>NC_134237.1:28280645-34210645 GCF_965152275.1 Natator depressus | reverse complement strand
CTATCCTTTTTATCAGTGAGAGACCAAGGGAGGAATGTAAGTGAGTTTAGAAGACTGTATGTTGGCTATAAGGTAAGTGATTCATATATTGCAGACATTATGATGTGTGTGGTGGGAACTGGAGAGTGTGAAAGAGGTGTGCATGATTGTCCCAGGTGATTAAGAGCATGTATGACTGTCTGGTTCTTTTATGACCAAGAGATATTCCAGATTGATTGAAACCATTGTAAACATTAATGCATTCAGAACAAGGGCAAACACAGGAATACATTTTCTGTCATACTTATTAGCCTTTTTGTATGTTATATAGTGCATAGGACAAAAGGGAAAGTGGTAAAGTGTATGAAAGAGAAAATTTCTTCTTATTGATGTTATATTTTTTTAAAAAAATCAGGTAGTAAAATCATTGGGTAAGTACTGTATAGTTGGGAGATTGGTTCAGATTAATCTATGATGTGCAAAGACCTGAGACAGAGGTGGTCTTGCCCTCACTTTAGGTGAGAGTGACTCACAGAAGCTGAAATTGACCACTTTGGGCAATGGCCAGCACAAGTCCCACTTGAGCCATATGTTGAGGCCTTGCACTGATGCTCTGCACAAAGATATTTCCTGTTGGACCTAAATGGTCCATAATCCTTGTGCTGTGCCTTGGCATGGGGTGGGAGAGATGGAGGGGAATTTCACTCAGTATGAACAAACAACAAAATTCTCCTTCATTTTTCAGCATACAAACCAGGACGAAATCAAAGTCTACCCATTTTCAGGATGTCAACAGGACAATACAGCCCCCCTCCCCCCCACATCATTATGTGCCAGCAATATACTCCATCACAGTGCCACTCTTTTAAACCTCCAAATCAATGAAGGTGGAATCCAGCCTTTCACCACTATCAGCCAACTCTGTTTGTCTACTCCCGCTTTACAGCTTGCCAGAAAATTTCCATCAAAATATTTTTTTAAAATAAGGGGGGGAAGATGTGATATTTTTCCTCTTGTTTCTACCCAACTGTATTTCTTTTTATGCATGATACTTGGGCCCTGTAGTTTAATGAGTCTTGGCTGTATCTACTCTGCAGTCACTTTACTCCTCCAGTCTGGTTCTTTACATCTAGTTCTTTACATAGAGCAGGGAAAACTGAGTTGTGGGATTTTGCTTTTCCAAGACATCTCTGGCCAAAGCCATCTGGGGATCTCCCAGGACTGCAATGAACAGTATACTTCATGCCAGTCTTTTAAAATTCAAAAACAGTGAATATGGGGCAAAAGTAGGGACAATTTTTGAAAATTGTGGATTATTAGTCTTCTACAGTATGGGCATTGTTCAAGGGTGACCTTAAAAATTACCTTATGATTATTTTTATGTATTAATTATATTGCAGCAACAGCTAGGAGTTCCAATTACAGACCAGGACCTCATTGTGCAAGGTGCTGTACAAACATATGTTATTTTCCCAAGTTTCACATAATGTTTTAGGGACATATTTAAAATGTGGTCAAGTGAGGGGGGTTTCTTTTTAAGTTATTCAACTGGATAGTACCAAAAATAATGCTCTGGTTTGTTTTGCTACTAGTTCAGTTTCAGTGTGGGAGGGCAGTTAATTGGTTACAATCAAATCTATAGGGTTTTTTTTTTAAATGGTAGCACTATGTTTTTAAATGGTAGCACAGATTTTTACTCATTGCTTCCTTTGTAAATTGTCCCTTAAAACACCTTCATTTATTTTCCGATATACCTGTATGAATAGCACATACACAGAATTTATCTTGGAAAGGTTACCCACAGCTGATATAAAATATATGAAAAGCAGAATGCTCGGTTTCATTTTATCTTAGCCATTGAGAAGGAGTATGCCTAGTATTTAGAGCAGGGTAACAACAACTGCTAGTACTTTGTACAGGTGATTTTTCTTTTTTACTAATTAAAAGTAATACAAGTGTTATCAAATGAGGAAATGTCATATGTTTTTATCAGAAAATAACAGATTAAGCCATTGTATAGGCATGGTATAGTTGTGAATATTTGCTCTTTGGGTGGTGGGCCTATCAGAAAGTTATAACCCCTAAGAAACTGAAGTCATTTATATACCAACATTTTTTTCTGGTTCCCTTGAAAAGTAGTAACAGATTCTCATGCCATACTCAACATAAAAGTTCTTCAGTACATGGTCCCCATGTCTCAACCCATGCCTCCCCCAAAATCATTAGACAACCTTATGCATACATACCAGTCATCTGACCACTGAACATATATAAGTGTTCTACTCCCACTACATTGTGCCATCCTTTACATATGAGCATGTGCACCAGTTGCTACATACTTGCCACCTACCACTGCTTGTGTGATCACAGGCTCTTCTATAATTCCTGTAGCACTACTACCTTGTTATCCATTTGCCATTTAAGAATGTTAAAGAATGAAATTATTGTGGGTGAGACCAACCATTTCCTATCCTACCCTCCCTCACCATGAGAAATTACCTATAATTCATCCTTCATCTTCCCCCTCAATACAGACATGTGAATGGTTACACTCATGAAGACCTACTTCAATATCCATCCTGCCCATCCCAATGTAGATCCCTCATGTGAGACATTGAGAATATTACCACCATTTATATCCTTCACAACATTACAGCCAGCAGGGTCTCTGGTTTTGAGACATTCACTGTCACATTCTCATGAGCATATCCTTAAAGTTCTGTGATGTATATAGGGCTTCAGTTTTGGACTCCTTCAAAACCATAAGTATTTTGGTTTAAAATGTCACAAGCATGTATCTTGCCTAGTGAGCACAGGGTGGTCAGGACATGGAGATGGAGTACTTCATGTTTACCCTTCCAAACTTTAAACTTGACTGAGAATACCCTGGCTTTCCAGTGTGTGGGATATATATAAATAAAGATTTTTTTTTTTTTTTAGGTAACTGACCTTAAGTCATTAATAAGTATTTACAACTGTATTTCAATTAAATTGAGTTTCAACCTGGGATTAATATTAAGGAGCAATGGCCAGATTCCAGTGCCCTTGTACACACTTAGTCCTATACTCAAAAAGTGAGTGAAGTCCGTGGAATTATTCATAAAGAAAGGTACTACTCAATAAGGTACTTGGTCCTCAGTATTCTGTTGCCAAATGTGTTCATTTTTATATTTCATTGCTAGAAATTACTATGAATTATGCAACATTTGAAATTACCTGAAAAAAAGACATTTTTTTCTACTATTCCTAAAAAAAAATTGAAGTAATTATAAATATTTTCTTTCTTTGTAAGCATGGAAACAGTCAAGTAGTAATGCTGGGAGAGCAATACAGTAGTGCACAGACAATCCAGGAAGTTTTTGGAGAGTGTTGGGGACAACTTCCTGGTGCAACTACTGGAGGAATCAACCTGGGTCTGTTCACCTCTTGACCTGCTGCTTACTAACAGAGACGAACTGGTAGAGGAAGTAGAAGTGGGTGGCAACCTGTGCAGCAGTGACCATGAGATGGTGGAGTTCAGGATCCTCACAAAAGGAAGACAGGAGAGTAGCTAAATATGGACCCTGGACTTCAGAAAAGCAGACTTTGACTCCCATAGAGAACTGATGGGCAGGATTCCCTGTGAGGCTAATAGGAGGGGGAAGGGAGTCCAGGAAAGCTGGTTGTATTTTAAAGAAGCCTTATTGAGGGTGGAGGAACAAACCATCCCGATGTGCAGAAAGAATAGCAAATATGGCAGGCAAACAGCTTGGCTTAACAGTGAAATCTTCAATGAGCTTATACACAAAAAGGAAGCTTACCAGAAGTGGAAACTTGATCAGAGGACTAGGGAGGAGTATAAAAATATTGCTCGAGTATGCAGGGTTGTAATCAGGAAGGCCAAAACACAATTGGAGTTGCAGCTAGCAAGGGATGTGAAGGATAACAAGAAGGGTTTCTACAGGTATATTATCAACAAGAAAAAGGTCAGGGAAAGTGTAGGACCCTTAATGAATGGGGGAGGCAACCTAGTGACAGATGATGTGGAAAAAGCTGAAGTAGTAAATGCTTTTTTTGCCTCAGTTTTCACAGACAAGGTCAGGTCCCACACTGCTGTCCTGGGCAACACAGTATGGGGAGGAGGTGAGCAGCACGCAATGGTGAAAGAATAGGTTAAGGACTATTTAGAAAAGCTGGACATGCACAAGTCCATGGGTCCAGATCTAATGTATTAGAGGGTGCTGAGGGAATTGGCTGATGTGATTGCAGAGCCATTGGCCATTATCTTTGAAAACTTGTGGTGATCGGGGTTGCTCCCAGACAATTGGAGAAAGGCAAATATAGTGCCCATCTTTTAAAAAGGGAAGGAGGAGAACCCAGGAAGCTACAGACTGGTCAGCCTCACCTCAGTCCCTGGAAAAAAAAATGGAGCAGGTCCTCAAGGAAACCATGTTGAAGCACTTGGAGGAGAGGAAGGTGATCAGGAACAGTCAACGTGGATTCACCCAGGGCAAGTCATGCCTGACCCACTGATTGCCTTCTATGATGAGATATGGCTCTGTGGATACGGGGAAAGCAGTGGATGGGATATATCTTGACTTTAGCAAAGCTTTTGATATGGTCTCCCACAGTATTCTTGCCAGCAAGTTAAAAAACTATGGATTGGATGAATGGACTATAAGGTGGATAGAAAGCTGGCTAGATTGTTGGGCTCAACAGGTAGCGAACAATGGCTCGATGTCTAGTTGGCAGCTGGTGTCAAGCAGAGTGCCCCAGGGGTTGGTCCTGGGGCCGGCTTTGTTCAATATCTTTATTAATGATCTGGATGATGGGATAAATTGCACCCTCAGCAAGTTTGCAGATGACACTAAGCTGTGGGGAGAGGTAGATATGCTGGAGGGTAGGGATAGGGTCCAGAGTGACCTAGAAAAAAATTGGAGGATTGGGCCAAAAGAAATCTGATGAGGTTCAACAAGGACAAGAGCAGAGTTCTGCGCTTAGGATGGAAGAATCCCATGCACTGCTACAGACTAGGGACCGACTGGTTAAGCAGCACTTCTGCAGAAAAGGACCTGGGGATTACAGTGGATGAGAAGCTGGATATGAGTCAGCAGTGTGTCCTTGTTGCCAAGAAGTCTAATGGCATATCGGGTTGCATTAGTAGGAGCATTGCCAGCAGATTGAGGGAAATGATTATTCCCCTCTATTCAGCACTAGTGAGGCCACATCTGGAGTACTGCATCCGGTTTTGAACCCCCCCACTACAGAAAGGATGAGGACAAATTGAAGAGTTCCAAAGAGGATGGAGATCGGCTGTTCTCAGTGGTGGCAGATGACAGAACAAGGAGAAATGGTCTCAAGTGGCAGTGGGGGAGGTCTAGGTTGGATATTAGGAAACACTATTTCACTAGGAGGGTGGTGAAGCACTGGAATGGGTCACCTAGAGAGGTGGTGGAATCTCCATCTTAGAGGTTTTTAACGCTTGGCTTGACAAAGCCCTGGCTGGGATAATTTAGTTGGTGTTGGTCCTGCTTTGAGCAGGGGGTTGGACTAGATGATCTCCTGAGGTCTCTTCCAACCCTAATCTTCTGTGATTCTTGTCTTCCTTAGAGCTGTACAGTGCTCTTAAGTATAGTCCTAAGCAAGGAGTGGGGCATAAACTTAATTAGAATTGTGCCTCATATATACCCCTCTGAGGCACAGTTCCTCTTGTGCTTCCCTATTGGAGTGGGGTTGGGAGAGTAATCTGCTGTGGCCCACTACAGGGCACCACATACTCACCTTGCATTCAGTCAGATCAATTGGGAAGATTATAGAGAGGGGTGGAGCTATTGTTCTACCTGTCCTCCCCAATCTCTACTTATATACTTGCAGAATAAGGGGAATATTGGATATGCAGCAGATGTAATGCAGCCAGGCATGGGCCTTACTCCCTCTTATTCTTACCTGGTTACATTAAAACTAGGCATGGTCTAGCCCTTAATGTAGATGGGGCAGATATGGAAGTCTTTTCTGTCTCCATGGCAACAATAAGGTATAGATGTGCCTTGGTATCACTCTGGAGTCAGAGAAAGGAAATACTCACTGTTGTCTCCAATGGGTGAAAGGTGAGCATTCATTTGAGGGCAGGGCAGGGGAGAAGCGGCAAAGCAAAATAAATCATATAGGTATTTCTGAGTAGAGCCGTATATAGAGAATAATCTGTCATCTGTGTTTAGTTCTGTATGAGAACTGAGCAATGCTTCTGGGCTGTCAGGAAAAAGTGGAAGACGACACACAATCAAAAGAATCTGAGCCACTGAGATGGTGTAAATAGGCCCATTTGCACAGTTGATAATCTGACTGTGTGACTTTTATGTAAAAAGAAAAATGAATATGAAAGGCTGCTTAAAGCAAAAACAGCTTGTGCTGTACATAACAGTATATAGAAATAGCATTAAAAATTTTAATATAATAAACAAGTCCCACTAAAGAAATAGGTATGATTTTATGGGAAACACAACTGAATAATTAAAATGTTCAATGACCACATTCCTTGTTCAGTTTAAAAGATAAAGGGCCAGACCTTCATCAAGTATAACATGGCATAACTGTATTGGCTTAATGGAACTACACCAGTTTACAGCTGTTGAAGATTTGGCCCAATGTTTTTATACCTTAACAAAAGCCAAATTTATGAAACGACATACAATAGTTGGACAATATGAATAAAAATATAAAACAAAATTATAAAATTGAAAAAATATTAACAATTACTACAAAGGGAAATACTAACTGCAAAGGAAAAAAAACAAGCACGTTAAATGATGTATACAATATAGTTTTGAAAAGATTATTAAAATTTATGCTAATCTAGAAAAAGACATGTGATCAACCATGGAATTCTCTAAACAAGTTTGGGTACTCAAGCACAGAATAATCCACTGGACACAGACCCAGTGTCCTGAAACTCCACTTTGCTTGGGCTGGAATATTCACATCAAGTGCGTGAAGAAGGACAACATCATGGTGTGTGAGGAACGAAAACCTCACATCTATGTTGAAGCAACACTGTTCCACTTGACATGATCATTATTCATTTACCTGACAGAGATTGAGTCAACATGTTGAGATTGGGGCTCTTAGTAAAGGTGAAGAGAGACTGGACCAATCTAGCAACCACATTGTTCATCATCCCTCACAGATGATCACTCCAGCATAAACGGATACAAAACCTATCTTGGACCATAGGGAAAGCCCTTGAGACATTTCTTAGCGCCTGAGTTTGTTCTGTACTGATGGCTTTCATCTTTCAGATATTTGATATGACCTTTTCGATATGAATACTCACTCCTGGGTGGAGGATTGGCTACTGATTAATTATCTGATGGATTGTCAGCCAAGCAGTCACTAGCTGCATATAGTGGCAGGATAGTATGTTCAGGGAAATTTGTAAAATAATTTGCAAATAACTGGGAGGAAATTATTGTCTACTCTCGCATGGTTGGGAGATGGAGATTATAGCTGTTTCAGCACAGTGAAATACAAAAGAAGAGGTCAGGATCTAAGGTATGTAACCTTCTTATCTGCATCAATTATGCATTATGGCTTGTGGTCCATATCAGCTGGCCAGGCCTGGATAGATCAGTTGGCTGAGTTAGTATTTCGTATTGCCCAGGGGAGCTAGGAGTGTGTTGATTTCCTAATTGGATAGATGGGTGACCTTAGGTAAGAAGATCAACTGCATTCACCCCCTAGCAGCAGCAAGAAAGAGTTAATTGTTCATGTTGGTTATGTTATTATAACATGATTAATAATATCACACCAATATGCCATTTATTCCAGCAAAAGTATGATTGTCCTAACTGCTGACATTCACAATATACATCACCTGGTCCTATACTGCTCTTAGTTGAATTACTGTGCTTTCACAGTACTAACTATAAACCTGCATTTGAGTTAGCTCACTCAAGTCAGGCCAGGTAAAGGGCAATTAGATTTAAACATCTCTGATTTGTCAATGGAAATGCAAAGAGGTACATGCCTATTTTTTTTCCATCCAGAGTTGAAAATTTCCCAAGAATATCTCCTTTAAATCTAAATAGTCCTCCTGGTTTATTAACTTTAATTTGTCAACATTTTTCTTTTGTCCATGGAACATACTTATATAAGGGCAAATGCATTGACCACTTCGTATTCAGTTAGAAGCAGCAGAGGCAGAAGAGTTCTCTAGAGGAGTAAATAAACTGTTATGGGCAATGCATCAGAGAATAGATTGTGTCCTCCTTAAGTGATAGTTACACTAATGGAAGTTGAGCCGGGGCAGCATTCACCTGTGCAACTAACTTTTTCAAAATATTTTAACATTTATGATCACTGCGGTTGGAGTTTGTTTTTTAAAGAAAAGTTCCCTTATTTTCCTCACTCTCCCAAAATCCTTTAGATTCAAGGTACCTTTCCTTGCCCCACTGCAAGATTGGTATTGATCCATGGGGATTACTATTTTTCCTGGTTGTTAATGAAAAAAATTAACAGAACAGACCAATATTTGATCTAGTCCAGTATTTGGTCTCCAGCAATAGCAAATGACATGTTTCAGAGGAAAGTCAGAGTGGAATAAATATGTAATACTACCCCATATGGGGAAAATTTCCTTTCTGACCCCAGAAATTGATCAATTTATACCACAAAAGAATGAAGGTTGATATCTATTATAAATTTTTTGAACTAGTATAACTGAATATCCTATTCTTAAATCACATAAATGACTTATAGTTACAACAGAATTTCATGGGAGCCAGCTTCTAGATTAATAAGAATGTAAGGTTTGCCCTGCTGAATCAGATCAGTGGGCCACCTAAATTTAGTTTCTGTATCTGACAGCGACCCATACAAAGTGCTTCAGAGGAAGATGCAAGAACCCTGAAGTGACCAATTATCTGTCCATAGGGGATTTTTTTCCCCCTTACCTTTGTTAGTTAGAGGTTGGCTAATGTTCTGAAGACAGCGTTTATAAAAATTGTGTTTATATATAATATCTTCTTTAATGTAATTGTGGATGTTCTCCTCTGAGTGTCTATAACTGCAGAAGTGATCTTAGAGGGTACTTCTACCTCCTTAGAAATACTGCAGTGTACTGCTTATATTTACAATAAATACCTTAAACGCCAACCTACTTAGTCATAACAGTGACTATTCTGAAATATTTTAGGTACTAATAGAGTATCAACATGGCAGGTTAGTGCTAAAATGAAGAAATGTTGCTAAACTGTGCATGTTCTTTCCTAGTAGCTTAAACTTTTATGTAGGACAGGAGTCATTTGAGACCAACACTCTTAATTTGATATATTGAAATGAACCTTACAATGTAATACAATAAAGCATTTGTTTCTCATATGCTAGCTTTTTTCTTCTGTACTTTAAAACAGTTGTGAAATTTTTGAAAGAGGACCACATTGGCCAGACCACAGCTTGAACAGCAGTTCATAAATTGAAGAAGAACTATGCATACTGTATTTGCATCTCTGAACCCTTTCAGATTATTTTGGCTTCCACTTCTTCCTGGAAGACATTTTGAGTTCCTAATATGAACAATGTCCAGGTGCCGTAATGCATTTTCACTAGCATTTGGAACAAGAGCAAGTAATCTCTTATTTTTGGATTATTTTCACAGAAGCCCCCAAAAAACAAACACACACATACCATGTGAAGCAGCAAACAAGAACATGTGACATCTGGGAGGATCTCACTAGGCCAGTACGGAAAAGACACTCTTAGAATCCAGGTTTCCCCTCCACAAAAGCCTTACGAAGTGGCAGGGGTTGGACAGACCTCAGCTGCCCTAAATTCCCACCTAACTGCCCAATTAGTGTATGGGTGTGGAGCGGGGCAGTTTATATTGCTCCTCTAGGGCACTGTCCACCATTTGCATCTGGGTTTCTTTTTTCCCCACCTGCCCTTCCCTTGGGTTTGTTTCTTCCTTTTTCTTAATTGCTGCTACATTTCCCGTTTTGGTCAGCAGTCTTTTAAGGAGCTAGAAAGGACTTTTCTCCAATAGCAGATTGGTAGCTAGAAATGTGGAGTTTTCACCTCGGCACACACAGGAGGCCTGGCTCAGTATACGATTATAGTTTTTCTTACCACTGTAAGGCAGGTGCCCAACTGAGGATTAACTACTGCCATCCTGGGGAGTGATTATACCCTTCTATGCATTGCAGGGCAAAGGGAAGGCTTCAGTGTTTATGCAAAAAAGTGCTGCCTCTCATTCAAATGCTCATCCCTCACATGAGGGAAGAGTAGTATGGAATTTGGGGCCTTCTTGGTCCTTGTCCCTTGGTGTATTTTACAGGAGGGAGATCCAGGTAGCCTCCTCTTAGAGATTGCCCTGCCTTAATGGGCTCCATGCTTACAGTGCATCAAAGTGAATCTTGTCTCTGACAAGCCAAAGGAGGATTGTTGTAGCACAATTTCTCACCAGCCTTGTTTTAACCCTTTGCAGGTCAATGGGAGATTTACAAGGTGGGGATGTGGTGTCTAGAGGACAGAAGGGACACGGATGAGCAGTGGGACTGGAGAACAGTAAGCGTCTGGAGCCTGGGGCTAAACCAGGAATTCCAGTGACCAGCAGCACTGGGCATTGCTCAGTATGCAAATAGACTCCCATTGTAAGACACACAATACACAGTGGTCAGACAGGGAGGTAAGTGTCTCCCATCTCCTGGCTAGTGGAATCCATTTTAAGGCATGTTACCTCTGGGGGGTCTGCTATTAACTTCAAGACTTTAAAAACATAATTTCCAATATATATGCATATATCTCCCTACATATTATCGACACATACATTTCACAAAGGTTACTATAACCACTGTGATACAGGCTTTCAATAGAGACCTTATGTGACACACTTTAGCAAACTAATGTGTAAAACCCTGTAAATCCCCAGGGGAGTCCCTATTATCCTTTTGCATTCCTGTGCCCTCTGCCGGTTGGCATCAAGAGGTCCTTGGGACACACCTATGCAGCCTTATTGCTTTGCAGGAGTAACCATAGCAAATAATTCTATTATTTATGTATAAGGAGGAAAGAATACAGCTGGCTGCAGCTCACCTCATTTGGATTTGCAGTGGTAACAAGAGAAAAAAAAACTCACTTAGGCCAGGTCTACAACAGAAAATTAGGTCAGCATAATTATATTGCTCAGGGGTGTGAAAAATCCACACTCCTGAGTGGCATAGTTAAGCAAACTAAGTCCCCAGGTAGGCAGCATTAGGTTGATGGAAGAATTCTTCTGTAAAGCTAGCTACCACCTCTCAGGGAGGTGATTACCTATGACAACAGGAGAATACCTCCATCAGAGTAGGTGTGCCACTGTAGTGCTTTAAGTATAAGCAAGCCCTCAGTTTAGTCACTACAGTCTGCATGTATGACTGACTGCACCTAGGGACTTAATCTCTTGAGTAAGTCCTTAGTAATTTTTTTTTAGTACCAGTAACTTTTTAGAGTAGAATCATACTTTAATGTTCCTCATAAGAAACCATTTATTTTAAAGTTGTAGGGTGAAATCCAGGTTCCATTGAAATCAATGAGAAAACTCCCATTGATTTCAATGGGGCTAGGATTTCACCCCTACAGCATACATAGGAGTAGTACAGCTGTGATAGAATATTTTTAATATTACTCCATGTTCATTTGCTTTGTATTTGAGTGGCTCTTTGGGATCTCCTGGTTTCTCCTGTGGACTCTCCATCATCTTGGATAAGGAAGTCTGGCTGCTGCTCCCTTTGACTCCTGAGTACCATCCAGAGCACTGACCAGACAATAGTGGAAGGATGGAGTCACAGAGTTGAGTGGTGATCTCTGCTTCTGAGCACTAAGCTTGCTCCTCCTACAGTGGTCCCAGTTCCTGTTAATCCTGGAGCAAGGGACTGCGTCTGGATCCTCTGTTACCTCTAGTCTATTTGGGCAAGCCTTGTATGTTGTTTTAAAAAAGCTAGTTTGAACTATACATAGCCTGCTATATTGGAACTCCCTTAGCGCTTGTTTTATAATAGTTTTTCTTTTAAGCAGATACACCAACTCCTTTTGCCTTGCCATTTTTTCTTCTCTGTTAAATAAGGAATTTCTTTAACTAAAACAAAATAGTGTGAGAGTGAAAGCTTATGTTTCAGGGAAGAAACAAGTAAGAGACCATGGAGACTACATAATTGGGTGTGATGTGTCGGCTTCTCAAGCAAGTTTAGGGACTATTCTGTCATCACTTCCAAAGCGCATAAGTGAGAGGAATGCATAAATCCTCTGCATCTTCCATAACTTAACCAAACACTGGATTCTCCTATCAGAGTAATTCAGTCATGGCAATTAACATGCAGGTGGTTTATACATTAGCAAGGGAAGCAAGGGTTGGGGGAGGAAAAAGGGAGAGAATGAGATAGTGTGGCATGAAAAAAAAGAGGAACTGGCCAAATCAACACATTCATCCCATTTTTGCCAAGCAAGTTAGGCAGCCTATATAAGCTACTTTGGCTAAAGGCACCCTTGGGTTACCCAGTCAGTCACATCTCCCCTTGTTTTTTCTGACCATTTTCTCTTCCCTAAAAGCAAAACATTAGGCAACAACAATAGAACACATTTCATCTATATTCATAAACCCAGAACAACCACTGAATATGCATATAGGCAGAGTTTTCAGGAACCTGGAGTTAGGCAGTTAGGGGACTTATCAGTTGTACCCTCTATGAAGTTGCACTCCAAATGTTTATGGAAATATGTTTATGAATGTTAATATAATGTAACTGGAATATGCTTTATGCAAAAGGTCTCTTGTAACATATTGTTACAAAGCTTATAATCTACTGAGTGTGTTCATCCTTTTTGTATGAATGTATCATTCTTGTATCTGAAGCTAGAAATATGAAGTATTACTCTGAAGTCCTATTGTAACTATACAAAGTGTGGGCCATTAATAGGGGTTTGGCATCTTTATGGCTCCCATTAACAAGGACAATTGGTTGTAAATGGCTCTGTTTACTTGTAAGCCTTCCTGTGTTCATGTGAGTCAGGCCAGAAAGAATGGAGGTTTAGGGTCTCACAGGACATGTGACCATGTCACCTGGTGCTTTTCCATTTAGAAGGAGGGATGGGGACCCAGAGAGACAAAAGATTCCTGCCTTGTGCCAAAGCCATAAAAGGGGGTGGAACAGAACAAAGGGGGCTGCCAGTCATGGAGAAATGTCCCAGTTACCACCTGAGCTGGAACAAGGACTATACCAGGGGAAAGGATTGGGCCCAGACTAAGAAAGAGTCTAGTCTGTGAAAGAAGCTTATTGGAACATCTCTGAGGGTGACATTTACCTGTATTCATTTTCTTAAATGTATTAGGCTTAGACTTCTGTGTTTTGTTTTATTTTGCTTGGTAACTTACTTTGTTCTGTCTGTTATTACTTGAAACCACTTAAATCCTACTTTTTATACTTAATAAAATCACTTTTGTTTATTAATTAACCCAGAGTTAAGTAATTAATACCTGAGGGAGCAAACAGCTGTGCATCTCTCCCTATCAGTGTTATAGAGGGCGGACAATTTATGAGTTTACCCTATATGAGCTTTATGCAGAATAAAACAGATTTATTTGGGGTTTGGATCCCATTGGGAGCTGGGTGTCTGGGTGCTTGAGATAGGAAACATGCTGAACAGTTTTGGTTAAAGTCTACAGAGTTGGGGACGTTGTTCAAGAAGGTCCAGGGTCTGTGTTGCAGCAGACTGGCATGTCTGGCTCAACAAGACAGGGTTCTGGAGTCCCAAGCTGGCAGGGAAAAAATGGGCTCAGAGGTAGTTTAAGAACTGAACCCGTCACACCCTCTCTCCTGTAAACTTCATTTGAAGTCAGGCAATTTGTCACAAGCTGGGCTGACCCTCACAAGTAGTCGTGTACTAGGCTTTGATGTAAATTTACAGCCCATGAGCCAAAACTCGTATTCATGCTAAAATTCAACAAAAAAAGAATTATTCATTAGGTTCAAATTACTATTATAGATAGGCTGGCAAACGGTTTAAAATAAGAAACTACCTGAAACTATGGTCAAAACTAAACCTAATCTGAACATCTTAAATTAAAAAAAAAAAGTTTAGATTAAAGTTTAACATTTATTTTATTGTTGAGTGCTTCCACACTTCCTCATTCTGATGCAGACAGGAAGCAGAAAGGCCAAAATACCAAGTGATGAGATCTTGGGGTATTTTTCATTTGAGCCTAAGCAGGAAATAAGATTTTTCATACAACAAATTTTGCTCTCAGATAAGGTTCTCAACTCCTATTAAAGTCAGCAGAATTTAAAGATCATCATGGTAGGTACATTTGAAATACCATAATGAGCACACATTTTTGTATCATGATTTATTTGAAAACCTTGCATCTGAAGAACATGCAGAAATCAGGGGGGAAATAAAGATTTTCATTAGACTTTCTCTGTATTATATCCCAGATTATTATTGGCATATGTAAGACCTATGGAATTTGGAGAAGAGTTTTCCTTTGTGGTTTATGGGCATGACAAGGGAGTAGGCTAGCTCCAGAAATACTACCCAGTAGGGTGCATATTTGGAAGCAGGTGTCCCAACTGCCAAAGCCATTTCTTATTCGATTTTGCAAGTCTAAAATGATACATTAATCACTGACCTGACAGTCATTGCAGAGAACACGGAATTTATTAGTTCAAGCATTTCACATACAATATTTTAGAAAATTATTAGCTTCTTATAAAACCCTACTCTACACCATGCTTGTCAATTTGGAATCTCACTGGCAAAATTGGAATTAAAAAATACAAAAATATAAAACTTACTGATACAATACGTTGTACAATATCACTGTACATGTTCGGCTTTCAGTTTCTCCGTGAAAGGATAAACCTGAAGTTTAAAGGCCATGATCACCTATTTTGATACAAACTGCAGTTATTTGTTTCATTCTATTTGTAATTATTCTTTTAAGCTTAAACAATTATTCACTTAATTTTAATCTTACATATGCTGCAAACAATTATTTTCCCCACTGTGTGTTTAACAGAATAGAAGCTAACTTGATTTTGTTTCATTCATTCAATACTCTCCTGCCCTGTTTTTGCATGAACATCAGAAATTGTAGAGATTAAATATAATTGGTTAAATACTGATATGAAGACAGGAAAGAACAACATACTGCTTTTGTGTAGGTCCTACCGAAAATTGCTGATTATTTTCTTCTTTAGTGAGAGAGTCCTAGATTTTTTTTTTTACCATATTTAGAAACAGAAAGATATTCTCAACCAATTTACTGGCTTTGATTAAGGAACTGGCAATGATTTAAACTATTATGTATTATGATCACTGTTTGCAAGTTCTACACTTCTTGAACCAGAACCTTTACAGAACTCATAAAACTGTCATCTTAACACACAGAATCTTACATTATTGCCAGTTCCTTAATCATAGCCAGTGGAATTATATGGTAATACAGATTCAGGTGACACATTCAAGATGAGGACAGCATAAATGCCTAGATGGATATAGCAGTGCTATTTGGCATCCCAGATCAGACAAAAAATGTTCTGTTTTCCCTGGAATCACACTCCTATATGTTTCATTAAGTCAGAACAAATCGGTCTGATAAAGTAAAAATCAACTTGAGATTTTTCCCCAAAAATATAAACCAAATTTATGATTTATCCTGCAACATGTGAATAGCCCTATTTGTTTCACCAGAATCCAGTAAAAAAGTAAGGTTGCATGAGTAGGGGCTGTTGTACTGGACTCCAAAATTGAATCTTTTGTGAAGTCTACAAGTTTGGCTAACTTTTTTTTTTAATTACAATGCAATACACATAGAAAGACCAGCAGCAGATATTCAGAAATACCATGAGAAAGAAAGTAATTCCTACCCAACTAAGTGCAGAAACCACCAACCACCATGCAATATTGTCTGTTCTCTGGACTGATTTCTAGAACAAAGGACTAAGTTTAGATACGATGCAGATAAACATCTGAACTGGTATATTTCAAACTCTCAGATCCAAATACCACCAACCTTTGCACAAAAGAGGGACAGCAAGAAGGAGATATGCAAAGTCCAAAATGGAACCAGAAATGAATTTTACAATTTCCCCCATATTTCTACTAATTTAAACCAAAAGTCCAGGTCTGAACACAACCTGAACTTTTTTGGGTGTTAAAAATCTGGATCTGGATTAGAATTTTGCAGCATGGGTCCACTTTGAAATCTCCCTTCATTAATTTTCATCCATTTGGACCAGGGCTCCCACATTAAAAGGTAAAACTTAACTTCAGAAAATGATTGGGTGCTCCAACATATAATGTAATGCCATCCAGCCATAGCCACCCAACAACACTGCCACCAAAAAACCCCCCAAATCAATTATTATCTACAGGAGGAGAATAAAGGCATTTTTTGGCTTTAAGCTATTCTTTTTGACAAATATGAATGGTAATTACATACATTTAATTTTAAAAACTTGTTCAAGAATCCTTCTGGATGATTTGATTGTTTAAAATATTGTCTTCCACAAAATTGTCTGATAAAAGGGCTTTGAACACTAAATATCCTTAAACTCCTCTAAAAGTTCTTCTACCTGAAACAGAAAGTACATGTCTGAGCTACGGTATAGCTTAAGCTGTGACTAATGTGTCCAGTTTTCATGGTCGTCCTTAGGTACCTGTTTCTTTTCTAGCTGTCCATAGATTATTCTTCTGTCTGCAAGCAATAGGATTTCTCAAGTGCACAAACTATTTTTACAGTTAAAATTCATGTGAAACATGAGCACAGCAGGTGAATGCATGTTCAGCAAGCAGTTAGGGTAAAACAAAGACATCACCAGGATCACGCCATTGTTGATTCCCCTCTTCTGCACCATGTGACCTGTGGAATCTGCAGATCACAATTTCAGCTTGCCATCCTGCTGATCTCGGAAAATTTAAAAAAATCAGCCAAGGCTTTTTCATTTAATGTGTGGATTCCAGGTCCTAGAGAGGCTGAATATAAAATGGCTCTGGTCAATCTAGAGCTACGCTCAACCCAATTCATCAGGGAACAAAACAGAACCTTCCCATTCCCTAAGATACCTAGACCATCGCCTTTCAAAAAGACAGATACAGTGCTGGCCGCCATCCAGCAGAGAAGCTGTTTTTAATTATAAGTGATATATATATATTTGTTAGTACCTCAATACTCTTTAGCTTCTTCATTATGCCTTGATTAATGTTTTCCAGTACATGTGATTCATTGTAATTTAATGTTTAAATTGTTCCATCACCTCTTTTTTGATATTTCTATCTCTGATAAAGTCTCATTTTCACTTCCTATGATATAAAGGGCAGCTCTGTGGTATATATTTCCCTCAGCACCATCTGTGGCAGTATAAGAACCTAGCAAGAGAGACTGGTAGAGAGATGTAGGAACAATGCAAAGAAATACTTTAGCTTTTCTGAATCTCCCTAGAATTCCTAGCTCTGATGTATTTAAGGATTATTTATTTGTTTTAATCTCTTGGGCCTTTTGTTCTTCACATTTCCTCTTAGTTCTTTGTTACAGGATGTAAGGTTCCTATGCAATTTGTATTGTTTATTCTCTTCATATATAACTAGTTACTTTTCATATTTTATATTCATCAGCATAAATCACCAGGATCGATCGGTCCATCAGCCCTCAAAGAGAGAGCGCCAATCACAACACATCATTCTTGTTGTTCTAGCCATTTCTTAAGCCATCCGCTAGCCAGGCTGTCAGTGGCACTGGACACCTGATCGGCATAGCGCTCCACAGCCCAGAACCCCTGAGCGATCCGCTAGCCTCAGCCTCCCAAGTAGCTGGGATTACAGGTGTGCACTGCCATGCCCAGTTCAACACCAGCAATGGGGATGAAAATTTGAAATCTCATATTTTAACAAACCAAAAATTAAACTTTATTTTCTGAAATATTATTACTTGAAATGTTTTGATTTTTACTTTTTTGTATTATATGTTAACTTAAATTTGACAACAAAACCAAAAAACTTGAAATTTTCATTCATTTTGAAAATGTCAAATGGGATATTTAAAAAAATGTTGAAACTTATTTCCACACATTTTTTTGGAAAATGGAAATTCATCTAAGCCACTTCCTGTTAAGTGTTGATATAGATGAATCAGCATTTTCCATTAAAAACAAAACAAAAACATTTTGTAGAGAAATTCCTCTAATGAATAATTCTCTTCCTCTACTTCTACTGTAAAGTCTGTTCTTTCTGAGGGAAATTTTTCTCTCACTTCCATTTTGCTTGTAACCTAGGAACATAGGAATTGCTATATCAGATCAGGCCAGCGATCCATCTAGTTGAGCATCCAATATAAGCAACTTTGGAAGAAGGTACAAAGAAATTCTGCAATAGCAGTTATAAAATAACCCATCAACAAGGAAAGTTTCTTCCTAACTCACATTAATTAAAGGTTGTGTTATGCCCTGAAACCCGCCACAAATCTTGTTTGTTTTAATCTCTACTGCTACAAGTCTGGATAGTCGTATTATCCTTATACATGACCAAGAATATTTTCTTTAAAAAGGCAGACAGTTCTGAAGTGAAATACAGTATATACACAACCATATGTACTGGAGAGTATTATAAATAATCACAAAAAATCTGTATGAAACCCCCCAAAGATTACAAGTTCCAATAGGAACATATTTGTTAAGTTCATGCTTCTACAAGAATTTATATAACACATGACAAAAAGTGTCAACACTACCTAAAACTCCTTTGGACTTAGGATAATGTGGTTCTTATCATGGCTTTAAAAAAGTACCGATTTAAGCATAAAAAGGTTTAAAAACTGGAATTAGTTTTATTGAAATATACTTTATTAAAAATACTGAAATGAACTTTAAAGAATTTTAATTATTCACAGAGAAGATTCTAGCTCAAGTGTGTATTAAAGTACTTTCCCATTATTAGTTTTTGATTGCATTAATTACTTTAACTATTTCATGGCTCAAGCCATCTGTTTAAAATTCCTTGTAAGGATACAAGAAATACACCACTACAGAAATAAAATAAAAGACAAATAATGTACAGTAGAGAAAAACCATTAGCTTATTTTAAATTTGGTCTAAAAGAATGCCTATGAAATTAATCAATGAAATTATCTGTGGCCGAGACCAATCATTTCCTGTTTTTCAAGAAAAGGCCTGGAATTCACCCTCTCCTCTTCCCCCTCCAACTGGTTTGTTTTGTTTTAAATTTCTTTTCTATAGCCATTGCCATTAAAAGTCTATGTTTACCAAGAGTTATCACACAGTGGTATCTGAAATATCACTATTTCCATTTCTATGAATAGGGGAAGACTGTTGTATCAGATACCAGAGATGTGATGTGTGCCTTTTTTTGATCAGGTGTTCTGCATTCTGACTATTGGCTTTGACTAATATCCAGACTTGCTTGCTCTTGGTCATTTCTGAGTGTTTTTTGAAAGTGGCATAACTTCAGTGATAACTACAATTGCAAATATTTATTATACAAGTTCTACAATTTTTATTGAAAGGAAACCACATAAAAACAATAGCATAAACAAAAGGGGAAATGTAAATATACTCATTTAAAAAACAATCCAATAATATAAAATAATAGGTTATGTCTTTGGATGTAACTCTTCCGTGCTGTTAAATATGCTACAGTTGCCACCAGGCAAGCCGTACCATATAACAGTCACTGTCCATTTTCCATATGTTAAAGTATATTAATGTAATATACAGACAGTGTAATACAGTTTAATATTACACTGTGTAGCATGAGCCCAGTAGGCTGCCTCTGAGCTGTGGCAGTCTGCAGCCGTGCACAAGTGCTTACAGCTGCAGTGACATGATGCTAAGCATGTTTTAAGACTAGTCCCAGTCGAGCGGTATCTTATCCAACCAGAAACAATCCCACAATCCAGCTCTTTTTAAGTGATCATCCTTGTATCATAACAGATTAAGGTTGCAGCTACTTTGGATTATATTTAATCTAACCTTTATCCATTCACATCTTCACCTGAAACTTACAAGGACCAAGAGTCAATTGCCAGGACATAATTCACAATGACACTGATCTTTCCTTCCTCACTCTAATTATCTGGATTAAGAATAACACTTTTGAGTAATTATTTTCACATTGGATAAACATTAAGCTTTCCTGGATTTATCTAAGCTTTTTCTTAACATGAAATAGATCCAACCAGGCTTATAAGAACATAACTGACAGCAGTGACAGCTTAATCAAGGAAACCCTAAACAACTAAAACAATAGGAAATGTTTGTTTTGCATTGGTTTGAATAATCAAGAACCAGAAACTTGATAAACTCAAAGATTTACAAAAAAGACTATCCAGACAGATCAATTACAGTGATGTTACTTTTACAATCTTAATGAAGATGCGAAGTCTTCTCTGATGCAATACAAGCGCTGGCACTCAGAAGCAAATGGGAGATTAGAATATGTTTGTTGTAACCATATAAATGAAAAAGGAGTGTATTGATTTATAGGGCTGATCCCACATACAGAAGAACAAACAAGCTACATTAGAATCGGTTTGCTAAAATTATAAAGTGAATCAGGTACCAGCTGTATCACTTCTGATGACTGTTTTTGAAGTAACTGAAATGTCCATCACAGACTGCACAGACTACCCAAAAGTGCTATCACAAACAGGCTAGAAAAATCTTCCAAGCTTGTCATTGAAACTACCTATGATCATATACAATTATGTGCTAAAATCACATCACAAAACCCAATTACACTTTGGCTTTGCAGATCCACAGATAACCTCTTAAAGAGCAAACTCCCTTACTGTGTCGACCCCTGACCTCAAGCTCTTTTTCCAATCTTCAGTAACACCACACTACTTTACCAAAGTGAACAACCAAAGCTTGGAATGGCCAGGATTTTGAAGGATAGCAAGTGTTCCAGTTATGATAACTTTGAGGTTAAGGGAACATACTGTTAATACCTTATTCTTGACTTTTAATGCATTCCATATACTATATTTTATTCAATCCTGACATTATTATGAGTTCTCAGTAGATATTTTTCATTCACTGGAGGATTTTAGTAATTTATAAGCAATAATTTTATTTTGCTTTTAAAAGGCTAAAAAAGTATGCATCAATTGAGTACTTTAACAGGTGTTGGAAGTAGAATCTCAAACAAAGAAATGTATTTACATTTCAATGTTATGAATTATTTTAAAAGGTGATCAAATAAGGAGGGTACAAGGCTTAAAAGAAGGTTTCATTTAATGTTACCTCCCTGAAACTCTATAATGACATTCACATTGATGGGAGTTTCTCCAGCTGTACTTACTGATAATAAATAGAACTGTGCTTTTCATTTTAGTTTATGGAACCTTGGTTTTTATGCTTCTCAGTCATATCAGGAGGGAAAGGGGACTAAAGCAGAAAATGATTAATTTGCCTTACCAGGGGAGACAGTTCTGAGCATTTAATTCCGAGGCAAAATTAGTAGTGAACATTTGTGCGTTGCACTCTTTGACTACAAATAGTGCAGTGAAATGGGAACTATGCTAAGAATACCCAGATCCATTTACAGAACTACCCGAAAAGCTTTCTATCAAAACTATTTTGACTAAACATTTTTTCCATGGAGCATCTTGACTTTTCTTTGAAAATCCAAAACCTTTTTGGTTTGTTTACTAAAATTTTTCCACAGAAACGTAATGAAACTTTTCATTTTTGTTGACATTTTCTGTAAAATTCTGTCTTTTCCTCCACATTTTCTCACTGCCTCTATCCATTTAGATCCACCTTCTTTACAGATCTTAGAGAAAGGTGCCTCAAAGTTAGGCTGGGAGCTTTGTGTAGTCTGCACTTAAGGGTTTCTAAGTGCAAGTTCATCTAGAGCTGGTTGAACTTTTCTACTGAAACTTTTTGCAATGGAAAATTGGGTTTAATTAAAACAATTTCTGAAAGTGTCTGGTTTCCTTGACATTTTCAGCAGAAAACTGAAAACTTCAGTTTTTGACCCCCTCCCCAAAACTAATGAAAACTAACCCCCAAATTTTAGGGTAGTTAGTTTGACAAAAAGTCTATTTTCTGATAAAAGTTGACTATTTTTTTGCTTTAGTCTAAATTTTCCACAGGGTGGGAGGAGATATTTTCAAACCATCTCAACACAAAGAAATTTTACCTCAACAAACTAAGAGGAACCAGGTCAGAATGGAAAAGGAACCCAACTATCAAAAACTGGATGATTTGCTACAACAAGAAACTCTGTAACTGACTGACACCTCACAGATGGAGAAAGTGTCCCCAGACCTAGAAATATTCCTCAAACTGAATATAGTATGGAGAACTCTAGTCATGGATCTGTTCAGCAACCTTCCTAAATCAAAGCTGCAGGAGAGAGGGATACATTCTCCATCCCTTCAATTGGCCTACTGCTTCTCTGTATTTTCCTCCCTTCTAAATGCTCCGGCACTTTTGCCGGTAGCTTTTGAAGTGCAGGCTGCTGGTCGGACCATGATTACTATCCCACAGAAGCAAACATTTTTCCCATAGTCTTGGAGAAGCTGGGCAAAGTGATTCAGATGTAAGAGAGGAGAGGGAAAGCTCTGCAGTTGAAGATTCTCCAGTGATCATATCTGCTGCCTTCAGGGAACCTTTACAAAATGCAGGATTTTAGGAGCATGTCATCAAATTCTTGCTTTCAGTTTGGAAGGAAGCAGAATGCAAAACAGGGTTTATAGGACCTTTGTATTGTGAACAAAACATTTCCTTTTGAAAGTTAGACTGACTTCTGTCATTTAGAGCCTCTATGAAAGCATGCATTGGCTCTTCTTCACTGCCAGCACCCCGGTAACTAGAAATAGGGAATTCAACATACCAGTTAGAGAGCCTTCTGGCCAAACCCATAAAGCCCCAAACTTAGATTTTTGGGAGATATTAATGTTTCACTAAATAAGTAATGTAAAATTCTGATCTCGCTTACCCCATAATAAATGGGGAATAAATATACTACCTTAAAAGGAGTTCCTGATTTAAACAGTATTCTAGGTTTATATTGGTATGACTGAGGATAGCTCAACACTAACTGGGAGGTGTAATTCCCGTGTTGGGTAGATATACGCTCATTAGCTCTGCTTGAGTGAATGCCTAAAATAGCAGCGTGATCCTGGCAGCATGGGCTAGCTGCCCAAGTACAATCCTGCCCGATCCCCTGGGTAAATACTCAGGTGGCTAGCCATAGTGGACACCCACGCTGCCACAGCCTCAATGGTGTTTCTCAGTGGTGTTTAGATGCTAGCTTGAGCAGAGCTAGTGCATGTACATCTACCCGAGCTAGGAATTTCAGCTCCCATTTGCAGAAAAACATATCCTGAGACCAGAATATTGCCCACAGACTGTGCTTGCAACTCCTACAGGATCGCAAATTCAGCTGCAAAACTGGCATGTCTCTTATGCCTGACCTGGCCCGTCAAGTCAGAAATGGCTCTAAGGCCCGACGAGCCTTGGAGGAAGTAAAACCCCAGCTATCAATTTCTTCTATCTGGGAGAAACAAACTCCAAATTGTTTACAATCTTATTTTGTGTTACTTGGTCACAAGTAAGCAGGACTTAGAAGCTTGTCCCCCGCTTAGAGAAAATATTCAAGGGTCCATGGAAAGAAAGACTGGTATAGAGACTTGGCCCAATTGCAATACCATTGTAATTCCAGTGAGTTCATTGGAGTTACTCCTGCTTTACATCAGCATGGGAAGAAAAATCAAGCTCACTCTGTTTGCAGAGAGCTGTTACAATCAGTGGTAAGATTAAATCACATAAAATATCCAGACTTATATGAATCTAAGTTTGGGGCTTACACAGCTTGAGGGGCAGCTGCAGTAGTCCGTAAAGTATACTGCATCTCCACACTGTTATCTGAAGCCCACTGGTCAGGCAAAAAGACCTTCACAAGATATTATAAAAGACCATTTGATGTGGACAGAACAATGGGCAGCTAAGAATCTCAGGTCCCAGAAAGTGGTATTTCCTTTAAGTAAAATGGATGTAACATTGTTCCTGGAAGTATAAAAAGTTTTGATTTTTAAGAATAAGTAACTAATCCTATTTTTGATTAGAACACCTGCATATCATTATCCCCATCTGAATACAGTTCCTGGAAAAATGTTTATCAAAATGTTGAAAAGAAAGACTAGCTGCCTAATCCTCTTTTGTTTTTAAGGAAAAACTAAGCGTTTACCCATTTCTTAATGCTCTCAAAGAAACAGGGCAACAGACCAAAAATAAAGGACCCTTTTATTCTTTTGAGCCATGAAAAGTTTGTTTTTGTTTGCTTGTTTTCCCTGTGGAAGTGTTCTCAGACTCTTTGGGACAAACTTATCCTTGGTGTTATTCCATCAAAGTCAATGGAACTACACCACGAATCAATCTGGCCCTTCATTATGTAGAGCAGTAGCACCTAGAGGTCTCAGTGGAGATTGGGGCCTTATTGTGCTAAGCACTGTACAAACACATAATCAGAGACAGTTCCTGACCTAAAGAGCACACAGTCTATGTAGACAAAGGGTGGGAGGCAAAGCAGTACCATTAGAAGTGAAGTGACTCGCCCAAAGGTAACACAGAAAGTCAGTGGCAGAGGAGAAGAAGCCAAATCTTCTGTCACCTAGTTCAATTCCCTGTCTACTAGACCACACCACGTTTTAGCCTTGTACCTGGACTCCAACGTTTCTAAGGAATGTTTACATGTATTATATATTTAATCTATGTATACCTATTTGAACCAACCAGAGAATAAACTTTTATCAAAGTTAATGAATATACTAGGTTATGTATATTTATGATTTTTGGAATGTTTCTTAAAATAACAAACAAACCCCACGGGAACTACACACACAATTCCATGGAAGGAAATATTAAACTTTTATCTGTAAATTGCAGGCAACTTAGTCTTTCTCATAATCACATCTGATTAAGTATCATTTAGGCACACAAGGTTCAATAAGCCCCATTTTTAGGTGAGAAGAGCTTCAGCTTTCTTGCCAGGAGGGTTTCATAGCCCTAGCTTGTTGCTAGATTTAAAGTGACAGGAGATAATCCAGAAGTGAAAATGAAGTGTCATTCCCTCATACAAACCAAATTATCTATTTTTATGTTAAAGATAAATCTGTCTTGTTTAAAAAAAATCTGGTATATTTTAAATACTGTTGAAGTTTTGAATGGTGAAATTCAGGTTTATTCCTATTATTTTGTGTAAGCAAATTGGTTTGTTTAGTATAAGCTATGAAACAGTCTGACTTTAGGAATGGATTGCCCCTTACATATGCTTTACTTTTAAAACAGCTTTTCCAAAACATCTCTCACTGATCCTTCATTCCCAGCCCTTACATTTTAGCCTGCCATTGGTTTATTATACCAACATGACCTAGTCTCTCTCAAACTTTACCTCAGGAAGTTGTAAAACTGTGATCTTGTTTCAGTTATTAGGAATTCCAAATTGAAAATTAATCTTCCTCCTGGACTTTTAAGAAGTTCCTGCTATGATGAAAATAAATTTGAAAATCAACCTTTTTCATGTCCACCTGCCATCTTAATAAAAGTCAAAACCATATGTTCTTCCTCTTTGAAGTCCAGTTTTGTCCTCTAATGATAGTCTTTGCATACCACAATATTGTTCCATTAGCTCTAACTTTGCTTCAGCCAACTGAAACAAACAAAACAAAAAATCAACAGAAGCATGACAAATGCTTGTGGAGACGTGATGCTGATATAACAAATGGCTCCAGTCTATGAAGTTACAAGTGCAAAATAATGTCAACACGTTGCAATGATAAAACATGCTATGAAAAGGTCCAATATATGTTCAACATTCAGGGCAATTTCTGGTTTGAATTACAAGATCAATTCTTTCCTAGAGTGAAATGATTCTTGTTACAGAGGAACCATTGTTTATTATTTTTTTCAGATTTATGTCACAGCCTTCACAGTAGTAATTATGATTAATGTGTTCTGACTCACTTATTTTGTGCAGGAGACAAACTAGACTTCATGTTTGGTAAGGAAAATGAAAGTGCTTTTGAGTTTTAGAAACCCAAGTTCTAATTCATGAAGAATGAAGTCATCTTTGTTAAAAGGCTCATGGTAAGTAATCTTGCGATTCTTCCTAAGTGAAAGGTATCAAAAGTACAGACTTTTTTTGCTCTGCTAATCTCAGTTTGTGGAATGCCTGACATGAAGAGTAGGGTCATAAGAAATGCAGGATGGCTTTAGTCTTACCCAAGACTTAACTCAATTATAAGTTGCCTATTTTTCTGTAATAAAAATTACAGATCTTCGGTTTTTTAAATGTATAAACCAGATGGGCAGGAAAATCAAGAGACTAGTTGCTCCATTTGTCACTCGTGAGCTGCCAAACAGAGCACAAAACTCTTGCACATCTATAATCATTCCTTTATGCCCACCATTATAACCTAATCATTCAAACATCCACTAAAAAGACTAAACACTCAGATGCAAAGGTGGAGGACCTCATAAACACAGAGGCTGATCCTGTGCCCACTATTAGCCGAATGGGTACAGGATCAGGCCCACACCCACGGTGGATAATCTGCCCATCCACATTTACACTGGTCTAACTAGGGCATGGGTTTAAACTGATTTACATTTACACTGATCTAACAGCTTCATGCGTTTAAACTGATTTAGTTAAATTGCTGCATCTTTGGGTATGGCACTATCTCAAATCAATTTTAAACCTTGCTTACACCAGTTTATCTTGCCCCTAAAATAACAACAGTAAAAGATTTGTTATCCGGCATGTTGGGGGAAAGGGGAGTGCTGATAAATAAAAAATTCTGGTTAACTAAGAGGGAGGGAATTTGGGTGTGGGAGAGGGCTCAGGGCTGGGGGTTGGGGCACGGGAGGGGGTGCGGGGTGCTGGATCCAGGCGGCGTTCACCTCAGGCAGCTCCCTGCAAGCAGTGACATGTCTCTGCTGCTCCTAGGCAGAGACGCGGCTAGGTGGCTCTGCGCACTGCCTCCGCCCACAGGTGCCACCCCTGCAGCTCCCATTGGCCACGATTCCCAGAGATCAGAAATGCCAGTTTATAGAGCTTTCCAGTTTATAAAGTGCCAGATAACACAGCTTTTACTGTAGTTCAAAACTGGTAACTGTTCATCACAGGATTTTGCACTGGTTTATCTAAACTGTTCATTAATTAATTTCACTCAAACTAGTGTGTGTTTTGTATGTAAACAAGCTCTAAGAGCAGAATGTGGCCCCTAAGCTAACTTTGAATGGTGCATTGTAATGTTTGTCTTCAATACTCCTCCCTACCCACTGGTTGTCAGTGTGTGTCAAGCGAAGTTAATAAAAATGGGGTAAAAAGCAATTGCCAGTGGGATTTTCAGTGGCTGACTTCAGTGGAAGTAGTTTGGATGATGCTGAACACTACTGAAAATCCCACTCTACACATTTTTTCTAACTAGAGTAAAACAAATTAGAGAATTTTATTATTTAAAAAGCTCTCATCTTTTTTTTTTTTAATTCAAAGACTAGTTCCTCTCTTTTATGGTCAACTGCTCTCTTGGATGAGAGAGCACCAGAGACAATAATCTGACAAATGGAACAAGGATCTGGACGCTGAGAAATAGTGACATATTGCTGATCACTATTTGTTTCCAGAGCCAAGAAGAATAAAAGAGCAATTCTATAAAAAGAGGCAAGGCTGACACTGTCTAGAGGGTGGCTGAGAATCACCCAGGAGGGAGAGGCAGTTTTGTCAATCTCTGAAAATCTGGCTGGTTATTTTGGTGTTTAAATGGGAGTTGAGCTTTTTTTAAACCTGTTCCAAAAGGGCCTGATTTTCTGAAGTGCTGAGCTCTTGGAGGAGCTGCAATGACTTCAGCTGGAGCTATGACAATCAGGCACTAAGGCACTATGGACCATTTGAGAGCCTAATCCTACTCCACTGAAGAAGCATTGCCATTAAACTTCAGTGACAGCAGAATCAGGCCCTTAGTGCCCCCACAACTCCAACTGATACCAGTGGTAGCTGAAGACATCTGATGGGCCATATGGTTTCATTTTCTTTTGGGGCTAGGTCAGCACTAGCCTAGGGAACACAAAGCATCTATAGCCTTAGTAAGGGCTGAAAGAAATTGTAAAGAAAGTGGTTTGCTAGATACACCCAAGCTGCAAACCTTTGTATAAAGGGTTGACAAATCCCCTCAATAATCAGGGCAGGGACCAACTCTACTATACCTTTAACATCCTAGCTCCATCTTGTGTGGGTTAAACTTCAGCCAATGTCTCCCATCCAACGGCTGCTCTTAGCTAGTCATTTGGAAAGTGAAGACACTCCTCCACCTGGGTCAGACAAGAGATAAAAAGAAAAAGGGAGGCATAAGGATTCATTTCACCTGCCAATTTGGGTGTGACAGCCTAGATCACGTCACTACCTCCCTTTTCACATACACATAGAACTGGAGGGGTGACAGAATAAAACTAGCTGAGACTCAGTACAAGAGTCTATAGAAGTGGAGACATTTTCAAGGCTAACCATGGTTATATTATTTCTCTTTGCTGGCTATGAAAAACCAGGGAAGGAAAAGAAAAAATAAGGGAGGAGAAGGTATTTGTTCATGTTACAGAAGGAGGTATTAAGCCTCATAACTAAAGGCAACTTCCCCACTCTCAGTGATATGTTTTCTTTTAGACGCCACAGAACTAACTTGAGTTTCTGCAAGAAACTTTTGCTTTATCCTTCAGTTCCTTTACCATACAAAATGCCAAAGTCTAGCCCCAAGCGATAGATGGCTCATCAGGCAGACTCATTCTGTATGACCAGGTACCCATTTTGCACCTGGGTGAACTGGAGGCAGTCTTTCAGTAGAAGACTGAGACTTGAACCCATGGACTATAATTAAACCCCTTAACCACTGAGCCACCTTCACTCAAGAAGGTATGATATATTTAAAAATGTAGCATGTGAATTGTCAAAAAGATGAACAATTCTGTTATAATTTTATATAGCTATATATTATAAACTATAATTATATGAATTTTATAAACCCACCAACTGAAGCTTTAAGACTTTTTCTCCTGCAATCCAAATTTCAAAGGATAATTGAAATTTATTAACTATGAATCTTAATTCCATCTCATAATAAAAAAGGAACAGAAGATGTATCGAATCAAAACTCTGTTACTGTTATGGTGGGCACTCTCCCTTGAAGTGCCCCCCTTGCATCAAGGTTGGCATGCCCCTGGAGGCCCAGTGCAGAACCACAATTGTATCCCTGGCTCAATTTCCCCTCACGGGCTTTCAATTAGTTCACTGAGCCTTTTTTGTAGTTAGCAATGCCCCTTCAGGGGTCTAATTTATTTAACCAAAAAAAACCCAAATATGGTATACAAGCAAACCTTCATCCGAGCAGCCTAGCCAGAGGACTGAATTAATATTAGTCTGTCTGCCCCAACTCCTGCCAGCATGTAAAACTCCAAAAGCAATGCTGGAGGCAAGAGGGATCATTCAATATGTGGAGGTAAAAGCCAGGAGAAATTAAGTAGGAGTGGGGAGATGGTATTACCTCTATGCGTGGCATTATTGAGACCACCACTGGAATACTGTGTCTTGTTCTGGTGTCCGTACTTCAAAAAAGATGTTGACAAATTGGAAAGAGTTCAAAGAAGAGCTACAAGAATAATCTGAAGTCAGGAAAACATGATTTATGATGAGAGAAACAATCTTTTTAGTTTATCCAAGAGAACCTAAGAGGTGACTTGTTCATAGGCTATAAGCACCTACGTGGGGAGTGAATTTCAGATAGTAAATGGCACTGCAATCTAGCAGAAAAGGGCAAAATCCAATAGTTGGAAGCTGAAGCTACAAAAATTCAAATAACTGCACCTTATTCTATTTTAAGTGAGTAACTATCCATTTGAACAATTTACTCAGGAATGTGGTTCATTCTCTATCACTTTCTATCATTCCAAAGTGGTGTCAATAGTCCTTCACACTTGTACTGACCTTCCTATGAGCAGGCAATAGGGGAACCCAGGTCCAGCCTCTCCTCTAGATTCCAGCCTAGGGCCCTTTTGATAAGCAGCTAGGGTCTGGTTCTTATGATCCCTTGTTGGTTGTCTGGGCTGCTTCCTGCATTTGCCTGCTTGCAGGCATCTATCATGGAACTGAACTCTGCAATCCTCTCTCCCTGGAATTTTGTCTCTCTGTCAAGCTTTTCCCTGTCTGTTTCTAAGGGGTTTTCTCAAAGTATCTCCTAGCATTTCTGGCAGCTGCCTGGAATCTCTTCACCATCACTATTACCCTCTCCCTTTAGCAACAGTCCCAGCGTATAAGCTCCCTGCTACAACTCTCTTCTCTCAGTTATCTGCTATTGGCCTTACAGTCCTTACTTAGGAAGCATCCAGCCTTGATCTCTCCAATTGGGTCTAATCTTTAATTACCTGTCTCTGATCCACGTGCCACAGAATGGGCTAATTGTGCCCCTAAGATCCCCATTAGCCCTTCTTTGACAGTGCGGCGCATATGCCCCATCACATTACGTAAGCATGAGTTATTGCACTATATCTTAGAAAACACTACACTGATGTTTTTCCCAGTTTTATATATTATTTCTTTTTAGGTATACGCCATGGTATTCAACATAATGAAATCAGTACAACGCCTATTCCCTGAGATGTGACTCCTAAAAACTTAAGGTAGGCATAAAAGCAAACCTGAAAACCTTAATAGACTTACGTTTACAGCACAGAAGGTCTCATCCAGAAGAATTCCAAAGCCATTAACAAATTATAACCACAATCCTGCAACTGGAATCATTGCCATTGATGGCAAAGTTCTGTCTGAATGGATCCAATTGCAGGATCCGGTTTATCGTGTACACAATTCAATTTATTTTATAAATTCCTGTTTACACTCACACATGACAGCATCCTTCCTGGAGCTCCCTGCCATTTAAAATGCAGAAGTTCCACCTTGAGTGGAGAATTATGGCATAGGGAGGGAGGTATCATGTGTATCATTCAGACACTGGGGGGCGGAGTGGGGAGAAAGGTGTCATATACCATTAGTGCTTCTCGCAGTATAGTTTTTAATGTTGCAACTGACAGGACTTTCACACACAGTTTAACAGATCTCACTACCACAAAGTATTTTTTAATATTCTTGATACACTTTCCCCACCTACATTTTATATTTCATCCAAAGTATGGCACTTCCAGCAGCACCATGCCCCTTTTTGAAATGTTGGGGGCTTAAGTGACTATGACTCAGAAGAAAGGGTATCTCTGACTTAATCAATTATTGCAGCACCCATCCAAGTACTTACTACACCTGACCTTGCTTAGCTTATAAGACTTGACAAGATCACAGCCCAAGCTAGTGTAGCTGTGCAAATATCTTTAACAGAGCTTTAAGCTGTCACTGAAAAAAGCATGAAGCTTCATCTTGTGTGACATTCATATTTTATGACGTATATGTGTTTCCAATGCTTTCTTTCATGATTCAACAAGTCACTTTTTTGCATAGTAAAAAAATGTAAACACCCATTATAGTTTTGGAGAAACTTCCTTGGCATTTCTTTTCTTCTTTTTTACATTGTAGCCACACCAAACACAGACTGGTTCCAACAAAGCATCCTAGCAAATGCTCAGGATAAGCAATTGTCTTTAGAAAGTGTTCAGGAAAAAAAAGTTGACATTTGACAAACAGGGTAAGCCCAACAAAGTATTCTGAAGATTATTCTTTCCTGCTTTTATAATCCACTCACTTCTTGTTGTTAGTTTTTAATCCAATATCATGGCTAGACTGTTTCTTCTATACCTCCAACAACGCTTTGGGAAAAGCAAAATCATACCTTCACATGTTTCTATACCCTTCAGGGAACATCTACAGCCAAAAAGTATAAATATCAGATTGTGTTTTCTCTTTGGAGCTGGGACTTCTTATGTTGTTAGGTCTTTGGATAATTTGCTACATCTACAAAAAAGGACAGGAAACTTAGGTGCTTAAAGTTTTTTTTATAAGATTAGGTTTCAGAGTAGCAGCCGTGTTAGTCTGTATTCGCAAAAAGAAAAGGAGGACTTGTGGCACCTTAGAGACTAACAAATTTATTTGAGCATAAGCTTTCGTGAGCTACAGCTCACTTCATCGGATGAAAGCTCACGAAAGCTTATGTTCAAATAAATTTGTTAGTCTATAAGGTGCCACAAGTACTCCTTTTTTATTTAATAAGATTAGTGTGCAGCAATTCAGTCTCCTTTTAAAATGCATGTGAGACAAGCACCACAAAATGCTTTCAATCATTCCTTGAAAGTGTTTATTAAAGAGGTACAGAGGATAACCCATGCACTGCTAGTGAACATTGTGTTTGTATAGGCTTTATATGTATAATGAGAAAGAAAATCAAGAATAGAAGAGCTTAGTATTTTATTTATACTGAGCCCCAAATGTTAATTACCTTAAAATGTTAACAATTTTAGAAGTGTAAATTTCCTTTGAATTTCATATAGAAATGCCTAGAACTCTGAAATAATAAAGCACTTGTTCCACTGAAAGAGCAGTGATACTCAGACGTCAGCAGTTCCGGAGCCAAATAAGCAATCAGCATTACCCAAAAGAGCCACGGTAGTGTGAATTCATTGTTTCCTTTACTATATATAATTCTCACAGCAAAATGACTGACCAAGTATTTTAGCATTGGCTCATAACATAGTAAAAGAATCCTGATTGGTTAATAATTAAATCACACAGTGTTTTAATATCATGTGCTGCAAAGAGCCACTTGCAGTTCCTGAGCCCCAGTCTGAGTATCACTGAGTTACAGCATTGTTTAGCCTACGTTTTTTTAAAGCAAGGTAAAAATCTCTCTTCTGTCCTGATCAAAGAAAGCACTTCAGTGCATGCCCTATTCAGGGCAGCATTAAAGCAAGTGCTAACTTTAATGACTTCATGAAGAGTGACTTCAATGGAACTTAAGCATGTGCTTAAAGTTCAACAGATGCTTGAGTGCTGTCCTGAATAGGAGGGTTTTCATGAATTTGGACCTTTAGCTCTCATTACCAGTATACAATATGAAAATGAAATTATTAGAATTTACATAGATATGGTAGGCAGTGTTCAGGCTTCAAAAAGGATGTGAAAAAACTGAAAAGGGGAGCTGCAAGAATGATTTGAGAACTGGAAAACATGCCTTACAGTGGAAAACTTAAGGAACTTAATTTAGCTTATTGAAGAGAAGTTTAAGAGGTGACTTGATCACAGTTCATAAGAAGAAGATATCTAATGGTAGGGGGCTTTTTAATCTAGCAAACAATGGCATAATGACTGGAATTTGACACTTTCAGACTGAAAATAAGGTGCAATTTTTTAAGTGAAGGTAATAAACCACTGGAACAACTTACCTAAGCCTATGATGGATTCCTTATCACTTGAAATCCAGAAATAAAGACTAGGTATCTTTCTAAAATATACGATCTAGTTCAACAAGTTGTTGGTCTTGATGAAGGAATTCCCGGTGAAATTCTCTGGCCTGCATTATGCTGGAAGTGAGGCTAGCTGATCTTATGGTCCCTTCTGGCCTTAAAATGTATCAATTCAATTGTATATTGAGTGGTGAGCAAGTCTGCCTGTTGTGTTGTCTAGGGATCTAAGAATAAGTGTAAGGTTTTGCCATAAATATTTAATAGTAAATTAGAAAGAGACAGGGTGTGTTTATTATAACTATTTAGATATGATTACCATCATTCCAGATAGAATCAGAAGCGTTGCTTTCTTTGACAAAGCCAAGCAATTAAACTTTTTTCTATTTATATTTATTGGTGAGATAAGCACAAAGTAACATCACTAATATGATTTCATGGTAAGCAAAAATACAGGAAAATTCTCATTTTTAGAAGTTATTGAAGAAGCAAAACATAACATAGATTGGCTTGTTTCTACCACCCTGTTTCACAATGGAATTACATGACAAGTGAGGTACTACCCCAAGTAAGTATGGCAAAATTAGACACAGGGTAAATTAAGTATGATTTGTACAACATTTTTTGTACATGTAGATCATGGTATAGAACAGGGACTAGTTTTTTTTTGAACTGTCATCCTTATGTTTGGTTATTCAGTTTTTCTTGCAATTTTCAGTATGTTTCCATTGGACTGAGGGACTCAATAAGAGAGACCTCCCATGGTAAATATAAACTCTGTAAATTTTTTGGTAGCAACCAAACATTGCATAGCTTAGTGGAGAAAATACCCACTTCATGTTTCAAATACAGGGCTAAATTCTGTTCATTTTACTGACGCAAGTAGTTCCAGGAACTTGCATACGACTACATGTGTATGTAAGGCAAGCAGAATTTAGGCACAGTAAGTTCAGTGTATATCCACAAGGTATCCCCAAGTATTCTATTTTACTAACACCTATATTCTAGATTTTTTTAAAGTTTTCCTATTTGATTTTTATGAATGGACCTTTGCTGTATATTCTGAGTTGGGAGCTAACTTCATATTTTCTTAGGTTTAAGTGAATATTTGAATTAGAATGCATTGCAGTTTGAGGTCAAATCCTAAAACTGTTGATTTGTTAACATTTCAATTAATGCAAATAGATTAAGTCTTGCCTCTAAAAGTATACCAAATCCAAAACTTTCACATGTAAGCAAAACCAGATTAGAAAAAGTACAGTTCAGACATGTAAAGATTTATTATAAAAAACAGCCAATTTAGATATAGGTTAGATTTTTTCAGAGCCAGTTGGTGAACACTTTGGGCTAGATTCACAAGGGGGACTTAGTGTAAGCATTGCAGTGGCTGAGCATTCAGTGCCTAACTTTTAGGTACCTTGCCAGCAAGAGGAATCCTTGGCTGAGTTGGACACCCAAGCTCCCTATGCAATACACAGGGACAGTTAGGCATCTAAAAAAGGGATTCACAGAAGCCAGCATGCTGAGCAGAGAATCACCTAAGCTAGGCAGTAGGAAATGCCCAAGAAAAGGGTATGATCTAAGTATCACCACTGAAACGGAGTTAGGTGCCTAAATCTGAGCTGGAGGAAGATGCCTATCTCCGCTCAGGATTCACAACTGTGAACCCTCTCCTGGAGTTAGGCACCTAAGATAGTTCAGCCCTTTCTCAAAAAAAGAGAGGAGGGGGAAGGATTACACATGTAAGTGCTCACAACCATGAATAAAGAGAAATTGGAGAGAATTTAGAGGAGAGCAACTCAAATAGATGTAGGGTTTTAAAGCGAGACCTGCGAAATAAACATGTTCAGTCTACAGAACAGAAGATCGAAGGGAGGCCAGATAAATATTTTAAAATACAGAAAGTGGTGGATTGAAAAGTGGTCAGAGATCAAATAATCTCATTAGTCAAAGATGACAATATTTGTGGTAATGGGTTTACAATGCAGTAAGGAAGATGTTGGTTTAATACTAGGAAATACTTTATTACTATAAACATTAAGACAATAGAACAAGCTACCAAAGGGTAGATTTTTTGGAAGCACCATCATGGTGATATTTCAGGATGGACCAAACACCCATTTGTTATGGAGGGGCTAAAAATATTGAATTTAATCATATGACAGGCTAGGGGAATGGACTACAAGATCTAATAGGGTCACTTCTGAAACCAAATGGTTCTAGGAAACACTGCAAAGGTAATCCGGATGGCACCAGAGAATTTGGGAACCCCGAGTTTTCTAACTAGGAAATAATAAAACTAAAGGACCACAAATACCATTAACTCTTTTTTGCCAAGACTTTAACTAGTTTGTTTTGTTTTATCCTTCTACATGAAATTTATTTTGGTGGAAGGAATAACGATTATGACTGGATTAAGGAAGGTAGTGAATACAATGGACTATAAGTAGCACTCTGAGGGCAGGCCAATACTTTTGGCATCAGTAAAGAGTGTGTAATATTAAGCAGCAAATGACCAAGCATTCTTTGCAGTCAGACTTTGATGTTAGAAGATGGGTGGGCCCCCTAGTCATCTCACGTTGCCTCAACTGCATTTCCTTTATAGCATTCCCCTTCCTTAACACATCCTATTCCTTGAACTAAGTAATACTCAGAGATCTGACATCCCTGGGTTCTGACAGAACAGGGTTTTTATATTCTCTCTTGCTATTTTATTTTTTTCTCACAGTAACTTTTTTTTTTTACTTTATTTTATTGTATTTTGGAAGGAAAGAAGCTTCCTGCCAGGTGGATATTTCAAAATTCTCACAGTTCCATTCAAATGATCTTTTATCAGGTGCCTCCGAACAGTGAGAACTCATAACTCATTTGAATGGGAAACAGTTGGGGGCTTGCCACATTTCATCCTACTTGACTGTTGACACTGTTTGCAGTTGTTCCTGTCAATCTCTCTTTTACCAAGTGGGAGCATATCAAAATGTTCTACATACATACAGTGGTATAGTCTCTTCTCTTTCACATGAATGGGAATTAAGTGCACACAAAGAGAGAAAAGTATGTCCCATAGTTGTTAAGTGTTTTACACATTAGTTTCTAAACTGACTTCCTATGGGAAAAAATATTTTAAAACATTCCAGGAACATAATGTTCCCTCAAAGGCAGTAAGTACAATAATGGCATCATTTGACTATGCAAAGCTTTATTCCACAGCAAGGCAATTAAGTACAGTATCAATAAAGCTAATTTATAAAAATAAAAATTTGTGTGATCTTTTACCTTTGTTTCGTAATCTCTACAAAATGAACTTGGTGTTCTCAGTCCAGTTGCCACTGGACAACTGTCTACATCACAAAACTACTGTCACAACAAATACTATGTGGAAACATTGTTAGTCTCAGATGAGAGGCCAAAAATTGAAGAATGGGCATGGATTCTATTAATTTGCCAGTTCAAGACTGGTACATACTAAGGGTGCAAGATAGGGATGCTGGTTTCACTGTTTTCTATAATTTTCCTATTTGTTTTGAAAATAAGCAGATGATTTCAGTCTTCTACCTAGTAGTCAAGCCCCTGTAGCTAAATTAGTTACGTCACTGTCGGCACTGATCTACTTGCTGGAGATGGGTAAAGTAATTCCATCAGTGGATCATTTACTAAGACAACCTTTGCCATCTAGCACTGGAAGAACTAAAACATGAAGATGCTACGGGCCTCCTATTGGAACAGAACTAGAATACATCCTGATCTGTACCGTGTGATCTCTATCATTAATTAATAACTTTGGGCTAAATTGTGATATTCATGTTGACTATTACCCTTGCCTCCACAAGCAGACCCATTGATTTCAGTGGGATGACTGGAGGAAAAGGAACTACTCAGTATGAATAAGAATACTTCAGTCTGGTCCCATATCCTAACGATATGGGAATTTCTTATTTGCAGTGTTAAACAGGAAAGAGGCAAAACATCTTTCATCTCAATGAAATAGTAAGTGCCATAAGTCAGTCACTGATGCTGCTCAAAATACATGGTGGGGCTGAGGCTAGCAATCGAAACAATTGTTCAAATTGGAGGGGAGTAACACTTCTATCTGTCACAGGAAAAGTATTAGCAGCAGTCCTCCTGAACAGAATGAAAAGAAACATATATACCATCCTATGTGAACAACAATCTGGATTTAAATAAGGGAGATCGTGCACAGACGCTATTTTCACCCTGAGATGGATTATTGAGAACACAATTGAATTCCAAGGCACTCTTGCCATCAGTTTTGTGGACTTTCAAAAGGCATTCAATAGTGTAAACAGAGAAACAATGTGGAAAATTGTGGAACAATATGGAATTCCAACAAAATTAATTAACATGATGAAGGCATTCTACACCAACTCAAAATGGAAAATGAATAAGCCATTTAGCATCAAGACAGGTGTAAGGCAGGGATGTGTCCCGTCTCCTTTTTTGTTTATGCTAGTCATCGACTATGGATTAAAACAATGCGACAGTGATACATATGGCCTAAAATGGAACAATTCAAGGCTATTTGATCTCGACTTTGCTGACGACATTGCTCTTATCAATGAAGATGCCAACGGACTACAAAAATGCACAAACCAAGTAAAAAAAGTAATGGAGAAGATAGGCTTGAGATACAATGCAAAGAAATGTAAAGTCGTGTTAATGAGGACTATAGGGACAGAAATAAAAATTGCAGAGGAGAAACTGGAGAAGGTGGACAATTTTACGTATCTTGGAAGTACCATCAGCCAAGATAGTACTAGTTCCGAGGAAATAAGAAGAAGAATTGGGAAGGCAAAAGCTGCATTTGGAATACTCAAAAACATCAGGCAACTCAGAAACATCACCCTCAACACAAAACTGAATGTGTACAAAGCAATTGTTATTGCCATCACAACATACAGCAGTGAGGCATGGCAACTTACCAAGAAAGATACACAAAAGCTGGATGTATTTCATCACAAAGGTCTGAGAAGAATATTGGGAATAACATATAGAGATAGGAAGCTGAATGAAGAAGTCACAAATATTACTGGACAAGGTACCCTCTCACAAATAATCTACAAAAGAACACATCAGTGGCTGGGACATGTGCTGAGAATGGAAAAAGAATGCTTACCAAATACCACCCTTGAATGGAAGCCAGAAAACACAAGAAGAAAGAGAGGAAGACCGCGAATAACATGGAAATGAACAGTTCTGAATGACATCAAGCACCTCAACATGAAATGGGAAGATTTGGAGAGAAGGAGAGTTGACAGGCAAGGATGGTAAATGTGGGTATCCCAATGTGCAGCAAAGTATGTGATGGTCTAAGGAAGCTAGCAATGAGCTCCTGCCCCACTCCTATGACCTGCAAATATCTGTTCTGACCTTACCTCACCCCACAAAATCATTTATGATATCCCAAAGAAAATCAATCATTTAAAACAATTTGGGACTCTTCCCTTTTCCTCAGGAATTTCTCCTCCCCCTCCCGCCCCCCATCACTTCCCATAACTTCTCTGCTGTAACTGTAATCATACTCCTCCTGAAAATAAGCAGGCAACCGATCGACCTTCAGACTTCCTTCCCACCTCAATTCATCACAGTTCCCCTAATTCATCTCCAACTGCCTTCATCAGGTCACAGGTTCCCTCTCTGCTTCACCTTTCACCAGCTTACAGGTCTCCCTGCCCACCCCCTTTCCTCCCTGGGCACAGACCCCTACCTCCTACAATCACAGGATGGCCAGCTCCTCACTCCCTCTGCTTCCTCTTTCCCTCACTTGAGTGTCTAGCACCTACCCTAATGGGAGGATTGAATGCTGCAATGCGGCTGCTTAGAGGACTGGAAATAGGCCTGGGAACTCTGAGTAAAGAGTTCCACACTATACTTTCAATGTAGGGAGAAGGTCATCAGAAGCTAGATGACCCACCAGTCTCTGTTGTATCTCCCTCTCTGTCTGCACACTCTGGGAGTGAAGTGCTCGAATCTCCCAGCCCTTCTTTCCCTTTTCTAGCCTTTTGGTGCTGCAAAAGAGGAGAGAGACAAGAAAAATATGGAAAAATATGCCCTAAAGGCTGTTTGTTGAAAAATAATGAGGAAGGAATTTAAGAGGTGGGTTTTGACCCCATTAGCCCTGCATTACTAACAGCCATTGGTATAACTTTGCGGAAACACTGGCACCAAAAATTATTATTTGTTCACAAATACTGCCACAGTGCCTCATGCTTCCATTCTCCTTTATAGGTTGGGGTCCCTCACCAGACTACATCCCCCATGATGCACCACGGTCTCCCCTCATAGAGAGGGAAGATAGTTTCATCATGGAAGATCCCACCTGGGGTATGTCATAGGAGATAGGAAGCCCAGTTCATAGTGGAGAATGAAGCAATGGGGAAAGTGAACGACAACTGCTATTATGCACCACAACATATTATCCAGATTGAAATCTTTCAGTTTTTGAGCTTTTGGGTTTTCAACAACAACAAAAATAATGAAATTTTCCATGGAAAGCAGACACTTTTCACACAAAAAGAGTGTTTTGTCAAAACCTTAATTTTCCATTGAAAAATCATTTTGAAAGAAGTTTTTCAACTAGCTCTAACACAAACTACAGCTAATTTGTGGTCGTCTTGGATGTTAGCAGAGGAGAGAGAAAGAAAGCAAAGCAACAACATTCCACATAGGAACACATCTCTTTTCTTTGAGTCTTCAGAGCTTGACACTAATAAAATCAGACAGGGAAAATGTTTTGTAATGTCTTCAATAAGGAATTTGCACCCATAGTTCTCCTTCACTTCAATGGACTTTCTGGATGCTCAGCACAAAGTGTAGACATTGCATATGTTCAGACAGAGCAAATGGCACGTCCTAACAAATACATAAACACCAGCCCCAGTGCCACAGACCTCAGGTCTCCCACATACAGTGGCATTCCCCAGGCAGCTTTGTCTTTCACCCACTCACCCTGTCTCAGTGGCCATGTTGCAGCTGGTCTGTCCATGTGCTGTCTTCACTGTTAATGTGTGAGATAATCCACTTATTGCTGCAACAAGCAGTATTTTGCCACATAAATAAAGATGAGTTAGCACTTGCTCTACCCCTTCAGGTGAGTATCACATGGATGTCAAGGGGTATATTCTCAGGCTGGTCTACACTACAGAGTTAGTGTATGTTGATCTAACTACATAAACATCTACACAAAAATTTCACTCCCACCAACATAACTGCCCCACTATGCCAACGTAATAACTCCACCTCCACTAGAGGCGTAGATGTAGTATAGGTCGATGCAACATCAGTGTAGACACTGCATTGCTCACATTGACTGCTACTGGTTTCAGAAGCTGTCCCACAATGCCCCACACTGACAGTGCAATTGGTACAACTGCTCCTGCGGAGGACATGCACCATCAACATAAGGATTGAAGTGTAGACACACACGTGAGGTTATTACTGTGACAGTTATATCCCAACATAAGTTAGGCAGACTTAATTTTGTAGTATAGACATACCCTTTGTCGTGCACTGCTCCTGCAAAGGGCTGTGAGCAACTACATATGATGGCCAAAAAGAACAGGAGTACTTGTGGCACCCTAGAGACAAACAAATTTATTAGAGCATAAGCTTTTCTGGGCTACAGCCCACTTCATCAGATGCATAGAATGGAACATATAGTAAGAAGATGTATATATACATACAGAGAAGGTGGAAATTGCCATACAAACTAATTAATTAATTAGCCTCTTACAGTTTGTATGGCAACTTCCACCTTCTCTGTATGTATATATACACATCTTCTTACTATATGTTCCATTCTATGCATCCGATGAAGTGGGCTGTAGCCCACAAAAGCTTATGCTCTAATAAATTTGTTAGTCTCTAAGGTGCCACAAGTACTCCTGTTCTTTTTGCGGAGACAGATTAACATGGCTGCTACTCTGAAACCTGTCATTATTATAGGATGGGAAAGAATACCATGTTAAAGCTTTTCGACTCTTCATTCTTGCTAACAGATTTCCACACAATTAACTCATGTTTGCTTCCAACTCTCTGGACTCACGCTGAGAATACTCAGGGCTTTTCATCAGCCCCAGCTCAGTAGAACCCTTCTCAGAAAAAAACAATTAGTGATCAATTAAATTAATTAATGGGTTTACCCACAGGAGAAAGCCAATCTTTAAGCAATTAGTAGTAAGTTTTTTTAATAAACAAAACTTTCACAAACACCACCACTGACTGAAAATGTTTGTTTATTTCAAGCCAACCAAGGTATAAAATGTTTCATCCTCTCCTAACTCATCTCAGATGTCGTTAAAAGCCAAGCTAGAAAAAGAACCATTCATTATGGGGAGAGAACTTAGTTGAAACAAGGGATGCATTTTCATGGTAGTGTGGCAGAGTGCAGGGTGACCTTAAAAGTGTCAATTGTGGCCTGATTTTCTAAAGTGCTGAGCACCCACAGCTCCATTTGAAGTCAATGGCAGTTGAGTGTGCTCAGAATCTCAGAAAGTCAGGCCAATAACCTTTCTACTTCAGTTCCCCCATCTAAAATATGAGGATAATATTTCTCTCTCTTTGTAAAGTGCTTTAAGCTCCCTGGCTAAATATATGTGCAATATAAATTAAAAATGTTTGCATTTAGTTCTGGGGCTGTCTTGACAATGCTAGAAAATAAAATCCCCTATTCATGCACAAGACAGTGACAGCTTAGAGAGCAATAGCATAGAGCTCCCCATTACTGTCACCCTCCTTCCCCGCCACATTCCTCTGTCCCTGCTCTGTATCCCTCTCTATCCCCTACCAATGGATTTCAACCCTGACCTGGAAGGACCATATTTAGGAGTGAAAGAATAGTGCAGTTCTGATTAAGGACATTTGGTCCTTGATCTTTCTAATAAGAGTGCTTATGAGAGCCAGTTGTCATGGTGTTTTTATAATGTGGACCCTTGCTGAGTGTGAAATGAACTGAAATCAACAAAGTCATTTCACAGAGGCCACCCAACAAACATCAGACAGTAATAACTTTTAACCACTCTATAAATATGAACTGGATTGAAACCATCAAATTCATGGTGATAAACTCTGTGTGACCCATTATTAATCTCCTTAATTCTGCCTTTTTAAAGTATATACTCTTCAGTATTTTTCCTCTGTCTTCTGAATCAAATTTTTGTTCCATGTAGGTCATGTCTACACTACAAAATTATGTCAATCTAACCTATGTCGACATACCTCCATTGCAGTTATTAAATTGCTTATATGTGCACACACTTGGCTCCTTCTGTCGGTGGTGTGCGTCCTCACCAGGAGCACTTGTATCGACTATTTTGTCTGTGTGGGGCATTGTGGGATGTCTAAATTAACACTGTGTTGACCTAGTTAGATTGACTGCGACTCTACGCCACTCTGGGAAAAGGTGTTACTAAAGAAACATAGAGAGGCACTTACATTGGCGGAAGCCAAATTCAAGTGAAGATACTTCCACTGCTAGGTTAATGCAAGGCAGCTTACATTGACCTAATTGTGTAGTGTAGACCAGGCCTTAGCCTTCAAAGATCTGCACGGCCTATTCTGTATCTGTATTCTATTCCTTTTACTTCCTCCACCTGCGCTCCTCAATCCTTCCAAACAGCACATCTAACCGTCACCTTCTACTGCTCTCTTCGCCTTCTTCCATGTGGCCCCTACCCTTAAAGTGCTGTCCCTAAACCAGTTTGTCATGCCTCAAGCTTTTCCCTCAACTCCCTCCTTGAAATGCCCCTCATTCTCTAGACTCTAACCCTTTTGCAAAGTGTTAGCTGATCAGATGATAAACAACAAAAATGCTATATACAACCAATTCCAATTTTCAAAAAAAAACTACTACAGCCAACAAAAGTTACATGCTCTGCCCTACTGCTTAAATCACACCACTTTTTTTCACATCCCAGCTACCATCCTTGGAGTTGATGGAAGAACTACACTATGCCCCCTTCCTGTCACACCCACTATGCTGAGTGTAAGGATGGCAGCTGATGCCAGAATCACCTCTGCCAGCTAAGAATTCCAGGAACTCCTTTTACACCATCTGAGTAGTGCAGAAGGGCCTGATCTCCACAGAGAATCTGGCTTGATATGTCAGCTGGGTTGTCCTTCTTTTGTCTGGTTACACAAAGGAAGGATAACAGAAGTCAATTAACTCTTCTTTTAATGACAAAAGGCCCAGTTTAGTTTTGCTTAGGTCCATTGACTTCAACAGAGTTGTGATTGCTTACACTGGGCTTAATTTGGCCCAAGGGCCTAAGAGTTGTGTGCTAATTCCTCAACAGCAACTGTCACCTATTGTTCTGCATCTGTACACACTGAGAAATTAACCTTTCTTTGTGATAGGTGAATCTGCAGTGGCTACTAATACTTTTTGTAGTGTGTCCCTTATTTGGACATTATGGATTAAATATCTTTATTATATTTGGTACAAGAGGACAAAAGACAGCTATATATACTCCAGAATTTGAATTACTATTTTGCACAGACATTAATTTTCAATGGAAACACAGTAAAAATTCAAGCAGTATTGTCAATCTCAAACATTTAAAAATCCTCAGCTACACCCCACCCCCCACGCCAATACCATGAAATTGGCTTCAAAACCATGAGGTTGTAAAAAAATACAATAATGTTGGTGTTTTTTATTTGTCTTGATTTTTGAGTTTTTAAGATACACTTGGGCCATTTTTCAAGCTTTTCTTTGAAAACTCAGGGGCTAGAACATGTACCCCTTCTTTTTCTTTTTTTAATGTAAACAAATTCTCATGTAATTGCTACATTCCAGCACCAGGGATGTTAAGAAAAATGCCAAATATTGTAAGTCTCACAGTAAAATCATGAGAGTTGGTAACCCTGTAAATGGTAGGAAAAAGACTTCTTAGAAAGCATGCATCAGAGAGAAATAAGAATGCATTATCAGAAGCAATCAGACTTGGCCTAACTCCGCTGCCATTAAAGTGAATGTGAGTTTTACCATTGGGAACAGAGTTAGAGTGGCATTGAGCACTTTAAAAATCCCACAGATTCTGTTTCCTAGTTAATACAAAGTTCCATGTGCAGGACAAACTTCAGGCAATCTGACTTAATCTACTACAGAATGTGATTTTTCCTTACATTATTGCAATGTCTCTAAGTATTTCTCTAAACAGTATGGGACCCATTCAAGTTCTTGTTTCTGTATAATATTAAAGTGAGTCTATATAAAACACACATTCACACTATAAATAATTCCAGTGCCTAGTATTGTCAAAACAAGACAGTAGAAACCACTTAATCAGGATGCTTCACTGGATTTAAATATATCCCAATTAAGTGGCCATCCCATTTAAACGAAGTTTTGCTGAATGTCACTTAACATAAACCAAATGTCTTTGGCAACTCAGTCCGAAACATTTGTGACTCTTAACCACCATATTAGCACCTCTAATTGTAAATGACAGGCAATTTCCTGGTTGCCATTGTGTGAGACAGGCAGAAAGCACTAGCCATAAGCAATCTGTGACCTTTGGCTGTCATATTAACACTTTTAATTGTAATTGACAGGGAAGTTAGAACAAAAATTGTCCCAACAAAGCAACTCCAGCATTTCAGAATGTCCCGTTAAAGCAAAAGAATGAGCATTCATTCATTAAATAGGGTCAGAGAAGTGCTGTCTGAAATTTGCATGATTATCAAGTCCCATTTAACTGGTTCTAACTGTATCCCAATTTCCCACCAAATTTACTGCAGAGTAAATAGTAATTATTTTTAATAGAGATGAGCAACATTCTCAATTTTAGTTCCACGGAATTTTTTAAAAAAATTATCAGAAAATATTTTCAATTTGGTTTCCATGATCATTTTTAAACACAAATTTCATTCTGTTCAATGAATGAAAATGAATATCTTTTCATGTTTTTGATGTAAAACCAAAAGCCCAAGAATGTGCCCATGACTAAAGTGCCTCTAGACAACAGTATCTAAAGTATTCTAGACATCAAGATTAAATAACAAGTGTTGTCTCATTTGGAAGACGAGGGTGCTGGTGGTGATACGAATATGATTTTTAGTAGTTGGCCACTAGAGGGTGAAACACTATAGTCACAAACATTTGAGCAGCTCTGACTTTATCCACCAAAGGGTAAGGGCACAAGTTGGATAGTAGGATCCCCTCCTTTATTTCCATTCAAGATACCATACTATCATTTTTACTTCTGCATGTACTGGTGCTGAACATTAATTTTGAGAGTTTGCTCAAATTTTTGTGGTCCAACCAGTGTGGTGGATGATACACAGCCTGGATGAGATCACTGGGTTCTTCCTTAATAAAACACAAATATTTTTCTAACAATAAATTAAAGGAACAGTGACAACTTGAAATCTAGTTATTTAGGAAATAATAATTAAAAATAAGGTCAGGTACTACCCTTGCCTGCCAAGTCTCCCTGCCAATTTTTGTTGCTTTAGGAGCACACTTCCCTAGTCTAAAATGTAGAGTGAGGGGGGAGTGTCTCAGAGCCCAGGCTCAAGCCCCACAAGCCTGAGTCAGCTGACCCAGGTGCTGAGACTCGCTCCCATGGAGGTTTTTGTTTTGTTTTGTTTTTGTTTTTTGAAGTGTAGACATGTCCTACATAGCTTTTGAAAATGACACTAAATTACTTAGGTACTTTTGAAAGTTTCCCCAGATTTTTTTAATGTACTTAAATGTGACCTGCAAAGGAAACAGAAATAAACTTGTGTCCTTTTTTGTATCTTTAACTTGTATATAAAACGATTCATTCCTGCTGCTCTCCCGAAATTAAGAGCCAGATCCTCAGTTGATGTCAGCATAGATCCCTGGAAGACAATGGTGCTGATTTACACCAGCTAAAGATCTGGCTTTAGAAATTAAGAACCTGTCTAGGTGAATAACTTCATGAATAATGAAAAAAAACGTGAATTAGGGTATGTCTACAATTGAAACACTACAGCAGCACAGCTGCACCATTGTAACACTTCAGTGTAAATGATACCTATGCCAGTGAGAGGGATTCTCCCATTGGTGTAGGTAACCCACCTCCTGACAGGTGGCAGCTAGGTTGATGGAAGAATTCTTCCATCAACAAGCACGGTCTACACTGGGGGTTAGGTCAGTGGAGCTACGTCTCTCAGGCATGTGGATTTTTCATACCCCTTAGTAGCTATACTGATGTAAAATCCTAGTGTAGACCTGGCCTTAGAATGGAGAACTAGTGATATCACCATTTCACAGGTGCCAAGGAAAAGTTAAGCAATTACAAGAGGAATAGATTTTTAGTAAGGCATTGTCTACATTGAGAATTTGCCGTGATTCCAGCCATTGCTGCCTAGACACGTATGCAGCTGTACCCGTGGAAGTTAACCTGGTTTAAAGCAGTGGCCCTAGAGATTTGCACTGGTGCAGCTAAGCTAGTGGCTGGTCACTAGTTGCTGAGATCAAGGCTGATCCAAATGCATGCAGAAAAGGTCTAATGTGGTTTCAGACTCTGTTTTTTGTTAACACCAATCTAATTTCAAAGGCTAATTAACAAAATTTCCTTTCTCCACAATGATAAAGCTTCAGCAGCCCAGCCCCATCAGTACTAAGATGTGAGAATTAACAGCATAGATCTTCTAAGACTCCGAACAAGCTCTCTAGAGAACACCAGAGTTGATATTTCTATGGTAAAATAACAAGCAGAAAAAGAACATGGAAAAATAAAAAACACACCACTGCCAACTGTCCAGGCCTTCAGTCTACACTATGGAAAGCAAGCAAGGGCATAAGCCCAATCTTTAAAAATGTTTGCAGGTCACTTACCTTTTCAATATACTTAATATCAGTTGGGTTGTCAAATACTGGTACCTCCCTTTCTTTTGAACTGCAGAATTCAATTCTAAAATACACCATTAAAAAAAATTCTGCATCATCCATTCTCTTCTACCCACCACTTCTCTCACTCCAATCACCTGCAGGATAGAATATCAGGTGAGATCCCATATTTAAAAAGAAATTCAGAAATAAGGCAGGTTTATCTCTAATGTTTGTAAAGCATTTTAAGAGCCTCTAGATGTCTAAGTACAAATCATTATATGAGTATAAAATTATTTTCTCTGACCTACCTTTTTTTTAAAAATTGGCCAAAAATTTCAATCTTGGATGTCTAAAGTGAGGAACAGACATCCATACTCAGGCTACTAATTTTCAGATTGCTTTAGAAGTGCCTTTGGGTGTGGCAGAAACTACGAATTTACTGAGAGCTGTGAGTGCTCAATGCCTCTGAAAATCAGACCTCATATTTAGGACACATGGATTTAAGGCACCCTCCGTTTCCTATCCCCCACCTCCTGAGCATTTGAAATAAAAAAAATCTCTCTTTAAGGTTTAACTAGATTACAAATAATACTCCCATGTTTGAATAGTCCTTCCTTCAGACTTCAATTTTAGGTAACCCTGAATATTCATAATGCTATAACAAATTCATTTTTGTTAATTTATCTTTAATTGTATGTATTTACAATTCAATTATAATTCATATGCAGCAACTTAAAATCGGATGTGACTGTGAGCCCTTCAACCCACAGTATATAAACTGAATATCAACCAACCAACCAAGCATAATATTAGACACCTCCTAACCTCATGGCTCCCTTATGAGGCTTCATTCAAATTACATGGTCTTTTAACCTCTAGTCTTAGTTTAAAAAAAAAAAAAAAGGGTTCCCTTAACAGCTTGTAGAGCATATTGCACATTCTGTCTCTGGTTTATTACGTTGGGGGCTGGGGTGGGGTAGAACTCAAACTATTATTATTTGACAAGAACAAATAGTGAATTACTACCTGGTTAAAAAACTCATGGAAAATTTAAATAGTTTTAAATAAAAGAGTAGTTGTTTGATCAGATGCTTGAAGTTTGTTTTAAGTAATGGTGCAGTCATCTTGTTTGGTCTTTCAACAGCTACATACTTCTACAAAGATACATGGGAATATGAGGAATTCTACTTCAGCAGACTTAGCAATGGTCCTGGAGGACTTACTAAGAATTCTAAATAAACAAGGTATTTCATTCCACCCAGCCACAGGGAGCTAACCTGCCCCCTCCCATCCTCAGACAGAGTATACCTCCCACTAGCAGCCCACACTCATCAATACACAGGAGCCCTAGATATCACACACCAGATCCTGCTGTGATGAGCAAACACCAATCAACAGTCCCATTAGCCTCCAGAGGTCTGTTCAGTTTGTTTACAGTAAATACTAGAGCACTGCCAGTGAAGAGCTGCATGGAAGATTCTGAAATGTCCTTTTTGCTTTAGATGTTCCAGGTCTATTTTAAAATACTTGGTATTTTGATGTTTTGTTTGTTTGTTTTTTAAATAGGAGAAACCAGTATTTCCCATCAGGATTACTGCTTGGGAATTATTTATGCAATTTCTAAAGTAGCATTTTTGTTATTCTTAGATCAGAATTTTAAGGTGTCACAAGTAGGACACTCAAAAATCATTAGGACGACTTGTGGCACCTTAGAGACTAACAAATTTATTTGAGCATGAGCTTTCGTGAGCTACAGCTGTAAATTTGTTAGTCTCCATGGTGCCACAAGTCCTCCTTTTCTTTTTGCGAATACAGACTAACACGGCTGCTACTGTGAAACCTGTCAAAAATCATTGTTCGTTTTTGAAAATTTAGGCCATAAAATGTAGGTATGGGAAAGAATTCTTTGGTCACCCACTTTATCATTATTTTCTACATTGATACCTTTATAATAATAGAACAAATTGTAGGTATTTTTACTGAAATTTAAAAAGCTCTTTTTAAAAAAATCATGAATCCTTTTAAGCATGACTCAATCATGGTACCATAGCACATTCCTAATTTAAGCTCAAATGCTAAATACTGTTTCCAACTCTTTTAACACCTCTCAGCATGGCACATACTAAACACAGTGGAACCATCATGGTTCTGCTTCCAGAAGTGACAGCCTATGGAGAATGTTCACAAGGAACTCTCCAGCCTCTGCACACTGCAGAGAATGGTAACAGTGCCTCTCTCTGCAGGTAAGAGTGCAGTTTTGGGGCAGGGGAGGGGAGTGGATCCACAGGGCAGAATCCAGAGGACTACAGCAGCAGTGGAGTAGCTGGTCCATTCTACAACAGTGATTGAGGGGAAAGGATTTCTTCCCTCTCTGTGTAATCGCTTCACAAAGTCAATTAACTCTGGCCTTTTGAGGATGGCCCCTTAATAATTAAGATAATATAATTTATTTTTCATACATATCTATACTTGAAAGGTATACGTTCCCATCACATCACGTCCAAAGGCACTCAGATAAGCAAGCAGCTGCTCACATTCTTTATTGGCTCTGCTCTCTCATACAAGAGATTCAGATTTAGTTCTGAATGATGCTCCTTCACTCTGGAAGTGAAAAGAAAAGGAGTACTTGTGGCACCTTAGAGACTAACCAATTTATTTGAGCATAAGCTTTCGTGAGCTAGAGCTCACTTGTGAGCTCACTTGTGAGCTCTAGCTCACGAAAGCTTATGCTCAAATAAATTGGTTAGTCTCTAAGGTGCCACAAGTACTCCTTTTCTTTTTGCGAATACAGACTAACACAGCTGCTATTCTGAACTCTGGAAGTGGGCATTAGACTTTAAGGAAAAGTCTCAGTATCCCAGTAAAAAGTTACTTGAAGCTGGGCACATGAGGAGAATTGAGTTTCTCACTTTTCTTTTCTGGGTTTGTGGACGGACAGGTGATGAGTGATTGTTTCAGTGATCACCAGAGAAAGCAGGAGAATTTAAAAAAGCTTAAACAAGGGGTGGGAGGAAACACCACAGTTTAGTGTGACCAAAGAAACAAACAAACAAAAACTCATGTGGACACTTCAAAAAGGCATTAGTTAATTATATTTTGAGGCAGTCATTTCCTCAGAACTGAGATCCTTTGCCAGTACATTACATATTAAGAGGTTCACACCCTAAGGAATATTTAATCTTGCAATAAACTGATAAAAATTCTTCATAATATGCTGAAGCAAGTCTCCAGACATGGTATACATCATTTTCCTATGTGAACATAAGGGACTCTAGAAGATCTGAATCACTTCCATAGTATGTTTACAATATTTATAATGAATCCCTCTCATCATCTGAAAAGTATGTCTAACTTCCCCCCCAGACACCCCCCCCCCAAAAAAGCCTGTTATTATAGCTAACCAAACAACAAATTACATGTCAGCAAATAGGTAACCACAGGATTACAGAAAATAACTGAGCACAAGTATTCAAATTTCAATGTGAAACTTTAACATTGTGGTATATATTTATCACTATAACCCACGACTGCTGAATACTTTCCCAAACAATGTTCATAATGAATTTAAAAGCCCACGTCTATATGCACATGAAGACAGGCAGTTTGAAGCTACAATGATCTGTTGATAAATGGGTAAACGTTACATAGTAAAATGTTTATGGATATGGCATTGAAAGAGCTTCTTAGTGGTTACACCTCCTCATCCCACCCCTCCATTAACTTTAATTAAGCTTGCCGTAAGCTTACAAGCCTGGCAGACTTAGAGAACTTGATCTGAAAAGAAAAATAAGGGGTTTAATCACCAGGCCGCATTTTCCAAGTTTTCATGGCTCTAATGTTTATACCCTGCACACTTATATAAACCCAACTTCCATTACTTGCATGAGAGTCTCAGATCAATATTATAGATAAAGGTAAAGCTTAAGGTAAACGATTTCCCTGTAATATGATGGGCATAGTAATTTTAGTGTACATCAAACGTATTAGGATACAGTAAGCTTGCAAAGACATAATAAATTCATCAGCTATTTCTAGTGATTGATTTGTATTCCAGTTTAATTAGCCATGAAAGAGTCAATTTTTCTGAAACCTCCTCCCTACCCTTTTTTTTTTGTGTGTTACAGATCAGTGCCACAAAAGATAATCCCCAGCTGTCAAGTTAAGGAAATTTAAAAGGCAGGTTCTAAGTAAAATCGCTATCAGTCATTAATTCATTTTCATATGGACCAACTATAATTACTTCTCAAAGAGTTTATAATAGAACTCCCAACTAAAACATACCTGATTTTCTTCTTAAATGTCTGTTTTAAAATTGGCTTTAAAGTGCTTTGCAAACAAAAAGTATCTTGATAAAATTGAGATAATTACCTGTAGAAAGACAGAAGAGCTGTGGTATAGCATGAAACCTATAATCTTGCCATTGCTTAACTGCTAGTAAACAACTTTAAGTAACTTATAAAACAAGCATTGTACATTTGTATAGCACCAGGAAGAATAAAACTGTTTGCTATAAAGGGGGTATTTTGTTACTAAAAAAACAGTCCCACAAATGTATTCAGAAAATTCACAAAGAGTGTCCATGTTTGCTTTAACTAGCCGCTACAAAAGAAGAGAAGCAGGGGACAATAGTGAGGTCCAGCTGTTGTTTTTCTTGAAGAAGTCCCAGCTCCCCATGCAGAGAAACTAGACTTGAGATGAGCTGGTGGAGACAAATGTTCCGTCTACACTTTAAATGGCAGCTGGTTATTAAATGACTCCCAATAGGATGAACACTTGCTATTGACAATAAGGTAATATAAGGACCATGCAGAGCAATCAGGATGGGAATGTGAATGAAAAATCTTTAATCTGAAATTACAGCTGTCAGAGTTATATTATAAAACATGAAAGTTGCATCTGCACTTAGAAATAATGTGTCCCCAAAGCCAAGTTTCTCATAAACTGCATCTTGGAGATACATATTTTACAAATAGACTACCCATCGTCCATAAATCAAACTGAACTGTAGCCTATATTAAGGAATTAAAAGGGTCATCTCTTCTGGGCTTGGTATTTGTCGAACAGTATTTGTAAATCAATGCTCATTTTTCCCAAAGTCCAGCAGATATGGCGGTAGTATTAGTTCCTAACAATATTCACTGACTTCAAGTGTCAAACAAATGACTTCAGTTCTTTTGTTACAAGCTTCAGTGTGTAAAATGGGCTTTTCAGGATCAGAAAGCATTTTCAAAAAGGCCACAATATAATAATTTGAATGAGGAGCTGTAAGAACAAAGACACTGCATTTTGTTTACAAATAGTGTGTTTCAGATATGCTTGATTAATCTTTACACACAATTTGAACCGTTCATCATTCTTAATGGGACCAATTTCAGATCAGCTATGTACTGTGAAATTATTTACTTAGTTTCCTTCACTGACCCGTTAATGATATGGACTGCTTCAGTTCATTTCCTAGGAATGCTTACAGGAAGGCTTTGCATTGCATCAGAACAGTAGTTGTTTCTCTCGGCAGACTCTTTGCATTATATGTCTGTGATTCAGAACTGAGTGGCTCATACTTTTCAAAAATGTCATTAAGGTTAAATACATCTTTGTGTATTGGATGACAGTAATTTTGTAGCACCTGCAAACTTTGCCACCTCACTGTTTACCTCTTGAACAGCACTGATCCCAATGCAGATCCCTCAGGGACACAGCTATTACCTCTCTCAACTGACCATTTATTCCTACCCTTTGTTTTTGGTCTTTTAAGCAGGTACTGATCCAGGAGAAGACCCTCCCTCTTATCCTATGACTGCTTTGTTTGCTTAAGACCCTTTGGTGAGGGACCTTGTCAAAGGCTTTCTAAAAGTCCAAGTACACTATATCCACTGGGTCATCCATGTCCCCATTATTGTTGACCCCCTCAAAGAATTCCAATAGATTTGTGAGGCAAGCTTTGTTGACTCTTCCCCAACAAATCATTTTCATTTATGTGTCTGATAATTGTGCTCTTTATTATAGTTTCAACCAATTTGCCTGGTACTGAAGTTAGGCTTACCAACCTGTAATTGCTAGGATTGCCCCTGGAGCCTTCTTTTTAAAAATTGGCATCACATTAGTTATCCTCCAGTAATCTAGTAGAGAAGCTCATTTAAGTGATAGGTTGCATACCACACTTAGTAGTTCTGCAATTTCATATTTGAGTTCCTTTGGAACTCTTGGGGGAATACCATCTGGTTCTGGTGACTTATTACTATTTAATTTATCAGTTTGTTCCAAAACCTCATCTATTGACACCTCTATCTGGGACAGTTCCTCAGATTTGTCACCTAAAAAGAATGGTTCCCTCTCATCCTCTGCTGTGAAGGGGAATCTCCCTCACATCCTCCGCAGTGAGGACTGATGCAGAGAATTCATTTAGCTTCTCCGCCATGGCCTTGTCTTCCTTGAGTGATCCTTTAGCACTCATCATGGTCCTGCGGCCCCACTGATATTTTGGCCGACTTCTTGCTCCTGATGTACTTAAAAATTTATTTGCTGTTAGATTTTGAGTCTTTTGCTAGTTGCTCTTTAAAATCTTTTCTGGCCTGCTATTTATACTTTTATATTTGACTTGCCAAAGTTTCTAATCCTTCTATTTTTCTCAGCAGGATTTGACTGCCAATATTTAGACCAGATCCTGGTCTCCACTTAGGACTAAATCAAGAATTGCCTCTCTCCTTCTGGGTTCCAGGACTAGCTGCTCCAAAAAGCAGTCATTAATGGTGTCTAGAAACTTTATTTCTGCCTCCTATTCTGAGGTGACACATACCCAGTCAATATGGAGATAGTTTTGAGTTTTCTATTTTTATAGACTCTCCTTATTCAAGCATGGAATTTCTATCCTTGAAGATTCTATGGTACAGTTTGATTCATTTAAGATTTTTACTATATTTGACTCTATGCTTTCTTTCCTATATAGTGCTACTCCCTCACTAGCATGACCCATTCCATCATTCCTATATATTTTTACCCTGGTATTACAGTGTGTCATTGATTGTCATCATTCCACCAAGTTACTGCAATGCCTATCAATATCTTCATTTAGTACCAGGCTCTCAAGTTCACAGAGTTCACTCATTCACCAAACCCTGTGCTCCTGAGAGTCTTGACTCAGCCATAGAGATCAAAACTAAACATCTGTCTCAGGTCCACCTAAGAGTCAGCTTATTACCTTTTACGTTTGTCCTGTGTTCTCCCATCCTACCCTGCTACTATCAGAATCAAAGAACTAACGCTCCTACAACAGATCCATCCCTTCTGCTAGATCCATATACCCTAGCATACTGTGTGTGTGTCAGTGTAATTAACAGATGATTGACTATTACACAGTAAATAAAATGAACAATTCATTAAAGGTGAGCTACAAATCAAAAGTAAAAATTAAATTATGCCCAGATATATGTGCTGTGGAAGGCATTCAACAAAAAAATATTTGTTAACTAACCATATATTATAAAAATTTCTACTCAGTGAAAACCTATTGGTATTTTCTGGGTCACTGATGGTCTCCTAGAATGCATCAGCACAAATATCAGACGTCTTATTGTAAGCCCTGGGATCCATGGTCTTTGTGATGTCACAGTATAATGACGGAATAGCTTCAGTGAACCAGGAAGTACCTACAGGATTTCACAGAAAGGAACAGAAGAAATTTTAGAATTGTACGTTGAAACTTATTTGTGCGTGCAGAGTTTCCCCTAATGCCTGGTTAGCGAGACAGTTAGTATGTAATGCTGAGTTTAACTCAGTTTTTATTTTTGCATTGTATTTAACAGATTTATTTTATCTACACTGCAGTCAGAAGGTTCTCTCACATCATGTTTTCTGGCATTGTCCAGAATTTATAAACCTTTAGAATCAGGTATATAAAAGTATGGAAAAGAACCTTGAAAAAATCTGCAACTGTGGGCTCCAAGAACATATTTTAGGTGAGTTGATCATTGTTAAACCAACAGTGCCAGTTGGTTAAAGTGTCCCTCAACTTTGACAAACAATTATCATGTTTCACTCTTGAGGTGGCTGCACACATGTCTTGGGTGAAGGGATCCCTCTACATATTGTTTATAAAGTACTTTAGAATCTGCTCTGGATACCTGGCACTATAGACATCTACAATCATTTTCATTTATCATTTTTGAGGCAACAAGTAGATGGGATAAATTGTTTTCTACAAGATTTTGTATATACATGTATTAATCAAAATCATATAATCTCATTGTTTGTCACTAATTTTGAAGAAAAAGCAAAGACATTTAATAAAGAAATTAAATCACATAAAAACGCATTCAAGCAACTTTAAGGCTGTGATGCACACCAGCAAAGAGCAATGCAAATAATAGTCTCTAAGGTGCCACAAGTCCTCCTTTTCTTTTTGCGAATACAGACTAACACGGCTGCTACTCTGAAAAATAATGTAAGAAGATTATGTACCAAGTACCTGTAGATACTCAGCATAGAGCTACACCCTTGGTGGGGCAGAGGCAGAGGGACGATTCACATGCGCTCAGTGAATTAAGAACCCCATCACTGGAGAACAACCATCATTGGAGCCAATCTACATGCTTCCTCATGGATTATGGGGCAAGGTTATACAAGGAGCTGCAGCTCTGGCTCCTTTCCACTTAAGAACATTAAAAAAATAGACCCTCATGAAGTGGAAATTGAGGGTAGAGAGCATGGATTTGTTTTTGTTACTCTGTCCTTCTCTCCCAACCTCCTGGTCACTTGTTTGTGTCATCCACCTGCGAGGCCTTGTCTTTCAGATTTTAAGCTCCTTAGGACAGGGATAGTCATTTGCTATGTTTGTACAGAGCCTAGCACAATGAAGCCCAAGCTGGTTGAGACATCTAGGCCCTAATACAATATAAATGTTAAATAATGAACAGTCATTAGTACCTAGTATTAGTACCTAGTGTACTGGGGGCAGCATACTACCTAGTATGTACGTAGTATGCTGCCCCCAGTACACAGACAGTGATACTTCTTTTTAATATTGTCAGTATAGACTCCCCAATACTTAGGAGAGTGACTTGCAAGAACAATCCCCCAAGAGATCTGGACCAGAGGAGAACTAGTTAAATAAAAAGATCATGCAGGACTGCTGTCCTATATTAGCTGCAAGTCAAGAGAGTAATGCTGCACTGATGTATGCATTAAATTCCAGATTCAGTCTTCTCTATCTTAGGGATGCAGACACTTCTGAGATTTCTACAAATGCTACTTTGGATGTAGTGAAATATGTTTCCAAGGCCTTCAGGTACTCACCAATTCTCCTAGCTGACATTATAATCACCACTCTTTATAGATAAAGGAGAATTCTCCTGAACTTTTTAAGCACTAGATTCACATTCCCAAGGTAGGAGACTTGCAAATAAGCAGAAAGAGAAAGGCATGTAAGAGTTCTTTTGAAAATCTTTTGACAGTAGGATGTGCAAATAATGAACATCTGTATATTGGAGGGTGGTACTGCATGCAGATAAGATGCCAAGTGGACCTCCTCAGTACTCAAAGATAAACTAGACTGTCAGAGACAGTAACTAGAATTGTAGCTGTTAGTGTGGCAGAGCTCTTACTGAAGATTCTAAATTAAAATCGTTTCTATTTCAAGGCACTCTCTTATGGAAGGTTCTGACTTCACAAAATGACTAATTTCATTCATTCCTTATTTGAAATTTAGCAATATTCCTCAAGCAGAGAGATTTTGCATCTGGATGAAGAACCTAGCTCTAGTTTTATGTTGGGAAATTAGAGTTGATAATAGAAAAAAGAAGGATCAGATGCTAGGGTTAGAAAGTCTGAGATCTAGGATAAACAAGTGGGATCTGGTAGTATCACATACGACCAGTCGTGTCTGATTTTCCTCTGGTTTTGGTGGGAAGATGTAACTAGTCCAGGAGGCATCCATATTCTCTACCCTCCTTGGAGCAGAACTGCAGCTACTTTCTGATGTTCTTTGCGTCAAAGATCTATGAGAGCCTCTCCCACACATCTGAAAGACAGAAGTGCCCACCATGTCTTTCAGACACCAACTTGTGCTGAGCCTTGCATTTGCCACTCAACTCAACTGTCAAGATGTTTTCCTTTCCAGAAAAATGGGGGCTAGAAGTTCAACTTTAATGGACGTGCCACTCTAAAAGACAAACACATGACACAGCAAATGAGATTTAGCTCTTCCCTGTCAGTTTATACAGGACATGGCCAAGCTGTTATTTGTCAAGAATTGTGGCAGTCTATCCCTTATTTGAGGTAGGAAATCTCTGAAAGGAAGTCAAATGATTATCAGCTCTAGGATTTTTACATGGAGCTTTGAACTCCTTGGATTTCCAAAGACCCTGTATCTACTGAGATGGTCCAAGTAGACCCTCTGTCTATACATGAGGCACCTGATACAAAATCTCAGCTTGCAGTAGGGGAAGATACTCCCCCTAGAGACATTTTCAAGTACTGATCTGAAGTGTCTTGAATCTTTCACAGCAGGGTCACAAGAGACATCAAACTATCCAGATGAGCTTATAATACTTTCCTAAACCAGTTTTGTAGGGCTCTTATTCCAAGTATGGCAAATGGTATTACATAGGCACAAGAAACCATTTGTCCGAGAAACCTCAGGAAGAAATAAATTGAAATTTAGTGATTTTATGCTCAGAGAGGCCACTGAACTTCTGAATCTGTCTAAATCGTTTATCAATTGGGCCATCACCTATTTGGCTCCTGTGAACTGTACTGTCTGAATCAGTGTAAATGTAAACTTTTCTTGTTTTATTCCTAGTCATATAGATGGGGAAAGTACACAGCAGGTAGCCAGGTAGATCCAGTGAAGATTGTGCTCTCATTAGCCAATTGTCTGGATAGCAATATACATGACTATCTTGTCATATTAAGGGAAATGTCACCGTTAGATATATTTTGAAGATTTTAGAGCAGCAGAGAATGCAAAGGGGAGCTCTCTGTACTAATAGTGGCCTTTCCCTGTGATTAGGTATTTTTGATATATAGGCTAGACACATCAAAGGAAATAGGGGTCCTTCAGGTCAAGAGATCCAAACCAATCCTGTGGGTTTAAAGATGGGATTAGACAGGCTAATGCCACCGTAAAAAACTTGAACATTTTTGTGTACTTGTTCAATTTTTTAGCCTCTAGCATGGGATAAAATCCTCCCCGCTCCGCCCCTGGGAATGGGGAATTATGAGGAAAAGAAGCATTTCCGCCTATACTGACAAGGAACATCATCTATTGCTTTGAAATGGAGGAAAGAGGTTATTTTGTTAATAGATCCTGATAAGAGGGATCCCTGAAAAAGAAAGAGAAGCAGTGAGGGCTGAGGGACAGGGAGTAGGCATGGATGGGGAGCATTTCATCCCATACTAGAGGCTAAAAAATTGACTATAACAGGGTTCAAAAAAGAACTAGATAAATTCATGGAGGATAGGTCCATCAGTGGCTATTAGCCAGGCTATTGGCCTCTGTTTGCCAGAAGCTGGGAATGAGCGACAGGGAATGGATCACTTGATGATTATCCTGTTCTGTTCATTCCCTCTGGGGCACCTGGCATTGGCCACTGTCGGAAGACAGGATACTGGGCTATATGGACCTTTGGTCTGACTCAATAGGGCCATTCTTATGTTCTTATGAGGGAATCTTACTCTGCATAATTTCTAAAATGAATGAGTCTGAAGTAATTTCTCTTCACACCACCTGGGGAAAAGAGTCCCCCAAATGAGAATCTGCCACATGGGTGGGGTAAATGCATACAGGGGAGTGGAATTTGCCATGATAAGTTTGGAGTTTTGAAGATGTCGATGGACCTCAAGCTACAGATTTTCACTTGTAAAGAGCCTGTACCAGTGCTCAAGAGGGGATTTTAAATTTTTCTGCTTCTCCAATTTCTCCTTACTTTTGGACATGAAATGACTAGAGATAACATTTTCAAAAGCATCTAAGTCACCAAGGAGCTTAAGTTCTATGACTTTCAAGTCCAACTGACTGCCCCAGATCTCTCTTGTTTCACTGCCTGACTGGCAACCTGATGAAGATAGAGGCTGCTCTAATTTGCGCCAAGGATTGGACCAGCAGGGCCTGGGAGTGGGAAAAGGTAAAGGTTTTGTAAAGCCATCACAGTCCTCACTCTGTGATCCTATTGCCAAATGCAGCTTGGCCAGATGAGAAAATCTGGGCCTTAGACTTTTGTAATTTAAAGCATGGGTTCCCATGGTGCTAGCATGAGGCCTGCCTGGCTCAGATCCTGGCGCCTATGCACCATCAGAGCATTTGTGCCACTGCTGTATATCAAAGCATATAGTTGGAGTAGCACTGGCAGCCCTGAAATTATTTGGGGAAGTGGAGTAAGACTCCATTATTTCTCCTCTTCCCACCCCCTCATAATCAAGATGAGTTTGTTTATAGGGAAGCACAAGAAAGGATGCTGGGGGAAGGAGGGCGCGAAAGGGTGCAATTGTTGTTTTACATCGTATGTTTTTAAAAATGACCTGGGGGATAAAGGAATCTTTCCTAATTGGATATTTACAAATAAATTTGCATCGTTCGGACACACAAACAATATTCACCACACCAGACTATATTTAATTTGCTCTGGATTTAATTTATATTTATATATATAAATATAAATATATATTTATAATATATTTATAATATATAAATATTATATCTATATTTATATAAATTATATATTTATATAATTTATATTTAATTTGCTCTGGATATTTAAGTTGCTCTGGATATCCTTTTCCAAGCACAGTATGCCAAAAATCTTAAATACATTCAATGTCATTTTACTGTAAACCGAGTTAATCCTGTAAAGTTATTGTTATTGTTTCAATTAAATGAAACAAATTATGGCATGCGACTAAATTACCAAGAAAATCAATTACTAATAAACTGACAGCAAATTTGTATTACAATTCATCCTTTAAATAATGCAGCGTTCTTGCATAAACTTCAACTTATTTCCTAAAAAGAGTTGACATGGCATTTTGTCTTGTATTTGAAAGCTATCTTTTGATATTAATTTGCATTGAACAAACAACCAAAAGATGAAGAAAACCAAAGGGAACTTCCTTTCCATACTTCTCTCACACATCTTCAGCTGTGTGAGCAAGCAGTTAAAACATGCAAATGTAGTTAGAGGAAATTCGACATCTCTGTTATAGATGAAAGGTAAACAAAAGCAGATGAAGGATTAGTGCAATTCCAAATTTAAGATATTGCTCTCAGTGACTTATAATAAAATGGTGTTGCATACGGTGGCATGTTTTAGATGACATTTCAATTGTACAAGCAATTTGCATTCTATGTGACATTAAATAACATTCTCATTATTATGAATTCTGGCAGCATCCTCATCTCTACAGCATAAAGATATGAACTACGAGGCACATCTTAATGAAGGGAGTAAGTTTTCCTGTCAATCTGAAATGTGAGACAAGGCTGTACCTGGGCTAAACCTCCAGTAACATTATTGTGAGTTGCCCACTTCTGACATAGTACAAATCTTCAGCTAAAGCATTCTTCTTATTAAATAAAGATCTATAACTGAACACATGTATCTGTAATATCACTACAATCCAAAGAAAATTAAAAGACAGATTATGTCCAGGATATTACATGCACCACCACAGAGCACTGCTAGAATCTGGTATGATCCTGTTGCTAAGATACCTGGCTAATGCCACGGAAACAAGCCCCTCTTACTAATCTAGTACAATCCATGCATGCTTCCACATATTTTGGCAGGGGAAAGTAGGAGTCCACTCACAATGGTTTGGGATATTACTAGCCAGTGTTCCTGAATTTATACATTTTTTATCTCATACTTTTTTTTCCCCCTCTTTCTGGTAAGCTTCAACAATCTTAGTGAAATAAGAAATGTAACACTCTGTTAATGGCATTTGGTTGCTTTATACCATTTAAAACAAGTAAGATTACTTTATATCCTCCTGCATAGTCAATAAAAGTTGCTTAAAAAGGTAATTATTTAAGTGCTTTTGGTTGCAAAATTGTGGTGCTCCCAAAAATGATTCCCCTTAATCTTTGTGATTTATACTGTAATATGCACATAAATGACTAACTGCATTTTCCATCTCTGTTGCTGTCTTCAAGGAGAATGTAATATATCAGTTTCCTTGGGTGAATACTGAATAAGAACTAGAAAAAATAAAGTGGAATTCTTTTTCCAGAAATAACTTGCGAGTCTATACTGTTGAAAGCTGCTTTGCAGCTTTAAGCCTACCAACGGCTCTCTGCCCAATACATTAGAAAACACCTAAAAGATTATTCAGTATATGATTTGTGTAAAATTCATACATGAAAGAAAAACTTTATCAAAGAGGCTGGATAGAATGTAAATTTACTGCTAAGCAATATACATTACATGTATCATTTTTAAATATGAGAAAAAGAGGTCTGCTGATGAAAATGTACACTAACAAAAAGTTCCTACTGTAAATCCAATAAGAATAAAAAAAAGAATGTAAATGTACTCCACGTCTTTACTGCAGTATGATCTGCTAAGCATCAGTGACGGTAGCTGTTGAGCTCAGGTTATGATAACAATAACTTCTGCAGATGTTCATAGCTGTCAAATATTATTTGCTAAAATGTCAGAAGATGTGATAAAAAGTAAAAACAGAAGAATTTTCTATAGTAATCAGTTGAAGTCAGGAAGGTGGAGGTCAAGTATTAATCTTCACCTATAAAACAGTAAGATGTGAAGAAATAATAGACATATATTAAACGAGCAAGCAATTGTGTGCATGAATGAGTGGGGGGGGGGGAAGAGACACACGTACCCACATCACATTTGCTTCTAATTCATTCACAGTTTGATTCAGGGATATTTTTCCTAGAAGGAACACACACATCTCTGGCAATAATGCTACCATAATAGTAGGTTACTTTTATTCACATTGTTTTACTGTTTTCCAGTCCATGGATTCTCAAGGTCATATTGTGAGAGTTATTTGGCAAGACACCACAGGGACCTTATGGATTTGGAATGCCATTTGCAAAGTTATGACGATTGCTCGTTCTGATACTGTACTATTGTTGGAAACAAATATTGCCATCATCAATATGGGCCATATAAAAATGCAAAACTAATGCATGTACATGTTTGTTCCTCTATGCAGAATGCTTCATATCTTTTGAACCCCTCGGGGACTTTGTAGTAATAAAAACTATTTCTAAATAACTACCTGAGGGCAGCATACAAGGGTAACTGTACTATAAAGCAGGAGATTGTTCATGACAAAGAAGAAATAAATCAATAACAGGTGCAAGTATCTCAGAAACTGTTACTTCAACATAAATTGTCCCTGTAAGAAGGACAGAAAAATGTTTTTACAAACCTTTTACTTTTTTCAATTTTCCCTGGAATCCAAGGCAGAAGAGAAAATGGCTGTTTGCTTAGAATAAAGTGTCTGAGCTATCTATGTGGACCTGACTGTAATGGCAAAGAATGGTGCAGATCAATATCCATCTTCTTCATTCCTGAAGTAATAACTTTCAATAGGAAAATCTATTTACTTTTACTTACCTTTATTTTATTTCATTTTGCTTTAAAGAAGTTCATTCCAGAGGGAGGGTTTAGATTGCAAACAGCAGTTAAAAACTGATGATTTAACTAAGGACTGTAGGCTAGTAGGCATCTTACCATTCCCTCTAGCCATTGGCCAGGGGTAAGAAGAAACACATTTGCTTGGAAAAAAAATATGTATTTATTATATAAACACTGAGCATTAAAAGCCATTTGAAGCAAACAACCACTTCATGCATCGTGCATACTGGAAAGGTTAATCAGAACTGAAGGGTCATTTGTCTGATCCTAATCATCGCATTCTAACAGCAGAAGAGACTATATTATACTGTAACCATGCACAATTCATACATCCTTGAGTCGAAAAATACAGAGTGTAAAAAACTTTGTAAATATCTCCATGGACTTCTTTAAAAAAAAAAGTCAATCTATTTTTCACAGTTGTTTAAATTAACCAATTTTGGAAACATTTGTACTACATGTGTATAACCTGGATATACTGGTTATAAAAAGTGACTTTTAAAGCCGTTCTGTTCATATTAGCCAAAACAGCACAATAGTCATCCACTTACTATTTGTTTCCAGATTCCTTTCAGAGAAAAGATGAACGTTACATTTATGACAGTTTTTGGAGCATAATGGCATTTTGTATGGATGGTTCAGAAACAATTTAGTCAGTAACACTGAACATTGCACAGCCAGTAAAATGTGTTTCCTTTTTAATAAATGCTAATTTCAAGTTGATTTATTTATCAAGTGCATATGGAAAGGCTTCATTGTTTTATATTTACTTGATGAAGAAGATGAAGCTAATTAAAGTACCTTTTAAAATGTTTCTTATGATATTTTGTAGCCCATCATTATTCCCTCTCTCCCTTCCCTCACCAATAAAATAAAGACATAGTACAATTTTACACCTTGCTTAGAATTTGCTAGCAACTGTCTTTCTACAATACAATTTTTTTTTATTGTAGTGGCAACAGCTTTACTGTTCATAGCCTTGTCAATTTTGAAATTCAAATAGACGAGACTAAGAGAGACTAGAAAGACAACCCTTTATTCACACTGTGAATTTTATTATTCATAATTGTTAATTAACCTTAACTGAAGAAGCAATGTAAAACCCCATGTCTGAATTCCAGGTTCTTATATAAATCTCAGAACGCTCAGACTGTGTATTTGTAACTAAGAAAGAGATCACCATTGTTAAAACCCTGCTTAAATCAGCTGCAAGATGGGAAATAAATTAGAGACACTACTCTCTTCAGAATTTGAAGGGAAACATGTACTAATATAGATGTAACATAGAAACACAATTAGTTGCAAAGGAAAATAGAGAGAATGCTGAGGATAAATTAGATTTCATTGCCATTAATATCAGCATATTTATTGGAATGAAGATTTTTTTCTGTGAAAGAGTAAGTGAATAAATAATGGTATAGTTTTACAACATGGCCATTTACATAGAATTACAGTTTCTAACTTTTATTTTCTCTGCCATCGGGATAAAAGAAAAATGAATGCAACCCCATATAGCCATACTACTGCATATATCGCTGGAACACAAAAGACAACTAGTGAAGCCAAACAGAAGACCCAATAAATCTGAACTAAAGCCATTGACAATTTTATAAAAAATAGAAAATAGTTTCACTTGTTAAAAGGCACCAAGGGATTAGAAAAATATTCAAGGTTTTAAAGGTTTTAGAAGGTTGTTGTTTTTTGGTCTTGAAGACCATAATTTTTATTCATTGTTTTTTACCTGAAACAAACTTTCTTATGGAATTTCATCCGCCATTTTATTTTCCTTTATATTGAACTGAATTGTACAACAATTGAAACACAGTAGATGCATCAGGAAATAATTAAGGTTATTGCAGGAAAATCACAATATGTAATCAATGTTTTTGAGTTTAAAGAAGCCCAGGTAAAGGATTAGTCCTGCTGTATGGAAAGAGATGTACTATAGCAAAAAAAAACCAGATGAAATACCTACTGGGGTAAATAGTAAGTTAGAGGCTTTAGACATAATTATGAGATATATATAAGCTCAACTGTAAAGCAAGTAAGTGCTATTAATTATCCCTCTACCCAACACAGCTCTTAAAATGTCAAATTAAAAAAAGACTATTGGTAATTATAATAAGTTATGGCAAACTAGGCTCCCTCCAGCAGTGGTAGGAGATAGCATGAAAAAGGAAGCAAGATATACCTTTCCTCTCTGATATTTACAGCTGCTTGATTCAGATGAAGAAAGTGATAACAGTAATAGTGCATCCACACAGACTTTTTTCAGGGCCTAATCCTGAATCCTTTACTGATGAGAGTAAAGGCAAAGATTCATGTGAATACGGTCTGCAATATCAGAGGTTTATTTTTGGAGGTTCAACAAATACCCTGGCACTGAGTCTCCTCAGCCTTGCATTTACACCTATGCAAAGTGGGGGCAAACTGGATGTAAAATGCTACCACATCAGACTGTTTTGTTGTTTATGGGCAGGCAGTGTGGTCTAGTGCTTACAGCAGGGGAACTGAGTCCAGATTTCTGAGTTTAATTCCCAGCTCCGCCACCAGGGCGAAGGAACCTTAGGCATTTCTTCATATAAAACCACAGCAGAATTTGTAATCCCAAATTCTGGAGATAACATTATCATAGCTGAGGAAATTAAGTGCTGTGAAAGAATGCACATGCAATACCTGCCTGCAGTATACACTGTATCCTTCCTGGATCTCAGCCACTACTCACTCATAACATCTATAATTCACTAAAATTATATTTTAAACGCATGTAATGAATGTCGAGTTGTTTTTCAGAGTTAATAGAAGGTTGTCATTGTGCCAGACTATTTCTATGAATGTTTGTGATTTTTCTGTGGAGTAATTATACTCAAAAGATAGCAGATCTTTATCTTTGAATGTATTCTTTAAAGCAAGAGTTCTGCGTAAATATGAGATGTCCAACAACTCTTATGGCTATCCTCTCAATTCATGGCAGTTTCCACTCTCAAGCTTTAATATTCCAGGAGGTACAACTTCAAGAACGTTTTCCTGGGAAATGAGATCATTTGCAGGAACTTTTGTTTGGAGGCTTTTTCGTTTGATTGTCAGTTCATCAGAAAACCAATAAAAATATTGAATCCCACTTATCTTATGTGTAGTGCCAGATTAAAACAAAAACATCCTGTTGATCCAAGTAAGGGGTCACTGTCCCCTCCACCACACCGCATAATGGGACAGCTCGCCTTCCTGACTAAGGCCCCAAGGACCAGATTTTTAGAGATATCTGGGTGCTTAAAGATGCGGATAGATGCCTAACAGGATTTTCAGAAGTGCCTCCATTTGTAACACCCATTGATTTCATATCTATGGGAGTTAGGCACCTAAGCATGTTTGAAAATCCTACTATCTGCAACTTTAGGCACCTATTTGCAATCTTTAGGCATCTAAATACCTTGGAAAACTGCCTCTAAAAGCCCTTATACAGTATTTCAAACAAAGAACTAATTGTGGCCCAGCCTACAGAGTGATGGAAAAGGGAGCAGGACACCTACACCCATATTCATACAAACGCTCCTCTGAGTGGCCTCACTTAACCTCAGCTGTAGGCACAGGGAAGAGAGAGCCCAGGCTGTTGTTCTTCCTCTCCTCCATTCAGGTAGGTAGGGAGTAGCTGGAAAGGAATGAGGAATGGCCAAAGCCACAGCTCCAGTTTCTTGCCCTCCTATCCTCCCAAATGTTTCCAGTCAGCACTGCTGAGCCGGCAGAGGGGTGCAGAAGTAATTAGTCACCAGTCTTTAATGGTAGCAAACTACTTGTCCTTGGGTGCAAGGCAGAAGTAGAGGAGTAAGTGTGACTTGGAGTCACATTTTTTACTGGGGTGACACAGCTATGAGCTGTCCTTTTATACAGGACAGTGCCTGAGAGCACAACATAGGTCCTTCAAATGTAGTTCCCAGATGTCACCCAGACCAGACCATAGGTTTGGACTGAACATTCTCATTCTACTAACCATGCATCTTTGTCTGACACTCCCAGCACTTATTTCATATTAAATACTAATCCAGTGCCTTATTATTTAAGGTTCTATTTTTACCAGAATTATGGAAAAAATATAGTTCTGTTAATTGAAGATCAAGGCAGCCCAGGCACTCCACCAAAATGGACAGCATACTCAGAAGCTTCCAAGCACCTCCAGTTTGATCAATTGTTAACTGCATGAGTTATTGCAAATGAGATCCTAGCAACTACTTCAGAGAAGGTCAATAACATCTGTGTGGAGATGCCTTGCAGCATCAGGCCCTTTAACAAGACCACTTCATTTACCCTCTGTTTTAAAGCAACATTATTTAGTTGCGTTATTTAGACCTGATTTACTAATAATACAGAGTAACGTACAGTGCAAACTCCCTATTAATAAAAGCTTGTTTTCCTTTTAACTGAAAACAAATATTCATGATCAATTTCTTTATAATTGTTTCAGTTTTGCTAAATGCGGGGTTTACATTGTTCTGACTAATGTAGATATTGACAGCTAGCAGAGGTAATATGTATGAGACAGTAATATATATTGCAGGTCATAGTAATTGCACGATTGTTCAAAACTACATTAAGATCAGGCCCAACATTTTTTGTCTCATCTGAAAATAGACACAGGGACATACTTGTTGATTTGCTTAATTCTGGACATTTTCCCAAACCCAGCGTCTTTACAAAGCTAATCCTTGCTTATGCTGCTCTCCCCACCTTTGCTACCCCATCAATATGTAACCAAGTCCTTAAAGTTACATCTGATGAAAATACTGAAAGAACAATGAGTTCAGCAAGTGATGAAGAGAAAGTGAATGGTACAAGAGCTGTTACATTAGCCTTCCCTTCTCACATAAAGGAGCCCTGAACATGCTGTTAGACGCAGCACTTTATTCGAAGGGGTTTCACACATGCATTCTTAATCAGGATTATATTTCACACACATCTATCATCGCTCGCAAGTGCAGCGGGCTAGTCCTCCTTGAAAACATATCAGCTCTCCGTGTTTGCCGTCAACTATTTTTTTCTTAGTATAAATCTAGTGCTTGGTGACCCACAAGACAGTATTCTATAAAGAAAAAAAATTAAATTGCTTAGGATCAACATTGAATATAGCTGTACAACTCCTTTAACATGGGCCATTTTCCTAGGTCACCTTTGTTGCCAAGTAAACAGTCTAAGTAACTGACCTTAAATTATTCGCTAAAATCAGAATGTGACAGGTTATCCTGCATGTAGTCATTTGTATAAACTAGCATGTAAACTATGCGGTTTTTCTTAGCCTCACAATTTTGTATTATAAATTTTCTATTTGTTCCTGTAACAATTATCTGCATGGAACAGGGAAGATGCAAAATGCACACTCTCCGCTGCTAGGAAACATAGAGGAAATCCCTAGGCACCTAATGCCAATGAACCCAAATCCAGTGGGGAGCAAATATACAAACACATACTCAGATCCTATCTGCTCTTTTTATAGAGGTGAGAATTTACCTGAATCCTTTAAGTAAAGATGGCTAGCATCAAAATCCTTAAAATTCAGTTCAACCAGGATATGAATAATGCAAATTACAGTAATAATATTTATGTTAAGAGGTGTTTATTATGCAATTCCCTATTAAAAAGCATTGTTGCATTCTTCAATAATACCCCCAAACATTGCTACATAACTACTGGAAGCTGCAGCATATCCAACACTTACTGTGGACTACTGTATCAACTTTTATAAAAATTATTACCTTAGTGGCTAGTCCCTATTATAAAAATGAAAAAATCATACTCAGAGCTAACAATAAAATGGTATCCTATAGTTACTGCATTAATACAGTCCATACAATGGGGAAAAGGGGGTTAAAACAATAATCTTACATTCCTTATGCAACAGACCTAAAGAATATAGTAAACATAAAATTGATAGATTTCCATAGAAATTAAGAATGATTCTGTAGAAATTACTCAAATGTAGTAGTATTTAACATGTAATGATATCCTTTCTATATGTTTCTTTTTTTAAAAAAACAACAACATATAGAAATCCATACATCGGATATATTTTCTATTAAATGCTAAAGGGTGATGCAAAAAAATCCCGATAGAAAGTTACCATTTTCTGTTAAATTCTGTATGATTATGCCATAAGGGATGTCATTTATTTAATTTTATACAAAAGTAGGATCAAACATTTTAAAATTTCCACTTAGACGTTTTCCTCCTCTCCTCCCCCCCACCTCCTGCAAGACTGTGGCATCCCTATATTATTTTACTCTTTCATAAAAAAGCTTGTTTATTAAAATAGCTATTCTTAATGCTCATTTCCTGAAGAGTTTCCTTTGTTTATTTTCTTAAACTCTTATTGCAAAAATGATAGCATTCTGTCAAAGATGTTCTAGGCACTAAAATACCGTACCATGCTTAAGATGAATAAAACTGGTGTCTTAAAATAGATGCAACCAAGAGAGGATTTAATGGAAGCATTTCAATGAAAACATCACTTCACCATGTAAAAATGCACTTCAGCAAAGACATTTTAAAAACTCTCTCGGCTGGGAACTACTGTATATTGACATATGCCCTGAAAAATTCATACCAACACCAATTGCACAGGGGCATTGTTCACATGAAGTAACTATATCTATATGTTGTCAAGCAACTGGTCATAAAAGCACTGAATAAAAAGGCATTTGAAATATGATATGACTGAAAATACCACAGCTGATATTTTATATTTTGATGGTTAAGAACAAAAAGACTTTCAGAAAAAGAATTTAGACACTATACCATGGTGTTTGATTTTCAAAATGTAATGTGACATATTACATAGAACAAAAAATGCATAGAAAAATGTATGTTTTTTAAAAGTGAAAGGCCAGCAGATTTGAAATGAATTTCTTGTTGTTCCTATGAAGTCACAGAAATTTTAATTACTAGGTACCTTATCATCACCACATCTTTCTAAACATTTTGGAATCAGAATCCTTTGGCAGAGGGTTGGAATGCAGAAAGCAGAGTAATATTGTTCCAATGTTCTCTGTGCTCCTAATGTCCAAATAAGTGACTTTAAAATGACAGGATTTTTAATGTTTAGGGTCGCTTGCTAGTGAGTCTTTTCTTGCATGCTTAACATCTGCATTAAAAACACATCGGAGCGTCACTGAATTTTGCAGTTATATTAGCGTCATTACTCATAAGTGCCACTAAGAATTTTTCTCTACAGGGGTTTAAAATTTAAGTAGAACGATCTTTATTGGTCCAGAATTTTGTTCTAGGAGGTCTAAGCACAGGAGGAAAAGATTTATTTTCCGTATGATTCTTACAGTAATTATTTGTCAGTTTTTACAGCTAAGACCCAAATCCTTGTCTATCCTCTGCAGTGGCAGAGTTGCCAGACGCAGTGGAACCACTGTGGCTCTCTGGCAAGGGCAGTATATGAAGCGGTCTACAGTCCTGTGAACTACACCAGATAGCTCAGCTCTGTGTGGGCTACCCTTGTGGCTGTGAGCAGCAGTTTATCGGTGGTACAGGAGGATCTGCTATTACATCAATGCGCTGGTCTTCTCCAATCCGCAATTCGTGAGTGAAGGAAGAAGAAACATAGAGATAACTCTGTTGTAAAAGATTTGGAGCTGGTTCTGTGTCACTAAGGGGAAGGATTTCTTGTCTCCTTGCTCTGAACAGTTCTTCAGCACTCAGTAGTCACTCAAGCTGGGTTTAGGATTTAAGGCTAGGGGAACACATCTGGCTGGCAGTTCTGCCTAAGTGAACTCCAAAAAAGGGATGGGCCAAAGGGCAATGTGGGGCAGATTTTTTCCACCTCATTTATAACTTCCCTCCAAACCCACAGAGGCCTCTCGATTGGCCTTCCACAATAGGAGCTGTTGGGAAGCATTCTGAGAGGGTGGGGCTTATGTCCAAGTGCTCTATGCTTACATCCCCTGAGACTCAGCAATGGGAGCTGGAGAAATCTGCACGGGCTTTATGTGGGGCTGCAGCCACCAAAACACAGATGCCCATTTTGAGATCCAGAATTCTGGCCAAGGACTCCTAAAATAGAAGCTTTATCATTTCAAGCTCCTCTTATCACCACCCCCCTCACGCCAACTGGCTTCATATTCTTAAAGTAAAGGCTACCTGCTTGTAACATTGACTTGTGTATGTTCAATAATCAAAAACACTACCTTTAGAAAAATGGGCACTATATATGCATGGTAACATCTTAAACAAACCTGCTCCATGGGATTTAGATATTGATGTCAATGGGCAAGGATGGAAGGTCTATTGACAAAATAGATTATAATGACTGCAAAGAAACCACCTGCATTTCAGATATCAACAACCATTATAACCTATTAGTTCAATAACTGACATTGAACAGGTAACCCGAATAGAGCACGAGGGCTCTATGAGAACCATTACAGTCTAAGGAAAACAATAAAGATTATTAAAAAAAAGTTTGAGCCAAGATCCTGTCAAGATGAGGACAGGTGTACAGGTCAGGAGGGGACATTTCCAGCCTGGAGCTGCAGTGCACTCTGCCACTTCTGCAAATGTGGATGCAGCTACTGGGGTGGCTACCAAAGGGGCATAAGAGCCACCCAGTTATAAAGTAGAGGTCACGGGCAAGGGATCACCTGTGCCCAGGATAAGTTAATACTATTTCAAAAAGAGCTGTGTGAGTGGTAGACAGCAAGGAAGAGAAGGAAACAGAGACTCAGCAAAGCTGAGGAGGAAGCAAAGGAAACAGCACAGAAACTGGGAAAGATATTATTAATGCTTCCAGCATCAATTGTTCACATTAAAAATTGTCAGTGTTCATTACCACTATTTGTATATAACATCAAACAACTGTGGATGAGTCAAGTTCAGAAGTTTGGATGCTTATCCTAAATCCTCCTTGAGTCTGTAAAACTGGCTAGATATTACTCAAGAAGAAGCTTCTTTGGAAGATCCTTGGTATTTCCACCTCTGCTCCTAACCAGAAGTATCAAGATAGTGTGTGGTACTTTTGCAGTTGTGATTCTGGTCCTTGAAACCAGAAATGAAACAACACATCCAAACATTTTAGAACATGTAGAAGGATTGGATGCTAACTCTAGTTAGATAATTAACTTAGTTCAAGAAATGGACCAAGGAGGGGAGGGTTACTAATTTTTTCCATATTCCTTTGAGCATCTGTACTAAAAAGCTAATAGTGAGGAAGGACAGTTTTGTGGCTAAGGTGCTAACTGGGACTTGGGAGACCAGCACTCAATTCCGTGCTCTAACACAGGCTTCCTATATGACCGTGGGCAAGTCACTTAGTGTCCGTTTCTCAGTTCTCCATCTGTCAAAAAGGGGACAACAGAACTTCCCTACATCAGAGGGATACATTAAAGATTGTGAGGGCCTCACATACTATGGTACTGAGCACTATAGAAATACCAAAATAGATAACTAATCCCTCAATGGATTTTGTCAGAAGACCCCAGAGCACTTGTATTTTCAAGGGCATCAGGGAAGTTGAAATTTTCAAGAGACTGGCTGAATAATCAGGTGTACCAGAACAACGCTCCATGCGTCTGGAGGGTGGAGGGAAGTACCACAAATGTTGTTTTATGTAATCTTTCTGCAACCTCCCAATCCTAAAGGCCAGTTCAGTCCCCACACCCTACCACATACACATCTCATCAAAAGTTAGAACTATTCTAAATTGCACCAGCTTGTAACCATTCTCTAGAGATTTTTACACCATCTGGTGAATTTAAGAGCTGTGTACTCTGGCCTTACCCCTCCCTGACACAACTTGCCCCCAACGTGTCTCTAGACCAGTGGTGGGCAATCTGCGGCCCATCAGGGTTCTCTGATTGCAGGCCATGAGACATTTTGCTGACGTTGACCATCCGCAGGCATAGCCCCCTGCAGCTCCCAGTGGCTGCGGTTCACCACTCCCAGCCAATGGGAGCTGCAGGAAGCAGCAGCCAGCATGTCCCTGCGGCCTGCCACTTCCCATAGCTCCCATTGTCCAGGAACGGCTTGTGAGTTGCTTGTTGGTTATTTTTTGGCTTGTTGCAGCTTGTTGCTTCTTTTTTTTGATCAGCTCTTGGCAAGAGCTGCTGGGGGGTGGGGACATGCCTACAGATGGTCAATGTCAGCAAAATATCTCGCGGCCTGCAATCAGATTACCCTGATGGGCTGCAGGGTGCCCACCACTGCTCTAGACTGAAGGGGTTGGTATAAAGTTTGCTACCCCATCTGGGGATACCTCCAGGCCGGGGGGATTCTCAGTTGATTGTTTAAGCCATCTTTCTAGACCCTTTGTGCTAGTTAAGTGACGTTAAAGGACTAGAGTGAGGTCCAGGATCTGGCCATATGAGTTGAGTTTAATTACACTGTGGTTCTACCATCAGTCCAAATCTCTGTGCACTATGGGTGAAATCCTGCTATAGTGATGCCAATAGGAATTTTGATATTGACTTCAATGAGGCCAGGATTTCATCCTGTATTTCTAACAAAGTGTGTGAATCCAGCAAAGATTTTTCTTTCCTTTCTGCTCCAGCTTGAATTCAGTACACCTACTCCTGTACAAGATAAATAATGTCTAGTGTAGCATAACGGAAACTAACAGAAAACAAGACATTTAAGTATTGAGGTCACGACCCAAACTGCCAAAAGAAAAGAAATTAAGGGGAAAAAATTGTGTGGAGTGTTCCCTGCACATGCAGCCCAGGATTGCCCCTCCCTAATATAATATAATTATATACTTCTGTAGCATTCAAGAACTGATAGCATTTCATTAAACAATCTACATTTTTATCTTAAGTACTACAATCTTTCAGTCCATCTAGTCTCTTCAAAAAAGCAGTATATCTTATTGAAAAATGTCATCATATTTTATCATCACATCCATACCGATGGAATTGAGAGACACCATGAGTTCTGTTCCTGGATGTATTAGTTCAGGAATTACAACTCTGTTCTTTGTAAATGAATGCTGCCATGCAGGCAAAAGACTAAAAGGTCAGACGCAGCCAGGGAAACTTACTTTTGATGGCTTATTGACTTAATAATGTATTAGGAAGTAGTTACTCAGACCCTACCGAGCATCTCCATTTCTAACAATACACTGGGACTGACAGAAATGAATATAGGATCCTAAATCCATATCTAGATGCTTTAAAAAGTGGCCTGATTAAAAAAGGACTTAGAATGTAAAGGTTCCCATTGAAGTCAATGAAAGCTGTTGGTACTCAGCATCTTGGAAAAGACATATGTGGTCACATAATTAAAGACTATCGTATGCACAGTGGAGCGGAGTTATGCTTGGGCGGGCCACCTCAACATAGTCATTAGCTGGCTTTTGAGTTGCTTCACTTTGCAACCTTAATGTATTTTTGGTAGGGAATTTCTTACATTACAAAAATTAAAAAAAATCAATTTCTCCATATTCAATGTTTTGTTGTACAGAAATACAACACTACACACTAAAACAATGAGGAGTCCGGTGGCACCTTAAAGACTAACAGACTAACACTACACACTACGCATTACGTGTAGCCAATGAGACAAGAGCCCTTTTTTCATTCCACACACAACTTTCAGTATCAGACAGTCCTGGTTGCTCTGTGGACCTTAACTGATTATAGAGAAAGAAACAGTACTGTCTACAAACTTCTGTACCCTAGACACACATATGTACAAAACTTAAAGAACGTTAAAAAACTCTTAAAGAAATTGCACTGCAAAACCCAGTATGCATACGCAAAGTACAATTTTTAAATCCATATGATAGGAAAAAAAATCACAATTAATTTTTAATTATAACAAGAAGAGACACCTCTACAACTAGTGACTATTGACCTGACATGCTAAAACCATTGCAAAAAAAAAAATCAGAGCGTTTTATTTTTTTAATGGTCGACGTGCATCTCCCCACCCCCATTCCCTTTGTTCTTCACAAGAGCTAAGCCATTTTGATTCAAACATTTAAAAAATAATAACCACTACCCAGACTGAAAACAAACCTGTTAAGTGCCAGCCAGGAATTTCAGTCTGAAAAAAATTATAAAATAACTGAAAATGACTACTTGGAATTGAAACATGTGTACAAACTAATACCTGAGGTGAAATCCTGGCCCCATTGAACTCAATAGCAAAACTCTATGGAATTCAATAGCATCAGGATTTTGCCCTAAATGTTGCTTTGTGCTCCGTCTACAAGAACAATGAAAGATGATAATGTAATATAAATGATTAATTATAACCTACACAGAGAACTATGCACATACACATACTACTAATAGACATATCCCAGTAGGTTTGAGGATCTGATCAGATAAGAAACACCAAGAGATTAAATGCTTATCTAAACACTTTACTTTTTGGTTGTATAAACTGGGGTAGATTGTTTCATTATATTGGATTTATAAGATTTTTCAAGATTTCTTAATATTAGTGTTTACAAATGCCAGCAGCATAGTCAAAGCCCCTCTGTCCTCACCTACACTAGAGAAATTGGTATACTAACTATCTTTTGGTCCTCCTTGAATGTCTGTAACTCATCTCACATCCACAGACAAAATTGCTCCTAAGAGTGTTCATGGCTTATACTTGTTTGGAGACCTCCTCTGTTCCAGTCTTCACCAGTGCAGTGCAAATATAGATGGCAAATAATTCTCCTACACCTACTGAGTGCACAGTTAATTTAGTATCTCTTGCTATTGTTTGGAGGAAACAGAGTCCCATCTTGTTTACCCATGGAAAGTCCACCATTTTTGAAAATGTTGTCATTTTGCCCAGTGGCCCTATATACATATTCAAGAACCTGTCACAATGATTCTCTAAGGCTTGTTGGAGGGGAACACACAATGGGCACATGGGTTCCGTCAATTTATCAAGGGCAATGTTATCAAAGGGTCAGTTCTCCAGTGTAGATACAGTCCTTCGCTCTCTCAATAATTATTTTATTTTCTCATTCCAGTTAAAGCTTAGCCACATGTTTTCAGCACTCAAGATTCAGTTTGATTCTAGTCTGGATGAAGATTTGGACTGGTTTGAGTTTTTTTATTTTCTCCAAACCAATTTTCACATCCTTAATTCTCAAGTACATACATATTTATGTATAGCAATAACCCCTTTGCCACTATTCTTGTCCATCTTGCTGAAGGGTCTAATCCTAATCTCTCCAACACTTGTTCAGTGCTAGTTTCTAAGTGTGACCACTGTTAGCCAAGTCTATTTTCACTGAGCCTTCCAATCCTCTCTCATGGGAGCATTCAAAATTGTTTCAAGTTCACCATTCCAAGGTCTTATTCCTACTGGCCCATGAATTTACTAATCAGAAAGAGACTGGCTAAGGAAATCACCATAATCCTCTTTTTAAATTCATAATTTAAGAAATGCAAAAACTGTACTTCTGAATGCCCAACTTTTTTCTTCTTCTTTTAGGATAAAAGAAAAATGGAAAATGAGTAATCAGTGGACATTATGCACAATGTGTCTTAGTGTGGTGACCATAATTCTCTTATGCAAGAGATAGTGAACTATGACCTCAGAGTACAAACTCCATTCAGAATTATTTTATTTATGATTGCATGGCATTTTATTCTGCAGCTCTCTGACACTTTGTGTCTGAGAACCTCCAGTTTACAGGATGATACACCGAACTCTCACCAGCATAATGATTCGACCACTAGTGACTTTAATTGCTTTTCAAAGATATGATTCAGGAAGGAACAGGAGAGAATTTTCTTCTATGATCTTATTTTAAAAACAGCATAAAACATAATATAATACTTTGAGTCTAAGAGGCAGCCTCCAAACTCCATCATTCAATAATATGCAGAACCGCTTGAATTTATGGGCAAGAACTTGTAGAATCTCCTTATTTCATTCCAGGCCCACTAATGCTGCATCTTCTGCTGTCTGGAAAACTGCTCTCAACACTATCTCTATTGCTCACGCCAATGCACATTTTGGAAAAGTCAATGAGATGCAATTCTGGATATTCATTGCCACCCCAATTGTCTTAATCAATTTTCCCTTTATTTAATACAATTTCAGACAGAATTACTGTTGCTTATAGGGTCTGGACATACATTCATGCCGGACAAGTCACAACAGGCAGTAGCAGTCAAAAAAGCTAACAGAATGTTAGGAACCATTAGAAAAGAGATAGAAAATAAGACAGAAAATATCAGAATGACGCTGTATAAATCCATAGTACACCCACACCTTGAATACTGTGTGCAGTTCTGGTTGCCCTATCTCACAAAAGATATATTAGAATTGGAAAAAGTACAGAGAAGGGCAACAAAAATGATTAGGAGTATGGAACAATTTCCATATGAAGAGGCATTAAAATGACTGGGACTGATCAGTTTTGAAGAGAGACAACTAAGCAGGGGATATGATAGAGCTCTATAAAATCATTAACTGTGTGGAGAAAGTTAATAGCATAAGAAGCAGGGTTATCCAAATTAACAGGCATCTGGTTTAAAAGAAACATAAGTACTTATTCACGCAACACACGGTCAACCTGAGGGACTCATTGCCATGGCATATTGTGAAGGCCAAAAGTATAAATTAATTCAGAAAAGAATTAGGTAAGTGCATGGAGGATAGGTCCATCAGTGGCTATTAGTCAAAATGTTCACGGACCCAACCCTGTGCTCTGGTGCCCCTAAACCTCTGACTGTGAGAAACTGGGACTGGACAACAGGGGGTGGATCACTCAGTAATTGGCCAGTTCTGTTCATTCCCTCTGAAGCATCTGACATCAGCCACTGTCAGAAGATAGGACCATTGGTGTGACCTCGTGTGGACATTCTTGTGTTCTTAAATATTCCAGATTTTACAAATCAGGAGAATACATGTATGTGTCTCCTCCATTCAGTGCTTTTACAGCAGTAACTCCATTGACTTCGAGGGAACTACTCCTGATTTACATCAGAGAGAGATCAGAATCTGGCCCTTTATTTTAGGGCTTGCTTATTTTAGCTCCAGAGAGATTGGCCACATATTCATAGTAAATTATTTTTGCTCTCAAGAAGCCTCTGCTGAGGAGCAGAGCCACTTGTCTGATGCTAGATATAGCATTGCATTCAGTTTTGCTAATTTTTGAAATCAGCCAATATAACAACTAATCCACAGCATATATTCCCTATTATATAGTGCTTTCAGACCACCTACGTGTCCTGGACAAATCCTATACCCAATTAGATCACCTCACCAGTATTAACATAAGCTTATGGGATATGGAGAAATGATGAAGCAGGAGACCAGGACTTCTATTCTTTGAGCCACAAAGACCCAATCCTGCAAAGAGAAATGCATGGTGGACACTATCACCTGCATGCAACTCAGCTGCAGTCATTAGGGCTCTAAGGGGACTCAGAAGTTTGCCCCCATGCAGTTTTCTTTCCAGGATTAGGGCCCCGTTATTGAAATGTTTTGTATCTGATCATCATCCTGTTTTAAGCCCATATGCTTTAGACTCAAATTTTGCCTTTAGCTATATATGAAGAGTTCCAGCTGAAGGCTATGGCTGTATTGCAAATGTGATCCGAGTCTCTGCTCAGTCTGGACTTATGCAATGCTAAGCATCATTCACTCAGCACGATTTTGTGCTTTGATTGCAAGAAAGCCACTCCCCTCCAAGTTGGTCTCCTACCTCAATACTCCAAGGGACAAGCATTCTCAAACACACCACCATTGGCTTCACGCACCTACATCCAGTGAGTTGTGTTAATTACAGGGCTCATGTATGCAGCCATTGACTAAGTAGCTTCTATCTACTTGTAATTGACAGTATTGCCACTATTATTGCCCTGTGCAAAGTTAAGTTTTTCAACCACCATAAAGATGTATAACTTTTTTTAACTGAGCTTCAAAAAGCTTTTCCTTTCTTACTTACACAAATATATTTTAATCAAGTCTTGAGCAAAGAAGCCAGCAAATACATTTATTATTAAAACAAACTTCTCTAAAAATTCAAATCTTGGCTTATTAAGAAATATAATAAAGACTTTTCTGTAGTTTAGTATGCAAGAGTTCGATTGCTTGACCTCTCTTTTAATGACTTAATTAGCTGTATCAAAGCCCAGCTGGGCCTCCGCTGACAACATAGCTAGATATTTCAATCAGGCAGTGTTATGGAGAATAAGTAATAAATGCTACCTTGTCGCCATACAGTCCCAAACCAGAGTGCATGCTGGTAATGCTAAATTTGATCGGTATGCCTCATATTTCAATTAGTCGTGGTCTGAATCACTAAAACTGTGTAATGTGTATGAATTCCTGATATCAGATACAGAGCAACAGGCTCCCACAGTTAGAACCCATAGAGTTTGCTTTTATTAGCAGCCAATTAATGACCAAAATCTGCATTGCTTTTAAAATTTATAACCTCTATTCCAGCTGCATCCATGGCTCCCAGTATACTGTATACAATCAGATCCATATCACTGTCGCAAGTCAAACAGCTGCAAACTGTATTCTGTCTGCAGAACTGAAAAAATCCTTCTATACAGAAGCTTTTTTAAAAAAAAAGGAAAAAAAAAACTCTTAGAAGTTCTTTTCAAAGCCCAGCAGTACTAGTCACTTTGCGACAATGAGCGATTTAATACAGAAAGAAAGAAATCTACACCAAGGTAACCTCTTGGGATGTGCTAGGTTTTCAAACGAATGAAACCCTATCACTTTGGCACAGCACAAGGGCAAGCAAAGCCACTTCTCCTGGCCAAGGCTAAGAAAATATAAACATACAAAACCCGACCCTCATTGAAAATTAACCCATTGAAGTCTAGGTAGAGTGATTAAAAGATTCCACCAACACAAATATTAATATTTTAACTAACTTGCACAAATTAGTAACATTGGAAATTGTAATCTTAACATCAGACCCAACAGAGACTACCATGGAAAAAGACGCTCGTGCTCTTTTCCCCCATAATGGTTTCATGCATACCTCAAGATTTCTAGACATTATTTTTAGGAACGAGTCTGTGTTTCTGTTACATGATATCGCAGGAAATTTTGATGTGATCAGATTCAGACAAAGCGTAGTAGCTTTATATATTGCTAAAGTCATGTCATAAAGCCTCATGATAAAGGCAGATCTGACATTTAAAATTATGCTATTTTTAAAAAGTAATTTACCATATGTAAAAATGTGCAGGCCTAGATCATTTTTTGGCATCCGATCTTACAGTGTTATCTGAGACAAACACTAGATGCTTCTGTTCTCCTTTCCTCTCCCAACATGCCATTTACCAAAAATTTAGCTCAATGTCAGTACCATATAATAGAGAACGTATTCACCTGAATATTACCTCATTTCTGTTTACAGGAGTGCGAAAAAGCACTTCAACAACAGTAATACACGGCAATAAAAATGTTGTACTTGGATAATACAAACTGCTGTCATGGCTATTTAAAAGACAATACAATCCTTTTTTACAAAATTCAGCCACTAATAACCAGCATTCTTTCTAACTGCTTAAATACTGCAGTAAGACTTGTAATGCTACTGTGAAATTATAAACTAGTACTTCAAAGGTGTTCTGTCTGTTACAAATTTAATCTTCGCTGGTATGTCACAACTCATTTCATCCCAGCAGCTTTGAGACACAGCATAGCAGCATTTTTGTTGTCCTAGACAACCTGAACCAAACTGTTAAATACCTGTCTGATGCCCAAGAATGATCACAATAATATTGCCTATGGGATTTGCAATAACAACTATCCTGAAAATCTGCAATTATTCTATTCCAGTTAGTTAAGAAAAGAAAAAACGTGTTGGATTTTTTCCCCAAATGTAGATTAAATACATTGTAGATATTTTACTCTTTAAATGAGATAAAATGAAATGCATACATATCATACTGGGCATGGGGACATTTCCCTATCATGATCCCAGTTCTTCTTACACTTATACCAGTGTAAATCAGCACTAAACTCTGTGGAAGTCAATGGAATTATAGAGACATAAAATTGTTGTAAGAAAGAACAAAATTGGGGCCTGTATTTATGCAGTCTCTCTCCCTACATATAAACAAACGGATACCAGACACGTGTACATGGGTGTACACAGACGCACACTTTCTTCTGTGATGTGGGCATACACATGTGTTTATACTCACTCTGTGAAATCATACGTCAGTGTTCTCCATTACTAAGTTTGAAACTATATAACAACACACACTAACAAACATGCATTAGTACACTTACTTTTGCTATGTGTGGTCCAACTTTATTCTGCACACCCACAGGTGAGTGCTACATCTTTCTGAAAACTGGAATAAGATACACTGTTGACACTGAAGGAAGCCACTTTGTTTAAAATATGATCTGACAGCATTCTGACATCTTCCAAAATGTGTGGATCTCCAAATCTGAAGGAGTGTTGCGGGGGGGAGAGGAGGGGTAACACATGATGACCCTGCCTAAAAAGATGCATTTTAGCCAAAAGTGAACTGTTTACTCCAAACCCCAGAGATATTTGCATGCTACCCTCTGAAGCAGGAAAGTCTCAAACATCATTTTTGAAGCATAAGATTCTACCAACTTTACCAGGAATAATTTATGTGTGTGAGGCCACTTAGCTGTGAAGCCAATAGGGATCTCTTAGCCTTGTGAGTTTTTACACATATTTTAGATAAAACTCAGGAAAAAAATTAGCACTCAAGAACATCAAGTGGATTTAAAACTCTCTGTGGAGGACTCTGGGTCCATACAAACATATAAATGAATTATGCTGATTTTTATACATATATTATCAACATAATCGATTCATGTGTTTTATGTGTAATCAGCAAGCAATATTATAAATTGATGAATCCATTTTATAACATCCCTTATGTTATATAGATCTTTATTTCTCATTAAATAAGCTGATTCAACACACTTAGTAATATAAGAAACATTGACGTAACATTTTACTGTTACTTTACTATTTCAGAACTCCATTTACAGAATAAGCAAGAACACAACAGAATGAAAATTGCTTTTAAAGTAAATCTGAATGTACTGAATTGCTGATTTACATATTTTTATTGTATCATTTAGAAGTGGGGGCAAATATAATGCATACTATAGCATGCACACTCATTTCCAGACTCTCAAGGTAAAATAAAATAAAATAAAACAACATAAAATAACATAAAAATTCTCCATTGACTTCAATGGGATTTTTTTGCACTGAGAGTTTGGAACAAGTTCCATGGTACTTCCTGATCATACTTAGTTTAACTAAAGTCTTTGACTTTTACTGATTCAGCAAAAGGTTGTTTACTCCTCATTATAATAATTGCTGTTGCTCCATACTGGTCTACATGCAGTCGAAGAACATTATAGATTGTATAGCTAGAATAAGGCATATGGTAGATGCAAAAAAACCTGTAACATAGGTTCATACATAGGAATAAATGTAGGTTAAACACTAACTATGTTTGCTAAAAGACAACTGTATACCCACCCACAGCCAAATACATATACATATACATGTGTGCGCTCATGTACACACACGGACACACAGAGATCCATTTTCTATAAACATGTTATTGAAAAATCACTGACAACTAAGAATTGGTGGTCGGGGGGAAGAAAAGGTGCATGTACAAGCTGCCATGATTTAAGCAGAACTTGAAGGGATGGAGAGTAATATACACTTTCATTAGGGAGGTCCATGTGCAACCCACTTATGACCTGACTTTGTTCTGCCATGCATGAATTATGCACTTATCTTTAACTCAGGAAATGACAGTGAATTATGCTGCCAGCTACCCCATTATCTCTCTAGATGCACACACTTGAACACTCAGATTTTTGTTTATATGACCACAGACACATGCACACACTCATTACCCTCATATTTTCAGAGATATGTACTGTATGGGTGAACATGAATATGTGTACATGCAAACACACAGAAAGGACACACATGTACACTCAGAAATAAAACTGAGACAACGTATTGCGAAATAACAGATTTCCCAATCCCTCTTCCTCCCTCCACCCCCGAAGTGTAGTTGCTTCCTTTCATATGAAGATGAAAGTAAGTCCTGTTCAAATGGCATCCCTAAAGCCACCACCAACTGCTTCAATATTGAGTGTGCTTTGGGCAGCTTTGTGGGCATTAAATCTTTTTCTTTTCAGAGCAGATTTAAGTTCTATTGGTATTTGTCTTTAAAAATTATATCGTTAGCATTTTTAATTCTCTCAGCACAGCCTGAATATATCCCTATAATAGAAACGTTCAGTATTTTAGTATGTATTTTGTTGTAACTGCATTAACTAAACTGATTATATAATTTTCATTTTACAAGTGAGCTTTTAATTAATTACATCTAACATAGATATTTAGACTATAAATACACATATGTGCACGCACACACACACACACAGTTTGGCTGGTCTTTGATTAGTAAACTCTTAAGATTCATAGACTGTAAGACCAGAAGGGACCACTGTGATCATCTGATTACTCAAGCGCTGAGTACTCAAGCACAGTCCTTACTCAGAAAAAAATCCCACTGAACTCAGGGCACAATTCCCACTTGACTACAGTATCAGCTCCCAAAATTCTGGGAAGAACATCTTAAAATAGAAATGTCTTGTAATCTGCATATTTCTCAGAAGGCCTTGCTTATTAAAATGCAATTCTAGTATGTATTTATGTATAATCATTTCTGATATGGTATACAGTAGGGATTCCTGGTGTTTAAATTATCCCTAACATGCACAGAATTGTGCTTTTTGAAGTAATCCTTTGTAATAAAACAGAATGCATTTTGTCAGATATCTGGGTTTTTAACTGTGCTGTAATAAAGGTGCTTAAAAATGTTGCCTCAGGCAACTAAACCAGGATTTGACTTCTTGAAGAAAACCAAAGTAAAATAAAATTTTCCCACACTGCAGAATCCAGTCATTAATTTTACCGAAGGCAGGCAGACATGCATGCCAATGTTTTCACTGAGTAAATCTGTGGTTTAACCATTATATTTTCTACAAGTGAAGATAATTCCTACCAAATATTTGACTTTTAATTTCATTCATTATATATATATATAATATCAGAATTTAATATAGTATTATTTGATATCTCTAACTGATCTTGACATAATGTTAGTACATAATGTCAAACACTTTTCTATTTTTCCTAATCTTGACATTTATAAGTACACACACATATACATTATATATGGATATGAATTATATGCCTTTTACATGTTTATGCCTGTAAACAGATGAAAGCTAAAAGGCACTGCACAATATACTTTTACACAACTTTTAAATACATGATTTATATGACAGGAAGCACAAGATGAGCACTTCATAAGAATGTTGTTTGCATTTGCAATTTTAAGAAATACCCTTTCTCCCTCTACCCTCAAATCTTTAGTTCTCACTAAACACATTTATTTTGAATGCTTGATTTTGGAAAAAAAAATACATAGAACACTATAAAAATAAGAACGTATGTAGGTTATACAAACACTGTTTAAATATATACATAGATGTAGCATTTTAAAAAAAATAGTTTTCCAATTTCAATTATATCTAGATATTGGTATTTAAGTATAGATATATTTCTCTGCAGATGCCTTATACAGTATATGTTATTTACAATACAGAGCATTTCAGCTGATACAAGGTAAATGGACAAAAATATAACTGCAGAAATAACAAAATAGGCATAAATCAAATTAACAATAGAGAGGGAAATGTATGATCACTCTTTTGTGTTATAAATGTATTTCCTTCCAAACTGAAGTTTAAAATCATTTTAGTTGATCAACTACAGAAGTGTAGCATAGCTGTAATGTGTTAATCATTGACACACACATATTTAATGTGTGCTCTAGTTTTATTTAACAAAAAAGTTTCTAGAATAATGAACATACTGTATTTGAGACTAATTCAGTATAAATACAACATTTCATTACCATGCAGCATATTCACTTACATCATAAATGAGGTGTGACCAGCAGAAGGCAGTGTTACAATAAATATATATATGCTACTGCTCATTTACAAACTGGTTGGAAATTGAGATTAGAGTTTTACTAACTTTTGACAATACAACTATTGTTTTCCCTAGGCACTTAATTCCAAAGCTATCCTGTCAATGTAAACAATCTTATAGAAGTAGTTCAAATACTTTGGAGACAACTTCTTTTGTATTACATGGCTTTTGCTTTAAAAGTTAGCCTATTCAACTTTTATTACATTGCATTTGTTTCTTAAGTTCATCAGAGAATTGTGTTCACACTTACCATGTTAACACAGCATTATGCTGAGCAGTGTCCTCATGAAACAGGACTCACACACTGTTGAGCAGATAAGCATTGCCTTCACAGCAGTTGAGATTACATAATTCACTTCAAAACACGCTTCTAACATTTCTTATTAACCTTTAGTGGGTTGATCATCATTTGGTAGAACAGTTTCTGGTAGGTTCTTAGTAGAACTTCTGTAGGCATAATAAAAATATCTTTAATTAAATCTCCCTCAAATGTACAAGTGATGATGTCACTTAGTATGTGTTAGTATACAAAATCTGTTGAATGCCTCTCCAAGTTTACAAAATCCATGTTAAAGGAACCAGCATCGCAAAAAAAATGTTACAGCATATGTTTGGATTTTTGTATTTCAAAGTCCTGACTACTTTATCTGAATTACAGATTTAGAGCTTTGTTATGTGTGATAGTTATGATAATATGATCACTAAAGGCACAGAGACAGGGAGACTCAAATCCCTTTGAAAATCCCTTTCTCTATTTCCTACAGCTGCTGCTGGAGTTTAATATCTGATAGAATGATGAAAAAGAACAGGCCGAACTCCAGTTTTAATAAAAAATTTAACAGGTCTACATATAGTTATGAAAAATGTTATTTGCAATGCCAATCTTTAATAAAATTTTCTTAAACCAAAAAAAAATTCCCTATGGGAAACCTGATATGAATGTGTTTTTCATATGTACTATTTAAGGCTGTTTAAAGGTTATGAAAGTGACTGGTAAAATAAGTTCTATCACAGCACAAAAAAATCCAGAATATGCAGTCTCACTTTTACATTTAATCAAATAAGTAAGCAAGACCCTTCAATTCAGTATGTTTGTTCTAAAACAAATATTTTCAGTTTAAATAACCAACTTTTCCCCGTTAGTTGTAATAATTCTTGTATGTGCGTTATCCCCATTTAAAGATGTCAACGCACATGAAACTGATCTCACAGCCATAATGGTATTGCTGTTGAAACCTATTTTCATCAAAAGTGTTACAATTTGCACACTCCTTAAAGCAATGTCCTATTAAATGCTTTCCAGTTGGCAGCGTGCTTTACTCATCAAATATTTAATTTATACATGTGACTAATAACTACATGTATATAGCATAAAGATAAATTTAATTTAAACTATATTTTTCTAAACTTCCTAATCTATATGTTCACTGTGTGCCCTAAATGAATTTAGAATAAAATATATTCTATATATTTATCTACTGAATTCTATCTACTGAATAGTCTATATTCTATCTACTGAATAGTCACGTATTCAGTAACAGCCTGGATACAGCATATCCTTTCAGAGTAGCAGCCGTGTTAGTCTGTATCGGCAAAAAGAAAAGGAGGACTTGTGGCACCATAGAGACTAACAAAGTTATTTGTTTGTCATAATAAAACTGCCTGGAAATAAAGTTATAAAATAACATCTTATGTCCTAATATGTGCTTTACTTACAAGGCCAGTCTTCATGGATGATATAGGGAAACTAGATTGGAAATTAATAATTTCATCTTAAATATAATAGCTACAACAGAATTAAAATTAAACATCTGCTGTTCCAAATAAGTTAAACACAAACAACAGGTTCCTTTGTAATCCTTCCCACTAAGGCCAGTGTAACTTTTCTGGTGACTTATTCTTCACACTTTCCAGTCTCATCCCTTTCATTTCTTTTCATAAATTTATATTTGCTTACTATGATTAGTAATGATCATCTAAGGGTGCTAACTTTGAACAGGCTACGTACATGATATCGACTCCTTAAACAGATGAAACCTTCTGAAAGGACCACTGATTTCCTTCTCAAATGCATGTCAATCACATCTTCAAAGACGAGTGCCAGCAGTGTAAAGAGATCATCTTTATTTCATTCCTAATTCTACATCAACTGCAAGGAATTTCTTTTATATTAACGTTGCATTCCTGAAGCATTTTAAGCATCTTTACAGCTTTTTTTAAAAAATGTAGATATAACTAGGCTTGAAAGAATTACATTTTTAATCAGTAAATTGGGGTAAACATCAATTTCACTGCACACACACACAAACTGATGAAACAATATTTCCATCAACAGTAACTGAAGTTTACAGATAGGCAACTTAAGAACAATGCTGCTTGAGAATTTAGAGTTTGATTTAAGGATATTTCCTTTTTATATTTAGACAATTTGTGTTTTAACAGTTATAAAGCTTTACTTTTTTTTTTGAATCTCAACATCTACTCAATAAATATTTATTATCCCACACAATTTCCCATGTGAAATTTTAAATGGATAAAGCCTGAAAAAATGCTTAAAGCCCATAATTTCATGCAGCTGTGAAAATTTAAATGGATACAAATAGACAAAATGCTTACAAATAAATATCAATATTATAAAATTATTTTTAAAAAATCTTCCAAATCTAATTATAACTATGAATTTATAGAAGTCGGACTTTGTCCATGTAGCCAGAGGGTGGAGGGGAAAAGGAGAGGGGCATGGAACAATTGCAGCCCAAATCTGTATTCTCTGTCATATTTTAAGTTTTATCTTATCATTGAAAACTGTCCAATTTACAAAGTTACAGCTAGAAATCCCACTATTGTAACTAGAAAAGGAGTACTTGTGGCACCTTAGAGACTAACAAATTTATTTGAGCATAACCTTTCGTGAGCTAGAGCTCACTTCATCGGATGCATTAATACCAGCAAATTCAAACAACACATCAGCATTACCATAATTAAATAATGTTATTTAACATAATTTACCACTGTACTTTAACATATTATTCACTTCTGTATTTTAAGGTTTTTGTGAGGTTCGTATTTCCTGTGACCTTGAGCAGGGGATTTGGAAAAATTTGGAGGAATCAAGGTAACAAGAATGTATGAAAGAATAATTTATTGCTGTGACCACTTTGTCCTCTGATTTCTGTTTTAGGATTATAGTGGATTACCTTTGTCCAAAACTTATTTTTCATATCCCCATGGAAATTAATTGACAAGTTCACAAATAAGTAGGAAAAATAATGAGATCTAATCAATTCTAAAATTCAGAAATTTAACCTCTAATCCCTCTGTATGCAAGTCTTGTAAAATATTAGCAATCTACTTAAATATAAAGCTTGCAGATTGAAGTGCATTTTAAATTAGTATAATAAAGCACTTTTAGTGTATTTTCAGTTTCAGAATAATACACTTTGAAGTATTTTATTAAAACGGTTCCATGTGTCTATATCTTATAGGTACTCAGGAAAAAAATTCTCTACTGTATGATGTTTTCTGATAAAATATCACTTTATACTAATTGCTATTCATATTTTTCTTGTAAAACCTGAAAAGCTATGGTTTTGAAAGGATGCAGCAGCAACACTGAGAAGTGCTGTGACATGTGAAATTACTTATCATTCCCTTATTCCACAAATTATTAGTTTGACAAACTAGTCACACTTTTGTTTAGAAAAATATTTTCTCTAGCAAAAAAATCAGATTAAATCATAATAAGTAGAGATATATTATACTAAAAATCCATACTTAGATATTTTCTTTTGTTTCAAAAAATTAACTAGCTATCACTTACTAAAGTGAAAGTTGTTTCTGAATCAAGGGTATTTTTTTATTGCAGACAAAACAGAATGTTTACCATAAATCATCATTTAGAAGTAGCTATTAACCAGAGAGAGAAAAAATGGCAAAAAAAATCCGTTTATCCATTTGCACTGTATTTTTGGTCCCTAAGAATTAGCATGAAATACTTCTATAGCTAATTCAGTTGAATACTGTTGAAGAAAGTAGATTAAGCTGATCTTATGAATAATTTTGCAAACTTATTGAAAGTGCTATTTTAAGAATTTTCATTAACTCTCTTTGAACTTTTTAAAACAATATTTCGGTTTGGAGAATCTTTTAGTTGTCAAAATTAAGGCAATTTCTGTTTTCTTAATCTTAAATTGGTCTTTTATTACATTAAAATCCATTTTAAAAGATAGAAGGAATTCTGTGATCCTGATGACAAACAGGAGTCAAAACTACAAAACAGTAAGAAGGGTTCACTGAATCTTATACAAACGGTACTCTACAATATTAGAACAGTATAGAACATAACAATACTGAAAAAATGGAAGAAGTGTTTCATATAAGATTTCATCTCCCTGTTTTTGGTTACAAATAATCATCATTTTGTTGAAAAAATTTAGAATTCAGGGCAGGGGTTTGCACATGTCAGACACTAAGCATGCACATCTTACTGTGATCATACTAAAAAAAATAATTTTAAATTGATATATCAACCAGTGACATTTTCCAGAAATACTGTACATTCCTATTTCTTAGGGGAAAGGGTGTATTTTTCCCCCCAAGATATCACTGCTTCAGGAGATTCATAAACTAGGCTATTGGGGAAAGCCATGGTAACAATCTGGCCACCTATGGCCCTTCCTCTTATTACTTATTCCTCTTATTAAGAAACTGGTGTTAGGAATGCAAAAATTACTTACTATTCCTCATTCCCAAATTGTGTGTATTATAAAGTTTCCATAGCAACTACATAGAGTACTACTAAAACCCAAGAAACTAGACAATAATAGCCCAAAAAGCATCTGTGGCATTTCAAGTGAATAATTTGCTACAAAATATTCTTACCACAAAGAACTGGATTAATGTACACATTTTTCGCTCACTGATATTTTAAATTTTAAGTTAATTCTTTGAGGCAGGGTCATTCTCTATCTCTGTGTACAGAAAGTACCCAGCCCATTTTGTGTATTATCATAATAAAAATAATAAATAAATAGTGCCAGTTGATGAAAACTCCTTTAAAATTCACATGCCTTTATGGAGATTTTGTTTCTGCGAAGAGAGCAAATAATTACACTAATTATTTCTGCCTAGCTGTGAACATGGTTTTGTCATGAGTTCAAGTTACCAACAACCGAGCTCCACTTCCTGCTGTGTTAGAAATGACTTTTTTCCATCCCTAACAAGAACAAGATTGTTTCTTTTATTGTCTTCAATTTACTTTTTAAATAGTGCTAAAGAATTTATATAGTAAAATATCCTTCTTTTTCTTCTGTTGTATCTTTAAGGGCCCAGTCCTACAAGGTGCTGAGCACCTCAAAATGAAGTAGTCAACACCATGCGGGATTGGAACATAGATAAATAAATAGGATGAATCCTAAAGTCTTTACTCAGGTAAAATCTCCACTCTACAGAATAGGAGTTTCATCTAAATATGTACTAAGTTAGGACATACGGCAAATAATAATCCCATTGTGTATTTTGACCCATTAACATGCTTTAATTATTATACATTTTGAATATGCTTATTTATGAAAAGATTCTGGGATTTTTTAAACCTACAAACGACTTATAATGTCTAGTTCTGTTAAATGGGCCTGATCCAAAGCCCCCTGAAGTCAATGGAAGTCTTTCTATTAGCTTCAATGAGCTATGGATCAGAGCCCATGTAATTTAGTTAGTCTGAAGCTGCCTCAACTTGAATCTCATATGCAATAAGAATCATATGTAATAAGAATTGAATTTCTCCCTCACTATTTGAATCAACAAATTAGTTCACCAAAAGGTAAAAATTCAAATCTTTGGCACAGTCCTGAAAAAAAAAGTGTGAGAGTAACTTTACTTTGCAAATAGTCCCATTCATTTACATAAGACAACTCACATGAGTAAGTTTACTCATGCATTTAAGTGCTTGCACAATTGGGTCCCAAGAATGGTAAGTTTTTTCCGTATTGCATACTATATATATATATATATATATATATATATATGGAAATGGTCTGTATGATTTACATCCTCTTTGAAACTAAGGACTTGATCTTGCAAGCACTTACTCATGTCCATAACTGTACTCATATGACACCATGGGACTGTTCACAAGAGTTAAGTTACCAACATGCATAAGTGTTTGTAGATTCAGGACCTAAAATTGTTAATGCCACACAAGTGCTGTATTAAGGCTCCATCCTGCAAACACCTACTACTGCCATACCTCAGCAGTGCTTATTTCTTTGAACAGTCCCTTTGAAATCAACAGCAATAAGCCCTTTGCTAATAAACATTTGCAAGATTGTGTCCTAAAATGCTTCTTGCCCTTCCATTTATGCAGTTTAGATGCATGAATCAGAGGAAAGCAGTAGCACAAAGTACTCAGTCCTCTGTGTTAGCTCTCATGTTGGAAAGTCAGTCTGAAACCACTGCTTGAAGTGGATGCTCCAGCTGTTCCTCTCTTCTATCTACATAGGATGAAAAAATTACAAACAAAAAAAAAGAACAGAATTCATAATAGAAATAATCCTTTCAACCAGTTTGTAACTGCCCAAGGCAAAAAGTTACAATCCAGTCATAAACTACTACTAATAACCAATTTCTAGAGGATTATTGATTAAAGTTTTACTGAAATATGGTTTTGCAAACAAGATTCATATATGAAAGGCTCATTTGATATAGGGAGTTTTATTGAATTTGTGGTCTCTCTTACTATGATAAACTGCAAGCAAAAAGAACAGTTTCAAATACAGTTCTTAATCTTGGTAGCACTGCCCTATGTTAACATCAGCATTCACTTTGTGGATACTCAGTCTTCTTATTTCTCCTAAAGTTTTTCCTTCACACACACATCTTGCTATGTCTGTGATTATAAATACTTATTTGATTATGCTTTCTGGGAACAATGACCGTGCCCATCACAGCAACGGGTTACACACTACATCGTATCTGATGGAATGCCTCTTCTGTTTCACACCATTCACAAAGGGAGAAGTTTTTCTGTTTGATTATACTGTTGGGTTGTCATTGTAGGCTTTATCTTAGTTCTGAAATCAAATGCAGGTCTAATTAGTCAGTAAATGCAAATCAGAATTAAAATGAGATGACTGCCTTGTTTCATCAAGACACATATATTAATTAAAACAACACTAATAGACCTATGAAAACTTGGTTTTGATATAATTTTCTGAGTGCTCACATAGTACAAATGATGGGCTCAAGATAGATGCTTATAATTCTAATGTTATAATAAATTGTATGCCAATCAGTAGCAGGATTCATCATTCCATATGAAAAATAGATACTGTATAGTATCTACTCTAATATCAGTATGGAATTCTACTTAAAATGAGTGGTACTATTTAGCTACATGTCTTGAATTCAAAATGTTTTTGGAATTCTCAAGATAATTATTTTGAGTCAAAGAACAATATTAAAGAATTCTTGAGGACAGAAAATTGTTTTTCTCAATTATAATATTAAATCATTTCAAATAATTCCAAAATCTGCATTCCGAAGCAATCATTAACTCAGAACAACACAGCATAATGCACCCAGACTGTTGTAAAATTGCATGCTTGGAAGGTGGTGAGCTTCAAACACAGCAAAATTATAGCCAGTTCTATCTACTTACCGCTTTATGGCCTGGTCCAAAACCCGGTGAAGTGGACTGAAACACTCTTTATCTACTTCAATGGGTTTTGGATCCAGCACTTGGAGCAGCATGCACTATTGCTCACTAAAAATCTTGCCAAGTACCTATATACTGTACATTTCAAACTGAAAATGAAATGAGTATGTATATGACATATACCAATATTATAAACTATTTTTCCATTGCTACAGAGATACATATGAATGCTAAGTGCAGATTTTTACCTAGTTTGTTTCCTTACATTCATCTGTTTGATAGTTGTAAGTTAAACTTTTTGTTCTTAAATACGCATAGATCATGTTACACCTTACTAGACCTTTAATTTCAGATTGAAATACCTGGTTACATGTTTACATTCTTTTACCTGCATATTTTGGAAATATTGTATTGGTCATTAAGAATACTATATGTCACCAGACAGATATGTTGATTATAACATTAAGATGTCTTGCTCTTAGAAAGTAACACTGCTATTGATCTGGCTAATTCTTTTTTGCAAGAACCAAAACAGTTTGCAGTTCATCAGAAATGTATCATCTTAACAGTAAACATAACTAGGACAGTCCCTCTGCCATCTTTGTTTCTTATGTGCATGTATCTCATATTCCCCAAGGACTCATTTTATTCTGTACTGTGCTGTTTGGACTGTTAAATTACACAGTCATGGCTCTCACTTCCAAGGCCAGTTTAGAGACTGTTGTATGTTTTACTAAATTAATCCAATAGGATTATGAAGAATACAGTGATGAGGAAGAAGGACCCATGAAAATATGCTTTGAGTTTCCAGCTAAAGCCAAACACTGGGAAAGAAAGGTAAAATACACAAGAGGGATTTGGATCCCTGAGTACTTCTCTGATCATATTACTACAATGCACAGGGATTATTTATGAGGGAGATCCATGGCTGTATGTTTTACCTATGTTTCCTCATATATGTCTATAGTTGATGTCACAGAATATATTTCGCAAAGGGTCTTTTTCAGCCATTGACCATTGGCACTCAGAGAGCACTCATATATATTACAAAATAAATGAATGTGTTTAATTAATAAACTGTTTTTTTTCAATTTTGAACGCATAGACGGTTTCAAAAAATCAGTTTTCTGCTCTTTAGAACTTCAAAATCTACAGATTTACCCTTCTATTTCAGGTCCCACTACTGTAAAATTAACTGAAAATGTTATGATGAGCAGATTTTGTTTTACAAATGTATGCTTTATTTCTTAGTATCAGCGATGTCTTTCACCCATTGAAATGTAAGAAAGGAGTTCACTCCATGTCACTGATGTGCTTCAATCCATACCCTTCAAGTGAGGGACCTGAAACATACCAGAACCGGTAGCTCCCCACCCCAAATAGCCTGAATAAATGGGCATTGTGAGGGAGACCTTACTGCTGTCACCATTAATAGCTTGTGAATTTGGCCTGAGGTAGATGGATACAGTTCTTTCTGCATATGCAATATTCCCTGGACTTCCTTATGCTTACTCTAGGGAACACTGGACATACTAAGGTAACATCATCTAAGACCCCAAGTAGAGCCTTGTCTGTATGTGTCTAGAAGGGCATAAGAGGGGAAGGTTAAGTAAGAGCCCTGTGTGACCATCCTGCTTCTTGAGTTCAGGTGCATGGGAGTAACTGGACTAATTCTTATTTCTCCACTCCCAATCAGGAGCATAGAGAGGGACAGAGTAGGCAGGGCTATGGCTATGCCCTATCATACAGCTAACCAGCAGTGAAGGGAAAGATATGTGCCTCTCTAAAGCACTATCCCTTCCATGAGGTGACCCTGGGGTAGCACTGCAATGCACTATCCCATACTCTGGGCAGACTGCTGAACCACAATCTAGTTTTTCATTGTGTAAGGCAGTGGTTCTCAATCTATTTACTATTGTGGGCTGTATATGTGGTTCTGTGTGTGTCATGTGGGCCATCCACACAATATACACTACCTGTATGGCCCTAAGAATGTCACGTGGGCTGCAGCTGTGTGCTGATTGGGCTGCAATTGGCCAACAGGTCGTAGGTTGAGAACTACTGGTCTAAGGCAACTGGCTACTTTTTAAGAATAACAACCACGGTAAGCATGGGTTGGGGGAATAGAACCCACCACCACCCATAGTAAGTAGCTGGATGAGACATACCAGTGGATTCACCTCATCTGTAGAGGTACTGGTCATGCCCCCACACTCTGCAGACTCACCAAAAGAGCTGCCATAAAGAAGCACTCTCTGGCATGCATAGGGTGCAGAGTCCCCTTCCACTGCCTCTCCATAACCTGTTCCCTCCACCTCTCCCACGTAGAATCATACTTGCTCAGGTGGATTTTGGGTCTTGTGCACCCTTGCACGAGATCAGCATTTGGTTCTAAAAAAAGTCCTCCTGGGCAACTTCTAAATTTCCTGGAATTTTGCAGTACAAGTTCTGCTGTATTTTGTGGCTTACACTGCTGTGGGTGAATTTATTGTATAGCAATATATTCGACAGTGATAAAAAAATTGAAGACTCACATATGCACACGCACAACTTGTCTTGACTTCACTGAGTTTGGAATGCATACTGAAGGCATAATTAGGCCCTTTGATATCAAAATTGGATCCATCAGTGAACTGAGGAAAACTGGTAGGACCAAATTCTGCTATTACATGGGCTCATTTAGGCTCATGTATATATATCTAAGGACAGAATTTTGCACTAAGATGTTTAGGTAGGATATGATATACTGACAATGTGACTGGTGTAGAAACAGTGAACTAGCTACAGTACCTTCAAAGAATGAGGGAGCAGTAAGAGGATAATATCTAGGTTACCAGCAGAAAGTAGTACTCCAGGTTAATTTTTTTCATATTGGAGAAAAAATATTTTAAGTTAATACATTTGCCCGAGGCACACATTAAACTTTAACAGCTTTAATATCTACTCAGAACATCTTAAACTGACTACAAAACATAACATCTTTTCCATTGTATTCATTGTATCCAGTTGTACAAGAACTATTTCTGTAAAATACCCTGAGGGAAAGCAGCAATACACTTCTAATAAAAACAAACCATATATGCCAAGTGAAGTTTTGAGGTGTTGATCTTGCTTTGAAATTAAGAAAAAAGCTTGACAAAATAATGTGTATCACTTTTTTTTAAAAAAAAATAGATTTTTACAAAATTTCACTTTTATGCTTTCATTTTTTTTTTTCTAAATTTAGCTGGGTTTTGTTGACAAGTTGGAATATTTATGCTAAGAGTTAAGTGGCAGGTCTTAGAAACTAGTTTGCATCTGAATGACAGTTCATTCCATTCCATTTTATGAAGGGAGTAGCCCACAATTTATAGACTATGACTCACCGTGCCACTGCAGCTGTGACTTAGAGACTAATTTTCTACTGTACAGAGAAATATTGTTGTTTCCTAAGCCTATGTGCTAGCATTTATTCATTAGTAAGATCTAAACATTTCCAGTACATCCATCTGCTGTCTAGGAGTTTGAAAAGAGAATTCCCTCACACCATACGTACATGCACACACACACACGCACAGAGCTGAGCAAATCATTGATAATTTGGTTCAGTAGCCAAACTTAAAAATCCCCACCAAAATTCTGGTTCGTTTTGAAGTGAAACTGATTTTTTTCCGTCTCCCTCCCCCTCCTCAGTGAAACAAAAGCAAAAGTCATTTGAGTTGATCCAAACATAAAATGGCAAATCAAATTGCTATTTATATCTATTCAAAATGACATTTTTCTAAATGAGCCATTTCAACATTTCCAAACTTTTTCTTTTGGGTTTTTTTTTCCAGACAAAACTATTTGTCCAATGAAAACTGAATTCTCAGATAGTTTTGGTGCTGAGAAAATAAATGCATTTTCAGTGAATTTACTATTTACTGAAAAAAATTTCACCCAGTTCTAACAGACACCTCTCTACCTTTCCATTGGTGCCTATGGCTCAAGGTTAATTGTTGAAATTAATTACGGAAACATAATGTTGAAAATTTCCAGTGTGGTATCTCAGAGCCACAGCAGCATTGCTGAACATTTCAGAAGCCATCTTTGGCTCTTATGTCTTTATTATCATGAACTTATTAGTGAAACTGGGCTACTTAAAATAGATAATAGTTTCGGTTTGTTTTAAAGACAGTTGATCACAATATGTTCTGTTTTAAAGAGCAAGAGTAATCATGTTGGGAATAAAGTGTCTTCAAATTGATTTCTAAAGAATATTTTTGTTTTGGGAATCTCTCCAAGAGGCAACACCACAAAACACATGCTGTAGCAGAGGAAATTTCAACTATTTAATAAAGGAATGAACATTTTTCAAATAAAAGTTGTGGATCAAATCATGGGCCCAAACCTGAAAACACCTACACACCAAAGGTACTTTTTGGCAATGGAACTCCTTAAATAAGCAATTCACATCCAAAAGTGATTGCAGGGTTAGGCCTTCAGATCTGACAGGATTTTAACAACAAGAATGCCACACATCCCTTTGAATTTAGAATAAGATACTATTCAGTATTAGTAAGGGTATTATAATTTGGCCTTGTTTGTCTCCCCTTTTTGCCCCCAATAAGGAAAAAAATGAATGAATATTAAATAAAATTATCTAAAAACCTCTCCATAATAGTTTTCAATATCTATCAAATCCTCACCCCTGCTTTAATCAGGATAAACATCTCTGAACATGTTTCAGAGTAACAGCCGTGTTAGTCTGTATTCGCAAAAAGAAAAGGAGTACTTGTGGCACCTTAGAGACTATTTGAGCATAAGCTTTCGTGAGCTACAGCTCACTTCATCGGATGCAACATGTGATTAACATCTGATTCCTAAAGTGGCTCAAGAGATCCCAGAAGAGAAGACAAAAATACAAGAATGCTGCAGTATGCAATCAGATGATACACAATCTATATACACACATATAGATAGATGTGTCATGCATCAGATGAAATTAACAAGTTGTAATAATTGAATAGTTACCCAAAGTTAAGAATTCTTAATACCCTTTCTTCATTCTATTATGTTCAAAATAACAAAAAACCCCACAAACCCTACTACAAGAGTTCCCATGTAAACCAGAACCAAATTCAAAGCAATATACCAAATACATGAAACAGTTAGAAAAATTGTACAACATCATAGTCTATTTTTATTAGCATCTAAAATGATATTCCAAACTTAAATGTATATTGATGGTCATTTTAACAATCTTTTTGCAGCTACATTTAAGGATATGGATAGTTTTAAAATTGATTCAGCAATATTCTTCATGCAAATTTCATGCAGAATTATCCAAGTATTTTAAATATCAAGTAATTTTAGGACACTTTACAGTTCAACTTATTCATGTCATTTAATGTAAATATTTCTGTTTTTATTTAGTTTTGTTTTAAGATGATGAATGATGAGAGAAAATGATTTCTGACCGCAGTTCATAATATATCATAGTGCAGTAATGCTGGACTTGCAGTTCTAATTACATAAGACTCAATCATGGGGCAGATAGAGATTCCACTGATGCTGCAATATTACCATCTGAATGGAACGGCCCTGTCTTTAATATTATGGTTGAAGTTTTCTTCTGTGCAAGGCCTATGCAACACGTAAGTCCTACTTAAGTCCTAGCTGGGACTTACATGATACATAGACCTTTTGCTGGTCTTCTGTACAGAAGTAAAAATCACTCCCAGATGCGGATGGTCAGCATTAGACCATCCTTTTGTTTGTTTGTTTGTTTTTAAATCAGGCTGACTTTATTTAGGTACCAATATATGAATTTAGGAGCCTAACTTTAGGTGCCCACATTTTAAAAATTTGAACACACAAAAATTCACAATGTACACTCTTTTGCCTTAGAACACACATATATATGCACATACAAAATCAATACAAGTCTACTTTTGATTTGTAGATTTTTAAATGACAAATCTCAATGTACTGGGACAAATTCTGCTTTCTGTTGTGCATGTGCAATCTTATTGGCCCACTGTATATTTGGCTTCATTACCTTTATTACTCTTTTTATTCATGCTTATGGGAAACAATGTTCCACTGCTGTGATAAACATATTAGCCACAATAAAGTACAGTCTGGAAAGAAAGTGACATTCTGAAGTTTTTCCTTCAATAATATACTATATATCTTTGTGGTAGAAAGTCAAGATTAAAATTAGAGATTAATGTTCCTACACTTGGAAATATATATAGTTGTAAAAAAATTAAAACATGAATCAGTCCTTCCAAGCTAATTTGAAGGCTTTTCACTGTTATTTAGCAGCGTGCACTGACTTTAATTGCATAAAGAACATTCCTGGCTTGTAGTTTACATCCAAGAGGCACAATTTCACTTGACCTTCAAAAGATAATATCAGAATTAAATTGTAATAACGTTGGGTATTCTTCATGAACTGAACTGTACTAAGGTACAAACTTTCTCCTCCCTCTGACTATAATTTTTTTTTGTTTTAAATTTTTTCCTCATGGAAAGAAAACTGATAAGCATGACTGTTTTCTTTTTGTTCCATAATCTCACTCTCTCTCTCTCTCTCCAGTGTCTCCCATTTTCTTTGTTCTTTGTCTGTCTCATGTTTTCCTTTACAATATCAGAAAACACTCCAGTATTTTCCATACCAAACACAATGTCATCCTTTTACAGCATTTCCAGGTTTTCTTTCCTTCCTAATGAAGGTATGAAAAATAATATCTTTGCTTTGTAGGACAAAGTATAGAATAATAGTCTATGTTGCCAGAATAGGTTCTCGGGTTCTGAAAGAACAGGCTAACAAACCTAAATTTATGTTCTTCAAACTGCTGCTCTTTTCTCTGCACCCTATTTTCTAATTCATTATTTATTATTAATTATTATTATTATATTTTAAAAGCTATTCTGTACTAGCAATTATCTGGCCTTGTGAAAGACACTTCCACACTTGTCTTGTTCTTTCAGTGGGATCTTTGATTTATGCATTCTAGAAAAGTGAAACAGATTTTAAATGAAGGGCCAAATCCTGCTAGTCATATTTATGAAAGTAGTCCTATCAACTATATATAACAAAGAGGAGACAGTTTTAGCCAAAATAGTATATAAATGTATTTCAGATCACACTGCTAAGGTATAATAATCATTCCTCTTTAGAAAACTCTTCCTAGGCATTCAGTGTGAAAATACATACAACAAATTCTCTTTTTATATCCATAAATATGTTTAACAAAACAAGATATTTTGACTGAATCATTTTTTTAAATTAAATCTTCCATGTATGTTTTAAAAAGGTAGACTTAGAGTAGCAACAAAAAAAACTAGGTACATATAAACATGCAGTTTTGTGTTTACAAAAAGAAAAACAGGTTAATTGTAATGTCAGCGGCCATAAAAATCACCCTCTCTCTCTCCCCACTCCCCCCACACCTATCTATACACCCACTATAAACTTTTAAAGCAGTATGACCACACAAAGTTAAATGAACAAAGAGATACTTAAAAATTGTGGGCTAGAGAATATTAAAATGTATAACATGGGTGGCAAGGCACAGTCTAAGGGAACTAAATTAGGACACAGATAGACTATATGCTTAGTGAAACACAGAAGGTATAGGATGGCCTCAGACTGATTTCACAACCAAACATTTCAAGTGTTTTTTTTAAAAATAATTTCTAGGAGATAGGACAATAAAAATTCAAAAAATGGAACAAAGTAAATGCCATGTGATTTAAATAGCAAGCATATCTCAAAGTGTATCTTTTTACTATGTGCTTAGAAACAGTGTTTATATGTAAACTTTGATGTATTCTTTCTCTGTGTCTGTGCATCAGTAGATGGAAATTAACTGTTGACTTTGAGGACAGCATGGGATTTTTATTGACATGAACTAAACTGTTCCGTACAATGCAAAAGCTTAAATTAGGACTGGAGTTGCCAATGTAAAAAATATTTCTTTGAAGCTCCAACTACAAAGCATTTTTTTAAAGTCATTGCAATGAAACATTTTGTTTTTTTTTTAAAAGACTTTTATGTGACACCACACATATCCATTTAGCCTTCTTTCTATTTAGTATACTAAATTGCCTATACCAACAACAATATTTCACAATTTTCATTCCTTACATAAACACATCTCAATTAGATCCTTAGGACCCAAGATCCATCAAATCTTTTCTTTATCATTGACCTTTACTAGAACAAACCCAGACAGACACAGTAATTTTTTAATTAATGGATGAACATTTTCGTATGTGTTTTATTGCTATAACACTTGCTTAAGAATCAGATAATTGAATAGCACTATAAATTAAGTGTGCCTGCTTCAAAAGAGATGTTGGGTTCCAAAAATATTTTAAAACATTTCAATTATGTTAAAATTAACTTTTAAAATTTCTATTCAAAGTTATTTTTAATTTCATGAAAATGTCATCAAAAAGTAAACCAATAAAGAAAATAACCTTACATTCCTGTTTCTTGATGGATTTCCCTGCTTTGGAACTATCTGCAATACACTTTGATCCTGAAACTATAATAGCTACAAGGTTTGTTTTATCATAGCTCCATCCTGATGCAGGTCTTGTGTCCTCTCTCTCTCTCCCCCCAGACTTTCCTCCTTACTGTTAATAGATTATATTGGTATTCACTAACCACACTTTCTCTTTCCCTCTCTTATCCTCTTGCCTCCTTTCTTGGCCTCAAGTACCTCTCCTTCAGCTCCTCTGTGTCCCAGTCTCCCAAATCATCTCTTGCCCGACCTTTTGACTAGCGTAACCTCTGGATGGTACCTCAACAATTTCTTCCTTGAATGCCATTGGACCATCCTGCTTTTCTTCTGCAGCATGTTTTACAAGTAGCATCATTTTTAGGGTGGCTCAGGCACCTGCTCTCACACCAGTGCATATACATCACTGGAGTTAGTCCAGATTTACACTGGTATAAGTGAGAACAGAATTTGTCCTGGAATGGGTTAACTGTTCTTATACCACTCTAGTGGAACCACTCCTTTTTTCCCCCACTCAACACTCTCTTGGATAGACTTACGAGACACGTCTCATTTTCATTATAAAACATGAGCTTGTCAAGATTTGGCTATTTATCCATTTATTAAAAGTTATCTGTGCTGCAGTAATCTTTAAAATCTTCAGTTAAAAATATTTGTTTCAACTGAAAATGTTTCATCCATATTTGAATGAGTTCAATGTTTTTCAAACCTCATTCTCCCATTTCTATCAAATTACAAAGAGCTCAGTTACTGAGCTGTTGTACAACAGCGTATTTTGTAGGAAGTCTAACTGTATATATTGCAATACATAAGTAACTCATCTTCTTCCCCTTTTGTATCCGTGTCATATATGTAATGATAAGTCACAATGCAACATTACCTATCCCAGCAATATATTCTAAATAGCTACCATAACCATCAAAATAATGCAAGATTGATTTAATTGTCTCAGTAGACTTTCACCCTCTTATCTAGGCTACCTTTTAAAGCCATATACTCACACTTTGACTTATATAATTAGATCCAGAGTTGCTGGTGACTCTGTCTCCTAGGCTTAAACCACTGGGTGGTCAGACCTTCAGAGGCTAGATACCAAGTCCTTAGCCACTGGTTCTGCACAATATCAAGAAAGGCTTGGTCATTTACATATTTTAGCTGAGAATTGAAGCTCATTGTTAGATAAGCTATATCTCCTTTATGTAAGCAATTATGTACTCTACAGACGTATTTTCATAATTGGTACTGTGTAAAATAAAGATGACGATGGCTATAAAAATTGTCATAAGAGAATATACTGATAAATGTTACTCTTTTTTAAACTGTGTTGTGTATGGTACAACTGTATGAAAGTTCAAAGCAAATTTCCATGAAATTTCATGCAAACAGTTCCATAATTTAACTCAGAGCTAGTTCATGCCTGAAAAATTTCACTTCTCCATGAAATTTGGGTGGCATGGCTATTTCCCTCCAGGGAAGATACAAAGGTGTGAGAAAACACTTCCATACAAAAATGTATTAATTCAAGTGACACAGCATCCATCTTTGCAATTTCTCCTTTATGGAAAGGAGGGAAACGAGGGGAGGGGAGAACACAAGCACACACAAACTTTCTGAGATATAAGGAAGAGACGTAGAGAGTACTCAAGGAATGAGAAGGGGGAAAGGGAAAATACTGGGAGATGCCTACTGCAGCACTGGCCAATGAAGGCATAAAGTGAGGAAAGAGTTTACTCTGGGTAAAGATTTTGAAAAAACAGCCACAGGAAATGCTATGCCTGCTGCCTGTGTTGTGGAGTGAAGTCAGCATCATCTTTGGCATTGGGCAGGGACTTCAGCAATGGAGGTCACCCTTCTAGAGTACATATAAAGAGAGGAAATGATGGTGTGAATAGGTTCCCATTCACAAGGAACCTAGAGAAAGAACGACTGGCAGGAGTTAGAAATGATGGCATGTGTAGCAGCATTACATTTGGTGAATCCTACATTACTAAAAGAAGCTTTCATTTATACAAGCAGTATTTATCAGCCTGACCAACATGCAAGCCAAAAGGGAAGCCTATTGGGGTCATATGGATGCAGCCAATGACATCTTGCCCTACTAAGAGAGTGAGCACCATTTGCCGGCCCAGATTGAGTTAGAGGAGTGAGTCAGACGTCTCCCATAGAGAAACATTCCATTAGGCAATGCATGTTGCTGCCTGAAGCAGGTTAATTCCTCATGGGAACAGAAATGGATGGATACAGACTTGGGAACACTTTTCTCAGTATATTTATACAAGCATATAGTTCCTATTGCTTTGCTGGGAAAAGATAGACTAACAAAAGCCTAACAGACAAATGGATGGAAAAATACAACTCTGAATTCAAAGTCTCTTACTAAACAGTTTGTTTGCTACTGTATCCAGGTTTTGCTTCCAAGTTTCGGTGTTCTAATCCCACCCAAAACATATTAAAGAATTCTGTGCATTGAGAATATAATTAAAGCTCATGTCCCTTAGCCTGCTGTCCAATCAATATCAACCTCCAAATGGAATCATCTTGTCTGGAATTCTGCTGTTCCCTCTACTGCTTCCACTGAAGTCAGCATAAAATGTCTCATTGATTTCAGTGAAAGACAATAGGTTTAAAAAGATAGAATACCCTGCCCTAGTACCTATTAAAGATACTGTCAGGCATACTGCTAGGCCAACTACTTCCACAGAACAATGTATCCAATGTAGCCTTTTCTTTCCAGTTCACACTTTTTACACATTTATTCTTGTTAGATGAACAGTTTGTACAAAAATATTATGGCCTGTGGATTGTTCAAAAAATATGGTTACTATTTGTTATTCATGTCCTGTAATTGGTCTAAGTCATGTGACATTGTTTCTGTTCTCTGATTAGATGAACTAGTTTTATAAACAGAAAAACTCCTGTTTCCATATATGAAATATCCATGAATATTAGTCAAACAGTTATGAATCTATCATGCAAATAGTCTTTTAAAAATAGCCATAAAAACACAATTTGCATGCATGATATGCTCAGAAGCATACGTTCATGCTTTTTTGTGACACTTTTGCTTTCCACTGGTATTCCTGAATAAAACCTCACTTACCCACCATATTTGTAAATCAGCAGATAAAAAAGACTCATAAACACAACAAAAATGCAGTGACTTTTTTTTCCCTTCTTGTTCTATTTACCCAGCTCTGGTCTGGTGCTGCTGTAGCAACTAATAACCCTTATGATCTCATATTATTTTCTTTCATTAAAATGATTAACCTTATTTCTCTACCACTTTTGCAGCAGCAGTAATTCAGCTATAGTGCAACAGCAAAAAAGTGAATTGGGCAGTCAGACTGTGCAGGTATAATCTATCCTAAAATAAAGCAGCTTAAGAGAACTGTTTTTGTTTAAGAAAATAAGATAAAAGTTGAATAATATATTTATAACATATGGCAAGTGCATTTTAGTAACTTATCCATTTTATAAAATTTCTTAGAGCATTCAAGTTCTGTAAAAATTGTGGCTATTGCCAAAGGGAGTAACTGTCTATGTTCAATAGTAAAAAGTTAATTCTTCTTTTCTTACAAACTGCCAGGAAAGAGGTCTTAACACTTTAAGTTGTCTGCAATTAAGCATAACATAAAATGGTTTTCGCTACTGTTTCATGAAAAGAAGTTGAAATTCCCAGAGAGGCTGTAAGTTTTCAGCACTCTTATTTGAGGACTGAGAAACAGTCATAACTATTTCCCTGACAGGTTGGACTAAGGCTGCCAAACACCCACGGAAACACACTTTGTGTATATCAAACACCATTCAGCAAATGGAAATCCAGCTGTGGAACTGCTCTTTCAGTCCTCAGGTTTCAAGTATTTATGGATTAAAATAACTAATTTCAGTAGGTGAAACTCCTACCATAACAAAACAGTTTAATGAAGCAGTTATGGCAATTTCATGACACGTGAAGTGAAAATTCTAAAACAAAACAAAAAACAAAACAAAGAGTAAGTCTCTTGAGGTTGACTTGACAGAGCTTTCCAACTTTATAAAACGTGTGCAGTACACAAAAGGCATATCATATTTTTGTATCACTAATTGGCAGGGACCCAAGACTCAGGGACTTGGGAGCTGTATAAAAAGTTTCTCCCTCTCATATAATAAAAATGCAGCCTCAAATGCAGTCCAAGATACTGCTTTAAAGTACAACACCAAGAATGCACAAAGGTATTTAACAGAACCACATAGTAACCCAAATAAATGTTAAATGTCTTCCCCCACCCCACTGTGCATTTATGAAGAGCAATATACTATTCCTCATTTTCAAGCTCTACAGACATATTACTGAGGATCTGATTATGGTTGTCCTTGCACAGGGGTACCAGGAGAGACAGGGGGATTACATGGTGGTCTGAGCACAAGGATCTGTGCTTTAGCAGTACTAACACTGAAAAATGGCTGTGGATGGGCCATGGCTCAAATCACCTTCTGCACTGGCTGCTAGAGCCAATGTGGTTGGGGGAGTGGGACAGGGACACAAGCTACACCCTTTTAAAGGATGTAGACAGGCCACTGCACCATATTCTTTCTTCCTTAGGCCGATCCCTCTGGAAACTGCTGCAAGAGAAACCCATACCATGGCAGTGGTTTAAGACTGACATTTTAGCTCTGACATTTTAACTCAGTGATAAAAATCAAAGACAACCACAAACACAGAATATTTCAGCCTCCTACCAAAAAAAAAAAAAAAAAAATCTCACCAGCACACTTTCTCCCATCATGAGTTATGGTAGCAGAGCAGGATCACTATCCTTCCTGCCACAGGCTCGTTATCCCCAACTGCATTGTCTGACTTCATGATGCCACCAATGCAGGCTTCATAGGAAATGAGCACCCCACTGAATCTGAATCCTCCCCCAACACAAGCCTCCCTCATTTTTTATGTGAGGGCCAGGAATCATGCAAGTATCTTGCAGAGGGGGCAAGACCACTACGTAAAAGGGTATGGCGGGACAACCAGCTTGGCCATTTCTTCTTCCACCTGGGTCACAACTATTCTGAAAAAATAAAAACTCATCAATATGACCTAGAATTCAAACCTCACACTGTGCAATAAGCACAGATCTTTAAAGAATAGATAATGAGCCAAACACATTTAGGAAGATTAGCAATTATTAATTCTGTTATTTCATTACTGTTGTGCCTACAGGCAACAGATTCCAATTGTGCCAGGGCTGCACAGATATATAATAAGAAATCTCTGCTCCAAAGCCCTTAGAATCTGAGTATAAATGATTGTTTGCTATAATAAGTAGCAGGGTCAATACATCACCCTGATATTTATGTAACTGTTTTAAATGTGTTAATAAGCTGCCTCCACAGATTAAAAAGTACAGAGAATGAAATGAGCATGAAGACATATATCATAGAATCATAGATTTTAAGGTCAGAAGGGACCATTATGATTGTCTAGTCCGACCTCCTGCACAGCGCAGGCCACAGAATCTCACCCACCCAGTCCTGTAACAAACCCCTAACCTACGTCAGAACTACTGAAGTCCTCAAATCATGGTTTAAAAAGACTTCAAGGTGCAGAAAATCCTCCAGCAAGTGACCCATGCCCCATGCTGCAGAGAAAGGCGAAAAAAACCCAGGTCCTCTGCCAATCTGCCCTGGAGGAAAATTCCTTCCTGGCCCCAAATATGGCGATCAGCTAAACACTGAGCATGTGGGCAAGACTCACCAGTCAGACACCCAGGAAAGAATTCTCTGTAGTAACTCAGATCCCACCCCATCTAACATCCCATCACAGGCCATTGGGCATATCTACCGCTAATAGTGGAAGATTGCCAAAATTAGGCCATCCCATCATATCATCCCTTCCATAAACTTATCAAGCTTAGTCTTGAAGCCAGATATGTCTTTTGCCCCCACTGCTTCCCTTGGAAGGCTGTTCCAGAACTTGACTCCTCTGATGGTTAGAAACCTTCGTCTAATTTCAAGTCTAAACTTCCTGATGGCCAGTTTATATCCATTTGTTCTTGTGTCCACGTTGGTACTGATCTTAAATAATTTTTCTCCCTCTGTGGTATTTATCCCTCTGATATATTTATAGAGAGCAATCATATCTCCTCTCAGCCTTCTTTTGGTTAGGCTAAACAAGCCAAGATCTTTGAGTCTTCTTTCATAAGACAAAAAGAAAAGGAGTACTTGTGGCACCTTAGAGACTAACCAATTTATTTGAGCATAAGCTTTCGTGAGCTACAGCTCACTTCTGTAGTTCACGAAAGCTTATGCTCAAATAAATTTGTTAGTCTCTAAGGTGCCACAAGTACTCCTCTTCTTTTTGCAAATACAGACTAGCACGGCTGCTACTCTGAAACCTTTCATAAGACAGGTTTTCCATTCCTTGGATCATCCTAGTAGCCCTTCTCTGTACCTGTTGCAGTTTGAATTCATCTTTCTTAAACATGGGAGACCAGAACTGCGCACAATATTCCAGATGAGGTCTCACTAGTACCTTGTATAACGGTACTAACACCTCCTTATCTCTACTGGAAATACCTCGCCTGATGCATCCCAAGACTGCATTAGCTTTTTTCACAGCCATATCACATTGGTGGCTCATAGTCATCCTGTGATCAACCAATACTCTGAGGTCCTTCTCCTCCTCTGTTACTTCCAAGTGATGTGTTTCCAGTTTATAACAAAAATTCTTGTTATTAATCCCTAAATGCATGACCTTGCACTTCTCATTATTAAATTTCATCCTATTACTATTACTCCAGTTTACAAGGTCATCCAGATATTTCTGTATGATATCCTGGTCTGTCTCTGTATTGGCAATACCTCCCAGCTTTGTGTCATCCGCAAATTTTATTAGCACATTCCCTCTTTTTGTGCTATGGTCAGTAATAAAAAGATTAAATAAGATTGGTCCCAAAACCAATCCCTGAGGAACTCCACTAGTAACCTCCTTCCAGCCTGACAGGTCACCTTTCAGTGTGACCCTTTGCAGTCTCCCCTTTAACCAGTTCCTTATCCACCTTTCAATTTTCATATTGATCCCCATCTTTTCCAATTTAGCTAATAATTCCCCATGTGGAACCATATCAAATGCCTTACTGAAATCAAGGTAAATTAGATCCACTGCATTTCCTTTGTCTAAAAAATCTGTTACATTCTTAAAGGAGATCAGGTCGGTTTGAAATGATCTACCTTTTGTAAAACCATGGTGTATTTTGTCCCAATTACCATTGACCGCAATGTCCTTAACTACTTTCTCCTTCAAATTTTTTTCCAAGACCTTGCATACTACAGATGTCAAACTAACAGGCCTGTAGTTACCCAGATCCCTTTTTTTTCCTTTCTTAAAAATAGGAACTATGTTAGCAATTCTCCAGTCATGTGGTACAGCCCCTGAGTTTACAGATTCATTAACATTTTTTGCTAATGGGTTTGCAATTTCATGTGTCAGTTCCTTTAATATTCTTGGATGAAGATTATCTGGGGCCCCTGATTTAGTCCCATTAAGCTGTTCAAATTTGGCTTCTACCTCGGATGTGGTGATATCTACCTCCATATCCTCCTTCCCATTTGTCATCCTACCATTATCACTAAGCCTCTCATTAGCCTCATTAAAAACTGAGGCAAAGTATTTGTTTAGATATTGGGCCATGCCTAGATTATCCTTAACCTCCACTCCATCCTCAGTGTTTAGCGGTCCCACTTCTTCTTTCTTTGTTTTCTTCTTATTTATATGGCTATAGAACCTTTACTGGTTTTAATTCCCTCTGCAAGGTCCGACTCTACATGGCTTTTGGCCTTTCTCACTTTATCCCAACATGTTCTGACCTCAATAAGGTAGCTTTCCTTGCTAATCCCTCCCATCTTCCACTCCTTGCAGGCTTTCTGCTTTTTCTTAATCACCTCTCTGAGATGCTGGCTCATCCAGCTTGGTCTACAACTCCTGCCTATAAATTTTTTCCCCTCTCATGGGATGCAGGCTTCTGATAGTTTCCTCAACTTTGACTTTAAATAATTCCAGGCCTCCTCCTCCTTTAGATCCACAGGTTCTTCAGTCCAATCCACTTCCCTAACTAATTTCCTTAATTTTTTTAAGTTAGTGCTTTTGAAATAAAAAACCCTAGTCACACATCTGTTTTTGTTTATCCTTCCATTTAGTTTGAACTTAATTAGCTCATGATCACTCGAACCAAGGTTGTCCCCTACAACCATTTCTTCTACGAGGTCCTCACTACTCACCAAAACAAAATCTAAAATGGCATCCCCTCTTGTTGGTTCAGCAACTACTTGGTGAAGGAATCCATCAGCTATCATATCCAGGGAAATCTGAGCCCTATTATTATTACTAGCACTTGTCTTCCAGTCTATATCTGGGAAGTTAAAGTCTCCCATGATCACACAATTCCCATTAGTATTTACTTCATTAAAAACATTAAAGAGGTCTCTAGCCATATCCAGATCAGATCCCGGCAGTCTATTCACACACACCAGCACACCCCAAGCACTATCCCAGGGGAAGCTCTAGTAGTTTTCTTCCCCAATGTGATTTTTGCCCAGACAGACTCTGTCTTATCCATTCCATCACTTCTTATTTCTTTACAGTCTACCTCATCACTGATATACAATGCTACTCCACCACCTTTGCCTTTATTTCTGTCTTTCCTAAACAGCACATACCCTTCAATACCTGTAGTCCAGTCATGACTACTATTCCACCATGTTTCTGTTATCCCTATAATATCTGGTTTCACTTCCTGCACCAGTAGCTCTAGTTCCTCCATTTTGTTACCTAGGCTCCTCGCATTAGTGTACAAACATCTTAATTTTTGCTGTTTGATCTCGCTCACATTCTTTACCCAATTAGGCACAGACATTCTACCATCAGTATCACCTATTAGACTGGTATGTACACTGCCCTTCCGCCTTATGTCCATTCTTCTACCCACGGCTGTATCCTTTCTTACTTCATTTTCTTCCCTCTCAATGTTAAAATCTGGCATGGAGATTACCTGGACATCTCCCAACCATCTCCCCCAGATTCCTAGTTTAAAGCTCTCTTGATCAGCTGTGCCATCCTCCATCCTAGAAATCTATTTCCCTCCTTACTCAGGTGAAGTCCATTCCGAGAGAACAGTCTTCTGTCCATGAATGCTTCCCACTGGCCATACATCCCAAAGCCCTCCTTATAGCACCAGTGCCTGAGCCATCTGTTGAGCATCATAATCTTGTCACACCTTTGTTGCCCTTCTCTAGGAACAGGCAGAATCCCACTTAAAATCACCTGAGCCTCGATTTCTTTAAGCGTCTTCCCCAGCCTGGCATAGTCTCCCTTGATACATTCCAGCAAGAATCTAGCTGTATCATTTGTTCCCACGTGAAGGACAATCAGTGGATTCTTTCCCGCTCCCATTGGGATCCTCTTCAGCCTCAGGTCCACATCCCTTATCTTAGCACCCAGCAGACAGCTCACTCTTCTGTTCTCTGTATCAGCTCTTGTTACAGGCCTGTCTATTCTTCTCAGTAAGGAGTCCCCAATCACATAGACCTGCCTTTTCCTGGCGATGGTGCGACTCTCCAGTCTATCCCCTGTTCCCTCTGGCTGCAAGTCCTCTGGATTCCTATTGCCCCTTGCAATCCTCTGCAACCCATTCCGTATCCTCCTGGGGCTCATATTTGGTGTTTTCTCCATTGACTCTTGCCCTCTTCCTGTAGGACTAGTTGCTCTTCTCTAGATAGAATAAGTAAAGGTAAGAGTAATGAATGGAAAGTAAAAATATAAATAAACAGAATGGTAACACTCCATCAAAGCCCTCTATACAAAGCTGATTCTAGCTCAGCAACTGGACCAGTTCAAACAAAACTTCTCATATACACTATTTACATGTAATCAGAGATTATTCACTGATAATCACACTTGTGCTCTGTATTTCTGGATGATTATAGGAACAAACAGTGATCACCAATCTAAACACCTTTATAGTCCTCAAGATCACTGCCCATCACTTATAAAATGGTTTGCAAAACCGAAAATAATTTGTTTTGAGCCGCTGTGGTTGTTTATTCTTTAGCTTTGATTTTTCTAGGACGTTCAATACCAACAATCGTCGCTGGACCCAGACAGTATTGAGAAAGAGCACAATCATGATGCTATATTTCCCTCTAGCAACTGTAGCAAAGCTGTGCCAGTGCGGGCCATCAACCTGGCAGCTTATGTGGCTCAAGCATTGAGCAGCGCAAGGCCCATCTCATCTAATCTTCACTCAGTTTTTCCCCTTCCTCTCTTTTCTGGACAATGGACTCAAAGAAAGTAGAGGTGGGGCAGGGAGGTGGTTGGGGGTGAAATCCCATACTAGCACATAATACACAAATTCCCTGCTAATTACAGAAGATGTAATTCTTCATCCACACAAAATGCAGGCACACATCTATTCTTTACTGGAGGAGTCTCTGCTTAACCCTGCCATCATTTCATGGCTCCTTCAGCATGCTCACAACTCCTTCAGCAGCAGTTAGTTCTTGAATGTAAATAACTGCATAGCTTGCAAAGGGCAAGAGTCACCTTGTGTACAATATGTCTCCACTGGTACAACCTGCACCTCAGATAACCAGCCAGACGCAAACCACCTTGAAAGTGCCAAAACCATCCTCTGACCTGTGTACTTTTGGTGGTTTTCATTTACCTCTGAACATGTGCAAATCCAACATTGATTTGCACATCGTAAAGGGGATTATGGATTTCGCAGCAGAGATTATTGATAGTCTCTGAACTGGTTTAATATCTTTAGATGTGGACATCTGTTATATTACTTCTATCTTTCTGAGGTCACAGCAGAGCCCTTGGGAGGTCAGCGATTGTCTCATGTCTGGGTCTGCAGTCAAGTGCAATGTCATTTTGTTTTTATTTAAATTTTTGATTTAGTTCTCTGGGTCTAGCTAACAAGCAGATGACGTTGTGGTCACGATCTGCCACAGCTTCCACCATGCTGTTGCTACATCCATTCAGCAGAATGCCATCAGCTATGCTGCTGATCCCTGAAGGTTCTATTAGTACATCTTTCTGCTGCATGCAGCAGTAAAGAAACCTTCTGCAGCAGGTTTGATCTCAACCACTCTCAATCATCTGTATCTACCTGTTGATGTCCAGAATGTGATGAGGGAGCGGATTTCCTTATCCAGCAGCACTGACCAATATCCATCTTTGGCATCAAATACAGAGAATTTTTTGCTTTTGCCACATCAAGGAATATTTCTTCAATTTTAGTCATTTGGTAGCGAGCTTATTGAGCTCTGTATTTAAATTGCTTGTGTCTATGCAAATGTGAAACATCACTGGCTTTTCAATGGTGACCATGCTGCCTGATCCAATTTTTGGGTTCTGAAACTTTAGCGATGCCACCCTTTCCATTTGCTTTATTGTTCCCATTGTTTTTTCTTTTACTGGAATGGGGACTCTGGGAGGCAAATACTGCACGGGCTGTATCATTTTGTCTACTTCCAACTGTAACACGCCCCGAAGACATCCCTGTCCTTGGTAATCTGTCAACACCTTTGTGGCAGGGATGCCTCAGTGTATTGTCTGCTTTGGATATGGGTTTTTTGTTTTGCTTGTATAGCTCTTGTATCCCTAGTTTGTTCCAGGTTTAGTGGCACTCGTTTCAAGCATTCACCTGTTCTAGCTAGAAGTAGAGGCTTCTGCATTAGTTCTACCACCTGAAATTCAAGTTATTCTTCTCGTAAATTTACATTTTCCTATTGATATTATGATCATGCCATCAAATAATTTTAGTTTGGCTTTGCTTGATTGCAATATTGCTTTCTTCTTTTGCATAATGCTAAGGAAATCATTGTGGCCCAGCACGTTCACTGATGCCCCACTATCTGTTTGGTATTCAGTTTCCTGTTTGTTCGTGTGCTGCTGCCTGGTCTTTGCATCTGCTACTAGTCTGCGCTTCACAAACCATTTATTTTTCATGTTTTGCAATGCATTACTGCCATGTAAGTGCAAAATCTCATCTTCTGAATCCTTACTTGTTTCCTTGATATGGTGCTTCCTCCCCACCCTCCACCCCCATCTGTAAACCTTGGCATAATGATTTCTACTGCCACAGTTATTGCATATGACCTTATATTATCACGTTTTTCTCCACTGTACCCACAGGTCTTCCTTTGCATTTTATCGCCTTTGCTTTGTATTTATGCATTTTTGCTTCTGGTGAATCTTTCCTTGTCTTTTCATGCTTTCCCTGTGCTAGACGGTGAATTAGCTCTGAGGGCTTGTCTACACGGTATTTTAATCTGCACCAGAGGGATGTAATTCTAGTGTGCACTAGCTGGCCTGTGTGGACCCAGATGGCATGCACTAGAAATTCCCTAGTGCACATTAATGTAGTACTGTTTGAAACAAGACTACATTAATACACACTGGGGAACTTTTAGTGAGCACCAGCAGAGTCCACATGGGCCAGTTAGCGTGCAACATGCTAAAGAGCACTAGAATTTACACCCATCTGATGCGATTAAAGCTCCATGTAGACAAGCCCCGTATCTACTCCATTTATGTACTGCATTTGAATGTAAGCTTGTTCATTACTTTTTCATATCTATAGCTCTTGATAGAGCTAGTATGGGCTATGATTCTCATTTGAGTTCACGTATCTTTCATCTCTATTACTTATCTGTCACAAATCAGTTCATCTTTCAGTCATTTTGCACAGGTTAGCAATATTCCAATCTATTGTTTCTCCAGATTCTTGATTACACTTATTGAAAAGACACCTTTCATATCTGACAATTTTAGGGGGTTGAAAATGCTTTGCAGCACTTCTAGAATGCCATATGGATCCTCCAGTCTGTTGCTGACATATCCAGATGCTGTTAGACCATGTGACAGCCTTTGTCCATTACTACCAACAGTATGGCTGTTCTTATTTTGTTTTCCTTTTATATCCTCCCCACCACCCCTCAAAGTTCTGATTTCACATACCTGCATGAGCCAACTCACTTCTAATACCACGTTCAGCATTCAAGCATAAGAAAAGAGCCAAGACAATGCAACTCAGGCTTCCTTCCTCCACATATACTGTCTTCTCATCAAGCACTTCCTGAAAGTAGAGTTCTCTAAGCTTCTAGACATTACCTTATACATAAGCATAAGATCAGGCTGGGCGGGCCTAGCGCAAATGGTGCCGTGGGAAAACTTGTATTTTGCCCTCCCTGGCCCCAACTGCCTCCCCACTCATCCCCCCATTGCCACTAGTCCCCACTGCCTCCACATTCATCCCCCCATCACTCCCAGGCCCCGCTGCCTCCCCCAACCCTTCCGCAGCCTCTCACCTCAAGCCTGTCCCGCTCCTTGCCTCTTGACCACGGGCACCATGGGTGGTCGCTCACGTCACTCACCCATAAAGTCAGCCCTGCTAACATGCACACTATTGGGAAGCTATAATAATAAACATGAGCCTCTGGTTCAACACCTGCATATTCTACTGTATTTCAGGCCAAATGCTGTCATTTGATATGTACACACATGTGTGACTTTCATGTACACTGAGTGCAGATGCCAGTTGCATGTACATATCCAAAAGCTGAGTTTAAACACTGTATCTACAAACATTTTCGGTGGGATTTTCAAAAGCACACAGTGTTGACCTTGCTCTTCTCCCACATTGACTTCAGTGGAAGCAGAGTCAAGCCAGTGCTGAGGGCTTCTGAAAATCCAGGCACCCCTTTTTCCATTACACATGATTGGAAGGGAAGGAATATACCGGAACAGAAATACTGACTTGGAAAGCTAGGCATAATCACTTACAACCACTCCTCCTGGTGATTCCTTAATTTCAGTGGGCAGAGATCTCCTTTCTGTACATAACTCTTCCCCAACCTGATTTTCCCTGAACTCCCTTTGGAGTGGGCTTCCCCAGCAAAGGCAAAAAAAGTCACTGGCCTGTCTTCCAATCACTTTCTTCAGGGCACAGTTTTATTCTTCATACAAATCTCACAAGCAAAGCAGGCTGCAGGGATCCAGAGACATCTCTTCCTCTTGCTCCAGGAACTGCCACAGGTGCTAGTTCCTGCCTGCAATCTCTTCTCCAGTTCAGCTTTCTCTGCTCTTCATAAGGATAACCTGACACCTTCACTGCTGGGTCTGACCGGGGCTGGCTGGCCCCAGGCATCCTGCCCCTTAAAAGAGCAAAGCACCTAGTTATGTTGAGTGCTCAGTCATCTCCCGAAACGACCACTGACCCTTGTATCTCACTTGCTGTTCCAGCTTTTCCTCCCCCACCCACTCTCTTACTTTGCTGTATAGCATTGCTGATCTACCAGATGGCAGCCATAAATAACAGCTCTCACCATAGTCCAGTTCGGAATAATACTTCCCATTTCAACTTTGACTTTGAACAAAATGCTACCATTTAGATCATTTTATTGCTTCAAGGACTATCTATACCAGCTGGAATTTTCAAAGGAGCCTGAGAAAGTAAGGCACCCAACTCTCACTGAATGCATTCAACAGGGTTTGGACAACAAGCTGTCTTAGGCTCCACTGACAATCCCAATTTACATAATCACCAATTTTAAAACCAGGGTTTCATTTTCCCATGGCCCTCTGTGAGTCTCCTCCATATAGAAAGGTCATTCTCAACAATCAAAATCGTATTATGTTAATATATATATATACACACACAAAACAAACCTAGAATCTCTAGTTTGCACATTTATATTCCTCACTGGCAAGCAAAATCTCATATGCTGATGGAGAGGACTGTAGGGCTCATCCATGTAATGTGTCTCCATTTGGGCATTGACAAGCTTCTCAAATAAGAATAGCCCTGTACTATTTATAAAACAAACAGTGAAAATATGAACTCTTTTTTCATAGAAGTTAGATATATTCAGATGTCAGGCTCTGATGAAATACATCCTAGTCTACTCAAGGAGACGACTGAAGAGAAATCTTGGACATTAGTGATTATCTTCAAAAACTTATGGAAGACAGGAGAGATTCCAGAGAACTGGAAAAGGGAAAATATAGCACCAATCTATAAAAAAGGGAATAAAGGCAACCTGGGAATTACAGACCAGTCAGCTTAACTTTAGTACCCGGAAAGATATTAGAGCAAATAATTAAAAAAATCAAATTGGAAACATCTAGAAGATAATAAGGTGATAAGTTAACAGTTAACATGGATGTCAAGAACAAATCATGTCAAACCAACCTAGTACCTTTCTCTGATAGGGTACCAAGCTTTCTGGATGGGGAGGAAGTGGTAGATGTGGTATATCTTGACTTTAGTAAGGTTCTTGCTACTGCCCTGCATGACCTCATAAACAAACTAGGGAAATATAGCCTAGATGGCGCAACTATAAGGTGGATGCATGACTGATTGGAAAACAACTCCCAATGGTTTACAGTCAAGCTGGAAGGGCATATTGAGTGGTATCCTTCCAGGGTTGGTCCTGAGTCCCATTCTGTTCAATATCTTCATCAGTGATTTAGATAATGGCATAGAGAGTATACTTATAAAGTTTACAGACAACACCAAGCTGGGAGGAGTTGAAAGTGCTTTGGAGGATAGGATTAAAATTCAATATGATTTGGACAAACTGGAGAAATAGTCTGAAGACAATAGGATGAAATTCAATAAGGATAAATGCAAAGTACTCCACTTAAGAAGGAATAATCAATTACTCACATACAAAATGGGAGATAACTCTCTAGGAAGGAGTGCTGCAGAAAGGGACCTATAGTGGATCACAAGCTAAATATGAGACAACAGTGTAACACTGTTACAAAAAAAGCAAACATCACCCTGGGATGTATCAACAGCAGTGTTGTAAGCAAGACACAAGAAGTAATTTTTCCACTCTGCACTGATAAGGCCTCAGCTGGAGTATTTTGTCCACTTCTGGGTGCCACATTTCAGGAAAGATGTGGACAAATTTGAGAATGTCCAGAGCAGAGCAACAAAAATAATTAATGGTCTGGAAAACATAACCTATGAGGAAAGATTGAAAAAACTGAAAAATGTGTTTAGTCTGGAGAAGAGATGACTGAGGGCAGACACGATAACAGTTTTCAAGTACATAAAAGGTTGTTACAAGGAGGGTGAAAAATTGTTCTCCTTAACCTCTGAGGATAGGACAAGAAGCAATGGGCTTAAATTGCAGCAAAGGAGGTTTAGGTTGGACATTAGGAAAAACTTCCTAACTGTCAGGGTAGTTAAGCACTGAAACAAATTGCATAGGGAGGCTGTAGAATCTCCATCATTGGGGATGTTTAAGAGCAGGTTGGACAAACACCTGTCAGGGGTGGTCTAGATATTACTTAGTCCTGCCTTGAGTACAGGGGACTGCATTAGATGACCTCTCAAGGGCCCTTTCAGTTCTACATTTCTATGGGCCTATAGCCTTGCCTATTCACATTCTTCATTCTCCTATCAGTCCGGTCAGAGTAAATGAGAACAATTAGGTAAATGACATTTACATAATGTAAAAAACAGAGAGACAAGCAGGGGAACAATTGTGAGTCAAGGGCATTCAGTGTCTCTCAGGATCTGTTCAGCATGGGATTAATTTCTAAATGTAAAACTGAGTAAAATTATGAGTATCTAGTCATTTATATTACATACATCACTGTAGTATTTGAGTCACTGTGGTATCTGCCATCAAATATTTGCAGTTATTTTTCAAGTCACATTTTTTGGTCACAGTCACAGGATTTTGAGGCACTCATGGAATATGTGGCAATGTGGCAAATACACAACAGAATGTATAGCACGTTCAAGCTAAAGGCTGCAGAAGTACACAAACCTCTGAAGGAGTCCAAAATAGATTTTATTGCTCACTGCATAAATGGATGATGGGACAGAACATAATATGATTTTTATGTGAAGTTTTCACTGGCTTTGGATTCTCTCTTTTCATTACTTAACTCAGAGAAGTTAGCTCAGCCACTAGCTGCTGTCCAGAAGCATGTGATATTGGAGATGTGCAAGTTGGAAAATCTCATTGTTAAATAGTCACCTCTTAAAACAGAGCAAGTATGGTGTGTGGCCTTAAGGATAAGACAGGATTGCATGGGCTCTGTGTCTGTGCATATGCTCCCTTGATTTTATTGTCTGATCTTTTGAGCAAGCACATTAACATAGAAAACTTAATGGTCAGAGCAGACCTGGCGTACAAAGTTTGTGGTATCTCCAGCTATTCATTCTTTTACGGCAATGGGACTCGGGAAAGTGGCAAAAGCCAAAACATTATGTGCATAGTAGAATGTTACCTTTAGCGCATACACACACACACACGCACACACACACACACAAAAGAAAGAAGAAGAAAAGAACAATTCAAGACTTTGCAATGCTCTAGAAGCATGATAAGGAATGCAAGGGGAAAGTGATCCTATGTACTGGACATCTGCTCAGTTGAATCATCTGGAAAGCACGAATGTAGTGTGAAACACCCTAAGATTTAAAATCATCAACTTTTTTTTGTTACTTTTGATTTATGGAAATAGTGCCACCAGATTCCCCCAGAGGCTTCTTCTCTTTGACCTTTTACTTGTTGTAGTAGCATAACAATTTCTACTTAGAGCTAGCTTGAGGGTATAGACTCACAAGAAATAAGATGATGACTATCAGGTAAACGAAATTAAGCTCCTCACAGAAGAAAACTTTCTCCTGCCCTTTCCCCCATTCCTGCCTCTTTTCTGTTTTAAGGTCATGAGTTTCCTCTCATAAAATCCCCACCCACCTTCTTCTCACCCACAGAAAAGTAGCCTTTATTTTTGTCTGTGAAAGTGTTGTAGTTATTTGAGATATTTTCCACCGCTTCCCCACCTCTTCCAATATCTCTTTCTTTCCTAACAAAGTTAGACAGACAGACAGACAGACAGACCAAAAAAAAAAAAAATTCAGAATGAATGATGTAACAAGTTGCATTTCAATATAATAATCTTCACTTCTACTCTACTGTAATTTCTGTGTTACATTTTCAGGATGCAAACATTTTTTCACTGATAAAAAATGCTTTTTGGTCATAGCGACTCCATAATGCTGGTCCAGGTAAAAAGTAGACTTCTTCCTACAGTACCGTACAGAAACTTTGGAAAGACAACATTTGTCTTTAGTGAAATTGCTGCAAGTTGTAGGGGGCAGCCCAAAACACGCCACCCTGCAGTCACTCTGTCTCAGCTCCATTCTTGATTCTCCAATTAACTCACATACAGCCAGAAGTTTTAACATAATAAATTACACTCTAGGAAGGGGAACATTAAGTTGTCACAAAATAAACATGAAAAGGAGTACTTGTGGCACGTTAGAGACTAACAAATTTATTTGAGCATAAGCTTTCATGAGCTACATACAGCTCACTTCATCGGATGCATGCAGTGGAAAATACAGTGGGGAGATTTTATATACACAGAGAACATGAAACAATGGGTGTTACCATACACACTGTTCCGAGAGTGATCAGGTAAGGTGAGCTATTACCAGCAGGAGAGAAAAAAACCTTTTGTAGTGATAATCAAGGTGGGCCATTTCCAGCAGTTGACAAGAACGTCTGAGGAACAGTAGTGGGGGGGAGGGGGGAATAAACATGGGGGAATAGTTTTACTTTGTGTAATGACACATCCATTCCCAGTCTTTATTCAAGCCTAAGTTAATTGTATCCAGTTTGCAAATTAATTCCAATTCTGCAGCCTCTCCTTGGAGTCTGTTTTTGAAGTTTTTTGTTGAAGAATTACCACTTTTAGGTCTGTAATTGAGTGACCAGAGAGATTGAAGTGTTCTCCGACTGGTTTTTGAATGTTATAATTCTTGACATCTGATTTGTGTCCATTTATTCTCTTACATAGAGACTGTCCATTTTGGCCAATGTACATGGCAGAGGGGCATTGCTGGCACATGATGGCATGTATCACATTGGTAGATGTATAGGTGAACGAGCCTCTGATAGTGTGGCTGATGTGATTAGGCCCTATGATGGTGTCCCCTGAATAGATATGTGGATAGAGTTGGCAACGGGCTTTGTTGCAAGGATAGGTTCCTGGATTACTGTTTTTGTTGTGTGGTGTGTGGTTGCTGGTGAGTATTTGCTTCAGGTTGGGGGGCTGTCTGTAAGCAAGGACTGTCCTGTCTCCCAAGATCTGTGAGAGTGATGGGTCATCCTTCAGGATAGGTTGTAGATCCTTGATGATGCGTTGGAGAGGTTTTAGTTGGGGGCTTAAGGTGATGGTTAGTGGTGTTCTGTTATTTTCTTTGTTGGGCCTGTCCTGTAGTAGGTAACTTCTGGATACTCATCTGGCTCTGTCAATAAACATGCAATTCCTTTGGCCTTCCCATGCTCAACCCATTCCTTTCTCAGTGCTTCCAATTTATCCTTATTTCAGGGCTCTTTCAGTTCTCCAGTCTGCACTGTATGGGTAACTCTGCTGGTCCCACTCCAGCCTACAGGTCTTTCTGGAAGCACCTCTTCCTGATTTCCTTCTGGCCCTAACTGCTGGGCTCAAACTACTTCTTTCCTGGGGGGTAAAGTCTCCACAGATTCCTTCTTGAGGCAGTGTTTCAATTCTGGAAGGTTTCCCCTCGCCCAAAATCATCCCAGCTCTTCCACAGGACCTTTCTGTACATCTCTTCTGACTCTAGGTCAGTGATGGGCAAACTACAGTTCAGGGGCCACATCTGGCCCTCCAGACGTTTTAATCCAGCCCTCGAGCCCCTCCCAGGAAGTGGGATCTGGGGCTTGCCCTGCTCTGGCACTCCAGCCGGGGAGCAGGGTAAGGGTCTTGTCCCACTCCGCATGGCTCCCGGAAGCAGGGGCATGTTCTCCCTCCAGCTCCTATGCATAGGGGCAGCCAGGGGGCTCTGCAAGCTGCCCCTGCCCCAAGTGCTTCCCCCGCAGATCTCATTGGCCAGGAACAACAGCCAATGGGAACTTCAGGGGCAGCACCTGTGGACAGGGCAGTGCGCAGAACCGCCTGGCTGCACCTCCTCATAGGAGCCGGAGGGAGGACATGCTGCTGTTTCTGGGAGCTGCTTGAGGTAAGCACCGCCCAAAACCTGGCCCTCTGAACTCCTCCCATGCCCCAGCCCTGATTCCCCCCTGCCCTCTGAACCCCTCAGTCCCAGCATGGAGCACCCTCCTGCACCCTCAACCCTTCATCCCCAGCCCCACCCCAGAGCCTGCACCCCCAGCTGGAGCCCTCCTGCCCTCCAACCCCCAATTTCATGAGCATTGATTGCCCACCATACAATTTCCATACCCAGATGTGGTCCTCAGGCCAAAAAGTTTGCCCACCCCTGCTCGAGGCACTCTGTGACTGATCTAAGGAGCTCCTTTATAATCCTCAGCAGGTAGTTATGTCACTTAGGCACCTGCCCCCCACCCAATTCCAAGCTTGGTCTGGTGATCCTTCCCAAAACTACTTACTTATTTTAAAGGGGACAATGCCTTGGAACTGGATTTGCTGGCTCCAGGGCCTCATTGCCCACAAAGGGAACAGACCACTATTTTACACTGAAAAATGACCAGCCATTTAATTTTGTACTCCAATTTACTTGGCAAGGAGGCCTGAATATATTCTAGAGATATTGCTATAGTGACTATTTTCATTCTTGCGAAGTAGAAAAATTGCTTCTCCAGGTTTTCAGAGGACTTTATTTCAGTGTGCAATTAGGTGATAGACTACCTTTTTTCTCTTATCTAAATATTTTAAAAGTCCCAATCATACAATTCGTTACACCTGGGTGAACTGCTACTCCTGTACAGAGCCCTGCTGAACTTAGTCTCTGGGTAGGAAAAATAGTCTTCTTGAGTGCTACTAATCGCAGGATTGGGACCTAATTCTTCAATCTTTTTTTGAACGAAGTATCAACCAATATCGCACTTCTGCATTAGGTCTTTTGTAACATCACAAACAACTTCTTAAGAATCAAGTCCAAAGTAAATATAATGCAATACATATGCTATTACCTATGACACTGGTATTGCATTTTATTGTAATTAAAATGTTTTCAAGACTCCAATAAACCCAGGCAATTATCTTGAGAATATTTCAGTAAATGCTGTCTCAAAAGCCCTACTTAAGACTTCAGATCTAAAGTAGTATTCTGCCACCCCAGACACTGTTACAGCAACTTCAGGTGACTAATTTATGGAGTATGATGAACTCCAGTGACATAATCAGCTGTAATGCTATCCCATCCAAAGTAGAATCACTGGAGTGATAGCCAAAGGATGAAGAGAAAAGGATTATTCCAGGTAAAAGAGAGGAATAAATGAGTGGCCAAAAAGCTTTGGTGAGATCAAATGAGGTGTTAATGCCACTGAGTTACTGCCTAACAAATGACGACTTTGACACCGCAGCTCAGCCACTCAACCTCTCGATCAGAGTAGATCCACTAGAATAGTTCCTCCCTCTGGCCCCAATTCAGGAAAGCACTTAAACACATGTTGAACTTTAAACTCTCATATAAGAGCACATATTTAACGTTAAGCCTGTGTTTAAGTGCTTTCCTGAATTGGGACCACAGTTCTGTGAAACAAGCCACCACTGAGCATTGGCTTGTGTAGTTCCAATATTGCATGTCCATGGATGGCCAGGAGACAAGATGTTGTCATTACTACAGTCGATTAATAATAGGACAGAATGGGCCTGTTTCAATTCACATTCAGCACTTCTGTAAGGGAAAGGGAATGTCGTGCATGGCTATGTTGGAAGTGAAGTTTCAACTTTTTTTTTTTTTTAAATACACAGGACCATGTGTGGTAGCTGTAGGATTTTAAGAGTTATTTCCTCCTGCTTTTACATGTTGTCCACTTAAATCAGAATGCTGGCCTTAGATCCACACATACTGGTACATATGTCACTTACATGCAATTTTTGTTTTATGAATCAAGAGTAAAAGAGCAAAGTCTTTTTGTTGGGCAATAAAAATAACACATTTTTCCACTTACACAGGTGCACCTTATTTCTGTTTAAGCAGGACACTGTATGCCTGAGTTGAAATAAAAGCATGAAATGTGGCTTCTGAGAGACTCAGAACTATGTTCAAACTATGAATTGAAAATAATTATTAAAAGGTAGCTTTACTTTGCCTCTAACTCTAAGCAATAAGGGGGGAATCTCTTCTTGCTTTCCTTAAAGCAAAGAAAAATTATACTTTGTTTTTAAAAAGATGTTAATCATATTAAAATAATGCATTTTCATGCTATTTGCAAGAATAAAATAATTTACAGAAGCTTCCAGACCTGCCAGTTTTGTTGACAGCTGTCAATCAAAATGTCTCACAGCTATCCTACCGTGTCAGCCATCAGTTAACCCACACTTTCCCAGGGACATCTTAGCATGGCATCTTTGTTCTGTTTTCAGATAAACAGATCCAATTTCTCAACAAACAGACTGCTACAGTCCTTTTGATAACAATGTAATAATTCAAAACAAATGATTCTAGGCTTTGATGATAGCACTTTTATGGGTCATGAAGAAATCCTCCCACCAACATCTGTTTGATTTTATCTACTTGAACTTTATCCTCCAGTTGAAGATTTATAAGCTGAAATCATCCCAGCCTATTAAAGTCAGACTAATGTTAAAGCACTAACACAGAGAATGAAAGTGCATTTCACAGTCATCTACCTTTTGAAATCCTCTCGTGAGGAAAAGATATCAAAAGTTTTGAGAGATGCATGTTTTAATATGCTGGAACTCTGCATTCTACACAAAGCCCCGCATGACGGGGAGATTAAGGAATCTAACTGTAGTATTACAGTGGGAGCAAGTTATTTACAGAACCATTATTTAGAAAGACAACATGAAAAATACAGATGTTGTTTACATTTAAAGCATGTTTTCTTAGCAAAAACCACTATGGGTGATGGAAATTCACTCCAGATTTGTCTCTCCCCTCCCCACTCCCCAAATTTCCTCATACATTGTAAATAAAAAGCATGACAGCATAGTTATTAGAATCACTTGTTGCTTATTAACCAAGATCACAACACTTAGCTTGTATATTTTAATTTGAATGTAAAGAAATTAATTGTAATAAAATTCTGAGGAAAAAACAGGCTAAAAAGAATGTTTCATAATTACTGAACGATTCTTGTTTTCACACTGTGTCTAGACCGACAATTTAGATCAAACAACTAAAATAGACTTTTACTTTTGTCTAGGAGCTAAAGCATATTATAAGGAAGAAATTATTCCTCGTATGAGTTGTTTTACTCCTGTACAATTGATTATGTTTCAAAGCTATTCCAGGTAAGCCAGGAGAATTTGTGACTTTAGAACATACTCTATTTTTTCTATATTTTACATAAATAGAACATCATAGCATAAGCAGGATATTAAAGCAGATATGCGAGGTTTCAGTCATGAGTATGAAAATTTCTCTCTCATATTTGCAAAGTAAAAACATTGTGCTTCAGCATTTGGGACAGAAATATAAAAAACCCCACTGTATTTATAAGTTCATATTCAGCAGAGGTGCATTTTCCAAGAAGCTTAGCCTTATGTCCTAATATATATATACACACACCTATATGACTGTCAGACCCTTTTTGTATGAAACAACTCAAACTACTTTACACATGCTAAAACTATTTTACTACAGTAGGTAAAGATGACCCTACAGATTAGAGTATGCCCTTATCACTGCTAATGTATACAATACAACTGGAAATCACGCTAGCACAATTCTGAGTAAACCACTTGAAAAGACCATTTCTCTGCCACTCTGAAGTAGCAAAACACACACACAATAAAACTGAATTTCCTAAAACTAAAAACCTCTGGTTCCACAGTAAATGCTGATTAGCTCTAAAACCAAATATACAGAGCCAGTGGTAAAGTTAAAAGATGAAGGAAGAAAGTAAAATAGTGTATAAAAAAAGTAGGTGAATAGCTTCCCTTAAAGTGATAGAGAGACGGTAACATCCAGACACTTCACCTTTTCCTGTAACTGCAGTCTTTAACCAGGTTAGAGACCTTCCTAAAGGGGCCTGGGTGGGGCTGAGATAAAGATTTGGCCACACTGGAGAATGGGTGGTATAGCTTAGTGGACTCCTGACTTGAAAGAAAGAGGGGTTTGAATTTCTTTGGAATCAAGGGAGGCAGAAAAGAGCTACGTTTATCAAGTAGCTGTGTTAAGCTTTGCTATTTTGAGAAACAATTACTGTATTTATTAAAATATGTACCAGCTAGGGCTGTCAGAGCACACAGGGATTAGCCACAGTAGAAGGTGTGATGTTCTACCCACTTGGGGACTTCTCCAGAGGGGGACTTTATGAATGGGGAGTGAGCTGAGGGTAGGACAAGAAGTAATGGGCTTAATCCACATGAAGGGAGATTTAGTTTAGATATTGGCAGGGGAAAATCTTTCTAACTATTAGGGTAATTAAGCTCTGGAATAGGCTTCCCAGGAAGGCTGTGGAATCCCCATCAGTGGAGGTTTTTAAAAACAGGTCATACAAACACTTGTCAGGGATGGTCTAGGTTTACTTGGTCTTGCCCTGTGCAGGGGCCTGGACTTGATATCTTCTCGAGGTCCCTTCCAGCCTTACATTTCTATGATTCTGTGAACTGGTTTCAGAATGGGAGACAATCTGTTTTTGACTGGGAAGTTGTATCAGTTGGGCGTGCTTAAAGTTGAGTGGGGAACTTTAATGAGTATGGAAAAAAAGAGAGAGAGAGAGAGAGACTAAAAATCCTGCATACCTTCCCTTTGACTCTGTCTGTTGTATGACATTTACCAGATGAGTATATGTAAAGTACTCTGTAATTAAGTTCATCTGATCATAATAACTTTAAGGAAACTTCAAAAACTATGTTAAAATGCAGAAGCCAGAATAATTTGTATTTATTTTAAATAGATGTGCACATTGCTTGAGCAAAGACTATACTGTTTTTAGTATAAAGCAAGCCCACTGATTTGGTGTCATTTTGAAACTATATTTCAGATGTACCTACACTTCTCCTTACTAAGGGGGTCTGGATGCTTCCAATTTCCAGTAATACGGGTTCTCACATTTATCTTGCATAGCTTCCAGAAGCTCTAACAGCAGGACAAAAGTTATGTTCATGACAGTGAAACAGCAGACATGGAAACCATGGCATGGAAAAACTGGAAGGTTAAAGGAAAGACTTCTGTAGAAGGAAACAGCAGAGGAAAACACCAAAACCTCACCTGAACTTGCATTCTTTTCAGGCCTTTTGTTGTCACTGTCTCACCCAATGGCCCAATCCTGCAGACCTGACACATGTAAGATTACCAGTGACTCTACTGGGATCTACACATAAGCTGCAGGATTGGTCATAAGAAACTTTTCCTGGGTATACTACAGTGGTGAAAATGTTCACCAGGAGAGCACGATTTTTTATTTCGATGTCTCTCACCACTACTTCAAATAGACCAAATTTTTAAGTTATACACCAATCTTTATAGAGACAGAAATATCTAACATCAAAATGCCCCTCTAAAGCATTAATTATAATATAATTCATGCTTACAAAATGTGAAAATTAGGTGGAAATTTTTTGTTTATTTAAAATCAAAATATTACACATCTAAGAATTTTAAAAACACGACAAAAAGCCTAGAAACAAAACTGCTGTTTCAAAATAATTATTGTTGCAAACATGCTCCCTCATGAACTGAGGATTTATTTTGAATCTGCCAGACTAGACAGGCCTAATGGTGTATCTAAATGACATACTCACATACTACACATGACATGTGCTCCATTGTTACTGTCAGACTCTCTGACTCAAGAGGTGGTGTTAAAAGGAGAGTAATACAATTGGGATCCAACAACAAAACAGTGTCATAACAAGACGGCAACACTACCACATTATATGGCTAAGTCTTACTAACCAGGGTCAAGAAAGAGTGTTCACAACCAATAAATGCACAAGTTAGGGGCATCTGCAGTCTAATGCTTAGAACACAGAGCTCTGAGTTACTATGGAGGATGTAGATTCCATTCCTGTCTCTTCAACGAATTTGATATGTGACGTTGCGTAAATCACTTACTCTTTGTGCCTCGGTTTCCCTGATCTGTACAATGAATATAACACCAATTTCTCATATTTGTAAAGCGTGTTGAGATCTACCAAAAAAAAACCCCTCTAAATAAAAGCAAAGATTAATGTTATTAATAGGCAATATTTAAAGCACACAAAAATGTCATATTTAGGAATAATTTGAGATACAGAGTGACCTAAGAAGCAATAGTTTGCCAGTAAGCATAAAGCTACCATTAAGATGTTCATATTATTATACCCAAAATCTGAAACAGAATCTATCATCAGCTGCTCTAACAATGTTTTCTGCCAAGTTGCCACTGGTGACAGAAATGCATGATGACAGCAATAAATAACTTTAATGACTGCTGATAATATCATGAAAAGACCGGTGTGATACACTGACATCACTTAGAGGTTTACCAGTCATTATTAAATGCTGCACCAGACTTAGCTTGTCAGCTAACAACAACAAACAGGTTGTATCTATATTTCTATCCATATGTATTTGCGTATGCCTAACATACATATGTACATTACATAATTTATGCATCTCATTAAGTAAAATAAAGTTATTTCAAAATAGTGATCTCATATATATATACACCAATGAACATAGGGCTTGATCCTTCACACCCAAAGTGAATAATAAGGGCTTTATTATTCCTGGGAACAATTCTGGTGTCAGTGTCACTATGACATTTGTTAATTTTCACTAGTTTGTTTAAAAGAACTAACATAATAATACTCATCCAGTACTATATAGTACAATACTAATAATACTTTCCCCATGCCCAAAAAACGTAAAAGCCCAGCAATAAGCTCTCTGTCTCTCTTGCGCTCTCTCTCTCTCTTTCTCACACACAAACAGATGTATACACGAAGAAAGCAAGAGTGCAAGCAGATGGAAAAGGAAGACCTACATATTTTTTCAAACACCTGCAGCTTAAGAGTTGTATACTAAAAACTCTTTCAAAATTAAATCATTCAGCAAATTGGCTGACTCGTTATTACCCTGTATTTGAGTGGGGGAAGGGGGTGAGTATTTTCCACTGTATGTGATAAAAAAAAAAAACTTTAAGTGACATTATCAGACCAACAGAAACCTAGAATTCAGATTTTGTAAAAACAAGTAAATTGTAGTTTATAATTCTTACCAATTAACTTTAAATTACTTATCAGTAATACAGATAAGGAAATCTATAGGTTTTTTAAGTATGACATTCAGCTACATGCATTAACACCAAAATCCTTTTGGTAAATGACCTAAAGATTTGTGGATGCACAACAGACCAGGAATTTACATCAGCCTCTTAGAGTAACTTAGATGTTACTCTCTTCATTTACCACGTTATATGGACTTCAACCAGACTAAACCAAGCTAGCTCGTAAAGCAGATGCTGAGCCAATAGTAATTCTAAAATCAAATGTACATATAGGTACAGACACATTTTAAAAGTAAGGCTACTTCTCCCACTGAATCTTTTTACTGAGCTTGTGGAACTGACAAATACTACCCTTTAATGTATATTTTAAAAATATTTTTGCTTAGATACAATATACTGTACTTTCCCTCATCCTTGCTCTTGGGCCTTTTTTCCTTTTAAAATGACATGCAGAAATATTTTATAGCTATTTAACCAAAACAAATATAGATATTTACCTGTTTGCATTTTATTGCAAGACAGATTCCAATGTTCACTTACTAGATCAGAGGATCACTATGGCTACATCTACTGTGCAATCTGTAGACATGCACATGTTAGCTTTGCTCTAGCTAGCTCAAATGGCAATAGCGGTGAAGCTATTGAAGTACTGGCAGGACCTTGGGCTGTACTATCTGTCCCAGGACGTAGGTATGCACTTGAGTGGCTAGCCTGAACACAACATACCTATAGGAAGGTCTACACTGAAATCGGAGGTGTGCTTGTTAAACCAGTTAACGTGGCTTAAAAATAGCAATGAAGACACGGCGGCATGGACACCATGGGCAAATACAAATATATACCCTGGTTCCCCAAGCAGGCTTGTTCAGCCTGAGCTCAGGTCTGTGCTGCCTCATCTTCACTGCTATTTATACCTACTTTAGCTAGATTAAAGCTATTGCAGCTATGTGTTCCCAAGCTGCAATCACACCTTCGATTCAGTGCAGGCATACGCCGAGTGACCTCAAGTAAATCAGAAAATTCAACAAGGCAAATTATGCTGTCTCAATAACTAGCCTCTATAAAAAGAGCCTGAGTTTCCACTCCATTCCTGGTAAAACTTCTAGTCCATAACGACAGGATTTACAGCTACCAAGAATATGAGGTGGCTGTAGCTGGATCCATTTCTCCAGCCCTCCTGACACGTCAGTTGATGTGGGCAAAAAAAAAAAAAAAAACATATAGGGCTAGTGTCTGCAACCTCTCTGTGTGAGGAGCTCTCATTAAATTCAGTGGGTGAGGCAGTTACATATGGGCTGTTCAATGTGCCCCCAGTGCTAGGGAATCTGAAAGATGCGTGCATCTCAAGACTTTGACTTTTTTTTTTAATGATGAGATTTCGTTTACTTTTACAACAAATCAGATTAATGATTTTATGTGGTGTCATGAGAAAATACATCAAAATTCTCAATCCAGATGACATATCACAGTACCCTGTAACTGACCTTCCTCTTGCCCCAGATAACCCTGAACCCGTGATGCAAAGAAATTGGTCGGTAACACTGACAGCCAAACCACAAACCCCCCAGGAGGAAAACACTTAGTCACTCCAATTAGCGGAGCCCTGTGGGCATCCAACACTCTCTGGGTTCCCCCAAGGAAAGACATTCACATGTACAAAATGAACAGGAACAATGAGGAGTATGGTGGCACTTAAAGACTAACATGAGCATGCATGAGAAACCATAAGCTTTCATGGGTAAAAATCCCACTTCTTCAGATGCATGGAGTGAAAACTACAGATACAGGCATCAATGTATATTGGCACATGTAAGGTAACTTCCTTTTCTTCAAGAACCAATGTTGAAGGTCAATTCAGTCAGGGTGGATGTGGTCCACTTCCAGTAATTGATGAGGAGGTGTCAATACCAAAAAGGGAAAATTGCTTTTGTAGTGAGCCAGCCACTCCCAGTCCCTATTCAAGCCCAAATTGATGGTGTTAAGTTTGCAAATGAATTGTAGCTCTGTAGTTTCTGTTTGAAGGCTGTTTTTGAAGTTTTTTGTTGAAGAATGGCTACTTTTAAATCTGTTATTGAATGTCCAGGGAGATTGTAGTGCTCTCCTACTGGCTTTTATATGTTACCATTCCTGATGTCTGATTTGTGTCCATTTATCCTTTTACATAGAGACTGTCCAGTTTGGCCAATGTACATGGCAGAGGGGCATTGCTGGAACATGATGGCATATATCACATTAGTAGATGTGCAGGTGAACGAGCCCCTGATGGTGTGGCTGATGTGGTTGGGTCCTAAGATGGTGTCACTAGAGTAGATAGGGGGACAGAGAAGGCAACGGGGTTTGTTACAGGGATTGGTTCCTGGGTTAGTGTTTCTGTTGTGTGGTGTGTAGTTGCTGGTGAGTATTTGTTTCAGGTTGGGGGGCTGTCTATAAGCAAGAATTGTCCTCCCAAGGCCTGTGAGATTGGGGAATCATTTTCCAGGATAGGTTGTAGATTGTTCATGATGCACTGGAGAGGTTTTAGCTGGGGGTTGTACGTGATGGCCAGCAGTGTTCTGTAATTTTGCTTGTTGGGCCTGTCCTGTAGTAGGTGACTTCTGGGTACCCGTCTCACTCTGTCAATCTGTTTCCTCACTTCCCAAGGTGGGTATTGTAGTTTTAAGAATGCTTGATAGAGATCTTGTAAGTGTTTGTCACTGTCTGAGGGATTAGAGCAAATGAGGTTGTATCTTAGGGCTTGGCTGTAGACAATGGATCGTGTGATGTGTCCTGGATGGAAGTTGGAGACATGTAGGTAAGTATAGCAGTCAGTAGGTTTAATGGACACAAATCAGATATCAGGAAAGATAACATACAAAAGCCAGGGGGAGAACACTTCGATCTCTCTGTACAGTCAATAATAGATTTAAAAGTAGCCATTCTTCAACAAAAAAACTTCAAAAACAGCCTTCAAAGAGAAACTACAGAGTTACAATTCATTTGCAAACTTAACACCATCAATTTGGACTTGAACAGGGACTGGGAGTGGCTGGCTCACTACAAAAGCAATTTTCCCTTTTTGGTATTGACACCTCCTCATCAATTACTAGAAGTGGACCACATCCACCCTGACTGAATTGACCTTCAACATTGGTTCTTCACTTGAAGAGAAGGGAGTTACCTTACATGCACCAATGTATATTGATGCCTGTATCCATAATGTTCACTCCATGCATCTGAAGAAGTTGGGTTTTTACCCACGAAAGCTTATGCCCAAATAAAACTGTTAGCCTTTAAGGTGCCACTGGACTCCTCGTTCTTTTTGTGGATATAGACCAACACGGCTACCCTGCTGATAAAATGAACAGGGCCCTTACTCCCAGTCTTGCCTGGGTAGCATAAAATTCTATTGCTTAGTGCCCTATCAACAAAATTAAACAGTCAGCAAAAGCACAAGCAACAGACCCTATAATAATCAGTCACTAACTATGAGACCCTGTTGCTCTTGATTAGCCCCAAACCCCATAATCCCAATGTACCCACTCTCTGAGAATAAAAGTCCTTCCAAAACAAGGATTGTTAAATCTCTAAGACTGAGACTTCGACCTTTAGGTTCCTACTAAACACATCCCCTTTCTCAGGAGACAGGTCCCTAACTCACACTTTTCCTTGTACAAATTCCATTCTAGGAGTTCCCGCTGCTTCTCTCAGGACCAGAGAGCCAGCTAGCTCTCTTTCCTGCTTTTCAGGATGGCTCCCACCTCTAGTTCCAGCCCCAACGTGATCAGGCAGGGGAAGAGATGCAGTTGTCCATCAAAACATCTGTCTCTGATCAGTTCAAAGCTAAAGCAGCTGACACCTCTACTAGAGAGGGAGTAATGGCCCTTCTAGGGTCTATTATAACACTTTGGGACCAGTGAAAGAATGCTCCTGGACTGTATAAGTAATGCTGATTTTTTTATCATGGCAAAATTGGGAAAAGCCATATATTCATCTCAGGAGAAAAATGCAAAAGTTCACAAATTCATGGAAGAAAATCCCCAAAAGTCCTGAGGCCACATTATTTTGACAAAATGATTTAAAATATTTTAAAAAACCCAGTTCTCTCCCACATAATCCACTGCACTGCAAAGAGAAAATCAAACGAGTAAATTATCTTTGAGTCTTGCTCAGCAATGAGCTGGCAGAGGTTACAAAAGCGAAGTATGAAAAAACCTTGGAAGTCAGAGGTTTCCTTTGTTAGAAAAGTCCTGGTGATGGCAAACACAGCCTTATGTAAGAAATATATTTTGAGAAAGGAAGGAGTTCCAGACACTGATTTGAAAACACGTTGACCATCTTGTGATACTATGCCCAATTCAACAGTAAGTGCCCAGAAATGCTGCGAAACTGAATCAGCACAGCCACATCCTTTGTGCCTTTTTTTAAAAGGCTTGTAGCTTGTGCAGAAGAGGGATTCAAAAATAATTGCTGTGGATTTTATTCTACTACTGAGACAACCGAATGTACCCTACAGTGGTTTGCTGAGTTCATTTGTACTCAAATTTTAAAAGATCTGTACAAAACTACATTCTATTTCATTCCTTCTGGAGTGTGTTATGGAACTAGGAAGCCATTTACAGAACACAGAAGAGAAGGTGGAAATAGAATTCTATAACACTGTATTTATTTGTTTTCGTAAAATACTAGGGGGATTGGCCCCAAATAGAACTCTGGATCCAGAAAACCCATTTCTCGAGTCTTCCGAAAGTTAGTCACCATGGAGGAAGAAAAGCATATCGGGCCCCAGTCTGTAACCTCTCAGTGTTCAAATTTGTGAAACTCATCCAAAGCCAGTGTTCTGGGGATTTTGATCCAACCAGATCCAAAACTCAGAAGACCCCAATTTCCACTTTGGGGATTTAAACACAGAAATCAGGGCTTTTTCATTCCTTCATTCCAGGCCCCATGTCCACACCCACAGGCTTCCATCTCCTTTGGGACTCTTCAAGGGGTGTCATCTAACTGTTCCTCCCACTACCTCTGCAAGAGGCAGCCAAGTTATCTAGAGGTTAGTAGCCCATTTTCCAGGGGATAGTAGCCAGGCTGACATCCCCCACTTCCCACACATATGGCAGTGGGCAAGGACAGAGCAACGTGTTTTGTTAGTATGCTGTACTACAAATTCCAGAAGCCCATGTGGCAGGTGCTACGGGACTGCATAGGGCATTTTGGGAGACGTTCTTTCTCCCTTCTGCTCTACATGCATATAGTGGGAGCCCAACTGAAAGCATGGCCGGGCTACAGAATCTGGGAGGAGACCCTTGCAGAAGAGCAGTGGTCAGCAGGGTCGCCTGTGGATGGAGTGGGCATTTTTTCATCAGCTCATGTTGGTTCAGATACTAGATATAAGTTTAGATCCTGACCATTGTCAGTTCATCTCAGTAATCTGAACCCTTCCGTGCCCTGCTCTTTTTGTATCACTCAGTTGGCACGAGAACAGAGACTAGTCATAAGTACCCTGCTAGGGATTCCCCCAGCAGGCAGAGTCCCCAGTAGGCATCGAGCTGGTGGAGCTCTTGGACCACCTTCTCAATAACCTATGGCACAGGAGGAGTGGCTGGAGCACAATGCTGGCAGATACTCCCTTGAGGAACAATTGCACTAGCACATAATAGAGCAGCCCCCAGCTGCTTGAACCTGTGCCTGTGCTGAAGAGAGGCACCCGGGAGCAGGGGGCAGGGGGAGAGGAGGCAGGGAGGAAACAGATGAAGAATCAGGGACCAGTAACCAGCTCCCTGATGGCCCTTTCCCTGGGGACAGCGGAGAATCTGACCCTGTATTTTATGCTTGAAGTTTTTCAGATGACTTTTAGTACTCTGACAACACAGAAACTGCTTTGCTTTAATAATGCCAAATTTGGCATAGATGTTCTCAGTAAAGAGCAGGCATGTGGATAGGTTTGGGGGGAATTTGTTTAAGAATTAAGGCTATTTTGAATGGAGGAAAATATCACACTGTGTACTATTTTTCCTTACAGATGTAAGTACACACCTGGGATTCTCCAACTGTGGACATGCCCCCCAGTGCGGAGTTGCTAAGGTCCTTCAATGGGGAGAGACTCATGTCTTCTTGGCTTTCCTCTAGGAACTGTGGAGGAAGTGGTGGCTCACCCACTGTGTGTTCTCTCCCCTTTCTATAGGTGGCACTTTACTATTGCTACTATTTCTTCTCCCTGCACAGTGCCGCTTCATTAGAGCACGAAGTCGGGGAGAGAGAGAGAGACAGAGGGAGAGAGAGAGAGAGAGAGTGTGCACACATGCGAGCAAGCATAAAGTAGCAGAGAGTCCAGAGGAGAAATAGGGGGCAAGGAAGGGAGAGTCCAAAATACAGAGCAAAACCATGAATGAAAAAATATTGAACCACCCCTCCACCCCCCACCAAAAAAAAAGGAAAAAGACAAGCTGGAAAACAGATTGAAAATGCAAGAGATAGCTGACATAGGGCAAGGAAATACAGGGAGCTCCCAGACACTGCTGTGTTGTAAGTGGGGGGTTCACAACCATTTCTGGATGGAGCCCTTTGGTACACCAAGTAAGAAGACACATAAATAGACAGAGGTCCAGGATTTCCACGCTCAGGACTGCCCAAAGAACTTCATGAAAGTTGGGGTGAACTTTGCCACCATTTCACTTTGTGCAATTCTGCACCTTCAGCTTTTTCGTATTTATTGTTGCTTGCAGTTTTGGAGACTGGACATTGGGTGTATTAACTGTGGCCCTTCCCATGGGTCCTTTGCCATGCTATCTAGAGAACACTCATCTCCCCAGGCTGCATGGCTTCCTCAGGAGATACACTGCTATTGGCATCCTGCCACAGCAGCTGTGCAAGCAAAAGCTGCAGAGGAGACTCTGTGGGAGCTAATGTTGCTTACAGCAGTATTAACTCCTGCACAGCCATCCTCTAAGACATCCACATATTCTTGAGAGGAGCGAGTTATGGATGATTCATAGCTCCTCCCTCTTCTACCCTGCATGCACTAAATCCTAACACACACAGCTCCTACGGCATAGCATTGCATGGAAAAAGCTTCCATGGACTCAGGGGAAACATGCCCTACATGTCCCAGCACATGGCCACCCAATTTAGCTTCCCTATGGACATTGCTGGAGGGGAGCACAGAACTTATAGTTATTTCATTCTTTTAAAAATGCAACTTACATAATAAATACAATTAGAATAGCTATCAAACTATCTATAGAAAACATTTAAATACCTTGGAACTACAGAGCTATTTACCAAAATCAAAAATGATTTTAGCATTTACAGTATACATGAAAATACCCAAATATTTTACCTAACAATTAAGACTGCATTAGCTGATTTGCTATTACAAAACAAGGGTGCATAAAGCAGAGAAGGTAAAAATTGGAAGCTTTTAAATTAATAAAATCACAGAAACATGTGCACTGAAGGTGTCTTTTCAGTTTATCATTTAAAAACATGACACCGAGAGCTCTCTGTACATTTTTGATCAATTGCTCCAAGTGCTGGGTTTTGTGAAGGATGCCAGACAGATATATTCTGCATAAGTGAATTGCATCAGTGCACATTTTCCTTAAGATTCTGGAGCTCTTGGATTATGTTTTGTAAATCAGTTAGCTTCCTAGCCAGAGATTAAGGTAAATTCTGCTAAGGACTAAAAGTTGACTTAGAGCATTAAGAAGGATTAATGTTTAGCTGTGGTGAAGCTGAAGTACTAGGTTAGCATGTTTACGCAGTGCTGTAGATCACAATTAATCCAAAATTAGTATAAAAGATCAACAGCAACTGCTCTTGCATGCCAGGTAGGCTTAGTCCTAAAATCAAGACTTATTTGGGGGGCAATCTGTGTGCAAAGTTGCTATGCATCTGTCCTAATAGGTTTAAAGCTTTCAGAGGAATCCATGCATTTGAAATGTTTAGCTTTTTTGCCCTCTGCGATGAGAAAATAAATGTAGGAGTCAGCATTCTAGACACTCTTCTGCTTTTTATCTATGTCACAGATTCATTAGAATGTGCTGGCTCTATCAGTGAACAAAAGCAAAGACAAGAAAGTGCTTAAAATATGTACTTTTTATTCAGCAAAGGATTATTGTAAAAATAATGGGGATTTTCAGACAAACTATCCTTCCTACCTTTGTAACTGGATGGTAAAAGATAGACAGCCATATACACATGTAATTATACATATTTACACATACACTAAGCTGGTTTTTGGCAACACAATTAAGAACTGTGTGTTTTGGTAGCACCACTGTTTAGAATAACCAATCTTTTTGTACCTTCAAGATCTTAAATATACATTTAGCTATGATTTATTTCCCCCATAAAGAACTCATTTGATCCATTAGAAGTAGCTGGATTTTTACATGTTTGAGTTGGTCCCAGCTAGGAATAGAAGAAAGAACAGAAGTAAATCTCTAGGATTATTAGGGCCAGATTCTGTTCCTTCTTTGAATAGCACTTTAGGCCCTGACCATGCAAAGACTTATGCATATGCTTAACTTGTCACAGGGTCCAATTCTGTCTCCCAAAGGGGCAGCAGAGAGGAGTTAAACCCCTGTATTTGTTGGCTGTTTGCTCCAACCGTCTCCTTCCTCCTCCCGCAGTGTCTTCATTCCCCAGCAGTCCCTTTTACCCTCCTCTCCACTGCCCTTCCCTCTTTACCCCCTTCTCTTCATTGTCTTCTCTCCCTCTACTTTTCTTTCCATTTTAGCTGATCCCCTCCCAACTGAACCAACCCAATAAATAAATAAAATTGTGGCACTGACATGCCATTGGCCACCATCACATTGTTTCAGAGTAATAGCCGTGTTAGTTTGTATTCGCAAAAAGAAAAGGAGTACTTGTGGCACCTTAGAGACTAACCAATTTATTTGAGCATGAGCTTTCGTGAGCTACATCCGATGAAGTGAGCTGTAGCTCACGAAAGCTCATGCTCAAATAAATTGGTTAGCCTCCATCACATTGTTCACTCTGTTTGGGGTGAGGGATAGAACACGCACCCCGTGGGTGACTTGTCTACTTAGACTGTGCCTGCATTTGCAGTGGTGTGTAGGGTACGTGTCACTACATGCTGCAATGAAAGGCAGACTGTGTCCATACTTGTCACTGAAGTGAGTAAATACACAAAACTGTAAAAGGCTCTGACAGGGGAGAAGCAGTGTGGAAAGGCTCAGGCAGCTGAAGGCTGCTGGAGCCTCTCCCCACTCCCTCCCCCCTGCCAGAGTCTTTCACTATACCAGGGAAAGGCTCTGGTAGCAGGACACTACATAGCTAAAATAGCAGTGTAGATGTGGAAGGCACTGCTTGAGCATGTAGAAAGCCATGTAAGGTATACACTCTAGTTTAGGCAGGAGGGTGTAGGGACAGCTCAGTGGTTTGAGCATTGGCCTGCTAAACCCAGGGTTGTGAGTTCAATCCTTGAGGGGGCCATTTAGGGATCTGGGGCAAAAATTGGGGATTGGTCCTGCTTTGAGCAGGGGGTTGGACTAGATGACCTCCTGAGGTCCCTTCCAATGCTGATATTCTATGATATTTTAGAATTCAGGAACATTTTTACTCTATTCACCTAAGCAGTGCCACACCATCTGCACTGCTACTTGTATCTATGCTAGCTGGGTGTGCAGTGTCTGTATGCTACCCACCATTGTAATTGTAAGCTCTTTCGGACAGGGACTGTCAGCTATGCTGTATTTGTACAGTGCCTAGCACAATGGGGCCCTAGTCTTGGGGTGGTCCTTAGGCATAAGAACAACCATACTGGGTCAGACCAAAGGTCCATCTAGCCCAGTATCCTGTCTTCCAACAGTGGCCAATGCCAGGTGCTTCAGAGGGAATAAACAAAACAGGTAATCATCAAGTGATCCATCTCCTGTCACCCATTCCCAGCTTCTGGAAAACAGAGGCTAGGGACACCATTCCTGCCCATTCTGGCTAATAGCCATTGATTGACCCTTTAGCCAGGATGGACAGGGATGGTGTCTACCATAAACAAACATGATTAACAAAGCCTGGACCAGAAACTGTCCCATTACTTTAAAGTGCTTAATTTCAGGCATTAAATGCCTTAAATCAAATCTTTGCAGGCTTGGGGCCCTACTCCTCAAGTTGTCCTAGTGAGTCTTATTACTGGAGTTTTGTTAAACAAAGTCTATTCATTTTTGTTAGTTCAAAATGTGCTATTTTTCATAAAGAGTTCATCAATTATCGCAGTGCATGACAGAATAGATTAAAGAGCCCCATGCCTACTACACTGTGTGGTTGAAGTCTGTTGCCTGCTACCGAGAGTTCTTTTCAGCTATTTTTTCAATTTGTTTTTTCCATTCTTAACACCCGCTTCAATTTATTAAAGAAATTGAAAACAAATGGAAGTGAAAAGTGCTATATTTTACCTTGAAAAATAAGTCCAGTTTTCAGCATAACAAGAAAGAAGCTGTTCAAAATTATCAATGTCTCAAATTACATGAGCTGCATAATATAAATCTAGTTCTCTATGAACATTTCTCTGCTCCACAACTGGTGATTTCCAGAACTGCTGGGTGAGCAGCTCACTTAGTTTCTATCCATCTTACGGGCCCTTGACCTACAGCAGAACTTATTGTCATCAATAAGAATTGTCCACAGAGGGATAGTAACATATGTGCCTATGGTTAATATGCTTGGGTATCAGTATTGAAATTGTGCTGAATAGTTGTGATTGGCCCAATAGATCATGTGGTTATGTTTCTGTTCCCTGATTAGATGAGCAAAACACTTAAAATCACAGAACAAATGTGTATATAGAAGTGAAGGCCCAAATCCTGCAGTGGGCTCTGCATGGGCACTTGTGGATCCATTGCAGGGCCAGGGCCTAAAAATTAATTCTGCTAATATTCTCCAATATTCACTCAAAATCTGTTTCTGTGACCATTCCTGCCAGTGAACTCATTCATTCAAATATTTGAGGAAAGCAGATAGAAAAAGAGGTGTGAAGATAATCTAGGTAAGCCTATTTAAGAATTCAAGCCAGTATTCACTGATTTTTTTTACTTCAGTATTCACACAATTCAGCTAAAACACCCACCCTATCTTACCTTTGCTCCTTTGGGGTTGGGGTTCAGGCCACTGACTTAGCTGACTCTTTCTCCTAACTCTCTCTCTCTTGAATGCTGTGGAGAGATCCTGACTTACTCTGTGTGTGAGGAAAACAGATCCTCTTTCTTTCCCTCCTTCACAAACCCACCCACACACAAAGGGCAAGATTTATTTAGCCCTAAATAATGGGCAAATATGCTACTGCATCAAACACACAAGATAAGCCCTAACATATTTCCATTAGTTAGGTAGATTACAACATTTATCACCTTCCATTTAAAAAGTATAACATTTAATAAATGCTGTTGTGGAAGAACTCTAATCCTAAAGTTGGCTAATGTTATGTATTCTGAAAAGCCGAGCTCAGATCCAACATCTGGTTTTCAAAGAGATCCTGCTTTACCCAATTTTACAGCTGGGTGACTGAGGCAAGAAGAGGTCAAGAGACTTGCCTGAAGTCACATAATGAGTTAGGGGCTCAGAAGGGTTCATAATGTAAGGGGAGCCTCCTGGATCACAGCCCTTTACATTATCTATTAGACCACATGGTCTTTGCTTATGATGTCCACCTTTTTCAATTAGTATATTGGCTGAGCAAGTTTTCGCTCACTATAAGTTATTTTGATAGGACTGTAAAGCCTTTTAAACCTTTTAAAAACAGAAGCCACAAGTTAAAAAATTGGTATACAGGTTCCCTTTCATGGTGCAAGACTCTTTGCCAAGTTACCTCCTTAAGTAAAAGCTACATGATATTTACACTCCTGTCAGCTCAACTCAGGATGGTCCAACAGCTTCTAAGCAATGCAGTTTCAGCACCTGCTTCACTGAGTGAAAGGAAACAAGCACTTAGAGGTGTAGCTCCACCTGCATTCTAATTGCTCTGTATTTTTCAAGAGCGCATTTGACTTCTATACTTTCCTACAGTAATAGATATTGCCACTGGCTGGTAACGGAAGCAAGTGCTTTGCAAAGAGTAAAATTGTTTCAAAATGTTTAACTTTGATCTGTAAGGATGCAGCATGCATAGTAAAATAGAGCAGAAAAACTAACTTTAAAAAGAAGAAAGTATGCTTTTCTGCAGATTGAAAAGAGTGTACTGCACAACCAAACAGTCTACTTGAAAAGGAAAGTGTGCCTAAGCTCTGTTTTCAAATATGAGTAGTGATTGATGTGCAAAGAGAGATTAGCCTTTTTTTTTTTTTAAATGATGGATACAGCTGTTGCTTTGCTGGCAGCTGCAGCCCATGTATGCATTACATTCATAGATCAGGATGTTGTCTAATTAAACATGCTTTATTGGCACATATGCAAATTCAAATATGACATAGCTCACTATGGAAGTGTTCAAGAAAGTCCATACCCCTCCCAGGAAAGCACTTTGCTCATCTAAACACATATTTAAAATGCTTCCAAATTACTGAAATTCTGAACACAAAATCAAGTTACAAAAACAAACAGGTCTGAAATAATACATGCATCCTCACCGTTATGCAGTTACATGATTGTCTGTCCCAAACACTCAAAAATCATGAATTATGCCCCCAAAATCATGAAACAACATTTTAGGTTTTCTCTCATTGCCTTGTCGCTTCTGTCTGTAAGGTACACTCAGATCACATTTTCAAGCTTTTCTCTGCAACCACCAGGGCTGAAAATATACTTTTCATATAATATAAATTGTGATTCCCACATGATTACTTGCCTCCAGGAGTGAGGCTTTTAATAAAATGACCAAATATTGCAAGATGTGCGATAATAATCATAAGTTCACAACACTGCAGTTATACCACCTGCAGACACTATAACACTTTTCAAATCTCACAGTACTCTTCATCTATTCTTAGGCCTGGTCTACACTGGGGGGGGGGGGGGAGATCGATCTAAGATACGCAACTTCAGCTACGAGAATAGCGTAGCTGAGGTTGATGTATCTTAGATCGACTTAGAATCACTTACTCCACGTCCTCGCGGCGCGGGATCGATGGCCGCCGCTCCCCCCTCGACTCCGCTTCTGCCTCTCACCATGGTGGAGTTCCGGAGTCGACGGCAGAGCGATCAGGGATCAATTTATCGTGTCTACACTAGACGCAATAAATCAAACCCCAATAGATCGATCACTACCTGCCGATCCGGCAGGAAGTGTAGACATGGCCTAGTCAAAAACTGCTAAGAAGCCTCAGTTCTTAAAGAAAAATGCAATTCTTTACATGGTGTTTATATTTACTGCTAATAACGACTACTTTTCAAGTATTAAACTCAATCAGCTGCAAAATGGGAAACATTCTACGTGCAACAGGTTTTTGCAGCAATAAACATTCAGTTTCACAGAGGCAGTGTAGGTTACTACTAGAGTAGAACCTCAGAGTAAGGAACACCTCAGGAACGGAGGTTGTTCATAACTCTGAAACGTTTGTAATTCTGAACAAAATGTTACGGTTGTTCTTTCAAAAGTTTACAACTGAACATTGACCTAATACAGTTTGAAACTTTACTATGCAGAAGAAAAATGCTTTTTTCAATCATCTTAATTTAAATGAAACAAGCACAGAAACAGTTTCCTTACCTTTTCAGATCTTTTTTTTTTAACTTTTTTTTTAAGTAGTTTATGTTTAACACAGTACTGTACTCTATTGGCGTACTTCCAGTTCCAAATGATGTTTCTGGTTGATCGGTCAGTTTGTAACTCTGGAGTTCGCAACTCTGAGATTCTACTGTCCTTCAGTGCATATACTGGTTAAGGTTTATTACACCTGTAGAAATCAAACAATGCAATTTTAAAGAGGGTTCCAGTACTTGCAAACTCAAAGAAGGGCACACAGCTGACTATGGAACTTTTATAGGAAGCTGAAGCCCCTGAAGCAAAGCACTTCCTGATTTCCAGAGATGGGTTGTGAACGTGGCCCAGATGTCCAGATTTAAGAGATATTTTGGCTTTTACTCAGCTTTGCAGAGAACACATACTTTAAGACTAGGCTACATGTTACCTGGAAAAACTATAACACATAGTACAATGTCACTTTTAGTGCTAGCTAACCCTGCCACCCAAACTGTTACACAATAAAAAGTGGCAAATAATGTACATAGTGAGCAGATACAGGTGTCTGGACCAAAGCAAGCATTTAGGCCCTGAATCAGCAAAGTATATGTGCACATCCTTAAATTTCTCTTCACTAAACAAGCACTTATGCACATATTTAACTTTAAGCACATGTTTTAATCCTATTATATTGATGAGTGTGGTATAATTGTCTTGATAAATTAGTTATTGGGCTCCATACAGGAGTAACTGGATGAGATTCCATGGCCTGTGTTACAGAAGAGGTCAAATTAGATGATTTAATGGTCCCTTCTGGCTTTAAAAATCTATAAATCTATTATTCTAGATATGAAGCATCACAATCTGGAGGTTGCAACCCCCAAGAGTGTCTCAAATAGGTCCATGGGATTCACAACTCCCTTTCCTTTCTTTATGGAAAAAATGTGAACAGTAGATCCTGAAATAATTTTAACATGGGGTCATAGCATGGAAAAGGTTGAGGCAACTGGTAGGTTTCCATATTTTTGTACCTATACGATGAGTTATTGTACAATGCTCATTTTAAATGAGAGTATCGCAGTATAGTATTTTATAGTTTTCAGCTAGATAGCACGCTAAAATTCCATCTATTCTGTTCAGTTACGCTGCTGACTGGGTTATATATGGCTTCTTTCCTCTTTTCAGATAAAAATGTTTTACTCGGGATGATTGTGTCTTTCTTATTTTTAAAAGAAAAAATCTATGTATAAAACAGACTTTCAAAAACATAAACATCAAACATCAAAACAGTTTGGAACTTATAGAAGATATAAAAAACATTTAAACTAGATAATCTTAAAAACAAATTCCCTACTTGCTGCCCCAGCAATATTAAGGGCTGTTTCATTGTGTTCAATAATTAGGAAATTCAATGTTTAGGAAAAAAACAATAAAAAAGATAGAGCTGGACTCAGTTCAGATAGTCATATGTAACTCTGACTACTGGGCATTGCCTGTCTGAATCTAGGTGCTCCAGATAATATTATAGTAGCAAGTGCACCAGAAAGAGTCAGGGCGTGGGGTGCTTTCTAACCACATTGTGTTGGGTTTATGGCCTTGATCCTGTAGACATTCACATGTGAATATCTTTCTTCAAGTGATTAATCCCACTGAATTTTGTGGGACTAGTCAGGCTTAAAAGTTATGCACTTGCATATTTTCAGGATTGGGGCTAATATTTGTAAATATGATACAACCTGATAAAGTAGCTGATCATTTAAGAGCCTTGGAAAAGCCAACAGTCAGAACTTAAGTAGGGTACTAAGAATTTTGGTACCGACCACTTACTGCTCCAGGAAAATTTAAACAAACAAAATATTGTTTTAAAAAAAGCAACTGGTGCAGTGATGTAAATGTTTTTTGTTAATTACAACATTAGCATCCTTTGCAGGCCAGTCTTTCTGATAAGTTATGGAATGAATAAAAAGTTTTTAGCATGACGAATGCAAGCTGATGTTCAGCTTCAGAAGTGTACATGATGCACTGTACAATACCAACATGGGGATATTACTTGATATCAGGTCTATTACATCAGCTCCCTCATCTCCTTATCTCTTATCTCAAAGAAAAGGCTGTGTAGTTGTTTTTTTAAAAAAGCTAAATCAATTCCTTTAGCTTCCTTTCACTACAAGTGTCCTTAAATATGATTTACACTATATCACCCACCTATCTCAATTTTGCTTATTAGAACATACAAAATAAATTCAATCATGGAAAAAACTGATACAATGAAGCAGCTCAGCTGGGTCACTTCCTCCCAGCAAGGAACGTGCAGTACAGGGCTCGGAGGGGACAGAACCAAGGATCACATTGATGGAATGCATCTGATGAAGTGAGCTGTAACTCACGAAAGCTTATGCTCAAATAAATTTGTTAGTCTCTAAGGTGCCACAAGTCCTCCTCTTCTTTTTATTGATGGAATACTGTGTCAGAGATTGTGGTTTGCCCTACTCAGAACGGGCAAGAGGTTCTGATCCCAAAAGCCATAAATTCCCCCTTTCATTCTGATCTAGGAAGTTATAACAGACTAGGAACCATACTAGAACTCAGGAGATACGAGTTCAAGTCCCAGCTGCCACAAACCCCTTTGGGGCAAGTTACCTGGTCTCTCAAAGCAGCTCTATCTGTAAAATGGGGAACATGCTTCCTTCCTCCCACCCTTTAGACTATTTAAAGTGAAAGTACTTAGGACCAAAAAGAAAAGGAGTACTTGTGGCACCTTAGAGACTAACCAATTTATTTGAGCATAAGCTTTCGTGAGCTACAGCTCACTTCATCGGGTGCATAAAGTGGAAAATGCAGGGAGGATTTTTTATATACACACAGACCATGAGAAAATGGGTGTTTATCACTTCAAAAGGTTTTCTCTCCCCCCACCCCACTCTCCTGCTGGTAATAGCTTATCTAAAGTGATCACTCTCCTTACAATGTGTATGATTGTCAAGGTTCCTCCCCCACTCTGAACTCTAGGGTACAGATGTGGGGACCTGCATGAAAAACCTCCTAAGCTTATCTTTACCAGCTTAGGTCAAAACTTCCCCAAGGTACAAAATATTCCACCCTTTTGTCCTTGGATTGGCCGCTACCACCACCAAACAAATACTGGTTACTGGGGAAGAGCTGTTTGGACACGTCTTTCCCCCCAAAATACTTCCCAAAAACCTTGCACCCTACTTCCTGGACAAGGTTTGGTAAAAAGCCTCACCAATTTGCATAGGTGACCACAGACCCAAACCCCTGGATCTGAGAACAATGAAAAAGCATTCAGTTTTCTTACAAGAAGACTTTTAATAAAAATAGAATTAGAAATAAGAAATCCCCCCTGTAAAATCAGGATGGTAAATACCTTACAGGGTAATTAGATTCAAAACATAGAGAACCCCTCTAGGCAAAAACCTTAAGTTACAAAAAAGATACACAGACAGAAATAGTTATTCTATTCAGCACAATTCTTTTCTCAGCCATTTAAAGAAATCATAATCTAACACATACCTAGCTAGATTACTTACTAAAAGTTCTAAGGCTTCATTCCTGGTCTATCCCCGGCAAAGACAAAATGTAGACAGACACACAAACCCTTTGTTTCTCTCCCTCCTACCAGCTTTTGAAAGTATCTTGTCTCCTCATTGGTCATTTTGGTCAGGTGCCAGCGAGGTTACCTTTAGCTTCTTAACCCTTTACAGGTGAGAGGAGATTTCCTCTGGCCAGGAGGGATTTTAAAGGGGTTTACCCTTCCCTTTCTATTTATGACAATGATAATCAAGGTGGGCCATTTCCAACACAAATCCAGGGTTTAACAAGAATGTCAGAGGAACAGTGGGGGGGGGGGGAGGAAAAAACAAGGGGAAATAGGTTACCTGGCATAATGACTTAGCCACTCCCAGTCTCTATTCAAGCCTAAGTTAATTGTATCCAATTTGCAAATGAAGTCCAATTCAGCAGTCTCTCACTGGAGTCTGGTTTTGAAGTTTTTCTGTTGTAATTTCGCAACTTTCATGTCTGTAATCGCGTGACCAGAGAGATTGAAGTGTTCTCCGACTGGTTTACGAATGTTATAAGTCTTGACATCTGATTTGTGTCCATTTATTCTTTTACGTAGAGACTGTCCAGTTTGACCAAGGGGACATTGCTGGCACATGATGGCATATATCACATTGGTGGATGTGCAGGTGAACGAGCCTCTGATAGTGTGGCTGATGTTATTAGGCCCTGTGATGGTGTCCCCGAATAGATATGTGGGCACAGTGGGCAACGGGCTTTGTTGCAAGGATAGGTTCCTCGGTTAGTGGTTCAGTTGTGTGGTATGTAGTTGCTGGTGAGTATTTGCTTCAGGTTGGGAGGCTGTCTCCAGGCAAGCACTGGCCTGTCTCCCAAGATTTGTGAGAGTGTTGGGTCGTCCTTCAGGATAGGTTGTAGATCCTTGATAATGCGTTGGAGAGGTTTTAGTTGGGGGCTGAAGGTGACGGCTAGTGGCGTTCTGTTATTTTCTTTGTTAGGCCTGTCCTGTAGTAGGTGACTTCTGGGTACTCTGTTAGTCTGTGTACATACAACACCTAGCACAATGGGGAGTAACGAACAGGAACAGCTAACAGGGGAGTTTCGTGAGGGAGTTTAGAGGAGAGAGTGTGAGCCGGGGGGCTAGATACACTTAACATTCTTTAAACTTAAAGCCAAATACCCCCTGATAAAAACAAAACAACAACAAAGGAATGACCTTAAGGAGTAAAAAAAGAGAAAGCAGGCAGAAGTCCAGCAACAGAGTGGGGCTATCCAGTTTATTGCACCCAATGCAGCATGTATGCTTACCTGCCCTATGGGCAGGTGGCATATATGTACATTCAGTGCAAGGAGCTCCTGGCCCTCAGAGACTGTGTATAGGCTTTGGAGAGCAGAGTAGCTGAACTGGAGGAGCTATGGGAGACAGAGAGGTATATAGATGAGACCTTCCAGGACACAGTAGATCGGTCCCACCCCTGGTCTGACAGCTTCTGTGCTGTTGAAGAGGATGAAAGTCTCAGGGAAGGAAAACATCCAACTGAAGCAGAGGGAAATGATCTCATAGTTGGGACCCTTCTTCCAGATGATGTCATGGTATCATCTCGCACTGAGGATACCTTTCTGGGGAAGGGAAATACAGTTATTAGGAAGAGACAAGTAATAGTTATGGGGGAGATTCGATCATTAGAAACATAGATAGCTGGGTTTGTGATGACAGGGAGAACCACATGATGACTTGCATGCTTGGTGTGAAGGTTGCGGATCTCTCGAGACATCTAGATAGACTTATGTGTAGTGCTGGGGAGGAGCTGGTAGTCGTGGAACATGTAGGTACCAGTGACATAGGGAAGGATAGGAGAGCGGTCCTGGAGGCCAAATTTAGGCTGCTAGGTAAGAGATTGAAATCCAGGGCCACCTAGACAGACAGAACTGCAGGGTCTCAATGCATGGATGAGACAATGATCTGGGGAGAAGGGGTTTAGATTTATTAGAAACTCGGGAAACTTTTGGGAAAGGAGCGTATACAAGAAGGACGGGCTCCATCTAAACCAAAATGGAACCAGATTGCTGGCACTTAAAATTAAAAAGGTCTTAGAGTGGGGGAAAGCCGACAGGTGCGGAGGAGCACGTGGTTTGGACAGTGACATCCTCTAGGGGAGGATCTATTAATGGATTTTCTATGTCCTAGTAAGGAGAAGAGGATTGAAGATGATAAAATAGGGGTAGGATCTGATGAGAAACAGTCAAAAGAAAAAAAGTCCCATTCAATTACATTGTGTAATGGCAGACAGCTAAAAAGTGACAAGTTTTTAAAGTGCTTATATACCAATGCTAGAAGTCTAAATAATAAGATTAAATGAGGATATTGATATAATAGGCATCACAGAAACTTGGTGGAATGAGGATAATCAATGGGACACAGTAATACCAGGGAACAAAATATATCGAAGGACAGAACAGGTTGTGCTGGTGGGGAAGTAACACTATATGTGAAAGAAAGCATAGAATCAAATGAAATAAAAATCTTAAATGAACCAAACTGTGCCATAGAATCTCTATGGATAGTAATTCCATGCTCTAATAATAAGAATATAGCAGTAGGGATATATTACCGACCACCTGATAGTGACTGAAATGCTCAAGGAGATTAGAAAGGCTATTAAAATAAAAAACTCAATAATAATGGGGGATTTCAACTATCCTTATATTGGCTGCGTACATGTCACCTCAGGACGGGATGCAGAAATAAAGTTTCTTGACACCTTAAATGGCTGCTTCTTGGAGCAGCCAGTCCTGGAACCCACAAGAGGAGAGGCAATTCTTTGAATGAATTATTTGCATCGGTCTCCTCAGCTGAGGATGTGAGGGCAATTCCCAAACCTGAGCCATTCTTTTTAGATGACAAATATGAGGAACTTTCCCAGATTGAGGTGTCATTAGAGGAGGTTTTGGAACAAATTGATAAACTAAACAGTAATAAGTCACCAGGACCAGATGTATTCACCCAAGAGTTATGAAGGAACTCAAATGTGAAATTGCAGAACTACTAACTGTAGTCTGTAACCTATCATTTAAATCATCTTCTGTACCAAATGACTGGAGGATAGCTAATGTGAGGCCAATTTTTAAAAGGACTCCAGAGGTGATCCCAGCAATTACAGGCCATACGCCTGACTTTGACACCGGGCAAACTGGCTGAAACTATAGTAAAGAACAATATTGTCAGACACATAGATGAATATAAGTTGTTGGGGAAGAGTCAACATGGTTTTTGTAAAAGGAAATCATGCCTCACCAATCTACTAGAATTCTTTGAGGACAAGCACGTGGACAAGGGGAATCCAGTGGATACAGTGTACTTCAACTTTCAGAAAGTCTTTGACAAGGTCCCTCACCAAAAGCTCTTAAGCAAAGTAAGCTGTCATGGGATAAGAAGGAAGGTCCTCTCATGGACTGGTAACTGGTTAAAAGATAGGAAACAAAGAGTACGAATAAATGGTTAGTTTTCAGAATGGAGAGAGGTAAATAGTGGTGTCCCCCAGGGGTCTCTACTGGGACCAGTCCTCTTCAACATATTCATAAATGATATAGAAAAAGGGGTAAACAGTGAGGTGGCAAAATTTGCAGATGATACAAAACTATTCAAGATAGTTAAGTCCCAGGGAGACTTTGAAGAGCTACAAAAGGATCTCTCAAAATTGGGTGACTGAGCAACAAAATGGCAGATTAAATTCAATATTGATAAATGCAAAGTAATGCACATTGGAAACACAATCCCAACCATACATATAAAATGATGGGGTCTAAATTAATTGTTACCACTCAAGAAAGATCTTGGAGTCATTGTGCATAGTTCTCTGAAAACATCCGCTCAATGTGCAGTGACAGTCAAAAAAGTGACTAGAATGTTGGGAATCATTAAGAAACAGAGAGATAGTAAGATAGAAAATATCATGTTGTCTCTATATAAACCTATGGTAAGCCCACATCTTGAACACTGCATGTAGATGTGGTCGCCCCATCTCAAAAACAATATATGGGAATTGGAAAAGGTTCAGAAAAGGGCAACAAAAATTATTAGGGGTGTCAAATTTCCTTCCCCACTCTGAACTCTAGAGTACAGATGTGGGGACCTGCATGAAAGACCCCCTAAGCTTATTCTTACCAGCTTAGGTTAAAAACTTCCCCAAGGTACAAACTTTGACTTGTCCTTGAGCAGTATGCTGCCACCACCAAGCAATTTAAACAAAGAACAGGGAAAGAGACCACTTGGAGGGATATTTTGGGGAAAGACGTCTCCAAGACCTACACCCCCTTTCCTGCGGGAGGCTTGATAATAATATTCTCACCAATTGGTACAGGTGAACACAGACCTAAACCAGATTGGGTCTTAAGAACAATGAAAAATCAATCAGGTTCTTAAAAGAAGAATTTTATTTAAAGAAAAGGTAAAAGAATCACCTCTGTAAAATCAGGGTGGTAAATACTTTACAAGGTAATCAGATTCAAAACATAGAGAATCCCTCTAGGCAAAACCTTAAGTTACAAAAAGACACAAAAACAGGAATACACATTCCCTCCAGCACAGCAAATTTTAAAAGCCACTATACAAAAGAAAATCTAATGCATTTTCTAGCTAGATTACTTACTAACTTTACAAGAGTTGGAAGGCTTGCATCCTTGATCTGTTCCTGGCAAAGGTCTCACACAGACAGACAAAACCCTTTGTCCCCCTCCCCTCCAGATTTGAAAGTATCTTGTCCTCTCATTGGTCATTTTGGGTCAGGTGCCAGAGAGGTTACCTTAGCTTCTTAACCCTTTACATGTGAAAGGGTTTTGCCTCTGGCCAGAAGGGATTTTATAGCACTGTATACAGAAAGGTGGTTACCCTTCCCTTTATATATTTGACAAGGGGTATGGATCGGCTGACATATGAGAGGAGATTAATATGACTGGGACTTTTCAGTTTGGAAAAGAGACGACTAAGGGGGGATATGATAGAAGTCTATAAAATCATGACTGGTGTGGAGAAAGTAAATAAGGGAGTGTTATTTACTCCTCCTAACACAAGAACTAGAGATCACCAAATGAAATTAATAGGCAGAAGGTTTAAAATAAACAAAAGGAAGTGGTTTTTTTGCACAATACACAGTCAGCCTCTGGAACTCTTTGCCAGAGGATGCTGTGAAGGCCAAGACTATAACAGGGTTCAAAAAAGAACTAGATAAGTTCATGGAGAATAGGTCCATCAATGGCTACTAGCCAGGCATCCCTAGCCTGTTTGCCAGAAGCTGGGAATGGGCAATGGGGGATGGATCACTTGGTGATTATCTGTTCTGTTCATTCCCTCTGGGGCACCTGGCACTGGCCACTGTCAGAAGACAGGATACTGGGCTAGATGGACCTTTGGTCTGACCCAGTATGGCCGTTTTATGTTCTTATGTCTCATCTTTACTGGGGTTTAGGTACTAGTGTAACAAAAATTAAGAAAAAAAAATATGCTGGAGGCCAAGACTGACTACTCTCAGGCCCTATTCCTCTACATTGGTTCTTGGGTCCACCACCACCACCAGTTTCTGGGGCTTTCCTACACACGCAGGACCCCAATTCCTCACAAAGGGGATCAAAGCAAAAGCTAATACTCACTGCATGAGAACCTCTGTGCTCTTGGTTGTGGAGCAATTTGTACTTCTTTCTAGTCTTGTTCCAGCCCAACCTCTCTGCATGTGTAGATCACCAGACCTGTGGAAAGATTCCATGGGGTTGAGGGAAAGAGGTGAATAATACTGCACAAGTGACACACAAACTTCCTGCCCCTGCTGACTGAACAGGGTATTTTGCCTCTATGTGAGGCAGACACACTGTTTGGTCCCTTTTGTTTTCTGCACTTAGTATTGGTAAATGTCTACAATTATAAAGTTGACTTAGGTTTCAACACTTTTGACCTGAGACCTCAGATACTTACATTTCTGGAAGTTTAAAAACAAAGACAAACCAGGACCTATACGTTCAACACTCTAAAGTGTTCCTGCAGCCCCAAAACTGCTTCTGCATATTTTAAAGTATATGGTATGTGCAAACCGATTCCCAGTAATAGATCAGGCTGCTGAATAACCTGCGATTTGGCCAGCAATTTAAAATATGTAAAACACTTGGATATCCTGTTGACATAACTTGCAGGCCGAACAGAAATAAGCTTCCTAATTCACAGTGAAAAGTGCCCAGTTCTGCACATTATTTGGCATTTAGAACTCCTGTTGGTTTCAGACTGTTTGCAGGATCAGACCTAACATCAGGAAAAGGTTCACTGTGCTATTGTATAATAATAAAAACGGTATATAACATGTTTACCTGAACAGGTTCACAATTTCTTTTAATTTTAATTGTCAAAATCCAAATACGTAAAAAAAGTCCTGACTACATTAATGCCCCTTTCAGCAGAAATGGTCTAAGTTTCCCAGTCGAGGAAGCCCACCAGCACTGAGCAAGTAAGCAGATATCAGGTGCGGATAGGTTCAAAACTGTCCTGTAGAACTGCGGTCATACCACATACCTCACATAGGTCACTTCCCTACTTTGTATCCCGGCATGCTTTGCTGGGGAACATTGTGGTAACAAAGGTTCTGCAAAGAGGAATGATGGATCATCAGAGACTGCCAGAGATAAGCACCACTAACAGTGCAACACCTATGAGCCACATTGTTGCAGATCAGGTGCCTCGAACAGGCAGCCTTGTAAAATAGAACACCAGCACTCTCCCCTTCCCAGTTAGCAATGCTAGTAGCAGAGAAGGTCTCCCTTCGCAGCACCTCTTCCTTTCTATAGGACAAAAAATGGTGATGTAGAGCAGTGTTTCTCAACCTTTTTGATACCAGAGACCAGCTTGATGCCTTCCTAAACCATGCCAGGGAGATCTCAGGGACCAGCACCAGTCCATGGACCGGTCATTGAGAAACACTGACGTAGAGGACCAGAGACACTGGCGCTACTGCCAAAGAGCAGAATGCAGATGCTGTGGCTTGAAAGGGGCAGGGAAAGTCTCCTTGTCTCTATCCTTCCAGAAGCCTTTGATCACACTCCTTTGAGAGGGAAGATGCAAGAGCAGCAGCCACTCAGAGGACGTGACAAGGAGGAGGGAAGAAAGAATCAAGGGGATAGCCCAAGGAAAGAGGAATGATGCCTATTCCCACGATCTATGGCTACAGAGAACGCACTAATCTTAAGAACTGCAAAACTGTTAAAATTAAAATTGATTCAGTTGTAGAGGTGACAATGTAAAGAGACTTGTAAGGAGAAGAACACAGCTCTAAGCTGGAGCAGCCCATGGTGGTGTTCAATATCCCAGGAGGACAGAGATTGCTTAGGTCAATTCAAAGCCTGTACTAGCAGACTCATGACATATGACACACCTTTATCACTAATAAGACCAACTGTGGGTCAAACTGCTACTTTAGCCACAGTTGGTTTAATGGCTAAGGATGTTAGGCCTTTACTTGCCACTATAGAGAGATCTGAACCAGAATTCAGGATCTGAACTTTTTTCCTTGTGGTAATTTCTATAGGTCAGAACTAAAACCTCCCCAACTTCAGAGGATTAGAGTCTGACTCTAGACCTACATACAAGCTTCATGGCTTGAATCTCTCTCTGCCTTCCAGGAGACAGCTGGACTGGCAACTGGTTTAATTCTAATTTAGGGTCATGTCCTGTCATCACTTTTTGACAAAATTCACTGTGACATCAATGTCAAGTTATGACTCTAAAACATTGACACAGTCAAGAACGTGCTCAATATCAATGTTCATTTATTATTTATAAGACCTGTAAGGGTAGGTAGTCAAAGACGTACGTGTGACAAACGTAGGCACAAAAATATCCAGTCTCTCTCTCCCATACCCACAAAGCATTGGGGTATTTTATAGACAGAGCTGGCCAGACATTTTCTAATAAAAGATTTTCTCTTAAAAAAAAAAAAGTGGGAAAAATGTGCATTTTTTGCTTTTTCCGTTTTTTAATTTGAAAAACAACAAACTGGAACCAAACTTTGTAGTTTACCCCCAAAATGAGGATTTAGTATGTGGAAATTTAATAAGAACCCCCCCCAACAGTCCATTTTTAACACTTTGGAATAAAAACAAAGGTGGGGGGGGTTGAGCTGCTGGTGGGTTTTCTGGTAAAGATGTGGGGTGCACATTTTTGAAAAGCCAGCCCATATCTTTCAAAGTTTGTGCTTATTTTCAGCATGGATGTGTCGGGGGTTTTCCCAGTAACTTTTTAATAAACCCAGGCTTTCTAGCATCAGACTGTCATGGGCCTCCTGCTGATTTGTCATCCGTGCATTTGTTTTAAACCAGTTTTTCAATTAACATTTTTCACTGGTCAGTTAGAAAAATTGGTTGCAGTCTTTCGCAAATGTTCTTAAAATATGGCATTAAAATTCCTCCAATTATGTCCTTATCAACTTAAAAAGAACCAAAGAAAACGGGTACTAAAACAAGGAGACATTGTGTCATGAATAAAAGCTGGTAAACCGATTCCTTTTTAGACAAAGCTGAAAAGCATCTCTTTAGTTGTGGCAAGCAGCACAACAGAACCTGCTATAATCATATACAGATGATGGGAATTTGTCTAACGTTTTATGGTGAATCGTTGATGAGGCCTGCAGAAGGAAAATTTGTAGAAATAAAATCACCTTGACAGTAAAGCACTAGGGTCAAAAAGCAAAGTAAAGTCAGTGTTCTTAGCTTTAATAAAAACAGTATGATCTGTCATCAACACAGCATTTTTACACTCTTGGACAATGCACTCTGTGAGCTCCTGCTGGGTTTCATTTGATTTTCACCAAAACCAACAAAGGACAGCTTATAGCTGGTAATTCATTATGACAGCAGCAACGTTATAAAAATACACATGTTTAGACCCCTGTAAATAAACAGCCTGCGCTGTGATTTTTAGTGCAATAGATGTTGGCAAGGCTAGGGAAAACATCAGTAAACTACCATGGTTTTTTTCAAACTATGATCATAAAAATATTTTAAAATCCGATTATCTCTATTTGCTTGCACTAAATCTGCTTGCTGTTCTGTGAGGTGACTGGGTAAGAAAGTAGGCAAAAAATAAAGATCTGTTGAAAAATAGCTAACAGAACTGTATGTACATTGCAGTGCAGTCCAAATACCAGTAGTGCATTATCACAAAGCAAAACAGTATAATTAATAACTGAAAATATGGATTAAACTAGATCATCATTGATGTGGTGCATTAGGCAGAGTGATATACAACTCTCTCTCCAGTCCCTGATTTTGCTATGGTGTTAACATGGTTAGGATTAGAGAGAAGCAGAAAAAGAACAAAGAAAAATAGAGACATGGGTATAGAACAAATGACATTTGAAATAAAGCATTCATTTTTAAGACGGGTGGACAACAGAGCCTCTCAAAGGAAGGAAACTCATTTCCTACAAAGCTGCTATGGCAGCTAGGCAAAAATAAGTTTCTTAAAGTATATAGTAACTTTACTAAAACCTTGTATGTTATGAAAGCTGTAGTCAGCTGCAAAATGATGAAAAAAGTATTAGACGCTTTTGACCAGGTAAAAGGTTAGTTTAACTGAACACAGTAGAATACAAGTTTAACAGGTATTTGTATGCTTTCCCGTTGCCATTTACTTCCCAAATCAATTCTGACATATATAAAGGTGAACATATAGGACTGGGGGGCGGGAAAGCTTGGTCAGTTGGTTAGAGTACAGGGCTAGGAACACACTGGGATCTTCCCAGCTCTGTCACAGACATGCTGTTTGACCGCTGACAAGTCACTTAGCAAAGAATTTTCAGAAACACAAATTACTTAGGAGCAATGACTTTCCATGAAACTTGTGCTGAAATTACTTAAATATGCTGGAAAATCCCATCTGGAGTGTGCCTGAGCTTTCCCACTTGTACGTGGAGATAATTTTGTCGCTCTTGAAGATGAAAGTCAAGTTTTTAAAAGGAGCTCACATATATAAAAGATACTACACTTATGTGGTCCATGTAAATATTGAAAAACATGCAGATACTTATCTACACAACACCCCTGTAGGCTAGAAAAGAACTTGTTACCAATGTGGGGGCGGGGGGGGTGAGGGTACTAGGGCACAGAGACATTAAAAGACTTTGCCCAAAGTCAGACAAAAGATCTATGGTGGAACAGAGAACTGAACTCAAATCCCAGCCAGAACCTTAAACAAAGGACCATAATTCCCCCCTAAAAGTGCAAATGTAAAAATATTCTCAGATTGCATAGCAGAACAAAATGTCATGAAAGTTTGTTTTATATCAACATCAAGAAAATCTCAAATATTCACTGCTCTACAGCAGTTACACACTGATGTACACAGTATTATCCGCCAAAAAATTTTCATTCAGATTGAACTGAAATATCCAAATTCACAGGCATTTAAACAAAAGCGAGAGAGAGAGAGAGAAAGCATTCAGCTGTGTGTGGAAGCGTAAAGAGATGCCAGAGCTTTGGCAGGGAACAGGGGTAGGGGGGTAGTGTGTGAACCAGAACTATATGTCCTCATAACTTGAGTTATGTTTTGGTCTCCTGAGAAAGCAGTTCTTCCTTGTCAAGTTTCAAGTGCATGAGCTTCCATCCCCCTCTTGTACATTTGCAGAAAAAGGCCTACCCTACAGTTTTCCTGTGGATAGTAATAGGCTTAATAATTAAATAGATAGTGACACTATGAACAGGTCAACTGCCTCCCAAGCACCCACTCATGGTTTTAGGTCAGACACCCTGCCGCAGTTTCCCTCTTCAACTCACAGCCTCTTAAATAAAACTACCAAACAAGCTCTTCTCTAGCTCAGCACACCCATCCTTGGGATTGGATTTATTAACATAAAAGTCATTCCCAAAATAAAGTTCTCAAATCTTCAGCAAGTCCATACTTCCCATCTTTCCCTACCTGCAATCCTTTTCCCTTAAAGATTCAGGGTTCCTTGATAGAACCTACTCACTCCCAGCAGTCTCTGAGGTTGCCTCTTGCCCTGAGCATCCCCCCTTCTGTATCTTCTTGTTGCTCTGTCCTCCATCTCCTCCATACCTAGCTGGCTCTACTGATTAAACCTCATACCTTATCCCAAGTGTGGCAGGCAGGGCCAAATGTATAGGGCTAGTGAGCTACAGGCCCCTGGCCCTTAAAGAAGTAGGCCACTCTGTTATACCCACATTGCAAATTAATTTAGCGCAAGTTTTAAGTAAATTTAAATATGTAATACTTCGTTAATTTCTTGGCGACTATTTTCAGTGAGATCAGGTGGTATTTTGAAATCAAACTGACATTTCCAGCCTAGTGAGAATCCGAAGCCTGGTTTTATCTTCCACTCAACAAAGCTTGTTAAGCAGGAGAGGGGGGAAAATGGGAAATTGTAACATAAAACCAGTTTATAAAAAGAGCGACATTCAGATTAATGTAATACACATTTGTGAAAAGTGGGCCTACACTGCACACACACTAAATGTAGCAGCAGAAGGCCCCAAAGCTAACACAGCGGCCATGTTACATTTTCATTTAGTCAGAGGGCCAGGAAGTGGGGGAAGACATGCATGTGGACATCACAGGACCCTACATACCCCTGGGCCAAACTTTGAGGCAAATTTCTGAACCCAAACATAGGGTAGGGGTTGGTGGTGGGCAATGCTAGAAGAGGCACCACCACAGGATCCATTGCACAGCACCACAGACCCAAAATTGCAAGAACGGAGATAAGAGTGACCACTGATAGACACACATCCTGTGCAGCAGCTGCAGAGTGAATGAATGCACGGGTTAGGTTGAAGATTCTGTTATTTAGTCCGGTGCCTTTCAAACACAGCCCAAAGCCCTTTTATGCGGACTTAACCTCACGCCCGGGATTAAGTTCTCTTTGTAGTTTCTCATCATTTAATTTGCAACTGTAGGCTTGATAGTTTCCACTAAGGTACTTTTTTATTTTTTAAAGTGTCTGAATTATATCTGAGACAATGTAACATTTTGCAGAAGGATTTCAAAATATCAGCTGACAGAAGACAGAACAGTATATTACTTAGGATTTTTTTTTTACATATTCAAACAACATTCACTTCCTCCTGCTAGAATATATAAAACATAGATCATATTTTTAAATAACTGGAGAACAAAAGGTAGAGAAAGCAGATGTCTCCTGCTCCAGTCATTTACAATGACATTCTACATATTCTCCCATTTCAAGTATACGTTTAGCCTAAGATTGTGGAGAATGCACTGTCTGAAGACAGCTGCATGAAAGAGCTGCTGCTATTTTTCCTTCTCTTATCTAGGTCCCCATCCTGGAGGTCTGGCTTTTCTGGGGCTTTTGCATATGTCATGAATGCAGGATTGGGCTCTTGTGCAATAGCAAAATAAGGACTATCCAACTACTAAAATATGCTGCTTTACTAAATTAGCAAAGAAAGTAACCCTGAAAATAAAAAAAATCCAGGGTGAAATCCTGGCCCTGATAAAAATCAGTGGTAATTTTGCCATTGACTTCTGTGGGATCAGGATTTCACCAACTATATATAAATGCAGAAGCAAAACATGCGGGAAAAGATGTTAAATAAATCATCTTACAAATAGGAACAACTGCTTTTCTTTCAGTCCTCCTGAAAGGAAAAATGATTATGCTTTTTAGCTGTCAGAACAGAACTCAGAGGTAATTCATTAACACATATAAAACAAAATGAAAAACAGCTCCAGAGTACGACCTTTCACTTCAACAAAAGCTGTAGCAAGTGTACTGCAGGCCAAATTAATACCCATTTTACTAGGCAAATAAATTCAAAAGAGGGAGTCAGTCAGCAGGCTCTTTATTCAGTGTGTGAGGAAACAAGACTTTTCTGTTACAAGCCAATATCATTTCTGAACAGAGCCTGAACCAGGAACTCAAAAGTAGCGACATATAGTAAGTATAGAAATTTGTTCCAAAACACTTCTTTGAAATAAAACTTATGCTGGTCATCTTACAAAGCCATTCACTGGAGCTTTTTAACATTTATTCTATATTAGCACAACACGGTCTATGATTTTGGAATCAAGTCTCTGATTTTACTATCATCTTCCTGGTCTTTACACGCCATTGTCTTCATAGACAGGAATCCTAAAAATCAAATTTATATCTATAAGTACAGCCAAACATGGTTAAAAATTGGTAAGGTATCTTTAACTGTTGCTCAGAGAAATGGCATGAGAAAGTGGAAAGATACATCACAATTATTTATTCTAACTGCTTAAAAATCTAATAAAATTCCATGACAATAACAATATCCCAAACCAGTAAGCTAACTAGGGCTCAAGTGACAGAGTATGGAGGATTTGAATTTCTACAAAACATATAATTTAATGTAAAATCGTTCATTTTACCTGTATGTGTTTTAAGTACAGTACATTGAACAATATCATACACAAAGAGGAAGTATATTTACTATAGAGGAGACAGTCTGCTGTAGCTCTTCAAAAGCAGGTATTTTAAAGTTTACTTTCACATGGGTTTTCACTTTTTGACCTGCTCTTGACCTGGGTAATACTTGCAGACCAGTGAGTTTAAGAAGGCCTGGGATCTATTAAAAGAGTAGTAGCTTGACTTTTACTGAGTAGCATGCTGATGGTTTAAAGTAAATGTTATGGTTTGTCACAGGAACCAATTTGGTTACCGTTTGTTCTTCCTGCCCCTGCCTGCTGATATTTTTTCAAGTGTTTTTCATTCTTTAAATTCTATAAAGAAATCTGTATGCTGTTATTTTAAACTTCTGCATCTCTCTTTTTAGTAGTTCATATTTAAACACTGGGCAGTGCACCCAAAGTTTAATCTGAGTGTCATGTGGTAGAACTTGAACCCAAAGTGCACTAACATTGAGGTCATCTTTTCTGAACATTCAGTAATTATTGTGAGAAGTCAGACTTACCTGCATTTTGAAATCTGAACTTGCTACAATTCATGGAACTCATCTGCCTAAAGTAAGCAGATGACTAGCACAATACTGGATGCAAACATTTTATGCAGTTAAGTTTTAACACCTGTCTCAATTTGCACATCACTTGTTTTTGACTTATTATAGTATACACTATATGGGGTTTGTTAGAGATATGTCAAAACAGTACAAAACTGCGAAGGGCTTGCATAGATGGGAGCCAGAGCCAAACCCCTGGTTTTGCCCTTCTTTAGTTTGTTGACATACTGATGATTCTAATTAATTTAACATGATTTTTTTTATTTATGCTATTTACTCGAAAAATACAAGCTCTAGAAGTCTTTGGGCCAAATACAGTAGGTCACATTTTAAATCCCCAAGTTAATATTCTCAGGAGGTTTTGTATATGAGAGAAGTATGGGTAAAAACAGGAGTGAATCAGCCTTCGCAAAAGAACATAAGCTAGTGCTTGACATGTATGTAAGGAGAGATTAAAGCAAGCATTGGTTTGAGCCTCATTCTTTCCTGTAAAGCATTAGGTTCAAAGATTCTCTGAGTTTTGTAAATCCTCTGACTTGTGTTTCTTTAGATGTCTCATTTTTATTTGCCTCAAAACAAAGAGCTTGTGTACCAACAATGACTTATGCCCCAAAGTGATATCAGTACTATAAGTTTATGTTCACAAAACTAATCACCTGTGTTCCCCAAATTCAGCGAAGAAGGGAATGGAGTGTCAGCTGTCAAGTGTCTTTCCTTCTGCAACAAGAAGTTTATTGGCTTGATTCTTCAAAGTATTATGTTTTGTATTATATAAAGGGGATTTTCTATGGACTTTACTCCAATATTACTGAATCTGTCAAACAAAAGAAAAGTCTCCAGGTTTATAAAGTTTTATATCTATATCGCACCTCTCAGCAGCCGGGAAGCCAAACTAGAGAGAGTTCACCTAAGGCAGAACTACTGGCTAACTAGAAGAGCTGAAAAATTCAATTATGGAAACATTCAAAATGCTGAAACATATTGATGAAAACAGGCAATAGAGATGAGTTATATTCTGCAAATTTTTCAAAAAGAGAAGGGGATGGAATACAAAGCTGAATGAGTTAAACAATTTGGAGTTAAAACAATTAAACAGGAAGAAGAGTGGGATTACATGCGATACAGGAGAACATAGCAGAGACATTTCTAAGGATGGTCATTGTTTTACAAGAGACAGCTACCTGAAAGCAAGTTCCTTGGAGGTACATAAATTAGCACTAGCCTCCTAATCCTTCAACCCTTCAAGGCAGTGAAGTCAATGGGAGTTTACATACAAGGACTCTGGATCTGAGAGTAATATTTATCCATTTCCAAGTGGTCAGGTTATTGATCAAATAATTAAAGACAGCCAGATCATCCCCTTCTGTGGTGATAATAATTTAAAAAACAACAGGGAATGCTCAAAGGGAGGAAATCTCCATGAGGAGATCCTCCAACATCATTTCTGCTAGAGAGGGACAGGGTTTGTCCCACACTCTGAAAATGTGACAGAGCTGCCCCCAGCTCTAACTTGACACCCCGCCCAACCATAGAATCATAGAATATCAGGGTTGGAAGGGACCTCAGGAGGTCATCTAGTCCAACCCCCTGCTCAAAGCAGGACTGATCCCCAATTAAATCATCCCAGCCAGGGTTTTGTCAAGCCTGACCTTAAAAACTTCTAAGGAAGGAGATTCCACCACCTCCTATGGTAACGCATTCCAGTGTTTCGCCACCCTCCTAGTGAAAAAGTTTTTCCTAATATCCAACCTAAATCTCCCCCCACTGCAACTTGAGACCGTTACTCCTTGTTCTGTCATCTGCTACCACTGAGACCCAGTCCCATGTAGTTCAACTCCAGCGAATTACTGCAGACTCTCCTCGGATTTGGGTGGAGGGGGAAAGAGGGTAACCGTACAGAAAAGGCCTATATTTTCTGCAGAGAGAGAGCTCTGCCCACAGCTGACCCAATCCTGTCTCCACCATGCACAGTCTCCATCCCCTCCTGCAGCACAGACTCTGGATATGCAGTGGTTAGAGTCAGGAAACTAACCAAACTAGCCATTCTTACTTATGATGCTGAAGCACTCAGTTGAAGTCAGCACAAAGAGGCTACAGTCAGCTTGATGGGCGGGGGAATAATTCACTGGGAGAGGTGGTCTCTAAGATTTCAGAAAAAAAAAATATTCCTCTGAGCTGAGACTGATCCTGCAGTGGAGATAGAAAAAAATATATAAAAAATAGGCTGGCTTACTAGGCATTATTCCCTGATTTCAAAGGAGTTACCCAAGCATAAGACTGGAGTAATGCACTGGTCACTGAGTCCCGGTGCATTTGTATATTGGTTATGGACCTACAGCATTAAAACAAGTTCTTATTCAATGCATAGAAAAGAGTCTGTTGCATACAGATAGAGAAGTGGAAGCTGAGTAACTCCCAGTGAAACACAAACATGTTCTTTAGCTCTTGGGATTCCCAATACTCAAATTTCAAACTTAAAACTGCTAAAAGAGTGATCAATTTGTTAATAAGAGATCAGGTGGGGTTTTGCATTTGTGGAAGGAGTATAATGGAAGAAGAGTATTTTTTATTTTCAATAAATCAAAGCATTATCTGGGGAGTTGGATAGGATTCTGCAGGTGGGAGAGGATGGAAAAGAAGATTGAACATTTGATTTAATTTACTTATTTTTAATTGGGATGGGATGCTTGTTAATTGCACTGGGATGTTGCAGAGAGGGGGATAAACCAAAGATTGCTCAGTCAGTTCATGTAAAATTAGAGATGGACTTGAGTCACAAAACTTGGGCTTAGTTCCAGATGTGCATTTCAGGCTCCCAACAGTTTGGTGGGTGTTCCACCTCGGGTTTGGGTTCAGAACACTCTAATGCCAGGGGCCAATCACATTTTTTGGATCCAGTTTTAAAGCATCTCTCAAGTTGAAATAATTTGGGGGAGTTGCATTAAGCTCATCTGTATGTAAAATATAGAGGCAACAGTAAGTCAATTCAGATACATTAAGAACTCACTCAAACCAAACATTTGTTGGAATTCTGAAAGATCTCGATACATTCATTTTACTTGTATTTTTTAACTGGATTTGGAAATGAAAATCCTGCAAAAGAAAGTCTGCTCTCCTCTATTTCCAGACAGGACTAGGGGAAAAAAAAATCCCAGAAATCTGGCAACGAAACTTTTCTCACATGATATGCAACCCAGTTATGCTGTCAAGCAGCCTGATATTGTCTGGCCCCAATGAAGTCAAGGGGAGTTTTGACATTCACTTCACTGGAGCCATATTTCACCCCAAATATTTCACTGGGGAAAATAATATCTACCACTTCAAGCCTACTCTCAGATGCCTGCTTCTAGATTGCATGACAGTTAGTGAGACAGGACAAACCCTCAGTAGCAGGAATCGTATTACGTTTTCCATAAGGGACGTGAGCTTGGGAAGATTTTAAAGGGAAAAGAGAGAGAAAAGAGAGCTTTGAATTTTAAGCTTTAGGAAAGTCCAAGTGCTAAAGAACATGGTTGAGTTACATGGGAATTTTCCCAGTTTTTAAATCTTTATAAGCATCCAAGGGCCTTTTCTGTTTGTGGAAAAGAAAAGAAAACCATTTTCTTGAAGGATAAGTTTTATATAGAGACAATTGAGGGAAAACTGCCTACCCAGCAAGACTATTTTCCATAAACAATCTTAGATATAGTCAGCAGCACATTAAAGTGGGAGCTGGTGAAGAATGAACTTAGAACAGCAGGAAAGTAAAGCAAGAAAACGAAAAAGACTCAGCCTTTTAAAATGAACTCAAGGAACAGGATATTTAAAGGGTAGGGAAAGCAAGGGACTTGATAGATCAAGACATTGCTAGTGGGATACAGACTGATTAATCTTTAAGTATTCATTTCAAATCCAGACAAAGTCAGTAGTGAGCAAAAGTTATAACCATCTGATGGCTCCTCAAAGGTGTGTGTGAAATTAAAAAATCTGTTAAGTTTCTAGTGACCAGGAGTGAAATCCTGGCTCCATTGAAATCTATAGCAAAACTCCCAATAACATCAATGGGGCCCGGATTTCTGGTGTGTGTATATATATCACCACAGTTAAACATAAAATCAGAGGTAGGTCTGAACATAAGAACAGCCATAACGGGTCAGACCAATGGTCCATCTAGCCCAATATCCTGTCTTCCAACAGTGGCCAATGCCAGGTGCTTCAGAAGGAATGACCAGAACAGGCAATCAAATGATCCATACCCTGTCCTTCACTCCCAGCTTCCGGCAGTCAGAGGTTTAAGATCACCCAGAGTATGAGGTTGCATCCTTGACCATCATGGCTAGTAGCCACCGATGGACCTATCCTCCATGAACTTATCTAGTTCTCATTTTGAACCCAGTTATAGTCTTGGCCTTCACAACATCCTCTGGCAAAGAGTTCCAGAGGTTGACTGTGCGTTGTGTGAAGAAGTACTTCCTTTCGTTTGTTTTAAACTGCTGCCTATTAATTTCACTGGGTGACCCTGAGTTCTTGTGTTATGTGAAGGAGTGAATAACACTTCCTTATTCACTAACTCCACACCATTCATGATTTTATAGACTCTATCATATCCCCCCTTAGTCATCTCTTTTCCAAGCTGAAAATGCCAGTCTTATTAATCTCTCCTCATATACACGCTGGTCTATGCCTTTAATAATTTTTGTTGACCTTTTCTCTCCCTTTTCCAATTCTAATATCTTTTTTGAGATGTGGCAACCAGAACTGCACACAGTATTCATGGATTTATATAGTGGCATTGTATTTTCTGTCTTATTATCTCTCTCTTTCCTAATGGTTCCTAACATTGTTAGCTTTTTTGACTGCCACTGTACATTTAGTGGATTTTTCAGAGAACTGTCCATAATGACTCCCACATTTCAAAAGAACCATGATCAGAATGCTTCAAGCTTCGGGACAGTTTGGCCTTTTTTCTGGGCTTACCAGCAAGGGAGCTAATTTTATTCAAAGACCATCTTAAACTGAAATTCATATCCAAATCCAAAGACTGAAAGAACATGGAGACCAAACTACCTTACTAAACTGAGAATTGGTCCCTCCAGCACAAAGACAAAGTACATTGGGAGGACAATGAAGAGAAGCTTGAACTGCTATATATATATTGGGGCCATCACTTCTCCCCTAACTCCAAAGCATGCACTGCTATGCCCAGTCAAGGTTTATTTTGATAACAAAGGTTAACAAACAAAACACAGTCTTAACTCAATTCTTGGTTCAGGGCCACCCCTCCCAGTGGTCTCTGGCACTCCAGCTCCTGGCAGCCTCAGTCAGCTCTGCTCCCCCAGAGCAGCAGCCACAAGGCTGCTTCCCTGAGCCCCTTACACCAGGACCCTAACACAGATGCTAGCTCTACTCCAGTGCAGCCTGCCTGGCCCCTGAGCTCCTGGCCCGGGAGGCTAGCCGCTGGCCCCTCCCCCGCAGCCTCAGCTCACTGCGCCGCCGGCGCAATGCTCTGGGTGGCAAGGCTGAGAGCTCCTGGGGCAGTGCAGCTGCAGAGCCCCACCTGACCCGGTGCTCTGTGCTGCACGGTGCATGGCTGGCTCCAGCCAGACGGTGTGGCTGTAGCGCCGCCAGCCACCGGTGCTCCAGGCAGTGTGGTAAGGGGGCAGGTGGGTTGGATAGAGGGCAGGGGAGTTCAAGGGGATGCTCGGGGGCAGGGTTTGGATAGGGGTCAGGGCGGTCAGAGGGCGGAGAACAAGGGGTTGAATGGGGGTAGGGGTCCCGGGGGGCAGTCAGGAAGGAGGGTGGGGGTTGGATGGGGCAGTGGGGGGCAGTCAGGGGCAGGGTTCCAGGGGCAGTCAGGGGACAGGGAGAATGGGTGGTTGGATGGGGCAGGAGTCCCGGGGGGGCAGTTAGGAATGAGAGGAGGGGTTGGATGGGATAGCAGGGGGCAGTCAGGGGACATGGAGCAGGGGGTGGCGGATGGGGCAGGAGTCCCGGGGGTCCATCAGAGGACAGGGAACGGGAGGGTTGGACAGGGGTCAGGCCACGCCTGGCTGTTTGGGAAGGCACAGCCTCCCCTAACGGGCCCTCCCTACAATTTCAGAAACCTGATGTAGCCCTCAGGCTAAAAAGTTTGCCCGCCCCTGACTTAGCCTGTCTCAGTCCCTCCTGCCAGCTGCCTACTGGCAGCCCTTTATAGGCCAGGTGTAGCCTAGTCCTCTTTAATTAGCTGGATTGGGCTCACCTGCTCCAGGCCATGGGCATTGAGCTCAGTCTATTCACAGGAACCAGCTATCCTGTGACATGCTACTGCTCATGTTGCATCAGGTCTTCAGGGTGGTCGGGTTTCTTTCTTTCATGAACATAACATCTTTCAAAACAAAAGATGTACATTATTCCAGAATGCTCAGACAAGGGCAGAGCAGTCCATTCATAGTTATAGCAATGTATTTTTTACACTTTAAAGGTAGTGACACTTTGTGAACATGAACAGAACAATGACATATAACGTTACTGTAATTAAGAAATAAAAAGAATTTGATTTAAAAACGACATGCAGGGGGAGCGGGGCTATGAATGTGCCTTAGTTGTTTCAGAGGGGCAAACCTTATGTACTCATCCGTACATTCATCAATATCTTTTCATTAAAAATTGTCCCTTATATTACAGGAATGTCTCGAGGTCTAGGCCCCAATGTGCTAATAAGGAGACAATTCCTGCCCCAAAGAGTCTAAGAGCTAGATCCTGATGTCACATGGTAGGCCAGTGTCCGCCAGGAATATAGAACTGGGGTGTCTAACTCCCAGCCCGGTTCGCTAGCCATGGGCCAACACTACCTTCTATCACCTGGTACAGAATTCTTTTTTTAAAAGCATTAGGAAAAGTAACAAAAACATTCTCAGAAAATAATAGATGTTGGCCAGTATTCTGATGACGTCATTTAGAAAAAGAATTTTCCCAGGAGCCTGAGATAATTAGGCCTGCATCTCCCACTGAAATTCAATCTGAGTTGAGTGCCTAATTCTCCTAGGTGCCTTCAAAAATACCAGCTGTTTTTTCGTTGCATTATCCTTCCCCCAAAAGTTTCTGTTGACAAAAAGGCATTTTCCAATGAAAAAACACTGTCGGAAAAATTTTGACCAGCTCTAGCCTTAAGCCCGCTGGTGGCCATGATTATTATCTGAAACCCTGAAAATATGAAAATGGAAAGAAAAAAAAAACTTTTCTCTTTTTACGTACAGAAGTTAGAAGCTGAAGTGCATGTTGTCATTTATATGGTGCCCTGTTTACAGCACTTGTCTTTCCTGAGCAATTAAAGATCAGTACAGAAACCAATAGGGAAAACCAGAAAACAGAACTTCATTCCCAGCATTCCATTAAGTTTGCCAGAGGAGATAACCCAGAGCCATTTGTGTGTTTCACTGCAAGATCTCACCCATGTTCGATTGTTTCCTAGGGAAATGACAGCTTGTGGTGACTTGGTGATCAGACATGAGATCTGAGTATTAATGTTTCTTTTACGGTGGATGCAATAGCAGCAAGCTCTCTATCTTGAGGCTGCTTAAAAACTGTTGTACCTGCAGAGCCTGTGGGCAGTTGCTGCAACCAGTTTTCTTCACTGGAGTTATTAGTTGGGAACATTGTTTACTGTTCTGAGCATGGTACTAGAACCACAAGTCCTTGAGTTCAGCTCCCACCTCTGATACTGGCTTCCCCAGAGTCACTTAATCTTTCTACCTCAGTTTCCCTTTCTATAAAATGCATCTCTGGGGCCAGGAATTAATAATTCGTCAACAATAATGAAGTGCTTTGAAGATGAAAACTTTATACTTTTTTTAATATGAAGGAATCCTGAACCATCACTGAGCTTTGGTCTCTATTCATAATCAAGCCTCTCCTGTTGTCTTTTGGACTGATCTTAGTCAGATCATTTATCAAACTAATTGCCTCAAAGACAAGCATTCTTAGGCAATCTGTTCCCTCTCCATATTTCCCATTACAGTCAATGAAAGTTATGTGTGCAGATGAAGATAACAGATCTCTAGCTCTCTCCATTTTTTTTTAAAGGACACTGAAAACATAAATATTAACATGTAGCTCAGCTTGGTTTGATTTATAAATTTGACAATATTGTGAGTAGGGAAAATAATAGAAATAAGAATGTCAGACGAATGATCATATTGTATCTTTTACAAGAAAACCGTCTCTCTACAGCCAGAAACCCCTTCAACCATGGTACCCACAGAAATACTGCTCTTGCTTCAGAGACCTAAATATAGTACCTAGCTATCTTCTTCATCCAACTGCCTAGTAAGAATAAGCCGGACATTAACGATTTGAATTGCTGGTGAACTCAACCAACAAGCAATTTCTATGCATCTATCTCAAAGGAAGAAAGAAGCAGAAATATATTTTTCTTGTGTGAATTTTCAAATTAAGCACAGCCTTTGAGCTTCTTGTAAACTACCAGCATAGCCCTCTGTCTCACTAAGTGCCATTTGAAATTGAAGAGACTCGTTTGTCTGAACTTTCTGCCGTGGCAGCTTACTATTCCTCAGATGTTATAATAATGAACTGGCAAGTATGTCCATATTTGACTGCCTTTTCTGGATAGAATCAAAAGCTGCTTGCCTGCATTATAGAGCTGTTACATATCCAATTTCTTTTTCTCAGCAAGTGTTTAGTCTTGGAAGACATGCTTGTATAACCAAACATTAACAATACAAAGTTCTGGGTTCAGGGAGCTGTGTGAGCACCAGGAGAGTTTGCTCCCTGCCTTGGGCTCTGATTAGAATCAATTCTTGAGGCAAAGTTGCTCCCTAGGAACCAAGAGTTAGTGTTGGGCTGACATTTCTGAAAGAAGGGATTGCACTTCATGCTATTTGACCATCTCTGTTCCAGGACTCTTGTGTATGTATATATATATATACATATATACATACACACACACACACATATATATAAAAACAAGTTACATGTAGAATACGCCTAGACCCTACACTGATTTCTCCTCCATTGGAAAGCTGCCCTGCAAGGCCCTATTGTCTGCTATATCTCTGCAGAGGGGCAGTGTTGGTGTATGAAGAGGGCCACTAGTGTCAGAAGAAGAGTCAACAACTTTGTGTCACAGAACCTGTGCTGCTAACAGAGATTTACCTTATGCTCTCAAATTTGACCCAATACCTAAACCACAATTTTAACAAATTGTGGCCATCCCTTTTGAATCAAAAATCCACAACTTTCTTACAGCCTTCTTTACACTGTAGTAAAATATTAACTAGAATGTACAAGTCAAAACTAAACGAGTCAAAATGACTAGATGGTACAGAATTAAAATTTTTCAGAATTTTCATTTTGTGGGGAATTTTGGCTTTTTGTTCCGTTTCAGAAAAAAAAATGCTGGAATTTCCCATGGAACAGAAATTCCAGTGGCCAGCCAGCTCTAATGATAAACAGGGAGTTCTAGGCAGCTACACTTATGGTACAGTATTCCACTGGGACAGATCATCATTTGTTGCAGTTTTAAACTCAAAATAAGGTTACTGCGGGCTGTAAAGAAAGAGTAACAAACACAAATTCTGACCTCAGTTACACCTATGTAGCCCCTATGACATCAGTGGTGTTATACCAGAATAACAGAGGAAGGAGTATCTGGTCCCCAGTGCCTGATTCTGCTCTTATGCATGTTTTCACTGGTGTAAATTCAGTGACTTAATGGAGTTACTAATGAACTACAATGTCATAAGTGAGAGCAGAGTCAGGTCTTCAATGTTAAATTTAAATGTTAAGTGCCCCCTCCAACACCCAGTGATGTCAGTGGAAGCACTTCCATTCACTTCAGTGGGCATTATTACTTCAGAGCCTACATATATAGGTAAAATTAACCTTCAAAACAATACAATAGCTGCTACTAGAAGCAACTGTTTATGCTCCAAAAGAACACAGATATTCCATTTATCAAGTTCAGTTAGCAACATTATGTCTATAATGACTATAATGAAAGAGCCGAGGTAAAGGCTAATTGGTACAAATGTGTGGTCATTCTTGTAGGAGGAACTGTAGGGAGTCTCAAGTAGCTTATGCATTTGTTTGATGAAAAATCAATGTTCTGCTACCATGAATTAGGTGTTTCGGGGCATGGCGTGTACTATTGGTTATACTCCATCTTGCGCATGCATTTATTTCTATTGACCTTGTGCAATTAACACTTGCGGTTGACACCAAATTTACACCACAAATCAGAAACACATCATGCTGGTAGACTATTGTGTCTTATCTTCCCTCTCCACTATTGATAATCCCTTTAGGTGATTTTGGAATGGTGGAGCTTCTCAGACACAGAAGAACTTAACACATCTTGATATAGCTATATCATTTTGATTATGTGAAAAAGACAGGTGGATAACATGCTTGACTTATGGAGTTCCTTTACCTTCAGTACAGATTCAGTTTGGATCTACTGATGAAAGACTCACTTTTGCTACAAGAATGGAACTAATTACCAAATTAATTAGAATGTAAAAAAGAAACTTTACTGAGAAGTGTATATATATTAATGAAGTTTCTGCAGGATCTTATTTATACCAGGTCCAACACCATCCAATCCCCTTCTTGTTTGTGCTCACTTTTAGTTCTTTTGTCACCGCTAAATATATTTAAGCCTTACAGCTCTTTCAAGGCAGGTCCTTTATAGTTACTATCAGAGGTACTGATCATACCCTGACCAAACCAGTCCCTGGCTTTGGCTAGCTGATTAAAGTTCCATAAATGTGGGAGAGATTAACATGGGCATCAGAGGGGCAGAAACTATAACTAGATATTTATGTGGTGCAAGAGCATGAGAGTCTTCTTTCCACAATAAATAAAGTGGGGCAGGGGTGAAGAGAGCTCCTACAATTATTGAGAGCTCCAGTACGGCCTCCAATCTCAGACTTCAGCAGCGGTACAAAATGGAAAGACTACAGGTCCCATGTACACTCAGAGTTCCATGCAATTCTAAACCTTAGTCCCCTAACCTTTTTCATGCAGGCCTAGACCTTTCATGGGGGCATTCTGAAATATTTATACGTCACTGACAACAAATGTCTTGAAAAAAACAGACTTTTCAAAACCTTCCTAAACATTCCCATGTATCCAACCTACTAAAAATTCTTAAGATTCTCTTGGAAAGCAGTGTTGTACCAATGGAGGGTCATGGTCCTTGGCCTCTGCATTGCCCTAAGGATATTTACCATTATTATGAGACCTGTCATTCATCTCCTATGATCTCTGGAAGTAAAAACGTTTATCTATTTAGCCAATATCTTGATTGCAGCACAGTCAGAAGGGCTTTTAAGGGCTGCATATCTCAACTATAGGGACATCTGTGTTTCTGTGTTAAAGACCTTCTGATGATTTTAGCAAATATAGAAAAACCTATTATAACTTTTCCTAGTTAGACTTTCTGGATTCACTATACACATCATGATGCTAATCAGAAACGTTGCCTGGTCCATGAGGGAATCCTTATCAAATGTATATCAAGAGGTGATATATCCATCACACACAAAGAATTTCTCTGCCTTTCACTGCGACATCAGAAATAGATTATTCCAATGCCTAGTTTAAAGATTTATTGTGGAAAACCAAATTGACCCTAACATCTATCATATTGTTTATTTACTGCTAAGGGCAGAATTCTTTACAGTGTCTTTCTTTAATTTCTAGAATCCAAAAAGAATCTAGTGCTGCCCGGTCATTCTTAACCAGAAGTACGAGTGAAGCTGCAGGACTGACTAAAAGGTTCAATTTTTGCTTCCTGATACGTTTTGTTAGTGGCCTGTAAAAACCTTCCCCCCTTTTTGAAATTGGTAAATAGTGAGGTGATTGCTTAAAAGGCCAGAATCCCCCAATATCACTCTGGTGTTGTTTCAGTGCAGTGCATCTCTCTCTCTTTCTTTTTCAGGATTTTATGCTGCAATCACCACAACATCTGTGTGTCTTTCACGTAAAATCAATAGCAATAGCGAAGTGCCTGGAGGACATTATGGAGTCTCTGGCACTTCTCCATTTATGGGGTCAAAGCTCTGCTTGGTGGTAGCTTGGGGTTTTTTGGTTGATAGGGGCTTGGGAATAGCAAGGGTGTTTGTATTGTGAGCATCATTTATGGTGGAAAGGTTTTCTCAGAAAGGAAGGTTTTGTTGTATTTCCTAAAGATGATCAGACTCTGATTTGCCTGATCTCCTCTAGAAGAGTGTGCCACAGCCAGAGCCCATGACAGAGGTTACTTTGTCTCCATCACTCACATGCTTCATCACAGACTTTGTGATCTTCATGGCCCTAGAAAGCACATGGTGGTTCATAGACAGAAATTCAATCTTTGATGTAGCTGGGGCTTGAACCATTAATTGCTGTGAAAATTAGGAACAAGGCCTTAAATGGACCGACTGAGAACCTGTGTCAGGACTTGAACACAGGCCTCCTGTGTTCATGATGGCCTAAACCGCAAGGAAGGCTGAATCATTGCTGAACTGAGAGAAGAACTAGAATTTTTTCCAAACCATTCCAGTCCCCAGTTAAATTCTACACACAAAAACATCATTTAAAAGGAATTAAGGTTGCTAGCGCACCATTGCCCGATTATAAACTCTTTAAATCAAGGAAATGCAGGGATATGAGACACTTCTAATCCATACCCTAGTGCCCACAAAGCATTTCCAGTGACAGACACCATGTCTTCACAAGAGGCCTCAAACAGAGAACACACAACACATTAACCTCCCTCACAGCACTAAAACCTCAGCAACATTAGCAAACATTCAGCATTGATACACATGCATGGGTTAAGTGTGCAGCATGTTATGTGGGGGGGAGTGTCATGTTTGTGGGGAGTGTCAGGTTGCCAGTAAGCTGTGCAGAGAAGAGGATGAGCAGAGAGGCACTGGATGTGTTTCAGGTACAAGTGCCTTCCTGTAGGATGTCTCAGAGCAGGTGACCAGCCAGAACACACTGACAAAAACCCTTTGTATTTGCATATCAGGGGGAGCTGGTCTGAGGCTACCACAGTCACCAGGATAATCACATGAAGCAGGAGCTCCATCAACTTGCTCACAGAATCAGCCTATAAATATTCCAAGACTCTTAGAAGCAACAGCAATGGGAGAAGAGAAAGTTGCCTTCACTGGCCCTGTGCATTGTGAGACCAGCTGACCGCAACTGAAAGACGTCTGACACTCAGAATTCACCCAAATCAGAAACCTCAACATCCACTCTTCATCTAGCACACAGCACTTTGGTATTCTGCAGGGAGAGCTGATAAGGTGTGGATGATATCTGTTGAAGGGACTGAGGAGGGAGGATAAGGGATACCCACCAAAAGGACAGATCTGGCCTAAAAATTGGGAGAGGGTATGCTACAGGGGGAAATAATGGTCATACCAAAATATATGTCTAAAAAATAGTTAACAAGCAAGAATTGGAGAAATTATAAAAAATAGAAAAATATCAAGGGTTAACAATAATTTAGAAAGAAAATAGGCAAAGAAAACAGGGGAGGGTTAAGGAATCAAACTAGACAACAAGCTTTAAAAATAAAAACAGATCATACACAAGACTTATAAGTACATAATAGAAAATAAAATATGGGAAATAAATGAAAGGTTAAAATACCAAAAAATAAAAACACACTAGGCAAAGAAGGAAAAACAAGAAACAATAAAAAATGTTAGTTAAGCATGGGATAAAATTATGCAAAAAATGGAAATTAGTTTCAGGTCAAATAACTAAGTGTTGAATAGTATCCCTTTCCCCCTACATCTTTTGTCTGTAAATTGTCTGAAATAGATTGTAACATTTTTGAGATAAGGTCCTGTGTTTTGGCATGTATGAAATATCCAGCACACTTCTGGGTCCTATGTACAGAATAGATAAGAATAATTTTCATCCCTCAGCAGTGACATTGCACGAAATCAATAATTTCACATCAGAAGATTTAAATATGGCACTATTTTTGCTTACCTGTTTTGCAGCTATGATTGAAAATGGGGATATATGTAAATTATTGCAGATGTAGTGATCCATCAATAATGCCACAGAGAGACTGGTCCAACCTAATTGTAGATAGTAGGGCTGAACTAATGCAACTGAGAGAAGAGTATGTCCCACTGTACTTACACTAAACGGTTATTCAACAGATCAGATGATGCAAGATGGAGCTTCAAAGCGGGAGTTGGGCTTCCTCTTCCAGTCCTGAGAGATGCAGAGCATTGCAAAGGTATCTGGTGAATCTCCAGGGATAAGGTTCAAGCCTTGTCACTACAAATCACCCTCTGCCAAGTAATTTGTGCAGCAGCTTATAACAGCGGTTAAACAAAGGAGTCATGGGGCCATCCTCTGAGCCGCATGCAAGGCAGTTGCTACTGGGGAGGAGATTGGGAGATAAAAGCAAAACAAACATGCCAAAATTGAGAGGGCAGAGGAAAAACTCAGCCTCCTTCCAATCCAGGAATTGTGGCAGGAAAAGTCCTAGGTTAGGAGCTGGTGGGTAAATACAAGAAAAGGTCCAGTGACATGTCCAGGGGACATAAGCCAGTCATGAGGATATCTATCTTCTTATTACAGTGCTTCCCAGAACGGGTGGGTTTTCAGATGTTCTTTGAAGGCAGGAGGCTAGAATTCATAGCTTTCGTACTATGTATGGGAGCAGTTTTACAAAGTTGATTTAATAGGGCAACCGCACATTGATTTACACAGGGAAGCCTATAATCACAATGGAACTAGTGAGCACTCATCACAGATCAAATTGCTTTCAGTTACAATGATATAACTCCCATTGCTTTACCTGGAAGCACAGTTTGTGCCCAGATGTTTAAAATGAAAGACTGGATGCTACAGAAGACACCAAAAATTGTGGAAAGATCCTAAAATTTAGGGGAACCCACAATTATTGCACCTCTGATTTTAGATTGCTCTGCATCTTTTTCCATGTTATAAGTAAATGATGCAGCACTTGTGACACATGATATTTTCATACAGGTAGAAAACTAGAGTAAAACTGTGCCCAAGTTCTGCACCCATTGCTCAGAAAAATAAAGGATTTGGCTGTGGCAGATTCTCACTGTTAAATGAGGATGCATAGCGTCATGCTCCAGATGCATTTGTCTTTTGTCCTTTGTCCTATCCCTCCACTAAAATGGGGTTGGGATAGCTATTGCGCTCATCAGCATTACTGCTGGAGAGTTCTGCCACAGGTACTGGGTACTACATCTCATAGCTTGCCAAAAGTGCATGGATTAAGTCAAATATTTACATACTTTGTAAACTACCACCTTAAGCATGTGAATACTAAGTGACTTTAACAGGGCCAGCTGGTCATTAGGGCCTCCTAGGCCGAAGCCTCTGAAATAGTGTCACAGCAATCAGCCAGGTTACAGATGCCGTGCAGTGCGGCTAACTACCTTTTGTCACTGAGGGACTCCTCATGATGCTAGAGCTGCCTCAGCCCCAGGAAGCTGCAGTCTCGCTGGAGACCTCCCAGTGATTCTCAGCCCAACAGCACACAGACTGTAGGCAGCGGAGGAAGGAGACACAGAGGGAACATAGGTTTATATGCGGCTAATTCAGATTAACCATCCAGAGGCAGAGCATGGAGCTCCCTGGAGATGCTCCATGAAGCCACAATCCTTCCCTGATGCCTCAGCTCCTACTTCTCCATGGCCAGCAACAAGTAGGGAGAGGTAAGTTTGGAGCCTGATAGATGTCAGGTAGGAGGAGGATTGCGACTGGAGTTCTAAGCGTACAGGGTTTGCAGGTGTGCTTTGGGCAGAGGGTGTTCTGAGCCTCTGTCAAGTACATGAGGTGTCAGATCTTAGAGGCGTGGTTCTGAGCTGTGGAGAGGTTATGTAGGAAGAGTGGGGGTTCTCAGCTCAGGAACGGGGGCGAGGGGGATAATGGAGTTTCTAAGCAGTTGGAGGGAGCTGAGGGGGCTTCAGGGTGGGGGCTAGGTTGACAGGATTGAGTGGCAAGGGAATTGAGTCAATTGGCAAATAAGTGCGTGGGTGAGCTGATTGTGGCAAGGAGGTGTTGGAGATTATAGCGGAAGATAGTAGGGTAAGAGCTAGACTGCAGAGGGACAGATTGGGATAAGGAGAGAATAGTGAACAGATCACAGAGGGATAAATACTGTTCTCCCCCCCCACCCCCCACCTGGAACTAAAAATTGTTCCATTTTTCATTATGAAAGGGGCACAGGATGAGAGAGGGAGCCCCTTTTTCTTCCCACTTGCCCACCAACCTCCCTTTTCCCCCACCAAATCCTTCCCTATGATACTCCCTACCACCAAACCATCCCAGCATTTCACTTTGTAAATGATCCACCTGCACGTGGAGAGCAGAATGTGAAAAGGTTAGAGGGGGACACCTTGCTAGCTGCAGCTCCGTGACTTATTTTTCAGCAGACCTTTGCAATGTAATGAGTGTGGATTGCTGCAAGCACTCATTAGAATGACCCTATTGAGACTCCTCCACTGTTCAGGCAATAGGGAACTTTCCAGCTACTTCTGTCTTGAAAAACATTTTTGAAGCTGCCTCCAGGATACACATTCAAATTCGAGCATCCACGGACATCCTATTGAGTTTTGACATATCTTGGAGAACTTGCAGACCATAAAATAATGAATTACTTGACCCATGAAGTGAGCCCTTTTCATTTGTAATGGATGTAATCGTGAGTCAGCATTCTTCATGTTACCTAACTGTTTCAGACAACAAAGCGTGAGAGAGAATATTGGAATGGAAACAGCTCTCATGGAACCAGACTGCAGAGCCCTTACTCACTCAGGTAGTTTACCTGCATGAGCAAGACCTCACTAGTGTAAGTGAGGGCTCCATAGTCTGGCCCACTAATATCGCACTAAAATATTAGCAAGGTATATTGCAGTGCTGGAAGCACTGATTTGAAAACGTAAAGTCACTTGGGAAAAAATGCATTATACATAGCGCTTTTCCTGCTCGTACGTATGTTTAATTTGCTGCTTGGACCCTGCATTTTTACATGAACATTGCTCATTCCTCACAAAGTGCCAATCACAGTTATTTAAATCACCTTTGTTATGTCAAGTAGTGAAACCTGTATCTGATGACTAATCAAAACACATGCCAGGCATAAACATATGGTCAAATTATATGTTAACAAGCTATCTACCAAATTAGCAGTTTTTCCTGATTGGCAATTATACACAAACCAGCCAGGAATAAATGTGTTCATTATTCAAAATTGCATAGATACTATGTATGAACAGTTTGTAGCCTATGGATAGTTCAGACTGTTTACTATGAACATTCATTTGCATGTTCAATATTTATAATTTTCTATTTGAGACATGCGATTGCAAGTCATATGGCATTGCTTCTGTTACTTCATTGGATGAGCTGAGCTTAACAGACGCACTCCCTTAATAATTCATTGGGGCCTGGATTCTCTAAGGGAAATGTTGGAGACCACTTTAGGAAAAGAGATAGCAGAAGACATGCAAGACTAGGAACTTTTTCCTTTCTTTTCCACAAGAAGCCGCACTATATTTGGCTATGTACATAGGCTCTCTTGTGATGGGTGAGAAAGTCATAAGCCACATATATCTGCTAAGCAGACTTTACATTGAACTGTCTCTTGTCACACACACAAAATGCACGTGGGCAGTCCCATTTATAAAGGGGGTAGTCACCTACTTTTGACGCACTCATTTGTCTAATTGCTTTGGTGACTGGATAAACTAGGAGCAGTGGCTTTCAAAAGTTTTCACATGAATGGTCATTTCTACCAATAGGTAACAGAAACTGAATCCTGCAGTCTTTTCTCCATGATTTTGAATGAATTTATAAAATTCTAGGGTCCAAATTCAGCTCCTATATGCAGCTACAGTTGTCTTTAGTTGAAGTTCTGAGCAAATATTTGCGGCCACATCTTGACTCCAAAGTCCCAGAAGCTTTTTTCAAGCTAACTTGCTGTATATTAAAGACTGATTCTAGGATGCAAACTACGAACTCAATCCTGCACAAGTGACGTCAATAGAAGTTTTGCCATTGATTTTAGTAAGATTAGCATCAGGCTGTATCAATCAAACTACCCTTTTAGTGGAACCTTTGCAATGTTACACTTGACAAGGATTTTGCAGGATAAAAGCAAAAAGCAGCAACTATCCCTTCAAAAGAAGAAACAAACATGTTCAATTCTTTTTCTGCGCTGATACATATAGTTTTATCCTAATTTAATTAACATGTTACCTTGGGGCAATGGAGCAGTTTGGAAAAAAGGTGGAAGGAAATTAAAAGGGCACCGGAGCCATCTTAGTGAATATTTCTCCAAAGGGAAAATATTAGTGCCTGACAAAGGCTTATCCTCTGAGGAGAAACAAATGAATTCATTCAAGCTGGCTAAATATTTTAAAAAATTCCCACATGATAAGTAAAAAAGCTGTTTAGACAGAGAAATGAAGACAAACTTGGAGTGTTTGTCACAGAGTGTTCAAACTATGGATTATTAACAAAGTGAAAATGCTATTGCTCCTTTTATTTTTCATTTTCAATTTCTTATTAATAATTTAGGGCACTACATTATTTTCTCTTTAGAAAGGAGTAGAATGTGGTTTCAAAGGCATTGCATTGAAATATCACTTCGGAGTATCACTATCTAGCTATATAGTGCCATTTATTTTTGTAGCATGTGCAAGTATCACTGACCCATTGCTGTCCATTTCACTCTATGGTGTTGATGCAAATACGAGTGTGGTGCACTGGGCCTTACTCAAACAGGGCAGTTTCAGATACAGGTCAGGATTTTAAATTCCCACGTTCTGACCCAAAGATTTGCTTCTGTTCATTATACAGATATAAAATTCAGATGCAGGGTTTTAGTTTGAGCTCATCTGTCCATCCATACTGGGACAGACCAACAGAAAATCTTGAGGAAGAAATTAACCTTCTAAACAAATCCAGGTACACTGGTATTTACTTAATCTCCCTTCAGTACTATTGCCATGGTCATACTGTGCCATTGGCTCAACGAGTAGTGTGAGCTGTACTGACAGGTATGCTTTACTACTGCTGTTCTTTCTATCTCCTGGTCCCCCAGCCTTGTTCTGTGAATGAGGGAGCAGCCCCAACTTCCAGAATGGCTCCTGTACCTTCCAGGAGAACGCTCTCAAGCAGATTCTTCTGTTCCTAATCAGCTTGGGGAGGAGAAGAAACATTTTATAAAGCAGGGATTGCTTTACAAAAAAAGTGCATTTGAATGATAATTTTAAGGTTGTCTTATCTTGCCTTCTGTGCCTAGGGCTAATAGAGCTCTCCATATTTATATCACAGTGAGGAAACAGCAGTCATGGTAGGACCACAGTGCTAGCTACCACTGACAGGTGGCTTTGTGGTCCTTTCATGAGCTGAGTTATTTTTGTTTATTAATCTCTCTCAGCTGGCTGGTGGCTACCTGTATACACAGGGGTGGGGTGGGGGTTAACTCCATGTAAGGAACCACAAGAGACAATAGCAGAAACACTGAGATACCCCATAGAGATGGCAGAAGGGTTGGCTGAGCTGTTGGGTATGTCTACATTGCAATTAAAAACCCGTGGCTGGCCTGTACCAGCTGACTTGGGCTCGCAGGGCTTGGGCTAAGGGGCTGTTTAACTGCGGTGTAGATGTTCAGACTTGGGCTGGAACTCAGGCTCTCAGACCTTGGGAGGTGCGGGCGGTCCCAGCACTCGAGCTTCAGCCCAAGCCCAAATATCTGCACCACAATTAAACTACCCCTTACCGCGAGTGTGAGCCCAAGTCATCTGGCCCGGGCCAACCAGAGATTTTTAACTGCAGCGTAGACATATTCTTTTGGAGGAAAACCTCCACTTACAGGAACTAACACACACAAGAGAGTCACACCCTTTTCTTAAAGTGAGGTCAAGATAGGGAAGTAAAGTCCTCAGGGAAAGTATGCAGTATGCAAATGTTATGCAATGGGAAGCTTCCATCAAGCCAGTGGAGGGACAGGCCAAGAACAGGGATGTCTCTCTTTAGTGCTCAAGAGAGACATCCATGTTGGCAATTGGAGCTGTGATGTCTCAGAGAGGTCTCTTTCCCAGACAGTTATTAGGTGCAGCACTCAATAGCCAAAAGTGTGTGCTGCTCCTTTTCAGAGCATCAGCAAAATGTACCTTTGCCACAGGTGTCCCCATGCCACAAAGGGATATTCTACCCTGAGCAGTAGGATTGCCTGGTGCTTTCTCTGCCACATCCATATTCCTCCTCGCTATACCATGCAGGGCAGGGTTTGGTCCAAACTTAAGTTACAGATCAAATCCTGAGCAACTAGACTTAAGGATACTTCTTCCAACCCCAGTCATTGTATGCATCTTCAAATGGCTTTAATATGTCCATTTTAGTTCTACTACAGTTGGATAAAAAGAGAGCAACTACATATCTAAAATATCAATAAAAATTATAAACGATTAAAAAGTTAAGCTCACATTGCCTTTCCCCAGGCAAAAATACATTTGGTCATCTAAATTATGCTTAATTTATGCACTTTATGTACTTACTAGAGCTTTCAACACTCGTACATATAGAGTCACTAAGGCTGAGTAACAAACCAAGGCTTAATACATTACAAAGGGAGATAAGGAATTAAATAGAATAATAAAGTAGAGAAATTTACAAATACAATATGTAACTGACAAATTGCCATGCTGCTAGTGTAATACCTATAGTTGTCAAAATATATAATTCTTTTAGATTTACCTTCATTCATAGTGATTGTTAGTGCTTTTTCTTAGTTTTCAAGCTTTATCTGTTAACAGCTGGGCTTTGAAGACTTTCAACATAAGTAGTTGTTACAGTTGGTAAGTGGTGATAGAAATTGTCACCAATGTCCTTTGCTAACCAAAGACAACTCAACAGGACAACTCAGTAATATTACTCTAAACCTTTTAAAATTCAGAAGTATGGATAATTATACAACTGAGGAAAAATTAAACATAATACACAGTATTTTTACCACAATCGTAAGTGCTCTGTCTGATATCACTACAGCATTCAGGGGCAAATTTATAGTAGGGCTTTCCTTTTTCAGGCAGAGATCATGGTTCTTGCATCTCTAACTACTTGCATTGTGACTGCAGCCAGGCAGTCAGAGACACAAGCACCTGGATCTGCACCCAAAATTCAATTGTGAAATTTTGGTCCTTTGTGGAGTGAGGGTGTCTCACAAGCCTTGTTGAATGAGATTGTTTTTAACTTTTGCATGTGTTATCCCAACACATGCTGACATCACTCACTGTACTTGATTTCCACACTATTATATTTGGACTAGAGATGGTCAAAAAAATTCCCATTACCTTTTAAACTTGAAAATAAAACAAAAACCTCAATTTTGTTATGAAAAAAAAAGGTTTCTCAACCATATCTAATTTAGGTCATTTTAGGAACCCTGGTTGTGATATCCAACACCTTTATTCTTTTTTTTTTTCTTTTTTGTGATACTAATAGTATATAAACTATATGGAGAGGACTCAGCAATAGTGTTTAACTAAAAATCAAATTATAGCTGGCATTTATGAGAGATAATTCAGGGCAAATTACTAGATATTTTAGGTGAACTATACAGCATTAAAACAATATATTCAGTTTCACAAATATTTAGCTGAAATATTAGAGCAAAACATCATTTTTCTAAGATACATTTTAGGGCTTAGCTCTGCATTTTTGATGTTCTGTGAGAGTAACATCAAAATATCTGATGATCACGGCAAGTTCGTGAGCATAGAAGAGTTTATACCAAGTTCTGCCCTTCAAGTTTCTTACTTCTCAGAAGGCAATATTATGCTACTCATATTTAAGCAGAAATCCCCATTCATCTAATCTATTTATATATCTACTTTCTTGTATCTCTCCTTTCAACATGGTAGCTGCATAACCTATTGAAATCAATGTAAACTTCAGCTTTAAAATGGATGGCAAGATAGGGACCAATGTATGGAATTAGCTGCGGGTTAGCATGATCAGATCCATGCTGTGCCAAGCGTAGGGTAACATGCTGCCCTTTGCTGTAAAGTGCAAAACTGATCTAAGTTAATCCATATCACGCCATCCATTCATGGGGGGAGGGAGGAGTCAACAGCAACCAACAGCATGCATAACTGGAAACACCCACTGAAGATATCAATAAACTGTGGATATTGAGGAACTGGGGAAAATAGAGATCACTGTACTACTATAAATAAAGCAGAATCTGTATGGCACATGAAAGAGTACAAGCACAATTTTCTGAGCCCATTGTAGCCTACCAGAAATCCAACACACTCCACTATGTGCAGATAGTCTTTATATGTTTAGGAATTGACAGTGACCCTGCCATTTTCCACAAAAAAGTGCAGACCTCTCCTGACCCCAGGTTGATGCTGCTCCACCTATTCTCTGCAGTAACTTATGTTTGCCGGCAGGAGCACATGTAGTATTTTGGCTTCCCTCTGACTTTGCCCACATTCTTTCTATCCACACTCTAAGCTTGGGACAATTTGTGGGTGTATAAGAATGAATTGTGGCATATCGAGGGAGCACGGCAGGTGTCTGTGTAGCATCTGGAGAACGGTTTTGTAGTAAGTTGCTACTTATGTTGGCGTCAAGCTACGGGAGCATATGGCCTATAATCATTGCTTAGTTCAATGCCAAGATCAAAATAAGGGTTGCTATGTTTCTAATGTATTGAAGTAAAAATCTGCTTTGATAATGAATTGGAGCTGAATATTCCCCTCCACTTGTGTAAATGCAACAAAAGCACAGGGAACCAGGACAGTGAGTGCGGAAATGGGAGGAGCAATGGCTCCATGACCCGCTACCCCCAAGTCCAGGAATCATGTCGGCATACCTAATGCATGACAGGGACCCTGCATTTTAGACAAAGCGGAAGCCAGGAAGCAGCTACTCCACCCAACATGTTCCTCTCTTAACCTGGAGATTCCCATTAGCAACAGCAGTCACAGCATTAAATCCCACCCACACTAAGAGGAGAGAAAGGTGGCATAGGCACAAGGAGTAAGGACAAAGAAGCGATGGGAGTGCAGGTACTAACATGAGCCTGTTAACGAAAGCATGACTGAACTTGTGTTACCAGTTCATGGCACTCATCTGATGCAGTTGATGCAAAGATGGTTGAGTTTTGGCAACACTGCAGCTTGTTTTAACAACATGACAGTGTGTCATCTGACTTATGTATGCACATCTCCCATGCTGCCTACTCATGTTTGCATCCATGCATTCTGGGCAGCTAGTGCTTAATGCCTTAGCAAGATACAGAGGGCCAAATTTTTAAAGGCATTTAAGCACCTAACTTCCCTTGATTTCAGTGGGAGTTATGCACTTAGGTGCTTTTGAAAATCCCAATAGGCTCATATCTGAATATTTAGGTGCCTAAATACCTTTAAAAAACTGTCCCAGAATTCCCAGAGCACCAGCAGTACTGGTGGCTGTGAACTCTGAGATGTCACACTGCACAGAGAGATGATAAGAAGGAGGACCGATTACACTGGCCACACGCCCAGGCTTAGTTAGGAAGTCTTGGCTGCACTGCAGTGCCATAAACTGATTATGGAAGCCATGTGTCAGCCTGGCTCTCTGCAAGGAAGAACCATGGTTAGATATCATGGTTACTGAGGATTAACTCTGTCGTGTAGGGGCGTAAAACCATGTCACCAAAACCTTGGTTTACAATAGCAAACTTTGTACTAGAAATTCCATATCAGTGCAGCTCCATTGCTGGTGGCAATGTTGGAAGTTATAGTACAAACAGGACTCGGATGTTTCTACCACTGCATTGTCTAACCCTACTCTGACATTTGCTGGGGAGGATGTAGCCTAATGGTAATAATCAGTTAACAGATATAGCAGGTATAGGCAGAAACTTAGGGAGCTGCATTGCAAGGGGTAGCATCACGCTGGAGAACTGAGTGTATGAGCACCATTACCCAACGTAAATGCCCTATGATCAGCAGGATCCTTGAGCTATGTGAGATTTCCAAATTGCTTACTTGTGTGGGAGGATCCAGAGGAAAATGGAGTTGTGAACATACTTCCTCTGCCTTCCCACACAGGTTTAAACACAGGAGAAATATCTGGCTATTCTCTTTAAAAATCCTATTATATGCTTGCCATGCAGTCTGGTGCAAAAAATAGGACCAAATCCTTCAGCTGTTGTAAATCAGTGTTGTTCCATTGAAGTATATAATTTACACCAGCTAAGGACCTGGCTTATTTTATGAGGATATATAATATATGATTTCAGCTGTTGTAAGTTCATACATAGATATTGTCCAATATTGCATCAAAAGCACAGTGGCTACTGTTAAATTACAGTAGCTCAGCCCCTTTTGTAGCTTACTCCACTTGAAAATACTGACCTGAATCTTAACGTACTTCATTTTAGCATAGAAAAGTTACATCTCATAAAAGAATATCAGACTTTATAAACCTGCTCAAATCCTTTGACTGAAGAGGGAATTCTCTGTTTCTGAGAAATTGATAGATTTAATGAATATATTCCTGTTATATTATGACATCTCATTTTTCTCTCTCATAAATACTTGTCAGGTTTATGATTTTCCACTCATTGGCCAGGAATTGTGTTGCACAAGCTCAGATTGTAGGTGCTCATACCAAGTTTAATTTCACTCACAAGTAGAGTTGACAAAAGATCACAGACACTAAGCCCTGGAATTACCCTAGATATTGGCCTCTGTGCTCTGCAAATGAAATCCTACAGAAGACCCTTTGGAAAAGAAGAACATGATGGTTAACACTCAGAAATCCATTTTGCACAGGGCAGCGTTAGTACACAGAGAAGAACTGAATGACAGGCAGATCTGCCAGTTCCTGGATGAGAAAAGTCAGATGCTTAGCATTACACTGTCTCTCTCCTCTGTGCCCCTCCCTCCCATTCTCTCTGTCACACACTCTCTCCCCTCTCTCATGCCCTTGATTGACTACCAGGTCAGATAAGAAATTAAGACCAGTGAAATCAGAACCAAACCGCACCTGTCCCCACTGCAGTCAGAAGGGAACTGAAATAAAGCACTTATGAAACTGCTGTGATCATAACCTTCAAAACACTGAACTCTCCCAGCTGTCTGCTTTCCCAAACCATGACTCTACAATGGGAACATTGGCACCACGGCCTAGTAATCTATTTCTAACAGAATGTTGTCATTTTGGGAAAGGGTAAAGCAACTTCAAGTGTAAAGATCCCTATTTAGCAACAAAGCGTCTGAAAATAGACATGACTTTACTGATGTAGTTCATCAGATTAGGACTTGCTAATATACTAATCGCTCTGCTTCTGTTTAATTTGACATATTTGCTTTAAGGCAAAATAAATCGCCAGTAAGAATTGATGAATGCCTACAGACCCAGGTAATTGACATCACATGTGTTTACTCCAGAAACACAACTTCAGGGGGACTCCACTCAATAAGGTTTTGCTTGAGTGAATTCCATTGCAGGACCAGCGCCCTAAGTCTGTGCATGTTTAGACACTGAAATAATAATCAGTACTGACATCTATATTCCATGGCTGTCTGTTTTCTAATTACTCTTTTTGTTACAATTTTAACATATAGAGTCTTCCTGTTAGATGTGCTGTTTTCTTGTTATTCAGAGACGGTAGATGGATGACAGTTCTACAGATATGGTCTATTTTTCCTGATCTATGATCTGCTGTTAAAAATCTCTTCTCCCTTGTGGTTCAGAATGTAATATGGGCTAGAGGCTTGATCCAGCGCAACTGAAATCAACAGGGCCAGGATAAGGCCGTATGTAAGAATGAAAGTGCAAGTCAGTTTGCTGACACTAATAACAAATAAGCCATAGAAATTAGCATTTGGAAAGGCTGAGAAAGAAATTACTAAAAGGGCAGAGTTTAAAAAGGACCATCTGAAATAAGCATCAAGGTAGCATTTGAAATACTGGGTGATTGAATGAAGTTACAAATAGAGGGAGAAGTGTTCTCACCCAAGAGATCTTCATAAAACCATATTCATGTGAAAGCGTTGCTTGGAGTAGAGGAGCATGCAAACAGCTTTCATTAGTAGCGCAGATCAAGTGGCTGGTTTTACATCTCAGAAAAGGGAAACCGGCTGAGTACAATTACACTGCCATATCAGATGTTCAAAAAGTTGTTTCTGCATTCACAGTTTCTGTTGTCAGAAAGGGATATGTCACACTTCCGCACTTCCCTGGCAAGAGGAAGAAAGTGTCTTTCAATGCCCCAAAGATGGAACTGCTAGCATAGAAAGCGTTTGACCGTTATGGGATCTATTCCTGTCTTTATAAGAACATGTAGCTCTCACTGATATCAATAGGTAATAGACATACATGGAGATTCTTGATCCCTTCATGTTGATCTATAGTACTGGTGTGTAAAATCACAATCGTACCCCCCCCCCCAAATCAGTTTAGATCTCCACCAGCCTGGTATTGTAAGCAAGAAACTAGAAGTAATTCTTCTACTCTACTCCATGCTGATGAGGCCTCAGGAATTTTATGTCAAGTTCAGGGTGCCACATTTCAGGAAAGATGTGGACAAATTGGAGCATGTCCAGAGGAGAGCAACAAAAATGATTAAAGGTCTAGAAAACATGACTTATGAAGAAAGATTAAGACAAATTGGTCTGTTTAGTCTGGAGAAGAGAAGACTCGGGGGGACGGGAGGACATGATAACAGTTTTGAAGTACATAAAAGGTTGTTACAAAGAGAAGGGTGAAAAATTGTTCTCTTTAACCTCTGAAGATAGGACAAGAAGCAATGGGCTTAAATTGCAGCAAGGGAGGTTTAGATATGACATTAGGAAAAACTTCCTAACTGTCTAGGTAATTAAGCACTGGAACAAATTGCCTAGGGAGGTTGTGGAATCTCGGTCATTGGAGGTTTTTAAGAACAGGTTAGATAAACACCTGTTAGGAATGGTCTAATAATTCCTTAGTCCTGCCCTGAGTGCAGGGGACTGGCTTAGATGACCTACTGAGGTCCCTTCCAGTCCTACACATCTATGATTCTCTGAAGGAAAGCAACTGATCTAGAAAAGAAACAACAAAAACAGAAATGCATATTTAGTCTTGTCCCTACGTATTTTATATAACTACTGAACATATTACAATAAAAGGTGCCTTAGCCCACATTCTAGTGGGAAAGACTGACTATAAGGAGCTGACATTCTTAGTGGATCACCTGTTACTATTTACATTGAATGATTATGGTTTATCATGGTATGAAGTTTTTTTTCTATTGGTCTAGACTATAGGGTATATGACCCAATGCTATGTAATAATATATATTACCTGCTTAACTTCATCTGTTATAATGCCATGATTGAGAAGGAGCATGGCACTGGGATGCCTCCATTCCAACCCTTGCTTTGCAACTGACTTACTGTGTGGACTTGAGCAAATCGCTTTACCACTCAGTCTCTTAGAATAAAATCAGGACGATAATACTTCCCTTACTGGGATCCTGTGAGGCTTAACTAGCAAATAGGCATTCACTGTCCTGATGATATAAAGTACACTATAAATGCAAAGTGTTTTATCAAATCCATGGCTACCTATGACTTCATGGACAGAGCCTTTGGTGGCAGAACCACAGGTCCCTATCAATTGCGCTAAAGGAAAAATCCAACTGTAAGGAGCAAAGAACTATGACAGAAAGCTGAGCCATTCAAATTCCATCCAGTAGAAGACAGTGGTACCTGTACAGATATTAGTGAATGCATCAGTATGGGCTGATCATCTGCTTCTGTGAGAAAATCCACAGGAAGAGGTTAAAATGTAGGGAATCTGTGAGGTTTCTTTGCGAAATGTGAAGCTATGGCATTCCTATGAAACAGACTGTGGGATCAGCCTCCAAGTCCCCTGGGTTCAGCAAGAGGCCTGAGCTCTGCCCACCTCACCCTGGACAGGGAAGTCTATGGAAATGTAATACAGCCTCTGACTATGCTTCATTTCTGCCCAAAACTGTCATGGGCTGAAAGAGTAGAAGAAAGAAGGGGAAAAGATATGTGATGCGCATGTCCTAACTCCACCCCCAACCCGTCCACTGCATGCTTGGCTCATACATTGCCCATTCCCTCCTCAGATGCCCAGAGAGCCCTTCACAAGGTCCCAGGAATGGGTGAAAGCTGCCACCAACATGAATGATTTCTTATTCCACACAGTAAAGAGAGATTCATGCACAGAATGCTCTCCTCCACACGGAGAACTCAAGGGAAAAACTGTGGCCATTATTATTATTGAGGGAAAGGTTAACAGTATACTTAAAAGTATGTTTATGGTTTGACTCTGCCCTGTTGATGATTATGCAACTCAAATGATAACAACGCTTACCCCCAGTGAGACTGGCTGATGTTGCGGTTTCAGTCAGCATTGTGGGGATGGTGCTTAACCAATCCAAAAACATAATCTCCTCCCGGCGTGTGTAAATAATGACAGAGGTTTACCGAAGTCCTCACAGAGAACTTACTACGAAGTTTGGAATACTCTGTGGCTTCGCTGTGATTTTTTTTTTTAAATGTGGAAAAAAGAAAAACAAGGATTTTGTATAAGTGTAATGCATGCGCTACTTTTGGTGGAACAGATTCCACTTTGCAAGACAAGCAATTGTACAAAAAAAGTGCAATTAAATTCAGTTTTAGTGGGGTTGCTTAGCATAGCAGATCAAACTAGGTTTGACTAAACTATACACCAAAAGCCACACTTGCTAATTAGTACAAAGAACTAGTGATGCAATCATCCAAAATGTTATCTCTTCCTTCCTTTAATGCTTAAAGAAAGGCACAGAGTGAAGAAAAGCCAGATAAGGAAACAGCAAATAGTTCATTGAAGCAATGGGGAAGTACATCTTATTTATTTTGCCAAGTACCCATTTGAAATTTAACAAACCTATAGTGAGTACTGTACTAAACACGGAAAGTCATTATATTGAAAGCACTGGATACCTATACTTTGTCTGTTTTACATTTCAGTGAAAGTGGAATAATTAAAATAGACTATGTCAGGCCCTCAAAAATACTTTAGCTAATAACTTAGTAACTAGTAGTTACTAAATAACATAATTGGTCATTTTAAAAAGCACTAAGGGCCAAATTCTGCTCTCATTAGGGCCTTAATGCTAAAAAAACAACTTTATGCACGGCCACATTTACTACACAGTGTGTAAAATCAAGCATGTGCTTAAGTCTTTGCAAGATCAGGGCCTAAGAGAGTAGGAGTTTTCTCCCCAACTTCAATGGGAGCAGTGTAAAATTCTTAAGAAAACCATTTCTTTTTACCCTAATTATATATAGAATTGTATTTTTCTTTAAATCTGTAAAGTAATTTTAAACATCTCCATAACCTTATTGCCATGCAGTTAACCATAAGGTCTGTTTTGAATTTTGCAGCAGAAGTAGCAGAAGCAGAACAAGAAGAAGCACAAGAAGGTGGGGGGGGGAGCTAAATCCTGTGTTTTTTCTTTATATTTTACAAATTTTATTGCATCAGTCAAAAAATGTGACTGAAACAATAAAATGTTACTCTTGCTCAGTGTAATGGTATGTGTTTGAAATACAACCCATTTGCTCTTCATTCACTTCACCAGAGCATTTGGCAACCCTGAAAGAAGTTTTATCTAGGAGGGGCTGTTGTAAAATATTCTTTGTTGTGTTATCATTCATAATATTTTTTTTACATTTAACCTTTCGTAATAAAATAGTTTTCAACTAATGTCTGCTTCTTGGCCCTTTACTACTTATTGCCACATGCCTGCCTCTGTTTCAGAACATTTTATGAAGTGTCTTGATTTGTAAAGAGCATTTAAACGGGTCTGTAATAATGGCATCTCCTGCAGGTAGGATGATCAGAGTTCATAGCTATAGTAATTATTCTTAATCCATTAATAATGTAAAAATATGGGAAGCCTCAATATTTAATATATTCCCAACTAGGATTGATATTTGGGGACTTCCCAGTCTCAATGAGGCAAGCTGATATTTAAATACCCTGTTTATCCTAGTTTTGTCTTCCTCACATTTATCTAGCTGTTTATGGACACCTAAAAGCTCCCAAAGCTGTTTTCCTTGGCTGTGACTATGGGCTATAAAATGCTGCTCCTTAAGAGTATCATATTTGCGCCTTTAAAACCCAACCAGGTGCTCTTCTGTGCTGGTAGCAATGTCTCTGCTAATAGCTGTGGCAGTATTTTATGGCTTTTTCTTTACAATTCCATTATAGTAAATTGACGTGCTGTTACTACTTTGCTTCACACATGCCATTAGACTATGAGACGTTTACCAAAGCTGAAAATGTGCAATTCTCCCAAGCCCTATTCCCTTGCTGTTAAAAAGCAGGAAGTACACTATTCCCATGTAATTCAAACAAATGGATTTTGTTCCAATTCATAAATTAGTTTCCTCACCTTAATGAGAAGAGTACCATGAATCGTTAATGCTTGGAATGTTACGTCTGCAGCACTGGCAAAACAAGTCTGGTAAACAGATTTCTGTAGAATAATCCTGCAAAACTGTTGCTGGGTACCGTAAACAATGTGGCGCTGCAATCTAGTATGTATTTATACTTAGCCCATCACTGTCTTATAGGAATGCCTTGCAATCGAGACTTAAGGTTGCCTGTCTTATTTTTTTGTATGGGAACTACCAACAAATTAAAGAACAAACCACATCAGGACAGCCAGCCATAAGTCAGAATCTGTCTCACTAAAGGAAGGGATTCAGGATTGAGTCAATGGAACTATGTCAAACACCATGTTGCATCAGCAAATTTCCTGTCCACTGACACAGAGCCTGGCGGGACAGTGATGGATTGTCCACCCTACACTTGCCCTGAAGGGGTAAACGGAGGCCAGATGGGCAATTACCCTGTTAAGCAGCAAACCAAGGAGATATAGCCTGGGCGTGAGTCTTGATTAGAAGGAAGCTCACCAGAGCAGAGCTGGGCTGGGCTACTTTAAACCCAGTTAGCTGGTGGCAGCAAGGGTGGCTGGGGGAAAGTTTGTGATCATCCTCTGCTTAGCAGACAGAGAAGGAGAGAACCCAAGAAATGAGTAGGATCTGTGGGGCCTTGCCCAGAGGCAGGGAGTACCCCAGAATTGAGCAGGGTGGAGAAGAGAGCCTGCCTGTGGGATGCAAGGTAGGAAGCGGTCCAGGGAGTAAACAGAAAGGCTGGGGACTAAGCAGACCTTAGCTGCTTGTTGTAGGGTCCCTCGGCTGGAACCTAGAGTATAGGGTGGACCTGGGTTCCCCTACCTGCCACTAGAAAAGTGGTACTGGCAAGGCAGTGAACTGGAAAACTGTCTGGGTCACTGTGGGAGTGACAGACTTTGAAAGACTATACACCAGAAGGGGGGAACACTGAGTGACCTGGCTGGAGGGCCGCATCACAAAAAGGACACTGCTGTTGCTGGAGCAAGAGAGGGGCTGCAGGCTGACACAGAAATGGTGGCATTGGCCTCACAGAGCTAATCCCCAGAATGCCCAGGAGGAGGTGTCACCCCTGTGATGAGTGGAGCACCACATCACAGGGATCCAAAAGGTATGTCTGTATGAACCTTCTGACTGATTAGTTTTTCACTAAGCATCTATGAGTTTTGGAAATGACTCCTGTGTTTGTCTTAATATAGTCTCACACATTAAGTGTTGCTCATGCAGTACATGTCTGTAACATGTTACTATTGTCGAGAATTGCCATGCAGTCTGAAAGCAAAATGGAGTCATATCTAGAGGATAAGGCTCTTCCAGCTGTATGACCACAGAGTGCATGTAGACACTGCCTCACTTCAGATATTAGAATGGGCCAAGGATTAGACACAACTGGTCATCAAGTGGCTGAGAAAGCCTAAGCACCCTAATGAATAGAATGTCTCAGAGGGGGACTAACCCCTATGCTGAATAGTGTGATCCTACACTAGGATGTAGGAGCTGCTGTAAATGAACTTTAGGGGTTCGGCCAACTGCTGTAGAGAAAAACCTTGGGTTGGCTTCAGCGAGAATGCCTCCCTGACCATTCCTTTTCTGCAAGGGTTTTGGTTGAATAAATATGCAGCCTTTATTCTCCAGTCAAGCACACCCATTATTTTATTATTGGTATGCCATTCATAAAGTACATATGGGACCATGGCTGTGCATCTCTGACAGGACACAACAGATAATTTATATCAATGTCAAACTACACTCAAGCTGCAGTGACAATTTTTCTGCAAAATATGGGAATAATGGCTGATTTCCAAAAACTGAACTAAAACAGTTTTCTTTTACCCCCTAGATAAGGACCCATTCTGAAAAGATTTCTTATAGCTGGAAAAAGTAGTTTGGACATAATTTATATTAAAAAAAAATTAATGGCATACTCATTTGCTCACTGATCATCTCTATAGTGGACTAAATTTGGCTTGCGCTTTTACTTACGCTGATGCAACCAAAACGTCAAGTCACTAAATCCAGTATATTGAGGGGGAGGGTGCAAAGGGAGGAAACAGTGCAGCACTTTCACTTTATCACTTGAAGATCAGAATTTATTTTCTCGCTGTGTGTGGGGGGGCACGATATATAGAGAGAGAGAGTAGGTAACTTGCATAACATACGTATGTGCCTCAGCTCTCATTGGTCTTGGCAACATTTCAGAGGGAAGGTTTAACTGTTCAGTCAATCAAATTTTATGATACATTCCAACTGGCTTTGCAAACAAACATACACTAGCAAGTTGCAAGAGTAAAATAAAAAATAAGTAAAACCTCTGATTAGACCTGAGTCAAAATACACACTGAAAAATGGTAAACTTGACAGAAATGATCCCCAGGATATAGATGCTCATTACATGCCTAGGGACTAATTTAAGGACAGATTGTGATGTCTCTTCCATGGATGTTTGGAGGGAGAGGCCATAAAGACCCTCAGCCCCTGTGCACTCCGTAGTCAGGTAAAGAAAGGGATTCTTCCCTCCATGCCCCACATGGGTATGTCTTCCCAGAGGGCTCCACTCTCCTTTGCCAGAGCCAAAGAGCAGGCTGGATGTATGGCTCGGGGTGGGAGGGATATGGAGGGATCAGTCCCTTTCTTTCCCCTGACTACAGAAAACACAACTGTCTTTGGTCTTTGTGCAGCCAACGGATGATACAGCCTGCACACACACCTTGCTCAGTGCAGAGCTTAGGGGGAGAGAATATAATTGGCACTAGTTATACTGCTATAGTAGCCCCTATAGGCCTCAATCAGGGCCCTAAAGTGCTAGGCATCAGACACACTGAAAAGACATTTCCTGCCCCACAGATTTTAAAATCTAAATATATGGGAGACAACAAGTGGATGCAAAAAACACAGCTGGGGGAGCTCAGGGTAAAAGCATGGGCCACTACTACTTGATCTAGGAATGCGTGCTTCTTGGAAGACAAATATTCGTTCCAAGAAAAGACACATAAAACTGGGGAAATAAAGCTGGCCTCTTCTGAACCAACTAGTTTTCAAGTATCTCCACAGTATGGGCAGATTCATCATTCATGGGAATTGCCCTTCCATCTGTCCTCTAAGGCCCTGATCCAGCAATGCATTTACGCACTCACTTAACGTTAAGCATGTGAATAACCCCATTTATGTCAGTGGGACGAGTCACATGCTAACAATTAACTAAGAGCTTTGCTGAATCGGGGCCTAAAACTGCACCCTTCATTGCTTGACATCCAAGTCTGACACTGGGTCAGATGGAGAGACCCTTACTTGTACTGAGTAGTACCTCGCACCACAGACTCTCTCATTAAAGTCAATGGTAAGGATTCTTCAGTCTGGTCAATAAGCTTTTCTGAATTTCTTCTTTGTTTATTTTTTTAAACTAACTAAAATAAACAAAGAATTTTTTTTCCATTTTGAAAAAAGAGAAAATAAGGGTCAGACCACGATGTTCTGACATACAGGAAGATCAGCCGAGGGTCAGTCTCTAACCCTTTCAGTTCATGATTTACCATAGTTATCAGGACTCATAAAAGAAGAGCAATCTTCCCACATTCGTCTAAAAATCATGCTGGGACAGGGAGTTCTTCATTTATATTAACCCCTTAGAAACCGACTAACAAATATATAAATTGTCCCCCAACCAAATTTTATTGGAAATATACCTTGAAAAATACCAATCTTCACAACAGTACTTCATATCTAATATCTTGATGGCAATGGATTAGTCAAAAGTTGATATTTCTATCTCATGTGCTTCCCATTGGATGAATGGACTATAAGGTGGATAGAAAGCTGGCTAGATTGTCGAGCTCAATGCGTAGTGATCAACAGCTTGATGTCTAGTTGGCAGCCGGTATCAAGGGGTCGGTCCTGGGGCCGGTTTTGTTCAACACCTTTATCAATGGTCTGGATGATGGGATTAATTGCACCCTCAGCAAGTTCGCAGGTGACACTAAGCTGGGGGGAAAGGTAGATACTCTGGAAGGTAGGGATAGGGTCCAGAGTGACCGAGGCAAATTGGAGGATTGGGCCAAAAGAAATCTGATGAGGTTCAACAAGGACAAGTACGTGCAGAGTCCTGCACTTAGGAAGGAAGAATCCCATGCACCGCTACAGGCTGGGGACCAACTGGCTAAGCAGCAGCTCCACAGAAAAGGACCTGGGGATTACAGTGGATGAGAAGCTGGATATGAGTCAACAGTGTGCCCTCGTTGCCAAGAAGGCCAACAGCATATTGGGCTGTATTAGTAGGAGCATTTCCAGCAGATCGAGGGAAGTGATTATTCTCCTTTATTTGGCACTGGTGAGGCCACACCTGGAGTATTGCATCCAGTTTTGGTCCCCCCACTACCGAAGGGATGTGGACAAAAAAACGGAGAGAGTTTAGCAGAGAGCAATGAAAATGATTAGGGGGCTGGGGCACATGACTTACGAGGCGAGGCTGAGGGAACTGGGCTTATATAGTCTGCAGAAGAGTGAGGCGGGATTTGATAGCAGCCTTCAACTACTGAAGGAGGGTTCCAAAGAGGATGGAGCTAGGCTGTTCTCAATGGTGGCAGATGACAGAACAAGGAGCAACAGTCTCAAGTTGCAGTGGGGGAGGTCTAGGTCAGATATTAGGAAACACTATTTCACTAGGAGGGTGGTGAAGCACTGGAATGGGTTACCTAGGGAGGTGGTGGAATCTCTATCCGTAGAAGCTTTTAAGGCCTGTCTTGACAAAGCCCTGGCTGGGATGATTTAGTTGGTGTTGGTCCTGCTTTGAGAAGGGGGTTGGACTAGATGACCTCCTGAAGTCTCTTCCAACCCTAATATTCTATGATTCTAGTAATGCTCCGGTTGTAGGAGGCAGGGTCAGGATTCTACCCAGAAAACTATCTGGAACTGAACTGAATGGCAAGCAATCGTTCACGGTCCATAACTCATCCTCATCTGACAGTTGTGAAGTCACCTTGGCCTAACAGAAGTGACCAGTCTAGTTTAACAGCTTTGCCGCATATTTGTAAGAAAATCTCAAAGATCCTTCTATGGGCTGCACAGCCTTAGTTTTCCCACAGCTTCTGAGGGGTTTTCCCAAGGAGGATTGAGTTTAACAAGCCAATTTCCTTTCAACAACAGCTAATATTTTCAAATGCAACACGGTCAAAGAAGCAAGAGTTCAGAGACAGTGACAAAAGAAGTAGGTTAATTATAATTCATATATACATATTATATAACTTATGCAATTTACAGCAGGAAGTCTGAAGTCATTTCAAACTCCTTCACAAAAGGGACAGGGACTGAAACATCAGAACATACTGAGGTGTTCTTAAATTGCAAGTTTGAAGAATGAGTTTGTGTTTTTTCCCTTTGTTTTTAGGGAACAAAATTAATGAAATAAGTAAAAAGAAATGAAGCTAACTGACAAATGAGTGACAAACACACCCCTTTTCTGTCCAGAATTAATTAGAAAGTTCCCTGTTTTCTACAAATAAATAAACTTTCACTCCGGTTTCCTCATTATAAATGCTATTAATATTAATAATTATTATTATTCTTTCTATTACAGTAGCACATACAGACTCCCATTGGCAATCAGGTCCCCACTATCTTAGCCACCGAACACACGTAAAAGACAGTCCAGGGCCCAAATGGCTTACAGTTGATATACTTCAGCTAAACGTAAATGAAGCCTTTGGAAGCTCGGATGCCTTCCTTTATTTTCAAAAGTAGGGAACAACTAACAGAGCCACACTCAGAGTTCAGATTAGGAGTGGAGCAACGTTTTTCAACAAAATCTTTTTTCAAGAATTAAAAATATAGGTTCATCAACACCAGATTTTGCCAAAAATTGTTCATTTAAAAAATAACTTAAAAAAAATCAATATTTTAGCAGCAAAATATCTTGGGTTTCAGTTTGGAACAACTTTCTGTTTGCAAATTTCCTTTCATTTTATTTTAAAATATCAAAATATTTAAATATGCTTAAAATCTAAACAAAATATTTCATTACAGGATGAATTAAGTACTTTGTTGGCCATAAAATGAATATTTTGACACTTCATTTTGCCAAAAATTTTGAAATTTTTCTGTTTTGGTCCAACCCAACATGAATTTTGTAATCTTATCAAAATTGTCTATTAACTGAAACATCTGTTATTTACCTATCATTAGTTCAACTCAATAACTGTCATGAATAAACCACTTTTCCTCATCTCTGTATGTTTTCAGCTAAATAAGCTTCAGTATTAGAATGGCATAGTATAGATTGATTTGCTCAAAACCTGGCCTGGATGGCAGTATAAAAAAAATAAAATCAATCAACCAAATTAATTCATTTTTTAATTCTAGTTTTTTTCCATTCTCTACAGCCCAAACACTAAGAAAACCAAGAATATTCAAAGCATATACTTTGGCAAAAAACTAGATCAAACTGATAAGCCTGCCGGCTGCTGTGCAATGTTTATCACAGTTTTTAAAGAATGGAACCATTCCATACCTGTACTTCCTATCCAAATGGTGAGGAGAAATACCCAATTCTATACTATGACTCAACAGTTAAAAGTGAGGACCACTGCTCTGAATTTCCAGTGTACATTTGTGTTGTGATCATATCAGATCTAATAGCTTCATTACTGGATAGTAAATTAATTACATGGCTTGACTTTGTAGATCATCACCTTCCCTTAGCCATTTGGTGGGGCGAACATCAGTATAACTATGCTGAGTTGTTACAGAGTGACTGGTAGTAATATTCATACTAGGATTCAGTAACACTTTTCTCCAGTTACGCCGATGTCTTGTGTGATCAAGCGTCAGCAATTTCTCTCTTTTTCCCCCCTCACCTATACTGTATGTATGAATGTAATAATGTGTACATAATAAACAGAACCACCACATTGCATTTCTATCGTGCAGTAGAAGAGCTCAAACATTTAAAAAATTGCCATATCATGTATGGGAGGTATTACTAGCTCTTTCTTGCAAAGATGCAAGATTCTTGCAAAATTTCAAAGCTCCCTGTGAAATGAAATTTTAAAAAAATATTGCTTTGAGTTTATCAAAATGTTTTGTTTCAATAAAATCATATTTCATTTTGATTTTGACTTTAATTTTTAATTTTCAAATTAATGTCTAATAATTTTTAAATTAAAATATTAGATACAATTAAAAATATTTCAAAAAAGTCAGAATAAATATTCCAGTAAAAGCAACCTTATCAGAACACTTTGTTTCAATTTTTTTCCCCCAAACAAAATTTTGATGAAATTGACACCTTCTGCCAGAACATTTAGATTGCAACGAATCAACATTTTCTGACAGGAAGAACATTCTGTCAGAAAGTGTTTAACCTTCTCGTCTTTGGACAAGGCTCCAAAATGAAGGACAGGCCATTTCTAGAATTAGTCCTTCCCATAGGCAGGTTACACTGATGAGGGCAGAGCTAGCTAAAAACACGGTCTCAGATGGAAGTTAGTCTGGGTAAAACCCTGGAAGAAAGAGACACTTGAGAACCCCAGGCTGTTTTCCTTACACTGGTGAAAATTATTTGTACTCAGTAAGCATATTTTGCACTAAAGCACAGAATTCCTGTGTTACACCACAAAGCCTGGACAGTAGATGGTCATTTACTCCTCTCTCAGCACAAGGCAGCATGACACAGTCCTGGCACTCCTGAACAAAAACGGGGAATGGTTCTTCTGAAGTTGGGGGTAGGAAGAGGGCATCAAACACATTTTCACTTTTGACCTAATATGATTTTGCCATTACCACATAAGGGCAATACTGTGTTTTAAGATCCTGTTAGCATGCATTCTAACATGATGCATTTTCCCAGTATAGACAATCCTCAGGGAAACTTGAGGTTTCCAGGGCTAAAAAGACTAGTTTATGTATCAAACAAACAATCTAGGTTCCCGTAAGACTTTCACTAGTTCAAGTCCTCTGATATAGAATTGTATTTCCCTCTCCACTTACTGTCCTATCACCTATATATTCCAAATAAAATACAGTATGTCTTAAGCTGCCTTCAAAAAGCCCACGTCAGAACACCACGCAATAGGTGAATTTTCCTTATCTTGGCATGTGCAAATCCAAAGCGAGTCTCATAAGCCATTGAGCAATAGAATACAGGGGCACCAACGGCAGTGGATGTGGAAGGAGCAGTCTGAAAGGCATCAGACATAGCAGCATCAGATTAAGTAGCTCATAGGGATAATATTCTTGTATTATGTTAAAAACTATTCACTTCCTACACACTCCTCACGGAAAATCATTTAATTGGTGAGCATCATCTAAAACGTTTAGCCTGGGTAGAGTTTTTTCTCATATGATCAATAAAAGGAGAATCCTTCCACTCACTTGTTATTTGCAAACCACATTCAGTTATTCAAACTGAAGTTCTGACCTCCATGCACAAATCACTCAGTGAAATTCCTGTCCTTCGTTATCTAGTTGGTCAGACTAATTTTTTTTCTGGCCTTAACAACCTAAGAGCCTCTGAATCTATGTGATGGACAAATTAACCAGATGTCAGTTCTGTGGCAGATTTTATGAAATTAAGATGGAGATAAGGAGGTCAATTTTAATAATTCCTCACAGGAAACAAAAATCACTGAACAGAATACTGCACTATAGTGAGCTTTTTTTTGTTTTTTAAACAAAACTTAGAGCACTCAGAAATTCAAAGTTAACATTACACTGAACATTTAGAAGCATAAAAACACATCGTTGAGACAATCAAAAAGGTGGGGAAGAAACAGCCATGTTCCCGACCCTTTCTAGACCAGCCAAGCAGTAGGAGCACCACAGCAGAAAATGTAACTCCTTGGGAGGTATAGTAGGGTGTATGCTCCCCCTGCACAATGAGGAGCTCTCAGAAGCATTCTGCACTGTCATGACTGAGGGGCAGAGACAAGTCACTTGGAGCTGCCAATGCTCTGCATGAAGTGACATTTGAAGACCACTCAAAAATAGTGCAGAACAAGGCAGCCCATTTACTCAGCAGTGCTTCTCTCATGCCTGGTGTATATTATGTCTGTGCTCTGAAATATTCTAGCTTTGATCTGAAATAGAGCTAGGAAAATTCAACAGTAAAACATTTGTGAATATTCTTGCACATAAAGCATGCCAATTTGCTTTGTTACTACTTGCCTATCTCTGAAAATGTCGGTGGGTCGGCATCTTTCCCAACCTACTCTACAAGCACCATCTATACAGTATCTAAGATACAACATAATTTTCCTGAGGTTGGGCTTGACGAACAAAGAAAGCAAATAATCAGGTTGATCTGCCTAGGGAAGAGTTTTACAGCCTAAAGATCATCTCAAGCCTTCTGCCCAGGCTTGGCTGCCCCTACAGTTCCTCTGTGAGGACTGCTCAGCCCAAACCCTAGATCCTCTCTCCCTGACAGCCATTCCCTCTCTCTTATATCTAGGTTTGGGCAACAAATGATCTATTTCAGTAAGGCAGCAGAATGCACTTAGCTCTTTCCCAGCAGGATCAACACCTTGTAACAGGGTGAGAGGTGTTTTATGCAAATACTCCCAGCCAGTCACAAGGTCATTTTGGTTGAGCAGAGAAGTGTTTACTTTGTATTAACTAAAATTAATTGGCTGATGTAATGTACTTTTTTCACTTTAATGTTGGGGGTTTGACAAGAGTTATATATTATAAACGGAAAATAATATAATGAAAAAACACCTCCCAGTGAAGATCCTCCAGAATCAATATGCACCAGAGTCCTCGCGGTTTGTGATAAGTGAAATAGAATCTTCAGCTTCAGCAGGAGGAAAGGCTCCACTTCAGAGAGCAAATGATGGTTTGTTCTGAACATTTTTTGAAATGTCATGAGAATATTTAAATTATCAGGTTTCAGGAAAAAAAACTTCAAATAAAACCTACATTTTAGGCAAAAAAAACCTGAGAGGTATTGTTAATTAATAAATTCTATGGTATGTATAATCATTATATTAATTATACTGTTCATTAATTAACAATTACCATTCCACATGTAATGATTTATTTTAATTTTATTTTTTAGTTAAAAAAATATTCAACTTCTTTCTTGTTTAACCAAGTATATCCACCCATCAAGTATATCCACCTTATCAAAATATTCAATATTTGTTGTGGGTATATTTGGCTTTTCTTGTGTGGAAACAACAACAACAACAACATGTGCAAAATGATGAGGGTATAAAATGCAGTAATAGCAAATCATTACTATGCTGATAAGCATTTATTTCTTTAGCAATATGAAGAGGTTACACTGGTATGAGATGGCAAAATGATTCGGGTCAGTGTTTCCTTACAATTGTAATGACATGCAAAGGTTTTCCCATGATAATGAATTTATGTTATTGCACAATAAACAAGAAATACAACATTCATCCCAACTAAGACTGGCATAGATTTAATTTATTTCTTCTTAAATTTTATGCTTTTCCTTGAAAGGTGTATTTGTTATTTCAACAATGTGATAATTCTGACACCATCCTCTGGTACTCAGGCTTAGTGGCACTCAACCTTTAATACATGGAGAGCCACTTCATTGTCAATTGGCATCACAAAGAGCCAGAAAAATCACAGCCTGATGTCCTGACATTTGCACTGTAACACTTGCACTGTGATGCATTAATACACAATGTTGCATTTAAACAACTCAAGGTCAACATGCAATGATGCAACATCAGACAGTAGTATTTTCCCCTTCCCTTTTGCTTTCCTTTGACTGCAGAGATGGTTTCCTTAATGGCAACCTCAAATGCGATTAAGTAGACACCTGAGCTCTCCGCAACACTCCTCAAAAACTGCAGTCAGTATAAAAACTCCAGCATTCCAAAAACTTTCAGCCTTTGGTGCAATTTAAAAAAACTAATAGTTTACACAATCTAACCATGTCCCAAAAAAACCAACCCCCAATACAAAGAGACAAGCACTTAAAAATACTCATAAGGATCTCAGTGCCGATGAAATATGGCCAGTCTGTGTAATACCTATGGGACTGATTCTCTACTCCTTACGCACCTTTGACACTGGTGTTACTCCACTGAGTTCAGTACAACAATGTAGAGCCAGAGTAACAGAGTGGAGAATCAGGCTCTGCCTTCATCAAGCTGCCTTTAGCTAATTATGCCTGTATCCTCCCTGTGCTTCTTTACTAGAAAACCTAAACTCGGCACAAGAGCCAGCATTTAGGCCCAGTGACTCTTCCCACCTCCTCCTCCTCCTCTATTATACAGAGCCTACACTCCTCCAACCTGTCTTCTAATGTTTTCCTTCCCATCCCAGATGCCTCCCCTCAAGCACACCCTCACGCCCCAAAGGAAGAAGGTTAAAGGCACAGACCACCTTAAAAAGTGCTGTCATCATGAGATTTTTGCCCTGGTCCCCTTCTCCCACATGTGTTCATATTTTTGAAAGCCTTCATTTGTTAACTCCACATCTATTCCTTTTTGTTGTTGGGTTTTTAACTCAAATTTACTACTTTAATTTTAGATCTGGGTTGCTCTTAAATGACCCCCTGCTGTCCCTTCTGGATTATGGGCTTGATCCAATTTAATTGGGAAGCTATAAATTTGCCTGAACTCTTATTCTGTTTGTAACTGCTATTGGTACATCATTTTCATGAAACCTCAAAAAGTAAATTTTATTATTCTTAAATTTCTGCCAACACACATGTTGATACTAGGCAAGAAAAAAAATGAATATTCCTCCGATATACCTTTTCCCTCAAGCTAATAAACAATTTGTGGCTCTTCTTTAAGGGAAAAGAGACACTGTAACTATGTATGGGGCAACAGAGAAACAGTAGATTGTTTGTGTGATGGGGATGAGGTGCAAATGCTAAGCTACCTGGTCTTCCTGGGTGGGGGAGGGAGGAAGGGCTGCCTGAGACCTTATGCTCGTGTGTGGGTGGGCGGGGGGCAGGGGTCTTTTGTAACAACATCTTAGGCATTTAAGGTTCTTACAGGTCAGTGCAGCCACAGGAGGACCTATGCCATTATTTGTAAGAGCAAGGGCTTGTCCTGGTGTCCTTGCACCAACTTTGCCACCCCACCCTAGCATTGTTTTACAGTATGCCGCGCACTGATTGGTTTGTTGGCTGCCATTCTACCCAGAGCTAGCTGCATTTTAGTGACACTGTATTCTCCACTTTATACAGCACTTGAGGATTTGTCCAGGTGTATTTTATTTAAAACAATAGTTTTCTGATTTTATGTCAAATTCACCTGTAAACAAAAGCATATTTGTGGGGGAGGGGTTATTGCCCATCAATTCTTTTATTCTGCCTTTGTGTGTCACTTTTACTTCTCTTTAATCCCTTCTGTCTAGCTACCAGACAACACTTCACATTTCTAACGTGCTTTACATCTTTAAACTGCTATGCAAACATACATACAACCCGTCTTCATTCCCTCCCAGAGCATCTCTGTGTATGTTTGTAAAATAGGGCACTTCTCCTGGGTGGTCAGGGGACACCATTGTTTCAGATGCTGACATCAATACCTTTCCACAGATCAGTTATTTTGAGGTTCAATAAAAAAAAACAGTACAGCCTGCACCCTTTTGCCTATCAGCTTTATACTACACATCAAATTCAAATTAGAGACAAGGAACCTATTTTTAACAGTTCAAATGATTAATCACTGGAACAAACTACCAAGGGAAGTGATGCATTCTCCACCTCTTGATGTCTTTAAAACAAGACTAATGTCCTTATGGAAGATATTCTTTAGCCAAACCAGAAGTTATGGTCTAGTTATGCACAAGTTATTGGACTCGGTACATGAGTAACTGGATGAAATGTAATGGCTTGTGATATACAAGAGGTCAGGCTAGATAGTCTAATGATCCCTTCTGCCTTTAAACTATGGATATTTCTGTAAACTTTGAAGGGAAAAAATAGAAAAAAAATTTTAAGGGTTGACCTGAATATTTTACCTCCTTCACACCCCCGCCCCAAAATTTAAATAGGTCAGTTTATGTTCTTTTGTACTTACCATATATTTCATAGATGTTCAGTCTGTTACATCACCTGGCCATCAACATCATAGCTCCATGAAAGAAAAAAAGACCCTGGAAAAAGAAAGAAAAACTCTACACTAAAGGAAACCCAAATTCACTTAGTTTCTTTTATTACATTTCTTTTCTTATTTATGCTCTATTCTTATTATAGTAATATTCTGTAGATTTTTTTCTGTGTCAGAGTATTCAATAAATGCAGTATATTCTTATATTTTAGATGCATCGCATCAATAAACTATGCAGCAAATTTAACCTCTGACTTCTAACTAATGTTTGCAAATGACTGTCTGAACAGGTGAGAAACACAAACTGATATGCAAGTAATGCAGGAATCTGACATTCCAGTTTAGATTTTGAGACTAAAACTGTGGACCAAACATGTGAAAGAAGCTATTATAGCAAATTAAAATAATCCAGTTAAGATTACCAACATTTTAAGCTGTACAGCTGAAACCAGTTGTATTTTAATACCAACTGTGTGTAGGTTTTGCTCCAGCCCCTCGGTTTTTCATTCATGTAAAGAGAATACAAATAGATATATTTTCCCATGTTTTATTTACCAATTTAAATTTTTAAATGCTGGAATCTAATAAGATCATCTTCTCAGCTCTGTTGGTATCAGTAATTATATCTATTGTAGCCATGTCTGAGTTTAAGTCTCTACTTTGTCAAATACTACAGCTCAACTACACCCAGCTCTCCACATTATAAACATGTAAAGTTTTCATTATAAAGCAATATTCTTTATAATAGCAGAGTATTATTAGAATAGCAAAGTAATATTTAAGGGCCATACCCTTCCCTCAAAATATGCATGAAATTGCCATTGACATCAGTTGGAATTCAGTGTGCAGTATGGAGCCATATGAAGTTAATGGTTTCATTGTTTCTCATAAACAATGTTCTCTCTGAGGGTCAAATCCTGCAATTCTTCTTCATGCAGAACTCCGATTGGCTTCCATAGGAGTTTTGCCTGGGTAAGGACTACAGGAGTTTACAGACTTACTGAGGTCTACACCATTCAAAGTTGGATTAATTTAAAACAAATTCAATCTTAGATTTACATTAAAATTGAAGATGCCATTATTTAAATAAAACATTAAAATGTTATGTTATGGTATTGTGCTGTGGTCCCTTATTCTTGTACATTGTTTTTATTAAAGACTGAGTAATATGAACCTAACCATATCCTTTCACTTAAAGCTAAAAAAATCTGGATTCTTTCTCTATCAGCAAATAAAGATAAGAGCAGCATGCTGAAAATGCCAATTTTACTGCATGTTTTCAGAGGTGATAATACACTTTCCACAGCAAATTCTCTTTTCTCAAACAAAGAATCAATAGTAATGTAGCTTGCTTTTTCAAGGAAAACAAATATAAATTCTTTAAAAATATTAATTACTAAGCCTGCTACAGTAATACTTGAAACTAGACCACGCCATTCACAACACTAACAAATTTTAATTATTGCATAGTGAGAAATGAATATTAGCGGTTTACTAGGGCTGTGAAAGAACTTTGAGAAATAAGATACTTGCTGCCGAAAAATGCACATGAAAATCCTGAACACAAGTTAGGTAAAATGAAACAAGTATGCTTTTGTACCTATGTGGAGCTTCATATTCACCCATGAATTCCACTCGAAGGGATGGAATCTAAAACTGATTGAATTCATGACATTTACAAACAAAAGCAGCTGGCTATAAGAAGTCCCTTAAAACTAATCAATTTTCCCATACATTTTATTATGGTTGTCAGGAAACCATTGATGCAGGTTTGTAGCAAGTAGTTATAATAAAAAAAACACACAAAAAAACCCCCACAATGGTAGATTCATAATCTATGCATATTTGAAAGTCTGACAGTTTCCCTTGATTAAAATAAGACTGCTTCATTATGAGTAATAAGCATTGCTTTATGAGTTATGTAAAGTTTGTGATTTTTTTCATTTATGCTTTAGAATCTTAACCACATTGTCTCACTTATGTATAATCCATCAACCCAGGTGACAAATAGTCTTCTATATTTACACACTAGGAATATACAAGGAGTATACTGTATTAGCAGCTGAAACTACAAACGCCACTGTCAATCAAACCGGCTGGCATAAGACCATATTTCTTGTCACCAAGAGGCTTAAAGCAAAGAATCTGTGCCTAATTCTCTTAAACCTTGCAGGTCAAAAGGTTTTAAAATTATTTTTGACACCATTTCTTTGCTTTGTCAACAGGCCTGAGTACTTTTTAGCATGTAAAGGATATCAAAAAGCTGCTCATTGGAACAATCTAACATTAGCAATTTATGGGTTGTAAGTATTGTATCCACTGTAATGCAGTTGGTATTGCTACATGCCATTTGGTAATAAAAAGATGCTAGGGCTGTAACTTTTTATTACTACAACATCTCCACAGCGAAAACCAAAACTCAGGAAGCCAGTCCTTACTGAGCCAAATCTACCTCCTGTGGTAACTTTGCACCACACTGCCATGCCAGGCCATCTTGCAGACCTTCCTGTGTTTCCCCCCACCTCATAGGTGCTGGAACGAGGGGAACAGGGGGTGCTACAGCACCCCCTGGCATATACAGTTTGGTTCAATGGCTCTCAGCACCCCTACTATAAAAATTGTTCTAGCACCCTGCCCCTCCTTAGCTTTTAAGGTCCCCTCAACAGGCTCTAAACCACCAAAAGCCCTTCCCCTGCACGACTGGGTAACACATGCTGTCATAAATATAAAGGGAAGGGTAAACTCCTTTAAATCCCTCCTGGCCAGGGGAAAAACCCTTTCACCTGTAAAGGGTTAAGAAGCTAAAGATAACCTCGCTAGCACCTGAACAAAATGACCAATGAGGAGACAGATACTTTCAAAGCTGGCAGGGGGAAACAAAGGGTTCTCTGTGTCTGTGTGTTGCCTTTGCTGGGACCAGAGCAGGAATGCAGGTCAGAACTCCTGTAAAGGGTTAATAAGCAATCTAGTTAGATATGCATTAGAGTCTGTTTTGTTTAAATGGCTGATAAAATAAGTTGTGCTGAATGGAATGTATATTCCTGGTTTTGTGTCTTTTTGTAACTTAAGGTTTTGCCTAGAGGGATTCTCTATGTTTTGAATCTGATTACCCTGTAAGGTATTTACCGTCCTGATTTTACAGAGGTGATTCTTTTACTTTTTCTTCAATTAAAATTCTTCTTTTAAGAACCTGATTGCTTTTTCATTGTTCTTAAGATCCAAGGGTTTGGGTCTCTGTTCACCTATGCAAATTGGTGAGGATTTTTATCAAGCCTTCCCCAGGAAAGGGTGTGTAGGGTTTGGGGGGTTTTGGGGAGGAAAGACATTTGCAAGCGGGCTCTTTCCCGGTTATATATTTGTTAGATGCTTGGTGGTGGCAGCAATAAAGTCCAGGAGCAACAGGTAAAATAGTTTGTACCTTGGGGAAGTTTTAACCTAGTAAAGCAGGTAAAAACAAGCTTAGGGTTTTTTCATGCAGGTCCCCACATCTGTACCCTAGAGTTCAGAGTGGGGAAGGAACCTTGACAAATGCCCTATCTGCTGTGGAAATTGCAGTACTAAACACCTCTGAAAACCAGGCCACTTTTACAGAGAAGCCTAACTTTAGGCATCCAAGTTTGAAAGTTTTGGCTTTTATTAATATTTGTATTGCAATAGCATCCAGATGCCCTGACCAGGAGCAGGGCCCCACTCTGCTAGGCAGTTAGAGGAAGACTCTGTCCCTTCCCAACGGAGCTAACAGTTGAAATGGGGAGGCGACAGCATGATGCAAGCAAAGAAAAAGGTGGGGGGGAGAAGAGGAAAATAAACTGAAATAATTGGAGGAAAAGACCAGAGCGTGAAGCAAAGACCACAGAAAGAAGAACAAAAGCAAGTGAAATACACTTTCGTTATATTTTTAAAAGATCATCAGAAAAAGGTTTAATTCCCAAATGTTACACTCAGACTCCAAATAAAAGTGAGGAAGGATTATCATGCAGCTAAAGCACAGGAGTCAGGTCTGGAGTCTATTTCCAGCTCTGCAACAGACTCATTAATTTCCTTCCGTTCTAAAATGGGGGATAATATCTACCTAACTAGGCTGGCTGTTTGAGATTTAATTCATTCATAGTCAGTGTTAGGTGCTTTGAGACTTCTAATGGATGGGGCAACAGACATGCAAAACACAGCATAATATATGAAATCGCACACACACACAGAGGCTAATATTCTGGCACCATTGAAGTCAGTGGGACTTTTGCCATTGACTTCAATGGAGCTAGGATTTCAGCCACAGTCTTTAATACTGAGGAAGGGGTGGGGTGAATCCCCTGAATCCGCTGGAATTTACCCTTCTATGGAAACTACAATGCCATCCTGCCAAGAATGACATTTGCACCTGCTCTGTAAAACACTTTGAAAGAGCACAGGCTTTTTGCCATTTTGTTTCACTAGATTTCCCCAAACAACAAGCATTTTAAAAAATGTTTAATGGGGATGGTACCTCCAGACTCTCCATTTACAAGTTTCTTCTCCTATTTGGGATGGATCACTTGATAAATTGCCGTTCTGTTCATTCCCTCTGAAGCACCTGGCATTGGCCACTGTTGCAAGACAGGATACTGGGCTAGATGGACCATTGGTCTGACCCAGTATGGCGTTCTTGTGTGCGCAGATTGCACATGGGGGTGGGGGGGTGAAACATCACAAGCCAGTATGATCACTATGACTACTGCAGCTCCTGGCAGTGCCCCAGGGCTGGATTTTGGCCCTCATCCAAAAGTTAGTGAGTACCACTAGCTTAGAGTGTATTTGATGGAATATTATCATAAGGTTATATCTGTTTCCCTACCCATACTGTCTAGTGTTGTCTGCTTTTTATTTTGGTTAAGGGCAAGAAAACTGTGTTCAACAACCCAAACCAAAAGCTCCTGATTAAAACAGCATATTCCATCACAACATATGCACAGGGACATAAATATCTAAATAAACATGGATTTGATAAAGATAGTCTTTTGTGTATTTCTATTCATGACAATGAGCTACAAACAGCATTCACTGCTAAAGTCATAGGAGTGAACTGACATTACTTGGCCTTCCTTAACTTTACCCTAGTTAGCTCTTGCATTGGGAGTACAATTATTTTAATACTTTTAGAGTCTGAATTCCTTTGACCCACTTCTTTTTTAATAGTCCTTGATTTGTTGCAATACAACACAGACCACTGCATGAAGAGGACCTTCTTAGCCCTCCCCATATGAGATAGGGTGGTGCTGGAAAAAGATGGGCCTGAACCAAATCTTTGGATCTAAACAGCCCTGAACTTTGCAAATTTTTCAGCTTGGACCCATCTGCCAATATGGTATAAGGATAACTAATGACCCATCTCAACACTTTGCCCTCTGAGAAAAAATGAATGAAGGGGTGAGGAAAGGAGAAAGACATCTCCCAAAGGGCGGGGTGGGGGGACAAAGAAGGGTAAGGGGGAGAGAGATTTCCCCAATAATTACCCCACAGACAAGATCCCAAATGTTGTGAAAATGGGGACAGAGACGCTTAGTGGGAAGAGACACTAATATCCCCACACTGGGTGAAAAGAGAACAGGAGAGGTAGAGACGGTGGGGGTGGGGAGCATTACATGAAGCTGCAGCTTCAACAAGGCAGAGTTGGACTCTCTGGTGCACAAAAATATGCATATGCTTGCCTGGTACCTACCACATTATTAGGGATAATGGATTTGGAAATCCAGTTCAAATCAGATCATCCCTGACAAGTCTAAGGCTTATTCAATTTCTTTTCTAAAGCTACTGAAGTGTTCATTTTCTTCTCTGCTTCTCATCCTTCTCCCAACCAAACTAGAATTTCTCTTCCTCCTGATTTCATTCTTCTGTTCAAGTGATCCTTATCTCCCTTTCTCTGAAACTGGAAAGCAGGGCCATCTCTACAGATTTTGCCTCCCCAAGCAGTGAAAAAACCTGCCGTCACGGCCGGTGAAACAGAGAAGCTGCCGCCAATTTGCGCCCGCCACGGAAACACTGCCGTCCCTTTCTAACTGCCCCCCCAAGCACCTGCGTGGAATGCTGGTGCCTGGAGCCGGCCCTGCTGGAAAGATCACCTGAACACTTTACTCTCTCACTCTCTCCTCCACCACCTTTAGTAACGTGACAGAATGATTGTGAATGCACAGGAAATTGGGTTGTAGTGTGCTCCTCTCATCATCATGACCACCACCACCAGATGACACTAAGATAGTTCTGCGTTAATGGAAGTGGCCTTTTGTAATGATTTATTGCTTTTCTGCTGGTGAGCCTACCATTCTGAACAGAGAATTAAAACCAATCTAATCTAAAAGGATAACTGAACTAGAGAACATTTTCTATGCCATTTGGATGAAGGAGAAACAACATGGACTATTAAGAAGGACTATTAAGTCCAACAGAGGACTATTAAGAAGACAATGAGAATCATGCAGTTGACAATCCCTTTATTTGTTTAAGAGGGGAAGAGTATTCAGGACTGAGAAGAAACTGAGGAAACTCCTAAACTGCTTGGAATTAGAAGAAGCAGGATTGTGTAGTGACCTGATTTGGATTCAGGGAATTAAAAGTTTCTCCTGTCTTCAGGTTCATACTAAAATAGAATACATATCAGGGAAGGGAGTTTAATGGATCTGGTACATTCCAACGAAGGATTCGTTGATATGGAACTGTGATTACTTCTAATTCTTGTTTGAGTATTAGAGCAGGAGTGTAAGATGCATCATTCCTTGGGAACATTTGCCTTTATTAACAAAAGATACCAAAAAGTCTTAAGCTTAAGAGAGACAGGTTACATATTGGTAACAGCAGGTTGCCATAACCATCATTCTGATCCAACACTTTCTTTGCAGGGCTCTAACTAAATATTCTGCTAAAGTCTAAGGCACTTAGCAGCTTGATGAGACCCAAGCTATTTCAGAATGCACAGCTGCCCTTTCCCCCCAGAGAAGAAGCTCCAAAACTCTCAAAGATTTGAAGGTAGCAGGCAGCACAGCAAGATTACCAGATTTGCTGAGACCCTGAGATGGATTCCAGCATAGATGGGAAGTATGTTATAAGGCAGGCCTGAGAGTGGGCATTCATCCAAGCCTTTTAATTTCTGGTTCATTTTGATGTTTGGTCTGAGGTTTACACTTTTTCTTATATTTCAGAATTGATTCTTCCAGCTCCTTAAATTACCCTGGGAAAAATGTGGGATTAAATGAATGCTAGATGTTAGGATATAAAAGGCAATGAAAACAGAGTGTACTTTATACCAAGCCTGAAAAGTGGTGGAAATCTGGAGTCATGGAAGTCAGAGATGTATAAGATCTATTACCTTAGATAATCTAGATCAATATGTCTCATGTGATGGGGTGGGTCAGTAGGGGCAGGCTACTGGGTTGCACACCACTGACTGAGAAATAAGATTAACCAGAGTCCTTCAGGGCACAGAGCAGTACAGGTTGGAGTGGAAAAACACCCCAAACTCTCACTTATGCCCTGATACATTCCCCACAGCCTGCAACACCCCACTCCAAAGAACAGTCACAGTTTCTTGCTATGACCCCAGATTGTAAAATTTGAGTCTTGGGGAGAGTAAACATATAGCCCACAGCTGGCTTTAGGGTCGGGGTTGGGAGCAGGGGTTGAGAACCATTGAACTTCACTCCTCAATAGAATATGGACTTTAGATTTTGGGAAGAGATTCCTGACTGCACTGGAAAGATTAAGACACTGATGATAAAAAATAAGTTTCAGAGATGGAAAACAGTCTGCCAAAAGAATCTCCATATCTGTGTATCTAATCTGCTTTTCGCTCAGCTGTTTGACCAATTGTTGATCCATTTTCACATGCACTTTAGACTCTTGATAGCATAATCATAAATAAGAGTGTGGTGCCAAAACGTTTATTTCCATAGTGAAAGAGACATTAACTGTTGCAAAAATCATCAGTTCTATTGATGTTTACATTGTGAATAGCTGAGTTGTGGTAGAATCACTGATCATTTTTGTTATGAAAAACATTGACAGGACATTTGTATTTTAAAAGCATTTGAATTCCTCCATCTATAATTTTTAGTGTATTTGTGGTCTTTCCCTAAAGCATACTGTTTGTGTATGTTTGCTATGAATGTGTGGGTGTAGCTTAATCACTCCTGTCAGCCAGATCACGTGCTGAGAATAAGGTTGTCTCATTAGTTTTTATTTAGAGATGATCCTCTGTGTCCATAAAGGGCGCCTTTATCTCCCCAACTCAATCCCACCAACCTCAGAACCTTGTATCATTAACCAAATTCCTCCCAGCCAGGACTCTAGCTCCTCCCAGCCAGGACTCCTTCTGAAGCCAATTAACACAGGTTCTTAATCATCTGGAGGTGTTGTCACTGATAAGTGTTATAAAGCACTCCCTCCATGCCTTCCTCTAAAGCCTTCCCTATAACCTGTCTGAATGTACCATCGTTAAAGCACTCCCAACTGCTGCTGCCTCAGAAGTACTTATAAAATTACAGCAAGAGGTACCTATAACAAATATTTAAAATCCAATAAGTCAATATCAGACAAACCCATACCATTAAATATTTGATAACCATTCAGCACACACACACAAAAAAGCCCAATTTCCTATTTTCCTCATACATCACCCTAATATTTGCTTCTTCAATAGTTCTCCTAAAAGGGCAAAAGCCCCTGTCTAGAATTAGAACCTGTCTTGCAGATGGCAAAGAAAGTTACTTTCATACCGATGATCAGTGCTTGAAAAACGTCTCCAATTATGCTTTGCTGCAATATAAGGTGACCAGATGCCCCGTTTTTAAAGGGACATCCAATATTTAAGTCCTCCTGCAAGTGTCCCGTATTTTATGTCTCCCCCCATCCAGGGCCGGCTCCAGGCACCAGCTTTCCAAGCAGGTGCTTGGGGCGACATTGAGAATGGGGCGGCAGTCCATGTCCAGCAATTCTGCAGCAGCTCCGCCGCTCTTCTGGGTGCGGCAGCAATTCGGCGACGACTGCTTGGGGCTGCAAAATTGGTAGAGTCGCCCCTGCCCCCATTACTACTGGAGGGTCCACTCTTGCTGCTGGCTGGATCCCTGCTCGCCAGCCGCCCGCCCACCAGTGGCCGACAATGGGGGTGGGTGTGCAGGGTGAAGATGCAGCGCGCAGGGCAAGCCAATTCCCCGCTGGTCCATCAGCACAGCCCCCACTGTGTGCCAGCTCTCGGCCAGCAGGGCCCCATCCCCCATCCCATTTTTGGCCAGCACTGGCTGCGAACTGCAGTGGCTGGTGAGTGCGGGCAGGACCAGACGGTGGCCGGTTACATGTCACCTCTGCTGCCCAACCATTGGCCCTTTACGTGCTCCCCATCTCACTGGCCTCTCACTCCTTTGCCCCTTCACCCCCTGCCAGTCCCGTTGCTCCTCCATATTCCCCCCTGCAGGGCTGTTCCCAGCACTGTGCAGAGAACCAGCCCCTGGTCGGAGTTCAGCTCACCAACAGCCTGGCCAGCAGGCTCCTTCCTTCTCCCACTGCCTCTGGCTGGGCTGGCACCCCGGAAAAGCCCAAGACTCTACCACCCAGGGCTCTGGCACAGTGCTGGCATGGGGAAGCCACTCCACCCCTCAGCTAAACTCTGGAGTAGCCAGGGGACAGGAGGCATCTGGGTTATGTCAGTGGTCAACAGCAACCTGGAGCTGTTAGTTGCCTTTCAACACTGTGCGGGCAGGAAGAGACAAGCTTCTTCCAGCCACATGCCGGGCCCGGGGTGGGGGGGGGGGGGGAGAGGAGAGATGAGCTCTGCAAAGACATGGGCCAGGTCATCCCTTCCGCCCACCCCTCTTCCCCTGCAGCTGGAAGCAGCTCCCATCCCTTCCCTCCTGCACAATGCTGAAAGGCTGCTGCTGGCCACGTTCTGGTGTGAACCCTGGCAGAAATCTGGGAGGGGTGGCATGCAAGCCCATGTGCCCTCCCACATGTTGCTTCGGAAAGATGTGGCACCAGGTACCAGGAGAGGCGGGTCAGTCCCAGGGGCCCAACCAAGCATGGAGGGCGGAGAGCACCGGGCAGCAAGGGCTGGGTCAGTTGGTTGCCCGCCCTGTGTGAGAGGTTTATGGGAATGTGTGTGTGTCACCCCTCCCCATGTGTGGGGATGGGGGTGGGGTGTATGTGTCACTTCTCCCCATGTGAACACGAAAGCCTTAAAGATAAGAAGGTAAATAAAAAGAATCCAGCTACGCAGTATTTCTTTTTAACTGGGGCTCAGTCAACTTGATGTTAATTTGAATGTTTGTACTGCATAGTTCTGACTGATTGCCATTGAACGCACTTGAATTCGAGTAATTTTACCAGATGTTCCATATTCAGCATAGAGAAATATGGTCACCCTACTGCAATACAGACATAGCTGTTTTATTATCCCACCTGATTTTTTCAGTCAATATATTTATTGTTTTAATAACAGGGTAAATATTGCATCGACTATCCATGGCTGACTGAGTTTCCTTTGTCCCTCTCAGAGTGATAAATTACTCTTAGAACTTTTCATCCAAAAGGATCCCAAAGTTCTCTGCTGATTGAATACAAAATGTATATAGGGATCCCATCACAGACAACTGCTATTCAACCATCTTGGAGTGGAAAGTGATTCATCTATGACAGCATTTGTCAACCTTTTTGATACCAGGGACCAGCTTGCTGCTTTTCTAAACTGTGTCAGGGAGATCTCAGGGAATGGCACCAGTCCACGGACCAGTAGTGGAGAAACAATGATCTAATACACCATCCACTTATAGCTGTAATAAACGCAAGCAGCTGAGAAACAAAACTATTTTATTCAAATATACCCAGACATTTTCATTTTAAAGACACAGGTTTGACTTTTTCACCCACATAAGCATAATTTCACCTAATTTTTTTGAAAGCGGATTAAAATAATCTGTTACTTTACATATATTGCACATATAGCTTACACACATAAAGGGCCTAACTGGGGAATTTAGCTGTGACAACTGACTGAATAGGAAGCTGTGCAGAACTGCACTACCCCATGGGAAGCTCAGGGAAGGATTCTACTTTGCAAAGGCACAATCCCTCCAGAGCAGTCAGGTTCACAGGGAGACTATTCAGTCTGCTGCCCTCTTGCAGCGGAGCAGCGAAGAGAAGGGCTATGACCGCACCAACTCCTCCTCATGGTCTATGGGGCATAGGGACTACCATTCTAAGAAGAGACTTGTGTGGGCAACACAGAAGGGAGTCGTCTTGTGCACCCTTATCCCCATACACTCACATAAGAGCCTGTCACAGTCTGACCCATGTGATCCCACGTACATATGTGGTTACCATTTGACGTATGCATGTGTAATGTAACATATTACACTATGTATGAAGTATATATTGCACAGTAAGGGACAGATTCAGATCACAGTTATACGATCTACATAGTTTTGAATGGTATCATGTCATTCGGGAGGGTGGAGTCATTTTTCTGCTGCGAGAGTTATTCTGATAATACCCTCAGTGCAGATGCAGGTGAGGGTGCCTTATATAGATATAACTTATTCCCCTTTCTGTACCATAATAAGCTATAGAGCTATAAAGCATATTTCTACTGGTGCATTATATGATCAAGACAAGGAATTGCTGTTCCCATATTTGAAATCCACATTCAAATACATCATCAGCCAAAACCTGTCCAGAGGCCAGTTCTCAGTCACATACTTTGAATGTTCACTCCAAATTGGGCAGAGCAAGAGCATTCAGAACATAGTGGTTCTCCACATCTGTTCCCTCATCTCAAAACATACGACAGTCCAGGTACTTTCCTGCTTTCATGTCTGTGTGCTTTAGAAGGGGCATTTATGAACAGAGCGTCCAACTTGTTAACAACAAGGATTAGTCCAATTTTCTTTACAAGCTTATGTTAACATTATGCCTAGCGTGGAGTTCTTCTCAGTCTCACCCATTATAGATAGCTATGGCAGTAGTGGTAGAAGCAGCTTTTATATCGCCCAGCCAAATTCTTTAAAATCCTATCTATCTGTTTGACGTGCAATTGATGAATTTGTGGGGCAGGAGGAAGACAGAAGCTAAAATTCTATGTTAGGAAAAGTCTGAGAAATAACAAAAATGAGGGGAGGAGGAAGGGAGAATTAAAACAGGTGAAAAAAAGACACCCAGTTTCCATTATCTGCACCAATGACAGAACATGAAAGAAGGTCTTATAAACTGGCATCCCTCTTATGGAAGGGTAGTAAATGAAGTTCAGCAGGGACTTTAATATATTACAAATAATAATATGCCACTTTACAGTTCATTAACATTATAGATAGGCTCAAGCCACAATACTTGTATCCTGATCCAAAACTACCTAAAAGTGGGAGTGTTTAGATGCAGGATTTTGATTCAGAAACTATCTTAAATTGTAAACTCTTTGGAGCAGGGACCATCTTTTTGTTATGTATATGTACTGTGCCTAGCACAATGGAGTCTTGATTTCCCACTTTTAAGTGCTACTGCAATACAAATCATAGTTAATTATAATCTCTTGTAACAATGTAATTTACCATACATTTTAAGAGTCATTCAATCCATGTACAGCAATCTACCTCCCACTTATATCAAATCATAGTCGCTAAACCCCAAGATTCACAGCCTCTCACCAAAGAAACCAAGATCTTCAAGAACATTCTTATTTGCTCAAGCCCGTTAAATTCCTAGGCAATTTAGTAGAGCCAAGTACAATATTTTGGGATGAAAGATTATTTTTTTCCTGCCAGAAAATGCAGTTTCAGGTTGACTGAAACATTTCACAAATTTGGCAAATTATTTCAGTTGAAACAAAAAAAAGAAAAGATTTCTGAAGCATCACAATGAACCATTTAGACATTTTCAAAATGTTTTGATTTTTCAGGCTAAGCTCACAGGAGGATTTGGGTGCCATTCACAAGATAATGGTGACTGTGCCCTTATAACCGTTAGCCCAGTGGTTGGGACACTGAGCTGAGATGTACCCTAACCACTTCAAAACCCCACTCTGGAGCAGGGACTTGAAGTCAGGTCTTCCACATCCCAGGTGAGTCCCTACCCCCGAGACCATAGAGTAGTCTGGATTGGAGAGCTCTCAATCTCCTCTGTTTAGATTATGCAAAATGGAATAACTAACTATTCATTGGAGTAAAGACTGAATCCCTGGTGCCCTCCAGGAAAGTGTCCTAAACACTGGGCTACAGAGTCACACATTCTCTTTCTAGCCCAGTTTTGTACAAAGTGGAACATGAGAGATTGAGAACCCCGCCCTACAGGATATCCTATAATCTGGTAGTTAGGGCACTCACCTGGGAGGTGGAAAAAACAGCTTCAAATTCTCTCCCTGGACCCAGGACTTGGCCCAAAGTCTGTCACGTCTGTGGTGAGTGCCCTAACCACTGAGCTGAAGGCTGTAAGGGGGCACAATGCCACTTTCTCCTTCTCTTTTTTTGTGAATTTAGCCCCGCATTTTCTTTGTTTTTGTTTTAAAATATCCAAAACAAAATGTTTCATTTGACCAGAAATAAAACTCCTCTGAGTTCTGATTTGCCAAAAATTTAGAAAATTTTCAGTTTTGGCTGAACCAAGAAAGAATGTTTGTTGTTGGGTTCTTTTGGGGGGAGGCTGTTTTGATTTTTAAATTTACAGCAAAGTGAAAAAATCAATTATTCACACAGCATCTTTCAGAGAGATAGACACTATGTGTGCATGTGTTAGCAATTTAGAAGTACACATACATATAAATAGTACTCTTAAGATGCTAGGGCATGAAAAATAAATTTGCAGGTGTTTGCAGATGTCAAGCTATGCACACACAAAAAAGAAACTATGTTGCAAATCAGGTCTTCATGTGATGTAAGTTGGGAAGAACTGTGAAACAAGTTTATTTCCTCTGGGCTAGCGTGCATGTGTGCTCGTTCCTGCAGTTCTTATATTGGGGTCAAACTGATGTTACATTTTAAAACCCGCAACAACTCAGGAACAAAAGAGGGCTGTGAGCAACTTCCAAGAGACCTAAACAAGCAAGGTGAATGGGCAATCCGATGGCAAATAAAGTTCGGTGTTGATAAATGTAAAGTAATATGCACTGGATGGAAAAATTAAACTACCCCTACTTCTTACAAAGTTCTAACTAAACTGTACCAACTGAGGAAAGGGATCTGGGCATCATTAGTCTTTAAACCATGATTTGAGGACTTCAGTAACTCAGCCAGAGGTTAGGGGTCTATTTCAGGAGTGGGTGAGGTTTTATAGCCTGCAAACGTGCAGAAGGTCAGACTAGATGATCACAATAGTCCCTGCTGACCTTAAAGTCTATGAGTCTATAATGCATAAATTTCTTGTGGTGGTGAGTTCCACAGGCTGCCATTGAGGCCAAGGATTTAGAAAGAGTCAGAGGAGGATTAGACATTTACATAGATAAAGAATATCAAAAGTTATCATAATTAATTAGTTTTGGAAGGGATATTGAACCTCATGCTTTGGGATTCAAGCCAATCTCTAACTACTGGAGACCAGGAGGACACCTTCATAAGAGATATCTTCCTACTTTAGTGTTCTTACCACTTCCGCTGAAGCATCTGGAAATGGCCACTGTTAGAGATGGGATACTGGACTAGCTGGACATAAGGTCTGATCCACTATGGCAATTCTTATGGTCATAAATATATTCCCTAAACTTTTTACCTTGTTTTCAACTGGTAACCTTGAACTGTGTGGATAATGCCACTTTCCTGTGTCCACTAGTATACGTAGGCCCTTGTTTTATTATGTAAATAATGCTACTGGATTTTTTTATATCTTTTTCCCCTTGTTTCATAGATGATGGAGTAAAAACTCAATCATATTTTTATTTCATCCTGCACGTGTAGTCTGTTGCATTTAGGGACTGTAGAGGCGTATTAAATAGCCATATGTTGATCTGTTCTTGAAATCACTCTATTAAGTCTATACATAGGGAAAGATCCTTAATTGATGTAAATAGCTCCATGGAGTTGGATCTGGCCCATAAGGATGAGTGGGATGTTTCCCACTCTGCCCTGAACAATTTCAGCCCTAAAGAAGTGGATGGCAACAATGTAAACTATTACAAAAACCCGCTTAGGAACCACTTTGCTACATATGGATTCCACTACCAAGGAGTCACTTGGGACAATACATGGTAACGTTTGTGGTGTGAATCCTTTGGCTTCTTATAATACTGGCATTTGCATAGTGATAGTGCTGCATTGCCAAGCTTGGTGTATTAGTATGTGCCCTTCATTCAATGACTTCAATATTCCCAGTTTCTTTATATTTTAGTTACTGCTCCAAAACAGCAATTTTTTTTAAATTATTTTGTTTATATGGAGTAAAATTTCAGGTTACGCTGATTGATGGTTGCTCAGGTGAACGCTGAAGAAAACAGTTATTCACAGCAACTCTAATTCATTAGCATTTAGTGGAAATGTCATGCCAGTCAAATAAAAATTATGTCTTAAAAGAGTTATTTTTATTATTAGTTAAAAAGATTTTAAAGTTAAAAAAATCAGCATGACAATTCCGCTGTTTATTGACATTGCTCTTGTTTTCCTTATAAATATGTTTCCTCATGCTTTCTGGATACTGCTGCAGTGTTTGCACATTACTTTTTGATTTTTGCACCCACAAAATGAATTGCCAGTGCAAATATTAATACTATTGCTTCTAACTATGTTATCAGCCTTTGCAGTCAGGCAGTTACAGGTTCAAGTACTCAGCTTTGTACCCACAACTGAACTGAGGACGCAAATTTGAGGGTACAAGTTGCATCCATAAAGTGAAGCACCATTTAAAAATGTACCCCAGGTTGTGGAAAGAGAATCCCTTATATCCTACAACCCTACCACATGTCCCAAGCCACTGTAATGTGCAGAACTACAACAGGATAGCAAAGTCTATGATATACATCAAAAGGGATATACAAATGTCCTTCACAGGATTTACATTGTATATATTAAGAAGCTATAAGGATTTAACAAAATTGCTGTACTGACAACCTTAAAGCCAACTGCATATGTACTGACATTATATATGGTATGGCAAGATACCACCACAGTGAGGTTAGTTACAGAACACGCATGCCAGTGTTTTGAATAAGACATTATAAAATATGATTTATATTTACTTTTGTTGTGTATTTTACTAGGGGATAAATAACATGTCACATCTTGTTTATTCTTTTCAGCCCTCCCAGCCAAACATGCCTTTAGTCTGCAAACATTTAACATTTTTAACATCAGCATTTCACCACAGACGACATCTGAAGGTTATCCTCTTCCCTTTTCTCCAATAAATTATATAACTCAAAGCTTGATCAAAGCACTCTCTTGACTTGAACAATGTAAAGAAAGAAAATTTTAAACTGAAGTCATTTAAAATTCCTCAGTAGTGAAATGGGTTTTTCTTTTTTTATTTTCTTTTTTTTAATTTTTCTATTTATTTTATTTTATTTTTTTACAGACATAATCAAATCTTCTTTAAAGTTACAATTAATTCTTAGTTGGGGTGGGGGAACCCATATGGAAAGAAATTTTCTTGGAAATCATGTGTTTGCATTCCAGCTGTACGATTATTCTTACCACACCAGAAACTTCTTAATTGCAATCTGCATTGCAGTGCTGAAACAGATGTAAATAAGTGCTTTTCGTAGCTATCATACTTTCCCAGTAGACTACTTTGCTGTGAGCGTACGGTCAAATTAAAAAGGAAGGCTTTGAGCACCTACAGGTTAAATTGTGTTCATTACTTCCTGCTGAAAATGTACAATTTGTTCAAGTTTAGTGAAAGATGGAGACAGGATTTTCAAAAGGACTCTACACTGCCCTAATTCTGCTCCTATTGAAGTCGATGGTAAAACCGAGCACTTTTGAAAATCCCACCCTAAATGACAGACATCTGACATAAAATGGTTCAAAGAAAAGAAATGCAAAACATGCCAATGCAATAAAGAATTTTTTTAAAAATAAAGAGAGACTTACTGTGTTGCACTCTTGAGTGCAATAAATATAATTAGAATCCTGAGAGTTTGGGAAAACCAGCCTAGAAAGCAAACTTGGTTTTAAATAGAAAAAGTCTGCCAAGATCGTAAGTCCATTGAGAGTTTAAATCACTGGAGAACTTGAAAAGTTAAAGCAGCGAGAACCAATAAAAACAAAATTTGAGCTTGAAACAAGACCAGGGGAAGTAAGTGTGGCCTCACGCCATTCATCATGGACTTGAAGGATGGGACTTATTAAGCACAGAGAATGTCATTTATTACTGGTACTGTCATGGAGTATCATGGAGTATGTTGGTGGAACTGGAGAGAAGACAGCCCAGCTGCACATATCAGTAATATATATATATATATATATATATATATATATATAAAATGTAAAGTAGGCTTGATAACATGATGCTCAATAGGTCTGCAAGGAATAGCTAAGATGTGATCCCCATCCCTTCCAGTTCTGTCATATGGTATCTCATTATCCATCCTCTGGTCTGTAATTCACTAATATAAAGTCTATTCTTATTTGGACTGGTTCTGTTTTGGGATAGTTCTGTTTTAAACTAAAAGACTGTAAAGAAAAGATAAGCAGTTCTTTTCTGGACCAACCGTAAATAGACATAGATAGTACCATAAGTTTACACAACATTGTAGAAAAGGTGAATTGTGCCTTGTACGATCAAAGCCTTAATATGGATCAGCCCAAAACTAAACTAAAAAAACACAAAAGCAATTGCTACAGGCCATAACCCAGTCCATAAAAAACATCATTAGGTTAGGAAACTTCAGTCAATTCAGCATCATAACTGATATGACTATTTGATTTTTAGATCTCTTCAGGCACTGGACTAGGGCTCAGGAGATCTACCTCAGGATTCCTGTCTCTCCACAGATTTTCAGTATGACCCTGGGAAAATCACTTAATATCTCACTTTTGGCAGCATGCCAGGACCATCTCTTGCTATGCATCTATACAGAATCTAGCAGAATAGTGCCCCAATCTCTATTAGAACTTCTAGGAGCTACCATAATACAAATAAATAATAATCTGAAATTGAATATCTATAATCATAATGTCAAAGCATCATTTTTGGAAGAGAGATAATGTGTGCTTTGGACAATTCCATTGTTAGTCTTAAAAGAAAGAAGTTTGTTTGTTTAACATGTAATTAATTTAGAATACTAGCCTTTTAAACTTCCTTCAGTTCTTTAGGAAGGGGCTGTCTTATAGTAACTTAACTTTATTCACTGGAACCTTGTCTCCATGATAATACATTATGTATTTTAAAGGCCAGGACTTCAACAACAAACTAGAGAAGTTGGAATGTGTCTCTCTTTTTCTTTTCTGTAAAGAGATCAGAACCACTCAGCTGTGCCTTGCTTTTTCACTTTCTCCAAAACTACTCATGTGGCAACACTCTAATAAAGGGACGTGAGAGAGTGAGGTACCGTTGGTTGAAATGAATATAATACTGTATTGCCTCTACCAAAATGAGATCTAAATATAAATGGATAGAAACACAAAGAATTCAACTTTTAATAGTTTTTCCAGTTGAATCATTTCTTATCTGGCCTTTTATTCAGTTATCGCCCTCCCACTTAGTACAGTTGGGGCTGTTAAGTGCTGCTCTGGTGCCCTGGGATTTGTGTTCAAGAAGAATCCTTTTCTCAATGCGACAGATAGCCTCTCAGCGTCAACTGCCAACACACCACACTCATCGCTAAGTGCCAAAGGCTACATCCACATCCCCAACAGCAGCATCTTCAAGAGAGAAAAGATCGTCATCGTGTTTACGATTAAGAACATCCAGCTATTCCACCTGTGCACTTCGTTGAGGTGGACTGAAAAATGTGTTCTGAATAAGTGATGGAAACAGGTCAGTGTAAATACTTGGCATCAGTAACAGACACGGCAAGCCCTATGTTTTATTTTAAAAACCAGTACATAATATAAGCGGTGGAAAATCCTGACGAGGTAGTTTGATTTAGATAAGCATTCCGAAGTTTGAAGCTTATCCCTAGAGATCTTTCATAATGTAAAAATTCTTCCCATGAAGTAGCTGAACTTCATTTTGCATTTGTATCTCCTCACTGATGTGCTGATGGATAATGGCCAGTTTATTAATATGTTCAATTGCAGTTAAACCATTAACATTTTGAGCTGCTGCCACTGAAGTTAGGCATGTTAATAGGGCTTTAGTTCTCTCTCTACATCTTCAATGTTACCTTCTTTGACTTCAGTGTGTTTAGACCAGGGATTAAATTTGGCCCTATTTTCACCTATAGAATTTACTTGATTTGTTTGAGCGCTAAGAAAAGGGAAAAAACAGAGAAATGTATTCTGTGTCTTCCAGCAACGTATGACTGCCTGGCAGTAAGGAGATATGGTTTTAATTCTAACCTGGATCAGTCCCTAAATATTCTGACAAGAACCAAGCAGAATTGCCAACGTATTTCTTCTCTTTCAAAATATTCCACTGACTCTGTACTGGTTAGACAGTTTAAAATCCATTTAAAAAAATACTATGTTAAACTAAGCTAAAGTTGAAACACTTAGGAAATAATGTTAAAGTTATACACAAAGCTTTAACTCCTCTCCCTTTGTGTGTTTGCTGTACAATACCTCCCGTAACAACGTGATAACATACTGTTTTTTACGTTTTACTTTCCTCTGCCCATAAAAGGTACTTTGAGTGCTATCCTTAATTGTTATATGATGCATAGATGGGTGCATGGGTGAAATCCTGGGCACGCTGAAGTCAATAGAAGTTTTGTCATTGACCTCGGTGGGGGCCAGGATTTCACCTCATGGTGCTAGAGACCATAGGAAAAATGTAATACATATACCTATAATGATACACTCATAAAAATAAACTCAATGCACTAGATATATTTTTCCTACATCCTTACATACACACAAGTAGCATCTTTTGCTATGCTGTTTTGCTCAGAGCATGCCAAACTGAGCACATGACAGCCATTTATTTAGAAGATTCACAGCAGGGATGAGGTAAGTTTTCCTTCAGAGCTGGGTAACACTTGGTGCCCATTGCTACCCCTCATTAAGCCAATGGCAAATCTTCCATTTATCTCAGTAGGAGTAGGCCCTTACGTCACATCTTACTAACTAAGAGAGACTTGAGTAATCTCTGATTTACACAGGCATAAATGGCTAAACAAGGCGCAAACTATTATTCTGGTGCATTAATGCTTTACACTGCTTTGCAAAGATATGAATTACCAGACTGGGTGCCAAGCAGTGTAGAATTAGGCTCAAAAGATACAATTGATGAGGCAGGTTAGATGATTCTGGGTGCTGTCATCACAGAAGAATTACTTTCTAGGTGCTACTGCTGTCACCACCACTGGTGGACAGCCTTACAGTAGCCCAGGACCCAAACACACAGATCTGTGATCAATATGCTCTGTAAAATGCAGTGACTAGCACTCTTATCAGAAATCAATTTAAGTTTTAATAGGCACAGAGAACAAAATACTCTCTTACCCATAATGTTAACTAGAATGTCTTCATGGAACATTTTGCAAATTGCAATGATTAGCTTGAAGGATTTTAGTATTTAAATCTTCCCCTGAAGTGTTTGTTAGCATGTGAGAGAATGGAATTGAAATCAGCGACAGCATAAACAAGAGTCATCTAGTTTAATTCTCCAAGCTCAATATGTACAGAGTAATCAAATTGTATAAAAAGGGGGGGAAAGTAAAATAATTTTAAAATCTCATCTTTTTTATACTCTTAGATGTTACTAACACAGGTAACAAAACAATTAATTTTAAATGTGTTTTCCAAGACATTATCCTGTAAGTGCCTACCCCCCATATTAAATATTACTACAGTTACCTAGGCAAACAGCCCCAGTCCATCTAGTTAAATGATACCAAGATATGCTGTTCATGGCCAGTAATAAAGATTAGCATGCTAATGTTATTCTAAGGGTAGCATTGTTAAATAAGCCCAATATATCTCTGGAATCAAGCTGAACACATAATGCCAACCCATGTCCATCAATGAGCATGACACACAGATCACTAGGAATATAACAATCTGTAACCACCATCAGTTCCTTGGATCCACCCACCATCCTGGACTTAAAAAATTAAAGATGAAAAAAATCTTTATAATCCAAACTAGCCTTCTCTCTCTCTCATTACAGATCCTTCCATTTCTATGTCTGGATAAAATTCAGTACAAGAGAGACAGTGGGCTAATCAGATTGCCTTTTCCTTTAGTGAGGGCTTGATTCTGTGCTCATTGAAGTCAATGGCAAAATCTTGACTTCAATAAGCACAGAATTGACTTCAGTGGTGCAAAACCAACCCTTAAGATCTTAATACAATTTGTTTAGCTCACATGCTGGACATTTCTGGAAAGCATTTTTTTCCCTTGGTAAATAATAATAAAGTATTCTGCAGAAACAGTGTGCTCCTTTACTACAGAAGCAGAAAATCCACACGCTGATTTTGAATATTGCAACCTAAAGAGAAATAAATTTCACAATAGGAAATTAAGACAAGTGTGATAAGTAACATTTTATATCATTGTAACTTGTAATTTTATTTAATTGCAAAAGTTAGTTTTATCTAAACAGATGTTTTCACTGCATTGAAAGTGCTAAACCTTGCATGTAAACCTTTCATAAGAAAATAATATTGGTGTATGAACATTTTTAAATAGTAACTATCAAAGTATACTATTTTGTGCTGTGAACCTTCCTGTCTCACAAGCTGAAATATTCATTGTTCAGATGGGAGAGCTGATACAGGAAATGGTACTATAAATCAGTAAGTGGTACTCTCCTCTGACTATATCAAATAAGTGCCCCAACACGATCAGGGCATTATGCTGGTAAAAGTGCTATTTTCTGAATTAAACATAAAAAAAAAAAAGAGAGAGAGAGATCCTGATTAGAGCTGGGCCAAGATTTTTGGACACCACACTTTTACCCACACACACACACAGAGTGCATTTGTGCTGAGCAAAACATTTCCGAAATTTGTGTCAAACTTGCTGAATTGCTTCAGTCAAAATATAATTCTGAAAAAGATGAAGCAGTTTGCTTTGACAGTTTGTCAATGAAATGTTTTGATTTGAAAACAATTTATTTTGAATTTTACTTCAATTTTATTTATTTTTTTAAAAAATCTCATGTGAAATGTTTTGTTCAACCCAAAATGAAAATTTCAACTTTTTAGTTCACCAAGAAATTTGAATGTTTTTTATTTTGGCTGGACACAAAATGAATTTTCCTTCAATGTTTTGGTTCTGAACCTTAAAAAAGTAGTTATTCACACAGCTCTAATCCTGATCACTTGGGTCAGTAAAGTTCCTAGAGCACCTTTTATCAGAATAGGTTATTAGCGTCTCATGTCCTGACTGAAATGCAAACTATGATTAAACAAATTGTAATGTGAGCTATGGAAGCCTCTAACCAACTAGGTGCATATGATTTGCGGGAAGTGTAAAGGTTTGGGATTATATTGTGGCCAATGGATTTCTGGAGAGCAAGGGTAAACATTTATCTGAGAGGAAAAGCAAACCATTGTCACTTTGACAGTGTTGTGGGTGAGAGTGGTTTTACTTTGAGGCAGTCTTTGGCTAACCAGAAGATTCGTCTTTGGTTTTGGTGCATCCTGAAGTCATTGTGTACAAAACTTCACTTGGTAGCAGGGAGTCTATTGGATTGTTTTTAAAAGGATGTTTTAAAGGATTTTTAGATTTAAGATTATTTGGAGGGCTTGATCTTGTGCCCATTCAAGTCAATGGGAAAGTTTCCAATGACCTAAATGGTGCAGGATCAAGCCATAGCATTTAGAAAGAGTGGTTTGTTCTTGCTAGGGGGAAAAGAAAATAGGAGACTGAATACATCCTAATGCTATGCTACTCACAGAGGAATGGTGTACTAAGCAGTGATTTATGTATTGGTAAAGACAGGTTTCAGAGTAACAGCCGTGTTAGTCTGTATTCGCAAAAAGAAAAGGAGTACTTGTGGCACCTTAGAGACTAACCAATTTATTTGAGCATGAGCTCAAAAAAGCTCATGCTCAAATAAATTGGTTAGTCTCTAAGGTGCCACAAGTACTCCTTTTCTTTTTATGTATTGGTAAAGTTAACTTGTTTGTTAATATGGATTTGTTTGTCCAACAGTATAGCACTTCAGCAGTAACTATAGACAACTACCACTTACTTAGGGTCCCTTTTGCCACCTGGACCTCCCTGTAACAGAGCTATGGGTTCTTATGTTTGCGATAATAGTGTGGGCCTTTGTCCTTAGGACTGTGGCCCACTGGGAAGTAAAGTTGGGTAAACAGGGAAGTGCTTTTTGTTGCAGGCATTATTGTTGATAATTGGTTTTATTTTAAAGGGATTTTTATTATTGTTAAGGGTAACAATGAGTTATCTAATCTGTTTGAAGTGCATGTGAGTTAATTGGAGTGTGGGTGGAATAAAAAGGAAGAGAAATAATTTAATTCTTCTAGATAGGGGATTATGACAAACTTCTCCAATAAAGAGGGCTAATCTCAACAGGCCATGGTAAATTTTTCTAACAGAGTTTAAATACTGCCAGAGATTCTAGGACAGCACCCAAAACACCTGGCTCCAGCTATAAGCTCTAGGGTAAGAGTTTCAGAACCTGATCCAACTCCAATTGAGGCAGTTGGAACTGACCCTTAATGTTATTCTGTATAAATAAGACATCATCCTCCATCCCTCAGGTTGAGTAGTAGTCACTGCTGAGTTCATGTGGCACCTTAGAGACTAACCAATTTATCTGAGCATAAGTGAGCTGTAGCTCACGAAAGCTTATGCTCAAAAAAATTGTTTAGTCTCTAAGGTGCCACAAGTCCTCCTTTTCTTTTCGCGAATACAGACTAACACGGCTGTTACTCTGAAACCTGCTGAGTTCAGTGGAACTGAATAGTTAATTGCTGCTCAGCATGAGAAAGAGTGACAGAATGGGGCTCTAAATCAACAGGTAACTCTGTAAACTATATATTAGTATTTTGGTCATATTTTCTCTCAATTTCTCGCAATAAAAACTTATGTCACATTTAAAGCCTGCATTCCATTCCTGCTTCTTAGTGCTGTATAGCACTGTTGAACAATTGCTATACTTCACCGTAAAGGTGGCTGCATTCCACCACCAGGTGAAATGATTCCATGACATTTGTATATCAAAACTGTGGATTCCTTTGAGATGAAAGGCCTTTTGTAAATATAAGATATTTATCATCCATTATTCTTTTTTCCTTCATGGGACTTGCTCAAGAGGAAGATTTATGCCAGCTGTTTCAGAGTTTGATCAATATGTTTAGGTCTTCTTCACCTCCCCCGCCCCACTCCTCTGTTTAAAGTCTCTAGTCCTCACACCATGCTTTATGCTGGCCTCTGCAAAAGCTAAAGCCAGCCAGTCTTTGATGGTTGTTTTTCTGTATACTCAGATATTGTCAACTGTGAGTATACTGTGTGAAAAAGAGAATTTGCTTGATACAATACAAATGTTTTTTATATGAATGTATTTGTTGGTTTAATTTTACAGCTTTAGATGGTTTCTGCAAATCATTTTTGATAATTACTTAGTTATTTCATATGAAAGTTATTACCGCTAGAATCTGCAATACCCCCAAAACCACAGGGAAAAAATGTTTAAGCCAGGAATATAGCCCATCTATTGTTCCTGCTTCAAATGGGGTTGAGAATGTGGGACGCTGTTGGCATTTTTAAGTGGTGGGAGACTCCTGTAGTTTTAAAAATTACATGGTATGGTCCTTGTTGTTTTATAGTCTTGAGAATACTCTTGCTCCTAATTTAGTTTTTTTTAAAAGGGTACATTTTAAAGAACTAAGCAGCATGATACACATCTGACTAAGAAATAGGAAACTATGCATCAGTAGCTGCTTTGACAGTCACACAGAGAAATAAAGAGTCATGGTGGGTTTAAAAGTGATATAAATGTGCACCATACACAACAAGGGCAGAGAGTGGGTGATTGTGTATTTTACTCTGCTAAAGACAGAACCTACTTGCTTATCCTTCAGCTGGGGTTGAAAATGGCTTAGCTGCTAGTGCAGATGGGCTCAGACCATTCCCAGCTCTACAACTATTAGTGTAAAGTAGCGTCCACTACATACTCTCCAGGTCGAAAGAGAATGCTCTCTACCTTGAGGAGCACTGTGGCATTACATATGACAAACCATGTTCTTCTAGGTTCCTAGCACTTTCAGTAGCCCTTTTAGAAGTGGTTTTGTCCTGCCCACGCTAGAAGTTAGTTTTTCAATGCCAGTGGAAGACCCGTTCCGGACAACCACTGCCAGCAAAGAATAGACAGACCTTTCCACTGGAAATTTAGTATGAACACTTTCATTTTGTGCAGGCTAACTTGAATGAATGAATGAAAAAAAATCATATAAGTCCTTAGGGGTATTGTACCATGGAAGAAAATTATCTGAGAGCAGAGAGTTTGCACAGAGCCCTCCACCCAACTTAAATTTCACCGTAGGGGGGCCAGGAGAGCAGTTATGCAGAGAGGTCCTCACACCCTCAGTGCTGATGGCTATGCCAGCCCTACGTAAGGGAGTGTGGCAGGTAGCACTGCAGATGGGATCACAGACTCTGTGACTATGCAGAATCAGCAACCATAACACATCCAAAAGTGGCACAAAGCCTGCAGCTGCTATTTCATAGGCTAGAATAATGGTCAAATTTGCCTGTCCAGCTCCCTGCACTTGGTACCTTTAAGTCAGACCATGTGCAGATGAAGTGGGCATAACTTAAAGCATGAAAGCACCTGGAAAATGTGTTGCCAACTCATGATTTTATTGTGAAAAACATCCAATATTTGATGTTTTTTTCCTGAAAGCCTCAGAGCTCCTGGAGTATTTACAGCTCATCTAAGCTTTCATTTTTAAATAGTAAATTTCTAGCTCTCATGCTGGTGGAGAAATGCTTGAAAATATGACCAGAGTATAACCTAAAACCTCAAAAATCAGAAAGCAAGTAAGGAGAACTCAAAACTTACAAATATTTTTAGTAATCTTGTGTTCTTGGAGGATCTGGCTCATGATTTTTGAACACATGAGTATATAATAAAAAACTTGAGCTTTTGAAATCCTCCTAGGAGTTTAGATTAGAAACCAGTGGGAATTTTGCCTGTGCAAGAATTATTTTGCCTACGCCAGATGAACCTCATGATAGGTTCAGAAATTCTTTACAACACATCACACAAGTGTCAGACACAGACCTAACATTTTCTGTCTTTGCAGTGGATGGGAAGTTAGATACTCAAATGTCATGCTTTGCCTGTTATGATAAAGATTTAAATTATCATGTTTACGGATTACTTGATCAAGAGTAAAAAAATGTCCTTCTCTCTCTCTCTCTCTCATATATATATATATATATATATATATAAAATAAGGTGATGTTTTCTTACCTCAAATGGGTGCCTGGGAGGCTTAAATAAATAATGTTTGTAAATCCTTGATGTCCTGCAATTTTTGAGATCCTTGTATGTAAGGATTATTAACAATTAGGGAATTCCTGGCTCCCAGTCCTGTGCTCAAACCTGATACCATTTTCTCTCTCTCTCTCTGGTCTGGTCTTGTCTCCAGGAACAAGTTGCACTGGTTGAGTTGGAGATGCAATTTTAAGGCAATTTAGTTAAACCAGTGCAATAGGCTGTGTGAACACACTTTGGTTTGACCTGAACCAAAATAAAGCTGGTCAATTAGGAATCAGTTAGAGCTAAAGTGAAAGAAAATGACTGTCCACAAAGGCTTTTACTCTCATTCAACTAAATTGGTTTAAAAGTCGATTTAAAGTAAACCAGTGCAACTGTCTTGTGCAGACCAGGATTAAGACACAAACTTACTTTTAGTTTAGGCTGAACATTTTTTTCAAATAAAAGTAGCATTTCAATTTTTCACCGGCTTCAGTGTAGAAAGTTTCCTATTTCCTGAAATAGATACCTTGAAAATGTTGAGGCTGTGAAACCACACAAAACGAATTGCTGAAAAACTTGGCATGAATTTGCACACAAATGTTTTCAGTAATTTTGCCTGACTCAAGAGATTTTTATCTTAACGCTATTCGCTTAAATATGAACTTACAAAATATTTCTCAAAATAATATTTACTAAAAGGGAAAGATTGTTTAGGTTATGCACTTGGGTTTAAAGGTTTATATACAACCAAACATTAATACAATTGCTTTCCTGAAGTGACACACACGAAAAAGTAAAGCAGTTTGTCTGGTTTTTAAAATTTATCAGCAGTGTTTGCAGCTCAAGCATGGCAGTTTTGTGCTAGTGCATGAGAAATGGCAAGTGAAATAAATTAAAAATTTAGTCTATTTTCATTAAAGAGACAAGATGCAGGAGGAAATATTTTATTGGACCAGCTTCCGTTGGCGAAAGAGACAAGCTTTTGAGCTTACACAGCGCCCTTTTTCAGGTCTTCTTCACTGTCCAAGTGAAGTAAACAAACAGGAAAAATTAGAATTTTAAAATTCTGTTTTACTATTCTAAGGTGTTATTGGTAACATACGTGGTTACATTATTTCCTAACCATCTGCAAAGCTACCTCATTGTCCTCCTTCACATCTCTCTTGCAACAATGCCCATAAAAAAATTAACAGTTAAGCAGGTGGGGCACGGAGACCCCTGGCTATCATTCTGACCAGTATTGTCTCCTTGTTCTTTGTACTCCCCATCTGTCCATGTCCATCTGTTGTCTTGTCTTATATTGTAAGCTCTTTGTGGCAGGAACTGTCTTTTTGTTCTCTGTTTGTACAGCACCTAGCACAATGGGGTCCTGGTCCAGGACTGTGGCTCCTAGGAGCTATCACATTACTAATAAGAGTTTAAAAATATTTAACGTTGACACAGACTAAATGAAGTTTAGGAAAAAAATGGATATAAAATCAGAACTGGATAGTTTTCTAAAAAGGCTGGTAGCATTCCATGAATTTGTTCATGGAGACTTTTTTGTAAGAGCATTTTAGCGCTAAAGTCATTAAAAAGCTGGATCTTAAAAAGTATCCTTTTCTTAGATGGTAGTGAGACATTTCCTGTTCTTGAAATTAATAGATTCAGTCCATTTTAATACTTATAACACAAAGTATTCCATTTAACTAGTGGATAAAGAGTGTGATTTTTAATTATGTACAGAGAGAGCCTGGATTTAACAAAAAATAAAATGTAATCCAGTAACTGGAAATGGTAGGTGACTAATAGCACTTACACATTCAATAATCGAGGTCAAATTTTCTTTGTGTAGAAATCTAGGATAAACTCAAGAGATGATTACTGTACTTAAGGAATTTACAGATCTCTTTCTTTACAGAAACCATGAGCTGTTTGGTGGAGATTTGAAGTCTGTTAAATAAAGACATCTACACTGCAATTAGACACCTGTGACTGGCCTGTGTCAGCTGACTCAGGCTCGTGGGGTTTAGGCTGTGGTGCTGTTTCGTTCCAGTGTAGAATTCTGGGCTCGGGCTGGAGCCTGGGCTCTAGGACCTTGTGAGGTTGGAGGGCCCCAGAGCTTGGGCTCCAGCCCAAGCCCAGAAGTCTTCATTGCAATGAAACAACCCCGCAGCCCGAGTCAACTGGCATGGGCCAGACACGGATGTCTAATTGCAGTGTAGACATACTCTGAGTTCTCAGCTCCCAACCATTAGCCCATCAGGCTCACATCCAGTAAAAACTGCTGATGCTGCTGAGATCCAGTGACCTATCCAAGTGGAATGCAACCTTTACTGCATTGGGTGCACAGATGTTTTCTGGCCATCCCGGGCTTTACAGCCATGGGTTTAAAAGGTTCCTGATTATAAAGAGGAATTTACATCTCGTTTAAGTCTAGAGTAACTGCGTTAACATCAGAAGAGATACTCCAGATTTACGTAAGTGCAACTGAAATCTGACTCTATGGCTTCACTCTTCTTAGAGGAAAAGTTACAGATTCTCATCCAGCTTGTTCAGGCTTAGATGGATATCAATGGGTATATTCCAAACATACAAGGAAAAGTTATTTCTATTCCTCTTTTATCCCCACCCCACCCCCAAAAAAGTGTGAAGGTGACTGTGCAAGCCTGAGCAGTATAAGATCTTCCTGACAGTTAAATTCCAGATTTCAGCAGATGTTGGGGGGGAGGGGGGTAACTCAGTAGTCTAGATTCCTAAATTCTATTCTCCTGTCCCAATATTACAGGATTGGATACTCTTCCAGACATGGTGCAATCATTAAATTCCCACACTGAGCTGGTCCATTACCCACGAGACAGCCGAGAACACTAATCCTAGCCTAGACCAACTCCATTGGACTATTTGATCCTGCAAAGGGATGAAGAGGTAAAATAATAATCAACAACAGTCAAAAGTGGAAGGTGGAGAGCTCAGTGGCAATGTGCCCTCCAATGCTCAGTGAAGCTATACAATTTCCCAAAGCACAGGGTCAGGATTTGGTTTTCATCTTCTCTGGCAATCCAGCCTTTCATCTAGACTGATCAGCAAGCCTACTGTAGAGTTGATATTGATGGCCTACCACACCTTACAATGCTTAAAATGGAAGTATAAGAACCTAAGAAATCTATGACCACAGAAGAGAGGTGACAGGACTGATTTTCAGTGGTGCTGCGCACTCGAAGCTCCCCTTGACTCCATGGGTAATTGTGGGTGTTCGACAGTTACCAAAATTCAGGCTTATGGGCCAAGATTTTCAAAACTACTAATGATTTTTAGTGCCTAATTTGAGAGTCCTTGGAGGGGCCTGATTTCAGAGAGTTGCTCAGCATATCCTGAAAAATCAGGCCCATTTAAGGTGTCTCAAGTTGGGTATCAAAAATGGGGGCATCTGTAGTTTCTAGTTAGTCCTGACAATCACATCAGGCTGATCTGGTATGGCAATTTCTACATGCTTGTTCCATCTGATCCCATCCTGAAACAGTCCCTTTGATATTACTGTGAAAGCACAGTTCTGGAAGAAGCACCAGGTGAGGCTGGCCTTTAAGGATTGACATGGACAAAAGAAAGAAGAGATATTCGGGGGCCTGACAGCTCATGAATCAAATAATATTATTTGGTTCACTAAAAGGTAAGAGATTATCTGTCTGGGGCATTTTTTAACCCACTGATCCCTGGTGCCTCAAACATTTTGTAGTTTTTATTTGAAATATTTCTGTAAACTGTGGTGAAAATGAGGCTCATGACAGGATTGTGCAGTTGGGCAAGGGAGGGCCAAAGTTCACATTTTAAGAAAATAAAATAAATGTCATCTTCTGGGTAGGATTTTGCTGCTCAGTGAGGGAGGGCAAAAGAACAACAATGATTTTTTTAAAATATCTTTTCTGCCCACTGTAAAATGTGCCTGCCTGCCTGCCTCCTTCAGTGTGACAGCAGAGCAAGAGCCTTTTAGAACAGCATGAGAACAGGGGCAGGAATATTTGAATACAAAAGCAATTAACGTAAATGAAGTTCTACTTAGCCTAAAATGCTAAGTTTTACTTGTTTTCTTGTTCTTTTTTAACCCAAAAGGGAGCAAGGAGGATTCCTTTGAGCATTCAGATCTCTTCTTTACTTAAGGAAGCTTGGGTGGGAGAGAGAAAATGCTGCTTTTTTTCTATTCAGGTTCTTACATGGTATCCATCCCCATGGTATCTGAACACCTTCCAGCAGTGCACTAAGCAATGGAACTAGCATTTGCCATGTGCTATTTTCTTCTTTCAATCTTCTTCTACCCAGAGGAAAAATTATGTTATATGCCTTGAAATGGAAAGTGGTGAGCTTTAAGGTAATTCTTAAATCCTGCGGGACTTAGTTCCACAGTCTTGGATAAGCCCCCAAGAAAACTCCATCTCTTGCCTAAATGCACTTTGCCCTTACTTTAGACCACTCCTGTGTCACGGTGGACCTGGGATGTCAATGATGTTCCCCATCTCGGAGCTTTAGATCTTTTAGGTGTCCCAGACTCCGATCACTAAGTACTTTGACGATAAAAAAAGACATTATATTCTACCTAGCTACTACGGTAAGCCAACTAGGACCAAGTTTTCAAAGATGGCCTCTAAACTTATACATGGCATGTCTCACCTGCAATTATTTCTGCACACACAAGAAAAGCATGTTTCTTTTTCAGACACAAGTTATTGGGCTAAATGCAGGAGTAACTGGACGAAGTGCTATGGGCTGTACTATACAGGAGGTCAGATGAGATGATCTCATGGTCCCTTCTGGCCTTAAAATGTCTGAATCTATGAAAGAACAAATTTGCAGGTGAAGTGACGTGCAGACACCATAATGACATACCTATTTAGCTAGAAAAGTTATTTGCATACTTACATTGGATAGCCTAATTAATATACATGAAAAATTAATCCTACATTTGTGTAAAGTTATAGATGCAAAATTATAATTTTTATTCACAGTCTTCCCCCAATGAACTCAGAGCAATGAAAAGAAATACGAGAAAGATTCTAAAGCCTAATGGAAAACAGTTTAAAAAGTTATCTTCTTAGAAATTCAAAGAAGAAGGAGTAGCAGCAGCATTTAAAAAAAATCAGGGGCATGGGGAAGGGAATAGAAGAAGGAACATGAGAAAGGAACAAACATTAATTTTTTTTAGATAGCGGTGTCCAGTGGATAGGGCCAGAGACTAGCTGCAAAGAGACCAGATATTCTGTTCTGAGCTCTGCATGGAGCCTTGGGCAAGCCTTCCCTCTTACACCTCAGCTTTCTTCTCTCTAAAATGGGGATAATGACACCCACCTTTGGAAAGTTCTCCGAGATCTACCGATGAAAAGTATTACAGAAAGAAATGCTTTTAGACATCATTTAGAAGTGAGGAGGGAAATGCTAAGACAGATGTCAAGGAGGAAACAAGTTCCACAGTGTGAGGCCCATCCCAGCAGACATGGTTGCCTGCCAACTTCCAATATTATGGCAAGACCACAAAAAAAGCAGGTGGGATCCAAGTGAAGAAATCCATGAGGACAAGGTTCAAACAGGAAGTCTCAAATGCAGCCAGGGCCTACAGTACGGTGGTGAACATAAGAATGGCCACAGTGGGTTAGACCAAAGGTCCATCCAGCCCAGTATCCTGTCTACCGACAGTGGCCGATGCCAGGTGCCCCAGAGGGAGTGAACCTAACAGATAATGTGATCCCTCTCCTGCCATCCATCTCCACTCTCTGACAAACAGAGGCTAGGGACACCATTCCTTACCCATCCTAGCTAATAGCCATTAATGGACTTAACCTCCATGAATTTATCCAGTTCTCTTTTAAACCCTGTTACAGTCCTAGCCTTCACAACCTCCTCAGGCAAGGAGTTCCACAGGTTGACTGTGCGCTGAGTAAAGAAGAACTTCCTTTTATTTGTTTTAAACCTGCTACCTATGAATTTCATTTGGTGGCCCCTAGTTCTTATATTATTGGAACAAGTAAATAACTTTTCCTATTTCACTTTCTCCACACCACTCATGATTTTATATACCTCTATCATATCCCCCCCTTAGTCTCCTCTTTTCCAGGCTGAAAAATCCTAGCCTCTTTAATCTCTCCTCATATGGGACTCATTCCAAACCCCTAATCATTTTAAAAAAAAAAAAAAAAGGAGGACTTGTGGCACCTTAGAGACTAACCAATTTATTTGAGCATGAACTTTCGTGAGCTACAGCTCACTTCATCAGATGCATCCGATGAAGTGAGCTGTAGCTCACGAAAGCTCATGCTCAAATAAATTGGTTAGTCTCTAAGGTGCCACAAGTCCTCCTTTTCTTTTTGCGAATACAGACTAACATGGCTGTTACTCTGAAACTAATCATATTAGTTGCCCTTCTCTGAACCTTTTCTAATGCCAGTATATCTTTTTTGAGATGAGGGGACCACATCTGTATGCCGTATTCAAGATGTGGGCGTACCATGGATTTATATGCTTAAAGGGAGGAGAGAGAAACCAGGAAGATATGTAACTTAAAGATAGGTAGGCATGTAACACAGTGCATTGAAGAAATATAAAGAAGAAGCTAGAGCCTCTTTGCCAAACAATAGGCCAATTCCTGCTGTATCACTGTACTTTTATCTGCATATTCTATGGTAAATCACCTAAACCTTTAATGTAACATTTTTACAAACCTAAAATGTAATTCATATTTTCATCTAAGACGATCCATAGGAAAGAAAGGGATGGCTAATGCCATTATTTCTGAAATCCGTAAAATAGTTCAACTGCAAGAAGAGAAGAAATTTGGTTCCTACTAAGCTGCTGGGGATTTCACTGCATAATATGAAATTATGCAGATGTAGACTTCAAGAGGAATTTTCATGACTCATGCACACCAGCGTGAATGAACGGTCAGTCAGTGGTTTGATAGGCTTCACTGCAAGTACGGTCTACTTAAGAATAATGCCATGGTATACAAGGACCTGTCAAATCACCATTAGCTACAGAAGTGATAGAAATCTATAGCTACCTAGAAAATAGATAGTTACACCTCTTACATGGTGTAAGATTTATAGATAAATTGTGACAAAAATGGCCAGGGGCTGAGGTAGGAAATATCATGTGTAGTCATGTGTTAGCAAACAGCTTTCTGTCTTGTAATTAACACTGAGTTTTCCAGTTCAAAGTATGTATTTGAAAAAGCATTCTTAGAGCCAGAAAAAAGTGACTGTAAAAATCACACCTTCTTACTCAACAGTTCTGCTCCCTGCGTTTATCCAGAGTCATACAAGCTAATTGCCAAAAAATAAAGTTCTTACTACTTTTAATTCATATTGTTGTGGTGCACCTCTCCAGTGATCAAGGTTCCTTAACAAAGGAAACACAAATTTCCAGGTGGACCAATATTGATGATCCTTTCCTGCCTACCAACCTGTTATGGACTGGGATGCAGGTGTTCTGACCTCGTCGTCAGAACAGCAGTCAGGTCTAGTGGGTAGGCAGGCATCCAACTTGGGGAACAAAGCTGAGGGTCAGCACCAGAGTCAACTGCCCATTACCAGAGCCAAGGGTCAAGCTAGAGTTAAAAGTCAGAGGCCAGGGTTGGAGCCAGGACTGGAAACTGATGGTCAGAAGTGAGGCAAAAGGGCAGGAACTGGAGGAGAGGCAAGAATCAAGCATGCAGCCAGAGCCCAGGGGGAACAGGAGCAAAGGCAGAGGCAAGGCAAGAGGAAAAACAGGAAGCAGGCAAAAGCAGAATCCAATGGAGCCACACGAAGAAATCACCTCCAGCATGTCTACACTGCAATTAGAAACCCACGGCTGGCCCATGCCAGCTAATTCGAGCTCACGGGGCTGTTTAATTGCGATGTAGATGTTCCGGCTCAGACTGCAGAAATTAATGCATATGCATAAGAAAATGTAACAAAATTTAGAAACAGTTAGATTAACAAAGGGAAGCTGAAGTGGTGTAGTTCCGGTGAGGGAGGTGACAGTGATGGGAGCATCCTGATGAGCTGCCCACTTGTGAGTAACTGATCATTGCTTGCTAGTGTTTTAGCTTAATAAAGATTTGTTACCCCAATCTGCTGAGTGGTGAATTTCAGTTCAACAGACACCATTATGTTTCTGGGAGCACCTTTGCTGATCATGTCCTGAGCTGTGTTTCCATTTTCAGCATTTACTATACACTTTCTTTTTGGCCATTGTGGTAAAATTAAGTTTATAACTGCTTTTTGTCAAAACTAGTCAATCCACTAGTTCACATGGAGTATTTGAAAAAAAATCTTTCATTATAAGAGAGAGAGAGGGGTTCAGCAATTTAGGGTATAATGTAATGTGTCTTTTGGTATGTTTTTCCCTCCCCCATTGCCCAAATCCTGTTACTCAAAAATTGATTGTTTTTTTTCCCCCCTTCCAAATTTTCCAAGAGACTTCCCTCCTAGTCTGAGCCTAAGCACTAGGCTTTTCAGGCATAACGGATTTATTTTATATGTTTTTAAACACCAACAGTTAGAAAGTATTCAAACATAGGGATTAGAATGGAACAGATCTAAGCATGGCAACTGTCATGACTCCAAAATGGGAAACTTAGCATGACAAGGGATACAGTGCTTTCCCTGATTTCTCATTTTACTCTCATCAACATATTGCAATGCTGAATGTCTCCCCCATATGTATTGCTCACTGGACCTTCTAATTTACCCCTTGATAGAAGGACAAGATTTTATTTAAAATATAGTCTCATTATGATGTATGTTCAAGGTTGTGAAAGGCACAAATGATTAAGCAGGCTATTTGGACAATACATTGTTAAAATTACCATTCATAGACTGTATGTCCTAGATGTATATACTAAACTCAAAACACACATGGATAGTCCATTTGAAACTACTCACATGCATATAGTTATCCATATGCATGTCTTTCCAGGATCAGGGCCCAATTTACATGGTTCTCTCAATGTGTTAAACTGATTGCAGTATGATTCTTGTCTGCAATTACACCCTGCTCTCCTGACTTGAAGGTTTAATTTCAGTTATTTTATTCAACTTTCTATTTTGCTGTATTTTGACTTTTTTCTTTGAGAAGATACTGAAGCCTAAACTATATTTATCAGGAATTATAGGCTTGAGTTCCTTCAGTTAAGCCTGGGGCTAGCAGGCTCAGCCCTCAGGCCAGTTAAGGAGCCTAGCTGGACTGCAGCAGAATCACCTGATTGGAGCCAACAGGTCTACAATTAAATTTAGCAGCAGCTGCCATCTATCCTGCTCCAGCCTCATTCCCAGCCTTGCTCCAGACCTGTTCCTGTCCCACTCCAGTTTACTCCAGCCCTGGCTCCCTTGTCCAGCTTCTGGCTCTGACTCTTGGTTCCTCTTCCTTGCTCTAAGGACTAGGTGTTGACCTGTGACCCCTGACCTGATCTTAGGGAAGGTTATGCAAAATTAAACTATATCTCATGTGCTAAAGAATGCTAAAATGTTTTAGAAAGTAATAAATCAAAGCAATTAATGCTGTAATGATGAAAGTAGGGGAAATAAAGGTAACAATTTTTGTTACAGGCTTTGAGATAGTTAGCCTGAAGAGCTTGATGTAGGGTAACAACATCTAACAATATGTATCTCACAATAAACAAACCACAAAAGAAAAGTCTGAGCTTAAAATAAGATGACAGCATTGAGGACTTTTGTTAAAGTCCATATATGGGCCAACATGTCAAAAAAACATGTGGTACCAAACAACCGCAGGTTTACACAAGCAGCTGACACCACACGACTAGCTTCATCTCTTCAGGAACATGTCCTCTAGAACATTGCTGCAGAATTAGCACCAAGAGTCTCCTTGCACTTGATCCAACTTGTTGGCACTTATGTGCCAACAATGAAATACTCAAAAGGTGAAGAAAAGATACTAACATTTCTGTTCAGAAGTCAGTTTGTAATTACACAGGTGCCATAGTAGTGGTAATCATGTGGAAGGCTGAGTAAGTTTCCTGCAGGCTTGGTGGAAGGTGATGTGCATAGAACACTTGTCCCTCAGTTTCCCTATCCCAACATGCAATTCTTTGACCTTGCAAAATGCTCTCTGTGAACTCTGGGACGACTGCAGAGGCAGCCCCACAACCCACACCCTGCCATTCTTCATGAAGGGTGATAGAGATGTGCTGAGGGGGACTCATGACCTATGGATATTTGCCTTCATTGCCTGCCAATGGGGAGTAAAGCTGGGGCTGGGGGGGCGGGGGTGGGGGAAGAGTAAACAAGACTTCTTCTGCTTCTAGGAATGGTTGGATTGGTACAGATAAAATAATTAAGCGAAACTTCTGAATAGCATTTTAATTAACCTTAACCAAAGCTCTCTATTATTTTTGAGAAAGTACTACCATTAATTTTTAAAATAATTTATCAGTTTCACACACTTCTGTACTCCCCGCTCTCAGGACGGATGAAACACAGGGGAAAAAATGTGCTTGGGACCAAACTGGATGCAGGAAGAAACTTCATTAGAAAAACCTCTCACACTATTTCCAGCCCAATTTGTTCACTCAAGGGGGCACAGCTAATTCAGACAGCTAGGACAAATACCCATACTTTGGCTTGTTTATCTCAGTCCAAGTTTTGCCAACATTCATCACTGCCTCAGTAATATCCTACTAATAGATAAACTGAAATAAACACTTGGACAGAAGGTAAGCACTCCCTCAGGACCCCTGTTATTAAAGTCATTCATTGTTTTGGTTTTTGCTTTAGTTTAATTTTTTATAATGACTTTCTACATATGTGCAGCAGAAACTTGGGAGCCTTTATAACATGCAAGTGGACAGAGGTCATAAAAACAAATATATGCAGTTAAGATATTCAAATCTTTAAAATGACATTTATATGAACTATCATGTCAGTTTTATGTTGGAATATTTGAGGGTCGATTGTGTGACTGGGTCATTTAATATTTGGGGTTTCACTTTTTCTTTAGTGTTCGTATTTGAAAAAGTTACTATGTTTTATATATTAAATTCTTACCAGTGTTGCTCTCTGTAATTATATGAATATATAGCAATCTCTGAACACACTTTCAAATAAACTTTCCCACCTATGTCAAAAGTCTTATAACAACAAAGTTTATTATAGCAAAAAAGGAAATCAAGAAGATCTAGATTCATGGTTTGTTTCGTATTCATTTTCCCATCTGGGTGTGATTATGCACTTATAACCATTCTATATTACCTTTGTTGTATTGTATAGTTTAGATCATACAATTAAAATATGAACACATGGCCAGGGCATGGCTGGCGCTCCATGGCTGTGCAAGGAGCCTTCTCCCTTGTATGCTCCTCTACAGGGGTCAGCCACCATCCTAGTCCTTATAGTTTAGGATTGTAAGGACCAAGGAGTGTTAGCATTGTCAGAGACGCCCCCAGAAATCTTTCACATGGTACACACAAATGAACTGCTCTCACTTTAACTAAGTATGGTGCCACTCAGGTTTCGCCTGCCAAGCCCCTCCATTGTGACAGAGGGGCCACCAAGCCAAATTTCATTAAGTGGCATTATGACCTGGTGCACCAAGTCACAACACCACTCAGTTTGGGGGCCCTCAAATGGGGGACCTGGGGCAAATGCTCCTTCCCAGGTGGCCCTGCCCTTGCCAATGGTGTGCACTGTGCTTAACGCACATGTGGGCTATGGGAGCAACTAAGCACTGTCAGCAGCACTAGTCACCCCTTGATTTTATATTACATTTTATAATATGGGACACTGCAAAGGCAAATTATCTCAAGTCCTCTTAAAATAACACTTTATAACTACCCTTCTAGCAGCAGATTGAAACAAACAGGAGCCTGAATCCACCAACATTGAGTCAGTTGTGACCAAAATTTTATGGTTCCTTAGAAAATAACTTCCTCCCACCTCATTTAGCAACTTCCTTTTCCTCCTCAATCTCAAGTTTCTCTTTTCCCCCCTTCACACTTCCTATTAATAAGTTTACTCCTTTTTCCTTACTCTCATGCTGTCCATCATACACACAATTATTGGCTTCTGGCACTAATCGTAAACACACTCACAGAATTATAGACTTTCAAAAAAAAAAAAAAAAAAGTCACACTGAAAGAATAGATGGGGAAATTTGGGGCTCACTAATCATAGGCCCCGTCCTGGTTCCCAACATAGTCACCACTTCCATAGACTCCAGTCTGACAGCAAAGCCAATGGGCCTATTGCCTGAATGTGAATTAAAGAATCAGAACTCTTGACACAGTCTCAGTGGAAAAAAAAAAAAAAAATCTAAGGCCTGATTCTCCTTCCACTTACGCCCAGGAAATTAACAACTAACTCCACTGAAGTTACACTGGTGTGAAGCTGAGGTAGGAAGAGAATCAGAAGTCCAGATTCTACCTTCATACTTGTGAGAGAGACCACACAAGAATCTGGGAGTGTATTTTAATTCAAATTATTTGAACATGTATATGTAAATGTTTGAAATAGTTCATATTCTAAGACATTAAAAATTAAATGTACAAATATTTGCAAAGAAATAAGACTATTTATAAATGCAAAGCGAAGGCCTCTCTCTCTCTCTTCATGGAGTAAGGGTGGGCTCTTCAAAGGTGCCTAAGGGAAATAGGCACCCAAATCCTATTGAAATTCAGTGGAATTTTGGCACCTAAATCTTTGAAAATCCCATCCTAAACTAGCTATTTATAAATGATGAACCTCCAGAAATATTTACTTCACTAAATAGATATTCCTAATATGCTTGTTCTTCAACAATACATATATTCACTTCTAAGCAAATGCAAATGAATGTATCTACACACATATATATATACACATACACATATATAAATCCATCAGGGTATGTTCTCAGGTATTTAAATGCATTTTCTGTGTGCCCAGTTGGGTTGCAGCATATCAAAATTAATTCCAACTGCCCTGTTGGAAATTGAAGGACATGGTTTTATTGACATCTTTATTTAATATAAAAATGCTCTGAGAAATGTGTTTAGCAAATGATATTGCTCTTGTAGATCACACCGCTTCAGAAGCATGACTTCTGAGGAAACACTAGATCTTGTAACAGAAATATCTTTAAATCTTCTAGATAGCCAGTCCACAGGGAAAGGTTTAAGAAAGGATCAAAGCTTGTCCTTTCAGCTTGAATTATTCCATTACAGCTGAATGTGACATAATTACAAAAGATGTTGGATGTGGAATCTCATCAGGATTATCTGACACTCATCTTTGTTGAAAAAGTCTCCCCAGCTGTTGCTCTGATAGCACAAATGTGACAGGAGTGCAGAGCACAAAGGTACTTGTAAGTGACCAGTGCTTTGGGGCTAGCTTAGGTTCCCTCGGCCATTTTGTGACTTTCAGTTACCACAAATATCAATGCTGTGTAAGACAGAGTTATGGGTGAGAGAGGGAGGAGGGCATACTAGATAGAGTTTTGCCATCTCTTATGAATCAAAAATAGTTTCCTAACAAGTCAGAAAGCTCAGATGAATATTTTTAATTAATTAGACATACATTATTAAATGAGAAGCACATATACAACTATTTGTTCCCCTTTCCCTACGTCAACCTAATTTTGTAACCATTTTTGGTATTTACCTACAGCAGAATCAACAGTTTCACTTGCTGAGTTTGTTCTCATTGGGAAGGTTGAGGAGATTTACATTTCTCAGAGCATTTGGCAAGTTCTGGCAATCAGTATATCTACCTTACAATTGTAAGAGACTTCTTTTTTTTCCCCCCTACTGTGTTATAATTTTGTATGAAATTTTTTTTTTTACTTCTACAGGGGAGTTCAGTGGTAAAAGATAACAAACATACAATGTTGAATAATTACCCATTCTGGAGGATTTGGTAGCTGTAAAAATACTTTTCTTCCCTTCCTTGTCATGGATTACATTTTCTTCATACATTATTAATGAAGTTAAACTACTAGTAACATGCCAAATGTGCTGCATAGGAGATTTGTGCTTAATCCAGCACAAAACAGGCCCAGTCACATAATGATAGAAAAAAAAAGAACAAATGTCAACAGTTTCACACTGGGACTAGATTAAGCAGACCATACTTACTGATTTCTTACACAGGGATTATCTTACTTTTAGTGCTATGAGAAGGAAGGCCACACTTCTCCTACGTTATTAACACAGAACTGCACCTGAAAAAAAATGACAACAGTCTCCCAGAATCTACTTCCAGACCCATGCCCGCTGCACTGTCATTTATTAGCTATTACGGTCTTAAACTACCATCTGGGTATCAGACTGTATAAAAATGTCTAATAGTAACATACAAGCTATTAATGCTTTATAGCCCAATCCAGCATCCACTGATTTTAATGGGATTTGGATCCAGCCCTTAAGCAATCAAATATGATATTGTTTCCATGTGAACTCCAGTTAGATCATGTTCAAAATAACTGGGGTTTGCTGTTTACCCTTCTACCAGTCAGGTTTGAAGACTTCCAATGGCTTAGTGCTTGATCCTGCAAATAATTAAAGCATCTTCTTACGTACCCACTGAAGTCAGAACTACTTATGGAAATGAGAGAGATACACCCACTACTGAGTGTATACAGGATTAGGCACTTAGTCGGTAGGCAATTTTGTCACAACTAATATTGGTGTTCAAACAAGGATTTTTAAAATCTCCCATTTATCCATGCTATTCACTAGAGCCCCATGACAGATAAGCATGTACTTAAGTGTATTCCTATTCAGAAGAGCTACTTATGTGTTGTCCTGAATTGGGGTTCAGACTGGTGGATTTGAGATCCTCTGTGATTCAGAATGGGTTTACTTGTTCAAGTGACAGAATTAGTTTACCCTAATAAATCCAAATAAAAATGATATATATTTGTAATTTGCCTGCTAAAACCCTGGAGCCTTTACTCCCTTACCAAGGCAAAATTCACTGAAGTACAGAATAGGAATCAGAACCTTAAAAATTTAAAAGGTTCTTTCCAACAACTTCTGTAGAAAATATGACATGAACTAAGTCAGTGTGTAGGCCCAGCCCCTCTCCACACCAGCCTCTGGCCCCAGCCATGGTGGAGGCACTCCACTTTGTACACTGCCCAGAAAGGAGAAGTGGGATTTGCCATTCCCCAGGGAACAAACAAATTCACAGATCCAATGCCCAGTCCTCCATGAAATCTATATGGAAGCCCTATGCCTCTATACCAACTTTGGGCTTCTTGCTCCCTGCTGTGGAGCCCAGTCAGCGTTACTCCGTTGGAGCAGCTCTGCTCCACCTTCCTGTGAGTGTCGTATGAACCCATGTTGAATTATGGTTTCTGAGCACGGATGGGAGCCACAGAAAGTGACAGACAGCATTAATTTAGGATTCTTTGTACAGCCTTGAGATGTTTTTTAATCCAGCCCTCCTTCTTCCTGGTCCCTTGCAAAGCTAATAGCCCTGCACTCCACCTCGGTCTTCTTAAGATTAGCATTGTAAATATAGCCAGGTATGTATGGCTTGACTTGTGTTGACACTACGGACTTTTGCCAGCACAGCTACATCAGTCAGGGATCACACCTTTTCACGCTCCTGACCAGCAGAAGTGTAGTGTAGATATGGTTTTAGACCCTCAGGCTTTCAGGGCAGGGATTGTATCTTTTCTGTGTTTGTACAGCATCCAGCACAATGGGTTCCAATCCAAATGCAGTTCAGGGGCACTACCAAAACTATAAGTATTTACCAATAATAATTTGATAACAATTTGAGGAATATTTTTTAGTTCCTGGGAAAGGTGACAGACCAATGGCCCTCAGCAATGCATTTCTCTATTTACAAAACAGGAACAACAAGGATGATTGCTGGGCAAGCTTCGACTACTCTACCTGGAGGGATCAACCCAAGGCTAGGAAGATCAACCAACCAATCTCCCCCCATAGATACTTTTTGCTTTCTGACTTTCTATACCACTTCAGAGCCCCGCCCCCCCACCGCCCACCCCAAAAAGGCACCTGTAGCCACTGATGTTTTCAGCACCATGTCATCTAGACCTATTCTGAGCAGGGTGTGACAACCTGCTGGTTAGATGTAAGCTAGTCTACATTAGTGTGCCAGCCATTGGCAGTAGCAAAGATGGGAAATGTTAAGTGAAAAGGGTTAGTACAGGCACAACCTGTGTTGATACTGAGAACAGGATTGCCAGTTACTGATAAATATGGGCAAAATCAGTCTTCAGTCATGGTGGGCAGCCACAACTCCCAAGGAGTAGTGGGAGTTCAGCAGCTCACAGAATTTTTGGCCATTGTTAATAAGTTTGCAATGGTTACGTAGCAGGCCAGGTTGTTGACAATTCACACACGTGTTAATATAGTTGTAAAAATCTTAAAGAGAGCTCACTATCAAAGTGCAATAGGAAGATCATACTCCTGCAGCAAAGCACCCCATATTGCCAGACCAGGCTGTGCCTTTAAAATCAGAGGCCAGGCACTGAAACAGTATAAAGCTGCCATGCCCTGGGGAAAGTTCTGCAGAAGTTCCTTGGCGGCACTAACCATTTGCTCTCTGCTCAGCCAATTCTGCAGACCACTTGGAAGGGACAGAGGAAAAAGTTCCTATGCTTCCCTGAATGCAGGGAGTGTGATTGTCCCCCATCCTTTGTGCAAGATGTAAGTGGGAGAAGGCTTCTTGCCCCAGAACTATACTAAAATTCTAAGAAGGCAGCCCAAGAGAGTCTTTGGGCTGAAAGAGAAAACCCTGTTCATTTATACTGCAGGTAATACTTCCATACAGGTTATGGAGGCAATCCATCCCCCACTGGAGTCAATAAAAGGACACTCATGGGCACTGGATTGGGCCCTACATACACCCTTTTTGTATTGCTTTAATCACACTATCCAGTTAATGTATTTGTTTACATGCATCACTTAGTTTGTGTTTCGCTTTATTTTCTCTCCTGTACCAACAAACTTTGCTTTTATTAGAGATAATGGAACTGGATGTGGTGACTTAAATTAGGATCACATGCTGCTGAGTTGCCTTTGGGAAAAGGAAACTGAAGCCTGGATAGGGAGTAAACAGTAACACTCTAAGTCTCCAGTCAAGATTAAGAGAATTGAAATTCTTCTCCACAAATAGTGCTGAAGAGGGCATGGTCCATGCCAGTGTGGGCAAAGGGAAAGTCAATGGTTTAGTTACATGGTTTCAGTTTGTACAAGAATCACATACTTCTAGAAGTGATGGGCGTTGCATCTAGTCCTACTGCCACCAAGCTTGACACATTTAGGTTTTCGGTTTTCTTGACATTTGGTAAAGTTACTATCTTCTGTAGACAGGTAAATTGAACAAGAAGATTTGAAACAGAAACACATGTACAGTATTTCATTAATTCTATTTTGCTCTGTGGCACAATAAACTAATAAATGAATTTGTTTTTACAAATGTGTGTGATGTTAGTATTCAGTAAGAGATATTTCTCCATTAGAAAACCTTGATACTCAAAGTGGGTTCAAAAGGGATTAATAAATTGGTCCAGCAGGTGCTAATCAATATTGTGAATGAATAACTAATAAAAACTGCCACAAGTATGCCAAAGGGGAAATCATCCAAGAATGAAATTGGCGTAATAACACAAGTGCATTGTATCCTTCAACAAACACATGTAATACATATTAAATAGATATCAGTTTCCAGTGCAGAAGTGTATACTCTTTCAACTGCATTAATATACCTAATTTTACAAGGCTAATGCATTTTTCTAATTTTAAATGCTAAAATGTTGAATTCCAGATGCATAAGCAATGTGCTTATGGGATATTTTTATCTAATGTGCACTGGGTATTTGGGTTTCTTTCTTTAAAAAAAAAAATGCACGCTAGATTTTAATTACTATTGTAGACAGCTTTTTGCCAGAGCTTTGAACTCTGGCAGAAAATCCCTGTAGATTTGCATAAAAAGCTGGCATCCCCTCCTATTTGCCCACTGAACTCACATACAGGGACAGATTGTCAGGGTAGGCAATGCTTATCCAATTTTAATGTCTGAGAAACATGGGTTGACCAAAGCAATATTCGCTTTTACAGAGCTAAAATTTTAACAAGACACATTTTTAACAATAAAATTGTAACGATGTTATAAACTGGTATTTTTACTATAGCTATAGAAGCTATATACAGCACGGATTGCCCTCGGTCTCTCCATACTTGCAAAGATACTGATGGCTTCTGCAACTCTAACTTTTCTGCCAGCCTCAGCTTCTAGCCCCCGAAACTCATGATCCTTCCTTTTGGCTGCCTACTTTAGGATTCCTGGAAAAAAAGAGTTTGTGCCAGGCTGATTAGCTTTTTGGGTTTCTCTATTTGAGATTAAATAGGGTTCCCATCAGCCCAGATTTAGGCCTCATCTGACCCATATTGGATATTAGAAAGACTCCTCTTGACTTCAGTGGGAGTAGAATTGGACCCTTAGTTCTTCCTAAAAATAAAGGGAACAAACAAATAAATGTCTCTAAAGTGGAGCAGGCTGTCTGGACAATATATTTCCTTTATTCTTATACCTTCATTTATTTGACCAGCCACTCCTTGGATTGTTTGTCCTACCAACCAAGGATATGAAGTTTACAGGGGAAAGTCCCTGGTGGATAAATTCTCCTAGAAACCAAGGAACTAAATTGACAGCTTGTTAAAATTTTTAACCAGTTTGTGAGCGTCTCTGACACTGCAGGAAAAAGTATCCTTGCTCCTCAAACCAGCACTCATAAATGTCTCAGCATGAAGACAAATATTATAGCCAATGTTAACGTCTCAGAAAGGAGATAAAGGAGACATTGGTCTGTAAATAACTGAATGATAGTCAGACACCAGGTATGATGGAACCTTAAGCACTGTCAGACCTCAAAAACTTCCTAACAGTCAGGGTGTTTAAGAACTGGAATAAATTGCCTAGGAAGGTTCTAGAGTCTCCATCATTGGAGATTTTTAAGAGCAGGTTAGGCAAACACCTGTCAGGGATGGTCTAGATAATACTTAGCCCTGCCACAAATGCAGGGGACTAGACTAGATGACCTCTTGAGGACCCTTCCAGTTCTGTGCTTCTATTATCAAAAAGAGCATGAGCCATTCCTGCTGCATTCTGTCAGGTGACATGAGTGCAGTGGATTATCCATTATGGATTTTTCTTAATGCATATGGAGTTAAAAGTTTGTTCCTTGTCCCAGGCTTGATGTTACTGATTATTAAACAGTATTACTTTGCTTATTAGAAGGACTGGTCAAAATTGCTGAAGATCCACTAGAATTTTGTAAACATTTTTTTTGGCCTGTTCATTCTGCCTCATTTGCAAGTGTCCTGGCCACACCAGAAGACAGACAGGAAACAGTGGATGTGGTTTAATTAGGTTGCAACTTCATTCATTTATAATATCTGGAACTACCTGACAATAAGTTGTACCATGCAGGGCATCATTATTCCCTTAATCATTTCCACATAGTCGGGAGGGCTGCCATCAGCCCCACTTCCCAACCTGGTCCCAGCCAGCCTGTTGCAAGGACCCTGCCATCATCCCCTCGTATGAGGGTTAAGCAAAGGAAAAGGAAAGGGAAGTGTCAGCTCCCTGCTTTATCAGACATTAGGAGCCCTGAATCCACCCCCCTTTGCTTTAAGTCCCTTTCCAATCCAATAGCCAGATCCCTTTCATAACAAGCACCTGCACTAGACCTCTGACAACTGTTTTTTTTTTTAAACTTACAAAGTTGCATCATTCTATCCTAACCCTCACAAACCTGCTCTGGGGAAGGCGGGGTGGGGGATGACAAACTTCCTCAGCCAATTTGGTGGCAAGGGAACAATTCCTTCCCAGTCCCCAAGGAAAAAAGGCAAGGAGCATAATGCCCACAGCAGACCATGAAGAAACCCAATCTTATTCCAATGCCATGGGTTCAATTTAATCCCAGTGAGAGAGGGTTTCTCCAGAACATAAATACCCCTCCTCCAGTCAACTGGAAGGGCAGTGCCCCACCATGATCACCACCTGGACTAGCCACTTCCTTCTCCTCCCTCCTTTATCCCTGTAAATGTTCCCCCTTCCTCCCCCCAGGCTGCCATCAATTGCAGAGGGAGCTCTTAAAGCAGCAGCAACCCACTTTCTTCCTGTCAACTGGACAAGGACCTCCTGCAAACAGTTGCAGAAAGAGCACTCCTCGGAGTTCTGTCTCCTACACCATCTCAAAAGCCGTTTCTTCCTCAGGTAGTCTTACTAGTAGAAGACTTCACAGCCTAAGAAGTCACACAGATGAACCAGGGCAACCACTGGGGTCAAACCCTGCACAGGCCTCTGGAAGAGTCTTGCCAGAGGAAGCAGCTTCGGTTGTGTCCCTTTGGGGATAAAGCATGGGGGACGCAGCCAGAAAATCCCATAGCCTAGTCCCTAGCTGTGTCACAGATCTGCTTTGCTTCACTCTGGCTCAGTTTTGCCAAGGGCCTTGCCCTATGTCACTAAGCAAATCAGTGTCAAAAAGGTAATTAGAAATCATATCATCAGGCTCACATGCCAATGCCTAATCCTACCACAGTGCCTTAACCTTTCTGTTTCTTGGGCGAAGGCAGGGTTGTTTTGTTTTTTCAACCGCGATCTGGAGCTTTACAGGATCTACGAGGCCTGCACCGACAGGTAAGTAGGTTATTATTGTAATAATACCTATTTTATTAATTCCGAGACAGAGGCTTAAAGCAAAGAAAGCAATTTGTGTGGGAGGTGTGTGATCTAGTGGATTCAGCATTGGCCCTGTGACCTGCATATGACTCCAATACTGACTGACCAAAAGTGAGAGTCATTTAAATCTCTGGAGTTTAAATAGAGAGAATATGAAACTCCACCATATGCTTAATCTAGAAATCCCTGGGGGAGCCTCTCCTCCAGACAGGTTTGTCACATTGTACAAGAAAATTTTTTTGACTGGGATTGGCTTCTTCAGTCCTTACAACCATCATAATAGTGAAATATTTTGTTTGAATTTGTATAAAAATTAAAAATAAATAAAAAATAGGCAAATTTAATGAGTTATATGCATGGAATAACTTGCCCTGCTCTAAATTATAAGATTTGGGCCATGTGTTGCCCTTTTATTGTTATTCCCCTTTTAGCTTCATACACTAAGGACTGGTTCTTAAAGCAAACCGGAAATGCTGGTTGCAGTGATCCAGAACTGGATAGTCCTGCACTGTTACAGTGTGCGCACATTTTGGGATCTTCTTTAGTCTTCTGTCTACTCAGATAAGTTATCATGCCCAGTGTATCAGACCATTTCTTTTAATGGTATGCAAGTGAAGTGTTCCACAGAGCCCTTTGTGCCAGGTAGGATGAGAGTCTGTCTAGACTCAGGAGGGAGGAGGAAAAGAAAGTAAAGAGCAAAAGGAGACAACAATTACCATAAACATTGTTTTTAATTCAACCACTATAGTCGCTGTGCACATGCGTCAACTAGTCCCATAATCTTGTTGCTGTAAACATCATTCTTTGTCCTAGCCACTCCCTATGGTATCTCATGGATATCCCCACTCATCACACTGTGTCTAAAGTTAGCTGGCAAGCTCCTTGGTGTAGGCACTCTGGCCCCACTCCTAGGCGGACTCATGGTGTGCCTGCTAGAGGACGGGGGGGAAATTTTAAATATGGCATTAAAAACACCCTCCTTCCCTCAGTTCGTGGCTCACCGAGCATTGGGCTGGTTCCTGGCATAGTAATTTATACTCAGCTGAGTATGGACCAAAGAGACCATTCTGGCAGCCAGAGTAACCAGGCCATCAAAATGCTCTGACCAAGTCCCCTTCACTCAAGGAACGTCCCCTACACTGGATGGGAAGCAAAGTGTGCGTTTAGATAGTTTAGGAGCTATTCTGGTGGCCTTATGCCACCTGGAGATTGAGTCAGAAAGGAGGAATCCTCCACCAATGGGTTAAGCCAACATTACAGCTACTTCATGCTACAGGAGCAGCACAAGGTTGCCACAGTGGGCGATCTGTCTCCTTGTCTCTCTATTAACTTTCTAAAGTGCCCTACATACCGAAAATAATAAATATGAGGCTTTTCAACCCACCAAAACATGGTATGTTTTTATCAGCAACACATGCTACAGCCATTCTAACCACGGATATGATATGTTGACACAGATATAATAACTTGCAGCAGGAGTGCAAATCTGCCTAGCCCTCCCACAGGTATCCTACAAGCTTTTCACAGCCAGATTTGCAGTCACTGGACACATATGGCAGGTGCAGGAGGATTTAGGATTGCTCCTGCATCCCTGCTGCTGCACAGAGATTTGCTGGCTTTACTTCAGGCATTTAACAATCACTACATGCTCTTTCTGGACTGGAAAAGGATAGCTGTTGGATCTTAAGCAATAAGTGTGATGCTCATTGGATCTGACTTCAATGGGAGCTGTTTGTGCCCAGAATTTTGAAAATCTGCTATTTTGGTGTCTACATTTGGATTTAAAAACCTAATTTTAGACACCCTTTTTTGCCAATGTTGGTCATTTTACGCTGATCTCAGATTATTTATGTGTGTGTGTGTGTGTGTGTGTGTGTGTGTGTGTGTGTGTGTACACACACACACACACTCACTATATCAACTGAAATGGTACGTTATCATACAACTGCTGTAAATGATGGACAAAATATTTTGTTCAAGTTAAAAATATTTTTTTTGCAATGGAATGATGGACTTTAAAAAATTGGATATTTGCATTCTGGTTTCCCACAACAGAGTAGAACAAGATTTCCCATAAATCACAATTTTACATAAACTGATTAAAAGATATAGTCAAACTAGTCAGAACTGATGCAATATGCCATAAAAGGAATGAAGAAAAAAATTAAAGCATTCTGAATGTATTTATGTTTATCCAATAGACCAGAGGTGGGCAAACTACAGCCCGCGGGCCACATCCAGCCACATCCGCGGGACTGTTCTGCCTGGCCCCTGAGCTCCCAGCCAGGGAGGCTAGCCCCCGGCCCCTCCCCTGCTGTACCCCCTCCCCCCGCAGCTATGCGGGCAGCGCAGCTTGCGCCCGCCCACCTCCCAGGCTTTCCAATAAGCCTGTCCTGCCGCTCTGAGCAGCGTGGTAAGGGGGCGGGGGGGGGGGGGTTGGATAAGGGGCAGGGGTCCCGGGGAGCAGTCAGGGGACAGGGGGCAGTAAGATGGGGTAGAGGTTCAGGGAGGGGGGCGGTCAGGAGACAGGGAGCGGGAGGGGTTGGACAGGGGTTGTGGTCCTCGGGGGGCTGGGCATCCCAGGGAATGGGGCGGGGGAGGGGGCAGTCAGGGCACAAGGAGTGGAGGGGGTGGTTGGATGGGTCAGGGGTCCTGAGGGGCCTGTCAGGGGGTGGGGGTGTGGATAGGAGTTGGGGCAGTCAAGGGACAGGGAGGGTTGGATGGGGGTGGGGTCCCGGGGGGGCGGTCAGGGGGTGGAAAGTGGGAGGGGGCAGATAGGGCACGGGGGCCAGGCTGTTTGCGGAGGCACAGCCCTCCCTACCCAGCCCTCCATATCGTTTCGCAACTCCAATATGGCCTTTGGGCCAAAAAAAGTTTGCCCACACCTGCAGTAGTCTAATAGCTCTGAATGTGAAATTCAGACCGACTAGTAAATATTAGATATTACCATCTCACTTTATTTGGAGCATCACATATTGGGTTTTTTTTAAAAAAAAAAAAATCAAGAATAAAATGGATCCAAAGCATATTTTCAGTTTACTTAGAACAGTGATTTTTCTTTTTAAACACAATGAAACAAACAAATACAATGAGCATTTTGCTCAAACAGTTAGAAGTCTGGATCAGTAGATTTAGTTCCCAAATTAACATGAGAAATGCAAATTAACATTTGAGATAGACTGATTCTCAGCTCAGCATCATTATGGAGAGAATTCCAGTACAGAATTATCACAGTTTTTCTTCATGAGTTATCACAATGAAATTTACCCAAGAACCTGCAGTCTCAGCTGGAGAGAATGTGGGCAGATTGACCTCCCTCCAAATATTTTCTGCCTTACGATCCAAATTTTTTGCCCACCCATACACAGTATCTTAGAAAAAAACCTTCAACATTCTGCTTGATTAGGGCCACATTTTTGTATTCTGGGAGATACCCATCAAAACCTTTAGGACACCAGAGAATGACACTTACTCAAAATATTGCAGCTGCAACTAAAACTTGCATTACAATATTATGGCTTGCAAAATAATTTCCTGCATAGATGGCATACCTAAATAAATGGCAAGAAATCATCAATTTGTAACAGTCAGGATATTAAACAAACCTAGCTAGAATCAGACAGTTGCAGGATTACTTCAAGGACAGCTGGTGGGCTCTAGCATACCTATTACTCACTGCTTGAGAAAACAGTGGGCAAATAACTTAGGCCATGAACTAAATCATCTTCACAATTCAACCCCAACCTTCACAGGACCCACGCATAGATGAAAATGACTTTCCATGCTCTAAGTAGGTAGCTTTCCTCAACTAACACTACCCACTCTTTATCAACTGATAATTAACAACTTTGCAATGATGGTAAGTCTGTACCACTTGGCCTAGCTATTCCAAATGTGTTCTGAGCTGTATAGTAACATTAACAATTTAGTACTTTAAATCTACAGAACTACTTGAGTAGAATAGTCATGTGAATAACTACCTGCCCATACCTATTTACATATCCACCTATATTTCTGGTTGTAGACTTGATCTTGTCCCCATCGACCTGTAAGTAATCCTCAGGTGCAGCTTTTTTCTTTGACATTTGCAGATCAGATTATTCTGAAATTTAACAACTTTCTACACCCCCAAAATGGATCAGTTACAAACAGCTGGATTTTGGACAATATCCAAAATCTGAACTGCACTGCAGTGGGAAGAAAGTGGCTATGGGACTAACTTAGGACTCAAGAGATTTGGATTCAGTTCCTGTTCCAGAGACTTCCTTTAAGATCTTAGACAAATCACTTAATTGGTTTGCCTTTATTATCTATAAAATTGGGATGTAAGGATAATAAATTCAGCAGTTTGTGAGGCACTCTGATAATACAGTGATGGGAGACATAGAAATACCCAAACAGTTCTTATTGGTCTGATTGGTCACATACATCACATAGTATATTTTCTGTTCGAATATAGGATTAGTATATCTCTAATAGGGACTGATCCTGCAAACACATAAGAATGGGGCTATTTTACTCACTTGAACATTCTTCAAGTAAGATCACGGTGAAATTCTGGCCCCACTGGTCAATGAGAGCATTTTGCCATTTACTTCAGTGGGACCAACACTTTACCCCAACTGTTTGAAGGATGATGTCCATAGTCAGGAGGAGAATTTGAGGAAATCAGTGGAGCTTTGAGACAGAGGCTAAGGAAGAATTTTAAGAAAGTGTCCAGCTTTTTACTGTCTCTCCCACACAGTCCCTCCTTAGAAAAGCTAGGCTGCTGTGATTTATTGACTGAATAAGGAGTTTAGATTTTATCATTTACAAAGAGTAATTGAAAATGCACATAGATCACAGAAAACACCACATTTGTCAATTTTATATATATATATATGTGTATATATATATATATATATATATATATATATATATATATATATATATATATATATTACAGTCAATATTAAGTGGACAATTTTATTTACTTTACTGATGAATTTACTCTAACCACCCTCCTACATCATGTTATGTTTAATGAAAGAGCAAAGTGCAGAGAAAGGCAAAGCAAAAGAAGGAGGGGCTAGAAGGTCTTTCATTCCTTTCTTCTCTAACTGCGGAGAAGAAATTACACAGCCCATTAACAGTCACTGATTTCCTCCCTTCCTTATACTCCCAAGCTAACCTTTTACAAAAGGAAGATAACTCCTTCAGTCTTTGCATACCTGCTCTGCTGTTAAAGTGGTGATCTAACCACACTTGTTGCAATCTTCTTCCTAATTTGGCAAATGATTAATTGCCAGTAAGAATGATGATAATGCTGTCTTTTCAGGAGATTATGTTATCACTGCCATATTTTTACACATTTTGTACTGCCAAAGTCATGTGTGGTTCAACTCGTGCTTCTCTTAAGTATACAGTTAATGAGTGTTCCCCCTCCCCCAATACCCTACTTACTGTACGAGTGGCCTTTCCAAACTCACTGAGGCCACTATGACTGGCTATCCAGCAAAGCAGGTGGTTCTTTTAACATTACACATTTTAGCAGTTATTTTCTGAGACTAGACTATCACGAAACTCCTTACAGTTAAGGCCCATTACTCTCTAGTTCGCTCAGCCTTCCCAATGCTACTTTTCTTTGATATGCAGTGTCTATAAAGCAAACGCACATGCCAAAGCTGTAAGTATTGCTGAATATTCAGTGCAGCGGAAGCACAAGGTGGTAATGCCATTGTTCATGGGCAGGAACATCTGTATCATCAGTGCACAGCAAGCTAAGCTATATCCAGTGACAGACGTTAGCCAGGTAGCTTAATGCTCTATTGGAAGACACTCAGACACTATGCTGATGGCATAAGTAGAAGAACATATAAAACAGAGTAAAATCCATGTGTCCCAGGGTGGCTGCCATCTAGCAGCATGTGGAACTGCAAAGTTACACCTGGTGGGCAGTCTTTGTCATCGTACTGCCCTCTGAGGATGCAACTCAGGTGGAGATCCATGATGATGCAGGCATCATTCAAGTGGGATCATACATGCATCTGCAGAGAACTACTTTGATGCACAGCATGTAGCAGACAATGCAGAGGGACCCACAGGTCACTGAAGAACAGCGAGCACAGCACTACACCTTGTCCACCTTCTTGAATCCTATTGAAAAGCCTTATGTTCTTTTATTGCCCTAGCAGAGAGGACCTTGATCGCTACAAGACATCCTAACAACGTAGACTGGATCACTAGAAGCCAGCACGACATGGAGAAGGAGACATTATTATTCCTCATCAGATGGAATGCTCATCCTTAACAACTAACTGCTATCACTAGCTTTGGATGGAACATACAAACCAGCTGGCAAAGGAGTTGGACGTATTTCTCTTCCACTGGAGCAGAACCTGGGGCTTTCCACTGGGGCCATGGCAGGTGAGCATCTCCACTAAACTCTAGTACTGTGAGGGTGCTCTTCCTGGCTGATCATGTGGAAGTATGATACTTCCTATGTCCTTTTCTACCATATGCACCAGCATGCCGGGTTTAGTCCATACGGCTATTTAAAGAGATACCATATAAGGATGAAAATACAATTCAAAATAATTGATTAAATTTTGCTGCAGCTAATAGAAAAAGCAAAACTTTTTTCTTTGTTACTTTAAATACATATAGTCTACTGAGGACCATTGTGGTAGCCAGCGTGACCACGGTTGGTTGCATCACACTAGGCATGCAATGCAACTTTTGAATATAATGAGCAATTGAAGGAAGGCCAGATCTCTGCAGAGATTAGGATATTCCATGCACAGTCAAACCACTTAATGCTCAGGATTTGGTGCTGATGGTGCATATGGAATGCCTCTAGTTGATCCAAGTCTACCTGTAAGAGGGTCCAGGTTATTATGATCCTTGTTACAAGACTCAGTTTTAAGCGGTCCCAAATGCATGGCTTGAATACTTTCCATATTAAATATTTAGAATTGTTACTCCACATACCATTTTTATATAAAAATTTAGTTTATGAGATATTTTAAAATATATAGCGTATGACAACTCTATTGTAAGAGTAAAAAGAACATTTTAGTAATAGTGTTGTTGAATATTGGAATGTAAATCTCTCAGCTTCTTGTCTTATGTTAAGTATTTTCTACAAAACTGATGACAAATCCCAGTGTAATCTTTATACAAAGTTATTTTAGATGTCTAATGCCTGTAAAATTATTGCTGTGCTTTGTCCTGAAGTTGAGGGTCTTTCAACATTTCCATTATAAACCCAGTTTTTCATGGGTTTATAACAACCATAAAAATTTGATTCACTATGAATCTTGGTGTAAAAACTTCAGTCTAAAATATATTTATAAACTGTGCCGATAGATACGAGTATATTTTCAGCTGGGATGAGGCTCAGCCTCTGGTTTGTGGGTGCAAGTTGCACCCACAGAGTTTACACTTGTATTTTTACACTGGTAAATTGAATTGCACATGAAAATCAGATCAGTTGCACCTTTAGCTACTTGATTTGCAAGTCCAAGTCAAGTAGTTCGGGTGTTCCCATTTAGATTGTCTCTTCAATTTAACTGGTGGCACAAAAATGCAATCACCGATTTTTTTTTTTACTAGGGAAAATCAGCACCCTCAAAAGAGTGCCAACCTTTCTGAAGATTTATTCCTTTGAAACTTCAGACATCTAGAGTTATTTTAAGGTAAAATAAGAATAATGGTTTGAACACTTTACTAGGTTCTTCTAATTAAAAAACTGATTTTAAAAATTAAAATCTGATATGGGAGGTGGATGGCTTGGGAGATCAGTAAAGATATATAGATCTTTTCACCACTCTCTCCCTTCCAGCCCAGGCATCATTAGCAAGTAAAAGCTGCAACAATTTAAAAGGAATAGACAGTTTCAAGAACTAAAGATGGAAAGTTGATAGCCTTATCAGGGTCTCTGCTGCTCTGTGTTGCTCACAAGGGAGGGTTAATTGATGAGCAGCCACCCTTATGAGGGCTTCATGCTGCTCTCAGGCAAAGGAATATGGTACCTTGTTGCATGGCCAGATCTGATCCTAGAAGTCTATTGAATCCCATGTGTCTCTGGCAAGAGCCAAGGGAAGGCTGGACTGTTATTTTAGCCGACTGTGCATGTGTGCTACTGCTTGCAGCTCACAGCTGCTGAATTAGGCAGTGGGCAGAGGGAATAGGCAGACAAATGGGCAGGTATCTTTACAGTAAAGGGTACAAGCTGCAGCAACTGGATTCAAATTTCAAACACCTCAAAATTCAGGTGTAGTCAGATTCAGGATTTTGGTTTAGGCACATCTCTGCTTTTACTGCTCCCAGCCTCAGCAAAAATCAATCAATCAAATAGCCCTTTCCAGCATAGCAGCCTTTAACTTGGTTGCCGTTAGGCATTGATGAAGGCTGCCACTCTCTCTGCAAGTTCACTGGAGGAGACAGAGCCTGAAATCTAGAGAGCTGGTTTCAGACAAATTCAAGTTTCTGGTCTCTTCTGATGCCTGTGAAACACAGTACAAGTTGCCTGCCAGAGCTTTTGTATTGCAAGAAGTTACCATCACCATTGTGCTTAGGTTCTATACAAACATATCCAAACACTGTCTGTCACTTACAGTCTAATTTAAGAGAAAAGAGACAACAAATAAGTCCAGTAGGAGAAAAGGAGGCAAGACAAGGATAATAGTCATAAGATTACACAGGCACCGCATGACAGGCTGCACAACTTGAACAGTCAAACCATATTAAAACAAACAACAATCTTTGTTGCCAGAAAACTGCTCATTTCTATTTAATTTATGACACTTTTTTTGTTCTTTTTTTAGACCCCCCCCCCACCTATTTCTGTATTTTTAAGAACCCATTTCTATTATTTTCATGGGTTTTGTTTGGGGGGAGTGGGGGGGGAGGGGGAAAAGGGCTTTGATGGGGAGAGAAATGCTGATCAAAATTCTTTTCTATGTGCCAAATGCAAGTCACTAGCAAGATATTCTTTCCATTGTTTTTGGGGCCATGCCCTTGTCAGCAACATTTCCCCAAGCAAATCAGATGTGATGCTATTCTTCCCCCCCTGCTGTGCCTGTTGGGAGGCTTCCATACACTGTGGTGTACTGGGGACATTGCCATTTGGCTCGTGTCCTACTCTTTGTGACTTGCAAAGGCATTTTAATAAAATGTACAGACTCTCTACCACTCACATCTGACATTTGGATCTCCACCTTGTTCATAACAATAGACAGGCACCTACCAAGTCAGGAATTCTTAATCCCCTTCCAGAATTTGGGATTCTGTCAAACAAGTTATCAAAGGGAGGAGGGGATCAATATTTTGACAACTCAGTACAGATTTTGGGTCTAGAGGCAGATCCAAACCAAACCCAGATGATGGGTGGCTTGGGAATTGTCTAAAGTCAGTCAAAGAACCAAGTCTGATTGTTCTTTAAAAAGCTCACTTGTACTTAGCACCAGACTGTAACCTGATGATTAATGCATTGGTTTCCTCCATTTTCTTTTGGTTTTTTCCCCTTTGTGCCATTGCTCTTTTAAATTCCTTTATTCGTTATGTTATTTGTATCGCTTACGTAATGTCATTTCTCATGTTGCAGTGAGAGAGAAATGGACAAGACCTCTGTAGCATCACCTAAATTTCATATTAATTATTAGTTTTAAAAATAGATGAACTGATAGTCTACATTACTGATATTTGTACGATGTTTTTAAAATTATAATTCCTTCACACTGAATGTTGTGATGATACATTGCGAGATAGTGTCAGTTAACCTTCTCAGGTGATCTTGGGAGTGAAGGATCCATATATTTAAAGGATATGTTTTAATCACATATTGTAATTGTTAATATGCATTCATATTCACATTTTGTCTATATTACAGTGTTGTTAAAAATCTAGTAATAAAGGGTTTCTGAAGCCACTGATATCTAATAAATCAAAGACCTAGAATTATAAGATACACTTACAAAGACTCTATAGGGTGTTCTTATCAGATGGAGTAAAACATTAGCATAACAGAAAAGGAGTACTTGTGGCACCTTAGAGACTAACGGTAACACCTAGAGACCTCACCAGGTATCAGAGTGTCAACATTCTGTGCATTAGATAAATAGTAAGAAACTGTAAGCTCTCTGGGGCAGGGACTATCTATAAGACAAAGGATAAAGGGTATTTAGTCCATATAGGGAGTATTTTAAAGGGTTCATAAAGAGGATGCCAAATATTGAATTGTTTGAAAATTCTGTAATCATATTTACAGGTTGAAATGTAACAGGCCCGTTTTCAGTAGGAAAATAATGCAGACTTTACAGAGCATCTACATACATATGTACATGTATCTGTATATTTATATGATTAATCATAGCAGTCTAATGTGTCTAATCATAAGGCTAAATTCTCCATTCTGATTCAGTACTTATTCTGAGCACAGAACTTATTGATGTCAGTGGATGTTGCACACATGATACAAGAACAAAATACATAACAGAGGTCTGCTGTGTGGATTAGAGAGAAGAATTTTAACCATAATCTTTCATGAGTGAGGTGTGGAGGATTTTTTTTCCATTTTTAAAAATAGCATAATAAAATATAAAACATTGGGGGTGGAAGGCAAGAGGAAATACATATTCAGACAGGGCTGGATTGTGCAACTCTCACCACATATTGACTTACTCAAGCAAGTAGTCTCATTGTCTCACACAAATAAGTGCTACTCACTGGGAGTAACAGTTTCACAATAGTGCCCATAATGCTGAACTTCCGACTTAAAACTCATGAACTCAAGGAACATCAGTTAGGAAACTTCATACATTATTTTTTGTATAGAAATGGGTAAACATGCAATTCTATACAGCACATTCTCCATTGACTTCAATGGGAGTTTTGCCCAAGTAAGGACAAAAGTTTGGGTCCTGTGTATGCTGTTGTGCTAAAGGACGGTAGGGTGAGGTAAGGATACGGACTGAGTCTTAAGCAGGGCTAGAGTCATGCTGGAATGTTCTGGAGCACCATTCTGGCACTCCTTTTGGGAGCTAAAATGGCATTCTGGTATTATCACTCACCTGAAGCACCCCAGAAGTGTGTTCTGGCACTTCTTTATTTAGGGCTGGCACACTGTTCTTAAGTTATATTCAAAAAAGTGAAGAATTGAATCTGAGACCCCTGACTTTATGAAGAGGCAGTAGCTTTTCCATAGTTAAAGGTTGTCACTGCCTTTCAATTATAAAAGGAAACCATGATCATTCTAAAAACCTTAGATCGTGTCTTTAGGCCTAGTCTGTTCAGAACAAGTCTAATCAATATAGTGCTTTAAATGATTTTGGGAACTAGTAGACTGTTTACACTAGGGTTCCCAATCTCAATACAGGAGTCACTGGGTGAAATTCTATGGCCTCTGATTTGCAGGAGGTCAGACTAGATGATCTAATTATCCCTTCTGGCCTTAAATGCCATTAATCTAATTGTGCTAACACCAATTCAAGTGAAGTGACGTTAACATCCTATGGGGATGACAAAATAGAAGAGAAGAAAAAGGGAAAGGATGATCGAAAAGAGGAGAAAAAATTAAATTGAAGAAAGAGAGAGATGAGAACAAATGAGGATATGAGAAATGGTAAATAAGATTTTCACATATAGATACCATGAAGATAGCGGTCTTAAAAATATTGAAAATATACAATTTTAATGGTATCTGCCTTGGAGGCTGCTATATGTAGGTATGCCAGCTCCGAGTCTAATAACCTGGAGCATATGCAGCTTTTCGTTGCAACTCTTGAGAGCCTTACTTTACTTAAATATTTTTTTTTAAGTTAACTCATTTCAGCCAGTGGGAGCTTGAGCTGAGTGAGGAATAAGTAAAAAGTGAGTCAGGAGCTCAGGACTTGGCCTATAGTGAGCAGGTAGAATGATTGCCTTGTTTATACCATTTTTCAGTTCATTAATTGGTAGAATAAGTCTTTCAGTAGCCAACTGTCATTTACCATATGTTTGTACACAGTTTACTACAATGGGGCTCAGACCCAGTTGTCTCTAGGAGCTGCTGCTATATAAGTGCTTAAAAATAAATATAGGGAAAGCAGTAGCCTTCATAATCAGTGTCTAAGAGTAAGATATTCTTACTTAAGAGCAATGGGTGACATATGTATGGCTTTATAACACTATCCATTTGGATAACGTTATCCCCTAACAGTGTTTCTGGCTGTACGCTGGGTAGTGCAATGGGGTAGAGTTAAGATTGTTTGGGGTATCTTAATTGTGCATTTCCACACTCTATTAACGGAAACATACATTTAAGTGGAGGGTTTTGTTTGGTTTGGGGGGGGGGGGTTGTTTTGTTTTTTGGTCAGGGTGCGGGGGTTTTGAGTGGGGAGTGGAGTTGGGTTTTATTTTAAGTAAAAACTTCAGTATTTTAATATTTCCCTTAAATTGTCAGTGTATCAGTAACTTTAGCTTAAAAATAGTCTGGGAATTGGTTCAGTGCTGTTGTGGTTTAACAATATATCAGAAATGTACATTTGTTGTGGACTGTAACATCAGTTGTCCTTCATTTTATACAGGCCATGTACCTACCACAAAACCTCAAAATAAATAGTGCATGAAAAATATTTCATGCTTTGACAGGCTTTTGCATAAAGCATGTCTATTCATTCTAAACCTCAATTTTGTTCTAAGGATTAAAAGGTGGGGGGTTATCAAAAGCACCTAAATTAGGTGTCGAACTCCTACTGAAAGCCTTAGGGACGTGGGTACCTAACTCCCTGAGGTACTTTTGAAAGATCTCTCCCAAAATGTTTAACAGTGTCCATTTAGCCTCTGTATAATTTTAAAATAAAAATATACCTACTTTTAATAATTTACAGGAATTTTTCTTACTGTAAATTATTATATTTATTTATATTATTGTATATTTCTTGCTGTAAATTATATTTACCTAATTATTTATGGTAAATAAGCTTGGGTACTATCTCTGAGAAGTGTTCATCCTTATCTAAGTAAGAAGAAGAGGTTTGAAATAGTTTAGTTTGAAGGTCCACACACACACGCCCCTTCTATAACTGGTATGTAATTTAGTTTACCTATGCCACTGTGTTACATTAAGGGCATATACACCACTCTATAAAATAATGCCAAGAATAAACCAAACTAAGATGAAGGTTGAAAGTAACAAGAGATTAAACTGCAAAGTCAAGCCAAAACTTCCCTTCTAAATTGCAGTAAGATTGCTGGGTGATGAAACTTCTGCAAACAAAGAGATTTTCCAGTAAAGCTACAGTAATTTAATTAGAAAAATATTCCCAGTACTCATGGCCATGAAATCTTTTTGGCTAAAAGACTGAATGTAAGAACAACAGGAAAGTGATTACTGATATGTTTGATTTGTAGCCAGATTAAAAAAGGTACTGCATTGCATTTTGGTATAAGGTGCATCATGCAGCACCCATTTTATAATAAAATCCGGACCCCTACACTAACATAATTGTAAACCATTATTCTCAGTCAGAGCACAAACACATTTTAAACAGATGTATTCAACCTCTAGTTTATTACATGCCAATCTGTTTATCATTAAAATGAAAAATCAATATGTCCGATTCATATATAAACAGAGGTTGACTGTTCTAGCAGTCATTGAGGATGACATAATTATAGATTAATGATTTACTAAGTACAAATCACATTTCCTGCAAACAGTGGCAATATAAACTTTTCATAACACCACACTACAGTGCCACTTGTAGCCAAAAACTTAAGTCCACGAATGCAAACGAACACCTACACCGCTGAACAGAGCACTAAACAATCATTGTTAAATATACTTTTCATGTTTGGGTATGGCTCAATGTTCAGCTAACGAAAGAACATGCAACTTTATATGTTCCTGGGCAGCATCCAGGTTTTTATTTAAAACAGGAATGCTGCAAATAATAACTTCAAAAAAAAATGTTACATGGTTTCTCTTCTGGACCATTAATTTTTCAGTCAAATTGAACTATCATTTAAGTGGATCCTGATGCTAAAACTTGGATTCCACATTAAAAGCTTGAAACTGAAGAATATAGAATAATTTGTTATGCTGAGCTATTCATCCCAAGATGTCAAGAGAAAATAAGCCAGTCTCAAAATAAAATTAGCCTACCTTCTGTGATGACATCAAATTAATAATACAAAGAAATAAATGTGTGTTTGCCAAGAAACAAAACCATTAGCATTTCAGTACTAAATAACTGTCTTCTAATTCATGTTTAATTTAAATACATACTTACAAAATGACCTGGGACTGCTGTCCAGCAGGAATGTAGCACCCCTAGGAGCTAACTATAAGGACTGCACAAGAAAGCCAAGATTTTCAAAATCAGTTAGCAATTTTAGGTGTCCAACTTCAAACACCACAAAGAGGCCTGATTTCCAAAGACTGAGAACTCTTCAATTTCCGAAAACCAAGCCCCTTTCAAGATGTCTCAAGTTGTGCACCTAAAATTACGAGCAGTTTCTGAAGATCTTGGTGGACACATCCACAATTTGGCAATCTTAAGAGAATTTCACTTCTGAGGAAAGGATATTTTCTTATTTTCTGATGTTGAAATCACCCTGCTAACCTCCTGCTTTCATCTCTCAACTCACAAAAAGCCTCAGAACCACAGCTACAATGCACCATCTCTGAAGTCTTAATTAGTACCTTGTGGATTTGCTTTGCATTGTGTGAGGTAAAGTTCAGAGGTAAAGTTCAGAACAATGTCACTGGGCCATGTCCTCCTCATTTACTCCAGTGAAACCTCACTAAAGCCAACGACACCCACATAATAAAGAGAGGTTATTCAATGTTTATTAGCAGTAATAAATTTTCAGAACAGCAGTAGAGTTTCTTAATAGAAAAGAAATGCAAAAAAAAAAAAAAAAAAAGAGAGAGAGACAGAATCAGGATGCTGAAAGCCTCCTGGATACACTTGCTGGTATCGCCGGTAGTTTTTGAGTAACCCAAGAGCAGCAGGGACAGAAGGATGGTGAAGAAATTTGACAGCATATGACCTCCAGAAGAAAGGGGAGCATCCATGTACCAGCAATGCAGATACAGGTAAGCAACTGTTTTCATGTTCTCTCCACAGGTACTAATGCGGAGAGTGGACTAGATGATACATCTGAGGGAAGGGAACAGAAGGAGACTCTGCCAATGGGAAGGCATGTGATGCACTGTCCTAGGGATGGGGGTTCCACGACCACCACTCCCAAGAGAAGGAGGGGGGTGGTGGTGGTTGGGGACTCCCTCCTCAGGGGGACTGAGTCATCTATCTGCCGCCCAGACTGGCAAGTCTGCTGCTTGCCAGGAGCTAGGATTCACGATGTGACAGAGAGACTGCTGAGACTCATCAAGCCCTTGAATCGCTACCCCTTCCTGCTTCTCCACATGGGCACCAATGATACTGCCAAGAATGACCTTGAGCGGATCACTGTAAACTACGTGGCTCTGGGAAGAAGGATAAAGGAGTTTGAGGCGCAAGTGGTGTTCTCGTCCATTCTCCCTGTGGAAGGAAAAGGCCTGGGTAGAGACAGTCGAATCATGGAAGTCAATGAATGGCTACGCAGGTGGTGTCGGAGAGAAGGCTTTGGATTCTCTGACCATGGGATGGTGTTCCAAGAAGGAGGAGTGCTAGGCAGAGATGGGCTCCACCTAACAAAGAGAGGGAAGAGCATCTTCGCAAGCACGCTGGCTAACCTAGTGAGGAGGGCTTTAAATTAGATTCACCAGGGGAAGGAGACCAAAGCCCTGAGGTAAGTGGGGGAGTGGGATACCGGGAGGAAGCATGAGCAGGAGACCGCGAGAGGGGAGAGCTCCTCCCTCATACTGAGAAAGAGGGACGATCAGCAAGTTATCTTAAGTGCCAATACACACATGCAAGAAGCCTGGGAAACAAGCAGGGAGAACTGAAAGTCCTGGCACAGTCAAGGAATTATGATGTGTTTGGAATAACAGAGACTTGGTGGGATAACTCACATGACTGGAGTACTGTCATAGATGGATATAAACTGTTCAGGAAGGACAGGCAGGGCAGAAAAGGTGGGGGGAGTTGCATTGTATGTAAGAGAGCAGTATGACTGTTCAGAGCTCCGGTATGAACCTGCAGAAAAACTTGAGAGTCTATGGATTAAGTTTAGAAGTGTGAGCAACAAGGGTGATGTCGTGGTGGGAGTCTGCTATAGACCACTGGATCAGGGGGATGAGGTGGACGAGGCTTTCTTCTGGCAACTCACGGAAGTTACTAGATCGCAGGCGCTGGTTCTCATGGGAGACTTCAATCACCCTGATATCTGCTGGGAGAGCAATACAGTGGTGCACAGACAATCCAGGAAGTTTTTGGAAAGTGTAGGGGACAATTTCCTGGTGCAAGTACTGGAGGAACCAACTAGGGGCAGAGCTCTTCTTGACCTGCTGCTCACAAACTGGGAAGAATTAGTCGGGGAAGAAAAAGTGGATGGGAACCTGGGAGGCAGTGACCATGAGATGATCTAGTTCAGGATCCTGACACAAGAAAGAAAGGAGAGCAGCAGAATACGGACCCTGGACTTCAGAAAAGCAGACTTTGACTCCCTCAGGGAATGGATGGGCAGGATCCCCTGGGAGAACAACACAAGGGGGAAAGGAGTCCAGGAGAGCTGGCTGTATTTTAAAGAATCCTTATTGAGATTACAGGGACAAACCATCCCGATGCATAGAAAGAATAGTAAATATGGCAGGCGACCAGCTTGGCTTAACAGTGAAATCCTTCCTGATCTTAAACACAAAAAAGAAGCTTACAAGAAGTGGAAGATTGGACAAATGACCAGGGAAGAGGATAAAAATATTGCTCAGGCATGCAGAAGTGAAATCAGGAAGGCCAAATCACACCTGGAGTTGCAACTAGCAAGAGATGTTAAGAGTAACAAGAAGGGTTTCTTCAGGTATGTTAGCAACAAGAAGAAAGTCAAGGAAAGTGTGTGCCCCTTACTGAACGAGGGAGGCAACCTAGTGACAGAGGATGTGGAAAAAGCTAATGTACTCAATGCTTTTTTTGCCTCTGTCTTCACGAGCAAGGTCAGCTCCCAGACTACTGCACTGGGCAGCACAGCACAGGGAGGAAGTGACCAGCCCTCTATGGAGAAAGAAGTGGTTCGGGACTATTTAGAAAAGCTGGACAAGCACAAGTCCATGGGGTCGATGCGCTGCATCCGAGAGTGCTAAAGGAGTTGGCGGATGTGATTGCAGAACCACTGGCCATTATCTTTAAAAACTCATGGTGATCGGGGGAGGTCCCGGACAACTGGAAAAAGGCTAATGTAGTGCCCATCTTTAAAAAAGGGAAGAAGGAGGATCCTGGGACCTACAAGCCAGTCAGCCTCACCTCAGTCCCTGGAAAAATCATGGAGCAGGTCCTCAAGGAATCAATTCTGAAGCACTTAGAGGAGAGGAAAGTGATCAGGAACAGTCAGCATGGATTCACCAAGGGCAAGTCATGCCTGACTAATCTAATTGCCTTCTATGACGAGATAACTGGCTCTGCGGATGAGGGGAAAGCAGTGGATGTGTTGTTCCTTGACTTTAGCAAAGCTTTTGACACGGTCTCCCACAGTATTCTTGCCACAAGTTAAAGTAGTGTGGGCTGTATTAATGGACTACAAGGTGGAGAGAAAGCTGGCTAGACCGTCGGGCTCCACGGGTAGTGATCAATGGCTCCATGTCTAGTTGGTAGCCGGTATCAAGCGGAGTGCACCAAGGGTCAGTCCTGGGGCCGGTTTTGTTCAATATCTTCATTAATGATCTGGAGGATGGCATGGACTGCACCATCATCATGTTTGCAGGTTACACTAAACTGGGAGGAGTGGTAGATATGCTGGAGGATAGGGATAGGATACAGAGGGACCTAGACAAATTAGAGGATTGGGCCAAAAGAAATCTGATGAGGTTCAACAAGGACAAGTGCAGAGTCCTGCACTTAGGAAGGAAGAATTCCATGCACTGCTACAGACTAGGGACCGAATGACTAGGCAGCAGTTCTGCAGAAAAGGACCTAGGGGTTACAGTGGACATGAAACTGGATATGAGTCAACAGTTGCTAAGAAGGCCAATGGCATTTTGGGCTGTAGAAGTAGGGGCATTGCCAGCAGATCGAGGGACGTGCTCTTTCCCCTCTATTCAACATTGGTGAGGCCTCATCTGGAGTACCGTGTCCAGTTTTGGGCCCCACGCTACAAGAAGGATGTGAAAAAATTGAAAAGCATCCAGTGGAGAGCAACAAAAATGATTAGGGGACTGGAACACATGACTTATGAGGAGAGGCTGAGGGAACTGGGATTGTTTAGTTTGCAGAAGAGAAGAATGAGGGGGGATTTGATAGCTGCTTTCAACTACCTGAAAGGGGGTTCCAAGGAGGATGGACCTAGACTGTTCTCAGTGGTAGCAGATGACAGAACAAGGAGTAATGGTCTCAAATTGCAGTGGGGAGGTTTAGGTTGGATGTTAGGAAAAAAAAACTTTCACTAGGAGGGTGGTGAAGCATTGGAATGCGTTACCTAGGGAGGTGGTGGAATCTCCTTCCTTTGAAGTTTTTAAGATCAGGCTTGACAAAGCCCTGACAGAGATGATTTAGTTGGGGATTGGTCCTGCTTTGAGCAGGGGGTTGGACTAGATGACCTCCTGAGGTTCCTTCCAACCCTGATATTCTATGATTCTAAGAGACCACTGATATTATTTTAAAGGCAATATATCAGGAACCATTCAGGATAAAGACGAACAGTGTATATGTTGGAAGCCTGGAAATCCCTGTTTCTAATGGGAAATCCCTCTTGAGAATCCCAGTACAATAGTTCTTTCTAGTCTTGGTCAGGTCATCTGTAAAACCAGGGGAAGTGCGGGAGGGAATCACGTAATTCTGATTACCCTCTTGCTTTCCTCTCTCTCAATTACTTCAAATTCAGTCTGATTATAGTGGCCTTCATATAAAAACTTTAGAATCAATGCTGTATTCTACCAAAAGTTTGTAATTCTACCTGGCAAATAGTAAAGAGCATTAATCTCTAATTTTAGCAATTCATATTGAGAATATTGGCTGTTAAAAAATCATGCTGGAATGGAAAGAGAATGTAGAATGGAGAAGAAAGCAAGATAGTGATCATAATCATCTGATTTTCATGTATAGGTGGCATAATTTATTCATCCCTCACCTCCATGTTTTTGATGTTATTGAAGCCAATAGGAGCTATGAGCGCTTAGCATCTTTGAAAAAAATCACATCACTTATTTAGGTGCCAAAATATGGATTTAAATTGCCAAAAGTTAGGCACCTACATTTGAAAATTTTGGTTATAATTTCTATTTTGCACAGCATTTCATGTGGAAGACTAAAAGATAGACTTATTGCTACTTTTCATTCCTTCCTGTCATGTCACAGGTTACACATAGAACTGGAGAAGAATATATTTCAATATCTGCATAACAGGTGATCTTAACAAACCTACCTCAAAGATGCAGCAGCCCTCATATACCCAATTGATATTCTAGCCCACACTTCAAACAAGAAGATTTTCAACCGTATGTGTTAAATTAGCACAATCAGTTTCTTTTATTCCAGCAAGAATATGCAGACATGCTTTAGCCTCAAAAACATTTGTAAAATACTTAAAATTGAATCAAAAGTATACCTCTAATAAATATTAGAGAGCAAATATTTAAAATTCCTAGCTAAAGGGAAGATTTTTTTAAAAAAATCTGAATGCTATTCTGTACTATAACTTAAAATTCAATTATATACTAAAATTCAGATTTACATTGCATAGAAACAATATTTCTTCACATTAGTGCAAAAACTAAAATGCTTTAGCCTCGAAGGGAGAAGAGATTTGGGAGGAACTTAACTGAGGTATTTAAGAGAAGGGTATAATATGAATTTATGAGGATGACATACCACATTAAATTTCCAGTTCCTCACTTCTGTCATAAACATAGGCCCTGATTCACCACCACTTTGTATGCTGTGTAGTCATTTACACCTGTGCAAATGCTATTAAATCAGAATGGTAGCATTTTGCAGCCACTTTGCACTCAGTTTTTACAATTTTAGGGCCCCTTATAATAAAGGTACAAAAGGATTATTCAGCTGTACTCTACTTTTTTATTTTTATGCTGGATACTGAAGAGTTTTTTGTTTTGTTTTTTAAATAAATCCACATTGTAAACTCAGGTCTGTCTTCCCTTGAAGGTCCTGTAGCAACTGGAGATCTATGAAATGATCACATTACAAGAGACTGACAGCTGAGCAATGGAGACCTTATTTTCAGTTGCTTATGACTTTGCCACACTTTTACCATTCAGACTACGATTTTCAATGCCATATGCCAACCTCAGGTTAAATTTTTCTGGAAATCTTCAGCTGAAATGATTGAACTATTTCTCAGAATGAGGTAAGGGTAACACTTTTTTTGCCCATGCTAAAAAATTGTTTTAACTATTTCACTGAGACGCTCTAGTGCCTCCATGCTTTGGAGCAGAGACTTGAACCATGGTATTGAGTCACCCGGGCATCAGGGATGTGCCTTTTTTAGTCCCTGTGAAAATTCACCTAAACTTCACCTAGTTATAAGCCTCAAAAGGACTTTGAAGGGATCTCACTTTAAGAAAAAGAATCATTATGAGCAGAAACTGAGCATGGAAAAACCTACAGCCCCAGATTATAGTCTTTCAAAAAGTTATTAGCATGTGAAAAAGAGAGACTTATAATTGAAATTATTTCTCAGCCCTAACTATGGGACACATTAACAAGTACCCCAAAACCTAAAGGACTAGAATAAGTCCTTCATAGCCATTCTAGCCTATTAGACAATTAAGTAATTAGAGTCAAAAAAGAAAATCCTGCATTAAGTATCTGATAGACTAGGAGTGCCCTTTCAAAACATAGTAGGTCATTTTTAAGGCAGAATATCGTCATGCCCATCTGAATTATATTTTAACGCCAGAAGTAATTGCATTTCATGATGGGATTTTTTTTTTAAACTTTGTTTTGTTCTCAAAAAAACCCAACAACATGTGCAGCCTTATCCTGCAACATTCCATTGGAGCAAAGGCGGGTGAGAGATGTGAAGACTGAGCAAATATATATCTTTTTCACTGTAGTTCAAAAGCCTTCTGTACTGTATTTCCATTTCCAAATGGCTGTGCTATGTAAATCCCTAACCATTCATACATGGACATAAAACTCAGTACTTGTAATCAGAGTTGTGTTAAGCTGGTTTTAAATTTTCACTGACATAGAGCGGTAACTTTGTGAATGCGGATAAAGCATGATGCCTGATATCAGCTATTTTAACACAGGCTTCAGTAGTTACTCCATAACTTGACAATCCACTGGTCACAAAAGTCTAAATTCACAAGGGGCATGTAGGCACATGAGTCCAACTGAGGGGTAACTGAGAGACCCACCTCAGACCTTTCCTGTTGAAGCTGTTCCCCTTTTTATTAAATGCTTCAATATTCACTGGGCCAGAGAGAGTGCAAGATTGACTCTATAGGTCAGTGGCTAGGGACTCCTCTAGGAGGTGGGAGACCTGGGTTCAAGTTTTGTTGGCAAAGGAAGAATTTGAATCCTGGTCTCATACTTCCTGCAGTAGTGCTCTCACCACCACGCTGTTGGATAAAAGAGCAGAAACTCTTCCTCCTTGCTTTAGCTGTTTGCGAGAGGGTTCCTGGTTGTGAATCCCAAGTGGAAAGAGGTGCTTCTCTCTGCCAAGTTAGGGGCCTAACTACCTTTGAGGGATGGGACCTAAACCCCACTCCTTTCCTTGGCATTTCCAGCTGGCTACCATAGGCAGCTCCCTACTCAGCATACCAGCTTCTGTAAATTCCTCTTTGAGGTGCCTAACTCACCTCATGCATTGTATAGGAAGCCTGGGAGCCTAATTCAGGGTGGTGAATTCTACTGGGTAGCTAGGTGCTTAAAGGTTAGGCAATACATCACTCAAGCCTACCTTGTGTATCTAGCCCAAATATATATGGTCCCTTGTGATATATCAGAGTACAATCAGAGCTCTGTAACTTGGGGTGCCCTTTACAACGCTTTTCTGCTGTAACTTCCAACCTGAACTGCTCACAGACTTCTGCATGTAAATTACTCACAACTTTGTGTGCACTGCAGCCAACGAGCTACACCTTGGCTCTTACAAGCCTTGAAGACTACCACAGGGTGACTTCACCACACTCCCAGTCCCATATTTTTCCCAGAAATGTATGTCCTGTACTGCCCAGCCTTCTCCCAGGCAGTATGAATATATTAAATCACTTATTCCTTTAAGGGGATAATATTCACACAACTCCAAATGGAGTTAGATGACTTGAACACACTGGAGTAGATAAAACAATAAAACAACTTTAAAAATCTCTCTTCGTAATTAATAAGTGAGAATTAGTAATGAGGCATAAAAGTCAGAAATGGTTATGAGAAAAATAAAGGTAAAATGTTTACTGGTGCCTAACTTAAATTACATTAGATTCAAAGCAAAATTTTCTCACCACATGCTCTCAGCAGTCTTACTGACCAAACTCTTTAGGTCAGGACTCTTCCCCCAGAGTCCAACAGTTTCTTCCTTTCTCTCTTTGGGTGCAATAAATGCAATGGGAAGAGAGAGAGGGTGCCTTGGAGTGTTTCTCCCTCCTTTTATAGTTTCAGTCCCCCTTCTGAAAAACATTTCCAGCTGAGACTCAAGAGACAAAGGGCACGTCTTCACTGGGCAAGTTAAAGCGCTGCCGTGGCATAGCGCTGGGAGAGAGCTCCCCCAGCACTCTAAAAAACTCACCTCCACAAGGGGAATAGCTCCCAGTACTGGTGCACTGTCTACACTGGCACTTTACCGCCCTGAAACTTTCAGCGCTCAGGGGGGTGTTTTTTCAGCCCCGTAAAATGCCAGTGTAGACAAGCCCAAAGAGTCTATGTGAAAGGACATTCCCTGCTGGTTTTTTTCTCCTGTTTGAACTTCCTTTATCTTCCCTTCCTGCTTGATGACTCTGTTTACTGCTTAAATGCAAATTAAGCAGAGCACACATTCCTTCCTTTGTTTAGGACAAACCTGACTTCTGCCTGGGCAAGACTGCTGGATTTGGAACATGTATTAACAACATCATAGAGGGGAATCTTATAACTTCACATACAACATTAACATACATATTTTACCAGGACAATACTGCCCAGCAAAATATGAGTTTTCAAATGATACCTTAAAAGCCATGCTCTGTACAAATATTACTACAATAGTATGTACAGTGTGAATACAGGGGTCTATTCCATCTATATGTTTCTATCCTACACCCCTATATTTCTCCTGCTGTGAGACAGAGAAGAAAGAAAAAGAAAGTAAAATGGGGTTTGTGAGAATATTCGGTCTCAGGAACCAGAAAGAGGAAAAACAACCATAGTCAGCAATACTTACCAGCTAGCAGAGAGAGACATAGCCACCAGTTGCAAAATAGCCACTTTAGCTCTCTGCCAAATGTGAAAGGCCAGGCTCCCTTACCCCAAAAGGTATGTTGGGAAAACATGTTTCTTTAAGAGGGAAACATCAGGAGGAGGTGATCAGTAGCCTCAACACAGTCCGGGGCAGGGAAAGGCTGTGTTTCTGTGTGTTGTCACTATGACACACAGTGAGAAAAGCCACAAAAGCATTAGAAGGGGGAAGAAATAAGAGTCACAGCCGATGTAAAATGGGTTCAGCTATTATGCTGATGAGTGCAGTATAAAAGCTGATTCTGTAGACAAATAGATACATTCTCCACCGTAGCCCAGAGAAAACTCTGTTTTGTCAGGGATGTATGGCTCAGGGATGGGTGAGTGGAGAAGCAACAATTGCTTTATTTGGCATGGTAGTCTCACAAGCTGTTGTCAATAAGGAGTTAATTCTGCTCTGAGTGGCACAAACTCCCACCCAGAGAAAGAATATAAAATTAGCATGATTAATGGCAGTATAGTTCTTTTGGGAATTTCACTTCTCAGAAAGAAGTGAGTAATGGAAAGCAATGTAGAAGAGAATCCCTCTCATAGGGTTGAAGCTTTCATTCCCCCATGATCCTTGGAGGTATCAAACCCTGCCTTCTCCATGATTTCTATGAGACTCTGTCCCCTAGTTGAAGCATGCACTGAGAACTCCAAGAGTAGAACCTCTGCCTTAAGTTTGACCTTAGGCCTGTATCTCTTCTGCCCATGGAAATTAAGGCCATCTCAACATCCATTCCTAGTACAGTGTGTTTGTGTTTTAAGTTTATCTCATTTTGGCAAGTGTTTCCCCCCTCCCCCCCGTTTTCTAACCTATTAATCGTTTCAACTTGATACTGTGTTTTACTATACCACATTCAATTTCTAAATGCTTTCTAATAGATAGTCCAAGCAAGCCAAAAATACTGCTTTATCAGATTGCCACCATGTCATTGAGAGCTGTTTTATCTATCATATTACATTAAACCTGTCATAAGTATGAACAGCAGATCACATCATAAATTCAGTCAGAATAAATATTTTCTGAAAACATTTAGTATTTTCTCTGATGCATGATGCCAAAACTGATTCATGTAAAAGTAGCAAAATGTGCAAAGCAGTATTCAACTGGTGAAGTAAATTTACCATTAGGGTTCCAAGTGAAACACACTTTTTAAAAACGTTGTATAATAGAAAGCCAGCTCTTTGACATGGTATATTATAGCAAGTAAGAGAGCTTGGCTAAGCTCCCAGACAAAAAACAAACTATTGGATGCTATTGAATTTGCCCTCAAATGAGTGCTCTCCCAAATTGTCACTCAATGTTTTAACCTTTTCAAAGTACCTTTAGAAGAGCTGGGCAAGGGAGGGGGAAATTACAGCACCGACACCCCCATCTTCTCAGTTCAGTGTCATCGGTTTTAAAAATAATCTACATAACTTGGTCCAAATTCTGCTCACGTCAGGCAAACAAGTCCCATAGAATTTAACAGAATACTCAAAGTAAGGCAAGCAGAATTCAATCTGTTAGCCTGTTGATATCAATAAGATGCACAAGATATGTCCTTTGGACCCAGATCCACAAAGAGACAGAAGCATTGTGATGCTGAGCAGTTGCAGCACTTAAGAAAATCACAGGAACAACACTGCAATCACCAAAGCCTGAGTTAGCAGAGAGGCTGTTGTACAATGCATGGGAGAGACAGGCCCCTCAATCCACAAAGCCAGCATGCCAGGTGAGGAGCCATTAAAGGTAGCCAATGGGAGACACCAACCAAAGGTGTGTGTACTAAGCCCTGCCCCACTCACAGAGCTAGGAGCCTAAGCCTGAGGGGCAGAGAAGCACTTCTCTCTGCTTGCAAGCCACAAACTGGGGGAAGATAAAAGATAGAGGAGTACTTGTGTCACCTTAGAGACTAAAGAAGAGGAGTACTTGTGGCACCTTAGAGACTAACAAATTTATTTGAGCATAAGCTTTCGTGAGCTACAGCTCACTTCATCAGATGCATTCAGTGAAAAATACAGTGGGGAGATTTATATACACAGAGAACATGAAACAATGGGTGTTACCATACACACTGTAACGAGAGTGATCACTTAAGGTGAGCTATTACCAGCAGGAGAGCGGGGAGGACCTTTTGTAGTGATAATCAAGGTGGGCCATTTCCAGCAGTTGACAAGAACATCTGAGGAACAGTGGGGGAGTGAAGGGGGGGAATAAACATGGGGAAATAGTTTTACTTTGTGTAATGACCCATCCACTCCCAGTCTCTATTCAAGCCTAAATTAATTGTATCCAGTTTGCAAATTAATTCCAATTCAGCAGTCTCTCTTTGGAGTCTGTTTTTGAAGGTTTTTTTGTTGAAGAATTGCCGCTTTTAGGTCTGTAATCGAGTGACCAGAGAGATTGAAGTGTTCTCCGACTGGTTTTTGAATGTTATAATTCTTGACATCTGATTTGTGTCCATTTATTCTTTTACATAGAGACTGTCCAGTTTGACCAATGTACATGGCAGAGAGGCATTGCTGGCACATGATGGCATATATCACATTGGTAGAAGTGCAGGTGAAAGGACCTCTGACATTGTGGCTGATGTGATTAGGCCCTATGATGGTGTCCCCTGAATAGATATGTGGGCACAGTTGGCAACAGGCTTTGTTGCAAGGATAGGTTCCTGGATTAGTGGTTCTGTTGTGTTGTGTGTGGTTGCTGGTGAGTATTTGCTTCAGGTTGCGGGGCTGTCTGTAAGCAAGGACTGGCCTGTCTCCTAAGATCTGTGAGAGTGATGGGTCATCCTTCAGGATAGGTTGTAGATCCTTGATGATGTGTTGGAGAGATTTTAGTTGGGGGCTGCAGGTGATGGCTAGTGGCGTTCTGTTATTTTCTTTGTTGGGCCTGTCCTGTATTAGGTGACTTCTGGGTACTCTTCTGGCTCTGTCAATCTGTTTCTTCACTTCAGCAGGTGGGTATTGTAATTGTAAGAATGCTTGATAGAGATATTGTAGGTGTTTGTCTCTGTCTGAGGGGTTGGAGCAAATGCGGTTGTATCGCAGAGCTTGGCTGTAGACAATGAGTCGTGTGGTGTGGTCTGGGTGAAAGCTGGAGGCATGTAGGTAGGAATAGCGGTCAGTAGGTTTCCGGTATAGGGTGTTGTTTATGTGACCATCCGATGAAGTGAGCTGTAGCTCACGAAAGCTAATAAATTTGTTAGTCTCTAAGGTGCCACAAGTACTCCTTTTCTTTTTGCGAATACAGACTCACACAGCTGCTACTCTGAAACCTTAGAGACTAACAAATTTTTTTGGGCATAAGCTTTTGTGGGCCAAAACCCACTTCATCCAATGCATTCTGTGGAAAATATATATATACATACAGAGAACATGAAAAACGGGTGTTGATCAGATAAGATAGACATTCAGCCACCCTAACTTGCATGTGGGGCCCAATTTGGTAGGTGTGCTCAGAAGCCACCTAACTCACAAAACAGCTAGAGGAGAAGGAGGATAACCTTTAGCCTAGTGATTAGGATACTTGCCCATGGTGTAAAACTTCCCCACTTCAAGTTCCTCCTCCTCCTCAGGGAGAAGAAGGGATTTTAACAGGGATCTGCCACCCCTCAGGTGAGTACCCTGAGCACTGGGATAATCTGAAGTGGGTTTCCCTCAATCTCTCCTATTAAAGTTGTTCTATTTTAATTAAATAATTGACTATTAACTGGGCCAGGGAAAGTAGTAGAATGACTTTATAGGTTAACTGGGGCACTAACCTGACAGGTGGCTGACACTTGCTCAAGTTTTCTCTCCCGCTCAGGAGGATGGGGGACTTGAACTAGGAGTGGTGACTGGCATCCTGAGTGAGTACTCTATCTACTGGACTAAAATTACAGGGGAGTGCATCCTCTTTCCCCACCCACCTCTTAGCTGTTGTGTGTGAACTTGCCTGAGGGTCCAATTGGTGGCCCTTAAGCACACCTACCAAATCAGTCCCCCACATGCAACTCTAAGGCAGTCAAATGCCTGTCTTCCCCAATTTTTGAATCACTCTCAAGCTTAGGCAAGAGATGGGAATCCAGCTGCCTACAATGAGGCTACAGCATGCACGCCCAGAAGCAAAAACTTAGGCACCTACAAGGTTAGGTAGAAGCTGAGTGGGAGTTTTCTGGCTCCCAGTGGTGCCCAAAAACAGGACTTAGGGGCCTAAGTAGCTTTGTGGATCACACCCTTTGTAATTATGAGTGGCTACCATGAAGGCATTGTTGGAAAACTCCTATTCTGACTCATTGCCCTACTGAGAATCTTGCCAAATGAACTTGATTCCCAGGGAATGTAAACCTGTATTTTGTCTATGTTGTTCTTCTATGTTTGTACAGCCCTGAGCACAGTGGAATCCTAGCATTCTAGATGCTTTGGTAGTACAAATAAGAATTCCAATAATAATAAATAATTAATAAAATTAGTAGTTGGTCCTTTATGGTTACAATAGATGGTGAGATTTTATTAGTTAAATCACTTCTCTGAATCAAGAGAATGTATCCGAGATGTTAGAAGTGGGTCATTGACTCCTTTCCAATCAATTGAGTACTTTAGGAATCTCATACACAGTAAAGGACTTGTTTTCATAGTGACAGGTGTCCAGAATTAAACAGCCATTCCATTTTTAAGCTAGTAGATATCTTCACCCTTCAATTCAACCCATTCTTAAGACACCAGGAGCCTTGCTTTTCTGCAGACAGGCTCCTTTCACTCTTTCCCATTCAGACCATTTATAATCCTTCCCTGAGCAAGGGTATGGGACAGTTGTCCTGAGGTTAACCCCTTGTTCACAGAAAGCCAGGTAAGTGCTCTTACATCTTGTCAGAAATAAGATTTCCAGAAATCAGTTGTTTATCCAATATCTCTTATGGTCTGTTTTCAGAGTAGCAGCCGTGTTAGTCTGTATTCGCAAAAAGAAAAGGAGTACTTGTGGCACCTTAGAGACTAACACATTTATCTGAGCATAAGCTTTCGTGAGCTACAGCTCACTTCATCAGATGCTTATGGTCTGGAGTGTAGGTAGATTATTTACCACACTAAATCATGAACAGGAAAGAATTGTCCTTAAAACTATATTTTGAATTTTAGCTTCTAATTCCCCCCTTTTATATTCCTCACATGTGTTGTGTTTCCATATCTATGGACAGAGTTCACAATGTTCATCAATTATTTTAAAAAATATGGATTGAGACATGTAATTTATCAAGATATTTTAAAGGATTAGGGGATTTTATGAACATTAATAACATTTCCATCTATGTGATCTAATACAAAAAAGACACAAGGGAAACAACCTCGTGCAGCAGTGACTAAGCTAATCAACTGCAAAGGTGGGGGGGGGGCTGGGGCAAGAAAAGTTCATGAGATTCTCCTCAAATGTTTCCTTCAAAGGGTTACGTATCCCCCCCACACACACACACCCATGAGTGGGAAGTGCTGCCCTGGAATTCACAGATCTACTGAATACACAGGATTTCAAGAGATCCACCAGAGACACAAAGCTCATCTGCATGCAAGCTCTGTACTTCTGCACTGACTCCCCAACCCCAGCACCTTGGGAACATGGATTCAATGGAGACTCTTCACAACCTGCTAACATTCTTAGCATCCCACCTCCTCACCATAGGAGGGTTTCCCCCCCCCCCCCCCCCGCAAAATTAAAGAAGCTTTAGGCATGAACTTTTCTACAGATTCTCCATAAGGATGGTAGGGAAATAGTTAGTGTCTGTTGATAACAAAAAGCTCCCACTGTATTTTAGAGTAATGGTTCAAAAGGCAGCTTTGTTATTGCAGTGTTCTGGGTGATCACTGGAAACTACTGTAGAATATTTCATATAGACTCACATTGGGATTGGTTTTTTGGAGTGAGGAAAAAGTATCTCCCATTTAATTAATGTATTCTTTATAGAGGACTCTATTTTCCATGCATTTGCATGAATTCAACTCCCCTTTCTATGGGAGTTGCACTCATGAAACCGAGTGGAGAATTGAGCCAAGAGATGGAAAAAATTTTGACTTCATAGTCCCCTACCCTGAGTCATTGTTCACAACAGCCATGAACTAGTGGCAACTTTATGATCTTCAGAATTCAGATGGTCTAAGACAGAAGTGGGCAAACTACACCCCACGGGACCGTCCTGCCCAGCCCCTGAGCTCCCGGCCAGGGAGGCTCATTCCCAGCCCCTCTCCTGCTGTGCCCCCTCCCCCGCAGCCTCAGCTCGCCGCACGACCAGCGCTCTGGCCCGCCGCTCCTGCTGGGCAGTGCGGTGGCATGGCTGTGAGTTGGATAGGGGGTGAGGTCCCAGGAGGCGGTTAGGAATGGGGGTCCCAGGAGGGGGGCAGTCAGGGGACAAGGAGAAGGGAGCCTTAGATGGGTCAGGGGTTCTCAGGAGGGTGGGAAGTGGGAGGGGGCATATATGGGGTGGGGAGAGAGATTTGCCACCACAAGGAGTGCTGTGAAGGCAGGAGCTAAAACTTGTTACCCAGACAGATATACCCTTCCCAATGACGGCAGCAGCAGAGAGTAGGTCAGCAAAGACATAGAAAAAACTAACAGGCCCAAAACACTTCACAACAAATACACAATGCTCTTAGTTAATTGCATTTTGGGAAAGGACAATTTTTGGAGAGAAGGCCTCTTCTTCCTCATAGCAAACAAACATATCTCAGTCCGTTCTTTGAGGGTTGTGGAAATTTTGTTTGTACTTTTTGGTCTGAAAAGTCACCAAAAGTAGGTATAAGGGAGAAGCACCCACAGACATCGAAAAATCAAAACACAGTTGTTTCTGGGTCATTCTAGTACAAAACTCTTTCTTCCCCCTTTCCTTCAGGAAATGTTCAGAGAATCACAGCTTGTGTTTGGGCTTGGGAATCTTACACCAAATATTTTTGTGTCTGGTAAAATGGATTTGCACAAAAAAGGCAAGCAAGATCAGGAGAAGCAGTTAATTGACAGAAGCTCCCTGAAGAGTGTGAGCACAAATACTGCGAGTACTCATAGCATGAGGAATGATTCCACGCACACCCATGACAGATAGAAGGTGTGACCTGCATGTTTTCCACACATGAGTGATAGACAAGGCTGTAAGCTGCATCTCTCTAGCATTAGCCGCACTGTTTTGCTATTTCTGTTTGAAAATATATCCCTTTCAACCTACAGCTGTAGCACTCACTATCATTTTGATAACCATTTATCAAGAGACTAGAAAGAGAGAACACCTCCAGGTTCTGAACACTTAGCAAAAGGGGATCAAAGTAATATGAAACAGGAAAATCAGAAGGGCTGTTGGTGCCTGTCCTAGGGCTTCTGTGCTAATCTTTCACTTCCAGAAATCTGGGTTCAACTACTATGAGATAATAAGGGGTGGTTTCATCCTTTCTGCCATTTGGCCACAGCACCACACTACCCTGGAGGACCAGGAATTAAAGTACTGCAAGGAATTAGATGGGTAGAGAGAAGAGATGTTGCTGACCAGATTGTGTTTGAAATGGGATTGTCAAGGTTCCTCCCCCACTCTGAACTCTAGGGTACAGATGTGGGGACCTGCATGAAAAACCTCCTAAGCTTATCTTTACCAGCTTAGGTCAAAACTTCCAAGGTACAAAATATTCCACCCTTTGTCCTTGGATTGGCCGCTACCACCACCAAACAAATACTGGTTACTGGGGAAGAGCTATTTGGACACGTCTTTCCCCCCAAAATACTTCCCAAAACCTTGCACCCCACTTTCTGGACAAGGTTTGGTAAAAAGCCTCACCAATTTGCCTAGGTGACTACAGACCCAGACCCTTGGATCTTAAGAACAATGAACAATCCTCCCAACACTTGCACCCCCCCTTTCCTGGGAAATGTTGGATAAAAAGCTTCACCAATTTGCATAGGTGACCACAGACCCAAACCCTTGGATCTGAGAACAATGAAAAAGCATTCAGTTTTCTTACAAGAAGACTTTTAATAAAAATAGAAGTAATTAGAAATAAGAAATCCCCCCTGTAAAATCAGGATGGTAGATACCTTACAGGGTAATTAGATTCAAAACATAGAGAACCCCTCTAGGCAAAAACCTTAAGTTACAAAAAAGATACACAGACAGAAATAGTTATTCTATTCAGCACAATTCTTTTCTCAGCCATTTAAAGAAATCATAATCTAACACGTACCTAGCTAGATTACTTACTAAAAGTTCTAAGACTCCATTCCTGGTCTATCCCCGGCAAAGACAGAATATAGACAGACACACAGACCCTTTGTTTCTCTCCCTCCTCCCAGCTTTTGAAAGTATCTTGTCTCCTCATTGGTCATTTTGGTCAGGTGCCAGCGAGGTTACCTTTAGCTTCTTAACCCTTTACAGCTGAGAGGAGATTTCCTCTGGCCAGGAGGGATTTTAAAGGGGTTTACCCTTCCCTTTATATTTATGGCAGGGATATAAAACAACCTATCCTGGACCAGGATGTAGGCAGTCAGACCTAGTGGGGGGGTCAGACCCAGTGATAAGAACAGGACTCAGAACTGGAGACAGAGTCAGGAATCAAGCCAAGGATCAGAGCCAGAGTCAGTAGCCAGGCATGGAGCAAAGAAACAGGTATCTGGAACAAGGCAGGAGGGCTGGAACAGGACAGGAAGGCAGGCACCATGAGTCAGGCAAAAAGGCATAGTCCAATATAGCAGCCAGCCAGGGATTCACTTAACTGCTCATAAAACTTCCTGAGGCACCTTCTGTCTTAAATAGTGAGTCTGAGCCAATCAGAGAAGCTAGAGGTCTCCTCCAATCGGGGAAATTCTGGGCCATGCCTCTGGTGAGTTAGAGCCCACCAGGCAAACCTCTTTGTTGGTACCAGCAAGCTGCCAGGTGGTGTCTGCAGGCTGCAGACCCTCACACAACCTAGGGCTGGAAAACTTGAGATAATTAACTACAGTGATGCAAAGAGGGCTGAAGAATACTGCAGGTTCATCAGTGCTTTAGAGAGAAGTACCACTCTTTTAAAAACAGAGTGTTGGAGAACTGGAAGTCAATACAGAGTGTAATGCAGATGAGGTGTGATCAGACAATTCAGATAAGTCACAGCCATGAGTAAGTCTGGGGTTTGGCTCTGCAGAAATGTGTAAAATACATTCATAGGGAAAGACAGTTATGGACAGCAAGGAAATTGCCCAGCCTGTTTACAATGAAGGCATGAACTGATGACTCAGCATTGGTAAGAGAGGCCTGGCAAAGTTTCTAGGATGCTAAAAAGCTGAACAAGGGATGTTGAAATGCGAGAAAAAGCAAGATTACCACCCAGATTCTGCACAGCTATAACTAACAAGAGAATGGAGAGACTCAAACTGCAAAAGGTAGTGTCTGTGTAGATAGTGGGTCTTTCAGGCCCACTAACTACACAGGCTCATGAGAGGTAGGTACCAACCCAGTTTTTCTCCATACTCGGCTGAACTGCTGTGCTGACACCAAAATAAACACTCCCCTCTCAGAGTCAAAGGATCTGAGAATAGTTTGCTATACAGTTAAAAGAGAGCGATTAGATGATGGTTATTTATCCACACTACCAAGATGAAAAACAATACTCATAAAAGGAAGATCCAGGTTTTTGTGTGTGTTTTAATCTACCAAGTGAGACAAAGGAATTTTGTTTCCCTTTAGTCAAAAGTGATGCTGTCATTTTTCAATTTTGTCTCCTTCAGTGTACTGAAACTGATGTAAAAGAGATATAATTTGCATTCTAGTTGCTGGCTTTGATAATAGATTTTCCATGTTGATTTTTCTGTACGAATTTTCCTTTTTGTCTCTGTTCAAACTGTATATATCTAATTTTGATTATATTCAAACAAAGCTGTCAGTTGAAGTGGCGGGTTTGAATTTCTGATACAGTGTAACACGCAGCTGCCCCCTGTTCTCTCTCCCCTCCCCCTCCTTATTTACAATTTGACAAATAATGTGTTTGTTTGAAATGTTTAAATGTACATTTCCACTCATGTATTCCAAAATCCAGAGAGAGAGCAGAGCGCTTGCAATCATCAGAGATTCCATTACAGTGAAAGAAAGAAAGAAAGAAAGAAAGAAAGAAAGAAAGAAAGAAAGAAAAGCTTTATTTTTACTAGGTTAAAACATGTTTTCATATTCACTGTCCTTTGCAGAAATTCTGGCTTGTTTTTATTTTATTAGAAGTGTCACAAGATCTAAAGGTATCAGAAGGTTAGTGATATATACACCACAGATCACACTGATCGATAAACAGGCCTACTAGTGGAGAGGGAAAATTTAATATGAAATTGCACATATAGTAATGGGAGCGAGAGACAAAAGAGTTTCTGAATAATTTTAAAAGTTTAGAATAAGCAAACTCTTGCTGTCAAAGTGTTTTTTTTTTTTTTTTTTTCCCCAAGCAGTTGATGTGGTAATTAAGAATTTGGTGAGAGCCCGGTCAGGTTACCTCGTTCCTGAGATCAGAGCCCCATCAGAAATTCTTTCAAGTGTCCTTCTGCGTCGCCAAAGATGACAATAGCAAATCAATAAGTGCTTGAAATGAAAGGGGTTGTTGGCCAGCCCCCGAGGCTACAGATTTTCACATCGCCAGCCTGTTTCTGAACTTCTAGCATTCCTTGGCACTGTCTCTCATAAGAAGAGAGACGTTATTCCTATTCTCATGCGAAGGTAAGTGCTCAGTTAGCATATCTATTACATTATGGTCTCCACATGCTTTGCTTTGCTTCCCTGCTCCTGGCTCTGGCTTGGGCTTTCTTTCTAGGAAGGTGAAAGTCTAACGCAGTCTCTGCTAAGGACATCCTGCTTAAAGAGCTGCTGCTGTACTTTCGCCTGTGAAAACTACAGATAGATCGCTCTGGATATTAGAAATACTAGAACAAACTGGGCAATATTTGCACTTCCTCTTCTTTTCTTCTTTTTTTTTTTTTTCAAGAATTAATAGAAGGGGGTAAGAGCTCGAAGCACAGAAAAATAAATACAGGAATCACTGTGTGAAGCTTAGATTACTTTGTGTTCACAGAGATTGCTCTGCACTGATTCACACTGTCATCCTTACCCCTAATGTGCCCTGATTTAACAATCTTTCTAACGACCAACATCCTCAGGACTTTTTAATTAGGTAATTCATTAGTGAGTCAATACAGACATTTATATATTCTTTTAGCTCAAGTGGTTAAGCACTAATTTCGCAATGATTATAAACCACTGGAATATGCAAGGCATAGTCATTTTAATTTATATGCAAATCAATTGGTCCATTTGACATGCTTATTTTTTTTAACAATTATTGTATTGTAGCATCGGGATCAACGGCCTGAATGAACAATTTGGAAACAAGATCTGGATAGGAAAGAAAATTTCGAGCCGCCAACAAATCAATAATGTTTGAGGCTGTCAAACACAGCTAGCCATTGGTATTTACATACTCGCTTGTTGTCAGATGGGGGGGGGGGGGATGAGGGCGGAGGACGCTGGGAGGGGGCGATTGCTTGCGAGGGTTGAGATCATAATCCAAGAGAGGAAAGTGGATGGTAGTGAATAGTCCTATCACCACACTGTCTCAAATAATAATACTGTACCTCTCTCAAGCCCCGCACTGGTGGGGATTGGCGCAGGGCACAGAACGTTTGCCTTGGGTGTTGTTCTCTATTTGATCATGGGTTGGGTTGGGTTGGATTTTCCTGTCCGTGGGAGAAGCTCTATCAGTTTGACAGTATCAAAGCATCTTAATTCCAGTTTTGGTTTGTCCAACAGCTGACTTCAAGAATTAAAATACTACCACCAGCAATCCTCGAACACTTTTTAACCGACATGCCCTCACTACTCGCTATGCCAGGTGCCTGGAAGTGGATCCTATTAATAATAATGTTTTAAAACGGCTTTTCTGCATGTTGGAAGATGAATACGTTTAGGCGTTTTCAAATCATTGCAAAGGGAAAATGTATGTCTGTGGGACTCTTGTGAGGCTAGAGGCGTTATCGATCCGGAATTATGGAGTAATCCGAGCCAAAGGTGTTTATGTCAAACTGTGCCAGTCTTGAAATGCAGAATTAGGATCATGTCACACTCCTGCTGCAAAACTGCAGTAGCCCAAGTATTCAGAACTGGTCCTGCAGATGGTGAAATGTTGCTTATAGCTACCGTTCGTTTGTTTGTTTCTTTAAATTGTTGACATTGTCTGAGGCAAATTGGAATACAAATACAATCACCAAGGCCTTTACCTAGTCCAGAATTCTAATATTACATTTACTGGCTTGGCAGAAAGGGGGAAAAAATGGAAATCCATGTATTAAGTCAGCTCCACAGTTTCCAGACACCCTGGAACCCCTATTCCACAGCAGCATGTCTAATGTATTCCCTGGTGATTCTGGGCATTAATTAGTTGTTTAATAGGAGTATGACTAAAAATGTAAAAGAAGGATTAGGAGCGTGAAACGTATGTCCAGCTCCTTCCACACACTCGAGGAGGGAATGAAAATCACCCTGTATCTTATGTTTCTCTAGGAGCCATTTGCATTTCCCACCAGCTGCTCACTTCAGCTGTACCGATTCTGGGCCAGTAAAAGTGCCCAGCTCATCTCCTGATCCTGCTGCAGCCCAGACATGGGGGCAGCAACAGCACACGGCCGGGCGAGAGCCCAGACAGAAACGGGACAGCTTCAGCAAGCGGCTGCTGCTTTAAAACCTCTGAATCGGGAAAGTGGGGGGACTTGCGCACGCACAGCTGCGTATGTCTCTCTGCACAGAGTTCTCTCGCGCATTCTTCGGGAGGCTTCAAAGCAAACCCAGTCACAACCCTGGGTATTTATTTACCTTCGTTATTACCTCCAGTGCCTATATGAATTAAGACACACAAATGCGCATTTATTTCACCGAAAAAAACGACTGAAGGTTGTGAGGACCGATCCGAGTATTTTTCATCGACAGCACAATTTTCGGTGAACTCTGGTGGATTTTCCTCTCTTCTGTTTCTTCTTCAGATTGGTTGAAAAAAATTGTCTTAACTTAGCATACCAGTCCCATGGACAGAAATCCAGAGTGCCAAGAACAGATTTATTTATTTTTTTAAAGAAAGCTCATACACATGCATTTTGATTTCTTTCAAGTAAATCAATGTGTTTGCTGGCGTGTTTAAATGGACAACACTTAGTGTTTAAATAGATTTTCTACTCACGTCATCAATTCTTGATGATGTTTGAATGCAGTTCAGTTTCTTTCGTAGCTAAAGAGGATAACACTTTCCATACAATTACTTTGTCAGCTCTTAGCCATTTTCAGAGTAATTTGCTTTCATCCTCAAAAATTACTACCACATTTACTACTAACTAAAACTAATTCAAAACATGAAATACTTCAAGACAAACGTATTATATGCCTCATCAGAAATAATGAAAAAAATAGGTATATTTTTCAAGTAGTGCAGCTGTATACCCGAAGTCACTAAAAAAATTTCAGCAGGAAAGTAAATCATTTGTTTGGTTTAAATATATACTTTTCGCGTGGTGCTTTTTTTACAATACTGAACATTTAATAAAATCGAATTTCAGTGGATGGTAATACAAATTCAATTTAATGGTTTGGATAGTATATTGTTTCCTTAAACGATGTATTACGAATATCAAAGATTAGCGGGAGAATTCAAATAACGTCAGTTGTTTCTCATAAGTTTATCTCTGTGTGTGTGTGTGTGTGTGTGCAAAAAACCTAGGGCTTTAAAAAATATCGCACACTATGTTTGTTTGTAATCACCTTTCACACCTAGTAGTAAATATGTCCGAATTTATAGTACTCTATTAGCGAGCCTATAAAAATAAATCGCGATAAAGTTTACAAATACCTATGTTCTTTTCTAACGATAAACAAAACATAATATTTAAATGGTCAGGCAGTAGTTCGGGCCCTATATCTATAGCTTCCTACAGTAGCACACATTTTCAGAAGCAAATGTAAATATATAGATAAGCACAATATTGCGGGGGTAATGCCGTTCTTGCAGAACCCTTAACCTCGTCATTTTAAAAAATGAGTTATCAGCGACCCTATGTGAACTTGGGTCCATCTACAGCAAAGGAAATTCTAGACTTAAATAAGCTTCTGAGTCTTGTACATCGCAATCCCTTCATTAAAACTGGCCAGTGCCTCCCCTTCCCAGCTGCACACTGGGATCTGCAATATATTTTTCAGTCTGGACCGAGTTGACTTTGAACTAGTGGAACAGTCCTGAGCGGGAGCAAAATGACCTGGCCCTTTGCACAGACTTCACCAGAGCTGCGTTTATCGTCCCATCTCTCTCTTTCTGGAGCAGGCACACACAGACCACTCTGTCTCTCTCACCTCGGTTTTCTTCTTTATCTCTATCTATTCTTCTTCCTTTGCTTGTTTCTTCTTCCCCTTTTTTGGTTTTTCTTTTCTTTTTCCCACTCCCCCAAACACACACACACACACACACACACACACAGAGACACACACACACTCTTTCAGTTTTTTTTTCTCAGAATTTCTATTGCTCTTCATCCTTTCCTGCCTCATCATTCCGATTTTCGCGCGCGTGTGTGTAACATATTAATGCTAATATACCATAGAGGTAATGTAGATCCTACTCTTAATTGCCCTGCCTTCACTCTGGTTTCTTATTCGGTGTCTGTCTCTGTTCTGCTGCCTGAGTCTATTTTATTATCTCCCTTCTTCCCCGCTTCTCTTGTCTATGTGTCCCTCTGCCTGGCTCTTTCTTTGCAGATTTTACGCCCCCCCCCCTTTCCCCGCGCCGCTCGCCTCTGTCTATCGCTGTCTCTGCCTCCCCTTCCCCAGCAAATCCACTGCCCCCTGCACTCCCCCTCTGCTCTGCTCCTCGCTGGAGTTAGTTTGGTGGAATCTCTGCTGACGTCACGTCGCTCCCAATGCAGAGAGGGGGCGAGAGAGAGGGAGCCGGAGAGTAAAAGAAAGAGCGAGTCAGACACAGGAAGATCTCCGATCCCACAGCGAATACACTAGCCCCCCGCTTCCCCCCCCCCCCAACCCCAACCACCTCCACGGAACCCTGCGCTCTTGTTTGGATCCTTTATTACTTCTGCCCCTGCGTTGCTGGCGCTGCAGTCAAGCCAGCCCCCAGGATTTGCTAAATCTCGAGGAGGAGAAGAAAGAATAACGGGGTGGAAAGCTCAACTAGTAGCCGGTAAGTGGAGGCCCATCCTTCCCCGGGATGTGAGATAATGCGAGTCTGAGAATTGGTTCCACTTTGCGGGGATCTTCCCGCTAGGTGATTTGTGTGACTCTCTGATGTCTCTTTTCGCTAGCGAGGGCCGTTCCAAACAGACGTGAGTCGAGCCGTTCTGGGGACTTTACACTGTTTTTCAGTCCTGGCAATAATGATCTATGGGGGCAGTTCAATGGCAATCGAGAAGATCGTGAGTTGTCTCGGAAAACGGTGCATCTCCCTGAACCCTCCTCTACCTACTTCACGTTAATACGTCTGGAGGGATTGGCGTTCGAGAGATAAAAGGAGTCAAGTCACTGAGGGTGGGGTTTTGTTTTGTTTTTTTTTAAGGCTTCTAATGTTTTGCCTAAGAAAAAAATCCAGCTATTAAATGAGGCCTTGAGAATACTACCTGCGAGACAGGCCCTTTTGCAGAAGAGAGTTTTATTATTTAGGTCAGCTCGGATTGGTCACAATTTTAAAATTGTGTCTTTCTAAAAATGCTTTAAAATTAGTGCGATTTGTTAATTTATTTTACTGTTAATTAGATTATTAATTGTACGTTATTTGTGGAGGGAAAATATTGTCTCGATTACGTTCCTTACAGTGCTTTTTTTCCTCTCCCCCTCCAAAATAAAACGAAAATGGTGTGGATCGCTTCCTCTCTAACTATGCGTACCTTAATTTCTTTCCTAAAGGCAGCATTACAGAACATAATTTTTTAAATTAAGGACATCATTTACTGTAGGGAAACTTAAATTAAGTTACGGAAAGAAGTCACCTAAAGCTTTAAGATTTTTACCTAGTTTCAGACAATTGCATATCTGGGAAGTAAAAGAGTGTTATGCACAAAGGAATTGCATATGCTTTACATGAGAAAGTGTAATGTGTGTGCCGATAAATGAATAGCCTTACGTGTAGCCTCCAAGAAATATTAATACAATAGAATTAATCTAAATCGTTGTCCTGTGTTCACTAGATTGTAACTAGCAAGGCTTGTCTGTATTTTCAGTATAGGAAACATCCTTTATTTACTCAAGTAACCCTTACTCACGAGAGCAGTCACTGGGACTAACTACGGATTACTCGGATGAATAAAGATTACAGCATTAGGCCTTAAATTAAGCACCGATTTCGTTTATGAACCACCTACAATAACACCTACCATATTACAAAAACTACTAACTCCAAATTATGACTGGTGGTTCTGTGATACTAAAATGTTTTGCAAGATATTTGCCAGGGCCTCGGATTAATTTGTTTCTAAAATGACATCAATGTGTAAAACTCACCTGATATTGCTTATTACTAGGTCAGCTATAGTTTAAGTGCTTGGAGCAGAGTATTAATTAACTGAATTTCCTCAGCAATCCAAGAAAAAGAAAATACTTCAACAGTCTATGAGTTTGCTATTTGTTTTCATTTATAAAAATAATTAAATAGTTTGAAAGTGACAAAGTGGACAGGAGAAATTAAAACAAAAAACAAAGGGGAGAGCAGCCCCCTTACTAAATGATTCGGCATTGTCATTTCTGTAGTCAACAGAAAATTGCCTCTTCTTTTATGCCCATTCCCCTGTTGAGATGTTCTTATAAAAATTAAAAGAGAGAAAATAAAGATCAGCGGTGTAATTGGGATCTGAGCGGCTGAAACCAGGAGAGTAATAATCCTGTCTAACAAGATATATTCATCCCAGGACAGCAGCATTTGAGGGGAGAGAAAAACTTCCCATTTGGGGGAAAAAAAAGTTGTGCATCTCAATTTGTTAGATAAATTAGCCGTCAAGGAAAGCGAAGAGGCAAGGCAAGTGAATTTGTCATGCAAGGCTTGTCTTGACAGAGCCGGTTTAAGGACTATCAGAGAGGAATTAAGGTTTTCTTAATTGCCTTCCCCAAAAATTTAGCCACAGCTCATATAGTAGGCCCAGTTATTGGAAGGAGCATTTAATACAGATCAGAGTTCTTCCTAAGTCCTTCTTTGGCTTTGAATATCAATTCCGGTGTCGTAATACGACTCAGAAATGTCCTGAGAAACATACCTTGACCTTTTTTTTTTTTTTTTTAATTCTCACTTCCTAGGAGAAAATCCGTGTTATTTACAGAGTTGCAGACTGCGTTGGAAAATGTGACTGTTGGTTGGTTCAGCCACACTCATGTCGATTATTAATTATTAGTATGATTAATTATTATTTTGTTATTTTATTATTATTTATTTCATCAAAAATGTTTGTAAACTCCAGTCTGCGGCATTTTAGGCACTAGCTAATACTGCACCCAGTTCAGACACTAAAAAAAGAAAGAAGAAGAAGAAGAAACGAAAGAAAAGATTACCGAAATGATGATGACATGCAAATTTCCCCAGAAATTATCATAAGTAAACATTTGAAGCCTGGACTAATAAAATCCCATCTGTGTTACTTCATATCGAGTTAGCAGAGAGCTGTGATAATGAATTTTGTAATATCTCACGAACAGACATCTCAATCAGGCACTAATCCTGTGATTTTACTGCAGAATCACTAAATCTGGAGCAGCCAAACTGCTGCTCTTTGGCACAGGGATAGCGAAGGCGCACCTCCTGCCGCGACCAGCGAGGGCTCCCAGGCTGGGGATCCTAAACTGTCACAGACCGGGTTCCCACTGCCTGGCCAGCTAGATTAGAAAGAGGACGCTCAGGGCTCGCATTGTCAGGTTCCCCCAGAACAGGGAAGCAGCACGTGTAATCAGCGGCGTATCCTTAATGAATACAAACGATTTTCTCCCTAGGATACACTTCTGCAATCTGCTTGTGCTACTGTTTTACCTGCTCTGCACTACAACTACTCCATTGGTGCTTGGTTTACTGTTTGAACCTCGCTGAACAGAAGCAGAGCACAATGGGGTCTGAGGCTTTCCTAGACCAAAGGGGGCCGTGGTAGCCTTTAGAAGGTAATACAGAAAAAGATACAATGAAATGAAATTGAGCCTAGCTCAGGGTTGTATTACCCCCTAGTAACCTTACGTGATTTTAAAGTCGATGATTACTTAAAAGTGCGAAGTGTAGGAAGCCCCTTTTGTACTACTTATAGGAAAGCTAAATCTATTGCATCAAATGTGATGACAGTCTAATTTAAACTCAGCTTGTACAAAAGAAAAATGACATGTATTCTATCATCTGAGAAAATTATGAATCCATAAACAACAGGATTGAAATGTGCTAAGGAAAAGTTTGGTTGCAAAGTTTTAAAATATTAGATAAGTGCCTACAAAAGTCCGTTCGCCATTCACAAATAAACAATGCGACTCTTCAAAGGGAGTAAAGGCAGAAATGTTTGATCGCCTTGATCATTGTGATCATTATTACTGCCTTTTAATACCAGTGTGTCCCTTTCTGAGCGAAAAGTAGGTGAACTTGATTCTGATTTTTTTTAAATGTATTTTGTAAAAATCGTTACGAAAATATGTTAGCAACATGCTGCACACTGACTACTACAGCACGTCTCCTTTGACGTATAATTTTTCTTAAGTAAGCAGTTTTAAAATAAAATCCAATACATTTGATGTTTTACAGATAACGGGTGATGGAGTCCAACTGTCGTAAGCTAGTATCGGCTTGTGTTCAATTAGGTAAGAAAAATATTTCCGATCGATTCATATGAAATTCTTTATGTGTGGAGAAGAGTAGTTTATTCGAAGTTTATTGTAAGTGGCTGTGTATTATCCGTGAGAGAGAGAGAGAGAGAGAGAGAGAGAGAGAGAGAGAGAGAGAGATGCACTTATATTTTTATAATCACATATTACATTTACAAATACTGATGTGCCGATTGATCAAATACTATTTTCTCTCTACGCAGAGAGCTGATACTTTAATGGTCAACAAAACTGAAGATCAATATTTTCTGGATTTTTAAATTATTTGAACTGCGGTGAAATTCACGCGGACTGTAATGTTCACAATGATGATGATTTGGCAGAGTTCTACGTTTGACAACCTCTCCTCTCTGTCTGTCTCTCTCTCTCGTCCTCTCTCTAGTAGGGGTGCAACCTTCTACAGTTGAATGCCTTTTCTCCAAAGACTCTGATATTAAAAAGGGGGAATTCAGTGACCCTCCAGAGAGCAGGAAAGAGGCAACCAGCAGCAAGCTCTTCGGGAGGCAGCATCCCAGCGCCAACGGTAAGCGAGAGCCCCCCAGGCCGCCTCCCTTCGGTCCCACTCACCTTCCTATCACTCGTGAGTGAGAGAAAGGGGAGAGAGAGTCCAACGTGTTGGATGCTTAATTGTTCCCTCTTTATTTATTCCTCTTTTTTTTTAACTAAAAGGGCTTGTCTCAGGTGTGCAGTGCTCTGTCCTGGTTGGATTCTGGCGCAAAGTGTGTTGGTTGTTATTTGGATAGGGGACTTGCAGAGGAAGTTTCCCAAACTCCTTTCTCATCCTCCACTCTCTCTCTCTAGCTCTTGTTTGGGAAGGTAGGCCGGTCCTGAGCTAAAACGCGGTCCAACAGCGACCTCTGCTGCTGTACATCTACGCCACTGCACAGAGAAGCAACAAACAGGGGAAACTGGACAATGCTGCCCACTTGCCAAAAAGTTAACTGGGTCCAGGTTTTTTGCTGTGGGGCGTGCAACTCAATTAAAAATGGATATTCTTGGGGAGGTATTTTCCCCGTGCAAAGAGCGGCGTGCAATAACGTGTTGTGAATAACAACTTTCAGGGCCAGCTTGTGTGCTTTTTTTTTTCTTTTTTCTTTTGCTAAGGCAACACTTCCCACGGAGTTCAAAACGGGGAGGGGAGAGGGGTTGCCTGAGTAAGGAGTGCAGGCAGGATCTGTCGAGTGGACTGCCTGGATGTATCCGCATCCTTTTGATGCGACCCTTTCATACGCTTTCATTGCACATTTTTGCTGTGCTTTAAAATGTTCTCTTTGTGCACCTAATCGGAAGTGTCTGCGTCAGTATTTTTTTAAATTAAAGTTCACAATAAAAATTTTTGCTAAAAGTTCAAAATAAGAATAATTTTGGTAACTATCTGCGCTAAACATCGGAAATGTCTTTTTTCTTTAAAAAAATAAATAAATAAAGAGACACAGGAAACCCTGATAGGAGGATCTCTCCGCCCCCTTTTTGATTCAAGATTTAGTGGCTCTAATATGTGAATACAAAATGTAATAAAGAAAAACATCAATGCAAACATATTACAAAGAAGAAAACAAGCTCTCTAGTTCACGTTCCTATTTAATTCAAGAGAAGCATAATTTTGTTTAAATAAAATATATTAAAGTGAATAAATAGTACAGGAAACTGGACTGCACTGATAATGTAAGTATTCCTGGTCTTGTGGTTAAACACTTACTTGTAAGAATATAGTATTAACCCAATTTGGCTAAATAGCTTAATATTTTTCAGATAACATCCAGTGATTTGCAATTGTTCGTTCCCCCCTTCCCCTTTGGAAGTTTTAATCACTGTTTGACAGCTCCTTATAAAAATAAATGATTAGACCAAAGAATGGTTAAAAATCAAGCTTAGAGACAACTCCAAACCCTAAAGTATTATGACCCAATAATCTGTCATCCCGAAAAAATACATGATATTAAATTGTGCACAAATAAGGTTTATCAATGTTTTGAACTTTTTAATCCACAAGTAATAGCTGTTAAATAATGTGGAGAGGAAGGATGACATTGGTTTATATATGGTTTGAGAATAACAAAGGCCTTTTTACCCTTCACCTTTTTCTCCCCAATGAACAGGTGGTCTTAATCAAAGACTACAGCAGGAGCTAATGGGAAAGTGGGGACCTTTCTGCTATAATAAATTTATGAGTCCTTACAAGCCAGTTTTATTCTTCTAAGTATTTATAAAAGTAATATCCACATATGCTCTATGACATGGTAGTTTTTACTTCCCTTGCTGAGAAACAAATGGTTATTTTCTTAACCATTAATTATGAGTCCGGATTATTGTATTACATGTAAAATTTCCTGCCTAGTGCAATATCGATAAGTCCATTTTTTACCCTTCAGACTGAAGGGGAAATTGCTATCCAAACATATTTAATACCATTAATTAAAATATACCTCTGTGTTGAAGTAATGCTGAATACCTTGAGTTTGTTGGCAATTTTTTGGAATTTTTAAATGGTAATATTTCATGGAATTTGTTCTATATAGAGCTATGTATAAATGCAGACCGTTTTGTTGAAACCTAATGAATAATTATAACTCCCAGAATGTCCTCAGTTGTTAGGATGATTTATTTGAAAGTAATACAAGCAGTATATTTCCTTATTTACTTACATTATTTTGTTTTCTTTTTCTGTTTTAAATCTTTTAATCCACCTTGGTTTTGTATCGCGTAGTTAGAAGGAAATGCAACGATTTCATCTTTTACGTCATTTACTTCTGACAAATCTTTCCCCTTCTGTCAAGGCTTTTAAGTTGCTGTGTTAGGAAGTCAGGTATCAGAGACACAAAACAATTATTCTTTAGGAGCATATCCTGCCATAGTTCCTTTTGTCAAATTACAGTTGGGGGTCACTGTGACTTTGGAGAAAAAAAGATATGTAAAAGGGGGAAATCAGAGGAAGAGAGCCTACAAAATACAAAGGATTGTTGAGTTTCTGCAAGTGCTGAACATTTTCATAGCTCAGCAGAAAATAAAGGCTTTATTAGAATAAATGGGAATGTACACAGTCATATTAATATCTACATGAACATATTCTTGCTACAAATAATTTCAAATGCAAATTTACTAATCTTATATTTAGCCATAAAATGGAATTTAGGAAAAGTATTTCTTAGTGACAAACCACATAAAACTACTTAAACTGTGTAGTGGGGGAGCGGGTCAGGAGGGATTCACATTTTATAAGTACTGTTTATTATTATTTTATTTTAATTTCTGTGCAGTGCCTTGGCCTTTTTGATAGGGCATGCTGAGTATATGCAATTATTATATATCTTTTTGTAAATTCCACATTAGAAATCATGTTATGTAATTAATAACCCAGTCATGGAATAGCAGGCTCATAATATATAATGCTGAAATAACATATTGCCTTATTCCATCGCTCTCAACATCGCAAATTGATTATTTCAACTTGTTAAACTAATTATTTGCGGGTGAATATTCAATAATTTAACATCACTTTTAGAAAAGCCCCCACTCATTCAGCTTTATGTACATATTCCCCTGCAAAGTTAGGTACACCACTGTTTAAAGAAGATATTTATCACTTATTTTTACAAAAGTTAAAAGCTAACTATGCAAGTTTGGTAACCCACTGTGGCCCCTCCACTCATAGTCTAGTTTCTTATAAGAACCCAATATCAACAGTTACCCTAGTGTACGTGTGTAAGTGGATAGATAGATAGATAGATATTCAACCGGATCCCAGCCTAACTGAAAATCTCTGTATCCTATCAGTTCAGCGAGATACAAATTTCCGTGGCACCGCCAGTGCAGATATGGTGGAAAAGCCACATGAGTCCACCAAAATGTCACCGTAGCTAAGTATGCATGGCAGGAAGTACAGTGTGCTGCTTGAATAGTGTCAGTACCAAAATGTAATTTAGGATGGCACCGTGTCCAAAAAGGGGTAGAGAAACCATTGGCATTTGGCTTCCTAACAGCAGCCTGGCCAGTTGGAGGAAATCAGAGAAAATAACCTTGAGAAGAAAGAAAGAGGGAAACCTGAAGAAGAAAGGCCCGAGTAAGATAAGAGAAAAGAAACTGGCCTGGGAAAGCAAGAGAGTCCTAAGAGAGCAAAGAAGGGCCTAGGACTAAGAGAGAGACTGGGAGTTGAACAGTGAAGGTGGGAGCCTTGGAAGGAAGAGAAACGCGGTTTCCCGTTTCTAAATCAGCAACACACTCTGGTCATACACTACATTTCAGTGTTTCCGCAATTGATTGGGACTGATTCTCTCTCCAGGGGCAATGCGATTATAGCAGCTACTATCCCAAATTTAAGTTTCCCTTCAAATATTCTCTGCAAAATGAAAATTAAAAGTTACTTATTGTTCCTTTGATTTTTTTTCCGTCCTCGTCTGACAATAATAGATGCAGCAGTTGTTAGACTGACCCCAGGGAAAACTAAATGTATAACGAAAGCTTATTCGTGAGGAGGAATATACTAATGGAACAATCTGATGTCTTCTTAATCCTATGTAAAAAGCTTTGTCGTCTTCCTAATATTGACTGAATGGGTAATTAATGGCTCTCCATCTAGGAGAATACCCGGTAATCCAAGATAGGCGAAAGACAACAAGCCAAAGGTAAAAGACAACAGGACTAGCTGGAGACTCTACATAAGAACCAATTTATCCATTTAGGAGAGTATTACGTCTAGAAACAATGATCTTATAGTAGATGAAGGCAAAAGTGGGAAAATAAATACCTGCAGTATGTCTTGCAAACACAGCAGTATCCAGTTAAGCAGGTCATCTGAGCTCCTGTTTCAAGATCTCGCTCTCTCTTTCCCTCTCTTTCTCTCATTCAGAGATCAATTTAAATCTGTGCATAATTTGTAGGGTTCTGGGTACTGGCCCGTCGAAGTTGGACTAAGGTCTCCTATCCCCCCCTCCCCCCGTCCGCCTAACGGTTACAAATGATCAGGAAACATAGGATTTACCATAATGGATCAGACCAGTGGTCTTGATATCTATTCCGGTATCCTGTCCTTACAGTGGCCCGCACTAGCTGTTTCAGTGGAAAGTGCAAGAAACCCTACAAAAGGAAATCTGCCCACAATCAAAGGAGTTGGGTTTTTGTTTTGCTTCTTTGTTTGTTTTCCCCCTTCTGAAATCCCTATTCCACAGAGGCTGTGAGGATCTGGAATCTAAAGAGAACCAATGATTCTACCGGAATTAAAAAATAAAACAACTTCTGACATTTTAATTTAAACCTTTAGCAGTAATGTATTACTTGGGTTACTACAATTAGGTTGGGGTTTTTTTGTCAGCTGACAGCTTTTAAAATACTATTTCGCTAGGGAAATAAAAACTTCATCTCAGATTAAAGGTGGGTATTTTTGGATTTATCTGATTTATGGTCACCATGACAACTAATGCCGAATGTTAGCTACCCTCATGGCTGGCGGGGGCGGGCGAGGGGGAGAGGACAGGGGCGAAGCAACGGTGGAGTTTTAATCACAGTATTGTAAATAAGTGACTGCAGCCTTCCCTTCTGACTATACCTGAATATGTCTCTATTCCTACTTCCCCCCACTCCAACCCTCCACTACACACATGTTCAGGTAGAAATGGGCCTAAAATAGCCCGTTAGGTTCCCGGAGATGCTTCATAACTGAGACCATTCTATTCAAATTCTTTAGGACGGTTCTATATTAAAAAAAATCTCTCGTGACTCTTAACATAATCCAGATTTTTACAAAGGGAGGGGACCCATTTGATCTATTATCTAGAACCCAGATAGGAGAAGGAAGAGTTCGAGCCAGTTAGAGCCACTAGAGCAAAGGAACCCAAAGGGAGTCCAGGGTTTGTCAAAAGAATCTTGACAGCGCTGAGGTTTTTTCTTCCATCAGCGCCTAATATTCTAACAACCAAGGGATTCTGCAAACTATAAATCGCCTAATCCTTCAACTCAGAATTTCAAATGCGCAACAGTCACTAAAACTGCGTGCTGTGCAGTAGATAGAAAAGCATGGTTCTGCAGTCACTTACATGTGTAATTATTCTTGACATACTAATAGAAACAGGAAAGAGCTGACAATAAAGACGTCAAAGCCGGGTGGGGTGGGGTGGGCGCTTGTTCTTTGATTAATTAAGAAGTTGGACCAGAATGTGGGAAGGGAGAGAGCCACTAAAGAGACAAACATACAGACAGAGTTTCCAATTTATAATCTTTTAAAAATGCCTATTAAAAACGAGCGTGGTTGGCCACGCATCCTCATATTCTTCCATTGTTGAAGTCCATAGCAGAGTCGCTGTTGAGAACGGACAGTTTCGTTTCATTCTAAGCTAAAGAACAATCCCTAGGACTCTGTTGCAGGGCGTTTTCAAACGGGTTTGAACAGTAAAATCTAACAACTGTGGAACTAAATAAGACTAAAAGGCATAATCGGTTGCTTAATACAGTGACAAAACAGCATGGCTCTATGTCAGACCCCAAAAAACCGCCAAATCATTTGTCTGGAAGAGGGGAAAAGAAACCGAATTCAATCTCTTATCTGAGAACATTAAATCCCCTTTCTGACTACGAGTTACACAGTGCATTTGCGCATGTGGAGTCTTGTGTACGAATTTGACCAACGTTTAGCTTTATGACAGAGGCAAAAAGTCATAATGATTTATGACCAAACAAGTAAGAATTCAACATAGCATCCCATTACAGAGGAACCCACAAAGTGCATAATAAGTGCCTTGCAGTTTCCAAACCATACATATGTCTTTTCGTTAAATCCCAGGATCCCAGGAAAGGTTTGCATGTCTCAACTAAAAAGCCCCGTCTTCAAAAATATAAATGAAGAATAGCTCTTCACCCTTAACACACACACACTTTGCCCATACTCCACGTATAAAAGTGGAAGCCCTAGATAAAAATAGAAGCCTTGCAATCTTTTTCCTCCAACCCTTCTCCCAGATCGCTTCTGTTCTTTAACCAGAGAGAGATTTATTCCTTTACAAATCGTTTAAAGGTAATAAGGGTCTCGTGCTTCTCTAATGTTCCCCGTTATTTGCAACATACTATTAAAATACAGATTTAGAAAATAACAATTGTTATATTAGCCTTGTCCACCCACCCACCTCCCGGGCTTCCTTTAAAATGCTGCTTAGACAGAACTTACTTTGCTGAAGTTCTGAACCTACAAATCTAATGCGTAGGAATGTCCCAACCTTGCGTTTAAAATAATGACACTGGGAGGCATTGGTTTCGCCCTATTGGAGTCCTTTCATTAACAAGGGCTTCGGGGATTTATGAGTACAGGACCACAGTAGTACAGCGAGGTTAAGAAGAAACTGGAATATGATTAGTAAACAAATTGTGCAGAATGGAGCTGGATTCATATTGACTTAGTTATAGGTCATCTGCTGCCGGTGCAAAGGGAGGAAATATTTACTTTGCACATATACTTTATGATCTTGGGGGAATTAGAGGAAATTCAATAAGAAAACGGCTAGAATCATTTAAAAACCCCCTATTTAAAAGACTTAAGCAAATTAGAGTCTTATCAGATTAAAATCCACTACAAATGTAAGAGCATTGTCTCCATCGAAACGCTGTGGGGTCTGAGGAAAGAGATTCTTTGCCAAATCTCAGGGATAAAACACGTCATTTAAACACCAGATAATGAGCAGAATGTAAATTAATTTAACCTTCTTTACCAACAGGCTGCTAAAGTAATATGTATAATTTAGCGATAAGTAAGGCTGCAAGATATAATACTGAGAGAAAGAGCATCCACTAATAAGAAGGACCTGTCAAAAAATGAATAAAGGAAAGGGAATCTTGGAAGTTATGTTGGCTTAAGAAAGTTCACATCTGTGGGAAACTCCCAGACATCTAGAATTGTGAAGAGTAATTATAAGTATAGGAACAATCTTATCGCATATACATCTGCAGTGTCTGGATTAGTTCGTGCCATTAAGCAGAACTCTTCCAATCAATGGGGGTGCTACTTAAAACCCCATGCTATGGCCCACTCCCGAGTCTATTGCAAATATTTGGGATAAGGTGTTTTCTTGCAACTAGGTTCAAAGGAGACAAACGGATATGTTCAAATATATTTGCCTCTTGCTTTATCTGCGGGACAAGCCCATCCTCTGACTGAAGACCCTTCCAGTCATGTGGCCAACATGGAAGGACACACAATCTCCACAATGTGAGATTTGCTGAAGAACTCCCCATATTTCTATCTCACACCAACAACTACTGCAGAAATATAGCAGGACATGTAAACAAAATCAGAATGTAGGACGGAGATTAGCTCTTGGTTTGTGCTCTGAGACGCAGCCTATGGTAGGGTTTTATACTGCCGCCCATCACCGTAATATCTCGGCGTTAGCGGTGTCTGATTCATCGTAGTCACATTGTTGCTCTAGATTTCTCCGTTCTCTTTCCTTTAGATCATTTTGGTTTTACTTAGTAATTTGTTCAAGACCGGGGGGAGGGGGTGGGAATGGTCTCTAAAAATAAAAGGAATTTAGAAAATGTCCTTATGATCGGTTGTTTGAAATCTCCTTGAAATAATGGATGGATATATTGCACAAAAATGAGATTTTCGTGGTTTTATTTTCTTTGAAATTATCACAAGAAAATAAACAAGATAGTAAACGAAAAGTGAGAAATTTAAAGGTTTACAAATACAGTGTAAGGATCAGCTAGAGAGAATCTCGTTTATTGCTTTCCAATAAAATGTAAAAGATTGCTATAATTCGAAAACTACCAATTTTTCGGCAAAAAATCCGTTAGTCAAACTGGTATAACGCTGTATTATCTATTTGATTTATTAATGGGCATTTACACTTGCTTGGTATTTTTAGTGTTGTCGTTTCTATCCAAGAAATCTGTAAAACGAGACTATAGTACTAAACACTTGCTAGGATCATGCTTAAAAGAATGATTTCTCTTTGACAAGCTAGGTTTTGTTTGTTTGTAAATCGGATTTATAAGGCGCCATTTGTCTTGTTCGCAATTATAGAAAAGCTGTTTAAGACGAGGGTAATATCCATGCCAGTTTGGGTTGAAATTTTAAGATTAGTTCGGTTTTATTTGTTTCCTCTTCTTTCCCTCAGCAGCCTGCTTTTCAATGTAGAAAATTGCGAAGCCAGCAAAGTATGTTGTTTCCCCATATCACTGGGGAACGGCAATAAATGTTATTTATAACAATGTGTGGGTCTATACAGACATACTCCCCGACACACACATATGCCTTCACCCGCGTTTGGAATCACCTCCTTTAAATGCCCAATCTCTTGCAATTTAGGCACGGCAGGTTGCACAAGCCTCTGGTCCCGCAGAGCGAATTACTTAGCCCAGCCCTGCTTCTCTGATAGGTCGCGGTTATGATAGTCGGCCTTCCGCCTAGCGCTTCCTGATTGGTCCGGAGCGACATCATTCCTGCCCTGAGCAGCGGGTCCCGGGCGGGGGAGGGAAGGGGTCGGGTGACATCACTGCCCGGGGAAGGCCTCCTCTGGTTTTAAGATGTTGGGCAAACAGGGAAGCGGCTGAGCTGATCGGGTCCCTTGTTCGCCTGGGTGCTGCGCGTAGATGTGTGCACAAGAGAGAGTGGCTGAGCTGGGGAGGGCTGCTGCTGCTGCCTTGGATATAATATCATCTACCTGCCCCTGTCACTCTGACACTTACTGACACTGCCATCGCCTTAGCGTGTCAGTCAGGAGACTTGGTTCCTATGGTTATTCATTATTATTAGGAATATTATTATTATTATAGGGTCGAATTTTCCTTCTTCTTTTTAATCATCTTTTTTTTTTCGTGCTGCCTTCACGCCACAAAGAAAACCCCGTGTGCCTCTGTGTGTGTTTTCCTTGAGACTTTAGCTAAGGCTGGCTGGACTTGCACATTAGACTTCTTAGGACTCTTTCAGTTGAAAGGGTAACAAGTTGCTTCTGGAACGCTGGCCGCTGCTGCTGCTTTTCTGTCTCCCACTGGACCAGGGAGCCATACAGGGAGTTGAGCCCGCACCTTCTGCAACGCTGCGCCTTGGAGCGGGGGTGCAGTGTCTATATATCTGTATATACATCGCTATACGTATATATATATACATAGAGACACACACAGAGAGAAATATTTGGCTTTCTTTTGCCGATGAACTTCATGAAAGATCCCTTAAGCCTGGAGCGCCTGGGAGCCGGGAATAAACTGTGCTCCACTTCACCTTCCTCCTCCTCCTCTTCATCCTCTTGCCATCGTCACCAGTCGCCGCTGGCCATGGCTTCAGCTGTAGCGCCGGGGCAGCCTCGCTCTTCCCTGGACTCCTCCAAACACCGGCTGGAGGTGCACACCATCTCGGACACCTCCAGCCCTGAGGCCGCAGGTAAGACAGAGTCCATCCCGGGGTGAGGCTACACCCACCCATCCTGCTGCCTCCCCCCCCCCCCCGCTTACAAAGCCCCCTGGTAACTTCTGCATCACCCTGTGTCGCAGCTCAGTCTCGCTGCCGACCCCCCCCCCCCCCCCCCGCAGTCTCTTCCTATGTTCTCTTGAGTGAAGGAAGGTGAATTGGAACCGCAACTGAGGTTCCTCTGAGTGTCTCTCCTGGCAGCAGAGCCCGGCTGATTGCCTTCGGTCTGTGTGTTCATTGGGAGCATAGGGAAAACCCTCCCCCCGTATAATGAATTGCTTCTGCAGGGACTCTCCGGCGGGTTTGCATTGGGATTCACTGCGGCTCCCATTTGGCTATGGAGTGCCCCAGCATCCAGCTGCGGAGAAAGGGAGAGAGACCCCTCGGCGCCCTTCCACCAGGGAGTTGTGGGGCAAGAGGGTCCACAAGGCGAGAGCAAGGGTATTCAACCGGGACAATTATGTAGTCAGATCCTCAGTGAACCTTAATGCGCGAGATACAACACATGCAGCGACTATCATTTACTTTGGTATTTGGAAGTGTATTTGAATCAAGGTCTGTTGATTACCTCCAAGAAATACTACGTGTGTGTTTATTATAAATACATATGTACGGACAAGGTAACTATATTTATCTGGATACATAACTATGTACATACAGATAAATATTCTATCTACACCTTCTAGCTGTATTTGTATCATCTGTACGTAGTCTCTTTCTCTGTCATCTATAGAAATGGGTAAATACATCGATCTGTACGGTAGAGAGAGCGTGTGTGTGGTGTGTGTGTGGGGGGGGTATATACACATACAGAGCTGTAAATATAAGGTTAACAAAATCCAATCAAACGAGCCTTCTCTCTGTAGGGGAATACTTGCCACCTTTTCTCGTAGCATTAAGGAGCAGCCTTTTGAACGCGTGGTGCCCTTATTTTACAGAGAAAGAGAAAGGCCAGCAGAGTAAAAACGAGGATGCCGGGGTTGAGGATCCCTCCAAGAAAAAGAGGCAACGACGGCAGAGGACTCATTTCACCAGCCAGCAGCTGCAAGAGCTGGAGGCCACTTTCCAGAGGAATCGCTACCCGGACATGTCCACCCGAGAAGAGATCGCCGTCTGGACCAACCTCACCGAAGCCAGAGTCAGGGTAGGTACAAACGCCGAAAGCCCGATGCTGCCTGGTGGGGGAAGTGTTGGACAGAATGCAGCTGCTTTCGATTTCAGTTTGCGTTCAAAACTTCAGAGCCTTTGCACAAAAGCATCAGGGAGCAAGACATTTATGTCAAAGCGAGACAGATTACGATCTCCCTTCTTGGAATATGGTGCATCGCACGTTCCGCCCTTACTGTGCAATGTGTTCTCTTCCTTTTGATCGAAATGCGAATGAAAACATTAGCCAAGAAAGCAACTTGAAACAGGCTTCAACCTGTGCTGCCTCTAATGAGAAAAAGATACAACATACACAAGGGCTTTTATTTCCTCATAGGCATTCAGGGCATGCCCTTCCTTGCATTTTCTCTTTCTTTTGGTTTCATAACTACCCTAGCGCTTCCCCCCACCCTTTCCCCCTCAGATTTATGGTACTATCACAGTGCTAAAAGTTATCAAGATTATGGGCCAAATCCTGATCCTATGCAGTCCCATTACTGTGAGGCCCTCGCTCAAAAATAGACCCCCAAAATGAATCCCGAGATCCTTGCTATTTTCAGATATAACCCATGGTTCATTTATTGCTCTACTTGTACAAGGATACTATTAAAAATACAGTTAATAGAAAAACATGTTTTATTTGTGGGAAAAGACTTGTTAGTCTTAAATGTTTTAGAATTAGAGTAGACTTGTAAAATAAATTAATAAAGACCTCTGTTTTAAATTAGGAACTAGCTTAATCTACAGAAATTTAGAAGTAAAAAAATATTTTAATTAAAAATAGGCGAGCTGTAGACTTCAGACTAAACGGAATAGTAGAAATATACAGTGAGTAATTAAGAAGTATAAAAAAGGGATAGGAAAAAATCAGGCTTGTTGATTAATTCAAGCAGAATGTAATTGCAAAGTGTTTGAATCTGTCTGGTGTCAACCCCATTGCACTGTCATTTTAAAAAGTAGTCTTCTTCATTTAGGCTGTTTGTTGTTGAAAACAGTCACTTTGCATTCTTTGCGTTAGTAGACTGATGGGTAAAATATCGGATTATAAAATGTTAAGGTAATTTTAGCAACCATTTCACACTATATTTTTATTCATGAGCTGCAATATAACTGACGGATGTTTTGTGAAGATAGCTGGAGAAACATTTGCTGCTTTACGTTGACAATATTTTGTGAATGTGAGTGGGGCATGATATTGGTTTATAGCTGTGTGTCAAGCTGTGTCAAGGATTAATTGTACAGTTAGAGATTTGTAATGTAAAACATCGTTTGTGTAAACAAAGAGGAGCCCGGGAAGGCCTCTAGTACGCAAAATAACTTTGCAGGAGGCTGGCTGACAAATCAGACACCAAGATGTGGATTGGAAAGATTTGCAGAAAGGCACACGTTTTCGCCATTGTCTGGAGGGAGGGACCTTAGATCTCACTTAGCACGTTGTTAAAAGGCAAACTTTGCCAAAAAGCAGGAGAACACGTTTGTTTATAAGTGTTTGGGGGTTCTTGAAGATTAGCACATGGGGAGCTTGCAGTTTAAACAAGCTGCTGAGTCAAGATTTATTAGTATTTCCCCTCTATCTGTAATAGGAAATATTTTTTTTCTCCCCTGGCAAAACTCTGCAGGCTTTCTACGCGTTTTGCATTCGATTTGCAGTTTGTTTTGTTCGGTTTTTTTTTTTCACTTAATGTCTCCCATGTGTAAAATGACAGGGAGCAAATATAAACGCGCTGTCTTTTGTGGCGCGAATGTGTGTTTCGGAATCACGAAAGAAAAACTCATTTGCAAAATGCGTGCTCTAAAACAAATATTTTATGTGATGATCTGCAGCTGATACAGTCTGAATGTGATAGAACAAAAAATCGCTAAAGTATACACGGAGAGTTTCTTTGGCGATTTTGCGAACTTCCGGGAGTTGTAGATTTGAATAACCATTTTAAATACAAACGTCTGTTAATAGTGAAAAATGCAATCCCGTTTTACACTGGTCAGTTCTCTTGTCAGAAGAACGCGTGATATCTTTTGTATTACCGGCACCGATAGCGAAGTACTGTGATTTTAGTTTTTGCATAACTAAACCGCGCCTGACCTTTTCCATTTTATTTATTTAATTAATTTATTTATTTTAAAGGTTTGGTTCAAGAACCGCAGAGCCAAATGGAGAAAGAGAGAAAGAAACCAGCAGGCTGAGCTTTGCAAAAATGGCTTTGGTCCACAATTTAACGGTCTAATGCAGCCCTACGATGATATGTACCCCGGCTATTCTTACAACAACTGGGCAGCCAAAGGCCTGACCTCTGCCTCCCTTTCCACCAAAAGCTTTCCTTTCTTCAACTCTATGAATGTCAACCCTCTGTCTTCTCAGAGCATGTTCTCCCCTCCAAATTCCATCTCCTCCATGAGTATGTCTTCAAGCATGGTGCCCTCTGCAGTCACTGGGGTCCCTGGTTCCAGCCTCAACAGCCTGAATAACTTGAACAACTTGAGCAATCCCTCTCTGAATTCTGCAGTGCCAACGCCAGCCTGTCCTTATGCTCCTCCAACACCTCCTTATGTTTATAGGGACACATGTAACTCTAGCTTGGCTAGTCTGAGACTTAAAGCCAAGCAGCACTCCAGCTTTGGATACGCCAGTGTTCAGAACCCAGCTTCCAACCTGAGCGCATGCCAATACGCTGTGGACAGACCCGTGTGAGATATTAAAGTATAAAATACTGAATGGGAATCCCTCCCCCTTCCCACAAAGACTGAGAATTATACTAGAAAGTAATGGGCACTATAGAGAAAGAGAAGGAAAGAAAGAAAAGGAGAGAGAAAACAGAGAGAAAATGAAACCACTGAAATAAGATAGTCCCTTTGTTTTCAAAGGACCTCCTGCAGATTCTGACATCTTTCACTAAGAGTATTTCCAACAGTTACAAGAACATATATATATATATATATATATTTACACACACACACACACATATATATATATATGGACAAATGTTTGACTGGATATGATATGACATTTTAATGTTACTATAAGCTTGTTATTTTTTAAGTTTAGCATTGTTAACATAAAAATGACTGAAAGGATGTATATATATGGAAATGTCAAATTAATTTTATAAAAGCAGTTGTTAGTAATATCACAACAGTGTTTTTAAAGGTTAGGCTTTAAAATAAAGCATGTTACACAGAAGCGATTAGGATTTTTCGCTTGCGAGCAAGGGAATGTATATACTAAATGCGACACTGTATGTTTCTAACATATTATTATTAAAAACATTGTGTGAATATCAGTTTTAGAATAGTATCTCTGGTGGATGCAATGATGTTTCTGAAATTGCAATGTAAAACATGCCCTGTGTATAACATTTCGTACAATATTATTGTTTTACTTTTCAGCAAACATGAAAAATGTGTTTTATTTCATGGGAGTAAAATATACAGCATACAGTTTTGTCTGGATTTTTTTTTAATGAATTCATTGCCTAGCGGTAACTATTTCACACTCATCAACTGATAGATGACACCGGGTCCCCTTCTTTGGAAACACGGTGCAGTAATTTTTACTGTAATACATATAAATTACAGTTCTACCCCAACAAAAAATCCTAACACTAAAGTTACATGCTAAATAAACTCTGGCCTTGGGACGATTGACTTCTGCAAAGTAGACAGGATTCCACTATTCCCATGAATAGCTCAGCAGAAAATGGATCATTTGAGATTGCTGGACTCAAGCATTTCCAACGAAAAACAAAGTCGCTGCGTCCATGTAGGGAGTGAACGGCTCCCGCTGTGAAGGAAGCTTTTATTAAATACCAAAAGAAAGTTTGACAACAAACACCCCCTAGTCAAACCCGACAGTCCCCTTTTTTCTTAAGTAGAGAGATCTTTCATGTAATATTACATTTCTATTCCCAAATTCCTTTTCAGACATTAGCAGAAGCAAAGACCACTCCAAATAACCGCAACCTCTGAGAGCCCAAAAGGTTGAGAGGTTAGCGTGAAGTTTCCTGAGCCTTGTACTGCAATATGTAGTTGAGAGAAAAGGTCGTGCTCTCTGTGTTTTGTTTTAAATAATATTGACCCATTAATTCTAAACCTGCTTGTTCGTGAAATTATACAGGATTATAGTTTGCCATCTCCAGGACAATGAAGTAAATCAAGATGAATTACAGTTTGAACCTCCCGTCTGATGACATGTGAAGGAGGAATGAATGTCTTGTGGGGAACGGGGAGCGGGAAGAATGGAGATTGAGAGATTGAGAGAGACCCTTTTTGGATGGGGCTTTTGTTTTTTTTAAAAAATCAAGAATTAATTAAAATATCAAACGCTGAACAAACTGCAAAAAATTCGCCAGCTTGCTGTGTAGGGGCGATAAACAGGCTAGCTGGGACCTAAGACGGGAAAGTCCTCGAGTGCCTGTCCCTGGAGAAGCTGAACCTGTGTGGGTGAGTTTGTGTGTGTGTGTGTGTGTGTGTGTGCGCGTTTCTTTGCGGCTGGGTGTGTTTTGGCTGCTGTAACTTTACCTATAGGCCGAGCAGACACTGCGCCTTTGTTCTGCACGGAATCGCTGCCACTTAAAAAGAGATCGCAGATAATGCCCCTGCTTTATGATCGGCGCTCGCTGCACATTAACTTTTCTGTCTTTATTTTTGGAGGAGTCGCGGCCAGACCTGCCGGCAGAGATCACGCGGCGGAGGGAGAGCAAACAAAAAGCCCTTTGGACAACGAGTCACCTTCCCCTTGTATTCCTTGGCTGTGGGTGAGAGGCAGGGGCAACCAGACGGATTTGTTCAGTCTGCAGCGTCCTGACAGTTCAACGGGCCTGGGGAGGAGTTGGTTTAGCCTCTATAGTCACCAGTGGCTGGGGGAAGAAGCCAGGGGAATGGGATTCTGCTTAGAGTGACCCCCACCCCCAAGCAGGATAAGGGCGCGTAGTGTGTCTTGGGCGGGGGGAAGAGCAGGGCCACTTCTAGCTGTGTTAATTAATTAACCCGGGTCAATGGATCCCCGGGCGAAGGTTCCTAAAATGGGAGGCTGATGGTGGGCAGGGGTCCGTTTCCCCACCATCGTGGGGCTAGCCAGTGCAGCTCCCGGGACAGAGCCGGGGGAGCAGATGGCGCCTCTTTGGAGCCCAAAGGCAGACGGGCCGCTCCGGACCCCAACTTTCCCCCTTTCTTCCCCAGGCCAAACCGGTTCCAATCGATTTGCTGCGCCATGTCAACACCTAAATGCTGGTGAGTGTGAGGGGGAGTTGTTGGGTTTTTCCCCCACCAGCGTCATGATTTCGGGGCTAGTGGCATGTTAAAGTGCTAGAAACCCAAGCTTTTTAAACTGGTGGGTCGCACTGGAGCTCATAGCTTCCTCTGTAAATGCTAAAACATGGCGAGTTCAGAGCCATCCTTATCTGCCTTTACTTTCTTCCACACTCGCTCCATGGGACAGTCGCATGTTATTAGAAATCCCCGAGAAGAATGCTGAAATATTTACCCTCTCTCTGTCTCCTTCCTACCACTGTTTTCCTTCGGCGGCTGTAGTTATTACCATTATTCCTTTGCTTTTTAAAAAATCAAACACAAAGTATTGGATCTGAGCTTTCACTGTGCTACCTAAATTGTTAAAACGATGAAAAATCAGCGTGCCCACTCACACAGGACATAAATCACCCCGAGTGTATTCTGAATTTCTCCTCCTCCCCCTCCCAGTTGAAACCTGGAGGCTCATCATTTCTCTGCGCCACTTGACCAAAAGATACAATGTTTTGATTAGGTCGTAAATCAAAATGTTTTTTTGGGTTTTCCTTCTCCTTGTTAGCGATGGAAGTTTGAACATGAAAAATAATAATAATGGCGAGAAGTGGGGGGAAAACCCAGAGTCTTAACATTCCAGTTCTTAACCAAAGATAATAAAGTACCTATCTGATATGCGGCTGCTCTTTTGAGGACTCTAAACTGTAGCGCTAATGGCTGACCCAAAGCACTCTGAGTGTGAACAAACAATGCTGTCTGGGTCCCAATCCACATCTCAATCCACAATGGGATGGGAGTCCTAATCCCTCCCCCACTTCCCGCAAAAGCAGGGATTCACTCTGCAGTCTACCCAACCCTTCACTCCACTTTTCGTGTGCGGATCAGGAGGGGGAGAAGTGTGGCCTGTAATCAGATCTGGTGTTTTGAAACATTTATGAATATAGACTGGCTATTGATTGACTTCAGAAATGGCAAGGCGCATTAATCTAAACACACAACGTAAGTAAAGTCACTGAGTGGGACTATACCTGAATAAAAGCGAAAGATTTCGAGTATTTCTCTGTGGTTATGGGTTTAGATGTTGTGAAACTTTGCCCTACGCGTTTGGCGATAATAGTTTAACTGAACCCAACCCCAAAACGTGAATGCAATTCAAAATGCAATTTCATGCCACAGCGGGTTAGCTGGAGGCACTTTTTATGAAGGTACCTTCTTTAAAAAATTTATATTTTTAAACCAAGAAAAATAATGAATCGATCCATTTTTATCCAAAATCTCTTTAAGAAATAGCCACAGCTTTATTGTCCTTTGTTTTATGATTACAGGATCTCTCTCCTCCCGCCGCCCCCCATTTCTACCTTTGTAACTCAGTGGATAAAATATGCGTCTATTTTACTTTTGCATACATAATTTACTTTCTTCTTTTATTCAGGGCATGCTGTGCATTTTATTTAACTATTGATTTTGGATCGCTCAAAGGGTTAAATAAAATAAGAAAGAAGCAAAGCCACACAATTGAATCCAAATGTGGTTATTTATTCATCATAAGAAACCAATAAACACGCGGTAATACCACTAAAAGCGTCTCAGGGGAGAAATTACTCTTTTGAAAATAGGTGACGTTTGAGATTAAATTTACTCAGCACAGGAATGTCTAAGAGAAGCTTTGCAGTTTTATACAGGGGAATATGAAATGGGTACGTTACGGTGTTTAAAATGTGGACAGCAATGTTGCTTTATTTTAAACACTTTTTCATATACTAACCCCAAACTTTCCTTAAATAAATGGAAGGGGAAAACAATAAAGTTGTTAGATTTTAGTAATGGAGAATATAAACTCCAAATTGCTTTAAAGTATATTAATTGTAGTAATGTGGTGTATATAATTTGCGTGTATAATTCAAAGCAATTACTCGTGTGTGTGTGTGTGCGTGTGTTTCAGGCAAACTGGCAAAAGCAAAAACATTCAAACAGAAACTGTCCTTAATCCTCCCCACTGTGCTTTTTTAGGCATCGCTTCGGTTCTCTAGTGTGCAGGCTGATTTTACATATCACATTCTCAATAATACCTAAGCATTTTAAGGACACATAATTTACCTTGCTAAATGCCTACTTTGGTACGCATATTATGCATGTGTAGGTCTGAATATTACGCATCCAATAGACCGTAACAGTCAATAATCCATAAACGACGAAGGATTTACGCCTTCAGAGCTCCATAAAATGCTGGACTAATTGATTGCTAAACCTTAGTTTTCTAAATCAAAACATTTTGAATGAATTTCTTCAAATATCTCCAACCGCCACTCTCTTTCATTTGTTTATTTGTTTCACACCCCTATCATTTCATAGCGGCAAGGTCATTTTTTTAACGAAGAAAAGGACTTCTTTAGGACTGAGATTTTGTATCATATGAACCAAGTTCCACCCCAGATAACTGTGGATACTTAGCAGAGTCGCAAACCCTTGAATAACAGCCAACTGATGACACAATCACAATCCAGTCTGTGTGGCTCACTAATCTTGCATTTTCAATGTGGAATATGTATTGCCTGGAGTACTTCTGTTATGTAGGAAATCTCCTTTGCGCGCCTGGTAAATCATTCTGCGAATAGGACCCTCATTACACCAAAAAGAAGGAGCAACTTTGAGTTTTGCATTTTCATTTTTTAAATTATTATTATTTCCAGCTCTGCCCCCAAACCGATCTGTTCTTGTGGACTCTAGAGAGGGAGAACTTTCGCGCGCGGTGTCAAAATAAAAATGCCCGGGTAGCTTGATCGCTTTCTCACTCAGGGTGTCCTAGCTTGTGTGCAAATGCCAAGCGTTTGTACAGGTCACTTTACTATTGTAGACATTTGACAAAATATGAGAACTATTGACGGGTTTATATCATTAAGTCACTAACAAAGACTGGGTTAAGCGTTTGGAGGGGGCCTGCCCTGAGGAACAAAGCAATCTTATGTAAATAAAGCTGCGATCTTATTTATTGAAATCACATTTGGAGGGAGGGAAAGGTGATCTGTGAGCTAATTGAGACGTGTTACCTACCGGGAATAAATCACGTGCATTTACAAAATAACATGATCTAAAACCACAGTAGGAGAGGGCAGCTGAGGGGCTTTATCAGATACGAGTCCTGTTTATCTGCGCCTTTACAAAATAAACGCCCTGAACTGTCTGAGCTGAATTTGGCTACAGCCGGAGCTGGCTTTGCTGTTCGGTGTCTGTTCTGGTGCAATGTCGGTTTTCTTCATACAGCAGAGCTCGCCGAGGTGTAAGGCGTGCAGATTGGATTACGAACATTTCTGACCCCTATCCGAAGGAGAGAGAAAAGAAACGCCACATGCTGTGCCTTAAAGTACACAACAGCTCAGCCAGTTTACCTGACAGCACGGGAGTAGAACCCGGAGCAGTCCCATCAGAGGGGTCGCACCAAACGGACTTTCGCCTCAACCTTATGACCGGGCCGCGCCCTTGCCACCCGCGCGATCTAATGGCGCATTTAAAAAGCACAGGGACATAGCTCGGTGCAACATATGGACTATTAGCATGTGTGGGCGCGCGCATAGATAGCAAGCTGGAAATATATGGGCCAGGATCTGCGCTCAATCACAGCAGTGTAAATCCGGCGTGACTCCAGCGCAGTGAAGACGGAAGTCAATGGAGTTACTCCAGATTTACATTGACGTAACTGAGATCAAAATTATGCACAATATTATATCTAGGATATGTTGGGTATACAACACCCTATATAGATCATGTATTCTTTAAAATAGAACTAAAATATATTATAGACAGAGCTAAAATATATATATATATGTTGCATCCGATGAAGTGAGCTGTAGCTCAGGAATGCTTATGCTCAGATAAATTGGTTAGTCTCTAAGATGCCACAAGTACTCCTTTTCTTTTTGCGAATACAGCCTGTTACTCTGAAACCTGATATTATATATGCATATCTATGTTGGAAAAAAAGTACGATAACTTCCTCTGTAATTGCACAGAGATGTTTTCTGTCCATCCTATATTTTTCAGCTCTTGCAAAGAGCTATGCACAACGAACATCCATAGGATACACTCGTGAAGTCCAGTTGCTGTGTTGTACTCTATGGCTGCTGTCCTGGCACTCATTGCAGGCGCATTGCTTTCCTCGGCATCTTCCACTGCTCTGCAGGGAAACCAGAGAGACACCCCCCCCCCGCCCCATAACACCCTTGGAGCCCTCTTCATTCCTCCCCACAGATTCCAGGAAGGAACCTGCAACAGCCCAGGGTGGTGAACAAATAAACAATGTAGGGGGATGACAGCCAGCAAGAAACCCGTGCGGGTTTTTTCCTCCGCACGGTCTGTTTAGATCTGGCCTTTTATAAACTTTTGTATTATTGTCTGGCGATCATAAAATTGCGCAGAAAAGCTGCCTCGAATAAAAAGGCTTAGACGGATAAAAATTAGTCCTACCTACATTTAATCACTTCCCGAGCCGTGTGTTTGTGTCGAATGCAAAGTCTCACACACAGATTCCCCAAACCAAACCCTGTTGAACATTAACAGACTGCAGCTATATTGCGGTGTAAAATGTAACATATAAAAATGAATCATCTATCAGATTCTTGTAAAACGTCCTGTAAAGTGAATCTATAAATCTTGGTATGCACTTAATCCTTTAGACTTGACTTCCTCTGTTTCTACAAAATATTTGCGCTCCCCTCCCGAAAAACAAGAACCCCGGTTGCTATTAAATGACAATGGGAGGTCATTTTTTCCAAATACCACAATAACTTTGTTTTCTCCAAGGTGGGCTTTAAAATAATCTCACTCCAAGGGGTGAGCGGCTTCCATTCAGCTCCAAAGCAAAACATAACAGATCGTGATAGAAAAATTACTTCGATGGAAGGTTTCCCTCCTAGGCAGTGGTGCTGGAAGGAACTAGGGGTACTGGGGATGCAGCCGTACCCTCCAGCTTGCAGTAGTAATAACAAACACCAAATACATGGCACCCCCATAACAAACAATTGTTCCAGCACCCCAGCCCCAGGAGATATAATGTACAAACTGGGAATATTTAGGCAGGAGAAGGGTGAAGTATATGGATTCCCGGAACACACGGGCAGGGAGGAGAGACTGGAAGAGAAAGGAAATGCTGCCTACGTAGGGTGCCATCTGAAGAATAATACGAGTCCACTCTGCCTTGACGTGCAGGTGGGCGAGACTGGAGCCAGGGGTTTCTTGCTTCTCTGGTGCGTGCGCGGAAAATGCATGCAAAGCTCACTCGCAACTGTCTCGCTCAATGCCGGGGGCCCTTTCCTATCGCCGCCCTGAGACCAAGCTGTCAAATGTGCGCGGGGCGGTAAGGCGCCAAAAGCCTTTCTTTCGGCGAGCCCCGCATCAGCTCGTGGCGGGGCAGGGCGCCGCCCCGGCGGCAGGGCCACGGCGCGAGAGGCGCAGGAGCCGGCTGCCCGAAAGGTCAGCGGGCTGCAGAGGGCAGGGCGCTACTTCAAAGGGGCGTCGGGAAGCTGCGCCGGGCTCCGTGCCGGCCGCTCGCACGTGGCCTGGCCATCGCTGGGTAATTGCTGCGTTTCCCCTTCGGAGCGCAGGGTCTGGTTCAGGCGGCCTGACTGACAGCTACCCGCAGCCGGATCCTCCCACCACCAGGAGTGACTCAGCAAGGGAAGGGGAGCCCGGCTGCCGCTGCTCTTTGTTCCACGTGAAACCCAAGTTCTGCGGTAAGGGAACGGGCACCTTCCCTGGGATGCAGCGTTTCCAGCAGAAGTGCGCTCAGGCTGCTGGAAAAGCAAGGTCCTGCCTTTCACGGGGAGGGTGCAGTGGGAGCGTGTGTCGTTATTTATCACCTACAGGTCCATGCTTGGCCACTGGGCTGCTGAGCCCCACGCAGGGGGAGCAGCCCCCGCGCCCAGGGCTTTGGAGCAGTCTGCTGGCTGCCTCTCTTTCTGTATAAACACAACACCTAGGTATGGCCCATTTGCTGCACCCGCGGTTGGTTATTAGGCGGGTCAGTAAGCCAGGCCGCAGGCTGATAACCACACATAAGTCATTAGCAGACACGCAAGTTAAGTCATCAGAAGCAAAAAATGCCCCTGTGTGATCCACACTCTTTCCTAAGAGGCAGCGTCTCTCCATAGCTAAGGAAGAAGCAAGGCTCCTGGTATAAGATTTTATTTTGACCCTCTCCCTTGTTTTTTTTTTTTAAAAAGCAACCAGACCCTTTCAAGCTTCTTATATCCCATGCTGCCATGACATAGACACCTGACATCAACACTTGAGTAAATCAGAAAACTGCCTGAGGATTTAAGGGGTGAAATACTGTCGCCATTACAGGCTATGACAATACTCCCATTGATTTCAGTGTGGTGAAGATTTCGTTCCTAGTGTTGAACATTTTCAAGTGTTCTGTCCTTTAAAAAAAGAAATCCTTCCAGTGTTTTTGCCTCCCTCTTATTCTTCCAAGACTTGTCTACTCACCCTTGCTAAAGTCCAGCACTGCTGCTGGTTGCATCACTTTTGGGTTCCCTAGTGTATACTGGCCACTGTTTTAAGCGCTGATTGGAATCAACAAGGGACCAAGAAATTTGGTGGCCCCCTCTGTGCTAGAACTCCCAGTCTTGCTAAAGCTGATGGAGCTGGGTCATTGTTAGTAAAGGGGGGAAATCATTGCAAAATGTGCCTGCTGTAGACCAGGCTTTTGACTCCATGAGCAGTGTAGCTATGTTTTTGGGTTTTGCCTTCCCCCCCTCCCCAGTTTTAATAGATACCCGAAGAGATATTTACATGTGCTCAAAGTCATATAGAACTCAGCATGTCTCATTCATACAAATATGATATGTATTATTTTATATAGATTTTAAAAATCCTATTCAAACAATTGCACTATGTGACATCCTCATCTATCTATCTATCCATCCACAAGAATCAATAGTGTGAATATTTTAAATCCGGGATCAAATGAACAAGCGCATGGACTCGTGTGTAAATGCAAAGAAATAAAACTGTTTACAAATAGGTCCTGACTGAGCAAAGTTCTTGTCATGTGCATAACTTTAAGTACATGAGTAGTCACATTGACTTAAATTTTGCCAGTAGAATGCTTAAAGTTACATATATGCTTGAGGGCTTCACTGGACTGGGGCCATATATAAAGCAAGTTAATATAAAAGGTCACATATATGCAAACAGATATATTCCTATGCTATGAATATTCACATATGTTTATACGAAAATAATTACAATATATATTTCAAACCCCTCAGCAGTCCTGTGTTGTATGTGTGTGTATATTTATTATATAAACATATCTCCCTACCCCCATTAAGGGCCCCGTTTCACCTCTACAAGGCAATACTCATGTGAAAGCCAGGAAACACCATAATGAGTCTCTTGTAGAGTTTCTTCTGTTTTTCAATCAGAGTGGGGTGCTCCCTCTTATGCTCCATGGAAGAAAGCAAGGGTCTGATCCTCAAACCCAGCAAATGTTGGAAATCCACCAGGGGCACAGGGTTATCCAGGCAGATGCCCTGAGCCACTGTATCAAAGTTGCATTCCCAGCAGCTCTCCACTACTTACTGACATTGAGACATCATTGGCAACCCTCTAGCAGGGCACCTGGTGGCTTACTCCTGGACTTCTTTTAATGTGGTGCTCCCCAACATAGGGACAGAAGAGGTGGGACATGAAAGGTAATACAGCAACAGGTTGCTAGAAGACTTTATGGTCACTGGAGAACTAGTGGAATTATGACATCATGACCTCCAAAGGGACTAAAAGATGAACATATAGGGTTTGTCTACACTGGAGTTGTTTACACTAATGCAGCCAACTACACCCGTGCAACTTTCCTCCCTTCCCCCAGTACTGACATGCTCTTTGAAGAGAAAGGACTTTTAGATAAAGGGTTTGGGGTTTTGTTTTTATTAATGTCTTTTTAACTCCCGTGTCTAATGTCCAATGTCCAATGAATACTTCAGAGACAGTAAATCTCACAGATACAATGCTGTTGCCCCTTTGATTAATCTGAGAGAGCTCACAACACACATCTCTAAAGATCCCCAAGGAGTTTTCCAGAAAACCGGTCTTGGCATTTCTAAGGTAAAAAATAAGCAGACTGCTCCGGCCCCCTTTTTCCTTTTTTATTTTATTTTTTAAACGATTCAGGTCTTTTTCATATAGCGTAACAAAGCAAGTAAAGACATTAAGTGCACACACCCATTCTTTCTAAAGTTCTTTGTAGGACACTTTTAAGGCTGCACTCTTATCACAGAAGACAAGGTTTCCATGACTTGACTTTGTTTTTAATTCCCTGCCTGATCGTTGACGTTTTAGGATTTTTGCATGTAGGTGGGATGTTAAGAAAGGAACCAGTTTCTTTTCCAGTACTGAGAGCTACTGAGACAAAACCTATGCCACATTGAAGGCTATGACTTGGATCCTTGCACTGGATGCTTGTTTGGAGTCAATGAAACCATGCAAGGATGCAAGAGTTTGTGCTAGCAGATCTGATTGCAAGATCAGACCTTAGGAGCGCAGGAACTCTCACCATTAGGCCTGGTAGTCTCTCTTCCCTGAGTCTGTTTTTTTTTTGGGGTGGGGAACTATCAAAAAGTAGCATTCCTCCCACTGCCTCTGCTGAGTCTGAAGGCAGAAATGTACCTCTTCTGCCTATCTTCCTGCACTGCTGTTTGTGTGGGGCTGGACTCTCTGGTACCAGAATTGTAGTTTAACTTATTTTACTGCAAATTAGAATATATTTTGATTAAAATAATGTGGCCTCTGGCTTTTGGCAATATCTATTATACATTCATGACTTTAGCCTTCCCCCATCTCCTGACCAGAATAAGACTTTTCATAGCAATTACCATGACAAATCTCCAGTCCTAATTACCAGCCCTTGAATACATTTGCTTCATAGCTTACATCCGGTTGGCACAAAAATCACACCCAATATGTAACTTTGATATTCTCTCCCCTGACAGAAATTCCTACTACAAGCCTCATTCATCTAAGAGAAATCTTTAATAATCACACTAGAAAGATAAAAATAAAGCACATGAAACAATAGTGCTCTAATATGAGTAATATTAACTGAATAGTTGGAATCAGATTAATTAAGTACTGTGTTACAAATAGGAAAAGGTTATATAGAGATAAAACACACACTATGGATTTTACTCACACCAAAATTCAGTCAAGCTTTATTCTTTTTGGTCTATTTTGATGTTACCAGGCTCCCCCATTCTGTTCATTTACTTGTGACTTGTGGTTGGGCCAAGAGGTCAGAGACTTTAGCTTGGAGTTACTGGGTTACTGGCAACAAATCTGACAAATATTCTTGCAATTAGGGATGATAGAACCATTCTTGCATGTCAGTAACTATCACCCAATAAGTAGAGGCAAGAGAAGGTAAAAGAGGGTTTTCATAGCAGGAGGCCTTTTTAAATTCACACAGGCCATGCAGCTGAGGGGCAGGCCCACCCTTCCCTTCAACCTATTTACAGGAACAGTGATTACTGAAAATGACTGTTGTTAGCTAGGGCATACCATGTTAATATTGTATTATTCCCAGTTTGCGGTAAATTACATTAACCAAATTATGTTATGTCTTTCCCACAGTTCTGTCCACTTTTCTCCTTTATGTCGAGAGAGAGAGAGATGTCCCACAATACTCTGCAAAGCTAAATGTGCCATTTGGCATTAACGAATATAAAACCTGTCCAAAGAAATATATATGTGTTGTATATCCTAGCACATGTATCTTCCCAGCCAATGGTTTGAAATGTAGTATCCCAAACAGAGATAAGGAAAGGTACAGAACAATTTAAGGAACTGGTGAGTTGGATCTTAAATGATGAATAAAGTGCTTTCTAACTTATAAGCAACCGTGCTATAAATATAAGTAGTTCCAAGAACACTTTCTGTGTAAAGTGAACATGCTGCAAGATAGGAATTGCTTCCTGAAAAAGGTTATGTTCACACTATAGTACATTGTCTTAGACAATAAAATTGGCTATATTTGATCTCTTAAGCATGTTTTGTAACAAACCACAAGTGTAGCCAATCAATTGACTATGCGGTTAGCAACACTGTCAATGAATGAATAAATGATCTTTTAAGTAAAAGAGAAAATAGTGTTTCTCTCCTAAGCCTTTCTTATCTGTCGTATTGACTCAGTGGCAGCTGAGGGCACTCAGCGTCTCATAGGGTTGGGCACATCAGTAGTAGCACAGGTTCAGCTGTCTCCTTTTAGCTGTATCAGGATGTGTGGAATCTTCATATTCTGTTTCTTCCCTTTTGCATAATAAAAGGCTTCTAATATAATGATGAAGCTTAGTTTTAGCAAGACCGTTATTAGTCACATCACAGATCACATAACATGGGCCAGATCCCGCATTCTTTGCTCACTCCAACTCCTGCTGATGTCAGTGGCAGTTTTGAGCATGCCAATAATGCAGCCTAGGCCCCAAATGTGTATTTGATATCCTGCATTATTCTAGGACCAGCTTATCCCCATGTTTTTTCTGTAGATGGGGTGAAAAGAGCAGAAACATGCTCATTTGTGCCCTGATTCAGCAAAACACATAAGCATATTTAACTTCAACTTGAAGTCAGTGCAGTTTAAGCACATACTCAATTACTTTGCTGAATCAGGGCTTTGGCTCAAATTCTGTTGTTGGAGGAAGGGGGCCTCACTAAAAAGGTTCATCTCCCACCCTCAGTTTCACAGCAGCTCATAGGTGTGGTCTTTGTAAGTACAGAACTCCGCAGTTTGTAGAGGGGAGCCTGGCTGGGCAGGGAAGGAGAATGGTGAGCAAGAGAGGTGAAGCCCTGCCATACCTGCAAAGATGTCCCCATCTCACACAATGCTATCTGTTATCTACTCTCACTGAGGGCCCTCAGCTGCATTGGGACCAGTGTGTTTCTACTGGCTGGAGGATAGAGAAAATAGGATTTGAGGAGCCTGTGCCATTCAGCTCAGCTTTGTCAGGGCTCTTTGTGCACAGCTGCAGGGGGAGCTCAGAGGTGAGAAGGGAAGGGTCTGCAGAGTAGATCCATGATTATGCTGATTCACTGATCATGTACATCTGCAGAAGGGGCTTGTGATGAGGTTTACACACACACACACACACCTACCTGGAAGGGTTACTGTGCTGCTGTTACCCCAATCAGCCCTGCCTGCTGCTCCTGGAGTGGGTGGCAGGCTAAAAGCAAGGGTCTAAATGGGAAGATCCCACTCAGTGGACTCCTGCTTAGAGAATAGTAAAGACCAGTAGCCTTTATGTGATGAGAGCTGTTGGGCGGGGACTTAGCAGTAGTCCTGACTGACTCTCCCTGACAGATAAGGTAGGCCTCAATGTGAAACTACTTGGAAGTAACTGGGGACCTACTGAATGAAGATTCTTACCCTAGGCCCTAGCAGTGGGGTCTCTCACCTGAAGGGTCAGCAGAGAGCTGAGCCCAGAGAGTGGATGGATAAATAACCATAAAGGGGCTAAGAACTAAGTCCAGCTCTGACAAAAAATTCTTTCTTTTGTATTTGTTTGGGCTGTGACTTTGGACTTTGCTACCCTGGAAGAGGATTGAAGTTTTGTAGTGATCCATCTGGAGGAGGAACAGTGAGGGTGGTGACCTGCTTACAGGGCTGTAGGAGAATGACTTGAGCATAGCTGACTGCAGCAATAACTATCGAGTACCTCTGCTACTCTGTGATCTGGCAGGGTGAGGGGAGGGGAGTACTTCCTACAGGGATTAGAAGTATCCTTTACATCAAGCTTAGCTACTTCAGCTTGTTTTGTGGAGGAACGCTTGCTGAATAGTATGACAGCTTGCCCAAAGTGTGATCATGTAATGAAAGATCCATTTAATGTAGTAAGTTCTGTCCCAGCTACACAAGTTGTTGTAGGAAGCATAACGCTGAAGTCCATTGCTTTGGTGCAAATACCATTTTTAGTATTTATGCTTTAATGATAGTGGTCATATGGATAGTTTATCATAGGGCTAAACTTCCCTTTTCTTAAAAATAGTTCCAAGTTAAGTAAATATGCAAAATTCTAACATAGAGACAATTGTAGCGAGAACTATAATGGAAAGTGCATCTTGATCATTATTGGTAGAATTGTATTACCAACAGTTACATATTTGTATCCATCCTGGTATCCAGCTAGCTTAATGCTTTATTATTACTATTCATCTTAGTAGCTACATGCTTATAAGTGTTTGTACGTGCATACACACACATGAAAATGGCTCTGGAATGGGGACAGAGACTCTGTCACTATTCAAGTTTTACCATTGACTTCAATGGGTGCAGGATTAGGACCTAAGTGTATTCTGGTAAGGCCCATTGTGACGCCAGTTGTAGGAGACAGGAAGCTAACTCTGTGTATGCACAACTCCCACGGAAGCCAATGGGAATTGTGTATAAATCATACGGCGGGGGTTGGGGTGTGGTAGAATTTGTCCACAAGACAGTAATTATCAAATGAAGCAAGTCTGATAATATGCTTGCTTGTTTGAATGGATCCGAATCATCATCAACGCAGTGGCTTTCTAAAGAGATGAAAAAAGGGACTGGTTTATCTATCCGGAGACAACCTCTTTGACTACTGTAAACCTAGACTACAACCAAATAAGTGAAAATTGTATAAAATCACTACCAGCAGTAATTGATATAACGGGAAAACAAGATTGCAGCATCAGGTACTCTCAGATGAGTAGCCATCTAAGGACTGTACTAATCAAGCCCAACCCTTCTTGGCTTTAAAGTGAGATGAGATGATGAAATCAGATGTCTAATCCTGGCTCTGGAAGCCTGCTGGAGCAAATCATTGATGCCTACAGATTACTAGCCATCTCCTGAATGAATTCCTATCTATCCAGAGGCATTTTTGTAGCTGCTGGGCATCTTAGATTCCACCCCCTGGACTTTCGGGAGAGCTGGTGGGGGCTAGAGAAATGTATTTTCTTTTCCCCCTTCTGATTGCTCTGAGGAGATCTACTTTTGATGGGCCCATCATTTCTCTGACATGGAATCATCAGTGAGGAGCTCTATCTTAGGGTGTATTGTCTCTTTTGGGCTCTCCAAATTGTCAGTCTTCCAGAGAGTCCTTCTCCCCCCCACCCCCTCCCACCCCAAAATAAGGAGAGTGTGTGAATGCATCATTCCCAAGGGACCTAGGGATGGAGTCTGTGATTACTTCGGTAGCTAGATTGGAATGGTTCATCTTCCATACTTCTGAAATCGGCTACTAAGTTAGGTGCCAAGACAGTTGAGTGTACAGGGACTCTAGACCAGGATGCAGAAGTCCTGAGTTCAGATCCTAGATCAGCCCCAGATGTCCTGTGTGAACTAGGGCAAGTCAACTAATCTCTCTTCTCTTCCCCATCTGTAGAATTCAGATAACTTTCTTTCCTCAGAGAGGTGTGGGAGGTAATGATGGTGAGGTATTCATATGATCCTCACTACTGTAGTATTTGGATGGACAGACAAACATCTGCATCCTTTTTTTCTGTCTTTAGGCACCCAAGTTTGAAAACATTGCCATAGTGCACATGTTCAGCATGTTTATTTTTTCAGCATGCATAAACTTTGCTGTTTCAAACTCAAATTTCTTCACAAAGGCTAAGCATACGGTCCTCATTGAGGACTATAAACATGAAATGTTAAATCAAAGCCAGCTTTTAAATATGGGGGTAAAAGCATCTGAAAAATTCCTTAACAGCTGAAAACTTGTTTGATGTCCAGAAAATTTTAACTAACTACCCAACAACCATGAAATATCTCTGCCAAGAGAATAATGAAACTGCTAAGTAACTGTAGATAGGCATTTAGAATGAAATGACCATCTCAACCACAACTACAGCATAATTACTGAGACACTCTAATACATAGAGACAGATTTATGTTAATTAATTCATCTCACTCATTATCTAAAACATTGAGTATGAGTATAGCATAATTCTCCTTGAAATGCTAGATTTATTCGGACAAGTGTGTGCTGATTGCATTACATGTAAGTAGCAGAGTGAAGCAGGCCAGTTGGCCCAAATAAATGTAAATAGGGTAACTCCATAGTTTAAAGAAAGTAATGCCATGTGTGACTTATACTTCATCCCTTTGTCAAATGATGTTGGCCAGGTTAGAAATTTTCATTAACATTTTAGTTTCCACAGGAAAACCATCACAGTAACGTAGAGGACGTTCTTAAGAAACTGCCACATTGGCAGAGGTGCCAACTTTTCACTTTCCGAGTGGGTGGTCTGCTGCAAAATTCCCCAAAGACTAAGGATCCAGAGCTGGCTTGGGCATCCCTTTAAACTGAAGTGTTTCAAAGATTTTATGATGTTTCCAATAAATATAGGTTCATATTTAACTATCACAGTTTAGTGGTTTTTTTCCATAAAAAAAATCTTAAGGGGCAATCAGAACATTCCATATTCAACAACCACATAATCACCCCCCCCCCCCGCCCCTACTGCAACATAACAGAGTTTCCTTGGATTCCAATACCTTCTCCTCTCATTTGCTTTGCTTTTATGTGGAAATTGCCAGAGGCCAGACTTTGCCATCATTACTCACAATGAACAGAACCTATCTCCATGATCAGTGCCATTGATTTCTTTGGGACTACTTGCATAGCAAAGGTACTACTCAATATGAGTAAGGATGGCCGAATCAGGTCCTAGGTTAACTTTAAACACAGTATTAAAAATACTAAGGGTTCTATTCTGTTTATTCTGTGTACACAGGTTCCTGATCAATATCAATGGGAGTTCAGACGGAACTAATGATCTCCATATCAATGGGACATGTCAGTGTAACATGAAAAATGTATTCCTTTGGTGTGATTTTTTTTTTTTATATATAACATTCAGAGACCTATGGAAAGAAAGGGGTGGCAAACATTTAAGTCCCACAACAAAAGCATGTTCTAAGTTCTGTTTACACATAAATTCTGGGGAGGTACACTGCTGAACAGAATTATGGGGTTGAGCATGGCAGATCTATGTACAGCTGACTTATTCATGTGCATACCTAGTCATCATAGTTAGCCAATCATAATGATCCGTGGTCTTCCATGTTGGAAAAACTATGGAAAGCTGTAGATCTCTGCTTCAGAGCAGAAACGTCCAGTCTGTATTGAGTTCCTCAGTTGTTCTCACAGAATGGCCTGGGCATTCAGCCCCTTAAGCCCATAGAACCTAGGGAGGTGCTAGAAGACAGAGCCATCTGGGCTTACCTCCTTGAAAGAGAATCCCCCAAATGCTGGCTGCCTTCACAATGCTCTCTGGGTAGGATGTCTGTATTGCTGAGGAAGGAGGTGAATGAGTCATTGCAGACTGTGTTTGCAATAACTTATGCTCTTTGCCCTGTGGCCTTCAGGTTTGTATATGTAGAATGTGCTCAAGAGCCTCTTCCCTCATTCTCAAACTGCAAATTGGGAGTCCTTTTTTGAGACTTGCCTTCACCAATCCTTTGTTCAAAATCTTCATCATCAGGGATGGTGCTGGTAATGCAGCACCAGAATTGTTTTTACAATTCCTGAGCTGGAGTGGAGGAGCTCCTGAGCTGCAGTGGTGCTCCATGGTGGGAAAAGAAGAGTCTACTCTCTTGACCCCCTGTGCAAGGCCTGTTTATTTTTTATTATTATTAGTGTGGTAATTGTGCCTAAAGGGCCCAATAGAGGCTGGTTCCCCCTTGTGCTAAGCAATCTACAAACACAAGGTCAGAGAGCTCTACCTGGAATAGTTCCTAGTCTAAACAGGCAATACTGATTGTTGGAGGGGAAACGGAGGTAGTGAGAGAGAAAGTGACTTGCCCAAGATCACACAGAAAATCAGTGGCAGAACTAGGTCTAGACCTCAGTTCTCTAATCTGCTGGTATTTGTAAAGGGCTCTAGGATCTGGTCTTTAGAAACGTGTATGCTACTAGCTGCAATACAACTATAAAAATAACAAAATACATGTGATACCCTGATTCAATTAATAGAATAAACATGAACATACTGATATTAGGGGCCGATTCTACAGTTCTACTGATTTTGAATGGGACTACTTCTGTGATGAAAGTTTGCTGGACTGGGCCCTTGTTTTAAAAATATTTGTTTAAATAAAGCATAACTATTATGAAGTCCATGTTTTTGCACTCAGAAAGGGATGGTTGATGAACATAATCTTGGATATAACAAATAAAGAACTAACTTTTTGAAAGTTTGTGTGTGTATATAGAGTAACATTTTGTCACAGCTGCTACATTTGAAAGAGGAAAAACCTGAGAGAACCATTAACTCTATGGCACATCAGCAATCTGAGATATCTTTGTCCTCTGCTAAATGATTAGCTCAAAGCAATGCCTATTCTTGCATTTCCATCCCAAGCAAATCCTACAGACAAACACTCTAATAGCTATTATAAAATAAAGAATCCTTCATACATAACAATTTTACAACAGTGGAAAATCAGACTCATCTTTATTACCCACAAGGAGAATGTTTATTTTTCATTCATTTTAAAAATGTTTTTATGGCAACATTTATCAAACAGTTGAAAGTAGCAGTGGAAGAGAGCATAAATCACAGGAGAAAGGGAGTCCAGATACCTGAATTCTATTTTTGCTCTTCCACTTATTTGCTTTATGATCTTAGACCTGAGGATTAACAGCTCTGGCCTCAGCTTACCCATATGTAAAATGGTTCTAATTCTTAGCTCTCAGAGGAATGGACTCCCCTTCCCCCCCACCACCCTAGAAACCACATTGGGAGGGGCTCATGGGAAGGAATCTCCTTGTGATGACCTTACCATGTGGTTCCATTGTGGGGCTTTCCCCATTTATGATGCAGAATTAGACTCTGGGTTCCTACAAACCTGGAGAATGCCAAGGGATCCATAACAAAGCAGAGGATCATCCACTTGGGGACCTTGTCCTCCACAGATGTGTGGTCCCTGCAGGGCCCTTGCCCTTGACAGCACAGCTAGATTGGAACTGCATTCCCAGGGCCTCTCCCAATCGTGGCTACCCACAGGTACTCTGTAAAAATCAGTTCCTAAGTGTCTTGAATTGCACACCCAAAATTAGTGGAAACTTTTGACCTTAATCTCTTTCTGCCTCAGTTTTCCATCTTATAATGAGGCTACTACCCCCTCCCTTGACAGGGGTGTTGAGAAAATCAATTTAGTCTTTGTGAAATACTCTGATATGGTAGTGATGAACACTGCAGTGTGCAGTAAAGGAGGTCTAAGGCCATGCACTGAACAGCAAGGATAATAAGCAGTTATTCAATATTTTGCTTTAAGTGAGCACCATCCATTGTGGGCACTGAATGAGGCAGGGGTCCTGTAGGGAAAAAAAATAGTAATTAAAGCTGTATCCTAATGCATATGCACAAGGGGGCTGAATTAAGATTGCACCGGCAACTTTAATTCTGGAATTTCCTAACTTTGAGTGTTTTGACTTTGTAACAATGTTCTTGTAACAGCTTTTTTTTTTTTTTTTTAAGTGTAATACATATGGGCGTTGAGAGCTTTGATGATGATTTATGAAGTGCCAACAGTGTGGTTGGCACCTCATAGGAAAATATAGTTGCTGACCAAAGGCGTTGATATTTTAGTTCAGACCTAGACTTGGTCAAAATAAATTTCATTTTTCTTAAATTTTTGTATTGAAATTTTCATTCCACAGGTTTTGGAAACAAAGGATTTGTTTGTTCGGCATTTTTATGTGATTAAAACATTCCTAAACCAAAATCTCCCAGTTCTTATGTTTTCTCCCTTCTTATCTCCCCCACCCCTTGCCGTGCTTTCCCCATTTCTCCTTATTCATTCTCTTTCCCACCAATTTTGCCACTGAAAAGAGGAGGGAAAACCTCCCAAAATCTTGGAAAAAAAATCAGTTTTTTCCCTAAGTTCTTAAAAAAAAAAAATCTCTGAAAACGTTGAAAAACATTTCACATTTATTAAAAAGCCACTTTTTAATATAAAACTTTATTTGACCAGCTCTTGTTCAGTTTCAAACATGAGTACTACAAGTTGTATCAGACAGAGCTGTAGGTCAAGCAAGAATATAGTGACGGTTATTTAAAATAAAAAAGGCTTTGTAGAGTAGTGTGATTGAAGTAGCAGAGATAGGTTGCTTGATCCATGAGAAGGGACATGATAACTCCACTTAGTTGAACTGTTTCTGGATATCCAAAATATCCAGGTGTGCAGGAGAGCTGTTCAAGAAGTGGTGCACATCAGATGTAACTAAGATTCAGATGAGATGGACTTCCAGATACATGGGGTTTTATAATAGAACATGTTTCAGATGAATACATTCAAGAAGGCACAAGTGTGTTAGCTTGGGCACTTGACTTATTTTTAAACACTTATCTAGTCAGCCTGCCAAGTTTTCAGACATGAGCTCAAGCAAAATTCTTAAGCCCTGTACTTTATAACTGCAAAATGTCTGTCTTTCTTGGGAAACATATTACTTAGACCTTGCCCACACACAACAGTAGTATTGCTTTAACGATGCTATTAAAGTGGTACAACCTCTCTAATGTGAATGCAGTTGTATTAGGATAGCTAATTCATCTATTGGAAGAGGAATAACTTGTATTGTTATAAGAAAAGGAGTACTTGTGGCACCTTAGAGACTAACAAATTTATTTGAGCATAAGCTTTCGTGAGCTACAGCTCACTTCATCGGATGCATTCAGTGGAAAATTCAGTGGGGAGACTTATATACACAGAGAACATGAAACAATGGGTGTTACCATACACACTGTAACGAGAGTGATCACTTAAGGTGAGCTATTACCAGCAGGAGAGCAAGGGTGGGGGAGGGACCTTAAAGCAACTGAAACAAGGATTCTGTTAGCTTTTGTATAATCTCTAGGATGCAGGAGGCATTTCTAAAAGCTCTAGCTGACATGTTTTAACAAGATGGGGGGTAAAACTGTCCTGTAAGCTTTTTGGGTCAGGGACTGTCTTTTTGGTCTGTTGTACAGCACATAGCAAGATCTATGTGGCATCCAGGTATATGATGGGGGATCCTACCCATTCAAGTCAAGGGGATTCTTTCAGCGTGCTTTGGGTCAAGCCCATAGATAATACAGGAATTGATGCCACAAAAATTCTAAAATAGAAAGATGTACATGAGACAGGCTGGTACAGCAAGTGCAGTTGAAAGTGACCTGAAGAGGAAAGAGTGGGGTTGCACAGAGAGCACCTGAAAGAGTTTTTATATTTAAAAAAAAAATCTCCCTTACTATTTGGTGTTCTTCATCTTGCTGGCTGTATTTCTTGGAGCAGCCCAGAGATATGGATAGGGAGCTCTCTCAGCACTTAACTGAAGGGGAAAATGTTTTGAATTTGTAACCAGTCCGATTCAGCAAGGTACTTAAGTATGTGCTTAACTATAAGCATGCAAATAATTCTATTGAAATCAATAGCCCTACTCGTGTATTTTAAGTTACGCTTGTACTTCATTATCTTGCTCAAATGGAGGCTCCAAAGAGCTTTTCTTCCAACTGTTTGTTCAGCAAAAGAATTACGCAGGTGTTAAAACTTTATGTGGTCTGAATAAAAATTACATCCCCTCTCAATTTACTAGGTTTCAGTTCCTTGGTCTCTGTTGTCACAAACCTACTACTGTAATTCTCCAGCCTCCATAGAGTCATCCAGGAAAAATTGGGTAGCCAGTACCTCAACTTCATATATAAAATAGAAACAATCTCAGGCCTTCTTCGTATACAACAGGCAGCAGAGGGCACAAATCCATTCCCTCCCCCTTTGCAGGTTACCTTTAAGAACAGAGTGGATGCCTTAAATCTGCATTTCCTTGGGTTTGCCACACTTTAAAAATTCTTCCATAGTAGCAAAGAAAATACATTCACTCCAATCTTTAACAGAGTTAACCACTGCACTGCTGTGCTTTTCTTCTTTCCTTTCAGATGATTATATTTCAGTCTACGGCCACCTGTGATTAATGGCATCAAGTCTCAAGACACTGACACCACAGCTATGTACCTGTGAAGTATAATTTCCTGGATCTGACACAGTATATTGAAGGAGCCCAGAAACAAGAAATGGCCATTCATACAATGAGTGTAATACCTTCTGAGGGGTAACAGGCATTTTGTACCAGTCCATCCTGTGGAGATGTAATATCAAAAAGTTCAACAACATTAAAAAGCTCTGATTTCTGTTCAGAGTATGGAGGCAACAACAAAACCAAAATCTGCTATGATTGCTACCACCAATTATAAGTTAGCTCTTCTATAATACCACATACTCTGACAAGATTATGATGTTCATATGTGTATAAAACATTAACACTTTTCTGGGCTCTGATCCTGCAAGCTGTTTCACATATGGGGCCAAAAGGAGTCTCAGTGATGTCAGTGGGGCTCTGTGCGAATATAAGGGTCTGCCTGTATGAATTACATTGCAGGGCTGGGGCCTCGCAGCCTTATCCAAACCCCATTGAAGTAAATGGAAAGACTCCCTTTGACTTCAATGGGCTTTGGCTCAGGCCTCTAATGAGCATATGAAATGTTAATGTTCAGATAACCTGAGAATTTCAGTTCTTTAAAGGGCCTGGTTCACAATAATATTATTTGTAAGGCGTTAGTGCCTAGAGTCCTAGGTCTGGATCAGGACCTCACTATGCCAAGCACTGTACACAGAACAAAATAGCGCTGAATATTTCTTTAAATAAAAGTTTCCATGTACTGTTTTGAACCATAATAGTTTTAAAAGCCACATTTCTTTTTTAATTTTGAAAAGTAAATAAGCAACCCTTCTTTTGAGGTGGGACCTTGTGTGTCAAGGGGCAGTCTCAAATGAATGTTTACTGTAGAGTCATAAACTCTTACCGTTAAATAGAGAGTTTATAATGAAAATGTTGACAGACCCTGAGCTCTGGTATCACTTCTAAGAATCCTGCTTGATGGATGTTGGAATTTATTTCCATTTACAACCTAAACAAAAAAACCCAAACAAATAAAGGGTGTGTGTATATGCATCTGTGCACTTGTGTACATAAATCTGTGTTTTAAATAAAGATGAAACTTCCTGTCAAGTTTCAGCAGGGTGACTTTTTGCAGCAGAATTGCTGGAAAAGTGGGAGTTTCTAAGGGAAATGAGGACACACCTATGAACTGCATAAGTCTTAACAGGCCAGGAACCTACACAATAGTTTTTATATTTTGTGAATTCCTTTTCTGTTTATAAGCAATTGTTTTAAAAGTTCTGAAATCTTTCAAACTAATGCTGCATTCTCACTGAGATATTCCCTGTGTGCTGTTTGTCTTCAGAAATGTCTTCTGATGTTTGACCCATCGGTCCCCTTGCTAAGTGTTGAGCTAAAACTGATTAATATTTCAAAATAAATTGCTCCCTCTAGTGAGATCACAACAGTACTGATGTCTGGCAGCCATGACTAAATTGCTTGTGTTTTGCTATAAGAGCTGATTATATATTTTACTTGTTATGGACACAATCCTGCACACCTTATTCAGACAAAACTCACAGTGATCTCAATAAGAGTTTTGCTCAAGCAAGGAGTGCATAATAGGGCTTTATACATTTAAGATTATGCTATTTACAAAGGTTTATTCCTCTCACCTCATCTCAATACATTAGAGCTAGTTTGAAACACCACTAAAACCTTCCCTTAAATAACATGTCAATTAACTAGTGGACCTTTGAAGAACCACACTAGCTAACACCCTGCTAAAGGCTTTGCTATGGATAAACTTCATAGTAGATACAAACAGCACAGTCATTAATATCCACTTCATTTCTTTTATCATAGAATATCAGGGTTGGAAGGGACCTCAGGAGGTCATCTAGTCCAACCCCCTGCTCAAAGCAGGACCAATCCCCGACTAAATCATCCCAGAGAGAAAAGTATCACAGAGAAAAGTTTTTTTTTTAAAAAACCAATTAGTTAGAATCTGGTCATATTTAACAAAACATATAGTCTGCGCTTCACATGACTTTCCCCTCAATCTTTTTTATGTAGAAAACTAATCTAGAATAATTATTTAAAAAATGCCAGAGCAAGACATTAAATTAACCAGAACTACAACAACAACAAAAATCAATTCTGTTGGGGTTTTTATTCCATGCTCACCATTGTGATACAAGAGTGCCTTCAGAATTAGGACACTTAACAAGGCAACTAATGTCTATTATAACTTTAATAGTGTGTTGCCCTTTTGATTGGGCAGCACTAATCTGGAAATGCTCAGCAGCAGCTCTTCAATGCAAGATGGGGGTGCTAGGCCTTTTGTCTGCCAATTCTTGTAAATGAATAATTAGCAGCATTATCATCGAGTTCGGCATACGCTCAGTTATGGATGACATATAATCCCCTTCTCAGAATTGTTGCATCATGCAACTCTAACATAAGAGGCTATCTGGAGAGGGGGCCCCTGAGTGGGTGTCCTTTGCTAAGAGAACATGCAGATAACTCACAGAACTCCAGACTGTAAGGTGCAGGGCTCCACCAGGGAAGGAGAACAGTAATCACAAACTCATTGGCAGTGATAACACCTCCCACTCCCTTCTAATAGATCAGCTGCTCCATGACTCTGGGTTCAGCAGGCTCTCCTTGATTTCTAATGTAGGGCTTGAATGTGCACCATTTCAGTGAATGCTGAGCACAATCAAACCCTTAGACTTCTTCTCCCTGGCTAAAGCTGGGATTTGACCTTCTGTTTTTTCTCCTTGATTTCACTTCCTCTCTGAGGCGCCAGCCAGCCAGCACTGACCATTCTCAGCACTCAGGGGGAGGAGGGCACAGCTTTGTGAAGGTATTTAGTTATTGTTCTGCTTAGCACTTTAAGGCCTGAATCCCATTTTTCCAAAAGTGACCTAAGAATCAGGTGTGGACCATGGAAAAGGGAGTCTGCCCCTCTGAGGGAGAGAGGACCAGGAGAAGGAGATCTGGAGAGGCAGCAATAAAGAGCACAATAAGGGAAGTGGACTTAGGGAGATACCAAGAAAGGACAGGGGGAAGGCAGGGAGGAGCCAGGAGACCTAAGGAGATGAAGGGAGTTAGGGGGAAATGGATCCAGGAGGTGGGAAAGACAAGAGGGGACATTTGGAACAAGAAATAATTCTACTTACATATGTTCCTGGCAGGATAAACCTGTCTGGTTTTTTTCAACCTAAAAAAAGAATAGCTCACCAAGAGCAACTCATTTGATTTTGCTAAGGAAAGGTCTCCCTCCTCTGTCACTCTTCACACCAGATGTCTATCAATGTGATAACAGTTGTGAAGCCCCACCTCCAAAGACAATATGTGAAGAGCTGAAAATCAAAACTACCACCCTGTATTTTTATCTGGGTATCATTTAAGGTTAGTGAGCATCATTGTAACTGTCTTTCTGCATATGCTTCAAATGAGAGTGCTAAACAAGCTCTGCTCACCCTTTAATGTCTTACACAATATATTCAGGATTCAATTATCATGTTATGTCCACCTTACTGCAGCTGGGCTAAAGCTGACACCAGAAACTGTTGCTTCTTCCCTCCCCCCAGTTATTACCGTCATCTCTATGGATGTTAGGAGAAGGATAGTGCAACATAAAGGGGTTTCCCCAAATGGACTGTGATCTGCTAGTGTGCCTCAAAGCTCCATTTAAACACTAATTGTAAAATTGAAATGGTATCATTAGAGTTTAAGTTATGCGTCTGGATCCCGCAATGGCTTATGCATGTGCTTAACATTGCTTAGGTGAGTAGTCCTTTTAAGGTAAATCATGAGTGTGTTTGCAGGATAGAGGCCATGATTAGCGATGGGCTGAATTGCGTGCCTACCTGATTGGGTGCTGCAGGCAAAGTAGACACTCTGCCTATCTTCTCCGTGTTTTTGGATCACACGGAGGGTTAGGTGAGGACACCTGCAGTAAGGCAGCAGTATGCATGCTAAAGGCAGAAACATAGGCCTGTAGGGAACTTTTATTGTGAAAATTTAGTAGTTCGAGTGCGGTTAGGCACCTACAGGTTTTGGTGGCAGCCAAGCAGGAGTTTTGTGGCTCACAGTGAAGCCTAAAACTGGGACTTAAGTGCCCAACTACCTTTGTGGATATTGTCCTCAGATGCTGTTTATAAAACCCACAAAACATTTTTTTATCCAAACATTTCAAGAAATATTAATACATAAACACAGGCAGTGCTAGCAAAGCCAAGTATAATTAACTGTAATGACTTCTACCTGTCACTAGAGGCTGCTCTTAATACACAATGATGAAACATTAATAGGAGACATTCTGCTTTTTTCACCACAAATATAGATTACTTACAATTTACTGAACATATTCTGATAAGAAGTTAGCAAAGTTAATTTGTATTTCCAAGGTGTACTTATGTGGTTATCTCTACTTATTTCCATTCCTCAAATCAGGTGCTAAATACAGATCCATTCAGTCTGTCTGTTGTAACTCTTAAAAACTCCGATGGGACTATCAGTATCATAGAAAGTGATCTCATGTTCCAGACTAAAATCCACACTTTTCTATAAAGCTCAAAATAAAATGGATCCTAATGTTCAAAATGCTGTGTAAGTAGTGGCTTCTCTGTTTTAGCAGTAGTTGGATGATATTTCCTCTAATTTACAGTGGACAACACATATCTACAATCTATAAAAATACACTGCATTAAGTTACTGGAAACTTAAATGTACCAGTAAAATAATTCAATTATTTTGTCGTCATCTTCTTCCATGCCACCCCCTGTGCTTGGAATCCTTTCCAAAATCTATTCAGTCCTCCACTCTAACATTTTGCAAGGAACGCCAGAGGATCACTTCTGTAACATTGTTGACAAGAAAAGGTGTGTTTATTTTTCAACTGTGACTATTTGAGGTGGTTGCTGTGTATCTCTTTCCCCTGGTAATCTGATTTTTTTGAGTTAACTGGCCTTTTCTCTTGTTGTAGTGTTAGGTTATGTTAGATGTTTCACTTCTATTTTACTTCAATCCCACTGCAAAGTCATGTTGTTGTCTCTGTGTTTCACCCCTGTGTCTATGGGGAGCCACAAAGGCATAGCCTCAGCTCCCTGCACTAAGTCTGGCTTTCCCCTGTGCCTACAGCCTGCAGAGGGACCCCCTCTGCTGCCTTCTCTTGTGTGCAGCCAGCAGTTTTCTTCAGTTTCCCACAGCTCACCGCGCACCTCCCTCTTGAGCCTACTGTCACCATCACTCGTTTGACTTAAAATAAAATGAGTTAACAGTTTTAAGCACAGTCCTGCACCTCTTGCAATTTACACCAGAACAAATGACTAATCTTAGTGTCTTCAAGAAAAGGACACTCACACAATATGCAACCACCTGCAGCTTCTGGGTCTTGTGCTCCCCTGCCCATCCAAGCCTACTGGGAACATACAACTCACATGTTCCAGAGTCCTGGGGCATTACAGATGGGGTGAGACCTGCCCACTGACAGAACATAACCTCTTTCTATCCTGGGAGGCTGCTTCACTGGGCTCGACGGTTCCCTGAGTACAGTGTGAGAGCAGCTGCGAGCATGAAATACAGGAGAGGAACTCTGCAGACAGACTGACCTCTCGCCTTGCTTTGGGTGATGCTCATCCTGGAGGAAACTATTCTGATGACTAGCCCTCCAGCCAATGACAATCAAAGTCCTCTGTGCAAGTGGTAGAGTGGCTTCTAGTCCATGTGGGGGGTTCCCTGGCTGCAGGTGACAGTAATATACATAGTTGTAACATGCCTTCCAAATTGACTTATAACTCCTCACAAGTAGAGCTGTGTGAATTTTTTTTCCAAACAACCCTTTTTGGGGGGGGGGGGGGGAGGAGGGAAGATGACAAAAAAAGAAGATTCAGCAACACCAACATATTTTGTGAATTTGTGTTGATTTTTGCCAAATGATTTCAGTCAAAAACACTTCAGAAAAAATCAACGCATTTCATTTCAAGACACTGGCAAAAGTTTCACACTTTTTTATGCTGAATGGCTTTTTGTTCAGAAATTTCCTTTACTTTTATTTGAAAACTTTAAAAAAGTAAAAATGCTCAAAATTAAAATGCAACCTTTTGTTTGACCCAGAACAACTATTTTTGACTTTTTGATTCACTAAACATTTTTTTTAATTGTTTTCAGTTTGAGCTGAAATTTTGCTTTTTGGGGGGGCAGTTGCCAGCAAACAGAAAAGCTGTTATTCACCCAGCTCTGCTTATGTGTGTTAAGGAGAATTCTGCTGTGTGCTATAAATCCTGTTGTGGGGATGTGATCACCTTTCTCACAGCCCTGAGACCAGTGGACCTTTTATTGTCTGTCCTGAGCTTGAGATTGTCCCCAGTGTTATGCAGACCTATTGCAATACCAACTAGCTATAAACTGCTGTCAGGGGAATCTCTGTCTCTGGCATCTATCTGTAAAAAAATGCGTGGTCAATGAAGAAGGGGAAGGTGATGTAGGGCAGTTTTCTGGGGGAGAAGCATTAACAGCAGCAGTTTGTAGGTGCTACCTGTACACAGGGTTGCTGCCCTTTTGGATATTTCATGGTAGGCATATTTTGCAAGCCATCCCACCTCCCCTGCAACTTTTGGGCTAGAAACTAGAACTTCCGTGATGGTTACAGACTCTTGTGTTTTTCTTTCTTTGTTTTTAAAATTGGGTAAATTTCAGACACTTTTTTTTTTTAAATATAAATTAAGCTGCAGTAACCCAGGGAGATTTATCTCCAGACCAGCTCCCACAAAGGCTCAGACACATCAACAGCAATGTGCTCTTGTGGCTGCTTCGGTGCTAGTTTGGGGGGGGGGGGCGGGAATGTTTTTACACTTGTATCATATTTTTCTATACCAATTTTTTTACCTCTTGGGACAGTTTCTTATCTTATGTGTGTGGGTGTAAACCTGGAGTAACTCCAGTGGAGAATGTAAAGTGGGGCCCTGTTACAATGTTTCCCAATTAAAATATAACCTTAGCTTGGTTAATGTTTTCATAACCCAAAATATACAAGGGCTTTAAAGCCAAGAAATAAACTTAGGGTGAGATCTTGATCGCTGTATACTTAACAGGAATTTTGCCATTGATTTCAGTAGGGGAGATGTAATCCTTAGTACCTCTTTCCAATATATCTAGTACAACCTGTTGATATCTGTACCAATCACTGGTTAGCTTCTCCCATTTCACCCGGATGCCAATGAGCTGTCACTGTACTGTTAGAAGACACAATACTCTAGGATAGAGGCAATTGCCAGTAAAGTTTTCATTCATGACCTATTTTACCGTTGGGATCCTCTAATGGTGTGGTTTTTAACTGCTTTATAGTTCACTTCTCCATTGCTGCTTCTGTTGTTTCAGCAACTGACTCAAGAACACTTACACAGCTGCAACATCCAGGGCACTGCAGAGATGCTATTCATTTCTTGTTCTCTTCTTCAGAGTAATATTTCCAATTGGCCCTTTAATAGGAGCAGCAAGAGAAAGCATCTTCATATGCCTATAATTTCTGCAGCCTTCTGGGCCTGAAGTGTTCTCATTCTGTGAGCACTTGCATCTGTGTTTAATATGAAAATTTCTCAGGCCAGAGTAAGGCGACATTGAAACAGTCCCAAGTGCCTGTTCTAACTCTGTAAATGCCAAAGTACACTGTGGTGATTACTCCAGGCATTTCTCTTACTCACTGTATGCAATAGTTTTTGTTCTATTGGCAACCCAGAAAATGAACCTGGTGTAATAGGAACAGCAGAGTCCTAAAGAGCTGCATAGAGCTAAAATGCCAGCCAGTTCTGCACTCCTTCACTTTATCAGTGGAAATTCCTTCCTCGCTGATCCATATGACCAAGGGAAAATTATCTCTTTTTAAAACAGCTCACATTTCTTTGGATTCAGTTTCAAATTGTCATTCTTAACCTTATCGCAGACCATTTATAAAATGCACCAGTTCCTGACCAAAAGATTTAGCATGTACCAGATTTGTTATCCATGTATGACGAAGAGTCTGAAAGAGGTGCATGCCACAGAGTACATTCTCCATGAGCTGTTTAAAGGTTCCAAGAGCACTGCATAATCTAAAGGACATTACTTGAAATTGCCAGAGCCTTTATCCTGCTGTAAAAGCAGCCTTCTTCCTGGTTTTTTGGATCTATTTCCGCCTTTGCAGAGCCAATTCAGATCAACATGGAAACCAAACATACCCTATTAGAGCACCAAATGTATCTGTTTCTGATAAAAGACAGAAATCCTCTGTGACTGTAACAGAGTTGCTGGCCCTTTAAATGAAATTTGGCTCAGCACTCCTCGTCCAGTCCAGGTGTGCCCTAGTTTGGTGTAATGAGCTGGGTTGGTCCGCCCTTGAGCATTATAAATGAGAGTTGAGAAAGGGCAGTTCAGAACTCAAGTCGTCACAGAGAGCCTAGAGGGAGTGTTCAGAAAGGGCGAGCCCTCCAGCACTGACAATAAAGAGAGCTCAAAGGAAGAGCAGAGCTGAACTGAGAGCTTCAGGGAGAGGTCCCACTGAAGAACAGGGTGGTGAGAGGTCCTGGCTGAGCTCTGGAGCCACAACAGGCTGGTGAAAGCAGAAGCTAGGAAGGCAGTCAGAGAGTCACCTACAAAGTTCTCCAGGCTGGAGAGCTAAGCATGGCCAGAGACGAGTGGAGAGGGAGATGCCCTCAAGCTCAGAGAGCCAGCAGGTCAGAGAAGGCTGAAGGCTGGGGAATGGATAGGGCTGAGCCCTCTGATGTCTCTAGGCAATAACTAGAACCATACCTGTGAAGGAAATAAGGCAAAGAAACACTCCAGCAAGAGGAGCTGGCTTAGGCATGGTGAGAGATGCCAGAGCTATACCTGGGAGCTGAGCTGGGGCATGGTGAGAGACGGTGGAGCCATGCTTGGGGACGGATGGTTGGGGACAAATGTACTGTTTGGACTGCTCTGAGGGGGATTTGGGGTAATAAATTAAAACCACAAAAAAGGCTATTTATATACTCTGAAGGGTGCAGTGAGTTTATCTGAGGAATCGAGAAGGAAACTGAGGCAAGGTGCCACTTGTTGGGCTGCCCTGAGGCCATGACGGGGGGCTCCCAGTGACCATTTAATTTTCTATCGTCCACACAGAATCTGTTATCCATCATCCTTTTTCCCAACCAGAAACTATGGCTGATGCGAAAGGTTCAATTATCTCTTACAGACTAGTAATGAAATGGCAGGAAAACTCTTCCCTATCAGAAAATGAGAGTCAGTGAGGTACTTATCTGAAAAATGTGCTTCTCCTCGTGTCTGTCTTGCTGTATCTACTAACGCAATGAAACACTTTATCTTGGTTGATTGAGGGAATAAATTCAACCGGAAACTCTTGTCAAACCTTTCTACTGCTGCTTGTATCAGTGTCCAACATTGCACTGGATCAAATCTACTTAGAACTTTAGAAACTCCTCCCCCCCCCCCTTCCTACTAGATGAGCTGCCTCATATTTTCTCATTGTTTAATTAATTAGAACATAAAAATCTGTATTTTTCAGACAGACTTGAAGCTAATAGAGCTGAACCATCTTGTAAAACTAATTCTCTTCTCTTTTTGATAGGTGTGAATGTAACCCATTGCTCAGTGTATGAAATGGGTTTCCTTCTGTGGCTGATCCACAGAGGATATGGATCTATTGCAATTCTCAGCTTGAGAGGTTGGCCCTTTCTCATGCTTTTCATGGTAGCAGTCTCTGGTTCAGTTACAGATGAGACCTCACTTATATGATAGCTGACACACCAGGGATTGAACTGAGGACCTCCAGAGCTAAAAGAACAAGGTGAAGCTAAAATGCTCAGCTCTTAAGATGAGCGCTATAATAGATCTCTCTCTCCTTTGGCTCAACTACAGAGGGGAATACACAATACATATTGGCCAGTTAGGATCAAAAACATTTGGCTAAAAATAGGCAGTGTGACAGTGTGTGTGTGGGGACGACAGCCTGTGCCATTGAGTATTACTACGTATTCTATATTGCAGCGTGCTAACGTTAAATCAGCCCACAGGAGAAGAGTCACCATATTGATTTGCTTTATTCACCATACTGATTTGCTTTATTCAATCATAAAAATATTTAAAGGTACAGACATAAGATGATAGGGTCTAAGACAAGGACTCCATTATAAATATGAATTTTTTTCATATGGGGGGAATGAAAGTTTTCTTTCATGTTCTGTGCATATTTTGGTTCTGTACAATTGCCTCACTTTCATTGCTGGGCAAAGGCAAGAGCACTGAAGAAGTCACTTGGCTCTTTGCCATGTTCCCATCACAATTGGAAGCATATAACAGCAGTGGGATGTAACCATTGTAGGTTAAAATCCTTAAATGTTTATTTGTGGAATGCTGGCTGACACTTTCCTTTCATATAGCAATTGACTAACAGTCACTAGAATTCTCTGACCTCAATGGAAGCTACCTGCACAGCCTAGGGTGAATTTGGCCTGAAACATGAGTAAGCGGTCAATAGAGCATGAGAAAGCATCAGTTCTGCTTCTCAAATCTCTGAAAGTGAAGAAACTGCTTATTCTTTCACAGCTGGATCCAGATTCACAGTTGTTCTGCACCGCCTTTTGCACCAGCTAAGGTGGAACAAATGGGGTGGAGGGGTGTCATAAGGCAGGAGTAGCCCCACAGGGGCCCCCTGTTCCTAGGGTATTTCTCTATTCCTGGTGCACAGCCAGATCTGCGCCATCTCTTCAGCAGCCTCACACTCCTGCTGGGGGCTTTCCAGGGTGAAAGGAGGTGTGCTTTTACTCCCCCTTGATTCTGCCCTCCTTCAGTGGCCCATTGAAATAGTGGATAAGTTTGGCCAACTTTCAGGCCTACTCAGTAGCCTGCACTGGGAGACAAACTGGCCTCCAGTTGTTCCTGGATAGAGGAGGCCCAGTCTGTTTCCCCCATGTTCCTGGGCCGGCCCTAGCTCCAGCACAGGGATGGATTTGCCCCTCCTCGGGCTGCAGGTCTCAAAGTGATTGCCAAATCTGAAATTCTTTAGAAGCAGTGGTTGATGTTTTTCAAAAAGGCAGTGGTGGCCAGTCTTTTATTTCCTAGTTAAGAGTGAGCGTTTCATAGTTGTTCTTGTTTGTTTGTTTGTTTTTGCTCTTCTTATGGAAAGAGAGGTAACAGGTACCCATTTCCTTGTCTAAAACTTATAGTGACTTCTATCCTAGGTGCTGGTACTTTGGCAGGATTTAGAGAGAAAAACAAAAAATAAAAATTACAGAATCCCAAATAATAAACTTAAACAGTAAGCTGGTAATATTGATCCCTTGAATACCAATAGTTAAACTTTTAAAGAATCAATTGAGAAACAAAATTAACTGACAAAGAGTCCTGTGGCACATTAAGCCACAGGACTCTTTTCCGCTTTTACAGATCCAGACTAACACGGCTACCCCTCTGAAAATTAACTGACATTTCTTTAGTACTAAGAGTGCAAAGCTAAACCCACATGATGTGTCTTTTTTACAAGTATAAACATATAAAATGATTTTAAAACAAGTTCAAATTATTACTTAATTCCCTTGGAATAGACCACCTGTAAAATACACTTGGAAAGGTATCCCTGAGTGTTTTAAATACTCTTAAATGGGTTTCTTTCTACATAAACAAAGGGGTGCATTTTTCAAAGCAGTAGGTGGGAGGTACAAACAGGAGTCCAATCCTGCAATTGCTTATAACATGAGTAACTTTTCTCTTACAAGTAGCCTTATTTATCTTACATGAGTAAAGTTATTCAAGTGCATAAGTGTTTGTAGGATTCAGAGACAGCATTTGTAAATGGATTCCCAAATGTTCTTGTACGAAACAATAAGTGCATAAAATTAAGAGAATATCTTTTTAATTCTTCGCAACTTTGAAGTAAAACATTAAGTTGTTAGCCATGCTTCTATCTCTCCCTTGTTTTGTTTTAGCCATTCAATATTGTTCTTTACTGTTTCGAGAGCCTGTTTCCTGGGTGCTTCTCCTGCTCCAGCATTAGGGTATTTTTCAAAGAAATTTTCCATCTTGAAAAGAGAAAACAAAATGAATTCACAGGCAGCAAGTACTTCTGTTGTATTTAACATCAAGTAATTTTTATAAGGCCCAATTCTATGCTCTTGAAATCATGGAAAGTTTTATTTGAGAAAGGACTTCAGGATTGGACTGGTAGTACTTGAATAATAATTTTATAGCATCCAAAACTGTGCTAGGCATCTTAGAGAATAAAAGGACAAGTTTCCTGCCGAGGAAGATCTTACAACTTAGTGGCTTAAAATGACTATAGGCATCATCTCCATACCTGCCAAAGCTGAAGGTCAGTGTTGAACGTTTGGGTTATTGATACTATTCGACCAAGATTTCTATCATTGATAGTGTACCTGAAAAAAATAAATAGTATTTGGTATAAAAATAAGTTTGCTTTTTTGGAGTGTTTGTTCCTTTATTGTTAATAAACTCTTTTAGTTCTTAATCTTTTAGCATCATGAAATAAATGTTGCCCCAAATTTCTAGATGTTACCAGAAATATCTGAAAAAACATATGTGATTTTTGTACTATTCTGTAGTTTAGCTATACCTGGCAAGGTCTCTGATGTAAACATATTCAAAGAACGGTGTCTTCTGCCCGGAATCGAGCCAACCCTTGAGAGAAATTTCCATTACAACACCCTCACATGTCTCTATCCCTTTGTGGAGCTAAAATTGTGTATGGCCAGAGGACCTCTGTAAATTGGCAGGCTTATTGTGATTCTATGCCCTCATGTGATTTTCAATTAGATTCCCTTTCTAATGTCCTACTCTATTAGTAGGAGTGAAAGAGCACCTCAGGAATCGGTGTGAATAGACAGGAGCAAAGCTGGAAGCTGATTTCATTGTTAGTACAAGAGGGAATAAGAAAAGTACAAGACCCCCCTCATTGTAGATTGCTGTGAATAAAGAGAATATTCTGTATTAGGCCAGATTGGGGATTGACTGCTGCAGATTCCATAGAACACTACTCCCATAACTCTGTGGAACTTGCTACAGTTTTCTCCTGGCACTGGCTATTTTGGGGATAGAAATATACCTTGTAGAATAAGTCTTAACTGCTTTTATCTACATCTTTTTATTCCTCAAGTTCATATTACAATTCTTTACCACACAGATATACGGTTCAAAAAGCCCAAACCATAATACAGCACACCTCTAGGAAACTGTCGTGTATGTTCTCTCTCCTTTTCCTCGAAAAATACTTGGCTTTTTATGAGTAAATATTAAAGCAAAAAGCTTCCTGACTGATTCTTCTCGTGCTGTCACAACTTAGTGTGGGAGAGATCACAATTCACTAAAGGTGATAATCAATATGCCTGCAGAAAACCAGAATGGGTAGTGTCTATGTGGGTGAAATGACTGGAAATTCTTTTTTTTTTTTTTTTGCGGGGCGGGGGGTGGGGGGGGGGGAGATGCAAAATCTACCTAGGGCACTGGGCTACAATGCATTTTTTTCTGTAGCTGTTGCACCAGCCTATTGGTTGTCCTAGCAGGTGCAGCCCTTTCACACCACTTGCATGGGAGTTAGTTACTGAATCCGTGGAATTATTGCTCGCCTCTGCAACAGTTTATGATGAGCTGGTGTGATAACTCCCTCTGAAGTTTGTTTAGTTATTCCACTGGTAGCCTAAATGGTATGGAGGGCCTTATACAGCCTTTAGTCTGCAAGGATCTGAGTATTGTGAAAGCTGTGGCAGATTAGGGTGTTCAGTATCTCACAGGACCAAACGTTAATGGCTGGATTCTCAGAAAAACTAGTCTCCATAAACCAATGGGATTCTTCACATGCTTAAAGTCAGGCAGGTTTTTAAGTAACTTGCTGAACTAGGGCCTTAAATGTGCTTCCTACGTTATGCAGTGTTTAAAAGATCTGACAGCTAGTTACTTTGTCCAAAAGAGAGAGAGGTAACTAACAATCAAACCAACTCCTGCATTGTGCTACTCAGCTCTCAGCAAGTTTTGATTCAGACTGGAAATTTAGTGTAGGATTTTCAAGTTAGCAGTAACTCTTCTTTTTCACCACAGGCTTCAGTAATATTTAAAACATTTTCAGCTCTCTGTCCGAAGGAGTTGCTTCTTAGAGCCATTTGCTTCCACAGAAATGGGTAAACCCAAAGATATCTGCAAGTTTTGTTTCACATTAAGAGAAATGGATTGATGTGTTCCTGCACCTAATGGTGACTGTGTGGCGAGACTTAAGTAAGGTGAGAGAAGGAAATAAAGACCAGGAGACTTAGAATTAAGTGTAAAACGTTCGAAGGATGTTAACGTACCTGCTGACTAGGTATTCCCAGTTGAGCCGTATCCAGTCCCAAGCCATGGTTTTGCCATAGCTGTTATAGGAGATGTATCTCAGGACTCTGAACACATCCTGACTTTTAATAAGACTGGTGTTGTAAATATATTTTAGATACCTAGGAGAAACCAGAGGGGGAAACAATTAAACAGACTTTAAAACCTTCTATTAAAGATTGTGAAAAGTGAGTTGTAAAGAAACTATTCAGGCTACTGAGACCAACCTACCATCTGCAGAAATATTTATATTTTACTATGGAAAATCTAACACTAGAGACTTATTTTTCCTAGACCATTTTAAGGATGAAATAGACTGGTCTAAAATGTGATTACCTATTAAGGATAAGATTTTTTTCAAAAGCGACAGGCATGTAGACATCGCCCGTGTTTTAAAATTTTTTTTCTTCAAGGTGCCGCTCAAGCGAAAACAATGCATCTTCCACATATCATGACCTTGCATGCACCATATGTGCAAGCTTATGCCTGGCACGCTACTGACAGAAGAAGTGCTGGAGCTGAGCCCCAGCACAAAGTAAGTTCTGGGCATCTCATTGAAAATCAACCGGGCTTAGGGCCTAGATCATCAAAGATATTCAGGCATCTAGTTCCCATTGATTTCCTATTTCACTTGAAAATTTTACCCTAAATCTATCTGTTTTCTATCCCAGTGAGTGAGCTCAAAGTCCATTAGTCTAACAGGATGAAATCTTGGGAACTACAGAAGGTTTATAATGCAGTAGGTCAGGGGAGTGACCAATAGGTCCATAAAATGGGTGGACTCACTGTCTCACAGACACATATTTAAGGACAATATTAGGAAGCTACTCCTAGCTACAATGTACAGCAGCAGCTGCAAAGAGGTTCCTCTTCAGGTACTGTAACTTGGAGCTGAAGAACAGAACCCTCAGCCCCATAAACAAGTGGCTGAGTGCACAGCCAGCTTTCTCAGTGGTGTGTTCTTTTTCTCCTTTATTTCATTAAAAAGGTTGATTCTGGGAAGGGCCAAATTCCACCTGTGAGTTACCTACAGTGTGGATTTGTTGTTTGTTGTTTTTGCTCTGCAGATTTGGGTTTGTCTGAATAATCCATGTTTTAGTCATAGACGTGATGACTGTGTAGGGGTTAGTTACAAAATAACCTTAAATGATGATGTGCACCTGTGAAGTGATACACAATGCTAACCTCGGTCACCACATATCCATATTACTGTTACCCTCGTCCCCACTCTTCTAGTTCTTCCTATTGTTAGTTATGCTCATTTGTTTAATCTTGTCTTCAATTGTAAACTCTTCGGGGCAGGGACTGTCATTTTATGTGCTAGCATAATGGTGCCCAGATCCCAACTGGGACCTTGGAGGATACAATCCTGATAGTAGTAGTAATAATTAGGGTAGTTGTATGTTTGCAAGAGATGAAGGGCTATAAAAACCATCACCTGAGCATATTCTTTCAAACAAGGGAACAATGACTTTGCCTAGTTACTGACAGTATAATCTCAGGGAGGACTACTCAAGAGTGACAGCATTTGACAATCTGCTGTGTTCTATATCATACTTTATATATGACAAAAATGGTAATGCACGTGAGTGGGTGGGTAGATGGGAGAAGGAAAATAAGTCTTTCAGCGTATTTTCAGCAACCTGTCCAAAAGGGTGATGTCCTTCACTGATGCCAGACCATAGAGCAACTTTTCTTTTTCTTGAGCTAATGAAGTATTTTGGTATTTCTGAAACATATAGTTCCATGATGTCTCATTGCCGGAGTTCTGCATCCCATAGCGATATACCAAGAGCCGGAGATTTACAGGTGGACTAAAAAACATAAAGCAATATATTATGGTTGCCACCTTTTTTTGAGTTGCATTATAATACCATACACAGTACTCTTAACTGAATGCAAAAACCATGAATATTCACCTTGAGCCATCTAACCAGGAATAAAATAAGCTAGATGCATTGTTCAAAGCATCTGGGTCATCCATTCTGCATGCAAATCCTAAAACTTCTGCACGAAGAAGCCTTTAAAAAAAAACAGAGAGAGGGAGATTTTCCAAGTGTTCAACAATCTGAGTCTATATATAATAATGTATACAATAAATTCTTAACCTCATCACATGGCTTCCAGTTTCATCATCGTTCCAACCCAGCTTACTTGCAATGGGTTTAACCAAACTGCGAAAGTATGCCTGAAATAAAGAGGTTTTCTGATTACCCTTATGGGTTTCATGATGTAACAAGGTTTTTATATTCATAGTTTGCCTTTTTAAAAATACCGGTAATAACAACAAAAACCCCTTAACCATACTCTGGAAAAAAAACTTTCAACAAAGTCACCATGTCATGAAAGGTTTAGAGTAGCAGCCGTGTTAGTCTGTATTCGCAAAAAATGTCATGAAAGGGTGTGAACATCATACTGCATCTTTGCTTTGTACTGCTATGATGTGCTGACACAACATGAAGATGTCCCATCATCCTCAAACCTTGTCTACACTATGATAACATAACAACTAGTGTAAACTAGTACACTCTCTGCTCAGCTTGATTCCCTGACATAATGCTGACTACAATTTGTGCTGACCATTGAAGTATGTTCCACCCCAGGTCAGCTATCTTGATTGCTGACAACCTCACTGAGACACAGTTACCTTTGATGGTGTAGGTCAGGCATCAGAAGTTTTGCTATCTTGAACAATCTTGCTTGTAATACACAAGACAGCCCTGGCACAAAAACAACTGTACGGTGAACAATCAATAGGTGGCAACCATAACTGGGAACACTCCAATTTTATTTCCAGTATATAGTCCCAGACTGTATTTTATAATTCATGGACCTATATAAATCAGCTCACAAAATATATGTTAAGAGTATAATAAATAATATACATCTTTTAATGTTGAAATTATACATAAAACAGTTTCAGCAACTTTGAAAATCACTCAGCTTTCAATATTATCATTATTATAGCTCTGAACTGTAAGATTAATAGATTATAAGCACGACTTTCATTGATTGCATCACCTTAAACTTGGGGTAGAGCTCTGTATCATCTCTAAGCATGTCTCTGAGGTAAGATACAGCTGATATAACTCTATGCCAAGGTAAATAGTCCTCTTCATTTTGTAGATATTTTGTTAGATTCAGTGGAACAGCATAATTCAAAAGTTCAGCCCTGAGGAAGGAAGAGAGACAACTGACACAACTTTACAAATCCTGCCTCTTTTGTAACTGAAACACACACAGAAGTCTAGTGTAGTGTGTGTTAATTGTAACCATGTTCAATGGCTGCATCATTCTTGTGAGGAGGAGCTCTTTTCAGAAGGAATTCATTGTATGCAATTTGAAAACTTGCTTGCCTATTTTGGAAACAGTCTAATATTTTTGAGGACGACAATGTATCGATCCTATTGTACAATCTGTAGGAAGCAGAGGGACTTGCCTCAGGAGCATGTGCCTCTCTAGAAGCAAATCTGTTCAAATCCCAATTTCAGAAGAGTCAAGTTAGAAATCAGCCTTCTACTTTTTTCAGTGTCTGTTTGCCTTAGATTTAATTTCTTCTTCCTTCTCCATCTAATCACTGTCCCTTTTCTCTCTGTCCTCCAAATCACTCATCATTTCTTCCTCAATTGTGTACTGCACCCAGTCTACCTCTTCTCTAATAGGAAGAGAGAAGGACAGAGCGGGCCCCCAAACAAGCAGCGTCCTCTTTTCCAGTTTTTGCGAACATGGTTGGGACGAGAAGTTTTCTTGTCTCCCTCATTCCCCCCACTGCCACGAGATAGGGCTGATTAGGGATTCTGGAGAGCCAACAAACTGTCTCCTCTGGGAAGGAATAGGGGCAACATCTTCCTTTCCTCTCCCCAGACAGTAGGAGGTGGGGGCTGCTGTGGCTTTCTTATTCCTTTGCTCCATGGGAATGTGCTATATTATGGAACAGGCACTCATGAGGATTCAACTTACTGTCTGGTCTAAAAATAGACTAGGCAGAGCAAGCACACCACCATTCAGCACAGTGCTCTTGGGAGAGCAGCAATAAGTAAAACTGGGCAAATAGCTGATCGTTCAGTTCATTGGCAGAGGGGGAATCAGACAAAAATTCATTTCCAATCAACCAGATTGATGCTTCAGATTTTTTTTTTCAATCAAAACAATTTGGCAAATTCAACCCGAATTCACAGAATGTTTGTTCACCTGAATCTTTATTTTTTTTAATAATTTCGCTCCGCTTTAGTGATAACCTGATTGACTTCACAGCCTATTCTGGAGAATCCTCTCTTCCCTCCCTATTACATGGTGAAACGGTCCAGGTCTGTATAAAAGTTGGCTTCTGTACACCTGCTTTTAATGTAGACTCTCGACACTTAGCACCCCACTTACGTGTATTGGATGCTATGATGGGACAGCTGAAAATAACACACTTTTAATTGTTGCAGTCATGGAAGTGTTGTAAATTTAATTGGTGAATATGTCCCAGTGGGACTGTGGATACGTGGCTCATCTAAGGATTGGTTTTCTCTTTTAGTTTTGAAACCTGTATATTACATCAGTGACTAAAAGTATTTGGCTACAGGTTTATCAACTCATAGTAAAATGCAGAAAATCTGCCGATACTATTCGGAGTATCTGTTAATAGAGGAGGTTGTTTCAAATCAGTAAGCAATTACAATAATATCTAGCGTTAACATCGTGCTTTTCATCAGTAAATCTCAAAGCACTTTGAAAAGGGTCAGTATCATTATCTCCATATTGCAGCTGGAGACACTGAGACATCAAGTGGTGAAAGTGACTTGCCCAAGGTCAATCAGCAGGCCAGTGGCAGATCCAGGAATACAAACTGGCTTGCAAATCTTTTTATGACCCAGAAATAAACACTGAGGATCTAAACATGGGGAAATATTTTAATGTTGGGGGAAGAATCCAATGAATTCAGTGGGACTGCTTTTGTAACTGTTCACCAGTGGGAGTAATGGATTCATACTCTGGCTGTGAGTTTGTATTTTCACAAAACAATGGGTAGCTAGTGGTCTGATCACATGACTGAGAGCCAGAAAGCCATACATTCCAATACCGCCAATTCACTGTTTGGTCTTTGGCAAATCACTTAACACTTGTGTATCTCAGTTTCCTTATCTGCAAAATGGGGATGTTAATCCCTACCCATTTTAAAGAGGAGTTGTGAAAATTAACTAGTATTTGTAATGCAGAATATTAGTGACATAGAATATTTGTTAATGTGAGTCCCACAGAAGGGACAAACTAGCTCTAAATATTTAGCTAGTATGTTTAATAATCATGGAATCTTGTATGTTATGGGGTTTTTTTTTGTATTGTACATGGTATTGAACATAAAGGGTTTGATTTTAAACGAATAGGTGTACAATTCATGCACACACTTGCTGTGATTGTGTGTGTAATTCAGTCATGTGGGAACAAATGATCATAATTAATCCTTTGCATGCACAACTGCAATAATTACAAGTAAATTGGATGCAAAATTGTGTATATATTTTGCTTATGCAATTGCATTCTTAATGGGTTTAGTAACCAGGCCCAAACCATCTTTATTTTCCTGACTTTTTATGGAACTCTGTTATCAACAGTCCTTCCAGTTCTCACAGTGTTTATCTCTTTTATACACAGCTACTCAACTGCACTCCCACAAGAGCCCTTCACTTCATCCCAAAGCAAAAGGAATTGTCTGTATTGTGTGATAACAGCAATTAAAGTGCTAAAGAGATTATTATAGCACCGTGCTCTTTAAAAGGGCTCCGATAATAAACTTGGGAAAAAGTTACGGAACATACACAGGAGGCACTTTCCAAAGAAAGTTCTGAAGGATTATTATGATTAGATGTCATGTACAAGAGCAGAGCAGCTCTGAAGGAGCTCTCATTACCATTCTAGGGCAATCCACATTGTGTAGTTACCTGCTTTTATTCACCAAACAAACCTTGAAAAGGTACACACAGTTGTGTGACCAGCAAAGAAGTTATGTCTCATTAACTGTCCTAATGTCTCAGGATTCAGAAGGAAATCTGTTGGATTTTGGGATATCTATCGAGACATATACACAGAGGGACAGACCTCTGTGACTCTCTTTAGACACCTGGTTTCTTCTGGGAATGCTTCATCTGGAACATTTCTGTCATGGCCTTGCCATCCACACCAGGCTCAAAAAACCAAGAGTTCTTCAGGCAGAGATAGGAAATAAAATCCTTCTCCCATTGAAGTGAATGGCAAAACTCCCATTAACTTCAGTGATTTAGGATCACACCCTAATATTGGACAGGTAAGGCCAACTCTAACTGATATCAATAAGAGTTGTACCCACATTTGAATTTTCTCCTTATGGAGGAAAATGTAAGAGAAGAAAAGGCTGCTGAAGACAAACCAAGACTTGATTCTTCCTGTAGTTACAATAAAATAATAGTTTAAAAATTCTCATTACCACCATCCAAACCAAGAGAATGCCAATATAATAACCATGGGAAGACATGAAAGCTATTTTGAAATGTCTATAATGTGCTAGTTTCATTATAAAACCTACCTTGCCAAAGAAAACACATCATCCACAAGCCCGGCACGATCACCAGAAGAGAAATACTGCACGAGGGGAGGAAGAAAAAGAAGCAAAAAGATGTTTATATTTTGTAGAAGAAACAGTAATTGTCAATAGATCCCAGAAACCAACCAGCTTGTAACCAAATCCAGTTAATTTAATCAGACTCACCTTTTGGTTGTTAAGCAGATTATTGGCTATGTTGTTCCAAGTTTGTGTTTCATAATTTACACGATAAAATCCAATGTGGTCTGGATTTATTTTCAGTAAAGAATTAGGGTTGCTGGGTGTTATAGTAATTCCGGTGGCTGTAAACAAATAGTAATGAAATTTTACATGCATATAAATACATGGCTGGGGGGGACTCATTGGAAATATATTCACTCCAAAAGTCATGTTTGATTTTTAACCCATATCCACAAAGGACCCAAAGCTTAATTCTAGGTTGGTTGCTCTAAAATGGCAGAGAGTAAAGATATTGATGCTACCTGTTAGCTTAGAATAAGAAATAACTGTGGTAACAGTGTGAAATCTGTATGCAAATGTTCATTATTAAAAATGGAGACTACTGAATTTAGAATAAGCATAAAGAAAATTAAGTGTTTATTGCAAAAAGAATAATCACAAAAATTATTCCTATTAATATTTATTCCAAAAGCCTCTATCAGTTCTCAGTATTTGTATTAATCTGATTTTATATTTTACCTATTTATCCTCTGCATGTTTTTCCATTTTAGGTCTATGCATCTCTTTTTTAATTCCTCTTCCTTGACTCAGGTCCTATAGCTACAAATTAATTAAACTATAAAATAAACCAAGCCCTGACTCAAGTCTTGAGGTTCATGGAAACTCAGAATGAAGCCTAACCCTTGAGGATGATGTTCCATTCTCAAAAGTTAAACTGCTCCCACTGTGGTCAGCAGTTTTGAAAGTTCACTTAGTGCCTATTCCAGTGTCTGAAGTCAGAAGCCTTTTACTCCAATGCGTATTGACTCAGTAAATAGTATTTTTCACTTTGGATGAGCAGTGCAAGGTATTTCAAGTGACTGTTCTAATTCATTGGGACAACTCTCAGTCTCCAGTGTTGCGTTGGAGAGAGTGGTGAGAGAAAATTCTTTCATGCAGTTTTCTGTTATGCATTATAACATAATGGGTAGGCTTACTTGCATTCAGAGTCTAGGATGAAAATTAAGTTAAACACAAACTTTAAAGTAATTTAAAAAAACAAAACAAACTCAACTGCAAGAGGGGAGACAGGTCCTAATACAAAAAGAGAACAGAAGAGCTGGTAATATATTTCTGAATTTTGAAATTTTGTTGAGCAGTAGAAACTTTTCAAATTTTGAAATGTAGAATTTTGGGGAAAAAAACTAAAACTTTCATGGACATCTCCTTGGTTTTTTTGAGCAGAAAATAGCTTCAGCCAATTCTAAATATAACACAGTACTGCAGCTCCCTCCACCGAAACTAAGCGACTCTAGACTGCCACCTATCACTGCAAGAGATGTATTTATCACCATCCAGATCCAGCTTCTCCCTTAGGTTGAGATTCAGGAAAGCACATACTTAAATCCCATTGCTGTCAGTGGGACAGCAGACTTATAGCTAAGCAGTGTGTAGGTGCTTTTCTGAGTAGGGGTGGATTTAAGCATGTCTTAAATATTTGAATATGCAGTCCTTGCGCACACAGACGCAATCATTAAAATTAAACTGAAATCTTTGTTTTAATGTGCCCCAAATTCCTCTAAACCAAATGAACAATTTTATAATAGGCTGTCATATTGTTTGAATAAATAAGAATAGATTTTAATTATTGGACGTAATTAGCATAATCCTGTTTATGGGAGGGGCTTATTCTCTTTCTAGGGAAGGATCTTAACTCCTTTATTCCCAAGCAGTGTGTTTCAAGCACTGAAGAGCATAAAAGTTAGTTGTTACTTTTAGTTCTTACTAAGGATATTTTTAAAGCTTTGCATGATTGTCACATTGAACCTACTGTTATTCGGAAATAAAACATTACTGAAGTTTACCTGCAGATTCTGATTTGTTGTAGAATGTAACATCTGTTTCGTTCCCAGCATACCATTTCACTGGGATATTCCATGTGTAACTGAAATTATTTTAAATGAAAAAATAAACAACTTTTGAAAGAGAACCTAAAATAACACATTTAAAATATTGTATCTATTATTATTATGATTAATAAATAATATATTGTAGCACCTATAGGATCCAGTTTTATTGTGCTAGGGACTGCATAAACTTACTTCTTCATAGTCAATTTCTAAATATGTACATACCTGTGTATCTAGATATAGATATCCACTAATATATGACTAATTACCACAGATAACAAATTTTTGTTTTTTTTACCAATACCTTGATTATTTAAATATAATATAAACTGCTTTAGGGTATCTTTCTGGCAAAAGCAATTTATAAAAATCTTGGATACAGGCAAGCTAATATAGATACTTGGTTATTTTTATTGAGCAAACCCTGCATAATTAGGACAATATTCTATTTCTAAGTTAAAATAAAAGGTTTGAAGTATCTGATAGCATTCCTCTTTTAGATATGGAGAATAGAAGTAGTTTAGTCCCTAAAACTATGAAATATGTATAATTGCTGCCAGGCCTCTGGCAGACTGAGCACAGGACTAGGAGCTATGGATTACCGAGTTTTAGTCCAAAATCTGGCATTGACTATGTGTGGTATTAAGCAAGTAACTTATGCCTTGATTTAGCAAGGTATTTAGTCATATGCCTAACTTTAGCCATAAGAGTAGTTCCATTGATCAAACCATTTTTCTGAAATCCATGGAAGGATTCACATGCTTAAATACCTTTCTGAATGAGGGCCTTAATGTCTCTCTGCCTCAGTTTCTTCATCTATAAAATGGGAATGATATTTACCCAATATCAGAGGGGTGTTGTGTGGACTAGCTAATTTCTGTACCATTATATACTGTAAATGTGTTTGTTATAATTATACACAGTTGGAAATAGAGTCTTGTCAAGTAGTATTTCTGTATCATATCATGCTAATCTAGTAGATCACAAGGCATTTAGTTCCATGAAGTATGATTATATGCAGATGGGTGACCTTAGCATTAATGTAGAGGTTTACATGTTCAAAGTTTTGTACAGACATTAACTAATGAACCTTCACAACACCCCTGTGTGGTAAGTTGCTAAGTATTACTATACCGGTTTTACAGATAAGAAAACAGAAGGTGATTCTTTGAGCACTATACAACGAATCTGTGTCTGAGGTAGAATTAGAACTCAGGACCTCTTGATTGCTCCAATCCTGTGTTTCTTCTTTTAGACCACATTGATTCCTCCCTCCCTCACTGAGCACCAGATTGTGATATGCCTTTACCCACATTAAGTAGTATCTTACTCTTTGATAAGTCTCATTGAAATCAATGGAGCAGTTGGGAAGTAAGGTACTATATAAAGTAAGGGTATCAATATCCAGCCCAGAGATGTTTTTCTATCATCTTAGATACCATGGGGACAAACACCATACAAAAATTTGTGTCATTCTTCTGACTTTACTGCATTAGAACCCAGGATCAAAGGAATGATAGCTTCATTCTGGCAAGTAAGAAAATGAAGGAAGTCATGTCTCTTTGCTACCTACCAGGAGAAAGGTCAGCTCTTGTGTTACATTTTTAAATACAAAATATTTTAACAGATTTATACATATTTAACTTTTATTACCTGTCTTTTGGAGAATTATTGCCATGGAGTTTAAAAGGGTTATTGCTTGGCCAAAAGTCTGGCTGTTGCATTTCTCCAGGAGAAAGCCGATAAAAGAGTTCTTAATACTTGTTTTGTAAATGCACTTAGTGGAGTGATTTTCCTTCAGTGTTTTAATATGTTCCTGAGATCATGTACATAAATACTTCTCTTGGGCATTAAGTACAATATCCATATCCTGTTAAGTATGTGTATTGAGGATGTGTTCCTGACATTCTATATTGCAGCCATATACTTGCCTAGCAGCACTATTTAAAGAACATGAGTTCTTGAAGTTGTATTTCTCTTTTGAGTGTTAATATCCAGAACAGGACTTTGTCAGGACAGGGGCACTGTAGCCAGCTAGGGAGACCACCCCTGCAGGCTTCAGAGAACAAAATTTTATTAGACTCTGTTTCACAGCTTAGTCACAAACCCAAACCTGGAGCTGAGCTGTCACAGTTCCACTGAGGGGCACAAGGCCCCAGTGGTCTCCTCTCCCACATCAGCGCTGGCTTAGGGAGGGAGTAAAGCTTTACAGTGCACTTGGATCCTTTGCAAGGGATGAAACCTATTCCAGTGAAGATAATATTAGGACTTTATAATAATAATAATAATTATATATAATAGTGTATTTTATCGCTAAGCACTTAATTAAACTTTACTTATCTAGAACTAATTTCCCCCACTACTGAGATGCAGCTGTTTCTGGAATGACTGGAGCAGTGCACAATGTACATGACTGATTAGGGCGGGACTCACGTTGGGATTTACATTAAAAGCATGATGAACACCAAGAACCTGGTGCTCTAATTCCTTTGATTATGAGGAAAGCTGGGCTTCTGGATTTGCCCACTTCTGAGCATGATGCAATGAGCCAACTTTGTGAACAGTAAGGAGCTGTTAATCTTCCATATGGCACAGAGGGAGAATTTGCAATAATGAATTTGTTTTTGGTTCAAGTCTGTACATTTCCCCCCTCCCCAAATTCAAATCCAGACCAGGGCACTAGTGACCAGAAGTGGTTTTTCTGGCTGATGGCTCTTTGATCTGTGTGAAATTAGTTGTTGTCCAACGTCAAGCCCCACAAATCCACCACCACAGTTGGCACTGGCAGCCTTGTTGGCAGTCTCAAGCAGAAAAGGCAAGAATTGTATCAACATGGGGACAGAACTACTCTTTTGCCTTTACAGATGGTGCTCTGTGGGTTATTGCTGAGGCACACTTGCTGGGCAGTCTGGGAAAGGCTGCATTCTTCTGTCCACCTGTTTTGGTGGATAAAGTCTCCAGGGCTATAAATATAGCATTTTCAACCATCATGAAATTCACTAAGAAAAACTGAAAAAAGAAAAAATATCCATATGTAACTGAAACTGCTGTGTGATCTCCATTATGCCCCGTCCTCCATACCATTTGTCCTCCCTTCCTTTTCTTCCTTTTGGATTTAGACATTTGGTGTTGTACACTGAGAGACAAAGAGCTGATGCAGTAGTTGTCCTGGGTGTGGGGAGGTATTATATAGCATCTTGTTAAGTTTTCTTGTAATTTTACTGGTTGTTGGGTTTCCCCCAAGACCCCTTCCACTTGGTCTCCCAAGAACTCAGTTCACCTCCAGTCTTGTCACTCAGGTTCCTTTATTTGGCATAAGGCAAAGTTACGTGGAGTTGATTAGACTCAAGCAAAGGGGGTGGGTGGAGCGTACCACATATCCAAAGTTACACAGCATACCTGTTCCTTTAGACATTACATTTACTATACATTGCATTACATGTTTTGGGAGGTAACTCTACACTGAAGGTAGGGAGAACTGGTTGGTGTGTGTGTGTGTAAGAGAGTGAATGAATCCACATAAGCATATCTATCTACAGCATCTCTCTTTCTGCTGTTCGTCTTCACTACAGGCATATACAGTAAAACCTTACCCTAGTGCAGAGGTCGGTTCAGAAGTATTTGCTGAGGGGTCCAACAGAAAACGTTTCTGAGTGACCTTCAAATTAGCGTCCACACTCAATACAGGGTATCCCATCTGCCTGGTCCAGGTGTCCATCACTTCCTTCACTGGCTTACCACTTGCCTAAGAATAACAGCAGATGGTCGCACTAAGAAAGCTAAATCAGACTGAAGAGGAAGTAAAACTCTCATCCTGACCGGGTGGGAGACCAGAAAGGGAACAGGTTTCCCTCATTAATGTTAGGGCTCTGTTCCTAACAATTCATCAAATAAGACGGTAAGATTAGCTCAAAAATATTTTATTTGTTAAACTCTTTCATGGTGCATGTAACAAAAGAAAACTAATGAGCTGTCAACCGAGACATTTTAAATACTCTTAAAGAAAATAGGGTTAAACTAGGTCAGGGTTCAGGCAGGAGGAGGGGCAAAGAATATTCTCTACTCTTGTGGCTTGCTCCTCTCTGCACATTTCAAGCGCAAATGATTTTCCTCCTCTGCTGCCTTCTGAGGAGGGAGTAGAACACAGGAAGGACTAACTGAAACTCTAGCACTATTGGCGAATCTCCCCTACAGCAGAATTCCCAAACTATGGTCTGCAAGCCAGTCCTTCCAGGTGCTCTGAAGAGAGCTGAGTTGCTGCTCCGTCACCCATCCTCCAGACAATTTCAGGTAGGTGCTGGTGGAAGGAAGGAGGAGGAGCCAGCACTAGGGACTGCTGTTATAATGATGGAGCTGCCCCCTCCTTTCCTCTTTACCCACAAACTCAAGTGCAGCTGCGTCTCCGACTGGGGCCATGGGACTTTACCAGTGCCCCTCCAACCCATCATGTGCTGGATGGAAAGGAGCCAGGTTTAAGGTGGTGTTCTCCAGGGCTAGAAGATTCTGTGAGCAGCAGAGAGGGAGAAGAGAACAAGGAGAGAGCCAGGCTGGGCAGACGAGAGCCTGGGACTAGAGGGAGGGCAGGAGGAGACACTAATGCAGAACTTGGGCATAATGGCTATCAGGAACCTGGGTGAGGGAGGGGGAGAGGAAGGCATGTGGTGTCTGAGTAAGGAGCTGGGAACTTGGAGAGGCAGAAAACAGGTGGGCCTCAGGAGGCAGCTGGGGAGCAGGATAGGAGGAAAGCGCCAAAACCTGGGGAGAAGGATGGAACCAAGGTCTGGTGGGAAATGAGGGAGCAGAAGGGATCCAGGGTAGTTAAACTGGCAGTCATACTAAGTGTTTAGATCAGTGGTTCTCAGCCAGGGGTATACATGCCCTTGGGCGTATGCAGAGGTCTTCCAGGGGGTACATCAACTCATATTTGCGTAGTTTTACAACAGGCTACATAAAAAGCACTAGCGAAATCAGTACAAACTAAAATTTCATACTGACAATGACTTGTTTATCCTGCTCTATAAACTACACTGAAACGTAAGTAGAATATTTATATTCCAATTGACTTATAATTATATGGTAAAAATGAGGAAGTCAGCAATTTTTCAGTAATAGTAATGCTGTGATACGTTTGTATTTTTATGTCTGATTTTGTAAGCAAGCCGTTTTAAGTGAGATGAAAGTTGGGGGTACGCAAGACAATCAGACTCCTGAAAGGGGTACAGTAGTCTTGAAAGGTTGAGACCCACTGGCTTAAATACTGTTGTGATGAGCACTGTAGAAAACCCTACTATAGAAAGAATCATGTTAGGGGAGCGTGTGTGTGCATTTAAGTGAGACTGATGTGGGCAGATAGGTTGGAAGGTTTGAAATTTCTTGTGTATGTGGGTAAAGAATTGCTTTGCTCGATCAGTTTCCCCTCACTTGCTCCCAGTTCCAACCCACACCCAAGCAATTTTCCCATGCAAAAAATGAGTATTGTATTTACTAGAGGGATGAGATTTGGAGTTTGCTGTGCTGGGGGAGGCTGCCTGGGATATGATCTCTCTACTAACAAGATTCACAATATGAAAAAGTTTGGGAAACCCTGCTCTGTAGCATGAGTACAGAAACCTTTAATAGCAAGGGTATTAATTGTTACAGACCATACCTGTGCCAGGGATTCCCAGAAATCATCTGTCTTTGCATTCCGGAAATGGTATTTCTTTAGGTAGTCCTAGAAAAAGAGAGAAGAAAGTGTTTTAAATAGTTGCATGTCCTTCCTCACCTGTCAAAACAATGCACATATTGTAACGTTATCTGCAGAACTAATGTGCAGAATTCCTTCCTAAGAGTGGTGTTGTTCCTAACCAGCAAATGCTTTGAGATATATGTACATTTGTTTATTTCACTGCTTTCTGCACAGATGGAAAGTAGAAACACTTTCCAAATGCAGGGTCCACAGGTTTTCTAAAAAGGAGATCTCAGAGATATCTACTCCTCCCTGTATAAATGCAGGGTGGGAGCAGTTGTTCCCACTCTTCTGCCTTTGGGAAAGCCAGAAACATTGAGAAATGATTGCACACTGAATTATAAGTGTCCAAAATATTAGTCCATCTGACTTACAAACACCATTTGCCAGAGAAAATTTGGAGGGCATGAAAGATCTTAATGTCAGCCAGGATGAAGTGTGATTTAATTTCTACATGGTCCAAAGAGAACCAACCTCTTCTTCCTTCTGGAAGCTAAGTTTGGGTCCATTGTTTTTATCAAAGCTTTATTAATTTATATGTCTCAATTTAAAAACAAACCGAATCAGCAAAAACACAGCTGCTCACTGATGAGACATTTGAAAGGGTGGAATAAAGTTTCCCCATCATCCCTGTTGTGTGTGTCTGCAATAAATCAAATGGAACCATATTAATCCAAAAGCATTTCAGTACTTCCCAAAGGACAGGCCTATTCTTAAGGTGGGGAGTCAATATTTTCCAACATGATACATTGATGTGCAATGTATTAATCCTTGGAGAGGGCCCTAGACTTTTTCTTTGTTTACTTGAGTGGACAAAATGTAGTTTGTTGTAAATTTCTTCTTATTAAATAGGTCACAAAAAGAGGTATTTTTGGGGTGTCTAAAAGTGGAAATCAAAGTTGAACTATGATAATTTGGACAACTGCATTCTGTGATCAAAATGTTAAAGGTTTAACTGATAACTAATAATTTGCTATTTAATGATTTGCTGTTATGCTTAAATATTGAATGCTAGAATATGCTATCCCCCAGTTCAGTGCTACTCTGAGACTGTGACACATCAAGTAGTACATGGTATTTTCTTTCCTAGCCTGCCTACAGAATGTTAGGTAGGTGGTGCTGTTTGTTTCAATCTCAGCCACAGCTATTCCTGTGCTTTCATAGGGAAGTGGGTAAACAGGAAGTATTTCTCACGGCAGCTTGTGCCTATAATGTGGAGTGTGATTGAATATTCCTGTCTGTGTAGGACTGTCCTTACTGATTGTATGGAAATGTTTTTGCTGTGGTTTCAATATAATCAGTCAGCTGGCCAGCCAGGATGTTCTCCCAGCCCCTTCGTATCTTAGCCCTGTCAATTCTAGCTTGGGAGCAGTGACGAGAGCACTAGTGTAAACGGGGCTCAAGCATCTGGCATCAGGCATCACCATATTCTGAAGATTCACTTTGAGGACTAGCTCAGTTGTGAGAGATTTCTTGAAAAATGCCAGCAGAGCAGCTCAGAGATCTTTGGGGGAAGAGGAGGAGGTAGGTTGTTTATGTGTGTGGGATAAGAACATATTTAATAACCCGGGAAACAAAGGCATCATGATTAATTATTTAAAGATTTCAGAGAACAGCAGTTATGCTCTCTATTTTTGGAGAGGACCCCAAGTTCTCCAGTTTTCTCTTTTGTGTGTATGGTAGTTGTCATATATCCTAACAATGTATCCTAGCCTCTTGGTAGGGTTAAAGTGAAAGAGGGCTGTGGGGTTTTTTATTTATTTTTTTTTTTTTTCCAGGGCAAATTAGCACCATGCATCTGGATTGACAGATGTGGAGTAACTCTGTTTTCAGGCTCTGGCTTCCCTAATTGCTCTGAAAGAGGAGTTTGTAATGGCCTTCAACTTTTTGCAGGTGCCAAGTGAATCAAGATTTGTAAAGCCTTCAAATAGATTTTTGTAAACGGCATAGCACAACTGGATGGTCTGGAGGTACTTGGTGTTAGGAAGATGCAGGAGTGCTTTGGTAGCTGGGTGACTAGGTTCTAGTTATTACGGATAAGAGCATGGGGATAGAGTATTAAGGAGGAATCAGGAGGGTATTGTTAGATATCATGTGCCTAGGGCAGGGGTTCTCAAACTGGGGTCAGAACCCCTCGGGGTCGCGTGGTTATTATATGGGGGGGGGGTGTTGGGAGCTGTCAGCGTCCACCCCAAACCCCGCTTTGCATCCAGCATTTATAATGGGGTTAAATATATAAAAAATGTTTTTAATTTATAAAGAGTGGGGGGTCATACTGAGAGTCTTGCTGTTTGAAAGGAACAGGAGTACTTATGGCACCTTAAAGACTAACAAATTTACTTGAGCATAACCTTTCGTGGGCTACAGCCCACTTAATCAGATGCTGTAGCCCACGAAAGGTTATGCTCAAATACATTTGTTAGTCTCTAAGGTGCCACAAGTACTCCTGTTCTTTTTGCGGATACAGACTAACACAGCTGCTACTCTGAAACCTGTCATTATGCAAAGTATTTGAAAGGGGTCACCACTACAAAAGTTTGAGAACCACTAGAGTCATCACTGGCTGGTCTTCAAACACACATACAACCCTGCAGTTCAAATTCCAGTTCATTGTGAGTATGAATTTCCACTTAACATTGCTACCTAGTCCCATTGCAAAAGGTTCCATAACTTCTATATCATTACCAAGCTGTACCACCATGCTGGAAATTTGTTTAACCTAGCTTTTATTGTCTACACAGCTTTTTCAGATGCAGTTGAAGGAGTTAGTGTATCTACATCCTGAAAAAATTAAAATTTATATTAATGGAGTAAACGTTAGTATAGAAATGTTAGGAAAAATGTTTTAGTACAGAAATAGTTATCTAAAATTCTAATGAGAACACCAAAAGCGAACGTATCACATTCATTTTTCTGAGTAAAATCTTTCCCTTTGCCACATAAGGTTTATTTTTGTTTCTGGCATGTTTTACTGTAGTTCATACCTGACATCCTTTTTGAAAATTTGCTGGTGTAATCCAATCTTGAAGCATTCTGAGAATTGATGCTCCCTACATACAAAAAGAAAGGGAATAAGGTCATTTCGCACCTTTTTAAAACTAGATTCTCGTTACTTTAAAAGACTTCACTAGAGTTTATATTTCATTGAGCAAAAATAGAAGTAATCTATAAGGATAAAAATTTAGTTCCTTATTTCTGCAGAGCATTCTCTCTCACTCTCTCACACACACACACTCTGCCATGATTTCAGATCCTGTTGTGAGACTTTGACTAAGAAATTAGAAGCCTTTAAAATGCTGAAAATCTGCAGTTTTAGATTGTACATTGACTCTACTCAAGGCTTAAATTATGCTGGAATGATGACCTGTCATAAAAATACCAGCCTCTGAAGCAGATTGACAGGCTCTGTGACACTTACTCCAAAGAAAAGATCTTGGTGGGCAGGAGGAGACAAAGTAAGATAGGGGCCTTGGAAAAGGAAGAGGGTGCGGGAAGACACCAAGGTAGAAGAGAGAAATAAAAACGGACAGAGGAAATAACAGACAGGTGGAAGAGAGAGAATGGGACAGCCACAAAAAGAAGGAAAGGAAAATAAACAAGACCCAGCATACCACTTAAAGGTTAGTAAATTTTATTTCCCTGGCAGAGAAAAAGGATAGCTGAAAAAATATTTTGAACTTTAAAAAAACACTCACTGTCCTGTGAGATTAGCACTTATATCAGTCCTCAGTAAGCCTTGACTCCATTCTTTATATTACTAGGGATGACAATTTGGACACACCAGTGTCACTGGAGTGGTCGTTAACATTGAGTAGACTTATGCAATCGTTAGGACTTGTCTATACTAAGACTTAGTGCACAGCAACCCAGGGTATGAATATGCAGTGAACTAGCCTGCTGCATGCTGAATGGCCATGTGGACCGTGCTACCATGCACTAGAAGGTCCATAGCATGCTTTGATGTAGAGCAGTGGTTTCAAACAGCAGTAGACAAGTCCTTAATTTGGAGCCTTTCTTTTCCAATTTATTGTTGCAGTTCTCAATCTGGCCGGCAGAGGACTCTTTTCCAATGCAAAAATAGCTTTATTTGTTATATAAATTGGAGAGGTTGACAAGCATCAGAACTGATTACTTATACAGACTACAAGGTCACTTTTATAAACAATGTAGAACAGTGTTTCTGATCCTCATAACCCTCCTGACTGCCTTTTGCAATCCCCTTGAGGTTGTGACAATGGAGAACACCACCACAAGTTATATAAACCCAGTTGTTTGCATAACTTCTCTCTCATTTGGGCCAGATCTTCAATTTACACTAAATGGAATAGCTCAGATGAAGTAAATAAAGAGACACTGATTTATACCAGCTGAGTAGCTGACCCTTTTTTATTTTTTTGTAAACGTACGTGCTACCAGCATATTTTTATAATTGCTAGCCTATGCCAGAGATATTGTGCGGTTGCACATGTGTAAATTGGGAAGTTTTGGTACCTATAGTTCTTTAGCCACAGGGTTCAGAAATGCTGAGACTCTCAAGCTCTTTCTGAAGTAGTCTTATTTAAAATATTTCCTCTGAAATTTTTTTATCAATATTAGAGCTAAAAATATTATGGAAAATTCAGTTGTTATCTGAAGACAATGTATTAGACTGTTAAACTGTGAGAGAGATGAAGTGTAATAATTCAAGTGCAAATCTCAAAACAACTTTAACTGTGGAGTCACTAATACCAGCTCTATTATATGGTCAAACTGTCTTTTACCTAACTAGAGACAAGTGGGCGAGTTAATACCTTTTATTGGACCAACTTCTGTTGGTGAGAGATACGAGCTTTTGAGCTTCCACAGAGCTATTCTTCAGGAGCCAGGGATATAATTTATCTTGAATCTGAGTATCCTCACTTTGTAGATTTAACTTGCATGATTCTTATTGTCCGTAGGTAAATCTCTGATGATAAGATTAGTTGGCTTCCTTTCAGGTAACACTCAAAATAATTAAGAAAATCTCTTATGAGAGTGTGTGACAGTTGACAACACACCATTTGGAACTCAATGTCAATTTAATCAGAACACATAAAGAAGAACACATGAAGAAGAACTTTGTGGAAGCTCAAGAGCTTTTGTCTCTCACCACAGGCGCTGGCTTTTGTTTTTGCCAGTGGGTGCTCCTCTCCACCCCTTTTCCCCCCAAGCAAGTGGGGGTGGGTCCTTGGGGTGGAGTGGGGGGGGGAAGGGCCATGGTCCTGGCACCAGGGCCCACAAAAGATTAATCTGGCCCTGCGGGTGTTCCCTGGTTTTTTTCGGTAGATACTTGAGCACACACAGAGTCAGCACCGATGTCTCTCACCAACAGAAATTGGTCCAGTAAAAGATATTACCTCACCCACCTTGTCTCTCTGATACCCTGAAACTGACACAGCTACATCCACACTGCATTTTACCTAATTTGACTTTTCTACCTATGTTGTGCCCTATCAATCAGATACTGACCAGGTATGTAATTACAGAGTGTGCTGTGATGACTCCATAGACCCTAAAAAATTCATTGCATCTTTAGATTGTATAAGCATTTATACGTGTTCTGATTAAGTTGACATTAAGTTCCAAATTGCGCGTTAATTGTCAACTGTCATACAATTTCATAAGAGGTTTTCTTAGTTTTAATATTTAAAATATATCCCTGTCTCACTGTTCCCAAACATGGCAGGTGTCTCCAAAATAGTGACAGGTTTCAGAGTAGCAGCCATGTTAGTCTGTATTCGCAAAAAGAAAAGGAGTACTAGTGGCACCTTAAAGACTAACCAATTTATTTGAGCATAAGCTTTCGTGAGCATCCGATGAAGTGAGCTGTAGCTCACGAAAGCTTATGCTCAAATAAATTGGTTAGTCTCTAAGGTGCCACTAGTACTCCTTTTCTTTTTCCAAAATAGTGGTTTATCTTAAAACATTCAGTTTTGTGGCAACTATGTAGGCAGAAAGGGGAGGGTGAATTAAAGATGGGAGTTTTCTATTCAGTTTCTTATACAGCACAGTACCATCTGGGTACCTTTAAAAGCTGTAGAAAACAAGAATGTGTCTCTTACTCACTGCATTGGTGAAACTTAAATCAGCTTTAGGTCCAGAGTGTCTGATTTTACTCTACATATATTGGCTATTGTTGGTTTGACTGAGACCTTCAGGGTTGCAAGAATGCAGTTTACCTAATGGTTTATGGTTTGGCTACTGGACATTTATGATGCAATAAATACTGATTTATATTGTTGGGTACAGGCACTAACAATTGGAAAAAAAACTATAAAAGAAGTAGCCTACTCAGGTGTAGGGCTAGCTAATAAAAAGAGATACCTAACAGTCAAGAGGATTTTGTTCTAGACATAGCTGAGGCTAAAATCTGTGACAGATACATTTTTGCTGAGCATAATAATGGAAGTCTTGAGGCAAGGAATAGGCTGGCTGAAACATTAGCAGACACTATGTTAGAATTTCTGCATACAGGATTCTGAAGGAAAGATACAAAATCACAGTCTATAGTTTGTTCACTAAGGATTTAATGAATTCAACTCAAAATCTTAAGTCTACTAAATTTTGGGTGAAATCAGATTTTCAAATGCAATTAATTATTGGGAATCTCTGAATTCTTTAAGTAACTTCTCTCTTGGAGTGCAGTGTGCAACGGAGAATTTGAATGATTAGAGGAATCCTTACCTATAGCATAAAATAGGAAAGAGCGGTAGAGTCGTACAAGAAATTGTTAACCTAAACAAATTCAGTATACTAAAAACAGTAAATGGCAGGAATCTTTTGCAGTAAGAAGCCACTGGGTCAAATCCTTGCCTCGCTCCTACAAGTACTCCCACTAAAAGCAGTGGCCCTGTCTAAAAAGGACCCCACTGTCATTAACAGTGTTTCAGCAATATTAGGTACCCTAGCTTAGAGGAGAAGTGCTCTCCTACAGACCTTGGGAGACAGGCCAGTCCTCGCTTACAGACAGCCCCCCAACCTGAAGCAAATACTCCCCAGCAACTACACACCACACAACAGAAACACTAACCCAGGAACCAATCCCTGCAACAAACCCCAGTGCCAACTCTGTCCACATATCTATTCAAGGGACACCATCATAGGACCTAATCACGTCAGCCACACCATCAGGGGCTCGTTCACCTGCACATCTACCAATGTGATATATGCACCATGTGCCATATGCCCCTCTGCCATGTACATTGGCCAAACTGGACAGTCTCTACGCAAAAGAATAAATGGACACAAATCAGATATCAAGAATTGTAACATTCAAAAACCAGTAGGAGAGCACTTCAATCTCCCTGGACACTCAATAACAGACTTAGAGGTGGCCATTCTTCAACAAAAAAACTTCAAAAACAGACTTCAACGAGAAACTACAGAACTGGAATTAATTTGCAAACTTGACACCATCAAATTAGGCTCGAATAAAGATTGGGAGGGGCTGGGTCACTACCAAAAATAATTTCCCTTCTGTTGATACTCACACCTTTTTGTCAACTGTTGGGAATGGGTCACATCCACCATGATTGAATTGGCCTCGTTAGCACTGACCCCCCACTTGGTAAGGCAACTCCCATCTTTTCATGTGCTGTATATTTATATCTGCCTACTGTATTTTTCACTTCATGCATCTGATGAAGTGGGTTATAGCCCGTGAAAGCTTATGGCCAAATACATTTGTTAGTCTCTAAGGTGCCACAAGGACTCCTCCTTGTTTTTGCTGATACAGACTAACACGGCTGCTACTCTGAAACCTGTCACAGTGTTAATAAGGGTGGGGAACTTTTCAGAAAAAGGCTAGTGCAGACACAGGCTGATTGTTTGTGATCCCCATCGTCTTTTGTCTCCTCCTCAAACCCCCTTTATTATAGTTAAGATTATAATGCGAGGCCTCTCCTACCTTGCTGTATGAAATGCCATCAAATACAGATGTTATTTCAGCTGGAGACGACACATTGACCACAATAGGGTGAGAAGACAATAAGGAGTCGTCCTTCAGCACAGGCAGCACGTCGTCAATTAACACCTGATCAAGCTGGTAAACAGAAACAAAACCAGGAATATAATTCTTACTCAAAGAACAAATAGTTTATAACTTTAAATGGAAGCTTCCGATCTGCCTTTGGTATATGGGATGTGGATGGAGGAGGCATGCAGACTGAAATTTCACCTCCTCTGCAGAACGACTTGTGCATTAGCATTGTATTTCTAAGATGGGGACCTCTTTCCTCTGCTATGATAAATTACCTCCTACAGAATCCTGTTTGAACATGTGCATCTCACAACACAAAAAGGTCAGCAAGGCAAAAAAGGGAGACTGTTACCAATTTCAGTTTTGAGGCACAGCACAGATGGCGATATAGAGGTCGGGTTGAGGAGTACGTAGGGTTTCTTCAGGAACTGTCCCTGTTTTTTGTTTTTTTTTCTTCCTTTGTCAGATCCAGTAACCTGTCATCCATATTCGCTTAATTCCTGATTAATAGATGAATGAGACTAAAGTTCTGTATAACTTTGTTATACCATTCACTAGTATACAGCTCTATGCCTTAGTTAAATACTGTGTCTAGATTTAAAAAGGGGCTACATAACTTCATGATCAATAATAACATGTAGTTATGTATGTTAAAGTAAGAGTAATGGAATTTCATACTTCAGGTTGTAAAGAGATTAATTCAGGATGAGGAAGGATTTCCCCCTTCCCTCCCCCGGCAATGTACAGCACAGGATTGCACAAATGAAAGAGTGAATAATGTTTTTTGGCTTTGCTTTGGAGTATCAGATATGCTCTGGTCACTGCTGAAGTAAATGTGCCAGTGATCAGTATTTTGCTGAAAAGGATTTAACGTAATCAAAATCTAACAAACTAAAGTCGTTCCCCCCCCCCGCCCCCCGCTCTCTATATAAATAAAAGTAGGAATGCATATGATAGCTAGAGTCTCATATTAATTTGGTAGATCCGGGCCATGGCATCTGTTTTTGACAGATAACAAAATCACCTAATTCATACAAGCAATTATTAATCCTCAGTGTGTAAAATAAGCACCTGCTTTCCTTTTCTTGTGTAATGCTGACAGACCCTGCTCATTGGTGGGCAAGTTTGAACGTGGGACCTCTGGAGTTTAGTGCATGAGCCAAAAGCCAACTATCTGTTACCTAAGGCTGTAGAGCAAACTCATTAATATCTCTCTGTCTCTGTCTCTCTCGTGGTGTCAGTGCCACTAGAGGGGACAGAACACCACACCCAGGAGGTGTGTGAGTTACACTTGCACAATCATAAAGCAAACTAATTAGTTCAACTTCACTGTTAGCAATGTTGGGAACTTTAGGATAGACAGGCCACCTGCAGTCACTACTGTTTTAAGCATTTTTTTTTATTAGACTTGCTCTGAGTATGGTTCTATGTCATAGTGCTTAAAACACTTGCAGGAGCCGGATCTGGAGAACTGATTTCCCCCCACTGAACCAAATCTGTAGAAAAAGGTTTGGATCTGAATAAATTCACCCTAAACCCCTTCTTGCCAATCCACCAGACTTCAAAGGGATTCACATTCGAGGTTGCATTGTGGTTGTGTAACACCACACACACACATACTCTTCAGCTCTTCTGAATCAATAAAAGGAGATGCTCCATCTTTCAGGAGTAGGACTTTTATAGCCACTTTGCAAAATTACCATGACCAGGCTCAGAATCTACTTATGATTCTTTACTATGATAATAAGCTAATATTTTACTCATTCATCAAAACATTACTCTCCTCAGGTGAGCAGAACTTTGCAAGTCTTATAGACTAGTTTCAGACCAAAACCTAGTTAGCAGGACAATTTAGAAACCCAGCAAGTCCTTTCACAGTCCAGTCAGTAGAGGCCTGTGGTATACAATCACACAAATCAATTTGTTCAGGTATCTCCTTTCTCTACATAGCTGCGTGCCACAATAATTAAGTGTATGTGTATCCACTACGTGTCCTTGTTTTCAGTGTCTGTGACATGACTCTTCTTTTCATTCTATTCCAAAATAAAAAATATAGTGTAGAAATAATTACCATTTGCCAATCAGTTTCTGCAGCATTTACTCCCAGGAACTCAAAGTAACTGGCAAATCCTTCATTTAGCCACAAGTCGTCCCACCAGTCCATGGTCACAATGTTTCCAAACCACTATAATTGTAAGCATTAAATATGAAGTGTTAGCCACCGTGATAATTGTATATTATAGTTTTGCAAATCTTCATGCAGTATCTTCATTTGTTTACATTTCTTCCTGTTGCCAGGAAGAAGAATTTGTCGTAAAGCTAGGTTTTTAATGGGAATTCAGATGATGACTCACATTACTCATTTGTATTATGAAATTACATATTACAGCGGTGATTTGGTACTGATTCATATACCACTGGAAGTATTTTTAGTTTCTTCCTCTTGATTTGATTTACCTTTATAGGGACCAACTTTTCAAGCAGCTTGCAGAGTTTAGTTGGATCCATTTGCAAACTTAAATCACATATCTGCACATGTAAATGATGTGGGTGGGTGGATGTGAGAGAGATGTGGTTTCAGGCCGATTTTTCAGAGGCTGGCTGAAAACCTGGTCCTAAGCATCTAATTTTCTGAGAAGAGTCCATTTGCAATAATTCCAGTACTGTAAAACTCTAACAGTAGAATTGCCTTTGTGCACTTATTTTAAAGTGAGGTTTAAACATACTTAGAAGACCTGGAACCAAATGTATGGCTGATTATTTTCATAAACGAGGTATGGATACTGTGCACTTCTAGTGCTTTAAAAACATTAAACATTTAATAAAATCTACCTGGTGAACGAGCTCATGGGCAATCACAGCTGCTACTGTCTGTTTGTTGGACGAAGCAGATTCTTTGGGATCGTAAAGTAGGTTTGTTTCTCTGTAAGTGATCAGACCCCAGTTTTCCATAGCACCAGTCCCAAAATCTGGAATAGCTATTTTATCTATATTGAAAGAAAGAGAGCTGGGTAAACATTGTATTCTCTAAGATTCTTAAATGATATTTCCTTTTTAGGTAGGAAGACATCCATCTGCTTATTCATAACATAAGATAACAGCTTGTTTTGTTGTTCACCATTTGACAGTCTTCTATATTACATACGGCAATGACAGAGTGAACCCCAGGATTTCTGTTCCTATGTGTAGGATGATCAGTGATACCATGGGGCAGATCCTCAACTGAATGTAAATTGTCATAGCTCCATTGACTTTAATGTAGCTCTGACAGTTTACATTAGTCAAAGATCTGTCCCCAGATAAAGTGCTGTTCAAACTTATGGAAATAAACTTGTGATCCAACACTAAAATTTGGCTCCAGAAATTATTAGTATTTTCTAGGGATATGCTGTAGGCAGTAAAGCATCCGAAACTGTCTGTAACATAATGAGGAATGTCATTATTTGTCACTCTCTGGAATAACAAATATTTATTGACTTATTCACTGAAGTTAATCCCCCATATGGTGATTTGCTTCTCATTGCAATCTGTGGAATCACTTCTTCATGATCCATAATCAGTACAAGTTAAAATGAGAATTTGGACTCTCAGATGACAGAACAAGAAGCAGTGGTCTCAAGTTGCAGTGGGGGAGGTCTCGTTTGGATATTAGGAAAAACTATTTCACTAGGAGGGCGGTGAAGCACTGCAATGGGTTACCTCGGGAGGTGGTGGAATCTCCATCCTTAGATGGTTTTAAGGCCCAGCTTGACAAAGCCCTGGCTGAGATGATTTAGTTGGGGATTGGTCCCGCTTTGAGCAGGGGGTTGGACTAGATGACCTCCTGAGGTCTCTTCGAACCCTAATCTTTCATGATTCTATGATTGGCCATGCATTCTGTTCTGTGAGGGTAAGGGTAAAATAGAAATTGATTCAAAATTGGACAGAAAACCTTACACACATCTCTAATTGCAAATTGCAGGTGTTTATTCTAGCCAGCTCGGTCACTGGTCAGAGCTGTCAACCTGGCAAGGTCTGTGGGACACTTTATACAGTCTGTCAAAAGATCCAAAATGAGGAACACAAGAAAAATTAGTGATGCCAGAAGCTTTGATGTGATAGTAAATTAATTTATTTAAAATAATCATTTTGTTAAAACCCTCTTTGATTCATTCATTTCTGATTTAATCAATTTATCATAATGAATGGATAATATCATAAAGATAAGAAGGAAAGATGGAATTTTGGTTTTGAACTGGAGAGTTGAGATGTTTGTCTCCTACAGCTTGGCGCTTTGAGGAGCACAATATAAAATCTATAAGCTGGTCTACTTTACAAATATTATTAATTCAGGAGACAGAGTTTGACTTTGAAATGTAGATGGAACCTTATCAGTGTCCTTTAACTTGGCATCAGACATGTTACAGAAATATGCACTTGGTTATAGATCATTAAGATTCGGTCTAAATGGATCCACAAATTGGAGCCAGCTTGTAAACAGGTAAAGAGACAACTGTGTTGTAGCTAGGTCTCCTGACTTAAGGTATGTCTATACTACCTGCTGGATTGGCTGGCAGCGATCGATCCCGCAAGGGTCAATTTATCGCATCTAGTCTAGACACTGCGGTGAGTAGATCGAAGTACGTCGACTTCTGCTACGGTATTCACATAGCTGAAGTTGTGTAACTTAGATTGATCCCTCCCCCAGTGTAGACCAGGCCTTAGTTGTAATTTGTAGTGTAAATGGACATTTATAGTGACTCAGTTGATATGTAGCGGTGAGGAGAAGAGGAAGGTCAAAACCTTCAGAGAATTTAGCATGTCAGTTGCTTTACATGGGTAATCCATTAGACAATGCATAGCATGATTTTTTTTTTTTTTTTTAAAAATCTCCTCTGGCTACCTTAACTTTTTTTTTTTTTTTAAATTTCCATCCTTTTCAGTTAAGTTTATAAACCTTAATAAACTATACCTTTGGATTTTATAGCAGAGGCTGCTTCTATAGCTTTTTCACAGCTCTAATTATATCCCCAATTAGTTCTAATTTCACAAATCAGATCCAGATTTCAAACACCCAAATTTAGGGATGCTCAGATCCAACGTTTTGCTTTGGGACCTTAAAATATAGGGGCTACAGGCAAAATTTGGTTCCCTAGCAAGGTTGGTTTTGGTTGAATCTGGGCTCTTCATTCAACCCATCTATAGAAAATAAATTATAGTCATGGGTCCAAACTCTGCCCTGGTGGAAATGGGTGCACACAAATTGGAGCAAGTCACATGACTTGCATCATTTGTGTCACCGGTGACTCTGGTTGAGAAGTGTCCTTGGGAGCTGAATCAGTTTATCTCAAGCTGCATCTGGCTGTTTCTCTGTTGATGTCACCAACGTTTCTTGTTGTTTAAAATTGGACAGTCTAAAATAGCGGTGTTAGGGCCCGTGTTTGGATTCAAGCTGCCAGAATGAAGGGAGGAGAATGTCCTAATTGGGTCTGAGCCTCCCCTCTTGACATACGAGAGCATCTTGAACTATAAAGTCTTAATCTCAGCAGATTCTGGCATAGCTAACAGCAACATTTCTATATTCTCACTCTCCCATGAAACAACGATGACTCAGAGCAGAAAACAAAACCGTGATAGTAAATTAAGAGAATGAAGAATATAAATGGTAACAATCACCTAATTTTGGAAGAGAATACTTCATATCAAAATACCGTTCAAAGTAGTCAAATACAACTTTAGTAACATTTGCTGCATAATCTGCTGTGTGTAATTGCTTTGGCTGTGCATATATCCGGAGCTGTAAAACAAAGCAGAGAAATACAATTAGAGCAGATCCCAGTTGGACAAAACAAATCAAATTATATTTAGCACTGAGGAATCATTTAGCAAAGAGAAGGATAATATGGCTGACTTTTCTTCTCTGGAAGATTAAACCTAACACTAAAACCCTTGTCTAAACCACTTATATGAGGAGGTTTATGAAATGTCAACTTTATATATAGATTAAATCCATGTGTAACCCCCCCAAAATCTGTGCACTATTCATTCTTGAAACATTATGAGCTTATTTTCTTCATTCCTCCCAGCCACTCTCACTCTATCATTTCCTTTTTTTGTCCAATCTTAGATTACAAAATCTTTGGGTGGGAAATCTGTCTTTACTTGTTTTGTAAGGTACCATTCACATCTATGGTGTTATACTGTATAAGTAAAAAGTAACACTAAGGAACAAACCTAGCCTATATTTTGCTAAACCATATTTCTGTCTGCTCCTCTGCTTTCAACAAATTCTATCTGGACTTTTGACCACAGCTTAAATTAATTAGGATTTGACCTTTGACCTCATTTCCCTGTAATTAGTGGAAGCCACCACATCACATTTGAATAGATTTAGAAAACTTATTTGTTGGAAGATCAGCTATGCTTTTCAGTTTTTTAAAGGGATTCCTTCCCCAAATTAACACTCTTAAGCTTTGCCGCTGTTACTGATAGACACCCTCTAAGAAAGAATAGGCATGCATGCTCTCCTAACACTAGTGCATGAGACGGGAAGTACTGCAACCCACTATCAACAAAACAGCGCAACTGACCCTATAAACATTCAAAGAAAATCAGTTGGAAAAAGGGTGGTTTTTTCCCTCTGGTCTTTTGATATCTTTAGAGTTTCCTTGTAACAAGAGTGGGTACATAATTGTATTCCACAACTCTCTGCTATAGAAGTGCACTGTACAGGGAAGAGGAGGTAGGGAACACCTTCCCCACACAGATGTACCAGTGCAGGATTGAAACCTAGTATTCCAGGGCATTGGATCAAGGAGCTGGCACATTCTGGGGTATGGTCAAATGGTTATACTTCTGGAGCCAGCAGAGAAGGAGACCAAGACAGACTGACAGATGCAGAGGGAGCTGATAGACATACACTCTCTGCTGTGGTCACTTTATTGTTCTGGCAGCAAAAGCTTTGCACTTGGGGATGGAGAGAGTGGGAGGGAGGAGAGTACAGAGTCCACTGAAGATTTAAAGGGACAGGATATCACACAGTCGTTGGTCTCTCTATATATGCATGTTTCATTTAGTGGATAGATATTGTTCCTTTTTGAAGTAATTGTAAAGTGTGCTCTGTTTCCTTCACCTTCCTCCCCAGCTCTGGTTACCCCTAGCTCTCCTGTTCTGCACTGACAGTTTCTCAACTTTTCATGATTAGAAGAATATCAGGGTTGGAAGGGACTTCACGAGGTCATCTAGTCCAACCCCCTGCTCAAAGCAGGACCAATCCCCAATTTTTGCCCCAGATCCCTAAATGGCCCCCTCAAGGATTGAACTCACAACCCTGGATTTAGCAGGCCAATGCTCAAACCACAGAGCTATCCCTCCCCCCCATGGTTCAGGTAAGTGTAGGAAACTGCTTTTAGTAGACTAAACTCTGTCTGACTGTTGACATTAATATTATAAAAATAGAATGGCAGTGTAGTAAGGTAGGCATAGGCATGCGTGATAGCTGCTAAGCCATCTGCAAAGTATCATGCTTAGAGCTTGGCTTGCAAGAGTGATATTTGAATAGAAAATTCCAAAGCTGGTATGATGAGGATAGGCTCTTGACTTTATGTGTGTTCTGTGATATTTCGTACTTGGATTTGTTTATTATAACCTGCAAACTACAGACCAGTCAATTAACTGAGCAGTATGGTTGGATATTAAGGTGTATGCATGCACATTTTAAATCTATAATTACATTTTTTAATGAAGAGGAGAAAAGTGATATGTCAAGTGCTGATTTTTCATGCCCCCACCATCTGTGATCAGGAACTGCCGCTGCCACATGGTAATTAATTTTGTATTACTATTTAGCAATGGAATATCCCTCAGGCTTAAGAGACCAGGGACTTTTTCCTTCAAAAATGTACAATTAGAGCTGGATGGGCATTTTTTGGTGAAACAGTTTTCTTCAGAAAATGCAAATTTGTCAAAATCAAAACTTTTCTGAGAAAAGTATTTGTGCTGACAAAGCTTTCGTCTGGAAGGTTTCTTGGGTCCAGGATGGAATTTATGGTCAAAACTAAAAGAGAGAGAACCCAGAACAGGCAATAGTCCAGTGGTGAGGACACTCACCTGGGATGTGGAAAAACCTAGCTTCAAATTCCTGCTCTGAATCAGGCAGGGATTTGAACCTGGATCTTCCATATCCCAGGGGGGTGCCCTGACCACTGGGCTTATTAGTTATTCTGGTGTCTGCCCCTCTCTCTTTTGCACTCTCACACACATACCATAAATTCCATCCTGGATCCAAGAAACCTTCCAGTTGAAAGTTAGTCAAAAATGATAGGTGTCCACAAAAACATTCACTTTCAATGAGTCTGAATCTTCTGATGGAAAAAATATTCCTTTGAAAAAAATCCTGACCACGTCTAGGCTTTGAACTGGACAAAGGAGTTGGCCTGCGGTGAGGAGCCGTGGTTGGCAGTTGACAGGCTTCAGTACAATGAAATTAAGCTTTCTGCAGGAAAAAGTGGTGAGGAATACAACTGAAAGGCAAAAAAACAGCTTCTAAAATTTAATTGGGTTTTCATCAAGACCAGGGGATTTCCATGAGGGTTGGTTTGCAATTACTGTCTGTAACTTCCCCTTCAATAATCTCTTTACTCAATTTAGTGTGCTTCATTTCCCCCCCCACCCCAACTGGAATAGTTATACTGGTGAAAGGCCTAGGGTGGGCAAAATGATATGGGTAAAAAGGTGCATTACATTTGTTTATTCTGCTTCCAGAACTGAAATAAGCTATACTGGCATTGGCACTTTTTTTTACCAGTATAATTGCATCCACGCTAAGGGGGTGCTGCTGCTTTAACTACATCTAAGCAGCAAAACTTTCTAGTGTAGCCAAAACCTTTAGGCATTTTTATTGACTAACATAAATAAAATGTGTAAGAACTATAGCCCAAACTAGATGGGGATTCTTCATGCAAACTCTGTGCTGGTATTAACATCCCCTCCCCTAATATACACACTTTAAAGTGCTATATAAGGGTGAGGTATGTATTTATTTATAACTTGTAGATATTCACTTTTATTCACAAAAGCTACAGTCGTACTATATCTTTTCTGCCTTTAATATTCCCTTTTGAAACAACCAAGGTCAATCCCCAACTCACAGTCTAGAGTGTGGTAGCTGAATGTAGAATGGGAGGGCTTTTGTGTATACAAAAGAATGACTTCGTGTTCGGTTGCAGCATTCCATTTCTTTTTCCCTGAATACATTTTCCAAAAGACCCATGCAAATTCTGATCGTGTACACGATTAAGCTCTAGAGTGTGTGTGTCTAGGCTAGATAAACATAGTCCTGACACTGAAAACAAGTGGAGCAGCCTATCTGAGAACCACAGGAGCACCTTGGTCGAAAGGTTTGGAGACCCCTTGCTGATTATCACAGTTTATGACTTAGATTTGCAACTAAACAAGCAAACACAAATTTAAAAAAAATCAAGGATACTGCTTCACATCGCAAAATGTACTCTGGTCACGTATTTAGACAAACGTAGTGCAGTTTTAATTTGTGATCCAACACTGCATGCGCAAAGATGGACAAATACATAACGTTTTAGAGCAAGGAGACCTCAGCACAGCACTGTGCTATTAGATCTTTGCTAAGAAGTGGGGTGAGACCTCTGGGATTTTTGTGAAAACCCTAAAACGTAGGAAGGATTGATTTGCAGATTGGGACACTGAGGCAAAGTACTGACTTACCCACAGAAGGTCACACTGTGAGTCAATGGCAGTGTTGGGAATATAATCCAGAAATCTGGATTCCCAGTCATTACAAAAAGAAAAAAGAAAAGGAGTACTTGTGGCACCTTAGAGACTAACCAGTTTATTTGAGCATGAGCTTTCGTGAGCTACAGCTCACTTCATCGGATGCATAGCATATCGTGGAAACTGCAGAAGCTTCTGCAGTTTCCACAATATGCTATGCATCCGATGAAGTGAGCTGTAGCTCACGAAAGCTCATGCTCAAATTCTGCAGTTTCCACAATATGCTATGCATCCGATGAAGTGAGCTGTAGCTCACGAAAGCTCATGCTCAAATAAACTGGTTAGTCTCTAAGGTGCCACAAGTACTCCTTTTCTTTTTTCTTTTTACGAATACAGACTAACACGGCTGTTACTCTGAAACCAGTCATTACACAATATTTTCTCTTGAACAGTAATAAATTAGCCTGAGCAAATCGTTAAAACATCCTTCCTGCAAAGTGTGTTCTCTGATCCTTAGAAGAGAAGGGAACTAGCAACAGCACCACACTGGAAGAATTTTTCTGTCTCACATTGAAAAACTTAGACAAATAACTAGTTAACAGGGGTTGAACATTCCAGATTAAGTTCAGGCTCAATAAGGAGGCTGAGTGAAAGGCTAACTCATGGCTAGGATTTCACCTTCAGATTCAACAACTCTGGTAAAATCTTGTGAACTCTTCCCACAAGTTTTCGAATAGTAAAAATCTCATGAGACTAGCCATTCTTGTAAGATTTTGGCTGAATCCAAATCAAAACTGGAAAACAGACTCCTTACTCTTTTGGATACAATCTGGAACCAAAATTGTAGGAGCCAGTTCAGATTTGTGGATTCAAATCCAAACATACTCAGCTCAGAGGACTGAGGTTCCAGCCCTTCAGGGCAGGGACTGTCTCTTTTTAACATGCATCATTCCTACTCTGGTTGGGGGCATAACTGTAATATAATTAATAACTGTACACTATGCATTTTTATATAACAATGCATTGCTATGACTCAAGTTTTTCAACGTTGTTGATTAATAAGCAAGAGAGACATGAGGTCCACATAGATTCACAGCTTTTAAGGCCAGAAGGGACTATTTTGATCATGCAGTTTGACTTCCTGCAGAACACAGGCCATAAGAATGGGAAGATTAAGCAATACAATATGAAAGCTGATTTATGTTTTTTAAAACTTGCATCTGGAATGTGTTCAGAATGAAAATTGGACTTACAGGAATTCCACTGGCAGACTTTCTTTCTACCCAATCAAACTGGTGCACAGCAAAGCACACCAAATAAGTGCTCATTGGGACAGATTTCTGAAAAGTTGTCCTGTTCCAGCCATCAGGCAGTTGAACCGTTTGCTGAAGAAGGAGAAAAATAATTCTTACCTTGTGAATCTGCAAACACGTGCATAAAAGAGTAAAATATTCATATATAAACTAGAGCTATAGGAATGACGAATTGTGTCTCTGGCTTTACACAGCTCGTGGAATGGGAACATGCAAAGTGATTTTTTTCTTAAAGGTGGAATGCATATGATGGGGCTTTGTTTTTATGCACTAAGAATGAGTTTTCTTATTTCTAGCTGTTTGCATTAAGAAATCAAACCGTGCATGTCTGTGCTTATATACTCTTGTTTGGATGAGTTTTTCAATATGCTTGAGCCCTGGTTAATGTGTTTTCTAGCTAGCCTTCTTGAAATGGCTCCATAAAACCAAAATGTTGAAGAAATTAAAGAATGGGTCAAACTATGCCCTCCTTTAAACCTGTGCAACGTTCCTGAAGCTAGTGAGGTAGTACAGATGTAACTGAGGGCAGAATTTAGTCCACTGAATCCAGTCCAATTTCTTTCAGTAGTAATTAGTGCTGTAAACCTTGCTGGGTTTGCTTTGCAAGGGGTTGTTCAAACACCCTTTTGTTTTTAGGGCTGGCCAGATTTTTGGTTTGTTAATCCATTGCAAGCCTGTCCTGATTTTAGCAAATGTACTTGGTATTCTTAAATATTTGCTGAATAGTTTGGACAAATTACTTCAACTGTTCGTTATTTGTTACTGGTCATGTGGTATATATATCCCTGGTTGGATGACTCTCTATAAAAGAGAAATAGCCAATGACAAATAATAGATACTATACCTATAGTACAGTGGTTCTCAACTGTGGTCCACCGCTTGTTCAGGGAAAGCCCCTGGTGTGCCAGGACAGTTTGTTTACCTACAGCGTCCGCAGGTTCAGCGGATCATGGCTCCCTCTGGCCGCGGTTCACTGCTCCAGGCCAATGGGGGCTGCAGGAAGGGCAGTCAGCACATCCCTCGGCCCGCGCCGCTTCCCGCAGCCCCTATTGGCCTGGAGTGGCGAACTGCGGCCAATGGGAGCTGCAATCAGCCGAACCTGCAGATGCGGCAGGTAAACAAACTGGCCCAGTGCGCCAGGGGCTTTCCCTGAACAAGTGGTGGACCACAGCTGAGAACCACTGCTACAGTAGAAATATAATAAACTTCTGAGATTTTTGTGAATAGCAGCCTTTACATGAATAACAGATGTTTTGATACCATAAGCAAGAGTGAAACAAATTAAAGTAAATTATTTATATAGTCACAAATCTGTTTTTTCCCATTATTCAAGCAGCTCTGTTCTGATATCTCCAGTCCCGAATATCCCTTTGAGTTTTTAAGACTGAAAACACCCATAATCTCAAAGAAACATTCAAATGAAATCACCGTTTCCCCTGTTCTTTCAAAAGTAAATTTCACAGTTTCAGTGCAAAATACTTGATCAGTCAAATCCTTTTGTAGAACCTTCCATTCAGTCTTTTATGCTTTGAACACCTTTCCAAAATATGTTAACTGTGCTTCTACTTTCAACTTACTCAAATTTCTCCTAGAAACTCCATCAGCATTTCCTACAAAAATGGAGTAGTCCATGAAAAACATCAGTAAGTTTCTAAGCCATGTCTACACTCAGAAAAAAAGGTGTATTTTTAGCATATAAAAACACAAGAGCTACCATACTGGGTAAACCATGGTCCATTTTGCCCAGTTGCCTGTGTCTGCCGGTAGTCCATACCAGAGCTTCAGGGAGAGTGTACAGAACAGGGCAGTTAAGGGTGAATCACTCCATATCTTCCACTCATGGCTTCTGGTAGTCAGAAGTTTAGGGTCACCCTGAAGCATGAGGTTGTGTCCCTGTCCATTCTGGTTAATAGCCATTGATGGACCTATCCTCCATGAATTTATCTAGTTCTTTTCTGAACCCAGTTATACTTTTGGCCATCAGAACATCCTATGGCAATGGAATTCCACAAGTTAGTTGTGTGTGCATGAAAAAATACTTCCTCTTGTTTGTATAAAATCTGCCACCTATTAATTTTATCAGGTGACCCCTGGTTCTTGTATTGTAGGAAAGAGTAAATAACATTCTCTATTCACTTTTCTACATCATTCATGATTTTATATGCTGCTATCATATCCCCTTTCGTTGTCTCCTTTCTCAGATCAACAGTCCTAATCTTTTTAGTCTCTCCTCACATAGAATTAGTCCAAACGCTTGCTCATCTTTGTTTCCCTTCTCTGAACCTTTTCCAGTTCCACTATATCCTTTCTGAGATAGGGCTACCAGAACCGGACACAGTATTCAAAGTGTGGGTGCATCATGGATTATATAGTGGCATTATTATATTTTCTGTCTTAATTTCTATCCCTTTCCTAATAGTTCCTAACATTCTGTTAGCCTTTTTGACTGCTGCTGTACACTGAGTAGAAGTTTTCTGAGAACTATCCACGGTGACTCCAAGATTTTTCTTGAGTGATAATAGCTAATTTAGAGCCCATCATTAAATATGTGCATTACTTTGTACTTATCAACACTGAATTTCATCTGCCATTTTGTTGCCCAGTCACCATTTCTGTGAGATCCCTCTGTAGCTCTTTGTCAGCTCTGTGTAAGCTCGAAAGCTTTCTCTCTCTCACCAACAGCAGTTGGTCCAATAAAAGATATATTACCCTTCCCACCTTGTGTCTTGAATATCCTGGAACCAACACGGCTACAACACCACTGTGTATAATTTATATATGTCCAGTAGGGGAGGCAAGTCTACAATATCTGTGCATGTGGAAGCTCAGGGATAGGCAGCTAACGAGAAAATGTGATTCTCTCCTGCACTGGGATTGGCATTGCTGTGTTGTGTTCTACTGTTAAAGCCTTGGTGGCCAGTAATACACAACTAGGAATGACAACTAAACAACCAGTCCTATTTTATATAAATCTTATTTAACCTAAAGCTGTATAACTTCTGAGATGACAAATGATCTGTTAACACACAAGGGTGTTTAGATTTGAATTACTCTTATGTTTGTTTTACAGAATCATTATACTTATTTAGTACATTTGTGAAATACATACCTCTACTGGCATGTTGGCAAGTGCTTTGTATGGTTCTTTATGGATGATAGATATGGTGTAAGTTGCCTTTTTGTTCGGCTCATCAAAGCAAGGAAACGACTTCCGTGCATCTGTTGGCTCATGATCAGTAGCTGCTATGCTCCTTTAAAATAAACAAAAAGATTGTTGCATTGTCCTAAGCCTTCATGGCAGCCATTCTTTGTTATTTCCATGTCTGAGCATAATCGGTTGTTAATACTGCAAACTGTAGTAGAACTAGCAAGTTTTATTGTCAGTGGTCCTTTTATAAAGATACAACTTAAATATTTATAACCCTCAAATATTCTAAGGCTCCTAGAAGTCACAACCGGTAGGTGTTTTAACAAAAAACAAGTAAAACTGCTAATCACAAATGGAGGACGTGCTCAAATATTTTTTAAGAGCAGGAAAAGTAAAACACAAGTAGTTCCTCCCCTAGTAAGGGGAAATCCTGCTCAATGTGAGTAATCCCATTGACTTCATATTAGTAAACATTAGTAATGTCATCAACTAAAAGGAAACTCAGGCCCTAATCTAGCGATGAGCTCTGAATGAATGGACTGCTCTGCCTATAGGAAGCTCCACTGATTGGGTCTTCCTGGAGCTCATTACAGGATCGGGACCTGAGCTACTCCTGGAAAGACATCTTCAAAAGCTTCTGAGTGATTGCTTAATCACAACCCCGCAAAATAGTGAAGCTGCCTGCACAGCACTTTCTTGTTATAGGCATTTATCACTTGGAGGTTACCCTGTACACCTGCCTGCCAGTGCTGCTAAACTTTACTGACTCCACTGATGAGTTGTGTACTGACATGAAATGTTTGAAATTGGGTAGAACATCTAATGACAAATCAGTGCCACAGTGTGTTTGCATGTTTTAGCTTGGAAGTGAAGTGGGCTCTCTTACATAGACATGACTAAGGGAATTGTTGCAAATTGGGATCATTTAGAAAACGTTGCCAAGGCTTGTATGAAACATCCTCCTACATGAAATCAAGTTTTCTCCTATCAGCATGCTGTTCAGGGATGGAGCGTGCTCTTTGTTCTGATTGGTGGGGGAATGCATCTCTGATATCTCTTCAATTAATTTGGAATGTGGTGCATTTTCTCACAGCATTTCTACAGCTGCTCAAGCTACATTAGGGTAAGGAATGGATTTTTTTGTTTGTTCTTTCCCAAAAAAGTAATCAAAAATACTCATAATAAATGATAGATCTTTACCACCATCACAAGTTCACCTGATAGCCAATTTTTCAGTGTTTCTGTTGCCTTTGGCTTTCCCCTGTGATGGTTAAATACTAAAATGGTCATTAAAAAACTGTAGTAGCAGCAAGGTTCATGTAGAAGTCTGAGGAGATAATACATCTCGATTTTTACTATTCATATTCATTTGGACAGTCACTTAAATGCCTTGAATTCATGGTCTTGGGGGAGGAAGTGTCATGAACATCACCTTATTTAAACCTCTCAAAATAGCTTAGACTTAATGTAGTTTCTTCTGCTTTGTAAGATGTTTGATGTCCTGTTCTCCTCTTTGTAGGGTTTAGAAGATATTTAACAACCAAGTTAACTTCAATTCCCTGGGCAATGTTTTACAGTTGTTGCTTTAAAAAACTGCTGTATATTTAGACACACTTCTATCCATGTTCCTCAAGACTGATAACACAAGAAACTTTACACTGATTTATAAGGTGATAAACCATATATCCTCATTCATTTGTGGTGGGCAGACAAACACCAGTGACGCAATGTCTCAATGCCACAATTCATGGGGATTGATTCAGAGATCTCTAGACCAGGGCATCCTCCTGTGCAGACAAGTGGTAATTAAAGAAAAAATGAAATATTGTATAACTTGGTTTTGAGATAAAAACCTTCCCTTTTTCATAAGGTGGATTCTGTCCCTGCAATTTCTGTTGATCTCCAGGTTTTTAAAACATGAACCAGAAGCGACAAAGTTGTAAATATACCAGGAATATTAAGAGATCTGTCTGACCACATGCAGCTGTTGTTCCCAAAATAAAACATTGCTACGTTTAGAGTGATGATAAATTACCATTTTTTGCCAAGCATAAACAGATTTTCATTAAAAAGAGAGAAATTTTTGTCTCCCTCAGTTAAGTAATGGATTTTCATCCTTTTTTTGCAAACATAGATTCATCACTTTCCCAGGGAAATTTTGGCACTTTAGCAAGGGATACACAGTCATGGCAAAATGTGTTTTCTGCCTGCAGCAAATGCCTTGGCTTCCTTTTTAAATAGTTTTCCATTCTCTCCTTGAATTTTCTCTATTTCACATCTGTGCAACCAACAAAACCAGGAATACCAGCTTCCTTATCAGCTGGAGATGTGCCCAAACTAGCACCATTTGAGCCCCTTCCACACCCACACAATGCTTCACTTCAGTGGTTTGAATAAAAGGGAACTCACATTTGAGCCATATTTTAGTTATGCAAAGCCAAGACACAGCTGCCTTGCCCATCTGTATCCTCAGTAATACCAGAAGAAAAGAAACTGGAGTTATTTCACATCTCTTGATGGCAGCTGAGGACTGAAAAATCTGTCACGCTCTAGTCTGACGCTTATTTGGTACTTTTATGGACCTCGTTATCCTCATATCTGAGCACCTCACAATCTGTTTGTTGTACTTATCCTCACCACAACCCTGTGAGGTATGGAAACGCTATTATCCCCATTTTACAGATGACGCGCAGAGAAGCTGAGTGTCATAGCGGAAGTCCGTGACAAAGAAGAGCATTAAACCCTGGTTTCCCAAGTCCACAGGCTAGTCCCCAAACCACTGAATCATCCTTCCTCTGGGACCTAACAGTGCCCTCTGGTGAATGTATAAAACCAGAGATGGATCCAAGGGACAGTAAAGTCTGGACCCGTGACCAGTGTATAAAGAAAAGGGCCTGCAGCAATGCTTAAGCAATCCTTTGCCCTGGCAGAAGCAGCTCTCCAGACGGCTTTTTCCACTCCACCTCCTCCTCCTCCCTGCCAGTCTTCCTCTTCTCCATCAGCAACCAGGTCCCACAGCTTCTGAGACTGTTCAAGAGGAAAGCTAATTGCCAGGTGGCTGAGTCCCCACCTCTCTCTCTCATAATATAGGCTGGGCAGGTAGCACTGCCTATTATTAATGTTGCCCAATTCTTCCCATGATAAGAGGTGTTTTCACTTGCTTCTAACATTGCCAAACTTATCATTTGGGCTAAAATCTTCCACAACAGGTATCTACCTCAGGCTGAAGTTTTACTGAAAAATTTCAGTCAAAATAGTTCAGTTACTTGCTTCTGAGAACAAGGTGAGGGGAAAATAAGTTGTTTGCCCATGTTAAACAATTCTGGTGCTTTTTCCTTCGTGAATCTTCAGTGCCTGCATTCTCTGGAGGAGGGATTTGAAATTTTGGTAGGGGGTGTCTGGACTATGTCTGGACAAATTTTGTGTCTGGACTGTGCCATGCCCATGAAAATCTTCCCAAATTTGGTCAAGTTTATAAACCTTTGAAATATCACACTTTGCCTATGTTCCATAGTGGTTTGTTAGAGTTTGGCCACTAAATTCACTGAAGATTTCATCTGCATTGGGCATGCTGTAGCCAAGGGCTGAGCAGAACTTTCCCTGCAATTACAGTTCTGGGCTACTGAGGCCCATGTGGAGGTTGGGTACCTGAACTTAGAGCAGGAAGCCTGTCTTTTGTGTGCTCTCAATACCCAATCAAACCCTTGACCGCATCCCCGGGCACAGTTGACATGGAAGAGGAAGCAGCCTGATTTGAATGCAGAGGGGACAAGAGTTGGACCTGAGGGGAAATCTGGAGATTATATTGGGCCAAGGAACCTTTTGTGGTGAGACTGAAACTGTAGGCTTATGGTGAGGGGAGAGGAGAAAGAAACTGGGAGTTGGGTGGGTAGACTGGGACTGGCTGGGCCGGGGTGGAGGGATTGGGACTGGCAAGCAGTGAAGCTAGTAGGAGAAAGTCAGGGTGAGGAAAGGCAGATCTGACTAGAAACTAGGATGTGGGGGAATGACTGGGGCAAGGATAAAGGGGGATATGAGTGGAGGGACACTGAGATTGAACTAGGAGTCCAGGAAGAGAGACTGGGACTGAGAGCTTATGGAGATGGAGAAAATGGAGGGAGAAAAACAGATTAGATGAGGAACCAGAAGGGAGAAATGGGGAATTGTTGGGTCAGGAGACTGGAACTGTTCATGCTATGGGGAAGACTGGGAGTGGAGGTGGAGAGACTGGGATGGGGAGTGCAGAGAGAAACTAGGACTAGCTTGGCAAGGAGACTGGGACTGAATAGGTGAAGAGAATGAGACTGGTACAAGAGGCCATGGAGAGGGGAAGAGACAGCACTGGGACAGGGACAAATTGAAGAGGACAGAACAGAAAAAATCCAGCGAGGGGGAGATAAACAAAAGACTGTGTACCCACGTGAGCACGCTTCCCTCCAGAGCCTGGAATGAAACCCAAGATCCCTGAGCCTCACCATTCCTCTGCCATCAGCAAATATCTGTGAAAGCCACTGGTAAAATGTGTCTCATCCCCCTCTAGTGCTGATCCACATAAAGGAGGACAATCTACTACTGCAATCAGTTATTCGGCCTAAGTGGCAGACATCTGTGTGGTGGATCTAAAGCTTCCAACCTGCTGATGAACCAAGTGAGTGTCAATATGATTCCACATGTTGGAATTTCTGTTCACTTGCTTTTCAGTTTGCTTTTTTAAAAACTTAGGAGATTACACACACAAAGCTATATTAAAGAAATATTATTAAGGTTGCAAAGTCAAGTACTCAAAAGTTAGGAAATGCCAGAATTAAGATTGCCTGTGCAACCTTAATTCAGATGTCTTGTTCATATGCATTATGATCATCTTAAATTACATGCTCAGATACTATTTTTTCCAGAGGACCTCTGCCTCATTCAGTGCACAAACAGATCTGGAATGAACCAGGGTTGTGTAATGAAGGAGACTTGTCTGTAGGATCCCTGCCTGATTTATTGCTGATGTTGGAAGGTGTGTAATGATTGAGGCAGGGAGATTGTAAGAAGAGGATGGACGGTCTTGTGGTTAAGGCATGCTGTCCTAGAGAATAGAAATGCATCCCTTCCTCTGCCACAAAGTTCCTGGTCATGCTAGGAAAATCAGTTAAACCAAACTTTTGACAGGTGGTCAATAATGGTGCTTCACTTGAAACCCTGGTATCTAATGTGCAGAAGTGCTGAGAACTCCCAGCTGCAACTGAGGTCACAGGGAGCTGTGCTTAAATATATATAAAATGCAATGTAATGCTACCTACACTGCAAAAAATCAGATACTGGTATCACCTCAAAGCAGTGGGTACTTTTGACCTTAATTTCTCTGTGCCCCAGTACCCCATCTGTAAAATTAGAATAGCAATATCTCTTCATTTACAGGAGTGTTGTGAAGGTAAACTCATTAATGTTTGTGAAGCATGTGGATACAATAGTGATGAGTGCCATAGAAACACCCAGGAGGAAATTTAATAATTCCATCTCTAGAGCAGGGTTTGAATAGTGTGCAATAAATAAGGCCTAGGGCAACACCTGGAATGATGAGAAGAAGACAAAATAATGAATAACTGCTCATTAATTGAGCACCATCCCTACTGTCTACTGAATGAGGCAGTGGTTCTGTGGAAAAATAGTATGTAATGCTGTAATTAAAGACTATCCTAGTGTATACAAACAAAGGCCAGAATTAAGGTTACACAGGCATCTTTAGCTGAGGCATTTCTGAACATGTTAGTGTTTGACTTTGCAACCTTAATAATGGCCTTTTAACAGTTTTTTGTCTCTAATATCCACACACACACAAACACATATCCCCTTCCCACCATTTGCTACACACACACACACTTGCTATGAAGACAGGATGCCTCCTGCTTTCACGTTTGAGCTGCTGTTCCACCTTTCCCTCCTATTTCTGAAACTGAGGCCTGGTGGCTGACAGAGGGGTGGGATGAAAGATGAGCTTGTGGTGAAGACCCTGGACTGGGCTTTAGGAAATCTGGGTTTTGTCCCTGATTCTCTGACAGATTTTTTGTGTTACCTTGGGCAAGGCACTTTTCTCTCTCTCTCTCTCTCCCCCCCTCAATAAACTAGAAATAACGATGCCCTACTTTACAGGGGTGTTGTGAGACTAAATGTGTTAATGATTATGAGGCTGTTAGATGCTAGGGCCCTAAGAACCTTATCTAGATTGATAACAGAGGAGCTGCATATGGTTGATAGCGAGGGAATAGAGCTGAAGAGCCAACTGGGGGCTCAAATGCTCCCCATATGGCTTCCTCTTAGATCAAATTGCTGCTGCAACCCATTTATATAGGTATGGGGCAGGGACCCAGTTGACCTTTGCTCTTCTCTCTGCCCTTGAATCCTCCCTTGCCAGTGCCTGCCTCTGCTTTTGCTCATGGTATTGCCAGTCAGCAGCAGAGTGAAGGTGACATAACTCTTGCCTGTTGCACCACAGGGTTCTGAATAGCAACAATGAAAACTGACTAGAGTTGTTAATTTCACTCTGCTGCTGTTCAGGAAAGCTAGGAGGTATTCCAACAGCCTGTCTGCAGTTTCCAGGTTACCTTCTATGCATCAGGGCTGGAAATGTCACTTTTAAAAAATTAAGTCATAAATGTAGAAGAAAGTGATGGTTTTAGTGCCCCTCTCCTAACACATACTCACCAGGGAAAGTTTGCCACTTAGCACTGGCTAGCAGATTTTTCAAGCCCTACCTTTGAAGTAGTGGAGATCTGAGGCAGGGAAAGGGTTAATTGAACCATGAAAAGTACATACATTTTGGTTCTTTAATTGTGGCTAAACCTTTGCAACCACTGATCTGATTACAAGGGATGAGCTGAGCAGAAATATGTCAAATCATAGATATCCTCCAAATTTCAAACCTACATATGTGTAATTTAAACCAGCCGGGGAAGGAAAAGTGGAGCTCTGATTCTGACATTCCTTTTGCTTACAACATCAAAGCGGTTATGTCAAAAAAGCTACCACAATCCTAGTTAGTTAGCATTTCACTGAAAGGCTCTTACTTTGGGGAATGATAGAAAACAACATACAGAGCTGCATGTTATGTACCAGACTACACATATAAAGCAACAGATAGGACTCAGTCCCTGCATACAACTCCCAGATGCAAGTTTGCAAAGATCAGGGATAGACTATGCGCAGTAGAGTTCCAAAATGTTTTTCAGAATAAAAACTCTAACCCATATTTCCTTGTAAGCAGCCGCCCAGAGACTGCTTTGGCATTCTTAATGCTGTATCTTCCTGGGGGAACAAGGAAAATTAAAAGAAAGCCCAGAAATATAGCAATTTGGTGACAGAGAGAAGTGAGAGAGGGAGAGAACAGGTCTGAGCAAGTAGAAATAGATGTGCAAGTCAACGTTTGAAAAAAATTGGTTTACTTGGTCACTCCATTCTCAGTGTAGGTGGTTCTATAAAATCCAACCAGGGAGCCATTCAGCCAGCCTTGGAACTTCAGGGTTAGTAGATAGGTGTCATTTTCAGTAGTAGCAGAGAGCATCTCTTTTGCCCCCATCACCACATATTCGTGTTGTTCATATTCAAAACACTCTGTCAGTGCAATCTGCTGCCCCGAGGCTTTCCAGAGCATGGGCATCTCTGTGATCTTGATCACTCGGAGGTGAAGCCACAAGTACTTGGTAGGTTTATCCAACTTGATGGAGATGTTGACTGTCCCTGTGTAGATATCTGCATCCATCTCAGGCTTCATTTCCAGCTCGTAGTGTTCTGGGTTAATGTAAGTGGGTAGCCTGAAATTTACCCATTCTCCACTCGCATCATTTTTGGGAGGGCAGTGGTGTGGCTCCACTGTCCCAGGGGTAGTGGTTGCTGGCTGTTCTGTGCCTCCGGAAGGTTGGCAAGGCTCAGGTCTGCTTAATCCCACGCCAAGTCCCACAGCTAAACCTATTGCAGCCACTACTGCACAGATGATGGCCACATGCTTTTTCTTCATGCAATACCTCTTGGACTTCTTATCCTCAAAATCCATTCCTTGCATCTTTGCTCCCCTGTCTTCTTTCAAAGCTAAACATTAGCTGTAAAAAGGCTTATTAAGCTCCTCCGCGCTGCTTGTTTTTAGTAAGCCCAGCAGATTTGGTTTGTATTTTAATGGTGTATTTATAGCCTTTCAGTCTGTTGCTCCCACCTCTCCTTCCACCATGCACTCAATTAATTAAAGATAGCACTCATCTGAACCAGAGGAAAAGTGGCTGATCCAGAGGAGTGCAGCTGTGGAGGAAGACAGAGGAAACTGACACAGAAGAATACTGTTACTACTCTACTCTCCTTATAAGCAGTTCAGCCCCACCCCCTACTCCTCTTGCTCTGCTCTGAGTTAAATATAAAACAGCACTGTGTTAATCAGCAGTTAGGAGATGATCATATGCCAAAGCTCTGTCAGTAGCTTTCAGAAAGTTCACAGATAATGGTGTAACTGCTAGGAAGCCTCAACTTTTGCCATTACCTCTTATTTTTTCCTCTTGTTATTGTTGTTTGTTTGTTTTACCAACCAAGGATTTCCTTGAACTTCCACCACACATTTTGTGCAATAAAATTTCCAAGGTTTTTAAAAAAATCTTTGTAGTTTCTTTCAGTTGTTTTCCCTCAGTTATAGAGTCATTGTTTTACCGTGTAACTCCATGTGGTTATAGGCAGAAGAATTGGCAATAAAATTATATATCTTCACTTTTGTTTCAAAATGTATACCTTTAAAATTTTGCTATTTTCACACATACAGGACCAGTTTTCCAAGAGATCTTTTAGAACTGCACATACAGACTGGTAGCCAGGGATGTATTTACTTCCTTAGCCAATGCAATTAGTGTTTTATGTTGTATGAGCCATTTGAGATACTTCTAAAAATGTGGCTTACAATATGATTTAGACACTAGAGAACTTTCATTTCCATAACGAAACATCAGGTAACGTGAATCAAATAGAACCTGCTCCTGCAAGGGCAACTTTTGAGAGTAAGGTCTACTTCTGTGAGTAAGGATTCTAGTTTCAGGCTCAATGTATAATCTATTTTCTTGATATCAAAGTAGATGAGAACTGAACACAGAAATCTCCAATTTGTTTTAAACTCATAATGGAGGAATTTAACGGGTGGAACAGAAGCATTCAGTTTTCAGCTGCTGTGACTCACCTGTTTTTTCACTTGGTCCAGAGGCAGAACTTGTGTCTCCTGTGTTTACTTATTTCATCATGACAGTGTTTGTATTCAGAAATAAGGTGCAACAGTTTGGCTGCATGACTCCTGTTTAAATTGATGAGGAGCTGTATGGCTTAACTCTTGCTTGTTACAATGGATACACGTCAGTGTTTTTTAAAGAGAATTGGATACAGTTTCACTGGGATGGCTAGCCCTCAGACCTAAATGCAGCTGTTACATGCTCCGAAAGATATACGCACAGTGCTGTGCAAGAGGTTCTTCTGGGGTAATCTTTCCCCACCCTGTTTAGAGATGGCTCTGACCACAGCTTTACAAATCACTTTTGTCTACTCACTTTCAAATGTCACAGCCTCCACTCAGACACAATCTTGTGTGACATTCCTAGGCACAAGATCAACAAAACTGGCTGGTATTGAAGTAACTTAATATCTTGTGTCCAAATCAAAGATTTCAAATAGAAGCCAAAGAAAGAGAAGGTTTGTGTGTTGGCGAGCTCCAAGTTAACTCTTACTCAGATGTTTTCAGGCAGCTCTAAAAGAAAGAAACCAATGTAATAATCAAGTGTACAACTGGAATCTGTTTTGCATTATGTCTGGTTTTCTTTCTTTTCTTTTCTTTTTTGTCTATTGATCAAAATTAGACATGATTTGGGAAAATCAGTGCCTTTGAATGAACTTGGTCAGAGCATAAGCTCTGGTTATAGGGGCCAACATTGCAGATCATCATGGTCTTAACACTTACAATTTACTTTCTCTTTTTGATCTGGTTTAAAGATACAAGGAGAGAGAGAGAGAGAGAGAGAGAGAGAGAGAGCAGATATAAAATAAGATGCCTTGAAACAGAGTGGCTTGTTAAACACTTATAAAGTGAAATATTAAATGTGTCTGGCTTTTTCTTTGCTTCTTTAGCCAAAAAAAGTGTTATGATTTCAGCCCACTCTGAGTGTTTTTTTATTTAAAGGTAAAAAGTGCTATCAGTTGAACCTATTGAAGATGTAGCAGAGTGGATTAGTTATTGTAATTATGAGAAGATTTACAGATTTCTCTATGGGAAGTGAAAGTATGAGTATTTATACCTTTACAGGGAAGGGCGGGAAAGCATATCTGGGTGAGATGGTTCCAAAAAAAATGATTTGTGCTAAGTCTTGAAAACAACAGCAGCAGCAAATATAAAAAAAACCAAACGAGCAATGACATATTTATTAACATGACACATAGCATAGATTGTTGCTTTCTATAAAGCAAATACGGTAAAGCTGTTACCTATGCTTGAGCATTGCTATGTCACTGATCATCTCTTTACTGAAAAGTGAGTGTCAGGTGTAGTTATGGCCCAATATGGGTGTACATTTTTTTAATGGGGGGATTTAGGGCTTCTGGGCAGGGCCATCCTTCCCATCCCAAAAATGAGCTTTGTGCCCTGTTGACATCTGAGGGGGCATCTATGGTAGAAATAGCAGGAGATGGCACCAGGAGGCAGCTAGGCCGCTGAGCTAGCCAGGGACAAAAAACCAGAGGCCTCTCCACCAGTCTGAGGCAGAGAGGGGTGTTACAGGATGACCTCTGGCGGCTCTGAATGAAGTAGGTCCAACTCCTCTGTGCTGGTGCTCCCATTTGACCAATGAAGGAGGCAAGGCAATACCTGGGGCTACAAAGAGACTCGGTGACCTGAGCAAGAGACATGGGGAGTCAGAGCTGCCTGGGTCATTCAGGAGAAGGGCAGGAGATGAGAGCTGCCAGAGCCAGGAGATTGATTGTGGTTCCAGGCAGAAGGTTGAAGGTAGGAGAGCAGCAAGAGGTATTTGCTAGTTGGCATCCCCAAGCCAGAGAGCTAGGGCTGGAGAGGGCTGAAGGCCAGTGAGCAGTAGAAGGAGATGCTTGCTGGCTGTAATCTAGAAAGCCAAAGCCAAGGGCCAGAGAGAGCTGAAGCAGGGGGATCAGTGGAGGAGCTTATCTGCTGATGTTTCCAGGACTGGAGAGCTGGACCCCGAGGAACTGTGAGAGGGCAAGGAGGAAGTGAGGGATGCTTCTCTGGTAAAGATGATCTCCCAGTAGAGAGGCTTTTGGGGTTTATGCAGGGAAGACCAGGGTTTTAAGGACTACATGCACTCGGTGTGGATATGGACTGTGTTTGGGGACTTTGGTTATGGGCTGATTTGCAGTATGTTTTGTAATAACCTGGCTCCCAGGTGATGTATTATTCAAGCAAGAGAGCCTGGTGTACAGTCTTTAGTTATCTGAATTGGGAACCTGAGGCAGGCGTGCTCTGGACAGGGAGTGCTTCCAGGAGAGGCAGCCTTATGACAAGGGGGTAGTAACAAACAGTTCCTACCAAACAGTGCAGTAATTGGGTGTGGAGGACACAAAGGCACCTGTGATGCCCTCACTGCCAAAGTGAGTCAGACGGGAGGGCAGGGATACCAACACCGCCATCCCCACACCAAAAGACACAGGCCCTGTCCTCCATCTCTCCCTGGCCTAAGGGAGATGGATCTCCATAGAAATTAAGTGAGGAGGGAAGGAAGTGCCCAGGTAGCTCTCTCTCACACCCAGGTAGCTGCACCTCTAAGAGTCCACCCTTGAACTCCAGGGAAGATTTGAGTACCAGACCAGTTTGGGAGGGGAAGGGGGGAAATGCATGTCAGATTTTTGTAGTATGATCAGTTTTAATTTTAGAAACCTAAAAAGGAATGAAAACTGATGAACCAATTATTTCACTCATAATCATAGAAATGTAGGACTGGAAGGGACCTTGATAGCTCATCTAGTCCTGTCCCCCACACTGAGGCAGGACTAACAACATCAGGCACCCACAAAATGATGCCATTTGCCAAAGATCTATCCAGTGTAGCAAGCAAGGGTTAGATGGAAAAGGAGCAGAGAAGGGCAACAAAAATTATTAGGGATATGGAACAGCTTCTGTATGAGGAGAGATTAAAAAAGTCTGGGACTGTTCATCTTAGCAAAGAGATGATGGATGGGGGATATGAATTAATAGGCAGCAGGTTTAAAACAAAGGGAAAGAAGCTGTTGCTTCACACATCGCACAGACAATCTGTGCAACTCATTCCCAGGGAATGTTGTAAGAGCCCAGAGTAAAACTGAGTTAAAGGAATTAGATAAATTCAAGGATAGGCCCATCAATGGCTATTAACCAAGACGGTCAGGGATGCAACCCCATGATCCAAATGTCCCTAAAACCTCTGACTGCCAAATGCTGGGACTGGATGACGGTGATGGATCACTCAAAATTGCCCTGTTCTGTTCATTCCCTCTGAAGCATATGACAATGACCACTGTCAGAAGGCAGAATGCTGGGATAGACTATTGGTCTGACCCAATATGGCCATTCTTATGTTCTAAGATTTACTTTTTGTTTCACCTTAATTTGGGACTTAATCTACATTGGGATTTAATCTACACTGAGAAGCAGTGCAATAGCCCCAGCGCTAGTTAGCCATCCCGCCTTTCCAACTGCCCTAACGTGGTGGGGCGGAATGTCACAATGCTCTAGTGTTGGTATTGGGTGGCATACACATGTGAGGGCCAGGCTTGAGCTGCATACAGTCATAATGCTACTGATAAGGGCTAGCTTCTGTGCATGAATGGTAGGGCTGTTCTATCCGTATTCAGTGCTGCTCACATGATACTACAATGAATATAAACACTTCCAACTGTTTGTTGATATGCAAGGATTTCAGAACAGTTGATCACATTTTGCCCACAGCTTCTAATTTTACTTAAAAATTCAAAAAGAAATTAATTGCAGTGAGTAGCTGAGCTGTAATGCTGGTCAGAGCTGGATGGAAAGGCCTGCTGAGCTTATTCAATATGAAAAGAAGTACTTCCATAAGATCCTTAATTGAAGCTGACAGTAAACAAGAGCTGTTCTGGGAAAGACAGAACAAAGACATGGAAATAAAGTGTAAAAAAAGGAAAGCGTATAGCTAAACACAACAGACACAAACCTAGTGAGCCAAATTCATACCTTGTGTAACTCTACTGAACTCACTGGAGTCAGGCCAGGGATGCATTTGGCTTCCTGTTCCTAAAATGTAAGAGCACCAAGGAATCATAGAAGCAGCAGAGTCAATGGGCCCAACGTTCTTACTCTTTTGTTATTCTTCAGACTCCTGTATGTTCTCTGTGCTATCTATATAATGAGATTTGGGGGTATCTCACAGTGAATTCAATCCTTGAACATCTATCAGGCTGAGTTTGGTCCCTAGTCTCTGAATCACTGTTAGAGAGCTTTGGTTACAAGAAGAAGACCCTAAGTAGCTGTTGTAGTGACTACTTTTTGGTAGACCTTTAGTTGCAGGATTCTTCTACATGTTTGTCCTTGCGGCACTCTGCAGGAAAGACTCCTTAACTTGAAAAATGTGAAACTGATTGTAATGCTCACTGGAGACCCAAATGAATTATATTAGAAATAATTCCTCTCACCCCCATATTTCTTATGGAATTAATGATTGACCTTGACTTCATCTCAGGTTTTGAACACTCTCACATGATTGTTAATCACCTGGAAATGCTGTGGGCCTTAACAGTTATTGTTGTACAGTAAGTCCTGTTTCATTTGAAATCTTTTCTATTATCATAATTTTTAGTTTATAAATCACGCCCTCTTGAATTTGTGTGCTTTGGAAGTGCAAAGACTTTGGATTGAATTGATTTAATTAAAGACATTCAGGATTTCTTCAACAGTACTTGTATTTCCTGAGTAAAATCTTTGGAAGTTGACCTCATCTATCTAGGGGTGGCTGTTTACTGCACTGCCTCAGGAGCATTCTCCTATTTTCTAAAGTAGGTTGACCAGCTCTGGATACAGTGCACTAGATGAGGTAAAATAGCATCCCTGCCTTCTGCTGCAATAATATCACCTCTTTTTGAATGCAGTTGTGTTTTATCTGCCACATCATCACTGCATTTCCATTTTATTCTTCACTGAAGATGTACACTGGGGTAAAGCCTGGAGGGAATTTCTGCACTAGGAAATATGTAGCTTTACCCTTTGGTAGAGGATTTCTTCATTTGATTCCTTGCTTCAGACTCCTCACTTAAAGTTTATGCACAATGAAGTGAATGCCATCTATTAGCCTATTTATGTAAACAATGCAAGTCCTACTGTACTAATTTCCATTGTTTCTTGTGTTTTGCAGCTGCCTTTAGTTTGATATTAACTTTTGACTTGAAGATCTTGCTTAGAGTTCTTTCATTCAGCTCATTAATGAATAATAAAAAGCTGGGTTCAGAACCCTGACCCCAGCAGATATTGTCATTCTTTTCCATCTTTAAGAGGTTCCATTTATATATAGTTACATTTTATTTCCTGTCTCTTCAAAAATGGTCCCTACAGTAAATCAACTGCCTTTATAGTTAATGACAGGTTTCAGAGTAGCAGCCGTGTTAGTCTGTATTCGCAAAAAGAAAAGGAGTACTTGTGGCATCTTAGAGACTAACCAATTTATTTGAGCATAAGCTTTCGTGAGCTTTGGTGTATATAAATCTCCTTACTGTATTTTACACTGAATGCATCCGATGAAGTGAGCTGTAGCTCACGAAAGCTTATGCTCAAATAAATTGGTTAGTCTCTAAGGTGCCACAAGTACTCCTTTTCTTTTTATAGTTAATGACTCCACACTTTAGACACTAACCTCTGGTATGCAACTTCAATTACTTCAGTTTTTTAAAATGTGCCCAAAAGGAGCTCTGGTGCATCTACAAAATGTAAATAAAACATATGCAATTTTTTTTCTGAAACCCAGCCAAGCTGGGATTTTCCCAACACCCAATACAACTTGTTCAGCCTACTTTCCAAGGCAGAAGTCTTGGAGAAATGATGAGCTTTGCAGAATGACTAAAGGTCAATAAATTTGGACTCTCATGGGTCAACAGGAGAAGCAGGCTCCTGAGTTGTGAAGCCTTGAGTGAAAGTGCCCAATTCAACTTGTATAGGCCTCTAGGAGTCATGTGAGATACTTCCCCTGCACTCCAACTCACCATATCCTTGAGGCTAGAGTGATGGGTCAGTGTCTTAGAAAGACCTCTCTCCCTACATGGAGGCAGCACCCGCCTCTAATCCCCTCCTTAACGTCCCAATGAGTATAACTCAACTGTGGATTATCACTTCCACTGGGTTGGATAAGTCTCAAACTCCCTGCCATAGGCTCCAGGGTCTTAGAAGGGGACAACAGGAAAAACTAAAACTCCTAAAGGCCCTTCACCCTCATGGAATTAAAGCAAAACACTATCCTCTGCACAGCCCACCTGATCTCTCTCCTACATTGAGCTAGAAAGGAACTGAATCCTCAAACTACCACTTAGATCAATTCTTTAAAAGGGGGCAACAAAATAACCAAACAAACTTCCTCAGCTAGATGTACCCCTGCACAACGCACCTTTCCCTCCTCACCCCAATGACATAACCCTCTTCCTCATCCCTATCAACCCTTCATCCAATGCTTTCCCTCCACCAGCTTACCTCACATAAAAAGGAATTACTTTCTGAAAGGCATACAAAGATGTATATTGAGGGTATGTTTACATTGCAATTAGACACCCACAAGTGGCCCGTGCCTGCTGACTCAGGCTCGGGCTAAGGGGCTGTTTAATTGCAGTGTAGACATTCGGTCTTAGGCTGGAGCCAGAGCTCTAGGACCATCCTATGCTGCTGGGAGTGCTTCTGGGTCTGCAGCTGCTCCTGGAGTCCTTGGGAATTAAGTTCCCTTTTTGATCTGTGCTGAACTAGAATATAGTAAACTTTCTCTCCAGGTGGATCTTTCTATAGTTATCCATGCCCATGTGGCGTGCAAACTGGATAATTGCAATGTGCAATGTAAGATGGTACACATGAGGACCTCTCAGACCCTTCAGCTAGTGCAGAAAATGGCTTCACACTTATTTGGTGAGGGAGTTAGCCAGAGGGGATATACAGTGTTTGCTCTCAGAGGTTACACTGACTTCCTATTTACTCCCATTGCAATTGAAGGCATTGATGTTGATCAATATAGTTTGCACCCTTGACTACTTGAGAGACCTCCTCCATCCTTGTGCACCTCTGTGACATATAATATGCATTTATGCTGACAATCCCTAGATCTAACTATCTGGGTATCATGGGCAAGGCATTCTCCATGTAAGGGAGGTCTAGAAGTCACTCCCCATATTGATCAGTCATAACCTGAGCCCACTGATCTTCAGGACATGGAGTAAGGCTCGTCTATTCATGCGGCTTTCACATTGGGAAACGTAGGGGAGCTTGGGGTGTAAATGGATGAATAAGTACATAAAAAGAAATTGTGAGGCAGCCCAATAAAGACATCTGCTCAATGTGCGGCAGCAGGGCAAAGCCAAGTAAAATACTAGCCTTTATTGAGCAGGGAATAAAGATTAATATGAAGACCATTACAATCACTTGATGATATGTTTTTATCCTTGAATGCTGTATTCAGCTGTGAGCTCCTCATCTTATTAAAAAAAAAAAAGACAACACAGAAGTGAAGAAAGATAGAGGAATAATTGGAGACATGGGTGCAGAAGAATAGAAGCAATCCATATTAAGATTAAAAACACTGAGCCAAATTCTGCTCTCCTACATTGATGTGTATCTGGAGTGACTCCATGAAAGTGCTTTTAATTTTGGAAAGAAGAGCAAGAGTATATAATTATGATATTAAAAATATTGGATGGCTTAGTAAATTCAGTTTTCCTTTCCCATGATACAAGAACAAGGAGACATACCAATTAAAAAGACAATACATTTGAAACAAAGTAAAGGAAACACTTTCATGCAACATATTGACACTAAACTGGGAGGAGTGGTAGATACGCTGGAAGGTAGGGATAGGATACAGAGGGACCTAGACAAATTGGAGGATTGGGCCAAAAGAAATCTGGTGAGGTTCAACAAGGACAAGTGCAGAGTCCTGCACTTAGGATGGAAGAATCCAATGCACCGCTACGGACTAGGGACTGAATGGCTAGGCAGCAGTTCTGCAGAGAAGGACCTAGGGGTGACAGTGGATGAGAAGCTGGATATGAGTCAACAGTGTGCCCTTGTTGCCAAGAAGGCCAATGGCATTTTGGGGTGTATAAGTAGGGGCATTGCCAGCAGATCGAGGGACGTGATCGTTCCCCTCTATTCGACATTGGTGAGGCCTCATCTGGAGTACTGTGTCCAGTTTTGGGCCCCACACTACAAGAAGGATGTGGAGAAATTGGAGAGAGTCCAGCGAAGGGCAACAAAAATGATTAGGGGACTGGAACACATGAGTTATGAGGAGAGGCTGAAGGAACTGGGATTGTTTAGTCTACGGAAGAGAAGAATGAGGGGGGATTTGATAGCTGCTTTTAACTACCTGAAAGGTGGGTCCAAAGAGGATGGATCTAGACTATTCTCAGTGATAGCAGATGACAGGACAAGGAGTAATGGTCTCAAGTTGCAGTGGGGGAGGTTTAGGTTGGATATTAGGAAAAACTTTTTCACTATGAGGGTGGTGAAACACTGGAATGCGTTACCTAGGGAGGTGGTGGAATCCCCTTCCTTAGAAGTTTTTAAGGTCAGGCTTGACAAAGCCCTGGCTGGGATGATTTAGTTGGGATTGGTCCTGCTCTGGGCAGGGGGTTGGACTAGATGGCCTCCAGAGGTCCCTTCCAATTCTGTTATTCTATGATTCTACGATTCTATGATTCTATATAATTCACCTGTGGCACTCGGAGTAAGATGGCTGGTGGAGGGGATTTTGCATCTTTCCCTGAAGCACCTAGTCACTGTTGAAAACAGAATAATGAACTAGACGGGCCATTGATCTCTTCTAGTATGTTGATTCTTATATTCCAATGTTATTAGGTGCACCAGAAATCAAGCAGAGTTACAGAAAAATTATTGCATGTATATGTGATTTTTGGCACTATAAAAAGCCCCATAGATAACCCTGCTCAAAAAGAAGAAGAAAGGTAAGTCCATTATACTTTTTTGAGCAGCTAGATATTAAATCACAAAGACTTCCCTGTCAACATATTTCAGCTCATTTCCAAGTCTGTTATCTCCTGCATTGGCCTTTGTTTTCTTTTATAGGTCAGAATTTTAAAGCTGAGAAAATAAGAAACAAAGCAAAAAAAAAAAAAAAATTCAGAGGCAGAAACAATGCCATGACTATTATACAGAAAATCAGTGGTATTATATAAACTGAATTGTAGTCATTTTAAGGCATTTAACAATGACTTTAGAGGTTGGGGGAGGAAAAAGTTGTAGAATTCACACTACAGGAAGACTTGAATCCATTTATCTACAATATGGAGACAGGATGAGCTGTGTATTTGAAAGTTTCCCCACACTGCTCCATCAGTATGACTGGGCTTGGTAGAATTCGATTTTTATTTTTTTATAATTTCAACAGATAATATGAATGTTTAATTTTTAAGAATTTTATTTTTTATTGATTTTAAGATTTCACAATTGTGAAAAAATTATGGGGGGTCAGACTATAGTGGGGATTAGACAGTGATTATTTAATGACAGTAAACATTGAGATTAAAAACATTAAAGCTTTATAACCATCAAAACACAAATTGTCATTATCACATGTCAAGATATACAAAACATCCTTAAATCAAACTCTGTTCGTTCTCAAGCAGTATTTTTCTTGCTTTGCCTATCTATACATTTCTGTTGTTATTGATGGGAATATTTTTTGTTGGTTTGTGTGTGTACGGCGAATTCTATGTTTACCAACATTTACTGATAAAAATCTAATCCTTCCAAGTCTAATCCTTCCGTGTGCTTAGCTGTATTTAGGGTAGACTGCCCCTAAGGGCTGATAGGAGAGAACAAGTTTTATGCTTCTTCCATCCTTGTCCACTCCACTGAGACTACCAGCGAGCGTGCCAGCCACGGTGATTGGGTTTTGTAATGTAGACGCCTTTCAGGAGGAAATGGACTGAGGCCAACCAACTTCTTTCACATAGGCCAAACTCTATCTAATGGTATAATGGGAATATATAGACCCCAGCACAATGAAAGCAAAAAAGGGGCTAATACAGACACAACGAGAGGCAGGAAGTGAAGCAGCTTGAGTTGCAGCTGGTTTTGAAAAAGACAAAGTGATGCTTGTGGTGAAGCAAGCTGTCCTTGAGGGACATGCTGATCTAGTTGTGACCATCTCGGCTGGAAGAGGTTGGTACACACAACAGAAGATAAAAAGAAAGAAACCCACACTGGCCATCCTTAACCAGAAAGGCTGACGTGTGTTGTCTTGAGGGAAATGACTGCTGGTTTAGATGGCCACCTGCCATACCAGAAGAGGTCTAGTGTTTGTTTTCTACTAGAACTTCCTGCAGAAAAAGGGAACCATGGAAGAGATTTTGCAACTCTTGGTGCAACAGCAGGCAGCAGCACAAGATAAGCAAAACCAGACACACAGCATTATGCTCCAGATGTCGCAGGCACAGCCAAACAGCAGGAGATGCAGACAGCAGCATAACAGGAGCACAAAGGTGATTGACCTGGTAATCGCCCCCAACAACTACTGGAAAAGCTAACCCAGGCCATAGGACTGAACCTAATTCACCAGTAGAGGCTGAAAATTACCAATGAAATGTTTACTCCTAGGCCCCTTTTAAACCAAGATGAAACCAAAGGATGGCCCAAAGGTCTTCCTGGAAATATTCAAACTTGTAACCATTATACCAGTGGGCTACTTGGCTGGCACTGGTCTTACCAGATGAAGAGCAAACTGCTTGGAGTGGCACAGTCAAACAGATGTCCTGGGCTTACTACCAGGGGAAGACAGCTACCTTGGGTCGTTTGAAAATAAATGGGGAGAAGGATTGCTGCTAGTCCTGTGAAGAGAGGTGAGGGTCCTTTTGGGAACAAGACTTGGAGTTCCAGCGTAAAGACTCAGGAATTTTTGCTATGGGAGGCGAAAACCAGAAATCAGCTTGGCACACAGGTGGCAACCTGGTTAGCATCAACCTTCTAAGGTCTGGGAAAATGAGCGAAGGCTTACTGATCTCCCCACGTTACTACAAACCTTAGCTGAAACCCAAAGCAGCCTTTCATTAAGGGAAAGAGGATGTAGGAGATTTGAATAAAAGAAAAGGAGTACTTGTGGCACCTTAGAGACTAACCAATTTATTTGAGCATAAGCTTTCGTGAGCTACAGCTCACTTCATTGGATCCGATGAAGTGAGCTGTAGCTCACGAAAGCTTATGCTCAGATAAATTGGTTAGTCTCTAAGGTGCCACAAGTACTCCTTTTCTTTTTGCGAATACAGACTAACACGGCTGTTACTCTGAGATTTGAATGAGCAACAAAAGCAAGCCTTCCACTTGATAACAGAATTGGCCCAATCAGGACAGACTAATCTAATGTTCGACTGTGAATTTTACCAGCTCCAAACTAATATTAAACACACAGTAGCTTTCTAGCATGCCTCTGGGTCATTTAATGATATTACATTTTCTGAGCCTCAGGAATGTGGTGGGTATTTTTTAAATGAGTTGGTAAATGAGCCTGTCTACTTTTTGCCATTCTTCACCCCCAATTCCCTCAACAGTTTAGGCTCCACAATCCTTCAACAGAACAGCAAAGACTCTATGTTGTCATTATTTAAATAGATGGAATTCCACAGCAACCCTCTTTATGTACAGAAGAACTTCATAATTACAAACCCCAGAGTTCTGGACTGACTGGTCAATGACACACCTCATTCGGAACTGGAAGTATGCAATCAGACTGCAGCAGAGACCAAAAAAAAAGAAAATACGGTAGTGTGTTAAAAGTAAACTACTAAAAATATAAAGAAAGTTTAAAAAAATTGACAAGAAAAGGAAACGGTTTCTGTGCTTGTTTTGTTTAAATTAAGATGGTTAAAAGCAGCAATTTTCTTCTGCACAGTAAAGTTTCAAAGCTGTATTAAGTCAGTGCTCAGTTGTAAACTTTTGAAAGAACAACCATAACATTTTGTTCAGAGTTACAACTTTTCAGAGTTACAACCTCCCTTCTCAAGGTGTTCGTAACTCTGAGGTTCTACTGTAATGAGAATATGGAAGTGGACCACTAACAACTTTGTGTGTTGTTTGTTCCATGTGCTTTAGCAAATTTAAGCTCCTCTAATCTCATAATACAGTTTTGTCCTGTGTACACTTGTTAATCCCTCGTCTTCCTCGGAGCTGCCAGGGTTTAATCAGTCAGAGCAGTGGCAGGTCAAAGTGTAAAAATGTCATGTGTTGCTGGAGTTCTGGGGCAGAAGGATGTCACAGTTTCCCTTCTCTGCTACTGAAAGGCAAGAAGCACTCTAAAAAAAAGCTAAAAGATAGAATTTGGGAGTGATGTGTTTATGCAGTCACATGCTTGTATATACTGCCTGGCTACGTTGTAATATTACTTTTATCATCAGCACGCTTCCAAACCTTTAGTAACCCTCAGTACCATGAGCTTGGTATTATGCCATTGCAAAGACTGGGAAGCTGGAGCCAGAGAGGTTAAGTGATTTGCCCAAGGCACAAAGGTAGTCAATTTCAGAACCATGCGGCTCTGTATGTATTTAAAGAATTATATTGTTCTGGCTTCTGCCTTTGAGTACCAGTTAAGAAAAATGGTCAGAATGTGGTGTCATAGTGGAGGAGGGAGGGAGCTGCTGGAAGCTGCATATGCTAGTATTTTTAGTTCTGTGTTACTTGGGCATCTGGTCCTTCAGGGTAAAATGCACACACACACAAAAATGATCCGTAGTGTGAATAGCAACCTATAATTCCATCAAATCCTAATGAATATTTAGTATGAGTGGAAGTGGTTTTATGGAGTAGGAATGTTCCACATAAGGAATAGACCATGTTTATCCAAATACTGTAAAAGCACCATTATTTACAATTCCTGGAGACCAAAATAGCTAACCATGTTAATCAACTCAGGAGCTCTCATCCTATTAGGCCAGAATAAACACACACTCGAAATTTGTGGTGATCTTGCTAGTAGCATAGACAGAGAGGTGATAATACCTGGCCCGTTTGTACTTTCAGAATGTCCTATTACATTGAGGGCAATTTGTGTGGTCACATGACTTTAGTGGAAAATTGAGGAAAACATGAAGCCAGTGTTGTGTAAGATCAGCAACACCTCCAAAGATGGCAAACTGCTGGCCATTTTCAAACTCTCAATAGTCTGGAAGGTGCTCAGAATGCCATCACTCAACATGAATGACCCTGCAAAATACTCCAATCTACATTACTTAGATGAGATTATTGAGGAGGTTGTAGCAAAGCAATTCCAAGAATACCCGCCCTTCACCAACATCTTTGGTTGCTAATATATTGTATTTGTGTATCTTAGGATGTTTTGAACTGCTGCACATCACTGTAGTCTCTGAAAGCCTTCCTCCCAAAAGGAATTGGCAATAGTGAAGTTCCTGGTGGATTTTGTGGAATCTCTGGCTCTTCTTTATTTTTTGTGTTATTGAAAACTCCGTTGGAGGGGGACTTTTGTGGGGTGTTGATATGATTGTCATTCTTGTTATGGTTATGGTTGAACAACTTTATCAGTGGAAGGCTTTCAAGCATTTTTAAAAGGTAGTCAGACTCTGAATTCATCTTCTCTCCTCTGGAAGTTCTTTCCGTAGATAGACTTCCAATTTTTAAAAAGGGCTCCAGAGGTGACCCTGGCAACTACAAGCTAGTAAGCCTCACTTCAGTACCAGGCAAATTGGATGAAACTATTGTAAAGAACAAAATTGTCAGACACATAGATGAACATAATTTGTTGAGAAATAGTCAACATGGTTTTAGTAAAGGGAAATCATGCCTCACCAATCTACTAGAATTCTTTGAGGGGGTCAACAAGCATGTGGACAAAGGAGATCCAGTGGATATAGCGTATTTAGATTTTCAAAAAGCCTTTGACGAGGTCCTTCACCAAAGGCTCTTTAGCAAAATAAGTCATGGGATAAGAGGGAAGATTCTCTCATAGATTGGTAACTGGTTAAAAGATAGGAAACAAAGGGTAGGAATAAATGGTCAGTTTTCAGAATGGAGAGGGGTAAATAGTGGTGTCCCTCAGGGATCTATACTGGGCCCAGTCCTACTTAACATATTCATAAACGATCTGGAAAAAGGGGTACACAGTGAGGTGGCAAAATTTGCAGATGATACAAAACTACTCAAGATAGTTAAGTCCCAGGCAGACTGCGAAGAGCTACAAAAGGGTCTCACAAAACTGGGTGACTGGGCAACAAAATGGCAGCTGAAATTTAATGTTGATAAATGCAAAGTAATGCACATTGGAAAACACAATCCTAACTATACATATACAATGATGAGGTCTAAATTAGCTGTTACCACTCAAAAAAGAGATCTTGGAGTCATTGTGGATAGTTTTCTGAAATCATCCACTCAATGTGCAGTGGCAGTAAAAAAAAAGCAAACAGAGTGTTGGGAATCATCAAGAAAGGGATAGATAATAGGACAGAAAATATCATATTGCCTCCATGGTACACTCACATCTTGAATACTGTGTGCAGATGTGATCGCCCCATCTCAAAAAAGATATATTGGAATTGGAAAATGTTCAGAAAAGGGCAACAAAAATTATTAGGTGTATAGAATGGTTCTGTATGAGGAGACTGGGACTTTCCAGCTTGGAAAAGACTTGACTAAGTGGGGATATGATAGAGGTCTGTAAAATCATGAGTGGTATAGAGAAAGTAAATAAGGAAGTGTTATTTACTCCTTCTCATGATACAAGAACAAGGGGCCACCAAATGAAATTAATAGGTAGCAGGTTTAAAACAAACACAAGAAAGTATTTTTTCATGCAATGCACTGTGAACCTCTGGAACTCTTTGCCAGAGGGTTTTGTGAAGGCCAGTACTATAATGGGGTTCAAAAGGGAGCTAGATAGATTCATGGATGATAGGTCCATCAATGGCTATTAGCCAGAATGGGCAGGAATGGTGTCCCTAGCCTCTGTTTGCCAGAAGCTGGGATTGGGTGACAGGGCATGGATCACTTGATGATAATCTGTCTGTTCATTCCCTTTGGGCTCCTGCCATTGGCCACTGTCAGAGGACAGGGCTTGATGGATCTTTGATCTGACCCAGTATGGCCATTCTTATGTTCTTCGTTGACTGATAATATTTTATCCCTGGACGCTCATGCTTCGTTCAGTCTTTCTGGTCTCCATTGTTCCAGAGAAGTGCAACTGTCTTGGTGATTTGTAGATTAAAATGTAATCTCCACTGTAGCTTGGATCTGAGACATTAATTGCTTTGAACGTTGAGACCAAAATCTTAAACTGGCAACAGAAACGGGAGAAGAGTCAGTGGGGATACTGCACATAGATTTCTCCTGGATGACTGGAGCCTTAGAAGTGCCTATTAGAATAGAAGATGCTGCGTGAAACACACACACCGCTTCATATTTTTAGCTTATATGCAGCACTTCAGGTTGCCATTTTCTTGAATATAAATTAACAAACTGAAATAAAATACAGTATTTGCTAAAGAAAAGACTATGGAAAAATAAACACAAAGCAAAAGTTAAAAGGTGCAAATCTTAAGGACAATCAGAGTAACCTTTTATCTTTTGAAAAGGCCAGAGGTAATTGGCTTTGGAGGAAAGTTGCATCCGTAATTTCCAACATCAAATGTTACTGAAGATCCTTAGACTTCAAAAAATAAGTCAAATAGTGTCTTGATCTAGATCTAGTTTGAAGTCTGAATTCTTTGTGGAAAGTATGTCTGCTTATTTTGCCCAATAGCTTCTCCACGGATATTGGTTCTCAAATGAGAGAGAGGATTTTATGCATCAATTACTATCTTAATTTTGCCGGATCACTGCCTTTGTTCTCTCCATAGGGGCTTGAACACCAGTAGTTAATGGATAAGGTTAGCTAGCATGCTGTCCTGAAACAAGCAAACACAAAGTTCAAAAGAAAGGCTAGTTGATGTCCTTCAAGAACTCATGTGGATCACTGCACCAGAACAATTCAGTTTCTTCTTTTATGAGACTAACAGCCAAATTCTGGTCCCTTTTTTGAAGTCAGGTAAAATTTGCATTGACTTCAAGAAGGCCAAGTTTTGGCCCTAACTGTTCTGGCAACTGAAAAAGCAGAGATGGTCCTACACTGCAAAGTTCAGACCCAGATTTCTTGCAAAGTTTGGGGATGTTCAGATCCAGGGTTTTGATTCTCAACCCTTTCTGGTACAGAAGCTGTTATTAATTATTATTGTCATTATTTTACTGTCTTTTTAGCTTCAGAGTATCATAACCACTGTACACAAGAAAGACATTGTCCCTGCCCCAAAGAGCTTATAATCTAATTTCAGACATGACAAAATAAGCAAAGATAATAACAAACAAAGAGGGGGGAAGGGAAGTAGTAGGACAAGGGATATGCTCATATCAGCATGGTCACTCAGTTATTGCTGTGTAAACGTTCTGGCTTTAGCGGCAGCCCAAGCTCTGGGACCTTCCCACTTCACAGGGTCCTAAGAGCCCAGATGTCTATACTGCAATTAAACAGCCCCACAGCCCAAGCCCTGTGAGCCTGAGTCAGCTGACACAGGCCACCTGCAGGTTTTTAACTGCAGTGTAGACATACCCTAAGTGTTCACATGTGCTGGGCACGGGTATACGGTGTGCACAGGCATATACCCACATCCATACTGCCCCTTTTTGGTATGCCATGGTAGTGCTACCATTTCAGAGATAGTATCCCAGAGTCCTTTTTTGTCACAGGAGACACTCTGGGAACCGTCTTGCTGCGTGTTGTTGGTACTGTACACCACCTTCACACACTTAGCAATGGCAGCTCCTGGTCACCTCTCTCTTTTGTCAAACTGCGTTGAAGATGTGGCGTAGTCCATGATGATGTGGTTCTGCTCCTGCTTGCAGGACAAATGTTCATGTGATCCAGTACTGGGTACTGGACAGAATGGGTCCAGAAAAGTTTGAGACACTGAAGGTGGCTGACCCAGAAGGCAAATGAAAATCCACGGGGATCTGCAAAGGAGTCTCCTAAGGCTTGTCTCCCAGATGGTGGTGGAATCTGACCACACCCAGGTACTTGCACTAGGTGGCTCCACCACAGGCCCTTGTTCCTTACTGCTCACAAGGGGCCCCTACTCCTTGCAGCCACCTTAGGTCTCCCCCTGGGAGTTTGCTGCACTCCCCCTAGGGTTGGGGTGAAGATCTCCTGGATGGGATTTCACCCTGTGACTCCAGAAGTCAAAATAGCAATCTCCTGCTTGGCAATCCTGCTCCATCTCCCCCAGATGACTGCAGTTTCCTCCCTTTTAAAGGTCTCCTGCCTATCATATGTGCTTGACCCAGGGCCTCTCAAGCACCTTCCTCATCTGTGTGGGGTCTATACACCATCCCAGGGTCCCACGGAATACATGTGTTGAATGCTGGGATTGCAAAAGTATGCCCTTGTCACTTCTGGTCCCAAAGAACCAGGCTGATGTGTGGGGACCACATTGTCTTGGAAACCTAGGATGACAACTAATGGCTGCAGAACTTCCAAATGAGGAAGCAGCCCTTCATGGAGATGTGAGAGCAGCTTCCACCAACCTCCAGAGCCAGACCACTACTTTTTAGAAACCCATACCAGTACAGAAATGGGTGACTGGCAACACCTCACAGTACTGGTCAGTTGCTAATCAGTTAGGGTTTGGGAAGTCAACTGTCAGAGCAGTGGTGGTACAGGTTTGCCAGGCCATGGATATTGTAATCTGGTGGTTGTCATAACCAAAGTCCCTGAAATTATAGCAGGATTTCTGAGGGTGGGGTTTCTGAACTGTATGAGGGTCACCGATGCAGCACGCATCCCAATATTTTGCCCACCAAAAGGGGGCGGTGAATATGTGAACCGAAAATGTTACTATTCACTCATTCTCCGAGGCTTAGTGGACCATAGGGCTCAGTTCTTGGACATCACAGTTGAACACACTGGAAAGGTCTGGGACGCTAGGGTGCTCAGGAGGTGGGATTACCTGGTAAGGGGAAGAAAGGACTCTCTTTCTTAGAAACAACATGGTTTTGTACAGTACTTCTGTCCCCACAGGTTTTTGGGGAAACCCCACATACCCACTCTTTAATGTGGCTCATGAAGCCATACCCCAACATCATAAACCCCCACACAAGCAACCACTCACCTCCACCCTTTTAGTGTGGCTACCATTTGTAAGGGGCAGGAAGGATAGGGGTTGGGAGAGAGGGGTAGGTGTTGGGTCTTTGCACAATTAGGCACAATCTTTGCAATCAGGCATAGTACAGAAAGAGGTGTTTGTGCAAGCTTCTCCCCCTGGTCCTGTGACATATGTTACTTCAAACATTTCAAATTTGGGTGCCCGGAGATGAACTTAGATATATATTTAGGCATGTAAATAAATGGCCTGAATTTCAAAGTGCCTAAATGTGGATTTGGGTGTATAACCTTCCTGCAAGTTTATCTGGAGAATCTTATATTTATTAGGTAGCGGTGTCTTGTGTCCTTGGTAGCCCACCAATAATGCAATGTTCTACCTCAGACGGATCTAGATGTGATCCAAATTTCAGGCAGAACTGTAGCAACATTTTAACCAACAGATCAGTTCTTTCTCTGCTTGGCTGATGTTTGGATTACTGCCACTGCCACCTTCAGCTGTATGTCTGTGTTCTACACTGTTATTCTGCACTACCACAGTCAGACTAGGGAAGCTTTCACTCTGGATCAGGCTGCAAACTCTCTCCTGGAGTACACTGATAAAGTGCTGCAGAGGGGAAAGAATGTTAACATAGGTCACACACATGAGCCACTGCAGTACAGAAGTAGATTCCCCTCTATGTTCCATTAATCAATTTTATCAGTAGAAGGGGCTGATATATCTAGCACTGTCATTCCACAAGGAAATGAAATTCAGCAGCGTACTGAAAATAGCAGAATCCATGAGTCCCAGCGCACAGCAGATCACCAGCCATAAGAAAGATTAGTGTGACTTTTTAGTGGTGCCATTAAAGCAGGTTCAGCCTTATCTTTCTCCTGCTTGTGAGGAGCTGAGTGGGACATTCTGCATCCCTGTTACCAGCTAGACTCATCTACCACCTGGAAAGTAGCTTTATTCTGTTAGCTCATCATGTCTACTGTATTCAGTGCTTTTCCTATCATTCTAAATATGATTGCAGTCACCTCAAAGATCTTCCATCACTTTCTGTGATGCAGAAGTAAAGAGCAAATATCCGCCTAAAGAAATTCCCAGCTTTGGAGAGAGGGAAGTGGAATCCTTCTACAAATCCTCTTTATGGTATTTTACTGTATAAATGTTCAGCCTTGGTGGTATCACAAAATAATTGAAATTAGGGTTGGAAGATACTTTTATTATGGTAAGGTCAAATAAGCCATTTCACCTTATGGACACAGCGTGAGATTGATAGTATATTTCCTAATCTAATTTTCAGTGTCTCAGTGATGGGCTTTTTCCTCACTTGACTTGACTTGACTTGGTTGACTAATCAGCAATCTAATAGAACCCACTGTCAGGTTTTTTTTCCCTGCTGTCAACGTTATTTTTCCTTTTCCTTAAGTTGAACCCATTAAATCAACCTGATCAGTCTCTTATCTTCAAACCTACCGTTCACTTAAAACAAACAGCTAAGCAAAACAACTGAACACAGATACATGCCTTTTTGGGAACTGAGCAGTTGCAAGTTGTGCAGGTCAGGCTATATCCCTGCTGATGATAATGCTGCTAAAAATGACTGCTCCTGACAACCTGTGGTACAGGTGTGAGGACTCTGATGCCTAGAAATGAAATTACAAAAATAGGAAGTGATTGTTCTGACCGTTCAGTTTCATTCCTGTGGAATGTTAGAATCAGTCATGGTTGTGACACAGTATGGATAAAAATACAGTCTTCAGAAAGATTTGTTTTCTTCCATTTCATAAGGGGAAAACTATGTCTTTTTTGTGTATACACCCAAATTATAAATAACACACGCCTTTCACCTCCCTGGGCTGCCAATCATTATCCATGGTTTTCATTCAATCATTCAATGTCTGTTTACCTGCAGTAGCTATTATTTAGCCAGCAGCTAGGAAAACACAGAAGGCTCTGGAGAAAGGGACTCAAATTAACATGTGTACTGGCCTTGAAAACAATGACAGTAGACACAGAAATATGGATAATTTGATTTATTTTTCTAATTCAGCCTGCTAATGCCTTGTATGTCTAAAAATATGTTTATTTTATAATGGCAACAGAAATTTGATGTATTTTTGGAAATTTGATGTATTTTTAGCAAAAAAGTCTATTGTTCATACATTTATGAACATTTATGATTAATTACAATCTGACAGAGATGGATCAGTCAAAAGGAAAAAAAAATTCCCTTCTGATGAATGTGCGGTGGTTTGAGCTGCTCCCACTACATTCAATGAGGGATTGGGTCCAGGGGTAAGGGCAGTAGGAAGACAGGTCAAAACTCTTTCTTGGAATGAATTCTATCCTTTTATATCCCTGCTAATGAAAACCCTCATTGATTATCCCCTTGCAACATGCAATTTTTGTTAGGACAGCGCAGAGAGCTCATGTATATAGAATTGGAGAGGAGACTGGCAAAGATCTGAAGTGGGCAGCAGTGAGGAGCTAGGCAGGTGGGAATAGGGAGGAAAACAGTAAAACATTAGGGCAATGGCATGAGCTAAGGCTCCGCTATAGTCTGTGGGAGGGGAAGGAAGCTGAGAAAGGGCCCCATTTCTTCTTGAGAAAGGGGGAGGAATAACAGGTGGGTGAGGAGTGTAAGGCACAATCAGGTGAAGAGATAGTAATAATACTTCCTATCTAATTCAGTCAAATGTCTAGTCTTATACCAAGAGATGGTCAGTAGACCAACTGCCATCAGTGACAACAGCTGCACAGTCTGCCCTGACAGCCAAAGCAAAATCATAGAAAACCCTGCAAGTGGGCCTTTTATTTCTAAAAAACAGATTTATTTTAAATGGCAACAGAAGGCGTGGCAGGAATATACTGTAAAGATTAATGACCACCTGAAACAATTAAGAAAAGGAGTACTTGTGGCACCTTAGAGACTAACCAGTTTATTTGAGCATGAGCTTTCGTGAGCTACAGCTCACTTCATCGGATGGATAGCATATTGTGGAAACTGCAGAAGACATTATATACACACAGAGACCATGAAACAAAACTTCCTCCCACCCCACTGTCTTGCTCGTAACAGCTTATCTAAAGTGATCATCAAGGAGGGCCATTTCCAGCACAAATCCAGGTTTTCTCACCCTTCCCCCCCCCCACAGACACACATACAAACTCACTCTCCTGCTGGTAATAGCCCATCCCTCTTTGAAACCTCTCTTTATAATGCGCATGATAATCAAGGTGGGTCATTTCCAGCACTAATCCAGGTTTTCTCACCACCACCACCACCCCCCCCCACACACACCCCTCCAAAAACCCCCCACACAAACTCACTCTCCTGCTGGCAATAGCTCATCTTACAATGTGCACAGCAATAATCCAAGTTTAACCAGAACGTCTTGGGGGGGGGGGGGGGTTTGTAGGAAAAAAACAAGGGGAGATAGGCTACCTTGCATAATGACTTAGCCACTCCCAGTCTCTATTCAAGCCCAAATTAATAGTATCCAATTTGCAAATGAATTCCAATTCAGCAGTTTCTCGCTGGAGTCTGGATTTGAAGTTTTTTTGCTTTAAGATAGCGACCCTCATGTCTGTGATTGCGTGACCAGAGAGATTGAAGTGTTCTCCGACTGGTTTATGAATGTTATAATTCTTAACATCTGATTTGTGTCCATTTATTCTTTTACGTAGAGACTGTCCAGTTTGACCAATGTACATGGCAGAGGGGCATTGCTGGCACATGATGGCATATATCACATTGGTGGATGTGCAGGTGAACGAGCCTCTGATAGTGTGGCTGATGTTGTTAGGCCCTGTGATGGTGTCCCCTGAATAGATATGTGGGCACAGTTGGCAACGGGCTTTGTTGCAAGGATAGGTTCCTGGGTTAGTGGTTCTGTTGTGTGGTATGTGGTTGTTGGTGAGTATTCGCTTCAGGTTGGGGGGCTGTCTGTAGGCAAGGACTGGCCTTTCTCCCAAGATTTGTGAGAGTGTTGGGTCATCCTTCAGGATAGGTTGTAGATCCTTAATAATGCGTTGGAGGGGTTTTAGTTGGGGGCTGAAGGTGACGGCTAGTGGCGTTCTGTTATTTTCTTTGTTAGGCCTGTCCTGTAGTAGGTGACTTCTGGGAACTCTTCTGGCTCTATCAATCTGTTTCAATAGAGACTGGGAGTGGCTAAGTCATTATGCAAGGTAGCCTATCTCCCCTTGTTTTTTTCCTACAAACCCCCCCCCCCCCCAAGACGTTCTGGTTAAACTTGGATTATTGCTGTGCACATTGTAAGATGAGCTATTGCCAGCAGGAGAGTGAGTTTGTGTGTGGGGTTTTTGGAGGGGTGTGTGGGGGGAGGGGGGGTGGTGAGAAAACCTGGATTAGTGCTGGAAATGACCCACCTTGATTATCATGCGCATTATAAAGAGAGGTTTCAAAGAGGGATGGGCTATTACCAGCAGGAGAGTGAGTTTGTATGTGTGTCTGTGGGGGGGGGGGGGGGGGGGGAAGGGTGAGAAAACCTGGATTTGTGCTGGAAATGGCACTCCTTGATGATCACTTTAGATAAGCTGTTACAAGCAGGAGAGTGGGGTGGGAGGAAGTTTTGTTTCATGGTCTCTGTGTGTATATAATGTCTTCTGCAGTTTCCATAATATGCTATGCATCCGATGAAGTGAGCTGTAGCTCACGAAAGCTCATGCTCAAATAAACTGGTTAGTCTCTAAGGTGCCACAAGTACTCCTTTTCTTTTTTCTTTTTACGAATACAGACTAACACGGCTGTTACTCTGAAACCTGAAACAATTAAGTTACTCCAGACTTACATCAGTTTAGATAAGAGCAGAGTTTGGTTCATTGCCCCTTAGAACATCAACTCCACCTAGAATATCATTAATCTCTAGCAAACTTCCATTATCTTGACCGCTCCTGCAAAAGTAGACCACCCTTGTGGCAAAACCCCATTGACTTCAGTGAGGACAGGATTTCACCCCATCCATTTTATATATGGCTGTGTTCAAGTGTTACATTCTCTGTTCTCATGAGACTATGCTCCAGTTGTCATACTCCGTGGTGACAGAAATTTCCATCAGAGTTCCCCTTATCTACATAAAAGGAACAGGTGTGCAAACTGAAATTATTTCCTAGTGACTTGACACAACACACCTTTATGGGGTGTAGTGTACACAACAAGCAGCCAGCTGGCTCTGCTGACTAGAGTTTGGTAGGCGGGGGGCAGAGCTATAGTTCTGTCTACTCCCTACCCAGTTCTCACCCAGATAAATTGTCTGGTGTTCAGTCCCTTTGTTCCCTTGAGCTCCCCAAGTTGTAATGTGGGTGGCCCTTTAGGGTGCACAAAAGGAAAGGTGAGGGGTCAGGAATCCATATGTCCTCCTCCTACTCTGTGCACTTGCATAATGGCTAGCCACCATCTTCCTGTATATTTGTAGAGATAAAAGCATATTAAATGTATGCGGCAACAAGTTTATACTTAGTTTGATATTGGGTATTAACTTTCAATAAGTTTTATTTTTGGTACAATACTAAAATTAAAGAGTCTCTTGTATCCTTAACAAGTTAATAGTTTACACATGATTCACAAGTCACATTTTAAAACAAATTATCTTCACTATCTGGAGTGTTACATGTTAGTGGACTTTACTCTTTCATCGGCTGTTATTTTAATTGTTGACCAAAAGATTACAGACAAATATCAGCAATGTTCTTGGGACGTTCATACATGTTGCAACTAGAATAAGTATATAAATTTATGATAAGGAGGATGAAATAGATTTTATTACCATGGCACAAATTGTGGGAATGGTACATCGCTGGTGTATTGGGTGAATAAAAGAGATGGACCCAGACTAAAAACCCAGAAACACCCAAACTAAAACTTCAGATTTCTATACCACCAACCTTTGGAAAATGGGGGATTTGATGGAGGGGGGGATATGACAGAGGTCTATGAATGGAGAAAGTGAATAAGGAAGTCTTATTTACACCTTCACATAACACAAGAACCAGGGATCACCCAATGAAATTAATAAGAAGAATGAAGTTAATAAGCAGCAGATTTAAAACAAACAAAAGGAAGTGTTTCTTCAAACAACACACAGTCAACCTGTGGAACTCATTGCCAGAGGATGCTGTGAAGGCCAAAAGCTTCAAAAAAGAATTAGATAAGTTAATGGAGGATAGGTCTATCAATGGGTATTTGCCAACATCGTCAGGGATGCAACCCCATGCTCTGGGTGTCCCTACCCTCTGACTGCCAGAAGCTGGGAGTGGATAATGGGATGAATCACTCAATAATTGCCCTGGTCTATTCATTCCCTGTGAAGCACCTGGTATTGGCCACTACTGGAAGACAGGATAGTGAGCTAGATGGACCATTGGTCTGACCCAGTATGGCTGTTCTTATGTTCTTAGTAAAAGTTTGGATCCATATCCAAGCATGAACTTGCTTTTGCCAACTTTTAAGAAACTTCTTGAGCGTAGCCTTGGAGTACTGCTTCTGATTGGAGGGAATTATTGAAAATATTCCTTCAATGTTGGAAGCTATCTTGGATTCAAAATTTGACCCCCTAGAGAAAGCTACTAGGATTTTCGGATGGCAACAGAATAAATATTTGGCATGTTTCAGTTTGGAATAAGAAATAGGTTAATACTGATGTCAGGAAAAGCAGCTGAGTTTCTTCCAAGGTTAAGGGAGCCCTATGTTTCCTGACAGTAGCACCGACGACTCCAAATCAGTTGATCAAAATTCTTCTCTTAAAAGTAAATGTTCAAAATGAGTTGCAGAAATGGCATTTTTTAATTTCCTGCAAAATTAGAGAGAGTCTTGAAAGGGGGCGTTGGAAGTGCATAGTCTCCGATTTTAATAGTGTCAATCAGTTTTTGACTCTTCAGTTCTTAAATAAGGAAAAAAGAATAGACGGTAATCCGGAAGGTGCTGAGTGGGTGAATGGAAGTGATGGTTAAAAACAAAATGATCAACAATCAAAAAGTTTGCTTAGTTAGCAGCAAGCACGAAGTAAGTTAAGAGGTAAATTCCTTTGGAAGTTCATAGAGGGAATGTTAATAGTACCCTACACAAATCCTTACCTGACAGGTGTTAAATAAGAGAAGAGGAAAGCACCAACTGTAAGAAAAAGCACCTTGGATCTAGAAAGGCTACTGAAGGAAAAGGGCCTGTGTGATGTATAAGATAGAAACTGATCTTATATCTATGTAATAATAGTCAGGATTTATAGCACGGTATACTCTCAAAGCACTGTAATACATAACATAATTAATCCCCACAACACCACTGTTAAATATGGACGTTATCCCCATTTTAAAGATGGAGAAACTGACTCTGTGAAATGCCCAAGGCCACACTGTATCAGATCTGGGATAAGAATTTAGGAGTTCCTGCCTCGTTGCTCTGTGACACCTTTATGCTGTTTGAAGACCCAAGGGATATGTACAAAGTGTCTACTGGCATCTCTGGAAAATAAAGTGGAAAGGAGTGGGATACCATGAGTACAAGGACTGAAAAAGAAGGGCTGCTGACGGAGGAGCTGAGATGGATTGTCTGGGAACACAAACTGCCTGCTATCAAAGGATCTAGCAGCGGCTGCATTCCTGGAGGCATTGGCCTCCCTCAGGCACAATGACCCAGAGTGCTTCTATTGAGGCAGTGTGCCTCCAATATACCCTTTCCACACCTTCACAACCACAGTAGTGCTTTTTACTGACCACCCGGTAATTTAAAAAAATGTTTCATGGGGAAGGTTGAGCTCCCTGTATGCTCCCCAGTCTTCCTAGGTACTTGAAGACCTAGATTTGCAAGGGACTGGGGAGGAAATACACTTATGCTACCCAGCTGAGTTTCTGATGAACACACTTGTGGACTCTACATAGTAGAACTGCATCCTTCTGCCTGGGCAGGGGTCACTTTCATTAAATCCAACATGCAAGTTGCAATAGGGTGAGGGCAAGCAGTCCACTGTGCACCTGCAACCTTTACTCACCTCAGTGGTCCTATATGTGTGAAGCAGGGGAAGAAAATCTCCTGAGGTCAGATTGTCCCTGACAAGTACTGGGGGCAGCATAAAGCTGCCCTCCCCTACCCCTTCTAGGCACATGATCTCTCCCAGAGCTCCTGGGTATACAGGGGGAGTGCACCCACTCTGCCACATTTGAAGACATGCAGCATGCTCCCTTCTGTATCTGGCCAGCTCTGCTGGCCAGGCATAAAATGAGCCATGGACTCCCCTACTGCCTGCTCTCTTTGCTATGAGTTGTAGGAGGGAGCAGTCACAGTGCTCTGGGGAGTACCGGGTCTGTGGTAGTATTTGGCTGCTACACAAGGGCTGTGAGGAGGGTGTCTTTTTTACACCCTAAGCCTCAGCCACCTCCTCCCTTGTTCACTAACACAGCAGCTAAATAGAATCTGGCCTTTGATCAATTAAATTATCTGGTATTTATTCTGTGTAAAGTAGAGCTGTAATTAGTCACCATCGTAAGTGTGAATACAAGTTAATAGCCAGTTTCATTCAATTATAATGAAAAGAATGAATGTGTTTGCCACTGCAGTATAGCTCCTACGAAAGGTCTTAGTTTCTCAGATTATTTGTTTCTCTTACCCCCTAAATAAAATGTAACATTTCCAGCAACTTTAGACATACTTAATTCTTCAGAATCTCCCGCTTCCCATTTCAGCATTCCAAATGAATAGTTAAATCTTCCTTTCTCCCTATTTCAGGCTTTCCACTTCCTTTGTGTTTCGGTTACGCCTTGAGTCTGTGTGGCCAAGGTTTACACAAACTTTTCCATTAAAGCTGTTTACGCTTCCCTCTTCTGATGCTTCTTCTTTTCTTGGCAGACCTTTTTTTTTTTTAAACTGGAATCATCACGTTCTGGAATGTTCCAAGTAAGTTGTCAAACAACTTATTAGTCATTTAAATTTCAATATCTGTACACTTCTGTAACTAAAGGAAAAAGTATCGGAGGCTAAATTCTGAAGCCCTTACTTTGGGCCTGATCCAAAGCCTATTGAAGTCACTGGGAGATTTTCCATTGGCTTCAGGAGACTTTGGTTCAGGATGTTAGTTGGTCACAGTAAAACCAATGGGAGCTTTTGCCTGAGCAAGGATTTGGCCCTGTGTAAATGCAAGGCTCATAACAAGGTACCTGCTTTGCAGCCCTGGAGAACAAAGTGCTCTGTTTCTCTCTAACGAGGTACAGTCTAAGCAATGATACTGAAAGCTCCTCCTTGCTTTTACATCAGTATGTCTCATCCCTGACCTAGGCAGCATGCCTAGGGGCAAGAGAAAGTAGTTCAGTTTCCCTGCTCACTTAAGGTGAGATTGTGGCTAGCTTCAGTGCACAAGAGTGGAAAGTGCAAAAATGGGCCTTACCCCTTTTGTATTCCCTTGATAGGGGCCAGCCAAAATTGAAGTCCTTACATCTTTCTGAGCACAAAGGTTATTCAGAACTCATTTCTTCACATTTGCTAGTCTCTCCAGAAGAAACGAGGAAGGGTGGGAAGACCATCCGTGGAACAGAATAGCCACAAAGGGGAACTCAGGAGCTGCACTCTTGAGAAGTCTCAGAAGGCATTGCCTACAATACCCACTGGATGGATCATCCTGGCTCCACTCAAATCTGTGGCTTGTTGGCCCAATCTGGCCCAAAGTGTGAAATCCGTCCCATTGCAAAAGCCCATCTAAGATCTCCGGTACCATCAATTCCCTGGGCTTCTGTTGTGCCATAGGCCATGTATTGATATTCTACACTGAGTGGATTTAACCCTTAATACTTGGCGTCTGTGCTGAAACTGCCTACCAGATTGCCAGTCAGTGCCAATTGTCATGGTGGTTTTTATTGCTTTTCTGTTGGGAAATAGAGGACACCGACTCTTTACACATACACTGTTCATTTTTATTTTTAAATGGAATTTCCCCCAGCTCCCAGCTTTTTAATTATGAGGTGTTAAATCTCTTTCCCAGGATTAACTGCCATCCTTCAAAGCAGCGTAAGCTATTTTTGCACTGCCAATCTATATAAATCACAATGGCCATAAAAAACCCAACAGAGCCATGATTTGATCAAATGGGCACCTACATTGCACCCGTTTGATTATGGTTAAAAAGCAAAAGTTTGACTCCAGCGCTGACATCTGGAAATGCTCAGATGTAAATGGCTGGATAGTTTTACCTTTGTAGTAAATGCAGTGGGGTAGATCCTGCTCCCTGCCCCATCTTCTTGATGTCACTCCAGCGGCACAAAAGGAATGGCAGGTAGGCTGAAACAGCCAGTCTGAGGTTCTGTATGCAGAGGGGAATCACGGGGTGAAGTAAAGCCATCATAAGCAGCTCTTTGCCACCTACTTCCAGCCTGGCTAATGCAGGGGGAAATCAGAGGATGTGCCCAGAAATAACTGTGTGCCCTGTGGCTAGTTTCACTTGTGCCAAGGACAAAAGTGGCCTCCTGCTACTTCCAGGATGGGGGTTGGTGGAAATCGCAGGAAATCCCCTGTGTAATCTCCCCTCCTTTGGTTTAGTGAGAGCTGCTCAGATACACCTGAGGATCTGGCCCTTTGTGTTTGAAAGCCTGTTTGTAATGGTAGCCACCCTGATTTCTATCTAAATGTTTATTTAAAAATATAAGTCTCCAGATTCAGATTCAGTAGATTTCATTTTAAATAGTCTATATTTGCCACAGATACTGCACCGTAGTATGTCTGAGATACCACAGTTAATTCGCTATTCTAAGTATAGGGAAATAGCTGTGCTAACTCACATACTAACTGTTGGCAAAGTTCTGTCTTAATGACCTCAAGGCTAAGACTACAAAGCCATTTGCACGTGATCCTTTACAGATATCATTTACAATTGAATTTAATGACAACCCACAGGAAGTGCCTTTGGGAAAACTATGTGGTTGCAAAGTACTGTCCAATCTTGTGGCTAAAGCAATGGGCTGAAATTTAGGAGGTCCGAATTCTAGGAGGTCCGAATTCTGTTCTCAACTCTGCCAGAGATTTCCTGTGTGATCTTGGATAAATCATTTAACTTCTCTTTGCCTCTTTGCTGTTGAGCTAATTTACTTGCCAGCTCCCTCTCTTCATGATGCACTTAATGTAAAAGGTTATAAATGAGCCACCAAAACCCAACTATCCGAATGATCAGAACTATGCTGAGGAAAGAGGATTTTAAAGGGGATGGTCCAAATGCATCCAAATTAACATGAATGCTAGCACAATAATGTTTTTTCTGGTCCAGACTTTGAACATAATTGCCCTATACCTATGTAACTCATGGTCTTTAGTTGGCCTCAAAGATATGGTACTCCAAAGGCAGTGATTTTTAAGCTCTGTTTTACTTGTTTATATTTTATCATTTAAAAAATCATTTAATTGTGCACATAGTTAGTGCGGATCACCAAATCTACTCTCAACAGGGTGAAAGGGCCAGCTTTCTGCTCTGTCCCCAGAACACTAGCTGGCTAGAGAGCTGGCAGGAAATCCCACACCTGCTGCCACCTGTCTTCTGTTTGGAGGAGGAGGACTTAATTTAAGAAGGAACTACATAGCCTGCTCTATCCTTGCAGCCTGAGAGGTTTTTTTGAGCTCAGGGCTGGGGGACAGGCCTGGGCCTTTTTGCATGGCCAGTAAAAGGCTTACATCAAATGGCGTGGAAGAATCTGCAAGAACCCAAAAGGAAGAAGATATTGTGATCAGTGACTGATGTTGGGGGGCACATGGGCTGTTTTTTCACTAATGTAAGTGATTGCTTCTGATAAACTGATTGTTACTGATAATAGTCTTGCAGTGATTTCTGGTGAATCGCTGCCTCCCTAAAAGGCAATAAGAGGAGTCTCTGCCCCAAGGCAAGGAGCCTTGGAACATGCTACAAGAGAAGGGAGTCCCCCTGCACTAGTGTCTGTAACTACATGTCCCTGTTAAACATTGCCCTCCCTCCTACGTTGCATCCCATTGTTTTTTAAACCCACTTGTCTCTTAATTCCAATAGTAAACCCTTCCAGATGGGGTCTGTCTTTTGTTACGTGTTTATACAGCACCTAATACAATGGGTCCCTGATCTTGATTAGGTTCTTTGGTTGCTATTGCAATACAAATGGCAATCATATAGAAAGACGTTGCTTACATCTTGCATATTAAATATTACTTATTGCTATTTTAAACGAATTGTTTCCACTCACAAAACTAAGTAGTATTTTATAGTGCAATTTACATTGGAAGATTGTAATGTGTGCAATATTTCTCACACTTCTGTTATGCAGTGATAGCTTTCATATTAATGCTTCAGAAAAAAGAATTTAATTATTCTGTTCAAATTGTGTGTCCTATCTAATAGATGGTTTTGGTAGTTAGTGTCTGACCATTTTCAATTGCTGCATTTGTACTAAAGATCAACAGAATTGCTGACAGTGCAAGTTATTTTCTCGTATAAGCATTTGAAAATTGGTCGCCATTTTTAATAGATTTTTAGTGTTCTAGACAATTCAAAAAAGAATTGGGCTCATTACTTCCTTTGCTGCAACAGTGACACTATATAAAGAATTATAGGGCAGGATGAGATAGAGATTTGAGATGTCAGCAGCAATTTATAGGAGTGACGAAGTCAACTGGCATGGAGATAATAATTAACAGGATCACTGCTGTAAAGATTATACTATCTTCTTGATATATCTCTTCTCCCCTCTAATAAGAGGACCTTTAACCAATTTTCCATGGTGAAGGATAATACACAGTTGAATAGAACCTTGCCTAAGAACATTTTCTCTGCAATCCTCTCCCTTTATTTAACCCACTTCCTCTTCCTGCTCTCTCTTTGGCCTCTCAGAACTGGACTGAGGTGTGCTACAGGGTCTGAGAATAAGTTCTTGGGGCCCTTTAACAGCCACTGTTGTCTGCATTTCCAGTGGTATCTTGCAGAAGGCTATGACACCTTCCCAAATTCATATCTTTCAGGCTGAGCCTCCTCCTCACTTTTAAAGATCTCAGCACAGAGGTTGCTATCTCTAGCAGCCTCTCTGCTTCTGGGCTTTTGTTGTCAGTCATCTCCAGTGTCATGTGCTTTGTGGACTGTGTCCCCACAGAGTGAATTAGGACCCAGTGAAGAGTCTTATGGGCCTCACAATGAGGTCATCAGTGGTGTGGTGGGCACTTGAGCCCTCTGAAGGAGACAAGTGAGCCCTCTGAAGTGCTGAGGGACTAGGCCCACTGTCACTGAGAGACGAGCAACTGGGCAATCATGGGGAGAGGGATGGCACCACAACCATGTTGGTCTTATGTGAGAGAAAGGAGTCTTTGTTCAAAGAGGTCCACAATGAAAAATAGTGAAGGTATTTTAGCAGGAGGAGGCTCACATGAGCCCCTTGTTTCCAAGTCTGGGCTTTGGGCCTGTAGCGGGGTCACTCCGCTCCTGCCTGAAGGGGATAAAGCAGCCCTAGAGAGGGCTGCAGAGAGGGAAATCCTAGGCTGATTAGGAAAAGAGCCACAGCTGTGGTCAGCTTAATCAGGGCCCAGCTGGCCCTTATAAGAGGGCAGCGGGCCAGAAGCTGGTACATACTCTCTTTAGCTTCATGAGAGAGAAGGACCTGGCTGTCTGGGAGCAGAGAAGAGTATCTGAGGTGGAGCAGTGCTGGGGAAGGGCAGAGGGAGCAGGGGAGCTCTAGCCAAGAAAACCCCAGGCTGCAGGCCTTGCTAAAAAGGGCCAAAAAGGTACTGGGGCTGCAGAGGGGGCAGCCCAGAGATAGGCAAAGGCAGCAGGTCCTAAACCCCTCTTGCCTGTGATGAGTGGCAATTATACTGCAGTCTGCCCCAGTTAATGGGGGCTAGATGGTGACTGGCAGTAGCCCTATACTGAGGCAAGGTGGGGATAGAGGGTTGGGGAGTTCCCCTGAGAAGGGGAGGCCAGAGACTGTGGGGTATTGCCTGGAGGGGCACTACCCAGGTAAAAGGGCACTCAGGTCTGGAGGGACATGGGGGGGGGGCAGTGACAGTGATACACCAGCAGAGGGTGATCTGGAGCTGGTAAAAAGAGGTAATTCCTGGACAACCAGCAGGAGGTGCTGCAGGGGTGAGTCCTGCCCCATCACAAGGCCCTGTAAAGGAATGCCTGGCCTGTAGTACCCCCCGATGACCTAGTGCTGCAGCCACACCCATCCTCAGTTTCCCTTCTCTCAGAGCCCCTTAAGAACTCCACACAGCTCAAAAGAATGGAAGACAAAACTCCTCTGTGAGGGTTCTACTTCATTAAATCCCCAAATAATCTTGAACTAGTCTCTTCCCCTGGTTCACAGGCCTGTGGTTCTCAATTCTGGGCTGTAGTCTCTCCCCTTGGCTCACAGAGGTTGCAAAGCCTCCTCTTTGAGGCCTGTGGTCTCTGAAGTCCCTCTCACTTAGGAGCCCTGATGGCCTTTTATCAAGTGCATTTGGTTGTTATCCAATTAACTGCCTAGACAGGCTCATTCCCTTTAAATTAGGTCATCACAGGTAGTCTGGGCCTAGACTCCCTTAAAGGGGCCAGCAACCCTGTGATGGGGAGAATCTCAGCTTTCATTTTAAAAAGAGAGTCATTAGCCTTTGCCCTTGTGGTAATTGCCTTAAAAATGCAAACTGATATAAATCTATTGCTAAGATTGAAAGTCATATTCCTCTGGACTCCACATCTGCAGTAGGAGGCATTGGGGGAACCTAAATTTGGTCCCACCTATACACGTTCCTTGCCACACTCTTTATGTGATAAAAGTAGAGTTGGGTGGGAACCAATTTTCCCATCCCACATGAATTTTCAAGAGCCCAAAAAATTTTCTTGTCCCTAATTTGGACAAAAAGTCAATCTCTTTAAAAGTTTTGCAAGCAAAAAAATCCCTCCCCCCCCCCCAAATTCAGATCACGTCAATCTAAACTTTTTGTTGCAATAATTTTGATTTTGACTCTTTTTTTGTTACATTTTTACATATTTTACTATAAATTAACTTAAATTTCTAAATGAAAAGTTGTTTGACCCAAAATCTGGAACTTTGTCTTTTAAAAATTTCAAAATGGGATGTTTCAACAATTTTGAACCTCTGTCTCAGCATTTTTGAGATCAGAAATTAATCAAAACCGACCATTTCCCAGACCAGTTTTGATTACAATGAATCAGCATTTTCCGACAAAAAATGTTTTGATGAAAAATTTCTGACCAACTCTTGATATTAGTCAACCTTGCAGTGTCTCGAAAAATCATCTCCCTGACCTTTTCCTAAACCTTTAGGCTAACTCTGTAATATAGTGAAGGATAACCATGGCCAGAAATTTGTTATAATTGTGGGAAAGGTTCCAAAAATTGTCTTGTAACACACCCCAAAATACTGAAGATGACAGTGCTTATGTAATTGTTCAGCTCTTTGAGTGCCCACACTGTTGCTGTGGCTATGGCAACTGCTGTCTACAACCACACATGCTTCTAGGTGATGTACCATGTAGACCCTGTAAATTACATGTACTTGGGACATTGCCTCGAAACATAGGTGGGTAATAGGAGAAGGGGAAGAAGTTACCTAAAAAAATGAAAATGTCAGCAGTTGAGTTGGCAAATTTCTGAGAGAGCCCTTTGTTAAAGTTTTGGCAGCACTTCACTTAGTCTAATATTCAGTTTGGTTGAAGGGTTGAGCAATGTTTCTGTTCAGTTTTTATGTCTGTCAAACTGGTTCACCAGTTGCTAATCTGATGTCAGTCTACATGAGGCGGGGAGCTTTCCCAATAGTTATGACAAATTAGTCATTAATGATGTGACTGCAGCTACAATCACAGTAAATCTAAAGACAACGGAGTATCAAGTCCTAAATAGTTCAGAAGAGCTAATAATCTCATATTGGTACGTGCACTAATAAATCTGTTGCATCCCTCCCACGCTCAGGCTGCAGTATACCCATAACCTTTCATTGAAGACTCACCGTTACATATGAAAGTAAATCCCTTGAAGTCAATGGAGAGACTCTTGATTTACATCCGTGTAAGATGGATCAGAATCTGTCTGAACGTGATCACTAACACAGTACATGCACTTGCAGAGCCTGCTAGTACTATTATAAATGTCCCCAAGAAATTGGAAATTGCATGTATACTCTGAAAAGGCATTCAACCTAGCATATACTAGCACTGGCATAAACTGGTGCTCTATGCGGTATATCCTGGCACAGGCAAATATTAGTACCCTGTGAGGCAGTGGCTGTGCAGCATTGGCCCAGGAGGCAGATAATCTTTAAAATGGCGGAGTTTCTTGCCTACTGTACCAGCAGTCACAATTACCATAGAAGGGTCTGTTTTTTTCCTCGCTACTCAGGCAGAATAAGGTCATCGTGGATATTTTATGGTCAGCACATCTCTAATCTTCTGTACCTTGCTATTATAATTACAACATAAATATTCATGTGGGAATACTTAAGAAATCAGCTTCCTTTGGTATTGTATGGTATTTGCATAATTATCACTGCAATTTTTGACATATTTAAACTGTCAAGTCTGTTTACGCTGCAGTGGAAAAGTATTTACTGATCCATACAAATGTTACATTTGCATCTGTAACAAGAAAATGTATGCTGCTTCAATTTGCTAATGATAAAAATTGTACGTCTGGTTAAGAAAATGTCAGAGTTGGCCTTCCCACATCCCATTAGTAAAGGGACACGCTTGTTTTCCCCCAGGAATTTCCGTCGAGTGTAAGATGTTGTCTAGGAAATTGTTGAGAAACACCAGAATTTATATGAATTATTAAAGTAAACCCTCGGCTGCTGAGCCATCCACATACCATAGTTACAGAGTCATTTGGTTGGCAAAGTAACAAACATGGCGGTGGCCTAAGCCTTAAGATTAAAACAAATGAAACGTCGCCCTGTTCTTTAAAGGATCAAATGCTTGAGCTTTCCGGGAGGTATGCGTATCCTCAGCTTCCCAATGAAATCTATGAGAGATAAAGGGACTCGGCACCTTGCAAGAGCTGGCACTAAAATAACTGGGTCCTCTTTCATTAACAGACTGCAGAATTAAGAAGGCACATCCTGTCCTAGTTTTGTGGCTTGTAATAAGAAGAAGCAGTACTGCCAACCCCAAATGCTGCAAGATTGAGTCAGGCCCCCCCAAAATTATGATTGACTTAAAAATCATGCAAGTTTTCAAAACAATAAACACTGGGTTCTTTTTATTTGCTTTTGACTTCTGAGTAGTTAAGGTACACGTGGGTCACGTTTTCAAGCTTTTCTCTACAACCATGCCGGTTAGAAACGTACCTTTTTAAAAATGAAAGGTGAGATTCTTGTCTCAAGGAGTTGAGGCGTTAAGTAAAATATCAAATGTCATGAGACTTGAAATAAAATCATGAGAGCGACGACAGTCGGGTCACAGGACAGAACCCCCTTGACCTTCTGAAGACCTCCTGAGTATCCTGTTCAATCACAGAGGTCCCAGTCCTGAAGTCCTTGCTCTGACAAAGCTCCCATTGCTTTCAATCTACCGAAAGGAGTTTTACATGAGTAGGTGACAGGTTTTGTCACAGTAATCTCAAACTAAATGCCCTACTAACAGTGGGAGTTCAATAGGACATTCTTGCTGGCTCCCTTTTTGGTATAAAGCTACCGTAAACATCGATGTGCTTCCTCTGTCTGTGTGTGTAGGTTCTTACATCATACCAATCACCATGATATCAGTGAGCCCCCTCATTTCACTTTACTTTACCATTGTCATGCTGGCTATTCCTAGTTATTTTTCTCCCATCCCTTAGGACGCAGCCCCAATTCTCTACAAAGTAATTCAAAGAATCTGAGAAAATAACTGGATGACGAAGAATTATTTTTTAAAAGTTAAATTCAAATAAGCCTGAAATTGCATTTTTGACTCTGCAAACACTTACAGAGTTCTTTTCTTTCCATGACTCTTCCCCTTAATAGCTGCAGCATTACTTCATTTCAGCCACTAATAGTCTGGGTTTCATCTTTGTTTGGGAGTTCTCCATACAGGAACATATTAAACTTTGTTTTCGGATGTTCTTTCTATTATCTGCAGAACATTGCTGGAATATGTTCCTTTCTTTCTTGGGCTGATATGAAGACGTTAATCCATGACTTTATCACATAAACACTAGACTACAATAATTGTCTTTTTTTAAAGGATTTCAGTAAAATCATTTACAGATTATACAAAATGCAGCAAAGAGACTCCTTTTGCGTGTTAAGACATTTCTCATTTGCTGAGATGTGCACATTGGTACTAGTAGCCTATTGCACTGATTTTTTTAAAATGTTGCTTTTGAAATGTAGTAGTCTTTACAGTGTAGGTCTCCTCTGCCTTTGATGTGTTCTGTACTGACTTTGTTTTGAGATCTTCTAGCTTTGGAGGCCTGAGGTCCATTTAAATCAGATTTCTGTTGACCAAAACCTGAAAATCCATCTCTGAATTTTCAACACCCCGAGTTCAAGAACTTCTCGGGCATTTGGTGTTTTGATTTGGGCTCATCTTTAGTTCAAAGTGAAACATCGGTTTAAAGGCCTCTCTTGCACTTCATTTTGCACCTTTTTTAATGAAGTGTGGTAAAATACCATTATTTCATAGTGCTGTATAAACTATTCTGTTCTTGATAGTGGACGAGAGTCGGACCAGAGTCAGACCAGGTCTCCACTAGTGGAGCCCTAGGTTCCAGAGATTGGTAGGAGAAGAGGCTGAAGTGATAGAAAGAGGCCATAATTTCTGCTGTGCCAGGGGACCATCGAGGGCCAGAATAGGAAATACAGCCCTTGGGAGGCGGAAATCTTGAAGGTGGGTAACATTTCTTGACAATACACCAGCTTCCCTCTCTCTTAGAGAGAATCTCCATTAGTGAGGAACAGAATCCGATGTCACAGGGAGACACAGGTCCAGCTTAGATGATTCTTTCCCTTAGATTTTAACTGTATTGCATAACAGGGCAAACTAAGAACATTACATATAAAGTGTTGAAGAGCTTCTTAGGTTCATTTCATTTCACATCAGTCTGAAAGAGCACAGAGTATATTATTTTTCACTTGAAGTTTGATATACTTAAGTACACAAGAATGGAGACCAGCCCCATCTTTGCTATGGGCAGCTAGGTTTTTCTTAATGTTTTAGTGCACGCTGGTAGCTTAAGCAGAAAATTTAGTGCATGCTATGCAGACAGTTTCTGATGCCATGTGCTTATGCTTCTTCCAACTACAGAATGTGAAGTAAATTCATCTAAATATTTCTAATAATTTTTCTTTTCAGTTGGACAATGAAAAACATATGTACATAGTGCCATTCAGATAAACATCCCAGAGCCCTTTGAAGAAGTAATGTACATTATGCTAGAATAACTGGGCTTTATACACAAGTTGAAAAGAAATCTGAATTTTGAATACTATAGTGAATTCATCCAGTGTAATCTTCAAAAGAAACCCTCACATAGGGGATATGTGGTTAGACGTGTCTGTGATTTGGAGGTGAACTAAGCAATCCCAAGACAGGAGAGTATTCTAGTGTGTCACAAATAATGCAACAGCAGAGAGCTTCTAAAAAAACTCTCCAAATGATCCACTTAAATTCCTTTAAGTGAAGCACATTTTAATCCAGATTCTCAAATTAAAGGTAGGATCGCCAAACACACAGGAAACTCTCTGGGAAATTTAAGTAGTATAATTTAATTGCCCATATCCCCTAGCTCAAAGGCTTCCATCTCTTTCTAACCAGTCCCAAGAATAAACCTTCAATTCTTGGAGTAAAATCTCTGCTGGAAAAAAATCCCGGCTAGGCAGAATCCTCTGAGGAGTGGCTTTCAAATGAGCTCCCAAAGTGAGGTTTGTATCATGGCAGGCAGAGTCCAACAAGCCCATAGCGTGAACTAAACCCCTTTGTTACTTTACCCCTCTTAGGCCCAGCAAGAACCCTTATACAAGGGCGTCTAGCTGCTTTTTCAGTTCCCCTGCCTCATAGGTGGCTACTCTGCCACAATTTCCCAGCATCCATCATTTCACAATGAATTTTACCAGCAGCTTGTGAACCAAAAGCAGCAGAACGAATTGTATGACAGGAAAATAAAATATGATGAGCCTTGTGTGGTGGACCATGAAATGCCTTGAATGTTAACAATGGAATCTTTGTTAGAACGGGAAACTAATGTTATGACCTGAGTACAGATGAAATACGACTGAGCCAGAGTTTAGCTGCATGTAGAACATTTTTTCAAGCTATAGGGTGATAGCTTCTGAATTTAGGAACTAGCTTTGTTTGAACTGGTTGCTGTTGATGTATAGTACCAGCTGGAGGACCTGAACAGAATTGCCATGGTCCATTTTTTTAAAAACACTATACTATCCCTGTTTTATTTTTAAGGTCAAATCTTGGTTTTCCTGAGTAAGAGCTTCTCTTATTGACTTTAGCTGTAGAATTGAGGATTAATGGCTTTGTATTAAGTTTAGCTACAAATACACAAAAATAAGGAAGGCTATGGTTAGGCTGGGTGAAAGAGAAAGTTAAGGACTGGTTTGGTTTGACTGGCCAGTGTTGGTGATTCTAGGCTCTATGAAACTGAAATTGCTCACCCACCCACAGAGGAGAAAGTTATGAGGTTACAACAAAGTTATAATCTAATGGTTCATGCTTTAAATATGCTTTGTCTACAACTCAACTACAGCTTTCGGGTACCTTTGGTGTCAGAGCCAACCAGTCAGGTGCATTCTGGGGTCTCAAGGCGAGCTGGAGCTGGCTAGAGCAACTGTGGTACCCAAAAAGAGAAAGAGGGTGAGTTTTAAGAATAGTTTGTGCTCCTCTTAGCTTTGCTATTTGTTGCATTCTGCACACACTTGTATGGTTAAGTTATTCCCTCACTCAAAAAGAATTGTAAATCACTATTAAATTGTCACTAGTTACACAAATTTGAGAATGTATGCCAAATCACTCAGACCTCTGCAGTTCATTGGTCATAGAAACAGAGCTGTGGAACAGTGTTTGCAACTACATAAGCTTTTTGAATTAAAATATGCAGTATTCTGCTCAGTTTTTTTTTTTTTTTTACTAAATATTCTGAATCTGATAAGTTTAGAACGACACCATTTGAACTATGCAATTATGTTGTAGCCCTCTTGGTCCCAGGATATTAGAGAGACAAGGTGAACTAATAAACTGAAGGTAGTTGGGTATTGAGTATACACTTCTGCATAAGAGTTAACAGCAGAACACAAAGAGAAGGTTTCAGATAACTAAGACTCACTATTTTAACTAATATATATTCTCTGTGAAGTAGTTTAATAGATAATTAAAACTAAACTATGATTTTCAACATAAATGAACAAAGTACATTTCGTGATGTGTTATCCTTACTTTTTAAAAATTGTTTTTGTTCATTTGATAACTCACCAAGATGAGTAATTCTCTGTGGGGCTCTTGGTCATTAGTACAAATGAGCAAGTTTCTACTGTATTTTCTTTTTTTCTTTGCCAGGAAGGCTTTTAAAGAAAAGTAAACATTTTTACAACTCATTTAAGGTAGTTAAGACCCCTAATTACAGAAAGTGCAAGAATGAAAGGTTCAGAAAATTGGGCTTAACCACAAATTCATTACACTCACTGATAATTAACTTAATTATGCCAACCATGGGTGAAATGCATATAGTTTCTACTAATAAAAATAGAGCAATTAAGTTCTACATCAAGGAGCAAATGCAGTTAGTTACCATTACTGTGTAATTCCATAACAGATTTTTTATCCCTGGTTAATTCAGTGACTGCCTTTATTTATGCTTCCTAGCATCTTAGCTATGCAAAATTATTTACTAGAAAATCATAGAGATGTGTTTTCTCTCTCTTTTAAAAACAAACAAAACAAAACAAAAAAAACCCAAACCACCACAACCCGTGGTTAGATACCGCAAAGTAAGTGGCAATGCCTTAACCATATGTGTGTTGTAAAGGTCACTAGGACCTCTTCCATCCTTCTTAAGGGGAGTACTAACCTTCTCTCCTTTCATTCAACACTATGAGGCAGTTAAGTTTTGCCTTGCAACTTAAAACCAGGGCTCTGAGGTTTGTTCTTGCCATTCAATATGCTTATCGGTTCCTTTTCGCATGGGAATGGAACATGAATACTATTTATTTATTTATTTGGATTAATGGCTTTTAGGGCTGTCAATTAATCGCAGTTAACTCATGCGATTAATTCAAAAAAATTAATCGCGATATTAATTGCATCATTAAACAATAGAACGCCAATTGAAATTTATTAAATATTTTTGGATGTTTTTCTACATTTTCAAATATATCCATTTCAGTTACATCACAGAATACAAAGTGTACAGTACTCACTTCATATTTTTATTACAAATATTTACACTGTAAAAATGATAAGAAATAATATTTTTTCAATTCACCTCATACAAGTACTGTCGTGTAATCTCTTTATCATGAAAGTGCAGTTTACAAATGTAGATTTTTTTTTTTGTTACATAATGGCACTCAGAAAAAAAAATTGTAAAACTTTAGAGCCTACAAGTCCACTCAGTCCTACTTCTTGTTCAGCCAATCGCTAATAGAAAAAAGTTTGTTTACATTTATGGGAGGTAATACTGCCCACTTCTTATTTACAATGTCATTTGAAAGTGAGAACAGGCGTTCACATGACACTGTTGTAGCTGGTGTCACAAGATATTTACATGCCAGATACGCTAAAGATTCATATGCATCTTCATACTTCAGCCATCGTTCCAGAGGACATGCGTCCATGCTGATGACACTTGTTTAAAAAAAAAATGTGTTAATTAAATTTGTGACTGAACTCCTTGGGGGGAGAATTGTATGTCTCCTGCTCTGTTTTACTCTCTTTCTGTCATATATTTCATGCTTTTGAAGTCTTGGATGATGACCCAGCACATGTTGTTTGTTTGTAAGAACATTTTCACTGCAAATTTGACAAAATGCAAAGCAGATACCAATGTGAAATTTCTAAAGATAGCTACAGCACTTGACCCAAGGTTTAAGATTCTGAAGTACCTTCCAACATCTGAGAGGGACGAGGTGTGGAGCATGCTTTCAGAAGTCTTAAAAGAGCAACACTCCGATGCAGAAACTACGGAATGCTAACCACCAAAAAAGAAAATCAACCTTCTGCAGGTGGCATCTGAATCAGATGCCACCTGAACGTGCGTTGGACCGCACTGCTTTGGATGGTTATCGAGCAGAACCTGTCATCAGCATGGATGCACGTCCCCTGGAATGGTGGTTGAAGAATCAAGGGACATAATCTTTAGCACATTTGACACGTAAATATCTTGTGGTATCGGCTACAACAGTGCCATGCAAATGCCTGTTCTCGCTTTCAGGTGACATTGTAAGCAAGAAGCAGGCAGCATTATCTTCTTCAAAAGTAAACAAACCTGTTTGTGTGAGCGATTGGCTGGACAAGAAGTAGGACTGATTGGACTTGTAGGCTCTAAAGTTTGACATTCTAGAAAATATTCAAAACATCCAAAATATTTAAATCGTATTCTATTGTTTAACAGCGCAATTAATCACAATTAATTTTTTTAACTGCACAATTAACTGCAGTTAATTTTTTTTAATCGCTTGACAGCCCCTATGGCTTTGTATTAAGTTTAGCCACAAATACACAAAAATAAGGGAGGCTATGGCCGGGCTGGGTGAAAAAAAATTAAGGGCTGTTTGGTTTGACTGGCCAGTGTTGGTGATTCTAGGCTCTATGAAACTGAAATTGCTCACCCACCCACAGAGGAGAAAGTTATGAGGTTTCAACAGAGTTATATCTCATGTCTTATGTTTTAAATATGCTTTGTCTACAACTCAGCTACAGCTTTCAGGTACCCAGCCAGTCAGGTGCGTTCTGGGATCTCAAGGCGAGCTGGAGCTGGCTAGAGTGACTATGGTACTCCAAAAGAGAAAGAGGGTGAGTTTTAAGAATAGTCTGTGCTCCTCAAAAAATTAACATGAGTTTATTGTGATAAAATCATGCAGTAATATGGCACTTCCACTGCAGTTCAGCATTCATTAATGGATCATTAATTCAAAGTATCACCATATGTGCTTCCCTGCTCTCGGACGATGGCCATCTCTTACCCTCTTATGACCTGTTCTCAAACTATGTTCCCTCTCAATGAAAGAGTTCAGTTTCTTTAAATTCTCTTAACATATGCAAGTTCACTGATGCAGCCATGCTCTGAGAGGTAAGATTTTAAGAAAGGTGCTCCAGGTTTGATTTGCCCCTGCGTCCCAGGTGGGGTGCATTTACAAAATGTCTCAGGTGGGGATTGCCTCCCTGCGAATTCTGCCAAAGGCTTTAAAGGAGCACTTCCTGGGGAGGATGCCAAGTGGGACACACTGAATCAGCACATCACCCTGACTCTACCTTTCCCTGGTCAGCTCTGCCCACTTCTGAAGCTGCACTAATTGGCTCCAGGCATGCTGACTGAGTGGCATTGCACTGCAGCAGCCCACCTTGGGGAAGGCTTGGAAGCTTCACAGTTGTTTATGTTGGGCATGCTGCCGTGCAGTCAGTCACATACCAAACTAAATGCTGCCCCTGCACTGACCTAGTCCCTCCCACTAAGTCATGGCTCCTTTATTAAGTCCTGCTACTTTGCATGGTGTAGTCCTGAAGAGGAGCTGGGATACAAGGAGGGAGTTGAAATGTTGCCCTCCAGACACCAGAGAGCAGCTAATAATTTTTATATAATGCTTTACATTTTCAAAAAGTACAAACATTAAGCCCAATATGTTTGAAGCTGGATGACTAAACTTAGGACCTAAGCAGCAGCTATAGCTCCCATAATGTTTAGAAGTAGACCATAATTGTTCATCTTCCAAATCATCCGGGTTTAGTTCCATCCAATGAAGTTACTGGGCCAAATTCTGCATTCTGGGTGCAAACCCAGAGTAGTTCCTTTTTTGCTGTGCAGGTACTGAGGATATTTGCTGATGTGAGAGAGAAGAATTTTTTCCTTTTGTCTTTTAGCTTGGAAATTTACTTTATTCATGTCTGTCGAAGGTCTCAAAGTACTTTTCAAAAATAATTATGCCTTTGTGAGGTACAGAGGGTAGGCAGTATTATACCTATTTTTCCCAGATGGGAAAAATGAGTCTTGGTAAAAGGTGCAGAGCATTAAAAGTACTCTCAACATCCATTGCAGTCAGCTAGATTGAAAGAGCTCAGCACCTCCCAAGCGAACTCTGCATATTCGAGAATTAAGCCACAAATGACCTGCCCATGCAATACAACAAATAAAGAGTCAGATCATGGTTAGAAAGCAGGTCTTCTGATGCACTCTCATGTCTAATCCACTAGGCCACACCAACTCTCATTCAAGGCTTTTAGGGCAGATCACAACCTCTCCAGGCCTCTGTTTCCCTATGTAAAAATATAGGATTAATCAGGTAGGTCAAATATTCTAAATCACAAGTGTTGCTGAAGCAGCATGTTTCTGCCTTCATCTTTTATTTTCTATTTGCTCTCCTCTTTCTCACTGTCTTTCTTATGGTCCTCAGTTGCTATCCATCCATAATATTCTATTTGGATTATTATAATGGATTGGAATGTTTCCTTTCCTTGTGGGCAAGGAGCCTGGTCCTCAGCCAAAGATACACTGGCACAAAGGAAACCTAAAGCTGCCCTAACAGCTGCCATGATTTTGGTGAATCCACCAGTAATGAAAAGCTGGCATAGCCAGACCTGTGTTCTTACTCACCCTCAAAAAAGGTAGGGAATGGATAGAGATGATCCTGGGCCAGCAGAACAGCCCACTAGTGAACTATTCCAGCAAGCACAATTTAGAGCAGCCCTGTGGCTGCTCTGATTTGCACTAGGATCCAGTTAGGCCCCAAGCCAGTTTGAGGGTCAAGGATATAAGAAGGTGATTTAAATCCAGTTATGCCTCCCCGCAGCTCAGTTGCACCAAGTCTGAGTTTGGCACAGTTGCAGTTGAGCCTAAGCTATATAATCAATTAAATTTCCTAGTTCTTCACATGCTTATGGTGAACTTGCAATGAATAATTCAAATTTTAAAGGAGGGGCCTATTATAATGAGCATGCTCATAGTACTGTATTGTCAAGGAGGGGTTCTAATGGCATTTCAGTAAAATCCTGGACATTAAAATTGTTTCCCTAAATAAGATTCTTTTGTGAGTAACAATCTCATCCAGTAAACATTTGCTCACTGACAGTAAAGCAAGTTGTATTCAGATTGGGGTCATATTTAACACCTTTTCCCGCTAGGGTAATAGTCTGCAGATCTGATGTTTCCAATATGTTATGTATCTGTCTCTCATTGAAGCCATGCCCAGCATCTGCACAAACATATTTGTTTTCATGTATCCTAGTGTAACAAATGCAGATTTACTGTGACCTGCAAGTGGCAGTATATGGCTTAAAAATGCTTCTCCAGTAGTGGTTTCTCAATCAACTTAGCAGGAAAGGATAAGCACAGTGGTTACTGAATTCCGTTGAATAGAAGCTTGTCTAGATAATCTTCTGTTTGTCTGCACAGTCTGACATACCTTCCTGCTGTTCCTTACACTGGTCAAACATATGAAAATATTGCCAAAGATCTAGCATCTTTTTCTTTAGATGACCTTTTATCAAATTGTTTTTAAGATGCTGTAAAAAGGGGGTTCTCAACCTTTTTCTTTCTGAGGCCCCCCAACATGCTATAAAAACTCCAGGGCCCACAAGTCCTGTTTTTCTGCATATAAGAGCCAGGGCCAGCATTAGGGGGTAACCAGCAGGGCAGTTGCCCAGGGCCCCATGCCACAGGGGACTCTGCAAAGCTAAGTTGCTCATGATTTGGCTGCAACCCCGGGTGGCAGGGCTTGGGTTACTGGGCTTCAGTCCCAGATGGTGGGGCTTTGGATTTCTGCCTTTGACCCCAACAAGTCTAAAGCCAGCCCTGCTTGGTGGACCCCCTGAAACCTGCTCGCAGGCCCCCAGGAGGCCCCGGACTCCTGGTTGAGAACCAGTGCTGTATATAATACACTCTCAGCGTATTTTAGAGTCTTTCATTTACTGACTGGAATTCTGAAATAACATTGCTTGACTAATTTCTATATTCTCAGACGTTATCCAACTCTCATATATTTAGGAAAAGAATTGTTCAATCATCAATAGAAGAAACTTAACTTATGCCTGTCATTCTGATGTTGTAAAGTTGGTAGTAAAAAGATTCTGGTATTTTCAAAGTGGAATGTACTCAGTAAATATTATAGCAACAGTAGTAACTACCTCTGTGGTGGTGATAATTTTGTTAAGACACTATGGTGATGAGCACAATATAAATATTTAGATTATATTTCGCACTACCATTTGGAGAATTAACTAGTGCAAACCCTGAAACATTGTTAATCGTATCAAGAGCTTACCTCCACAACGATTAAATCGGCAGCAATTCCCATAATATTTATCCCACAATATAAGTGATTCTGTCGAACTCCAGCACCCATTGTTATCCCTTTCTATCATTTTAATCTTGCTGGTGTGTCTAACAATAACATTGTTGTATCTTACATCATATTAATCTTGTTAGCAAGCCTTAGCAGAGATGATGTTGGTCATGATTGTAAGCACTATTGGCAGAAGCTCCAGAGGGGAAAGAATTCTTTGCTCTATTGGTGAAAAGCAAAACGAATGGCCAAAGAGAGATTCATCTGCACAGGCTATGAACCCACAATTCCTTTTGTGAATCTTGGGGAAGTCAACATAACTATATATTAACTTGGATTTTAGAGAGTAGTGGACTCCCCGGGAGGGGAAAGATTTCTTAAGTCTAGCAAAGAGGTCATTTCCAAGCAGCCAGCATTCTGCTCAGAGGTCCTAAGTGCTCCTGTGGGGTCTCTGCTGCAAGAGACAGCACAAAGTGAGGACTTCGCTGAGAGAAATAGTGCGGAGGGCTGGCCAGCCAGAGACAATGCAGGTTGAGGACTTCGCTGTGAGAGCCATAGCAGCAGAGCTTGAGTAGACTCTAGTGAGGCCTTGCCTGCCCACCACTTTAATAAAGCTGAATCGGTAAGCTTGGTTAGGTAGGGGTGCCTCCAGAAGGGACCAGGGAAGCAGTTCCCTTAGGACTGGAGACAGACACTTAGACTGAGCTCAACCATTAGTGGAGTTTTGTGGATGTCTGACGTGATTCGGTCAAGGGGATTTTACCTATGGGACATTCTCATTGTTGGGTGGGAAGGGAGTTAGAGGGACTACTGCCAAAGTTACTGGAAGGTGGGAGTATGTTACTCTTTATTTGCATATATTCTGTTGCTGGGTTTTCCCAAGTTTATGACCATGTTCCCTTACCAAAGATTTCCTTGTTTGAGCACGGTCTCCGAATGCTTGCAAATGTGGGGGAATCCTGCCTGTTAAGGGCACCCAAAGAGGGTGGGGACTGGAGACACTTTAGTTATTTGGCAAGGTGGGCCCTAAATATATTTCACCCAGTAGTTTTTGCTGATTTTAACCACCTGGCAGAAGAGTTACACTATCATTACAATGGCAGTATCTAGAGGCCCCAGCTGTGAAAGGAGTTTCCTTGTCTTATGCATTGTAGGCAATGGTAAGAGACAGTTCGTGTCCCAAAGAACCTACAGTCTAAATAGAGAAGACACACAAAGGGTGGGAGACAGGAAGTATCTCCGTACTACAAGTGGGGAAATGAGGCACAGAGAGATTGTCTCAATGGGAGCTGCTGGGTGGACTTTTGAAAAATCTGGCTCCTATTAACATGTCTAAATGGGCCCTGAGCTCTCAGGAAAATATGGTTCTAAGCAATTTGCCCAGTATCACACAAGAAATATGTAGCAAGGCATGGAATTAAACCCAGATTTCCTAAGTCTAAGTCCAGTATCTTAACTATATCCTTCCTGGGACTGAAGGAATATGGAGTTGGGACTTCTCTTTCATTGTGGCTTCCTGTCCTTTCTCTGATTTTGTGTAAGAAAGTGACACCCTTCACTCTTGTGGTCTCCAAGTCTGGTACCTTTTAAAAGGTTTGAAAAAATAAATCTTAAAAGAAAACATTTGGTTCTGTTTTTCAGTTTGCCGTAGAGGGCACTGAAGGTTTTATATAGCATTTAGTTCATAAAGATAATCGCTGCAGTTACAATGTACATATTGTCCAGAGGTAAAAGCAAGAAGTGTCACAGATGGAAAAATACTACTCCCTAGAAAAAGTCCTTGCTTTAAGAAAAAGAAAACATCTGTACTTGAAAACCAGAACACAGCATGATTTCTATGTATGTCCGCTTTTCTATGGTGCTCATCACAATCACTGCAGTGCCTCATAAATATGAATTAATATTTTTTCACCGCTCCTCAGTGAAGTAGGAAAATATTATTGCCTGGTTCAGAGACGAGGAAAAGGTCAGAGGGAGATCAAGTGATTTGCCCAAGGTCACCTGGAGTGGAGCCAGGAATAGAACGCTGATTTTCTGAGACCCAGACCACTGTTTGAATCACAAGACCATTCTCTTCTCCGAGATAATTCCTGGTATCTATCACGGAAAGAATCCTCAAGAACAACAGCCACACTTTCAGTAAAATAAAACTAGGTATGTTGAATGAGCCACAGCAGCAACTATCAAACACTCCACCAGGAATTCACTGGACAATTCAAGAGCACTTAGATGATGGCTATGTTTCTGAGCATACCTGTGACCTTTGGATTCAGTTATGTTCACGAGGTACAAACATTTTAAAAATAAATTACATGAAGCCCATATGAAGTACAGATTCAGAGAGCAATAGTAATCTTTAGTTTTTTTAGACTTTGTTATGTTGCTGAGTTATGTGAGTACCTCCGGACTTCAAACTATTCATGCGTAGCCTATTTTTCACAATCTAGGTCTCTGTCTTCTGTCATTTTTATTATCCTGAGCTTCAGAGCCAACGTAAAAGCCATTTTTCAATCAATATGCTGACCATTCCATTTGTGCGTTCTAGGTCTAGCTGAATCTTGGTGTGCTAAACTGAAACAAAGGTCAGGCAAACTTGGTGCATTGTGTTTTTATATTTACAAATGTTTATTATGATTATTTAATAATTTTATTACAGTACATCTAGAGGGCCCAAGTGAGATCAAGGCCCTTTATGCTAGGTGCTCTACAAACAGAGTAAGAGACAGTCCCTGCCCCAGGGAGTTTACAGTGTAAATAGACAAAGGGTTGGAGAGGAAGTAGAAACCCAGAGGGTGCAATGATTTGCTTGAGGCCACATAGCATATCAGTGGTAAAGCCAGGAACAGAACCCAGGTTTTCTGAGGGTTAGTTTGTGCCCAATCTACTATACCACACTGCCAGTATTCCCATTACATCTGGCTATCTCTGACCATGCATAATCAACTTGTTCTCACATTACTATAACATAGGCTGGGAAAGGCAGTATATATTTAGCCGGTGGGTTATGTGGTACAGGAGGGCCAGGGAGCAGTGGTCGAGGGGAAATATATAAGCCCTAGGCTAATTAAGGCGTGGTTCCCTGTAGACTAGGGAGAGTTGCTATAGGTTAATTGGAGCACCTGTGGTCAATTAAACCCTGTCAGGAACCTACTAAAAGCCCCTGCTTCAGGCAGTCAGGGGAAGAGGAGGAAGGAGAGAGGACTGGAGCTTGGAGGTGTGTTGAGAGATTTGGAAGACCTGAGAACTAAAGTAAGAGAGACCCTGCCCCCCCCCCCCAGCATCTAAGGACCGAGGGTAACCCCACCTAAGGGGGATGAGGGTAAGAAACCTGCAGGGGTTGAGAGGGGCTGGGACTCAGAGTGAGGAGTAAACCTAGACCCCTCCCCCGCTTCCCTCCTCTACTACCTTCCCGGGATAGTAGTGGGGCCCTAGGCACCCAAGAGCAGGGGCAAGGGGTGGCATCTTAGCCCCTCCCCAAGAAAAGCACAGTACCCACCATATGAACATCGGCTATCTTGCCACAGTATATATAATTAATTTAGCTACATCAGAATGTAGCCACATGATAGCATACAATGTGTGATATGTGCTTGTATGCATATGCTGGGAATGGGCAAAATAGTTTGGCTAAAATACAAATCAATGTGACTTGAAATCCATTCCCTGAAATTTCCTCTCACTTATAACCTTTTATTTCTATTTCTCTGCTCTCCAATGGGAACTCCTCCTTGGCCTCAAATGGCTCCTTCACACCCCTTCCTGTAGATGGCCTTCAGAGGGTTCGCCAGTCCCTGATAATTTGTCTCTCTTGTGGGATTTCCTAATGGGTTCCCCCAGACATTATGTTCTACAAACTCTCCTCATGCTCTTCTAAACACACCATCTATCCCCAACTACTCTTAACTCTGAAGATCTTTGAAGGGAGTAACAGGTCCCGCAGCATGCTGGGCATAAGCCTGCTGCTGCTTTTAGTCACAATCTGGATCCCCAGTAACATACATTCCAAAAATAACAAGGAGTCCTAGTTATTTTTGCTGATACAGACTAACACGGCTACCACTCTGATACATTCCAAAGTTCATTTTGTGGCTTTGACTTGGGAAAACAGAGTATCCTGGGTATTCATGCAACAGCAGTCCAAGAGCCCAACAGACACACTGCCAGCTTACAAGTGTCTCCAGGATATGGGAGCCTAAAGATATTAGAGAGAGGCTGAAGGAGTCTCAGGAGGGACTGCAGAGAAAAGGGCAGCAGTGAGATAGGGTCTGACTAGCAGGGTAAAACTGAATGGGAGCTCATCCAGAAGGAGGGGGACTGGTGTAACCTGGTGGACAGATGAAGAAATCTGGTACAGGAAGGAAGAGGAACGTGAGGCAGAAAATGGGAGAGGGATGGGAGGCCAAGATGAGGAGCGCAAAGGGGTAGATGAAACATTTTGGAGTGTTACTGTTCCCCAGTGTTCTCTAGTCTGGCTATCTGGTGATAAAGGGTGTGCTTATAAGGGTCACTATTAAAAATCCAACACTCACTAAGGGGTACCACACAGTGCTCTGTGAGATATACAATATTTCCTATAAACCACTGTGCAGTAACTGTTGGAAAATGCTGGCTTTCTGATAGTGACCACTGGGCCATTCTGGGTAAGTTTTTCTCTGTATATGTTAAACAAATGTTCAGTTACACCTGATGGTAATTAAAGATGAGATAAAAGGATTCTATTACCTGCCATACCAAAATCAAACCTCTGTAAATGTAGCACTAGATAACAGCCTGTCATCCAGTGATAATTGCCATAGATTTTCCCCTTTAATGGCTTGACTCAAGAGTAAGTCCATAAGCAAACACTGTGGCTACCCTAAAGGCTCTTTCCTATCATGTGACTGTTGCGTTAATCAAAACAAATTTACATTGCAGAATGTTGCTTGCTCTGACTTCTTCTCTCTGGTATGCATGTGGTGATGTGTTTCATAACGTGTAGTCCAATATTATCTGCAGACATACAATTGATTTGATTTGTGGTGTTGGCCTTCATATATTTTCTAGTAGCAAAAGGAGAGAGAGAAGGAGGTAGGAATGGAATGAGAGAAGGAGGTTGGCCAGAAGTCACTTGTGATATTGCTCCTTACTAGCAATGGATTAAATAAGTAAAGCTACTTGATGGCTGTTTGGCTTCTTTATGTATCTAGTTTGTGATGTACCTTATTCTGCAGCATAGGAGGCAGAAGGTGTATATAAAAGGATTTCTTCTCCTTTGAGAATTAACCACCTAGAACCCTGCTCTTAGTAGTTGCAGGTGTTCTCGGCACCTACGAAGAAAGTGAAAGTGGAAAGCAGTGACTGTGAGGTTATGTGCATGATTCCTTACAGCACCAACTCTTCAGATCTGTGTAGGAAGCAAAAGTTCAAATCCCTCTTTTTTTTGGCCCCTATGAGCAGAAGAATTTGCTCCTCATTGCTGTAATTAAGTGAGGATTCATGAGCCAGGGGAGTCCATGGTGGGAGCAGCAGGAGGATTTGGTGGCTGGGGAGTTTCCAGCCTTTCTACCAGTGGTAGGAGAAGCAGCAGTACCTGATGGGAGTAATAGTATGTCCCCAATTCATCTCACCAGCTCTGCCTCCCTTCCAAGGGGAGAGGAGAATAAGGAGACCCATTGCTGTCAGCTCCATGTGGGAAGGAGGATAGAAGAGGAGAACCTCCCCACTCCTAGGGAGAGAAGATCTCTGGGGCAACAAAACATCAGCTCCCTCTCCCTTTTGGGAACTCCGTAGCTGGGAGATGGAGAGTAAATTTAAGAGAGGCAGAGGGGAGAATGCAGACCCAAAGGGGCGAATGGAAAGGGACAGAAGGGGAAAATGTAGAGAAGACAGGAGAGAGATTTAGATGATTGAAGAAATGACAGAGGCAATCACAGGGAAAACTAACAACCCAAGGGGAAAAGACAAGCAGATAGAAGGAAAGGGAAACAGTGAAGAAACTTAAAGGAAGAGAGAGAATAGAAAATGTGACGGCCAGGAGGAGATTCATTATAAAGACATTTCTACATTTCTTTGGTGGTTTCCTTTTTTGCATTCGAATTCTGTTCAGCCTGCTGGTATGTACGGTAGAGTAGACTGTCCATACCTGCATTATTTTTTAATATGCTATGCTTGCAAACGTATGGGTTAATGATGAAATGCCCTGGGATGTCCTTACTTGGAAAGGCAAACATGCCCATACATGTCTGTCATAAGGACTTTTTTGATTTGCTGATACTCCTATCTTAGAAGACCCAGTTGTTCTAAGCACTCTTTCCCCAGCCTTCCAGAAGGTGAATGAACTTAGGCTAGTTGTTCCCTGTTCCTGGCAATTTTATAGCCACAATTAACCTTAAACCCAGTTTGCTGTGAAGTTTTATTTTGTTAGAACTCTTTCTCTCCCAAAATTCGGTGCTTTAAAATTTTTTAGTATAGCACTTTCATTCAGAAGCCAAAGACGGAGAGATTTTTAAACGAAGGAAATTGTCACAGGGTGCCCCTCCCCCCAGTTACCCTTAAGAGAGGGCAGGAAGGAGACTAGGGGAATCAATCAGGATAAGGGGCAGGTGAGGTAAGATGAGAACTGCCTCAGGAAGAAAGGAGAGACCCAGGGAGAAACAGGAGCAGCAGAGGAGAGCCGTTTCAGGGAGCCATTGAGAAGAACAAAAGATGAAAACTTTATGGTGAGGTTGCGCCAGAGCCGGGGAACCCCAGTGTAGGGGCCCCTAGGAAGAAGGGGTAGAACCAGTCTGGTTAGGGGAAGCTGAGCCCAGTGGTGCAAGTAGGGCAATACGGTACACCGTACCAGTAAGCTATTTATAGCCAGTATGGCCTACCAGAAAGACTTAGGAGGAGCAGAATGTGGAGCCAAGCAGCCCCACACCGGCAGCTCCTCCGGCACAGCTGTACTGCCCCCAGCCCTGTCCTCTGGTGGGGAGGCTGTACAGACCCCGGACAGGACTCAGGAGATGCAGCTGCATGGAAGGGCTGGGGGCGGGGCTCGGGGCAGTACAGCTGCACCAGAGGAGCTGCCGGCATGGGGCTTGGTTGCCTCATGGTGTCTGGAAAAAAAAATATTCTCTGCTGTCAGAGGGAGCTGGTTTTAAACTCCTGCTGGCAATTCCCAAAGCAGGTGTGACTGTGAACTGGCTATCATTCCAGAGAGCAAACCCTCCTCTTCTCTTAGCAGGCCACACAGCAGCTGTGCCGTGTCCACCCACTGGGAGCCCCCTTCTCCCCCCCCCCCCCCCCCGCAGTAGTGTGGGATGGATTATGGGGAGAGTGCGGGGTGGGGTGGGATCATGTGAGGAGTCACATGGGGGGTGGTCACATGGGGAGGTCATGTGCCAGCCCCCCTCCGTTAGCTGGTGCAGTGTGCCGGTAAGAAATGAATTCTATTTGCACCACTGGCGGAGCCTGAAACAAGAGGGCTAGTGCTAGAGGGTGGAAATTTTACCCACCTAATGAAAAGTAACTCCAGAAGTATTGGCCAGTTTGATACTGCTGCTGTGATGTTAGCATTAGTTAATGTCTGCACAGAACTTTCAGGATATGAAGTTCAGCACACAGTGAATACTGAGTATTATTATTACTAAATCTCAACCTCTGAACTGGGCAAAGGGCAAACCCAATACACTGGGTTTATTGTGATCACAGGCCCTTGCGTGTGTGTGTGTAGTTGACACCCCTGCCAACTCCTTTTCTTGTTAACAGACATTGAAACTAAGAAGAGCATGTTGCTCTCTAAAGTGACCAGAGTGTAGGATCCTTGCCAATTTCAGTATCCTCACCAGAATAGCAGGGCCGCTGGAACGATTTGTATAGTGCAGGTGCTGAGAGCCATTGAATCAAATTGTAAACGCTGTATATGATGGAAACCAATTCAAGCCAGGCGGTGCGGCAGCACCCGTCATTCCAGCACCTATGCAGAACAGAGCTAGCAGATGGACTTTCATCTACAACCTTCTGAGCTCCCATGGCCGAGTTACTCAGCAGAGGAGCTGGAATTTCCCATTGTTGCACCTCACATTTCAGAACAATGCGAAGCTTATTTATCTTATATGTGGAGGGACAATTGAAACAAACAAAATTAGTAGGTGATGTAATGGAGCCCTTTTTAATACTGCAAGTTGACTAGACCTGGTAACTGTAACAAAAATGAATTTGTAACTAAATGAGAATTCCAAGAAGCCTGATCTCAGTTAACAGCACTTGTGTGATGGGTGTTGATTTCATATATATTAACATTTCATTTATTTTTCCCTCCAGTTTTAAAAATATATCTATAGATTCCCATCCAGTGCTCTGGACATCTATCCCACATATTAAAAATTACAATTTAAACATAGAGAAAGGATTGCCCATAAATATATCCATTTCAACCCATACCATCTTGAGCAGCTTTGAACAAAGAGGAAAAAAGAAAAGATGGGTTCTGTGTCATGCTTAGAATGTTAACATATTTTGGGCTCTGGCAGACCAAGAAGGGGCACCAAGTTCCAAAATCAAGGATCCATTTATATTTCCTTACCACTGTTAAATTCACTGGGGGCAGTGATCCTCAGCTGGTGTAAAGTGGCATACTCCATTGACTTCAAATTGCGATGGGATTTCTTGAAAAGTTTCTAATTCATATTTAGTTGACTTCAGTGGCACTATGACAATTTCTACCAAGTATCTGCCCCGATAACATTTATTAATATCAGATGTGTAAGTTTTTGTTTGCATTTGCTGAACAGATATTGGGGGTTTTTTTGTTTTTTTTTGAAACAGCACTTCAAAATATGAAATAAAAGAAAAATAGAGTTTGGCAACTAAGCCATTTTAACATTTAAGGCCAGATTTTGCCTCTCTTACTTCTCTTGAGTTGTGCTTAACTTTACAGTTAGCATAACTGATTCCAGTGGAGCTACTCCCAGAGTGAGAGACTACTGTTTGTAAGTGGTGCTGGTAGAGACCTTATTAAGCTATTACTCCTGCTCTTATGGTGGTAAAGTCCTCTGTATGTAAGGGACATGCCAGTAGAGCTGGGTAAATATTTTTTAGCCAAAGCTTTTTTTCACTGAAAAGTGCAAATTCAGGGCAACTGAAACCATTTTGAAAATTCATGATGAATTTGCTGAACTGTTTCAGGTGGTGGTGGTGGGGGGAATTCTTTTAAAGAAAAATCAATGTTTCATTTTGACATTTTTGAAACACGTGTTTTTTCTAATCAAAATGTGGTTTATTAAAATAAACATTTAAAAAACTCAAACCGAATGAGTCAAACAAAATGTTTCGTTTGACTTTAAGCAAATTGTTTTTTGTTTTTTTGTTATGGATAGTGAGACACAAATCCAGTTGTTTGCACTCCAGTCAGATGGTGTGTGTGTGTGTGGGGGGGGGGGGTGAATGTACAAGTTTGGACAAAACCCTTCAGTGGTTCATTTGCCATTACTGATTTCTCTTGGAAAAAGTTTTGGATAATACAAGATTTGTCAGTTCTGGCAACTCCTGTAAATGTCACCATGTACAGATCTGCCATTTACAGAATGTTAATTGTATGAGAAGGTGATATGATTAGTTCCACTTCTTTCTCTTTGCCTGTGTTTGTACTAGTGAAAGGTGCCAGATTGTGAGTCCTGAAGACTGGAGTCTTTCGTTTGTTCACATAAGTATAATACAAGCAGCTGCATTGCAAGCTCACTCTGTCACTTTCCTTTACAACCTGGCCTGAAGGGACTACTTCTAGGGGAAAGGGACTAGTTCTTCTCCTTGCTTGAGTCAGTTCTCTGACTCTTTGCAGAGACTGCCAGCCAACAATGGTGCCAGTTGGTGCCAACTGTGGTAGGTTTTGTGATGTGGGCATCTATCCATTTGGAACTGGACTAAACCATCTCATGTCACTTATGTTACCAAGCAGCCAACAGATGGCAAAGTTGTCCGGTCACTACTGACAGTTCCTTCATTTACTATTTTTGACAGTGAGTGCTGATGAATCTGCTAATTTCAGAGCTCTCTTCAGCCCAAATGCACTTTCATGGCAGCTAGGCCTTGGAAAGTCCATGCTTTTCATGAGCTTCAGCAACCCCAGAAGCTGCTCCTAACTATAGGAGAGAAATACTGTCCTCAGCGACAGCTGCAAAATGCTGATTAGGCATTATGGCAAGATTTTTAAAAAATAGAGGAGTCTAAAATTAGACTCCTAAAGCCATATTTAGGCACCCAACACTGCAGCCTGATTTCCAAGAGTGCTGCGCACGCAGCAGTTTTCACTGAAGTCTGTATATATGTATGTACATACACCACAAAGTTGAAATCTCAGGCCCTTTTGAAGTCAGTAGTAAAACTATCATTAACCTCAATGGAGCCAGGCTTTCACCCCACACGTGGAGGTGATATCCCTCTGATAAGTTGCAGTAGTATGTGGTAAATGAATTTATTTTTTGATGCAAATCCAGAGTAACTTCAATGGTTTAAATGGAATTACTCTGGGTATACAAAGGGATAATTGAAAACCGTTTATCCCACTGTCTCTCATGTCTTACAATTGTGAAAATAGACTCTAAGCTTTATCTGCCCAAATTCCAAATCAATTTGCAACATGAATTTTGGTTATACATTGAGTATAATATGCACAAGATCTTGGCTCCAAAAGTAGCTTCAATCACACATGGGTCTATAGGCTCAGCAGTGATGGCTTGGGAATGGTGGGAAATGATTTTTTTTTTTTTTGTAGCTCTAACTTCTGCATTACAGTCTGTGCTGTACTGTCCCTGAAAGTACAGTAGGACTATATTTTTAGTATAATTGTGGACTCATTTTTGATCTGCCCAACACTGAAAAGGACACTGACATGAAAAATTATCTTTGTCTAAATTTGTATAGGCGGTACATTCTTTAGAATAAATCTACAGTGGAACAGCATTATTGACAGCTACGTCAATTTTCCCAGATAAATAGCTATGTGGATTTCCCAGCAGGTACAAATAATACAAGTTTAGGATCTCTGTAGCTCATCTTTCAAGAGTGAAATAAGAACCACAGATATGTTTCAATTTGGAGAGCCTACAGTTTATGATGCAGTTGTTGCTTTGGAAGACTACATGTTAGATTCTTGGAGACGCAAAGAATTAGTTTAGATTTAAAGTGCCCTTCATAAAATACAACATGATTCAATTTTATGGAAGGATATGCCAGTGTAATATACATATTTATATGTCACACTGAAAGCAGCTGTGGTATAGGTTCTCAAAAGCTAAAATGTTTTCCCGTTGTTGTTGTTGTCCCATAGCTCTAAATTCAGCTGAATGTGTTTTGTACACACAGAATAAATATTTTATCAAAGAAAAAAAGAAGAGAAGCTTGACAGTTTGATTAAACATCTTTTATGGCAGAGGGAAGCCTATTGGAGCAAAAATCTGTTTACACACGTTCAGAAAACTTAATAATTATATGGAACTGAATAAAGATGAAACTGGGTACAAAATTCTTTTGGACGCGTTAGAATTATAATCAATTCTTAAATTCCTTGAAATTTGAGAACACTTTGAACATAAATCATTTGTATGTGTAATGACAAGTCTCTTTGTAAAACAGTGATATGTATTGTAAGAAATGTGTTTTAGATCAAAGTGGTATGGTTAGAATTAAAATTTCACATGTTCACATCTAACCTTAAGAATCACTGCAGGGAATATTCTTATATTTAGAAACTTTCCACACATAGAATTGCATAGAGTGTATATAGCTTCTCTTTTGGGAAAGTCAGGAAGATAGAGCAATAATCTGCTAATCACCAATCAGGGCTGGATTTATGCCAGGGCTCACTGTAGTGTCCAGTGATAAAATGAGGATTACATTTAGAGAGTTCATGTCTTTGGTTTTAGGACTGGTACTTGAAGGAAAGGAGAACCAGTATGTGGGAGAGTGTGGCCTGAAGAATTGGAAATGTACAAGCAAAAAGTTTTCCTCTTGCTAATTGAGAGAGTCCATTAAAATTGGCCATTTTGCTACAAGAAATTAGCATTTTTTCCCTTCACCTGACACCACCAGGTATGCACCTTAGCCGTTGAGGATGGAGGCCTGGCAACTCTTAAGATGGGAGGTCAGGTTAAAGGGAAGTGCGTCTATCTTGCTCTCAGCAAATATGTTATAATGTCTGCAAATGTACTGTCTAAAGGGAGTGCTGTCCTCTGGCATCTATGTTCACCATTGCTTGCCTGTGAAACAACCTCATGCATTAGCTAGGCTAGGGACAGTATCTGAGCTGCATATTCTGCTAGTGAACTCTTCTGCTCTTCTAGCTGGCTACTGCCCTTTCACATGATGGTGGTTGTTGTGTTTTTTTATTATTTTCAAGAGGTTTCATTAATGGTAAAGCTAAGAGATAATGCTACCTAACAAATAAATACTTTTAATTTAGGAATCCTTAACCATTTTTTAATACATCAGGAATCTAAAATTTACTTTACCTTTAAAATCATAGCATCACTCAGTTCTTTGATTAACGTTATGAGTTCCATTTTGGGCTTGACTAACTTACAAGCGTATGACAGCGCAGAACACCTAGTTTGTCGACAGTTACAGTAAATAATAAATGTTTTCCTCTGAATAGATCCCTAGGAAGCTTAAGAATTGTTTAATAATTAGTAGTATTTCTTAATACAACACTCAATCTCCTACTTCTCTGCCTCACTCCAGCCCCTGTCTCCTAGTGCTCTTCTCCCAATAAGTTTTTATCCTGATCCAATGTCCACTGAAGTCACGGGGAGTTAGATCAGGTCCTTTATGACTGCTCGGCTTTTCTGTCCTCTTCTTTCTTGCTGTTTTTGTATCCCTCCTAACAATGAGTCAAATTCTCTGCAAGCGTAATGCTGCTGATTTCAGGGTCATTTTGCCAGCAGAAAATTTGGGCTATCCTCTCCAACTGCTGCCAAAAACCCCAGTATCTTAACATCTTAAGACACTGGGCAAACTTTTCAAAAGCTGTCCCTACGTCCCATTTTCAGAGCCTAAGATCCCATGAACTTCTTTAGTGACTTTTGAAAATGGAACATAGGATCCTAAGTCACTTAGGCTAATTTGAAAATGTTACCCAGCATTTTTTTCCTCTTTCAAAAGTAGAAGTAGCTGAGAGAGAGTTTTAATTATTACCTGTGACATTAAAACCCATTACTGTTCTATTTAAAAAGAATTAATCGACCTAATACTGAACTTTGAAAATAACTCAGAACTAAAAGTCCACCTCATTGCAAATAAGAGCCTATCTATTTTAGGACTTTATTCTGCCACCTGTCACTGCAGTATCTTGAGTGCTTTCCATGTAGAGTGACCAGTTAGCAAGTGTGAAAAATTGGGATGGGGGGGGAATAATAGGTGCCTATGTAACAAAAGCCCTGAATATCAGGACTGTCCCTATAAAATTGGGACATCTGGTCACCCTATTTCCATGCAATATCAATTAAAAATAGCAAAGTCCTTCTTATAATGGACTTCATGGAGTCTTGCACTTTTCTCTTTTAAAGATCTAAACTCTGCTTGGGGTAAGGCACTCTACTGTAATGCTCATCCAGCAAGCGCACTCAGTTTTGACACAACCAGGTTTTCATCTAGTGTAAGATTTACTTCACGTGCTTGATGACATCCTCAGGAAGCATGAGACTGATCAATCACAGCAGTAAGTTGTGAATCTCTCTGTCGTAAGTTGAATGTGCATGACAAGGGCTACTGCTAAAAATGCTTCCTGTGTTGTCTTTAATTTGTGTGCCTGTGTTAATTTGTTGTTTGTGTTTTTTTTTTTTCCTACCCCTTAACACTTTATTTGAGTTTGTCTATTGGGTTTAATGTTGTCCTCTCTCTCCCTTTTTATTTCTTCTTCAGAAAATCATTTTTAGGATCTAATTAATTCTCCTAGGTCTGCCAGCCACTATAATTGGCTTGACCTTCATATTTTTACAGTATTGGCTGATCTAATTGGCCCAGTAACACACTCCCATGTTTGCTGGATTCCTGCCATTATTGTAAAGCCCTATTTGTTTGGTCTGTGCAACAGTGCTCTTTTCTGTTTCAGTTTGTAAGCATTGTTAATGAGAATTTTTTGTCTGACCACTTCTCTTCTTAAAGGAAATTGCATTCATTTAGTTTTTAAATCAGACGCTTAAAGACCCCAGTATAGTTTCAGTCTCATCTCTTAGCTCACTATATCAAGGCTGTATTCAATTAGAGGGCAATGGCTATTTATCGCATTCTTGAATGTACATCCACAATTATAACTCTGTGCAAAGGGCCAAGTGCAAGTTTTATATGGAACACATTTCAATAATTCACAGAATATAAATGACTGAGGAGTCACTATAGAACGTAAAAGGGACTCTCAAAGATATGGTAAGGCTCTATGGAATCAATGCAGTTATTCCAGATTAGTAAAGTGCTAAAATCAGTATTTGATCCAACATGCTCTTTTTAAACTCATAGGGTAATCACCAGTGTTTGGATTTCTCTATTTAACAGTAGTAAGAAATAAGACAGATTACCTGGATGCCTGCTGAACCTTTTATTTTCTGTCATGTTAAATATTTCTGTACACAAGCACAGAAATATAAATAAGATTTTGGGTGGAGAAATGAATTTTCTAAGCCGGAGGAATATTACCTACTCATAGAGCAGCGAGAACCTATTAAGATTAGGTGGGTGTAAGCCATAGGAGCTGTGTCCGTCTGGGTTTTTTAATCTCTCCTTATTTCCAAAAGGTGTTTTTTGTTTTTTTGTTTGTTTTTTGTAACCTGTTGTCTCCCCTTAGATATCTATGAGACAGTATGGCTCACTCAATTAATCTAATCTTAAGTCTAATTAACCTAAAAATAGATGTATTCAGTAGATCCTAATACAAGAGAAACCAAATTAAATGTGCAAATAAAAATAGAAAACAATTGGTTGGCATTTCAATTTGCCTTTTTTCTTACTATTTTGTAAATAACATGTGCATACTGTATATTTGTGCTGTATGTATAATGTGCTTCTATGCGTTGGTGCTGATCCCAAAGATGATTATGTGCAGAAGTCCTACCTTTCTTCCATAAAATAATGTCCATGTGAGTTCAAAGCTTAGGGCTTGTCTACATGATTTACACTAGTGTGTGTGTGTGTTGTGGGAGGCAGGGGCTTTGGTGTGTGGGTGGTAGTGAGACTGCAGTTAGGTTTTTATGGTTGTTAATTTGGATTTCCACTTCAAAGTTATATGGCTTTTGGCAATGAGTTCTAATGTATCTTTGTATTTAATTTTCTTATTTTATTGATTGATTTCTGTGCCATGAGTATGCATTTGGCAACACCAGGACATGGAAAATATGAGAGACACATTCACCACTAACCTTTCTTCTGTTTTATTTCAGAGGTTTTTGCAAATCTCTTCCTACAAAATAAATAAATATATATAATCAGTTGAGGGCAAGCCAAGTACACATGGCACAGTGCAGTGATCCTTCTCTAATGTTGCAGCTTTGACAAAGGGATGAGGAGTCTCTCTTGAAAACTGCCAGGAGAATTGTAAGTAAATATATGTTCTATTCTCATAAAATATTAATTGGTGTCCAGTACTCCAAGCAATAGTTTTGAAGTGTTTACATTGCTCCTCTGATTGCCGTAAGCCTAACCTCTTTTATCCTTGTTTTAATTTTGTGCTCCTCTTTTATTCAGTGCCCTGCAATGACACTGTAACACACTGGATAGGATTTGATCCTGCAAACATTTACACACACTTAATTCTACTCGCTGCATAAGTGTTTGGGAGCATTAGGTCCAGGATTAGAACACTGGTCTAATTAGTTACAACAGCTGCACTTAATAAGGGCTCTTGTAAAGATAATGCCACAATTTGTGCATATATTATTAGTCCTAATTTCAGTGAAGTTCTACCAGGCAGAAATATAGGCCAAACATAGCTCAAAAATAGGAACCGTTTTTTGGAAAGCTGAAAAATCCCTTTTTTGGGAAAAGTTTGATCTCCAATGTATTATGCCACAAGATGAAGAGTGGATAAATTGCTTCCTTTTTTTTTTTTTTTTTTTTTTGCTACACCATAAAATTCTTTGAAATGCCTATTATAGGATATTTAAGATATCCCAAGTAATAATATAGCCACTATAACAATGCCCTTAAAGGCTACAGTATCACCATTGTATATACTAGTGTCTTGGATCAGTACTCTCAGTGTAGTGCTATTTTGAAGAATGTTATCCCTCCTGTTTCTGTTTTCTATTTTTACTGCCTTCATGATCCACATTTCTTATATTCCACCTAGACAAGGATGTAGCTTGGTCTGTATCCGGCTCAGCCATAATACTGAAGATGATCATCTGCTTCATGATCTGTTGATGAGGATGGCACCAGTTCTGTTACGGGAAATCTTCAATACAAGGTGCAGGTTGGTAATTACTGATTTGTTCATACATTTGCTTTAGAAACTCTCATTTGATTTGGTAGTAGCATCTAGTTTTGGATAAAACTTGAATACTTGTGTATCAAGCACAATTTTCATGGAGCTAGCCTTTGGGGAAACACTTCCTTTCCTGTTCTCAGTCTTCTTTAGCCTCCTCAATGAGGGGGACTTCATGTTAACAACGTTGCCTTATGCATGTACTGCACTCAATGCTTTTTGTTAGAGAAATCCATTGCAGCTTGGTTCATACCCTTCCTCCTTCAAATACTACAGACCTTGTGCAGGCACTCAAAATCCATTTACTGCAAACTGGGGGGAAGCGTCCATAACACAAGCTTGACGTCTCACAATAGACACACACAAGTCACAGCGCCTAAAGTTAATTGTGACAGTTTTTAAGGCTATCAGAAAATAAGCCCTCTGTGATCTCCATAATAGTCTGATTACAATTGCCCGCTTAGTTGGGAACACTTCTAGAATCTCAGCTCTGGAGCCTTTATCTCAGATTATTTGAGGATCTACATGTCTCTTGATTTACTATTATTTTCTGCATTTAAAGGTTCAGAGCAGGCCAACTGACTCTCAATTCTATTTCTGGGCTTGAGTGGATCCTTCTTTGTCTGGTTTTACCTGAGGTAGATGAAACAGGTATCCAAGCAGGGGACATGTATCAATAGTTATCCAGCAATTGCTATGATTTATGCATGGACAGATGTATCCGTGGTTCCTTGAAATCCTGGGGCCAGTATTCACTGCTGGAAAGAGTCCTGATGCTTGGCTAATGGCAACGAGACCCTTCAAAATCCTTCTAAGTCACTCATCCCTACTGCCCTGACCACCAGACAGCAGGACTCTGTTGGGGAAAGAGAAATTCTGACTCTTTGTTGGGGAAAGAGACTTATCATGTGTCATAATTGTCCCTGTTCATTGTGCAAATGTTGGAATTCATGCCTTTAAGTGGCCCAAATAAAGAATTAAAGAGTATGGGGCTGGGGGAACTGAGGAGGGTTGGGTTGGTGAAGGAGAAGGGCAGCAAGCAGATGGGAGACACATAATGGTGTATCTAAGGCTACCTGGGGACTAGTCTCTTTCCCTATTTACATCTGTAACCAGCACCTCTTAGTCAGGAGACTTGCAGTTTATTTTACTCTTGTTTTCAACTGATGCATAACTCTTGCACAATAATACCTGGGGGAGCTCTTCTATTGCTTTAAAACTGCCAGCATAATTTTTTCTTTCCTTTCCTTGGACTCCATTTATTAAAAGCTTCCTGAACATTGAGTCTCTGGTACATGAGTAATCCCAGGCAATCAGATCTATCAGGAAGAACACCTGCAGATTATTTATCCTGGGCAAGATATCTGTATACTTGGCTGGCAGATACAGAAGCAGGCTGTGAAAAATACTTCTGTATAATAGGATTATATAACTGTGTGTTTACAGTAAAGAAGGCAGTAGGCTTGTATTCTGAACTGCTACTTCCACTATTACTATTTTAATTACATACTTTGGTGTAGTTCTTCCTCTTTGAGTGATACTATGTGGTTTACCCCCAAAAAACCCTTCTAGCTATATAGTAGACTCCGTCTTACCACTATCACACTGCCATAGGCCATTTTACTCTTGCAGTGCTAGGACAGGATTTAAAACCAGCTCATTTGTCCAGCACATTCTGCTTTGCTCTGAATATTTCAGTTGCTTGAAATGGCTAATATGCAATGACTGATTATTTGGTTGTCTGTCTTCATGGACAATGACATTTGAATATTTACAAATGTTATAAGTGCTTGTACACAAATGCTAGAAGCCTAACCACTAAAATGGGTGAACCTGAGTACTTGGTATTAAATGAGGATATTTATGTGATAGGCATCACAGAAACTTAATGGAAAGATGATCATCAATGGGATACGGTAATACCAGGGCACAAAATATATAAGAATGACAGACTGTCGCACTGGTGGGAGAGTGGCACTATTTGTGAAAGAATGATAGTCAAATATAGTAATAATTTTAAATGAATCAAACTGTACTATAGCATCTCTATGGGTAGAAATTCCGTGCATGAATAATAAGAATATAGTAGTAGGGATATACTACTGACCACCCGACCAGGATGGTGGTGGTGACTGAAATGCTCAGGGAGGTTAGAGAGGCTAAAAGAAAATCCAGCACTGATAGCGGATTTCAACTATCCCCGTATTAACTGAGCATATGTCACCACTGGCCTGGATACAGAGATATTATTTCTAGACGCCATTAATAACTGCTTCTTTGACCATCTCATCCTGGAACCCGTAAGGGAACAGTCAATTCTAGATTTAGTCCTCAGTGGAGCACAGGATCTGGTCCACAAGGTGAATATAGCTGAACTGCTCACTAAGAACAACAATAATATAACTAAATAAAATATCCTTGTGGGGTGAAAATATCAAAGAAAGCCACCACAGTAGCATTTAACTTCAAAATGGGGAACTAATCAAAAATGAAAAAGTTAGTTAAACAGAAATTAAAAGGAACAGTCACAAGAGTAAAAGGCCTGCAAGCATGGAAACTATTTAAAACACTATAATAGACTCAAAATAAATTCATACCTTTTTTAAAATTTATTTGGGGCAAGAGGGCCAACAAACGCCACCATGACTAAACAGAGTAAAAGAGGCAGTTAAAGGCAAAAAGGCATCCTTTAAAAACTGGAAGTCAAATCCTACTGAGGAAAATAGAAAGGAGCATAAACTCTGGCAAGTCAAGTGTAAAAATATAATTAGGCAGACCAAAAAAGAATTTGAAGAGCAACTAGCAAAAGACACAAAATCTAACCGCAAATTTTTTTTAAGTACATCAGAATCCGGAAGCCTGCCAAACAATCAGTGGGGTCACTGGATGGTCAAGCTACTAAAGAAACAGTCAGAAAAGACATTGCCATTGCAGAGAAGCTAAATCAATTCTATGCATTAGTCTTCACTGCAGAGGATGTGAGGGAGATTACCACACCTGCACCTTTCATTTTTTTATGTGACAAACCTGAGGAACTTTCCCAGATTGAGGTGTCAAGAGAAGAAATTTTGAAACAAATTGATAAATTAAACAGTAAAAGTCACCAGAGCCAAACAGCATTCACCCAAGAGTTCTGAAGGAACTCAAAGATGAAATTGCAGAACTACTAACTGTGGTATGTAACCTGTCACTGACATAAGCCTGTGTATCAAATGACTGGAGGATAGGTAATGTAATGCCGATTTTTAAAAAAGTCTCCAGAGGTGATTTCTGGCAATTACAGGCCAGCAAGCCTACCTTCAGTACCAGGCAAATTGGTTGAAACTATAGCAAAGAACAGAATTATCAGACACATAGATGGACCCAATATGTTGGGGAAGAGTCAACGTGGCTTTTGTAAAGGGAAATCATGCCTCAACAATCTACGAGAATTCTTTGAGGGGGTCAACAAGCATTTGAATAAGGGCGATCCAGTAGATTTAGTATACCTGGACTTTCAGAAAGCCTTTGACAAGGTCCCACACCAAGGGCTTTTAAGCAAAGTAAGCAGCCATGGGATAAGAGGGATGGTCCTCTCATGGTTCAGTAACTGGTTAAAAGATGGGAAACAAAAGGTAGGAATAAATGGTCAGTTTGCACAATGGAGAGAGATAAATAGCAGGGTGTCCCAAGGATCTTTACTGGACTGAGACCTGTGCTGTTCAACACTGTAACATTACCCAGGCAGAGTACAATCTGGACAGCTGGGTCCCCTCAAATTTCCAACCTGGAGTGCTTTTTATACTGCTTTGCTGTGAGTGCAACCACTCCTGGTCCATCTCACATGCAGCCTCTAGCATGTAACTGACACTCACTGAATTACATGAATGTTCTGGCCTGTCACTCATGAATTACATTACAGGGCAACACCAGCAAATACCCAGTCCTAGACCTTCCCCCAGAAATGTGCATTTTGAACTGCCCAGATCTCGATGGACAAGACAAGCTCAAAGAAAGTCTGTCCATCCATTATTTCATCAAATGATATACACAAACTCTGTTATCTGAAGTGGAGGTTCCCAAACACTTCACTCCAAACACACACTGTTTAGATAAAACAATAAAACAAGTTTATTAACTAAATAAAGATTTTTAAATGATTACTAGTAGTGAGACATAATCGGAATTGGTTACAAAGAAAATAAAGGTTTCAGAGTAGCAGCCGTGTTAATCTGTATTTGCAAAAAGAAAAGGAGTACTTGTGGCACCTTAGAGGCTAACAAATTTATTTGAGCATAAGCTTTCGTGAGCTACAGCTCAAATAAATTTGTTAGCCTCTAAGGTGCCACGAGTACTCCTTTTTCTTTGCATTTTATTTTCTTTAAAAAAAATCTAAATGAATTCAAAGCATAGGTTTTTCTCACCACGTGCTCTTTGGAGTTTTTATGGTCTGGAAGCCTCCCAGCCAGGACCTTCTTTCCCCCCGCCCCAGTTCAGTGTTTCTTCAGGCACTGTTGCTGCCATGAGCAGAGAGGAATGGAAGAGAGGTGATTTGTGGGATTTGATCTCTCTTCTTGTATCTTTCTCCCCTCCTTGAGGGACATCTCCCATTGGGATTCAGGTGACAGGAGATCTGTGGGATGGGAACCCCAGCTGTGTCTTTGCCAATATGTAAATTTCTCACTTACACCCTTCTTCCTGCCAAAGATTGGCCGCTTACTCAGGTTATAGCCCGCTTGATTATGTTGATACCTGACTGAGGCATCCATTTCTCATTTGCTTCTGAAGAACTGATCTATGCCTGCTTTTCTAAACTAAGGGCTTGTCTACACTTACCCGAGGATTGACGCTGTGGTGATCGATGAATTTGTGGTTGATTTAGCAGTTCTAGTGGACACCCGCTAAATCGACCCGTGTTAGCTCTCCTGTTGACTCCTGTATTCCACCGGATCGAGAAGAATAAGGGGAGTCGATGGAAGAGCATCTCCAGTTGACATCGTGTAGTGTGGACCCCGCAGTAAGTAGATCTAAGCTATGTCGACTTGAGTTACGCTATTAATGTAACTCAAAGTGCATAGCTTAGATCAACTTTCATGTACAGTGTAGACATGGCCTTAGTAATCCCATAGAGCAGAATCTTATAACATTACATACAATATTACAATGCATATTTTACCAACACACTAATATTCAGCAGATTGAGTTTTCAAATGATACCTCACAAGACATACTTTGTACAAAATGTATCATAATAAGGGTGAGCATAAGAGTACAGACTCTCAAACACATTCATAAATGATCTGGAAAAGGGGATGAACAGTGAAGTGGTAAAGTTAGGAGATGATACAAATAACTCAAGATAGTTAAGTCCAAAGCTGACTGTAAAGATTTACAAAGGGGTTTCACAAAACAGGTTGACTGGGCAACAAAAGGCAAATGAAATTTAGTGTTGATAAGCACGAAGTAATGCGCATTGGAAAGCATCATCCTAACTAAACATATAAAATGATGGGGTCTAAATTAGCTGTTACCACTCAAGAAAGAGATCTTGGGGTCATTGAGCAGATGTTTTCAGAGAACTAACCACAATGTGCAGTGGCAGTCAAAGCTAATAGAATGTTAGGAACCATTAGAAAAGGAATAGATAAAGACAGAAAATATCATAATGCAACTATATAAATCCATGGTACACCCACGGATTGAATAATGCATACAGTTCTGGTTGCCCCATCTCAAAAAAATATATTAGAATTGGAAAAGGTATAGAGAAGGGCAACAAAAATTATTTGGGGTATGGAACAGTTTCAATGAGAGAGATTAAAAGGACTGGGACTGTTCCTCTTAGAAAGAGATGACTAAGGGTGGATATAGTAGACAGCTATACAGTCATGAATGGTATGGAGAAAGTCAATAGGGAAGTGTTACTTACCCTTCACATAACACAAGAACAATGAAAGTAATAGACGACAGATTTAAAACAAACATGAGGAAGTACTTCACACAACACACTGTCAACCTGTGCCCGTGGCTCTATTCATTCCATGATTTTTAAAGTCTAACAAAACTATGAATTTCAAAAAAACAAGCCTGGGAGCTTAAAGTGTTGTGCAGATTTCCTTTGAAAAAGAGTGATCACTTTGTGAAAAGTGTTCATATATGAGTATTGTGGTGCTTTTGTCTTCTATCATTTTCCTGTGTGAGTTCATACGAGAGCCTAGTGATTGTCTGGTTTCACTCATGGAGTTGCTGTTGGGGCATTTAGAGCACTGGATGAGGTACACCACATGTAGTAGGCATGCGTAGGACCCATGGATCTTGAAACATGTGTTGTGGAGGGTGTTGATCATGGTAGTATTTGCATCTTTTCTGGCAGGATCTGGTGCCACTTTGAGTTGGTGTGTCCTGATCTGTGGGGAGCTTGCTTCTGACAATGACCTTGGAGAGGTTGAAGGTTGTTTGAAGGCCGGAAGAGGGGGTTCAGGAAAAATTCTTTCAGGAAATCTGGGACCTGGAACCAACAAGGATACAACAACCTTTCAAGTCTTTCAGTCAAGAACTGCTGATGAGCACCGAATTCACTTGATTTTTTTAAAATCCCACTCACTTCACAACTAGAAAAGTGCTGTTACTTTTTAAAAACATAAACTCTTATAAAAACACCTTTTCATCCATATAGCTAGAGTGCAGAAGGCATATGGAGTCTTACTCACCCTGATGTACAACCAGTTTATGCCAGTGGAATCTCCATTGACTTCAATGGGATTCCTCCCAATTTATATCAGCACTCCCATGGACTTCTGGTATTTCTGCCACATTTGAAGGCTCTCATAGTAAAAATTGAAAGTTGCTTAGTCGCACACTTCTTTTACAGTGGGAAGCTGTCTTGGAAATTATAACAGCTCCATCTCACTGATTCAACAAAATTCTACTTATAGTCCTCGATATGAGAAAAAGGTATAACTATATCTTCTAAATGGAAACCGCATGCTGAGTCAGACTAACCTTGATGCCAAGATCTATAATGGAAATGAGAGATACTATCATTAGTGTGGTATTACTATTTCATTCGGTATTTGACAGTGCCGTGTATATGTGGGCAAAGTCTGCCTTTCCCACTTGTACCAAACTACAATAAGCCGGGCCAGCTCAGTCATGCAAGCAGAACAGGAGATCAACGAAGGCAGCAAAATATTTTGTGGTTCTTCATTGGGTTGCGTAACTGTGATCCTAGAGCAGGGGTATAATTTCCAGTTAGCCCAAGGCAGTGAAACACCGTACACTTGGTGCTAATAGATTCATATATGGACTATATTCTTTCTCTATGTGAAAAACAGTGAAGGTTCACCCTACATGTTTGGGACCCTTTTCACATCAAACTATGTACTATGGTAAATATAAAATCAAATAGAGCTGTGCCATATATGTGCAGTACAGTATGCCTGCCACAGCTGATTCAGCACCAAGCATTTGGCCATCACTTTACTATGGGTGATTTGCAGGAGAGAGAAAGTTAGCCATTAGTTTAAAGCAGTGCATTTTCCCCCCACTATTTTCTAATTATCTTTGCTCATCTTTCTTCTGTAGTACAATGGGCCTGAATTCAGATGAGAAAATATTTGGTCCAGCCCCCAAAGGCTAATCTGTAACTACTAACAATTTTAAGTGCCAAACGTAATTTATTTTGGAGGTACCAGAATTTAATTACCATTGGTACTATCTGGAGGAATTTGTGGCATTACCCTCTAAGAATAGTTAATTCAGTGCTGGCCTTGATTGTGGCTTCATTAAATTCAACCATGTGATCTAGCTGTGAAACAAACTCATTTCCAAATACATGTTTGAAAGAAATCTGTTGTGTGAGATGTTCATTGTATTAGGTGTGGAGAGCAAAGTATGTAGTTTTTGTTTTATTGTTTACATTTTTAATAATTGGGAATAAGGCTTTTTTGTGTTAACAAGTAGAGAGATCCTGTTATATTCTGCTATTTAAAAAATGTAACGGATTTTTAAGGTGGCCACGTATTATAGCATGCATATACATTTCTAAGTACATAAAGGGCTCATGAAAGATGCTGTCTTGACAGCTCTGGAGAATGTTGTCATCTATCCACAAAATGGGTGATATGGGCTAGATAGTCATTTTGCATTCTGCCCTAAGTAGTTGTATAACCTCCAGCAGAGCAGGACTAAACTGTGACACTCTGAATCCCAATATGGTCCCTAGTACCCCCTTGCTGCAAGGGAGAAATAGCCTGTGTCATCCCTTTACCAGATGCAGATTACTTTCCCCACTGTGCCAGTTCAGCTGTTCTGGCCAGTGCAGTATGGGGGTAGAGTCAAAGCTCCGCCCATTTCCCCACTTTTGTCACCCCACTGCTCACCCACCTGCATCAGAGTTTGAAGTAGTGGCCCCATAGAGGCTGCAGGTGTATAATGCACAATGATTTTGTCCAATACAAGCAGTGCCAGTGCTAGTGCTTTCTATGCTGTGGAGAGACCATTATTCAGGGGGTTCTATGACTGTTACATCTTTGGCCTCTCTGTTGAGATTGTAAACTAATGCTTTCTGATAGGGATGTGGTCACTTGTCCACATGATAAAGACTTATAATACAAACTCCTTTCATCTATATGCCACTGAATAGCCGTCAAATGGTAACTGCTTTCAATTACTGTTGACTTGGGCTGGAGATGAACCAATGACCAAAAGCTAAGATTGTGTAGCTAGTTGCTACTTACCTGAGCCATCCAATTTCCCAGCAAAGTTACTTTTGAGCAGCTGCTCTATTTTACACCAACTCTGCAGTGCAAAGTTCCAGCCTTGTAACTGCTTGTAATAAAGTTAAGGTCCCAATTTATGGAACTGGAAAATTGTTGTTTTCATTAGTAATTGGCTTTTGTATTGCAGAAAAAATAAATACCAAAATGTAATCCTGGAACAGATACATATTTTATCAACCGCTAAGAGTAAGGAAGTTGGTCAATATTTTACTAGTATTAGAGCTATCAAAGTACTTTAGGAATTAATTATTTTCTAGCCGGGCCATTGAAAACTATAGATTGCTGCAAGATAGAGTTCTACACTGCAGTGTACAGTATCTGAAAATGTTAATGCTCTAAAATAGCTGATATATGCCTCTTACAGTGCAAATTCCCCTACAACTGCGTGGATTACTAACCATTCTTTTTACTGAAGAATGACCTATAGTTTTAAGGTTTTTTTTCTATATATTTGTCAACACTCATAACATTCCTGAATTTTTAGTGATAGTTTGAATATTATGATGTTGGGTATGGGTGGATATTTGCAACAGAAAAAGAAATTACACTGAAACTGGAATAATTTGAGTCAAGCAGTTATGCTACTTACATGATTTTTATTTTTAAGTTTTTTTTCCGTCTAATTTTGAAAACACTGATTTACACTACTTTACACAGCTCTGTGTGCTACACAGATTACCCAAGTCTGCAAGAGGGGTTCCATTTGGCTTACATGACCTAGGAATCCTAGGACTGGCCCAGGGATGAAGGATGGTCCTTTCCATCTCTGCTCACAGTCCTTCTAATCAGCATTATGGGCTGTACCTGTTTTTTGACTTTTTTTTTTAAAAAGGCATTGAACTGAAAAAGAATGTTTTCTAGACGAATTTATAAAATGGTTGAGGTGAATCAGAAATCATATTTTTCCAGTGTGCAGAGCAGATGTCATTTAGTTTGAAAATATTTCAAACTTACATGTAACACTGATCTAGAGAGTAGATTTCCTCAGTGGCAGTGTGGTGTGGGTAGGAGGAGCTCCTTGTTATTGTTCCACATGTTCCATAAAGTATCCCAATAATTTATGCAAATTATTATTTGTGTAACTAGTATACAATGAACCATCAGGTGTCCTTTATGGAAGCAAACAGTGAAGCTCAGGATTTTATTTCAAATTTCAGAGTAGCAGCCGTGTTAGTCTGTATTCGCAAAAAGAAAAGGAGTACTTGTGGCTAGTTGGTTAGTCTCTAAGGTGCCACAAGTACTCCTTTTCTTATTTCAAATTCGTGAGTAAACACTGTCTTCAGTGCTATAGCGTAAGATACCCTATCTATAAACTGATTTCATAAGCTATATAGTGTGATTTGTAGTAGTGGTGGTGGTGGTGATAAGCATTTTTTTTCTCAAAGCATTACACAAAGGTGGATAGGTATCATCATCAGCAGTCACAGATAAGGAACAGAGAGGTGAAATGACTTGCCTAAGGTCACACACAGATTAGATGGCAGAACCAGGAATAAAATCTAAATCAACTAATTTGTAGCTTGAAACCTGGCCAGTGGACCACACAACCTCCAGTATAGCTAGTAATAAAATTAGGCCCTATATGTCACCTCTCTGTGCTGTATATGGGAAAAAAAATATTTAAGATGGATGAAAACTAAACAAGTGTCAACAACTGCAAGTGTCCCCCCCCCCACACACACATACATTTATTTTAATGATAAAAAACAATGTGGTTATTCACATTCTGTATATTCAAGGACTATTTCTACCTTCCCCTTCTGTGTCTCGGTAAGGATCTTTTTGCCATTCTGTTTGTGTATATATATCTCCTATTGTACTTTTCTGAAAGATACATGAAGTGAGCATTTCTCATGTCACTGGTATATATAAGTAGTTGAAAAAAGAAAGATGCTCAGCCTACTGGGCTTAATACTGATATTTTGTCCTCCACTCCAAGCTTTCAAAGGTCCCTATTTAAGTGTGGGCCAGAAAAGAAAATTAAAACCAGAACAAAGCAATTCAACTAAATTCCCCTCTTGAAGTTAGTTTTATCTAGGAATCATGCTCAGCTTCCACTGCCACTAATGGTAGTTGCAAAGGTGTGTATACAGGGAAGTATGGAAAGGAAGAGTCAGTTCAAAGGCTCTGTGGATTTTACTTTCCATCAACAAAAATCTTTCAGAACAATCTAACTACTATGAGTCAGATTCTTAGCTGCTGTAAATTGACATGGCTCTTTTAACTTCAATGGAGCTTTTGTACTTTTATCCCAGCCAAGGATCTGGCCCGGTATTTTGGAGTCTATGCAGATACACGTCCATCTATATCTAGTTTATGGGGTGCTGCATACACAGTACAATTCCTTTTCTTTGTATCTGCCCAGACAGTACAAATATTGTTTCCTGAATTTAAATGGCTGATATTCAATCCTTTTTATAATTAAAAAAGTAAGAATATAGTAAATTTCTTGGTCCACAATTAATGAGCATGATTCACAGTGGCTGAGACAGCTCTGGTTCAGAGAGGAAGTACCCTACCATTGAGATGTGTCTAAACTAGAGCTATTTATCTGAACGTCTCTGACTTTGGGAATTGTTTGGCTCTGGAATGCCAGATCCTGATTTTTGGATCTCACCCAGTGTTTTATTCCATTTCCCAGATTCAGAAGTGGAATAAAGCTCTCTCCCCAAGGATAGAGTTCTGAATGAGGGTTTCTGGGATTTGTAGTACCAGTAGCCGCGCAGAGCAGGAGCACTGTCCCGACTGTGTGGGGAAGGCTGAAAAACAGACTAGCTACCATGCTTTGGCAGATCTCTATTGGGACTTATGGAAGCTGTGGAGGTAAGTAGCCAGCATTCTCCTACAGATGTGGATATGGATAGGAAACTTGTGCACCCTGCTCCCAGAGAACAACACTGGTGAGCTGGGGGAAGCAGATATGCTGGAAGTCTCATGAGAGTAGCTGTTTTTGCAAGATTCCCACCACTCTGGTATAGAAGCCACACCCAGACCACTGCTGTAGTTTGGCTAAAACCTGGAGTCCTGAGCAATAACTTTCTCAACATCTGGATCTAGTTTCCAAGCCAACTAATCTGTACCCTATCGCTAGTGGTTACCTATAGGTAACCCTTCCTCCATAGGTGACAATTAAGTTCATGGGAATTATGTCAGGAATAGGGTGGTATGAAAACTATCTGCTCTGGTTTCACAGGTCAAACTTTGTGGGTTTCCTTGCAAGTTTGAATCTATTCAGCTTCACTTGGAATTTAGTTTTGGCACCAAACCAAAAACTGCACACAATCTAGAAATGAGGTGAGCTCCCAGATATCCGATAAAGAAAGAACAGTTCATGCGATTCACTTATGCACTGACCTACAGAAGCCTGTTTTCAGCTGTCATTGTAATTGCTAAAATTGTTCTCTTTCACAAATGTTAGTTAAAATTATCCAGTTTCACAGTTGACCAAGGTTATTTGCACAACTGAGAGTAATTTAACCATAAATGGCTGGGATCTCTTTTTCCCGTGAGTTCATTGTATATATTGTGAAAAAACCCTATATAAAATCTCCATTATGTAAGATTGCTTTTACAAAATCTTTAAATTCCATGAAAAGAGCCCTATTCGAATTACATGCTCAATTGCTCCCTTTCATGCACATTTTTGACGCTCTTTGTACATTTCCTTCTGACCTTTTATCTTTATCAGGAGAAAAGAAACAATAGAGCTCCTTACAGTTCTAGGATGACCGTACTATCAATAACACATACAGTGTATAATTTTATTTCTACCCACCCTTTTCATAGCAACACCATGGCTGTCAACCCCCATTCCCCATTCACCTTTAGCATAGCTCTGCTGAAGTGGCCTGAAAGAGCCAGATCAAGAGTACAGCAATTTTCAATGTGTTTTTTAATTTCTTTCTTGCTTCCTAGATGCATTGACCTGAAGGAAACAGTGGTGCAAGTGGAATACATTTCTTACCAGTATGAGGGGCACGTGACTCCTCCCCACCCCCCCCTTATCTGGGGAGAGGGAGCTCTGTCCTCCTCCTGCTGTGGTTCCAAAAGCGCAGCAGGGAAAGGAGCAGAACTCGGGGGGCCACCAGGCAGCCCCATGCCCACAGCTCCTCTGGCACAGCTGTACCGCCCCAGCCCTTCCATGCAGGATCTCCTCTGTCTGTACAGCAGCCAGCCCCACCAGAGGACAGGACTGGGGGTGCGGGGGTTGGGAGTGGTACAGCAGCCACATTGGAGGCACTGTGGGCATGGGGCTGCCCAGTGGCCCCACGTTCCACTCCTTTCCCCGCTGCAGTTCCCGGAAGAGCCCTGCAGTTCAGGGCTCTCCCGGGAACTGCAGTGGGGAAAGGGGCAGAATGCCAGCAGCTCCTCCGACAGCTGTAGCCCCTTCCCCAGCCCTTTCCTCCGGTGGGGCTGAGGACACGCAGCTCCATGGAAGGGCGGGGTTAGGGGTCCCGTTCCTTTCCCCGCTGTGGTTCCCGGGAGAGCCCTGAACCACAGCGCTCTTCCGGGAACCACAGCGGGGAAAGGAGTGGAACATGAGGCCACCGGGCGGCCCCACACCTGCAGCTCTTCCAGTAGGGGTGTACTGCCCTCCCACCCCCAGCCCTGTCCTCTGGCAGGGCTGCTGTACAGACAGAGGAGACCCTGCGTGGAAGGATTGGGGGTGGTACAGCTGCACCAGAGGAGCTGCCAGCTTGGGGCCACCCAGTGGCCCCAAGTTCTGCTGCTCTTCTTTCCGGTACGCCATACCAGCTATAAGTATCTCGCCGGTACAGCGTACCAGACCGTAGCGCCCGACTTGCATGGCTGTAAGGAACATGTTTCTTCCCGTGCTTCCCCACATGCTTCCTAATTGGAACATGACCATTCAAACAAAAACCACTTAGGGCTAGATCCTCAAAGGAGAGTTAGGCTCAGTGTTGTAGTACCTACCATTAGGCACTCTGCCACCCAGTGGAATGCTCAACTCTGAGTTAAGCTCTCGTTACAATGCCTGGGGACAGTTGGACGCCTAACAATGGGATTCAAAAACACCAGCTAGCTGAGTGGGGAGCTGCCTAAGCTAGCCAGTAAGACATGCCAAGGCAAAGTTTGTGCCCTAAGCCCCACCTCCCACAGGGACTGAGGTGCTAACTCTTGGTGGGAGGGAGATGCCTCCCTTTACTTGTGATTCACAGCCAGACATGGCCTGGAGTTAGGTCTCTCAAACTCTCCTGTTGAGTCTGTTCCCTTTCTATTAAATTCTTAAATATTTATTGGTCCAGAGAGAGTGTGAGATGACTCTATAGCCCAGTGGGAGACCCAAGTCCAAGCCCATTGACTTCATTGGGCTTTGAAGCAGACTCCTAAACCAACATTTTCAGAAGTGGCCAGTAAATCTGGGTGCCTTGCATTTTGGCTGTCGAGCTTGGGGTGCCATGAGCCTGTCTTTCAGAAGTGCTGAGCACCGGAATTTGCTTACTATAGAGGTAGTCCTGCATTCTCTGTGTTCAGTCATTATGTAGGATGCTAACTCATTTAGGCTTTTCTGCAGAAAAGGCAGTAGTCTGATAAAACTTTTGAGAAGTGTATTAAACCTTTTTATTAACTTTGGTTTCTAAGTAATGAATAGTCCCTACTGGCTGATCTGCCCTGTAGATCATGTGGGAAATATTGAAATTATACTTCTATGCACCTTCCTCTTCCCACTTTATTTTCAGCATTATCCTCTCCTTTGTTCTCTCGTTCATTCTCTCCCTGTGTGTTATACTGGTGATGAAAACTACTGCTGATATTGAAAAAGATGACCAAGCTGAAATAGTGTAATCATTCAAGCATTGGCAATGCATGTATTGGGTTTGGAAATCCATCCTTTGTACTGCTTAGAGCAATAATAGAAAATGTTTTGTGCTACTTAAACATGTATAGAAATCATACATTTTTCTATGCATGCAATGCACTAAATATCACTAAACTCATAAAAAGCTCCAATGTCTGAAGTTAAAAAGCAAAATAAACCCTGGATTGGAAGTTGAAAGTGTTGAGAGTGGCAAACAAAGAAATACACAGAATTGGTTAAGATGTGGAGAGAAAAGGAAACAAGTAGCAAAACAAAGCAGAATAAGTTAATGCTACTCAAAGAGGCTTAAAAGAAATAAGGACTTTTACAAATATATGAAGGAAAAATGGGTCAGAGGAAAGCAAATGAGACATGAGTAAAATTAATGAAGACTGGAAAATAGCTGAGATACTGAATTTCTCTTTAGAATTGTGTGTGTGAGAGAGAGAGAAAATCAGATAGCAAGGAAGACCTACTAATAATGGCTATGGATACTGATAGCAGCTGAGAGAATACATATAAAATTTGAACATCTACAGATTGCTCACTTTGAATTATATGCACGCTTGGATATTCAGTGGATGTATATTTGGACTCTTCAGTCATGGGCTTTTTACAAATGTCCTCAGCCCATCACTGTGGGATTGGGCCCTGAGAGAATTAACAGACAACTTTACTGTGCTGCTGACAATTCCTTTTGACAAATCATGGAAAGCGGGGAGTTACAGGAAGATTGGAGACAAGCAGATAAAATACTGCTCTTCAGAAATGGAAAGAAATTTGATCCGGGCAATTACGGTCTCCTAAATCTTACATCTATCCTTAATATGGTAATAAGATAACAAACATTGAGGGGAAAACATCACTTGACATCTAGGGCCTGGGTGTCCTCTCACTTCCTAATGTAAATGACGACATTCAAAGTCAATGGAATTACACTGGAGTAAAAATGCTGCAAGTGATAGCAGAATGAGGCTCTTTGAGGATAATAGAACCATGAGTGATCAGAAGCATGAGCTCCTAAAGGAGAAATTGCTAAGAAAATTTGGTAGCTTTTTTTAAAGAATTACAAAATGAGTGGATGGATGAAGGAATGGAAAGCAGTACATAGTATATTTGAATTTTCAAATGGTATTTGACAAATTCTTCCACTCGAAGTTAGTTCAAAGGGGAATGGAGACACTGTCACATGGTTTGAAAACAGGCCATAGTACCATCAACAAAGGGTAAAGGGAAATATGACTGTGTCTACCAATGGGAGGTGTCTAGTGGGGTTAGGCTGGTTTCATTTGATATCTTTTTTTTTTTTTTTTAATGAGAGAGTAAATGGAATGTTAATTAAATTGTAGATGATACAGCACTGTGATCACCAGCAAGGCCTGGGGAAAAGATACAAAAGAGTCTAGCAAGGATGGAACATGGGCATAAAGTAACAACACGTGATTCAAGATGGGAAAATGTAAACTAATACATCTGGGGAGAAAATAACCCAAGAGAGAGAGATGAAAAGACATAGGGAAGATTGTGAATGAAATGAGGCAAAGGAAAGGAGTTTGCAATGTGATATGGCGGGGGGAAAAATCTGTTCTGGGCTTCATTTATGAAGGCACAATTGAGATTCTCTGCCTTGCCTCCAAGACAGTCTTCTATAGTTTCAGGGCTCTAGTAGTAGATTCTGAAGTTGCTCTGCTAATACTCTGCTTTCCTGGGGATAGGACTGAAGGGGAGGGACCTTATGCCCCTGTGTGTTTTTTAAAAAAAAAAAAAAAAAAAAAAAAACCTGCGTCAAGCCTGGTTATGCAGGGGAAGATTTACTTGATCCTAAATTATAGGTTTAGATTGACTAAGTGATGAACTGGGGTGGGGTGGGGGACTGAAGGGGGAGGAAGGACCGCGAGGACAGGTCTGTAAATGTTTGATTAAATATCAAGAAGGTGGGGGAATTTTTATGGTGATACAAGTGGGTATAAATAGTAGACATGGGTCTGGATCAAAACATTTGGATATTGATTTTGAACACTCCTAAAATTGAGAATATTTGAATCTCGGAATTTGGTTGGGAAATTCGCATCTTTGATTAGATTCCAAATATGCGCCCGAACACCCCCTCACTTTCACCTCCAAATTTTAGAGATGTTCAGGTCAGAGGTGTTGGTTCAGGCTTGTCTATAGTAGTTACAAGGTGAAATTGAGGAAAATTTAGAATGAAGAACACAAAAACTGTTCCAAATCTGAGAACTATTAGACTGTTGAACGGGTTCCTGAGGGAAACTGTGGAAGTGCATGTCTTTGAACATTTATACCGAACTGGACAAAACACTAGTAAATATGGAATAGAGAATAATCCTTCAGTGCCAGGGAGATGGATTAGATGACCTAATAGGCCTTTCCCATCTCTAACATCTGTGATAACATTATGTATGAAAGCATTTTTTCAGCTCCTAGATAACAATTGTGTATTTTGCTCTGATCAGCCCTAAAAGGCTGCAGTTTGGGGGGGGGGGGGGTTTAGATTTAGCTATAAATTCCTGTCTTGTTCTCTCTCAAATCTAAAAATAGAATTAGTTTAAAATGTATGGTGTGAGTTGTGATCAAGAATGAAAACAGAAAAGCTGCAGAAGCTGAGGAACAAAATGTGTGTTAAAGAAAAATTCTCTGTTTGGCTCTCTGTAACATTAGTAACACTTATAGATGACACTTTTTGTGTTCAAAGCACTGTTTAGACACTAACTAACTAATCTTCCCACTGACTACGTGAGGTAAGTAGATAAGTAGTAGTATCCCCATTTTGCAGATAGGAAAAGTAAGGCAATGAGAAGTCCTTCAAAACCGAGTTGGAATGAGAAAGTAGAACTGCCTCACTCTCATCTCCATTCTCTGCCCTCCAGTCCACACTGCCTCCTAATACCTGTCTAGTGCCAAAGTCAGAAAATGCCTGAGAAGGCAGGGCAATCACCTTATTAAAAAAAATCGGACATTTTCAAAACATTTCATGACTGCAACAATTATCAGACTTCAACAATTATTAGTTGAACTGTTTTATTTCAGGGAAAGGAGAATAGGAGAACAAAAGATATGAGGTTGTTTGTAATTTGCACCAGAAGTCCGTATTTTTGACAGGCGTATAAGATGCTCCAAGCAGCCATTGTGTCCTGTTTTTGAATTAATATACCAACTACCAGCACAGCTGAAAACTCAGCTGCTTCCTTCTTTTGGAATTTTGCTAAATCACCTACATATCACATTCTACTGCGTCTGGTACACCATAATACCAGTCCATGGCATTTCCTAGTGAGTCATGGGAGTGCAGTGATAACCTCATGATATATGGCCCCCAAAGGTGCTGAGGTGGGGACTGGGTCATGAACTGCATCCTTTCTGTTGAAGGGGGAAATCAAGCCACCCTGTAAATAGCAAATCTGCTCAGAGAAGCACAGGGCCCCAAGCAGTCACTTGTTATTAAGGCTGATTTTGTACTCTATATACCAGCCAGCCCACACACTTGTCACAGGACGGTAACAGTCAAATGCGACATCCTCCCTAGTGGTAAGTCCAATGAAACTGAGGCTGATGTTGTGATTGGTTTTCAAATCTGCTACAAATGGTTCTGATTTCTATTACATGCAGATTTAGGAATCATAGTAGTCCTCATAACTGCACAGGCTACTGCACTGCTGCTGAATTTTTTGCAGCTGCTTAACAGAGTAGACAAGCTACCAGATTAGAATTACAGGATGAATACCAAGCAAAACACCTGGCTTTTGACTGGTAATTCAAAAGATGCAAGTGTCTCAAAATATTAAAACGTATGTTACCTTTAAATTCATTTAATGTTACAGTGCACTCTGATTATGTTCATAGCTTGTGGATCCCCAAGGAAAGCATGTATATAACCAGAATTTCCATTTAGCAGTTGCCTAGAAGCAACATCAGGTATTCAAGTCTAGATCATGCAGGGGACTTAGACTCACGGTTGCAGCACGTAATATCCCCTGCTGCCTAGTGGAATCTACAGCCTGAGTTCGGCACCCAGGTTCGCTATACAATGCATGGGAAGAGTTATGTGCTTAAGAATGGGATCTACAAAACTGGGTGGGGCGCTACCTAAGTTAACCAATGGAAATGCTGAGGAGAGGAGTGTGGCCTAAGCCCTGCCCCTCAAAGAGAGTTAGGCATCTAACTCTGGGCTAGAAGGAGGCACTTTCTTCTGCTTTGAGATTCGCAGCTGTGAATCCTCTCTTGGAGTTAGGCCCCTGACTCTGGTCAGTCATTTCTTGCAAAAACTGAGAGTGGGTAGGGGAGGAGTGGTAGCCTTATACCCAATAGCTTAGTGGTTAGGGACCTCACCCAATATGTGGGAGACCCAGCTTTAAATCCCCACTTTGCCTGATTCAGACTTTGAACCCAGATCTCTTACCTCTGAGGAGTGTGCCCTAGCTGTTTGGGCTTTGGGCTTTCTGTGTGGGTGTTTCTCAATCTCTCCTGTTGAAGCTGTTCCACTTTATATAAAATATGTATTCATTAGCACAGGGACTGAAATATGAGTCTCCCAGGTGAGCATCTGAACCACTAAGCTGTAGAGTCATTCTAACTCTCTCTCTGGCCCAAAGAATATTAAAGAATTTTATACAAAGTGGAATATCATCCATGTGTCAGTGTAATTCATGACCCTGATTCATGAATCATAAACTTTAAGACTAGAGCTGTGTGGAGAAAATCCACAGATTTGGAAATTCTCCATGAAAAGGAATGGAGCTCTGGCTCCTGGTCCATGCACCTGGCAGGCTGCAGACCCTGGAAGCCCTAGGGTCCCTGATTCTGAGGTAGTCCTCATGGTGGGCTGCCCACATCTCTGGGCACAGAAAACCCAGGGAGCCCATGCTGCTGAGAAACTGTGAGCCTGGAAGCTGGGGCCTTCAGAGTTTACATGCCCTTAGCTCCCTATCAGCCCATCGGGCGGGCAGCCAAGGAGCCAGGCAAGTGAGCTGGCAAGAACCCTGCCTGGGTTCTGTCAGCATTTTGTGAAAATTGACATGTCTCTGCAGAACATTTAGATTCTGACACATCAACATATTCCAATGAAAAAGTGTTTAGTTGGAGTTTTTCCAACCATATCTAACTGACAGTTGGTAAAGGTGCTGATTAAATACTTGGATTAGAAAATATCAGAAGTGAATGACCTAATTTTTCAGAGGTACTATGCATTCACATCTCCCATTGGCTTCAGCGGAAGTTGTAAAAAGAAAAGGAGTACTTGTGGCACCTTAGACTAACAAATTTATTTGAGCATAAGTTTTCGTGAGCTACAGCTCACTTCATCGGATGCATTCAGTGGAAAATACAGTGGGGAGATTTATATACATAGAGAACATGAAACAATGGGTGTTACCATACACACTGTAAGGAGAGTGATCACTTAAGGTGAGCTATTACCAGCAGGACTGGGGGGGGGGGGGGGGGAGAAACCTTTTGTAGTGATAATCAAGGTGGGCCATTTCCAGCACTTTACAAGAACTTCTGAGGAACAGTGGGGGGTGGAGGGGAGAATAAACATGGGGAAATAGTTTTACTTTGTGTGATGACCCATCCACTCCCAGTCTCTATTCAAGCCTAAATTAATTGTATCCAGTTTGCAAATTAATTCCAATTCAGCAGTCTCTCCTTGGAGTCTGTTTTTGAAGGTTTTTTTTGTTGAATTGCAACTTTTAGGTCTGTAATCGAGTGACCAAAGAGATTGAAGTGTTCTTTGACTGGTTTTTGAATGTTATAATTCTTGACGTCTGATTTGTGTCCACTGATTCTTTTACGTAGAGACTGTCCAGTTTGACCAATGTACATGGCAGAGGGGCATTGCTGGCACATGATGGCATATATCTCATTGGTAGATGTGCAGGTGAACAAGCCTCTGATAGTGTGGCTGATGTGATTAAGCCCTATGATGGTGTCCCCGAATAGATATGTGGACACAGTCTGCAATGGGCTTTGTTGCAAGGATAGGTTCCTGGGTTAGTCGTTCTGTTGTGTGGTGTGTGGTTGCTGGTGAGTATTTGCTTCAGGTTGGGGGGCTGTCTGTAAGCAAGGACTGGCCTGTCTCCCAAGATCTGTGAGAGTGATGGGTCATCCTTCAGGATAGGTTGTAGATCCTTGATGATGCGTTGGAGAGGTTTTAGTTGGGGGCTGAAAGTGATGGCTAGTGGCGTTCTGTTATTTTCTTGGTTGGGCCTGTCCTGTAGTAGGTAACTTCTGGATACTCATCTGGCTCTGTCAATCTGTTCCGTCACTTCAGCAGGTGGGAATTTGTAAGAACGCTTGATAGAGATTTTGTAGGTGTTTGTCTCTGTCTGAGGGGTTGGAGCAAATGCAGTTGTATCGTAGAGCTTGGCTGTAGACGATGGATCGTGTGGTGTGATCTGGGTGAAAGCTGGAGGCATGTAGGTCAGTAGGTTTAAGTTGTGACTATCACCACCTCTGGCAATTAGGTGGTTGTCTCCTTTCGGTAGCTGCCAACACAGTCCAACTTCTTCCCTGAAGGAAGCAGGCACCAATCCCATTGAAGATGCACCTACTTCCTCTGTGGTTGAATTTGGCCTTTTGAGCTCATGACCAGGTTTCTGTGTAGCTCAAAAGCTTGTCGCTTTCACCAACAGAAGTTGGTCCAATAAAAGATGTTACCTCCTCCACCTTGTCTCTCTCGATCCTTTGACCAGTATGGCTACAACACTGCAAAAGACAAAGGGTAGAAAGGAAAATAGAAGCGCTTACCCAAATTCATGCAGAAGATCAATGGCAGAGTCCAGAAGAGAATTGCAGTTTCTGAAGTCCCATGTCAATGCTTCTCTTCTGGATGGTGCTACTGGGGCCTTCACATCTGCATGTAAAAAACACTGTTGAAATGATGCTTTCAAAATATTTTAATTTCACCTTTACTTCTGTGCCAAAACAAAAATTCAGAGCCCCCAACTGACTTGTCTTTATCATTTTATTTTTGAGCAATATTTTTCCTATTCTTGTGCAAGTCACAAAAAATATTTTGTAGCAGTATTTCAAATCTGCCTGTGCCTTGGAGAACTGTACATTTAGCCACAAAGAAGAAAACTGGATATTGTGTAGTTCTGAAATGTCAGCGATCAGCTGCAAAATTTCAAAATCCGTTTCCAACTAGCCAATTAAATCAAGTGAGATGGATATTTAAAGGAAAAGAGAAACATTACTTTCTTTAGCCTCCACTTTGTTGGGGGATCCAGGCTCCTGTCTCTAATTCACTGAACTGTTGTTGCAGATTCATAAGTACATCTATCATGTTAAGGGGTTAACCACTATTTTTTCCTTTAGCGAAACATAAAGGATCTTGCTAGCTCACTACCAGTGATTCCCAGTTGCAGTTTATCAGGCTGATATGTTGTAAGTGTAAGTATAAAAACAGAAGTCATTGTTGTGCAAAATCCAGAGCAATGGTAACAGTGAAATGAATTTTACCATCTAAATTTTGCCCTCCTTTCCTATCCCCTTTTGTGACCAAATGGCCTGGGACAAAATGAATTCATTATGAAGCAAAATTCTGCTCTCAGCCAAGAACCCAGTTACAATTTCCTGATTGCATATTCAGATAGATGTGATAGTCACCAAAAATGTTGAACCTTAACTTGTCAGCAAATAAGATAACCCTTCCCAAAGGAATAATATAATTCTCCTAGCAGTAGACAGTCTTCAATTTGGGCCATTCATCAAAGAATCAAATCTAAATAATATGAAGGACAATTTTATACCACCGCTGGTCATTTTTACCCCAGTGCAGATGTGGAGTCCTCAGAGGTACAAAAGGAAATGCTGTAGTGTTTTTTTTTTAATTGCTAAACGCAATGATTAACCACTAAATTCAATAACTGCTGCTTACACAGTACTTTATCTACAGCTCTCAAAAGTTAGATAAGCCTCATTATCCCCATTTTACAGATTGGAAAGTTGAGGCACAGAAAAGTTGGTAGCCTGCTTTTGCAAATCCTTACACAAATAGTCCCACTGAAGTCAATGAGACTACTTGTGAAAGGGTTCACGGCATCAGGACCTGACTTGCACAGAGTGCATTTCACACCATGAGTCAGGAACAAGAACTTAGAGCTTCTCGTTGCTAGTCTGTGACCTATTCTAGACCACACAGCCTATCCAGTAAGTCTTAACTTGTGTGTATCAGCTTGGAACATGAATACTGGTTTAAAATTCATACATGCTGAGTAATTAGCCTGTGCACTAATTGTTTCTTTTTCTAAGTGACTAAATAATCAGACATTCTGTGACAAGTTTTGTCTGTCCCTCAAGCATGGCTGACGCATGTGGAAGGGTTATCATTAGCTCAAGCTCTTTCCTGTGTCCGTCTTATCAAACTTCTGTGTTTTCATCCTTTATTAATGCCAGTTAGTAGCCTAAGAAAGTAACTGGGATTTCTTCAACCAATTTGACACACCTGAATGGAGCTGAAAAAGCAGAATGTATCTGCTCATGGGAGTGTTTCCCAATACACATGTAGTAGTAGCAACAGTGTGTGTGTGCGTGTGCGTGTGTGTGTGGGGAGAGAGAATCTCTTGTAAAAAGCACGGCTCGTATCAAATAAGCTTGGTGCTCGCAGCCAGTTCCTAGTCATAAGGTGTCTTCATTGCGACAGGGGGAAATAAAGAAAAGACAGTCACACCTAGCAAGCCTGCTTGTGTAGTGTATTTTTATATTCAAAATAAATATACATACTTAATGAGGAGAAAGGTTGGTCTTGTGGTTAGAGCACTGGACTTGAATGTATGCAGGAGTGGATCAGTGACTCGCTCTGCGGTGGGTTGCCTATCCCAGTCTGTTAGGGCCCGATTCACAAAAGTAATTAGCCTGTTCAGTGTTGCAACATCTAACCCCTAGGTACCCTGCCTAGTGGACTTCTTAGTCCTAAGCTAGTTGCCCAGGCTCCCCATACAATGCATGAGCAGAGTTCAGTGCCTAAGAAAAGGATACTCAGAGAGCTGTCTAAGCTAGTAAGACTGAAATGCATAGGAAAGGGGTGGGGCCTAGGCCCCCAAATGTATTTGAGTGCCTAATGCCCACTGGTGGATGACCCTTACCTGGGAGATGGAAGACCTAGGTTCATATCCCTGATCTGCCTGATTTTTTGAGCAGGGACTTGAACTCACATCCCAGATGACTGCCCTATCACCAGACCATTGAATATTCTGGGGTGGGCCTCTCAAGCTCTCTTGTTCAGAGTTGTTCAATGCATAAATATTCATTGAAGCAGGGATTAGAACTTGGGTCTCCCACCTCCCAGACAAATGCCCTCACACACCCACTTCCCAACCCATATCAAAGTTCAGGTGTGCTTTGAATACACCTGCGGGATTGAACTTCAGGGCCACTGAAGCTTCAGCTAGGGCTCTGGGCAGCTGGTTAGCTGCAGGGAGGTGTCAGAACTTAGGTGGCTTTGTGAGTGTCAGCCAGCAGAAACTTAGGCACCTATGGGGTTCGGCAGCAGCGGAGTGGCAGTTTTTAAAATGTCAGTGGCACCTGCATCTCGGCCTTAGTTTCTCTGTGCTTTAGTTCTCCACCAGCAAATGGGGATAGTACTTCTGATCTTTTGTTTATTTACATTGTAAGTACTTTGCAACATGGAATGTCTTTCTGTGTGTATGTACAGTGCCTAAGGAGCTGACTGGTTTTGCCCTGTGTCCTGAAGCCCTAGCCCAAACTTTGGTTAAAATACAGTTACATTTTTGTTTTGTTTGGGTAGGGAGTTGAGGGAGGGGAGGCCAATACAATGCTGTTGACCCTGTTGGGAAATGAAAGGCAGGAGAACTGCACCAAATGTGCCTGGGGCGAGGGCTAACCCTAACTGAGATTTAGGGTTGCCAACCCTCCAGGACTGTCCTGGAGTCTCCAGGATTAAAGATTGTCATGTGATGAAATATCCAGGAATATGTCCAACCAAAAATTGGGAACCCTACTGAGACTGCAGTCAAGCACAGCTGGGTAAGAGCCTGGAGAGGGTAGGGCAGAGAGGTCTTTACCTTCAGTGGGGAGTACTTTTCTGATGGTGAGGACTCTGTTAAGGGTCCTGTGTACCATGGATTCCTCTTTGAAGTGTCAGCACAAAGGCAACAGACAGAGCTGAGATGGCTTTGCTATGGCAGGCTGAGCTGAGACAGGTGATGGGAGTGAGGTGGATTGGGCTGTAGCTGCAGAGAGCAGCAGTGTACCTAGGGTGGTATACATGGTTTCTTAGGTTTCTGCGTGGGACAGTGGGGCTCAAGTCAGAATTAGTTAAGTTTTCAGAAAGAACTCCCAGAAAACTGAACCCAGCCCATTTTGCTGCTGCTAACACCTGGCAGAAGAGTTACGGTATTTTGCAACATGGTCTATCTCTAGTGTGTCTCGTGGTCTGTCTCTTAGTGTGTGTGGATAAAGTACCTAAGACAATGGGACTCTGATCTCAGCTGGGGCCTCAAGGTGTATTGTAATGTAAATAATAGTCTTATGAAAAGAAATTTACTGCTGAAGATATGAAGATCTGGCTATTTGTCTTTTTGCAGTACGAGTGGGGTTCCTATAATAAACGGTATTACCTAGGAATGCATAAAAGTTAGAGAAACTGAAAATGGCTTTGAAACTTCTCAGAATAGCTTCACTATATCATAAACACCTGAAATATTTATTTTATAAATACATGTTGATTGTCTAACATGCGTAACAAAGTAAATTCATAACATGCACTGCAAAATATTACTGAGAAGTGTTTATAATAGTTAATGCCTTCCAGCTAAGTAGCATAAAGCTGATGGCTGAGGGAGTTTACTGCTAACCCCACACACTGGTAGTTTGGTAAACCTCAAGGACGATGATACACTGGCTGTTTCAGGAGATGGATAATGGATTCAAAACCTTTCACTTCTAGGTTATTAGTTCAAATATAATCCAAGTCAACAGTGACCAAAAATAACTATTAGACAGTAGTTCAGTGGCATATGTGACATGAGATGGCAGTCCCTCTCCTAGCAGATAAGTGTCCAGATCAAGACAATCACAATGATTGACATTAATTGACAGCTTCAGATGATAAACCAAAGATGGAATGTGTATGAAACTGAAGTTTCCTCTCACCCCTAGAGGTCAGGGTTGAGGCACATTGATAGGGTGGTGTGGTGAATTATGTATTACTGCTCTTTATGCTATACCTATCCTGTGGATTGAAGTCCTAATTGACCAGTGGTTTAAGATTGTATTTACCTTTGATGTCAATGGGACTTAAGCACATGCTTAAGTGTTTCTTTGAATAAGGATGCCCTGCTCAACTGGGGACCAAAGCAAGGACTTCAGTTTATGCAGGGATCGCACTACTAAATTTATATTCAGGAGCATTAAACTCATTTTGAAAATTCAATTTAAAAACCATACACACAAGAAATCTGAATGTGCAAAATAAATCTCTCTGCACACCTACCTCTGCACTATGGGTGAAAATCAGCTGACCAAAAACCTAGGGGAAAACTGAAAATTTAATCAACATTTTTCAAGGTTTTTTTTCCATCAAAAAATCAAAATACCATGAAAGTTCTAAAAAAAAAAAAATTGAAATTCATAAAATTTTGATCAGCTCTAATGACCCAACTTCTATTGACTTCAGTTAGAAATTTGCTAGCTTATCCCAGTATTTAATTTGGTCCTAAGTGTTCATTGTAACTGTGGTTTATTCATGTTTGTACATTCAGGTTAAAAAAATCCGTGTTTCCCACTGCAGCCAGTGACTCATTGTAAACCTGATAATTTAAGCATGCTGTACGATAGGTTTATAATATTATCTGAACCTTGTCAGCTAATAGATGCATTAAAATTGCACCTAAAACAACAAATTGCTGTTTTTAAAATCTGTGTTCTTTCAGGCATAGCTAAGAATGTTCTCTTACACTGGGCCATGCTGATGGATACTTTTTGTGCTTGTCAAAATAAGATGCCTGGAATCATTAGCATTATGCTTCAGTGCTCATATTACAATAAATTATAGCTGTATCTGCACACAATTTCAGTTAGGCACATTCTTGTACAGGGAGGCTGAATCACTCCACTGATGGCTACCCCAGCACAAATCTCACTAAAAAGTACTAATTTTTATCAGGTGACCAGTAGAGCTGGTAGTGCCACTTATGTTTAAGGTTGCCTGACACTTCCTTTATAACACACAGTTTTCAGTTGCTTAACATTTGACAAAGCTATAACTATTCATGCAGAAATTTTCCATGAACTTCTGCGGCAGGCTGAATTTTTTTGGTAAAGTTTCAGCTAAAATGGTTCAGCTGTTACTCAGAACAAAATTAGGGAAACATACATTATTTTGCTCATGTTAAAAATATTCTTACAACAGTTTCATTCAAAAGCTTTAGTGCCCCCGTGCTTTGGAGCAGAAGCTTGAGATTTTGTTGTGGGTAGAGGGTTGTATTTCACAGGGGGGGTAATCCCAAATTTGGCCAAGTTATAAACCATTGAAAAAACCTCTGTTCTCACATGCCCAATCGAGACTTGTTGGTTTGGCAGCTAAATTCTCTGAAGATGCCACCTACACTGAACGTGCCCCATTCCCACTGGCACAGGCAACCTTAATTCTAACATGTCCTTACTTTGGAGGGTGTGACATTGCAACTTTAATGTTTCTTTAACACAGATTTGTGTGTATGTAATATAAATACAAGCTAATAAAGCACAAAGCAAAATAAACAATGCTATTAATATAAAAGTATGCTGGAGATATGCAGCCTCATTATTCTCTCCTTTGTATGGGTATAATACAGGAGTAACTCCACTGAAGCCAATGGATGTAAAACCAGTAAGTGTGAGGAAAAGCAGGTCTATTGTTCCTATGAGATCTGGCCTTGCCAGGACCTGTTGCATGACACAGAGACTGATTCTGATCTCCTGCCAAAGTAAATCAGGAGTAACTCCACTGAAGTCAATACCAGTGTAAAATCAGGGCTAAAGGTACAATCCAGCTCCAATAGTAGTCAGGGTAACAGCCAGCTTTCCCCATTTGCCTCTCAACCTAGCTATCATCAATTGGCTAACTTCTTATTGATTATTGTTTACTGCTTTTTAAAATGAACTGAAGTGATTTTTGATCCAAAACAATTTCAGAAGTTAAAAAAATGCATTTTTAAAGTACCAGTCAGCTGTTTAAAGACATGACTTCTATAAAAATAGCCATGTTATAAAATTGTTAGCTGTTTAAATTATCAAATTAAACAAGTAAAAATTAGGACTAATTTGACCTCTTTTATACCTTTAACCTCAGTGAAATGCTTCTGCTTAAGGAAACAGCTGGGAGATAAAGCCTATGAGCATGAATCATCTCTCTAGTGAAGTATGCCGACTACCTATAACTGGGTGAAATGTAATGGCCTGTAATATACAGGAGAAAAAAGAAAAGGAGTACTTGTGGCACCTTAGAGACTAACCAGTTTATTTGAGCATGAGCTTTCGTGAGCTACAGCTCACTTCATCGGATGCATAGCATATCGTGGAAACTGCAGAAGACATTATATACACACAGAGACCATGAAACAAAACTTCCTCGCACCCCACTCTCCTGCTGGTAACAGCTTATCTAAAGTGATCTTCAAGTAGGGCCATTTCCAGCACAAATCCAGGTTTTCTCACCCTTCCCCCCCCCCCCCCACATACACACATACAAACTCACTCTCCTGCTGGTAATAGCCCATCCCTCTTTGAAACCTCTCTTTATAATGCGCATGATAATCAAGGTGGGTCATTTCCAGCACTAATCCAGGTTTTCTCACCACCCCCCCCCCCCACACACACACACACCCCTCCAAAAACCACACACACAAACTCACTCTCCTGCTGGCAATAGCTCATCTTACAATGTGCACAGCAATAATCCAAGTTTAACCAGAACGTCTTGGGGGGGGGGGGGGTTTGTAGGAAAAAAACAAGGGGAGATAGGCTACCTTGCATAATGACTTAGCCACTCCCAGTCTCTATTCAAGCCCAAATTAATAGTATCCAATTTGCAAATGAATTCCAATTCAGCAGTTTCTCGCTGGAGTCTGGATTTGAAGTTTTTTTGCTTTAAGATAGCGACCCTCATGTCTGTGATTGCGTGACCAGAGAGATTGAAGTGTTCTCCGACTGGTTTATGAATGTTATAATTCTTAACATCTGATTTGTGTCCATTTATTCTTTTACGTAGAGACTGTCCAGTTTGACCAATGTACATGGCAGAGGGGCATTGCTGGCACACGATGGCATATATCACATTGGTGGATGTGCAGGTGAACGAGCCTCTGATAGTGTGGCTGATGTTGTTAGGCCCTGTGATGGTGTCCCCTGAATAGATATGTGGGCACAGTTGGCAACGGGCTTTGTTGCAAGGATAGGTTCCTGGGTTAGTGGTTCTGTTGTGTGGTATGTGGTTGCTGGTGAGTATTCGCTTCAGGTTGGGGGGCTGTCTGTAGGCAAGGACTGGCCTTTCTCCCAAGATTTGTGAGAGTGTTGGGTCATCCTTCAGGATAGGTTGTAGATCCTTAATAATGCGTTGGAGGGGTTTTAGTTGGGGGCTGAAGGTGACGGCTAGTGGCGTTCTGTTATTTTCTTTGTTAGGCCTGTCCTGTAGTAGGTGACTTCTGGGAACTCTTCTGGCTCTATCAATCTGTTTCTTCACTTCCGCAGGTGGGTATTGTAGTTGTAAGAATGCTTGATAGAGATCTTGTAGGTGTTTGTCTCTGTCTGAGGGGTTGGAGCAAATGCGGTTGTATCGCAGAGCTTGGCTGTAGACGATGGATCGTGTGGTGTGGTCAGGGTGAAAGCTGGAGGCATGTAGGTAGGAATAGCGGTCAGTAGGTTTCCGGTATAGGGTGGTGTTGATGTGACCATCGTTTATTAGCACTGTAGTGTCCAGGAAGTGGATCTCTTGTGTGGACTGGACCAGGCTGAGGTTGATGGTGGGATGGAAATTGTTGAAATCATGGTGGAATTCCTCAAGGGCTTCTTTTCCATGGGTCCAGATGATGAAGATGCCATCAATATAGCGCAAGTAAAGTAGGGGCGTTAGGGGACGAGAGCTGAGGAAGCGTTGTTCTAAATCAGCCATAAAAATGTTGGCATACTGTGGGGCCATGCGGGTACCCATAGCAGTGCCGCTGATCTGAAGGTATACATTGTCCCCAAATGTAAAATAGTTATGGGTAAGGACAAAGTCACAAAGTTCAGCCACCAGGTTAGCCATGACATTATCGGGGATAGTGTTCTTGATGGCTTGTAGTCCATCTTTGTGTGGAATGTTGGTGTAGAGGGCTTCTACATCCATAGTGGCCAGGATGGTGTTATCAGGAAGATCACCAATGGATTGTAGTTTCCTCAGGAAGTCAGTGGTGTCTCGAAGGTAGCTGGGAGTGCTGGTAGCGTAGGGCCTGAGGAGTGAGTCTACATAGCCGGGCAATCCTGCTGTCAGGGTGCCAATGCCTGAGATGATGGGGCGCCCAGGATTTCCAGGTTTATGGATCTTGGGTAGTAGATAGAATATCCCAGGTCGGGGTTCCAGGGGTGTGTCTGTGCGGATTTGATCTTGTGCTTTTTCAGGAAGTTTCTTGAGCAAATGCTGTAGATGTTTTTGGTAACTCTCAGTGGGATCAGAGGGTAATGGCTTGTAGAAAGTGGTGTTGGAGAGCTGCCGAGCAGCCTCTTGTTCATATTCCGACCTATTCATGATGGCAACAGCACCTCCTTTGTCAGCCTTTTTGATTATGATGTCAGAGTTGTTTCTGAGGCTGTGGATGGCATTGTGTTCTGCACGGCTGAGGTTATGGGGCAAGTGATGCTGCTTTTCCACAATTTCAGCACAGGAGGTTGATCTAGAATAGATGAACTAATGGTCCCTTCTGGCCATGAAAACTATGAATCTAATATAGTTTTCCTTTAATCTTGAAGTCTCTTTTGTCATTTGGGTTCTTATACTGCACCCACCACTGGATTATCTCAGTGCCTAAAGGAGCCATCGGCTAGAGGTTGGCTGCAGACCCTAGACCTTTGGATTATGTTTGCTATTTTTCAGTCAGTTCAGCAGCATAAATGATGAAGCAAGGGACCAGCAAGGAGGTGGTTAATTATAGCCTGTAAGTCAGAGTAGGCAGAAGATACGCTGTACAAGTCAGAAACCTGAATTCCCATATTCTGAACTTACTATGGCCCAACCTTACTATCACTTGGAGTGAGGCATTGAAGTTCCTATGCAATTTTGCATAGAGGTGCTCTATGCTATTAGAAAGGGAGGGCTTTTAATCTTGCAGGATGGGATTGCAAACTGGTGCCATTTGAAACCAGGTAGCAAGCCCATTCTCCATTTCTGCTCTCTGGCACAAAAGGCATGTCTGCAGCATGTCAAGATATGCATAAGTAAATGCATCTCTGATCTCAGCTCTGGCGCTCTCTCTCTGATAGCGTAATTATATCATATTAAGATACACTGTTTTATTTTATATTATATAATCTCTCTGTTTTACAAGATATATGTATAAGATAATTTATATTTAAAGATGTGTGGTTAATTTAAAAAAAAATATACAGGGACGCTAACAAACTGAATGATTGCAGCTGTTTGCACTCTCCCAAGAGCAATTTTCCCATTCCCTTTATCTCCCCTATTTCCCCCTGGACCCTCAATCATTGACTGTCTATTTTTAGATTTAAATTCCTTGAGGTAGAAAGCATGGGTGAAATCCTTGCCCTTGTTGGATCATATTAAAGAAGTTCTGTATTAAAATCACAAATGAGTTTGATTCCCCATAGTTTAAATTCCAGGGTATTACTAATTAAGAGGTCTCTTGGGTTTTGGTACTGTTTCTCTCCCTCTATGTGTGAAACTTGCAAGCTGCTAATTGTGTTAGTACATTCTAAGACAGAATCTGTTCTCAAAGCAATTCACAGAGACTCAAAGCAATACTCTAACAACAGAAACAGCACCCAGAGACTCCCCGCCCTTTTGTTGTATTAACAATTGTGATTAAAATAGAGATAGAGGATGTATGTGGATGGATGCTTGGTGTGGATAACAACTGAATGATCAGGGAGGTGCCAGCCTAAGAATCCAGTGTCCATCGGCTGAAGAAGGCGTCAAGTGGAAATAACCAGAGGACCCCCGGAGGGCAGACTGGAATCCACCCAACAGCCTCAAGAATGGGAGAACCAAAGAACAAGATAACATCTAGCAGCACGGAGCCGTCAGGAATGTGCCATCTGCTGATTGATTCAGCAACAGCATGATGAAGCAATTCCCATAGACTGGCATAGGAAGAAATTCCTATAAAAATAGACTCTTAAAAAGTGAGAACTTTGGGGTCTGATTCTGCAAACCAACTTCCAGGAGCATCAGATGAGCATCTGACAAGGCCCTGCTCCCTCCTCATGTCCAGGCCACCTGGCCAGTGGCTTGGCATGAGCAACTCTAAGGCTGGTAACTATGATGACAACCTTGCAGAACCTGTGTGTGTGTGTGTGTGTGTGTGTGTGTGAATGTGTGAATAAATATGAGATTGAATGGAATGTTATAGCTATAACTAACTGCTTACTATGATAACAACCTTGCAGAACCTGTGTGTGTGTGTATGAATGAATGAGTGAATAAAGATGAGATTGAATGGAATGTTACAGCTGTAGACTATGATTCTTTCTGTATTCACAATAAATGTGGTATTTTGCCTTTTTCCCTTTAATAAGATCCTGCTGGTTTTTAATTTATTGGTACAACACCCTGTTGAAGCCACTGACTGCAATGGAGCCAGGATTTTACCCCTAATCTTCTTGCTTGTCTCTACAGTACTAAAGTAGGAGCTACAATACAGAATCTATAATCCTTGTGCAAATTCACAACTTTATTCTGGTTGTTTATATAACACCCAGATGTGCATGGTGCTTTACAGGCAATTTCTCAGCTCTCATTCAGGCAAAACTCTCATGGACAAGTTTCAAGTACAATCCAATAGCAAATTTGACTTTTTTGCATGACACTGAAGTCAATGGGAATACTCTTTGAGGAAGACTGATTAACACAGAAGGATCAGTCCGTGCAGGCCAAATCTAGCCCTCGTGAAAACCCAGACCAAAGTCATAGTTACATCAAGGATATATGTAGCTCAATGTGCTTACAAAATTTCTATTATGTTCTGGAAGTGAAAAATGTCAGGCCCAGTTCAGAGTTTCTGGGGGCATGCACGTGCAGGCTGACGGAAAGATACGATTCACTTCTGCTCTACTAAGGGTTTTTTTTTTTCTTCTTCTTAAATTGTTGCAGCAATGTTTGTGTTCTGTACAAATTTGTAATTTGGCAAGTCATATTTATTTTCTGCACTGTGTTGAAATCAATGGCTGGTGTCTGTATGTGAGTTTAGGACTTGGGAAAGATGTGGCGTTAACTGACCCAGGAACTGGGTCAAAAAATTGAAACATTGAAAGCTTGCAGAATAAAATAACTTGGAAGTCTAATCATTAAATCTTCTGGCACCTTAGAGACTAACCAGTTTATTTGAGCATGAGCTTTCGTGAGCTACAGCTCACTTCATCGGATGCATAGCATCCGATGAAGTGAGCTGTAGCTCACGAAAGCTCATGCTCAAATAAACTGGTTAGTCTCTAAGGTGCCACAAGTACTCCTTTTCTTTTTTCTTTTTACGAATACAGACTAACACGGCTGTTACTCTGAAACCTGTCATTAAATCTTCGTGTCAGATGACTGATTTTAAGAATGAACATGGTGCTATTTTTTTCAGATTCATTCTAATAAACCTCTTCCCCAGTGTCTGTAAAAGCTGCTAGTCCTGAGGCCCTCTGTGTTTATCTACAGAGCAGGTACAGCATGGAGAGTTGTAGCACAAGCTCCAATGCTCTGCCCACGAAAGTGCCCCAGAAGGACTACTAGAGGTGAGAGGATGGATCAGTCTTCATGGCCATCCAGTCTTTGGCCTCTCATTTGAGGGTGCCAGGCTGTACTATTTGTATGGATGTGTTTTGTGATATCAATACTGGTCCACTAGGAACTGGACTGAGACCATTCAATTCACTCCACATAGGCCATAATAATTTATTTTTAATAATCCAAATGTGACAGTATGTCACCTGAACAATAGTCTGCCTTTAGAAGCACACAGTTTTTTTGGGGAGTAAATACATATAAACCGACATACATAAAAACAGAATCCGCCTTCAAAGTGCGTAGCATGTGCATGCATAACAGCATGGAGAGGGGAATTGGCTATGAATAAATTTCATTATTGATTTCATTATTATATTGGAGAATACCTCTTTTCAACATCAAAAGGGAAGGCATAAATGCATACCACAATGTAATCAAGTCCTTACGATTCAATATGTATGCACTAGACGCAAGGGGGAAATGTAGTACTTTCCTGGGTTATTGTTTGCAAAAAGAATTTTCACAAAGTCTATAATAGACAGGCTAGATTCTCATTTGATGTAAAGTGGCATACCTCTACCTTGATGGTTCCAACCAGCTAAGCATGTGTCCCAGCAACTCTGTCCTTACATAAATCTTAGGAGCAATTCTAGCCACATACAGCATATTTAATCATCGGCACCTCTCTTCTAACCCATACCAATTCTCCGTTTTCAGGTATCCTTCAGTTAACACACTTTAATTAGTTTCCCTTACCTTAGGTGTATAAAATAAATCATATACACCATAAATATACGTGACCACATTGTGTGTGCATTATTCTTTTAACTCTGTATTGGTTTGTGTTTCTTTGAAAGGATGACAGGTTTCAGAGTAGCAGCCGTGTTAGTCTGTATTCGCAAAAAGAAAAGGAGTAGTAGTGGCACCTTAGAGACTAACCAATTTATTTGAGCATAAGCTTTCGTGAGCTACAGCTCACTTCATCAGATGCTTTCAGTGGAAAATACAGTGAGGAGATTTATATACACACAGAACATGAAAAAACGGGTGATTTTTCATGTTCTGTGCGTATATAAATCTCTTAACTCTATTTTCCACTGAAAGCATCCGATGAAGTGAGCTGTAGCTCACGAAAGCTTATGTTCAAATAAATTGGTTAGTCTCTAAGGTGCCATTACTACTCCTTTTCTTTTTTTTGAAAGGATGGACATTATGTACTGTTACAAAATGAAGAACTTTAATGAGCATGTTGTAATGTTTTCAGTATCCACTGGCTGGATTCATAAAACTCACTTTGTATCACTACACTTATAATACTATATATTTTTCATATTTCTTTTATGGTTTTGCTTTATTTGAAAATATGGGGTCAGATTTTTCAAAAGCACTCTGTGTACTGAGCTCTTTTGAAAATGCACCCACAAGACTCACAATAAGAGCCAGTGGGTCTGAGCACTTTTGACAATCTGGCCCCACATGAATAGTATTTTCAACAAGAAGTTCAGCTGTACAATGAAATCTGTGCAAGAACCTCCACAGCCTTTTATTAGGCAACCTCTTAAGTGACCAACCCAAAGTATCTCAAAATGTAATGGGCTTGATTCCACCAGAGTATCAAAGGCCTATTGTCCCAGGGCAAGAGAGGGTCTGCTAGGAGAGTCTGCTATTGGGGCTGTCTGGTCTCACCTTGTGCTGTGAAAAACAGAAAAATAGCTAGCTTTAAATTGCAAGATTGATTTTTTTTATAGAGGTCAGGCTGTGTTTAGTGCCCCTGTGAGGCAAGGGGCACGGGGTTCCACGTAAGAACTACTAACAACTGTTGTCTCAGCACTCAGGATTGCCTAGGGACTGCTCCCTGTCTTTGGATCAGGGTACATAGCACTCCAAAAGCAACAGAGTAGAGGTGAGGCCATTCCCTTCCACTCTCTACGTTCCAGCTTGTATATGTGCAACTCTGCATTGCCCAATGCACGGCTCTTCCTTAAAGTCTCAGTTCAAAGGCACACTTGACCTTTATGCATTTGCCTCAGCAGATCACATTGGTAAGTATAGTCCTCATATGTGATCAATACAAACTGACACCTAGCTACATTACTACAGCACCTACATACTCCCATGATTGGTGCTCTATAAATGACTAAGATAATGATATAATTTACAAGTTTTATTCTCTTTTAGCACTAACTTTAAATACAGCACATATTAATTTTGTTGAGAATGTATATAGTGTCTATACAGCATAATAATAATACTTTGCACTTAACATAGCACTGTCCCTCTGAGAATCTCCAAGATTTTACATATAGTAATGAATTTAACCTGACAACCTTCCCCACCCCCGCCCCCGTTACACTAATAAAAATGATACCAACAGGATCTTGTAAGAGGGACAAGGCAAATTGCCTCATTTATTGTAAATACAACAAAATATTCCTATATGCAATTTCTATATAGATCTATTCACACACACAGACATTCACACACAGGTTCTACATAAAGGTTGTTATAGTTACCAGTCTAGATGTTGCTCGTGCCAAGTCACTGGCCAGGTGGCCTGGACACGAGAGTGGAGCCGAGTCGTTGTCAGATGCGCATCCGATGCTCCTGGAGGGTGGTCGTAGAACCAGACTCAAAGAACACAGTCCCTGGACCCAGTTTTTATAGGTCTCTGGTTCAATACAAGTCTATGGGAGTTGCTTCATCATGCTGAATTTACAATTGAGATGACCATCAATCAGCAGGTGGTATATCCATGACGGCTCCATGATGGCTAGGTGTTATCTTCTTGTTCTTCCTTGATGTGTTTTGGGTGGATGCCGGTTTGCCCCCCGGGGGTCATCTGGTTATCTCTACTTTGCATATGCTTTGGCCCATCGATATCAAGGTTGAAATTCTTAGGATTAGGCTGGCACCATTTACTAACCAATTATTTCCCTGTTTCAGGCTCTCAATTCCATTCACTCATCTTTCATTCTTTTACTTAACAACACAATCTATGACTCTTGATTCATTGAATAAGTTTATCCCACTATCTATTTTTCCCTCTTTGGATACCAAGATTTACACAGGTATGACAAGGAGCCCCCGTGGGGGAAGAGCATCAGGGTGTTGTTTTGAAGAATTCTTATCACTTTCCAGCACAGACTCTTTGTCCTGTACCAGCCTGAAATAATTAGCACTTTGGCCTTGCATTTGTTACAGAGTGAAATTCAACAGCATGGAACTGATGTTCATACCTTTTTACAATACCTATATACGCTTTTGTCTATCTTTATTTCTACTACTACATAATTATAATTCTATCATACTGATAAAGAAAAGGAGTACTTGTGGCACCTTAGAGACTAACAAATTTATTTGAGCATTTATTTGTTAGTCTCTAAGGTGCCACAAGTACTCCTTTTCTTTTTGCGAATACAGACTAACACGGCTGCTACTCTGAAACCTATCATACTTATATAACATTGAGGGTGACCCAACACTCCCCCTTCCCCCTACCCATGGTAAAGAAAATAAGTATCTCAATCTCCAGTTCACAGAGCAAAACTGAGGTAGTTAAGCACAAAGGTACCTGAAAACTCTGCAGCAAACCTGTGCATAGAATCCAAATCTCCAGATTCTCAGTCCTATGGATTAACCATAAATAGTGTGTATATGTAATTCTAGAGATTGGCCCATTCCCATTGGGCCTGAACCAACTGAAGTCACTGGCAAAATCTCCTATTGATTTCAGTGATGTAGGATTAGGCCCACTGAACTGTGGAATCTAGGCTACAGGCTCCTGGGGGCAGAAATTCTGCCCAGATTATAGGGAGAAGCAACATAAACCAGCCATAATCCCTATTCTGCTGCGGGGGGGAGGTCTTGGAGCTGGCTTGAACAAACCAAGAAGTGGTCAGGATTGGCCAAGGAAGGTGGAGGTGTGAGCGTAGGCATCCCCGTATTCACACCCTACACACTACTGCAATGATATTTGTACCAAATATGCCCTGTGAGGTATCATATGAAAACTAATAATATGCTGGTTATTAATATCATTGTAAAATGCATGCGTTACCTTACGTGAAGTAATGAATTCCCTCTGTATGATGTTACCTAGAACACGTTTAAGACCAGACAACCTAACTTAGGTAAAAATGATAAACAGTTCTGTCTGAGACAAAGGAATGTGGGTTTACCTCAGTTTACATATTAGCAGTAAACAAAGCTGTTGAGCTAAACCAGTGGGGATTATCCTGAATTTGAGAGACAGAGAATTAGCATGGCACCTGCACACCAGAGAGATACAGGAGACTTAAACCCCAGAATGCCTTCCTGACTTGTAAAACAAAGGCTATCCCTTTGGAAATACAAGGAATACAGAGAGATTCCATCTTTATCCTTCACATGGGAAACAAAGAAACCAAGCAATTTGATCACTGTGATGGGTCTTGGCCAGGCTGGCTAGTAAAAAGCTGGAAAGGAGACTGAGGGTAAAAGAAACCATCTTGAACAAAGACTATCTTGCTAGATTAAGTTTTAGACTTTTAGATGTGTTTTTCACTTTTATTTGCTTGTACCCATCTCTACCTTTATCTCTATATTCAGTGTTTTCCCCCAGGAATTGAAATTAGGCGGGGTGTTGGAATATTCGGGGTGGGGGGGGTGAGGGCCAACGAGGGTCGAGACTGTAAGGGCAAAGGTGGGCTGTATGGCACCATAGTAAAAGCTGAAAAATGTTTCACAACCATTTTATTAGATTTAACTCATGTTTTAAAATCATCACAAAAATTAAAGTTGGCTATTCAAGCCTACTAATGAAGCACGACATCTACATCCTTCTTGGGTTCTTGTTGTACTTTTGCACTCTTTGGTGTCTTCTTGTGTGTCCGTTACTTCCAGTCCTTCATGATATGCTCCTGATCAGGCAGAAGGTGACTTCTTTCAGAACATAAAATTCTATTCAGTGAGGAAAAAGAGCGCTCAGCTGTAGCTCTTGTGACTGGGAGCAGCAAGATATTAATTCCTACTTCTTTCATCTCAGGAAACAGCACAAAGATCGGGTTGAACCATGAGTGATGATAAAGAAGGAGTTTGTCAAGGTTCCTCCCCCCACTCTGAACTCTAGAGTACAGATGTGGGGACCTGCATGAAAAACCTCCTAAGCTTATCTTTACCAGCTTAGGTCAAAACTTCCCCAAGGTACAAAATATTCCACCCTTTTGTCCTTGGATTGGCCGCTACCACCACCAAACAAATACTGGTTACTGGGGAAGAGCTGTTTGGACACGTCTTTCCCCCCAAAATACTTCCCAAAACCTTGCACCCCACTTCCTGGACAAGGTTTGGTAAAAAGCCTCACCAATTTGCCTAGGTGAATACAGACCCAGACCCTTGGATCTTAAGAACAATTAACAATCCTCCCAACACTTGCACCCCCCCTTTCCAGGGAAATGTTGGATAAAAAAGCCTCACCAATTTGCATAGGTGACCACAGACCCAAACCCTTGGATCTGAGAACAATGAAAAAACATTGTTTTCTTACAAAAAGACTTTTAATAGAAATAGAAGTAAATAGAAATAAAAAAAAAATCCCCCCTGTAAAGTCAGGATGGTAGATACCTTACAGGGTAATTAGATTCAAAACATAGAGAACCCCTCTAGGCAAAAACCTTAAGTTACAAAAAAGATACACAGACAGAAATAGTTATTCTATTCAGCACAATTCTTTTCTCAGCCATTTAAAGAAATCATAATCTAACACGTACCTAGCTAGATTACTTACTAAAAGTTCTAAGGCTTCATTCCTGGTCTATCCCCGGCAAAGACAGAATATAGACAGACGCACATACACTTTGTTTCTCTCCCTCCTCCCAGCTTTTGAAAGTATCTTGTCTCCTCATTGGTCATTTTGGTCAGGTGCCAGTGAGGTTACCTTTAGCTTCTTAACCCTTTACAGGTGAGAGGAGATTTCCTCTGGCCAGGAGGGATTTTAAAGGGGTTTACCCTTCCCTTTATATTTATGACAGAGTTGAAGTTAAATCTTCATTTGTTTGTCATATGATATTCCACTCTGTGTTCAAAATTTTCTGTTCTGTGCTGGTCACATGGCAGCCCCATTGCTGGTAATGCCTCACTCCACTCAATTGTAGGTGTGTTATAAGACAGGCATCTGTAAAAGATACGTAGAGGTTGAGTAGAATCCAGAAATCGTTATTGTAGATTTGTAAGAATCAAGTCTGTCTACTTTTTCAGCTGACTTAACAAACACTTCTTGTCCTGTTCACTTAAGGAGTCAATATAAATGCCTTCATTAGTCAACTTCTAGACTGAAGTCTTTGCTTCTTCCAGTACTTTTTCAATGGATAGCTCTCTGATTGATCCAAGAGTAGATAGCATTCTTAACAGCCTCATTAAATCCTTCTAAAATTGGCTTTGACAGTGACTGGCTTATAAGGCTTTCTGCATGTTGAGGCAGTCCAGAGGCATCGTGTTTTGTAGCCTTTTCATATAGGTTGCCAGTATTGGCTTAGCTGACCAGTCTGGCAAACCAGGCTCCTCCATTTTTACTATATAAATCCATGATATGCCCACATCTTGAATACTGTGTGCAGTTCTGGTCACCCCATCTCAAAAAAGATATATTAGAATTGGAAAAGGTACAGAGAAGGGCAACAAAAATGATTTGGGGTATGGAACAGATTCCGTATGAGGAGAAATTAAAAAGACTGGGACTTTTCATCTTGAAAAAGAGACAACTAAGTGGGGATATGATACAGGCTTATAAAAGCTTGACTGGTGTGGAGAAAATGAATAAGGAAGTGTTATTTACCCCTTCACTTAACACAAGATGCAGGGGTCAGCCGCTGAAATGAATAGGCAGCAAGTTTAAAACAAACAAAAGGAAGTATTTCTTCACACAACGCACAGTCACCCATGGAACTTTTTGCCAGGGATGTTGTCAAGGCCAAAACTATAACAGGGTTCAAAAAAGAACTCGATAAGTTCATGGAGGTTAGGTCCATCAATGGCTATTAGCCAGGATGCAACACCATGCTCTGAGTGTCCCTAACCTCTGTTTGCCAGAAGCTGGGAGTGGACGACAGGGGATGGATCACTTGATGATTCCCTGTTCTGTTCATTCCCGCTGAAGCACCTGGAATAGTCAGTGTCAGAAGACAGGATACTGGGCTAGATGGACCATTGGTCTGACCCAATATTGCCATTCTTACATAAAAAAAATTATAATAATAAAAAAATTTAGTACAGAAACTCCTCAAGATAATGACCTCTTGAGATAGTGACGTTGTGAGATAATGACCTTAGCAAATAATGCATTTTAAAAATCTTGGCCTACTAGGAAACATATATTTATATACGTTTCCCAGTAACAAATCTAGCATTCTGGAGCAAAGTCCCTAAAACATAGTCCAATGCTCTGGCCGCTGTTTTTGTCATGCCATTGTTCACTCTACTGCTCCATCTCCAATGGCCCCGCACTGTCACTTTCTACTGTGACCTCTGCGAGTCGGTCCATCAAGTTTCCAACCAGCTCTCAGTGATGTCAGCTCTCAGTGGGGGAACCTCAAAGCGAGTTAAGGCTGAGCTGTCTCTTCCACAGAAACACTGTCCCACAGCAGGTCTAAGCACTTAGACCTGATTATCAGTGATTTCAGCTCTAGTGGTCACTTAACAAACCAAAAGATTCCCTATGGAGCCTAATCAGCTCTATCTCTAAACAGGCGAGAGGGGCAGGTCAAATAGTGCCTGTGACTCTTAAACCCTGCTCTTCTTCTAAGAAACTTATTTTAGTCCCCTATAAGCCAATGCAGTGCTGTGTTTGAAGGGAAGGGTGTATTTACCCCAGTTAAATTAATAAACTGTGATGTACTGACTCTTTACAGAGCAGCAAACTTAATATAGTCTATGAATGCATAGTGGGAGGGGCTGTGCATAGCAGAGAAACATTTCTGAGGAGCTCGAGGGCTGGAGTTCACTGCTTGTTACCTGCTAGGCAAGGTTTGGGCCAGGAAAGTCTTGAGTTTGCTGGTGAGGAAGACAGACTGGTGGAGCAGGGAGCTGTCTGACAGTCTAACCACGAGCAAAACTCACTCTAGCTGAGGCAGAGTGGTAACACTGTGGTTCACAACTTTGGGTATCTCCAGCAGCATGTTACAGGGAGTCAGGGCATCCTTTGCTAGTCAGGCTATTCCTTTGCTGGAGTTCCGGACAGAATGTACAGATAGTCTCCCCCAGCCGAATTCTCAAGGTGGGCAGTGGCAGTGTTTGGCCCTTTAAGACTAAAGCATGGATTTGGTGACCATCCTGATGTGCTGTAAGACTCATCTTTCTCCCCCAGCTTTCCTGGTATAGGAAGAAGGAGACAACAGGTGAGTCTTACAGCAGGACTGGGAAGGGAATAAGGACAAAGGTGAATTATTATAGCTCAGTTTGGGAGGGGAAAGCCTATTTCTGATGTCTGCACCTAGAGAATTGCTGATAGGGGCAAATTTAAAGGAATCATAGAGCCAGATTCTGCCACCCTGGCTCATGTGGAGTAGTACTTTATACGTAGTTCTGGTGACATCAGTATGACTATTTGAGAAGTAAGATACTATTCAGGTCAGGTTTACCACCACTTACTTTGATATAATTTACGTCACTCGGGGTGTGAATAAGCCACCCGTCTGAGTGACATAAATTATACCGACCATATGCACCTGTGTGGACAGTGCTATGTTGGTGGGAGAGCTTCTCCCCCCAACATAGCTACCGCTTCTCACTGCGGTGGTTTTATTATGCCAACAGGAGAGCTCTCTCCCATCTGCATATAGCATCTTCACCAGATATGCTACAGTGGTGTAGCTGCATCAGTGCAGCTGTGCCGATGTAGCACTTCTAGTGTAGACTAGCCCTCAGTTTGAGTAAGGGTGGCAGAATCAGGGCATAAGTAAGTAGAGCTTCCTGATCCTTTTGAATTAGTAACAATATGCCTTTGCACTCAGAACTAGAGACAAACCCCATTTCCTGGATGTGGCTTTCTCATAACATACCTCTCAACCACACATCAGCATCCTCATTTATTTAAAAAAAAAATCCCAGTACTAACAAGGGAGAGAATAAATATTTTGTGTTTGCTTCTTGTGGAAGGTACTCTAGACACACTGGTTAGATGTGACCCTTCAAAAATCTAGATAGTCTTTAAAAGTTTAATTGTCCTACTATTAAACTTTCTTTCTTGTATGCTGAAGTGCATAGCACTATTTAAATTGCACAGTGCAGTACCTGCATATGTTTTCTCTCATTTTCTTCACAGTTTCCAGATGGTGTGGAGGAAATGATTGTGCTACTTAGAGCTTCAGAATTTGAAGCAGGTGACTGTACATGTAGGTGCAGCATTTTGTCTCCCATTCATCACTAACTACAGCTAGTAGCCCAAGTGATCAAACAAAAGAACAACAACAACGAAAGCTCAACAGTCAGCTTTTCCTTTTCATTTTTCCAGGGGTAGCTGAGTCATTGTTGAAGAAACTTTTCCAACTTAAAAAATTTAATATATTTAATATTTTAAAGCTACATTTTATGTTATTAAGAAGAACCCCTTTTCCTATTTTTAAAATGAGTGACCATTCAGTTATACCTGTATAATCCCATCAAAACCAAAGGGATTGTGCAGTGTAACTGAGGCTAGAATTTAGCCTACTGTGTCTGTCCATCATTGTAAATGACTTGGTGTGGGGTTTGCGTAGTGCTTCTATATTGGATTTAATAAAAATAATGAAAAATAACATTCTGATATCACCACTCTCCTGCTAGAAGATTCCAAAATGCTTTACAAACAATGGGCCCAATCCTACCATTGACATCAAGTGAGCACAGCAGGCAGCCGGATCAGTGTCTATGGAACTGATTCTGCAATCAGATCTGCTAGTCTGGACCCCTGCATTTGTGCAGATCCCCTCGGGGCTGTACATGAGCACAGGGATCCTTGCTAGAAGATCCAGTAGCAGGATCAAGGTCTGAATGTACTGAAAAGCAGCCATCGTTGGGGCGTAGAATGTAGCAGGCATTTGGCACCAGCATTATTACACAGCAATATTTAGAAGAGGGAGCAAGCCATTTTGTTCATTGGGATGCAGCCGACTGTGGAAGTAAAGAAAAAAATCAGCAGAGCTAAGAGAGGAGCTAGGAGAAGAGTACAAAAGAGATTGACAACTTTTTTCTCTGTTCAGTTCCCAAACAAACAACTGACTTAAGATTTTAAATAAATATCAATGACTTAAGGGGAAAAAATCTTCAAAGAACATTATCAGCCAGATTTTCAATACTCAGCACTCAGGAGCTTCTATTCTCAGACTTCTGAAAATCTGGCCACTTCATTTAGGTGACTAGATGGGATCTGAGCACTTTTGAAAATCTGGTCCTGTCCCTTTAAACACACACAGACACAGAGACCAGAAATATAAAGTTCACTTCATACTTAAAAATTTTGTTTTGAAAGTATACAGAGTCAAAGTAGTACAAATAGCTGTAATTCTTGTTTGTATTCTTCTATCCCTACCCACTCACCACCAAATATAAATATAAACATTATACTGGCACCACACAGTTAAAATTGTCCAAACAACCTGACCCTCCCCTTTCCACAGTGCAACACGAAACAATCTTTTAACATGGGTATTGTGCAGTCTTTAGTATTGTAACTATTTTTTAAACTATTAATTATGAAAAAATAATGTATGTGTGTGTGTCAGCTCCTCTGTGTTTTCTCTGCAGAATAGGTAAAACCATAGATTATATGGGAGAAAAGAAGTATACAGTCTTGTGGCCGAAATACAGGAGTGGGTGTTAGGAAACGTGGTTTCTCTTCCTGTCTCTGCCACAGACTTCATGTGTAACCCCAATGTTCAAATTTAAGTGACTAAAGTTATAAATTCATAGTTAGGCACTCAACTTTGAACATTGTGGCCTTAATCTCTGTTTCCTATCTGAAAAATGAGAATAATAATATTTGTTGGTGTCACGGGGGTGTACTGAGATTAAATTTATTTCTGTAAAGCTGATGATTTTATCAGATTGCCTAAGAGTATGAAATATTCTGGGATCTGTGGCTGTATTTGCAGAATGAGAAGGTTCAAAGGAGACAGCTAGTTGCAAGTGGGCAGTGGAGTCCTGGAGCCCTCCTGAGGGAGTAAATAAGATATGTTTAGGGCTATTTCTAATCTCTGTGGAGACGATAGATTGGTACTTGCAGTTTATAGTGGAGTGGTTTAGAAAGGAAGGGTGTTGGTCCCCAGAGTGAGGGGCCGGCCGGGGACAATGGGACACTGTGTGGGGGTGGGGTAGAGGGGACAGTCCCCGGAATAAGGGGGCACGGTGGGTTAAGGATCCCTATCTCTCTGCTGGAGCTGGGATGGGAGCCACTTCCCCTTTCCTCTCCTCTCCTCATCCTCCAGTGGCAGCTTGGGTACTGCGCCTGATCAGACACTGTCATGTCCCTCCGCAGCTGATGCCTCCCTCCCCGCCTAGAGGTATGTGATTAATCCATTAATTTTGTTTTCAGATAATTGCAGAATTTGCCATGGGACCACCTCTTGTCATAGAACTTAAGCTTTCATTTAGAAAAAATGTTTCTATCCCTCATGGTTATGAAGAAAGCCTTGAAAATAGGCAGTGTGTGTGCAGGAATGTCTGTCAGAACCTATAGGCACCCTGCAACGATAACTCTGACAGATTTAAACTGAACCCCAAAGACGACTATTTATATGTCAATAGTGTTCACTATTTCACTGATGATCATTTCTGCAGAAATATCCAGCTAATGTGTTTATCCCATAGTCCCAAACCACTTCCCACACATTCCCAGATGCTAAAAATCCCACCTCTTCCCTATCCAGTTGCTGAAATTTTCATCTTCCTCTGTTACTTCTTCTGCCATGTGATTGAGCTTTGCCAGTATAAAAACCTGTGGCCTATTGAAAATGGAAAGTGTGAGGACAGTGTAAAATGCATTGAATTTAATAACACAGAGGTACTATGCTAGTTGTATCATTCAGTTTCATGTCTAACTCACTGTAAACCTCCAGTGTTTAACTTAAATAAAGCTCCCAAAGAATTTCCAGACAACCATACCAGAGCTACAGAATCCAGGGACTTTGCTGAAGAATTTGGGTCCAGTTTGCCGCAGAGCACACAGGATCTGGAGTATGTAGAAGGTAAAATGGGCACACGTTGTGGTGTTTTGGCTACAGTGGGAAGATAAGATGGAGGAGGGTAAGGTCTTTGATTAGTAATGTGTGTTAAATGGCTAAACTGCCTCGACACCTTTGAAAATCCCATTAGGTGTGTATCTGCATCTTTAAGTGCTTCTGAAAATCTAGCTCTTTGGCCTTAACTTCTCCATGCCTTAGTTCCCCATCTGTAAAATGGGGATAACGATACCCCCTCATCTCACAGGGGTGTTGTGAAGATAAAATCATTAATGTCTGTGAGGCACTCATATGGTTGGAGCACCAGAAACCACCCAAGAGGATATTTATAATCTTGTGTTCAGTGCAAGGTTTGGATGGTGTTAATTAAATAAGGCCAGCGGTGACACGCTGAATAAGGACGATAAAAAGAAATATTGAATAATTTCCCATTCACTGAATAAGGCAGGAGTCCTATGGAAAAAAATAGTATGTGAGTATGTAGTTACAGACTATATCATAATGCATACAGATAAGGGGCCAGAATTAAGGTTGCACAGGTAACCTTAATTCTGGCATTTCCTAACTTTGAGTGCTTGACTTAGTAGCCTTACCATTCTTTTAGCATAATTTTTTTGGATGTAATATGTATTTACAACTTTAACTCCAGTTCAACAAAGTTTTTATATGAGAATTTCTCTTTTATTATTTTTTTTTTGCAAGAGTCCATGCAGACTTTGTAAATGTCCAGAATTTTGTATGAATTTTATAAACTCCCAGGACTTCATGTGGAATTAAAAATCTTCAAGTAGTCCGTGTGGGGATCTGACAGTAACTGCAGAAGGATTCCTTGCAGATCTTTTAACCTTTGCAGGAGTCCTGTGAGATTTATAAAACCTGCAGAACTTCCTGCTAGTTTTATAAAATGTGTGAGAATCCCAATGAAGTTTATTAGCTTGCACTATCCCAGTGTTTCCTGCACAGATTACAACTCGGTTTGATATGTTGTGGCTATTATATCCACCACAAGAACTCTTGCACAGGTTCTAAATACTGCTGGGATTCCTAGAGGGTTGCAGCCTGCAGTGATTATAATCCTCACAGGGGTCCCTGCAAGAGTTATTTCCTGGGTAGAAATCCCTGTGGTGGCTGTTACCATTACAGAAATCCCTGCCAAAGTTTTTCTTACTGCATTCTTCCGCTTTATCCCATGTATCTTGCCAGCTGCGATACAGACTTTAAGCATTCTCCAGTCTAAGGATGCAGACATCCTAAACCTCATATAACTTTCCAGCTCATCTGCAACTTCAGACTTTTTAAAGTCCCCCCAATCTGATCTGCAAATTTCACAGACTTGCCAAATTCTTGGCAAATTTTCATGAAAAGCCCTTCTCATTCCAGGGGGCAGCACATTAAACCAAATCTTAATCCAAACTGTCTTTTTTTCCCTCATAATCAAAGTTAGAAAATATTTCCAAAAGTGAAGACTTCTGATACTTCAAATTGTCGCGGCTAACAACTTGTGTGAACCCTCCCTTCCCCACCCCAGTGTTATTACACACACAAGTCTTATCTGTCAGTGACCTCACATTACTCCTGGGGGAATTCTGCTCCAAAAAATTAAATATTCTGTGCACAATATTTTAAAATTCTGCAACTGTTATTTGTCAAAATAACACTACATAGTCACACCAGTTTCAATTATTGTGGTAATTTATTTCAAAATACCTATCAGCAAGTATGTCTGTAACAATATAGACACAGAAAAAATTTCCCTAGGAGTAGAGAGTTAAAGAAACCCCTATGACAACCTAGTTCCTGTTTCTCTGCCCCCTCCCCCCACAGAGCCCAGCTGAGGGGTCAGACACCCACAACCCTTCCCCGCAGAGCCCAGCTGCAGGGCATCCCCCCAGTCAATATATCTGAACCTCCTACTCCCCAGAGCCCAGCCACAGGGCCCCCCAGCCCAGACACCCACACTCCTTCCCCCCCATAGCCCACCTGCAGACTCCCCCCAGCCGAGACACTCACACCCCCTTACCCGCAGAGCCCAGCTGCAGTCCCCCATCCCCCCAACCCAGCTTACCACTCAGAGCCCAGGGATCCAGAGGGAGAAATGGCCTGATGCTGGGTCCTGGGCTTGCCCGGCGTTTCCTGCACAGCACCACCTTTCTTCAGGGCAGATGGGGAACTACAGCTGCCAGGGACACTCCAGGTTCCTCCCCCTGGCAGTGTCTTCTATGTGCGAGCTGGGCTCTGATGAGTCCATCATCCCCTAGTGGCAGCCAGCAGTACTGCAGCCCATTTCTGTGGGGGAAATTAATTTCTGCAAAATTCTGCATTGTGCAGTGGCGCAGAATTCCCCCAGGAATATCACATGAGAAATTGTAGATGGATTGGTTTTGTCTGGGCAAAATTAGTGGCATTGCAGTGGATTTATCTCAAAAAGGATTTATAGCGTTGATTCAGAAATTATTGGGTAAGGTGTAGATGAAGATAATGGTCTGTTCTGTCTTTAAAATCTATAAATTAAAATAAGGCTGAGTATAGAAAACAAAGTACAACCTTACCTATGGAGAGAATGCTGTCTCCCCGTAATAACTGTAGCTTTATGGTAGCAATTTGCAAAAATTCATGTTGCTGCTGGAAGGATATTTGCAGGACACGGGATCACCCTATCAAAACTGGGATATTGCTATAAGATACTAGATTTCTTCATTAAATAGGACTATTCTCTACTAAACCATGTAATGATGCACCAGTATTTGTTACAGAGATCTCCTTCAGATTTTATCAGATATTGATTTGAACACATTTCAGTATAAAAATGTCCTATTGAAAATACACACAATATTGTGTTCAGCCAAATAAGGCTACATGTAGCCTTTTAGGCACAGCCCAGCCTTGGAGTAGTATGGACCATCTAGTGGGAGCACCAGAAGACATTGTTCCTCAAGAAGGCATTCCCTTGTATGTCTAGGTAGCACTGCTGGTTGGTGTGGAATTGAGTGACAAAGAGTAGCATGGCTTATGTCCACTTTGTGGTAACGTATGCCCCAAGAGATGCTAGCAAGACACACTCCCATCATCATTCAGGACAGCATAGGTACTGCAGTTGTGGTGTGACCCTGCACAGGGTGTGCCCTTTTTACTCCCTTGTGCATGTGACAGCTAGTCTGGTCTTCAGTTTTATCTGCTGTCAGGGTTCCCTCCCCACTTGAGAGGACCTTTTTTTTTCTTTTACTGGGGCATTGGTTTTCATAACCATTCGTCCCCATAACGAGTGGCACTGATGGTGGTACTGGGAAACTGGAGTGTCTAAGGGAATTGCTTGTGTGACTTGTGGTTAGCCAGTGGTATAAAACCAAAGTCCTATCTGTTTGGCTGGTTTGGTTCACCTTAGAGGTGGAAAAACCCCAGTCTTGGGCTGTAACTGCCCTGCTTTAAGCAATTTGTCTTGAATTGGCACTCTCAGTTGGGTCCCACCAGAACCAGCATCGTTACAGTGGCGTAGTCATGCTAGGATCCACAGAACCAGGTCAATTAAACTTTGGATCAGAACCCATGCTATCCAAATTTGAATTTTGGTATTGAGAGTTCAGTTGGTTAAAGAGCAGTTGCAATGGGTGAGCAAAGAGCATATGAGGCCCTTGACAAAAAAGCCCTGAAAGATTTGTGTTCAGAAAAGGGAATAAGCTTTAGAAACAATGCTACAAACCAAGAACTGAGGGATCTGTTAATGGCCAGTGATCAGAAGACAGGAGCCCAGCCCTTACCTGAGACTACAGAAGCAATGAAACTGCAAGCCCTGAGAGATGGCCTGCAGTTGGAACATGAACATAATTCAGAAATTCAAATGAGAGAGAAGCAAGCCTTGGCCCAGCTGGAGGAGGAGGCTGATGAAAAAAAGGAAAGGGCTTGTAAGGGGCGTCTGGAGCTGCTGGCTGCTGAGGAGAAAGCTCACCAAATGCAACAGGAGACTCACCAGATGCAACAAGAAACTGCCAGACTCCAGCTCCAAGTCAAAAAAGCAAGGGAAGAACAGCAGAAACTTATCCTCCTTAAAGTCCAGGTTATAACAATGTTGGTATATGTTGTATAACTCTGAGCAGTTGTCTGGGTGTAACCAAATGTATCCCAACACTGCCACCATGTCAGGGTTCCCTCCCCACTCTGAACTCTAGGGTACAGATGTGGGGACCCGCATGAAAGACCCCCTAAGCTTATCTCTACCAGCTTAGGTTAAAAACTTCCCCAAGGCACAAATTCTTCCTTGTCCTTGGAATGGTATTGCTGCCACCACCAAGTGAGTTAGACAAAGATTTAGGAAAAGGACCACTTGGAGTTCCTGTGTCCCCAAAATATCCCCCCAAGCCCGTTCACCCCCTTTCCTGGGGAGGCTTGAGAGTAAACAAGGTGAACACAGACCAGCCCCCTCGGGTTTTTAGGACACTAAAAACTGATCAAGTTCTTAAAAGCAGAACTTTATGATAAAGAAAAAGTAAAAGAAGCACCTCTGTAAGATCAGGATGGAAGGAAATTTTACAGGGTAATCAGATTCAAAACACAGAGGATTCCCCTCTAGGCAAAACTTCAAAGTTACAAAAAAAAAAAAAAGAAAAGAAAAAACAGGAATAAACCTCCCTCTTAGCCTAGGGAAAATTTACAAGCTAAAACAAAAGATAATTGAACGCATTTCCTTCCTATTACTTACAATTTGTAATCTTAGATGCTTAGTTCAGGTATGGCTTTAGGAGATGTATTTTCCCTGCCCTGGTTTCTCGCTGTCCCAGAGAGAACACAAAGAAACACAAAACAAAAACCTTCCCCCACAGATTTGAAAGTATCTTCTCCCCTTATTGGTCCTTTTGGACAGGTGCCAATCAGGTTATGTGAGCTTCTTAACCCTTTACAGGTAAAGGAGGGATTTTATGCTACCCTTAGCTGTATGTTTATGACATCTGCTCTTTTTGACTCCTTTCATGCTGTCCTTTACTCTTGGAAAAGCCTCCTAATGAATGTGCTGAAAGCAAGCATACTCATTCTCATTAAATCACTTCTGAAAACTCATCTGTTCCATGTAGCCTGACAGCAATAAAGCCCCTATGCCAATTTGTCTACTGTACCTGTTCACACTTTTACATTCTCAGTCAAGGCTATTGTATTCTATTTAGTTTTTTGCTTAGCAGATCTTACCTGTTGTAAAGCATCAGGTACAGCTATAGCACTATCCAAATGATAAATAATTCTAAGAGTGGGTGTAGAGAAAGTAGATAAGGAAGTGTTATTTACTACTACTCATAACACAAGAACTAGGGGTCACCAAATGAAATTAATAGGCAGCAGGTTTAAAACAAATAAAAGGACGTATTTCTTCACACAACGCATAGTCAACCTGTGGAACTCCTTGCCAGAGAATGTTGTGAAGGCCAAGACTATAACAGGGTTAAAAAAAGAACTAGATAAATTAATGGGGGATAGGTCCATCAATAACTATTAGCCAGGATGAGCAGGAATTGTGTCCCTAGCCTCTGTTTGCCAGAAGCTGGGAATGAGCGACGGGATGGATCACTTGATGATTACCTCTTCTGTTCATTCCCTCTGAGGCACCTGGCACTAGCCACTGTCAGAAGACAGGATACTGGGCTAGATGGACCTTTGGTTTGACCCAGTAGGGCCGTTCTTATGTTCTTATGTCCAATCTTGAGAGGTGCTTAGCACCCAAAGGATGGTTGTGTGGCCAAGGCACAGGGCTGAGGTTCAGGATATCTGGGTTCAATTACTATCTTTGGCAAGTATCTCCTGTGTAACCTTGGGCGAGTCACATGGGGTGGGATTTTCAAAAGCATTTAACTTTGGCCTAACTCTGCTCCTATTGGGAGTTTTACCATTGACTTCAGTGGAAGCAGAGCTGGGCCAGAGTGGGCACCTTTGAAAATCCCATCCTTAAACTCTGTGCTTCAGTTCCCCATCTGTCAAAAGGGAATAATATTATTTCCTTTCTACCATCCTTTGCCTGTCTTGTCTATGTAGATTGTACTCTCTTTGGGGAGAATACTGCCCCAGCACAACGTGGGCTTGATCTTAGTTGGGATCTCTAGGTGCTACAGTGATTAATAATAATTCAGTGTTGCCAACCCTTTCAGTTTTAACATGTCTTGTGATATTTGGTGTTTTGCTTAAAGTCCAAGCACCTGGAGCCAGAGGATGATGTGAGACTCTCTGTTTTCATTTTAAAAAGGTAAATATCTAATCCTCATGGGAGAAAAAGAGAAAAGCTTGAAAATATTCCCCCAAGGACTCAAAAACCAGACAGCAAATAAAAAGAACCCCAAACTGATTAGTGGTCAATATCTCATTATTTGGAGTGTGTGAGGGGGGTCTGACTCCTGATTTTTGAAAGGTTGGGGTTGACAATATTGAAAACTACAAAGTATGAACGAACACATTTTAATCACATTGAACTCAATGCAAGTTAAGAGCATTCAGGTCTTTGGGATCGGCTCATTTATTACTATATTTCTCTGTACCAAAACCTACTGCTTTAAACCTTCTGTCGTGAGACTGCAAGCCCTTCGTCATATTGTAAAACACTAAGTACATATACGGTGCTGTTCTAACTAATAAGAAGTTAGTGGCAATCACATCAGGATGTGACAGGTGAGACTGGAAAGACGTGAAAACAAAGCTATGGACATGCAAGTGCTATAATTGGTAATCATGAGAAAATGATGGTTAAACAGCTAGCGACCTAGATTCCCTGACCCACAATGTGGATTGTATGCTAAACAGTCACATAAACAACACACATGTCCTAGCATCATAAAGCTTTGGGTACCTGTCTGTCAGTGCCTCTCTATAGGGGAGAGGTGAATATAGAAAACTTCAGCTACAACCACATGCCCACTAGTGATCACCTGGTCTGCAGTGATTTTACCTTCCACATGCATCTGTATTAACATATGAGCATCCTGCTGGTTTTCCCTCCTTATTCATCCCCCCTGCCGGAGCACACACAGGTGCATACTCTCTCCTTAGTCTGACATCACTTCATTCATACCTCAATTACAGAACAATTTAGAGAGGCAAAAAGAACAGGAGTACTTGTGGCACCTTAGAGTCTAACAAATTCAACTAGAAAAAATCGGGGGTGGATCCCCCCTAACTTATTTAGACCTTTCTGAAATATTTCACAATAAATTAAACATTTCATGTAGACACTAGCTCTTGACCTAAATCTCAGTCCCTGCTTGTTTATTTAAAGATCGCTTCAGCTGACTCTTATATTTCAGTGTTTTTGTCTAATTTACTAAACATCCTTATAGGCCCTCTATAGGAGACTCGTATCCCCCTTTTTAGATCTCAGTGGTGTAGTCCATTATGACATTCAGCTAGAGAACCTGTCTGCTTCATCAACTGCAGAGGGAGAGCTGTCTCCTGGGTCCTGAAGCCCACCATTTCATTACCCTTTGCACCCATCCCATCAACCAAAGAACTATATAAATTCATCTGCTAAGGATGATCAGGTCAGGTCAAATTCTGCCAGATATTTAGGTCTCAGAATTGAATGCTTTATCAGAATCCTAAAAGCAATCAAAATATTCCCGTGATTTAAAATTATTAAAAAAGGATTGTTGGAGGTGGATGAGGCGAGAGAGATTGCAAACACTGCTGGGGAATGTTTACTTTTAACTTCTAAGTAGTTCCCTGGTCTGTGGTCCCCTGGGGTCAGCAGACTATGTCTAAGATTTCCATAGGGGTCCGCACCTCCATTCAAATTTTTTTAGGGGGGCCGCAAATGAAAGAAGGTTTAAAACCACTGAACTGGTGCATCCTTGTGTTGGAGCATGACCCTGGAGGTGAAAATGACTAATTGTGAAAGTGACTAGTATCAGTGCTTAAACTGAAAGGGGGTGGGGGGGGGGAACAGCATAAAAGGAATTGTTTGTTAATAAAGAAAATAGAAGGTGGGGTTTGTAAAATAATTCAGGAAGTTTGTCCTCGCATATGATTTTTAACCTGACAGCATCTATTTAAATTGTTTTGTGGGTACAGCTGAGTTGTAAGGTGTGAGGGAAATGAAAGAGAGAAGGGTAATGTGTGATGTGTAACATACATAACTGTAAATATCTATTTTAGTGCTATCCACCCTATGCATTTATAGTGTGTCCATCACTGCAGTGTCTAGGGACCAGTACTAACCAGGCTGAGTTTTCTGGCCAGTCATGTATGCTGGGATGTGCAGGAGGCTGAACAGTGGTTGCCGGAGCAGAATCTGACTGAGGAACGATTAATATTATCTCCAAAGTTAATTGAAGGGAATTATTCAAATTAGTAGTAGTGGGGAAGGGAGGGAGAGAGAATTTGATTGGGACAGTTGATCTAATTCTCTTCCAAATCCAACCTCTGAGAAAATGTGCTGTAAGCTTTGTTCTGACATCAGCAGTACTTAATGTTTCCTGGGATTTGTGTGTTTTTACTACTGTAACGTGAACATCGTGGGTAAGATCATTAGCAGCTTCCAGTGCTGGGAGCTTGGGCAGCGTGTCTCATTCAAAGCCATAAAGGAAGTGAACGTGTTTAGACGCCAAAGAAGCTAATGCTCAGGGGATGATTTCCTTAATGCTGCAATCTAGTCTAGATTATGTTCATTCCCAGTTTTTGCATGAGCCAGACTGTCTCGTTCTAAACGGTGGAGGATTTTCTAGCCCGGGGGCTACGTTTGTACTTGCAGGAGGTATATGCATGTCACTGTGAGCAAGCTGAGGCTAACCCCTGCACAGACGGGCACTAAGACCGCAACGCCTCCATTTCCTCTCAGGGTGGATGCAGAAGCTGAGAGGAGGAGACCTCCAGACACGGGTGGAGAAGGATAGGAAGAGGAGAAAAGCAATGCGAAATCAAGGGTATAGCTGAGTGAGACAGAAAGAGAGGGGGAGAGAGAAAGGGGCGATTGAAGGGAAGACGCAGGGGGAAAGCTCTTTAGATACTATATTTATATTTAGACATAGGAAGGCATCCCCCCAGAAGATTGGTCCAATGAACATGTCAGTGTTGACTTTGCAAGAATACGAATTTGAAAAGCAATTCAACGAGAATGAAGCCATCCAGTGGATGCAAGAGAATTGGTAGGTGATGGTTAATGTAGTATTTACCAGTAGCTACTGTAGCTGTCTCTCTCTGAGCATGTGTGTTTTATATCTATGGATGGATTAGACATAATTGACTACAGGGTAATCGCCGAGCCAGTCTCTGTGTATTACTGGCTCCGATGAGGGGCAGTGGTGTGTGTGTATGTATGTATCTATAAACATACATACCAATATATGCATCAGTGTGTGCATATGCACATTGGTGTGTGTGTGAATTATTCCAGTGACATAACAAACCACACAACAAAAGCTCAAGGATACTAAGATTGAGAGACTGCCCTGTTTTTCTAATTTTAAAAAGTTATATAACACCGATGGCAATCCCACTAATAAAAAATCTTTTTTTTATAATGAGATAAAACGATTCCCCGCTACCTCCTTCCATTTTACTTTTGTTCCTGTTTCGCTCTTGTACCCCTACCTTTGCCATCTCCCTAATGCCCTTCTTTTCTCCTTGCAACTCCTTTCTGTACGTGTGCCCCATTTCCTCTTTCGGGGTCTCTCCCCCAGCCTCCCCTTCCCACTGCTCCAGTTACCTCCTTCCAACTCTAACGCAGAAGAACAAGTGACAAACAAAACACAAGGAACTGTCGAGTCCCCTGCTTCAAATAAAACTTAAACTGCAGCCATGCTCCCATTAACTTTTCATGCATGTCTGTAGCTGGGGGGATCTTCAAGTGACCTGGATTTACAAGAAAAAGAGAAAAGTTAAACTGCGTAGGGGCAGGCGGGGAACGCGTGCTGGAAAAGTTCCCATGCAGGGCACATCATGTCTGCGATGGGTGCCTGACCATCCAGGCACGGGAGGGTACAGCCAGCCAGAGCATGGAGCCGCCCGGCGGGGTTTGTAAAGTGCATGTGTATTCGCCGGGAGGATGTGTGAGAACAAACAAACGATGGGGTCCTCTAGGTGGAGGATGGGATCTAGAAAGAGCGTGCGCTGAGGTCTACCCCGACACCGGCTGGCGGCATTCACAGAGCGAGAGCTCGCCGGCGAGACTGTCTCTCTTTCACAACGCCCCTTGTCTCTCGTTGATGAGACCAAGAGAGAGGGGGAGTGAGCCGGAGACGCTACCGGGTCGCTGCAGACCGGGCGCGCGCTCTGCTGCTGCGATGTCGGGGAGCGGGGCTTCCCTCGCTCCGCCCGGGCGCCGGCTGGCCGGCGGGTCTCGCTGGCTGGCCTGCCGCCGCGCCGCCCGGGACTGCAGGGCCGCCATCCCCCGGGCGCCCGGACGCACACGTGCGCCTCTCTCCAGGCTCTCGCTCGCCTCCCTTTCAAATCTTCCACTCCTCCCAGGGCTGGACCGGCCGCGGCTGTGGCAGATCATCGCCCCGTTAGCTGCCGCGTTTAACCCTCCTTCTCCCCGGGCGCCTCACGCCGGGGCCTAGGCTGGTTCCGGGGGGGATGGCGAGGCGGCCCTGCTCTGGTGCACGGGGCTGGGGGTGTCCACAGCTGAGCTGGGGCTGCCTCTGTTCCCCGCTGTGGAAGCAGCTGGAGGCTGGGGTACCTCGATAGCAGCAGCGCCGTGCGGGAGGCCGGGAGAAGAGAAACCATTGCAGCCCCCGACATGGCAGAATTGCTAGCCCCCAGCTTAAAAAATCTTGAGTCAGGACCCCCCCCAAATGATGGGTGCCTTAAAGTCACGAGTAAGGCTAAGATTTTATCATCGATATTTTTCGTAAAACTCAGGACAGGTCAGGGGCAACAAAGAAAAATTCTGGGAAGCTGTGACCTGTCTTTTTATTAAAAATATCTGTGACAAAATGGGGGTCTGTGGTCCCCACACTGCCTACAGTGGGGCAGCTGTGTGGCGGCTAGGAACTCCGGGGTCCCCTGCCACCCAGGGTTGGGAGCTGTGGGGCCCCTGCCACTTGCAGCAGCTGGGGGCTGCAGGGTACCCCAGCCACCCACAGGTCCAGGGGCCTGCGGTGGCCAGGAGCTTGGGGCTTCCCTGCTGCCTGTGGTGGCGGGCAGCTGTGGGGTACCCCCACAGTCTGCAGTGGCTTGGAGCTCTGGGGGCTGCCAGAGGCGGCGGGGGTACCCCGCAGCTCCCCGCCACCTGGGCGGGGGACCCAGCAGCTCCCGACCGCCGAAGGCTGAAGTCTAAGAGGTCACTGGAAGTCACGGATTCCGTGACTTCTGCAACTTCCGTGATTAAATCGTAGCCTTAATCTGGAGATTTAAAACTAATTAATAATACATGTTGGGTTCTTTCTATGTGCCTTTTGGTTTCTCCCACCTTTAGGCTGCACTTGGGTCACATTTATAAGTTTTTCTGGGCAACCAAGAGAGCTAGAAACTTCCTTTGTGTAGGAAATGAAAGCCAAGAGTCTCACCTCATCACATGCTTCCAGGAGCTGAGGCTTTAACAAACACACCAAATATCATGAGACTCATTATAAAATGAACACTAAAGTGGCCAGGTGAAAAGCAGAACCCCCAGTGCAAGGCTCAGAGCCTCCCACCACCTCCTCTGCTGCTGTGGTTTGATTGTGTGTGAAAAGCAAGTGCTTAACCAGCTTTATCTGGTGCTGCACTTCCTCTGTGCCACCTTCCCCTGTCCTGCACCCCTTCCTCTCTCCCAGCTTCCTGTACCTCTCATCCCTTACCCTCTGCATCTGCCTTCCAGTGCACACTGTGCCCTTCATTCCTTCACTCTCTGCATTCACCTCCCGCTTTGTGCTATACTCCCCCCCCCCTTTCCCCCTCCCTTTGCGCCTTATGCTTGCTTGTTTTGCTGCGCTCTGCCCCCAAACCTCTCATTTCTTTGCCTCTGTGCTGCATCCTTCCCCTCATATCCTGTGTCCCATCTCTTCACTCCTTTACCACACACTGCCTTCACGTCCCCTGCCATCTCTCTTCTCATCCTGCTACCCCAACACTTCGCACAGTGAGTAACTTCTCTATTTCCCGGTGGGTGATAGAGGAGGGATAGGAGCCAGCTACAAGGTAAGGCTGCACATCCTGGGTTTGCTAGGCCGAATGATCCAAGGCCCTCACTGGGGTACCAGAGATGCTTCTGGGATAGCTCAGTGGCACATGTGGTTTCTAGAACAGCAATGTATTAAAGTAACCATTAAATGCTTTAACTTCTCTGTTCACCTGCAGGAGAGATGATTAGGGAAATTAGCTCCTGAAGGGTACCTATTGAGGCACTCTGTTCAGCCTGATTATTTGTTTTGCCTTTGTTTGTTTTTATTTTCTTAGATCTTAAAAATCTTATTAGGCTTAGTAGCTCTGGGTCTTGTTCCTTTTGTTCTAACTCTCTCTACTAATGGAGAAAATTCTCCTCATAATGTAACATTTCAGTAAAGGGGTGGAGGCAAGGATAGTCAATAGGCGGATCGCAGGCCAAATCCAGACCTCCAGACGCTTTTGAACAAACTGCAGTTTTTTTTTATTTACTTATCATTATTGTGATTATTTTTGTATTATTTTCTCTGGAGTCTGCACCTTGATTATACCTTGACAAAAAATAATTGATTACCCTGGGGTGGAGGAGATTGTTTCCTCCATAAATACTTCCATAAGCCCACGAGGGAAGCCGTGTGGCCTGATGAATTAATACTTGACTGAAAGTCAGGCGCCTGTGATCTTCTTGGTTCTGCTGCACTTCACTATGTGACCATCACATTGAGGAAATTGCAGAACCGCTGTGTGCCTCAGTTTCCCCAGGTGTAACATGGGGATAATATTGCTTGCATAACTACCTGATAGGGTGCTTTGAAGATTAATTAGTTAATGTTTGTAGATTGCTTTGAAGATGTGTTGTATAAGTGCTAGATAGTATTATTAAAATCCCCTTAAGTGCCTCAATTTACTGCAAAGGTTTGCCTGTTGCGATTCCAATAATATTAAGCTCCCACTCTCTAGATTCAAGGGGGGAACAAACATTTTCATGCTCTTACTTTGTAGTTGAAGAGATTCGGTCATCCGTGTGTGAACTTCTCAATCTAACTTCATCTGTTTTAAGGGTACTGATGAATTAAGAACTCCAGTTCATATTAAACTGTAGGAGGAGAGATTTGCCCAGGTTTGAGAACATTATTGAAAATGAAATGGAGTCATGTTCATTGAGATGCTTTCTGCTTTGTGAGTGTTCCCTTGGAAATGCTAGTAAAAATTTTTGTAGTTCAAGTAGATGATAAACTTATTTAGGAAATTCACCTCCCTAACAAAACAATCATGTTTCCAGTGTTTTAATTTTTAAGAGAACTTATGTAGTAAAATCCAGTAGGTACAGAGCATGAGGAAAGGCCTCTTTATCTCCCACCTGAGTAACATAATGGGGTTTCTATACACAGATGAAGGATAGTAAATGGCTTCTTGACTTTGTGATAGGCTTGATATGAAGTTGTCTGGACCAGTGTAATTAACATATGGGCCCTAAAATAGGCATATTAAAGAGCATGTTTCAGGGATAAACGTTTTTGGTTTTCTGGCAAATGCAAATATCAGTGGAATAAGCAAAATCGTTGCTTTAAAAAAATCAAGACATTCCACTGGTGGGAGGCTTTATACTACAAGTTGCAATAGTCTTTTAAGTTAGAATACATTATCATCACGATAACATGGAGGTAGAAAGAAAATCAAATAGGTGTGGCATTTATTATTTCAGTTCCATGTTAGAAATGTATCTTGATAGCTACAGAAAATAAATCTGCAATGTTTTAAATGGATGGATAGGGTGAAATGGACCTAAGGAATTTACTGTGTCTGCATTTTGTATAGCATGTTTGGAATCTCAATAGTTTATACAATTTTATTCATACAAAGACTCAGCACAGAAGCTGAAGCCTCCAGGAGAGTCTGGCAAAAGTGGCTTTATACCCTTTCATGCCTTCTGGATTCTGGACCCCTCCAGTGACCAAAATGTCCATCTGCAATAGCCCATCCTGGGCTACCCATGGACTGTGATGCAGTCCAGAATCCTCATAGCAACAAACACTATTGGCATGCTCTCACTCTCCAACTCTGCCTCCAGCAAGCTGCCTACATGGGGACTTTTGACAGTGAATGAGAATTAGGCGCTTGGGCCTTTGAAAATTTCCCTCTTGGAAGCTGAAATTAATGGAGTTCCACTGACATATAGTGGGAGTAACTGTGGTAAATCAGGCCTTCCATGTTTTAACTCCAGATGTTCTTATTTTACTTCATGAAGACCCTGATCCTGCAATGAGGCCCATGGGTGGAGTGCTGTGCAGATGCAGTCCCATTGAAGTCTGGGTCAAAACTGGCAATGTAGTAAATAGCATAGTGTTTTTAAATGCAGGCAAAACGAATGATGAGGAAGAGGAGTACTTGTGGCACCTTAGAGACTAAACTCACGAACGCTTATGCTCAAATAAATTTGTTAGTCTCTAAGGTGCCACAAGTACTCCTTTTCTTTTTGCGGACACAGACTAACACGGCTGCTACTCTAAAACGAATGATGTTTTTTGTGATCTGTATAAGCTAACGTATCTTGTGTTTCTGTTAATATGTGTGTATGTATAATGTAAATACATCCCTCCAGCTATCCCCACAGAATCTCTGGTTCTTTCCCACTTAAAAATTAATTCAGAACGATTCTTCTGGCTGCCAAACGAAGACCTGGCAATGCACCACCCACTGGAGGTGAGATTACTGACTCAGCAGTTAATTTACAGAATCACACAATGCTTTTTTGGGCCAGTAGGCCCACTTGTTATCATAAAATCTTACTTCACTTAATGATGCAAGTATGTTTTTTACATATAGCTGATGGCTTTTTAAAAAATACCAAACTATACCGTGTCTCTCACCCTTGCTCTGCCCATACTAGGAACGTTGACTTCAGCGGGAGCAAGATTGGGCCCAGTACCTGTTGAGATGATTTCTTAAATTATGCAGCCCCCCCCTAAATTCTTGCAAAAAGAGGGGGGGAGGAATATAGGAAATTAGAAAAATCTGCAGACTCTTGCTTCTCTAGCTAAACAGCTGTATGAGGAGTTAATACATTTTTACTTATTTATTGTATTTATTTTATGTCAGGTAGAACATACATAGAAATGATTTATTTAAAGAAAATGTACATTGCAGTCAGATGTACTGTGAAATGGATTCTAGAGCTGAGTTTCTAGTTTACAGCTGCAGTCAGTGAGGTAGCAAAATTGGTCAGTGATTGGAAAAAATGATAGAAATTAACTGATTAAGCAGTAAATCCTCACTCTTTTTTTCCTTGTATTCCTGCAGACAGCCAGGTTTATGCCAGAAGCACTAAATGACAGTGCTTGTTGTAATTGTCTAGCCAATAATAATTATCTTCTGATGTCTGCTGACACTGTGTTCACCAATAGGAGAGCCCGAGGTCTGTGCTGACTGCTCGGAGACTATGTATGTGAGGTTACGTCATGAGAAAGGGTTTGCCTAAAATCACACACAAACTTTTCCCCTTTCTGTTCTGTGGAAGCTTGTATAGTTCGTATAGTGATGTATACTACCAGTAGGTGCTTCTTCTCAAACTGTTTATTTTTTCAGATTTTTTTTCAGGTTTGCTTATTTCTGAAATGTTTTACTCTCTTTAAAACAAACAAACAAATGTAGAAAATATACAGGCCAATATCTGCTCTCATGTAACACTGCAGACCAGATGGAGTTCCAGGTATAAGTAAGAGCAGCATTGGTCCTAATTCTGTAAGTTATTTTGCTACAAATGTTCTTTGGAGTATATTATAGAAAAGGGCTGTTTAATAAGAAAGCTTTTGTACAAAATGAAACACTGTGTGAAGTAAGCCAGTCATTTATTTAATAGGCACAGGCAACTCAAATGTATAAACCTGAGACCAATAGAAATGTTTCTGCAATTTAAAAACAAATTCCAATGGCTGCAATTGTTTTTAACCCTTTATTGTCTGAAACTAACATTGCAGCGCTGAGTGAGATAACAAACTTGAATCTAACAGTTGATTTTTCAGAGTCAAAGCTGGGGGAAGTGTAAAAATAAATGTTGATAACTCAATTGGATTTTTAAAATTCATTTGCTTTTAATAATTTGCATAAGCACCATAACTAAAGAAATGTGTGTTGTCCACATATGGAGCCAGTTTTTCTGGTCTGCTTGAGCTATGCTCAACCCAGGTCGAAGGTTGGAGGCATGTATAGAGGGCAGAGATGGGTTTAAGCCACCTTTGCGTTCCCACAGTCCTGGGCACTGCCTATCCTCTGGCACAAATTAGAATCATAGACATGTAGGCCTGGAAGGGACCTCATTAAATCATATAGTCCAGTTCCCTGCACTGAGACAGCACTAAGTATTATCTAGACCTTCCTTGACAAGCGTTTGTCTAACCTCTTCTTAAAAACCTCCAGTGATGGAGATTTCACAACCATCCTGGGTAATTTGTTTCAGTGCTTAACTACACTTACAGTTAGGAAGTTTTTTCCTAATCTAAATGTTCCTTGTTGCAGTTTAACCCCATTACTGCTTGTCCTGTCTTCAGTGGCAAGGAGAGCAATTTATCACCCTCTTCTTTATAACAACCTTTTACATACTTGAAGACTGTTATCTTGTCGCCCCTCAGTCTTCTCTTCTCCAGACTAAAATCAAATTTTTTCAATCTTTTCTCAGAGGTCATGCTTTCAAGACCTATAATTATTTTTGTTGCACTCCTTTGGACTTTCTCCAGTTTGTCCACATCTTTCCCAAAGTGTGGTGTCCAGAACTGGACACAATACTCCAGTTGAGGCCTTATCAGTGCTGAGTAGAGCAGAAGAACTTCTTGTGTCTTTCTTACAATATTCCTACTAATACACCCCAGAATGATGTTTGCTTTTTTTGCAACAGTATTACATTGTTGATTCATATTTAGCTTGTGATCCACTATAACATCCCAACTCCTTTCCCACAGTACTCCTTCCTAGGCAGCCATTTTCCGTTTTGTATCTGTGCAACTGATTATTCCTTCCTAAGTGTGGTACTTTGCATATCTCCTTAATGAATGTCATCCTATTTGTTTCAGACCATTTCTCCAGTTTGTCAAGATCATTTCGAATTTTAATTCTGTCCTCCAAAGCTTTTGCAACTCCTCCCAGCCTGTTATTGACCGCAAACTTTATAAGTGTACTCTCTATGCCACTATCCAGATCACTTATGAAGTTATTGAATAGAACTGAACCCAGGATAGATCCCTGCAGGACATAACTTAGAGCAAACTGATTCCCGGAGGTCATTCCAACTGCCAGGGAAGGCCAAAGTACAAGGATTCCTCATTGACTCCACCATTCTCAAGAAATGCCCCCTGCACTAGGGACAGAGAGGGGCGATGCTGGTGAGCTGCTATGTTAGCTGTTTGGGATTCTCTTTGCCCAAGTGTAATCTTTAGGGTGGATCTGCCAGCTTTACAGATATGTTATGCTCCTGGAGCCCCCTAAAGCAATTATAGTGAGGCCAAGAATTTAGTTTAAGATTTTTTAAATAAACTCAAATTCCTGGATTGTAAATATATATTCAACATTTATCATTAAGGCTATGATTTAGTCATGGACAGGTTACGGGCAATAAACAAAAATTCACGGCCCATGACCTGTCCATGACTTATACTATAAATACCCATGACTAAATCTTGGGAGGGGTCACTACTGTGGGGGGGGAGGGGGGGTTCACTACTGGCGTGGGTGCCCCAGGGGGCCACTGCTGAGGGGTGGACTGGGGCCAGCTGCACCAGCTGCCAGAGCCACTGAGGAGTGGCTGCTCTGGCCACCTGGGAACTTCTGCCGGAGGCTATTGACAGTGGCTGCTCCTGGCGACCGCTGCCGGGGGCCACCTGGGGACCGCTGCTGGGGACTGCCGAGAGCAGCTGGTCTGGCCACCCCCCGGGACCGCTGCTCAGGTGGTCCCTGGGGCCTGCCACACAGACCGCTACTCGGGTAGTCCCAGGGGCTAGCTGCCTGGGGCCGCAAGCTGGTGCGGCTGGCTGCTGGGTGGCCCCAGCGGCTGGCTGCAGAGCTGCTCCAGCAGAAGTCGGTGTTGCTGGCCCCGGAGCCAGCTGCTTGGGCGGCTTTGTTATCAGCCACACTGGCTGCCGCAGAAGTCACGGAGGTCGCAGAAAGTCATGGAATCCATGACTTCTGCAACCTCTGTAACAAACATGGAGCCCTAGTTATGATTTTTGGGGTGGCTAATATATTACTCTGAGATCAATTTTAAGTGTTGATGATGAAATCAGTGTTCCAGGTGTCATGTAGTGAGTTTACTGATTGAAAATGTGGTTATACATTTCTTCAGTAGACAATGTCAGGGACCTACAGCAGAACCAACACACAGCTTATTGCCTTCAGCTAATGAACCTGGCCTGATTGGCTGAAGACTGCAGCAGGCACATTCTTAAACCCTGCAGCAACCCTGGCCCCTGGCTGCTCAATAGCATTTCACACCTGCAGCTGTGTTTCTGGTTCCGCTTCCTAGTCGTGGTCTCCTTGTTCCAGCTCCTGGTCTCCTCCTCCTTGCCCCTGATTCTTGGCTCCTGCTCCTGGCTCCTACTCCAGATCATACTCTGCTTCTGACCCTTGGCTCCTGCTTCCTGGCTCTCAGCTCTGGTTTGCCCCCGGGCTGTATATTTGGCTTTGGACCCCAGCTCTTACCCTTGGTTCCTGGTCCGCAATTCCAGCTCCCTCCCTGGACTTGGTAACTTGGTTCCTGATTTGGGCTCTGGCTACTAGACTTGGTCACCCAGGCTCCAACCATTAGGCCAGTTCCCTATCCTGCCTATTAGACTAGGCTGTCCCCAGCCTAAAAAACAGTAATGTCGTAACAGACGCAGTCATGACATGAGGTTTCCAGCCTTACTGCACAGATCAGTCAAAGGTTAGTGTTGATAGAAATCATATGTCAGAACAAGTGATACACATGCTCAGGATAGACAATCCAATACCTCAGTGATGGATGTAGCATACGAAGCCAAATAGAATAGGAGCATATTGACCGAACAACATGTAACATCTCTTCACCTGACTTGCTTTTTCTTCAGTTAAGATTTGTTCACTTCTTTCTGAATAAGCCTCCTCGTTGGTTTTATTATTTGGGGGCAGAGGGGAAGGAGAAAATGAAATGTTTAGTAGAACTGTGAAGCATCAGGTATGCAGCTGATTCTGTGTAAATGATAAATAACAATAACTTTCCATAATTTTGGAAATAAGTCATGGTTACGTGAGAAAACAATGGACAGAAGTTTTGCATGTGAACCAGTATATTTAGGTATTGCTAGAGTGAATCACGGTTGGACTGTGACAATATTTAGACTAAATTATCTGAACACTAACGTGGTTCTGCTCTGAAAATAAGCTCTGAAGAACTGGTATTGTGAAACTCTGGCTTCCATGTTAGATTTGTCTAGCTGACACCATGCACTTGGGCATCCTCCACTGCTGAGAAGTGACCAAAACTGAACTCCCTGTCAGCCTGGCAATACCTTGAGGGAGATCAGAGGGAATTACTATCACCTGGTTTCCCTATGCCTGAGTCCCCTCTCCAGCACACCTGACTCCCGCAAGCACAGGGAAAAATCATCACCACATGATGGAACTGGTTGATTCATTATTGGTATTGTAGTGCCTAAAAACCCAGTCATGCTGAGCCCCACTGTACTAGGCACTATATAAACATAGGCCCAGGAGTCTTGCTCTGTCCTCTCCCAGGCCATCCCTTCTTCCCCTTTTGTTAGCTGAGCCAATCAGTTGCACCCTCCTAGAGTTTGTGCTGCTGTGACTCCCATGTAGATGATCCTTCTGCAAGGGGTTCTGCCAGGCCAACTTTTGCAACTGCTGGTTCTGGTGTACAACCTGGGATCTGGAAACATGTTTCCAGGACTAAAGATCCCATAATCAGAACTTTGCTGACCATTTTGTGGGTGACGCACGAGGCAGATTGGAATCCATCCCACTGTTCCACAGATGTCTTGACTCTCCAGTGCTAAGAGGAATCAACACTCTTGTTTTGTGTGTATGTGGGGGAGGGGGAGTTATGACAGTGTCTTGTGTATCCGGAAGTCATGTTCACTAAAGTTGCCATGTCCACTTTGGGGTCAATTACTTAGGGCTTTTCCATGAGCCCTGAACAAGTGGCAGGGCATTGTTGTGCTGCCACAGGAACAGACTGGAAGGCAAATTGGACCTCCCAGTCACCATCTTGCCTCGTGTTTTCCCCTTAACTGCAGGGAAAGTACTCTTAGCCAGGTCTCTCCTCACTCCAATGGGGTTCCACGGTTCACCTGCATAACTGTGTTTGCCGTAGTATGACAAGACAGAGCCAACGCTCCACCCACTCCCCACTGTGTGTACAAGGTGGGAAGGCATCAGCACTTTGGAAGGTGTTCTCTCTGTACTGCTTCCTGCAGTGCAGGTAGCTGGCACCAGGGTGTAAGGGTATGGTTTGTGCATCTTTCCTTCTTTGCACTGCCACAAGATCCCAGGTCACAATCTGGCCATTCATGAAGGCTTTTATCATAACCCTTCTTTAAGCCAATTTACTAAATCTGCTGATTTATAGTAATAAGATTGGAGAAAAAAGGATAATTGATATTTTTGCATCTGGCTGTACTGTTTCTGTTTTCATGGTTGTTATACTTTGGATAAGATGGAGGATGGTTGACTTTGAGCTAGGAATTCAGGGAATTATCGTTGTGTGGTAATTTGGGTGTGTAGAGTACCTGCCTACATAGGAAATTAAAAATATTCAGGAGGCCATCTCGGGAGCAGAGATGTGGTTTCTGTTCTTATTGCTCTCAGTGATAAACCTCATTAACATTCAGGGAGCTATGATAGCTTGTTTGTTATAGTACAGAGTCTGTAGGCAGTGCGCATGGCAAGAGTCTATAATCCATAATTATAAAAAAGATTAGGTCTGGGGAGAAGTTTTACATTTTTCAAAAATGGAAATATACATTTTAATCTCCACCTATGGCTTATTATTTTAAAATGGAAATTAGCATCGGTCAAGATTTAAAACAAACTTTCAGCTGAATATGACCTCTTCATTGTAGGCACTAGCTAGCCTTACGTAACCACGTTATCTTATCACTGCTACCCTCACCCTTTCACCTCTTCTGTCTCCTGTTTGATAAACTCACTTGTTGAGTCTAGTTTTATAGGTTTCAGAGTAGCAGCCGTGTTAGTCTGTATTCTCAAAAAGAAAAGGAGTACTTGTGGTACCTTAGAGACTAACAAATTTATTTGAGCATAAGCCTTCGTGAGCTACAACTCACTTCATTGGATGCATTCCGATGAAGTGAGCTGTAGCTCATGAAAGCTTATGCTCAAATACATTTGTTAGTCTCTAAGGTGCCACAAGTACTCCTTTTCTAGTTTTATAGTCTTTAATTTAAGTTCTTTGGGACAGGGATGGTCTTTATTCTGTTTGTACAGCACCTAGCACAATGGCTCCCTGACCCTGCGTGAGGCCTTCAGCTGCTATTTTACTGATAATAATAACAGGGTGCGGTGCTAGTTCTCACATGTGCGCTGATGTCAGATTAACCTATATTTGAGTTTGTTTCTAATCTCCCCAGGCTAGCAGAAGCAACCGGTTGAGCCCCTGTGTGGACTCAGTTACTTTGATTACCGTCAGCCCCATTTATTGATTAAAAAGCAGGACAAAGGGACTTCAAAGGGAGTACTGTCTACTCTTTAGCTAGACGAATAGTGACATGATGTAGAGTCTGCAGAGAGTAAGTGTCACATAACGAAGAAATGGTGGCCAGATCTCAGTTGTGCATAGGAGCCCCTATCCCTTGGTGGAGAGAACTAGAGTGTAAACTGTGGGGAAAGGATGTTCAAGATCTGTTGCTATATAGCTGCAGCATCTGAAATCTGCAAACTGAGTGAACAATTTTTTAAAAAAAATCCTCTGTTCTAATGAGCTTTTCAAATTTAATATCTTGATTATAATAACTGACTGCCTCATGTATTCTAGGATATGAAACTTATGCCCAGTGAAAGAGCATTTGTATATATAAATACCTTCTCTGTAAATCTCAAGCAAACATTAATTAAATGTAACTACACTGGAAAAAATATGACCCCGGGATTGCAAGGGGCTAATTGATACTTCAAGAGGAAGAGACAATGGGCCAAATTGACCTCAGTGAAATGGTCTGTTGAAGACACTGGAATTATACCAGGCTCTGGTATAATTATAATGACTCTGTGTTTTGAATGTCTTGTATTGCGGTGTATGACCCTTAGGATATACTCAGATGTGGATGAAAGAAAAATGAGATTATTGCATTGTCCCATGGGACATGGAAGGATAGTGGTTTCATTAACAACTGTTGACAATCCCTGGCTCTTAAAATTAAGTTTCCTTTTAACTTTAATTTGAAGGGAATCATTGTCCTCTCTGATTTGCAGTGCAGATCTCTGTTGCTTATTCTCTCTTCTTTCTGAATGCAGAATTTGTATTGACATCACTGGGAATTGGGTCAAGTGCAGACAGTCGTCCCTTGGGTAGGGTGAATCGGGCAACCACTCCGGGCCCCGTGCTTTGGGAGGCCCAGCACTTTGACATCACAGTGTCAGATGCAATACTTTGCACGCATCCATCAGCGTGTGCGTGTGTATTGCTCGGGGGGTTCGGGGATCCTGGGGGCCAATTGGGACTGGAGGATCCCGGGAGACCGATGGCGATCCGTGGGGGGATCCTGGCGGTGGTTCTCAGGTTCGCCCCACAGCGCTGGAGATGGCGACGATTGTCCCTGTGTGGGCCTCGTGGCTGGTTGCCCTGGCGATGGGGCTGCGGTGGCGGCAGGATCAGAGTCAGGAGACGGCACTGAAGGGGCAGGGGATGAGTGTGGGACTGTGGGGGGAGCACAGCAGGGTGGGGGCATCCCACAGGCTGGGACTTCCCAGCCCCATCTTGCAGGGGTCAGTGCTGTCGTCCCAGGGTCCCCAGCCCAGCACACTGGCAGCAGGGTCGTGGGAAGGCCCCGGCTCCGGGAGCCTGTGAGAAAGCCCCTCGTGGCTAGTTACTTCTGTGCAGGGCAGGGGGCTGGTCTGACCTGCCGGGCCCTGACCCAGGAGCTCCCCACGGGGGTGCAGAGCAGCTCGGACACTGGCCCCCCGCTAGAGGGTCCATGCACAGCTCAGTCCTGGTGAGGTTTTTAAAAATTATATGAAGTACATTATCATTATACAGTTGGGTGCTATCAATATTTAACCTGCAGTCTGCAGCTGCCCTTGAAGTTCACTGTAACCAGATTTCACCTGTGTAAAAAATGCTAAGGGGAGCCCATACAGGCTGATTTGTCTCAGGCCCACATCACTGTAGGGATGGCCCTGAGTGCAGAATATGTAGAACTGCAGTTCTCAGCTTCCCATGTTCTTCGGGGAATGGTTGATTGTGAAGCTCTTCTTCCAGTGGCATACTAACTGCCTCCACTACTTGCCACGCATTTTCTTGCATTGGCTACTCCAGTACTGACCCTTTACCTCTAGGGTTAATTGGTGCCCCAGAGTGCAGTGGGCCTAAAGGAAATCCCCATTCTCATACAAGAGCAGGGTGAGTATTCTGTACATTGTCTTACGAGCCGTGCTGTTAGAGGCCAGTGTATTCGGCAGCCGTGGGAAAAGAAGCATTTCCTTGATGATACCAAACGCGAGGTGAGAGGAGGTTTGCTTTGCAGACAGTACCTGGAGAGATGGGATGGGGAATAGACTGGATGGCCCCTCCCTGAATACCCTGAGAGTTGTGTGGTAACAGCCCATTGGGTCTCCTTTGCCTGACCAGGAGACTAGAGTGGGGGAGAGGCTCTGGGTGCTGTGTGGAAGAGAAGTTCAGAATTATATGAATCTAACAAAACTCACCTGGTCTTTGTGTTTTCACTTTTTGTTTCCAAAGTGAAAATTGAAGTCATGAAACCGGTGAAAAGCGAACCTTACCAGTAAAAATAATCAAAATTGATGTGAGCAAGGTTTTACACTACTGTGGGGAACAGGTTGTTTTTATGTGCTTTTCCTGTTCTTCCCTGCCCCCCGCCCCCCGCGCCCTCCCCCCCCCCCCCAAAATTCTTGATTTCCTGTTAAAACTCTCAGAGATTATAATGTCAGAAGGGACCAATGTGGTTATCGAGTCTGACCTCCTGTATAACACAGGCCATAGGTCTTCCCTGAGTTCATTCCTGTTTGAACTGGGGCATATCTTTCAGAAAAATATCCAGTCTTGATCTTAAAATTGCCAGGGATGAAAAATCTACCACAACCTTAGTAAATTTGTCTAATGGTTAATTACCCTCACTGATAAAAATTTGCACCTTATTTTCCAGTCTGAATTTGTTTACCATCAACTTCCAGCCATTGAATGTTGTTAGATCTTTGTCTGATAGGCTGAAGAGCCCATTATCAAATATTTGTTCCCTACATAGGTACTTATACTCAGTGAACAAGTCATCCCTCAAACTTCTGTGTTAAGATGAATAGATTGAGCTCAATGTTGACTTCCCAGTTACAAATACATTACAAGACCTGTTGGCTAGTTTTTAATTGATTTAATGTATGTTATGTTGATTTTTATATCCTTCTGATTTCTTAATGAAACTAACATGCAGTACCAAGTCAAATGTCTTATGGAAATCTAAGTATATTACATCAACGTTATTACTTTTACCAACCAAATTTGTAATCTCATTTAAAAAAAATTAAGTTAATTAGCTAATGGAAAATAGACCCTAACCCAAATTAACTGGCATTAATTATATTATCCTCTTTTAATTCTTTACTAATCAATTCCAATATGAGGCTGGCAGACCTGTAATTACCCAGGTCATCCCATTTACCCTTTTAAAATATTGGCACAAAATTAGCTTTCTTCCAGTCTTCTGGAAATTTCCCAGTGTTCCAAAAATTATTGAAAATAAACATGAACGGTCCAGTGAGCTCCTGAGTCAGCTCTTCTGAAACTCTTGGATGCAGATTATCCAGATCTGCTGTTTAAAAATACAGCTGCAGTTTAACATCCTCCTGAGTTCCTATTGAAATGGAAAATATTTCTTCTTCATATGATATGACTACATCTATTTTTTTCCCAAATTCAGAACAGAAATATTTATTGAACACTTCTTCCTTTTGTGCATTATTATTGACAATTGTACCATTTTCATTTAGTAATAAACCTCTACCATTGTTAGGATTCTTTTTCTTCCTTAGGCCTTGTCTACACTACAGGGGAAATTCGATCTAAGCTACGCAATTTGAGTTACATGAATAGTGTAACTCAAATCGACATAGCTTAGACCTACTTACCATGGGGTCCAGATTACATGATGTTGATGGGAGATGCTCTCCGGTCGACTCCCCCCTACTCGTCTCGATCTGGTGGAGTACAAGAGTCGACGGGAGAGCAATCTGCGGTCGATTTAGTGGGTCTTCACTAGAGGTTTATTATAAAGAAAAAAGAAAGAACAAGAAGAGAGATGTTAAATGGTAAAACAGTCACATGCATACAAAGATTTCAAAGTTCCTATATCAGGTTCCTAGCAGTATTGGTGAGTTTGTTGGTTTGAAAGTCCCTCTGGAACACATCCACAGCTTGGACGGGTCATTCAGTCCTTTGTTCAAGCTTCAGTTTGTTGAAAAGTTACTCCAGAGGTAAGAAGCAGGAATGAAGACAAAATGGAGAAGATGCAGCTGCCTTTTATAGTCTTTTGCCACGCAGCTTGATTTCCTTTTGTTCTAAACACAAGCCGCCCAACACATGCCCTGGAAGCCTTAGAGTTCTGTCCATAGGCATGCCCCTGCATGCCTTGCTGAGTCATGAGGTGTATCCCTTGCCTTCTCTCAATGAGTCAGTTGTATAGTTGATGGCCCTTGATGGGCTGTCAAGCAGGCTAGGCAGTGCTAATGCCAATCTGTCTGGGGGTGTTACCCAGATGCACAGCACAAGTTTGGAACTACAGACGTACCATACATATAAAACTTACCATACAAAGGTGATACAAACACATAAACAAGATTATCATATCTGGCCAATTATAACATTTTTGCAGATATCTTACATGGCATATCTGGCATAACCCATTGCAATTTTACAATATTGGTATTCATAATATCCTGAAGTGTCCCTCAAATTCCATACAGTGTCACACCCTGTAAGCCAGGTTGATTTTTTTTTTTTTTTTTTTTTTTTAACCAGTGTGGCCTCTTTCTCGATTGTGGTATCTGGTAAAATGTTCTTAAACAGTTCCAAATTATAATTGACATTTTTCTGTTTAAATTCTCTCTCAGCTGATTTGATTCATAATTGTTTTCAGCTTTGTGAAATTGGTCCTTCTAAAGTGCCAAGTGTATATATTACTGGCTTTGACTTTATTCTGTTTGCTCATCACAAATGTGACCAGTGTAGGCAGACAACAGCTAATTTTTGTTGCATCATTCTTTTGGTGTTTCAGAGGTTAATAAGTAACTTAGAATTAAAATCTGTTTTTAAAAAAATTATACGTGGTCTGACGGATGATGTGGAAAACTCCCAAAATATTATAATATATATTTCAGTAGCGCCGATAGGTCCCGACTGGGCCAGGTCCTATTATGTTAGGTGCTGTACAGACATGTTTTAGAAAGACAGTCCCTTTTCCAAGTGTCCCAAGGCTTAGACAAGACTCAACAGATGGATGAAACACAGTGTGACTTTTTCCCCCAAATGGTCAAGATAAATATTGGCAGTCGGTGTCAGTAATGCAAGAGTGAGATCAATTGTACTATGTCATCACCATTACTGTGATAATTGGGTGAACTTTTTGCACTATGCCCAATGGTGTGATGGAAAGCAAGTAGCTTTTGTGCCAGTATACAGAGCTGGCTCTAAGTATGTGGTGGGGATGGGGAGAAGGGTGAAACAAACATACAAAAAGGTCAGCCAAAGAGTTAGCATGCTTTGTTTGCATGGAGAAAAGGCTGAAAGAAACTGAAGTCTGTCTACCAGTGATCACTTGCTTCTGTTGCCAGATGTCCAAAATATGTCAATCCATTTTTAACAATAATAATATATTACACACAAAACATACTTTTTTATTCCGAAAGATTCAAAAAGCTTTACACACTTACTTATAGAATATGGGAGTCATTTCAAATTCCACTGGAATGCAGTAGCAGTTGATGGTGTACAGCAGGAGTGCCTAACCTGAGCCCGAATTGACCAATGTACATTGCCAAAGAGCACAGTAATACATCAGCAGCCCCCACATCAGCCCCCAGCTCCCAGTGCCTCCCACCCACCAGCAGCCCCGCCGATCAGCACCTTCACCTTCAGCTGTTTTGTGTTGTGCAAGAGGCTCTGGGGAGAAGGGAGAGAAGTGAGGGCACGGCAGGCTCAGGGGCGGGTGCGGGAAGGGGTGGAGTGGGAGCAGGGCCAGGGGTTGAGCAGTGAGCACCCCCCAGCACATTGCAAAGTTGGCACTTGTAGCTCCAGCCCTGGAGTCGGTGCCTATACAAGGAGCCGCATAATAACTTCTGAAGAGCTGCATGTGGCTCTGGAGCCACAGGTTGGGCACCCCTGGTGTCCAGCAATACAGCAAAGTTCCAAGCAACTTCAGGGCCAAAAGAAAAATTAAAACTTTGGAAAGTCTGCAAAATAAAAGAGTTGAAACACTGAATTCACAAAGAACTGTACTGTCAATAGACACACTATCTAAAATATTTTCCCCCTCTGACTCTAGTAAACTTTGAGACTCTCTATAGAGCTCAGGCCAGATTTTCAAGTATTCAGCACCCACAGATGAGGCCAGATTTGCAAAAGAGCTCAACTCCCATACACGTAATTGAATAAGGGCCAGATTTCAAAATCGCTCAGGACTTAGTAGCTCCCATTGCAACACTTATGGCCAGATTTGTCAAAAGACCTCAGTGCCCAAGGTACTGCACTCTGAAAATGCAGCCACTTATTTTAGTGTCCAAGTGGGATTTCAATTCAGTTTGAAAAGCTAGATTGTGGATGCTGAGCTCTTCTAAAAATTCTGGCCCACTGTGCCTATACCAGGTGTCGTTTCAACAGCCTGGGAGACTGAAGTCTTCTGTTCACCCACCCAACTAGTGCAGGGTGGACTGTGGCAATGCAGGCTTATCCACACACTCTACCACCAGTGTGCCTTGCTCCTGTCCTGGGAGGCTTACCATTCCCTTGCCCGTTCAATCCCTGGCATTTGCTGACTGCCAACAAGAGTGCAAGTTCTTACTCATTTTATTGCTTTTTGCCCTTCAAGCACTTTGCAGACTTCATCTAGTTAGTGCTAATTTGTGATGATTTTGTGGACTCCTGTCTGCTAGGAGCTGACTCAAACCAACTTATTTGTCCATAGGATTCCAAACAGCTGCGAGATGCCATTACATTTCAATCACTAGAGACCTGGACTAAAACACGTGAACTGCAGAATAAAGACTGTGCTGCTTTAGACAAATTGACGTATTATGTGTGAGAGAACTGTGAGCCATATCTAGTCTGCAGTGCATGATCAATGATGCAGCCTTTACGTGGGACACTAGCATTGGTTAAAGACAAGTTTTGGACTATGGTTTGTCATCTTACTCTGTGTATCTCCCTAGTTTTTGTTGTCTTCCATTGTCTCTGGACCTTGTTCTAATGTACCTTTCTCTACATATTTCCACCTTCCTCCTCTTCCCTTTATCTGTATCTTTGATCTTCTCTGTATCTTTTTTCATTGAAGAACAGATGGGCCAGCAGTTCTGGTGACATGGGGTAGTAGAGAGTTCCTGTGCAGAAGAGCTTGCCAGCAGCACTTATTGTAGAACAGGGGTGGGCAAACTTTTTGGCCCAAGGGCCACATCAGGGTTGGAAAACTGTATGGAGGGCCAGGTAGGGAAGGCTGTGCCTCCCCAAACAGCCTGGCCCCTGCCCCCTATCTGCCACCTCCCACTTCCCACCCCCCTCAGAACACTCCACGCATCCAAACCCCCACCCCGCTCCTTATCCCCTGACCGCCCCCTCCCAGGACCCCTGCCCCTAACTGGCCCCTGGGACTCCACCCCCTATCTAACCCCCCCCGACTGCCCCCCCCCGAACCTCTGCCCTATCCAACTGCCCCCTGTTCCCCATCCCCTGACCGCCCCCTCCCGGGACCCCCCACCCCTAACCGCCCCCCCCCCGGGACCCCACCCCCTGTCCAACCGCCCCCTGCTCCCTGACTGCCCCCCAGGACCCCCTGCCCCTTATCCAACGCCCCGGCCCCCTTACCATGCCGCTCAGAGCAGCGTGTCTGGGAGCCGCGCCAGAGCCAGACACGCTGCCTGGCTGTGGGGGAGGAGGAACAGTGTGGGAGGGGCCAGGGGCTAGCCTCCAGGGCCAGGAGCTCAGGGGCTGGGCAGGACAGTCCCGCAGGCCGGATGTGGCCCGTGGGCCATAGTTTACCCACCTCTGTTGTAAAGTAAAAGTGACTAGTCAGTTTCAATCTGAGCTGCAGCTGCTGAAGAAACCCATCCACGCAGGCATGCTGCACTATTAGAATCTTGCTGCCCTGGTTGTTGTTGGACATGCTAGTTGCTAGCTAGCTAGATACTAGTTGCTGTAAGGAGGTAACACGCTGTCTCATTCAGATGCATTGTAGGATCACTCAGCTGCTTATTTTCTGAAATTTGACAGTCAAAACCGCCCCATGAGGACCTAACATTGCACCTTCCAACAATCAAAGCAGATGGAGCCTGAGTTTGTGAAAACATTTCAGTTACAAGGCTTGGGAAGGGGGTAAAACAAGCACAGGAATATTTGCATTTTGTCATGTTCAGATGATCTCCAGTACAAAGAACCACCAAAAGTATTATTATTTACAGTTTGCATTATGGTAGCACCCAGAGGCCCCAATTTAGATGAGCCCCACATTGAGCGAGGTGCTCTGTAACAGATCCTCAGCTCGTGTTAATTATCAGAGCACCCTGGAAATCAGCAGCTATGCCAATTTAGATCAGTTGAGGATCTGTCCCTATAGATACACATAGTAAGAGACAGTCCCTGCACCCAAAGAATTTAGAATGTGAATAGACAAAGGAAGGATTATGGTTCCTATTTTGAAGATGGTATATTGAGATATTGAATGACTTGCCCAACATTACACAGGAAGTCTGGGGCAGAGTCAGGAATTAAAGCTAGGTCAGTGCCTTAAACACCAGCCATTCTATTGACTAGTGTCTCTAATGGCATCCCATAACTGTGTGGATTTACCATGCAGTCACATGTGGCTTGCATCTTAAAACCAGCCCTGCCATTATGTATTTCTGAGTTGGTCAAAAAAGTCTATCACTTTCAGTAACAGGTTTCCTTTTATGTATTGATTGGATTATCATGTTGTTGTTTTCTCTTTTGAAAGACTTTTCAGAACCAATATATACATTGAAGTCATAACTTGGTACAAATAATAAAATATTTGTAGATAAACTTGAGGTGAGTCAAATAATGGAAGCAACAATTGTTTCCCAGGAGAAAGGAAATAAATAAAAGCTTGCAGTGAATGTTAAACAAAATTGTGTTAGCAAAATACAAACAAGCTTAATGGAAAATGTAGTATGCAAAAATAATAGTACATTGAATTTTGCCCTATATATCTTTATTGACTGCTAATATTAGTCGGGGCAACTCCACTGAAGTCAGTGGAGTTCTGTAATTCAGATCATAATCCTGCAAACACTCACATGCTCAACTCTACACACAAGTAATCAGACCCCTCACTGTCAGTGAGACTGAGAACATGTGAGAGTGTGCAGGATTGGGGTCTGACGCATCTGGTGGATCTGGGTCCATAACTTTTTTGTTGTTGGAAGAGAAACATTTTAAAGATATTTTAGCCATTTTATTCCCAAACTTTAATTACTATTGTGGTATCTCTCTACTTGCAAAGTCCAACTTCACACTTTCATTCCATACCCAAAACTTCAGTTGATGTTAAGAGCAGTTATAGGAGTGTAAGGAATTTAGGCTTAGACTCTAAAAGGTATTCTACATTGCACTAAAACACCCATGGCAGCTGACTTGGGCTCTGGGGCTATAAAATTGCAGTGTAGATGTTTGGGTTTGGGCTGGAGCCCGGGCTCTGGGATCCTTCCCCCTTGTGAGGTTTTGGAGACCAGGCTCCAGACTGAACATCTATACTGCCATTTTATAGCCCCACGGCCCAAGCCTCATGAGCCCCAGTCAGCTGACACCAGCCAGCTACAGGTATTTTTATTGTATATTCTAAGTGACCGTGGCAAAAATTAAATCAAAGGAGGTGTATAACATTAAATATGAAATACATGTTCATGCTCTTTCTCTCTTAGCAGCTTGAAAATAAACCTTTTTTAGTGTTGGCTCTTGTCCTTCTCAATTCAGCAATATGAAGCGTCTAAAACAAGAATAAGCACCTTTCAGGTGCTGTCCATACATTGCATTTAGCCTAGGCTTGGTGATGAAGTTGTTATTAATATATAGAGACTATAACAGAATAAGCCAGTTTAGCCTTTGCAGCATATGCATTCATTCAGTTGGGCACAGGAGCCAGCACAATTTAGAGTATGCCTTAGGCTCCTGGTTGGGCCAGGTACAGGGGGAGGGAGAGGGTAAGAAAGGTAGCTCACAGTATTTGATGATGAAGGTTAATTATCAAAAGGCAGTAAAGTATTTTGAGACTATGAAGCTCCGTATAAATACTGAGCATTATTACTAGGCTCAAAAGCTACTATCCTGTGTGTATTCTGGGGGAGATATTCAAAAGTATTCAAGGGATTTGAGAGCACAACCCCAAATGACTTTCAGTGGGACTTCTGCTCCTCCATCCCTAAGTCCCACTGAAAGTCAGTGGGACTTGTACTCTGTGGTCCCTTAGACACTTTGGAAAATACCCCGCATATGTACCAGCACTGCTTTCTGATGGCTGCACTAATCATGCTGTCTGCTCTTTATTTTATGTAGACAGTGAACTAGATCTTGCCCTTCTCTTGTTATCTGGCACATGAGGCAATAGTGGTGGATTCCTGGGCTTGCACAATGGGGTGATATCAGGACAGGCTACCATAGTGCACTATTTGGTGTATTTACTGCTGCTTGGAGCTGGAGCCATTGACCTAGGTGCAGAGTCTCCCCATTTTTCATGCTAAGTAGTCCCTTATTCTGAGTAGTCCCATTAGCTACAGAACGAAGAGAGAATCTGCCCCTCGTTAGCTATGTTGTCTGCTCGTGTCAACATATATGCTGGCATGGACGTGGTTTGCATGCTGGTACTTTCTTCAGGTGGACCTTGAAATGCACTCGTGTTCAGTATGAAAGGATAATACCTGGCTGTGTGCACGAAGAGAAAAGGCTCTGCCCCTGTCAGCAGCCAAACTTTCAAATTTCTGAATTAGGCAAACACTGTTGCCCATTCCATAAGTGAAACCAGGGATGCAGCTTGCTTAGATAGTGTCTTGGGCTACAGGCACCAAAATATCCAATTCCACCCATTTTGTTCAATGAATGGGTAAAACACCAGTTTTAAGAATTGTAATAGTGGCGGGAGAAAGGAAGTTATCAGCTTTTAATCCATCAGACACGATGATCTTTATTTGTGACCTCAGTGCATTTGTGGTCATGCACTAATAAACTCAGCACTGGAATCAACGCCCATTCAGGTCTATGGAAAGAATCACAGTGAGTTGAATGAGAGTTGGAATCTTAGTGCATAAATATACCAGTTGGCTTTAGCACTAGACTCAGAGTCGAATTCTTGACTGCTCCTTAAAGTCTGAGTAAACAACTTGTACACGGGTGTTTTCTAAGAAACTTGAGCAAAGGGGAAGAGATGGAAAATGGCCTTCTTTCCCCAGCTCCTGCACTTGGAGCATCACCAGAAGGCCACATAGCTTGTGAGCTAACTTATGGCAATGGAGAATAAGGAGAAATTGACTGGAATAGCTCCCTGTATAGGCACTCTTATTCTGAAATAAGAGTATCCACATAGGGAGTCATTCCATTGTAGCTATAGCACTTAAAATGTGGATATAATTTTCTCATGTAGACAAGGCCGACAGAATGTAAAGGAAAAATCCAAGCTGACATCACCGTTTTAAAGGTTGTTTACATGTAGGATATACACTGGGTTTTTGTGTGTGAAAATATAGTTGGATATATATGTCCTGAAAGTATCCCTGGTTTATAAACAGCAGTGGCAGAGGCAAACAATAAGAGTGCGGGGCTCTGATGAAGTCACAGCGTATCAACTGATGGGAATCCTAGATCTTGGAAATTCTCATTGTAACATCAAACAAAGGCAATTAGCAAACTCTAGAATTCCGATCAGCAAGATTGCACAGTATCATAGTTTCCTTAAGGTCCAGCGATTTCAGCAAAAGCACAGATTGCGTTTGCTTAGAGGCGATTCTCCTATTTCACTCTTTTTATGCTGGTGTACGTCCACTAATTTCAATTGCATTATTTCAGATGTATGCAATCGGATCCATTGACTGAAAACTGTTTGCAAACCTGTGCTATGGCCTACATATTTGGCACCTTCTTTCCATTCAGTTCTCAGGAGCCACGTACTCTTTCTTTGACTGAGATGTGCCTGAATTAAAGAGAATACGTCAGAGCACAGGCATAGATCTGTAAAACAGACTTAAGAGTGCATTAAATGATGGGCAAAGTGAATAGGCTACTTCTGAAAATGTATTCTTTGTCATGACAGTTTAATGCAGCATTAGCATCACCATAATCCTCTGTTTTAGTAAATATAAAAAATTGTATGTGTAGACTACATACAAATCTGTGTCTTTCTAAATATTATATAGACCTTTTTTCCCTTCTCAACCTTAACTGGAGTAAAGGAAGAAAACTGCAGTGATGGCTTCCACAAAATACTATTGAAATAAATAGCTTATATTGCAAAAGAAGAGGGCCCTAACACAAGGTGATGTGTTGTTTAAGTAAGCAGAGCTGGATGCGGTTCTGATTGCACATATTGACTTTGTCTGGGATATTAATAATCTCACAGGGAGTTCAAAAGCACGGATCAGCCTAATGTGTGAGAATGCGCTGACTCACTGTTGGAGTGCTTCCCACAGCCCTCCCCCTGTTTGTGTTCATCTTTATCTCAGCTATTAGGGTTGTGCACAGACACTGCAGTACACAGAGTAGTCACATTTGTCTCAGATTGTGGTGAGAAGTGTCAACGTTTGGATACAATATTATTATCCGCCTGCAAGCTCTCTACCCAGTAAAAAAAAAAACATGAAACCCAGTTTTAGTAGGTTTCGCACGTTGGGGTTTGTAAAAGATCCAAAACCGCGGAATCCCCAAAGGAGGATGCAGTGCCCTTTACTGGATTCTTTCCTATTGTCTAGAGGTCCTTGTGAATCCCCCAGTGCTGTTTCTGTTATTTAATGTGAAACACCATTTGTTTGCTTCGCTTTGTAAAAGATACAAATTATAAAAAGGCTCTGCCTCTAAAAAGTTTTCAAGCTACACATCACAGATACAGTATAGAGGACATGCACTGAGAAACCCAGAGGAGAGAATAGCTAGAATAATATATTTAATATTATTATTATTTATTATGATGGATCACTTGATGGTTACCTGTTCTGTTCTTTCCTTCTGAAGCACCTGGGCTAGATGGACCATTGGTCTAACCCAGTATGGCCGTTCTTATGTTCTTAATAATTGACTTACTTTTTGTGGGCACCATGGAAGAAGTGAGTCCATAGAGGAATTTGAAATAAGAGTTCCCTTGTGATTGGGCTTTTGAGGTTGGCAGCCCACAAAATAAAACTTTATAAATGCTTCATGTTGGTGGGGCGGGGGAAGGAAATCACCTTCTATGGGGTATGGTTATGCTCACCACATTGGTCCTACTTCCCATCAGCTACGAAAAAAATAGATGGAGCAGAACTGATGGTAAGTGAAGAATGCTATCTAAATCTTGGATGGTGGGAGAAAAGACAAATGAAGACATTTGGAGCTAATGGAAAGATATTCCTGGGGGTGGGAGCAAGGGCCCCGTGGAAGATGGTCTTGAGGGGCTGGACTCTCAAGGCTTCAGCCACCAGAAAGAAGCAGTGGTTTGGGCTAAGCAGGCCTGTAAGGGAGCAGCGTGAGGGACTACAGATATAAGACCATGACTAAGAAAGTGATTGCCTTCCATTACATTCCTGTTAGGGTCCCTAAAGCAGGAGAATAGCACCACCAATCCCACATTTGGGGGTTAATCACAGTCCTGTGCAAAATTTAATTTCAATGAGTATTGCTTTAAAGCTGTCTCTTTGGGTCTATTTTGGGTGCACTTGTCAGATTCAGTTTTCATGTGAAAAGTGACAAAATTCTAGGCAAAATCAGTTAGCTATATTGTCTGGTAATATTCCAACCATCTTGGTTTATTAACATATGCAGAGGAGTAGCTACCAAGCAAGAGTGAGTTGAGGTAAGGCCCAGCAGCTCTTGATCCAGGCAGCAAACACTTCCACCTGTAACCAGCTTGTGCTCCACTACTCACGACCTCTGCAGACACGAACCATGGGAAGTTCCGGCTCAATAGGTCTGACAGAGAGCAGCCTCATAGCTCCTGTTTGGCTCTCTGCCCAGTATAAACCCAAGTGGTACTGCAGGAAGTGTCTGAGCAACAGCACAGATCTCCTGTACCTGCCACAACCATTCCTGCTCTTGAACTCCTGGGTTTGGCGTCAGCTTGATTTGGACCTCGCCTCCTGACCCGGACCCTGAAACCTGACTTGGATTCTGAATACTGGTATTGACCCTGGCCTGGAACTTGACTACGCACTTCTCTGTTACTCTTGGCCTCTGGTTTGACGCTGCTTCAGCCCTTGGTTCTGACTGCCCTCGTCAGGATCCTGACACTTGGCAATACAGTAGCCCTCTCATTAATGCATGATCCTGGTAACTTGGGCTCTTTGTCTTGCTCTTCAGTTTGCACATTGGGAATATATGTGCAACACTTCACAGCCTCACTGTACAGAATTCAGCACTTGCAGTATTTTTGAAATCTTCAGTTTTCCTTTCTGATGCCATTGCTATGTCTGCATATTGGTCTCTGGTAATTCTGAGTGTTTTGGGCTTGATGGCTTTGCCTTAAAGCAATTTGTCTGAGGGGTTTTAGCTTTTGGTTTTTAGGCATGCTTTGTTTATCAAAAGCACTGAACCATGTTGTCTATCTCACTCCTTCCTGAGGGTTTTTTAATGGTGCAGATTTCGCATTATTAGACAGAGCAATGCTAAGCATTTGCAAACAGACGTTCCAGATTTTAAAATGTTAGGGATTTAGGTTGGGATTTCCAAAGGAGCTGGAGGGAGTTAGGTGCCCAACTTTTGTGATATTTTAATTGAGCAGAAAGTCACTTTTCAGGGCAAAAATGTCATTCCACTTTTTGAACCAAGTCCTCTGAAAGTCTTTCCAGTGCAGAACTCCCATTAGCTTCACTGGGAGCTCCATATGTGAAGAGCTTGCAAGATCAAGCCCTTTATTCAGCTTTATATTTACATTTTATCATCTGGTCCAAATACAAACTGGGCCAAATATTTGCTTCCAACAATTTCAAATAGATATATTTTCTGGTTTATTCCCAGTGAGACCCCAATGCAAAGCATGGCCCGGTCAGCCATTGCAACTGTGTGTAAAGGATTAACAGAGTTTCCTATCCCGCATTAAATTTGGCCTCCTTTCTTTTCTAGCCTTTTGAATTTGCATTACACCTACTGGTCAAGAGCATTATCTCTGATTTGAATTGATATTTCTGTATCGGCAAAGTAGCAGAAGAGTTTGAAACAGACGTATTAGTGCAAGGGTTTAAAAACAAAAAGACCTTATTTTTGCCAGTAAGTGGTAGGTATCACATACGCTATTGAGTCTGTTCTAGTAACGTAGTTCGTAGCTTGTGTTGCCTATTGCAGGCAAATAGGTTTTTTCTTTTACATTGCACTCTGCCACAGTGAGGACTGAACCGTGGACCTCTCAAGCAAATGAACTCTTTTTTTCTCACAGACTGCAACTCCTGCGTCTGGTAATTTTTCTTATGTCTCCTTCTGCAATTGCATGCTGAATTTCTGCGAGCAGAATGGTTGCTCCAACACATAGCTACCCCCACACCCCATGCAGGTCCAACTGGAAAAGGGGCTTTGCAGCCCAGGTTTCAAATACCTGCTTAAAAAGTAGGGAGAAGTGACTGATAGTCCGGTGAGGGGAATATTTCCCCACAATTTAGAGAGCTAATTCCAGGGCTGAATTATGGCAATCCTAGACCCTAAGCACAGTCCATACATGTCCCCTTCCCATGACCCTGCCATTACATTGTGGCCATGCTTCTGTGCCATGGTCCCACCCCTCCCGGGGTGGCAGCTTTGCTTTCAGAGCTAAGGTGAGGATTGTCTCATTCATCTTTCAGATCTGTTATTTCAGACTATATGCAGCTGCAGGAGAACATCCCTGCATTGGTTATATTAGAGTCCATGTTTTCAAGATTGTTTACATGCATGAGAGCTTGAAACTCTTATTTTTTGTTTTAAAAGAAAGTTGAGATTTTGACTCATCACGAGACTCCAGAAGCTGGGGCCTTAGGCATGGGTTTATATTTTCTATGCTTTGATCTAGCCCTGTTTATTGCTCTCCATGGTCCTCTGTCTTTAGTGTATGCTAGTATTTAAGCTTCTCTCTTGGGTGAAATTGACAGGAAAATTAGAGTTGCATTTCCTGGATACATGATGACTTTCCTGTACTGACATATTCGTTACTATCATTCAGCCAGTGGCGATCCAATGCTGTATTCAGACGTAAGGGGGACTTTTCAAGGAGTTCCTAATAGAGCTGGACCTGTGATATACTGAAGTCATACATGGCACGATTGTCTCAGTTTAAGGAATGTGCCTGTGTGTGGCAGGAGGCATGGGACGAGAAAATACAGTGTACAGTGGTGTTCAGTGGCTGGTGAAGAGGGACAAACTGGTTCTGTTTATTTTGGATGATGCATGTAAAACTGCACCAGCCAAGGAGTTCAAAGAAACCTTCCTCTGCAGCATGGGGCACAGGTCATTTGCAGGTTTAAACTAGTGTAAATGGTGAATTCTCCGACCTGACAGTCTATGAGTCTAAGCTGTCTAATGGACAATAAAACCCCCTTGCACTGAAATTTAAGGTATGTAATCTAGCACTGGAAGTTTTCCTGTCCTATTCAGAACCCCAAATAGCATCCTGCTGGTTATATGGCTGTAGAACAATATACTCAATAATAAATACCAGCCATTCCTTTGGCATTTTGTTTTGACATCTTTTCAGCTGGCATAAATGCTTCTCTAGTAACTCAGTTTTAGGTTCCAGAGTTTCTGCACTGCATTAGATTTTAATCTGTGCTCCAGTGGCTGGTAATTTCCATTCTGATTTGCTGTGATTAAAAATAAGCCTAGAATTGGTTGATATTTCTAGCCTCAAAACACTTTGGTTTTCTTCTAAGTCTGGTTTTAAATTGGAAACTCAGGCCCACATCCCCAAAGGGACTTGGAAGCCTTTGTCCCAGTTTTAGGCACTACTGTGACCCCCACACACACCCCAGCTGTAGACACCTACACTCGACACCTAAATGTTTGCTGTACAAGTCCCCTGAGTGCCTAAGTTTCTGTCTCTGGAGATGTGTGCTGCTGCCTTATTATAGGCATTGAGATGCCTGTCTCATGCCTAAGCCCCAGTGTGATCCACAGACTGAGGAAGACAGGTAGAGGAGCACCTTGCCTGCCAGAGCATGATCCAAAATCATGGAGGAGGTGGGGACTCCCTTGTAACTTTTAGCCCAGTAGTTAAAGCACTCCCGCAAGATATGGGAGCCATGGTTTCAGTTACCTGCCTCTGCCTGATAGGGGGAGAGGATTTAAACAGATGTCCCCCACCTCTCCAGAGAGTGCTCCAAACACTGAGGTGTGTGATATTCTGATTTGGGTTTCCATCAATCTCTCCTGTTCCACTTTGGATGAACAGTCATTGGAGCAGGGGGACTGGACCCTACGTCTCCCAACTCCCAGGTGGGTGCCCTAGCCTTTTCCCTCTCTCTGAATGTTCCAGTGACTGTTTACACACACTGCAATGGCTTAGGTCCCTTTTGTGGACCCAGGCCTCAGTAATTAGACCCTTGCAAGGCATTCTGCAATCACTCTCTCTGTTCTGGGATCTCACACTTCTTATTTAGTATTTCAGAGCAAAAATGTACATTGCTGTCTGTGATTATGCAGAACTATAGTTGAGGTGACAGTGAGCCTCTTGTAAATAACTATAAAACCCTACTTTTTGAGTTTACTGTCTCAGCTGTACCTGTTTGTCAATGACATTTGGCATGTAAGGTTCTCGTTAAGTGTTACTTTTCTTTCTACAAATTAAAAATAAATCTTGTTAAATTTATGTATTGTAAATCTATTTATATACATTTGCGTTTGTCAAGTTTGGGTAACTTTTGTTCGTATAATTTTAAAAAGTCTTCTTCAAAACTGAATTTTGAAAGCAGTTTATGATGTGGTCCAGTAGGTTTTGTTACTTTGGGGAGAAAAAAAGTATGGAGAACAGATGAGGTAGATGGAGTAGACACTCGCCTTTCAACTCTTGAAATCCTGCGTTCAGATCTTAGCTGCAATTGCAAATGAGAAATAATTCAGAGGTCTGGTCATGGGGCCTATTTCTGCAACTGTGTCCTACAGAATCAGGCCCTGAGCACCTTTTATTAGGCAAAACTTCCACTGATTTCCTAGAACAACAATTTGTAATTGCAAAATGCCACTTAAAAAGAGGCTAGTATCTCTATTGTTCAGAGCCATATACAGATTGCCAACTTAATTTTCCCAAACCTCGTGTTGAGGATATTTTGCCTATTGATCTCTGACATCTTCAGGGCAATTGGTATAATATGACTGTTCACCTTGTTTAGATCAGCTCTCTCTGTCTAATATTTAGAAATGTCAGGTGCAGATTGACATTTGTATATTAAAATAATAACTGTGAGTGAAATCAGTTAGATGTTGAAATGTCATATTCTGTATCCACAATTATGTGCCAAATTTTGCCCATTAATTCCCTCCTTAAGTCACCATTCTCCCTAAATAATGACAGACACTCTGGACCAAACTGAAGTTCCAGGTGTTCCCACCGTTGTTTGCCCCTGCTGTGTGAAGTTTCTTTGTATAAGCTTTGTGTAATCTTTCCTTCTGTAAATATATACACCGTTGTATAATTATAGAAAAGATAATCTTTAAAAACAAAACAAAACATAACACTGAATTCTACAAGGTTGTTTATAAATCCCTACCTCACAGCGAGTTTATATCTAGCTTAATTTACTGAAAAAGTATGTAAGAAAAATCAATCCATGCAGAAGTTGTGGAACTACAAATGCTTAGTTAATTTCACTACTCAATCTCATTACCTTTAATTGCTCCCATTCACTTCTCCTTTGTCTGCATGTGATCTGTTTAGATTATAAGGAGAGACGTTGTCTGTAAAAAGCCTAGACTAATACACTGTGGACGGAGCTTTATATGGTGATTTTATTAAATAAACAAATGTCCACAAAAGACTAAAGACAAAAGTGGCCACAAAATTTCTAATCTAAACCACGTTGGAACTCTGGTCTCCAAAGGTTAAACTAGTGACCAATGACTGTATCATTTAATAGGCCCTACAGATGCCAGCAATTCTGATATAGCAAACATCAGCTTATTAGTTCTTGAACAGGAAATGCTACCTGTTATGCATTAGTGATTGTTAGAATAACAGTTTGTAATTTCATAGTCTTACTCGAACTTAAAGGGACAACATTTTATAGAGGCCTGATCCCAGCTTCCCATTTTGCATCCACAATCAAGAACAAGTGCGGATAAAAAGTATCACATCATTATATTTTCTGTATATACTATGTTTTAGAGAAAATTATTTTATTAGAGATGTAGGGCTTGATTCTGATCGCACTTAAACAGGTATAACTCCACTGAGTTTAATGAACTTGCTGCTGATTTACGTCAGAGTGATGATCAAAATCAGACTTGTATACACTAGATACAAAATTCAGGTCCAGATCTCAAATATTATGTCTTGGGGGTTTAAGGATCTTTGGTTTTGGGTATAGCCCATGTCCTATCATGTGAATGTAAACTGGAACCTAAATCCCATTATACTGTACTCTTTAAAATTTAAGTTCAACTCACTGTTTAATGCAAAAATGTTTCACATCAATTTGGTTGTTTTTTTAAAAAAAACCCTAAGAAAAGTTTCAACGTTTCTACCACAGTTTTGTTTTACATAACTTTATTCTGTAGCCACTACAACAAAACAATAGGTCACCATGTTTTCAGCATCACTCAGTTAACTGCATTAGGCTTGATAAGAGGTTAATTTAGGAGATTTAAAATCTGCCCGAAAGGTACGCTATTGTAATGATGTGGGCTTGTGCTGAAAATGACAATCAAAGGTACTGGCAGGATTTCCAGCATATCACTTTAATGCTTTGCTATAGGTAGATTCATAAATCAGGATACCAGGTTCTCTAGAGAAATTAGAAAGAACTGAAACATATAGACTTCTTGAAGTGAAAGCACAAACCAATTACACTTTTTAGATGCTCACCCTGCAGAAGAAGCTCTCCAAAGAAAGTCTGCAGTTATCTTTACAGGCGTGAGCACATGCATGCATGCCCACTAAATAGCTAACTCAAAATATAAACTATTTGCATTACAAAATAATTATTTTAACTGAGGTTCAGGGCTAGTAACAGTCTTACACCTCTTATTTAATATTGCTTTCCTTCTCTTTCCAAGCCACAGCATTTAAGACCTAGGCTAGCCACACAGACATGTAAAGTATAGCAGCTCTATGCGCATCACTCCTGTCCCAGAGCCAGTGTCTTATTTTGGTGAGGGTAAGTTAAAATCAGGAAGAAATAAAAGTAGGTACAGCCAAGCTCCAGACTAGATTTCTGTAATTCATTGCACCTGGAGCTGAAGGTGAACGCAATAGAGCCTGCAACTATTGTAGAATATGGCAGCCCCACCCCTTAGCAGGATAGGGTGCTGTGCGCATATCACCCAGAGCTCCTTACCATGCACTAGCTAACCAAAGAACTTCTATTGCCAATGCAGAGCCTTCTGTCCTACTCTTTAAAGTCATCAGCAGATAAGGAGCCTGCTTTGTGGATGACCACTTCCTAATTATGGTTCATGAAGGCAACTGTGTTCTCCTGGGACAATGCAGCTAAGAGATTCCATATTAAAAGGCTTGAGAGCTGAAGAGTGTATCCCCTTGGACAAGGAGGTTTAGCTGTGGAGTGAGCTTCCAGAGGAGATTAAGCCAGTGGATTTCAACCTGGGATACATGTACCCATGGGGGAACACAAAGGTCTTTCAGGGGGTACATCAACTCATCTAGATCAGTGTTTCTCAACTTGGGGGTTACAACCCCCAGCGGGGGGTCACAGGATAGGTTTAGGGAGGGTTGCAAGTGCAGGGCCGGCATTAGGGGGTGGCAAGCAGGGCAATTGCTGAGGCACCACGCCACAGAGGGACCCGCAAAGCTAAGTTACATGCTTCAGCCCTGCCACCCAGGGCTCCAGCTTCAGACAAGACTCACAAGTGAAAAACAGGTTCAAGTATCACACTGAAATGTAAATACAATATTTATATTCCAATTGATTTATTTTATAATTATATGGTAAAAATGAGAAAGTCAGCAATTTTTCAGCAATAGTGTGCTGTGACACTTTTGTATTTTTATGTCTGATTTTGTAAGTAAGTAGTTTATAAGTGATTTGTCTGGCATACCCCAAGTTTCACCTCAGTCTCCTGAATGGGGTACAGTAGTCTGGAAAGGTTGAGAACCACTGAATTAGACTAACCAAAAGCTCACCGTCTGCATAGCACAAACTGCTTTTTAATTAAAAAAAAATTCCACCAAAATGAGAATGAAGATGGTGGTTAGGAAACTTTTCCTTTGGCATGTGGGAAGGGAGGACAGTAGAATTACTCCTTCATATCCAATCTGGACTTCTTGGTGCAGAGCTAATTTATCGGTGCAGTGCTTAGATACTATAGTGATGGGCATTAGAGAACACCTTCTATCAAGAGCATGTGCCTGTGAATATGAAAAGGAAAGGACTCAATTAAAAGTAAAAGATGATACTTTGTTTCTAATTCATTTCCTGTCATTGTTGTCAGAAATCTCTCCTACTGAAATCCATTGTATTTTTTTTCACCTCTTCTCTTTAGTTTCTATACTGCCCTCGTCACTCTGGTATTTAACCCCACTTGATATCCTGTTATTGGGCCTGGTAAATTAAGTCTGTCTTGCATAATTAAAATGCATTTCAGTTCAACTTGGTTTTTGTAAAAAATGTTAAGCGCTAAATTCTGCCCTAAATTGTTTGAGGAAGAGGAATAGAGACATTGCCCAGTTTATCCTGCAAATGACTCCTGCCAACCAAGACAGGAATCCACAGGAAGGAGGGGATGGATGACAAGGCAGTAGTCACACATTAAGTCATCCTCTGATCTGTGTCCTGACTAGGGCTTGCTGCTGCCTGCAGCACGTGCAGTAACCACTAGTGGAGTTGAACATTTCCCTAACTCCTTTACCCAAAGGGCTGGGGTCTGTGTTGCATAGGCTCGTGTGTTAACCTGTATACTTTTGCTAAGCGCTCACTTGAGTGCTGCGGTGTGCGCTCACTCTTTTTGCCCGGGGAGGCTGATTCTATATGTTCACTTACTCCTGCTCCCTGAAGCCAGCCATAGCAACGTAGCCTAGGGAATGAGTGAGCTCCAAATCTGCCAGAAATGAGAGCATCCCAGAAGATAGAGAAGTCCCTGCTGTTGTCTATGGTTTGTACTCAAACTTTATTAGGAGCTGGGAAATTGTAATCAGAATATCAGGACATCTATTAATCTTTTTAAAATTCCAGAGATTGTGTCTATGGTTAATGATCATAGTCAAAGTACAGTAGCAACTGAGCATCACGATCTTGTGTCTCCTTACCTTCCATTTGACCCATATGTAATATTTGATATCTCCTCCTTAATTACTGAAACTACACATAGAGACTTAAATACGATCTGACTTTGCTTGAGATATAATAGGCCAAATTCATCCTGGGAGAAATAGATGGAATTATATCAGGGTTGAATTTGGCCTGTTATGTCCATTAGGAGATCAGGTACATCACAAAATTTCCTTTCAGATACATATACACAAATGCAGAACCTTATGGAAGTGTCCTATAAAATTTACTAGGGGATAAGATTCCAGCTATTGAACTGTTGAAATGATCTCATTCCCTTTTAAATTCTGTAACTTTTTAGAATAATTTCCGTAGAACCCTACTGGATTCATCCCTTTAAATTTCTATAGGACTTGTGCATATGGGGAAAACAATGAAAGTGTATGGAAGACACTTGGGAATTAGTGCCAGAGGATGCGGTGTTCATCAATAGCAAGAAAAGAAAAACCAAAAAGCAAATGCTGTATTGAATTGAACTTGATTTTTTTCTCCTTTCAGCATTTGCAGATCATTCCCTTTTTGGCTAATGAGAGTTACTTTGTGGGAAGCTTATGTCTCTAAATATTATCTAGATGTATGCCCAAAACTATTGATAAACTGTTACCTTTCAGATTTTAAAATGATACAAAAAGCAATGAGCCAAATTCAGCACCAACATTCATCTTGTGCAAAGTCATTGCCTTCAGTGAGGTATTATGGGGTATAAACACAAAATATTGCCAATTAAATTCAGCGCTATGGTTCCTATAGCAAGTATAATTCTGCCCCTATGCATTACAACAAGCTCTTGAAGTACATGATCACTTGGCAAATACAAAATGTGCTTGATGATGCGTTGGAGAGGATTTGGTTGGGGGCTGAAGGTGATGGCTAGTGGCGTTATTTTCTTGGTTGGGCCTGTTCTGTAGTAGGTGACTTCTGGGTACTCTTCTGGCTCTGTCAATCTGTTTCTTCACTTCAGCAGGTGGGTATTGTAGTTGTAAGAACGCTTGATTGAGATCTTGTAGGTGTTTGTCTCTGTCTGAGGGGTTGGAGCAAATGCGGTTGTATCATAGAGCTTGGCTGTAGACAATGGATCGTGTGGTGTAGTCTGGATGAAAGCTGGAGGCATGTAGGTAAGTACAGCGGTCAGTAAGTTTCCGGTATAGGGTGGTGTTTATGTGACCATCGCTTATTAGCACCCCAACTAAAACCTCTCCAACGCACCATCAAGGACCTACAACCTATCCTGAAGGATGACCCATCACTCTCACAGATCTTGGGAGACAGGCCAGTCCTTGCTTACAGACAGCCCCTCAACCTGAAGCAAATACTCACCAGCAACCACACATCACACAACAAAAACACTAACCCAGGAACCTATCCTTGCAACAAAGCCCATTGCCAACTGTGTCCACATATCTATTCAGGGGACACCATCATAGGGCCTAATCACATCAGCCACACCATCAGAGGCTCATTCACCTGCACATCTACCAATGTGATATATGCCATCATGTGCCAGCAATGCCCCTCTGCCATGTACATTGGCCAAACTGGACAGTCTGTACGTAAAAGAATCAATGGACACAAATCAGACGTCAAGAATTATAACATTCAAAAACCAGTCGGAGAACACTTCAGTCTCTCTGGTCACTCGATTACAGACCTAAAAGTGGCAGTTCTTCAACAAAAAAACTTCAAAAACAGACTCCAACGAGAGACTGCTGAATTGGAATTAATTTGCAAACTGGATACAAGTAACTTAGGCTTGAATAAAGACCGGGAGTGGATGTGTCATTACATAAAGTAAAACTTTCCCCTTGTTTATTTCCCCTCCTACTGTTCTTGTAAAGTGCTGGAAATGGCCCACCTTGATTATCACTACAAAAGGTTTTCCTCCCCCTAACCCCCCTGCTCTCCTGCTGGTAATAGCTCACCTTTCCTGATCACTCTTGTTACAGTCTGTATGGTAACACCCATTGTTTCATGTTCTCTGTGTATATAAAATCTCCCCACTATATTTTCCACTGTATGCATCCGATGAAGTGAGCTGTAGCTCACGAAAGCTTATGCTCTAATAAATTTGTTAGTCTCTAAGGTACCACAAGTACTCCTTTTCTCTTTACGGATACAGACTAACATGGCTGCTACTCTGAAACCTACCATTATAAATGTATGCTTTGCTGGCAGTCCCCGTGTGTACCAAGTACCAGAGTTCTTGTTAATTCATAGAATATCAAAGTTGGAAGGGACCTCAGGAGGTCATCTAGTCCAACCCCCTGCTCAAAGCAGGACCAATCCCCAATTTTGCCCCAGATCCCAAAATGGCCCCCTCAAGGATTGAACTCACAACCCTGGGTTTAGCAGGCCAATGCTCAAACCACTGAGCTATTCCATTATAAGACTCTGTTTTCAGTTGCTTATAACTTTGCCAAACTTAAACCAGTAAGGCTTAAATTTTCCATGCTGGGTGTCTGCCTGATTGATTTTTTGGGGGTGGAAGTTTCAGTGCTCTCACACTGGGGTCCAGGTAGTGTGGAGGAGAAGGATCAAGCAGCCTGACTCGATGGCAGAGGGCTGAGGAATGAGGTCAGGAAAGAAGAAGAGATGCATGGCAGGGAACAGGGATGGGAGCTCTAGGGGAAGGTCCAATTTGAGCTGTGCGCCTCTGGAGCAGTCACTTTGCCTCACTGAATCATGCCTACATGACACAGTGTTCCTCAGGGCTAACACTTCACTTCTAATCTGACTCTCCCCAGCAGCGGCAGCTGCAGCAAAAAGAGCTTGTCCAAGTGGAAGCTCTGGGGCAAAGACTCCTCAGGACACTGTACTTTGGCTCTAATGAAGCCCTTCTTTCCAGCTCTCTTTCTCTCATTTCTCTCACTGGGTTTCAGGGGAAGAGATGGATGGGAATAAGTGATTTCCTGACCTGACTATTTGGGGGGAAAGTTTTGGAAACTAAAGCTACTCTTTGACTTCCTTTCTTGGACTCCATCACTGGGACTCCCCATGCTGCTGTTTTCTGCGAGAGTGCAATGCCACTACAAAGTCTTGCTTATTAACAGCCAGCTGAAAATCACTGAAAGATTTTCTGGAGAGTGCTGTCAGTGAAAGTGGAAATGTGGAGAGCATGAGCACAGTTTCCTGTTGCAGTTACAGTAATAGGGACTGTGTATCTCAGGTCATAAAGTAAAGCACATCAGACTCCCTATTATAAACTCTTATCTACTGTTGAATTCAGGACAATTGCCAGCCACACATGATGGCCTGATTATTATAATAAGAGGTACATTAGGAGAGATTAGAGATTAGAAAATTAAAGATTGGTGCTTCAATGCCATGATGTCAATTTCATGTCAATTTAAACATCATCTGTGTGAGCCATTTACTGCTGAACAAAGAAAGCTGGGAGATAGTCATATATGAAGATTTGGACAGTCGACTGTGAGTAGCATCACCACTCCATCATGTTGGAGGGGCGGCCAGGCCAGAGCTGAGATAGGGGGCCCTGTTTGCAAGTGCACCGAGTGCACATTGGCAGAGCTTGAGAGAGTAATACCACTTTTTCTTTTCCAATCTGATCCCTAAAAACATATTATTTCCAGATATAAGTATATAATATAGAGCCACATACCTCTTCATTTCTTCTTCTTTGCAATATAGTACATAGTGTGTCCAGCCAGTAAATACATTGAAACTTGAACTTACTGGTGAATGATGGTCTCTTATACAGAATGTAGGAAACTTTATGGAAGATAAATGCTACAGGTCAGATTTTCAGAGGAATTGAAAGTGCCTAAAAATGCAGGTCGGTGACCAGTGGGATATACAAAAGCACCCAAGCATTTTAGGCGCCTAACTCACATTGAAGTCAAGGGTAGTTAGGTGCCTCACCTACTTAGGCATTTTGGAAATCCCACGGGGCATCTATCTGCCTTTTTTGAGGCCAGATTTTCAAAGGTATTTAGGTGTCTCAAATCTTCCTATTACCTAAATCTCTTTCCACACTCCAGCTCATCTACAGTCAGGGAGCTCTTCTGCTGTTCTGATCTAGCAGCAAGTGACCTCATGCTCTCAGCAGGGATGGTGTGACTCACTAGCAGCCTGATCCTATATAAATACAGTAGTGCTGATTGGCAATATGTCAAACTCATTAGCTTTCAGGGATTCAGACACAAGGTCTGCTCACGATAATATGAATCAAAGGCAGACAAATCAAAACAACTGTAAAATTAAAAAAAGAACAGAACAACCAAGGGCCTCTGTAGGTGTGTAATTGCACCCTGAGAAAGCTGGCCTGGATCAACCAGTGTGCACTCGGTGCACTTGCAAACTGGGCCCCTCATCTCAGGTTTGGCCCGGCCGCCCCTCCAGCATGATGAAGAGGCGGCCAGGCCAAATCTGAGTGAGTGACATTGCAACCTGGCACGTAGGATTGCAGCACGCTCAGGTTTGGTGCCTGCCATTGTAGTGCTGGGAGCAACTTGGCTGCCTAGCTGGTCCCGAATCCCACCCTTGCTGGCTTTGTGCTGGGCTTGAGGTGGGAGTGGAGTCAGGGGTCAAGGATACCTATCCCTCTGGCAGCAGGGCCACAGTTTAGGGAGAGGCTGGACTGGGAGTGGCCCCCTAGCTGCATGCAGGGCAGAGTCCTGCATCCCCATGGGAAGGGCGGTGACCCCAGAGGCCTTGGCATTCTTTGACCCCATCATTGCAGGGTGGGCAGTGACCCCACATTGGGATTGGGAAGCTATGTCAATCCCTGAGAGCAATCAATATGCTGATTTGCTTATGAATATGAAGATGATCTCTCTAAACATGAAATGTTTCTAACAATCTCATCCATGGCAACTTGATCTGTGTGATTCAAAAATTGTGCATGGTCTTAAAAAATAGTGTTTTAATGACTGAGTTGTCTTGGGAAGTGGGCTGCTTGTGTTAGCCTGTCGTAGGAGTAAAGTATGCAGTTAGGTCAGCAGAGACGAGCTAAGCCTTGTAAAGCTGCTTACCTTGTATTAGAGAACCTCTGAAATAAGAGGAGGCTCTTTATTTCTTCTCGAGAGTTATTTCAGGACTGTCACTGGAAAGTGCAGAGGATCCCACTTAGAAAACCCCCCAAATGTTAAGATATATTATCAGTTGAACAACAATAAGAAACCAATGGAGAGAACATCTTTTCGACTGGATAAAGTCATGAACACTAGATAAAAGGTTAAATTTCCAGTGCAGCAAACTGTAAAGTTCAGGGTGAGCTATTAAACAAATAGTTTTTTGTGTACTGCAGTTATGCATTAAGATAGATCCCAATGTACTCTAATTAAGACTACCTGTAAAGGATGTCCTTCAATCAGTATTGCATGTGAGTCATCAATGTTTGTAGGAAATTGCCATGTAAGACTAGCAGGTGTAAATATTATACAATTACATAATGCACAAATTGCTTAAATTTGGTTGCACTGAAAATGACAAAGCATCTAGGTAATGCGGCATGGCTCCCCCTGCTATCCCTTAGAATGGGTAAACATTTCTATTGGAAACCTGTGCTTTCAAAGGTCTGTAATCAAGATTTAAAAATTCATTCCAAGGTGTGAAACTTGGAACACAAAATTAAAACGGAAAAAGAAAAATTCATCTGGATGTTTGGGAGTTTTAAAAGGGCAAGTAAATAGAATTTAGTGGTTTCAGATATTTTATTAACATATTTACATTTGCTAGGGCTGCTGGAAAATTTTCTTTCTAAACTGCTTTTTGGCAGAAAATTGGGGTTTTGGTTAAACTATTTTTTTGTGAAAAGCATCAGCTTTCTGCAGAAATTCTTGCTATTCCATGTGAAAACTGAAAAGTTTTTAGTCTTCAGCCAAAAATGGAAATATTTTAATTTTAAATGGGAGTTGTAGTTCAGGGCCCCATGCTCTTGTTCTCCCTAATGGTCCAGCTTCTCAGGCCAGACTACATCTCCCAGTGATGCACTATGGGCAGGGACTCCTATGATGCACCCACTCCTCTCTTTAAGAGTTGAGGAAGAGGTGCAATCATAGGTGATGTAGTCCAGGCAGACAGCCCACCCTAGAAGAGAATGGGAGCATAAGGCACCCAAACTACCGTTATCAGGAGGCACCTCAGTAACATTTGGAATCAAAATATTTTGATTTTCAATATTTTGCTGAAAAGTGGAATTTTTCCAGGGAAAATTGAAAAAAATGGAAAACAATTTTTGTTAAAATTCTCCATGGAATAAAAACACAATTTTCCAACCCACTCTAACTTTTACCTTATAACTCCAATAACCTCTGGGAAGTGTGCTAGAGTTAGTGCAAGAATCATATCCAGTCAAGGTACTGCAAGGTTTACTGGGTGTTTTTTAATAGGGGGAGCTTCTCCATAGTGAGAATATTCCAGATTTTATTCAGTCGCGCTTATGGAAAGAACATAAGTTACCCCATTGTGCAGCTGTAAAGAATCATTCAAGTGAAGTCAAGTGAAGAGGGGAGTGGATCCAATTTGTTCCTGGGGTGGGTGTTATTATCTCTCGGAAGGACAATGGGCATGCTGAACGGTACAGGGAAACTGTTTGTCCCTATGCGTAGCACACTTCAGGGTTGCACATGTATATGGTCTGCGAGATAATTTTCTTCAGCAGTGCCCATGTGGTCTGCTTGTATTCTATTGCTCTCCTTGTGCTGTGCACCAAGGGATAAAAAGCTCTGCAGGACCACCACCAACTTATTTCCTTCTTCCTGCTCACGGTCTAGGATGGAGCTTCAGTGTTCATGCTGGCTCCTTCTTCTGCTGTAAATAGTTTTAGAAAAGTTTATTGTCTATTGGAGTATGTCTATACTACAGAGCTAGGGCTATGATTCCCAGCTTGCATAAATATATGCTAGCACTCATCGAGCTAGCATGCTAAAAACGATAGTGTAGCTGGGGTATCCCAGGCAATGGAAGCTGCTGCACAGGCTAGCCGTGCCGAGTACATGTCCACAGGATTCAGGCAGGTTTGTGCTCAGCACGGCTAGCCTGTGCCACTGCTCACTGCTGCCTATGCTACCCTGGCTACGCTAATATTGGGAGGTTCCAAGGTTTCTTACCACTCCCATACAAGAGAATATTTGCCCTATATTCACTAGTACCCTGCCACATGGAGCCCTGTACCAAAGATTTATGAGTTCTCATAGGGGCTGTATTGGGTCCTAAAAGACCTGCTGGTCTTCATCACCCATTACACCCACATCATGGAACAAGGAACCAAAGCAGACCACAAGTTCCCAGGATAGAAGAGGCGTTCTCTCAGCCTTCTCAGGAGCCTCAACCCCCGCAGCAACAAGAAGAGCAACAAGAATAAGAGGAATCTATGCCCATGACTTTGTTCCCTTTTCCCCTGGATGACATGGTGATTCCAGCTTCTCCACCATGCCCTGGTAACCCTAAAGCTTTCCAGGACTACTTAAGAAAGTGGCAAAGTCACTTCACATTTCCCTGGAAGAGGTCCAGGGAGCACCATACAAACTGCTGGACATTTTGCACAGCTCGGGCCTGAGCAAGGTGGCATTCCCTATTAATGAGGCCATGCTTGAACCTCCCAGTGCCCTCTGGTAGACATCCATCACAATCCCACTGGTATCCAAGCGAGCTAAGAAGAGGTACTTGGTTACTGCAAAAGGGTCAGAGTACTTATTTTCTCTCTCACCTCCCAGCTTGCTGGTGGTATCTGTGGCCACTGAGTGTAGTTGCACTGGTCTATGCCACTTGAGAAAGATACAAGAGGCTTCACCTCTTTGTCAAGAAGATGTATTCCTCGGCTTCTTTGCAGTTCTAAGTCTTAAACTGCCAAGCTCTGATGGTCACATGCAATTTTAACATCTAGGACAAGCTGGCCAGCTTTGGCAATAAGATGCTTCAGGACGTTAAGACCTGTTCCAGGCCCTGATTGATGAAGGGAAGCTGGTGGTAAGATCGGTGCTTCAGACTGCCCTAGATGCAGTGGACATGGTGGTGAGACCCATGGCAGTTAGGGTAATCTGCATGGATATGCACCAGTTCCAGAAGGAGATAGTCTCCATTCAGAGCTAGGAAAAGCACGCTCCTGTTTGTTGATATAGATAATAGACCTCCGTCATGTTGTCTGATAGTACCTGGACTGACTTGCTGCAAATGCAGGGGAGGAATTGTTTGCAGGCTAGTCTGAGTGCTCTCAGCTTCAACACACTGACATGAAGCATAGTCTCGTGACGGGACCATATCCTCTGGGCAACCTGTTCCTCCATGTGTGCTGCCTGTGGTCATAGTTTTTATTGAAAGAGGGGTGTTGAATGATACCCCACACACATTCTTTTATCCTGCTATCAAGGTTAAGGGACTTTGTAGAACCATGATGAATAGCTCAAGACTGTGTTTGGCTGGAGTATAGATAGCCCACAACCAGGCTTGCAGACATTTGAGGTGAAGACTTGTGAACAGAATCACGTAAGTACTCACAGCCATATGATCTAATAGTGCTAGGCAGGATTGCCTGGATGTTTTGGGGCTCAAATGTAGTCACTGAATGAGCCTGGTGACAGAGAGGAGGTGGTTCCCCAGTAAGTAAGCCTTGGCTGTAACAGCATCCAGCCTTGTCCTGATGAATTCCATTGACAGAGGATGGACTTTCCCAGGTTCATTTCTGTGCGCAGCCTCTCAAACAGATGTACAAGCATAAAAGTTGCTTCTCATATTTCCTGGGAAGATCATCTCTTCAGAAGTCAGTCATCTAAGTAAGGGTAAACCGTGTCCCCCAGCCAAGGAAAGTGAGCTGCTACCACTGACAATACCTTGGTAAACACTCCTGGTGCTGTCGAAAATCCAAAGGGGAGAACTCTGTATTGGTAGTGCTGTTGACTGGCTGCAAATTTCAGGAATCTCCTGTATGCTGGATGAATGTCTATGTGAAAGTAGGCAACTTTGAGATTGAGAGAAATGGACAACAGAGTCACCATCCTGAATGTAAGCAGTGGATGAACTTGTTCAGTTCCCTGTGGTTCAAAATGGGTCTCCATCTGCCTTTCTTCTGGGGAACGAGGGAAATGCCTTGAGTAGAACCCCTTTCCCCTTGTTGTAGGAAATAAAAGTTCTTTTGCTTCCAGCTGAAGGAGCAATTCTACCTACAGCAATAGGATTTTCTCATGGGAAGGGTCCCTAAAAGAGCATGGGGAAGGGCAAAGGGGGCTGGGAAGAGAACTGGCTGGTATACCCCAAAGAAATGATCTTTTATACCCATAAATCCATTGTGATTTCTGACCAGACAGATAGTTCGTGAGAAAACCATCCCCCAAAAAGGAGTAGAAAGGCCCAAAGGGTTGTGAAAATCCAGGAGGGGCAGTTGGCACACAGTTCTCGAAGGTCCCGTCAAAATGTCAGTCTCAAGGGTGGTCGTGTTTGGGAGGTAGAAGAAGGTTGTCCAAGAGCATCCTTTCTGTGTGTCCTCTGATGCTTGGTTTGTACTGCTGCTGGTGATAAAAGGCAGGTGGGACTGGTTATCTGGGATTTCTTTTGAGTGCAGGTGTGTAATACCAGCGATCGCAATGTGGCTCGGGAGACCTTCAACGAGTGAAGGGACTCATCTCTTTTAGCACTGAATAGAGCATCACACTTGAACAGAAAGCCCTCCACTATTGTTTGAACCTCCTTCACAATTCCTAAGAGGAGAGCCACGAGCTGCCAGGGATCCACAGTACTTTGGTAGATACCAAAGCAGCATTTCTCTACAGAACACGAGTGGGAGTTACATGACCTAACTTTCCAGGGGGTGTTTTGGATGTGGGGTCTCCTATCCACATACCTCTTCACCACCCATGTGAATAATAAGTGAAAAGAGTTTTGCTCCAGAGGGGATTGCAGTCCAGGCTCTCTGGGCAACATGTTCCGCATACAATGGTCAGGAGCCCTGAGATATGTGTTCCTTCCAATTCCACTCTTACACTGGGTATTGAGGCAAATCAGGCAGGACAAGACACAAGTCATTCTTGTAGCACTGAGGGGTGGGAGAGTGACAATTCTGGTACTCAGTGCTTCTGCAACTATCTGCCCAATTTCCTCTCTGTTCTCACCTGATATGTCAGCTGCTAACCCAGGACGAAGGATGAATTTGCAATCCCAGCCCAGCCACACTTCACCTGAGGGCATGGTATTTGGATGGACATTGGAATTAGAGGGTTTGTTCATCTGATGCTCATTCTGAGCAGCAGAAGAAAAGACTATCAGAAAATGTTACAAAGCAAAGTGGTGTAAAAACAAAGCAAAGTTATGTTGTGGTGTAACCAACAAGAAATTTTCCCTTTACCAGCTAAGATCCCAGACACACAAAATTACCTCTTGTCCTTAAAATCTTCTGAGTTTATGTATCAGCTTCCTCAGAGTACATCTGTCAGCCATCAGTGTGTTTCATCCCCCAATAGACGTCTACTCTGTATTTACCCATCCACTTACTGCCCACTTCCTGAAAGGACTGGCTTGCAACTTCCCTGCAGTAATTGAACTGATACTTTGTTTTATCAACTTTCACGGAGCTTCCACTTGAGCTCTTGGCATGCTGCTCTCTGCTATACCTTTCTGTAAAGGGAGCATTTCTGGTTGCTATCATGCTGACCAGAGGCCCTAAAATGTGGGTGCCCGATATGAAATATCTTAGAGGAGTCTGATTTTCAAAAAGTGCTGAGCAACTACCCTCTGAAAACCAGGTCCCTTAAAGGTGTCTCAGGTTGACACCTGAAAATGGAGGCACTCAATATCACTAGTCACTTTTGAAAATTTAGGCCATTATGTTTAATAAATCCCTGTTCCTTGCAATTCTGACTGCCTGATGCATCCTTTATTGCTAATTAAATACCAGCTGTATATGTTTACAGTAGAGTTACATCATCAATATAGGCCACTTTCAATGTGGCCCATTTTACATAATTTTATATATCTTTTAAAAGAATGCTCTGCAATCACTGGGTTTGGCTACATTAAAATGTTGCCTTCTGAAAGGGCCACAAGACTGGCTCTAGACTAGCCGGAGTGAAACCGATTATTTCATATATTGCAATGGTTTCCCATGAAATTTTGCTGACCACAAAGTACAAGCCTTTCGTTATTGTATTTCTCCTACCCCTGCACACCCAGGCATTCAGGGCACTGTATCTCAAAAAACACATTTAAAAGAATGATCAAACATAATACACTGATGTGTGAAGGGTGTGGTGGAGATCCACAGACACAATTCATAGCTACTTGTCAATAGCTTAAAATGCATCAGGCTGATGCTAGCCACGAGAATCAATGAGCCTGCTCCCTCCCCATCTGCCCCACCCGCAGGAGAGAATCTAGTCCAATAAAAAACACTTTCCTATGGCCAAAAAACAAGCAAAGAGAAAGCTTAATTCAGATTATGATATACAGGATGATATGTTTATGTTTCTATTGAAAATTATAGGTGCAGTAGGAAGTGGATACAGTTGGTAGCAGTCTTTCCTCTGAAGCAATGGTCTAACGCTGAAGCAGTGGTCCAGCATGGTAGTAAGGGGAACTGCAGTGTGGAGGTGCCATCTTTTCAATTAAACATAAAACCTAAGTCTAGACCCATGTGTGGTTATAGGAGAAGGGATGTTCAGTAATTACATTATGCCAACCAAAAATTCCCCCTGTAGTTTTAATGAGTTTCAGTTCTTGTGTGGCCTTGAGCAAAGAACTTAATTGCTCTATGCCTCAGTTACCCATCTGTAAAATGGAGAGAGTATTTCTTGCTGTGCTCACAGGGATGTTGTGAGGATGAACTCATTGATTTTGGGAGGAGCTCAGGTACTATGTTGTAGGGGACCATCTAAGGACCCATATGGAAGATCAAGTCATCTTCAGTTCTGTTCTGAATTGTGTGTAGGATTGTGGAATTTTACATCTTACATCCCAGAAGTGTCTCTTCTTCAGCAATGGTGGAATTGGTCACCTATATTACTGTAGTTTGTGAAATGCTTTGGGATCTTTGGCTGAGGGCATTATAGAAACTAGTAATTACAGAAACTAGTCATTACTTATTACATTGTTTGGAGACCTGAACTGCATTTGTATCCGTTTAGTCTACTGTAGTGTCCTTAGCGATGGCCTCTACCAGATGCTTAAGAATAACATAAACCTCCACCACTGATAATTTATCCAAAGAATTGTGCAAATGTATAGCATGGAGGGAAATTTCTTCCTGAACGCAGCTGGTGATTAGTTTATGCTCTGAAACATGAGAGGGCTGGGTGATAGCTTCAGTAGGTTTTAGCTGAGCTATTGTTGTTTATGCTTGTCTCATTCTCTTTTGAGGCTTGCTAAGCAATAGTAACCCGCAGCATTATTAAAACATTCTTTCCTTTTAAACTAAAACTTCTTCCGCTCGATTCTTCTTCATTGTACTTACTGGTGAATAAACAACTCTGAATACTGACGTTCTCTGTCCACAGGCCAGGTATAGTACAAGCAGTGGCACTGCACTGATTTACCAAAGTTCCTCAACACTGGTATGAAAAGATGACTTCTAGAAGCGAAAGAATAGCCATTCGCCGTAGCCCTACCACCCTCCACCTCTCTGCTGAGAGTGAGGAATTGTGATGTTGGGTTTTGTGATGCTTCTTTCCACTAGGAACTGAACTGAGACCCCCCTACTCCTTTCACATAGATTATCAAATAGCCTCCAGGTAATCATGACCTGTGGTAACTATGGACATAGGCGAGATTTGAACGATCGAACTAGAGGTAAAAGGATCTATATCCCATTACCAAGCCACTATCCAATCCCTCTCATTAACATTTTAGTGGCAAAAGCTCGAATGTTATTTCATTAATAGTCATGAAACTAGCTACGCTGAAGTGCATCTCATAGTAGTAGAGGCAACTGACGTTTGTCCTCCCGAATGAATTCAGTCTGCGTTAGGAAAATGTTGTTTTCATAGCAAATGAGAGGACTACATTGCAGATGATTAAGAAAGAAAATTTTTTAAAAATGCAGACAGGTTCTAAACACGCAGTGCTGGGTGCTGCTGATTCCTTAATGCAATCAGTTATTGGCATGAATAATCAAAGTGTGGCTATTTAGGGAAAGAGGGTCCTGTGCTGCATTTTCAATCTTACTGACTACTTCGGAGGTTCAGAAGGTTTGCAAAGCGGCACTCGGTAAAATGTTTGCATCACAACTTGAACCCAGTCACATTAAGCCTGCATTCAAGATTTGATGTTTTGGTACAAAAATTTGCACCCCATTCTCAAAACATCTGCACAAGCCTCCTTCTCTTCATAAACAACCTTCCCATTCCCCACAAGCTTGGGTACTCCTTTCTGACAATGACCGTATTCAGAGGAGCACAGTGGCCTCTTTCCCCTCTCTATGGTCTCTACAGTGGCCCATCCCCTGGTTCTCTGGGGAGTGTGAGCTGGCCAATCTCCCATGTTCACTTTTTAGGGGGCCCCTAGATGGTGGAACACTGCCCAATGGTAGGAGCTAGCAGGAAGTGGCCTGAGACTCTGCTATGGGTGGGGCAGGAAACTCTTCTCTTGCTTTAGTAGCTCTGCAGGGAGCTGCAAGGACAAGTAACACCTTACAAGATCAATAGATAGGGAGCACTCAGTGGGTCCCAAGCAATCATAGAATCATAGAACAGGAAGGGACCTTGAGAGGCCATCTAGTCCAATCCCCTGCACTCAAGGCAGGACTTAGTATTATCTATACCATTCCTTACAGGTGTTTGTCCAACCTGTTCTTCAAAATCCCCAGTGATGGAGATTCCACAACCTCCCTAGGCAATTTATTCCAGTGCTTAACCACTCTGACAGTTAGGAAGTTTTTCCTAATGTCCAACCTAAACTGCCCTTGCTGCAGTTTAAGCCCATTGGTTCTTGTTCTATCCTCAGAGGTTAAGATCAACAATTCTTCTCTCTCCTTCTTGTAACAACATTTTATGTACTTGAAAATTGTTATCATGTCCCCTCTCAGTCTCCTCTTCTCCAGACTAAACAAACCAAGTTTTTTCAATCTTCCCCTACAGTTCATGTTTTCTAGACCTTTAATAATTTTTGTTGCTCTTCTCTGGACTTTCTCCAATTTATCCACATCTTTCCTGAAATGTGGCAGCCAGAACTGGACACAATACTCCAGTTGAGGCCTAATCAGTGCAGAGTAGACAGAAGAATTACTTCTCATGTCTTGCTTACAATACTCCTGCTAATACATCCCAGAATGAAGTTTGCTGTTTTTGCAACAGTGTTACACTGTTGACTCATATTTAGCTTGTGATCCACTATGACCCCTAGATCCCTTTCCACAGTACTCCTTCCTAGCCAGTAATTTCCTGGTTTGTATGTTGAAACGATCAAGAAAGTGAAGCCATGTAATTCCTTGCATGTGGCTACTTGAGAACAGCTTTGTCTTGGTGCCCTCGAAGATTACTTACCACAATAGGCCAATATCTGCCCTAGGGCTTAGTGCAGAGCTGCTCAGGCAGGAGGAGGAGATTTTCCTCTCTCCTGCTCCCCTCTGGAAAGGACAGACATTTTCTGGTCTCAGTACACACCTTTGGGATGGGAATGTGTGGGTTAGTGATGCTGTCTGTCATCCCCTAAAGACAGAAGATGGCAGATTAGACAGTCAGGCCCAGATCCACAACAGTACTCAGACCCCTAAATCCCAGTTTTAGGCTCCATTGTGATCCATAGAACTCCCACTTGGCTGCCACTGAACCTTGTAGGTACCTAAACTCACTCAGTGCCTAAATTTTCAAGATAAAAATCCCCTAGGTGCCTACGTTTCTGCCTCTGAGCATGTGCACTGCTCTCTCCTTCTAAGGCATCTGATACCTATCTTCCACCGAAGCCCAGAGCAATCCATGATCTGGGGAAGATAGGTGCTCCTCCACCTCTCTCACCCATGGGGCCCAATCTGGGAGGCATGCTGAGAGGCTGCCTACCAGTTCAGGTCCCATTCGAAATCATGATCAGAGTGAGGGTTGTGCCACCCCGTAATTGTTAGCCTGATGGTGTGATCATTCATCAGGGATGTTCAGGGTCTTCCCCACTCTGGTGGATGGGGAAAAGGGATTTGAACAGGGAACTCCCACCCCTCTCAGGAGAGTACTCTAACCACTGAACTATGGGATATTCTGATGTGGCTCTCTTAGTCTCGCCTGTTGAAGATATTCCACTGTGTATAATTAATTAATTAGTCATTGCAGCAGAGCAACTGAACCGTAGGCTTCCCACCTCCCAGGTGGATGCCCTAACACTGGACTACAGAGTCATATTCTCTCTCTCTCTCTCTCATCTAATGATTCTTTAATTATTTATTCACAGTGGAAGAGTTCAACAGGAGGCATTGAGGAAACCCATATCAGAATATCCCATAGTGGTTGGAGCACTCTCCTGAGTGGGGTAGAAGTCCCTTGTTCAAATCCTTTCTCCCCATTCTCTCTGAGGAGGGAATTCTACCTGGGTGTCCTACATCCCACGTGAGTGCTCTAACCCCTGGGCTAAAAGTTATAAGGTGGGCTCCTCCTGCTACCACCACCACTGACACCATTTTGTGTGGAGGGAGGACCTGCCTCACTCATTCTCACAGGAAACAACTCACAACCTAAATAGTGTGCCTCCAGGAGAGGTGTCCCTGCTGTGGATCACAAGCACAGATAGGTGCTCCCTGCAGCCCAGACTTAGGTGTTTATCTCCGAGACAAAGGTGGGGCTTAGGACACACCCCTCTTGTTGGCATCTCCCATTGGCTAGCTTAGATGACTCCTAACCTAGCATGAATACCCACTTCATCGGATGCATGTACAGGAATTACATTTCCAAATACAATATTTCCACTACATGCGTCCGACGAAGTGGGTATTCACCCACAAAAGCCTATGCTCCAATACGTCTGTTAGTCTTTAAGGTGCCACAGGACTCTTTGCCACTTTTACGGATCCAGACTAACATGGCTACCCCTCTGATACTTGACACGTAGCATGCTGGCTTTTGTGGATCACATTCTTAGTTGCCTCTCTTTCTCCCCATTCATTGTATAGAGAGCGTAGGCATCTAGCTCAGGCTTTGTGGATCACAGCATTGTTCCAGTCATTTTCTAGGCACCCAAAAGTTAGGTGCTGTGACACCAGTGGCCCCTGTCTAGATCTGGGCCTCATTTCCTCTGGAAACCCAGGCTGTCCCAGGGGACAGCAGATGAAGAAGGCTCCCCTGAAAATGGCAATGGGATATAGAAGCATTCAAGGGCTTTGAGAGCATGGCATGCGTAGGAGGCCCAGGCTAATAATGGAGTGTGATGTTCCCTTGTAAGTTTACATGTGCTAACTCATACCTCTCAGTGAACATGAAGGAACTGATCCAGTGGTTAGGGCAGTAGGTCAGGAGACCAGAGTTCAGTTCCCTACTCCATCACGGACTGCCTGTGTGACCTTTCGCAAGTCATTTAGCCACTCTGTGCCCAGTTGCCCATCTGTAAAATGGGGATAATATCATTTCCCTACCTCAGGGGGGTGTTCTGAGGATACAGATGCTAAAGAGTGTGAGGTGCCTAGATACAATAGTGCCAGAGGCCATGGAAGTACTTTTGATAGACAGCTGGTTCTTTGCCAGACAACTCATGAGCCAAACACAGAATTCAGTTTGCAAGCACCATCAGGCACTGAATCCAGCTGCATTTACAATAGCTCTGTCTCTCTAAGTTATGCAAAGGATTGTATATCATATATGTAAAGATAACCATATTTTAAAAGAGAGCTAATCCATCAATGTTAACATGATTTCAGGTGGGTCATAAAACATTGGTCTGAGAAACCAGCTGAAGAAAGAGAATCAAATTCTGCCCTCAGATACACATGCCTTATTTTGTTTATTATTATAATAGCACCTACCAGCTCCAACCAAGATCTGGGTCCCACTGGGATAGGTTCTGTACAGACACATAGTACAGGGATAGTCATGCCCCACGAGCCCCACGAAAGGAAGAATCATTATCCCAATTTTACAGAAGGGAAACTGAGAAATTAAATGACTCATAGAAAAGTTAAAGGGAGGAGTATGTGAGAGTGTGATTTGGCATTATACATAACAATGATTTATTAGTTACTGTAAGACAAAGATGAAGCTGTATGCTTTGCTTTTAATAAGTTCTGCTCTTATTTATATACATTAGTTGCCTTCTAAAGGCTTGTCTAGACTAGGTAAACTTGCACCAAAGTAACTACATTGATGTAAGCCAGCGGTTCTCAAACTTCATTGCATCGTGACCCCCCTTCTGACCACAAAAATTACTACACAACTGCAGGAGTGGGGACCGAAGACCAAACCCACCTGAGCACTGACACCCTGGGTGGGGCTGGAGAGGAAGGGCAAAGCTGAAGCCCATGGGCTTCTGCCCTGGGCGGTGGGGCTCAGGCCTGGGCTTCAGACTTGCTGTGACCCAGGGCCCACACCAGCCTTGGCGGCCCCATTAAAATGGGGTCGTGACCCACTTTGGGGTCCTGACACACAGTTTGAGAACCTCTGAGTAGGCAGACCACTGCGGATCCCTAATGTAGACACGTGGCATCAGTACAAGTGGGAGCTAGCATTAGTAAGTTGCACTGGTGCGGTGAATTTACTCTGAGCAAAAAAGCCCATTGTAGACAGGGCTTTCTTTTTCATTGGGGGCATGAAAACATGTTCTTATGTAACAGAGAAAGTTCCCCAGTAAGTTTGGTCCCTCACAGGTTCTCTGAAGCTGACCTGGGAGGAAGATGAGCCTTCTCCTGAACAGAGATGTAAGCAGCATACTCCTACCAGTTGGCCTGCAGGTAATAGGAGTTGCATGAGTGTGATTTCCAAGGAGCACCTTTCCCATGAGGGTAGTACAATCTTTCAGTGATATCCTCTGTCACTGCCAGCTTGGCATCATAATGAGAATGTGTATTTCAGAATCAAAGGGCCATACATGGTTCACCTGTTCAGAATTTTTGGTTTACCCCTATTGTGTAACAGTTTTAGATGATGGGTAAAATTTCCAAAAGCATCTAAGTTATTTAGGAGACTAATGCCAGCTCTTCACTAGCAAAGATTTGCTGGTCTAGCTCTATTGGTATAACTAGGAATGTATGCAGGGCAGCTAGCCCCTCTTGCTGCTCACGCTGCCGGCCTTCACTCTATTTTTACTGCTCTAGTTCAATCAGCATTACCTCAGGTATGTCTCATAAGAACGGCCATACTGGGTCAGACCAAAGGTCCATCTAGCCCAGTGTCCTGTCTTCCAACAGTGGTCAATGCCAGGTGCCCCAGAGGTAATTAGCAGAACAGGTAATCATCAAGTGATCCATTCCCTGTTGACCATTCCCAGCTTCTGGCAAACAGAGGCTAGGGACACCATCACTGCCCATCCTGGCTAATAGCCATTGATGGACCTATACTCTATGAATTTATCTAGTTCTTTTTTGAACCCTGTAATCTTGGCCTTCACAACATCCTCTGGAAAGGAGTTCCACAGGTTGACTGTGCGTTGTGTGAAAAAACGTTTCTCTTGTTTCTTTTAAATGTCCTGCCTATTAATTTCATTTGATGGCCCCTAGTTCTTGTGTTATGAGAAGGAGTAAATAACACTTCCTTATTTACTTTCTCCACACCAGACATGATTTTATAGACCTCTAGCATATCCCCCATTAGTCATCTCTTTTCCAAGCTGAAAAGTGCCAGTTTTATTAATCTCTCCTCATATGGCAGCTGTTCCATACCCCTAATAATTTTTGTTCCCCTTTTCTGAGCCTTTTCCAATGCCAATATTTCTTTTTTGAGATGGGGCGACCACATCTGCATGCAGTATTCAAGATGTGGGCATTCCGTGGATTTATATAGAGGCAACATGATTATTTCTGTCTTATTATCTATCCCTTTCTTAATGATTCCCAACATTCTGTTCACTTTTTTGACTGTCACTACACATTGAGTGGATGTTTTCAGAGAAGTATCCACAATGACTCCAAAATCTCTTCCTTGAGTGGTAACAGCTAATTTAGACCCCATCATTTTGTATGTATAGTTGGGATTATGTTTTCCAATGTGCATTACTTCGCATTTATCAACATTGAATTTCATCTGCCATTTTGTTGCCCAGTCACCCAGTTCTGAGAGATCCTTTTGTAGCTCTTCGCAGTCTGCTTGGGACTTAACTATCTTGAGTAGTTTTGTATCATCTGCAAATTTTGCCACCTCACTGTTCACCCCTTTTTCCAGATCATTTATGAATGTTAAATAGGACTGGGCCCAGTACAGACCTCTGGGGGATACCACTGTTTACCTCTCTTCATTATGAAAACTGACCATTTATTCCTACACTTTGTTTCCTATCTTTTAACCAGTTACCAATCCATGAGAGAACCTTCCCTCTTATCCCATGACTGCTTACTTTGCTTAAGAGTCTTTGGTGAGGGACCTTGTCAAAGGCTTTCTGAAAATCTAAACTCACTATATCCATTGGATCCCCATTGTGTTGGGAATGACACCCCCAGCTCAAAGCATAGACATACCCCTAGTGCAGCTGCAACTTATAATGCTAAAAAAAAAACACTTTTGCTGGTGTAGCTTATACTGGTTCCCCAAATAAAATAAGCTAAACCAGAAAAAGTACCTTTATGCTGGTATAATTGAACCTCCATCAGGGCTTCTTTCAGTATAAATATTTTGCAAACAGTATCACACCCATAAGCAACATTATTATACTGGCAAATGTATACCTGGCTTAAGTCTCTTTTGAAAGGGGTCTGAGATGCATACATCACTTAAGTACTTTTGAAACAATGTATTATCTCTTTTTACCACCACGGGGTAAAATGTGTTGGAGCAAATTCACGCACAACTGCTAGTGGGTGTGAGCTCTCACATCATACTACCTATAATATATATCAAAATATATGGAAACCATGGCATGCCACAAGAAGCTGGGAGAGCTTGGCTTTGCTCTGCCACAGACTGTGTGACTTTGAGCAAAACACTTTCTTCTTTGTGCCACACTTTCCCCATCTGTAAAATGGCATTAATTCCCACCTAATGGGAGTAGTGAATTTTAATTCATTATTGGTTGGCAAAGGCTTTTCAGGACCTTCCACCAGGTGTTTTCAAGTGATGACTGAAACATACTACCCTGCATGAGGAGTTTGATCAGGATCAGGATCAAGCTAAACTTTATGTGTGTGTGTATATATATATATGCCTTTTCCAACCAATAAGGAATTAAAATGCACTATACCCCAGGTAGGTGGTAATTAATGCCCCTGTTTTTAAAAATATAAATATATATATTTTATATATATATATATAAAACCCTGGCTGCTAATTCATCTGCCAGATACTGGCATGAAAGAGAAAAAGTAATATCATAGAATGCCATATCTAGTATCTGTAAAAGTTCTAAAGAAAGACGCGATAAAATGTAATCAGAAACAGAAGCAAACATTATTACACACACCAAGTAGGAAAATTCAATAGAGAAGTAAGTGTTTGATTTACGGGTTTTTTCCCCATGGGACAGGAGTTACACTCTGATGCACCGCAGAATAGCAATCTCAAAACACAAGGAAATTGAAGCAAGACATGCAGGTAGGTGGCCAATCAAAATATGTAATAACTATGTTATGTTATTACATATTTTGATTGTTTGAACTGCAACAGTTCAAACAAAACATAATGGTCCAAATGGCAGGTATGTAGCAGTAGGCCCTGGGTAACTACATACACCCGATGCTATGTACACACACAGACAGGAACTGGAACACTGAGTTCAGGGAGCAGGAAGAGTAAACAAACAGGAACAAGGAGCAGGAAGTTCGTGTGCGCACACATGCACACCAGCCATCACAATTTCCTTCTCTTTTCCCCAAAAGTTCAGTGGTATCTTGCCAGAGGCACCAGGTGATCCTGGGGCCATAAGTTATACCTCTGATTCAGCTCTGGGGGTGGATGTTGTTCCTCTGGCACAACTTCCCCCATTGGCCACATTACATCATCATATGCAGAAAGAGCATCCTCTTCTCTATCTCTCCCTCTTTCAGTAGGCAGTATATCTCGCTGATTAACAACACATTCTCCAAGTGGCAAATGCACTCGCCAAGTTCTGTTTCCTCCAGCCTGCAAGATCACACCACGCGTATCAAAAACGCTTCCAGACTCTCACCTGATGTATACTGCTTGTCCAGGACAAAACGCATGGAGACTTACATGGCTACACTTGTTGAAAGTCCTGTATTTCCTAGTCACATCAGTCAGCTTCAAGGATGGCAAAGGGATGGGATGAACCTTTTCTGTCCGCATAGGCAACTTAGTCCTTATAGGTTAGCTAAACAGCCAATAGACAGGGGCTTCTCCAGTACTTTCATGAGGCGTACTCCGAATATCATGTAAACCACGACTCAGTGCAATAGGGAAGGGTGTATCTGGGCGTTCCTCCAGTACGCGAGCTACACACTGCTTCTTCTCCCATGCAATTTCTTCACTATCCTCTTTCCTTTGACATGGTACACAGTAGATTGATAATGTACCGTACCAATATTCATCAGAAAGCCTTCAAACTCTCTTGATACAAAAGGTGTCCCATTACCTGAAACAAGGCTCTCTAGTAGACCAAACATCGCAATTAACATGGTTAGGCAAGAAATGAGCTCCTCTGAGGGAGGTGTCTTGTGAAATTAGGAATGCGAAGGGGTAATGTGAATAATAATCTATAACAGGCAATAGTGTGTAGCCATGCAGTGCAGTTGAGGGGCCAGTAACATCCTCTGCAATTATTTGCCATGGTCTGTCTATGGGGAAGAGATGGCCAGCCCTCTGTGGAGATAGAGGTGGTTAGGGACTATTTAGAAAAGCTGGACGTGCACAAGTCCATGGGGCCGGACGAGTTACATCCGAGAGTGCTGAAGGAATTGGCGGCTGTGATTGCAGAGCCCTTGGCCATTATCTTTGAAAACTCGTGGCGAACGGGGGAAGTCCCGGATGACTGGAAAAAGGCTAATGTAGTGCCAATCTTTAAAAAAGGGAAGAAGGAGGATCCTGGGAACTACAGGCCAGTCAGCCTCACCTCAGTCCCTGGAAAAATCATGGAGCAGGTCCTCAAAGAATCAATCCTGAAGCACTTACATGAGAGGAAAGTGATCAGGAACAGTCAGCATGGATTCACCAAGGGAAGGTCATGCCTGACTAATCTAATCGCCTTTTATGATGAGATTACTGGTTCTGTGGATGAAGGGAAAGCAGTGGATGTATTGTTTCTTGACTTTAGCAAAGCTTTTGACACGGTCTCCCACAGTATTCTTGTCAGCAAGTTAAGGAAGTATGGGCTAGATGAATGCACTATAAGGTGGGTAGAAAGCTGGCTAGATTGTCGGGCTCAACGGGTAGTGATAAATGGCTCCATGTCTAGTTGGCAGCCGGTGTCAAGTGGAGTGCCCCAGGGGTCGGTCCTGGGGCCGGTTTTGTTCAATATCTTCATAAATGATCTGGAGGATGGTGTGGATTGCACTCTCAGCAAATTTGCAGATGATACTAAACTGGGAGGAGTGGTAGATACGCTGGAGGGGAGGGATAGGATACAGAAGGACCTAGACAAATTGGAGGATTGGGCCAAAAGAAATCTGATGAGGTTCAATAAGGATAAGTGCAGGGTCCTGCACTTAGGATGGAAGAATCCAATGCACCGCTACAGACTAGGGACCGAATGGCTAGGCAGCAGTTCTGCGGAAAAGGACCTAGGGGTGACAGTGGACGAGAAGCTGGATATGAGTCAACAGTGTGCCCTTGTTGCCAAGAAGGCCAATGGCATTTTGGGATGTATAAGTAGGGGCATAGCGAGCAGATCGAGGGATGTGATCGTTCCCCTCTATTCGACACTGGTGAGGCCTCATCTGGAGTACTGTGTCCAGTTTTGGGCCCCACACTACAAGAAGGATGTGGATAAATTGGAGAGAGTCCAGCGAAGGGCAACAAAAATGATTAGGGGTCTAGAGCACATGACTTATGAAGAGAGGCTGAGGGAGCTGGGATTGTTTAGTCTGCAGAAGAGAAGAATGAGGGGGGATTTGATAGCTGCTTTCAACTACCTGAAAGGGGGTTCCAAAGAGGATGGCTCTAGACTGTTCTCAATGGTAGCAGATGACAGAACGAGGAGTAATGGTCTCAAGTTGCAATGGGGGAGGTTTAGATTGGATATTAGGAAAAACTTTTTCACTAAGAGGGTGGTGAAACACTGGAATGCGTTACCTAGGGAGGTGGTAGAATCTCCTTCCTTAGAGGTTTTTAAGGTCAGGCTTGACAAAGCCCTGGCTGGGATGATTTAACTGGGAATTGGTCCTGCTTCGAGCAGGGGGTTGGACTAGATGACCTTCTGGGGTCCCTTCCAACCCTGATATTCTATGATTCTATGATTCTATGACTACTGGTTTCAAAAGGGCCAGAAGAGCAGTAGTTCTATGCATTGTACAGTCTTAGCATACGTTCATGTGATGCTGAATGTCTGAGTGTAGTACTGGCCACCAAGTATAACTAGGCAGAAGCTCCTTCATGTTCATAACTCCCAAATATACTTCATGAGCCATATCTAGGACTATTTGTCACAACGCTGCTGGGGTGATCACCTGGGCTCCTCTACATAAGATATGTCCAGTCGCACATCTACAAAATTCATTCTGAGCTCACAGTGAAGAATGTATATAAAGTTCTCTTAAGGACTGGGTCTGCCCAATCTGCTTGTACAGCATGCATTACCTTGCACAGTTCAGCATCTTGAAGAGTGGTTTCAGTGGTCAGCCCTTACTCAACTGACATATTGTCAAATCCTCAAAAATTGTATGCTGATTTTGTTAGCTGATGAAGAATTGTGCTAGTGAAATATACAAGCCTAAAGTGCCCCTGGACTACTATAAATTCTGCTAGGATATGTCCAGCATAAAACCAGAAAGCGAATCAGGGAAATGAAAGTAGCTTCCTCATGTCCCCACGTCCAGCTGCTAAGCTGGCACTGTGGGTATAGCTGGGGAGTGGTTGGGCCAGAAGAGCTGCCTCCTCCACCTATTGAAAGAGAGCAGCTTGAACTTCCTCCAATGATTGCCCAGCTCAACTAGTTAGTGCAGGGGTATGTGTGGCCATCACCCCATTCTCATTCCTCCCATACCCTTTGTAGCTGTTAGTTTTAAGGTCCTTGTACTCAAGGAACCTGGTGAACTGGAACTAATTCTTGTGCATGGCCATTGCTGGGAGGGGGAGAAGACTTACGAACTGGCGCCCTCTACTCCCCTGGCATACTCATGTAAGGCTAGCCACATTCTACCCTTTAACGTGTGAACATACCTTTCTTGCTTTGTCTATAGCTTTGCATTTCTCGCCTTCTCTCATGTATTACTAACTCTGTAAATTGCCTTTGGATACAGTTTGTACGAAAGACACTCTACAGAGAGAAGCCAGTTATTTTGTGTTGTATTGCACTCGTGCCCAGAAGTCCCATTCGGTATCAGGGTTTGGTTGTGCTAGCTGTTGCACAAATATGTAGGTAGATGTCTCTGCCCTGAAGGGCTTACAGTCTTCTGTTTTTGTACTGGAACAGCTCAAAAGTAATGGAATCACTTGCGCTGGTATTTGGGTCAGGACTGGGGGGGCCATCAAGCCCTCTCTTCCACAAGCATTCCCAATCACATTTTTGAAAAGAAAAACAAAAAGAATTTACCTGTCTTCCCTCCTTACCAGTGTGAGAGCAAACTGAGGTGGCTAATATGGAGGGATGGTGGTTTTTGTGCTGTAGACATCTAATCTTGAAGAGATGTAAAAGCAAATAATATTAGGGTTACATCAGGGCACCATGACCGCCCTTTTTATTTAGAGTGCCTGTGTTTGTTATGTATACGTGCCAATTACATGTGGCCTTTGAGCCTTTGGTGACATGCCATTGCAGTCCTCAGTAACATTTTGGTTGTGTTTTTGTGGTAGCTTTGTGCCAGTGAACTTTCCAAACAATGGTTCAGATTATTCCTCACAAATATTTCATTATTGTATATTTTATTTGAAATGAGTATAAGAATACCCCAGTCCTTCTCAGTAGTCAAAAAGTGTTTTGCGTTAAGCAGAGGCAGCAAATCCTTTTTCACTCTGAGAAACTGAAGTGGCTTGCATGCAGCAGTTGCAGTATTTTCTTTGACACAACACTAATGCCATTTGACTAGCCAAATCCATTCCCTACACCTCATATTTTAAAAGGAAACTTTGGATACAGGGAGCATTATTGGGGTATATGCCAAAAGGCAGTTTAATATCCCTCTCCTAAACCAGGTAAAAATGCTTCCGCAAACTGTGTTGGAGAATAGACGTCGCTGACAGAAAACATTTTCTTTCTTGGCTAACTGCAGCACATAAAATTCACTTATGACCAATAATGCCATTTTTTCCTTTGTTAATTAAAATAGTAATTACATAATCCCAGAGAGCCCACCAAAATCACTGTGTACACATTGTTACTTTCTATTGTCTGTAGTTTTTAAGTTTGATTGGAACTCAAATGAATTAACTGGTTTTGTTGAAACATCTCAGAAAAATCAAACTTTACTCAGTTTATATGTTGCAAATTTGGGACAGGTATGCTGCGTTTTTCTTGTAAAACATGGAGTTTGTACTCCTACTTTAAGAGCAAAACAAAACACAAACTTAACAGCTGTATCGCAATGGCTTCATCATAATTCACAAGGCCAGATTCTGGTATTCTTAAACACTGTGAGTGAATTCATATTCTTTAATATGAGCAGTTTGAGCAGTTTGGTACTATTCAATATGAGTAGGGCCATGGATCCAGTGTATCTGTTTTACCTTTCATCCACCCAAAGCACTTTACAAACATTCAAGTGTCATAACAGTCCTGTGAATTAGGCAGGTATTATCCCCCTGTTATAAAGGTGTAAACTACGACATACGTTAACTGGCTGATTTGAGATCACAAGAAGTGTGCTAGCTCTGAGACAAGAATCTGTTTTGCCGAACTTCCACATCTGTACTATAACCCCATTACTATTTTTTGGGAGGAGGCTCTGAATATGAATCTAGCATTTCTAAAATACTGGAGAGAAAAGTCCATCTCTGTATTCAAACATAAATATAAAGGACAGCGTTCTGTGAGTATAGTTTTAATTCTTTTTAAATGAACCATCAGCTTCACATAAGATTGATAGATACCTAAAAGAAGGGCTTTGTTGAACTTTCTGTTGATATCTTTGGTAGCTAGACAGACTAAAACATAAACCAAGGTCTAAAAATAAATATATTCAAATTCAACACAGAAGTGAATGTGTTCAGGGTTGTTTGGTTTTTAATCTCGGCACAACCTAATACACTTGGCAGCCTCTGCTCATGAGAGGCCTTGGCCTGGATTGCTGGGATACTGCAGGTCAAGAACGAAGTCTAGTTCTCTTGGCTGTGTCTGCTCAGGAGAGGCCCAGGATCAGACAGTAGGTATAGTGAAAGCCAAGACTGAGGAAAAAAAACCGAGTACTTGTGGCACCTTACAGACTAACAAATTTATTTGGGCATAAGCTTTCATGGGCTAAAACCCACTTCATTGGATGCATGCAGTGGAAAATACAGTAGGAAGATATATATACACAGAGAACATGAAAAAATGGGTGTTGCCATGCCAACTGTAACGAGACCAATTAATTAAGGTGGGCTATTATCAGCAGGAGAAAAAAACCCTTTTGTAGTGATAATCGGGTTTTTTTAAAATCCTGCTGATAATAGCCCACCTTAATTAATTGGTCTCATTACAGTTGGTATGGCAACACCCATTTTTTCATGTTCTCTGTGTATATATATATATATATCTTCCTACTGTATTTTCCACTGCATGCATCCGATGATGGGGTTTTTCGCCCACGAAAGCTTATGTCCAAATAAATTTGTTAGTCTCTAAGGTACCACAAGTCCTCCTCGGTTTGTTTGCTGATACAGACTAACACAGCTACCACCTCTGAAGACTGAGGAAGACTCTACAGAATTGCACAGTACCTTTGTGAATTTATTCTAGAAGATAAGCGCCATACATATATTGTTAAATATCTTCCTCTTCCTTTCTCTACCCTGTACCTTAATACACAACATAAAATCTCACTGATTCATTTTCATCAAAAAACAATTTTCTAGCTTTCAGAGGAGATGCAGAAACATGGAAACAGCTAAAGACATTTTGCAGTAGATGGAATAAACTCTCTGAAGTGCTAACAAAGTGATGATTTTCAAAGTTGCATTTGTGTGTGTGCAATTTTTGGTGAATACAAGTATTCACATCAAAAATGTTTTTGTCTTCATTCAGTTGGTAAACAAATAATATGCCATGTGATTTTTTTCTAACCAGTCACAGCTAATCAACACAGACAAATACAGATAAGAAATAAGATACATAATTTTACCCACTGGAACAAACCATCAAGGGAAATGGTAGAGTCCCAATATCTTGATGTCTCTAAATCAAGCTGGACACTTTTCTGGAAGATATGCTTTAGCCAAATGCAAGTTATTGGGCTCAATACAGGAGTAAATGGGTGAAATTCAATGAGCTGTGTTGTACAGACATTCACACTAGATGAGCTGATGGTCCCTTCTGGCCTTAAAATCCATGAATTTCAAAAAGAAAATAGGGAATAATCACAAAAAACTGCTTGTGCCAAGCTCCAGTTACGAAAATAATAATTGAAAAGGAAGACCCATGAGGAAACTGGAATCTGCTCCAGGATATTCTGCCAGCAGAAAAGTTGTTGGATAAAGTATTGATTACAATTATTCTCTGAGCTCTTCTGTATGGCACGCTGTACAGTCACGTTGGCCCATACAAGCAAAATAACCTCTGTGAAACTGCATCAACCGCTCCGAAGTGGAAAAGAGTGTAAAAATCAGGCTTTTTAGCTTTTAAAAGTTGTCACTGTGTAATTAAAACGTGCAAGATAAACTCTAGCACCAACTCATGTAGTTTACCTTTCCATGAGGGTAAAGTAGCACTAGTATACACATAGGTAACTTGTACATTTTAATCAATTTATGGTGACATGACATCTACATGATATAATTATGGTGCATTAGAAATACCTTAGACTGGATGGATGCCTAAAATTGAACCTTTGGGATCTTAAAATGTGGTACACAGCTACCATCTTGTATAATTTACAATAGATATGAAAGTATGGCCTATGGAGACTACTGATTCCAGAAGGCAATAGTCCAAGTCTGCTATTCATCTGTCTCTGTGAATATCTTTGTCTTTATGTCTTTATTGCTGTTGAACTCAATCAACAAGCAATTTCCATTTATCTAACAAGGAAGAGACATACAAGCAACTAGTATGGTTGTGTAGTTTTTGGTTGGTTGGTTGGTTGATTTTTCAAGTGTCCGCATATGATATTATACATACCCATTAAGTATGGCCCTGAGAATCCTGGCAAAATACCACTTTAGCTGTGGGTGTTGCAAAGTCAGGTCACCCCTAAACTAGACAGAGAAAGAGAAAACTGTAGTAAGTGGACTGGTATGTGTTTGCAGAAGGAAGTTATTAGTGATAGTAAGAAGGCATGGCACTGAAAAGACTTGCATTGTGTGCCAAAGGCATACCAGTGTGACAGCCCATTCAGTGCCGAGTGGAACACGGTTGTCAGTGCTCTCACAGTTCAGCGAGTGATATACAGGCTGTGCTGGGCACACAGCAAAGAGCAATTTATGAATAAATTTGGAAAGCTTTGTAACATATGGGGCATGTTCTGGAAAATGGCATCTTAGCAGGGGCCTTTTTCTTCCCTCTCTTCCCCTTCTTCCCCCCCGCCCCCCTCCAGCCCTCTACTGTCTGCTACAGAACCAACATGTTCATTTGTACCCCTTACAAAAACAGTTAAGAGAGCAACAACAGTGAAAGGATGAAAGAGAATGTCTTCCATAAACTCAAGAGGCATTACTGAATTCATCTGCAGCAATAACATCTGGTCATGGCATAAAAGCAGTGGCACAGATTCACTGATGCTCTTATAAAAGCTGTAATTGTTTGAAGAAACTGGTAGAAGACAGTTTCCTGCATGTAGGTTTGAATACAGCAGATACTCTTGACTTGAACCGCTTTTATCCAAAAGGCCTGTTAAGTGGTTATGTCCCATAAGATGCATTATTTCCATTGAAAAGAGCCAACTTTTCCATGTCCCCCATTCTATTAGGAAAAAACATGTTCTATTGCACAAGTGTCTAACGTTTACTGTATGTAGTGTGGCAATTTCCCATTGATTTAAGACAAGCCCCCCTTTTTATTAGTCATATTTTCTTCATCTATTTATAGATCAAATATGAGCAAATAAACCTGCCCCATAGAGATATTTATGCAACAGCCACAATACCACAGGTTTTAAAAAGGTGCCAGTCAATATCATCACATCGACAGCTCCTAAATGATTTACAAAGCACCAATGTTTGCCAAGAAAAATAAAGACTTGAGAAACTCTTCCCCTCCCTCCCCCCCACTTTGTTCTACAACTGCCCATAACTGTTAAGCTTTTCAATACCTTTGTTGCTTATGGAAACAGCAGCCCTGTATCATTTTGCTGGCTGCCACCTTAACAAGTATAATAAACCACACCGATTGGATGTCTCTATAGATTTCATGCTGGATTATCTCTGGAATTTTTGGCTTCGATTTTCAAAGCAGTGTAAGGGATTTGGATACCTAATTCACAGTCTAATTAGTTGAATTTCTCATTTTCTAAAATAACATCATCAAAATGTTACAGAACTGCTGTTTGGAAATTTTCAAATGATCCAAACCACAAATTCAGACATGGTTTGGATATTAAACAGAGCACTGACTGCAACAAATGTACAAGAGGATGACTTTACTCATGAATAAGAGGTCAGAAAAATGTGGAATCAGAGGCTTCTACTGATTTTCCCCACTTTTTACATTTATTTTTAAAAAGGCTGCCTGGTGCACAATTACCCATAACGTCTTAATTAACTAAATCTTATATTTATGAGGTGAATCGTGAGGAAACCAAATTTAAAGTTCCATAAAAAGCTACTGATGGACAGTCAGAGTAAAAAAGAGTGTTTGTAAAGAGGTTTGTTTCAAATGTATAAAACCAACTGTTTTGATCATGTGACACCAGGAGTCCAACAATCCTTTATTCTGCTCTTACTCATTTCTTGAAAGTCAATGGGATGTAGTTTCCTAAGTTGCCAAGTCATTTTTGAAAATGGGGCTCTGCCATCTAAATCATATAGGCCATGCAATGCTCACTAGAGCAATACCTAAATTAAAAGTCTGGGTGACGAGACTAAAGTGACTTTAAGAAATGGAAATCAGGTACTTTTCTAAAATATACCCACAGAACTAACATGATGAATGCCATCCATCAACCTGATCACTTCGCCTTTACAGAGGTCACACTTTAAAAATTGCTTCCCTTAGGAAAGTTTCTACCAGTTTGAGAGAGATTGTTTATAATTAAAAAGGGGAACGCCCCCAGAACAATTAATATCTTTCCAAAAGGCAGATATTCATATTTTATAAGTGCAGTTGCTCTGAATTTTCCTGGAACTATATAATGTGACAAAATAAAGTATACCTACATCATATACTATTAGCTGTATAGTGATCTGTAGCTTGAATACTTCTGTAGATTTATTATAGGAACATGAATTGCCCTTGACGGCAGTGGGAGTTCTGCTTAAAAATCACAACAGCACTCAGCCATTCACAAAGTTGGTTTTGAACTTTACTTTGAACTTTGTATTATACCCTAGCTATTAGTGACTTCATTAAGTCCAATATTATGAGATGTTCATTTACAAATAAATAAATTAGTTTTTGGCCCATTGTGGCGATCTTCTGTATGGAACTGAGATAGCTCTGGGCAAGTGGAATCAAACTGAACATTGCTATTTCTTCAAAAGTAGCTATTTGTTGTGCCTCAAGAGCATGTTAATGCTGTATCAGTTACTGCTTCCACCATAGTAGCAGACTGTTCCACTATAGTCTGTTCCATTATAGTTGTAATCACTTGCACCGTCACAATCTGTTACCTTGTTTCTTAATTCCCCTTTTGTATTTTCCATATTCTGACATTTACTAATGGTTTTGTGCACCAGGCTGGTAAAATGTGGGTTATACAATCCTTTTAGGATACGCTACCGTTGTGTTTTTTTATCTAGTACTTTAATAAGCTATATTCTTTATTTTGCTATTTCTAAATGATCCTTGAGAATATTGAATGTTTTATTATTTATTTGATTAATATTCCATCCTAACCTTCCTTGATTTCTGCCCCAAAATCTATTTTCTGGTAAGGGCATCTTAGCCCTTTTTCTCAAACCTTTCTTGTTGGCAGGGGAGGTTGAAACGGTTGTGGCAAGATTTCTGCAGCGTCGTCTGGATACCTCTGATTTCCTGTCAGCCAAGTTTTAGGTCTGGGTACTCTACAGTGATTTCATTAGGATTCTTGGTCACTGATTTCCTCCTGGCAATGAAAGAAGGTTAGGAGTCCTATCAGATTTTCTTAGATCTGTCAAGCAGCCTTTGATACTGATGACCACAAGGTGCTGCGGGCATGCTTCCAGGACCTGTCAGAATGGAGGATCTGTTCTTTGGCAGCTCTGTTCTTTCTTTCCTGAGAGGTGTCAGCAAGTATTCTAGGGTAATTGGTCACCCACTCCAAGGTTTCTCACCACCTCTCTGCTTCAGTGTGTATGTGAGGTTACTACGATAGATAGCAAGTTGCTTTGTGCTGCAATGCTATCATTATGATGACACCCTGTAACGATGCCTTAGTGGGTCACAACTGAGGATGCCAAATTCAGGATGAACTGCTGAGAAATAGGGATTTCAAATGCTTGCTCCTGGGGTAACACCCACAAGGTAGCTAGCCAGCACATCTTGAAGGAGCTGTTGAAATTAAGTGGTTCATCAAGAAACACTTGGTTGACAATGGACCCTGGAAGATGCCCCGCTTACACTGAGTGGACTGTCATGTCAACTTGCTGTCTGGAGTGTAGGTAATGGCTTCCTGCAGTGACTGAGGGAAATTGGGCATGAACATGTGACTTGCCCATGTAACTCCAAACTCCATCTTAGTGCTGTAATTTCCCACAGTAAGAACAATGGGAGGCCCTCCACATGGCAAAAGCTATAAAAGGCTCTGAAAACACCTCCATTTTGTCTTCCTGCTGCATTTTCCACTGTATGCATCCGATGAAGTGAGCTGTAGCTCACGAAAGCTTATGCTCAAATAAATTTGTTAGTCTCTAAGGTGCCACAAGTACTCCTTTTCTTTTTGCAGATACAGACTAACATGGCTGCTGCTCTGAAATCTGAGAAATAGGGAAAACACAACCCAAAACTGGTGGTTATTTTTTATAAGATATACCAAACCAGCCACGAAAGTAAACTCCTGTTTTACCACACGGGCTAACAAGAAAACATAAAGGCAGTTTTCTCAGGCATTCCAGTTTCTATATTACCACCAAAAACACTGGATTCAGAGAGTGGTTCTTTACAATCAGTCTCATCAAATAGACTTTTCTGATCCCAAAGGCCCAGCCACACACCCGGGTCAATATAGAACTTAGATCTGACCCAAAAATCATGCTGATGCCAGTCCTTTAGTATCTAAAATCTAAAGGTTTATTTATAAAAAGAAAGAAAGGTGAGAGTTAAAATTGGTTAAAGGAATTAATTACATACAGCGATGGCAACTTTCTTGGTTTAGGCTTGTAGCAGTGATTGAATAAACTGCTGGCTTAAGTCAAGTCTCTGGAATACATCGACAGCTCAGATGGGTTATTTAGTCTTTTGTTCAGTTTATTTAGTCTTTTGCTTCAGTTTGTAGCAAAGTTCCTCTAGAAGTAAGAAGCAGGATTGAAGACAAAATGGAGGTGTTTTCAGAGCCTTTTATAGCTTTTGCCATGTGGAGGGCCTCCCATTGTTCTTACTGTGGGAAATTACAGCACTAAGATGGAGTTTGGAGTTACATGGGCAAGTCACATGTTCATGCCCAATTTCCCTCAGTCACTGCAGGAAGCCATTACCTACACTCCAGACAGCAAGTTGACATGACAGTCCACTCAGTGTAAGCGGGGCATCTTCCATGGTCCATTGTCAACCAAGTGTTTCTTGATGAACCACTTAATTTGAACAGTTCCTTCAAGATGTGCTGGCTAGCTACCTTGTGGGTGTTGCCCCAGGAGCAAACATTTGAAATCCAAGTATAGAGCCAAAACTTATAACTTCACATACAAAAATGATACATGCATACAGATAGCATAATCATAACCAGCAAAACATAACCTTTACAGAGACATCTCACTCAACCTTTGTACAATATTTGCTGCAAATATATAACAGTGGTTACAACAATGATCTATATGGTTATATTTTAATTCGATAACGTCACACACCCATATCGACATTGTCTTTTAATAAGATCCAGGCAGTGCAGATGCCTTGCTTTCCTGGCCAGTTCCCCTATCCAATTTTATTTTTTTGTAAATTTATCTTCTAATTTATATTTTTCACACATGCTTTAATTTTGGTTTTCCACGGATAACATTCTCTATCTGAATGAGTTAATATGCAAACATTTCCCAAATACCTTCCATCAATTTTGCATGAATAAACTTGAACCTATCTTTGGATGCCCCTGTTGGTATGGTTGGTGTGTGATTTTTCGAGAAAGTCTTGGGTGTCCCTTTATATTTCTTTGGAGTAAGTCATGTTAACCCTCTTGAAAAACAAGAGGCCTCTGCACGACATATTTCACAATCCAGTGGTAGCTGTGGCAATATAATTTCTGAGGAAATGCCCCTAAATAGTGCAAATGGTCATTGTCTGTTGGAGAGTCCATCTCTTAGGACAGTTATACGATCAGCTTGCTGCTGACTTTTATCAAAATTAAATATCCTAAGTTCCGTTTGGTGTAATTACATTTTTCCCACCTTCATTCCCTTGCCGTTTCAATAGATACTGTCATTTAAAGAGTTGCTGTGTTGCTATTGCAGTGGTAGAGGACTGACATTTCCATCACAGTGCATTGGGTCTAGCACTGGTACTGTGGCAAAGACAACTTTATTCAAACTTTATTGTTATGTTGTTTGTAGTGTACCAAATTGTGCCATTTTAATTAAACATTCCATCCCGAGAGTCCCTGAAACACCTAAATATCAACCACCTAAATCCTGGCAGTCCAGCAGTTTGGCACATATCTCATGCATAAGCCCCAGTGGAATTCACAAATCAGGCGTTCCCCCTCCTAACTTGCCTTCAGGGCCTGACTCGGTAGATGTGCTCAGAGCATACCTAAACCCATACAAAAGATGACTGAGGAGGAGGAGATGGTGCCCCCAACTAGTTAGAGCACTCATCCAGGACATGGGAGATCCATGTTCAGATCCCCACTCTGCCTCATGAGGACGGAACTTGAATTTCATCACCCACCTCCCAGGGCAGTGCCATGACCATAATCACAGTAGGGGTCTACTATAGACCACCAACTCAGGAGGAAGAGGTGGAGGAGGCATTTCTAGAACAAATAACAGAAAAAACCCAAAACACAAGACCTGGTAGTATAAAACACAAAATGTGCAATAAGTTCTTGGAGTGCATTAGGGAGAACTTCTTGTTTCAGAAGGTGGAGGAAGTAACTAAGGAGACAGTATTTTAGATTTGATTCTGACTGACTGGGAGGAATTGGTTGTGAATCTGAAGGTTGAAGGCAATTTGAGTGAAAGTGATCATGAAATGATTAGGTTTCATGATTTTAAGGAAAAGAAGGAGTGAGAGCAGCACAATAAGGACAATAGACTTCAGAAAAGCAGATGTTAAACTCCGAGAATTGGTAGGTAAGGTCCCGGGGAAGAAAATCTGAGGGGAAAAGGAGCACAGGAGAGCTGGCAGTTTCTTGTAGACAAAACTAAAGGCACAATAGCAAATTATCCCAATGCAAAGGAAAGCTATGAAGAAGAATAAGAGGCCAACATGGCTCCTTTGCGAGCTCTTTAAGGACCAGAAAAATCAAAAAAAGATCCTTGACAAATTGGAGAACTAGTCTGAAAACAACCAGATGAAATTCAATAAAGACAAACAAAAGGAAGGAAAAATCAAATGCACAACTACACAGTGGGGAATAGTTGGGTAGGTGGTAGTACTGCTGAAAAAGAGTGGGGGATTATAGAGGATCACAAATGGAATATGAGCCAACAATGTGATGCAGTTGTGAAAAAGGCTGATATTGTTCTGGGGTGTATTAATCTTTATACCAAAGACAAGTGTTGTTTGTAAGACACGTGAGGTAACTGGCACACTCTATTCAGCAGTGGAGAGGTCTCAGTTGGAGTAGTGTGTTCAGTTGTAGGCACCACACTTTACGAAAGATGTGGACAAACTGGGGAGAATCCAGAGGAGAGCAACCAAAATGATAAAGGGCTTAGAAAAACTCAACCGATGAGGAAAGGGGGTCTGATAAGCATAAGGGACCAGGCCATAGGCAGTCTAGTCTAGAAGTCACCAAGTCAAGGACTATCACAAGGCAGCAGTCAGCAGTCAGGTATCAGAGTAATCACTAGAGCCATGGTCAAATAGGCAAGAGTCAGTCCCAGATTCAGAGACCAGAGATGGCTACCAGGCTAGAATCAGGAGGCAAGAGTCATGGTGAGAGTCAGGCTGGGGTCAGAGACTGGAGATTAGCAAGCAAGGTATGGTGTGGCATCACAGCAGGCCAGAAGTCTACATGGTTACCCAGACAACTTCCTGGGACATCCTCCAGGGTTAAATAGTGACCATGGACCAATCAGAAGGCCACAGGGTGCTGTTGCTCCGCTCCCTTTGGGTGATACTTCCTGTGGCACCTCATCTCCACAGTGCTCCTGTAGCCTCCTGGTGGTGATGTGGGAATGTTAGCTGCCCCAGGCTGCAGCCGCAGCTTCTAGTCCTGCAGATCCTTACAATAATAGTCTTCAAATATGTTAAAGGCTGTTATAATGAGAACTGTGATCAATTATTCTCCGCGTCCATTGAAGGTAGGATAAGAAATAATGGGCCTAATCTACTGCAAGGGAGATTTTATTTAGGTATTAGGAAAAACTTTCTAACTCTAAGGATAGTTCAGCACTGAAACAGGTTACCTAGGGACGTTTTGGAATCCCCACCATTGGAGGTTTTTAAGAACAGGTTACACAAACACATGTTGCAGTGCTTACGTTTAGTTGGTCCTGCCTCAGCATGGGGGGGAAGGACTCAATGATCTCTTGAGGTCCCTTCCAGCCCTACATTTCTACGATTCTGTCTTATTGGCTAGCATAGGCAGTTCTGTGTTCATTGTGCTAGCTTTTGTGAAGCCCATTCTTAGGTGCCCAACTCTCCCTATCCATTGTGTCAAGAGCCTAAGTGCCTAATTCCACTGGATAGCCCAGTGTCTGGATGGCAGGGTGCAGAGGATTGCAAAGCCTAAGTCCTCCTTGTGAATCTGACCAAAGAGTTTAAAGGAGCTGTCACGGGGTGGACTGGGCCCTTTAAGAGGGAATTAGCCCAGCACACCTGTGTCTCATTAACACAGCCTCTCAATGCGGCTTGATACAAGGTAGATGATCTTTATAAAGAGACAGAGGAGGACAGGAAATAGGGAGAAGAAGCTGTGGCAGAGGCTGTGGAGAGCAGGAGGCTGCTGCAGGAGACTCATGACCAGTGGGAAAGGTTTGGGCCTGAATGGTCACTTGGACACAGAGTTTGTGGAAAAACTCCAGGCAGAAATGCCTGGAAGTTTCTGCAGAGATAAAAAACAGGGAAGGACTCCAGATAGGATGGCCTGAGCATGGATGCTCAGAAGAGAGCAGGGAGTGTTTCAAGGAGTCTAGGGTGGGCTGAGGGGAATGGCTGATCAAAGCCTGCGAAGGGCTGAAAAGCTGTGCCCAGCTTGGAAAATTAAAAGCAGATAGACCAGACCTCAGGGAGGCAGGGCTGTGCCAGCCTGAGACTGGTGTGGAAGAGACTTTATTTTGAGTTTGTTTTATACTAGTAAACCAGACCCCTGGAAGGGGTGGGGTGTTGTGTCACAAGCCTTTGTGTAGTCATTGAGGAGACTGAGTGAAGGGGGAACTGAGGCAAGATACAGCAGTGTCACTTCAGGCCATGAGGAGGTGCTCAAGAGGTGGCTGACTTTGTTACAGGAGCCTTTTGGATCTTATATAAATGTAAGGTTTTTATCTTTAAAATGAAAAACAGATTAAATGAGGATAGCTAGAAAAGAATTTGATCACTTTGCTATTGATCTGCTTTATGGGAACACAGGAGTATTGACCATGGAATGGAGATTTAATTTTTTTGTATTGTATCTATAAAATATATTTCTACCTGTAGATATGTTAATTGAATAACCTCTGGTAAAACTCAGGTACAGATAGGGTCCTGGTAAGTGGATGAGATGTGGGTGAGTAGTCCCCAAGTTCAACTGCAGTTGTATCTGTTTATAACACAAACTTGGAGCTAGTAAAGGGCAGAAGTTTAAATGAAAGCTGATAATACTAAAAGTGAAAGTGTTGTAGCTGTGCATCAGAGCTACAGTGACTGACCTACATTATCTTCCTTGCTGGCGTTCTACTTTGTGCCAGCCCTATGATGATGGGGAGACAATGCCAGCAATGTCCAGAGAATGCAATAATATGTCCAAGGAGAAATAATGTTTATCACCACTGCCTCTTTTATAACAGGGAGTCTTGGTGTAAGATGCAGGGTAAATTCTCAGTGTAATGTACAAAGATTTAGCGTCACAAATTCCTGTTAACTTAAATGGGAACTATGTGTGACTAAATTTATTTGCATTCTGAACTCTAATATTGCAGGGATGTTCATTGTTTTGTGGGTTACCAGAAATGAACAGATGGGCCCAGATTCTGTTCTTAGTTACACGGGTGAAAATCCCAAGTAACTGTACAAAAACATGGTTACTTAAGGATTTATACCAAAGACGAGATCAGAATCAAACCCATAACTGGAAGAAGACACGGACCCATTATCCAGTGCTCTGCAACTTGTATAAATAGTGTTTCTATCAGACTTTGGTAGTCCAAGGGACATCTACGCGGCACGCTTCTTTTGACAATGTCTAGTTTACATTTGCACGTAAGTGCCCTCACATGGGTATAAATAGCAGTGTGGAGTTGGTGAGTCAAGTAGAAACATGCCTGATGGGTGTTGGTATGTACGCGAGTACATATTCTACATGGCTCTCATCTTGCCCAAGCCATGCCTCTGTTTACACTGTTGTTTTTAGCAGGGTAGTGTCCCACTACTTGCTGCTGGAGCCCTTCCCTGCCACAGAAGGTTTCCCCACTGCCTCCCTCTGCCAGAGCCTTTCCTCCATGTAATGAAAGGTTCCAGCAGTGAGGAGCTGCTGAAGACTTTCCCCGCTACCAGAGTCTTTCACTCACACGTGTATCTACATAGCACAGTGTGGGCACAGCTTGCTATTCACTGCTGTGTGTACTATACATATACTACATGCTGCCGCCAGCGGTGTGAAGTGTACACATAACTTCACCCTCACAGAGGTCTGAGGCTTTGATATATGAGATCAGATTTTAAAAAGTCATTTAAGAACAAATAGGAAAATTGGGACAAATCCAAAGATGCAACTGATTTGCGTTTAGTAATAACTAACCCATGGCAAACTAGCTGTTAAAATAGAACGAGGAGTCATCTGATGAAGTGGGGAAATAAATTTGTTAGTCTCTAAGGTGCCACAAGGACTCTTCGTTGTTTTTGCTGATACAGACTAACACGGCTACGCTTCTGAAACCTGTTAAAATAGAGTATCTTGGAATGTACTTAGTGAATTGTTTCCTAATTCAGTTGGTTATCTGCACTAACTTCTGAGAATGTAGGGAAGTAACTTATTCCATTTAAAAATCTGGGGCAGGAGTGATGGTCATGATTTTTATTGTGGTGTCCTGATCTTTGTGAATTCAGAATTAGATCCTTTCACTTGAATTTCATATGTGGTGGTAAAGTTCTGTTCCTTCTCTTAATTTCCATTAGCATCTGCACACTAAAAAGAGAAAGCAAGAATGATTGATTATTTTTAATCCCTAACCATATTTGCTATATTCTTTCCAAAATGCAGACTTAATTATTGCTAATCTTTCTACAAAATGTATGTTCTGCAAACTTGATCATTAATATCCTCTTTTAAATAATGAAAAGTTTATCATATATAATAATCAGGGAGCTATAAGAGGTGAGCCACATTCCACTGCACATTTACTCTGCATGTGTATGGTGTCTATTTAAACTGCACACTAGTCGAGACACAGACAGAGTGATGTTTACAAAGTCTAAAATGCTGTGGATCCTGTGCAAGTAATAGAAAAAATATTACAACTCCAGTGTTTAGAACTGGGTATCACCGTCAAGGTACATATTGTGTCTTATACCAAGGGCCTGATTTCATTCTCACACTGGTGTAAACCAGGAGTAACTTCATACACTTCAGTGGAATTACATTGATTTGAGAGGGTAATCAAGCTCTTATTATTGAACATCCTGTCCAATTAAATGTTTATCAAAATATTGCTAATATCTTGATATTGAAAGACAGATTTGTCCTATGTGTTTTAAATAGCTACCTACCTGTGACAGTCTGTACCCCTATGTTCACCCTTTTTACAGAACTATGATAAATCTTGTACAAAGTATGCCTGTGAGGTTTCATTTGAAAAATCATAATTTGCTGATCATTATGGCCCTGGTAAAGTATGTGTGGTAACACTGTATGTAAAGTTATCAGAATCTACTATATGATATTACTAAAACATGTCACAAGTCTGGAAAGCAGTCACAAACCAGTTCTCCAGAGACAAAAGACTAGCCAACACCTCAGCCAGGTGTCAACAAAATCAAATGGACCATCACCTTGTTAAGTGGCCATTTTTGGCAGGAAAGGATGTGGGTGAGTCCACACAGACTTTGTCTCCTGAACCTCAGCTGGAGAGGATTCTCAAAGAAGAGAATGAACTATAAGAAGGGAGAACAGATGCCCCAAGTGATCTCTCCCTTCCTCTGTACCCATGGCATTGACAACATGTGAAGAACAAAGGAAGTAGCATTGCCCTGCGGGAGGGATCCTGACTGAAAGGAATTCAGCTGGTAAGACTGCTGAAACATGTGGTGAGAGAGACTTTGCTTTGAAATCACTAACTTGTTAAGTTAGGCATTAGTTGCATTTTACTTTTTTCTTGTAATCAATCCTGACTTTTATGCCTCATTACTTGTAATCCCTTAAAACCTATCTTTGTGTAGTTAACACATTTGTTTTATTGTTTTATCTAAACCCGTGTGTTTGGGAAGTGCCATTTGGGATAACAGGGTTTGTACATATCACTTTCTTTTAATAAAATGACAAACTTTATCCGAATTTTATTGTCCAGGAGAGACCTGGGCAGTTCAAGCTGCACGTTTCTGGGGGAAAGACTGGGAATTTTCTGGTGTTGCTCTGCAGTGTAATTCAAAACTGTCTGGCTGTAGCACTCAGACAATATAACTGGGATTAATTTACATGCTGAAGGCTGTTTGTGAGCAGACCAGGAATGGTAGCTCAAAGCACTGTAAACGGCACCCTAGGTTCATCAGTCCAGATCGTACCCTGTCATACAAGCATTTTGAAAGCCAATTTCTATTAGAAATCTAGCGAATGGGGGAACATTGTGAAGCTGACTGCTGTTTGCATTGTATTTCCCTGGTAGCGTGTTACTTGGAAGAATCTCATTAATGAGTGCACTTTCCCACATGAGTGACTTTCATTGTCACTGCTCTAAATATAAATGTCATGGGACATTTTGCTGTAGGCATAAACCACATTACATTTACGTGCATATAAGATTGGTCTTCTGACATATTTCCCTCCTTTAAAATTCTTAAGTACTGTAGGGTGTGGAAGAAATAGTTGCAGAATTGCATATTTACATTCCAGCGTTAGTTACTATTTATTATATAAAGCTGACAAATCTGTACAGTGAACACGTCCTCAGTGATTTTTCTCATATCTGTGAAGCTAGAACAAGGTTTTGCTTTGTTGGTATTTCAGAAGTGCAAATGTTAAGGTGATTAGGAATGGTTTCACACCTTTTTATATGAACAGAATTTGCAATTGTAAATTGGCATCTTGCAGAAAGTAACATTACCTGAGTTACCAAGAACAGGCTGCTTGCAAAATGAGCACATAGATGTGCTGTATAGTAGTTTAAAATAGCCATAGCCTTTTTCTGTGGAAGGCTCATTCTGACAGAGGAAAAACACTTATTTTTCATTTCACCAGCAAGAATATTTGACCTAAAAAAACACTTCAGTATTTTACAAATTACATTTTGGGGGGGAGGGGCAGGGGGAAGAGGAGGAAGATTTATCACTCGGTACCTTTGTCTTGTTTACTTTCTTTTGTTTTCCTACCTTAAGCCAGGTGACTCAGTCTCTCCCTGCTACTTCTTGATGCCTGAATTGGCTTTCCTGGAGGGAACACTTCCTGTCTGTGACTGACAAGAAGCACTGTTTCTGGTGGGGTGGATTTTCTCCATCGTTCTTTGTTTCCTTCAGTCTCTGCCTCTTTCTCAATTTTTAATCCTTTCCTTTTGCGGTTTTCTATCTCCTGTTCTCACTGTACTTTTCCTCCCTCTTATTATACTTCATTTCTCCTTCCCTTCTGTTTTCTCACCTTCACTTCCTTCTCTTTTCTGCCAACATCCTTTTCTGTTTTTCTATAGTCATCAGAGTCTCCTTCCCTCCTCCATTTGCCTTCCACTTGTCACCCACTTCTGTCATCTTCTCCTACAACCCTTTCCTTTCCAATTTCCTTTCTGCCATGCTAAGGTTTCCCTTCCTCTGCTCTTGATTTCCAGAAGATCTCCCCCCACATTTTCAGCCTGCAAGTCCACACATTATCTTCCTCCCTCTAGCAACCCCCATGCTGAGCATAGTGCTCCATACAGACTTTAGGAAGATTCTTCCAGTCTGACTGTGAGACAGCAGGCCATTTTCAGAGGCTTAACAAAGAGTGCAGAGCACTCGGTACCGATAGTGTTTAATCCCTGAAGACTGGAAATGTAGGAAGGTGGAAGACAACTGTGAGAAGCAGGAACTCCTGCAAAATGTGGGGGACTTGGCAGCCTTGTCTTTTTTATGTCTACTGTGTTATCCCTAGAGAACAGAATTGAAGGAAGACATATGAATGTGCTAATGCTGAGATTATTAGATGTGAAACTTTGCTACTGACTTACTTTTTTGGGTTTTGAGCTTCGAGTCTTAATGTTGCTTTATTTTTCTGTTGTGTTTAGATTGTCATCAGGGATTTTATCCTTATATTACAATCGTATTACAGTGTCCTAGAACTCTGTCTATAGAATTACTTCTGCGTTACTAGTGTCATGCTGGCCAGAACTATTGCAGTAAAAACTGAGCAGCATTTGATTACCATTGCTTTATATTTGTTCATTAAGAACTGGACTGAGACTACCAACATTTCAAACAGACCATTATACAAACATTACAAAATAACTTCTGGTCATTAATGATATTGGCCAATAATATTAGTGTGGAAGGCTCTGCAGCCCAATAACCAATCACCTGTACTACTCCAGTCCTCCAGTACTGTCTCCCTAATACAGTTATTCCATAAGGGAAAAATAGAAAAAGTGAATGGTTATTTTTTTATCTCAAAAAGAGAGAAGGGATACTTTCAATATCAGACTGCTTTATATACAGTACCTTTCATGACCTCAAGGCTGTACTATTGTGCCCCTTTTAATTTAAAACTGTTCTGTACAGTACACATCCAATACAGTCAACTTCCCGAGTATTCGCCCTAAGAAATATGGAACTCATTAAAAAGCTGGTGAAGTGACCTAAAATGTAGCAATTCCAATTAGTGTAATATAATTACAGTACTGACCTACTTGGTTAGACTTAACACAAAGCAATATTTTCATTAATAAGAGCCTAAGTGAAATGCCATTTGGGTAAATAAATGTTATCTTGCCTATGAAAGGGGATATTTATATTTCTTTCCTGACTGTTAACATTAAGAACAAGCATTGAAACTGCATTATGGCGTCTTTATTAAGGAAGGAACATAGTCCCAGATTTCCAAAGGTATTAATTTACATACCTAAATATGCAGAGAGGCATCTAGTGGGATTTTTAAAAGTGCCTAGGCAGCTATATATATATCTTTAGATACCTAAATAAAAAATTGACCCATGATCGCTTTGACATATTAGATATTCCATAGGGATTCATTTAATTTTCTTCTGCGACGAGATACAATTCACCACTGCGGCACCTCTTGCTGGCTGTCCTGGGAATTAGCTCTGGTTAACCAGTGCGCCTTCATCTAGTGGCATCTCGCTGCCATCGCTTTTTGTCATCGCTTGTTGCTCTCAGGACTGTAGTGTTCTCTTCTGAACACAGCCCTCTGGCTGTGCCCCGCTCAGTTCTCTCCCTTCCCCGCTTCTGTACAGGGCCAGCAGTCCTCTGTCCAGCCACTTGCCTCAGTGGCAGGCTGCAGTCCAGGGTCTAGCCACCTGCATCAGTGGCAACTGGAACCAAAGCGGGGGAGGGGGGGGGCTGCAGTCACACACTGCGTCACCTCAAACCCCAGCCATCTGTTTCCCTGGGCCATTTCCTCGCAGCCGTAACACTTTCTCTGCCCTTGTATCAGGGCCCCAGCCTGGCAGCCGGGAGCTCACTCATGTGCCTCTGACTCACCCAGTGCTGCTCTAGCCATACTGCTGTCTCTTCTCCCTCCTTCAGGGCATCCAAACCTCCCTCCTCAAACTCCAGGGAGTGACTGAAGCTTCTCTGTTCAGCAGCCCTTCTTATATGGCCCAGCCTGGCCCCGATTGGCTGTCTCTCTAACCCTTCTCCCGATTGGCTGTCTCTAGAAGCCCTTTCCTGATTGGCTGCCTCCGCAGCCTCCCCAGGGCTGCTTTAACCCCTCTACTGCCAGTGTGGGGCAGACGCCCCATTACACCTTCCCTGTGGAGATTCAGCATTAGATACAGAATCAGCAGCTAGAGAAGAACAAATAGAGAGGGTCCTCTATGCACATAGTTAGATATCACATTCTTCAGCACTTCCAATATATTTTTATTTATTAATTTTAATAGCCCATTGTCTAAGCCTCTGGCTGCATTTACATTAATATATCATCATTTATAAGACCTTTAACAACATACTGCCAACAGCTGAAAGAATCAAAAGACAATCCCTCAGATCTTTATTCCATAATGCATTATAAAATACACAAAGTCAAAGCAATTCTTCCCAGACCTTTCCAGAATCATCCTTTAAATCAAACACTTGCTTTATTGAGTTGATCTCTGGGAAAAGTCTGAGCAAACAAAGAGGCTCTAACACCTTGCTCTTAAGTTCAACAAACTTAAACATTGGTAAAGCAGAATAGGGATCAGTTCCAGAGTGATGAACACTCCAGAGAAAATGACTTGCCTCCAGGCCACGCAGAATTCAAACACTGTTATCAAAAACACCTTGGCTGATCTCAGCTCTTAGGAGGATATATACATCAGGGAGAGAGACAGATTAAAGCAGCCAGGATGCTCAGCATGCATGGTTTTATAGATTAGCACTAACCCTAAAACTATATACGTAGAGACTCAGATTTTCAAAACTGTCTAGGAGATTTGGATGCCCAGCTGAGGTGTGTGATTCCTCCCCAGAGCGGGGAGGGGGTTTGAAAATCCCACTCGGAAGCACTTACAAAGCCAGTAGGATATACAGAGAACGGGTATAATGTGCTCAATTCAGCTTTCATTGCTAATTAAGCAGGTTGCTGAGTTTTGCACTAGCTGAAGATTCCCTGTTGGGTGGCCCCAGGTAGAGTGCATCACTCTAGTCCGGCATAGAGATGATGAAGGTATGGATAACTATAGGGGCAAGACCATAGCTAAGAAAAAAGATAGCCACTCCCTAGACAAGCATAGATGTAAAACAGTGTGATTCTAGTCCAGAGCAAGTTAGGGTCCAAACAACCCCTGAGGTGTGAATCTCATAGACAAAGGGCGAGTATACCCTGTACAGAGGGAGCACACACCACCTCATCCAATTTATTTAGAAGCTTTCCATGCCCATCAGTGTCACCTCCATCTAGCCTGGAGTGAAATTCAACCAACTCATCTTCATCAGTGCCTCATCTCAGTAGGCCATCCATGCCTCATCTCAGGGAAGCACACAGCAGTACCATCCCGCTCTGATTGGAAAAAAAAGCATAGTGCTGATGATAAACATGCTGTTGTAATGGCCAACCCAGTGATTCTCAGTCTCAGTGTGTTCTTCAAGGGAGGACAGTCCCATGCTTGTCATGGAATCTTTGAGATCCTGAGTTGATTCACAAGTGTTCTTATCCCCAGGGACACTGAAGTTAACATAGGTAACTCCAGTGCCAGGCCAGACATGGATATTTTCAGCTGGGGAGGGTGACTTGAGGTACAGCAGAGCTGGCAATACATCAGCATAACTCTGCATGCAATACTATTAATTGCTTTTTCATTCCAGTTGATGAGTTGTTACAAGTTGCATTAACTGTGTCAAGAGAAACATACTTTTTTAGGACACATGAAAGTCCTATGTTGTCCAAGTCGTAATGCGATGTCTTTGGGCTCATATTGCTATTTGGCTTTCATCGCTATGTGATATTTATGTTTTGTTTATCAGTCATTAAGGCTTAGATGAAACTGGCTGACTTTGTACTACTACAGCAAAGAGCAATCTGCTGCAGCTGGGTTTATCTAGTCCATTGATATTTATGATTACTCATTTTCCCTTTGTTTGCAATTACACACTTCGTCCAAAAATCTGCTCCTAAATATATATCTACACAGTTAGGACATTAGTAATGTTGTACCTCATTATTAATTTGGCAGATAGACACTTGTTACAAGCGTCTATCAGAATCTCTTGTGTGCGTAGAAAGGGGTCCCAAATTTAATCCTTTTTGGACCTGCTACAGTTGAGCCTTAGTGAATTATAAGAATGAGGTTCAAATGCTGGCTGATGGAACTATATATCCTGATGTATCATTACAGGCATTATCAAGTGATGCTTGCTTTGTAGTTCAGTTCATTAGCAAAGTAGTATATGACCATTTCAGCACACTCCTAAGACTTCTCCACAGAGAATAACCCTGCACTGCACCCAAATTGCTTCTCATGAACTATAAAAATCAAAACAGTATGACCACTGATTAATAGAACTATTGCCCTCTAGCCAGATGTTCCCATCTTTTAGGAGCCTCTTCAAATTTTGTTTTGTTAGATAGTGAACATTCTTATTTGAGGAATCAATGAGAGACAACTGCATGTTAAGCATGAAACATGCAGGCAGCGCTATATCAATTGAACATGTTGAATGAACCATTAAACCTGATCAGTTGGTTCAGATACGAAATGAATATTGATTTTTAGAACAACATGCATGAGCAGAGGACCAAATTGGCCATGTGCCATATGTTTTCCTTCACTAAAGGAAAACGTTCCTGAGTAGAGGGAGAAAATATCTGCAGTACAAGCCAAAGCTTGCAGTATTTACTCAGGAAATTGACTTGAGTCAATTGGAATTTTGACCTGAGTAGGAACTTCAGGATCTGGATTTATGCTCATGTACATTTGACTATTCAAATTAGTAGCAGAAGTGTGTTCAAATGGGAATTGTTTTATTTTTAGCAAGGAAAGTGACAAGTTCTTGTCAATCATCTAAAGATGAGAAAACACTGTGTACAATTGATGAATAATAAATATTTTATGGGGATTTTTTTCTTCGCTTTTTTTACAGGAAGAAATCTTTTCTGTTTTCAGCTCTATATGCTGCCTTTATATTTGGTGGTCGGCACCTAATGAACAAACGAGCAAAATTTGAACTGAGGAGACCACTAGTGCTCTGGTCCCTGAGCCTTGCAGTCTTCAGGTAGGCCTTTTTTAAACAGCAAGGAATTGTTTGCATTAGTTTGTTTACTGGTTAAAAGAGATACAGCCATAACAAGAGCATCAAGATGACAAAAAGCTGCACCTGAAGAAGTATTTCTTTAGTTGTATCATTTAATGTCTTTGAGTCCTCCAACCTCCCCCGACCCCAAAATAGTTCTGTTTTGCCTGTCACATCACATGCATCTTAAGAGGAGGAAACTAATAGCCAATCTCTTCAAGAGTAAGGAGGGAAGTGATTAAATCAGAAAATTACTTTGTATTATTGTGACAGCCAAACTTTCCTAGTGATCTAAATTACAAAATGAAATAAGCCAATTACGTTCCTGTTCCTGTCCTTGTTCCTGTTTATAGTTAGTATTACATTTATATGGTTGTGTTAGTAGAATCCTTAGGCCATGGTTTTGATCTGTTACTCTGGCGTAAATCGGAAATAAATTTGTTGACATTAGTGAAGTTACACTGGTGTACTGAGATCAGAATCTGGCCCTTGGGTTATTCCAAGAAAGTAAAATAAATAATTTGTGAATGCAAGGGAGGATAAGAGGAGGTGGGAAATAATCTTACTCTACTGTGACCTATCTCCTTGGAGCTTGATCTTGCCCCATTCAAGTCAGTGGCGAAACTCTCATTGAGAGCAAATACAGGCCATTTGTCACCTATATGACCCAGCCGTGAGTCTGACTGATCTTAATGACAGCTTTCCCCTAATATCCCTTCCAGAATTTGTGAATGCAAGGGAGGATAAGAGTACCATCAAATACCATGGTACACACAGTACCAACTCAATTCACCAACCACAGTCAGCTAATGTACAGAGAAACTAGGGAATTCCAAGTATCACAGATTTCAGCGTTTATATGGAACGTGTTATAATTCACTATGTAGCATGAAAACAATTTGTAAACCAATATCAAAGGCCACTGATAGCTGCATATATTTTGAACTCCATGGATTATTCATTATAGCAGTTCACAAACCCACGATTCAGGTTTGCAAAGTGAGCAGAGATGTCAGTAGAACACTGTGGCTGGTTTGCAAATTATGTCACAGACTGTTAGTTTGAGGGTTTGTCTTCACTACAATAACATGGTGTGGGTTTGTTTTTTTTTAAATGTTGGCAAGTTTTTACTAACAGCCTAACACCTAGTTTAGAGAGGGCAAGGTGTACTTTAGATGGACTCAACTAGCTAGCCTGTGCTTGCCTGTGCCTTGTCTGCACTAGAGCTTTATAACCTGTTGTTTTGAACATGCTAGCTAAGATGGTCTTAAACAGTGTTTTCAAACCCTTTACTAAGGTGACCCACCACTGCATTTTGTCTTTTGTTTGTGACTCACCATTGCATAGTTACATATATGCACCCTCTGCTCCGGCACTGCAACCCTAATCCCAGCTGGGTGAGGACGGGAGGCTCCAGGGGGTGGGTGAATGGAGAGCAATACCACCCCACACTCACCCCACAGTGGCAGCTCCTGTCCCATGTGGCTGGGCCAGCTCCCCAGTCCAGGTCTGGCCCACTCTTCACTCAGGTTTGGCCAAGCCATCTCTTCATCATTGAGGGACAGCCAGGTCAAATTTGAGCAAGTGGTATTGGGACCTTGTGCACAAGGTCATAGGGGTGGCCAGACCAAACCTGAATGGCACTGTGACTGCATGCACCAGGTCACAACACCCAGAGTGGAGAGCCAAGTCCAGCCCCATGGGACAGATGCCACTGCTCCAGGGTGAGTGCAAGACAGGCTCTACCCCCGCCCCCCACCAACAGTTGTAGCCTCTTCTTGTGTTAGACTGGGAGAAGCATGTGTTTGCCTAGGCCAGGGCCCAGTGATCAACTGGTTAACCCAGCCCTGGACATGCCAACCAATCTAGAACTGTTCTGTGATTCATTGGTGGGTTAGGACCCACTGTTTGGGAAATACTGTTCTTAAAATAATCAACTTTTGCCTAGTGAAGACAAGCCTGAGTGTCCTGACTAAATTTTACTTTTAAGTTCTTACATTCTGGCTAAGTTTAGTTTCCTGATAGCTTCAATTAGCACTGCATTCCCTACCTCCTATCCTACCTGGACCCATAGGGTTGCCGGGCACCTGTTAGCATTTGCTGTACTTTAGCCCAGAAGTGGCTGAATATCAGTCATGGGTGAACTAGTTCCTAGATGGTATTCAATTTGTAGATGTTTGTAAAGTGATTTAGGATCCATTTGGATGCAAAACGCACATAATTACCATTCTGTTTCCAATAAAATATAGCCGTTAGTGGTTAGCTGTCTTCTGTAACATTGTGTTAGCTTAATTCCCAATTTGAGAAAGTGTAGTGCGATTTCATAACTGTTTTTGAAAAAGGTCACTAAGATGATTTTTTTTAAAAATTGCATTCAATATAGATTAGCCCCACGCTGACATGTGTTTGAAGTAAATATATAGTAATGATGACCTGATACAGTTTTTAAAGCTTTTTTTTATTGAGAGTTTTCCGAACGTAAATAATATACTCCACTCAGGAGAATGAACACGAGAAATGTACTTTACATTTAGTAAATGATCTCTCTCAACATGAGGCTAAAACATTCGGAAACTGAAACTAGTACAAAATATGCTAATCCACTTGGTCAATGGAGTATCTTGAGACAAGCTATTAACCCCATGCTCTGTGATTCGCATCAGCTGCCTGCAGATTTCTGGGTGAAGCTTTAAGGTGTCAGTTTGACTTCTAAAGCTGTCGGTGGGCAGGACCTAGCTGCCTACTTCTCTCCATGGCCATGCTGTCTCAGTTGAGATCAGCCGAAGCACTTGAGCTGGCACTGCATCAGTGTAAGCAAGAAGAAGCAGTTGTCAGGGCATTCTCTGGGAGGGAAAATTTTGCTTTGGAATTTGCTTCCTCTTTCTTGCACTCCACCGTCTAAATAGCCCAGTTCTAATGACCTTCAGGATACATTGCAAAACTCATCATTTTTCCCACATGCTGGAAAGTGGGAGGAAACTGTAAAGGTGGGCAATTGTTGGGTAGGGAGAGAGATCTGAGTTTTTAAGTTGCCTGGGTTACTGGTGGAGTTGTATTAAAATGTATGGCTTACCCTTAGGAAGGACTTTTTTTTTAAAAAAAAGGTAACATTAAGGGTACCTAAAACATATGACTAGATGTCCCTTCTAGCATTCCCATAAGACTATATCAAGACTATATTAATTTTGCTTCAGTAGACTGTATTTCTAGGATAGTGGTACTATTAGAGTAAGTTTAAGATATATGCCTTTCTCTAGGACTGGCTGTAGACTCTAGAGCATCTTAATTACGCGATGCAATTACACTGCATAGGATGAAAGGGGGAGAGGGAGAAAGGAGGTCAACATCTTATGAAAAGAAAATATAATTATAAGGTTGATTTTGAGCAGAACAGGTTGGGATTTTTCCATTGGAATGATTTTCTGACAGAAAATGCTGGTTTTGCAAAATTGAAATTTTTCTACAAAAATATCAATTTTAGCTGGAAAAAAATCAGTTTTCAATGGGGGGAAAGAGCAAACTGATGGCTCTCCAATTCCAGTGTCACTGTCCATCTGCAGGCAGATGGTGAAATTGACAAAAGTCTTCCAGGAAGGCTGCCAAGCCTGGGCACCCTGACTTTCTCCCTCCCGGGCTTTCAGGCTCACCCCCCAGCAATGAGGCACAGAGATGGGGTGCCCAGCCAGTGCTTAATTTCTTCCAGGGCTGAGTTTTGGCATCTCTAGGCTCAGCAATTCATAGCCCCAGCACCTCTGGGCTTGCTGCATCTGTTACAAGTGTTAAAAAAAAAAAAATAGCTTGAGCTCCGGCACCTGGTTGCTTGAGCCGCAGTACCTCTTTTATTACAAATTAAGCACTGTGCCGAGCTCTGGGACCACAGAGTCTGAACACCCCAGTTCTCTGCCTCTCCACCTGGGGGGCGGCGGGAAGGAGGTGTCACTGAGCAGCCAGGCTCTTTGCTTCTCTAGTGGCCTGACCTGCAATGCCCTTGCTCCACCTCTCCCACAGCTGGTCTTGAAGGCTCTTGTCAGTTTCACTTTGTGCTGGATGCTGTTTGTTTCAGGGGACAGGAGTTGTCCAGGCAGGCAGCTAGGAAGCAAAACAATTCCATTTTGATTCTCCCAAAAGAGAATTTTTTTTGAAATCTGTTCCCATTAAAATGTTCATTTTTCACTTTTTTATCCTAGTCCAGGACTAACTTCCCCCGCTCTCCAAAAATGCAACATTTATTATGGGAAAGAATTCTCCTTTTCTGGCCAACTCTAATTATGAGGCTTCCATGTTGACATACTGTCTCACAGAAAAAGGAAAGAGCCTCTTGCCTCAGGAGAGAAAGAATCCATAATAAATAAAACTTGTGATGGAGAGTTCTGATTAAACTAGTTTTCAGTGTCTCTTCCTTGACGCACAATTTCCAATTCCATCCTGCGGGCCTTCAGTCACCCCTGCTCTCTTCCAAGTGTGCTACACTTAATCCAGTGTTGCTACTGCTGTAATCTTTGCCAGTGGGTTTAATGCTTTTGCTAGTTTCCCAAAGGAATGCAGATCACAAAACAAATATGAGCCAACAAACACTGTGATGCAATTGTGAAAAAGGCTAATATCATTTTGAGGTGTATTAACAGGAGCGTTACATGTAAAACATGGGAGGTAATTGATCTGCTGTAGGCAATAACGCATGGCATGAGAGGGAAAAGTCTGCTGCAAAACTTCAGGAACATTGGGGAGAGTTAGATCCTTCTCTTATGCATACAGACTCCCATCAGTATAGGGAAATACTCTTTTTTATATGCAGTATTTCTCCTTAGCTTTTCTTGCTTTCTGTTGAAATTGTATTACTTTTATTATACCAGTCAGAGCCTTTAATAATCCATGTTCTTATCTGCTATGAATTTGCTATGATGTCTAAGCAAAATCTGATAGAGTACTTCTCTGGACAATTTCAAGGCCTATGCAAGTCATTTTTTAAAGAAAAAAGTGGGTTTCTCGCTCACTCAGTCTCCATCATCAGAAATCTTAACACTTCACAGAGATTGGAGAAACTGTGTTCTAGACTAAAATAGGAAATTCTATCTGCCAGGCAATGAGTTGGCCAGTCTTCAAACTGTATCACTGTGCCTTTCCTTACTAAGATCATTGAAGTATGGTGGCATCTACAATAGGAAAGTAGCTGTGCTTCTAAAAAACAACAACAATAAAACACAAATTATTGAGAGCTTAATGAGAGTTCATTAATTTGGTCAAGGGTGAATTTTAGAATAGAAATGTTGGGCTGAACTGGACCTCAAGAGGTCATCAATTCTAGCCCCTGTGGTGAGGACTAAGTAAACCTAGGCAATCTCTGCCAAGTGTTTGTCCAACCTGTTCTTAAAAGCCTTCAAGGATGGAGATTCCACAACCTCCCTTGGAAGCCTATTCTAGGACTTAACTACCCCTATAGTTAGAAAGTTTTTCCTAATATATAACCTAAATCTTTATTGCTACAGATTAAGCTCATTACTTTTTGTCCTGCCTTCAGTGGACAGGGAGAACAATTCAGCGCCTCTTTATAAGAGTCCTTAACATATTTGAAGACTGTTATTGGATTCCCCTTTTTGCAAAACTAAACATGCCAATATTTTTAACCTTTCCTCATAGATTTAGAAAAACCTCTTATCATTTTTGTTGCTCTCTTTTGGACTCTCCAGCTGGTTCACATCTTTCCTAAAGTGTGGTGCCCAGAATGGGACACAGAATACTCCAACTGGGGCCTCACTGGTGCTGAGTAGAGTGGAATAATTACCTTCCATGTGTGACATACAACATTCCTTTTAACACACCCCAGAATGATATGCGCAACTGCATCACATTGCTGACTCATTGAATTTGTGATCCACTATAACCCCCTAATCCTTTCTGGCACCTCTACCGCCTAATTATTCCCCATTTTCTAGTTGTGGATTTGATTTTCTTTCTTCCTAAGTATAGTACATTGCACTTGCTTTGATTGAATTTCATCTTGTTGATTTCAGACCAATTCTCCAATTTGTCACGGTCATTTTGAATCCTAATCCTGTCTTCCAAAGTGCTAGCAACCCCTCCCAGCTTGGTGCCATCTGTACATTTTATGAGCATGCTTTTCACTCCCTTATCCAAGTCATTAATGAAATAGTGAATGGTACCAGATGCAGGACTGATCCTGTGGCACCCCATTAAATGCATCCTCCCAGTTTAACAGCAAACCATTGATAACCACTTCTGAGTACGGTCTGTCAACCAGTTGTGCACCTGCCCTATAGTAATTTCATTTCACATTTCCCTGGATTGCTTATGAGAATGTCACATCCTGTCAAGCCTTTCTAAAATCAAGATATTTCACATCTTATGCTTCCCCCCTTCCACTAGGCCAGTAAACCTGTCAATGTCAGCCCCATTTTTGGAGGGTGAAATTTGACTTGTTTTTTTCTATGGAAATGTTGCCAGTTTTCAAACATTTGTCTCTGCTATAATATCATTTTTGCAGTAAAAATAGTTTTACAATAGCAACAGTTACAACCCCAAAACATTTTTCCATTTTGAAACAACAAAAATGTGTTTTTTTTCATGTGTTTTGCTAAGAATGTAGGCATTTGTTTCCTCTCACAGGCCTATTGATCCATTTCAAGTATGAGAGACTTAAGAGTAATTTTTTGGTGCTGTCTAAAATTATTTTAGTCTTATTTCGTTCAGCTCCCACATTTTAATTACATGAGCTGAATGTACTGTACCCATCTCAGTTCTACGATGAAGTTCCATATGGTTCAGTTTTTGAACCTTTGCTGTTCTTGTTTCCTCTCATTCGACTGCATAATTTCCGCTACAGGATGAGTAACAATTAACCACTATCATTGTGGTTCTGATGCTGGCGTAGAGATTTATTTTTCCATCTCCAGTGACCTGGGGCAGAAAGTTCTGATTTGATTAGGTGTCTAAATGATATTCAGTACTGGATGTTTGAACATTTCCTGAAGTTAAATTCTGAGAGAACACAGCTAATTTGAGTTGCCAGTTCCTCTAGATAAGTTACCTTATATCCTGTTACAAAGGTAAAGTTGGGGTCATCTTTGATACTTGTTTCTTAGCTATAGTACAACAAAAATGTCATGCCCACGTTGCACTCCATATGTTTATGGAAATATTTTTATAAGTGTAAATATGATGTCACTGGAATATGTTTTATACAAAAGGTCTCTTGTAAAGTATCATTACAAAGCGTATAATCTATGGAGTGTGTTCACCCTATTTGTATGAATGTATCATTCTTGTATCTGAAATTAGGAATATGAAATATAATTCTGAGGCCCTATTGTAGTTATGCAAAGTGTGGGCCATTAATGGTTTGGAATCTTGATGGCCCCCATTAAGTAAGACAATTGGTTGTAGATGGCTCTGTTTACTTGTAAGCCTTCCTGTATAGTGTGTGCCAGCGAGTGGGTAATGAAGTCTCACAGGTTATGTGAACATGGCACATGATACTGGAATCCATCTTTAACCTGGTGCTTTCCCAAGGAGGGGGGGCAGACCCAGAGAGAGACAAAGGATTCCTACCTTGTGCCAAAGCTATAAAAGGGGAGGAACGGAACAAAGGGGTCCCAGTCATGTGGAATCCCCTGCTTTTCACCTAAGACGCCTGCTGGAACTAACAAGTCCTGTACCAGGGGAAAGGATTGGGCCCAGACTAGGAAGTGGCCTAGTCTGTGAAAGAAGCTTATTGGAACATCTCTAAGGGTGAGATTTACCTGTATTCAGTTTCTTAATGGATTAGGCTTAGACTTACGTGTTTTGTTTTATTTTGCTTGGTAACTTACTTTGTTCTGTCTGTTATTACTTGGACCCACTTACATTCTACTTTTTATACTTAATAAAATCACTTTTGTTTATTACTGAACACAGAGTAAGTGATTAATACCTGGGGGAGCAAACAGCTGTGCATGTCTCTCTATCAGTGTTATAGAGGGCAGACAGTTTATGAGTTTACCCTGTATAAGGTTTATACAGAGTAAAATGGATTTAGTTGGGGTTTAGATCCCATTTGGAGCTGGGTGTTGGAGACAGGAGTACCTGCTGAGTGGTTTTCAGTTAAAGCCTGCAGTTTTGGGGACATGGTTCAGACCCTGGATCTATGTTGCAGCAGGCTAGCGTGTCTGGCTCAACAAGGCAGGGTTCTGGCGTCCCAAGCTGACAGGGAAAATGGGCTCAGAGGTAGTTTCAGCACGTCAGGTAACAGTCCCAAAGGGGCCTCTGTGACCGAACCCATCACACCGGCACCGAACCCATCACACCGGCATTTCTAGGACACAGCTGAGCTGTGAACAGTGTTTTCACAGAAGGACTCTGAGTCATTAATTCATGATTTCATTACATCTCAGCTGGATTATTGCAATTCATTTTTCATAGGTCTTACAGAATATTTATTGTAGATGTTGCACTATTATCCGGAATTGTGCAACTGAAGCTTAGATAGATTAGGTGTATATTTGACCACCTACTCTTCACAGCAAGCAGCAGCACAGTCTCATTTTCCTTTGACCTCCCTCCTTAAAACGCTAGGTGCAGGGGGATGAGTGACATCATCGCCTCTAATGCCACCAAGGGCTTGTCCTCACTACCCCTTTTTATCATGTTCTTACATGCTATTTAATAAACACAACTATGACATAGTTGGCATCACAGAGGGTTGGTGGGATGATACGCTTGACGGGAATATTGGTATAGAAGGGTAAATATATATACTTGCCCTGAGGTCGAGATGGAAATAGGAGACTGGTTGCAAGTCTCTGAGTTAAGGATAAAAGGGGTAAAAAACCAGAATGATGTCATGGTAGGGGGTCTACTGCAGACCACCTAACCACGAAGAAGAGGTGGATGAGGCTTTTTTTTTTAACTAAGAAAATCATCCAAAGCACAGGACTTGGTGATGATGGGGGACTTCAACGACCCAGACATCTGTTGGGAAAATAACACAGCAGGGCCCAGATTATCCAACAAGTTCTTGGGCTGTATAGGAGACAATTTTTTTTTTTATTTCAGAAGGTGGAGAAAGCTGCTAGGGAAGAGGCTGTTCTAGATTTGATTGTGACAAATTAGGAAGAACTGGTTAAGATTTTGAAAGGGAAAGGCATCTTAGATGAAAGTGATCATGAAATGGTAGAGTTCATGCTTCTAAGGAATGGTAGGAGGGAAAACACACAATAAAGATAATGGATTTCAGGAAGGCAGACTTTAGCAAACTCAGGGAGTTGCTTGGTAAGATTCCATGGGAAGCCAGTCTAAGGGGAAAAACAGTTCAAGAGAGTGGGCAGTTTTTCAAAGAAACATTGTTAAGGGCACAAGAGCACTATGTAAGAAAGATAGGAAGTACGACAAGAGACCACCTTGGCTTAACCAGGAGATCTTCAATTATCAGAAACTCAAAAAAGAGCCCTACAAAAAGTGCAAACTAGGTCAAATTACAAAGGATGAATATAAACAAATACCACAAGTATGTAGGTACAAGTTAGACAGGCCACGGTTCAAAATTAGATTAAACTGGCTAGAGACATAAAGGGTAACAAGAAAACATTCTACAAATAGATGGAAGTGGAAGACCAAGGACAGGGTAGGCCTGTTACTCAATGAGGGGGAGGAAGACAATAACAGAACATGTGGAAATCGCAGAAGTGCTAAATTACTTTTTTGTTTCAGTTTTCATCAAAAAAGGTTAGTAGCGATTGGACATCTAACATAGGAATGCCAGTGAAAATGAGGTAGGATCAGAGGCTAAAATAGGGAAAGAATGATCTAAAAATTTCTTAGACAAGATAGATGTCTTCAAGTCACCAGGGCCTGATGAGATACATCCTAGAATATTCAAGGAGCTACTGAGGACATATCTGAGCCACTAGCTATTATCTTCAAAAAGTCATGGAAGACAGGAGAGATTCCAGGGAACTGGAAAATGGTACTATATTTGCCACCTATAAAAAGGGAAATAAGGACAACACGGGGAATACAGACCAGTCAGCATAACTTCAGTACCTGGAGCAAATAATTAAGCAATCAATTACAAACACCTAGAAGATAAGTAACAGTCAGCATGGATTTGTCAAGAACAAATAATGTCAAACCAATCTAATAGCTTTCTTTGACAGGGTAACAAGACTTGTAGATAGAGGGGAAGTGGTACATGTGCTATATCTTGACTTAAGTAAGGCTTTAGGTACTGTCTCACATGACCTTCCCATATAAAACCTATATGGAGCTAAAAAGAAAAAAGAAAAGGAGTACTTGTGGCACCTTAGAGACTAACCAGTTTATTTGAGCATGAGCTTTCGTGAGCTACAGCTCACTTCATCGGATGCATAGCATATTGTGGAAACTGCAGAAGAAACTGGTCTTCTGCAGTTTCCACAATATGCTATGCATCCGATGAAGTGAGCTGTAGCTCACGAAAGCTCATGCTCAAATAAACTGGTTAGTCTCTAAGGTGCCACAAGTACTCCTTTTCTTTTTTCTTTTTACGAATACAGACTAACACAGCTGTTACTCTGAAACCTGTCTATATGGAGCTAGTATAAGATGGGTGCATAAGAGGCTGGAAAACTGTTCCCAGAAAGTAGTTATCAGTGGTTCACAGTCAAGCTGGAAGGGCATATCAAGTGGTGTCCTGCAGGGATCAGTTCTAGATCTGGTTCTGTTCAATATCTTAATCAGTGATTTAGATAAAGGCATAGATGGTACATTTACAAAGTTTGCAGACAATACAAAGCTGGGAGGGGTTGTAAATGCTTTGGGGAATAGGATTAAAATTCAAACTGATCTGGACAAATTGGAGAAATGTCTGAAGTAAATAGGATGAAAGTCAATAAGGGCAAATGCAAAGTTCTCAATTTAGGAAAGAACAGTCAGTTGTACACATACAAAAAGGGAAATGACTGCCTAGGAAGGAGCACTGCAGAAAGGTTACCCGGGGGTCATAGTGAATCACAAGCTAAATATGAGTCAAGGGTGTAATAATGTTGCAAAAAAAGCAAACATTATTCTGGGATGAATTAGCAGGAGTGTTGTAAGGAAAACACGAAAAGTAATTCATTTCACTCTATTCCACGCTCATTAGGCCTCAACTGGAATATTGTGTCCAGTTTTGGGAGCCAAATTTCAAGAAAGATGTGCACAAATTGGAGAAAGTCCAGAGAAGAACAACAAACATGACTAAAAATTTAGAAAAATATGACTTATGAGGGAAGATTTTAAAAATTGGGTTTGTTTAGGCTGGAGAAGAGAAGACTGAGGGGGGACATGATGACAGTTTTCAAGTTCATAAAAGGTTGTTATAAGGAAGAGGGAGAAAAATAGTTCTCCTTAACCTCTGAGGATAGGACAAGAAGCAATGGGCTTAAATTGCAGAAAAGGTGGTGTTGGTTGAACATTAGGAAAAACTTCCTGTCAGGGTGGTTAAGCACTGAAATAAATTGCCTAGGGAGATTGTGGAATCTCCATCTTGGGAGATTTTTAAGAGCAGGTTAGACAAACCTATCTGGGAAGGTCTAGATAATACTTAGTCCTGCCTTGAGTGCAGGGGACTAGGCTGATGACCTCTCGAGGTCCCTTCCAGTCCTATGATTCCATGACAGTAAGGAGCCAAGTTAACTAACACAGTGCTAACTACAACTTTGCAGTCAATGAAGATATGGATAAACCAAGTTCTAACCATGACGAGCTGATGCAATGGAGAACAGGTTTGTCTTTGTCTACCCTGTGTTCATCATCTTAGCTAACTGAACGTTTCACAGTTGTGTCCTAATGACACAAAGTTTTGTAGTGAAGACAAGGCCTAATTAACTGATGGCAATGAAGTAATTCCCATGGGTGCATCTTTCAGATTTAGTTCTTGAGTGCGAGCTCTTCAGAAGTGGCAGCTTCACTTTCTGTGGAAGCCACTGGCAAGTCGCATATGCGGCAATACTAACGGGTTAGCCTTAAGAGGCAAGTATCCCACTAGTTATCCATCTTATACTTGGATTGCAATACATACCAATCTCAGTAGAAAATCACTGTTATTTTTCCTCTCGGGAGGTTGTTGTAATATATTGCTTATTGTGAGTACTGTGCCTTTTTTGGAAATGTGTAATAGATTGTTAAATGGATCTTCACACTTGAAGTCACTTATTTCATATTCTAACTGTGAACAAAATCATCCCTGTGGGGTTACATTCTCAACAAATCTGTACATTAAAACTATATATATTTATATTCTAAAGCTGAACAGGGAGGAAAAAAAGAAAGTATTAGTCTGAAAAAAGCTAATGTCAATTCACCTGTATTTGTAAATATTCAAACCATCAAACTCTATTACTGTGAAGATTTGTGAAAACTGAATCTCAAACTGGCAGATTTCACGAACTGAATACACAATCAGGAGTTTTGTGGTGGAGCAATCCAATCAGCTGAGCAATCCGATCAGCCAAGAGAAAAACAAACATGTGACTTATCTAACTAAGCAACACAGCAAAAGTCACAAGTATTCTTAATAAACTGTTAGCAAGTTGTCTGAAAACCAAGCAATATACACTGAAGAGATTGGCAAATAAACTTGAACGATGAACGAATTAACAATTTCGTTATCTATTTGAAAACTGAAGAGACAAAATTTGTCAAATATTTGTTATTTATTATGAGTTATTTGTTCAGCTCTAGTCTACAGTATAAATTAAAGAGTAGGAGAACTCATGCTGAAATATTCCCTAAATTTGTAATGCATGCATATATTCTCAAAGTAACTGTTGTTTAAGGTCCTAAATCAGCAAGAAACTTACTATGTTTCTAACTTTAAGCATGTGAATAGCCGCATTGATTTCAATAGGGCTATTCACAAGCTTAAGTACCTGATTGAATTGAAGCCTAATTTTCCCAAATAAAATCCTGGACAGATTAAAAATAATAAAGTTATATTAGAAGCAGCATTTGGACAGTGAAGCTTTTTGTACACCTTTGGGGAGTGGGGATAGGGAGGTGCCATGGCATATGGCAGAAAAGAGATGCAACAGAAGGAAAAAGAAGCTGGTTAGACACTGAAAAAGAAAGTATAGGGATTTAAGAAGAATGACTTTGTAACCCCCGAATTTGACATTCCTGTGTGTACCCCAAACGTGATAGTACTTCAGTTAGCCATTTGTGTGTTTAGCCACTTCCAGGCTCAGAGAGGCAAGGCCCTATAGCTACATGCTTGCAGTTTTGCTACTTAGAATGGAAGGTTGGAACAGGGAGTTAATGTTTAATAGACGGAATGTTTGGACAGCTGACCATGGTTTTGGGTGCCTTTGACACATAAGTTTTAGTGTTGTTATGATTAGAAATGCTTTGCTAATAAGGAGAATAATTAATTATTACTGGTCATTGCTGAGGAAATTGTTTGCCTCTTAGGGGCTATTACAGATTATGTTTTTGTTCAGAGAAAATTTATAAAAAAAGTTTAGTTAGGAATTGTATTTTGGAGCAGTCCGAGGAAGTTTTTCTTTGGGCAAGGATCTGACACTAAGTTCTCCAGCAGCTGGATGGAAGGAGGGCCCCCGGAAGCTTGGTTGTTGATTCCTTCAAACTATTTCAAACTTTTTGGGTAACTATAAATATTTAAAATGCTCTAAACTTACTGCTACAGCAAATAGATATATAAAGATATATATATATATATATAAAACATAATAAAATAGTTTTAAGTAAAAGCCCTCTTATTTATAGCAATCATTTATCAAACAAAAATGTTATGTCCCCATTAATTTATTCCTAACACCGCCTTAAAAAAACACAATTAAGTTACCACTACTTTAGAGTCTAAAAAACCTAAATAACTTAAGTAATGACAACTAGATTGCAATCCTAATAAGGAAATACAAAGAGTGCTTTGTAAGCTGAATTGACAAGCTGAGAAACAAATTGGACAAGGCTAGCAACAGAAAATAGAGATGATTTCTTATATTATTATAGCATATATACTTTTAACATCAATCAGGATAACATAATGAAGTAAAGATATATTTCTAATATCACAAATACAATCTCTCATTTATTCTGGTTAATACCATCCCATCCAAATATTTCTATTCTTACAGCTATACAGACCCAGCATTAATGTCATGTGATGGAATTTCCTGCTATTAATTTCTCATCACTTCCTAGCCTTTGTAATCCTGTATAGTTTTATTACCCAGCACAGGCACGTTATTGTTTCTTTGGCAATCAGATGAAATTGTTACTATATGTCTTTAAATTAGAAATAAATCATACAGTTGTACTTTTATGTCATTGGCCCATTTCGCTTCTCATGCAAACTGGTTTTACCCGTCTGTAACAATTGATTCTAATAGTTATTTCAGATTTAAACTGGTGTAACTGAGAGGAGAATCAGCCCCATAAAGGGCTAAATCATGGCTTTGCCACAAGCAAAGGGTTGGGGATTGTTGCCAATTTACTGCAGATGTTATGGATAGGAGTGGCTGAAAAATTTCCATTTTAACATGATACAGTGGAAAACTGGGTTTTCAGCTAAACTAAAATTTTATTGGAAAGTTCCTGATTTCCTTGGAAAAGTGTGTGTGTGTGTGAGAGAGAGAGAGAGAGAGAGATCCAACAATTAAAAATGGTTTTGGCCAAAGTTTTTTTGGTTTTTATTTTTCACTTTTGCATTGTGAATCCAGTACATCTTCTGGAGACCTGCTGTTTCAAGGAGAATTTTGGTCCTGTTCTGCTCTCATCAAAGCCAGTGAAGGGTTGCTGTTGATTTCAGGGGGTAACATTCTCTCTTTGAATCATACCTTACTTGTCAAATACCCCTACTGAAGTCTATGGGAGTACCTGCAAGGCACTACTCAACAAGAGCAAGGCTATCAGAATATGGTCCAATGGCAGGAGCAGGTCCTTTCTCTAGTTTTTTAGTGGATAAAATATTTTGATTGTTTGAGGAAGGAATTAAAATACCCTGGCTGATGAATCAGGAAGAGAACTGCACTTGTGTAAATGGGACTTATTTATAGGAAATCAGCCACCCCAGTTGTATGTGTCTGTGGGAGGCACCTTGACATCTTGGTCAACCTGGATATGTAGCCCGTATTATTCTGTAAAATAAACCTTTGACAGGTGCAGATGGACCTGTGAAAGAGAAGTCTCTAGGTACTTTCTGCTGAACAGGCCCCAAAAGATTATCCTTGTGGCATTTCATTGGAACAAATGCTGACAAATCTTTAAACTGTTATGCCTCATCAAAGCAAACAGTTGATTTGTGAATGAGCCTATTAATTTAGTAATCTGAAACCATGAGTTCTAGTGAAATGAAGAGGAGAGGAGCAATGGCAGGAGATGGAGCTAGAGATCTGTAAACTACAAGTTTGTTTAGAGGAGCAGTTCAGCTTCCTTTATCTGCAACGTTGCATTCAGGGTCTTCTCTAACTTGCTGTTAGATTGCAAATGTATATATTTTTTACTAACTGCAGACCAAATTCTGAGAGGTGCACTTCTACTTAAGTCAATAGGAGTTCTGCCAAAGTAAAGACTGAAAATTAAGTAAGAATTTGTGGCTCTGGCCCTGTAATTGCCATTCATTTTATGGAGCTGAGCAGTTCATTATAGCCATATTATAGCTTTTAGCTTCTTTAAGCCTCCTTTAATCTGTCAAATACTAATCTTTCCTTGTAATTTAGATTTTGCTACATTTGTTTGCTGACTGCTTTACAGTTTTAGTGATCACTAGTCCTCTTGGGTTGATGTAATTCACTGGTAAATCTTTTACTTTATTACTTTTGTTGCATTATTTGGCTAGGGTAATTTTAAACTCCTGAATACCTACATTTCAGTGCTAAGTATTCCAGTTGCTATAACAACTTAATACATTTGATCCTGTAAGAATCTTAAAATTATCATGCAGAAATAGGTATACCCCTTTTTTGGATTAGTATTCAAATCTCCAGAATATTACAGTTATTCTGAAATTTTCTTAAGATAATGTTGGGAGCCCAGAATAGTTTCAGTAATAATGCAGGGAATGAGCGAAAATGCCCCTGAAGCATTCATTAAGGATTAATTAAGAGTTATGTTATGCTTATGAATTCCTTTAGGGCTACTTTAGAAATCCTTAATTGGATTCCTTAATTCTTATAAGATTTCTTGCCAAACACTAGGTTTAAGCTGAAAATTTAACATTTTTTTTACTAATTTAGCCATAGTCCAAACTTGTTAACATGAATATTGTGGAACTAAGAAATGTTTCTTGATAAGGTTGTTCACTTGACAAGAAATTATTTTAAGAGTGCTGTGGAGTCAGTGGGGCATACACAGAGGTTCAGTTATTTTCGTGGATAGATTAGTGAGTTTTTATTTGTAAAACGATGGATTTGCTAAATAAATATTGCTTCATCAAGATGCCTATCACCCATATCAGAAATCCAGTAAACAGTTTCAATTGACAGCACACGTGCAAGATAATATTATTTCCTTGCTTATACAGAAAGAATCAATAGTATGAAACTGTTGATTAGTTTCTACGGGACTATTTGAAAGTGTCGTGGGGACTCTCAGATGGAAAGTTGACAGTGGAAAAGGTTAATAAATGTTTCTTCCATCCTGGAGAACAAACAGTTAGTTATTCTTCATTGGAATAGGGTTAAGCTGATGTCCCAATAAGCAGATGATGTTGTCTTTCATGTCTCAAGAGAGATGATTGACCAAAGCTAGTCTCTAGCATGATGGTTGCTGCTGTTTCGTCACCTAGCCAGAAGCAGCCAGGCCTTCAATAACCAGTGAATGGTCTCTTATTTTCTCTCTGGAGTGGCACTCCCATTCTGTTTCCACCAATTTTCACATCTGGTGAAAAGAATATAAGCAAGGATTTAATCGTGTCACTTATTTCTTTGGTGGTAGCTTTTTAAATTGGTAAAGTTATTTTCAGCAATTCAGAGAGCTTCAGTTTACTGATTGTTGATGTGCTGTGCTCCATGAGATTGTCTGAATATTGGAATAAAGTAGCTAATCTCTGTCATAAGGAGGGTATATTTGGGGCATCAAATTGCATTCCTCGACAGGGAACTAAGATTCTATGAGAACAAACTGGAAGATAAAGTAGCTGTGATGGAAGTCCTATTTACGTGTAAAAAATCAACCCACGTGGTAGCCGCAGCAACTGGCAGAGAAGTTGGGTTTTATCACTTTAGTGATGAGTAGCGGTTGGATTTCATTTTACTGCTGCATGAATGTGATTTTAAAGTCTCCAGCGGACAGCGTTCATTGATTCTCAGCATTTAGGGCCAATGGGAGATGCTGTGGCTCATGGGAGTGCTTAATGAGATCTCCTGGCACTTGAAGGAATAGGTTAGGCATGATGTTTTCAGATTCTGTTAATGGAAGGGACAGGGAGACAGGTTCTGGGGGTGTGGTGGGTTGTAATTGAAAATTCCATCGACTGAAGTTGGGCATGTAAATGGTGTAGCAAGGGGCTCTTTGTTAGAATCATGTGACTCTGTGAGCTGTCAGTACTGATCAAAATAATTGGGATGGCATTTAGGTAAAGCAGAGGACTGGCAGTTAAGACATTTGGGTTCTGGGCCTGCTCTGCCACAGACTTCCGATGTCATGTAAAGCAAGCTACAGAGATCTCTTTGGGCCAGAGGTACCTGCGGTACTAGTGGCTGCATCTTCAGCGAGGTTGTATCAGCGTATATCAGCAGCGAACTTGGTTCCCCGCGCATCCGTTTCCCACTTTGTAACTTCCCTCTCCCCGCCATCCCAGGGTGGATTGAAGATTAAATCATTCATATTTGTGAAGTACTTTGAGACCTTGGGACACAAGGCTCCTACAGGAGTGAAATTTATTATGTTTCTTCCTCTCCCACCTGTACCCTGTCATCCCATCTCCCCAAGCATTCACCCTCCCCTTAGCAGCACTTCTTCCTTCTCATTTCTCCTCTTTATCCTTCCAGCTCTCTCTCTTCCTCCCTTTCTTCTAGTCTCTTATTCCTTCCCCTTGTCCTTTCTTCACTTTGCCCCAATTTGCCTTTGTATTATTATTATTACCCCCCCTCTTCCCCCAGCCTTAATTCTTGCCTAGGGTTAAGCCAGACCACACCAGTTGTGGAGAGAAGGGGTGCCCCCCAACCTCTCCTGGCACAGGGACCAGGATCAATCCAGCTCTTTATATTGTGGGATTTTTCAAAAGCACCTTAGGTGCCTATTGATTTAACTGGAAACTAGGCAGCAAGGTGCTTTTGAAAATACCAGTAGACCCCTATCTGCATCCCTGTGTGTCTCAATAGTTTTAAAAATCTGGCCCTAAGTCCTCTCTACAGCACCCAGCAGAGCTGTTCTCATACCGCACCTTTTGGAAAGGCAGAGCAGGGACTACTCCAGCTTGCATTCCACTAGAGCCCCTGGAGCCTCGGTACCTGCTTCAGGCACATTGCCCACGTGGGAAAGACCATGCCTATGGGCTTTACAGCCCCAATCTCGGCCTGGGTCTCCCTGTGTTGACATCTGTTCTCATCACTAAAAAGATTTTTCTTAAACTTTCCTGGCAGTTCCCTGCTTATGAATGTTTTACATTTAAAGTATAAAATTTAGATTCATGATCATTACTTTTCATTTGTATTACTCTAGGACCTAGAGGCTCCAACTGAGAGACCAGACCCAATTGTGCTAGGCACTGTATATTCACACACAGTAAGAGACAGTCCCGGCCTAAAAGAGACTACCATTTAAACAGAGACAGACAAAAAGGAAAAGAAAGGAAGCATCATTATCCCCATTTTACTGATGGTTATCCAGGCCAGTAAATTAATGTATACATATTCAAAATGTACATATCACTACATGGTTTTGGGAAGGTCAGAGTAAGTTCTGATATCTCATAATTGATAGATTTGTTTGTAGGTTGTAGATGTGGTTCTGTTCTATCTGCAGAAGAATGGAAAAGAGTGGGACTGAAAACTTCCTAGGTTAAAAGAAAAGGAGTACTTGTGGCACCTTAGAGACTAACCAATTTATTTGAGCGTAAGCTTTCGTGAGCTACAGCTCACTTCATCGGATGCATAAAGTGGAAAGTACAGTGAGGAGATTTTATACATACACACAGACCATGAAAAAATATACATTGTAAGGAAGGAGAGTGATCACTTAAGATGAGCTATTACCAGCAGGAGAGTGGGGTGGGGGGAGAGAAAACCTTTTGAAGTGATAATCAAGGTGGGCCATTTCCAGCACATTTCCAGGAGTTAACAAGAACCTCTGAGGAACAGTGGCGGGGGCGGGGGGGAAGAGGAATAAACAAGGGGAAATAGTTTCACTTAGTATAATGACTCAACCACTCCCAGTCTCTATTCAAGCCTAAGTTAATTGTATCCAATTTGCAAATGAATTCCAGTTCAGCAGTCTCTCGTTGGAGTCTGTTTTCGAAGTTTTTTTGTTGAAGGATAGTCACTTTGAGATCAGAAATCGAGTGTCCAGAGAGACTGAAGTGTTCTCCGACTGGTTTATGAATGTTATAATTCTTGACATCTGATTTGTGTCCATTTAGTCTTTTACGTAGAGATTGTCCAGTTTGGCCAATGTACATGGCAGAGGGGCATTGCTGGCACATGATAGCATATATCACATTGGTAGATGTGCAGGTGAACGAGCCTCTGATAGTGTGGCTGATGTGATTAGGCCCTATGATAGTGTCCCCTGAATAGATATGTGGGCACAGTTGGCAACGGGCTTTGTTGCAAGGATAGGTTCCTGGGTTAGTGGTTCTGTTGTGTGGTGTGTGGCTGCTGGTGAGTATTTGCTTCAGGTTGGGGGCCTGTCTGTAGGCAAGGACTGGCCTGTCTCCCAAGATTTGTGAGAGTGATGGGTTGTCCTTCAGGATAGGTTGTAGATCCTTGATAATGCATTGGAGAGGTTTTATTTGGGGCCTGAAGGTGACGGCTAGTGGCATTCTGTTATTTTCTTTGTTGGGCCTGTCCTGTAGTAGGTTAAAGCACTCTGTATGCAGGCAGAGATAGGAGATTTGGAGTCCGAGCCTGCAAAGGGCTGAATATACTTTATTCCCATTCATGCTGATGGAAGTTCAGGGCTGTTAATATGCCACACTGAAAATTTGAACAAATTTATATAGCTCTCTATGAAAACTTTTGTCTACAGTAAACAGAAATGACATATGTTATAATAACTAGGCTTTCAGTTGGGTTGTTTAGGGTTTTTTAAATACTTATGACCACTTCATTATTCCATCCTTACTTTTATGTGGCATGGAACTTGGATTGTATACTAGAAATACAGCTCTGTCATTTAAATTCTGTAAACTTGAGCCACGTTATATTTCCATTTGGGAGGTGGAGGGAGGTGCCTAGGCTATAAGAGTAGGGAGAGGAGAACTGAAGAGAAGTGAGAGTGATCCAAATTAATATTTTGCATAACTTATTCTGGAAAACATTAGACAAATCTTTACTCAGAGTGCTAATTTACTCTATTCTCACTTTGTGTCCAGTAACTCAAGAGCAACGTCTCACTTTTTACACACACACAGCAAACAAACCCTCAGGTGGGAAAGTAACAGCCACCAACAGACACATGCACTTGCCTATTTATATATCTGCACTTGCCAATGCATGTTTAATAGAGCCGTGTCAAATATTTGCATAAAATTCTAAATCACTCTGAACTTCCCTGGATTCGCTTTTTGTTCCAAATCGAAAGCCAAATCACATTAACTGAAAAACTTACCAAGGAGTCTTTTGAGACCTCATGGGTCAGTTGTTTGTTTTGCTTTCAAATGCATGATTTCAGCGGGTTTTGTTTAAAAAGGGGACCAAGTCATCAGATTCTACTGAATAGAGCTTTGAGATTTTGAGTAGGATCAAACCTAAACCTTGAACTTGTCCACAGTGAAAGAAAAAAAAAAGAAAAAAATTCTATGTCAACACCAGTGATGAAAACTCAGCTTTTGCGTCATATTCTGTGAACTTTCACACTGGCGGGCTGCACAAAAATAAGTTCCTATTCTTGTTTAAACTTAAACAGTGTTAGATGAACGTAAATGTTCCTAGGCCTTAGAGCTTAACAGGCACATATTTAAAAGGTTTAGATGCACAGTACCCTAACCACTAGGCTATGGGATATTCTGATGTGAGAGGGGCTCCTGCCTCCCTCAGTCTCTCCTGTTGAAGCTGCTCCACTGTGTATAAATAATTAAAGCATCAGTTGGCCCGAGAGAGAAAGCAAGCCTGTGAATGACTCTATAGCTTGGTGATTAAAGCACTCACCAAGGCTGTGGGAGACCCAGTCCCCTAGTGCCAGTGATTCTTTAATTATTTATCTAAAGTGAAACAGCTTCAAGTAGAGACAATGTGGGGCTCAATAAACTATCCCATAGTCCAGTGGTTAGGGCACTCACCTGAGAGGTTTCAAATCCCTTCTCTCCTTAATGTGGAGGGAGAATTTGAACTGTGGGACTCCCCCATCCCCATCGAGTACCCTAACCACTGGGCTCAAAGTTGAGGGAAATTCTTCTTGCCTCCCCTTTAGCTCATATGCGGGGCCCAATCTGCTAAGTGGCCTCTGAGCTCACTTTCTGGATCAGGCCCTGCAGGCAAGTTAGGCAGAGGAACTTATGTATTTTTTCAGATCATGCATTGCACTGGGATTTGCAGGCAAGTTAGGCAGAGGAATTTATGTATTTTTTCAGATCATGCATTGCACTGGGATTTAGGCATCCAGATGCCTAAAGAGAGGCTGCAGTGCACATGCGTGGAGGCAGAAACATAGGCACCAAGGGAGCTGTTACTGGAAAAACTATAGGTGAAAAACTATAGTCTCTACGTAAAAGAATAAATGGACACAAATCAGATGTCAAGAATTATAACATTCAAAAACCAGTCGGAGAACACTCGAATCTCTTTGGTCACTCGATTACAGACCTGAAAGTGGCAATTCTTCAACAAAAAAAACTTCAAAAACAGACTCCAACGAGAGACTGCTGAATTGGAATTAATTTGCAAACTGGATACAATTAACTTAGGCTTGAATAAAGACTAGGAGTGGATGGGTCATTACACAAAGTAAAACTATTTCCCCATGTTTATTCCCCCACTCCCCCGCTGTTCCTCAGACGTTCTTGGCAACTGCTGGAAATGGCCCACCTTGATTATCACTACAAAAGGTCCCCCCTCTCCCCCCCCCCGCTCCGCTCTCCTGTTGGTAATAGCTTACCTTAGCTGCAAAAAGAAAAGGAGGACTTGTGGCACCTTAGAGACTAACAAATGTATTTGAGCATAAGCTTTCGTGAGCTACAGCTCACTTCATCGGATGCATTCAGTGGAAAATACAGTGGGGAGATTTATATACACAGAGAACATGAAACAATGGGTGTTACCATACACAGTGTAACGAGAGTGATCAGGTAAGGTGAGCATCACTCTCATTACAGTGTGTATAGTCCATTATTTTTAGTGTTTAGCAAAATTATGAATTTAAGCTCCCAGGCTCATCTTTTGAAGGTGGTGTGCAGGTTTCCTTTGAGGATGAAGACCGAGAGGTCAAATTATAGAGTGATTGCTTTGTGCACACTCTCATTCTTGGATCTTGTTTAAAAGAAACCAGATACAATTTGATCAGCACAGCATTCCGAAATTTCAGAGAGACATCTTATTTGAACACTACATTTTTATCAGTTACAGTCAAACCTTGTTTATCAAAATGAGATGGGGGAAGTGAAAATAATATGTATAATCAGGGTTTTGGATAAGATGAAGACTTTTCTATGTATCTAAGACACAATTCAGAATAAGAATCAGTTTGACTCTGAATTTTTGGATAACTAGAATCAGGTTAAATAAGGTTCTCCTGTACTCTTTGGGTCAGTGTTTTGACTCCTGCACCTGGCAGCCAACGTAATGCTGAAGAGTGCTGTCCTTATGTGGCACTGGCAGGGTATGAGCCTATTGTCAGACTACAAACCCATTTCTGTCCTCTTTTCCATGTGGAGATAGACAACATGCCAAATTGTCATGTCTGTTTTTGCAATGCAGACACCACTCCATTAATCATTGAAATGAGGTTGGTTAATTCCACGTAGGTCACTAAACAACCATAAGATAGTAATAGCTTTCAGTCATTATTAACCTGCTCCAGATTTTAACTGGTTACCAAGAAATCAGTAACTTAGCCTCTCGTGGTGAGTAGAGAGACAAGGTGGGTGAGGTAATATCTGTTACTGGACCAACTTCTGTTATTGGGACTGACGTGGTTACAACAACACGGCATATCTCATGGCAACGGACACAAAACCTCAGTTTAAAGCCATGGCTTGATAAAAGATCATGCTTATACAGTCACAGATTTACAAACAGCAATACCACACTCCTTACATTTGTTTAAAGCAGGAATAACTCCACTGAAGACATGAAGCTACACTTGGGTAAAATCACTGTAAAGCGAGATCATAATCATGCCCAAGGTCACATCAGTGTTCCCACTGGCCAGCTAAGGAAAATATGTTGACGCTGTCAAAAGATGAATTATTACTTGTGGTCAATAGGAGAATCCATTCCTTCCGAAAAATCCATTATTACTTATATGGCATCCAAAGTGTGCATAAGAAGTTATGCTCAACAAGACTAATAAGACCTGTCTCTTCCCCACTGCAAAGCTGTGCACCTATGGAAGAGTGTGTATTTTTTCATTTAAGCAAACAAATGGTAAAGACATGATTAAATTTAAAAAGGGAAATAACAGCTTCAGTAAATCTGTCCAGTTTGCAAGTACCCAGTAGTACTCTGTGTGCTATCAAGTGTAGCAAAATTATTACTGACTCTGGCTAATTGTTCTGCTCCTTTGCAACTTTCATTCGTTTCCCCATTCATTGGTAGTAACAAGGGGGAAAAGCTCATGCGTTTGTGAGAAACAATGTAGATATGCACCAGTTTACTCTTCAGGGAAAATATAATCAGGGGTTATACTGCTCATTCATCCTTTGTTTCCATATATTAGGTAGTTCATATTCATAGAAAATCTAGCAGGTCCTGTCCCTGCGATTGAATGGAATTCCAATTCAGCAGAAGGACTATTGACAAATGTTAAATGATGTCCTGGTGAATTCTTCCTTGAGATGGACAAATGGACATAATATAGGCTTTTTAAACAATACGTTTTAAATAAGTGTCCAATAAATAGCAAAAAAAAAAAAAAAAAGATTATTGATCCTAGAATTAACACACTCCCTTCTTTGACTACCATTCTAGAGGAGTGGAAACCAGCCATCAGCAACTGAAATTAACACGAGCTCCAATTCTCTCATGCTGATGGATAGCTCTACAGCTGGGCAAAATGTCCCAGTTGCAGATGGTGCAAGTCTCGCAAACCTTAAATGGCATGGCTTGATACATCACAACCCTTGCCTGAAGTGTTAGGTTGGTAGGAACTTGGAAGCTCCAAGATGTACTTGGAATAAACCCTTGTAAATTTGTCAATAAGCTACACACACACACCCCGCCCCCATTAAGTTGCAGAACCTTGTCTCATCTTCAAAGGCACCTTCTCCTCTGTCTTTGTTGGATTTTCAAGGAGTACTAAGTAACCTCTTTTCCATCTTGCATCTTCAGTTCTTGCCTTGGTGAGGCTCTGAGGACACCCAACCATCATCCAGGAATGTTTTGCATTTTAACATGGACACAGAGAAAGGGAAAACTGCACTCCCTGCTGGCCCTATTTTTAGAACCAACTTGCCCTCTGTACTGCCATATATCTGCAGGTTTTTCACAAAATAAAAATTTTTGAAAATTCAAAACAAAATGCAAAATTTGTGAGTGTTTTAAATTTTGTTTAAAGTTTCAGGCTTTTAAATTCTGTGTAAAGTTTTTCACACAGCTCTCTCTTGTACACAGCACTGTTTAAACTCCCAGAGGTCTGCCCCAGCATGAGCTGCGGTCAGTGTAAAACCTAGGCACAAATCTACAAAAGACAGATCTTTTTGTTTGCTTATTCTTAAAGTCCTACTCAAGAATCTCGAGGGGACTTCCCCAGCACAACAAGAACACTCCCTTTCAACTGCCAACTGAAAGTGTTGATTCAAAAAAACAAACAGCTAAAATATGAATGGTAGTTTATTTACATTTCAATATAAAAAACAGTAAGAAAATATTTTTAAAAATTCTCTTTCCCATTCCTTGGATGGCATGATAATTACAAGAATGGCAAATTGGCTAACACATTATAATCTGTGTGAGTACCGCACAGTTAGAACCAGCCTTTCACTCATATCTTATATCATAATGCTTACACTAAAAAGTACACTCTCTTAATATTAAAGTTATTAAGTCAAGCACTCAAAAGTTAGGAATTTTTAGGTTGCCTGTGCAATTCTAATTCATCTTATTTGTATGTATGCATTGAGTACAGTCTTTAATTACATAATCACATACTATTTTTTTCCTCCAGTACTTGTACAATGCACAGGATGGTCCATATTCTAGAGCTGAATTAAGGTTATGCAATGAATGAAGCTGTTTTGTAGGACCTCTGCACTGTTTGTTGCAGACTATCCTACAGTGTTTATGCATGCCAAAGGAATATCTGTTTCTCAACAACAGCTTCCTGCCAGCCTTCTTTCAGATGTGTGGAAAAACTTGTTCTGTAATAAACAGGAAAAAGACCACTATTCTAAAGGCTGTGAAGACCAAGGACCATATTTATCTCTGGTTTAAGCAAGTACAAGTCCTGTAGAAATAAATGGAAGTTATTTCCACTTATGCCATGGCTGAATTTGTTCCCCGTGCTTCTCAATGGTGGACTTTCAAACAAAGCTGGTCACAGGTATTTTGGGATCCAGCTTCAAAAGGGTCCAGTAAATATGAAACATTTTGAAAGAAGCTTCTCTGTTGCCCTTATAAACATCAGTAGGAGCATAGAAAAGCCTTTATAAACATTCTTAAAGGACTTTTTAAAAAAAAGTTTATATTTCAACGTTCTTCTGTCCGAAATGTGTTTTATGTATGTCAAAAAGATACTGGCAGTGTTTCTTACAACATGGGGAGGTATGGGCCAAATTGACTTATGTGGGCCGAACTTTCATTTATGTTAGTTATGAACTTGATGCACTGAGCATGTGATATCACAGATTTGTAGTCTACAGATTCTAAAATCTGCTTCTTCACTGATCTAGAGTTCAAAGAAGACAACTTCCAATATAAGGATTTGAAACAGGCTATGTTGATTGTTTTGTGACTTCTGTTTACAGGAAAAGATGGCATTACACATACAGAACATCTATTGACTATGAACCTTGATAAAATAATTATTTTTTCTATAGACGCCCTTATATAACCAGTTGCTATGCATTTTTCTCTTACTCTGCTAAGCATAGAGGTTTTCTGTTAGGTATTTTTACCTCGTCTCTCATCCGTCTCAGCGTGTTTGTAGTACACCAGGCCACTTCATCCTGTCAGTGTGGGGGATGCCGTTGTTTCAGACATGCAGGCAACAGCTCAATTTCCATATTACTAAAAGGAAATATAACCTGTTGCACATTTGTAAGAGGTTGCAGCAATTACATCAGCATGCAGACATGCTGGCACAGCGAGGCCACCCCAAACCATTAAGAAACCAGTTCTTTGGCAGAAGAATGGAAACCTAATACATTCAATAAAATATCTTCTATTGAATTAAATATTAAGGCTAATGAACTTTTATTATGTGCTGAAAAAAATGTCAAATTTTTAGGAACTGACCTAGAGACATTTCTATCTGACTCAGCATATTTCACCTGTAAATCTTCTCATTATAAAAAATTGTGGCCTCAATTCTTTTCTTTATTGGGATACAGCAAAGGAGGCTGAAGGCTGCTGAATGGCTCTCAATTAGGAACATGTGCTCTCTTAAGTATGAAAGTTCTTTGATTGGATTTTAATTATGAAGCATGCTCGATAGAAAATCTGGCTAACTCTACAGATGTGCACGTCAACAGAAACTCCCTGCTGATACATGGGCAGTTCAAGGAATACACACTTTTTATAGATACGTCAAGGCAGAATTAAGGCTCCCCAATTCTCAGGGCTAGGCCAGCCCCACAATGGTTGCAACTAGACAGCTCTGAATTCTGCCACTGGATTCTTAATGGGCCCTACAAGTCCCTAAAACTCTTTCCCCACCTCAACATCCTCCCTATACCTGTTAAGAGGTATCCGGACTTCCAGGAGGGTGATAAAGCCAGTGGTATGTTATGTCCAGATCTATACTTTATTGTGACATATAAATTCTTGTAAAAAGACACTTTATAAAAAAAAGGAAACTGCAAGGGTGTGTTTGCTGGAGTTTTTTAAACTTGTGTCAGGAAGCTAGGTTGGAGCCATTTCTAAGCAGAAGATCTACAGTGAAACACAATGAGACCGAGTAGCTTTAGGGATAATACTGTTATCCTCATTCTAATGAAGCTCCCTCCTGAGTGTTAGAAGAAAGTGACTTTCTCTGAATCTTTACCATAGTCACATGACAGCCCTCTCTTCCCCCCAATTCTTCCCATGGATGTTCCCAGGGAAGGGAGTGACACCCGAACTGCAAGTTTGTAATAGCTTGGCTTTTCCTGGAATTAGTGGTTCAAAGCTCACCCTTTTGTTCCAATCCAGGCTTAGTGTGGGTTGGTGGAGGGGAGAAGATGAGTTTGTGATGAGCTCTTACAAGCCAAGCTCCTCTCTGTTTTGGGTTTAAGTATCCCATGTGTATAAGGAGAGTTTTGCCTGAAGTCCTTGGCCAGAATTTCCCCGCCTTTATGTTTGTGTAGTATGCTGTGATCCAATTGGCTGCACTTCATTAGTGCCATATGTACATAGTTAGTAAAGTATGGTGGGATCCTTTGGAATAAGAGACACTATGTACATGCAAAACACAAAGATCTGGACACAGTGTACATGTGTAACACATAACTAATTCATTTTAAATTTAGCAGAACCATACGCAGAATTCTTATAAATTCCAGTGTGGTCCCATCTTCAACTAGGCCTGCAGACACAAAGCTATGTTTTTGTTTTGTTTCTGTTTTTAAAGAACAGCCATAGTGCTCTGTTTGTGCTGCTGATAGCTGGAACTGTTTGACTTGTGGGCTGATGTTGTTTTCTGTTCTGAGATGTGCATGTCATTCAGAGCCAGAAAATGGGCTTTGTCTCTAGATCTGTGAGCAGAAAATAAAATATGTGTCAAATATTCCAGGTAGAATAATACACAGTACTGATGCTGCAGCTAGCTAAACAAGAAAATTAGATATTTTTGGATATTTTAAAGAGTTGAAATAAGACCACATTCTCTGCTCAGCACTGCAGTGGCAGTGTTTTAGTATATGTAGTCGTGTTTGTCAGATGCTTTCATATCTATGTAGCATGGACACCAAGAGTTAGTTCAGCCCCCACAGAATCAGGTTCAATTCCCATTATTACAGTTGTGTGGAAAGAATGTTGTCTAGTGGTTAAATCAGCAACCTAAGAGTCAGGGTTCCTAGAGACCATTCGTAGCTCCTATCTCTACCTTGCTTTTTGACCTTAGTCCCGTCACTTACCTGCCCCGTGCCTCAATTTCCCCCATCTCCAAAATGGGGTGATGATCCTGCCCTCTCATGGTCTTAATCCATGTTGTAAAATGTTTTGAGAGTCTCATGTTAAAAGGAAAAAGTAAGTGAAGAGTATTAATTTTATATTAGCAGATATTTACCTGTCCATAACATGATCAAAACATATCAATTGGACTCTTGTTAGTCTACTCGACAAGGAACAGCCTGAAGGGAAAGAAATGCAGGCCATTTTTTATTTGAACAGATGAGAAAGCAGTATTTACCAGTGCAGTGTGTCTTTGATAAATCTCTTTATTTGGAATGGCTGTAACTTTTCAGTAGTTACCTTAATTCTAGAATCGCAGTTGATTCCCACTCGCCAGACTGCTTTGGTAGGCAGTTCATTTTAATGCCTCACAATAGTGACAGTACAGAGCAGGGCCTGGGCAAAATGAAGCGGAAGTGATTTACTGAGCAAGCAATCCCATCACCCTCCTGCACATCATTTCTATGTGAAACATAAATCAGTTGGCTGATCACACCTCACAGAAGGAACAACATGATTAAATGGTGGGGGCACAAAAAGCCACTTTGTTTCTCTGAGTTTGACATGCACTTTGGGGCATTCACTAAACATTACACTGTCCGGTAACTTCAGCTTGTCAACTGGGTAGAGTGTAGGCACAAAGCACAGCCCAATATATCAGTTAAATGTATGTATTATGCTAAAGGTAACGTTGCTCTCATCTGCCTAATATAAAAGATCACTATGGTTGAGTAAGGAAAACTCTGGGTAGAATACTAACCACAAGTCACTCACAGTTAGAAACATGGAGGTAGAACTAAGTGTCCTGCCCTGGGATTGCTATTACCCATCTAGCCTTCCAGTGTAATTGGGAATACGCACACATGTAGTACCAAAGGGAAATATGACAGAACAATATTAATAAAAAAGAAATATATAAAGATCTATGTGATCTCATCCATGCCAAACGAAGAATTGATCAGTACGCCCTAGGGGCCAGATTTTGCTCTGTTACTTGGATATAAATCTAGAGTAACTCCTTCAGTTTCCAGATTTACACCAGTGTTAGCTCAATCAGAATTTGGTCTGTTATTTTAGACAGACAATATTCTGATCTGAGCTTAAATTCATGATTCAGAAACCTGTTTGATTTGCAAATGTTATTAAAACATGATTCTTTTAAAAGAGCAATGGACATAATGTTGCTTGCAATTATTTCACTTTATAATAGAGGATATTACTCTCTGATTTTTCTTCCCCGTTTTATTTTCATGTCAGCAAATGCTTCAGTGCTGACAGTAGACTGCTTGGTACTGCACATCCAGGACATGTTCCATCTGATCCCACTAATCTCTGCTTTCCCACCCAACTCCTAAATGAAACAAGAACCTAGCTATCCCAGTCAGCCTGTAGAATTCACTGCTGCAGGAAATCATCAGTTCAAATAACTGAGACTGTGCTGTCTCCTCAGGACTGAGAAAAGGAAAGCAAAACAGGAGTTAGAATACTTACTAGCTGGAAGAAGAGGAGATACAGCAAGGAGCACCCAGTTTCAATATAGCTGCTTTAAGGTTGCGGTTGTCCGTCTCTGCCAAAGTTAAAGGGTGGCCCCAGAAAGATATGAGAAAAGCATGTTGGGAAAAAGGTTCTACAAGAAAGCAACCCTAAACAAAAGAGAGGCCATAAGGTCCAGGTAGATGCTAAGGATAGAGATGTTTTTGTTTTGTTCTGTGTTTATACAGCACCGACCACAATGGGGTCCTGGTCCATGAGTGGGGGTCCTAATAGCTATTGCAATACAAATGATGATATCACCATCATATCACTTGCCTTTTGAAGCTTGACTTTTAGAAGAACAGGATAACTTGTACATTAATTACACTTGTAGTTATATATACTAATAGAATACCCAAACCTCATGCTTCAAGATATAAGGTGAGCAGTGCAGGAGTCAGGAAGCAACATTTCCCTCCATGTGCAGCACAGATGAAGAGCCCAGGACTTGATGCTCCACAGGAAGTTAAAAACCACTGTAATGTCTGGTACAATGTTCTTGTGCAATGCTGTATATGGCGGTGAGGGTGGGGATGGTGTTTTGCTGGCCTGCAATGATCAGTTTACACAAACCTGTTAATGTTATAGGTCTAGAAGTCAAGAGACTTTATAAAAATGATATAAAGACCTAGATTAATAGATTTACAGATTTTAAGGCCAGAAGGGACCATTAAAATTGTGTAGCCTGACCTTCTGTGTAACACAGGTCATAGAAACTCAACTAGTATTTTCTGCCTCAAGCCCATAACTTCTGTTTGAGCTCAGGCATATCTCTGGCAAGATCCAGTCTTGATTTAAAGTCTGCAAGTGATGGAGAATCCACCACAACTCTAGGTGAACTGTCCCAATGGCTGATTACCCACACTTTTAAAAGTGTGCACCTTATTTCCTCTTTTTTTGCATGTGTGATTAATATGTACTGCCTATATGCATACATTTCCACAGTCAAATCCATCACATCACCCCTCTTCCTGTCATGTGGGTGTCCATGACAGGGGACCATGAGGTGAGTGGGAGAGATGGGCCAAGCGGTGAATGCAGGGAAGTGATGGGTCACAGGGATGAGGGACAATGGAGGAGGTGATGGGGGCAGTGACACAGCGGTGATGGGGGCACAATGATCTGAGACTGTGATGGAGGAGGTGAAGGGAGGCTCTGGTGGGTCACAGTAGTGGGGGCAGTGCCCCCAAGCAGTGAAGGGGCATAGAGATGCAGAGAACTGATGGAATAGGTGATGTGGAGCAGTGATGGGGGCAATATCACAAACCAGTGATTGGGAAAGTGGTTCAGGGCACTGGTAATGGGGCACAGGTATGGAGGAGGCAATGTGCCAATGTCAGGCAACGTGATGTGAGGTAGGGAGCGGGGATGTGATGCTGGGAAGGGATGAGTCACAGTGATGAGGGAGGTGATGCAGTTAAACTGAGCAGCGATGGGGCATGGTGCTGTGGGACAATGATGGACCTCAGGGATGTGGGGAGGTGATGCAAGGCAGTGCTGGCACACAGCAATGTGAGGTAGCATTGGCTGAAGTGATGCAGGGCACTGACGGGGCACAGTGATGCAAGGCAGCATTGGCTGAAGTGATGTGGGGTAGTGGTGGGGTACAGGGATCCAGTGTGGTGAATTCTGCATGCCTGAGCGTTCAGAGGGTGAAAGGCCTGAAGTTTTTCAGGCTGTTTGTGTTACTTAAAGTTCCTCAAAGTATGACTTCAGAAATGCTAGTGAAGCCACTCAGTTAACCAGTATGCATGAGCGCTCTTATAACTTAGCAAGCAGGGTAAGAAAGAAGCCTTTGAGCCTCTCTCCACATTCGGTTTTCAAGCCGGAGTGTAATGCATCCAGAATGGCCTTTCATCCTTCTGGTTACTGAGCCAACAGCTAGGGGTTGCAAAGTGGAGACCTGCTCAGCTACTAGATGATGGTACAGCTGGTGTTGCTGAAGCGAAGCCGTTTCAATAGTGCCACCTGTGTGCCAGTTGTAATCTAAAATGAGCTCTTCCATCAATGACGCTAATTAACACCATAATGTACATCCTGATATATCTCACTGAAAGAACACAACATATCTGGCTGTCCAAACAGGTTTAAGGAAATGAGGGTGATTTGTGTGTCTCATGAAATGAATTCGTCTAGTGCTATCTTGTCAGTTCCTCTATTAGTAATGAGTTAAGAGCAAACAATGTGCCAGGTGGTGTCTGAGACACAAAATGAAGCCAGCCAGGGCCTCTACCAAAAGAGTTTACATGCTTAAGCTCCTCTCTTGAAGCAGGTTCCCCACTGAAGTCAGTGGAGTTCTAGCTGGGTACAGGATTGCAGGACTGGGGCATAGAAAACAGATGACGGAACATACTGAGAAACCCAGAGGAGGGAGTTAATAACAATAAAAAATGCAAGCTGCTCTTAAACTCACTGCTTGTGGGCTGTGAAGTTTCCCAGCCAGCAAGATCAAAATTCTGCAGGTTGCACATTCAAGAGTTAAAGGAGACATTCCCATCCACTCTTGACACCTGAAGTAACACTTCCCTAGGACTGAAAGAAGGGAGCTGACATGACTGTACCAGACGGTCACCAGTGGTATCATTTCAGTCCAATAAAACAAGCAGATCACCCACATTCTGCACTCACTCTGGAAATTCAGAATCACTTCTTGAAGGCAGTGAAGTTACTCGAGCTATACACCTGAATCAATATTTGGCCCCAAAGTGCTAATAATTAAGATCATCACTAGCTTTTTACTATAATGATTTGAAGTGATTAAGTTTAGATATTAAGTATATACTGAATGTTCTTTATTTTCTCTTTCTATTCTGAAGTATATTTGGTGCTGTTCGAACTGGTGCTTATATGCTGTACATTCTGATGACCAAAGGCCTGAAGCAGTCAGTGTGTGACCAGAGTTTTTACAATGGACCTGTCAGCAAATTCTGGGCGTACGCATTTGTGCTAAGCAAAGCACCCGAACTAGGTGAGTACCTGCTCTCGTTTTTGTTTAATGTGCACATTTTGGGCAAAAGAGTTTATGCAGAAAACAGGCAGACCATTCGGTGCTGCTGAAACTTTTCAGTGCACTTTTCAGGCTTGTAAATAAAAAAGCCAAACCCCCATATTCCTCAGTCACTAGGCTTTAAGCTCAGTTGCGCTAAGATTAGAGCCATGAAAAGTTGAACAAGATGATTCCCAAACCCCTCAGGTCAATTCACCTTAATTTTCAGCAGTTTTGATTCAGTTTATGCAAGCTTGGGTTTTTACGTAGTTAACTCATGCTCCTGGGCTAACCCATGGCATTTAGCACAGCTCTGAGTTGGGGACATTAAAGAACCACATGAAGCCCATGCATTGTGCCCCTCCCATAGCTCCCCAGTACTCCTGAGATGATACAACCTGCTCATTCCCTGTGCTCCCAGCTAACTCCGTGGGCCAGTGTGGAGGGCAAGTAGGCTCATGGCCCTGTACCTCACAGCCCCCTCTCTGGGGCACAGTGTACTACTAGGGGCCATGGATGGAGCAGTCTCTGTGCTCCCCCAGGCACAGGGGCCTTATTTGTCCTTGACTTTTTTGGAGGGTATGAAAGGAGGGAGAGAAACCTTTTGTGCCTTTGTTTTCCCCACTATTTCTGTACACCTATGCTAGGATTAGGGACAACCTAACCCCTATTAGCGGTTCATCGTGGAAGTGAGAGTTACCTAGTGTTATCTGCTAGATTGGGGGCAGTCCGTCACCTGTTGATTAAGCAAAATATTCATGCTGGGGCAATTTCCTTTCCCATAGGAGGTGACTGACAGTGGCAAATAAGCCCACATTGTATTGTTTTTCATTTATCTCTTCATAGGGTTCCTTGTTTCTCCTCTTACCTTATCTAGGGATAAAAAAGCATTTATCTAATGGTTGTACCAGCCAGGGCATTGGAAACTTCATTCCTTTACTTTAATGATCATATACACAGGCCTCCTGCAAAATAGTTGGGCCTTGCCCCCTATTTCTAAATTTAGTACTTGTTAAGTTTGTTAGTTCAGCAGTGCTGGACCATGAAGTGCACTCTCAGATATAGGACAGGCACTGGCAATTCAAGCTTCCCCCATACTACCCTGCTAATATACCCCAAGCCTGATCTAGACAGATGACATGCAGGACTGAAATTGTAGGTCTGTCTTCGGTCCTTGGTCTCTGCTGAGATGGCTGATAGGTGCTAGTTAGTGTTTGTGGTTTTGGTGATGTGGGCACCTAGTGACCATCAACTCATTGAACATAACTAAAAATCAGTTGCTTTTGGCTAGTCTGCTACCAAGCAGGGCTGGATGTCGGCCACTGAGCTAGTGACCACGACTTCTTGACTGAAATTGAACAACAACCAACATAGAGATATACGTAAGATCTGATACATCCTCTGCTATGAGCTTTTCACCAGTAAAATGGCATTAACCTCAGTGGAGTTACTCTTCACTTACATCAGCATAAGTGAAGGCAGAATCAAGCCCGTACTCCTGAGGCAGTTTGTTCAGAATAAAAATAAAGTTTAATAGAAATTCCTAGAATGTTCAGCCAGAACAAAGTTATCCAGACTGGAGTATAAGGAGAGGAAGCGGTTGACTGTTCCATATGGCCATGGGAAACCACCCTAAAAGCCACCTAGGATCAGTAGAAATTGGGGGGTGGGGAAGGAACCAAAGAGGTTCCATCTTGAAATAGAAGTGGTTTTAGGTCTAGGTTCCTGGGGCTATTCAGCTTTGTGCAGCTGGTAGCTCAGGAACATACATATTAGTCAGCAGGTCAAGAAAACCTGATGTAACCCATTGTTCAGTGTCCCCCCTCTATGTGTTGTCTGCAGCAGAGATGAATCTGTTACAGCTTTCAGCCAGGATCCTTAAACTCAAGCTGTTGAGGTTCACGGTTAAGCTCTGTAGGTCACAGGTTCAATAGCCAAGAATAGACATCATACTGACTGTATCCAGTGTCAAGGGAAAGTTGCAGCCTTCGGCTTATCACTGTACTTTGACTGATTACATGGGGACAGGTCCTGAACCCAGTATAGAGCAATACACTAGATTCCTCCATTCCTTATCTAGGCCTGTCCCATAAATAACCACGTGCAAAAAACTCACTGTTAGAGTGTACAGGGTGCCCCGTGTCTGAAGCGGTCAGTGATTACAGGTAAACATTAATAGAGTGCTTTGCAGGGTCATTCAGCGTCTGCCTTACTGTATATAAATCTGGAAGCCACACACAATAACATCAAGCTATGGAAGCAGGAGGCTTCAGGTCCCACTCTACCTCAGTTCTGTTTTATTTGTCCTTATTTTGTGTGTGTACACACATGAACATTGTGTGTTCCCCCCACCCCCCGCAACACACCAGAAGCTTAGTTGGCAGTTTGCTTCTTGCAGACAGAAAATAAAAACCTTTCCCATAGTATTGTAGTTCTTCCACCCACCCTCCTATTGGATGCAGATTTTGTAAATCGTTTTCTCTCCAGCAATTTTTGTAAGGCTATAAAGAATATATTTGCTGGAGTATGTTTAGTACCCAGCCTATATGTTTGCTGCTCATAGGACTTCTTAGTATGAGAGAGAATGGCCTTAATACAAAGTAGGGGACAACGATTCAGCAGCCCTCCAGTTCACTTCTGAGGCTGCAGGTTACTGAAACCTCACAGAGCAGCAGAATTCACTAAATACAGATAAACAGCAGGAATAGGTTTGCATTTCAGCAGCAAACTCAATTCAGTGGGTTTCAGATGAGCAATTTTATACAGCTCATGAGACAAGAAGACACACAGCCCCCTTCATGCTGTTTCAGACTCTTTGGTTTCTTACTGTTTGAATTACATGAAAACCCACTTAGATTTGGTTTTGTTAAAATCAGGAACTATCTGCTCGAAACGTAGGTGCTAAAAAATGTGACTCAGCATTCCTGCAGCTAATGAAGCAAACAGAAGTGAGTGGAACTGTAGCCTTAGTATGTAAGGCATAGGTTCAGTTCCACCCCTCACTAATGTTCATCTTTTGGATTCTTCAAGGATATATGCACCTATAAACACACTTTGTGCTTCATGCTTGACACTTCCCCCCTTATAAATCACTGTCTATAATAAGAGCATATGAATATAAATAAAATAACGAAGATCAGTACAGTAGTGGCAAACAGCAGGAAGAGAGGAAAGAAACAGTAAGGGGAAGAAGACTAAAATATCTTTCTGCAGCAATAGCATGAGCATTTGGAGGAAAGGGATATGAGGTATTTCAAAATTACCTCGTTTTCTCTCTAAAACCAGGAAGTGTTCACACTTGCACTCCCTCTCCAGTGGTACAGGTTACATATACAGTAGCATTTTGCATAGTAATAAGGGAATGCAGCTGTTTCAGGTTGATTTGTATAAGTCTCAAGCATTCAGATACTTATTCAGACTGTTTGAGCCTGTTGAGCCCGATGCTGTCACACTAGTCAGTCAGTCCAGAATGACTCCATTGCCATTAATGGAGCTACTGAGAACAGAGTTTATTGACCTGAGTCTTAAAAAATTAGTTCAAACTCTCATGAGAGCAGGCTCTCCCTTGAGATGTCTGGTACTTCCTGCTTCAGTTTGGCTAGAAACAGCAGAGGACTTTTCTTTTTACGATTTCCATTATTTAGTACTTTTAGTCAAGCCACAACCAGGAAGTTCAGAAATGTGGGGAAATGACAACCAATAGCAGAAAAAAGTCCCAGAAACTTTTCAAAACCTCAGGCCTTGTTGGGTGCGAGCTCTGAGTGAAGTGTCAGTGGAGGGTGCAACCAAGATTCTCAAATATAATTAGTGATTTGGCTCTGGTTTTTGAGGCATCTTAAATGGACCTTATTAAATTAAATTGCTGAGCACCTACCCCTGAAAATCAGCCCCATTGCCGATGTCCCAAGTTGGGCAGCCAAAAAACTGAGGACTCAAAGTCACTAATCATTTTGAAAAACGTGACTGTACTCATTGTTTTATGTTATATTCTCTCACCTCCCCCCGCCCCAATCACTACAGTCCCTTTAACAATTCTGGCAGTTATGTTCAAAAAATCCTGCTTGCATGGAGGGAAAAACCTAAAGCAGAAAAACCTAAACCTCTCTTGCAGAGAGACTCACTTTCTTTGTTTGTTAATGACCTTTGTGTAGATCAGCAGTGAACGATTTGACAATAGTTTGCTCAAGTCACAATATTCTTTATATAAACTCTGAAGACATGTACATTAAACAGATTTCTTAATAGTTACATAGACACAGAACTTTGCTACAAAAACATTTTTAGTATAGTCCCTCCTGTTCCTATTTATATTAACACTGAGTGCCACAGGTGACTAGATATCTATTGGTGAAAACGCAATGGCACAAACTCTTCCCTCAGTCACTCATGACTGTCACTGCATTGTGTAACTCCACAGAGCCTGATTCATCTCTCACCCTACTGCAATTCCACCAGCAAACAGACACAGGAGAGGATGGGTCCATAAGGAGTTTTCTTCACTTTGTCCTATATGCCAGGATCCAGTGATACAAAATCTTTGCGCTCTGTGATTGGAATTTTCAAACCTGGGGGGTAGGGATGTCTAAATTTGGGCATCTAAATCCCTATTTAGGCACCTGAGCAGCTACCACTCTCATTGACTTTCATGTGAGCAGGGGTTGGAAAATCAGATACTTTCATTCATGTGCCTAAATATAGGATTAGGAGTCTAATTTTAGGCACCTAGGTTTGAAAATGTTGACTTGAATTTTCTGCCTTATAACCTCAGGGACAACACATCGTCAGTCTTCCCTTACTATCATTAGCTTTTGGTTTGTTCAACGTGGTTTCCCGGTGTCTGTTAAATACCACTGCTTCCTGAAGTTGCATCAGACAAATGGACATTGCTTGTGCTCAAAACGTAAAAACACAAGTCAAAAATACAATGCTTATGAGAGACTTTCACAGATTGCCTCCTGAGCAGAGAATGTCTCTGAATTAAGCAGTAGCATTTTAAAATAGCAATTACCCATGCCACAAAGATTGGATCCTATGTTCTTTTCAAACAAAGACATCCCCCCGCCCCAAGTACAGACAGTGTTTGGACCTGGAGTTTTTGTTTCCTATCATAAAGACAAAGGGACACTTGTAAAATCTGGCTCTGGACATACATACAGAAGTAGTTTCTAAACTCCAATAAAGTTATGGGGTGTTTAGATCCGAGGTTTTAATCAAAACGCTACAATCTAAATAACTTCCCACCATTTTAAACCTGGCAGAACATAAGAATTACAAAGTAGTTTGATTTGTTTCTGATATTTCCCCCCCCCCCCCCCCCCCCCGTCTTCTCTCTTACAGGAGATACAATATTCATTATTCTTAGGAAACAGAAGCTCATCTTCCTACACTGGTACCACCACATTACGGTGCTGCTTTATTCTTGGTACTCTTACAAGGACATGGTGGCTGGTGGTGGCTGGTTTATGACCATGAACTATGGGGTCCACGCCGTTATGTACTCTTACTATGCCTTGCGGGCTGCTGGCTTCAGAGTCTCACGCAAGTTTGCCATGTTCATCACCTTATCACAGATCACTCAGATGTTGATTGGTTGTGTAGTTAATTACCTGGTCTTCTCCTGGATGCAACAGGGGCAGTGCCACTCCCATGTTCAGAACATCATCTGGTCTTCTCTCATGTACCTCAGCTACTTCGTGTTATTCTGCCATTTCTTCTTTGAGGCCTACATCGGCAAAACCAGAAAAGCAAGGAAGGCTGACTAGTGGTATAAACAAGACAGAAGCCATAGCTCAGGGTCATCAAGAAAAACAAAATAAAAACAAACAAAAGAAAATGGCACAAGGAAACATGAATGGTGCAGCTAAAACTTGGCAGCTTAGGGACAGCTAGGTTGGTTTAAACCAGTAAGTTTATGATCCTATCATGGTGAGGACTCATTGAATTCTACTCCATCTCAAAGGACTGCTGAGGAAAGACATCTTCCTTCTTGTACCTGTCAGCTCTGAAAAAGGAAAGAAAATAACATTTTGTGGGAGAAAAAATAAGCGTTGTTCTTCCCCAAAGATGGAAGAAAGACTTTTATTAAAAACAAATTATTTCTATATCCTTTCTAATCTTTTTTCTGCATTAAATTTGAACAAAACAAAGCGGAGAGCAAACTGTTTGTGTCTATGATACCAGTACAGTTACAAAATTAAAAACTTCATCCTAAAGGGTTGACGTGTTTAGCCCCAAAGTGAAAAATGAATGGCTATCTTGAATGTTTGTTATGGAAAGTCATTGAACTCCATTGCGGTAGTGAATTTAGTGGATAAAAGATTGATTTCCCCACTCTGTACTATGCTGTGTATGCAGATCTGGTATGCAACATCAATGCTTTGAGCAGGCAGAGAGAAGCAGTAATTTTACAAGATTTTAATGTGATGAGATGTGCTGTTGCAATACATATCATATCTCAGAGAGTGCTTTTTCCAAGTGCATTTTCCAATCAAAGTCAAGGAATTTCTGCAGTAGAATAAGACAGAGGGTTAAATCAATCTCTGTTAAATTACCTCGGGCTAGCAACAGAGCAGTGGGTAGGGAGGGCGAGGGAGAGAACCCCAAAATATTTTTAACAATTATCTGTGAGTCTCAGATTAATCAGCAGTATAATATAAGTTGAAGAAAATGAAAATGGGGAGGAATCAAAAGAAAATCTAGATAGGTAGAGATAGGCACTCTATCTACAAAATAGAGCCCTGTGGTACACTACATATTTTATATTTTTGTGAACTTCAGAAAAAGAAAACTGCAACCTTAATAGCATTCGGCAGGACTGTATGTGACATTGGGTTACACTGTGTTTCTGCATTTGCTTCATGAGCAGTGCAAAGATGTTTAAAGTGCCCTCCTCTGGTCATGTGGAGATACTACAACAAAACATACTTGGAATAGTTCTTCTTGAGACTTGTATAGAAAAATTAGTCTAAATGAAATAATTTTGCTGCAACAGCTTAAGTCTAATGTCCGGAGAGAATTATCCTTAATTAAGAACAATCTGTACTGTAGCATCCTGCTGACCACTTAAGAAGACATCCTGTTCTCAAGTCAGCTACAGATAGAAGAAAAGGTATTTCACTCTGAACCTCAGAGAGAGTTAGTTGGTAAGAGCCATATTCTTTCAAAGAAAAGTAGATTGCATTATCTGTAATATTTCAGTCCTTACAAAGCCAAATAAAATGTGTACAAGTTCCTAGTATTTAAAAAAAGCAAGTATGTAAACGTGATGTTAAATGTGTTAACGTAGTATTCTAAATTGTATCAGTTTGGTAGTTTAACTAAACAATTAGAAGAACTAGATGAACAGAATAGGGGTTGCTGTTCTGCATAGAATATACACAGCTACACCCATATACACGTTATGTGACTTGTCAACAAGAAAAAAGTCCCTTGAAAGAGTCACATTTTCTGGCTAATGCAAAAGTTGTCATTATCTCTCTTGCTTTAATTTGAGATTGTACAGTACAAAGTATTATTATTATTATTTTATTTTGGCTTTAATTGTGCTGACATTCATAAAACCAGAGCTGCGTAATATCCTATTAGAGATGACAAGGGCTTTCAGTGTCTCATTATGTGAAGAAGAAAAAAAATAAAGTTACATTCCGTATTATGTGAATGCTTTTAAAAGAATCAGAAAGTCCTTGGGGGCCTACCCATAACTATAACAAGCAGAAAAACAAGTTTACATGTGTGTTATGTAGGTTATTGATGTTCTGGCCTTATTTTACCGTACACAACCAACAGCAAAATGTGATATTCAGTAATGAAGATGACATGAACTTAAATTATAGAACTACTGTATAGGAGCTATTAGACAAAACCAATTAAAGGTGTAAACGATGGTATTTCACAGATTTGGAAGTAGATAATTATAATGCACAATAAGCTGTTTTCTCCTGCTTCATTTTTCCCTGGGCTGAAAGGTAGCAGTAACTGAAGAGAAGCAAAATAATTAAGGATGAAAAAGGCAAAATTAAACTTGAATTCAGTCAGAACAGAAGCATCAGTAACAAGCCAAGGATTGTGCCGTTCAGATGTTCAGTTCTGTGTTTCTGTGGTCTCTAATCATTTCTATGCAGGCTGAAATAAAAAGGAGGTGAAAGTGACCCACATGTCTTTTGAAATTAGGGGTGACATCCTGACTCCACTGAAATCAATGGGAGTTTTGCCATTGACTTGAATGAGGCTAACATTTTCACCCTATAATGCCACTTCTTTTATCTGAGTAATGGGGAAAAATTGCATTCATTTTAATTTATTTTATGTTTATTTAAAGGCTCAGTAAACATTACAAATAAGAAGCTAGACCACAGGTAGGTAAACTATTGTGGGCTAATCTCAGTGGTTTAACAGAGGAGAAATAATACAGTAGACTTTTTTAAAACAATTATTTCTGTGCAGTATTTTCAAAAAATATACAGTATTTTACACATTTTGTTTAATTTGTCAAGGTGAAAAACAAATGATACTGTATTTAAACATACAGGGCGAGATTCAAAGCCTGGGAGCTTTGCCATTGACTTAAACAAAACCAGAATTTAACTCAGGGGGTAGTACCTTACTCCACTATGAGTACATCTACACAGCAAATGAAGTTGCGAGTATAGCATGGGTAGGCATACCCATGCTAGCTAGATTAAAGCTAGCCTAGGAACAGTAGTGAAGATTGAACTGTCATTTGCTTTATCTGATGCCATACCATGGACTCATTTACTTATGTCCTATTTATACTGCAGTACTGTACAGTAGAATTTTGACAGATGAAGTTTCACTGGATTCAGATGTGATAGTCTCAATTCCTTTAAATTAGATTAAGTCCAAATACAAAAATCTTTGTTTTTATTTTTTATTTTCAAAAAACCACACATCCAATTCAAACTGTTCAAAATTCACGAGTCAGGAGCTAAAAATCATGATTTAAAAATAATAAGTGATGGGTTTCTTTTTCTTTGCCTTCATCATTTGGAGCCTTGGGGGGGTCACAGTCTCAATCTTTACTCTACAAACCTGAGGACTAGAGACTTATCTTTTTTCAATGAAAGCTAAGATTCTCTTGTAGTCACATGACTCCAGGAGCTCAGACTGTAAGAAAAACACTAAGTATTGTAAGCCTAGGATAAAATAATGACAGTTGGCAGCAGTTCATGGGATTCCTTTGGCCTTCTGAAGTCAAGGAAGTTACACCAATTATGAATTCAGCCCACTGGAGCCAAATTCCGTTCTAATTTACACAAGTATAAATCCAGTATAATTTCACTGGAGTCAATGGAGTTACTCTAGATTTACACTCATGCAGCTAAGAGCAGAATTTTGTTCTTGCTAAGCAGTGATATTATATAGTGACTATTTAAAGAAAATATTTTCAACTACTTAATAAAAATGTCAAAAAGTAGGGTAAGTCTGAAAACTCTTTAAGTTGTGCCTGTGGGAAAATAACCCATGCTTACAAACATTTGTACATCAGAGTCACAAGTGATTTGTGTCCGATCTCCCAGATAGTGCATAAGAGCAACTGGATGCAAAGGAGAACTACTCCTATGGAGCCCACCGGGAGAATGTCACAGTAAACTAGCAACTGCATTTACCTTACAAAATAAGAACACAGCCATGCAAATGGAATACAGTCAACAAGCAACCTGAGTAGTTGGAATCAGGGCTTAGAATGTATGTTACGGTAGATATGACAAGGCAATCCTGTCCTGTTTTCCAAGAGATGATAGTTACTGATAAAAGCCATTTACAAATCAGGGTGCAGGGTGGTGTTAAAATTAGGACATTAGATGTGAGAGGTTAAAATGTGGATTTGCAACCTTTCTAAAAATGAGTCTAATGTAAATGGGTTGTATCTATCCTATGTAGCTTATGCTACTGTGGCTGGTGGAAAATGCTTCGGTGAAATGGTCTGTCCCTACACATTTTGTTGAGTAGTTAATTGCACAGTGGTTCCTTGGTCCCACTCAAGTGTTTGATAACTTCAGAATTGTTCTATGATTTGTTTTTAGCTTGTGACCCTAAAGACTTGATTTCAGTATGTTTGTTCTCTCTCATAAAATTAAGTCTTGGGAGAATGCGTTAGTTGACAAACACTTAAGTGAGGTAAACTCCTCCTGTATTCAGCTAATCAGTTTTACATAACAGACTGTAAAACACAAATGATTGTGACTATGAAAACAGCAGCCTTTCTGGGCAGGTGCCAGATACAGTATGTTAGTGCAATGTGATGTATCAAAACAAGTTAATTGTTTGCTTTCTGTCCTGTATTTCAAAACCACTTAAAACAGTATAATATATTTATATACAAATAAATATAAGTATACTTTATGTATAGTAATAAACTGGCTTTGATAGAGGAAGCAATTTGAATGGATGATGATGAACTCCAACACTGGTGTGATGTCTCTCTCGTTCAGGGCCTGATTTGAAGCCCATTGAAGTGGATGGAAAGACATCCATTGACTTCAGTGGGCTTTGGTTCAGGCCTTTAGAGTCCAGTCCTACAAGGTGATAAAAGACCTAAATCCTGCTAAGTACAATGGGTGTTGAGGTTGCTCAGCACCAGGCCATGAAGACACAAAAGTCATTAATCCTTAGTCACATTACCCTCCCTAAATGAACTGCAGAAATTATAAGGAGAAATCTTCAATATTTTTCTATTATTTTATTTCTATACATCTTATGTTCATTTAATTAAAGACAAAAGGCCCAGATCCTGCAACTGGATCCATGCCCATGCAGAGCTCCACCAAAGTCACTGTGGCTGTACATGGGCAGAGAGATCTTTACCCACTGGGAATTAGTTGCAGGATCAGCACCGAAGGGAGCCAAAACCACCTAGCAGGTTTCAAGATAACCAGCTGTGCCAACCCAAGTTAGATCAGCTTTGCAGAGTGAGTTCTGCAGCTTGGGAGGTAATGGGCCTTTCCTAAAATTTCAATATCTCAGTGGAATGCTGCATTTTGCCAAGTCGATGTGTTCGAATCTCTTTGCTATTGGACATACAGCAGTATTCCCCTTACATAAATGATATTCCTAAGAAGTCCCACTTCTTCCTAATCCTGGGCAGCTTCAAATAGGCCGATCTGCCAAAAAACAAACCCACCCACGCCACAGCTCTGATTGACTTTTCTGCTTTCTCAAAAGCCACTACACCTTTGGCTTCTTGGAGTATTAAACCTCAAGATAGATTGCTATTCAGATCAGATTAAATGTGTACAATAACTAGGAGAGAATAATAAGAGAAATAGCTTTATTTTGCCATTTTCAAATGGATATTTCACTACATAAAAGGAATTTTATTTTTTGGGAGGGATATTGCTATTCAAAATAAAATTTTAACTTTTGGTTCAAAATAAATTATTTTTCTGTGTTTTATTTTCTTATATTATCTCTTGGGGTAATAACTCTATTATGTGCGGTTATAGGGTGACATAGGCAATTCTTTGGCCATCAAACTATGGTGTTCCTATTGTATCTCACTTCATGCCCCACCCCTACTATGATTTTTATACACATACACACACACACGCGCACGTTTTTATTCTTACTGGTAATGAATTTCAAAAGGATCATAATCTTTTGATTTTAACTTTAGAAAAGCTCCATCCATCATGTTTATATTATACTAAAGGCTGGATTTAGGGGCAAGTGACTCAGGCGACCACCTGGGGAGCCAGGATCGGGGTGCTGTTTTTGTTGTTAGCAACAAAAGGGAAAATAGAATGTTTGAAGTAAAATGTTTCCAGTAGTCTATATTCAAAAGTTGAACAAATGGAGGGAGGGGGGCATCAAAGACGCTCCTCGCCTGGGGTGCCGTTTGGTCTAAGACTGGCCCTGTTGCACTCTGAATGGAGGGGTGGAATGCATAGACACAGAATCGGTCCTTTGAGAAACTGTACACCCCATTGCTTTCATAAGACTGAAAGAATCACAGTAACTTCTGCTGAAGTTTTCTGAGCAGGTCTCTCATAGAATCATAGAATCATAGAATATCAGGGTTGGAAGGGACCCCAGAAGGTCATCTAGTCCAACCCCCTGCTTGAAGCAGGACCAATTCCCAGTTAAATCATCCCAGCCAGGGCTTTGTCAAGCCTGACCTTAAAAACCTCTAAGGAAGGAGATTCTACCACCTCCCTAGGTAACGCATTCCAGTGTTTCACCACCCTCTTAGTGAAAAAGTTTTTCCTAATATCCAATCTAAACCTCCCCCATTGCAACTTGAGACCATTACTCCTCGTTCTGTCATCTGCTACCATTGAGAACAGTCTAGAGCCATCCTCTTTGGAACCCCCTTTCAGGTAGTTGAAAGCAGCTATCAAATCCCCCCTCATTCTTCTCTTCTGCAGACTAAACAATCCCAGCTCCCTCAGCCTCTCTTCATAAGTCATGTGCTCTAGACCCCTAATCATTTTTGTTGCCCTTCGCTGGACTCTCTCCAATTTATCCACATCCTTCTTGTAGTGTGGGGCCCAAAACTGGACACAGTACTCCAGATGAGGCCTCACCAGTGTCGAATAGAGGGGAACGATCACGTCCCTCGATCTGCTCGCTATGCCCCTACTTATACATCCCAAAATGCCATTGGCCTTCTTGGCAACAAGGGCACACTGTTGACTCATATCCAGCTTCTCGTCCACTGTCACCCCTAGGTCCTTTTCCGCAGAACTGCTGCCTAGCCATTCGGTCCCTAGTCTGTAGCGGTGCATTGGATTCTTCCATCCTAAGTGCAGGACCCTGCACTTATCCTTATTGAACCTCATCAGATTTCTTTTGGCCCAATCCTCCAATTTGTCTAGGTCCTTCTGTATCCTATCCCTCCCCTCCAGCGTATCTACCACTCCTCCCAGTTTAGTATCATCTGCAAATTTGCTGAGAGTGCAATCCACACCATCCTCCAGATCATTTATGAAGATATTGAACAAAACCGGCCCCAGGACCGACCCCTGGGGCACTCCACTTGACACCGGCTGCCAACTAGACATGGAGCCATTGACCACTACCCGTTGAGCCCGACAATCTAGCCAGCTTTCTACCCACCTTATAGTGCATTCATCCAGCCCATACTTCCTTAACTTGCTGACAAGAATACTGTGGGAGACCGTGTCAAAAGCTTTGCTAAAGTCAAGAAACAATACATCCACTGCTTTCCCTTCATCCACAGAACCAGTAATCTCATCATAAAAGGCGATTAGATTAGTCAGGCATGACCTTCCCTTGGTGAATCCATGCTGACTGTTCCTGATCACTTTCCTCTCATGTAAGTGCTTCAGGATTGATTCTTTGAGGACCTGCTCCATGATTTTTCCAGGGACTGAGGTGAGGCTGACTGGCCTGTAGTTCCCAGGATCCTCCTTCTTCCCTTTTTTAAAGATTGGCACTACATTAGCCTTTTTCCAGTCATCCGGGACTTCCCCCGTTCGCCACGAGTTTTCAAAGATAATGGCCAAGGGCTCTGCAATCACAGCCGCCAATTCCTTCAGCACTCTCGGATGTAACTCGTCCGGCCCCATGGACTTGTGCACGTCCAGCTTTTCTAAATAGTCCCTAACCACCTCTATCTCCACAGAGGGCTGGCCATCTCTTCCCCATTCTGTGATGCCCAGCGCAGCAGTCTGGGAGCTGACCTTGTTAGTGAAAACAGAGGCAAAAAAAGCATTGAGTACATTAGCTTTTTCCACATCCTCTGTCACTAGGTTGCCTCCCTCATTCAGTAAGGGGCCCACACTTTCCTTGGCTTTCTTCTTGTTGCCAACATACCTGAAGAAACCCTTCTTGTTACTCTTGACATCTCTTGCTAGCTGCAGCTCCAGGTGCGATTTGGCCCTCCTGATATCTTTCCTACATGCCCGAGCAATATTTTTATACTCTTCCCTGGTCATATGTCCAACCTTCCACTTCTTGTAAGCTTCTTTTTTATGTTTAAGATCCGCTAGGATTTCACCATTAAGCCAAGCTGGTCGCCTGCCATATTTACTATTCTTTCGACTCATCGGGATGGTTTGTCCCTGTAACCTCAACAGGGATTCCTTGAAATACAGCCAGCTCTCCTGGACTCCCTTCCCCTTCATGTTAGTCCCCCAGGGGATCCTGGCCATCTGTTCCCTGAGGGAGTCGAAGTCTGCTTTCCTGAAGTCCAGGGTCCGTATCCTGCTGCTTACCTTTCTTCCCTGCGTCAGGATCCTGAACTCAACCAACTCATGGTCACTGCCTCCCAGATTCCCATCCACTTTTGCTTCCCCCACTAATTCTACCCGGTTTGTGAGCAGCAGGTCAAGAAAAGCACCCCCCCTAGTTGGCTCCCCTAGCACTTGCGCCAGGAAATTGTCCCCTACGCTTTCCAAAAACTTCCTGGATTGTCTATGCACCGCTGTATTGCTCTCCCAGCAGATATCAGGAAAATTAAAGTCACCCATGAGAATCAGGGCATGCGATCTAGTAGCTTCCGTGAGTTGCCGGAAGAAAGCCTCATCCACCTCATCCCCCTGGTCCGGTGGTCTATAGCAGACTCCCACCACTACATCACTCTTGTTGCACACACTTCTAAACTTAATCCAGAGACACTCAGGTTTTTCCACAGTTTCGTACCGGAGCTCTGAGCAGTCATACTGCTCCCTTACATACAGTGCTACTCCCCCACCTTTTCGGCCCTGCCTGTCCTTCCTGAACAGTTTATAACCATCCATGACTGTACTCCAGTCATGTGAGTTATCCCACCAAGTCTCTGTTATTCCAATCACGTCATAGTTCCTTGACATCACCAGGACCTCCTTTCACTGCTTTCCTTTCTGTATGGAGTTCTTCTCAACCTCCATGTGCCCTTTAAACCCCTTTACAAGGATTTCTTTAACCATCGAACAGTTTACTCAGCCACGCTGACAGTTCCAGTGGTCCTCCCACAACTTCATTAGTCCCTACACACCACCCCCTAGTTTATTTCTCCTACCCCACCCATCATCAGAAGAGAACTGCTGGCCTACCACATGAGAGTTTCAATAAACAGCCTCCCACAGTGGTCCAGTTTGGAACAATGCTTCTCTTTTTAACAAAACATTAAACACAACATTGCTTGTTCCAGGCCTCTGTAGTGTGAATCACAATCTACATTACCATTGACACATGCCACTACCACATTCTTCCATAACCCTACATCAACAAAAACATACATGTTTTTAAAAATTTGCAGTTAAATCAAAGCCATACTTAATTTAACTAATTATGCTAAACTTTTAATGTACAAGCGTATTATTTTGCTGGAAAATAAGCATACTTAGCTCTTATAGTGCTTCTCAGCCACCGTTCTCAAAGTACCTTACAATGGAAGGTAAGCATTATTGTCCCCATGTCACAGATGTGGAAACTGAGACATAGAGCAGTGAAGCAATGTGCCCAAGGTCACCCAGCAGGTCAGTGACAGAGCCAGGAATAGAATCCAGGTGTCCTTAGTAATGCTTTTGTCACTTGGACTTCTAAAGACTTGGACTTCTGTGTATGAAAATTCAAGCCAGCAATGTGTTTAATTTTATGTTGGTTAAATACAAGAAACTACTGCCTCAAGACAATATTTATGCGCTAGCAAAATCTCACATAGTGTCCTTAAAAGAGGGGGAAAAGGGATGATTATATTCTGCTCTTAACACACTGTGCTGTGGCCAAGTACTGCAGCCTATGTGGTATGTAAGAGGCCCTTAGGAAATGGATCAACAGTAGAGATGGGCCAAAATGAGAACCCCTTATCAAAGCCCCTTGGAATTTGGGAAGGCAGGGTAGGTTCATACTTGAATACCTCTGTGTTTATTCTTCCCAAGAGCTTTAGAGCCAAAACCAGTTGGGTCTTATTTTCTTGGTCACAGACAGATTTTCTGCCAAAAATGGAGAAAACCCACCGGGAGAATGGCTAACCTGTTATGTTTTTCACCATCAGAGGCCACCACCACCTCTGAGATCTCAGTGTCAATAACCCTGAACTCTTGACTTCATTCAGCCTTGAACCTGAATCTTGAAGTCAAACCTAAACCTAAACCTAAGCCAGATGCAGAGCCAAAAAGTGCTCCCATTGGGTGCTTTTTCTGAGAACAGACTACATCAGTGAGCCATCTGGAAGCAGAAATCCTGAGGCTCTACAGGAAGCAAAAATAGAAAGAACAAAAGGCTCACTAGGCAGTTAGATGTACAGTGCTGTATAAAATGCTCAGGCAAACCACTCGGAGTTTAATCCTTTGACAAAAAGGATATTTCATAATCTATACCCACAAGCTCACACACCCCGGCAAAGCATTCATTTGACCATTTGTTTGGAAATGGCCAGCAAGAGTTAAAGCTGGAGCAAGATCATCCCTTGGTCAAACCATAGAGCCACTCTGCATTCCCTTGCTTTTGTAAACTCATCAGATTTATGGGGTCCATTTTCAAAGCAGTATGCAGACTATTCAATACAAAATACAGAGCCTATTCTTGCTGACGGAATTAATTCCCTCATCACAAATGGAAAATGTATCCCTTATAGCTTAGCTTTTGTCTGTTTGTTTAATGATTAGTCTTAATTAATAGTACAAATACCACAGGACATTTTCCCAGGTGGAATGTGGTTTTTGTCCCCTCAGGCGCAGCAGCAACCTTCCTAGCCTTCTTGAACAGAAACTATGTCATATTATGTCAGTATTATCCAGAACTCCTAAGTAGACTGATAATTAGGCAAAGTTCTATTGAAACCCATGGTGCATTAAATAAGTGACTTTATTCAGTAGAAACTACTCCATTGGGTAGAAAAGCCAACTATTTCTACATGCTACATACTGCGGACACTCTGGCTATTAGTAATGTGAACAAATCCAGAGTAGCTTCACTGAATTTAATGGAGTTATTCCAGGATTATGTCAATGTAAATGAGATCAGACTCCAGTCCAAACTCTCTTTATGCAATATGAAACAATATTACACTTACTGTACAAATACAACCCCCATTTCCCCTCTACCTTATTTCAATAAGATTTTGTAGAATAAAATTAATGTGATAATCCTGCATAACATTGACTAGAAAAGTATCCTTTAGATTACACCACCACCAAAATGTCATAATTTACCAAAATCATGTCTGAAAAATGCTAAGATAAATACAACCAGTTTTTCTGTGCAGTAGATCAAAACCGACTCTCCAAATATTTTGACAGACAACATAAACATTTCATTCCGTGTGATTAATATGTGGTTAGGGCCTATCACTCTAAAGAGTAAAGTATGAAATGTGTGCATCAAATACATTTTCTTCAGTAACTAACATTTTAGAAGGGTGTACTCCCCGCAGGTGTGCCCCCATAGAGCATACCAGGCTCTCCTCATCTAGCACCCCATACCAATGGCCACTCTGGCCCTGCAATTTTCTTCCTTTTCTCATGACTCAGCCCCCGCTCCTTCAAACCCCTGCCCCCAGCTAGGTCCCATCCCCTCTGGGGGAACAAAGTTCAGCAAAAATACAAAGTGTCCATTCCATTGCCTCGATTTTCAGTCCAGGGGTTCATGTACCTTTTTCTCAGGACTCCAACAGTCCATAGCCCCTTATATCAGGGCTTCACACCACCTTAGCAGTGGTTGACAGGTGATCTCAGACCCACCCTGGGCACCAACTAGGGTTGCCACCTCTGAGGTACATCTGGCATTATTTTAAGACCATAAAATTGGACATCTAAGTCCCTCACAGATTTCCTGAGACAGCTAGCGGAACAAAGGGGCACTCCTGGGAAAACCTGGACAGATGGCAACCCTACCTCCAGCCCAGGGATGCCAGACAGGCAGTTAAGAGTCACTCTGCCAGATTCCTTGTTGCCACCACCCTGGACTTCTTCCTAACAAGACTGTCAACAGGCTTTGCTGACAGCCTCTCTACATTCACCCTTCTTTCAGGGCCAGGACTCACAGGGCTCCCCCAGAATCCCCTAATAAATCCCAAGTCAAAAGGATAAACTTAAACCCACTTCAGCCCTCCTTGGGCTTGACCTTTCATCCTTGTGTTCCCCCACTGATAGCCTCCCAGGGCTTTCTCCCTAGAAGTCCACCTCCTGCTCTATTATCAGGGCTCGCCACTGGGAGCCTGCTGCACCCCCACGAGCTGCTCTAGCTTTCTCCTGGTATCTTGCCAAACTTTGCTACTCAGCAGCAGATCCCAGGGCCAACTCTCCCTGCCCCGGCTTCCTTCTTGACACTACTGGTCTCTCAAATTCAGGGGAGAGACCACAGTGCTTCTTTCTAAAGCCCCCTTCTGCTCCAGGCCTCCTGCCTTCAACACACCCATCCTGCTCCTCTCCAGATAGGACTCCTCTTTGGGTAGGCCTGGCGCACCCTCCATGTACAGCCAGAGAGGTTAATTGGCCTCTCCGGCCAGGGGTGAAAGTAATTTAAAGGACTTACAGCTACGCCAGAGTCCTAAGCAGGGGGGCGAGGCCTCAACCAGAAAGGGTGGGGCCTTTAAAGCCCCGGGCCCTTTAAATCACCGACGGAGCCCAGGGGACACCCGGCTGCCGCCCCTACCCCGGGGCTCCGGCAGTGGGGCTCTGGCAGCGATTTAAAGGGCCCTGGGCTCCGGCCACTGCCAGGAGCCCCAAGCCCTTTAAATCGCCAGCCTGGGGAAGCCAGTACGGTGGGTGGTGTACCAGCTCTTGCCGGTACGCTGTACCGGACTGTCCCGGCTTACTTTCCCCTCTGTCTCTGGCCCACATTAATGCCAAGATGGAGTATATACCCTATCACAAACATGTGTTACTATTAAGTATGGTTAATGGTATTAATTATTTAATAGTAATTAGTAAAATTAAGATATATAATAGGATTATTCACAACTTTAAAAACATGGAAATAAAACAATTCAGATGCCCAACAAGTACTATTTTAAGTGTAAATATCTTGATTGTTTCAAATGGAATATTAAAATAACTAGATATAAGCCCAAACCACAATCTTGGATGAAAACTCTTTTAACATGGGCGGCGTGGGGGTGTTCGGTTTTCAGTGGTCAGAATTGAACCTGCTCTCTGGGTCAGATCTAAAACTGAACAGACCTTGTTTCTGGTTTCAGATCTTATGTCACTGAAATCCACCCAAAATAGCTTGTGAGATTTTTGAGCTAACGCAAGACCAAACCCTAGCCCTGATTCAACCAGAAACTCAGACTCTCGCCTACACCTCCTCCAAATCTGCAGCTCAGCACTACTTACTCAGCCCATCTCTGTGTGAAACCCCATGAGGTGCATAGTAAGGCCCAGATTTTTCAAAAGTGGCTCCAAATTCAAGGTTTTTTTATTTGTGGCTTGCCTGATTGTAGATACATAGGGCCTGATTTTCAAAGGTGAACATGCACAGTTCCAACTGAAGTACATTTTCCCCTATAATAGCTCCTTTATGATCACATTGCCTTGTCTGCCCTAAACTCACGGTCTAATGGGCCATCATACTTGCTATTCCTGCCCCTTTCTCTCCGCCTCTTCTTCCTTTCTTGCATCCCCCTCAATTCTCATTGCAAACAGATGGATAAGTTGCTAAGACCCTGACACAGCAAACCAATGCACGTGAGCACACATTTTAATTTTAAGCACATGAGCACTCCCAATGAAGTAGTTTTATATAAGGCATCAAAACTACAGGCCACATTTGAAAATGTTGGACTTAGCATCATCTGAGCTGTCCAGTGCAAAACAAATAGGAGCTTGCTTTAAAATGTATGATGCTCTGGGAGTCCTTGCAAGTGCCTCATTCATTTTCACTGACAGAAGTGAAAAACCCAGGAGAGAAGCACAAGTTTTCCCCTGAGATCTTCCTACTTGGGAATAGTAACCACTGTAAATGCCTTTAAATGTGATTTGTTTAAGGAACAAAAATTTTTTTGCTAGACTCTGGCAAAAAATATAAAGTGTGTGAAGCAAAGCTGCATTCTTGCTAATAGCTTGTATACCATACATCAGAGTTGGGCAAACTACGGCCCCTGGGACACATCTGGCCCACGGGATCGTCCTGTCCAGCCCCTGAGCTCCCTCCCCTGCTGTCCTCCCCACCCCCGCCCGCTGCTCCTGCCGTGCAGTGCGGGCGGCATGGCTGGCTCTGGCAGGGCTGCGAGCTCCTGCTGCTCTGAGCAGCACGGTAAGGAGGCGAGGAGCGGGGGGGTTGGATAGGGGGCAGGGGGTCCTGGGGGCAGTCAGGGGACAGGGAGCAGGGGGGTTGGATAGGGGGTGGGGTCCCGGGGGGCGGTTAGGAGTGGGGGTGTGGATAGGGTTGGGGCAGTCAGGGGACAGGGAGCAGGGGAGATTGGATGGGGTGGAGGTTCTGGGGGGGGTCAGGGGACAGGGAACAGGGGAGGTTGGATAGGCTTGGGAGTCCTGCGGGGCCTGTCTTGGGGGCGGAGGTGTGGACAGGGGTCGGGGCAGTCAGGGGACAGGGAGCACGGGGGGTTGGATGGGGGTAGAGTCCCGGGAGGAGGTTAGGGGTGGAGGTCCCAAGAGGGGGCGGTCAGGGGACAAGGAGCAGACGGGGTGGGTGGGTCAGAGATTCTGAGGGGGGCGGGAAGTGGGAGGGGGCGGATAGTGGGCAGGGGCCAGGCTGTTTGGGGAGGCACAGCCTTCCCTACCCGGCCCTCCATACAGTTTCTCAATGCCGTTGTGGCCCTGAGGCCAAAAAGTTTGCCCACCCCTGCCATACATGGTTTCAGCCCAAAGTGCTTTTATATAGCCAATTATTAGACCTGCAAAGTATGGTTAAAAATAGAAATTTTGAAAGACCTGGAAGGAATTTACCTTTTCAATCTTATTCTAGCATGTTGTCCAGTTACTAATGTGACTATAAAGAGCTAGGTAATGGAGTAAATTGTTATAGCCAAAAGATTCTGCAAGTGTGGTTTTCTACATACTGTCCAGAACATTCTTCTGCTCACAGGATCACATACAGATCATTAGACAACAATGAGTAAAACTAAGGACTAAATTGTGAGGGACTGCATACTTGTAGATGGGAGTAAGAACTCCCCTTACACTCCTGTGCAAGATATCTATGCAGCAGTAAGCAGCCACTCCAAATCCATTTACTTCCACTCCAGAGCCAGTGAATTGAGAAGGGTGAGGAATGGGAGGAGCTTTGGTGCTACCCACCAACTCACTGCCCAGTGCTGCTGAGTCAGCACGTAGGGGTTCAAAATACTACCACAGAGTAGGGAGGGGAGGAGTTTTGCCTTCTGAGGCACAATGCTTCCTGGGGGTGGCGCAGCATAAACACTGCCCCTTTCTCAGGGCGGGGCCTAAATTATAGCCTTGTATTAATGTAAGGGGTTATATTTTAGGACACATGTTTAATAGAAGCCTAAATAATGCTAGTAAGCTTTGACAATTCTGTTACATTAAATTGGAAATTAATGTATTTGCCATACTTTACATTTTTTTAAAAGGGGTGTTACATACAGAATAGATAGTACTTGGCAACAATGCTGTGGTAGCTGAATGAAGCAAAGGAGACTCTAAATCAGTCTCTTTTTCTTTCTAACGGACACTTCTCTGTGTGATTTTCTTAGTCACAGCAGCCTCTTCCACTCTTGGACTCATGTTAAACATCCATCATGGTGGCACCTGTAAAATATCTGCAGATCCTTTTCTTTTCAGCGCCACTGTATCGCCATATGGCTGTCTGGCTGTGTGTGTGGGTAGCAGGAGAACGTCAGCTGTTGATATACCTTTTTATGTATCTTGAGGCATTGGGCACTGGGTGTCTGCTTGTATTACTGAGGAAAAAATAAAGTCTCATCATTTAATACCATCACGGGGTCCCTAGACATGTTTTGTACAGGATTCTTGATGACCTTCATATACTAAATGCGTGCCAGTTTAGCATATCATTATTAAGGCTACAATTTAATCACCGGTATTTTTAGTAGAAGTCATGGACAGGTCACAGGCAAGAAACAAAAAATCACGGCCTGTCCATAACTTATCCCATAAATACCCCTGATTGAATCTTAGGAGGGGAGGCTGCCATGGGGGCGGGGGGCCCATTGCACCAGTTGCCAGGGGGAAGCCCCAGGGGGCCAATGGCTGCTCTGGCCACCACAGTGGGGTGTGCCCCGGGGGGCCAGCAGCGGCTCTGGCTGCCCCCGGCACCACTGCTCAGGCAGTCCCCAGGGCCAGCTGCATCGGCTGCTGCTCGGGCGGTCCCCGTGGCCAGCCACATTGGCCACTGCTCGGGTGGTCCCCAGGGTCAGCTGCCCGGGATTGCCAGAGCAGCGGCTGGTGCGGCTGGCCCCAGGGCCACCCAAGTGACTGGCTGCAGAGCCGCTCCAGCAACAGCCGACATGGCTGTCCCAGGGCTGCCTGAGCAGCTGACTCCTTGGGCAGCCCTGGGGTCAGCTACACTGGCCACTGCAGAAGTAATGGAGGTTGCAGGAAGTCATGGAATCCGTGACTTCCATGACCTCTGTGACAAACATGGAGCCCTAATCATTATTATACATGTGTACTGCAGTAGCACCTAGAGGTCTCCACAAGGCTGTGGCTCATTTGTGCTTGTCATTGTACATGTAATAAGTGGGCAGCCCCTTGTCCTAAAGAGCTTGCAATCTGCTTTCTGTGTCAGATTTTGAGGGTGGTGGAGTTTTTCCCACTAACAGTGTTATAAGAACTGTATGTGTCTGTGATGGGGTGAGCTCCCCACACGAACCCCGCAAGAGCTGGGTTGGGCCAGGTGGGCCCAATCAGTTAATTATGCTGCAAACAGGGGAACTTTAGGCGGGAGGCAGTTGATTAAAGCAGGCTCAGCTGGACAGGAAGAGGTGAAGCCTATAAAGCCCAGAAGCTGAGGCCAGATCTGGCTGGTGGGAAAGGCTGCAGGAAGACTGGCAGCAGCCTCACCCTGGGAAGCGGTTTCTTGGAGCTGATATACTCAGAGAGATAATGGGAACCAGAGTGGTAGGAAGTAGTCCTGGAAGGGCAGAGAGAGGATGCTCAGAGCTGCTGAGCTGTGGGTCCCTGGACTGGAACCTAGAGAAGAGCGGAGCCTGGTTTCCCCTGCCAGCTGCTGAGGGTGTGGCATAGAAATGAGGCAGTGGATGAAAGGACTGCCTAGGGCCACTGATGGACTGTACCCCGGAAGGGGGAACACTCAGTGACCTAGCCAGAGGGCTAAGTCATGATGGAGATGCTGCAGGTCTTGGAGAAAGAGGTGCTGTAGACCAGAATCACAGCCATGGGTGCAAACTGCAGATGAGGAATATCTACCTCAGGAGCTAATACCCAGAGTGACCAGCAGGATGTGCCAGACCAGTGGTGCACCCTGTGATAGTATCTTTTGAAAATCTCTCTACCTCTTTGAAAAAGGAATGACCTATATCAACACCAGCTGAAATACAGGTTTGTGTTCAACTAGTCTATTTATCTATTTTTCCTTGAATATCCTATCAAACCCCAAGGACACTTTATAGTAAGACTTGGCAAAGTTGGCTCAGATTTTCCTAAACACATAGAAACTATTCAATATAGTATATAATGAATGAAACTCAGTGGCTTGTTGTATTTCCTGAACTACTCAGGGCAGCTTCCTCAGTGGCTATTTATATATCAGCTGAGATGTGAATGGTTCCTTTTTCTAATGCACCTCACCTGCTGTCTAAATGCAATATCTTATTTAATTAATTTAATCCATTCTTTGATAAGATACCCAGTGTGTTACAGCTCACCACTGTAAGTGGATTGTTGCTTACAGAGGAGATGTAATATATATTATAGTACATCTCTTCCAGAAGGCCATCTTGTCCTTTTCTGTGAAGGAATATGTGGAAGGAGGAAATTCTTTGTAACTGAGAGAGAAGTCCTGGCGTTCCATCTGAACCAGACAATCCACCAACACCACCTCCTATGCTGGATGGAAAATGAATAACATTTTCACAAAATATGCTGACTTCAGATTTCAAAGTTGTTTTCATTGGACAGGGTTCAAAATAGCCCCATTTTTCATGTTTTTGGTGACACTTTTGCTACTCTCAAATCCATTTTAACTTACCAAAAATAGTTTTAGTAAAAAAAAATTGAAAATGATAACCAAAAAATTTTGAAAAATAGTCCATTTTTGACAAAGAATAATTTGAAAAATTTTGACCCATGCTCTGCACAGCCCAGCACAGGTAGTTCAGCTCCTTGAAACTACAGGTGTCCATGGGCTTTCTCCATCAGATCTCAAAGCATCTGTGGACCACCCCCATGGAAACTGCTCACTCAGGAGCTGTGCTACAGTGCATTTCCCAGTGCGAGCTGGTCCATATTCACTTTCACAGGGATTTCCTTGTATAGAGGGGGCTCACCATTAAAGTAACATTAGCCCACGCAGAGGAATCCCTTTGGGTTGTGGGGGGATGCTGCTATAAAGAGACACCCATCCTCTCCCTTTCCCAACCTGCACAGGGATTTCCATAGGACGGGGGAAGGGAAAGGAGCATGTCCCAGAGCAATGGCTCCCCTGACCACACTTACTCTTGATCCAGCTCCACTCTCCAGCTTTTTTCTCTACATAGTCTTCCCCCCCACCCCGCGCCCCATCTTGTTTTGTCTGTTAATCCCTCTTCCAACTGTTAGCTCCTTACCAGTCCCAGGTCTCTCTCCTCTCTTCTTTCTCTCCTCCCTGCCCCCCTCCCCCCCAATCCCTATCACCATGTGCTCTCTTGCATATTCTGGCAGGCCACTGACCACTCCTGTTTACATGTTATATCCATCTTCTGTGTTAAGCAGTGCTTCTCCAGATGGTGCTGCCCAGTACCATAGACCCATCAGGAACTATTGCTGGATGATCTGTCCCATCTATGTATTTGTCAAATACCTGAGCGAATGAGAGAGGAGGCTGGATGTGGTACCTGTAGCCAGCCATGGCTGCCTAGCAGCTCTTCCAGGGAAGCTTGTACCATGTTCTGGAGAAGTCTTGTGCCAAATAGGCTTATATGCAATATGAAATTATTGTAATGTGAAAACATCTCATTCATTTCAATAGGGCTTTGTAGAATAAATCACTGTCTTTGGGAGGGAAAAAAGGGCCCCAAGTTCATTCTACTAATACAATGGATCGTATCTTCATTATAAGACTGAGCTGCACCTAATTTAGTCAAAAACATAAAAATGCAAACCCCATACAGCAGTTATTAGTCACTTGAATAATTCACCTGAATCCAGTGGGGCTACTTGTCAGTAAGGACTGCCAGATCAGACCTGCTGGGAACACAGAAGCTAATTCAGATCACCATGCTTTGCTAGTTGCCCCTGCCAACCAGTCTTGTAAACTGAGACTGTCAATAAAAAAGGTCCATTTTGGGTAATGGAGGAAATTGGGTTTTATTGCTAGAGCTGAGCAGCTTGTTTTATAAATGTTAATATCAGTGCTACCCTCTGAATGCTTTTTCTTTACTAAGATTTTTGGCCCTATAGTGTATTTACCTGAGTCAAATTTCAGTGGGCCACATCCTCTACTCCAGCTGAGTGTTGCAGGAGAAGCCCAAATGGTCTTAGGACCTGGCACAGTAATGTACTTTAGCACATGCCTCACTCTGAGCCTGATCCAAACCTTATTGAATTCAATGGGACGGCTCCTTTTGACTTCAAAGGGCCTGCTCCAAGCACACAAGTAAATCCCATTGACTGCAGTGAGACAATTCTTGCTTAAAATGAGGCATGTGCTTCAGTACCTTACTCAGGGCCTTGGAGATGTTTGGACAGCTCTATGCCACTGGAGGATTCTCTTATCAGGAAGCCAGATGCACTGCGTTTACAGCTTCATTGCACCACCCAGCTGTGCAGAGAAGGCAGAGAGGAGACAATCATTGGGTCTGCTATGGGTATACCAAGTCACGGGTGATCTAGGATGTTGATGCAAATGGGAACCCTTCATCTTTGATTGTGGCTACTAGTAGCGGGTGGAGTTAATACAAAAAAATTTTCAGGGAGGTTTCTTGCCAAATTGTCGTCATATCCCTTACAACTAGAGCTGTGTGAAATATTCAGTAAGGGCCTTGAAAATTGTAGGGTTGTGATCACTGTTCCCTCTAAGCTGTGTGCATGTGCATGCGCACACAGATCCTAAACCCCATGCACATGGCAAAACACCACATGCACAAAAATTTGCACAGAAGAAATTTTTTGCACACACAGCTTGTCAAAAATTAGAGGGAACATTGGTTGTGATGGGGGTGTATTTGCCACACTGGCCCTTGAAAATAAGTTAGGCCAGGTGAGCCTAATTGGCAAATTAACAATGGGGGGAGAGGCTACAAGGATGCCACTAATTAGAGGCAGGTACAGCTGGGCAGGAACAGGAGAGGCCTGTAGAAAGCCTAGGAGCTGCAAGGAGGGCTTCAGGAAAGGTAGGCTGAAGTTGTTTCCTGAGAGGAGGGAGTTGAGAGATGGGTGTACCTAGACAGGGTGGGAGCCAGTGATGTAGGAAGAACCCCAGGGAGACAGCAGCAATGGTTAAGACAGTACAGGTCTTTGCTGCATGCCATAGGATCCCTGGGCTGGAACCCAGTGTAGGGGATGGGCCTGGGTTCCTTTATCAGTCCCTGGGTAGTGGCATAGGGCACTGGAGAGATCAGATGGTGTAGAGGGACTGTGATTTACCCAGAAGGGGAAGAACTTTGTTACCTGGCTGGAGGGCCAAGCTATAAACCAGAAGCTGCCTCTCTGAGAGGGGGAGAGAGACTGCAGACAGGAAAGAAGGAGGAAGCAGCTGATGGAGCTTATCCCCAGGATGGCCAGGAGGAGGTGACACAAGCAGTGAGGGAACCTTGTCACAAGGGTGTTGCTTGTTTTGCAGAAAAACCTGCAAAAGTTCACTAAGAAAAAAATTTCAAGTAACTGAATCTGAATTTTGAGATTAAAATTTTAATCTGAAATATTTATTTTAACATGAAACATGACAATTTTACTTTGTTTTGTAAAAACATTGTAAAATGTTTCAGGGGAGAGTAGGTGCCTTTCTATATAAGGAAGAGGCTATGCTATGTATGTGATTTTTCTATTGCTGATATTTGTATGCATTATCAGCCATTTCATGAACATTTCCTGGGAAGCAAAAAACTGATACTGTAAAATTGCATAGAATGAAGGAGAATATTTTTTCCTTGTGGAAAAAGATATATATGCACACATTTTCTAATAGCCCTATTTGAAAACTTTCACAGATGCAGCTGCCTATACCTATTGTCCCAGCAAAGCCAGGACTGACTAAATTAGCCTTCCTACTGCATTTAACTACAGTTACTCATAGCTTCTCAGGGTATTTCTGCTTGGGAAGCAGGAGAGCTTTATGGATCAACTCCCTCTGTGTCCTGGCTCTCATAAATTAAACACCAATAGTCATTAAGAATATAGGGCAAAATTTTCAAAATTGCCTTAGGGCAAGATGTTAAGGTGTCTAAATATGTAGATAGGCACCTAATGGGATTTTTCAAAAATGCCTAAGCAGGTTAATCACCTAATTCCCATTGATTTCATGATCTGGAAGGTGATAGCATAGGCTGAGCTTTCTGAGGACTCTAATTACCTTGCAGGATCAAGCCCTCGCTGGAGTTTCCCAGTGAGCTGTTGCATTAATAATAATAATAATTAATAATAATGATCTCTAATGCTGCCAGGGCCAAAGATGCAAAATTCAATGAGGTAGAATGAGTTGTCTCAAAGTAGTGCACAAATGGAAGGGCAGTAAGATACCATGGCAGAGATGCCAGCAAGGCCAGTGCTCTGCCAAGCCTTGAAGGCCAGTATGAGCAGCCTGAACCTGAGGTGGAATGAGATTAAGCCAGTGGAGGAATTTGAGGGTGAGTGTGTTGTTGTGATCAGGACAAATGGCAAGGAATATGATTTTGGCTGCTGAGTACTGAATGGATGGGAGAAGTGACAGGGGTAGACAGAAAAGTCAGAGCCATGGAGACTGCAGTAACCTGGTGAATGAGAACACAGATTAATGTTGTTAGTATGGGGATTAGAGAAGAATGTGTGGAAGGAGCGGCTACAGACCTGGGGAGGATTCTGGATGTGAGGAGAAAAGGAAATGCAGGATACTAGATAATCACAAGACTGAAGGGTCTTGTGGTTATTGGCCTTTTCACTTATGATAAGCGTGAATGGGTTTTGGAGGAAAGATGAGGAGTTTAGGCTTCACACCATACCTGAAAGATTCACCAATACTCTACTGTTTAGTAAATATTACTGATGTACAATTTTTACTGTCCCAGTAGCAGATGTGCAGAGGACTTCAGAGAAATACAAGCTCCATAACTCTTCCAATGTTCTAATCTTGCCAATGCTTAAAAAGAAATAGCACAAATAGACCAACTGTTAGGATCTCATGGGTCTCCCAAAAGCTGTTCTAGCCTTCAGCGCAATACTAATTAAGCAATCCACCTGCTCTTTCCTTTACCATGGTCCTCATCCATCCAAAGAGACTCATTGATGTCTGTGGTCATCAGATCAGGTCCCATATGACTGTCTGGAGCATGATGATGATTTGTGGTCACGATCTTGATTTTGAAATATTCATAGGAAGGATGCAGTTTACAATGCTTATCTTTTCTATCAAACCACCTAGACCATACAGAATGCTATACAGTTACCACTAAATTTCACATAACGTATGAATGAATCTAAAAGTTTCCTGCGTTGATAGCACATATGACTTGTGACACATTTTTGGAAGGTGAAATAAGACCACTTTGGAAGAGATGAATTCTGTTTACATATGAACTGAGACTTTCTAAAATTCCAGCATGGTTTTTTTCTGGAGGAAGAGGTCCGGGGGGGGGTGGAGGAGAATTATGGTTAAATTTTGGAAAGTGACCAAGACACAAAAGTTAAAGCAGATGTTACATTGAACAGTGTTAGCATGGTAAGATTTCAGTATCATAGACTTTATTGTCCGCTTATAAGTTATAAATGGATGCATGTAAGAGATCAATAGCTCATCATGGAAGAATACCAGCAACTTTTTGGGAAACAAGTATTTCTAAACTGTTCACTTGGGCCAGTTTTTGATATGGATTTTCAACAGCAAGTCGTAATGCATTCTGGCCTCCATATAGGACTGGGTATTTTTGTTAATATATAATGAGATACTGTGTGTTTTATGGCTGAATATGAGCAGGAGACATTGGTTTAATTCACTAATTTGGGAAATCTAGATTGTTACAACTGAAATTTTTTTCTCAACTGATACTATAGTACACTGTTCGGGGGGGGGACCACATTACTGAAACCCACTGAATAAAACACTTTGTTTAAAATAAAATCAATGCATGCTAAGCTTTGCTTCACCTAAAGATGGAAGTGTGGGGAACTTTTCTATTAGACACAGCTGATTATTGGTTGAATATTCTCAAGTTCAGGAAAGATGCAGAATCCCCACAAGAGTACAGTGGCCATTTCAGACTGTGGTATAAATGAACTATTTTTTTTGTTATGACTGCTCATTAGGCATTGTTTCCGATTGGTCACCTAGCTCATATGAAGATTGATTCTGCTCCCTGCGTGGATAACTGAAACTTTTACAAAGGGAAGGGAGCAGAGGGAACTCAGATTTCAAAAGGGCTGAATGAACACTCCATCCTGGTTCTGACATTACACCATCAACATAGTGTCTGAGCACCTCACAAAGTTATAACCTCTATGCACAAACACGCACTTCTTTCTCTTCCCTGCGGTAAGCTGGGACCAGGCTTGAGTTTTCATAAGACTTATGCTTTCTGTCAATGTTTTGGCAAATCAACAAACTCACATGAATCAGGGAAAATGAATAACCAGTTTGTGAATACCATCAAAGTGAGTTTGGGATTTTTATCTGAACAGGAGTGCTCTAACAGGGGTCTACATTTGGAATTCAGATTTATTTTGATAAACACCCAACATTTCAGATGTGCAAGCCAGATATGTTCTAAGCTCTCCAAACCTCATCAGCCTACAAGCATGATGTGGAACTCCCACAGAACAGGCTTTCAGATGAAAGTAATGTCAAGCTGTCTTGTTCTGGCCTCTTTATTTCTGTGAAGCACTTAGAAACCATGATATAGGAATTCTACAGAAACTAGAGATTGGATTAGACTGATGGGATGGAAATACAGTTGGAATAATCCTCATGGCATTTCAGTATTTCTCATACTAGTTTCAACTAGCCTCAGAACCAGAAATGTACAAAAATGAAAGACAGACAAAAAACTCAACAGGACGTTTCGGAACCTCAAAGAACTTTGGCTTGAATTACATTTGCATTTTGGCTGAATTTCGAAGTGGGTGTGTAGGAGAGGAGAATTGAATATTCTATCTGAACCCATTTCCAGTTTCTAACATTTATATCATGTCAGGTTTTATGCAGTTATAATTTTTTGACTGCCACTATCCATTCTTAAGATCAAGCAGGTCATCTCACAAATGGAATAAAGAAGTTTATTCGATATCCCTAGGGCTGAATCTTGAGCTGATGTAATTCAGCACAGCTACCCTGACTTCCCTGGAGCTTCTCCAATTTACACAATCTGTGGAGCTGGCTCGTTGTGAACTTTTAGCTCAGAGAAAATAAACACTGAATGTTATAGTTCAAGTTGAACACATTCTACAAATCTCATTGAAACCTTCTACGCCAGGGAGAGCAAAATGCCAAGGAGGGAAGAGTTAGTCTTATCGGCTCCAATACTGTATTGGTCATCTAGAAGCATCATTAGCCCAGACCAGGATAACCAATGCCAAATAATTCCTGCCTTATCCATTTTACATGTTGTATGAACAGTAACCGATCACTGTACTTTTGTACTAAATGCTGTAAGTGAATTCTAGTCAGACTGGCTATCTTCACATGCGAGAGCTCTGGGCTTGTATCTAGTGCTCATGAATTTTCTTCACAATGAGAGAGGACCCTAAATCCCTTTTCTGCTCTGTGTAAAAGCCCCCTCTGTTAGGCCAGCCTGAAGCATAAGTAATGCATGCAACTACTTGGGGCTTTTGGTGGGCTTGCAACTCCTAGATCAACTCAGTCTCTTCCCCAAACAGAGGGACAGTATGGGAGGCAAGCCTCTATCCTATCCTCCCATCAAAGATTGGGACTGACACCACACAAAATGTAAAGCCAGCCTGGATCTTTTGGGCCTGATTTTCTAAAAGCAGCCTGCACTGGTGCGCCATGTCCCTTGGCACTCTCACAGATCTGTGCAGGTATTTTGTAGATTATCGCCCACACCCAGAGGCGATAGACTCTACCACTGCACAGGCAGATGCTAGAACGTTCATAATCAAAACCAAGATGGACTGAGGAGGGAGGGAGGCAGAGTAGAAGCAGAGAGATGAAAAGGGAAGTGTGCCCAAGGAGTACAGGATTTGGGAGAAGAAGCCCCTGAGTGATGGAAGGTTGGTGAGGAAGATAAACTTGCCCCTCCTTGGAGGCTTTTAACAGGAGAAGATACTCGGGGCCTAGGGAAGGAATTAGAGAGAGGCAAGGCCCCCCCCCCCCCCCCGGCTTGGGAGGATTGAGGGAAGAGGGAGGGAAGAGCACCTGAGAAAGTGGGGGAGGGAAGACCTCCTGTAGTGTGTGAGGATCAAGGGGGAAGAGTGAAAGACAAAATGGGGAAGGAGAGCATCAAGGTGTCAGAAAGAGGGCATAAAGACTAATCACTGAGGATGGGAGAGGTAGAATAGGCAAGGATAGTGAATTAAGGGATTAGAGACTCGTGAAGGGGTGGGAGAAATGAGTCATATCCAGAAGGGAAGGGAATAAGGCTCTGTGGGAATGGAGTGGACAGGAGAGCTGTTCAGACCATTCATTATGAAACATTTATTCAACAAGTTGGGGACACAGAAGCAGCCCAGAGAATTTCAGGACACTTAAAGTCTTTGCCTGATCAGAGTTTACATTTTGAGGGGTTTTTTAGTTTGTTCTTTAAACATTTCTCTGTTTTCCTGATGTGGAATAATCCAGAGATGTAATGGGAATCCTGTAATTTTGGCTGGCAAACTACCAGTTGTATAGTTTAGTTTTGGCTTTGAAATATCTAAAATTCTAAAATGCTGACCATTTCATCTTGTATTTCACAATGTTTGGAGGACCACCCTGGGTGGGTAGTAGTTGGAGTGGATATGTGTATTTTACCTCCCGACAGCTTTTCACAACCCCCCACTTTTATTTATAGGCCTGGAAAGAAAGAAAGCTTTCCAGTTTCTTACCTGTGTTTTAAAACCCTGTAAATTTCCTAATCTGTATCCTGTCCTGTATTCCTCTACTGCAGTTAGAAACTATATGTCAAAGAAGCAAGTGTATACTTAGCCTTCCCTTTATAATTCCCACAGGATTCAATCCTGCACCCCTGAAGTCAATGGGAGTGTTGCCAGTGACTTCAGTGGATATAGGATCAGACTGCTAATGAACACAAAACACAAGGCTCAATCACCTTAAGAACACAATAAATGCACAAGAGAAGGAAGAACTTCACAGCACAACCATAAGTGTCTAGCTACAGTATAAACAGTCTTACATCAGAGCAACTTGGGAGTGGTCAGCCATAACATTTCATTTCAATAAATCCCCATAGAGAAGTAGTGATGGGTGAACTTGAAAAGATTTGGAGGTACAATCTGGATCAGCCACTAAAGTTCAGGTGCTTATCAAAACTTATTTGAATATGTGAATTATTTGAGGCAACAACATTGATGCAAATTTGGAAAACCCAGCAACTGCTTCTAACAGCACTGAGGTAGTATGGACATATTACAATGGAAGACCAATGCATTCCAAAGTACATTTACCATGGAATGCTGCTACATGGCTGACGATCACATGGGGCCAAAAGCTTCTGTGGTGCAGTAAGATTGCTAGTGACAGATCTAAACTGATGATACAGCCAGACTATCTTAAGCATTTTACCAGAGATTAATCCAGGTGGTCCTTGATCTGCAAGGAGACCAAATCTTTTTGGCATTTGCCATGACGATTACCTAGGGCTTGGTTCAGGCACCTTATTCGTGTTGAGTCACCTTAGTATGTGAGTAGCCCCAGTGTAATGAATGGGACTGGCTGAGGGGGACCATACTATTCAGTATGGGAAAGGCCCATAAAACTTTAGGGGAAATTGTGAACCCCTTTTTTATAGACTGTGAACCCCTTACACAAACTGGTGAGCAGCTACTTACAGGATTAGTCCCATTGAAGCAATTGTTCATGATGGCTCTGTATGTACTAATTATTCAGGTGTCAGTCCAGCTCCACCTGAAGTCAAAAATAAAATTCCCATTGTTTTAAGTAGGTACAGGATCAGTCTCTGGATCATTTGTTCCCTGTGGATAAATTTGTTTAATTGGCATAAAGCCTGAGTAATGAGGCTCTATGCAGAACTACAGTGGGGCAAGGGAGGTGAATTTTACATGTCCTATAGGAGCCAGAGCAGTTTCCCACCTGTAAAATGGAGATCACAATACACAACTTTTTGCAGAGTTCTGAGATCTATAGATGTAAAGTTTTTTATTAGTGGACACAGCCCCATAAAAGCTCTGTTACAGCCTTTAGGCTGAAGTAAGAGTTACTGCACCTCCACATTATTTGTATGGATGGTGTGTTGGGGACACTATATCCAAGTAAAAGCAGATCTGTTAGCCTATCTCCTTGCTGGTGTATGCAGCACTTGCACAGAGAACCTTTCTGCTGTGCACAGGGAAGTTTGGTGGCCCCACTGCAGATTCACTTATGGCCCCCTACATACCTCCAGAAAGGAGCTTAAGTAGAGCAGAGATAGAAAGGAAGAACGGTCTACTGAGTCAGGTGGGACTTGCTAGACCTAAGTTCAATTCTCTGCCCAGCTACAGACTTCTTGTGTGACGTTTGGCAAGTCACTTAATGTTTTGGTGACTCATTTCCCCAGCTGTAGAATGGGAATAACACCTCCTGTGAGGTAGGGAATGCTGTGAGAATAAATACAAGAAAGATTGGAAGGCACTCAGGTACCATGGCAGTTTGTAAGTACCTAAAATAGATAGTCCTTAGCTGGTCTTCAGCAGCACAAATGACTTACAACCCTACATGGATTTAGGAAGATGAAATGTACTTTTTTCTGGTGTTCCGGTCAATTTCTCTCCTTATCTGCCTGCTCTCAGAACCCTTCTGAAAAACAAGCAGACCATTAAAACCTGCTTCAAAGTGTGCTTTTAAAGCTGACCAACCTTGACAGGAAAAAAAAATCACAATAAAAAATATTCAATGCCATGTCTTTTCCTGAGCTTTGTTAGAATTCCTTTCAATCAGAGATGAGCAAAACAGTCCAGGTAAAAGAGTAGCTGACCCAGCCTTTCACCCAAACTTGACCTGAACCCCAAAACCATTTCTTGAAGTTTGAAGCTGTGCAGTTAACTTTATTATTTTATCTTTTCCTTTCTATGTGCTCTGCAAATTCTACAGTTGTATTCCCTCAGGGCATTTGTTCTGAACAAGATTATGTAAAAGGGATCCCATTCTAAATTATCTCAATTCAGCTGTGTGGAAGTAGCTCCCTTTCAGTCCCCAGCTTTTAACCATGAATTCTGAAAGTCAGTTATAACTCTGTACAATTTGCAACCAATTTAAGTCTCATATTTCATCCATATCTAAAGCTGAACAAATAATTCCCAATAAATAGCATGTCCAAAATAATTAGCTTTTTTCTGCTTCCAGATAAGTTTCCTCAAATGTATTCATTATTCTACCATTTTAAAAAAGAATTATTCTATGGAGTGATAGTAACAGGTTTTGCTGTCAGGCCCTCATCCTGCTAACATTACATAAGTGCTTAGATTTACTCACAGGCATAGTCCCAGTGACCTTCAAAGAGCATGTGCATAAGTGTTTGTAGACTCAGGTCCTGAATAAGAATTTGATATTCTAAATTTAAACTTGTTTTAGCTATGATTGGTCACACATGGGATTGTTTCTATTCCTTGACTGGTGATCAAATACCAGCATGAAGTGTGTGTTACAAATGTACAGTTTGGTTTTGTTGAATACTTATGAATGTGATTTTGAAGTTCAATTTTGCAACCATTTGTGTCAGTAAATGATGTTCGTTCGAATGCTTGTGGAAAGTGAACACAAAAGGAGGGTGAGCCTAACTGCCAAAACTTCATTTAAATACTCTAGTATTCATGGAAAATATTTTTGCAATATCCAGAACATAGGGCCTAAATCATTGCCCACAGACTCATTGACTCGGGAAGGATCATACCCTATGAACAAATGACAGTGGATTTATGAGCCTTCTCCAGCAAGGATGGAAAGGTTTGTTCACTGGCTCTTGACTCCTTGGTGAGCAGGTCACTCTAATGGGCTATCTACATGTACATACATTACATGTACACGAGTAAATGGATTTGATTTTATTTGTGTGTGGGGAAATCAAGTGGGAGTCACTATTCTCCCTGTTTATGAAATGGACCCTGGACAGCTACTGGAATTTAATATCAAATATATGTGATGCATGGCCAGAAAGGGTTAAGCATCCTGCACAATGAATGACTCAAGTTCAACCCTTAAAGACACATGGGGAGATAGTTTGTGGTTTTGTGTATTTACATATATATGGGGAGTGGTCAACAATGTAATCTACAATCCCTATCTATACTGTATTCTGTTAATTCAGAGATCAGAAGAACTTCTTCACATTTAAATAAACTATAAACATAGGATATAGCTGTATTCATCTCTCTTTGAAATGTATAGCAAATCATCTGTGAATGGTGAAAAAGCAGGCAATTGACTTATGTTAATTAATGACAGTGCTTAGGAAATGAGGGCCTATTGTTCCCCAAGGGACTCCAACTTGTCAAAGATCTATAAAAGATCCTTGGGTCCTGATCCTTTTTATTTCAGATCCACTTAAGTTTCATCTTGGGAAGTTTGAGTTGCCAGATTGAGATCCCAGTTATGCCGGTACTCCCAAATATGATATTGGCCATTGGACTATAACCGTTGGACTAAATTCTAAAAACTCTTTGCAACTACAAAGCTGCTCATCTCTGCTATGAATCTGAACCTAAAGAATTGAACTCATATCTGTATGTATACTGATCTTTTAACCATACTTTCTTTTGCTTTTTAATAAATTTTAGGTTAGTTAATAAGAATTGGCTGTATGCGTGTATTTGGGTGAGATCTGGAATATTCAGTAGCCTGGCAGGTAATGTGTCCGATCCTTTGGGATTGAAATAATAATTTCAGAAATCTTAAATCAAATATGATGAAGTACCTGAATGGAGGCCTCAGGCTGGGTTACTTCAAGGGAACTGTTGTCAGCTTCTGGGCAACCAGTGAGGTAATAAAGAAGCTGTTTTATGCTGTCTTGGTAAATCTAAGTGTTGAAAATATCCACCATCTTTGGGGATTATCTGACCATTCTTTGCAGTTCACCCTAACTGAGTGACCTCAGCAGGCCCCCCCTGGGATCCTGGTCACAATATATATTGTTTCATTGAAGACAAATGTGCATGTTAATCCGCTTACAGCATTTGCCATAATCAAGAACACGGAAAACTATCATGATTGGTATCCTACAAAATTGGCCATAACATTTATCCAAAATGACAACCCCCCTGGATATATATGGATTGATCATATTCAGTTCATTTTTTATTTATTGATCTTTAACAGCAGAACAGAAGAGACGAAAAAACCCTAACATAATATAAAATCCCTTCTTCTGGCTCATTTAATTAATGAAATGAAGTGCAATATTGGCTCTGAAGATGAATTCTGCAAAACTTTGTATGCCACTCCCTTATCAACAAACTCTACACATTTGCCACATCAAAGTTACAATTCAAATTCTTTGACCTATGTGCAAGATTTTCTTCCTCTTAGAGGCACTGAATGCTTGGAGCAGTTGCTACTAAGTGTGTTTTTTTTTGTTTGTTTTTAAGATAACTTTATTAGAGCTGGTTGAAAAATTTCAAGTTTTGGATTAAAAGAATCATTTTTCCCAAAAAAATCCCATATTTTGACCAGCTCAGCCTTCATTCTAGAAGTTTACTCTTCTTTCTCCTTCATCCTCACACCATCCACCTAAACATTTGAGAAAAGGAGTACTTGTGGCACCGAAAGCTTATGCTCAAATAAATTTGTTAGTCTCTAAGGTTCCACAAGTACTCCTTTTCTTTTTGCAGATACAGACTAACACGGCTGCTACTCTGAAACCTAAACATTTCTGGATCTGTTTTCTTTCCCCTTTGGGTACATACCATTTAATTCCCACACTAGCCTTTCAACTTGCTTTAGGAGACCATTCTCTGTTTTATGAATGTACTGCTTCACCAGATATGTAGCTGTAATATGAGAAAATTATATGCTATCCTCACCCAACCTATAATTATCCATGCCTTTGTCACCTCTCAGATGGACTACAGCAATGCGATATACCCAGGCATGACCTGCAGTGCTTAGGAAACGCCGGCTGGTACATAACACTGAAGCACATCTACTTGGTAACACAGGTTAGCACCAGTCCAGTCTTCTGTTCTCTACAGTAGTGTCTCATAGAATACTGAGTCAAGTCCAAGGTCTCCATCCTGATCTTCAAGGTGCTCAATGGCCTGATCCCAGGATATCTAAAAGATTAACAAAAGCTTTGCCATGGTCAACATCTTTGCTCCTCTAGCACTATAGAACTTTCTAAGTAAGGGTAAAGCTCATCTGTGCAGGAGACAGAGCTTTCTTCAGGGCCATACCAAGACCTTGGAATGAATTTCCCTAACAACTGAAAACCCTCACAAACCTTAGCACCTTCTGCATCAACTGCGAGGTTTGTTTCTTTGATCTTGTCTTTTCTAACATATAGCAACATGTGTATATATCTATATTAAAAAAAACCCAAACCAAAACATTCTATTGCACACTTCCCCCTTCCTCTCTCGGGGGGGGGGGGGGGGAGAAGAGAGAACAAATGTGTGACAAACATTACTTACATTGCTTACAGTGCTACTGGAAGGTGCTCCGACACCACAGTGATGAGCATGATACAAGAGCTTTTTTGAATAGAACAAAGTGCAATATCTCCAATTATGTAGGAATCAGAGTTGGCATTTGCTCCTAAAGTCCGCATTCTCCTTACTGGACAGTGTGATTGCATTAATAGTCTGCCACTTACATGATCCCATACTATTTTTCCCCAGGTTCCATATTTCATTCAGTTCATAAACTTGTTTCAGAGCCTGTTAGTCAGATTAAATAAAACAACTGAATTGGTTCACCTTTTGAAAATTGGGGAGAGGAAATATGAGCTATTAAAAATTCTCGTTTGTGAGAGCCACTGAGACTTACAAGACACACACTACAGTTTTTTCCTTTAATTTCACCCTACCCTTTTAGATCTGACAGATAATTCATGGCTTGTTTAATACATAGCCATAGTACAGTAGGTAACAATGGCTTACATTCCTGCCTTCTGATAGGATTAATACTTGTACATGGGTCTGACCCCACAAAGGATAGATACCATGGGCCAAATTTACTAAGGGGTTTCAAACTGGCCTCCAATTGGGTACCTGCAATTTTTTTCATCCTATCATTTATGCATCCGAATGATAGAATTTACATATCCAAACCCATGTCTATGGACTCAATTTTGCACCGTTTCAGTCAACAGGAGTTTTTAACCAACTGCAGTGAAAACATGACCAACGGTTTTTAAAACTTAATTGACATTAAGCCCCAAGAATGTTTTAGAACATCCTTTTAAAAAAAAAATCTTCACACACAAGAGAAGGAGAAAATGATTTTCTTACCACTTTTATTTCAAAAGTGGGAGGCCTCAATGTATTTGCCCCAAATACAATATTTGGCTTCCTGAAAGTTTTTCTTTATTTACCTTTTCCCTCTTGATACAACTTAAACATGGTCGTCATATTTAACTGAAATGTTCCATTTGATTTGCCCTTTTTGGTAGTTCATAGGGGTTTAGATGAAGTGATGGGTGAAATATGAGGAGGTTCAGTTCAGACTAGTGCCTAAAAAAACTTCTCTATCTGATTTGAATAAACCTGTAAAGCTGGGCTAGAAATCCTGGCCCCAACCCATCCATCATCCACTGAAGTCAATGGGAGTTGGATTAGGGCCCTTTTTAAAAAGCTCCATTCCCAAGACTGGACCGTTGGGTGAAAGCAGCCCAGACAATGTTTCAGCTAATGAACAAAATTCTACCACAAACACCCTTAGCATCTCAGAGCTGTTCACATACGTGTTTGTTTTGAAGTTATCAAGTTATTTTAAAACATGAGAAAGGGTTCAGTTTCAGCTTTGGGAGAATTTTTTGTTTTTATTTTACCTGAGCCAATTCACATAACTCTCTAAATGGCAGGACCTGGCAACAGCTACAATGGCTGCCATTTAAACATTCAGCATTTACCACGAGTGCTTTGGAGATCGGAAATAACTCTGCTATCTTAAGTAGGGGGAAACTGGGATGCATCAGGTAGCACCATGTGGCAACTCTTGGCAAATACAGGGGTTTTTCATGGTATATTATTTTACAGCTTCACAAGAAATATAACCACCAAGTTTTGGAACCTAGGTCCTTCAGCTCTGAGAAATTGGTTGTCGCTCCCATGAACGTTTATTGCCTAGTCACATTGAAAGAAAAAGTACAAGGGAAAATTGGTTTCTAGTATCTAAGCTCCACTCTGGCTAATTGAAAACTCACCTGATCTTCCACTATCTTAAACGGAGCAGGTTGCTGCTTCAAAGCAATCCCTCCCAGCTTGAAGAGGTTCCCCAAGTGTAAATAATGAAGCAGTAATCCCAGAACCAGGGATTTAAAGAAAAGAGGAAGCCTTGAGAAGAGCCAGTGGTGTGAAAATTATTTTTCTTTGGCGTGATCTCAAGAGAATTCTTTACATTCTCTACAAATTTCCTTTGAGATTTGCAATAGCACCAGTACTCAGGAAATTCCTGAGCCCCTTTGTGAGCACTGCTCACCGATACGGTCACTTGCCTCTCCCTGTGCATCAGCTAACAAAGGATAGAGTTTCCTCAAAATGTGTGCAGAGGAAGGAATAAAGAAAGAAAGAGACACATTGGCTTGCGGAACAAACGCCGCTTCAGCAGGCTCCTATGTAGGGACTCTCACATAGCACAATTTCCCTTTCTTTTGACATGTCTGTTTCTGCTCGTTCTATCCCAGCCAGCAATAATCTGTGCATAGGGCCCCACCAAATTCACGGCCATGAAAAACGTGTCATGGACCATGAAATCTGGTCTCCCCCCCGTGAAATCTATCCTTTTTTGTGCTTTTACCCTATACTATTGTTGGATCATATTAAAGAAGTTCTGTATTAAAATCACAAATGAGTTTGATTCCCCATAGTTTAAATTCCAGGGTATTACTAATTAAGAGGTCTCTTGGGTTTTGGTACTGTTTCTCTCCCTCTATGTGTGAAACTTGCAAGCTGCTAATTGTGTTAGTACATTCTAAGACAGAGTCTGTTCTCAAAGCAATTCACAGAGACTCAAAGCAATACTCTAACAACAGAAACAGCACCCAGAGACTCCCCGCCCTTTTGTTGTATTAACAATTGTGATTAAAATAGAGATAGAGGATGTATGTGGATGGATGCTTGGTGTGGATAATAACTGAATGATCAGGGAGGTGCCAGCCTAAGAATCCAGTGTCCATCGGCTGAAGAAGGCGTCAAGTGGAAATAACCAGAGGACCCCCGGAGGGCAGACTGGAATCCACCCAACAGCCTCAAGAATGGGAGAACCAAAGAACAAGATAACATCTAGCAGCACGGAGCCGTCAGGAATGTGCCATCTGCTGATTGATTCAGCAACAGCATGATGAAGCAATTCCCACAGACTGGCCTAGGAAGAAATTCCTATAAAAAGAGACTCTAAAAAGTGAGAACTTTGGGGTCTGATTCTGCAAACCAACTTCCAGGAGCATCAGATGAGCATCTGACAAGGCCCTGCTCCCTCCTCATGTCCAGGCCACCTGGCCAGTGGCTTGGCATGAGCAACTCTAAGGCTGGTAACTATGATAACAACCTTGCAGAACCTGTGTGTGTGTGTGTGTGTATGAATGAATGAATGAATGAATGAATGTGTGAATAAATATGAGATTGAATGGAATGTTATAGCTATAACTAACTGCTTACTATGATAACAACCTTGCAGAACCTGTGTGTGTGTGTGTGTGTGTGTGTTTGTATGAATGAATGAGTGAATAAAGATGAGATTGAATGGAATGTTACAGCTGTAACTAACTGCTTACTATGATTCTTTCTGTATTCACAATAAATGTGGTATTTTGCCTTTTTCCCTTTAATAAGATCCTGCTGGTTTTTAATTTATTGGTACAACACTATACCGATTTCATGGGGAAGACCAGAGTTTCTCAAAATGGGGGTCCTGACCCAAAAGGCAGTTGTAGGGGGGTTGCAAGGTTATTTTAGGGGGAATGGCGGTATTGCTATCCTTCCTTCTGCGCTGCCTTTAGAGCTGGATAGCGGGAGAGTGGGGACTGTTGGCTGGGCAGCCAGCTTTGAAGGTGGTGCCCAGCCAGGAGCAGCGCAGAAGTAAGGGTGGCAATACCGTACCATGCCCAGCTCTGAAGGTAGCACCACCACCTGCAGCAGTGCAGTAAGGGTAGCAGTGCCACAACTCCCTCTACACTAACCTTGCAACCTCCCCTCCCCCCGCCTCCCCGGCACAATTCCTTTATGGGTCAGGATCCCTACAATTATAACACTGTGACATTTCAGATTTAAATCGCTGAAATCACGAAATTTACTATTTTAAAAATCCTATGACCGTGAAATTGACCAAAATGGACGGTGAATTTCATAGGGCCCTACCTATACACTTTTCTTAGCACCCAAAATGTGCTAGAACTTCACAGAAGACCTAGAAAGACATACTCCCTGCTCTGAAAGCACTTACCATCTAAGTCTGAGGTGCAATGCAAGTGAAGGACGAGAAGCAGTGTGGAGAGGATGAGGAAGGATGGACAAAGGTTAATGACAGCGAGATCCCCTGATTGCTCAGGTTGGGTGTATGCACATCTTGGGGATTCCGCTGGGGTTTTTGTTGATGTTTAAAGGAAGACAAGGATGATGATGTGGAATATTAATGACTCACTATGTGTCTTGTGGAAGAAAAGAGTCTCAGCTGGATTCAGTGGGAGCAGTGCCTTCCCAAATTCTCTGCCCGTCTCAAGAGCAGGTTAGAGCAGCCAGATTCTAACCTATGTTCACTGGCTATGATCCCTAAGGGGCCATCTGCCAGCTGGGGACTGCTAAAATGCACAGTGCTCTGGCCCCACCCTCTCCCAAACCCCAACACGCTCCCTAAAACCAGGGCTGCAGAGAGGGAGGTATAAGAGCCGGCTGTATGCCTGCTGGGGATTCATCCATGCTGGGAGGTTTGGGGTCAGTCTCTGACCCCTGGTTTCTCTTTCTGGCTCTGCAAATGACTAACTGTTACCATAGGAAAATGACAATCTCTCTGTGCCTCAGGTTACCCATTTGTAAAACAAAGAAAACACACATCAGGTGAGGTCTGTGGGGTCAGTCTTTGCAGTCATGCCTGCAAAGCACTTAGCACCTTCCATCTGAGGATGTTATCTCTATACTTATAAATTGCAGGCCAATTATAGCCCTCTGAGAATTTACTGTTCCTTTAACAAACTTAAGTAGTGAGCTGGAGAATTCTGGGAAGAGTTTAGATGTTTCCAGAAATGTCTAGAGGGGTTAGTTAGTGGAGGATATGAGCTGGCACCTGTCCTTTAGTAAAAGCAATTTCTCATATTAACCAGTCAAGTTACCTGATGGAATTTTCCAAGGCAACAATGGACAAGCAGGCCTAGGTTTTGATTTTGATCATTAATAATGAATAAATGAATAGCCCTGACCATCTGAGGATCTTTACAAATGTGCTAAAGGAAACAGCACTGGTAGGTGAGAACTATTAGCATTTTTACAATACTTTATATGTTCAACGCACAGACATTAATCAATTAATCTTCACAACATCACTGTGAGATAAGTAGTATTTCTCCCAGTTTATGGAGATCCTGATCCTACAAGGAACTCCATGTGGATGGACCCCAGAGCCCACATAAAGCCTCTGCAGCACCTTAGACAGAATGGTGAACTGACATGCTCAGAGTAGCACGGTGGGTGACGTTTTAGCCCCACTCGCATCAATGACTTCAACCAGGCCAGGATTTCACCAAGTGAATCAATGGCAGAGCAAGGATTAAGAACTAAGACTCTCCAGATTCCCAACCCTGTACTTGTTCCTCCAGACCTGATAGTCACTGTAAAGCTATACTAGTTTTCCTGACTCCTAAACAAAGTTCTGTTTCCTTATGCAAAATAAAACTCCAATAGTTTTTTAAAAAACTAAATAAAACTTTAGTGTGCCCTCTGGTGGTAGAAAGTGGTCAAAAGACTCCCGTCTTCGCTCATACTGTGTTTCCCTTTCAATTAAAACACTGATTAGCAATACAATCATGTCACCCTTCCCAACTCACCCTATCCAGAATAACTGCCAATCAGCCCCCACGTTGAGAATGGCACGTGCATATTGCTGTAGTTAAGACTATGTTCCTTTACTTAAACTTCTGTTGTACCAACTTTGCGCTCTAGCTTCCAGCTCATTATAAATGCACTATGGATTAAACCTTGCTATAAAATGTCACAATGTGAAAGTGATGTTTTCTCTGTCAAATTAATGTTTAACCCCCTTTTAAAAACTCTATTAGCCAATTTCAATGTGACAAATGCTACAAAAAATTGTTTGACAAAATGTAGGAAATCCTTCCCCTTGGAAATACAAAAAAAGTTCCTTTCAACACAAAATAAATACATAAAAATAAAAATGCTTTTTCAAATAAATTACCTCTGACCACTTTGCTTTGTTGTGTACTTTAAACAATACACTTGGCCATTTCTCATAAAGAAAGGAATATTTCATGTTGGATTTTTTTTCCACAGAACACACTTAATTTTTGCCCAATAAGTCTAACTGGAACCAGCTGGATCAATAATACACATTTATAAATATCTTAATCACAAATTCATGTTGGACAGACAATTGTAATGAATTCTAAGAGAAGTTTAAAATAAACATTTCAAAAAATAACTAACTACTTAACTACTGGTGCCAGGATTTCACCCAATTAAAATGAATGGTAAAACTCCCAATGACTTCAATGGGGTCAGGATTTCAACCAATGTGTATTTAACTGATAGATAAAATAATGTGTGTTATGATCGAAATTAGCCAAAAATAGAATCATTTGTCTAAAGCTCTAAACTTAGACGGCCACTCCGGGATTTTTGCTATTTTACCTATATCTGCTTTAGAGCCTGAGATGGTGGAAGATGGTGAAGGGAATTTTTTTAAAATTAAATTGAATAAAGTTTGACTGTACCGCTACCAAACAGGAGTAATTAGCAAAGTGCATTCAGATACCCTCTTTCAGAAGCAACTCAAGATAAGCCAAATCCAAAACCTCATATTCAAACCCCTTCAAGGTTTCAGGGGTGGGGTTTCAAAAATGAAAGTCCCCCAGTGGTTTTTGTTCCTGACCAGATCCAAAACAGAAAGGATAAGACTTCTTGTGTTATTTGAGATCAAGCTGAAAAATCAAAAGAGCATCTGACTGGGGAGATTCACACTATTGAAGGCAATATCTCGCATGCACAGCTCACAAGATTTCACTGCCATTGAATCAGGAATTGAACCCAAGCCCTAGCCCTGGTTTGGCTGCAAATCCAGTTGCCTAGCTATAGCCTAAATCTGATCTAGAAGGAAACTCCTACCCCTTGGTCCATCTTTGGAAGCAATGACATTTCCATATTTGCAACAGATGTATCAGATGCTCTAAGGGTATGTCTACACTACGAAATTAGGTCGAATTTATAGACGTTGGTTTTTTAGAAATCGGTTTTATATATTGGAGTGTGTGTGTCCCCACAGAAAATGCTCTAAGTGCATTAACTCGGCGGAGTGCTTCCACAGTACTGAGGCTAGAGTCGACTTCCGGAGCATTGCACTGTGGGTAGCTATCCCACAGTTCCCGCAGTCTCCGCTGCCCATTGGAATTCTGGGTTGAGATCCCAGTGCCTGATGGGGCTAAAACATTGTCGCGGGTGGTTCTGGCCTTTCTTACCTCTTTTCTCATCTAAAGTTAATTGTTTATACCAACTGTTTCAGCCATCCCCAGCAGTCACTTTTTGGCAAACTGGAATCCGTCAGGATTGAGTTTGGTGTGAAATGGAGAGAGGAGCTCTCATTTTATGTTTTTGGTGGGCAGGTATTACTGTGGTTTTATATCACAAGGCTGCATATCTATAATATGCATTTGGTGGATTTTACTCCTTGTTCTGTATATATGTAAAAGCAGGATTAGAGTGAAGGCTAATTGCTTAAAAGTCACAATAAATAAACTTGTCTTTGCTTTCTCTCTCCTCACTATTCTTTCTTCTCCTAAAAATCATCTCAGAGATACTGACTCTGCTCAGACCTAGTCAGATGCTTAACTTTATGCACTGTGGATACTTGCTTTGAAGTCAGTGGGACTACTCGTAGTGTATAAAGTTAAGCATGTGCATAAATCTGTGCAAGACCAGGACCTAAGTCATTTTTTCTGTTGTTCTACCAGTTGGTTTGTCTGTTGCACTACTCTGGATGTACTGACAGGGCTTGAGGGTGCCACAACTCCGCATGGCCAGTACTTCAGAGCGCTGGAGATTTGCAGTAAGGTGCTCCGATACTGCAGTGATGAGGGCAGTATAAAGAACCTATATAAAATAGATTAGAATAGACTTGTGATATTTTCTACCACCTGCACTTTGTTATTTAACTAATGCAACATAAGCAGTATAAAGAAAAGCTACCAAAAATATTTTATTGAAACATGCTCAGTTCTTAACAGGGCCCCACATGTAAAGAGATGAAAGTGCCCAGCAACCTGTCTCCTCAGGCCAAGCACTGTCTTCCTTGTCTCGCAGGCTTATTCAGAACATTGTTTATGCATCACCATTGCTTGTCTACACTGGCACTTTACAGCGCTGCAACTTTCTTGCTCAGGGGTGTGAAAAAACACACCCCTGAGCGCTGCAAGTTTCGGTGCTGTAACGTGCCAGCTGCCAGTATAGACAGTGAGCTGGTTGTTATGCCCATCAGTTCAGGAGGTTCATTACCAGATAGCATTAGACAAGAGAAACAAACTACAAGGACATCAGGAAAGTTGCATTTTATGCTGCTCCTAAGCTGGACTGAGAGCCCCCTTGCTTAGTGTAGTATACAAACCCTATTAATTACAAATGTATATGCAGTGCAACACTTTACTAACCTGAGTTTCCCATTTGCACCACTCTTTTGCAGATGCCATTAATCTTTGTAATGCAAAGAGGAGGGGTGAAATTCAGATCTGGTGTAAGCAAGTCTAACTCCATTGAAGTCAACAGTTTCACCCACTTACACCAACCCTGAATTTGGCCTGGAGTTTGGAGCAATGTGAGAGAGCTTTTCCTGCTCCTGTCTGCACTCTGCATAAGCTCTGGATAAACCTTAGCCATTGGTGATTAACCTCTCGATCACCTTTCAAGGGCACCATGTTCATTATTCAGGAAAACATAAAATATTTTGATCCATTAAACCCTCATTATCTATAATTATTCTCCAGGGCACAGGAGATGTTGAGTCAGCTAGCACAGATTTAATTATCAATTTTTACTGTAAGAAGGCTGTTTATTGATATCATTATGAGGCAGACACTAAAATGAAGCAGATGCTAATCTGAGGTTAAGCTCCAGGAGGCGCCTAGCAGTCTGACCAAAGAGACTAATGATGTTCATCAGATAGTAAAAAGAGGAAAATCCCCACCCCCACCCCGAATGTCTGTATAGAAAGCAGGAAATGGCCTCCTTTTGGATATCCCTTCTAGTACAATTTAAAATCTATTAGAGAAAGGGGATCCCATTGCATTTTGAAAATTTTGCCTTAACAAGTAATCAGTTTTATTAGACATCTTAACATCCAATTTTCTTAATTTTTTTTAACAATTTTTTTCAACAAGTACTGGAGCAGAAAGACTTTATAATGTTTAAGGGTTTGGTCCTATGCCACTGATATCAAATTGAGATTTGACATTGACTTCAATGAGCTCATAGTCAGACCTTCAGTGAATCCATGACATTGCAAATCTCTGCTCTCAGTTCAAATACAACAGTATAACTAAAGGGACATTTAGAAACAAAACTGAAATTTCATCTGCCTTCTGGTTTCTGTAGTGAGCTGTCACTTTCTAGTGTTGATAGCAACTAAATTACTCTATATGATCCCTCTGCAAAAGTATGCTGTCAAACTGTATCCACTGATATATAGTAGCATGACTGTTATCCATGACACAGTGAACAAGGCCTCAGATTTACCTAATAAGTCAATGAAAATGATCATTTGAATTTATAATTTTCCACATCATATTTTCAATTTTATTCTGTATTTTTCTCTTAAGAAGTTGTGAACATAATTGGCTAGAGGATGAGTAGGAAATCTGCATGCTATGGTAATATATAATTATCAAGATTATATTTTACAGTAGCATAGATCAGAGTTGGGGCCTCCTTATGCTAGGTGCAGGACAAACACCTGCAAAGATACAGTCCAGGCCCTGACAAGTTTACAATAGATATATTCTATTTTCCCATTCAACCCCTGCCAAAATACATAGTGATATCTATTACTGTATTATGTGATCTGAGACTTGAGAATGAGGTAGGAGATTATTATCTTTCTGGAAGGTAATCCCTAGCCTTTAGATTATAATTTTAATAATAATAAATATTACTACATATTTTATAAAAATATTACTAATATGTAATGCTGCTCTAAGAGTCTAATCCAAAGCCCGCTGATATGAATGGAAGGACTTCAATGGGCTTTGGAGCAGGCTTTTCTCTAATAAAGATTGGGATCATTTGGTTGATGTGTAGATGAACAAAAGAACAAACGTAATTCGCTGATTAATATTCACTCACCTTTTTCTTTTCTTAAATCTGGCCCAGTCCAATGTATTCTAAAGTCATTGTCATCTCATTGGACAGTAACCCAGATAATGTACAGAATTTTATTAATATTGTTTGTTGTTCCCATAATGTAAACTAGCAGTCCCATTTGTGCTGGGCAGTGTACAAACACACTGTAAGAGAGTCACGGATTCGAAGAGCCTCTAAGCTAAATAAGCATTACAAACAAACTGTGGGAGGAGAAACAATGGTGAAGTAGTGATTTGGCCAAGGTCACAGAAAAGATCGGTGACAGAGATGGGAATGGAACCCAACTCTTCAGGGTCACCAGCTAACATGCAACCCAGTGGGCCGTATTTCCTCTGTTGGCCTGAGAGTTGAAAACTACTTGACACAACACTAATTATTCATTCCTTCAGGCCCTACCCCTATAACCACCAGTGCAAACTTGACAGAAACAGAACCCTCATAAAGTGGCATCAGTACATGTTTGATTTTAAAAACCATTTTAATAAAAAAGAAAGCTTCAATACCATTCAGACTTCAAAGAGTTAATGAGTTTTCAGGGAAAATAATCTGCTCCCCCCACCCGGAATTTCAAATTGCAAGAGAACATTGTGCCAGTCACATTTAATCCCTGAGCCTAACTGAACTGACTTTGTGGTTTCATTTCAGGTGATATTGATCTGTTTTTCATGTCAAAATTACATATTTGCTACAATATGTCTCTATTCCAAGATTTGCTGAAACAAAGGAAACATTTGAATGAAATTTGAGACTGAACCTACTGTCTCAGTCTTCAGGAAGGTAATCCTCAGTCTTTAGATAAATGCAGGCATTTGGCTTCCATAATTCTCTCAATCTGACTTCACAGTCACCACATGGATCTAATTTAACATGGACAATTTTTCCCCAGATCAAAAGGTTACAGTGATGAATCTTACCTAGTAAGATATGGTCTTTGGTCCATATCATGTCCTCACTTGCATTTCCACATATTGATACTTGGCCTAGAAGTCGGGAGGCATGGTTTTAGTTCCAACTCATTCAACTGTTTGTGCCTCAGTTATCTCATCTGTACAATGGGGATAATAATAGATTTTGTCCAATCTGGCAATTATTTTGAATTCAACAGATGAGAATCTATGTAAATACAAACTATGATTATTAACACTATAAAGCCCAAGTGAGAAAGCTATATTGATACCTGGCTGTTTTTTCTTTTAAGTTATAGGAAATCTCTCTCTTCTGCCAGCCACAAAATCATGTAAATCTTGTCTTCAGGAAAATTCCATTAAGCAGGGGTGGTCAGGCCAAATGTCACCTTTCAGTAGGGTTGGGAGGCACAATGAAGAGAGGGGGACTTAGGCAAGGTCTATACGAGGCGTGCTTTGCCAGTATAGATATACTGGATATATTATACTGGCAAAGCGCTCCCAGTGTGGACGCATTTTATACCAGGAAAATGGCACTTCTGCCAGCATAGCTTATTCCAGCCCCCCTGAGTGGAATGAACTGTATCAGCAAAAGGGCAGTTTTGTCAGTACAATTACATCTACACTCGGGTCTCTTCCTGGCACGGCTATGTTAGTCACAAATCACACCCATGACCAGCACAGCTATGCTGGCAAAAACTTGTAATATAGACCTGGCCTTATTATACAGCATCAGCACAGTTTATTTCTGTTGAAGAAAGGAAGTCAGATTGGAAACCAGAGGTGCCCAACTCTAAGCTGGCCATGGATAATGGGTAATGAGGCCAGCCCTAGTTCATACAAAGATTGTCAGCGCTGGGGGTAACATGACCTAGTGGTTAGACCAGAGGAATTACAATTGAGGCATCATCTAGCATAGATTCTTGACTGTCATGGACTTGGAATATGACCTTGAGTTAGACACTTAACCTTACTGTTACTCCTACTATGTGGGGCCAAATCAGTCCTCCGAGCAGGGGAGGAATTCTCCTTTCATAACAGTCTCCCACTAGATGTCTCCAAGTACATTATTTCACTTTCATTCCTTGAAAGGTTGTGAAACTGACAGTATTTTCCTTGACATTTCATTGAAGCGACACCTCAGAGAGCTCTGCTGGCTCCATGTAGTGTAAGTCTGAAAAGCCTCGGAAGTTCATTCGTGCTATGAGGGGGCTAGAGGTATGCATAATGCAATGGTACAAATGATGACAGAATCTCACAAGAATGTTTACATATATATTTTTGGGGCCATGAGAAACAAACATCCGTAAGGTGGTCCCATTAGAGATTACACTTGGCCCTTAAATGTCATCCTGAAAAACTGACCTATGTTTTTTCCACATCTCGTACATATTTATAGAGGGCAGTAGCATGTGGATTTGCACCTCAATTGTGTCTTGTGCAAGGTATTCCTATTGTTTTAATATACTGTGTTGGGGCACTGAAATATCAATATTGCAAAGTATTACTTTACAGTTCCCATTAGATTCATTTTAAAGGACAGATTTATTAAATAAAATATTGCTGTATTTACCCCTAAAACTCTGTTAGAACAGTAGTAAGCATCTGGTTTCAGGCAGAAGTCAGGAAATTCACAGTTAGAGCTGAAACTCCACCCTATCCTAATGCCATAGTGTGTGAATGTTGCGACTTACACATAGGGTGACCCTGCAGATTTTATTCAGGGAAGAGTCCATTGACTTTAATGGAAGTTTTGCCTCAGTATGTAGTTCAAAGGAGTGTAGGGTTGGGGCTATGCTATATAGAGTAGATCTTCCATTATTCTGAGTCCTCCTAACAGAGAACTTTATCAAAGTGAGAACAACAGGGCAAAAGACACAGCTCCAGTCATTACTTTATAGTTTCCTGAATTACGCTGATGTTGTGAAAGTATAAAAGTTTGAGAAGTAGACCCAAGCCATGAGGTTCCTGTCCAGATTAGAACTCTCCTGAAGTTTCAGATCCAAGGGTCAGTTCAAGTGCATCTCATAGACTTTAAGGTAAGACGAGATCATCAAGTCTGACCTCCTGCACATTGCAGGCCACAGAACCTCATCCACCCCTCCTACCCTCTGACTGAGTTACTGAAGTCCTCAAATCATGGTTTAGAGACTTAAAGTTACAGAGAATCCATCATTTACGCTAGTTTAAACCTCTAAGTGACTCATGCTGCAGAGGAAGTCCGGGGTATCTGCCAAGCTGGACCAGGGGAAAATTCCTTCTCAACCCAAAATATGGTGATGTGGTCAAGACCCCCCAGCCAGACACCTGGCAAAGAATTCTCTTTAGGAACTTAGAGCCCTCCCCATCTAGTGTCCCATCCCCACCCATTGGAGATATTTTCTGCTAGAAGTCGTAGATTGGCTACATGCCATTGCAGGCAGTATAGGAGCCAACTCTCTGGATGCTCCAGCCCTGGAGCACCTCCCACTCTCTCCCAGCACCTCTTGCCCATCACAATCAGCTGTTCTGTGGCTTGTAGGAAGTGCTGGGGGGAGGGGTGGCAGAGTGAGGGTGGGGCATGCTCGAGGGAGGGGGCAGAATGGGGCAGGAAGAGGTGGAGTAGGCGTGGGAAGAGGCAGGGGGGTGGATGGGGACAGAGCCTGGGGCGGGAGCACCCCTGGCACATTAGAAAGTCGGTGCCTCATAAACTTATCAAGATCAGTCTTGAAGCCAGCTAGGTTTCTCCCCTGCCCCATTCCCTTTGGAAGGCTGTTCCAGAACTTCACTCCTCTGATGGTTAGAAACCTTCATCTAATTTCAAGCCTAAACTTGTTGATGGCCAGTTTATATCCATTTGTTCTTGTGTCCACATTGGTGCATAACTTAAGTAATTCCTCTCCCTCCCTGGTCTTTATCCCTCTAATGTATTTATAGAGAGCAATCATAGCTCCCCTGAGCCTTCTTTTGGTTAGGCCAAACAAGCCAAGCTCTTTGAATCTCCTCTCATAACATAGGTTTTCCATTCCTCGGATCATCCAAGTAGCCCTTCTCTGTACCTGTTCCAGCTTCTTAAATATAGGAGACCAAAATTGCACACAGTATTTCAGATAAGGTCTCACCCATGCTGTGTATAATGGTACTAACACTTCCCTGTCTCTTGTGGAAATACCTTGCCTGATGCAGCCTCAGGCTGCATTAGCCTTTTTCATGGCTGTATAATATTGGCGGCACATAGTCATCCTGTGATCAGCCAATACACCCAGGTTTTTTTCCTCCTCTGTCACTTCCAGCTGATACATACCCAGTTTATACACTGCAAGTAGAATACTACTCAAACATTTGGACCCAGATTTTTAAAGGTATTTAGGTGTTGCTGCAATCAGCACTGCAATGCTAACTGATTTAGGAGCCTAAATCTCATTTTCAAAAGGGGTCAAGGCAATTAGGAGCCAAAATTCCTCTGACTATAGATGGGCTTTTTGCTCCTAAACTCCAAAATCCCCTTTGAAAATTAGATTTAAGCTTCTACATCAGTTAAGTTTGCAATGCTGAGTGCAGCAACAACTAAATATGTTTAAAAACCTGGGTCCTATGCACCAAATTCACTGTTGATGCAACTCAGTGAAATCAGTCCTGTATAGTGAATGGAGCACGGGTACCGGTGGAAGGAAAAATTGTTTGTAAGCATATAACTGAAGATCCTATCATAATGCATATGCACAAAAGGGCTAAATTAAGGTTGGATGAGCTAACTTATTTCTGACATTTCCTAACTCCTGAGTGCTTGAATTATGCAAGTAAAAACTCGTAACGTGGGGGAGGGGGGGCTATGTTATACCACATATTTGGCACTCATTTGTGCCAATGTAGCTTTTGGAGGATTCATCTATCCTTAACATGATGCAGCACAGACTTCCCGTAACTAGAAAAAAAAGTAACAATATTGACTCCTGCATGACCCCACTACCTCCAGCCTTGTTCTCTAAGACCCCCTGTGACCCAATACTTGAGGTGTTGCTCTCATTGACCCCTTTGTGAGGCTGATTGCCTCCAAATTATTCCCTATTGACCCCCTCAATCACCTCCACTACCTCCAGCCTTGATCTTCATGACCCCATGTGAACCCACTGCCTGAAAATTTGCTCTAAGTGACCCAGCCTGCATCCAAGTTTTTCATGGCTAACCCTTGCCTAACCTGACTATATCCTCCCTTGCAATCTATGAGTTCATTTGGACCACCTGCCTTGCTATGCCATGCGTTGACTCCTCTGTGACCCAGACTGGTCCAAATCTATGCTCAAATGCATGACCCCACACCCTTAAGCACAATAACTTTGTGTAAACCACACCCCCTTGATATGACACCCTCAGGGTCAAAAGGGGTCAATGAGAGCAATCCTGCAGGCAGTGGGTTCACATGGGATTATGGAGAGCAAGGCTGGCGCTAGGAGGCCATTCTTTCATCAATGGCTACATATTTGGAGGCAATCAGGGACACAGAGGGGTGATTCGGGGCGGGGGAATATCAAGGCTGTGGGGTCACACTAGGTCATGGGTTGCAGCTGAGGAGACAGAGAGTTGATGGGGCGGGGGTCAATCAGGCAAAACTTGGATTTAATCAGTGTCACAGAGTGGTGAAGGAGGGCAAGCCTGAAAGCAGTGGGGTTATTCAAGGTCAATGAGGATAAAATTGGGGGCAATCAGGGTCACAGAATGGTTAAGGAGGGCAAGTCTTAAGGCTGTGGGGGGTCAAGCGAGGTTAATGAGAATGAATTTGGAGGCAATCAGGGTCAGAGACAGGTCAATGAGTGCAACTCTGCCAGCAGTGGGTTCACATATGGTCATAAAGAACAAGGTGGAAGGTTGAGGGGGTCATGCAGGGTTCAATGAGGAAACCTTGCAGGCAATCAGGGTCATAGAAGGGTCACTGAGAGCATATATCAAGACTCTGGGGGGTCACATAAGGTCATGCATTGCAAGTGAGTATGTAGTGGGGTTATGCATGGGTCAATCTGGAACAATTTAAAGGCAAGCGGGGTCACAGAAAGGTCAATGAGGTGGGTGAATCAACACACTGGGGGTCAGATGAGGTCATGCATTACAAGTGCGTATGTAGTGGGGTTATGCATGGGTCAATCTGGAACTATTTAAAGGCAATTAAGGTCACAGAGTGGTCAAGGAGTGCGAGTCTGAAGGCTGTGGGGTTATTCAAGGTCAATGAGGATAAATTTGGGGGCAATCAGGGTCACAGAGTGATTAAGGAGGGCAAGTCTGAAGGCTGTGGGGGTCATGCGAGGTTAATGTGAATGAATTTGGAGGCAATCAGGGTCAGAGACAGATCAATGAGTGCAACTCTGCAGGCAGTGGGTTCTCATGGGGCCAGGAATAAGAAACTGGGAGGCTGAGGGGGTCATACAGGGGTCAATGAGGAAACTTTGCAGGCAATCAGGGTCATAGATGGGTCACTGAGCGCATATATCAAGACACTGGGGGTCACATGAGGTCATGCATTATAAGTGTGTATGTAGTGGGGTTATGCATGGGTCAATCTGGAACAATTTAAAGACAATTAGGGTCACAGAGTGGTCAAGGAGTGCATGTCTGAAGGCTGTGGGGGGTCATGCGAGGTTAATGAGAATGAATTTGGAGGCAATCAGGGTCAGAGACAGATCAATGAGTGCAACTCTGCAGGCAGTGGGTTCACATGTGCTCATAAAGAACAAGGTGGGAGGTTGAGGGGGTCATGCAGGGGTCAATGAGGAAAATCTGGAGTCATTCCAACTCACAGAAGGGTCAATGAGAGGGTAAGTCAACACACTGGGTTCACATGAGGTCATGCTTTGCAAATGGGTATGTAGTGGGGGGTCATGTATGGGTTAAGCTGGAACAATTTAAAGGCAATCAGGGTCATATGGTGGTCAAGTATGGCTAGTCTGAAGGCTGTGGGGTCATGAGAGGTTAATGAGAATGAATTTGGAAGCAATCAGGGTCAGAGACAGGTCAATGAGTGCAACTCTGTCAGCAGTGGGTTCACATATGGTCATAAAGAACAAGGTGGGAAGCTGAGGGTCGAGGAAAATTTAGAGGTAATCTGGGTCAGAGAAGGGTCAATGAGCGAGTATATCAGGACACTGGGGGTCGCATGACATCATGCATAGCAAGTGAGGAGGTCATGGGGTCATGCATGGGTCAAGCTGGAACAATTTAAAGGCACTCAGGATCACAGAGTGATCAAGGAGGGCAACTCTGAAGGCTGTGCGGTCATGCAAGATTCATGAGTGAATCTGGAGGCAATCATGGTTAGACACATGAGAACAACACTGTCCCATCTCACTGCCATGCTCTCTTCTTCCAGATAGAGACATGATTCGTGGTGCCTGGTATTGTGCATCAATAGCCAATGCATCTGACAGACCCCTAAAGTAGTTTGTTTCTGCATCTCTAATGGAAATGGGACCTTGATTTTTTTTTGGCACTTTTATGACTTGCATAATGAGCCCTCTGTATCTATCCCCGATAGCAGCACAGATTTATTGACAGATCACAAATACAATTTCACCATGAAACAGCCCAGGAGTTCTTGTGAGCATTTTCTGATATTCCCAAGATGGAGCCTGAGGCAAAAATCTTTTTATTAATATAAACATTGGAGGAAGACAAGTAAGAACAATGTTAGAATTAACAAACATGTCGGTTTGTAAAACCTCTTCAGCCTCCCTATGCCTTTGCTTTACCAACCAGATCAGTGGTTCTGCATCATTTCTGCTGTGTGACCAGCAAAATACATAGAAAATCATCCTGTGACTCACTATATTCTGCAATCATTGCTGATAGAAAAGCTTGTGAGATTTGGGTCACAGGACGAAACAATGATAAGTTTTGGGGTACTGTGGGCTAGATGAGAGGTGGCTGGGGCTCGGTAGTATAATGGTTGGCTGGCAGGGTTGCAGGGTGGAAGGCTGGTGCTGGGTTTGTAGCTAACACCTCCAGTGCACCCACCACAGTTCAGTTTCAGGATAGTGTCAGGTTTTACCTTAGCACGTGGAATCAAAACAGACTACGATATCTGGCTATAAGAACTGAGAGCTAAAGAAATTATTTCCTCTCTCTCTACCCCAAATTGAAGGTGTTTCATAGTTCCCAAGTGTTTGAGATTATAGCTAGTGTAATGTTCATCTGCATACTTGATTTAGATAGCTAGAGGTAGCAGTGGAGTAAGGTAATCAAGCTAATTTAAGGTCACATGACAAGATACAGCTCCACCTCTCTCACATATGAGTTTCACAGGCCTTGAGGTTACAGGATACATTTTAAAACATTCTTTACCCACAAAGATGCTTCTTTATTACTCTCCCTAGACAAAAAAATATGGGTTTAAAGTAGGGCTGTCGATCAATCGCAGTTAACTCACACGATTAATCATGATTAAAAAATTGAGATTAATCACACTGTTAAACAATAGAACACAAACTGAAATGTATTAAATATTTTGGATGTTTTTCTACATTTTCAAATATATCTATTTTAATTACAACACAGAATACAAAGTGTACAGTCCTCAGTTTATATTATTTTTTATTACAAATAGTTGCACTGTAAAAAAGAAAAACAAAAGAAATAGTATTTTTCAATTCACCTCATACAAGTACTGTAGTGCAATCTCGTCATTGTGAAAGTGTAACTTACAAATGTAGTTTTTATGTTACATAATTGTACTCAAAAACAAAACAATGTAAAACTTCAGAGCCTACCAAGTCCACTCAGTCCTACTTCTTGTTCAGCCAATCACTAAGAGAAATAAGTTTGTTTACATTTACGGGAGACAATGCTGCCCACTTCTTAATTACAATGTCCCCTGAAAGTGAGAACAGGTGTTCACATGGCACTGTTGTAGCTGGTGTCGCAAGATATTTATGTGCCAGATGCACTAAAGATTCATATGCTTCTTCATGCTTCGGCCATCGTTCCAGAGGACATGCTTCCATGCTGATGATGCTTGTTAAAAAAATACTGTGTTAATTAAATTTGTGACTGAACTCCTTGTTGGAGAATTGTATGTCTCCTGCTCTGTTTTACCTGTATTCTGCCATATATTTCATATTATAGCAGTCTCGGATGATGACCCAGCACATGTTGTTAGTTTTAAGAACACTTTCACTGCAAATTTAACAAAATGCAAAGAAGATACCAGTGTGAAATTTCTAAAGATAGCTACAGCACTTGACCCAAGGTTTAAGAATCTGAGAGGGACGAGGTGTGGAGCATGCTTTCAGAAGTCTTAAAAGAGCAACACTCCAATGCTGAAACTACAAAACCCAAATCACCAAAAAAGAAAATCAACCTTCTGCTGGTGGCATCTGACTCTTGATGATGAAAATGAACATGTGTCTGTCTATACTGCTTTGGGTGGTTATCAAACAGAACCAGTCATCAGTATGGATGCATGGCCACTGGAATGGTGGTTGAAGCATGAAGGGACAAATTAATCTTTAGTGAATCTGGCATGTAAATATCTTGAGACCCTAGCTACAACAGTGCCATGAAAACACCTGTTCTTCAGGTGACATTGTAAACAAGCAGTAGGCAGCATTATCTTCTGCAAATGTAAACAAACTTGTTTGTTTGAGCAATTGGCTGAACAAGAAGTTGGACTAATTGGACTTGTAGGCTCTAAAGTTTTTAATAGTTTTATTTTTCAGTGCAGGCTCTTCTTTTTTGTACATAATTCTACATTTGTAAGTTCAACTTTCATGATAAAGAGATTGCACTACAGTACTTGTATTAGGTGAATTGAAAAAATACTATTTATTTTGTTTTTTACAGTGCAAATATTTGTAATAAAAAATAAAGTGAGCACTGTACACTTTGTATTCTGTGTTGTAATTGAAATCAATATATTGAAAATGTAGAAAACATCCAAAAATATTTAAATAAATGGTATTCTATTATTGTTTAACAGTGCGATTAATTTTTTTATTACTTGACAACCCTAGTTTAAAGTACAGGAAGGAAGGTTTGTGAACTTCTTAGTGTATACGCAATGTGTCTCAGATGGCATGTGACCAGGATTCATCACCGAATTTGTTCCTCTGATTTGATCATTAGCTTCCCCAGTCCGGGCCAGGCACTGATGGGGAGCCTGACTTAAACACTGATCCATGCCCCCATTTGTGAACTCAAACACACTTAGAGACCTAGAGAGTAGATTGAGAGTTTTGAAAAACCAAACTCCAGTGGTCTCACCAACGCTTTTAAAATGAACCTTCAAATGCTTAGTTCAGATAAGAAATCACATGTTCTGATGCCTATCTGAATCTTAGCCAAATTTCTTGGATCTGCAAAACTGAGCTCTATTCTGCTGAGCACCACCAAAAATAACTGAGTTGAAAGTATTCTGGACCTCAGAGGATCAGAACCTGGACTAGAACTCTCACTCAGAGCTATCAGGCTCTCCTAATTCTTTTGATCTTCCCTGCATCCAGGGAATTGGTAATGCTGCAACAGCTACAGTTGTAAATAGCTTATCCTTGCTTATCTTTGTAGTGCCAGATGGAACCAGGAAGTAAAATTATATATTTACAATTATATTTTTAAAAGAAAAATTATGTTTCTTAAAATCTCAGTTGGAAGCATCAGACAGGTTCCTTATTTGTTTAACAAAACTCAGTGCACAGCCTTCACCCCATGCTCAGTCAAGGCTCGCCTCATGTCGTGCCCATCTGCAGACAAAACCTGGAGAGGACGGAAAATGAAACAATTTTAAAAACAGTTAAACCTCTATGAAACTCTAAAGTTTCCATTTTGGTCTGATGCGCATTTTGGGCAAAGATTTGGATCAACTGTGCGGCTTAACCCATTGCTAATTTTAAGTGATTGCATGACCATGTCTATATATATTGAAATCAATGGGAGCAGTGTTGGAGTAAGGTAATATTCAGCATGAGTAAGGGTATCAGAATCTGACTCACGTTCATTATTGAGCCTGAAATCAATGGGAACATGTGTAGCACACAGTGGTATTCAATATGAGTAAGGGTATTACAATCTGGCCCTAAATTTCCACTGGGATGCTTGGAACAGTACTGTGGAAAGTGGCCTTCCGCTCTGCTCAGCTTCTGGCCTACTCCTCCCCAATCTCCAGCACCTGAATCCCTCAGAAAACCCACGAACTATTGGTGTATGGAGGTGGAATGATGCACCCAGAGGTAGCATTGTCTGCATTCCTAGATCAGCTGGGGCCCTAAAAGCCCCTCTGTTCATCATAAAAGAGAGTGCAGAAGAGCACAATGTCCGACTCTGTGTTGAGATTTGTGTTGTTTCTCTCCTATATCCACTGGGCCCTCACAGGGGCCCTACTCAGTTATATCAATCTGCAAACTACACTAATGTTAAAAAGGAGACAGAGTGAGTTTTGGAGCCAACAAGTGTTCACATATTAGCGGCAAAGCAGAAATTATTATAACTGATCCCACTGAAACGATGGGGGAGTGAGTGAAAGAGTCATGGTACTTGTATACGTCAATACTGCATTATAATACATTGATGCATATATAATACAAGTGGTGTTCTCGTCCATCCTCCCCATGGAAGGACAAGGCCTGGGTAGAGACCGTCGAATTGTGGAAGTCAACGAATGGCTACGCAGGTGGTGTCGGAGAGAAGGCTTTGGATTCTTTGACCACGGGATGGTGTTCCAAGGAGGAGTGCTAGGCAGAGACGGGCTCCCCCTAACGAAGAGAGGGAAGAGCATCTTTGCAAGCAGGCTGACTAACCTAGTGAGGCGGGCTTTAAACTACGTTCACCGGGGGAAGGAGACCAAAGCCCTGAGGTAAGTGGGGAAGTGGGATACCGGGAAGAAGCACGAGCAGGAGAGCGCGAGAGGGGAGGGCTCCTGCCTCATAGTAAGAAAGCAGGACAAACAGCAAGTTCTCTCAAGTGCCTATACACAAATTCTAGAAGCCTGGGAAACAAGCAGGGAGAGCTGGAACTCCTGGCACAGTCAAGGAATTATGATGTGTTTGGAATAACAGAGACTTGGTGGGATAACTCACATGACTAGAGTACTGTCATGGATGGATATAAACTGTTCAGGAAGGACAGGCAGGACAGAAAAGGTGGGGGAGTTGCACTGTATGTAAGAGAGCAGTATGACTGCTCAGAGCTCCAGTATGAACCTGCAGAAAAACCTGAGAGTCTCTGGATTAAGTTTAGAAGTGTGAGCAACAAGGGTGATGTCGTGGTGAGAGTCTGCTATAGACCACCGGACCAGGGGGATGAGGTGGACAAGGCTTTCTTCTGGCAACTCATGGAAGTTACTAGATCGCAGGCCCTGGTTCTCATGGGAGACTTCAATCACCCTGATATCTGCTGGGAGAGCAATACAGCGGTGCACAGACAATCCAGGAAGTTTTTGGAAAGTGTAGGGGACAATTTCCTGGTGCAAATGCTGGAGGAACCAACTAGGGGCAGAGCTCTTCTTGACCTGCTGCTCACAAATTGGGAAGAATTAGTAGGGGAAGCAAAAGTGGATGGGAACCTGGGAGGCAGTGACCATGAGATGGTCACGTTCAGGATCCTGACACAAGGAAGAAAGAAGAGCAGCAGAATATGGACCCTGGACTTCAGAAAAGCAGACTTTGACTCCCTCAGGGAACTGATGGGCAGGATCCCCTGGGAGAATAACATGAGGGCGAAAGGAGTCCAGGAGTGCTGGCTGTATTTTAAAGAATCCTTATTGAGGTTACAGGGACAAACCATCCTGATGTGTAGAAAGAATAGTAAATATGGCAGGCGACCAGCTTGGCTTAACAGTGAAATCCTTGCTGAGCTTAAACACAAAAAAGAAGCTTACAAGAAGTGGAAGATTGGACAAATGACCAGGGAAGAGGATAAAAATATTGCTCGGGCATGCAGGAGTGAAATCAGGAAGGCCAAATCACACCTGGAGTTGCAACTAGCAAGAGATGTTAAGAGTAACAAGAAGGGTTTCTTCAGGTATGTTAGCAACAAAGTCGAGGAAAGTGTGTGCCCCTTACTGAACGAGGGAGGCAACCTAGTGACAGAGGATGTGGAAAAAGTGAATGTAATCAATGTTTTTTTTGCCTCTGTCTTCACGAACAAGGTCAGCTCCCAGACTACTGCACGGGGCTGCACAGCACGGGGAGGAGGTGACCAGCCCTCTGTGGAGAAAGAAGTGGTTCGGGACTATTTAGAAAAGCTGGACAAGCACAAGTCCATGGGGCCGATGCGCTGCATCCGAGAATGCTAAGGGAGTTGGCGGATGTGATTGCAGAACCATTGGCCATTATCTTTGAAAACTCATGGTGATCGGGGGAGGTCCCGGACAACTGGAAAAAGGCTAATGTAGTTCCCATCTTTAAAAAAGGAAAGGAGTAGTATCCTGGGAACTACAGGCCAGTCAGCCTCACCTCAGTCCCTGGGAAAATCATGGAGCAGGTCCTCAAGGAATCAATTCTGAAGCACTTAGAGGAGAGGAAAGTGATCAGGAACAGTCAGCATGGATTCACCAAGGGCAAGTCATGCCTGACTAATCTAATTGCCTTCTATGACGAGATAACTGGCTCTGCGGATGAGGGGAAAGCAGTGGATGTGTTGTGCCTTGACTTTAGCAAAGCTTTTGACATGGTCTCCCACAGTATTCTTGCCAGCAAGTTAAAGAAGTATGGGCTGGATGAATGGACTATAAGATGGATAGAAAGCTGGCTACATTGTCGGGCTCAACGGGTAGTGATCAATGGCTCCATGTCTAGCTGGCAGCCGGTATCAAGTGGAGTGCCCCAAGAGTCGGTCCTGGGGCCGGTTTTGTTCAATATCTTCATTAACGATCTGGAGGATGGTGTGGATTGCACCCTCAGCAAATTTGCAGATGACACTAAACTGGGAGGAGAGGTAGATACGCTGGAGGGTTGGGATAGGATACAGAGGGACCTAGAGAAATTAGAGGATTGGGCCAAAAGAAATCTGATGAGGTTCAACAAGGACAAGTGCAGAGTCCTATACTTAGGACGGAAGAATCCCATGCACTGCTACAGACTAGGGACCGAATGACTAGGCAGCAGTTCTGCAGAAAAGGACCTAGGGGTTACAGTGGACGAGAAGCTGGATATGAGTCAACAGTGTGCCCTTGTTGCCAAGAAGGCCAATGGCATTTTGGGATGTATAAGTAGGGGGCATTGCCAGCAGATCGAGGGACATGATCGTTCCCCTCTATTCGACACTGGTGAGGCCTCATCTGGAGTACTGTGTCCAGTTTTGGGCCCCACACTACAAGAAGGATGTGGAAAAATTGGAAAATGTCCAGCGGAGGGCAACAAAAATGATGAGGGGACTGGAACACATGACTTATGAGGAGAAGCTGAGGGAACTGGGATTGTTTAGTCTGCAGAAGAGAAGAATGAGGAAGGATTTAATAGCTGCTTTCAACTACCTGAAAGGGGGTTCCAAAGAGGATGGCTCTAGACTGTTCTCAGTGGTAGCTGATGACAGAACAAGGAGTAATGGCCTCAAGTTGCAGTGGGGCGGGGGTTAGGTTGGATATTAGGAAAAACTTTTTCACGAGGAGGGTGGTGAAACATTGGAATGTGTTACCTAGGGAGGTGGTGGAATCTCCTTCCTTAGAAGTTTTTAAGGTCAGGCTTGACAAAGCCCTGGCTGGGATGATTTAGTTGGGGATTGGTCCTGCTTTGAGCAGGGGGTTGGAGTAGATGACCTCCTGAGGTCCCTCCCAACCCTGATATTCTATGATGGTGGTATTAGAAATGATGTGTTTATTTTCAGAGAGACCCTTTCTTATGAACTATTGCTTGTCCCTTTTAAATGGAACACAAAAGTATTTATTTCTTCTGTCCCTTTCCACTTCTGATCCCTTTACAATACAAATAAATTTTGTTTCATTCCTGTTTTTACAATGAGGAGATTTGAAAATCTGCCCGCATCTCAGAGTCAGCTGTTCCCTTACTTCCTGACAGTTTGTTTGCCTTTTGGTTTTTGGATGAGTTTACTATTGCCAGTCATGATCTCATCATAATTTGCAGTAGAAGGCATGCAAATGCAAATATATGAATGCATATTCCTTTCTGGTCAGCGGATTTTGTAAATGCATCAGTTTATAAAGCCATCTTAATATAAAGCCAAGTGGTCTACAATAGAACTGATGCAGGAATAGGTAGCAAAACACACGAAGAGAAAACCCCCCATTAAAATGGAAGAAACTGAGACCTGAAATCTATCCCCTTTCTACAAATACAGGTGGAAACAATAAAGCCTAACCTGTCTATTCTGAGCTTTTTTTTCTTTACATTCCAAGAACTGATCTGCCAACTTTTGGCTGTTACCTTTTCTATTCTGTTGGTTGCCAAAGTTAATGCACTGTTAAACTCACATTCTTTCCTAAGACTTAAGAATGTATCATTTTTAAGGCCTAACCATTCAAAGAACCTAGCCACCTTTATCTGGCTCATTGAATTCTCCTGCTGGAGAGCCCACAATAGGTGTGATTTGCAAAGCATTTTGAAAGCTTACATCTATGTCTACTTATCACTTCTGTACAGAAAACTAGCATGACTTACCTATATTTTACCGTTTAAATAGAACTTGCATGGTGAATGGGCCCTCTACACAGGGGCAAATTTAACGCAAAGAGACTAGACTACAACAGTTGGAAATGAAATATACTTTTGAATGAATTAGGGTGACTATATACTTTACACATTAGTCACCCATTATGCATGTAACACTCAGACACTGAGGGCCAAATTCAGGTCTAGTATAAGAGGGTTCAACCCCATTTTTTCCCCAACAGGTCTGAATCTGGCACTGAAGCAGAAAGTCATGAAAATCTAGAGTAATTTTCAATTTCATTACAAATCCAGTTCTCTTTATTATTGCTCATTCTTCTTGCTCCACTGAATTCAGAGCGAACATAGTTTATGAGAATGATAGCATTTTGTCTTTCTAGAACAACTTCCATCAGATGATCAAAAAAGCAGCCACGAATTACTCCTCACAACAACCATGATAATAGGTAAGCATCTATACTTGTATTTTACAGATGGGGAAACTGAAGCACAGAAAGGTTAAGTGACTTGCCCAAGGCCACATACAAGTAGCACATCTAGGAACAAAACCCAGATTTCCTGACCTCAAGTCCTGTGCTTTCGTCTAAGACCATTTGTGAAAGAGTGCTGAGGCCTGACAGATGAGTCAGAACTCTGATCATTGTAGCCTCAATTAGTTTCCCCAGCAACATCTGATTGAGGCGATAGGGAGGAATTAGTTAATCAGACAGGGAGGTTGGGAGAGCTAAGGAATTAATTGGCCCATTAGCTAACTAGTTTAATAAAGGCAGAAATGAAGTGTTAATGTAGGGAGGACAGGGCTAGCTGCACCCAGGTTGAAGGCGATCCCAAGGAAGAGATTTCTCCTTTCCTCCTAGTAGCCTGATGAACAGGGACTGAAGGTTATAGAAATTAGGACTGTTGTGCTGTACTGTGCAGGTATTGGTGGTGGGACTTGACTAAAGTATACAGCTTGGACACAAAAAAGGAGTCTGAGCAATTCCTGGGGTGGCCAAGGACTGGAGGCACATGCACCCTGTCACATCATCCTTTTCCTTGAGGTGGCTGAGTCATAAAGCTCAGATCCAGGTCTGAACTTTCAAGCTTCTTGGGGGGCTGGGTGCATTAGCTCTAGGCTTTTTGGTTGGTTTATTTTAGTAGCCTACCACTAAATTTCACTTCAGATTCATAAACTCATAGACATTAAGGTCAGAAGGGATTCAGTTCCAAAATGTCTCAGAACCTAGCACTGTTCAGATCTAGGGTCTTGGTTCTCTGGCAGTGATAGGTTTGTTTCCTACCGTCATTTAGCATTACATTTTAATGTATGAAAAATGGAGAAATAAATGTACATAATCATAACGTACATATGGCTATAAATTCTGTCTCAGTATGAACATCCTGAAGGATTACATTTCCCATATGTGTCCCCCAAGATATAGATGAAGACATTTCTCTTTTCTTAGGCAAAGAAAAAATATTCTCACAGGTCAAAAGCCAAAATCACAGTATTGTGACCCTAAAGATAATCCCAATGGCATAGATTGGGTAGTTAATACTATAGTTAGGCCCTCAGCTGGGAGGTTTGTTACTTAAGAGAAAGCTGTTAATTAAAACAAACTGCTACTGACCAAGTGGCAAATGAGGAAAAGGTTCTACAAACTTAGGCAGTCCTGGTTTTGGCCTATTCCATTGACTGGATTAACCTTTTTCCTTTTATCTGTATTGGGATTCCAAACACCTAACCTGAATTTGACTGTTTCCACATCCCTGCAAAAATCATTAATAAGCAGCACCGGGGTCAATGGAAACAAGTTTGAACTCTATTATTTCATACAAATACTGTAGGGGAACCTCAGACATCCCAGAACGATTAGTGTTTTATGTCTCCGGTGAGATGTTCCGCATCTGGCTGTATTTCGTTTATTGATTCCTTTAGAAAGGTTATATTTCAAGAGTCGTTTAAAATACATGTGTCTTCCTCATTTTACTTTCCCATTAATTACAGACAAAAGTCCAAGGTAAAGATTACTTACATAAGAGACGGCAGTCTCAGGCCACATGCTACTTTTGCCCTCCCCCTCCCTTTAACAACTTGACACCCTTGCTTTAATCACAAAGAGAAAACTGGAAAATGGTTAGAGGGCTATTGAAATCTTAAAGTATTTTATTTGAATCATACTGCAGCATGACAGCGTCTTGGGTTGCTTTCCTTAATGTAACACCCCTAACTTTCTCCATCTCCCTCAAAGCTCTCTACAGGCTCTGGAAGAAATAATTCACTTTATAATTGACCAGGGGGGTGGGAGGAAGAGGAATCAATATATTAATACAGCATTCTTTTCACCACAATACATAATGACTAACAATGGTTAATAGGCTAATAAAATGCCAGTTATGCAATCTCTCCATTTAGCATAGCATAGCCAACTGCATTGTTTTGTGCAATCAATATTTAAGAAAGATACTGCCTGTTAAAATGCACATCTCTGCTGTACTGCTGAAAACAGTGCTTTAAAAATAAATTTTTAAACCAATAAATAAAGGCCTAGAGCTGCCAAAAGTGTGCTAGAGGTTATGAGTAAACCACAAAATTAATTTCAGGAGGGGTTGCAAGCACTTTGGAGAGCAGGTTTAGAATTCAGAACGATCTTGACAAATTGGAGAATTGGTCAGAACTCACCAAGATGAAATTCAATAAAGATACATGCAAAGTACTTCACATAGGAAGGAAAATTCAAATACACAACTGCCAAATGGGGAATAACTGGCTAGGTGGTAGTACTGCTGAAAGGAATTGGGGGTGCGGGTGTTTATAGTGAATCTCCAATTGAATATACACGTAAACAAAGTGATGTAGCTGCTAAAAAATATATATTCTGGGGTTATTAACAAGTGTGTTGTAAGCAAGATGAGGGTGGTAACTGTCCCACTCTACTCAGCGCTGGTGAGTCCTCCGCTTGAGTAGTGTGTCCAGCTCTTTTGGAACGATGTGGACAAATTGGATGGAGTCCAAAGGAGAGCAATATAAATTATAAAAGATTTAGAAAATCTGACCTGTGAGTTAAGGCTAATAACTGGGCATGTTTAGTCTTGAGAAAATAAGTTTTCTTGAGTTTGGACTTGATAACAATCTTCAAATATGTTAAAGGCTGTTATAAGGAAGACTGTAATCAATTCCAGCCTTACATTTCTATGGTTCTAAATTAATTTTAAAAATAAGTTAGCTTCCTACATAGGCAAGAGCAGCCAATTCTTTGATCAACTAATTATTTGAATTGGGAAAGCCCCTGTCATGGGCCATGACCCCCGTTGCTGTTTTACTGATACATATTCTGGCAGCGGCTTGTGAACCTTATCGAAAGTGGGAGAACTGCCTTATATGGTTTCTTTCACTTTGTCCTACAGTCTTACTTTAAACATTATTTCTAATGGGCTTTGACCAGAGCCTCTTGGATAAGATGAACTCTGCCTCCTGGACTGAAAACTGGCTGAAGGACAGTATGCATAGGGCAACAATAATCCAGTGGGGGTCCCAGCAGAGGAACCGAATGGGAGGCAGCAATGGATGAGAGAACGTGAAACTAGGCTCTCAGCAGGAGTGCAAGTGGGAAGGAAGAAGTTTGGCACTCATTGATGCTCTTACCCCTAAGTATGAGCCTGAAGAGCGGGGGACTCTGTACTCAGGCATACTCAATAAGCCTGGTGGGGTCATATTTTAGTTTCTTACCTTGAGAGCAGGGGGCTGCTGGGTTGTAATGTCCTGCTCAAAGAGGCCTGCCAGGGAAGCACCTTCTGGGCTTTGATTTAGTACATAGCTGGAGCCGGCAGAATGAAGAGTGAGAACTCATAAGGAGGAGTAGGCTGGCAGAAGACAATTGTTTCCATTGAGCCTCTTGCACCTGGAAGCTAAGGAGGAAGACAAGATAGTGGCTAAGGCACCAATAATAAAGGATTTCTGCAGCAGCTGCCTCAAAAGACAAATTCTATGCCTAGAATTTGCAGAACTTTCTCCAAACCTTGGTAGTAAAGTACTCAGGCTTTACTCTGGGGTCTGAATCCAGCCCTGCTTGGCAGTGAGTGGTGGCTGAAAGTCCTTCCCATCCTCTAAATAATGAATGGCCTGTCTGAAATTAGGTGGTCTCTGTCCAGTTCCTAGAGGACAGGTGTCCACATCACAACTGGTATTAAGTGACAGTCGCAGTAGAAAAGCCAAGGAGAGAGTGAGCACAACCGTTCTGCCATGCTTCCAGGTTGGGGCTGTGTGCAGAAGCTTTCACTGATGTTACTATTTTACCTTTTCATGTGGATAAAGATGGCAAATTGTCAGTCACTGAGGCAACAATACCAAGGATGTGCTGTAGGTTAACTGAGCAGTTTAAGCACCAGCTTGAAGTAACATGAGAGATAAAATGACACCCCCTTTAAAGGAAAACACAATACTTTGGCCAGCTGAAGCTTTGAAGGCATATAGCAATTGCCACACAGATCAGACCAGGGTCCTTTTATTCAGTATTCCATCTCTGACAGTGACCAGTACCTGACGCTTCAGGGGAAGCTGCAGGAAATCCTGTAGTGCACAATCAATGAATACCTTGCACATAGGGAAAGTTTCTTACTGATCTCCGTCAGCTACTGGTTGTCTTATGCCCTGAAGCATAAGGGCTCGTGTACATATACTTTTTTCTTTTTTAAAAAGTACCGAGGATTTTCTTATTATCCATATAAAAGGATCTAAATCCTACTGACCTCTTGGCCTCAACAATGTCTTGTTGCAATGAGTTCCACAAGTTATTCATTCTGTAAAATAGTTTCTCAGTTCAAAATGTGTGACATTTCAATTTCATTGACTCCCATTGTTCTTTCATTGCAAGTTACCTGCTTTATATCATATTACACAAAAAAAGACTCCATTAAAGGAATGTTCAGTGTGCAAAATCTAACATTCAAAAGCTAGGAAATGCCAGAATTAAGGTTGCTGGGGAAACCCTACTGCAGCCTCCTTGTGGGTATGCTTTATCACAGAGTCTTTAATTACATGCTCATATACTGTTTGTTCCCTACCTGATTCTGTACACAGACTGGACAGTGCTCAATTAATGAGCAACTATTCAATATTTTGTGTTCTCCTCATTGTTCAATGCCTTAGGCCTTATTTACTGCACATTATTCAAAACCTGCTCTGGAGACAGAATTATTAATTTCCTCATGGGCTTTTCTATAGTGCTCATCACTACAGCATCTAAGTGCCTGACAAAGTACCTACATGGGGAACAAATATTTAATAATGAGCTCTCCAAGCTCTCAGATAAAGGTATAACATGATCCAATGAATGCTGAATGTTTCAACTTCTAGCCAGACTGGAAATAGGGTATAAATTTTTAACAGTAAGAGTAAGAGTAACTAACCACAGGAACAATTTACCAATGGTCACAGGGGATTCTCCATCACTGACCATTTTAAAATCAAGATTGGATGCGTTTTTTAAAGATTTGCTCTAGGAATTATTTGGGGGAAGTTCTATGGTCTGTGTTATACAGGAGGTCAGACTAGGGGATCATAATGGTCCCTTCTGGCTTTGGAATGTATGAATTTATATACAAACATTAATGAATTTACTTTCACAACATTGCTGTGAGGTATAATGGACAGGGATGATGGCATTATTATTCTCAACTCAACTCCACATCCCAGTCCCCACCTAAGTTCCCTATGCAGCCGCTTAGGGAACCTGCCCGGTCAGGACCTGCCATTGCTGGGGGAAGGGAGCCCCTCCCTTGGCCCCAACTCACCTCCAGACCTGCCGCAGCCGGGCCTTATTGGAAATTCTGGGAGGCGGGTGGCCCAAACCCAGTCCCGGCCCAGACCTGCTGTGGCCAAGGCACTCCTCCCCCAGCCCAAACCCGCCCCGGACCTGCCACAGCCTATCCCACTTCTCCAGTCCCACAGCTGCTGCGGCAGGGAGCGGTGCCTCTCCCCCCCCCACCCCCAGCCCAGGTGTTGCTGCGGGGGGAGTCCTCTCTCCCTGCTGTAGCCCTGGGGCAGCCTGCACCTCAAATCCCTCATCCCCAGCCCCACCTCAGTGCCCGCACCCCCATCCGGAGCCCTCACACCCCTGCCCCAGCCCTGAGCTCCCTCCCACACTCCAAACCTCTCGGCCCCACCCCCACCCCATGAATTTTGTTATGTGCACCAATATGAAGGTGATGTGTCACACATCCCCTCCATATTGCTGCACGGAACACCATTCATTCTGCACATGTGTGGGGAAAATTAGAGGGAACACTGGTCCCCATCCCCACCTACCCTTCTTGGCTCCACATCTCAATCCCTCCCACCACAGCTGCAAACCACAGGCCCAGTCTCCTTATACTCCTGCTCCACATAATCGTCCCTCCACTCTTTTCCCCACCGCACCCCCTCCTTGCCATCTCCCCAAGCCCAGTGCCTGAGTATTTGAGTCAGGCTGATTATTACTCCTGCTCCCCACTGCCTGAGAGCACAGGAGATACAGAGTCTCTTTTCTCTCACTGCCTCTCACTTGACAGGCTCCTGACTACCAGGAGCAGCAATGGCAGAGAAAGCCCAGCTCAGCGCCAGAAGCATGTTCAGCGCAGCTAGAACCTTCAGATAATTTAGCCGCCAAACCCCACGGAGTTTCACTACTGAGAATATGCAAGTTTGGCTCAACACATGGGCAATTTTTCACAGTGCAGCAAAAGGGACATCCCTAAAACCAAGCTGACCCCACACCACCAAATTTCAAGTCCCTGCCCCAACGGATGAAAGCAATGCAGCTTCTCGAAGAAAGGGTTGTAGAATATTTGTAACAGGGGGCAAAACAATATGTCCGTTCCCCCCCGTCTCATTCTGAAAAGCCACTAAATCACTTTTGCTGAAGTTTTTAGAAAGAAAAAAAATCAGACTGAGGCAGACACCCAGTATGGAAAGTTTAAGCCTGGACTGGTAAAGTTTGGTGAAGGTTTAAGTAACTAGAAACAGGATCTTATAATAGAAAGTGTCAGGCAACCTTGCCTATAAGTGATACTACCTGCATTGCCTATAATGAATATTCGCTCTCTTGTATCAATGGGAGTTTTGCCAATGACTTCAATAAAGACAGGATTATACTCCTAAATGGTTCTCTCCTCCTGCAGAAATCTCTCTGTATCTAATCTTAGTCTCGCTTTTCACTTTTTGTTTTAAAATTCCTCTTTCTAAAGCTTAGCATGATGCATATTAATTTCATCTCATAAAACTCTAAGTTTACCAGTATATTTTTAGGGATCAGTTCTACATCTGCTCCATTTACAGAACTCTCATTATCTTCAATGGGATTTTGACACATGCAGTGGCTGATCAGACAAGAAAAGAGGTGAGCAGGGATATAGCTATGTGACGGTGTTGGAGGGAGCCTTCAATCTTCAGCGCACCCTTGTGGGAAAACCAGATGACACAACAACTCTGCCTCAGTTTCCCCTCCTTCGTTGGTGGACCAATTGCCATTTAGCCCATTTGCTGCAACCTCAGCCCTCCAGCCAAGTCACCGGTAGCCTTTTCCTCTCTCAGGGTGCTAAGGAGCCCAATAGATCAAGATGTCAATCACCTTAGGTGAAGGTAATACAATCCTTGGCATCTTCAAGTAACATCTTCGCTTGTTCTAGGCCAGGGGTCGGCAACCTTTCAGAAGTGGTGTGCTGAGTCTTCATTTATTCACTCTAATTTAAGGTTTCGCATGCCAGTAAAACATTTTTACGTTTTTAGAAGGTCTTTTTCTATAAGTCTTTAATATATAACTAAACTATTGTTGTATGTAAAGTAAATAAGGTTTTTAAAATGTTTAAAGAAACTTCATTTAAAATTAAATTAAAATGCAGAGCCCCCCAGACCGGTGGCCAGGACCTGGGCGGCGGGAATGCCACTGAAAATCAGCTCACGTGCAGCCTTTGGCACGCGTGCCATAGGTTGCCTATCCCTGTTCTAGGCCTCCTTGCTGGGTTTAAGCAGGGGCACCCAGACCCACCCATTCCTTTAGGTTCCAGGCCAGGAACCACATATAAAGACATTGGCATCAATCTTTCCCAACCCCTTGCTTTTCCACTGGACTACTTCCTACCATGTCCCTCTTGCAGATTGTTCCTTGAGATCACACCCTCTGGTCCTCTCCTCTTGGAGACTGAGCTTCCTGGGTAGCTTCTCACCAGTCTGCAGAGGAAGCATCCATGTTTAAGTAGCTTCTAAGCCTCTCTGGCAGTCACCTGGAACTCCTTCGCTCCTGCTGCCCTCTCCTTCAGGGCCAGCCCCAGGATATAAGTTACCTACTGCAGCTCTCCACTCTCAGTTCTCCCCTATTGGTCTTCCAGTCTTCCTTTACAGGAACTATCCAGTCCCCTTCTCCCCAGCTGGATCTAATCCTTAATTACCTGTCTCCCCTCCAGGTGCCACAAAATGGGCTAATTGGGCTTTCCAGCTCCCCTTAACCATGTTACTGCCAATGTGGGATTTTATACGCCCAGTTCACCAGTTCCCATTAACTTCAATGTAAATCCTAGGCTAATACCTTGGACCACTTTGAAAATGTAGCCTAAGACCATCAGTCATGTTTCCACACATGTAAGTAGAAAAGATCATTTTAGAAGCATTCTTGTGTGCACAGAAAGGAGTAAATATTCAGCAGAGTACATGAGGAATTAGTCATGCAGCTTCTCACTGCTTATGAGAGTTGTATAGCTAAAATCCCACATTGCCCATTGAACACTTACTCGATACTCTAGTAAGGCTGGGATCTAATCTTGAGGTATGGAGGATTTACACTAATAAGGATTATCCTTTAAACAGTCAGAGAAGAACCATATCCGTGCATGCTGTACATACACATTAGTTTTTGCAGCTATGGGATACCCGTTTGGATTATTAGTAAATGTGACATGTATTAAATCTAAGCCATCATTGTGCACTATGTTCTATCAAAACAATGGAAATGCTAGGAATTATTTATTTTATAAATCACAAAGTTTATAAACATACAAATAAACCAAATATATTATATTTATATATCTGTCTTTTCCTTGTGGTTTTAGCACTAAAAAGCATTTTCTGTTTAGATCTATGTGAGTTGAGGAAACAAACCAGTTAATGTTATCGTCACCAGTACCCCCACTGTAAAAATGTATACTTTTGACTTTCAAAACTCTCCAGTGAAAGCTACCAAATTAGAAATGAGATACTTCATACAAAACTAAGGCAGAAAGACTGTGAAGCATGGATTTGAAACTGTACAATTTTTAAGGCATTTGAAACACTTTTGTTTTAGAGATGGTCCAAACTCAAAATCTGAACAGTTTAAGACAGAGGAAGTTTAGATCCAACCTTCAATCCCGATTCAAGGAAGCACCTAAGTACATGCTTGACTTCAAGCACATGCTTAAGTCTCATTGAGGTCAATGGAACCTAAGTATGTGACTAAGTGCTTTGCTGAATCAGGACCTTTTTGTCTGTCTGGCCTCTGTTCTTATACTGAGACAAGCAAAATCACTGTCCTAAACAAATATCCCTGCAAAGTCTTGGGAAGTTTGGGTTCAGATACAAATCCACACTTGGAGACTATGATCCATCTCTACTCTGTTCAAAGTTTAGCTATTTACTTTACAGTCCAATCTACATATTGAGAACTTATGGTTCAGCACAAGGGTTGTCCCCTCTTGTATATTATTTAGTGTTCTAACACTCTTCAAATCACTTCAGTCTAAACAGAGGAGTCCATCTGTTCATGTGAGTAGGTGTAATTGCAATTAATGTTAATGGCAGTTACAAACACATTTGAGTATTTCCAAGCAGAAATGAAACAAATCTAACGCTTATGAACCTTTTATAAAAGATGTGTTTCATAACTTTGCATTGAAAGCACTAGCTCAATTCTCCTATTGCTTACACCAGTGGAGTTACCCAGGTATAAACTGGTGTAAGCGAAAGGAGATTCTGGCCCTGAAACTGCTTAGAGTACTTGCTTCTCCAATCACTACCCAAAACTTAATAAGTGGATGGGAAATATATCCTGCCTTTTTAGCAGAATTCTAAAAAAAGGATTGCAAATATATGTGAATGTATTTCATAACATTTTCAGCTATCTAGATTAAGAAATTATAACACTATTAATAGTGATGGGCAACTCAGTGGATATTAGAGATGAGGATCCATAAATAGTGCAGGACAAACCTCAAAAACATTGGAGGTTTGATTCTGATGAGCAAACAGATGCCTGCATGAGAGGGGTGGAGATGCACATGGGAATATTCATATTATAAGTAATATAGCTGATTTGCAAATATTTTAAAAACAATCTCAGCAATTCAAATAAGCTGGATTCAAATAATTTGAAATCATAAGCGACTAAGTGACAACTCTCTAAAAAAACAGAGCTTTACAACTGTTAAGTTTTACAACCTTAGTTTTACTTAGGTATTAAATAATTAGAAGTAAATTGTAGCTGCTTGGATGTCTACGATAAAAATAAATCCTCTTATATGTTTACAATCAATCCCATGGATTTAATGTGGCAGCACAAACAAGCCGGTTTTGTGTACATCAATCCAAACTGGATTTTTTTCTATTTTTTTTATAAAATGTGTGTATTTGATGTGATAGATGGTTGGAACTCTTTCCATACACCAGACCCATCCATAATGAGCCAGATTTCACTCTCAGTCACATCAATATAAAGTGAGAATAACTCCAGTGCATTTATACTGAGAAGAATCTGGCCCATTGTCACCCCAGGAACAAAACATTTCATGATCTGAAGGGACTTTGAAGATTTTAGATAGAAAGATTTATAAATGACATAACTTTCCCCAGAGGCTACATCTCCCTTGCTGGATATAATTGATGCTCATTTACACAAAAATTCTTATGGTCCAGCTAAATCTTAAAAGTATAGAATCTCAATTTGCTCTCACTTACATAAGTATCTATGAGGAATAACTCCACCAAAGTCAAAGGAGGTACCCTGGTATAAAACTAGCATAGGGGAGAGAATCATCCAGCCTACAGTGTCCCTGAGTAGTATTTTAATGAAGAAACCATTTTATCTGATTCTACTGCATCATCTTAGTTTACAGAATTATAGTAAATTTCTCCATATGCTCATCCTGGTTACCGTTACCTACTTTGTTTTCATGACTTCTGAATGTATATGACGAAAGCAAACACCCGAAAATAACAATAAAATCATTCAGAAGATGTTTGTTTCTAATCGTCACCACCTGGGGTGAGTTCTCATCCAGTGTCCTTTTACCTGCAAAGTACTGTAATTAGTAGGACCTTTACAGGATATTAAAAATGTAATAGAATATTTAGCACTGGTCTAGTCATCACGGCAATGCTTCCAAGCAGAGATGATAAGGAAAGACTGGCAAGGTATTTTTTTTAATGTACAGTTTAAAGAAAAAATATTGCTTCACTTTGTAAGTTTCAGTTCCATACTACCCCAGCTTCAGCTCAGTTCTCGGACCCTTTAATCAGGCTGCATTAACAGGCTGGATGGTGCTGGGGAGTGAAGGTCACTTTCCAACATGGCAATGGGGCTGATGCTCCGCTGAAGCTGGTGAGGGCTCCTCTCTGCTTCACCAAGCTGAGGCTTCCTACCATTGAGAAAATGTTGCCGGCAGCCTTGCTGTCTCTCCTCTTCCGCTAGCATCTGTGCTGCTTTGTTGTTTTTTGCAGGCTGAGGCTGTGCGTATGCTGGACGAAATGGATAAATATTACTCAGAGCCATCTGAGAACACGGATAGCAACTAGCAAGAAAATTCATAACAGAACAGAACAGCAGCCATACTGAGTCAGACCACTAGTCCATCTAGCCCAGTATCCTTTCTCCAACAGTACTAGAGCTTCAGAGGGAGTGTACAGAACAGGGCAATTTTTGAGAGATCCAGCCCTGTCTTCCTCTCCCAGCTTCTGCCAGTCAGAGGTTTAGGGTTGCCCTAAACATGGGGTTACTTACATCCCTGACCATCCTGACTAATAGCCATTGATGTATCTATCCTCCATAAACTTATCAAGCTCTTTTTTGAACCCAATTATACTTTTGGACTCCACATCCCATGGCAATGGGTTCCACAGGTTAATTGTGCATTTTGTGAAATAGTATTTCCTCTTGTCTGTATTAAACCTGCTGCTTATTAATTTCATTGGGTGTCTCCTGGTTTGTTTGTTTTTTGTATCATGGGAAAGGATAAACAACTATTTTCTATTCACTTTTTTCCACACCATTCATGATTTTATAGACCTCTATCATATCCCCTTTAATGGTTTCTTTTCTAAGCTGAACAGCCCTAATCATTTTAGTCTCTCCTTTTATGGAAGCCGTTCCTTACCCTTGATCATCTTTGTTGAACCTTTTCCAGTTCCATTATATCCTTTTTGCGATAGGGCAACCAGAACTGGACACAGTATTCAAGGTGTGGGCACACCATGGAATTATATAGTGGCATTCTGACACTTTCTGTTTTATTATCTGTCCCTATTCCAATAGTTCCTAACATTCTGTTAGCGTTTTTGACTGCTGCGGCACACTGAGCTGAAGGTTTCTGAGAACTATCCACAATGATTCCAAGAGCTCTTTCTTGAGTGCTAGCAGCTTATTTAGAACCCATCATTAGTTGGGATTAGATTTTCCCAATGTGCATTACTTTGCACTTATCAATGCTGAATTTCATCTGCCATTTTGTTGTCCAGTCACTCAGTTTTGTCAGATCACTTTGTAACTCTTCACAGTCTGCCTGGGACTTAACTATCCTGAATAACTCATGGGAACCTTGAGAGGGAGTGGATGTGAAACAAACAAAACTGGAAATGTATCATTACGAATAAAACCCTATGGTAAAAGAACATTAAAGGTTCCAGAGGAAAGCATTCAGAAGTGAGGAAAAAGCTTGAGATTTTAAGAAACAATTTTTCAAAAACTTATAACTTGGCCAGATTCCTGCTACAAAGCATTGAAATATGAGCACTTCAAGGAAATAGTGAAAGAATTCCTTTTCACATGAGCAAAACAACACACAACCTTAAGGCAGACAGCTGCCATGGAGAATTTCAGCCCAAATAGTTAAAGTTGGACAAAGTTATAAGCAGCCGAGAACAGGGTCTTATAATGGAAAGTGTCAGGCATCCTTGTCTATAGGCGATACTACTAGCTGTGCCTATAATAATGGATGGTACTACTCTGTTCCCATCTTGTAGGCTGACCAGATGTCCCGATTTTAGAGAGACAGTCCCAGTATTTGGGGCTTTGTCTTACATAGACACCTATGACCCCCACACACTCCTTGTCCTGATTTTTCACATCTGCTATCTGGTCACCCTGCCATAGAGAGTCCTTCATCTAAGCTTATCAAAGCAACTTAAAAAGTTGGATAAGCATTTAAGTATTATTCTCATTTATAGATGGAGAAACTGAGTTAGAGAAATCAAAGGGTAAATTCACCTTGTCCATGCGCAGCCTGAATAAATAAGCTTTGTACAATTAATTGAAGAAGGATTAAGGGTGGAATTCACCACCCATCGGTGCATTATGTAGGGCAGCTCCGCAGTCCTTCTTCAGCCAATACTCCAACAAAGGATCTGAACGTGGGGCTGTCAGCTCTGCACGCATCTTCCTTACGTGTTTGTGGCCACAATATGCATATAGCCTTGGGCCCCCTTCACCATGACACTGCTCCTCCTCCATCCCACCCCCAGTTGACCCACTTCCACAATAGCCATGTGGAAGCCCATCTCCACTTCACTCTCAATATGACTGCTCAACGACTAACCTTCCACACACAGAAGCATGGCAGTTTAACTGGACTGGGGGTGTCTGCTATCCCTGTTAGCATAGGGGTGAACTTTACCCTAAATAAATTGATCAAGGGCTCTCATCAAATAGGAGGCCATGTTGGGAACAGAACCCTGGTGCCATAGTTCCCAGTCTCCTGTTCTACCACTAGAATCCCCACCTCTCACAACATTCGTGCTTTGGAAAAATCGGAGGATTTAAAAATGCTAGTCTGGTCAGGCTCTTTGGAAAATCTCTCTAGAGTGTCTATCTGCATTTTTAGGTGTCTAAATACCTTTGCAAAACTGGCCCTGTGTGTTTATAAATTGTTGCAGAGAGAATTTGGTTCCCTGATAATTGCTGTAGACATGAGTTAAATATGAGCACTGAGAGGACTGGTTCAGTACATGGAGCCTTTCCTCCATCAATGAATCCAGCTGACAGCTGAAAGGCAGCATGCTCTAAATGAAAAAGCACAAGCGTCAGGAACTCCTGGGTTCCATGCCAGGACTGCCGCTGATTTAGTGTATCTTTTCCAAGGTCAGACTTCCCCCATCTGTACAACGCAGATAACGCCTGGTTGCTTGCATTACAGGGGTGTTGCGAGGAGGCTTCAAAAGTTAATGTTTGTACAGTGCTTTGAACATGGAAGTGCTAAATAAATACAAACACAGTGCTATTATTCTCAGAATCTGATGGCTGGTTATTCGGATGTCTGCGCGAAAGTACTGGTCTCTGCCCAGCTCCTAATGGATAATGTGTGTGCACATCACAAAATCACCAGCACCGGCACTAAACACACCACGTGATGTGTGTCAGCAGGGGTCAAGGACTGAATGGGCATTATGCAGTGAGGTAAGTGATGCTTACTCAGTGCCAAGTGGCCTTAAACTGGCCCCGGATTCCCATGGGGGACCCCTGTGCAAGTTGTCTCCTAGACCAGCTACCCCCTGCTCCTGATGTAAGGGGCAGGAGGGAGCATGTCAAGGATGGGCTAAGGTCATAGGAGCATGGCAGAGCTGAGCTCCACCTATGGCTGATACTCTATTGGTGTTAAGGACTTTGTGCCAGGGCTATGCCCTGAAATCAAGACACCTCTACCAGCTCCCTGGCACCTGCTGCCCTCCAATATGGTGGAGAATCAGGGCCAGGGAATGCAAATGGACATTAAGAGTTCAATATTCAGTGCAGCTTTCGACTCCTTAATCTAAATGTAAATGTCATTAATCCCAGCTGAATAACACAAAGTCATTGGGAGAGACTCAGTGACATAAACAAAGAAATACAGCTTTTGTGAAAAAAAGAACAAAGTTCTCAGTGTCTTTATGAGTAAAATTATCACATCTGCTCAGGCTCACTACCCACTAGAGGAGCAGTATTTTTGGCTCAAGGAGCACATCTAGGCTCCTTACTTCCTCATTATTCTCCTGGCAGAACTGACTACTGCATTTCAGGATGTGGCTCACTTATGCCTTGTCTTTGAATTGCCACTATAGGCTGGAACTGTTTACACTGTAACTAGCAATTTACCTCTATCTCAAGCAAGAAGATCCTTCTTAAACATCAACAAACGAGATCTCTGCAAGATGAAGACTGCACTTGTACATCAGTATCCCAAGCTGTCTGTGAAGCTGTCGGATTGTAATGCTGCCTCCTCGCTAAGGGCCCAGGAATGACCCCTTTTGTGCATACTATTGTATTGTAACTCTGAGGGACTGCTGTATACAAGGACACACTCTGCTGCGAAAGCTGTTAGATTTTTTCGAAGTAAAGCTGCTGCCAAAGATTAAAGAAAACCCTACTCACCGGACTCCGAAGAGCAGGAGTGACCGCGATCTGACGTCTCACAGTCCCTTAGATCGACATCTCTGCGTTCCCTGTGACCGTTTCGTGCCATCACAACAATGAACTGGAAAACATATACAAATCTAGTAGACAGTCTATTGTTCTTTGCAGAGTAACATACAGTGAGCCACACTCATAAGGGCAGGGATCGCTCAGTGGTTTGAGCCTTGGCCTGCTAAACCCAGAGTTGTGAGTTCAATCCTTGAGGGGGCCCTTTAGGGGATCTGGGGCAAAAACTGGGGATTGGTCCTGCTTTGAGCAGGGGGGTTGGACTAGATGACCTCGTGAGGCCCCTTCCAACCCTGAGAGTCTGTGATTCTAAACAGTAGCCATTGTGCTGCACGGGCAGCATGCTCAGCCCACAGGGTGGAGCAAAGTGCCTAATGTCCTCCAGCACCAGTCCCTTCTCTCCAGCTAATTAGGTTGCTGAACTAAAAGCACACCTGTTAAGTCTCCCAGTTTCCCTGGAAGTGTCTGCTCCTAGGTTCCTGAGCACATTTTCAATGAGCCTTTTGGGAACCTAGGAGAAGGCATCTGAAATCAGCCCACAGGCTCTGCCCTGTCCCAGGGATTTGGGGCCTAACTCCCCTTGATTTCCAAGCAAGGCACCTCGGCACTTTTGTAAATCTCCAAATGTCTATCTGCAACTTTAGGCACCTACATACCTGTAAAAATCTGCCCCCTACTCTTCCCTTCTCTTTGGGGAGTGAGTCACCAGCTGCTCAGCAGCACAGAGAGCCAGGTCTGCAGGCAATGGCCACTAAGCAGCAGCTCAGAACAGGAGAGAGAGGAAATCCTCCAGAGCGGGCGAGGAAGAAAGCATGATTGTGACTCCTAGTTCCCAGCACATACTCCATGGGCATAAGGGAGAAGGAGACCTTGTCCCTTCTGGAGGTTAGGAGACAAGAGTAATTCTGCCCCAAGGGAGATGGGGAAATTCAATAGAGCAGTGTGAGGGAAGAACCAGAAAGAACAGAGTGAAAAGGCGTGGGAGACAGAGATAAAGGGGAAATGGAGAAACTGGCTGTGAGGGATAGCTAAAAAGAGGGGAGGGAAATGGAAGAGGGATGTTCAGAGATGGGAGCCAGAGGGAAGGTAAGGAGGGAGAAATTAGAGCAATATTTGATGTTGGCCTGGGGGGCATTGATTCACATGCAAAAAATCTCCAGACCTACAGCTGTAACAGGCATCCGGTGGACTCTGCATTATGTTGCAGATATTTGAAAGGCTGCTTCAAAGTAGAGCTAAACTTGCTGGATTACAGGTCTCAGAATAAACTAAACCCAGAATAGGCTCGTCCAACAGTTTGCCAAGGATCCCACACCTCCTGAGTGAACCTGGCCTGGTTTATGAGATTGCCTACAAAAAAAAACTCTGCAAAATACACAGCTTAATGTGGGTTTGACAAAAACATGGTGAAAACTGACAGTTTCAATTGAGTTTTATTTTGTGTTTATTTGAATCTGAAAGTCTATATGAAACTCAAGGTTGTGAACCCCCTTAGTGTGAAAGTGAAGGAATTGTTGGCATAAACCCCACATGCAGGAAACTGCCATGTTTTGCACAATGCTAGTTGCAACCATTCTCCCTCAGCTGGAAGGATGGCGGCAGAGAAAGGACATTGGCATAGAGTGCGGGAGTAACTGAACCATTTTACCCAAGCAGTTCCAGTAACTGATGCCATGGCAATTGATTGCAGCTGGTGGGAAACGTTAGACCCCTTGCATGCATGTGGGCTCCACATCAACTCCACATATTTCACAGCTGGGGGTGTGCGGGTGGGCCCAAATAGGGACAAGGCATGGAAGCTGCCTTGCACCTGGCCCAGAGATCAGAGAGCAGATTCCATTCCCCCAAATCCTCTTTTAGCTACACAAACACTGCTTACTGGGACCATTTACCAGGAAAGGGGTGAATTTCATTAACAGTTTACAGCTCCAGGTAGCATCAGTAGCATTATTTATTACATGTATTCTCATAGCATATGATCGACCCACTATTTAAGTAAGTCATTATTAAATAATATTATTAACCATTTACACTTTGGTAGCACCCAAAGACCCTAACCAGGATTGGTGCCCTATTGTGCTGGGAGCAATAAAGGCACAGCTGAAGAGACAGTCTCTGCCCCAGAAAGTAACTGAATTTTCTTTTTAAATAAAATCCACAACGCTTATAATTCCGAGTGAATAGTAGGAGTGGATTACTGTCCAATGCTTTTCTTGGCAATAATGCTGTTCCCATGCCAAGTATGTGTGAAGATGCCATGGTACTTAATCCTCATGGCTACATCATCATTGAGCAAACTAAATGCATGATGCAAAAGTAATCTACTACTTCTAAGAGAAAGTAATAGTAGTGGGGCAGTGATTACTTGCTGAGCCAGTAACAAGTCATTTGAAATTAAATTACTTTATTAAATATATTTTTACAACCCCCAGTAGAAGAACGTAGGTGGTGAAATTCATCACTAGAATGTATATTAGGCAGGTCGGATTTGTTTCTGTTGACTCAGTTCATTGTTTAGCTGTTTAATTACCCCCATACTCAATGCAAACGTCATCAGCAGTTGATATTAGCTGCAGGGACAGATGCTGGTGAGGGCTGTGCTGATCAGCCGGAGGCCACCTAATACACAGGCTTTTCTCGATCCAAGCCAACAGGCTTTTCTCGATTCCAACAAATGTTTCTGATTTCCCAAACATCAGCTACTTTGCAAACTGTGTTTTTCTTCTCTGCCCATGAACAAATGCCAGCATGGCTCAGATTCATCGCATTTGCTATCTGATACCTGCAGGAACAAAGTGCCGACTGGCTCAGCAACTGAAACGCTGGTAATAAAAGGTCCACAGGAGCACGAGGCCTCACCAGCTAAAGAATTATTTCACGCTGCAACCATGGTCAAGTCAATTCAACATGCCTTGCATATGTTTAACTGCACGTTTCGGTGGCCACCCACTTGCAAACACAGCCTTCAATCCAGTCCATTTGCAAAATGTCATTTTACTGTTGCTTAAAACAATCTTCAGAGCAGATACATGTTACATGCTGTTTAAAATCTTCCAGCCCCTCACAGGTATTAATTTACAAACAAACCTGGCAAGGCCTGTAAATGGAATCGCGCTGGACTCGGAGACTTGATGCAATAGTTTCAAGATAGGAACTTTTTATTCAAGATCAAATCTAGAATTAAACCTAATATCTCAATTATTTAAAAAACAAAACAAAAAACATTTAGGGCCTGAGCCTCTTTTACACTAAGGCCTGGTCTATACACAGTTTTTGTAATGGTATAACTATGTAGGTAAGGGATGTGAGGTTTTTTTTAACTGAAATAGTTATACTGATACAACTTGTAATGTGGACACAGTTATACTGCAATACAGCTACCTTATATTGGTCTAGCTTATTGCCTTTCCCATACAAGAATAAATTATTCCACTATATAAGTGCTGAATCCACATTGCACAGAGGTGGGAGACAGGGGGGCAATGTACTGCTTTAATTATACTGGAAAGCTGTATAACTTGTGTGTGTAGATAAGACTTTAGGCCACTTTACACTACCCTGGCAGTGAAAAGCGGTCTTAAAGCAAATGTCAGTGTATCCATATTTGCAAAGTGTGTAATTTAGGACCACTTTAAGGTTCGGTTACTGTGTCAGAGCAGTATAAAATAGCCTTAGTGTAAATGAAAATCAAGCCCATAATGACAGGTTTCAGAGTAGCAGCCGTGTTAGTCTGTATCCGCAAAAAGAAAACAAGTACTTGTGGCACCTTAGAGGCTAACAAATTTGTTTGAGCATAAGCTTTCGTGAGCTACAGCTCACTTCCAATGAAAGCTCACGAAAGCTTATGCTCAAATAAATTTGTTAGTCTCTAAGGTGCCGTAAGCCCATAATGTAGATTTTATGGGGCCAAATTATCTCTATTACACTGGTGCAACCCCAGTGACTTCAACAGACTTGGACAAGTCCGACCATGAGGAGAATTTGACCCTCTGCATCAAGAAAAAATGGCTAAAAGAATATTTTATATTCGCTCACGCCCAAGCTGCCATAATAGATTGGATGTTTGTCTTTTCAAGCCTGCTTCTGATACAAAGGTATTTAACTGCATCAAACCCAAATATAAAGTTCGACATCTCGCCCAGCATGCAGAATACTTGGCTTCCAAGAAAACTTTTACAGGGAGGGCATACTTTCCTGTGAAAATAACTCAGTGATATGCCATGTCATCACTTTGCCATTTCCTTAATTTAGAACACAGCTCCAACTGTTGTGTTCAAAGCTAACAATAACACCGGCTAATGGTTGCAATACATTCAGGCAGCTGTGAACTTTGCGGGATAACAATGAGGTAAGATGAACTACGGTTCACAGCAAAGTATTTGATGACTCTAGCAGTTATTTAATATAGTTAAGATGAGAATTATTTGATGGATAATCTCAAGTGGATCCCTAATACCCTTTGATCCTTCCTACTTCCATATTAATATAGTTACCCGAGGCTTATTGCTAGTAGGTGTCACGTTCTCACTGTCGGCACTGCTCCTGGCATTTCTTATCGCTTCTGCGTACGGATTCTTCTTACAGAAGTTCTGACTTCTGCAACAGAACAAAAGCCCCGACAAATTAACTGTCACTGGGAGGAACAGATGCCATTTTACTTTTACGTTTTATTTTATTGGCGAAGGGTAATATTTTGCTAATACTGACAAATGAGTGGATGTATTTTGTTTTCTTTCATATAGACCAATTAGTACATTACTGCTAATTACAGATGTGTGGTTAAAGAGTCCTGACTTGACAAAAGTGGAATGGTTCAAACAGTAGTAGGTACAGTAATAAAATGTTTGTGACAATGTGCCTTCAGTATCATGTAGTTTATAAAAATAACAAGGATTTGGGAGGGAATAGTAAACAAATATAAGATTGTTTATTATTGTAATATTTGTTTATTTACAAATTTGGCTTTTTCCCTCTTTATTAAAAGGCCAGATACTCAGGGCTACGCATGCACAAATGCTATGACCGTGTGTCCAGTCCCTGTAATTGTGTGTGCAAGTCAGGGAAGTAAATATGCATGCATTCTTGCATGCTTATTTGAGCGTATACAATTCTGAAAATCCAGCCCTCCTTTTTATTCATTGGTTTTCATGAATGACATCAACAAAAGTTCAGAAAATCATATAGTAAATATTACTCATAATCTAGAGTACTCAAAATTCTAAGAACTAAAACATTTTCTGGAGTAAGTCTACCAGAGATAGTTATATAAGAGGAAAACTGTTTAGTTCTGAAAAAAGCCAATAATATTATTAAGAGGAGAAAAAAAGATACAAGTAATCAGATCTAAGTGGTCAATTTCACAATTCAAACGCACTATTTTAGCAGTTGAACAATGATCACTGTAGTATAAGACTGAAAATGACTATGACTCCCATATCGGAAAAGCATCCCTATTGAGGAAGAGTTTGAACACCTACTTCATTTTAAGCGGGTGCTTAAGTGGTTTCCTGAATTGGGATCACAGACAGAATACATTTACTAGAAAACACATACAGCTTTTCTCCTGAAACGTTAACTAGAGTAGTTAATACTTTAGCTATCATCCATGCTCTCTCCTAAACTTAACTTGGGAGATGTCTCCAGATTAATTCTAATGGAAAACGAGTTACTGCATCTGATAAGCTCTACTTTTAATGCCAGTTACCAATTGATCTTTATTAGATTAAATGAAAATTTTCCTCTTTATTTCACCTTTCTTTTACATGTTAATTAGCTATTTGTATCATGCCCATAACTATCATATTTTGTCACATTTATAGAAATTAAATACAAACCAAAAATTGTCTTCTGGTGGAGATAAGTCAGACCCATCCCCACCATAGATAGTAAGTACCTCCCTGTAGCTACTGACCCTAGAAACTAAATGTGAGACTTAGAGGAGGTGTCCTGCACTGCATCCTGCACCCTAGGCTCTGATGTATCGCTGGAGAAAGTTAATTCCAAAGCCAAGGACTCTCCCCCAAGAGTGATAGACTCCAAGAGGATCAAATGTAGAAAAATCCCCCTGACAGGGGACAGGATGGAAGAGAGATAGTATTTCATGAAGCCACATGTGAACCACTTGGCACTCTACGGACAACTGTCAAAGGGAGCTAGTGCCTGACAGTTCCAGAAGTGACTCAGGCCCACAGCAAAACTCACACACAGGAACTATGTGCTCACAACAGCCTATCCCAGTTAAAAGGATTGTTTGAATTCCATTGTTCATTTTTTAAGCATACAGAACAACACATGCTAGAACAACTAGGCAGGTTTGACGATCTCCATGTGTAATTTTGAGAACAATTTGAAGAGGCAGTGACACCAGTTGACTGAGCATGATCTTGGAACCAGGAACTTCTCAGTTCTAATCCCAGCTGTGCCACTGACTTGCCCTGTGACCTTGGGCAAGTCACTTTTTCTCACCTGTAAAATAGGGATATTAATACCTCCCTGCTTCAAAGAAGTGACATGAGGCTTATCCAGCTGCAGCACTATAAAAATATAAGGTGCTAAATATTAACAACAATAATTCTGTTTTATTTGACCATATCCACTAAACAAATTGACACAGTGCATCAATTCTTTTGCCTTCTACATTATAAATTTTGGAAGTGAATAAACATAGTTTTCCTTAGATCCTTGCAATTATAAAGAGATACGAGTTTGTGTTTTATGGGGGGAGAGTACGAGTATTACCAATCTGTTCATGGAATGTAATCAATATGTTTCAAAATATACTCAGCTACAAGAAAAAACAAAACAGCAATTTCAATCAAAATATTGGTTTCTACGCTCCACTTAAATAGGGATTTTAGATCAGTAGTTTCATTTTGATCTAGTTGGGCTAGTAATAGCTGTAGTACAAAGCCAGTCAAGCATATAAGTGAAAACTTGCTCTTGAGGTAAACAGTTATATTGATCAAAACCATCTGATAAAGAAGAAAAGTAAATCAGGGCAAAATGACAAAGATTTTGTTTTTAACAGAGTGCAGCTACGAAAGAAAAGGAAAAAAAGGGAAAAAAATATACTGTATCAGTGAATATCCCTGCACCTTCAAGCCATCTGTATTTTTCACTTTGTTAAAATGACAGCTTCAATTAAAGACACAGAGTTAAGAAACCCTAACTCTGTACATTTATTCTATATACATAATTCAGCTGACTTGTCTTTGAATCCCAAATCATGAACACAGGCCAACCTGCAATTAGGTTTAAATCCAGGACTCTAAAATCAGTCAATAGAACATAAGAAATATGGCAGCACTTCCAGTTGTTTGGTCTAATATACTATGAATAATTAAATAAGAAAAAAATTATGTTAACTTCAATGGCTATTTGTGTTTAATGGACTCTGATCTTAAAAAACATACACACGCATACATACACCCACACACACTAGTAGGCAGGTTTATTTCCTTCTTTTTGTTCTACGCAGGAGGAGGGTGTCTTGATTTGGCTGCTGGGTATTTTGCTCCAAGTACAAACTATAAGATTGTACTATAGCCTCCGAGAACAGTTGGGTGATGAGGTCCTTAAATACAGATACAGGTATTTGCATGAGAATTTCCTTTCCTAGAGTTTGATCCTGCTTTCTCAGCTCCCGGTGACACCCTGGCAAGTTGGGGGCTGCAATATATTGTAAGACTGAGACCCTCTGTCATCTATAGGAACAGTTTGTTTATAAATAACATGTTGATTATAGGGCATTTTCCCACCAAAAGGCAGCCCATCCCTGTGCAATCCCTAAGAGGCATTAGAGATTGATGGGAGAACTTTCCCAACAGAGACACCGTAGAAGACACATCCCTGTTGCTGATGCTTCCAGTACCTGATCTTCCCAGGCCAAGAAAATTCTCAGGCACAGCCCACTCCCCCCTCCTCCTCCCCCCCCCCCCCCCCCGCAACCTCACATGATGGCTATCACAGAAAAGGCAAAGCCCTACCAATTGCTTTGCAGCTCTGGGGTACCGAAGAGAAAACCTAGGGGAAAAATATGCATTATAGGGCATGCGTCTGAACTTCCTCGTCAATACAAATTATGGATCCTCTTCAAACCTAATGGGGTCTATTCTTCTTCTCCCTCAACACATGTAACTCTCATTAATGTCAATGTGTGTACTGCAAACAAGGGAGTGGAGCTCAGATGGATTGTGAATAATTCATAGGATAAATTACCGAAAAGAAAAAAAGAGCAAAATACATGTGGGGCCAGATCCTCAGCTGCTGTAAACTGGCATAGCCCCTATACTTCACCATTAGTTATGCAAAAACTGCTTGGTACCTCAGAGTTGTGTTGTAAATTTGTGATTGAAAGTTTTACCTGTAACAGTAAGCAGCAAGAGATCCCAGGAGGAGCAGCAGGATCAGCACAACTATACAAACTGCAATTGTGATGTTCCGCTTCTTCATTTGCTCCACATGCTGCTGTTCCCACCATTCCAAGTCGCTGAACTGACAGCGCTCCCCCACGTAACCAGTCACACAGCTATCAAAAAAGCAAATGAGCACACACAGTAACCAATGATGGAAAAGAAAAATGTCACTGTTTGAATCACCTTTGGTGTTGCTTCATCAAGTGCATCCCTTATGGAAGAGTCTTGTAAAGTTTAACAGGGATTAAATAAACCAAGAGGGTTTTACAGAAATTTCTCTAACCACCATTTAATAGCGAGATGTTATTTATAGAAACATCTTACAGAATTTTATAATAGGGATCTAATTCCTTATTCAATTCTATGAGGTGGTTAAAAAATTATAAAAAAATATTTTCTATTAAATTCTATAGGCATTTTCCATAAGGGAATGTTCCTCTGAGATTTTCAAAGTAGCATCTTCCAACAGGTAAGTTTCAATTTTTTCCCTATAAAAGACTGTTTGAAAATGAGATCTTGCTGAATCATTTGGTTTTATTTTCAAACTTTTGTTGTTGTTGTTGTTGTTAAAAGCAATGGGGAAAGAGGAAGAAGGGGCATTACGAAAGCTCTTATGGATAGAAAATATCTGCAGGATCTTTTAAAATTTTAAATGAACAGTTGCTGCTTTTTTTTAAAAAAAATCACCCTTCAGTGTTGTGACCCCAGACACACACAAAAAAGTTCATGAAATTGACTAGAAACTGAAAAATAAAAGGGAATCTTGCCAATCTAGTTTCATTGTCCAAGCTGAGTGAAATACAAAAAGGGAACAATGCAACATAAACAGCAAAAAGTAAACTAGATTCTTAAAATTCTTTCAGGGTTAATAATGTAGACCCAAATCCCACTCACCAAACTGGTCTTACTGAAGTCAACAGAACCACCCACGAGTAAAGCAAGTAGGATGTGGCCTATAGTACCCTTTACTGATGATCTCAAATGCTATGCAAACATTAATTACTAAATTAAGACCATGCACCTTGTTTCAGTCACAAGATATGACAAATACACACTAGAGCTAGAACAATGCTAATATGTTTATGATGTAAAACCGCAATAAATTCCATACAAGCCAAATGGATCACTCTCTAATATGAGCATTTGAATCAAATTAAAACAAATTATGTTTGGTATGTGCAATTTATCACTAAACACATAGTTCCCCTCTCACCCCTAACTACATTCTTGTATTTAATGTGAATTCTACAGTCTAAATGAGGGAATACTGCCATCTAGTGTGCAAATATAAAAATAATCATTCAAAAGGGAGCCCTCTGCCATATGGTATATAGTTTTAAACACAAATAATCTGTCTGCGGCAGCAGGGCCCACACGAAGACTTAGTGCACATCAGGCTAGTCCAAGGTAGATGTATAGCCCAGCTTTCCACAAACTAAGTGTTTGCATAGACACCCCCTAAAGAGAGCCCTGCCTTCTTGGGCTTTGGAAAGGATTCAGATGAGGTCTGATATGCAAACCATTTCTGTTGTTTTATTACCATTTTCTCTTTTTTCTAATGAACCCCTTGTTTTTAAGAGGACCGTTGTATTTGATAATTTCACACAGACTGCCCCAAAAGAGACAAAAATCCCTCAATCTCTAAGTGGAGGTGCTGAAGGCTGGTACTAGTCTGAAAGGGCATGGATGGAGGTGTCCTCTCCCATCACAGAGCACCACAGATGGCTGCAGCAAACCAACCCGGGGAGAAGCCGAAAGGCCAAGGAGGACACGTGAGTTGGCAGGGATGTGGATAACTAAGTATTATGATTGAAAAACACGTACAAAAATATATAAATACATATGTAGGAGTAGAAATGAAAAGCAACTGTGATGCATCCGGTATTCCTTAAAGCTGTGGGCACCTTGGTTTGGCCAGTTACCCTACAAAGGCTGTGTCTACACTGCACCTCTAGCGACTGCGTGTAGGGTACGTGTAGCTACGCACCGCAGAAAAAAGCAGGCTGCATTCACACTGTGGCGTGTAGCTCCATGTGTCAGTGAAAGGCTGTGGCGGGGGGAGGACAGCAGGCAAAGGCTTGGCAGTGGGGAGCTGATGGAGCCTCTCTCTGTTGCTGTTGTCTCTCCTTGCGGCTGGGAAAGATTCCAGCACTGGAGAGGCAAGAGGACACTACACTGCTAAAAACAGCAGTGTAGCTGGGGGAGGCACCGCTTGGATGAGTAGAGTTCACACCCACAGGGGTCAGATGTGTCCTGATTCTGCTCAGCTCATTGTCTTCACTGCCATGTATCTCTATGCTATAGGGGAGATGTAGTGTATGTACTCCACATGCCACCAACAGGAGTGTGCAGTGTAGATGTACCTATAGACTCTGAAGCAAATATGTGCAAAAGAATCAAGCACTCAAGGAAGAAATCAAATGCTACTGTTAACTGCAATGTTCGGGAACACAGTGAGCATCACTTATATCAACTGAATATAAAGGGCAGGCTCTGCTTACAGTTGTAGGAAATACAGAGAACATATATGGCAAAATACTTCATTGTTTGTCTTGAGGGAAATGCCCATCACAGTATCTCTAGGATGGCATACATTGGCACAGATGATACAAAGGTCTATACTTACGTGCACGCATAGTCTTGTAGAATTGAAACATAAATACAAACTCCACCATGAAGACAATAGGACTCGTATGAAGAAGGGCAGCCCATAAAACCATCTTGTTCAGAGGAAATGTTGTCATCACTGGTGCTCGTGGTAGAAGGCATAGCAGATTCTGAAATACAGTATTTCACATGCATGCACATCTTAGTCGTTGGCTAAACTGGCAAAATTGCTTGGTACAGAGCTTCAGCATTTCCAGGCAAGATAATAAGTAAGATTCTTTAACCCCAATAAACAGATTGTGATTCGCCCATCTGCACACGGTTAAGGTGGAACTACAATATATACTTTCTTTGTTTCTACAGTTTATGATGTTTTTCTATTACCACCACACAAACAACCAGAGCAAACTTAAGCTTTGGATTTTTAAAACATTATCTATTTCCATAGCTGAATCAGGCATAAAGTCATATATCATTTAATGTCACCATTTCTCGGTTACAGCTAAAACTGCTGAAAAATCGGATTCTTGCAAAGAGGGCATGAGAATCTGCTGGTCACCTTCCATTGTCATAATTTCCTTCATTTTTCTGCACAGACGGGTCTCGGAGAATTTTGTAGAATGCTTTCTGTCACTGGACAGTATACCAGCAAGAGGAAAATTCACCTCTAGGTAGGGGACCAGCACAATGACTATGCTTCACTTAAAGCCACATTTTCAAAGGAGATCAGCTCCCATTGAGGCACGTCAGTGAAGCTCAGCTCCTGTTGTGACACTTATGGCCAGATTTTCAAAAGAGCTTAGCAGTCAACACACCCATCTCTGCTGAAAATCTGGCCACTTATTCTGGTGACTGAGCTGAGCACTCTTGAAAATCTGTTCTTTATACTCTAGTTGAGGGCTTAAGTAGGACTTAAACAATAATAATACCTAGCTCTTATACAACACTTTCCCCCAATAGATCTCAAAACACTTTACAAAGAAGGTCAGTATTATTATCCCCATTTTACGATGAGGAAACAAAGGCAGAGGGAGGTGAAGTGACTTGCCTAAGGTCACACAGCTGGTCAGTGGCAGAGACTGGACTAGAACCCAATCCTCTCAAGACCCAGACTAGTGCTGTATCCCCTGAGCCACAACACCTTGTGCTGGCTCTGTGCAGAGAGGCTGAACCCCTGGAGAACCTGAAAAATGACTTGACATGATGAGTCTTAGGTCATCTCACAAGAGGGGCATGGTATTACCCAAACAAAGAACTATATCTGCTCTTAAAGAAGACAGTGGTTATTAGCTGTAAGCTATTATATTTAGAAATTAGAGCTGGCCCTGAATGTTGATACTTCCAACAAATGGAATCAAATACTCATGATGCCCAGCTTTGTAAAACCAAAATCCGGTCTCCTCAGCCCACCTCTTCTTGGGGAAGTGCAATTTGCAAACAGCAGCATCCAGAACCAATTTAATTGGATTCACAGGCTGCCTGACATCATTATTCAGCAATTTCTGAATTTCCCAGGATGATTCATCTATTGGAGCACTCAACCTTCCTTACTTAGGGACCAGGTTATTTGGCTTATTCACTAACTTTACTCACCAGCACAGTTGACCTCAGTTCCAGATAGACCATTAATGCAAGTGCAAGTGTAGTTTCCTTCAGTATTGGTGCAGACAGTGTTTTCTGCACACGTGTGTGTCCCCAGCTTGCATTCATCGATATCTGTTATCCAAACAGTCCGCAGTTAGAAGAACGAATGCCTCTGAGTGTCATTCTATACAGGCAGCAATGGGCTCAGCACTACTGGCGCTGGGACGAATGCTGCAGAGCTTCGATCCACAGAATATTCTTGGCAGCAAGTGGGATGAAAGAGCAAGAAAGTGTGCTCTCTGTGAGAGGAGGACAGGTAGGCTTATCCATCCCTGCACCTCAGAGGATTGCAGTGTTGGGAGAAGGACAGTAGATCCTCCACTGGAAAGAGAAGGCAGAAGCTTCACCGATAAAATTAAAGGACAGTGGGATCAGTGGATCTGATTATTAACACGTCTTTAAATGTACTCAGGGTGTAAATGTCAACACCTTGAAGCTCATGCCTATTAAACTAACCTAGAATTATTTGAGGAGTATTATGACACACTGAATACCTGCTTTAGTTTATATGCATGGTAATGATTTCCAATAAATCTCTGTTGGTTCACCCATTTTTTCCCCAGCATAGCCACCAAAGTGTAAACACCAAGGGGAAGTATCCATTGACAACTAGAGGCTTTGCATATTGATCAGCTGCTGATGTTGCCACACATCAAACAGTAGGAAAAGAGCCAAAAAAATTGAGATGATAAATGTCATCCGTCTTGGGGAGCTTACTAGTCTAATATTAGTATGCAGGCTCCAATGCCATTTTTCGACCAAGTAGTGGGATAGATCATTATAGACACTTAACACAACTCTCACATCTTGACACATAGCCGATCCAAATCATTAGACACGTCTCTTACTTCCTCATTCATTCTGTCACTGCCTCTCACTCCCCCTGTCACCCTCACACTCCCCCTCACCATAACAATGAAGCCCATCTCCACTGTATCCCTCCAGACACTTGCAGACATAGCCACCTTCGGTATTGATACAGTCCGATAGGTATCGATTACAGCGGTCCATGTTAAGAGCACACTCATCAATATCTATGAGAAAAACAATGTTAGGAGCCAAGGGACGCATTATTCATGGAGTAACATGCTGAAATGATAGAAAAGAAATGACTGTATGAGACCCACCCGCAAACAATCCTGTTACCTTTACTTGGGGCACGTCTACACTAGAAAGATAAATCGACCTATGTTGGGTCGACTTACAACCACCACACTAATTGCACCGAGACTCTTGGCTTCCCATTCCCCACAGGGGCCTGGCGGCTACACCGAGGCTCCCAGCTCCCCACCAGGGGCCCAGCTGAGGCAGGGAGCCAAGAGCCTGAGGGCAGCCAGACTCCAAGCAGCGTGGAGCCAGGAGCCTCCATGCCGCACCAGGGCTCCTTGCAGGGAGCAGGCTGGGCACAGCCTGGCTGGGAGTGGGGAGCCCAGGAGGGCACAGCCTGGCTGGGAGTGGAGAGCTCAGGCAGCAGCTGGGCTGAGAGCAGGAAGCCTGAGAGAAGACAGGCTCTGAGCGGGGAGCATGCAGCCTGGCTGGGAATGGGGAGCCCGGGGCAGCTGGGCTCTAGCTGGAGCCCACCACCTGCCCCATGGCTTTCTTGTCAATTTCAGGGCTTCAGCATGGATGAAAGTAGACAAGAATGACAGCCAACAGCCGATGTAAGTAACACAGTGTCTACAGGGACTTTACATCCCCCTGATCTATCCCGACATGAGCCTATGCCTCCAGTGGAGGTGGAATTATGATGTCGGTTTAATAGGACACCTACATCAGCTGGAGCAAGGCTGGAGTGTGTAAACTGACATAATTAGGTCGACATAAGCTGCCTTATGTCAGCCTTACTCTGTAGTACAGAGCAATCATTTTGCTTCTAAAGTACTGGGAAGAGTGAGCAGGGGATCTGAGGTGTCCTTATTTGTGGCCATGAATTGAGGCTGGGGTTTTCAAAAAAGCCTGAGTAAGTTAGCCACCTAAACCCCATTCAACTGGATGCCTAATTCCCTTAGGCTTCCTTGAAATACCTGGCTTATTTATGGATTGATTTTTATTTCAAAGAAAAAGAACTTTAGCCCAAAGGGCACTCCGAAATAAAGCTCTGGATGCCCATGTCATATGATCAGTATGATTTAAATCCCACCACCACACATTCCCCCAAGGCACCCTCAAACACATTAGCCGTCCCCCAAAGCCCGCTCAAACAGGTGGGCTTTGCAGAGTATGTGCAAGGCTATTTTGGACTGGCAGTGGGTGAGCATTCTAAAGTAAAGGTGGAGAATGCTCTGCCAGCAGCCCCTCTTTTATACCATGGGGGTATCAAGCTTGAGCACCCCTGCTGATCTCAGTTGTGGTGCAAAATTGCTTTAAAAACATACTTGAGTAAATTTCTATTTGTGCCAAAAAAGGGCTGTAGGTAGAACCAGGCACGATAAGGTGTTTATCTCTGAAATTGCAATGTTCAGCTTCAAAGTCTACTGTCCTATGAGGGTGCATCATATACACACTCTCTCTCTCTTTACCCGTGGCCTCCCCTCTGATCTGCAGTGCCTGGCTTTCCATTTAATTTAAGTGACAAATAAATTCCCTGAATCATGAGTGTATAACCTAATCTCAAAACTGCCTCCTTTCTTGCTCTCCAGAAGCACGATATGAAGTGGAATGTAGACTTTGAAAAGAGGAACAAGGGTTAAGAGGAAAAGGTACAATAGTTCAATGAAACAAACATTTCATATCTATTCTCCCTCCCAATTACTATTATTAAAATAATGCTGCAAGTGTCCTTGGTGTTTTACAGTCAATTGATTGCCTGTGCTTTATTTCCAAGGTCTGCCTTGTCTTTATCTTTGTGGTAAGATAAAGTGCTTTTATTTATTGTTTATGCGAGTGCACAAATGGGCTAACTGCACTGTGCTGTAGCTGGTCTCATCACAAGAGTACCCAAGAGCACATTCTAATACCAGAAAGAGACAGGCAGAGGAGCTCACATAACTATACAATATAAACATTGCATTAGACCCATTAAACCTTAAGAGAATCCACAATGCTAAATTATACATCAACTATAATATCTATGTGCCTTGAGCTTTTTGTAATTAGATGCATTTTATAAATAAATATATTATACTTGTATTTCTATTGCCCCCATAATTTGTATTTGTTATCTCTGCTCTCTACTGAATAGAATGTCTGACGTGTCATAGGAACACAGAATTGCAATACTGGGTGAGAACAATCTACAGTTGTTTTGTCAGGAAGAATGGCCAGTTCCAGGTGCTTCAGAGGGAGGTACAAACAAAATCATACTGAACAATTGACATGCCTTGAGGAGAAGTGTCTCCCGAACCCCAGGCAGCCAGTGATTGGCTTATGCTGGGAAGCACGAGGATTTAGGTCTGATGATTATTTTTTTTTACCCTGCTGATGTTGCTGTGGATGTTCTCTATTTAAATACATAAAGTGATTTTGATTACCACCAAGCCCTTGTCCTCAACAAAAGACTGTGGCAATGAGTTCCCTAGGATAGTTGGTGTTGTGTAACAAAGTATTTCCTCCTATCAATTTTGCTGTCTTCCAGTTTCATTGGATGTGTCCTTGTTCTAGCATTATGTGAAAAGGCAAGTAGGTCTCTGTAGCATTAATTATTTATCACCCTCTACCATATCCACTCTTATTGGCCTCATCTCTAATTACATCGTCTGAATCTGTCACTCCTGCTAATCTTTTACATCGGTTAAAGTGTGCATATTTAGTGGTTGCAGCCTGCAGAAACTATAAACGCTAATGTTACTACAATGAGCATGAATGTTCAGTGGATCCTATTTGCTTTCACATTCCACACTGAGCTCAAGGGGAACTCTCCTCTCGTCTGATAACGCTGCCACTTACACACTTGAGCTCTCTCTTTCACAGTGTTCTAGGAAAGTCACGGGACCAGGCTCCCACATATTCATGAGAAGAGCTTCTTCAGCATTTTGCTGCATCCTCCATTGCTAAGGGCATTGTAGCACATAGTTTCTCTCTCTATTCCCACAACAGACTAAATTCATCCCTGGTATAATGTTTATGAATTAAGAGCACTAAAGTCAGAAGAGTTACACCTGCGGCAAATTTGTCTTACTCATTGATATTAATAGGATTTACACTCATGATTCAAGGGAAAATAATGGATGTAATAATTAACCGTTCCATTTCATGGTCTCTGCTCATTATCCTTTTCAATGGAAATGATGTGTCTAAACACAGCGGTCTTGTCGACCTTCCTGTGATGGCTCATGCTGTGGATATGTCAAAGACAGACGGCTTTTTCAGTTCTATCATTTTCTAGAACATTTTAATACTTCCTCTTACCATAGCATGATTTATCCTCCCTGGTAAATCCTTTCAAACACTGACACATAGCACCATCTTCCAGGGGAACACACTGGGCGTTGACATTACATTCTAACACAGCACAGTCATCTCGATCTGTAGCACAAACAAAATCAAAGTCCACCACACTGACGAGTTCAGTTAATCAAAGGAGCAAATGGACTTTTTACACAAAAGCGTGTACAGCCAAAGTTTTAAAACATGGCCCCCTAGGTTTAACAATGACCAGCTAACAATTTTAAACACAACTGTCTTTGTCTACACTAGGTATAAACAGTGTTTAACCACTCATTTTCCCAGCGTAAGCAAAACCTTACAATGCATCAGAGTTGGGTGAATAACTGATTTGGCTGAATCCCAAAATTGTGTAAAATTTTGATGAATCAAAAAAATCCATTTGGGGTTGAGCTAACATGATTTTTTTGGACCCAAAATGAATTTTTCCAGGCAGGAGACCAGGCCGCTGTTATAACCATTAGCCCAGTGGTTAGAGCACTCTCCTGGGACATGGGAGTCACAAGTTCAATTCCCCCATGCCTGATGAGAAGAAAGGATTTGACCCTCATAGTGGCAATTCATAAACTAACAGATTTTTAAAGTACAAACGTTCATAGCAATTAACTTGAGATAAAAGTGTCTAGGCAAGAAAAGCTGTTAATCCCTTTTTGGTTTTTCTGATCCAGTTCTTTGTGATTTACAGTTTTCCTGTTAAGCAAAAGCCTTCTGTCCATATTTAATCCAGTGCCCCTCTGGATCCCACCTGTGGTTGATTCTGACTAGACTTTCTAATTTCATATCATCCATACCTAAACCTTGATGTTTGTTTCTTCTCCCTGGTGGTGTTTATAGGCAGCATGACCATTACAGATTGATCCCTCCTTCCTCTATGTTCCACCACTCATCTCTGATCCAGTTGAATAAACCAATTTGTATCCAGCTCAGAATTTCACTTTCAGTACAACAGCCATGACCTTTGTGAACCATAAAATTGTAGACCTTACCAAACACCATGATTTCAGCCATCAACAAGTGTTGGGTCTGTAGCTCCTCCCCATTGTTAGTATCCCCATATGTCCTACTATTCAGTGGACTTTGGTATACGGTTTCCAGTGTTGCTGTTTTATTCTGTGGTGCTGCCTTCTTCTGTACAGAGATACCCCCTGAAAATGTTGAAGACAAGTAGAACAGGTGGTTGAAGTCTACTGAATCAAAGTTCTGATTTTTAGTCATACATAAATCGGTAATTCACAAGTCACAGAATCTGTGGCTTTCTATTTAAAACAAAAGTCAGATTGTTCTCATTCTGGCCTGTTCCCCCAGGCCTAAAATCCACTCAGTGGTTGGTTCTCTCAAATACAATGGGAAGGAATTAAATTAATTCCCCAATTGGACTTGTCAACATTGAAGGTCCATACTTTGATGTCTGTGTGTCAAGGTCCAATACTATAGAGGTCAGATTCATATGTTACTGCCCCAGTGGTCATCCACTGAGGTGTAAAAGAGTGTGATTTTTTAAACTTTTTAAAAATGCTAAAGATGATACAGCAATTCACTTCAAAGGCACAGCAATTCACCTTCACAAGATACTGGGATGTTCAGGTGAGCCTGACTGTATAAGCCAGTATGTTATAGGGTATGGGAGAAGAAGGTAGAGAGTTGATGCTTTTTTTCAGTCTGGGGGTACCATATCAGAACACAGAATCATAAAAATCAGAGGTACAAAGAACCTTTGATCCATCCTGAGGGGGGATAGTAAAGAATTGTAGCCTACAGTATATTGACTAGCGAATGTGAATCATTGCTCCCCTACAGGATAGAACATGTCAGATTTGCTTAAGTTTTTAGTGGCTGAGTTAGTCAAGCTGCTTCTTTAAGTTCACTGAGGAAAAGCCTTAATTTTCGGAGACAATTGTTGTGACTTCTAACCCCTTATGTTGAAATATGTTGTTAAATACAGGACCTTCCTACCCTTAATAGAAACATTGCACATATCCAGGCTCTGACACAGGCACAGCTAACATGATTCATGCAACCACAAAGCAGCATTTTTTCCAGCTCAACTGTGTGCCAACCATATTGGCTTGTCCACACGTAGCACAATGCAGTGTGGACATACACCAGTGTGTATGAATGCACTCCTGGAAAATATAAGCAGTTTTCCCATATGCCTCAGCTGTTGATGCCAGGGGCAGAGCAGAGAGTTGGTGTTTTTCCACCTGGTGCAATGCACTTTAGTAAATTGTCAAGATACTTTGGGAAATTCTGCCCTGCAGAACCCGGTTAGAACCTGACAGTCATGTAATAGTCCTGCTCACACATGAAGTCAAAACACGGCACATCTATGTGGTTAGGAATTGTGTGTAAATCGTTTTGCATGAAGACATGAATTATATGCAGAGTCAAACTGGTTACATGCTGACTTCCATTCAAAACCCAGAGGGGAAGGAGAGAGAGAGAAGAAAGGCAGGGGAGTGACAGAGTAAGAAAATGCCTATAAAAGGGAAATAAATGCTGTTTTCAAATGTCTACAAGGCTATCACAAATTGTGAAGAGTAAGAAAAATACATTACATTATTATTTGATAGTATCTTTTGAAGACAAGTTTTTTTTCATGACTAAAAGAATATGATACCTGCTGCTGTCTCAGGAATATTCAGGGCCTGACAGGTTTTTCCATTTTGGGTTTTCATAAAGCCTTTGTGACATGAGCAATGAGCAACTCCAAATCTGTCTTCACAGATCTGATCACAACCTCCGTTCTCATGAAGGCAGGGATCTGCCCCTAGGGGAGAGACATATGTGCACCTTAGCAGGAGGCAGCCATACGTTCGGAGAATCCTCAACTATTAATGATCTTATCTTGTTGGCAGTGCAGATATGAAGCAGTTAAAAAATTTAAAACTGACACAGAAGAGAATGCACTTTTTTTTTTGTTAAGATGAGACATGTACAATAAAGTATATGTGTTCCTTAATGACAGTAAAGCAGAACTGCATGCTTTCCATCATACACAGATATACTTACAGCTATTATGAATGCTTTTTATTATTGGACACCTGGAGCCCTATCATCCTCTATAAGGCTTACTTCTGTGCAGAGGATAGTAAGCACTGGGTCAAACTGTGACTGTCTTATTTACACAAGGAGTCGTATCTAAATCAATAGGACAATTCACTTCAGTAAGGTAGATGCAATATGAAGCTTCCTGCAAGCTCTTCCAATGGGTTGGAGTTTGTCCCTTGCAGAAAAATCAGGTGGTTTGGCCCTCAAACCAAAGAAGCTTAGAGGTTCCACAGGTGCCTTTTTGGTGTTACACATCACTGTTATTTGTATAAGGAGAAGGTAGCTACACAAAGGAGATAGATGGATATCAAGAGTGTGGTCTCATGGTAATTGGTCAGGTTAGTGCTACAGAAAGTATTATATTCTTAGCTTGAAGCACATGGCTTTAGAGATGCAAGAGCTATTAGCATTAATGGGGGAGCTGCATGTCCAAAGTCTACACACCAAGCTGAGAACAAACCCACTAATGCCCCCATGAGTTCCAGAGTTCCAGAAAACAACAGTTTTCGCATGATTCTAATAAAAGCCAGTCTGACTGTGCATGTGGAGCCTTTTGAAAATTCTATTTCAGAGATGAACATTCCCTCCTCTAAATGTCTATTGTACCAATAGCAGCGAACAGAAAAAGAAGCCCGTAAGGGAATGACTGCTTAACTTTTGCAGTATACCTGGTTTCGCCAAAGGATGAACTACAACCACTGACGAGGGTCTCAGCATGCTGCCTCGGAGACGTACCCTGTTTTGGCCGGTCTTCTTGTCCACCCTCGTTAATGAAGGCTTAGCCCAGTCAGAGAACCAAATGTGATCCTCAAATACTGCTACATCAAATGGATGGCCTAGAAAGCAATTATACTCGTCAATTCCAGTTCAGGTTCAAGTTACACAAGTCAGCACATAACCAAAATAGGTATCCACACACGTCTTTCTAGAAACACAGCAATACCGTAGAGATACCCAGACTTGCACTTTTATGTATCTATCAGTAGATGATGGAAAATATCAGTGCCCATGAATGGTTGTTGATGAGCAGTCGCACCCTGCTCTTCCTAGTCCAAAAGCACAGGCCCTTGCCTCTCAAGATTCTCTTTTAGCTGCTACCAATGCAAAGTTGTGATACAGCTGGTTCCATTTTGATTCCATCCTATGAGGGACAGTGCTATGCGCATGTGTGTACATGCACAAGCCAGTATACTACACCATTCACCTACACGGCTTAGAATGAACCCTTTCATTTTCAAAATAGTGCATAGAATAGCAGTTTTTCCCTTGGTAACTCGAGCCTTGCATGGACACAAAATTTATATGTGCAGATCCAGATATCGGCAGATATAAATCATTATCCGCAGAGCTGCAAGGCGCTACCGGGACCCAGAGCAGCAAAAGCAGTAGCCTGTCAGGCAGCCACTCTCAGGAGCCAGTGCCCTGTACCCAGAGCTCCTCCGGCATATCTGTATCGCCCCCAGCCCTGCCCAATGCATTAGCACGACCAGAGACAGCTGCGGGTGAGCCTGGTGCCTGCCCCAGTGGGCGGGGTTGTGGCGGAGCTGGGGGCAGTACAGCCACATCAGAGGAGCTGCCAGCACAAGGCACTGGTTCCTGGGAGTGGCAGCATGACAGGCTACTGCTTTCATTGTTGTGGTTCCCAGCAGAGCCCTGCAGCTTCGCAGATACCAATTTATATCCACGGAGATACATTTTGTATCCGTGCAGGTCTCTACTGGTAACGGAACATATGCTTAAATTTTCAAATTGGAATAAGGGGATGATTTCCAAACACAAGCATGGCAATTCAGAGTTAAGGATGCCAAGTACTGTTGTCTAGATTTTTAAAAGAAATCTATGCTATCTAATTCTGGCTATTTGAGTATCAGTGTCAGAGTTAGAGATTATTGTTAGGTTGCTATGGGCCTATACATTTAGACAAGTATTCCTCTCCTCAGTGCACCCACAGACAGATCACATATACTGGACCTGCATATATTTTTAGCTGCTTTTGGAGGGAACTCTAAACTCTTGCCAGAGTTTGGATATTTGCCCCATTTTATCAGCCTGTAGCATCAGGTATTCCTGTTGAGTGACAGGTATTTCCTGTAGTAACGCAATTTACACTTAAGCCTTTGCCCAACTGGAAAAACACTGTCTATATGAGAAACATATTACCAGTTATACCACCCACATTTGGATACTTATTCCAGGATAAATGTGTCTTTCTTTCAGTTTAGCTTAACCCCTTTCCCAAGTGACATTAGCTAAACTAAAAAAAAAAGCCACTTTTATACCAGAATTAGTGTGTCCACACAGGGGTTTTTAACCAGTATAACCATATTGGTTTCAATTCACACTTCAATTTATATCAAAGAAATGTTCCGATGTGGACAAGACTGTTTACTTTTTCTTAAATGTTGTTTTGGGATTTAGGAATCCTTTTCTATCCCATGAGCATATATCCTGAAGTCTTCTGCATCAGGCTTACTCCCTTGGCCTGATTCTCTTCTTATTTCATTCCGTGAAGTTTGAGTAACCTGCCAACATCCTGGATAATGTCTTCATCCAAATAGTGAATAATTTTATTACACATAACCTGCACCCCTGGAAGACCACAATCCTCCCATCCCAATGGGGACATCAGTAATTTAGCCTTCACAGTTTTCACTTATACTTAACCACAACTTAAAAATCAAAAATAAAAGTGGGAAATGATCCAATAAAATTAAAAATAAGAAATAAGGATCCATCCTACAAGAATCATGTAGAAGCAGGACTATGTACCATTACTATGTATCTCCAAACACAATAGGGACTGTATAAACAGAGACCTTTACTGTTGGTCCCCTAGAACAGGTGCTCACATCTTTGTTTTTACTCAAACTACAAAACAGTCATAATGATGGAACAGATCTAAGAAACCTAATCTGCCTCGCATGCCGCTGTCACCGGATGCCCGTACATTCTACTCATTATTCACATATGACCTGTAACTACAGCGACACTAGATGGCACCCGTGCATAAGAATGCATACTTACCCAAAGTATGTATAAGGTATTTAGATACCGTTGGGAAGGTTTGAAGTTATATTTGTCCAGGGTACAATGTATTAATCTTAAAATGTTCATGGGTCCAGCTGAGTGTTTGTAAACGAATGTCATTTAAAAATAATATACAATTATATACATACAATACTTCACACAGACTTTCTCAGACCACACATTTTAAGACAGAGACAATTTAAAAAAAAAAAACTCCAAATAAACCAGAGAGAAAGAAAATTAATTTTTAGACAACCCTCCCTTGGTCCCATTTTTAAGCCATAAAACACCAAGAGTGAAATGCTTGCCCTACTGAAGTCAAGGGCAAAATTCCCATTGACTTCAACAGGACCAGGATGTCACTCTGTATCTCTTTCCCCCTTCCTATGCATAGGTCTGATGCTCACCAGCCTAAACACAGTCTCATGTCTGATGTCACCTCTCTGTCTCCCAATACACACACCATAGTCTCAGATCCATCTCTTTTCCTCCACTCTCCTGTGATGTTCCTTTCTCTCGTCCTCTCCTTTGCTCCCCGAGAGATGCTACCCCTTTGACAGCCACTGGAGAACAAAGTGAAACTTACAAGAAGTTGTCAGGTTTTTCTTTGCAGCTCAGCTTGCCTGACTCAGCTGCAAAGTGGAGTTTACCACAGTTTGTACTTTTCACGGTCAAACCTATCACAGAGGGGACAAAGAAGAATGACAGGCCAGAGTAGCACTGTGGGGAGGGGGAGGGGAAAGGAATGCTAGAAGGGCACTCCATTCAGCCCTATTGGTACCCAAGGGACTGGAGAGTCCTCCCATCTTTGCAGGCAGCCCTGCACATCAGTGATGGGGAATCTGGCACAGAAGAAGCAACACAAGCCACACCAGGGAAAAAGAGCAGCCTAGTACTATGAGATGGCTGCCTAATGTGGTCTCTGGCAGAACAACACTACCACAATACGGTGATAGTGTGGTTATTTCTAAATAACCACAGTGTGATAGTGTGGTTGGACTAGATGACCTCCTGAGGTCCCTTCCAACCCTGATATTCTATGATTCTATGATTATACATGGAGGTCTATCTGAACCCAGCCGGCAGTCCTCAGTTGATCCATGACCTGCCTTTTGGGCAACACTGCTGTAGACTGACTACACAGTTACAAAATATATGTTGTCAACAATGTGACAGTGTCCAAGGGCAATCACTGCTCTGTATACACACACAATGTGTTTGTTCTAAATGTGTTAGACTATCAGTTATCCTGTGCTGAGGCTTCTGTTCTAGCTCTCAAGGTGATCTTCTCATCTCAAATCACAGCAAGGCTGAGCAGGAATAGCCACCAGCATCTTGCAAAGATCATCTTTCCATTGCTCACAATGTGTGTATTATGTATTTAGAGATGTCTGCATGTTGAAGACTGTATAGACATACTCCTTGATACAAAAAGAGTTTAAAATCTAAAGGTCTGTTTTCTCCTCTCACTTACATAGGTGTAACTCCACTGATGTATGTATGCAGTGAAGCAGTAACTCAAGGAACCAACATATCATTTTCTTAATGGGGTAGATCTTCTAAGGAAGGCAGCATGGAACTCTGTGCACTAGATTTGGGGTGGTCTCTTACAACTAGAGGGTGATTAATATGGCTTATCTCTAGTACAGGTGTTGCTGAATATACTAAATTCTGCATTGACTTACCTACTACAATCCCATTAACCTCAACGGAGCTACAAAGGACGTAAATTAGTGAAGAATCTGGCCCATAATTCAGATTCACATACACACAGAGACAGATATACATAACAAGTAATCATCAACCCGAAAACCTCACCTACATCATACTGTGTAAGTATTCGGCGTTTAGAACCATCCAGACTTGCAGTTTCAATAACAGACTGTTTAGCATCACACCAGTACAACTTGTCAGCTAAGCAGTCGACAGTTATTCCACTGGGCCAAACCAGGTCAGTGCTAGCTATAATCAGACGATCAATGCCTTGTAGGGAAGCACTTTCAATCCGTGGGTTGACCCCCAAGTCAGTCCAGAATAATCTCCTTTAGTGAATAAAACACAAAGGAGTCAGTAAGCAAATATGTTTTCCCTTCACATTTATCTTGTTTTGGAGAATTCTTTCATGGCAGACTGACTGTAGCAAGTCAGGCACATGGAAGACATAAGGCACCTATCCTCAAAACAAATACTTAGAATACTGATCTTTTAAAAATTGGTTTATGATCCCAGATCATTATATTAAATATATGTGTGGTTGTGAACATAATTCCGTTTTTGCAGTTTAAAATAAAATCTCTGAAGAAACATTTCCTTCATCTGCATCTTACTGAGTTTAGGGTTCTCCGTTTCCCTTGCAACAGATGATAATCCTAGAACACTCTATAATAATGGAGCGATTGCTGCTTTAGGCACTGTGATAGCAACAGCTGTTACAGGGCACACATGGAATCCTGAATGCACATCTCTGTAAGCAAGTCAGCAAGGAAATTATTTTCTTTTATTTTGTTTTATATATTAAAAGAAACCAAAAATGAGCCCTGTCCCAAATTTTTCAAACTAAGTAAAGATTCTTGATGCTCAGTTTATGGGTGCCCAACCGAGATAGCATAAAGAAGCCTGATTTTCAGAGGTTGAGGGCTCAACATTTTCTGAAAATCAGGCCCCTTTAAAGTGACTGAAGTTGGGCACTTAAAAATTAAGGCATGCAGAATCACTAATCATTTTGGGGCCTCAGAATTTCCCTGGTGTAATCCCAGTGACTTCAGTGGAGTTACATCAAAGGATGAATTTGGCCAAGTTATCTGCCAAGTTAAATGTACTCATATAGGCCCCAAATCCTACTAGCCAGACACAAGCAGTTCCTCTGTCATCAAAGGACTGCTAATGGAGAGTATCATCTGTCCCACAATTTCTTAATACTCTTGTTTGACTTTGAATTTCATCTTTAATACTGACATTTACCATCATGGAAACTACCATAGTCCTTTGTTGTTTCTTTAGCCTTTAACTTCTCAACAGGGACATTTTCACTAGGCTCTAATTCCACACCCCACCATATCTGTCCCTCTCCAATACATCTTTTGCTTCAACTTTAAACAATGATTCATCAGTTACTGTTTCAAAAATAATCATCTTGTCAACAGTAATCAAAACTCGCCTGGACTTCTGCCTACTTTTTCAGGAACTAGACCATAAAACTCCGACATTCTGTGACACACTATATATAGGTCAATCTTACTTTCAACTTGAGATTTTACTTTATTGCCATTGATAACTTATAACTAGCTTCCCAAACTCAGGTATTCCTAAGTGTTTTCCCTAGAGACCCTCTGTGTTCCATACCCTTGTTCCATCACCACTTTCCAAAATCTTTTATTTCCTGGATGGGGTTAACAAGGTCCACCTACTCTTTTCACTCAGCAGTAATTATAGTGCACTTTCCTGCAGGATAAACATACCTGACATCAAAATGACTCCGAAAAACCCTGCAACACTAATTCAGGTTTTAGAAACCATCCTGTTACAGACAGGGTGAAATCCTGGCCCAAATAAAGTCCATGGGAGTCCATTAACTTCAATAAGGCCAGGATTTCACCAATAACCCTAATCTATCACTTGGTGGTTCTAATGTCCCCATCAACATATTATGTATGCACCACCAGATATGTAGTTAAGATAAAAGTGCAGATATATGTTTATACTCGTGCACCTTCACATCCAGTAGATTATTGTGGATATGACTTCAAAGACTGCAATGTTACTTAAACGTGAATATGATAACTGCAATAAAATTCCTTCCCTGGTGAAAAGGAAAAATTACTTTCAAAGCTGAGCATATAGTGTCCTGCAAAAGATACAATCCTTTTTAACTAATAACATTTACCAGTGAGGGTGACTTTAACTATATATATATAGTTAAATATATATATATATATATATATTTGCTTAGTTTTATTTATATACAATTTATCACCGGTGCCAGGTGATAATTGTATAAAACGTATAGTAATAACATAATTCCTGTAATTAATCCTCAACTAACAATAGCCTAGCAGTGAAAAAGAAGCCATAAGTATTTTTAAAACCTGCTTCTAGATTCCCATTGCTACAGCTGCCCACCCACACAAAACCAGACAGATGGCATGTGTGGTCACAGAGTGTCCCAAAGGGAAATGGGTGTCTTTACAATAAAAGTCATAGTTACTTGAAGAAGAAAAAAGTCATCTACTGCTTTCTTCCCGTTCCAAGGTGAATTGGGTGCTGATTGATGAAGAATTGACAGAACTGGATAGAGCCAAGTGATGGCAGGAGCTCTGCAAACTTCTCCCACTCAACTCCATCAATCTTCACTCTCAACACACCCAATTACTGCTTCACTGGGCAGTCCACTTCCAACAGTGAGAAGTGGACAAGTATCCTAGGATGAGATCAACAAACTCAGTTTATGTGGGAAAAAGGCAGGACCTGAACACTGGTTTCCTAATTAGAGAAGGGGGGAAAAAGCTTTAATATTTACCTTCCTCACCACCTACTCTTAGATCAATAGTATCTATTACTTCTTACTTAGCTAGTGGGTGAACAGCAATCCCTCGGGGCTGGAAGATGTCCTCCTTGATGATCATTTCTCTGTGCATTCCATTCAACTCACTCCTCCCAATGTAAGACTTCCTGCAATATATAGGACACAATTTGAGCCATTACTGTTATCTTCATTCCCTTTTTTAGCAAAATATACTCACTGAGTTTTTAAACTGTCATTTTCTTTAGCTGACCATAAAGTGTAATGAATGGCATTTCAAATACAGAAGCTAGTCTTGCCAGCACTGACTGGCCCATTGTTTTAATCATTCATGTCATAGCTCCATTATCTGGTCCAATAGAATGATAGCAGGAAATTGATTTCTCTGCAGGAAATCAAACTACTTTTTTCGGGTAGGTAGAGAATTGGATGTCTGTTTATTAAGAACATTAATTGGAATCAAGGAGAGAATAAGCTCCTGAATGAGGAAAAGTGTTAAAGAACAAAAGTAATAAATACTTTTCTTGTATACAGCACTTTTCATCCATAGGTCTCAAAGCACTTTACAAAGCCAGGTACATATCATTGTCCTCACTCTACAGACAGTGAAACTGAGTCAGAGTGGTGCCCAAGCAAACACAGAAAAAGATGGCCTGACTCCCAGTCCTGTATTTTATCCAGAAAAGATTGCAGAAACTTTACTCTCATAAACGTTATCCAGGGGAACAAATGTCAGAATAGTATTAACATCTGACTGAAGGGAAACCTACATCCTTCCATTCCTAGCTGACTCAAAAAGGAAAGGGCCAGCAGTGTCAGGATGGAAGGAGGAATGTAGGCATGGGAGAAAAAAAGCAGTGGCTCAGAATGTGTGAAAGGTACAAATCCATCCATGAACTTCTGGATACCTTCTGAAGGAAGGGCATAGGAACTTTACTAATTTTTATACAGGAAGTTGATCCACATATTTTCCAGACAGTTCACAAACAAAAATCGCCTGGGTATATACATCACAGAATGAGGAAGGTGCAATTCAGAGTACAGCACATACAGTAGGAAGATGATCTGCATATTCAGAATCACTTTTTATTGTCTAGTAAAATGTTGGTCATGCTATGCAGCCCTCCTTCATCTTTCATATAACCACTAGGGTGTTGCTCTAATCCAACACTGCCTTTTTGCCAAAGATGGGCTTTTTTTCCCCTCCGTGAATAGTGTGATGTGCTGGCTCACATGTGTGATCATATTATCCACTAGTGACTAAGCCACAAAGAGGACATAATCCTTTCTATGACAGTGAGTTAACAAAGAGTCTCCTTTAACTCAAGAAGGTCTGTGATTAAGGAGACAATGGTTCTGTGCTATGTCCAAGATGTGTCATGTGTATAGTATAGTATCGTAATGTTCATGAGCTTATATGCAGCACATATTCTACATTCATTGCAATTGAGCCTGATCACCTGGTCCTCACAAAGACAAATCTCCTGCTGAAATCAGTGGGAATTTTGTCTGTACGAGAAGTATAATATCAGAATCACAGAGAATTGTTTTTTTTTTACACACTTTCACATTTTTTACACACCTTGACATTGATTTTCAGATGCTAAGCTTTCAGTCGGTAATGACTTACAATTACTTGATAAAACACTACTGTATTTAAAGTAACATCTCAATTATTCCCACATTACAGTTCAGTTATTCCATATATCTTATGACAATGTTATATGTGCTCTGGCATCAGTGCAGAGAGAAGAGCATACCCTCTGTCTGTCCAATACAATTTACGGTTAATCCAGTCCACAGCAAGACCTTCAGGTATATCTATAGCTTCACAAATAATTTTTTCACGATTTGAGCCATCCAGATCAGCTCGTTCTATCCACTTCAAGGCTGTGTGTGCAAAATAAATCTGTTAAGAGGAAACATAAGAATTATTTTCAACTATTTCACAGATCATTTCTGTCCAGTTTCCCTGATCTTACTGTTTCATCTCTGACTATGAATTTTCTTTTTGGAAAAATCCCTATTCACTTATTTATAAACTGGTATCCTGTGATTATTGATCAAACAAACAGGCACTTATCTTCAACCAGAATGACTTCTGCAGGCTGAGCATGCTTAGTAATAAATCCTAGCTGCCCTACATACCACCTCCTCAATAACCTAAGGTTCTCTTTTACACAGCAACCTCCTAAAGTGGAACACAGCCCATGAAACAACAGAAGGAGGAGGCAGAAAGAAATGTGTTAATATTTAGTTGCCAGATCATTTAAGTAAATGAAAGCATGTGTGTGGAGGGGGATGGATATAATTTCCTCCTGTTCCACCTCTTTTCACATTTGTCTTTGTTATTTTCTTAAATAACAGGCCCTGTCCTGCAAGGTGTTCCAGGACTCAACTCTAATGGGGCTGCAGACAGGCACAACGGCCTGGCCTACACAGAGAACCTTGCAAGGTCTTAGACGAAATCTGAAATTCTCCACTGTTTAGAGTTATGGTTACCACCATTCGTAGGAGTGGTGGTAACCACCATTTTATATTTGGTATCAGCAGAGAATTGTATCCTGAACTGCAAAACAGCATACAAAATAACACTAAAGCTTCACTGCAAATGCTAACAACAACATTAATGCCTTTGCACTGACTGTAGATTTTTCTTGAGCCTTTAAAAACTCAACTCGAGCAAACTCTCACTAACTTCAATGGGTATTTTGCTTGAAAGAAGAAGGCTCTATCTCCTAGAAGCTACTGCAGCCAAACTGGGAGATTTTAGGCTACTAAAAGTCCAGCGGCACCTGGCCCCCTGCCACTCCCGGAAGTGGCCAGCACATCCCTGCGACCCCTGGGGGGACAGGGCACTCAGTGTGCTGCCCCTGCCTAGAGCACCAAGTCTGCAACTCCCATTGGCCGGGAACTGCCACCAATGGGAGCTGTGGGGGTGGTACCTGCAGGCATGGGCAGCATGCAGAGACCCCCTGACACCCCACCAGGGGCTGCAGGGACATGCCGGCCACTTCTGGGAGTGGTGCGGGGCCAGGGCAGGCACGGAGCCTGCCTTAGCCCCACTGTGCTGCCAACCAGGAGCCGACCGAGGCACCCCTCACCCCGTCCTGCACCCCAAACCCCTGCCCCAGCCCTGAGCCCCCTCCAGCAGCCAAACTCCCTCCCAGAGCCCACATCCCCTCCTGTACCCCAACCAGCTAGTCCAAGCTCAGCCTGGAGCCACCTCCCACCGAACCTCTCAGCCCCAGCCCAGAGCCTGCACCCCCTCTCGCACCGCAACCCATGCATCAGCCAGTGAAAGTAAGTGAGGGTGGGGGAGAGCAAGTGACAGAGGGAGGGGGGAATGGAGTGAGTGGGGCGGGGCCTCGGAGAAGGGGCGGGGCAGGAGTGTTTGGGTTTGTGTGATTAGACAGTTGGCAACCTTACCCAAAACCAGCTGCCTGTGTGCAACCTCCCAGTTAGCCACTCCATGCAGCTGCCAGCATGCAACCCTCCAGTGAAACCCCCTGCTCAGTTGCCACCTTGCAACCCTCCCAGGGAAGCCCCTGCCACCTGTGCCCAGCTGCCTACATGCACATCCACTTCCCCCTCACTGCCTCCTCTCACCTCTGCCATGGAGTTACTCTTCACTGGGGCAGTGTTATAGCTCTGGCCCTGGCCGATGCAGCACAGAGGTGCCCAGCTCCCTCTTCTGCGCAGCCTCCATGCTGCTCCCTCAGCTGCCCCCAGGAGGTAATGCTGGGGCATGTGCGCGCCAAGCCAAGCAGCCACAGGAGCCAGGTGCTATGGAGTCTGCTGCCTTGTTGTTACTGCCCATGTGCTGTGACAACAGCAATGTCTATACCCTGTTAGCTGTTTCTGACAGCAAGGAAGACCACTGGGGAACTGGGGCGAGAAGCTGCCCTCTCATTTATCTGAACTCCCAATTATCCAAATAAAATCTGCGTCCCCCATGGTATTCAGATAAACTTGAGCATACTGCATTATCTTAGAGAACAGTGGAGATAAGTCTCATTATAAGGAGAAAACTGTCTGTTATACAAGGCTTAACAAAGCAGCATTCGACTACCCCTCTTCCAAATTCACCAAGCTTAGAGCACTGGGATGAGGCAGTACTCACTGGCCCTAATCTGGCAAGCTGCTCCATGTGGGCTGACTCCTGGGTCCAGAAGGACCACCAGGCAGAATCAGGACCACATTCTGTAAGGCTAACACGCTTGCCACATTTGCAGAAGGTTGGTTTAATGCTACTAGGAGAATTGGGTGCAATGCTTGTTAAAAGAGCCTCTACATATTGTATGGGTTTTGATATGTATCAGTGGTAAAGATGCCTTGATTTTCTATGATCCCTCAATAAAAGCACCCGATATATTTCCAGGAAATGATTCTGAAGTTTAAAGTGAGAAATCAATTGATTACACAAATGTTTTTGTTCTAGACAGCGTCTTTTTCACAAACAGAAGTTGGTCCAATATAAGAGACCCACGGTATCTCTTTGTAGTCATGCTTAAAACTATGTGGGAAATCCAGCCATTTTGGCATATGGACTACATTAAACTAAGAGACAGAACTGAAGGGTCAAATTTAACCGGTGGGCTTGTGTTTAGCACCCTACTCGAGACAGAACACCACACCAACTGTGTTGCTGGACATTCAACGGAATAATAGCAGCACAGCATGTCATCTGGATCATTGGCAGCAAACAGGTTAAGGTACAAGGAAGCACAATCCATTTGTCCTCACACCACTTCAAAATCCTCTCATTTTTAATGCCTTACCTTACTTTCAACTGGGTCATAGTCCAGTGCTAAGACTATGCCCATCTGCCAGTCGAGTAAACTTGTGTAATCTGTTCCATCAAAACTGATGCGGCGGATGTCCTGGCCATTTGCAAATAACAAAAATGGCCTGGGGCCTGTTAATGAAATTTTGCATGCATGTTAATTCTTCTAGGCCCAAAGTAATCTGTAGATAAGATGCTTTATGTGTGAAAAAGCAATTAGAGTGCACATTTCTCCTCTCTGTCTCTCCTCGCTCTTTTGTTTCCATCATCTTAATCAAAGTTTAACATCAACAAGATCTCATCAATGAAGAAGGAAAAAGTTAATTGTCTATCACTGAAAGAAATTGCCTCTTTTCCTTTTATTGCTAAATTTTAAACTGGCACTTAACTCTTCTGCACAGGTGACTGCATAGATATGCTGGACATGCACAGGGCAAATCATGAAGTCCTTACTTAATTATTACTCAGTCCTTTCCTCAGGCAAAGTCCTATAAAAGTCAATAGAAGTTTTGTCTCAGGAAAGGCTGAAAGTCTGGGCCCAGGTATACACAAGCTGAATCAGGATGTCTTTTATTTAACAAAGAAACAGAAAGGGAAGTGTTAAAATACAGAACATAGACTGAAAGCCACACTCCCTCCTTCCCCCACAGCCCATGCTGTGGGAACCGCTAAGGGCACGTCAACACAGCAACCAAAATTAGGCATACTCGTGCTAGCTTTAACCTAGCTAGCACATGGATTTCAGAGCAGATTGTACAAGTCTGCCCAGAACCCTGGGTACATATTTGCTTTGCTAGCACACATGGGTGTCTGTGCCATTGCATCTTCATTGCTCTTTTTAGCCACGCTAACTAAATTAAAGGTAGCACGGGTACGCCTACCTGAGCTGCAATCGGACCTCCGATTGCAGCATCGACATACCCTAAATTAGCATTTTACAATGCAAAGGAAGGGAGCTTGGTAGTGCTTTAGTTTATTGAACTAGCCTTTCACCCTTGGGTCCTTGACTTAAATCTCACTTACTTCACCAATGAAGTTAGTCTGACAGTCTCAATTAATCCCCCCAACATACATTAATTATTGCTGCTGTCGTCATTTGCATTCCAGTGTTGCCCAGAGGCTACAAGAGAGATTAGGGCACCACTGTGTGAGGCACTGTACGTTATAAGAGAGACTTTCTGCTCCAAAGAATTTATAATCTAAATAGAAATAGTGCATGTCAAAGGATGAAAGGAAGGGTGGGGAAACTGAAGCACCGAGCTTTAGGTCCTGATCCCGCAAGCATGTACATGCTTTCCACTTCACAGGAGAGTAAAAGTAAACATATGTTAAGTGTTTGCAGGATCAGAGCCCTGTCATCTGCCCAAGGGCACACAGTCTGTGGCAGAGGCAGAAATTGAACCCACATCTCTTCAGTGCCAGTCCAGCAACTCAGCCGCAAGAAAATCCTTCCTCGTATAAAGTGTCCATCACAACACCACCATACAATCCAGTTCACTTGACAGTGAAGGACCATAAGGAGCTTTGCACTGTAATAGCAAAGACTGCAGATTGGTATTGACATGCACGGAGTAAAACTGCACAGTGCAGATGTGCACACTGTCATATGCCTGGTGTTTGACAATGCAACTTATTCGTTTTTAAATTTATAAAATGCAACCTCTCTGGGCATATGTATAATACATAACATAACATCTAACACTGACAAAAATCTAAAAGTAAAGATTCACTCCAAAAACCAATCTACTATCTGCCCACCACCACTATCCTCACCCCAAATAGATGGGCCTTGCACTGGGACGTACATGTCAACAAACTTGGGCTTTTTTGGATCAGTGGTGAAAATAACTTATGCAATAGAGGGCCCTCAGCTGGCCATGCCTTGCCCAGCCCTCACATATAAAAACCTAGACCCCAATCCTGCATTGTGTAGCACATCAGCAGACTGCTGCACACACGGCTCCCCATTTACTTCTGGGACACAACAATCCCCTCCCCCATGCTACACAATGCAGGATGGGGCCCCTCAAACGACTGAAGTTGACTAAAAGAAACAATCTGTTGCAAGGGAGACTGAACTATGTAGTTATGTACGTTGTGATATATTTCACCATGTTTTATTTTCCCAAACCACCAATATTCCTCAAATTCATTCCAATGAATTAAAAAATGTTAAAGAGTGATCCAAAATACCCAATCCCCTTTAAAAGTTGTTATAACTTTCTTGTTATATGGCCAGGAATATCCAGGAACACTTCAATACTGACCTATAGCAGTGCAGTGTCTTTTATCCCCCTGCAGCTTATATCCAGGAAAACAACCACACTCCCAGGAAGATGGACTTAAAGAGGTACAAATCTGGCTACATCCACCATTATCCAGAGATGTACAACCTTAAACAGAGCATTTTTTAAGAATTAAACTGTAGTTATAATATAAAACACTATAAAATCACAAGTATCAGCAACAGAACAACCCACACAATTGTGATTTCAACTATGAGATAGATTTTATTGTTGCCAAAGATTTTCAGCATGATTGTTAAAGGCCAAAGGTTACCAACATGGGTGAACATGATCAGCTCCTTCTGTTACATCTCCTCTTGAAGATTTACAACAGGGGCAGTAGGACATATGAACAGAGTTTGCAGGTGTTGATTATTTAAGTCAGCTTATTTTACTCAACAGAACTCTAGTCAAATCTACAGAAAGTAACGACTTCCATCAGACACTGAATATCTGTGCTTCGTCCCATGGTACAGCAAATTAAAACCATTCTCTCACCAGAAGGTGAAATGGGTTAGGGTAATTAAGCAATGAAACCCATTGATCTTCTAACTTGACAGGCCAGAGCACCATGTTTCGTTGTTTCATTTTCTAAGCTTAAGCCACCTTGTTGGGAGAATGAAGCGTGCAAATGATTTACTAGATTTAAAAAAAATTAAATCACTGCACACCCTACCCTACCAAAAGCCCTACCCACACCAAAAGAGACCATTCCTCCACACGAGCTAGCGTGATAAAAATACCTGGGTGGATGTTGCAGCACATGCCAGCCACCTGAGGACAGACCGAGGGGGGTTGGTTGGTCTTGTACTTGAGCAGCTAGACCAAGCCACTACCTGTGCCACAAATGTCTAAGCAGGGGTGGGCAAACTTTTTGGCCTGAGGGCTACATTGGGGTTGCAAAACTGTGTGGAGGGTCGGGTAGGAAAGGCTGTGCCTCCCCAAACAGCCTGGCCCCACTCCCTATCCACCCCCACCCACTTCCCACCCCCTGACTGCCCCCCTAAGACCCATCTAACCCCCCTGCTCCCTATCCCATGATGGCCCCCTCCCTGGACCACCCGCCCCTATCCAACCCCCTCTGCCCCTGACTGCCCCGACCCCTATCCACTCCCCCGCCCCTTGACAGGCCCCCTGGGACTCCCACGCCTATCCAACCCCCCCTGTTCCCTGTCCCCTGACTGCCCCCCCCCAGAACCACGACCCATCCAACTGCCCCCCTGACAGGCCCCTCGGGATTCCCACACCTATCCAACCGCCCCCTGCTCCCTGTCCCCTGACTGCCCCCTGGCACCCCCCAGCCCTGGCCCTCTTACCATGCCACTCAGAGCAGTATGTCTGGCAGCTGCGCCACCTGGCCGGAGCCTGCTGCGCTGCCCTGCAGGGGCGCACAGCCCCACCGCCCAGAGCACTGCGGGAGAGGGGGACTGCAGTGGTGGGCAGGGGGCGAGCCTCCCTGGCTGGGAGCTCAAGGGCCGGGCAGGAGGGACCCACGGGCCGGATGTGGCCCGCAAGCTGTAGTTTGCCCACCTCTGGTCCAAAGGCACACACCCAGCTGCAGTGCAGACATACCCATTGGCTACATAAACTGACTCAACTGAGCCACACTGCCTAAAACTATCCCCACCCCCTTGACCCTTCTTAGATCATGGCTCCTATAACACTCCAAAATATGGAGGAGCTGTAAAGGGGCCCCCAATGGCCCTGGGGGAATTCCTGTGACACCAAAACTTCACAGGGCCGGCAAAGTAGCCCTACACAGTTTTTCAGCTGCCTTGCACAGTCATCCACAGCTGCACAAAGCTAGTGTGAAACACCATCATTCAGCTTTGGTGCTCAGCACCAGCAATAAACACAGACTTTAGCACCCATTAAAGCAAGAAAAATGTTAATAATCCTACCTGAGCATGTTTTGCCATCTACTCTGAGCACTGATCCCTCAGGACAGAAGCAAACAGGCCCTCTAGACGTTTCAAGACAACCATGGCTGCATTCAGTATGATTATTTTCACAGGAAATGAGCTCTATAGTAATTTGAAAAGGAAAAGGATTCAGAACACATACTAACTTGACAAAGGTTAATCAGCATTTTTAAACAGGCACAACAAAGATTCATGTGTGGACACAGCCAGGATAAGATTTCTATTTGCTTTTCAAAATCTCTATTAAGTATAATGGAGGAGAAAGTTGAAATAGTTGCTGTGCTCTGAAGCTGTTAATATGTACCCTGTAATTTTAAACTTTCCAAAATTTTACTGTGGTGTCAGCAAAGCAGCAGCAATTAAAGACACACTCACCTGTTGCACGTGAAACTGACCCAATAACTGAACAGGGGCAGGGGCTCTGAAACTGTGAGGAAGGCTCATCGGAAGAGAAGGATGGTCTTGTGGGTAAGGCACTGAACTGAAAATTAGGAGATCTGGGTGCAATTCCCAGCTCTGCCCTGTATTCCCTGTGTGACCACGAGTAGTTAATCTACTCAGTGCCTCAGTTTTCCATCTGTAAAGTGCTTTATACTGGGACAACACTCTTTGTTTTGTCATTAGACCATAATTCAGAAAGGCACTTAAGCACTGAAGTCAATGGGAACTACTTATGTTCTTCGCGTGAGGCATGTGCTTAAGTACCTTTATGAATCAGGACCTTAGATCATAAGGTTTTCCCGACAGGGACCATCTCTTACTTCTGTACACACAGTGCCTATCTCAACGGAGCCCTGATCTCAGCTAGGGCCCCTAAGGGTATGTCTAAACGGCAGTTAAACACCTATGGCTGGCTTGGGTTAGCTGGCTCAGGCTGCGGGGCTGTAAAATTGCTATGTAGACATTTGGGCAAGGAGGGAGGGTCCCAGAACCCGGGCTCCAGCCCCAGCCCAGACATCTACACAGCCTGAGTCCTGCAAACCCAAGTCAGCTGACCCAGGCCAGCCACGGCAGTGCCACAGGTCTTTTATTCCAGTGTAGAAGTTCCCTAAGGGTAGGTCTACACTGCAATATAAGCTCAGGCTTAGCAGGACTCAAGTAGTGGACCCTGGGTTACAGAAACCAGGGCTTGAGCATCTACACTGATTGTCAACCCTACATTAAGAATTTTCTAACTTGGGTTCAAACCTGGGGCTCTGGCATCCACACTGCAGCATGCAGAACTGAGTCAAACCAACCATATCCCAGACTCCCTAGTGCCCTCCTGAAATGTGGCTGCTCTCGCCCTTTGACCATGGTGTACTGTGAGAAAACAAGACTGTCCACCCTGTACATTACAGGAAATTTGAACAGCCAACCCACACATCCTGCCGAGCCGCCTTTTTAGTCTGTACGCTCCAGCTAGTAGAGCCAGCAACACAGAGGAGGTGCCATTTGAAGAACGTCTCTTACTTGCACTTTAGGCAGAGCTTCTGTGAGTTTCAGGTGGACATTTTGGCAGCGCTTTCTGACCCACCAAAGACACCTGACAGAGCTAACGATGGAGCAGGAGGAAGAAGACACAGACATGGCAGACTCGAACTGGCTGATGCTGCTCATGACACTTGGCATAGCTGCTGAAGCCCCCTACGTAGGCTGGGTTTCATTAGGCAGGACCACATCATCATGCACACCTGGGATGACCAGCAGTGCATCCAGAACTTTTGGATGAAGAAAGCTACATTCTAGAGCTCTGCGAGCAGCTTGCCCTGATCCTCCAGTGTAAAGACACATGAGGGTAGCCAATGCCCGTCCAAAAGTAGGTTGCTATAACTGGAAGCTGGCTACCCCAGAATGCTATACATCCGTTGCCAACCAGTTTGGTGTTGGAAAGTCAATGGTGGGTAAAGTTGTGGCAAAGGTTTCTGAGGCAATCAGGCATCTGGTTTATCCCAAGATGGCAGGCATAAAAGATATTCCTGAAGTAATTGCTGGCTTTGAGAGAATGGGGTTTTCAAACTGCATTGGGGCCATTAATGCAACTCATATGCCCATAGTTTGCACTCCTCAAGGAGTACACAAACCACAAAGGGTACTACTACATTGTTATGCAGGCCCTTGTGGACACAGAGGTGAATTTATGAATGTCAACAGGGGGCTGCACTGGGAAAGTTCATAATGCCATGGTTTTCTGCCCATTGGGAGTCTGCATTCATGGACAGGCTGGTACACTATTCCCACCAAATGACATTGTCATAAACAGAATTACTGTCCCCACTGTTATTCTAGGGGACCCTGCATGCCCTCTTTTGTCTTGGCTTATGAAACTGTACCTGACTCCAGAGGCCCTGGCAAAAGATGCATTGATTACACTCTGAGCAGTTGCAGAATGCATTTGGTAGTGTGAAATCCTGCTGGAGATCTCTACATACTCTTGGATTCCAGTGTCATCAATGCTGTGAGCATTACTATGGCTTGCTGTGCTCTTCACAATCTTTGTGAAGCCAGAGGTGAACCTTTATTATTTTAAATACAAAGTGTATGAAGTGATGCAGTGACAGCAATAAACTTTCTTGACAAAATAAAGAGATTTATTTATAAATATGCATTCGAAAAGTACAACATTCACCCATTGCTAGGCAGGCCAGCTGCCCTTATCTCACCACTACCAACAGAACCTTAGCAAAATCAAGAAGTGCATGGACAAGGGCAAACAGTGAAACCATATACAAGACAGAAACCCCCTACCACTACATGTCCCTTGGGCCCCCATTCTCCTTTCCCTTCTTTCCCTATTTGCCAGGCACCTGGCACCGGGGGAGAGGTGGGGCACCCCCTGCCCTGCTCAGCCACTCATGGAGCCCAATTGCCTGGGTCACCCAGCCATGGAGTTTTTCAAGCTTTTTCTGGACTGCATCTCTTGGTACCACACAGGAGACTCACGCTGTGGTGTGGGTCATGCAAGCAGAAACCACTACTCTTGTTGCTTTTAGCGGTATTAACCGCTCAAACCGTTCTTTCTCCCTTAGCCACCATTCCTGTTCCAGGAACTGCACCGAAACCCTGTCCTCAAGCTGTGCAGCTAGCCTGAGCCTTTCCTCTCACCATGCCTTTCCTCTAGCCACAAGTTCCTCTGTCTGATACTGGACCTGCTTGTTGGCCCTGTCCAGAATTCCAATCAGAAGTTCAGCATGGAAACACTTCCTCTTGGAATGGCTCATGAAGATACACTGGCTCAGACTTCTGTTGCGGTGTGGGTGAGCTGCAGAGGTACTGCAGCCAGTAGATGTTGAGGGAGCTGGAACAGGACAAGACACGAGGTTATTGTCTCAAATAGCTCAATGCAGGAGCACAGAAAAAATCCTTCTGGAATTTCAAAGACATAAAATGTTACTTTCCACACTAAACTTCAATATTTTGTGAGAGGGATACTTCAGATCACAGAAGGCCTCTGGACACAGCCTGGTTAATCACAGTGAAGTAAGTGCATAGACCATGGTAAGTTAAAAATGCAAAATTGTTTTTCGCTTTCTTAAACCTTGCAGAACTATTTGGGTTGGGTGCGGGTGGGTGCCGCTCAGTGGCCACGCTGCAAAAGCTTCTTCTATCATTTCAGGCCTTCCAACATTTTGGAGGACATAACAGTTCTTGTGGCTGATTCGTAAAGGGAGATGTTATCCCGAACTGCTGGTGGGAAACCTGCAGTGTGTGCAACTGAAATATTCGCACATATAGTGACTGAACAACATATCTATGAGTGAAGTGGGCTGGTCAGCTACTGAGGTGGCCCTGGAAAATATTCTCTTCTCCAAAATGCTACTACGTATCTGGAGTTCCTGCTTCAGGAAAAGTTTGCAACTATCAGCGCCTGGGATTGGGTCAGAGTTCATGAGGGAAATCAACAGGATGCTGCATTAGCTTCCACAAGGCTTAGCCTGTTATGGCTGCATGGAAACACCCAGAACTGCACAGCCATCTTCCTTACCCCTCTGCCTCCTGCTACGTTTCTGTACAAAATTTCAATGCCCAGTCAAATTTGGCACCTATGGATTTTGTCACCTATGTTGCATGGACTGCCTTTGGCTGAAAATGGACTAGAATCTCTGTTTCCAGGTGGCTTGTTACGTCGTTCAGTGGTTACAGAACGGCATACTTACAGACATGGCGATGTACGATTATTATTTTTAAGGAACAGGAATGCCCTAGCAAAAATCTGTGCCGTCTCAAATAAATATTCACTTTCAAGGTGTTTTTACTGTTTTGCATTTTCTGGTCACCATTTTGAATGCCACGCAGTGGAGGAAGAGGGAGCCAAGCCGCTGGTGGCAGACAATCGGCCATTAGCAGATATATGTGCTGGGGCTTCTAATAACTTTTGCATTGGTTCATCGAATGGAAATCCCTCCCATTACAGTATCAACAAACATTAAAACGGAGCCGGAAACTTACCACACTCAGGGCAGTTTCTGTTCCTTCTGTGTCTGCTGTAGGCTTCACAGCAGGCTGCTCCCCAGGGATGGCATCAAACAGCTCCTCAGAGTATGGCCCCTAAATGTGCTGCTGCTGCTCCTGCATCAAAGCCTCCTCTGGGACCGGTTTCAGCAACAGAGTCACTTCACTGTCCGCACTCAGCACCTGCTGCTGACTCCCATCCCAACGGTCCCCTTGCTGGATTCTGGGGCCAGCAGAGCATTGTCCTGGCTGACCATCACGTACCACAGTTGGGTCTCTGCTTGGCACACTGTCCAGCACCTGATCAAACGCTTCATAAAATGGACATGATGTCAGCGAGTCGCCTAAGGTGTGGTTCTTGTTCCTGGTTTTCCTGTCAGCTCCATCCTAAACCACTTCATCTGCTCCCTTCGCTCGTCACCACTCCATTAAATTTGCAATACTGCCAGCTTCTTTGCTATTTGCTGGCATGTGTGGTTATTCCTGGTACTTTTACTCAAGTCCACAGTTTTGCTGGCCTCACACCAAAGATTTACCAACATCCGACTATGTTCCTGTGATCATGAAGTAGACATGCAACAGACCTCTTCTGCTCAGTCTCTATTGCAAATACAGAAGGCTGTCGGATGGTGTACTTGCCCCTGAGTGTTCAGACGACAATAGAAGGGTTAAACGCTGACTCACCGAGCTGCTGCACTACACCAAGGGGGGCTGCGCTTCCATTTCCCTGGAGTCAACTGGAGATTCTTGAGATAAAAGGTTAAAGGCAGCTGGGCCATGGATCGTAGACACGGATGCAAGGCTAGTCACCCGCTGTCCTGAGTCTCTGTCATTGTTACAATGTCCTCGCTGCTATTTTTAGCTCAGCAGCTCAAGCGAAGCTAGCACAAGTCTGTCTACCCCTGCTGGGAGGCGCTCTCTCACCTGCAGTGTAGGTATATCCTAAGTGCTACAGTAATGCAAACAATAAATAATAATAGTAACTAAAGGGAGAAGTACGTGGTGGGAAAAACCTAGAGCTACCCATGCATGCCCTTCCCCCATTCAGCCATCATAAGAAACTGATCACATGGGATACAATCACCTGTGCCCAACATTTGATCCAAAGAAGAGTGGGGGGGGAATAAAAAAAAATTAAGTTCCTTGCCAATATGCCATGAAGGAAAATTTCTTCCTTGCAGTATATTGTTGATTAATTCAACCATGCGCATATGAATAAAAATCACCAGGTTAGCAGCTAATCCCACTAATATCCAATTAATATGGTGTGGTCCTGGTTACTTACGGTGCTGTCTGTCTCTTTAAATCACAACCACTGTGATAATTCCTCCAGACATAGCCTGTATTTAACCATTAGGGATTGGAAATGCAGTGTTCTGACTCTGGAACACATTCTCTCAGTCCACCAGAGTCTTAACTATTGATCTTCCAGGCACACAGGAAAGGTGAGATACCATGTAACTATTCCTCTTGGCAAGGGATTGTAAATTGTCATACTGTCTATTGTGGGCAGAAGACTTGTTATGAGTCTTTCAATTCTTTTGGTAAATTCAGGAAGAGGTTCATAATATGCATATATTTATAAATAAATACAAAGAACTATTCCTTTTTTCTTGAATATCGTTAAGGTAAATTACTTCCTGTGGGAGAAAATAGGCTTTCCAGAAAACACAGAACTGACAGGACTTTCTATCACAACCTTTGACAGCGCCAGCTACTGTACATCTTTAGGTTTCCTTCATTAATTCTCTTTTCCTTTCAAGTAATTAGACAAGAACAGCTCTAGATGTCCTCCTTCCAGCCAACATTTGTTTCTTTACACTGTCTTAGTACCGCATGGCAACATCTGTTGGGAGGGACTGAAACTGGAACAAAAGCAGGTTTCCCACAGATGCTTCTGTGCCTGCTGGCTTGAATGGTACATAGCTGCTGTAAATATTCCTTATCCAAGGCAACTGTGCTCTGCAATGCATTTTTCTGACCTCTTAAGTACCTTGAAAGAGGTCTAGAAACTGACCTTACATTAATACCCTAATAGGAATTTATGGCTTTAGAATGAAGAGACTTATATAATAAGCAGGGAATCATTAAAGTTTCAGGCTACTGTGTGGGCTTCCACTATTCCATCTCGCTGCTTAGTTGAGAGAATGTGCTGGTGTTGTGATTATGTGCGCACTATATGGGGTGGGAGTCCTTTTGTATTATAGAAGTTATAGCAATAATCTAGGGGTTAAATTAATCCATGCTTGGTCCGTTGCCTGTCTCAGAAGCAGATTATCTTCGTCTTACCTTATATCACTGTTCAGCACTTAAATACTAAGCTGATAGGCGCCTTGGATTGACAGAGTGATGAGCAGCGTTGAAAACGTTTCCAGTCCCAAGTAGTTGCATGTAAAATAGTACCACAAATAAATCACCCCTAGAGAGGGATAGATTGCAATAGGGCCTCCTCTCTAAGCCTTTGCATTCCATGCAAGGGCCTGTCACAACCACAGTCCCTGAGCTCAGTAGAGCACAGCAACTTCTCCTCCCTCTGTGTGCCTCTGGGTGCACACTTCCTCCAAATGGAGGTGCAGAGAAACAGAGCAAAAGCTCCCAAGCAGGCCAGATGCACCAAGAGAAGCAGACTGTACCATCCTACAGAACCATAGTGCAGCCTCCCCCATCCCACCGGGCACCAAAATGGGCTTATGCCTTTTGGAGCATGCTACTCCTGGGAGAGAGCAGTGCCTCATCCCCTATGCCTAAATGTCACAACTAAGCCCAGGACAGTTTGGGGATGAGTGCCAGACTAGCTGTCTATAGTAACATGCTGTGAGGGTGAGATTTCATAAGATGCACAACACACCCAAATTGCTAACTTGCGAAAAATAGCAGTGGCATGTACAGTGGTGAAATGAAACCCCTTTAAAATACACCTGGGAAACAGAGGTAGCACTGAATTTTCACAGGACAACTCCGCCCCACAGACCTATTATTTTAAACAAATTTTCTTCTTTCTCCCATGGGTAAGTGTAGCATGTAAAAGAAAAGGCATTTTCCAACCACAGTCTGAAAACAAACACAGCACCGGTAGCATCAAGGGGACGTAATACACATGCATGCTTATCCTAATCAAGCATGAAGGGAAAGCCAGTTAAAGAGCCCAGTTGTACTGGTAACCACACAGACTTTCCAAGCCCATGTTTCCAACCAGCTTTCCAAGACACACCTAAGGATCATTGTATCTGTATAAATCTTGAGTGGAGGGTTACAGAATTTTAGGGCTTCAACAAAGGAACATACTAGACTGCACCACAGGCAAGACTGCCCCATGTCCCCTCCTGGTCAAACACAGTGATGCAGTCACTCTTTGCCTCAGTCTACTCCTCTGATGTAGGTTCCCTCAGCCTTCCCCTCACAGGGCAGAACTGGTGAGGTGGCTGGGTCCTCCAGCCAAGTCACAAAACAAATGTAACCCCTTCTGAGATAACAAAAGTCCAGACAAACAAAAGATTCCACCACCCCTCCTGAGCTACCTTTAAATCTTCCCTGCTCCATCAGAGAGCAGATTCCCAGGCTGCTTTTCCTAGAATCACCCTCACAGCTGTCTGGAATTCCCTGCTTCTAGCAAACCCCCTTCCATGAAAGCCTAACCTGTTCCCTGGAGTTCCTCCCTGTCAGCCCTAGAAGACCCAGGTGTTCATCAGGCTATCTGCTGACCCTATTTTTCCCTCCTCCTCAGGCTGGAAGGCAGCTAGTTATGGCACAGGTAGGGGTGATTGAACAGGGCTGGCTCAAGGCCTCTAGACCTTTAAAGGGGCAGGCTGTTAAAATCTGTTGTCAGCAAACTTATGCAAAATCACTTTACAAGAGATGCAAAGCATGGTGCACATGTCACACCCTGCATACCCCACCCCACATCAGCTGGGTTGGGAGTTTAATGGGACCAGCAGGAGGAATGCTGCCCGGAGTCCTGACTGGCTCAGTCCTGGGAGAGGAACACTCACCCCTCTCTCTGTAGGCATTTCTCCTGCTGGGCCAAGAGCAGCCAGCAAAGACAGAGAAAATGTGGGTGTACTGGAGAACTCCCTCTTGCTAGTTATTGTGTAAAACTGTGTCCTCTCATCGTGACCCCTCTCATCACCTAGTAGGGATTAAAACACTGTTTACCCTACAATTATGTTAATCATACCTCCATGATGCCTGATGCTTTATCCCACCTCTGTGCACTGTGTGGGGTGGGGAGGTTCACCTTTGTTTCCTGACCAAATTAGCTAGGTACACAAAATTACTTTCGAGTTCCCACATACAGTAGGGATTTAGGTGTTCATATTCCCAAGTCTTACACTCAGCAGCTAGATCTGCCTCACAGAAATGGGTGTAGAGGAACTTAGGCTCGGATCCTCAATGATTCCAATGGAAATTAGGAACCCAATGGGCCTCAGATACTATGGTGAGTATGAGTGTGGTAAAAGAACCTATGTAGAGCAGAACAGAATAGAATCATGGCGAGGAATAAAAACTAAAAGAAATATGTGTGTGGCCAAATGCCATCTTGGCTGGGCAACTCTAAATGAATGAAACTATGACTAAAAAATTAGACCAATCAAACATAAATAAAACACTGTTGAAATTACTTGATTGATCCAGATCAGTTACTAAAATGCTTCTAAAGACCTGGAGTAGCAAAAAGGGAAATTTTAAAACGATATCCCATTAGACCAACTGATTGGGAATATATGAGCTTGTCAAATTCATAACCCTGCAGAGAAACAAATCTAGAAAAGTGTGTCATAAGGAGATTGTTTCACATCACAGCCAGAAGATATGAAGGGTCTAACACAAGGATAATATTACACAGAAAAACAAAAAAAGCAGACTTCCTAACCTTTCGAACTACAAAGGTTATGATCAGAACATCAATTTTTAGAAGATATTCCAAGAAAAAGAAGGTTTCAGAGTAGCAGCCGTGTTAGTCTGTATCCGTAAAAAGAAAAGGAGTACTTGTGGCACCTTAGAGACTAACCAATTTATTAGAGCATAAGGTTTCATGAGCTACAGTGAGCTGTAGCTCACGAAAGTTTATGCTCTAATAAATTGGCTAGTCTCTAAGGTGCCACAAGTACTCCTTTTCTTTTTTCAAGAAAAAGAAATTATCCTACTTTCCATTTTGATATATCAGAGCATATTGGATACTTACTCCAAGAGTACGCATTATATGTATTTCATATAACATAAATACTAGGAACTGTAAGATGTGAATCTGTAGAAATGATTGGCTCAGCTTCACAATGATATACGTCAGAAAATGACAATCTTTCTATCTCTGGGGAATGAAATTGAGGTATGATTTCAATTTTCATGCTTTGGGGATATATTATTTCCATTATTAATCAACCACAGGAATCTATATTATGTTAAACATTATGGTTCATTGTACTATCTGCAAGCTGGTTTAAGCTGGATAAGCACACAACATATGTTTATATGGCTAAGAGTATTTGGCATCTTTCCTACCCACATATGCTATGTTCTAAATACATGTTACTTGTTGTCTTATATTAGGGTTATACCACCTATAGAATACCTCAGTAAATGGAAAATAATACCTCACTAAATAAAACAAAAATCACTCAAAAAGAGATTTCTTGGATATAATCACTTCTGTACATGGCCATGAGAAGTGAGAGGATGTTGTAATTTAACCTAACTGCTAGAAATGTTTGTCATTTTCCCAAAAATCATCTCAAAGTTGCTATCATTTGAAAAACTCTTCAGGAAAAGTTCTCCAAATAAGTCAGGAGTCCAAAGTCCACAAGACTCCTACCTACCCACACAAGTGAAATCTCTGTGTGCATGTTGGTGAGTTTTATATTATTTTATATGATTACCTTAATTATCATTATCTCAAAATGGATACTCTCTCAGGTTATTCTTAAAGATCTCTTTAAGATCAAGCAAGATAAAAAAAATCACTATCTCCTACATTCTTTACCTTATATATTGCATTGTGATATTTATCACCACAATGTTGCAAAAACCCATTGTCAACATTGCAAAACTATATACACAGTGAGGAATGGGAGAACCCCAAAAGTTGAGGTTCATAGCTTGGAACTGGTTCAGGTAAACATCCTAGGATTTGGATGCTTAGTTAACTCCTGTAGGCTCCATGAGGCTCACACTTGATTATCCATATGTAATTTAAAGTTGGTGCTTAATTTGTAATGAAAGAGGTGCCAGGGCTCAAGCAATTCTTTTTACATTCATAAGTGGAACAGCAAGCTCAGAGGTGCCAGGGCTATGAACTGCCAAGCGTAGAGGTGCCGTGGGGCTCAGCCCTGGCACAAATTAAGCACCGTTTATACTTCCTCAAACATGACCTCTAAATTTGGTTCACTGGGTCTAAGCTGATGTGATTACACATTAAAGGGCCGGAAGAGAGAAATGTAGCAACAGTGGAAACACTAGGTTTGTGTAAGTGAGGATTCCAGGAGCAGTCCTTAAATGTTTGTGTATTGCAGCTACTTACCATGACATGTTTTTCTATCAGGCAGCAGAATAAAACCTCGTGGGCATGTACAGTAATACGAGCCAGGGATATTTACACATCCCAGAGTGCAGCCGTGGTTCCAAAAAGCACATTCATTGACATCTGACAAGAGAAACAATTGTATGATAGAGTAGGGTCATTATATATTCAATACATGCAAGGTCATGGATTAATAAAGCAAAGTAACACAAAGTTCAAGAACACGTTTCAGAGTAGCAGCCGTGTTAGTCTGTATTCGCAAAAAGAAAAGGAGTACTTGTGGCACCTTAGAGACTAACCAATTTATGTGAGCATAAGCTTTCGTGCGCTACAGCTCATTTCATCGGAATGCATCCGATGAAGTGAGCTGTAGCTCACGAAAGCTTATGCTCAAATAAATTTGTTAGTCTCTAAGGTGCCACAAGTACTCCTTTTCTTTTTGCAAAGTTCAAGAAGAAATTCTTATTTAGTTGTTCTACTGAAGATAGGATATTTCATTTTGTCAAATATGCTGCTCTTAATCTATGAAAAACAAGCTTGTAGAGTTCAGTCAAACAAGCTAGTTACTATACTGATTTATAATTATGAAGGGTACAAATTTTAAGTGTCTAAGGGCCAATTCTTTTAAAGGTCTTTAGGTGCCTCAGTGACTCAGGGCAAAATTTTCAAAGCATCTTAATGATTTAGGATCCTAAGTTCCACTTTCTAAAGTGATTCAATTTTATTTCAATAGGATTTAGGCACCTAACCTGCTTAGACACTTTTGAAAATCCTACTAGGCACCTATTTGCATCTTTAAGGGCCTAAATACCTTTATTAATTTGACTCCTGAGTGATTAGTGTGCTTTTATAAATTTTATCCTAAAACAAGTTTTACAAATTAAAGAAAAAAGTTCAAAGAAAAATACTGGACTGTTTAATTTGGATTAAAACAAGTGAGGTAAAATTTTGAAAAGTAACAGGTTTAGGATCTTGAGTAACTTTTGAAAATGTGACTGAGGTGCCTACATCACTTAGGCATGTTTTGACCATTTTACCCTTGGAGTTTGATTCATTTGAATTCTTATAAGCATACAAAATTATGCACGCTTATCTGAACATCATTTGACTAATCCAAACTGAGACTGCAACATTTCACAAGAATAGACTTTATTGTGGTATTTTGGTACTTCTGCTTCTAGACTCAATCAGAACCCAGACACAAGAAAATGCAATATGATAAGGGGAAAAAAAGATAGTAAACTGGAATTTACAGAACCTTCAAAAGAAACATAATTCAAGATTTGAGAAAAGGTAAAAGTGTGGGAGAAAACTTATCCAGCTGCCCCATCCATCCCATGTTTTGAATCCATATATTACCTTCACAGTATTGCCTACTTCTACTTAAAACAAATCCATCTGAACACTTGCACCGATGGGTCTTGGAGTCATCCCTGCAGATGCTTCTCTTGCAGTTTTCTTTGTTCAAATGGCAGGATCTGTGTTCTGGAAGAGTAAATGTTTTCTAGGATGGAGATTGATTTATAAAATATAAAATTCAGCTTTACATACAGAACCTGATTTCATAGTCCCTTCTCATGTGGAAGTCCCATTGATTTGAAAGACAGTTTCATACATGGAGCTACTGCACAATCAGATCCATGATATTCAGTGAGAAAGAAGGACACAAGCATCTTTGATCTCCTCCTCCAAATCCTGCCTCAAAACCCATTCACCATGCTTTCCACCAATGATTTCCACCTTGGTGTTGTCTACTCATTAATTAATTATATTACTTATTATTATTATTATTTGCATTGTGGTAGTACCTAGGAGCCCCGTTCTGGATCAAGACCACAATGTGCTAGGCACTGTACAAACACAGAACAAAAAGATGATCCAGGCCCCAAAGAGTTTACAATCTAAAGTTTGCCTTGCCTCAGTCTGTCTTTTAAAACAGCAAAGGAGTACTAGTGGCACCTTAGAGACTAACCAATTTATTTGAGCATAAGCTTTCATGAGCTACAAGTGAGCTGTAGCTCACGAAAGCTCATGCTCAAATAAATTGGTTAGTCTCTAAGATGCCACTAGTACTCCTTTTCTTTTTGGGAATACAGACTAACACGGCTGCTACTCTGAAACCTTTTAAAACAGCAGAACTCTTGTTGTATAAACTGACATTTGTATTTGTTTTAACTTTTATTGCTCCTTTCCTGACAGTCTTCCTTTGTTACTTTCATGTTCTATGTTTGTACAATTTAGACTATAAAAATTCTTTGGGGAAGGGACTGTGAAGACATCCAAGATTACGGTGCTATGTGTATGTTTAGTATTCAATAATCATTATAATAACTAATGTGAAGCTTCTTTAATGAACAGAGAATAAAGCCTACTAAGTGGGATCACCTTAGAAACAGTAACAATACTCCAGATGCCCTTTAAAGACCCCTCAAATTCTTCCAGACAGTCCAGGGAGCCACACTAGTAATGGAACCCATGTGCAGTTTATCTGGATATTGCTTTGTGATATTTAAAGTAGCTGAAGAAGTTGATTGTTTGTGTACTGAGATTGATGTTAATATCTAATAGTGTAGGGTGCCTCTGTCAAAAGTTAAAAATACACTTAATTGAAATAAACCCATCAACTAACCAACCAGCACAAAACAACTCCCAACTATATTTATCCTCATGCTAAACTCCTCTCCTCCAAACAACCCCCAAAGTCCCCACTAAAGCACGCACTGACAGTCAACAAACAGAGGTTATTTTGGACTTTTACTCCAAGGGTCCAGCTAGAGTGCCTCCACCCATCACAGTTGTGGCGGAAAGGCCTGGGAGGAGGGAAGCGGGATCTCCAGTATGTAGGCTCCAAGTCTAGTTAGTGTGTACTGTATTCATCTGCCAATTCTAAGGAAATTCCTTCTCTTTAAAGTTTTGCTTTTTCTAGTGGAAGGCTATTTTAATCCTGCCAGTTAAGAGCAGAGATGCTCTGGGCTCTAACTTGTGCTTCTCTTCAGCCATCTCCACAAACTAGGAAAATAACCTCATCGTCATTTTTGACTTGTAAAATCAAGTCAGCAAGCTACTGTCTAAAAATGAAGCTCCTTGTGCTCCAAAAGGAGAGTGGGGGAAGGCTAAAAGCCATGACTGTGTAGGATCATTTCTGGCCACCTGCCAACACAGGTACTTCCCGGAGGCATCAGGAGAAGGGGCAGAACTGGTTTGGCGGAAGACCCATGGTCGACAGTCAGAGGCTCACAAGATGATTTTTGTTGGTTTGCAAAGTCAGAGGGGTGAGACTCATCTGAGCCAAATGCAAAATGATCCCTCAACCAGAAAAGGATTGTCTGCGTCTGTGATCCACTTTGCTGTCTCCACCTATCTGCACACATACAGAAAAGTGGTCCCTTTACAAAGGGCTTATCACCTTGCCAACAGCGTGTATGATATTGCATTCTGTTTCATATGCTAATTATCATTTTATTGCTCTCTGTTGTTTATAGATGGCTAATAATTAATCATCTACTTTGTTCTGCTGCCTGGACTTCATGAACATTTGCAGTGAATTGTCTTCCTTGTCACGTTCATTGTCACTTTGGAGGATGGGGATTCGTTTACCTTATCTACTGTGCGCTACTTATGATGAGACCGTAAAAGCGGCAAAGAGTCCTGTGGCACCTTATAGGCTAACAGACGTATTGGAGCATGAGCTTTCGTGGGTGAAAACCCACTTTGTCAGATCAGGCAAAGCATAGCTGTACTGTTGTTGCTGCTGCTGAAGATTAGTATGCAACCATCCCCACCCACACACATGCAGCAAACAACCCTCATGTCACCACACAGGTGAGAATGTACAAGAGAGCTCGTTCACATGCCCTATTTCCAATTCACCCTCTAAATTCAACCACATGGAAAATAGCCTAACAATTGTATTTCATACGTTTTATTCTGCCCAGCCATAATATGGAAAGTGCTGGCCAACTGGTAGAAAGGCACATCAAGAATTACTATTTAATCAAATATGAAAAAGGTTCTTGGTTCAGGTTTGGTTGGAAGTGTCAAAATTTGAGCTGCTTGTCTCAAAGAGATTAGCAACACTATACACTGCTTCCAGTGGACTCTTGTAAAAAAATATCATGGAAATATTTCTATTGGTCTCATGAATGAATGAATCATATAGGCCATTTTCTTCACCATGTCTGCTCTAAGGATCAATGGGAGTTACAGATACTCAGAACCACTGAAAATCAAAAGATTTTTATTTAGGTGTCTATATATGGATTTAAGAACCTAAATTTAGATACCCATATTTGAAATGCTTGACTATAAAAGCTAAAATTGGAGCTAAGTTTTGCCTGACACTAGTATCCCTTTAAACAGAACAGTATTTACGGGGAAAAAAGATAATTAAAGGAGAATTCAGTCTTTGAGATGTTAGGACAACGCTGACAGTCTATAAACCGTAAGTAGAAGTGGCAAGTATTCCAGAGGGGTTATACATTTATCAGCAGCTGAATCTGAAGCTATTTAACTCAGATTCTTTATCATGTGGGAAGAACACTTCCACCTTTCACACTTTGCCCCACAGAACAAAGTTGTTGCATCAGAAGGTTGTGGTATTTACATCATGACATTGTGTGAGTACATTGCCTCGAACCCAAAGCCAAATTAATGTCCTGTTAGTTGTGAAACAAACAGTCATGACAAGCTCAAGACTGTCCTGTGAAAGAAAAAGGGGATAGTGGAGGACCTCTCCCAAGCAAGGCATTAATCTAGTGAAAAAAGCCTGCAGCATATAACCCAAATTTGATCTTTGGCAGGAATTGTAGCAGTTAAATATTTCCTGTCAGGTTCTTTTCTACCTGAGGAGAACTTATTTGCCATCTGTGTTATTGTTTTAAATAAGGTTTGATCATTCACATTTAATGCTGTGTTGCAACAAACATTGACTTAGCCTCTACAGGGCGTCCAGTTAGAGCCTACATGCTCTCATCTCCAGGTTGCCCTGTTGTAAGATCCCCTATAAATCTCATTTGTGCTCCGGGCTAATTAACCTTCTCAATCCTGGTTCTTGGGCTGGATAAGCTAAGCGATGCACATGTAAAGTCCAAAAGGTTCATCTGGATTGGGCAAGGTAAGCTTCTTTTTCTCCCCATGTATTATAAGAAGCCATTTGGGAGAGGGAAAAAACGCATTACAAGCACTACTTACTTTCATGCTTCTACCAAATTATCCTTGCAGTAAAGCTACAGACAGCATGGTGCATTTAAAAACATTGACAATTTATCCACTAAGAGAAGCGGGGGAAAAACCCTTTTTCAGTTGAAAAGTGGACACTGAAAAGCAGTATATACTCTTTGGGGGAAAGGGGGGTGAGAATACATTTAAGCTCCGATGAGAAGAGTAAAAGCAAAGTGTCCAGAATCAATAAGCTTTACATTATGTACTTTGCCTCAAGGGAATGCTTATAACCCAGCTGACAGCCCCTGGCATTCATTGTGTCAGCAATTATGAGCTAGCCAGTTTCTTCTCCCCCGACCCCTTCCACATGCAGACACACCCTATTGGTCAATACCAGCTCAGGATTTAGGAGAAATTATGCAGTACCTTCCAAACCTGGGTCAACTAGTTGCATCACGCTAAGCAATATGCAGACGCTTCACCCTCTGACCCACACCTACCCTGGTCCGGTGGCTGTGTGTGTGTTTTTTCAAAGGGAATGATTCAGTCCGCCAGGTTCAAAGTGATATGTTGTACAGAGCAGTGGAAAAATCTCTGAATAAAGGGACAGGCTCCTTCAGGTCATGGCTGTGTGTTTTGTTGTCATGCAAGCACTTGCCATTCGATTTTAATTGCTAGCATCCCTGCTGCAGCAGAATAAATGCTTGAAGTGAAAATTAAATATTTCCACAGGCGATACCTCTTGAAGATCTTGGTTTCTACCACTCCATGGTACTCTCCAAGGGGAGAGTGGGCCCAAATATGGCATCGGATGGAGTGAAGGGAGACGAGGGTCAATGGAAGGACAAGAGATATGGGGTAGTTTCCAAGTTATGTTTCAAGAGGGTTTTTTTTACATTATAATTTTTGTTAAGAAATACTCTGTGTTCCTCACCACCTGAGTCGCTCAGAATCACATGGTTCTTCACCTTCCATGGGAGCTGTGGAATTACGATAGTACGCTCTCAGGTGCCTGATTCTCCACTGTCCTGCACTTTGTACAAAAGAAGTGCAAAATGGCACTGCATCTCAATAATAACCATTCACACCCAGTTGGATACGAATAAATGACTACACAAGGGGCAAGACAGTGGAGAGTCAAGCCCCGTTTTTTTTCTCCTCTCCCGGCATTTATAGTGCACCCACCACTGTGGTATTTAGGTGCCACGTTGCAATAGTGGGGATCCTTTCACCTATATTCATCTGAGATCGCACAGTAAAATACCCATGGTGTGGTCACACTTTGAGGTGACTTACTGTAAATCACACAGACTCACGCTTCTTATTTAAAAGTTTCTATTGAAATTCCATATCAGTCCTAGGGTAAACAGTGTGACCCTTAATCCAGTTACTTCAGAGTGGGACTGAGACATACATACATCCTATTGGTTGGAAATTTCATACATTTCTCGGAACAACTTAGGACTGATAGCAAGGTTTTCAATTATGCCTTAGAATGAAAGGTCCACGAGGGGACAGGAATTGAGGAAGTTAGCCTAGAAGGGGTGTTGCCAAGGTGTATGTTTGATATACTTAGGGATATACACACACACACACACACAAAGAAATTAATTCATGTGGATGTTCCTCATTCGTAAATTAATAGAATTAGGATTGTTCTCTGTGTACTTCCTAACTGAAGCTCCTGTTAAAGCCATGCATATTGAGTGAAACCCTGGCCCCAGTGCAGCCCATGGGAATTTTGTCATCGACTTCAAAAGGGCCAGAACTCTTGCTGAAGAAAATTCCATCCTGAAAAATTAAATGAAGTGTGTGACAATATTCTTACACACATAAGAATGTCATTATTTGGTCACTTACCAAAATCTCGAGCATCTGTTCTTGCACCAGGCTGTTTAAATGGATGTACCACTTTTACTTCAGCAGGTGGCAAAAATGATGGTTTCAGGCTGATTGTGACTATAACTTTTCCTGTAAATTTATTGGCTCCCTGGATCGTGCCACTTTTCGGCTCTGAATAGTAGAAGTACTCAGTAAACAGAGATATGCCAAATAAACGGTGTCTGGAGTGGAGAAGAAATAACAAACAACATTTGGTTTCATCCCTATTTAATCATTTGCTTAATGTCTCCTGAAAACATGGAACATCTAGATCAACCATGTTTGCTTCAGATACCCTGACGTACTTTTTAATCAGAAATTAAAATCTGTGAACACGTGATTGAATGGTTTGTGAGGTATGGTATGACCGTTGAAATGTCACTATGGACACAATATACTGTTGTTCACAACACAGCACACAACATATTGCAGATACAGTGGGGCCAGCCAAACAATCACTAACAGCTCCTGCAGCTTGAGTGACTAGTTGACCAGGACTGCCCTGTTTCACAGAGAAAGTCCTGGTATTCTGGCTAACTCTATTGAGCCCATGGTTTAAAACAGACAACACATTATGCCATGTGCCTTTGTGGAAGGAACCATGCCTGTTAAGCATCCCCATTTCTTTAGGAGACTACTGATTTCTAGCACCCTCAGCTGGGTTCCTGAGCCTCTCAGGAGCAAGAGAGAGGCTAGAAACGCTGCATAGATGGCTAGTAAGAGCAGTATGCTGGTTTCCATTTCCCAGAACATACACATGGGGAGGAAGGAGGAGACTCTGCCCCTTCCAGAGCTCAAGGGAAAATAATTTTTCCCCTGAGAACACAGGGAAACTCAAAGGAGGAAGTAGGGAGCTAGAGAGACTGGGTTGATGGGATGTGGGTAAATTCAATGGGAGCAACTGATAGAGATTTGACAGTGTGCAGGGAAACTTAGATTTTATGGAAATTGTATGCAAATGAGATGACGCATACTGAAACATACAATTAGGTGGCACTTTATTTGCATAAAACCTCCCAATTTCCAGATCTACAGTCTTAACAGATATGTTTTATGGACCAGACATAGGGCAGTTGATACAAAACACAATTTTGCTAAGGCAGGTTGTCTGAGGAGTATATCATATATACCAGGATGTGATAAAACCTTGTCTACAACAGAGAATTGTACCATTGCAACTTCCATTGGTGTGGCTCTATTGATGTAAGTTGCAATGATGCAGGGCATCCATAGTAGGGATCCTTTTTTCAAGTGCATTATTGCAATCTGTCCACACAGTAATCCTGTACCATTGCAGAAGCACTAGGGGCCAGATATTTAAAGTGCAGATAGGCACCTAGTTGGATTTTCAAAAGTGCCTGAGTGCCTAATTCTCAAGTTCCATTGATTTCAAAATTGATTGAAACTCAATGGGAGTTAGGTGCCTAGGTTCTTTTGAAAATTCCCACTGGGTGCATATCTGCATCTTTAGGCACTCAAATACATTTAATAATCTAGCCCCTAGATAACAATCCCACAGTTCCTAGAAGATCCCCAGGACTGGGCCTTAATACAGGAGATATAGACTTTCTAAAGTCCACTGTCCTGGTCTTTCTTCCGCAACTCTTAAAATGTATGCAAAAGGAGCTCAGTCTTGTACAGCTCCTAAAGTGTCCATCATTCGAGGGCATTAACCCTTCTCAGGAAGTGAACAGGATGGCAGAGGGGGCAGGTATTGTAGTATTTGACTGGAACACAGGATGGGGAGGACTGATATACCAGGGCCCATGGGGGACAGTTGGTACTGAAAGAGGGGATTTTCCCCTAGCATCTTGAGGTCTATAGGTGAAGGGAACCATTCCTGAGCACCTCCTACACTGTGTAGAGACAGATCTTTGCTTATACAGACCTCAGGAAGAAGCCATTGGAAGGGTAAAAGGAACATTCTGGTACACTGCTGGCAATTACAGGAGAGCAACTGGCAACTACAGGAGTGCAACTTTCTATCCATGTTGCAGTCAGTTCATTACTGCAGAGTGACCCGACACAGAATGCAACAAAAACGAGCCTTGCTCCAAGCAAAAGCAATCTGTACAGTTGCAAGCACTCTTGTGTGTTCAATGTCACAAGTGCTTGTAATGCCAAAATTCTCTAGTATAGATAAGGCTTATGATGACCGTTGATGACGGAGACACTCATTGTCACTAGTTCTGTTTCTCTGGAAATGACCAGAGCAATAAAATCAGCGGAGAATTGGACAATGTGTAGATCGAGTGCTGCCAGGGTCAGGAAAGCCTCCAGATCCAGCAGCTGAAGAGGACAGCAAGATTGTATATGACTATCAGACAGAAGAGGAAGACAAGACATGATTGGTGGTCTGAGCACAGGCTGGAAGCCCACACTCCTGAGTTCTCCTCTGAGCCCACCTGCTGTGACCTGTGGCAAATCAATTAACTTCTTTGCCTCAGTTTCTCCATATATAGGAAGGAGCTAATAATAATACATACCTACTTAACAGGAGAGTCCTGAGGATTAATGAGTTGTCCTTTGCTAAAAGCTTTGAAGATGAAAAGTGCCAAGGAGGAGGAGTATTCAGACAGCAATGAAAATGGGTTGTTTATTCTATTTTCCTATCATCTTCTGAAAATGTTGTGCCATTTTGTCTGTACTTTACAATCTTTATTGTTTCCAGACTCAAAGAAGAAGGGGAAGAGTTTAGTTTCCTTCTATCCAACACAGAAAAAACTTACCGGGCAGAATGTTTGGGCAAATGTATAGAGCCACCATTATAGTCACATGATCCAATGCGTGAAACATCTTTCTCACTATCATACTGGATCCAAAAGAGTCTCATGTCAATAAAATCCAATGAGATGGTCTTTATTTTTTCTGTGGTCCTCAAAACACTTCTCATGTCAGTTCCATCAAGGATTGCTCTGTGAACGCTAGAAAGAGCACCATCTGAAGACCAAAATAAAAACCTAAAGACAAAAATGAGTCGTATTTTGAAAGAACTATTTGCAAGATCGTGCAGCAGCTGATGCGTATTATCTGTTATTAACCTCCCTTTTTTTCAGTATTCATTTTTATCACAGTATTCCCAGAACCGAAACGTCTCATTCAGAAGTTGAGTAATACCAAGATATCTGTTGCATGAAGGAAAAGTCAGATATGCAGAAACTGGCTACCAGAAACAGAATGTTTACAAAATACCCTTCTTTAATACTTATGCAGTATCACTTGAAAGTCCATAAAAGATACATATCTAAGCAGATTTGAGTCTTGCTCTTGACATACTGATGCCGTTATCCTTTACATCTCTTAAAGACCTTTGAGACTTGCAAGCTTCAAGGCTCTCTGTCATTTAGGCAAATAATTTTAATACATTTGTTGCTTATCAGAAACATTTTTAAAAATACCTTTCCTGCTTGTATTTTTTTAAAAGACTGCAGATGTATCAGAAGTGTCAAGTCTAGTCTCCCCTGATTTTGCTGGAGGAGAAGTTGTGGGTCTGAGAGTTTACATGTTGGGAGCTCTCTCACTTTAATTGAATGGGTGACCATAATTTCTCCAAAATGTTCATTAGCTATTGGAGTTAAATAGATGTTAACAATTACAAATAAAAAAGAAGTTTTATAAAGTCTGACTAAAAACGGCCCCTGCACTCAGTTCTTAGCTTTCTGCCTCTTGCTCCCCATAATATCATAATTTCACAAGTTCTTCAGTCACTACAGAGACTTCCAGAACAGATAAGATCTGAGTGTTTAATGTATAGGTTAGCAGGAAAATATTTTCCCCTTTATTGTTTTTCTTTATACATAAAAAGTAAATAGGGCAAACACCTTATTTTACTCCTTTTTGGGACACCTTTAAAATAGGAAATAAGTTTGGTTACTGCGTTGTATCTTTTACCAACTGGTGACTGTCCAGTGGCAAGCATTGTAGAGCTAAGATTCAGTTTATCAATTTTTTTTCACATTTAAAAATGTTTTCAAGGGGACTGGATGGCGGAGAGAATTAGGTAACAAGACACTAGAAACTCCCCAAGGAAGATCCAATTTAGTAGTGATCAAACATTGTTTCCAAAAGTGAGTCATGATCTAGCAACACCCTTGTTGACTCTCCCCAGCAGAGAGGACGGTATTGTCCGGGAACCTCTCACCCCTACAGGGATGCCTCCAAGTCAGGGAAAAGGCACATAACTGGGGGAAGCCTGCACTGCTGATGCCTATGTTGTACCTCTTCTGTGGATAAATACAGCTCTTCCATTCCAAGCAATTTTAATCCAGAATCTGTTTTACAGGCACTTAGCTGAAAAATACCATTTCTACTATTTTATTGATTTGTTTTAATCTAAATGTTAGGGCATACTCAAAATGTGGCCTTTATCCTGCAGACACCTATGCATGCCCAATGAGATTATTCACGTGTGCAAAATTACTTGTTCTCCTTGAGGTTTGAAGGATCAGGGCCAATATTTGCCAACACCTGGCTTGGCCACACTTCCTCCAACAATAAATGGATAGTTGTTTTATTTTACAGGGTTTGTTTGTTTTTTAAATTCTGTTTGCTTCTTTCTTTGTTTTACAGTTGCACACAGAAATTCCAAGAAGTATTAGTGCATTGTTTGGCTTGATAGCACTGAAATTGTTAGACATAAATATCCCATTCAGACCAAAAGTGTCAGATCATACTGAATTTGAAAGAACTACAATGCTTCTTAAATGTACAAAATAATATACCACAAAGCCTGTGTATCATCGTTATTCTTATTTATATCATGGGAGTACCCGAAAGCCCCAGTCAAGAAAGGACCTGACTGTGGTAGGTGCTATACAAATGCCATAGGAAGACTCAGTACCTTGCCCCTGGAAGTTTACAATCTAACTGTTGTGGTATGTGCTAAGTCAATTGGAGATTATTAACTACAGATGAAAAACTGTTTTAGTAAGGACAATACGAGGTTGCTACTATTACAATTTTCAAACACGGCAATAATCATCATTCGCTCTTTTATAGTACTGGTTATCTCAGGATACCAACATGTTTTAAAAGGTTGGTTAAATTCTATAATCTCCATTTTACAGGTGGGGAAACGGAGAAACATAGAGCAATTAAAGGCCCAGTCAAATTCACATGAACTTCCATTAACTTCAGCACGAGTTGGATCAGGCCCAAGTGACAAGTACAAGGTCACATAGCAAATTAGTGGGAGGAATTGAAACCAGATTGCCTAACTCACAATCCATTGCAGTACCCCTAGACAGCAGCGCCTCCTCTTACAGATTCTTGACCATGTCTAAACTCCACACAGGAAATAGCGGAATACAGGAAAAAGTTGCTTTATTATTATTCTGTAGCAAAACCAGCCAAGCTTATTTTGAGAAAAATGTGATTATTAATTTAGCTATCATGCTGAACTTCATTACTTGAGAGTTGTACACATTTTCAGGAAGCTATATTTCTTCTTAGTTTCTGACACTGCATATGTTTGTCCCTCTGGAAATTAATTTACCGACTGCTTGACTTCACTATATTAATATTAAAATAGCACCATCAGGACTTTCAGAGAAGCAGAATGTGCTAAAATATAAAAATGATACATAAGAAAGTAGACTTCTAGGAGGACCTAAACAGTTTATTAATAGCTAACTAGTCTGACACGACAGCATGTGAGTAATGCTTTAAAATAAATCCCTAGTTGATCACACATAGGTGTATATATACACCTTAGTCTGTCCGCAGAGTTCATAACAGTTTAGCAAATATATTTCCATTATTCCATTCATAAAATGTTTCTATGTGGCTTTAGGCTGAAAGAGAACAAGGACTTGTGAGAACTTCCAAATTGGTAAATGTGACATTCAGTACAGAAAACAAATAGTCTGGTATTCAGCTTTTCAAATCATACTCAAATGGCAACCCTGTGAGGAATATAGATATTGTTGGTTAGCATGAAAAGAAGGTTAATGTGTAAGTGCAAAAGAGGAGAACACGTGAGCCTTAACATTAAAATGTCTCAACAGCAGCGATGAGTGGCTTCATTATAAATTAAAAGTGCCAACAAAAATATTTTATTGCCATATCAATATGGAGTACCTCAATGTCTCCTCCACTGCTATTTTAAACATTACCAATGAAAGAGCTTTGCACAGTCAAGAGAAGTCAGCACAGAGTATTCAGGGTGATGATACAAATACAAATATCTCTTCAGAACAGCCAAATCTCCCTGCGTGGATGCATCTATGAATGGCTCTCTATGTAAATTGTTTTGAGCCTAGAGAAGCTCCCTTATCAAGTCTAAAACACTAGTATTTATAGTACGGTAACAACAGTCATTAGCTTTATAACCGATATTCAAGCTGACCAAAATCGGAGACAAACATAATAGAAAGAAGGGAACAAAGAAAACCACTATGGCATTAGCTCTTCTCTAAAAGTCACCTACTTTTAAATAAGTACTATATGCCTAATTCAAATTATCTTATAGATTGGGGCTTCTCAGCGTTTTCAGCCATCATTCCTGCTTTACCAAATGAAGATCAAGCTCATTCCCCTTAAGTCCTCCACCTCCATCAACTGAGGCCTCATTGGCTCCTTCCCCGACAGTCAAAAACCTCCTCATTCCTCTTCCACCTGGCTAAGTCCACCTTGATGAACTAGGGGGGTCAGTCTCTGTGTTGGTCTCGGGTATGCTGCTCCCACCTGCCACCCTATTTATCTTTACTGTGTTCTTGGGGAAGCTGTAACAATCACTTGACATTTGATCAACATACTGTACGCAAGCTGTTCTGTTAGCCTACAAGAAGCCATCAGAGCATTTGGTTTATTTTGAGACTGATTCAAAGAACTTATAAACCCAAGCAGAGTTACCTTTTCCCAGGGTCAACAGCAATACTTGTGGGATGACCTATGTCCTTTAAAAGGACTCGGGAATTGTTTCCATTCATGTCAGTTGCTTCAATAGTTGCTTTCCGGTGGTTGGCCCAAAGAATATCTTGATTTATCCAGTTGATGGCAAACCCCGAAACACCATTTTCAACATAGCGTAGTCTCTGTAAACAGAAATTAAAAACATAAAAAAACAACAACCCAAATTACCATCCTAAAGTTGTCACCAAACAAAATAGTGACCTGCAAACACACTGAGGCTTCCTTTAAATCCATTGGCTGGCCTCTTTTTAATAGCACCACAGAGATTGGATTTCCTTGCTTGCTCTTTAATCACCTTGATTTGTGCTGCATTTCTCCCCTCCTGTCACCTACATCTTTAGGCGCAAACCATTGAGTTAAGTCATGCTAAGCAAGGATGAGCTGTTCTCAAATGAAAATAGATCACATCAGGCAGAGGTATCCCAATGTTGCCCAGATTTTCCTTTTACCTAAATTTATCTTGTATTTCCTAAGCTATAAAATATCCATTCACACACTGGAAAAAGCCCTAATCCTTCAAGTTCATACATGCAGGATAAGTCAGTGAGGCTGCATGTAGACACAGGAGTTCACCTGTGAGGAGTTCATTGTAGTCCACTGCAGAACTGGCAGCATCTCGGGTTCTGGAAGTGCTGAAGTTCCTTTGTCTTTGCCACACAACCTTAGCCAGATATAGAGCACAGCTGTTTCTGAGCAAGAGAGGTAATGCTGAAAGGAGTGTTCATGTAATCTTAGCTCTCAATTAGTAGTTTCAAGAAAAATGTCAGGGGAGTTACGTACATTCTCTTCATACAAGCTGTGCAAGCTTGGATTTCTGAAAAAGTCTATTTGAGAAAATCCCACAATTCCAGTGATATATTTAAAGCTGGTAGAAAGTAGTACTGTCTGCGAGAACAACAAACCTAGATTAGTCTAAATTTCCTCCCCTTAACCTTTATTCTATCACCATCCCCTCACCTTATTAAAGAGATTGTGTGTATTGTGGATGCCAGTGGGGTAGCCCACTGAACCCAGACCCCACACCCCCCCGTTGCTGCCAAGGCTAGCGTGCCAGGGATGCACACTTACAATTGCAAATCTGTAAGCAGAAACTGCACCACTGTATCTGAAGAGTAGCCCCCTCACATCAGATTTGTCATTATGCATGGTTTCTTGGAGAATCCCATGGCAATTACCACCTTACCTCTTGTTTTGTGCCATTCAGGTACACTCGTTGCAGAAGCCCTTTTTCAGAGTCCACCCAATACATTTTCTCTTCTTTGTAATGAAAATCTATGAGCACTGATACGCCAGCATTGGCAACTAGCCGTTCGTGATTGGTCCCCTCTCTGTCAACTCTAAAGATGGCATTTCCATGGCTAAAAATTAAGAATGGTGCAGGATCTGGGGTGGGGGAAAGAAATGTGGTCATACATAGGTATTTTTCTTTCATGACACTAAATTCTTTTCAGCACTATGCCAGTCACAGAGTTGGGAAGAACTTATAATACTCATACCTCACAATGTTCTGCATTCTAAGGGTCACTGCACATTTTAGTCCCAGAAGTTATCTATGTTTCACACAAATTCAATGCCCCTTCACTTTTTATTGTAGAAAGTCAATTGAATCAAAAATTACAGACTCATGAAACAGAGAACACAGAAAGAGCTGTTTACACTAAAAGACGGAATCCCACAGCATTTTAAGTTTCCTGGATGAATACTAATTTTGGTGACCCTCATTTTGGGTCTTAGTGAAACTGTGTGAGGCCACCTTTGAGCCTTAGCAGGTGAGAGGTATGATGCTACTAAATGGAAAGTCAAAATAAAGCAATTACTGAGTAAAGTCAAGATGCTCAAGAATTGAAATGCCTACGTGTCTACTATAGCGTGCCTGTCAGAGATGAGGGCCCAGAAATCTGAAGACTTCATACAAATGATTCAATGCTTTAATCTGGATATTTGATAAATGTGGAGCTCTTTAATAACACAGACAACAGCAACTCTCTTGATAAACCTGATAGGACTGCAGCATAGAACAAACTTTAGGAACACAGGAATTCCTATGTTCCTGCTGGCTGCAGGCTCTCCCCTGAGATTTCTAGTTTCCCCTTGAGGCTCTGCCACCAGTTGCCTTGGGCTGGGCATGGGATCTAGCTGCCTCCTGCCAGCAGATGCGGGATGCACTAGCTGGGCTCCTGGCCCATTGCTTGGTGTTCTGGTGCTGGGGGCTCCCACTCTCCTGAGCCTAGAGAGAGATAGCAACAGCACTGACTAGCCCTGCGTGGCTGCATCTGTATGAAGAAAAGGAGTACTTGTGGCACCTTAGAGACTAACCAATTTATTTGAGCATGAGCTTTCGTGAGCTACAGCTCACTTCATCGGATGCATACTAATACAGACTAACACGGCTGTTACTCTGAAACCTGCATCTGTATGGTTAGTATCCTCCCAGATCTCTCTCTCTCTCTTTGGTTAGAGCAGCCCCAGCCCTAATCACAGAGAGACAACCAGAGTGTCAGATCTCCACACTGGGGGATGAAGGTCCTGGCGGGAAGTAGCGGAGACTGGCCAGGTCTGAGCATAGGTAGCTCATGGGAACCAGGAAAAAGCTGCACATACAGACTCATGCAGCCACTAGTTATTACCATTAATTCCCAGACACAATCCACATTAGGATGGAGTTTGGGTTGAGAGCACATCACTAATTTAGTGCTGCAAGTATCCTAAACTCAGGAAATCCAGAACTGAGGTTAAAGGTAAGGAATGGAAATGCACAGTTAGGGCACCCAAACAACCTTAACTCTGCCCTGTAGTGACATCATGCAATAGCCATATGACTTTGATTCGTACATTAGAGTATCTGTGGCCCCAGATTACATTAAACCAATTTATGGTCTTGTTAGATTTATTTTACCCTCATGGTTCCCCCTATAGGGCAGAGTTAAGGTTGTTTGGGTGCCCTTACTGTGCATTTTCATACCTCAACATGTTTGTGGATTTCTTTTTCAGGGATGAGGGCTTTTAGCAGAGATGCTTTCTACCCTGATAGAAAAGTATCACAATGCATTCCCAACAGCACAGCCCTAGAGGCACTAGCCAGAGTCAGAAGGGATGAGAGAGGTATGACAACCCCCTGACCATGCCAAGACAGGGCCAGTTTGGCATGTGCAGTGTTGCAAGCAGTACACGTTTCTTTTCACTCAGGTAGTACAAGCAACTGCTTATTGACTGGTATGCTGGTGAGAGAAGGGGCTTCACTATACCAATCATAATTCAGCCTTTCATTTTTTAAAAAATGTCTTGCATATCAGGCGGCTGCCTAATAATTAATTTGCCACCAAAACCACATTTGGAGGGGAAAGCAATAAAAATTTCAATGGCAGTTTGTGTGCATATGTTTAAAAGGTGTCTGAAATGGGTCAGAGCACATGAAGAGGGGAAAGATGCATGAGAAATCTATTAATAAAGTTATCCTGAAATGTGTAATATGGGTATCACTCCCATATATATTACAGCTATAATAGCCATCCAGTCACCTCTTGAGTTTAGTTTCCAATACTGCAGGGGAAATTTTAAATCCCTCAAACCCACACCCTCCCACCAGTTTTCACACATACTTTTAATATTCACAAGGATGAATAAGTACATCAGTTTTAATAATAAGTTTCATAAACTTTTAAAAAATTCTTATTAACAGTAGTCATAAGCTTTGGTTCTAAACTCAGTTGTCATAATTCCTATAAACTTGAACGGGATGTCCTCAAGATGCATAACATTTGCAAGGTGAAGGTGGACAAATAAAACTCTGTGCCTGATCCACCTCCCATCGAGATAATGGGACTCCTTACCCCTCAAGTTTCTGAGTTTGATTCTGCTTTCAAATAGCAGGCTAGGCAGCAGTTTTTGACCAGAACCCAAGATTTGGTTTACTGTTGTACAAGAGGAAGTTCACCAGCACAGTGATTTGTATCATAGGCTCTTTTGTACTTGGAGTTTTCAAGGTATTACCCAATTATAACAGCTGCTTCTAGGATGTTAGTGACTCTCTTTTTCTGCTGTTTGCACTGAGCAAATCCATGTGAGACTATTTCAACTATGTAGACTTGGTTTATGTAAACGGTAAATGAATGTTGAACTGCAGCAAGGTTGATTTGTCTCAGGAACCTGACAGCTGTACTACTTGCACTTTTGCCAATTACTCCACTGACCAAGAGTTTACATATATTTTGTTTTTGTCCTCTCCAGTAAGTGAATTTCTCACAACAGTAGTTTAATTAAGGGCTCTAACTGAAGGGGAATTGAACGCATTGATGAATTTTGTTTTGTTTGTGTTTCCTGTTATTATTACTATTATTATTTCATATTTATACTGCACTATCATCCAGAGACACCAATCAAGTTTGGAGCGTCACTGTATCAGGTGCTGTACAAACAGACAGAAAGAGACAGTCTCTGCCCCAAAGTCCTTACAGCCTATAAAACATGGAGGAATTTTGTTTGGTTGGCTTCCGACTGAAGAATTTATATCCAGAGATGGAGATATGAGCTGCAAGGTTTTGCCCCATGTTGACAACCCCTTAAGTGAAAAGCCACCTCTCCTTTGACTGTCCACACATCATATCTGATACAGATTGTTTATATCTGACATAAAATATACAGGACTAGGGCTTGACACTTGTATTATTCTTACAAAGAAGCACAGGAAATTACCCAAACAACAGTTCCAGAAGACCTCTTGGGACAGTGTTTTAAACATTGAAACTATCCCTTATAAAAATGATGTCGTTCTCTGGTATTGTTTTCAATTTAATGTGGGACTGTTCTCTGAAAAGCATCTGTGCACAAATGGTATTGTGAAGCTACATTATTTTCCTCTCCCTGGTGTCCGGATCAAATGTACATAGTTTACAAGTAAATATAAGATAAAAATACTTCTTTTAAACTGTCTGAACCGCTTGTAGCCTTGTGAACTCAGCCTGGCTTGCTTCTTTCTGGCTCACATGTCATCAGCAGTGTGATGAAGATTCTAAAGCTAGAAAAGAGCTAACAATTCTGTTGTTGATTTGTGAGCCAGACACAATCCAGTTCAGTCTTCCTTAGCTATACTGGCACTGGGGAGCTACCAGGAGTAAAATGTATTCAAACTTGATTTGGTCATAAGTGCTCAGATACTACAGTATTGGACATGAGAGAAGTTATTATTAATCATGTTTATTAAGGCAGTGCCTAGGGCCCAACCAAGACTGGGAACTCCATTGTATTAGGATTATACAAACAAAGGTGTAGACAGTTCCTGGCTGAAGAGCTTACATTCTAAATAGACAAGACAGACAGAGTGTGAGGGAAAGAGGTAGAACATACAGACAGAATGAGCAATGAGATGGCAGCAAATGTCATGTTAGTGTCATGATTTTGGGGGGAGAGGGATAACAGGAGGGTTAGTTAGGAGATGGATGGGTGAATGGATGGATGCTATGACTCTGCATAGAGACAGGGAGCTGATCCGTTAAGTAAGGAGGACTCATTTTACATGCTCATTTTTCTTACCACAACCACACTTTATATTTTGTCTGTGAACGGTCATGCTAACACCAGAGCATGGGCCCATTCCAGTAAGCTCACTTTCCACTTTAATTTTATGTTAGCTGTGACAGTTATTTAATCAGCACGTGACATTGTCCCACGCGTGGTCCAGGAGCCGAGTTATGTCATGTCAGTGCTAGGAGCAGACTAGCCTGGAATATTTTCGCAGTGTGAACTGATGCTAAACTGCTAGAGAAAGTTATAAAGCTCCTTTCAGCCATTTAAAAGTATGATCTTACCATCAACATAACAGGACCACTTGTCATTATCCAGAGTGTAGCCAGGCAAACAGGAGCAGAAATAGGACCCTGGAACATTGACACAGGTTTGGCCACAGGTACCTAGACCATTTTCAAGGCATTCATCAATATCTGAAATACAAGTACATAAAGGAGAATTCAGCAAGCAAAACAGAACAAAATACAAAAAGAAAGCATGTGTATGACTCAGCTAGTCAATACTATAATGTGTTAACTACAGATTTTTAATCTCCCATTATTAAAAGAGTAGGATGACTATATGGTATCATTAGCAATGGGTCTGTGGCTTTGCCAGTCAAGTATATGGCAAGTATAAGTGAGGGTGGGAAAATGTAGGTGTTGTGCCGAGAGAGCTGTGTTGATTTGTTTGTAGATTGTGTTGTGCTGGAAGTGCATGAAATTTTTGCAGGTTGTGAATGAAGGGTGTGTGCTGCAGAGAGGGCATGTGTGTATTCGGGGTTATTGTGTGTGCCGGTTGTGTTGTTGTGTGTGGGTTGTGTTGCGCTGAAGTTGTTGAAATGCAAACTAGCCATAGAGTAAGGGTGGTGATTGGTTGTGTTACCTTTGATATCACAATGGTCTAGAGGACTCTTGGCTTGGCATCGACACATGCCTCTCTCTACGCTGCACAGGTGTAATTCGTAAAGTCAAAATAGCTGAGAACTTCAAAATTGGACAGTAACAGGCCTTGAGAAGTGATGATATATTGAGCAAAAAGAACTCTAAACCATACTTGCAGCTATTTTCATTGCTGCACACTGACTCAACTGACATTTTAGGCTTCAGAGTGACCACACAGAGTGATATTCCGTTAATCATATTATATAGCTTCTTTGTTGCTACAAGGGGTTTGTTCAGTTGTAGGGGACAAGCCAGGGAAATCCCCCTTCTACCTAATGACTATCCATTGTAACTAACAACTCTCCATTCTAAACTAACGTTCAGTAGCTTCGCGGACAAAAGGAATGTATTTGTGCCCTGCTCTTGTTTGTTTCTGAGCTTGACATTATAGTTTGCTGAATGAATTTTGACACACTACCTCGGTCCGCAGCTGCCTGACTTCTCCCTGCCAGCCCTCCCCCCACAACCTCCCCTTCTGTGGTAGGGTTTGTAAAACATGCCTGAATGCCAAGGAATTCCCATTTCAAACTGGATCTAGTACATTTGAGATTCAGCTGAGTCTTGCATAGAAAAATCAGACCTTTGAAATTTTGAGAGCAACTAGTCCAAACCAAACACCAGTTCAGTGCAACCAGTGAATCAGTTAGAAATGTTAACTTCTAACTGACAGATTCGTCTAGAGCCTTCGGGAACCAACAAAACGCTTGATGTATTTATGCTGTATTATCGGGGCTTGATGAAACAGCTACACAAGTGAAGGACTTTTGGAAAATAAGGTCATTCCTGAAGAGCAGGTTTTATTTGGGGTTTATATGGGAAAAGGAATTAAACACTTAGGGACCACTCCTGCAAGGAGCATATCCATAGAAATACAGAGAGCCCTCAGTTCCAACTGAAATCAAATGCAGCTGATGGCAACATCTCAGTAGGTGTTCAGCGCTTAATACCATCAGGGTCTTATGTATTTATTAGCATACATCAGAGGAAGCTAACTGGCACAGACATATAAGGGGCTCTTAATTATTGACTTTTACCCTGCATAAAATCCATTTTTCTGTCCATTATGAAGGGAGAAAAAAGCATATCAAAGGCTTCTTTTGGGGGATTTATCAGCACAGTCAGTACATGAATGTACACAAACGAACAGAAAATGCAGCAAGACAGCATTTGAAAAAGGGTTGCAATTGATTGCAAGTGCAAAAAGGACATTGATTCCTGAACACATCTTTTCCTAAAAAGTCAGGAATACAGGTCAGAGAATGATAGTCACTGCATAGGTTGCTGAGGATTTTCCTTCTATACTCCTGACCAAGACTTTTCAACAACCAAACAAGAGAAAGCCTGGAGAACCCACCCCAAATTTTAACATTAGCCCAGTGCAAATTGAAAGAGGGCTTTGGGAATTCACTGAATGCTGTGTGAATACTCCTATAGTTCAAATATGATCAAGAAAGCTCCTAGTAATGCATCTCACTATAACGGTAGAGAGACTTGATTTAAGGTGCTTTCAATAATCAGGCACACAGCTATTGCACTTATTCTCCAGATAAGTCAAGAAACTGACCTTGATCCTTGCAACATAACAAAGGTTCAAGTTTTTCACAAAACTCAGCTGTTCTTCAACAATTTCTCCCATTAATTAGGTGGAGCAAACCCAGCATTAAATGACCAATATTAGGTGTTACATTTCCTTTTTCTATCCTTTATTTGCAATTAAGAAAACTGCCTCGCTTACATGGAAGTGATCCAATACAGGCAATCTCACTTCCACATTAATTGGCTTCTACATTCCCCTTCCTCAGTAATTCCATTTCAGCCACTAGAGAGTGTAACCTCTGCCCCAATGTCTTCAAGCACAAAGTCACCAACAGCAGATACCAGAGAGGCAGCAACTTTCAGTGCTTCAGATATGTACGAATCAGAACCATCAGTATAAGGTAACTATGCTCGGAGGTGCTTCAATCCTTTTCTTAGCTCCTGGGCTGTGAAGGAAAAGCTGCTCCTCGGTGGGTAAAATAAATCAGGTTTACATTTTGAAACATTGCTTCCCTTGGGACATGCACGACTGTGTGTGCATTAATCATTTTTGTGCACAGGTTTCTCACACTATCACTTTTGCGCACAAACAACAGACTTTACAAATACAAATCCTCTCTGTGTGTGCAAACTAAGCACAGACTTCATGAAACTGGATTTTGAACTTATAAGTTCTATAACTTGTGCGAATAAGGGATAATGCACCAAAAAGGGTGATTACAAGTGATTGTGTGCAGAAGTGAAGGCTGAATTGAGACTTTTGAAAACATAGCCCAGATCTAAACTCATTTCCCCTTGCTCCAAACTCTCTTCGCTCAATCTCTGCTTCACACCTTCTATCATGCCATCCTACTCCCATGCTTTGAACTTCCTCTCACTTCTCTGGTGAGAAGCAACTTCCCTTTCTCCTTAAAACAAACTCCTGGCATAAAACTCAATATCTGCACCTATTGTTTATTAAACTGTTATTCGGTGTGTTGTGTTTCCCTGAGTTAGACAGCATGATCCTTACAGCAGTATGTACGTGACAAATAATAATAACTGAACATAAAGCCCACCCCAAAAGTTCTGTAGTTGCCCATTATAGAGAAAAACAAGAAATGCCTTCTATCCACATAGAAACCTTTTACTCAAATATGCAGTGAATCACACACCGGTATGTTGTTATGTACAGATTGTTCAGAGCTGACATGCGGATTGCCAACATGTTTAGCTGGCTACACAGAGGAACTATGTAACATAAAACAAAAGAGACCCTTAAAACCATACTTCCTCCTGCTCTTTACCAACGCAAAATCTAGTGACAGAATCAGTGACATCATTTTTTTTTATTTTGAATTCATAAAAACTACCCATCAGTCACTGGACAAATTTACATATATTTTATGCATAATATTATGCTGGACGACATTAGCCGTAAAGATAATCCAACCATCACCATAAGCACTTAGGGAAAAGCCTGGGAAAACAGATGAGCAACGTACTCTGCCCTGTAGGTGAATTGACTCTCATTTTTTGTCACACCAATGGGAGAACTGAATTCCAGAGCCAGTGACGCTCTACTAAGTAAGCCATGGCATTCAGATCTAGGAACTAGGAGCCAAAGTGCCCCATCTTATTTCATTCTCAATATGCTGCACACTGAAGGAAAATAAACAGCAAATTTTGATCCAGCTTCTGAGCAGTGTCTGAAACGTGCTTAGCACAACTCTAGAAGGCATGGGGTACAGGTAGTTTTTTACACCACTTTTGTGATCCCCCTGGATTTGGAGGCCTGTTAACTCCCCAGCATCGTTACAGTAGCTTAAAGACTGCTCTAATTTACACCCAGATGCCCAACTATGCTGTTCTGGCAACTGGAGATAGCTGGAGGAAAGATTCACCCTGGCCATGCCACTCATCCCTCAGACAGGACCCCTCCGCTAGGAGCTGGGTGGAAGGGGCACAGAACTGCTCCTTTGGCTCTATGCCATCTTTATACAATGGAAATACTTCTGTTTGGTTCCTTAAGTTCCCAACTGCAAAATGGGAGTAATAACTTTCCTAGAACCTGGCTTTGTTGTGAGGATAAGTTCATTACTGTTTGCAAGGTGCTCCCATGCTACAGTAGTGGGGACTTCATAAGTCTCTAGCTAGACAGCTACTTCCTCAGAAAGCTTAGTAATAATTATTATATATCAAGCCCCTCTCCTCAATTTTTTCTAAAAGTTATCTTTTGAAACATCCTGTTATATGATTGATTTTGATAGTAGTCTTTTGAGACAGATTCCTACCACGCTGTCCTTTTGTATATCATTTATTTCAATATGCATCCTTTGCAAAGAAAGCCTTCCTTTCCTTCTTCCTAAACCTCTACATGAAGGTTATTAGCCTACCACACTGAACTCTGCAAAATGCTACACTGAATGTCCCCTAAACTTCACAGTATTAGGCCAGGTCAAGCAGATTCATTGTCCCTTCAAGGCGTACATGCATTAAAATGAGTTAGACAAAAGAGCAACCTCAACAAAAGTTTTCTTACAACATGTTGCTAAGCAGATTCTTAGGACAGTTATAGCTATTAAGAAGCTGCATCTAGGATGCTTGGGACTAAACCCTGCAACCCTTTGTCAGTCAAAACACCCATCAATGTCAGTGAGAGTTTCAAATGAATAAAGGCTGCAGGATTTGGGCCTTTAATTTGAGTGCTAGCAGTATTGCCATTTCAGAGGATCACGTTATAGAATCATAGGAAGGTAGGGCTTGAAGGGATCTTGATAGATCATCAAGTCCAGCCCTGCTGAGTCAGGACCAAATAGACCATCCCTGACAGGTGTTTGTCCAACCTGTTCTTAAAAACCTCCAGTGATGGGGATTCCACAACCTCCCCTGAAACCTATTCCAGAGTTTAACTATCCTTATGGTTAGAAAATTTTTCCTAATATCTGACCTATATTTTCTTTGCTGCAGATTAAATCCATTACAACTTGTCCTATCTTCAGGGGACATGGGGAACAATTATGGTCCTTTTTGCATATCTGAAGACTGTTAACAGGTCCTCAGTCTTTTCTCAGGACTAAACAGACCCAGGTTTTTTAACCTTTCCTCATAATAGATTTAGGAAATCTGGCCTATCATTTCTGTTGCTCTCCTCTGGACTTTTCCCAATTTATCCACATCTTTCCTAAAGCGTGCACCCCGAATCAGCCACAGTATTCCAGCTGAAGCCTCATCAGTGCTGAGAAAAGTGGGACAATTACCTCCCTTGTCTTACATATGACACATCCCAGAATGATATGTGCTTTTGCACAACTGCATCACGTTGTTGACTCATATTCACTTTGATCTCCACCACAATCACCAGATCCCTTTCAGCAGTGCTACCACATAGCCAGTTATTCCCAATCTTGTAGTGGTGGATTTCAAAAGTGGATCATTTGAGGCACTGCTAATGGGCTACAGGACCATTTCGCTCTAGCAAAGAAAGGATCATAAGAACCAACTGCTGGAAGGCAAAGCAAAATAAATTAAAATTAGAAATTAGGCACAATTTCTTAACAGAGAGCATGATTAAAAACTGGAAAAAACTATCATGTGAAGTGGTAGATTCTTCGTCTGCTGATGTCTTCATATCCAGACTGAATGCCTTTCTGGAAGATGTACTTTAGTCAAACACAAGTTGCTGGGCACAAAACAGGGGTAACTGGGTGGAATGTTATGGCCTGTGTGATACAAGAGGCCAGACTAGATGATCTACTGGTACCTCCTGGCCTTAAACTTGATGAATCTAAGAAATAGTTCCTCCAGGCAAGGGCACACTGGCTGGTCGGGTGAGGGAACTTACACTGCCTCTGTTGTATTTGTTTTGTGGACTGACAGCCGTAAATACTGAAATTCCTTGTCTATCCGGCACCTTTCATCGCCACCAGAGTTCACATGAAAAAGAAAATCCCACACACGCCCTAATGAGTGAACAAGCACCTTAACTGAAAGCATGCTTTTGTGAAAGAATAACTGTCGAATATAAAATCAGAGGCACATTAATAACTCCCTTCTGCTATCAGAGAAAGTTTATTACAATGGCAAAGATGAGGTGCCAGTAGTAGCCGGGGTACTACTGAATGTATTGGATCTCTGTGTACGTTCTCAGCATATTGCAGTAACAATAGATGATAGCCCAATACTGAATATGGTCGCTCCTCTCTGTGCAAAGTTTAAGAAGTAAAAAGGTTATTTCTTAAACTCTTGGAGAAACTGATCCTAAAACTGCCCACCAGGTGCAACATAAGTATTCTCCTTCACCTGCACTATTAGTGCCAAAGGGAAGTGCAGCTGCCATCCTGCCGGAGCTGCTTTATGTATCCCAGCAACAACTAATGAGAACTTTTCCCTGTGAAAGAAATCGGCTTAGTGAACACAAAGGCTGTCTGCAGTGCCCTGACAGGCAGCTCTAAATAGAAGAATGAGGTGCTGCTCTGTATTCAAAGACTTCTTTATGCAGAGAATGCCTTGAGAATCGGTGAAAACAATGAATCATGTCTTCATGATGCTGGCAGTCCTCAATGCCCTTACACACAAATATTCCAGTTTATTGAGAGTCCTGAGAAATGCTCTGCTCAGAGAAGGTGAAGCATTAGCATGTTTGGCAGGGATGCAGAGAAGCAGTGTGTGTGTGAAGGCTGTGAGTCAGAGTCTGCCTTCATTTACTTACAGATGCAACCTCACTGAAGTTTGGCTCCTGTGGAGATCCACCGGAGATTAATTCAGCCCATTATATCTAGTCACCATCACAATTTTATCAACAAGCACAAACATACAATTCATTTGAAGGATGAAGAAAATCCCCGTGGTAACCTCTTATGCTAAAATTGTACTGTTTAAAGGCCTAAGGATAGCAAGAACTGAAAAAAGAAATTGCACTACTATGAAGTAGCAGCAGAAACTGGCATACCAATCTGAGACTGTAACACAGACCTCTTGAGTCTTAGGCTGGTGGAATCTAAGGAGCAGGTGTCAAAATCAATTCTGATGAGTTAATTAAGCAAAACAAACAAGTGTGCTGCTTGTCCATCTGTAAAAGACTATGGGCCAGATTCTCAGTTCTACTTGGGTTACTGTGTGCCATTCAGACATGCGGAGAAATCTCCAGTGGAAGGGGGACTCCCCACTGGCAAAAGCTGCACAAGTTGCCCTCCGCTCAGCATGGGGGGAGAAGGCATTGGCACAGCAGGGGAGGTCATTTGGTTAGGGGAAAGAAACAGGCAATTTGCCTATCCTCCCCAGCTCCATTAGGAACCTTACTGGTATCAGTCACGGCAGCCCTAGATTCTCTAACTCATGCAGGAGTCTCCCAACCCAGAATCAGGGAGCCATAATGAGCTCCCTAATGTTCACCCCCCCTACACATGAGCTCAGATGCAGTGGAGGATCAAGGCTAATATTTGTACTGGGCGTTGGTAAAAAGACCCCAAGAATCAGCGTCTTAACCTTCCTCTGACATATGGACCCTTGACCAGCTTCTCTTGACACATATACCATATATACAAGGCTATTCCAAATATATGCAGTAACACAGTGAGCTGTGATAAGCTTGATAGTTCTGCTAACCGTACATCGAGACTGCATCTACTACAACACCCACAGCAATAAAGTACTTGTGGCCAATCTAAGAGACATGAGCAATACCCTGGTGATTCTTGCCCCAAGGAGCTTATATCGTTTTCATTTGCTCAGTGAAGCACCTAGCATACTTACAGGAATCCTGATTTTGCTATAATAATAATTGCAAACATGTATATCACCTGTCCATTGCTCCCAGAAGGAAGGATGGTCCAGTGTTTAGGGTGCTAGCCTGGAACCGGGGAGACCCAGGTTTAATTGCATTTATACTACATGCATATATTATATTGCTCTGCCATAGACTATTTGTGTGACCATAGGCAAGTCACTCAGTCTCTGTGTGCCTCAGGTCCCCATCTGTAAAATTGGGAAAGAAGAGCACTGCCCTACCTCACAGGAGTGTTGTGAGGATAAATATATTAAAGATTGGGAGGTTCTGATATACTATGAAAACAGGAGCCATGTAAGTATGATACAGAGATTATCGATCCTTGGACTTTTTCAGTGGAGTTGGGCCAAGGAGATGGTGTTTGGATCTGAAAGCAGAGTGAATTTAGGCTTTGGTTTGGGTATGAAACTGAATCAGGTTTTGGGCTGAGTATCAATGGTGCAAAATCTCTCAAGCTGCTTTCAAGGGCTATCAACTGAAAATGGCAGAAATCTCACAGAGAGAAACTGTACTTATTAGGCTTTTTCAATCTCAGACCCAAATCTCAAGAGCGTGGCCATGTCTGGGCCAGAACTGGCAAACAGGCTATTTTCAATTTGGGGAAGGATCAGGAAAATAAACTGTAAGGGCAACTTAGTATCCAGGCTGTCAGATACAGAGCCCTTACAGCTGTTCTGAGTCAAACATCTAATTTTGATGCTTCTCTACTAGAGCTGTGCAAGTAATCAATTTTTTGGTTCACTGGCTGAACTGAAAAATTTAAAACAATCATTTCAGGGCAATATGAAATGAAATTTTTTCAAATTTTTTGACCAGCCAAAAAAGTTTAAAAAAAAATTTGTTTTGGGTCAAACAAAAAATATTTCATTCAACCCGAAATGCAGATTTATTTTTGAGGGTTTATTTTTTAAAATAAAATTGAACTACCATTCTAAAGCAAAAAGTTATTCTGAATCAAAATGCTTCATTTCAAAAACACTGAAACTAATTGTATCAATTTTTTTAAAAAAGGTTTTTTTGTTTTTTCGACCAAAACAATTTGGCAAATTCAGCAAGAATTCACTAAATGTTTCAATCAACCAGAATCTGCATTTTTCTGCAAAAAAAAGTTTTGTCTGAAAAATGTCACCCAGCTCTAATCATTACTTCCCACATTTCTCTGTTACTGAATGCATTGTTAATTTTATTATTATTATTAGCTTGCCTTAGGTACCTTTCCAAGGTAAATCTATTTTTGCCCCTTTTTTTGAAAGAGCTCAGCACTTTCTGAAAATCAGGCCTTTTTAAAAGTGTCTCAAGCTAGACACCCAAAATCTGAGGCTCCCAAAATCACTGGCCACTTCTGAAAATCTTGACATAAGACTGGACACAACATTAATGCCTGCTACTCCTCACCAAACAAAATATTGATGAGGAAAGCTAAGATCGCTTCATTCTATCAGCCTGACTGACCTGTCTCTAGTAAAATACCACCCAAAGCTCCTTTGGACAAGAAATGTTATCCTTGAAGTCAATGTGAGTTGCGAGCACTTGGCACCTTCTAGGAGAAGGCCCCATGAGAGATGTGATATTACTTTCCAATATTTCCTGGTTACTTCTTGTTCATACCTCATTTTCAAAGATGCTCCAAATTTTAATCCATAAAGATGGTATTTATTCATATAAAGCCTGATGCAATGCCCACTGAAGTCAGTGGGAGTCTTTCAGCTGACTTCAGTGAGCTTTGGATAAAGACCCCTATGGAAAATATCTTCTGTTGAATATTTTCAAGATTCCCATCAAATGTCCTGTCATGCATTATGAAGGTGAAATGTTTAATTAGCATGGCTGGCAGAAAGTTACTAAACATAAGCAAACAACTGAAGTAGCGTAGGTACTGCAACTCTTTCAAAAATATGAGTGATGCAGGTAAATGATCGTCTGCTGTGCTGGGCATTAAAGCTCCTCTGAAAACCTGACACTGGGTATACATTCTGACTGTGGTACAAAGTAGCACAACGCCTGTATGGCTGAAACTGCTTTTCCTGTATAGGTGAAAGTTTACATGTATTCACTAAGATCTATGAGAGAGAGAGAGATGAGTTACCAACTGGTAACTAAGGCCCCAGTCCTGCAATCTGACTAGGTGCTTCCCTACCCACAAGGGTTCAGAGCCAAAAACCATTAATTTTTTGTAAATGATGATATAACTTTATAATGTACAGTATAAAGTATATAAAATCCTCTTCCTCATGTACAGTTTAGAAGATTTGGTCTCCCTGTTTTTTTTATTGCTTGTTCCCAATTATCTATGGAGTTCTGGGCTCTGTGGCCCCTCCCTCACTTGAGGGGACAGGGCCATTCATTGATTTGGTGGGTTTGTCCACCAACCCAGGATTCAAATAAACTGCCTTACAAAGCTATTTTAAAACACTTAGGGCCAGATTAGGATAACTTTACCTTAAGTAGCACCTTGATCTTTGAACATCCCTTGAAATCAACGAACAATTCAAAGAGTAAAGTACTACAGTGTGAATAAGGATATCACAAGCTAGCCCCAAATCAGTAGTAATAATATTTAACAACAGATCTAGAAAAGCCTGTGTTCTTTCCGATAAAGAGAGAGCTGTTGCAAAAAGGACTAATCATAAAGTTGTTGTTGCCTTCTCATTTTGGTGAAGGCCTTTATGGCTGACGTGATGCTGGTACATTAACAGGAAAACAGACAATGTCAGAAGCATGGATTAATAACCGGTGTATTTGTTATGACCTACAGATGACAAAGATGTTTGTCAAGCCCTATCCAGCATTGTCATTGTTCACAGTTTGCCAGTCTGAGTCATGAGACCCACTCTCCACATTTGTCCTTTCAGTTGCCTTCAGCATCTGCCCTCAGCTTCCTCGCATGTGTTTGCACAGCATCTTTTATTTGCTAATCGGATTCATGTAATTATTGCAGGAAAGCAAACATTAACAGTTCTACGGTCACACAACCAGAATCTTGTGTCAGAAGAATAAAGAGAGGGATTTAAAATATCTAAAGTTATTCCACGTAAGTGTTGTTCTTCACTGCTATGCACTGTGCCAAATTCTGCCCTCAATAACACTGACGCAACCCCAAAAGGCTATAACTGAGGGCAGATTCCAGCCCATTTCATTTCAATTTCGGTATACTCTGAACAGTAACATGTTACTTGACATCATCAACACCTGGGATCACATTATCTACTCATTGGCTTAGCTACTGCACAAAATACATACTTCTAACAGGTTACCCAGAGAGACTTTATAGCTACAGATTGTATGACTATTTCTTCAGTGTCTTGCTGAGCTACTCGCCAGCTGCTCTGGTGGTTGAGGTGTTTAAAAAAGAAATCTCTCCAAGTACAGTATGAAAAATAGAATGGAGTGTCTCTCATTCTCTATAGAAAAGAAGAGGAGACAGCAAAGCATTTCTCACTTTCTGGAGATTAATAAATATAAAGTAAAGGTGCAACTGAGTCAACTGCAAGAAAATGAAGAAAGAATGCATCTTTATAGACTTTTAAACTTCAGTGGCCAAAGTCTGCTCTAAATTATACCTAGGAAACATCCTTCAGTCCAATGGGGTTGTTGTTGTGTAAGTGAGGACACAACAGGGCCCGTACAATGTGTTTAGGCATCATACTGAACTCCCAAAGGAGTGATGAAACGCACTTCAGTCTCTGAAAGGCCTTCAGGTAAGTGTATCATTTGTATACCTTGTACTTGTATGCCTTGCTCCTTTTCTCTTAACAGTAAGACATTTAGGATGCATGCTTTTGTCTTCTGTTTACAAGTTGCCATTTCTTGCCAGAACATACCAAGACACATCTGTTATTAAATCACTGGAATCCTGTCAAGAACTGAGTCAGAGCTTCTGATGCACTAGAAAACCAAGGAAAGGGGTTAGCTTCTAACATTTGGGTTCCCTCCTTGAAAACTTCCAGAATTTTTCCTCCCTCCCTTGCCGTATAGCCCAATGCAGCACTGGCTCTGCCTTTCCACAATCTTAAAGTTCTGTCCTCAACTTCAGGCTGTCAGGAGAAAGGGCTCCCAATTCATAAATCTTAATTTCACTAAGATTGAAACTAATATTCCTATGACATCCATTTTTACCAGTGTCTTTTAGCATACATGATACCAAATAGGTCCTTGACTCATGTAGCATCAGATGTAAGCTAGATATCTTTAAAAAAAGTTCTCTATATATGCATGTGTGTATATATATATATACATACACTATGACTGGCTTGATAAATCAGCTTATATATATTTTTGTTTCCCACAACTAACAGGACTGCTATTCCTTTATTTTTATATCAGAACTAGCCAATGCCAATTTAGCTATCTGAAAGTAATCTGTAAGAGAAAGATTAATATTATTAGTAAAGAGATTTGAACTGTCCCTGGTTACCCCGTTCTGTTTTTATATGTGTCTCTGTAGTGTGTGTGTGTATGTGTACATACACTCATATATATAAATATATATATTTGTCTATATATGTGTTATTCTCTGTGTGTACATATATATACACACACACAGAATAGCACATATATAGACAAATATATATATTTTATATATGAGTGTATGTACACACACACACACACACTACAGAGACACATATAAAAACAGAACGGGGTAACCAGGGACTGTTCAAATCTCTTTACTAATAATATTAATCTTTCTCTTACAGATTACTTTCAGATAGCTAAATTGGCATTGGCTAGTTCTGGTATAAAAATAAAGGAATAGCAGTCCTGTTAGTTGTGGGAAACAAAAATATATAAAAGCTGATTTATCAAGCCAATCATAGTAACACATACACATTACATAAAAACCAAAAGCACATGAAACTCAGGTAAGAGGATAAAAAAATGCAGCTTCCCTTAACATTTGAATGTCTAAAGTAAAAGTCACTTACTTACCTATACAAGTGGAGTTTTCATTCCCCAATCGGTATCCCCTGGGACAGTTCCAGTGCTGTAAAGCTGAGAGGCTAACAAAACCAATTTTGAAAAATACTGGCAAAAAAGCAGGAAGTACGAGAAACATAATCTTATGTTTTCTGAACTGTCAATAGAGAGCAACTTGCTTGTACTCAGTCATATCCACGACAAGATGAACATGTGTATTCCCAGCGCGTTTCTACAGCAGCCAGCTTTATGCAATGGGACATCCTTTCACAATCCCCCACAGTTTTATCCCTGTCTTGCTTTTCTTGTCACTTCAGTCCATATTACAACCTTTGAGGAAATTCCAGCAAGATTTCTTCCACACACACAATGTTTTCTCTCTCTCGCTCTCTTTTTTTTTTTTTTAAGTCAAGTATGAAATGCCTGACACCCTTGCCACAAATTTAACACAGCTTAAAAGCTAATCTCAGGAGGATCACTACAAATTTCTTTGCAACAAGCAAAGCTGTGGAATAAATCTTAAAAACAGAAAAGCTGTAAAACTGCCCACCACAGACCTTAAATGAGTTTGTGGGTAGATATCTATAGGTATTATCCCTCCTAAAACATAGTTTCTCTTTATATACAAACTTGGAATGACTCCCCATTCCTTTTTAAAGCTCTGCTTGCCCCACCTCTTCTCTTTTTAGTGCCACTTGAGTGAAGCCTGTGTTTGCAAATAGTAATGTTGTCAGTTCTATACTATAGGGAAGCCAGCCAAAGTGCAGATATCCCACCGTGCATAATAAATACTCAGTATCTAAAAAAAGCAGTCCCTGGTGCCTAGCAGGTACCTGCTTAACGCTGGCTGTACTTTAGCTTCTCAGAGGCTGTATCCAGACTTACACTATGCTATGTACAGTCATGATTATGAATAACTAGTCACTCATCTTAAACATCATGTGTTTCATTACCACAAACAAACTTTATCCTAAATACATATTTGTGCATAAACAGAAAAAATATACTCTTCCAGTTTCCCTTATGTATATTTTTGCCTGGAAAGGTAAATTATATTAGAGTCAGAACTGGCAACCACTTACATCAGTCTGAGTTTGGCCAATCATTCTTTCACAATCACAGGCAGATAGCTATGGTTAGGAACTGAGACAATATGTGGTCTGATTCTGTTCTGTTTTGCACCTGCTGTAGTCATTGATATCTGTGCACAGAGGCTATACAAGGCTACCATTCTGACAGAGTGGCCTTTTACACCCACTTTTCACAGGAGTAAATGACTACAAGATGCTAGGTAGCGATGAAACAGGCTCACTTTCTTCCTGCCGCTTCAAAAATCCCCGACATATAAGCGTTATGGACCCAATTCAGCAAAGTATTTAACCACGTCCCTAAGTGATTTGCTGAATATGGATGGACTTAAATGCGCTAAAATTTAAATAGCTGCTTAAGTGCTTTGCTGGACTCAAGCCTGTTACACTAACTATTGTGCAGTGTTTGGTTTTTATATTATTCTTAACGGCATTATTTTGGAATAAATACTCTGATAATACAGCAGCTGGGAACACTGGCAGCACCAGAACCCCGTACAGCTGTATGCTAGTCCATCCCTGGGAATTTTTTTCTATATTTGCTTGAATTGACGAAACGTGTGGACTTGTACTGATTGAAAATAATAACCATGAAACATTGATTCTAAGCTGTGTTACTCTCTGCCAAGAACAACTGTGTGAAACTGTTTCTTGATGTTGATATCCATGCATGACATCCATGCTTGCTTAATCCACTGCCTTCCTTGCAAGAACAGGGGAAAGCCACTAATTAAATCTGTACTGATAAATGCAAACCTTGTTTTCCTGTAAGACATTCAGGACTGGATTCACAACTGTGTGCACTATAAACCAACAGTAATGTCAATTATAGAGGGCCAGAAACTGGAGCCCTGACTCCTGCTGAATAGCACTCACCCATGCAAAAAGCCCTATGGAATTCAATGGGACTACTGGTGTGAATGAGAGGTATTCACTGAAGGTTGGGGTTTGCAGAATCTGCTGTAAATTGTGATATTCACCCAATAGTACATTTTCACTAACCAAATGACTTTGGGTCATGGCTTTACTTCCCCTCTTCCCCCATATTTTCTTCTAAGTTCAAGTTGGGGGTGGGGGTGAAAGTGCCTGAGCAGTACCAAAGGAATGCATCACTTCTCTGTGAGTAATCACCAGGCAGTGTTTGCCAAACTGTGAGGTGGGCCTCCCCTGAAGGGCTTTGACCTCTTCCAGGTCAGGCTCAAACAAGCCCACAAAAAAGGAGGAAAAAAATAAAATCATCTCTCCCTTTTCCTTAGGACCAGGGCCAATTTTATTCCTGGGAGACTCATTCTCTCAGTCTTCCCTTTCCCACCCATGGCTCTATTCAACCTCTCCTCCATCTTTTATCCTGATTCTTTACTCGGTCTTCCCTCTACCCAAACACATGCTCAGAAGGGTGGCCCACTGATTTTTGTTTTCCCTTCCATCTCAGATCCCAGATCGCAGGTGGGAGCAAGGAGAAAGTTTGAACAGCCAACACCACAACGACCTTTACCTTAGGCAGAGCCCCTTTGGGTGCAGTCAGACAACAGCAGACCCCCATCACCCATTAATTTCAGGACTGTCCTATAAACACAGGGGGTCCCCAGAAACCGGAGAGACGCTCTATCAGTGGTGGCATCACCAAAAGCTAGAGCTGCCTCAGACTTGACAAAACCAGAAGCAAATATCTAATGTAAGTTATTGAAATCTGGATAAAAGAGATCATGCCTCGTTTGCTTAATCCAAAGTAGGAATCTCCAAGAAAGAGAGGACACTGAACACGCTGGCTTGCCCCACAAGAGTCAGGTGACCTGTCCAAATGCGCCATGGGCTGTCTGCTACAGCACCCTATTTTTAAAATGTCTGTCATAATACAGGGAGTGCACTGGACTGGGTCACAGGAGACCCTGGATTCTATTCTTGTCTCTTCCACTGGCTGGCGGGGTGACTTTCAGCAATTCAGCCTGGCCCAAATTTCTAAAGGTATTTAGACAGTGCTGCACTCAACCTTGCAATGCCTAACTGATTTAGGAGCCTAAATCTCACTTTCAAAAGGGATTTAGACACATAGGAGCCTAAATCCCATCAGCTAGCCATAGGATTTTGGCACCTACATCCCTTTTGAAAATGAGATTTAGGCTCCTAAATCAGTTAGACATTGCAAGGTTGAGTGCAGCACTGTCTAAATACCTTTAGAAATCTGGGCCTTAGCCTCACCATGCCTCAGTTTCCTTATCTGTAAAATAGAGATAGGGATACTGACCTTCTTTGTGATATACAGATGAAAAGCACTATATAAGAGAGAGGTGGTAATATTATTATTTAGTGCTTAGCAGAGAAATGCTGCAACAAGGGAGCAGAGATGTTGTAATCAGGACCATTACTTCCAAATGGGCAAGGATGCTAAACATGTAGTGGCTGTTTATAGTGTGACTGTCACTGGGGAAGTGAGGAACAGTCCTGGACAGAAAAGCCCAAAAGCCAGCTTCTGGTTCCTCCCCAGTGGCCCTGAGTTGTAGAAGCTCCAGGTACATGCCTATTGAATTTGACTTCTCTCAGTCAGGGTTTTTCCAGGGAATCAACTCCACAACAGTAGCCGAGTGATTCAAGTGCACCTAACTCTGAGGTTTTCTGCTAACCTCCAGGAAAAAAGGATGATGTATTTGGTAAGGTGCCATTTCCTACCCACCGAGAGCTTATGTGGATCTCCGGAATTACCATCCCTGGGGAAAATACTTCCAATGACCATAACAGTGCTGAAGACATCACTGAGTAGTGCTCACTTCCTTCTCACACTTATTGGTCATGTGATCAACAAGCTGAAAGTGTGTGTCAGACAGCTTTAATATGGGACAGATGCAAGGAATATAAATCTTCATGCTATTCCATACGCCACAGGCAAAGCAGGAAGGGCACAGAGCGAGAGGCATATTCTAGTGTTCTCTGGGCATTCAACTGAAAGCCAGGGCTTTCTGAATTCTAAGCCTGCCTATGACACGGATCTTTCTGTGGCCTTAGGCAGAATTCTCTGCCTAAGTTTCCTCATCTGTAAATGGGGGATAATTCTTACTGTCATAATACTGAGATGTCATGAGGATTATTTAATTGATATTTATAAAGGACTTTAATAATGAAAAGTGTTAGGAATACTAAGTAGTATTTTGCTTCCTGTCCTCACTATTTATTTCACAATAATTCATGTGCCAAATACCTCACTTAATTTGGTTTTCACAACTTAAATTCTATATTTTTTCTGTTATAAATACAATTTTTTCCTTTTTCTAATAGGATCTTCTGTTAAGATTTTTTTAAGGCAAAAAAGCCATGGAAAAGTTCCTACACTAACAGCAATTACAGCATTAGCTGCAACTTGCATCATCAACGTTCGGCACTTTCACTTTTTAAATTTTGACTTGTAGGCTTTCACATGATGCCTGACAACAATCATCATGCCTAGTTACTTCTCCAGATAGAAGATATTCAAAGGACTTCACAAGTAATTCGAAGAGGTGTAATTTTCTGAAAGTTATAATTTTTTTAAATGTAATATAATAGCTAGACAGTATAATAGAACACCTTATTAATATTCTAGGGAAACAATTTAGTGATCTGCCTATTTATGACAGGTAGAGCCTACTGTGTTACCTTATCGGGTGATGCCTTAGACCTCTCTGTTAGATGACTACACTATGTCTGCTAAGCATCAGGTTTCGGAATACCGACACTCCCTGGAACCAAATGGCTCAAATTGAAGCAGACCTTCATTATTTTGAGTTGCTATAGATACCAGTACCATTTACCATGTGACGATATTTAGGAGGAGACCTAAAACCTGAGTATAAGACTGCTTGTGTGGCTGACAGTACTCTTCCTCGTTTCACTGTCCTTGGTCAAAAATGTATTCCGCCCCCCCCCCCCCCCCCAGTAGTAAAATGATTCCTAATCTGTGTATCTGAACACAGACATGCTGCGAGATCCTTTGGGGTGAAATCTGGCACTGATTTTCAGAGCAGCTGAGCACTCAACACTTCCATTGAAGTCAATGGGAGCTGCAGTGATTAGAATTTTGGACTATCAGGACACCTTTGTACTCTGTAGGCAAATTATCAGATGCATTGCTACTCTGTGTGTGCACCATTTTTCCCCATGAGTTCTGGCTGGAGAGATGGATAATTAACATAACTACAGGTTTCAGAGTAGCAGCCGTGTTCGTCTGTATCTGCAAAAAGAAAAGGAGGACTTGTGACACCTTAGAGACTAACAAATTTATTTGAGCATAAGCTTTCATGATCTACAGCTCACTTCATCGGATGCATTCAGTGGAAAATACAGTGGGGAGATTTATATACACAAAGAACATGAAACAATGGGTGTTACCATACACACTGTAAGGAGAGTGATCAGGTAAGGTGAGCTATTACCAGCAGCAGAGCGGGGGGGGGAGCCTTTTGTAGTGATAATCAAGGTGGGCCATTTCCAGCAGTTGACAAGAACGTCTGAGAAACGGGGAGGGGGGGAATAAACATGGGGAAATAGTTTTACTTTGTGTAATGACCATCCACTCCCAGTCTTTATTCAAGCCTAAGTTAATTGTATCCAGTTTGCAAATTAATTCCAATTCAGCAGTCTCTCGTTGGAGTCTGTTTTTGAAGTTTTTTTGTTGAAGAATTGCCACTTTTAAGTCTGTAATCGAGTGACCAAAGAGATTGAAGTGTTCTCCGACTGGTTTTTGAATGTTATAACTACATAATTATTTAAAGCCAATTTCAGTCTGTGGATTGCAAACCTCTGCAGATGACTCACTTTCTCTCTCTCCTCATCTGTAGGCTTGTTCCTCTATAGTAAATAAATGTCTGAGTCTATTCTAAGGTTTTCTTTACAAACACTTCCTGAGAAATTTGGAGTGGTATCACTTGATTAGTTTCATGAATTAGCTCCCTTTACTCTGACAAGTTTGTGTGGCCCCATATCTCCAGCTAGCTTGATTCTCGGCTAACTTACACCAGCTTGACACAGGTAAATGTGTGTGTTTGTGTGTAACTGGTGTGAGAGGAGAATCAAAACACATATGAGGACACACATAGATACACATGTATGTATACACATTTACAAAAGGATCCTGTAGGGTTCCTAATTTATGTCTAGTTAAATCAGATACTGTCCATAATACTATGGCAGATTACAAATGAACAGATGTAGACGCAAACATCATCGTAGGCCAGTTTTTCAGAGTAAAAAATAAACAGCGCCTCTTTCCATTGTTGTGGCTGCGACTGACTGAGATGTGGAACTCCTTGGGGGCAGATGGCAAGACATTCTTAGTGAAGGGTGCCAAACTCTGGCACTCTCTTCCTCCGACAGTTAAGCAGAGCCTTTGTTGATGACTTTGAGCACAGTGAAATTTCCATTAATTTAATTTGGCAGAAGGCATTGGTTTGAGGGGTGGTTTTGGGGGTGGCAAAGAGCAAAATTAATAAAATGTGTTGCCAATTGCTGGCAATATTTATTTACCTATTTTTAATTGTGTATTGAGTAAACAGTGAGGTGATCTTGGGATGCAGAAAATGTAATGAATAAGTTGTAGAACCTCCTGAAGAATCCACTTAAGGCAGAGTCTTGTACTGAAAAGTGAGCAAAGCTAGCTGCAATGCAATTTATTCATCTGAAGGTACTGCATAGATCTAAGGTGAAAAATATATGGTTATTTGGATCCTTCCCTACTGATCATCAGAGTCTTGTATGTGGATCTGCTGTACCATATTAGGAAGTAATTACAGTTGGTAGGGGAAGGGGCATCTCATCGGCAAGGGGCCCAGCCATACACAAAGCAGTCTGACCTGACAACTTCAGAAGCAGCCTCACAGCTGCCAAGAGACAATGCCAAAGAGCCTATCGTGGACCTCAAATGCCACTGTGAGAACGATATCCCGGAACTTGGCATCCAAGACACACCCTGTTTGAGGCCACAGCTGTCAATTCTCCTCTTGGGGAAAGGCAAGAAAAAGAGAGCCGGGGGGGAAGACAGGCTGCAGTATTCGATGCAGGCACAACTTATGCTTAATTTTTAAAGGGCACTGATGGTGTATCAGATAAACTCACTGCTTATTTTAAATCTGCAGACAGGTGTCTTACTTTTGGAAGAAGTGAGTTTTTTTGCATATGGAGACTCAAATTCAGGCTTCAGTGGATGCCACATCTTGGAGTCAGAATGTGCAGGTTTTCAGAAGAGAACAAACAAGCAGTAACGCTAGTCTGTTTGTTGCTACTGCGTGACAGGATCTATGTGATGCAGTAATCATGAGTGTGTTTTTAGTAGGCAGCAGACAGAAACATGACTATTCCCAGAGGCGGCGCAAATGGAGGGCACGGGGGCCAGCCGCTTTCCCTTTTTTGCCTCCCCCCACAGCCATTAGATCTAGGTGAAGCACCTTGTCAAGCATATTGTGCAACTGACAAAAGGAGGTGTAAGAGACACAAAGGGCTGGAGAGAAAGCCCACTGCACACTCACCCAGCAGCAGCAGCTCCTGTCCTATAGGGCCTGGCCCAGATCCCCGCTCTGGGCATTGCAGCATGCCACACAGGGTCATGCGGCACTGTGACCCCAGGCAACAGGACGCAATGCCACTCACTCAAATTTGACCTGGCTGCCCCTCTGTCACAGGATCAAACCTGAACGGCGCTGTGAACCCATGTACCAGGTCTCAGTGCCCAGAGTGGGGAGCCAGTCCACGCCCCATGGTACAGGAGCTGACGCTGACAGGTGAGTGTAGGGGGGTTCACTCTTCAGACCACCACCCACCCAATTGCAACACCTGGCTCAGTCACTGAGTATTACCAGAGTGCTTTTCATGCAACTAAATATCCTAGGGGCCAAATCCTGCTTAGTTTCCCACACGTAGGTCCATTGACTTCATTGGAGACTACTCAAGGGAGCAAGGTGCAGAGGATTCAGCATTAAAGGGCTCTGGGAAATCGCTTCATTGTAATCCAGTAATGGAGTGATTCTCTTATTGGTGTACAGGACTAACAATCAATCAGCAGCGTACCTGCAAACTGTCTACTCAGTTATATGGCAATCTATACTAGCTGCATAGGCTATGCTTGGATGCACAGTTTTATCGGCCACATTCGGACAGATCTTGGCTCACATGATGGTCCCTGTGTGCCTCTCTGGGCAAACTAGGCTTCTCCTGGTCGGGGGACGGTGGGGGTTGGGGGCGGCGCGAGTGATACTCCGCTAACATAGAGCTGGATCTGCACCACTCTGTCCCCTTCCCACAATGTAGGAGATATGTCAGGAGCAAGCCAAGGAGAGAGCAGGCATAGCTGGAGTGCTGCTGTACTCTGGCAATCCCCAGCTGGCAAAGCAGCCCTTTAGGGGCTGTATCCAGCCAGTGAGTTAGAGCAGCCTCTAACTTACACAGGGGTCTAACCCAGCATCTGGCAGCCCTGGGAGGATAAAGGTGGCATCAGGCATTGCTCAGCCATTATATACAGAAATGAAAGGGAAAAAATAAAAGTCTACAACATGTAGTTCTCAGCCTGCTGTCTCTGTATGTACGCTGAGCATCAAGGAGGCCTGTGTTCCGTTTTCCTCTCTTCCACAGACTTCCTGTGTGATTTTGGGTAGGTCACAATCTCTCCCCACCTCAGTTTCCTTACCTATACAAGGGGGATAATGATACTTCCCCTCCCTCAAAAGACTGCTTGAGGCTTAGTTCATTAACATTTATAAAGTGCACTGAGCTCAGATGGAAGGTGCAATTCAAAAGTGCAAAGCACTTGTTATAATTTATTACTACTAACAGAATACTACATAGAGAAAACAAATATGGGGGAAACAAACCAAAAAAAGATCCAGTTAGGATTATACTGTATTTGCATTTGGAAAAAGTACTGATGAATTGTACCATGAGTATGATATGGTATTATCATAACATTTCTGCAAGTCACTGAGAACTACTAAATATTATTTACTGTCCCTTAACAGTAAGTATCTTGAATATACATGTCTACAGTCTGGTAAAATATATTAATTTTTCATTTGAGATATGTAAATATTTTTATTGCATACTGAAATCACTACACTGTATCTAGGAAGCTAAGAGCAAAATGGGTTAACTATGTAAAGTCCCTATACACACCGAGATAAGGCAACATGCAAAGGAGGCCTCTGTGATTTTACTGAATCTAGCAGACCACATCTCTAGAAAAGTACTAAGGTAGTCGAAAATAATCTGGAAACATTTCTCAGTGATCACTGGCTTGTACACTAGAAAGATAGCTACCTCATTCTCTTGTGTCATTTTTTTTAGATACCGCCATTAAAAATGACTGTGTTTTATTTACTGTAATAGCCCCAAAGTACTGTGCCCACAGTTTTCAAGAGTGTTCCAAATAATGTAGTTACAACAAGAGTGTTTGCGGCTGTTCTGTAGTATATGATGGTATTTACAAGTCATGCTCAGTGGGGTATAGTTTCAAAATGGAGTTACACACGCAAATCCTTCTCCGCCAGGAAAGTGGGAAAGGGTTAGGTTTACCTCTCGGGCAATGCTTTGAAAATTAACCCTCTGTGTCCACTTTTCCAAAATGAAACAAGACTCTAGTAAGGGGAGAGGGGCGGGGGAATTCTATTCTGAGAGTTTGCATGTGTTTCCAAATGCTACTGAAACCTCTCCATTTGTGAGTATGGAGTTTGCCTGCCTTATTTGGAGCTTGGCTCCCAGGCAATGCAGAACATGTTGTTAAAAAAAAAAAAAAGATTAAATACCTAAAATACCTGGATCAAATAGTAAAATTCTAATAATATCTCAATATCCATAGACAGACATCTCAGGACTTACCTTAAGCATGTTGGCATAAAAGTCACAAACCGATTCCTGTGTGAATTCTCAGTGTTCACAATCCCTTGATGCTACAAACATGTGGACCTTGGGCGTGGGCTCTCATCATGTTGCTGGAGCACATGCCCTTCCTCATGTTCTAGGATTAAGAATCTGGAGTGACAGCTCTTTCCCTCTAGCTATACCGCATATAGGAACTGATCATGCTCAGTTCAATGGCAAAACTCCCATGGATTTCAATAAGCGAAGAACTAAGTCTATCTACAGGAAAGGGACAGATTCTCAGCTAGTGTAAATCAGTGTGGCTCCACTGAAGTAAATGTTTTTTCAATGGGATTGTGAATCTGTCAGGATGACAATGGGTCCTTTGAGAACAGGATATTTTAGTCTTATGTTCTGCAAGTTGTTGTTTTTTATTAATTATTATTATTAATTTAATAATTTAAAATGTATTTACCCTAAATCTGAAATCCTTACTCCATCTTAGAGTCAAAACTCCTACTGAAGTCAAAACATGCTTTGCCTGAGTAAGAATTGAATAAAACCAGATCAAGACTTTAGGATTTGGCCTCTACTGTATATTATTTTATACCGGAGTCCACTCGAGGCTGTCAGGGATTGGGACATACCATGTAGCCATTTCTGCATGTCTCTTTCATTTGTATGGGAGGGTTCAGTGACCACAGCAGCAAGCGATTGAGGTCAAAATGTCTAGTCCCTGCTACCAATAAAATCACTTGTAATTCAACATGCAGATTACTCTTCAGAAACATGAGCTGGTGAAAATATCTTAAATTGACAAGTGCTATTTTGGATCAAGTACAGTCTCACGGTTACCAGTACCTCAGCCATAAAATGAAGGAGAGGGAAAATTCCATTAAACAAGGAAAAATTCAAAACCAGAAAGCAACCTGAAGTATTGTGGGGAGAGCTGTTTGTGTAGCAATGCTGAGTGGTTAGTAGGCTCTGAGCGTGCAGTTACACAGCTGGTGGTGTCCATATTTTTCTTCCTCAGACTGGGATCAGGATTGGATCCCCTGGTTTAGGCTTTGGGGGTACGTTCAGGTGGTTAAAGAAGATAGAGTTCCTAGTCTTGGCATATCAGCCTCACATTCTTAATGCAGGGCCATGCATAATGAAGATTTATCTCTGAAGGTGGCAGAATTCAACTTTCAACCCATAAACAAATGAGCTGGGCTACTCCTATGGCTGATGGGGGAGTTGCCCTATGGTCCAATCAAGATAACGTGGAGTCCTTTTGTTTTAGAATTCTCTTGGCAAACTGAACTGCTCAGCCAATTCCCACACAGGTGGTGAGGACTGAAAATAATATGCCTGAAACCATATTGCATCCCAAAAGTGTGGAATTCAGAGCCGGCAAATTACGGCTCAGAGTTAGGGACTATTTCTTCCAGAATGTCAAAATGAGAAAAAATATCTTTTATAACTTTTTCATGCCCGGTTGACTTATGAGTCTACTAAGAAGCAGAATTTCCACAAATCTAGAAAAAGTCAATGCCAGAAAACCATGCCTCCTTCTTCCTATAGGCCCAGTGCTATCCTTTTCAAAGGTCTATCTGGCAAAGCGGTGGTTATGAGAGGTTCTTTGAGCTGTCTCTCTGGTCATTTGGCAAGACTTGTGGGATTCTAACCTGTATTTTAGGTCCTGCTCTGTGCTGAGTTATTACACAGGCTTACTCCCAGCTTTTTTTAAGGCCCCCTGGTGCTTCTAATAATGTTATTCTGCAAGGAATGTAGGACTACAATGAGATTTCCATAGGTAATTAGAATTTCTGCATAAAAATCACAGGCTGGATATGGACCCCTGTTAAGTAACAGGGCCAACTATCTCTTAAAATCATGGATAGTTTGCTGTTGTGTATCAGCATTAGTGGATATTTTAATGAGTCCTAACTCATATGTTGAGGCTAGCAGGAGATACAGGAGCACAGGTAGATGCCACTGAATCGTCCCAAGCCTCCGGAGAATATGGGTGATTAATAGGGCTCCTCAATAACGTGTCAGCCACCCATAAGGATCTCCCTGGAGCATATTCAGAAAGAGGCTTGAAATTCATAAAATGCATAAGCAATCAGATATCTAATGAACAGCATATCGAAATCTTTATTGTTTATTAATAGAACAAGTAAGTTCTGGTCTGTCACGATCTTGAAGCTATCAAAACCTTGCAAACATTTTGTGAATCTCGCTCATGCTCATAGACTTGTCAATCATTCTCTCTAGTTGTGTGTACTTGATCTCGGCGTCAGAAAGCTGTCTGGAACAACACGCTACAGGATTTTAAACATCTCACTGAAACTGGAGTAGTACGCCAACAACTCTGACTGCTGGCATCTGTTGAAACGGCTGTAGAATTGGAAACATCATCAAATGCCTGTTCCAGTGATGTGGTCAATAGATTATTTAGATCCACCAAATTTTCGTGTGCTTTCTCTGAAATCCACACAAAGTCTGCTTGAAATAGTTCATAAGGAGACTGGGCTTTTGTGGAATGTGCTCCAAAAATTTACCAGAGGAAGAATAAATTTCATCATTTCAGATATATTTTTAGATCATGGTATTTCAGCTATAGCTGTAACTTCCTCTGGATCTGGCCCCCAGCCCTCTTTATCAATCACATGCCCTTTGAACTATGGTGGGATTTCTTGTAGCATACATTTTTTCTACATTTATTTGTGTCAAACAGCTTCTGCCACCTTCAGGACTCAAGATATGGTATAGTCCTTTTTTCTATGACACTGACAGACCCCATAGGAGCACATCAGTCTGTCAGTGCTTTAAGTACACTATTTCTTCCTCTCCTATCCAGTTCCTCCTGTACTGTGGAAAGAAGGCAGATTGGAACCCTCCAGACTGCATTCAACACACAAGGAAAGGCCCTTTGTTAGTGCAATTCACTCTAGTTGTCCTTTAAGCTGGTAGTTTTCACCAAACATGGTTCCAGCTTCTCCTGAGTTTTTTATGAGGCCCACCTCAATGATTGTAGTAACTTGCAGTGGCCACCTTAATAACCAAAGTGTCAAACACATACTTCCTTGCCTTTGTAGATAGTGTGGACTTTGAATTAACCCAAACATCTTATCTGTGCATGGGGTCAATTGAGCATTACCCAGAGCTGCTCCAATTTATGACTGGAAAACACCTCCTAAAAAGTCTGTTTACAAACCAGTGTCAGACCTCAACACCTGAATCAATTTTAAATTTAGCGTTCAAATCCTGTTCAAGAATGGTGTGTTTGGATGCTGATGCCAGGAAACAAGCATCATTCATCTTTGCTTTGGCTATCATCCTCATCCCTCTGCTTCGACTGACATGGTCCCAATGTCCTTCTCTCTTACCTTTCTTGCACATGCCTCCGCTGGTTGGGTACACCTCATTTGAATGTGTTCTTCATTATACCTCCTACTTTTCAGTGACTCAGTGCTCCTAAGCAGTATTTTTTATTGTACTTCTCTCTTCCCTATGGGAATTTTTTCTTTGCTACTTCTTGTAGCACGCTTCCATGACACTCTTGTTACTAACTTGCACTTTCCCTAGATCAGGCTATCAATTGCATGGCCTATTTCAGAGTGAACTCAGACATAATTAATTTTTCTAACATTCCCATGTTTAAAATTCCAACTACTAGACAATCCTTGATGTGTTCTTATGCTTGTTCATATTATGCCTTTATTAAGGCTTCATGAAGTCTCTGGGCCTCTGCACACTCATAAAAGAACATCAGTTTGAGTATTACATTCTTTTAAGCATCAAAATGCTGATCAAACTCTCTAGGAATGATTTCATGGTAATGGTTATTCTTCTTCTTTCTCAATGAAGGCAAATGATTTTTAAATATCTCCAGGCTCCAGCTTAATTGCTTGTTGCATGAACTAATGTCTTGATCTGTTCTTCATTGCTGTGTTAAGATTTGTTGGGTTCAAAATTCCACCTCATCAAACTGAAAGGCTTGTGGAGGGTTGAACTTTTGGATCATCTTTTATTAACCCTGTTTCAAATTCAGTCAACTTCTGACACTTGTGTCATGTAAGAGTGGTAAAGAATCACAGAACAAGTCACTTTCTTCTATCACGTCAGTTCAGCTATCAAAGAGTTAAGAACAAGCAAATGCTGTGGTTCTGTGCATTTATTTTAAAAAAATGTATATAATGCAAACGTAGATGCAAAGTAGAAGCAACAGGACTTTTGAGCAACCTGCCCCCATTAAATCCTTCCCAGGTTTTTCAATCAGGATAAGGCTTGCCAGGACAGAGCTTTGGAAGGGTATTCAGTACTGTGTGGATATTTATGCAATGCAGATACGACCAATGAAGCCAATAATAGAAAGGTGCCGAAGTAAATCTCAGTGCTTAGATTTACAGAGCCCACAGCAATCTGGGCGTAACACAGCCCCCTTAGGCTCCTGGCAGTGGCAGGTACAAAATGTCACACAGCCAGGCCATCTTGTGCTAGGGAGGAGGAGGAATATATTATTTTGTGTTAAGCAATCATCATGAGAAAGATAAGAAAGTTCTCTCACGACCAATAAGAGTAAGCTTTGGAAGAATAGCCTTAGATGCTGCTGCCTCCAGTTATAATCTGAGACCAGGAGCATAGTGCAAGATTACTTTAACAAAAGACAGAGGCTCCCACCAAAAGACAGACCAGTTACTGAATTCTTCAGCAAATGCAGAAGCTAGCATAACTTATATGTATTCTGAACTTAAAAGGACAGGTGCATTATTACAGTACACTCATATTTTCCTCCCCTGTGGCTCAAACTCCCACTAATCTTAAATGCAAAGGACTGTGCTGAGGAAGACTTAAAAAATACAATTGCTAAGAGCTATTTTTGGAAGCCTGAATATTTGGCCCAATGCTAGCAGCTTGAAAATTCAAGACACATGACTCAGAGGTCAACCTGATCAGTCCATGGCATCAGCTGTGTTAAGAAATTTAGACTTCAGCATCATTAGTTAATCGGCTTCACATGAAAATAAATACTTATGGGTATTGGATTTAACTTTCTCATCAACAAAGATGTAATTGTTTCAAAGACTGGAAAAACTTGCTACAAGGCTAACCCCCTAGGTTGTTTTATTCCTTGTTTTAAAAAAAATTTAAACTATGAGAAATATATGAGAGGGGAGCAAGAACATGATTTGACAATTAGTTTTTACTTTCACTTTTCAGAGTTTTGGAGAAAGAAGCAACTGTTTGAGAACTATAATGCTATCCCACAAGTGTTCTACTTATTGAATGAAAATATTAACAACTTAATTACAAAATATTTGTTTCATGCACTTAACTGCCCAATGGCATTCAAAATGGACTTGTGCTAAATGAATGTATTGCCATACTGGATCAGAGCCAAAGTGCATCTAATCCAGTATCCTGTCTCCAACAGCGGACAATACCAGGAGCTTCAGAGGAAGGTGCAAGAACACTGCATTAGGCAGCTGTGGGATAATCTGCCACCCACGTCCCCTTGTTTTGTGTTACAAGACAGGGAGAACAAAAGTTCCCAATCGATTTTTCTCTAGACTATGTGTTATTTATATAGTTTTATCATGACCCTTTAATATTAGTCTCCCTTCTACATTAACATTCCTAATCTTTTCCATCTATATTCACGTGAGAGATTTTCTAGGGCCTTGATCATTCTTGCTACCTTTCTCTGAGCCCCTTCCAGGTCTGCAACATGATGTGACCCTGTGTTTTGTAGGGAAGTTGGTGCTCGACTTCAATCACCATCCAAGGTTCAGATTCTAGTCATCTGTACAATAGTCTCTATTCATAAACTTCCAACACTGAACAACTTCAGGGCTTGTAATACCTAGAATTATACCAAAGATGAAAATGTACCTGAAAATGGAATTCACATTGGCTGCAGTAGTTGGAGTAATTCCTGATTCTTTTCTAGAAACGAAGATGGGAAGTCACTTCATAGTCAAACTCACTCAGAAAAACTCCATCCCTTTTCTGAATACTATTTGGGTCTTGGGACAGACATCCTTTAGCTCAAGTCTCTTTACTGTGAGGATAGCTGTAAAGATTCCTGTCCTAAGCATTGATCTATGCTGTACAGTACAGGCAGTGTAAACAGAATTTTCATCACTGGCATTCATTGCTTAGGAATGCAATTCAAGATGCACTTTTGCCATTGTTGGGAAAGAGACCCTGTGGGCTTCAATACTCATTATAGTGTGGAAAATGGTATTTATTAATCATAGGAATACTTTGCATCCTGGTCCAATTAAAGACAATGGGAAAGCTTTGTCACTGATTTCAGAGGGAGCAGAATTTGACCCTCAGTCACTTTCACACACACATACTGCTTTTTTACAGAGAAAATCAAAAGGGTTAGCTCAGAGTTTCTGTAGTGAAACCGTACCATGTAAGAGAATCTATTGAATTTTGCAGACCAGTCTAAACCTTCAGTTGGAGATGTCCCACAGAGCTCTTGTTATATATAAAACCCTAGCAAGCAGCAATGAGCAATAATGCTAAAATTCAATCAGGGCAGCTGGCACTATCATTTAACTGCTCACTCACCACTAATATATGAAGTGGGCAGCACAGATCAAAGCATATACAATACAAGTGCAATAAGGTGACATATGGGTAAAGATGAGTTTAAGTCTACAACCAGGTAGATTGTAAAAAAAAAAAATATAGTTCAAGGTCACTGTGGTTCTCCCATCTGCCCAAACAAGAAATTCAATTTGTTTTCCTCTCCCAACAACGACTATATAGAATTTTCTATTATTAATGGCTCTCTGTTAAAGGAAAGTTGTAGTAGACAGCAGCCCATTATGTTCAAGTATTATTATATGTGGGACTATATCCCTGTCAAAATCTTTACTACACATTTTTACACTTGCACACAGCATATGTTAATTATTTGCATGGATGCCTACTGTATAATAAAATATCCACGATCAGCAAACCTGCATTAACAAAGAGTTAAAACTGAAAGAATTTTTCTGTGGAATTTAGCTGACATCCCCCAAAATTGCAATCTTTACTTAAAAAAAAAAAATCTAAAACTTCAAAAGAAAAAAACAAAAATACTGTAAAGCTCAAGATATTAAAAAGTCTAGGAATGATCAGTTAAGGGATCTAGTCTTTTTATATCATCCCACTTGGCTTATATCATTCACCCAAGTTGAACTTTCCCCTTTGTTTTGTTCTGTAGTGGAACAATGTTTTAAAATGTATAAATCTGATTTTATATTTTATGTAGAGCGTAGATGTTGACAGGAAATGCAGTCCTAGGTTACGTTAAGTTCAGTTTTCCTGTACTGTGATGAAACTGGTGGAGGAGGAGAATATTTGTGTGTATAGAAATAGAATGACAGATCTGATTTGATGTTCTGAATTGTGTTGATTCTACGCTGTTGCAGGTTTATGCACATGTATCTAGAACTTGAAAGTTTGTATTTTCAATTCTGTTAACCAATATATATAGTATTTTGTCATCAGTAAATTGTTGTATGTGTTAGTTTTATGGCATATCTGAAATGGACACCCTGAAGAGGAAATGAGATTTTATAATCCATTAATTTGTTGTTTTGATTTTTGCATATATTTTTGTAAATTTTCGGTTGCAGAGTTCAAGATGAGTGGAGTGACAGTGAGTGATGGAGGATTATATGGCAGTAGGGGGAATGGCTGGGATTCTTAACTGCTCATTTCAAGACTCTTTAGCATTAACAGGGTTGTTTGTTTTTGAAACTGTAGATTTTTTTAAAGAAAGGAATTTAAGGTGTTAGCTGAACCAATAGAATCACACCTGTATCCTTAAATCGGGGCTGGGGGGAGGAGTTTGTGAATTTTCCTAGAATTTACTGAGTACCAAAAGGAGATAAACAATGCTCCATCAAATCTTATCCAGCCCACAAAAGCCAGGCTACCCTACTCTTAAAGATGAGTACCATTTTCAAAAGCATTTATGACTTTCAATGGGACGGATTCTCCTATGTGCCCAAGTCACTTCTGAAAAAGTAGAACGTAGGTTTCTAAGTTAGTTATGTGCTTTAAAAAAAAAATTACCCCATATCTAGAACATTTAATGATTTAAAATTTAGATAGACCTTTCTCAGTCCTCTCTACTCCTCCCCATGGTGCCCTGCACTCCCTCCAGGCCTTATACATCCCTGCCCATGCCCCCCAAGTCTCCTGCAAGCCCATTCCATGCCCTACTGTCTCCTACTTCCACCTCCATGTCCCCCGTCCCTTTTTCACACTCTCACCTCTATTCCTCCCAGGACTTTGTACTGCCTTCCATTCTCCAACTTCCATGCATTTCTCTATCTCCCCACCCAGCCTCCCCCTATCCTCTGCACTCCCGCTGTGACCTTTGTTCCATGATCCCATTTCAAGACCACCCACATGTCTAGCTTAGGAATGTACAGAGCTCCAATCACTGCAGTATATAGGAAATACCCCAGTACACACTTCATCCCTCCTTCCACATCTTGCCAGTCTGTTGTCCTACTAGATCCCCTGCCACATTCACCCTAGACCCCTAGGAAAAGTCCAGGTAACATGTGGTCCCCTGCCATCTCATCATAACCCCTTCCCTATAAATCTCAGTCTCCTACCTCCTTACATTCTTTTTGGGTCTCCTATCCCCATCCAAGCCTTCCACCTCTGGATCAACACACTTCTCTTCACTGTGTAATCTCAAGAAATAAGCTAAATCTAAAAGAAAATATCAAAGATCAGGCATGCATTTATGTATACAAGCAGCGTTTTATTTTCACCTCTTAAAACATTTTTTAAATGAATATACTATTTGAATAACTTTTTGGAAAAGGTAATGAATTTAAATGCCTTTTTATGATCTGTGTTCATTAGCCTCTTAAACATAGCCCAGTTTCTACTTTTGCTAGCCGTATACATTTTCACCATATATATATATGTAAGGAGTTTCCCTTTAACTGAAAAAATGACTCAAATATATTTTTAATTTAAAAGAGGAAGAAGAAATCATATAGTAGTTAGCTATGATAGTTTAAAGAATACAAAGTTTCTCTGAGAATAATGGCCAAGGTTTTTAAAATTGGATCCCTACAGTTAGGCTCCTAAATCCATATTTAGGCACTTAGTTAAGTGGCTTGTCTATCAAAAGTGCCAAGGCACTGTGAAAGCCATCGGAAGCTGCTGGGTGCTCAATACTTTTGCAAGTCAGGCCTCTTACTTGGGAACCTAACCATAACCACCTGTGTCTTTGAAAATCTCTTTTCAACCAATGTAATAAAAAAAACAGGTCTAGCCTCCGTTGGGACAGAGAGAGAACAAACAGCTAAAAAAAATTGAAAATACATGACGAGAAACATATAGGCATATAAGGGCCAGGAGAAGACAATATGGCCAGTGAAGGGCTGCCCTTGTAGCCCCCTTTGTAGCCTTAGGAAACACAAGTCAACATGTATCTTGCCATCATTTTTATCACTGCATCTATCCATTGGCCAAATCCCTTCTTCCCCAAAAACTCCCATTAGAACTGGTTTACGTTTTGGACTTCCATTGTTTATGTTAATGATTCATTCAATATTTTTCAATCCCCTTTCTCTGTAAATAAAGGACCAACATGTTTTGTGATTTTTGTGTGAATTTCTGTTCCGTTCTGAAGTTAAGATGATTGACGGGGGCATTTTGAGGTGGCTGGAAGAAGTGTCAATAGAACTCATGGTCTTTCTAGCATTGTACCCAGATGATATTCCAATCTCAAGAATGCCAGTCTCCTAGCCTCGCCCTTTGAAGAGATTGATGGTGTTCCTAATATAAAGAATACAAAAATCAAACTGGGATTCACTGTTCACTAAGCCATAGTAAGCCAAGTATAAGGCTCAGGACAGAGAGCTCGGTAGGCAATGGAAGAAATCTGCAAAACCAGATGTATGGTGCACCAGAACTGTCATGTCATACTGCACCCCTTCTGAATCATCATGATCATTTACTGTTATATAGCACAGCAGATTTTGCCACCCTTATTCATGTTGATTCGTTATCTGCAAATAGTCCCACTGAAATCAGTGGGACATCTCCCAGATTAAGATATTATTCATCTTGAGTAAGGGTGGCTGAATCTGTCTCACAATGATTCTATCATGATTCTCAGCTGCTTGCAGTAAGAGACTGAGACTATGAAAAAAGGTTACCTGGAGCTGATTTAGAGAATTGTGTTACCCATATTATCTCTCTCCTAGCAATGAATTCGCAGCATTGATGCTCAAGTTTATGATTTTATGGTAACTATGAGTGAAGGTGTGCAAATGTGTGTGTTGTGCTGGTAGAGTTGTGTGGAATTGTGTGTGCACAGTTTTGTGCTGGGAGATTTGTGTTTTATGTGTGGGTTGCGTTGAACTTGGAAATGTGTATGGCTGTGTGTGTGCTGGTTGTGTTGTTGCATGGGTGGTTGTGTTGAATAGTGTGTGGATTGCATTGCGCTGGGAAAGTTGTGAAGGTTCCCAATGAAATTCACTGTTAAGCGCAAAGCAATGCACACTGGAAAAAATATTCCCAACTATACATACGTAACGATGGGTTCTAAATATGCTGTTACCACTCAAGAGATCTTGGAGTCATTGTGGAAAGTTCTCTGAAAACTTCAGCTCAATTTGCAGCAGTGGTCAAAAAGGCTAAAAGGATGTTTGGAACTACTAGGAAATGGATAGAAAATAAGACAGAAAATATCATAATGCCAGTATATAAATCCAAAGTATGCCCACACCTTGATCCTATGCCCAGTTCTGGTTGCCCCATCTCAAAAAGGATACAGTGAAACTGGAAAAGTTTCAGAGACTGGCAACAAAGATGATCAAGGGTATGGTATGGGTTCCATAAGGGGAAACTAATATATTAGGGCTGTTCAGCTTAGAAAAGAGACAAGGAGGATATGACAGAGCAGTGGCTCTGAACCTTCCCAGACGACTGTACCCCTTCCAGGAGTCTGATTTGTCTTGCGTACCCCAAGTTTCATCTTACTTAAAAACGACTTGCTTACAAAATCAGATATAAAAATACAAAAGTGTCACAGCCCACTATTACTGAAAAATAGCTCACTCTCTCATTTTTACCATATCATTATAAAATAAATCATTTGGAATATAAATATTGTACTTATTTTTCAGTGTATAGTGCATAGAGAAGCATAAACAAGTGATTGTCTATATGAAATTTTAGTTTGTACTAACTTCACTAGTGCTTTTTATGTAGCCTGTTGTAAAACTCGGCAAATGTCTAGATGAGTTGAAGTACTTCCTGGAAGAGGGAAGGGGGGGAGGGATAGCTCAGTGGTTTGAGCATTGGCCTGCTAAACCCAGGGTTCTGAGTTCAATCCTTGAGGGGGCCATTTGGGGCAAAAATTGGGGATTGGTCCTGCTTTGAGCAGGGGGTTGGACTAGATGACCTCCTGAGGTCCCTTCCAACCCTGATATTCTATGATTCTATGAAGACCTCTGTGTACCACCAGGGATATGTGTACCCCTGGTTGAGAACCATTGTGATAGAGGGCTACAAAATCATGAATGGTGTGGAAAAAGCGAAGAGAGAAATGTTATTTACCCCTTCCCACAGTATGAAAACCAAGGGTCACCTGATGAAATTAATAGGCAGCAGGTTTAATGTGAACAAGAGGAAATACCTTTTCACACAACACACAATCACCGTGTGGAACTCTGCCATGGGATGTTGTTTTGGACAAAAGAATGACTATGTTCACAGAAGAACTGGATATTCATGGAGGATAGGTCTATCAATGGCTATTAGCCAAGATGGTCAGGGACCTAACCTCTTGCTAAGGGTGACTCTAAACTTCTAACTAACCGAAACCAGGAGGGAAAGACAGGGATGGATCTCTCCAGAACTGCGCTGTTCTGTACACTCCCCCTGAAGCTCTGTCAGCGACAGGATACAGGGCTAAATGTACCATTGGTCTGACCAGTAATACACTTCTTATTCATTTAACAAACTACAGAGCTATTATGCAAATAAATTTATCAAGCACCTTTGACTACCTTACCTGCTCTCTGCCCACTACTCCATGTTTCTCTAGCACTCCTTTTATCATCCTAACCCACTGAGCAGCTTCAAAGAGATGCCTCGGTGTGAGGGGTTTACACTAAGTCAATTTATGACAAAAATATTTCTTCCTCCTTATCCAAATTTTCCCCACAGATTAAACCTGCCCAAGATGAGAAAGATTTAAACCCAGCCTAATAATACCTAAAAATGTTACACCTTGAAAACCCATTATGTCATGTTATTGCAGGGGCAGAAACAGGAGCTTTATCTTGTTTATCCAAGAGACCTGGGTTCTATGCCCAGCTCTGCCACTGATCTACTGGGTGACCTTGGGAGAGTCACTTTAACCACTCTGTGCCTCAAGTTATCCATCCGTAAAATGGGGAGAAAGACACTGACCTGCTTTGTAAAGCACTTTGAGATCTGTGGATGAAAAGCACTACATAAGATCCAGGTATTATCATCATCCCATTGGGAAGGGAAGATTCCCAACTTCCCACAGCACTCACATGGAAAGGCCCAAGATATCAAAGATACTTGCTCTTTTTTTTTTTTAATCCATTTTGGCATGTATTGTGGCTCCCTGTTTACACACAGTGATACTCATGGAGTTGGAACCTGCAGCAACAAAGTCAATAGGAGTCTTGTCATGGACTTTAATGGACGCAGGATTGGGCTCATGATAGGCAATCCTAGATGTTTATTTTTAAAATATATAATATGATTTTGGAAATGTCAAGTTGTGCTCATAAGTCGCTGACACAATCACACATTCCAAATGTTACCCTCATCCTCTCGCCTCATTCCCTCCTGCTATTTGTTACATCTCCTGTTGCATCTTGTCTGTAGCTATTGGAGGACAAGACCTCATCTTACCATGTGTCTAATACATACACGTATGTATGATATATGGTGTCAAAGGTAAATAATTGTCAACGTTAATTAAATTGCAGTATGTATAGTGTTCTAAGGCTCTGATTTTGCAACAGGACCATATTAAGTAGTTTCAACTTATTGTCTCTTACAAAGCTACTCACAGCAAAACCTTACCTTAAATTCACGAGCCAAGAGAAGCTCCTTCCAAAAGTATTTGTAGCTTGATGAAGATGGTCTATGTTGCATCTCAAGAAACAAAGCACATGACCTCTGGATAACAGACTTGAGTTTTGATTAACCCCAAATCACTCCCACTCCCAGAGATTATACAATGTAGTGCTCTATCACATTTTGAAGCACAAGCTGTCATCAGAAAATCTGTATTTTCAAATGTTAAGTATAAGTGACTATCTTCGACCCAAGCAAAGCCAGAGTTTAAGCTCTACTCCTATAGCTTTTCTCCAGTACATAACATTTTTAAAAGAAATGTGGGGAATATTTGATGGATACAACTTGCAGGTTGTACACATGAAATCAGATGACAAGATAAATACCAGAATGTTTAATAAAAACAGAAAATATAAGAACATAAATCAGGCAGAATTACTTTATGCTCTATTTACTCTCCTAGGAACTTCACTATCTCATATCAGAAGTCACAGGATGCATGACAGGATGTAAAAAAGACAAAAAAACAACAACAAATACTGGTGTCAATTTCCCTTTCCCCCTCCTACCACAATAGTCTGAGTTGTATCAGATGCTATATCTGATAGTGGCATTTCCTACCTGGCACTGATCTGCTTTCAGATACAAGACTGCAGTTTGGAATTAGTTTTACCCTTAGTGTATTTCACATTGTCCACTGTATACAACACTCAACAGAAGTACTCAGACCTGGAGCCCTCACTTTTGAACGTCATCTGAGAATCCATGCTTGACCTAGAGCAAAGCAGAAGTCTTTCTGACTCACCAGTGTCTCTTCGAGTCCAGAGCTCTCCTCCTGTGCCCACTGAACGGGGCTTCAAGGAAAGTGTTTCAAATTTGACATAGGTCTCTTTTGCAAGGTCAGCTTCCCTAGCAGATTTTGGTTTCCTGTGAAGTTTTAAAACTTTATAGAGTAAGAAAAATATCAAAGGTAGAACAATCACACATGCCACACTGCTAGTCATGACCAAAATGGAAACTTGAGAACCACTCTCATCATGTATTCCATCAGTGGAGAAAATAATGCATTGATCTTTTGTAGGTGGGACTCCTTTGGGACAGACACATGCCATGTATTGTGTACTAGGCTGCAAACCATCTATTGTGACTTTGTTTTTGCTGGGATCTGTACTCAGAGGCAGCATATCTTTCTCACCATACTTTGAGTACAATACAGTCACTGCAGAGTTGCTTGTGGCATTGATTGTTTTCCAAGTTAAGGTAACTCTTTCGTCCGTTTCACTAATAACTTTCAGGTTCTTTATGGTGACATTCTGTTCAGCTAGTGCTGCTGCATTCAATGAAGTCTCCTCATCTTTTTTGCTGGTTTCTTCAGGCTTTTTGTTGTTTCCATTTGTTACTCCCTTTGAACTTTTTTTCCCATCAGCAATGGACTTGGATTGCTTTTTGTCTGTGATCTTGGCACTTGTTGGTCTTTCAGTGGTAGCCATTGTTGTGGGTAGCGATGTTAAGGGTGGAGGAGATGTGGTGCTCTTTTCAGATTCTTGCTTGGCTTCCTCCTGTGTGTTATTTTGTTGGTCTGCTTCAAACTTCTTCCCATACTTTTGTGGTGACACAGTCGTAGTGACAACACCTACCACAGTGACAGTAACAGCAGCTTCTGACATTCCCGCCAAATTTTTGGCCTTACATCTGTAGTCCCCTGCATCCTTGTATGAAATCCCTGTCAGACTTATTATGGACCATCTGACACCCTCTCCTGGAGTTTCTTGAATTACTAAAGGAAAATGAAATGCATATAGTAAAACAGTGTAACAGGAACATAAAAAAAAAAAGAGAAAAGGCTATGACATTACCCCTTCCATGCTTTTGCTATGTTAGAAAGAACCATTTGAACTGAACATATTGGTTTTTTAAACACAACTTGCAAAACTCCCTGCCATATGATAGTATTGAAAAAAAGAGTTGAGGTCTGGTCTGCACTACAGACCTACATCAGTAAAACTACATCACTCACTGAAAAATCCACACCCCTGAGCAACATAGTTATACCGACTTAACCCCTGTGCAGACAGAGCTCTGTCAGAAGGAGAGCTTCTCCCGTTGGCATAGCTACCACCTCTTGGCATAGCTACCACCACCCGTCAGCAGAGAGCGTCTTCATTAAAGTGCTACCGCTGCATCGGTGCAGCTGTGCTGACGCAGTGTTTTAAGTGTAGACTCGCCCCGAGTACGGTTCAAAAATAAAATTAGACATTTATATGAGAAATAAAAATATTTGCCGTTTCATTATACAAAACAAAAATGGTTAAAGGGATATAGGGTAAAGTTTCAAAAGTGCATAAGTGACTTGGCAGCCTGAATTCCATGGACTTTAGAAGCTAAACTGACTGTCAACAAGACTTCGAACCCTAAGTGTCTAAGTCACTTTAGGAAATGGTACTTTGGCTCCTAATTCACTTAAATGGTCTTGAAGGTTTCACCCATCAGCTCTTATGTTTAAGGGTAAAAGCTTGCTGCTGACTGCCTGAGGTTAGCAAGAAACATTCCCCACGGGCAGGTTATTGCATAATTACCCATTAAGGAGCTTGACGCAACTGTCCAAGGCACTATTTTGGACTACATAGAGCACTGATGCAACCCCATTCGACAATTATCATCATCTAATCCAGGAACTTTATACACCACCTCACAAGGGAGGCTAAAGTCTAAACATGTATTGGAAATTGAATTATCCTGTTTCACTCAAAGGTAGCCCTCAGCTCAGGACTGGAGCTTGTGGCTGGAGTAAAAAGCAGCAGCCTGCACTACCCAGGCTTAACCTGTCCTGTGGACTGAACTTTCCCAGAGCTGTCTATCTGGAACCCTTAAGAGTCCCCCAGCCCCCAGCCCCCCCCCCCCCCCCCCCACACAGTTTTTTAAATCAAGATTAAGAGATTAAGTTAGATCCGTAACAATTAATAGATTTATATCTATTTTTATTATGTGGATTTTACTCTTCACCCTGTATATTTTAATTATTGTAAGCTCCCAGGGTGAAAGACAGGCACTGTAAATAATAAATCAATTGTAATGCATGACATCTCGATCTTACAAACTTCTGCGTCTCCACTATTTGTGTGCTCTACAATGACAGTTGTGACATGAACAGCAAAAGCAAAGAAAATTATATATATATATATATAGCATTCCAGTTACAAAAGCTCTCCACCAAAATTTTGGAAAAGTTTGGCTTTGAGTTCAGACTTCAAACCCACCTCTACAGAATATGTAATCATCAAAATACTTTGAGTTATTAAAATAATTGAGTTCTGAGGCAAACAGTTTAATTTCCAGGCTTTTCTAGGAGCTGCAGATTTTATACATTCGCTAGCTTCCCCTACTCTCAGCCCCTTCCTTTTTCTGTCTTTTCTCTTCCACAGTTCTTCCTTAAATCCTACAGATAATCCTTAGATGCTAACTATGCCATCTACTGGCAGCCTCCAGTATTGCACTATAACAATTCATTTCCACGGATATGCTTATTTTGTTTTAAATGAGTGATATTAGCTTACTGCTTTGAGTTAAAAGAATTTTTCATAATAAATATAACAATTTATGATTGTGGGTTTACAATAAGATGTCATACAGTTTCATTCTCATGAACCCATTACTTAGAAATAGGAAAACTTCTGAATTGCTAGATGCAATTACTAAAATTGGCTGATATTCAAAAACAGTATCAGATATTCACTGTCTCTTTGCCGTTCGGTACGGACATTGGTGGTAAATGACCAAAATTCAAAAAAACTAATATTTATTGCAAAGCCAATGCTTATAATAAAAATTGCTGTGTTTAAGTAGCTCAGTTATGGCTGCACTGTCTTTTTTAACTTCCACTTTGTACCGGAGACAAGCCAAAACTGAAATTTCAAGTCCAAAGCACCCCCTCCAATTTTGGGAACCTGAATCTAAGCCTCCTATCCAGTCTTGGTTCCATGTCATGTTCAGAATTGGAAGAGACCTGTTTGCATTGTTCATGTTCAGATATGGATGAATTTAACACAAACAGGGATGAAGAGATTCTGGCCCCAAATGGTGGAAATATTGTGAGAATATTTGGTCTTGTTCGTTTTTCACCATTCATCAATAATGATCTCAAAGATCATTTCAAAGCACAAATGATCAATATTTCTAGGTTCTCATATTTCTTAGTAATAAATTATGAAATACCTGTATAGTTCACCGGTAAATTGTCTGACCTGATCCAGGTAAGTTGTGGGGTTGGATATCCAGTGGCATCACAGCGTAGCAGTACATTGCTTCCCAGAGGTGATGTGATTTTTGTTGCTGAAGTCATCACTGATGGTTTAAGACACTGTTCCAGCTCTGCTCTCTGGAACAAGATACCTGCCAGGCTCTCAGGTCCACTACAAGCCACAAGAGGATCCAGAAGTATAACAGAGGTATCCACTATTTTGGAAAATTCAATTAGCTTTGAAATCCGACAGTCACAAAACCATGGATTGTCCTGCAAACCTTAAGCAGAAAAAAAAAGCATACAGTTAGTTTCAAGCATTATTTGGATTTCATGATTAGAATGGGACATACCATTGTGTCTAAATGCTAATAGGGAGAGTCATGTGCCTCTTAAGTTCATTAAATATTTAATTTGTTCCTTCTATACTCTTTTTTTTATTTATTTATTTTTGGAGGTTCAGGAAGGAGGGTTAAAGCTGTTTTGTTAACATTTGATAAACTAGATCTTTTCCCCACAACCACCTGCATAGAAAATGGTACATGAGTTGACAAATTCTACACTAAATTGTACCATTTTTCAATTCCTTTTGAACAACCTCAGAAGGAGCAGCCTTGGTTAGCTGCCAAGTAAGGTATTTCACCAGCGTTTGGCTTCTTGGCAGACCCTTCAAATACAAGTAGATCTTCGAACTATGGACAACTATGGTTGTCTTTTGACTTCCACTGCTCTCCTTCCCCTTCATTAAGTATGGAGTTTTCTAAGCTTCTCTTTTCTTTTCAGGCACCTTTTTCAGTGCTTGGATTTTGGCTGGGGAGAGAACAATGATAAAAGTGTTTATGACTTATACCAACTCTTCTGCCATAGAACAGAGATGGCTTTAAGCCAACAAAGTTTAGATCTGGATCTGAACTTTCCCAATGGTCAGGGGTGTTTGGATTCAGAGATCTCATTCAGGCCAATCTCTTACATACAAAATATTTAAAAGTTGTGGGGGGATGCGGAGAGAGAGGGAGGAGGGCAGAGGAACTGTCGAAAGAATTAAAAGATATTCGCATTTTTGATGGCACACAAGGACCCGGACCCGTCCATTTGACTTCAGACTATTTGCCCTTTGATTATGAAGAGCATGAGTGAGGGGACATTTCTTCTCTTGTTGAATTTGATTTCAGGTGAATTACACTGGCCATTTTATAGTAATGTAGGTCCAGATCTTATATTGGTGTAACACAGCATAGCTCTGTTGACTTCAATAGAGAAATATCTATTTATACCAGCTGAGGACCTAGTCCACAGCATTTCATTCATGCCTTTAAATAGTTTCTGATCTGACTTTAGATCTTTGTACAAATCTCCCTGGAACACTCTATTTCCTCTGAATATTAACAATAAATAGAACTAATTCCCAATCCAAGCTATTTTTGTAGGTAACACAGGACAGCCTCCAATGCTATGATGATGGGTGCATTAAAAGTGGGCAGGCAGATATAAAATAAAAGCTACTACTTTGCAGTGAAAACCTATAATTACTGGACACTCTGAACAGTTTAGCAAACCAGCCATGAATGAAACCCAGATAAGGAGACACAGTACACAGCTCATGATGTGAAAAGATGCATTAACTTTAGGAATAATTAAATAAAAAATTGGAATTATTCCATGTTACCAACACCTTTCTTTTTCCCCTTTCTTAATATTTCATTGGCTTCTAATCTCTTTGCATTTTTAGAAAAAAATCTGTAGATGTAGAAATATATGCTTCCTTTAATCACCTGACCAAGATTAGCTTATCCTAAGCACAAAGTCAGTGATTGGTTATACCAGTGATAAACCCTGACTAATCCCACCCTTAAAAACAAGACTTGACCTGAAGAGATTCCTTGACTATAAGTTTATGACATCACAATCCAATTGTACTCCTTCCAGACACGAATGATTTTAAATCTATTGACTAATTATTACCCACAAGAAAAGGAATAGGCAAATCCAAGAAAACTGGTTCAACTATTGTATTTTTAAAAGCTAATCTCCAAAGAGAGAGAGAGAGAGAGAGAGTGCACATGCTTTGGAGAGTATATACAGCTTTGGTGATGTTATATCATATACAACCTGACAACCTCTGGTGAACTGGGCATATTATTTTATATAAATATATATATATATATATATATATATATATATATATATATTTACCAGAGGTGAATTTCAACAGGTTTCCTTTAACATCAGTCCATCCTATCTGTAGCTGCCCCTTTGCACTGTATACTTAAGGTGGGGATGTGGATAAAACTAGCAGGGGAAGGAGAAGGTCAATGTTCTTAATTTCCAGCCTACTCCCTTAGTACATAAGATAAACTTCCTTCCAATTCATATATGCAGTACAGGTGTCCCAAAAGCCATTAATTGCAAACAAATCCAATGTAAGGCCCCCGATTCCCAGGATGTGTAAATGTACATGCCATGTAAGGATCTTGAGCCCATTGTGCAAAGTAAAGGTGTCCAAGAACATAAGAGCAGCCATGCTGGGTCAGACCAAAGGTTCATCTAGCCCAGTATCCTGTCTACCGACAATGGCCAATGCCAGGTGCCCCAGAGGGAATGAACAGAACAGGTAACCATCAAGTGATCCATCCCCTGTCACCCATTCCCAGCTTCTGGCAAACAGAGGCTAGGGACACCATCTCTGCCAGGGTAACTTAATGTTACTCACCCACATTTCTTAAATATACATTTCTCACATTTTGGAATATTTGTATGTTGCTGAGTTGGGACAATTATGTCTCTTAAAAAGATTAAATAGCCTAAATCACATTTTTAATGGTCTGATCCTGCAAAGTCTTACTCATGTGAGTAATAATGATAATAGGGATTTGCAGGATTAATCCTTTAGACAGGTAAATTATTCACCAATATGGCCAAGTGATTGAAATATATAAGTCTACTGTGAAACTTTTAAAACATACAAAGGCACACAAAAATATCAACAAATAATTCCACTGAAATCAATTGTGGTAAAAGAAAGTGAAGGTTGTAGGATTAAGAATTTAATAGTCAGGCACCTCATATGCAAAGGAGCTTCTTAACTCAAATTAATTTCTCACTAATCTGTCCATGCTTCACAAAATGCTTCTTATTAGGGCAATACATGGTTAATGAAGTTTGTGAGACATATTAATGCCGTATAGTAAAAAAGCAACATCCTACTTAGAGAGGCAAGATGGGTACAATGCAGTTGTAGCCTTGACTCTCTAATAACCTGGGACCAACACAGCTTGAACAACACTGCTTACATCATCCTGCTTGTGAGTCAGGGTACTGCCACCAATCTCACTGCAGAGAATTAATTGTAAGACAGTTTCTCAGTGTCCTCCAGCATGCTCTCTGGAGCACATTTATTCTACTGAAAGTGGTCCTAATGCCACAATCCTTTTCTTAGGTAACACTCTCCCTGAAATCAGTGTAAGTTTTGCCCAGGAGAATGGCAGGATTAACTGCAGCATTTGTTCCTACTGCCGTCAGAAACACACAGATTCCAGACTGACAGGGAACAACGTTTCTCCTAGAGCAGTGGTCCCCAAACTGGAGGAGGGTTGGGGGGGCCCACAGGGCCCAGGCCAACCCTCCTCCTCCCAGGGTGGCAGAGAGGGAGTGCCACCCAGCCCCCTGCTCTGCCCCTGACTCGTTCCAACCCCAGCAATAGCTCCACTCCACGCACTGCTCTGCCCCCGTCCAGCTCTGCCCTCATTCCTCTCCACCCCCGGGCCAGCTCTGCCTCCTGCCCCAGCTCCTCCCCCATCCCCAGTTCTGCCCCCGGCTCTGCCTTTAGCCACAGCTCCTCTGCTGAGCCAACTGTGCAGTAATGACCTACGGGAGGGGGCACGGACAGATTCCATTACTGGCAAGGTGGGGCGGCAGGAAAAGTTTGGGCACCACTGTCTTAGAGGAATGTACCACTATTTCAGTTGCACACAGGGAATTCTCTTCCCAAATAAAACATTCAATGCACATAAAATATATGCTAGGATAAAATTTGAGCTGTAATAACACGTTAGGGAAGCTTCTTGTGGAATATGTTGTCTCATTTGAGGTATTAATGTCAGGACTATTTGAGATTTGTTTTGTGCTGCATTAACCTCTAATAGTCATTGCAAAATTCTTATGGTATATAAGGTGAACATTTAAAGATGTGTATTACTCAAAAAGGCGACTAACCCTCATAACCTGTTGAACTCTCTGCCACTGGAAATTATTAACATTTGCAGAGACAGAGTTTCAAAGTCAGGCATGTGCAACTGCACATTGACCTTTGAACATGACTAACTGATGCCTGAAAATAGCTGGTGTTCATGAACATGTCAGATACAACAGCTGAGGGTGCACAAATTGAGTGCCTGCCGTCCATGTGTATATGCACAGATATTTGCTCACAAGTCCAACTCACTCAAGTACACAACTGCATGTGCCTACCTTTAAAATCTGTCCAGTTTTATTTTTTAACTGTTCTGGAGGCAGATGCTATTCTTATTCAGAGAAATATCTATTCCTTCTTGATATTTTATGAAATGACCTGTTCTCTTCCCTATGGACTGGAGAAAAAGAGTACCGCTAAGATATTGGAAGGGAGAGTGGCTGCTCCTGAAACAAGCCCTTAAACACCGTCAGCTTTCCACAGCAGTAAATTATGCTAAAAGCCAGATTAACTACCCTATAAGGCCTCTGTTCTTTCCTGTTCAAAGAGAGTAGAAACATACAGCTGAGGGGATGCGATGCAGTGGGGAAGTGAAGTTCAGGCATCAGGAGACCCCAGGATTTCCAGAGTTAGAAGTTTGCTTTCCGCATGGACCCTCAAGATTGGTAGGGCGAGCAGCTTGTCTCCCTTCACAAGGTGGCCGAGTCCTTCTCCCCATGGACAGCTTGTGACAAAACCTCTTTGGCTGACTTTTCCCCTCCTGCAGGTTTTCCAATAGGAAGTTATGACTTGTTATTTATTGCTCATATTGCAGTAGTGCCCAAAGATTCAGTCCAGATCCAGACTCCACTGGCTGAGGTACTGTACAAACAAACATATGAGACAGTCCCTGACCCACAGAGTGTATAATAGAAATAAACTGAGCAATGAGTAACAAACAGCAGAAGAGAAAGGGAAGCAAAGAACAAGGTAATACGGTCACAGGGTTATTTAGGCTAGCCTTGAGGGTTCCAGATCATTTGGAAGCACTGGATTTTGTGAATGGGGAAAACTGTAGAACCCCAGAGCTACTCACTTGGCCTCTTTCCCAACATATAAATATACTCCTGAATCTGCAGGTAGAGACAGGTGGCTCTTTTCTTAACGTCTTCCAGAAGGGAGGCAAAGATTTTCATAAGTTATCTAATTGGTTCTGAGATAAATAATTGTTTTCACTGCAGCCAAACAAAATGCAGTTATTTACAGTTGATTCATTAACATTGTTTCAGTTCCATATGTCCAACATTGACCTCTGAGGAGGTAATTTCCTCGTTCACATGATGGCTATTTCCAGCCAGTTATGAGCCAGGGTTTTCTTCTAATATGAAACCAACTTTAAATTGTTGCACAATAAGCATTGATTTTCCATACATGGATATGATATGGTACAAGTAGACAGCACTGTACAATAAGCAACAGACAAAGCTTCCGTCCTAATGAACCACAATGGAGTTTTTGTGCAAATGGACAGAAAATGGCCACATCCCACAAAGCGTCCTTATCTGATTCATTTGGAGACAAGCCTGGATGCTGCAGTGATCACAACAAACTCAAGTAATTTGCTTCCTCAGTAACTCACTTGGTTATTCATCCCCATCAATGCCTAATAGCAGCCCATAGTTACAGCTGTGAATTATATACTCCAATGTGTATCACAGAAGAATACATTTATGCAGTCCCTTCTTCTTGGTAAACAGTTTCCCCTGCACCAGTACATGCCACTGTGTCAATATGGACTTTAGCTTAGAGGCGAGCTATGTAGGAAATTTTGTCTGTAAATCAGTAACCAGCCTCGGAGTGTAATTAAATGCACATTATTCCCCTTTCACTGGGTTGTAAAGTGGCAATAAATAAAATAGTCAAGGTTCAAATCAAAACTTGGATGTCATTAACAGGTGATGTTTCCTCCACCCCAGCTGTGATGTTTCTTCCACCCAAGGCTCTCTGTAACTACAATACCATCTGCAGCCCCTGCTGCTCCTCTGGGGTTTAGTCAGTGGCTTCACATAGATTTCATACAGTGCAAACTGCAGCTCTGTCATATGCTGTCTTCCGTCGTACTCTCAATGGCTCTCTAGGAGGGAGACCACAAGGGGAATGATATTACCATTGTGCATGCCTCAGATTTCAAAGCACAATATGCTCCTACAGCCCAGCCCTGCCACCACAGACTTCAGTGGGAGCAGAATTGGGCCCTTGGTGCCCAAATTGACTGAAGAAACACAAGGAATCAAAATGGGTCAAGCAAGAGTAAAGTTGGGGATTACTAACAAAGACTAGGGAAAGGCCAGGTTCTTGTCAGCTAGACAAAAGCAGCTCCTGGTTTTCCAGGGGCACAGGCAGTCACGTCGCCTGAAGATTTGGAAAGGGAGCCTTCTCCTACGCTCTCCCCTCCTCAGGTTCACTTATGACACTGCAGCTAGCAGAGCCTTCTAAATGTTAAAAATCACTTGGTTTGGATTTTGTTTCAACACACCAGCGAATAATCTTGGTTGTCCTGGTTCCGCCAACCATTGCCCACATTGAGCAGAACCCCAACTGCCATTTTACTGGCAACATTTCAACAACTTGACTTTGCTGTAAGTACTGCTAGGAAGCTCTGAGTTTCAGCCTCCAGTGACACTATGCTTTCAGCTAACAAGCCAGCTAGAGATAGAGCACCTAACTGGATGCTCCCGCAGGAGGGGGACAAAGTACCCAGGACTCTCTGAAGGTTCACTTTGCAGAATTTTCATCCAGAGAAGGCAGAAGGTGCAGAAAACTGCAGATCTGCGAAGAAGTGAAGCTTTAGTCCAATGGAGGGTCAGCTCCTTTGGCCCCTTCTTACCACTGGCAATGTGGTTCCTGCAGGAGAAATGCTACCATTAGCAGGCCAGCCTCTCTGAGAGGTGCAGAAATGTAGCCTTAGTTAACACGGATTCAAGCAGAATTAATTAAGGCATGGAATCCAAGCAAATACTCACCACCTCTGGGAAGGGGGAGAGTGCTACACAGAACAATTGCTCTTTGGTTCCTTTCCCAGCCCCGAAAGCCTCAATGAGCCCCAGCAGATCTTCCATGGGTTATCAGAGAGGGCAATGTCACAGAGCCATCAGTCTCCCTTTTTCATTATTTCTACCCAGAATCCCTTCTGCTTGGAGAAGTGAAGAAGATAGTCAGGCCCATATAAATCCTACTCAACATGGTACATTTTTAAGCAACAAAAGTACAACAGGGACGGCCTCTCTCTGATTTTGTCACCAGATCCTAAAATCTATCAGGTAGTAACAGCCCTGTCCCTGTGGCACAGACCTGAAGGTGAGACTGCTGCAATGAGTGGGTGTGTGCGTGTACGCACGCGTGTGTGTCCGCTTATGCACTCACACATGAGTGAGAAGCATGACCAGGGCACCACAGTAATACAATCAATAAAGAGGAAGATATAGAAGGTTTAGTGGGAAGGGGATTGTGGGCTGGTCATGGAACAATCCAAAACACAAGCGGTGTGACACTTCAGATCTCCAGAGGAAATGTTCTTCTTCACGTTCAGATTAATTGTATAACAATCATTGTCTGATTGCACTCTACCAAAGCCATTTATTATTAATGACTGGAAATGAAGTCAATCATTCACAGCTAGCCTAATTTATAGTTGCTCCAAATTTTACAAAGAAATCATCATTTTATTTTCAGGGTATTTGACTTTAGTATGTAAGTCTGAAGATAGGCAATTGCATACCATCTCCACAGAACATAGGATCCAAAAACTAGAGGCAAATTGACCCCTGAATCCAGTGAATCTACTGCCCTTTCATCTCTGGAGATACAGGTTGAAATCCAGACTTGGTTCACAAATGAAAATGAGCTAACGGTCTCATGCTAATTCTCCTGAGGACATTTTTGCACATTATAAAATCATCACATAACATGGCACAATCAGTCACACGTGCTCAAGAGAATACAGGTGCTAGGGCTGCAAGGCTTGTCATGATTAAAGGCTGTTGACAAAGACTGGTGAAAAAAGTTTACACAGTGCCTGCGAGCACTCACCCAGATTCCACTATCTTTGCACAGCAAGGGCAGAACAAAGAGACTGGAAGTTGGCTAGAACTCCCGAGATGAGGATTTCGACATGGGGTAAATCATCAGCAGGTTTAGAGCTGACATACACAGCAGCAGGGAGGTTTAATTCCCCAGCACAGGTAGATAGACACACTGCTCAGGCTAGCACTTAAAAATAGCAGTGTAGCCACAGTGGTTCAGGCAGCAGTTCAGATTAGCCACCCAAGTGCATAGTCAGGGGGTCAAAAAAGAGAGTGTGTCAGGGCAGCTAGCCTAAGCTACTACAGGCAAACTAGCTCATGCAGAGTGAGCACACGTATGTCGACCTGCACCTGCACCTCACAGCTGCTGTACAGACATACCCATAGCCAGCTCCTACTCTCCTCCCTCCTGTAACCATCAGGGTAGAGCAGTGGTTCTCAAACTTTTGTACTGGTGACCCCTTTCACAAAGCAAGCCTCTGAGTGTGACCCCCCCCTTATAAATTAAAAACATTTTTTTATATATTTAACACCATTATAAATGCTGGAGGCAAAGCAGGGTTTGGGGTGGAGGCTGACAGCTCACGACCCCCCCCCATGTAATAACCTTGGGACCCCTTGAGGGGTCCCGACCCCCAGTTTGAGAACCCCTGGTGTAGAGGGAGTATGCAGGGATAGGGACAGAACACACTGTGCTCCAGCCATCACCAGCTGTGTAGATTAGAGCAGCCCCCACCTATTCGAAGGATGGTCATCCCAGGATCAGGGAGTCACCCCCCTGCTCCCACATGCAGTCCATCCCCTCCGTACACGCTGCATCCACAGAAACTGAGTGCAGTGGAGAATCCCTCTAATTATACCTAGTCCTACACACGATTTTTTGTCTGAGCACCCAATGATCAACATGTTCTAAAAAGCAAGTATTAGCAGAAACTTTTACAGAACTGATGAGTGATTCCTGTGGGCCACACAAGTTACAAAAAGCTAAGTGTGTTATATTAACAGTTTAAGACATGCATTAGTATTTCCTACACAGCATTTGTCCAGAACATTAGCGGTACAAATATTTAAAATAAATAGCAGGCAGCAATCAGCATAGTATAAGCAGTTTCACACTATATTTTAAACTAACATATTAGCACTGATATAACAATATTTTGCATGTTTATATCACCTTTTATCCTGAATGATCCCAAAGCCCTTTACAAACTATGGCCTCAATCCTGCAAACACTTATTCATACAAGTAACCCACTGGCACCACTCACATACAGAGTTGCTTACATATATAAGAGTATTAACAAGGTGGGCGCAAACTAGTTCTTACTCACGATAATTATTCTTACCTTAATAAAGGTTTGCAGGTTCAGGCCTCTGCAGTGGAACACAATGGCTAAACACAACATTACACAATGGTATTTAATTACAACTATGGGACAGAGGTTCCCAAGCTGTGATGTATGGACTCACTGGTGGTTGTCTATGGACAGCTGGCTGGTTACATGGTGCTAGCTCTCCCATTGTATTAAAAGATGGCTAACAGTATATAAATAAATGGAAAAATAATATCAGGAAAGAAAGCAATAACTAGAGCTACCCTGGTGATATTATGCAATTGCTAAGTGGGGCCAGCAGGTGGGACACAAGATTAGAAATGGGAGGGGAAGTGCAAGGTGGTCTGTGAGATTGCAAATGGGATGGGTAGGTGATCCAGAGGACCCTCTCTCTATGATGTGGTCTAGACTAATAGCAATTTAGGGAACCCAGCAATAGGCAGGATATAATTATGCAAAATTGAGTTTGACCAGAGCGCCAGTTCTCACATCCTTACCACTACTACTGTAGTGATAAATGCCAGGGCATCTTTAGAAACCACAGGGCTGATTCTACTCTAAGTTACCCCGGTGTGAATCAGGAATAACTGCACTGGAGTCTGTGGAGTTACACCAACATACAGCCACTTTGAGAGGAGAGTTAGACCCCATGGGAGTTCAGGGCCTCACTTGAGCATATCATCTGGAACATAGCTCTTCTAACAACTCACTCTCCCCTGTCACCATGCAGGCACAGTAGTTCAATAGTAGAGGGAAAAGTCCCTTCTACTGAGCCACAAACACCACCCTGCACTACTTATTTGGGGCATTCCATTGAAGTGCTGATCAAACCTGCCCCCTGCTTAGTTTGGGCACATTTTGAGATAACTGCCTGAGATGGCATGGCTGTGTTTCCAGTAATAGATGGTGTAATGCTACACCAAGTAAATTGACAAGGGAAATCTCATCTTAAATACATATATTCTTTAAAAATCCTTAACAATAAAAAACACAAGTTTTTATGACAGTTGAACATTCCATACATCATGCACACTTACGGGAAGGATTTCAGCAATATTTACTTAGCTCTCTTAATCTGGAGATACCAACCTATTTTATGAAGAGGGGCAACTCTCATTATCTCCACTTTACAGATGACAAAGATAGGATAAGTGATCACACAACAAGCCAGCAGCAAAATCAAGATTAGAATCCAGATCTGCTGACTCCCAGTCCAGGGTCCTATCCACTACACTAAGCTGCTTCCCTTTTAAGGAGAATATTTAGACATGTTTTAATAAGGAATCCAGTGGCCTCGTGAGCTTACCTAATATGAGTCTCTGTGCTGCCGGATCTGTGTTCCTGGATGGTGTAGCTTCTGAGAAGGGGGGCCAAATGTCCATTAGGTCTGATGGCAAGGTGATTAGTTTGTTGCTGGATAGGTCCAGGTAGGTGAGGTTTCTCAGGTATCTACTGGCCTCAGATGGAATGCTGGTCAATTTGTTGTTATGTAAATCAAGGGTTCGTAAGTTGGGCATCTCCACAAGAGACTCCCAAGGGAAACTCGACAGCAAATTCCCATCCAGACGCAATTCATGCAGCTGCTTCAAATTATAAAAGCTGCTGGCATCAATGTTAGCCACACAATTGTAGGTCACCCACAGGTATTTAAGGTCCACCAAGTAGTAAAAGGCTTCAGTGGGGATTCTTCGTATGACAGTTTTTTCTACACGAAGTTTTACTGTGTCCACAGGAACATTAACAGGGATCTCAAACATATCAGGGTCATTACACAGCACAGACCTAGCACCAAACAAAGAAAGATCTGTATTTCATTACCAGAGACTTGCATCTCAAATACATATTGAAGTGTTAATACCATTTCCACCACCACTACTGCCAAAATATCAGATCACGTGCAGTCTTCTATGTTTAAAAGACAGAGACAATTAAGAGGTGGACTTCCTTTCTAAAGAGAAAGTGAATATAAAATATTAATGATACTGCTGCATTAATTCCAGATAAATTTAAATGCTATCTTTTATCCAGTCATTTTAGGGCCAGAAATGTAATTCAAGAACAGAAGGATTTTATTTGTATTTTTATCATTGAAACAGGAGATTCATGACCTCTATTTTAATAAAAAGTCTATAATTCTTTGTGTCACTTTTTCTAATTTCTCTTCAAGTGTGGAGATATCAGATATTTAAGGCACTAGAGTAAATATATTTGTGGAACTTTACTTTTGTAAGTAGGTTGAAGATTACAAACTTTTCAAACTCGGTGCTTAAATTTAAGCTTCTAAATCCACAGGTAGTCACCTAAATAGAAGTGGCCTAGTTTGCAGAGATTCTGCCGACTTTCTACTTCCATTGACTTCAGTGGTGCTGGGTTTTCTCAGAACTTCTGAAAATTAGGCCATTTCAATTTATTTTAAGTGCCTATATATGGTTTTAGGAGTCTAGGCATCCAGGTTTGAGAATTTTGATCAAAGTTAATGTCTCTCCTTTCTCTCCATATAGATGCTGATTTACGAAGAACATCCATTTTCCTTTCTTCCCATCAGAACTTTGTACTAGATATAGCACAAGAATAAAACTAGCTGAAATTGTAATTCCCCAAATGAGCAATAATACAATGTCCAGTGCATCTACTATAAAATATTTCAAAGTGGCTAAGCTTTTTCTTCGTCATCATACTTTTTCTATTGTTGAACAATGAGATTTTCCTACAGATTAAAGGAAATGTTTGCATTAATCTAAAACCAGGATTACCATACCATGAATAACTGGTTTGAGAAATGGAATTTTCAAGGAAATATTGACATTTAGTAAGTTAGAGTGCAGAGAGAAGTCTCTTTCTGTAAAAATTGAAGATTTAAAAGGCATCCAGCTGCTAAGTAAAAATCAATAAGACAAGATATTATTGCTATCTGTTAACATCCATGCACATTGCTTACTATGTAAAGTGGCATAAAAATGGAATAAACTTTCCCCTTTATACTTCTAAAAAGTACATGAACTAAAACTAAAACTACACAATCTGTACTCATCAGTGGTGTCAGAGAATGTTATTCTAAATTTCCATCAACCTATTTTCCTATAATTACGTTGTGTAATGGCAATAAAGAAAGGCATACCTTGTTCCCGTGCCATCACTTCTGCCATGGTAAATGCAAGTGCATTGTGAAGGACAAAAACTGTTTATCTCTTCAAAAAAGCTAATCATGATGCATAAACAAACAAACAGATACATGACTTCCTCCCAGCAAAATTGATATGAACAAAATCTAAAAACTTTTATTCCCAGGCACTCGTGTGCTGTGTGCTATGAATGTGAATGTAGACATCCATTTAGTAATAGCAGATTACAGTGGATTAGTTGAGATCTGTAGCTACTTAACCTTCAAATGTATCCTGAAAAGGATCAGTTGAACCAGTTTGTTCTTTATTATGCCAAAGGAAAATATTGTGTTAAAATTATACCTATCACATATCAGGACTATCTTTATAGGTAACTATATTGAATATAGATTTACTAGATATATTTTGACATATCCCTTTACTTCACAGGGGTGTTGTGCAGTTTAGTTAGCTAATATTTGTAAAGCACTCCGATTGTGGAAGAAAATGTACTATATAGGTGTAACATGTCAAAGACAGTATGAAATAATAAGCTCAAAGGGGCATATTCTAAGACTGAATAACTGTACAATGCAGAATGTACCTGCATTTTAATATTAAAAACATTCAAGATTAATAGCACGAGTTAGGTTTTACAACTTTTTTAAAACAATTTTTTTGGACTTTACCAAAAAGCTTAAACATATTTAAATAATAGTTGCATTCTAAAAAGAATGTAGATGACTTCATATAAAACTTAAACGTTAATAGAACAGTCAAAGAAATAAACTAATTGTTGGTGCCATCTACTGATTATCAATTGATAGCACCAAAAATATCATGTGAAGTGAAATCCCCTTAGACAGTGCTTTAAAATGTGTGTTCTTCATTCTTCCTTGAAGCATTAGAATGTTTGCTTTTTAGAACAGATTAGCAGATGTCAGAACAAACTATATTCTCTCTCTTTGTTTTATTGTCAATGAAAGGTAAAAAGTTCAACATCCAGCATTCCAAAAGGGTCTGTGTCTCTTTAAAAAAGGCACAGCAACTGGATAACAGGAAGTGAACTCAATATGTTAAGTAGCTGTAGTTAGATGAAGCCGTTTTAGTTGAGATCTGCCTGAGTGTTGTTCATATTTTATATTACTGGTAGACAAGATATTTATTCTCCAAACATCAGAAATACCAATATCAAGTTAACTACCACCTATAACTGAATCTTTGAAAAGATATTCATCCCTTCAGCCCTGAATAAACTGATTCTCCCAAGATGGCCAACCCTAGGCATTCAAAAACCATGAGTCAGGCCTCAAATATCATGAGATTTTCTTAAAATAATAAATTTGGGGGGGTTTTTTTACTTGCCTTCTGGTTTGAACTTCTAACATGTGCTTGGGTCACATTTTCAAGATTTTCTCTGCAGTTACGAAGGTTAGAATCTTACTATTTCTAAAATGAAAGCTGAGATTCTCACATAATCACTTGACTCCAGAAGGCAGAAAACCACCAAATATCGCAAAACTGATAATAAAGAGAGTTGGCAATACTGGAGTTAAATAGGCCTGCAAACTACAGTACGCACAGAAGCAACCTTTTCAGGTCAGATCAATCTGTGCATTTAAGACACGGAAGGAAATGCAGGATACAATAGTACTGTGCCAGAAGTCTTGGGAACTGGTTTAGAGTTCAAAGAGGGAAATTACACATACCAAAAGAATTACGCATACACAAAATTTATTTCTGTTACTGTAGCACAATTAAGCAGATCCTGCTTTACTCTCCCTTCCTCTCTCCCACACCATTTTATCCCACTATCCAAAAGTTACAAAACACACTGAGCATTCACGATCGCCTTTTGAGAGGGATAAGCATATTATGCCAATTGGCCTAGTCTTCAGTACTAAAATCTTGGCATTTTAAAAAAAAAACTATATTAAATATTATTGAGACAAAGAGAAACAAACTGGCATGTTGGAGTGGATTATTATTATAGTGTAATACAAATTTAATTGTGGCCCAGGTTTGACCACTTATTTCCATGTAGTGTACAAAACATATACGATAGGGTAAATAAAGTGGCAGTGCTTTCAAGCAGCCTCGTCATGTCAGTGTGCTTTGAGAGACACTCATTGGTAAGGCGTTATTAATAGTTATCTCCTGCCGAGTTTGACATCGAACCATTGCCAGGATTGCTCTCCGGAACCTGCAATGTGAGGAGGGAAGCAAAAATTCAGATGATTAGAGGCATAGATAAAGAAGCAAAAACAGAGATAAATTAAGATCAAATTCCTCAAATGTGCTATAACAATAAGGCTTTTTATTTTAATAAAACTTTTAGAATTCAATTAGTCTCTAGTCTCGTCTTCTGCCAGTGTAAATCAAGAGGAACTCTGTGGAGGTCTGTGGAATTGCATCAGTGTGAAACTAGCATGCGTGGAATTTTGTTCGAGTGACCTTTACAATCCATTTTTTTCAGGACAGTCCCATTTTTCATTTTTTGTCACACATCACCTCCATATTGGTGCACAAAACAAAATTCATTCCACACATGGGTGGGAAAAATTAGAGGGAACACGGGTCATTTCCCTAGCAGGAGATACTGGTGCAAACTCTAGAACTTGATTTAACTCAGCCCTAGCCCCTAGGGAGAGCACCCACAGCAGCACCACTACCTGTGGTGCTTGGTGGACACCATGAGTCAGGCCAGCACAAGTTGGACTGCCCGCCAGCACAGCTGTGTGATAAAATGTAGGGACATGAGTGGGTGAATGGAAGCATGCTGGCTGTGTAGTACATGAGGGTCTAGGTAAAGGGCAGATCTAAACCAACAGGGTTGGAGAGAAGAGTCAGACCATATCAACTACTCAGCAGTAACAGTTCAGCTTATCTGTATGGATGTCCCAGACCCTGCTTGCAGGTTGGGGAATGGGAAGGGAAGGATTCCAGCATCCCCAACCCCTGTATACTTCTGAACCACAGGCAAAACCCTTTTGATTTTGGCTGTTTTTGTGAGACCAGGAATATGTCCCAAAATTATTATCTCAATTCAATATGATACCTATGCTCAAAATATGGTATAGTTTTATTTTGACAGAAGAGGAGCCAGCAGACTTGTAGGTTTGCTCTTAAACGTCTCAAACCACCCCACTAGGACACTTCCCAAGGCAAGCAATTATATCCATGGGAGCTACGTGTCACTAAGGCCCAGATCCTCCAAGGAACTTAGCCTCCTAACTTTAATGGAAGCTAGGAGGCTAAATACTTTGAGGATCTCTTGGGCCTAAGCAGCCATACGTTTTAGCCAGTTTAATTAAAAGCAGACAGTCCCAGATTCAGATAGGATTCAAATTTCACCCTGATCCCATCTTGGCAAAGGACTGTATCTGAAATTGTTTTGCAAAATATTTTTATGAGGATAAAATTGAAGATATCATGGAAATGTTGTCAGACACCTTCAGACATATATAGCACAGATACTACCCCCTACCTTTATTAAAACCTGTCCAAAAGATCATCCAACCCATCACAGATAACTCAGCACTGGTTTAACCTTTCCATCTCTTTGTTAAATATTTTGTTGTATCTTACAGAAGGTCTTTCTACACAACTAGGATGCCCAGTAATCATAAAGTAGATGGAGGCTGTTAATTTAAAAATGGGACACTTACTTTTTGTTTGCAATGACATAAATACAGGGGTTATAGAATGTGGAAGATTTTGCAAATAGAGGTGCTATGATGGCCATTGCAGGAGAAATCTTCTTTGGGTCTCCAAAGGAAGACCATAAGCATACAATGGAATATGGAGACCAAGCCACCAAAAACATCACAATCATCACAATAGACATCTGTAAAACAAGAAAAAATGTTTTATAGACCAAACCATTTATATATGCTTACCAATATCAAAATCAAACATTATATTTATTTAAGAATTAAGACCCTCCTCCATCACCTTTGTTACATCTACTTGATCAGACCAGTCTATGTTGATGCTCTCCAGGCAGTTACTGGTAGTGTACTGTTTCATTGTTCGGGAAATATTGTAGTAACAGTAAAACATGACTGTTAAGGGCACGACAAAATTAACAGCAATTACAGTCATTGTATAAGAAACAAAGGACCTGTAAGCCAAAAAATAAATACAAGATATTACAACTGTGCAGCTTTGAAAAATGACTGAAAAATGCATTGTTCCCTTATGTTATTTTATTAATAAAACAGTCAGAAAAAACATTTTCAAAAGCTAAGTACAATTTCTTCAACTTGATAAGTTTTATTAGGCTCAGTGACTCTTACACTTAGGATTCCTAACGCTTTCCAATGTCAAGTATTCTAACATCCTTTTTTGATTTATTATAGACTACTTCAGTATCTACTTCTGAACTGCCATTGACTTTTAGAAATTGCATGGTATGTTCTTAGGAGAAAACATTGACCACAGTGGTGAATAAAAATAAGTGATGGGTCTACATTTGAAAAGTAAAACAAAGTTTTCAAAATCTTACGCATCATTTTTCCGCCAGTTTATTGTGCAGGTGGCTCCTGTTGGATCTGGGGCATAGCTAGCCCAACCTACAATAGGGAGCAAGGCCCAAAAGACTGCATTTATCCATGCAGCTAGGATCAGGGAAGTATAGTTACAGGTAGTCATTCTTCTTCCTGTAACCAAGCAAATATTTTTACATCAAATCACTCGATTCTTTTACTTCTCTCCAAGGTTTTATTTGAACCAAAAATGTTTCCAAGCAAGACAATTAGCATAGTAATTATAAATGATCCTTACAAACACCTGGCACACTGCAGCTCACCCATTTTACTTAAGCTCTCCTATATCACAGATAAATGACATTTAAATACACCCAGAAACAGAGCTGGAATACATCTCAGCATTATCACACCTTCCCCCCACAAAGCTAGCAATAATAGATGTTGCTGATGCCATATCAAATTGAGAGAAAGAAAAAGAGTGGGGGGATGTAGGGAAAGTGAAAAAATTAACCATTATAATTTTTAAACCCATAATAAAGATCAAGGGAAAAATACAATGTAGAAAATGAATGATATTAAGAATACAGGTCAGCTTCAATTAGTCTTCTGAGTATTATTAAATTATTCACAGACCTGAAGAAGAGCTCTGCGTGGCTCAAGAGCTTGTCGCTCTCACCAACAGAAGTGAATCCAATAAAATATATTAACTAACCCATTTTGTCGTTCCCCCCCTCCCAGCTTCAATTATTGTCAGGAAACATTCCACAAAGAAGGGCCAATGGCTTCCTTCTATATACATGACTTTGTTAGCTATATATGGGATAGCTCACATAACCAATTACTGCAGAACCATGCCCAAATTTTGGAAGTAGGTTTCCACAAGAGGAAATAAAAGAACTTGCATGAAGGTTCATAGATGTCAACTAATAAATGATTAAAATGATCATTTTTGTGCAAGAGTTATATCCAAGAGAACAGTACCTATATCAGGCCTGCAGATTGTCAGGTAACGATCAATTGCAACAACTGTAAGCAACCCGATACTTGCCATTCCAAAGAAGATATTTAAGGCAGCATAGATCTGAAATTTAAAAAGATAGCATGTCCATTTCACTTACTACTGCAAATGCTTCCAAAGGTTTGAGTCTCCTCCTGTGTCCTGAAGCTAAGTGTTATCATGGGTTATATTCAATGCATTCATCAATGACCAATTTGTTTAACAAACTATTAACAATTTGACAGGTTTCAGAGTAGCAGCAGTGTTAGTCTATATTCGCAATAAGAAAAGGAGTACTAGTGGCACCTTAGAGACTAACCAATTTATTTGATGCATCCGATGAAGTGAGCTGTAGCTCACAAAAGCTTACACTCAAATAAATTGGTTAGTCTCCAAGGTGCCACTAGTACTCCTTTTTTTATTAACAATTCGAGTTGCTTAAGTAAAACTAAACATTTTAAGATAAGTGTGCTTGCATAAGACCTCATAAATCCCATTGAAGAAGCTTGCCAAAAGTCACCATTTATTTTAACTCATGTTAAATACTGAATTTCATGATCCTGGGATGCAAAGTTGTTTATTTTTTAATTAATGTTTTTGTTGCATATTGGGGAAACACAAACAACATTTTTCTTACTGCAGAAGTTATAAACAGAAATTCACACTATTCTACGATTTCAGTTTACAGGATTTCTTCAGTTTAGATCAAGTTGAGTTTAGAGTTCTGAAGATCCTAAGAACTCAAATCAAGGCACAGTGGAAACTCTCAAATCTCATCCACAAAATATGTCTTCCTAGATGCAATTAAATGAGTGCCCTGGATCGCTGGTGAACATTGGCTAAATTTTGAATTTGAAATTAAATCTGCAATCAGGCAAGTTGTGTGTGATTTCAGATCTTGTTGGGAGCATTCTGCTGTCCTGTTTAATTTTTGCCAGACAAATATTTGCAGGGTGTATAATTAATATGACTGCTAAATACTCATTTAAAATCATATTTAAGTAACTGCATGCACAGTAAGCAAAGATTATTACATTTCTGCTAATGATACAATGTTTTAGTGACAATTTTACATGAAAAGAGAAAAATTGTGCAAATTCTAAAATAAGATGGCCATTTCTTTGAATATTTACCAGGATTTTCAAGATGACTACTGGTTATGCAGAAGTCTATTTTATGGGTACCTTAATAGACATGCCTTAAAGAGGCCTGATTTCTGAAAGTGCTAAGCTCCCACGCTCTGCAGATCAGATACTTTAAAGTGTATCAGTTTGACCACCCAAAGATTGAGGCACCCAAAATCACTAGTTACTTTGAAAATCTTGGTTACTGAGTGATGAGAAGCATCCATGAATTCTACAATAAGTAATGGGATTTACTTTATTATAGTTATTTTAATATTGTATATTTAACATCAATACAAGTTTATGCTTCAATAATCTTCCAAAGTTTAAATAATGAAAATTAGCAATGCGTCCTAAGCAACCCCCCAGATCCAAATACCACTGAGTTTTAAGGAAGTTCAGATCCAGACCTGGACCCATTGCTAAAGAACATTAAAAAAATCAAAGGAAGGTATTTTTCATATATTCAGGTTTGTGTTTAATTGCTTAGTACTTGTTTGGTCCTTGATTTAATATAAAAAAATCCCAAATACCTGGCATCCAGTGTAGCCAAATTTCCAGCTTCCATGTAGGTCTGAAGCAGCAGACATAGGATAACCAATGCCACTAACACCAATGTCAGTAAAAGCCAGGTTAATAATAATTGCATTTGTTGCTGTCCGAAGTTCCTTGTACTTAACAAAGATGCCTAACACAATTATGTTACTGAGAAGGCTTATCACCCCTGTGAAAACACAGAAAAAGGAAGGCTTACAAGTGGCAGAAATAAATATACAGTATTGGTAGTAACAAACCAAAATACATACTCATAATGAAATCTAAATATAGAATGGGTTTATTTGAATCTGCAAAGATCATATTTAACAGAGAGAGCTTTCCTAATTTACAGTCTCAAACTCTGATTCACTAAGGTTTATAAGGACATGATTAATTTTAAGTACAAAAGGACATGCTTTAGTATCTTGATGAATCAGGGCCTCACTATCTGAGCTCAATGGGTATGGCAAGTATCCAGAATCTCTCAGACTAGAATCTTAAAAGCTCCATCCTGCTGAAGTAGTGCTGAGCCCTCAGTAGCACTGCTGAACACACTGCATTGTCATGATCCAGCAGAATGAAGTACACTGAAAGGAGTGGGTGCGGCAGGCTGGTTGGGCTGGCAAAAACACTCTGGCATTGAGCTGCTGGCTGTGATACTGCTTCACAAGATGCAATAGAAGCCTTTATGTGGAAGACCCTCCCAGCAACTGCAGTAACTTGCTTTCTGCTAAGGACAGCTCTGCGGCAGAACTCTAAAATAATGAAAATGGCTACTATGCACAGAATTTGCAAGTGCTAAATTATGAGTAAGCTAGAGTGCCTTGATCATCCATCTCCATCCTAGGCACACCCACTTCCTCCCTGCTCATCGGTGGTCAGTTCATTGCAGGCATAGGAGTTTGCTCACATTGTATATATTCCACTCCTTTAAGTCCAGTCCTGCTTCCTTTGAGTTTTCCAATTGGCTTCACGAGTAGCATGGTTGGACCCAAAGTGAGGGTCATTCTGCACAGCTGCTTTGTGCTGAGCACTAGCCCTTATGCTGGAGACACTATTTTCCATGTGCTCAGCATGCTATCTACAGGATCAATACGAATGAAATCTCCATTTTCTCATCTCTCCGTTAATGATTTCATTTAAAACAAAGCACCCTAATTTTTCCTACATTCTCAACCAGTAGGGACAGCTTCACAATGAGCATCAGTGTATGGTTGTCTCATTGAATATACAGCCAGAGAAACTGAAACAATAGCACCAATTGAGTTCTGAATCTTATTACAGAAACTATTATATTTAAATCAAATATTTTAAACACAAATTTAGCAAAGTCTCATTGATTTTTCAGCTATATTGCATTCTTTTTATTATCACAAGCTGTTCAGAACATTAGCAGCTATCAGAGTGGGCATGTGTTCAGACAGGAAAAGTTTCCTGTACAGCATGCTTTTAAATGACAAGAAGGTGCTGAGTGTACCTAAAGGCCACATATGTTTTGATGATTACCAATGGCAGGAACGGCACAGCACAAACTATTAAAATGAAGGGAAAACGTATCCAGATTCAGAAATAGCATAGGGATGCCTCCACTTTGTTCTGTGAGATGTCTTGGCATGAAAGGATTACAAATTCTCAGATTTCCTCAATTAAACCTTGTTACCTTGATCGTGGCAAATATCACAGAGCCTTGTACATTTTTTGATCAAGAACAGCAAAAGGGGGCTCCCCTCTCTTATTCTTCTTTCTAACGGACGGGAAGAAAATTAAGGCAGTCTCTATTCAATAGGCAATAGAGCAGGACCCTGTTAATGTGAACTTCAAAATAATCAAGTAGAATGTAACTCCTGAATAGTTATAATGTCTTAACTACAGAGGGAGTTTGCACCTTCAGTTAGTAATCCTTCACTTGTAATGAAGCTATTCTGTGACTATGAAACACTTGATTTAAGATGGTTCCATTTCACCATTGTGAGCAAGCCACAGAGACAGAAATGGTTTGAACATACCAGTGGTGAACATTAAAACAAAAAATAACCACACTCTAAACCAAGCTCCAGCAGTTATTTCATTTTCAGAGCATGGTGAAATATCTGCTGATACTATAGCATGGTAGCTGTTGATAAATGTTGACTTAATGGTGACCACTGTATCTGTATTTCCTTTCCTTTGTCATCTTCTCCATCTGCTAACTAATACAATGAGATTAAAGTCTTCCACTGATGAGCTCTTTCTCCCATGGCAATGGAACTCAATTACTGACCAACATGTTCAGGATGTGAATTTGTTAGAATGAGGTGTTCAGAAATGGACCAAACTTATTGGCAAAAGTTCCTGCACTTAACCTTGGTTCATACTATAGCTGCAATCATTGCTAGCACTGCTTCCCTAATCAACTAAGACAAAGTAACAAGAAAGAGAAAAGGAAAAAGAAAAGAAAAAGATGTTTCAGCTACAGATATTTCAGACCGTATTTGTAACAGTTAGTAAAATGTTTTCAGACAGAAGTGTGAATGTTGGGTAGACTATGTCCCTTTAACTCAAAACCCAGCACTGTAGGTTTACACAACTGGCAAATACATACAACAGACCCACATGTCAGTTGCCCAGGTGAGAGAGAAAGAGGAGAGGTTTTTGCCTTTGCTAATCTCTGTATCTCCTGTTAATATTGCTCTTCATAAAATGGTCAAATTATTTGATAAACCAGACATTGTTACAACCCTAATCCTGTCAATTTGAGTTAAATCAAAGTCTGGACAAATGACCTACATTTCTGAGAGTGCCAATATTATCCATTTATCTGCAGATGATCTGGTGGCACCAATGAGTAAAAGAGCATATCTGGAGTTTCAACAGATTATTATTGAATACAATAGATTCTTAGCAAAACTACAAGGAGAACTTAAAAAAGATTAGAGCTGTTTGAAATATCAGCCTTGGTATCAAAAAAAACTAAATGAGTTCATCTTAAACAGAAAAACGATTTGTCAGATACTATACAAAAAAGATTCACTGAGTAAAATTTGACCTTCATAATTACTGCACATAAACCATAAAAATCAGAATAATTAGTTGAAAATTCTTCATAAGCTAATAACGCTGAAATTAGCTGGAAAAAGTATGCCCAAAACTTACAATATTTCCTAACAAAAATATGTATACCTAAAATGGCTTAATTTTTCAATTGAACAGGCATAAAATAAACCCAGGCATATTTTTAAATGTGCTAGATTGTAGAATTAAAGAATTTACTTTTGAAACATTCAATTATCGTACTGAAATAAACAAGTTTTGAAGAAAAGTTATTTCATATTTGATCTTATTTATTTCATATTTTGATCTCAGCTCCTCCAACTCTTATCCCAAAGCCCACTGCAATGAGTGGGAGTAAACTGACTTTGGATCAGGCCCCCAACATGTGCGCTACTTTTCCTAAAAATGCGTCATCAGTGAAACAAACATACTACTGAAACAAGAGTCTCCTTATCTCCCATCAATGAGCAGTCCCCTCCCTATCAGTGACATTCCAACACTTCCGCTTACAACCTCCACACAGACACCCATGCACACGCTCAGATTACACACATACTGTTGTGAACATGTGACCCTCAGAGGCATATCAGGATAACTTCAAGCGTATCAGTGAAAAATGCAAAATGTTGCAACTTCTATTCTTATTCCTTTTGCACGCTGGCAGAATTCCGCATTTTTTGCTATAATCATGTATAAGCAAAATACACTTTTTTAAATAATGCAGTCTTAAACTGTACCCCTCATTTTAGAAGTTTCTATACATTTTACAGTCACCCTGTTGTTTATCTACTCATCTACCTTCAAGTTGAGAGACACTAGACCTTTTGCTTTTTGTATATAAAAGACATTTCATTGGCAATAACCCAAAATGAATATTGAAGCCTAACTTCCCATTAAAAAAAAAAAATAATAACCCACCAACCTTCATACCTGCTGTTATTAAGTAAGCTGCGACTATATTGTGCTCAGTCTGTGAAAAGGCTGACTGAGCTTCATTTTCACTTTCTGAGGAGTTAGTTGAAACATTCCAAAACATTTTAGACTGAAGAAACTGGGGTATTCCCTCCATGTGAGTTCTTCAAGAGGACATACACAAAACACTCCCAGATCCTTTCAGGCAAATACTTTCATTATGAAACAGACTCACTGAACAATTTTAAAAAACTCCCGTCCCCCCACCCTCCACTGACAAGCTACCAACAGGATTTAACTGGACTATGCAAAGGAGTTTACATGCCCAATTTGTGCAAGGAAAAGCTTCTAAGCAAAACAAAGAGCAGCAAAGAACTAGGTGCATTTCCAACAAGATGCTTACATTTCAGAGTCTTATTGCTAAAGAGATTAGCTGTCACATGCCCCCACACTTTTTACTTCAACTTCTTGTGCAACATTTCAGAAGATCTAGACAAGAGTTGGCTAGATTCAATAGAACTTCAGCCTTCTTTGGAATTAATTCTAATAATCACAGTGAGCACACGATAGGAACACTAAAAATAAAAAATAGTTTCTCTAAAATGTAGGATACACCTCATCTAAACTCCACTTTTACTCCTTACTATAACTTCTCAGAAATCTTTGTTGATTTGACTTAAATAATCCTACTAGTAAATATTAACCTTTCATGATTTCTGTATGCTAAACTCTCATAATTCTTTTACATGTTAACCACAATCCTTTTTATGTTGTATATTTATATGTTTAGTGCCCTATACCTACTGAAACTGAAAAGTTCTTTGTCCTTCAGTTGAACCTAGTACATGAAGGGAAAGTGAACCCAGTAATGGAATGTATGTAACCTTTTACCCTGACCTTACTAAGATAGCCAAGACATCCAGGGAAGGGACCCTATGGAAGTATGTTAAAATAAATAAGCCTGGGTAATTGATAAGGGGGTGTTTATAATCTCAATTATGTTCTGTCATTTATCAGGGACATTTCATAAATCGCAGAAAACATCTGTGATGACAAATTATGACCCACTGAAAGATGTTTTTAACTCAAAGGAAGTGCTTATTACAACAGGTGTTCTTAATAACTGAATTAGAAATTCCTTTAGCTTATCAATTATGTAAACTAAGTTTCCATAAAATAAATTCTGTAAGTAAATACATAAAATGAGATATCAAAAACAGAACACATAGTGAAATTAAGACTGGGAAGGTAGTTTTCCCACCAAAAAGTCATTTTTGCCTCACACTCTATAAAAGGAAAGTTTGGGAATGACCACAGCCAGAATTCCATCAGTTACCAAGGAAGAGACCAGGGTGCCGTCCTTTCACCATTAACAGGAGGAGGTAATGAAGGTTTCCTTCACGTAGTTTAATACTGTATTAATCTTCAATATTTTAAATTAAATAATTCCATTTGAGTCTGTTATTTTGCCATCTCCCTGTTATTAAATTCAAACACGCTACAATCAAGTGAATGGCTGAAATGAGAAAAAACAACAGCCAATATTTTCAAAAGTAGCGATTTTTGGCAGCCAATTTGACACACTTTGAAGGGGCCTGATTTTCTGAGGGTGGGTGCTCAGCACTTTCTGAAAGGCAGGCCCTTTTGATGTGGCTCAAGTTGGACAGCCAAAACTTAAGGCGCCTGTGCTGGAATGCTAAAACTAGGTGGCTTCATGCGTAACATATCTTACCTCAGTTGGTAACAGCCATACTTGGCAGTGGATTACAGTATCTTAAGGAGAACACATCTCTTGTATCTCTCTCCAGGATGGAAGCTCTGTATCAAGTCCAAACCTGGTACAGAAGCCAGACCTGCTAGTAGCAGCCCTACAACCTAATGTGTACATGACAGCGCCCAAAATCACTAATTCCGTTTGAAACTCTTGACCATTATAAACGTTTTAACATTATCATTTGATGTCTACATTATAGTAGCACTGAGAGACCAACCAATTTGGGGTCCCATTGTGCTAGATGCTGTACAGTGAATGACACTCCGTCCCTAGAGAGCTTACATACTGCAATTTTTCTCAGTACAAAAAATGATTACAAGTTGTAAAGTAAGAGGTGTGCCACCACTTTCCCCTCATAAAAGTCATTTTGGCTTTGCTTTTAGACTGCTGAGCACATACTATAGAAGATCATGGGTAAGTCTGTGAGTTAGTCCCATCTCTTCTATTATGACTAGAGATCTGCATTCACTTGTGTAAGTTCTCACATTGCAGCTAGTACTTGTACTTCTTTGTCACAAGAGCACTTGAGTCGGTCTTTGGAATGGGGGCAGGGTGGAAGAGTCTGTGAGGAGAGAAGAGATGATGTTGTCTTGGCAATGAAACCACTCTCTCAGCACCACGCTTTATTTTACAAGACCAAACCATAAAACGTTTCTCCTCCATGAATACGGATATCTGGTTGAAATCTGTTCTTTGCCTACATTTTTTGGCACAATTTTCAGAAGTTCTATAGCTCCTGTAAATTCCATGTAAGTCGAGAGAGGTTAGCACCTATGAAAAACAGGCCACAACCATTTCCATTCTAAACTGAATTTCAAACTCAGGTAATGGCTAATAAAGACTAGGTATAAAAGTTTGCATGTTATCAGAAAAATTGCAGTTTTCTGATCTGTGCAGCCAGCTAAATATCACAGAGGTATCATATTGTTTTAGATACCTTATATTCCCAAATTAGGATTTTTTTTTTAAGTAAGGAAATTCTCAGCCAAAAAATGTCAAAATTAAATTAAGACTAAGAATATCTATCATTAACTTAGGGATAAAAATTCTTATAAGAACACTGCAGTTAGCAAAACAAAATAAAAAAACCAAAGCAAGAAATTCAGAATTAAAGCATATAATTAACCCAAATATTTGGATGTGCATATGGAAATGCACAATTAATTTACCAAACTACCTGAAATATATAAATACTTAGCACTTTGCCCCTTGGCACGACTACTTTTATCCGTCAATAAGAAATAGTGTTATCTGTGACAAGAACTAGAATGATTTCGTCTTATAGCGATTATGCCACATCTAGCCTTACTAAATGTCAAAGCCACTCCCCAGAAAATGTTATTTAAAAAATTCCTGAACACAAATAGCTCACTGAAGGCAATCATTCCCCACTCTGTAAGGGCCCAGTCATGCAAGGTTGCTGAGGGTGCTCAGTACTCTGGTAGGCAGTGGATTGAGCCTTCTGATGCTGACCCAGTGGCATTAGATGTAACCAACAATGGAGATATGAATGAGGAAAAGCCAGTGCTCAGGTACACATTTTTTATCCCACTTGTGAACCTACAAGTTCATTGGCTGTTTAAGCCATAGGCTGGAGCCTTCTCAAAAGGTCTTAGAAAAAGTTGACATCCAAAACCAGCATCTTACAAAAAAAATGCAAGAGTCTCAGAAAAGATGGGATACTGAAATTGTCCAGAATCAATATTAAGGTAGTGTGGGTACCTTAACTGTGAATTTGCATATTTTCAAATGTTTGGGTTTCTTGTAAGCTTACTCTAAAATTTCCTGCCCTTTTAATGGCTGCTTTTTGCTACTCACAATTGGCTTGTAACAACTTTAACCTATAAAAAGTTTTACAGCTTGTCTGTGAATTACTCGGTATAGTTTCACTAGGATGTGGAACCACTAAAAAATGAGTTGTTTGATGCTGGTGAGTTCTGCTCTGAGTTATTCTCAGACTCTTCATTCAGCTTAAAAGGATACAATATCTATAGTGCTTGTTTCCATCCTAGACTATTTGTAGGTTTTAGATAGCTGAAGATCTGAGCTGGACAAAAAGACTTAACACAACTGTAACAGAAACATCAAACTCTCTTCTCTGGCATCCTGACTCTTGTATTCACCCTTAAACTCCAAGATCACCTCTCTCACCACTGCTCTATCACCAGGCACCACCCCACCCTCAAGTTTAGAATGGATTTTATTTTCCCCACAGTATCATGTTCAACATGCCATCCTACCTTTCAAGGCTATACATTGCTCTGCCTCACATCTAGTCGCCTCCCTTCCTTTGTGTGTGCTATGTATGCAAATTTGACTTTTCTACAAGCAACTACGCACTCTCTTGCATTCCATTCCTAGAACATCCTCCCAGTCTGAGCACTAGTCTTCAAATCCTTCTCAAAACATTTACACTTCCATCACTGTCCTCCACTCCAGCCCTTACTCGGGACACTATTCCCAAATTATAGTAAGGGCAGATTTGCAAAGGCAAAAAGGGCAGTTAAGCACCCGACCTCTCTTTGAGCATCAATAGGAGGTGAGTGCCTGACCACCCTTTGTGCCTTTGCAAATGTCCCCCTTGTTAAAAAATGACAGGGGAGCAAAGAGGATGCATATGTAACAGTAATCGTCCCATGTTCATTTTCATCCTCTCACTTTGTCAGTCTTTGGTATGTTAAATATAATTTAAAATTGTAACATCCTTTGCCATAGCACATCTTTCTTGTCCATAAAATACCAAGCCTGTCTGTTGGACTGTATAAGTAATGCAACACAAGATAGGGGTCATGCTTTATGACTACAAGAGATGGAACCTTTCACTTCATTGGATCCAGTTTGGTTAAGACCAATGGAAAGTTTTTGTTGTTATCCAAGAATCATTAGTGGCATCAGTAAGAATATCTCCACCTATATCCAGCATATAGATATCTAAATCATGACTGTTAATGACAACAGATAAGCAAAGAACTGAACTAGACATGGAGACTCAATTTACTCTTAACAGAACACTACCTAAATACATTTAAAACCTCAGTTTAAGTGATTAGTTTAAGGTTTAACAGCAAGTCTGTAGCAAAACCAGGAAGAAAATTTCTACCTCCTGAATCCAAGAGCTCCTGTGCTTGAACAAGTCGACACAGTTTCCTCCCATAAAACACAACTACCAGAATTTTACTTTATACTCTCCCATCTGTCTGTACCCATCTATTATACTTAGATTGTAAGCTTCTTGGGGCAGAAACTGGTTTTTTTTGTTCTGTGTTTGTACGGTGCATAGTACAGTGAATTCCAGGTCCATGCCTAAAGCTGCAAGGGGCTATGGTAATACAAATAATAGTTCACCAAGTATGGCAAGGACTGAAAAATAAATATTTTTACCAAGGGTGAACATGTTAAAATATATTCACAATAAAATGAGCTTAATATTAATGAGAATATAAAGGTATGTTCCACTCCAAAGTTTATTTTCTTCCATATTGAGAACACTACACAAAACATATATTCCCACTTTATTTTGTACACCTCTAATAAAATGTCCCAGTACATGGTATAAATGATATTACCAACAGCTTCCCCTGCTGATTGATAAGAAGGTTTTATAAAAATCTTCTTTCACGTTTGCCTGCAGAGTACAGATTGTCCCCCCACCCAAATTCTGAAGAGCCACCGTAGTTATTAGCATTCCACCCATCCCACAATGCACCTCATTGGATAAGCCTGCCAAAACCCGGATCCATAGGACAAACACATGCCAGCAGTTTGTGGAATCCTTTCTGCAACACTTGTCTTACAGCACACCTGTAAGGGACTAACACTCCACACCATTTCACTATTCCACGTAATCTGGGATGAAGACTGAGGTGGCCTATAGAAGTACATGGTATTAACAACCTGGACTTTCCCAAAAGTTACAGGCCCATTTTTACTTTTAATTAAGATTTATTCAGGAAAGTGTATTAAGCATTCTTTACTATCCTCCTTTTCTTGCATGGTGCATTTTATACAAATTTTCAATTTTTTAAAAAGACAAATGTTGAAATATTTGTCTTTTAGACTCTGTTAATCATTGAAAATATTCCAAAATAGTAAACAAGAGAAAAAATTAAGCACGGTATGTGCAAGATACAGAGCATAACAAATGCAACAATAAAAAGACAGGGAGAACAAGACATCAGCCATGTGTAACACAGATTCATATCTGTGCCCTTAGAGAATCTGCAGCTTCTTTTTTACTTCTTCAGTGGATCGTATACTTTCAACTTCAACATGAAGTCAAGCACTAACTAAAATAGACTGTCAGAAACGAAGAATCTAAAACCATAAAATTTAAAGTCTGCTTCGATAATTAAAAAACATTCAAGTATATTTCAAGTGAGGAATAAAGAGCTGCCTCCAATTCTTCATCAGAGAACACGTCCTCTTCATGTGTGGATACGTATCCATTAGTTGTAACAATTAAGGTTGGCAATACATTTAGTTACTCTGATTGCTTTAAAAACAACTTTTTACTTTTCAGGTCCACTAGAAAATTCAGCAGTTAGATGCCAATATCTCCACTTTTTAACGTCCTTTACCTGTTTTGAAAGAGAAAAGTGTACATTAAACAATTCATACCCTGAAGCAAATGTCTGAAATGCACAAATACTGCACAAATTACTACACTGAGAAGCCAGCTAGAGCAGTATCCATTCTTATGCCCCATTTTTGCTCAAGTTAGTTTTGGTCTTACACGGAAATACAGAAAACTGAACTTGGACTAGAGAATCTGTTGTGAAGTGCAGAAACTACCACACAGGTAACTTTTTGCATAAAACTAGTAGAAATGTGTGCTTCTTTACAAGACTGATGGCAGAAAAATTAAAGTGAATCAAGTATTCAATAACTTTTATGTGTCCTGAAATTCTCTTTTAAAAACACCCTGAAATTAAACAGCACTCTTACCCCTGAAACCACGGCCACCACCTCCACCTCTTCCTCCTCTGAAGCCTCCACCACCTCTTCCTCCTCTGAAGCCACCTGCAAAAAGGCAAGGAAATAAGTTTTCAGAAGTTAGTTCGCAAGTCTGTTCTGTACTAAGAATGTAACAAGTTACTGCACAAACATCCTCTGTATGAGAAAATGAAACAAAAATAACTGTTAAGACAAGCAAGGTTTAGTGTTCACGCCAGTCCCCTTCTCCATGAGCCACCGCAACTCCTGTCCCAAATACCAGAAGCCATTTCAAAATACCAGAAGGCATATCAAAAACAAAACATATTTGGAGTTTCTAAACCAAGCCATTTTGGACATATAGAGAGCCAAAACATGCTGTTTTTTTTTGTTTTTTTTTTTTTTTTTAAAGTAAACCGGTAAAGTTTTCAAGACACCATAACTTTGAAACTGATGTTTTACATGAAACTTCTCAGAAACTATCTACTCTTGGAGGAGATGCAAAATAAAGTTTCAGAGCAAATTTTTCTTTTTGGGAAGTTAGGTGTTTGTGTGTACAGATGCATGTCAAGAGAAAAATCAGTCTTTTAAGCAGAGGCCTAGCTTTGACCTTATTTGTGGAGCAGCTACCACAATGAAGTTAAATGTAATAAGAGATGGAAGAGATCTAGCAGGTCATCCAAGCCCACACCCCAAAACAGTTTACCAGACACTGTATTGAAGTATTTTGTCCAACACAGATTTTAAATGTGTTGTGAAATGGGGCTTTTGCCATTAACTTTGGGAGTATATTTCGTCATCTAATAGATTTTACCACTGGAAAATTATCGCTGGTATTCATCAAGTTTTCTTTTTCGTAATCTTGTGCCTTTATTTCTCCAATAAGCCATACTTCACGAGCTTTCATTGTGGTCTCAAATAAAAGTATGTATAAAACGTGTATTTCTTTAAAAATATACTAATGAAATACAACAGTTCACATGAGTGCTTGCTTGGCTGTAGGTTTTAACAAAAAAATCTGACAATTTTTTTTTTTTATTTTTTTTTAAATAGACACTTACCACCACCTCTACCTCCTCCTCTTCCACGTCCTCCTCTACCACCTCCTCTTGGAGCGCCTTTCTCACCTGGAGGCCTAGGCAGAAACCTTTGCAACGGCAATAACTTTGCTGGGTCAATATAAAACTGCAGGAGATAACCGCTGTTAGGCTTCAGGAAGAGCATAACATGAGTGCAATATTCACCACCTTCCTCCCTCTCTTCTATACATGCAGAATTTTGGCTTATTTTTTCTTTATGTCATCAACATTTTTAAAGTCTTCTTTGCAAAGAGTGACATCAAATGCCCAAAACTTTTAAAAATGTAGTTTGTGTCAACATCATAAAATTATTTCTGTAACCAGATTAAGATTTGTGGTTAAAAGAGTAGATTTTGCAAAGGCACCGATTTTTTAAAAAAAGAGATAGTTAAAAAAAGTGTATGTGAGAGCAGACAGGAAACGTAAATGAACACAAATTCTGATAAGCCATTTAACTATCAATGTTAACAGAGAACTAATAACTACAGAAATAACAGATTAAAGATTTTTGGTTAGAGTGTCACGTAAAAAAGAGAGTAAGTTCCTAATGAGATTAAATGTATATTAAACCAATGCACAACACAAAAATAGTTGTTTACTGCATATGCATTTCATAAGGTCCCAATTAAACATGCACTCTAGTGTTTTTCACTTCAGTTATGACTGTATTTTTAGATTATGTGGTGATAGGAAATTCAGATTATATAAAGGTTTATTTGGAAATTCTTCGTAAGGTTATATTTTCTTCTCTCATTGAATATACCAGAATAATTTTATGCAATTAAGACACCCACCTTTTGTAATTTTTTAAAGGAAGAAGCCTTCATGTTCTCTGACAGTTTAACTGAAAAATACTGTTAGTTTGTTTAAGGAACATAAAAGGTAACTTAACTGCATTTATAATTCTCAGTATAAACGGACAGATGTTGGTATTCTAAAAATGAGGTTATCAATTTAAATCACAGCCAGTTGATTTTTTTCTTTACTGTTACACTCATGATTACTACAAGTGAAAGATCAGAGACATATTTCTATTCTTTTCAGTTTACTTTGTGCATTTGACAGCATTTTGTGGGCATGGTTAAACCTTAATATGGAAGGAAGAAACTCAGAAACACACCAACGGGAGGAAGGCAAAATGGTAACAGTAATCTGCATAACCACACATTTGGCAGGGGAAGTGACTAGGCTTCAATTATCTCTGGCATCTTGACAATCAAAGACTGAGACAATGAAAAAGTAATGAGCTGCAGATTTTAAGTGTTTCATGAGTTAATACATTAAGGCCGACATTCTCAAAACAGAGTGCCAAAAATTAGGCACTAAACAGGGACCTATAAACTTAAGTATCCTGATTTTCAAATATACTCAACACTCCAGTTCCCAATAAAGTCACTGAGTGAGAACTGCTAGGAGGTATGCATGTTGGAAAAACCAGGACACTCAGTTAGGTACCTAAATATGGACTTAGGAGCCTAACTTCACTCATCTATGGTAAGTGAGAAAAAAGGAGGGAGAAAATTTAGCAGTAAAACTAAAAAGGAGACAAATCTATTAAACTTGCTTTGTAGGTTTCTGCTTCTGTCTACCAACCCCACTTTAAATTCATTATGAATACCATCAACAGTAAAGTGAAAAAAGCAGCAAAACAAAGTCATAACCCACACACAATCCAGAGTCACCACCATTTGGAATACCACATTAATGTCTAAAATGTATGCTGGTGTAACTTACTAAACACAGTATTTTCACCCATACGTAGGTTAGTATTTGTTTAATACACTTGCATTAATGAACAAATTAATGCATTATTAAACATCTTTAAAGCAGATTAAACATCCAGTGAGCCTTTACAACTGACCTATAAAGTAAGTAAATACCACCTTTATAAAAAAACGATATGGGGAAAATGAGAAATGAAAGTCAACCAACTTGCCCAAAGTCACATATGGTGGAAAAAGATCCTGACTTTCAAAACCCAAACTTAATCCTCAATACCACCCGTGTTTCAAGTTCAGATATTCCAGTACTGAGTGCTGGTGGCAGTTTTTTGTGGGGTGAGATGGAAATGGAATTGGTTGAGTTTTTTTAAGAGCTGATAACTAAGATGATTCAATCCTATTACCAATACCCAGCACAGTGGACTCCACTTAAAGAAATGAACTATCCAAACTATACTTGCAAAAACCCCACTGCCTGCCTGTCTTGTTCTATCACTACAGTCATAAAGTTAGTCTGTTTTAAGATATTATAGATTCTCTGCTGCCCATGTGGATCCACCATCTCTGCTCCTCCTGCAGCATGCCATACACAAGTTTTCACAGAAAGTTGAGATGACCCAGACTTATAAACAGTAGCCAAGTTTTATATATGGAAAATGCCATTCTTGTGGTTCATAGTAAAAGGAAAAATACTAAGTAATGTAAGGACCCTCCAAAAACAATATCTATTCCTGAGGGCATTCTGCGCCAAAAAGATTAAAAATTCTGTGCACCATATTTTAAAATTCTGCATGTTTTATTTGTCAATAAATAAATGCAGAGGCTCTAGCATGGCAGTGGGGAGCACAGGCCACTGGCTGCACAAAGGTGGAAGATCACCCTGCAGCTCCCCATACTCCCCCCAACACAGACTCAGTGGTGAGGCTGCACCCGACTCTGACACAGCACAAAGCCTGGGCCTGCCCCAGAAACACCCTGGGGCACTGCCCCTCTGCACCAGGTGTACCATGTGTGGGGCAAGTAGGCTCAACCAAGCAGGATCCAAGTGTGGAGGGAATCAGTGTGGGGGGGATCCAGGTGTGGGGTGAGAATATTCTGTGTGGGACAATCTGGGCGCAGGCAGCTCAGTGCGGGGGTCTAGGGGTGGCGGGGATCTGGATGCACAGAGGCTTGTTGGGGGCGTTCCAGGTGCAGGGGCAATGGGACTCTGCAGGGGTTTCCAGGTAAACGTTGTTGGGACTCAGCGGAAGGGTCTGGGTGTGGGGGTCTTAGCAGGGGGATCTAGATACTGGGGGAGTGGGCCTTGGTGGGGTGGGGGTCTGGGTGCAACTGTTTGGCGATCAGTGGTGTGGGGGTCTGGATGTGGGGGTGGGGCATCAGGGTGGGGATTTGAGTGCAGAGAGGTCAGTGGGGAGTGATCTCAGTACAGGATCCGAAGGTCTGGGTGGAGGGGGGCTCCAGATGCAGGGGTTGAGACTCGGTGGGGTGGGGTTCGGGTATGGAGGGCTAGGGGGGTTCTGGCTGTACTGGGTAAGGCTTGGCAGGGTGTCTGGGTATGGGAAGTCCAGAGGCACAGGGGTTGAGTGGATGGGGGAGCAGCTCCCCATATAGTGACCCCTCCCCCACAGCTGAGGAGTGATGTGGGCAGGAAGCAGGGGAGGATGCTGAGCTTCCTGCAGCTGAAGGTGGTGTCTGGGGGTGGGTCTGACACAGCCCCAGCCACTCCTTGCGGGGAAGAGGAAGTCTTATCCTCTCCTGCCTCCAGCCCAGCCAGGACTAGCAGCTGATCCCAGCTCAGGGTAGGAGCCACTAGCTGGGGTGTCCCCAGCCCCACGGTGATTTACCTCTCTGCCAACTGCTCAGTGTGCCTGAAACACTGTACCTGCACTGCTACGGAGGGGTGTGTGACCACTCTTGCAGCTTCCCTTTCTTCCCTGTGAGGAAATAATTTTTCTGCAGGGAAGCACAGCAATCTGCAGGGGACATGAATTCTGTGCACACAATTCCCCCAGTGGCGCACAATTCCCCCAGGACTAAATATTTATTTATAGGACTTATATTAGGCACGAGTCAAGAAAAAATAATTCAGGTTTTCCAGTGTCTAAAACAAAGAGGCTAAGGGCTTCTTTAACAGGAAAGTTATATCAATACAAGTTAAGGTCTAAATTTAAAATGATATAATTATGGTGGTAAAATTCCTCTTGTAGAAACACTTACCCCAATATAAGATCCCCCCTCCCCCCCCCCCTTTTTTTTTTTAAAGTTTAGCTTACATCACTTTGGAAGGAGTTTAAGGTAAACCCAAAAAGCTGTCATTGTACCAAAATAAGTGTCCATACTATACTGGCATATCAGTTTGACTAGTAAACATTCTCGTGTACGCATGTCCTATGCTACTTTGAAATGGCAGAGCAACTCTCTTCAGTAATTGGCTTTACCACAAATATCCAGAACAATCTACTTTTGAAGGATACAAAGTCTCTTAGCTGACCAAATATTTCATCCACTTTGCCAATTTGTTCTTTATTATCCAAGTAAACTGGTGCATTGAAATAAGGCACTCTGTTTTCTTCTGTTGTGCATTTACAAACAATGTCATCTTCACAAGGATGCATGAACTCTCCCAATACTGCAGTAAGGAAAAAAAAGATGTACTGAAAACTGGAACATTCATTCCAAACGAAAATGAATACAATCTCTTGAGATAACTTACTAACTACACTTTCAGGAGGTCCTTGGTCATATCCTCTGTTGAAGCCTCCACGTCCACCCCTTCCACGCCCAAAGCCACCTCGTCCACCACGATTGAAGCCACCTCGTCCACCACGATTGAAGCCACCTCCGCCACCACGATTGAAGCCACCTCCGCCTCCTCCTCTGCCTCTAAAAGACATTTTTCTACCTGCTAAATGGGGAGAGGAAGGGGGAAAAAGTCAGTCAATTAAAAAGCAACGGTCAAGGGCACTTCATAACTTACTAAGTTTCCAAGTTAGCTGAGACCCCAGAGTACCATACAACTTTGTTTCCTGATTTAACGCTTATTGATTTGGCTCTTAACTGAAATATATGTTCATTGATCAATTCAAGATTCCATCTAAAATTAAAGCTACCACAAAGTCCATTCATAGAAGCAGAAGGGAAAGGAAGGATTTTAGACTGGTACTTTTTACACACACAGTGCTGTATGACAAACTTCTCCCCCTTCTTTTTCTATGACTGGACACTGCAACAGATTTCAGCTATGACACAAATTAACGATTGCCACGAAACAAGCACGATTTAGCATACATTTGAATTTTTTATCCTGAATGTCTCCAAAATGAATCTTATTTACTCCTAATATTGCTGCAGGCTAAGTAAAGGTACACAGAGACCAAATATTTCATCCACCTTGCCAATCTAGGCAAAATCCTAGTGGAGATGAGGCAATTTGTAGTTTTCATCTGAGTAGGCAGGACGAATTAGGATATGTCTACACTGCAATAAAAGACATGCAGCAGCAAGTTTCAGAACCCGGGTCCACTGACTCAGGCTTGGGCTGCAGGGCTAAAAAAGAGCAGTGTGAACATTCGGGCTTGGGTCTGAGGAACCCAAGCACCTCTGCTGCTATTTTTAGCCCCACACCATGAGCTCGGGTCAGTTGACCCAGGCTCTGAAACTTGCTGCCACGGGTCTTTCATTGCAGTGAAGACTTACCTTTAGGGTACATCTACAATAAAACACCTGCGGCTGGCCCATGTCAGCTTCGGGCTTGTGGGACTATAAAACTGTAATACAGACATTTGAGCTCAGGCTGGAGCCCAGGCTCTGAAGTCCATTGCTGCAGGGGTTTTATTGCAGAGTAGCCATACCCTTCGGGTAAGTCTACACTGCAATCAGACACCCACAGCTGGCTCATGCCAGCTGACTCGGGATCATGGGACTCAAGCTAAGGGGCTGTTTAACTGTGGTATAGGTGTTTGGAGCTCTGAGACCCTCCCACCTCACAGCGTCCTAGAGCCCAGGCTCCAGCCCAAACCTGAACGTCTACACTGCACTTAAACAGCCCCATGAGCCAACGTCGGTTGGCATGGACCAGTCACGGGCTTTTAATTGCAGTACAGACATACCCTTAGAAGGCTTAGAGACAGCGGTAGCCTAGGTTTTATCTTGATGTGCTAACTCAGGAGAAAACTACAAACTGCCTTGTCTATACTAGGATTGTACACAAGTTAGCTGAGTGGAGTTGAGACACCTTTCCCTGGCACAGACACAGCCCGACATGACTTCAGCATATTCCACACTGCAGGCTTCTCATGTGAACCTGAAACCTGCCAGGCTGAGGCATTATTAGTAACACAGACGATGGGTTTTACTCAGAACCCATTGGAGGCCTGCAGCAGGAATATTTGTGCCCCCTTCAATACTAAAACAGAAAAGTTCTTATAATAAAAGTTGAATTAGGGGCCCCCTTGAGGTGCTCGGGGCCCTAAGCAATTGCTTAGTCTGCTTATGCTTAGTGTGGGTTCTGTGTTTACTGATCAGCACATCCCTTTGTCAGACGCACACGGGACCCAGCCTACAGCGCCAGCTTAGGCACGGGGCACAGCTGGCCACACACAGGGCCTGGTCCCAGCACTGCTGGGTTCTCTCTCTGACTCTCCCCAACTCCAGGCCAGTGATGAGGGGGCAGGAATCTGCAGCCACACCCCATAGCAGGTGGAGAGAGAAGGTGAGCAGTTCGCATGCGGCTGCCCACCTCAATGCTGGGGCATAAACCCAGCGATGGCCCGCCACAGCAGCACCAGGCAAAGGTGAATGGTCTCAGAGAGGATTAATTGCAGGCAGCAGCCTCAGGCGGGGGGGGGGGGGACCTCTGACATTGAATGGAACCCACCGGTGGAAGGGGAGGCTCTGAGGTGCGATGAGACCCAGCCCAGAGACCGGGGGAAGGGGGGGGGGGAGGCTCTGAGGTGCGATGAGACCCAGCCCAGAGACCGGGGGGGCTCTGAGGTGCGATGGGACCCAGCCCAGAGACCGGGGGATCGGGGGGGCTCTGAGGTGCGATGGGACCCAGCCCAGAGACCGGGGGATCGGGGGGGCTCTGAGGTGCGATGGGACCCAGCCCAGAGACTGGGGGATCGGGGGGGCTCTGAGGTGCGATCGGACCCAGCCCAGAGACCGGGGGATCGGGGGGGCTCTGAGGTGCGATGGGACCCAGCCCAGAGACCGGGGGATCGGGGGGGCTCTGAGGTGCGATCGGACCCAGCCCAGCGACCGGGGGATCGGGGGGGCTCTGAGGTGCGATCGGACCCAGCCCAGCGATCGGGGGGGCTCTGAGGTGCGATGGGACCCAGCCCAGAGACCGGGGGATCGGGGGGGGGCCTCGGCTCTGAGGTGCGATGGGACCCAGCCCAGAGACCGGGGGAGTCAGTATTTCGTTCTGAAGAGACCGTTAACCCGGTTATTCAAAGACCCGGAAGCTTCGACTCCCCTGAATAACGCAGCCAACTAGGAGAAAGTAGCGGCAGCCCCCAGTGCGAGCACCCCTCACTCACCCACTACAAGCGCCCCACGTGGCTCCCTACACAGGCCCGGCCAGCCGGCCACTACCGATGTCGTCAACAAACCGCGACCGGGCAGGGGCGCGCGCCTCGGGTCGCCCGCGCCTCTTCCTCAGCCAATCCCAGAGGCGGACAGAGGAATTTGCCGTAAAGCAAAGGCCGTTTTTCACCACCGCGGATTTGCTTTTGCGTCAGTTAACATGTTTACGATAGTCTGGGGGCCGCGGCAAGCCGGCGCAGCACTCCTGGAACGGGGGCCGGCTGAGCGCTGCTGCGGGACCAATGAAAGAAAGCCTCCCTCCTTCGCGTCCCCGCCCCCTCGGCTGAGAGCGGCGCCCAGAGGAAGAATTTCTTCCTGAGTGGTGACACGGTGGCGGGAAGAGTAGGGAGGCGCATGCGCAGGAGGATGGTGCCGGCGTTTCCTTCTTCCCTCGCTAATCCTAGCACGCCCCCCCCGCGCTCTCAGGGCTGTTGCTTGCCCTGCTCAGCGCGTGCTGCCAGCAGGGCGCCAGGCTCCCTGAGCGGGCTGGGGCTCGCCCACCTGCGCACGGGGCGGGGGGGCGTCCAGGTGTAGCTGCTGTGCCCTGCTCTAGACTGATGGGGGGCGCAGGCGGGGGCCGTGGCCAGCCTGCCAGATGCGCTACGAATCGAATGGACGGGCCCGGCCCAGCAGATGGGTGACCACGCGTCAAACCACACTTCAAGGCTTTAGGCACCGTCCCACTTGACTGTATCGTGAGCAAACTCGGGAGACTAGAGGGAGTCACTGTTGGGGGTGCAGAACTGTACTGAGTGGTTCATTTGCAGACTGGGTGGCTGCATCTACTGGGGTACCTCGGGGGACTGTCCTGGCTGGGGCTGATATATTCGGCGGTTTCCTTAGCGACTTGGATGATGGCATGAAGAGCATGCTTATAAAAGTTGTGGATGACACCAAGCTGGGAGGAGGAGTGTGGAGGACACTGTTAGAATTCCCAATGATCTTGATAAATTGGAGAATTGGTCTGAAATCAATATGATGAAATTCAGTAAAGGCAAGTTTAAAGTGCTACAAAACAAAACGAATGCACAGCTACAAAATGGGGAATAACTGCCAGCCACCAGTAGTGCAGAAAAGGATCTGGGGATTATAGTGAATCACAAACTAAGCACTAGTCTACACTACAAATTTATGTCAGTAAAACTACATTGCTTAGGGGTGTGGAAAATCCATACCCCTGAGCAACACATAACTAGGGTTGCCAACCCTCCTGGAATAGGGCTCCATCTCCTGAAGGCTACTGAAGCCAATCCGGAAGATTTTAGGCTGCTAAAAGTCTGTGGGGCTAAGGCAGGCTCCCTACCTGCCCTGGTTCCACGTTGCTCCCAGAAGCGGCCAGCATATCCAGCAGCAGTGCACCTAGGGGGGTATTTGTCCAGAGCGTCGACTCCACAGCTCCCATTGGCCAGTAATGGGAACAGCCAATGGGAACTGTAGGGGCGGTGCCTGCAGCCAGGGGTCTGGCTGCCCCTGGGCCTAGAAGCTGCTGCCGGACGTGCTGCTGCTTCCAGGAGCCACGCGAAGTAATCACCGCCTGACCGGAGCCTGCACCCCAAATCCCCTCCTGCACCCCAAACCCCTGCCCCAGAGCCCTCTCCTGCACCCCAACCACCTACCCCAGCCCTGAGCCCCTCCTGCACCCAAACTCCCTCCCAGAACCCAAACACCATCCTGCACCCCAACCACCTGCCCCAGCCCTGAGCCCCCTCTCGCATTCCCTCCTGCACCCAACTTCCTGCCCCAGGCTCAGCCTGGAGCCCCCTCACTCACTCCAAATCCCTTGGCCCCAGCCCAGAGCCCATGCCCCTGCCCCAGCGCAGTGAAAGTGAGTGAGGGTGGGGGAGAGCAAGTGATGGAGGGAGGGGGGCTGTAGTGAGCAGGAGGCAGGGCCTCGAAGGGGCAGGGGGTGGGGCAAGAGTGTTTGGTTTGTGCGATTAGACAGTTGGCAACCCTACACATAACACCCACCTAACTCCTGGTGTAGATAGCGCTGTGTCGATGGGAGGGCTTCTCCCGTCATCGTAGCTACTGACTCTCGGGGAGGTGGAGAGCTTACACCGATGGGAGGAGGTTTCCTGTCAGTATAGATAACATCTTCACTAAGTGCTACAGCAGCGCAGCTGCAGTGCAGTAAAGATAGACAAGTCCTGAATTTGAGACAACCCTATGATGCTGTTGCAAATGAGGCTAATTTCATTCTGGGGTGTATTAATAAAAGTATCATTAGTAAGACACTGGAGGTAATTGTCCCGCCATTACCAGGCAGTGATGAGGCCTCAAATGGACTCCTGTGACCTGTTTTGAGCACCAGACTTTTAGAAAGGTAACACTAGAGAGAGTCCAGAGCAACAGAAATGATATGAGGTTTAGAAAACATGATCTATGAGAAAAGGTTGAAAGAACTGAGTATTCTTAGTCTAGATAAGAGAAGGCTGAAGGGGGATGTCATAACATACATATGTAAAAGGTTGTTTTAAAGAAAACAGTGATCAATTGTTCTCCATGTTTGCCAAGGGTTGGACAAAAAGTAATTGGCGTAGTTTGCAGCAAGGGAGATTCAGGTAGATATTAGGAAAAACTTAAGCAGTGGAACAAGTTACCTGGGTAGGTTTTAAGAACAGGTCAGACAGACACCTGACAGAGTTGGTCTAGGTGGACTCAATCCTGCCTCAGCCTGGGTGATGGACGAAATTATCTTTTGAGGTCCCATCCAACCCTGTATTTCTATAATTCTAGAACCCTCAAAAAGAAATCTAATTAATCTCAGTCATATTAACCCAGTAGTTTGAGGTCAACATTTCTGCCCTGACCCTGCCTCCTAATATTTGTTATTGCACAATCACATTTTCCTGATTTTAAAAACATGTTCCCCTGTTGCTGTTTGAAAAACCCTTACAAGTAGCAAGGGAATCTGTATAAAGGCCCTGATCCTGCAATATATGCCAGCAGTATCACACTGAAGTCCCTTTGAACTGTGAAATTCTAGAGACATCTACGATCTTGGGTTTTTTCGGCTACAGCTAATGTCAACAGCTGTTGTACAATATTTTGTCTATTCCTGCTTTAAACGTGAATAAGCTTTGGGCTGCATTTGTATGATTAAAGAAAAAAATTATATCAGAGCCCCTGACAAATGTGTATGACACAGCCCACAACCTTCATTGCCAGAACTTTTGCCAGTATTTTGATATCACTGTTAATAAGTGATATTGGCCTGTCACTGGAGCACAGGTATATCTTCTTGGTTTAGTAATAACCGATAATAGAGCTTCCCTTGTGTGTAGGGAAAGGTGGTCTCCAGAAGTGACTCATTAAACAGTTCAAGCATCTTGACAGTGGGAGTTCAAAGAAGTGTCTGTAGAACTTGGCAGAGAAGCCATCCAGCTGGGGGCTTTCCCTACTTTCATTTTCTTAATTTCCTCAATTAATCATGACTTCCATTAGGGGAGCATTAAGTCTTCCACATTGGTCAGGTGTAATTTGTGGTAATGTAAATTTTTTGAAAAACAGATCCAAAGCATATATGGAAAGGTTTGTTTCCAATTTGTACAGATCATTATAAACATTAAAGAACTCTTTATGAATATCTTTAGGTGTATGTAAGCATATTTTGGCCCTTTCCCTCCCTCTGCTCTTTTTAAATGCTTCAGCTGATTTTGCAATCTTTCCCTAGTATTTGGAATGATTGAGAAATACAGAAGTGAGTGATAAATTAGCAGAGTTAACTATGTTATTTTAGTTCCTCATATTTTAAATGTTTATCAATTGAGTGATGGCTGGCACTAACAAGAAGACTGATGCGGTAGCAGTAATTCTGTGTATTAACTCACTGGTTAGTAAACAAGCACACCCTATCTAACTCATTTTATAAGTAAAAGTACTTTTATTGCATATTGATTTCATGATACTGCTGGACAAAATAATGGAAGGATTTGGGGGTTTAATTTCTTATTATTATTTTCTATAGCATCTATGCAATGAATTACAGCAATTCCTTCACTAAATTCTGGTCAACCAAGTAAATAATCTGCATTTTGAAATGCCTTTAGATTAATGTTTTCACCAGAGAGTATTACAACACATAAAGTCATTTAATATTAATATAATATTACTTCATTTAAATTACAATATTTTTGGAGGCAAACTGTAAAAAAAACCTCACTAAATCAAAGTTAAGCCTAATATTCTGTCCTTAATCTGCAATGCAGGGTGTGACAGAAATAAATTAAGGACTCATGTTTTGTGCTCTCCAACATTTCCACTAGCAGAGGGAATTAAAACCCGAGAGAATGAGGACATGAAAGAGGAGGAATGCCAACTCTACAGTATGCTCCCTAGTTCCCTACAGCCCCACAAAATTGCTTCTGAGGGGGGTTTGGGTATGGGAAGAAAGGAAGTGGAGCTGGGGAGCAGACACTTTCCTCAGTATGTTTCCCTCCAAACTCTTGCAGAAATCTATGATGGAGTAAATGCTGAGTCCACATTCAAGGTTTCTACTGCAAACTGTATAGGGAAGGTAACTGCTGGACACATGGCTGCTGAAGAAGCATCTGAGGAACAGTGCAGTAGTGCTTCTGGGATGCATGGGGGTGGAAGTAATGTTTCTCAGGGTTCCCTGGGCTCTGAAGGCTCCTGCATTCTCTGCAGCCTCCTAACCCACAACTTTAAAGGAATCATGAGAAGAAAACACCAAAAGACCTCTCATACCCTTTAGGTTTTTTGAGGAGTGGAGGGGGAAATAATTTTAAATGTATTTAACATCCATGAGGAGTACCTAATTACACCCCAGGACAGTGAAGTTCTCTGTGTCAGAATGGGCAGCAGTGTTGCAAGCCTTAGACCTTGACTTGGATCTCTCTTAGTGAGGGTAAGTCTCCATCCCCTTCGTGCAATGGTCATTGCTGAGACTGCCAACAAGAGTGCAAGCTGCGATGGAAATTTTTGGGACATGGACACTTGTCCTTTAAGAACTGTTCTGATTCCAATTCATTTCACATAGGCAACCAAACAGTCACTAGTGGTAATGACCTAGGCTGGATTCAAATAGGTGATCTAGAGATGAAAGCATCCATATCCCATTGCTAGTTACCTAGTCTACCACATTTCAGCTGTAATCATTAGGTTCATATATTAGAGTTCCTGGGGCTTGAGCATTTCCTCATGCACAATAAAACATGCAAGTGCTGGAATTTACATCACAAATTGCTCAGAAAAACAAAAGCTCCAACTTTTAGACGTTTAGTAATACAAAGTAACCCTTGTGTACAGGAGGCAGTTGTCAGGGCCAAGTGACCAGAGGGTTCCAAAAGTAGTCTGAAATGCAGCACTTCCTTGAAGTACAGGGAGGAATCAGTCAACACAGAGCTCCCCAGAGTGCTGCTGTTCCAGCCTAGGATGCTAGAGCAAATAGCTGTCTGGGGTTCAGTGATCACTCAGGCTATGTTTATGCTGCAATCATAGGGTATGACTGTAGCTCAAGTAGGCATCCCCTGGCCTATAATTTCCCAGGTTCTCTTTGTACCTCTTTTTAAAGCTAGGTACTATGTTTGCCCTACTCCAGACCTCTGGGACCTCACCCATCTCCATGAGTTCTCAAAGATCACTAATGGTTCTGAGATTGTTTCAGCTAGCTCCTTAAGTACCCTAGAGTGAATTTTGTCAGGCCCTGCTGATTTGAATACATCTGACTTATCTAAATACTCTTTAACCTGTTATCTGATGATCAAGCCTGTCTTTTTGTCTGACTACCAAGGTGTTATTTAAATAAAGAGAGTATAAGTGTGTGTGTGTATAATTCTGTTATTTGCAGTTTTTTGGAATTGGGGTAACTTGTGCTAGAGGATAGCCTTTCTTTGGTTTTGTTTTCATTCTAGTGTTCCTAGGAACTGACACTCCCATAATAAACCACACAATAAACACAGACCTTTCACTTGCCAAGCGGTTGAGCAACATGTACTGAGCATAATCTTGAAATATTAAATTACAGTACTCAGTACATCCTGGTGTTCCTGCTTTTTGTCCGTTTTGCTCCAGGATAACTCAAAGGAGGAACATACGTAAACAGCTAACAACTAGTGTAGAAGCAATGGAAGCAGCCTGAGCATTTCAATGGTATTCTTTGGCAAAAGTCAGCAGTGGAACCAATGATTGTGAGTTAGGGCATGGAAAAGTAAACTCCTAATGGGATCCTCTTTTTAATCATTTACTTTAAAGACTTTACTTTTGTTATCTTGTATTACAGTTACGGTAAAAAACGTTAGATTGAGGCAGGATCCTTACTGAAGAGTTCAAAATTATCTGTAAATCTGGAGGTTCTTGCACTTTATTTCTAAACAGCCTTTTTAAATATTTTACTAATGGTTAAAAATTAATCACAGACAAATACCTAAGGCTAAAAAGAATCAGACACAGAGAAGTTCTTCTAGCTAGACAGAGAAAAAGTCTTCATTATGAAAGTATTACTAGTTCTCTTGGTTTTTTTATGCTCCTTCTTTTGTATTTGTGGATTTCAGGTAAGAATTTATTTTAAATAAGGTGATTCCTCTGCAAGTTTTTCTTCAATAATAACTGGTGAAAATATTTTATTTTTAAATGTTTTCCTGTAATGGTACTGATGCAATTATTTTAATCCAAACTTGAATACTTGAAATGTGACATGCATTTTTATTTAATGTAATTACTGTAATTGGGAATGTATGTCAGAAGGCTTCTGAAAAAGGGGGTTTAGAGAAAAATTACTGCAATTATAGTCCCAGGCCCAGTCCTGCAAGGAGTTCTGAAGGGGCCCAGGGGTCTGCCTACCCTGATTCAGTTGCAGAATTGGGACCCTAGAGAATCAAATCCTGCAGTCCATTTATACTCAGGCAAAATTTACAGTGGAGTAATGGGAGTTATGCCAGAATAAGGACTGCAGGATCTGGCTCTTAGTTTGGTCTGTACATTTAGAGGCATAATTAGTTTAACTGAATTAATTACTGGCCTCAGAATAGCAGGAAGTATGTAATAGGATTACAAAACAGGGTAAAGTTTTTGGATGAAATCCTGACCCCTCTGAAGTCAACAACAAAACACTCATCAGCTTCAATGGGGCCAGGATTTCACTCTTAGTACTAAAAAGAAAAGGAGTACTTGTGGCACCTTAGAGACTAACAAATTTATTTGAGCATAAGCTTTCATGAGCTGCTTTAGACTTGAGTTATATTGATTTAATGGACACATTCAAGGTTGGTAGTCCCTTTGGTTTATCTTTTTTTCTATATGCAAACTCCATGCATGCAACTTTTATGCTTCAACGTTCTTTTTTTCTTAAATAATAAGCCAATAAAAGCACTTTGTTTGCGATGACATCAGGGGTTTTGCATTTTCAAGTTTCCAAGGGGATGTTATAAATAATTGTCACTTCAGTTGATCTAAACCAAATCAACAAGTTAAGTGTAGATTCATGTTTCTTTCTATATTGTTTGGTTACCTGTGGCTCTTTAAAAATATTTGCAAGTTACTTTTAAAATCAAACAAGATTAGGCTAGTAAAAACATCTGTTTCCAAGCATCCAGCTGCAGACTTTTTAATTACAATTTACTGTAAATCCCACTGCCTACAACACCAGTATTTGAGTTTGTTTAAAAATTCTATAATCTGTTGTGCTGAAAAGTCAAGGACTGTTTGAAGAAAATCAGAGAGCGCAGAGCTCATCCTGCGTGAAACATCCAAAAAGAAAGAGAAAAGGGATAATCAAACCCTAGAAAAATAAGAAATAAGAAAGGTGGAGTGACCAAGGATACTACTGCAAAAACCTGAAGTGAAACACCTCATTGTTGCACAGAGAAGACAGTAAAAATACAAGGAATAAGCTAGTGATGGGACTGATCTAACACCCAATTGGAATCAATGAAGGGACTTCCCAATGTTTTCAGTTGGCATTGGACTGGGCCCTATATATCGGCTGATTTGCTACTTAATCTTATTTGATTTTTTATTTCCCATCTTGCAGCACAGAGCCTCTGAAGGTGAAGAGCAAGTTCAGCAAGAGACGTTCCTGATAAAAGAATGCTTAAATAATAAGTACACACATAACTCTTGTAAGAAAGTTTTCTGTCACCCATGGCAGAGATGTGTTGGAGGAAGTTGTATTTGCAAGCTTCCCTACCAATGCCCAAAGAATACCACTTCAGTTTGTTCTACCAATGGAAAGACATTCAAAAATTATTGTCAGCTAAAGACCTATGAATGCCAGCACCCGCAAGAGAAGTTTCTGAGTAAAGCAAAGTGTGGGCCTTCAGGTATTGGGCCTTTTCCAAAGTGTGGGCCTTTTCCAAAACTGTATCAGTCACTGTTAGGTGGATGGTGAATGCTCAACTCTTTATTCTCAGAGAGCCTGGTCATTTATTTGTAAATGTTTAATTGTAAAATGTGAAGCAGCAAAAGAAAAGTAATTGAAATGAGGCAGTATTTATTGATACTCATGAAAAAATCAAATAATTGACAGTCCCACCTACCTACATGCACTTCTGTTCCTGGCAGCCCAGTCCTGCTTCCACTGTAGACAATTGGAGCTTTATTATTAATTTAGTGGGAGCAGGATCTGGCCCTTGGCCCAAAGTGTCAGGGCTGTGTTATCAGAAGTCCCATAATTTTGGTATTTCATAGATAATAATAAGAGCCAGCATTTTTATGGAAAGTTTTCTCCATAGATCTCAAACCACTTTACAAAGGTGGGAAACTTTATCCCCATTTTACTGAAAGGAGAAACTGCGATATATTGAGATGAAGTGACTGGCCCAAGATCACAAAGTCAGTCAGCAGACGAGTCAGAAATAGTACCCAGGCCCTTGATTCCCAATCTAGTGCCCTATCCACTGATGCATTTCCCGTCCATATGAATGTTACTTATCTACAAGTTCTAAAATAATGACATATTTATTGCTGTGGTTGTCTTCATCTGATACACTTTTGCAATTTTTTTTTTAGAAAAATTTGAAGTTTCTTTGGACTATGCAGATTCACAATCAGAGGGTCTTATTCAAGTAAAGCATGGGAATCATACTGAGAAGTTATTTATATGTAACAGTGAGTGGAGTATGAATGAAGCAAATGTTGTCTGCAGACATCTTGGTTTTAAAATGTAAGGTTTTTTTGTGTGATGGGGGTGTTCATTTAGATAATCACAATGTTTCTGAAAATGCACTCCTGCTTACTTGTGGCCCACCTGTGGACAATTATGTGATTGGGCAGCCATGGAGAGTGTATCTACTGTAATCTTCTCATAAAGACTATGTAATTCGTCATTTGAGAGTAAAAGCCAAGATATTTCTATCCTGATAATCTAGTATATTATCAATAATTGTTACACACTTTATATTCAAATCATAAGCATTTTTATTTAAAATACCATTAACTGCAGGCGAGATTGGGAATTTTCTCTCAGCCCTATGTTAGGGACAATTTGCAGATCTGCCATCCCAGAAAGAGCTCTGGGAAATAATTGTAACTCAGAGAGGAAATAATTTACTGTAGCCCTTTACAGGACACAGCTTACTTCTCCCACTCCTGCCAGCTATAATAGAATCATAGAATATCAGGGTTGGAAGGGACCTCAGGAGGTCATCTAGTCCAACCCCCTGCGCAAAGCAGGACCAATCCCCAACTAAATCATCCCAGCCAAGGCTTTGTCAAGCCTGACCTTAAAAACTTCTAAGGAAGGAGATTCCACCACCTCCCTAGGTAACGCATTCCAGTGTTTCACCACCCTCCTAGTGAAAAAGTTTTTCCTAATATCCAACCTAAACCTCCCCCACTGCAACTTGAGACCATTACTCCTTGTTCTGTCATCAGCTACCACTGAGAACAGTCTAGAGCCATCCTCTTTGGAACCCCCTTTCAGGTCGTTGAAAGCAGCTATCAAATCCCCCCTCATTCTTCTCTTCCGCAGACTAAACAATCCCAGTTCACTCAGCCTCTCCTCATAAGTCATGTGTTCCAGTCCCCTCATCATTTTTGTTGCCCTCCGCTGGGCGTTTTCCAATTTTTCCACATCCTTCTTGTAGTGTGGGGCCCAAAACTGGACACAGTACTCCAGATGAGGCCTCACCAATGTCAAATAGAGGGGAATGATCACATCCCTTGATCTGCTGCCAGTGCCCCCTACTTATACATCCCAAAATGCCATTGGCCTTCTTAGCAACAAGGGCACACTGTTGACTCATATCCAGCTTCTCGTCCACTGTAACCCCCTAGGTCCTTTTCTGCAGAACTGCTGCCTAGCCACTCGGTCCCTAATCTGTAGTGGTGCATGGGATTCTTCCGTGCTAAGTGCAGGACTCTGCACTTGTCCTTGTTGATCCTCATCAGATTTCTTTTGGCCCAATCCTCTAATTTGTCTAGGTCCCTCTGTATCCTATCCCTACCCTCCAGCGTATCTACCTCTCCTCCCAGTTTAGTGTCATCCGCAAATTTGCTGAGAGTGCAATCCACACCATCCTCCAGATCATTTATGAAGATATTGAACAAAACTGGCCCCAGGACCGACCGTTGGGGCACTCCGCTTGATACCGGCTGCCAACTAGACATGGAGCCATTGATCACTACCCATTGAACCCGACAATCTAGCCACCTTTCTATCCACCTTATAGTCCATTCATCCAGCCCATACTTCTTTAACTTGCTGGCAAGAATACTGTGGGAGACCGTGTCAAAAGCTTTTCTAAAGTCAAGGAACAACACGTCCACTGCTTTCCCCTCATCCGCAGAGCCAGTTATCTCATCATAGAAGGCAATTAGATTAGTCAGGCATGACTTGCCCTTGGTGAATCCATGCTGACTGTTCCTGATCACTTTCCTCTCCTCTAAGTGCTTCAGAATTGATTCCTTGAGGACCTGCTCCATGATTTTCCCAGGGACTGAGGTGAGGCTGACTGGCCTGTAGTTCCCAGGATCCTCCTTCTTCCCTTTTTTAAAGATGGGCACTACATTAGCCTTTTTCCAGTCGTCCGGGACTTCCCCCGATCGTCATGAGTTTTCAAAGATAATGGCCAATGGCTCTGCAATCACATCCGCTAACTCCTTTAGCACTCTTGGATGCAGCGCATCCGGCCCCATGAACTTGTGCTCGTCCAGCTTTTCTAAATAGTCCCGAACCACTTCTTTCTCCACAGAAAGGAAACCTCCTTGGTCACCTCCTCCCCATGCTGTGCTGCCCAGCGCAGTAGTCTGAGAGCTGACCTTGTTTGTGAAGACAGAGGCAAAAAAAGCATTGAGTACATTAGCTTTTTCCACATCCTCTGTCACTAGGTTGCCTCCCTCATTCAGTAAGGGGCCCACACTTTCCTTGACTTTCTTCTTGTTGCTAACATACCTGAAGAAGCCCTTCTTGTTACTCTTAACATCTCTTGTTAGCTGCAACTCCAGGTGTGATTTGGCCTTCCTGATTTCACTCCTGCATGCCCGAGCAATATTTTTATCCTCTTCCCTGGTCATCTGTCCAATCTTCCACTTCTTGTAAGCTTCTTTTTTGTGTTTAAGATCAGCAAGGATTTCACTGTTAAGCCAAGCTCGTTGCCTGCCATATTTACTGTTCTGTCTACACATTGGGATGGTTTGTCTCTGTAACCTCAATAAGGATTCTTTAAAATACAGCCAGCTCTCCTGGGCTCCTTTCCCCCTCATGTTATTCTCCCAGGGGATCCTGCCCATCACTTCCCTGAGGTTGTCAAAGTCTGCTTTTCTGAAGTCCAGTGTCCGTATTCTGCTGCTCTTCTTTCTTCCCTGTGTCAGGATCCTGAACTCAACCATCTCATGGTCACTGCCTCCCAGGTTCCCATCCCCTTTTGCTTCCCCTACTAATTCTTCCCGGTTTGTGAGCAGCAGGTGAAGAAGAGCTCTGCTCCTAGTTGGTTCCTCCAGCACTTGCACCAGGAAATTGTCCCCTACACTTTCCAAAAACTTCCTAGATTGTCTGTGCACCGCTGTATTGCTCTCCCAGCAGAAATCAGGGTGATTGAAGTCTCCCATGAGAACCATGGCCTGCGAGCTAGTAACTTCCGTAACTTGCCGGAAGAAAGCCTCGTCCACCTCATCCCCCTGGTCCGGTGGTCTATAGCAGACTCCCACCACGACATCACCCTTGTTGCTCACACTTCTAAACTTAATCCAGAGACTCTCAGGTTTTTCTGCAATTTCACACTTGAGCTCTGAGCAGTCCTAGTACTCCCTTACATACAATGCAACTCCCCCACCTTTTCTGCCCTGCCTGTCCTTCCTGAACAGTTTATATCCATCCATGACAGTACTCTAGTCATGTGAGTTATCCCACCAAGTCTCTGTTATTCCAATCACATCATAATTCCTTGACTGTGCCAGGACTTCCAGTTCTCCCTGCTTGTTTCCCAGGCTTCTTGCATTTGTGTATAGGCACTTGAGATAACTCGCTGATTGTCCCTCTTTCTTGGTATGAGGCAGGAGCCCTCCCCTCTCGCGCGCTCCTGCTCGTGCTTCCTCCCGATATCCCACTTCCCCACTTACCTCAGGACTTTGGTCTCCTTACCCCGGTGAACCTAGTTTAAAGCCCTCCTCACTAGGTTAGCCAGCCTGCTTGCAAAGATGCTCTTCCCTCTCTTCGTTAGGTGGAGCCCATCTCTGCCTAGCACTCCTCCTTCTTGGAACACCATCCCATGGTCAAAGAATCCAAAGCCTTCTCTCCGACACCACCTGCATAGCCATTCGTTGACTTCCACAATTCGATGGTCTCTACCCAGGCCTTTTCCTTCCATGGGGAGGATGGACGAAAACACCACTTGCACCTCAAACTCCTTTATCCTTTTTCCCAGAGCCATGTAGTCTGCAGTGATCTGCTCAGGGTCATTCTTAGCAGTATCATTGGTGCCCACGTGGAGAAGCAGGAAGGGGTAGCGATCTGAGGGCTTGATGAGTCTCAGCAGTCTCTCCGTCACATCGTGAATCCTAGCTCCTGGCAAGCAGCAGACTTCTCGGTTTTCCCGGTCGGGGCAGCAGATAGATGACTCAGTCCCCCTGAGGAGAGAGTCCCTGACCACCACCACCCACCTCCTTCTCTTGGGAGCGGTGGTCGTGGAACCCCCAACCCTAGGACAGTGCATCTCATGCCTTCCAATCAGCGGAGTCTCCTTCTGTTCCCTTCCCTCAGATGTATCATCTAGTCCACTCTCCGCATTAGTACCTGTGGAGAGAACATGAAAACGGTTACTTACCTGTATCTGCGTTGCTGGTACATGGACGCTCCCCTTTCTTCTTCTGGAGGTCACATGCTGCCAAATTTCTTCACCGTCCTCCTGTCACCACAGTGCAGCCTGCTCTGAATCTTCAGAACGTTATGTCTGTAGAAGCATATCCTGACATCTGTCCAGGAAATCTTCAGTTTCTCTTATGCAGCGCAGGGTTGATACCTGTTGCTCCAGACCTTGAACCTTCCCTTCCAATATGGAGACCAGCTTGCACTTTGTACAGACAAAGTCGCTTCTGTCCTGTGGAAGAAAGACAAACATGGCACATCCAGTCCAGGTCACAACAGCTGAACACTCCCTTATATGACCAGCTATGCTCCACTGGTCAAAATGTTGGGGGCTGGAGCCAAGCCTCCACCCACTCTCTGCCCTCTCCTCCACCACCACGCAGCCCACTTTGTCACAGGGCAAAGGAGCAGCTCTACAGAGCTTGTTTTCCACTCTGTGCCCAGACTCATGATCTGGGTTATCCAGGCAGAGACATGTAAGGGGCCAGCCTTACTCTCCTGTACTCCCTTACATGGTCACGTAGGGCCAAGTGACAATCTAAACGTGTGAGGGCTGGACATCTTGCTGGAGTGCCCCACGCCGTCCCTATGAGACTGGGGTTTAATTCCCAGTCCTGGTCTTTAACTCTTCAGACAGCACGGGCTGAGCCTTGTGCAGAGACAGAGCGCTCAGTCCTAGATGGGGCTTACATGCCTGACGTAGCCATGGCAAGACTCTCTGTTTCCTTATTTACTTGATGCAGATTTCTTGCATGATGATAGGGCACTAATAAAGTAAAAATAAGGATACAAATCAGATGACTAGGGTAGTCTAATTTGGAACAAGAACAAAGTTGCAGGATGTTTTTAAAGACATATTTGTTGTTGCAGTTCTGATGGTCAGGAAGATTAGACAATTTGGAGGAACTCTGGCAGTTAATAAGATTTACAACTTATTCTTATTAAGGGCGTGATCCAGCAATGTCCTCAGCACCATAAACCTGTAATGACTTTAATGGGAATTGAGGGTGCTTAGCATCATGCAGGATGGTCCCAAAATTCTGCATCATTAGAATCCACCCACAAATAAAGGTCTAATCGTACCCGTTGTTCCACGTGAGCAGACCCCTGTGGCCTTGCAGAGATCCAGATATTTAGGTGCCTAACTTCCACTGAAATCAATGGGAGTTAGACACCTAAATATTCTTCAGGATCTGGCCCTACTGACTTTGATGGAGCTGCACACAGGCACACTGTGAGGAAAAATTTGCAGGATGAGGGCCTCATTTTGTTTCCAAAAAACTCATGCAGTGTGACTACCTAGTTCCTTTTTGTGTTGTCAGGAGTTGATGTGTGTTAATTTTTCTCAGCTATGTCCTAAACACCTTTACCTTCATGGTACAGGAGGGAAATCAAGTCACTGCTACACAGTAACTGATATGGATAATTCTCTGTGCAAGGATAATATATTTTGATTTTTTTATTTGTATCTTCATAGAGGAGCTGAATATCACAAAAAGACCTTCCAAGTCCCAGAATCAGCCTTAACTTCATCTCAATGTCTTCATGCTACTTGCAGAGGGCTAGAGACTAGCCTGGCAGAATGTACTTTAATCGAGAGCCGAAATAGTAATGAGGATTTTGCTAGTGTTGTGTGCCATAAAGAAGATAAAGGTTGGTAAAATATGTGTCTTTTTTTAAACACTCTACTTAGGGTTCTTCAGTTTAATCACTGCATCCAATTAGGAAGTTGCATTTTAGCCTATCAAGTATGGTACCACAGGCACCGCCGCTTCTAACTGTAGTCACATTTTATAGTCTTTAAAATAATTTTCAGCCTTTAGTTAGTTCCACAAGGAAAATAATTCATCTTCTTTCATAAAATATTCTGAGTAAAATTTCACAAAAGAAAACATAGCAAAATGTTGTGCCTGCAACTCCCTTCCCCCTCCAAGCCTAACAAAGGCCCTGAAGCTGAAGAAACGTTTCTTAAAATCCTTCTCTTGGGGAAACTTGTGCCATCTCTAGTAAGTCCTGTCTTTCCCTGATCAGCTGGAGGGGTGGCCAGTGGCATCCTTTTAGCCATCACTCTTTACAGGATGACTGTGTCATGCAATTCAGAACATTGAAGAATCCAGTAGCCTGGTACCAGCCAAGAACCTGATTATGTGAATTGCTAGTGCTTCTGCCAAGTGCTCAGCACCTTGCAGCATTGGTCCCAATTTAATTCCTGCACTGGTGTAAACTAAACCAGGTGTTTGCTTAACACATTTCATAGTTTTGTATTCTATGTGATGAAATTGACAATAATTGGGCTTTCTTTGGCTGCTCTAGTATGATCAGTGGGAGATGCAGCTGGTCAAAAGAGGGATACAGATAGAGCTTCTCTGTCTTTGACCCAATGGCAAAAGCAAGAGTGTAGAGGCACCTAAAATATATGATGAATATCCTTCCAGAAGAAGAGTGTACACCACATTACTCACGTACACCACCTAGCAGTGGGTCTGAAATGGCATCTCCATCTTAGTCCTTAACAAAGAGAAATGCAGATCCCCTTTGCCAAGTTGCTGGAAGTTGGATGGGGAAAAGAAAAGGTTATGTTGAGGGTCTGATGCAAAGTCCATTGAAATAAATGAAAAGATTCCTGGGCTTTGGATCAGGCCCTAAGAAGGCTGTGACCCAAGTGTTGCAAAAATAAAATAAACAAAATTTTTCCTTGTATGTTTCTGATGATGTAGAAAGTTAAATAAGAACTTTATTTTTCTTCCTGCTTTGCAGAATGTTCAAACGAATTCCCTTGTGTCAATGGGAAATGCATTCCTTTGACTGAAACATGTAATGGAGTCAATGACTGCGGAGACCTAAGTGATGAATTGTGTTGTAAAGGTAATAGTAATTCTCCCTTCTTAACTGTCTCATAGTTATGGACAGTAATACAATAGAAAACTTTCAAACAGTCCTTAAAGTTATAAGGCATTATCAGTCCATTTCAATTCCGTTGAGGAAAAGGTCTTTCAACTTTCTAAGGTGACAATACTACAGCTTCCTTATAGTTACGCAAGAAATGTTAGGCACCAGTTAACTTCTTGAATCATGTGGATGATCTGTCAGTATTAGGACAAAGAGAATAAAGATTTTTAGGAAGCAGGCAAACTTTAATATAAAGGTTTACTATTTAATATAAAGAGTCACAGACCAAGGAAAAAGTGTGGCTAGTTGGACTGAAAATGGATTATTAGAGATGGACAAATAATAAATAATTCAACAAGTTTACATCTTTTTTCTGTGAGCAAATTGTCCGTAAAGCCAATTAATATTTTCTTAAAGTTATTACTTATAAAAAATTACTCACAGAATAATATCTTTGCCTGGAGCTTGTTCCTGAGCAGTCACTATGTTCAAATATTTAAAATTCCATCTGTTTTGACTGGAAACAGACAGGCCATGTGATCTGACTGAATGAACATACTTTTAGAAATTGGATTTCAGATGCCAGAACTCATGATTACAAATTCAAAATTATCTTTCCCCAAATAATGTTGATTTTGTTGTTTTGGTGATTGTTCCTGCCAGTAAATTCATTTGCATGAATATTCCCGGAAAGTGAACAAAAAAGAGGTTCAAACACAGTCAAAAGGTAATTTTTTAATAAAAATCTAACATATATACATGGATTTTTAAAAGTATTTGCCAGTCTTAGTTATTACTTTTTATTTTTATCATAGCACCCAAATTGTGCTTACTAATAGTAAGACGTGTGAAGGTAAGGTCCCTGTCCTGACATTCTTGCAATGTACATAACATTTGTGAGGAAAGTGTAGATAAAAATTAGATTTTTCTGAGTGTCAAACAAAATCTCACCTTTTCACATGGTATTTAAATTATATTCACAATACTGAAATCAAGTTTCTAAATTTCAAAGATGATGCTAAACTATGGGACACCTGAGGAACAGACCTCCTGACCCCAAAGCTTGTGCATGAAAGGATTTACTCCAAGAAGTGCTTGTTCATGTGACTAGTGCTGTTTTTCATCAGTCTGGCCCTGATCCAAAGCCTACTGATATCAAATGCACTCTTCCCCAGGCCTTATACTGGCATTAAGGAGCCATCAACTTTTCCATTAAATAAAAAATCCCTGAATATAGATTTACATGGGAGAATATAAAGTAAGTCAAGAAAACCTGGCAAACCATTGGCTTTGCCCTTCAAAATGTATCACATTTTTGTGCTAATAGAGCAGAAAGTCAGTTACCTGAATTTATAGGAATGTATCACCCAATAGAGGAGTGCCTGACTGTAATTAAGGGCCATGGTCAACATTTTCACAGTACAAGCCTAAAGTTCAGTTCCTAATCCTATATTTAGGCACTTCCCAGTAGGATTTTCAAAAGCATTGCAGTCAATAGAACTTGTGCTCCTAAATCATATAGGTGCCTAAATATGGGTTTAGAATGCTAACATTTAGGCTCCTACTTTTGAAAATGTTGGCCCTAGTCTTGGGAAATGTACAGCACCCTAAATTCCCATTGAAATCATCCAGAACACTAACAAGACTGAAAGGTGGGTTGGTGTTTAGCTCGGTTTGTGTGTGGGCAGAAGTTCTGGAAAAAACTGGTAATGGGTCATGCTCAAAACATTTGAGAACTACAGCACTACACTGATGAAAGCCTGAAAAGTTGAAACTCTGCTTTAAAGTTGGAAAATGGGGAGTCTACAGCATTGGTAGCATCAGTTTTGCTTTATGCATCCAGTGTCTGGTTCCATTACGTATTTATGAACAGTTTACTTTTGTCATAATTGTGGCTGCATTGTAGTTAAGTTAAATTAGGTCTCCTGCAGTGGTGAGGTTTGTGAATCATTTGACTCCATCCCATACAAACTGAGTTCTCTTTTTGTTACAGAATGCAAAGGCAAGAGTTTCCATTGTAACTCCGACGTGTGTATTCCAAATAAGTACCTCTGTAACAGGGAAGCAGACTGCCTTGCAGGAGAGGATGAATCTCAAGCTCTCTGTGGAGGTTAAACTTTCATAGATTTATCTCCTTTGTTCCAGTCGGTTTAAACTAGAGAATAAAGAATTCCTACGTTTTAAAATACGCAACTGATTGCAAAACAAAGAGAATGCACCATTCTCCAAAAAGTTTTGCAGACATTTGTAATAATGTTATGTTAATGGTTTCTGTTGCATTACAGCCTGTTTCTCCTCTTCCTTCTAGAGGAAGAGGAAAAGCAAGACAACTAAGGGGCTGGGGAAACAGAACATGCCTTGGGGACCTTCATTGGAAGGGAATGTCATTTGCGTCTGGAGTATTGTACTATTCCCCCCATTTTCTCTAGATTCTGCAAAGAGCCACTGGTTGTGCCAAAGATCCATGGCCGGGGAGGGGGTAGTACTGGAAGTATTTCACCCCAATAGCTCCATGAGGAATCCAACCGAATATTAATGCAGCCTGTCTGTGCTACCAGCCCACTCTTCAAAAAATATTTTTTTTTCTTTTAAGCTTGATATACTCTCTCTTGCTCTAGTCCTTACACGGTCATCTCCCGTATCTGATTACCTCCAAATATTTCCCCAAATTTTCTTCTGATGGAGGGCTATCCATGAGAAACTTCAGACAAATTTTGTTTGATTTGTCTAGGAGGTGAAGGAAGAAAGGCAAAATATAGTTTATATCAGAAAGCTAATCACTGTGTTATTATTTGTACTATGGTGGTGTCTAAAGGGAATTGGGCAGTATGTTGCTCTATGCACTGTGCAAACATAAAGGAAGAGATGTCCTGAAGAGTTTACAATCTAAATTTAAGACAAGTGAGTTTGACAGACAACAACGATGAAGGTAACAGGGAGAAGTTTATGTGTTTACACAGGGTAGCTATATGCACAACTTGATGGTTCTGAATTATTTTAAAACATTGGGGTACTGAGAAGAGTGTTTTGCCTGTGATCCAACCATCATAAACTGGCTGATTTCTAGTAAACTGTGCAGTAGAAGTGGGGCTTTAGGAAGGATTTAAGGTTGTATCCTTACAGATTCGTTGAGGGAGGATGTTAGAGGAGCAGCATGGAAGAAAGAACAAAGATGGTTGAGGAAAAGAGGACAGATGATCAGTCCTCAAAGGTATTTGGGCACCTATCTCCATGGAAATCAGTAGGAGTTAAGTGCCTGAATACTTTCAGGATCTGGGCCATAGTTATTATTTGTACTGTAGTGGTTTCCAAATTGGGCATCCCATTGTTCTATGCACTGTACAAACATATAGGAAGACATGCCTGAAGAGTTTACAAAGTAAATTTAAGACATATTTTATTTCAGGAACAATGTACAGCAAAGAAGTGTGTTCAAACTATGCTGTTGTTTTTGTGCTTTATTTCTAGGTGATCGAAAGCCAAAGCCAGAAGTTCCAGATAAATATTTTGGTGTTCTGTTATTTATAGATTTGTGTGTGTGCGTGCATGTGTGTGTGTGTGTGTTTGTATTTACAGACATTTCGGTCATTCTAATATAATAGGTTTCAGAGTAACAGCCGTGTTAGTCATCATCTAATATAATAAATATTTTTCAGTGCAATGCAGTACAAATGTGAGAGCATTTGCGTGTGTATGTCAGACGGAGAGCAAGAATTTGATATATATTGATGTTTTTGTGTTTTATTCTCAGTGCATTCAGGTGCAAAGGTTATAATTAAAAAAGGTTAAGCTTTTCCAAGGTTGTCCAAACAATTATTGCCTGCTTTCTGCAAATTCAGCAAAGTGCAGGAGTTGAAAACTCTTTGTTGCACGAACAACGTACAGCAAAGAAGTGTGTTCAAACTATGCTGTTGTTTTTGTGTTTTATTGCTAGGTGATCAAAAGCCAAAAGTTTCAGGTAGATATTTTGGTGTTCTGTTATTTATAGATTTGTGTGTGTATGTGTATTTACAGGCATTTCAGTCACTCTAGTATAATAAATATTTCTCAGTGCTATGCAGTACAAGTGTGAAGCATTTGCGTGTGTTTGTCAGAAGGAGAGCAAGAATTTAATATATATTGATATTTTTGTGTTTTATTCCCAGGTCGTTCACATTCAAATTCTAACATTCAAGGTAAACATTTTGAAGTCTTTTTTTTGTATGCTAATTATAGACCGCCACTGTGCAAAGTTCTCCACATCAATTAGCATTTAATCGTGACCTGCAACACTACTGCTACTGTGGTACAAGACCTGCAAATGGAGGTCCGAATTATCAAAATTCCTATTTATTTCAATGTGTGTTTTGTTTGGATAAAGCCTGAAGGTTAAGGTCCAATAGGGAACATTTATTTACTTTATTATGATCCAAATACCCCCAAAACCAGGCTAAAGGAGGCATTTAGCACAGAACTCAAATCATCATCAAACACACATAGTCTACTGAGGACTGTTATGCCAGCCAGAGAGACCACAATTGATGGCATCACACCAGGCATCGGGAAGTTCCCAGATCAGGCTCAATCCCGCAAATCCAATAATCTCTGGGATGGTCCCACAGACAGCATGAGGTAAGGTCGGAGCACGACCCCTTTTGTGTGTCAATGGAGAGTTTGAGAGCATGGTATGCTGGGGGTTTTTTTGTCCATCCTGGAGACATTGCCAAAGTGTATGCAACGCAGCTTTTCAAATATAATGAGCAATTGAAGGAAGGCCAGATCGCTATGAGATTATGGCATTTCACACAAAGACAAACCACTTTATGCTCAGGATTTAGCACTGACAGCACATATAGATTGCCTCTAGCCACTCCAAGTCTGCCTGCATGAGAGTCTGGGCTTTTGATCTGTATAGCAATCAAACCTCTACCACAGTACAAGTTTGATAGATCCGGAACTTTGTCTTAGCGCAAAGACATTTTTGCATCCATTAGCAAGACATGAATGTCACACAGGAGGCAGCAAGCCTTATTCATCGAAGAACATCCATTTTGCTCTGACTGTTTGAACTCTGATTGCAGCCTCGGTAGATGAACTCGTCAATGTACACAATTTAAAATAACCTTGCCACATACTGCTCCTTTGAGTGCCACAAAGCTTCCTGAGATGGGTGTCACGGAATGATAAATTTTGAGGGATTCAGAGTGGAGGAGGATATTACTTGAAGGAAACCAAAAAGAAAGGGAGGAAAATATCAGTATGCAATTGTTTAGATGCAGAATACCCCTCTAATCTTGATTAATTGTCTATTTAGCACATACATATGAATTAGACCACTTGTTATTTGCATGCTACTTTTAAGCAGAGAAAGCCAAAGAGTGTCATATTATGTAGAGATTTTAAAATTTAGAGAAATATCTACAAAGAACTGGGATGAAAGAGTATTTCTAATAATGTGTGGAACAATATATGTTCATTTTTTAAAAACCTACCTTTTTAACACAAACATGTTTAAGTGATAGTGTAATTTAAAATGTTTATAAACATTAAACTAATATTACATTATTTTATTACAGAACAAAAAGACATCTCAACTTCCAGTATGGATGGAGGTAAGATTGATTAAAGTTCCACTTCCTACCTGTTTGCCATGTCATGGGATGAACTTTCCCTAAATTCTCTTCTGATGGAGGATCATCCATGAGAAATTGCAGACCAGTTATGCTAGTTTTGTTTAACAGGTGGTGAAAGAGAGTCAAATTCAGTTTATATCAGAAAGCTAGATCCACAAAGGTATTTGGGCACCTGTCTTCATGGAAACCAATGGGAATTTGGTGCCTGAATGCCTTTGAGAATCTGAGCCATAGTTATTACTGGTACTATTGTGGTTCCCACAGAGGAATGGGTATCCCATTGTCCTAGGTACTGTACAAACACATAAGAAAACACATCTGAAGAGTTTACAGCAGTGGTCACCAAGTGGTAGATCGTGATCTCCCGATTGATCCTAGAGGATCTCCCAGTCGATTGCAGTCTCCGGCAGTGGAGCAGGGCTGCTGCTAAGGCAGGCTCCCTGCCTGCCCTGGCTCCATGCCGCTCCCAGAAGTAGCCAGCACGGCCCTGGGGGCGGGCTCTCCTGCCTCTCACTGCTCCTGCCTGCAAGCACTGCCCCATGCAGCTCCCATTGGCTGGGAATGGAGAGCTGTGGCCAATGGAAGCTGCAGGAGTGGTGCTTGCAGAGAGGGGCAGTGTGTGGAGCCACGTGCCCCCTGCTCCCCGCAGGGGGGTGTTGGCCCCTTCCAGGAGCGGCATTGAGCCGGGGTAGGCAGGGAGCTTGCCTTAGCGGCAGCCACACTACACCGCCGACCGGGAGCCGCCAGAGGTAAGTGCTGCCTGGCGGGAGGTCGCACCCCAACCCCCAGCCCTGAGCCCCCTCCCGGAGCCAGCACTCCAAACCCCCTCTTGCACCCCAAGCCCCAGCCTTGAGCCCCCTCCCAGAGCCAGCACTCCAAACCCCCTCCTCCACCCCAAGCCCCCTTCTACACCCCAAGCCCCAGCCCTGAGCTCCCTCCCAGAGCCAGCACCCCATACCCTCTCCTGCAACGCAAACCCCCTTCTACACTCCAAGCTCCAGCCCTGACCCCCCAGCCCAGAGCCTGCACCCCCTCCCGAAACTCAATCCCCTACCCCAGCCCGATGATGGTGGGGGCAGAGGCAGGGGGATGGAGTGAGTGGGACAGGGCACATCCTGGGTTGCCCTTAAATTCCAAAAGTGATCTTGGGCATAAAAAGGTTGGAGACCACTGGTTTACAGACACATTGTTAAGACGAGTGAGTGTGACAGACAACAAGGAAGAGGGATATAGGATGAGGGTAACAGGGAGAAGTTTATGTGGTTACACAGAGTAGCTGTATGCACAGCTTGATGGTGCCAAATTGTTTAAAGCATTGGGGTTTGGGGAAGGGCGTTTTGCCTGTGATCTGGCCATTATTAGCTAGCTGATTTCTAGTAAACTGCAATAGAAGTAGGCCTTTAGGAATGATTTAAAGGAGGTGATTATGTCTTTACCGATTTGTTGAGGGAGGGTGTTTCAAATGTAAGGGTCAGCACAAATAAGGTTTTAGGAGAACAGGACAGATTAGCAGTCAGAGCAGATGGTGCAATTGGTAAATGACAAATAAGAGATAAGAGAGAATAAGCGGAAAGGACAGAACCTAAGTGCTTGGATGATAAGAAGCTTGAACTTGAAGGAGTAGAAAATGGGGAGCACATCCTTCTAGCTATTAATCCTACATTTATGTATTTTATTTGTGTAGAATTTGTCCAAACGTTCCTATCTTTAATTGCATTTTGGATTGATAAACTGTTCTACAGTGTCTTGTCCACTGACTCATCTTTACCCGTCTTTTGCTTGGCTGTGGGTTTTGTTGTAGTGAAATAGTCTAATCAGGCCGAAGCTTCACATTCAGGTTATGCATAGCATATTCTGAAAAGACTATATTTCTTCTGAATAAAAACAAAAAGACTCTTGATTCATATAATCCGGGCATTTTTCCCAGCAATCATATCTAATACAACCTTGGAAAATCACCAATAAAATGTAGTAGCGGAGGCATAAAACATATTCACCTATCTATGAGGATGATAAAGAAATTAACAGTATTTTATTCATCCATCAAATAAATAAATTATTTGGCCAAGGCAAGTAGACTTTTCCAATGCTGTCCAAACATCTAGTTAATGACTGCTTTCTGCAAAATCAGCAAAGGGTAGAGTTGGAAACTCTCTCACCGGAACAATGTACAGCAAACCAGCGTGTTCAAACTGTACTGATGTTTTTGTGTTTTAGCCTTACATGAGCAAAAGACAAAGTCAGACATTCCAGGCAAATATTTTTATCTTCTATTATTGTATGTATATTTATAGTCATTTCAATCACTGCAGTATAATAAATATTTCCCTACTCAATGCTGTACAAGCGTGGGGAGTATTTGCATATGTGTGTCTGTGAGAGAGAGAGAGAATTTGGTGTATATTGATGTTTTTGTATTTTATTCACAGAGTGTTCATATGCAAAGGTTAAAATGCAAGATCAAAATATTTTGAAGTCTTTTTATTTTTATATATTTAACTATAGACTGTGCAAAGATCTCCATATCAACTAGCCATTTAATCTTGACCTGCAGCATTTCTGCTATTATGGTATAGGACCAACAATGAAAGCACTTTCATTTCAGCCCTTATTTAGGCAAAATCAATAATGATTTCAGTAGATGTTTTGTTTGAATAAAACTTGGAGGATCAAGTCCAGTAAAGGAACTTCATATGTGTCAAATTACCTCCATTAAGCAGGCTAAAGGAAGCATTTCACACACGACCGCACCATCGAAATATAAAATAACCCTGCTGCATGCCTTCCTTTGAGCTCCACAAAACTTCCTGAGATGGGTGTCAGAGAACGAAGACTTTTGGGGGCCTCATAGTGGAGGAGAACCAGATGATATTACTCAAGTGAAACAAGAAAGAAAGGGAGGAAAGTGACAGCATGTAGTAGTTTAGATGCAAAATACCCCTCTAATCTTGAATAATGGGGTGTATATTTATTAATTGGATCACTTGTTGTTTGGGGATCACTTACGGAGAGACGGCCAAAGAGCGTCATGTTACGTAGTGATTTTGTGATATACAGCAACATCCACTGGGAACTGGGATGAAATATGTGTTGTTGTTTTTTAAGGAAAATAACATGCTACCATTATTTTGACACAAAAACATATGTTTAAGTGCTAGGGTAACTTGAAATGTTTGTAAATATTTGGGTACTAATATTTCATTATTTTACTATAGAACAACATGACTTCGTCCCAAATTCTAATATGGATGAAGGTAAGTTTCATTAAAACTCCAGCCTAGGTGGATACCATGTCACAGGGTGAACTTTCCAAAGCAATCAGGCATTTTTCAACTGAGCATTTACATTGTTTATCTAAGCCAGTGGTTTTCAAACTGTGGGTCGCGACCCAGTACTGGATCGCGGAATGTAAGGCACTGGGTCTCGGCAGTTCTGGTCAGTACTGCCAACCGGGCCATTAAAAGCCCTGATAGTGGTGCTGCCCAGCTAAGGCAGGCTAGTCCCTACCTGAGCTGACACGGCGCTGCGCCCCAGTTCCCGGCCAATGGGAGCTGGGGGGACGGGACAGTGCCTGCAGGCAAGAGCCACGTGGAGCCGCTTGTGCGCCTCTGCCTAGGAGCCAGACTTGCTGCTGGCCGCTTCCAGGGTGCAGCACGGTCCACGGTGCCAGGACAGGCAGGAAGCCTGTCTTAGCACCCCTGCTGTGCCACTACCAGGAGGCTACCACGGGCTACCAAGGTAAGCCCGTGCCCCAATCCCCTGCCCAGAACCCCCCCAACCTGGAGCCCCGTTCTGCACCCCAAACCCCTCATTCCCAGCCCCACCCCGCAGCCCTCACCCCTGCACCCCAACCCTCTTCCCCAGCCCTGAGCCCCTCCCAAATCCCAAACCCCTCTGCCCCAGCTCCGTTGGGTCACAGGCATCAACAATTTTCTTCAACTGGGTTGCCAGAAAAAAAGTTTGAAAACCACTGATCTAAGCTATACAAGATTTTAAAAACAAAAAAGAGCAATAAGAAATTGTGGCCCTGGATTCTTTGTTATTCTTGTCCTGAACCCAGCATGCAGAGTATCTCACAGATGTCATATTTTCAACAAGAATTTAAATCAGTCTCCAGTTTCTACTGTGTTGAATTCCTACAATTGCTGAGGTAATTGTGGGCCAGATTCACTAGCAGTTAGGCACCTAGGTCCAACGTTCATTGGGATTAACAAAACCCCAACTCAGCTGCCACCTAACATTCCTAGGGCCCAAATTAGTGGGGATGTCGGGGGGAGTTGTTGTTGTGGGTTGTTTTATTTTTTTGTTTGGTTGGTTTTTTTGCCAGTGCAGATTTGCACACAAATTGAAAAGAAAAAAAAATCACTCTTGAGTGAGTGGCGTTGTGACCTGTCACACAGGGTTGCATCACACCACCACTCAAGTTTGGCCTGGCCTCCCCTCCATCATGACGGAAGGGAAGCTGGTCCAAATTTGAGCATCATTGCAACTTGTGCACCAGATCACAGCCACCAATACCTCCTCCTGCAAGAACCAGCTTTGGTGTCTAACTTCAGGAGAGTGTTCACACCTGTGATTCCCAAGCACAGATTGGTGCCTCCTTGTGATCTGGATTTGGATCCCTAGCTCCCTTTGAGGGGTGGAGCTCCGTCCACACCCCTCTCCTGGAACTTCCTAATGCAGTGGTCCACAAACTGTGGGGAACGCCCCTGTAGGGGGGCAAGGACGAATGTTTAGGGGGGCTCACGGCAGGGCCTGGGTCAGTCCCCATGGGGGCGGGGAGGGAGAGCTGCCCAGCTCTAGGCCGGGCCGCAGCACCTCTCTGGGCCGCAGCTCCACTCCACCCCCAGGCCAGTTCTGGCCTCATTCCCTCTCTAGCCCCAGTTCAGCCCCCAGCTCCACCTTTAGCCCAAGCTCCTCTGCTGAGCCAACTGTGCAGTAATGGTGGGGGGAGCATGCAGACAGATTCCATTACTGGTAATCAGGGGTGCGACAGGAAAAGTTTGGGCACCACTGTCCTAATGGCTGGTGTAGGCAGCCCGAACCCCACCTCCCCCACTCAGCTTGCTGGCTTTTGTGGATTCCATTCTTGGGTGCCTAATTCTCCCTGTGCATTGTATACTAGGCACCTAACTGCAGGCTGTGAATTCCACTTGGTGGCAGGTGCCTAAGTCCCTATGTGAATCTTGCCCTGAATGGCCATAGAAATAAAATTATTTTAAAAAAAAATCTCATTTTGATGAAAATTAATGTGTTCCTTAAATGATACGCTCTTTCCTTGTTAAAGAAAGGAAAACATTAAAGACCTTGTTGCCTCAGTTAAAGTGTGGTGTTACAAGCCACCCAGTAACTCGACGGAAGCGAATCATAGGAGGAAACACTGCTAGAAAGGTACAACAAAAGTGACCTAGTCTGATAAAAGTTGTATATGGGCATTGTTGTCTTTAGCTTTTCACCACCTTGATGTACCAATGGAAGTATTGTCTTAAAGCATAATAAATGCAGAAACCTAATCAGTGTGTAAGATTGCAATTTTGAACAGAAGGGGTAAGTCTACACTTCAAGCTGGGGGTGTGATTCCCTGCTTAAGGAGACATAGCCCTGCTATTCTGATTGAGTTAGTATGCTAAAAATTAGAGCTGTTAATTAATTGCAGTTAACTCACGTGATTAACTAAAAAAATTGATTGCGATTAATCGCACTTACAACAATAGAATACTAATTGAAATGTGTTAAATATTTTTGGATGTTTTTCTACATTTTCAATATTGATTTCAATTACAACATAGAATACAAAGTGCACGGTGCTCACTTTATATTATTTTTTATTACAAATATATGCACTGTAAAAATGATAAACAAAAGAAATAGTATTTTTCAGTTCACCTCATAAAAGTACTGAAGTGCAATCTCTTTATCATGAAAGTGTAGCTTACAAATGCAGATTTTTTTTTTTTGGTTACATAACTGCACTCAAAACCAAAACAGTGCAAAACTTTAGAGCCTACAAGTCCACTCAGTCCTACGTCTTATTCTGCCAACTGCTAAGACAAACAAGTTTCTTTACATTGACGGGAGATACCGCTGCCTGCTTCTTATTTACAATGTCACCTGAAAGTGAGAACAGGCATTCACATGGCACTTGTAAATACCTTGCAACACTGGAAGATGCCTTGGAGGACTCCCTTAAACGTGCCAAAGAGGAGGAGGGCCAGGAAGGGGAGAAGAAAGTAGAGAACAAAGAAGCTCCCAAGGAGGGAGAGAAACAGAAGCCCAGGCCCCCCCAAAGGGGAGAAAGAGAAGAACAGTGACCCCACTGGAGTCCCGGACGCAAGAGAGGCCAAGCCAGAGGGGAAGGAGAAAGCCACCGTGGAGGAAATCAGAGATCACAAGGAGAGTCTGTAGCTTGCCGGCCTTCCCAAGCTGAGCTGATCGTCTGGGCTGTTTCTTTCCGCTGGGCTCCCTGGGTGCTAAACAGTTTTGTTCCTCATCAGCTCGTCGCATCTGCAATTTGGGAAAAAAGAAATAAAAAGAAATCAGTAACACAAACCATCCCGTCTCTTCCCCCCCACCCGCAGCAGGGCGCATGCTTGTAATAGTGATTTCTAGGAGGCGCTGATCAGTTGATTTGAAATAAAAGCGAATCATGCCTTTTAAAAACAACAACCAAACAAACAAACAAAAAACACCGGCTACAGAAGTGCCATGCCAACGTCTGTTCTCACTTTCAGGTGACATTGTAAACAAGAAGCAGGCAGCATTATCGCCTACAAATTGTAACCAACCTTGTTTGTCTGAGTGATTGACTGACCAAGAAGTAGGACTGAGTGGACTTGTAGGCTCTAAAATTTTACATTGTTTTATTTTTGAGTGCAGGCTTTTTTGTACATAATTCTACATTTGTAAGTTCAACTTTCATGATAAAGAGATTGCACTACAGTACTTGTATGAGGTGAATTGAAAAATAATTTTGTTTTGTACAGTTCAAATATCTGTAATAAAAATAAATATAAAGTGAGCACTGTACACTTTGTATTCTATGTTGTAACTGAAATTAATATATTTGAAAATGTAGTAAACATCCAAAAATATTTAAAATAAATGGTATTCTATTGTTGTTTAAGATCACGATTAATTTTTTTAATCGCTTGACAGATCTACTAAAAATAGAATGCAGCTTACCAGCGCGAGCCACTCAAGTACATTCCTGTGGTCTCACACAAGCACGTACTCAGGGTGGCTAGCCTATCGCGCCACTGCAAATGCATGCTGTTTTTAGCACACTAGCATGATCAGAGCTAGTGTGAGTATGTCTCCTTGAGCTGAGAAACACACCCCCAGCTTGAAGTGTAGACTTACCCAAAGATGTCAGGAAAAGCAATAGTTAAGGCTTGAATAGAAAGTTTATTTCTTCAAAGGAAGTTGAGTGTGTGTCACAGGATTGGCTCCAATATGCACTCTTAACCGAGATTTTTGCATTTAATTCCCCTTTTTTTAAGATAAGAGAATAAAGATACTAGCTGTAAAACTACTAGTAGTATTTTGAACAACTGCATGTGTTTTTTACTGCACCATTTTAAAGAGATGCAAACTGTACATTGGAGTTACGTAATGCAGCACTGCAGAGTGGGTGGTGTAGTGAAGGTACACCAGCAAAAACTGGAGCAAATAATTTAGCAAAATACTGTAGCTAGAAAGATATCCTGTCAAAGCAGAATTAAAACTTGAGTAAAGTGCCTAATGATACAGTCACATATTATATTTGATCATATAGGGTCAGATCCTATCACATGAACCATGCAGATTTGTTTTATAGGGTGAATTCCCTTGGCAAGTGGCAATTAGGGAGGGTAGTGGTACAGTGAACTGTGGAGGAATTTATATCGGTGGCTGTTGGATTCTGACTGCTGCACATTGTGTCAGGTAAAAACCATTCTGAAAACAATTTGCTTCTTGCAAAGTACAGAAAACATGTTATAGGCTCTGGTACTTCTCATCGGCTTTTTTGCTGACTCTCAATTGCATAGCGGAAAAAATACATTGAATCGCACAAGTCAGCAAACCAAAAATTATTATAATGAAACACACCAAAAACCCAGGAGAGAGTTTGCACACCAATATCCGTGCTCCGCTCCTCAATTCTTAGTGTCATTGTTGGGTAGATTCAGCCCCGGTCAATATCATCACATCAGACTCCCTCTAGCTCTCTCAGCCCCTCAGCATGTTCACTGATTCTACCATAAAGGATTTCCAGATGGGGTCCTTCTTAATGTCTGAAAAGCCTTTCCTGCTTTTTAATACTGTCTATCTAGGCATTTAGACAGCGAAAAGCACTATGGTATCAAAATTACATAATTCTATAATCAGGGGTCTTCTTATAAAGCTGAATTCTCTTCTCCTTTTCAGGAGGAAGATGAGCCACGTGTGAGTTAGAGAAAATCTTAAGGCTATTCTGCCTGCTCCTGCATGGTTCTCATGCAAGTAGAGCAGCCTCCAGATTCTCCTAAATTTACTCTTCTTTCCCCTCTTCCAAAGGCAGACAGTGGAGAGGATTTGAGTGCTTTTTCTCTTTATGTGTTATGGAAAAGCTATGGCAAAAGGATGGATCTTGCAATTTGTCCTGAAGGTGGTCTTGTTAGGTCTGCTGTTCCTGAGGAAGGGAACTGCATAGTCAAGGGCCTGCAGCCCAAGTGGCTTTGTTTCCAGCTCCCTCTAGTCTTAAAGCCCCATAATCCCCCACTCTCCCTGGGCTACAAGTTCAATGCTGCACCTCTGAAGCGCAGCACAGACTCTCACCCCAGGAATCCAATATATGATTACTGCAGCTCAACTGCTTGAAGCAGCATTAGTACATAGCCAGTGGAGGGGAGGGAAATCAGTAGGGGAGGTATGACAGGGATTATGATCTACTGTGGGACACCTCCTCAGGCAACCTGCTCTTTTGGGAGCTGAATTTTCTATCTGTTCCACAGAGGTGTGAGGAGAATTGGGGGAGGGGAAAACAAAAGCCTGCACATACACCTGATTGAAAAAATGAACAGGAAATTCCTTGAGTCAAAACTCTCCCTTTCCTTTCCCCTACATGTGGAAAAACAACATAGAGCAAATGTGAGCTTTATTTTGTCACCATTTAATTTAACTGGCAGGTTGTGGATTAGAATATCAGAGTTTGCAAGAAGGCTTTAGTGGTGCTGCATGAGTACCAAGTCTAAAATTCATCCATATATATTTTTAATCCACTTGTTCATTTAATTTGTTCAGCCTAGATACATATTTTATTTGTTTAAGATGTTATTTACTGATAAAGAAGTGTCACTGTTGATGTACATTTATACCTAGAAGATGAAAAGATAAGGAGGTCTATGCAGTTGCTTGTTGTGATTGGTGGTGTTTCTTGGGTCATTGGTCTGACCCTGCTCTCACTGAAACCATATGGCAGAACTCCCATGGACTCAATGACCATAACATGTATAAATGAATGAAGACAACTTTTGTGTGTCTCCTACATTTTACATGAAATCTTAAGTTACACAATGCATAGGTGATGCAGGAAAACAGAACCTACTGCAGAAGAATTAGAGAAGGCAGGATGTTTGGGGTTGGAGTAGTAACTGAAAAAGTCCCTGTTGCCCGTGTCAAATGCAGAGCATGCATTAAAGGGCAGGTTGTAATCTTTCACTGTCCTTGTGGGGGGGAGGGGAACAGGAACTATTCCCTGTGTGTGCCCCTTGGGAGTGTACTTTTCCCCAAAGGGTGCACAGATGAATGGGAAGAAGGAAGTGATGGTCCCAACATCCTCTCCACTCTGGCCCAGGGAGTGGTCTGGGCATACCCGCACCAGAGTGGGGTGAGGAGAGAGGAGTCTATACCACAGTACTTCTATGTACTGGGGCACAACCAGAGAAGCATGATCCTCCTAGTGTTCCTCTTTAGGCAGTGGTAACAATATATTTTGGCCTATTAAATTATTTTTCCATGTCAGATACATCACTATACAATAAGTGGCATCTGTCTCCACATTTGATACAGTTCAGAAAGCCCTGAGCAGAGGAGTAGTAATACTTAATATGTGTAGTATTAATTATTGTTCTACAGAAATGTTGATGAATTGCTAAATGGAATAACACTTACTGCAAGCTAGAATTTACATCTGTGCTTGTATTTATTAACAAAATATAACTGACATTTCTTTTACAGAAAAAGTCGAGTTCATCAGTATCGGATATGGACCGGAATATTAGATACAATCCTCTATAATAAAGAGATAGATACTTTTAGATTAAACCAAGTGATAATCCATGAAAACTATAATGCCTCAAACTATCTGAATGACATTGCTTTGTTGGAGATGAAAACTAATGAGAAAGGAAAACCATGCTCACTGGCATACAGCACACCTGCCTGTGTTCCTTGGTCAGAATATCTGTTTAGATCTGGACATCAATGCAAGGTTTCCGGCTGGGGACTAGCAGACGGTATTTGATTTTTAGTTTATAATGAATTATTTATATTATGGTAGTGTCCAAAGGCTCAAGTCTGGCTCAGAACCTCACTGTGCTAAGTAGTGTACAACATGGTAGGAAGACACAGTCCTTGTCCCAAAGAGTTTACAATCTAAATAAATTTTAAAAAGAAACAAAACAAAAACATATGGAGAGAGGTGGGGAAGGAATACAACATACATGTAAAGTGATCAACTAAGTCATGTTAGTTAAATGTCTATTTGTCGTATATTTGTTTTATTTATAACACAAAAACATAACTTTACAATTGGTCTGGAGTGAGGAAGGCACTCAAGGTTGAAGTGAAGAGGAGGATATTATTGTTGGTGTGAAGGGGGGAATTACATAAAGGGAGAGCAAAGCTGAATGGGACAGAGGGGAAAGAGAAAGAGGGCAAAAAATATGGTGGTAAGGAGAGCCAGGCTGGGCAGCCAGGGTACTGCAGTGATGGGAGAGGGGCAGGATTAAGGGAAATAGTAAGTAAAACTCTTCATCCTGACTGATTTGCACAGATGAATGGTGTATTTTGATCACTTATTTGCCAATCTGCATGGGGTAAAGGCCTGGACGTGTGTCACAGGGAAGGAACCTGAAAAGTTCGCATCCGCCTATTTTTCTTTATCACTCTTCTCTTCTTGGACCTCAGCCACACAAAGGTGCAGCCCCGTGCTCCAGTCCTCCAAGGAGTGTAAAAACACTGGACATTTTTAATGAGCTCTCCTTTTGCCAAAGAGGCGATCATTTCCCTCTCGAATTACAGCAGTGGATTAATAGCATATGGTGAATTAAAAGGCTGGCATGGAAGCTACATTTACAACGGCTACAATTATATTACCCTCTTGTGACACTTAGAAAACCACTTTCCATTTTGATCGCAAGTGGCCTGTGATTAAAATGGTACAAAAGAGACTACGCTCTATCAAATGTTGTTGAGGGACAAAAAAGTATAGTTTGTCCACAAGATAGGATGTGACTCAGTCATCTGGTAGCCCTCCTCTTGTGAAAAGAAAGAAAAGAAAAAGGACAACGTAAGAGAGATCAAGAGGGAGGGGAAATAAAGATAGGAAAGATGGGCGGAGGAAAGAAAAAATAATTGAAACAGTGAAAATACTGCAAGCTATCACAAGAGTTGTTTACTCTGAACAAGATCGTGAGGATTTATGATGCTGGTCCATTTAGGAAGCCAAGATGAAGAGCTAGAATGGGAAGCATGACATTTTTATCTAGAGGCCCCTAAAGCGTCAGACTGAAATTGAACAAAAGGAAGTCTTGAGTGTGGCCTGGATTTAGTTCTTTAAGGATTCTGATATTCCCAGATATAGATAATGTCCTCCCTTAAATGAGATTGCCTAGATTAACATTCTCCTCCTCACAGAAAATACAAAAGGCATTCCACCACTGTTTGTCATATTGTGTAGTCTATAAATTGTAAGCACCGACAGAAAATGAGGAAACAAACTAGGGGGTCAAGAACTGGGATTAGCTAAAAATGTGTTAGAAAATGTAACTGCTGTGTGTGATTCTGTAGTTAAATAGAACTGCTTTTATCTGGCTGATGTGCTTGCACTACATACATGGAGAAAGTATGCATGCATTTAAATTATGTATTGTATATAACAGAATAGGTTATATTAAGTCAGGAAAACAAGTATGAAACTTTTGATTTATGACAATGTATCTAAAATGTATTTCAAATTCAAAGGTTCTATTCTTTTCTTTTTTAGGTTTTACCAAACAATTTGTTCTTCGATGGGGCAACATTAATTTATTTCCAAACTGTTCAGATATCTATAAAGAGCGCTTTTTTAATGAAATGGAATGTGCAGGCAAGTAATTCATCACTGTTATTTCTTTCTGGTGCCCTCATCAAGCCCACCTCCCTGAATATCTGAAGTCCTACCACACAGTGCTCTCTTATAACCCTGAAGTACAGTAAACTAGATACCACAGTGAAGCTCTTAGCAAAGTGGTAAGGAGCCAAAATGCTCTTACTAGATCTGCTGTAAAGTGATGCAGACTTTTAGTACCAACTTGCATGTACAACTACACAGCCATGTTTGTAAATGCAGTTATCATGACTACATGCAATTACTGTGATTATGCATGCAAATTTCAGCAATTTTGTGAGAGATTTTATGTGCACAAGTGGGCTACTGTCAATTGAAAATCTGGCCTTTACTGTCTTTGGCCCGGATTCAGAAAGGTATTTAAGTGTATAATTTAAAGCACATGAGTATTCCCATTGAATTTAATTTAACTATTTGCATGCTTAAGCACTTTGATGGGTGGAAATGACCTGATCCAGCATTCTTTGTCCCCTGGAAGATGTTACCAACTTTTTAAAAGAAGAAATGATCAAACCTGGTCAGAAAGCATTAGCACTCTAGGCTACCATTCCAAAAGCTGAAGTTTAGAGCCTGGAATTCAAAATTTTAACTTCAAGCTACTAGAAGAATTGCCACAAGCTTTCTTAAACTTAATATGTAGCCAATTAATATGACAGATGGTTCTGTCCCTCCTTTAATTCAAGTAAGCAAAGGCAATGCTTAAAAAAAAATAGTGAAAAGTGGTCTAATTAAGAGGTGAGAGAATTGAGTCTGATGCCTGCAAACTATTGGGTCCTGTGGGACGCGTGTTATCTCCTAGGTCTGCCATACTTTTCAACTGATTGTACTTTTATGTGGAAGGCAATCACCTGTTGCAGCAATGGGCAGCAGGCTAAAAGCCTAAGATATTAATCGAAGGTGAATTTTTAGAGAACTTATCGACTTCCTAGACATCAAGAAGAAAAGGGGAAGCTTTCTCTCCCCACAGCAAACACAAACCTTCAATATGGTTTTGGAACGGAGGACTGCTACTTGTGAGAGTATGTACCCACCAGCATGAGTAAGGGTTGCATAATCAAGCACTGTGTGGCTGGCCATCACACTCCACTGTCCACATCACAAAACACACCACCACCATCAGCAACAGCTGACACTTTTTGGGAAAATTCAGAAGAGAGGCCACATTTTGATAGGCATGGAGATGGCCTCTTATTAAGAGAACAGCTAAAGTCCTAGGTAATGCTCTAGTACTGTGGCAATGGTGCTGCATTATTGTATTTTCACATTCTTCATATTGATCTATTTTTCAGAACCACCGTACTCACTTAAAAAGGATGTTTGGTGCTTATTTTGGTTCACTTTCTATAGATTACTTTTGAAACAATATAAAATACAATGGACTGAATTCTGCTCTGATACTCTGGTATAAAACTTCAATTACTGTCTAGTAACTGAGTGAAGGTTATGCTAGTGTAATGAGGAGAATTTGGCCATCTATTATTTTAGAAAATAAGTTCTGCAGTCTTCACAATAGGAAAAACATGCATATAACAAATTTGCCTTGGTGTTTTTCCTCTCTTTTGCCTCAGGTACCTTTGATGGTTCCATAGATTCCTGTAAAGGTGACTCAGGAGGACCCTTGGTCTGTCTGGATTCAAATAATAGGGCATACGTGTGGGGTATTGTGAGTTGGGGTGAAAACTGTGGAGTTCAAGGATATCCTGGAGTTTACACAAAAGTAGCCAGATACTTTGATTGGATTAGCCGTCATGTGGGAAGGTCCGTTATTTCCTTATATAATGTGTGAAGCTTTGGGAACTAAATACTACATTCACAGCACCTACACACAAAAAAGAAGATTAGTTCTACCTTAGAATCAGCAATCTTATTACATACTTGCAATTTTTGGAAGAAATGTTTAAACAAATCTTTGAAAATGCTGTTAGTGTTCGATAAATGTAATGATTCTAGTGGAAAGTGTTTTGTACTGAAATTAGTTCACTGCAAGATTCCCTAATAAATGCATGCATACTATAAGGAAATTAAAACATCCGATTCTTTGGGAAAGGGGGATATTACATTTCATGTTTGTGCATTGGGATGGGCTGTTACAATGGAAAATTATGCTGAAAGCAAGAAATAATCAAATGAATACACGACTGTTCAAACCTAGCAGCGAGTATAGCAACCTTAACACTGAAGAAATCCAGTCAGTCACACCAGCATGAGTATGATTACAAACCTCGAGGAAATGCCTAAAGCCTTAAAACAGACACTCAGAATAATACGTTCCACCAGCACCAGGTACAGAGGAATGAAACACTAACGTAAACAAAGGATGCATCAGCCAAGAGGGAGAGTAAGGGTCTGATCCCACACAAAGGAAGTCAGTGAGAACTTTGTCATGGACCTCAGTGGGTACAGGATCAGACACTACAGCTTGGGGCCATTAACAAAAAGGGAGCACAGAGCAGGAGTGTTCTAACTCAATTCTGGTTCCTCCTAAATTTATGATGAAGCCACTCTACAGGACTTCTTGTGCTCTACATGCATGTGATGATACAGATGGGCGTTCTCAAGCAGAACCTAGAGGACAGACCATGCTCCTCATGTTTTTAATACATATGCACTGTGGCCATAGATGCTGGAACTAGAGGTGCTGGCCGTGCTGCCGCAACCCATGGCTTGAAATGGTTTCCATTATATATAGGGTTTACAGTTTGGTTCAATGGCTCTCAGCACCCCCACTATAAAAAATTGGGGCAGCACCCCTGACTGTGGCCTGGCCTGAGGCAACTCCATTCCATGCTGGATATTCTTATCTCTGGCATATAATAATTTGTACAAAGTGATAAGCCTAGATCCAGGGCAAACCTGAAATCAGGCCAACAACAGTGGGCATTTGTGTTCTGGCCAAACCAAGAGAGCCAGAATTTGGCTCTAGGGCTGAGGGTATGCTCTAAACATTAAATTACTAACCACTGTTGGAACTATTTCAAAGAGAACTATAGAGTCCCTAAAACAGTTTAGAATTTATTTGGAAATTAGTGAAAATGTTTGCATTACCTACTTCTAATGAGACATTACTCCTTTCACTTAATTCTCATATTATGGTAAAATGGTGTAGACATTTTAGAGCGAATTCATAACCATCTGATTTAAACTGTACTTTTTATTTTCATCCCTCTTCCGCTATCTTATAGAATCACAAATGAGTGAATTTGTTTTGTGAGGTCTGACATATCAGAGTGCAATCCAGACCAGTGAGGGGCTCTGTCAACCCTGCCCTGCAACCCCTACCCTTACAATACCTTCCTGGTAGTAGCTTCCACCTGGGCTGCTCTCACAAACAGCCTTCCAGCGTGCAAGTCACCATAGATGCTGACTCAGTGGGTGCTCTGGGGCTGGAGCACCCATGGGAAAAGAATGGTGGGTGCTCAGCACCCACCGGCAGCCCCCCTACGAGAACCTCCCCCTCCTCCCAGCGCCTCCTGCCCACCGGCGGGTTTTGCCAATCAGCGCCTTCCCCTCCCTCCCAGCGCCTACTGCCTGCCACGGATTAGCTGTTGCATGGCATCAGGAGGCGCTGGGGGGGGGGGAGGAATGAGGGCGCAGTATGCTTGGGCGAGGGAGGACGGGGGGGTGGAAAGAAGCAGGGCAGGGGTAGAGTGTGGGCAGGACCTAGGCACAGCTGGGGTGGAGCACCCCCAGGTAGATTAGAAACTCGGCGCTTATGCAAGTCACACTCTAAGTGTCTGTGTGTAATTGTAGTCTGACAACCACACTTGGGTTACACTCTGGCTCTCATCAGCCGTGGTTATATCGCATGGTGACACTAACATACTCCCAGTCCCAGATTTCCCCCCATAAATGTATGTCTTGTACTGCCCAGCCCTCTCCTGGATAATCCAAAAATATTAAGTCCATTATTCCTTTAAGTGAACAACATACACCAGTTTACCACCTTAAATGGAGTTACCCAGACACTAATTTAAACACACTGGATTAGATAAAACAATGAAACAGGTTTATTAACTCCAAAGAGACAAATTTTAAGTGAGTACAAGCAATGAGGCATCCAAGTCAGAAATGGTTACAAGAAAATAAAGGTAAAAATGTTTAGTGCCTAGCTCCAAAGGAAAGTTTCTCACTGCATGCTTCCAACAGTATTACTGTCCAAACTTTCAGGTCAGGATCCCTCCCTTAAAGTCCAATGGCTGTTTACTTTGTCTTCTCAGGTGTGGACAGTGAGATGGACAGGGAGGGGAGGGCACCTCTTGAGATTTTTGCCCCTCCTTTTTATAGTTTCAGTCCCTCCTTGAAAAACAATTTCCACTGAGAACCAAGAGACAGGGTGTCTGGTGGATGAAGGAGACCTCTTGCTATGAATGAAAGAGACCTTTGTTCAGATGCAGATCTTTGTCCCTGTCCCCTTTCTTGCCAAAGGATGGCCACTTTGTTGATAGCTGGATGGGGTCATTAGTTTTCCCTTTGTCTTTAAGAAACTGGTTTAGTCTCTCGCCACACTCAGTCATGATTTCAGCTTATGTTCATAACTTTGCACATAATGTTGGTACATGCATTTTACTATGATATCACTGATCAGCAAGTTGTGAGTTTTCAAATGATGCCTCAAAAGGCATACTTTGTACATACTTACTACAACACTGTTTAGGGTGTGACTACAGGGGTACATTCCATCACATAAGGACATTGTCAAAGTAAGGGGTGTACAGCTCCCTATCTTCTTCCTAATTTGGCTCCCAATTCAGGAAAGCATCTCAATTCAGCAAAGCATTTAAAGAGGTGCATGTGGTTAAATCCTATATGGGAAGGCCCAGATCCATAAAGGGGCTTTGACCCAGATCCAAAAAGAGACATAGGCATTTCAGTGATGAGGGTTGCAACATCTAACTTTTAAGAGCCTTGAAAAATCACAAAGCCTGAGTTAAGCACTCCCTATACAATACATGGGGAAAGGTAAACACCTGAGAATGGGCTCCACAAAAGTCAACACACCATGCAGGAAGCTGCCAACAAGAGTATGTGTCCTAAACCCTGCTCTTCACAAGGAGTTTGGTGCCTAAATCTGGGTTTCGGGGGAGGAGCCCCCTCATCACCACCAATCTCTGCTTATGATCCACAACCAGGAACACCTCTCCTGGAGTCAGGTGGCTTAAGTACTTCAGTTGTTTCTTGAAAGAATGGCTTAGGCACCTGCCTAGCTCCACACAAAATGTCTAGCAGGACCCCATATAACCTTTAGTCTTAGTGGTTAGAGCACTCACCTGGGATGTGGGCGTACCCCTGTTCAATTCTCCCCTCTACCTCATGACAAGAAAGGATTTGAACAGGGGAGTCCCACCTCTCCAGTGCCCTCACCCCTGAGCTACAAAGCCATTCTATCTCTGCTCCAATTATTTAATTATTCAATTAAAGAATCGTTTAAACAAGAAAGATTGAGAAAAACCCACCTCAGAATATCCCATAGTCCAATGGTTAGAGCAGTCACCTGAGAGGTGGGGGAGCCCTGTTTAAATCCCATCTCATCAGGACATGAGGGGAATGAAACCAGGATCTTCTACCTCTGAGATGAGTAACCTAGCCATTGGGCCAAAGATTGGGGGGGAAATCTCTTTCCCCACCACTGTTTTGTGTAGCGCTCGGCACCCTCTGAAAACCCTATCAGGCCAGTCCAGTAGGTGAGATAAGTAGGGTAAGCCTATCTCCACCTGGTTTGAGGACCAGCTTGGGGGTGGGGGGGAGGAGGACAGGACAATAGGCATTAGCACTGAGGCAACAGCACAAGTGTGACGAGGTACAACCCTTGTCTAGGAAATTTGTACAGGGAAAATGTAAGCGACGAGTGAATTCAGGAACTTACAGGGTTAGGCATCAGCTGAGCAGGAGATTCATGGATCACAGTGGTTCTTAAAAGTGGGACATTTGTGGATCCAGGCTGAAGTGCTTTCCTGAATGGGGGCCTTGGTGCACTGAACACCGGGAGAGTCTTAGACTATCAGGGTTGGAAAGGACCTCAGGAGGTCATCTAGTCCAACCCCCTGCTCAAAGCAGGACCAATCCCAAATTTTTGCCCCAGATCCCTAAATGGCCCCCTCAAGGATTGAACTTACAACTCTGGGTTTAGCAAGCCAATGCTCAAACCACTGAGATATCCCTCCCTGCAAAATAAGGTCAAAGAGGGTACTTCCTTCCTCTTTGACAGGTGGGATAAGAGCTCCCCCCTTCTCTTTCAACTTGCTTTACCCAGTGCCAGTCACTTGCTCCTGTGTTTCTGTTGGTACTTACTTGAAAGTAATCATTTTATATCCTTGGGTAGAGAAATGAAACAATAAAATGCCTGGTGCATGGGCCTCTTGCCTGGATAGATCTTCCTGCTCTGCTTCAAAAAGACCTTACCTGGGAGCAGGACAGCAGTGTCATTAACCAGCTTCCTGCTCTGATTAATTGTTAATTCTGTCCTGAAATTTCAAAAGCACTACATTTTGAGGGGGTTGGTACATCCAAAAATGAAGGTCTCTTTGCCAGAATGAAAAAACTCCCACCACTATCCTAGTTGAGCTCATCTAAGTAGTACTTAGGATTTTTATTTGTTTACAAACTTAATTTCCAGAAACTCCAAAATGTGTTTTGTAGGTGAATTTACCTGGGCCTACATGTTCTCCTCAGCAAAATAGGAGTGGGCTCTTCATATTTAATAGTTTTACCATCATTCTGCCTTTTCATTACAGCCCAGTCCTACAGCCCTTTCTCACACAAGTGATTCTATCACTGGAATAGGATCACTCGCATGAGTAATTGTTGCAAGATTACTCTCCAATCACATTTAACAATGCCATGAAATAAAATACTGGATTGTATTGCAGAAATTAAATATATATAAATTCATTCACTATGTTCTGAATCAGTATACTTAAGATATAAACGGCCAAATCTTCCTAGGCATATGCGCACAAGCAATCCCATTGACTTCAAGTGAATAAGGTAATTATGATTTGCCCAAAACATAGTACCTCTGGTTTTGGAAGTAGTGTTTGCTCAGAGGAGTCCAACTGATGAAATACTAAGGTTTACTGATTTGTCAGGTCTCAGGGCTTGTTCTTTCTCCCACTGCACTCAATGTGTAAGTGATATAGCTGATTGGAAAACTGGACCATTTTCCTGCAAAACACGTGACTGTCATTTCCTCCCCCATCCAATCAAAACATTTCAAAAAGATTGTAAATTCAGCCAGCTCTAACAAATGGTCTTTGCTAACCCACTAAAACACCAAAGATTTGACATGACCACTTTCTACTAATGTCACCCAAAGCCACTGTCTCTCATGTGGTCAGCTCACAAAAGGAACTCTCCCAGTTCTTTACCTATCTTATTTTGAATCCAGTCATATCATTTCAAAATAACCTGTTCTTGAAACAGACATTACAAACTCAGGCAGAAAGGCTGCTCCCCGCCCCCAAATGACTTCTTAAAACATAATATGGAATAGATTAAGCCTTACTTGTTGTGGAGCTCTACAGTTTTTAACCCCTTTCCATACAAAATAGAATGTACTATATAAGGAATATATGAAGTCCATATCTTCCCCATATTATTAATGCAGATGAGGATTTTTTGTTAAATGACTACATTTCACTGGAGAGGGAATCTACCTCCAGGGCATATCTTGTACTATTCATGGTTCCACAATTCTTGCACAGCAAATCAAATCAGGAATACTATATAAATGCTGCAAAAACCCTTATGACCTAAGCTGCTTGTTAACTTATTTTGAACCACAAGTTGTTTTCTATAGCAGAATATATTTGAAGAAGGCAAATATTTCAGGCTTTAGCTTGGCTTTAGTTTAACCCAAAGATGTATTTATATAATGGGGAGAAACCCTCACAAAGATCTCAAAACTGCAGAGCAAGTTACAAACAAATTATCTAGGAGCTGAAAAGCCTGATACACATTCTTTGCAATAGATCCCAACTCCTGCGCAGGTTTAAACGTGCTTAATACCTTACTACCAGTAGTCCCATTGAAGTTAATCGCACTGTTAACTGTAGTTAATTAAGCACATGTATTTTCAGGATCCAGGCCTAACCCATCACAACTCGTCTGACCTAACTCACAATATGTGAAGTGCTTTGAGACAAGGGGCACAAGTGTTTCATTTATTATTTAAAATAGTTTGTGTTTAATTCATTAGCATCCGTGAAATGGGGCTTTATAACTCCATAAAGTTGGAAAGCTTTAAATGGAAGATAGGACAGCAAAGTGCAAAGTCCTTCCGTAGCATACAGTGCCCACGGAACGCAGGGCAGCACGCAGGGCAGGCGGTAGAAATTGTGGAGCCGAGCCAGCCGCGCGCAGCCCGGGGCAGAAGAGCCCACACGTCCCCTGCGAGGGCGGGCGAGCTGTGGGGTGTCAGAGCCAGGGCACGCGCCGAAGAAAAGCCGCGCTCCGAACTCAGGCTCCTCTGCCCGGCGCCTGCCTCCCTTCCCGGCAGGGAGAGCCCCGCCCCGCCCGCGCCCGGCCGGCCAGGCTGGCGGAGGCGGGGCCCGGCCCGGCCCGGCGGAGCGGTGCTGAGGTTGCACGGGATGGTGGAAGTTCCGCGGCCGGGGCAAGCGGGGGAGGCCCGGGCTGCGGGCAGGTGAGGCGCGCGGGTCGTCCCCAAGGTGCGCGCGGTATGCAGCCGGCCGCGGGGCCGTAGCGAGCGCCCCGGCCAGCCCAGCGCGGACTCCCTGGCGGCGGCGGTCCCAGAGCCCGAGCCGCGGGACCTTCTGCGCAGGTAATGGCCTGCGCCCTGCTGCTTCTGGCCTGTGGCTTGCTGGGTCAGTGCCAGCAGGAGCCCCAGACCCCGGACTGGAGGATGACCCTCAAGACCATCCGGAACGGGGTGCACAAGATAGACATGTACCTGAACGCGGCTCTGGATCTCCTGGGAGGAGAGGACGGCCTGTGTCTGTATAAATGCAGCGATGGTAATAACGAGTCATAACCTCCTACCAAACACCCGGCTCGGGGGAGGGAGGCGCTGAGCTCCCAGCAGAGGTGGGCCTGGATTTTTGGAGAGGGTTGGAGCCAAACTTTGCAGCGGATCACTTTCCAAAAACATACTAAATGATGGCAACGAAAACTAGATCTGGCTCTAAAAACTCTCACTGAACTCTGGGGGAGTTCAGTTCCAGATGCCCTCATGCCCTGGCTTGGGTCCATTTCTAGGGGCAACAGTTCAGTTTCCAGGTAAAATGTTGACCATCTGGTTAGGATTAATGCATTCTGAACCATGACGTCATCTGAGGCTTTTGGTTTAGGAATTTCTCTTGCCCTAATGTACCGTCATATAAAGATTTCTCTCTCTGCCACCATCAAACCCAGAAGAGAACAAAAACTCTCAGTTTCTACAGTTATTTTGATAACTGATATCTGTGGCAGCCTGACATCATTAATATCTTGTCTGGAACTTTTAAAAAATTGTATGTGTAAAAATAGGGTTAAGTACAGCCCTGTCTTCACACCAGTCTTCTGTTTTACAGGGTTTAGTTTCCTTATCTTGGAGATAATGTATAGTGTCTACATTGTACTCATAAGTCTGACCCAGGATTTTTGGTTGTCAGTGATTTTTTGTTAACTTTCATGACAGTGTCTAATGTTTTTGTCTTTAGCAACCCTAACTTGCTCTAGCTTCGTAGTAAAGAACTGTTCTGAATACTCTTCAAAGTGACCACTCTCTTCTCACTGTAGTTAGTTGCCACAGGTGTAATTTAGTACTTTCATCATTTCAAGGGTCTTTATTACAGAAGTATTGGGCACTTAAGGGAATAAACAGTTAAGCGTAGAATGGTTATTGGCTGTACTAGGATATGTTGTTTTTCAGACTTTTGTATATGAAAAATAATGTTCCCTGAAACTTCCATCAGAATTGCTAGTCCAAATTCAGTAGTAAAAAGAGGACCTATTTAAGTTACTGTAGAGAAGTTACTCAATTTAACAAACACACAGTTGCCAGAAATTTAATGAAAAACTTAGAACATGATTTCAGTGAAACTTGAGCTTTGGCTTAATATCTATTAACTTAACACATGCTATTTGCACTGGTAAAACAAACTAATTTAATTTTATGTCATTGGGCATAAATTTTTTGCCTGGAAGGGGCAAGACGGATTCTTTTCCTCCAGCTAGGACACTGCACATTTAATTGGGATTTTACTTTTCTTTGCCCCTCTTATTTTTCATTGCTAGAATCTATTTAGCATATGTAAGATACTTCAGTCAGGAACTTTTTAAAAAAAAAAATCACAAAACTATTTATAACCTCAAGACATATGAAAATGTTAAAAATGGAGGATTCACTGAATAAGCCCTTTTCAATGGGGATAGTATAAAGTCCCATCTGAAATTTCTTCCTTACACTAAATGCATTCTAGCAATTTGTATGTACATGCAGTTTTTCTGTGATGCCTCTCTCTGCTTTAGGAGTAGCAGTGACATCATGCATTGCTTTCTAGCCTCCAATCTCTACACATACCCTCTCCCATACACTCCCTTCCGTAGAATGCTTCCTTCAGTTTGGTCTCAGATTCCAAAAGCAGTTTAGCTTATTCTTTAAAAATTCCATATTTCTCCTTATTCTAGTGTAGGGTATCACAGTAATTTCATGGCGTTTCCCCTTTGCATGCTTTCTAAAATATCAAGGAAGCCCTGCTCAAACAGAATCAATCAATGTTGTAGTTGTACAGGAATAAGCAACAATACTTCTGTATCATGTTCACTCCAGTTAGTAGTTCTGATGTCTAAAATGAAAATTCAGAGCAGTGTCTTGGATTATAGATAAGAAAAGTATGCAGAAGTCTTGGTAAGTTTACTAAACTTGTTTTTCTGCTTTTTAGTTCTCCCTGCATATAGTACACTTCTGCCTTACCTAGTATATTCTTTGTAGGCTCGATGTTTTGAATTTAGATAGCTAAAATCAAACCAAATAAAATATTAAGAAGTACTTAATACCTGTAGCTCCCCCTGACTTGCAGTGTGGTGGGAGCTTTGAATATTCAGGTGCCTAAATACGGATTTAAATGCCTAGTGTTAAGCATATAGTTTTGAAAACTTTGGCCTATATTATTTTAAGCAGTAAAATAGGGGGTCTGTGCAGTAGCTTGAAGCAAAAGATCTGTACTCAATGATTTTAAAATTCCTTTTTTACAGGGTCGAAGCCTCTTCCACGTTATGGGTATAAGCTTTCACCACCAAATGGATGCGGATCCCCGCTATTTGGAGTTCATGTAAATCGTTCCTTCATGCATTTTATTTTTTCATATTTACTTGGACTTTCATATTTAAAAATGGGTTGTGAGCAATCTACTTCAAAAAGAAGTGTGCTAGTTTTACACTTCCATTCTAGACATAGAAATGTGCATCATATTTATAAGGCCAGAAGGGACCATTATGATCATTATGCAAGTGGTCAGACTAAAAGAGGCCAAAGAATCTCACCCATTAATTTCTGTAGGAAGCCCATAACTTTTATTTGAGTTGTAGCAGATCTTTCAGAAAAATATCCAGTCTTGATTTAAAGACTTCAAGTGATGGAGAATCTATCATATCTGTACATAAGCCGCACTGTTTGCTGAATTATTCTCACTTAAAAATGTGCACCTATTTTCTAGTCTGAACTGGTCTATATTGGAAAAGATTCAGAAAAGAGCTACAAGAATGATACAAAGTGTGGACAGTTTGCTCTATAGTGAGACAGTGAAATAGTTAAAAAGAAAGGGAGTTCTTGTGGCACCTTAGAGACTAACAAATTTATTTGAACATAAGATTTCGTGAGCTACATCCGATGAAGGGAGCTGTAGCTCATGAAAGCTTATGCCCAAATAAATTGGTTAGTCTCTAAGGTGCCACAAGAACTCCTTTTCTTTTTGTGAATACAGACTAACACGGCTGCTACTCTGAAACCTGAGATAATTAAGAAGCTCAATCTATTTAGTTTATCCAGAGAAAGCTAAGAGGTGACTTGATCATGATCTCTAAGTACTTATATGGGGAAGATATTTATGGTTGTATATTGTGTGATTAGATTTCCTAAACGAAATATTCATGTTTTTCTTAGTTTGTGGCTGAATTTTTGCAATATTACATGAGAGAAAAAATTAATCACTACTAGTAATAGATAGGGCCCTACCAAATTAACAGTCTATTTTGGTCAATTTCATAGTCATAAGATTTTTTTTTTTAAAGGCAAGTTTCATGATTTCAGATGTTTAAATCTGAAATTTCACAGTGTTGTAACTGTAGGGGTCCTGACCCAAAAGGGGGCTGTGTGTGTGCTGGGGGAAATCACAGGCTTATTGTAGCAGGGTCATGGTATTGCCCCCGTTACTTCTGTGCTGCTGTTGGTGGTGGCGCTGCCTTCAGCAACTGCGCAGGAGTAAGGATGGCATGTTATGATATTCTGTGCTGCTGCTGGCAGGCTGGTGTCTTCAGAGCTGGGCACCTGGCCAGCAGCTGCTGCTCTCTAGCCACCCAGCTCTGAAGGCAGCGCAGAAGTAAGGGTGGCAATACCTCAAACTCCCTACAATAATTTTGCAACCCCCTGTAATCCTCTTTTGGGTCAGGACCCCCAGTTTGAGACATTCCGGTGACATCTGCATAGTATAGGGTAAAAGTACACACAAGACCAGATTTCTGGGGGGAGACCAGATTTCATGCTCTGTGACACGTTTTTCATTGCTGTGAATTTGGTAGGGCCCTAGTAATAGACTAGTAACTGGATGTTTGCTAATATAAACATTTTTTTCAGTACTCTAGAATATTACAGGAATGATATTAAATGAATGATCATTCAACAAGATATCCACCTCCCTCCCCCTGGCAAAAGATCTAAGACCTGCAGTGGATGAAATAGAATATTTTCTGATTTTAAAACCAATAACATTGGGTTGGCCTAATGATGGGAGAATCCTGGATTCAGGTCCTCTCTCGCTGTCCATGCCAGTAACATTTTGTTTGGTATTTGCAGTAGCGGGTAATATTATTTTTTTTGTTGTTTTTGTTTTTTTAAATAACTTCATCAACCAGATTGATTCAACAGTGTGCATAGAAGGCAGGCAATTTTTACCAATCCCGATGCAATAAAATTATCTTGTTGGCTGGAATACTAACCTTGATTTTTTTCCTTTTCAGTTTGACATTGGTATCCCTTCGATGACAAAGTGCTGTAATCAACATGACAGATGCTATGATACCTGTGGCAATAGAAAAAATGATTGTGATGAACAGTTTCAGTATTGTCTCTCCAAGATCTGCAGAGAAGTACAGAAAACACTAGGAATATCAGAGAGCGTACAGGGTAAGGCAGAAAAATAGCATGCAAGTTATACTGAGTTGATGTTTTACTGAAGTTGTATAAAGACTCAGACTCATAGCCCAGAAGGGACTATCATGATCATCTAGTCTGATGTCCTACAACTGCAGGTCACAGATCCTCACCCACCCACTCCTGCAGTAGGCCCATAACCTTGGCCTGAGTTACTCAAGTCTTGATTTAAAGACTTCAAGTTACAAAGAATCTGCCATTTTCTCTAATTCAAACCAGCAAGACATCTTTCTGCCCCATGCTGCAGAGGAAGGCAAAATACCCCTAGGATCTCTGCCAATCTGAACGGCTGGGAAAATTCCTTCCCAATCCCAAATATAGCTATCGGTTAGACAAGTCATACTCAGACTGAAGCAGCAGTGTCCCTTGCGGCTTTGCAGCACATGATATTAAAACACTGATTTAATTATTAACCATCAGGATGCTTTACTGTGGTTTTTTGTTTTTTTATCAACTACAATTGAGTAATGAGTAATATTTGGTCAGTCATTTTGCTCTGAGAATTTTTTTATATAAATTCAGTCTGAGTGTCACTGGTCTAACTGATATAGATATATAAAAAATTCTCAAAGCAAAATGACTGACCAAATATTACTTTAGGGCCAGAAGGGACTATTATGTGTATATATCTAGTAAATGAAACAATGAATTCACACTACTGTGTGTCTTTTGGATAATGTTGATTGCTAATTTGGCTCCTGAACCACTGAAGTCTGAGTATAATGGAGTTAGACCACAACAGCGTGGTGAGAGCCAGACACACACATACTTGGAAAAATTCTCTGTAGTAACTCAGGGCCCTCCCCATCTAGTGTCCAATCTCTGGTCGTTGGAGATATTTGCTAATAGCAGTTGTGGGTGGGCCATAAGCCATTGTAGACAATCTGATCATATCACCCCCTCTATGAATTTATCAAGTTCAGTCTTGTAAACAATGTATAATGGTAATAACACTTCCCTGTGTTGACTGGAAATACCTCACCTGATGCATCCTAGGACTGTATTAGCCTCCGGCCACATCACATTGTCATCCTGTGATCGACTAATGCACCTAGGGCTTTTTCTGCCTCTGTCACTTCCAACTGATATGTCCTCAGCTTATAACAAGAATTCTTGCTTAGGCCCTGCATGCATGGCCTTGCACTTTGGACTATGAAATTTCATCCCATTTCTATTACTCTAGTTTTCAAAGATATCCAAATCTTCTTGTATGATGATCTGGTTTTCCTCCATATTGGCCGTATCTCCCAACTTTGGGTCATCTGCGAACTTTATCAGCCCACCCCCACTTTTTGTGCCAACGTCATTAATAAAAATGTTAAATAAGATTGGTCCCAAGATCAATTAATGAGGAACTCCAGTAGTAACCTTCTTGCATCCTGACAGTTCACCTTTCAGTGTGACCAGTTGTAGCCTCCCCTTTAATCAGTTCCTTACCCATCTTTTGATTCTTATTAATATTCTAATATTAATCCCCATCTTCTTCAATTTAACTGATAATTTCCCATGTGGAACTATATCAGATGCTTTACTGAAATCCAGGTAGATTAGATCTACTGCATTTCCTTTGTCTAGAAAAATCACTTTTATTCTCAAAAAAAAAAAATCAAGTTTACCTCTGTGCTTAACTACTCTCTCTTTCAGAATTTATTTTATGACCTTGCCTATAGTTTCCTGGATTATTCCCCCCATGCACACACTTTTGCTTAAATATAGGTATTATATTTGTAGTTCTCCAGTCATAGGGTCTGACCCTCTTAATTTTTTATATTTGTTAAAATTCTGTGTTATTGGATTCGCAATTTCATGTGTCCATTCCTTTAACATTCATGAATGGACATTATTCACCCTTCCCCTGATTTGGTCCCGTTAAAATGCTGGAGTTCGGCTTCCACCTCAGATGTGGGTATTTCCAGTTCCACATCCTCCTTCCCATTAGCCACCCTACCACTGTTCCCAGACTCCTCATTACTCTCATTTAAAAATGAAGGCAAAACATTCATTTAAGTGTTGGGCCGTACCTAGATTGTCTGATCTCTACCCCATTCTCAGTGCTTAGCAGTCCCATGTCGTCTTTCTTTGTTTTCATTTTATTTGTATGGCTAAATAACCTATTGCTATTGGTTTTAATTTCCTTTGCAAGGTTCAATTCTGCTTGGCTTTTGGCAGTTCTCCCTTTTTCCCCCTGTGCTTTTTGACCTTCAAGAGAGAGCCTACAAGAAACAGAAGAAGGGGTGGATCAGCAAGGAAAGCTTTCTGCTTTCTTTTAATACCTTGTTCGAACTATTTGTACATCCAGTTTGGCCTGCAACCCTTCTCTGTGAATTTTTTCCCCTTCGATGGGTGGCAGGTTCCAGATAGTTTCTGCAACTTTGACTTAAAATGCAGTAGATCTAATGTACCTGTTACTGCCTGCCTCTCCCCTTCGTTTTCTAACTCCACAAATCTGTTCCTACATTCTGTTTCTCCTGCACCAGCCAGTCTTTTCCTCTGCCTTGTAGTCATATGCTTCTACTGAGTACTTTCATCATCCAGCAGTCTGCCCTCACAGTTCTCTGATCCAGTATGCATCTGAAAAATCTTGATGTTTCTCATCAGCCTCTTCTCTCCTTCCCTTCATCATCTGCTCAAATCTCTTTCATAACTCAACCATAGATTCTAGTTGCATCTCCAAACAACATCAGACCATCTCTTCCATCAGAGCTATCAGGTGGCATTTCATACAAATGAAGGTACCTGAAAGGTGCTTCTCCAGAATAACACAAACCACATCTTTCACATCCAGTCATTTTCATTTTCTATTCTATTCTATTCTGTTCTTCAGGTCACTACCACTGCTGCCTGTGTAGCGGTTGTAGCCTTCTCTCCTAAGCACCTGTCGGGGTGCAACACACCCTCCCCTGTTCTCATCCATTTGCTGTTGGGTAGGCGGGCTGCCTTTATAGGCATGCTGATTAGGGAAGCTCTGCCCCCAGTCAAGGTTCAGGTGTGATCAAAAGCTCTGCTTCTCTCGCCACACACTGCCACCTGTTAGACTCTGCCAACTGAAAACAAACCAGCAAACAAACACACACTTTCAAGAACTCACTCGTCGGAACAGGGGCTTGGCTTGCCTCCCTTCTCCTTCTCCCAACAGACCTCCACTCAGTTTCATGTTTTCCCTTGTTTGTGCAGTGGCACAGCAGCCAGTAAATTTGCATGGATTGTCTAAGCCGGTGGTTCCCAAACTTGTTCCGCTGCTTGTGCGGGAAAAGCCCCTGCCGGGCCGGGCCGCTTTGTTTACCTGCCGCGTCCGCAGGTTCGGCCGACTGCGGCTCCCAGGGGCTGCGGTTCGCTGCTCCAGGCCAATGGGAGCTGCTGGAAGCAGTGATCAGTATGTCCCTTGGCCTGCGCCACTTCCAGCAGCTCCCGTGGGCCTGGAGCCGCGAACCGCAGCCACTGGGAGCCACGATCGGCCGAACCTGCAGACGCGGCAGGTAAGCTGGCCTGGCCTGGCCCGGCCCGGCAGAGGCTTTCCCCGCACAAGCGGCGGAACAAGTTTGGGAACAACCGGTCTAAACTAATTGAATCTGAACCTGGAAGTAGTAATAAACTACTGTTGTTTCACTTTCCCTCCCTATTTTTTTTTTAAGAGAAGAGATCTGTGAGATGTATTTTCTGGCTTTTACATATGTAGAGCTAGTAAAAAAGGTAGAGGAAGGAAAAAATTCTCTTCAAAGAACTAAAACTTAATATTCTTCACCTCCTACACCGAGATCCCCTAAAATACTACCCTGACCTGTATCTTTGTTAGACTGAAGTCAAAAGTGAGAGACTATGAAAAGAACTGACCTAAATATTGAACCTTGTATCTTTTTACTTCATGATCCCTTTTAATGTGCATGAGAACCAGAAGTACAACTTCATAAAAATTACTATAATCCGATATATTGCTGCAGCACTGCAAATAAAATATTTTTTGTTGCATTGGATGTGATTTAACCTGCTGCTGCATGTGACAGAATAAATTGCAGGCAAATGCTGAACTGTTTCCTTTTACAAATAAAATACAGTTATCTCTTAAGTAGTGAACATTAATCTTGCTGCGTAAATGTTCCTTTTAAAGTTTTTGAATTTTACTCTTAACAGGGTGGGCTCCAGTTACTGAAAAATCCAAGGAGACTCATGTTCTCTTTCCAAATAATTGAGGTGTCAGTTAGACTCCTAATGAAGTTATTTGCCAGTAACGCACATTCCAAAATCCAGTGGCATAGCTGTTGCTCTTGTGACAAGAGAATAGCCTCTTAAATTTTGCATTATGTTATATGTTAGAATTGGTGCTATTTTTAGTATTCTCTTAGTTACCAATCTTACTCCCATTGAAGGCAGCAGAAGTTGTGGCAGGGACTTCAATAGGAGGAGGCTCGGGCCTTAATTTAAGGGCATGTCTACACTTACCTCCGGAGTGATTGATCCAGCGGGGGTCGATTTATTGCGCCTGGTGAAGACGTGATAAATCAACCGCTGAGCGCTCTCCTGTCAACTCTGGTACTCCACTGGAGCAAGAAGTGTAGGCGGAGTGGACGGGGGAGCGTCAGCAGTCGACCTACTGCAGTGAAGACACCGCAGTAAGTATCTCTAAGTACGTCGACTTCAGCTATGCTATTTTCATAGCTGAAGTTGCGTAACTGAGACCGACTTAGCTCCACACCCCCAATGTAGACCACGCCTAAGTAGGGGAGGAAAGTAATGCTTTGTGCAACAGCAGTAGAGGGTGGAATTATCTTTAAAGAACACTACTATGTTTTGATCTGACTTCTGTGGGAGTGCATGCTATACTACTTTGTGATCGTGGATCCAGTACTGCAAATGTGCAATATTTGACAGCTCCAGATTGTTAAGTGCTGTGCTAAATCAGGGCCACATTGCTTGGTACCATGACTAGTCTGATCAGGAGCAATATGTTTGCAGGAGGAGGCCCTCAAAGTAGTTTGACTGCAGTGAAGTATTTGTCAGAACTAGTGAGAGATCTGCCATTAAAGCCAGAGGCATAACACTCAATGCTTTTTCACATAAATAAGGGCAACACTAAGCTGTATTACTTCAATTACATTTGTATTGCATTTTCCACAAAAAATGCATCTACTCTGTAAATGTTAATTTTGTCAGAAGTTGAAATATGAAAAAGATTCGACATGTTGTGGAAATTAGAGTTGAAAATGATCATACATACATTCATTCATCAGGCTATGTTCACTATTTGTGCTTTGGCAAGTTGAAAACAATCTTTAAGAAAAAAAGAGTAATGTTTAGTTATTACAATATTCCATTAAAAAGTACTTCTAAAATGATCTTATACTGATTTCATCTCCTCTTGTATCTTGCAGCCTGTGAATCAACTGTTCAGTTGTTGTTTGATGCAGTTATACATTTAGGATGTAAACCATACCTGGATAGCCAGAGAGCTGCATGTATGTGCCAATATGAGGACAAGACAGACCTATAAAAGAAGACACTGATGAAAGCTGATGAGCCAGAACTAAGAAAAAGACAATGTGTACGGAGAGCCAGTGTTTTGTTACAAAGCTGTGTAATTTCATTTTCACAAAGCATAACAAAAAATGGTTCAAACATACACTAAAAAACTGCTTAGCCCTCCTACTCTCTGACATACACTTGGAGCTTGAAACTGGAAGTGGTTTCCTTCAACATGTGCCCAGGGGCTTGAGGTAGGGTTGCTCATAGAATGCTACTGCAAAAACTACTGGTGTCTTTTGCTTTAAAGAATTTAAAAATTGGTGGTGGGGAATGAAAGGAGCATGGGAACCAGATAGACTTTTCAAACTTTTTTTTAAAGTTGGTCAAGTTTTGGGTTTACCAACCTTTAATGTTTCTAGTATATCTCAACAGGAAAGGAAGACTTTCTGTGTTTGAAATATTTTGTGGATTCAGTATGTAATCTTAAATGTCTTGCACTTCTGTGCTTTTGGTGAAAATATCACTGTGATGAAATGACTTCTGTTTCTCTGCTTCAGCTATGTTGCTATGTTCTCATATACAGTATGTTGAAGGCTATACCAAACCTAGAACTAAAAATTGCATCTTCCTATCTGTTTTAGATATCAAACTCACTTCTGAAGCACTAGTCAGATCGGAAACACTGGCACTTTTAAGGCTTGAATTGCAAAATGGAACAGTGTAGAACCTAGCAAAATATGAGGTGATACTTCTGATGTGACAACTTAGGGAAGCATTGCTGTTATTCTTACAAATTATTTCTTAAAGAAATATTTTTAATAGATGTTTATATTTTTCAAATCAAATTTATTTTTATTAAATGTACCACCCAACAGAGGCATTCTATTTAACAAAGGTGTCTTTATATGTCTAGCAAGGATGGATCTTAATTGTCTAAAGAGAATGATTTATATTTATCTCTTGTAATGTAGACTGTGTTACTGTATTCACTTATCTTTTGGCTTATCTTCCTTTTACTCTGTTCTTTGGAGTTTTGTAAAAATTATAAAGAAAAATGATTTTTTAAAGTGTCTTGGTATTTCTGCTACTTGTGCAAGAGTCAGAGTATCCAAAAACATCTGTGAATATATTGCTATGTGCAGCTAACAAATATACAATTCCTAAGTTTCCCTCCGTGCATTTTTCCCTATGTGACTTTTAACTTGGGTCAGCAAAAGTTATTCAGTTTTATGTCCAGTGTTTTATCTTCATTTTCTGTACTAACTTTAAAAAAAACAAGTGCAAATTTCAGCAAGAGACCATGGATTTTGATTGTTTATCTCTAAGGCCAGATCTACACTACAAAGCTTGGTCTGATAGCTAGGGCAATCAGGAGCGGGTGGGAACTATATCACCACCACACACATGCCAGAGCCAACATAGCTATGTCAGCAAAAAAAAAAAACCTCACTATAGATGCAACTACACCAGTAGAGTGCTTCTGTCAACATAGCTAATGGTCATTTAGGGACGTTGTGTTCCTATATTAGGGCCTGGTCTAAACTACAAAGTTAGGTCAATTTAACTACATTGGTCAGGGGTGTGAAATCCACACCCATGAGCGGCGTAGTTAAGCCGACCTAAGTTCCTGTGTATACAGCACTAGGTCTGGCGTGTCACAGCAAAAGCTAAAAGATCATGACATTAAACCTCTGTTTTGTATATAAAACTGGATTGTGGAAATGTTTAGTTTGCTAGGATTCTCTGCCTTAGTTTTTCCAGTGTAGCCACCTACAAGTGCACAAAGTATTTATTCCTTTCAAACTGCACAATTGCAGGCAGATAGAAGTGTTTTGGGAAAAGTTAATTGTGTTTTGTGACTATCGTACTCTGGGCTAGTCTTGATTTCCTGTCTGCTGTTCTAAAATTATTATTGCCAAAGTAGTGATCAAAAGTGATGTAAGCTGCTACATCTAAAATTTTGACTGAACAAATCTAAAAACAACAAATGCTCCCTTGAGTTGTAAATCTCACTGGGGTAGGTAAGAGTTTTTACACTACACACCTGAATGAGGGAACTTTCTACTGCTGCAACAAGCTGTGTCTTGTTCTCCTCAAGCTTGTAGAGAACTTGCAGGAAACGGCCAGCTACATATTAAAAGGAGAGGTACGTGTTGTATTATTCAGCAGTGTTGAAGGTGAGTGTTGCAATGGCATAAATGGTCTCACTTGCAGTACAAAGGAAGTGTTTAATTTCTTCCACAGTATAGAGTGTTTGCATTTCTTATGAGGTTTCTATATGGCAGAAAGCTGCTGGCTGTCAGAAATTCTTGCTCAGACAAGTTTCAGAGTAACAGCCGTGTTAGTCTGTATTCGCAAAAAGAAAAGGAGTACTTGTGGCACCTTAGAGACTAACCAATTTATTTGAGCATGAGCTTTACGTGAGCTTCACCGATGAAGTGAGCTGTAGCTCACGAAAGCTTATGCTCAAATAAATTGGTTAGTCTCTAAGGTGCCACAAGTCCTCCTTTTCTTTTTGCTCAGACAAGTATCCATCAACACCACAAAAGGAAAATAGGTAAAAATGCATTATACAATAACCCCTTCTGCACACAAAGGTTACCTCTTTGTGCCTGCATCAGTTAGACCAACATCTAATCACTTAACATAGTTGTAAAATCCCTCTTGTTCCCTAATGGAATTTAACTCATTAATGTGCTCTCCTAAGCAGTGTAGTCTGCTGCAACATTTATTTAAACATACCCACAAGATGTCCTAAGAGCCAAGGATCTAGTCCAAATTCTGTACCAACACTGGCTAGGACATGTTCCACAATCCACAGAAAACCATTTTCTGTAGATTGGGCTGGAATGCTTTGAACAAAAGAAGGCCCATTCTCCCCTCTGGGAGATCAGAAAAGCAGCAAGTGGTATATTAATCTGCTAGATGTAATTGTAGTTCTGAGACACTTGCAGTAAGACTACAAAAACAAAAACACCAAACCAACCACAAACCATACCAGGGCAAACTGTTCCACAACACATACTTGCCTAGATCAAACAAAGCTTTTCCCTGTTGTCCAGTCTCAGCTTCTCGCAGTTGGCGGTTTGGTGACACCCAGAGCATGGGGATGCATCTCTGGCCATCTTGACTAATAGCCACTGATGGACCGACCTGTCCTTCATGAATTTATCTACTTCTTTTTTGAACCCAGTTATGCTTTTGCCTTCACAACATCACAGGGCAACAAGTTCCACAGGATGACTGTGTCATGTGAAGAAGTACTTCCTTTTGTTTGTTTTAAACATGCTGCCTATTAAACACAGTAAGAAAAGCAAAATCCAAAAAAAGTCTATATAATATGACATATTTTAAGCTCATGCCTATTTCATTCAGTGATTCTGGTAAGACATAGTTTTTCATTTTACATTAAGCCAAACTCCAGTTTCCTGAGGCATCTCAAAACTATGAATATGGCTGTTAAAACGACTTTAAACCTTGGTGAACAAAAGGCTGCTTTGGGGAGCTGTAGGTTTCAGCATACTATTGTTTCCCTTTCTCTGAGTATCCCTCTGGAGCTCTCAGCCCATTCCCTTGAACAGTCACAGAACTTTCAGATTCACTGTTCCCAAAGACATACCACACAAACTGCTAAAAGTAGCAGCATAGATGTGGGGACGGGGGGTTAGTGCAGGCTAGCAACACAAGTACATACCCAGGGTCACCACTGTGCTAGTGTAGCCATGCTGCTGTGTCTACACTGCTATTTTTAGCCATGTTATGTTAGCATAGGAGAGTGTAATTGATACCAGTCCAACGCCATATGCACATCCCATGACAAACTCAAAAGAATGTTTTCTTTTAATATAGACAGTTTTGTTCAGCTACCCACTGACTTCTGAAACGTTTCTATTATATATTAGAGGTATCACTCTTAGAATCATAGAATCATAGAATATCAGGGTTGGAAGGGACCCCAGAAGGTCATCTAGTCCAACCCCCTGCTCGAAGCAGGACCAATTCCCAGTTAAATCATCCCAGCCAGGGCTTTGTCAAGCCTGACCTTAAAAACCTCTAAGGAAGGAGATTCTACCACCTCCCTAGGTAACGCATTCCAGTGTTTCACCACCCTCTTAGTGAAAAAGTTTTTCCTAATATCCAATCTAAACCTCCCCCATTGCAACTTGAGACCATTACTCCTCGTTCTGTCATCTGCTACCATTGAGAACAGTCTAGAGCCATCCTCTTTGGAACCCCCTTTCAGGTAGTTGAAAGCAGCTATCAAATCCCCCCTCATTCTTCTCTTCTGCAGACTAAACAATCCCAGCTCCCTCAGCCTCTCTTCATAAGTCATGTGCTCTAGACCCCTAATCATTTTTGTTGCCCTTCGCTGGACTCTCTCCAATTTATCCACATCCTTCTTGTAGTGTGGGGCCCAAAACTGGACACAGTACTCCAGATGAGGCCTCACCAGTGTCGAATAGAGGGGAACGATCACATCCCTCGATCTGCTCGCTATGCCCCTACTTATACATCCCAAAATGCCATTGGCCTTCTTGGCAACAAGGGCACACTGTTGACTCATATCCAGCTTCTCGTCCACTGTCACCCCTAGGTCCTTTTCCGCAGAACTGCTGCCTAGCCATTCGGTCCCTAGTCTGTAGCGGTGCATTGGATTCTTCCATCCTAAGTGCAGGACCCTGCACTTATCCTTATTGAACCTCATCAGATTTCTTTTGGCCCAATCCTCCAATTTGTCTTAAAAGACACCAGAACAGAGCAAAGAACTTGCCTGCAGCTGATTCCTGAAACTTAAGCAGTTTACAATCTGTCAACATTTATGGGTCTACAGTATAACAGAAGAGTAAAATAACTCACTCACTAGCTAACTATGTGGTTACACTTGGATTAATTTCACTCCTGACAAAGTAGCTCCTCCTAATCCTTCAAGTGTGAAGTTTTAACCATATCACTGAAATTACTATTGAGTTACCATTAGGATTTAATGTGCAAAAACAAAAGAGATGGGCTTTTTGGTGAGGGGGGGGGGTTTGGTGAACTATTAGCTATTAGGTCCATTTATTCTAAATGTAGTAATTTTGGTTAGTGTAACTGGACTATTTTAGAGTGAAGGAAAGAACTTTAATCTGCTCTTTATTCTTTATGGAATCCTCCTCTATTTCCCTAATTTATAGTTTTTAATCTCTCTTGTTTTCCAACCCTCAGGCCCTAGTTCTATCCATTTTTATATGTACTTTGGGATTTGGCAAACATGTTGTGATACAAGTGTAGGGAGTAAAAAACTATAGCCACAGCACTTGTGATAAATATATGCTACTGGTTTCACATGGAGCTTTTCTTTACAAAATGAATAGGTGTATAGATTAATAGTAATTATTATAGTGTCAAACATTTACACAACAACCTACCAACAGATTGAAACATGTTTCCTGCCCTAAAGTATTTACACTGTAAGTGAAAATAAAGAAAAAAGACCAGACATAAGACAGGAATTAAGGTTAAGAAAAAAAAAAGACATTGTGGAGAGATTATTGCAGGTTAGAACAGGATAGGAAAGTTTCCTGAAAGATGTGAGTGGTAAGGAGGAATTGGAGGAAGGAGGAAGCTGACAATTGTCTGAAATGGGAAACCAGGACAAGCACAGCGGATAGAGTAAGGCAGGAGCAATAAGAAGAGACCAAGAAGGAGAGAATAAAATGGGGAATAACAGAAAAGACTTCACAATAAAGACAAGAAGCTTGAATTTGATGCAGTAAGAAACAGGAATCCAGTGAAAGGGTTCACAAGGGGAATAACTTGGTCAGAACAGCAAGTTCCATATTTTTAAATGAAAAAAGATATTTTAAAAGACAAAATACTTAGATGTGCACATTACTCTGGGATTTCCTCCAAGTGACCTAAGGTGCAGATTTTAAGTAAGGCAGCTGTTGCGCTCAGCACTATTTGGTGGCTTATTCAGGACCTAATTTTTAAAACTGTGCAGCAGTGAGGCACGCAATTGTCCCTACACAGTTCTAATGACCCAGCTGCCATTGACTCAATTTTGCATGCCAAGCCATATGTTCGAGACCCCTAAGTGTAATGCTTCATAGGCAAGGGCCAGACTTTAGGCTTAGATGGAGTTTACCACCAGCGTTGGGCTTCATTCCCATGCAACCCGACTCTAAGAAGACCTGGTCCCGGCACGCAGGGGCCACTACAAGCCTCATACTGTCCACGGGCACCTCTTAATGGTTTCATGCCCTCTTGAATTTAAGAGGTGCCTATGGACGGTGTGAGGCGGGTAGCAGCCCCCAGCATGCTGGGACTGGGTCTTGGAGTCCAGTTGCTTGGGAATGCAGCCCAAAGCTGTGGTAAACTCCATCTAAGGCTAAATACTGGCAGGAGACCGATAGTTAACAAGAACCGTAAGGGAAAGTTGATCCAGAATTTAGGGACACTCAGATCAGCATGGGGTCAGAGGGCTGATCCATGGGGTCTCGGTTCAGTACACTAATTAAAAATATAGGGGCCAGGTCTGAAATTTCCAGCTGGCTCCTGCCCCCTGAAATCCCCCAGTTGCTGGTGGGGTTTGGATCTGGGGTTTGGTTCTGGCCAATGATATAAAACCAAAACCCCAGTTACTGCAGGGAGGACGTGGTTGGATTATTGCTGGTTTTCTCCCCACCCAGCTGGAGGACGACAGCCGAGTGGACTGTACAACCCCGCTGACCACACCGGGGCTGGGGAGAGCCCGGCCGGGGCGCGCCCCCCGGGATCCCATCCGCCTGCCGGGAGCCGCCCGGGGTTGCCTGGCGCGGGAAGGGGCGGCGGCCACTGAAGGAGGGAGGCGGGCCGGGGGCGGGTGGTGCAGGAAGCGGCGGAGGAAGACGACGAGCCGGGCAAGGCTGCGGCGTCTGTTAAGCTTCGGCTGGGAAAGGAGCCTTTCTCTGGGGCCATGGCGAGCTCCAAGCAGCAGCGCATCGGCGGCAACCCCGGTAGGGCAGGCAAGCCCGGCCCGCGGGCTCCGAGCCCTGCGGGGCACCCAGAGGCGAGCGTGCGGCGCCGGAGCCGGCGCCCTGCGGGGGCGGCGGGAGGGCCAGGGCTGCGCTGTTTCCCCTGGGCTCTGCGGTTGGGGGGCGGCTGAGACATCGTCTCTGGGGGCGCTGCGGGGAGGGTCTGCCCCCTCCCGGGCAGGGGAAAAGGAACCTAAACCCCATAGTTCCCCCATGGGGAGGGGGCTCCCTTTACTGCCTCTCTCTGCAGAGCTGGGGGTGTCTGGCCTGGGGGGGCGTGCGACCATCGGCCACGTCTCCTTGCCCTTGAGAAGGGAAAGTGAAAGGCGAGAGCGGCGGGAGCCCGGCCTGCCCTTTGTCTCCGGCTCTCAGCCTGGGGCTCCTGCCTCCCCAGCAACACACACAGCTGCTGCCCAGGGTCCCCAAGGCGGCCGCTGCCCTGCTGTGGGTTATTGTGCCTGGGGGTGGCAGCCCCTCAGGGCAGGGATCTGCTGTTCTTTGCTACACTCAGTGCTTAATCTGTAATGAAAGAGGTGCCCTGGGCTCAAGCAATTTTGTTTTACTTTCATAACTGATGTCGCAAGGGAGAGGTGCTGGGGCTATGAACTGCCAAGCCTAGGGGTGCCAGGGCTTAGCCCTGGCAAGCCCAGGCACGAATTAAACACTGGTTACACTGCACCTATTCTTGCAGTGCCAGGCAAACCAGTGATTCATAAACAGCTGCCACCTTTGGTTGGCAGGGTTTTGAACAGGATGCATAAAATGCCCGCTATCCACTACTTATTGATATTGGTCAAAGGAGCCAGAGGTAAATTCTTCCCATGCATACATTGCACATTAAATTAATAGGATGGGTAGTAGTTTACTCTCCGTTGAACTAGTGTTTTCTTAAAATAAAGCAGGTTTGCAAAGTATGACACCTGTAGTTATTTATAAAGGTGATTTAACCGTGCTTTTAAAAGTTATTTTATTTCTCTTCTAAAGAACAGTGTTATTTTTAAAATTTATAGCATCTCCTATAGTACCCTGTGCATGTAAAACAGTGTTTAACACATGCATAAGTATTAACCAAAAATCAATTAAAAAGGAGTAGAACACTGCAATGACTATGCTCCCAGACCTCTTCCCCAACCATCTTTTGAGAACTGGTATTAGTAGTAGACTGCACAAAAAGATTGTTTGCAAACCACCCCCGCCACCCACCCAAACAAACAAAAAACCCCAATCAAACAAAATCCCTTCAAACTTCAAAATATTTACCAGTTATGTCATTGTTACAGCTGTATAACCCCATGTGGACAAACTTATTTCAGTGTAAGAGTGTCTTTTCCAGTTTAGCTTAACCACCTTTCCGAGCAACGTATGATCTTAGCTCAAAGAGCCAAGAGGCGAAAAAAAGACTAAACTGAAAAAAGACACTCTTATACCAGAGTAAGGCTTTGTTTATGCTACCACTTTTGCTGGTAAAACTTTTGTTGATCAGGGGTGTAAAAAAAACACACACCCCCAACCGACATAAGTTTCACAGGCAAAAGTGCTGATGTGGACAGCGCTGTGTTGGCAGGAGAGTCTCTCCTGCCGACATAGTTAACGCTGCTTGTTGGGAGTGGTTTAATTATGCCCTCAGGAGAGCTCTCACCTGCCAACAAAGAGCGGCTACACGGGAGACCTTACAGTGGCACGGCTGTAGTGGTACAGATGTGCTGCTGTAAGGTCCATAGTGTAGATATACCCTAAGAGTGTTCACTTGGGGAATGATACCAGTATAACTATATCTGTTTTAATTCACACCTTATCTTATTCCAGAATAACTTTCCCATGTAGACAAGCCCTTAGTTTGCAACTAACTGAGTGGGTACACAATAATGATGGTTTTTTATTTAACATTGTATGTATTTTAGGAGCACCCCTCCTTTTAAAACAAAGTTTGGGTGGATTGGGGTGTGGTTGCCTAGTCCTCCGTGCACCCTGTGGCATACGGTAACATAGGCTAAAGGGCAGCATTGGCACTGCAGCTGGTTCAGAATGAGATTAAAGAGGGTGTAGCTAGCACTTTGAAATTTGTTCCCATGCTTTCTGATACATTGCCCTCTACCTACGCAACCTGCTTATTGCCATTGCAGGTACACTTACTGCAGATACACAGCTGGCTGTGTGCTCTAGCAACCAAACCCTGTCATAAGGCTACAAATATTTCATAGAATCATAGAACTGGAAGGGATCTCGAGAGGACATCTAGTCCAGTCCCCAGCAGTCAAGGCAGGACTAAGTATTATCTAGACCATCCTGACAGGTGTTTGTCCAACCTTCTCTTAAAAATCCACAGTGATGGAGATTCCATAACCTCCCTAGGCAATTTATTCCAGTTAGGACGTTTTCCCTAATGGTCAACTTAAACCACCCTTGCTGCAATTTAAGTCCATTGCTTCTTGTCCTATCCTCAGAGGTTAAGAAGAACAATTTTTCTCCTTCCTCCTTGTAACAACCTTTTATGTACTTGAAAACTGTTATCATGTCCTCTCTCAGTCTTCTCTTCTCCAGACTAAACAAACCCAATTTTTTCAACCTTCCCTCATAGGTCATGTTTGTACCTTTAATAATTTTTGTTGCTCTTCTCTGGACTTTCTCCAATTTGTCCACATCTTTCCTGAAATGTGGCACCCAGAACTGGACACAATACTCCAGTTGAGGCCTAATCAGCGTGGAGTAGAGCGGAAGAATTACTTCTCATGTCTTGCTTAAAATACTCCTGTTAATACATCCCAGACTGATGTTTGCTTTTTTTGCAACAGAATTACACTGTTGACTCATATTTAGCTTGTGATCGACTATGACCCCCAGATCCCTTTCTGCAGTCCTCCTTCCTAGGCAGTCATTTCCCATTTTGTATGTGTGCAACTGATTGTTTCTTCCTAAGTTGAGTACCTTGCATTTATTTTTATTGAATTTCATCCTATTTACTTCAGACCATTTCTCCAGTTTGTCCAGATCATTTTGAATTTTAATCCTATCCTCCAATGCACTTGCAACCTCTCCCAGCTTGGTATCGTCCGCAAACTTTATAAGTGTACTCTCTATGCCTTTATCTAAATCATTGATGAAGATATTGAACAGATCCGGACCCAGAACCAATCCCTGCGGGACCCCACGCATTATGCCCTTCCAGCATGACCGTGAACCACCGATTACTCTCTGGGAACGATTTTCCAACCAGTTATGCACCCACCTTATAGTAGCTTCAACTAGGTTGTATTTCCCTAGTTTGTTTATGAGAAGGTCATGCGAGACAGTATCAAAAGCCTTTCTAAAGTCAAGATATACCACATTTACTGCTTCCCCCCCATCCACAAGGCTTGTTACTCTGTCAAAGAAAGCTATCAGGTTGGTTTACACAATTTGTTGTTGACAAATCCATGCTGACTGTTATTTATCACCTTATTATCTTCTAGGTGTTTGCAAATTGAGTGCTTAATTATTTGCTCCATTATCTTTCCGGGTACAGAAATTAAGCTGACTGGTCTGTAATTCCCTGGGTTACCCTTATTTCCCTTTTTATAGATGGGCACTATATTTGCCCTTTTCCAGTCTTCTGGAATGTCTCCCATCTTCCATGACTTTTCAGAGATAATTGCTAATGGCTCAGATATCTCCTCAGCTCCTGACACGTTGATTTATGCTTGTGCCCGTGCCCATAGGAAAGAGGGAAAAGGCATTCCTGGTGTTAGAGGAGGGCCATGTTGTAAGTGAGTCTGCTTCAGATGAATAGTTAGCTTGTGTTGCAGTAGACAACCTCTGGCATTCAACTCATACCCTTGAGCAGTCACCACCCACATGTTAAGAATCATTAACTATAACATCCCAGGTTGTTCCCTTCAAGCCAGTCATCTGTTTTTCTTCACTAACTGAAACTACTTTCATTAGGTACACGTTCCTACTTAGCCTCTTCCCTGCAAGGAGCTCCACAGAGGTGCATCTTTGCCAAGCTCCTTGAAGGATTGAGGCCATAGTGTATAGAGTTCCTAAGTTACGTTCTATTTTCGAACAACATTTTGACTATCCACATAATATCTAATAGTGATTATTTTAACTACCGATATTCTGCAGTTTTCGCATTATTGTGAAGTTTCCTTTTGTGTGTGAGTGGAAAGGAATGAAGTGTGTCAGAGGCAGAAGGTAGGATAATGGGAAGCTGATACAAAATGAAGGAAACTGCCTCAGGTTTTCCTGCCTCTTCCACTCCTCACCCCCAAAACCCCCTGGGTTCTATTCCCCCTGTCTGCCGCTGGTTATCACTAGCTTCTCCAAGTTTCCCAGTCACTCCTGCATCTCACAATCTCCTGATTCTGTGAGGTGCAAAAGGACAGACTCCTATAATGCCCTACCCGCTGCTACAGGGCACCCATAACACGAAATAAGTTACCATTTCTCACTGGCAAGAAATGTCATTCATGGAGCTATGCAAAACTTTGTAGCAGTATTTTGTCCTAAGGAAAGGTGCATTGGGTTGGGCACTCGGAGATCACAAGTTTTAGTTCTAGCTCTTCCAATGACCATGTACTTGGTCAGTAGAAGAGAATTAATATTTTTACAGGTGGTCACTAACTGTGTTCTTTTGGGGTCTGATTTGCGCAAGGACTGAGTACTATCATTGATTCAGTTTCAGGTATGAAGACAGATGGTCTAGTTGTTAGGGTGCTAACCTGTGATTTGAGGGAGCTGGGTTTAATTCCCTATTCTGCCACAGACCTTAGGCAAGTCAGAGGGTTAGATTCACAAAGACTTATGGGTCTAAATCCAATATTTAGGCACCACCAATGTTCTCTAAACCACTGTGCAGTTGCTGTCTAAAGTCCCCTAAATGCCTAAGTTTCCAGCAATAGACATGTGCAAAGCTGCTTGAGGCTTGATGCCACCCCAGCTCATTCTTAAGCCCCAGTGAGATTCTCAAACTAACCATTCCCCCTTATCCCTACCTTTCCAGTGGGGGGACTGATCCAGTTGATGGTCTCAGAGCATGCATACTGGTTCAGGCCCTGCACAAAATACATCCAAAAGTACATGCTTGTTAATCTACTCAGTAGACCCATAGTTAGGGCACTTAGCTAGGATGTGGGAAACCCAAGTTCAAATCCATCCTCTGTCTGATGTGGCACAAATACTTGAATCGAGGTCTGCACATCCGAGGTAAGTATCTTGCCACCTGGGTATTTGTGGGGTGGGTGTTCCTCTCCCAGTCTTTCCTTTGGAGCGGTTACACCTTAAATATTTTTTGGAGCAGGGCCTTGAACCTGATTCTCCCACTTCCCAGGTGATGGCCAAAGCACTAGGCTGTAGAGTCACTCTGTTTCTGTGGCCTGGTGATATAGGAGGCCTGAGTTCCTCCTTTCAATTCCCTGCTTGCTTTGCAAACAAGATCTTCCCACGTCCCAGATGAGTGCCCTAACCACCGGAACATGGGATAGACTGAGCTAGAAATACCCCACCACTGCTTGTCCCTGGCTGTCTTTTGTGCAGGGCCCTAACTGGGAGGCATTCTCTGAGAATATCTACTGGCTTGGTTCCCTTTAAGAGATCGTTTGAGAATGCCACCAGGTCTTAGGTGTGACTAGGACTTCAAGCAACTTGGTAGCACCAGCAATTCCCATAGGAGAAAACAATCTAGGCCTCAGTAAATATACCATTACTGTGTGATTGCAGTCATTGATGAGTGAATCCAAGGATTCACTTAGAGTTAACCAATAAGGAATACACAGATTTGAGTATCAGTGAGTTTTGAAAGGTATATTGTCACTTCATTTGGAGCAAATTTTAGATATTGTAAAAAAGAAACTTTTAGTATGGGATTTTCAAAGGAGCCAACAGAAATTTAGGTTCCCAGATCCGTCTGAATCCAATGGAAGTTGCGTACCCCTCTAACTCCCTGATGTTCCTTTGAAAAATACCAGCTTTACAAGACTTGTGACCAACAGAACATTTTCATTAATTAAACATTTAGAAACTTTAAAAAAAACAACCCAAATGAACAGTTCCCAGCAGTGTTTGCAATCCAAATACTGTAGAGTTTTTCTAATTGAGCAAGTGAAACTCAAAGTAAAAATGACTAGAAACTGATTAAACAGAAATGAAATTAAGAGCAAGCAAGAAGTCCTCTTTATTTTTCTTTAGCCTGAGACCCAGCAAACAAAGGGTATCTTACCTCAGTCAGATAAAACTCAACACACAACATGGCTTACTTCAGCATAAGACAATTCCTTTGGCTCAGCTATTCTCCCTTAAAGCTTATTTGTGTCAAGCCCCCTGCCTGATTCTTTCTTTCCCTTTTCTGGAATTCATTAATTCCCCACAGCTTGCACTACTCTGCATAGCCCATCATTATGCACATGTAGCGGTGGCCCTTCCTAAAGAGGAAGGTTAACTTTTCCTTGTCAACACTGAGATAGACCTAATACCCCGATCACAGAGACCTTAACTATGTATTTGCATACTTAGGTATGTTTTTTGGGAGAGGTTGGCAATTAAGTGGAAACTTAACTTGGAATTTCCAAGCTAAGGAAAGACAGTTTTTAGGGGAAACAATCATATTTTCAAGGGTTGGGTGTACTTTGGCTGAAGTGATACTTTATCAGCCTTAACTCCAGGTTTGCAGGCAAAAACTATTGTGAGTCTCATACACACACACTCTCTGTAATAGTTCTTTTGTTTAAGATTCTGAACGATGTCATTACTGCTAAGTTTAGCTGTGTCTATGCTAATACTTTTCAGCACTTCTCCCATCATTAGTCTAGCACCCTTGGTGCAGTTCTTCTGGTGGTAGCCGCAGTGGACTTGCTAGTGTAGACAGGCTACAGGTGTTTTCTACACTGTTCCATCTAACCTTGACAGTTAGACAACATGATGGTAAAAACACTGGCAACTGGTCTACACTAGCATTTCCACCATTGCTGTCACCAGTGGAGCTATACCTGTGCGAGACCAATAATAGGAGAAGTGCTAATGTAGACAAGGCCTTCATGACTTGATTTCAATGGTAGGGTACTGATGGGGCTACAAAGGGCAAAAAATAATCACAACATTAACAAATGTGGTCCGTCATAGCTCAATGTTATGACTCCATTCATTTGATTTATTACAGAAACAAAGGGTGTGAGTTGTGTAGTATAAAAATGTGCTCACATTTTCTTTTTTGCAGCTGATACATTGTATGTTATGACAGTGACATTGGTGTGGTGTTTTCAATTGCAGGGCAAATCCAGGTGGATAGTGGGCCTGCTTTAAATACCAAAGGTACAGTAAAGTGTATTATTTTCATAAAATGGCAAGGTTAAAAAGAGTATTGTGGGCTGTCACACTTTTGGTAATATGGATTGTAAGATATCTTCAGATCTATGGAGACACTAACGTATAGGTGGGAGAAGATGGGAGCAGGACATAGTTGACAGCTTTATCTTTAACATCTTTAGAACAGTAGGTCCAGCTCTGTATTCCTTGTACACTCAATAGTGTTGTTAATTTCAGTAGGAGTTTTGGGTGTACTAACACGGCTGATGTACGTATTCTATGCATTTTAGCAGAAGAAAGGGTGTGAGTTGTTTGCATGTTTTAGAATTTTTCTGCTAGTTGGATGTCCCAATACCTACATCACTTACTAAATTGTTGAGCTAGCCTCAAAGAAAATGCTTAGTTTCAGGCTGATTGCATCATGTATTTAAAAGAAGTGCCACTATGTGCTAGAAATTAAATAGTGTATACAAAAGCATGCACAGTTTTTGCATGAAATTACAGAGGCTGTGTGTTAAAATAACCAGACGGAGAGCTTGTCATTTGCATATGCAGTGTCCATGATTGCTGATATACAATTTATGCATCTGCATTTTTGCAATTTTAAAAATCTGGTCTTTGAGGGTCACATGTTTAAGAATGGCCTCCAAAAGTAAACCCATATGATTGTGCACCCCAATAAGCGTTAATGCAAATCAGATGATTTCATGCCTAATTATCTGGCCTGTGCATGAACTCCTTGTTTATGTTATCAAGTGTACTTTACAGATTGTTGCACATGCTCTACATATGAGTCCTTAAAAAAGAAATGCTGGAATGGATTTCCAGAACTATCACTCAGACGTGGTAGTAACGGAACCCCACCAAATAAAGTGCTGGAATGGCATTCTGGGGTGTTGTAGCATGACTCAAGCCCTGATTTAAGTTTAAATTTGAAAATCTCCCACTGCCTAAGAGATCAAATTTTCTTTTAACAACTGGGTTAGTAATTCAAATACCCTTTGGCTCTCTTTTTATTATAGATGGAGACCAAAACGTCACAGAAACAGATGCCCTTGAGAGAAGGTAAAGGCCTATATTTTAATCAAAACGACTAAAGATGGTAATGGAAGAGAGAGAGAGATGTGAATGTGAAACTCAAAACATTTATGACTTGGAGTTTTTTAAATCTTTGGTAAGAGCCCAAGCTGAGTACCCAAGAAGGCCCCGTAACATTACAGAACATGTGTATCAAACTCCTACATATCACTGAAGTAGTAGTGTTCCTTATTATTTTATTATGGCACCATCCAGAGGCCCTAGTAAGAATCGGAGTTCCTCAGTGCTTGACAGTGAACAAATACATACAGTAGGAAGGAGACGTGGGCTAGATCAGGGGTTGGCAACCTACGGCATGCGTGCCAAAGGCGGCACGCGAGCCGATTTTTACTGGCACACTGCTGCCAGCTGGAGTCCCGGCCGCCAGCCCCACTCAGCCCGCTGCTTGCCTGGGTGAACGGAACCCCAGGCCAGCAGCGGGCTGAGCGGGGCCGGTGACCGGGACCCCGGCTGGGAGGAGCCACCGGACAGAACCCCAGACCAGCGGCTGGCTGAGCCGCTCAGCCCGCCGGCGGCCTTGCTCAGCCCGCTGACAGTCTGGAGTTCTGGCCTCCGGCCCCTTGATTTTTACTGGCATGCTGCTGCCAGCCAGAGTCCCGGCCCCAGGCCCCACTCAGCCCGCTGCTGGCCTGGGTGAACAGAACCCCCGGCTGGCAGCAGGCTGAGTGGGGCTAGTGGCCGGCACCCCGGCTGGCAGGAGCCAGCGGAACCCCAGACCGGCAGCGGGTGAGCCGCTGCTGGTCTGGGGTTCTGTCCGCCACCCTGCTCAGCCCGCTGACGGTCTGGAGTTCTGGCCCCTTGCCAACCAGGGTCCCTGCCCCCGGCCCCACTCAGCCCGCTGCCGGCCTGGGTGAACAGAACCCCCAGCTGGCAGCAGGCTGAGTGGGACCAGCAGCCGGGACCCCGGCTGGCAGGAGCCAGCGGAACCCCAGACCGGCAGTGGGTGAGCCGCTGCCGGTCTGGGGTTCTGTCCACCACCCCACTTAGCTCACTGATGGTCTGCGGTTCCGTCCACCAGCCCCTTGCCAGCCAGGGTCCCGGCCATCAGCCCCGCTCAGCCTGCTGCCAGCCTGGGATACCAGCCACCGCCCCCGCTCACCTCACTGCTGATCTGAGGTTCCAGTGACCGGCCCCCTGCCAGCCGGGGTCCTGGCTGCCAGCCCTGCTCAGCCCACTGCCAGTCTGGGGTTCCATTGGGGAGCCCCTGTAAATGTAAAATTACTGGCACGCAAAAGCTTAAATTAATGAAGACTTGGCATGCCACTTCTCAAAGGTTGCCGACCCCTAGGCTAGATTCATGAAGTGAACGTAGGCATTGCAACACTAACCTCCTTGGCAACCTGCTATCGAGTAGAATTCATGGTCCGAAGTTAGGTACCCGGATTTCCCACACAATGCATGGGGAGAGTTAGATTCCTAAGAATGGGATCCACTGGAGCCAGCAAGCTGATTTAGGAGCTACCTAAGCTAGCCAGGAGTGAAATGCAGAGGAAAGGGGTGTGTTTAGGGCCCAGATCCACAAAGGGATTTAGGTGCCCAAGTTCCTGGTTGAGGTGCTGCTGTGATCCACAAACCCCCTGCTCAGCTGCTGCCTAACCTTGTAGGCACCTAAATTTACTTGGTGCCTAACTTTTGCTGTAAAGGTCTGTTGGTGCAGTACGTTTCTGTCTCTGAGCGTGCACACTGCTGCCTTACTCCAGGCATCCAGATGCCAAAGTACCAGCATGATCCTCCAACCAGGGGAAGACAGTCATTCCCCAACCTCTCTTGCTGGTGGGGTCAACGTAGTAGAAATACTCAGAGCATGCCTACCAGATCAGGCCCCACTTAAAATCCAGCTGGAGGATGAGGAGGTGGTGCTGCTACTCTTACAATGTTCAGCCCAGTGACTGGTTAGAGCACTCGCTCAGGATGTGGGAGACCCAGGTTTAATTCCACCCTCTCTGCCTTGAGAGGGTGGAGGAGAAAAAAATTGAACAGGAATCTCCCACCTCTCTGGAGAGTGCTCTTACGACTGAGCTATGGGATATTCTGGTGGGGGTCTCTCTCAAGCTCTCCTGTTGAAGCCCTTCTGCTTTGTATAAATAGGTATAGTCACTGGGACAGAGAGAATGATAATGACTCTCTAGTCTGGTAGGGCATTCACCACCTCTCTCTAGCCCAATAAATATTTATTTATGCAAAGTGGAACAGCTTCAACAAGAGTGACTGAGGGAGCCTACTTCAGAATATCCAATAGCCAGCTGGTTAGGGCACTCTCTTGGGAATGGGGAGACCTGTGTTCAAAGCAGGGGGCATTCAGTCCTGGTCTCCCACACCCCATGTGAGTTGCCTGGCTATTGGGCATAAAGGGACTAGCTCCTCGTCAGTGCTGTGAGTGGTGCCTAAATGTTGGAGTTAGGCCTCTAATTCCCCTTCTGAATCTAGCTGAAGAATCAAAACATTTTGTAAATGTCAAAATGAACCATTTCTACATTTCCACATTTTTTTTCAACTGAAGCAGTTCACAAAGTCAGCATTAATTTGCCAAAATATTTTGGTCAATCCAAAGCTGCATTTTTTCAGTGAAAAAAGTTTCAGCTGAAAAATTACACCCAGTTCTTAATATGCATGTGTGCGAACACACACACACACCCACCCACCCACCCCACTGCTGCCACTTCCCCCATTACCTGTTTTGGAAGGTCTCTTTGTTCCTAGAGGTGGCTCTGCCCCCAGCCTATGAAAAACAGGTGATGCATGTCAAGTGTAACAGGGATAGGAGACACAACCAGTATGGAACTGCGTGGATGTCACCACAACACAATTCTTTTGGAATTGAGCAGTCATTTGAAATTAGGTTAGTGCATTAATTTTTTTAAATAGAGTATTTGTATTTTAAAAGGATTAAAGTAAAAGGTACATTCCAGATATAACTTTATGGAGGAGGAAAGGGAACTAAGAAATACAATATGTGAACAACAGGCACATATTGCACATGCAGGGAAACAAATTGTCTGAAAAATATATACAATAAAGGAACAAAATTTATATTATATTAATGTCCACTCTATATTAAGCCCTTTCCAAACATGTCGCAGCTGGGAGGGGGGGGGCAGGTCTCTGCTCTGAGGATACTACAAGCTAAAGATAGAAGTGACCACTTCTAACCATTAGAAAAATTCGGTGCTGGAACAGCCTTCCAAGGAGAGTAGTGGGGGGACAAGAAACGTAACTTGTTTCAAGACAGCTTAATAAGTTTATAGAGTTGATAGTATGATAAGATTGCGCACAAATGGCATGTGGCCCTTCCATGACTGCTATTAGTCAATATCTCCAATGGCCAGAGATAGGACATTAGAGGGGAAGAACTCTGAGTTACTACAGATAATTCTTTCCAAAGTGTGTGTCTGGTGGGTCTTGCCCACATGGTCAGGGTCTAACTGATCATCATATTTGGGGTCTGGTTTGAACTAGAATAAATGGTGGATTTGCTGTAACTTGAAGTCTTTAAATCAAAATTTGAGTAACTCAGCCAGAGGTTATGGGCTTACTACATGAGTGTGTGGATGAGATTCTGGGGTCTGCGATGTGCAGGAGGTCAGACTAGATTATCATGATGGTCCTTTCTGGCCTTAAAGCCTGAATCTATAAACAAAGTTGTTGCTTTTTTATGAATCAACTTGATTTACTATAAACACTACAGCAGAAGTGGGTCTTTCAGAGGGACTTAAATGTGGACAGGGTAGAGACTTTGCAGATGAGCTCAGGAAGGTCGTACCATTCATGGGGGCAGTGTGTAAGTGATTAATAAAGAAGAAATACAGGGGAAACTATGCCCAGAGCCAGTTCTACAGCTATTGAGATGACATGCAAGAATTCCATATGTCCTCATACCAGCCATTTTCACAGACTTCATTCAACACCCCTTCTCCAACCATTAGCCCACCCATCAATTAACTTTTCCCCTCATCATCTTTTTTCCTGTTAGATAAGATCCAGGACCCAAATGGCCCTGGTTATATGTTTAGAACAGTCCACAGCATTTCATTGCAAGTTTGTTCTGCTTATCAGAACAATTAGCGCATATATATATATATTTATACATATATGGATTATGGGCTAGTTAGACAAATGCACATACAATATTTGACATATTACAAATACATATACTACAAATGGTGGGGACAAAGTGTGAGAGAAAGTTGCTCCTTCTGGCACATAGAGGCAGCAATATAGGGAATAGCGGCTGAGAAGCAGCCTCCAGCTATGTCTTTGTTTACTGAAAACACGCATGGTCAGTTCTAGGGTGCCAAGTGTGATAGCCCAGGTCGGGTCACACTGCCCTACAACTGGCTCTAGTCATGCTAGCTATTTTTGACAGGTAAGTATTTGGTTTCAGGTCTTCTCAGGTGGAATGTTTACTTTTGTCCTGATTTCATGGGAGAAGTTGTTTAAAACATTGCATATGCTTCCTAGTGGGTGTTTGGAAATAGCTTTTTAGTATGTATCTCAAGTTAGACAGGAATCACTGTTTCATTCCATAAGATAATTTCTTTCTTCAGTAGATTCAGATAAGTTGTATGCACCAAATATTTATGGCTGATATTCATTTTTTTTTAAACTGTGGCCTAGTGTGTAAATTTATCTTTTAGAAGTCCACACCGTTGCTGCTCAAGTGATTTGGAGACTATCGCTGGTTATACCCGACACAGTTTTCCTACTGGTGTAGGTTGAATAATTAAGGGGAAGAAAAATGCCCCATCTTTCTCTACCTTTTTTCCCCGTCCTGATTTTTGACTACTGAGCACGGTGATTCTAAGAGCAGAAATGTTGAATATTACAGACTTGTAACTTAGTCACTGGTATTAAGGACATTTTGATTTCATCTTGCTTGAGTTATTTGTCTCGGGTGAGCATGGACGAAAATCTCGCTCTGTCCCACCAGCATAAGAAACTTACATCGCAATGTTGTCTTCAGAAAGTTATGTGACTATTTAAAATTGCCATGTTCATGTTGCATGTGATTCAGTAAACAGTAACTTCAAACAAAATTCCAACTAGTGCACACTTACATTATCGAAAGGTGTCTGCTCTATAACTTTTAAAATAAGAAGTCTGGCTCAACTGTGAAACATAGAGAATCAGTACTGAGTCCAGACTCCACTTTAATTTATCATAATGTGCCTAGTTATTGCACTGGCAGTCATCTGTCCTGGAATTCAACAGATAATCCAAGCAAACAATTAAAGTTACAGAAACAGCTTTTTAAACTCAGAACTTACTGGCCTTTATCTACTGCAGCCAGTTCTTTAATGAGATTTTTGAATGACTCATTTAATGTGCCCCAGGTTTTCAAATGTGACTAGGGCTTTGGGTACCCAACATCTCTCATCACTCTTGAAAATCTTGGCCTCTGAACATACGTAGGTGAACTAATAATTATTTATTTGTTAATTGAAAGGCATGTTCTCTCTTTGTAACAGCCAACCATTTGATCCAGAAGCACAATACAAAATGAACCACAGGCGAAGAGGGATTGCTTTAATCTTCAATCATGAGCAGTTTTTCTGGCACTTAACACTGCCAGATAGACGTGGCACACTTGCAGACAGAGACAATCTGAAACGCAGGTAAGATGATATTTGGCTGCTTTACAGCAGGATGCTATTTTTAGATAAGTTAAATAAAAATATGCAATTCAAAGTGATTTTTCATGAAGGTTATATAAGCAGCTGTAAAATAACTGATTTCATTGACATAATTGTGACTGAAAGATTTTGCACAGTACCCCATGATAAAAAGAGTTAAATGCTTGCTTCTGCTCCCTTTGAAATAATAGGCAGAACTCCCATTGATGTCAATGGGGACAGGATCAGGCCCTGAGAAAATAGTCTTCCTTACCCTTACCCTGATGGCTGCCTGTACCTCAGCAGTCTAAGTAGTGATCTTAATTTTTAAGATACTTAATTTTTAAAGGCTTTTTAGTATTGTGTAACTAAGCAAACAATATATTTTTCTGTCTCAATATCATGAGGGGGAAAATAGAACACAAATATTTTCATTGGTTAATACAGAAAAAAGATAAACTTGATTGTAACGTCACAAACCGGTAGGAAGTGCTGGGGGAAAGGTAGAGTACCTGAAATTACTTTCAACTCATTTTTTGTAATTGACTAGATTTCAAGCTGATTGTGCCCATTTAATATTGTTTGGCAACATTAGTTCATCTAATATCTCTAATGCATTCAAGCCAAGTGATGGTTGGACGCAAGTGTCTACTGTTGAGATAGAAGTTCTAAACATGAGATTCTTATAATTGTGCTGCTTACGGTAGGAGATAAATTGACTTTTGTTGATTCACATCTTGCACTTCCTGTGATTCACTAAACCAGTAACCAGTTTGAGTAAGTGATGTGAAGTTCAAATCTGTTTAATAACTTATGCCGTCCAATAGCAGAGTAGTTCAAGGTCAGGTTTGTAGGGTAAACAGATGTGCTGTATGATACAATTTCAGAAACCGACTGAAAAGTTAAGGAAGTTAAGAAGCCTTTATTCCTATTCACCTAGCAAGTGCACGTAGTTCTAGCTGCTCGCAGATGCAAAACAGGCAACTGGTAGTTACCAAAAAAGCAGCTTTAGGGAAGCAGGACAGCTCTGTTCCAGGCACAATTGTGCTGTACATCCGTATGTTTATGTGGCTAACTCAAGGAGCCAGTATAGTCTAAGCTTAGCCACATGCTATTTTACAACAATTTAGATATGCAAAGAGGAAGGGATATGTGACTTATAGAAAACACCCTTGTCTCCTAGCACTAGTTGTCGTCCGCTGTGGAGTACCAACAAATTTCAGACTCTGCCGTCACTGACAATATTAGATATAGAGAGACATGGTAGTTGATGTTTTTGATTGGACCAACTTCTATTTAGTGAGAGAGACAAGCTTTCAAGCCACACAGAGCGCTTCTTCAGGTCATCCCCAGACTTGAAGAAAAGCTCTGTGTGGCTTGAAAGCTTGTCTCTCTCACTAAATAGAAGTTGGTCCAATAAAAAAATATTACCTCATCGTCTCTCTAATATCCTGGGACTGACACAACTTTAGCTACACTGCATACAATATTAGATATAGTAATTAGAAACACATGTCCCTCAAAAGAAGTGATAGCAAACCCACTATTCCATTCACAAGAAATGCAGTTCCATAATGAATTTTGTTTTAGCCTATGGAACTATGCAAAAACAGCACATCATGGATTGAGGAAATGAGTAAAAATGGGTAAAGCACCCAGGCTAGGCTAGCATTGACCTGATGTTTATAAAGTAACCAGTTACAAGTGTAGTAGATTAGCACAGAGCTCACAAGGGAAGTGGCTGCACGTATTAACCGAACCAAAAGCTTAATACAGGGAGGTGGCATAGCCCAGCATCAGCATATTTCAGGGCATGATTAAGTTTTTATATTCTGTTTATATTAAATTTCTGATTTGATAGTATTATAACCCTTCAAAAAAAAGTCCAAAATTGTCCAATTTGGCTCATAGTTGCCTGAAAATGAAATAGCATTTTGGCAAAAATGGAAGTTCTACTTTATTTCGCATATTGGTTGGTTTTCAGACAGGTCCCTGAGGGAGTACCTCCATTATTTGTGTTTTCTGTTGCTCTTAACAGAATTCCTATTTCATGAGAATGCCTTCACTTTATAAATGACTTTTTTTTTTGTCCTGTGCATCTTTAAGACACCTCTGGGGATCAGGTTTGGGTACCATTACATAAACTAACATGAATATCTATTCTCTCAAGGAAAAGGTACAAAGTTCTAAAGGGAGCAACAAAAGTGGTGATATTTTTAGCATAACTCAAAAAGGATACTTATTAAAACATGTGTGTTTAATGATAGTTTGACAGAGCTTGGATTTGAAGTCAGATGCTTTGATGACCTTAAAGCAGAAGAGGTTATGCGGAACATTTATGAAGGTAGGAGACCATGTAGTGGGTATGTCTTAGTCTGCTTGCAGGAGAAGTTCTAGATAACAGTGATAGAGAAATACATTCTTAAGACAAGTTCACTGTAACCTGAATTGTTTCCCTTCTGTGATGAAGTCCCATAACATAAAAAGACTAAGGAACAGAAAATATGTAATTTTATACCAGTGGTATCTTCAGTTGTATTATATTGCAAGCGTTGGAATTCCCAAGATGCATCTATGACCAACAGAAGTAATGTTTACTAAGCATCTCTCTAAATTCCAGTAGACTGGAGCCTCAGCTTGTATGGATCAGTGTAGTTCCAGACTTCAGCAGAGCTATGCTGATTTACAGCAGCTGAGACTCTGGCTCAGCATATCTCAAATAGGACTGATTTGAGATTAAATGGCTAAATGTGGTCTTGAGTGGACTAATGGTGGGGTGTTTAATAAATACTGTAAGCTTGCGTAATCATCTAAACACAGTTCCACTATTTTAGTGTCAATGGACAACCACAGTGATGCTGACTGCTTTGTGTGTGTGTTCCTGAGCCATGGTGAAGATAATCACGTTTACGCCTATGATGCTAAAATAAAAGTTCAGACAGTGACAGACATGTTCAGAGGAGACAACTGCCCGAGTCTAGTAGGAAAGCCTAAAATATTTATAATTCAGGTAAGATCTCTGTTCTTGAATTTGTGTACTTTTTTCCCCAGTGGTACAGAGGACAGTTTTTTTTGTGATAACTTCTTTTCATGTGGAAAAGGCGGTGGTTATGACACTTCCAAGAGGCAGCTTGCTACTACCTGCCCTTAGTGAGAGGAAGTTTTGTCTGTGGATCAGCTTCTTGTCTCCATCAGCCTTTGGCAACACACGCACTACCTCTCAGGCCTCCAAAGTCATAACTCTCTCTCTCTCTCTCTCTGCAGGTTAATGATAGGCACATTCCAACTCCATAGTCCTCTGAGCATCCCTCTGGAGTGCTCAGCCCATTCCACTGCATGCTACTCAGATTCGCTACTCCCAAAGCAGCTTACTCAGGTCAACTAGGATCACCACTCTGCTTAACACACAGCAGTTAGAAATGTTTAAAGTGAAAACAAGAATAAGATCATCAAAGAACAGAGATTCAAATAATAGAAATTAAGACTATTGAAAATAAATGGTTACATATGAAACGGTCATAACACACTTTGTCGAGCCTAAACGTAACTCATGGGACATTTCCCGGCCTTCTACATGATAGCTTACCCCAGTGCCTTTTCCCAGCGTTTTTCAACCAAGCTGGCTGAAATCCCACTTTCATAAGATCAAGACTGCAGCTTGTCTTCATGTATTGAAGGATGCTAGGGTCTCTCTCTGCACTCCCAGATATATCAGATGAGAACTTTGATCTTCACCTCTTCTGAATTCTCTTCAAGCTCTTCATTAGCATTTAACTCAATATACTAATAGACTTTTATTGTAAAACACACAATGGTCCACCAAGGAGAAAAACTTCTCCAGACAGGAGCCACTTGTTTCAAGACATGCTGCTTTTAGCTATAAGGCCTAAAAACATATTTTTCAGCATTATAATATACATATTTATATATAAAAAACACATCTGGCAATGACTGACATCCAGTGTGACACAGCTTTAATCAGAGACCCTACGTGACATCTTAAAGTGAACCCAGGGGATCCCTGTCTCTCTATGCCCTCTGCCAGTTGGCATCAAGTAGTCTGTGAGTTACAATTATGTAGCCTGGGTTGGAAAATCTTAGCCAATGTACAAAAGCATTTGAGTATCAGTTAAATTGGATTTTTTGCTATGCTAACTAAAACAGGAAATAATTGTGTAATGAAGCTGCCAATGAGTCACAATGGTAAAATTATACTGATACATGAAAGCCAGCTCAAATCAAGACCGTGTAGGATAGATGGCCAACAATTGTCCAGCAGCAGACACACCATTGCCATCATTTTTGGGGGGAAGAGAGTCAGTGGCCTCAGCTCATATTTTTAGGTGACCACAACTGGAACCTAGATGCCAGACTTAGGAAGGCTAAAGACTGTATGGGCAAATTCCATGAACTACATCTTTGCCCCATCAGATGGTTCCCTCCCAGTCAAGGATGAGGTCCCTTGGCCTGATGCTGTGGGGAGTTTGTACTGCATGACCTGTGCTTAACATTTTTGTGAAAAAAAAACCCTATATTTGGAGCTTGATTAGTCCTGCACTATGTTGGCCTCTCCTGGCCTTTTAGCAAAGGAATTCTTTCTTGCTCCAGTGGGGTCTCAAATTGGCCGCATAACTCAAGATGAGTGACAGTGGCCAGAACCTTCAGGAAACGAGTGGCCTCCATTTGCAACAATCCTGTGCAGACCTGGCTGCAATTTAAAGCTGCCATCCCCTGGATGAACCACTTTATAGCTCCTCTCCTCTAGGGGTGAAACCTCATTCAGACACAGAGTCCCTGCAGAATTAAACCTGCTGTTAATCCAGCATCTTATACTGAGAGTAAATCCACTTTGGATTGTATAGAAGTAAAGAGCAGCAAGCAGGGGAGAAGTTCAGTATCTCAACTGGAAAATTAATTATTTAGGGGCTCCTACTAATGTAGACTCACGCATAAAACAAAAACTAGAGACATAACCTAAAATCAGTTCCACCCTTGCTTTAATTTACAATGCAAACCAAGTCATTAGTCAAAGTAGTACTGAACCCCTTGAAACTTGCATCTTATTGAGTCCCCCACTCTGCTTCACTGACAATGCCAGCCTCATGCACCTGCGTCTCTCACAAGGGTATTCCCACACTTCTTTTCAAGCTGCTACTTACACACAGAACACCCTCCTTGAATTGATCTGTAAAGCTACTCCCTCTTCTCCTTCCAAAAGTAGAGAATAGGTCAGTATGGGGTTTGCTATGCTTTGATATTTCTAAGTTGGTGCCCGGCACTATTAAACAGCTTGCTTTACCAATGAAAGCCTCGGGGACGTACAAGTAGGACAAAAGGTCGTTCTTTCTGAACTTAGTTACATAAATTAAGACCACCTAAACAAACAGGAAGCACTTCTGCTTTTAGAATTTTGTTCGGTGAGGGCTAACTGTACTTGGCAGATGAGAGGATTCAGCAGCTTTTTCTCCTGCTAGGCATGTAGAGGGGATAAACACGATGACCCAGTCATTGTTCCGGATGCAGTGGACAGTATTGTAGACCAGTCCAAGGTCAACGAAACTGAAGTGGATGCTGCGGCTATATATACTTTACCTGCTGGTGCAGACTTTCTGATGTGCTACTCGGTTGCAGAAGGTATGTTGTTATTTTGCACTTAAGTTTCTAGCATCTAACTCCTGTTTTACTAAATATAGTAGGCTTGCAGAGTTTCTTCGTCACACAATCAAAACAAGAATTCAAGTTCCTTAAACTCGCCACTTTGCGTGTCTGCATTAGTAGTGGTGTCTCCTGCACATGGGGTAAAGACTTAAGAATAAATGAAAATATGCCATCTAACTTGCAATTTTTAAATGACTTTGCACCTCGAAGCATACTGATCACATCCCTATCACTGAGCTACCTGTCAGGAGGAAATATTCTTCTACACTTCTAGTCTCATGTCATTTGGATGTGATTTCTTAAACCTCCTCACACAGGTGGGTGCCCTTCCCAAACCATCATATTCCCAATCCTGAAGACTCTCCTGTAATTCACCAGTGGGTGAATTTACAGAATTGTTTCTGCTACTGAATCAATATTGCATTCAACTTAACATTACCTGATGTTGGAAAGCTATACAAATATTAATACAAAATCTTTTTGCAAAATATTGTATAAAGTCAAATGGCAAAATTAATCACGAACATGCAACTCCGTTGTCAGAAATGGAGTTGCACCCATTATAAGTTATGAGGAGAGATTAAAAGACTGGGACTTTTCAACTTGGACAAGAGACAATAAGGAGGGGGGCTATGATAGAGGTCTATAAAATCAGAATGGTACGGAGAAAAAGTATTTATCTCTTCACATGACACAAGAACCATGGGGCTCACCTGATGAAATTAAGAGGCAGCAGGTTTAAAACAAACAAAAGGAAGTACTACTTCACACAACACACAGTCAACCTGTGGAACTCGTTGCCAGGGGGTGGTGTGAAAGCCAAAACTATAATATGTTCAAAAAAGAATTAAATAAGTTCACGGAGAGTAGATCCATCAATGGCTATTAGCCAAGATGATCAGGGATGCAACCCCATGCTCTGGGTGTCCTAAGCCTTTAATTGCAAGAACCTGGGAGTGGATGATGGCATCGATCACTCACTTGCCATGTTTTGTTCATTCCCTGTGAAGCATCTGGCAGTGGCAACTATTGGAAGACAAGGTACTGGGCTAGATCGACCATTGGTCTGACTCAGTGTGGCCGTACTTATTAATCCCAGGTTAAATTTGATTATGCAAACTTGCCAAAGAACTGTTTTTATCTCTAACATCTGAGTACCCAAGACAGCATAAATAGCGCAGAGACGTATATCTAAAACTTATCTGCAGTCCATGAACATGACTGGCAAGAAGAAAATTGTGATATTGTAAGTTATTAACTGTGGCTTCTAGTCTTCATTTAAGGTTAAATGGAGTCCTATGCTCTTATTTCCCAATAGGTTACTATTCTCATCGTGAAACTCTAAATGGCACCTGGTATATTCAAGACTTGTGTGAGATGATAAGAAAGTATGGTTCTTCCTTGGAGTTCACAGAACTTCTCACTCTGGTTAACAGGAAAGTATCTCATCGCAAAGTGGATATCTGCAGAGACATTAATGCAATAGGAAAGAAGCAGATTCCTTGTTTTGCCTCAATGCTGACTAAAAAATTGCACTTCCATCAAAAATCAAAGTAGATATGCCCATCTGAGAATGGCATCTTATTCAGATTCACTCCAAAAAATGGAAAATATCTTCATCACTTAATCTTGTAGTCTAGATCACTGAGTGAAGGGTTGTTCTCTTGTTCAGTAGTTTATAACATGATTTTCAGTGTAGCTAGAGAACTACACAGTTATTCACATCATGCATTTTCCTCAACAGGACTATTTACAAAAATGCTGGGATCAAATTTCAGGAACCATAATTTAAATACTTTTTAAAAACCTTTCTATATTAGAAATTATTGCTTTGTTCTAATAAATCAGCACTGCAGCAACAGCAGTCTCAGGGAATTTTGGGAGAAATAATTGTAACATTGATTTCTATGTAATAAAAATTGCAAGGTGCTCAGATCCCGTGGTAATAAGGGTCATATAAGTCCTAAGAGAGAAAGCACTTTTTAACCAATTTTTTAAAATGTTCTGACTTGCACTTGAATGATACCTTGTCTACTTTCTAACTGCATTATAGCATTTTGACACTTTTTTCACAAAACTTTTAAAACTGCATTAGACTATAAAAGCTGTTTTTTTCCTGCACTGACATTAATTTATAGGGAGTGCAGCTATGGTATGTTTGTAATTTTTCTGTATCTTAAAAAATATGTAACACCTACAACACATTAAAATGTGCAGTGTGTGTTTCACTAGGCTCCAAGCATGTGTGATATTTTGCCTTTAATTTTAGGGGAGGAAACAAACATCTAAGCAGCACTGCTGTATTTGGGTTCTTCCTTACTAGATCAATACCTTCTCTTCACTTAACTTTAAAGAACTGCTGTAGTTAGAAAAATGACAGCATGGGGTTCCATTTATTATCTCTCTAATTTACACAATAACTATAGTCAGTTCACAATCCAAGAGACCTACCATCAATCAAAAAACCAAACAAACCAAAACCACTGATCTTTCTGCCTTTTACTTCATCAAGAATAGTAAACTCAGGTTGCCAAATCTTTTACCCGATAAATTTATTCTGCATTATTTTAAATATCCTTTTAGAAATTTGGAAGTCTTCATTGCTTGGTCAAATATTTTCACACAATCTTTGAATATGGGAAAACAACATCTTTAAATAAAATGTGTATTTAAATTTATAGTACCCTGAACACTGCATGCCAAACTTTAATCTATTACTGTACTAGCACCCTGAGTTTATACTAGTCAGGAGAGCTATGTACAAATATGTTCTTCAGCCCCCTGAAGATGAGCATACATGTCATGCTGTAAAAATTAATACACAATACAGCCTGAATTAAGAAAACTACAGGTGACTGACTTGGTGTCCAAAATTGTTTGTTGTTTTAGATTTGAGGTAACACATATAACGTGGTCACAGCCATGGTTCCCAAATTTAATTACGTTAATTGGAATTCATTTTAACATGGTCCCTGCTATAACGCGGTACAGTGCATGGATCCCAAATCCCGCATTCTAGCGAGGGTCCGGTGTACCATATTATATAGACGCCTGAGACTTAATGTATAGTATATACTGACCTAAGATGGACTAGTTTTATCATTGATTTTATTAATTCAGTATATAAATCACATACAACTTGATTAGGATAAATGATCAAAGCATCTAACAAATGTATTTCTCTAAAATGAAACTGAGCCAGCCCCCCCCCCCATTTGATATTAGATGGAAACTAACCCTGTATGTTCATTCTAATAGTTATCTTTCTAAAAATGTATTCTTGCGGTGTAACTTAAAATCAAATAGTGCAGAGGATCTTAGTGTGTGGTTCAAAGTTTTTGTGCTCTGATTTTGTCAGTTAAGACAGCACAACTGCCAGAAGTTAGAGCCATGGAGAGAGATCCAAGAAACTGTTTCCATAATCCTGGGTCCCTCAGCTTGGGGCCTTAAGCTACTCATTTAAACTTTATATGGTTTAGTTTCCCCATCTGTAAAATGTGGATAATACTTATCCACTTTCATAAGTGGCAAGAGGTTCTGTATGGAAGATGCTGCAGAAGTATAAAAATAGAGTTAGTATCACAAAAAGAGAACCATCTTTTTGGCTCTGATTCAGGATGACTTAACCACATGATTTAAAGTTCATCTCTGTTCAGGAAAGCACTTATACACATGCCTAATTTTAAACATGGACTTTCCTGAATTGGAACATTAGACAGGAGACCTGTTAAAGTATAAAAATACATTTGACCATAAATACCAGAAATCTTTCTATGACATATCAAATTTTTGTTGCTATTCTCTGCTGTTATTAATAGTCCCCCCAAAAATAGTAAAATGCTTCAGTACACTAGAACACCACTCTGACTCTTATGCCCACATCAATTTACTAAAATGGCGAGACAATTTTATTCCAAGATCTGAATGCATATTTTGAAAGATTTCTTTATTTCAGGAATTATTTTTTAAAAATCTAATGATATAATAGTTTTAATCAACATTTCTAGTAATGTTCAGAACTATAGTGGTCAAAAATATTCAGTTTGCAACACAGAAACTAAATATTGGAATCGGTTTTGGAAATGACAATTCAGTTATGAAAAAAAAATTAGTCTTTGTCGTTAATTTCCTGTATTGGAAGTTGCAGATGTAGGGGCTGATGCAGGCGTCTCAGGGACTCTTCAACCTGTAAACGCAAGAGAGAATTAAATGGAGGACATTCTGTGTCCATATTTGTCCCTTTCAGTCACCCCTAATTTGTACCTTCCTTTCATACTCTTGATATTCTTTCCCTGTAGCCAGGTCTTTCACTTCTGGGAAGACACTAACCTTATGGCGCAGATTTCCCACAATAATCACAAGTGTAAACTCCTGGTCATATCACTCTAAGGATTACCATCCAAAAACAATTCCTGCCATTAGTGAGTTAATCTGTCAGTCAACAGACCGACCAACGGGAACTGCAGCCCTACAGATGCACAAACATCCTCCTTCCAAGCAACTGAATGTATCACCTTCAGTCCAAAGCCTAGGAAAATTTATAAAGCCCATTTCATACAACAGCAGAACTGAATTATTTTATATGCTCTAGCATAAATTGCAAAATTCACACTCCAGACTAGTGTCAGATAGTGAAAATATTTTAAAGCCCCAGCCTTGATAAAGGGAACTAGTTTGAATCCTACCCAATTATTTTTTAAAAAATTTAACTCCATCTATTCATTAAGGGTTCTTGATCAAAAGCCCAATAAAGTCAAGGGAGAATTTCCATTTACTTAATAGGCTATAAATCAGGGTCCTTTTTATTTATTGTGGACCGGAGGACTCTGTATTTCTCATAGAGCAGTGAAGATTTTTCCCAGTTCCATATCACTGCCACTATGGAAGATGGAGACTAGAGAGAAACCAGTTTATCACTACTGAGCAACACAAGTGAGTGACTTGTTTTCACACTCTCCCCCAGCCTCCACAGGCTGCCTGAGCAGTGCTGCAAATTTCCATTCTTAAGTCCTTCCTTCCAGCTTTTAAAGGAACTCCAGGTAATCTGTTACATATGCATATTTTTAGCATACAAAATTAAAATGCATAAATAAATAAATAAAATCTAAAAGCCACTTTCCAATTACCTCATGATTTACTGAAAAGACTTAAATGGTGAGACCACAGCATCATTCACTTACAGTACACTAAGAGACTTATGAAAATACCTCTGCCAGTGCCTCTTTTAGCTTGTTATACTGTTCCACATCAAAATGTTGGCTTCTGGATTTCCGGTAGAAGTAGTGGAGGAATTGTCTGTCTTTAACATCTGGGTAAACATAATCCTGACAGATAGAAAAAGGACACAAATGTTTGGGTTTTTTGGGCAGGCAGAGGGTTAGGAGTGCAAAGACATTTCTACAGATGGAGTTAAATCAAACTAACATACATAAAAAACCTTACAGTAATTAGAAGAAATCTAAACCATGACAAATAAATGACCTTATTTTCAGAATTGCAGAGCACTCACAGCTCCCATTGGAGTCAATAGGTGAGATTGTCAGAGGAGACTAAGGAAGTTGGGTTCTTGACGCCTTTAGGCTCCTTTGAAAATCCCAGACAAGGGTAGCATCTGAAAATCAGGCCATTAGTATTTATCAATTTATCCAAACAGAATTACCTCAACCCTCCTGAAAGTCAGCAGAAAGCAAGAGGAGCAGAACTCACTCACAAACCCAGCCCTCAACAAACTAGCTGAGCTCCAAAACCCAGCATCCTTCCCCACCTGATGTTTCATATGTACTATAGGTTCCATATGTGCAAGTATTGGATATTCACCAACTATGTCCATACCAAACAAAATAAAAATGGAGGAGGGCATTATTGAATATTCAGCATGAAAAGGAATACAAGTAACTATCCAACTATGTGCTTTATAGTACATTGTAGGATCCCAAACATTTAATGGGCAAAAATGTAAGTTCCTTTATATTGTACAGGAATTGATGGCCATTTCCACATTCTGCACTTTGTCCACGTTCTGGGTTTTTGGTGTTCAGGAACTCTTCCCCCTCCTCTAAACATGCCTCGCTCCAACTTGTGACTTCTCCTTTGCACATCCAAGAGCAAGAAAGGAAGTTAGGCCACTTAAGAAAAATCCGCATCTTACTCAAGGAAATAAACTAAAGGTAGTCCAGGAAAAACAGCTGAAAAATTTCCATGCATGCATCAAGTGTCATCTGAACTCCATCAAACACAGAAAGAAAACTGATGGGTTTGCCTTCCTGGCCCTCTAATAGGTTGCATTCCTTGACCAGCCCTGCTTTAGTACTTCCACTCTCTATGTGGAGACATTGAGATACAGTTACCATCCGGGCCACATACAAAGAACTGAATGAAAGAGGATAGTTTTCATTTTCAGAATCAGATGGTATCCACCTGGTCACTAATTGCAATCAGGATTTTTAAGTGCAGTTCAGATGAGCAGTTTATCCCTGAGCTGCATTAAAAACAAAAGTTCCAGCCTAAGTGCAGTTCTACAGAACACACATGCACACAAACTTTGATGTTTAAATACATAGGCTAATTTATTATGAAAATCAGTGTAAGATGACTTCAGACATGTTTATATAATGGGACTTACCTGTTTAGTAAGTACAAAGTAAGCGTAGAATGCCAGGGCACTCCCGTAAGTGATAAAATACGTCACTGGCTCCATTATATCCCACGAATAGACCCACCACGTGAGCCAGGCCAGTGCTCCACCTTGAGTGGACAGTAGTGCTAAGCCAGTCCACAGGAGCCTATTGGTCTTTGCATCTGCACTTGTTGCAATTTTGGCTTTCATCTAGGACAAAAACGTTATTCATTCAACATGCGGATATTAATTTCATACATTTCTCTGACACCAGGGAGAGAACACATCCCAGTATGTACTTTCCTCCTGGATCAGAGCCTGCCTTCAAGACTCCTACTCACTTTACTCCTGTGCCAAAAAATTAAAAATTCTGTCAAAAAAAAAATTCTGCACACAATATTTTAAAATTCTGCATATTTTATCTGTCAAAGTAACACAACACAATATAATCATGCCAGTTTAAATTATTTTGGTAATTTATTTCAAAATATCTGTTGGCAAGTATGTCTGTAACAATGCAGACCAAAAAAAGATTCTGGTAATTTTTTCTTTTTGACAAATAGATTCCTTATGGGGCATATTAATACAGAATTTTGAGTAATTAATTTAAATTACAATACAGAACTGTATTTCCTGCACCCATCAGAAGCAGTGCAAAGGCTTGTGAGTGTCAGGAGTAATAGAGGAGCTGAGGGAGAGGGAAGGAGCCTGGAGTGAACCTGGAGAGTTGTTGGGTGTCGGTAGAAGTAATATGGAACAGGGTTGGGTTTTTTGGGGGGTGGGGGAAGGGGCAGGATTGTTAGGGAGTTGGGTAGGCCTCCTTCATGCAGACCCTGGCTGATCCCAAGCCTCTCCCATTCAGTCACGCACATCTGCCCCTGTTCCCACCCACCCCCATCCCAATGGGTCCCTGCAGCCCCCCTCCCTTGTTTCCATGTGGCCATGCACCCCACTCCCATTCAACCCCTGCTCAGTGCTGTCACCCCACTAGCTCCTGAGCCCACAACCCAGTCTGTCCCCCCCCACTAGCCATTCTGAACCCCAGTCTGTGACCCCCCCCAGCAGCCCCATGTGCCCCCTCTGTCCTAACCTGGCTCCACAGGCCAGGTGCTGTGCCACTGCTTGCACGCAGAATTTTTTTCCCCCCACAGAAAATACATTCTGCCCCAGAAGTGCTGCAGTTCCGCCTTTTGCCCACCAGAGGCCTTTTATGGCACAGAACAACCCGCTGCGTTCATGCTGTTGGCTTTTCTGGCACCATAGTGGCCTCTTGTGGTCAAAAGGCGGAACTGCAACACTTCTGGGGCAGAATGTATTTTCTGCGGAAAAAAATAAAATTCTGTGGGACACATGTATTCTGTGCATGCACAAAATTCCCCCAGGAGTATCACTTGCAGGCCTTCCCTTCCCAGAAAGGCTTTGAGTTCACTCCCTGCATGGAATACAAAGGGAATCTGCGAGGCCTCCATCTGGCCCTCCATCCACACCTTTGGGACTCTACCAATTGGATTTGCATACATCAGCTGATGCTGCCTGATTTTTCAGAGAGGCGCTTTCACAGCAGCTCTGAGATTGCTGCCTTCAGTGTGAGGTCTGTTCCCACCCCATCAGGCTCTTACTGGTCTCCTCCTCCCTATTCATCCCTTCATGTCACTTTAGCTTGGCCTGTCTTAGATTCACCATGTTTGCCCCTTTCCTAAGTTACGGTCATCATTAGTCAGATCCAACTGGCTGACCTGGTGATAGCATCATCACAGAAAAACAACACTGTTTTTTAATTAACTAATTATTTTTCTGTGATATGGCAACATCACTCCGGACACCCAACCAGGTTCAGACAAAGTAACCAGGCAGTCCAGGGTAGTGCCAGCTCACCATAGTTTTTCTCCAGTTCTAGAAATTCTCAATAGGCTATGCCAAAAAACAGGAGGAGGAAGAGGAACTGGGTTGAAAATAATCCTGCATATGAACTGGCCATCACCGTACCTGTCTGACAAATGAGGGGGGCTTGGCCCATTCATTCATGCTGGAGTTGTCACGTCATGGAAATTAGTTAAGAGAATTTTTATATATATATATATATTATATATAAAAAAAAAAAAAAACACCTTCCCAACCTGCTCAAGGGGTACTAGCTGTTCCCTTAGGTGGTCCAGTTTCTGAAGCAGTTCTCTCTCTCTCCTTAACTGGTGGTCTTCTAAATGAAGGGCGATGAACAGTCTATGAACCAAGGATTTGATATCTTCTGCTTCAGTAGCATGCTCTCTACTCCACTTCTCTGAAAAAAAGATTATGGTTGTCACAAGAGAGACAGGGTGGGTGAGGTAATATCTTTTATGGGACCAACTTCTGTTGGTAAAAGAGACAAGTTTTCAAGCTTACACAGTGACCTCCAGAAGACCTCTGTGTATCCTCGAAAGCTTCTCTCTCACCAACAGAAGTTGGTCCAGTAAAAGATATTACCTCTCCCACCTTGTCTTTCTAATATCCTGGGACCAACACGGTTACCAGCTGCAAACGTGGCTGTCATGACTGGTAAGATGTATCAAGCAATGCTCTTTGAAGAAAACACTGTCACTGTTTACAGAGAGTGTTTACATGAGGCCACAAACTGAGGCTCAAAGGGGAGATGAAGCCAGACTTATTTTTTGTGGGGACTGCCATGATTTTTTTTTTTTAAAAAAAGACAAAAATATGCCTTGGAACAGATGTAACTGGATAATCAGATTTATTAAGACTTCAACACAGCTGTGGTTCTTACCTTTTACAGGGACTTGTACACTATAAGTGGTGTTGTTGATTACAAGTTTGAAGTCATTCATCAACAAAACTTCCATCAATGCTGTAGCAGGGATCTTGCTACCATCTGCAGGAGAAAACAGGAAGGCTTAAATCCTTAACACAAAATTTACTTTATTAAAAAAAAAAGAAAAACCTCTATGTCAGCGGTTTCCAAAAGTAACACCAGATAAAACTGTGTCTTTTAATAAACATTACATTAAGTTTGGAAGTGGCCAGTATGCAAGTACAACAACAAAGTGCTTTTAACAAATACGTTTCTTAACAGTATTAAGCCAAGAAGCATCATCTGAAATATTTAGCATGTGCCCGCATTTCATTTGATCTGTCTGGCATAACTCACTATTGTTAGCAGCCTCCCTTTTATTTCAGTTCCAAGGAGAGACACTGTAAAGAGAAAGCTCTATTTAAAGACTCTCTTTACCTGTGTCAAGACCTTAAAATTCTCCATTTTACCTAAAACTAAGTCTTGGTTACTTTTAACCATTTCTTTTTGCATTTGGCTTAGTCTGGAAAATTAAACTAGTTAGATCAGATTCACTTTCTAGAGAATTGGTCTTGCGGTTACAACACAGGGCTCTGCCTCAGGAGATCTAGCTCCACCAAACTTATTGAGGGACGCAGGTAAGTCAAAGTTTCTCTTTCTGTCTCTCTGTTTTCTCTTAGTCGGAGATGGTTCTGTTAAGCTCTCAGAAGCATTGAGAGGCTAACATTAATGTTTGCAATGTTTTGGATGGAGGATACTACAACATAAGACAAGACCTTAGAAATTCCACACAAGAACTCAAGGATTATGATGCAAAGTTATTTACAACCTTAATTATAGTATCACTACTGTGGTTCCATTTCTCTTTAGTTGGGATTTATTTTGTTTGAAAACAGAGTATCAATCACTGGAGGAAGAAAGGTGAAGATGTATCTCCTTTCCATGCCAACTTTTTACTATTAAAGTTGACAGCCTCTTCAGCATGGCTATAGAAGTCCTATATTTTCAGTCCTCATTCTCACACACAATTTTGGTTGAACCCTGAATAAGATTTGTTGGAAACTAAACAAACCTCACTCGGTTACAGATTTCCTTTCCCTGGATGAGTTCTTCTAGCTGGGAGTAGAGAATTTTGGCATTCTTGTTCTCCAGATTTTCCTAATCAGTCAGTACAGATGGGAAAATTTAGTGCTTGTACTTTTAATACATTTTTTAAAGCAGGCTTTAGCTTTGATTGGGAGCAAGGGGTGTGTATAATGAATAGTCTTATTAAGGGAGGTAAGGAGGCAGAAAGGAGACAGTGCACTGGCCTCTGTCGAAGAGAGTTCAAACTCATTCTCATCCTTTTGTCCATAGACTTGTGGAAGTACTTATTGGCCCACCAACAATGAAAAATAAGGGTTAAAAAAAAAAAAAAGATTAATAGTTCACATGAATCTGAACAACTATTTAAGATTGCAGACAAGGGAACAAAACAGGAAGGACTGAAAGACAGGTGCAGACAGAGGACTTTTCTAAAACAGTGAAGCACTGAAAATATTGACACATGAATGGTATATATAATAATCACTGGAGTGTAGGACTGTTTTGTTGTTCCTCCCCACCTCAATCCCATTTGCTTCCATAAATCTATGGTGCAAACTGTTGACGTAAGTTTGCTTGTTGTACTGATGACCCCAATTTAGGAAAATACTTAATCAGAAGCTTAAGTCCACTCCTAATGGTTTTAAGGAAACGTTTAAGTACTTTGCTGAACTGGAGACTCAGCACCTGAAATGGACAGACTGCCCAGGAGATGTAGAAGAGGTCTGAGAAACAGGAAATCTGGGCTCTGTTTCTATCTCTGCCAGTGACTAACTGTTTGATCTTACCTCCATTTTCCTATTAATAATTTTGAGACTCTTGGCTGAGACGTGCTATACGAGTGGGAAAATATAAGTATGATTCCTGACTGAGCATCCTGGAGGTTTTATGCTGCCATGCTACAGTCCCAGACTTTCCATCTGTCTCCATGTGCCTGTTATAGAAGCACACTGTAGATAACTCCACACCTGCACTTTCTCTGCTGTCTGGACCCATTTGGCAGTAGCTGCTGAGATTTCTATTAATGAGCTCAAGAAGCTAACACACCAGCTGGTTCTCCCTACCCACTCTGTGTGGGTCAGGTGACAAACTGGGAGCACTATCACTTTCATCCAAAAAATTTAAATTGTGCACATCCGCTCAGTTTTTCAACATTTTACAAATGTCACCTTAATAATTTACATGTAAATGAGCTTCAGCAGTCTCATTAAAATGACATTTAAGACAACAATACTTCAAAAAGGAGCACTTGTTTGAAAGCTCCAGATAGGATTTCTTTTTCATATTTGATGCAATATTGAGCTTTATTAACCTGTCTAATGCTTGTTAACTGGAGGAAAAACAGAAAAGCATTGGAAGCCTGAAAAACATAACAATTTTCTGTACAAGGCAATTTTCCTTCCCATTTATCATACTGCAGGTACAGAGATGTCAACAAAAAGCTTTTCTTTCTCTAAATTTATACAGTGCTAGAATGATATCCATAGAAAAAAAAGTAAAGTAAAGTAAACAAGCCAGTTCAGGTTATCTTATCTTTTTCTAATATATAGTGTTAGGTTAGATCTTTCTACTTTCATTTTATCTACTAGCAAAAACAGGAGAAATATCTGCATTTAAATCAAAACTTCCTGGGATATTCATTTCTTGTTTAAAAAAAATATAGAGAGTGTCACATTTTAAAATGTAGTAATCCATAGTGTTTGGCTAACACTTGTCAGTATAATAGTCATTTCCTGATAAAGTAAATATAAAAGTTATTCTACATTGTTACAATTACTTGGCATTTGAAGGTATGTGGTGTCGAAGATTAACTATGTCACAACTGTTAAATAAATTCAAGCCAGATACTTTATCAGATGAGATGTTTCCATCCTTGGTGAAGTTAGCCATATTTCCTCTAGAATTGGTAGGGACATCTGCAAAATATGTGGCCATGCAATTTCTTATTGAAATAGCATTGTGTACTATATCAACAAAATAACTGAAGCTTAAACTGAAGCTAAGAATGCGTGGTTAACGTTAAACTTTTTCAGCTTAGTACATAGGGATGGGATTCAGCAGACAGTTATACTTTTAAGTGTAAATACTCCATGTAGACTCCACTAACATCAATAAGACTTTGTACTGGGGTACCTGTGCTCACAGATGCACTTTCTGCAGGATCGTGCCGTGACTTAGTTGTTTGCAAAGATTGGGGATAGCCCCATATTACCGCATAATCTATTGTGAAAACTCACATAAGTCCTAGTCCAGACAGTTCTGAGGGCAATTTGTTTTCTTGCTTGCAGAGAATATAAGAAAGTATTACAGAATATAACTTTTGCAATGCCTGTATTTTATCCACATGCTCAAATAGACAGACTATTGCCTTCATTAAATCACCTACATGCCTTATGAATTCAGAGGATAAAAATGTTTTAAGAGATGAAAATCAATTACAAAAAGGATATTAAGAGCCTATTTTGTAGTTCAAGTATGATATGCTCTTCTACTCTGGAAAGAAGAAAATCTAAGTTTCTGCTTATGACTGTAAAAGTTTGTAAGTGGTAATATACTACTTCAGAGATAACAGTGTTCTTATAGCATGAGCACACACAGTAACGACAGGGTAGTCCTGGTTGAAAAGGCTCCCTCATCATTAATTTCTATTTTCAGCAGATTATTTAAAAAAAGTTCCCTGCTAAAAAAATCACCTCTGGCGCATAAGCACAAAATTTCAGCCCAAAGGTATATTTTCCTAAGTCTGCCTGGTTTTGTATTATACGGATGTGAAAAATAAAATGGCTCATTCACAGTTAAAAACTACAGAAGATGCACATTCTAATAATTTATCAAGTGGTTTTGCATTAAAGGGAGTGTTGTGTCAATAGCAGTCTTTGTTACCATGATGTATGTTTTGTTGAATTAAAACATTGGTAGAGAAATAAAGATACATAGCAACATTTTCAAAGTGCCCAAGTGATGGTTCAGGTTCTCCCAGGGGAGGATCATCCAGAGTAGGCATCGACACCAGAGTCAGGTGCCTGGAAGAGTCTGTCACTCTTTATCAGCAGCTCAATGTTCTATGGGGCTTGGTGGTTTTGTTTCTAAAGGACGTATGTGGTCTATCTTCAGGACAATGAGTTTTGCTTAGAGTGCCCCCGATCAGTACTGAGTTTTTAGGGCTGCCTCGGTGCCAGTGATGCTGGGGTCAGTTTCCATGCCCAGTCCTTTATTAGCACCCTCTTCAGTGCGCCAGTCTTTGGAATCGCTTGCTTATTAGACAGGGCGCTAGGTAAGGCTGCTGTGCCTGTTAAAAGGACTCTAGAGCTTGTCTCCTCAGGGTCTCATGAGACCTTCATAGGTGGCTCCAGAAGATCGAGCTTCAACCTTGTGTCCTGTGACTTACATATTCTTGTGGAGAATGACAGGTGCACCAAATACTCGCTCAGCATACATGACTCTCCTAAACAGAAGAGACATTTGTGTCTATCTTTCAGGGGAATGAGACCATCACAGGACAGACAGGGCTTGAAGCCACAGGTTGAGTCCACCATGTTAAGTAGCCTATAGAGAGGGTCTGTACCAGGAAGGAGGTGGGGTGGGAAACAGTCTAACCATCAATACTCAGTCCAGACATGTCAGTATAGATCATGGCAGTCGTATGTTGAAGAATCAGAAGAGTTCTGAATGTTTGTAGAAGATTTTTGGGACGTTTTAGTCAAAGCTAAGAACCATCATGTTGGACAATTGCCAGGTTTTGCCTCATTGCCGTGGGGTGGGAAACAGTCTAACCATCAATACTCAGTCCAGACAGGTCAATATAGATCATGGCAGTCGTATGTTGAAGAATCAGAAGAGTTCTGAATGTTTGTAGAAGATTTTTGGGACGGTTTAGTCAAAGCTAAGAACCATCATGTTGGACAATTGCCAGGTTTTGCCTCATTGCCATGGGCGGTAAGAGACAACTGAGGGAGAGTCGAGGTCGCTCCACACTTTATGTTTCTGAGACTGGAGAACTGCAGTTGACAGGCTTCATGGCAGAAGTGTGTTTTAAAGAGGTGTCTGAAAGAAGCAGCTTGGCACACAGCAAGAGAGGGAGTTGTAGAACTTCCTGGTGTGAGGGCCAGCATGGAAGAAGGCACAAAAATAGGGAATGGTTTAAGGCAGGAGCACCTGGACTGAAAAAAGAGCTATACGTAACATGAGGTGATAGCAGAGTCGTGACAAAGCACAGTGTTGGGCAAAGCCTTGAAGGTGAAGATGAGAAGTTTCAACCTGCTGGAAAGGCCAAGAGTAGGCAATGAAGTAATTCAAAGAGCGACACGACCTGGTCAGAGTGGCTGATAAGGAAGATAGTTTTGGCAGCAACATTTTGAATTGATTGTAGGAGTGTGAGGTGGGAATCAAGGTAGTCACAGCAGTAGAAACATACAGGACGAACAAATCGGATTTTGCAACAAACAGGACATAGGGGGAAGGAGAAAAGAAGGTCAAATACAACACTGAGGCTGTGAGCCTAGGAAACAGGGATTGTAGTGAAATTGTTAACAGAGAAAGATATACAAGAACCTCAGTTTTCCCCATTGTGAGCTGGGCTATCCAGAAAGAGATGCTGACAGACAGAAGGAGACCGGATGGGTAGAAGAGATTGTGGTGAAGATGATGATTTTGGAGTAACAAACAACGGAAGAATGAGAGGTCACCAAGGGAAAGTATGTATGGGGTGGAAGGAAATAAAAGCAGCAGGCCAATGGCAATATTTTCTTAATTACGGGATTTTAAGTTTGTAAAACAAAGTCACTAACCCACTCAAAAAGTCTCTCACAACAAGCCTCTAGGATAATCTCAAATTGCTTATTTAAGGGCCATATACCCATCTTTGAGCAAGTCCTTAGGAATTTCTGTCATTCAGGGAATGATAAAAATTGAGATCTCTGTTCCACAGTGGGTCTTGTTTCCAGAACAATGGAACTCACTTGGTTTTGGTTGCAGAACAACAGAAGACAGATTTCTTACCAAGAAAAGAAAATCTATGCCTTCAGCTAAATAAATCCTCACCTATTGTTATTCTCAAGTTGTCTCCCAACCTCTACATCATACTCACAGAAACACTGACAGACACAACTAGTCACATAGAGAGAGAGAGAGACTCTCTCTCAACCCAGTGCAGGGGCCTTTAAGACTAGTGGTAGGAGAAATATTGGGAAAGCCAGAAGCATTAAAAAATCACTGTAAAAAAGATGAGCTTTTTGAAGACAGTATCAAAGAAAAGTACCAGATCATAAAAAGGTTAAATTGACAGGTCCAAATTCTGTATTTTTAATCAGGCTTTTCTAGGGAGATACTGAAATTAACCCATGAAACATCATTAATTTATGATGCTCTTAAGGGAGTACTAACAATTAAGAACCACCCATCCTCTTTAGTTCTATAGAATCTGATCAATGACTGAGAAAAAGAATACTGCCCAAGACAATTACTCTTTACAACCTATTTAAGAAAGGATAAGTTCAGGTTATTTTAAACAGGCAGCAGAGTTTGTAAATACCTGTTGTAAAGACTTCTGCCCTCTGAATTCCTTTATCTTCTTTCTGTATATCCTGCAGGAAGGTCCCCACCGTTGTTAACATTGGCTTGACGGTAAACTGACAGCGCTCTTTTCTTGAAGGTAACATAAGGGTTAACACAGGAAGGCCATATCTGTAATTGACAGTTACTTCTAAAAAAAAGGAAATAAAGCCATATTGTAATGTTTTAAATTCACACTTGCTTTTAAAAACAGAGATGTTTAATATAGAAAGACACTGACAATCTGCATTTGTTCAATGTACTGTACTTAACTACAACATAATGCTTCATACTTTAACTTCTGGAACACTCAATCATTATCAATAATAATTAAGACCCGCCACACGACTGTGAAGCAAGTATCCTTCCCATTTTAATCCTGGGGCAACCCAAGCAACAAAAGGGTACGTGAACTGCTCAAAGTCACTCAAGAAGTCAATGACAGGGCTCAGAATAGATACCCAATCTCCGACTCCCAGTTCTGTGCAGTAATCCCTCACCATGGCTGAATGAGAGATACTTGCTGCTACGCAACTGAAGTCATGCACATTCAGTGTTTCTAAACATGTCATTTTCAGAAGGCTGGAACTGGAAGTTCAGTTGATTTGAAAAGAGAAAACTTACCATCAGATGGCACCAGTGTGCTATAGCATACTGCTTTATAGTGCTTCAGATTTCCAGTTTGCCTCAGACACAGCATCTGCAACAAGAGATTTTGGCTTTAAGAAAGGGTTGGGATTGAATGTTTCCTTGGTGAGAGGCAGTCTCCAGCCCAATATGGTAATCTACTTAAAATCTGAAAAATCATCTCCCTAAATACAAAAGGCTTTAGAGACTCTCTTGCTGGGCAGGACCATTCCTATTTGTCCTAATATTTCAACCAGTATGCTACTAATATCTTAAGATGAAAGCACGGCTCAGAAGCAGAGCAGCACTTCTTTAGTGTTAGGCAGTATATTGTAAATAACTTGAAATGTTTCTACACTGTCATGGCTTGTAGGAGAGAATATCACCACTCACTATGCACACAACTGCTTGGAGAAGGTCATGCAACCTATCTTTTACAATAGTATTTGTCTGTGTTGAATGAAAAATAGCTTACTAGGTACATTTAAAAAAAAGATTATATTCTAGATAAGTAAATCACTAAATGGAAAAATGCAAGCAGCTGTGGTCCAAGGTTACTCACTGTATTTCATCATTTTACATCAGATTTCAAAAATGATTACTGCTTGCACTACAGTGCAATTCAACTGCTAGTGCAACAACTTGATATCATCATCAATCATCATCACCACATACCCCACTGAAAGAGACCTACAAATATGTAAAAAGCCCCACTGTGTTACTGTGATGCATGGCCAGAAAGGGTTAAATCCTGCAAAATAAATAACCCTCAAAAGACATGTGGGGAGGTAATGGTTGTGTTTTTATGTATTTACATACGTATGAGTATGGTCCACAATGTAATCAACAGCCCCTGTCTATGCTATTCTCATAATTCAGAGATCAAAAGAACATCCTAGCATTTAAATGAATTGTAAACACAGGAGATCTCTGTATTCATCTCTCTTTGAAATGTACTGTGAATGGTGGTGGAACAAGCAAATTGCCTTATGTTAATTCTATAGCTAAAGTACCGGTGATGGACCGCCTTCAAAGTCATCCTAAATTACTTTTTGTTCCCTGAGGAACTCCAACTTGTCAAAAGACATGAAATTATATAAAAGATCTTTGGGTCCTGATTCTGTCATCTCAGATCTGCTTAAGTTTCATCAGGGACATTTGTGTCACAAGACTGAGGTTCCAATTATGCTGGTAGGCCCTGAATATGATATCTGGACATTGGAGTATAACCTATGAACTATTTCTGAAAGAACTCTTTGCAGCTACAAAGCTCATCATCTCTGCCATGAATCTGAAGCTCAGTGAATTGAACTCATGTCTGTATGTATATTGATCTTTTAACCATACTCTCTCTCTTCTGTTTAATAAATTTTAATTTAGTTACTAAGAATCGGCTGTACCATGTATTTGGGTAAGATCTGGAATATTCATTAACCTGGGAGGTAATGTGTCCGATCCTTTGGGATTGATAGAACCTTTTCTTTTATATGATGAAATAAGATTTTCAGAAATCTTATTTGACTTAGGAACCTGGATGGTGGCCTGAGGCTGGATCACTTTAAGGGAACTGTGTTGTTTGAACTTCTGAGTAACCAGTAAGGTAATAAAGAAGCTGTTTTATACTGGTTTGGTAAATCTAAGTATTGAAATATCCACCAGCTTTTTGTGGATTGTCTATCCCATTCTTTGCAGTTCACCCTGAGTGACCACAGCTGGCCCCCACTAGGACCCTGATGACAGTTACCTTTTGGAATGGACACACAGAGTAATCACAGCAGGTGTTTTAACCTGAACAAGGTCACTAAAAATGTCCACCCCCTGAAATACCGGTAAATAACGATAATATGTCTCACTCAAGGCTTGTCTACACACAAAAGGTGCTTTACCTATATCGGTATAGTCAAAGCAGTACAACTCCTCCCCTCAGGTGGATCCAGTTAGATTGGTATAAAGGTTCTTAATACTGGCATAGCTATTCCCATATGGCAGTGGTTCTCAACTCTGGTCCACCGCTCGTTCAGTGAAAGCCCCTGGTGCGCCGGGCTGGTTTGTTTACGTGCTGCGTCTGCAGGTTCGGCCAATCGTGGCTCCCACTGGCCATGGTTGGCTGCTCCAGGCCAATGGGGGCTGTGGGAAGGGCGGCCAGCATATCCCCTCAGCCCGCACCGCTTTCTGCAGCCCCAATTGGCCAGGAGTGGCCAACCGCGGCCAGTGGGAGCCACGACTGGCCGAACCTGCAGACGCAGCAGGTAAACAAACTGGCAGGGTGCGCCAGGGGCTTTCCCTGAACAAGCGGTTGACCAGAGTTGAGAACCACTGCCATATGGGAAGGGAAATAAACTATAGTCTCCTTTATGCCAGTACCACTACAACTATACTCAAGATTGGGCCAGTATAACTATGCCTGTTTAGAAAAGAAAAAAACCAAACCCTGGCCCCCTTAACTGAAAGTTACAAAAAACAGTGTGGATATGGACTAAGCAAAGTTGAGACTTGACAGGGAAGGAGGAAACTGCACAGTTTGGGGTCAGTTTACCAGATAAAGGAGTAACCCCCTGGAAGGCTTGCAACACGCTTTGCCTGAGGCAGATATATTTCTGCTTTCAGTGCCTGCAAGCTAAACCCTTTATGAAATGTATCAAGGGGGCATTACAAAAGTATGAGGGACCCACCTGCAGGTAGTAGCTTGGGGACCTGATTATGATGTTCTTGTATTTAACTGAATTGTGAGCTTTTCCTTTTTGGATAATAAGCACCCTGTAGGGTAGCAAAAAGAATAAGTTTATAAAGAGTGATTCCATAGTATGTGTTGTGTGTTTCATTTATGGGTGGTGGTTTGCAGGGTTTGGATAGGAGTTTTGTTTTTTATATCTGCCCCTCCTGCAAACTGGGTTTTAAAAAGTGAGAGGTTTTCAGGTTGGGAAATTCTCAGTTGCTTGTGACACTGAGTCTAGACAGTGGGCAGGAACCTGACATTAAATACAAAAATACCTTAAAATTATTGTTTTAAAAAAGAAAATCTGTGGCTGCTAGCCAGTCCATGATTGCTGCAGAACAATCCAGACCTTCATAGCAGTAGCATGAACTGAAATCATCTCTCCCTGCTCCAAAAGCACAAACTCCTTCCATCTGAGCAAAAGGAGACTCTCTATTAGCAAATTAGGACCTGTGACACAGTTAAGCAGTTCTGGTTCCACCTAGTAGAAGACATGCACCGCATGCCACACATACAGCATGTGGCACAACAGTAGAAAAAAAATTAAGCAATTCATATCCCAGTTTTTCAGAAAAGCGTTTCAAAGCAAGACAAAACAAACAGACTAATATGTCCTCGGTAATCTAGTATATAATAATCACAATGTATCAGGCTTGTCTCCCTGGGAGCTACTTAAGACATGCCTCTTTGTATGATATATGATGAGCAATTACTTCTGCTTCTGCTCATTAACGAATTACCTGCGGTTCACCCTGTCCTGGACATCGTACCACACTGTCTGCATGAAGGTGCAGCTTTATTTCTTTTGTTGCAGATTTTTTGGCATCAATTTTGTTTAGACAGTGGACAACCTACTCAATAATTATCAGTTGGAAAATACTAATTCACTTTATAGATGCCTTACTTGGAATGAGTTCTTTTAGAACATATGGGTGTATTCTTTAGAAGATTGTGTATATTGTTTGTAACCCACTGGAAAAAAGTCTTTGTATACTGTATTTATAAAGATTGAAATGAAATTCTGTCTGTAAGATAAAATGGATATAATCTGCATCTATTAATGAAGTAATGTTTGAGTGAAACAAAAGGAATAGCCTCACAGTACATATTTTATATGGTTTCTCTTTCTGCAAAGACTTATTCCTGTGCTTCTCCCCAGTGCAAACAAACAAAACCCTTGATTATATCTTTTTCTTTCCTTCCTGAAAAACAACCTGTTTATAATCAAACATGATAATACTTACACACAAAGAGAAAAATAAATGGAGGTAACTCAAGAGGCTTTATTAGCTTTAGACAGTAAGATAGCAGGAGAGGTTACTGGCTAAGAGTGAAGTCATGCTTTAGGGGATAAAATGGTTTGTTAAATGAGAAAATAGCAGAAAAAGGAGTAACAGTGAGTGGTTATAACTGGTATCTACTCAATGGAAAGAGGTCACTAGTAGATTTGCCCTAGGGTTTGTTTTGTGACTACCCTTATGGATAAGTCATATTTGATCAGAATATAAACATATGACAAAGGCTTGCTGCTGATGCTGAAAACCATGTTTTAACAAACAATATGTAGCAATGCAACCAAGTTCAGAGGGACTGGGAATATTGGTTAAGCAACTGTCTCCATTTATGCACAATGCTGTTTAATGTACAAAAAACATAATAGATAAGCCTGGGAGGGAAACAACCAGTAGACAGTGATGATACTTACTCAACAAGACAGTCATGGAGCAGATTAATCAAGAAAGTTTTATTTGTAAATGGAGACTAATCATTAGTCATCTGCACAGTGCACATAGCTGCAGTACAGAAAGACATAAGTACATCAAAAAAGGAACACAATTCAAATCAAGCCAAGTGATTGTTTCTGTGCAAAGCCCAGTTTCTCTGTAAGGGAAAACAAAGGGCTGAGTTAACATCCTTGCTTTGCTCAGGATTTAAATCTAGGGTTCCAGATGTGATTTCAAGTATGAGTCTATGGCCATTAACCTATCCCCCCAGCATAAAGCACTGGGCTGTAGTGATTGCAGTTCTGAAAGGTCACATTGGTACATAAAAGAGAGCATCTTTTCAAACTATATTGCATTTAATTTGTCACTGTTTTTAAGGAGCCAAGAAATCACCACACATTGTAGTAAAAACAAGCAAAGACTCAAAATATTTAAGAGTCAAAAAGCTGATATTAATGAAAAACAACACATTTTTGTTAGCAGTCCAGCCACTTCATTAAGTTCCTTCAGAACTCTTAGGTGTTTGCGGTTTGGACCTGCTTACTTGTTGATATATTAATTAGCAACTTGTTCTAGACCTCCTCTTTTCACATCTCAATCTGTCAGTTTCCCATCTTTATTACCTGAAAAGGGTGGCCTTTGGTAAGCCTCTCTCCAGTATCCTCTTAAATGAAGACTGATGCAAAGAAATCATTTAGCTTCTCTACATTTTCTGGTATCATCTTCCTCAATTATTCCCCTTTACCTACCTGGTGGCCCAACAGACCCACTGAATTTCCCATAGACTTCCTACTTCCAATATCCTTAAATAATTTGTGTGTTAATAACATTTTAGGTTAATTGTTCTTCAGATTAATTCCCCCGTTTCATGTTACATTTTAGCTGACATTGTTTACTTCACTTGGGCTGAATTTCCATTTATTAAAACATACCTGATTGGCTAAAATTACCACTTGATGCCTGGCTGTTTAACAATACCGGTTTTGACTTGTCATCTTACTTTCTTTTTCATTTAGGAGTCTGAACGCCTTCTGTGACTCAGTGATGGTGTCCTTAAACAGCCACCCGCCTGGGTTTTAACTGCCTTGTTCTTGACTGTAAAATATCTTTGATAAGTTTTCTAATTTAATTTATTGTAAAGCTCCATTTGATGTTAATGTTATAGCAATACTTTTGTGTACAAATCCTTCTCTGAGAACGTTGAGTTTACTTGTAACGTGGTCACTATTACTTAATTATAGTTGAGCCACTATTTTCTTGAGCCAGCTCCTTTGTGTTACTTAATGCTATGGTGAGAGGAGCCTGTCCTCCTGTGTGCTCCAGAATTAGTTGTTCCAAGAATCAACTATTTAAGTTGTTCAGAAATTGCTTCTCTAAAGCTGGTCTCCAGATCTACATTTGACCAGTTTACATGTAGGTAAGCTGAAATCATGCCTCATTAAGGCTTTATCTCCCTAAAACACTACACACTCAATATTAGAGCTGCCCAGGAACCAGGATTTCCATTCCACAGGAAATTCTGAAATTAAAAAAAAAAAAAATCTGAATCTTAATGTACAGCTGAAGTTTGAAATTTCCTGTTTAAAAAAAGAGTTTTGATTTGCCACTACTCACATGATCAAAACAAAATGTTTCAAATTGTTTCATTTAGATAAATGTATCATTTCAATAAAGTCAAACTTTATTTCAATTTTATCATTTAGAGTCATTCTGTTTAATTTATATATTAAAACATTAATTTTAATGTTTATATATGATATTTAATTTCAATGTAAGAGTCAAAATGAAATGAAATGAAACATCAAAATGAATGAGAAAGTTGAAATGATTCACTTTGCACTTTTTCCCCACTGAAAAAGTTGTGGGAGTCCATATATTCCAAATAAATGTTTCTTTTCTTTGAAACTGCATTTTTGATAGAAAAATGCTCCATCGTAAATTTTTCAACCAGCTTTACTCAATATATATTTTCCTAATCCAGAGCATCAATAGCATAATCCTATTAATGTATTTGTATTCTTTGGATATGGGATTTTATCAATAATTCCGAGAGTCAAATGTGCAGCCTTTAGAGAAATTAACTGCCCCAACACATGGCTATAGTCTATATGGTACATGCTAGGCAGCCTATATTCACATTTCTCTTCTTCCCAAAGGCAATGATAATTTATTATTCTACTTTCCTCTTTCAGTACAACACAATGCATTGCTAAACGTAAGCATTTTAGAACCATTTAAATTACACTGCAGTAAAAAGCACTCCATTTAAAATAGATCTTGCTGTGAGCCTTTCAACAGTAATATAGTGTTAGAGCTCTTCCTTCTTCATATGAGCAGGTGCGCCCCTATTACTACAATATCTCAGGTGTTCTCAATTGTCACCCATGGTTCTCATTTAATATCAGTGCAATTCTCTTAAAACATCTGCTTGAGAAGCAAGGAGGAAGAAAACCCAGAAAAAACATTTGAGAAACGAGGGACTGGACAGCCGAAAGGTGAATTATGTGTCCTGTCCTTCAAACTGTAACCACTCAGCGCCAAGTCGCGTCCCTAGCATGACTCTCTGTATATGGATCTCATCCAGCCTGTGGAGGAAGAGGGGAGGGGAGAAGAGTCACCTGCCTCTGTAATGCTATTTGGTCTGCTGAGTCAGGGGTTGTGTCCAGAGCAGGCATGCATCAGTCCATGTTCATTGGGTGCACACACATCCCATTCCCTGCCCGCCATATTGTCTCCACAGTGATTGCTAAGAAGCAGCAACATCAGCCTGAGTTATTACCTTTTCTGCTGGCTCCTTGGTGTTGCAGAGCTCCCCTTTAAGAACAGCCACAATCGGGGTGGTGAGTGGGGAAGGTTAATGCTGGGGCCCCAAAGCCAGTGCAGTCCCACATGGATTTTGCATGGAAGACCCAGGCTTCTTCCAGATCAACCCAGGATTCTCCTGGATTCCAGAGGGTCTGTGGGGTTCATTGGCAGCCCATGGCCTGTTCTATGGAAGGAGGAGCCATCCCCATCTCAATGGGATGAAGTGCAGGAGAAAGTTCTGCAGTTTCCCTCCACTATAAAGGTACATTGCCTCAGTGCTCAATTGCAAACAGCCCAGTGAAGTTAATTCACTGGGACTGAGAAGTCAACTGATTACAGACCTTCCTAGACATTCATCTATCCCAGCAAACAACAACAACAGGCATACTATGTGAGGGGTTTCTATACTCCTTAACATTGGATTAGCTAAGTATAACAATGCTTCTTCTAGGTTTAAAATATTAATATGTAAAAATATAAAATGAGATTAATATAAATATAGCCAGCTATTTATGAGAAAGTTCTCAATATTTTACTTACATGTTTTAGCATCCCCAACACACAGCGACACGTTATTGGGAGTAAGGGACTGGAGAGATGTGTGCGTGCATGTGATATTAATTGCAATTTTCTCCTCTAAGAGAAACAAATCTGGAAAGCAATTCATGCGGAATGACAAGATTGAAGAGCCAATAGCCATGATTTGTGACCGAGCCTGTACTCCAGAAATTAAATGAAGGTTTAAAAAATAAAAATAAAAATCATCCAAAATCATTAGATACCTTATCCCAAAATGAATCAGTCTTTCAGACAAAGTTTATAACAAGTACAAGTGAAGTTACAATTTGAAAGTTGTTCACTAGACCTATTTTATATTTTTTCTAATGTTAGTTTTTTGTTAGTAAGAAAACATATGTATAAGGGAGCAAGATATGATGAGCCCTAATGACCACCCTAACAATCATTTTATATAACTGTTCATTTGAGCTATGGAAATGCCTCCCTGTTTTGCATGGCAACCCTTTTATTAACATTTCAATAATTTCTTCCTGCTTTTATTGACCAGAATTTTCATTGTTCTCTGCAGTTCCTAGAATTGATTTAAATCACCATGGAATAAGACATTTTTTATACAAATTACAATTCTTGTTCAGGAGGCTGGTAAATTTGAGCAATCTATCAGCTAGAGGACAATTCATTCTTTTTTTTAAAAAAAAATCATTCACTCTCTGAAATAATACTGTTGTATATAGTTACAATTTCACCCCAGAGAAGATAAATGCCCAGTGCTCCAAGTATCAGAAACAGCCCTTTTCTCTTTCCTAAGGAAGTCATTGCTGACAAATTCTCTTACCTTTCTAAACAACATCTTCTGAATCACAATAGGAATTAGTAAGCAAATCCAGTAGAACCTCAGTGTTATGAACGCCTCAGGAATGGAGGTTGTTCATAACTCTGAAATATTAACTCTCAACAAAATTTTATGGTTCTTTCAAAAGTTTACAGCTGAACATAGACTTACTACAGCTTTGAAACTTTACTATGCAGAAGAAATATGCTGCTTGCTTTTTTTTTTTTGTAGTTTACGTTAAGCACAGTACTGAACTGTATTTGCCTTTTTTTTTTTGGTCTGTGCTGCTGCCTGAGTGTGTACTTCCAGTTCCAAGTTAGATGTGTGGTTGACTGGTGGTTTATAACTCTGGTGTTTGTAACACTGAGGTTCTACTGTATCTTCTCCCAAATGGAATACTTTATTGTGCTGTTCTGAACAGTACTATGGAGGATTCAACTGCACTGTACATATCTAAGGTTCAATCTCACAATTTATCAAAGAGCTACAATTTTTGTAACCTCTTTTTGCAGGTGTAAATGAAGGTTACAAAGTAACAAAAGGGCTCTTGGAACTTCCATCAGCAATTCCAACTGGTACTATTACTGTAGACACTGCAGCAATTTTGATGTACCCACCGCAATATAGTACTCTTCTGGCCCTTGGGCAAAACACCTCATGCTTTACATCTCTGGAAGTGAATGACACAAGAGATTCATAGTTTTTCTTAGGGGGCTTCAATTCTTCATAACAGTTAATTAATGATCACTAAGAATCTTTAATATCCTCCTCCTGCACAGCCTTCTGCAGATGGTTAAACACTGAATTTAAGTATCCAGATAAATAAAATCAGTGGCTAAAACAACAGCATTAATCAAGCATATCAAGATGTCAAAGTCCCAGATAATTTACCAAGAGGCCAAATACAGCCTTTCAAGAGCACAGAACATTTCTAAACTTGCTTCAGAATTCAGTTTCCATTCCTGAAGTACAGGAATGTCCTTAGCAGATTTACACTGTGATAAGGTCAGATTATGCCCCTCAGATCCACACATCTCTGCAAATGAACCCCTCTTCCCTACATGAAAAGAGGTGAAGAGGATCAGCCACCTCCAGAACATCACTCTTCCCATCCTCGGTCCTGTAGAGGGCCTCTTGTGGGGCTGGAAGAGCAAAACGGTGAAACTCACTAGTCTAAATCACCAAACTATGCGAAGTGCAAAAAAGAAAAACTGCATATATGGGGAACAGTAAATTAGATTAGTAATTATTTTATTTTATTTTTTAACCATTTAAGATGTTACTCACAGGTAAGTGAATGTGCCTCTTAAAAATACTGTGTATGATTTTTAACATGTAGTGATCCCTTTAAATGGGACTCATACAACTGTGAACATAACCAAACAACTTGAACATAAAAACAATGAGGTGTCCAGTGCACCTTAAATACTTAACAGATTTATCTGGGCATAAGCTTTTGTGGGTAAAAACCCCACTTCTTCTACTCTAGTGACACTATCATAGGACCCAGACACACCATCAGAGACTCATTCACTTGCACATCTACTAATGTGATATATGCCATCATGTGCCAGCAATGCCCCTCTGCCATGTACATTGGACAAACTGGACAGTCTCTACGTAAAAGGATAAATGGACACAAATCAGACATCAGGAATGGTAACATAAAAAAGCCAGTAGGAGAACACTTCAATCTCCCTGGACACTCAATAACAGATTTAAAAGTAGCCATCCTTCAACAAAAAAGCTTCAAAAACAGACTTCAAAGAGAAACTGCTGAGCTACAATTCATTTGCAAACTTAACACCATCAATTTAGGCTTGAATAGGGACTGGTAGTGGCTGGCTCACTACAAAAGCAGTTTTCCCTCTCTTGGTATTGCACCTCCTCTTGAATTATTGGGAGTGGACTACATCCACCCTGACTAAATTGGCCTTCAACGTTGGTTCTCCACTTGTAAGGTAACTCCCTTCTCTTCATGTGCCAATATATATTGATGCCTGTATCTGTAATTTTCACTTCATGCATCTGAAGAAGTGGGATTTTACCCACAAAAGCTTATGCCCAAATAAATCTGTTAGTCTTTAAGGTGCCACCGGACTTCCAAAATTAATGGAGTAGGCAACCTTTCTGCAAATGGGAGCCACATGTATCTTAATCAATCAGAGCTTTGTAATCCACCAAATAAATAAATATTTATAAATAAATATATAAATAAATCAGAGTTCACACAGTTTTTCTAACAATTCCCACATAGTTTACACAAAACAGCCGTTAGAGTAAAATGCTCAGTAAATTTTAAGCAATCACAGAAATAAACAATGGGCCAAATTTATCCACTCTCTGCAATGCTGTTACACCACTGATGTGTTTGGTCCATTATCCTGAAGCAAGATTAACATACCCCTTCTTGCTCTTCATTTTCTCTTCATCAGTTTTCTTTTGCTGGTTTCTCATCCCCGCACCAACCCCTCTTCTCAAATTTAATTGATTTCTCCATTTCTACTATTAACGTGTGTCTACGTATATTACAGCTTCAGTTACAACTTCAGATGTTCAGTTTGGGATATTTTGGAGGCACCGGTACTCATCAATATCAATTCACTGTGTCATAACAAGAGATGCTGAAAACAGTAACACTAATGTAGGCTGAAAATTGTGAGGCAACATCCCCTCTCCAAGAGCACTACTCCAGAAACAGTGCCTCTACTCTGCAAATGAGCATCTCTGAAAGCACTGGTGGGAGACAGAAAAAAACTGAACAGCAGAAGAGAGCTTCTAAGCACAAGATCCTCCAGGAAGCATAAAACTATTTAGAAACTACAGGTACCCCTCCCCCAGCTTTCCTTTTCAAAGCAAGAAGACTGTCAAGCAAGTACGAAAAGGGGGGCGAACAGAATAAATATTGTTACACACGTTGGGTACATCTGAATGTGTACACATAAGTCACACTCGCACAGGTCAAGGAAGAAACTATACCGTACTTCACACTGATTTAAGAAAATATATTTAAGCATGAAGTTAAATATTCTCCTTTCCAACCTGCACAGTAAAGCCACAATGCAGTTCAGCTGATGGATATATTATTCCCATCTTTTTGGGGGACTACATCATATCACAGTTTATGACCATGAATTTAAAAATGGTTTTCAATCTTATCCTTTCTCCATTGTCTATTGCACTTCTTCTCTATTGTCTCTCTTCTTCATGCTCCAATGCGTCTCTCCTTGATCCTTCTCTCCCCACCGCCTCCCTCCCCATGGGTGAAACCTTGTCACCATTTAAGTCAAAGACAAAACCTCTAGTGTCCAACTTTGAACCTTCCATCACTCTTTTCCTCCTGCTAGATTCCCCATCCCTCTCTTCTTTCCCATAGGGAGAGGAAGGAACAACGAAAGTAGCTTCTGAAGGATTTAAGGTTTCAGAGAGCTGGCAGTGTCATCCACTTTCAAGAAAGCTTACAGTCAGACGTTTACAGTCCTCAAACTACAAAGAATCTATACAATCTTTACAATCTATTTTATTCTGTGATCCAGAGGGAGGCTCAAATCAGGATGAGTCAGACAGTGACAGGAAAGGATTATAGCAAGAAAATATACTTGCTTCTAATCAGGAGGTAAAGTCTACATCTGAGAACTGCACCAACTGTCTTTGAACAGTCTAAAAATGAATTTAACAGACAGGAAGTATTCAAGTTGTTCCACAGAACAGAGCTCTGTTCTTGAGGTCTGCTTCTATGGACAAGGACCCTGACCAGAGAAAAGCTGTTGCAATCTTTGACTTTAAAACTAATGAAAAGAGACTTTCTTCTTAAAAACAGGTTTAGAGTATGTCCTATTAGATAATCAGCCCGGCTGCCCCTCCCTCTGCAAATGGTTGGGAAAGAGCTTGGCATAAGACATGTTAATTGGCTCCATCCCTATTAAAAAAATAATTCAGCTCATCTCTAGCAATAGCAAAGTTCTTAAGACTGTCTGATAAGGTAAAGCTATCATTTTTGCCTTTGCTTGTATTTCAGCAGAGATGAGTTAACAGAAAAGAAAAATACGAGTGCAAACCATCAGCTTAACCTGTTCATCCAATGTTGTCTGTTGCTTTACTGACGTTCTACCTAACTCACTCATTTTTCTTCTGAAGAGCTTCTCAGATCTCTGAAGTGTATTGAGGAAGATAGTAAAACAATTCTGAGTAGCAAATCAAACTGGTTTTTCAATTAAAAGTGACATTTTGTTTCGTTATTTAAATTGTATTAAAAAAATTCAAAAAGTTTTTTAAAAAAACCCATAAAAATGGAACTAAACGTTCAAATTTTATTCAACCCAAAATGAATTTTACACTTTTTGGTTCACTGAAATTTGTTCAGAATATCTGCATTTTGGACCGACTGCCACCCACAACGTTGTTTTAATTTTTATTTTTTTTGACTGGCCAGCAAACCAAAAAAGTTCTTTGCAGAGCTCTATCATTTACGCTTATATATTTTTTCAAACTTCATATTTCCAGAACATTTTACGACAAGTTTTGATAAGTGATGTGTAGAATCTAATATATCAGTGCATTATCTTCAAGGGCTGGCCCAGTTAGAATGTGATATAAGAACATGTATCCCGGATGCAGGGCTCCTTCTCCATGGAAACATGGATCTTGGAAACAAATGTAGGTTTCGGTTGAACGCTTTTTTTACTCTGCTTCAGAATCACTTCCTTCAGGGTCGTCATGTCAATGGGGCAGGCAGCAAGGTCAATGCTCCCAGTGTGTCTGATCCATGTTGTGGGAGAAGGAACTGCAGCAGCCCTGGAGTGTTTTTATTTGTTGCACATGGACAGCGGGACAATAGTGATTCCACTTGACTCCTGACAGCATGAAAGGAATCACTGACACTCCAGACACATGATGAAGAGTGGACAGGTGGATGTCTGAGGCCCCTTCTAGGGTTTTGCTTTGGGTTTGTTTTTGGTGGTAGGAGGCACACAAAGAATAGAAGGAGTGGTGAACAAGGAGAGGTAATGTACAGACAGTGAAGAAGAGTTAAACAGTGAAGGGCAACAGAACTGATAGAAGAGACAATCAAGAAATAAAAGTACCAGAAGAGAAAAAACATGGACAAAAGCCCATCCTGCCAGGAGGGGTGGGGAGGGGTCTTAATCAGTCACACACAACATGCACTGCCACCCACAGAGAGCAGACCAGGCACTAGGAAGTGCAGAAGCATCAGGAACTATGGGTATGTCTACACTACGGAATAAGGTCGAATTTATAGAAGTCGGTTTTTTAGAAATCGGTTTTATATATTTGAGTGTGTGTGTCCCCACAGAAGTGCATTAAGTGCATTAACTCGGCGGAGTGCTTCCACAGTACCGAGGCTAGAGTTGACTTCCGGAGCGTTGCACTGTGGGTAGCTATCCCACAGTTCCCGCAGTCTCCGCTGCCCATTGGAATTCTGGGTTGAGATCCCAATGCCTGATGGGGCTGAAACATTGTCGCGGGTGGTTCTGGGTACATATCGTCAGTCCCCCCCTTCCCTCCCTCCCTCCGTGAAAGCAAGGGCAGACAATTGTTTTGCGCCTTTTTTCCTGAGTTACCTGTGCGGACGCCATACCACCGCAAGCATGGAGCCCGCTCAGGTAACCGTCACCGTATGTCTCCTGGGTGCTGGCAGACGTGGCACGGCATTGCTACACAGTAGCAGCAACCCATTGCCTTGTGGCAGCAGACGGTACAATACGACTGGTAGCCGTCCTCGTCATGTCCGAGGTACTCCTGGTCGCCTGTGTGATCAGGAACGCCTGGGCAGACATGGGCGCAGGGACTAAATTTTTGGTGACTTGACCAGGTCATTCTCTTTAGTCCTGCAGTCAGTCGTATTGAACCGTCTAATGGTGAGCAGGCAGGCAATACGGATTGCTAGCAGTCGTATTGTACCATCTTCTGCCGGGCAGGCAAGAGATGACGATGGCTAGCAGTCGTATTGTACCATCTTCTGCCGGGCAGGCAAGAGATGACGATGGCTAGCAATCGTATTGTACCATCTTCTGCCGGGCAGGCAAGAGATGACGATGGCTAGCAATCGTACTGTGCCATCTTCTGCCGGGCAGGCAAGAGATGAGGATGGCTAGCAGTCGTACTGTGCCATCTTCTGCCGAGCAGCCATGAGATGTGGATGGCTTGCAGTCCTTCTGCATCGTCTGCTGCCAGCCAAAGATGTAAAAGATAGATGGAGTGGATCAAAACAAGAAATAGACCAGATTTGTTTTCTACTCATTTGCCTTCTGCCCTGTCTAGGGGACTCATTCCTCTAGGTCACACTGCAGTCACTCACAGAGAAGGTGCAGTGAGGTAGATCTAGCCATGTATCAATCAGAGGCCAGGCTAACCTCCTTGTTCCAATAAGAACAATAACTTAGGTGCACCATTTCTTATTGGAACCCTCCGTGAAGTCCTGCCTGAACTACTCCTTGATGTAAAGCCACCCCCTTTGTGGATTTTAGCCTCCTGAAGCCAACCCTGTAAGCCGTGTCGTCAGTCGCCCCTCCCTCCGTCAGAGCAACGGCAGACAATCATTCCGCGCCTTTTTTCTGTGCGGACGCCATACCAAGGCAAGCATGGAGTCCGCTCAGCTCACTTTGGCAATTAGGAGCACATTAAACACCACACGCATTATCCAGCAGTATATGCAGCACCAGAACCTGGCAAAGCGCTACCGGGCGAGGAGGCGACGTCAGCGCGGTCACGTGAGTGATCAGGACATGGACACAGATTTCTCTGAAAGCCTGGGCCCTGCCAATGCATGCATAATGGTGCTAATGGGGCAGGTTCATGCTGTGGAACGCCGATTCTGGGCTCGGGAAACAAGCACAGACTGGTGGGACCGCATAGTGTTGCGGGTCTGGGACGATTCCCAGTGGCTGCGAAACTTTCGCATGCGTAAGGGCACTTTCATGGAACTTTGTGACTTGCTTTCCCCTGCCCTGAAGCGCATGAATACCAAGATGAGAGCAGCCCTCACAGTTGAGAAACGAGTGGCGATAGCCCTGTGGAAGCTTGCAACGCCAGACAGCTACCGGTCAGTTGGGAATCAATTTGGAGTGGGCAAATCTACTGTGGGGGCTGCTGTGATGCAAGTAGCCCACGCAATCAAAGGTCTGCTGATATCAAGGGTAGTGACCTTGGGAAATGTGCAGGTCATAGTGGATGGCTTTGCTGCAATGGGATTCCCTAACTGTGGTGGGGCCATAGACGGAACCCATATCCCTATCTTGGCACCGGAGCACCAAGCCGGCGAGTACATAAACCGCAAGGGGTACTTTTCAATAGTGCTGCAAGCTCTGGTGGATCACAAGGGACGTTTCACCAACATCAACGTGGGATGGCCGGGAAAGGTACATGACGCTCGCATCTTCAGGAACTCTGGTCTGTTTCAAAAGCTTCAAGAAGGGACTTTATTCCCAGACCAGAAAATAACTGTTGGTGATGTTGAAATGCCTATATGTATCCTTGGGGACCCAGCCTACCCCTTAATGCCATGGCTCATGAAGCCGTACACAGGCAGCCTGGACAGCAGTCAGGAGCTGTTCAACTACAGGCTGAGCAAGTGCAGAATGGTGGTAGAATTTGCATTTGGACGTTTAAAGGCGCGCTGGCGCAGTTTACTGACTCGGTTAGACCTCAGCGAAACCAATATTCCCACTGTTATTACTGCTTGCTGTGTGCTCCACAATATCTGTGAGAGTAAGGGGGAGACGTTTATGGCGGGGTGGGAGGTTGAGGCAAATCGCCTGGCTGCTGGTTATGCGCAGCCAGACACCAGGGCGGTTAGAAGAGCACAGGAGGGTGCGGTACGCATCAGAGAGGCTTTGAAAACCAGTTTCATGACTGGCCAGGCTACGGTGTGAAAGTTCTGTTTGTTTCTCCTTGATGAAACCCCCCGCCCCTTGGTTCACTCTACTTCCTTGTAAGCTAACCACCCTCCCCCCCTCCCTTTGATCACCGCTTGCAGAGGCAATAAAGTCATTGTTGCTTCACATTCATGCATTCTTTATTCATTCATCACACAAATAGGGGGATGACTACCAAGGTAGCCCAGGAGGGGTGGTGGAGGAGGGAAGGAAAATGCCACACAGCACTTTAAAAGTTTACAACTTTAAAATTTATTGAATGACAGCCTTCTTTTTTTGGGGCAATCCTCTGTGGTGGAGTGGCTGGTTGGCCGGTGGCCCCCCCACCGCGTTCTTGGGCATCTGGGTGTGGAGGCTATGGAACTTGGGGAGGAGGGCGGTTGGTTACACAGGGGCTGTAGTGGCAGTCTGTGCTCCAGCTGCCTTTGCTGCAGCTCAACCATACACTGGAGCATACTGGTTTGGTCCTCCAGCAGCCTCAGCATTGAATCCTGCCTCCTCTCATCACGCTGTCGCCACATTCGAGCTTCAGCCCTCTCTTCAGCCCGCCACTTACTCTCTTCAGCCCGCCACTTACTCTCTTCAGCCCGCCACCTCTCCTCCTGGTCATTTTGTGCTTTCCTGCAGTCTGACATTATTTGCCTCCACGCATTCGTCTGTGCTCTGTCAGTGTGGGAGGACAGCATGAGCTCGGAGAACATTTCATCTCGAGTGCGTTTTTTTTTCTTTCTAATCTTCACTAGCCTCTGGGAAGGAGAAGATCCTGTGATCATTGAAACACATGCAGCTGGTGGAGAAAAGAAAAGGGACAGCGGTATTTAAAAAGACACATTTTATAAAACACTGGCTACACTCTTTCAGGGTAAACCTTGCTGTTAACATTACATACATAGCACATGTGCTTTCGTTACAAGGTCGCATTTTGCCTCCCCCCACCGCGTGGCTACCCCCTCAACCCTCCCCCCTCCCTGTGGCTAACAGCGGGGAACATTTCTGTTCAGCCGCAGGCAAACAGCCCAGCAGGAATGGGCTCCTCTGAGTGTCCCCTGAAGAAAAGCACCCTATTTCAACCAGGTGACCATGGATTATATCTCACTCTCCTGAGGATAACACATGAACGGATGTTGCTTGAACGCCAGCAAACATACACTGCAATGCTTTGTTGTACAATGATTCCCGAGTACGTGTTACTGGCCTGGAGTGGTATAGTGTCCTACCATGAAGGACGCAATAAGTCTGCCCTCCCCAGAAACCTTTTGCAAAGGCTTTGGGAGTATATCCAGGAGAGCCGCGAATGCCAGGGCAGAGTAATCCTTTCACATGCTTGCTTTTAAACCATGTATAGTATTTTAAAAGGTACACTCACCGGAGGTCCCTTCTCCGCCTGCTGGGTCCAGGAGGCAGCCTTGGGTGGGTTCAGGGGGTACTGGCTCCAGGTCCAGGGTGAGAAACAGTTCCTGGCTGTCGGGAAAACCGGTTTCTCCGCTTGCTTGCTGTGAGCTATCTACAACCTCATCATCATCATCATCATCTTCTTCGTCCCCAAAACCTGCTTCCGTATTGCCTCCATCTCCATTGAAGGAGTCAAACAACACGGCTGGGGTAGTGGTGGCTGAACCCCCTAAAATGGCATGCAGCTCATCATAGAAGCGGCACGTTTGGGGCTCTGACCCGGAGCGGCCGTTCGCCTCTCTGGTTTTCTGGTAGGCTTGCCTCAGCTCCTTCAGTTTCACGCGGCACTGCTTCGGGTCCCTGTTATGGCCTCTGTCCTTCATGCCCTGGGAGATCTTGACAAAGGTTTTGGCATTTCGAAAACTGGAACGGAGTTCTGATAGCACGGATTCCTCTCCCCATACAGCGATCAGATCCCATACCTCCCGTTCGGTCCATGCTGGAGCTCTTTTGCGATTCTGAGACTCCATCATGGTCACCTCTGCTGATGAGCTCTGCATGGTCACCTGCAGCTTGCCACGCTGGCCAAACAGGAAATGAGATTCAAAAGTTCGCGGTTCTTTTCCTGTCTACCTGGCCAGTGCATCTGAGTTGAGAGTGCTGTCCAGAGCGGTCAAAATGGAGCACTCTGGGATAGCTCCCGGAGGCCAATACCGTCGAATTGTGTCCACAGTACCCCAAATTCGACCCGGCAAGGCCGATTTAAGCGCTAATCCGCTTGTCAGGGGTGGAGTAAGGAAATCGATTTTAAGAGCCCTTTAAGTCGAAATAAAGGGCTTCATCGTGTGGACGGGTGCAGGTTTACATCGATTTAATGCTGCTAAATTCGACCTAAAGTCCTAGTGTAGACCAGGGCTAAGGCAGTGGTTATCACCAGTGGAGCTACTCTCTTCAATGACAGTTATCATTCAGCTTTTCATCTCCTGCTGCAGTCACAGATCATCTGAAGATAACCCCCTTGGGACCACCAAAACCATATGATGGCATAGTCATTCATTAGTGAGGTGTACTACGAGCAACTTATTTTTCTCTTCTACAAAGCCACATCCACCCATCACCCTCAGCGCAAACAATCATCTTCATCTTCTATCAGATACATACTGCATGTCAGCTTTACTTAAACATAATTCAACAAGATACATAGGCATATGCCTAACATTAAGGACAAGTAATCCCAGCATCCTAATGTATCAGGACCATAATCTTCTCTTCCCCATTATCTCTCTCATTTAATAAGGCATCAAAAATTAATTTATTGTAACTCCATGACACTAAAAGAAAAAGGGCCATGAATTTTAATTGTAATCTAATAAAATGCACTTCACAACAGTTGAACTTCTGCTTTATCATTAGCATTGTACAAACAGTACCATGCACGCCAAAAATAGAATACTTCTTAGTCACACAGAATTGTTAACTGTGCAAGCTTCCGTTGTGCAAGCTTCCATTTCACTCCTATCAAGCCCAGCTTTCCAAACCATCAGCAGCTGTGGACTCCAACCCTTCCTGCTTCATTGCTCTTCAGATCCCACCTTTAGCTTACAGTAAGGAAGGGAAGTAAGTAATCCCAGTGGGAAACATAAGACAAAGTGTAAAATTCTACCTACCCACTCACACAAGGTGAGCTGACAAGTAAAACATGAGGGACAGATTCTGTGATGCATCTTTCAAGGGACACAGCACCAAAAATCACCACCATCTGATGTGGTCCAAAGGTAAATTACAGAAGAAAAGACATCAGAATGTCTGGCTTCTAAAGACACTTCTCCCTTTTTCCTAGTGTATCTGCATTTCCAGGCATCACTTGTCTCACAGAAGTACTTTAAATCTGGAATTTAATGAACACCACACAACTGTCATTTCCTGAGTGACTAGTACTCCTCTACTGCTTTGTTTTTTATAAGGCCTGCCGTTAGGCCAGCTGCAGGCAGAAGCCCTTCCAAAGGAGAAAACACAATTTTCTTTTTGTCCCTTTAACAAGTGATGTAGGACACAGGACCTGCCACACTGGATCAGGTCAATGATCAATCTAGTCCAATACTCAGTCTCTGACAGTGGCCAGTACCAATATACAGAGGTACGGTTCAGCAACTCTTACAATGGAAAGTTACAGAATAACCTACCTGTGGGGAAAGTTAGTGGTTAGCTTATGCCCTGAAGCATCAAGATTTAAAATCCTTTTAAATGTTACTGTGAATGTTCTTGTGGGTCACAGAAGTGTCTAATACTTTTTTGAACTCTGATAATATACAGATCTTAGCTGTTTATTAGAAAAAGGATCCAAAGAGGGCTGGAAGGAAACCACAAAGAGCCAAAGCAACAAATGTTTGTTGGCTGACAGAGAGAAAAAAAGAGGGGTAGAAAATTTTAAGGAAAGCTTGATTGGAAGTAAGATGCAAACTGAGCACATGCTTTGGAACAAAATTGGGGGGGGGGGAGTGAAGACATGCTATATTTTAAATTTAGACTCAGAGGATAAAAACATAACAAGATTAGCCTATTTAAAACCTCAGTACAAGCCTGGAATTTATCAAAACCTAGCAGCTGATGAATGGGGACAAACAAAAATGCCAAGAAAACAAACCAGACTAGAGAAAGAAGAAAACGAGATTACTTTCCTGTAAGTGAAGGTTCTTCGAGATGCGTGGTTCCTATCTGTATTCCACTGAGGGGTTATATGTGCAAGCATCATGCGCCTGGAGCCAGAGCTTTTGAAAGTAGTACTGTTTGGCAGTCCGCACATATGCCCTGTGCCACCTCGTGGTCTCACCCAAGGCGATAAAGGGTGCTGCGGGCTACTGGCATCTCCAGTTCCTTCTCTACCACAGGGCTGTTGACTCTGCAGCAGAGGGGAATTTCTGGAGGGTGGGACTGGAATGCATATTGGGACCACACATCTCAAAGAACTTTCAGTTACAGGTAAGTAACCTCATTTTCTTCTTTGAGCGATGGTCCCTACTGTATTCCACTGTGGGTGATTAACAAGCAGTACCTATGTGGAAGGATGTTGTGAGGAGATTGTGGAACAGAAGACTGCTGCTCCAAATGAAGGGTGCATCGCAGAATCATGCACTATATTGCACTTATATTCCAATTGATTTATTTTATAATTATATGGTAAAAATGAGGAAGTAAGCAATTTTTCAGTAATAGTGTGCTGTGGCACTTTTGTATTTTTAGGTCTGATTTTGTAAGCAACTCATTTTCAAGTGAGGTGAAACTTGGGGTTCTCAACCTTTCCAGACTCCTGGCAGGGGTACAGTACTCTGGAAAGGTTGAGAACTACTGGTCTAGGGTATTGGCTATTCTCCACAGCAAATCCTCAAACTGGTCATCTGATGGGACGAGGGGATTGAAGAGGCAGCTGGATCTGGACAAGATGAGGGATGCTTCTCCTGATCCATTTGGCTAATTGCTGCGTCGTCCAGCACTACATTGGAATGCCTACCTGACGAGGGTTGTGATGGTGAAGTGGTGGAGTCCTCCTGAACTGAGCAGGTTTGTTTGGAGAGTAAATATTGGGGCCATTCCAGTATGGCCAGCCCTGTTGACCCTGCTGTTGCACAGCCTGTGACAGCGGTGCCAGATACCAACTTTGCCAAAAAGGCAAGGTGGCAAACTGCCATTGTGCTGTTGGCACCTTATGATAGTTGTGCTTCTGGAATGGGAGCAGTGGACCACCGGACATCTGTATAGTCAGAATCACAGGAGCCAGAAACCTCACTAAATGGCAGTGCCATCAGAACTGCAGGAATGGGAGGTGGCAGGAACAGCTGGAGAAGGGTGCCTTTGACTTGGTGATCAGATTAGGGGTTGTGGAGACCATAGTCCCTAGAGTGAGAATAACTCATGGGGACCCAAGGCACTTCTAAGTGTCCGAGGGGTCAGTGGTATCCATTCTGCTGGAGGAGTTGGTATTGGGAACTGCATCTGTCTGGACACCAATGGTTCCCAAGATGCTGGTGGAGTTGCCGGTCCGTAATTGGTACTAATGGATCCAGCAATCGGTGCAGCCATTTCTTGGTCTTGTGAGACTTGAAATGTGTGGTTCCTTCATAGTCAGAAGTAGTAGAGAGTGCCGAGTCGTGTTTAGACTTGGAGAAAGACTTAGCGCCATGCTTATGTGCATGCTTCCTTGGTTCATGGCTAGGCCCTAGCGCAGGGTCCTTAGCACTGGTACTGGCGGAGCCTGATGGAGGTTCTACAGCAAGAGGACATTCTTTGCCTGTGCAGGACAATGTACAGGGCGGGTTCCCTGGCCAGGATCTGATGCTGGACCCCTGACAGCCTCCATAAAGTGTTTCCTGAGATGGAAAGTCTGGTTCTCCTGAGTACAGGCAGGAAAGGAGAGGCAGATACTGCACCTGGCCGCAATGTGGGCTTCCCCCAAGCAGTACAAACAACGCTGATGCTCGTAGCTGATGGAAAAAGTGAGGGCAGGAAGCACAGGTTTTGAACCCCAGCATCTTTGGCATAATCCATTACCCAGGCCTGGATACCACGTGGGGATGGGTGGGAAGTTTAGCAGGAAACACCGTCGAAGCAACATCCCAAGTCCTAAATTAGGTACGAAAGAAAGAATTGAACAAAAAGAAAATGCAGAACAAATAAAAAAATCTAAGCTACAAGGATAGTTTTGAAAAGTGCATCACCACGATGATAGGAGTAGAAGCTCCGACTCGGGCCATGCGGCGGTGATAAGAAACTAGAGACTCCAGTGGTCTGCCGCACCCTATCTCACCTCAGGCAAGACCACGAGGCGGCGCAGGGCACACATGCAGACCGCTGAACAGTACTACTTTCAAAAGCACTGGCTCCAGGTGCATGGCACATATGCCTCAGTGGAATACAATAGGGACTATCACTCGAAGACGAACAGAACTGCTTTGAGAGATGAGGGCACAGAAGCCACAGCAAACCCAATAATAATCAACAGGTTTAAGAGCCTCTTGCTTCACTGCACTCCTTGGAAACCAGTGCAACAAGTCAGGTTTATAGACATTACAATAGCAACAGTAACATTACACTTCAGAAGGCAGCTTCATTCTCAGCCTCTATTTTCAGGGGTTTATAAATATTCTAGACAATTTAATCCCCTCTCCCCTTGATCTGAAGTAGCCCAAATCTAATGATCTTCCAGACATACTGCCAGGCCTATCTATTTACTTGGAAAAGGGAGAATTGTTGGGAGAAATTGTTTTGCTGGTGCAATAGCTGCTGTTTTAATAGGACTGTTCTTTGAAGTTATCTCAAAGGGGCCTAGAGTATACATTAGTGCCTGAAATATGGACAAATAACGGAAATTTATCATTATTTAAGTAAAAAGAAGTTTACATTTTCCTCATATAGCTAGAGCTAATCAGATTCAGTGATAGTAATTGCTGATTTAATTGAAGTCTGAATTTTTAATGAATTGATTGAACTACATGCACACTGTTTCCTGCACAACTTAGACTGGCTGCGGAAAATAACTTTCTTTTTTCATTTTGATTAATTTAAAGCTTCCTCTGGACCACATCTGAATCATGTGAATGGAAGGCAGAGTGACGGGGTTCTAGAAGATAATCTTACACAGTATCTATCTTTCCTCTTTTACTGTAGAATGTTTTAATATGCTGTGGCATTTTGCTAGATACTAAAATCAATGTATCTGATGCTTCCCTATGCTGTAATTTTTTAAATTAATTTTTAGGAGTACTCGCTATGTTGTTTTAATATAAGACCCAGAGTTATTTGAGGATTATATGAGGTGATTTCCCCCCCAGAGTTATTGGGTTGTTTTTTTCTTGACATCTTCATTATTGGTTGCTAAACCAATAAGGTTATTTATTATTCTATCTGGAAATGATAACTGTATTTTTAAAGTTCAAACAGTAGTGATATATGTTCCTCAAGAGGACTGCATGTGTCATGTCAAGTTTGAACAAAAAGGCTTGGGAAAAAAGTTAAACTGTTTGGAACAAAAGTTACACACTGATATTTTCAAAGTAATCACTAAAAACACACACAGCTGCACAGATCTAGAAAGAGTGGACCAAATTCTGCTCTCAGATAGGGAGTTTAAATCCTGATTTGCTCCACTGAAAGCAATATAGAAGAGCACAAATTGGCCTAGTAAGCACACAGGACAATAGACACCACCATGTTTAGGTTCAATAAATATTCATTCATTGAACGAGTTACATTTTAACAGTTTGTCTTCTCTAAAAAACTCCCAACTCCCTCCTCCCAGATAATTAAACTATAAAAAACCCGGTGATACTATACCATTATGAATGCAATTCAGATGATGAAATACCAGGGTTCTTAGAACCACTCTGACACTTTCTTCACAAATACCATGACACTACGCTTAACATCATGTCCCCTAATGCAAAATCCTACCCACAGCGCATCATCGCTACCCACAGCGCAGTCTCGCTACCCATACACCACTATCCTAGATGTTCAAGTATCTGGACAATTTGCTTATTCCTGGGAGACATGGTGCTTGGTGGCTATTCCACGTTTCTAGTTTATGTAGACTGCAGATATTAGAGGAAGGCAGAATGCGTAGACTGCAAAGATGCAATATTATTTTTTTAAAAATAAACAGAACGCAAACTGATAACTGAAAGGCATGCAGATGACATGGCAATGAGCCTGGTATAAACACTTGACTAGGAAAAGTGGATCCGTTTAGTTTGGACTTAGCTAATGTGCTAGCTAAAGCGGATATAAACTCAGCCTTTTTCCTAACGAGAGCATAGGCTAGAACTTGACCAGATAAAGGAGTTACCCGGCATCTATGCTGGGGAAAAGTTGAGTGGAGATTAATCTTAAGTAGCACAAAAGCTAAGCTCAACCTAACCTCAACCACTTCTCCAAGTCAAGACAATCCCCTGGATAGATCAGGTAAGTAATTAAAAGGACACCGAAAGGCTAGAGAACGGGTAAAATCTTCCTGATATTACAAGGGACATTAAAATTTCCAGGCAGACACTGCAACTGGCAGAAGAAAAGCAGAATAGGAGCACTGAAACACAAAAGCTTAACAAGACCTCCAAAAGAGTTAAAGCAGTATCTGCTCACGTGCTTATGCAAATCAGAAGCAAAGGCGTTCCCTTATGTGGAATATTAATGAGAGTGCATATATATGCCTTTTTTGTGAAGTATGGCCATGGTACTAATTAATGGATGGCAAAAACACTTTTTTACAGCATGGCAGAAGTTAAAAATAAAAACCCCAAACTCTTCGTTAATATGCTCGGATTGCCAAAAAAGTCTGTTTCTAGACAGCTCTTCTACCCACTCCGTTATCTCACCATGGAAGTAATGGTAACATCACTAATTGTTCTGCCCCCAAACACGATGTTCCGTATCCATCTTAAGAGATCCAGCAGAGACAATTTCTGGCTTAAAGAGAAATTCTGGGGAAAACATTCCTATGTGACCTTTTGGATGCAGGACTGAATTTGAGAATAGGTGTCACATAGAGGTTTTGGAATGAATTTGGTTCTGACAGTGTCGCAAATGCTAAATACATTCTTTCCAGGATAGTCTCTCTGAGCAAAAAGACAAGTCAAAGATGGAACTAACAAGAAATGGAGATAGAGAGCTTCAAGCAGAGAAGGTTGAAAGGGTAGGCAAAGCTCAGAACATCCAGCAGGCAGATGAAATGTGACTTCATGTCAATAACAGAGTGCCTGTCATAGACAATGATTTTCTTGCAGCAAATCACGAGGTCACTTGGCCTTGTAAAGTGAAAAAAAATACAAAAAAGGAAATACAAGTTGAGGATTTACCACAGTTGAAAATTATAGATATTGTTAGCGATCTGAGCAGCTCGCCAGTAGCTAAAAAGATGCGACACTTACTAAATAAAGTTGCTTAATATAAAATTATCATCTTTGCAAAAAGAGAACCACACACACAAATTTAAGACAGCAAAATCCATTACTGACTTCTAAAAAAAGAGAGAGAGAGAGCGCGCGCGCGCCATATATACTCTCTCACCTACATGTTTTTTAATCTGCTGCTTATTTGGGATCCAAATTACCAGGGCATGGAGCCTCTCCACTTATTCCCCACACACTGAAGGCACTGGAGAATTCATACGGTGCTCCCTGCTAGCACCTCTGCCCACACTAGCTACACAAAGAGGGTTGGGGGATGGAGTGAGGGCAAGGCCACAACCCTCCGACCCATACCCTGTCCAAAGGTGGAAGACCTCCCAATAAAGCAGGTGCACACCTGCGTTTGTGGGCGCCTAGAGTATTTTTTTTTTTAATCTATGGGTTCTACTCGACATTATGATACACGGAAGCACCTCCTGCTAATAGAGGGACTTTCCTTGCATGCTCCAAAACTTAGTAGGTTCTCCCTGTGTAGGGTCAAAACTCAACCTCTTTTGCGGGCGCTGACTTTATTAACCACAAAAACTGAACAATTAGACATCATGAAGTCAAATCAAAGCCTTCTTCCTCAAGCCTGACTACTACTGGGATTCGTAGTCAGCCCACACCTTAGGTCATTTCTGCATCTCACTCAATGTCCATGTTAGGATTACCTCACTCAGAAGCCTGTTCCGCCCTGCTAGCAGGCACTTCCTCCAGGCTTCATGTTGCTGGCAGGATTTGCAGGGCAAATTTCTTGATAAATACAGATTGTGAATATATACAATATAACCTCCGGGACGGGGGTGGGAGAGAACCCTTTAAGTGCCTAAGTATGTGTGTGTTAGTTCATGAAGCATTCTGCCATAGAAACATCCTGTAATGGACTTGAAACCAATTGGGATTCAGAGTGCAATATGCCAGTACTTGGAGATGAGACCTTTATAGTATAGCAGGCACACTCTGCAAGACATTTATTGACTTGAACGTTGATGATTCCCTTTCTTCCATAAACAGGTGATTATATCATGACAAAGCCAGAAAGGATACGGAGAAACATAATAAATAGAAGCAATGCACATATTCAAAGAATGGCCCTTTCTGGAAACATTACCCTTTGTTAGGGGATGTGGTGTTTCCCTTTAAATCATAATTTATACATAACTAGACATGCAATGCTCTGCATCAGCCACATGGGAAACCAGCTCATTTGTTAGCTATCTGCCCACAGACACTAGAATTAGAGACAGTTTGTAATAGCTAGTGCACTGAAACCAAGCTCTCATGGTAAAATAAAAGTTAAGCTGCCTCCGCCTCCTTCATTTTAAGGCTCCTATAATAAGAAAAAAACCTCCCTCACACACAAAAGTCTGAATCTAGTTCATAGTATGCAGGAGTCCATCTCACTAAAACCACCACCACAGCTGGCAATCTCAACAAAGAATCACACTTAGTTATTTGAGGTGCTTTTCACCTTGGTATCTAAGCCCAGAAGATGGAATAAGCATGAAACATCAATTACCCTCTCACCGGCAGAAACTAGGAAACAGAAACTCTCCAGCTCAGAACTAGGACCATTCATGGAATGGTATGAGTGCATTATCTCTAGATGTTATACAATATAACAAGTTTAGACAAAGGCTAGTCAAAGGACTGCTTTACTGAACCGCTCATATACAACTCACCTCCCAGCCCCCGCACTCCTCCCAAGTGCTTTCCCAGTTGCTGTTTCTACTCGTTACTCTGCTCACTAACTTCCATTACAGAGAGAGGAAGAGACTGCAAGGCTGTTGCCATACTACATCTCTGCTGTTAAAAGGGCTTCAAATCTCTAGATTTGTCACTCTATTCACAAGCACTCAATCCACTGTAAAAACATCTTGGAAATACAAAGGTTATTTCACCTTGATTTCCAAGAGCATTAACTATCATTGTAATTAACTTCATTGTAAGAGCATTCCATATTACCCACAATGCACATCTCACAGGGAAAATAAGATAATGATGCTGGCTGAATATGAATGATGCCTTGAAAAACACGTCCAAAAACTCTTCTCTCAGCAGCTTTGTACTAGAGAGGCCCATAAATCAGCAGGCAAACAACCAGCAGCTCAATTCTTTAAAAGCCTGTCACATTATAAAAATAGAAAAATTATTACCACAGAGCTTTGTTCCTCCTTACTACCTTTATTAGTTAACTAGGTATCTGCATGCAGATTAAACTGGTTATACTGAAAAAAAAAAAAGCTCTTTTCCACATACATTGCATAGAAGAGGCCAAAGCTTAAATCTACAGATAAACCCAAGAAGGCTGCAGACCAAAGACAGAATTTGCAGTGAGATCAATTTAAAATCCTATGTTCGAAAAACATTTGAGACTGAAATGTAAAATAGATTTTTATCATATGCAAATATTTAAAGGAACTTTAAAGAAAATGCAACCTCAGATTTTCATCTAAAATTATTTGAAAGAAAAGGGTGTCTTTTACAAAATATTTTTTCTATTTCATATCAATAAGTTTTTTTTTTTTTTAGGTGTGGGGAGACACTTGTAGCATTGGAAACTCAAACCAGTGAACGCTGTGTCTGAGTACCAGAGTCTGACCCTGACCAGAAGTGAGATAAAACAGACAAATGTAAACTTACAGCCCAGGCTGAGCAAAATGCAAAACAAAAAAGTATTGGGAAGCTAGTTTTACATGGATAACATCTTTAAAAGAAAGCGACTGAAATTGACAGTGTCCTTTTAAATATACCTACGGACACACACTTCGAAATTACAACATGCCCTGTAATTAGAAATAATGGGCACAATTTAAACACACATTTCCAAAACACAGGAAAACTATTTTCAAGCACAGTTATTCTCCAAGAAGTGAATGAGCCATAACATTAAGATTACATGTGTAGGCACTGCTGTAGTCAAGATAACCTTTCCCATATCATCTTTTCCACTTATTAGGGAGAAATAGCAGCTCATCACTGCCATCATCTCATATCAGATTATAACCACAACAAGGTTGGGCTTTTGCTAAAAGGATTAAAAAGTGTTTAATTACACAGCTAACAACCCCTTGTTGCCATGGATAATTAATAAAAGCTCAAGTATTTAATAACCCAGATTCCTTTTATTAGAATTTGTACACCAGTGTGATACTGAGGGACAGATCTCAGTCTGACTAGCCACTCCCACTATAGTCCCTTTTAACCCAAAATTGCCAGTTACAGTGATTGAGTGAAAAACAATAAATATGTTTATACCTGGCAGTGTGCACGATGCTGTGTGATACATTAAAAACAAAAGCAGGCCATGCATTGAAGTGTATTCAGTTCAAACCAGAAGTTTAAAAAAAACAAACATTGAATAGACCACATTTTAACACAAAAATTTCCTCTGGGATCATTCTCCCCTCAAATTCACAACAGACGTAATCTCTCTTGCTATCCCCTCCACCAGCTAGTGGGCATCTGAGTGTGTAGAACACATAAAAGAAATACTGGCATTTAGTGCTGAATGCAGTGAGAGCTAGGCTCATTCTTGTCTCTTCATGGTGTGAGTTCTACAGTTTAGGCCCAGTCCCTGTGAAAGCGGTCTTCACTGCTCACAAGCCTTCCCTATTGGTTGACAGTTTCATTGTGACAGAAGATCGTTGCTGGGAGAGGCCGAGGTTACTGAAGGAGAGGTGATCTCTCAGGAACCTAGGGCCAATCACATTGAGATAGCTGAATATCAGAAGAACAGTGACCTTAAACTCTAATCAGTGTGGAGACATTGCAGAGTATGCACAAGTGACAAGCTCCCACGTCAGTCGTTCTCTTCCTTCCTCTCAAATATGCGTGTACACACACACACACACACACACACACACACACACACACACACTTTCCATAATACAGAAAAAAGATTCTGCCCTCTCAAATACCGGCTACAGTCAAGTTAAAATCAAAGTGAACGCTGCAGTGTTACTAACACTCCAGTTTCAGATTCTGGGTCAGGCTGTAGCCATGCCATGTTGCCTAAATACTGGGATTTAAGACTACTGCAGTCCCCATTCTGGAACACTCTTTCATCTGTCATTTTTTGAACATTTTTCATAAGAACAATCCAACCACAGTATAAGAACAAAGATGTTATTACAAATGTAGAACATAGGTTTCTCAGTGTAAATATTGTACATCAATTTTTCATAAAAATATGAAATCTGGGTTTATAAAATGCTCCCTGCACGCAACATTACTTCTCCATCTTAGAAGGAATTCAGAATGAAATAATCACCTTTTTGTTATCCTGCAACCTTATGGAAAATCTTTTCCCAATCTGATCCAACTCCAGTCAGAAAAGATGCAGATGGAGAACTCCTAGGTCATACAAGGGTTTATTCATATGTTGGTGTATGTTTTTTTGGGAGGGGATGAGGGACAACAGGGAGGTGGGTGAAGGAAGATGTCACACTTAGGTTCTGCCAATCATAGCAGGAGAGAAAAATTGGGGGTGGTAATATATTTTATTGCACCAACTTCTGTTGGTGAGAGAGACAAGCTTACATAGGGCTCTTCAGGGACTGACATGGCTACAACAACACTGCATACAACCATAGCATGGACCTTCCCAGAAGTAAGTTTTCCAGCATGGCGAGAAGCAATTTAGGTAAACAATTGAACTGCACCACACACTTAGGCCCCAAGCCTGTAACTGACTGGGGGTGAGTGAAGGGGTCCACCCACATGGAGTCAAATATAGGTCAATTAAACTAGGATTTAATAACATGCAGTTATTTCCAAAAGGTGATCACAAGAAATCTGGGTAAATTTAAATTACAATTCATGTGAACAATGGTGCAAAAACTTTTTAATGATGTCAGCATGGAACAGAGACTTCTTGAAAACAATAATCCATACAAAATAAAAAAATTTAAACTAGTGCCTGTGGTGAGAAAAATTGTGTTCAAAATACAGTGATTTGATCAGAAGACAAGCAAAAATACAGAAGTCATGAAAACAATAAGTAGATTTTTTTTTAAGTTAGTGTAGGTATGAAATGCCTACCTCTACAGTAGACATGTTTATTTCCCCATTTTACTGCACAAGAAGAATGGTACAAGAACTGTCACAATATATTATTTTTGTTTATATGTTTACAGCCAAGAGCACCACTATACTTGAACTGCTTTAGAACAAGATTGCTTGGAGGTACCTGAGCTGAAACTCAGGAAAGCACAGACTGTTTTGTTGTCTGTCACAAAAGGGTTGTTGGAAGAGTTGTTTTTTTTCCCCATTTCCTCCACCCCTTAACAAAAACAAAAAGGATGGCCTATTAAATTTCAGCTCATCTGCAGAACAATTCCCCACTAATTAGCACTAGGAAGCAAACATGATCAATACATGGCACATTTCCAGAGGTACACATTGGGACCAATATTTCTGGGGTGAGGCTTTATATACCAGTAAACAATATGGTATTTTCAACAGAGTTTAACACATCTGATTTCCCCATGGAAGTTTTGTCAGTGCTAATTATCATGTTAAAATAAAACTGCTAGTTAAATGCTCTTACTTTATTCACACCTAAAAATGTTTTGACAGAGAATTCTTTTATATACCACAGCGATAAACTAAATGTGAAAGGTAGGATACAGAGAAGATTGGAATATACAATTGCTTGAGTTGTACACATGAATGAGACCTAGTCAGCTATTTATCACAAGATTTACTCTGCCAAAAGCTTATTTACTTAAAGCTTATTTACTAATCTGTCAGTTCAGTTTTTCACTGTCCTACATCACTGCGTAACAAGATACAGATCAACAAATCACATCAGAAATAGATTAGATTTTAAGACCAGAAGGGACCATTGTGATCATCTAGATCAGGGGTTCTCAAACTTCATTGCACCGAAACCCCTTTCTGACAACAAAAATTATGACTACACGACCCCAGGAGGGGGGAAATCGAAGCCTGAGCCCACCCAAGCCCCACCACCTCAGGTGGGGGGGTTGTGGGGGGGAGGCAAAGTTGAAGCCCCAGAGCTTCAGCCCAATGCGTGCGGGGGGGAGGGTACTGCACACCTCAGGCTTCAGCTTCAGTCAGCAAGTCGAACGCCAGCCCTGGCAACCCCCATTAAAATGGGGGTCATGACCCACTTTGGGTTTTCAACCTACAGTTTGAGAACTACTGATCTAGACTGACCTCCTGCATCGCACAGGCCAAAGAACTCACCCAGTAATTTCTCCATTAAGTCCATAACCTCAGTTTGAGCTAAAACATCTTGTTTTGAAAGACATCCAGTCTTGATTTAAAGACTTCAAGCTGGAGAATCTACCACATCCCTATGTAAATGGCACTAATTGTTACATTGTCACTTAAAAATGAGCATCTTCTTATTTCTCGTCTGATTTTATCTAACGTCAGCTTGCAACCACTGGATCTCATTATGCCTTTGTCTGCTAGATTAAAGACCCATTTACTACCAGAAATCTCTTCCCCCATGTAGGGACTTAAAAAGCATGATCAAGTCACCTCTTAGTTTATCCAAGAGAAAGTTAAGTAGATCGAACATCTTATGTTTATCACTAAAGGGTAGGTTTTCCAGACCTTGTTTCATTCTTGTAGTTGTTTTCTGAACCCTTTCCATTTTTTTAGCATCCTCTTCTAAATGTAAACATAGTAGAACTTGACAAACTATTCCAGTAACAGGGCATGTCTACACTTGCCATTTAAAGCGCAAAAAGACCCTTTTTTTGTGCAAAAGCCATGGGAGCGTCTACGCTTGCCAATGACTTTTTGCAGTGAAACTCAGAAGTTTTTCCGCAAACAGAAAACCACCTCCATGAGAGGCGTACAGTTCTTATCGGTGATACTTTTTCAGTGATGTCCAAGTGAAGACATGTTCTTCCTGTTTACACAGCTTTTAGCCTCCGGAGGATATCGCACAGTGCCTAGATGACCATGCTGGCTAGCAGCTCTGCTGCCAGGTAGACAGACATCTGCCCCTGCCCCTGTAAAGCCCTGGGAACTTTGAAACCCCCCTTCCTGTATTCTTGGCAAATGCTCACTTATCATCTGGCCAGGTGACAATGGCTGCTCCAGGGAGAAAACAGTCTCCTGCTTGGAGCAATGCTGAGCTACTGGAGCTGATCAGTGGACCCAGGATGCCCCGTGATCACACCTCACTTCCCAAAAGACCTATCCTCAAATAGAGAGAGCTGCACGGTGGGATAGCTGCCCTCAATGCGCCGCTCTCATCTGCGATGTAAGTGCTGCAAATGTAAACACGATCTGATGCCTGTGGAAGTAAGTGAGAACACAAACCAGCGCTTTTCTTTTACCGGTTCCCTACCACCAGTGAAACTGACAGCGCAAAAACTCTGCAAGTGTAGACATAGCCACAGTCTCACTAGTTCCTATAGAGAGGTACTACTCCTACTTGAGATTCCCTGTGTGATTTTTCCCTGATTGGATATCCAAGGTTTGCATTCCCTCTTCTGTTTACAGCATCATACTGTGAGTTCACTTTCAACTGATAATCTATCCTGACCTGTAAACCCTTTTCAGTGTCACTGCATTCCAAGATGCAGTCAGTCCCTATCTTGTAAGTGTGACCTACATTTTTTTGCTCCTATCCTTGCATTTGGCTGTATTAAAAAGCATTTTGCTAAAGCAAGCCCATCTTGACAGAGTACTGGACTGGCACGCAGAAGACTTGGGTTCTATTCTCAGCTCTGCTACTAGCCCGCTGGGTGACTCTGGGCAGGTCATCTCTTTGTGCCTCATTTTTCCCATCCATGTAAACTAGAGCTAACCTGGTCTGTTGTACAAGAGGGGAAACAGAGGTACACCACCTCATAAATTTCATAAATAACCAGTGAGTGGGGTAATTCACTAGCCTAACTATAGAACAAAAAAAGGACAGCCTGGAGGTAGTTCTTCTGTTTTTCCTGTAATTAGCAAGATGATTTGTAAAAGAAAGTGGTATTATTATTATTAAGCAATCATCTGTCCCCACTGGGGGGTGTGTGAAAATTGTTTTTCTTTTCTTTTTCAGACACTCTACAAGCAAGCTGGCGCCAGCGGAAGAATAAGCTATAATACCATGGATCTATGTTTTGTGTTGTTTGTCTGTGGTGTTTGTCTTGTTGCTAGCATTCTTGGGTTTCAATAAACACAAAACCTCATGACATGGGTGGGGGATGGCTTCAAAAGGCTGACCTTGGGGGGAGATGTGTATGGGAATGCAAAATGCTCAACTAGGAGGCCAGCACCTGTATAATAGCTACCATGGTACCTGGAAATGGAATGGAACGGCAACAAAGGTGGTCCCCACAAGTCCTTTGGGAATAATGAGAAGGGGATTTGCTCATTGGGATTCAATAGAGGGGTGTATAAAATGGGGTAAATCCAGAGAAGATGTTTGTATGTTCCCCTCCCTGATGGCCACAGAGGAGCACAGCCAATGGCCTATGGCGAGCGGGTGGACAATTGGGTGTACTGTGTATGCGGTGTTTTGCTGGGAACGTACATATTACTAGTGGGCACAATTACACCAGCCCATAACCAAACTGCACACATCTAAACACTGCTATCTGGACTTTGGTGCACAAATGGATCTGTAAATCTTATTGCTGTCAATAATTGAACCAGGGAATACGGCCTGATTCCATACCAAGTGGTTAAGTTGGTTTCGACAATAACCCATTTCTCTGTGGACATTCAATGGATATAATATGGACAAAAGCATGCAAAACCTGTAGGGGCAGCTTGTTGCAACTGGACACATTAAGATCTTGACCCTGTCGAAGGAGGAAAGGCAGTGTTCGGTGGTGGCTCGGATGTTAAACCACATTGCAGTGGTCAGGACTCTCAGTGTTGCTGTGGATTATCATAGCAGCTGGTGTATTGTTAATTGTATTTGTGTGTTACGTTGCATATAAAAACAATCAAGGGGGGCACAACCCCCTGGAGAACAGCCACTAATTATAACCTATAAATAATGTAGTAAGCCCTCCCCACCCTGCAGTGTGCTAGACAACCTAGACCCAACTTTCTCGGGCCCACTATAACGGGAAGTCTGGAACACTAATTGGAATAGGTGTGGTATGCCCGTACAAGAGAAGGTGCAGGGCACGGTACTACACAAGAGGCAGTGGGACAGATGGAGCATCAACACCTTCCACCTTGATGCCTGGTCCTACCAGGACGTGTGTCACCATATGTCCTTTGCTTTTCCAGGGATACCTGGGCAGGAGGATCCCAAAAGAAAAAAAAAAAGGGGGGGGGGGTAGTGTTAGGATATAGATATTCAGGCCTGTCTGTAAAGGCCCATACTTTAAGGATTTAGGTATAGGTTTATCATTTAGCTAGTTATAGAAGTATAAAAGAAAGGATCTGTGTAAGGGCCTTCTCTCACTGTGACAGTCTGAGGCCCTGTTCTTAGGCTAATGTCTTTGGCCAAGCAGCAGAGGCAGCCATAAGCTGGGAAGTATACGGTAACATCCTCACCTTGAAATAAGGCAATCTGGGGCTGTTAGAAAGGTGATCCGATCTATCACCTCCAGAGAAAGGGAAGAGCCTAGAAGATGTAAAAGGAAATTTAGTTTGATAGTTTTCTGTTTGGTAACAACTCACTTATCAATAGACACAGCTGGGAAACCCCTATGTCTTTTATAGATGTAGTTGTGAAATCCTCACTTCTGAATCGTTTTGTCATTATAGTTCCCCCTTTACTATTATTTATTTGAATGGTCTCTGTCTGGTTCTGTGATTGTTTCTGTCTGCTGTATAATTAATTTTGCTGTGTGTAAATTAATTAAGGTGGTGGGATATAATTGGTTAGGTAAATTTCAGTAGAATGATTGGTTAAGGTATAGACTATATAAATTACGGGCAAACAGGAAGTAAATTGGGATTCAAAAATAAGGAAAATGGAACTTGGATTTAAGCTTGCTGGAAGTTCACCCCAATAAAAATCAAATTGTTTGCAGCTTTTGACTTCGGGTATTGTTGCTCTCTGTTCATGCGAGAAGGACCAGGGAAGTGGGAGAGTGAAACAATAAGCTCTCTAACACTAATGACCTCCTTTGCAAAGAACTTTGAGATTTACTGATGAAAAACAGATCAGAGCTGGATATTGTTATTAGCAGCAGTATCAAGTGATCCAGCTCAGTTTGTATAACTGACCTGCCTAATCATTACTTACCACTCTACTAATTTTGAGTCTTCTGCAAATTTTACTGGTAATCATTTTATATTTTCTTCAAGATCATTGATGAAAATATTGAATCGCATTTGGCCAAGAACAGATCTCTGCAGGACCTTACTAGAAACACCCCAGCTGGATGCAATTCTCCATTTATAATTACCTTTTGTGATCTACCAGTTAACCTGTCTTTAAATCCATAGACTGGACATGAATAAACTCAGAGAGGATGAAGACTAATACCTGGGCAGCTCGATCAGGTTCCTTCAATTCCAACCTTGTGATTTTCAAACTTTGAATTTAAATGGATTAATATGTATGTTTCTATGCAGTATCTTTCGTACATCAAGTTTTAAGACTCTGCTGACAGTCAAATGTAAACTAAAGAGAGAAGAATAAGTTTTAAAGGTGAGATTTTTGTTTTTTTTCTTTTGCTTTTTTGTTTTTGTTTTTGTGTTTTTAAAGAGAACAGCTTGCTTAGAGAGTGGATTGAGGGAAAAGGATAAATATTCCCCCTGCTACTCCACACTACTGTTCTCCATTATATATGATTGCATAGTTCCTCACCAAAATAAATAAATAAATAAATTAAAAAAAAAAAATCTCAGCTAGACTCCAGCCTTTGTCAACCGATGAGCAGCTGAATTCCTTTTTTGAAAGTCTACTGGCTGCAGAGATGGGCAATTTCCAAGTAACCAGTAATAGCTCTCTAGCATCGTGCAACAAAAGGAATTCAGCTGAAAGCAAAGTCCTTGCTCATCTCGGTTCTGTGATTAATGTCATAAAAGTAACAGTAAATGCAAGAGTCAAAGATTTGAAAGAAATTAATCCATTTACTGTCTTCAGGGGACTCAGCTAATCAGTACTACTAGTAAAGGCAAGCAATGTCAAAACGTTGTCTCATTAATAAGGTGTAAAAAGATATATTGTTAGCCATCAAGTTTTACATTTAGCCCAGTGAAAGTGCAAAAGGGAGGAACTGAAATGAATAACCAGCATATAGCCAGTGAACAAAACCTAGGGCAAATTGAGAGTCACCCAGTTCCCACCACTCCTATTGCGAGGCGTTACTTGGGTAATTTCTTCTATCTTCTCACCCTTCCAATATGATTTCCTAAACTCCTTGCGGGAAAAAACACTCCTTCCCTATTTTTTCCTTTTTGGGGGTTGTATAGGGAGAAAGAGTGTGATAAAGTAGAATGACCTCCCTGACTGCAGCTGCAGAAGCAACTGTGAGGCAGCTAGCACCTGGACTGAGCGTAGATGCAGACCAGAACGAGTGAGCCACGGTGTTCATTCTTTCATGGAGACTTCATATTTGTTCTTTCTTCCTTGTTTTCCTTAAACTGAAATAAAATACTTAGTCCGGGCTTGAGTTCAGGGGACTGGACTAGATGACCTACTGAGGTCCTTTCCAGCCCTAAACTTCTATGATCATGCAAGTCCCTCCAGCTCATCCTCCCATACCAGGCCATCCCATCTTCATAGCTAAATAGAGTCCCACTCCTGTAAAGACTTATGCAGATGCTCAGCTTCAAGTAAGTCTTTGCCAGATTGGACTAGATGCAACTCCTTCCAGGCCAATCTGACTCTTATGCTGGCAAGTGAGGGTCAGTCAAAAGAAACACAATGGATTGCCTCTCTCCAAGCTTCCAAATGTGCTCTGCCCACATGGTACTTCCAGTATTTGCTGGTCAGGGAGAGAGCTTGAGTCCCAAACTTGAATCCCTCATGTATCACTACCAGGCCAGCTCTTTGACGGTTTTTTATTCCTTGATTGCTTTCCTATTAAATTTAAATAGTTTTCTATTGCACTGTGTCTGTTGCACAGTGGTAATCCTAGCTGCTGTTTGGTTTAGCCCACAAGCAACCTAAGAGTTCACATCTTGGGGGCTCATTTTTGACCAGCTGAACCTAGAGGCTTGTATTTTGTTAGTGGTGAAGAGTAGCTTTTTTCTCCAACGTGCAAGATGTTCTGAAATTCCCTTCCCTGTATCTGGGTCATCTCTTTTCCTACACAGTTATCCTATCTCTGAAAAGTATTGAGCCATATAGCCTTTTTTTTTTTTTTTGGTGGGGGGTGGGGTAAATTTTGACCTATATATTATTTATTATGTAAACTCATATTATAACTGTTGTGCACATAGGGCCAGATTCTGAGCTGGTGAACACTGGCATGGCACCATTTTGATTGTATCCTCAGCTGCTATAAAACATCACCCAGATAATCTTCAGCGTCTGCCGAAAGAACAGTGATATTGTAATCACAGTTTGTTTGATTTTTTTAGTTATTTGATCTCTCATCAGCACACTGACCAGCTATGTAAAAAGGAAGACCTAGCATGTATCACAACACTGCCCCACTGCAACCCACCACAGTTAGTCAGTGTAGTAACAAATAAGCAACAACATAAGTTAATGACAGGAAGAAAAGACAGTAAACTAGATGCAGAATTTTAAATGTTCCAATGTGCCATACGCTTACATTTCTCTGCCTTGTCACTTCACTGAGAAAAGAAAACAGACAGTTTTCAAGGGCCTGGAAGCTTTTCTCAGACTGCATAAAGAAGAAAAACTACAGTTTTGAAGGTTTTCTTCATTGCAGAAAGCTCAGGGTTTCTGATGCCTTCTCTACCTCTTTACTCCAAATCTGCTCCATTCACATCAGAAACACTCTGCAGTAGCAGAGCAGAAGGAAAATGGATGCATGTAGCTCCCTGAGGCCCATGGCCAGCATGTGAACCGCTGGCTCGGGAAGGCTAGGCTCCAGCCCCTCCCCTTCTGACCGAGGCCCTTCTCCTTTCGTCTCCCGCCTGAGCCCAGGGCCCCCCACCACAGCCATGGGTCCCTGCCCCAGGCTAGCGTCCCCAGCCCCAGAGCACCCCCAGCCCTGGAGCACTGGGAGGATGGGTAGGGCAGCCCCAGCGCTTTGCTCTCTCTGCCCTGGCCCTGGAATGTCAGGAGGCGTGGCCCCAGCACCAGCCCGAGCTTGGGCCTCAGCACATGGGAAGAGCCGCAGACTCTCAGAGGAAGAAGCAGGAAGGGGACTGAGGGCGGAGCATGGGCGAGGCCACACCTGGCTGTTTGGGGAGGCTCAGCCTCCCCCAGCCTATAACACCCAACACCCATGCTGAGGCCTCTCTCTCCTTTGCTTTGCTTTCTTTAAAACAAAACAAAACAAAAAAAAAAAACAAAAAACAGTTTTAGCCCAGGACCATACAGAAAATGAAAGTGAGGGATGGCAGGGTCACACACAGGAGTTAGCTAGGACCATTGCAATACGAAGGGAAAAGCCCCCAGCTGGTAAACAGCCCCAGCAACATAGGCAGCACTCTCTCTCTGCCTCTGGAGGCCAGGTCAGGGGTCACTCCCTCTGTCCCTTTGCAGGAAAAGAGAAAGGACAATACACTACTACAACAATACGCATTTAAATAATAACCATTTTCCTTCATAACATTTAAAGTTTCTCACACATTTGGATCAGAAACTGAGACCATTTCATGTCTTCTTCCCATCTTTTCTCTTTCATACTGTTCCCTATGTTTAACTGCAGCTGAGGATTAAGATAGCTCCCCTTCCTTTATGTTCTCTGCTCCGTGAAGTCTCCACCCATTAAGGAGACCACAAGTAGGAAATAACTGACCAAAGCAGTGGAGTTTCTATTTATGGCTTACACTGTGAGCACAACACAGTCTCATTTGAAAGCTTTCATATGCTAAGTTTATGCCACTCTCCGAGAGAATGTGGTTTGCAAGGGGTTTTGGTGCTATACTGTCATCAGGCAAAGCACCATAAATTTTTGGAACCACTTTTTAAAATAGCTTTTCATTCATCTGTTCCCTATTCCTATCTTTTTTTTTTGTGGGGAGAGCCAAGATTCTACTACTAACCACCATCCAATGATAGCTTTTGCAATTTGTAAATGCCCACACATACAAATGAGAAACAGAAATTCCAGTTATGCTTTTATGTGAAGTGACACAAAATACTAAGGGTGCTGCAATTTCTGTAGGGGAATGTTTAAGCCCCGAAGCTGCATGCCATTGTCTATATATTTATTCCTTTCTCATTGTCAGAGGGGGTTGTTTGGATAGCTTCACTCTGAAATGGACTTAAAATTTGTGACATTTGCCACTTACAATAAAAACCGGCTACCGACAGCATTTACCAGTTTAGGGGATGTGAAGGATGTGTTACAGTGTAACCAGACTGCAGTATGTGATCACACACATTTTATACAAGTAAAGGTTCAAAAAGTCTAGATTTATATTGCAATAAGTAAATCAGTGGACTTTAAGTCCTTACTTCACAAACCGCATTAAAATGTGACATTTTAAAAGCGTACCCTTTACATGAGTCAGCTCCATTGGAAACAAATATTAAATCAAAACATGTTTTTATAGGGCCTCCTTGGGTTTGGGAAGGTGTAAGAACTAACTGAACAATTAAACTGGCAAAGGCATCAGAAGTCCTTTATGCAATGATTGGATTTTGATGACCTACATGGTGGTGCAGCCTCTTTGTACCATGTTGCAGGCATAATAACCAACTGAAGGAGCACTACCTAATGTCAGGGTGAGCCCTGAGGGGTGTGGAGCTGCCACAAGGGCTCTTTTAAACCAGAAGTGGGCGAGCAGCGGAAGACAGAAAAGGGGATATTGCCACCCCTAATGACACAAACCCTGGACTGCATTTTCAGCCCCCTTTGGCCTGCATAGAGCAAAACTGGAATTGAGTGGCAGTATGGGGAGCTCTAAGACATTTGCACAGCACCCCAGCCTTGTGTTCTTTGCAGTTCAACTGTGCTGTGACAACCTTACCCCGCATGGTAGTTATACCTAAGACTTCAGCTTCTGAAGCTCCTAAAAATTAAAACTGTATTAGAACTTACATTTTAATTCTCTCCGGTATTATCATCAATAGCTGGATTCACAAGTATTGTATTAAAACAGCATCTTATTCTAGTACATAACATATTTTGAATTTAGCATTGATCAACAAAGTAATTAATGAACCTTCCAAAAGATTTTTAGTGGACTTTGTAAGAATGTGGGGGGATCTTTGACTTCTTAAAGCAAATCTATTTTAGGAAATTATATGGCCCCCATTACTGTGATATGTGAGCATCTCACAATCTTTAATCCCCACACCACCTGGAGAGGTAGGGAAGAACTATTATCCCCATTTTACAGATGGAGAACTGAGGGAGAGATTAAGTGACTAGCCTAATGTCACAAAGGAAGCTTGTGGAGTACCAGGAAACTGGACCCACATCTCCCAAGAGCCAGACTATCAACCCTTGGACAAACCTTCCTCTCATATGAATTGAACAGCAGTTTGTGTTCCCTCATTTTACCATCCTATGTTTCAGCCTAGCAGACAAAATTGCTCCCAGTGAGTGAGATAAATATTCCATTCCAACCCACTGAATTAATTTAACAAAATGTCAGTCACCTATTTTTAAATTTTAAAACCTTAATGTTTTAATCCTACACTTTTCACCATGCAGCATATTCAGAACAGGCTGGAGCTACTTAAATGAACATTTTTGGCCTTGTCCGATGAGTTGGGAGTGGCTGGGTAGCAGACTTGGGAAAATCAATTTTGTGGCAATTAATGAATTATTTCATTCCTGTTAGAAATCTAGAGGCAAGTTCTCTTACTAGCCCAAAGTCTAGTCCGTTCACTGTGCATCTCTCAAAACACAGTGTTCACTTTACATCTTTAATTGCAAATCTCTTCTCAATCTGTATGAACTCTGGCACAGAAGTAGTTCTAAGCATTAAATAATCACAGAAGTGAAGTTATACCTCTCTGTTAAGAAGTAGATGCAATGGCTATTTAGAAGAAACAGAGTTATTTGAGGAAGACAATACTGTTATGCTTGAGGGGTGGGTTCGGCAAAACCTCACTGAAGCTAGTGGGTATAACCTCCACCCTTCATTCAGGATAAATGTAAGAAACAACCAAATACCTTTATGGAGCCACATTGCTGAAACATTAGGAGCCACCACTCAAGACACAGGTAGATGGCAAGGCTGGAGTAGAATCCCCAGTGTGGCCTAAGGGGTCTGGAGACTGATATAGCACAAAGAGGCTGGGGCATGGATTGGTGGAGCTGTGCATGTCTGTACGTAAGAGAAGCAGCCAACACATGCACAGCAGATTACAGAGAAGGAGCAAAGAAGCCCCAGACACAGCTGCACAAGCCCTGGTACGATAACCCTGAGAAAAAAGCTAAGGCTTAGACTACACTACAAAATTTTGCCAGCATAACTAGGTCAGCTAGGACTGTGACACTCCCCCTAGCTGACACAGTTATGCCAACAAATCCCAGGTGTAGAATGAGAGCAGAATGCTTCTGTCAGCATAGCTAACATCATATGGGGAGGTGGTGTTACTATTTAAGTAGAACTACTCCTCCAATGGGCATAGGCTGCATCTACAATAGGGTGCTATGCAAGCACAGCCTGCCTACATCCGCCCTGTAGCATAGCTGTGGCCTAAGAGAGTGCTTTTGGGCAGTGTGCTAGCTGAAAGAGGCTTGGAACTGAGAGTGAAGAAACAAATCTCCTGTTTGATTCCTCTTGTGTCCAGGGAAAGAAGATTTTGTACATTCTTTGTAAATAAACAGGATTGCATCAAAAATGATTCCATTATCAATTTCTCCTAATGAAGCAACTGATTAGACCCCAAAAACCACTCAAGTCAAAAAGGGGTAACAATATAATGTGTGGGTTTAATAAACTATGCTGCTTAAATTTCTCTGTCGCACTTGGATTCTGTTTTGTATGAAATTAAGAGTGAAAGGATCAAATGCAGAGAATCTTTGTATATAACCTGAAACCCCTTTGTTAGGTTCAGAGAATGGAAGCAACAGCTAGAGAACAACATTTATACCAATTGTAGGCATCCCAACTCTGCCTGTAGATGCCTCTCAGCCAGGCAAGGCCCTTTAACATACATGATTTCATAATGCTTGCTGATTACATTGGTAAGAAGAAGTAACTTCTGGGCCAGTACTAGGATTTGTAGGGTCCCAGGGTGCTGAAGGGGAAGGAGAAATGTAATGATCACTCACTGCTAAAGGAGGGATCTGGGGATGACTTTTCTCCTTTAGCTGCAGTCCAATTGACAGAGGGGAAGTTGGGTGGAGAATCTCCTCTCCCTCTAATTTGATGATGGAAGAACAGAAAGGAGGTGAGAGAAGGCCCTTTGGGGCTGTCTGGGGACATGGAGTGAAGTGCAGACGTGATTGTCTGGCTCACTGCTCCCCAAAATGGACCCAGCTGAGGGGCCCTGTTCTCTGTACCTACAAGCTCTGTTTTAGACCATGTTCCTGTCATCTAATAAACCTCTGTTTTACTGGCTGGCTGAGAGTCACGTCTGACTGCGGAGTTGGGGTGCAGGACCCTCTGGCTTCCCCAGGACCCCGCCTGGGCGGACTCGCTGTGGGAAGCGTGCAGAGGGGCAGAGGATGCTGAATGCTCCGAGGTCAGACCCAGGAAGGTGGAAGCCATGTGAGCTGTGTGTCCCGAAGAAGGCTGCCCACAGAAAGGAGACTTCCCCAGAGTCCTGACTGGCTTCATGGGGAGCAGTTCCAGAGCATCGCCCGGGACTCCGTGACAACTGGTGGCGGGGGCGGGGGAGTGTCTGCTGAGTCAGCACATGACTGTAAAAAGTATGAGGCTCCTGGCAGCTGTTTGTGTTGCTTGCCCCTAACACCAGTCCTGAGTCACCTAGATTGCTGTCAATCACAGAACGGTAAATGGATTACATAACATATCTACTCCATCTTCCTGCCAGTGCAGGATTTTTCCCTATTATATATTTACTAATGTTTTGTCCAGTTAATGTGATAAACATGGACAGGGATCCCTTCCCTTCCGTCAAGGGACTATTTTACAGTTCATTACGTCTCAGGAAGACACTCAGTCCCATGATAATCAATCTGAACTTTCCAACTCTTGATTTCATCCCATTATTCCTGATCATATACCCTTTAATAGTCCCTCTCCATCTCAGGTGTTTATACTTTTCAAATATCTGTAATTTATGCTCCCCCTTACTCATTGCTTAGTCAAGCTATGAATGTTTAAGAATTAAATCTTTCCTAATAAATTAATACCTCCAGCCTCTAACCATCTATACTGTTCTTCTCTGAACTCCCCTATCAATATCTTTATGGCAATAAGGTTCCTAGAACCAAATGCAATATTTCTGGTACTATCACACCAGCGGGGGGTCGATTACTTTCTTGTCCCCCAAAGCAATGCCTTTGCTCATGCAACACAAGAATCACACCAGTCTTTTCTGCAACCCTATCACATTGTACGTTCATGGCAAAATTTTCTCATCACTAAGCCTTTCAGTATTACTGCTTTCCAGGCGTCACCTCCCACTGAGGATAGAATTTTGCTATATTAAAAAGCCTGCTAAAATCCCAATATCTACCACTTTCCTTTCACCCACTAATTTTCTATTTCTATGGGGGAGAGGAGAAGCAATCAACCGAGTATGCCTGTATTACTGCATCTAGCACCAGGGGACCCCAACTGAGCTCCTGTACTGTAATACCAATGACAAATAATACTACTACTAAATTTATCAGACAAGATCTATTATATACACCCAAACTGGTCTCTTTCGTGGTTCTGTTATCTTTCAGGTGTTATACAGTTCTCTTCTCTCAATATCTGTTTCATTATTTTAGTAGGGAATGGAGAACTTAACCCTTATTGAGTAGTCAGTGACCAGATCACTCTCCTTTGTTCAATGTCAGCATGTTTTGCCAATGCCAATACGCATACCTGGAATAACCATGTTTCACCATTTTATGACCATTTCATTCTGTGTTGTGTGTAGCTCCACACAAGAGGATCATGATCCCATTGCACTAGGCACTGCACAAACACATAAGGAAGACCATCTTTTTAGGGCAAAGCATGTACAATATAAAATGGACTGGATGGAAAAGAGACAAGCAACAACAACAAAAAAAAAAGCAAAGTGAGAGATGATGTTAGGTAAACATGTTAGCTACTTTGTGCCCCCTCCTCATCCCACAAACATCTTTACAAGTCAGGCTTGAAGCACATTGGTTGTACTGTTAGGGGAGCTTGCTCTGTCAGTTCCCTGTTCTGTAGGTAAAGAGAGAACTTCATTCTCCAAAGCTGCCAATGCTGCACCCTTCCCAAGCACTCTGTTCACAAAAAATTATTCTAATTTTTAAGAGAACAAAATGTTCATTTTCCAGTCTTTCAAGGCACAGCATTTCTTTTGCAGCTTGGGGATCTACTTTAGTCATTTCCCCAAAGTATTCCATTACATCCCTGAAAAGCTTATTATCTGCACTACCGCAATACTGACAGAAAAAGAAAAATATCACCTGAAGAGCTATGTATGGAAAATATTTAGCAATTAGAATCATGCCTACATATTTCATGGCTTGATCCATCTTCTTCCTTGATTTAATAGATTTTCATCATAATATTTTGACCTTCCACTGACGCGGTTTCCCACTACATTCAGCCTTTCAGCTCACAGTGAGATAGGTGACAAATACTCTGTGCATTACTATTTTTTCCTCCTATACTCCTATGACTAGATAACACTACTAATGGTTTATGACAAATGGACTAACCCAAAGTGAACTTCAGTCACAGCTGTAGTTTGTTCTTACAAGGAATCACTCACATTTGTTCTATACTCCCTGCTTATGAGTCTGAACTTCACAAATTAGGAAATCTTGTGCTTTGCTGGGAAATGGAACTGAACGGATGACTTTTCATATTCATAGTGGAGGAGGAGCTACTTTTTATTTTTAATAATCCTTCTCGAAGAGCAGGGAAGGGAAGAAAATCTCAGACTTTTCAAAGCAAAGATGCGTCTCTCTACATTGGAGCAAATCTGATTATCTATTACTTGATGCTTCAGAAGAAGATTCTCTGCAACATGGCCAGATGAATGCCCTTCAGAAAGCTGAACAGAATCCGTCCATAAAAGTTCATACATCTTCTTTTCCCCCACTCCCATAATTATTGAAGACAAATACAATTTGGTTTGAAAGTAATCTGCAGATCAAGCACTAAGCAAGCCCTGCAGAATTCTGAACACCATAAATGTCAGGGTTCAGTTCAAGTACAATGGTTATATTTATTAGATTTAGTTTCAACAGTGTCAGTGATGGGGAAGAAAGAAATGCAATTTTCTGTACCTCTGTGTTGCTCTTATAACTCAACACTGGTTTAGCATTAATTATTAGACTGTATAGATGGTTAGTCAATAACATTTTCCACAACATCAAAGCCCCACCCAACAACAAATCAAATAAGCTATTAGGCCAGGTTGGTGCACAGATGAATCACAGGTTGGGTCAGAGTTCCTTGGGGAGGGGTGCGAGAGGTGGGTTCTGTCTCTCAAGTAAGCTTTTCCCATTAATGTACAGGGCAGCACCCCTCCTGCCCCCTAATTCACCCATGGGTATGACAGCTGAATCAAGATACTGTGACGTTCTGAAAGGCTTTATTTCAATAACACAAAAGTATGAGGATGCATTCTTAATTTAAAACAAACAACCTCCAATATTGGAACCTGCACTGAGGGTATGTCTACACTACGAAATTAGGTTGAATTTATAGAAGTCGGTTTTTTAGAAATCGGTTTTATATATTCGAGTGTGTGTGTCCCCACAGAAAATGCTCTAAGTGCATTAGCTCGGCGGAGTGCTTCCACAGTACCGAGGCTAGAGTCGACTTCCGGAGCGTTGCACTGTGGGTAGCTATCCCACAGTTCCCGCAGTCTCCGCTGCCCATTGGAATTCTGGGTTGAGATCCCAATGCCTGATGGGGCTAAAACATTGTCGCGGGTGGTTCCGGGTACATATCATCAGGCCCCTGTTCCCTCCCTCCCTCCGTGAAAGCAAGGGCAGACAATCGTTTTGCGCCCTTTTTCCTGAGTTACCTGTGCAGACGCCATACAACGGCAAGCATGGAGCCCGCTCAGCTCACTGTCACCGTATGTCTCCTGGGTGCTGGCAGACGCTGTACTGCTTTGCTACACAGTAGCAGCAACCCATTGCCTTGTGGCAGCAGACGGTGCAATAGGACTGGTAGCCGTCATCGTCATGTCCGAGGTGCTCCTGGCCACGTCGGCCAGGAGCGCCTGGGCAGACATGGGCGCAGGGACTAAATTTGGAGTAACTTGATCAAGTCACTCTCTTTAGTCCTGCAGTCAGTCCTATTGAACCATCTTATGGTGAGCAGGCAGGTGATACGGATTGCTAGCAGTCCTACTGCATCATCTTCTGCCGGGCAGGCAAGAGATGAGGATGGCTAGCTGTCCTATTGTACCATCTTCTGCCGAGCAGCCATGAGATGTGGATGGCATGCAGTCCTTCTGCACCGTCTGCTGCCAGCCAAAGATGTAAAAGATAGATGGAGTGGATCAAAACAAGAAATAGACCAGATTTGTTTTCTACTCATTTGCTTCCCCCCTCTCCCCCGTCTAGGGGACTCATTCCTCTAGGTCACACTGCAGTCACTCACAGAGAAGGTGCAGCGAGGTAAATCTAGCCATGTGTCAATCAGAGGCCAGACTAACCTCCTTGTTCCAATAAGAACAATAACTTAGGTGCACCATTTCTTATTGGAACCCTCCATGAAGTCCTGCCTGAAATACTCCTTGATGTAAAGCCACCCCCTTTGTTGATTTTAGCTCCCTGAAGCCAACCCTGTAAGCCGTGTCGTCAGTCGCCCCTCCCTCCGTCAGAGCAACAGCAGACAATCGTTCCGCGCCTTTTTTCTGTGCAGACGCCATACCAAGGCAAGCATGGAGGCCGCTCAGCTCACTTTGGGAATTAGGAGCACATTAAACATCACATGCATTATCCAACAGTATATGCAGCACCAGAACCTGGCAGAGCGATACCGGGCGAGGAGGCGACGTCAGCGCGGTCACGTGAGTGATCAGGACATGGACACAGATTTCTCTGAAAGCATGGGCCCTGCCAATGCATGCATCATGGTGCTAATGGGGCAGGTTCATGGTGTGGAACGCCGATTCTGGGCTCGGGAAACAAGCACAGACTGGTGGGACCGCATAGTGTTGCAGGTCTGGGACGATTCCCAGTGGCTGCGAAACTTTCGCATGCGTAAGGGCACTTTCATGGAACTTTGTGACTTGCTTTCCCCTGCCCTGAAGCGCATGAATACCAAGATGAGAGCAGCCCTCACAGTTGAGAAGCGAGTGGCGATAGCCCTGTGGAAGCTTGCAACGCCAGATAGCTACCTGTCAGTTGGGAATCAATTTGGAGTGGGCAAATCTACTGTGGGGGCTGCTGTGATGCAAGTAGCCCACGCAATCAAAGATCTGCTGATATCAAGGGTAGTGACCCTGGGAAATGTGCAGGTCATAGTGGATGGCTTTGCTGCAATGGGATTCCCTAACTGTGGTGGGGCCATAGACGGAACCCATATCCCTATCTCGGCACCGGAGCACCAAGCCGGCGAGTACATAAACCGCAAGGGGTACTTTTCAATAGTGCTGCAAGCTCTGGTGGATCACAAGGGACGTTTCACCAACATTGGATGGCCCAGAAAGGTACATGACGCTCGCATTTTCAGGAACTCTGGTCTGTTTCAAAAGCTGCAGGAAGGGACTTTATTCCCAGACCAGAAAATAACTGTTGGGGATGTTGAAATGCCTATAGTTATCCTTGGGGACCCAGCCTACCCCTTAATGCCATGGCTCATGAAGCCGTACACAGGCAGCCTGGACGGTAGTCAGGAGCTGTTCAACTACAGGCTGAGCAAGTGCAGAATGGTGGTAGAATGTGCATTTGGACGTTTAAAGGCGCGCTGGCACAGTTTACTGACTCACTTAGACCTCAGCGAAACCAATATTCCCACTGTTATTACTGCTTGCTGTGCGCTCCACAATATCTGTGAGAGTAACGGGGAGACGTTTATGGCGGGGTGGGAGGTTGAGGCAAATCGCCTGGCTGCTGATTATGTGCAGCCAGACCCCAGGGCGGTTAGGAGAGCACAGGAGGGCATGGTACGCATCAGAGAAGCTTTGAAAACCAGTTTCATGACTGGCCAGGCTACAGTGTGAAAGTTCTGTTTGTTTCTGCTTGATGAAACCCCCTGCCCCTTGGTTCACTCTACTTCCCTGTAAGCTAACCACCCTCCCCACCTCCCTTTGATCACCGCTTGCAGAGGCAATAAAGTCATTGTTGCTTCACATTCATACATTCTTTATTCATTCATCACACAAATAGGGGGATGACTACCAAGGTAGCCCAGGAGGGGTGGTGGAGGAGGGAAGGAAAATGCCACACAGCACTTTAAAAGTTTACAACTTTAAAATTTATGGAATGCCAACCTTCTGTTTTTTGGGCAATCCTCTGTGGTGGAGTGGCTGGTTGGCCGGAGGCCCCCCCACCACGTTCTTGGGCGTCTGGGTGTGGAGGCTATGGAACTTGGGGAGGAGGGCGGTTGGTTACACAGGGGCTGTAGTGGCAGTCTGTGCTCCAGCTGCCTTTGCTGCAGCTCAACCATACACTGGAGCATACCGGTTTGATCCTCCAGCAGCCTCAGCATTGAATCCTGCCTCCTCTCATCACGCTGCCGCCACATTTGAGCTTCAGCCCTGTCTTCAGCCTGCCACTTACTCTCTGCACTCTGACATTATTTGCTCCACGCATTCGTCTGTGCTCTGTCAGTGTGGGAGGACAGCATGAGCTCAGAGAACATTTCATCACGAGTGCGGTTTTTTTTCCCTTTCTAATCTTCACTGGCCTCTGGGAAGGAGAAGATCCTGTGTTCATTGAAACACATGCAGCTGGTGGAGAAAAAAAAAAGGGACAGCGGTATTTAAAAAGACACATTTTATAAAACAGTGGCTACACTCTTTCAGGGTAAACCTTGCTGTTAACATTACGTACATAGCACATGTGCTTTCATTACAAGGTCGCATTTTGCCTCCCCCCACCGCGTGGCTACCCCCTCAACCCTCCCCCCCCCCCGTGGCTAACAGCGGGGAACATTTCTGTTCAGCCATAGGCAAACAGCCCAGCAGGAACGGGCTCCTCTGAGTGTCCCCTGAAGAAAAGCACCCTATTTCAACCAGGTGACCATGAATGATATCTCACTCTCCTGAGGATAACACAGAGAGATAAAGAACGGATGTTGTTTGAACGCCAGCAAACATACACTGCAATGCTTTGTTGTACAATGATTCCCGAGTACGTGTTACTGGCCTGGAGTGGTAAAGTGTCCTACCATGGAGGACGCAATAAGGCTGCCCTCCCCAGAAACCTTTTGCAAAGGCTTTGGGAATACATCCAGGAGAGTTGTGAATGCCAGGGCAAATTAATCCTTTCACATGCTTGCTTTTAACCCATGTACAGTATTTTAAAAGATACACTCACCGGAGGTCCCTTCTCCACCTGCCGGGTCCAGGAGGCAGCCTTGGGTGGGTTTGGGGGGTACTGGCTCCAGGTCCAGAGTGAGAAACAGTTCCTGGCTGTCGGGAAAACCGGTTTCTCCGCTTGCTTGCTGTGAGCTATCTACAACCTCATCATCATCATCATCATCATCTTCTTCTTCGTTCCCAAAACCTGCTTCCGTGTTGCCTCCATCTCCATTGAAGGAGTCAAACAACATGGCTGGGGTAGTGGTGGCTGAACCCTCTAAAATGGCATGCAGCTCATCACAGAAGCAGCATGTTCGGGGCTCTGACCCGGAGCGGCCGTTCGCCTCTCTGGTTTTCTGGTAGGCTTGCCTCAGCTCCTTAAGTTTCACGCGGCACTGCTTCGGGTCCCTGTTATGGCCTCTGTCCTTCATGCCCTGGGAGATTTTGACAAAGGTTTTGGCATTTCGAAAACTGGAATGGAGTTCTGATAGCACGGATTCCTCTCCCCATACAGCGATCAGATCCCGTACCTCCCGTTCGGTCCATGCTGGAGCTCTTTTGTGATTCTGGGACTCCATCATGGTCACCTCTGCTGATGAGCTCTGCATGGTCACCTGCAGCTTGCCAGGCTGGCCAAACAGGAAATGAGATTCAAAAGTTCGCGGTTCTTTTCCTGTCTACCTGGCCAGTGCATCTGAGTTGAGAGTGCTGTCCAGAGCAGTCACAATGGACCACTCTGGGATAGCTCCTGGAGGCCAATACCGTCGAATTGTGTCCATAGTACCCCAAATTCGACCCGGCAAGGCCGATTTAAGCGCTAATCCACTTGTCAGGGGTGGAGTAAGGAAATCAATTTTAAGAGCCCTTTAAGTCGAAATAAAGGGCTTCATCGTGTAGACAGGTGCAGGTTTACATCGATTTAACGCTGCTATATTCGACCTAAAGTCCTAGTGTAGACCAGGGCTGACACACAAGGTATGTCTACACTGCAAGCTTGGGAGTGACTGCAGCACACGTAGGCACAACAGCTTTAAGCTAGCTAGTGCAAGTAACAATAACAGTGTAACTGTGGCAGCACAGGATTCAGCGTGAGCTGTATAGGCCTGCCTTGAACCCTGGATACTTATTCAGGAAGGTAGCACACTTTGAAGTCTATGCTGCCTCGCCTATACTGACACTGTTACCCAAAATAACAGGATTAAAGCTAGCTCAAGTATATCTATTCAAACTGAAATCACACCTGACATACCCAAAGACTCACTCTGCATTGCTCGGTAAATAGCTAGAATGTAATGACAATTCAAGGGATTTAAGGTCTGTAAAATCTTTTTACCAACAAAATCTAAAATTTTGAGCCAACTTTGAATCCCTAATATCCTTCAACTTTGTTTTTCATCAACTCTTTAAACGTGCCAGAAGAAGTGTTGCCTCCATGGTGGATAAAAATCAATGATTGTTTAAGAAAAAAATAAAATAAAATAAAAAAATTGGATTTTTTGATAAAATGCTTTTTGAGGGAAAAAACCTATCTAAAGATCATTTTAATTAAGATACATTATAGCTCAAAGATATCTCATCATGGAATAGGGATTATAAATTCTAATTCTATAGTATGAGACAAAATATTCATGTAATGTTTAAGAAAAGTTTTGTAAATGAGTTCCAATAGTTCATGAATTAGGGACCCAATCTTATGGTGTTCCAGGGGCTTCTGTATAGATTATTTAGGTTAATCTTTCTATCTACCCAATGGGGCTCAGTCTAGAAGATAAGTATCAGGGGGTAGCTGTGTTCGTCTGTATCGACAAAAACATCTGAAGAAGTGGGGTTTTTAGCCACGAAAGCTTATGCTCAAATAAATCTGTTAGTCTTTAAAGTGCCACCGGACTCCTTGTAGTCTAGAAGATACCATCAGAGATGCTTAGTTTTGCAGTTCTCAAACTGTGAATTTATGTCTCCAAAGATAACATGCTTGTTAACAGCAAAAATGGTTTTAAATAGATAAATATACAGAGGTGAGAAATAACAGACTTCAACCCTATTGTGTCTCTGCAAATTTGTGTACAAAGAGTCAATCCCTTATGTCTCTCTAAAAGTGCAAAGTTTCAAAAAGTTCAATGAATAGAAGACTGTTGGGGGCGGAATAGATCTGCATAAGAAGAAGAAGTCCGGAGACAAATGTGAGAAGGGAGGGGCAGGCAGTAGAAACAAAAGTGAAACTGTTTGAGCAGCATATTCCAGAAGTCTTGAGGTCTTTCTGAGTGTAGCCGTCATTGATTTGAGATATATCATACCATTCTCTCACTAGAAGGGAAAACCTATAACGGCAGCAGGCCATAAGAGAGACCCAGTTTGGGAATATTTTAATGAAGTTCCTCTACCTGTGAAGAATATGTATTAAAGGTTATAACACCCAACAAGAATGCACTTTTATGTAGAAACCCATGATTAAATCGAGTCTTCCTGACTAGTGATTTAAATCATGATTTAAATCAATTTAAATCAAATCCACCCTGTCTGAAACCAGCTGCCAACTGATCAGGGCTGGTGCAACCACTAGCCGAACTAGGCGGTCGCCTAGGGCACCAAGTGGTTGGGGGCGGCCAAAAGCGTGCTCCTGGGAGGCGGTGGAGGAGAGGTGAGCTGGGGCAGAGGGGCGTGGGAAGGGCCTCCTGCAGCAAGTAACCGGGGGGCCAGTGCCGCACAGGGGAACCGCTCCCCGCCCCAGCTCACCTCTGCTCTGCCTCCTCCCCTGAGCACGCCACCCCGCTCTGCTTCGCTCCCTCCCAGGCTTGCGGCGCCAAACAGCTGATTGGCGCCACAGGCCTGGGAGGCGGGAGAAGTGGAGCAGCGGCGGCGGCGTGCTTGGGGAGGAGCAGAGGTGAGCTGGGGTGGGGAGCTGAAGCACAGCTCCCCGGGCCGAGGGGAGGGGGGGGCGGCGGCAGGGAGCTGCCGCAGCGGGGGCGCCTCAGGGCAGGGGGGTGGAGCGGGTGCAAGGTAGAAGTTTCGCCTAGGGTGCGAAACATCCTTGCACCGGCCCAGCAACGGATACATAGTGACTGCCATTCAGTCCTGACTGAGCCTGACTAGAAGAGAAACAATGAGAAGCAGAGAAAACGTTTCCCCCCCCCGAATCTAGTTTATTAAAGCTGGAAGCAAGTTTAAGGATATTTGCAGTTTTAACCTTCCCTGGTTGTTCATTCCCAGCATTTCTCAGAATATTTTTATTATGGGATATTTCTGCCTTGGAATATTAAAACCTCCTATTTGGTCACAAATTTGCAAGGTAGACTGGCCTGGTGTGGTAGCAGAGCATACTGACCAGGATCCAGTCAGCCACTGCTGGCTTCTCTCAGAACTTTGAGGATATTTGCAAGGTTGCCAACTCTCATAATTTTATCATGAGTCTCAAGATATTGTCTTAAAGCCCCAACTCCTGGAGTCGTCTGACTACATGACAATCTGAGCTTCCATTAAAAAAAAAAGTTACGTTTCCAGCCCTCGTGGTTGCAGAGAAAAGCTTGAAAATATGAACCCTAAATGCTCAAAACCCAGAAGGAAAATAAATGGTAGTCACAATGCATTTTTTTTTAAATCTCACGATTCAGACACATGATTTTTGGGGCCGACTTATGATATTTGAATGCTGAGGACAGGCAAGACTGAGAAAGTCTCCCCAGATTAAAATCATACCAGGGCCTAATCTATGATAGGAAACATGCATTAAATTCCACTGGCATGAGGAGAAGTCTGGGTTACCATTCTAAGGAAAGATCAGGCTCTGAAAAAGATATGTCAATTTTGTGGCCTGGACTATGCAGAGGGGCTTTAAATAATGTATTCCATCTCTGCTAAATGCTTGATTACGTTATAAATTTATTTGCAAGTGCACTTCAGGGTACAACCTGAAATTTCACATATTCAGATTATGTGATAATTTAAAAAGGCATCTGTAATTCTTTTCTGAATGATTTGGATGAATCTTGACATTGTCCTACTTTGACATGTATTATTAAAGCCAATGTTACAGACCATAGAACATTCAAGTGTAGTACATAATGTAAAACCCCAAATAGAGTAAAGAGGTCTTTGCATAAAAAATGCACATCTAAATGCTGAACAAAGTACTGTTTCTTATCCTGCTGGATATTATTCTGTCAATCCCAAAATGGGAATGTTAAAAATAATATAACTACATGTATAGGAGAGAATTTCATCACTTGAACAACAGGAAAACTGCTTCACATCTCTCAGCAGAATTAAAAGCCTTGGCTGTGAATTAAAATAGGGACTATCCCAAAGTTTACAAGGCAACATTATCTGCATTACAGGAAATTGCCTTAGCTTTGAAAGCTACTGTACTGGCTGAGAAATGGTTCTGATTAGATAAGGATCCCAGGTCAACAGTACCGCTGTGATGCCAGGGGACTTGGAACGTGATCTGGCAAAAATCCTTTATTTGAGGCTGTTTATTTGGGGCTCTCTTTTCTCAGTTTAAATGAACTATAATCAGCTTTGCAGTAATTCTTTACCCAGTGAAACCAAAGACAAGCGGAATCTATCCAAAACTGCTAGTTCATCCATTTCAGAACTTTGTAGCCTGATGAAAATGCATCCCCAAGAAGTCCTCTGCTTTTGTGAGACCAAATGGAGAGAGCTACATGGTTTCAAGAAATAGTTGGGGGAAAAAAACAAACCAAAAAAAAAAAAAACAACCACCACTAAGCATAGGCTGGGATCAGGTTACCTGAGCAAGAAAGTACAATCAGAAGATGGCTGCTTGGGGCTATCATTCTTCTAGTGCAGGGATCAGCAACCTTTGGCCCGCAGCCCGCCAGGGTAAGCCCCCTAGCGGCTGAGCTGCTTTGTTTACCTGTCCTGTCCGCAGGTTCAGCCAATCATGGCTCCCACTGGCCGCAGTTCACCGTTTCAGGCCAATGGGGGCTGCGGGAAGCGGCGCAGGCCAAGGGATGTGCTGGCCGCTGCTTCCCACAGCCCCCATTGGCCTGGAGCCTGGCCAAACCTGCAGACACAGCAGGTAAACAAACCGGCCCGGCCCGCCAGGGGATTACCCTGGCGGGCTGCGTGCCAAAGGTTGCCAATCCCTGTTCTAGTGTAATTAGAGCACAAATTTCAGTGTGAGCTAGTGGTCAGAGCACAGAATTGTGAGTCAGAAGACTTGAATTCTAGTCCCAATGCTGACATATGACAGTGATTTACTCAAGATCACATGTCGGTGCCTCAGTTTACCCAACTTTTAATATGGGGATAATACTTACTGCCTTTGTACAAAGCTTTGAAATTTTAGGATGAACAGCAGCCACCATTGTTTGAAGATAGAGCCCTTGCCTCCTCTCTGTTCTGTTCAATTCTGAGCTCACTGTGAGCACCTGTCATAAATATAAAGGGAAGGGTAAACCCCTTTAAAATCCCTCCTGGCCAGAGGAAATCTCCTCTCACCTGTAAAGGGTTAAGAAGCTAAAGGTAACCTCGCTGGCACCTGACCAATGAGGAGACAAGATACTTTCAAAAGCTGGGAGGAGGGAGAGAAACAAAGGGTCTGTGGGTCTGTCTATATTCTGTCTTTGCCGGGGATAGACCAGGAATGGAGTCTTAGAACTTTTAGTAAGTAATCTAGCTAGGTACGTGTTAGATTATGATTTCTTTAAATGGCTGAGAAAAGAATTGTGCTGAATAGAATAACTATTTCTGTCTGTGTATCTTTTTTGTAACTTAAGGTTTTGCCTAGAGGGGTTCTCTATGTTTTGAATCTAATTACCCTGTAAAGTATCTACCATCCTGATTTTACAGGGGGGGATTTCTTATTTCTAATTACTTCTATTTTTATTAAAAGTCTTCTTGTAAGAAAACTGAATGCTTTTTCATGGTTCTCAGATCCAAGGGTTTGGGTCTGTGGTCACCTATGCAAATTGGTGAGGCTTTTTATCCAACATTTCCCAGGAAAGGGGGGGTGCAAGTGTTGGGAGGATTGTTCATTGTTCTTAGGATCCAAGGGTCTGGGTCTGTAGTCACCTAGGCAAATTGGTGAGGCTTTTTACCAAACCTTGTCCAGAAAGTGGGGTGCAAGGTTTTGGGAAGTATTTTGGGGGGAAAGACGTGTCCAAACAGCTCTTCCCCAGTAACCAGTATTTGTTTGGTGGTGGTAGCGGCCAATCCAAGGACAAAAGGTGGAATATTTTGTACCTTGGGGAAGTTTTGACCTAAACTGGTAAAGATAAGCTTAGGAGGTTTTTCATGCAGGTCCCCACATCTGTACCCTAGAGTTCAGAGTGGGGGAGGAACCTTGACAGCACCCAAACACTAATAATTTTTAATTGCAATGAGAATTTCTCACTTGTGATATATCAGAATCTCCCAGTTTTAAGAAGCCCTGGAAAACTGCAATCAATTAAAGTTGATCCACAATGAAATTAAGATAATCTGATTACACCACATTTCACAGATATCTAATCCATTAGAGCATCTGAAGTCAGAAGCATGACATTTATCCCATAGATGAAGACAATGTCCTCTTTACAATTTCAATTATTTTCTCTGCGTAACAACAAAAAAAATCTACTTGGACGGTCACCCAAACTTCAAGTGCTCCATCAATTCAGAAACACTAGCCTCGTGCATGACTGTATTTCAACAGTGAAGCCAATAATTCTAATTTTTCAAGTTTCATAGAATATTTATCCTATCATTGTTGCAATACAGGATGACAGAAGAGAGTAGGGAGCCAGAGTCATCAATCCTGCAAGTGGTGTGTGTTATTATGAAAATGAAGCCTGGGAAATCACCAGGGCTAAACAACATACCAGCAGAATTGCTAAGAGCATTTGGTGACTCCAGTATTGATCTCATGTGGAAAATGTGCAACAATGTATGGATGACTAGAAATTGGCCAGACAACTGGATGAAAGGAATCTTTCTGCTCTAGGGGATAAAACTGAATGCAGTAACTATCGTACCATCTCCCTGATATTGCACATAAGTGAAGTGCTGCTCTACATAATTCAGGACTGCATGAAGTTGAGAAGTGCAGGGAGTATAAACACGCACTGATTATGTGGGTCATTGACTACTCCAAAGCATTTGATATCTTCTGACAACCATCTCTGGAGGATACTGGCAGACATCGGGATTCCAAAGCATCTCACTGAACTCATTGCAAGTCTCTACTGTCAACAACAGATCATAGTGCAAACAGCAGCTGGTAACAGTGAGTGGTTTTCTATTGGGCAGGGTGCGAGATAAGGATGCATTCTGTCACCAACATTTTCAATATGGACGCACAATTATGAGAGAAGCCCTGGAAGGTGCTGATAAAAAAGAAGCTGGGATTTCCATTGCTGGACACTTCTTAATTGACCTCAGATATACTGATGATACAACAGTCTTTGACGCAATGAAACAAATGTTGGAGTCTGTAAAAATAGTTAATGAGGAATAGGGACTATTCCTGAATGTGGCAAAAACGAAATGTGCGTACACTGACATGATAAACAACAGGATGCAAGCAGACATCATAATTAACGGTCAAACTGCAGAGGCAGTAGATTAATTATCTGGGATCATATGTATCCAACCATGGAGGCTGCCTGAACAACTCCAAAGATGACTAGGGATGACTCACTCATCAAAGGCCTCCCTTATGGAAGTGTGGAAAAACTGGCATCTCAAAATGTCAAACAGTTCAACTGGTGAAAAGCTTAATTTTTTTTTCTACAGTGACTTATAGATGTAAATCCTGGGAAACTATTGTAAGAAAATTGAAGTCTTTGAGATGTGGTGCTGGCAAAGACTTTATGGATCTCCTGGAAAGAAAAGACAATGGATGCTTACATTAGAAATATTATTGGAGAGAAGCTGACACTCCTCTTGGAAATCAAAAGGCACAAACTTATATACTTTGGTCACACCAGGCACAGAGATGGAAATAAGATCAAGAAAGCTATGCCAGTGGAAGGATGGTGATGGGAGGTCAGCTGCTTAGTTTTCAAAGTTAGCAACGGATCAAGAAGGTTTCTGAAAATTCTGCTATGTCGTCTCCAGTATTCAGACAAAAATAAATGGACTTTACTTGCTGCAAGAGACTATAATATACTGATTCTGAAATAGCATTTTCATGACGTCTCTTTTTTAATGGCATTTACATTACTGTGCTAGGATTTATGCAAAAGCTGACTTCAGATTTTCTTTACAGCCAATGCAAGACGAGGACTACTTTGTGCTTAGATTATACCTTAGGAGGTTACTGCACTTCCCTGTAGTTATGCTGTTGGTTTACCATCTCTTCAAAGACTTTTAGACAGTTTTAATCCATCCTCATTTGTTGTAAGTAATTTCCGTTGTAAACCCCAACCCAGAGCAAGATCTAATACATTCTGCTCCAAGATTACTACCCTAAAGGCAACCAGTTTAGCCTTTAACTGTAGTCGCAGCGCCATCAGAATTCCCATTCAGCATCAAACACCCACTGTTTCATTACAAGGGTATGACTGAATCCCCCACCCCTTAATTACAGCTTTGAGGGAAGCTTATAATTAGGCTTGGAGGGATTAAATTGTAAATCGGTAAATGTCGGTAAACTTCAATTTCACTGGATACACACAAACTGATCAAAAGTATTTCTATCAACAACTGAAATTTACAGACAGGCAAAGTAAGAAAAATGCTGCTTGACAACCTATTAGAGTTTGATCTAAGGATATTTACCTTGTATATTTTGACATGTGATGTTGACAATTTGTGTTTAAATGGTTATATAGCCTTTTTGAATTTCAATGTCTACTTTCTTACAATTGTCAGATGCCCTCTATAATTTTCCACAACTGTGAAAATTTAAGCTGATAAAAATTGAAAAGAATGCTTAGAAACACAATATTATCCATCAAAATTACTTTAAGAAATACTTTCCATAAAGCCTACTTAAAATGTAAGTTTGAGGCATCATTAATCATCACCAAAACATTACTATAGTTCTAACTTTGGTCTCTGGGGCAGGGACTGTCACTTGCTATATTTGTACAGCACCTAGCACAATGGGGCCCTGACCTGGTTAGCCTCTATGCATTTCCACAATATACAAATTAATTTACAGAAGGCATGGGACCCCTGCTCTTTCAATATAATTTTAAAGATGTTGGATCCAAGTTTCCTACAATATGTCCCTTCTCCCCCGTGACTAAACATAATGAAGCATGGTCAGATTCTCCAGTAGCTCCAACACTGCAATCCATTACCTCGGGCAGGAAGGAGACTGGTTCAAAAAAATTAAACACAGCATATCAAACTGTGAATATTTCATATGAACTATGAAGAAGGAACAAATGAAAATTTCCTGGAGGAAGAAAAGCTAATTATCCATACATTTTGCTCCGTAAGCAGTACCTGGGCATTCTAGTCAGAATGGATACCTGTATTACACAGACAGGGAACTGTAATCATCCTTTCATGGTGCAGTGAGTATCTCTGGCTAAAATGATTTTTCTGTGATGTAATTAATTTAATGTTCAAGAAGGAAACAATAAGATTTCCCCTCTGTTGTGACAAACATTCAGGACTTCCATTTAAAGACACCTCATGAGGCTGATCATAAAGCAGCCTCATGGGTCCCCATCACATCTTCCTCCAGCAATGGGGAGATATTCATGGAATGTAATTGCTACCTGTTTTGCAGGTAAAGTAAGAAATATTTCTTGCAGGGAACCAATTTGCATTCCTTTAGCACCAGATTACAATGTGAAGCTTGTCAAATAATTCTGGTTTAAAAAACTTGACAGTGAATGTAAGGACGGATAACTGCATTTGAATTGTTTATTCTAAGTAAAAACAAATTGCAATTGACAGTCTTACCACTGTCTAGGGTACACAAATCGGTTTTATCTTTTTAAAGATGTATATTCTGTGCTTATCCATGATAAATGCATCTTTTAAAATATATTTTGTTTGCAGTCTAGAGGCTTTTTGTTTCAGCATCCTAAACAAGCCTATACAGTAGCAGAGAAATTCAATGAGTAGCGTAATAAGGTTAAAGAACCATCTGACAGAGAAAATAATGTTAAATGCTCTCTCAGAAGCGACAGTGGCAGACAGAACCTCCTAATCATTACACACAGCACAGGGGTTGTGTGTTTACCCACTTATTCGTCATGGCCACCAGAGCACTCTTGTTCCTTGCTCACTAGGTATGAGATGCTACAGTTCTGCTGCCAGTCCTTCCTGGATTAAAGAGAATTACTTTGTAGATTGCAAAGGCAGACAGCCAACTAATTTTCAGTCTTAACTTTCACTCCCTTCTTTACATACACAGTTATGGCAAATAAAGTCATCCTAACAAGAGATATTTAGTTCACTAGAGATGGGCCTGACCTGCAGCCTGGATCTGAACTTTCCCAAAATTCAGCAGGACCTCAGATCAAGTGTTCCATTTTAAGCCATCTCTCCTCACAATGATGAAGCTACAAATTACATATCACTAACCCACTACAATATAAAAACACAAAGGGGTGTGCATTGATAAATTGCTACGTGGCTCCCCAATGTGGCCCGCGGGGCTCCAACAGTTTTGGGACCGGGTCTCTCCCTTGGCCCTATCTGCCGCCCCCAGGCGCTCCCCCGGCAATTTAAAATGGCCCGGAGCCCCAGCAGCGCAGCGGAGCTGAGCAGCACCTGCCTGCTCACTCCACGTATCTGTCAGCCCCTCCCTGCAGCAGGGCAGGACTGTGCCTCCGCACGCTGCCCCTGTCCCAAGCACCCCTGCGGCCAATGGGAAGCTGCAGGGGCAGTGCCTGGGTGCAGCAGTGCGCGGAGGCCCCCTGGCCCACCCCACCTTGGAGCCCCACGTAAGCACCACACCTCCCAACCCCAAACTCCCTCCCAGAGCCTGCACCCCTCCCCACACACCCCCAGACCCCAAACTCCCTCCCAGAGCCTGCACCCCCTTCCCAAACACCCCGTCCCACCCCGAAACTCCCTCCCAGAGCCTGCACCCCTCCCCTTCTCAAGCCTGCACCCCCAGCCCAGAGCCTGCACCCAAACTCCATCCCAGAGCCTGCAAGCCAGACCCCCTCCCCCACCCAAACTCCCTCCCAGAGCCCAATCTCTCACCCCTTCTGACTCAAACTCCCTCCCAGAGCCTGCACCGGAGTCCCCTACCCCAGACCTCCTCTCCCACCCAAACTCCCTCCCAGAGCCTTAAGCAGGTGGGGGGAAGAGTTTTGGGGGACGGGTTCTGGGCGGCATGAGTGACATTATTGGTCCGTTGGGAGCACTTGAGGAGTTTGAGACCCCTGACATAAGGGATTATTTTTTAAGCTCCTGTTATTATCCTATAACAGAAATAAAGTCTCAGTTGAGGAGATCCAGATCCCAAAGGACCCCTTGTGGATACAAGTATATCGCTGATTAATACTGTTAATTAATTCAGTAAAAGAACTATTATATGACTGGGGTGGGGGTGAGGGGGAGCTCCCAGGTCTATCCATCTCCTACCTCAAGCATACAACTAATGACCAGGTTTAATGCTCATTGCGCTTTCCAGACAGGCTTGGCTGCAGGGAATAAGTTAGTGACCAGGGAGATGGGCAATGGCAACCTTATCAAAGGTCTCCCTGCCCTCCCACATCAAGGTGATCACCAGATTCTTGTTCAATATTGAGACAGTAAGCATAGCCACCTAGTGAACAGGGAGCCATGTTCCCTCATCCTTACCGTAAGGCCGAGAAGAGAAACTAGTCAGGAGGAGGAATTAATATAAGGAGCCCTGCTTCAGAACTTAGCCAACGTTGCAGCAGGGGCAGGCCCAAAGGAGTAAAATTTCAGTCCTCAATTGGATTTCAAGGAGCATAATCAATTCCCCACCACTGGCCACAGCAGAATTTAGTGACCACTCTTTCCATGAAGAGCAAAACTCATCTTTACTGTGGATTCGCAGGCATGCTGTTATAGAAAAGGTGAATTAGCAACATTCCACTACACTTAATGCTCTACACAATTATATTTCACTAGCCTATTTCTATTCAAGGTAAGAGAATCAAGGTTTAAAATGTAACTAGATGTTGAGGGCAGGTGCACCGCTTATCATTGAGGGCAGATGCACTGTTTATTGTTCCTTGGGATGATGTCAGCAGAGTTATCATAGCAGACTGGTTGTTGTCTTGGAAAATCTGATTACACAGTCTTGAACACAAAGAGAATCAGTAAACTCATAGAAAAACATCATTTTGGATCAAATGTTTGAAGGTTAAAGAAAAACTGAAAGTGCACAAAAAGGAGAAAAGGTGTGGACCGAAGAGTTAGTAAAACAAGCAATTATTTTGTATGAGTCACTTAAAACTTAGCAATTATACTGTGCTTTGTGGTAAGCCTTCAAAGCACTCAAGACATTTTACTGATTGATTCTCACTGCCCTGTAAAGTATCATCCTCAGGTTACAGAGAGCGAGAGAGCGAGAAATGTTAAGTGCCTTGTTCAAGGTCCTAGAAGGAATCAGGTTTGGAATTAGAAGCCAAGAGGAACTTTGTTTTGTGAAAAATTTTCCATAAGGTGTTTGGGCTTTTTTGTGTGTGTGTATAAATCAATAGTTAGTTTGGTTTACACATTTCATGAACAGAAGATGAAGAAACTAACTACACAAATGGAATGTTGTTTCACTTCTCATTCAGTATAAACCACCAAAATGCAAAAATTAAACAGCCTAAGTGGTAAGGAGAGCTTTTTAAAGTTTTAAAAATATAAGATCTTACTACTAATGGATAAAGAAAGGTTTTTAAATATTTGTTCTTTTTTAGTGACACAATGTGTGATCACAAGAATTCTAATCTTCTCTGGAAGCAGAGAAGATTGTTTTACATTCCCAAATTAATCGCTTTCCTGCAATTAGGTCCCTTCCACCCCTACACTTCTATAATTCTATGGTATAAGAAATGTTAGCTTCTTTTAAACAATACTGTTACGATCTACAGCAGATGTCAGCCTCAACTGTTGAATAAAGCTGCCTATTACAAAACTCTTAAAACATGACCAGACATAAAATATGGTATTTTGCAGATAACTACATGCATACGCACAAGAATACTTCCTTGCAACTCACTGGTTTTGATTCCAGAATCTACACTCAGAGTGGAGACAGTGAGGAGTTGTGGATGTAAATATATGTTGAAGAAGGGAAACAGAGTTTTAATTGCCCTGTACAACAGGTGTCTTTCCAGTGAGCAAATGTTTATCTCAAAGAACGCAGCAATATCCCAACTGCCAGCTGAAACAATGAGGAACATCCAGTCCCAATTCCCTTATGATATATTGGCATGGATGCAACATTGAAGGCCAACACAATGAACCTGCTGAGGCAGGCATGTTCCCTGAAACAAGAGTGAGGAATGCACGATGGCTTTTTTTAAAAGCATCTGTGAACATTTATTTTCTAAAAAGTCATGACAAGTGCCTAAATTCTCCATAAATAAATACTTTATTGGGGTTGTGTGTGTTTTACTGGCTTTTTAGCCTCTCGTACCTAGAACAAGGTTTTTGTGTAGAGAAGTAATTTTATATACCAATATCTATTCTTCCTAATTGTTGGGTCTGACAAAGAGACAATCATTCCAAACCTCAATGGGTGGGGCTTTAAGCCATAAAGAATTCCCTGACCTCCAAGCACACTGGTGACCAGTTCAGTCCCTGGCATAAATTAGAATAGCTTCAGGGCTGCTCTAACCTATGATACTTACTACAGCTCCCCGGTCATTGAACTGGCTAGAGTTCACTGCAGCACTCTACCCACAGACCCTTCCCACCACCAGTAAACTTCCTATGCCAATGGGCCACATAGAGTGATTATACAGACTCCCTCACAGTCAGGGAATTCCCCATAGTCCCATGGTTCAGAGTGGCCTGAGCAGGTAGGGTTTGGCCTGATGTTTAGAAACAGAGGAATAAGAGAGGGTTAAACTGTACAAAACTGCAATTTATTGAGAATATTCAACTGCAAGGCAGAGGCTAAGTGATGATTCATTACTCTCAGGCTGCTGCATGCACTGTTCTGGGGATGTTGCTTTGACAGAATCCACTATAAAACTTGACAGTGAAGTGCAGGGAGAAGGGGAAAAGAAAACAAGACTGATTAAATTTCAAATAGCCCTTTGGATATTTTTACACATTTTGGGTGTTTGCTCAGGATCTGATACACAACTGAATTTTAAAATGTGGTATTCATAACACTGGAAGCATGACAGTAATTTGAGAGTAAATGCGGACAGCTGGCGAGAAGAAGAGGGAAGGATTGGAAAATTCACTCTGTGAAACCGGTCAACAGCTTACTAGCTGCAGGCATCACAGCATGGGTGACTTTGAGCTATGTTTATAAACAGGATGCGAGTATCATTGGCAACTGAGAAGCAAAACATCTTTTCCTGCTGCCTGCAGATAAACAAAACAAAGATTTTCTAACCAGCTGCAATCTGCAATCAGAAAGACTCTCCCCTCAGCAACAGGGTTACCTGCCTAGGCCTCTTAGAACATAAAGCAGAACTGGAATATTCTTTCACAAAAATGTCTGCAACTTCGTTTCGCCTGTTCTCACACTGCAGAAATTTCCTGGGGACCGTATATTTCACTGTAGGCTCACAGGAAATCACATTTTCACAGTGTAAATAGTTGTTCCTCAAACATAAGACCATTTTTAAATAAACCTTCACCAAAAAAGGAAACATTTTGAACTAACAAAACATGAATAGACTCAAATTTTGAAAAATTTCTACTTTTGCACACTCTTGTCCTACTGACAGCTAAATTGATACTTAGAGTCTAGATTATGGTACTTCCCTCCTTATCCACATTCTTGCTGTTTCCTATTAAAAATAAGGCCCTGTCTACACTTGGAATATTTGTACCAATGTAGCTTCCTGACTGCAGACTTTCAGGGTGGATGTATTGCACCTGTGCAAAATGGGGATTGTACTCAAGTGGCTTCTTCTGATCTGAAACCAGCGTGGATGATTTTGAGCTGAGTTTTGAAACAGGATGTGCACAGCTTATGCTGGATTCAAACCAAGGGAAGCCACATGAATGTAATCCCCATTTTGTACAGGTGCAGTACATCCACACTTGTGCATCTGCAACAGTAAGAACATCCCCAGTACAGATGGCCCATAGTTTAGTTATGTCTGCAAATGGCTGGAAGAAGTAACAAATCCCAGGCCTACAGAGATTCAGCATTCATGGTTAAAGAGACGCTAACTGGGATAATTTGCAAACTCAGGCTTATGTTAGTACCGTAGGGTTGGATGTATTCCTGGAGATTTCATCACATGACAATCTTTAATTAAAGATTAATCTTTAATTCCTGGAGATTCCAGGCCAATCCTGGAAGGTCGGTAACCCTGGGAATATTTTCTGGCTCAGTGCTATGTATGAACAGCAATAATAGTGTTTTAGGTTGACTTCTGAGTTTAGAGATCTTCTCTCCACTGGGATTTTGCTAAGGGAAACCTTTTATTTCAAGAGACCAATGCAACCAATGCACTTGTGTCAGAGAAGTAAGAACAATATTTAATAATGATCATAGGGAAATGAAAGAATTGGCTATCTGTAAAATAATCTAATACAAATAAACCAAACAAACAATAAAAGAGCTCTCTGTGGCTCAAAAGCTTGTCTCTCTCACCGACAGAAGTTGGTCAAAAAAAAAAAAATATATTACCCTCACTCACCTTGTCTCTGTAAAATAATCATAATTTTAAAAAACACTAAGACTTTCATAAACTTTATGACAACAGTGTTTGTGGGTCACAAACTTTATTTTATATAGCCTGCCAGAAATATGATCAAACAAATGCTTCATAGTTTGCAAAACCTCCTCCTTACAAAGCAAACGCTTTCCCCGGGGAGAGAGGTTTGAGCCATACAAGATTCAATAATACAAAACGAAGCAGCTTTTTCTATAAGGATTAGTCAGAAGGCTTAGTAATGACTCCAAACTGGATTCCTGTGAACAGTACCATCAGCAGATTAGTTAATTTTGTCTGAAAACCACTCAGCTGGAATGCTGACAATCAGAGGCACTGCCTTCTGAGAGCACAACAACAGACATGATTCCCTGCTTTTACAAACAAACTATATCCAGTTGTCCTTTTAGGCATTATACTATGGTTCACTTGGTGCCAGAATGGCTGATTTGTTAACCAAAAAGTTTATTTACAAGGTCAAGCTATCTTAGGTAATTATATGGCCCCATCACCATACTATCTGAGTGCCTCAAAATAAAATATTTATCTGCCCAACCCTTCTGTGAAGTGGAAGTACTGTCATACTCATTTTACAGATGGGGAAATTAAGGCACAGGAAGACTAAGAGACTTGCCCAAGGTAATACAAAGTTTGTGACAGACCAGAGAACTGAACTCTGTTCTCCTAAACCCTGGGCAAGTGCCATAACCACTGGATAATCCTTCCTCTCCAGAGCCAGGATCCAAATACTTCTTTTTAAAAATACACAGAACAATGGCATCCCACGGACATAACACCACATATGGAGAAATGGTAACTGAAAAAGTTAGTTAAAAATTAATAATTAAAAAGTGTTAAATTGAATGAGCCTTCAGTCACCTTTACTAGACAATCAAAATTCCTCAGGTTGATTTGTTGGGACAATTTTCAGTGCAAGTACCCTGTCAATTATTACAAGAGGTGTATATGATTCTTATGGAAACAAATGCTTCATCTGAATGAAATGTGCTGCAGACTTACAACTTGTGATTTAACATTAAACAAACACTACAAAACAAATGCTGTAAACACATTTACCTATCTTGCTAATAATATTTTAGATTTTTAGAGGGAAAATTGTAAAAAAGACAGTTGGCTTGTTACTATGTATGCCCTGTTTATTTTTCAATAATTATGCAGTCAGGGAAGTCAATTTCACTTTTGTTATCACGTTCAGGTTCTTAGTGCTACAGTATTTTGGCTTCCAACCAAGGCATGGAAATGTCTGTTAAAAAAACAAACAAACAAAAACAAAAACAAAAGCACCTTTAAATTATAGCCCAATGACAACATCTGTCACTGAACTCATGAGATAAAATCCTGGCTGTACTGAAGTCAATGGCAAAAACCCCATTGACTGCAAGGAGCCACAATTTCACCCATGGTCCTCATCTCCATCTATTTTCCATCAGACCCAGTTAGAGCACTGGTCTCCTCTCTGTCCTCACTTATAACCTCACCATGAAAGAGTCTTCTGCCTCCACTTCCTCTTCTCCTCCAGCCCTTTGGAATGGCTTCCTAACTCATCAACTCTCAATCTCATTTGATATCTTAGCTGAAAATAGCTCTCCCTTGCCCCTCTCTCTTACTAGCTGGGGAGAGAGCAGTTATTTCATACAGTTAGAGAATTAAATATTTTTTCCACAAAGCATTTTGGATAAAGTTTGTAAGAAAGATGCTATACAAAATAGAAGACTAATCCCAAAATGTGTTGAGCAACTTTCAAGATCAAGCCATATATCACATTTTATTGAATTGTATTATTTCAAAACCCGTATTGTATGAGCTGTGAATTAGGAGATTAAACATTTTTTTTTGGACGCAGAGGTAAGTAGATTTAAGGAAGAGATACTAAATATATGACTATAATTTTACCTTCTTTCAATGCAGTTTCCTAAATTATGATTATATATCCTCATGCGTGCATACTTTATATCGGAACTAACTTTCTCAACTACTGAAAATTAAACCTGCATTTTTATCACCAGGCAATCCAGTTAGTAGTCAGTTTTCAAAAGGAACTTAACACTCTTTGCCTGATGCTTCTACAAACACTTCTACTTTAATCCTTATTTAAATAGAGGGGAACATTTTCAAGAGGTGCAAGTTACTAAACCAGTTCAACTGCATTCTCTAAAACCACATTTTTGGCGGTTTGGCAGTTATGACATAATAAAGTCAAAATAATCAAAGCATATTTTCAAAGAACAGCACAGGGCTTTTGCTGTACAACGCCCACTGAAGCATCTGGAGTCCTGTGGCTAAGATCCCACTCAGTTCAGAACCTACAGCCCGACAAAATACTACATGGCAGAACACAATTTCCCATTAAAAATGGAGACAAGGAACATTACAAATATATAGCTTCCCTTTTAGTATGAAATTCACTCAATCACAGAGGAACCTGCAAGGATCTGCACCACTGCAGTCTTGCAGTACGCACTGGGGAAGTAACTTCAGAAGTGCCTCTGAATAATATGCCATTGTAGGCAGAGTCACAGATATCAGAGTAAGGTGAGAACACTGGTGGGAAACACCTGCAAAATGGGCACATGGAGGAACAGTCAGTATGAAGGAGCTGCAGTAAAGCCCCAAACTGAACAGGCAACAGATTATGCACCTGTGAACTGGGCTCATTCTATCAGAGGCTTTGTGCAAGAGGGGTGAATTTAAACTCTTCTGAATATACAAGTCATGAAGAAAATTTGACCAGGCATGAAATTTTATTTCTATAAGAAAACACAGTAGCTGCACTTTTAAGGGCATGTCTACACTACAGGCCCCACAGTAGCACAGCTGCAGCTATGCTACCGTTAAGTCCCTTAACATAGACACTTGCCGTGTTAATGGAAAAGGTTTTTCCGTCAATGTGGGTTAACCACCTCCCCAAGGAATTGTAGCTAGGTTGATTGAAGAACTCTCCCATCAACCTAGGTGTACCTACACTGGGGATTAAGTGGGTTTAACTAGAATGCTCAAAGGTGTGAATTTTTCATACCTGTGAGTGACATAGCTAGATTGATCGAAATTTTAAGTGTAGACCAGCCTCAATAAAAACTAAGATCCCTCTGTTCTTCTAACAATGTTTCACTTCAGAACATTCCACTAAACAGCCTGCAGAAGTTAAATTAAATTAAAATTAAATTAAGACCATAACCCTGTAATCTGATTTGCATGAGCTAGCCTCTGCACTTCAGCTAGCCTCTGCACTCCACAGAACACAAGTTAGACTGCAGAATAAGGGTCTAAATTAGGATCAAAGTTCTCGACATGTGTACAGCTTCCAGTGAATTTCAAAGGAAAGGCAGGCATGTGAGGGCAGAGTTTTATCCCAGGTTTGGGGTTATTTTTGGGTGGGTGGGGGAAGAGGAGGGTACAGCTTTCAGGGACTGAGGGAGGAAGAATGGGGGAAGGGAGCAACAACCATTATATTATTTTTGTATATTTCTGTCATTTCTATACTTCTCTCCTCCAGTATTTCTAGAAGGAAGCAATACAAGTTGCAGTCAGGCCTTGTGTAGACTAGGATAAAAAGCTGTGTTGTTAGACCGTGTTACATGTAGGCAAGGTACACTGCCTTTAACATGTGCTAAGCTAATAGAATTTAAGCATAGCAAGCAGCCTAGTCTTTAACTCCACTACTTTAGTATGTGTTGGAGTATACATTGCTTTGACAACATTAGACTTTCAAAAACACAGACAAAGCAAGTTGTACTTTTAATATGTGTTAGCTAGTGAAGGTAAACCCTGGGAAGGAAAAGCTCCTTCCCAGGGTTTAACTCCACCAGCACACATTAGCAAATACACCTTCCTTCCGAGTGAAGACATGGCCAGAGACCATACTGCTTTCCTGTACCTCATTACAGAGTGTCATCCATTTTAGTCCCAGTTTAAAGCCAGTGTTCATTCTGTTCAATGCTTTCAACTGACTTTATGAACACTGCATCAGGAAAATTCAGTTAAGGGAAACTTTGCATATGTTAATTAAATAAACCAAACATAATTTTTACACTTCCTCTATGAATTTGTGTCTGTCATGTGTCCCAGTCACACATTTTGTCCTTGAATAGGTTGAGAGTTGAGCGCCAACATTTTGCCAAGCTTCATCAGAGCAAACTTTTTAAAAGAAATTGATAGACTCTTTAATAGCCAAAATTTAAAAACATCCTGACAGTGGAACTTGTCAACTACATTTGTCTCCTTTCTTCCAGATTATTAGTACACAGTCACATAGTTACCTTGGGCTATGTTGTCTACAGAACTGTACTTTTCAACAGACCTTTCTTTTAAAAATAGCATTTTGACCCTTTTTGCACAGACAGTGGCTTGGGTTTTTAAAAGAGATTTCTTAAAGGGATACTAACTTAAAATACTGAGACAGAAGAGTGATTTTTTTAATTTTCTCATTTTACAGGTAACATTTAAGGTTACTACAAATGAAAGTAATTAATAATTACAAGTTTCTAGCCTTCAGTTTGTTTAGTTAGTGCATTTAACAGCACTTTGTGCACAGTCATTTAATTGTTTCCCTGTTGAGACAGTCAGTTTCAACTTTTTTTCTATGGATTTTCCCACACATGACAAAGAAAAGCCATTTTAAAATAACCAGTTGAATGCACTTAATTGACAGGGGGACTCTGGAATAGGTGTGGTACCTAAAAACTATACTTTTTTGGGAGGTGATTTAATTGACTAATTTTTACAAGTTTAATGCCCTTTGAGAATAAAGCAATGGGGCACCACAGCCCTCAAAAGGGTGACCCAAATGGATTTCCCCAACAGCTTCAAGATTAGAAGAGAAAGAAAAGAGGGGACACCTAGAATGCTACTACCTTAGGGCAGGGAAATCAGGAGCAGAAGTCACATCATGTAATTGGACATGGCACTTCCTAGCTACTAGTTCACCTCAAATAGAAGAAAAATGAAATCCACAATACAGATACCTTCATATATCTGGAACCATCAATGGCCTTTAGTGTTCATCGTAGGGTTCAAAGGCTCCCTTCTCTCTCACCCTGGTCTCCATTAAACTTCCTAATCTCAAAGCCTCATTCTACTACAGCCATAAGTTCCCTGGTGAAGAGCTGAACTCCCTTCAAAGCCTGTCAGCAGCACTCAGACATCCATAACAGTCACCTGGGGCTGCGGGTGCTACCTTCGCAACTGTCCTCATCCAGAAAGCAGCATTCCCAAACCTGATCTCCCACATAGCACTGCTCCCATTACCGTTTATATTACAGTAGCTCCTAGATGCCCAAGTGAAGATAGAGGCCTCATTGTGCTAGGTACTGTATAAACACATAGCATAAGATGGCCCCTACCCCAAAGAACTACCGACAGCCTCAACAGGCAATGTAAACAGTAGTAGACAAAGAACGCAAAAGCAAAACATAAGGTATATAACTAGCAAGCTGTATGCTTCTGTTTATTAGTTTCCCCAATACTATTCCCCTATATATATATATATATATATATATATATATATATATATATATATATATATACACACACACACACAGAGGTTTCCTCGCATCATCACTACTGACCCAAAAAGCCGTTCTTTCAACCTGCCCGTCACAGAGAAATAGCCTGCTTCCCAAGACAAAGTAAGCAGGGAGGGAATTCTGACATTCCAGATGCTGCAGTCAGATCCTCACAGCAGGACCCTTGCATCTATAAATAGGTCAGGCTGCAACAATCAAACAATCAAACCTAGACTACCAGAAAAATGAAATCCACAATACAGATACCTTCATATATCTGGAACCATCAATGGCCTTTAGTGTTCATCGTAGGGTTCAAAGGCTCCCTTCTCTCTCACCCTGGTCTCCATTAAACTTCCTAATCTCAAAGCCTCATTCTACTACAGCCATAAGTTCCCTGGTGAAGAGCTGAACTCCCTTCAAAGCCTGTCAGCAGCACTCAGACATCCATAACAGTCACCTGGGGCTGCGGGTGCTACCTTCGCAACTGTCCTCATCCAGAAAGCAGCATTCCCAAACCTGATCTCCCACATAGCACTGCTCCCATTACCGTTTATATTACAGTAGCTCCTAGATGCCCAAGTGAAGATAGAGGCCTCATTGTGCTAGGTACTGTATAAACACATAGCATAAGATGGCCCCTACCCCAAAGAACTACCGACAGCCTCAACAGGCAATGTAAACAGTAGTAGACAAAGAACGCAAAAGCAAAACATAAGGTATATAACTAGCAAGCTGTATGCTTCTGTTTATTAGTTTCCCCAATACTATTCCCCTATATATATATATATATATATATATATATATATACACACACACACACACAGAGGTTTCCTCGCATCATCACTACTGACCCAAAAAGCCGTTCTTTCAACCTGCCCGTCACAGAGAAATAGCCTGCTTCCCAAGACAAAGTAAGCAGGGAGGGAATTCTGACATTCCAGATGCTGCAGTCAGATCCTCACAGCAGGACCCTTGCATCTATAAATAGGTCAGGCTGCAACAATCAAACCTAGACTACCAGGTCACTCTTTGCTCAATCTTTTAGCAGTTCTCAGTCCACCTTTAAAAGATGATTATATTTAAAAGCTGAATACAATATTCCATCTGAACTGGTCCTAATCAAAATGAAACACTGTCAATGCACCCTTCCTAATTTGAGTATAGAAAATACAAGAGACAGTATTTGAGTTAAAGCTGCATTGTCAGCATGGCTAACTTGTATATTTTTTGTGTAAAAAAGGAAAAAAATCATTTTGAGAAATATTGAGAAATATCTTCAAGATTTTACAATATTATTAACACTCCCCTGAAGTGCTGAAAATTCAGAAACAACTGCACTATCTTAAAAAGAAAAGGAGTACTTGTGGCACCTTAGAGACTAACAAATTTATTTGAGCATAAGCTTTTGTGAGCTACAGCTCACTTCATCGGATGCATCAAATGAAATGAGCTGTAGCTCATGAAAGCTTATGCTCAAATAAATTTGTTAGTCTCTAAGGTGCCACAAGTACTCCTTTTCTTTTTGCGAATACAGACTAACACGGCTGCTACTCTGAAACCTGTACTATCTTAGTGTTTATGAGCCAGAAATTGGTAAGGATTATGAACAGAAACTGAACAAGGTGACTGTAATTTCCACAAATAGTGTAGTTTTATGGTCTACTCTGGCTTTAGGTTGAAACAGTAAACAAACGGGGAGAATTAAATATGACGGTAAAAAAACTTCAGTTTCAGTAATCTACTGGGTTTGTACTAGTAATTACAGCAACAAAAAAAGCCTTAAGGCAAACCCTGCCAATATGCTTTTAAGAACCATGGTCAGGCCATTTTAACCTTAGACATCTTGTCTTTTGCTGATTTATAAAACTCGTTTCAGAGTAACAGCCGTGTTAGTCTGTATTCGCAAAAAGAAAAGGAGTACTTGTGGCACCTGAGAGACTAACCAATTTATTTGAGCATAAGCTTTCGTGAAAGGTGCCACAAGTACTCCTTTTCTTTTATTTATAAAACTGGAATTATTTACAGGATTTCTTTTTTAAGTTCAGACTTTCCCCTTCTTCAGCATGCTCCTCACCACACCTCTCTCTCTCTCTCCAAGGATATTTATCAACAGACAAATAACACAGTTGTGCCAAATCAACTGTTATTCCTACAGATTGCACTGATGATTCATCATCAACCTATCAGGGAGCAGGGCAACAACGCTGAAGGAAGTAGAAAAATTATAAAGACTGCGCTGATGGACGGCTTCCTGACTTGAGCTTTTACAAGACCGATGTTCTTCCTCTGGCAGGCTTGGAGCGCTATCCACTTCGCTTGAGCCTGTTAAAGTTCCGCTCCAACAAAAAGCAGCGCGCTCCCAGCAAGGCAGACTTCCCCGTAGCAAAGCACGGAACGCTGCTGCCAAATGCCTTTGCCTCAGGTGCGGCTGAGCCGCCAGGAGCGCCGCCCCACCCCGGGGTCCTGTTCAAAGCAGGCGCTTGTAGCCTCTCTCCCGGGGAAGGATTTGGCGGGGTGTGAGTTTCAATGAGTCCCTTACAACCTCGCTTGTTTCACTGTCCTCCCCTCCAGCTGGAGCCCCGTTAGCCCCGCACACAAACCGGAGCGGCCAGATCCGGGGCTGAACTCCCGCTCCCCCAGCCTGGCCCATCCTCCGGGGCTGCACCTCCAGCGGCTGGAGCGCGCGGTTCAGCCCCGGAGGAACTTTCCGCCGCCCCCTGTGGCCGGGGACGGGGGTCCGCGCCGGGGGGTCGCAGACCTAGGACCCCCCCCACGTACGCTCTGCTCCCCGGGGACAACGGCGCCCGGCCCCGGCCCACCGGCGCGGCGAGGGGCACGAGTAGCCCCGGGAGCCCGGCGGCGGGCAGGGGAGGGGAGCGCGGCCCGAGCGCCGCAGTTGCCCCAGGCAAACTTTCCCCGCGCCGCCCGCCGCGCCTCACCTGGGGAGCCGGCAGGGGCCCGGCCGGCAGGGAGCGGCCGCGTCTCGCGGCGGCCAGGGGCTGCTGCCATCTCCCCCTGCCGCTCCGGAGCAGCTGCCCTGCCCGCGGTAGCATCCCGCTTCGCCCGCCGCCTGGGGCGCCCCTAGGGCAGGCTCATGAGGCGCGGCGGCTGCACCCGGCGGCGTCCCGCAGCCCGGCCCCGAGACTCGGCGGCTCCGCGGGCTCGTGCTGCTGAAGGGCCGGCGAGTTAAAGGCGAGGGCGCTGCCTCCGGATCCCAGGTTTTGGTTTGGCCGACAAAAAGCCAGTCCCCGGGCGGCCGCTGGTGGGGCCACGGAAGCGGCTGCGGGCGGCCCCCAGGCACCGAGCCGCGGGGCAAAACTCTCCCTCCGCACAGGCAGCCTAAAGGGGGCGCGGGTCTCGCAACACAATTTTTCGGTGGCCTCCGAGTGCGGTGGCTGGTGGCCGCACCGACCGTTTCCCCTAAAATACTTGATTGACTTTAGGAAAAGTAATTGTAAAGGTACGTGTACGCATCCAAATCCCGGTCGCTTATTATTGTAGGGTGTGGTGGTGGTGGTGGTTGGCAGAGTCAATAATAAAAATAATGCTGTGGAAAGCGATATTTGCATATTGGTTAATGTTTTGCAACAAGCCCCAGGGCAAATTAAGCCTTGGAGGGGGGATCAGCGAGGGCCAGGGGTGATGGGGGGCCAGATGCAGAGCCAGGGGAGGTAGCGGGGACCAGGAGCAATGAGGGTGGGTGATGAGTCCTGCGGCCCGAGCCAGGGTCGGCAGCTGTGTGGCTGGGGGTCAGGTTCTGTGGCCACAGCCAGGGGCTGTGGCTTAGTGCCCAGGGTCAGCACCGGCTGGAGCCCAGGTTAGCACCCAAGGCTGGGGGTTGGGGGGCCAGCACCTGGGTCTAGCCCCTGGGTCCAGCAGCCAGGGCTGGAGGTTGGAGCCTGAAGCCCCGTGGGCCTGGCCAGAGCTGGGGGTCAGTACCTGAAACATCACAGCTGGAGCTGGGTGTTGGTGCCCCAAACCCCATGGCTGAAGCCCTGGTCTGCGCAGCCAGGCTCCCTGAGTCCTGCCACCTGAGCCCAGCACCCAACCACTCCAGGGTGGAAGCTTGAGCCCCATTGTGCCCCCGCTATAGGTCAAGAACTCACCTTGCTCCTTCAGCGCTGTGCCCCACCTGTCTCCAGAGGTGGTGCAGGGTGGCGCATCCCTGAGCAAGAGGAAGTGAGTGAGAGGGGCCGATGCTTTCCCCTCTCCCCAGTCACCACATAGGAGGTCTATGGCTGCACAAAAGGCCTCCTGGTGACTGCATTTGAGTAACGTTGAGAACTGGGGGAACAGGCTGCAGGAGCCCTTGGGGCAGAGGCTCCGCAGACCACCTGCAGGGGCCAGCCCTGTCTCGCCCACACCCAGCGCTCACGGGCCAGGGTCTACACATTTCTCGGGCTCCTCATTGAGGCACAAGCTGTGCGTGCCTCAGGAGACCCCTCCCTGACTTTTGGAGCCCTTCGTCCCTCCCTGCTATTGTCACCCTGTGCAGTCCGCCTTGCTAGAGGGCAAAGAAAGGAGAGCGCTGGCAAGGAGGAGGGGCTGAATGGCATTGTTAGATTAATAGTATGGCAATTTCTGCTGGGAATTGTTTGAGGATCTAGTGTAGTGTAAGTGGGGGAATAGTCCTGCTATTGTGGGGAACTTTCCTGGCTTCTGCACTACCCCGGTGAAGTGGGCTAGCTTCGCTCCCACATCCTTTACCCAGTGGCCTCTCTGCCCTTGAGAACTCCCCTTCCACTCTCCTGTCTGGCAGAGTCCTCGTAATCCCAACAAGGCTGGGCCCAGGATTCTTGGGCTCAACCCCACTGTGGTCACCTAGGACAGGGGCTAGGGTGTCCCCACTCCGGGGTTCTCTCGCTGCACTCTAGTCTCTGACCCACTGATCATTACATACAATTTGAAGCAAATGCAAGTTCTTTAATCAACAATTAATTTTAAAAAGAATAAGGGAAAATGGGAAAGGTTAAAGGAAACACATCAACCCGTTCTGTGGCAGGGAACATCACAAACAGTGTCTCTGGAATGTCCGGGCAGTTCACAGTCTGTTCCTTGTAAGTCCCAGGCCGCCTTCTCAGGCCCTGGCTGTGCTGCAGGGATGCTGCAGGTTGGACACTCGCTCTGGTGGTGGCCACAGGCTCTCAGGCTCTAGGTGGCAGGGCCGTTCTTCCCAGCATTGCCCCCGCCCTGTCAGGGTTACCAATCCCCCTCCGAGTCTGGCCTGCAGAGCCTCCTGGCTGAGGCATCTCCCTGTGCTGGGTCCACTGCCCAGAGTCCCCCCTCGCTCTACCCAGCTGCTCACAACACCTGGCTCCAGCTCCAGCTCCACTCTGCCTCAGCTCCAGCTCCACTCTGCCTCCAGCTCCCTGGGCTGCTTCTCTGGCCCCTCTGGCTCTGGTTGCTACAGCTCTGCTCCCAGGACAGGTCTGCTCTGCAGGCTGCTTCTGTGACTCTGCTCCCAGCACTGACCTGCTTCGTGGGCTGCTTTTCTGGCCCCTCTAGCTCTGGTTGCTGCAGCTCTCCTCCCAGGGCAAGTCTGCTCTCTCTGGGCTGTGCCTCTGGCTTTGGGGCTGCAGCTCTGCTCCCAGGACAGGGTCTGCTCTCTCTGGGCTGCTTTTCTGGTCCCTCTGGATCTGGCACAGCTCTGCTCCCCAGCTCAGCTTGGGTCCCTGCTCTCTCCTTGGGTCTGCCCCACTCTGTCTGACCCAGGCAATTCTAGCCCACACGGAGGACAGGACCTCCCTGGCCTCCTGACTCCTTGATTAGTCTGCCCGCCCTGTCGTTCAGGCTGACCTGGAGCACTGGCCTCTCCCCATTGTTCCTAGGGACTGTCAGTCTCAGGGTCCTGATTCCCCATCGACCCTTCCCCCTTTTAGTACTGGGAGCTAGCAACTAAAACACCCCCACTGAATGTTAGTAAGGAGGCAACAGTCCCCTTACAAAAGGTAGATGTATGTAAGGTGTGGGCTCCAGTTGGGTGGATCCACCACAATACATTTTCAGTAAGTGAAGAGGTCACCAGAAAGGAAGAAGTGGCTCTTGAAAAGAGCAGCTATTCAGCTCCATCCAAACTAAAAATGAAAACAAGTCCTTATCACCCAGCCAAGTGTTTTCTTAGGGTGGATGTTCACCTGGAAGCACTTGTGTAGAAAAGCATCGCCACCTCATGTGGGGGCATCCCACCCCCTTCTTTTGCAGCTATTGACAGGATATTAAAATCAACAGTCCCCCAAATCTTTTAATTGGGCACTATGCCATTCCAGATTGTGTTGCCGAGTCAGTGGCAAAGATTCCATCCCAGAGATGGGAGCTGCTTTCTTTCTTTCCCACGCTTTCCCCGCTGTAGAATGTGATTATCATGCCCAGTAGTACAATTATGACCTAGGGAGTCCCTGACTGCCAACGGGCAGAGGGCGCCCCACAACATACAGTCCCTCACATCAGGCCTGATGCACGCATTGCCCCAACACACTGTTGTCATAATCTGTATTTAAGAGCTAAAAGGTGTGATGTAAGGTAGTGCTACTCAAAGTGGTGGTCCGCAAGCCATCGGCTGCCAGTCTGCGCACACATTGGGGAAAAAAATTGCTGGTCCCCCACATCAGATACCTTACGTCAGTGCTTCTCAAGCTATCATCTGCAAACTGGTAACATGCTGGTCATTAATATTGTGTGATATATGTACAGGCAGTGTATAAAGAACTATAGATGTCTGCTGGAAATACATTCTTAAAAGGTGTTTTGCAAACAATGCATAATCCCAGCCAGTCCTAGACAAAGGAATGCTATTGTGCCTGTTTTCCTGTGTGTCCAATGTAAACTGAATTAGGTAATATCTCCGACGACAATGAAAAGTACATCTACATGGAATGTAAACAAAGGCATCAAGATAAACAAGTGGAGTAGGAGGAAGAAAGACCACTTAACCATCACAAATGAGGATGGAGCCTGCACCCCCAGGAAGCCTTAGTGGCTCTTGAAACAGATACACTTTGGAAAATATAAGGTGAAACAGAAAGCCATTTTGGCATCTATCACCTAGGGGACAAAGAGGGAGCAGAACCCTATGAGCTCATGCAGAGTGGATCATCTTGGCTTGAAAACAAAGAGTAGCTGGAACTGACTATAGGGGAGAAACCTCCTTAGATAAAGATAACTTGCCAAAGTTAAGTTTTAGGCATTAGCAAGCATGTTTTGTTTTGTTGTGTGTACTTGTAACCATATCTCTGTCTTCTATTTTTACTTGTCACTTAAATATCTGTGCTTTGTTAATAGACTTATTCTTGTTTTATTACAAAACCTTCTCAAAGCTGTGTAATAAAATGAAGGGTGAAGTCCCCAGCTAAACTAACAGGCTGATGTGTGCTCTGTCTCTTTGGAGGCAGCAAACTGAATAACTTCTGTGAGTATCCATGGAGAGGGACTGGACAGTGGAGGACAGATGGTTTGGGGGAGACTCAGAACTGGAAGGGTGTTGGTGTTACCCTGCAAGGAGTAGCCAGGCTGGTGGAAGCCAGAATCAGGCCATTGTGCTGTGAGCATGCTGCTGGTGAGCTGAAGCCACACAGTGCAGAAGCACCAAGGGTTATGGGGCAGGCTGTGACAGAACGCCTGTTGATCTGTGTGAGCCCCCAAAGTGTCACAATGGCATTTTAGAGGTAGGACACTACTCGACTGATTACGAACTGTTTCACTCACACCTAAAACAGGCCTCTGCTTTGCTTACTGCTGTAATTTGATCCAAATAATCCTTGTGGCTAAAATTTGAAGAAGCAGCTTCAGTGTCAGAGGCCTAGATTTTCAAAAAGCAATTAGTGTATTTTCACAATGGGCAAACAAAACTACCAGGGCTTGTCTGTACAGAGGGTTTAAACCAGTATGGACCCAAACAGTGCTTCATGCTGCTATGCTGGCACCCGTGAATACCCAGAGGCTGCTTGTGCTGTATCTCAAAGTCAAGCAGATGATGTGGCAGTGGCAGCAGCGGGAACTTCAGCAATGGCAGAAGAAGCAGAATAACGATAATGAGCAACTGCTGCTACAGGAGCTGTTCCTGGAGCAACTTCACCATTCAGTGTCATTTCTGGTCTCGGGAAACCAGCATTTTCTAAAGGATTGCTCTAAAGAACTGGTTAATGAAGCTGTTCACAGGCCCCATGGACAGAAAGGAGCTACTGTTTAACTATAGCCTCAAGAGTTGCAGAATGGGGGAGGGGGGGAGGGAAGAGGTTTGCATCCAGCAGTTTGAAAGAACGGTAGAATGTTTTCGGAATAGGTTGTAACCTGCAAGAAAAATAACAGGCCTAAGACTATAGCTGCATGTTGTATTTTGCACAATATTTGTGAAAGGAAGGACGAAAGCCATGGTGAAAATCTTGGCCAATTTCTGTTGTTGAGAGGCACCAGTAAAGTAGGTTTATCTTTGGCAGACAGCACTGTTTGCAACTGGCACAAAGTGTGTTTGATAACACCAAGTCACCCTTCTGCTTTTTTTTTTTTTTTCTCCTTTCTGTCCTTTAGGGGCAAACAGTTCAAGAGCTACATCTAACTTTGTATTATTTCTCATGGCAAGTCCTGAGGTTCTTAACCATTTGTCTCAACAAGGACAAGAACAACTTCTATAAAATAGGCTTTTAGTACTTTGTTTAGCTAGGATAGTTACCAACTCCACCAGGAAAACACTCATGTTGGAACATTTTCTCCCTGCAAAGGTATACTCAAAGGCATTAGGGTGTCACTGTAGACAGCTCAAGGAGGACCACTACTAGATATCCAGCTGTGGTCAACAAAAGCAAAGAAGATAGCAAATAATACAGAGTTAATGTCTTTTAGAAATCAGTGGTGTGGCCTCATCTGAAATTCCACGTGCAATACTGGTCACCCCATCTGAAAAAGGACATTGCAGAACTAGAGGAGGCCCAGAGAAGGGTGATGAAAATGATCAAAAGTATTGAAAAACACGTATGAAGAGAAACTGAAAAATGTGGATCATCATCTTAGAAAGGAGATGAAAAGAGGGGACATGATAAAAGTATATAAAATAAGAAATAGTCTAGAGATGGTAGATTGGGAACTCCTGTTTTTCCTGACTCATACAAAAGAAGAAGGGGGCATTTAATGAAATTGAAAACCAACAAAACCAAATTCTTTTGCACACAGCATGCAATTATACTGTGGAACTCACTGCCCCAGGAAATCATTAAAATCAAGAATTTAGCAAGGTTCAATAAGGGATTGGACATTAATTTGGATAACAAGAATATCCAGAGTCATTAACAAAAATTGTGGAAGGGCTATGAAAGTTCATGCTTCAGGGTTTAAGACTCTGACTATTAGAAACCAGGATGAGACCTAATATAGGGCAGATTATCCCACATCTGCTTACAGCTGCATTCTTATACCTTTCTCTGAAATATCTGGTACAGGCCACTGTCAGAGACAGGTCACTGAACTAGATGGACCTAGAGTTTAAATCCAGAATGGCAATTCATATGGTCCTACAATACTATATGATCTGGGTGTGGTCTGAGAATGGAACCTGAGGAATCCACTTACTGAGAAAAAAAACAGCTCTGGATCTCACACAATCTATCATCACAGTGTGTTGGAGATGCTCCAGTTATGACAGTTCAGACTTTCATTCTGAATCTTTATTTAAGAGCACTTAAACTTTCCAAAAAATTACCTTTATGAACATGCTTAACTTTGTGCATTGAAAATAGGCCTATTGAAGTCATATGGCAAATGTACTAGTGGATACGGTGCTTACTTTTGTGAAGTCAGTAGTAACCACTACACTTGATAGTGATGGTAGGATCACGCCCTAAATACTCACTATATAGACCAGGGGTCTCAAACACGGGTCAGGGATGTGCAGCCCACCATAGGCACCAACTCCACCAGCAGCCAAGCTCCCCTCACCCCCAGCCCTCTCTCCTCCCGAGCGCACCGCATCCCCGCTCCTCCACCTACCTCCCAGCACGCTTAGGACTTTCCAGGAGGGAGGAGCAGGGACGCGGCACGCTCAGGGAGGAGGTGGAGAAGAGGTGGGGCTGGGGAGGGGATTTGGGGAAGATGTTGGAATGGGGGTGAGGAAGGGGTGGAAAGAGGCAGGGCCTCATGGACTAGATGAGCAGCCTGAGGTATGAAGTTCAGCATGTATGGTTCTTTGCTGTGAATAGTTGGAAAGAATGTTTGTTAAAAGTGGCAATGTATTTTGTATGCATAGTTACATTAAAAAGTTCCTGCCATTACAGCTATGTTGATAGACTGTTAGTGTAGATCATTATCAGTGTTACTGACCGCATAAGGAATAGTTACAGGTGTTTATATTTTATTAAACCCCCTCTTTGCATTACAGTTTTTAAAAAGTTAATACATTGACTTTTAATAGCATACTATATTACTCTTATTTTTTTACTATACTTTTGTATCATTGTATGAAAAGGTTTCAGTGATGCGGCCCTCGGGCCAACATACTAGTCCTCATGTGGCCCTTGTGGTGATTTGAGTTTGAGATCCCTGATATAAACAAAGTATACAGGCAATAGAATGTATCAAAAATAGCTGTTTAATACACATTTTATTCCACTATATTTGAAGATTCGGCTTTGCTTGGTTTGACAATATTTATTTTTAGTCCATGTTCTTTAGTGGAAGATTAGAGCTTGTAGGGCTCCAAAAGGAAGTGTGTTTTCAACTTGCCATGAAGATAGTCCTCACTGAGGTTCAGTGTTCTTTAACATGGCTGCAGAAAATTAATTTAGAAATAAGTTATTAGAGCTACCAACATTTTTCAAAATTAGATTTTTCAAGTAGGTTTTTCAACAAAATTTTGAGACAAAAAGACAAGTGAATTTTTATTATGCTTTCCCACCATCTGTAGAGCAGAATGAAATTGCCATCTGCCATGCTGTAAATTATTGCCCTATAAAAAGGGTTAATCGTGTGCATGCCAGATCCTCTCCACCCTGGCCAGCTTTCTCTCTCTTCCACTAAATATTATTGTGGTGCTGCTAAACCAGCTAACTTGTATATGACCAGAACAATTTAACAAGAGGTATTGCAATTGTAATCAAAACAATCCACTTATGTATGGGTATCAAAGAAATGTTAATTAAGCTAGCAATCCCCAACTCATTCACTTTTTATTAATAAGAATAAACAATAGTTGCTAAGTGTATTTGTCTGTGTTTACCTATATCCTGTTAGTTTACCAGTGTAACCAAATTAGCTTTTAGATGCTAAATCCATTCCATGTCTTAATTGTGTTCAGTTAACCTTAAGATCAAAGAGGTGAGATACTGCAGGAAACTAATATTATCTCCAGGTTTCAGAGTAGCAGCTGAGTTAGTCTGTATTCGCAAAAAGAAAAGGAGTACTAGTGGCACCTCAGAGACTAACCAATTTATTTGAGCATAAGCTTTCGGGAGCTACAGCTCACTTCATCGGATGCATTCAGTGGATATTATCTACAGCTTAACTCTGTTTTAATGCCTAATTGCCTTATGCAAATAAGTAACTAGATTTCCTGTGCATGGATAGGAAATTGAATGTTAACTTCAAAGTGGTGGGTTTGTGTGTGCTCAGAGAAGAATCCTGTCACATGCTGTGCTCAAAACACTTAACTGCCTGCTTCAGCTATAAGAAAAGGAGGACTTGTGGCACCTTAGAGACTAACAAATTTATTTGAGCATAAGCTTTAGTGAGCTACAGCTCACTTCATCAGATGCTGTAGCTCACGAAAGCTTATGCTCAAATAAATGTATTAGTCTCTAAGGTGCCACAAGTACTCCTTTTCTTTTTGCGGATACAGACAAACACAGCAGCTACTCTGAAACCTGCTTCAGCTATAAAAGTGAAATGTCGGGCCTGATCCTGCATCTCTAGTCTGTAAACTTTAAACAGGGAAAGTTTAAGCTGTGGGACTGAGATCTTCCAAGTAGTTATTTGGAAAAGCATGGAAAGACTAACAGACTTTATATCTAAGCTGCATTTAGATTCTAACCTTTTGGGATGATTCAGAGAGATTTTTGCAAGCCAGCAGACTCATCCATCACTGCCATTGATAGAAGGCCATAGCAAGCATTTGTAATGTATATAATCTTAACTATTCAATAACTCTTCTTTTATTAATAAACCTTTAGTTAATTTACTAAGGATTGGCTGACAGCGTGATATTTGGGTAAGATCTGAGACACACACAGTGACATGGGGGAAAAGAACCTCACATGTGGTGATTTGAGTTTTCAATAAACCAAACACCATATTAGACCTTTTTGCCTAGATAGGAGCCAAGGACTGGAATGCCTAAAGGGGACTGTGTTTGGGTTCTTGTTCACCAGTGTGGTACTACAGAAGCCCCTTTGATACTGTTTTGGTGACTCTCTCTTAGGTAAGGAGACATTCTACTGTTGTAAATAGTTAAACTAGAGCTATTAGATGGACTTCTCAACTCTCACACATCAACTCAATGCCAGAGGAAGAAATAGAATTGAGACATTCAATCCCCTGCTGTTACTGAGTCCACTTCCTGCTCTCTTGAATTCTTCTGCCATGTTTATTTGAATGGGAGAATGATTAGCTTAAATATAAGAAAAGGAGTACTTGTGGCACCTTAGAGACTAACAAATGTATTTGAGCATAAGCTTTCAAGAACTACAGCTCAATTCATCGGATGCATGCATCCGATGAAGTGAGCTGTAGCTCACGAAAGCTTATGCTCAAATAAATTTGTTAGTCTCAAAGGTGCCACAAGTACTCCTTTTCTTTCTGCGGATAGAGACTAACACAGCTGCTACTCTGAAACCTAGCTTAAATATGCAATTCAAATTTTGTATGCATTGGTGTCTCTATGACAGTGGTCACCCAATATGATAAACTAGGGCAGTACATGAATCTGCAAAGTAACGAATGTGAACTCAAGATATAATGTGCAACAGATATTTTAAAGGGGTGAAATATCACAGGAAGAATAAAATAGACAGTCAGTTTCGGAGCTGTCTGGAGATGTTCTTCCCACTCCTACATCCATATCCTTAAAGGTCCCAGATTACTCAAATCTTCAGTGACATAACTAAGAGAGGCATCCAGAAGTATTGGCCTTTGATATTAATGATTAAAGCCCGGGGAGAAAGGGGCAAAAAAAAAAAAAAAAAAAAAAAAGGACCTGGAGGTAAAAAAGGGAACCAAAGCCTTTCAAGGAGATTTGAGTTTGAGAAGCACCTATAACTTTATCATCTGGATGTTCATGCTGCTTGTGGAGTTTACACATCACTAATGTGTAAGAATTCACTAGCCACAGTGAATTTGAGGGGTTTTTTTTATATACAGTATATGGAAAACCATCAATACATTGTAAAAAGGTATCAAAAATATGCTCAAACAGTCCAAAAGCTTTATTTAAATTTTCAGTTAATCCTAATATTCCTGACCGCATTATCCAGATTCCTCTCCACCAACGACACAGTGAAAGTACAATTAGAAAGGCAAAAATTGACACTAGCCATCTATCTATTCTTCAAAGTTATAGAGACTGCCAAAGATGGGTGCAAGTAGATATTTAATAACCTAAAATTATGGCTGGACATTTTTGTTCTGAGCAGTTTGATCTCTATATGCTTTTACTGCAAAAGCCATATGTATAAATTGAGATTTAACCTACTGGAGCTAAAATATGTTGTGACATAACCTCTGTCTATTTAGGATTTCACTAGTGTGATGCTGAAGTTGAGATATACATTGGTTACATTTTGCCTTAGTTACGAAAATCAGGTAAATATAGGTAAATAATCTGAGTTCCTCCTTTGAGGAGTTAGTGGTAGATGGGGAAATACTATGTGAAAGCTCGAAAATACATTTTTAAACCAGCAAAACTGGTTGCTTCATATATTGAACAAAGCAATACATTTTTCATTCAAGTATTTCTTCATATGTGCTTAGGATTTATGATAAATTTTAAGAACATAAGAATGGCCATACTGGGTCAGACCAAAGGTCCATCCAGCCCAGTATCCTGTCTACTGACAGGGGCCAATGCCAGGTGCCCCAGAGGGAGTGAACGTAACAGGTAACAATCAAGCAATTTCTCTCCTGCCACACATCTCCACTCTCTGACAAACAGAGGCTAGGGACACCATTCCTTGCCCATCCTGGCTAAGAGCCATTAATGGACTTAACCTCCATGAATTTATCCAGTTCTCTTTTAAACCCTGTTATAGTCCTAGCCTTCAAAACGTCCTCAGGCAAGGAGTTCCACAGGTTGACTGTGGGCTGAGTGAAGAACTTTCTTTTATTTGTTTCAAACCTGTTACCCACTAATTTCATTTGGTGGCCCCTAGTTCTTATATTATGGGAACAAGTAAATAACTTTTCCTTATTCACTTCCTCCACACCACTCATGATTTTAAATACCTCTATCATATCCCCCCTTAGTTTCCTCTTTTCCAAGCTGAAAAGTCCTAGCCTCTTTAATCTCTCCTCATATGGGACCCATTCCAAACCCCTAGTAATTTTAATTGCCCTTTTCTGAACCTTTTCTAATGCCAGTATATCTTTTTTGAGATGCGGGGACGACATCTGTACGCAGTATTCAAGATATGGCCGTACCATGGACTTATATAAGGGCAGTAAGATATTCTCTATCCCTTTTTTAATGATTCCTAACATCCCGTTTGCCTTTTTGACTGCCGCTTGTTCCTTTCTACTTCAAACTACAGCCTACATTTTTTAACACCTGGAAAGCAAATTGAATTAAAAAATTATATTTATGGATCAAGTTGAATTCTGAAAATTATGATTAATTACATTTGTGGTACAGTCATACAAGATATAAAGGGAGATACTCTGCCACTAGGATCTACTTAATCTCAGTTTTAGGGATATATGCAAATAATATTGAAATTAGTAATATGCCACCCCTTCACTTCCTGCTCCATGTTGCATAAATCGAACAATTAAGAAGTTTACTGTATCCCAAATTATACCTTGTTTTACATGAAACTTACTTTCTCTCCTTTGTTTACAAAATAGGGGATTCAAATTGCTAACAGACATATTGAAAAAGGATATAATTTAATCTAGTACAGAGTTGAAGAATCTGGCAAATAGGTGAGGCTCTTGTGTCCTAGATGTAGATGGAATACCTGTTAAAGCCCCTGTCCTGCAACACACACATGCTTAACTTTATTAGCATGAGTAGTCCTATTGACTTCAAACAGAAATTACTCAGGCCAGTGAAGTTAAGCACATACTTAAGTGTTTATTCAATTTGGCAGCAATTCTGCAAAGGTGAATGGTACTTAGATAAAATATACTCTAACATGGACTTGAAAATGAAGGAACTAATTCCGATCTCACTTATGCTTCAGTAAATAAGAAGCAACTTTGCTTAAATCGATGTATTTACACCAGTTTGAGATAATCATCAGCTCCACAAAATCCAGTACTATATCATACTCTGAAAATTTGGAATAAGCTTCACAAAAATGTAAACTTTTATGTGGATCATGTGAACATCTGAAATTACAAAAAGAAAAATAGTGAAAAATGTTCTAGAACTATTGGAAGAGCAAAGGATACTAAACATTTGATTTATGCTTGTAACAAATTTTGTTTTTTCTACAGCTGCAAAATAAAAACAATCTGGATGCAGAAGAGAGGACCAGCTGCAATTAAAGCTGTTTGCTAGGATTAGTGAGCTCATTTCTAACATCTCAAAGAATCCAATGTCAAATTGGATTTAAAAATAACCCTTCCAAAACACATTTAGTATCTTACCTCGGAAGCCTGATAATCAGACCTTGACACAACTCCTCATAATACAATATTGTTATGAGCAAGAATAAGATACCACCTACTATGCTATAAAGGAAACAGTTTGCAGTGTTATCTGTTCAACTGGAAAAACCGTAAAGGACGCCAACCTTCAATTAACATTTTAAAATTCTGGACACAAATTGTTCCTGGCAGTGCTTGAAATCTACAGGAACGTATGCACGTTTTGGGACTGTGCTCAGGTGAAAGCATATTGGGAAACTATATTTGCTTAAACACCACATTTTTAAAGGTAAACATGGAAATATTAGCTTGTGTATTGAGCCTCTCCCACACACAGCTCAAAGGGAGATTTAAAATGCTCAGGTTTATTCATTGCTAAGAAGATACTATAGACACTGGAAATATATCACAAATTACTGTACCTGAATAGACATGGCCCTCTAAAATGCACTTCTTATAAGAGACTTTTCTTGGACACATCTAATAAAAGCAATGATTTTTTTCTAAAATACTGAAAGTCAAAATTTTGAAAACATATCCTTCCTTCTCTCTCCCACCTACACTTTACCTTTGTTTTGCCTATCCCATCCCACTCTTTTCCATCTTCACTTTAGTTTCCTTTACTTCAACCATATAATTACATTATGGTTGTGCTATCCTCCTGCAGGAGTAAATGTCTCTATTTTTTAAGCTGTTTGTGCATGGATTAGTTACATTTTGGAGGAAGGAGGCAATATTGAATTCAAATCTGTATTTTAAAAATCGTTCCGACTTCAGCTTCAAAATACACTTAAAACAATGTGTAAATGAAAGGAATACACAGAAAATATATCACAAAAAAAGAGTATGTGTAGCCTCCATTTCTATTATACTCTGGCCAGTCAACAGCAAGCATACAACAAAAAGATTGTTTTAATATTTACAGCAACATTAAAATATATTCTAATATGTCTCAATGCTTTGTGGAGCTACCGTATTATCAGAAGGTGAGTGCCTATACTACGAGTACAATGCAGCTATTCTAATAGCAGTACTAAAGGGCATTACAGAACTAGGGAAAAGCAGGTGTGTGTGTGGTGAGATAAGCCTGGATGCACTCAAACTTGATGCATCATTAATAAAGTGCAACTTAGGCGAACACTTTAGGGAGAAACTGGAACTTGAGATAATCTGCCCTTCCTTCCTTTTCAATTTTTACAAAAAAACCAGAAGTCTTTGTTTTTGCCACTGCCCTCAAAAAGAGGTATTCAAACAGTCATTTTTATTCTAGAATAAGAAAATTTCAGTTAACTGAGCACATAATAGACAAAGGAATGGAGAAAATGGAACTACAATAGACACTTGCTTTATAATTTTGTTGAAACAGACATACCATATAATGAATGTCCTACCACTGTCAACAATGATTCATTCTTGCAGGCTATGCTCACATATTCCCTTAGTGGATCATGGTTCTTTTGCTATGAGGCCAAAGTTTGATTGATAAATATGAACTTTCCTTCCTGGACTACAATGGAGCGGCTGCAGCAAGAGGCCTCTGCTTCAGAAAAAAGTTATCGGCAATTAAACCTGAATTCTTTCCCATCTCCCTTTGCTGCAAAGGAACATTTGTACTCCACCTCCAAATACATTAGTATTCAGTTGCCAAAAAAGAGCAATTATTTATACTGGATGGAGTTACTGTACATTAGCGGATCTTACATTTTGTATTTTTGTGGTTGTTTGCCATAACCTTGATAGTAAAAACCTACATTCACTATATTCCTGCTAACTCTATCCCCTTTTATTACTGCTTTGCCAGTGGCCATGAAGACACCCCCTTACTAAATGAAGACATCGCTGTTATTCATTCCTCAGCTGAAAGACACTAGTTCCATCCAGCATAGAAACACAATGTATTTCAAACTGGTAGTAAGGAATCACCCTCATTATACCACTTTGTTTCTCCTTCAGAGTCCCAAATTCGATACACATTGTCCCGCAAGTCTGGTTGTCCTTCTATTCGAGAATATGACTCCCTTTATCTGGAAAGGTGGATGTTTTTCTCCTTCATAGAAAAGCATTTCTGAATAAAAGAAGAGGACTACTTGTGGCACCTTAGAGACTAACAAATTTATTTGAGCATAAGCTTTCGTGAGCTACAGCTCACTTCATCGGATGCATTCAGTGGAAAATACAGTGGGGAGATTTATATACACAGAGAACATGAAACAATGGGTGTTACCATACACACTGTAACCAGAGTGATCACTTAAGGAGAGTGGGGGGAGTGGGGGTGGGGTGGGGAATAGAACCTTTTGTAGTGATAATCAAGGTGGGCCACTTCCAGCAGTTGACAAGAACGTCTGAGGAACAATCTTGTAATAAAATACTTAAAATGCTCTCAAAAGACAAAATACACAGTCCACTACACAGAAGTATTTGTATCTCTGTACTGCTTTGCAGCTGAAAGACAGGTCACTTTCATCCTAAAATTTAAACTCCAACCCTAAATGATTTGGCAGAACTATATTCTTGACAGTCTTCTGAATGCAGCAACCTCACAATTTGAATTAATCTCTTTGCAGTACCTTAGTAGCCCAAAGAACGTCTCCATTCAGACAGAGGCCCTATTTTAACTGGGTTTCAGCCACAACATGTAGGGCAGAGGTGGCCAAACTATGGCCCGCAGAACCCTCCTGCCCGGCCCCTGAGCTCCTGGCCTGGGAGGCTAGCCGGCGCAATGCTCTGGGCAGCGAGGCTGCGAGCTCCTGGGGCAAGATAGGAATAAACGGTCAGTTTTCACAATGGAGAAAGGTAAATAGCTGGGTGCCCGCAAGACCTGTACTGGGACCAGGACTGTTCAACACATTCATAAATGATCACGAAAAAGGAGTAAACAGTGAGGTGGCAAAATATGCAGATGATACAAAATTACACAAGATAGTTAAGTTCAAAGCAGACTGTGAAGAGTCACAAAGGGATCTCACAAAACTGGGTGACTGGGCAACAAAATGGCAGATGAAATTCAATGTTGATAAATGCAAAGTAATGCACATTGGAAAACAATCCCAACTATACATACAATATGATGGGGACTAAATTAGCTGCCAGCACTCAAGAAAAATCTTGGAGCCACCGTGGATAGTTCTCTAAAAAACACTCACTCAATGTGCAGCAGCAGTCAAAATAAGATAACAATGTTAGGAACCTTTACAAAAGAGTTAGAGTAAAACAGAAAATATCATGCCACTATATAAATCTATTGTATGCCCACATCTTGAATTCTGTATGCAGTTCTGGACACCTTACCTATAGCTGACCTATCCATCCTCATTCTTAAAGGAAACCTGCACAACACTTTCTAAAGACGAGCCTGGGAGCTTAAAATCATTACTCCGCTAGCCACTACAAATGGTGGATCGAACAGAAAACACTGGATTTATAGCTTATTGCAACAATCTGTAACGGACTAAACAATCTGTTCGACTTTCCATTTTGCTGTGGTGCTGGGAGTACCTTTCCCAGACTTGAAGAGCTCTGTGTAGCTCAAAAGCTTGTCTCTCTCCCCAACAGAAGTTGGTTCAAATAGAAGATATTATCTCACCCACCTTGTCCATCTCAAAAAAGATATATTAGAATTGGAAAAAGCACAGAGAAGGGCAACAAAAATGATTAGGGATATGGAACAGCTCCCATCCGAGGAGAGATTAAAAACACTTGGACTGCTCAGCTTGGAAAAGAGATGGCTGATGGGGGATGTGATAAAGGTCTATAAATCATGAATAGTGTGGCAAAAGTAAGTGTTATTTACCCCTTCACATAGCACATGAAGCAGGGGTCACCAATGAAATTAATAGGCAGCAAGTTTAAAACATAAGGAAGTACTTCTTCACACAATGCACAGTCAACCTGTGGAACTCTTCGCCAGAAGGTGTTGTGAAGGCAAAAAGTATAACAGGATTTAAAAAAAATTAGGCAAATTCATGGAAGGGTAGCCCATCAAAGGCTATTAGCCAAGATGGTCAGCGACAAAACGCCATGCTCTGGGTGTCCCTAAACCTCTGACTACTAGAAGCTGGGACAGGACGACAGGGGATGGATCACTCAAATTGCCCTGTTCTGTTCACTCCCTCTGGCACAAACCATGGTCAGAAGACAGGATACTGAGCTAGATGGACCATTGGACCAAACTACCAGAACAGCCACCTGACAGCTTCCATTACTATGCATCTTGTCTGAATTCAAACACATTAAGAAGTCATCTTAATACTAGTGCCTTGAACCATCCAGTTTATACTATCTTTCAGCAATCTCAGTGTTTCTGGAGTCAGCTACTTTCAATGGCTAGGAGGCTGGATGTCTTCTATTTTTGTTTCTAAGGCACACTTTTTTTTTTTTTAAACAAAGATCCTTGCTTCACATGCAGATTTAATGTGGCCAAAAACCTTTGTTAATTTTTTAAGTTATTCATCATAAAACATATCCCCCACCTTAGAATGCTACTGATGAGAGGGTCTTCATGCTTCTTCAGGGTGGTTACACACACTTCTTGGTGGAAGCACATATCTTATGGCTTGCACCTACTGGTAATTCCTTTATGGTGGTTGGAAAAGAGACATCGGATATTAAACTAGCATCACATAAAAAGAGCCAAAAACTACCAGCTTTTCTATACTGTAAATTGCTTTTACTAAATAAATCAAATAGTTCTCATATGTATTTTTCATAACATCTTTTATATACAAAAAACATAGAAGAATAAACCTTTAAGTAGCAGTTTTACAGACTGAGTCACCATAATCATTGTTTTGAATGTTCCTGGATATTCAATGTCAAGTTTACAAATCTGTATATTCTGAAGAACTGTTAAGATTATGCTAACATCCCCTTCTGACACCTTTTCACCTGTCTTATTCTTCAGTAGCTTTTACCCTTAATTCAAAATGCAGAGTGTAAATAGAACAAAATATATGTAGTTACTTGCATCCTGTTGTCCTGATTTAGGGACACTAGCCTGTATTTCTGCAGACGTTTAGGTTTAGTCTACACTAGAAGTGCTACAGCAATGCAGCTGCAACTATGCAGTTGGTGAAGACGTTCTGTGCTGATGGGAGAGAACTCTCCCATCGGCACAATAAAACCACCTCCTTGAGAGGTGTAGCTATGTCGGTGGGAGCATTACACAACACTGTCCCCACCAGCGCTTAGGTTGCTGTAACATACTTCAGTCAGGGGGGTGGCTTGTTCATGCCCCTGAGTGACAAAAGTTGTACCCACGTAAGTGGTAGTGTGTACAAGCCCTTAGTAATTGACTATAAAGATGAATAACAAAGATGTACTTGTGTGCTATCCTTGGTATACTTGAGTATATTTAATTAGGGAAAAGGATACACAATTTAAATTTGTGTATCTCCAAAACTGATGTGGCGCAAACACTCAAGATAACACGCTTTCAGGATTTAATTCATCATCAAACAGTTGCAATAACTAGCTATCACATGTTTCTACTGAATACTGTACAGTAGGTACAGATACAATTTGAGTCCATCTTTCCAGGGGGTAGGGTTGTTAATATTCAACTTCTTGAATGCTTTTTAAAAATGTTTTTCTGGACTGTTTTAAAAGAAAATGTGCTAGCATTATTACCATTTAATTATTTAGCACTTCTTAGTTCAACCACCTGAACACATAAATTTAATTAAAGCAAACAAGTGACAAAAGTTCAGATCGGGTCATATGACTGACCAAATCTAAATCAGCAATTGCAGCAGATGGCCAAACACAGTTCCTCCCCCTTCACCTGACCACCAATACCAGATTTTAACTTCGGAGCTTAATCTGTGTTCACAAACCCAGCCATTTAGTTAGATTTATTAGCAGAAAGAAGGCAGTAGGAAGGTGATTACATTTTGAAATAAGCTTCTTTGAGATTTACCAACTTTTCAAATAAAATATTACTTTCCCTTCATCTCTTCTATTAAAACATTTTTATATCCCTTATTTTTCACCACAGTATTTTTATATCCCTTATTTTTCATCCTGTCACAGGATCCCATTCAACAATTAATCATGCTTATTTTGAGTACCACAAAACTGAGCTGCAGAAACCTGGGCCAGGATTGCTGCAGATTACAAAATGTTAGAACGTTATGCTTTTTCACAACCCAGATATGTGAAAGGACCCAATGGTAACCCTTATTGATAGGCCTATTGCTCATTTCAAAACGATGAAATATTCTCTCCTCCCCTTCTAGAAATCTGTGAAATAAAGTGGTAAACATATTCTCTTGAAAAGTGAATTTTAGATTCAGTATTAGAGTTCAGTTTCTAAATGATTATCAGTTGCATAAATATAAAAACACATGATCAAGCAAAATATTTTTAATTAGTAAGCTGATCATAAATAAATCCATGTAAAAGAATTAACAGGATTACAAAGTTGGGTTTTTCCTATGTGATTCAGATTTCTTAATATGTATCATCAGTCAACCTCATTTTAACTGGGCAAAATGATCTATTATTGAATATGCAACACTGCTGCACACTGAGCAATTCATTGTGTAGTTACATTTTTACATTTTCTTTACAAATGTAACACTTATGTACATTATATATTTTATTTCTACAATTCATGTACTGTATTGAAACTCTATAGTCTTCACAGGGAAAATGTTGAAGTCTTTTAGTGAATATGAATCATTCCTTTTAAAAAGTAATATAAACAAACACCATATAGCACTGCCCTTGTCACCTCTGCAAGAGTCTGACTCCAGAAAGGTTATCACAATAAATGTAAGAAAAAAGATTTGATCTAATTTTACATATCATTAAGAAATATCATCCCACATAGCTACATAAATTCAACAGCTTGCAATAAACAGAGCACCATACTGCTGCACTACTGGAAACGTGTATAAACCAGTTAAAAATGTACTAGTGAAAGAGCATCATTACGCCTATCATTTTCAGGCTGAAGCAAATCCGTAAAATTCCACTGGAAGTGTGCATTTTTCCTTTAGCTGCAAAGCTGATACGGTGCTTTGCACTGTATCTTGTGAAGAGCAAATGCCTGTTGCTATGTGCTTCTCTCACAGCTAACGTTTATATCCAAAGTTGGGAATTTTCTTCTTTCTTCCACTTTCACTTACAAATCTGCTGTTGAATGTGAAGTAAGAATTCATAATAAGAGAATGCTGCCTCTGTCCGGTCTTCAACTAAGTGCTGGAAAAAATCTGTTTTGGCAGGAGACTCATCTCTGCAACAGAAGAAAATGTATTAGTCAAAGCACTAAGCAAAACTATTGTAAAGACAAGTATAAGCAGGAAGTCCATACACTGCATACTGCTCTTGGAGAGCTAGGATTCAGCAAAAAAATGCTATTAAGTAGAGCTAATAGGGAATTTTCCATTGAATGATTTTCTGATGAAAAATGCCCTTTTTGCATTTTGTAAGGAAATTTCAGTTTTGCCAAAGGGACAGTTCCTGGCTGCCCTGATGGAAGGCTGCCAAGGCTGAGCACCCTGACTCTCCACCATCCTTCCACCTCAGGAGGCAGAGAATCAGAGCACTCAGCCTTCTCACCACCCTGGGCAAGACAGACTGACCACCCCCACTCTCTTCCTCTAGAGAAAGAGGAGGGATGGGGGAAGAGGACGCTGAGTGGCCAGGCTCTCCCCCTCTCTGGCTGCCAGAGTTTGGGGGTAACTGAGGGTATGTCTACACAGCAACTAGACACCCACAGCTGGTTCATGTCAGCTGACACAGGTGTAGCCCAGGCTCTAGGACCCTGCGAGGTGGAAGGGTCTCAGAGCTCCCAACCCGGAAGTCTACACAGCAATGAAACAGCCCCACAACCCGAGCCCTGAGAGCCTGAGTTGGCTGGCATGGGCCAACTACAGGTTTTTCTTTGCTCTGTAGACATACCCTGAGTAGTTCAGCTCTCTGCCTCTTGAGCAGCCAGGCTGGAAGGCCCTTGTCAATTTCACTTTTTGCCTGTGCTCAAATTTTCCGGGTTGCTGACCAAAATAGTTTTTTTTCTTGAAAGTGTTATGTTTTGACTTTGTAAAGTCCTGGACAAAAACATTTAAAAAACATGATTTTTTTCCACAGTAAGTGATTTTCATTTTCTGGACAACTCTGCTAATAATGATATCAGTTTTCCACAGTAAAAAAAACCAACCTTCTTTCCTGTTATAAAAACAGGAACTCTAGAATCCGGGTTAAAAAATAGGGAGAGGAAAAAAAATATTAAAAATCTTTAGCCTTAAAAAACAAAACAGACTCAATAAGAAACAGTTAGGAAAAAAGGATTTTTGTGGCAGCAGGTGCCATGATTCTGTTGACAGCAATGGACTTTGATCTGGTTAACTTTTAAACTTTTTATAAAATTTTCAAGATTATAGTGTCTGCTGACATATAATCTTCAATTTTTTTTTTCCTACAGGTGGAACAGAGAAAGGAGAGTGAAAGAGGCAATAAAGCCCCAATCCAGAAAACACTTTCAAATGTGTTTAACTTTAAGCATATCAACAGCATCCTTGAAGCTACTGCAAGCTAAAAGCTAAGCAAAATTTTTTGCAGAATCAGGGCCTTAGACTGCAAATTCACTGGGGCACAGGCTGTCTCCATCATTTGTACAGCACCTACTGTAATTATGCCCCTGTCCTTATTAAGGCCTTAGTATGCTACTGTAATGCAAAGAGCAGCAGCTATGCTAAGAATTAAATATGGAATTTCAGCCCTAACTTTGAATTTCTTGTCTTTTATTAATTTGGGTGACAAAGATAATCTCTAGAGAAATCAACTGAAATTACTGATAATCATTTCTTTAAACAGTTTTTGATGTATTCAATTTTTAAAGGTGTAAAACGTATACCCAAGATACAGATATTTCATTCTCAGCTAACCAACAACATCTGAAAAGTAAGAAGTCAAAGGAAATGCTGTTACACCCTTTCCTACAAGATTGTTCAGCCAACAGTGCCACTCTAATTTACCTGAGCCTCTTCTTCGCTTCATGGACAACAGCCAGCAGCCAACATTCAATGTAATTTCTCTTAAAAACCTGTCAGACGTGGTGTCTGATGAAAAATCTACTGACCGGATACAAGTATAAGCATTTTATGAGGTCTTAGTTTTTCAAGTAGGCAATAGCTTGAAAAGAACAAGAACTTCAGTAAAGAAATTCAATAGTATGTATAGTACTCTGATGAAGAAGAATACAGTTCACATTTTATATTAAGGTTCCATTTTATAAATGGTTTATAAAGGATTAATAAATTATTAAATATTGTAAGCATGTTATAGAAATTAGTAGCACATTAGTTATATAGATGGTGGTAGGCATACAAAAGGTGTTTGAGATTGTTATAAACCATGGTTATAAGCTACGTATTGACCTGTCTGACTAAATCTATAACAACCGATTAACAAAGTATTAAAACATCCATTAATAACTCTATAAACCATTTATAAATGGAGCCTTAATATAAAATGACACTGGAAATTGATTCAGTTATTTTAATTTATCATGGGGCACATATTGTTCAGTATTTTCATAATAGTAAAATGTATTGATGTCTGAACTTTGACTTGGCACTCTAAAATTAAATGAATTTAAATATTTAGTAAAGCAATCTCTGCAATTAAGATGTCTTTGATACCACTGGGCCTGATCTTGTGAGGTGCTCAGCATTTCCTGTGGTATGCTGAGTGCCTTGCTTCCCACTTATTTCAATTAGAAGTTGAGGGCACTCAGTATCTCTCAGGAGCAGGATTTGAGAGCTGCTAGTATGGAATATAATTCTGTTCCCCAGAGATGTATAAAAGGTGAGATTACAGAAAGTTTCACTGTAAAAATACTTACTTTATTACTTGAAGAACTGGGCTTAAAGGTCTACTGTCTCTAAGCCAGGATATAAAAGATCGGGCTCTGTCTGAAGAAAGTGTATCTAACTCTGGAAGCTGTGTCTGGTTGAAGAATGTAATTAGAAAAATAAAGTTTTACAATGCAAGGAAATATAACCTAACAAATTAAAAGAATCATGCTGAAATAAATCAATGGTAGGCTGGAACAATTACTCTAAAAATAAATCCCCTGGGAAGCTCCCCAACTGCGGATGACTGACAAATTAAACAGCCATTTTTTATACATTATGTTTCTGGGTACTGAACGGGTGTGTGTATATATAAGAAATCAATTAGTAAAATAGGTACATGAATAAAAGAGTTAAAAATGGTTTGGGAGAAGATGGATGTCAGTCATGACATGATCCACAAGGGAAACAGTCCAATCTCATCCTACAAAATCATTTACTATGAATTGTATTACATATGCATTTTCTCTTTGATAAGCCTAAATGCAAGGATTTCATAATTTTTCCTCCTTAAATAAAATTAATCACTATATTTGAAGTAAAAGACATTTTAGGAAACAGGCCTATAAAAAACACAGTATGTAGATTAATTCTGTCCTAACTATATTCACATTTTACCTTCCCTCCCTCCCCCCCCCGAAATGCATTATTTTAACTTCTTCCCCACACAAGTTCCTGAGCATTGTCCTCTGAATAACTTTTACAGCCCCAAAGAGACCCACATACATACAACCACCACAAACAAGCCCTGAACAGCAACCCCCAAAGTTCAACACAAGGACTGGACTTGTCTCTCTAATTGGCTGTGGGATCATTGCTGAGCAGCGAAAGATGCTTCATTCTGCCTGAACTGATCATACTGCCTTTGAGGCTTGCTTAGTTTATGGGGCAATTAACATGGGATCAAAATTCATTTATCTGATTACAGTTTTAAAACTAATTACTGTCCTCTGTAGTAAATGGATAGAATGAATTATATTTTAAAAAGTTTCACTTACATTTCTGTAATGGCCAGTCATTCCCTATCATAAATTCATGACCCCTTTGCTTTTGCACTGAAAATAATAAAGCTATCCTTGCACCATTTATCTTCCTCTATTAAGATACTACTACCCTTTCTTCATTCAAATCCATCCTTAAAACCCCCTTCTATGGTGTCACCTACAATTGCCAACTAATTATAGCTGAGTAGAGGGATAGTTATGACTACATTACACATGCAAAATAGATTTTAAAAACTTAGAACTAACGTTATTGTTTTTGTGCTAGTTTTCACTGTGACCATTCTGCTGTATGCTTGACTTCTCATCATCCCCCCGACATCTGGTTTTTGTCCTTCATATTGTAGTCTTTAGGGCAGAACCTGTTTTCCTGTGTGTGTTTTCTACAGTATCTAACATATTTAGTTCTACCCAAATACAATTCTGTTCAGAATTTTTTGTACAGTACAGTATTTTAATAAGATCCCTCTATCCTCAAAACAAACATCTGTTCTCTGACCTTTTGGAAATAAAATCTTAGTGCTGTCTGAATCACACACACTTAGGGGGAGATTTTCAAAAGCATCTCAGGGAGTGTCAAGTCCCAGTGACTTTTAACGATTGACGTCCTTGTTAAAATTGACCAAAGCTAGGAAAATTCAGTAAGTAAGTAAGTAAAGTTTAAACTCAACCCTTGATTCATTATCTGTTGTACTGCAGATCTTGTGGACTATACGGAGTTCACAGAACATCAACTCTCCAACCACTACCACCTCAAGAGGGTAAATTATGAATGGAAGAGTTCTAATATTAATTCTGGATTCCTTCATTTTTGACAGCTGAGTCAGAATCTCATGATTATTTTAACCTGCTTATGTGAATCCCTTGATATTTCTGTTTTTAGTGATTTAGTTAAACTAATTTTACAATTCAAACAATTTTATGGTGCTCCACATTCTTTAAACATATATTTAAAAGACTTAAAACGGTCTATGATTCTCCATGCCTACAAAGCTGGCAAATGGTTATTAGCATTATGAATGTAATAAAATAAATCTAATTCAGTTTCATAATTTGATACAGCCAATACAAGAGAGAATGTAGATTACCTTGCAATGTATGTATTACATTCCATAGCTCATTAAAACACTTACCAGTTTCTGTGGTACAGATGCATAGTTAGGGTATCCGAGCACATCTTTTATGAAGCTATTATCACAGCTTTTCCCAATCCAAATGTAAAATATCTGTAAAGGATCAAAATCAATTTTAGCAAAGAAAATGCCTTACATCTATTTTAGAGTATTGAGTTTTCATGTTTTATTTGTTTTGGAGTTTAGATTTAGAAATTAAATGAAAATGTTTTAGTGATTTTGACTTGTTTTGGGGTTAAAATGTTTAGAATGATATTTTTCTGGTTTTGTGAGGTTTCATGTAAAATCTGATAACTTCAAACAGAATCTGATAATTCTTCCAAGGAACGAAAGTTATCCGAATACATTTCTAATTCAAACGAGCTGATATGCAGCAACAGGAGCAGTTTCAATCAATGTTCTACTACTGACAATGTTTCATATGGTTGCCTTATCAATGAACTGGCACCATCTACAGTTACATCTGTAAAATAGCAATCTGTAAAATAGTAATCTGTAAAATTACAGTTAAATAGCATCTAAGAAACTACAGTAAGTACAAACGCTTTTTGAAAACTTTTTTGAATTAAAGAAGTATTCTCAAATTAATCAGATTAAAGAGGTCAATAGTTGTGACCTCTGCAGGAAAATGCTACTTCACCAGTCATGCTGAACACTTTAAACATACAGGGTTCAAATTTCTTCATTTCCAGGTAACAAGACTAAAATATACTTTGTGGGAGAAAACATTCTTATGGTACTTTAGAAGAAAACTATTTTCTTCAATTGTGTCTGTAGCCCTGTTTTCAACGACACACGTATGAGCATAAGTGCTTTACTAGATTGGGACCACAACGCAATCAGTTCAAAACAACAATCATCATTAAGGAAACAATTGAAAAAGAAAGCCTTAAGTTTCAGGAAGGACAATTTAAAATAACATTGTTTGGTATACATGCAGAGTAACATGAAAAATTAACCTATAAAACATTAATATCCATGCTTGTTTAAGAAATTTCTTTATCACAAAACTAGATATTTCAGTCATTTGCAAATTCAATGCTGACATTCAAGGTTCTCATTTGAGACACTAATTTAGAATCCTGGAATAACTAAGGTGTTGATTCACTACAGGAGAATTGGTACTATGAGTTAGCTGCAATTAAAAGTCTGAAGTGAAATATTTGTCTTATTCATATCAGATAAAAGCTACTGAAACAGGCAGCTTACTGATCCACAATCCATAAGAAAAGCTCCCTCTCTTGTCAGCTTCTCTGCAGACAACTTCTGAAGAGGAGGTTGAGGAACAACCTTGTCGTTAACATGTATTGTACCCTGTAATAGAGAGTTACAGAAAACCTATTATATAACACAGGATATATAATTCAGCAGCATTAAGCGTAACTAGTTTTTGAGAAAACAGAAGGGAGACTTGTAAGTGTAGTTTTCTAGTTGCATCTTGCAGAGCGTCTCATTTAACAAAATGCCATATTTATCCTTATCTTAGTTTTAGTAATTAGAAGGACCTAATGCCAGGTGATCTTTCTTCCACATAGATCAAGGGATGATTATCTAAGTGGTAATATAATTTATGTGTTACAAATATACATATTACATTAAGTGAATTCTCATCCTGCAACTTCGAAGCGTAAAAATAAGCCAAGAAACCTAACCTCTGGTATCTAATAAAAATAAGTTACAAATAGCCATGGCAAAAGTGCTACACATTGTCTGCCACCACCCTCCTGTCTTACAGAAACATTATTAGAGCATCACAACCTAAAATTCTACTCTACAGAAGTGCACTTCATTGCCACCCCCAGATAGCAGAAATTCCCTTTTGGTCATAACCATGACTGGAATATAGGTTAAAACAGCTAACAAGGCCCTCAGACAAATCTTGGGCCCTGGCTACACAGTTCTGAAAGGGCCTAATTGACCAAACTGTCCTGCATTTTCAATTTTTTTGTTTCCGTTTCTGCTTTAAACAACAAGGAGGTAATTTAAAAGCCTATCTGCAACTGAGGTGGAATAAAATTGCCAGGCCTACAAAGGTTGGATCACCCCACCCTGCCAGTGACTGTCTGCCCCAATGCTGAAGATCTATTTTAAGGATGATTGGACCTTTCTGCACAGAAGAATTTGGAAATTTACATAAGGGATGACATGTCCATATCTGGACTGAATTATGATAATCATATTAAAAAAAGTAGCATTGATTTAAGAAGTCCACAGAAAAGCAATACAACTCATCAGTGGTCTTGTGGGATTTGTACATAAAAAGAAAATGAGAACTATAGGATATAGCCTGGAAGAAGAAAAACTAGAAGAGACTTCGCTGTACACAATTATGGTGAGCGTCAAGAAAGCTGATCCATGAAGCTCAAAAGGAAATTTTGGAAACGAAATCTGATGCTTCAGGGCCAAATCTGTTTTCATATATGCATGCATCAGTGGGCATGAGGACAAAATGTAATGCTTATAGCATAAGCTGATCCTCTGCAAAGATCAGGAAAGATTTTTTTCTCCAACTTACAAGTTGACCAGGTGCACTGTATTTATCTTGATACTCCAAATAACAGGCCTGTCCTGTTGTTGGTCAAAACAATCCTAAGTTTTTCCCCGCTCAAATGGCTCTCTTAATGACCCATAAGCAGGAGCTGTGACATGTCATAAATTATGAAAACATATCATCACTATAACACACAAAGAAAAACTGGGAATAATTGCTTTGAAAGGGCCAGCTGTTTAACTGTTTCTAATATAGCTTAACTCTGCAACTTTAAAAAATGTTGTTAGGACAATAAGAATAAAAAATAAAACAAAGCAACTACTCAGTAAATATTTTGAACTGAGGAAATACCCTGGCTAACCCCTATGCAGAATGAAATATTTAAATTAACTTCTGCCAGTCAACAAAAATACCAGACTGTTTTTATAACATAGTTCTGCAAGAGACAAGGGGGTTAAAATCCTTTGGCACTAGGAACTGGATTTCCCAATGAGATGTGCCAATGTGTTTCCATTAACACTAAGGGCTTGGCTACGCTTGCAATTTAGAGCGCATTAAAGCAGCCCCAGGCACCCTAACTCACGACCCGTCCACACTGGCAAGGCACTTGGAACGCCTGGACTCTGCAGCTGGAGCGCTCCTGGTAATCCACCTCCACGAAAAACAACTCTTGCTGCGCCTCGGCTGAAATGCCCCCAGTGTCAGTGTGAACAAGGTGTTGCATTACTGGGCTGCCATCAGCCTCTGGAAACGTCCCATAATCCCCTTAAGTCAAGTGACCACTCTTGTCATTGTTTTGAACTTGGCTGTAGGAATGCGGATATGCCCTTTCAAAGCTCCGTTTCTTACAGCTGGCATGCTTACCTGCTCCGGGACAAAGCAACCATTAGCGTGGAATGTTGCTGCTGTGAGTGAGTGTGTGAGAGAGAGAGAGAGAGAGACACGGACTGAGGGGAGGAGGGTCTGCTGCTGTCTGAACTTACAAGACAGCATGCTGACATGCTCTCAGCCCCCCCCAAACCCACTCTCTCTACCCCCACATACACACAACACACTCCCTGTCACACTCCACTCCACTCCACCCCACCCATTTGAAAAGCACGTTGCAGCCACTTGCATGCTGGGATAGCTACCACAATGCACTCCTCTCCGTGGCCAGTCTCAGAGACCACTGCAAGAGCTGCTAATGTGGCCACGCCAGTGTGCTTGAATCTGACAGTGTGAACACACTGCAGCGCTTTCCCTACTGCATTCTCCAAGGGCTGGGTTGACTCACAGCGCTCTACATCTGCAAGTTAACCCTTACAGCTTAACATACAAATATGCTAACTACGGGTGTTTCAGTGTCAGTAGCAAAAACAAAACCAAAAAACTTGGATTGGCTTGCTTAAAGAAACTATAAGACAGTTAACTGGGAGTGTGATGTGCCAGAAACACCTATTAATTCATACACCAGAGTAAAGTAAACTTAGCTTAGTTTAGCTTCCTTAAAATCATGAATCAAACTTTGAGATAGCACTGGTCAAAACAGCTTGCAAGAAATTTGCCAGCTCTGTCAGCTGAACTAGTCAGATTCAATGACCATATAAAAATGGTTATGTAAATAGACTATGTAATGCTTTTTAAAATACTTATAGAATATTCCCAAACAAATAAAACTTTTAAACCAGAGTTAGAGATGTAAATACATAAATGACAAACTTTTATTGTGGCATTAGTTATTAAAATGCAGACTTTATGGTTTTGCAAACATGGTTAACTTTGATCAAGAGTAATGCCCATTCTATTAATTAAAAGCCCCTTTACTTTCAATCACCGTACCTCATCTACATTTTAACAGTTATCAAAAAACCTTAATCTTTTTGTACATGTAGTTTTAAAAGAATCCCACCCACCTCACACTCAAACCACTACGGCAGACATACCAACACCCCACTTCATCCATACACAATGGAAAAGCAGGCAAGTATTTATCATTCCAAATATCATGAGTCAAATAACTTCATCCACCTGTATATACAAATTAAAACTCCCCAGCATATCTACTTTATTCATCCTTCCCACACGGCTAAAAGAACTTAACCTCTAGTAACAGGCCTAATGGAGATTATCTGCTCTTCTTTATACAAACTGACAAAAGATGACAGAGTACCACAATCACTGAGACAAATCTTTGGAGGTTATTTTTATCTATTGTATTTTACCATGGCAAGAACTGCAGAAGTAAATATTTAAAATTACACCCAAAACTTTTAAAGGAACTGCTAGTGAAACATTACTGTAGGTTCAATAGATATTCTATTTTATTCAGAATTAAATAATGTATTCCATAAGAAATGGTTTCATACTGTACCTCACTGGTCAATCTGTCTATCCTGTACAAGTTGGGATGTATCATTTTCATCAGATGAACAAGAGGCTGACTCTTTATCTGGCACATGGCATATATACGATCATCCAAGCGTGTGCTAGTGCCAGTTCTAAATGCTTTCTGTAAGAAAGTATGTTGACTTCAGACACTTTTTATATGTTTTATATTGCTTTTAAACAAATCAGAGGTAAAATGTTGGTTTGGAACTGACCAAAAAAACCACACCCTGTTTTGAAGCTCACAGATATGTAGTTGGCAAAAACTTACTTAATTTTTCAAAAGGAAATATTGGCATTAAAATATTCTAAAGTATCCAATAAATCAAGTTCAACCTGAATGCCAAATCTGATTCATTTTAAAGCCAATCTATCTTTCCTCTGCCTAGGAAGAGGACAACGCCAACCAAAAGGAAGACTTTTTCCCATTTAGCATATTATTATATTTTGTTGCTTCCATCATTTTCCTTACCTTTATCCATGACAACTATTGTGGTTGTGGAACTTATTGCCACAACGTATCAATTAGGCTAAGATCTTAGTAGGAGTCAAAAAAAAAAAAAAAAAAGAATTAGACATTTACTTGGATAACAAGTTTATATCCAATTTTACAGTCGTAAAGATTAAAAAATAACCAAGAGTTTTGGAAGGGACATAAATCCTCATATTTCTAGACACAAACCAGCCTCTACCCAATGAGGATTAGAAAGACTTTCCTTGAGGACAGGTTAATCCATAAACTGTCTTCTGCACAATTTCTTGCAACTTTCTTTGAAGCAGTTGGCGTTGGCCACTGTTAGAGACAGGACATTGGACCAAATGGAATGGGCTGATCCAGTAGGGTAATGCCTATGTTCAACAATCAGAAGTCTCTGCAACAATAAAGTCAGGAACCCTATTGCATGTGTATCTTTTCCGCTCCAACGTGAATTTAAAGTATTCTAATTCTTTGTTCTGTCATGTTTCTCAAATATTTCCACTGTCCTTTCTGCACCCCACTGGGCTTCTAAATGAGAAATAAAATATTTTTCTGTTAATCTCCCCAACTGCTGTTACTTTTAAAGCAATGTCATCTATGTCTCTTTCATATGAACTGACAGTGCTAAAAGGTCCAGTTTTGTTGCTCTTATTTGTTAAGTCTTGCAGGGTAGCCTTAATCACTGTCCTATGGTGGTCCTGAGCTTGTGGCTATCTGTGAGCCCCAAAGGAGATAAAAGCTTATGAGTCTCTGATTTGAAGAAATTCCACTTTACTATTTAATTTTAATTTTAGAGAGAGACCTTTTGTTCGGAAAACGTTGTACAGATGATGCAAGCTTTAGATATGAACACCTCTCAGCTTAAGCCAAGATCTGTTGTTGGGATCAGGGCCCGAGGAAAGTGCTCTTTCTACCTCCATCCTTTAAATTAGATTTTGCTTTTGTTTTTAAATGAAAAACTTACAAAAGTAAACATTTTAAAGTGTTTGCAAACCTAGTGCTCTATTAAGCATTTCTTTCAAGTGAAACCCTAACAAATACATAGTATTTAACTTTCATCTTCAGTTTTTCATTTAATCATACTCGAGAGTGACATCTGATGTTACGCATTTCTCTTTAGATGTATCAGGTATTGATCACACACGTTTGAGAGTATTTCGTTTATTTGCTTTACCTACATAATGGAAATTGAGAAAAAAGAAATAAATGGCTTCTAGCCAGAATTTCAAGCAACACTGATTCAATCCCAAATTTTAGAAATGTTAATGGTTATAACATTGATTTTCTAGTTTTTGTTATGAAATGAAAATGTAAACAAAACTGATATGAAGTACTGTATTTCAGAAAAGGGTGAACTGAAAATTTTAGTCAGGAACTGGTAACATATCATTCACTAAATCTTTTTCATGCAGATGAACTCTTCAAGAATTTATGTACAAGGATACTTTCCCTCAGAATAAAGTGGATAGCTCACAATAATTTAACAAAAGGGTCTACATCAGGAGGGGAAATAAACTAGACTATGAATCAATGTTTACAGCCTGCCTTAAAGCAAAACACTGCTTTGTATTTGATGTCCAGCATGAACTATATTATAAAGTACCTGTTTGAGAAGAGCCAAAACATATAAAGGAAACAGTCTGAGGGAATTTGGTGCTATCAGTGTGGATTGCTGCAGGTTTGAGGCAGTTGAGATATATGCTGACAATGAATCTACCACAGCATTCACTAAGGCATCTCTTGCATCTGAAAGACTTGATGAAACTGACCGATCCACAGCTGCAGAATTAAAAGTAGACAAATAAATAAAAAAGCCTTAATTGCTGTATCTTATTACAAGCAGTTGTGAGAAGTATAAACAAATCAGGTATGATTCTAAGAAGTGGTATTTTAAGATATAAAGAACAGATATGCTGATGAATTTTTAATGAGAGCAAATAAATTGCAGCTTCCTGTCGGAAAAACCACCTTGGTAAGACAAAAGAAGCAGTCCAACACAGCTACTCTCTTTGTTCCCTAGGTTCCTGTTCCTGGAGATCTACGATATTGGAGAAATAGAGAATAATTAAGAACAGAACAATTGTTCCCCCATTATGTGCCAGCTTTAAGATTGTGACAAGAAAAAGAATATTGAATCAGAAGCAGTCAATAGAAAAAAACACTGTGCTAAATGAGAATGGTAAGGAAGTGGGAAACAGCTGATGCTCATTGCTGCTGGGTGAAAAGAAAAAATGAAAATGTCTGTCAAAAACAATGGTACAACAACTGTTTTCTAATAAACCATACATTAAGTTGCATGCTTTGGAAGACTGTCATCACAGGTCTCATTCCACTTTAAAAAGTGACTAATGCCAACTTCAGCAGAAGCTTCTCCCTTGATCCTCTGCAGTTTGGAACAAATGTCTGAATAAGAAATCCGAGAAATGTTTATCTTTTCTGTTTACTTTTAAAGGCTAATCTGAACTTCAAATGCTCCTCAATATTCCCATTTACTGCATGTTACAGGTCTCAATGTTTAGTGACATTTTGTACTCAAACCTTTCATAATTCTAAAAATCAAATTATACAACCAAAAAGAGTTTTAGGATCCATATGACTCAAAGCCCTTAGCCTCCGAAGGGCCTGTCTACGTTTAAAAATGTGAAAGCAGCACAGCTGCGCCGCAGTAGTGCTTAGCTGTAAAGCACTACCTATGCCAACAGAAGGGATTTTCCCATCAGCGTAGATAATCCACCTTCCCGAGAGGCAGTAGCTAAACAGATTAAATAATTTTCCATTGACCTAGCGCTGGCTACACAGGGTCTTAGGTTGGCGTAACGATGCCACTTTGGTCACATACCCCTGACCAATGTAGTTAAATCGACTTACCGTTTATACTCGATCATAAGCCGGTTCGTTTATAAGCAGACCCCCCCCCAAGATGGATAAGTAAAAATGGAAAAATTTTATGACCCATTCATAAGCCGACCCTATAATTCAGGGGGTGGTAAACTTTGGCTCCCAGGCCATCAGGATAAGCCGCTGGCGGGCCGAGATGGTTTGTTTACCTCGAGCACCCGTAGGCACGGAGGTAAACCTAAGTAAACAAAATGTCCTGGCGCGCCAGCTGCTTACCCTGACCGGCCGGGACAGCAACTGGTGGGGAAATTTTTTGGGGGGGGGGGGAGGGGGAGAAGCTGGGGGTCAGGGGAGTAACCCCTGTTACCACCCCCCACGTTACCACACTCCTAGCCCGGGACCCCCCACACACTCCCCATCCCATCCCTTCCCACCTTATCTGGGGAGGATCTCTCTGGACTGGCCGGAGCTGCTCCGGCAGGCTGGGCAGCATGGCTGCAGCCTGCTCCGGCAGCCCAGACTGGGCGGCGCAGCCACAGCATGTTCCAATGGGCTGGGCGGGTGCGGCCACAGCCAGCTCTGGTGGGCGGCGTCAAGTGGTGTGGCTGCAGCCTGCCAGCCACGGAGCTGCAGCTGCTTCGGAGGCTGATGGGGGAAGAGCAGCGTGGCCAGAAGCAGAGAGACTCAGGCCCTGCCTCTTCTTGCTCCCTCTGTTGGTGGGGGAGGGGCTGTGTCCCACCTCTCCCCCTCTCTATACCCATTCATAAGCCGACCCCCTTCTCTGATGCTTCCCTTTTTTACTAAAAAAATCTGGCTTATGGACAAGTATATACGGGTAATTTTCTAGTGCAGACCAGGACTAAGGCTTTTTGCTCATCATTTACACTAAATAGGGGCTTGTGTACACAACAAATTACTGCACAACAAACAAGGGTGTGAATCTAAGGGTATGTCTACACTGGCAAGTTTCTGCTCCACAAATTGTACCACTTTTATTAAAAAGCTGGAATTAAACTGCTGTTGCATGTCCACACTGTGCTCCTTGTGATGGTGGAGTGCATCCACATTAGCAGCTTTTGCAACAGCAAAGACAGCAGTGTATTATGGTAGCTATCCCACTGTGCAACTAGCCACAGGGTGCTTTGGGAAGGGTTTGCAATGTCTCATGGGGCAGGTGTCACATGATGCTGGCTTCCCAAATCCCATTGTTCCATGGGCATCCTACTACACTATCAGCTGCTTTGCAACTGAAGTGGGGTGGGGCATGTGAGACAGGGAGCGTGTGTGTCTATGGGGGTCGGAGGAGACTGTTTTGGGGGACAGAGAGTGTCTGTCTCCTAAGTTCAGACAGCAGCATGAAGGAACCAGTCCTGAGGCAGGGGGAAACCCCGACATCAGCACCAGCTCTCTGCACAGCAATTTCTCTCTCTCACTCACAGACACACACACACACCTGCCTGCCTCTGTGTTCAACAGCACAAGCATTCCACAATAATGGTTTGTTGTGTGTCCTGGAGCAGATCAGCACAACAAGCAAGGACAGTCAGAAATGAAGCTTTGAAAGGGGAGAGGCACATGCCTCCAGGGCAGTCAAACAATGAGCAAAGCGGCTGCTTGAGGGATTATGGGACATTTCCGGAGGCTAATTACAGCGCTGAAAGCGATTGATGTGTTTACACTGACAGGCCAGCGCAGGAGCATCTGTGCTGTAAGCCTTACAACTCTCGTTGAGGTGCTTTTTTTGCAACATTGCAACTGAGGAGTTTCTATGCAGTAAGTGGTATAGCAGTGTGTACACCACGGGAGTTACACCACTGAAAACTGCTTTACTGTGCAGAAACTTGGCCTACAACAAACCACACTCCGGGACTTTCAGTTAGCTGTAGCAGTGTCCATGTGGGAGGTTGCTGCCAGGCAAACTGGTGCGCTGTAGATTCGCACCATGATTTACTGTGCAGTAACTTGGTGTGTATGCAAGCCCGAAGACTCTTCAGTTAGTTCCACTCTTTTCAGCTGGTCAGAGGAGTTGTTTATCAGTGAAACAAAGCACTGTCTCTCCTAAGAGGCTAAGGGCATGGCTACACTTGCAGATGTAGAGCGCTTTGAATTAAACCAGCCTTCGTAGAGTGCAGTAGAGAAAGTGCTGCAATCTGTCCACACTGACAGCTACAAGTGCACTGGCGTGGCCACATTAGCAGCTCTTGCAACAGCCAGAGAGCAATGCATTGTGGTAGCTATCCCAGCATGCAATTGGCTACAATGTGCTTTTCAAATGGGCGGTGGGATGGAGTGTGAGAGTGTGTTGTGTGCATGTGGGGGGAGAGAGAGAGTGGGTTTTTTGGGGGGGCTGAGAGCATGTCAACATGCTGTCTTGTAAGTTCAGACAGCAGCAGACCCCCTCTCCCCCCAGGCTCTGTCACACACAGCATTCCATAGTAATGGTTGCTTTGTCTCGGAGCAGGTAAGCATGCCGGCTGTCAGAAATGGAGCTTTCAAAGGGCATATTCACATTCCTGCAGCGAGTTCAAAACAATGAGAAGTGTGGCCACTTGACTTATGGGGATTATGGGATGTTTCTGGGGGCTGATCAGAGCGCAGTAATGCAACACCGTATTCACACTGACGCCCAGGCGTTTCAGCCAAGGCGCAACAAGAGTTAATCTTCTCACCGAGGTGGAGTACCAGGAACGCTCTAGCCTAGAGTCAGAGCGCTCTATGTGCTTTAATGTGCTCTCACACGCAAGTGTAGCCAAGCCCTTAGTATGCTGCTTGCAAAACACTCTTCTCCTGTCAAACTTAACAATGAAACTGCAGTTTCCTATATGGAACCAGCCTTTTCCAGGTAAATTATGAAATTTCAGTTTAACTAATGACAAATCATCTGCAGTATATCAGAGCTCTAAAGTGTAGATTAAAATTTGAACGTTAATAAAACAAAGTATTATGTTTTGAGATATAAAAGTGACACTTAAAAGCATTTCAGATCTTTTTTGCAGACCTCCCAACATTCCCAGCAGTTAAAGCAGGATGGGTTCTGTGCCCAGGGGTGGGAGGGAGGGTTGTAGTGGGAGCTGAAGAGCAAGCCAGCCCAGTACTCATACCACAGTGGAAGTTCTTGCCTGTGGGGCTAGCTGGGCTCGGCTCCAAAGTTCTGAGTGTGTGCTAGGATCAGGAAAAGGCCAGACAGAGGAGCAAACTGGAGAACAGGGAGGGGAGGGGCTGTGAGGAAGGATTAAGGGGAATAGGAGGGAGAAGCAGATCACAATGCCTGGAGTGGGGAGCCGAGTCTAGTTAGCCCACAGGACAGGGAGTTTTTGTAGGTCAAAGCAAAACATGGGACTGTTGGAAGGTTTGCTTTTGTAGTAAGAGAAATGTTGTTCTGTTTTGTTGAAGCAGCTAGAGTTAAACTTTTTCTTCATTGCAACGCCAGGGGTGTAAATACATTTTGGTTGTAGGAAGCCATCTACAGACTGAAAGTAAATTTAGCATCTATAAAACTGAAGTGCTCTTAGTTTCTCCCAATACAATTTGTTTAATAGACCATTAGTATGAAACACAGGACATACTAGAGCAGGGGTAGTCAACAGATGGACTGTGGCCAAATCCAAACTGCCAGACACTTGTGAACAGACCCCAAAATCCGTTTACTTATTATTGTTATTTATTTATTTAATTTATTTATTTAATGTTTTTCTCTAGAGTCTGGACCTTGACAAGAAATGTGGACCTTGACAAAAAATAATTGACCACCTCTATACTAGAGGGTCACACTTGGTTTCTTCTGTAGGCCACACTATACACCCAATGAGAGAGAGAGCAGCATATGAAGCTGCTGCCTGCAATGTGTAGGCAGCAGCATGGGATGCCTTCAGCAATCTGGTGTAGGATGGGGCAATGAGAACTGGAGGGAAGCAGAGAGGGGATTATGGGGTTTATAGATACCTCCCCAGCCCTTGCACTGAGAGCTGCCTTGTCCTTTACCCTTCAGAAACTCAACCTGGACTCCCTCCTCCACTCCCCACCCCTTTCTGGATCCCTGCTTTCCCAATCATCACTTCCTCCTTCCAGTTCCTGCTGCTTCTGCCTCCCTCTCTGGATCCCCACTTTCCCTTCAGCATACCACACAAAAGCCCTCTCTCTAGGGCTCTCATTTCTGTTAGGCTAGGTCTACAATAACAACCCTTCACCCATATAGGAATACCAGTATGCTATACTGGCAAAGCACACCTAGGTTGGATGCAGCTATACCAGCTTTGTACCACTCCCTGAAAGGAACAAAAAAAGCTACACTGGTAAAAGTGCAGTTTTGCTGGTATAACTGTGTCCACACTAGGGTCTTCTGCTGCACACTTATTTGCAAGACCAAGAGAACTATAGACTAGCACAAGTCAGTAGAGTAGCCATGGCCCGAGCCTAGGCTCCAGGATACAGTCAACCTCCCCACACAAGAAGTTATGCTGCTGCCTCCGATATGTATGGACAGCAGCAGGCAGTGCCAGAGAACATCATCTGTCTGCTACACCAGGCAATCTGGGGGCCACGGTTTTTCTCTGAATCAAGTTTTTTCCAATTTTCACCAATAAGGTTCTACCCACTGATGCCTAGAACATTCTTTGACATTTTGGAAGTGACTAAATACGGTGTTTAGCAGTTATACTACATACAGACAAACAGAGAAATAGCAGGATGCTGAACACAGGCCAGAAAATTATCCAGCATCACCCTGGCAAAATGAAGAAACCAATAATAAATCTACAATACATTATGTAACAATAATACAACTATAATATACTTATCATTAAAGGATAGGGCTGGATTTTCAGAAACACTGAACACCCACAACTCCAACTGAACTAAATGGGAAGAGATTCTCACTCATTCCTCAGGAAAAATGAGTGCAGTCTATCAAAGTCACTGAACATCCTAAGGACGCTGGACCATGCCACCATCAAAACAGCAGCCTGGGGGCTGCCACTGCAGCTGTTGTGGAAGAGGGAGAGAGAACCAGGCTGGGCTACAGTGACAACTCCTCCTCTTTTCCTGGACCCAGCATATGGGTCCAGCCCCCCAGGGCACCATACAAAGCCAGAGTTCCCCCAATTGCCAAGGGAAGGAAGAGCCAAGTCAGTCTCCCCCTAGTCCCACCCCCACAATCCTGCTCCTGAGGTACCACATGGGCAAGAGCCTCTCACTTCCACAGATAAGGAAGAGCATACCAAATTGGGCTGCTCTTTACTGCCGCTGGACCCAGCACATGGAACCAGCCCCCGCCTCATTGGGATAACAGCATTCTTCTGCTGTCAGCTCACGTAGGTAATCAGTAAGTCAAGCAGCAATGCTAAAGATTCAGGGTACAAGCCCTGATGATGATGACAATGTTACCGCTGTACAAAACATACATAACAAAATTGTTTTTTACCTTTGTCCTTGAAAAACATTAGGAGGTTACATGCAAAAAGTTACATTAAAAGAACACTTCGGTCAAGGACTCAAAAATAAGGACACGTAGATGTACAGCTAGCTATGCATCCTTAATTTGGTCCTCTGGTATGTACGCGTTATGATCTCATACTATTTCTTCCTCAAGCATCCCTGCCACACTCAGTGCAGAGTTTGGATGTACACTGGTCCAAAATTAAGCTTGCGTGGGAATACATAAATCTGGCAATTCTTAACTGACGTTATTTTAATGTAGTTTTTTTATGTAATATGCTGTGGTGTAGCACACTTTGTAGCTTCTGTAAGCTCCATTCCACCCACTAGCTCTGTTGCCACCCTCCCATCCCCTCTTTTCAGGGACTCCCTGGAAATCCATCCAATCTCTCATCCCCTCTACCAGGGGTTCTGTGCGCCCCCTCCTTACATATCAGGGTCTGTATTCTCACCCCAGGACAGGGCTCATGTACTCCCTAGTGCCCCCATTCCAAAGTTCTCCATTCTCCTGCCATGGCTACGCCTCTGGGTAAGCCCCAATTTCCCTCTTTCTCACCCATCCGCCACAAACAAGCATCTCCCTGCCCCCCATTCCCTTCAGCCCTTTACCAAGGTCTCCTATTCTGCCCCTATTCCCACCATCCCCCCGATGCTAAGGGCTCTTTACCCTCCCTCACCCCATAACAGGGTCCTCCCCAATGCCAGGGGATGTGTGCACATTCCCATTCCATCCATGCTTGTTCCTCCCCCCACTTATTTGTTTGGGATATAAGTCATTTAGGGTGTCAACATATTAAACTCTTTTGGGAAGATGGACAGGAGATAAGAATATTGTTATGTTAGGGCTATCATCAACCAGTTGTTTGATCTACAGACAATTGCAGAGGTGTTTGAAGCTATAACTGTGCTGAACAGACGGCAGGGACTCCATGCATCCTCCTTTTCTCCCAAAATCAACATGGTTCTGGCTACTGATGCCTAGAACATTCCCTAAAACATTAGAATTGATCAGATGCAGCATTCAAAAGTTAGTGTTACATAGGAACAAACACAGATGTGCCATCAAGTTGAGTATAAGGGGCCTTTGCAAACCTGGCCAACTACATATTTGATCACTTATTGCCGTACTCACCCATGTTTGCTAAGAGGCAGACAACTGCTTGTACATCTGCTCCTGCATACACATCAGCCAGTGAAGTGACTACAGGCAAGCAAAGCGTGTGCACACGAATTCTCCGTTCACCTACACCAAAATGATGAATAAATTAATAATGCAATATCCACTGATAGGAAAGAGGCAATTGAAATTGTTTACTAACTACATTCCTTCTCTCATTCCAGACTCCTTTGCTCCACCAGTGACATCAGTCCTGATGCCCACAATTGTTCCCTTCTCCCATCCCGTCTATGAAATCTTTTACATACTGTCCACTATGCATGAAATCTCCTAATCCAACTTCATAAAACTACCACCCAATTTACATTCAAATTCTCCCTAAAAAAACTTACTTCCATAATGCAAAAAGAAAAGGAGTACTTGTGGCACATTAGAGATTAACAAATTTATTTGAGCGTAAACTTTTGTGAGCTACAGCTCACTTCATCGGATGCATGCCTATGAAGTGAACTGTAGCTCACAAAAGCTTACGCTCAAATAAATGTGTTAGTCGCTAAGGTGCCACAAGTACTCCTTTTCCTTTTGCGGATACAGACTAACATGGCTGCTACTCTGAAACCTTCCATAATGCAATGTCCAAGTTGAGTTCATAATTTATAAACCAAAGTTATTTACTAGAAACTAGATCTTCCAGAGGTGCCTATGTATAGACCCACTCCTGGAATCCAAGATGCCTGCACCACAAGATTTTGGATTCTTCAGAAAACCATGCTCTTTAGGTCTTCACAAGCAATTTACTCACACTAGTCCTTTGGATCTCATCAGTGGTAATATACAGAGGATCCTGAAGAAGAGATTTAGGACATACTCCAGAGGAAGGAGTAACTTATTTTCTCTATATCTGTCTTTTAAGCCATAAGGTTTTTATGGCAGGGACTATACTTTGGCCAGATTATGCCACCTGTACTCAAATTTAGTACCCAAATCCACAAGACGCTCAACTGATTTCAATGGGACTATCCACAGAGTAAAAATGTCAGTATTCAGCTCTTGGTGAACTGTACAATGGCAAGCACATTATTGGTGATAAATACTATTACTACTAATATAATTTTAAATTAATTTTCACTTCCTGAGATTAAATTTTGTTTTACCTGAATTAGATTTAATATGGAAAAAAATTCTAATTTGCAACAAAGTTCATGGCCCGTGATCCTGGAAAGACTTACATGTGTGCTTAAAAGTACATGCTGAAGTAGTACCATTGACTTCAATCATAGAATCATAGAATCATAGAATATCAGGGTTGGAAGGGACCCCAGAAGGTCATCTAGTCCAACCCCCTGCTCGAAGCAGGACCAATTCCCAGTTAAATCATCCCAGCCAGGGCTTTGTCAAGCCTGACCTTAAAAACCTCTAAGGAAGGAGATTCTACCACCTCCCTAGGTAACGCATTCCAGTGTTTCACCACCCTCTTAGTGAAAAAGTTTTTCCTAATATCCAATCTAAACCTCCCCCATTGCAACTTGAGACCATTACTCCTCGTTCTGTCATCTGCTACCATTGAGAACAGTCTAGAGCCATCCTCTTTGGAACCCCCTTTCAGGTAGTTGAAAGCAGCTATCAAATCCCCCCTCAATCTTCTCTTCTGCAGACTAAACAATCCCAGCTCCCTCAGCCTCTCTTCATAAGTCATGTGCTCTAGACCCCTAATCATTTTTGTTGCCCTTCGCTGGACTCTCTCCAGTTTATCCACATCCTTCTTGTAGTGTGGGGCCCAAAACTGGACACAGTACTCCAGATGAGGCCTCACCAGTGTCGAATAGAGGGGAACGATCACATCCCTCGATCTGCTCGCTATGCCCCTACTTATACATCCCAAAATGCCATTGGCCTTCTTGGCAACAAGGGCACACTGTTGACTCATATCCAGCTTCTCGTCCACTGTCACCCCTAGGTCCTTTTCCGCAGAACTGCTGCCTAGCCATTCGGTCCCTAGTCTGTAGCGGTGCATTGGATTCTTCCATCCTAAGTGCAGGACCCTGCACTTATCCTTATTGAACCTCATCAGATTTCTTTTGGCCCAATCCTCCAATTTGTCTAGGTCCTTCTGTATCCTATCCCTCCCCTCCAGCGTATCTACCACTCCTCCCAGTTTAGTATCATCTGCAAATTTGCTGAGAGTGCAATCCACACCATCCTCCAGATCATTTATGAAGATATTGAACAAAACCGGCCCCAGGACCGACCCCTGGGGCACTCCACTTGACACCGGCTGCCAACTAGACATGGAGCCATTGATCACTACCCGTTGAGCCCGACAATCTAGCCAGCTTTCTACCCACCTTATAGTGCATTCATCTAGCCCATACTTCCTTAACTTGCTGACAAGAATACTGTGGGAGACCGTGTCAAAAGCTTTGCTAAAGTCAAGAAACAATACATCCACTGCTTTCCCTTCATCCACAGAACCAGTAATCTCATCATAAAAGGCGATTAGATTAGTCAGGCATGACCTTCCCTTGGTGAATCCATGCTGACTGTTCCTGATCACTTTCCTCTCATGTAAGTGCTTCAGGATTGATTCTTTGAGGACCTGCTCCATGATTTTTCCAGGGACTGAGGTGAGGCTGACTGGCCTGTAGTTCCCAGGATCCTCCTTCTTCCCTTTTTTAAAGATTGGCACTACATTAGCCTTTTTCCAGTCATCCGGGACTTCCCCCGTTCGCCACGAGTTTTCAAAGATAATGGCCAAGGGCTCTGCAATCACAGCCGCCAATTCCTTCAGCACTCTCGGATGTAACTCGTCCGGCCCCATGGACTTGTGCACGTCCAGCTTTTCTAAATAGTCCCTAACCACCTCTATCTCCACAGAGGGCTGGCCATCTCTTCCCCATTCTGTGATGCCCAGCGCAGCAGTCTGGGAGCTGACCTTGTTAGTGAAAACAGAGGCAAAAAAAGCATTGAGTACATTAGCTTTTTCCACATCCTCTGTCACTAGGTTGCCTCCCTCATTCAGTAAGGGGCCCACACTTTCCTTGGCTTTCTTCTTGTTGCCAACATACCTGAAGAAACCCTTCTTGTTACTCTTGACATCTCTTGCTAGCTGCAGCTCCAGGTGCGATTTGGCCCTCCTTATATCTTTCCTACATGCCCGAGCAATATTTTTATACTCTTCCCTGGTCATATGTCCAACCTTCCACTTCTTGTAAGCTTCTTTTTTATGTTTAAGATCCGCTAGGATTTCACCATTAAGCCAAGCTGGTCGCTTGCCATGTTTACTATTCTTTCGACTCATCGGGATGGTTTGTCCCTGTAACCTCAACAGGGATTCCTTGAAATACAGCCAGCTCTCCTGGACTCCCTTCCCCTTCATGATAGTCCCCCAGGGACTATCATGGGAGATGAAGATGAGATGAGATGAAGTACATAAAATTAAGCATGTGTGAGAGACTTTGCAGGATTGGTTCCTATATGTGTACAGATCTATTAAGACATTTAAAGCTTAGCATAAAAATGTCAAAAGTATTAATTAGGCTGTCTTGGTAGTAAGACAATGCACTGTCATGAGCACGAAAGAAATCTGTACTCAATTTGATAGTTCAATTAAGAACATGACCAATTGGCCTCTGCATGAGTCATTAACTAGCAAGAGTATTTCAGTGCAAGATGAACTGCCTTAAAACAGAAAATAAATTGCAACAAGACAGAAAAGAGAAATCAAAAAATAATGGGAGAGAAGATACCTAAGAGGTCACAGAATTAAGTATAGAAATAAATACTGCTGCTTCAAAAGATTTATTTTGAAGAGAAATAATGTAATAAAGTGTTGGTTGTTTTCCAGTTACCTTTGCTGGAAGTATACAAAAGAGCCGTCTGAAAACACACCAGAGATGTGCCTGTTAGACTTTCCTCGATGGACATCTGTACTGCGAATCCAGCATCAGGATTGACATTGGCAAGTGACAGCAAGTCAGTAGATCGCACAAAAAGATTTCCATGGAAAGTATGTATTGAAAGACCTAGAAGCAGATGAGATCATTTAAAATATGGATAGCGGCAACATAAAAACCTAACTTCCATAATTATATATTTTTAAAAACCAAAAGCCTCCAATTTTATTTCAAACAGGATAATGAAAGTTAATTTTTCTAAATACTAATGCAAATTCATCAATGACTGCATAACGGTAAGAAACTTAAGGATAATCTCAAAATTCTTGTTTCCATCCATTTTTGAATACTCTTTGCCCTGACTGCAAAACATGTAAACTTGAAGGGATGGACTTCAAGAAAAAATTAGACTCTAATCCCGCAAACCGCTATGCAAATGATTAACTTCAAGCAGTCTCATGAAACTATTCTCATGCTTGAAGTTAATCACATAAGTGTATGCTGGAGCAAAACCTATGCCTGTATATTTATTTTTGTATTAGCATTTGCTCTAACTTTCTACTTAATGCCTTCTCCAAAATATAACTTGTTGCAGCATCCCCACCTTGCTTTTGTTTTTTCTTTTCTAACGGTTCTTTGACGGTCCCTCCCTTCTCCTGTCCCACCTCCCCCTAGCCATGCCAAAGCTTCTGGAAAAGTTGAGTGTGGATGAGTGAGCATCTCCCCAGAATTGCCTTGTGATGGAGCCCCGCTCCTAGGGAGATAGCTCAGAGCCAGCAGAAGAACCACTTTAGATGCTCAGCCTAACAGGTGACACTGTATGGAAAGGTACAGAAGATGATGGTCAAAACCAAAATGGAAGCTGCCAGACATTTAAAAAATTTCATAGTAGATCAGTGTCCATGAGAATCAAGTCTAGAAGTAACAGGTGGCTTCTAGAACACATGAGTAACAAGGAAAGCCAATTTGGTCAGGGAAAATTACAATCAGTTATAAATGCAATTAACATTTCAAGAAAAGACAAATACTACCGGTGAAATAATGGGATTATTTTTGGCCATAAAGGCTGATGAATACTTTGACTATGCTAAGATGTTGAATTTACAAGTCTGTATAGCTAAAGAAGAAATCATAAGACCCAGTTCTTATAAAGCACCATGTCTCTAGTCATTTAATTTTAAAAAGGGATGGTCTAGGTGTGTTAGAGACTAGCATTCAATTAATGAATTAAATGTGTTTGGACTTTTTCAGTTCCAGAACTGAATATTAGAATTTTTTTTTTTTTTTTTTTTTTTTTTTTTACACTGGGTAAGCAAAAATATGGTATAAAAGTTTTGCTGTTCTCTTGCATTTACAGTTAATTAGTAATGAAATCTGATTGAAGCAGAGCAAGAAGAAAGGAATGTATATCACAGCAATAAACTACTTCCTATGCATTTAGAAACCAGTCACTTATGAGAATCATTCAAAATCAGGACATACAATCACCAAGTTCAGTAAAATAAACTGCATAAAAATCGAAGAGTTCCTAATTTAAACACTCTGGAATTTAACATTTGTTACAAATGTTCACTGAGCATTTCGTAAATTTCTATAGAATCACACAGTAGTTTTGAACCTTCATTCTAACTACTACTCCACAGATATAAACCATGATATATCAGATCATTCTGAATCATAGGACATAGTATATAACGTATTCAAATGATGCATAAACAGGTAAATTAGCGCACGGGAGAGTCTCATTTACATAACAAGTGAGCCCCTGCAAAACATCAGTGATGTTTTTCTAACTCAAAAAATTACGGAAGAGTTAAGTCATTGCATTCATTTAACAACAAACAAATGGCTATGCCTTGGGAGAGCATTACTGACTCCAGACTGGATTTAATTTCTTCTTGACTCATGTAGATTATTCTGATGCCCAAATTCAACTTTTGACTGGCACTAACAAGTTAGTTAATTTATCAAAGGCTGTACTTGTCCTAGTTAGACTACAGAAATGTTACATTTAATTGCACATCCTGGGCACCACCACATTTTTGATTAAGCAGGATGAACTGTACTTTTCATATCAATCATCAGCATATGGAGAATTCAGCTGTACACAATACTTAGAGATTAAAATGTCTAGCTTGAAATTAATGTACCTTTAGTTTTTTTAAGTTGTAAACAAGTGTGACATTAAGCATCAATGGCCAATTTTTGCAAGAAAAATTTCTCCTTTCAGAGCACCTTAAGTGTATTCAATTGACACTTTAGGCAAAATTCACCCTAGTGTGAAAGGCTCATGCAAGGCTACCAATACTATTTAAGATTTGTGATAGGCAGCAAGGATTGTGAAGGCATAAGCTGCATCAGAGGAAGGGGACAGGGCTGTTCATCCCTGAATGCAATTCAAGGTAGATTTTATTTTGGTTCACATAACCCAGAGCAGAAGGCAGTGATGGGACAGGAGAAACCATCAGATCTATAATTCATCATGTTATCTTAAGGAAACGTCTTCCATAGTATTGATGGTGGACAGCAAAGCCTTTAGGAACTTTTTAGTGATAATATAAACATTGACCGAAAGAAAGCTGTACTTTTTTCTCAGATACAACTTATCTTGCCTGGGAAACCTGAGGCCTAAGATTTTGGTTCTTCCAGTAGAATTACCTAATATGCATTAAAGTTATCATTTGAGTATGCTGTGCAGAAAGTTATAGTAGCTACTGTAAATTTCTTCCTAGCAAATTGCAATGTAGACACAGGGGATTATGTCTGAGGCACTGCATGCAAACAGGATTTTTCTTCTGATATTTTTTTTCCCAGGGTATGAAAAAGGTTTTAAATATGAGCTACTATTCTAGCGGATATAGAACGAGAAAATGCATAGGTGAAAAATATACTCCGTATTTTATCCTAAGGTTTTTAAAGAGAGCCAAAGTCCAAATGCTTAATGATGTAGGTATTGTAATTAAAAATAGTGAAAAGCTGACAGCTCACATAGAGGTGTTCTCAAATGAGCCTTTTTAAAAGTGAAACACATTTTGCCTCACTTTACCTCAATTATCTACTGCAGGCAATCCCTAGCTTAATACACAATCTGAAACTTCTTGTAAAAACAATTCCAAGATGTAAGCCATACCTTTTGTACATCTTATTCTCATGACTGCCTCAAATCCAATCTTCCTTGTAAGGTATCTTTTAAGGTCTTTTTGCAATTTTTCTGCTTGAGCAGGATTGTGGCTATGATGGAAAGATGGATAATAATAGATGCATCCAGCAGAATATTTGGACATACAAGCTTTTGAGGAGAAAGAGAAATGGTTAATATTTATATATGAAGATGTGTAATACAATTTATTCATAAATCAAGTTGTTTTTTAAAAAGAAATATAGTCCTTTGCCATTTTAACACAGATTAGCACATTAGAATGAAGGAAAAAAATTAAACTGGAATTTAAGCCTTAAATAGCTAATCCACAGGGTTTTTGAAGAGCAAGTAAATAATAATGGAGAAGGGGCGTACAACCACTAGCCACCTGGTTAGGTCAGGACACCTGAATAAAGTAAGGCCTGTTCCAACTTGCTGGAATCCCTATTCTATTTTCCTGATGTGATCCATCTCTGTTCCGGCCAGTTCCCAACTTCTTACTCAGGCCAAGAACCAGGAAGGGGACAGTGAGTCATCCTAGCCACTCTTTATTACCTATATACACACTAGTAAATAAGCATTTTAATGTGGCATGCCACATTGAGAACTGTACAGTATTCATGTAGACATAACTAATTTCTGGTGTGCAGAAACATGTTTTGATTTAACCTTTAGAAAACTAAATGAGAATACTTTTCTTACACATTCAACACTGACCATTAATAAACTTGTCTTCACTCACTCACTCTCTCATTCCTCTAGTTGTTTCCTTTCCTAAACATAATAAGGCCATCTTCTATCTCCTGCAATGGCAGAGCACCAGAATATAAGATGACTCTCACACTATTAGCCTGCCCTCCCTGTGCTTTCCTGTTGGTTTCCATGCCAGCTCCTCCACAGCAGAAGAGTCATATTTAGGGAAGTGTTAAAATACCTATGTACACAATTTAAGGGCTCCTGAAGGAGTTTTGATTTTAATGTGAGTTTAAACACACAAATTGTGGAAGCAGGTAAAAAGACAAAATAGAATCTCTTACCTAGAGAAGCCAGGTCAGAATACTGAGAACTTAAGAGAAACAAATCCACAGCTGTTTGCTGTCCTGAGCAGTCCAGTGCCAACTTTTTGTAAAAATCTGTCGCGGGGCCAAGATGCTGTACAACCTTTAGTAAAGGAAATTATACAGCAAAGAGTACAAGTTGGGAGCATACTACCATGAGCACAATAAACGTGTTATTAAATAAAAAACACATTATAAAAGATAAAAGTACAATATTTAGTATTTTCTTACAGTAATCATTTGTAGTTGCTTACTAACTTTTGCAGAAAAGTATTTTTTTTCTATTCTGCACCTCCTGTTAGTTTACATACGTAATCTTCCTTTCAGGAAAACATATGTTCAAATACAAATAAACGTTCTAACAATGTGCTGTTTAAACTACAACACACTCATGGGATTTCTAAAATAACAAAAGTGACAAAATATTAAAGATAAGAACTGATGTTTCAGAATCCTTGTTGGTTTGGCACAGATGTTCATTCTGGTTCTAAGCCCCTGTCTGATGGAGACAGTTAAAATAAAAAGCACTAGTGGTATTATTCTTCCAGCACTGTGACTACCAGTTTGGTGATGGATTAAGGAAGATGGAGCAATCTGCTCACTTGTCTTGAAGACAGAGGAATAGCGCATAAAATGTTTATAATTAAATTCTTATTAGACTAATATAGATGTGCTGAAGAGATATTTAAAAGCTAGCAAGTTGCAACACAGTAAACAAATACAAAAGGTAGCTTGTACAAACTAGATTAGAAAAACACTGCAAGTTTTTAGTTTCAATAATAATGAATGATCCATCAAAAAAAGTTAATAGTACCTTTGTGCTTGATCTTTGATTGGGATCTTCTCTGGAATGCAAGAGCCCTGCACCCAAGGATGGTAACTGTGACTGAAACACAGATATGCGGCCACCTGTTGGAGACATCAATTTAAAGGCAGCCTGAAGCGCAGGACCCAGTGCGCTGTGTGTTTCTCTTGTATTGGTGAACATATTTGGTAGTGCATTCAATAAATCTTTTATCAGCTGCAAAACAGATTGAAAGGTATTACTGCCAAAATAGGGATGTAATTTCTCAGAAGCTATACTGGCATGGCATGAGCACCTGGTGCTGAATATTTCAGCTTATCTTAAACACATATTGTATGGAAATATTAATATTAATAATAAAATGGCAAAACAGGATTTCAGTTGTACAGTACAACACTATCATGAATTCCAGCAAAATTAAAATGTTGGATTTAAGCATTATGTAGAGGATATAGACTTGAAATCAATGGAATTTAACTGCAGGCTGCATAAAATAAACATTTTAAAAATATTTTTATCTATGAAATGTAATGCTACTTTTTTGATCAACCATACCTCTTTGCTTTCATGCAGATTTACAAGTAAGCTATCAGGTGTAGGTAAGAAAACATCTATGGAGGGAAAAATACAAATGTCATTAAAGAATAAAAGCACATTCCAAACACCACAAAATATTAATTCAAATATAAATTAAAATATTGACAGTGGCACTGTTTTTTGTTTGTGTTTTTTTTTAAAAAAGGATTAAATAAACCCTGCTTTTTTTTTCTGGATGTAAATACAAATTGTATTTTATACAGACAAAGACTGCTTTGTATCAGTGCCAATATAATTAACATCAGAGTTTCATTTTTTAGATCCAAGTATTTTGCAATTTATTTTTGAAGTCAACTTATTTTAACTGATAACTTCACATTATGCTGCTATGCATATTCATCATATTTAAGCAGATTTTAATCGGTCCTTAAAAATGTGAAATAAACTCTTGAATATTTTTTATTCCTTTTCTTCTTGCTACTTACCATCAATATCCGAGACAATCAGCATTTGAGGCTGTGATAAACCTTCCTGCAAATTGTAGAACTGAACAGTGCTGTCAAATGTTATGAATCCTATTCTTGTTCTTGAATCGCCAGGCAACCTTAAGATAAAAAAACAAAAACAAATTAAATACAAAGCCAAAAATCCAGATCTCAGATACACATCTGCAGCTTCCACTGATGTTAAAGGACACCATGTTTGTGTAAGTCAAAACTGCGCCCTAATTGCTTAGGCCAGGTCTACAATAGAAAGTTTACTACCATAGATGTGTCAGATGTATGAGAAGGTCATATCTCTAACTGACGTGGTATGCCAGGTACAGCCCTAGTGTAGATGCAATTATGATGGCCAGTATAGCTTATTCCATTTGGGGAAGTGGGTTAAGCTATACTGGCAACAGAATTCTTTTCTGGCAGAAGCTACATCTCCATTAGGGGAGTTTGCCAGTATAGCTAGACACCTAAATGTAGTTAAAAATACTTTTAGCATAAATAACTTAAGACAGACTGAATTTACTTATTTTAGGCAGTTATAAGAGGAGGCTACTTATCTATCACTGGAGGTTCTTCGAGATGTGGGGTCCTTATCTGTTTTCCACTGAGGGTTTACGTATTCGCACCATATGCCCTGAGATGGAGAATTTGAAGTTGGTCCACGCATGTGCCCTTGTCTCATGGTTTCATCTGGGGCGATAAATGGTGGGGCATATCGACCGTGTATCCACTTCCTTCTCCACTGCAAATTGCACACATCCACAGCAGAGGGGAAGGAGGGCGGGAAGTGGAATACAGATAGTGACCACATATCTCGAAGAACCTCCAATTACAGGTAAGTAACCTCCTCTTCAAGTGATGAGTCCTATTGTATTCCACTGAGGGTGATTAACAAGCAGTATGTAAGTCGTAGGAGGCTGCAAGGATGAGGATGGAACAGTTTAGCAGAGGACAGCCATGCCGAATGAGACATCCGTCCAGAGTCCTACACCCAGGGATAATGCATAGAGAAGGCATGTACCGAACTCCACGTGGCCGCTCTACATGTCTTGAAAGTGGCACATCATGGAGGGTGGCCATTGTTGAAGCTTGGGCTCTTGGGGAATGGATGCTAACCCCATCCTATGGAGGCCGCATGGATGTCTATGGGGTATGTCCTGCATATCGAGAGCTGTAAACTACATGCCTTCTCCATACGAAATGTGGGTTTGTGGATAAAGCAACTGAAACAACCGAGATCCAGGTTAGGTCTCCACTCACCCTTCTGTTTGGGTATCAGGAAGCAAGTTGAATAGAACCCCATTCCTTGACAGTCCAGAGGAACCCGCTCTACTGCCTCTCTTGGTAGTAAGGAGTCCACCTCTAGGGCAAATATATTGGCATGAGAATGGTCCCTGAGGAGGGAGGGTCTGTGGATGAGGTAGCACGATGAATTCAATTGTACCATCATAGTGGATGACATTTAGCGCCCAATTGTGTTATTGCACTCCAAACTAGTGAGAAGAGTGCTAGATGACCCCCGAAAGAGGTGGGATGGTTGTATGGCAGCAGGCGACGTGGTTGGCAGCTCTCTGATGTTCCTCAGAAATATCTTTTCTGAGAGGGTTGCATGTGTGATGAGAAAGGCTGTGAAGGTGGACCAGGAGAATGAGACTGTTGGATCTTCTGGTGCTTGCATGGTGGTTTGTAAGGCCTCTGGTGGAAAATCTGGGAAGTCTGGTACCATTGTGCAGGTGGCAGGCGGTAGTATTTACACTTGGGCACAGGTGGGTAGATACTCAGCGAACTAAGTGTGGCTCTTGAATCTTTGAGTGTGTGGAGGGAATCATCAGTTTTCTGATTAAATAGATGGGATTCATCAAAAGGGAGGTCCTCAATGGTAATTTTGTACCTCCCTGGGGAAAACAGAGGAATGAAGCCACGATTCCCTCCTCATGACAATGCTCATAGCCATCAAACATGATGAAGTATCTGTTGTGTTTACAACTGATTGAAGAGCTGTCCTTGCCACCAGTTTGCCTTCCTCCAAGATTGACTGGAACTAGCCCCGATCTTGTTGCAGCAGTTTTTCAGCAAAATCCTCGTTTGCTGTAGTTCAGGAAGTCTTATTTGGCAAGCAATGCATGATAATTTGAAATCCTGAACTGAAGGCTAGCTGAGAAGACAACCTCACATCCCAGAAGTTCCAACCGTTTCCTCTCCTTATCAGTCGGAGTGAAGCGTGGGTGTTGCTGTCTGGACTGCTCCGTCATGGCCTGTACCATAAGGGAATGCAAGGGTGGGGTGGTGGTGGTGAGAAAAGCAATTCAGACCCCTTAGCCGGTATATAGTATTGTGTAGAGAGGCGTGCGTACGGCCAGAGTGTGCCAAACTCTTCGAGATTCTGGAGGATGGCATCGCTGACAGGCAGAGCAGCCCTACCCAGCAGCAATGAGTGAAGGATGTCCAGGAGTTGATGTTGTGTGTCTTGTACCTCCTCCAGGGGAATGTGAAGTTCATCCACCACCCTACGCAGGAGACCTTGGAATTAGTGGAATTCATCTGGGGGTGAGGGGGAAACCGAAGTCACTGCAGCAACTGGTGAGTATGATGGAAAATGCTCCTGGCTCCAGCGATACCATTGGAACGAGACTCAATGGGTCTTCATAATTGGCTCTGAGCGTCTACTCAAGGGCACTCTAGACGGGAGAGAGGTGAAGTCTCCCTTACAGAATGGGTGGGTTCCGAGGGTGGGTATTAGGGCCAGGGTCCCCATTAGGGCCAGCATGATGGATCTGGAGGATGCTGCAGTGGGCCCCAGGATGTAGGGAGCCAGTGGCTCCTCGGCAATTGGAGTGGAGCATATTGCAACGTAGACGGCGTCTTTGGGTACTCAGTGTCAGTAAGGGATGGGCAATCCCTGCACTTCATCCGATTCCTCAGAGGACACGAACTCAGACACTGGTTCCATCGGTGCTACTGCTGGATCTGGTAGAAGCATATAGTGAAGGGTGCCTTAACTGCAGCACATTCTGGATAGGAGATCTGGCCTCCCTCATGTGGATGGTAGCAGAAGGTTCTCCCAGGGCAAACAGTTCCTGGGGCTCTGGCACCTTTTCCAACTACCCTGGTGTTAATGGTACTCTTTCCGTATTGCGAACTGACGCTAGAGTGGCAGACTTTCCTGGAGCAGGCACACTGACATTGACGGCATGCGCAGCTCAGTACCCAGTATCAGTGTGGGTTCTTGTCATGTTTATGAGTCTTGGAGCACACTGCTTCCCCATGGATGGAGTCTGTGGAAGGAGCCTCCCCTTTCTTCACTTTGGAGGAAGTGCCATGCTTATGTGCATGCTTCCTTACCTCCTGACTATGCCCTGGCATGGGGTCCATAGTGGTGGTACCGCCAGAGCTGGACCCTGTCTCCGTAGCCAGAAGTGCACTCCTGGCTGTCTCAGGCCGATGTACAGGGGTTTCCCTGGCTTGGGTCCGAATGAGGTCTCATGGTGACTTCCAGGAGGTGCTTCTTGAGGTGGAGAGACCAGCCTTCGCAGGTACGGCTTGGGACAGACTGACAGATACTGCATCTGGACGAAAAGGTGGACTTCTCCCAAGGAGTAGAGGCAGGGCTGATGTTCATCACCAGCCGAGAAGGAAGGAGACACACATGTTAAAGCCTGGGGTCTCCAGCATGGTCCAGTATCCATGCACGGGTGTGGGTGGTGGTGGTGTTTACATGTAAACAGATCCCCCAAGTCCCAATTCCACTCTAAATAACTACTAAAACGATTAAAAACTATGTAAAAACAGTAAAACAGCAAAAGACTACCAAAAAAACCTAACTACATACAACTATACACTTTTTAGGTGCGTCACACAAGAGGACAGTAAGGGCGGGTCTACACTACTACGGTAAATCAATCTAATTTACGCAACTTCAGTTGCATTATTCACGTAACTGAAGTCGACGTAGTTAGATCCACTTAGAGAAGTGGCTACACTGCGCTGTGTTGACAGGAGAGCATCTCCCGTCGACCTCCTTTATGCTTCTCGGGGAGGTGGAGTACATAAATCACACTGATTTAGCGTGTCTTCAGCAGACCCGCTAAATCACCACTCATTGCATCAACTGCAGCAGTGCCGATCTACCAGCAAGTGTAGACATGCCCTAATAATTCTAACCTGGATGATGCGGTGGTGAGAAGGAACTGGAAAAGCAGTCAGTCCACCCCACCCTTAATCACCTTGGACGAAACCATGCAGCGAGGCCAGGTCACATGTGTGGATCAACAGACGCTACTACTTTCAAATTCTCTGGCTCCGGATGCATGGTACGCATACTCAGTGGAATACAATAAGGACCATCACTAAAAGAACTTCTGTTACAGTGCTATGCTTTTGCAAAAGGAAAAAAAGGTTCTCTCCATTTATCATGTGATGTTGCTATGGGACAATAGGTTGTGAATTGTTACATATTGCAATTCACTTGGCATTGCAGTATAAAATTACTAAATAGAAAGTAACAAGGATAGTTGGGTACTGAGAAGTGCGTTCTTGGCTGCCCACTCAACAATTAAAAAAAAAAAAGTGATCTCAATGTTTCCTGAGCAGGTTAGACAATCATGATAAAAAGCAGAACTATGCTTCCAGATGTCATTACAGATCAGCCCTCTTAAACAGGTCAAACTTCAACAATACTTTAGGGTTTACTGCAGAGGATTCAAATTTGTTTGAAAAAATTATTTATGATAGCAAGAACTAAGCTGTATTATAATGCACCTAAATTTATTTTTACTTTTCTTTTTTCTCCTCCCTTTATTCTTACATCTTATCTTTTCTCGTACTTTCCCCTTCTTATAGCTTTACTGCAGTAGTTCTCAAACTTTTATACTGGTGACCGCCTCTGAGTGCGACCCCTCTTATAAATTAAAAACACTTTTAAATATATTTAACACCATTATAAATGCTGGAGGCAAAGCGGGGTTTGGGGTGGAGACTGACAGCTCACGACTCTCCATGTAATACCCTCCCAAACCCCTGAAGGGTTCCAACCCCCAGTTTGAGAACCCCTGCTTTACTGGATCTGTTTAATCAAAATCTGCAATGTAATATTCCAGAAAATGTCCCTCCTCACTGCCCCCCAACAGAAAATTCAATCTTTTGTTTTCATCCTTTGTTAGAGAAAAATGCCAGTAACTGGTGCAGTGGTGATTTGTTTATTTAAACTCTAATATGAAAATGTAAGATGCGCATGATACATCCCATATGCTTCAGAGGTAGGATACTTGCTATGCGTATTCTCTGCAATTAATTGACAGCCCTAGTTATTTTATATCCTGAGGTAAAATATTAGAAATTTAGAATTGATGTAAGGAATATCCATCTTTAGCCATAGCTATTTTGAGTATTCAGTATATAATTCTTGGGTTATCTAAACAAAATGCTTTGCAGATCACTTCTAATCATATTCATAAAAAGATATTCTTTGCCATTATACAAATGGTCCTAAGTTACATGGCCATATTCTTTTTCTACACTACTACAGACATTTCAAAATCTAATTTAGTCAGCAAAACATTTGCCCTCTATCAGTAGGTCCTGTAAATACTGTATGAAACAGTTACAGTAAAAGATACACCATAAGTTAACATTGCAGCCTGCTCACAATTATAAAATAAAGTCAGTCTAAAAGGATGATGATGTATATACTTACTTGTCTAGGTTTTCCAGCAATGACTGACACACAATTGTCAAGTATCCAGCTTCCACTGCATTATGAGACACATCTAAAACAAACAAGTACACTGCAGGCTGAGGAGGACGAAGCTGTAAAATATAAAAAAGAATTTAAAAATTCTTATTTTAAAGGGTAAAAAAATGTTAATGGATAACATTCCCTTGGGGAAGAGGTGGGGGGTGGGGGAAGAGGAGCAAGAGAAGGAAGGGAATGCCTTGCAAAATGTTTAAAAATATATCCTATAATTAAATTAACCAAAAATTAGATTTACACCGTCATTCTGGGTTTTTAACAAAGTAAAATAAAAGAAATTCTGACTTGTGTTAAGTTTATCATTAATGTAGAAAACAAAATCAACATCTTAGTCTGTCCTTTTGTCAGCTGGGTCAGAGGAGAGCCTTTGATGTCAACTGTAGAATTTATTCTGAAAAATGGCACTGTTCTTTCAGAATGATGACAATGACACAATTTACTATTCTGAATTACAATAAACATCAGCATTACATTGCTACCATAATTATAATTATGTGTATATTTAAGGAAATTCTATATTCCATTATCTAATCTCCTTAGTCACAGCGTTTCAGATCTAAAATAAGATCCAATCCAGCAAAGACTAGTGGTGAATTTAAGTTTAACCAACCTGATAGAAATTCAGTAGCTTTTGTGAAAAGACCATTTTAAACCTATTTATTTGCAACTATGCTTTCTGTAACTGAGTTAATGCAGCACTGACCCTGCATTTCTTCTCCTCCCGCTCTGAAACAGAGAGGACTGATGACCACTCAGAATAAAGAATTTTAGCACCAGAGAGACTTCTCTTAACTCTCTGGTTTGATTCCTTCTGACAAAAATAAAATAAAATGTATTTACTTTATGTTTCTACTCTAGATGAAAAATCTTATCCTTTTCACCCAAAAGCCAATTTCCTCTTGGATGGGTGTTTGTGCTGTCTTGACCCACTCACGGAAAAAAAAATCTACAGGTAAATGGGACTCAATTTAGTCTATGATTGGGGCTATTACAGCATAGATCCTGGGTTCTTGAAGTAACCCAAAAGATAATAAAAAAAGGAGGTATGACTCACTATTGGGAGGGACTATCACTTCCTCAACCTATACCCATACACACTGATTCACATAACTAGTACTTGTCCATTCCATCCTCAAATACCCTTTGGATGTGGACAAAAATCAAAATAAAATACTGGTCACTGAGGAGGCCCTGCGATGCAGGTAGGAGAAACAGGGAGGAGAGACACCCTTTTCTTCCTTTGTCAAATATATATGGAAGTACAGTTGTAAGCACACTGCAGCTGAAGACTACATGAGCAGATGTCTGTTGGTTTAACTTCTGAGTATCCACAACTTTGAAGGCTATTCCTGAGGTATGAGAATCAGTAGGGCCCTGCATCACACAATAATTTCCAGCACTTTCCAGGTGAGGAAACGGACGGACCACATAAACTACACAGAAATCCCAAAGACTGATAATGTGTCATGAGCTAAGATCTGCTGTAGAATTGATTGCATTTAATATTTTTTCATGTCACAAAGAGATGCCAAGGTTGTCACGCTCTGCTGGCTGCTAACATTTGTATGGGAGCACTTCAGAGCTGTTAAACCAGTCTGATTGTAGGTTCAAGCATCCAAGATGCGCAGAGCTCATGCTGAGAGCAAGCTCCCTGTCCATATGAACAGGGAGTGTTTCTTCCCCCTTGTTGATTTAGGTGCACAGCCACTGCTGTGTTGTCTGAAGTTTATCAGGTTACATTTGCTATTGCTCTTTGCAGAATGCCAAAAAAGCCAGTCTCACTCCTCTTAGGTGCAGTTATGTAAAGTGCCTTTTTCCTCAGAGACGAGTCTGAGCTAGTATGGAACCTGCGCAGAGTCCTCATTCTATTAGGTTTGTTTCAGTTGTGACATGCAGCCTGTTCAGTTTTTGTGCAGGTCTTTTCTGTACTGGTGCTTCCACCACTGTAGAGTGTTTCACTTATCGGGTGTCCAAAGTTCTCTCTCAGAGCTTGATCTAATGGGATTGCTAGTTGCTGAGCGTGTCCTAGAGCAGAACTTTTTCTTTCTGAGGCCCCCGCAACATTCTATAAAAACCTCCACAGCCCACCTGTGCCACAACAACTGTATGTCTGCATATCCAGTAGATTAAAAGCCAGGGCTGGCGTTAGCAGGTGGCAAACAGAGCAGTTGCCTGTGGCCCCACAGGGGACTCCGCAAAGCTAAGCTGCTCAGGCTTTGACTTCAGCCCTGCATGGCTTGGACTTCGGCTTTCTGCCCTGAGAAGCAGAAAGTCTAATGCTGGCCCTGCTCTCTGGTTTATTTTGGAGGACCCCCTGAAACTTGCTCGTGGCCCCTCCCGGGAGTCCCAGACCACTGGTTGAGAACCACTATTCTAGAGTGCCACATTTCCCTCATAACCAGATTGCAGCACACAACCCTCAAGCCTCAGAGGGATAAGACTACAGTCTGAGATGCCCAGTGAAACTCAGGTCTCAGGTCTAAAGACAGTTCAGTTTTTAAAGTCTCTCCTCCTCTGGGAAGACATTGCCTTGTTCAATAACTGTCAATGCATCCAGACAGGTTAGAACCTGTACCAAGCAAAGAGCATTCTTCTCATGCTTAACTAAGAGGTCTATGTTCTTGAACATATTCCAAGTTTCAGCCATTTCCCCCAAGGCTCTGCAGCTTCACAATGATAAGTCAGCTGACCAAACTTGGAATCTTACAGAATCCCCTCCATGAGAAGGCAGCTGCACTCACAGATATGACTATTGTAAACACCCTCAGTATTGAAGCCAGCCCAAAGGGCAGGGAGTGGTACTAGAAATGCCAGTTCAGGGTGAAAATTTGATGTTATGGGAATATGAAGACATTCTTTTTAAAAATCTACTGAAGAATTTTTTTAAATCTCCTAGTCAATCACAGCTAATATAGACTGGAGAGACTCGATCTTGAATTTGAGTCTTGAGCATTAACCCACTTCAGATCCAAAGTGGATCTTGTCCCCACCTCTATACCTTTTGGAACTACCAATTACCTAGATTAAATTCCCATCAGCTGCTGCTCTCTAAACAATTGCTCTGATATCCAAGAGATGTTTCACTGTCCATAAGTCAGGTTCCTCTTGATGGGGCGGGGGGGGGGGGGGGGAGAAAATGGCAACCTTGAGGAGAGGGGAAGAGCTTAAAGTCAATCTGGGACACAAATGACAACTATTGACTGAAATGATCCCTTCCTGTTACGATATAAAGGAAGAGATCCTTCTTTCTCTGAATCACTGCAAACAGAGGAAGCGGACAATCAGCAACACTGACAGCTCTGGAAGGCCACAAAAAGCAGTGTAGACTTTGAGTCTGATTTCAAAAATGAATAACTCCCTCCCCTTTTAAATCCCAGACCGAGGTGTGTATTTAATAGATCATCTTCTGGAGTGGCTTTTAACTGATGAATGCTTACACTTCGTAGCCTGTGAAGCTGGCATCATAGAGTCACTCCTATAGATTTACTGTCCTCAACACCTAAATATTTCATATCCCCGTTTAGAAAAAAAACTCTTCTTTGCACAAAGCACTATCATTCTGCCTGTATTGCTGCTGGCTCAGTGGGCTGCTTCCACATGTTACACTATTAGAACCTGCCTCAGGCTGCAATGGAAGCCCCACTTTCTGGCCAAGTGCTAGTCAGCAAAGCATGGTTGATGGTGGCCAAAATGCTATTGTAGGATGCATAAAAGCTAGGTATTCTCTTATCGGAAAGATTTTCAAGCCCCATTTCCATACTGAACTGTATTCAAGATGACTATCAGAGGGTGGCTGCAGGTTGTTTTCTAGTTGTTAATTTTGTGAGAGATAGGAATCAATCTGGGGAATGAAGAGGAGTTCTTTGGAAGATGCCAAAATTCTGTCTGATCAGTCATTGGTCTTGCCCACCTTTCCAGAGGAAAGGAGAAAGCCAGAGACTGCTGTAGCATTCCCAGTCACAGAATGCGTTTGGTGGTCTTTGGCAAATTAGTGTGTAAGTGCCCACATCACAACTGGTATTAATTGACACCTTTGCTGTCAGTTTTGGCAGAGAAAGATTCAAATGGGAACTGAGACAATTAGTCTTTCAATCCTAGGGGGTCCCTCCAAGTGAAAACTGAGACACACTGGTAGGGTACCATGGGGAAGTTTGAAATGCGAGTGATGTACACAGTTTTCAGTGGTAATTAGGGTTGTCACTCTAGCATCTTGCACTAGTATTAAATTCACATACTTAAAAATATATATTTTTACCATGTAGTCTGAAGAAGCAATGAACTCCACTGTAGAATTCTGGACCTCTGGCCGTTTATGAGGCTCCCCATAGGATCGTGTCAAAGGGTTATACATAAATTCTTCAGGAACTAAACAAAAATTATGAATCCAGAGTAAATTATTCACTGACAGATACACAGATTTTGTGCCTAATTACAAAAAGCAGCAATTAGACCATAAACATTTAATAAAGTATGTAAATAAGGAAACAATCCGTGTTGTGAAACCTAAATATCAAAGTTAAAGAACTGGAGGCAAGAATGTCTATTTTATTAACAACAAGGTACATGTATACTCTGTGCTTCCAGTGCCCTACAATGACATCTCAACATGTACTGTATTTATGAAACTGGTCATCATCTTTGACTGTTGTTAATTATGACCCTGACTTGACTGTGTATTATGCTAGTAGGCAGTGGGGAAAATTGCTTTTAAATTATATAGCTCAGGTTGTCCAATCTGATATGGTGCTCTCAGGCTCCTGACATGTTGCATGGTAGCCATCACTTGGGCAAAATATAGGTGCCTTTGACAAATGATTTAGATATTAAAAATCCCAGATATTCCAGGTGAAAGACATCTCGGTTGTTGATATAAATGCAAGACATCTTAAATACGTCAGGTAGATGCAAGAAACCAGCTACTTACCTCTGTAATGAAACTTACCATCATTAACTCGATAGCATAAGTTGCATTTCCACCTCCTTTGGTCAATGAAGGCAACAAAAGGGTTGATATATGTCCTACATGATCTGCACCTCACAATGGTGCTTGATGTTATTACAGGTAATTGCTAAAAAGTAAAACAATGAAAAGCTGTAGCAAAAAGGTTCCCAGTAAAATTTTTAGAGGACAGGATTGTGCAATATCTTAATCTTTGAAAGCTTCATAAAACCAAAATGTTCTGTTAATCTTGTCTCCCACTTTGTCCTTTTAGCTCATTTATATACAGTGCAATATTCACACCTTTATTAACATTCTCCCTTTACAATAGGAAGACATAATAAAGTATTATTTTGATTGAACCAGAATTTGATCTCACATACCAGTGTAAATCATGTGTTACACTTGTCTACAAAATGTTGGAGAGAAGAATCTGGTCTGATAATGGCCATTAATATATTTAGCTGGATAAAAGGAATCTGACTGATCACCATGACTGCAAGGGTCAGATGCAACCATTTTTATTGTAATTCTAGATAAGCAAACAACACAGCTGAAGTTAAGTTATGCAAGAATAGTTGTACATTTTGGATGATTGATGGCACTAGCAGTTGGATCTTGTGCCTGACAGAATACCCAAGATAGCCGAATACCCAAGTGGTATAGCTTCATGGTTTATTATATATAAGCAATAGTACTTGATACAGAGAGAGCCATAGGTTCTCATACGAAGTTAATGAGGACAAGAGTGGCTTAATGTATGTGCACACTTTCTCAAGCAATTTGGATATGCAAATTACTCTAAAATCTTAGTGCTGAACAATGTAAAATGACCAGAGAAATAGGAGGAGCTGATTCTTGCCCTGTTTCCTCAGAATTTGATCAGTTGTGCTTATTGAGAAGAGATTCCTGGAGGGGGTGGAATCCTTCAGATCTCTCCCCCAGTTCAAGTTCACCTTATAAATTAACAAGTCAGTAGGAAGTTACATTTTCCATTGTCTACACAGAAGACATTTTTGCAAGAGGCAAAACTTCAAATAGCTATTAAATTAAGAGGAAAAATCAATGTATGCAGGCATAGAGCACAAGACATGACATTTAAAAAATACCAAGGTAAGCTGTTCCCTCTGATGAAGCTTTAAATAAAAACAAACAAGCAAAAAAAGACAAATTTTCCCTGAACCACTCCAACCACACTAAGGTACATAAAAAGCCTTAATTATTGTAATTTGTAGTTTCTCTAAGTACTTTGTTCATCTTATTAGATGCTACATTTCATTTAAAAAAAAGGATGAAAGATTTACAGCCATAATATTTATTTTACAGCAACTGAATCAGTTCATCCTGTTACATTTAAGATAAAATTTTGAAACAATCAAAGAACAAACACCTGAACAGACAAGTTGAATAGAAATTCTACTGGAAAATAATTCCACACCGCCTGCTATTATTTAATCCCCAATAAGGCTTAGACAAGATAAGAAAGTACCACACAGTATAAAACAAAGCACTATGAGAAGATATTAAAAATAAAAAATATTTAAATTTTACCGTTAGGTCTCTGAACGGATGCAGCAGCAAACCCAAGGGAAGTTTAGCTTTGTTTAACAAAGCCTGAGTCTGTGGAATATTTGTCAGTGTACATCGAAATGAACTGGAAGGAAATCATACCAAAATTAGCTTGCAAAGCAAACTTGAGCACATAAGTTGTATTAGCATGCAACTATATTCTCTGCAATTCAAAGAGTTGTGAAATTTTAAATATTGCTAAACCTATTTTCAAAACAAACAGAAACCATTGCCTAAAACAGCAAAAGTCTCCTCCAGAAAGAATAATATTCAAAGGTAAGTAGGGCACCAAACAAAAAGCTGAGAAGTATTGCATTTCAATAGGCAATGCACATTGCAGCTATTACGGAGTTTTAAAAAAGAACAAACAAACAATTGTGGGGGGGGGGGGGTGAGAGAGGGAGCTAGTACCCAAAGTAATTTAAACTTTGAGTTGATATTTTCATTCATGATAAATATTTTCTGATCTCAGAACTCATTAAAGGAAAATTGTACTTGCTAGTTGTTGAAAAGTTATTTTAATGGGAGAAGGAATATAGGAGGATCTTAATGTTTCCTTCCCACAAAGAACTGTTATGAGTCATCCTCTTCTCTGATGGACATGGAACAGATGTGACTCCCTAAAAAACTTATTAATACCACTCAATATAGTAACCAAAAGGGAATAGCTCCAGACACACATAAGGAGTCCAGAAGAGGAGTACTGCCTCCAAAGTGCTCCAAGCATGGGACTGAATATGACCCACTTTAATTTCCCTCCTGCTCACAAAACAATACTTTTCCATTAGTCCACCAAATCGTTCCAAGTTTACATACTGGATTAAAGCTTCTTTCAGCATTACAACTAAGCTTTTTGGAGCAGAGACTTATTTTCCTTGTTTGCACGTGCCTGGCACAATGGGTCCCAACTTGGTTGAGGCCTTTATGCACTACTACAATTTAAATGTTTAATCATAATAATTATAATGTCTCTATTACTAATATACAAATGGATGGATTATTGTAGTGTGCCTGGTACGTCCTTCGAAAACTGCATGCTGGTGACTGGCAAGGCATTACTACATAAAATTTCCAAAGATTGCACTACTGTAGGTTACTATTTGCTTCAGATGCAAGCAAACATACTTAGACTGAAATATAAAGTCATTCAGGTTCTGGGTCCTGGCTACTTGAAAGACTGCCTCTCTCCTAAAGTGTTATCATCGCAGCTGAAATAAGTTGGGATCCTTTCCCTTCCAGTCTCTTGATTTGAATCCCAAGACATTCTCACCATAAGGAAGTTTGATTTGAAACTTGTTTCTTCCACTGATCTCCCAGAGACCAAGTCTGTTGGGCTGTTAGGGCACAGTGTAAAGCATCTCTCTTTCCTTAGGCTTTTGCCCAGCTTTAAGATTATGGGGTTATATCTTAATAACAGACCTTCCAGTGTTGACACCAATCACCAGTTACCTACAGTCAGGGATTTTTTTAGTGCTCGTCATTGGCTGAACATTGCTCCCACTGATGGCAATGGTAAAACTACCAATGACTTTACCAGGACCAGTTAGGCCAATGCTGGGTGATTTTGAAAATTCCACGCTTTAAAAAAAATAAAAATCAGAAACTGAGTATTTTTGATTTTTATAAGTTTTGCTTTTGCAATTGATCTCAATTTGTCTTTGTGACCACCACAAACGATGGTAAATAGATTTTATTGATGAGTAAAATGAGGCAAATAGAGGCTAAGTGATTTGCTCAATGTCAAAAGCAAATCAGTGGTAGAGTTGGGACTAGAATGCTGCCTAGTCTTATTTTGGTAAGCTTCATGAAGATTGTGTCAATAGCTACCTTATAAAATGTTCTCTTGATTTTAGAATGCCAGGGCCTTGAAATAAGAACAGTACATTGTTCCAGTAGAAAGGAATACCATAAGTTACTCAACAGTGACTTCCCCAAACATAAAGCAACAATATTGGTAGACTCTAAAAAGGTCCCATCTAATTGCCCTAAGAATAGTAGCCATAATGCTAAGCACTGATGGCAGGAGATATAAATTAGAAACAGCTTCAGTGTTCACACAGAAGTGAAGAGGACTTAACCTCTTTTCTCCAGACGAAACAGACTACACTGGTTGACCAGTGAAAGCAGAATACGGTGGTCAATTTCATCCCTTATACTTTTTTTGATTATTCTTAACTAAATTATGAAAGGTCACAGAAAAATGTTATGTCTAATATACCCAAAATTGAAAATAGTATACCTACTCTGGGCTGCAATTTAATTTTTTAAGGTCTGAATTCAAATTAGGCATAGGAGCTAGAACTGGAGAAACAGGAAGAATATTCCTATCTTGAGTAAGGTTTACTGGTCTCAAGCTTTCTGGCTGCTGAGAATGCTGTAGACTTAATCCTCCTAAGGTGGATGATAATTGGTTCACACCAGGATACTGCTGAAAAAAAATAAGAGCATTGCAAAACAGTTATACTACATGTTTAATGAACATAATGATTACATTATTCTTTCAGATCACCATTAAGGAAGATATACGAGTAGCTAATGATGAGAAGAGAATTGTAATTTTAAAGGGTTACACAAGGGGACAACCACTTCCCAGAATCTTAGCATATACTTCTTTGAATAGCGTTCAGTCTACAGCATGAAGTCAACATAAAAGATAATTTTACAGGAAGTGCATAATCCTCATTTTAAAGACACTCTTATTCAACATTGTCTAAAGAAACCTAGAGGTAAATCAGCTCAGATATTACAAGAAAACTGATATTTTCCCCCCTCTTCTAAAGATCTCACTTTTTTCTTTTTCCAAACCAGAAAAACAGGCTCTACATTTTATTTTCTCCCTCCAATCTGTGGTAAACCTCAGACTACGTCATGCATTCCCTTGTTCCTGTAGCATTTAGAAAGATTATTTTAAAATAAGTATTTGTAAAAGCTCTCTCAATTTAAAAAACTCGAATTCGATTAGGTTTTTGTTTTAAAGTTAAAAAATGCTTTAATTTCATTACACAACTGTCTGAAGTCAAGGAACTGTAGTATTATCACAAAGAAGGCTGTAAAACATCTCTTAAAAAAACATCTCTTAAAAAACATCGCTTTGGCTCTAATCTTAGTTTCTAGGTGAATGCCCAATTGTCTTTTATTAATAAAGTATGGAGGGGTGAAGACTATGAACCAAGCACAAAAAGGGAAACGTTAGGTTAAACAGAGCTACACTTTCCTTTTCCTTTAGAAGAATTTTCGCGTATACTAACCATTCTGCATTCCCCAAAGTGAAGAAGTACTCTCTTTTGGTTATGACTGTCATCTAGTACTGCTGTACACAGACCAATGGGAAATTTGGATTGTATATCGGGAAATTACTTGTCTTCCTCCTTATTGAATGTTTAACTAATAAATCTTCAGTTTCTTTCTCCTTCAAAAATAACAATTTAATAAAAGCTTAAATATTAAATTTAAAAAGGGTTTTCTGTTTTTGTTTTAAACTAAAAGTTAAAAAGTAATTGCATGGGCTACAGCAATTTGTTGGTCCTCTCCCCAATAATTCAAGTAGCCATCTCATTCATTATTTTGAATTCAGAGCTACTACATTAATATTCAGACTTGCTTGATATTTACAGTTCTTACATTTAAAACTGTACTCATATTTTTAAAATAGACCATTGGGAACTATGTCAAAGGCACATCACTATAAGCTTTACAAAAGGATTGAAAAGAAACATCAAATAATTTCTCAATTAAAAATCTCACTTGTGGATATTGCTGAAACCCAGAATGGTGCCCTGGATTACTGGGCTGCATAGCAGAAGTAGGTGGTGCTGCATTCTGGTATCCAGGTTGAAGAGTTGGATATCCGTAACCAAAGGGCTTAGGAGTCCTTGATGTCTGAGGAGTAGGAGCTGGACTACTTGTCACAGAATTTGTTTCTAGGATAGGGAAAACAAATATTTTTTAAAATTGTCTATTGCATTTAAATAAAATAAGAAGCAAAATACCAGCAGCTGATCATGAGAATAATGCTTTTGTTAATTATAAAGAAAATTCAAAAATTTCTCTGCATTGATCAAATGGATATCGTAAAACCGCAGAAAAAAAAAAGTTTCATCTTACTGTCAGTACCCAGGGCAATACGCTGGGGAGCACTGTCTCCTAACTCTACTTCAAATCTATTTGTCTTCTAACTCTCCTCTGCACTTAATTAAATGCACCTCACCTACTAAGCAATTGGAACTTCATAATGTCATTTTATAATTGCCCCTTTTTAATAGAAAGGTAAGAGTAAATATATTGCAAAAATATAAAAAATAAGATCTCCTTAATTACAATTTTTTCTCCAAGACTGATCTTGCTCCCAAATCTCCCCTGCCCTGCTAACTGCACCAAGACCTATTGATCTGTAGCCTCTCCTAGTCACCCATGATGAGATTTAGCTAATTCTGTCTTCAAGGGTGTACATGGGATTTCTGTTGAAGTCAATGTAAGCCCCGCATGTGTATCCCAGGACAGAATTTGGCCCAACCATTTTAAAAGGCTGAATTATTTGCAGCATGCAGGTCCCAACTCAGATAGTTTGTTACAAAGTGGTAAGGAGAGGTAGACTGGGCAAGAAACAGAAGCATAGCGTACTGATTATAGACTGATGTCTCAATAGCTCTCAGAGGGGAAAAAACAGCAGTTTTGAAACTGGCACATCTCAGCAACTTTAACATGTGGAACAATATACCTTAAACTATCACCTACTGCCAGGGTGAATAGAGGCTAGAAGGTCTACCTGGAGTAGAGGCATGGCAGTGCAAGTCACCTGCAACATCCACACTAAGGGGCAAGAGTTGGCCTGTGCAAGCCTGGAAAGTTGACAAGGCCAGAGAATCTGCGGACAGTCGCAGAGAAATTTAAACCTGGCACCCTCATCCCCCCGCAAAAACGTAAATTCTCTCAAGCAGGGGATGCCACCAGGAAAGATTCAAAGTTGACATGAGTAAGATGGTACTCAACTCTATGGTGCTATATAAATGTTTTGTAATAAACAACAAGCCAGCTTAATTGGGAATCACACATTTTAATATATAATGGATGTCTCATTGCTGATGACAGAAAGTGAGGCAGTAAAGATAAGCAGGAATCCATGATGGGATTCCATGAAAGGGAATCTAGAGTAAGAGGAAATGGGTGATGTTTTTTAAAAACAACAACCTGAAAAACTAGAACTGTATATTATACAAGTAGCATTTTTCTGTTTTGTTATACCTTAACAATTCAGAATTAGCATGCAACAAAGCGCTCACCTGGGTAGCCACCTCCTTCAAGAGCATCATAATTGTTGATAACAGGAGAGGCACTGCTAGTAGTGGAGGAGCTGTCAATAGCTAAAAATAAATACAAAAATAAAACAAAGATTTGCTTTAAGCAATGGCAAGCTTCTGTGAGGACAGGGCTTCAGAGAACATTGTTTCTTAAACTTCTGGTAAGAAACTGTTAAATATTGTACTAAGAATCCAAAGTTACTGCTATTGGAAAATACAAAGATCATACCTAAATGTAGCCAATTTGGTATTCAGAAAATATGGAAAAAAGCAACAAATGGATAAGGACAAAAATAAAATTAAAATGATTTAAAAGAGGTTTTTAGACAACCATTTCTAAATTCTTTTTAATCTAAAAGAGTTCAGGTAATTTAAAAATATTTCTATTTATACTGCCTCAATGGCAGCATTCAGCACTCCCATATCATACAAGATGTTCAATGGTCTTCAAAGGGAGTTTTGCCTTAGTTGAAAGGGCTGGATAGAGTATTTTGAAGCAACCTTTGCATCTGAAATTTTCCAATGTCCCTCCTTTTGTATGCTGTTGTAATAAAGAGGCTTGTCTTATTGTTAAATAATAAGCAATATTCAGTAGAGCTTTTGCAAAAGTTCTCTGCCCTAGCTGTAACAGACGAAAATTGGTGCAGCCAAAAGGCATACCTAAAACACACTAATAAAAGAAGTCAAGTAAAGAGTACTTTAAAAAAATTTCTTGGACTACTGATGCATAATTCTTCCTAGTGCCACACTTATTCTCTATTTAACTGATTATCTGGATTGTAATACATTAAATGAAAATAAGAAAATGTTTTAAAAGCATTTGTGTTAGTACATTTTCATATACATTTGCCACAAGAAAGGGACAGGAGAGTAGAGAGATTTTGTGTGCTTGCTCCTTAGAAACAAAAACACAAACAGATAATTCTGGCCTCTGAAATCTGGTATCTGAACTACAAGTCACAAAATACAACACAAAGAAAAAAATAGTTCATGTAAGAGTTCAGCCAAAACAAAGGCACATACAATCCTTCCTTCCTAGTGAAGCCAAAGTGGGTTTCAGGAACACATTAATGGAGAGAGCATGCTGGCTTGGCAAACTAGAATGGGGAAAGTGTTCCATGCACAGGAGCAGAGTGAAATGCATCTCGGAGACAACATTACTAGTAACATGGAGACACCACTGTTGTAAAGATTACTTCGGCATTTCAATTATAACTATTTCTATGAAATTTTTAAGTAGGGTGTAAAACAAGGCTTAAATTCAACATTAAAATCAGTTACTCTTAGGAACAAAGTTTTACTTCCCTCTTTAAAAAAAATATTTTTTTAAAAAGTACAGTGTTAATTAAAAATAACAAACTTGTGAATTTAGTAAACACCTTCCTTTGTTATATGCACTTATGAGCTTGAAAAACATTTCTTTCCCTATCAAGTTCTCTCTTTTTTCCCCCAATCAGGTGAAAAATCCTAGGAGCTGAAGCAAACAAGATTCTTGTTGATTCAGCAGCATAGCTTCTGTAAGTTTGGTTAACCACTGCTAATTAAAAGCCAAAAGGGGAGCTTATTTCCACACCCAACAAAATATGGTAGGTATAGATCTAGGATTTTTTTCAATGAATATATGTTCTTTGCACCAGGAAGCCAGTTTTACTTAAATATATATAAAAAATACTAAGAGGACACTACCACCCAACTATAATCATTTTAAGGTAGGTCAAGTTTTGTGAATGTTCTGATGTTACAGGTTAGTTGTAGAATATATTTCTTATTTATTCAACTGTAAATTGGATTCCATAAAATTTATTTGTGGCACCTTAGAGACTAAGGAATTTATTTGAGCATAAGCTTTCGTGAGCTACAGCTCACTTCATCGGATGCATACTGTATATATGTATATGCATATTCATATATACAGTATGCATCCGATGAAGTGAGCTGTAGCTCACGAAAGCTTATACTCAAATAAATTGGTCAGTCTCTAAGGTGCCACAAGTACTCCTTTTCTTTTTGCGAATACAGACTAACACGGCTGTTACTCTGAAACATAAAATTTATTCTATCAATCCACATGATCAATCAGATATCAAATCAATTTGCACTAGTCACTCATTAAGATTTTACTATGTAATGATCAGACTATATGGCAGAATAAAGCACAGACACTTCAAAGCTTTACTTTAATGAATGCATAGCAAAAACTGATTGCTATGAATAATGTGGCTAAAGCATGAAATATATCTATCTCAATGTGTAGCACTCTAATTAGGTAGTGCTGGCATAAAATCAATAACTATGAAGCAGAAATTAATATATATATATATTTTAATGGATACAATAAAGTCAAAATACATATCTCCAAAGAACAGTGTGAGGATCTTTGAGAGATGAATGACAGCTTGGAAGCACAAACGTTAACTTTTTTTTCTTTCCCCCCAGTGTCACATTAAAAATGTAATTAAATCTGAATTATTTTTGGTTTCTTCTACAAAAGTTCTCCAGGCCAACTCTGGGAGAAAGATACAGTATGAAAGAGGTTTATAGTTGGAGAGAAATATCTCAGGTTCTCTGTTTAACAGTTCTACTAATAAGTATAACATGATGAAAATAAGAATACGACTCCTCATATCCTATGAGAAACATTTGACTCCATCGCCCTGAAGATCTTTTATGTACTGTTCTTACCCCCTGAAAAATTCATCAGAGTCTCAAGATATACTGAGAATTCTGAGGGGTCTACAGATTTCTTCCCCATTGCAAGGCATATTTTGTTGACTGCACTACTCCATACTATTATTCTGACATGTTGCATTTTACCGAAACCAACCTACGACTGGGATCGGATTCAGCAAGGTACTTACACATTCATTTGACTTCAATAGGAATCCTCACATGCTTAAGTTTAGTCACTTATCTTGCTGAATCAGGATTATAACAACATTCATTTCTTTGTATACCTTACATATTAGTAACAGAGTTCCCTCCACATTACTGACTCTTCCAGTATCATGTACTAAGTGACTCGAACACCAGTGTACAAGATAACCATCAGTACAATATACACAAAATGTCATTGATATCATGAACTGTAATGTTGCCATCAGGTTCTGTGGTTTGTTCTGCAATCACTGCAGCTGGAATTTGAGACACTTTTGTAACCAGATTTGTAAACTGGTTGCACAAGGAACTATCTATTTTGTACCTCTGACTCATCAGTTCAATACAGTGAAATCTAAGAAACAGACCTACTATTAAAGTCCCCTACACGCAATATCTAGTCTCAGTAAAATAAAGTGACATTTTGTTGCCATTGCTTTAATGGCATTATTCTGCTTTAAGTGATGGAGCAGTAGTTCTCAAACTTTTGTACTGGTGACCTATTCCACATAGCAAGCCTCTGAGTGCGACCCCCCTTATAAATTAAAAACAAACACTTTCTTATATGTTTAACACCATTATAAATGCTGGATGCAATTTTGGGGTGGAGGCTAACAGCTTGCGACCCCCCCATGTAATACCTTGTGACCCCGAGGGGTCACGACCCACATTTTGAGAACCCCTGTGATAGAGGGGCCAATTCTGTTCCCATTGAAGTCAACAGAAGCAGTGAGCCTAGAGTTAAGTAGTGCTATTTGTGAGAATAAACTTCTAAATTTAGACAAAAAAAACAACAAAAAAAACTTACAATGAACATCTAATGACCAATGTAAAAATATTATTGGTTAAAAAAACTGATCATGCTAGTAACACAATTATACATATTTTACAACCTTTCTTCAGCACCACTTCTAAGTATGTAACAAACTAGAGAATCAGATTACATAGAGAGCAATTGTTACAAAGAACAATTTAGCAGAAAATATTCCTCAGATCTATAAAATAAGCTAGGGATAAACTTAATTTAAAATTAAGCAGGATAAAGATTTAATTTAAGATCATTCACCAACAAACTTGTATTCTGCTTTTATTCAATTTTAATTTTCAAGAACACTGAAGACTAAACGGATTAACTTAATTTCATTCAGAAACAGATGCTGGCCTCTGCAAAATGCTAAAAATTAGCTTTTTTGGGGGGGGGGGAGGGGGGGAATACATGGTAGATTGTAAAACCAATCTTTTTCTTTGGAAGAGGAGGGGAAAACATTGCCTTTTTGTTAAGCGAATTCTCCAGGAACACTTCTTGCTGTTCGGTTAAATGCTTACTGAACAAAAGACTTTCTATGAAAAGCATCCTCCAACTGAACTCAATGGGCAGGATACATGAGCTGGTGTAAGATACAAGGAAACAAATCAAAGGCAAGAAATTATTCTCAAAATATCCTTCTAAATCACTGCAGAAAACAAACTTCTACACAGCATTCACAGCAGAGTAAAACCTTCATGAGTAACAGCCTGACTAGCGTGTTTTTCAAAAGAGGCAGTTGCAGGAACAGTATATCAAGACTACGATGACTGGTAAAAGCATAGAAATAGGCTTCCAATGTGGCTCCTGTACGTTGTTACAGAGAAGTAACCATTCTCTCCACTCCCAAAGCAGTGAATGTCCTCATGAAATAAGCCTAAATTGAGCATGGAGCCTCTTCAGCTTTTAACAGCAGGACTTCCTAGTAGTCCTCAAAACCAACAGCACACGCAGTAGTACACTATACAAGAGGTTGCATATGTCTACCAGTAGGATGAATCAATGGCTACATATCTTTCTCTCTCAAGAGGGCTCTCTGAAAGAAGATATTTAGCACTCTCCTCACCATCAAGGCTGTAGATCTACTTCTCTTTTAGGGTTCATGCAGAGCAAGGAAAATAAATAATGACCTGAAAAAATATCATGACCTGAGGAACTATCAGAAAACATGGAACTAGTTTTGAAACTAAACCATTCTGATAAAAAATAAACATGGATCCTTGCAGTGAAAAGCCTGAAACTCCCAACAATCCTACCCAAACAAACTGCCATAAGAAAAACAGTTTTCAAAGTAAGTGACCTCTCTAAAATTATTCACCAGGGTCCGGGGAGAGATAATCCATAAAGACAAGCAGGATTAAGACTCCACAAGAAAAAGGGAAGACACCTCTGGTCTCACTTTATCTGCCACCCTAAATACTTTCAGGTAAGTGCCTGTGGACAAATACTCTACTACACATAATTAAGGCTCCCTTATGAAACTGCCCAAAACCGATACTCTGTTACTTTTTTTTTTTTTTTAAGGAAATGAAATATCACAACAAAGGTTGAGTGGAGAAGGGCAGAAGTGTGCCGAATACTGAAGCGCTAACATTTTGCAATAGACTGTGGAGATGAACTACTTGTGGGCCAACAGAAACATGGCAATCACTTTCTCAAAGATCTATATTTTTCTTTATAAAGACTGTCCTCCCAAAAGCCATGCCATACTGGTCACTGGCATATCAGAAAAGGAGAGGATGATCTTGAGCTTAAGTCACTAGACTGAGAATACCTCAGGAGTTTTACTGTTTTCCTTTCTCTGCCTCCTAAAACTGAACAGACTTGTCTTTCCTGATACTGGACAGTACTAGAGAAACACAGGACAGGTTCTGTATACAGTTATTGACGTAAAAATAATAATATTTACCACATGACAATATATTTTACTTTACTGCAGTATTTACAATGTTCCCTATACTTAGAAGGAGAAATATAAAAAAAACTGATAAATTTAACTCATAGGTGGTAAAACATCTACATGTATAACTGTAACAGACCTAAACCAACCATCATCCAAAAGCTCTACATCCAGACACATTCCATTAGAACATTACAAGTTTGCTGAAAGTTAGAATACTGAAATTAAAACAGCCTCAAAGTGCAACCGTTACACTATAAAATACGAAGATGCATGTTACCTCAGGGGAAAAAACATTGTACTGAGCAATTTCCAATTACTACACTCCATTTTTAACTACCATATTCATATAAGAGTTGGAAATTTTCCCTCAGCTTGCTAGGTGTCTGAAGAATTGCAACTACTTTTGGGATTAAATTTTTAATTTTAATAATTCAAGGAGGTGGAAATACGAAGACAAAACTTGGGTAGGAAAAAAGCAATATACTGGTGTAAAGCTAAAGCAGACCTGCTTCCTCATCCTCCTCATCCTCTTCCTCATCATCTGAACTTGATGACAAGGGAGCTGGTGCAGAGCTAGCTTGATTATTAACATATCCACCATACTGCATGCCTGTGAAGTGGAAAGCACAAACACAAGAGTCAAACAGACAAGAAAGATGAGAAACAAAAGTCACAAATCATTGCATTAAAAGTGAGAGAAATCAGGCATTCCAGAGAACATCTTAACATGCAAGTGATGAAAGTTCATTAAAGTCTAAGAGAGCTAGATAATTTCTGTAAGTAGTTTAGCACAAGCAGCTTTTTAGTGAACTAGTTTGGTTCAGCATTAGTAGTGCCTAAGGAAAACTAGTAGGAAGGAAAATATATATATTATAAAGAATGAAACATTTTTCCTCTGGACAAAGAAAGAGTAAGTTTGCTCGGCAAACTTGCCCTTTTAAAAAAGGATTCTCTAAATTCTTTAGTATTTTGCAGTTTAGCAAGAAGAGCAATGAAATGTACCATTGCCTCACCGTATAAGAGCACATATGTTCCACCTTTCCGTGTTTTCCATCACACTCTTACCATGCATTTTAAACAAGATATGCAAGCTTAATAAGTGTTAGTACTACTGTGCCGGTTGACTTGGTCAAGACTGTCAAAAATGAGGGCCTAAAGCTAGGCTCGTAAGTCCATATTTAGGCACCTACATACATGGCCTGATTTTCAAAAGCACTGAGCACCCAAGAACATCACCACAGAACATTCTACAAACTGTAACCAACAGTTTTTAATACAATAGGTACCGTACACAAATACAAACAATACACAAGGCACTAGATACATATAGTGTGCAAACACGTGTTGTATAGCAATGTTAACTACTGATCAGGTGACGCTTAGTGTGTGCAGAACTACTGACTTGACTTTAACTACGCAAGTACTCAAAATTTTGAACATCTGTTGATTTTATAGATGCAACTTACCATAGTCTTCCTCTTGGCAGCCCATTGGACTACTATGCTTTAAAAAAAATTAACTCAGACACTTCCAAAGTTTTGAAGAGTTCTGTGGTTTGCTAATAGAAGTGCCGAATTTAAAGTGGACTAGTATACCACATATGAAACATGAAAACATATTTAACATTCTATTACAATAAAATTGTTGCAGATAAATCATTTTCACGCTGGCATTCATGTATACATACAATGATGTGTATATGTAATGACATTCAATTACTAACTCAAACTGTTTTAACTGTTGTACAGTGAGCCATATTAACATGTATTTTATTAAAATACACAAGCTAGCCATCACATCATTCTACTTTAAAAAGATTCTCAAATGAACAAATCAGGAGTATTTAAATTATACTTATTACAACCCAGCAGGGTCAGTTTGAAGAGCAGCTACTGAGCCAATGGAAGAGGTAATAAGAAATCAAAGAGAATACCAGAACACTGTCTGGCCATGCCAGAAGAAAGACAGGAGTCTGTGGATATGGTTTAATTAGGCCGCAATTTTATTCACTTAATATATTTTCAAGTACCTGGCAAAAAGTAGCACAATGCAGGCATTTCCCTAATCATTTCCACCTAATGCCCAACCTGGTTTCAGCCATCCTGTTGCTGGACCCCCACCATTCTCCCGTCATATGAGATAAAAGGGGCTATAAAAGGAGGGAGGTCCTTTCCCTGCTGTATCAGCCTTAAACAGAAAAAAAGAGGGTGCTAAGCTTCCCACTGTAGCAGACTTAGGAGCCCCAAATACCCCTTTACTCAGCTTTCTTAAGTGATGCTTCCCTTCAAATCGTTTAACAATCCATTTCATCCAAGAACCATATCCTTTACATAACGAGTACATTTATGCCTGGCTACCTCCTCCCACCCTGTCCCTGACAGGTTCCTAGATATTGACTGATTCCTCCCTTAATATTAGAGAAATAGGTGTACTCAATTTTCCCTGAATAATTCAGGTGTCACTAAGATATGTCCCAATGAGAAATTATCAAACTCCCTTGATTACAAATGAATTTATCCACCTCCTTTTCCACATACCTCCCCATTATATTGACCCAAGGAGGATTCATGGCCCCCTTCTATATCCTACATTGCAACATGTCAGACCAAATAATTGTCACCCCAGGAAACAACTCCTGGATCTGCACCACATCCCTCTTAACTCTGAGCATCAGTTGAACCCTCTTATGCCTTCACAAATAGTTTTCAACGAAGAAAATAATAACTGCAACCAGTTTCTGTTCCTAGGCTTCCAAAGAGTGTACAAGGGGCATCAACTGTTCCCATAGCATGCTCTGCCATCCACATTAGCTCAGGACTGCCACCCTACCTAGACACAGATGTGAACTGCCAGATGAGCTGAAAGCCCACTTGTGCACCCAGTATACAATATTGTACCTACAGATCCACACCACTGCTTGCTTGGTCCATTTGCATGATTCTGAAATTGGAAACAGTAAAATTAGTTCAGATTCTCTACCTGGGGTCTCACATATGTCCCACATGCATTTGAATGTCATTGCTCAATTGCCAGAATAGCCCTCGCCCTAGCTATTGAAGTCTGGAATGAGTGGGGGCCAAATTATGCACCAGTAATGTCAACTCTAAAAGCCCTTTTCTGAAAGCTGTAAGAAGCTGGTATGTTGCGAGGGGCCTTCCATCACCAAGAATAAAGAGGGGGTCCTCTCCAATCAGTCTCATCTCAGTTTAAAGTCCTTAATGCACCTAGTGGGCATATTCTGGCTTCACTCCCCTCCTGTAGTATGATGGACTCACCTCATCCCCTGAACAGTTTTCAATATCCTCAGGGTCAAGACAATTGATTGTACCTCCCACCTGTAAATTGCTCCACTCTAAAGCCCATTTCAAAGCATCCTTCACTGACCCAAGCACTAGCTCACTCATCTAAAAGCTCCAAAAAAACTACCAGGAATGCAGTCTTGAACAAGGCTGACTCTTGTCTGCTTCTGCATATTTGCGTGAGAACCCGAACCAAATCCCCAAGTGTCTGAACAGTGACTGGACCACAGCAATCCTCTCTGGGACCCATGTCTTGAGGCTATGCTACTAAAAACCTCTTTATGCCCAATACACGATGTTGGCATTTTGTGTGGAAAGCCTCCAGCTTTGCCCAGTCTCAGCGGCATAGTGTCCTGTTTCGCAACCGTCCTACAGTACGGAAAGGATACAGCTCGAATAGATCTTGAACTGGGTTGTCATGCCGAGATGATGTTGATTCCATATTCATTGTAAATGTCCCTTGGCAGACACTGTGATGCCCATCTGATGGAGAACCTGTTTGAGAGCTGGAATGAACTGGTGAGTACAGACCCCAAATAGCAAAAGCTGGCGACTGCTTCGACAGTTGGGAGTCATGGGTGGACCCGGTCCTAGATTTTGCAGCTTCGTCTTTGACCACAGAACATGGAGGCTAACCTTAGCTGACTCCTCCTCCATTTGCTGGAGTGCCTCACGAAACCTGCTGGGGCTCTGTACTAGAAGAACAGGCGTAAGAACAACGTCATCGGCGTAGTCAAGGTCTGAGAGTGAGAGATCACCAATCTTCATGCCTATGGACCTGACAGAATACTATATTATGAAATCCATTGCCCGACAAAAGAGTGCAGGGGCCAAGACAGCCCTGTCTGACACCAGACACTGATTCAAAAAGGTGCCGACATCTGATTCCCTAAACGTACACGGGCAGTGGTTCCATTATGCAACTCACTAATCAAGTCCAGCAGAGTGTTTGGGACACCTACGTCCTTTAAGGCCTTCCATAGCACAACTTGGTCAACTGACTCAAACAAAGCCTTAAGATCGACATATGCTACATGCAGGGGCTCCTTGAACTCATGGTGTATCTCCAACAACAAGCAGAGGGCCAAAATGGCGTCTAATTGGACCTGTTCCTTGTAAAGCCTGAGTGTTGGGGGCAATGCTTCTAATGTAGCAGGGGCTCCAAATGGGCCAGCAGAACATACACAAGCACCTTCCCTGGCATGGACAACAAGGTGATTGGGCTGTAGCTCTTACTTTATAAGATCAAGGGACCACGCAGTGAATGTGAGATCACAATACCGTCCTTCCAGGCAGTTGGCAAGGTTCCAGTTCTCCACATCAAACGAAAGATGGCCAGAAGTGATTCCGCTACAGAGTCAATAGCACATTTTAGCAGCTCTCGGGAATGGCTGAGCATCCGTTTTCAGTTAGCAGATGGCACACTTCATCCAATGTTGGTGATCAGTACAAGTATCTGGGTCTGAAACCACAGTGGCTGTCAAAACGTCCAGCTCTGAACAAGCTGCAGCTGGAGGGCGATTCAGGGCCCTGTGATAATGTTCCACCCAGCGTGAAAGGATGTTGCCATCTAATTTACATGAATGGCCTTGGCGGTCATTCAAGATCCCTTTCATAGTAACTACCTCTTGACCGCCAAGGTTGCAGATCATGCAGAATGCCAGCTTTAAGTCTCCCCTGGCTAAACCAAATTCATAATCATCATCTACCACTTGGTTAGAATATGCCTCAAGCTCACATAATGCCAGGGTGTTAAACTTTCACTTCAGCTGAGTATGAGTGTGCTTATCGCCACACTGAATAGATGTGGCCTTCAATTTAACTGTCTGGAAGGCCTCCCTCGATAGCCATGGTCAGTGTGCTAGACGCCTAATAGCCAATTGTCTGCTCGGCAGATTGGTGGAGGATGGAGGTAAACAAAGAGCAGGCAACCTCGACATCATCTGGCAGGTCAGCTAGAGCCGAGAATCTATTTCTGATGTTGATACAAAACCTGTTGGCTAAACCCGGCACACAGAGAAGTGCATCAATGTCAAACGTTTTCCTCATCACAGAGGGCGTACTCACTTGTCAGAGCGTTAATGTCATGTAGGCAACCACTAGGTGGTGATCTGTTTTTGTGGCACATTCTGCAGCACAATATACTCTACAGGAGGCGAAGAGATGCCTGTCACGTGCGATATGTGGTCCAACTCCTTCTGAGTGATGTCATCATGAGAGATCCATGACATCTGATGTATGCATTGCCGCTTGAACCATGACCCAAGAATGGAAAGATTCTGAGAGGCGCAGAAGGTGAGCAAGCGGCAAGAGTGTACCTGAACTGTAATGGCCAATGACCTGATCAAGCCCAATTTGCCGGGAGCCAGTAACTGCATTTAGGTGGCCCAGAATCATGAAATTGTCATGTGGAGGGACTGTGCATACTAAAGATTCCAACTGATCGTAGAAATGATCTTTGAATCAACAGATTTCTCTGTCAGCGAATAGACTACTATGACAGCGAGGTGACTGTGCCGGTGTTTAAGACGTGCAATAAGTAGTAGAGAAGACCCGGGCATCCAGGTTATCAAGAAGGACTTGGTTTTGCCTCGCAGTAGTAATGCTACCCCTTGTAAGTGGTTGGGGCCGCTGGAATACAGAACTAATGAATCTTCCACCTTGTGGCATTCGTGATTTATCAGCCTTGATTCCGTTAGGCCTGCGATTGATATGCCAAGACCGTCCACACGAGACAGCGACCTGATGACCACACCTGTGAAGAGTTGCAACACTCCAGGTTGCAATTTTGATGGGTTGGTGGAGAACGCAGCTGCGATTGAATACATTGTCATGGTATACTGCTGACGTGCCTGCCGACATCAGAGAACAAGCATCCCCAGGCGGTCTTTGGTATGAGCCCATCACATCTGCACTGAGAGAAGACAGCACCGGTAGGTCATCTACAGCTGAGAGTAAAGCAGGGGCTTTAACCCTGGTGCTGAGTGCTAAGTTATTCATGTTGCAAGAGAGAATGATCTATAACTGTGTCTCTATAATCAGTTTCTCCCTCCAAAAAGACACTCCATGAAAAGGATTCAGAAACTGTTCCCAAGTCCCCAAAACCTCCTTCACCTCTTCATTAAGCTTATAAAATGGTTGGGCTTTGATATTCCCAATGGCAGCTAACAGTCTGGTGCAAAATGCCCAAGACTGCAACTCCAGCACTGTACGCTTCCTTGCCACTATAGCCTTGATAATCAATCCCAGAAGTTCCCACAGCGTATCCTGTGGGAATCTAGATACCCCAGTCTGTGTATCTATCCCACTCCCTAAATAGGTCAGCTTAGCAGAAGGCCCTTGTTTTTTCATCAGCCAGAGGTATCCCCAACCTAACATGGACTCATCATATATAGCTGTAGTGATCACATTCTTGAGAAGCTGAGTTGTCAGATGCCATAACATATTAGAGGGGTTTAGAAACAAAGCAAAGCTGAGGGTATCTCAGTTTTTCCAATACGCTATGCAACAACATTCCCACAGGGACGATCACACTCTGCTGAAGGTCCTATATGTAACAACTGGCTAGTGCGACACAGGCAGAACCAACAGAAATGAAACTGATGAACTCTTCAATTTCTCTCTGCTGCTAGAACGTGGGGAAAAAAACATGTTCAGATATTCTTATCCCCTGGTTCTATGGAGTGCACTTGTTAAAGAGGAGGGAAAAGAAAAATTCTCTTCCCAGTACCAGATTGTATTTGTGCTTCTCTTAAAGATTTTACTTATGGCTCAGCAGGAGCTGCAAAGTGAAACTGAATAGGAATACGTCAGTCTCCTTTTACTATGCTTCAGGAGTGCTGAGCAACAACATGAGCTGCATAGGCATGATTAAGAGCGGGAGAGAAACAGATTAAGGTCAGTATGACAAGAGGTGAGGAAGACCTAAGATAAAAACCACAGGAGTGGGGTCAGATATGAAGAGAAGGAGTGAAACACAAAAGGAGAGAGAAACCAAAAGCAGCTAGAAAGAAGGTTGGTATGGTGTTCCTCTAGCAGTGAGTCAGAGTTTAGGATGGGGCTTGATACCAAACTACGTGTCCCAGAAGGAGCTGGGAGTTCTGCAGGGGAGGTACATATAAACTGTGAGGAAATATATGCTCACAATCACTCTTTAATAATCCAAATGCAATCTCTAATCTGAAGAAATCTTGGAACCATTAGCAATTATCTTCAAGGACTGATGGATTTTGAATGAGGTCCCAGAGACTGGAGAAGGACAAATATAGCACCTATCTTTAAAAGGGGGAACGAAGAGGACCTGGGAAATTATAGACCAGTCAGCCTAACTTCAATACCTGGAAAGGAGATACTGGAACAAATTATTAAACAATCAATTTGTAAGCAACTAAAGCAGTGGTTTTCAATTTGTGGCCCATGAACCGTTGGGGGTCCACACCTCCATTTGAAATTTTTTAGGGGTCTGCAAATGAAAAAAAAGATTGAAAACCACTAACCTAATTTAAGGAATAGCCAGGATGGATCAGTCAAGAACAAATCGTACTAAACAAACTTAATTTCCCTCTTTAAGAGGGTTATGGCCAAGTGAATGAGGGTAAGCAGAAGACATGAAATATCTTGATTTTATTCTATAGTCCTACATGGAATTCTCTTAAGCAAACTACGGAAATGCAGTCTAGATGAATTTACTGCAAGGTAGGTGAACAACTGGTTAAAAGACCATACTCCAAAAGCAGTTATCAGTGGTTAGCTATCAAACTGGAAGGGTGCATCTAGAGGAGTTCCAAAGGGGTCAGTCCTGGATCCAGTAGTATTCAATATTTTCCTAAATGACTTTGATCATGGAGTGGAGAGTATGCTTATAAAATCTAAAGATGACAGACTGTGAGGACATTTTGGAGAACAGGATTAGATTAGAAAAGGATTACGATTACCTTGACAAATTGGAGAATTGGTCTGTAATCAACAAGAAGAAATTCATTGAAGACAAGTGCAAAGCACTTCACTTAGGAATGAAAAATCAAATGCACAACTACAAAATGGGGAATAATTGGCTACGTGGTAGTACTGCTGAAAAAGATCTTGGGGTTACAGTGGATCACAAAGTGAATGACAGTCAACAATGTGATGCAGTTGTAAAAAAAGGCTAATTTTCTGGGCAGTATTAACAGGACCGTTGCATGTAAGGACATGGAAGGTAGTTGTCCAGCTGAGGCCTCACCAGTGTTGAGTAGAGCAGGGAGTATTGTGTCTAATTCTGGGCACCATACTTTAGGAAAGCTGTAGACAAATAGGAGAGAGTCCAAAGGAGAGCAACAAAAATGCTAAAAGGTTAGAAAACTTGACCTATGAGGAAAGGTTAAAACAACGGTGCACATTTAGTCTTAAGAGACGACTGAGGGCAGACCTGATAACTGTCTTCAAATATGTTAAGGAAGAGGATGGTGATCAATTGTTCTCCATGTCCATTGAAGGTAGGACAAGAAGTAATGGGCTTAATCTGCAGGAAGAGAGACTTAGGTTAGCTATTAGGAAAAACTTTCTAACTACAGTATAAGGTAGTCAAGCTCTGGAAGAGGTTGTGGAATCCCCATCAACAGAAATTTTTACAAACAAGTTGGACAACAACCTGTCAGGGAGGGTCTAGCTTTACTTGATCCTGACTGAGTGCAGGGGGCTTCATGACTTTGAGATCCTTTTCAGCCTTAAATTTCTATGATTTTATGAAAGCTGACTGAAGAGAGCCATATTAAACCTTCCTCAACCAAGTATTATAAAAAAAAAGAAAAAGGAGGGATTCCAGCATATATCACACACCAAAATGGAAAGGGGATGAAAGAGAAAGAAACTGAAAGGTTGGGGTAAGAAATAACAAAATCCAAGGATGGGAAAGTGAGACAAAAAACAGGAGCAAAAGGAAGGTAATTCTACTGGGATATTTTATTTGGCATTTTTGAGCAAAAGAAATTCCAAAATAAAGCTTCTCCTTAAAATATTTCAATTATAGCCAACCCACTCAAATCTTTGTTCCATATCAGTCATACTCAGGTCTGATTGGTTCAAGAGCCAAATTAGTGATCAACATTACCAAAAAGAGTCACTGTAGTGTAAATTTATTGTTTCATTTACTATAGTACTACTCATATTTAAACAGTATGATGGGAAATAATTTAGTCAATATATTCTTCTCACAGTAAATAAGTTAATAACTTGAGCAAGTTGCTAACTTAATTAGTTAATAACATGGTAAAAGCATCCTAACTGGTTATTAATTAAAATCACACTGTTTTAATATCACGTGCTGCAAAGAGCAGCAGAAGACACTTTAAAGAGCCACTTGTGGCTTCAGAGCTGCAGTCTGAGCATCACTGTTCCATACAATACATTTACAGACAAATGAGGCTGAAGTTGAGAGAAAGAGCAAGGATGAAATGTGAAAATATTTCATTTACAAAACAGGTAACCAGTTATACGATATTGCAGGGTTTTGTTTTTGTTGCTAAAACAAGACTATTCTAGCACAATATGAAAGATTTCCAAAATGTAAATTACACAGTTACTGGGTTTGGATTTCATAATAGTGGTAGTGTCAAGAATAAAACGAGAATTGAGTGAAAAGAAATTAGATTATAAAGTAGTTTTTTGTTTTTGTTTTTGTTTTTTTTTTACAAGTCTTCCTTTTCATTAACCTCAAATTTCCAATACAACCATCACCACAGTATCGAGGCACTGACTGAAATACCAAGATTAATCTTGCATTTGTTCAAAATGGACCCTGCTGTTCAACATTCTTAGATTTAGCTGCTTTTAAACAGTTTTTTTAATTCATCGGCTTCTGTTAGAGAATTTACGCAAGCCACAAATTATTTAAATTTACCCACTATATGAGAGGGCAAAAATCAGCTCACTTAATCTAGGTGTTACAGCCAGTGTCAAGACAAATATACATTTAGAGCATTAAAACTTCAGTTAACTTCCAAAAATCTACACTGAGATTCTGTAGACTCTACTTTTAAAAGAAAAAATGAGTTTACAGAAGTTTCCCTGACCATCTTCACAACATTGCTATTTTTAAGCCCTGTTCACATTGGATCAACATTAACCCAGCTTCCAAATATACAACAGTGTAAAATTCAGTTATTTTAACAGGCTTTCACATTGCGGCCCTGATTCAGCAAAGCACTTAAGTTCATGTTTAACCCACTGAAGACATTTAAGCACTTGCTTAAGTGTTTTGTGAAATCTGACTTACACTTAAATGCTTTGCAGAAACAAGACTTAGGAGCATCTACGCAGTCTTACATGAATGAGATGAGATGTACTTTGTAATGTACAGAACCACAGGACAAGGTAAATTAGTAACCCAGAGTGTGCACATGCCATGAGGAAGAGCACACTTCATTAAACCTAAAAAATAATTTGTGACACTTTATACTCATCTGTACCACAGGCAGAATCCCCTCCCAAATTGGGGGGGGGGGGGGAAGTGTATTACGTGATCCCACTTTCAAATAATCACTGGTACAAATATTTCAAGAGTGCCTTAACTGCAGCGTTTCAGAGACCTGAAATGAACCTGTAACTGAAGAGGATAAAGCTGATCAACAACAGATTTCTGTTGCTGGTGAATGCCAACAACTTTTATTCATTTATCAAGGAAGATGCAAGTACAAGAAATGTGATTTATTATTGATAAAATTAAAACAAATATATGCAATCAGTAGAACCCTTAGGCTCCTGGCAAATTAAAAAGGGCCTTGGTGTCAGACCATCTGGACATCTCGGTCTTGAAAGTGTGATTATCCAACTGTGCTATATACACACACACAGACTGAATTTATGAAGATGTTTACATTTAGCTGTGTATTTAGCAATACCTGCTATGTTCTGTATCAAATGTCTGTACTTTCCATACAAATCACTGCTAGTATGTATATATGGAATACTGCACATTATAATAACTATATACATTTAAATATGCAATCATATCACATTTCTTCCCTGGTTTGTACGTACAGACTGCATGCACTTTGTACGTGACAGTTATTATTGTGAGTCTGCCTAGGAGGATTAAAGAACATTGTGCTGTAGCAAACCCCATTTAGCATGTCTATACTGCAATTACATTCTGTTCAGCAGTAGGGTTCAAACTGCTACTTAACATCACTGTAAAACTAAGAACCAAACAGCAGCTGCAAATCAATTTCCAAAACATCATTTTCTGTAATGATTTTTAAAAGATTTAGTGTGGGGATAATACTTTTCAAACAATTAATAGTTTTCATCTCTGCATGTTTGGGGGATAAAAGTCAGGTTGATAGACAACAGATTAATGGATTTTCCTAGGTTTTTTATTCATTGATAAATATGGAGATTATAACCCAGATTACAAAAGGGCTTTGAGAACTATATATGAAAACACTGTATCAGAGCCAAGTATTTAAGATTTAAAAGCTTTTGAGAATTTTTTTAAACCTGCACATATTTTATTAGCAAAAAGAAAAGGAGGACTTGTGGCACCTTAGAGACTAACAAATTTATTTGAGCATAAGCTTTTGTGAGCTACAGCTCACTTCATCGGATGCGTTCAGTGGATGCATCCAATGAAGTGAGCTGTAGCTCACGAAAGCTTATGCTCAAATAAATTTGTTAGTCTCTAAGGTGCCACAAGTCCTCCTTTTCTTTTTGTGGATACAGACTAACACAGCTGCTACTCTGAAACCTGACATATTTTATTGTAACTGAAACGACTGGTATCTGCTCAAATTTATGTATTCACTATTTAAACAAATATATTAAAATGTTATTTTGTAGGAAGTTACAGAGCACTAAAGTAGCCAAGAGAATACACTGCAAATGTGTAAAAACAAGAAAATGGAAATTGGAATTTCCATCTATCTATGCATAATGTAGTGTTTTACAACTTGGAAGGCAAGCCAGAACAGACCACTGAGAATCAGTGAGGATGATGAAGGTGCAATAGTCTAGATTCATTCCAGTTCCCCACTACAAATGTGCTGCCATGCGTAAAGCACCAAGAAGCTTCTTTGAAAGATTACCTCCCTGCTCCTACAACAGTCCCTATTGTAGCTTGCCACAGGAGCAGTTTATAGGGGTACAGGCTCAGGAAACAGCTCCCCAGCCCAAATTTTTTTTATGTCTGCTTTTCAAACATAGATCAGCTGCAACAGCATGTGACCAGATCCCACAGAGTCACCAATGGATGCACACTACCCGAACAGCACATGGCCTTTTGGTGAATTAGGGAAATGGCATAGGGAGGGGGAGTAAAAATGACAACAGCCAAAAAAGTCAAAAAAGGGGTGTGAGAGGAGAATGGAAACAAAAAAGAGAATAGTCAGAATAAACGCAGACACAAGATAACGGTACATAGCATTTTGAAAGGATGCAGCAAGGGGTGCCCTGGCACTAGTCAACTACTGAGGGGGTTCAACAGAAAGCAAAAACCCTACTATACATAAATGTATGTAGAACAAGTTGCAAATAGGTCTATTTAAAAAAAAAAAAAAAAATCAAAAGACAGAACAGAGACTGTCAGGTATGTTTTGTCAACAGGAAAAAAAATGGAAAATAAAACATTAAAACCTTGATAAATATTAAAAGTTAAGGTACTATTCTGTATTCTAAAATAAGCTAATACCTTCTTGAAGCAGTGGTTCCGATGGCTGTGTATTGGAAGGCACAGAAGCAGGTTCAGTTAAGTGGTCTGCAACAGGTGTTCTTATTGAAGAGGTCACAGCAGAAGAAACAACAGATGTTTCTACGCCAGGCTTGGTAAACTGAACATTCTGGCTTACAGGATGCGATGAATCTACAATACCAACTGAAAACAGAGTGGGAAAAGAAGATAACATTTTACTCATTAGCAAAGACAATTGCACAAATACCAGACAACAGTTAATTTGATGCTCGTTTCATAGTTCCTAAGATAAAGTATTTCAAAGAGCAACAGCTTTTAACTGCTAGATTGCTGAGAAAGAGGAAAATATGTTTTTCAGTTGAACACCAATTCTGTTAAGTATATATTCCATTAAGATGAAGAGATTACTGTTTTGAATATTAATGGTACCAACAACTGAAGCAGAAAATATAATTTCACACTGAAAGCGTCAGATAGATGGTTCAATGCTAAGTAGAGCCTGGGTACACCAGATTTTTAATCCATCCCCAAACCTATGCCCTCTAATTCCACCTCCAAAAATCATTCTCAGCCTGTTATACTGCACAGACACTAATCTTCCTTCCAAGTAAGGCAGCACAGTCAAGATGCAGCAATCAGCTGTGCAGTGTTCCACTGCTCTGCTTCCCTACCACAATGGTCGTTTCCAACTAGGGGGCACAGACACCTAGGATTCTGCTTTAATTAGCAATTCGTATCACATGGAATATTAAAATATTTTCACAGGGAATTTGCAATGTTGTTTTGAACATCTGAACATGATAGAATCTTCCCATTAAAACGCAAAACGATTGCCACTAGACAGGCTATAGCTCATTAGGAATACTTACCATATCAAAACTATCCTCACTTCACTGAAGTGAGTTTTAAAGGGGCACAGATATTGTAAAGGGGAGTAGGTCAAATATAGTTAAAAAAAACTTTTGTAAAGGTACAATAACTTTGTTTCCACCAAAATTCAATGTAGTCTGAATAAACTGTACTTTTAGCAAATGTAACTTTAAGCCACCTTTGTTTCAACACTTAAGGCTCAATTCTCCCCTTATGAACCTGAGAGCTATTAGAAATTGGTTGATGCACAGGTGCAGAGTACCTCCTTTCACAAGGTAACACTTCTGTCAATGCAGACCAATAAACCAGAAGCCAGGATCAAGTCTTCGATGATTATTTGACCAGATCAGACTATTAAAATGGCAAAAATAAAAGCAAAAGAAATTCAACTGACCACCAGCATAACATTTAGAATACAAATGAAACAAGTCTTACAAGTAAAAAATAGATAAATATGCATCATATTTTTAAATAATAAATGTTATGATTGCAGTTACAACTCAAGTCAGGAAAGCCAAAATTTGTATGTGCAACCTTAACTCTACCACCTGTGTATATATATTAATGATAGTCCAATCACGTGATACTATACTATTTTTCTCAAATAGTACAATATTATTTGAGTGGATTTTAGGGGATGCTTGAGGGGAAGGAGTAAAGCAACAATTCTGTTGGTTTGATTTCCCGGCTGGCTAAGTTAGTGTTAACTGCACATCAATAAATGATGCTAGGTGGTCACTGTATTTTAAGTTTGTTTAATTATTAGGCTGCCTAACACTTTTTGAATGATTTATTGCTGAAATCTAAATGATATAAAAAACATTAATGAACCACTATGCTTTTTTCTATAGCATATATACAAATTTGAGCAGTTTCTAATAACGAGCACTACTTATTATTTTTGCCAGACAGTGTGAATTGAGATAGTTTATAGCAGGGATTGTCAACCTTTGGCCCGCCAGTCCAAGCCCCCTGGCGGCCCAGTCCAAGCCCCCTGGCGGCCCAGTCCAAGCCCCCTGGCGGCCCAGTCCGGTTTGTTTACTTGCCGCATCCGCAGGTTCGGCCAATTGCGGCTCCCACTGGCTGCAGTTCGCTGCTCCAGGCCAATGGGGGCTGCGGGAAGCGGAATGGGCCGAGGGAAGTGCTGGCTACCGCTTCCCAGAGCCCGCATTGACCTGGAACAGTGAACCGCAGCCAGTGAGAGCCATGATCAGCCGAACCCATGGACACAGCAGGTAAACAAACCGGCCTGGCCCACCAGGGGGCTTACCCTGGCGGACTGCATGCCAAAGATTTATATAAACCAGGGATTGGCAAAGATGAGCAGTGATAATTTTTCTATTACTTAGAACACTGGTAAACTGCTATGATCAATTGTTCATAACTCAGTTAAAAAACCGAACCAATTTTCACTGGAACATTCAAAGATTCTTAATGATTTATTTCCTTGCCAAACGTTAATTTTATCACAAAAATTGTTGCAGCAGAAAGCTATCAAAAAAGCTTTCCCAAACTTATAGGGAAAGGTTTGGGGCTTTTATTTATACTCCTTGAAAACAGCAGAACAGTTTCTCTCACGCTTTAAAAAATTATGTTGCCTTCAAGCAGAAATAAGGCCTGGAAAATTACATATTCCTAGAGGAAAGTTTTGGAGTCCTGAGCAACTGAAAACAGGGGATTACAATGAGAACACTTACACAACTTTAACTATCACCTTTGTTACTGCTTTAAGTATGCCATTCACTCTTGAAAGACCACCACAAACCACAATCTCCAGCAGTTTTAAATTTTGCTAACAGTTTTTTTTTCCCCCTCAGCTGACAACAAGATGAAGTACATACTCAAATAGTGATTAACCTACAATACAGCAATCAAGCTCAAGATAAAGCTTGACAGAACATCTGTTTAAGTACATATTTTCTATTGGCTTATCCTCAACAAGCCTGATTAGCTACTACCACATTCCAGCTAGCAGATGCCATAAAAATGCACCTACAAAACTAACAATGCTTTGTTAGCTCACAGTAAATGTGAAAAAGTGCAGATGAAAACCCTTTAAAGTTAGCCAGAATTAGAGGAAAACTGCAACATAAAATAAAATATATTTTATGACATTACAGTGAAGAATTAATCACTAAATGTGTAAGAACCTTAAATATAAATTAAAATAATTAAACAAGAAGCTGCCATTTTTGGCACAGATAGGTTAATGTACGATTGCATGACAGAGGGAAGTCAATGTTTAAATTTTATGTATTTTGTTAACTAACTGTAGTTCAACCAGTTGCCTTGCAAACATGACAGCCTCTTGCCTTATCATGGATTCAGATGCTGAGCATCCCACTCTGCTTTTAAACATCAAGCTGGACCTTCTATTACAAATCGTCAGTCAGTACAGTAGCACCATTCAGTTATGAAGATACAGAAAGAGTACTTTTAAATACAAAAAGAGTATTTTGGTGGACAGTCTTTCCAGTATTTGTGGTAACATTCTGCAGTTAGAAGACTTAACATTATAGCCAGGGCCATGTGCAGCTATAGCAATGTAATGTAAGTCACACACTATATCCTGTATATTTTGTGGTATACAACATGAAGCTATGATAAGTAATTAACTATTTAAACAGGAATAGAAAACACTGGGTAGACAATGTGGCCAGTTTAACACTACTGTTGGCATTTTAACTTTTGAATTTTTTAATTCTGATTAACTGACAAGCATTTTATATTTAATGTTACATAGGTAAAATTACAATTTATTGGTGAGGTGCTGTTATACATCCATATGTACACTTATGTGATTAAGTAACAATAAGCACAGATGTAGATGAACAAGTAGATAGCTTAAAGGATTTATATACAGGCATTATAGGTACTACAGGGCACGGGTACATGGCATAGCACTGTTTTAGCCCAGGTCCAGACTAGTATCTATATTATACTGGCAAAGCACTCCTAGTTCGGACACAGCTTATACTGGAAAAACTTTACTTTTGCCAGCACAGTTTATTCCAGCCCCCCTTGAGCAAAATAAGCTATATCAGCACAAAAGCAGTTTTGCCAGTATAACTACATCTACACTAGGATCTTTTGCTGGCACAGGTATCTTGGTCACAAATCACTGAAAGAGCTGTGTCTGCAAATGTTTGTAGTGTAGATCTGGCCTTACTTGGGCAGGCATGCAGGTTTTGCTTATTACACAAAAGTGACAGATTTTAAATAAAAAAATTTTTTAATGTTAATTACAGGTCGCGCGCTGTTTCCTGCATGTTACAGGAAGTTCACTTTGCTGCTCAAAATGGCTTTAGGACTATCTCCTGAGCTGTGATCTTTGCTACATCTTGTTTAGACATACTTTAAACTGTAGATATAATCTTAAAGCCTTTGAGTATCTTATCAAAGTCTATGTCCAAAGTTTTCTGTAAACTTATTTACATACATGAGTCAAAACATTTCATTTATGGACAATCCCAGAAAATGTGTTCTAATCTAGATGACCTTGAAAGGGTTTGAGGTTATTTTGTTGACAATTTCTGTGTACTGTATCCATGAAAGCGAAGTGATGCGGGTACACATTTTGGAAAATATGTGCCTCTGAGACATCTGTAATTTCTTGAAATTCTGTTTCCTTCTGACAGGTTTCAGAGTAACAGCCGTGTTAGTCTGTATTCGCAAAAAGAAAAGGAGTACTTGTGGCACCTTAGAGACTAACCAATTTATTTGAGCATGAGCTTTCGTGAGCTACAGCTCACTTACTAACCAATTTATTTGAGCATGAGCTTTCGTGAGCTGCAGCTCACTTCATCGGATGAAGTGAGCTGTAGCTCACGAAAGCTCATGCTCAAATAAATTGGTTAGTCTCTAAGGTGCCACAAGTACTCCTTTTCTTGTTTCCTTTTGAATTACTTTATTTTTTGACACTTTTCACAGATACAGGAGAATGTCAATTTGGTTTTAACATGTGCCTGGCTTACTGGATTTTTTGCTTTATCTTTCCATCTGTTTTGGTGTGAAAGAAATCCCTACATGGATGAAGTTTTCTGGATAGGAAATTTTTGTCTATAGTGACCAGCTCCTAACAGTGCAAAAAATTACTTCCAAGTAAAACTATTTCCTTTAAAATTATGCAAAATGAGGAGGTCTGTTCTGGCATCTTTAAAGTTTGATACCAAAATAGCTTGTATAGCCAACCAAGTAGGTAAACCAAGTAGAACCATTTAAAGTGATCAGCTGCAAGAAGATTTTAAGGAGCTGCTGCAAATTTTAAGTCAACCTTCTCTAAGCACAAGACACATTAAGTTAAGCTGTATAACACTTCTTATGCTACACTGAACAAGTTACCCTCTAAGAAATGAGACAGAGGTAATGAAGATGAAAGGAAAGTAAATCAAGAAAAATATTTATGTTTGTAACTACATTTTTTCTAAACATATGCAGTGCAGGATGAAGACTAGAAGTTTTATAGCAATACCAAACAAAATTTACTCAATCTGAAAATGCTTTAAGCCTGCACCAACAACCTGAAAAAGTAACTAAAATTCTATCACTCCCTCCCCCCGCAGTGAATTAATTACACCAGGAACAAAGAAACATTTGGCATCTTACTCCTGACCTGACTGTTGCAGCAATTCAGGTTATATTTTCAGTATAATGCCACGTTAGTCATGGATAAAAATCTGCTGAGCAATTTTAACTGGAAAATTGTGAGTTTCAGCAAAAGTCTGGAATTTACCATGAAAAGGAACATTATTTATTAACCCTTTGTTTACCCCAGACTTCCCAAATGGTGCAAATTTATTATAAAATTGGCTTTTGGCTAATTAATGTTAAGAATATTCAGCCTGTTGTATGTAACACGATAATCTCAAACAGAACAAAATAAACTTAAATTGGGTACAACTCGCTGACTTAGAAAAATTAATCTTTGAATCAGCCAGCGGCATAATTATCTACCTTACATTCAATGAGCTCGGTGTTGTTATATTGCTCTAGTACAGTAGAAAAGGAATAATGTATTAGTGCTTATTCTTAGGTATGTAACTGTAAATAGGTATATATAGATTTTAAAGTTACATTACACCACATTAGGCAAGCAAGCACAGAACAAATAGACTGTCCCTGCCCCCAAAGAGCTTACAATCTAAATAAATGTTAAGTCAGTTGAAATCTGAAGGTTAAACTTAAATCTATACAGATGTTTTTCAGAAATCAGTTAAAACCAGACAGAAGTTTGCTGAATGAAAAATTGTCTGTAAACACTACTTTAGCACTCATAATTCTAATTAAGCAATGACTGCTTATCTGACCGCTTAATTAAGGAACAAATGGAAGACCACAAAAAATATCACTCCACGCATCTTTCAAATTCTCATTTAGGTTTTTGCCAGCTCCATTTCCCTGTCTTAAAAAACATGTCTCTTGGAGACAACATTGTTAGGAGCAAATAAATAATTGATTTTAACATGTCTAACCATCAAAATTTTTCATTTAAATGAAAAATGTTTGTAAATGCAACATCATCACAGAATTTGAACAGACACAAAAAGGTTCACATTAATACTACAGATATGTATGGTAGTATTTTCAATTGCTGCTTGGATAATATTTTTCAATTTTCCCCCAGGATGTGTATAATGTGGTCAAGTTTATTATTACTGTGAAAACTTCAAATTTTCAATATCCTGACTAATCCATTTAAATTTTCAAACTTAACAAGGCATTAACTGATTTCTGCATTTAACTTTTTTTAAGAGAAACAAAAGAAGGAAGGAGAGAAGTCAAGCAGATCTGGGGAAATGAAGTCATTTATGTCATCACCCCATTTCATATAAGTTACTTAATGCTTGACACTAGCTACCTCAGTGAGATTTTGTTTTCAATTTTTTTACGTTATTTATTTCTGGGGTGGGAGGGAGGGAAGGCCAACAAAGAGGGAGAGTGTGTGTCAGGAATCTTTAGGAGTATCTGCAAGCAATGAAAGGAAGAAACCAGCTTTCTAATCTCTCCTTGCAACTGCAAATCCCCTATAAAGTAGGAATGGAAGAAGCAGCAGCAGATAGGCATCTCAGAGCAGCAGTAGAGACTTCTTGGCATGCAACCTAGCATGGTTCTAGGTTGAAAATATAGCTAATCAGAGGAGATAAAGTGAACAAGGATTGTGAGGGGGCTCACCACCACCAACCTTCAATTTTGACAGATGAGGAAAGCAGACAGAGGGAGGAAAGGAAATACAAAGATGCTTGTCCTTAGAATTCTTAGGTGAAGAGCATCAAGTTTTTATGGTTAATATAAGTAAAAAACAACATTTCCACACTTCTTTTTCATAACCTTTCAACAAACTATCACTTTCAATCCAGCAGGAGCCTAAGCTACAACTCAACATACTAAAATTAAGCTAAAAGGTACTCTGCATTCAAACTACACAAATGGTTGAAATAAGGCAGGGCTTAACTAGCATGTGTTAATTAAGCCTGATCAGAACTCAACCATTTTTCTGAGTCAAGACAAACCTTCAACTAAAGAAACATGATAAGCACCTCTCTCAAACTCTCTTTTAATAAGCCTTGAACCCAAGTCCCCTTTTCCCGGCAAAAAAAATTCTTGCATCATCTCCAAATGTGCAATGAGAATTTGAAAGACTATTTTCTAATTCAAGTGTGTTCAGTTGTTTAGTAACCATTTCTTCCAGTAAAGGAAGACTACACCCATCTTGCTCAGCTCAGTCAGGAACTTAAAAATGTGAGAAACTTACCTTATTTTTTGTTTAAGGTGGTATCTAACAGAACTAAGGGTTCTTATTCTCTTATTACAGTAGATATTGGGAGCAGCTACCTTGCTAAAAATGTGATGTTGCCAATGTTCAAGTAACTTATCAGCAAGATGGCTGCTACCAGCAATAGGATTTTCAAATGCATTTAGGTTATAAGTGGTTTTTCACCTTTTGAATTTTCAGAGTGGGCTTAGCAAAATAAGTAGAGTTTTCCTTCACTAGCATTTGAAAGTATTAAATCACCATGTTGGGGCATGACAAACTGATTTTTGATTAGGTTGTCTGTTTTCAGAACTGATTGAGAGAAAATATACCTAGTTTGTCTCTTTTCCCCCCTAAGCATATATATATATATATATATACATACACATACACATACACATACACACACATATACATACACACACACACACACACGCACACACATTAGAAGCCTCTTTGATTCTTCAGTTCTGTTTACGCATACGTTTATGTATTCTTTCCCAAAATGTTTATTAGAAACATTTGCACAAAAATAGTGTCTTTTTCTTTAGCTGACTTCCACTGAGAGAGATGCAAGTCACACATCTGTCAGCAACAACACAATTAGCTGCTATGGAGAGAATTATGTTCTCACCAACAGAAAATAATGTCTTCAAGGGATTAATAAGGAACAGGAGGTGATAAACTTAAAGGATACAGGGGCCCCGTATTTATGCAAATGTCGATTAAAACAAATTAAACAGAAATACCTACACTTAAAATATTTTCAGATTTCCATGAGGCATCATCATTATACACTAATCACTTAAAATTGTTTCAATTATAGAAAAATACTTAATTTCATTAAGAAACTTCCTGATTTTGGCATAGTATTATACCTGTATTTATTTGGTTGCTTGCTTTAGCCAGGGATCCAGTGCGATTCCTGCTGAAGTTGTCTTGAGCTGACTGAAAATCTGAAGTGGACCATGATGTAGAATTATATCCCAAAGGAACTTGGTGTGGCAGTGTATGAGGTACAGTTGAACTTTGACCAGGAAATGCATTAGTCTCTTCAAACTGCCCAACAGCTGGAAGGCTCTGGGAAGTAAATACCTGCCCATATGGACTACCAATAGACATAGAAGGATAGGAAAGATTAGGATATACAGCACTAGAGACGGTAGGCATGGCATAATGACCAGAAGAAAGGGGAAATCCTTGAGATGCAACTGAAGAGCTGGTTGAGGAACTGTAGTGACTACTCAATGCAGAATATGACTGTGGAACACCTGTATGTAAATGGGATGCAGATGATATTGCTCCTTGGGTAAGTCCTCCAGCTGACTCCACAGGATGAGCAGCCCCACTGTACAACTGCTGGGGCTGCTGGGTGTTCAACATGCTGGGACCCACAGAAGGTGTGATGACACTTTGAACTGGTATTGAATAGCAAGCAGAGTGGTAATCAGCAACATACTGGTTATTCAACTGCGACGGGACAGCTTCATGGGGCACTTGTGGGTAGTGTCCGGAGGAAGCACTATAGTTTTCAAGATGTAAGCCATATCCAAAAGGGAACTGCATCGGATTCTGCATTGGACCTGAAAAGAAGAGAAAATGTCATAAGTATTAAAGTTGTATGGGTTACACACACCTTTATCGCAGTTGGTTGACACACAGACAGACTGGGGGGATCAGTGTGCTTATTAGCATTAACATACCAGCAGCAGGAGCAAGCAAGCAACCAACAGCACCAAAAAAGGAAGCTACTTCCGAACAGTGGAAAGGACAGAATGGCTAAAGTAGCAGATATTTATGTGAAAATAAAATACTTAAAGCAGTTTGAGTACACATACAAAACACAATTTTCAAAGTTCCATCTCAGATATTTGAACATTTATTGTAAAAAGTTTTCCCCAAGTTAAGATGCTACATGTCATATTTATATTTGGAGGATTATTTTTTAAACAAACATGTTAGAAAGCCCCTGAAAAGGAATGGTATTTATAACAGAAAAACGAACAACATTATCTGCCACTTTTGGTATTTATAACAGAAAAATGCCAATATGATAAGGTACTTCAAAAACAACCTGCGAAATGTGATAGGAAAACAAGATCTTCCATTCAAACCAATCTGTCAGTGGATAAAAGTTAGTAATACTTAGTTTTATGAATTCTTAAGAGATGACTAAAGTGAAATGCTGAGTTGCTATTGCTTTTTCCATTATGCTCTCACATGGTTTTTGAAGTCTGAGCTTTCACAAAAGCCCAGCTATAAACATAGTATCCAGGACGATAGCTCTTCATTTCCATTCACTGCCCCATAGTCCTCTGGTACAAGGCAGTCACTGCCAAGTACTTTTAGTTATGTATGAATTTCTCATTTGTTTTTCCCCCACTCTAATTTGGCTCTACAGGATAAGCTGCTTGCATCAAATACGCTTTCATCTTTGCCCAGGCTACTGTGCATACATACATTCATAGAGCAACTTGTGTTTTGATGTTATACCAATAAAATATAAACCAGCAGGATCTTATTAAAGGGAATAAGGCCAAATGCCACATTTATTGTGAATACAGAAAGAATCATAGTAAACAGTTAGTTATAGCTATAACATTCCATTCAATTTCATATTTTTCACACGTTTGTACTTAATCAAGTACCCTTGCCAGCACAGAATAAATCAGGGAGCAGCTGGATAAAGTAACCTGCCTTCTTAGGGTTTGTCTACACAAAATACAGTAAAAAATTATACAACAAAGTTGCACTGGTTTAACTTAATATATGATGTTAAACTCATTTAGCTAAACCAGTACAAAAGACTGTAGACATTCTTATTTTGGATTGAAGTGAAACTAAAATAATCCTGGTTTAAACTAAAAATGAGTCCACACAGACTTTACAGTGGTTTAAATGTGATTTAAGTTAAAGTGGTGAACTTTTTTAATAGATTATCTCTTTAGTTTTTAATATTTCAACATGTTTAATTTTTAACACTGCAGTTCCTTAAGACTGTTGGGAAAAAAATCATTAATAGTCTGAATTCATATTAGAGTACTACCGTCACCTAGGTGTCACTTTTCAGCTAGATAGCAGACACCAGCAACATGCTCAGTTATAATTAATAATTTTATTTTCAAATATTCAGTGAGAAGTTCTTACATTTGGACTTCAAGATTGATGGGCTAAGCAAAATAGGCATTGTTTTAAAAGAAGGGCTTCAACACAGAATCAAACAGGAAAAGTTGAATAGTTAGGAAGAAAACTATTAAGACAAACAAAAGGCAAGCCAATTTTACAAAACATTTTTTTTTTTTAAAGTGTGTACCAGTATGAAAATCACTAAGGATCCTTCACATGGACTTGTCCCCTGGATCAGACAAATACTGTCAAGGCCATGAGAACTAATGACTTTTTGAATACTTTCAAGCCCCAATTTATCACCTCTGCCAAACACTAAATCCTTTTGATGGAAGTCTTTTGATTGAGCTCTTCGTGAGGTTCCAATAAATTCCAACAGTTGGGAGAAGATTTGACAGAATTTATGAAGTCTAATGTATGCAGTACTCTCGCAGCAATGCATACCGTTATCTCTAGCATGTGCAAACACATCAGTAACTATATTTACATAAGCAATACTTACTCCTCACAACATATAACACACACTGATTTTAGAAGCAGAGACCAAATTCAAGGAAGCAGATGGTGCCATTCGGGGCAAAGTAGAACATGGCATTAAAACTAAAAAAATCAAGACTCGCAGTCTTGTTTTTCGATTTCCTGTTTCCCTTCTTTCTCCCCTTCCTTTATATAAACAATGCCCTAAATGCTGCATGTCAGTTCCCCAGGTAGATCAAAAACAAAACTATATTTTTCAAAATGTTGGAATGTTATTGTGTGGTTATGTAAAGTGACAAATTAAATTAACATCTTGCCTATGAACCACTAAATCTACAAGCCTGTAAATATATCCCAAGATAAAGAATATGCAAACTAAGAAACAAACAGATATTCAGTAATTAAAAAAAAAAAGTTAACAAGATGAAAAATGCAAAAGTCGGCTACTGAGTTTATTTTTAAAAATTATTAAAAATGATTGTCTGAATCACAAGTAAATTAAATGGTCAAACTTTAAAACGAAAAGGAGTACTTGTGGCACCTTAGAGACTAACAAAGGTATCTGAGCATAAGCTTTCGTGAGCTACAGCTCACTTCATCGGATGCATTCAGAAAGCTTATGCTCAAATACCTTTGTTAGTCTCTAAAGTGCCACAAGTACTCCTTTTCTTTTTGCGGATACAGACTAACATGGCTGCTACTCTGAAAACTTTAAAACAAAATTATTTACCCATGTTGCTGATAAGCCTTTAAACTATTACAGTGAAAGAATTTTAAAAATCCAAATGGTCATTACTATTTTTACTCTTATTTTTGACATTTCTTCCACGGTCTTAGATACAGTAAAAATAGATGAGGTAAGTTATAGTTTCCTATTTTTAGTGTTGCAATATTTGGATTTCAACACTGAATGGAAATGGCTGTTTATTTGAAAACAACTGTTTACATTAGAATTTTATAAACATGGAAAAATTTATATTGGTCACAGTTACTACAAAATTAAACTTCTGGGCAAAATCTAAGTTGAAAGTCTCTTTCTAAAAGCTTCTATTTAATCGTACCAGGTTTCCACAAACCTTCAGCAATATGTGCATGAACTTGATTCACAATCTGTTGCCTAAACATGACAGAGGCTACCACCTAAAACTTTGTTCATATAACTAAAGAGCATTAAAATTAAAGATCTCAATCCTGCAAACAGATCTACAGAGACTACCCTCTGTGCCCATGCCAACCTGACTGTAAAATCAGAGCCTAGGAGAAGATGTTAAAATGCAATGCTAGCAAATATACATAATATAAACAACACAGAAATGAAACTGATTAGGATCAGAAGCTGTAAAGACCTCATTAAATCAATTATACATATTTTACGATCAATTTTAAAATTGTGAGCTATAAAATCAGTGACAGTATCATTGTAGATTAAAATATATGTAAAAACATATCCTCTTAGTACATTTTCATGCTAAAATACACAGGCAGTTTGCTCAATTTTAGGATATGTAACTTGAAGTGCACGTCTTCTCATTTTGTTATAATAAAACACTATAAGAAACAAAAAGCACCATATTTCCCCAAAATCCCTGAAGTCTTAACCCTGAAGATTTATGTACATGCTTACTTGGTGTATATGAATAAACCCACTGGGAATGCAAATATTTCCATCGAAACTACTCAGGTGTACAAAATAAACCATGTGTCTAAGAGTTTGCAGAACAAAGGCCTGAACATCTTTCAGCCTCCAAATTGTTCCCAAGATGCAGTTTCCCAACTAGAATAGTTCCAAAATTAAATTAAATTCAAGGAAAAATATTGTACTACCCCACTTAATATTTTGAATAAGCCTACCTGGCACTATTTAATATTCTGAGAAGTTATTCCTCAGTTTCAGAGCCAGAATTGCAGTGATAGTCAAAAAACTTATCAAAGATTGGGTTTTTTCATCTCAGTTGTGCAGCCACTTAATTTCAAACACTTCATGCCCCCTTCCCAACCACCAGACACAGTAAAAAACACAAACTATGTCTAGATAGCTGTGCATGCTGGTCTGTTAAGTCAAAAGTCACCCCTGCAGGCTCTCCATAATGCCAAATAGGTGACATCCACCTGCAAATCATGGGTGTCCACGAAGAGGGAAGTCAACATCTAGGCTAGTGATACTCAGACCACAGTGGTTCAGTAGCCAAATTAGCAATCGACATTACCCAAAAAAGAGCCACAGTAATGTGAATTCATGGTTTCATTTGCTATAGTACTATATATTCATATTTAGTGTTTATACAGATACATTATTCTCACAGCAAAATGACTGCTCAAGTATTACTTTATCAGCTACAAGAGATTAACAACATAGAGCTGGTCTACACAAAAGCTGTAAGTCAATCTAGAGTTATACTACTTCAGTTATGTAAGTTACATAACTGAAATTGACATAACTTAGGTCAGCCTATAGCAGTGTGCTGTGTCCATGCTCTCCCACTAATTTACCTTATGCTTCTCAGGGAGCTGGAGTACAGAAGTCGACAGGAGAGTGCTATGCCATCGACTTAGCTTCTCATCAACAGCACTGCATCAATAGCAGCAGTGCTGATTTAGTCGTTAGATAAGCCCATAGCAAAAGCATCCTGTTTGGTTAATAATTAAATCACACAGTGTTTTAATATCATGTGCTGAAAAGAGCTACAGGAGACACATTAAAGAGCCACTTGTGGCTCCCAAGCCTCAGTCTGAGTATCACCAATCGAGGTTAACCACTCACAGGACCACCAGAACCTCGTGTGAACTGAAGGCATTGCTTCACTCTACATCCTGAAAAGCCCGTTATGTGACATTAAACCAGCCGGTCACTCAGCTAGATGGGAACACAACTGGACCACACAGTATGTGTTCTAACCCCAGGAGCGGAGACACAGCTCAGCTAACCAGGGCCCAAGACAAAACACACGGAAATGCCACATGGCAGAGTCAGCCCTTCCTCCTCGCCCATCCCCCGATGCCCCTATCTGCCCCAGCCCACAAATGCCCCGCCCTTGTCCCAGCCCCTCCAGTCGCCCCCCCCGCCCCGCCCTTGTCCCAGCCCCCCCAGCCCCCCCCGCCCCCTCCAGTCTCCCCCGCCCTCCTCGGTGCCAGACCCCACCGTCCCACCCTCTGCCCCTTGCCCTCGCCGCTCTTCCACCAGCGCTACTGCCCCGAGCGGCCAGCCCCACGCTCTGCTGCCCCCGGCCAGTCCAGCCCCGCTCCAGCGCTAGGCCCGCGCGGGGCCCCGGCCTCGGCTCCTCACCGTTCTGACAGGGCGGCGCCCTGGCCGCAGCGACGGGCGCTCTGGCCCCTCCAGGGGCTGCGGCAGGGCGCGGGGGGATCCCGGCTGGCGCCGACATAGCTCCTCGCTGCGCCTCTGCCTCGGCGGACGCGCCGGACGTCACCAACGGAAACGACCCTGGAACGCGCGCAGCCGCAGCCTTCCGCCCTGGAACTGGTGCGTGAAGGAGCGAGAGCAGCCAATCCGGGCTCGGAGTCACCGCCACAACCCACAGCGCCCCCTGCCGCCTCCTCCCAGCCCTGCGCCACCGCCGCAACCTGCGGTGCCCCCCAGTTTCACCTTCACAGCCCACAGCGCCCCCTTGCGCCGCCTCCCAGTCCCGCACTGAATTCCAACCCCCCGCGCCCCCTAGTTCCCCTCCAAAATGCCATCCCCACTGACTCCCCTGCGCCTCCCAACCATGGCCCATATAGATATGCAAGTCCCAACTTCTGCCCCAGCCTCTCCAGACCCTACTGCAGCCCTTGCTACTGCATGTGCCATATGGGCCCTTCCCTTTTTCTCTTCTCTCCTCCTCTCCCCTAGATTTGAGCCATTTCTGATGGGGGTCCGGAGTCCTTCAGCCAGGGCCCCTTTGCTGTCTGTCCCATCTCCAGCTGGAGTGTTCCTGCTGATTATAGCTCTAACAGCAAAGCTTTGGGAGGGATCTTGTTTCTCAGGAGAGAGAGAGGCAAGATCAGCTCCTTAAAGTCCATCCAGAGACCCAAAGGCAGTTAGGGTGACCAGACAGCAAGTGTGAAAAATCGGGAGAGGAGCCTCTCTAAGAAAAAGAGCCCAAAATCGGGACTGTCCCTATAAAATTGGAACATCTGGTCACCCTAAAGGCAGTGCAGATCCTGGCAGAGCAGTGCCATGCGTTCCCCCTGGGATATGCAACTTTTAAGATCCGGCACCAGTTTCAGCTTCCAGCTAGATTTAAGGTGCAGCCCAAGGCAGAGCACAGTACAGTGATCTAGTCTGGCAGTTACAAATCCCTGGATGAAGAGCCACATTTAAAGGGAACAGTTGCACTCTTCAGACCAGACAGAGATGGAAAAAAGTTTGTTTTGGCCACTGTGACGTTGTGATCTTCCAACAACAGCTGTGAACCCAACAGTACTTTCACACTGAGATATCTGGTGATAAATGTCAGGTACACACCCTCAGGAAGAGAAGCAGATGTCATCCCCACACTATTCTTCAGTCTACCAACAACACCTCAATTTTATCCAGATTGAACTTCAACCAGCTCGCTCTCATCCCACCCTATGTCCTGGCTGGATTGGATGAGGCAAAAACAAAGAGCTGGGTGTCATTAGCCTACTGAAAGCAAGGCAGCCTACGTCCGCTGATTAGCCCTCCCAAGAGCACACTGTACACACTGAACAGGAGAGGTGAAAAAATGCAACCCTGTGGGACTCCACAACAGCACTAGTAGGGACTAGAAGTAATTGTCCAAAACAACTGTCTGGGAACACTCAAGAGACACCCAGCAAAAGTCATTTCCTTTCCACTCCTACTACCATAATCAGAGAGTAAACAACACTTAATGATTATTGGTATCAAAGGAGACAATAGATCAATAATGTCAGCATCTGCTAGCAAAGGGAGATAGCAACAGGATGGCTTGCCTTCCCTGGGCTGGAAAGCCAGGGGCTAAATCCACCTGATTACAGCATGAGCCCCACCTGAGGGGAATCAGGCACTTCCCCATAAAGAGCAGAAGGTGGTTTTAGTAAAGAAGGGGAAACTAGGTGTAAGTGATGATAAATCCTAGGTGGAATGAGCACTAGGTAGGAAGCTCAGTAGGAAGGAAAGCTTTTCAGTAGGGAGATCTCTGAGACAGCCTCACTAAGTAGGGAAGAGATGCAGAGACCCAGAAAGGAACTTAAGAGGCTGGGTCAGAAGTGGCCTGGGGGAAACTGCAACACTGGTAAAGAAATAGACTTAGGGCATGGCTACACTTGGAGATGTAGAGGGCTTTGAGTTAAACCCGCCTTCGGAGAGCACAGTAGGGAAAGCGCTGCAGTCTGTCCACGCTGACAGGAACAAGCGCACTGGCGTGGCCACATTTGCAGCACTTGCAGCGGCATTGGAAGGGACGCATTATGGGCAGCTATCCCGCAGAGCACCTCTTCCCATTCTGGTGCTGTGGCTTGTGGGAAGGGGGCAGGGGACGTGGGGCATTCTGGGTCCTGTCCCAACGCCCCATGATGCATCGGTTCGCATCCCAGCAATCCCTGTGCTTCCGTCCACATTTGGTGCCGTCTTTCAACGTTTTTTGTATTGCGCGCTCTGTCTTCCCTTTCCGTCTGCAGGAATGGAGCCCGAACTGCTGAGGAATATGCTGACAAGTCTCGCCAGCACGTCACATTTGGCAGTCGAGTTATATCTTATGATCCAAAGTGACAGTGAGGGCTCTGACGATGATTTCGACTCGAGTAACACATATGACACGAGTTTGCTTGTGGCATTCATGGACATGCTCACCACCGTGGAACGCCGCTTTTGAGCTCGGGGAAACAAGCACTGAGTGGTGGGATCACATCGTCATGCAAGTCTGGGATGACGAGCAGCGGCTGCAGAACTTTCGGATGAGAAAAGCCACTTTCAGGGGACTGTGTGAGGAGCTCGCTCCCACCCTGCGGCGCAAAGACACGAGATTGAGAGCTGCCCTGACAGTGGAGAAGCGGGTGGCTATTGCAATCTGGAAGCTGGCAACTCCAGACAGCTACCGATCGGTCACTAACCAGTTTAGCGTGGGAAAGTCGACCGACTGTTGGAATCCTGTTGATGCATCCTGCTCAGAAGAACCGTGACTCTGGGTAATGTGCATGACATTGTGGATGGCCTTGCACAAATGGGTTTCCCTAACTGTGGAGGGGTGATAGATGGCACACATATTCCAATTCTGGCACCAGCCCACCTAGCCTCTGAGTACGTTAATCGGAAGGGGTATTTCTCTATAGTTCTCCAAGCACTTGTGGATCACTGTGGGCGTTTCATTGACATTAACGCAGGCTGGCCCGGAAAGGTGCATGACACGTGCCTCTTTCGGAACACTGGTCTGTTCAGGAAGCTGCAAGCCGGGACTTTTTTCCCAGACCAGAAGATCACCGTAGGGGAAGTCAAAATGCCCATTGTGATCCTTGGAGACCCTGCTTACCCTTTAATGCCATGGCTCACGAAACCCTACACAGGGAGCCTTGACAGCAGCAAGGAGCAATTCAACAACAGGCTGAGTCGGTACAGAATGACTGTGGAGTGTTCTTTTGGCCATTTAAAGGGCCGCTGGCACTCTCTGTATGGGAAGCTGGACCTGGCCGATGACAGCATCCCCGCAGTTATAACCGCGTGCTGTACCCTCCATAACATTTGTGAAGGGAGGGTGAATGATTCACTCAGGCATGGAACTCAGAGGTTCAACACCCGGAGGCTGAATTTAAACAGCCAGAGAGCAGGGCTATTAGAGGGGCCCAGCGCGGGGCTGCAAGGATTAGGGATGCCTTGAGGGAGCAATTTGAGGCTGAAAGCCACCAGTAACGTCTGGTGCCCTGCACGGGAGTGAAGTGAAGTGTTTCCAATGTTAGTAGGAATCTGGGTCTGCTATGCTGACTTGCAGTGCCTGTTTCTTTTCTGGGCTAAGGTATCTTTTACTTTATGTAAGAATAAAGAATGTTTTCAAAGCCAAAAAATTCATTTATTGAAAAGAAACACAACTGCTTGGGAAACAGAAAGGGCAAAGGGATGGGGTGGGGAATGGTACAATCACAGATTTGCTTATGTCCTGTTATCATACTGTGACAAAGTTCCTCCTCTGCCTGGGTGGGTCTTGCACTTATTGGCAGATTTGCTCACCTCAGAGATTCATGGCAGCCCTCAGTTTGACCACTTTTGCTAGTGGCTCAAACCTGCCGTTCACTCAGCTAACCTCATCACTGGCCAGCATGGGGAAAAGGAAGGAGAACAATCCTCGCAGTCTCTGTTGGTCCACCTAGTGGGTTGGGAGACAGGCCAGGGACCTTCTCCTCTGGTGGGACCCACAGTCCAGGTCAACTCCTCCTGTATCCAATAGGGAGTTGTGGGGATGGGGAGAACCCGGGCCTTCCCTCTACTCTGGGTTCCAGCCCAGGGCCCTGTGGATCACAGCTGTCTACAGTGTTTCGTGTAACACCTGTGTGATAGCTACAACTCCCTGGGCTACTTCCCCATGGCCTCCTCCCAACACCTTCTGTCTCCTCACTACAGGACCTTCCTCCTGATGCCAGATAGTGTTTGTACTCCTCAGTCCTCCAGCAGCAGACCCTCTCACTCTCAGCTCCTTGCACACCCCACACTGACTGAAGTGAGGTCCTTTTTAAACGAGGTGCCCTGATTAGCCCGCCTGTCTTAATTGATTCTAGCAGCTTCTTAATTGGCTGCAGGTGTCCTAATTAGCCTGTCTGCCTTAATTGGTTCCAGCAAGTTCCTGATTATTCTGGAACTGCTCCAGTTACCTTACCCAGGGAAAAGGGACCTGCTTAACCTGGGGCTAATATATCTGCCTTCTATCACTCTCCTGTAGTCATCTGGCCCGACCGTGTCACAATACTCAGCCTTCCTGTCTGCAATGCTGTGCAATAACTGCTGCACATCAGGATGGCTATACTGCATGATGATGGGGGCTGAGAGTAGTGGGTAAGGGTTGTAGTTTTCAGGGCTGGATGGTGAAGCTACAGGTGTTGGAGGCAGCTGGTGGTGGTAAGAACCCGGATGTTGGGGAAAGTGGGTTGGAGGTGACATGGGGGCACAAGGGAAAGAGTTTTGGGACAAGGGCTGCGGGGGGGAGGCTGGGGGTCAGGCACAGTAGTGTTCCACTTGCATGGCTACGAGTGCCTGGATAGAGTCAGCTTGGTGCTCCATTATGCTTATCAGCTGATCCATGCTTTGCTGCCGGAGCACCACGCTTTTGTGCCGGCGCTCCTCATTCTACTGGTGGATCCTCCTTTCACTGTCCCGCCACCCCTGCACTTTTTGATTTTCATTACTTGAATGCTGCATTACTTCATGCAACATGTCTTCCTTACTTCTACATGGCCTCTTTCTGATTCTTTGGAGTCTTTCAGCTGGTGATAACACAGATGGCTGAGATCTCAAGGTTGCATCTGTAAAGGTAAAATGCAACACTTAACAGAGGCAGCATTGTTCACACCAGACAGAGCAATGATTCCCCCATACTTAAAGGCAAGCACAGTCTACACAATAGCATAATTTGCCGTCCCAAAGCGAGCGCACATAACCCACAGGAGCCCCAAAATGGTGACTAAGCACAGGGTCAAGTGTGACTGATTGTTTCACAGCCATATTGTCCTCTGGGTTTCTGTGCCCTGGGGAGAGCTAACAGCAGCATGGGGTCCCTATACTGAACACTGTCCCCAGATTTGCCACAGGAGTTTGTCCTGGAAGATATCTCGCTGTTGAGGGTGACCTGGGAAGCAAGGGAGGGTCTTCTACTACAGTGCGGCTTCTGCCTGGCCCATATGCAGCTTGCCAGTGTGCAGCAATGGTCCCCCGCCCCTCACGGCACAGTGGCGGGAACAAATTAGCCTTACTGGGACAAGGAACACAGTGGCTCTCCTGAGAAACCTGTGCAAGCGCATTGCCCAAGTTGTGGATGAGACCTTTGAAGAGATCACTGAGGCTGATTACGCAATGTGAGAGAGCACATTAACGCCCTATTCTGCATCTAGACATGCATGCAGCCCTAACCCTCCTCGCCCCAAGAGCCCGCACCGAGTAACTTCCTTCCCAAAATAAAAGCCACTTACCGGGAATCTCCTCTGGTGTTTGTCCTTCCCCAAGCACCGGCCGCAGTGACTGGCTACCTTCCTCCTGGCGTAAGAACAGCTCCTGGCTGCATGCATCTAGGGATTCCGGGGTGTCTTCCTCCACCTCAGCACCCTCGCTCCCGCTTTCCTCCTTCTCGTCCTCCTCCTACCTTGTTGCACTAGGCTCTGAAGTGTCCATGGTGGTACTTGGAGTGGAGGTGGGGTCGCCCCCAAGTATCGCGTCCAGCTCTTTGTAGAAACAGCAGATTACGGGGGCAGCACCGGAGTGGCTGTTTGCCTTGTGGGCTTTGCGGTAGGCATTCCACAGCTCCTTCACTTTAACCCTGCACTGCAGTGTGTCCTGGTCATAGCCCCTTTCCATCATGTTCCTTGATATCTGCCCGAAGGTATCGTAATTCCTACGACTAGAGCGCAGCTGGGACCAGACAGCTTCCTCCCCCCAAACACTGATGAGGTCCAGCACCTCGCCATTGCTCCATACTGGGGATCGCCTGGCACGTGGAAGCATGGTCACCTGGAAAGATTCGCTGAGAGCACTCCACGCCTGGCTGAGCAAACAGAGAATTTAAATTCCCAGAGAATTTAAAGGGCGGGTCTGACAGTTGGTCACCTGAGGGCAGGGCAGTAGAGTTCAAAGTGATGACCTGAGTGGCTAGAACAGCCATTGTGGGACACTTCTGGAGGCCGATCACAGTGCAATAACAGACCAGGACATCCACACTGGCACCGCAGTGCTCCAGCGGGGGCACACAAAACGTTATTCCACTCGCCAAGGTGGAGTACCAGCAGCGCTGTAGCTGCAGAGACAGAGAGCGCTACGTGCCTTGCCAGTGTGGACAGGTAGTGAGCTAGTGCGCCCAGGGCTCCTTTAATGCACTCTAACTCGCAAGTGTAGCCAAGCCCTTAAGGTACATCTATACTGTAACATCTGTAAACCAGAAAGACCTGTGTGGATAAAGCTGGAGAAAATAAGAAACAAGCTGGTGACACTGTTCTAATCCTATTGCTATAAAACTTTATTTACAGGACGCTATGCAAAAGTTAAATCAGAAAGCTGAAATGTTGTAGAAAATGGCACCAATCCAATGACTAAAATGAAAACATTTTTAAATTACTCTTTAAAAGTAGACTGAACAAAGTTCTAGAAAATATTATGTCGGAACAAACCTTTGCTGGCTCCAGGGAATGGACTACATATAATTTAATAGGCCTTCTCCAGTTCTGTGAGTCACTATGTGTAATAGGCTGCAGTGATGCTCACACAAATGTTCAACTTTTTAAAGACTTTAGAATAATCCAAAACCAGTTTAAATTTCATGCAGTTCTGTATTTACTTTTCTTGTATCCATCATTTTTGAGGGCTTGGTTTAAAGTTGCTCCATTTGCCCTCAACTACTTGTTATGTTGGACTTGCTTAAATATCTGTAGGCTTCCTAGGTGGTGAACTTATAGGTTCTTCTTTTGCAGCTTTGGGGATTCCTTTTCTCCACTTCCCCACACCCCCCAAGATACGTGGTATTGGATGGACTTTTTAGCCAGACATGTTCCAGTATTGCTGTTAACTATGTTTAACCTTTTCTGCATAACAGAAAAGGAAAAATCCTCACACAAACACCAGCCAGTTATAACTGACACCGTATTAATCAGCACATGTGGAGCAAAGCATAGTGTTCCAAAAATACGAGAACCCTATGAAAAACTTAAATAAAGGGGTCATTTTGGAACTTGTAGTATTTTCCTCATATCCACCTCATTTTCATTAAACCACCATGAAAAATTCATATAGTACTAAAAATTTTTTTTTCTCTCTCTAAATTTGCTATTCTAATGAGATTTTTACAAAATGAAAGTTAAAGCTCCTGCTAAACTGTAAATTTTTGATTCAATTTTATGGAGTCACAACCAGAGCTGCTATAACAAATAGTGCTTAATAGGGGAATGTTAACTATTGTAAAGTAGTTAAGTGGCATTCCACTGGGTGTTAAAGGAGGTGAAATTCTAAGCTATGATATTTTTTTTTAATGCACAATTTGCAAACTAAATAATTAAGGGGTATTTTTCCTGGGAACTAAGAAGGCCTCCATCAAGGGTAGGAGGCCAAATAGTTCCAGGCCAGTGGTTCTAAGACTGGGCTTATCTACATTAGATAACTGTATACTGCTATGGTATAGTTATTCCTATATGGGAAGGGAAATAATACCAATAAACATCACCTTTAGATTGGTATAACTGCATCTACACCAGAGAGATTGGTCTAGGCTTTTACTGGTATAATTATTTCAGTTAAAAGTCACATCCCTTACTGAAATAGTTACAGCAGTACAATTTTTAAGTATAGAACATGCCTAAAACCTCCTGGGGCCCATTTAAAACTGACATGTGTGGTGAATCACCTTTGTTATTTTAATCAATGTAGATATAATGGATTTTTATTATACTGTACTTTAAAACAACCTGTGTAACCTGCATAGCCATAGTAGTACATGCACCAGATCACAGAGCTGACAACTTCCATGAGCAGTTCTTACTCTTCAAAATCAAGTATGTAATGTCTGTAGGTTTCATGCAGAATTAAGGATCACCATTGATTTTGACCTTTCATGTTTAGCTCTGTTCTGAAGTGCTTGATTTCTCACCTTTAATGTTGCATTAATAGTAGGTTGTTGGAGTGGTGTTTGTTTTGTAGAACATATAGATTATGTAGATAGATTTGTGTTTTAATATGTTTTCCTTTCAAATCATAGATTATCCATCCTGCAGTTATTACATCAGTCTATTGCTATGGAAATATTGTGATATCTAAACTGGTATTTAATATGACTTCACTGTAAGAGCATCTACAAAAGGAGGACAAGCTGAGGAGAGACACATGTTTAATATTTAGCAACTAGTATAAGTCATTATAGAAAATATGTGAAAGGTTAAAAGCCTTTGAGTTTTCAGACTGATATATTTGCAAGCTGCTCCCATTATAAACTACAATACTAAAGTAAAAAAAAATGTAGTTTTGGATGTTTGTTTAATTATTTTGAATATTGTTTTACAAAGCTTAATGAATTGTCTTCCACGTATGGCGTTTATGCTGTGATTAAATCCATTCAGTGCAAGCAAATGCAGATGTGATAGCAGTTAACACACCAGCCTCCTAGTGTAATTCCATCATAAACTCAAATCCATTAATTTTCAGATTCATTATGAATGAGGATGCATTAGCAAGGGTTGGATATTAAATCTGTAAGCAGTTAATACTACCATGCAACCAATAACATATGAGTTGCCTTACTGGTCCACCTAGTCCAGTATCCTGCTTCCAGCAATAACTAAGTCCTGATGATTCTGAGGAAGGAAAAAAGTGGCCATCATGCAGCTAGCCATTTGTGCAGTGCTGTGAAAAAATTTATTTCCAGACCTTAGCAGTCAGCAATCTTATTCCCTGATATATAAGGTTCAGTTTCCTTTGTGTCTTTTAACTCCCACAAATGCAAATATTATTGTTCATACAGATTTTCAATCCTTTAACATTTTTTGTCAGAGAGAATTGTTTTGAAACAATACATTTTAATGCAACAAAGTATACTACTATGATTAAAGATGTGATCCTGCAAACATAAACTATACTGCTTACTATCATGAGTAATTTCATTGATAACAGTAAGTACTACATCCAGGGGTATTTACAGCATTGCCACCTCTGGTGATTTGGTTGGAAGTAATGCAATTTTGGCCTGCTGCTGGCAGTCTCACAATGATGTAAAAAGCTCCAGCTGTCGCATGAGTTTGGGGTAGCAAAATATGTGAGTAAATCTCTTCACCCTACAATGCCCTGTAGCCTAATGGAAAATACATTAAATTTACAAGCCCAGAGGCCATGAGTTAGGAGGAGTTCAAATATCAGAAGACAGCCCAAAAAATGATATTAAATCTTTCCTCTTGAATATTGTGATTTTTGGGGACAATCTCATGATTTGGGCGGAGACTAACTCATGACTTCTGAACTTTTGGGGTTGGTAGTACTGAATTTATAGAAGCAGGGCCTATATCTGTAAAGCAGCCTTGCAAGTTTGCTCACTTTAGATTTGATAGCATTAGCTTTCGAAGGGCTGATGCTGGCTTTCATATTGACAAAGTCTGTTATAGAGAGTTAGTTCCAGGTGGCAGATACTTATATTGGCTTCCACTGTCACCTGCTGACCCACACACAGAGGTTCTAGGGCTCTGGGAAAAAATAACAAATGTAGGCCCTGCTCCTGCATACAATTAAGCATGTGCTAACTTTAATTACATAAATAGTCCCATAGACTTCAATGAGACTGTGTGTGTCTGCAGGGTCAGGGCTTTAGTTACACAGTTACTAAAATAGTTTTTCCACTGAATGCATCCGATGAAGTAAGCCGTAGCTCACGAAAGCTTATGCTCAAATAAATTTGTTAGTCTCTAAGGTGCCACAAGTACTCCTTTTCTTTTTGTAAAATTATCAGTGTTGTCCGAATATTAGGAAAATATTCGGAATAAGATTTCACCCATTTGCCATTTTTTTCTTTTATTTTGGATAAAATAATAGAAGAATCCACATTAATGTCTGGAGCTCCCAGACAGAAAGCGGACAACATGCTACTGTTTCAGTTAGAGCTAATCTGCAAAGGGAAGAAAAGAGAGGAAAGGGTTGTGAAGTGACCTTTTTTTGCTTCTCTGTGATGTGTAAAGAAGGCCTCTAGTTCTTAAACTTTTTTCTGCTTGTTTTTTACATTAGTAATTCCGGTCTTGTCCGCTCTGAAAACTCTATGATGACCAGGGAATTAGTTAAATGATATCACAAGAGTTGAGAGAATAAAAGTTCAACAACTGAGAAGACATTTTTAGTGAGGCTGCTTAAAATGTTGTGGTGTTCTTGACACTTATTTAACATACACGACTAACATTTTGTGTAAAGGACATCTCTGTTGAAGTTTCAGTACCTCTGCCCCCTCAGTAAGGCTCAGGGGGTCATGGTAAACATGCTCTGAGACATCCAGGAGGTCCTCTGCAAAAACAAGGAATGTGAGACATACAACTTCTGATGATTCTAAGGGGGGAAAAACAAGCAAGAGAAAAGCCACTTTAAGCAGTGGAAAAAGGGTACAAATGCAGGCACCAACATAGGGACAGAACAGAGGCAGCTTCCATGCTTCCCTTTATAAGAACTGCCATGGGGAAGGAGGGCAGTGGGACCCTCAGCACAGACTAGGGCATTTTTGAGGCCCTAAGTTGCACCCCTGTTTCACTGGTCTCCGGAAGCTTGCAAGGGTGCCCACCTATGCTCCATCCTGTCCCTGAAATACCTGAAATGCCTCTTTAGTCCATCCCACTCCATATCTATCCCAGAATGCTTCTTTGACCTGTTGTAAAGTTAGTGCAAAACTGACAGAGGTAGGTCTTCACAAAGAGTTCCCCTGCATCCATCAGGCTTAGCCTGCCCTACTGCCCCTTTAGGCATGCCCAGCTGGTACCAAGGGGCCGCAGGGCATTCAGGCTTCAATTTTTAAAAATCAGTTGTAGGTCACCTTTTTTAAATCTAAAAGTACTGTTAGCATTATAAATACACAATATAACCTTTCACCTATCTCCTCTGTAGTAATTAGGCCCCCCTAGAGAAAACATAGTACCATTGATTATAATAAGATTATTCATAGGTGTAAGTGTTTGGAGGGTCAGGGCCTTTATCTGGCCTTTTGGTAACTGAAAAGTAAGAAATGGCTAAAGCCAAGAAGAATTTGCTATAGGGATAGGAGACATCTATGAAGGGAAGTATTGTTCCTCTGTGATGGTTAAAACTAAGCAAAAGCATGGCGTTACTGAGATTCTGATAACTGGATCAGTTTCCTTTGTATCCTTTGAGACCCAAACGTACTATAGAAGAGATCCTTCTGCTGGGATCAAAACAGGTTGAGCTTGAGTTTATGAGATATTTCAGTTTTAAACAATTACAGGTTTGTTTTTCTAGTAATTTTTAATGAGCTCTATAAAACTAATAAACCACTGGAAGATCTACTACAGTTTTACCTTTTACACATTTTTCCATTAAAAAGGAGCCCTGGTTGTCTAATCCAATGGTGCTCCTGCCTTCTTTCATGTGACTCCAAATATGCTTTTTGCCCCTAAAGCTAACCCTGTTGTTTGTTATGAAAGAACGATGTCATGCAAATCTGCGAAACTGTAGTTAGAAAGAATCTCTCCATTTTAGGTATATGTAAGGCACTGACCCCCTCCCTATCTTCACTTTGGCAGTGCATAACAAACCCTTCCACAGAAACAAAACACAGTTCAATCTTTTCTGTGGATTATAACCTTGCAAACACACGTCCTTCACTATTTATGTAAATTGTGAACACAGAGCCTGAGGAGCTCACTCACATGATAACCCAGTTAGTTTCAAAGGGATTTCTCATGTGAGTGAGGGCAGCAAGACTGGGCTCATGTGAACTGTAGATCAAACCATTCAGAAGCTAAAGTATAAGATAATTAAGCCAACGAAGCACGAGGACCATGCTGTGGATTAACAGTTTATTGGGAACTATAAATGTCAAGGCTTCTGCGGTCACAGTTTAGAAACTCTGGTGCTCTGGCTATAGTACTTTCTGAACAACTTAAGAAGCTGAAACTGGCCAAATCTTTATGGGAAGAGACTGCTGCCCTCAAACGGATGGAGAAACTCCTTTCACAAGGCACTTTGGCAATTCCTGGATAGCTTGTCATGTCAATAAGTATTACAGAAAGGAATTGATCGGGGCCAGATTCTCTCCATTGAGTAGTTCTATTGGCTTCAGTGCAACAAACTGGGAAATAAGATGCATAAAATTACCTCTGGTTAGGAAAAGCTTTACCCACAAGCACGTTGTTACGTAAATTGCTGTTTTGGGGAGTGTGAAACTTCCTCTGAAATATGTGGCACTGGCTGCTCTTGGAGCAGTATATTGAGTTATAGACAGATCACTGGTCTTGCCTGGCATGGCAATATTTCTATATTGTGGTATACCATATAAGTTGGTAAATATTTACCTTTACCAGGACATAATTGCAGTTCTGCTCCCTCAAGTCAATCCAGATTTTACATTGAGTAGTCCTGCTGGGTGTCAGTGGGACAAACTGAGAAGTGAGGTACTATTCAGTGTAGGAAGGGTGGCAGGGCCTAGCTCTTGAAGGAAAGTGAAGATTTGTTAGAGGTGAGGGTGCTCATAATGATGACACAATGTATGAGCCACAAATAGAACCATAATATCCACAGACAGCCTCCATTTTCACATTTCAAGTAAAAATTAAGTAGCGTAAACAGAGAAACTTTATTTCAAAACCAATTTTAATTTTTAAACTCAGATCTGTAAAATACTGAATTATTTTTAAAATTCTGATTGTAAGGCAGAGGTTAATAACGGTGTTGTAACCATCTTAACTCAAATCTCTCTTCTGTGTGTGGGGGTGGAGTGGGAGTCGTTGGCTCCTTTCCAGTAGTTTCCCCCAATTTAATTTTGTTTCCTGTGAAGTGGAAGTAGCTTTTTTGTTAACTTTCATTGAAGTAAATGGTGGTGCACTAACTCCTAATTCACCTGAAAGGGAATCAATCTAGTAAATATTTGTATTGGCAAGTAACAACATTTATTATCCTGCCCTAGCACCATGCAACAAAAAATTGTGAAAGTTGTGTGTGTATGCTCAATAGCTTCTTTTCAATAATAAATAGCACGATGAGTTCAAAATATGTTTTCGAACACCACTCGAATAAGAGATTCATGTTACACCCAAGATATTTTTGGTCTAATACTTCTGCTTTAAAAATGCATCTTAAACAGTGTGAAAGTAGTTCCTTGCTGTTCTCACGCATCAAATGCATTCTCATGACATTTGGCCACAGAGCCCTGCATTAGAAATGGTGCAGAAGCACGCCCCCCGTTGAAGAGCAATGTGGAGGTACTGTGATGCAGAGATAATGAGGTAGTGCAATCTGTGACCACTTTTATGGGGTGCACCATATTCCCCTTGCACAGCCTTCCAGTCCCACTGGCCAGCCCATCCTGGGGTGTAGTCATGGATTCTCTTTCTTTTGATCCTCACCATCTGCCTTTCAGCTGACTTCCTCTTGGTAGCCACCCCAGTGGTACCTCAACTGTAAGGGGATATAATTCTAACTGGTCCTTATCTGGGTGTGCCAGAGGAAAGGTTCCTTACTTCCATCCTCCTCCACCTGTGCAACTGAATAAGGGCCAGCCACAATCCTTCCCAAAGAAAATAGACTATTTTTAAAAATCTATCCATAAGCCATGAACTAGGCCCTTTTCCTTGAATTCCCTGGGCCAAATCCTCCCCTCAACTATGTCTGTTAAATCTCTTTTGTAGAGGGGAATTCCCAGATGGTGTAAAGATTGCATAACCAGCAGCTGTGTGCTGCCCAGTCCTGGTTTTTCCAGCATAGCAGGAATTCCAGGAACAGGAAGAGATGTGCTGTGCTCTGGTGATCCTGGGCCAGTAGAAAGGCACTTAGGCCTTGAGGCTGCTCCAGCTTGCACCAGTAGTTGAACGAGTTCCCAGTTAATTTCAGGATCTGGGAGCGTTATGTCCTCCTTGCTTGAGTGCACCTGAGGATCTTGTCCTTAAGTTCTTCAAGCAAATGGAACCTTTCATGGAGCAAGTACATGTGAACTCCTATTTGATTTTTTTTTCCTGCTTCTCATCTCTCTCCCTTTGCTCCACCCAAAGTTCATGGCTGTCTCCTTCTGCAACTCTCATCTTTGTGCCTTCTTCCATGCTATCCTCATGTGCTTTCTTCCATGAATTGACTTCTCCGAGTATACCCAAAACCAACTCTTTGTATTTTCATGCCACCTTAAATTACAGTTCTTTGACTGAGGCTTTCCCCATTAATATAACTAGAAACTAATTTTAAAAAGTAAATTGTGTATTGTTCTGTGCTCAGACCTTTGTATGGGAGCTGGCTTAGAACTTTATCATGTCTCTAGGTTGAGCCCCATCAAGCAGGGTTGGTTTTCCTCAGCATATTGTGAAATGCCAATCATGCAGACAGTGCACAATAAATGCCACAGTTGCTGGAGCCGTATGATTTTTCTTCTGTACATTTTGCATTACCAGAGGACATCACATGAAGCAGCTCCTATATCCTAAACCTTCAAAGAAAAAAGAAGTGCCTATGTGCAGAGAATAGTAACATGGGAAATAATGTGTAAAGTTTAAAATTGTACCTTCAAAAGCCATATATTTCCTTTCCAGGGCTTACCGTAATGGATTGGGCATTTCGCCTGGTTTAAAAGTTGCCCAGTGGGCCGAGGGGAAAGAAAGTAATGCAGTTCACAAATATCTATGAACTGGTGTAAACTAAAGACAGGTCAAAAGGCCAATATTTAAAATCAGTTCAGTTGGTGAGTTCTCTTCAAATAAGGGACCTGATACTGGCCCTGATTCACAAAAGCACCAAAGCACATTCTTAACTTTAAAGTGAAGCATCACTTAATCATTATCATCATGGCAAATTCCAAGGGGACATAGCCTCCTTGCAGATGGAATGCTTCCCGGATCAATCTTTAGCTAGGTCCTTAAGGTGCGATGTTTATCACTGGCGATCTTATTACACCACTGAAGCTTTTGCCGTTTATGTGATCATCGACAGTGTAGCAGCATTCCTTGGTAAATGCACTTTGTAATTAGTTGGTCTTATATCCTAATATAGCCAGGAAACATAAAGTGTACACAGACACCTTTTTGGATTGGTAAAAGGACAACTTGTCCTCTATCTTGGCACTCCTTCTCTTTCAGCTTTTTGGTGCTCTTTTCGAGTTTGGCAGTAGGATATGGCTAGCAATAGGGAACGCATATAAGGGAGTACTTGTGGCACCTTAGAGATTAACAAATTTGTTAGTCTCTAAGGTGCCACAAGTACTCCTTTTCTTTTTGCGGATACAGACTAACACAGCTGCTACTCTGAAACCTGTCATATAAGGGAGTGTCCACCCTCTGAGGGGCAGTCTGTGTCTCTGGATGCTGTGAAAGCAGGTCATCCCAGTGAGGCATAGGAGTCCTCCCACAGTGTACCAGCTTTGTTATTAGCTAGAGCCCTGAGGGAATAGGACTAGTGGTGAACCAGTAACACCTACCAAGCTTCCCTTAACTTGTCTCCACTCACCTGTTCCATCAACACGTGAGATAGCATTCGCATTCAGCACAAAGGACGATAAGATCAAGAATAGAAGACAGAAGACACCATACTGAAGATCTACGTACGTGTCATCAAAGTTCCTGAGGTCAGATTCCTGTTGTGTTCCTGTTCCTGGCACCTGTCCCTAAGATCCTGGTTCCTGTCTGTGTTCCTGTTCTCCTGTTGAGTGTCTGCAAGACATTGTATAGTCCCTCCCTGTTATTTTTGTAAACCCCATGGTGTAAGGGTTTGGGCTCTAGTGTTCATCCCCATTATGCCATCTGTGTTAACAACCGAACAGTTATTCTTTGTGTTATCTTAGTTGCAGGGAATCCTAGTTTATAGTTGGGTATCTCAATAAACACCATTTTGTTGCTTGCAACCTTAACTTGCCTGTGTCTTAACTACACTAAAACACCATTGATAGATGTGGAGGGGGGTTGGATACTGCAGATAGCCCATTTTCTGTGAAGTAAAATCTAATCTTGATTGTCTCAGACTAACAGCACAATCTATGACAAAGCATGCCTTTAACTTGACTTCAACAGGTGCTAATAATTTGCTTATGGGCTTCCCTGAATAGGGATGCTATCTTGAATAGGGTTCCCCTGTTCAGTGCTGAGCATTTGCAATTCCCATTGAATTAAGTGGGAGTTGTGGGTGCTCAGCACCTCAGAAAATCAAGTCCGCTCTATGAATGTGTGAAAACGTTATTGTGCTTATACTGAATCGCATCTGACTAGTCTAACACCTTGTTAACTAAAGATGGGTTGAAATATTACGTAGTCTTCAGCCATTGTGCTGTGTTTAAGTTATTGGAGTGGTCAATGTTGCTAATTAAAGTTAAGTTTTGTTTGGCTGGTGATGGCAATGATAGTAGTAAGAATTTAGAGCTGTCAATCTTCGAATTTTTTGGTCCTCAGCGAATTTTTCTGCACTGCTTATACATCGTTAATTTATATTTCCCTTCCCTCCTTTACATGCCAAGTATTGATATTCCTATGCTGTCTGCAAATTGTTGGAAATATCTGGAAATTATTTGTTTCTGTAGTACTATAAATGTGCATGGTTCCTTGCAGACCAATCAGAGAACAGGTCCCTGTCCTGAATTGCTTCTAAAGTAGAGATGGGAGGCCAGAGTCCTCTTACTTACACCCATGTAAATCAGGAAGTCAGTGGAGTTACACTGGTATAAAATCTAAAGTTAGAGCAGAATTATATCCACGATGCACATGGGATGTGGGCAAACTCCACAAGAGCCCTGCCAGCAGAGGATTTCCTGGTCCACCTGGCTCTGCCCCATTGGTCTAGCTCCATTCACTTTGTGGACTGGTGATGTCCAGTCCCAGATCCCCAGAAAGAACTTGAGTTGCTAGTGGCTTAGTCTCGGCCAGATCCTGGGGGTGAATTTAGAGTTGCCAAATCCAAGAGGTGAATGTTGCCATTAGTCTTTAGTGATAGCATTTGTGAGATAAAAAACAAGTCAGACAAAATCAAATTCATGTAAATTTAACTGTAAAAAGAAAACACTGCATTCATAGTTATTATGCTCTTTTCCAAGTAGTAGTATAGTATGTCCACTAGGAGATGCTGCTGTACATCGAATACACTGAATATGCACAAATGAAGGATGGAAATACTTTTAAACACACAAGTTTGTCTCTCACACCAACAGAAGTTGGTCCAACAGAATATATTACCTCACCCACCTTCTCTCTCTATCAAACCATGACACGTTTTCAACAGCTATTTAAATGAAAGAGCAAGAGATGTTTCTGACTGCCATAGTGAGTGGAACAACAACCCTCAATTTCCAGTAATTGGGAGAAGGAATATTTTTACACTTAAAGGCTATACATTTGAGTTCTTATATAAATTACTTATGCAGCAATATGCTTTTCTGATCTAGGATTAGAATAGTGACTACTGAGAATGTTGTAAAAAGACTTATTTATGTGCATATGGGAGGGGTTATGTCTGGTCAGCAGTGTAACTTTGACATATTTGGAAGAACTTGTGGGCTAAAATAAACTTACTTTTGGGGGATGTTATTAAACTGAGGAATTAGAAATACTCTGGAGAATGCAAATAATGACATTTTCTATGTCTGGACAGAAACCTGATAGCTTTAATGATTTCACTTTGAAACTCAGATGTCGGACGAGCATTTCCTGGAGACAGTGGAGAGGTTTTCCAAAATAAAGATGAATTGAAACTCCATTATGTGTTTGTATTTGCTGGTCACTGCAGCAAAACTCCATAGGCTGAGTAGCTTTAATGTTCTACTTTGCAACTTGTGACAGTAGCCGTGCTCAGAATGTTCCCTTGCCAATCAGAGAGTGTCTTCTGCTGTCATTTTATTATCCCTGTGAATATTAGTAGAACATTCCTTTGGCAAAATAAAATGTTTACATTGCCAACATAAATGACTGTTCATGCACTAGGACTCTGAATGCTGAATTAACTCTTTCGTTGCCACTGCACAAATCTCTGAACGGATATTGGGGGTAGGGGGTGGGTGGGAGTTTAATAGCAATCCATGGGGCAATCGAAGTCAGGCACAATAGAGCGGCAGTATCTTATGGAACAAGGCCGATATTTTCAGGCTTGGTGTTTAAAAGCAAGCATTATTTCTATACTTAGTAAATGGGACCTGAGGATACTCACTCTCTCTGAAAATTAGGCACCTAGAAAAGAGACCTAAATATAGAGTTAAGTGCCTGGCATAGTGCCTAGTAAGTAGCTGAACTTCCAACGGTGCTGAGCCCCCACACGTCCATTGACTAAATATGGATATAGCTGCTCAATTTTAAGCACCAAATTTTGACGTAAATATACAAAATCTATGGCAATGAGCCAAAAAACTTCAGGAAAGACATGCCACGTGTAAGGGTGCCCTGAGGGAGCTGGTGTAAGATATTTTAATTGTTATCTTTCTGTTGTGTGGGGAGGGAGTGAAGGGTGGGGGTGCGGCCTCTCCGCATACGAACATAGAATAGTTTGGCATATGACAAATTTCTTTCATTCCCTAAGAAATTGAATGCCACATTAGGGTGCTTTCTTTAGTAACTTTACTACTAGAAGCTCAGTAGAATTCCTGCTTACAGGACAAATGCTAGTGGTGGTGGTGGTTTTAGTTTTGTTCTATAATGCCATAAATATGCTTTGCAAACACACACAAGACTAGGCCCTGCCTTAAAGAGTTTACAGTCTACTTCATACACAAGGCACTGGGTACTAGTTCAACATAAAGTGAGTACAGATGTTGGTGAAGATATCGTCACTGAAAGGAAATGCATTTAAGGAGGGATTTGAAGGAGGAAATGAAGGAAGCTTAGCATGTGAGAATGTTTAGACTTTATCCATAAATGACTGGACAGCATTTGGAAGTCTCACAGAATCACAGAAATATAGGGCTGGAAGGGACTTAGAGAGGTCATCAAGTCCAGCTCCTTATGCTGAGGCAGGGTTAAGTAAACCTAGACCATCCCTGACAGCTGTTTATCTAACCTGTTGTTAACCTCCAATGATGAGGATTCCACAATGGCCCTTGAAAGCCTGTTTCAGAGCTCAGCTACCTTAAACTATAGCTAGAAAGTTTTTCCTAATATCTAACCTAAATCTCCCTTGCTGCAGATTAAGCCCATTACTTCTTGTCCTACCTTCTGTGGACATGGAGAACAATTGATCCCAGTTCTCTTTATAACAGCCCTTAACATATTTGAAGACTGTTATCAGGGCCCACCTTACTCTTCTTTTCTCAAGAGTAACATGCCCAGTTTTTTTAAGCTTTCCTCATAGGTCAGGTTTTCTAAACCTTTTAGCATTTTTATTGCTCTCCTCTGGGCTCTTTCCAGTTGGTCCTTATCTTTCTTAATGTGTGGCATCTGGAATTGGACACAATACTCCAGCTGAGGCCTCACCAGTGCCAAGTAGAGTGGGACAATTATCTCCCATGTCTTACATACGATATTCCTGCTAATACACCCCAGAAAGATATTAGTCTTTTTCACAACTGCATCACATTCTTGACTCATATTCAATATGTGACCCACTATACCCCCCTAGATCCTTTTCAATAGTACTACCGCCTAGCCAGTTATTCTGTATTTTTGTAGTTGGGCATTTGATTTTTTTTCCTTCCTAAGTGTAGTATTTTATGCTTGTCTTAATTGAATTTCATCGTGTTGATTTCAGACCAATTCTCTAATTTGTCAAGGTCATACTGAATTCTAATCCTTTCATCCAACCCCTCATATCCTGATTTCATCTGCAAATTTTATAAGCATACCTGCCCCTCCGTTATCCAAGTCATTAATGAAAATATCGAATAGTACCAGACCCAGAAATGACCCCTGTGGGCATAGGTGCCAACTTTTAGTTTTCCTTGGGGGGGATGCTCCACTCCGCTCTGCCTGAGGCCCTGCCCCCACTCCGCCCCTTCCCCCAAGGCCCCACCCCCATTCTGCCCCTTCCCACCTTTGCTCTGTCCCCCTCTCCAAATGCCCTACTCCACTCCCTCCCCCAAGGCCCTGCCCTCACTCTGCCTGTTCCTGCCCTCACTCCGCCTTTTTCTGCCCCCAACCCAAGGCCCCCGCCTGCTGCTCGCTCCCCTCTGCCCTCCCCCAAATCCCTTCCCAAGTTGCCAATAGCTGTTTGGTGGCGGCCCCGATCAGCTGTTTGGCGGTGTCCCCGATTAGCTGATTGGGAGTGCTGCTGAACAGCTGTGGCTGGTGGGTGCTGAGCACCCACTATTTTTTTCTGTGGGTGTTCCAGCGCCTGAGCACCCACAGAGTTGGCGCCTATGCCTGTGGAGGACCCCACTAGATATCACCTTGCAGTTTGACAGCAAACCATTGATAACTACTCCTTGAGTATAGTTTTTCAACCAGTTGTGCATCCACCTTACAGTAATTTCATCCAGACCACGTTTCCTTAGTTTGCTTATGAGAATGTCACATGGGACTGTGTCAAATCAAATCACTTACTAAAATCAAGATATCCCATTTACTGCTTCCCCCACCCCCATATGCTAGGCCAGTAACCCTGTCAGAGAAGGTTATTAGGTTGGCTTGGCATGACTTGTTCTTGACAAATTCATGGTGGCTATTCCTTATAACCCTATTATCTTCTAGGTGCTTGCAAATTGTTTAATAGTTTGTTCCAGTATTTTTCTAGGTTTTTCCAAAGTTAGGCTGACGGGGGTCTATAATTCCAGGGGTCCTTTTTTTTTTAAAAAAGATAAGTACTATCTTTGTCTTTTTCCAGCCCTCTGTGACCTCACCTGTCCTCTATGAGTTTGCAAAAATAATTGCTAGTGGGTCTGAGATTGCTTCAACTTGTTCCTTAAGCACCCAAGGATTAATTTAATCAGGCCCTGCCAACTTGAATACATTCAACTTATCTAAATATTCTTTAACCTGTTCTTTCCCTATTTTGGCTTACATTTGTTGTTAATATTGTGTTGAGTATCTGGTTGCCATTAATCTTTTCAGTGAATACTAAAGCAAAGTAGATATTAAACACCTTCTTGATATCATCAGTTTTCTCTCCTTCCCTGCTAACTGGAGGACCTACATGTTCTGATTTTGTCCCTACATGCTTATGCCTTTTTTTTTTGTACTCCCCTTTAGTAATTGATCCATGTTTCCACTTTTTTAGGATTCATTTCTAATTTTCAGGTTATTAAAGAGCTCCTGATGGATCCATAGTGATCTCTTGTGATTCTTCCTCTCTTTTCTTTGCATTGGAATAGCTTGCACTTGTGCCTTTAGAATTGTTTCTTTGAGAAATTGCCAGCTTTCCATTACACAAAGTAGTCAGGAGTTAATCAGAGCTGCACTCGGGTTCTTCCCCCTAACAGGAGTGCACTAACACTACTTTGATGTTCAAAATTGTATGGATTTGGCTTTTCTTTTTTCATTTTATTAAGTGATTTGCAGAAGAAAAAATATTGGAAAAGTTGAAACAAAACATGAGGAAGGAAGCAATTGGAGCAGTTAATTGGAGGAGCTGGTCAAACCTCTTCTTCCTTACTCTCCCTTTCTTCACTCTCTACATTAATTGTGCCATGCCAGAAAGCTCAGAGCCACATGGTGTGAATTTACAGCTGTACGCCCTTTTTTTCTTCTTGCTTTCAATGCTCTGTGATTTTTAACTGTAGACTATGGGTTTAATGGCTGATGTGTTTGAAATTTTCAGGGAAACCTAGAGGATTTGGACCCATACCTGCCATTAAAACTAATGGCAGATATATGTCTAGAATCCTTTAAACTGCTTTGAAAATCTCAACCTCTGTCTGCCTGATTCTGATCTCAGATCAGTTTTACACTAATTGATTTCAGTGGATTATTACATTACATCCTTCTCAGGCAAATGTTGGCACACAGGAGAAATTAGCCTCTTCCATTCTCCTCTGTCATCTGCTGCTGCTTCCATCTGTTCTATGGTGTTGATCAACTGTTCTGCCCTACCTGCTGAAGCATTCTTCTTAATGTTTTTCTTGAGTGCCCTCATTTCCTCACACCGGTTGGTTTCCTCTTGATAGCTTCACATGAGAATCTGTGTCTTGGCATCTGGAGCACATACCCCAGATAAGTCCATTATTTCCTTCTGATTCTTGTGGAAATGAGCTGCTGAAATCTTTTGCAGGAACTTATTTTTGAAGAAATCTAGCTTTTGTTGTAACACTCCAGTAGATCTCCGGCTATCGCAGCTGTATATTAGCCATATGTTATGTAACTGAGATTACATTTGAATTGAAAAGTCTGTTTTGTTCTGATGCTATACATCTTTGATTTCCATACAGTGAGTTTAGTAAATGCTGCGGATGTCGCTTCCTTCTTGGCCAATATGGTGCTGTCCAGGTAGGTGAACTGTTCTACTGTCTTGGTTTTTGAAATTGTTTTTCCTTCTAATCTGATGTTACTGCTTAACATCTGGGATTCAAAGATGGTTGTTTTAGCATAACCTAATTTTGAGCGCTATTTAGCCTCCTGTTTTTCGCCAGATTGTCTTTGTAACTTTTTGGGAGTGTTATTAAGTAGTTCGATATTAACAAAGTCTCGGTCTTCTAGGCATTCGCCGTCCACCCATGCTATACCAATGTTTGTGGTGCTTATACACTTCATTATCTAGTCTAGGACAATGCCGAACAGTGGAGGTAAAATGCAGCCCTGTCCTATGCCAGTGTCCACATTGAACCACTCTGTCTTGTTGTTCAGTGGGTTACTTGTGATTTATACTAGTGTAAGTGAGAGAAGCATTAGACCCTCTTTGCTTCCTAATGGTACCCTGGCTGTGTCAAAGACTGGCCCAGTTAAAACAGATGAGGAGACTAAGAAGTGCACTATTAAATCCAGCCAGGCTGTGTGTGGACTTTGGGGGATCCACTTCCCCTTTTAAATCACTTCATAAAGTTGGTTCCTTCATTTCCTCAAAGAAAACTGATCTATCTGTGGACACAGTAGTTCTGTTGTTAGAAAAATCAGATACTGAGTGACATACAGATTCTTGTGGGCTTTTTATTATTATTATAAGATGTCTTTTGAGTAGCTGTCATTTCTCATTGCTCTCATATTGGATTCTAGCAGTTAAAACAATGTTGCTGCTGGCATTGTGCCTGTTGCAGAAATAGTTTATTTGTATAGCTTTCTCATTCTTCATGTGCAGGAGACCTAATGCATTTTATTCATTCTTCTTATGATAGAATGTGGCCACTTCTCATTCTCCTTTCACAGTCTGTGTGTAGCTAACAGCTACCAACTGCTCTAGTGGAATGAGGATGAGGGTTTGTAGTAACTCTGTCCTCTATTACCATAAGCAACTCTCTGGTCTTGTGCCAGCTTCTTCAGTGCTACCCACTGTGATATCGCCACTTGTGTTTCAGATCTTTAAGTCTATCCTTCGCTATCCTATTCCGTGCATTCGCTTCTTGGCAAGGTCTCCCAACAACACGATAGCACAAAGTAGAGCTAATAAAGTTCTTTGTACCAGAACTTTATAAAGGGTTAAAACAGGTGTTTTAATCTTGGCATGCAGATATCTAAGAAGTGGGAACACTGGCAGTTGCTCCTGGTCTGGCCATTCTGTTTCCCGATATCAGTTTATAGTATTTAACTTTTTACAAGTTTATACTTAAAGTGCCCCATTCTTTCTGCAAGGGGATAGATTAAAGAATTGTTGACTACACAGAGCCTGCACAACAGTCAGTTAGAAATTGTAGGTAAGGATTTTTAAACTATTTAGGCACCTAAACAAATGGGATGACGTTCAAGTCAACAGAAGCTGAGCTACTGTGTGCTTGACCCTTTTTTTTTTAAATTCAGGCCCCTAATTTAGGTGCCGAAACATGGGATTTCAGGGCTAAATCCACAACGGGACTTCTGCAATGCTCAGTGTTGCAATGCCTAACTTTTAGGTGCCTTGCCACCCAGCAGAATCCTCAACCTTGAGTTAGGTCCCAAGGTTCCCTGTACAATGCGTGGGGAGAGTTAGCTGCCTAAGAATGGGATTCACAATCTGAATGGGTAGCAACCCAAGGTAAACACCTTTCAGTACTTACTTGATCTTTGAACACTGCTCTTTTGCTTCTGTAGTCTCAAGGGCTTAGTTAGGCAAAGCCACTTGGAAATGTTCATTACTTCAGTACCTCACTGAATATCTCACACATAGCTTTAGGTCACCCGCACTTTTTGCATACTCTACAAAATGCTTCATCTTGTACTGGCACCTATATAAGGGCCAGGAGGAATTTGCCACTAAGTAGAGATTATACCTTACTGGCAGTGGAAAGAAAAATATCCTTTTAAAGGATATTTAGCGTTCTGTATTACAGCCAAAGATGCCAAAAGTTGGCTACTCTCTTTCAACAAACAAAAGGAATATTGAACACTGAATTCTCTTAAGGAATCAGCCAAATATTATTTAGCACAGATGTTTCTGATGGTGTAGCATATCAAGAATTTTTATAGTGTTCCAGTTTCCTCAGACTTTATCATGACCTAGAGTGGTGCTGTCTAGCATTAGTATGTTGGCCTAGAATATAATTGCTATTTGGTCCATCCAGCAGACTTTATTTAGATAGGAGAAAAAGCTAGACCATAGGCTCTCAATTTAGGAGTTAAGTACAAGTGTCAAGGAGAGGTGGGTGTCAGGGGCCCCACCTTGCCTTTCCCATTTTGCTACATGGGTGGGGAATCCCAGAGGGAACCTGGTATAGAAAAAGCTGAGAACCACTGATCTAGCCTTTTGATATGAACATTGGTATCACAGTTGGTGTTTAGAAGCACATCTATTATGGGGATCTACAACAAGCCCAAACTCCATGATACCAGAGCTCAGCTCTAGTATTATGGCTGACTTGTATGTTTTTATCACTGTAGTTCTCGGGCTATCTTAGTGACTGATAACCATTCACAGATAAAACAGTTAACTTCTATACTAATGTAAATTGCATGTCAGGTGTATATTGGTCAGAAAGTGGGTATAAGTGATAAAACAAGGTATCTTGTGAAAAAGATGTGTCATTTAGTGCATATGAAATGCATGTAATTACATACTGAGAGGGTGGGAGAATTGTATGAAGCAGGAAAAGAATTTAGCATATAGGTGTAAAATAAAATAGCCCCACCATCCGTGTACAGTCCCTTCTTGTTTGGTGTTTTGACACTTCTGCCCTCTAAGTATGTAAGATACATGCTTTTTCACATCCATTTAATACCAAATCTGTGCAAGTCACTCTATTTTACCATTAACACCTGGTTTTCAATTGACTTACACCTGACATGTAACTTACAATGTCATTTTCGACACTGTTGAATTTGGTCCAGAGTGCAACAACCTCCATCAGCCTGGGTTTGGGTTTGGCAACTTTCTTGGTACAGATATATTAGTATGAAAACCAACTAATTACAAAGCACACTTATCGAGGAATGCTACTGCATAGCCAGTGAACACCAAGGCCGGCCCACAACATTTTGGCACCTGAGGCAGGGAGCTCAAATGACGCCCCCATTCCCCCTCGCTTGGGCCAAAACTTTGAAAGGTCTCAGTTCTGCCTTTTTCCTTTTCTACTCTTCTCATGGTACTGCTCTGCTACGTACCCCAATAAAGGAGAACTAACAACTTAAAATGCCTTGTTCAAAAATTTTAAGTAACACTTGACTTTCCAATGCCTGAACAGCAAATGTAACTTTTCTTGTCTGCACAGTAAACACTGGCATTTTTATCTGTTTGAATGATCAAAGTGGTGCTTTCCATGCCTTCTTGGTTGCAAAGATTTGAACTGCTTCCTGAAGGTCCACAGTCTGGGCCAGCTTATGCTCTATTGAGATGGTTGCAAGGCGGACCAGCCTCTCCTGTGTCATTGTGGAGTGTCGATGTGTTTTTATTAACTTCATCTTAGAGAAGCTGCGTTCTCCACTGGCAACTGTTACAGGAAGTGTTAGAAGTATGTGCAGAGCAACAAAAGCATTTGGAAAGAGGGTGGTCATCTTATTTGTGCACACATATTCCAGAACAGCCTTTGGAGTTGATCCTGCTGAAATGTATCTTGAAAGGGCATTCAGTTCTACACCTAAATCACTCGCATCAATATCGCGCATGTAATCATGTGTCACTGTCTCTAGTGCCCTGCATTGCTGGTGTAGGTCTTCTTCAAGTATAGTGAGGAGTTTGGGAATATCATACAACATCCCAAATACACTGCTGTGTTCCTTGAGCTGCATGAATCGTTCTTCAACTGACTGTATTGCACAATCTAGCACCTGGTTAAAGAATTCAACTTTGAGTTGTTGTTTGGGGTCTCTTATGGGATAATCAAAATGCCTCATAATCAAAATGTCTCCTTCCTCTTCTTCTTGACTCTTGTATTCTTGAATGGGTGGGAAAATAGCTTCAGTGTGAAGTTCCTCTGCCAACTTCTGTGCACTCTTCAGAATGTTTTGAAATCCCTCATCTGACTGGTAAGACTGTAGATATGACTTTGCTTTGTCCAGTTGTTCCATTGCTCAACACCTTGGAGTCTCTTGCTCACAACATTTATTTCAAACAGTATGTCATGCCACAACACTAAGCCACACAGAAATTTGAAGTTATATATGTTTCTGGTGATTCCATTTCCCTCTGCCACTGTTCTCCCATGAACAGTTCCTGTCATAGCATTATCCTCCATAATGGCAACTATGGCATCATGTAAAAGCGGCAAAGAATCCTGTGGCACCTTATAGACTAACAGACGTATTGGAGCATGAGCTTTCGTGGGTGAAAACCCACTTCGTCGGATGCATGTAGTGGAAATTTTCAGAGGCAGGTATAAATATGCAAACAAGAATCAGGCTAGGGATAACGAGGTTAGTTCAATCAGGGAGGATGAGGTCTTCTTCTAGCAGTTGAGGTGTGATCACCAAGGGAGGAGAAACTTCTTTTGTAGTTGGCTAGCCATTCACAGTCTTTGTTTAATCCGACAAAGTGGGTATTCACCAACGAAAGCTCATGCTCCAATACGTCTGTTAGTCTATAAGGTGCCACAGGACTCTTTGCCGCTTTTACAGATCCAGACTAACATGGCTACCCCTCTGAAGTATGGCATCATCTATCTTCCCAATTTGGTGTTTGACAGCCTTTATTGCCTCCACTCGACTTTCCCATTATGTGGCACTCAGTGGTTTCAGTGTCAGAGAGGATGTTCCCAGATGTTGCTTCAAAATTTGCCATAGATGAGTTGATGCAGAGAAAAATACACAGATGCTTTGAATTACATTAAAAAATTCAGCAGCCTCACTAGAAGCTGATGCTGCATCACTGACCACCAAGTTCAATGAATGAGAACTGCATCAGATGAAAAAAGCTCGAGGGTTTAACTCTCAGATCCGTGTCTGCACTCCTCTGTTCTTTCCTCTCATGTTGACACCATTATCGTAGCCCTGACCTCTCATCTCAGCTATCGCAATTCCCGTATGTTCCAGCTTTTTAAGAAGCCCATTTGTCATACCAGCTCCTGTAGTATCATCAATGTCAATAAATTCTAGAAAATGCTCTCTAACCGTCACCATTGCAGGGATATTTTCACTAGGTTCTGTTGTTGTTGCAAAACACACCATTAAAGTCATTTGTTCCATATGGCTGATGTCAGGTGTGCAGTCCAGAATAACAGAGTAATATCTTGCTGACTTCAGATCTGCCACAATCTTCTGTTTGACTTTTGTTGCCAGTAACTGTATGATCTCATTTTGAATGGTCTTTCCAAGGTAGTGATGCGTGTACATTTCTTGGGTGGTGACTCTTCTTAGATGCTCCTGGAGTACAGCGGCAAACTCAGCCATCAGCTCCACAATTTTAAGGATGTTTTCATTGTTTGGCACATACAGCTGATCTGAAGTGCCACACGGTGCTAGGTTTTGGGTAGCAAGCATTCTCACAATGGCAATGAGCCTTTTCAGAACATTTTGCCAGTAAAGAGACTCTGATGCAATCTTCTCTTGATGCTGATCATCTATGGTGGCCTTTAACCTTAGTCTCATCTCAAGCTCTTTCCACCTATGGAATGCTCTCTGGGATTTGCTGCCTTCTCATGGCATGCCAGATTTCTAGCCATATTTTTCCAGTCCTTGGTTCCTGTAGAACCCAATGTGGCTGGAACATTAGACTGGAAGAGTTTGCAACAAAAACAGTATGCAGCATTCTGGGTTTTTGAGTACATAAGCCGTGGCCTCTCCACTTTGTCACCATTGGGGATTTCACGCCAGTAATGTGTTGGATGGAAACTTCTATTTTCATTGTCTTTGGGGAACATGAAGTTTTTCACTTGCTGTGGCCCATGCAGTACAAGGAAGTCCCTCAGGCTACTGCTCAAGTGGGTCCACAGTCCTGGATCATCTAGACTTAAGGAACTAAACTCAGCAGCAGCTGTTTCTTGTGTCTCCACCACACTCTTCTTGGATCTACACTTTTCTTCAGGAATGTGCATGGTTACATCCATTTGAGATGGAGATATGGATGCTGCAGTAGCTGCCAGGTCACCTTCACTCTGACTAACTGGAAGATCAGGCATCTCCTCAACACTCACCTCCTCACTGGGGCCGGAGGGCTCACCGTGAACATTTGTGTCTATGTATGTCAGGAGAGCTCCTTCCTGCTTAGATAGAAAAGCTTCCTTTGCTTTCTTTCTTTTTCTGAATGCTGCCCCAGAGGAGCGTTTTCTTCTTTCACTCATGACTGCTGTTCTGTGCCAGCTATAGTGGCTCTCAACACTCAATTGAAGGGGACAAGTAAGCAGGCCAGTAGCAGGGCCTGAGTGAGGGAAGATATCAGCGTCTTAAGGGCCTAACTGGCTCCTACTACTTCAGTTGACTGCCTGTTCTCCTCAAGTGGGTTCAGGGAAGCAGCAGGAAACAGGAAGCTCCCTGAGAAGCTGGTGTTAATCAGTCCAGGCTCCTGGGGGTGCTAGAGAGGTACATAAGAGGCTCCTCCTCATCTCTCTCCCTGCAGCTCCTGCTGCTTTCTGTTATTCCCTCTCACCTTTCCTCCTGCCTGCCTGTTATGTCTCTTGTGCCCTCCTTCCTCCAGCACAGCACTCCACCATCACTGTGCATCTAGAGCAGAGGGACTACATATGCACCAGCAGCAGACACAATTTTCTACACTCTGGGTCCTAGTGGCGCCCCCGCACTGTCTGGCACCTGAGGCGGCCCCCTCAGTTCGCCTCATGGTAAGGACAGCCCTGGTGAACACATGGGTGCCAAAAGCTTCAGCAGCTTGTTACAATTGCCATTGAGGGACATGGTGTAAACATCCAGCCAGGCCATTTTAAGGACTTACCTAGATATTGATCCACATGGTATTTGATCTTCAAGGAACCTCTGTTCTTTTGGGATTTGCAATGGTGATGAAATGGATGAATAGCTCACGTTGAAGTTATGTCCTTGTGCTACTCATGATTCTTTGCCTTGCCATTTATATTGAGCATGGTTAGAAAGGACAAGCTATGCTTTACGGGGTTATCTTTGTAGCTGACCATCTCACTGTAGAGTGTTATTGCTAACATGCCACAAGTGTACACCAAAATAAAATAGTGATGGAGTAGAAAGGGAATATGATTTGTATCAAGTGAGATGATGGCTTTCTCTGAGTCCAGAAAGCATTTAATCCAAGGTACTTTTTTGCCTTTGCTAAATTAGATTGTTTGAGCAGCAGTTAAATTTATGGGATTCAAGGATTAGTAAGAGAATGAGAGGTTGTCAGACTTGCTCATAATGAATAAAAGTGCAAGCAACAACAAAATATATCGCTGCATCTCTTTTCTCTCTCTGCAGGGTAGCAAGTATTGGGTTCAGAAAGTAGTTCAAAGTACACAGTTGGCTAATGCTGAATAAGAGAGCCCCACCCCCAGGTTTGAAAATAGTGAAAGCTTGCTGAACAGGATAAACCCAAAGTAGCAGCAGTATTCTGACTGAACCATTTCAATACTAATTCTTCCTTCTAGAAAGAAATCCATGTCTGATTCATGTTTATTTTGTTTTCTATTGTTAGGCAGTTGCTTCCCCATGAGTCATCATCACCCATAATTTTCCTGTAAGGGTTCCCCTCCCTCCCCCATCCGGCATCTACTCCTCTGTAAATTAAAACAATGATAAAATCACAAAGGTGGGCCAAGTGAAAATCTGGTGAAGGGAGTTGCATATCTGTTGTGTCCTGGAGAGTTGCTCCCTCTTATACCAGGTCTGTATTGGGCCCACTAAAGCTAGGAAATAGATGAGTTTACTATAGTTTTATTCTGCTTCATTTCTTTCTAGTTTGTAAGTGACTCACATGTATCCTTTACATATAATCTTAGGCAGAATTAATTTAATCCCTCTCACAATGGATCCATATTGCAAACTGTTAGGATTCTACTGAATTGAGGATAAATCACAAAAACATGAGAATCTGTATTGTTAACTTTCTGTCCCCAAACATTTTGGGTAGGGGGTCAGCTAATATTGGGACAATATGTCTGTCTTTTTAGTTTTAGAAATCTCTGAGCTGTGCTGTAATCTTGCCAAGACTTAATTTTAACTTTATAAATGATCGATGTTTGACCCATAGAACATTTGATTAAAAAGTGCTGAAATAGACATCAGTATCTAATTATGTTTCAATAGTTACATTTAAATAGGATGAGAGGAAAGAAATAATGCTGAAAAGTTCAGAGAACACATATGCAAACCACAGAATGTATACTTTTTTGTTAAGCTCCAATTTTCTATTGCAGTTTTACAGGCGTACCCCTAAGCACTGTGATTAAGTTCTGCATGTACAAAAACAGGGAGGTGATATAGTACCTCTTTCTATAATTCCGTTCTGATTGCACCTGGGCTATAGCACTTGACTCTGGGCATGCCATCGCCAAAAATAGTTATTGACAATCTGAAAGGAGTTCAGAGAAGAGCAACAAATATGATTAGGAGTTAGAACAATCAAATTATGTAGTTATAATGGTTGTAGCATGGGTAAGCAGTGTGTAATAGGGGACATGATACAAACACTGAACAGATGGAAGCACCTAAAGACTATAGGAATTATTTACTATGGTACAAGTGGGTATAACCATAAATAATGTCATGAAACTAAGAAAAGGTGGTGGAGAGGGGAGGGAGAAGAAAACCAGAACAAACAACTCCTCCTTACAGTGGGATCTATAAGATTATGGAATAGTCTTCCGAGGAAAGTGGTGGAAACCCCATCTCTGAAGAGAATTTGTACTCTGTGCATTAGTTTTGAACTTGGCCAGATGAATGAATGATGCTGAATTAGGCAGCAATCCTATAATGGCAGAGAAATGGGCTAGATGACCAAACCGGTCCATCTCTACTACAGCTTACAAGATTCTATGAGTTCTACTCTTTTCAGTGTGCTATCCAAGGCTGTTAATTTATCAGACAGTTTTGGCTGTTGGACTTCTGAAACAAACCATTTATGGCCAACAACACCACAAGTGTGCCTAGCATTTTACAAACAAATAAAAAGGCACATCCCTGCCTTGAGGGGTTTACAACATAATGGCCAAATTATGCCACCTAGAGCTAAATCAGGAGGTAACTATGTTTGCAAGTCCGCCCTCATCAGCATAGTGGACAGATTGGCCACATTTATATCACCATATCCTGAACCCTATCTATGCAGGGAGTTCCATGGCTACAGGGACCTGTCTGTAAGCTCAGGAGCTAATAAATAGTCCCTCCCACACTATAGAACCTCCTTTAATGTTCCAGAGGCAGCCACCAGTGGCTGAAGCCGTAATAGTGCTGTTCCTTTGGAGACACATTTTCTGTGAGCCGGAGGAGAGACAGGGTCCTCCACAACCAGTGCAGTGCAAGAACCTCCATACAAATGGCCTGGTCTCCTGTAAAAACCCACTGCCTCCCCAAGGCTCTGGGAGAACCCATGGATTCTGGAGGTGGAACACTTTGTTCTACAGGATAACAAACATTGCCCTTCCCTCTTGCTGAACAATTTAGTGGAAACTCCATGAACTTGCAGAGTGTCCCTCCCCCCAGGTTTTCTCCTTGGGATTTTCCACCAGAGGAGTGATGTAGGTCTAAGTGGAACTTACTGAATGACAGACAAATGGTTGGGAGGGCAGTAGGGGAAGGATAAGATTTACAGTTGTAATGGACCATAATGCAATAAACTGCTATATGTGCATAATTAATTTTGCATTCCTTTTAGTTGCATTGAGCTTTCAGATAGTAAAAACAACAAGGAGTCCTTGTGTCACTAGCACAGATACCACTCTGAAACCTTTCAGATAGTGATTTTTTTCCTTTTTTTTAAAAAAAGATTAAATTAATGATGTCTGGGACAAAGTCCAGCAAGAAGGCAAGAGTGGGGTTGTGAAGGTTAGCATTGGAAGCTCAGTAAATGCAGCGTCTTGAATAGGGATGGGAATGTTGGTAGTGAAGTTGCATGGCATACAAGATGTGGAAGAAGAAAAGGAGTACTTGTGGCACCTTAGAGACTAACCAATTTATTTGAGCATAAGCTTTCGTGAGCTACAGCTCACTTCATCGGATGCATACTGTGGAAAATACAGAAGACGTTTTTATACACAGAGACCATGAAAAAATGGGTGTTATCACTACAAAAGGTTTTCTCTCCCCCCATCCCACTCTCCTGCTGGTAATAGCTTATCTAAAGTGATCACTCTCCTTACAATGTGTATGATAATCAAGGTGGGCCATTTCCAGCACAAATCCAGGGTTTAACAAGAACGTCTGAGGAACAGTGGGGGGGGGGAGGAATAAACAAGGGGAAATAGGTTACTTTTTATAATGAATCAACCATTCCCAGTCTCTATTCAAGCCTAAGTTAGTTGTATCCAATTTGCAAATGAATTCCAATTCAGCAGTCTCTCGTTGGAGTCTGTTTTCGAAGTTTTTTTGTTGAAGAATAGTCACTTTGAGATCAGAAATCGAGTGACCAGAGAGATTGAAGTGTTCTCCGACTGGTTTATGAATGTTATAATTCTTGACATCTGATTTGTGTCCATTTATTCTTTTACGTAGAGACTGTCCAGTTTGACCAATGTACATGGCAGAGAGGCATTGCTGGCACATGATGGCATATATCACATTGGTAGATGTGCAGGTGAACAAGCCTCTGATAGTGTGGCTGATGTTATTAGGCCCTGTGATGGTGTCCCCTGAATAGATATGTGGGCACAGTTGGCAACGGGCTTTGTTGCAAGGATAGGTTCCTGGGTTAGTGGTTCTGTTGTGTGGTATGTGGTTGCTGGTGAGTATTCGCTTCAGGTTGGGGGGGCTGTCTGTAGGCAAGGACTGGCCTGTCTCCCAAGACTTGTGAGAGTGTTGGGTCGTCCTTCAGGATAGGTTGTAGATCCTTGATAATGCATTGGAGGGGTTTTAGTTGGGGGCTGAAGGGGATGTCTAGTGGCGTTCTGTTATTTTCTTTGTTAGGCCTGTCTCGTAGTAGGCGACTTCTGGGAACTCTTCTGGCTCTATCAATCTGTTTCTTCACTTCCGCAGGTAGGTATTGTAGTTGTAAGAATGTTTGATAGAGATCTTGTAGGTGTTTGTCTCTGTCTGAGGGGTTGGAGCAAATGCGGTTGTGTCGCAGAGATTGGCTGTAGACAATGGATCATGTGGTGTGGTCAGGGTGAAAGCTGGAGGCATGTAGGTAGGAATAGCGGTCAGTAGGTTTCCGGTATAGGATGGTGTTTATGTGACCATCGTTTATTAGCACTGTAGTGTCCAGGAAGTGGATCTCTTGTGTGGACTGGACCAGGCTGAGGTTGATGGTGGGATGGAAATTGTTGAAATCATGGTGGAATTCCTCAAGGGCTTCTTTTCCATGGGTCCAGATGATGAAGATGTCATCAATATAGCACAACTAGAGTAGGGGCGTTAGGGGACGAGAGCTGAGGAAGCATTGGTCTAAGTCAGCCATAAAAATGTTGGCATACTGTGGGGCCATGCGGGTACCCATAGCAGTGCCGCTGATTTGAAGGTATACATTGTCCCCAAATGTAAAATAGCTATGGGTAAGGACAAAGTCACAAAGTTCAGCCACCAGGTTAGCCGTGACATTATCGGGGATAGCGTTCTTGACGGCTTGTAGTCCATCTTTGTGTGGAATGTTGGTGTAGAGGGCTTCTACATCCATAGTGGCCAGGATGGTGTTATCAGGAAGATCACCGATGGATTGTAGTTTCCTCAGGAAGTCAGTGGTGTCTCGAAAGTAGCTGGGAGTGCTGGTAGCGTAGGGCCTGAGGAGGGAGTCTACATAGCCAGACAATCCTGCTGTCAGGGTGCCAATGCCTGAGATGACGGGGTGCCCAGGATTTCTAGGTTTATGGATCTTGGGTAGTAGATAGAATATCCCAGGTCGGGGTTCCAGAGGTGTGTCTGTGCGGATTTGATCTTGTGCTTTTTCAGGGAGTTTCTTGAGCAAATGCTGTAGTTTCTTTTGGTAACTCTCAGTGGGATCAGAGGGTAATGGCTTATAGAAAGTGGTGTTGAGAGCTGCCGAGCAGCCTCTTGTTCATATTCCGACCTATTCATGATGACAACAGCACCTCTTTTGTCAGCCTTTTTGATTATGATGTCCGAGTTGTTTCTGAGGCTGTGGATGGCATTGTGTTCTGCACGGCTGAGGTTGTGGGGCAAGTGATGCTGCTTTTCCACAATTTCAGCCCGTGCACGTCGGCGGAAGCACTCTATGTAGAAGTCCAGTCTGCTGTTTCGACCTTCAGGAGGAGTCCACCTAGAATCCTTCTTTTTGTAGTGTTGGTAGGGAGGTCTCTGTGGATTAGTATGTTGTTCAGAGGTGTGTTGGAAATATTCCTTGAGTCGTTAAAGTTAATGCAAGTGTAAGCCACATGCCTCCTGGGTGTTCTGTCCCATCTAGTGGCACTGAGGCCACTTAGAGAGAGAGATAAAAGGAGTCTGCTCTGCAGCCTTAGCTAATAGGCAGTTGGCTTTTAGCTCATGTGGTAGAGGCTCATGCAGTAAGCTCCAGAGGTCCCCGGTTCAATCTCACCCACCGACAAGTCTGGGTCTGTCGGAGTTCCACAAGTTCCACAGCTCAATCCCTGTTGTTTTTCTTGTTGAAAATATACCTTCAAGTACCACATTGCTAAGTATGGAGGTTGTCAAAAGAGCATCTAAAATCTATTTTTTTTAAATACTCAAGCTCTTTTAAAAACAAGAAGAAAACTAAACCCACTTGAACAAAGTTTTGGAATAACATTTGTTCCTGGGCTGATGACTTTAATGGCAAGTTATGGATAAGTTACAAACCTGTGAAAATGGGGCTTAAAATGAAAACTGCAACTCAACCATGTAACGATAACATTGCAAATGTGATACTGTAATGCAGAATCATTCATTGCCTGAATGAATTGCCTCCATTGGAATGCTGAAGAAATCACTCACTTCATACCATTCTTGCCTGAGCTGAAAAGAAATCAGCAGACTTCTCTCTAGATGAAAAGGATCAGAAATGTCAGCATGTTATGAGCTTATTTCAAGATTGGAAATGATGGAAGAACATTTAGAATCGGTTTTAAATGGTTGGCAAACTGCTGCATAGGCCACTTTGGGGGAGGATAAAGATGCAGCAATTTAGTTATTTAACTGTTTTACCATATCCATAAATATGGTACAGATGTTTCCTATATGAGTGCATAGTAGGCATCCAGTTTGAAAATAACTGTATTCACTTTAAATCTAAACAGAGCAGCTTATTTGTATAAATGCAACATAACACAACAAAACCAAATGTTTTTGGATGTTTCATACAGGGTAGATTTATTGGTGGATCATTATGGGTATGTGAAATGTAGAGAGTTATGATCAGGTTGAATGTCTGAAATGCACCAAATTTTTTCACAGAAAGCAATACACTTTCATGTCTGCTTTCACAGGAGATAATGAGATTCATTCATGTGGGCCAGCACAAATGCCACAATGTTGCATTTATGCAAAACATTAATGAAGCCATAAGGTAGAAATTTAAACTCACCAATGCTCAATAACTGAGTTAATGTTCCCTTTGTACAGATGCATTATGATATTTCATTACATGATCACATAACATAGGGCAATGTAACGTAATGTACCATACTAGTCAACAAAATGTGACATTGATAAATGTTTTACTCATGTGAATAGTTCTGGAATAATAAAAGTCATAGAATCTAGTATCTGTAATGGAATGAAGGTTCACACATTTGCGTTGTTCATAGAACATCATTATTGTCATTATGGAAATGACAAATGTTGCATGCTTAGCCCATCAATTTTAAAAAATATCTTTGTTCCTTTAGATCCAGATCTTGCCACCTTTGGTCCTTTAACAGTCTGACTTCTAGGTGAGTAAGGGGCTATGCAATCTGAGTAAGGGTGTGAAAGAAAGTCTGAAGCCAGAGATTTTTCAAAAGCGACTGGTGATTTTGGTAGCCTCAGTTTTTGAATGATCCACTTGAGACACACTCAAAAGGGAGATGATATTTCACCGGTTACGTACTGTGTCTGAGTGCCTTTACCTGACAAAGTTTGGATTCAAGTTCACATTCAGGGGTTTATGATCCCAGCTCTTCTATATCTGACAGGTTGAAAAGGAGTTTTGAGTGGCTTTCTGTCCATAACCTCAACTATACCATCTCCATTTTAAGGCAAAGAAAATGGAAAAGAAGAAAGAAAAACCAATGCCTTCTGAGCGAAAAGTGCATCAAAGCAAAATCATAGCACACCTCATATGCTGAGAATCTTCTACGTGTTTTGACAGGTTCAAACTCTGCATTTTCCTTTGTTGCGTTGCCCCTCACATAGCACAAATATCTGATCTAATACAGCTTAGACTTCCAGTGGATCGGAGAGAGGGCTGGGGCCAGGAGTCTTTTGTGTTCTTCGGCCTGCTCTCGTGCAAAGTGCTATGTGACCTTGGACAAGTCTTTTCACTGTACTTCTGTTTCCTCACTTGCCAAATAGAAGTAATGGAATTTACTGATTTTTGTAAAGTGCTTTAAGGTCTACACTATAGAGGAAACATACGTATATGTATATTCCAAACGTTACTGATAATATACTGAGTCCAAGGAGCCTTAGATAGGGTTTGTTTTAAATACCTCAATCTAAAAGAGCCCAACTAAACCAGAGAATACCTGAGCTATTGGTTTCAGTTCAGTGCTATATTTCATGCCTTTTTGATGTCACCAATTTTGTGCTGTAAATACCCAAAACTTCAAGAGTTTTTTCCCCCTCTTATCCTATTTGTTGGCTTTGTTCATGCCTTTATATCAATTCAGTAAATCTGGTCCCCTCAGCCATGAAGGGCAAGGCACAGAATTGTTCCAATACTACATCAGTAACAAGCATTTTGAAACAGTTTCCAGGCCACTCTACTCCTCCTTAGGTGTCTTTTGTTTGAGGATTGCTGCTGTAGAATCATAAAGATGGCCTGCAGGCTTAAATTTAGCAACAAAATCATAGAAATGTAGAACTAGAAAGGACCTTGAGAGGTCATCTAGTCCAGTTTCCTGCATTGAGACAGACTCACTATTATCTGACAGGTGTTTGTGTAACCTGTTCTTAAAAACTTCCAGTGGCAGAGAGTTCATAACTTTCCTAGGTAACTTGTTCCGGTGCTTAACTACTCTTACAGTCAGAGGTGGTGCTAGCCCATTGGGGGCCCTAAGCATGAATATTCCCCCCCAACACATAATAAAAAGTGAACAGGGGGGCCCCGTTGAGCTGCTTGGGGCCCTAAGCAATTGCTTAGTCTGCTTATGCCTAGCTCTGGCTCTACTTACAGTTAGGAAGTTTTAACTTATGTCTAACCTAAATCTCCCTTGCCACAATTCAGCTCATTTCTTTATGTCTCATCCTTGGTAGTTACAGAGAACAGTTTGTACCCGCCTCTTTATAGCAACTTTTTATGTACTTGAAGGCTGTTATCATGTTCCCTCTCAGCCTTCTCTTTTCCAGACTACACACACCCATTTTTAAAATCTTTTCTCGCAGCTCATGTTTTTGAGACCTTTCATCAATTTTGTTGCTCTCCTCTCGATTTTCTCCAGTTTTAGGATCACATTTGCATTGTGACTATAGTTGTTGTATTTCCAACCCTTTTTATGACCAGTTGGGATATGAGCAATTTATTCTATTCTATTCTACTGCCATGACAATATAGAAAAGTGAGAACATGGGATGTTTTTCACTTCATCCTCTTTTTTCTCTGGTATAGGGTAGGGCCTCTAATTTCTAGGGCAGTCTAACCAAACTGAATACACCATTATTTATATAGGACACCACTAAGAAGAATGAACAATGCCTTATTGTGAGAATGGAGAGAGATTGTTGATGGTTCAGCTTTAACCCCTGAATTCCCTCCTCTAGCTCCGTATCTGATCCCCAGGAACCCTTTCTCCCTGTCCATCACTTCCCTCCGTCCCCTGAGAGTTCTTTGTTGTGTTGCTATTTAATAAGTGTGCTTGGTATACACTCATTTGCATGCCAATATGCGCTGCACTTCCAGCTCACTGATAGTCCCAAACAATGCTTATGCTCAAACGCTAGAAACAAACTGAAAGGTTTGGGAGCCCTTATGTTTGTTCTTCAACAATTTGCTTTGCAAGGAAGAATGGAGGCCATTCCCCGTATTTAGCCTCCATAGTCTAGCTCTTTTGACAGTGGTGTCAGTAATACAAAAAGTGTGAACTACGTTTTAAGATCCTAGTTTTGAATACTTTATTCGGTATAAGCTTACAATATTGTCCTGCCCTCCTTCCAGACAGAGTACTCGTGTGTTATAACAAGGCTGTAATAAATAATGGCTTTTAGTGGGACTGGGAGCCAGGGGAAGGTATACTTATTGTAAGTCACCCTAACCTCTTACATAAGAATCAGTGGGACTAGAACTTGGGACCATAGGGATTCTAGGTTTCTGATGCATCCTCATTTCCATTTGAATCTTAGCCTGAAACTTTCTGCTGAAGGCCCTGTTGGGTGGTACATCCTGCAGTGCCTCGCTTCCCAGGGTCCTTAGTGGCAGCTCCCTGCAGCCCACTGATTGGCTAATGCTGGTATATAAACAAGGAAGCTAGGGAGCTGTTTGAGCAATAATGTAGATTGCCTGTTTGCCTCTGCTCTGGACTGTGCCTTGCTGTGGACCCTAGACTTCTGATGCTGGTTTGTCCCTGACTCTATTTGTCTGCTATCTGTAACCCGGCGCCTGACCCTGACTCCTGGGTGTCCTGAGCCAGCTCAACCCTCATTGCACTACTGGCTTGCCACCTGCAATTTGGTGCCTGATCCTGACTTCCTGGTATCCTGACCCTACTGCCTGTTTCCCGACCACAACTTGGTAACTGACCAGTGCATACAGGCTGCCCTTAGTCCAGCCCTGATGCTGTGTAATGGAAAGCTTTATAGGAAAGACAGATTTCATTTATTTCCCTGTTGAAAATCTTTGCAAATGCATATTTTGGCTTACCACGCAGAGCCTGGAAGATATGTCATTAATAACATATTTTTTTCAGTGTTACTAAGAACCGAACTTGAATGAGCTTAGCCAAGTGTGTCTAGTGGTGGAAGGCCCACTCTTTTCATAGATGCCCAGTTTTCAAACTTGGCTTTGAAATCATCACTTAAAATACATGTTTAAAATAGGTATGTAGGATTTCAGGGGGATGATGCATGTCAGATTCTGGTTTACAGTCTCTCTGTGTGAGACGTGTAGTTTTATGACATTCTCAACTTGTGAGTGCTTGAGTTGTGTAAATGATGTGATAGGTAAGTACGCTGTTATGCCTTAGCAATCTTTATTAGTTTATTAAACAAAGCTTTTGTTTGTTTTTGAAATAAGTAAATATAAGTAGATTAACTTCCGTTAATGTGAGCATCAGGATGTGTCAATATAACAGGTTCATACTGACCTATTGTCTCAGTCCATATTTACCTCTAAGGATAGAAATAATCTTGGTATTTACTGAAAAAAGGCAATATATTGGAAAGCAGCCAGCATGATACACATTTAAAAACTCATGCCATAATGTAAAAGCTTTCAAATCTTTCTGAAGTGTAACAATTCATCCTTTTAGGCTAAAGTGGATATATAAGTCCCGAGAAAAATCTCAAACTCTTATTTACCTCCTGAGTGGCTGCAACTGAGTTACCTGTCTGGATGGACTCATTTACATATGTGCTCTATTTAGTAAGCATGGCTTCAGGCCTCTATATTGCTGACCTCTGAAGAAGTAATTAGTAGAAACCTAGGCCTGGTTGACACTATAAAGTTAGGCTGATGTAAGTCTCCTCACCCCCTTTTAAAAACTCTGAATGTTTTTGAAGTGCCCTTTCCTGGTTGCCCACCTTGGTAAGCACACCTTGTAGCTCACCTTTGTTTGTGTTCAACCAATCGAAGTGCCATACATGGAGCAGGCAAGAAGTGTTGGATTTCCTGGGCCTTTGGGGAGAAGAGTCTGTACAAGCACAGCTGCAGAACAACCATAGAAACATGTTTCAGAGTGGTAGCCGTGTTAGTCTGTATCAGCAAAAAGAATGAGGAGTACTTGTGGCACCTTAGAGACTAACACGTTTATTTGGGCATAAACTTTCATGGGCTAAACCCACTTCATCAGATGCATGCAGTGAAAAATACAGTAGGAAGATATATATACACAGACAGAGAACATGAAAAAATGGGTATGCCATACCAAGTCTAACGAGACTAATCAATTAAGGTGGGCTATTATCCACAGGAGAAAAAAACCTTTTGTAGTGATAATCAGGATGGCCCATTTCAAACAGTTCACAAGAAGGTGTGAGTCACAGTAGGGGCAAAAATTAGCATAGGGAAATAGTTTTTAGTTTGTGTAATGACTCATCCACTCCCAGTCTTTATTCAAGCCTAATTTAATGGTGTCTAGTTTGCAAATTAATTCCAGTTCTGCAGTTTCTTGTTGGAGTCTGTTTTTGAAGTTTTTTGTTGAAGAATTGTGACTTTTAGGTCTGTAATTGAGTGTCCAGGGAGATTGAAGTGTTCTCCGACTGCTTTTTGAATGTTCTAATTCTTGACGTCTGATTTGTGTTTATTTATTCTTTTGCGTAGAGACTGTCCGGTTTGGCCAATGTACATGGCAGAGGGGCATTGCTGGCACATGATGGCATATATCACATTGGTAGATGTGCAGGTGAACAAGCCTCTGATAGTGTGGCTGATGTGATTAAGCCCTATGATGGTGTCCCCTGAATAGATATGTGGACAGAGTTGGCAACGGGCTTTGTTGCAAGGATAGGTTCCTGAGTTAACGTTTTTGTTGTGTGGTGTGTGGTTGCTAGTGAGTATTTGCTTCAGGTTGGGGGGCTGTCTCCCAAGATTTGTGAGAGTGAGGGATCATCCTTCAGGATAGGTTGTAGATCCTTGACGATGCACTGGAGAGGTTTTAGTTGGGGGCTGAAGGTGATGGTTAGTGGTGTTCTGTTATTTTCTTTGTTGGGCCTGTCCTGTAGTAGGTAACTTCTGGATACCCTTCTGCCTCTGTCAATCTGTTTCTTCACTTCAGCAGGTGAGTATTGTAGTTTTAAGAATGCTTGATAGAGATCTTGTAGGTGTTTCTCTGTCTGAGGGATTGGAGCAAATGCGATTGTATCTTAGAGCTTGGCTGTAGACAATGGATCATGTGATGTGGTCATGGACGTCTATGAGCAGATTGCACGAGGGATGCAGGCAACGGGGCATGTCAGGGGTGAACAGCGTCGCTGTGTGAAAGTGAAGGAACTTCACCAGGGATACCACAAGGCAAGGGAGGGCAACAAGAAATCTGAGGCTGCCCATCAGACCTGCTGTTTTTACAATTGACTGCATGTCATACTTGGCAGTGACCCCACCCGTGGACACCTCAGAGGAGCCTGACATGGAGACCCCTGCCATGAACTGTGAAGAGGAGGAGGGCGGTGGAGACACAACAGAGGATTCCAACCATGCAGCAAGCTAAACCCATTTAAAATTCCACAGGAGTCTAGTCTGTCCTGCTTGGTGCCTGTGGGTGAGCCTGCTGATGTTCAGGTAAGTGTGAATACACGTTTCATATTTATAAAATGTACAACAAGCACCACACAATTCATAGTGGCAGGCAAAGCCCCAAGTCCAGCACTATTTATAATTTTCAGGAGGCACTACAGCAGTGGTTCTCTAGCAGGGATACATGTACTCCTGGGGGTACCCAGAGGTCTTCCAGGGGGTACGTCAACTCCTCTAGATATTTGCCTAGTTTTACAACAGTCTGTATGAAAAGCACCAGCAAGGTCAGTACAAACTAAAATTTCATACGGACAATGACATGTTTATATTGTTCTCAGTGTTTCTCAACCTGGGAGGGTCATGATTTATTTTATAATTATATGGTAAAAATGAGAAAGTGAAAAATTGCTTACTAAGTGTGCTGTGACACTTTTGTATTTTTATATCTGATTTTGTAAGCAAGTAGTTTTTAAGTGAGGTGAAACTTGGGTTATGCAAGACAAATCAGACTCCTGAAAGGGGTACTGTAGTCTGGAAAGGCTGAGAACCAATGCACTAGATACCAGCAGGCAAAAAGCAAAAATGACATGATTTAAATTATACTGAAGATTACTACTGTAGGTGACCGTGAAAATTAACTTTTAAAGCATCCTTCAGCGACACAACTCCACAGTTGTCTCTTCTAATAACATTTGTGTCATTGGCTGTTTCATTTCAGCAACCAGCCACTCCACCTCACCCCTCCACCCTGGTGGCAGCTTCTCCCTGCTTATCTCCCATATTATGTAACATGCAGCTGTAACCACTGGGATGTTTTATTGCTGAGATTTAATGTGGTGAGTAAACAACACCAGTGACCCTTCAATCTACCAAAAGGACGTTTCATAGTCATTCTGTACCTTCTGAGCCAATAGTGGAATCTTTTCTCGGCCCAGTCCAGATGGCCAGTAGATGCCTTCATGAGTGAGGAATAGGATGTCTCTCCTGGAATCACTACTGGCATTTCCACATCACCAATGTTAATTCACTTCTTCGGAAAAAATATTCTTGCATGTAGCTTTCTGAACAGTCCTGTAGTCTCATGTGAGCCTCATGCACCTTGCCTGACCAACCCACACCAATATTGGTAAAGCCTCCTCAGTGATCTACTGGTGCTTGCATAACCATGGAAAATGTCCATTTCTGTTGAGGTACTCAGCAGCAAAGTGGACTGGTGTCAAAACAGAGATAGGCATGCTATCTATTGCCTCATTGCAGTACGGGAACCCTATTGCTGAAAATCCATTCGCTATTTCTTGCACATTGCCAAGAGTCACAGTTTTGTGTAACAGGAAACGATTAATGGCCTTACACACTTGCATGCAAATGTCCCCCACTATGGATTTTCCAACTCCAGTACCAATCTGGCATTGTAAGCTTCTCACCCTGATCATCACTCACTTCTCCACTGTCCATGCAGGTCCCATTCTGGTGTCCTTGCACTGGCGGATTTGGACAAGCTTGGCACAGACATCCTGGAATGGGCCTTTTTCTATCAGAAAGTTCTGCAGCCACTGTTCTCTGTCCCAGACCTGCATTACAATGCAAAGTCACCAATCAGTGCTCGTTTCTTAGGCCTAGAAATGGTGCTCCACCATCTGTAGCTGCTCCATGCACGCCACCAGCAACCTGCAATTTTTTTCAGTATGTCCATCAACCAACTGTCCTCAAAGATACCCTCATGTTCCTCCCTGTGATCCTGGTGGTTGGGGTACACCCTGAAGGTCTGCAAATACGGCAGAATTGTACACCCTGTATTTGCAATGTTCGTGAGAGTAGTGCTGAGCTCGGCAGGCTCAATGCTTCTGTCAGAAATGGCAGAGACTAAAAAGGGTTGTGCAGGCTTGTGGGAGTTTAAAAAAAGTCCAGAATTATGGAATATGGAAGGTATTATGGGGTGGAGAAAGTTGCATGCTGGGATCTTGACCCCTTACTCCCAGAAATCCCTGTGCAAATTGTTACTATGCCACAAAACAATGTGAAAATGTTCGTAAAGGCATTGTGCTAGAGAGCAGCCCATGGCCTACTGAGATACTTACCTGTGGCAGACTGCGCTTTACACCACCGTGAGTACTCCCAATGGATATGTGCATCACTGACGCAAATAGCCACATGTACATGTGCGATATAAGCTTTCAGTGGTGATAGGCCAAAGTAAATTGTCAACCAAAGTTTGTAGTGTAGACATGGCCTTCCTGACATGTCACCTAGCTAAGCCCTGAGACAGGGTTTTCACGAGCTAAGATGTTCCAATTATATGTATCAATGTGTGAAAGTGAGCAGTATATATTTTTCCCCCCCATTTTTACTACTGGGCTGATCATGGTGGCCCTACTGAAATGGTGTCTTTTCTCCAACACTTATTAAAATAAAAAGTAGATGACAGTGCTTGCCATCAAACATATTTCCTGTTTTCTCTTGCTGTGTGTGTATATATATATTTATTAAAAAAGAAATGCTCCTCTAAAGCTTTATCTAACAGTCTCCTCCTCTGAATTAAAGTGGGTCAGCTCATGCCATTCTTCAGCTGTTGTCTTGTTTACATATCCTGGTTTAAAGGACATTCCCGCCATGGGACATATGGAGCATGTATGTTACATATTGCATTCTAGAATAAGTCTGGTTAAATCCCATTTTTATGGCTTTAGTTTTTAAGTCCCTGTGAGACTTTCTAGAAGGAGACTGACGAGAGGGACAGGTGTATCACGGATTCAGCTTGGTGACAAGCTTTCAAATTCAGCTGCATTCTTGCAGCGGCAAAGTTAGGAGCAGCTGGCCTCTCAAGAGCCTCTCTGCTTCTGTTGGAATTCCTGTGGCAGTAAGAAGAATGTACTATTTTGCTCTCCCTGTGAACAACACATCATGGAAGGCCGCCACACTTCAACTGAGTCATGCCAGGTGCTCAATCTCATCAGGTGAAGCCTCTTAATTACAGATTCAACAGCCTTCATTTGCCCCAATCTGAGTATAATATTTAGACTCGGATTCTGCAAGATTCTGAGTGCTCTTAACTCCTAGCAAGGTAAGTGTTGGCTGCAGGTGCTGAGCACCTCTCAGATCAGGCCGAATTTTATGTAGAAGAGGGGGGAAATATGCTGTCCTATTAATAGATAATGCATAGGACCTGTGCAATGAAAGTAAAGCTTTTTTGGATGAGGAAATACTGCAAAAGCAAAATAGGGTCATATAAAAACTTTCCATTTTAGAATTTGGGTGACAATAGAACTCTCTCATCTTACCCCCCAGCCTGCTTAACCACTGCTTCTTTTGTGAACTAGCCTCTACAGGCACAAGTTTGTGATACATCCCACACAATTTGCGCGGGCAAACCAGGTAATTCCATGTGCAAATTGAAATTACTGATGCACAAAAAATGTTTCAGGCATAGTTTAGCTAGCTCTTTAGAAAATTGGGCATGTAATTCATTTGATAAGATAAAGAATGAGTGTGATTATGTGTTGCCAAACAGTACTGCATGTGGAACTAGATCTACAGTGGTGGGCTAAATTATGGGCCATTCTGTATGGGTCCAATAAAGAAGAGAGCATTCTACCCCCATTGTGTGTCCCCAGACATAATCTGTCTTCCACCATATGATAGCACAATCTCTGCTATGCTGGCCAGAGATTAGCATTTCTGGGGGGAGACAGTGCCCCAGAGATTGCTGTGCTGGGGCAAGTACTGGCTACACCTGTTAAACAGTTGTAGCAAGGGTTCCCCTCTCCACATTCCCCCACCACCATGTTTCATTTGGAAAATCTCTTGTGTATATTTGTGGTGATTGATTGATGTGTACCCCACTCAATGGCTTCCAGGCTGGGAGAGCTACATCAGATTCCTGGCCTAACTGCTCAGGCTGCAAACAAATGCCGCTATGTGGGAAAGTGGCTGGACAAAAGCAGAAACCAGTCACTATGTTTGGCTGGCAAAGGGAATGGTGTGAGAACCAGGAGTGAAATCCTGGCCCACTGGAGTCAATAGGAATGCTGCTAGTGACTTTAGTGGAGCCAAGATGTCAGCCCAGGTCTCTCTTAGGGCCAGATCCTGCAAGATGCTGAGCTCTAACTGGGAATTGCTGAAGGTTCACAATTACCACTGAAATCAAGGGGAATTAAGTGTCCTGAGCAATGTTCAGAAAGTACACAGTTCTACACAGGATCAGGCCCTTCTGAATCTTAGACACACACCTGAGAGCAGCAAGAGTAAGGTTTTTGTTACAAACCCAAGAGGAAAGAAATATTTGAAATATTTTTTTTTAAAGTTATGCTATGGAGCTGTTCTGTCAGACAACAGGAGACCAAAAAACATTTGAAATCCAAACAATTTATGTGCATAATTTCTTTGTCAGGTAATGTGGAGCTGTCAGAGCTGTTAACAATCTTATAACACAAAATTGGGGCTAGGGTAGTCCCATTTTAGATATGTTTTTCCACATATAAGAAAGCTATTGCTTCTTTGTATCTCCTCTCCCTCACAGATCATGATAAAATGTAGATTTCTGTAACTCACTCATAGCAAAGGCAGATGCTAAAGTCATCCTAGTCTAAAAAATAAAGATTTTGTTTGCTATTTTGTAATGAGAGTTGGTACCAGGGACCTCTGAACTTTCCTTATAGTCTTATTTGCCAGGGAAAGAGTAACTCTAAATATCAACCACCTGATCACCAACATTATCAAAAGTTTTTATAAAAAACACCTTCATTTAAGGCTACCTTGACCCCCCACTCTCTCCTCCCCTGAAATCATGCTGTCTCCTTCCTAAAAGCAGCAGCTGTGACTGATGCATTCATCCAATGGCTGGGAGGACAATAAGCCTCTGAAACTGCATTGTTGCTTGGTAACCACCTGCTAGGCAGCGCAAAAGTGCAATGCACTAAGTGCCCTGGAGGCTGAGGACATCACATCTCATAGACAAATGGGTGCCTCACAGTTGGCCTAAGGATCAGCAGTGCTGAACGTGGATGTCTCCCTCATGGCAGCCACAGTCTTATGCACTAGGCCATCTGGCTACGCCACTTCTATATTATGGTTCTTTTCTGATCTGAGCAAGGATAGTTATCTTCTCTAGCTACAATAATGTTGCTCTGCCATCCCGACACAGCTTTATTATACTGAAGGAAACAAATTCAGTGCAATCTATTTTTTATATACAAATGAACAAGGAAAAACACTGCATTCTCCATGCTGCAACATAGAAGGATACAATGGTACAAGAAGCCTTTTATTTACCAAAACATTTGTATTCGGATATAATGATTGTTTACATTTTCAAACCCAGATATTGTGAGATTCTTTGTTGTGTGTTCTATTCCAAGTGTACTTTTGGATTTCAACGTATTAAATATGGGTCAAAGAAGTGGTGTTTCGCTCCAGATCAGAATCCTGATTAAATCTAGTTATGGTCTGAAAACAATCAAAACTAGAGGTTTGTGTTCAGATTAAACAGTGCTGAAATCTAATGAGCTGTTCTCTTGAAAGTTCAAACAGTGGACATCTTGAATGATTAAAACCTTGCAAAATCAGTTGTTCTCACTAGGTTTCTGCCCTCTTCGTCTGAAATCTGATGAGAACCAAATTTCATCAGTACCTGAATCTGACTGGAAAATAGGTTCCTTTTGGATTAGATCTGGAGACAAACTGGGGCTTTTGGGCTCAGATCTAAAGATTTGAATTGTGTCCTTTCTCACACTTCTAATTTCAAACAATAAATATTTTATCATTTAACAACCAACACAAAGTGCAGAAAAAAGGGTGACAAGGATTACAACCTGGCAATGTCAAAATTATCAAATTATTTGATGTTGCTGAACATCTGTATTGAGTTCAGCACTGTACTTGTTACTGGCTCAAAACACAGAAGCACATTCCAAACATAAATGGAACATAATAGAAAATACTTCTGAATATTTGCCATAGTGTGTAATATGCTAAGCAGCCTGCAGGAGATTCATACCTTTGTTAATTTGAAAACTAGATTTGTGCACATACCTTCTGTGCATCACTTTGAAAACTGACCCTATAATATTAATCTGATGGTTTTACTATGTTGTAGTAGAGCTATTATAGCACAGATAGAAAAGGAGTACTTGTGGCACCTTAGAGACTAACCAATTTATTTGAGCATAAGCTTTCGTGAGCTACAGCTCACTTCATCGGATGCATTCGAAATGCATCCGATGAAGTGAGCTGTAGCTCACGAAAGCTTATGCTCAAATAAATTGGTTAGTCTCTAAGGTGCCACAAGTCCTCCTTTTCTTTTTGCGAATACAGACTAAGACAGCTGCTACTCTGAAACCTATAGCACAGATATACATTCATTTATATAAATGTTCTTCTAATGCTTCCTCTCCTTGTTATGCAGCATCCTGGGTGCCAGATGGCTGCCCCCCTGCATACCAGAGGTGGCGGCATCTCAGCAATGCTTCGTTTGTGATCCTTCAGGATGAAAGGTGATACAGAAATGCTAATTATTATTTCTGAGAGCTATGCATTTTATTTATCATTGTCTTATCTATAAGATACAGGAGAGAATGAGCTTCAGGGAGCCTGATCAATCAGCTCATTCTGCTGGCCAGAGAAGTGGGGAGGGAGGAGAAGACCTGTTTCCTCCCTGCCCCCAGCCTCATGGGGGCATCTTATGCCTGTGGGCACATACTGATGGAACATTCCTTGTGCTCCCCAAAGCATAAGGAATGCAGTTGTGAGAGGCCCTTGTGCAGGCTGCCCAAGAGAGCTGCTCAAGCTCACTCCCCCCCACTAAGCCCCACACATCTGCTTAAAGGTCAGCTACAATGTGGTTCTGTATAATTTACTGACAAGCCTAAACCAATCATAACTACCCCATGTCTCCAGTTATGCAAGGAAACTTGGCTATATTATTTAAGACAATAGCAGCTGAGAGCAAATAAAAGTGCAAACACTAGCTTTCCCAAGAGCAAGCATTCAAAAAACATGTCAGCCCCACCCCCATCATGAAATTGGCTTATATCACACGTGTCTAAAAACTCATAAATTATGACACTTATTTGGCTTCTGGTTTTTGAGACCTTAGGGTTCATGTTTTCAGGCTTTTCTCTAGGGTCTACAAACTTTTTTTTTTTTTTAAAGGAAACTGAGATTCTCATGTAATTGCCTGACTCCAACACAGAGGGTGGGGCTTTCAGAAAATCATCAAATCTTGTGAAACTCATTCTAACCACTGTAACTCATTCTAACCACAGTGGCAACACTGACACGCCCCACTAAGAAGGAGCCCCACAATGTACGATTCTGTGTTGGATTTTGAACCTGCAAACAGCTGGCTATGTAGCCACGCCAAGCAAGTGATGGAAAGAAAGTGAGCAGCATCTGACACCTTAACAATTTGAAAAGTGAGTAAGATAGCAGCATTATTACACCATCATGCTACCTGCACAAAGCAGGGATGGAGAGGGCAGATAATGATGTGCATGGGTTATTCTTGTCTTGTGTATTCTTCTCCTAAAGTGGCATGGCCGTGTCCAAATCCCTTCTGCTTTGTGCAGCCCTCTAGAACCAGCATTAAAAATTAGTAAAGCAATAACATGCTAACTTTCCCCTCCACATATGGGAGCTATTATGGTGCCACTGTGTGAGTGAATGGTGGGGAGACTCCACCTACCAGCATGGCTGATGGATTTCATTCTGACAGTTGTATCAATTCGGACTTGTTTGATTAGAGGTCTGCTGTTCAGTGGCCAATGGTATGTTAGGCTTGGTCTAAACACACAGTTGCACTACTTTAACTAATGGTGTTATGTTGCACCAATTTAGTTAAACTAGTACAACTTTGTGTGTGGACACCCTGCAATGCATCTAGCCCCTTTACCCTGTTAAACTGATATAGGCAGGTTTACGCTGATATGAGTGCTCACCCACAAACTTGCACCAATGTACTTAAATTGGTGGAGGTTTGTATGTAGACAAGTCCTCTGTAATGAGTTGGGAGCATTGTTTCAGAGCAGGTAATATATCCCCTATCACATATATATGATTTCTGTTTCTTAGCTGTCATCTGCAATGACTGATATTTTCATCAGTCTTTTCCTGAGTGTGTGGTGCAGAGTGTAAATATATATTTCACACTCCCATCTGAAGCTGCTCCTGACTTGTTCTTTTCTTGAGACATGCCCTCTGCTGCATGAGATAACTGAGTACCATCTAAGATTCATACTGTGCTCTGAAGTGACCTGAGTTTACTGAATGGTGGTGGCAACAGCTGCTTTATATTGGCAGAGCCTTCCTACATAGACTCATAGAATATCAGGGCTGGAAGGGACCTCAGGAGGTCATCTAGTCCAACCCCCTGCTCAAAGCAGGACCAATCCCCAATTTTTGCCCCAGATCCCTAAATGGCCCCCTCTAGGATTGAACTCACAACCCTGGGTTTAGCAGGCCAGTACTCAAACCACTGAGTTATCCCTCCTGCCTGTTGAGTCCTGCCACGCTCTGTACTTACACCAGATCTCTACCTCCACAGGATAGTTTGCTTCTGAACTTATGATCTTTTGCACAGGATGGGCAAGTTGCAAACAGTATTTTACATGCAGCGTCTCTCCCCCGCCCCCATACCCCACCCGATATCATATAATCTTGTATTATATCCCAAAGCTGGTGATAACTGCTGCTTTGCCCTACCTCTTTTGTTAGCATAATAAGATGGATCTCTCACACCAGAACTAAGTGATATAGACAAACATGATAACATTACTGCATCAATGCCTTTCCTTTATCTATGGACCATCTGTGAAACCTCACCAACTGATTCCTGCTCACATTACCATCAGTGCTAGGTGAGTTTGCACTCATAGGTGTTTTTCATATCCTCCAAGTTTTTGGTGCATCTTTTTTTACTATGCACACTTTTTAAAGTTACCTGGGATTGATATGGTCATCGATTTCACCCTGTCCTGCTATAATGCGCTGGGATGATGTATTCCCCTTCAACTTCTCCTTGATTTCATTGTCCTCTACTGCAATTGCAACATCTTTGCTTAGCTGAGAAACGTGGAGGTCCAATGGCCCTTTGTGGCTGCAGATTCAAATCACAGGCACTTCAGATAGCAATAGTAGTTAACAAACATTTTAGAAAAGATGGAATAGTAATAACATAAATTGGATGGTATAATGGTGTAAAGGATACACCTTTACACAATGGATAATAGCACATTGGATAATGGTGCAAAGGCCAACATGTTATGTCTAACATACTGTCTACTGTCTGTGAGCAGTGACATGATATAAATCTCTTACGGAGAGCAGGAGAGCAAAATTCAAGTTCTGTATCTTGCAATTTCCTCAAAACTTTGAGGTTAGTGCTAAGATGTGCAGCATTCAGTTTGGGTTTTTTTAACTATATTTGAAATATCTGCAGATAATTTTTTTTTTATTGAACTGTATTGCAAGCAACCTTCTGCCCTTCTCCATCTTTCTTGTTTTGCTTCATTTTGTTAGTGATTTGCTGTTACAGGAGAAAATCTTTAGCTTACAACTGAATCTGAAGTTATTTATTATGTTAGATGATGGAAATATAACTCAGCCAGCAAACATTGCTAACAGCTCATTTGTGTATAGTTATTGTTATTTCTGATGTATGGAGTGCCATTCCTATGCACACTGGCCCATTAAGTTTACAGGAAAAATTTCCTCTCCACCTACTGCAGTGTTGTGTGCCAGTTGGTTAACTCCATCCACCCTTGAGGTGGCAACATATCAGCGGTACTGTATGTACACAAAGGCTGATACTGTAACCATCAGGGTCTCACTATTCAAAGGGAACCAACAATGATCTGTTTATCCCAGTGGGACTACTCAACATCACACCTGGTAGTAAGTGCTGGCAGTATCAGGACCATAGTTTGTAAAGTGCTTTGGGATCCTTTGGGATGAGAGGTGTTACAGAAATGTAAGTTTATACTAAGACAATGCAAGGAAATAAATCTGTCTCTGTCTGGTGTCAGACAAATAACTGTCCCTTCACAGGGGTGAAATATGGGAGGGGAAGCTTCTGTCTCTGAATGGAAACAAGTTGCTGAGGAAAAAATAAGTGTTCTTAAGTTCACAATGAAAATGGAAAATAAAGTAAGGAACAGTATCTCAAGCTTCCTTGAGAATTATCAATAAAGGGAGTAAGGGAAGGATTGTTCAAAGAGTGAGAAATGTGTGCTATATGTATTTGTAAAGACAGAGCAATAAGACAAAATATCTGTGAGAGGTGAGAAATGCTAAGGAAACAAAATGGTACAGTAAAAAAGGTGTTTAAGAGGTTTATTCTCCCTGGATGCATACCCACAAATCTTATTAATGTTAATGGTACTTAAATACATGGCTCAAGGGGACAAAACAGTGACCCTTATGTGTTTGAATGGGTCTTGCAAAACTCAACTAAAATCCACAAATTCTCATTGTAAGAGGCTGATTAAGTTCTAGGTATCTGTATCCAGTTCTAAGCAATTATGCTGTATTTTAAAGTTAATCACTGGGAAATAAAATTCAAGCAATAGCAACTGATATAAGGACAACTTGATTTGTTTTTAAAGTAGCACAGTTCTTTAGGCAAAACAATTTCCATTGATTGCCTACTCGTCTAGCATGAGAGATTACCTAATATGTAGAATGCTGTTTATTCAAAAACAAAAGGGCCAGATTCTCAGCTGGTGTCAGTCACTGTAGCTTCATTGCCTTCACTGTAGCTCCATTGCCACTCACTCCATTGAGCTGGACTGATTTATACCAGCTGAGGATATGACCTATCTAACTTTTGTAGTAAAGAAAGACCAACTGACTTTGGCCAGTAACTTGAAGATCAGCTAAGACGACAGTAAATAATTGCAGAGAAATCAGGTAATGAAAAAAAGTGCTGCCAATAATTTATCCAGGGGCTCTCACAGAAATATTCCCTCTTAACGTGTGATTAATTTCACATAAAGGAGGTGCATGGGCTTGGAGAGAGGAGAGGCTGGAGAATCCATTTATTTATGATTTGAACACCAATGCTTTCTCATAGCCAAAACCAAAGAAACAGGGAGCACTGTCTGGTAAACAAATCTGTACGAAGTGATGCTTTGCTGAAAATGTTTATTTTCTTGCAAAGTGTGCTGGGCTAGCTCCTCAGCTGGTGTAAATCAGTGTAGTTCCATTGAAGTCTTATGGAGCTAGGTTGATTTATGCTGGTTAAGGATCTGGCCCTTAACCAGCATAATACATTAATAGTACAGGAGAGTGTTATACTTGTGTAATTTGTAGAGGGCCTTGAGGAGGGGGCCTTCTCCCTTTTTCCAGGGAGGCATCTTCCCTAGGAAACAATTGGTACGTTTTGTCCCTTGGTGCATCCCAAAGGCAAAAAAAAAAGTCTCTTCAGAAGTATTTGTAAGAGCCTCAGGACTCAGTCCCCTCTAGGAAAGGTGATTTAAGCAGTACCCAGAGCAACAATGAACTTCAGTAGAGACAGGAAGTCACCTGCCCTTCCCTTCTGTTTGGATGCAGAACTTTAACAACGGGGTCACAGGAGCCACCAAGAGTAATGCAAAGGGAAATAAACAAGGACTGCTTGCATTTACAGAGGTTTCCACCTTTTGCATTTGGGTGTATCGGGGGGGTGGGGGTGGGGTGTCCATTCTGAGTTTCAAATCCAGTGCAAGTGACAGTCTGTCAGATTGTGTAGAAATATTTTCAAATTAATTCGATTCATGATGGTATAGATGGTGGTGATAGTACGGCTACAGCAGTAAATCGACCTATTGGAATCATCTTACATAGGCTTATCTGAATTTCTTCATCAGTATATCTTTTCAAATAAGACTCCAATATAGAGGTATAGTCTTCAACCAAGATCACTAGGATAATACGCAGCTGTCTTTCATAGGAAATATAGAAGCAGCCTGCAACCTCTTGTTTAGGTGGGCATGCTGCAGTGTGCTGATCATAGTGGGGTAACAATTGCTCACTATAACCAAGAATCTGAATTTTTCACACCACTCAAAGTCTTATATCACAGCTGTAGTTAATAATGTGTTAAAATGAATGTACCATGTTTTGTGCCAAGATATTTCAGTGGGTGCATCTTTCATAAATAAATAGGACTTGCCATTCTCTTATAAACAGACTGAGAAGAAGGCTTATGAGTTTCTTAAAATATGTAATCCTATACAGGCAAGCTCTAACTTCCAATAAGAAAAATCCAGTTTTATTTTAAGCATATGGGCTGGTAGTCCTGTGGGTAAACCGCCTAAAAAATTAGTTCCAGAACAGACACATTAATGAAGACACAAATAACTAAACCATACAGTACAACTAATGAAATTTTGGCAGCAAAATCTTTAAGCATTGCCAGAAAAGAGTGGGGTTCCCACCTTATAGCCAAATTTTATTACCCCTTTAATGATTGATACTACCAGTATGTCTTAATCTTGGTAACTTTTAAGTATTTGTTACATTCTAGAGATTAATGTGCATTGCCTACATTCATAGTACTTTGTGCTGTGATGCTGTCAAATTTCACAAATTAAGTAAGGGTCAATCTAAAGTAGAACTTGAAACACTTTTATGATGCTGCTGATTCCATAGGTAGACTTCTTCCTCCTCAATCAATACACTGATCTGCTAACATGGTGTTGGAGGGCACTGTAGGTGCCATCTGTTCCATGAGTCATAAAGCTGACATCCTAATTATGTATAGTTATTAAAGATTCGGTGGGACATTTTGCAAATATAGGAGTGTTAACTCTAGCATCCTAACACAATTCTGATTCAAGTAGTTTATATTCTACCTAATTTTACCCTATGGTCTCAGTTTCTTCCCTTCCTTTCAAACCTGTTGTACAGGATTGCTATGTGCCGTTAGACATTTAACATATTTCATCCCAGCTGTAGCTGAATTTCATGGATCAAGTGGCACTGCTGTAAGGTACATCATTATCATATAAATAGATCAAGTGTCACTGTCATGATGTGGCCCTTTAAGAGAGTTAGGCTTAGCCCCCACCTGTGACTGACCAGCTGCCTCCCAGCTAATACTGTGGAGCGAGAGATCAGGTGATAATTAAAGATAATATGGTCTCTCAAAAAATAGCATCTTTCCAGCTTAACTGATCTACTTGCTGTTTTTCAAGAGGACCACGTTATTTTCAATTTTCACCTGATCTCTAACTGAAGCCCTGAAGGAAAAAGGCCTGGAATTCTGTGGCTGAGAATTTTTAGATGCATGTGCTGGTTAGTTAACCCACTGGCTTTCAGTCAGCTACCCCCACCCATCTGCTTCTCAACCTAACCATCGTTAGCTGGGGCTAATGATTGATATTACTAGCAAAGATTTAAACTTGCAGGTAGGCAAGGCGTGTGGGTAAAGACACAAACTCCTGATTTCATCTTTGACTTGTTCCTCACCTACAAACTATAGAACTAATCTAAAACATAAGATAGAGGGAGTCTATGGCAAGAATGTGGGAAGTCTGTGCCTCTGAAAGATTCCAAAAAATGTTCTGAGAGATGTTGGCCCAGGGGGGTCAGGATGATGGAGACAAAACTCTGAGGCCCATATTCCCAAGCAAATATGGGAATTGTATTACATAGGTCATATCAGCTCCTGGCTATCCATAGACTCTTGAAGGGGCTAACTTTTACGGACAGGCCTATTTTCTTGGTGTTTTTATCAAAAGGGAAAAAACAAATTCCTCGCCAGGAAGATTTCAGAGCAGCACAGGTCTTTGCTAAACCTTCTGCTACCTCAGAGTAAATTGATTGATGACAATGTACTGGTCATCATGTTTCTTTTAGCTTGATAACTTCTCTTTACAGCTAGGGGGAAATATTAGTTTCTCAACATTTTACTGATAATAAAGACTGCATTTATATCCCACTGAACTCTTTAATAATTTAAAACAAGAGTAAGCCCAGAGAATTTCAAATAGGAGTGGTTATTGCACTGCTGTACATAGAAATGCATTGAGAAGAAAAGATTCTTGATACTGAATTCATGCTATGCAGAATTATCTCTTGAATAAGTCAGTGCTGAAGATGAACATGCAGGGGTGCTCTCATAGTAGTGTCTTGCTGCTAAGGAAAGAGGATGTTCTTCCCACACTTCATCTAGAAATTGGACCCTGAACAAAGGCAAAAAACAGGCAGACTGCCTTCCCCTAATAATTTCCTAGGTACTGAGGCCCAAATCCTCAAAGGTACTTAACGTTGCTCTGCTCTGCATTGGAACACCTCATTCTAGGCACCTTGCTGTTGCCAATAATCCTGCTTTCTTTCTGAGGCTTCCTTTATGCAAAATCAGAAAAACCTGTAGTTTGTAAGCAGAACTAGGGAATGAATAGAGTTCTTGTGGGGGTGATTTGGGGTAGAAATTAAAATATATCATGGTAACTTAGAAAACTTTGCCATTCATCATCTTTTATCTTCAGGGTCTTGTTAACATCCACGAAATAAGAAGCAACAACCCTGAAATGGAACTAGGTCAAGCCATAAAGTTTCCTCTCATATTGCAACTGCTTAGGGAGTTTTGGTAAAACACTGATGTTTGAGCAAGGGACTGTTTAACAATACACGGAACAGCATTCTCCCCTTTCCTAAATGTGGTTAAACTGGGGGGATGGAGCCATCTCTATTCAGACCTCAGTGAAATAAGAGGGTCTAGAACTGATTGGAAAAATAAAATATCTCAAAGCAATGCTGGCAAAGTCCATTAAAGACCTCTTACTGCAGATTTAGTAACGTATATAACATATATGCAGATTTAGCAATAGATATAACATAAAGGGCTTAGGATGGCAAAGGAAGCACTAAAGGTGGAAAGAAGGGAATTTTCAAATGGCTGAGACTGAGGGTGCTGGACATCTTGATAGTTCATCCTTCCCCTTAGAAAATTGGTTAGAGGGAGAAGAATACATAATCCTACACAGAGTTATGGCAGTAACTCTAGAAATGAGAGAGAGGCGGCAGTGTTAGTGGTAAGATATTTTATTCCAAATCATCTACTAAGTCTCAACTGCCTTGTCCCCAATTAGAGCAGACACACTCCACCTTGAAAAATGGCAAAACTCCCAGCCTAAATGGCTCCCTCACTCGTTTCAAATCCCTTCCAATAACTATGTTCTTCCTCACCCATTACTCTTCATTTTCCATTTTAATAAATCAAATTCTACTCCCAGAGTTTGGTTTTTCCCCATTCTAAATCATTCTTCCCACAGTGGAGGAACATAAGCCTTTTATCTCCAAAGTTGATGTAGTTTTTACAGATGAGGGGCACACATTGTGCCCTGTAAAGGAGAGTACGTTTTGTTCATTCTTCTTTTCACTACTCTAAAACAAAATTTTAACCAAAATATATGGAAGCTGCTTATATAAAGAAACACTTGACATTGACCCAACAGCAAAACAAAACAGACAGCCAAAAAGCTCCAAATAAAACTGTGGAATCAATAAAACAAGTGGCAAACAGCACTTCTCTATCATGTGCTGTTTGCTACATCCTATCTCCTGCTCCTCCTTTATATGTTTTCTGTATAGGCCCTGATCTTTCAAATACTTTAGTGTCTGTTTTAACTATACTCCTTGACTTGGATGGGGCTACTCATGTGTAAAGTTATGCATGAGTGTACGTGTTTTCAAGATTGAGTCCTTAGATTATTCACTGTTCGGGGCAAGGACCTTGTCCTCACATTTGTCTGCAAAAGCCCATGCATACCAATGGTGCTATATATGTAAATAAAAATAATAGAGCAGAGCACCCACAGACACTAACTGTCCTGGAGTCATAGCAAGCCTCTTTCAGTTTAAGGTTCTCAAGTCTGGTCTCCTCATTCCATTTCTGACTGTGGTTCGCCACTCATTTTTGGCCTCCTGCCAGGATTTCCCAAATGTCAGCTGTAAAGCTAGCATCAGTGAATATTTGAGGGTCTAAAAACAAAGGATAGATTTGTATCTGCTGTGAAGTGATCTATAATACATTCACATGAACAATGCTATAGAAATAGAAAGTGGATTTCTTCCTTGGGGAATTACAGACCAGTCAGCTTAACTTTAGTACCTGGAAAGACAGTGGAGCAAATAATTAAGGAATCAATTTCCAAACAGCTAGAAGATTATAAGGTGATAAGTAACAGTCAGCATGGATTTTTGTCAGGAACAAATCATGTCAAACCAACCTAATAGCTTTCTTTGACAGGGTAACAAGCCTTGTGGATGGGGGAAGTCTTTTTGATACTGTTTTGCATGACCATCTCATAAACAAATGATGGAAACACAACCTAGATGGAGCTCCTATAAGGTGGGTGCATAACTGGTTGGAAGACATTTCCCAAAGTGTAGTTATAAGTGGCTCAGTCAAGTTGGAAGGGCATATCAAGTGAGGTCCCGTAGGGATCAGTTCTGGGTCTGGTTGTGTTCAAAATCGTCATCAATGATTTAGATAAAGGCATAGAGAGTACTTATAAAGTTTGCGGACAATACCAAGCTGGTAGGGGTTGCAAGTGCTTTGAAGGATAGGATTCAAATTCAAAATGATTTGGACAAACTGGAGAAATGGTCGGAAGTAAATAGGATGAAATTCAGTAAGAACAAATGCAAAGTACTCCACTTGGGAAGGAAAATCAGTTGCACACATACAAAATTGGAAATGACTGCTTAGAAAGGAGCACTATGGAAAGGGAATTGGGGGTCATAGTGGATCACAAGCCAAATATGAGTCAACAGAGGAACACTGTTGCAAAAAAAGCAAACATAATTCTGGGGTGTATTAAAAGGAGTGTTATAAACAAGACATGAGAATTAATTCTTCTGCTCTACTCCGCACTGATTCGGCCTCAACTGGAGTTCTGGGTGCCACATTTCAGGAAAGATGTGGACAAAATGGAGAAAGTCCAGAGAAGAGTAACAAAAATGATTAAAGGTCTAGGAAACATGACCTCTGAGGGAAGATCGAAAAAATTGGGATTGTTTAGTCTGGAGAAGAGAAGACTGAGAGGGGACATAACAGTTTTCAAGTACATAAAAGGTTGTTACAAGGAGGAGGGAGGAAAAATTATTCTCCTTAACCTTTCAGGATAGGGCAAGAAGCAATGGGCTTAAATTGCAGCAAGAGCGGTGTAGGTTGGACATTAGGAAAAACTTCATAACTGTCAGGGTGGCTAAGCATTGGAATAAATTGCCCAAGGAGGTTGTGGAATTTTTAAGAGTAGGTTAGACAAATTCCTGTCTGGGATGGTCTAGATAATACCTAGTCCTGCCATGAGTGCTGGGGACTGGACTAGATGACCTCTCAAAGTCCCTTCCAGTCCTATGATTATATGATTGATTAACATAGTGCTGTCTGAAACCGTACTACATTAAAGTGTACTAGGGAACAGTGAGCACCAACAGGGTCTACATGGACCAGTTAATGTGCAATATATTAGTGCATTTAAGAAATCTCAGCCCTGTAGAGCCCACTGTGTCAACAAGCCTTTAGATCTGCCCTACTGGCCACATTGTCTGCTACCCTATTTGAGCCACACAGACATGAGCTCTGCTGATGGGCCTGAAGCCCACTGGTATGACCCACAAAGTACACAGGGAAATCAACAGTGCATCTGGGTGCACTTTCAGGTGGCAGAGTTCTTACTAAAGCTTCCCTTTCCTGGCAGAGGGTAGCAACAGTGCTACTACATTTTCTTTTGCTAGCAGGTGAATTTCCCACTGGGTGTGTCTGGCCTGATAGGTACAGGGCAAGCAAACCGCACTTCTCTGGTCTGACTGGGGTGAATCAGGCTCAGTGAGTGAAAAGAAATTACGATGCAAACTGGAGGTTTGCAGCATTTTGTGGCAAGTCTGTGTCAAAGGAATGTTATAGTTTAGGTGTCATGCTGTAGTTGGAAAAAGCTGGTATGTGATCTACTTCGTGCCATGAAATGCCACTCCCTCTACTACAAAATGTTGAATATGAGAACTTGGGGGTGTAATAATTCATGGGCTGCAGTGTTAAGGACAATGAATACCAAAAAAAATCTTCAGAACTCCAGAGTGTGATTTCCCAGATGTGTATCATGTGAATTTTAAACCATGTGAGCAGAAGGTGAGTTCCTCTCTGGAAAAAGGTGTGAAGTAGGGCAGAATAGAGAAGAGTGGAAGGAGGAAGCAACAGCCAGGATCTAGGATCCACATCCATGTAATGTATAAATCCAATTTAACCACAGCAGCCACAGCCAACGTTTGGAATATCAGGCTAAAATTCCATCTTGGAGTTTTGGTGACTGCATTAACTCCTTTTAACCTTCTTTCTCTAGATGTGGAACAGAACCCGAAGGCAGAATCTGAAAAACCCAACATTTATAGCTAACTGTTGTCTAGTCTAGGTCTCCTGCATTTCTTGACCATAGATACAAATGTTGCCTCAGCTCAGGGTAGCCTGTAGTTTCAGCAGATGATTGTTTGTTTATTTTTTATTGATTTATTCTTGTATGCTTCTAATCAAGGTCTATGTCGTCTCTGGTAAGAAATGGAGTTATATATTGGTCAACTGAAATGAGGCACACTGAGGAAGTAAAAATATGGAAATAAATTCAGACACTAGCCCTGTCTGGCATAAATGCATATCTGCAAACCTCATCCACATCTCCAGTACAGATCTGTGAAAATCAGACAGGAGCATTTGGTACAAGTTCCTCTGTCCTGGTCATACACAAGATCTGCTGAAATGTGGCACTTAGAGATTTGGATCTTCAAAAGAGTCAGGAAGAGCAACCTCTTCCTGTCAGAAAGTAATGTTGCCTTGAGTCTTTGAGCACCATCAGCTCAATAGATCTTATTTAGAAACCTCTTCCTTATTTTTTAACTGCCTTTTGAATTTAGCTGCTGCAGATCTGGGATTTCTTGTGTTTTGCCCTCTGTATAGGTAAATAGCTTTCCTTGTAATATTTGGATATAGTTCTTATTTCAAGCTGCCTTCGTTCTAATTAGTTACCAAATGCAGAACAGGCTCTAGAACAGGTTCTACACTCTGAATGTAAATAGAATACACTTTATCTGTGACCAACTATATCTGAGGTACAGTTACTGTTTCAGAGTGGTTAAATTACTGTTTGCTCATACGAACTGCTACCTGTTTCAGTCGTGAAGCAGGAGCGTGACTGTTTGGACCTAGTTATCCCTTGTAATTCAAAAACATGAAATCGGGACTAATAAAACAACACTTCCAAATAAGTTCTTGGGCTTTTTTTAAAAACAAAAATGAAAAACAGTTTCTCCACTATGTGAATAACAACATGCTCAAAAGCAATATAGAAAGCTGGCTTCAGTCTTGATGATGGCTCCAAACAGATGAAATCTTAGCTCTGTCATCATGATGGCTCCAAAATAAAAACAAGGCCCACAGGCATTGGGAGGGATGCCTGTCATGGATTCTCCCTGTAGCTTGTTGAAAGAAAGCAAAAGAAAAGTGTCATGGCCTGATCCCGTTAGTCCAGTGCCCTGCAATGTGTTATGGTCAGTGAAGAGTGAGTATCTTACATAGCTAGTAGTTATCCATTATATTATATCCATTATAAAATGTGAGGAGAGCACACTTACTGAATCCTATCAGGTAGAAGAGGGTAACCAAAGAAAATTATTACAGTTACACACCCATTGTTATGTCCTCATTCATACTGACGCAGTGCACTAATTGCATTTGTTCCATACTTACTGCCTTGCTTTTCACACTCTGGAAGCAAGACATCCCAACCTGGTATTAGCCACATGGGTGAGCATGGGCAGGTGAATGAAGAAGCCTCTGTGATGATTTTTCAGGCTTTTTTTGTGAAAGAAAAACACAAAGATCACCCTATTGACATGCATTTGCCTACAGTCACAGAATTGTCTGTTTCACAGACAATTTGAATTATGTGCATATGGTAACCAAGCCAATAGAGATTTTAATGCTATCTCATCTTTATCTGTTGCTTTCTGGACAAATATTTTCATAAGCATTTGCAAACAGAGTTTTGTATGACAAACCATTTCTGACCTAGGATTTTGTAATAAAGAAAATGTTGCTTATGTTAATCACAGCAGGGCAGGAGATTTGGCACTGGTCGTCTCAGAGATGCACAAACACCCCCTCTTTAGCCAAACAGTAGTCCCTTTTCATGTTATAACAAGTCAGATGTGATTTATGGCTAATGTTAACCCCTGCTTGGGGTATGTAAGGATCTAGAGAGAGGCTGTTTCTGCACTGAAATGGAAATAAACTGCCATTTCCACCATTAACCTCAAGGGAGAGTTTCACCTTACTCTGTGAAGCAGTACCTACCGTTGATGTCGTGTAAAATATAGCAGAATACTGTTTGTCTTGAGAGAGGCACAGGAATAATCTTGGCTTTAATAGTGGCTTCCTCAGTGGCCTTAATCAAGACACTTGACTTCTCTCTGCCGTAGTATTCCCAGCTGTAAAACAGAGATAACAATGCTTCCTTACTACAGGGAGGGGTGTTGTGAAGATTGTTTCACATGGTCAGGTTATGCATTGCAAATAATGTTTGTTGCAAATTTAGCTCTTCACTGCTAGCAACTAGTGTTTGAACTAAGCCTAAGAAAGTATTCATTATTCATCTGTGTTGACTGAATAGTTTGTGTGATTTTGACCTATGGGGGGTTGTAAACTGTTCATTTCAACTGTTCACTATTTATAGCGAGTGACTGATCACCTAGAATCACATGGGATTAGTTTTGCTCCCTGACTGGGAACCTAGAACTTTAAAGGGAAAAAAAACAACAAATGACAAATAGCAAATGGGTAACTATGAATAATACAGTTCTGCTACAAATTTTCAAATAATTTGTTTACGCTAGAATGGACAAAGCTGTTGGGATTTGCAAATGTTTTCATGATAGCAGTCACTGTCTGAATAGTCCTAAACAACAAATGATTCCACCAAAATAAAAAACCCTCTCCTGAACTTGTTGCTTTTGTTTGTGAAAATATTTGCAAATCACTTTCTGTATTGTCTGACCAACTCTGCTAATCTATTTGAAATCAGAGTATGGAGTCCTTATTGAGTACGGTGAGCACTTTCTCATGTGAGTAGTTCCATTGTCTTTCCTGAGAATATTTCCATATGTGCTCACCAGGGTGAATAAGGACTCTACTATCAGGCCCTTTAGTGTTTGAAATGTTTGCTGAGCATGAAAAGTGCTATATAAGTGCTAAGCATTAGTTTTAGTCAGCAGCAACTCTCTCAACTACATCGTGACAAGGCTAAAATGGGAAACCAAACCTAACAGGTAAATGCAGTGTTAGCCGGAAAGAGATACAGAGAAAGAGAGGGCACAAAAACTGAACTAGCCACTAGGTCATGTCGTGATTCAGTACATACAAAACAGGAATAATGCACATTCATTAGTGTGTGCGTGTTCAAGAATGGAGAAGCAAGTTGGTAAAGACAGGAAAAACAAAACAAAAATCCAATAGCTAAAATGACTACACAAGCACAGGGTAGGGGAAGAAGCACAGATCTCTCAAGTGACACAGAATTTGTGCAAGGTTCATGTGTCCACCTTGGGGAAAAAAAGAAGCATATTGAGTGGAGTCTGAGTGCACACACTTTGCAAATAGCAACTACATTGTACACACAATTGTACTTTTCATTCTTAAATGGTGTCATGCATCCACTTTAGAAATAGCAACTGAATAATAACACTGTGAAATGCAACATATATTAATGAATTACTCATAGACGATCAGAGTTGGAAGGGACCTCAGGAGATCATCTAGTCCAACCCCCTGCTCAAAGCAGGCACAATCCCCAATTTTTTTTGCCCCAGATCCCTAAATGGCCCCCTCAAGGATTGAACTCACAACCCTGGGTTTAGCAGGCCAATGCTCAAACCACTGAGCCATCCATCGTATCATAACACTCTCTTATTCATCCCCTGTGAAAGTATGCAAGTATTCTCTCTCCTATTTCACAGACAGGGAAATTGAGTGACTCAGAGAGCAGTTACTTGATGGGGCATGGTATTGGAAAACCTGGCTTCTGCTCCTGATTTGGCCATGGAGGGTATATCTACACTGCAATAAAACACCTGCAGCTGGCCTGTGTCAGCTGTCTAGGGCTTGCTGGGCTCAGCTGTCTTGGGCTCCCTGGCTGGTCCCAGAGCCCCAGCTCCAGCCTGAGCAGCAACATCTACCCTGCAGTTTTGTAGTCTTACTAGCCTCAGTCAGCTGACTTGGGCCAGCCGCTGGTGATTGATTGCAGTGTAGACCAACCTGAGTGGCCACAGGACCTTGGGCAAGTCACATGATGGTTCTGTGCCTCAGTTCCCTCAGGTGTAACACAAGGATAATGATGTTTACCCAGCTTTGTACTTAGAGGCCTGGGGAGGGGAGAATGCTAAGTAGCAGAAAGTAGTGCTATGGCCCAGGATTTCACAGGGAGTTTGTGACAGAATCAGGGACGGAGCCAAGCCCTGTCCTTAAGCCACACACCCTCCACCTCTCCAGACAGACAATGCAGAGTTCGAATATCACTCAGAATAAACTGCTGCCAGGTTCTTTCGGGTCGAGCTCCAGCGCCCACCCCGCTGCCAGGGGCCAGGAGCCTTGCTGGCCCCGCGTGGAGCAGCCCTTACCCCATTCCTCCCCCCTACTCGCAAGAGGCCCGTCCGAGCCCCTTAGTCTAATGAACGGTCGGGCGCAGCCAACCAGCTTTAGGTGAGCCGTCCGGGCTTCTGCATAAATTATGCGAAGAGCCGAATCCCCCGATCTTCCCGCTGGGTGAGGGGCCGGGAGACCTCCCCTCGGACTAGGTGAATAAATTATGCTAATGAGGCCCGGGAGGTTCTGTCGGGGGCTTGGAGGCGGCGTGCAGCGGGAGCTGTGGCCAGTACGGAGGGGAGAGCGGGAGAGGGGAAGCCGCCGCCGCCGCCGCTCTGTGTTACTGACACACATACAGCGTGCGGGATATTCGGGGCTCTCACACCCACAGGCGCGGGGCTGGGGAGCCGCGGGGCTGCAGCCACTTGCTGGGTCCCCCCTCGCCGAGCCGTGCTGCGGCTCTTGAACCGAACCGCGTCTTAGGGGGCGAGCCAGGTGGAAGGGAGAAGGGGAAGCAACAAGTCCGCCCGCTCCATCTCCGGGAGGGCGCCCCGTTACACCGCCCCCCCATCTCCCCATCTCCTCCCCGTGCACCTGAAATCTCGCTGACAAGTGGCAGGCGTTTGCAGGCGCCGCTCTTGGGATACTTCGCAAAGGTTTTTCTCCAGGCGGGTGGGGAGCCTGAGACACTCCCCCCCCCAAAAAAACCCCACCCCACCCCGCTGCTTTGTTTTTGCCCGGCAGGTTTTTCTGGGTCTCGCCCTCTCTCCCGCTGGATGGTTGGTTTTTGATCCCTCCCGGGGTGCCTTGATGAGGTTGGCAATGAAGGCTTTGCTGCGTGCTCTCTCCTTGCATTGAAAGCGTGTAACCCATTTCTGGGCTCTTGCTTTATTTTTTCAGCTGTTTTTTGCCTCTGTAAACTAGTTGCCCCCACCGGGGGGAAGGGGAAGGGGGAGGGCGAGGAAAAGCTGCTACATCTGCAGGGTGGAAAAGCATGTTGGGGAAAAGCCAAGAAGCCAAAGGGCAGGATGGCAACGGGGAGCCGAGCTGCCTTGGGGGACAGCGCTGCTGCCCTAGCTGGACTCTGCCCTCCAGTTCGCTGCTGGCTGCTTTCCTGTCAGTGGTGGCTGTAGCCTCCTGTGTGTATCTGGGGGTGAAGACCAGTGATCTACATGCGAGGGTCTCTGCCATCGAGAGCGCCCAAGGGGACTTCTCCGCTGCTGCTGCTTCTTACCAGCTGCTGCCCGGCTTCTCCCTGGATCAGCTAAATTCAATGATGCAAGAAAAAGTGGAGCGACTTCTCGCTCAGGTGTGGAAGACTTGGTGTTGTCTGTGTGTCTGGACATGGGTGGGACTGGGATGTCCTATGCAGGACCTTTAATTAGTCATTTCCAACATGAGTTTCTGCTTCATGGACGTGAGCAAACCTATTCCCCAGGATTTATGCTGGAAATGAAAGTTGGGGTGGGGGTGGATGAGTCGGGGGGGGTATTCGTGGAAATGCTCGAAAAAACATTGGGCACTTGCAGCAAAGTGAAATTGCCAAATGTTTGTATGGCAGAGAGTAGAGGGAGAGCTCAAGAGACAGGGACACTTGCCTGTGTTTAAAAGATAATATGATCTCGTGGAGATTAAGGGAAATCCCTTTATTGAATAATTATTGATCCTAATAAAGGCTTTACTTGGGGTGGGTTGGATACATGAGTATCTAAAGTTAAGGTTTGAAAAGAAGCCCTTGGATATGGCTGTTTCAAAGGGCTGTCATAAGGATCTCTCTAGCCCGTTTGGAAGCAGTGTCTGAAATAACCCTGATAGAGTAGTTAACCTTCGTATATAATGTTGTTATTGACTCTTCTCTCACCCGAGGAACCCAAGTTTCTACATTTAATCCATATGCCTCAGATGCTATGTGTGTGTGTGGGGAGGTGGTGGGGGTGGGAAGAGGTAGTTTGTATGGATATGTAATACCACACATGTAAAGCTACGATGGGTAGGTAGAAACTCAGTTCTCTCTCTCTCTCTCTCTCTCTCTCTCTCTCTGTGAGAGAGAGAGAGAAAACTGCTCAAGTTGTGGTTGGGGTGTTTAGGTCACTGATACAGTTTGGATGAAGTCCAAGTAAAGAAGTCGTCATTAGTTATGCAGTCTTTCAAATAGTTGTAAATCATAGTTTAACACATGCAAGTCTATAATCCCGGCTGTAATGGAGTGAGCTAATGCTTACCAAGTTGGCTAATGTTTCCCTTTCCCCCCACAGAAATCCTACGAGCATTTGGCAAAAATAAGAATAGCAAGAGAAGCGCCTCCAGAGTGCAACTGCCCAGCAGGTAAACAGGAACAACTTTGAAGTGTTTCCTTGGAGTCAGAGGATTTTGACTTTTTTTTTTTTATCCTTTGTCTGTCAGCCATGCATGTAATAACAACAAATATTAAATATAACACGTGGGACACAGCTTTTAATAAACAACTGAGCTTTTGAGAGAGAGGATAAAGCCCATAGTGTTACCCTGCTTCTATCGTGGGGTGGCATAAGATGAGAAAAAAATATTCATGAAAATGAAATTAGACCAGGGGATGCTTAAAAAGTGTAACCAAGCCTATGCGTTAGCTTAATGAGAAGAAATATATTTCCTATATGCCTCTGGCTTTTTTGAAGAGGAGAATGCAATATGTTAAGTACATGCAGCTTTATACAGATTAAAAATAACTTTAGGGTTCCCTTTAAATCTGCCCTAGTGTACCTATGAACTTTTCAGTTATCTGTTTTTTTTTCTTCATCATGGATAATATGGTATTTTAGAAAGTGACGTTCTCATAATGGATATTATTTTAAGGAATGTGGACCCAATCCTGAAGTCCTTACTCAGGCAGTACTCCCAAAATCTTAAGTGAGAATGTAGTCTGAGTAAGGATTTCAGAGTTGAGTTCTGTTGTGGTCGGATCAGTTGCTCGTGGACCCAAACAGTAGTTTTATGGTCCTTTCTTGTTGTGTTCTCTACTACTGGTCTGGTCTGGTGCTATTTTTTGTAGGTAACTGCTGAAGATTAATTTTATTTTATCTATTAGACTTCTGTTGACATATACAACAGAGCATTCTGACTTCTCAGAAATTACAAAGACAGTGCTGGTGTTCAGTAGGTGCTGTAGGGACACTGGCACATATTGTGCGTGATGAGGCACCATGGATGTACAGTATGCTATATATGTATTGTGTTGAGAAAATTGGCTCTTTAATTTAAAAGATGGGGATGTTGACATGCATAGAGAGATGGAATATACTGAGTCAATATTGGACATGGTGTGTTCTTGATAAATCATTTGTATGTCAGTAGGTTGTGAGACTGCAAAGTAGGTATTTAAGGAAGGAGCTCTTCTAGTCAAGGGATTAACTCATGACAAAGTCATCAATTTTAGGGGATTATTGAACCTCAGGGATGAAACTCCCTGTGACAGTTGGTATAGTATTTTCCTGGTAATGCAACGGATGATCCTTTTTTTACTATCCTGTATAGAAACCTTAGCAACTAGCATGAAATGGGGCATATGAATGTTGGAATAGGACTTTTTACTCAACTCTTAGCTAGTTTTGGTAAGAAATATTATCAAATTGGGGGGTTTAGGGGGGAAAGCAATAGTAATTTTATCAACCAAAAAAAATGAGTCATGCATACAGCCTGGATTTGATATTCCTAATGCTTAACTCTAGAAAGATTGATGTTCAAGATTTAGCACTAAAGAACAGGGTTATGCTTATACACAGAGATGTATCCATGATCCTGAAGCATCAAACAGTTTTCTCTTTTCGTGTTAACTCTTTTAAATTAATCTTGTCACTTTCCAACAATTCTCTTTTCAGGCTCAGAACATCCTCTGCCATTGTCTCATTTGGTGTTATGGGCTGCTTTACTTCCTTATTGCCACTAGAGCTCCACATAATACCAGTTTTTACCTAAATGTACTTTATTTTTATGCAATACATTCCATTAAATTGTATCAAACGGATTGCAAGCACTAGAATATTTTCAACAATTCTCACTAGACGGCATGGCATAAATCAGATGGCATAAGTCAAAATACAATATGTTGGGAAGCATGTTTCATGTTGGGTAATGTAGATCTATCAGATTAGGATAATGAATATGAACTGGCAAAAATTATTTTACAAAGAGGACTAGCTGGTCAGAGGATTAGAAATAAGATACATAGCTTTTCACCTCTTTGTAACTATTTCAGTTTGGAGGCAGGTTTATAGTGATTGAAAGTTAGCACCATGTGATGGCTACATTTTGGACTATTTAAAATGATTTGATGCTTTCATCTGCATTCCCAGTGGACAGTTGTCCACATCAAAATGACTTTGTTTTGGCAGTCTCAGCACAGAGGACAAGGACTGAACAGACACAAAGGCAAAACAACTGTGCCTTAGAAACTGTAGAAGGTGCTTCTCCTAGTCAGGGTTGAAGCAGAGTAGGAAAGTGGGGGAGACTAGTGTATTGCTGTTGCCCATGTGGTATTTGTTCTATGTATAAAGAAATATTTCTTCCCCCAGGCAGCCAATATATTTTTCACATGCACTAAATTGTCTTTTTAAAGTAAAATCTTTAAAATAATTGATTAATTTTCAATTAGGAATGGTCTTTAACTCTCCATGAGGGGCTTTCTTTGGGGAATATATATAAAACATTTCCATTACAAACCTGAAACACTCTATTCAGGGAAGTGTTTGGCTTAGCAGGAACGGAATCATGGAAGCTCAGTGGGCTTCTGTGGCCTGGTACCTGCGAAGCCTAATCCTAATTCAGAAGAGTAAATAGTGTCTTTACCATGACTGCACAATCCCAGTTTTGCTGTTCTGCTTAGTTCCCTCAATTCCTCACTAGGGCTACATAGTAGTAAGATATACGATCATTAGATCTGACTTCAAGGAGAACTTCACAGGACATGCAGAGGTGGTCCTTTAACACCAGTACTCTGGGAGCAAGACAGCTGCCAAGTGGCCACCAAGATAGTCTTCCAGCATTCTGCGTCTCAAAGAGAAATGAAGATTATTTAAAAGTAGGTTATATCATCCTCTATCAAAGTGAGAGAGGGAAATTCAATCTGCAGAGAAAAAGGGTGAGAATCTGAGCTCTGATTTGTTGTTAAACTTCTGCAACTGGTGTAGATCTCGTTAGCTTGAGTTATTCATCCCCTTGTGGTTGTCTGTGATAGGAACTCACATGTTCAAAGGAAAATGGGTTTTGAATAGCTTGGACACTGAGGGAAGCCAGATTCTCAGCTTTCATAATCTGAAAGGCCATACTCGTGTGGATCTTTTTAGCCAAATGGGGGGTTTAATCTTCTTGTCTAGAATAAGTAGTGCTTTGTTTTCTCATCTAAAAACTGGACAGTTTCACTAAACATGTTTTTCTAATTATGCTTTTTTTATTAGCAAAAAGCTACACAATGAAAAGCTTGTTTAACATCAGGGACATTGTTTGATTTCAATTATGTGGGACTAAAACCAGACACCGAAAACAGGTAAATTCAATAATATTTACAGAATTTTCAAATGACAGTAGTAGGCATTCCTTCCCCTCACAAATCAGAACAATAAAGTTTGAAATCTAAATGCATACTAACATTCCTCTTTAATTACCTCAGACATAATGAGTGAGCCAGTTTAACCCTACACTTGCAACTAGTACTACAATAAATTCTGGCAAGATGCCCTCCACCCAGGGGACTGGGAACAAATTGGGTTGCTAAACATTACTTTTCATAGGTTCTTTTGCCCTAGCAGGCAGTGGCGCTGGAGCTGGGGGTACTGCCGCACCCCCTTGCTTGAAGTAGTAATAACAAACACCAAATACATGGTTTCCATGATTTCCATTACCAGTACCCCCACTATAAACATTGTTCCAACATCCCTGCTAGCAGGACGCTTTTTTTTTTTTTTTTTGCTTAGATATAATCTGTTTCCCAATTGTTAGGAATCTTTTAAAAAATCAGTATGTTGACGTGTAACACAATGCTCAGTCAACCTGTTGAACTCTTTGCCAGAGGATGCTGTCATCATATTCCACAAAGAACTTAAGTCTGTATACCCTTACTCATGTTGAGTCATGCCTTACTGTATGAGTTGTCTTCCGTGAGACTACGTGTGGAGTAAGATGCTACTTGGCATATATAAGAGTGCCAGGGTATCGGTATAAGATTATCAGAATCTGCCCATAAATAGTATTAAGATACAGCATTACTGATTTAAGTGAAAGTAGGAATTGTCTGGTGGCACTTGTACAAGAAAGTAATCTGACACAAGAATAACACTGAATTAAAATGCTAAAAGTGTCTGTGGGAGAAAAAAGTTTTTTTTATGGTTAACCTCCACTTTCTGAGGGTTATTGGTCGATTGAAGGGATGCTGAAAAATGTAAAAACACAGGATGAGTCAGTCTTAACTGTGTACTGCAGCTCGGTTTGTGATGGCTAAACATAGCAACATTACAAACAGCTTTTATATAACATAGTGGGTGAAATTCCATGCAGTTGTTTAATGTTCCTATAACTTTTTAAAAATATCTTATTAGCCTTCAAAATGCAAGTGTGGTACACCCATTTCTGAGGCAGGTACAGTTTTTTTTTCATGGTGGAACAACATCAGCTTTTCCAAAATTGATCTTGCTATTTTTCGCCTGCAATTTTTTTAAGCTGTCTGATCTTTAAAAAATCAAACTGCAGCAAGTAGTAGGGTTATAATGCAATCATTAACAGTAAATGAACATAACAAAACACAAAAATCAAGGTAAATAGGAATTTTTTATATGAAATGTGTCATACATCCTTGTAAGTGCTAGATTGTGCATTCCATATGCATGATGGTGAGCACTTACATGAGTGTCCCATACAGCAGGGATTAATTTGGCCCTATCCATTTTATTAAGAGTGTCCTTCAAAAGTCTTGGAGCTATCATAAAATCTTACTGCACATGCTCAGTTTGGCCAGCAGTCACTGAAAAATATTTAAGTTAAACTTCCAAGAAAGACCTGAATAAATGTCATTTTTTACTTAGCCCTTGTTTTACGATATTGTACATATGAGACTTGGCTACGCAGTCTAGTCCCGAATGTCTATGTACCCTATGTCTGTTTAATTCTGCACTGTCAAAAGGATGGACTATGTGGTAACGTAACCGGTCTTTTCCATGTCTAACTTATATTATATACAGCACTTGCATTATGTGTCTTTATAGCTTAACTATAAAATGATTGTTTATTTTTCATTATTCTGTTTTTCTGGAACCTTTAGCTAAGTTTAATTACTTGAATCCCTGGGTAGCTGACAGAATCTCCAGTGGCCAAACCGAAGTTTAGTTTAGTTTTTATTTTTCCTTTCCCTTTTTTGCATGAGAGGGTATTTTTTTAATGTTTTTTTTTTTTGTTCTTTTCCCCCTCATTTTCTCACATTTTCCCACCTTTGCCCTGTGCGTTCAGATACCTGTAGCTTGAAATCATTTCCAGTCTCTGGACACCATAATAATTCTCAAGCTCCTCTTTCTTCACTCTTCTGCCATCCACAGCTATTTTGTGCTGTTTCTGCAATCGTGTCACCTTGATTCACCATCCCAGTGTCAGAGATCCCCATGGTTTGGCATTAGAAGTGCCTCCCAGTTCACTGTGCTATTTGCTACAGTCAGGCTATCAAGTTTGCTCCTGTGGTGTTGTATATAAGTATGCTCAGTCTGTAGATGCAGCAGTGTTGTAGGCCAGGTTTTTCAGGGATGTACAGTTCCAGTTTGTCCAACTCTGTTTATAATTTATAGTTCTTATTGTGAAAGAATTGTACTTTACAGATACTAATGTTCTTATATAACATATGCATCAGATTTATTGTGATACTGGTATGGGTGTATGAAACCAATGTATTTTCTTTGCATACCAGTGCTATTTTTGTTCTCCTAAGAGCCTAGGGTCTGTCTTAAGGTACAGTGCCAGCAGCTGAAGTGGGATATATAGTATAGGCAGAACAGCAGCACATTTCTAATTGTCAGTGTTCCATTAAGATTGTTTCCTGGAGTATTGCAAGTAATGAGGCTGAAAGAAATGAGGCTGAAAGAATAGAGGAAAAGTCCAATTTCAGAGATTAAAAGAATCCAGAAATTGACATCAGCAGGGTATGTATTCTTTATTACGACCACAGTGAAGTAGTCCTACAGAAACTACAGAAGTAAAAATAAGGGGAGACGACTTAATGTTTGCAGGTTGGGGGAATCCTGAAGGAAAGTATGGAATGATAGGGAAAATTATTCTAATATTTTCTATATTATTTAAAAATCCAGCAGTGTGGTATCTTATTCCAGCGCCCAGAACTACTTATCTCCTTGATGGCTCTGCATCAGCTGTTTTGTGAATGCAGTTCTCTTCGTTAATGTTAATTTTTTCTGACAATGCTTTTATTTCCTCTTCTATACTTTCACTGATTCTTTGATTCCAGCTCCTCGGCACAGATGATCTTTGATGTGCAGTAGTATGCAACCTTCTGGGTAATCTGTTGTCACTTTTGGATGACTGCTTAAGGTTACTGTTTTTCCCCATAGTACACATAAATGATTTTATTGGCTAAGATGTGACCTTTTAAATCTCTTCGCTGTGGGGGGAATGTGTACAACATGATGAATGAAACATAAGGATGATTAAAGGAAGGATGATTGACAACAGTATGCACCAAATTCATCTCATGTGTAACTCTATTGACTTCAGCGGTATTGCACCAAATGGTAATTTGGTTCTATATGTTTTATTAATAAGGTCTTTAAAAGTCTTGGATTACATCTTACTGAACTTGCTCTGCTTTGCCAAACAAGTTTAGAAAAATATTTAACTTCAGCTTCCAAGAAGGGCCTGAATAGTTATTTAGTTGTCATTTGACCCTTGTATTACACTTTGTATGATAAACAGAATCAAAACTTCTGTTTATGATGATCTGCTTCTTTTCCACCTGAAGTCTTTACAGCTTGGATATGTTCAGTTTGGTTTAGTCAAAGTTCTACTGAGCTTTTCTCCAGTTAAATGTTGGTACACTGAACTGACTGGTGCTACATTCTACTGACTATGTTGCTAAAACAGTGGCATTGCTATAGGATGCAGTAGTGCTCTTTCTGATTCCCTTCTAAATTGACTTGCCGCAGCCAGCTAAGCTAGTTAGCTGCATGATTGAATGCTACAGTGATTTGCTGTTATGCTCAATACTGTAATAACCAGCTAGCTTTGGAAGACCGCTTGGCTGACCGTAGCCATTCTCTAAATGCCTTTTTAGGTCACCAGATAGAATAATAGAATTGTTCTGTTCAGGTTATTGAGCTTTTTGAACAATTTATTTTATTTTTAACACACAGCTCTATTACTCATAACACTAGTTACAGCCCTTTCAAGATTGCCAGTGTACAAAGGGATTTTTTTCCCCCTTAATCATTTCAGTTAATTACCCTGCTAGGTTTCCTAGAAGTCCTCAACAGAATGGCAATCTGATCGCCCACCTCATTTAGGAAGATGGTAAGGACAGGTAGAGTAATATGGGTCGGAAGAGCTCCTCCTTTCTCATAAAACTAAAGCTGCAGCAAACTGTTAGGAAAAAAATGTACTCTAGTTAATGTGATCTTGTAGGCTTGCTTTCTGAAAGTTTGTAGCCTCCGTCAAGTTTTCCTATTAGAATCAAAAGCAAAGTCCGAGAGCTGTGCCCATGGAAAGAGACAATTTGTGAGATTATGATAAAAATGAAAAGTAAACAGATGAACTGCCCATGCAAAACTTTCACTTGCCCACGCAGCTTGTATTTGCTTGTGCAGACTGGATGATTGTGTGTGTCTAGATGCGTCATTACGTGTACACGCAATTGTAGGTTTTCTGTGTGCAGTATCTGTGGGTGCAATTTATACAACAAGTTTTGAAAATGTGGCCCAATCAGGGCCAGATTCTGCCACTCCCATTCATGTTCAGCAGTAGCTTACTATGGAATCAGCGGAACTACTCCCATAGCAAGCACTCACAAGGATGGCAGAATCAGGCTTGGAGTGATTACTGAACTCAGTGGAGATTTCTACAGGGTGCCTATGGAGTTCTTGGCAGCGCAGAGATGGCATACCTGCAAATAATCCCAGCTGTTTAAAGAAGGGCAGAACAGGGAGCAGTGCTAACCCATAGAAGCCAGGCAGAGTCTGCCCTAAGGCTTTTTTGTTTTGGTGATGGTGAAATTACAGTCTCAGCAACTACAGTCATTCTTGGCATGCTCAATAGGTGTCTAAGGGGTTGTCTATACGGAGGCAGGAAAATTAATCTGAATTAATTTAAAAAAAAGTGAAGACAGATTGAGGCCCCCACACTCAAAATTAGGCCCTTATACTTCAAACAATCTTCTTTAAACATTAAGATTCCTACTCTGGATTTGGTTGTGGATTATCTTTCAGGTCATGTGTGCTGTACGTGTACATCTGAAGTCACAGTGGCCTAGTTTGGTTTCAGTGGAAGTTAGGAACCTAAATACCTTTGAATATCTGTGTCTCTAAATGGTTCATATTAAAAATAAATACACTTCCAGTAAACATGGGGAGGAAAAGGGTCTTTTGAAAAGGGACTCAGGGATCCCATTTTGGAGAAACTGACCTTTAGCCCATGTGCTCCCCTCTGCTGTGAAATGGAACAAAAACTCTCAAATCCTCTGTGGAAGGTGTAGAACTGGGCCATGCAGGGCAGGAAGGAGTATCTACCTATTGGGTAGCCTCCTTCAGCCCCTCCATGGCCATAATGCACAAGCTCAGCTGAGGAGCAGTGAGCTAAAGAAGCTGAAAGGGATCAGAGAACAGCTGCTCTGAGAGGTATAGTTTCTTCTCAGAGCAGTATAATTCATCATACAACATTCAGTGTAAATTCTCAGAGCAGCAGTAAGTCCATCTATGCAGTTTTTCATGTTGTATAATGCCCAGGGTAGGCTGAGAGCCAAACCATGGCAACATAGCAAGGTAGCCTTGGAGGGAAAGCAGTGGACAGCCTGGAGTTGTTGTGGAATCCCACGTATAATCAGAGTGGTCTGCCCTACTATTTACTGTGGGCTGTGAATATTTGATTTATGCTATGAAATTATGGCCAAGGCCTCATACCCAGTTACTGTTTCAGTCTATTGGTCTCAGGAGGATGTTATGACAGACTGACTCTCAAGTGCTCCCTTTTCACTTGCTTTTACATAGGAAATGGAGTCTATAGCTTCATAAAATTGCCCCCCCTCTGAGTTACTGAGGTGTCATTATGAATTACCGTTATAGGGGCCAATGGTACAAGTGCAATAACTAAAACGCACAGGAGGAAGAGGGCAGAGAATAAACAGATCATCTTCACCTGCATCACTCATGGCCCTAGGCTGCTCTGCCATTTGCAAGTTATGCTGTCTTTAACCAAAGTTCCATTTATTTCACCCTTCTGTTTATTCTTTCTGTTCTTTTCTATATATAGCAACGCAGAGGAAAAACAACAGGTCACACCAAATCCGCAAGTATATTTTAAAGGTTTAGCTCATAAATGGGATTTTTTCCATAACCCAGGGAAACATCATTCATTCTCTGCATACTGTATTTAGCGATATTTTGGACAATATCGATTGATGCGTTCAGCAGAAAACTGCTTTTAAAAGAAAATCTTATAAAATGAAGGGGGAGGAAAGTAGTTTTGAAACCAGAAGGATACTTTTAATTGCCAAGCAGCAAAATCTGCTCTGAGATATGTGACTCCCATCAGAGTGACGGACAGTTGTGCACACACATGAGGGCAGAATGTTACCATATATTTTGGTGACTGGAAAGATAAATAAGCTGCTAACTTACATTGCAGAGGTGTAAGTTTTATTAGATCATGTATGGATACAGGCTGCAAGAGTACTAGATCCATTTGAATACAGACTCAAGGCCAGATTCTGTAGTGCTCATTATGCCAACAGGGCATGATGCAGGGTCTAGTTGGTGTAGGGCTCCTTGTGTATCAACGCTCTCTCTTGGGTCATTAGTGGGGTTTTGATTCAGGACCTTCAGTGCTAAAGTCAAAAGCCTCTATGACTAGAACCACATGGGTAACTCCATTAGCTGGCAGCTATAGTAATCTCTTATCTTCAGGATAAAAGGATTAGCCACTAGAAGGCAGCGAAGACCTGCTCTCTTCCAGTACAGGTTATGCTTACACCTTTTATTCTATTTAAGTCCTTATACCAAATCCATCACCACAGAATGTGAGCACTTATCCTCCTCTTTCCCCCGTGTACCCTCACAAAGGGGACAGAAAGGATAGTCTCGCTATGCTCCTGGTCCAGTGTTCCCTGTTCTCCAGCCTGTGCCCCATGTGCACACGTACAAGAGAGTGAAATCATTATGATAAAGACCACTATACATGTGTTGAAGAGTCCCCATGCTGCCAACTGGTTGTTCTCTGCAGGCATCAGGCTGTCCTCATTCAACTCTTGCCCTTCCAGCACCATACCAGAAGATGCTCCAGTGCTGTCAGTTCCACAGAAGGCTCAGTGGATGCTTTATGCCCAAGAATCTGCGCCAGCCTGTTGTAGGAAGACATGTTATACAGCTGATGGCTGTATGATGCATCTGCAGTTCCTGTTTATAAGAGCATGGCATGTTTGAAGTCTCTTCTTCTTTTGTATGGCTGGTGTAGAGCAGCAACTTATAAGTTTACCTCAAGTTGATCGCGCCAAATGGCTACATCAGGAGTAGCAGGATTTACTGCAGTAATGCCTCCTTCATATTTATAAATTGGGCAGTAAGTAGTGATATGTTCGATGGTCTGTCCTGGGGAACCACACTCGCGCATCGGGGAGTCCTTGATTTTCCATCTGTGCATTAGATATCTGTATCTACCATGTTTGGTTCAAATTCGATTCAGAGTTGACCAAGATGACTTTGGAAGGTCAAATCCAGGAACCTTCTGCATGGGATCTGGCGCAAGGTGCTTATTTTTTTAAGTCTTGTTTAGCCCAGTCTGCTTTCCCAGCCTCCTCCTGATCATAGCCTGATTGCATGGGGCTAAACGAATGTTCTCAGAAAGGCATGCAGGACTTAAGACATTGCAGGTAAGAGGGGGGCAGCGTTGTCAAGGTCTTTGTGAAGAGGAAGACATCTGTTTTCCTGGATTCGCTGAGCTTTGCGGAATGTTGCAGCAGTTTGGTGTATCGGTGGGGGAGCGATGTTAGACAGGACAGGTAGCCATGATGTTGGAGTCCCGTGATGCACCACATCACTGTATTTAGCTGGGTATCCACAAGTTGTGTGTGGCTGCATCTGGTCCATACTGGTGCACAACATTCAGCTACTGAATATACAAGTGCTATTGCAGATGTTCGCAACACTGATGCTGATGCACCCCACCTTGTACCTGCTAGTTTCTGGATTATCTTGGCTCTCGTTTTTATCTTTGCAGCTACCTTCTCAAGATGACCATGGAAGGAGAGGGTGCGGTCGAGTTTCACTCTGAAATATGTTGGAGTGTAATCATGCACATTTTTACCATAGAAATCTACTTTCAGTGTTTTTGGCACTCTTATTATCAAGATGAAATGCACTTACTGTTGTTTTTCCAGGGTTTGGTTTGAGCTTCCATTTCCGGAAATATTGTTCCATATTTTGGAGGTCCTAGAATCATAGAATATCAGGGTTGGAAGGGACCTCAGGAGGTCATCTAGTCCAACCCCTGCTCAAAGCAGGACCAATCTCCAACTAAATCATCCCAGCCAGGGCTTTGTCAAGCCTGACCTTAAAAACTTCTAAGGAAGGAGATTCCACCACCTCCCTAGGTTTCGCATTCCAGTGTTTCACCACCCGCCTAGTGAAAAAGTTTTTCCTAATATCCAACCTAAACCTCCCCCACTGCAACTTGAGACCATTACTCCTCGTTCTGTCATCCGCTACCACTGAGAACAGTCTAGATCCATCCTCTTTGGAACCCCCTTTCAAGTAGTTGAAAGCAGCTATCAAACCCCCCCTCATTCTTCTCTTCTGCAGACTAAACAATCCCTGTTCCCTCAGCCTTTCCTCGTAAGTCGTGTTTTCCAGTCCCCTAATCATTTTTGTTGCCCTCCGCTGGACGCTTTCCAATTTTTCCACATCCTTCTTGTAGTGTGGGTCCTCAGAAGTAAACCAGTGTTTGCGGAGCCATTGACAATAGTTGTGTAGAGCTGGTGCTATTGTAACTGTACTGGCAATGCTTGTGCAACCCTGGAAGCATTTCTGAATATGGAGATGAAGTGTTTTGCCAGCTTTGCAGGCATCAAATCCGGGTACATTTCTCTTTTGTGTAGACTAGCCTTTAGGTCTGTAATTTCTGTGAATTTTGCTTTAGAACAGATTTATTTTCTTCCTGCCCATCAAAGAGTTATTTTAAACCCCAGAGCAAACAACACCTTAAAGTGAGCCTTCATTCTGCACTTTGGAGCAGCCGGTAAAGAGGCTTCATATAAACCATTATAGTTCCCTCTTCAAGAGGAACAAATACTTTCAAAAATAAACTGAGCAACAAGATACTTAAAGCAAGTGCAAAATCACTACGTTTTATCTTTGAGTTGGTTTGGTGTATGTAGGATGTTGTTTTTATGTTTGTCATAGACTCTAGACCATCTTAGAAAGTCAATAAAATAATTATATAATAAAACTGGCATCCCTGGTTCATTTTTACAATAAACTGGGGAAGAGAGTGTTCTGTAAAGTTCAGTTTTTCTCAAGAAGTTCAAGGGAGTAAATGATCAAAGGAGGCACTGTGGTTTACCTAGTAGTGGGAGCAAAGGACTTGGAAGTAGTAGTCCTGTATTCTAATATGGCACTGGCTCATTTGCGAGTTTAGGGGAGTCACTTACTCTTTCCGTGCCTCAGTTGCCCATCAATAAAATGGGGAGGTTGATGATAATTATGGTTACAATTTTGTCATGGTAAAATTAGGCAAAATTTAGTGAACCGTAATGATAAAAATGTACAAAATCATGGTATGGTCACGGCAATAAAAATGTGCAGCAATTTAACAATAAAGTATTACAATGTAATGCGGAAGTATTGACACTGACCCACAGTTTGGGTGACCCGCTGAGGTGAGTTGGGGCTGGAGGTGGCAGTGCATCCCTGAGCCCTGCTGCCTGGGGCTGAAGCTGAAGAACTTGCAGACATCTTTAAAGTCAAGGAATCCATGACCTCCCTGACAAAATCTTATCTATGATAATTACCAGTATTTCTAAAGTGCTTTGAGATCTTCAGATGAAAATTTGCTATGTAAGTGCAATAATTACTCTTATTCTGCTAAATTATTAATAATTTACTGTTTGGGGAGGGGAGATCTTTTCTTTGGTAAAATTAATTCCTCTCTCCTTTGCTGTGGTCTTCCAGCAACTCTTTGTGGAGCGGTCACATATCAGCATTGTTTCTTTTTGATTCCTAAGATCAGCTAGAATTCTTAAAAGCTCCATCACTGTCAATTCTGTGTGCATTTTAAAGAATTCTGCAATGAGATCTTGAATTATGCACTCTTTGTTATTCCTGAAGATTACTGAACCATCACATATAAAAGGTGATTTCAAGTGGATTGATTTGTAATCAAAGTAATCTTTTGGGAGGAAACCAATATGTTTCCTTCTAAATCGTAACCGTTTGCATCCCAGGTGCATTCTAAAAGGTTCCACCTGGTCTTCTATAGGGAATAAGATGGCATCAGTCCAACTGCTAGTGTCATATTTCTTGGTTAGAAAATTTATTTATGTATTGTACAGAACAAATCAACACAAAACTCACCATTGGACGTTAACAAAGAAGAAATATACTTGTAATCCCTTTTTAGACTGAGATTAATATAAATTTAATGGAAAGAGGGTTTTTTTTCTGCATGTGATAATTGGATTTAAATATTTCAACAGATAAAATGTATTTGCAGTGCTTGGTTAGTCATTCTTGCTTGCAGTGTTCCAAAGAGATTTGATGGTTTCATATCTATATTTATTTTGTTTTTTCTTTCTGGAAAGTGTTTTTTTCATAATTTCTGCTGTGGAAGATTATTTATTTAAGAAATACATTCATAATAAAACAAAAGACACCAAAGAACATTATTCACTGGCTAACCCAGATGGATAATGGCAAGTTCTTCAACTTATTCAAACAGAGAAATAAGGTAATATGCTAATATTAGTAAAATCCCAGGAATTAGACTGATAAGTTACAGTACATTTGTGCTAATAAGGACTTCACTTTTACAAAAAATAAGTGAAACTACTTTTAAAATAGAATTTTAATAGAGTGAAAATAATTAGGTCCAATCCTGCAAACATGTGCACATGTATAACTTTACACATGTGACTAGCCTCATGCCTTTCAGTTGAAGTCAGCAGAATTACTCTGGATTTATATCAGTTTATATAAAAGCAGACTCTGGCCATATGTCAGTTTGGACATCTTATGCTTATGTGTAGACCCGAAACCAGCCCCGAAAGCCTATTTTAGCTTGAATATTATGAACATTTTTAAGATGGAAAAGAACTACCTAAGGTTAAATGGATATAACCTATATCCTTTTTCAATCCTTGGTCTAAAAACCAAAATCTTCATTTGTTTGCACATGGAAAGGTACAAGATTAGTTTCATAACACTATAATAATTCTATTATTACTCAGATGCTGTCGGGACAGTGGAAATTGTTAAATGTGTTCATGCTTATTGCAGGGCTGTGTATTCCCACTTTTGTGTTCAAAGTATGTGGGGCCTCTAAATATTGGTTATTTCCAAATGACTGAATTTAGTTACTAAAAAATCCTTCTCAACCTACAGATTTATTCAAAGCATCAATTCTGGGATTTGAAAAAAAAAAGTGTATACATGTGGGCCTTTATGATCTTTACCGTATCACTCTGATCAGCTTTTTGAGTGTCTTCCTCTCCTCCGCCCCCAAAACCAACTGGCTGTTTCATTTTTTTTCATATGTCCCTTCTATTCAGCTCAGATGGTTGTTTGAACTTCAAGTACTATTTCACCCATTCCCCAGCCTCCAATACAAAAAATCACTATTCGGTGAACTCAAATGTTCCCTCCCTTTCTTTGTTGAAACAGTGTTTTACAGGCTATCTTTTGCAGGTCTTTTTGTGTTCAGTGTTAACACGTTCCATTTGTGGTTGCTGGCAAGCTGGAGTGCTATGGGGGAAGCCTTCTCCTCCATTAGAGGAGGGATTGCTTCAGCAGAAACCAGGCTGGATGGTTCGAGACCCTGGTGAGCTGATAGGCTGTGAGGGGAATCCTGCTCTCAAAGGTGACATGACTGAACAGAACAGGCAAAAGACAGCTTTTGTAAACACAGCTCAAGCCAGAGTAATATAAGCAAAAAGATGAGTAACACATAACTTGGGGCTCAACCAAGCCATCAGATCCTGGGTAAGGAACCCTCCGCTCAGGCATTCTCAGTCTCTCTAGCAACCCTTCCTATATCTCGTCCTCTGAACATCTAGGAAAGGAGAGCTGGAGTTAGCCTCTTGAAACCTGGCGCCTACGTATTGTCATCTCCATACTGTGATTATGGCTGCAACACAGGGCTTTGAGAGTGGGGCAAAATGAAGTGGGAAAAAAAAAGATATGGGTGTCCTTGGGGTTCCATTAGGGACAAGGGGTGTCCAGAAGTGAGCGAGGAAGGGTGGAAGTTAGGAGCCTAAATACCTTCGAGGATCTGGGCCATGTTGCCTATGTACCTATGGAGGGAAAAAATGGGGAGTAAGCCACCCCTCCCCCTCATGCGGCATTTGCAGTTAAGAAAGGACTTGTGCTCCCACTACTTCTTCAGCGAGGAATGAGTGTGGCCATGCTTCCATCCTGCTGAGAGAGTGTGGTGTCCAGCAGAGTTAAGCTGGTACAGGAGTGGGGAGGGATAATTTGCTCTGGCGACGAACTGTAGCAAAGTACTATTCCCTGGAGTAAGGGGGTCAGAAGGAAGGAATCATGAATCTCATCCTGGGACAGCACAGTTACACACCCTGCCATGTACAGGGCTTGTGGTAATACTGCTTTCCAGGGTTGTAAATACAGGGTCTCCTGCTACCTCCCCCTGTGCTGGGGATGTTCCTCAAAGCTCCAGAGTGTCATCATATTTTGAACTGTGTTCATATCTCTTGAAGCCCCAAATTCTGATGGGAATTATAGCTGGTTGCTGGTTTTAATACCCAATAAAAACATACCAGCTTCCTATGCCTGAGATAGTTGCCAACTTTCTATTTGCAGAAAAGTGATCACCCCTGCCCTGCCCTGCTCCTTCTCCAAGGCCACACATCCACTCACTCCACCCCCACACTCCATTGCTCGCTCTTCCCACACCCTTGCTCACTTGCTCATTTTCACTGGGCTGGGGTGGGGCTAGGGGTGTGAAAGGGGGTGAGGGCTCTGTGTGGAGGTGCGGGCTCTGGGTGAGGCTGGAGATGAGGAGTTTGGGGTGCAGGAGAGAGCCCTGGGTTGGGGTGTGGGAGAAGGTGATGGCTCTGGGATGGGGGTGCTGGTTCTGGGGTGGGGCCAGAAATGAGGGGTTCAGGGTGCGGGAGGGGGATCCAGGCTTGGGCAGGGGGTTGGGGCATGGGTGAGGGATGCAGGTTCCAGGTGGTGCTTACCTCAGGCGGCTCCCAGGAAGCGGTGACATCTCCCTTTGGCTCCAAGGCGGAGGCGTGACCACGTGGCTCTGTGCACTGCCCGCGCCTGCAGGTGCCATCCCCTCAGCTCCCATTGGCCATGGTTCCTGGCCAATGGGAGCTGCTGAGCTGGCCCTGGCCATCCTTCCACCTAAGAGCCAGAGGGAGATGCCAGCAGCTTCCTGGGTGGGAGTCGTGTGGAGCCGGGTCGGGAGCCTGCCTGCATCGCCATCCGGACTTTTAACAGCCCAGTCAGTGGTGCTGACTGGAGCTGCCAGGGTCCCTTTTTGACTGGGTGTTCTGGTTGAAAACCGGACACGTGACAACCCTAGCCTGAGGAAGGCTAGGTTTGACTCCTTCCACAGGCTGTTAACTTCACTCCTGACTTGATCGGATGACTCTCGCTCTTGCCTCTTGGACAGATCATACTGCCCCCACAGTGCTTCCACCCCTTGCGTGATGGGAAGCCAGGGATTAAACCCAAATCTTGAACTCTGATCCTGTGCATGGTTTCATGTTTTGTGAGCATTGGGCCTAGGAGGTTCCCAAGTTTCCTCCGTATGAGGGACATCAGTTTATATTGCTACTCCAGTAAGAGGGAATGCATTCCATCGGACATCATTATAAATGCATTCTTACCGCACTGATGCTGCTATGAAATACAAAATGCTTGGCTTCTAAGAACGGCCCTATATAGCAGGGACACAGTATATTATCCTGCCATTAATCACACTTGAAGCTGAACTGTGTCTGTTTAACATAGTCAATTACTAATAATAGCTCTGGGATAGGGAGTAATGAATCCATGATTATTCAGACTCTTTGGGAAAATTCATGATGGTATTAAAGAACACTTGTTTCCAGCTGAAGACAGATTTCCCCTCAAATCATCATCTTTCTTTCAGGCGCCTAAGCATACTCTCTCTTTGACTGCATTCAGTGTTCTTTACACTGTGTTGCAGGACATTACAAAAGGGGTTACTCACATCTCTGCATTGCATTGTGTCCAGATACACTAATCTTTTTGTTAGGCCATGATTGGTCACCTCAGTCTAAACCCTATGGAACCTTTGAGCAAAAGTGGCTTGAGAGGGACTTTTTGTGACAGACAGCCATCAGTTCAAAGCCTGGGAAGAGTGGCTCATGTGGGTCGGGGGGTCCTTTCATGGCAAATGGACAGATGTTTTTCTCTACTTGGGATCATACAGAATATACAATGACTCGAGCACTTGCATCCCCAGCATGTGATTTTTGCAAGGCTGCTTCATGATGGGAACATATACTTTTCATAGACTCAGCAGGGGGACATTTACTTGTTGCTACTGTTCCTTTCAGCCGCTTTGTTGGGAGGCTAAAATTACCCTTTTGTGAAGTGAAAAAGGGTTTTTAGTAGAACATCAGTATCCTAAAGACTGTCATTCTTTACATATGTATCTTCTGTGTAAAAACTAATTTTGTATTTGGAATACAATCAGAAAGGAAGGGTCAGTACCAATAATTCCAAATCCTGTTTGTGTTTTGGTATAATATAATTAACTGTCTCAGTTGTGTTTGCAAATAATAGGATAGAATCAAATGAGAATTTTTCACGTAGAAAGTTAATCATATGCTTATTATATAAAGAAAGAACGTACACCGGAGTAAATTAATGTTCTTAATCCTGCTATACGTAATATAACTGATGTATTGCACAACAACAAGCTACTCTTAATGTTCATTGGCATTCATTAAAAGTGCTGCATTTGGTAATTCAGTCTGTTTTCTTTTTTAATTATGTCTGTACAAAATATGATTTTTAGACATCAGTCCTTTCAGGGGTCTAAAAATGCCTCTTGGTATAAGTACAGGGGGCAAAGGATTGATTCTTCTTATTCTACTATCATCTGTAAACTGACTTAAAATAAGGTGAAATGGGACAAAAGCTGGGGAGGGTGCATACAGTTGTTTGTTAATCCCCAAACAACACATTTTGTAAAATGAATGTATTTTTGTTTGTCTAGGTCATTTTTCACTGTAGTCAGTGACAATCTATATTTTGGTGATAAACATGCTCTTAGAATATTTATTTTTGCAGTCACTGTATGGGGTGGGAATAAAATAATGTTAGAATCTTGCTGCTTTACTGGGCTGCCAACTATTAAATAACTTTATTGGAAATGATTGTTTGTAAATTTGGCATTGAGAAGTTTAGTTGTAGAGCTTGTAGCATTGCTAGTAGTTATAGTTCATCTGAAGTAATTTCTGTTTTCCTTCTGACCTTTTCTTTCATTGATCTTTGGTTGCAGTAATTATGGTTTGGAAACCTGAAACCCAGCCAGACATACATTAACAGAATAGATTTTAATAATATTTATCTTACAGAAAATGAAGAATATAAAATAGAGAGATAGTAGGTAGATATTGCTCCATCAGATAATTCTAAACACATAAACGTAAAGTGATCTTTAGTCACCTGATTTAAATGGGACTCCCCTGTGACTAAATATTACCCTGCTTTTATAAAGCATGCAGGATTGAGTCCTGAGCACAAAAAACTTATATAGAAGGCTTGACAGCAATATGTCCCCTTGTCATGAAACAAGACAAAGTCTTTACTTCAAATAAAAGGCCACTGGAAATGTGCAGTGCTTCCTTGGTAAAAGTCCTATAAATATAAAAGAAGCTCTAATGTGTAAACTTCAAAAATATGTGTGTGTGATTTCAAATTGCTTATGTAAAAAGAATAATAATACAGTGTAAACAGAATTGCATTTGTGAAACAAAATATTATTGCTTAAAATAAGTGACATTTCGGAACTCAGTTAAGTGAAGACTAGAGCTGGTCTGAAAATGTCCTCCCCCCCCCCCCCCTTTAAAAATTTAGACTTTTCAGCAAAAGAGGCGAGTAGAAGGGTTTGTTAGAAAAAGATTTGTGGTCAAAACTGAAAGCTGCAAACATTTTTCTCTGAAAATGAAAAAAAAATAGTTTTCTGAGTTTTTGGCTTTCTGTCAAAAAATTTTGAGGAAAGGGGATACTTTACACACACACACACACACACACTCTTAATAGAAAACCCAATTTTCTGTCAGAAAAATGTTTGATGGAAGAATTTTGTCCAGCCCTAGTGCAAACCAAGGAAGATTCTGAGACTCTCCCATTCTATACAATATAGAGTCCATTAAGTAATGCTAAAGTAGATACCACTGCCCTCCATTCTGAGATCTTGCCCTTTGCCATTGTGGAGAGTGGAAAGATTCGGTCCTACCTCCTGCAAAGCATCTCTCTTCCTATCTAAGATAAACAAGCGTCATAATTTTAATCATCATTCTCTCCCCCTATATAATGCCTCTTGTCATTTTACATTTTAGCCAAATTTATTGCCCTCTGATTGCATCAATCATAAAATTGTTACTATGCAGAGAAGCATCAATACACTGATAAATAAAATATTTAGGATAAAATATAGTCCTCACAGGACATCAGTGTGGTATATTTTGCAGGGGGGGAAAGAAGTAATAGCAGGTAACAAATAAAAAAACTATAAAAATTCTTTGAATGCTATTAGTAGTTTCTGTGAGGTTATTTTCTTCCACTATTTTCAGTAAATTCAGCATCCATTTTATCCAAGATGTTTATCTTTATGTGGGTAAAAGGAAAACAACTTCCTGAAAACTCCAAACCCTGTATACGAGCAAGATAAAGCAAAGCAAAAACCAGTACAGGCCTCAGTCCTGCACTATTGGAATCAACAGGAATTTTCCCATTGCCTTGAATGGGAATGGCACTGAGCCTTGATTCTTTAAATAAAGGTTTTTTTTTATTATCTCATAAAAGGGGCTGTAATTCTGGAAAAAATACTGGGCCAGATTCATTGCTCCAGCTGCTTTGAGTCGATCCAACAAAGCAAAACATCCATAAGCTAGGCTGGCTAGTGAGCCAGGTTTATGGTTGTTTTATGTCACTGGAGCAGCGGAAAGCAGTCCTGGTGAATCTGGCCCACTATTCTTAAATCTTTTAAAACTATACTCTGGCATGCTTCCCATGTTCAATATTTTTTACTATCCTGGACTGTATATTTTGTTGACAATATACAAGATATGGGCTGGACTTCAAATATGCTGTGACTCAGTGCAGAAGTAATTAAAAATATTCAAAAATATCTCCGTTAGGGCTGTCGATTAATCTCAGTTAACTCATGCAATTAACTCAAAGTAATCATGATTAAAAAAATTAATCACAATTAATCGCACTATTAAACAATAGACTACTAATTGAAAGTTATTAAATATTTTGGATGTTTTTCTAAATTTTCAAAAATATTTATTTCAGTTACAAGACAAACTACAAAGTGTACAGTGCTCACTTTATACTATTTTTATTTCAAAGACTTGCACTGTAAAAATGATAAAAGAAATAGTATTTTTCAGTTCACCTCATACAAGTACTGTAGTGCAATCTCTTTATCATGGAAGTACACCTTACAAATGTAGATTTTGTTTGTTTGTTACATAACTGCACTCAAAAACAAAACAATGTAAAACTTTAGCGCCTACAAGTCCACTCAGTCCTACTTCTTGTTCAGCCGATCTCTAAGACAAACAAGTTTGTTTACGTTTATGGGAGATAATGCTGCCAGCTTCTTATTTACAATGTCACCTGAAAGTGAGAACAGGTGTTCGTATGGCACTTTCGAAGCTGGTATTGCAAGGAATTTAAATGACAGCTATGCTAAACAGTCATATGCCCCTTCATGCTTTGGCCACCATTTTGGAGGACATACTTCCATGCTGATTACATTAGTTAAAAAAAGAATAAATTAATTAAATTTGTGACTGAAAATTGCATGTCTCCTGCCCTGTGTTTTACCCGCATTCTGCCATATATTTCATTTTATAGCGGTCTCTGAGGATGACGACCCAGCATGTTGTTTGTTTTAAGAACACTTTCACTGCAGATTTGACAAAATGCAAAGAAGGTACTAATCTGAGATTTCTAAAGATAGCTACAGCACTCGATCCAAGGTCTAAGAATCTGAAGTGCCTTCCTTGTGTTTTTTAGCTAGAGAATTTAATTATTCAATGTGCAGTTACAGCCAGAAAAATGACCCTTTGGAAAAAAATGATTTGTGTGTGTGGGGTCAATATTTATTCTCCTCGTGTCCTCATAAACGTGTTCAGTTTCCAAATCAAAAGATGATTTTTCTCTTTGCCAGCACTGTGACCACAGCCTATTTATTTGAGAATCAAGCTGTGTTTTGTTGTCTTTTCACAAGCATCATCATTAATAACAAAGATGTACACCATAGTGTTTATGGTGTACAAGGCAGAAGAGCATGCAGCTTGCACTTGTCTAGCTGTACTGGATCTGCAGGGCCAACAAAAGTAAAAATGAAATAAAAGTAAATTAAGTTGATAAGATGTGGGGACATACAAAAAAAAGATATCTTGGGTAATAAGGTATCACTTTTATGTGGCTCTTTTTCTGACCAGAATAATAATTTTTGGCCTGCATTTTCAAAGAAGGAAAGTTAGATTCCCAAAAAGCAGTGTTCATATTTACCATGATTGCTTGTGCTAACTGGACGAATGCATATGCAAATTATGTGTTAAGTGGCTGAATGTTACCTGCATTGCAAGCACAATTGTGCATTTATTATTTGCATGTATATTTGTGCTTCTTTCTTTTGAATATTTGGCCATCTTATTTTACCGTTTCATGTATAGTAAAAACAGTGCTTCAGTTGTCATTTCCAGACTGTTTTCCTCTGTCTCCCATTAGTCTTGAATCAAATTTTTCAATTGTCTTATTCATGGAACAAAAATAGCCTGGATCACAGCTCATTTATTGTGGTGTCCGCCAAAGTTTTATTCCTGAAGTAAATAGAAATTTGGTAGGTCAGGTTTGCATGACCCTTTCTTGTCCCCATAGTATTCTTAACATCTTGAAAACACCTACACTTGTAATTTTATACTGTGACGAATATTACAAATGCACTTCGGGAACGTGGTTGATTCTCATAAACAAATGATGACAAGTGAATAATTTACATTCATATGTTGTATTACAGTATTCAGAGATGTGTGGAATAACTTTCAAATAAAAAAAATCAACAAAATATGCAAGTTACTTAGGAGAGTGAGAGTTAAAGAAATATTTGCTTAGAGAGCAAACTCTTGTCCTAAAATAATTAATGGTTCTCTCTGTCATGTGCTTCAGAATGAGAAGTAAAACGACACACTCTAAATAAATATCTTTATTAAATGGATATTAATTATGTGCCACATCCCCACCATGAGATTAAAACTGTTTGCTCAATGAGAAAATCATTTAGCTGCCTGCTGCTACTTCATCTGTTGCTTCAGCAGGTGAGCAAGTGGCGCTAGTTTTGATTTCCTTGTGGATCTTGGTGGAGTCCCAACATTTTGTCTTTCAAAAACTCTTCCTTGGCAGAGTCTCTCTGTTTGTTAAACCACCTAATCCTGGTCCTAATAAAAGTAAGAGTCAGTGGCCTGCCTCCTAATTTGTGGCAGATGTCATTACTTCCAAATCCTAGCTACTCACTGATTAGCCACAGGGATATACAGTAATTACTGTGGTGTCTACATTGGACTCATTATTAACAACTGCTAAATATTTAATTGCAGAACTGAAAGGGGGACCCTGCTGATAATATAGCCTACTTTTTTTTCATAACTCATCTAGCCAGGGTTTAAATGTGTGTGTAAAATAAATTTTCTGAGTGGAACCGCCCATCATTTTCAGTTTTGTGTTGCTCCTTAGTGTAAAATTAATGGTGTTGCAGTCTGAGAGAGAGAGAGCAGCTAGGCAGATTTCCTTTCAACAAATTGTTAGGGGAGTTACTATCAAGGGAAACTGGAGAATATTTTGAAGGTATCCAGATTAAATATGAACAGTACCTCTAATAACTTTGCATTTAATTTAATTTGAATTCACATTTATTTAAGGCACAGTAGCTGAATTCTTAAGATATAATTGTGCTTGGAACAGAGGATCTTGAGAAGATCATTGTTTTTTGGCATGCAGTATTTATCTTGGTTCCAACAGAAGATGAGTTCTTGATGGTATTTTTAGTTGGGCAAGGATAAGTAGTTTATCTTTAAAACTGTGCAGCACCTGAATGATGACATCCTTTGTTTTTTTTTCTTTTTTTCTTTTTTTTTTTCCTGAACTGCACCTGTGGAACTTAGAACTTGTAAGGAACAAGAATATCAACAAACTAATTGATTACATACAAGCAGTCTCAGGCTGTGTGGTCTTATCCCATTTTGCAAACTAAGAAAATTCAGATCTAGTCAGTATTTGGATGGTAGACCTTCAGGGAAAAAAACAGGTACTACAGGAAGTATGTTGGTGAGTTACTAGATCATACTAACACAGTGGAAAGAATATTGAATCAATATTTCAGCCTCGTGTTTGGGGGAACTGTGCTTCTAGAATGTAAATTGAAATTGTGGTTGCTTGTCTAATATGTCTACTCACTCTGTTCTTGATATTAATTTTATAGCAAGCGGGCCAGATTCTGATTTCTCTTACATCTGTAAATCTGGAGTAACTTTGTTGAGGTCACTCTGAAGCCTGTCATGGGTCTGGGTCAGAAAATTTGATCCATATAGTTGTAAATTACATGTACCATAGACCCTGGAGTCAGTGTAGCCTCATTTAAAAAAAAACAAAACCACACACACCACCTTTACCTGTGGGTTTTTTTTTTAAATTTTTTGTTAAAGTTGGTTTACTTCAATAATAGATAACATAATGCCAGATTCTATTGTCTTCTCTGGGAGCTCTCTGTTAGGGCCAAGATGGAACGATAAGCATTCCCCCATCCCAGTCTCCTCAGCCTCTCCTTAGTCAGTTGGTCTCTCAAGAACTGCAGGGAGTAGAAGATAATGCCATGGAGGCAGATTACCCTTCTCCCCCTTACAGACATAAAGAGGGAGGTCTTTTTTAGAGAGTGGAAACTTTATCTATAATGCTTAGTCTGTTCTAAAACAAAAAGTTGGTACTTGCTTATGTCCTCTGTGAAGAGGGTTGCAAACAACAACAAAGTGCTGAGGGCACCCTTCAAATGCTCGGTGGCAGCAGAGATTAAACGAATGTGACTTTGAAATATAGTTCAGCTCTGAAAACTGACTTTTAAAATTAACACATTTTCTCTCATAAATTGGCTTGTGTGTATTCATCTCTCTCTCTCTCTCTCTCTCTCTCTCCATCTAGACATCTTTGTCATTCAAGTCAGTATATAGATACGTGTGTGGCGGTTCAATGACAAGACAGAACACAGCTCTTAGGAAGCAAGCGAGCTGGTCTCTGCTAACAGGCTTCTGCCTGTCAGCTTTCCACCTTCCCCTTTATTCTCTCTCTCCCCCCGCGCATTACATTCTCCAACAGATAAAAGGAATACACTGGCTTTGTTTAACATTCTTATTTACCAATTTCTATCTACCGCATTCCTTGCTCTCGGGCCTTGAGCCCAGTCCTGAGAGGCTTCCCACGGTTCATGTCATCTTGGCGAGATTCCAAGGTTGATGCCCTTGGATGGAGCAGTGTGTGCACTGCTCCTACACAACACTCCGGGTGTGCCCTGAATGTTGCCAAGCGCATAAACCTTATGAATCCTACATACGTGTGTGTGTGTGTGAGTGATATGTAATATATATGCCAACTTGAATGACAAAGATGTGTTTCTTTTACATCTGCTGGCAACTGGAGACTGAGCTGGATTCTGTTCTATCTTCTGCATCATCAACAGAATTGTGTAGTAAATTACAGGGCTATAAACATTTTCACCTGTGCAAACCAAGGGAATCTACTAATGCAAAAGTCTCCCCAAATGTCATGGCTGATGGTAGAGTTTGTCAGAAGGAATCTTTATTACTGGTAACGGTGAGGAAGCAAGAAAGAAACGAGCTTTATTTTCAGATCCCAGATTGTTCACAAAATTGGAAATTAGAAAAAAACGCATATTTTTATTTATAAACTGAGCACATGTAGAAATTAGACACACTAAAAGCCTTTCATACTCTCATCTACAGAATCAGTGTTCAGAGTGGGACTGCATTTAAATGTTTACAAATGACTGAAATTTGTATAATCCTAGCACAGATCTCACTTATATCAGTTAATTCAATATTCAACCTATCAAGTACACAACCATTGATTACTTTAGGGTTAAATTAATGTGATACTTGTAGGAGTCTATTCCAGCAAAGAAGACATTAAATATGGGGCATATTGTTTGCATCATTAATTTAAACTACTAACTAGCTTAGAAGAGAAGCATAGTCAGCAGTGTACTCTTAGAAATCGAGAATTGTATTTAGTAATTTAAAGGCATTATTTTAATGTTTGATAACTGATATAAATCTGAATTTTTGACACACATTTCCTTATAAATAGAAGCTTGCTTAATTAAAAATCATTGTTTACTAAATACAGAAAATGAGTTAAATAATAATTGAGGCTGTGACCCAAAACAACAAAAGGAAGAAAATTCCCATATAAGGATGACTTGAGCCATTGGGACACAGCCTCCTCAGGTATAAATTGGCATAACTGCATTGACTTCAATAGAACTATGTTGATTTACACCCGCCAATTGGCCTATTGACTGGCTAAGGACTGTATGAGGAGTACAAACACAATGCAAAGAACTGAACATTCAGTGGGTGCGATTAATTTAGCTAGATATGGAACCCTGTCGAAACCCTTTGGATTCATACTGCTGCATTTGCGATCTCCAATGGCACAGATGGCTTCAACCTCCATGATGAGAGGGTGAGCGTCCCGGCTTAAGCGGATGACCTGGTCCTGACCGCGGACAACCCAGAGAGCCTCCAAGGTATGCTAGATGCCACCAGTTGAGCTGCCGACCGGATGGGGCTCCGCTTCAATGCAAAGAAGTGCGCAACTCTCCACATCGACGGCAGCAAAAGGGACTTGGTGCAGATGACGGGGTTCCAGATCCAGGGCGAGCCCATCATCCCCCTGGCAGAGGGGCAGGCGTACCAGCACCTTGACACGCCGACGGGTTTCCATGTCTGGCAGACACCCGAGGACACCATCCAGGAGATCTTGCAGGATGCCGCCAAGATTGACGCCTCCCTGCTCGAACCATGGCAGAAGATAAACGCCCTGAACACCTTCCTGATCCCCGGCATCTCGTTCATTCTAAGGGGATCTGCCGTGGTGAAGGTACCCCTCAACAAGGCAGACAAGATCGTCCAGCACCTGGTGAAGAAGTGGCTGTTCCTTCCCCAGAGAGCCAGCAACGAGCTGGTCTACATCGCCCACAGGCATGGCTGGTCTACATCACACACAGGTCTACATCGCCAAAGTCCCCTGCATGGGCGACCTGTGTGACATCGCGGTGATCACCCACGCCTTCCGCCTGCTGACGTGTCCCGATGCCATGGTAAGGAACATCGCGGCAAACGCCCTCCATGACGCAACAAAGAAGCGGATTGGCAGAGCCTCCTCCAACCAAGACATCTCCACCTTCCTGAGCAGTTCCCTGGATGGCGAATTTGGACAGGATGGGCGCAACATCGTTTCACTGTGGTCCCGCCCTCGCAATGCCACACGTCGCCTGGGGAAACACATCGGCTGCCGCTGGGAGTGGTGCGAGGAGTGCCAGGAGCTGGGAGTCCTGGTACCGCAGATCAGGTCCGATGACAACACCATCGTCACCCCAAGCGCCAGGGCACGCTGGAGAGGACCCCGAAGGCAGCCATCCACTCACTGTACATGGAAACCCTGAAGCGTAATCCGGACCAGGGTAAAGCCTTCAAACTGACCAGCAAGTGGGACGCCAGCAACCACTTTCTCGCTGGGGGCGGCTTCACCCATTTCGCCGACTGGCGGTTCGTCCACCATGCCCGGCTCAACTGTGTCTTGCTCAATGGAGCCGTCTGCCACGGGAACTGAGACAAGTGTTGCAAGAAGTGCGGCTACTCCAACGAGACCCCGCCCCACGTCCTGTGCAGCTGCAAGCCCCACTCCAAAACCTGGCAGCTGTGCCACAATGCCATCCAGAACCGCCTGGTGAAAACCATCACACCGCACCTGCGGGAGGTTGCCGTGAACAGCACCATCCCCGGTGCTGACAGCCAGTTGCGACCTGACGTGGTAGTCACCGACGAGGCCCAGAAAAAGATCATCCTCGTCGATGTCATGGTCTCCTTTGAGAACAGGACCCCGGCCTTCCACAAAGCCCGAGCTCGTAAGCTGGAAAAATACACCCCCTGGCCGACACCCTGAGAGCGAAGGGCTCCGAGGTGCAGATGGATGCCCTGATCATCGGAGCCCTGGGCGCTTGGGACCCCTGCAACAAGTGTGTGCTGTGGACCTGTGGGATCGGTCGACGCTACGCACGGCTCATGCAGCGCCTCGTGGTCTCGGACACCATCTGACGGTCCAGGGACATCTACATCGAACACATCACCGGCCACCGACAGTACCAGGAGGTGTGAGCCAGTACGACATCGTGTATCAACTATGAGAAAGGGAGCGAGAGACTTTTTCCATTGGACCATATGAACTGGAACCATAAACTCACTGAACATTAAATCTCACCAAATGAGGGTAAATCCATCCTCATCATCGTATCCACTCATTATACTCCACACCTGAACATAGCCATTATATGAACAACATACCCCCATATCTCAATGTCTGTACTTTGACCCGTTAACCTTTTACCCCCAGTCGGGGAGATTGCAGATTATGTATTCCTTACACCATCCGTTCCTAAACCGAATTTTGCACCCTTTGATAATCTGTACCTTATTCCCTGATAACCAGAAACTTCTATGCTTAAACTCTGTACCGTTTTCTTTTTATTTCCACATCATCTTAATAAAATTATTATTCCTGATGAGGTTGGTGGATCTGAGAGCTTGAGCTCTAGCCTGAGCGGGAACGTCAATGCTGATATTTTTAGCCTCTGTAGCACTGGGCCTGAGACTCGAGCCCAAGTCAGTTGATTCAGGTGCTGAGACTCTCTGCTGCATTTTCTTGCAGTGTAGATGTACCCTTTGACTGTAGCTCAAATCAAGTAGTTAAAAAAAAACCCACACACTTTTACAGAAAGCCCTTGTATCTTAAGATTCCGTACCAAGATGGTGTATAAGTTCTTGGTGCAGCTCGATCTACAATGGTGCCAATGAATATGCCTTTATTATTTTTTTTAAAAAAAAGAGAGAGCAAGAAATTTTTTAAAAAAAGCTCTTAATAAAATGGGCGGGGGGTGTTAGAAGAAGTTTCAGAGAGAGATTCTAGGACTCTGTCTTCAGAAGAGCAAATCCAAGATCATGGGCAAGGTCTTGCAGGACCCTGCTGTTTGTCCCACGGGTTTGGTCTGCTTTTCAAAGGCTGGAACTGTATATATTAAACTAATTAATATATTTTAATAAGGGGAGTTGTATTCCCCCCAGTTCTCCCTGAATTTGAGCCCTGCATGATACCCTGGACAAAGGGAATACTGTAAACATTTTTCCTGCAATCAGTACTATAGGTTTTGTGAATATCCTCCCCCAGCCCGCTTCCTTTATAAATAAGATTAACATTTTCGCAAGAGCGAGAAGGCCTCTGTTTGGCCTCATTAAGTTTACTTTTTGGCCTTTGCTCCCCTGTGGTGCTGGAAAACTTGTCTGGAGTGTTTTGACGGATTTTGTTGGCATGAAGGGAAAAAGGAAAATTTCATTATGATCTAGATTTATGCAAACAGAGTGATGGCAATTTCCCTTTTATGAGTGTGCAAAGATACATAAAAGTTGTATGAATAAGGTATTTGGGGGGTAGCTCTTGTAATGAATTATACTACATCCTTAAGCTAACAGAAGTTTTTCAAAGGTGTATGGAAGAAATAATAGCTTAGCTTAGAACCTATATTTTTCATTATTTTATATAATCTTTTCCTTAGAAATGTCTGATTATCAAACTGTAAAGCAAAGGATCTCAATTATATTGTAACAATATTGAAAAAGTAAGTAATGATTGGATCTCATCAGTTCAGCTTGGGAAGCTTTGGGAAGTGACATCAGTTTTTTTAAAGATACAGTATTGCAGTGTTTTTTGCTTTTAAATAATACAGCTGTTACCTGATCAGTTAAACATGAAATGTTTTCCCAAACCATACCCATATAGTGCCAAAGAAACTTTTATATGTCATCACAAATGTTTCTATATTTTTAAGTCACCAAAATCCCTTAATGCATTTAACGTTTTTCAGGACTCAGACAATCCTGCTTTGTTAATACAGCCTTGAAAATTGGCACCTTCTTTACTGAAAAACACTCAAAACTGGAGAACTCTGAAAGGGTAACACTTTTATTTTCAGTATAGGTTAGTCATTGTGAATTCTGCTTTCCATCCTATCATTTACTTTTTTTTATTAAAAAAAGAAAAGGAGTACTTGTGGCACCTTAGAGACTAACCAATTTATTTGAGCATAAGCTTTCGTGAGCTACAGCTCACTTCATCGGATGCATAGTTTTTTTTATTAGTTCAGCATAGTTGTAAGGTTTTATTACAAATGGTTCCTTTGCTGCTACTGAAAAAAATTGTTTATTTCAGTTTCTAATCTATCAAATGCCCCCAAACTCGTGCTCTGGCACCTTTTTACAAAATTAAAAAATTGCTTCATATACATGTACTTTATATATGGACATCAAGTAATTAACTACTCCATGCATCCTGAGAAGTGTAATGGGCAGTAACCTACTAACAAATCAGAATATTCGTGAATAGATAAAACCCTTATTTTTTTCACACTTATCTTCACCTGAGGCCTGATTCAGCACATGTGGAAGGTAAAAACTTTGGGCTCTGGTGGACCAAGTGGGATGGCAAATGTCAGAATCTGTGGTACATCAGGTAATACCCTACTGGCATTTCCTTCTTGTTAATATTGGAGATCTGATATGAGTGCCTTTACTGATTTCCAAATGCAGTAATATAGCCTGGTGGGAGAGATGGCCACTTTTTAAATCTGGTCCTAAATTATTATGGCCTTTATAAACTAAAAGCAATACCTTGAACTCCACCTAGGACTTTCAAACAGCCAGTGCATAGCATAGAGCGTCATATGCTTTCCACAATATGCCTTAGTCAGTAGGTGGGCTGCTACATTTTGCACTAGTTTCAATTTGAGAAGGGTTTTAAGATATATCTGTGTATAGGGCACATTGCAGTATCTGTCTCAAAGTGACAAAAAATGTGGTTCTTCATGCACCTTAATATGAGGTTAGAAATCATCATCATCGTTATGTTAGTAAAACCATAATAGGCCAGTTTCTGCCACACATACTTATGTTGAGTAGTAGCTTACTTATCAATTGGTCCCATTGAAATCATGACAAAATTGCAGTCAGGTCACTTTAAGCTCCTATTTCTGAAAATCTTAGCTTCCATGTAGGTTGTATAAATACTAGTTTAATAAATCAGTTTATATTATTCTGTATAAGAATAATGGTGTTGACAAGCTAATTTTATATTAGGATGGAGTTTCATTTGGAATAACTAATTCTCTAAATTCAGTGTACAGCTGTATTAGTTTACATAAGGTCAATCAAGTGTAAGTAGTGTAGTGTCTTCCCATAACAAGTAGATTGTTTACTTTGTAAAGAGACAATACTCAAATAAACAACCCACGGGAAATTAAATAAACAAATATAAATTGTTAACTGTAGGACATATTATAAAGCTGTTACTATTTTCACATTTCTAACTCATTTTTAATATAAAAGCTTTATATGATAATTACATTTAATACAAGTTGGAAGGAGACCTTTATAGTTTAAGCAGTAAGGCCCAAATTCAGTAAGCAGTACTTACGTATGTGTGTAAGTGCTATGCTAAATCAGGGCCAAAGTTTCCGCTATGACATGTGGTGCATTAAGTTTTTGAAATACATGAAGAATACATTCAAAAGTACCTGCAACAGCATTACCCTGTAATCAACAATTGAAATTCAAGTTAGCTTGTTCAAAGGCAATGCTGTTCCACTTGCAATGATATTATGCCTGCAGTGCAGACCATTTGTACCCGATATAATGCTATGAGCATCAGGCTATGAGCATGAGCCTAGATTCTAAGCACCTTGGATTATTTCATTTCCAAAACATTAGTATGGGTCAGCATATGGTGGAGACAAACAAAAATAGCTAAAGGGATAGAATACTGACTTAGATCTAAAACTTCTGATTTTCTAATTAAATACTAGAATGTCATTGGGCCCTGCTGAAATGACTAAATCATGAAATTCTCCATCTTAGTGACATTGTTAAAATTGAAAATGTCAGAAATGTCAGTTGTGAGCATGATGCATGAACACAAACCTGGATTTTATTTCATTTCTCCAAATGGCCAGATTAATTTGAAGTAATATTGAAGTCCTGTTTTACTCTTCCACTCCATAATGAATCACCAATTTATTTGCTGAATTTTCACACATCCCTCATGCAACAAAGACAACACGAGCTGTATTGAAATACTAAAAGGCATTAATTACTCTAAAGACAGCATGCACTCCAGAAGCTGAGGCACAGTACTTCATAGGCAATTGACCTCAAGCAAAGAAACATTTCAAGATCTAATTCAGCCGAGATGATTGCATAACGCTATAGATCTTGGGTGCAGACCTGGCTGAGGTTTGCAGTAGAACCTCAGCAAGGCTGCATACAGTAAGTTTATTCATTAAATTTACTCAAGGCTGCGGAGTTCTCAGGAGTGGGAGGAGTAGGAGGAATTGAGAAAATCATGCTAAAGAGTTTTCCACCCCCTGCAGAACTCTGATCCTGCATTTATCACCAGGCAGCAGCCTTTTAAAAGCTTTATATTCTTTGAAAAGGATTTTCTCTAGGGAGCTGCAGTTGCTGTAAGTCCTTTCATGAGACTGCACTTTAGCATGGTTTTTATCATGGGGAGGAAACAGTTTGATTAGAGGTTAAATCCCAAAACTTAGGCCAAGTTTGCCGAGGCTTGATAACCTTTTGACAAAGAATGTGGCTTGAGTTCTGAGCCAAATTTTTCGTGAACTTTGGCCAATTTATGGTTTTGTGAGGAAACTGGGCAAAACTAGGTAGTTACAGCTGAGTTTCACTTTTGCGTTTGGAACTGAAACTCAGATCAAAACTGGGGATAAGACCTTGGCAAACCAAAGTAAATCAAAACAGGTTGGTATGAACCCTGGAAAACTGTTGAGATTTACAGACTACAGTTACAAGGAAATCTTTACATATTCCATTAACATTGTGTTATGTCCAAAGCATTCAGGAATTCTACACAATCCCATATACTTGTGGTGATATAAAAGAGGCTCCATACTGTCTCTGTTGCTTCGAAAACATAGGTTTCAGAGTGAATGCATCCGATGAAGTGAGCGGTAGCTCACGAAAGCTTATGCGCAAATAAATTGGTAGTCTCTAAGGTGCCACAAGTACTCCTTTTCTTTTTTCGAAAACATAGTGGCTCTGAGTATTTTTGTCATGCTAATGGAATTTAAAAAAAAATTCTTTTTATGTAACTAGGCAAAGTATCGGAAACAATCATTCCAGTGTTGTGAGAGCAAAACTTGATGTTGAGTGATTTGTTAATAGTAAGAGATAGTGGAACAGACTAAGGAGGGGAGGTGGGTGAGGCACTATCGTGACAGATGTTCATGTATTTTGTGGGCTTGCTATCTGTGAATTTATAATTGTATTGTTCTCACAAGTGATAAGGCTGGTGTAAATTGCTAATTGTGACAAGAAAGTTAAAGGTGACAGTCATTTGTCCTGAACTTGTGCTATCTTTCCTAGGTATTACACTAAGATCCTCCACTGAAATCTCTGTATCTACTATGTGCATGGAAATGTCTAGGCACAAACAAGGGCATTAAAGAGTGGTTGTACCAACAGTGTCCACAATTTTGAATGTTTTTAGTTCCTTTGGAGCAAATCCCCACTGAGGATGGTGGTGGTGTTGTGTGTTTTGTATGGTGGCTTTATTTTAAAGGGTGGAATTTACGACAGTGGAGAGGTCCCATCAAAGCCCCAGGAACTATTTAAGCTCTACATTAAGTTCCTATGGTGTTGATGTGGCAAAACACATAAGCATGTGCATACATTGAACCATGTGAGTAGTCTCATTGACATTTATGTAATTACAGTTAATTAGTTACTGGATCAAGCCCCAAATGGTGTTGAATGGGACCTTTTTTGGGCTGTCTGCATTTGGATAAATTTCAACTATAATATGGCTAATAAATGTAACGTGATAGGCTGGCTGTTCCACTAGTAACAATTTCTTTGACTTTGACAGTATGATCAATGTAATATTGTTGTCTTGCATGCTAATGCTGGTGCTGCTAAAATGTATTGCTTTCTATGCCTGAGTTATTTAGAAATAATGAGAATAACATTTAGAATCATTTTAATTAGTTTTAACTTAACTGCAATAAATAATCTACTTAGAAATATTACTTTAAATTAGGGCTGTTGATTAATCACACTTAACTCACGCAATTAACTCAAATATGAATAGTGATTAAAAATTAATCGTTAATTGCAATTTTAATCACTCTATTAAACAATAGAATACCAATTGAAATGTATTAAATAATTTTAGATGTTTTTCTACATTTTCAAATATATTGTTTTCAATTACAAAGTGTACAGTACTCACTTTATATTATTTTTTATTACAAATATTTGCACGTAAAAATGATTTAAAGTTTTTTTTCATATCACCTCATACAAGTACTATACTGCAATCTCTTTATCATGAAAGTGCAACTTACAAATGTAGATTTTTTTCTTACATAACTGCATTCAAAAACAAAACAATGTAAAACTTTAGTGCCTACAAGTCCACTCAGTCCTATTTCTTGTTCAGCCAATCACTAAGACAAACAAGTTTCTTTACATTTATGGGAGATGTTTCCCACTTCTTATTTACAATGTCACCTGAAAGTAAGAACAGGCATTCACATGACACTTTTGTAGCTGGCATTGCATACCATATATGCTAAACATTCGTGTGCCCCTTCATTCTTTGGCCACCATTCCAGAGGACATGCTTCCATGCTGATGATGCTCATTAAAAATATTATGCGCTAATTAAGTTTGCAACTGAATTCCTTGGGGGAGAATTGTGTGTCTCCTGCTTTGTTTTATCTGCATTCTGCCATATATTTCATGTTATGACAGTCTCAGATGATGACCCAGCACGTTTGTTTTTAAGAACATTTTCATTGCAGATTTGACAAAACCGATGTGAGATTTCTAAAGATAGGTACAGCACTAGAACAATGTTTAAGAACCTGAAGTACCTTCCAAAATCTGAGAGGGATGAAGTGTGGAGCGTGCTTTCAGAAGTCTTAAAAGAGCAACACTCTGATGCAGAAACTACAGAATCTGAACCACAAAAAAAAGAAAATCAACCTTCTTTGGTGACATCTGACTCAGATGATGAAAATGAACATATGTCAGTCTGCACTTGGATCATTATCGAGCAGAACCCGTCGTCAGCATGGATGCATATCCTCTGGAATGGTGGTTAAAGCATGAAAGGACATGCATCTTTAGTGCATCTGGCACATAAATATCTCGCGACGCCGGTGATGACGGTTCCATGTGAAAGTCTGTTCTCGCTTTCAGGTGACAGAGTAAACAAGAAGCAGGCAGCATTATCTCCTGCAAATGTAAACAAACTTGTTTGGCTGAACAAGAAGAAGGACTGAGTGGACTTATTGGCTCTAAAGTTTTACATTGTTTTGTTTTTGAATGCAGTTATATAACAAAAAAAATTCTACATTTGTAAGTTCAACTTTCATGATAGAAATTTCACTATAGTACTTGTAATGGGGGAATTGAAAAATACCATTTCTTTTGTTTTTTTACAGTGCAAATACTTGTAATAAAAATAAATATAAAGTGAGCACTGTACACTTTGTATTCTGTGTTGTAATTGAAATTAATATATTTGAAAATGTAGAAAACATCCAAAAATATTTGAATAAATGGTATTCTATTATTGTTTAATAGCGCAATTAATCACAATTAATTTTTTTAATAGCCTGACAGCTGTAGTTTAAATGCTTTATTGTCTTTTTTTTCTTTTTCTTTTTTTTGCCCCTCAGAGTAGCAAAGCCAGTTGGTAACAGTAGAATTTTAAATGTCAGTTGGGTATGTAGAACGGTCTGAAAAAGACCGTTTTGATTATGGAAAAAGGAATTACCATCTTAACTCTGACTAACTTCTCTCCCTGCAGATAATCGCTGGGATCACAGTCATGATCTGCTAGTGTCAATAGGACATTTCATGCTTTTCTCCCACGCTGCCCCTCATGATTGGGAGGAGCTCTCCATAAACATCCACAGAGCCACTTAATTGTTCAAATTGTTCAGTTGTTGTTCAAATCCCTCCTTAAAATTCTCCCCTTTGCTGTGGTGCCTACATAAAGCTTGATAGCATTTAGGCTGCTGGTGTGCTCAGATCCCTTCCCCGACCAATGTTGTCTCACTGTTTCCTTGTACTTTCCTATCAGTCTGTATCCATCTGATGTCGTCTTGTTTTATATTTCGATTGTAGGCTCTTTGGAGTGGAGACTGTTATTTTGTTCTTTATTTGTACAGTGCCTATCACAGTGAGTTCCTGATCCACGATTGGGTCTCCTCAGTGCTATGGCAATACAAATAATATATAATAATAACAGGGACTAGCTGTATTTTAATGTTTTCCATTTCCCTTTATTTTAGTGACGAGGGAAGGGGACTTGGAGAGTCTCAAGGACAGAGAGAAGCAATATTCTGAGAGTTTGGGAAGGGAAAGCTTTTTTGATAAGAGTGAATCTCGATTTGAGATAAATAACTTGTAAAGAGGCTTCCAAAGATGACTTTTAATATCTTGGAGTCTTGAGATCATTTCTTCCACATATGTAGTTTCCAGACTTGACCAGCCTGAAAAGCATAGTCCTGTGGTGACATCTTAGTAAGGTTACCCTATATGGAAGTGCATTTTGCAATCATAGCTAACTCACAAACAGATTAAGATACCCTTGCTTATGTTGAGGAGCAGCTCACTCTTCAAATAGTTCAGCTGATTTCAGAGGGAGTACTTGAGGTGCAAGGTACTAGTCAGTGTAAATAAGGGTATCAGAATCTCTCTCTAAAATTGTCTTGTAACAGGAAAAATACACCTAGGAATCTATGTATAACAATGATGTAATTCGTTTGCAAACTTTAGTAAAACTTTCTCCTGCCCAAAAATAAGTGTTCCTGAGGATCTGCCACAGTAATCGTCTTGGCTTGTGTGATTGCAGAAGGTCGCTAAGCAATTTGGTTTCACTCAAAGAGGGCGTTATTCCACCTTTCCTGTTTTTTTAATGTATAAAATATAGAAAAAGAACAGTTGTTCATCAGAATTTGTGGGGGGGTTTTTTGGGGCGGAGGGGGAATCTATTACTGGCATGACTTTCAAAACAATTCTAGTTTGACTGTTTTATCAGAGACCTAGATAACTTGGTTTGTAGTGGTTTTCCAGTGCTTATTTGAAGATATGTCCTGTTTTACAAACATTGGACATGCAAAGTAGAGTCCTAGTAAGAGGCGAGGAATAATTAAATATATAGTTGAGACCTGTAGGCCAGATTTTTAGAGAAGTTTTTTGCATACATTTGTAAGTGCAGTTACTGCAATTGGTCATGCATATCATACATTTGCATGTGCAAACGAGTATTTAGATGTCTTTTGATCACAGTAATTTTGCATTAAATCTGGCACGTTACACCCCAGATTCTTCAGAGAAATATGGTTATGATATGAATATGGCCTAAGATATATTTGATGCAAGATGGGTCTTGTAAGGTATCACTGGAAAAGTTATGATTTACTGAATGTGATTATCCGATTTGTATGCATGTATCATTTCTGTATCTAAAGTTAGGATTATTGACTACGTAACAATTACAACTGTGTGTCTATTTGGGGAGACACCCTCCAGACAACAGGCCATCAGCTTTGATGGGCCTTTAGGAAGAAACAATAAGACTTTAGAGATACAAGTTTCTCTCCTTCCTGAGAGGACATAGCTGTGACACTGCTAGGTCACACAACTAGCACATAGCTGTGACACTACTAGTTCCTGTCACCTGGTACTAAACACTATCGTGGACATCTAGTAATTTTCCACTAAAAGGAGGGGGAGATCAAGACGGGAAAACAAAAGATTCCCGCCTTATGTAAATCTATTGAAGGCTGGGCAATAAGGCAAACATGATTCTCCTCCATTGCCTACCCAAGAAGAAAGAATACTGAAAGTAACTGAAGAAAAAAAGGAACTAACCTGAGGGTAAAGGGAGGGATGAGTCCAGACTGAGGCCTTGTCTACCCTGCCACTTTACAGCGCTAAAACTTTCTCACTCAGGGGTGTGAAAAAACATCAGGTGGCATCCCAAAGGGGATCCAACCCGTCACACTATGTATACAAGAATGCAATGCAGGTCTCTGGTTTCTTTGATTGGAAATCGGATGTAATAAATATTAGTGTCAAACTATTATTTGGGCCTGAAACAAATACTGCGTTCACTTGGGTAAGTCACCTTTTTAATGGATCATCATTACTTCTCCAGTTGAGGAATATCAGTATTTTTTGGATTAATTTTAATTGATTCAGAAGGGAAATGTGGCATGTTTAGGATAAAGTCTTAGTGAAAAAACTGCAGTCAGTTTATCATTCAGAAAAGTGGTAACTTTATCATACTGCTTTTTACAAAGGCCAAAAATAATTACTTTCTAATGGAAAATATATCCCTTCTTAGGGTAATCTGAACCGATGACTATGGAAACATTTCCAAAGGTAGTGTTTAAATTTTTTTGGCCACTCTTTGTGAAACTGGAACCCCTTCCAGTTGTACAGTCTGTTTATATGAGGAGACTTTTTGATCTTGAAAATTCATTGAAGGTATCTTTAAGTTCTGTATGGGATAATAAAATCCTCTGAATATTATGAATTTAGCTCCCTAAGCAGCCTGTAGAATGCATTAATGCCCTGGCACCACATGCCAGACTTTCTTATTTCTGAACTTGAAAGTGGCTGCACAACCTTCTGCATTTGACCTAAATATGGAGGTTTGTGCTTCAGAGCCAGGTGTTTTAGAATAGGAAGTTTCAAGCCTGTTACATCATATTCAAAGACTCATGAAGTCTGTGTCCTCAAATGTTGGTGTCCTCAAGTTCTGAATGCACTTGCTGATTGAGTAGGGATGGCAACTTTCAAATCTCACAAAACTGAACGCCCCTGCCTCGAGGCCCCGCCCCTGACCCGTCTCTGCTCTGAGACCCTATCTCCCTCTCTCTGTTGCTCGCTGTCCCCCACCCTCACTCACTTTCACTGAGCTGGGGTAGGAGGGGTGGGGTGCGGGAAGGGGTGAAGGCTCTGAGATGGGGGTGTGGGCTCCAGGAGGGGCCAGAAATGAGGGGTTCAGAGGTTGGTGTGTGTGTGTGTGAGGGCTCTAGCTGGGGGTGTGGGGTCTGGGGTGGGGCTGAGGATGAGGGGTTTGGGTGTAGGAGGGGGCTCAGGGCTTGGGGTTGGGGTGCAGGAGGGGTTCGGGAAGCGGGGTCTCTGTGGCGCTTACCGCGGCTTCCAGGAAGCGGCCTCCAGGTCTCTGCTGCCTCTAGGTGCATGGGTGGCCAGGGAGTCTCTGCATGCTGCCCTTGCGCCTGCAGGTGCCACCCCCGTAGCTCCCATTGGTTGCAGTTCCTGGCCAATGGGAGCTGTGGAACCGGCACTTGGGGCCTGGGCAGCATGTGGAGCTTCTCTGGCTGCCCATGCGCCCAGGGCCTGCAGGGACCTGGCAGCTGCTTCTGGGAGCCATGCGGAGCCAGTGCAGGCAGGGACCCTGCCTTAGCCCCCGGCCCCCACTGCGCCGCCGACTGGGCTTTTAATGGCCCAGTTGGTGGTGCCAACTGGAGTCGCCAGGGTCCCTTTTTGACCGGGCGTTCTGGTCAAAAACTGGATGCCCGGCAACTCTGATTGAGTGGAGGCTTCCTTTGAAGGCACCTGGCCCAAATCATAACCTATCAGCCCCACTAATATTTGAGCTTATTTCTTATGCAATCAAATATGCTTACTCAGGGCTCTGTTCTGCTCTCACTCAGGGCTGTGTCGAAAAGATGCAGTCAAGTCCTGATATAATTATATTGTTCCTATGCTGGCTTGTTGGGGCAAATTCTTTTTTCATTTATACCAACGTAAATCTGGAGTAATTCCTGAAGTCAGTGAAGGCAGATTAATCTATTACTGAGGCCTGGTCTACACTACGGGGTTAGTTTGAATTTAGTCACGTTAGGTCGATTTAAAAATGACTGTATCCACACAACCAACCCCGTTCCGTCGACCTAAAGGGCTCTTAAAATCGACTTCTATACTCCTCCCCGGCAAGGGGAGTAGCGCTAAAATTGACCTTGCTTGGTCAAATTTGGGGTAGTGCGGATGCAAATTGACGGTATTGGCCTCCGGGAGCTATCCCAGAGTGCTCCATTGTGACCGCTCTGGACAGCACTTTGAACTCCGATGCACTAGCCAGGTACACAGGAAAAGCCCCGGGAACTTTTGAATTTCATTTCCTGTTTGGTCAGAATGGCGAACTCAGCAGCACTCAACAGCACAGGTCCCCCATGCAGTCCCCCCAGAATCGTAGAGCGTAGAATGTTTCTACACTCCCCCTATCATCTCCATCCCTGAGGTTATCGGAGATTAGAAGGTGAAAAAAACACATTCGCGATGACATGTTTTCCGAGCTCATGCAGTCTTCCCACACTGATAGGGCACAGCTTAATGCATGGAGGCATTCAGTGGCAGAGACCAGGAGAGAATTAAGTGAGCGTGAAGAGCAGAGGCAGGACACGATGCTGAGGCTAATGGGGGAGCAAATGGTCATGCTGAAGTGTCTGTTGGAGCTGCAGGAAAGCCAACAAGAATACAGAACCCCGCTGCATCCACTGTACAACCTCCTAACCTCCTCACCATGTTCCATAGCCTCCTCACCCAGACGCCCAAGAACATTGGCGGGGGGGAGGCTCCGGGAACCCAGCCATTCCACTCCAGAGGATGACCCAAGCAACAGAAGGCTGTCATTCAAACAGTTTGATTTTTAGTGTGGCTACAATAAGCAATGTGGCCTTGTCCTTCCCTCCTCCCCCACTCCACCCAGGCTACCTTGTCCGTTATCTCTCTCTCTTTTAATTTAAAAAAAAAAAAGAAAGAGGAAGAAAGAATGCATCGTTTCAAAACAATAGTTACTTTATTTCGAAGGGGGGAGGGTGGACATGAAACTGGTTTTCAAAGCCCTTCTAATGCGCAGCGTGCCTTGCTGTGCTATTCTAATTGCCCTGGTGTCTGGCTGCTCAAAATCGGACACCAGTCAATTTGCCTTCCACCCCGCCATAAATGTCTCCCTCTTTCTCTCACAGATATTATGGAGCACACACCAAGCAGCAGCAATAATGGGAATGTTGGTTGCTCTGAGTTCTGACCTAGTCAGCGAACAGCGCCAGCGAGCTTTTAAATGTCCAAAGGCACATTCTACCACCATTCTGCACTTGCTCAGCCTATAGTTGAACTGCTCCTTACTACTGTCCAGGCTTCATGAGCCATGGGAGCAAGGGGTAAGGTGGGGTTGGTGCGACCGCGTGGTGCTGCCAGCTGGGAGAGCAGCCTGAGGCAGAAGCCTCCAGCTTGCATGATATTCCAGGCAGGACTAAATCTTCATGAAACGAAACTTAAAGAAGAGAATGGCCTGGAATCACTTCCATTCGGTGCTCTAAGAGGAGGATAGCCCTGTCTGTCCAGGCGCCCCGATCGACCTTACCGAGGTCTGCCAGGAGCACCCAGGAGACGTACGACAGCTACCAGTCCTACTGCACCGTCTGCTGTGAAGGCAAGGAGCTGCTGCTGTGTAGCAGTGCAGTACCGCGTCTGCCAACAGTACCCAGGAGATGTACAGTGACGGTGAGCTGAGCGGGTTCCATGCTTGCCTTGGTATGGCGTCTGCATGGGTAACCCAGGAAAAAAGGCACAAAATGATTGTCTGCCGTTGCTTTCACGGAGGGAGGGGGCCTGACGACATGTATCCAAAACCACCTGTGACAAAGATTTTTGCCCCATCAGGCGTTGGGAGCTTAACCCAGAATTCCAATGGGCAGCGGAGACTGCAGGAACTCTGGGATAGCTACCCACAGTTCACCGCTCTGTAAGTCGATGCTAGCCACACTAGTGATGATGCATTCTGCCGACTTAATGCGCTTAGTGGGGACACACACAATTGACTGAATAAAATCGATTTCTAAAAATCGACTTCTATAAAATCGACCTAATTTCAGAGTGTAGACATTTATAGAGACAGTGGGCCCATTTTGGATCCTGCTTACACTATTTGTGTGCGTTGTAACTTCATTGACTTTGATAGAGTTACTCCAAATCTGGACTAGCTCCACTGATGCCAATGATGTTACTCCAGTTTTACCCTGATACAATTGAGAGCAACCCAGTCTCTCCAGCTGAGGGTTGAGGCACATTGCTGGACTTGACATTTATTTAGATTTATGAAAGAAGACAAAACTAGATAATACAAGCAGTTATATTGTCCTATTGAACATAGAGTGAATTGGGGGGAAAATAGTCTATTAGTGTCCAAGTTACATATCTCATCATCTTGGATCTTCAAAATCAATTTTCATGCTTAAGAAAACTATCCTCTGTTTTTGACATAAATTGATATATCTGTTTTGTTCTGGATTAATTCTCCATGATAGATATATGGAAATCAGAAGTTTCTTTTCTGCCAACTCCTGTGCTTGTTTGTTTACATGGTACTATGGTTTTCATAATCCCTTTGGTCACTGAAGAAATATTTTGAAAGTGGATTAACATCTCATTTTATCAACCAGCAGAAAGAGGCAGTGAGTTCTGATGAAAACTTTCTGTGTATAACTGCAGTATAAGTTAATAGCTCGCAAATATAAGATGAGAGTTTGAAAGGGTGCTTAATGTGAATCTGATTTATGTTTAAATTATGCTTCAGACAGAGGGTAAAAGTTTGGCTTTGAATTGAACTCTGAGTTAGCTTTCAGCTCTGGAAAAATAGGGTCATTTTTCGAATGACAAAATACAGTACCTTATTTATCAGAATTAAGAAAATGAAGGGTAGTTTAGTGGATTACACTAGGCAATATATTGGATTTATGGGGGATAGTGCAAAATCAGAGCAGCACCACAGGAGTCTGAAAACTAGAAAATCCCATATCCAGAAGTGATGTGCTTGTAAATAGGATGTTATTTTTCATGATACAGCCCTGAGACTGTGAGGCTTTACTGGACAAACTGGCTCAGGCTTTGAAAAGAATTTATCCAGGAGAATGAAGAATCTGAGTATAGGATTAGGACTGCCTATGATACTCTCTCAGCCTTCACATTTACACAAAGACAGACATACAAGAAGGATGTTTTCAGTACTTGAAACGTATGTTGTTATAGCACTCATAAATTTAGTCTTTTGAAATGACTCACAGTTTTAATACATTAATGACTGTACATACAAGTAATTGTAGTTGTTTGTCTACATTAAAATTCTGTGGATTAAATTTACATTTCATTGAATTAACTAATGTGGCAGCCAGGGCTTCTTTTATATTTGTTGCTTTCTTTTTTTTTTTTTTGATGGGACCAAATTATTTTTAGAAAGTGAACATGGAGGGAATCGGTAAAATTCCCGGGACAGGAGAGGTAGAAGTCCCTGATGGGAAAGGGATTCAGAGAAAAAGATAAAAAATGGATCCCAAGTGCTGAATGTCATAATAGCAATTGTATTTGAACCTTTTGGCTATCAGTCTAATTAGTGGTGAATACCAACTCAGGCCTGCTCTACACTTGGGGTTGGGGGGGAGGGAAATCGATCTAAGTTATGCAACTTCAGCTACGTGAATAACATAGCTGAAGTTGACATACTTAGACCTACTCACCACGGTGTCTTCACTGTGGTGAGTTGACTGCTGCCGCTCCCCCGTTGACTCTGCCTGCGCCTCTCGCAGCGGTGGAGTACAGGAGTTGACGGGAGAGTGCTCGGGGTTCGATTTATCACGTCTAGACTAGATGCGATAAATCGACCGCCGCTGGATCGATCGCTGCCTGCCGATCCACTGGGTAATATAGACATACCCCTAGTTCACTAAAAATCTTAGGCCTGAGATTTTATTTCTTAATGTGCTCCCATCTGAAAGTATGTGTGAAAGATTCTCTTCTCTATGAGCAAATGTGATTAAATAGTGGCTCTTTGTGTCGGTGCATTTACAATATGGTCTTCTGCATATGATCAGACACTTCTGGGCACTGTGATATGTTTTTCAGCAAATATCACAATAGTATGGGATACAATGTAATGGAAAGGAACTACAGTGGAACCTCAGAGTTATGAACAACAGAGTTACAAACTGACCGATCAACCCCAAGACCGAAACCGGAAGTATGTAATCAGGCAGCAGCAGAAACAAACAAACAAAAAACCCCAAAACACAGTACAGTACTGTGTTAAATGTAAACTGCTTAAAAAAAAAAAAGGGAAAGTTTAAAAAAAGATCTGACAAGGTAAGGAAACTGTTTTTGTGATTGTTTCATTTAAATGAAAATGGATAATAGCCGCATTTTTCTTCTGCATGGTAAAGTTCCAAAGCTGTATTAAGTCAATGTTCAGTTGTAAACTTTTGAAAGAACAATTATAATATTTTGTTCAGAGTTGCGGACATTTCAGAGTTACATTCCCAACGGTGTTCTTAACTCTGAGGTTCTGCTGGGTACTTTTTCCTATGGCCCCTATCCTGCAGTTGCGTCCCTGTGGATGAATACTTATGCCTGCAAGAAATCCACATGGGCACAAAGGATCCACCTGTGCAGATCTTGTTGCAGGCTCAGAAACTGAGTTTGTATAGCTACATTATATTGTGCACTGCTGAGTTTTGGTGAAATGACACCTTTACCCACATATAGCATTTTCTGTAATGGAATTTGTGTTGTGTAATCATGTAATGAAATACTCTGTTGTAATGCATATAAGAACAGAACTAATGTTCTTATGAAAATGCTAGAGCCTGATCCTGCAAACCTTACTCACAAAAATAGTCTCACTGACATGGGTCCGGACTACTCACTTATGTGAATCAGGGTGTGCAGAATTAGGCCCTTTACTCTGAATCTGCTAGCTCTGTCAAATTTAATTCTCAGCCCTAGAGTTGCAGTAACGAAGATAATTTATTTATCATTGAATGATGGTCAGTTTGCCATGCGAACGCCTAATATAATAACAAACAAATAAGAAGTACTGGTAGTTGTTTTGTAGCACTGAAATCCACTGACTCGTAGCAGTATGTTGTTTTTCTTTTGGTGTGCTTTTGTAAGAGTTCAGAGAGAAGTGCTTTTTTCTAGATAGTTGTATGTAACCTTTTCATGCAAAAGATTTTCCCAGCAAGTCTGTTGGCCTAGCAAAAAGCCTGCTAGAGAGGAAAACAGAGGCTTCAACTCATGAAAGTGAATAGGCAATCTTAGCTATGAAGAAGTGAATACACTCAGTCATCAAAGAGTACTTAAAGACAGTCTGTAAGTTATCAACAGAAACATAAGTCATTCTTTAGATCTGCAAGCATTGTGGGAGACTGTGAATTCCATGAGCCACTACTGCAGGGTCAAGCATGGCAAAGCAGCTTGTAAATGTATTTAATTTTAAAAGTCATGCTATATACTGGGCATAAAGAATTGCACTAAATTTGTTGCTCAAGGGTCATGATGTACGCATAGAAACTTAGTTTATTTTAGAACTCAGGAAAGCTCTCACTGACTGAATCAGGAATCTATAGATTGTACATATTTGGTGGTTATGTAAGATAAAACTTTTTTATATCCTATTGCAAGTGCTCCAGTTCCAGAAACACTCAGGTGAGAAATCCAGACAGTGCTAAATAGATAACACCTACTATAAGAACAATTTAAAAAAGTAAGTCAGTACCTTTGATGTGAAAAATAGCATAACGTAAATAGGCAATCCTAATGATCTTCCAGAATGTTGTCTGGTAAATGATGCTGAAATACCTGGCATGCTAACAATTCAGATAATTTCTCAACCTTCACTAATCAAAAGAAGCCAGAAATGTAGTAAATTACTGGGATGAAAGAGGACCAGATGGTCCCCTAAGCTGTTTGTTTAAGAAAATTTAGAAATTTTTAGTGGGGAAAGTTACTGGTGGGAATCTAAGTGAAACTGAACTCTGACTTCAGGGAAGATACAGGTAATTGAGTGTAAGTTCATGTGTGAAAGGGGATTGCAATCTCCATTCCCAAACACTACTACAAGGTTTGGCGTTGGGATGGGGAGAGTTAAAGAATCAGAAGGGTGCTGAATGTGGCTTCAGGCACTCAGAATTAAGCAACATGTTTATTTCCATGCTCCAGAAGTGAAAGAAACAGCTGTTTAATCAAGTTCATAAAGATCCAGATCCTCAGCTGATGTAAACCAGCATAGCTCTTATGGTTGGGGGAAGGCAATTTGCAGTAGCTGAGTATCTGGCCCACTGACACAAATGGCACAAAATTTAGAACTGAAAAATACATGTCAATAATCAGTGCTCATGGTCCATGTACATTACCAAACAAATATTGATAAAGGCTGTAATGATAAAGCTCAGATTCAGAAGCTGCTGCTGTTTTAACTGTGTACCTGGAACTAGGACATTGTTGTTTCACTTTGGAATGGATTGTATCCAGTAACATGACATAGATATTATATTTGCTAATATCATGATAAATATAAGATTTGTCTGAGATATTGTGCAAGATAAAAGCAACACAAGTTAAAGGAAAGTTTTAAAGAGATGATTGACAATACCTACTTAGTACAGTAAGTCTGACTTATTAAAATCTTACTAAAATGAATTGTTAGAACATATTAGAAGAGAATTCACACAAAGTAGTTGTTGTTCAGAGCCACAGGATTTTGTGGATCTCAGATGCTCTTGGAAAACAGCGTCAGATTCCTCCCTGCCCTCCCCCCACAACTGCCTTTTGTTAGAGTTATTTTCCTCTCATGTTTTGGTTCCTTCTCTTCTAATGGGAGTGGGCAAGTCAGCTGTTCTGCCCTTTGAATTTAGGATACTTAGGATAAATGGGGTTAGATTGAATGACCCTTGTGGTCCCTTCTAACCCTAATGGGTCTATGATTCACTAGACCAATCAAGTTGGTTCCTTTTTGTACAAATATCCAGGAATCCTGCTATCATGGAATCATTCCTTGGGAGGATAGTATGGCCAGCACTGTCAAAATTTGGGGCCAGATCCTTTGGCTTACAGTGGCGGTGTTGAGCTTTCCTGGCGATGCTAAGCAGCTGTAATGTCATTTTGACATGGCATGCGGGTTTTCCCCTGGAGATGTGTGCATAGCTATGCTTCCTGCCAGCCGGTAACTCCCTTTAATGTTAATTGGAATTATGTGTGTAGGGAAGGGAAGAAGAGGGACGAAGGGAAAAAACAAGTGTTCATATTTAATTCTTATTGTTATATGTATTGTAGCACCCAAAGGCCCCAGTCTGGATCCCAGTCCCATTATGCTAGGCATTGTACAAACACATAAGACAAATGTCTCTACTCTAAAAAGCTTACATTTTAAATAGACAGTACAGACAACGAGTGAGCAGAAAGGGATTCAATGTGTAAGCAAAATAGTGAGAGTGAAATGTTAACTTGTTTATATGCTGGGTGTGCACACAAACACACATGGATCAAGTCGAGTGAGGGGAATGGTAGGAGCTGCAGAGTCACTAGAAGTATTGGAAAAGGAAGGAAGGGATATGGGGTTGTTGCAGAGAGGGACAGAGGATTTGGGGGAGGAGGGTAGGAAAGATGAGGGAGAAGTTGGAAAGGACTGGCAGGGGGAATGAGGATCACAAACAGCCAATCAATGGAGAGGGAAGTCCAGCATCCTGACTGTAGAGTATAAAGATACTGCTTGTGCCTAGTGGAGTCTAATAGCAATCCTGCAAATACCTAGTCACACACTTAACCCTTAATTGAATTAAGTCAATGAAAACTGTTGGTGAAAAATCACGCCGCTTGGTTAAGTGGCTAAATGATGGATGTTGATGCCCCTTGGCACCAAGGACCAGATCCTCTAATCTGATCAAAATGATTTAAATTAAACAGGGTTTACAGCTGCTTTGCAACACTGTTGCAGTGCAAAGTAGTGTGAATGTACCATTCTGGTCCTTAAGTCTTTGCACTTGAGGTGGAGTTTCATGGGGCAATACTGATTTGGTGGCTTTGGTGTAATGAAATGGTCTCAGTGCTAGGTAATTTAACATGGAAATTAAGATTGTATTTCCTGAAGTTAACCAAAAAAAAAAAAAAAAGTAGAGAAAAATATATTCAGTGTTAACGATTTACAGTTAGCTCTGTAATTTGGTATTTTGTAATTAAAGAGCAAAAGCTGAGTTAGTTTCTGACAGATAATGTTAAGACTTTCTGAAACTTCTCCAGATCTTTCCTGCACAGTAACAACGAATCTTTACATATTACTGGCATCAAAGCATATTTTTTGTGCAGCAAAATTAGAGCATCCTATAGTTATGTTTGTAATGACATCACTTTGATTTTCTTTTTTTGATAATGACTTTTTTTATTAAGGGGGAAATTATTCACACATGCTATAATTTCTGATCCACTGGGATTTCACAATATACCTTGTCCAATTCATGCACAGTCTGTTGGCTTTTAGCCTAAACCATGCAATATTTATTAATTTGACCAAAAAATCTGGAAAATATGTAGTTATGAAGAATGGAGGAGCCATTCATTTCCAGTTGTGAAGGGCTGGCCAAAAAAGGGTTAAAGACTTTAAATCCAAGGACAATTCTAGAGGGATTGTTTGCATGATTATACTTTGAGTGGATATGGACTGCACACATGGTGCAAAGCTGAGGAAACACATGGCATTTCCTTGGGTGTTTGTATACAGGAAAAGCAGCCTGGTGAGATACATGACAAGTATGTGCAAAGACGAGTGGTATTCCACTTAGAAGCTTCAGAGCAGTGATGTCACACTTATAAAATGTGCTGTATATGAGAGGAAAAGCAAGACAGCTATTAATATTCCAGACCGAAGGTTCTTTGTCTTTGCGCTTAGCCTCTGTATCCGGAGCTGAAACAACTCAAGTGGACCCAAGGTGAACTGAAAAGAAATCAATAGTTCTTCTGTTAATAACAAATCCATTTTTATGTGAAATCATTTAATTCATGTATTTATTTGGAGTTCAAGTACCATGGAAGCACTTTATAATTATTGTCATAAAAAAGACTTATGAACACATCAGGAACTTGAACAGATAAATTAGTCATTGAAGAAGCTGTCTGGGGTGAGATCGGGGTTACTGGGGTTTCACTAACTCTACTTCAACAACAAATTCAGAATGTTTCCTGCTGTACATTAGAAACTGCTCTATTTTAATTAAGGCCATCTGGAAGCTCAAAAGGACTACAGGTCTAAAAGTACTCAAAGGTGAAAACACTATTTCATACTCACATTTTTGTCAGACAAGAGACCTTCTTTACAAGCATGTGTTCTTCATGGTTTAAAACACTGAGGACTGTACAGTGTTTTACTTTAGTCAGATGTATCTTTGACTGTATGTGCTCTGAAAACTGGATAGGTGTTTTGACTGTACTCTATTTGGGAAGAGCATCTGATATATCATAAAAATGTCGAGCTGGAAAGGACCTTGAGAAGTCAAGCCCAGCCCCCTGCACTGAGTCAGGACCAAGTAAATCAAGGCCATCCCTGAAAGCAGTTTGTCCAACTTGTTTTTAAAGCTTCCAGTAATGGGGGACTCCAGGACCTCCTTTGGAAGCCTGTTCCAGAACTTGACTACCCTTAGAGTTAGAAAGTTTTTCTTAATATCTAATCTAAATCTCCCTTGCTGCAGATTAAGCCCATTACTCCTTGTCCTACCTTCAGTGGACATGGAGAACAATTGATCACTGTCTTTTTTTGCAATAGCCATTAACATATGGGAAGACTGTTATCATGTCCAGCCTCGGTCTTCTTTTCTCAAAACTAAACATGCCCAGTTTTTTTAACTTTTCCTCATAGGTCAGGTTTTCTAAATCTTTTATCATTTTTATTGGTCTCCTCTGGACTCTTTCCAATTTGTTCACATCTTTCCTAAAGTGTGGTGCCCACAATTGGACACAATTCTCCAACTGGGACCTCACCAGTGCCAAAAGGGCCAATTACCTTCTGTGTCTTACATACAACACTCCTGTTAATACACGCCAGAATCATATTAGCCTTCTTTGCAGCTGCATCATATTGACAACTCATATTCAGTTTGTGGTCCACTATGAGCTCCAGATCATTTTCAGCAGTACTACTACCTAGAGAGTTATTCCTCATTTTGTATGGTATATTTGATTTTCCTTCTGAAGTGAAGTACTTTGCACTTGTCTTTATTGAATTTCATCTTGTTGAATTCAGACCAAGTCTCCAATTTGTCAAACCTGTCCTCCAAAGTGCTTGCAACTGCTCCAAGCTTGGTGTCCTCTGCAGATTTTATAAGTATACTCTCTACTCCCACTATCCAAGTAATTAGTGAAAATATTGAATAGTACTGGACCCAGGACTGAGCCCTGCAGGACCCCTTTAGATATGCTCTTCCAATTTGACAACAAAACATTGATAACTACTCTTCCAACCAGTTGTGCACCAATCTTATAGTAATTTCATCTAGAACACATTTTCCTAGTTTGCTTATGAGAACGTTGTGTAAAACTGTGTCAAAAGCCTTACTAAAACCAAGATATATCATGTCTACTGCTTCCTCCCATTCACTAGGTCAGTAATCCCATCAAAGAAGGAAATTAAGTTGGTATGACTTTTTTTTTTCTTGACAAATCCATGCTGACTATTCCTTATAACCCTGTTGTCCTCCAAGTGCATACAAATTGATTGTTGAATAATTAGCTCAAGTACCTTTCAAGGTATTGAAGTTAGGCTGATTGGTCTATAATTCCCAGTCCTCTTTGTTCCCCGATTTAAAGATGGGTACTATGTTTGCCCTTCTCAAGTCTTCTGGGCCCTCTACTGTCCTCCAGCAGTTCTCAAAGATAATTGCTAATGGCTCTGAGATTGTTTCAGTTAGTTCCTTAAGTACCCTAGGATGAATTTCACCGGGTCCTGCTAAGTTGAACATGTCTAAATTATCTAAATATTCTTTAACCTGTTCTTTTCCTATTTTGGCTTGCATTGCTTCCTCCTGGTTGTTAATACTAATTGTTCTGAGTGTCTGGTCACCATTGATCTTTTCAGTGAAGACTGAAGCCAAATAGGCATTAAGCACCTCAGCTTTCTTGATATCATCAGTTATTAGCTTCCCCATTAAGTAGAAGACCTACACTTTCCTTAATCTTTTTCTTGCTCCTAATAATTATTTAGAGAACCTCTTCTTAATGCCTTTTATGTTGCTTGCTAAGTGTAACTCATTTTGTGCATTAGGGTTAGTCTACGCTGTAGACTATGCTGCCGGAGCACATCTGGTGAAGATTCTGTCTGCTGACAGGAGAGAGCTCTCCTGTTGGCATAATAAAACCACCTCTGTGAGAGGCAGTACCTACTTTGGTGGGAAAAATTCTCCCACCAAAATAGCACTGACCATACCAGCGCTTAGGTCAGTGTAACTTATGTTGCTCACGGGGTGGCTTATTCCCTCCCCTGAGCGACATAAGTTATACCAACATAACCTGTAGTGTAGACAATCCTTAACCTTCTGGTTTTGTCCCTACATACTTGTGCTGTTCTTTTGTTCTCCTCCTTATCAATTTGACCATGTTTCCACTTTTTGTAGGATTCCTTTTTGATTTTCAGGTCATTAAAGAGCTCCTGATGGAGCCATATTGGCTTCTTACTATTCTTCCTGTCTTTCCTTTGCATTGGAATAGTTTGCACTTGTGCCTTTAATATTGTGGCTTTGAGGAACTGCCACCTTTCCTGAACCTGTTCCCTTCAATTTTCTTCTGATGGGACCTTACCTACCCATTCTCTGACTTTGTTAAAGTCTGTTTTTTTGAAATCCACTACCCTTATTCTGCTGCTCTCACTCCTTCCTTTCCTTAGAATCATGACATCTATCATTTCATGATCACTGACACCCAACTTTCCTTTTCAGCTTCAGATTTTCTACCAATTTCTCCCTGTTGGTCAGTATCAGGTCTAAAATGGCTGCCCCCCGGTTACTTCCTACACTTTCTGTAACAAAAGGTTATCCCTGATACATTTCAAAAACTTATTGGAAATTTTGTGTTTTGCTGTATTTCTTTCCCAACAGATGTCTTGGTAGGCAAAGTTCCTCTCCACCCCAGGTCCTGTGTTTTCGATATTTCTGTTATTTGCTTTAGAAATGATTCTTCGGCCTCTTCCTGATTTGGTGGTCTATACATGCATGCGTAGACTGGAATATAGGTAAGAGAACAGCTTTGAATTTGAACTGCTGTTAAGGACACAAACAAATTGGTTCTGTAAATTGCTGAGTGCCCTCATCTCTGTAGGAATTGAGGACACTGAGGAGTTCATCACTTCACAGCATTGGGCCCAAGTTTACTCTTGGTGGCTTTTTGGAAGGGTAGGGGAAGGGCACAAGTCTTAAAGGTGAATTGAACTGCTTTTTACCTGCCATGATCTGAGTTCCTCAGGTTGTTATTTCTTCGTACAGCTCACGATATCTCTAGCACTTAAAGCTAGAGCATTGCATTCCTCCTGCAGATCCAATAGTTTGCAAAGTTACCAACTCTAGCAGGGGAAACACAGAAACCTGAGAGTGGGTAAGTGGAAAAAGGAAGTATTTTAAATACTGTGGGCCTGAATGATCACTGTTGCTCTAATTTTATGGTGCATCAGCCCGCTTTATTTTGTTTTTAAAGCATTTTTTTGTAATTGAGTCTGCACTTGTATTCCATTAAAGATTTGGGATTGTAAATCATTCCACTTCAAAACACACTCAGCTGCTATAGATTGGTGTGGTTCCACTAACTGTAAAGGAACTATGCCCTTTTAAATCAGTCCCTATATCTTATAACATTTCTGTAGCTCACATCCCCATAGAATGTGGAGCAAAAAAAAAACATTTCTTTTTTGCCTTCGTGAATACTCTCAAACTTGCAGGTGCTTAAGGGTATTTACATGCATCAGTCAGGTGAGCAGTTGCACAATTACTGAAACTGTGTGTGTAGATTTGTGGTTTTACAAATGCACACAACATTTGTGTGCATATCCCTAGAGCCATATTGGAAATATGAATCTTGATGTGATATTTAGAGAAAAATAAAGGGATTGACTTCTTTATTGCAGAATGTGAATAGATTATGGACATAACACAGCCCAGTTGTGCAGTAATGCCTCATTCCTTATGGCATTATAAAAAACATATATGGTGCTTTTCATCTGCATTGATCTGAAATTGCTTTACAAGCTTCACAAAACTGATCTACATACTGTGGGTCAGTCTTTGCTCTGTTACACCAGTGTCAATTCAGAATAACTCCACTGAAGTCAGTGGTATAATTGATGGAAGAATTTAGATATTTATGAATTGTTTCTCCCTCCCTTGAAATACAGTCACTTCTGGGAAGACATGAGGCAGCTGTATAACAGTGCACTGTAATGCTACTGTAATCTGCCAGAAGAATCCCACAAAAAAGAAAAGGGTAGAACTCCATTGGTAGTCTGGAAAATTTAGGGCCTGATCCTGCCCCGTTGAAGAATTCCAAAGGGTTCAATGGGAAAAGGATAGGATTGGTTATGTGGCAGTATCCTTTCTATGTGGTAACTGTGCAATTCCATGTTACAGTTATATCCTGTAAAAAGTGCTTTCCCTCCAATATGGGTGTGTAGCTTCCATTGCAATAAAAAGAATGTGGCCACATTTTAATATCTGGGTGCCTAAAGTTAGGCTCTGAAATCCATATGTAGACACTTAAATAAGAACCATCATTTTAAGAGGTGCTGAACACCTAGATCTCCCATTGACTTCAAGGGGAAAATATACCCGTTGGGTATATGGATTTAGGTGCCTAACTTTATGTACCCAAAGACTTTAAGCAAATGCATTAGCCTTAGTATCATTTATATAGAATATATCTCCCTGTGTTAGACAATACATAAGCACATAAGAATGGTCATATTGGGTGAGACCTATGGTCCATCTAGCCCAGTATCCTGTCTTCCAACTGTGGCCGGTGCCAGACGCTTCAGAGGGAATGAACAGAACAGGGCAATTACTGAGTAATCCATCCCATCATCCAGTTCCAGCTTCTGGCAGTCAGAGGTTTAGGGACACACACAGCTTGTGGTCAGGCATGGGAAGATGAAGCTCAAGACAATGTGTACTAATGTAATCTAATATAGTGGGGTGATGAATTCATCAGGTCATAATTACTGCTTCTTCAGGGAAAGAGTCAAAAGAGAAGGGGCACATGCCTGATGCTGAAGGACAGCCTTTTTGTGCCTTAAACATTGTGGAAATTATTCAAGAACAGTTTAGCCCTATATAAAGACTATCACTGTTTAGTAAGATTTGGATAAGCTGCTATGAAAGGGCTGGTTGAGAAAATTAAAATGGCCCAGGGCTTTTTCTCACACACCCATTTTATTTAATGGACTCTCCATGTTTTGTGCTGTGTACTGGTGCCACTGGATTGTTAATTCAAATGAAGCCCCATCTTTATTTCCTCCACATTTGAACTTGAGCAATCTGAGTAATAAAATTTCCATTTGGGTGGACCCAATCCTGCGAACATTTATATAGTGCATACTCCTGTAAGTAGAACCATTAAAATCAACGAACCAGATCCTCAGCTGTGACCAAGCTGAACGCAGGCTATGTCAGGGGTGTGTGTTCAAGGGTTGCTGAAAGGTTCTTCTTGTACAACCCTACTTCTGGTCCCACTGTTCTGTGTTATACCAGCATATCTTACCTATCTTACTATTATATCTAATCTATTTTATCTCAAGTAGTAGAGCTGGTTAGCAAACTGAATTTTCATTCCATGGGAGAAAAATACATTCCGAATCAGAACGAAAAGACAAAAATTTCCACAGATCAGAAATTCAGAAAAATTTCATTTCAGAAGCATTAAAATGTTGACAGTTTTGATAATGGTGATGTTATATTTTAATATAATATAATATATTATAGTAGTCAAAATTAAGTGAACGATAGTTAAAAGAAAACATTTAAACATTATTGAAGCAAAATGTTTTGATACTTCCAAATTGACACAAGATAGTCAAAATGAACAGTTTTGAAATTTTCCTGTAAAAAGTTTAATGAAAATCAACATGTTCATGTGAAACACTTAGATTATGATGAAGAAAGTGCATTTTCTGATTGGAAAACTGTTTCCATCTAAAAATTTTTGACCGGCTCTGGAATGTAACTAAGTACTTATATGGTGTTCATCACTGTCGTATCTGAATGCCTTACAAATATTCACTTGAATTGGATTTTCTTCATCTCAACACTCCAGTATGTTGGGGAAGTATCACACCCGGTTTATTGATGGCTGCTCCAATTGATACTTGGATGCAAATGTCAAAGGTGGCCAAAAACATAAGTAAGGATCAGCATAGCACAGGGCTGCTCCAGCCACCCCTCTCTCTACTCCTTACCCCCACTTTTTTTCCAGACACATTCCCTTTTCTCTTCTACTCCAGAAGCAGGGAGAGGGAGTGGCATAAGAGCCCTTATATCAACTCTCTGCCACCAGAAATTAACCACTACAGTGTGGGTTACCCTCCCATGGCTGGTAAAAACAGCATTAGAGTAAGATGGTAGTTGGTAGTGCACTGCGGAAAGGTGGTACTACAAGGAAGGAGCTGGCTTGTTGGATCTACTTGTGAGAGACCAGGCGACTGTATTTTCAGGATAGGGCCTTGATTTTGCATAAAGGTCCCTATCAACATATATGAGGTAGAATTTATTGAGGACCTGAGGAGGTGGTGATAGTAATATTAATAATAATAAAATATATGGCACCTTTATGACACCGTGTATCACAAAGGATTCCAGAGTACTTTATAAAATGCTGTAAGAATCTTTTCACCTAACATTGAAAATATTCCTCTGGAATGGAATATGGCAGATGGTTAATAGCATAAATAGCACAATAGTATAGAAGGGAAAGTAAGAGAGAAAACTGTGTATCCATCTGAACCACCGATGGAAATATTGGCTTCCAGGCATCATATAGCAATCCAGATTGTAATTTGGGAAGATGTAGGGGTGCTATTGGATCCATTTTGCCCAGCACTAGTCAGGACCTTGGTTTACAGGGCAGTTCATGGGAATAGACTGTAACAACAGCATCCTTCTATTCCATGGATTTACCTCTAGTATGTATTAAGAGTCATTAGCTCCTCATTTGATGGGGGTAAAATTATATTTATACTGCCTTTTACTCCTTTTTTAACAACACAAAGTCAACATAGCTATGAGGGGAGAGCTGGATTCTCATCCTTGTTATTCACCAGTTGATGTTTACTATTATTCAATCAATCATATCTGCTTAAACCCACTGAATATGGCAATCAAACCAAAAGCTCTTGCAAACTTAAGCACATTTAACATGGAAATCAATGAAAGAAAATAAACAGGAAGCCTTACAATACTATTTTTACAGCCACTGCTCAGAGAAAAATCACACTTTAAGTGTCACCTGAAAGATGGCTCCCCTAAATCCACTTTGTGGAATTGTTTTAGTATGGACTTAGATTGATGGGTGTCATCAACTGCATCATTAAAACCACTTCTTGTAGCATTTGGGATTACTTTGGAGGTTTCCCACTGAGGTAATGACCAAGCTGAATTCAGTCAAGTGGGTGAGATCTCATGAGATCACAGCAGTACTCTCAGCCATATCACTTTTGTTTTTTGTAACCAAAGATTTTTTTCAGTGTTACTACCACTATTGATAAAAAGTTAACTTCTCTAAGATAATCATCCAAGGATCACTGTAAAATAGCTACTCTTCAGCAGCTTGTTTTCATAACCTGCAATTAGAAGTGATGTGATCCCCTGTTCATCATTAATTCATAGATGACTTACAGGAGTTTTTGTGTTCCTCCAGTTTCTATGCCATAATGCTCTTCACCTGAATAGTCACAATCAGCAAATCAGAGTTGTTATTCTTACTAAGAAACACATCACACTAAAAACATTTTTCTGTGTAGCTATCTGGTTACCCATGCAAGAGACATGGTATTGTTACCGTGTTCCCAGGATAAAACTAAGCGTTGTGAGTAAAACAGAACACACTGTTCCTTTTACATGACTGATTTGAATCAGACTGATTCAAGTTTATGTTCATGGCAGGTTCATTTTCCAAGTTCACAGTGTAAGTCAGATGGCAGTTTTAGACTTTTTTTTAAAAATTCATCAAGCCCTCTTTTTACAAGAGTTTGAAACAATGGTTCTCCTCTGGCTTACACCAGTTTTACACCAGGGTGACCCCACTGTCTTTAATTGAGTGACTGTTGATTTATAATGGTGTACGAGGAGAATCAGATCAAATATCTGCAGAGAACAAACAAACAGGAAGAGAGAATTAGAGTGTGCAGTTTAAATTTAAAATGTTCTTGTGTTCTTGAGATAATTGCATTAACAATGGAGAGGGTAAAGGTTCAGGTCTATAAATCACGCATTATATTGGTGAAAGTAGATGTCCTTGTTGGGAGAGAATGCAAATCTTCTACATTGAACACTATTCTGTGCTAAATTTCATTTTGTCCAAGGCCTCATAGAATGGGTATGATTTATTCATTTCCTGTAATCCTGAAGGGGTGAAATGTCCATTTGTGGTTGCATTTATGACTTTAATGGGGGGTTTTGAAAATGAGCTGGAGAAGTTACAGGTGTACTGGGAGCTGCTTTGGGTTTCATCTAGTTTAGATTTAACGTGCCCTGCCAACCACTGTTGCGTGGCAGGCAGGAGAATATAGAAGAGCTCTTGTTGAGGGGAAAATGTGAGTTAGATGCATGTCGTAATTTATTCAAGCTCTGTACTAAACTGGCTTTTTTAAAAAAATGTGGCTGTTGTATACAGGGCATCAAACAACACTCTTTAACTCGATGAGAACTGAGTGACATGCTCAAGTTCAGAGCCTTGGAAAAGGCTAATCCCGTTTGACTGCTCATTCAGAGCAGTTATCAGCAATCTTTAGCATATTATTCTGCAATCATTTCCTTTCTTCTGAACTGTAAATTGTTTAGCAGCTTAAATGCAGATCAGAGTGATAGTGTTTAGTCTCCTGAAGAACAGGCTGCCAGTGTTACTAATGGTGTTCTATTTAATACCTGGAGTTTTTATTCGGACTTAAATTCTGAGTACAGGCTACATTGTGCCTTGCGGCACATCCCTGAGCAAAAGGGGCAGAGCAGAGAGGGAGCCCCTGGAAGCACAGAGACACCCCAGTGAGGCACAATCCCTCTGCATCTCCCGTGTCGCACTACGGAGTAAATTGCTACAACAGTTTAAAAAGTGCAGCATATTTCCTCATGAATCCAGCCTTGTCTGCACTGCAGCTGGGTGGGTGAGTCCCAGCTCCGGTAGACAGACGTGCGGTCAGCTAGCGGTAACACACTAGAAATAGTAGAGACTCGCTCTAGCTCAACAAAAATAGTAGTGTGAATGTTGCAGCACAGGCCACTTTAGCTCAGACACAAATGGGGCAGGCGTGCTTGGATTCAGGTGGCTAGGCCCAGCCGCCACCCATGCCGCAACATCCACATTACTATTTTTGTTGAGCTAGAGCGAGTCTGTGAACCTGTGCAGGGAATCACACCTCCCAGTTGCTGGGTATGTCTACGTACCTTTTGTGGGGGAAAGCCATGGTTCTGTCCCAGCCTCCCTTCGTCCCGTCCACTCCCCAACCCTGCCTGACCACTTGGTCTTACACCAAGCTTTCCCCTTGACCCCCTAGAGCTTATTCTGAATTGTTGTGCAGGGGTTGGGAGGAGGCTTACTCCTTGCACAGCCACATGAGACCAGGGAATGGTCTAGCCCTATATTTTATGTTGTACTTCATGCAAAACATGGGTCTAATTCTGATTTCACTTACATTGGTGTAACACAGAGTGGAGTTACTCCTAATTGACCCAGGTGTAACTGAGAGCAGAATTTGCTCAGTGTCTACAGGAATAAAATATGTAAAATTCTGCTGGAGTAGTGTTTGTTGCCCTAGAATAATGTTCTGAATAGTAGGGCTGAGTAAATAATATGCACTGAAGAGTTGACTTGATTAATTGTATCTTTTCCCCCCTCTCCCAATTGTGGGATGTCACAAGTAAATGATTTACTCCACAATTTTTTTGAGTTTAAAAAAATATTTATTGTTTGGACCAGTGGCAAACAGGTTACTGTACATATCTTATACCTGATATGCAACCTTTAAGCTGTTTACTAGCTGTGACTGTCCACATTAGTCGCATGTTATTATTTGTGTTCCTCAACCTGTGATCAGTTTTGGGAACTGAGTTTAGAAGGGATATTGGGGAATTGCAGGGGATTCACAGATGGGAAATGAGAATGATTAAGGCAAGTAATAATTCTCATGAAAAGAGAATGAAATGACTGGTACATGCTTCAAGTTAAGCGGGTGCTTAAGTGCTTTTCTGAAATGGGTCTTTATGCAAGTTATATTTTGAAACCTATAAGGTACTACCCTACAGTTCTTACACAGACACACATCACTGGTGTAAAGTCAGTAGAGGTTCTTTGTTCAGAAAGATTACAGGACTAAGCTCTTAGAACCAGATCTTGAGGTCCTGAAGCCACTGGGTGCTCAGCACATTTCAGGATGGCCTAGGTTAATGACTAACAAAAGCCATGACATTGGTAATGCCTGGGAAATGGAAGGCATGGTTATCTACAGTCAGATGGCTTGACATTCTCTCTAATTCCACCAGTGGTTGACTTCCTCTTTCTTACTTAGAACGGTAATTAGCACTTTTTATATGACTTTGAAATATTAGAAGGAGAAACATGAAGGATAGCACTGAACACTCTTGCACTTTTTTTGGAACATTGTTTTCACGTAGTGGTGCCAGCTGTTTGTTTGGCTCTGTCTGGTTAACGCTCTTTCTGTTGAAGGTTTAAAAATGCATATATGTTATACTGAAACCAAGACATTGGTCTAGTGGAGACTATTTTAAGTGTGCAACAAATGGTAGAATCAGAGATTGATTTACAATGCATTGTTCCTCATGTAACGGGCAAAAGTCTTAAAATTTGCCTCAGCCCACACTTTCTCTGGGTCCCTATCCAATGGGAAAACTAGATACCATTTAGAATGTGGTCTGTTACAGTATTTAATGTTTTACACCTACCAGAAGTTATATCTAAATGAATTCTTCTTTCTTGTAAGTAAGTGAATTTTTCATATGATCTGTGACTCACGAGAGAATTTCCAATAAAGGGGAAACCCCATCTGATGCCCCAAAACCTCTTTCTTATTTCATCAAATTATCACAGCAGTTTTCTTTGACACACTCTGTATGTCAACACTTGTGGGCCAATCCTGATCCAAGATATACAATACACCACCTATTTACACATGCCTCCAATGTTCTAATAAGTTAAGCAATATAGACCCATTACACTTTTTTCTCTTACTTAAATTTCTCTGTGTCAGATTTCCTCCCACTGGAAAATCAGCTTTCATCTCATCTAATATGGATACTCTGCAAAAGGGTATTTGAATTTTAAATACAGAGCAAAGATGTAAAGAAAAAATTAGTATAAACGAGTTGACATAATGAGTATATTTTTTAGTGCCTTCCTTCCCCATCTTACTAAGGTTAGTGCCAAAATCCTCCTTGTAAAACATACCATAAGAATCCTTCTCCATACTGATATTTGAGTAATGGGGAGGACGGGGAATTTCCCAAATACATTATTTAGGCATTGATAGACCAGTATTGTTGAAAAAATAATTTGAACATCTGTAGAGCTAGTTGAATAATGAAAATGCCTATTTTCAAATAACATTTTCAGGGGAGGAATATTGATGGAAATAGTTACCATGAACAATTTGATGAACAATATTTATATTTTAAGCATTTTTCAGTTTTAACTAGAGCCGTGATCCTGATTAACTTCTGATTTCCCCTCTGCTCTTTTGCCATCTTCCCTCATTCCCTAACTGCACCCCTTCCACGTCACACACATAGGTTTTCCTTATTTTCCTTACATAAAATAATAACTATAGGGTAGAATTTACAAAAATGCCTAAGTCCCATTTTCAAAAATGAGGAGACTAAATCTCACTGACGCTCATTGAGACCGAGGCTCCTTAGTGCCTAAATCGCTTTTGAGAAATGGGACTTAGGCTCTAAATCACTTAGGGTGCTTTTGCAAATTTGTAGACCAAATAAGCAGAAAGAAAAATAGAAACAAGAGGAAAAGGCATATTTTTCATGAGGGGTAAAGTGCAAAGGAATGCTGGAAGATCAGAAAAACCTATGTGAAAACTGTAGCCTTGGGGGCTATCCAACATTCCCTTTCATTTCAAGCACTCATTGATTTGCTGTTGTGAACTGTGGTGATGTAGAAAGACACTTGAAAGGATTTCTGATTAATATTGTACATGAAACAATAATCAAATATGTAATCATCTTTAATTGATTTCACTGTGAATTTGTCATATTTGATTTATAGTCTACAATAAATAGACAAATAAACAGTTCATTTTAAATCAGGGAGTACTGATTATACAGTGGTTAAGGCTCTGTTTCAAAGCCCACTGAATTCAAAGGTAGCATTTCTATTTACTTCAGTGGGCTTTTGATCAGGTCCTAAATGTTGAATGTACAGCTTCATAATTCTTGTATGTCATAGGTTTTTGATGAATTCTCTTCTCTTCAACATTAGAATAGTACTAATATTAAGAAAACAGAGGACTCATTTTAGATTTTTCTATGCAAATATTTCAGCATGGACACAGCAGATGAATTCAGATATAGGAGTCTGTTTTTCCCTTGAGGCCTTCATAATCTCCATTGCCAGTAATATATATTGCATATATGCACAACAGTGAGAAAAGACCTCATAGGGCCATATTCAGACTTTATTTAAAGGAATGGAACATGGAAGTCAATGAAGTTGATTCCAGTTGAATTCAGTGAGTTTTGAAACTGAGTCAACTGAAGTCAGTGAAGTGAAGGGAACTGAGTCAGTTGAGTTGCACCCACTTACACCAAGTCTAAATTTGTCCATTTGTTGACCCCTGTATGGGGAAGACACTTTTGTGAGGATGTCTGATAGGGCAAATTCATGAGTCATGATGTTGCAATGTGATGACGTTACTTTAATATTTTGTCACGCAGCGTGATGATGTAGTTAAACCTCAGAGTTTTGTGGTGCAATGACATTGCGATGAGACAATGCATTGTTGTACAGTTCGCCTTAGACCCAGTCCATCTCCCACTGAAGTTAGTGGAAAGACTCCCATAGATGTTAATAGGGAGCTGGGTTGGGCACCTTTACGTAGATGTGCAGAAATCAGCCATTATGAAATATACTCTAGGATTCAAGTCACATGTGATCCCATAACAATGCATTTGGATTTAATGGTTAATATAGGAACATGCAGACTCCCCTCAGGGTTTTAATATTTTAACTTACCGGTCCGAACAGTGGTTACGAGAAGCAAAAAAACCACACCCTAACTACTCAGACTTTTTGTGGAATCAAATCATGTTGTATGCCTAATGTCCAGGGAGCAACCAAAGCTCAGGATAGGGGCATCTGGTCCATTATTTGAAATGTGTCTTACAGATAAACATTAATGACTTTTTGTATAAAATAGAGTGAAACAAGTATGATATGTTTTATTCTATGCAAATCTGTCCCAGCAAAGGATCAATTTATAACTTTCATGCTTTTATAAATAAGTGAGAATAGCTGTCAGGCAAATTAACTATTGGATTAAGTGCAAACATAAGGCTCTGAATTTAATTAAACCATTTTATATTCCTTTTAATCTTTGAAAGCACTTTGGGGGATGAAACTCCATAGAAGGCTGTACAAACAACTACTCTAATACCCATACTGAATTTGGATGGTCTAGTCTGCACAATACTACTTGTGACACAGGGCTAAACTCCCCCCTACCTTGTTAAACCCCATGTTTTGGCCCAGAGACTAAAGTGAATTTTCATTTGAGTAGTTTCCTCCAGTTCATACTACTCTGGGACGGGCAGGATCCCGCTTCATCCCATGGAATGGGTAGTTACATTTGATACCCTAAACTTGCAGATATTAAACTATTCTTATTAATCCTTCCATGTTGCAAATGGCATTCTGTGGGATTACAGTGCAGGAAAACATACATTTAGTATTCTTCTTGGAAATCTCTGCCCATTATAACGGTCACATTTTAGTAATAAATGAGATTAACAACTATTAGTTAATAATTTTCTCAAAGGTACTGCTTTTATACTTTGAGGGGCTTCCTTCTATTTCTTGGAACAGGTGCTTCTGAACTCATTGTTTAATGGCAGTGACATTTGCAGCCATTCCCTCCTTGAAAATTTAAACAGACCTTCTTGGTTATTTTTTTCCAAAACATAGGGATAATGTATGCCATTTGATAAGCTTTAAAGGGTCTTCCGTAAATCTAAGTCTTTGCGGTGTTGAAACCCATTATCTGATGGGAAGTATGATAGGAATTATTTAATAAAATATAGCAACTGCTGATTGTCACCAATCAGAAGAGCTGTAAATCATAGGAATTGTGAAAAAATATTTACAGTGTAGCAACGTATTATTGTGGGAATTACATCACTTTCGAAGAGGACATTTGAGAAACGCACTGTGTCTCAGAATTAAAGATCGGGATGAGTAAAACTTGGAAAATGGTTTTGCTTAGTGCTCCTGCCTGCTACTGCCATCATGTAACTAGAGAAAATTGTTCAGCTTTCTTTGATCTTTCAGTGCTAATGGATTTTTCAACTCTCTTTGTTTTAAGGATGGTTATTTTCAGGAGGAAAGCGTTGTTTAGAACTATTTTACCCTTATCATCTCTTGGGTATTTTTGTTCATTCTCACTTCTAAATATTACTATTTTGTGCCTTACTCAGTTTACGGAAGAGGGATAATAGATTTTTAACCCTGATGGAAATTAACCATTGGAACAATTTACCGAGGGATGTAGTGGATTTTCCATCACTTGTCATTTTAAAATCAAGATTAGATGTCAATCTAAAAGATATGCTGCAGCTTGTCTAGAAATAATGGTCTTATTGCAGGAATCACTGGATGAAATTCTATGGCCTGAATTATCTGGGAAGTCAGACTAAGTGAGTGACCTTAATGGTCCCTTCTGGCCTCAAAGTATATGAATCTGTGAGTCTCTGAAAATTACTTAATTTAAATTACAGTTCTACTTAATGGCATTTCAGTCAGCCAATTGAGTCTGGTTGCTGGAAAAAGTTCGTAGAGTACTAAGTAACTCATCAGAACAGCAACAAAAGTGTGGTACTTAGAAAAAACTCCCACTGAAGTCTTGATAAAGGACCGAATAAGGATTTGGTTGCTCTGGAATAAGACACAACAAAGTGTGAATTGTGCTGCATAAATGCACTTCTAGCGAGGGGTTATGCATGAGGTCAAAGGATGAGTGCCATTCATGTAACTAAGCATGAATTAATAGAATTAGTTACAATTAGCCATGCACAAAAGGATCAACAAAATCGTTCATCCCAGCAGGCCATTCTTTACTACTCATGTTTTCGAGCAGCTATAAACTTATTTAAAATCTTTGTTTGGAAGATAGCATTGAAGAATAACTACAAACGAGAGAGCCTGTGAAATTGTCTGCTTTTTGAGAATGTTGTCTTCAGTGTCCTCACTGGGCCAGATTTTCAAAAGGGCTCATCTCCTTTTTAGGCACCAAATAAAGTGGCTAGATTTTCAGAAGTGTTCAATACCCAGAAGCGCCTATTGTTCTCATTACCTAGGTGGCAGCGGATCTCTGGAAAATCCATCCACTTATTTAGCTACTGAAATGGGAGTTGCTGGGTGCTGAGTTTTTAAAATTCTGACTCTTTCTCCCTGCTGGCCAGATGCAGAAAAAGTATGTGGTCTAAACTAGCATAAATGAATCTCTCATGTAAGGACTTTATGTAAGAAAAAAATCCATCTGTGTTGGACAGCTAAACTACATGTAGCATGCCAACATCTACAATAAATGCAGATTGTCTCTCTGTCCGTCACATTTTAATATTAAGGGCCAGATCCACCAAAATGCTTTAGTACTTTTAGTTTAAGTGTTACACTGCTTGGAGGATGCAAACCAGCCACTAGTTGGGTACATATGCTGAGTCTGTGGCTGTTTTGCAACACCAGAACATAGCAAAGCAGCCAGAGTGTGATGGTGAATTTGGCTCTACATCTCTCAAGCAAGCAATGGTGATCTGAATGCAAGCATATGAACAAAGAGTATGTATCTAAAGAGAAGCAGTGGTTGCTTTAGATTTTCAAAATTTGACTAGCAGTTTTGGACCGTGCCAGCAGTTTGTGTGGTGATTTACTTTATCTGAAACTGGAAAAGAGTAGGGTTAGCTGAAAAATGTTCAGCAGAGCGTGATGCTAATCAAAGAAATTTCAAGCCATAGCGAAATCAGGTTTTGGGTGTGTAATTTACTTTATTTAGGCTGTGCGTTGAAACATAGCAAAATTATTTCTTTACCACACTTACCAACCTTATTGTTTCACAGTCTGTGACTATGGCTATGAGCTCTTGCTATAAGTAGAAATATAGAAACATGATATAATAAGAGCAATAAGGTGTTGAAATAACACAGAAGTTAAAAGAAAGAAATGTATGGTCTTACAAAAGAGAAATTGGTTCCGTGTGCCCCATGATTTATATTTCAGAATTTATATTTAAATCATACTTTTGAAAGACTTATTTGGTAATCATTTTTATTTTATTATATAGATTTAGCAATACATACATATAAAATTTGGGCCCCATCTTTCAGTCCTTACTCGGAGAATGCTCCCACTGAAACCATCAATTAAGTTCAACGTATACTTATACAATGAACACCCTTAGTGAACTACAATACTTTGTATACCTGCTTGAGTGCTATTAAACTCAAGCATGATGCACTGGCAGAGTTAGCTCAGTTTTGTTTAACATAATTAAAATTCTGTGGTAAATTTTTCCTGCATTCCACAACAAAATAGCCACTGTGTGCCTGCTCAATGGCTTTGTAGACGATCTGTTTGTCTCCACTGAACTGCTTTTGTTATTAAGAGATCTGTTTGGTCCAGTCACTTCTGAATGTTTCTCCAGTGTGAGTTAAATCACTAATACTAGTACCTACAGTGATCTGGAGGTCTGTTCAATTTCAAGGAGCCTTAAGGTTCATGAACAGGGGTCTACTGAAGATCAAATCAACTAATCTTTAAAACAAAATGTAATGAGCCAAATAAAGAAACTACAGTTCAGATAGCTGACATCATATTATAATATCTCCCAGACAACACAAGACTTCTCATGAATGTGGGTTGATAAATTTTTTTTTCTATGGACACAAAGATTCCAATTGACTTGAGAGCTCCAACAACCAGATTTTTAAAGGTATTTAGGCTCCTAAAGATGCAGATTGGCATCTAGTAGAGTAAGGATTATTTAGGTGTGCACAGACTAAAACATTTCTCCAGTAGATTAATTATGTTTAAAGGTTTTCAGATTACAATTTATAAAATAGAATTAACAGAAGCTGCCCATCCTATTGTCCAAACAAGAAGAGTCTGGGTTAAAAATGAAGAGAACCCGAGCCAGGTTTAATGGACACCATTATCTACAAGTCCCAACACTCATATGAGGATTTTTATTGGTATTGTCCAGCATTTCAATTTTATGAGGGATTATCTTTCATCAGGAATCTGGGTAAGTCTTGAAACTAGGAACATCTGTGTGAATGGCCTGAACATTATCGGATAGAGTTTTCAATCTCTGAATACTTTAGTTTCCTCCTTTGTCTTCCATCTTAGATGCTTTCAGTCCTTGTATGACTAAGACACTAATTTTCCTCTAAAATGTAATTGCTTCAAGCACTGAATGGAGAGATGCCTTAGATGTCCCTCCTAGCAGAGCGTCAGCTAATATTTCAGAATCACTTACAGCTGGTAAAAGTCTCCTTCCTTGGAGGGGAGAAGGGCTGTGGAACAGGCACTGACTCGCCTTACAGTTCTCCTCTTCCCCAGATCATGCAAGGGTCAGACTTGCGGAAATCTCTTTAGTGGACTCACTTCCTGCTGCTCTTGACTCTCTTTTGAGTGGTTGGATTGCTGTCTCTGAGGAGAAAACCTGCAGGTGAGGGCTGTAGGGAGGAAAATTTTGCAGAGTTCCCCCCCATTAAAGGGTGAGACCTGCCTCCCTGCAGAAAAAGCAGTGGTTTTGCTTGACAAATCCTGGAAATGCCCTGAGATTCACTCAAGACGAAGGGCAACTTGCATAAAGATACTTGCCAGCCCATGCAGTCTCACTGTTACCCTTCTGGCTCCCTGGCAGGGTGATTCCTTTATAGCTGGTGGTCAGTGGTTCCAATGCCCATGGCAGCTCCCAAAACACCCATTAAAGTGCGGAAAGCTCCACTATGTCAGCTGGGGAGAGAGAGCTTGGAAGACTTAATGCAGCCTGAGGCACGTTCTTTTCTGCAGATTTGCCACTGGGTTCCCAGCTCTGTCCCAAGCACACTCTGTGGAGTCTTTCCTGTTAGTTCAGCAACAGAGGGGACACTGCTGAGGGTCTGTGTGGCTGCTCCTCTAACGTGCCTCCAAACCCTTACTGCTCTGCAGAGAAATATAGACAAAACGTCAGCTGACAAGAAAAAATGCAGACCTGCATTTCAGATTGGACAACTGAAGAAAACGCATACATCTCCAGTTAGCTCCCTGAGAAATCATCGAAGCCTCCAATTTGCTCTCCTGCTTCTCAGTTAACTTGTGGCATAGCTGCTTTGTGGCCTATCCTGATATCTTACACCCTGAAAGTTAACTGGTTTCATCACTGTATGTTTAAAAAACTTTATTCTGGTAACTTACAGTGCTATTGACTCAGTTTATATTCAGCTATGTCTACACTGCACACCTTACAACGGGGCGACCGTGCCGCTACAGCCACGCCGTTGGAAGGTAAGCTCAGGAGAGAGCTCTCCCGACGACAAAATAAACCCCCCCCATGAGGGGTGGTAGCTTCGTCACCAGGAGAGCCTCTCCTGGTGATGAAGCACTGTTCACACTGGCACTTTTCGTTGTTAGAACTTTTGCTGTTCTGCGGTGTTTTTTTTCACACTCCTAAGCAACAAAAGTTTTAATAATGAAAGTGCAGTATTAGGAAAACTCTAACATCAACAGATAGCGCAAGACTCAGCAGAGTAAGACACCACAGGGCACAATAGTCTTCTTGCAATGGTAGATGATGCTACATATAGTTAACATTAAAATAGTTATTTCAACTATCTGGGCTATGTCCCATAAATGAATGGACATACAATGTTTTGTGTACCATTTATATGTGTGCTTGCATTTAAAGAAACAATTTGATTATAATCTCCTTAAGTCAGGTACTGAATCGTCTATGTTTAGTACAGGCTCAGCACATTCTAGGTTCTTAAATATAATAATTAATAACCAAATAATTAACATGTAACACTAGCGTGTGGTCTGGGACCTATTGCTAGAATCACCAGTGCCTTAAGGAAGCAGAAAAAATAATATGGCAGGAGCCTGTGTTTAACGTAGTCTTGCTCTTTTGGATGCGAGACCTTCAATGTTGCTTTAAAATGGCACCTGTTGTATATAAGTGAGATGTTGGGAAAACATGGCTTTTATTATCAAAGGACATGGCAAATGGATAAGTTTGGAAAGTGTTTATTTGGAGTGTTTCTTGAAGTAAAACTAAATGCTGTGAAATGACAGATGACCCATCAGCCAGATACCCACGTGACAAATCCAAAGGGAAAGCTCAAGTTGTCAGCACAATTGCCTATGGAGTTCACGAAACCCAGAGGCTGATGAGAGAATTTCATAAGCATTTTACTGTTTTACTTCCATGACACTTAGAGTATGCCTTCAAGCTAGCTATCCTGATCTCACTGTTGGGAGAGAAAATCTAGGAGGAAGCAGAGGGAAAGCATACTTTTTTTAAAAAATCAAGCTAGGTGATTTGTGTTTAACTCACCCATCTTTTTCCTCCTTAGATGTAAATGACAAAGGATAACGCCTGTTCTGTTTGATGCAAAGAAGATGCATCTTTTGCCCAAGAAATTTTACTATCTAGGGCAGAATTCTTTAGAATCAGAGAGGACAAGATTACCGTTCCTCTGAATCTGCATGCCTTCTCCCAGACCTGCATTTATACATACACGTGTATATATAAAGCTCTTTTGTTCGCTTGCTGATCGTTCCCAAATCATTAGCCATGCGCCTTCTCTTAGTGTGATCTTGAACACTACAATGATTTTCTGTCCTGCTGTGTGCTCAGGAAGAAGAGGCTTCCTATGCTTTCTCCTCGTTGTGTACTAGCATACACATAGTGGGAGATGGCCGCAAATCTTCGTAGATGTTAAGTTGCATGTCTGAAAAACATTACAAGAAAATTTCAACACACTCGCCACCAATGTTGTCCATCATCATTGTTAGTAAAGATGCAAAAAGGACAATGATCACTTTCTTATTAGTCACCTGCACAAGTTTTCTACTGAGGTGGGTTCTGAAGACAGTGAATGAAAGGAAATCCCCTCTCCATTGGGTTGGGGTGAGCCATTTGGGAAAGCAGAAGCTTTCAGGAGATTTCTTAAGAACTGTGGGTTTGCAGACAGAAGCCCCTTCTTGTTAGAATGAGGAACCCTTACTTCCCCACAGGAATGACTGAGCGGAAACTTTGTGAATGGAAACTTACAGTACCATATGTGGGTTTTTCTCATGTAAAGAGAAATCTGGGCCAAAGTTACTTCTTCTCACCCTTTGATATTGTGACCTTATATATCTGCGTCTTTTTCTCTAGAGAATTCACAACTGAACACTGAAACTTTGGTCCCTTTTTGCTTTTTAGATAACTATGTTGTCATAAATGGATTTTAATGAAATATTTAAGATGTGTGTTTAAAATAAGCTTATAGTTAATGTAAATCTTTAAAAAAATCTGCTTGTAATTTAACTTGCAAATTATAAAAGAAGTGTGCAATCCTTAAGACTTGTTTTTTAAAAGAGTCTCTTGAAAATAAAGTTCCTATAAGAGGTATAAAGCCTCATAATTCAGGGCATGCACCAGCTTCTTATGCATGGTGTTGGGAAGAAACTCCCCCTACATACACGTTATTCATTAGCTGTTTTGTTAGCAGTTGCCTTTCCCAATATGCGTTCTACACTGTGAAAAATCCAAACTAATTCTCTGCATGGAATTTGCCTTTATCATCAACAACAACAACAACAAATCAATAATAAAATAATCTGAATCTCAACTCAGTCTTTCTCCCCAGGCTTGGCTATTTCTGTGGTTCCTCTTGGGATTGCTCAGCCTATATACTCTAGATCCTCTCTCCTAGAGCGTTGCATACTGGCATTGCCTATATTGCCTATTACTTCCTAAAAATGGAAAGATCATTAATGTATGATTTCTGGCACTCCATGGGGCACTTACACACAGTGTTTGACATAAGAAAGTGTTCATTCTAGTTGTAATGGGAGGTGAATACCAGCACAGATGTGTTTTAAGCATTTATAAAGTTCCTTGAATAGTTCTCTTTCAGAAATCCCATTGACATGCAAAAATATGTTGGAAAGTGAAAATAACAATTAAAGATTTAAATTAAAGCTACTGCAAATGCTACTTCTGCCTCCATGTGGAGTTTTCTTTATACCTGCACTTGCAGGTATATAGAATACATTAGGAGGCTAATGGAAATTCTGTGGCCTGCAGCTATGCAGCTCCTCAGTGTCTCCTAAAACCATAGATTCCTCAAATTATTATTTTTAACAAGACAAAAAAGTCCATTTCTTTTCTGTAATAGCTGTGCAATAGCTTGTTCTCAGGCATTTTAACATATGTATCCTGTTACAGTACATTTATTAGGAAGTATGAAATCATTAACTGTACTCAAGAATCCATTAATAATGGTTCTGTATAAACACTTCTGTTGGCTTTTATTCAGGCCAGCTTGTTGGTAAACTTATAACTCACCCGATAAAATGACAAAAGCGTAAGTATTTGGGCACTTCCTTTTCATCCAATCCAAATGTTGTTGTTCATTCCTCAAAGCAACACATTCTGTTATTTTCAAATAATTGTTTCCTAGATTGCTTTTCCATTTAATCTCCAAGCTCTCAAAGTTATTCCCCCCCCAAAGGCAGTCGGTAAAGCTGTATTGTGTCAAAATACACCCTTACGACACCAGTTAGTTTCATATTTGTAGTAATTCCTTTCCATACCCTACCAAAATGCTTCAGTGCATTAGACCTAAACTTACTTACTTCACTTTTTCTACTGAAGAATAAGCCAATACCATATATTTACAAGACTATGTAGCCCTCAAGCCCAGAGCCTTAAATGAGGGGAGAGGAGAAAGGGGGGAGAGACCCACCCATTATCCTCCCATAGTACAGTTTCCCCCTTCCCAGAAGTATGCCATCAGGTCACACTCATATGGAAGCAATACAGGGACACTCCCACGCAGTGCTGACAGTTTAGAAATGCTCCATTTTCCCATCTTTCTGTTTTGAAGCCTACATTTATGGGGATGGGAATTGTAGGACTGTGCAGGTTAGTGTGGATGTAATTCATGTGGCCTGAGAGATTAGATAATTTATACAATCTCTGATGTTACCATCTTAATGCTGACAAGGCTGCTGACAATGCTGCTCACAGGAGAAAGTCAGGCAGTTAGTCATGACTTGCTTCTTTTGATCCATAGACACTTTTTGGGGGGGAATTTTACTCGTCTTGTAGAAAGAAAGTAGATAGGGCGGCAGAGAGATACTTAAGATCCTCAATTTAAGAAAATTGGTGTAGTACTCTTCCTCCACATGAGGGTGTGTGGCAGCCCCCTGGAGTTTGCTCTGCCCCATGTGCTCCGACCTGCAATGTGACGGCCTGCACTGGGGGAGTAAAAGCACTCTGTATGGTGAGTTAGCCCTAGCAAACCAACAGCAGCAGGCAGGACTTTGTTAATATTACTTAGGCTGGGCCTTGGACAGGAAATGTGTTTGGTAGCAAACCACCGGATCTCCAGTCCCCCTTTCTCAAGAGACAGCACTGAATATGGGGAAGAGGAATCTAATTGCCCTTCACTGATCACTATACGGGCCAGGACATCTTTCTAATGGAAAATTAGTTGATTTTTACACTGGCATGTACCCTTGCAAAATTCATGGATCAACAGAATGGCACCAGGATAGCTCTCGCTCCTCCTTCCTCCTCTTTTTTGTTTCTCTTTCCAAAGACCCCTTTCCACCTCATCCCCCTCCAGTTTTCTCCTCTTCTCCTTCCCTTCTCTGCTGCTGCTCTGAAAATAGCTGATCGTTGAGCAGCCAGTGGTACTGTCTGGCAAGCCTTTTCTTATTCCTTCTTCCTTTGCTGCTGTTGCCCAGCTCACTGAGGAGAGTGATTGTGTCAGCAGAGATCAGTGAGTGGTGCAGTGTGAGGGGAAGGGTCACACAGACAGACAAACAAGGTTGTTATATGCTCAATATAGGCAGCCCTGAACTAATGCAAACACTCAAATAGATGGCTGCACTTGCACAGACATTGTGCTGAATTATGCCAACATTCAACATTATATTTTTGCTTCTGTTTTTTTGTTTTTCACAAGTATTCACTAGTCAGATATAATTATGATTAATCATGAAAAAGGATACAAAAAGTACAAGTGCTATTACTTCCTGTATTTCTGACTAGCATGGTGCTAAAGTTAAAATTTAACATGTAAGGCTCCTGTTTTATTTACAGTGATGCGCTTGTTCTAGATAGCTGCCCTGTTGCTTAAACATAGGACATGGATTCAGTTATTTGTATTTGAGCTTCTTATATATATTTTACAATCCTTAGAAAGAACGATGGAATAAGAGATTTCAGGATAAGGTTCTAAAAGACCTATTAATTAATGGATTACATCTCACAAAATCTATTGGATTTGTTTGTGTATGATGGGATACATATTCTAGTCAGTAAATTATTTTTCATTTACAAGGAGAGAACGTTTTGTAAAATCTCAGCAACTAGAACCATGAATTATAGATAGCTATTATAGTGCCTTACTATAGTGTACGTGTGTAAATGTGAGAGAGAGGAAAGGATGGCAGTGTAATGGTAAGACCTTGAATGTCTCTTGTGCTATTCATGCAGACACTGATATTATTTACATCTCTATAACTATACTCGAAGGATTGTGCCAAGATCTTTAAGCTTCTGTTTTTTCCCTGGCTAATTGACTATCTGATCTGGGATGCTTTGACTTGGCAGTATCACATATACACAGAGTGAGATACAAGGGCAGCTGGCATGCTCATTTCTAATTTCAGTGTTTGGCAACTTCCGAAATCAGCATGGTGCACACTGAAACACTTGGCACTTCACCCAAAAGCAGCGAAGTCTTTCACTTAACGCAATGTGAAGGTAAACAGGATGTTAGCCCAGGGTCACTTTGGTGTCAGATATCAGATTAAGAATAAAACACTTTGTAATTTATGGACTGAACTAAAATACTTTTTACAATTCCAACTTTTTGTTTACAGTTTTAATCCCATTTCCAAATTCTCTCCCTACCTTAGTTGCCCACAACAGGGCCCTGCATAGTACTATCAAATAAAGAAAGAAATAGTTTGATATAAGGCCAGATTTTTTTTCCTACTAGCTAGACCCAGTGAGGTGGCAGACATGCTGTACTAGATAGTAGAGAAGCTGTGGCTGCACTGTTCTTTCTGAATCTCCCTTATTCCTGTCTGTTGCTTCTTCAAACCCTTATCAAACCTATTTTGCATGAGATGTAAATTAAAATGGGTATTAGTATTTAAGTTAGTGAATCTTAGAGAATAGGCAGGGGGGAAAAAAGCACCAGGTCCCCCACCCTAAAACAAAAATTATTCCCTGAATTTGCTAAGAGAAAAGGCTGAATGAGAAATAATGGGAAAATAAAACTTCCTATGTATAATTCCTTATGGAACTGAATTCCCTTAAATATACCTTAAATTTCTCTCTCTAGAATCTTTTGCCAACACTGGGTGAGCCCTGCTTCTCAGGAGAATCAGGCTTATTCTAGGCTGCATGAAGTAACTCAGTCTGTTAGCCTTAGTTTGTAATTGATGTGCCTAAAGAAAAACAAACAAACGTAGCTGTAGTAAACAATTTATCCTGTTGCTGTGCTAGGTCATAATCATGTTGGAGGAACATCTCGGAATTCTCTTTGCTGAAGTGTGTTCCTGAGACAGACTCCTTCGAATGGGGTGAGACTAATTCTACGGCTGTTGCAATATGGTTACAGAACAAGTGGCAGAGAAATTATTTTGGAAACAAGCAGTCCTCCTTCAGCAGCCACTTGCCATGTTACCTAATTACTTTCATTAGGCAACAGATGATATGTGAAGAATTCTTTAATCTTTATTCATAAAAGCATTGCTCAAACTTAGTATAGGTAATCAAATGATATCTTAGACTTTGGACATTCCCACCTATTGTGCGCTGACAAACAAGACTGGTCGGTGTGTGTGTGTGTGTGTGTGTGTGTGTGTGTGTGGGTAGGAGGAGCTTGGTTATGTGATATTTTAAGTGACTGTTAAAAGGTAACCTATATTTGTAGTCCAGATTGTGAGTGCAGAGTTAAGAGAAATGGTGATGTTTTGATCACCCCACGTATGCTAACTGTAAAATTGCCAAAGGGATATGATGAGATTCTGGGCCCCTGCGTAGAAATGCAGTTATTTCTGCTTACCCACCCTGGTGTCAGGTGCTAGGACCCTGCACTGTGTTGAGGTTATTTCTGCTTACTCTTAAGACCAGGTGAGTTCTTGGATTATTATAGCAGAGTACCTATAGTTAAGACTGAGTTAGAAAAAGTGTCTGAGGGCCCATCTGGGACACACTGAACTAGGTCCAGGAACAGAGGGGCCCTGAAGGGAGAAATCCTTGCAAAAGGGCAGACTCAGGAAGAAGCTGACATTGAGATTTATATGGTGGTTGTTTAACAAAAGCTGAATCCAGGAAGACGGGAAAGTTTTGGACATTGTGGGAGCAGTCCTGCAAGATGAGAGAGTATTAACCCCAAAGGTTCAAAAATTACAAGTCAGGCCCCAAAATTCATGATTGGCTTAAAAACTAATAGACTGTTAAAATGATAAATGCTGGTCTCTTTATTTGCTTTCGGTTTTTGAGCTTTTAGGGTTCATGTGCAACCTCTTCTACACAATCATGAAGACTAGATACTTACTTTTTCTCATGAAAGCTGAGATTCTCACATAATCACAAGACTCCAGGAGCAGTGGCTTTAAGAAAAACATCAAATATGAGACACACGATAGTATCATGAGAATTAGCCACACTGGGAAGAAAACTCCTACAAGGAGATGAGTACTCAACTCCCATTGATCTCTTATGCACAGTGTTTCCAGGGGGCTCGTTGGCATGGCTGAGAAGCCTGCTTGCTGCTACACCCTGAATGGTGCTCCTCCCTGTGACTAGCCAGCTCTGCTTTTAGTTGTAGAGTTGTGGGAGATTCACTTTGTCCCTGCATCTAGCATGGTTTGTATTGCATATGGCACTAGCCCTGAAGTCCAGGTCCTCAAGCAGGAGTAGGTGCAAGACTCTTTGCACCCTTTCTTTCCCCAGTTGCCCACCCATAGTTGTATGAATGGCTACTAGCTCTTACGTTTTAATGCCAATAGTATATTACTTTTGATCTCTTTTGCACTCATGTACCGATGCTGCTACTTCAGGGTTTTGTTATGAGCTTGAGCAGGGAAAATTTGAGTTAATTTCTATGATGACTCTGAAAGAATGAACACTAATCCTTCTTTGTCATTACTAGGCTCAGCTCTCTGGTAAACAAAGAACTCTAAGGTTTCCAATGTCAAATGTTTTCTTGTTGGCCTTTGTACAGTATCTACTTTGATGTGGCCTGCAGCCAGATCCCCTTCATTTGTGATTTTGTGATCTTGCAAAGTAGGCCTGGCCAGCATGTGGATGGGAGACATCCAGATAAAATCTAGCATTCTGCTGGGTGTGATGTTTACATTTCAGCCAGTCGGCACTCTTCATTGTGTGATCATATTGAACCAGGACACTAATTGGGGCAGAGATACTGTCTTTTGAAGGAGATGTAAACTCATACTCTTGACCATGGGCATGCTTTTAAGATCCTGTAACACTTTTTTCAAGAGTAAGGCTGTTATTAGCCTTACTGTCCTGGTTAAATCCCATCTTGGGAAATGCATTTTATGTATGAAATTCATCCTGCAGTGTCAGTTGGATATGGTAAGTCTGATTGTGGTCTCATGTCAATCTAAATCAGGAGTAACTACATTGAAGTCTAAGTAGTTAAAATCACTGTAAAATCGAAGTGAGATTGAAAATTGACCTGATATTTGGGATATATTTAGCTTTCACTTTTACCACTGTAAATCTGGAGTAAATTTAATTATTTGTATGGAATTAAATGTACTTGAGTATAATTGCGAACAGAATCAATGCCATCGTCTTCATTTCCTGTCCTAAACTGTTGTTGCTATAGAAGTGATTATGCTTCAGGTGAAGTGAGTGTATCCTTTGGGGTGGAAGGCGTTATATTAATACAAGCTATTATTATCATAATAGTATTCTGGCTTGCAGCCGTTCACACTGGATTTTCTCTGCCTTGTACTGATTGGCTGTTTTGTGTCAAACCTCTCCCTCCCTCTCCTTCACAGTTGCTTCACCTTAGCTTCACCCCACACCTGCCCTCTTACCCTCTTCTCTCCTACACTGTCCCCCGACCTCTCTTTTATTCCCTTTTGTTTCCATTTAGCTGATCCCTTCTAAGTAAACCCTTCCAAAATAAAATAAAATTGTGGAATTAACATGTGTTTGCTGCCATCACACTGTTCATTCTTCTTGTGTGTTATGCCCCTCCTCCCACCCTGTGTCTATCATGTCTATTTGGATTGTAAGCTCTTTGGGTCAGGGATCATCTCTACTTTGTGAATGTCTAGCAAGGCCCCATTGTTGGTTGGGTCATAGGCACTCGCCTAATAAACATGATTGATTATAATATTTATTAATAATAATGCCATAGTTTATTCCCTTGGGCTTATCAGTTTGACCTGAATGTCTGTTTCCCAGGTTCATACGTGTACTAGCTACTCAGGTTCACTTCCTATTTCTATTTGATTTGTCACCATAATCTTCTTTGTTACTATTAAGTGCATTTATGCTAGTGAGGGGGCAGATAATCAGGTCTAGAGAACAACGTTCTCCATTTACCCACAGGCTATGATTAAGCAAAGCTCTTAAGCACGTGCTTAATTTTAATCACATGAGTACTCCCATAGTCTATCAGTGCAATTACTAACATACTTAAGTAAGCACGCTCTTAATCATAGTTCAGATCTGTCCAATGTAGCGTCACTGAAAGCTTCTCCTTACCATCCAGCTGATATGCCTTTGACTGACCACTTTGCTGTAGTTCAGATGTCACGTCTGTCCAGTCTTTGGCTTCTCTGCAGAGCCTTCATGGGTGCAGATTAGTTCTGTTGGTGATGGTGACTTGTATGTTGTGCTTTGTAAACTCCTGGTCTGTTGCAGTCTGTATCCTATCAGAACAGAATGGGATGTGCTAATTCTTGCACATGTGATTATGTAAAGTAGAAAATATCATATACGCTTACTTTGAAATGTATTGTGTATTAAATGGATAAATGCAACTATTTTAATTTTTAGAGCACATTCGCCTCTTTTAGGTCAATTTCTAGGAGCTAGTAAATCCACTGGTAGTAAATTGATCAAATATTCACCCACTTGCATTTTTAGAGACTTCCATAGCAGTGTCCCATGCAGCCTTAGTGCTTAATTGTGCGCTGGTCCTATGTGGCCAATGGGTGAGTGAAACACCCAGCCTTGTGTGTGGCCCTGCAGGACCCTTCTGGTTTGAAGGGCTGCCTTGGCTTTGGAGGTGCAGCTACACAGTGCCCCTTATACAGGCTTGAACCTGAAGGCTCAATCTCGCCCTTAAGAATTTAGGGCCAAATCCTTCAAAGGCATGCATACAACTCCCAGTCAGTGCCATGGCATCCACATGTGACCATCTGAATTTGGTCTTCCTTGCACAGCTCTGCTGCCTTTAAGTCAAACCCCTCTATGACTTCAGTAGGTGGCACTCTTGTCTTCATTGGGAGTGCTGACTGAGTAAAGCTGCATAGGACACTGGTGTGGGAGTCTTGAAAATGCAAGTAGGTGAATGTTAAACACTGAATCCAAGCATATATGAGAGGAGTTTTGTTTTTTAGATATTTCTCATCACAATTGAAAGAATGATTTATCATACAATGGGGTCTGCTGAAAACTATGTTCATATTCTCTGAGCTCCCATCTCTGCAGGGAATGTTGTGAAACAGTGCATTATAGTTCAGATTTCCTCAGTACTCTGCAGAATATCACCAATCCCTCTTTGCTGGGGTTCTGTTTTTCACGGACTGCTGTGTAATTGGATAGGTACATTTTTTTTACCTATCTCCCTGCAGACCTAAAGGCCTCTTCCTCATGTTGTCATCATAATTCATATGGAAGATAAGTTAGAAATTATTGAAATCTGATATTAAATAGCCTACCAGACAAGTGAAGTAGTATTTTAAAAGTACTTATTCTTGTTCATATTCCAGATTTAACTCAGTGAACTAATGGTCCGGGTTTTGAGGTTGAAATCTGCTTTCATTTGCGTTGGTGTAACTGTGGAATAATTTGTTTAAAGCCAGTTGAGTTACTCCAGATTTATACTGGTGCAGCTGAAATTAGAGTTTGAACCGTAGTTATCAAAGCAAACTCTGTTATACTGGGGATATGAAGAGTGAATGCATTTTGCAAGAGCTGATTTTGGTCCATGAGATAGAGAGGAGATGTACTGTCTTGCTTACCCAAGTTCCTGGAAGGATAATGTACAAGTGGCCTAAGTGCTAGACAAGAAGACTTTGCACATCCTCACAGCTGGAATAAAATAACTTAGAGGCAAGCTACAAAGGAAAAGAGGACTCCAGGTATAAAAATATTATAGTCCTTTGAGAAGACTGAGAAATCCTGACATTATTAAACAGCAGAATGTTCTTGCTTTAGCACAGGCCTCTTATGAAATTACACAAAGATGTTACAAGAAATAAAATAGTAAATGTTGCAAAATTGCTTTGGTATATGGAGCATAAATACATGTGTAATAATAATGAGAGACCTGCCAATTCCATGGAGCTTTTTAAACATTCAGGAAAGAATTGTGACCACGGTGCACTGCTGGAGTCCCCTGGAGAGCTACGCAGGTCCAGAGGGGGGAGAGACTCCGTCAGCAGCAGCTGTGTAGCCACTCTGCAGTCCCACAGAAGCAGTCAATGCCCCAGTACCTATCTGTACTGGGGGTGCAGGGGAGTCACACTGGGCGAGGTGGTGTCTCCCCACAAAATCTCATCCTGGGAGAAGAGGGGACTGCTCAGATGACTGACTTCAGTGAGATTATCGGCTTGAGTCTTTGCAGGATCAGGCCTTTAGTATGTATTATTCATGTGCACCTATTATGTTTTCAGTTACAGATGAATATGATTAATTTTCAGAAGTGAGTTCATGGGAGTGTATCGGCAATAATAAATACCACACGTGCGAAGCATTCAACTTAAGTGCACAAATTTACTTTTGCATATACAGTACTTAAGTACATGGACAAATGTGGCATTTACACTTATAGTAATTGCACCTATTTTTAGCCCAATAAGACATTGACAGTAAATAATTGTCATTAAGGAATCAAAAATACATTGATAATGGATATACATTTATTTCATAAGTACCTGTATTAAACCTCAGTCAGTGTGCTGCTAATAATGAACTGATATGTTAGTAACATAACAGTGATTATTGCTAAATCTAGTGCTACTGTATGTTAGGTACCAGTTGACTATTCCAAACATTTACATTGATGATTAATCACTCTATAGCAAACAGGTATATTAATCCTCAGAAATGGATTTTTAATAGCTGGTTGGTATTTCAGTATCATTCAATACCTAGCCTGTTAAATTTAACAGTTTAGATTAGAGTTGGGTCAAAACTAGAACCTTGCATCCATATCTACCCAAATTCTGGCAGTAAAATGGGGGCTGTAAGTGAGGGTTTGTGTTAAAAAGACCCAAGTCTGAACTGTGCATGGTTTATGTACGAAAACCAACCCCCACCCCCCTCTGGTTTTGTTCATCTTGTGTATATATGCTATTATTTCAAGTGAACCTAAATGTATGGTTCAATGGAAGGATTGTACTGTGCAAAATAAATCAATTTAACTGTACTGTCCCCTTTGTTCTCCAATCTTTTCTGTGCCTCAAATGGAAGTACAATAGTTTTATTTTACCCAGTAATTTTATAAAATGAACTAAACACAGTGACTAGCACTTTTGTGCAAGTGAAATATTTGCTTATAATTTTTAACACGTATGCAGGAGATGATAAATCCACTGTCACTCATTTGTGGCATGGAGCAGGAACTGCATAACTGTAGATGGAATTGTCTGTCACATTCTTCTGTATGGGACCTGATCCAGTTGAAAGTAGTATGTATATGGTGTGTGTGTGTGCGCACGCACGTCTGCAATGTACTGTACTTAAGGTTTCTGTTCAATATATTATTCCATAAATGAAGAATGTTATTCTTCAGAGAGTAAACATTTGGGTGACATCCAAACCATGTGAACATCTTTAATACGTTATCATTTTAACTTCACTGAGGAGACAAGGAAAGCTGCCCAACTCAGCTTACTTTCAGTTTTGCCTATACTACTGTATGGACTTTTCAGTGTTTCGAATTGTCTTAAAAAATTAGGGACTGTAGCAGCCTTCACTCGGGTTCAACCAAGCAACAGGTATACACTATGCTACGTATAACACGTGTGCCATACTTACGGTGTGTGTGTGTATGTGTGTGTCTGTCTGTGTGCACACATTATATCTGCTCTGGTGTCCTCTCACAATTTTGAGTAGGTATCTTTTCCTGCTATGCCATTATGCTTGAATTGCAGTTAGCGAAACTTGATAGAAGGGAATCAGGGCTCTGAAGATGTGAATTGAGAAAATAGATATAAATGGACAGGAGTCTTCAAAATGTGAGCCACGTATATTATATACCACATTCACTTCCTCTGCAGAATACAGTTAAATGAAAAACACATGGAGTGACTTGTTGAGTTGATTTTGTCCTGTGCTCCATCCTCGTTGTGGATTTGTTTCCAGAGTCAAACATTCTGAGTGTTTCTTGGTGGATGCTAGCAGGCTTGGAAATATCACAGCATGTGAGACCCAGTAAAACATGAATTTCATTTGTTTTTCTTGGCTTCTGTGTGTCATGATGTGTTCAAGATGACAGCGTCTGCAAAACTGTAAATTTTAGTTGAGTCTCAAAGTCTGAATCCTGAGCCTTGTCTGAGCAGCAAAAGAAGTCTGATAGTAAGAAGTAGACTGATGTTCAGCTCTGTTCCTGAGGGTATACTGTACAGTGTGTGTTTTGTTTACATTAAAGGTATACTGTCAAGGCTGGTGGATTTGACTTTAGACTTAATGGTTTTGTTTGGGTTTGCAGCTGTGTCAGGCTGCCCCTGTACTCTGTCTGCCTGCTGTGTTCTCCACAGCATTTTAATACACTTTACAGGCTCTTAGAGCACTTTTGAGAACAAGATCCTGGTATATAGCTGCAGTCTCATAAGAAGAGACCAAAGTGGCAGATTGGAGAGATGGAGGCATGCCTATGAGCATGTGAGTGCTCCTGCAAGTTGAATGCAAATGTGGACCCCTAAGCTGAAAGAGACTCATTGTCTTTGGTTTTGCAAGAGGGTAGTCTAATAGAGAAGCTGTGTTTATCAGTCTTGCAAACCTTCGTGGAGTGGGAGAGGTGATAATAGAGAAGTGTAAGAGGAATTCAAAATAAAATTTGGAAAATGAACTTTTTCCCATTTAATTTTGGATTTTTCAGAGAGGTGCAGCAAATAAAATTTTAAAATGTTGCAGTTTTATTTTTTAGTAAAAACATTAACATTTTAAAATGGTTATAATTTAATATTTATATTAGCAGTTGAGGCCCCGATTGCGATTGCGGCCCTGTTACACTAGGTACTGTACAAATGAAGAAATACCATCCCTGACACACAGAAATTACTGACTAAGCCCTGATTCTGCAAATTGTTCCACTCTGGCTTTGTAATTGCATAAATAAATAAATATTGACTCCCCCAAGACAAGAATCAGTTCATATTGGAATTTAACATGATTTCACTAGAAGATGACCATTTAGTGGAAATTTTATAGGGATTGTTTAGTGGAAATTTTATTTTTAAGAGAGAATATTTTTGAGCTCGGTGATGATTTTGGCCCATCCACCTTAATTGTGACACTTTAAGTTGGATCTTAATAAAAAATTATATTCTGTGGTCTAGCTGGTAAAATGGATCCATGCACTGATTTTATTAATGCAGCTGGCTGAGACCACAAGTGAAAGTTAGTTTGCTGGTCTTTGTCATTAGCTGGTGCTTGTCCTAGTCACAAACCAGCATCTGTTTTTGTCATATCAGGCTCTCTCTGCCCAGGAAAGGTTCAGCACATTGAATTGTTTGGAGTCAAATATTGCAGGTCAAGGTACTGGTAAATCAGCAAAGCTGTGGGGGAAGCATTGTTCTGCATACACATCCTACTCCACCTGCACTTGTCCTCTAGCTAGGGCTATCATTCTTGGAGTTTCATGAAAAAACAATTTGCCCAGTTCACTCCTGCAGATTTTTTATTTTATTTTATTTTATTTTATTTGCATTAGTCCAAAATGAAAAACAGTTTAAAGGCTTGGGAAAAGACAGAACCTCATAGAATCAGCTTGCTAGTTAATGAGCACTTGGCCCTTCAGAGCAGCTGCTCAACTTTCAGTGTTCCATGTCTCTGTTTCTTGTGGGTGATAAGTAAAATGTCTCTTGCACAGAGACAGAATGAAGGAACATTGGGGTTCATGGCCTCAGCTGTTCAAGTTTGTCACCCAAGTCAGATAACTAGGATTCTCTTCTAACTAGACTTCATGATTTTCCACAAGGATGCTCTTCCTTCCAGCCTGCAACGTCAAATGCATAACTGGGTATAACAACAAACTTCAATCGAAATATGTTCTAGTCATGGAAGTATTAATCTAAAAAAGTACCATGGAGTGTTTTGATAAGGATAAGCCTCATACTCTTATCAACATACAGCTGGCCTGATTCTCTCCTTTCTGCTCCAGTTTAATGCTGATATCGCTTTGTTGATATCACTGGAATTACACTATGCCATAAAACTGGAAGAAGGCAGTGGATAATCAAGCCTACTTGTTAATGGGTCTCTGTTTTTAGACAGTTAAGTATTTAAGACTGAATTGTGGCATAGAATCTCAGCACTGCATTGGTGGCAGGACAATCCACATGTTTGACTGGAGCAGTGGACAGAGGGAATGGAGTAATGGCTTTTTCTCTTCCCTTTCTCTTGCAGCCTCCTTTGCAGAAGCTAGCAGTGCTGATGGCCCTAATCTTAGACAATACAAAGGACCCCAGATGCCCTCAGTGCACAGCATGAGCCATTAAAAGCCCAGAGCCTGCAGCCTGGAAATACATTCTAGAGTTAAAATTTCTATACTACTGGAGTTGTTTACTCACAGTTATCACTTTTAAATACTCATAATAAAAGTGTAACTAAGTTGTGACAGGTTTCAGAGTAACAGCCGTGTTAGTCTGTATTCGCAAAAAGAAAAGGAGTACTTGTGGCACCTTGGAGACTAACCAATTTATTTGAGCATAAGTTTTCGTTGTGACAGATCCTTAGCTAGTGTTAACAGCAAAGCCCCATTGAATTGTGTGGAGCTCTGCTGATTTATCCCAATTGAGCATCTGGCCTACTGTGTTTTTTTTTTTGACTGTGAGCATGAAACTTGAAGTGCGTTCTTTCCAGATTGCATAGTATGGCATATCTCCATATCATTAAGTCTTGTCTGTCTAATGGACAGTCTATAGGTTACAATGGATGCAAACTTACATAAAGAATATGGGTTCCAAAGGTCTGCAAACATCAGGGTAATGGACCCTTGTGGTTTTCCTGTGTCATGGCATTATTGTTTTTATAGGCATTAAACTATGGGAAGACTCCAGAAGTTGGAGCTATGTTTAGATAATGTTTTTTATTTCTTTCAAGCATCAAGTCTGCATTGTTCAGCTCAAGTTGGTTATTTTTTGAAAGCTCAGGCTTGGGAGAAGATGTGAATTAAAACTGTATAGAAATGTAGAAGAGGGTATATACAAACATTTCAAGTTTTTAATAACATCAGATTGTTCCTTTTTTCTTCATTATTTCCATTAGTATTATATAAAAAGTATAAATATTTTGCTTGAATTTTTGTATCAAGGGCCCTGCAAGTAGTTCCATTAAAGTCAGTGGGGCTACTTGCATGATTAAGGGATATGGTATCAAGCTTCCAGTAATTACCTGCTTTAGGTCCCAGTTCAGCAGTCCGTCCCTGTTCAGCAGAGCACCTAAGAACATAGTTAACTCCCATTGATTACAATAGGGTTTAAGTACGTGCTTAAAGTTGAGGATCTGCTTAAATGCTTCACTGAAGTCTTACCCAGGTTGTTCACGGGTTGTGTGTACTTTTTTGATGAGTTGTTCAGAGATCTAAGGATTGTCTTTTCAGCCTTCCACGTTAATGCTTTGGGATAAGGAATAAAAATAAGAGCAGCAGAGGGGAGAAAATGAAGAACAGTCAAAAGGAGGAAAGTTTATCTTAATGGTGCAGTGGAATTCCCTGTAATGAATCCAGCTCCCTAGCCACTGTAAGTAAATCGAAGATACTACACGTTACTAGAATGGCCCACACAGACAGTGGTGACATGTAGAAGCATCTGGTGAAACAGGGCTTGTGACTCAGCATGCCAGCTTCTGTTGGCCTGTAGTGACTGACAGCCATTATAATATATGCATTAGAAACTATAGGGCTCTGAAATGACCACTTCTGGGTTATTTTATTATTGCAGGACTGTTAACACTCAGTAACATGACAATAGTGGCCTGTTGCTACTGTACTGTCCATATGTGGCACATAAGTGTTTGTTTTGATGTTATATCTGCCGTATAATCAGGAGCCAGATTTTTGGAGAGATAGTCTGTGTGTGGTTCAGAAGGGGCTAGATAGTTATAGTCACGGTGGAATTACAAAGGCAGGAGGATAGGAGGAGCCTTTCTCTCCTATCCGCTTCTCCACATGGACCGGTTAGTGACATTCCTTCTGCTTACCAGAGCAGCCACCTCAAAGTGGTACTAGTTGGCAGGAGGTAAAGTCATGACCCTTCCACGACTGTACCCTGGAGATGAGGAAGAGTGGTACACATGGCATCTCCTTAAGGCATATAGTAGCAGCCCACTCCCACTGCAGCTCCACCCTGCCCCCAACACAGCCTCATGCTTTCAAGTCGTGACAGAGCCCAGAGAAAATCTCCTTCTCAGTTTTGCAGCTGGAGGCTTAGCAGTGTCCTCCTCTGCTTCTCAATGACTGTCAAAATCTCCATCTCCATTGCTGTCCACAATTACAGCTGTCCACAGTTATGGTCACCATAAACTCTGTAAGTCTGGTAGTTCTTGCTCCCTCTACACACTGTAGAATTTAGCACTTTAGAGGAGGGGGACATCAGAGTTTGTCCTCTGCTTTGTACAGGAATTTGACTGTTTTTTCTTTAGTTAGTATCCGGCATTGACTATGTGCAGTTCCTCAGTAGGTGTCTGGCTGGTCCTTCATGATCCTTTTCCTCCAGCCCAGCTTGCAGAACTTGTGAGACTAGGGTAAATGATTATGGCTCTGGCAACTGACTTTCTCTTTCTTCCTCCCTTGATCATGTTGTAGATCTCTCTTTTATAGTGGTTACTTGTCAAAGTGGGCTGAGGAAATGGAATTTCAGTGATGTATAACACAGAAAAATGTGTGACAAATGACAATTATAAGGCTGTGCCATGATTTGTTGAGCCTGAAATATTTAACAGACATCTGCTAGCCAAAGCAGAACGCTTTGCCCTTGTCCCCCATGTTCATTCATAACATGTTCATAACATGTTCATTCCTAGTCTCGGACAGCTTTGTAGATACCTGGCTAGCTGGAGCCTGTGGAGAAAGACCCTTTCTTACCCAAACATCCAAAAACATCCTTGCATCACATTGCTTTGGGAAGACAATTGTGAATGAAAATTAAATCTGGATTTGGCACGGCCACAAAAAATTACCAGCTGTGACAGGATCGGGCCAGATGGCTATAGGAGAGTAATAGAAGGCAGATATATTAGCCCCAGGCTAAGTAAGTCCCTTTTCCCTGGGTAAGGTAACAGGGAAGGTTCCAGAACAATCAGGAACCTTCTGGAGACAATTAAGACAGGCTGATTAGAACACCTGCAGCCAATCAAGAAGCTGCTAGAATCAATTAAGGCAGGCTAATCAGGGCACCTGGGTTTTAAAAAGGAGCTCACTTCAGTTTGTGGTGTGCGTGTGAGGAGTTGGGAGCAAGAGGCTCTAGGAGCTGAGAGTGAGAACGCGGACTGAGGTGTACAAGCATTATCAGACACCAGGAGGAAGGTCCTATGGTGAGGATAAAGAAGGTGTTGGGAGGAGGCCATGGGGAAGTAGCTCAGGGAGTTGTAGCTGTCGCACAGCTGTTCCAGGAGGCACTCTAGACAGCTGCATTCCACAGGGCCCTGGGCTGGAACCCGGGGTAGAGGGCGGGCCCGGGTTCCCCCCAAATCCTCCCAACTCCTGGTCAGACACAGGAGGGGTCGACCTGGACTGTGAATTCAGAAAAACGGCCAAGCTGAGGGCTGCCGTGAAGCTCCAAGGCGAGCAAATCCGCCAATAAGCGCAAGACCCACCAAGGTAGAGCAGGAACTTTGTCACACAGCATATTTGGGTCCTGTTGAATTTCTGCACAGTCTTTTCAGCGTGTGCCTTACACAGTAATATTCATGACTAGGGCCCAACCAAATTCACAGCCATGAAAAAGGCATCACGGACTGTTAAATAAGGCCTTTTGTGTGCTTTTACCCTATGCTGTGTACATACTAACCTATGTATAGTATAGGGTAAATGCACACTAAAGACCAGATTTCACGAGGGAGACCAGCATTTCTCAAATGGGGGGTCCAGACCCAAAAGAGAGTTGCGGGGGTGTGCCAAGATTATTTTAGGGGGGTTGCGGTATTGTCACCCTTACTTCTGAACTGCCTTCAGAGCTGGGCGGCCAGAGAGTGGCAGCTGTTGGCCAGGCGCCCAGCTGTGAAGGCCGCGCCCCACCAGCAAAAGCACAGAAGTCAGGATGGCAACACCACACCTCACCATGCCAGGCCATCCTTTCTTCTGTGCTGCTGCTGGTGGTGGCTCTGCCTTCACAGCTGGGCTGCCAGCCAGCAGCCATCGTTCTCCAGCTGGCCAGCTCTGAAGGCAGGGCCACCGCCAACAGCAGTGCAGAAGTAAGGGTAGCAGAACCGCAACCTCCCCTGCAATAACCTTGTGACCACCCCACAACTCCTTTTTGGGTCATGATCCCTACAATTACAACACCATGAAACTTCAGGTTTAAATAGCTGAAATAATGAAATTTACGATTTTTTAAATCCTTATGACCTTGAATTTGTAGAGCCCTATTCATGACTCTGACTCTATTTATAAAAATATTGCATGGAAATGTACTTGTATTTCAGACACCAACAACTTGTATAGTAGAACTGCTTTCTGCTCCAGCCTCTAACACCTCATTAAAATCTGGGAGTGGTCTTCATGTTAAATGCCAGTGTACCCATTTTCTTCTGGTGCTATAGAAATATAGGGGAGAAAGAGAAATAAAAGAGAACACTTTATTGAAAGGACTTTCAGAGCAGAAATACTACACAGCTCTGCACAGAGGAAATTCGGCTACAGGCATTTTGGGCCTATTAGTGAAGATTTCTAACCAAGTAAAAGACATATATTTGATAAATATTTAGGTCAGCATAAACCTATGAGCAATATTCCTTGAAAGCTTTCATTTGGAACAAAGCCATCTGCTTGGTCACAGAAACCTGTGGCCAAGAAAACTTCAGCGTTCCCTTTTCTCAATGATACATTCTAAAAGGTGGGACAATAAAACATTTAATCCTGTCTGCTGTAGAAAAGTCACACTTTTTGGTTATATCTTTGCTTTCGTAGAAGGAGGCAACTGAAGAGGCCTTGGGATATCCCCTTTTGAACAACTTAGTGATTAATATTAAACTATTACTTGTCTTAAACCTGTTATTTACTTTAATGTGGCATTTTAAAAATTAGTTTTCTATGTTTTTTAGAATGTGTTTAATATTGCAAGGGGCAAACACATCTTTGTGGTAAGCATTAAATTGGGCTTATTAAAATTCAGCACGAGACAAAAACATATTAGCATAATCTGCATCCTCCTGAATACATTTGTTTTTAAGCTTCATGTTAATTTTTGATAACAGGGTATGTCAAGGCATGCCACTTTGTTAGTTTTAGAAAGCCAGTAGTGCACATTAAGATACCCAAGAGCAATTGAAGAAAAGTTACCTTATTTGATTGAAGTAAGTGTATGTGAAAACAACATTGGATGTGATTTTTCCACTTGTATCATCTAAAAGGAGGACTTTGAAACTGGAGCAAACTCAATCCTGAACCATTGAAGTCAAGGGAGTTCGCCATTGAATGCTATGGGAGCAGAGCCACAGCTCGATGGGGAAAACACCCTAAGCCCGTCAGAATAATCATACAAAAGGAATTGTGTTTGGCTAGTACTTGTGAACGTCCCCCCACTATTGTTAATACGTGTTTTGAATAAGAACTTTCTCACTCATGGCCCAATTTCTCTTTCTTCCTGTTCCTGTGGTGACATCATCATCTTGCCATTCATGGCAGTCAGGCACTTGGGGTTGGCAGCACAGGAAATAATTAAAGTGTACAGGGTCTTGTCAATGTCCTGGTAAGGCAGCTGGGATGATCTATAAAATGGTCATGTGGTCCAAAGAAACGTCACCCGATGGTCAGCTTTGAAACAGAGCAGTCAGCCAGGCTGAGGAGCCAGGGCCTGAGAACCCCCTGTCAAAAGATCTGTATACAATGGGAGTGAGATGTCTCAGTGACTGCCACAATCACATCTCCAGAACTCATTTATGACTTCTCACTTCTCCCTCTCCTGCTAACCTGCGCTACATTGTCTCAGAGGGGTGCAGGTGCAGGTCTTTGCCACTATCACTTTTATCTGTTGGGCCAACTGTCCCGAAGTTCAGGTAGCTCTATACCCGGTGAGTTTATGTAGCCATCTGGAGATGACGTCCCTTTCTGCAACCAGGCTCTGAGTTTGGCTTGACATAATTTATGAGCATTCAGCAATTAACTTGAAACTCTTGACAGTTCATTTGCTTTTAAATAACTCATGTATTTCCTAATCTTTTGCAATAAAATTGTCATGCTGAGATAGCCAGGCCTATAGAATGCAAACATGTAGCAGGAGAATGACGCAAAGCCTATTTCCCATCTTCTGGAGAAATAAAAAAAAGTTTGGAACAGACTGTGGCAAGCCCCTGTGCCAGTGCACAAGGAGCTGGGTGGCTGAGAAGACTCCCTTGCATTTCTGTGCAGGGATGATCTCATCCCTTGAACATATGTGAGCACAAGGACTATATGTGCTAGCTGCCTCAGAGGAGGTGAAGGGAAGTGTGAGTATGAGTCAACTTTGAGCTCCATGCTAGTCACTTGTGTTGCTGGCACCCCGTGCCGAGAGGCAAAACAACAGCAGGGGTTCATTACCCGGTGTGCTTCACTCAATAATTACAATGGGGTGGAGAAGCAGAAAAGTTTATTTGAAGCTTCAAAAAGGTACAGGGAGATTAGAATCTCAAATCCTGTACACAGAGCAGGAAGTTACACAGGCTTTTATACATCCTTTCTTTAGCATACTTATTTAATAGCAAGCTGCCCTAAGTATCCATATAGCCAGCCAATCCAGTTACCGCTAGTTCCCTTGTTTTTTGTATTATTTGTTAAAGTATACATAAAGCTGCTTTATTCAACATTGTTTTTCCATATTTGCCCTGTTTGGCCTTGTTTAGTTTCAGCCAGTCTGACTCTGCAACATATTGTTGCAGATCCTCAGCATAACTGCTGCGAGTGCCTCCAGGCCGGGGGGCCAAGGACACTTGGGCCTAGTACGCATAGCTGCTGCGAGTGCCTCCAGGCAGGGGGTGGGGGGGCGCCAAGGACACTTGGGCCTAGTGCGAGGGGCTTCATCGACATTCATGGTCTTCCATCCCTTCAAGTTACCTAGTGGCCATGCCCCAGTGTCCCCAACACTTGTGCTGGCTGGTCACAGAGGAGAATGCATTTTCTTAATGGGGTGGTGCAGCAGCTCTGCTCTGGGACCTCTGCAACACAGGCTAAAAGGCACCCAAGAGCTCTTTATATTTCATTAGGGTAAAGAGGTTACATTTTTACCCTTTTTAAACATTTTTTTGCTGCATTGTCTGTTATAAAAGATGATAAAATTATGTAAATCCCTTCATTTTGAAATGTACTCTTAATTATTAACAGTAACATTGTAAATGTGGTGCATATCACATTCCCTTTTATTAACGTAACACCTAAGGGCTTGATCCTATGAGGTTCTGAGTGCTGTTACTTCCCTTTGAAGTGATAGTTGATGACACTCAGTGTCGTGAGAATGGTAAAAAATCACAGGAAGACTTGCTGTCTTCGAACACTAAAAAAAGAATGAAATAAATTATCCCTAATGTTACTCTGCTTCTGCCTAGAACTGTGCCTTCCTGCCTTGCAAGATAGGTTTCCAAGTTCTGTAATGCACTAGTAGCAGCAACGATTACAAAGCTTTGCATAAAATATCTTTGTTTTTCTAAAACTTACTTATAAATCTTAAGCCACACCTACACAATGGGTGCTACAGCAGCACAGCTATTGGGGCTTCAGCTGTGATGCTGTAGCGCCATAGTATAGATTCTTCCTACCATGACGGAAGGGATTTTTCTGTTCCTGTAGTTAATCCACTTCTCTGAGCGGCGATAGCTGGGCTAACAGAAGAATTCCAGGGGTTAGGCTGGCTTAATTGTGGTGCTCAGGGTGTGAATTTTTCACACCCTGAAGTGATGTAGTTAGGTCAATCTAAATTGTACATGTAGACCAGGCCTTATAGGACAGCCAAGAGAAAGGAAAAAAAAGCTCTTCTGTTCTGGATTTATTTTTTAAGTAATATTTAGGAAGTTCATTCTCTTTATGGCTTTGACTTGAGAAGACAGCCGAATTTATTGCAGCACAGGTCTTATATAATACAGTGCATGACACAAAATGAAATTAAAAAAATATGTTCTAACTTGAAAATATACAGGCAAGTTTTGATACAGGATTTAGTTTCTGAAGTCCAAAGGAGCTGGAGCAAATGTTTGGGAGCGTGACAACATATCAGAGGTCTCGGATGACGATGGTTGAACCAGGATGAGACCAGCATGCATAGTTTAACCGTACAGGGCTTTGAAATCAGCAGTACTGGCTGGAGCTGTCCAAACAGTTGTTGTGTCAGGTGCAACTGGGGCCACTCAAGACAGGTTGCATGGAAGGCCATCTATGACGTGGTGGAGGATGTGTTCCTTTTGCCAGCTTGGAGGAATTCCAAAATCAGCTGCCCAGAACATTAATTTAGTGGGGCACAGATGGTGACTGTCACCTTTGGTGATCATAGTGTAGTTAGTGCAAACTTGCAGTCACTGGTGACTGCTAACAAGGATATGAGGATATGACACTCAGCATGCCTGTACCAGGGTGGCAGAGCACATTCTGAGGATGTCAAACATTGACCTTCCTCTTAAATGACTAAAAGAAGTGATACATTAGTCATGCTGTAAGCTATAAAAATGAAGGATTGTCAAAACTTAGGCTGAAAGCTCCTTGGAACAGGGACTGGGTCTTCATAATTATTTGCGCATCTCTGAACATACTGCCTGCCAGTTCTCAAAATATAAAAATATAATAAAAGAAATAATTCATAGTTTTGGGCTTTTTAAAACATTTATTTTACTTTATTTTTATTAATTCAACTTACATTCCTGCTACTCTGACTGAACTTTACTCACAATACCTGTTGTAGCAGTGTGCCAATTTTCTGTGGCATGTGGGAAGACTAGAGTAGTTATAAAATCCCTAACAGTTGCCTGTTCATGTCTATTAAAGCGTCTAATAAAATTGCTAAGCCTGCCATGCCTGAGTTATGGGAATTTATAGGAATACGTCAGGCTGTTTCTATTCCTACTAGTAGTGTTGAGATGTCCAAAGTGTGCCTATCTACATTACTTAATATGCTTTCGCTAGCATTAACATATCGCTTTACAGCAGAAAACCGGAGAAAATCATTTATACTTTTTAAACTTGCAACTACACAATAGTGATATAAGTGGGAAATTTATAGATGAAGGGTTCTTCTAGATCCTTACCGTAACTACATATATCACATATTTGTGCCTAGATTTAATGAAAGAGTGATCCAGAGAGAGGGTGAAGGTAGAATGTGTGTTCCAGTGATCTGAGCACAAGATTGGGAGACTGGAATGCCTATATTCTACATCTGACACTGATTTGGTCTTGAGCAAGTAACTTAGGCTAAAAGTTTCAAATGTGTGCACCCAGAATTAGTCGTTGCATCCACCCTGAGGCACCTAAATAAAGGTGACCTGATTTTCAGAGGTGCTGAGCACCCAGAACTCTTGTTGACTTCGTGACTCCAGTGTTGGGACTTATCACTTTGGAAAATCAGGCTATTTTTATTCAGGTGCTCTGGTATGAATGTAGGTGCTTATCTGTATACATTCGGGCTTGAAAATATTGCTTGTAACCTTTCTGCCTCCATTTTTCCCATCTGCAAAATGAGTATAAAAATAGGTACCTATGTCAGAGGCGTGTTGTAAGGTAGTTAGTGCTTGTGTATTGCTTTGAAATAGAAATGAACACTATATAGTAAGGGTTAGATTTTCAGAAGCATTTGGGGTCAGATTTTTCAGGGCCTCAGCAGCTACAGTTGGGTCCAGGTTTTCAAGAGCTCAGCTTCCATTTAGGTAAGCAAATAAGAACCAGATTTTCAAAATCACTCGGCATTCAACAGCTTTTACTAGATTTAGGACTAGATTTTCAGAGAGGCAACATGCTGAGCTCTCTTGAAAATCTGTCCCTATTTGTTGCCTTTACTTAACACAAATAAACACTATTTAAGATAATCTGAACATAGCAATGCAATAATTATGTCAAGTCAGCTTTGTTCCTTGAATTGGGTGCTCATTCTGTGATAAATGACAGCCATACAATGGTGGGGACAGGGAAGTTGGAGGAGAAAATAGTTTTAGTGGATGCTTCCTCTTTGTCATTAAGTACTTTGTAAAATCCATATTTAGACATGTGATGTTTTCTTTGCTATTGTACAAGAGTAAACCTAATGCAGCAAATACCATGCATTTTCATTCAAATACTATGGCTAATGTATAGTTGTAAGTTTTTAAATATTGTACACCCAAAGTAATATTAATGGGATGGAAAAGATGGATGCAAGAAAGTGTAGTACTTAAAACAAACACCCTAATGATACCTCAGTCTAGATGACACAAATACAGTTTACTCTTCCAAATGCCAAACAGATTTTGATTGCTAAATACAGGCACATTATCCTCACATCAGCTATACAAACCAGTAGCATTTTTGGACCCAGGTTTTCAGTTGTTAGTCTTTAGGTGCCACTGGACTCCTCGTTGTTTTAGTTGGTGGAACAATACTGTGGTCTTTGGGCAGCAGAAAATCCACTGGTTTTTATACAGCTTCCACTCTTCCAGGATTCAGATCTGGCTGGATCAGCTGGGCTAGGAGTGGGATCAGAGCACGTGGGCGATGTGTTGATTCAATGCATGTCTTGGGTAGCTCCTGCTAAGTAGACTCCATGGAGCTCCATCTGGAGCTTAAAGCTGCTCTCCCCTGATGGAGGGCATTTGTGGCAGTACTGCCACTTATTCCTCCCCCGCCCCCGGACACAACAGGTGCAGATTTTATTCCTTTGTGCCACAAATGTGAATCAAGTTCACTGTCTTTGAAGAGGTAGGTTGTCTTTGAGTGTTTCACTATGAGTCTCCCTCCCTCTCTCTTCCTTTACTACCCCATTCCTTCTAAATTACTGTGTGGGAAGTTAGTTCTGAGATTGATGCTGTATTTGAGTCCAAGGATTGGGGCATATTTACGGGAAAAGGCCTGGTGAGGAAAGGAACCGGGGTGGTCTCAGTTGTAGGGCCCAGTGTAGGCATTACACTGTAGGGAGGGAGAGGAAATGCCCTAGCAGGGTAATACCGGCACTAGGCATAAGGCTCTGCCCTTTGATGTGTCTTTCATCCCACTTGGGTGGGTAAGGGCATAGGCCATCTACACAAGAAACTCAGCTGGGTAGGTGGAGGCCTGCTGCTGGACTCTAAACAGCCTTGGAGCCAGGCGTCCTTAGCTTGCCATTGTCACTCCTCTTCAGGAAAGCTGGGACCTATCTCTAAGCCAGCCTGCTGTTTTCTGTCTTTGACTTGAGTAAAGGACATAAACTCTCATGGCCCAGGTCGTGAGCCAACCACGAACTGATGTGGATTAGGAAGAATCTTTCCCTCAGGGCAGGTTATTCTGTAATTGTCCTCTACACTGTTTCTTGTGTCTTCCTCTAGAGCACCTGGTACTTGTCACTATGTAAAAAACCAGGATAGTGGATTAGGTGGACCATTCGTATCTGGTTTGCAAATGCCTGTGTTCTATGTAGGACTTTATATATGAAAAATAAGCTCTATAATGTTAAGCCAAATACATGATGGACCATTTACTTTATTAATTTCAATGGCACTTGAGATTGGTGGGTTGGATCTTTTTCCTTTTTATAGTCTTGAGACAATGGGAAGCAGGACCTTCTCTCACAACACCTGGTATTTTCTCCCCACTATATACCTAGTCATATCAGTGGGGTCCTCCCAGCAAGGCTGAGCATTTTTAAAATTCCACTTTAGGCTGTGTGGGGGGCTCCGATGTATTTTTGTTGGGCTCTGGATTGTTAGTTTATTCTGTTCATTATGCTGCTTCACATGCTTTATTTTAACCATAGGACCAGGGTTTCTCTTAAGAGTTAGTGCTTATTATTATAGGGTGCCTAGAGTTCTCCAAGAATTATTATTTATAGTTCCTCAAAGTGTGAGGTACTTAACAGAACATACAAAAAGCCCAGCCCCAAAGAATTTACATTCTAGAAGTTAGACATCAGACTAGTGAAGGAGACAAGCAGAAGGCAGGGAATGAACATTTGAAAATTTAAAATATAATTATGCTGAATCTAAAGATGTACAGCTTACTACCAAAAAGGAAAGCAGTACTTGTGGCACCTTAGAGACTAATCAATTTATTTGAGCATAAGCTTTCGTGAGCTACAGCTCACTTCATTGGATGCATACTGTGGAAAATACAGAAGACGTTTGTTTTTATACACACAAATCATGAAAAAATGGGTGTTTATCACTACAAAAGGTTTTCTCTCCCCCCACCCCACTCTCCTGCTGGTAATAGCTTATGTAAAGTGATCACTCTCCTTACAATGTGTACGATAATCAAGGTGGGCCATTTCCAGCACAAATCCAGGTTTCCCCCCCCACGCCCCCTCCCCCCAAACAAACCCACTCTCCTGTTGGTAATAGCTTATCTAAAGTGATCACTCTCCTTACAATGTGTATGATAATCAAGGTGGGCCATTTCCAGCACAAATCCAGGTTTTCTCCCCTCCCCCCCCCCACACAAACCCACTCTCCTGTTGGTAATAGCTTATCTAAAGTGATCACTCTCCTTACAATGTGTATGATAATCAAGGTGGGCCATTTCCAGCACAAATCCAGGGTTTAACAAGAATGTCTGAAGAAGGAGGGGGAGGGGGTTAGGAAAACAAGGGGAAATAGGTTACCTTGCATAATGACTTAGCCACTGCCAGTCTCTATTCAAGCCTAAGTTAATTGTATCCAATTTGCAAATGAATTCCAATTCAGCAGTCTCTCCTTGGAGTCTGTTTTCAAAGTTTTTTTGTTGAAGGATAGTCACTTTGAGATCAGAAATCGCGTGACCAGAGAGATTGAAGTGTTCTCCGACTGGTTTGTGAATGTTATAATTCTTGACATCTGATTTGTGTCCATTTATTCTTTTACGTAGAGACTGTCCAGTTTGCCCAATGTACATGGCAGAGGGGCATTGCTGGCACATGATGGCATATATCACAGTGGTAGATGTGCAGGTGAACGAGCCTCTGATAGTGTGGTTGATGTTATTAGGCCCTGTGATGGTGTCCCCTGAATAGATATGTGGGCACAGTTGGCAACGGGCTTTGTTGCAAGGATAGGTTCCTGGGTTAGTGGTTCTGTTGTGTGGTATGTGGTTGTTGGTGAGTATTCGCTTCAAGTTGGGGGGCTGTCTGTAGGCAATGACTGGCCTGTCTCCCAAGATTTGTGAGAGTGTTGGGTCATCCTTCAGGATAGGTTGTAGATCCTTGATAATGTGTTGGAGGGGTTTTAGTTAGGGGCTGAAGGTGACGGCTAATGGCGTTCTGTTATTTTCTTTGTTAGGCCTGTCCTGTAGTAGGTGACTTCTGGGAACTCTTCTGGTTCTGTCAATCTGTTTCTTCACTTCCGCAGGTGGGTATTGTAGTTGTAAGAATGCTTGATAGAGATCTTGTAGGTGTTTGTCTCTGTCTGAGGGGTTGGAGCAAATGCGGTTGTATCGCAGAGCTTGGCTGTAGACAATGGATCGTGTGGTGTGGTCAGGGTGAAAGCTGGAGGCATGTAGGTAGGAATAGCGGTCAGTAGGTTTCCGGTATAGGGTGGTGTTTATGTGACCATCGTTTATTAGCACTGTAGTGTCCAGGAAGTGGATCTCTTGTGTGGACTGGACCAGGCTGAGGTTGATGGTGGGATGGAAATTGTTGAAATCATGGTGGAATTCCTCAAGAGCTTCTTTTCCATGGGTCCAGATGATGATGTCATCAATATAGTGCAAGTAGAGTAGGGGTGTTAGGGGACGAGAGCTGAGGAAGCATTGTTCTAAGTCAGCCATAAAAGTGTTGGCATACTGTGGGGCCATGCGGGTACCCATAGCAGTGCCGCTGATTTGAAGGTATACATTGTCCCCAAATGTAAAATAGTTATGGGTAAGGACAAAGTCACAAAGTTCAGCCACCAGGTTAGCCGTGACATTATCGGGGATAGCGTTCTTGACGGCTTGTAGTCCATCTTTGTGTAGAATGTTGGTGTAGAGGGCTTCTACATCCATAGTGGCCAGGATGGTGTTATCAGGAAGATCACCGATGGATTGTAGTTTCCTCAGGAAGTCAGTGGTGTCTCGAAGGTAGCTGGGAGTGCTGGTAGCGTAGGGCCTGAGGAGGGAGTCTACATAGCCAGACAATCCTGCTGTCAGGGTGCCAATGCCTGAGATGACGGGGCACCCAGGATTTCCAGGTTTATGGATCTTGGGTAGTAGATAGAATATCCCAGGTCGGGGTTCCAGGGGTGTGTCTGTGCGGATTTGATCTTGTTCTTTTTCAGGGAGTTTCTTGAGCAAATGCTGTAGTTTCTTTTGGTAACTCTCAGTGGGATCAGAGGGTAATGGCTTGTAGAAAGTGGTGTTGGAGAGCTGCCGAGCAGCCTCTTGTTCATATTCCGACCTATTCATGACGACAACAGCACCTCCTTTGTCAGCCTTTTTGATTATGATGTCCGAGTTGTTTCTGAGGCTGTGGATGGCATTGTGTTCTGCACGGCTGAGGTTGTGGGGCAAGTGATGCTGCTTTTCCACAATTTCAGCCCGTGCACGTCGGCGGAAGCACTCTATGTAGAAGTCCAGTCTGCTGTCTCGACCTTCAGGAGGAGTCCACCTAGAATCCTTCTTTTTGTAGTGTCGGTAGGAAGGTCTCTGTGGATTAGTATGTTGTTCAGAGGTGTATTGGAAATATTCCTTGAGTTGGAGACATCGAAAATAGGATTCTAGGTCACCACAGAACTGTATCATGTTCGTGGGGGTGGAGGGGCAGAAAGAGAGGCCCCGAGATAGGACAGCTGCTTCTGCTGGGCTAAGAGTATAGTTGGATAGGTTAACAATATTGCTGGGTGGGTTGAGGGAACCATTGCTGTGGCCCCTTGTGGCATGTAGTAGTTTAGAAAGTTTAGTGTCCTTTTTCTTTTGTAGAGAAGCAAAGTGTGTGTTGTAAATGGCTTGTCTAGTTTTAGTAAAGTCCAGCCATGAGGAAGTTTGTGTGGAAGGTTGGTTTTTTATGAGAGTATCCATTTTTGAGAGCTCATTCTTTATCTTTCCCTGTTTGCTGTAGAGGATGTTGATCAGGTGGTTCCACAGTTTCTTTGAGAGCGTGTGGCACAAGCTGTCAGCATAGTCTGTGTGGTATGTAGATTGTAATGGATTTTTTACCTTCAGTCCTTTTGGTACGATGTCCATCTGTTTGCATTTGGAAAGGAAGATGATGTCTGTCTGTATCTGTACAAGTTTTGTCATGCAGTTGATAGAGTACCTTACTATATATATAGCAGTCAGTAGCAAATCCAATAGCAGTGCTTAATTGATCCATAAATTAGTCCATTCCTCAATCTCTGACGGCATAGACCAAAAATTCACATTTGTTTAGATTAAATCAATGTCCTATATATAAGTTCCCAGACTTTCAGATTCCAGTACTGGGATGCTATAGTAAAAACAACAGCAGTCCATTGGAGTGATGGCTGTGTTGCCATCCAGCCAAGTTAATCTAGCCTTGAGTTTGAAAGCCTTGGGACGATCGAACTGGTCATATTGCAGAATGGAAGTGATCTATCTCTAAAGGGAATATCCCAGATGTTTTGCTCTGCAGCATCTCATCTGACCAGTCTGTACATTAGCACTGGAATTGATTTACTTGCGTAGTTTCCCAATTGGATGATTCAAATGTCACAGTAGTGTAACAAATAAAAAAGGGAACACAAGGAGTTAAAAATATGAACTGCCTTAGAAAAATTGGAGGTAACTGAAAATAGTTAATTTTAGACTATATCAAAGATTGTAATAGCTGACATCAATTACATCATTTTAACTAAATTTCACGTACTTTTTAAAGCTTTGAATATTTACATATTTCCATGAATTCTCAGCTTTGTTTAAAAAGACCTGTGAATGGCAATGCAGCCTAAGTATTCGTTGTCTCCATGGCATTTTGATTCTAGAGACTGTAACTTTTTTCCTTTGCATTATTTATGAAGTCAATTTTGATAACAAGCAAATTTACAATTGCTAATGTTTGTGGTAAATGCATACAGAAGCAGATTCTCCTGGTGCCATAATTAAACAATGAATCACATTATCTGGCACATCAAGCTCTGACGTTTTTAAATTATTCAAAAATGTTTTTGTTTTGAGCTGGCACATCCTCATTAGCATGGATCTGGTCAGCCAGGCTGAATCAATCATGCAGGGAAAATTCATGAACTGCCATGCTTGTCACCTCCCGTTAACTCACAAGATAAACTTGGCCTGAAACAAATCTCGACTGGGAAGCGTGTGGACGGTATTGATAGCAGATGGTAACCACTACATTAGCCCTGAAGGAGCTCAGATATGCACAGAGGGAGGGGGTAGGGTGAAGGGAGAGGAGGACACTCTTGGAAGAAAGTTTTGTAGTTCATTTTAATGATGTGGAGATAACAGAGAAGCTGGCTTCTTTTCTTTGCTGAGGAAGAGATGCACATGCTATATGTGGGCACCTATCTGACTGAATACAGTGATGCAGGGAAGAGAAAATAGTCACGAGCATAACTACACTGTGTATGACTGATTTTTCTTTAAAGCAGTTTTCTGCAAGTAAAGAGAATGTTTTACAATTTATTTTGTAGAAATTAAGTGATCATTTTATTGGAAAGCATTACATTTGTGTCATGGGTTTTTGGTTTGTTTGTTTGTTTTTAAAGTAAGTTTTGGTGTTTTTTCCCTCTGTCTTGGAAACAACAGCAAAGTCTATTGGCCAAATTCTTCTAGTCACTTACATGAAAATTAGAGAAACTCAGCCAGGGGATGGAATGTGTGGTATTGCTTATGTTGTTCAATCCTGGCTTTCTCAAAATCCATAGGATTAAATCCTGGCTCCACTGAAGTCTGGGGGTGGGGGCGGGGTGTTGCCATTGACATCAGTGGAGTCAGGATTTCACCCATAGAGTTCACAGTCCACAGGATCTCCAGGGCTCATCTCCACCATACAGTGCCTCTTCCCCCTCGCCATACTCAGAATACAGAATATTCATTGTTTCTCAGGTATCACTGAGAAATGTTGACTTTCAAATGCTAATGCTCCTGACCTGAAAAGTGAGCAAAAACCATGCAACAGTTTGGAGTAACTTGAAATCCAAACTGAAATGTGTTCTTGTGAGAAGGCAGAATTTGCAAACCAAAAAGTCTGAATCATGTGTCTGAAGTAGAAAATCTACAATTCTGCACTATAATTAGAATTGACCAAGACATAAGTTCTTGGCATTCTGGAAGGTATTAGCCATGAGCTGGATGTCGAAAATGCTGGTGTTACCTCTTCCAACAATAGTTAGTATTTTATCTGCAGGAGAGCGAGCTGCTGCATAGTGCCCATACCCTCACGAATGAACAGTCAGGATAAACATAGTAAACATCATTTCAAGTTGTCTGTGTATTTAGTACTACAGTTATTTTATTTCACTTACGTTTCTGGCCATCTTTGGTGTCATTCTGTATGACCTTAAATTTGAAACTGGCATGTTGAACATCTGCTCACCCATTTTAGGGAAGCCAGCAGTGCCATTTGAGTGAAATTAGTACTGTCAGAAGAAAGAATGTATAAAAAACATATATTAAGGCTTTTGGGGTTTTTATAATTTTGGTATCCTTGTTTCTGTGATAGTGTTGGTGGCACTCAAATGGTAGTGACAATGTAACAAGGCAGAAAACAGCTGTTTGATTGTAGATGAGTAGGGTGGAAGTAGCAGTGTATTTTTTATGAAGTCACAATTTATACCTTTATGCTACTAATGTATGGGTCCAAATCTATACATTATTATGTTATAGAAATTATAACTTTTATGGCATGTAATTGTTATGAAGGGAAATGCCTAATTTATGCATTTGCTCTATGGTAAGTATTTCAACTCATGAGAGCTTTGATCTTTTATGGCATTTACGAAGAGGTTTGATAACTAAAGAGCGATGTAGCCCTGCATGCAATATCAGGTCTCTTCACTTAAGGTAAATGTGTACAAAATCTTGTTCTTATCGAACCTGATCCCATCCCCAAGTGGAATCAATGGAAGCTTACAGTTGGATTGGGTCCATTGTTCACTCTTATTAAATATGCAATTACTGGGAGCATCACAGATTTTCTTATTGAGAAGCATGTTAGAATAACTATATGGTTTGTTTATGCAATCACTTAGTTTGCAGGAAGCGGGGGTGTAAATCTAACCCATGCTAGCCTGCTGTGCATTGTATTCATATGGACAATGCCGCTGCTTTCCCTAGTGTGCCTCAATCTACTTCTCTTTCAAAGATTTACACCCAGCTTGCCACAAACTAAATGTTTGTAAAGACAAGCCTTGCCTGTTAGATTTTCTTATTCAGAAAGATGCTGTTTGGATGATATCACAGGATAAGCTTCTGAGTAGTAATGATCATCATTAACAAATAATACCTAGCTCTTGCATAATGCTTTTTAACAGTAGATCTCTAAGTGCTTCACAAAGGGGGTCAGTATTATTATATAAGTATTATGGAGAATTAAACCTTCATTGGAAATGAGAGTACATAATTTAAATTGCTCTGCTCACCTTCGATTTGGTTGTAGGCACTCCTATTAAGCATAAACAGTTTTGAGATATGGGTGGCACAAAATAATTTTTACTATATAAAACAATATGACTTTCCTATTTCAATATCCATTGTTTTGAAATGCACTAAACTAAATTTTATCAGTCTGTTTCATTTTGCTATCAAGGGAGTAAATGTAATTTCACTTCTCCATGATGAAAATAACAGCAGGAAAATATATATAAGAATACATGTTTAATTTCCTCCTGGCCTGCATTACCCTTCTGGAAAATTATGAAGTGTTATCTCAGTCAGTCATATGCAACATACTCCTCTTCTTGTTCCTGACCTTGCTGTATGACAGACACATTTTTCTTCAGAATAAAGCAAATGTTGTTAGTCTTAAATGAGGTAGTTAAGTCTCTTTACTTTTACTATTCAGCGAATGGAATTGTAGAAAGTGTAGCTAATGGTTAGATGTTGGCTTACATAAATTGATTTTATAGTTCTAATCTTTACATTTTAATGGTGTTTTCAGTGGAAATCAATATACACGAGATGAATTAATAACGGCACATTAAGGGCTCAATCTACACTCTGGAACAAAAGTCCTATTCTTCTGAATCTTGAAAAGTTAGCTGCTGGGTATAGAAGTATAAAAAGGTGAACCCAAGAGAATGCATGCTCCTATGTCTTGGGAAAGTAATCCCACGACGTAGTGATTCAGTGGGAAGAGACATGTGGAAATGCGTAGGGGTGATAGTGAGAAGTAGCCTAGTTACGAATTTTGGTATATGGTACATTTCAAAAAGACAGCAATCTGATTTTGAATTGTGGCTACTGTGGTATCATGTAATTAACCAGGGAACAGGGAAAACCTCTTTGAGAGACTGTGCTTAGAAAATAAATGCAGTACTGGGCCTCTCTCAATGCCCTACTAAATTATAGGAAATTTTCAGAAGAGCAACAGAAACTATTTAGATATTGAGGGAGTGGATTATGAGGAAAATTAAAAGGACAAAATAGTCATATGTTGGTTAACCAGCATCTAGCAGTGATCTGATGATCATTTTACATTTATTTGAAGGATGTTAACACCAATAACTGTTTACAAGAATTGATTAGGATACTCAACAGAGCATTCAAGTAAGAATAACGGTTTGGAATTAAATTAAGCAATGGAAAATTTAGGCTAAATATTATGAAAAAAAATCCTAATAATCAAATGTATCAGACGATGGAATAATATCTCAAGGGAAATGGGAGAAGCTCCATTACTAGGTTAATGAAAAATTAATTGACTGAACTAGGCGCTGGAGAAAATATACTGTAAGGGAACAATCCTGCCATTCCCAACCGTACTGTTTTTGTGGTGTTAATATGCATCCATTTTCTAGGTAAAACACAGGAGTCTGTACGTTTTTCTATTTTAATGGAAAGAGTGAGTTTGTTGTATGTGTAAAGCAAATGGTTGTGGTGGTGTTTTACTTTTAACTTTACTGTTTCATAGATGAAAGAAGGAACCCTAACTCAAGAGAAATGTTACTGAGAGTGAGTTATGTGGTACTACAGTCTTTGATACATAAACTAACAAAAGTGAAAATGCTATCTCATAAACACATGCTCTTTTATCAGTCTTGTTTATGTTGTGGTATTTTCTCAATACTGCATGTTTGTAATACCCTACATGCTTTGCACAAAATGTTAAGGATTATTAATGCCATTTTGAGGATTACTCTTGTGTGTTAGACAGACAGCGTTTTTGACCCAGGTCGTTCAGTGCAGAGGGATTCCACAAATGGCAATGAGTTTGAGAAAATTTGTTGTTTATGGGCTTATATGTGGCTTTGACCCAAGCCCTGAACAAAAAGCAAATGCATTTTTGCACTGCCCCAGGAGCAGTCTGGAAGTTGGATTGTGACTCAGTCACAATCTGCTGCCTGGTTTCCTTCTACTCCAAGGGAGAAATACTTTGAATAGGGTATAGATCCGGTACCACATACATCTCAAGATGCACCATGTAGCTACAGTAGCTGCTGTATTTGATAACTGGAGCCAAAGATCTGCCCTGTATCTTTCCTGCCCTGTCCACCCTTGTTTATTGGTGTTGGGAAGCTTGGATGTAACTGACCCATGTAGGCTGCTCTCCTTTTTGCACTGCTACCTTTGATCTGAGCTGCTGGCACAAGCCAGGCCATATTTGAAGTTTGTGTGTGTGTGTATGCACACGCGCATATAATATATGTATTTGAGAGAGGGAGAGAAAATACATGGTGGTGTAATGTTGTTTTAAAGTTCTGTTAGTAAGGGCTTTGACTTTTTATTGGACACAGCACATTGGGAGAACCATATGTGACTTATGCAGGCCATTCCAAATGAGTGCTGATACAATCTTCATCCCACACTTGTGTATGCCACCTGTGTTACAGCAAAGTACTTTATGAATGTTTTGGACACTGTAAAAATTGTGCTTGGACTATTTCTTGTACCCATCTATGATGCCCAGTACTTTAGTTACCAGTGAATCCAATTAACAGGACTAAAATAGTTTTTCCAAAACAAAAAAAGTCAGAATTTTAAGATCTATTATTTCTAATCCTTCTATGTAGATACCAAACGCAGTCAGGTTTTGTGGTCTTCTTTGGCACGGGCTCACATTGTCTCATTCAGAGAGCATTTTGGAGTTTGCCAGAATGCCATTTTTCTGCAATAGCGTCAGCCACATTATGGATAGAAAACAACATTATTTAAGGGTGCCACAGGAATGCATTTGACTTGTACTAAAAGCTAGATTGCACCTACTGCATACTGAATAAACTGGTGACGGAAGTGTGGCCAACTGAGTACGAGTTTGCAGTTAGAGCTCCGTCTTCACTGTTTTGGAAAATCATTGGTCCCAAACTATTTCCTGCACATTTGGAAGAGATTCAGTAAATTGATTCTTCAACTTTTGTCACCTGGCAGATGGTAGCAGAAAGTGCAGAGCACATTTCGGAGCAAGAAGAAGTCTGGAGATTTCACAGTGCCATACAGTCTTCTAACAATAAACACATTTCATCAGTCATAATGTTGACTTCAGGAAGAGATCAATGGAACATATAACCCATTGCACCAATATTTTGATGTTTAAGTAGGCATTAAAGCCGGGGAGGCATTGGCACCCGTTCCAGCTGTGGCATGTATAATGCAAATAAATACAACAGACAACTGGGACAGTAGAATGCAGCTTAATTATTTTTATTTGTGATCCAGAAGCAACAGGGAAGATGACAAAGTCATACAGAACAGATTTGTGGAAGCATAATTTTCCTGAATGTTCACCAAAAACCGAGGAATGAAAATGATGATCTCATTCAGCAGAGAAGAAAAGAGAAAAGCTTAAGAATAGCATTGCAACTAGATTGGCAAAGAGGAGCAAATGAGTTTCAGCTGTATTTAAAAGAAAATCTTTCAGGTTTTGAAAATTAACTAGTGATGGATGGAGACTGTGACAATTGATGCAACACTGGTGCCAAGTGAAACACATTTGTTATCCAACAGGGAATAAAATGTATGCTACTGAAACCCTTCAGCACAGTTTGAAGTTTAATATAACTAAAGTATATTTTAAAATCATGCCAATAGTTGTTAGCAAATAACAGTTTCTTTCTTGGTTCCTTCCCCCCCTCCTGTATTCCTTTGTGCATGCATGTGTGTTCTTTCTTGCATTTGAAGAATGAATTACAGTACAGTAAAAGTGAATATGCTGATATGTTGTAACTGTGCGGGAATGCTGGATTCAAGGACAAATGTTTGTTCTTCATTGAACATTGAGTTTACAGGTACGAACCTTACTTGAAATGTCAGAAAATCACCAGCAAGTGGGCACTAAATGCTACTCTCTGTGCTGTTGTGCAGAGGGGTGGAAAAGGGCATAACAAAGTTGAATTCATTCCATGGCTAGCAGCACTTCAGGGTTTTTCCCTTGTATGAAGTAGTGTGGAGAGTGTGGAAACAGACCACATGCTCCTATACTGGCTGTCCTCTCCTTTCTCTTCCAAGGCCAGCAGAGAAGCCAGCATCCAGACCCTCCACAGTAGTAGTAATGGAGGGCTGCTCTGGAACAGGCTCTGGCTTATTGTCGGTGGGCCTGGTCCACAAGTTTATGTGCATATGACTTCTGATTCAGGAATGAACCCTATACAACAAGCTCACTTACAGACCATTTCTGCTTTTTCCTCTGTGTGTGTGTGTGTGTGTGTGTGTAAATATGCATTGATTTTAGGTGAAATTTCATATCACTGATAATAGCTTTATGGGGCTGTGTGGGCCCCTAGAAGGCTGCACACACTAGCCATCAGCAGAATGGATGAATCAAGGAGAATGGTTAGTGTGCTATCCTGAGCATCCTGGTTGCCTGTTATGCTGGAGGGCTGCACCACAACATAACTCTTCTATATGAGCTTCTCTCCTGTGAGCTCTCCAACCTCTGCCTCTCAGCTAAGACTGCACAGACAAGGGGAGTTTTTGCAGGCCTGTTTTGGAGGAAAGGAGTAGCCCCAAGCGGGGGAGAAGGATGGATTCTGATCATCTGGAGGGAAGTGCAGGGGGCAAGGGGGAAATGTTACAAAAACTAAATAAGAATCAGCTGTTGGGGTGTGTGGTGAAGTGCACCTTCTTTCCCTCTTTCACTTCAATCAGACTTTTTGGAATCTGTGACTCCACCCTTGGGCAGAGGGAATTTTGTACTAAACTGGCATTCTAAAGGAGGGTTACCTCATTAGAAGACGGGGCAGCGTTCGTGTCGGCATGGCTAGGGTGGCTGCCAAACTTCTGTGACCCAGCAGCTGCAGATGCGGTGTTTCCCTTGATGGGGCATTGAATATTGTGTTGATATATCCCTTTTTGTTCTGAGATCTTTATAAAACACACCCTACAGCCAAGTTGATTTCTATTATTTTATTATTTGTATTGCATTAGCGCTTAGGAGCCCCAGTCGTGGAGCAGGACCCCCTTGTGCTAGGCGCTGTACCAGCACAAAACAAAAGGATAGTCCCTTCCCCAAAAAGCTTAGTCTAAGTTTCCTTGCACTAAAGTGGTATGGAACATTCCTGCTTTTATGTACCAGTGCACCATGGAGTAGTTTTCGCTTGTTATGACCCTGTATTTTGTTTTTACTAACGTATATTTTGTTTTGTGCTGTTTTTTTCCTTTAATAAATGGAAAGGGGAGTAAAATGGGTTCCACCAGTAAGTTGGTCTAAAACTGCCAGAGCTTATATTTCATCAGTGTTACACCTAAATTTGAATTTAACTCCCATTTGGCTCCCTCTGGTATCAAATGGTGATAATTTGATGGATAGAACAGGCTGAAACTAATTAAAGGGCATGTTCAGTCTCTGGGGCTTTACAGTAAAAAAACAAACCAACAAACCCTGGCTGTCTCTTTCTGCTACAATATTTGCTTATTCTTTTCACAGACAGAAACATGATGAAAAAGTGTAAAAGACTTTAAATCAGACTCCAGCTATTTAATAATTAACTCCTGAAGTGCCATGAGGCATAAACTTTACGTCCAATATTTGTAATGAACATGTAGAAGTCAGGACCAAAACAATGATGGTAACCACAAATGTTTCAAAAGCTTTAATGAATCTTTATTCCTTGGTTGGATTCTGTGTGACCAACAGCTGTGACATCTATCTCTTAGTGAACATATGTTGAGTTTGAATGGATGGGTGAAGATCATACTGAAGTAGCAACAGGCTACAAGGTACTGACTTGTTTTGCATGTAAAGTTATAATGAAAGGTAGGGAACAAGATCTCTGTGCTCTTGAGCTTTATTTTTTAAATTGTAAGAATGAGTTTTCTTAGCAAACAAAATATGCCGCAATGTGGATGGGGTGTTGGGTGTGCAGTAAGAGTTACAAACAACTCTGCAGACTGTAGTAAGATAGTGCTTCTTTCTCCAACGAGGCACGACAAAAGAGTTTAACAGCTACAATGAAACTCAGACTTTTACTCAACTTCTGAGACTGTATTTATGTACATTTAACAGGCTTCTATTCTGATTAGAGCTTTGCTGTTTTGGTTACTTAAATTTATAATATCAGGGAATATTTGGAAGGATACTGATTACTATAATAACAAAAATAACCATATTCTTCCTGAATTCCTTTGCCAAGAAACCATAACAATGCTGCTTTTTAAACAAAAGGAACTCCTCATATCACTCTATGAATTTGGAACGGGATATCATGTTGACTGAGGATTATGAAAACTATGTAGGCCCAACCCAATCAGCAGTATTTGATCTGTCCAGTGGTAGGGAGTGCGGAACAATTATAAAAAGAAAAAAGTTAGAAGAGGAATCTCAGCCATTGGAGTGAATATAGAGCATGCTGGTAAATACCACAGGCATCATGAAACAAATGTCTCGTTTTCAGGCTTTATATGAACTCTTGGAGTGAAATGAGTTACATGGGTGTAACTGAGAACATTATTTTGTGATAGAAATATCAAAGAATTTGGAAAAGTTCCATTTAAAATGATACTTTAATTACTCTAAAAGTAAAAATGTAGAGGGTGAGGGAGCATTTGTAACCTGATGGCAGCAGAAATGGTTGCATGCTCAAAGCGCTCCTGAATGTCGGCAGCCATTCAAGCATTTTATCTCTAATACCTTCAGAAGAGTAGATGTTACAATGGAGCATGGATTTGGGGCCAGAGTCTGCCACCCTTAATCATGTGTAGCAGTAACTTAATCTGCTTGTAGTTCCATTAATTGAAATTAATTACTATGGAATGAGAGTAGTAAAATCTTATATTTGGTAAGGCTTGAAGGAATAGGGGAATGAAACATTGTAATAAAGGAAGAGGGGAGTGAAATACAAACACACACATGCACACATTTATATTTATTATTTAATATAGAGAGCTAGAGATATATGTAGGAAAAATGACTTGACTTCATGCAATCAGCAAGACCGGAACAGAGCAAGCTCCATCTTTCATGCCTCTTCTTAACCATCGTGCTGTAGCTAGCACACCGGAGAGAGATTTTAGAGGCTTTGAACACTATGATTGATAACACGTAAAGTATTCTCTCTTCTACACAGTGGACAGTTGGAACTCTACCTGCTAAAATTAGTAGGTAGGATAAAAGCAAGAGCAGACACTCACAGCAGCTGAAACCAAGATGGGAAATGTTTGAGGCTAAAGGAAAGGAAAATAAACTGCCCAGGGAGTAAAAATTAACAACAAATGGAGTGAAGGAGTGAGCTGACTGAGAATTTGGTGAATGGAGGAAGTGTTCTGAGTACGGGGTTTTCCTGCAGGAGTGGAGGGCACAGACTCTTTGGGCTCTATTAGGGTCATGACTGAGATTTCAGGGTTTAACCCTGAAAGTCAGCCATTTCTAATATGAATGGTTTCATCCAGTAAATGAGCTAATTCACATGAATAGGTTTGTTATTGCAGTGACGAGAAAAGCAAGAAAATCAGACTGGCAGCACTTTCAACTTTTTATCATGGTTGATGAGGCAAAGAAGAGGGAGCAGTTGATGAGGACAGCAATCCAAAAAGAGACTTTTTAAAGGGGGGAAAACTCTTAGTTTTCTAGATGTAAGCCCAGGAACCCCAAACTGGAGAAAATACCTCACAGTGATGAAGAAAATTTTTCTAAAAAGAGAGAGCAATTTTTTTTTAAAGTCTGAAAGCTGTGTGCAAAAAATTTGCATACATTTGCATACCAACATTTGCATGGGCAATTCCACAAACTGCATATAAAAATACTATTTTATATTAGCATTTCAGAACCTCAGATTTCCAAGTGCAACTTCCCTCTTCCAAATTATGAAAGGATTTTAAAAGGCTTTTATGGTTTTATAGTTTTGATTTATATTATATTGTCTAAGATATGTTTTCTACACATACAGTCAACACCTATAAGAAACTCTTTAGAATGAAATAAAAAGTAAAAATACTGCTTAAGCAACGTCACCTTTCTTATTTGTGCAGTGGTGTGCAGATAAAATACTGTATATTTGATCAGACTCTGGACTGCCTGAGACCTAGCAGCCAGTTAACCCCTAATGCTGGAATACTTCCCATTTTCTTGGTAGAATTTAATCCTCCTTATGAAATGTATTCTTGGTCTGTAGATGCTATTTTGTGATGGTATAAGATCATATTTGCAGTGTGAGAGTTTCCCCTCATTCCATCCTCTTAATATTTTGTCTTTTGGAATTGAACCATAAATTGCAGAACTGCAAACTCAGTAAGAAGCCTCAGGGACCAATATTTTCAGGGTTGTAGAGAATTGAAAAGATCCCTTTAATTTGAAAAATGATTGCCACAGATTTAAAACATAATGGTGAGTGGCAGCCGCCAATCATGGTGTCTTTCGACACATTTGGAAGGTTTTATAACCAAGACTTCTGCAATGAAATCTTATGGATTTTGTTTCACTTTATCTCTAGGCAGCCTGTGCATATTTCCTTTGCTGATAAACTGTGAACATTTGAACAATCTTCCTTAAATGTCTGCACACGCATATCACCAGTTTAGCTTTCTGACTCTGGATATGAGATATGATTTCTGACAACATTTGTCACATCCGACACATGACAGAGATCCTGACCTTGTCCTATGTCATGAAACCCTTTAGATGCATGATCGCCTATGACTTACAGCTCCCTTAAGAACAAGGGTTTTGTTTTTAAATGAAGTGAAGATGCTTAATTGTCAGTGAAGATTTAATGGGCTTGATTCTGATCTTAGGTGCAGTGATGTATATCAGAAGTAACTCCATTGAAGTTAAGTTCTCAGGCCCAATGACTTCAGAAGCACTTATGGCTAAAGTGTTGGGGGAATTCATCAGTGCTGACAATCAGAAATAAGCCAGAAAGTCTTAACACTTAATGGCACACATTTTTATAGTCAGTCAAAGGGGTATTAATTCCTGATAGCTAACAAAGGCTAATCCTACAGTAGGATTCTTTGGCCTACTTCTTACATCTCTTCAGGGGCAGATCACTTGCCTAGTTCCTCTGATCAGCAAATAGGCTACCCAACAGCTCTCCACCTAATGGAAAACGTTTAGAGATGCTCATAGACCCTGCTAATAAGTTCTGAGGAGCGGGAAAGAGCTCAGTAACTTCTGAATGTTGAATGCAAAGAATGTTATCTTGGTACCACTTTAAAATAAGGGGTTGGAAATTGTATAGTATTGTAGTTTCTTATTGGTTATGCTGAATTGTTGAATTTTGGTTGTAAAGAATGTCCTTGGACCGCTAGCTGAGCAGATTGCTTACCCAATTGATACAATTTGAGATGATCTGCATTTTGTCTGAACTGATTCCTAGAAAGCTTTGTAAGACCATGTTTAATTTACTGATCTGATCTGAGCTATTCTTAATAAAATCTTCCTTGGAATCAAATATGTTACATATTATGAGAAGGTATTATAGTGTGCGTGTGGGTCATATAAAGTACAGTAGCTGGGACTCAAGGTACAGTATCCTTAAACTCAGTGACCGCTATAAGAGAACTTTTTATAGCACTGATGGAGTGTATTATAATTTTGAGCAATTTCATCCAGTCTTTTTTTTAATCCAGGCTCATACTGTATGAGACAAAATAAAGTGCTAAATAATCCCCTGTACTAAGAAGGACATTAGAAAAGTTGAAATGGTGTTGAAAAGATATTTTATATTTAGAGGTAATAATGCTATTTGGGGTACTGAGTTTTTTGTTTGAGCAGCTACGCATTTGGTCTAGTCTGGGAAAACCATTAATCATAATGACCATTTTAAAGCACTCCCTTTCGTTTACAGGCTGGGCCACAAGGTCATCAGCTTGTCATTCAGGTCAATAAATGGGTCACACATCTCCCCCTGTTTGACTACTGGCTCAGCATATAAGTAGTCATTGGGTTAACAATAGGCTACTCTTCTGGTAAATATAGGAAACGTGGCAAGTTTGTACAGATGGACAAAGGTCAAACATGAAGGAACTTATAGGTGGTGGCAGGGCCTGCAGCTCAAGGCTGAAACAACAATATAAGACAAATCAGTCTCAGCCTTATTGGAATTAACATATTTCCTAGGATTCTGCAAAAAGGTATTTCTGTTTGTTTTAATCCTAAGTGGCATGTTGTTTGGGCTTCATCTTTCTCTGAAAAAGACAGCACACAGAGCAGCTCTTCATAATGATGCATTTTGTGCTCAGAGACCCTGATCTCGTGAAGAATGAAGGGTGTGTTTAACTTTAAGCATGTGCTTATATACTTTGCAGAATCAGGATCAAGAACAATACCTAATTCATTGCAGCAGTTGGCTATATTTATATCCATACTCTACATATATAATAAAAGTCAACGCTAGAGACAGAAGCTGCATTTTCTATCTTTGTGGTTCTTCTCTTTCTCTGTTTGTGTGGGTTTATCTTGTCTTTTAGGAAACAGGATTGCACTTTAGCAACAATGACAGCTCTAGCTCATCTCAACTAACCTTTTCTCTTTTCTCCAAAAGGGTAGCTATTACCATCTTTAATACCTTCTAACAGGCTGTCTAATGGGGGGTGGGGGTTCCTTCTAAAAACTCCCTCCAGCAAAAGGGAACGGGATGTTGTTAAAATGAAAGCTGTATTTAATACTTTACATTTCAAATCCTGTAACTGTTTTTCCTTTTTTTTTTGTATCTTTAATCTGTATACTAAACCCCGAATCTTGTTTAAAACTGTTTAATGTTGGAGAGTGACAGGATCATGTTATCCCCTTTGAGTCTTTGGGCCCATTTATTCCATCTAAATTAATAAAATAGGACCTCAGAGTTTGTCCCCCAATGTTTATAATTTCTCAGTTAAAGACAAGGGACCAGATTCTACATTATATTGCACCAATGGGATAAACTGGCAGAAAAGTCAGTGTAGCTGGCCGAGGGGGATTCACCTCCATGCAGAAATGATCTTCCGATGACTTAGGCTTTTGTAAGTGTGTAAATCACTTATACTCCCTGTTGTTACTGGTTAGCAAGCTAAGGGGGTTTGAGTATGCATCAGGTGTATGTAAGTGCAAAGATTTGCACACATCCACCTGACTTGAGACTTGTGCTGGTCAGCTGGACCCTAGGCTCTGACCCAATATATGGCCATTTAGTACCTAGATTTAGGAATAAATCTATTGATGGTAAGGTATGAAACCGCTCATTTTTTGTATACTGAACACAATTGATATTTGTAACCTCAAAAAGAGAGAAATTCCACAAGGAATCCTTTGGTTCCACGGGGTTGCCATAAAGAAAACAATAAGGCAATAGTAACTTTGATGAAACCAGATTCCTGATGTAGCACAAGTCCCTTGGAAGAGACAGAAGTGGTGTGTGTGTTGAGTTCTGAGAGGCTGCAGTCACTAGAGCTGTGTTCAAACCAAACTCTTTGATCTCAGTGTCTCCAAACTTTGGGAAAGTTTGTATCCAGATGTCAACTTTGTGGCTTGGGCCCTGGTGCTCATATGTTTTTGTGAAGTGTGGAGTATTTTTTTAAAAGAATTAAGGGATATAAACCTTCAGGCTCCACTCTAGTCAACGGGGGCTAATGCAGTGACACTCAGACCTCAGTGGTTCAGGAGCCAAATTAGTGATCAACGTTACGCAAAAGAGCCACAGTAATGTGAATTCATTGTTTCATTTATGATATATATAATAATAATAATAAATCATTCTCACAGCAAAATGACTGACCAAGTATTCTACAATTGGATAATAACATAGTAAAGGATCCTGATTGGTTAATAACTTAGACTGGTTAATAATTAAATCACACAGTGTTTTAATATCATGTGCTGCAAAAAGCCGCAGGAGACAGATTAAAGAGCCACTTGTGGCTCCTGAGTCTCAGTCTGAGTATCACTGGGCTAATGAGAAAGTTCCCTTATAGCAGGTATACCATAACTGCCTACTACGGCCTTTCGTACACCTTCCTCTGAAGCAGCTGGAAACTGGCTAGATGAACTACTGATCTGGTATAGCAATCTCTATGTTTCTGTGTAATTCTGAATGAAGTGGAAATAAGCTGTTAAATCCTAATATTTCTTCTTTTTTGGCGTATACTTCAGTCCTACTTCAAAACCTAGTTACTAATGGTGACTGTTATTTTGGTATTCTCCACAAATCATGACATCTGTGCTATTTATAAGGAAGTCAGGACATTTTTGTCTTTAATTACACAGATTACATATTGTCTGAGATAGAATTTTATACCAAATGGATATGTTTGATTGGTTCGTTCTGATTTGGGTTCCCAAATCTTTCTGGCATACTTGAATTCTCTGTGTCCCCCCATCCCATGCTTTATGTTTTGCTATTTAATTATATAACCTTCCTGCATACTAACGTCTCTTTTGCCTTCTTTTGCCTTCTGCTGCTTTCAGGTTACTGTCTCTTCCATTCTCTTCTATATTTGTATCCCATGCTGTGTCACTGATCTCCAGACCTTCCTCTTACTAACTTTTATAAATGCCACATTTCTTAATCTTTCATGAACCTGCAAGTTGAATAGGAGGACTTGTACACACTTACAGCCTGTACAAAGAAAGATGAAGGGACAAGAAAAACAATGAAATACTGTATACTGTAAAACCAGCCTACCAATAAATCCTGACTATCTCCTTGCACAACTAGCACCAGCCTAATGAAATCCACTATTTTACATTTAACATTCCAGCCAAATAAATCCACTTTATTAAAGCCAAAACAAAGACAACCTCAAGATTTTGAATCAATAGTGCAGTTTAGAATTCTTTACATATACTCTTTAATGGGGATTGGTAATGGGATACAGAGCCTTTCACTCCTAGGTCAACCAGTTCAAATCTACCCCAGGTTGATAGTCACTGAAAGCTGGTACTATCTAACAGCTGATAGTTTATGTGAAATGAGTAGTTGGTCCTAGTCCAGTCCCTACTGAACAGGTGTCCACATTATCCCTCCCCTCCCCCCCCCAATCCGCCATTCTTATTGTTATTCTATCTGACAATCTTAGTATGGAGATAAAAGGACTGAATAGATATAAAGACTGAACTGCCCTATCACCTCTAGAAGGCGTTACTTGTAGTTGGCACTGAGGTTTATTTGTGGCAAACTGATAAAACTTCCAAGTCCTGTCATGTGCTGTTCCTGTACTGTGAAGAACTGGAGGGATTCAGTTTCTGACCTTATCAATATGGCACCTTTCAAGAGCATTAAATTATTGTTATAGCAAAACTGACCCAAAACCCCCTCTTTAAAACCTATAATTCAGAAATATTAATTTTATATCAACAATTAAATCTTTCTATGCTATAGAACATTTCAATCAAAACATAAACAGAACATACTAGAAAAAGATCAAAACAGATTTAAAAAATAAGTATACTTCCCTTTTCTGTTAGAAAGTTGCTTGAAATTACTTCCAGTTCTCTGCGGTTTCTCATCGGATTTTTCTTTTCCAGTATCTTTCACAATCCCAATTTTTCCTAGCAGATCTATGTGTACCCTGTAGGGTGAAAATGTGATGCCAAGCAATAAAACCTGACATTTGGAACAGCAAAACACCCTTTGTGGGATGCCTAGGAGGGTGAAAATCTGATAAATTAAAGTGAAAAGATGTGGGGAATAGAGAACCAGAATATTTTAATGTAACTCATTGTAATATTGTCATGAAAGAAACTTTCTGTAATATATAGTTATATGTTCATTTTTTGTCTCCCCTCCCTCCCCCGGAGGTTTCTTAGCACCCAAAGCTCCCATTAAAGTCAGTGACTGCTCTGGATTCTTAGCACCAGTGAAAAATCAAGTCAACAGTATATAATACAATACTGCATAAAAAACTGTAGTGTTGCATGAATGTGATTTCCTAGCTTTTTAAAAACTGACTCCTGCCCCCAAATTCCAACCTGTGAAACCATATTGACCATCCATTGCCCTCCATGTCAGAGGCATGTAACTTGACCAGATTTGGGTGGATTTTCGTGGGGATGGCAAAAGGCAGATTCCTGACACTAGAATGAGCTTCCTGCTGAATTTCAAGACCCTACTCTAACGCATGGAAGAGCTAGAGTATCTTAATGAAATGGTTGTAAGAATTTTGTAACATGTCTCAAACAATGTAATTTTCCCGTAATTTTGTTCTGTGAAACAGCTGAACATTTTGGTGGAACTTTCCAGATTCAGCCTGAGGCAGACAGCTGGCTTAGCAAACTTGAGCCCAAGTTGTTCAAGTTTGGCAAAGTTCTCAGCAAATGAAAACAGGGTCTTACAAAGGAAAGTGTCAGGCATCCTTAAAGTAGGCAGCACTACCGACTCAGCCCATAATTGTGAATGAATTAGATGCACAATTATTGTCTTTGTTCAAAGGAATCTCAGGGATGGTGAATCGTTCTGTTTTTTTCATCTAGCTGATTTTTGTAGAACTTTAAAACCCACCCAATTGTTGCCAATTGAAAGCCAGATTGCCTGGCTTTTGCATGGATCCCAGTGTTACAAACTCATGATTTTAAGTAAAACACCAAATACCATGGGACTCACGATAAACTTATGAGTCCTTTGATATTTGGTGTTTTATTTAAAGCCGCAGTTCTAGGAGTCATGGGAATCTTTTAAGATTTCAGCTTTTGTTTAAAAAAAAGAAAAAAAACAAGTTTTTAGCCTTTGTGGTTGCAGAGATAAGCTTGAGAAGTGACCCAAGTACACCCTAAACCAGAAGGCAAAATTTCCCCATGCCCCAAATTATTATTATTTAAATCTCATTATTTTTAAGCCAGTCTCATTGTTTCTGAGTGTTTGGGGCTGGCAATGCTGGGATCCTTCAGGGCAGAAAGCCAGGACCTCCTTGTCCATCCAGAGCAAAGGGTCAGAAACAATCAGTCTCTGCTGGGAGAGCAGACCGCGCCATTCCAAGGGTTGGTGGAACCTGTGCTTTCCCTGTGTGCACTGGGGAGCCCAGGAGCGGAATGTGCCTCTTGAGCCACAGTTCCTTCTGCATCTCCTCAACAGCCCTTTGCTGTTTGCACAATCTGGCCCACAGTATATTTGTGTAGGGGAAAAGAAAAACGTCAGGAGGACATGCGTTAAAAGGTGGCCTCACAAGGGCACAATGTGATATAGTTTTTCTTCAGCTCAACAGGTGGCTTGTCAACATAACTGTAATTTTATATAGAGGTATTCAGAAGCTTTAGGGACATAGACTATGGCATTCCAATTATGTCCATGCCTTTGATACTGTGCTACAGTGTCAGGAATGGTATGGCACTATTTAAACTCAGTGTATGTCAGTATTGGCTACATGGTTATGTGCCTGGTGCCAGCTCAGTGCTTTCTTGTGTCAATGACTGCTCATGCTGTGCATGTGAAAGGCAGCTGTATTAGTAAAGCTTGGGTTTCTTTGATTTGTTGCTAATATAGATAAACACCATTGTTAGAAACGTTGTCATAAAACAGCCTCCTAGATAATGCATAAAATACTGTCAGATGAACAAATGTGCTTAATAAGGGGAGGCACATAGTGCAAAATAGTACCTTTGTCAATAAGCAGACCTGGCCAAAGCAGGGTGCATGAATGATGTGGTCTGTTTTATTTATTGCTCTCAGTTTCAGGAGCAGTTTCATTACATGGTAGGCGACAATTAGTAAGACAGAAGGAAACTTTGAAGAGTGTGGTTAAAGGAATATGTTTAGCCTCTTTAGATCAAAAACTGGAGCTGTCTTGGAAGTGATAAAATCTAAAAAGGGGAGAATATTTTCTAACAGCCTGGTTCCCCTCTCACTTACACTGGATAGCTCTGTTGACTTAATTGATTTATGGAAGTATGTGTGATGGGAGAATCAAATCCAAGATACCTATTTTTGTCTCAGTGCCACTGTGTCACTGGTGTATAAAAGGGGGAAGAATCAGGATATGATAACACCAAAATATGTGATATGCATTAACTGTTTGATGCCCCCTCATTTCTCTATAACTGGAGTTGAACAACAAAGGTCCTGTTCCTACTCCATTTGAACTGAATGGGAGTTTTGCCCAGACTAGAACACTGTACCTTTTTACAAAGAACAAATAATGAATAGGGTGCCAGCAGTTCTTAGCCAGACTAAAAACCGTACAGGTGTGCATTATCTCACCATCGTCAAATACTGCTACATTCATGTGTATGTGTATATACAGATTAGGGTGTTCATAGATATACAATTTCACCATGGAGGTGATTCAGATATGAAAAAAACCCATCCTAATGTGTAAATAAAATTCAGTTTAATCTAAACTGGGATCACAAACACTGAAATGCGTTAATCATAATTGTATTGTTGCATGGCGTCACGAGTTTTGGGTGCCTTACTGCGCATTTCCATGCCTTATGGATTTCTTTTAAGTGTAACCTTATCTCTGAGTTTTCTTGATTTCTGCTGCTTGGTTTTGGGATAATTACAACATCCCTGTAATGATTTTTACTCTTAAATTTTTGCTGTGTACTTTTAATCTTAACTGCACTTTAATTTTTTTTTGTCTTGGAATCTGTAACTACATGTATATAATGTCAGATTGTTCTTTTACAACCAGTGAAGTGAAGAAAAAATAACCATTTTTGTGCCTATTCATTAGTCGAGTGGCTCTCAAATTGTGGTCTGTGGATCACTGATGATCCACTGAGTATTTGAGTCCACAAGCGTCTAGAGTCTCCTCTTAATTTTCAGCTGCTTCTTGAAGGGCCTGGACAGCTGTAAAACCAGGTGTGAAAAAAAGGAGGAGCAATCACAGGGGCCTCCCCAAGGGTCTGCTGCAATCATAAGAGTAGGGAGGTATAGGAATTCAAAGCTATTAGCACAAGAAAATCCAAATTCTGCCATGTGGAGAAAAGCCAGGTAGCTGCTAGCAGGACTGGAGTCAGGAGTGTCAAAGACAAGGAGACTGGGCATGATGAGGATGTGTTGGAGAGAGGGGCATATACAGGCAGGATACAAGATAGAACAAGTGCAAGGGAGAATGGGTGTAATTAGAGGGGGGCGAAGGGACATTTTACCCCCCACAACTTTCAGCATGTGGTGGACAACATATTATTTCTCCCCTCCATTTGGAGGAAAGGGAACAGCAAATGGAGGAGGAGGGATCAGTCTGAGGTTGCATCAGACAGCAGTGCTCACCGCTCTCCCCTCCCACCATCAGCTTTGACCAGCTGGACAGGGAGGTGGAAGCCACAGTTGCAACTTCCTGCTAATAGGGGGTCACTATGTCCACTGCTGAACACATACGACCTGAAATGAAGATCCACGTAGGTCTGGCATAGCTGAGCTGGGGGTTAGGAGGCACAATGTAAAAGACACGGGTACAAGCTAGCTCAGATAGTATTTAACAAGATAATTTTAAAAATATAAATAATATACTTCCCTTCACATGTAAGTAATTTTCATTATAAATCCAATTCAGGTTATAGAAAATACTTCTAATATCCTGGCCAACTGATTTGTTGACTTTAATATAGCTTTGGTAATTCTAGAATTTAAAATGGTAGTAAATTATTATTTACGGAAGTATTATTATTTGGGCATCTTCCAAGATAGTTTATAGAACTTTTCTTAAATGTTTTTCATCTGGTGTGTTATTCGCAGTAGGTAACGCTAGGTTCAGATTTCCCATTGCCACCCCTGTAATGTGGGCTTTTTTTCATTACAGTCAGTATGTTTAAGGTAAAATTTTGGCCAGCAGATCCATTGTGTGCATGTTTTCTGAAATCGGTGCCAGAGAGCTAGTCCCGAGGGTTAATTCTCAGAATGTTAATTAAAGGGTTAAATTCAGTGTTTGCCAACTTGCAACATATGAAATGATGGATCATTGTTTTTAATTGGTGTTTATAGCTGGTAGCTCCATAAACAACATAAGAATGAGGGTGATTCATAATCATACCAAGAGGATCTTAACTGTATAACTAGATTCATGTTGTTCAAAAAGACAGGAAAAAATAGGTACAGTACAGCTTTAAGTGTGTCAAACAAAACCCCTGGGCAGACTGTTTCATTGCTGTTTAAAAATATTGCAACATATGTTTCTTGATGAAGTAAACAAATACCTGATTTTGTAATAGATAAAAGATGAATCTCCGTCTGAATAGCAATTATTTGACCTCCCATGCTTCTAGTCGGGAGAATGCTGGTATGGGATATGAACTAAATATTGCACCTAGTTTACATTTAAAGGCCGTTTCAGCCTTAGTGATGATAAAACCTATCCTAGTACAGGAATCATGGAATAGAAAGTTCTCAAACTGGGGGTCGGGACTCCTGAGGGGGTCGCAAGGTTATTACATGGGAGGTCACGAGCTTTCAGCCTCCACCTCAAACTCCACTTTGCCTCCAGCATTTATAATGGTGTCAAATATATAAAAAAGTGTTTTTCACTTTTAAGGGGGGGTTGCACTCAGAGGCTGGCTCTGTGAAAGGGGTCACCAGTACAAAAGTTTGAGAACTACTGGTTTATTGGGACTCACATAAAAGGGTACACATTTTAAAAAATTGTGTGTGTATGTGTAAAACCAAAATTATACACAGAGAGCTGGTATATGAAATAATTATAAAAATACTCAGCAAAATTCTGTCATTTAACAAAAAAGGTCATTTATCTGACCCTCTATAGGCCAGCTGCATGCATCTTCAAGTTTCTGTGGTGAATGTGACATCATCAGCAGAGGCCCCACTTCAGGAAAGCACTTAGCAAGTGAATAAGTGCTTTCTTGAATAGTGATGCATTTCTGAATTGGGGCCATTGTGCATTCTAAGGCTTATTAGCCACAGGAAGGTGAGATCCACAACTTTAGGGTACTTGGAAGGAAGATAAAATGATGTTTTAAATCACGTGTTTGAATAATGCCCACAACCTTGCTTATGGGGGATTCAGTACAGAACTCTTCAGCTAGTTAATTGCTCTTTAAATACTTGGGAATCATTTTCTGCATGCACTTTAATACTCTGAGGGAAAAAAAGAAGATGCTTTCAACTCTGTTAGTCGCCCTCACTCTAGTAGTACTCGGAGGCCAGCTTCAAAACCTGGGTCTTAAAAGGTCCTTAGCTTTTATCTGAAGCAGGCAAAGCCCTTTCAGAAAATTCCTTCAGCTTTTTGTTTCACTTGGCATCTACACACTGTGTCCCAAAGAACCAGGTCTAAATGGTTCCTTTTTATGCATTTCTAATTGTGATTTTTTTTCTGAAGGGTCAAATTAGAGCTCCTGCACTCTGAGCTGTGGCGGTGACTTTTGACAGCATTAGCTCAGTTCTACCTCCTGAATCATGTAAAGCAGCCACTTGGAGGGATTTTTTTAAAACATAACTTTCATAAACATTCCTACGCTGACAAAGCATCTAATAGACCTTCTGGGTTCTCACTGGCTTTATTCCAAAGTTTGTTTTCTTAACTTGAGTGTCTGACTCATGTTTTCTCTGGTCTTTGCCTTGCCTTTTGTGTTAGTTGTTACACATCAATGATATGCAGATGTTTTTAATACAATTTATTATCATGTAGACTCACCCCAGGTAATTATATATTAACAAAAGTAAAAAGTCAAGAGTCCAATCCTGCAGACACTTTTTACTGTATATAATGTTTACTACCACAGACCGTCCTGTTGACTTCCCTGGGACTATTCATGGTAGGGAACGCTATGATTGGTACCAAGCATTTGCAGGATTGGACCATTTAATTGTAGTTGTTTGAAGCTTTACTTAGGAACAGCTGTAGGTTCACAATCATTCACCATGTTTCCTAGACAGCTGGGCTGCTATGGGAGGATTTTTACCAACAAGTAGCTAAATGGTTAGAAGCTGCAATGCACAGGGCTGGATTTCCAATTAGGCACGGTAGGCACATGCCTAGGGGTACCAGCGTTCTAGGGGCACCTTACCTCTCTAAAACTGTGTGCAACATGAAGGTCACCCGTAGGCAAGGGAGGCACTGAAGATGCTGTTCTTTGGGACATGTAAGGTGTAAATCTGGCCCTGGCAATGCATATTATCTGTTCCTTTCAGTGAACTGCTCTCATGTAGCCAAAGATATGTGTGGGAGGGGGGAAAGCTGAAGGTACCTTTAAAAGTTTACAATTTGCTAAGCTGCTTCTCTTTCAGATGTGGAGGATACACTCTTCATTTTACAGTTGTTACAATTACTGAGCTATATCATGCTGTCAGAACGCCTACATGAAATCACGAAGGAGTTTTGTTAGCAAAACTGGTAGCACAACTATCCAACTATAAGTAATGTACCCTCAACGTGTAGGGCCAGAGTCTGGTCTCATTACCATTTAAATCCAGAGTGACTATATGAAAGGCAATGGAGTTATTCTGGATTTATATCCATATAACTGAGAGCAGAATCAAATCCTGTTGGGCTATAGAAATGAAATTTTTTCTTCAAACTTGCAATTGTTTTTAAAAAGTCTGTCAAAATTAGAAAAACATGGAGAGAATCAGATGGCATAGCCAAGATGGCAGGCAGATCAATGGAACGCTATTTTTAATCTACTTTTACTAGTTCTGCTAGCTCATTGCATTTAGGGCCAAATTCTGCTACCTTGGCTCAGAATAAGTAATACATCACCCCTGGAGTAATGCCATTGAAGCCAACTCTTGTAATGAGCAGCTTTTTAAAAGTTGTGAAATTGACACCTAAATCTGAATAAAAATTGATGGAATTCAAGTCTTATTTTACTGGATTAGAATCCTGTTGCTTTACATCACTGGAAGTAATTTATGACTGTTAAAATAAGAGTGATGGATGGGGTCCGGAATACGTGCTGCTTTTTCCCAATAGGCTAAGGGTTAGCTGTGAAGGTCAGACATGCTGTACAGGAAGCTTTTCTTTCTCTTTTGAATGCCTTGGTGTTTTTACATTTAAGAAAGAGGCTGATTGTTTCTGAACAGCTTAAAAAATGGTTTCAAGAGATTCTCTCTCTTTCTAATGTAATCTTTGATTCGCTCTCATTTTTATCTTTCTGTAAAAGTAGCTGCCATTGAACTTTTGAAAAGTTTTAATGTTACAAGCATTATTCCCTTGTGTTGTAAATTGCTCATCCTTTTACCTCTGATGGTTTCAGTGGAATCACAGACCATATTCCAACAGAATTTTATTAATGCCATCTCAGTGTTAGCTTCTGTGTCTGAATCATCAAAATAAAAGATGGAAGAGAACTCGTACTTGATCTTGTATATCATCTTGCCAGTCTGGGATATTGTCCAGTGCTTTGTCCAGTCTTGTCTTGTTTTAAATTATTCTAGTGCTGGAATTTTACCAGTTCCTTCAGGAAACCATTCTACAGCTAGATCTTTTACTTTGTTCGGATTTATTCACTTTCCTCCTTAGAGTCAGTGCTTGTATACCACAGTGATATGTGTTATATAAAAGTCATATATGAGAGAGGACCACCTTGAGCAATTTCTCTGCCTCTGGGATGTTTACACTCTCCAGATACTTTTAGACAGTTTTCTAATACCACCTGAGTGATTGGTTAGTCTAGCTGTACCTTCTTAGGTCTCTATAGCATGTTCCTCTCCTGCATAAAAGAATAAAGGAGAGCAGTTACCTGAAAAGTTGTATGGCAGTGGAGGGTCGCTAAACATCTCTACATCCATCCCCTGCACCATGGGACTGGTAGTAATGTAGTTGGGATAAAAGATTTGCTCTCAGAAATAGAGAGGCAAGAGGTCCATTCGTTGCAAAGCATCAAAATCAGCAGGTCCTTAGCCATTTGTTTGAAAAGGATTCTCTTTCAGTGCTACTGTCAGCCACCAATGCTAACACAGCCCACTAATGACTGTCACAGAGCACAGAGGATGAGTTAGCGTTCGTCCGAATTTAAACATTCTAGATTCAGAAACATGATTTGACACAAGCTATAGCGTTGATGCATGTTGTATTCTTGAGCATGGATGTGAAGTTGGAACTTAAATACTGCGGTAATAAGCATGTTATAAATATCTAGGTAAGTAGGTGTACTGTACATATTAGGACATGAGAGACATTTCTGCTAATATGAGAGACATTAATATGAGAGACATTTCTGCTAAGGCAGGTAATTGTAGACAGACCATATTGTCCTCTATTGTATTAATATTTAATACACTCCTATAATTTTGCTTCCTAACCTTTTTCTTAAATTTATGCTTGTAACTTTTTTTTAACTTAATCATAGTTTTTCAAATATTGATACCAAGAAGCCAGAGGCAGGGACTGGAAGCAGGAGAGTCGATCTCCAGTTAAGCAACTTATTTCAATTATAAAAAAACAAAACCACACCAATTTGGCTTTAGTCCTAAGGAAATTTCAATATTTTAAAAGTAAGCTTAAGGGGCACAGCCATTCTGTAAAGTGATATTTGATATATTCGTCTTGCAGTTGCTGTGATTATGAATTCATATATTATTAATATGAGTGGGATTCTTTGCCACTCCATACCTATTAAGTATCGCCTCCTATTAAATACATCACGTGCAGTCTCTGAACATCAGGGAGTCCTATTAACTTAATTTTGTCCCAGTGGAGCATGATCTCTGGGATATTATCAGAATCAACAGTGCGTCTAATGAATTTTCCCATAGGTTCATTATTAAAATTAGTTCTCAATTATAGGTAATCACTGCATAACTACATGTATATAAATGTGTGTGTATATATATTATAATTGTGCGTGAGGATACTTGTTATTATCCTGACTACCCAGCACTATTTTCTGGGGGGGAGCTTGAGCCTTTAATATAAACCACAGTGTGGTAAAGCGCTATAACAACTCTTGCAATTGTTTCAAAAACATGGGGCCAAATTCAGCCTCATGAGTGCAATAGGACTACCTGTAGAATAATACTCCTTAACATAAGTAAAAGTGCCAGAATCTGGCACTTAGACTGTAAACTCTTCAAGGTCTGTATTTTCTTGTATATGTGAGCAGCATTTAGCATGTTGTCGACATTGCCAGAGGAAAGTATTAACAATGTAATCCCAGTTGTGCACCTCTCCTGGTCACTAACATAAACATTTAAATTGGTCAAAATAGGATTACGTATCTTCTGCTTGTCCCTTTCTTTGTTCTCTGTGTTAAATAAATAACATGAACCAAATTTGCTATAAGAATGAGACTCTGAGCCTTCAGCAACCAAGAGTCTTTCAGGAGCTTGGGTGCCACCTTGCTAGCCACGGATGTTTCCGGCTAGTGCAGTCTACAGAGTGGTTGGGGTTAGCCTGGCAGAAGGCGGGGGCAGGCCATCTGGGAGATGCAGCCACAATTTATTCCTCTGTCTGTTGTCTGTCCTGGAGCTGGAGGTGTAATTTACAACTAGGGTAGACATAGTTGCACTAGTTCTGATCAAGCTAGTATGCTGGAAGAAGAAGTGTTGCCATAACAGCGTGAATGGTGGGACAGGCCAGCCGCCCCAAGTCTGAGACTGTAGGTATGTAGTTAGGGTGGCTAGCCTGTCCCACATGCATGCCATGGTGGCTACCCTTCTGTTTTTAATATGCTATCTTAATTAGAGCTAGTGTAGCTACCCAAGCAGGAAATTACACCTCCAGCTTAGAAATAGCCTAAGATAAGTCCTCAAATTAGCCCTTATTCAGGAAAGAATCCTTATTCAGGAAAGGACTTAAGCACATGCCATGGGCCATAGGCATGCACTTAATGTTAAGTGTATGCTTAAGTGCTTTCATGAACAGAAAAATATTTAAGCCCATACCTGGTAACTCTTCTGAATGGGGTCCTTTATTAGCAGAACAGGAACAGTACAGGCAGCAGCACTGCAAATTCCTCCATTCCATCCTGCTAGCATGACTGAACCATGTTCTGGAATGACAGTCTCTAGGGCTGAAAAGGTAATTCATTCTCCATGCCAGTCATTGGTCGCTCTGCTGAGACTGCCAACTAACTGCCAATTATGATGGTGGTTTTTGTGATATGAACAGGTGTTCTCTAGGAATTGGACCGAGATCACCAATTTATTTGACACGGACTAATAGACAACAGAGAATGAGTATTACTGTACATTTGAATGTTTATGTACTGTGTAATTGGTTTCCAGTGGAATGTATTTAATAGATACAGTAATATGTTTATTACAGCTAGATTTAACACAAAAAGTACAGCTAAAGGGCTGGACTGGTGTGACATGGAAACTTTCTGTTTGTAAGCAATTTCTCCCATGAAACATGTCACAGAAATAACGTTGGTAACAAGAATGTGTAGTGTTGTGAAAGGCCATTTGTATCAACTTTGTTCCTCCCAGCCCCTGACACTTTTTCTCCAGGCCTACTTACTTCCTGTCCTTTAAGTCCAGAGCTCATGAACCACCCATGGAGAGGCTGTCATGGGTTTTCAGGGAAGGGGACGACAATGCAGTGTAAGTAGCATTTCCCCTTTTCTGTGCTTTTCACCCAAAATTCTGGAGGTCTGGATCCCCTCCATTTGCAGAAGTTTAGGGGACAATCGATCCATGATTGGTAACACTGAGAGTGGCCTTGCTCCTAGTGACCGTAAAACAAGTTTGTAGCTAACTACAGCACTTTAATTTTGGTTTAATATTAGAAGAACCTCACTGTTTAAATATTTTACAGTACACTTGTAAGTGGACTAAGGTCCCTTTTTCAGACCCAGTTTGCACCTGCAAAATGAACTGTGGGGATGAATTAGAGGATACATTTCTCTACCTTCCTAATTTGCACCTGTGGTGAGGTAGTTAGAGGGGCAGGAATTCTGATCTGTGCTGTCAGGTTCTGCAAATTTTAAATATTGTGAGTAGTGGAGTAAGCAAAATAGGCAATAGGAGAAGAAAACAAAATAGTTCTTTTGCTCTGCTACTCCTGATGGATAAGTTTTCAGAGCCTGACACATTTAATTCAAAAATGTAAGTAGCCAGTTCTAGGTTGCATATGCTAACCTGTGGGCATTTTTTTCCCCTAGTCCCTGAGCAGCAAGGAAATTTGCATGGTCACATCAGCTTGGAAAATCCCTATTCCCATATGAGTCCCTAGCTCAACACTCAAATGGCTGTTTACACCGGCCCAAGCTTTTGAACATTTTGGTCCATATTTTTAAGAAACTGCCCCTTATCTGCTTCACATTTCACTTCTTCAACACTGGAGACAATGTGTAAAACTACTTTTAAAAACCAGTGACCAGTTCCTTACTTGCAATACGTATACGCCTTTTCCACTAATTCATGTACTGGTGAGGCTGTTGTATTGTCACACTAAGCCACAGGGGTCCCATTGGATGATGCTGAAATATTTTGAGTGATGCTGCATGGTGTGGGGCAGATAATGTAATTTAGAAACAGAGAGAATAATAATTAATGGGCAGCACAAATTTCATGGCACTGAAATTTGGAAAATCTCTGTGGCTGAGCGCTCAGCTGAGCCTTTGAGTACTCAGTCATCTTAGGCATCCAGTTCAGAAACCCTATTTCCAAAGAATCAGGATCACCCATATTCTGCTTTGAAAATGCCCTTCGTTTTCTGAGCTCCTAGACTTGGGCAGCCATATCCTTTGCAGAGTGCCCAGTGGAGGCTTTTTGGAAATTTTCCTTTTAACTTCTCTGTGTCTCAGTTCACCCATCTGTAAAATCAATGAACCAATGCCAACTTCAGAAGATGACGTGGTAATTAATCTTTGTAAAGTGCTTTGAGATCCACAGATGAAACATACTATTTAAGTGCATGTTATTATTGTGAATACTATTATACATAATTTTTTGAGATTTTTTTCATTGCCTAAGTATAATGTGAAGGTCACTCCTTGGAGTTTTAATGCAGGTTTGAAAAAGTTGTTCCTTCCAGTACTAGATTAATTTTCCCCATGCTCATTTGCTTGATGTTTTTGAATTAACAATTATTTCTGATACATGCTGTTAAAATAAATTAGAAAGATGCAAGGACTTTTCATCAAGTCAATATATTTGTCTTTTGCCCTGACAAAGTAGTGCTTCACAGCACTTGCACCCCTGGGGTTTATCCCACATATAAAATCCCATTTTCATAGCATTCAAGAAATTATGACCCTAGTCCTTCTCAGAAGAGCCCTTAGGAGGTATTGCTTGATTACTGGGTTGAGGAGAACTGCCAAAAACATTAGAAATTCAGGAAACCTAATAGTTTCTAATTTTGAGAACCACATTGGGGTAAGCCAACTTTCAGAGTAATTGTAGTGAGATTGATTTTGAAGTACATAGTTATGCTATCGTGATGGTTTATGAATGGCCCTTTATATCCCCCACCTTTTCATATTCGGCCCTCCACCAGATTTTTATAGGAAGTGGATTCCAGCATATTATCTGGCATTCACAAAATATCACAAAATCGAAGCAGTCAAATATATTGTATCATCTTGTGGAGCAATTAGATGCCATTATTTTTATTTTGTTTTTAGCTTTCCTTCTTTTTTATTTCTGTCCTAACTGCTGCCTGCAGGCTGGTTGTAAGATGTTGGCTGTCAATGAGACAATTTTTCAACTATTATTTTAGTATTTTGACAAGGATTTGTGTAGTGGCTCTCTTTGTAGATGGGTGTCTGAGTGCACTCTGTGGTTTAGATTAAGGTAGACATAATCCATAGGTATAATACAGAGAGCTGATACCCACGAGTCTCACTGGGCACCATGAAGGATAGAGATAAGAACATTGTTGGTGGGTTTTATTTCTGAAGGGGGGTGGGAATCAGAGATACTATAACTGTACTGGTAAATCTGCTGTCAGAATTAAAAACAGAACTGTTCAGTCATAAACAGGGGGTATCTGGTTTTTATATTAGAAAAGATTTAAAAGTTTAACTGATCAAGACCCATGGCTAACCTGGTTCCCCTGCTTGAGTTTGTAATCCCTGACTGGAAAGGTTTAATCTAACTATTACACTGTTGTTCAATGATCTCTCTCTCCTTTGACTTTCACAATTTATTATCATTGTTCTCATCAAGAAGAAAGCAGTACAGATACTGTTATGTTTGTATTCTTTTAATCATGTTATATACTTCATAGAGCTCTCCAATTAGAAAGTCTCTGCACTTTAGAATGTATAGTATTTCCCTAACATCTGCATAACTTAATTTATTTTTCCTGCATCGTTTATGGCAAGAAATAATATCCATCTCTCCATCCCAGCTCAGGTTTGGCACTGTAAAGAGGATTTGGCCTGGTGTATATATCTCCATTGCAGCCCCTTTCAAATCTAACCTTCCATTTGTGCAGCGAAATAACTCACACAGAGGGCTGGTTTGTCTCTTGGCCGTATCTAGTTTTGGGGGAGGCAGGAAGGAGGCTCCCCCACCTCACTCAGCTACACTGAGTGTGAGATGCAAGTGGGGTTCAAGCTGTCAGAAAGATACTGCTCTTGCATTTCTGTTCAATTATTACTATTCCCTCTGGGAGTGTGTCAGCCAGTGGGGTTGGGGAAGTATTGTGGAGTCTCTTCGTAAAAGTGATGGTCTCAGAGGGAACAGGAAAGGACCAGAAGAGGATTGAGCAGAGGCAGGGCCTCAGTGGGAGCAGAGATGTGTGTTTTTGGAGCTTCAGGGGAGAGAGCAGGAGAGACTTGGGAGTCTGAAGATCAGAGAATCACCAGTGTGAATGGTTCAACCCACGTTCGTCTCACAGTATATCTAGAGTGGGAAAGACTCATGTTTTTATATTTTAAAATCATTCCCTTTGCAGCAGGACTATTTAACTTAAACCGTTGGTGGTGGAGGGCGGGGGAGAAGCTTATATAGCCAACATAAAATTACAACATTTTATTGAAAATCATCAAAAGGAAACCACAGAAGAGATGTCCCAGATCTGTAAGAGACTCAGTTTGGACATATGCAAATTTTTCTATGCAGTGTTGTTCTAGCTATGTTGGTCCCAAGATATTAGAGAGATAAGGTGGGTGAAGTAATATGTTGGTCCAATAAAAGATATTACCTCACCCGCCTTGTCTCTCTAAAATTCAAATTCTGCCAGAGAAGCTGTTAACAAGTTTTGACAATGTAGCTTAGACAGCTGTCACTTTTATAAAAGGATGAATGTAATTATGGGACTCTCAAACCCTAAATAAATCTGCCAGAGCTCCAAGAGAATTTTTCAGGTTCAAAACTTCCAAAATTAGTGATTTTAACTTATTTTTGAAACCTTTATTTCTTCCCAGATAACACAGAAAGTTTTTCAAGGCCTGTGGTGACAATTCAAGGCTTGGTTTTGACCTCCAAGCCCTGACCCCATTCTAGTGCATTAGATCTAAAAACTTTTATCCCTCTTCTTTTGTTTCCTTCAAATAGAGGATTGCTGCTAAAAATATCAGGTTCTCTCAGATTGAGTTGTTATACTGAAAGCTTTTGTAAATAAATAAAGGAAAAAGCCAACTTGACTTATTATTTACTTGTGAGGGGACAATATAGCAACATGGCCCAAAAGAGGGTAAACATTTAGACACAAAAATTGGACATACATATGCATTTTAAAAAAAATGTTTAACAGGCAGTAACTCTCCACATTTAAAGAGGAAATGTTATTATAAGGATTGAAAGGATATAGGATGCTCTGCTCTAGATGATTGTGATGTTATCTGGGATTTCAGTAAATCAGTAGGTCCCAGCATGTAGATAAAGAGGGGGACCAGTTTCAAATATCTTGTTTTAAAATAGATTTGTAAATATATTTAGATCTGTAGAATTTTTGTAATGACTATACTTTTCAATTCCATTATATAGTGCCTTTCATCTGGGCGTTTCAAATTGCTTTACAAACCCATGAATTTAGTCTCACAACACTCTGGGAGACAGGGATGTTTTATTATCCCCATTTTGCATTAAAAATCACAGATTATAAATCCAGAAGGGACCATTTTGATCATGTAGTATGACCTCTGGCATAAAACATGTCATGGGACTTCCCTGAATTAATTCCTGCTTGAATTAGAGCATATCTTTTAGAAAAACATCCAATCTTGATTTTAAAATGTCTGCGATGGAGAATCCACCACAATCCTTAGTAAGTTGTTCCAATGATTAAAAAAAAAATATTGCTCCTTATTTCAAGTCTAAATTTGTCAAGCTTCAACATTCTGCCATTGACTGGAAGTGGAAATGGAGGCAGAGACAGATTAAAGTCAAGTGTTTCAAAACTAACAACTGATTTTGAGTTTTTCCACTTTTGGATCTCCAGCCTGAGATGTCTACATCTCCCTTTTTCTTCAGTGGGAGTTCCTGGGTGCTCAGGATTTCTGAAAAGTATGGGGAAGTGTCTTAAGTTGCTTCCACTAAAATTGAGGCATATAAAATCAGTAGTCACTTTTGAAAATGTTAGTCCAAGTGGCTTGCACCAATGAAAAGTTTGTGGCAGAATGAGAGTAATCTCAGTCCTATATCTGAGCCAAACTTCGGTACTCATATATTCTGCCTCTCATTTGGGGACTGTAATTAGGCTTTTGAAAGGTCGTGTCATTTAGAATTTACGTTCTAAAAGAAATATTGCAAAGTCATATGTAATTTTCTCTACTTTCAAGCTGTAAATCTCTATGGAAGTGGACTCATCCTTGCAATTTTCATCAGTTGAATGCAACCTTGTTTCTTCTCTGCATTTTTTCTTGTTTGTTTCATCCGTTAGTACCTCTGATTTGCAAAATTCTCCATTTGCAAGAGACAGGTGCTGTCCCTGGGACATTTCAAGATGTCAGAAATCATTGATGAGAAGTCTTAAAGCTCAATCATCTTTTTTCCCATAATGGAAGCAGAATGGTAGGAAATGAGAAAAGGAAACCCCAGGTAATGCAACTGCATGGAAACCCATTTCTGCGTATTTAAGGGCAGTTGTTGTGTTGGGACATGGTATGCATCACGGCTGCCTCTTGACAGGTTCACCATGGAGAGACACAAATTAAATTCTTTCAGTTGCAGTTTTGAAGCTAAAAGTGTTTGACTGGTTCAGCCCCTGAATGGTGTTTAAGGAATAAAGGGAAAAGAGCAGGAAGTTCTAATTGGCAAATTATTCCTTGTTATTTAGTTTGGCTTCTAAGTTGGAAATTACGATAATGAGGAGCTTTGTGGGACTTGCCCTTGAACAGGACCAGGAGGCTTTTTGTTCAATTACTATTTAATGTGAAGATATTCAAGGAACATATTGTAGCATTTAAGCCATCACTTTCTATTAAACAAATATTTTATTGTAATGATTTTTAAATCTCTCTCCATGGATGCTTTTATGATTTAAAAATCTCTAAGTGAAGTGTAGATTGCAAAGAAGGACTAAAAAAATCTTCTTGTTACTTAGCATTTATCAAAGTGTGATTCATTTAGTGGCTGTAAGTATATAATTCACAATGTAATACACCCCAATTGCTCTTTATGTACAATAACTTAAGATGTTCAAAAGCATTAAACTGTGCAAGAATTGTCTTATGAGATACCAAATGTCATATACATTTATTAAGCAGCTTTCGCAGTAAAGTGCATGACTCCATTTACTAGTGTATTTTAAAACCGATTAAGCTTATTCTCACCATTTCTTAAAATAAAAAAGGTCAGGGTGACAACAGAAAGCCATATTACCACGAAGGGTGTGATCCTGCCAACATAAATACACATCTTAGAAACCCATATCACATTACTTACTCACCTACTTGCATGATTGGGCCCTAAATTTCTATTGCATTTGTCATTATGTATCATGCATTAAGTATAATTCATGTGAGCACACTTGTAGTCTACAAAACCAATAAAAGAACTACAGGCATTGGGAGATGTATTTACAAAAAAATCTTTTTTATCCTCTAAATCGTGGCATGTATTGGTTGACCTTGTAAAAACTCGTACTTCCCTGAGAAATACAATGCAATAAATATAGCTTCTTCGCTTTCCCTGTATTTGTATGTGAGATACTTATTTTTTTATTAGTGGTTGTAATACTGTACAAATTGCCTAGGAGTCTTTTTTGATCTATAACTAGTACTTATAATAATTTAGTAGTAGTACTGTGCTCAATACTTCACCGTGCAAACAAAAGGTCTAAGGCTCTGATCCTTCAAACACGTGACCAGGACCATAGTCTCTGCCCTGATGTGCTGAACTTATCATTTTAGACATGATATCACAAATATAGTAACAAGCAGTAGGAAACGGAAAGAATGAGCAAGGACAGTGTCCAGCAATAAGATCACACAGTTACTCAGCATGGGTCACGTTCATGACTTGGTGATTTAAGAAAAAGGATTAAAAAACCCCAATAATTATTATTTACGCTCTTCATCTGTGTGTCATGGAAGAAGTTAGTTTTTAAAGGGGATTTGAGAAATGAAAGGGTAGTGGGTTGGCAGAACAGAATCAGCAGATTTTGATTTAATTAGATAAATGGATACAACAGTAGATTGAACAGAAAAAGTTGTTAATTCCAAGAATTATTTGCATTATGAGATATAGATCCCCTTTCCCTCTCCCTCTGTTTCTTCCATACCTATATGTGTTTGTCTTTCTTCACTCACTCTAACCCTTATCAATTTTTCAATAAAAGGTTTACCTGATATCAATAAGTTACTTCATACAGACTGAACATTAGGTTATTTGTTTCACCTTTCTGGATGGAGCACTCCTGGCAACGCCGCAGAGAGGAGTCGTGTTGTCCTGGGTAACCAGTGGTTATTAGTTTTACAAAGTAAGACTTTGACTTTGCCTTTGACTGCCATGCCTATCAAGTAGATACTGAGTATTTATTTTCCAGTTTCTTGCACTGCAGACTATGGAGCTGGTACGTTAGTTAATAGCTGTTGGGAAACTATTTATCTGTAGCTATAAATTGAATGAGAGGAAGGATAGAAATTGAATGAGAGGTTTTGTGGTAAAGGCACTGAACTAAGAAGAGCTGGGTTCAGTTCTCAGATCTGTCACAGACTGTGTGTGATCTCAGCCAAGTCACTTACTTTCTGTGCTTCAGTTCCCCATCTATAAAATGGAAATAATACTTTTTTCTTCCACTCTTTCTGTCTTGTTTATTTAGAGTGCGCGCTCTTCAGAACAGGAATTGTCTTTTAATATATATCTGTACAGCCTGTCAATACATTTGTATCATCCACATAAGTTATAGTACAGGGTTCAGAGTAGCAGCCATGTTAGTCTGTATCTGCAAAAAGAAAAGAAGTACTTGTGGCACCTTAGAGACGAACAAATTTATCCGATGAAGTGAGCTGTAGCTCACAAAAGTTTATGCTCAAATAAATTTGTTCGTCTCTAAGGTGCCACAGGTACTCCTGTTCTTAGTAGAGGGTTGTCATTTCTTCCCGTGAAGTAAATGTATCTGTTTCCCTCCATCTCTGCTACCAGAACTCTGGTTCATACCCTATTCAGTCTTCTTGTTCCCTTTTCTGCATTCCAAATTTAAATGACTTATTCCTTTTCTTATTTTTTGTAGTGAGGAAAAAAGTCCAAACCCCCAAATCCTTCTTCCGTTTTTATTCAGTTTATTGCTCCAATGGAGTTTGCCTGTACAAGGACTAAGTAAGGACCTCAGGCTTTAATCCAGAGTGATTAGACTCTTGTGGACAAATCAGTTTCTAAATGTGATAAAAAACTTAAAGCAGAAAGTATTAGGTGGTGACACCTTATGATACCGCATTATTTAAAAATAATAATAAAGTGGGCCCTGAGCTATCAAGAGTCACCACACACAAGTACCTCTTCTCTTGCTTACGTTTCTGCAGTTAAACCCTTTTTAGTTGGAAACTCAAAATTATAAATCAAAACTAGAGAACTTTTCCTACCTCCCCAACATTTACATTAATTAAGAATGGCTAAAGAGACCATTGGGGGAGGTTTAATTTGTTCAATAAATTTTCTTCTGAATTAGGCCCTTTCATGCCAAATTTTGGCCTAGAGCAAATATACTTTAATGCCAATTTATAAACCTCTCAAAACAGGGATATATAATAGAAACACAGACCGATTCTGAACTATAGCAGTGCTGCTGGATGCTGTTCTCATATAGTTGATTATTGTTTCCGTGTAAGTATAGGACCAGTGGATGATTCATAGCTCACTCTTCTGTCCAGAATAGAGAGCTTCTTTCAGAGTGAACCCGTAGGCAGTTTAGTCCATGTTTTCTTTTGGTTAATCAAATAACCCTAAACACACTGTGATAAGTCAGCACAGCTGAGTTCTGGAAATACTATTGCAGTCATACATATTTTTGTAATATTTTAATATGCCATTTTAAACAAATATTTCAGTTTGGTGTGTTCCATTGAATTTACATATATATGAATGCTGTATCATTAGGAAAGTCCTATGTTTTGTACATGAGTAGCCAGAAGTGGTCTGTTTTGAATTGGTCCCTGTGAGAGGAAAAGTTGGTTCACATCAAATGTCTGAAAAGCACCCAATCGCAAGTAAAATCTGTTAAAGCAGCCCTTGCTTTTGCTTTCACTGGAGACCTAAAGAGTATGTGGGTAGTTGACAACTCAATTTACTTTGGCAGTTCACTATCTGAAGTCCTGAAGTGTTGAGTATGCTCTACCGGTGGATAGCTGTCATCACTTTCCCAAATGACACTATTTAAGGAAAGACCGAGAGTCAAAATAAAATTAAATTCTCCTGTCGCATATGCTCTTGGGTCGTATATCTGGTGGTGTGAAATTTCTAAATCACTTTCATTGGTAAATTAGCTACTGACTCAGTGGTTGGCAAAATAAATTACATATTTTTTATAGGGATGCTTTAGGCACATTTTAAAAACAGTGCTTTCAGATAATACTTCATTATTCGGTAAATGTATGGAATGCCATAGTGTTCAATGAGTTTACTGAAACTTCTTTCCCATGTTCTTAAATGTGCATACAATTTTTGCTAAAAGGGAAAAAAATTAACTAATCAAAAAGATGAAGAGGTGACTTGATTATGGGGAGAAAAGCATAGGAAGAACCAATGGGTGGAAAGTAAAGTCAGACAAATTCAAATGAAAAATAAGGCACATATTTTTAACAGTGCATGTGATTAACCAGTGTGATAAACTACCAAGAGAAGAGGTGGAGTCTTCATCTCTTCGTGGTGTCTTCAAGTCAAGATTGGATGTTTTCTGGAAGGTGTCCTTTAGTCAAACAGGTTATTGGGCTTAGTGCAGAGGCAACTGGATGAAATTCACGGGCCTGTGTTATACAGGAGATCAGACAAGATGATCATATGGTCCTTTCTGGCCTTAAAATCGATGGAAAAACTCACTTGGCAACTCTGTCTTGGGCCCATAACTCTGCTGAGTCAATTTTCTAATGTAATGTCTTCCCAATCCATATTGTAAGGTGTTCCATGCAAACAACATATGAGCATACATCTTTAAAATTATATCAAAGTAATTGTTCTGCATCAGTAATTTATTAATTCTTGGGCATTGTAGTTGATAGCCTGGAATGTATTGCTTGTTTGTCAGATTGCAGAGGTGAAAGCATAGATGAAAAACGTTAACAATCTTAAAATAATAAAAATGTAATTAAGATCATCCCGTGAATTGAAATCTGTTTAACCTTCCACCCCCCACCCCAAAAAAAACCAAACAACAAAAACCTTAAAGGGAGATTCTGCTGGACCCTTGGACATGTGCACAGTGGGTTGTGGGGATTGTGTAAGGGGCCTTCCTACCTATGCTTATGCAATTTGTATAGAATCCTGGCAGAATTTCAGCCCCTATACTTATGGGTACTGGTGCATGTAGGTACTGGTGCATCCTTACTCCCCTGGGGGGACACAGCACTTGATGTGGTTGTGGCAGGTGTACATAGATGCTGTATGACTGGGAGGTATTCTACATCGCCCAAAAAAACGCCTTGCAGTAATTCTCTGGTTCAGTGCATTTACGCACACAATGTGCCAAAGCAAGCCCAAATCATTACCTGTTTGTGACAGATAAAATTTTTGGTACCCTACAAAAAAAAATCAGTTTTGAATGAAAGTATCACATTTAAGGACCAACTGAGTCTTAGCTCTTAAAAAATCTACTTTTTCTAATTTAATCTGTGGGGCTCAGATTGGGTCTGTGTTCCTCTATGAATTGTGTTACTAGTTGCATATAAAATCTGGGGAGGTTTACACCTCTGCATAATTTCGTACATTCCTTATACTTTTTGTCTGTAAAGCAATGGACTTGAAAATTCAATATAAGATTCATCACATGAATAGCATGCAGTTATATTGTTAGCAGAATTGTGCTAAGCAGTCAAGGTACAGCTTGATATCAAGGAAAATTACTCTTTGCCTGCCTGCAGGGTTAGCAAAATGGTGTAATTCTGATTCTGTATTCTCTAGCACTGGAGTGCTATAATCCAGAGACTCCCTGTGCTGGAATGTCTGTTTCTTCAACAGTGAGGAATCTAAAAGGTAGCTAGGAAGTTTTTCTATAGCAGGACACAGCCATTTTACTGTTGTTTTATGTTTATATATACAGAGACACACACTAACAAATGTTATGTGAAAGGAACTCAATGCTTGCAAAGAAAATTAATCAAAAGATCTACTCTTTCTGGTAGCTGGTTGAAATTTTTTAGCCAGAACTTTTCAGTGAAAAATGCAGATTTGCTGACATTGAAACATTTAGTGAGTTCATGTTGATTTCTCTGGATTGTTCAAAATTTAACTAATCAAAAAGATTAAGAAGTGACTTGATTATTGGGAGAAAAGCATAAGAAGAACCAATGGGTGGAAATTAAAGTCAGACAAATTCAAATGAAAAATAAGGCACACGTTTCATTTTTTTGGGGGGGGGGAGGGAAATCAAAACATTTTGTTTTGAAAATCTTAGAATGAAATGTTTTGATTGTTTTTGTCTTGAAACAATTTTTCATTTCAGAATTTCCTTTTATTTGAAATTCAAAAATGTTTTTAAACGGTTGGTTTTGGTCAAACCAAAACAAATTTTTATTTAACTTTTCAATTTGCTGAAAGCGTTTCATAATTTTTGTTTTTGATCCAAACCAAAGCAGTTTTTTTTAAATTGCCAACGATCTGAAAAATGTGCTCGTCGCCTAGCTCTAGGCTTTATTCCTTGGTTAGTTATGGTTCACGTGTGTGCTATGATGGGCCGGAAGAACTCAGTGCCATACAATGTGTAAAGGGCTCTCACATGCTGGTAAGGCATAGCTCAGAGGCAAGGAGTGGTACAGAGCTCTTTGTCTCCCAGGGAGAGCACTGGGAGAGCAGTGGGAGGTCACTGTTGCCATGCAAGTAAAGTGCTCCCACTAGTGTACTCCTTTATGGGATGCAACATGCTCCCCCTTGTGCAGTTGCCCCCTCTGTGTGCTGTTGTGAAAGGCAGAGCTATGGCCCCACCTTGTATCTATACCTCTCCACCCTCTTTGGGGTGCCATGTGCCCCTGAAGGAGTAGGGATGAACCAGTGCCTGTGTGCCCCTGAGTGCAAGGCTCCTTGCGCCTCTCCTTCCTCCCCTCTCCATGTACTGCATAAAAGGGCAAGGGAGGATATGGCTCAGTGATTTTCATTCTTTTGCATTCCAAGATGTCTGGGTGAGGGGTTTCCCCCCTTCTTCCCCCCCTCCCTGCATGTACCAAACCATTGTTTCATTGCCCTTACTGTTAAAAAGTATACCTTATTTACCATCTGAATTTGTCTAGCTTCAGCTTCCAGCCATTGTATCATGTTATACCTTTTGTCTGCTAGATTGAAGAGCCCATTATCAAATATTTGTTCCTATTTAGGTACTTAGAGACTGTAATCAAGTCACCCCTAGACCTTTGCTTTGTTAAGGTAAATAGATTGAGCTCCTTGCATCTATAACTATAAGTCAAGTTTTCTAATCTTTTAACCATTCTCGTGGCTCTTCTCTGAACCTTCTCCAGTTTTTCAATTTTCTTCTTGAATTGTGGGGACTTGGACACTGTGTTCAAGCAGTATTCACACCAGGCCCAAATACAGAGGGAAAATAACCTCTCTGATTCTACTCGAGTCCCCTGCTTATATATCCAAGGATCGCATTATTTCTTTTGGCTGCAACGTTGCACTGGAAGCTCATATTCCGATAAAACATTGTAATAGTCAAGTTTGGGAGGAAACTTAAGTATCTGTTGTATTTTTGTTTTTCAGTTATCAGGAAAGCCTAACCCCAAGAAAGTGAGAGTTTTGATACTAACTCAAAGGTCTATGTGCTCTGTTAAGACTGTTCATAGCTGGCAATTGTGCAGGAAATTTGATACATCCAAATGTTATTGCCTGACAATCAGAGTGAGATTCTCAAAAGACCACAACATGGACCTGACTTTGTTCCCACTGAAGTCAATGTGCAGCATTGATCTAAATCTTCTCCAGCTGAAGTCAATGAGACCTTACAATTGGCTTCAATGGGAGCAGAGTTTGGTCAACCCTAAGTGCTTTCTAAAATCCCATCCATAATGAAGAATCTAGGCTGGGATTTTGAAAGGAGCCAAAGGAAATAAGGTGCCCAAATCCTATTCAATGTCAATGGGATTTAGATCCCTGACTCTTAGGATCTTTTGAAAATCCTAGCCGTAGCCTTGTTGTATATTAGAGAATGGCAAATTTCTTCTGGTATTTTTGCAAAATCAGGAGCATTAAATCCTCCTTTAAAACAGCTTCTGTATAAAAACCAGTGATTATTAAAATGAACATGTTTCAGACCAATAATCCATGTTGCAGAATCAGTTAATTATAGATTTTTGTTTTTAATTTGAAAGAGTTTTAGAATATTATCTATTGCTCATATCTGCAGATGGAAACTACTTTTTATAGCCTTTAGCAGACTGTGTATTATGGAGCCATTCCAATAGTATTAAATCCCACTGATTTCTGTGGAACTACTATCATCATAGTACCGTAATTCTGTAGTGTTTAATAGTCTTAATATACAGAGGAGGTAATGACGTTGACTAGAGTAGTTACAGGATATTAGTTAGTGAGCATGTACTAAATGTTCCATTTCAGTCTATCTTGTGGTTCAAAGATTTAAGTTGTTCTGAGGCTCATTGGCTCCCACTGGTCCCAACGTGCAAAGATGTGGATTGAAAAGGAGATGCATACAAGCAAGCAAATACATTAACCAAACAGTTCAAAGAAAAAACAAAAACAAAAAATTGCAGTGGAAGGAAGGGTGAAGTGACACTGGCAACTGATCCACATTGCTAAGGCCCAATCTGGTCCAATTTTAAATTTGGTAAAACTTGGATCTTAAATGCTGGAGCTAAATTTGTGATATGCTGACAAAATCAAGTGTATTCCAAATTAGAAACCTGATGCTGCATTCCTCATGCACTCAGATCTTCAATTGACTTCAAAGGCTTCACAAGGAATGCAGGAACTGGCCCTGAGACTTGCACTTTGGGCCAGCTTCTGACCTCAGTTAGAACCTATTTAAATCTGAAGTAATGCTATTGATTTCAGAGCCTGGCTTTTTGCCATTAAGCAGTTAGGAAGCTCTGCAGGAGTGAGAACATTATCCAGAATTGTGTTCTGTTTCCTTGTCAATTTCTTTACAAGGCTAAATGCAGCCCTGGTGTAAATGGATGCAAACCTACTAAATTCAGTAGAGTTGCATCCACTTACACTAAGGCATAATCTGGCCCATCAGCTCAATGTTCTTTATCACTGGATTTTGGATGTGTTGTGATGGAACTTCATTCTATAATAAATGGTCTCTGGTAACTGTCTCCCATTAAAATAATTGGGGCAAACTGCCTGGTTTCAATTTTATACTTGGTGGTCTGTAACATTAAGATCAGAAAAGACCTAAAGGCACACTAACTACTGCACATCACTATTCTTGCAGTTTTGGTTCTAACTGTGAGCATAAAAACCTCTCAAGCATGAAGAATTATTCTTTCTTTTATCAATAGTTGTGGTTTAAAAATGCTTCTGCCTCTATTTTTTTTAATGTGTATCTGTGTTGAGGGAACTGTGTTATTGAAAGACATATTATTTTGAAAAGTGACTATATAAAACTTCTGGTTTCTTAATGAACAATTCTGCTTTCTGTGTGTATCATAACACAGAATCAGAACTGTTTCCTTTAGTTACAAACATAAGTTTTTACTGCATCTTAGTTCATTTAGTCCTACAGAATCAAAGCAAGTAGAAGAATTAATTGGATTTTACTCCTTCTTTAGTATTGTCAATTCCAGTCTGAGCAAATTTACTAAAAGTAATGAGGGGAGTAATGTAATGCACAGGTGTCAATCAGGGCATAATATGAAGACTGTTAGATTACACAGGTGCTGTTAAGAGCCAAGAACTAATGTTTAGTATGCTGTGTGCACTTAGCTCTCGGTTTCTATCATATCAGTCCCAGTTGGTGCATGAAAATAAATCAACCTGGTGTCTTTATAAAATCCAAGTGGGCATAATTCAGAAAAGACCGAAATGAAGTTGGTGAGTTGGGAAAAGCAACTGGAAGAGTTGGGAAGGGTAAAATCTCCACCACTGGTTGAGGGCGTGCACCTACCATTTGTGAGTCAGGTTTTATTCTTGGAGCTTTATGAGATCTAGGGATGTTTTGGGACGATCAGAAAGGAGCTTTAATCAAAAAGGTGGGGGTTTGTTTGCATCCCTCTGGCTAGAAGAGCATGACCTTTTCTTTTCAGTATTGACCTTGCTACCATGATTTGTGCCTTTGTACTTTTGACATGAGACGTCAGTAATGCACGTTTCTCATAGATTCCAAAGCCAGAAAAGACAATTGTGATCCTCTAGTCTCATCTCCAGTACAACACAAGCCCTAGAACCTCGCCAAAACAATTCCTCGAGCGTATCTTTTAGAAAAACATCCAATCTTGATTTAAAAATTTCCTGTAATGGATAATCCACCATGGCCCTTGGTAAGTTGTTCCGGTAGTTAGTTACTCTCACTGTTTAAAATGTCTGTCTTATTTCCAGAATGAATTTGGCTAGCTTCAACTTCTAGCCATTGCATCATATTATACCTTTCTCTGCTAGATTGAAGAGCCCATTATCAAATATTTGTTCCCCATATAAGTACTTCTGTCCTGTAATCAAGGGACCCTTTAACCATCTGCTTCGTAGGCTAAATAAATCGAGCTTCATGAAGTCTATCCCTGTAGGACAAGTTTTCTAATCCTTTAACCATTTTCCTGGCTCTTCTCTGTACCTTCTCCAATTTATCAACGTCTTTTTTGAATTGTGGACACCAGAACTGGACATAGCATTTCAGCAACAGTTGCACCAGTGCCAAATACAGAGGTAAAATAACCTCTCTACTCTGACTCTAAATCCCCCTGTTTATATATCCAAGGATTGCATTATCCCTTTTTGCCACAGCATCATAGTGGTCAGCCGATTATCTGCCACAGCCCCATATCTTTTTCAGATTCATTGCTTCCTGGGATACAGTATCCCATTATCCAAGTATGACTTACATTTTTTTTTCCTTGATAGGAGGCTACACATTGAGACCATTTGGAAGCTCTGAAAATGCAGTAAGTGGCTCAGGCTGGTGGGTAGTGCATTATGCAGTGTACATTTAACAGCAATATTCCGAGAGATGCAATGCATCCTGATACGTTTCCAGGTGGAGTCTGTGTTTTAAATTTTGGGAAATGCCTATGTCTCTGGATATGTAGTAAATAAATACATACATAATTTTGTCCTGAAATCATCACATTACAGATTATGATGTACATGAAGGGAGGAGCCAAGTTTGACTTTCATACCCTGGGCCAAGTTTGAAGGATGGCCGAATGATCTTTATTTAGTTGAAAACTGACCCAATTTGGTACTGAAATCATGGAGAGGTCAGGTGCAGGAACAATTTTTATAATGGGGGTGTTGAGAGCCATTAAACCTAACTGTAAATCCTGTATATGATGGAAGCCACTTCAAGCCAGGGGTTGCAGTAGCACCCCTAGTTCTAGCACCTATGGTATAGTCAATGAACAACCCCGTAATGCCATTCTCAGAGTCACACATCTGAGCATCTTTAAAACACAATAAAATAGCCCATAGTAATACCACTTTCTTCTATGAAATATTGTGTTTGACAGCATGAAAATATGTCCAGTAAAACACACTGAAGTAAAAAGTGCCTAACTGAGATTTTCATTATAGTGTTACATCCTCAGATGAGTGTTCTCCCTTCTACTGAGAATAAGGTATGTGCTAAACAGATTACAAAGTTTACAGGAATCGATTTTTATCACTGTATTCATTAGTCTTACAGGCTAATGAAAGTCTTTCCCCCTAATGGATAGCTGTCTGATTTCTCTTTCTTCTCACTGAATGGAAGTAAGTGGGGAATGGCTTATGTTTATAATCCCCTTTGATATATCCTAAGAAAAAGAAAAAAACATTTCCATCGACATCAGTTTTGTTTAAATTCTGTTTGGAAAGTACAGGCATCTTTTACACTTCTTTCCTGTCTTAAACAGGATGTCTTCTGTGTACTTTATCCTAAATATAGTCCACAATGTATGATCAGGCAATTTATTCTGAGCGGTAGTAATGGAACAAGTAACATGGGTGATTTGTGGTGGCTTTCCTTGCTCTTTCTACATACACTTGAGAATCTGCAACAAGAACTGTTGCATTTGTAATGCATAGTTTTGTTTGGGATTCTGTATGAACCATCTCAACCTCTGGATTTGTAAGACATCCTGAAAACTATTGCTATTTTGAGAAGATTTTATTTAATCAATGGTAAAATGAGTTATATGGAAATAAATGGGATCACTAAAGAATATTTGAAATGTCATGTTATGATATAAAGTCCAAGGGTTTTTATATAGGGGATTTTTTAAAATCTTTGAATTTAGGCACATTGATTTGTTTTGTTTGCCTCATAACCAAAAATGGCGTTCTAGTAGAATGACTCATTAATTGTGCTGGCTTTTGATAGCGATGCTGTATTTGAAGGGGAATTTACCACTAATGGTCAGATTCTGCTACACCTGCTCATATATTAAGTAGCACCTTACTCCACAAGTAGCCCAATTGAAATTATTGGTACTATACATGGAATATATTACTATTCAGTGTGAGGTAGGGTAGCAGAATCTGGCCCTGATTGACTTGGAATAATATGAAAGGCAAATGAGAACACTTTAGAAAGAGCACTGTATGTTTGTGATCTATGGAGAGGAAAGAAATATTGCCCCCCCGGAAAGAAGAAATTTTCTTTCTTTCTTTCTTTCTTTCTTTCCAATAAGATTCTGGCTGGAAAATATCATTATGGGTGTAATTGGCAGTTGCATACTTTGTCATGTGTCATTCCTTGTGCTGAAAAATATTTTTACTCAGAACACACAGTAAAGGCAAAATGTTCAGCACAGCCAAAGTGGGGTGTGTGGGTGTGTGTGTGCACGTGCACATGCAAAATACCAGTATGACCATAAAATATTTTGTACTTCAAAATTATTTACTCTAGGTTCAGTTGTGTCTTTGCCATGAGCCCCCAGTAAAAAAGCAGTATGTCATTACTCTGCTCCAGTAGCACACTCACGCTAAGTCACAATCTCCCTTCTGTGCATTGGGTCTTTTCCTGTGCAGCATATATTCCCTGGCATTCCTGTGCAAGTATGCTGGCTCGTGCATTGGAGGAATGGAGTCAAAGCTCTCCCCAGCCACTGCCCTGTTCTGCCCACCTGCGTGAAGGGCTGGTTGGGGGGAATGTAGTGGCTCTGCAGAGTCTGCTTCCTTCCCATGCTATGGGTAACCAATGCGCCAGCGTGAGGGGAAGCTTTGTTCCCTTTTACACTTCTGTGCTATTGCTCTAGCTGAGCTGCAATCTGGCCCTGTAACTTTCCTTCCTCTGAAATGGTGGTGGTTGTTTCTGGGTAAGCCTAACTCTGAAGCGAAAGTTTGGGTCTGGCTCACCATTGCTTTATGTCAGAGTCACTCCACTGGAATCAAGAGTTACATTCGGAGAGCGTGGGGTGCATGAAAATGTATACACAAAAACAATGACAGACAACATATCGTTACCAGGTATGTACCTCCTCCTCCTAGAGCAGGTAACGTCAATGTAATAAATGTTGGGAAATGTGGGTCATTAGTCCCTGTAAAGTAAATAGAATGATCAGTTCATAAATTAATAGTAATTGGGGAATAATTACCCACTGTTTTTACTAATCTGTAGTAATAGCCTGTACTAACAGACATGAAAGACAGCTAGATTACATTTGTCAGTATCTGTAAGTCTCTGTTAATGTTTGATTCACATTCTCTTTTCACTCTACTGTGGTGCAGCCACATGCTGCCAAAGCATCAGCTCCATTAAGCACTGCCTTAATGTCTGTGGCTGTAAGTGGCATTGTGAGCTTCGTACATCTATCCAAGGGCCGAATTCAGTGCTAAGACTATACATACATGTTGGGGTTCTGATATCACAAATCACTTGAGGTTTTGGTTACCATGGATGTCATCAGGCCCGCTTGATGTGTGTGTACAGTCATATAGTCTACATTTACTTGTAAAGAAGTTATTCTCTCCTTGATGTAGGCATTTAACTTTTGGTATGTAAATGGAAGTTACTGTGAAAATCAAGTGGAAAATATAACTCATGGTTTCCTCTCTTTCTGTCTGTACACCTTCTCAATACCAAGGACAGCATACCAACATCTAGTAGAGCATGTTCTTCAGATCTAGGATTCCTTTCCATACAGCCTTCTTCCTGTCTGTTTTTGAGCTGGATCAGATCCGCATACAGTTGATGCAATCCTTCATCTCTGCAGTGCAGATCATCTTACCAAGTAGATTGAGGAAGGAGGGAGGAAGTGATGCGTAATTAAACTTTTTATTTGGAGTGATTCATTGTTGTGGTACATTAGTCCTTGTGATGTTGATCCAATATTGCAAATACTCAGTGTTCCAGATCACCATGTCCAGCAGCAATTGTTGGGATCTAATTTTGGCATAGGGAAAGAATAAAGACCGGGGGGTTCCCCCCCTTGGTTTGCAGGTTCTTTTGTTGTTTCACCCCAGTGAGTAATTTGGCCCCAAAGTTATCATTGGTGACAGCAACCCATACCTCAGGTGAACATGTGTATCACATTAATGACATACTCATTCCTCTAACAGTTTTCTAAGCGAAAATCTGTTAAATACAGTAGGTGACCTCAATGACCTTAATTCCTCCAGAACTCCAAGGACTCATACCCAACATGAGTGCCTCACACAAAAAATTAATATCATTTTTGTAACTTGTTAGGCTGGTTTTCTTTTGGCTGACCTCTTGTGGAAAACCCAGTGGTCATATTTGGAATTTTCCTTGTACTCATCTGCCCATAATAAATGAATCTGTGCCAAATTTTATTATTCTAAGCCAATGGGAACATGGTAGTTAATTTTATCAGTCAGCCACGTGTCAGAATCATCTGTATTGCTTTGGATTAGAACTACAAATATTTTTAAAGCCCCCATTATAAAGGTGCTTTGGTGCATAGTGGGGGGTGATGGTGGTGGTGAGATGAGCAAATTATATTCCCATGCAGAGAGCCAGCACAAGACCCAAGCACCATTTAAATTCTGTTTTGGGGGGTGTAGATGGGACTAAGTCATGCATCAGCCTTGTCTTGCCTTTAAGCACGAAGAGGGGAGTACATTAGATAGAATGAGAGGACCAGCTCAGAGATGATTGCTGCTCAGAAACGCACTCTTTGATGATTGTGTAGCCCATGTGTCAAAAATGTGGGGCAAATCATGTTACCACAGTCTTAAAAAAAATAACTGTTCTTTGGAATATGAAGGAAAAATATTTTAAAACTTGTCTTAGGATGAATAGATCCATCATCACTGCAATAACACTATTAAACAATCTTTAACTTAATACCTAGGATGTAAAATCATCACTCCCTTAATGAAACTATTACATTATTTCTATTATAACAGTTGAGTACTGCTGTACTGAAAACATGGAAATGTCTTTCTTCAGACCGTTCCTGTGATCTGAGAAGTTTTCCACCCAGAAGGAATCATGTTTGCTGTTCATAGGATCAGCCCCTGTATAATAATGTGGCATATAAACTTCAACACTCTGTGCAACAAAGTGATTCCATTAAACAGGCCATGTTCTATTCCATTTCTATGTGTATTTTTGTGTTTTTTTAATCTACAGAAAAAATTAAATCTATGTAAGAAAGTACAAAAAACTGAATGAAACTAGAGACAGTATTATCGATGATGGTCTGGTGCCCTATGTAAAATGAATGAACTGGTTTCAGTCCAGTTCCCAGTGGACAAGTATTCCTATCACAAAGCCAACCATCACAGATGGCACTCTTGCCAGAAGCTCTAGCAGAAAGCGCTCTTGCTGGCAGCACTAGCTAAGGACTAGGCAAGGAGAGTGAAGTACCTTTATCCGAGGAGGTCCTTTCATCTGGGACTTGAGGTAAATTTTAGGGTCAGTGTGCAAAAGCTTTCACTGCCACTGTGCCAGTCTTGTGGATAAAGACAGCCCTTCAGTATTCTGGATGTCATTCTATATTGGCACTCTCATGAGTGCTAAATTTCATTAACTCCCGCTTCCGTCATATGTGTGAATGTATGTGTAGCAAAAATACTACACAAACATACACAGTGTGTAGAAAGCATAACAATTTCAGTGTAAAGTGTGATTTCTGGATAGAAATAATGGGAAGGACAGATTAATGTTTGGAGGTTGGATAGTCCTCTTAAAAAGGACAGTTCTTTGATGAGAGTTGTAAAATAAAAGGCCTTATCAGTAAAAAATACCTGTTGAACATCACTGTAGAGCTGTATGTTTAAAAAATCTCTGGTATTGTTCGAGATTAGGAGCGGTATTCCTTGGAAAATGCAGTGCTGCAGCTCTGTATAATATCAAGGAGGAAAGATCTGTTTTGCACATTTGGGGAAAATCTCTTCCCGTAGCTGCAAAACAATTTGTTTCTGTCATCAGGGGGTTAAAGAAGCAGTCTTCTTCCTGTTCGGTTAAGAGAATTTTTTCCCCTTAATTGTTCAGGGAAGCACATCAGAGGAGGAGATTAGTCACAATTGACCAATGCTGCTGTAACATGGCATTTTATATTTCTGTAGTACAGGAACATTTTGTGCGTTCTGTTTATCTAATGCTAAGAAAACTCAGAAACTCTCAGATGTACTCTTGTCAGTTCAGAAATTTCTCCCAGTTCTGCCACCCTTATGCATGTTGAGTAGTATCTTATTTCACAAGCCCCATAGAAAGGCACTTCTCACTATGAATAAAGGTGATGGTGGAGAGGGAGGGAGTGTGTGTTTTGACCAAATATAAACTTTAACTTCCAGAGTCCTGGGTTCAAAACCTACATTTATTTATTATCTCACCTTTGTGTCTGTGCACTACCGGATGTTTGTTAGGGGCCTAGTCTTCCAAAGCAGGTATGTATGTAGCCTCAATAACTTCAGTATGAATGTTCATGGTAGTAAGTATTACACTCAGTAATTAGTGTTTATAGGATTGAACTCTTAACTAGATACATAGCTATAGGATTCTAGACACTGAAATGATTCCATCTTTTCCTCGTGACTCTAAAATCTCTGAAAATGTATAAATCAAGAAGATTCAATAGATCCATTGGTCTACATGAAGTGCTATAGCATCCAAGACTGAAGGATTATTTTAATGGACAAGTTTAATAGTAGTTGATTGTCTGGTATGCTTAATCAGTTAAAACTGCTGATTTAAACATTGGAACAAATATGTTTAAAACTAAGTTTAACAGTAATTTTTTGAGACATGTCATTAGTTTATATCCCTCAACTTGATTATTCTGGGGCTAGAAAAAGGCTGTGAGAGAAGATGCTGATTGCTGTGTGAGATGACCAGCAGGAAGTGAGCTATAGCTCACGAAAGCTTATGCTCAAATAAATTGGTTAGTCTCTAAGGTGCCACAAGTACTCCTTTTCTTTTTGCGAATACAGACTAACACAGCTGCTACTCTGAAACCAGCAGGAATGGTTATAGCAGTTTGTGGAACTGAGAAGATGAAGACTAGCATTGACACAGATCTGATATATATTGTGAATGTTTTTAAAGCTTTTAGAACTTTTTTAAATTGAGAGTTATGTTCATTATCAGCTTCATTTGACCAAATTTTAGGAGAGACTGAGCGTAAAATGCCCTGATGACCTGGTGAGGGCTTGCATGAGCCCACTGTTGACAGAGTTAGGCTTTGAGGCTCATAAAGTTGAACCTCAGCTTTTGCTAAGGAAAAAGGTAAGTCTGTAGCCCTTTTCCAGGTACAGATAGCCCTGGAAATGTAAACTGGTCACTAAGCCTGAAAGGAACAAGAAATCAAGTGCCTCTTCTGAAGCAGGAGCGGGGGGACCCACAGCTCCCCCCCCCCCCAATATTCTGTAAAATGAGTCAATCAAATGTTAGTATGACCCAAATAATCATTTTGCTAGCCCTCCCTTTAATAATTCAGCTGGCCCTGTGCAGGCAGTTTGTGATGTGATACTGATGGGTAGGAGTCAGTTGTGTTTTAAAAGGGCAGCAAGAAAACTGTTCACAGGTCTGCCCCCCCAAATGTCTACCCTTTTTGGGGCTGGCACTGAGCCAGCTTTGCTCATTCAGGCAGATGTCATACCACGGGTGCATGCCTACAGTTGTCATGGCAACTGCTGCTAGGGCTCCTGCTTCTTGTGCCTGCTGCTACCGCCAGCACCGGGCATGGTGGATTGAGAATGCCAGCCTTGCACCCCTATCTCCACACTGTCAGCTCCTGTTGTGTAGAAGAGGAGAAGGTAGGGCCAAGCTGTGCTTCACTGCGGGAGAGTCCTGCAGTGCTTCCACCCACCTGCTGCCTGCCTGCCCATCCATCCTGGCTTGGAGTTTGGTGAGCCATGATTGGAGGAAGCCTGTTGCCCCACCTGTTCCCTCCTCCTTTCTGTCTCTCAATACATAGCACCCAGGGGAGACCTGCTCCTCTACCTGACTCTCTATATCAGCTAATGGAAAAGCTAGCAGATAGGTGAGGCCTGCCTGTCTGAAGAACCAAAGGGGATCTATTCCCCAGTGGACTGTTCAGCCTGCCAGTAGAAGGAAGATGTATTATTGACTGCCATGGATAATTTTTGAGGGGTTATCCTCTTATTAAAATTTGTCAGCACACCACTAGTGAGATCACAATCGGGCCCAAGGATCTAGTGCTTTGTACAGGAGTTGAGTCTTACACAGTGTCATTCATACATTCATGTAATGTAAATGTTAGCTTTTTAGGCAACAGGATTGGAGAGACATGCTGAGAGACTAGATGGGAGATGATCTCATCTGGTATGGAAAATTCTCTGGGCCAGGTGCTCCATTTTGCTAAATCCACTTTGCCCTAGATAAACAGTGCAATTACACCAGCCAGAGAAATCCAGTGGAGAATCTCCCTTGTGAAAAAGGGGAGGAGGGGAGGCAGGTGGCAGGTCAAAGAAAAGGGGGCATAGCTGGGAAGGAGAGTAGAGAACAAGGGGATTGGCAAAGCAAGGCTCTGTTAATCCTGACTTTCTGTGGATGGAAGGTATTCCACCAGCAGTGTAACGCAAAGCTGCCTTCTTCAGCTTTAATTTAGCCTGTGTCCAGGCAAGGAAGAATCAAGAAGCGGTGATGGCATCCCTGTGACATCCCCCTTTAGTTGTGTGGATAATTGAGCTGTGTGCTCCTGTGTTCCCATGCACTGGAGTTGTGTGCCTGACCATAATATGGGCTCCATAAATCAGGCTTATTGCTTAATTATTCCTTTTCATGGTCATGTAAAAATGTTTGCAAGGCATGGAATAAGAGAGACTGTTTGTTTGCATCCACACTATTTCCAAATCAATCATAGAAGATGCAGAGGATGCTTTTATGTTATTTTAGTCTTTAAAAAGAAGACTTTTTCTGCATATGAAAAACCTCTCTCCAGACTCTACTATCTTGTATTTCTACCACCCTCTAATGAAACATTCCCGAATGAGCATGGCAGTGCCCATTTAAAACTCTGAGGCTGCTGGTGTTTCAAGAGTGCCCATGTTGGAGACACCACAAGATTGTCTGCTATAAAAGCCAATGTGTTTACATTAGAATACTGCCAGAGGTTCACCTGTACGTGGAACTGAATACAAATTGTATTTGTGTGTGGAACTGAGTACAAATTGAAACCACCATTTCCCAAAAATTTCAATGGGAAAAATATCTGAATTCAAATTCAGACACTAATTATGGAAAAAGACCTTATTCTAACAGCCATGTGCAGGGAAAAAGAATCAGGAGAGGTATTTAAGTTTAATGCAGTTGTAAAAGACTGAATATTTGCTTCAGCTTACATTTGTTATAAATTTCAGAGACTGAATTGCCATATTTCAGTTAAAGGATTAATATAAGAAAGGGAGGGAACGTGATTAGAAAAATTCACCCTTCAGTGGAAATGCTGGTTTGTAAAACAATTTCTGTTATACTGGGCATATTGCCCAAGGTCTTTTCGGTCCTTACTCTGGGAGGTATACCTATAGGCATATCCTAAGAAGTATTGACTGCCTGCATCAACCCTTTAACTCGAGTGGTAATTGGAGGGTGTTTAGTGTCTTTAGCTACTACTGTATTACTAAACCCAGGGTACTACATTATATAAATTGAAAAGCCAAACGGAGAAAAATGAGTAGCATTTATTGATTGCCAAGCATTTGTTTGTTTCAATAGTATTTTGATATCACATTGAGGGTCTTCATTTCTTCGAAGCAGCCACTTATTGTTTTTGTCTACACAGGCTGTTCTTTGGTGACTTTAGAGATGTCAGCACTATCCTAGTAACTGTTTTCTGTAAGTATGGTCTGGTATTTCTGATTACTTCATGTTAATGTTCTGCATAAAAGAGGTGATGAAAGATTGACAGATAGCTCCCCTGCTTCTGCTTTATCTCAGTGTCACAGGAACACATTTCAGTGATTAAAGGGGGCAGTTTTGTGCGTTTTCTTTATTTTATGCTAATTCAGTAAACATTTTGTATTCTCCCCTCATTAGAAATGGAAAGACAATTATAAAATTTATTTTGACAGCTTAACTACTTAAACTCAGTAACTACTTAAATTCACCTGCTAATCATTTCCTTCCCCATAACTAAAGTTATAAGCCACAAAAACTTCATTCACTTCTTGATTGTAAATGTTATCCATTCAGTCTTTCAGTTGGTTACAGTTGCTATCATAGAAGGAAAAAACACTAATATTTATTTGTTAAGCACTGAGAAAGAACTAGTATGGAAACTGTTTGGTAAAAGGTTGCACAGTCACTATTTCAGTTCTGCATTAAGGGAAGTTTAGCAGCAGAGACAGAATCCTGCCTTTGTAGTTCATATACTGGCATTAGAAAAGGTTCAGAAAAGGGCAACTAAAATGATTAGGGGTTTGGAAAGGGTCCTATATGCGGAGAGATTAAAGAGGCTAGGACTTTTCAGCTTGGAAAAGAGGAGACTAAGGGGGGATATGATAGAGATATGTAAAATCATGAGTGGTGTGGAGAAAGTGAATAAAGTTATTTACTTGTTCCCATAATATAAGAACTAGGGGCCACCAAATGAAATTAATGTGTAGCAGGTTTAAAACAAATAAAAGGAAGTTCTTCTTCACACAGCGCACAGTCAACCTGTGGAACTCCTTGCCTGAGGAGGTTTTGAAGGCTAGGACTATAACAGGGTTTAAAAGAGAACTGGATAAATTCATGGAGATTAAGTCCATTAATAGCTATTAGCCAGGATGGGTAAGGAATGGTGTCCCTAGCCTTTGTATGTCAGAGGGTGGAGATGGATGGCAGGGGAGAGATTACTAGATCATTACCTGTTAAATTCTCTCCCTCTGGGGCACCTGGTATTGGTCACTGTCAGTAGACAGGATACTGGGCTGGATGGACCCTTTGGTCTGACCCAGGATAGCCATTCTTATGTTCTTATAGAGACTGCATGATAGAGTTTTATTACCTCTGCGATGGACCTCCACTGAAGCTAATTCTTGCACCAGATTGTCTAGAAATATGTGGTGAAAAAGCCTGCACAGTGAAACTGGTGACCATTAAACTAAATCATTCATTAATTTGTCCTCCCTTGAGAAGAGAAGTAATGAAACTTAAAGTGACCTTCAGTAATGTTATCTATCTGGAGCTCTGAAGTTTTTTGTAAAGCTTCAAGTTCATGTTCTGTATTTGGATATTTAATCCATCCTTAGAACGTCACATGTACTGTAAACTGCTATTGAGGCATATGTAGCTCTGGATGTTGTTGTACCTCTCTTAAACGATACAGGTTCTGAGTGCCTGGAGGTGGTTAAGAATATGGACAAGAAGCTTTCATGAGTACATTCACATCTGTCTTTCTAACCAAATGCTCCTACAGATTTGAAATTCCAGTGCTTCTGAGCTCCTTGAAAATCTTTTGGATAATTGCAAGATTTTTTTTGTCTGAACGGCATTTGGTGGGATGTGTTTAACAAATGTTTTCTTTGCATTGTTGTCAGAGTCAATTTTCAGAAGAATCAGATTTGGTATTCAGTCACTGTTGAGCCTGTGAAGATGCAGGACCAGAGTAAGGGCTGTCATAAGGTGTTTGTGAGCGTACAGATTCGCATGTGACAGTACAACTCAGTAAACATGAATTAATTGATTTTTTTTAACAGTAAAGGAATGAAGTCTTCATAGGAGATTAGGAGATACAATAATTGAGCCTAGTTCTTTCCTAATGTATGCCTCATGCAACCTTATCAATATGAACAGAGTTGTGCAAAGTGTAATTTGGGTCAGACTTAGGCCACTTGGCCAAAACTTTCAAAGATGAGAACCTAAAGTGAAGCACCTAAATCCATGTTTAGGAACCTGAACGAACGTTCAGCGGGGCTGAGAGCTCACAACTGCTACTGAAGTAAATGTGAGCAGGGACTGCACAGCACCTCTGAAAATCAGGCCAAATGTATTTAGATGACTAATTTTATTCACATACGTTTGAAAATTTTGGCCTTTTCACCTTTCTTTTTCTGAGCTAGAATGTCAGATTCACCTCAGATTAAAACATTATATACTCCTACACTTCTGCCATTCTGAAACTGCAGCTTCATATTCTTACTCTCTCCCTTTCTCCACCCAAGAGCACACACCATGGGGTTCACTAATTCTAAGAATGAGAAAGTAGAAAACATGCACAGTCGATTCATTATGCCTAATAGATTATCATGTCTGACTGTCTAATTTGGCATGCATTTTCTACACCATCATATTCGTGTGTAAAGATGGTCATTTGGATTTCAACAGTATTGAAATAGTTTTGACAGGGAGCTTTACGGTTTTTGGAAACTAACCATGTGCAATAATTGGAAAGAAAATGATATGTTGTAGATTATGAAGAAAAATGTGGCAGAGCTAAATTGAAAAACCAATGTTTACTGCATTCAGATTCTCTGAACAATATATCTGCAGAACCTCAAGGAGCAGAACCTTACTTCTTTTAGTCATCCTTCCAGCTTTTCCAGCCATTTAACAATAAGAAGCATTGTTAATTAAATGACAGGTTTCAGAGTAGCAGCCGTGTTAGTCTGTATTTTTGTTAATTAAATGGTGACCAGTTCAAAAAAGAAAGCAAGGTCACCCAACTCTGTGTTATGGGTGACCATTATTTTTCTTTTTAGGTATGTGTCTCCATTTAATTCTGTGGATGCTCTCACTGACACTAGTGGCACTGCTATTTCAGCATAGTGGTACTCCTCAACGTTCCTCCCACTCTACCCACTGTATCACTGTAATCTGCAGGACTGATCCCATGCTCCTTAAGCAGCCAAAACTCCTGTTGCATTAAATGGAATTTTGGTTGCCATAGGAGTAGAGGATTGAAAATGAAGAGTATTGTCTGCTCTTGAAACAAATAAATAGGAATTACAAGGTTGGCTCCCATGTTGAAGTATACTAAAAGCTGATTGTGGGGAATGGCTTAACTTTAGGCCTTCCGAAGAAAGCAGTAAGTGGGTGTATCTGTCTACAGGTGGAGAATCGCATCATATGCCATACCCATTACTGAGGAAGGAGAGTTAATTTTTACACAGCAGGAAGTGGTGCAGTGGTTGGTCATTAAGTAATACTATATGTCTTCTCTATTTTGTTGCTAAGCAAGTGGAGAGAGAAAAGAGGCAAGTTCTGGTTCATTTGGGGCTTCCATCCCCAGTTCTTTCCATTATATACAGTATATGCTGCACAAATGATGTTTGTTTCTGTATACTGTATTCTTGCTCAGACAGCATCTAAGCACAGCCCATTCATATAGGCTGTTGCTTCAAAAGGTATAGGGACTGTTTATAGGGAGTAGCATTTGCTCTTAGCAAGTGCCTTCATGGGTATACATACAGATCTTGCCCACTTCCACCATAACCACATAGAATCATAGAATATTAGGGTTGGAAGAGACCTCAGGAGGTCATCTAGTCCAATCCCCTGCTCAAAGCAGGACCAACACCAACTAAATCATCCCAGCCAGGGCTTTGTCAAACCGGGCCTTAAAAACCTCTGAGGATGGAGATTCCACTACCTCCCCAGGTAACCATTCCAGTGCTTCACCACCCTCCTAGTGAAATAGTGTTTCCTAATATTCAACCTAGACCTCCCCCACTGCAACTTGAGACCATTGCTTCTTGTTCTGTCATCTGCCACCACTGAGAACAGCCTAGCTCAGTCCTCTTTGGAACCTCCCTTCAGGTAGTTGAAGGCTGCTATCAAATCCCCCCCTCACTGTTCTCTTCTGCAGACTAAATAACCCCAGTTCCCTCAGCCTCTCCTCGTAAGTCATGTGCCCCAGCCCCCTAATAATTTTCATTGCCCTCCACTGGACTCTCTCCAATTTGTCCACATCCCTTCTGTAGTGGGGGGACCAAAACTGGACGCAGTACTCCAGGTGTCGCCTCACCAGTGCTGTATAGAGAGGAATAATCACTTCCCTCGATCTGCTGGCAATGCTCATACTAATACCGTGCAATATGCTGTTGGCCTCCTTGGCAACAAGGGCACACTGCTGACTCATATCCAGCTTCTTGTCCACTGGAATCCCCAGGTCCTTTTCTGCAGAACTGCTGCTTAGTCAGTTGGTCCCTAGTCTGTAGCGGTGCATGGGATTCTTCCTTCCTACGTGCAGGACTCTGCACTTGTCCTTGTTGAACCTCATCAGATTTCTTTTGGCCCAATTCTCCAATTTGTCTAGGTCACTCTGGACCCTGCCTCTCCCCACAGCTTAGAGTCATCTGCAAACTTGCTGAGGGTGCAATTAATCCCATCATCCAGATAATTAATAAAGATGTTGAACAAAACCGGCCCCAGGACCGACCCCTGGGGCACTCCGCTTAATACTGGCTGCTTTACTCGTCCCTGCAATATCACAAAGTACTTCTCATCTGTCCATGACTTTCTAAATGATTTCTAAATTGGGACTGCAAACTTCCAATATGGGATCCCACAGGTTTCTTTCACCAGTGTATATGCATTATTAGCCAGAATTTGGCCTATGGTTAATTTTTTGCTTTAAATTAAGAAGATAATGAATATGGTTTATACTGGAAGGGGAGCCAGGTGAGGGGGGATCCTCTGAGCTCCTTCCTGTTTCCCTCTCAAAGGCCCTCAGCAGGTTGACAAATCCTTCTGGCTAAAAAGAGCTAAATGCAGCTCCCACTGAAGCCAGTGCTGGTCCTGGCTTGGTGAGAGGGGTGTGAGGCATTCCTTCCCCTAAGGGAGCTGAGTGTACAGCCTCCACGGTGCTCCCAGTTATTGCCAGTTTGGGATTAAACTAAGGACCTGAACTCAGATTCTCCATGTGGCACACCTTATTGCTGCCACTTGACCTCCCATATTGTTGTATTGCTTTGAATGAAGATCTGATTACGTTCATGTATGAACAATGAGTCTTGTAAAGTTCTGTGTCTAACAAACTTCATTATAAATACTCAGAGCCAAGTTCTGCTGTCTTTACTTTCTTCTTCTTGGACCAGGGCAGAGTAATATATGAGCTGTGAGCATGTTATTGCTCTTTATTGAGCTTGGGTAAGAGTATCTTGTAAAAAATTTAATAGCTAAGGGAAATAATAAAGGTTTTAATAGTATAAAAGGAATATGTTCCATGTTATTTATTAAAAGTTTTCTTTCATGTCTTTTCAGTCTAGTTGTAATGTTGCGTGTTTTTATAAGGTCAGGTGTAGTGAACTGTTGGTTATGAATTTCTCATTGGGGATAGAAAAAGAAAAACGCCAATGGTAACTCAAACAGCATAGTGTGTGTGAAGGGAAAGCCCAGGAGAAGCTCTGAGAGTTTGAGTTTCTGTGGGGGACAGCTAGATGTCAGCTTGAAAGGATTTTTTTTGTCTGTTTCTGTGCAGGGTAGCGTGCATTTCATGCAAAGTATAATAAACATATGGAAAAAGTTACTGAGAAGGCTGTTGAAGCAAACAGTATAAATTAGGGCTTGTCTACACTTACTGGAGGATCAACGCTGCGACGATCGATGCATCAGCAATCGATTTAGCGGGCCAAGTGAAGACCCGGTAAATCGGCCGCTGATCACTCTCCCATCGACTCCTGTACTTCTGATCGAAAAGAGTAAGGGGAGTCGATGGGAGAGCGTCTCCCGTCAACATCATGTAGCCTGGACCCTGTGGTAAGTAGATCAAAGCTACATCGATTTGAGTTACTCTGTTGCACTTTACAAAGGACCAAATTGTCAAATTCAGGCATAGGCCAGTCATTGTGGGGCTGTGCTGCGCTGATGTGAGCTTTGGAAACTCACCTGGCATGTGGGCAAGTGTGGACCAAAGCCACCCTCTGGAAAGGTGTAGTGTGGGCTTCCCTTCATGGCAAGTCATTCTCCCTCCACAGGCTGCTCACCCGGCTCACCCTCCCTGTTCCCCCTTTGGTCGGTTAATGCCCCTGGGGATATTGGAAGAGAGCTGTCCTTGCTCTCAGGAGAGTGTAGGGATTTCAGCTGTGCCTAGCTCTAGTGTAGGTGCTAAAGGGAAAAGGCTGCTTGCGCCCTCTCCTGGTTAAGCGCCTGTGCCATCACCAAGCGCACTCTATCCCTAATTAATTAAGCTTCTCAACACTGCTATTCTGCTAAAAGAACCCAGGTGTCCTAACTCCCAGTCTCTTGCTTTGATCACCAGACAATACGCCCTCCCTTCTCCATGATTCAGAGAGTGCTGCACTAGCCAAAGCAAGTGGATCAATGGGGCTGTGTTTTCTTTAAGCTCTGTTAAGTTATGAAATGCCTTAAAACAGAATATAGTTTATTTTCGGTTTAGAACAAATATATTTGCCTTCACTGAGATGAATGGAAATTGGCCATATGCACTAGGTTCATTTTCAAAATGACCCCTGCATTACCTCATGCTTTTGCCCACTTCTATCATAAGGAACTTTCTTGAATTTCTCTCTCACTATTTGTATATGACATAATGCATAAACATGTCTGTTGAAATATAGGCAGAGCATTATCTTTATTGAAGATTAATATTGTTGCCTTCATATAATGAACATACTGCAAGATTTTATATACACAAACCTGTTCTTGATCCATTATTTAACAAACGTATATGTACAACATTTAAAAATACACCATCCCTCTGTCTAGACATGTAAATATTTGATTTGGACAAGTCATGCAAACGTTGAGTTTTCTAAATGAGCTCAGCATGGCCTTTCCATTGAGTCAAGTTGCTAATCTCTTCTTTTCTGTTAGGTTTACCTTTCCCAAGCAAGGCATTTTGTTACAAATGAATTCCTGCACAAGATTCCTGCTGGCGAGTCTGAACTCACTGTCCATTGCCTGTTTACCTTTAAAACCCCAAGAAAGGGAAAACATTATTATAAAGCAGCTGTTACATAGTACCTTATAGACAAAATGCTGGTGGCTACACATTGCTTAGTAATCTGACTTGTTCATTTGCCAGACACTGATTTCTGGGGGAAAAAAAATAATGCTGCCATAAGGAGCCTGATGCATCATATCATTTCATATCTCTCTGTACATATTACATTTCTTACAAACAGGTGAAGTGATCTGAGCTAAATTAGTAGGGCGCTCTAAGTTTGTTAAGCCAAGAAGTGCAAATGACAGAGGCACTTTCAATCGATGGTGATGACGACTGATGTAAATTTGGGATCAAAGCCAGTTCTTTACCAAAAAATGCTTAATTATTATTCTGAAAGAAAAAGAAAGGGAAAATGATACATGTGTTGGAATGTCAAAGGTAATTAAATTAGATTCAAGCAAACTTCCTGGCATGTTAGAAAACATTCCAGTAGCTTAGAGTGCAGCAGGTGGTTACCCATATCTTTTAAATTAGTGCCTGTGAATAGATAGGCATTTGCTGGATTTTGCTTAAGCAAATAGTGGTGTCAAAACCAAAAGCATCTCAATAGCCAGATGTGTTAGAATTGTACTCTCCTAAATGCCCCCTATGTTTCCTGGTATCATATTCCTGTATCCTCTGTTCCACCATCACTTCCTCATTCAGGCTGAAAAATGCCATTGTCTTTCTGTGTGCAGACACTTACCCACATGACAGCTTGGGTCTTGCAAAGCAGGTATCAACTTAAGCAATTTAGCACCACTGTAGTCTGTTTAAAGAAAAGCAGCACGCTATAAATCCAGAAAGTTTTTCAGGAAGCACATGATTTTGATGTAAAATGCTGTCTGGAGCAACAAAAAGCCTTCACATATACTCCACCAAAGAGTGATAAAATACCTCTGCGTAGAGGAGCCCTTCACAAAATCGATAGACCATCTGTCCCTCAGCGGATGTTGTTGCCTCATCATTTCGAATGAATGTCATTCGCTGCTTTAAAAATGAAATTTGTTGTTTACTTGGGACAATATAATCTCAATTAAGGAAGTTCACATGCCCCATAATCAGATATACCATTGAGTTTAGTATAACTGCAGCTAGGATGAACTCCTGGGCAAGTCTGTCAGTCATGATAAAATGCTATTGTGTTTTATTAACAAAAATAAAAGTAGGAGATGAACTAATCCAAAGTCTAAAACATTTAAATAAACAAGCTGACAGTAATCCTCCGTGGTTAGTTATACTTTCTGCATGTTTAATGCAAACAAATATCGCTCTGATTTAACTCTCAAATACTATAGATAAGTATACAGGATGTGTCCTCAGTAAATAGTAATGCAGTAATGTGGATTAGTATGTCTGAGTAAAAGACTGGTGAGGTGCAGTTTTGTAGCAAACCTCTGGCCTTATGTGAACAGACACCATTTGTCATCAGCAGTAATAGAAACTCGGATTGGCAGCATCACATTTTCCTTTCCTTCCAGTGGTAATGGGTTATGCTTTGGATGCTGTATATCCTAGGTTCTCTCTCTGCTGTCTATCTGTCTGTCTCCATCAATGGTTCGGTTTGTAGTAAACGTCCCAGCTTTGATCTAGCTCCCTTCTCTGCTCTCCCCGCCAATGACCCTGCCTGCTGTGGCTTCAGCAATCCACATGACCTCTCACCCACTGACAAGTGACCAGCTCTCCTCGCACTGTATGAGCCTTCTCACCACATCTGTGACTATGGCTTCCCACAACATCTGTGTGACTATATATAGTCCTATTCCTATAATCCCTAAACGGCCATACCCCTCTCAAAGCTGCAAAACTCTGCTACTTGCTTCCACAGACCATTACACCTGTGTCTCTTTCAAAAGCCCACAGCCCAACAGGAAGTCTGCATGAATTTCCTTCTCGGTGATGTACCTTCCTTTTGTCTCAGAGGGAGACTCCAGTCTCCTTCCCAGTCATCAAACACTGCTTTAGCCCCAGTCCCTGAAGATGTGCCCCAAAGTTATACTGCTGAACACCCTTGCAGCCCTTAACTGCTGAACCCTCCTGCCATCCTAACATCTCATTCAGTCCACCCACCAGCATCACATACTGAACAGGCTTCGTTTCCATGTGTCATCTACACTGAGATCAGGCACCATCCTGCGCCTGTCCTAACAACTATACTAGAGAAATCTAAGGAGAACAGGCTCTCTTGGGAGATTTCTACTTTCAACTGGGTCAGAGAAAAAAGGTCTTTTTTTGCAGTGTTATTTCATTATTCCACTTCTGATATTAGGAAACACTATGAAGTTCAGATGGCATGTGACTAGAGATGGTAAAAAAAATATTTTTTTAACAAAAAATTTTTTTTGTTGAAAAAGGGCCTTTCTTTAAAAAACAATTTTTGGTGAACATTTTTTTTTAATTTTCAATTTCTTCAATAGTCTGAAAAAATATGTTTTGGTTTTGGTTTTTCCACACCCTCTTCCCTTATTTTTCCTGCCCTCTACCCCTTTTTTCAGTGATAAAACGGAAAAAAAGGAAATGAAGGAAGGGGAAAAAATGGTGAAAGTGGTACAAAATGGAAAATCAAAAATTTAAGCCATCATTTTAAAAACAAATTAAAAATGGTTCTTTCCCAAAATCTGTAGAATTTTAAAAATATCAAGAAAAATCGTCACTGTTTTTTCTACCAGCTCTGTGCGTGACTAATTTAAACCAAACTAAGCAAAATTAATGGAACTTTTTAAACCGCCAAGAAAGGTTTGGTTTAGAAAGGGGGGGTTTTTAAACAATGATTTTAGTTGATTCTTTGTTTCTTCTGGCTGGCTTGCCTATCCCTGGTCATGATCCACCATGAACTCTGCTCCCATTACTTTTTTATAACAAAATTATTTTGTTTTCTGTTAAGTAACTTACAGGACCTCCAAACTTGCTTTAACTAGTGGTTTATTGGAAAAGTAACTACCACAAAATGTAGAGTGTTCATCTAAAAATTCACATTTCTGGCTGATTAATCTCTGAACCTTCAACAGTTTTTCAAACATGTGGTATGAGGGCTGTTGCCAAAATATAATGTTTTAATACTGTGTGATATAAATTATTTGATTGAACTGACAACCTGCTACCAAAAATATAAACCTTACGTCAAGCACTAGGTATGTATATGAATCAAGCTAAATCCTCTTGAAAGTAGTAATGGCACTTAAAGGAATAATAGAGGATTCCCACATATCTAAAAAGGAAACTGTATATAGTGTCTGTTAGAATAGTTTAAAAAGCAAGTGTTCAATGAATACTGATAGGGAGAATGGTAATGTCTTTAATAGGTTTCCTCTGTTCTGATAGCATTTTCGTGCCAAGCAGAAGTAATGGAAATGAAGAGAATTAAATTCAAGGGCTATTCTAGTGCAACTGTAGGATGTCTGGCATATTCTGAATGCAGATATTGTTTTCTAGCTCTCCCTAAATAATGTATCTTATCCATCACATATGTGGTCTAGATTGATTTTTTGTGTGCGTATTTTGTATATGTCTGTCTATTAAACAAAAGATGTGGGTTAGCTTTCAAGCAATTGAACCTGCAGCGATTACCGTGATCTTTTCAGAAAGAATACGAGGTCATTGATTTATGTGAATGCTTTACAATTCGTGGTGAGCTTGAGTTTTGTCTGATCTGTGGCAAAAGGACCTTGAGTGGGGAATAAGAGCTTTTTAGAAAAACATTTTGGTTGAAACAGCAATTTCTTATACTATGTTGATGTTAGTTATAATAATAAATGCCCAGGTGCTTCTAAACAGTTTTGCTGGTAGACATGAATCATGTTAGGAGGTTTAAATAAAAAGAAAGAAAGAAGAGAGAATTAGAGTTGGAATTTTTATAACCTTTGGATAATTGCTTGGGAAACCAGCAGAGCTTGTAACCCACATTGTTCAGTGAAGTCGAATGCGGCAAACATTAATTCTTGATTGGAGCTCAGTGTTGGATGCTGGAGGCTGTCTTCGCACAGGGCTGTAATTTGTCCTGAAAATTGTTCTCTCTTTTCACAGCTATCGCACTTCACTTTTGACTCTCGATATGCTCTCTTGCTTTCTGTCTTCCAACCAGAGAGCTTTATAGCTTTTCAGCTCAATACCAAACTTCAACTGTGCTGGAAGATAACTAGAGGCCTGCAATTGATAAAGTAGGAGAAGAGCTTGCTTGCCATTAACAATCACTGTGTGGACCCCAAAATAAATCAAGGGCAGTTTTCTAGAAAAAAGAAGTCAAATAGCAAGCGGAGTGGAAAGCAGTGAAGCAAGGGAAACCCAGCCTCCAGAGTGACCCCTTCCTCAGGCTAGTTGGGTAGATGAGCATTTCCTTGAGCCTGGGTCTCCCACATCCCAAGTGAGTGTCCTAACCACTGGGCTATAAGAGTCAGTTTCTCTTTCTCTCGCTGGGTCAGTGTGTATTTAGGTATACAAAGTGGAACTGCTCCAGCAAGAGAGATTGAAAGAAAGACAGAGTCTGACTAACAGTAGCACACTTGCATCTAGGTTCAAATTCCTGCTTTGCCTGATTCGGAGCAAGGACTTGAACGTGGGTCTTGCACATCACAGGTGAGTGCCCTAATCACTGGGCTATATGTTATTCTGAAGTGGCTCTGTCTTCCTCCACCCCGAGATATGTTCCCAACTAAAGCTTTGGTGAAAGTGATATGTTTCCATTTTCACCAAAAAAAATTTCCTGACCAGCTAGTTTTGTATGTATGTATAACAGTGGAGGTAAAGTTGTGGGGCAAAGATTAATTACAGTTGTTTTTCTCACTCATGTGATCACTAATTGATTTTGCCACAACAAGACCAGGGAGGTTCAGTGGTCCTCAAACTAAAAAGTAAAAAGAAAATTTGCTAATAATCTGTGGTAATTTCTTGTCTCCTTCCCTCCCCCTGAAATCCAGTTTGTGCTATTATAATACTCTATGCAAATTAGGAGTAAAATTATTTCCCCTCTGTTCTAATATGGGGGCAGAGATCTTTACTAAAGAGCTGAAAGAGAGGCTGTGGATCATAGCTTAAAATCAGTTTCTGTTAGATCAAAAAACAAATACTGGGCTTTGGGGAAACTTCCTTATAGTGAGGAATAGGACAAATGTTGGGGCAGAGCTGAAGGGGGCCTAGAGCTAGCATGAGGATACGGCGCCTTCGCAGATACACTTCAAGATCTCAGGATATCCATAGCCTTTGTGGGCCAGATTCCTTCCACATGGGGGCACACCTCACTCTCCCTAAAACAGAAGAATCCATGAACAGAACTTCACAGACGTTCCTGGCCCCTATGGGGGCACATCTATCTGGCTCGCAGTGTTTATGCAGCCTGTACTCATGAACAAAATCATTCACATAGAATATGAATTCATTTGGTGACAGTGAATGTAATGTGCACTTTTCACCTTACTGGGTTTTGTTAAATACTAGTAGAAATTCATCTGCTTTCTACAGTAAGCAATTGTCATGCTTTTTGCATAATACATACTCCCCTGCCCCAAACATCAGGTTATCCCTAACGTGTACTGAACAATTACTCAAACTGTAGTTTTGCATTTCCACTTATTTTGACTAAAGATGCTGCTAGAGTTCTCACCAATCAATGTTGTGACTGATCGTAACTGAATTTTAATATGGAGCTCTGACTTTACAATCCATTATGCAAACGCTTATACTTGGGTGTACCTTTTGCAGAATCAGGCTCTTAGTTCACAGGGATACAGGCAGTGTACCTGTTGAGATTTCTTTAGGTCCTGCAAAGACTAACTCAGATTTGCTAGAGCTATTGGTTGGTCAACAGTGCCATGTGGGACATAGTAATGTGGAAAAACCTGCATGGAAAAAACACGATATACTGAAAGAGCTGTGTGGCACCTGGTGTTTGACAGATGGGCAAAGCAGTTCTGCTCTTCAGTCATAGTTTTCAGTAAATAGCTTTTGAGGTGATACTCATAACTACGTGCTGTTCAATTTTAGAAACAAAATCCATTTATTGTAATCCTAGAATCAATTGCTTTATGATTTCAATAGCATTTGTCTAAGGGGCTTCTTAGTGCTTGACCTTTTCCCTTTAATGCAAATTATTAATTTTATAATGATGATGATGTACTCAGACAAATGTAAGAATACATTGTATCTTTGCTTCTTCAAAAATGCTTGTGTTAAGCATCTTTTGTTTGAAGTAACAATTGCCTATTATAGAAGAGCTTTGCCATTTTAGCCTTCTATCAGTCTTAAAATCAGCACAGGGAAATCATATGCTAATAAGAAATAATTAGAAAAAGTAAAAGGTTCTAAAACGGTTATGGAAATGTATTTATTTAGAATACTAGCCACTGAGAATAACTTAGTTTTAACACAAGACTTTGCTGATGAGGGTCCCAATCCTGAACTCTCCAATCCTACTGTGAAGTCAGTGCAAACTTTGCCTGAATAAGATCTGAAGGGGAAATCCTCCCAGACAAGGAAAGGCAGAGTGAGTTTGCAAATGCATTGAAACCATTGCTGCTCTACTGCACAGCGAAGTTCAGGGTGTAGCTAGCCCGTGTATGAGGACTGCATATCCCTTATTGCCACAGACTCCACTCCTGGAGTGACCTTTGTCCTTGGCTTACATAGTGGGAGGTAGAGGATGGGGTGGAGGGAAACGCATGACTATATGAATCCTTGGATCTAAACTCATGCATAGTGCCCGTGAATGCTGCTCCATTTCTGAGGCTGCTGTAGAGTGACCATGCAGGTGGCATGTGGTACTCCTGCACCCTTTTTTGGGTAGGTGGCAGGATTCTAGCCTACACCTGCCATGTACCATTTGCCTGGGGTAAATCCTGGGTCAAAGTTTTGCTGTGGGCCTTAGATGTTTAAATGTTACCTTTTGCTCACTTTGGCCCTTGCACAAGTTTATTTTTATATGTTTTATACTTGTGTTGATTTTTAGATTTGGACTATAGAACAAGAAGTCAGAGAAAAGACTGGTTTTTTTTTTTCTAAAAGATATGTTTTAGTTCAAGCAGGAATTAATTCTGTTATATAGCTTCAATGGCTTCTGTTATATAGGAGGTCAGACTAGATGGTCACAGTGCTCACTTCTGGCCTTATCTATGAAAGCAGAGATTATAGTAAAGTTAGAAGGCTAGGTAGTTGGAAGCACGGAGCCACGCCATCTGAGGAGATATATTGGGAAAATTGTTTCAGGCAGCCACAAGCTCCCTTGGTAGTGGTCCTGCTGACAGGGATGTGCAGTTTGAACCATACATAAGGCAGGAGCAGAATGCTCCTCTCAGTATGCTGGCTCTGCTCTGTGGGCTAGTATTGATGGGGTGGAGACATGGCCCCAACTCCTTCGTGGCCCTCCATTATTTTTGACACCATATTCACCAAGTAGGAGCAGTCTCTGCACTCTGAAGAGTGCAATAACTGCTGTTGTGTGCTCAAGAAGGGGAGTGTTCTCGCTTCAAGCAAGGACAGCAAGCAGTCTGGCCTCAAGTTTGCCCAACAGTTCAGAATAAAACCAGAGCAAGAACCTCAGGTCTTGGTCCCATATAAATAATATAAGCCTGCAGCATTTTATATTTCTGTGCAAGATGCAGAATTTATAGTGGTTATTTTATCACTCTCATCAAACGTGTATGACCATGGATCTGGAATGTTGTTACATTCGCCTGGTAGTTGAAAAGACCGCAACTCAGAAAGACATGAACACACTGTTAATACAGTAACAAATGCTATCGGTGCAAAGGTTTCTGCGATGCTATGATGAAAGAGTCAGTTACTCAAGTGGTTACTATGTTTCTTTCAACAGCTGCATCAAAATACCTTTGTGTTTTAATCCAGTCAAGAGAACAATACACTACTAAGATGATGCTCACAAATAAAAGGTACCTGGTGGAAATTAAGCAATTGTGTTATATTTCACACTAGTTTAAAAAGCTGTTAGATCTGATTTCACTTTTTATTTATTTTTCTAATTAACAATGCACCTATCACTCATCCCTAGATGCACACACATTCAAATGCAATAACACAATAATCAATGCAAATTGACAGTACTGTCAAGAATAATACAGTACCTACCGCTTCTTCCCAATTCATAGAAATAACCGCCATCCCTCAGGAAAATTCTGAGTAACTAGATAGGGTTTGCAACTTGGCCTTGAGGTCAGCACACTTGAATTCTGTTGGACCTATGGGGAAATGAGTTCTAGAGTCACGGGCTTTGTGGTAAAAATGCCTTGACAGTAAATTTTTCACAGCGGAAAACACTCAGCTATTATGTGTCTGAAAATATTTTGGATTCACTGGGCCACCCACCAATCAGAACAGTTTTGTTATACAGGACTTTGGATGTACAATAATGTATGAGGAGTTCCCAACATAAAATGAAGAAGAACCACATTTAATAAGAGATTAGCCTTGGTGCGCTCATACCCAAGGGTAAAATTTGGCCCTCTGCAAAATATTTTTCCAAACTTATTCTTCTACACTACTCCACAAATGTGCCTCAGCTTCCTTGTACATTCAGTCCTTGATCTTTCAAGGGAGACTTGCATCACAGTGCTTCTTGCAGTGGTGGTTTTGCAATGTGGACAGCAGTCCACTGGGAACATAACTGAGGTCAACAAGTTCATTTCAGATGCTACAGACCACCAGACAACCAAGGGATGATGCCTTTCAATGAGTAATAATCTGAAAGCCAGGTGCCTAAATTTAGGCCTTTAAACCTGTATTTAGGCACCTAAATAAGCATCCTGATTTTCAACACTGCTGAGGACTCTGTGTGCCTCAGTGACTTCAGTGTGCAGATGTTCCAGTCTGGGCTCAGTTCTAATCTGAGATACACATCAACTAGTATCCATAGCAGTGCCCTTGGAAAATCCACTACTGCACTTGTACACTCAAGTAAAGCAGCAGACTTTTCAAGATAAGTGGTGATATATATTGGCATATTTCAGATTAGAATAGATTCCACTGAATTGAGTCCTGAAGACAGAAATCTGTTAAATTACTGTTTTACCTGAAGAGCTATTATCTGACACATGTAGTATATGGAATACTTTGCTACAAATTACCAGTGGGCTCTGAAAAGTGGAAGTACTAGTACAGAAGGTGATTTGATTACCTCTGAAACAATGCTTGAAGTGGTAAAGGCTTTTTGGACACCACATATTTCTTTGTAAGTTATTGAGAAACATATACTGTAATTGATTTTCGTCAGTGAAGAGCACTGGAAATGATAATACATACTGAAATAGGGTACCAGAGTTATGGAAGGTATGTGCATTCATTTTCCTTGGTTAATATTTTTATTTGTCCATATAAGCAATTGAAGCACTACTTCAAGTAGTGGTGTCATTAGCATTGTCCTGGGTGAATCTACAGGAAGGCAAATTCACTTTTTGAAAGCAATCAATCACTACTTCATTCTGAACTGAATATAATTACTTCAGTAGCTGTCACACTGTTATGCTGCTCCCATAAGTCTGAATGATGTTGGTTGAGAAAATAAACTTTCAAGTGGAATTGCAACCCTATATATTCTGCTGGGCATTCAAACTGAGGTGTTAGTGTTTGAAATTGTAGTGGCAAAAGAAGTATTTCTTCGTAACACTTAGGAATAAATTACCTTTATAGTAATGCCTGAAACAAACAAGAGAAGGAAGGAAACCAGTTACATTTCAGCACCTGAAAGGGAGACTTTTTAATGCTTGTCTCATGTTCCAGAAAGGCACATTTTTAATTTGGTTTAAGTACACAATCTTGATGATTTTTTCCAGCAGTTGTCACTAATTTGAGATAAACACAGTAAGTTTCAGATGATGGACATCTTCCTCATTGCGCTAATCAATATGGAAAATCGTTTACAAAAGCAAGTGGTAATTATGTAGAGGCAGAATATGGAAGGGGAATAAAGCAAATCTGTTAGCATGGAAACTGTTTGAAGATTAAAACTTCAGATTAAACATCCATGCATAAGTTATCAAAGGTTTTATCAAATGACTAAACCTTGGAAAAGCATGACAACATGCCTGTGTCTCTCTCCTTAGCTAGCTAGAATATACTCTTTAACAAAAAAGCCTTTTGTTTGATGCATGTAGAGAGAAATAATTTTGTTTAAGAACAGTTTGGTTTTCTCCCCGAGTGATATTTTTAGTTTAACAGCGCTTTACACCTAATTGTGGAATTATTATTTCTGTAAGAGCAAGCTTAGTGCCATTTTATCAGACTTGTGATATAGGATTCTAACATATTTCTTACAAACCTTTGCAAAAATTACATTTTTGCGAGGATGTGACATCTATGTAGTAATTGGCGACACTTACTCTATTTGCTTTTATTCATAAGGCCATTGAACTAAGAGATTTCATTGCTGAAATGCTTGAACTCTTCTAAGAACGTTTACCAAGTAATTACACGTTTCAGAGTAGCAGCCATGTTAGTCTGTATTCGCAAAAAGAAAAGGAGTACTTGTGGCACCTTAGAGACTAACCAATTTATTTGAGCATAAGCTTTCGTGAGCTACAGCTCACTTCATCGGGTGCATACTGTGGAAAGTATAGAAGATCTTTTTATACACACAAAGCATGAAAAAATGGGTGTTTACCACTACAAAAGGTTTTCTCTCCCCCCACCCCACTCTCCTGCTGGTAATAGCTTATCTAAAGTGATCACTCTCCTTACAATGTGTATGATAATCAAGGTGGGCAATTTCCAGCACAAATCCAGGGTTTAACAAGAACGTCTGAGGAGGGGATGGGGGTAGGAAAAAACAAGGGGAAATAGGTTACCTTGCATAATGACTTAGCCACTCCCAGTCTGTATTCAAGCCTAAGTTAATTGTATCCAATTTGCAAATGAATTCCAATTCAGCAGTCTCTCGCTGGAGTCTGGTTTTGAAGTTTTTTTGTTGTAATATCGCAACTTTCATGTCTGTAATCGCGTGACCAGAGAGATTGAAGTGTTCTCCGACTGGTTTATGAATGTTATAATTCTTGACATCTGATTTGTGTCCATTTATTCTTTTACGTAGAGACTGTCCAGTTTGACCAATGTGCATGGCAGAGGGGCATTGCTGACACATGATGGCATATATCACATTGGTGGATGTGCAGGTGAACGAGCCTCTGATAGTGTGGCTGATGTTATTAGGCCCTGTGATGGTGTCCCCTGAATAGATATGTGGGCACAGTTGGCAACGGGCTTTGTTGCAAGGATAGGTTCCTGGGTTAGTTCTGTGGTGACCTAGTTAAACTACTACTACATGCCACAAGGGGCCACAGCAATGGTTCCCTCAACCCACCCAGCAATATTGTTAACCTATCCAACTATACTCTCAGCCCAGCAGAAGCAGCTGTCCTATCTCGGGGCCTTCTCCTTTGCCCCTCCACTCCCACGAACATGATACAGTTCTGTGGTGACCTAGAATCCTATTTTCGACATCTCCGACTATCAAGGAATATTTCCAACACACCTCTGAACAACATACTAATCCACAGAGGCCTCCCTACCAACACTACAAAAAGAAGGATTCTAGGTGGACTCCTCCTGAAGGTCGAGACAGCAGACTGGACTTCTACATAGAGTGCTTCCGCCGACGTGCACGGGCTGAAATTGTGGAAAAGCAGCATCACTTGCCCCACAGCCTCAGCTGTGCAGAACACAATGCCATCCACAGCCTCAGAAACAACTCTGACATCATAATCAAAAAGGCTGACAAAGGAGGTGCTGTTGTCGTCATGAGTAGGTCGGAATATGAACAAGAGGCTGCTCGGCAGCTCTCCAACACCACTTTCTACAAGCCATTACCCTCTGATCCCACTGAGAGTTACCAAAAGAAACTACAGCATTTGCTCAAGAAACTCCCTGAAAAAGAACAAGATCAAATCCGCACAGACACACCCCTGGAACCCCGACCTGGGATATTCTATCTACTACCCAAGATCCATAAACCTGGAAATCCTGGGTGCCCCATCATCTCAGGCATTGGCACCCTGACAGCAGGATTGTCTGGCTATGTAGACTCCCTCCTCAGGCCCTACGCTACCAGCACTCCCAGCTACCTTCGAGACACCACTGATTTCCTGAGGAAACTACAATCCGTCAGTGATCTTCCTGATAACACCATCCTGGCCACTATGGATGTAGAAGCCCTCAACACCAACATTCCACACAAAGATGGACTACAAGCCGTCAAGAACACTATCCCCGATAATGTCACGGCTAACCTGGTGGCTGAACTTTGTGACTTTGTCCTTACCCATAGCTATTTTACATTTGGGGACAATGTATACCTTCAAATCAGCGGCACTGCTATGGGTACCCGCATGGCCCCACAGTATGCCAACATTTTTATGGCTGACTTAGAACAATGCTTCCTCAGCTCTCGTCCCCTAACGCCCCTACTCTACTTGCGCTATATTGATGACATCTTCATCATCTGGACCCATGGAAAAGAAGCCCTTGAGGAATTCCACCATGATTTCAACAATTTCCATCCCACCATCAACCTCAGCTTGGTCCAGTCCACACAAGAGATCCACTTCCTGGACACTACAGTGCTAATAAACGATGGTCACATAAACACCACCCTATACCGGAAACCTACTGACCGCTATTCCTACCTACATGCCTCCAGCTTTCACCCTGACCACACCACACGATCCATTGTCTACAGCCAAGCTCTGCGACACAACCGCGTTTGCTCCAACCCCTCAGACAGAGACAAACACCTACAAGATGTCTATCAAGCATTCTTACAACTACAATACCCACCTGCGGAAGTGAAGAAACAGATTGATAGAGCCAGAAGAGTTCCCAGAAGTCACCTACTACAGGACAGGTCTAACAAAGGTCTAACAAAGGTCTAACAGAACGCCACTAGCCGTCACCTTCAGCCCCCAACTAAAACCCCTCCAACGCATTATTAAGGATCTACAACCTATCCTGAAGGATGACCGAACACTCTCACAAATCTTGGGAGACAGGCCAGTCCTTGCCTACAGACAGCCCCCCAACCTGAAGCAAATACTCACCAGCAACCACATACCACACAGCAGAACCACTAACCCAGGAACCTATCCTTGCAACAAAGCCCGTTGCCAACTGTGCCCACATATCTATTCAGGGGACACCATCACAGGGCCTAATAACATCAGCCACACTATCAGAGGCTCGTTCACCTGCACATCCACCAATGTGATATATGCCATCATGTGCCAGCAATGCCCCTCTGCCATGCACATTGGTCAAACTGGACAGTCTCTACGTAAAAGAATAAATGGACACAAATCAGATGTCAAGAATTATAACATTCATAAACCAGTCGGAGAACACTTCAATCTCTCTGGTCACGCGATTACAGACATGAAAGTTGCGATATTACAACAAAAAAACTTCAAAACCAGACTCCAGCGAGAGACTGTTGAATTGGAATTCATTTGCAAATTGGATACAATTAACTTAGGCTTGAATACAGACTGGGAGTGGCTAAGTCATTATGCAAGGTAACCTATTTCCCCTTGTTTTTTCCTACCCCCATCCCCTCCTCAGACGTTCTTGTTAAACCCTGGATTTGTGCTGGAAATTGCCCACCTTGATTATCATACACATTGTAAGGAGAGTGATCACTTTAGATAAGCTATTCCCAACAGGAGAGTGGGTTTGTGTGTGTGTGTGTGTGGGGGGGGGGAACGGGACCTGGATTTGTGCTGGAAATGGCCCAACTTGATCATCATACACATTGTAAGGAGAGTGATCACTTTAGATAAGCTATTACCAGCAGGAGAGTGGGGTGGGGGGAGAGAAAACCTTTTGTAGTGGTAAACACCCATTTTTTCATGCTTTGTGTGTATAAAAAGATCTTCTATACTTTCCACAGTGTGCATCCGATGAAGTGAGCTGTAGCTCACGAAAGCTTATGCTCAAATAAATTGGTTAGTCTCTAAGGTGCCACAAGTACTCCTTTTCTTTTTACCAAGTAATTATGAGTTTTTCATTACCAGATGCTTATAAATCTTGTGTTATGTGAACAATAATCTATGGCCCAACAGAATAAAAAACGCTGCTCATAATTTTGGATGGAATAGGTTAGTTTTGTCAACATTTCTGTCTGGAAGCTGATAAGACTAAGTGCCGTAGGGTGAAACTCTGGTCCCATACTCAACAAGGCATGCTACAGGGCTTTGCTTTGCACACCCAACCTGTTGGTAGGGTACAATTCAGCTACAGGGGTACTAAAACCATGGATTACAGTAGCGGCTACCGTCTATTGTACTCAACTTGCATGTTGTTGCGGTCCACTGGATCTGGCAGTTCCAATATCCACTATCCACCCACAAACCCATCCTCTGTGCTTCCATGTGGAAAGATGGTGGGCAGCAGCCTTTGCAGTCACGTTTCAAAACTTCTCTTTTTCTCAGGACCTCTCTGCTTGAAATGTGGCATTTTTGCTAGGCTTGGGGCCTGCCATGGTCGTGCAGTGGTGTAAAAGGAAATAGTCTCTCATTTCAGGATTAAGATTGAAACAGTTTTGTATTTTCAAGCAAACCTGGAGACATTTGCTGGGTTTCTACAGTGAATTTAAATTGCTCCTCTCCTAATGCGCCCAGGTAGTCCAGGAGGAAGCTGTAATTTATCTGCAGACTCTGAGAAGGGAAGCAACTATTGCTGCTTATAGTACCATTGGTCTCAGAACTCCTCCTCTCTGTACACCTCCTCATCTTTTAATATAGAGTTCATTCATTACAACAGTAATACCAGCTTATTAAATCAGTTTTGTACTTAACTTCTTGAATAATAATGATTTCCTTAGTTTTACATATAGAACAGGGGTAGGCAACCTATGGCACGTGTGCCAAGGGCGGCACGCGAGCTGATTTTCAGTGGCACTCCCACTGCCCGGGTCCTGGCCACTGCTCCGGGGGGCTCTGCATTTTAATTTAATTTTAAATGAAGCTTCTTAAATGTTTTAAAAACTGTATTTTCTTTACATACAACAATAGTTTTGTTATATATTATAGACTTATAGAAAGAGACCTTCTAAAAACGTTAAAATGTATTATTGGCACGCGAAACCTTAAATTAGAGTGAATAAATGAAGACTCGGCACACCACTTCTGAAAGGTTGCCGACCCCTGGTATATAATAATGGTCTGAACACCATATGGAATACATGCCATGCAGTAATGAGGAGGACAGAATTCTTCTCCTAAACCAGTATTTGTGGGATTTTCATTAAGCAGTAGTATGCTCCCCTTTGGCCTTTAATGATTTAGGAAACTTACTCTGTGTCTCTGCAAATACAGGAGGCATGTGGAATAGAAAGAATACTGCAGACCATATGTAAGAAAATATACCACTGAAATCAGTGGGAGTTTTGCTGGGATTCTGAGTGCTGCAGGTTTGGGTTTAGAGGAGTCAGGGTAGAGGTAAACAGAGAAGGAGGAATAGATGTTCAGATTTGTACCATCTGTATGGTGACATACTCTGAAGGGAAGAAATAAGAGGAGGGGGACCACTGATTTTAGTGGGAGCAGATAACACTGAGCATAATCCAAGAGGCCCTCATCACCTCCTGGGATCAGGCTCATATATCCTCTAAGCTTTCATGCATGTGCAAGTGTTTCTTTTAACTTCCTTAGTGATGCTGAGGAGCAAAGGGTCTCTAGATCTGAAATAAACATCCTGTGCATGACAGATGAGCAGAGCTTCTGCAGTTTCCAGTTAGACTGGAGGGCTATCTTGCACCTGTGCAAGCTGTTAGCCGGGGAGGTGGACAGTAACTAGTGCACTGGGTCAGAGAATGGCAGCTGATCATGCTGGCATTAGTCAAGGCAGCAATGTCTGGATGCCTCACAGCACTTTTGTCTGCCATCATGCTTCATTTTTGAGATACAGGTTCAAATTCTTTTCACTGCTGCAATAAATTTAAAGGGAAGGAAGATTTTGTGTAATCCATGGGGCTGTCTTACAATTAAAGGGTTTTATAGAAATTAAGAATAATACCATAGTATGAATCACTAGCACTAGAATGGCTGGGATCCACCCATGTTTCTTACATTTCTTGAATGACGCAGCTCCATCAGCTACTCGGGACGCTTTCACCAAACACCGTGTAGTTGATAGGCAGGTCCATAGTTGGCCTTCAGCATTACTCACACCCTGATGCTGTCACTGGTGAAACTATATAGCATGGATTCAAAACCGACTGTAGGTGACAGCAGGTGTTCCATTACTCACTGTCTCACGAACTCCTCTTGTCTTCTCCTCCTCCTGCTGTACAACACAATGCAACATACTGTGCCACTAGACTTGTTACTGAATCTGTTTGTGGAATTGACATCATCATGCACTGTAGATGCCTGAGAAATTCCGGTGGACATTTTAACTAATTCCTGAAAAGACCTGTGAAGTGATCCTGATTTGTTGTATAATCTGCGTTTCTCAAATAGAGTACCTAAGAGGGGCATAACAGAAGATGAAGAACTAGTATTGCTTTGCTGCTTTACTATGGTTTTGGCTAAGGATCTCAAAGTGCTTTGCAAACATTAATGAATTCTTACAGTATCACCCTGAGGTTATTGTGCCCATTTTACTTTGAGAAAAACTGATGATCAGAGGTTACATGAGCTGCCCTATGTCACACAGTGACATGAGTGTTAGAGCTGGGAAGAGAACTCTGGATTCACTCCCAGGATATTGTGCGCTCAGTATGGTTTAGGTTGTGCATTTTACATACAGTCGTATGTCAGGGACAGCGTGACAAGCCTCTTATGCCACAAGTCTCTAACCTTATATTTGTGGTTTCTTTGTACGTGTACCAGTAACTAGTAAAAAAAAATAGACATTGATATATCGTTTAAAAGTATATAGCACTTTCAATGTTTGTTATGAGAATTGTGCCTTTTTTTCCCTGTATCCAGCACTGATTTCCAGGAGAATTCTGCATTAGCTGCTTTTCCAATATTTTGTGAACCAAACAAGAGACTATGTATTTCAACAAGATACTCTGTTTCAAGGATTCTTTTTTTCTTCCTGTATGGAACATTACAATTCCTTGCATTTATCTGGATAGCATAATCAGTATATACGTTTAGTTAAATGGGCAGTTATACATGATTTGTATTTATTAGTATGCAGCTAGTTAGAGCAAGCCCAGTGACACTCCTTTCTGTGATGACTATCAACATGAGCCAGAAATGCTTCTCTTCAAATATAAATGGGATTGGGAACTATTAGTAAGAATGACCACCTTGCCTGACACTTTGAGGTCCAGAAAACCATTGCCGTGATCAATAAGATGTGATCCTTGATCCAGCATACAGACTCCTGTTAAGCATAATTTACAGTCTCCCCACATGCTACTGCTGCAGTCATATCTTGACTTTATTAACAGTAAGAGTGGTACAGTATGAAGTATTTATCTGAGCACCTGTTTGGGATAAAGTGCTGGCAGGGTATAAAATATGAATTACTATATAATGTTACAAATGAAAATGGCCACAGGAGCATATTACAGTACTTTGGAATTGGCACACAATCTCATGCCATTCCAGTTTTGCTTCCAGGAAAAAAATTACTTTTGACTCCAGCAAAATAACTTGATATAAAATCCATCACTTTAAACAAAGAGATAGAAGGTGACATACCATTGTAATTTTACCAAGCTGGGCATTTTGCCTAACTACAGATGGGCTTTAGATACTGGAGGATAAAATCCTGCTTTGCAGTTTTACTCACAGCCTTAATAACACGAGGGCTTAAACTCCCAAAGAATACAGTTTGTTGTAAAAGTGTTTAGGCCCCCCTGTAGTGTTAGTGAGTTAGAGTCAGTGATGTGACAATAAACATATCGTAGCCATCTGGGTTGGTGGAAGTTATTGCAGCATCTCTGGAGCTTGTGGTGTAGCTATATGGCCTTTTAAAGAAGATTTTGTGATGGGTTACACTTTAGTAAGTATTCCCATTGTTGGTATTAATGTGTTTTGAGCTGTAAAATATTGACCTAACTGAAAAATGTCTTTAAAAAGATAATCACTTTGGAAATGTTTGGGAGATTGTACTGTATATATAAGTTTCCCTTTGTGTTTTGTTCTCTTTCAGGTTTTCATTTAGCACTATTAAAATATAAAATTTTGTCATTATTTCTGAATCCAATGATTAAATAAAGTAACTACAGGCCCAATCCTGCAAACGCTTAACACAAGAGGCAGTATTTACTGCTCTGAATAGGCCCACTGAAGTCAACATTGAACTCAATAGTAATACTCTCAATGCTAAGCAATAGTATGTATTTGTGGGATTGTGCCCTGTGATAATATATTGATATGGTGAATATTATAGACCTAAATGTGTTCAAAATTGTTGTGTAGAGCTGGAGCGAACTTCACACTGTCTCACAAACTGTTAAAGGTTATATCAGATATATTGTGCCCATGTATGAGAGTCCTACTGAATGTTTGTTGTAAGTATCAACATGTTAAGATACTTGCAAACAGAACATTTCTGTCATTTCCTTTAAAACTTAGGCAGCCAACATGTACTGCTTGAATAGTTTTATTTTATTTCATGTAAATGATTTTAATAGATTATAGTAAGTCACTGACTAAGCACCTGAAACCAGAGTTGTTGCAGTGCTAAACCAGCTTTTGAGAGCAGTACCCTCTTTTGCAGGTGCAGAGAGAATATTTTGTTCATTCTGGTTTATTCAACTAGTTCAGTTCAATGACTACTTCATTCAAAGTTAAGAAACAGATTGGAAGTTGAAAAAACAGGAAAGCTTGTTTTCCTCTTCCAATCTAAGAATAAAAATGAGGTGTGAGAGGATCAGATCTACTACTTCCAAAATCTTGCAGGACATGGTGACCCAGAAACAATCCATTCAATTCACTAATTATATATAATCCATCTTTTGTTTAATAAATCAGTTAGTTTTTAAATACAAAAAATGTTTTAATAAACTTACTTTTTTCATATGTATCCAGCACATTTAAGATAGGTTTACTTAACTAATAAAACAATTTTGAAATACTATTCTTGTCTATTTTTAATTGAATTCCAAATTGCATCCAAATGCAGGTTGGCACAAATCATGAGAAAAAAAATTAGTCATATGGTAAATCAGATATGCATTATTCTAACATAATAAAACATATAAAATTCAGAATCTGAATAAATGTGTGTTAAGATATACGTTTGCTTAAATAAATGTGTATAGACATAGTGTATCCTCCTGGTTAGCAAAAAGAAGTACTGAATTTAGCCTAAATGCTATATTTGGTTGCAAATTAATATTTTAATGCAGTGATTCTCAAACTTTTTTTTCCGCGGACCACTTGAAAGTTGCTGAGGGTCTTGGTGAACCACTTAATGACCTTTCCAAATGTTGTTTGTACTGTTAGCTCATATTGTAAAGCACTTTGGATAAAAGCGCTATATAAAAAAACCCCTTAATAATAATTAACTTTTTTTCTACAAATAAAAGCACACAACTCATATTTTAATATCAGTAGTCTTACCTTACTAATGCGATAGATGTGCCCTCTCTCCCACGCCACGGCAGCCCCCAAGCTGGGGCTGGGAAGGAACGGAGTCTCTCCCTCTCTCCCCCACTGCAGCAACCCCCGAGCTCGGGCTGAGAAAGAGGGGGGTCTCTTCCCCGCTGTAGCAGCCACAGATCTGAGGCTGGGAGGGAGGGCCGCCACAGCTCTGGAGCTGGGGAAAGTCGCCTCTTTCTCTGGCCGCTACAGCCCTGCACGTCCCAAATTCTCCCCACCCCCTCTTCTCACCCCACTGACCACTCCCTGCGCGGCTCCACTAATTACGTGGGTGGCCCTTCATTGTCTTGTCTGCGGCCGCCCAGGCGCGCACCTTAGAGGGAACTATCCACGGACCACCTGAATGGAGCTCACGGACCATTGGTTTCGATGGTTATAGACCAGTGAGAATAAATCTTTCTTTAACTAAAAAGTACAGATGCAAAACAAGATTAAAACTGGTGATTTAAATCAAGGTTTCTTGGTTGCTGATTTAAATCACAATTAAAAGTGATGATTTAAATCACCCTGAATTAAAGGGCCAGAGTCTGTTCTTACTTAAACTAGTGTAAATCAAAACTAATCTCACTAAAGTAAATGAAATGATATAAGAAGTCTGGAATAGATATAGTGCTGGAAATGGGTTCCACTGGTGAAAAATCAATTAGTGGGATCAAAATTATGCCCCATCTACAGTTTTGTTGTATCCAGCCTCCACAGACAGAGAAGTTTTGAAGGTTGCTCTGTTTCTTAAGAAATCACTCATAACTCATGGCCAGTTTTTTTCTGATTGGGAGATAATAGGTTTTATTAAATGAAGAAAAACAGACAAAAATCACATATTTAGAAACCCCAAATTAAATTTTGTCTTCACCTAAACTCACATCTCCATAAGTTCCATGGGAATTGTACATGCATCTCTGAGGGCAAATTTGTGTCCTATATTATTTCTTTTTGTTTGCTGAGAGTTGTATGAGAGGAATGATATTAGAATGAGTGAATATTGCTGTCTAGTGGATTAGTAACAGGATGCAATGGAGACTGAGAGAACAAGAGAATTTTAAAAAAGCTAACAGATTTATCCTTTTAAAAGTCTATTTGAAGAAAGTATATTGTAAAGTATGGATAAAGTGGTATAGCATGGTGTCCTTTGTTATATTTCTCTGCTGCATCTATGTATATATAAGCTACTTTTAAAAAGACTGTTCCACAGCTTTAAAGAGTTTTTTATTCAGAGGTCATGTAGAACCTGAAACAGTTGAAAGGCTATTATATTCATGTCACCCACAAAGTTTTATCACAATACAGGAGACAAAAGCAGTAGTGCCACTAGTTGTGGTAGTAAAGACACCTCTTGAAAATGCCATGCAATTGACTTTCCACCATGCATATCTGAGCAAGACACTATGTCCTTACCAAGAAGAATGAACCTTGTTGATTCCCATAAAAGATTTTATACCACTGTGTGTTCAGATGATGCAGAGATACCTACAGGAATGACAGATGCAGGTGTTCCTTTATTATAGTAACTAGAGTTTTGGACTCTTCAAAGACTCTTGGAAAAATTCTGTGATGGGATTTACAGTGCATGTTGTGCAAATAATATGGATGGCTGTTCATAATTAAGTACTTCTGTATACCTTCCATAGGATAGATCCGCTGTCTGAGAGAGCTGCAAGAATGTTAGTGAACTTAATCTTGGAACGGTTTATCTATTTTAGAGGAGTTTGGGATATACTTTCAATAATCACCTGCTGAGGAAAATCTGTAATAAGCAGGGATTTCAAGTACATCAACAAGATTTGCAAAAGCCTTGTGGCAGCAAGCACCTGTAATTTTGCCAAGGATAACAGCAAACCACTTTACATATTTAGTCAGCAAAAGCAGCAATCTGATTTTAAATAGCTCCACCACAGTGAGCTGTTCTTCTAAGATGTGATCTCAAACAAACAAGTCCTTACAAGTTTTCTTGGAAAACACTCCTAGAGATACCTGCATCTCTAGTCATGCTCATGATGAAGCATGAGTTGAAAATAGAACCATAAATTGTGTGGCAAAATTGTTTGAGGAATTCATAGTTCTCCAAGCATGGGATCCAAAAGAACAATGACCTGGTTGCTGAAGCCATGACACAGTATTTCAAATAACATTCCTATATTGTGATTTTGCTGTGACTGTATTTTCTTAGTTCTTCCTGCGGTGTATGCTTCAGTTTAGAGAGGTCTGTGTTGTATATTGGTGAAGGAGGTGGAAAGGAGTTTGTGTGCATTCTGCTTTTCCCTGTTGGAGTTTTAATTATTTTGCATTATATCAGACATCAGGCAAACGAGTAGTAGTAATACGATCACCTAGCTCTTACGTAGTGCTTTTTGCCCATAGATCTCAAAGTGCTTCATGTAGGAAGTAAGTATCGCTATCCGCATTTTACAGATGGGGAAATTTCGGCAGAATGAGGAAGAAGTCTTGCCCACCGTCAGCCAGTGGCAGAGACAGGAATAGAACCCGAGTCTCCTGAGTCCCAAACAAAACTACGTGATATATTTGTCTGCTTTTTTAGTATTCATTTTGTTTTATTATATCTTATGGATTTCCTGACCAGAGAAAACAATAAAATCTTTGTGACTGTGTTTTTCATTTTATAAGCACTGGGATAACTAATTCCATATTCTAAAAAAGATGTTTCAATCCAAATCCTTCTGCAGTCGTAGCAGAAGCTGGTTTATAAATTACTGCTGAGTAAGCAAACGTCACCCCTTTATTAAGAATAAGATGGTGGAAGTTTGGTGGCAGGATATTATTAGTGCTTAGTAATATTGTTAGTGCTTAGTGCTTTCCATAAGTGAAGGAGCAGTCATATAGTAGGGTATAGACATAATGGGTAGAGGAAAATCTGTAGAAGAAATTAAGAGCAGTAAGACTGAGTAAGGAGAAGGAATCAGTTGAGGAAGAAATCTGGACTTTTTCTGTCAGCGGTGTCACTCCAAGGGCAATCAAGACCAAAAAAAAAAAATCCCTCCATCCTCTCTTTTCCCCACCAAATGATTCTGTAATGGGTGATCCCTACATTATTGAACAACCATCTCTCAAAATACTCTTTACGTGATACATTTCAGAGCTGTAAAAGCATTCAGACGTATAGGCTGCCCTTGTCAAAGTTATAAATGACCTTGTTACGTTTACAGATTTTTGTCTTCAGATCTGTCCTCATCGTGAAGCACTAGATCTTAGGACAGCTTTCAACACCACTGATTATTATATACTTTTAAAATACTTGAGGGATTTTGACATTCTGTCTGGTTCCGTTTCAAAGTGATTTTAGTCATATGCACCTGACAGTCGAACAGTATGTTTAAATAGGTGAGCATTGTTTTTCTGCACAGTTATTAATACTGGTGTTCCACAGGCTTCTAATCTAGATCTGTCACTGTTTAATATCTATCTATGTTGCCTTCATGTCAGATTATTCATAGGCACCATGTTGGGTTTCAGTTTTCTGCTGATAAAATACAGGTCAGTCTCCCAATTAGGTTAAACTGAATAATGTTGTTTTTCTGGCAGTCTGACAGATATTAAGCAGTAATGAATACTAATATTTTTCAATTATCTTTAAGTAAAATTCTAGTGTTAATAGTTTGCTCTTACCAACAGGTTGAGCAAATACATTTGAGAGATGAATGTTGACTGGAATTACAACAGTAAAAACTCTTCCTTTATTTAAAATGGTATCTGTTCTATAGTTAAAACTCCAAACTCTATAGTAACACAGGATTTGATGCCATTATCTGTGAAATGCTCTTCATCGTAGTGTCTAAGTGCTAAATATAATAATGTAAATTTTCATAGTTAGCCTAGAAGGATTCAGCTCTGTGCTTCTCACGGGTTATAGAATGGTGTGTGTGTGTGTGTGTGTGTGTGTGTGTGTGTTAAAGCATCTGTGTGAATGTTATCATTTTCTTGTTGGTTATGGTGGCAAGGCAAAAACAACAGGTGGTTTTGCAGTATCGTCTGAAGTTGGATAGGTTTTGGCTGATTACTCCAGTATTCCATTAATTAGGATTGGTATTGTTCTGAATCCAGAAAAGACATTTGACTCTTGTGTTCATCTGATGATTATGACCTTATATTATCGTCTCTGGCAGCTCCTAACGTGCTTGTCCATGACTGACACTGAGAAACAACTCTATGCCTTTATTTCATCCATTCTAATACCCTTTTAGTTGGCTCGCCAAGTAGTTTGATAAGCAAGCTCTAAGTTCCAAATTCTGTGGCCAACGTAACATTTTGTCAGGAATATAGGAGTTCATATCACCAGTCTTGACATCTTTACAGTGGTTACCTGCTAAACAACCTTCTGATTTTTAAGACCTTATGAATGCTCAAGGCCTCTCAATAGACTCAGAATATGTCCAACCGTATTGTGGCCCCTACTAAGATTGTGTTATAACACTGGTATAAGAAAAATGGCTTGATTTCTTAGCTTTAGTTTAACCCTCTAACTTTTTTTGATCCGGAGACAGTGTTCTACCTTTAAAATTTAGTTTAAGGTTTAAAAATAAGACATTTTTATTAGTGGTTAACATTAATGGGAGTTATGAATGTAACTTTCTATGTTCCACAAAGAAAATTCAGCACATAGATTCAGAATGAAGTGACAATGTTTAACTGCCTGTAAATTCAACTTTCAGGAGATTTAAGTGCCCTACTATATAAATTTGTTAGCTCTAGAGAACACTTTAGATTTAATGTATAGCCTAACCCTTTCAACATCCCATTCTGCTCAGGCACTAATAAGTTGTAGTCACCAGCTTATTGGACTGTGAAAGAAGCGGTTTATTCCATTCACAGTCCTTGGTGTGTTCCATACGCAGGTAGATTTTCAGGTGCTCATCACCCCCTTTGGAGACAGATTTTCAAAAGAGCTCAGCTCGCCTTTAAATAAGTAAGGAGGAACCAGATTTTAAAAGTGTTCAGCACCCAGCAACTCTCCTTGTGACACGAATGGCCAGATTTTCAAAAAAGCTCCATACCCAATGTGCTGAACACTTTTGAATATCTGGCCAATAGTGTAAAAGAAAGGAATTGATCACACAATGTTCCTGAGCTTTTTCCCTCTTAGTGCCGTTGTTTCAGTGATGTCACTCTAGATTGTGGTGATACCTCCACTTATGTAGAAGAGTCCAAATATTGTTTCAGGCAGAGACAGTTTTTAATAATTGGATGGTTAGGAAGATCTTTTTTTCTTTAAAAGGTTGTCTACAGTTCTAGGAAATTCACCAGGGCAGAAACATAGACAAGTTTGAGAGAATCCTAGAAAGATGCCCTAGGTCATCAACCTGCTTGTACAAGCAATACCAGTCATTGCCTGATGAGAATGCATTAGGAATGACGGGCTATATCATAGGACTCCTACACGGGCATACAGGACTCATAAAGAGCATTAGCACTGCATACTGGCTGAAGAGGGAGGAAAGCAGCAGAGATCATATGCAGAGGATTCAAAACCCTGACGTTTTACAGCTATCTCTGTGGTGGGTCTCCACAGCTCACCTGAGGGAATGTGGACATGCCAGAAAGGCATGGCCAGTGGGTCCATTCACAATGCAGCTGTAAAGCTACATACAAAGGGGGCAATGAGCAGTATCAGTTAATAACACCTAGCTGTTATAAAACTCTTTTCATCAGTATGTCTCAAAGCCCTTTACAGAGGATGTCAGTACCTCCATTTTGCAGATGGGGAATCTGAGACCCAGTGAGGCCAAGTGTCAGCCAAAAAGGCAGTGGCAGAACCAGGAATAGAACCAAGGTCTCTTGACTGCCAGCCCAGTGCTCTATCCACTAGATCACACTGCCTCTGGCCCCTTCATATCTGGTTCCACCTCATATGCACTGCTAGGCATGGGCACAACTTGAGAGCTATCCAGCTGTACAGCTTGGAGCTGAATAGAAAAATAATGAGGTCCTATTAATCCCATTATTTTTGTTTTTTTGCTTGGAGATGGTTGGTAGATGGGTAAAATACTGTCGTTATTTAGTGGCTTATCACAATAACTTTCTTTTAAACATTGCAGTAGGTTTAAAAGCATATACAGTACGAGTTTGTAACTTACTTGAAATTTTGTTTAGCTACATTTTGTACATTGTTTGCATGGGCAATATATCTATCATAAATGAATTACTTCAGGTTTACATACATTTCCCTGTCTATGTCTTTATCTTTAATTATTCACTCTGAAATTTAATTAGCTGGTATGTGAAATATATTATTATGTACTAGGTTATATTTATCATTCTAAATGTAATAAGAAAAATAAAATCTGTTAAACTAATTTCTCAGAGGTTGAGGTATATCTTGAGCTACTCTTATTTTATTGAGATTGTACTCAACAAAACTCCCATTAATCAAAAACTGAGTAAGGAACCTCAGGAACTGGCTTTAAAGTAGAAAGTGTGTGTGTGTGTGTGTGTGTGTGTGTGTGTGTGTGTGTGTGTGCACGCACATGCTACTCTAGTTTTACCTTTTTTTGTGTCTGGCTGTCTAAAAGGATAGATCAGTTCAATGGCTGGGTTTTGCTACTTATTAGTAACTAGGTTGGTTCTGCTAATCTGGACCCATAGTGAGAGGAAAGAATTATATATATAAAGAGTAATATGAACAGTCATTGGCTTTTTGGAGTCTTTATTGTATCACGAGGAGGACCTTGATAAAAGAAAAGGGCACAGGTTCCACCTGTGAAAAGGCAATAATAGAGTGGATTAAGTTCTTTAAGTTCAACAGAGGGTTACAGTTGTATGTCAGAGTTTACTCACTGGATGGTTTCCAAGCTGCTGAAGGTACAGCTGGTCATAGAGAAGCAGCTGAAAGCATCCGTCCCCCTTTTCTGCCTTTTGAATATTGTGTAGAACATGTCCTGCATTCAAGCATGAAATTTTTATTGGGATTTTGTTTGTTTTATGAACAGTTTTACAATCACTTGAAAATTGTAAGGACTAGCTGGCCAAAGACAAAGCTGTGTAGATTTTCAATAAAACGTTCATCCTTTAATGCTGAGGTCTCCTTCTGTGCCCAACCCATTGTAGTTTTCTTTGGAGTCACCTTAAATTATGCTAAAGACATCTACAGTTAGAATAATTAATGCCCCGCCTTTCCCAGCATACACAAAATTGTTGCTGTGACTATCCAGGGCACCAGCATCTCCTCCTTAAATAATTTCCCCTGAGCCGAAGACAGACTGATTGGATTTCATCAGGGAAGTTTTAAGAGAATGTCTAAACAGGAGGATATTGCTGAGGATGACCGGGTAGCACTTTCATTGAGCATTTATAGTGCAGTGCATGTTCAGGAAAGTCTCTTGTTGAAGTCAATGAGCCGTAGCAGCAGAGTTTGGCTTAGAGTGAGTAGCATGTTATTTGGTATGTAATTTTACCTCTATCTGCCAGGATGAACAAGTATGTGGTGGGGTTGTAGCCGAGTTGGTCCCAGGATATTAGAGAGACAAGACGGATGAGGTAATATCTTTTATTGGACTAACTTCTGTTGGTCAGAGAGACAAGCTTTCAAATGTACACAGAGATCTTCTTCAGGTTCTGTGGCCTGCAGTGTGCAGGAGGTCAAACTAGATGATCATGATGGTCCCTTCTGACCTTTAAAGTCTGTGAGTCTATGAGGTCTGGGAAATGTACTCAGAGTGTCACAGCTAAGTAAAAGATAGAACAGATTGTGTAGCATAAGTAGTTAACACATATTTCAAGGGACCATTCAAGGTGAAGTAGCTTGTTAATACCTCTCTTGTCATAGGGGGTCAGGAAAAGCTGGGAGGGGAGGGTTGAGTGGGCTATAGATTGTTGTAATAAGCCATGGATCCAATGTCTCTATTTGATCCATGATTTTTAGTGTCCAGCAAAGTTATGAACAAGTATCTTCTTAAGAGCCCAAAGTCATTACCTCTGCAATAGGCCAGCAGGGGCTCTGAGATGTAAGATATCAAGGGTAAATTACTTTCTATTTCTTGTTTTTGGACTCTGATTGTTGTACACCCCACTCTGTGTTAATCCAAGAGAGACATTTAAAAACCTATAAATTTGGTTTTTTTTCTTTTGTAGATAATGGAGCCTCAGTGCCACTGCCATAGAATATCAGTGAAACAACCGTGTCCTTTATCACAAACAAGACAATGTTATTACCTTTTTGCTATTTGTGTCTTACATGTTCGTTCAGCATTGTTATGCAATAGGAGATTATTAAATGTTTCAAAGCCACTGATTATTTTTTGTAATTAGAACTAAACTCTGCAGCTGTCACTAAGCTCCTCATCAAATGATATATTTATTATGTTAGAAATGAGAGGGGACATGTGAACCAGACTTTGAAAAGAATATGCTCAGCTCAGAGTTGAGTATTATTTTTAAATGGACGATCAGCATGTGTGTGGGTTAGACCAAGATTGTTGCAGTATCAGTGTGCCCGACTTACGTGCCACCTTTAATCTTATAGTATTGTATTTCATTGTCACTCAGTGCACTACTGTCATAAGTGAAATGAAAAACCTCTATGTTCAATGAGCATTTTAATCTGTCACTGTAATCACGAAAGTCTTGTCAATCTTGGCCTAAAAAGTTAAGCATGCAGATCAAATATGTGGTAAAAGGAGACACCTGGACTACAATGTAAATGGACATTGCTGAGGGGAAGGATATTAAATATTTGTCTCTCTTGTGTTTTATTACTCTAAATGAACATATTAGAATTGTTCCATACGGTCAAAACCAAACAAAACAGGAATAGAGATAATGCTAGTCCCTTCCCTTGAAGGAAGAAATTGCTAGCCAAAAGTACAGCACATAAAAATGTGACTATTTCCTGCTAAAGTCTGCGGTAGCACTATCCAAGATCACTTTTGCAGCATACATGCCTCAGTGTTTTTTAGCCCCTAAACTTGCTCTACCCACGAAAGCAAGACAACGAGGGAATGTTCTGTTGGTTCAGAAAACAAACAAAATTAGATCACCACAGGTTGACAAGAGAGAGTAGAAACTAAATTTGCTGTGTCCAGAAGACAGTGTATTTAAAAGCGGAGTTACGCTTTGTAAACAAATATTTTGTCAGCCTTTGTGTGGTTTTAAAAGCCTGGCATAAAAATGTATTAAATTATATCTTTCATTTATATAGCATAATAGCAACCTTAATACTGCAAAGTGCAATATAAAGTAATATATTTTGCTATTATCACAATAGTAAAGTCTAATACAGTGCTAAAAATGCTTTTTGATTTAATGAAAGATACTGTGACTTCAACATGGGATTCTGCCAGGTTGGGGGAAGTTCTATTAGAGACTAATACAGTTTTCTGGAGATGAACCTGTTTTTGTACGAGATCTACTGGAATAGTAGCATGAATATCTAAATTTGGAGCATTACTTTCTTTTTTGAAAGCACTTAGTGGTGCATTACATTACCTCTTTTAATGAACATTTACGGTAGGATTTTCAGGAATACTAGTGTTGGGTTAACTCTGAAGTTAGTCATAAAACTCCCAACCAGTATGGTGAAGACTTTTGGAAATCCCACACTTAAGGCACTTGTTCATCCTGTTCCCTTTTACTTCCATTGCCATGAATGAGAGTAACATTGCTTATTATTATTATTTTATCATATGTAGTGATGTATATCGTTCAGGTTGCCTGACATTTCCATTATAAGACCCCATTTTCAACTGCTTCTAAGTTTGCCAAATTTTTACCTTTTGGGATGAGATATTCCATGTCTCAGGGTGTTTGTTTCAGGCTTTTTTTTTTTTTTTTTTTAAGCTTCAGCAAAAAATAATACATTCATTTCCAAGAATGCGATTAGGTAACAATACATTGTTTTGCCCATTTTAAAAAATGCTCACAATCTTTGGAGCAAAGGCTTAAAATTTGGCAAAGAGAGGTCCTTGTCTCAGGGATGTCTTTTGCTGTTCCCTTGAAAAACCACCCACATTTGGCCGTTATAAGCCTTCGACAAATCACAGTTCTTACAAGATTGTTAGGAACTTGTTGTTATAGTTTGGCCATTAAGTTCTCAGGCTGAGTATTCCCTCTATACTCACCATGCTCCATTCTTAACTCACAGTTCCCACAGGGGACAGAATGTGCATGCACCATCCCCCAGAGCGACCGAGCATGTTGCATCCCAGGACTGCTAGGGCTCAGTATTTTCTCTACAGTTGCTGCTCTCAACTGCTGTGTTGCCTCTCTGGTTCTGGGAACAGGATCTGAGAGCAGGGGGTGTGTCTCTCTTGTGCTCTCAGTGACTCCCCTGCCAGCATCCAGGTGGCAAGGAGGAGGAAGCAACCTGATTCAAATGGAGAGGGGGAAAGAGCTGGACTTCTTGGAAGCATCAGCAAAGGCAGTAGATCAGGACCAGGAGCTTGGAGAGAGTTGCATGAGCAGCTTTAATTCTGGCATTTCTTAATTTTTGAGTGCTTGACTTTGCAACATTAATGTTGTTTTAATGTAATTTTTTATGTGTATTTTAACATTTAGATTACTGTAGCATATGAAGGCTGCAACTAGGTTGGACCCTTTGTGTTACGCACCATACAAACATGTAACAGTGACAATGCCTGCCCCAAACAGCTTATACCATTGGTTGGCACTAAAACGTGAACATTTATCTACAGTGGTACCTAAGATATCTCAGTATTGCCCTCTGGTACGTATCCCAGGTATTTCTGTGTATTACCTTCAGAATGTTGATATTTCATGGTGATCACTACAGACGCCTTATTTCAGATTTTGCATGCTTCAAGCACTGTACCAGGAAGGTAGGTCATTATTATAACCCCATGTTCCTGATGACAAAACTGACACAGGAATATGAAGTGGCTTGCTCAGAGCCACCCAGCAAATCAAAAGCAGGGCCAAGGTTGGAAGTTGAGAATTCCTGATTCCTAGCCCTGGGTTCATTTCTCTAGATCACTCATGATATATTAAACACCAACTGAAATATATTAAAATATTCAGCATAGTTGTAAGTCCTCACAAAGGACCATAAACTGTCCTTATTATCTGGGTGCAGTTTCCATTGAAGTCAAGGGCAGAATTTGGCCCTAACATCTTATTATGAGTGCATCAAAATTAAATATGTACTTGAAAAAGATAAATGAAATTGTTATGATTTTCTCCATACATAGTATGCTTTTTGTACCATGATAAGAAAAGCGATTGGCATGGCCATGGTAGTAATACAATGGAATGGCAAACTGAAACTATGAGAAGGCTTTCGTGCCTTACTAGTATAGAGTGGCTATGCCTGCCTGCTTCAGCTGTCCCTCAGTAGGATTTGTCAGCCAGGTCATGAGAGCTATTTCTGTATTTGCAAAGAAGACTATGTGTGCGTGCAGTGTTGTATGCTCATTGATTGTGCCCCACCACATTATATGTTAGAACCAATCATTGCTTCTGGCCCAGGCTACTTGAAACACTTATAAATCAAAGAGTCGAAGCGTTATAGTGAGGTATGTAACTCTAGCAGGAGCTTTATTAATACCTATGCAGTGCAGACACAATCAGTAAATTGCTGACTAAACCTCAAATTCCTACCCCAGCATGCACTGAGTTTATTATAAAACGTGAGATGGATTGTTTTCTGGGGTGAATTTATTCCTTCTTCTATAAACGTGGTCTTGAATCTGGACATTACAACCATGTTATTTTTAAAACCATCACTCAAAAGCAAATTGTTTGTTTACACTAAAAGACGATAGACTCTATTCCACAGACCTAATCACTCTACTCCAGCCCTGTTCCACTAGTCCAGGAAGTAGTGGAGGACGCTAGTAGTTTTTTTAACGTTGCCGCTATGTTGCTTAGCCTTCCCAAAATAAAACCACATCAACAGCAACCTGCTGTGCACACATACGCAAAGTCCATATCCTGCTGACTGGAGGGAAGAGAAATATATATTCTTATGTGTACATTTCATGATTTGGTAGGTGCTCAGATACTTAGGAAAGAGACCTGGGTGTGACTGTGGATGGCTCAGAGAAGACTTCTGTTAAATATGCAGCTGTGGTGAAAAACAAACAAGATGTTTAATATGTAAGGAATGGGATGGAGACTAATACAGAAAATATTATAACACCTCTGTATAAATCACTGATACAGCTTCATCTAGAATATTCTGTACAGCCAGTCACCGCATCTCAAAAAGGATTTGAGGTTTGAAGTGAGATGGGGAATTGAGGTACGGAAATTACAGGTGAGCTGTCCGAAACCGTAGGCATTGTAAAGCAAAAGGCTGAGATGCCAGCTGTTGTGAGATTATGTAGAGAGACAAAGACGAAAGGAGGCTTATCGAAAATGAGCTGAGGGACCTGGGAGGGGAGTACAGAGAGAAAAGGTCCATAGGAGATAGGCTGGAACAAATCCATGCAGTATTTTAACATCCACTGTCCTTATGTTCCCCTTCTGCAAAACAATGTGTTTACCCAAATCCTTGGATCTGCTGGAGCGAAAATCTTTTCACTCTCCCTTGGTTGGGATGGGGTCAGCAGCAGGGGCAAAGGGTGTGGCCTTCAAATTTCACATTGACAAGAAATCCAGAGAACAAGACAGTGCAGATCCCTGTCTCCCCCTGCTCAGATGTCATGCTGCTGTTTGTTGTTCTCTGTGACCGTTCCAATGCGAGTAACATAGCACAAAGGGGTAGTTATTCAAGCAGCATTAACTTCAGTTCACTTTGTGCATACCATATATATACTTCACAAGAATATATGTCACGTTCAGCAGAGGTTGTTCATCTCTGCCCCTTGTCTGCGCACGTCCCTCCCCTACAATGTCATGCAGTGCTTTAACTCCTATGGCTTTAGCACAGAGGGGCTATTTGGCACAGTGAGGAAGCTGTGGGATAGTTTACTTGGTTCTCAGTGCAACTCTGCAACTAATTATTTTTCCTTTTAGCAAAGAGAAACCTAGGACAAATTAGAGCTGTTGAATTGGATCCTGAAATAAATAGGGAACCAGTGAAATTGTTTGCAAATTGGATGATAGAATTTGCAATTGTTTACATCTGTGACAAGGCCGATGACAGCTTTCTGTTCCTGCTGAAGTCTGGTTGGAAAGGCCAGTTTGGGTTAAAAAGTGACTTGGGGGCATTTCCTTATCACAGTTTTAACAACATTGACCAAGTTGTACTCTCTGTTACACCACTGAGAAACTGGAACCACTCTACTAATTTCAGCAAATTTACTCTGGATTTATACTCCTATAACTAACACAATAGTTGGACCCATTAACTTTCCTAGCTAATAAGAGGTGGATTAGCACGATGCTGTAAAATTCAAATGGCAATAGTTACCTTTTAAAATGCCTTGGCATGTATTCTTTTGGTGTCCGCATGAAACTGCCATTAACTTCAGAGGGAATTATGTGCATATGTGGAGAGATGAATGAGCAAGAGCTGGTGCATCGGTTAAGTTGTGAATGGGGTCTTGTGCATATCTGTCTGTCCGTCTTTCTTGGGTGGTACATTGAGTTGGTGCATGCACATTTAATCTCTGGAGTTCTGTATTCAAGTCTAAAATTAGGTCACATGTAGGTTCCAGGTCCTGTTTGACCAAATGACAAAACAGTTTGGCATGACTGGCGGTCGCTGACAGGGGGTTGATAATAGAATCATAGAATTTACCGATAGAAAAGACCTATGTGTTTTCCTTTTTAAAGAATAAATGCCAGTGTCCATAAATAAATAAATAAATAAAATCAGGCAATGGCATAACTGCATTTGTGTGTAATAACTTATTTACAGTTGCATGCATGAATATACATAATTTGCTGATAGGCCACAGCTGCTGATAGTCCCACCCTCCTCCCCCCCCCCCCCAAAAAAAAATAATTGGGCTGTTAGGTCATTTAATACAATTCTTTGCTAATATAGAATTATTCCCAAAAAGGTTAAGAGTGAATCGTACTGCCAAACAGGTTTATGGGAAGATTACACGGTGCCTGTGGCTGCCAGATTCTTACCTGGCGTAATGTAGTGTCACTCCACGAGGCAACACCAATTTACATGAGCTGAGGATCTGGCTAGATTCTCCCAAGTACTATGTACATGTACATTTTCACCTTTAATATCTCAACTCTTCCTTCTATAACCAAGAATAAGATTGTGCTTCCTGTGAGAGAGAGAGTCCCTTAAGGATTTGTTTTGGAGAGGGCCATTCATACTCTTAGTGCAATAACAGTTCCAAAGTCCATGAAACGTTGTTGGGCTTTATTTCCCTCAGAAGGCTGGTCTCTGTTTTAGCATGTGGGTGAAGAAGACGACTAAAGAGAATACCAATTTTCATTAAGTCCCAGCTCCTTCTCCCCATTCTCTCTCTCATGCACACCATTGATTCTTTTTCAGCTTCTAAAAAGTTAAATTAGAACAAACTATTAGGAATATTCACTTGGTTCCTGTCAGGTTCGTGTGAGTTTTGCAGAACAAAATGTTGAGTTTAGAATAATCTTTATTTAAAAAAAAAAATTAGACCAGAACAGCCTTTTTGTTTTTTATTTTTTGTTGCAAGTCTTGGAGGTAACCCATGTTTTTAAAATTGTTTCTTTCTTTTCATGTTCTATGGAAAATCTAAAAAACCACTCACTGTACATAATGTGTACCCCTTTAATGATAAATTGTCTCCAGAATCATGGAGGGGGGAAAAAAATCTAACAATGAAACACTTTTTAGGAAATAAGAATGATAGAAATAACAACTGTGTCACATCAGACCTCATTAGAGTCAATGAACTCACTGTGGTATTTAACAATTTCCAAGAAGTAGGCCATAATTCATAAATTAGTGTAATTCATACAGTACTTAATTCATAAAATAGCACTGTTGAGAACAGCAGCAGTATACAATCCTTGGTCTGTAGAGACCCCTTTTTAAAGAGTCAAACCTAGGAGCTGGAAAATACAGGAGTCAATAAAAATTAAAAAGGCCTGGGCTTTATAGCCATTGTATACAGTTTGGAAAATGTATATCATTCCAAAACCAAAAATCTTTGTTTCAAAAACCAGTCAAGGTAGATAAATGATAACAGTGTACTTATGTATCTCATCGTTTGCCAAATGCAAGGACTTAAAAGCAAGGAAATGAATAGTTAGAGACATCATAAATCTTATTCTGGACAAATAGTAAATATAGACACATGGGGACACACTGGTCTCTTAAGGCTGCTTCCTGCTGTTCTAGCAACTTAAAACCAGTTTAACTGCAAATGGTAATCCTTCTGTAGGCATAACGGCTCCTATGCCAATCCCCCTCCTGATCACCTGGTTGCTGAAATGACTCCTTTAGGGCTCCTTATGTCCTCTATCTATAGGAAGAAAGTCATAAAGTAGATCATCTGTAATAATGCACTGCTCTTCTTTACTCGGAGGATTGGCTCAGTGGCAGGGTGACCATATTTTCCCAAAGGGAAAATGAAACACCACATAGGGCCGAACCAAGCCCCCCCCCCCAACCCCGATATTTAACGCCCCCTCTTCTCCCACAGGTCTTCCTGCCCACAGGGCTGGCCTGAGGCCCCCATTTCTCTCCCGTGCATGAGGCTGGCACAAGCCCCTCGCCACCTGCCCATGGCCCCCCTCTACTCCCCCTGCACATGGGGCCAGCCCAGGACCCCCTGCCACCCGTCTGCATGGGGCTAGGCTGGCCTGAGCTGCTCTCCAGAGCCCTCCCTCCACTGCAGGGTTGGCATTGCTTCTCGCCCCTCCCCCCACACGTTTCTTCACACCCTGCTAGGGGTCACACCACATTTTTTGGGGGGGGTCAAAACCAGGCGTTTGACCAGTTTGCTAAAATGGGACAAATGCCCAGTTTTGCCAAAAAAGTCAGGATGGCAGGGACAGGGCTTAAAAAAGGGACTGTCTCGGCCAAAATGGGACATATGGTAACCCTACTCAGTAGCCAGACAGCCCCAGGATCAGGGGCTGCAAAGGTGGCTTTTCCAGAGCTGAGTGTAGCTTGGCTGAACCAGAGCATCTCGCCCTTTATTCTTAACATGTACAAAGAAATGCATAGTACATCACAACATAACCTCAACTCTGACGCACAGATATTTTTGAAAAGATGTTTTGTCATCTTGATTTTAATATCTAAACAAACTGTCCACAGTTGAAATAATTCATAATAATTTGCTTCACTACAACCTGTTGTCTTCAAATATAGTTGGTGCATGAGTTTTCAAGAAAATGTATCTACATGGAAAGTCTAAAGGAGCAGTTATAAGACATTTCAGAACTAGAGCAGTGGTTCTCAACCTGTACCATACCAGGACTCCATTCTCTCTAAGATCTAGCTATGAACATCCTTCTGTTTAGCAATATGGAAAGAGCAGAGTGGTTCAGATGCCCTGATACCTGTGTGCAACTCCCCCATGTTGTGAACCCATGAGCTAGAGGAAGACAGATGAACATCTGACAAAAAGTGTTAGTCATCCTGATTATGAGCACTATAATTTGCGGGTTTCTGAGTGTATGAAAAGGTGGATGAGACCTCTTCTAGATTAATAGGAGAGGAAAGTTATACCTTATGTTTTTTAAAAGTAATTTTCCATAAGAATTTTTACTTGACCTATGTCCTTAATGATAATTTGCCCATTTTTAACACACCCATTCTTCTGAATACTCCAATAGTTATCACTGAGAGGCGTTTTGTGCTTAATTCATTGAACACTGTGGAACATGTTCATTTATAACTCTTTCACTACTTCATTAACTGCCTTAGAAAGCATACACCAACATTAAAGTACTAAGTCTAAAGCTATAATCTAGCTGAAGTACAGCTGAAGTACATTTGATCTTGTCTAGATTTTTTTTTAAAAGCTAAGGTTTTTCAGAAAGTAACACCTAGCACCAAATTACTAGAAAGAATAACTTGGGGATAGCTAAGGTTTGTGGAATTTCAAGAAATAATTCTAATGATAATTACCAAATTGGTTTCTATTATTAGAAAACAAATATTAAGATACATAATTACTTAGCTATTAGATTTTTCATAAATATGGATAATCAATAGTTATCACCATAACAATTTGTCAAAAATGTATCTGTAGATGAAGAATAATAAAATTCATTTGTTACATTTTAATGTCAAAAAAAAAAACCCTGTCTCTTTGTTAAGCTTTTAATTAAAATTAAGATTTCCAGAAACTGGACTCAGAAACAATCTCCTCAAGAATGAAATTTGTTTAAAACATCTCTAAAGTGAAACAGGGAAAAAAAGGAACAAGAGCTGATTTTTCCAATGTTTCACTTGCACTCCTAACCTGTAGGTAAATCTAGAAACCCTGTAGAACAGTATGTTGGCAGCTCTTGAACTTAGCTACTGTAAACTGATTTTCCCTACTGCCTATCATTTGGCATCATTAATCTTCATTAAACCAGTTTATCCCATTGAGCTTAAAGTCTCTTTCTTTTTAGAGACATGAAAATTGAAAAAGACATTTAAAACAAACAAGTCTTGTTTAAGTACTCTGTATGGGTGAAATATAACTCAGCACAGAATCTGCTGATCATATTCTACAGGGATTTTATCCAGGGCGAGAACGTTCAGTACAGTTGCTTTATATATAGTACTGTATATCACACCAAACTGTATAAATGAAAATCTGTTGCATTGCCTTAAAATTAACTGTCATGCTTAATATAGCTTTTTAAATATTGATCCATTTCCTCCACCACACCACGCCTCCCCCAGATCCCTATGTTAATTGTGAGGTAATAATAATACAAACATGGAAAAATATGGACATTCATAGTTAAGGATCAGTGATTTTGATAGCTGAACACAATCGGGGCAGCAGAGAAGGCTAACAACCCTGATTTAGGAAAGCATCCCTATTTGAGATGGTACGTAAGCATGTCACGTGCTTTCCTGAATGGAGAGATGGACCTAGGCAGATGTGCCAATGCTTTTCTGAATTGGGGCCAAAGGTAATGGCCTATCTGCATGATAAATACTTATAAGTGGAATCCGTTGCAGATATAAAACAACTGCAGTATTCTTTTCGTATCCTCTGGTGGTACTCAGCATTCCAGGGGAAGTCTGAAGGATCTGCCAATTATTTCACAGTTTACATTCCCACATCCCAAGGATCAGTATAAAGGCCGCAGAGCAGGATTGGACAAAAGTTCCTGAAGATTTAATTAGGAAGGAGGAGTGCCTCATGTCATTCAACAGCAGTTCCTGCAACTAAATGGGGCTGGCTTGGGGAGCTAAAGGTCAGGGGCCATGTTCTGATCTCTTTTATACTGGCATAAATGCAGAGTAATTCCATAGTCTTCAGTGGTATCATGACTATGGAGGTACAATAACAATTAGAATGAATCAAGTGATTAGCACTTATCCACATTTTCATCCAGTGATCTCAAGGTATCGGTGTATTTGTGATCTGCATTTGATGCCAGAAGAAATATTCAAATAGGTTAGTTTCTCTTTAAGGGCAAAGTTGCTGGGCATATTCTTTTATTGCTGTGATTTATCTGGCTGATCTTACATCCATCCAATACAGTCAGTGGAAATGTTGGATGTGCAAGATGTGCAATATTGGGTCTTGATTCCATAAATGCGAGTTACATATGGGAACAGAATTTTACAGCTGTGCAAAACTTCAGTTTAAGAAACTCTGTTGTTTTTTGTTCATTCCCTCTGAGTTTCACTTTGAGTTCTCAGGTTTGAACCCAAAATCTCAGAGCAGCTGGAACTACAGTTTCACACCATTTCAAGTTAAAACCATAAATCCCTCCTTAGCATCCGTGGGGAGGGAGGCTGTTTGTGCAAAACTTGGCCAAGGCTCATTGGAAACCTTTGTAAATGTCAGACCCCAGTTTGTACTAAGGTCTTTCTTGGACAAGCTCTAACTGACTTCAGTGGAAGTTTGCCCAAGTAAGGACTGATTTAAAAACTGCATAATAGAGGAAGGAAAGTAGAAACTGGGGACCAAATCCTGATGCTCTTATTCTGGTTTACAAATAAAATTTAAAAAAAAATCTTTAAACTGACAGGATTTGATTTGCTAACTCATTACTTCAGTTTGACAGCAGTGTAACTTCATTGATTCCAATGACAATACACTGGCATAAAACTACTGCGACAGTGATTGAGGTCTGTATTCTTTAAGTTTCACAAGACAGTTCTCTGCCTTTCTAACCTTGTTTGCCAAGTTTCATAGAGGAGGAAAGTTATGTCCAAGTTGCCCCCCTTGAAAACAAAGTTGCATATAATAAAAGCAGATAAAACGGAAAAGTAGTGTTGGGGAGACTGTACAACACTGTAGTAGAATGTTTATTTTGTTTAATCCAACTAATTTTCTCTTTCAAGTACATATTGCCCTTTCCCTGCCTGAACTAATGTTTTCCCCATTCCCGTGTACTGAGCTCCCATTGACATTAATTGGCAGTTTCACGTGTGGAGGGCTTGCAAGGAAAATACACTTTATGGCAAATAAATTATTTATTTTTTAAAAATCAGTTCCGTCTCCTCATATCCTCTCTCTTCCAATGGCTTCAGTCAGGTAAAAATTCTAATCCTCTTTTTGTGACTCCACAATCTATTATTGCATGAAAGTTTGATTTCTGGTGTTTAATCAAAGTCCATGAGACTTACACATATGAATAACAAAACTTTGCATACCTGTAGCACCTTCAGTCCAAGATTTTCAAAGTGCTTTATAAACATTAATTCATGACGCCTCACAGTACATTTTGAGGCAGGATGGTGTTACCCTCAGCAGTGTTGTCATTTTGCAGATGAAGAAACTGATGCACACAGAAGTTAAGGATGAAATTTTCAAACTTGGGTATTTAAAACCAGGCAGTTAAATCCATATTTAGGCTCCTAGAGTGCAATCCTGCTCCACTGGAATTCAATGGCAAAACTTCCACTCACCCCAGTGTTGTAGGATCAGGCCATTAAAGGAGGTTTGATTTTCAGATGTTCTGAGCATCTGAGTGTCCCATTGAAATCAGTGGGACTACAAGTGCTCAACATCTCTGAAAATTCAGTTCCCTGCAATTTAGGTGCTTAAATAAGGAATTGTATAACTTTAGCTGGCCACATTTGATAATTTTGATCTAAATGACTTGACAACATCACACAGAAAGTCCCTGGCAGAACTGGGAATGGAACCTTGACCTACTGATGCCTGGTCCTCTGTTTAATCACAAGACCATTCTTTCTCAATTATCTGTACGGTATCTAAGGACAAGATTTGACCGTGACAAAAAGCACACTGTATACTTAGCAAATACCTGTGTACTTGCACTAATATTTTGATGTTATGTCCATTGAGGTCAATGAGAGTTTTATGTGTGAGGAGTACAGGACCAGCCTAATGGTTTGCAGATGACTTTACATTTGGTTAGATTGTCCCCTTAAATGTAGCCTTAGAATTAGGGGCTGCACATTCCTGCACTACAGCTAGATGAGCTCTGGGAAAGAATCACGGGTGGGATTTTCAAAGGAGCCCAAGAGCCAACTCCCACTGAATTTCAGTGGGAAACAGGAGGTTTTTAAAAGCTCCCAAAGTGTTTAAGAACACAAGTCCCTCTGATAGTCTGAGATTTGAGCTCCTATATGCTTTAGGTACTTTTTAAAATTGGGGTGCCTAACTCCCTTAGGCTTCTTTGAAAATCCATGCTTATATCTCCCCATTGCTGACCAGAAACAACTTCCCCTTCTCGCCACACTGGGAATCTCTGCCCTGCACCTGTCCGCTTCTGTCGCACCTGCATGGGGGATGTAACAGGTGCACAGGTGCAGCAGCAATCTGTGAAGGTCACACAGGGATATGTGAGTGGGAGATGAACCGTATACAGTTCAGGTGTTCACATTTTAAAAGGATGTTGCAAAATTGGAGAGGGTGCAGAAAAGAGCCACAAAAAATTATTTGAGGGCTGGAGAAAATGCTTAGAATGAGAGACTTACAGAGCTCAATCTGATGATTTTACCAAAGAGAAGATTGAGGGGTGACTTGATTATAGCGTCCAAATGAATATCCTTGTGGGGAGAAAATAATGGGTAGTAAAGTACTCTTTAATGTAGCAGAGAAAACTTAACAAGAACCAATGGTTGGAAATGTAAAACAGACAAATTAGAAATTAGGCATACATTTTAACAGTGAGGGTAATTAAACATCGGAACAAACTGCCAAGAGAAGTGGTGGATTCTCCATCTCTAGATGTCCTGAGATAAGACAAGATGTCTTTCTGGAAGAAATTCTTTAGCCAAATACAAGTTATATTTTAGTCAAACATAGGTTATTGAGCTCAATACAGAGCTAAAGGAGTGAAATGTAATGGCCTGTGGTATACAGGAGGTCAGGCTTGATGATCTAATGGTACATTCTGGCCTTAATATCTGTGAATATGAATCTTACTGTTGTTCATATCCATGCAGCCAACTAGGAGCAGGGCAAAATCTGGCCCATTATGATGCATTTTATACTATTATGTCTACATACAAATTGCATTTTAAATGTCAAGAACTATATTAAATTGCAAAGTCACAATCCAGAAACTGCTTGCTTTTTCAGGCCCTCCAGGGAAACGAGGTAAGAGGGGCAGAAGAGGAGAGACTGGTAAGTTTTCACTTTTGGAAGCAAGATGTCAGATTTTATTTTGGGTGGATGGGTTTTTCTCAGTATTTTGTCCGTTTTGTGCAAATGTATCTATTATTCTACTGGATAGATGATGACTCAGCTACTTTATTTTGGTTTGCATTTTTTCTTGGAGGAAGAGGAATGCACCTAGCATGCCTTATTTTTGCTCTTTGTTGCCTGTGAGCTATAGGAAGAAAAGATCTGTTTAAAAAAAAAATTCTGATAGAAGTTTTGTGATCCTTGGCATATAACTTGTGGCCTTCTAAATTGCTTTCAATCTCAAATAGTCATTAAATTGTAGGCCTGCTTCATAATACTTGATGCATCTCTAGAACCTTGAATAGTTTTTATAATTTCTGACATAAAAGACATTGATAATAAAACTGGTTATTGATAATTCTGTAATAATTTCAGCACTCTGAATCTTCTCTCATTTATACCTGTGCACATCTGCATAATTCCATTGAAGTACATAATGTTACAATGGTATAGATGAGTATAAAATCAAGCCCTTTGTGTTTAGAAAAGATCATGTCATGAGGAAAAGGGAACATGTGTTGTGTGAACGGTCATGGAGATAATGTCTAAATAGACTGAACTTCGTAAAATAAGCTGTTGATTATCAGGAACTTGTAGCATTTAGGATCTTCTTGAATTAAAATCCAGTCTGTGTTTGGCTGTGTTTGTGGCTGAAAATTTGCAAATGCAACACATAAATAAAGAGAGGCATTTTCTTTGTGTGGAAACTACACTTGGGGCTTGATCTTCCCAGGCGCTGGGCACCTTCAGCTCCTCTTGACATCTGTGGGAGTTAACGCACTGATCACCTTGCAGGATTCAGCTCTTTATCAGGATGGTGTTTCTAGAAGTGGCAGAGAAATAGGTGCTTCAGATCCACCTGGTTATATTAAGTATTTCTGGTTATCTGTGAATTAGTCTGGCAGATTAGGAGAAATTTACAGTCTGGTTGATTCCCATGAATCTTAGTTGTTCACAGTAATCTATTGTTTTGTCTTTTAGGTAGTTATAAATTAGAACTTTATTTTGTTCTTAGAAAATTATTTCCTTCTTTTTCTTGGATAGCTAAGATAAAGCCAAACTCTGATTAAATTAGATCCACTAACTTTCATATGTTAATCAGTTTACGATTCTTGCTGCAGAGACAAAAGTTATTATACAGCAGGAATTGCTCAGGTTGAATTTGGCTTTACAAATGATCTTGACAATTCAAATGAACTTGGCAGCTACCTTGCAGTATGTTTGACTTTTCGTTTTACACATCAAATAAACACACATTAAGATATTAACAGAGGAAATTGATCTCTTTCCTTTAGAAACAGACCCTGCACATTAAAATGCTATTTGGAAATGTTTACCAGTATAAAGAAATTACCTTAGTTACTAGACAATAAAATCACATTGTTAAAAACAAAAGCCTGACAATATCAAAAGCAAACTGAAAATACAGCTGTTGCTATTTTATGCCCCTTTTGCACCTAACTTTATTCAGAAGTTAGAGGGAGGCCATGAGAGCTAATGAAAAGCCGTTGATTTGGGAGCTGCAGCTGCTCCACTTAATAAGAGTGAAATATTAGATTTGATTTGCAGCCCTTTGATAATGTTCTCAAGAACTGCTGTACAAAAGCCTTTGAATCTAAATAATTGGAAAAATGTGCAAATATCACTTCACAAAGTGTGACATTTTAATAGGGAGCATTTTATAAGTGGGTCTTGAAAAAAGACAGTGATGAAAGGAAATGTCTGTAGAGTCAGGTGATCACTGGAACTTCTCCTTATTGGCAGAGGAGGAAGGTAAGAAGATCTAGATGCAAGTATTTCTGTCTTAATGCCAAGGTTAAATGCCAAGGGTAAAAAAAAATTGTGTAATTTTGCAGACAAGATGTAATTTAATTCCCAGTTGCATGGCTAATTGAAACTGGTGGATATAAAATATATGCACATGTGAAGTCTGAGAAAACAAATTGTATTCTATGGTTAATCTTTTTTTGGCCTGCCATGAGACTGCATGAAAATAAATAAAGAATAATTAACATGAAATTGCATGGGAATGGGTGAAGAATATTTAATTCTTCAGCAAAGTAACTGCATGTATTCTAGTCTTCGGCATCACTACTAGTCTCAAAGAACCACCGAAGAAAAATATTGTTAAAGAACAAAATCTAGACAGTATGTTGATTATGCTAATTTTATAATCATATGGTCTCATTTTTGGCTTCTTGCATATGAATCTTTCTTACTAACGTCATAAACTTATATACTCTTTTTTTTCTCTCTCTCTTTTTTTCCCCCCTACAGGACCTCCTGTAAGTACAGTTGATACATTGTTGGGTCTCCCAGGTTAACCAGGATCAGGCAGAAATGCGTTTAGACCCTGTTAAGTAATCTCCATGGTGAACGGATTATATTTGATCCAGAGGAAATTTAGTTATTGTTAGTACAGTGTAAACTTTTACTAATTTTGCTGGAGTTGAATGATTTGTTTGGAAACTTATTTTTCTTAAACAAACCTTTAAAACACTACAACTTTACCTCGGCCCTACAGATAGCATTTTTGGATCAGAATAGCATGTAAGTATGTTCTGTTCATTTTGTCTACTAGTTATTAATGTCTGTTCGGTCTGGTATAGAAACGTTAATCAGTAACCGTGCCAGAAGACTGAACCATATAAATATAGGAAATGATTCAGCAACCTTTACTTGCACTGAGTAGTAACTTACTCTGGTAAAATAAGCTCCTTGAGACAGGGACTGTCTTTTCGTTATATGTACAATGCCTATGGCAGTAGAGCCCTTATCCAGACTGCAGCCACTATATGCTATTGTAATACAAATAGTAAAAAATAATACTCAGTTTTAGCAAGGGTGGTAAATCTGGCCATAAATTTGTTTCTGACAAAATAATTCCATATTTTCTTGTTCACACCTTTCCAGACTTAAGTCACACTTCTTTTTCTATGTATAGTATTTAACATATGTATCTAAAGTATTCATATTTGTTGTGATACTATACCATCTGAAGATAACAATGCAACCATGAGAATAATATCTCCTGTAAAGAGATTTTAGGAGACTTGCTCTTTTCTTTCCTTGGATTTGTCATGGCATTTCCAGTCTTACTTTCATGACCAGATCATCTTGTCAACTGAGTGGCATATGTATTTTAGAATAATTAATTAATATCCTCAATTTCTGTTGTCTGACACAATCATTTTAGCATTAACTGTAACTACCGAGTAGTAATGCTATAGGAAACATTTAAACTTCTAAATTGTCAAAATGCTTAGTGGCTCACATTGGCAAACTCATTTGACAGACTCCTTAATGCATGCTAGTGCTCTTTAAATGAAGGAAATGCTGATTTCCTAAATATCTTTTGCAGTCTCTTCTCACAAAATGCAAAGATCAAGCATTAATCAGGATATAAATGATTTTCCTACTGCAAGAGAATTTAGCAAAGCAGATAGTGAATTCTGAGTATGCAAATCTTTACTCCTTGACATCATCTCCCTACTCTTTTAGCACAGTTCCATTTTTTTTTTAAAAAAGGAGAGTCATACATTATTAATATAACCCAGAATTAGCTCCAATGATGATGGGTAAAGTTTTCAAAAGCATCTAAGTGATTTAGGAGCCTAAGCTCTATTTTCAAAAGTGACTTGGGCACTTAGGAGTGACTTTCAATGAGACTTATTCTCTGAAGGATGGAATTTTCAAAAGCACCTAAATCCCATTTTCAAAAGTGATTTAAAGCCGAAGTCTCATTGGGAGTCAGTGGACTTTAGCTCCCAAGTTCCTAAATCACTTCTGAAAATGTTTTACTCTAGCTTTGACCCTGTGAACATAGTGGTAACCCTTAAAAACCATACTGTGATTATCACCTGGGATCCCACAGTAGTTCTGTATATTTAGAATAGTGAATAATTATGGTACCTTAGGTACCATCGCGTAGTAGCTGCAGGTGGCTATTGCATCTTCAAAGGTGACCACTGAAATTTTAGCTGTCTTTTCCTACCTATAACCAGTGTGTCAGGATGACAATCCAAGTCCCATGGATTTTTATTTTTTATGACCCAATAGAACATTCTACGATTTCTTCTTTGACACTGACATACTGTAGGCAGCACACCTTCCATCTATCTTATTCTCTTTCTGCCACGTGCTGCCCCTCAGTCTATGTATATAACTCCTACTGATAGCAAGAGTTCCATCAAGGATCAAAGGCAGTAAGTGGCCCTTTTGTCAGTTATTTTTAATGTTGACTATGTTTTATCTTGAATAATGTGCCTTGCCAAAAAGAAAATGTTCACTGTATATATATATATATCTATGCCATACTTGTTCATCTGTAAAATATAATCAAGTGTAGAGGATCAATGGCTGTTCGAATTTAAATTTTCCATTAGTGTACTGCACATGTTGGTAATGTCACATGTCATGAATATGCTCTTAATGTGTGTCATACTCATTTCATCTCATTCAACCAGGGTCAACCAGGGCGAAATGGCTATCCGGTAACTGCTCTATCATATATTTATGAGAGCTTTTTTTGCTCTCAGAATCATTCTTTTCTTTTCTGTCTTTTTGTTTGTCTCTGCCTTATTAACCTTCCCATGAACTAGGGGAAATTCACCCTTCCCTGATGTTTCTCAAGTGCCTATAGAACATAAGGCTTTTTTTATTTTTTAAATGTTTGCTTCTTCATGTAGCAGTTCTTTATAAATGGCCTAGTGAGATGGACATGTATAAGATATGCCATAAACACTATGCAGTGTTTGATACTAGAAATGTTTTGTTTGTTGAACTTGTGTATTCCTACGCACACACTAAATAATTTTTTCACCGTAATTTTAAATGTTACTTAAACTGGATCCTGCATATCAGTTTTCTCTATCAGAAAGCTATTCGGTTGGCATGTTGAACTTCCAAATCCTCCACTTGCATTGTATTCTGTTCCTTTTGGCTGCTTAGTTCTATGTACCTTGAGCAAAGTAATTGCTAATATAATTAGCAGTTGCCTGCAAAGCCTGTAATAGAGCAATTTTATGATAATGTATATAATTCACTTTTGTGTCATCTTCATTTACATCTTTATGGCTTTCTGTCTAAAAAATGGAAATGTATGAAATAATGCATCTTTTTGGAAAAGCACCAATAAGAATTTTAGGAAATAACCAGTCAGCCGCACGAGCTTGAGTTATATTATCACCTTTGTGGGATCCAGAGTGTAACCAGTATCATATATATTTTTGAAACCAAGTTACAAAAGAGGATATTGGATAAATCTGAGAGAGACTATAATAGCAGAACACAGTAATTGCTTAAGTCGGTTCTGATTTTGTTTTAAGCACTTACTGGTAGTTTGGGGCCTTCAAAACTTGGGTTTGCATGTTCGAATCAGGCAGTTAGATGTCTGATTGCTCAGTATGTGTTAACAATTTGTGTGTGTGTATGCAAACCGCAGCATTGGGGCACTCCAAATTAGAGGTCAGGTGGAAGCTACTATGCAAATCTATCCCTAAATATCTTCAGTTTACTGTTTAGTTTACCAGGGTGGGACGGGAGGGCAGAAGGAGTGTGTGTGGAAACACCAACTCAACCCTATCAGAAAAGGAGTACTTGTGGCACCTTAGAGACTAACCAATTTATTTGAGCATAAGCTTTCGTGAGCTACAGCTCACTTCATCGGATGCATACTGTGGAAAGTGTAGAAGATCTTTTATACACACAAAGCATGAAAAAATACCTCTCCCCACCCCACTCTCCTGCTGGCAATAGCTTATCTAAAGTGATCACTCTCCTTACAATGTGTATGATAATCAAGTTGGGCCATTTCCAGCACAAATCCAGGTTTTCTCACCCTCCCCCCCGCAACACACAATGCATCCGATGAAGTGAGCTGTAGCTCACGAAAGCTTATGCTCAAATAAATTGGTTAGTCTCTAAGGTGCCACAAGTACTCCTTTTCTTTTTGCGAATACAGACTAACATGGCTGTTACTCTGAAACTCCTCAACCCTATCAGTAATTTAAAGGCAGCATTGTGATGAAATAGCCAACAAACAATACAGCAGAATTGCATCCAAAGAACATGGACATGCTGAAACTCCATTATAGTTAAATACTGTAGCATGAAAGACCTAAATTGCTTCAGAGTACAAATTGCAATTCCATTCATAATGTTTAGACTAAAGTTGTTCTGTGTTGGGGAAAAATATATTTGACGGTAATTCTCTTCTGCCTCATGCATATGCCTACATGTTCCGATTACAGAGGATGGTGTTTCCAAAGAACCCCCAGAGAGCTAGACTCCCTGACCATATGGAGATTCAATAGGAACTGGGTGCCTAGCTCTAGCCAGAATCGTAATTATCATTGATGCATGGTCAAGAGAATGTAGGAAGCAGAAAGAAGCCAGATTAAACTTTTATTGCTTGGTTTGAGATGTAAACTGAGAAGACTTGATCTGCAGATCATTAATTTGTCAAAATGATGGTTACAGACATATGTCCATAGAGTTTTTAACTATAAGCGTATTTAGAGCCTGAGAGCCCAATCTTTGGTTCCACTCCATCTACTTTGGGCCTGTCAAGGTTCCTCCCCACTCTGAACTCTAGGGTACAGATGTGGGGACCTGCATGAAAGACCCCCTAAGCTTATTTTTACCATCTTGGGTTAAAAATTCCCCAAGGTACAAAGTTTTACCTTTTGTCCTTGGACCTTATGCTGCCAGCACCAAAGTGTTACACAAAGAACAGGGAAAGAGCCCACTTGGAAACGTCTTTCCCCCCGAAATATCCCCCCAAGGCCTACACCCCCTTTCCTGGGGAAGGCTTGATAAAAATCCTCACCAATTTGTACAAGTGAACACCCTTGGATCTTAAGAACAATGAAAAAATCAATCAGGTTCTTAACAAAAGAATTTTAATTAAAGAAAAGGTAAAACAATCACCTCTGTAATCAGGATGGTAAATACCTTACAGGGTAATTAGATTCAAAACATAGAGAATCCCTCTAGGCAAAACCTTAAGTTACAAAAAGACACAAAAACAGGAATATACATCCCATTCAGCACAATTTATTTACCAGCCATTTAAATGAAACAGAACTCTAACAATATCTAGCTAGATTACTTACTAAGTTCTAAGACTCCATTCCTTTTCTGTTCCCGGCAAAAGCATCACACAGACAAACAGACAGACCCTTTTCCCCCCCCCCCCAGCTTTGAAAGTAACTTGTCTCCTCATTGGTCAGGTGCCAGCGAGGTTATCCTAGCTTCTTAACCCTTTACAGGTGAAAGGGTTTTGCCTCTGGCCAGGAGGGATTTTATAGTTCTGTATACAGAAAGGTGGTTACCCTTCCCTTTATATTTATGACAGGGCCCTAGGATCGAGGGGCTACAAACGCTTCTGAAAGCCACTTGTGTCCTCCTCCCAGGCTTCTGAACATGGCTTGGCTGGACTAGAGTTCCTCAAGGGCTACATAGTAAAAAATAGAATTGAAGTAATGCTGAATGTAATTTTTGCCATTATTAAATTAAATGCATGGAGCTATCAATTGCATAACCTGAGGCAGATTGTTGATTTTGTGTCCACAAACGTGTGTGTGTGTGTGTATGTATGTGTGAAAGGAAGAGAGAGCAATTTTGAAAAGTGCTCAACATTGACCTAACTCTGCTACCGCTGAATGGGAGTGATTGGAAGAATTTGGCCCTAATTATCAAAAGCCGTATTCTGACTGGCTGATTGGCCCTGTTTGGTGAAATTACAGTCACCTACTAACTTTTCTCCTGAATGGAATTTAATAACAAATGAGATACATTTTTAATTTTTTATGCCATCCTGTGCAATTCTATAGCAGGGATCTCATTCTCTGTTAAATTTAGCATGTATTTTGGAGCCGTGTTTGATTCCTTATTACTTTCATCATGGTTAAGTTTTGTAGGAGATACTACCTCACCCATCTTGTCTGTCTATGTACTTATATGGTTCCTTTCACGTCAGTATCTCAGGGCCTCCATAGTACTGGAGTGCAAAGTTCCCCCTGAGGAGTTTCCCTGGCATTGTTTCAGGGAAAGAGAGAAAATTTGTGGGGTTTCTCCTACACTCTCCCATGACATCAGCCCCCCCAAAACCTGCTAATGCCCCAAAAGCCACAAAACCTCTGGGACCAGTGGAGGCATAGGGCTGCTCCTTGTGCATCTACACTGAGACGTGGCCTACACTACAAAGTTAGATGACGTAAGTTCACTTGCGTCGACCGTTATGCATTTTTGTACACTAAATTTTTTCTCCCGCTGAATAAGCGACCCGTTACAGCGATGCATTAACACCACCACTTCCCTGAATGATGAGAGGCCACGGCTGACTTACTTAGGTCAATGCAGTGTGAGTGTAGACACTGCATTAGTTGTGTTGAGCCTAAAAGTTTTCCAGCTGGTGTTCCTCAATTCCCACAACAGCGACTGCTCTGTTTACAATTTTGAATTCCACTGCCCAGCATTCAGAGGGACCAGAAGCACACCGCCACCTCACTTTAAAACCCCAGGTGTTTTTGAAATGCCTTTTCCTGAGTGCCTAGCTTGGTTAGCAAAGCGAGCAGTTCATCCCGCTGTCCAACTGACCATACCAGCTCCACACACACAGATTGCTACTCGATGCACGGCTGCCCGAAATAGGCAAGAAGTCTTGAATCTTCCCGGGATGTGGGGGAGAGGGGCTGTGCAACCACAGCTATGGACCAGCTGTAGAAATATTGACATCTAGGAGCAAATTGCATGGGGGATGCTGGCAAAGGGGCATGATAGAGATATGCAGCACCACTGCGTGAAAGCAAAGGAACTATGCCAGGAAAACCACAATGTGTGAGAGGGCAACACGAACTGGTGCTGCCCTGCAGACCGGCCGCTTCTATGATGAGCTGCATGCCATACTTGGCAATGACCCCCCCAGCACCCCGCAGACCACTGTGGATATCTTAGAGGAGCCTGAAACCCCGGCCATGAACAGCGAGGAGGAGGGGGTCAGGAAGGGAGTTGCAGCAGGAGACTGAAACCATGCAGAGAGCCAGGAATTGTTTGACACTCCACAGGAGTCTAGCCAGTCCAGCCAAGTGAGAGCAGATGAGCCCACTCATGAAGGGGAAGGGAGCTCAGGTAAGTGTGTGCGTGCATTATTTTTTGTAATGTTTTTGGGCTTTTCCTTTCCCTCAAACCTCATCTCCCTCTCTCCTTTCACCCCCCACCTTTGTTCCCCATTTAAAAATGGTGCCTCGTTCGTCCATAAATTAAGACAAAGGTATCAACTTGTCATTGCTACACTGATACAATGTAGTAAAATACAACCTTAGGGAATAAGTTCAAAAATAGTAATATAGCAGTCTGGTTACACAGTCCACATCATATCATTATCTTGTGCCTGGGTAGAGGTAGAACAAACAGAGGTAGAATCAGTGTCATCATTTCATTTCTTTGGCTTGTTGGGCTAGATGGCGGGACCATGCAGAGTACTCTGTTTATCTGAATAGGGGTATCTCTTTTATCCTCTTGAGAGATCTCGATGAAACTTTCATGAGGATACTCTGCAGTCCTCTCCCGAAGATGTTTACTCTTTACTTCCGTTTTCATTTGGGATTGTAAACTATGGTTGACCCTGTTAACAGTGTTGGTAAATGTTTCTTTAACCTTGTATATGTGTGTTTGAACTTTAATTTTGTTAGCTGCTGTTCTGCACACAATAAAGTCCTATTTTTGGAAATTAAGAGGATCTTTATTAGTTCACACCAAGCATTACACAATTCACAGCGGCAGGCAAAGACCCAACCAAGATATTATCTAAAGTACATAAGAGAGAATATTTCATGAAAGCAACGGAGAACTGCACTGTGGCTGACTGTTAAAGTGTTCTTTTAAAAGGCTCCTTTAGCTGCAGAGCTCAATGGTTGGCCCTTCTAATAGTTCTCATGTCTGGCTATTCAAATTCAGCAGCCAGCTGGTCAACCTTGCCCCTCCATCTTGCCTCACAGATAGTATGCAGTACACATCATGCAGCTATAACCACTAAGATGTTTTTCCTGCTGAGATCCAGTCTGAGTAAATGACGCCAATGTTCCTTCAACCTCCCCAAAGCCCATTCAACAGTCACAGAGATGCCAACCCTCCCTCATGTTCTGTAATCCTCTCAAATTGTATATGTAATTGTGAAATTTCTAATTCAGGCTTAAATCCACAAATTTTGCAAGTTCACACATAGATGGCATGTGTGTGTATCTCACTTGCCAGCACACGGGTCACCAACACAACAAATAGTGGGGAGTCTTCTTCTCTGCCTCTCCTGTGGCACATGCACAGACTGCACAGTGAGGGTCTGATAGGAGGTGAGCTGCGGTGACGTTGAATGTGCTCGGGCACTGCTGGATTCACCACCCAAGCCACAGGCTGTGCATTGTTGTGTAATTGCTCCATGTGGACCCCGTTGGACTATCTTAACATACTCCATGTATCTAAAGCATGACAGCAGAGTCCACACTGGGTGCTTAGAGTGCAACAGACAGCCTGTGGCTTGGGCAGTGAATCCAGCACCCTAGACTCCACTGACAATGGCTGTGGCTTGCCTCCTATCAGACCCTCACTGCGCAGTCTGTGGGGGAGAAGAAGATGGAGGAGCAGGAGGAAGTGATGGTGGCAGAGGAGGGAGAAGAGGAGGGTAATCCTGGGAAAGAGGTCCAGGCCTGGAATTGGCCAAGGTAATTAAGAGCCATAGGAGTTGCACAGGAGGGCAACTTTCCTAGGATTGATTCTCCCTTCCTCCCTGTTCGGCAGTGAGGTGCCACGGTGCAACAAGGGTCGGGGCCAGCACTCCTCTTGACCACAGAGAGCGAGGGGAGAGGGGTTGCGGGAGAGGTCCCAAATTCTTCAGGGTGAGGTGTGTGGCGGGGAGGGGGAAGGGAGAGGCCCACTTTCTGTGGGGATAGCACAAGCAGTGGAAGAGCGATCCAAGGAACCTCCCTAATTCCTCCCTACTTTTTTCATAAAATCCCTAAAAGTCTCAGAGCAAGCTTGGCATCTCTGCAATCATTTTGCACCCACTCAGCTGGTAAATGAATCTTTCCTTGGTGCTGTCAAGGTGGTCACTGTACAGTTTCGTGAGCCAGCGGAGCAAGGGGTAGGCTGGGTCCCCCAGAATCACTACTGACATTTCATCATCTCCAGTGGTAATCTGCTGGTTGGGAAAGCTGTACCTCCATGCAGGTTTTTGAAAAGTACTGGTGTCCTTAAAGATGCCAGCATCATGCACTTTCTCTGACCAGCCCACACTGATATCAGTGAAGAGCCCCCAGTGATCCACTAGCACTTGCATAACCATAGAAAAGTATCCCTTTCTGGTGATGTACTCAATATGAAGTTGGGCTGTTGCCAGAAGAGAGAGGTGCTGCAGTCCGTTGCCCCACCACAGTTTGGGAACCCTGTTGCTGAAAATCCACCCACTAATTCCTACATGATACTGAGCATCACAGGTCTGTGTAACAAGAGATGTTTAATGGCCTTACGCACTTGGGTCAATGTGACCCGCACTGTGGATTTTCCATCTCCAGAATGATTGCCTTCTCATGGGTAGCAATCCAGTGTTGCAAGCTTCCAGAGCACGATCACCACTGGCTTCTCCACTATCAGTGCAGGTCTCATTCTGGTGTCCCTGTGCCAGAGGGCTGGGGTGAGCTCGGCAGCACACAGTTCAAGGAAGTGGGCTTTCTCGTCTGAAAGTTCTGAAGACACTGCTTGTCATACTAAACCTTCATTACAATCAGTGCTAGTTTCTTGGGCCCAGAAGTGGAGCTGCTCTGTGAATGCTAGCAGCAACCTGGCATTTTTTTCGCTCTGTTCATCAGCACCCAGTTATTGAGCTGGAACATCTCTTCATTGTCCTCCTCACCATCCCGACTGTAGCAGAGATCTGCAAATACTGGAGAATGACGTGTCCTGTAACAGGACTGCACATGAGAACAGTGCTGAGCTCTAAGCTTCTGTCAGAGAGATGGCCGAGACTGCAAAGTGGTGTGCAGGACTGTAGGAATTTTAAATAATGAGGCAAAAATTAGGGGATGTGGAAAGTATCATGGAATGGAGAAAATGGTCTGTTGGGTTCTTGACCTGTAGCTCCCTGAAATCCCTGGACAAAGAACTTCAAAAATATCCCAAAAGGCATCGTGCTGGACAGCGGCATGGCGTGCACTGGCATACTTACTCATGGTGCACCAAACTTTACATTGTTGCAGACATTTCTGGTCAGTACGCACAGTGCTGATGCAAGCAGCCAACTGTGCATGCACCTGAGTGTGGAGGCTTTGCATCAACTGAAAGTTGTAGTGTAGATACAGTCTGACTCCCAGCTCCCTACGGTCTGTGTCCCTTCTCCTTAAGGTGTGGGTGAGTTCCCACACTGCAGAATGGGAATGTACCTAACTTAATTGTTCATCTCTTGTTATTGTCATTTATTGGTTTGGTGGAAATTTGGATATTACCATTTTTCTAGACTCAAACTCCATACCCTTGGGGTTTTCACTGGTCACTAATTAATAGCCTTGAAAAATGTTAAAATATATTGAACCATGAACATTGTAGCTGACATACTGGCAGAGTTTTCATTTCCCTCCAGAGCTGAGGTTGGGGTAACAGAATTTCCATATGCATCAGTCTGTCTATAATTCCCTCTAGGTTACAGGACAACTTTAACATTACACTTCTGGTTTTCCCACTCTAGTTAGAAATAACATCCACAATTACAGTACTATAAGATAGGGGACCATGATCTGTGGAGAGGTTGCAAGTAGGTGTCAGGAGGCTGTGACCACCCTGCCCTTCCCTCAATGTTAAATGGGAAGGGGACCAATGCTAGATCGTAGATGGGTTTTTGGACGGTCCAGGTATGGAAAATGTTGAGAACCACTGCTAAAAGAGACAAGAGGGGGGAAATGATGTTTCAGTGTTTCTCTGGGCATGTGACAGCACTTACTATATAACCCATTTCATTGTTCCCCCTGTATAGGCAGTGAATTAGAGCTAAATTGTGCCGTATATACTAAGGGGCCCTGTAGAGCCATCCCACCCCAGAAGGAGCACTGGTAGGAATTCTGCACTGTGAGACAGAATGCCTCCTGGGGCTCAGGGACAGACAGTGATTATGCATTGTGCAGCCCCTGGGCAATAAGGAAGAAGCAGCTGGATATTCCACAGAATGTGAGGGCTGTAATGCTTTCCAGAGCTTACAAAGGTGGTGTGTGAAAGTTCCTTACGTCCTCCCCCACAGAACAACCACAGAATCTGGACCTTAGTTTCCCCTTTTGTCTCTGCGGGTCTTTCACACACCAACAGGGGGAAGAAAAATATTTTTGAAATATTGTAAAGTGATTCTAAAACCACAGACATTGACAGTGAGACTCAGGGGCAGCAGTGCAGTACAGGAAACTATTTTTCATACAGTTTATTTTATTCTGCTTAGATTTGGAGTTGACAGTGTCCCTGGAAAACTTTGCATAAGAGACACCAGGCCATTTGTAAAGTCAGGGGAGGGCCAGAATAAGCTCTTTTGGTTTTGATTATTATTTTAAATATTTTTATACTTTTCTAACTAAGAAATGTCTGTGGACTTTTAAAAAAGAAACCAAATCCAATTAGTACCATAAGGTACTTTTTTTTAGGGTTTCCTCTGGAATCCCCCTATTTCCCCAATCCTCTTCCTCCCCTCCACAGTGACTCTAGAAAATAGTATGGTGAGATCCCATTCTTATATTACCGCATTGACTTCCCAATCAAATTTTCTCATCATACCCTCTCACTCCCCACCCCCCAACAAAAAAAATCTAACAGCAAATTCATTAGGGAATAAGAAAGTGAAGATGGGTCTGGCTGATGCATCACCATCAATGGCCCCGATCCAATTGAAGTGTGTTCTGGGTGAAATTGAGGTGTGTCACCTCTAATCCTGCTGAGGTTGATTCTGGTTACTGGTGATTTTATGGGAACACAGCTTGACTTTCAGATAGCAGGGTAAATTTGCACGGCTGGCAATTAGAAATAACATCTTTTCCCATGCACTGTAACTGAGTAAATTTGATCTGGAAATCATTGAGACACAGTAAATGTGGAATCTCCTGGTGCCATTTTTATGGAGTTGCTTTTCGTAACAGAGAGCTGCACTTTGTGATGCCTCTGCTTATGCAGCCTAAAATCACATTGAGTTTTGTTACTGCCATATCATATTGCAAGTTCATGTATAATTTACTGTCCACTATGGCTCCTAGGTCTTTTTGACTTCACTGTTTTTCAAATTTTCCCCTCCCATTGAAGATCTCTGTTTTGGATTATTCTTCCCCAGACATTCCAGATTTCCACCCACCAAATCATGCTCAGTTAGGGGCCAAATCCTGGTCCCTGTGCACACCCCAACTGAACTGGATATATGCAAGTAGGTGGGAGAGAGAGAACCCACCATCTCAAACCTGGCACAGCATGTGGAACACTTTAGCCAGTGTATCCGAAATTCCCACATCTTGTGCCCCCTTCCAGGGGCCTGATGAAGAGGTATGGTACTCAGGGGGTGCACCCCGAGTGCCCTCTTTGCACCCTGGCCTTCCCTCTGCAGCAGGACAGTGGTGGTTCTGCTGCATCCGACGGTCCTGCTGCACCTATGAGAATTTGGCCAATGGTATCATAATTCCCTAAGATTTGTAAAGAAATGTAATATCTTTCTGTGCATCTCATTCCTTACTGTCTTGCCTGGAGGATGCTGCTGGTTACCGATACCAAATATCCTTATTCCCTTTGTTCTCAAGCAGACCCAGGATGGCTACTCCTGTGTTTGGCGTCTCTCCTCTCTGTATCATGCAATTTTTCTCTGTGGGCCAGATTCTACCTTTCCCTAACTCTGACATATAGTGTTGGGGGAGGGCATAAAGAGCTTCTTACCCACACCACAAAATTCCAGTCCTTCCTCTGAGCAGACCACAGGAGCTTTCTCTACCTGTAGTTCCCTGGGAAAGGTGATGGTGTCCTGACACTGTCCCCCCAGCAGTGGCCAGCAGAGCACACCCCACAAAGGTACATAGTCTCCGTGCTTCCAGGAGTTAGGGGAGGCTCTCTGTACATGACTGTGTATGTCACCCATCAGACCACTGGATAGTTTACACTTACAGCCTCCTGCAAGTGCAACTTGACTATTTTTACAGAAAAACATTTGTCCTTGAAAGCCCAGAATAATGCATTTCCTGAAAATGCCTCCAATATTTCGTTTATTCAGCCAGATGCTGAACATTTGTGGAAATGTATTATTCAGAATGACACCCCTACTCACAAGGCTTTACCATAGGCCTGATATTGCACCCACTGATGTCAATGGCAAAATTCCTATTGATGTCAGTAGGTGCAGGATCAGCTTCCATGTTTGTACATTGCTTCATTAGATAGCATCTAAAAAGATGGTGTAAGAAGGTAGTCCCGCCTGGAGTGCCTTACTGCAGCAAGCTGCAGCATGAGAGGCATGCTTGCCTCAGTGTCCCTTCTCAGGTAGCCCAAGGACTTTATGCCACACTCTCTTGCTTGAATAATGCCTCTCCTGGGAGCCAGGCTGTTACAAAACATAATGTAAATAGTCTGGTAAGAAAAGTTCCAAAACGTAGTTCATATGATCCCCAGTGAATGTAGTGTTTAAAACTCTGGTCTTCCCAGTAGGAACCACCCCCAGCCTCTCTGCTGGGAGTGCATCCTCATCATACTCTGGTGTCTTCCACCACACCTAGATTCCTTGTCCATCCTCCTCCATCCCTATAACAGGATAGCCAGTCCAGCCCTTCCAGCTGGAGTGTAACTCCATTCTTCCCAGCAGGAATCTCCACAGCTTCTGTGCTGGGAAATCATTCTCTCCCTGGTCTTCTCTGTTCCCTTCGGTCCAGCTCTCCAGCATGAAGACATCAGTTGGTAAGTCCCTCCAGTGCTCCCCTACCGTCAACCTTCTACAGCCCTTGCCTTCAGCTCTCTGCCTTAGAGCCCGTAGGCATCTCCCTCTGCTGCTCCTCTTGCCTTCAACCCTCTGGCCCTGGCTCAGAGAGGTCAGCCAGCAAACTACGCTTGCTGCTCTTCTTGCCTTCAGCTTTCCCGCAGGAGACACCCTCTGGCTCTGACAGCTCTCATCTCCTGCCAATCCTCCTCCTCCCAGGCACCTCTTACTCACCAGGTCTCTCTTCCTCTCGGACCCAAGTGCCCTCTTTTAAGCCCAACTGGAGTGAGCTGATAAGGAACAGGGGCACTTTCCCCCTGCTCTCTCTTAAATGGGCCAGTCCTGTGACAGATGGCCTTCCTTGCTATGCTGATGCTATCATCAACTAGCTCACCCTGCTCAACAGTGATCTATTTGGAAATGCAACTCTTGGGAGTATCATTCAACACTGCTCTGCATACTAACTGAGAAGTTGTTGAAGCAGTCAAAATATCCAATATACCCTTCGGTCTGCAAATCTGAGTTTGTTCAGCCCATCTCTAGTAAACATCATCTTGGTTTTTTCATTGTAAATTATAAACGGGTATAAAAAGAACTGTTTCCAAAAGTGAGTTTTTGTGCTAAATTTCAGTCCTGCCTCTGAGTTGACAACTGAGTTAATATATGAACCACTAAATACAGGATTATATATATTATACTGGCAGATCCTCAGTTGTAGTAGAGCTAGTGGCTGCCTATTTATTGTGTTGCAAAGAGGCCACATGATGGTTTGTTCTATTCTCCCAATGCCTAGTACTATCAAGATTAAAATTCTCTTACTTGATGTATGTTAGCAATTCAAAAGTGTCCTTGGATCTCTTGGCCACTGCAGTAACTGTGTATTGCAGTGCAGATTATACTGATTTCCTGCAAGGTATGTCAGTGTAACAGGGAACCTTTGGAAACGTTTAATAGTTGTTACAGTGCCTACTAGGCCACTTATATTATACATGATTGTGAGAGAGAGCTGAAGGACAATGACAATGGACTTCAAAAAAGCAGACTTTAACAAACGCAGAGAATTTGTAGGTTAAGGTGCCGTAGGAAAAAAATCTAAGGGAAGGAGGAGTTCAGGAGAGCTGGCAGTTTCTCAAAGAGATAATATTAAAGGCACAACAACAAACTATACCAATGTGAAGGAAAAATAGCAAGAGACCATTGTGGCTGCATCAGGGGCTCTTTAATGACCTGAAAATCCACAGGGAATCCTACAAAAAGTGGAAATATGGACAAATTGCTAACGAAAAGCACAAAAGAAGAGCACAAGCATGTGGGGACAAAATGAGAAAGATTAATGCACAAAATGAATAATCTCTAGCAAGGGACATAAGGCAATAAGAAGAGGTTCTCTAAATACACTAGGAGCAAGAGAAAGACAAAGGAAAGTGTAGATCCAGTATGTAGCAGGGAAGAAGAACTAATAATGGATAAAACCAGGAAGGCCGAGGGGTTTAATGCCTATTTTATTTCATTTTTCACTAAAAAGGTTAATTGTGACAGATACTTAACATAATTAATATTAACAACAAGGAGGAAGGAACAGTGTGATGCAGTTGCAAAAACAGCTGATACGCCGGTGTGTATTAACAGGAGTGTTATATGTAAGACATGAGAGGTAATTGTCCCATTCTACTCAGCACTGATAAGTCATCAGCTGGAATATTGTGTTCATTTTGGGGCACCATGCTTTAAGAAAGATGTGGACCAACAGGAGAAAATCCAGAAGAGAGCAACAAAAATGATAAAAGGTTTAGATAACCTGGCTCTGAGGAAAGGTTAAAAAAACTGTTCTTGTTTAGCCTTCAGAAAAGATGACGGAGGGGGCACCTGATAAGTCTTCAAATATATTAAGGACTGTTATTAAGAGGATGGGGTGTCACGGGGGTCCCTGGGAGCCACACTCAAGTTACTCAATTAGGGTAAATTGTAAAGAATGGGGCAGACAATTCCCAAAGCTGGTGGATATTACAATACTTAGATTTACCAAGCCAGCACAAAACAGCTTCTGTAATACCTTACTGGTTACCCAGAAGCCAACAACACAGTTCCCTTAAAACAGCCCAGCCTCAGGCCTCCACCCAAACATCTAAGTCAAATATGATGAGGATTGCTGAAAATCTTATTCATTGTATAAGAAAGTTCCACCAATCCCAAAGGATCAGATGCATTATCTCCCAGGTTAATGAATATTTCAGATTTTACCCAAATACACGCTTGCAGCCAATTCTTATTAACTAAACTAAAATTTATTAAAAAAGAGGAGAGAGAGAGAGTATTGGTTAAAAGATCAGTATACATACAGACAAGAGTACAGTTCTGAGATCAGATTCATAGTATAGATGGTGAGCTTTGTAGTTGTAAAGAGTTCTTTCAGAATTAGTCCATAGGTTATAGTCCAATGTCCAATGTCCATATCCAATGTCCATATCCAGATCTCAGTCTTATGTCTGAAGCAGATCTGAGATGAAAGGATCAGGTCCCAAGAGTCTTTTGTACAATTTTCTAGCAGCCTCTTGACCATACAGTCCTGGGTGAACAATAGGCTTTTGATATAACCTTTTGTTTCCCAAACATCACCCGTAATCAACCACATGGATTAACATAAGGTAATTTGTCCATTAAGTAGCTCCTATACAGCTTTAAAGAGACATTTCGACAATGACACTGTTTCATCTAAATGTTAATATTCCCTTTTGATTTCTGAATCAATAGCTATAATAATAGACAGGAACTGTCTGTTTACATGGCTAACATCTAACACGATAGAAGTAAACACACAATTAGTGTCACCTCTAATTCTCTAACAATACAAGTTTGCATTTCAATGTTCTAGCCTATCTAACATGGAATGGCCCTCACTACCATTTGCATACTTTTCTAATATGTCTCTAAAGGTTGAATTTGGGTCATTTATGCTGCAGGATGCTTAACCCTTTCTGGCCATGTGTCACATGGGGATCAATTGTTCTCTGTGCCCACTGAAGGTAGGACAAAAAGTAATGGTCTTGATCTGTCGTATTGGAGATTTAAGTTAGATATTAAGGAAAATTTGTTAACTGTAAAGATATTTAAGTACTGGAATAGCTTACTTCGGGAGGTTGTGCAATCCTCATCATCATAGGTTTTGAAGAACAGGTTAGACAAGCCCTTGTCAGGGGTGGTCTAGGTGTACTTGGTCCTGCCTCAGTTCAGGTGGCTTGACCTGATGACCTCTCGAGCTCCCTTCCAGCCCTACATTTCTATGACTTTGATGTGGCGTGGTAGCCAGAGCAAGTAGCACCAGCACACATCCTGGGAAGAAGCTGGATTCCCTAATTTTTCACCACTGCTCATTTCTTCTCATCTATTCCCCTCTCATCTCCTCCCAAGCGTGCTCAGTCTCAGCCTGCAGTAATATTACTCATCTCTGCAACAGTTGCTGTATTTTCAGTGCCTAATCAGGGCTTCTGTCTCCCACAGGTGTTGTACAGTAAAGCTGCCTAAGTTCCAGCAGTCACTATGTCAGTTTCCAGACCTACCTCTTTGGGTTTCTGTCTGATGACCCTTCCCCACTTTACAGGATTTCTTCTCAACAGGCTTCTTCACAAGACCACCCTTCCCTCTTGACATTCTGCCAAGATTATGTCTCATGCTTGCATTTTTGCATTGAGCACTCTGGGCCCTTAGTACTTCAAAATATTGCAAGATAATGCTAATACTCTGGTAGCTTCTGAGAACTGATGGCCACTTCACAACTTATATAAATAGGAAAGCCTTTGCGGTCTTTTATGTATTAAGATATTCCCTTAAAACACAGGTCCAAGCCCACAGTCAAACAACAAAAAAGGAAACTCCAAATTGTTGTACTGCAGCGCATGTACTGCTGAGCAAAAGTCAGTCCTTAGGGTGAATGTACCAACACTTTGCCCTGACCCAGGTGAAATTTAATTCTAATACTGCTTAGATGGACCTTCTTCCTCTTTTGTGTTTGCACTTGTGCTACTGTCCTGCTATAATTGGTCCTCTGGCAACAGAACTGGTGTGGTTTCGCTGCCCAAGGAGTTGTAGGAATTAGAGAGTGTGGAGGGGGAGCATGGCATGTGGCTCAGGTCTGTGGCACCGAGTAGCATGATGTCTAGGGACAAGGCAGTTATTCCACAGGTGTGGAAGAAGGAAGCTTTCTGCCTTTTTCATCCACATATCTATCCAGCACCCAGCCCAACAGTAGCCATTAGAGACAATGGATACAGACCCATGCCCTGTGATAGGGGTATAAGCTTGCAACCCTGACCCATGGCATGTGACTGTCCTGTAAACAAAGCTCAGTCTCATGTGTGACACCCTTGGTAAACTAAGTTCTTGGGCTCAGTCCAAGGCCTCAAAGGCTTTCCTAATTATATTAGTTGTGAAGTGGCCATCAATTCTCTTAAGCAACCAGAGTATTAGTTTTTAGGCAGATACCTCCAGACAGGCTCTTGAAAAATCCACATTCCCATGGATAAGGGATAAACTCTGTGCCCTGGAGAAAGCTTTACTATAGCTCTCTTTCTTCTAGTTGCCACTCTGCCATGGTGTACGCTTGATAGGCTTATGGCCTGTATATGCTTAATATAAAATACCTCTATGCAACAGATAATTTTGATTGAACTTGAAAGCTGTCCCTAAGTTATAATGCAGTGATTCAGAATTTCTCAGCAATACAATACTATCAGTGCCAGCTTTTTACAACATTCTCAGATGCTATCAGCAGGCACAAAAGACTGTTAATAAGTTAACTAACCAAGCAGTACTGTCATGCTATCAGAAATCAATGATGGTAATGCATTTTCTAAGAAATACTGTAGCTGAGGACATAATAATGTAAAAGAGAAATCTATCCCTGGGTATGTGGGTGTTTGGCTGTTAGAAACCATAGTCCCAGTCACTGGTTACACACTTATCCATTTCACCCTGAAGTTATACCCTGCATATTGCTTCAGGAGCCACATGGAGCACAGCTCTACTGTATGCAAAGTAGAGGCAGAATTTGCTCCTTATATATGGACTTCTTAATGCATGCTCTTTAAAGAGGCTGGTAATGTTGCTAGAAAAGATCGTGTAAGAACAGATTGCCCAAGAATCAAATGGTTTAGAATCTCGCAGAACTGAAGACAAGAATTTGGAAGCAAAATGTGTCATAAGTATTTACATACTGACAAAATACTTCTGTCAGATCCACATTATGGATCTCTGTTGCATATCCACTTACGGCAGGCACCATGACAAACTTACATTTACAGCGACCAATTTATAGCTAATGTTGGTGTTATATGTGTGTGTCAGGCATAATACAAATGCCACAGGTAAAGTGAATACCATCGTGTAGTAAACATCATAATTGTAATAGCACCCTCTTTACTATACTCTGGGTAAGGCCAATGAGAATTTGGTACACGGGACGAGTGCTGAATATGCAATGGATATGCGATATATTCTTAGAATCATAGAATCATAGAATATCAGGGTTGGAAGGGACCTCAGGAGATCATCTAGTCCAACCTCCTGCTCAAAGTAGGACCAATCCCCAACTAAATCATCCCAGCCAGGGCTTTGTCAAGCCTGACCTTAAAAACTTCAAAGGAAGGAGATTCCACCACCTCCCTAGGTAATGCATTCCAGTGCTTCACCACCCTCCTAGTGAAAAAGTTTTTTCCTAATATCCAACCTAACCCCCCCCCACTGCAACTTGAGACCATTATTCCTCGTTCTGTCATCTGCTACCACTGAGAACAGTCTAGATCCATCCTCTTTGGAACCCCCTTTCAGGCAGTTGAAAGCAGCTATCAAATCCCCCCTCATTCTTCTCTTCTGCAGACTAAACAATCCCAGTTCCCTCAGCCTCTCTTCAAAAGTCATGTGTTCCAGTCCGCTAATCATTTTTGTTGCTCTCCGCTGGACGCTTTCCAATTTTTTCACATCCTTCTTGCTGTAAGCAAAAAGTCCACATTTTGTATCAGAGGTGAATTTTACCATTTTCATTCTGTGCAATTATTAAATGACAATTAAAACAACTCTAAATCTGGAACTTTATGTGGTGATTTCAGAAAAGGATTTGTGATGTAATAAACATACGCCATTTGTGTGCCCTGACTTAAGCTCAATAAAACTTTCTCATTATATTCAGCTCATTTTCATTTTTTACTGTTTCATTTTGTAAACAACTTTGTAAATATAACAATGAATACAATAATAAATTAAAATGGTAATAGGCACCTGAAGAGGCAGCATTAGTGACTCAGCCATCATTTATCATTTTTCTCACTTCTCATGCAGCTTCTTTAAATTAACATGTGGGGCCCAGTTCTGATGTTAGTCATTGGTAGATAACTCCATTTGTTTTGTAAAATCAACAGATGTGCATGGAACTTCATGGAGTAGTTCACTTGGCAAGCAAGGCGTCTGTATATAGTAAGAGCTGAGCATAATAAAAATTGGACGTTATGGTATAACTAGTGTAAATTGATGTAATTCCACTGACATAATTTGGAGCTATATTGACTTATGTCAGCTGGGGAGCTGGCCCTATGCACACAAGAAAATAAAGAGAAGATTATATTTGATGGCAGGGAGACAACCACATGCTCCAGGTTTCCCTAAGTCTCTGACCGCCAGAAACAGGGAATAGATGACCGGGGTTGGGTGACTTGATGGTTTGATGGTTACACTGTTCTGTTTATTCCCCCTGGGGCATCTGGTGCCAGCCACTGCTGGAGGACACGATGCTGGGCTCGATAGACCATTGGTCTGACCCAGAATGGCCATTCTAATGTTCTCATGGCAGATGGATGAAGTGGGAGCAAAGAGACAGCTGAATCTTATTCTTTCACTAGTGGTTCCCCCCCCCCACCAAGTTTATTCTCTTCTCTGTTGGAGTTCTGTGTGCAAAGAGAGAAAAAGTATAACTTAGTGCTACCTAGAGGTTTGGTTCTGCCATCTATTTGAAAAATTAACAGTAGGTAAGTTTCTGGTCACACTGGACAGATTTATTCTTTGTTCTTGATACACTGACTTTAGTTTGGCAAATAAGCATATGCAGAAGAGGCTGAAGACAGGATTTTCATGTCCGTGCTTTGGCAAATATGATTCATATTTAACCCATACCTAAAACCATTTAAAGATCTCTAGTTGTGTCTTTTATATTTTCTTGTTCTGGCTATCCTATTCTGAGCAGGCAACCTAATCATTTCCTTACAACAGATAATATAGACCAACAGAGTAAATGAAAATAGCATTATATAGGAAATAACCAACCTTTGAGTGAAACTTCAGGTTCTAAACACTTTAGCCAACATATACATAAGCAAGAAATGTAATACCGGCTCTCATTTGTCAAATTGTATTTGTGATAGTTACAAGCTAAAAGAGTGTGCGCGTGTGTGTGTGTGTGTGTGTGTGTGTGTGTGTGTGTGTGTAAAACCCAATGATAAATTACTTCATCAGTAAATATTTCATTGTTTTAAAATATTTCTTACCGTTTGTATGACATTTTCTTATACGATGAGGTTCTGAAAGATCAGAAGAAAATATGTAATAGTTATATTAATGGTTTGCATTTATTTTTATTACTTATAACATGAAGATTATCCATATATCTGTCATGGGTGAAAAAAACCCTACATATAAGAATGAATGTAATCCATTCACTGCTTTGTAGATACAAAGCTCTCCAGGAGTGTCACAAATCAACATGATATCCTTGAAAGCTAGATTTTCCATCTGGATCTATGATATAGCTGAAAGATGTGTAAAATCCCATTTAGCCAGACAGTTCCCAAACTAATATGCATATGAGGAAGCTCATGTACATTGTTGATTGTAGAAAAAGTCAGAAAAAAATTAATCTCAATAATTTGTTCCTGAAGTGCACGCTTCAGATGGTAGTATTTTTATGACCTGACTAGACAAAGCACATGGGAGGATGATTTTCCAAGTGCATTTAGATACCCAATAGAAATCAGGGTCCTAATTCCCATTTATGCCTTTGAAAATCTTCCCGTGGAGAATATATTGAAGGAACAATCCTGCAATGGCAGGTGACTGGACTGGGTGACCTAATAGATCTTATTTTATTGTACAAATAACTGGTAGGGAGAGCTAAATCCTCCTACTTTAAATGCAACTTGCTATAAGCACAGACACATTGAACATGCTTTTCTCTCCTCTCCTGCTTCAAGGATACTCTTACGGCATCAGTTTTGTGTGGAGGCTGTTGTTAGCTTTTCACACGCACAGATTAGTTCACTGGTATACATGTGCATATCGGACAGCAGAAATGGGGATTAGTTAAAGCAGTTACTTTTTTAAAAGCTTTTTTAAAATGCTTGTCTAGTATGAACAACTTATAAAGGCAGTATGGAATGTCAATTGAAAAGTTTCCCATGACAGTATACTGTACAGCTCATAAATCAGCCTCTCAAAAGGGTTCTTTGAAACGACATTGTAATTTTGTTTTTTATTGATCTCTTTTGCTTAAGTTAAAAAAATTAGCATTTTTATTATAATTGTCTATTATTTAGATGTGTGTATCATGTACAGACTATATAATATAAAATCACTGATCTAAGTTCTGCTCCCATTTTCACTGGTGCATTCAGAATAAATTATTCCCAGCAAATGCTGGTATACCAAACAGAATTTGTCCCCTCGGTTTTTTTTACCTCTCAAGACAAGCATGAAGAAAAGCATGAATGCTCATTAATTGAAAGAAGTATTCAATTGTAATGTAAAAATCAGTTTCTTGCTGTTACATGATTTTTTTAACAAATATTGTGCACTGTATGTTCATGGTCTGTATATTTGCGGCTTTTTATAAGAGAAATAGAGGAAAAACTTGGAAATTTCCAACGTTCTTTTTTTTCCCATGTGCCATTTTTGATAAACATCACAGAAGTTTTTTGTAAAAGTCCCCTTTATACCATATTAATTATACTACGATAGTCCTTGGTTCTATAATCCTTGTTTGCATTGAGCAGCACTTTCTCAGGAGAGTGGTCCTATATTGCCATGCTACTCACCTGAATAAATAAAACTTACCACAAGAAAGGACTGCAGCTTTGGGGCTTACAGAAACATATTTCAGGAGAAAAATGGTAATTGTTTACGAAAATGCTCTACTTCTGAAGGCACAGGTTTTGCTAAGCAAGTGAAAGACATGTCTTATCCCTGAGTTTGAGAAATTACAGTTTATGTTCGGGTATACAGTTTCATTCAACAGTAGACGCACATAATATGTCTCTTGATTTGCAGTTATCAGGATGACTTTAGTCTACTACTTACAGTTGGTTCCAGAGAGCGTTATTAACAACTTTGCAGGCTTCCACAGGTGAGAGTGAATGCTGAAGAGTGGATTAGAGTACACTGCAGGCACCTAGGATAATTTGTAACCATTTAGTATCTTTCATCATCCATAATGCAGCACTTACACTCCTAATCAACACTAAAGTGTAAGTGCAGATACATTTTTATAAAAAAGGTTCCCTTGAGTTGCACTAATCGGGCTCTGGTCTTCCGGCAGGTAGTCTAACCATTTAGCCATTCCTCACTATATCCCTAAATAGGAAAAGACCAAACATTTCCACTTCCAGCTGAGTGAATCAGTTATCTTGATATTTTCCCCATTCTGTGTTTGATAGGAGATCTCTCATTTTGGGTTTTTGCCTTTAAAGTGTGGAAAGTGTTATCTGCTATTGCCATCAAATGCATACATACAAATTGTTCTTCACTGGCCATGAATGCAAAGGAGCAAACTTTTGCTCCTCATATTGTCACTGGCTTTTGCAAGAATCCTTTATAAGCTTGAAAACTAGGTAAAAGTCAGGAAAATTGCTGGTTTTTGTTTTTCTAGCTGTGTGTGTGAGAGAGAGAGGGAGAGAGAGGAATTTGGCATTCAAATGGGCAATAATGTATTGGGTCAACTTTCAAATGCATACTTGACCAGTTATTTAATTTCGTGCAATTTTGCTTCCATCCAGCCACAATTCAAGGTATAGTTCAGAGATTGCAAGACCAATGAGGAGATGAAGCTAACTGTTAAATTTGTTAACTTGATCAGATTTTTAAAAAATTGATGAGCCACATTCTGTCCTCAGGCACATCTGCTTAATTCCTGTGAACTTCAGTGGATGTTGCATCTGTGGGCAGAATTTTGGTGACTGTTAGAAAAGGGATGTGTTAGCTATTGGAATATTGTTCACAAAAGCACAGGTGTAAAACATTGATGGGCAAACAGAAAAGTTTTCTTCCCCAATGTACTATTTCACTTGCTGATATTTCAGTATTTTCAGCTGTAGTGTCTGCAGCAAAATTTAGTTAGTTGTTCTTGTTTGCTACTATCCTTGTAGCAGTGCTGGTAGGGAGAAAAGGAAGGACTTCTTTTATCAAATGCAAACAGAAACATGAAGGCTATGATACCATTTTGAATTATGTGGAAATTTCAGAACCATAGTAAGAAAATCAGTATATTCAATTCCAGCTGCACAACCTGCAATAAATTACTTTAACCACAATGATCAGGGCACAGGTACAGAGGAACTCAGTGGCCCTTTCCAAATAACCTTTGAAAAAAATGTGACTCCAATAGACAGATTTACGGATAAAGAGCTGTGTTCTTGCTCCCGAACACGAAGAGAAACTTCTGTTTCATTTCATATTTAATACAATTCAGAAGATGTAATTGGAAACAGTCATAAAAGTTTCCATGTTTCAGCACTAACAGCCTTCTTCACTGATCCCTTTTAAGGTCCCTGAAGAAGGCCATCAGTGCCAAAATCATGGAAGTTCTGACTGTTTTCAAATACGTCTCTTGAATTCTGCTTAAAAAAAAAAGAGAAGTAGAGTTTCCCTTCTCTAGAAAGTAAATCACAGAACACTGTGATATATATATATATATATATATAAGCTTCTAGGGTCAAATTCTGCCTACACTTAGGGTCCAATCTGGAATATCCAGAATGCGCTCAAATCCAGAAATGGGGTGGAAAACACAGCAAGGATCAGCCTTTGTTGGAGGGGAAATGGGAACCAAAATGAGGCTTCAGAGCTGCCACTTCCTCTCCTGCCTTTGTTTGGCTTGGCAGGATGTAGGATGTGGGGAGAAGCAGCTGGTGGAGGAGCGGTAGAAGATGGGGCTACATTGGCCTTCAACTTGTGGGGAAGGATAAGAGCAGCAGAGAGTAGGGATTTTGCACAGAAGCATTGTTGCTATTTCCCTGAAATGGGGGTAAAGAAAAGTGGCAGTTTTGGGGAAGACTACCTTCTCCAGTTCCACCACAGTAGCTCCTAAAGCAGCCAACTAATAGCAAAGCAATTGAGAAAGAAAACACATTGTTCAGGGCTTCCAAAAGATACACTGTCATCCTGACCCTGTCTGCCTACTGGGTTCATGTCTCCCCACACTCTCTTCTTCTTGCTCTTTCCCCTTACTGCCTGCCTTCCTATGTCTGAGGCTTCTCTCCCTCATGCGGTTTGCTGTCTCCTTCATGCTCTTCCCTTCCCAACCACTGCCTGCCCCTATTTTTCTCTGGCCTGATTTGCTGGAGGTGTAGAAGGCTCTTGAGGTTTCCCAATAGTCCTTTGTGAAAATTCTAGTACCATCAGAGTGATTTCCTATTTCTTTCTGATGCCATCGTTCCCTTTTCAGGTACTACTAGTTATCTGCCAGAGATAAGTTACCTTGGGACTTGTTCAAAAGAACACACTTTTCCTTCCCTTTGGAATAGACGAGGTTGCACCGAGCATTGTCAAACAATGCTCCTGGTAAAGATACTCCTGTCAAGGTCATCACCACCGCAGTCACCTAGGAGTTGAATGCTGTGCTGTATTATCAGTATACTCACTATGGACCTGATTGTAAAGCACATCCACATCAATGGAAATCTTTCCACTGACTTCACTGGGCTTTGGATCAGGTCTGTATCTCTGAAGGACAAAGAACAAACATTTCTAGTGAAGTGGTGCAAGAAGATTGGAGCCACTGTTAGTTTTGCTTGAGTGCCCATGTAAATATTGTTTATACCCCGGATTTAAGTTGAGGGTGCTCACAGGAGGTGTTCAGATTTTGTAGAATCAGAGCCTTTTACCCATTTGAGGTCAGCGTGGCTGCATAAGTAGAAGTGAGGATAGATTTTGACTCCCTAGCTAAACTAGTTAAAATCAAATCCTATACCTCACAAATAAAGATATTAAAGGCTCCTCTAAATACTTAGTGATTTATTATCCTTGTTATTGCATGCTCAATAAATTAGATTTCTGGGGCACTCTAGTAGTCATTCCTTCTGGAATCCCGGTTTTGATAACTGTCATGGAGAAGGTTTATGGGAATTTTTTTTTTTAGGACTAGATATAACCCTTTGTTCAGGTATGAGGTGCAGCAGGTGGTGTGCCATTACAATCTACACAGGGAACCTGGTAGTCAGTCCATTTCTAAAATAATGTATTCAGTGTACCTTACTCAGTGCCTGATTGTCTGTAGAAATTATACCGATATATAAGTGCATTTTAGGGTAGGAGGAGCTAAACACAGTATGATGATAATTGAATAAATATAATTGCCCCTTTACAGTGACTACAAGTAAATGTCATTTAAATATAGGACGTGCATGAAGCAAATACCTGGAATCTGAATGGACCTGCATGTGCACCATTGCAAATTCTAACATCAGGGCATATGTGGCAATGTGTTTGTGGGGGATGGGTTGAAAGCATTTGTTCTGTTATTAAAATTTAACATGGTGTATCTGAACAGTCTTTCCCTATATTTCTAGCCCAGATGGAACTGCTGTACCTATGCACCAGGACTAAATATGAACATTGGCTCTTGAGTTACCCTTTGTTTCCCTGATCTCAAGCTATGTCTGCACTGCCATCGGGGTGTGTGATTGCAGCCCTATGTGGACATAACCAAGCTAGCTTTAATTTAGCTCTCACAAATACCAGTATCAGTAAAGCCACAGCAGCACAGACTTCTGTGTGGGCTAGAAGCTTGAGTAAGTACCCAGGGTTTTTTGGTGGGCTTGTACAGCTCATGCAGAAGCCAATGCTGTCAGGCATCACTGCTGTAGGTACTAACACTAGCTAAATTTAAACTTGGATATGCCTACGTAGGCTGCAGTTACACACCCTAATTGCAGTGTAGACATCCCCAAACAGTTGCATGGAATAGATACAAATTGGTTTTGGATGGAACAATTTTTCAGTTTTACTTTGAAACCTCCCATAACATTTGTTTTTTTTAAAGACTTTGGCCATGATTTTTCCCTGTCCCTCTATATGTAGTGGAAGTGTCTACTCTGGTGGATCTCCTTTGTGGGGATGCAGAAGCGGGAAGTGTTAATTCTACCCTTCTCTCGAGCCTGTGGAGCCGGGGGGAGGGCAATCATGGATGCTCCAGATTTCAGGTTCTGCAGGCATATGGAGAGGCAGACTGGAAGGAAGGAGTGAGGTGGCGCAGCTTTCTGTCATATTCCCAACATTCTCGTGTGGTGGGTAGCGGCCTGCCTATCCGGAGGGGAATATTTGTAGAAACTGAAAAATGAACTGAAGCCCTCTGAAAAAGAATTGAATAAATATATTTTCATCGTACCATGGAGATTCTCTTCAGTTGTCACAACAGAGATAGTAGAACAGATGATTGTTTAGTATGACTTATGTGAACAAATGGATTGATTTGGGGTGGGAAGTGGTTCTTCAGAATTATTCCAGGAAAGAAAAAAAATCTAATTAATCAAAGTCATAATGCCACAGCTGTTACAACAATCCATCTCTGCTGAACTCTAGCTAGCTGATTTTGAGAAGTGACATTTTTCACAGTTTATTGTTTTCTCATCAACATGACACCAGCCACATCAAATATATTCACAGAGTGACGTTGGCATTGATGAATTAGCCATGTGCTTCCTATTTATGGGTACAGGAGTTTCAATTTCTTCAAGAGAAATGAGAATTTTTAGACAGAGGGTTAGAGATTCCTATCTGTTCTGTGCACATGCTCAGTATTCATGTGCATGGGTGAGGAGAGTAGGCAATCACTTCAAGACCACAATTTTGATACAAGCTGTTCTTTTACAACCAGCTGTTTATAATCTGTTCTTTCTTAGTGCATCAAATCATGTATTGTCCTCCAGGATTAAAATTAAGTAGCGTTAAAGTCTTTATTTTATTTACCAAAGTAATTGAATGTTGTTTAATTATGGTCCCTGATGGTAGAAGGAAATTATGTTTGGCATTCCTATTAGTCAAGGGCGCTGATATATAGTGATACACTAATATACACTTCACCCACCAAGAAGCACGGGATCAATGAACACCTGTATATAAGCCCACCCATTTCCTTCCCATTCCTGGAAGAATCAACTGGCTTTCCTTTGCATTAGGCAGGCTGCACAAAAATTGACCACCATGGATCCATACATATTCTCTATGACGTAATTTGACATTGCAGTAAGACAGAATCTGTTGTGGATGTGCCTTGTTCCATCTCTTCAGATGATCCTTGAGCATCATCCATACATATGAAGACACAGGGAAATGATCTGTGGGGGTGTTTGGCAATGTTATATCTTTTCTTTGCAACTGTCTTGACAAATGTCACAGTTCACACAAAATATCAAATATAATTCCTAAATTTTGTCAGAGCATGACAGAGATCAGGATGTTTCCGATGCTATTGTACTAGGCACATTGCTTGGCACCTCTGGCTTTGACTGTGAAAACTTCACATATGTTTCTAAAGAGAAGGGTACTCATTCCACACTTCCTTAATAGATGCCTGAGTTGATACCCCCCCCAATATATACCCAGGATCTTGCCAACGATGAGTAGACCTATCACCACACTCTTAGCACAGATGTGTAAGTATTATTTATCCTTGGGAAACAGGTTTCAGTGGGTATGTGACTTGTTGAAGAATCACCTGCAAGTGATTCATGCTGTTTGTTAGAGTTGGTTGGGAATTTCCCATCACAATGATTTTTCTGTGGAACTTGCAATTTCTGTAAAATTGAAATGTTCAGTTTGACCAAAATTGGAATGTTTCATTTAGTTGAACTGACCTGAAATGTTTTGTTTTGAATCAGTCCAGTAAAACATTAAACTCTGTTTCCTTGTCCTCACAATGGCTTGTGGGAGGTGTAGTTTGGACCAATCTCACTGACAACACCTGATCTCCCTCTGACTGAGCTTGATGTGATGCATGATGGAAGTCGTATAACTCTGAGTGCATCATGGGAGATGTAGTCCAGCCAGGATGCCTGTCCCGTAATGGGGAACAGAGGCAATGTGCCACATTGGGAAAATTTAGTTAAAGTTGATCTGGCCAGAAATTAAGCATTTCAGGTCATTTCAACAAACCAAAACAAAACATTTCAATTTCAGACATGTTGAAATGTTTCATTTCAACTGAAAATATTAAAGCAAAAGATTTTGACATCTCCAAACTGAAAGTTTTCTGATTTTGCTCAGCTGTACTATTGATGTTTCAGGTAGTGTCTCCAGCAGTAAGTTCCAGCCTGCGACAACAGCCAAGGCAGACAAAGAGATTGAGATACTGAGTTAGCAGATGGTGAGCTAGTCCTGACTGATTTTCTTCAGCATGCTAGAGGCACTGTCAGATGCAAAAGAATTACAGTTACTCTGCAGGAAGTTTTCAGTGAACGTACTGCACCTAAGACATTCCAAAAAAACCAGCTACAGTTACAAATACTATACTTACAATGGACAGCTATACTTACAAATGGACAGTTAGTCAGATGGGCCAGCTTCAAAGAGAAAGACAGTAGTCTGCATCTGGAAATGGTCCCGTTGCTGCCTAATGCACACAATCAAGTCCGAATGTTAGCTTGGCCGTCGTCTCATCTACCCTCACAATGTGTTTGGCTCTATTCGCCAGTATATTTGGAATGGTTTTTTTTCCCTTCATTTTGGCCATAATATATTCAAGGATATCCCTTACTGAAGAACTCATCCCATGTTGGGTCCATTCCAGTTCATTCTGTGTATCTGCATGAGTAGGAAAATCAGTCAAAGCCCTCTGATACTTTTCAGTTTTTTATGTTATATGAAAAATCTGACAGATGGCTTCTTGTTGGGCAGAAATATGCCTGGCTCCATTTTGGGGGGGCCCAAGAGAGGTTTGATTACTTCAGCAAGTATTTTTCTGCTGCAAGATTTGCTTTTGATAGCTTGTGAATGTAGTTTTTGTTCCACAGGACTTTCTGTCACACTGACTTATTGTCACCATATGAGGTGATTTTGTAGTTCACACCATGGACAGCCAAACTCCTAGCAATTTTTCATTTTCCAAACTCCTCGCCTTTAGATATAATAACCACCCATCATCTTGTTCTTTCAAATGAGCTATCAGGGTAGTCAGATTGCATTTCAGGCACTGGCTAATGCTGCTGTAAGGAACAGTGCTGGTGACTGCATCCATGCTTTCAGGTCTTGCTATTCATGGACTGATGTTTTCTGTTGGACTCTTCAGAGGTGTTCTCTGTCTTTTTTTTTTTTTTTGTACTTATGCCCTTACTGTCTAGCTCAGACTAAATAGGACACTAAACCTACTTTAGCAAATTCATAGCTTTAGATTCTGTATTAAAAATCAAAGAAGAGACGAATCAAGAAGAAGGGAAAATGCAAATAAAACAAAAAGCTACATACTTACTTGTACTAAGGCTGGGGACTGGTTTGAGGTCTTGGTCCCTCTGGCTTTCACTAGTTGGTCTGAGGTTTTTTCGTAAGTCTTTCCAGCTGATTGGGGTCCAGTCTGGAGTCCTGTACAGGGTTCCTACGGATGAGGTCTGGTTTAGTGTCCTGAGGTTCCTGCTGTTCAGTTTTAGCTGAATTATTGCTTCTGTTCCTCCTCTTCACCTGAAAGGAAAGATCTTGAGTTCCTGTTGTTCCCATCTTCTTGAGTCAGGAAGCAGCGTGCGTAAGACTTGGTGATGCTGGCTGGTTGCTAAGCAGCCAGCCCTCACTTCAGACAACGGTTGCTATTTCACCCACTCCAAGCAGCAGCTGTTGCCCTGGTGCAGTGGTAGCAATGATGTTGGCAATTTGGGGCCCCCAACCTGGACCAGTGGTTCAGTCTTTCATCCCTGGGATCCCTTGTGGTGGTGATTGTTTGGTGCCTTTCCCCAGGGCTGTGGTGGCTCAGACACCTGCTCAGTGGTGGTTTGGTGTGGCAGTGATGGTTTGTAGGCACTGTGCAGAGGTGAGTTTTCAGGAGGTGTTTGAAGGACAATGTAATGGTTTTGCTTTTTTTTTTTTAGGAGGAGGTCTGCTCTTTCCCTGAATAAAGAATGGGAGAAAGCACAAAGGTGTTTGAGGGGGAAATTAGATGGATAGGTAGTAAGCGATGGCAAAGTGGGCATAGGGGAGGGAGGGTTTGAAGGCTTGAAAAAAGTAGGAAATGTTAGGTGGTGTCGGGCCAGGCTATTATAGGCTTGACAATTGTAAACAGTATGTTTGCTGCGGTGGAAATAGGAAGGCCAGTGGAGGGTTGCAAAGCGTGTGTGTGTGTGTGTGTGTGAGAGAGAGAGAGAGAGAGAGAGAGACCGACCAGTGGAGGGTTGCAAAGCGTGTGTGTGTGTGTGTGTGTGTGTGTGTGTGAGAGAGAGAGAGAGAAATCAGAGCAATGAGCTGGGAAGGTGATCTTGGCAGCAGCATTTTGAATGGATTTAAGAGTGACAACATGTCCTTTGTCAAAAGGACCTGGAATAGGAACAGGATTGGGGTCTACATAAATTGCTCCTAATTAAGGCTAGCAAGGCACAATTCTGCTATAAAAATGTATATTAAAATCATTTTTACAATAGAGATTTAAAGCAATAAATCAATTCCCCACCTCAAAAGGGATTCATTTCTCTTACCATATAAAATCAATGGTCCATTTAATCTACTCTCATGTTGCTGTCAGGGACCAGTACCAAATACAAGAAACTCCACAATAGATGTTTATGGAATAACCTGCCGATAGTGCTTTCATGCATCTCTACTGTCAGGGCTTTTGTTTTTGTGGACTTTTTTTTTCTTTTTGAACAAGGATCTTTTCCTTTCCCTGCATTTCATTGTTTAAGGGGTGACCGTCACTCCAGCCAAAGAGGACTAGACCCCTTGATCTTGTCAGTGATGTTCTGTTGGCCAGAAGGAGTTGCTGCAGAATGTTTTAAAGTGCTCCCTCCCTCCAGGAGACTGGGCACACAGCTTCTGCAGCTAAACTGTTTGCAATCACTGTACTTTTTAATAGCAATCATTCAGACTCATACAAAAAAGAATCAACAGATTTTCATCAATAGAAGCAATTTAGCTAGTGGAGGAGCTCCTCTTAAAAAAACCTACCACCCACCTATGTTCTAAAAATTTTTTACAAGAAAAAAAACCCAGTCATCAGACTACTAGGAATATCGCATTAAAACACCTAATTTAATGCCAATCTTGCTAAACATGTAATTAGCTGGGGGAGAGAAAATGGAGATCAATTATTTTTAATGGCTTCATGATGAACAGATTTGACAACAGTCAGGTTTTTAACCAGTGTGAATCTGGAACTAGCCAAGGTAATGCAAAAAGAAAAATTTGCCATCTTTTACCTAATCTGAATTTAAAGTGGATGATTTGTTAAATTGCTGTTTGACACTGAAAAACTTTTAAAAATAGGTATTTTAAAGTTCTCACTGAAAATAATAAAAGGTAAGCAACTCATGTAGCTACTTTACAGCTGAATTCCTGCTTTATTTTTCTGAAACTCTGCTGGAAACCTTCTAGTGGATATGTATTTACATAAAAGGATTCAGACAGCTGCTAGTAACAATTTCACAACCTATCTTACTGCATAGTGTTTAGAAAATTGTCATACTTCTAGTCATATGAATCAGACTAAGAGTCTGTGAATTCAAATATGCATCTGTGACAATCTTAAACTAGTATAATTTAACACTATGTCAAATTAGTGTCATAGAGACAAAAAAAATCACTCTGGTGTATATATTAAAATGTGATTGGACAATAAAGTGCCAAATCTTGATCCCACTGAGGTCAGTGATAAAACTTCCACTGAATTTAGTGGGACTTGAACTTAGCCCAAAGATTACTTGTGCACTTGTTAAATTATTGCAGTGAGATGGACACACACGTCTCATTGGGTCTATTTGTGAGCACAGAATCTTGCATGAAAAATGTGGGAGCAGACTCTGGTACTTATTTGTACCATAAAATGAGTCCAAATTGTGTGGAGCAAAATCCTGCTCTTGGATCCACAGTGGGGATCTCAGTTCCATGTTTTGCAAATCTCCCATGTGTGTGGGATTTCTGCGTTGGTCTTGCATGCAGAATATACAATAGAGATCCACAGGTGAGACTAGAGAAGATACTTTGGTCCAAAATATTTCATTTAACATAAATTGGCCTGGAAAAGCAACATGAATGATTCAGCCAAGTTTGGGACGTCAATACAGATTTGGAGCTTATTATATTAGCTTGTTAGCATATTGGTTCATTTCTAGTTACATGCGTAAACATAAATTACACTGTCCAGAATTTTCCTTAGATACTTTTCAGAGAAAAATTGTCTCACGGCAATAAGGTTAAGATGAATTGTCCTAATTATAGTATAAGTGGCTCAAACCTTACACCAGCTATGATAAGACAATACATCCCATAGTATGCAAAACAGGTAGAAAGTGTCTAATGCAATGAAAGATCTGCACATATCAGATATTAGATCATAACTGCCTTCAACTGAGTATGTATTTTATGATTCATTTTGGTGAGATTAAAAGGATCACAAAGAAGTGATCAAAGAATCTTAGACGTTAGAGATAGAAAAGATGTTAAGTCATCTAGATCCTTCCTCTTTTTCTCTGCCTTTGCTTTCCTTGGAAGACTCTATTACTGTCTAGTTGCTCTCACGAAGTATTTCCTGATGTTGAGCATTCATTTTCTTAATTTTACCAATTACTCCTAGTTATGCCCAAACTGAGACCAAGACAACACTAATAAAGCTGGTATCTTTTGGAAGCAGAGATATATGTATATTTCAGAGGTCCCAAAATTTTTGTTGATGTCTTTTCAACGTTGTTAAAACTAATTTTGAAAAAATATATTAATTTAAAAAATATAGGCCTCTAAATTAATCCATAAATAAGAAAGAGGCATTGATTGTAAACAGGAAAAATTGATTTGTTAAAGTTTTTTTTACTTTTGCATGTGTAATTTACTAATTTTGTTGCTTTTGCAGCTCTAAATATTCTTGAGTAAAATTAATCTCTCTACTTAAAACCAGAATATGTGGGTTTTATGCAAGGAAATAAGTGGGAATTGGGGAAATATGGTCCCAATAGAGCAGTATATTCAGTAGATACCCAGTAAGAGGACACATTTTAAAGATAATAGTGCAGACCTAGAAAGGAATTTTGTATAATCAGGAGAGAGCATTCTGTTCTTTGTACCCTCCACAATGTCCACAAAAAGTGAATGAGTAATAGGTTTTTAAAAAATAGTTAACACTATCAGTCCCTTCTGTCATGGTGCATCCTGTCTAGTCTAGATAGTTCTTGAAAGAGATTTGACAGAGATTCTCTCATAGAAAACCATATACTTTGTTGCTGCTTGTCAAAAAATATATATACTAATTAGTAATAATAATTGTTGTTAGAGGAAACGATTGTTTCCATTTTTTAAAAGTGCATTGTTTGTTTGCTGTCAGTAGCAGAAGGAGATAATAGAGAAAAAAACAAGTTAGCAGTTAATATGATGGTTCAGGTTCAATATTTTTATAAAATAAGAATCTTATTAATTCTTCTGGTAGAGTAATCGCCTCAAAAAATAAAAACACCATCTTAAGTCTATGCCATTAATTTGTTTTTATTTTTCTGTAGCTCAGTATTCCCCAGTTAAGTTTCCCTCTCCTTTCCCTACATTTTTAAAAGAAATCCCAGAAGATTCATCCAGGCTGAGATCATGTGCTCAGTTCTGCTCCAAACGGAATCAAAACGAAACCTCCTATTGAAATCAATAGGAGCAGGATCCAACCTCATTTATGTTCATTTTCAGCTGAGTAGGAATTTCACTTTCCACCCTTCCAAAAGTTATAAAACACTGAGAATCATGGACTTACTAATAGAAAATATGTTTCACATAGACCCTTAATTCTAGGGTTGTAGTGATATAAATATGGCTGTAGAGAAGGTAAAAGCTATAAGAATAATTAATGCCCATCATGTAAGGTAACACAGCTGGTGATATAAATTATGTATAATGTTTATTCTCAGTCAGGCAAAAGAAATTCCCTGTTCGTCTGGAAAATAGAAACATTATTTTAATTGTAAGAGCTGCAGTAGACTAGGGGACCCACTGAGACCATTCCCTGTGAGCCAGCAGTTACATCCTATGATGAGTTTTCCTTCTAAAAATACTTGTATAATTCTTTATTTATTCATTCATTGTAAAAGTAATTAAACCTCTGGGGTTTAATGCTAAACCTACAGTTGGCCAAATTGTTAAACTCAGCTGCTGGCCCAACATGGGGAACTTAGGGAGGGTTTGTATATCTACCTACTTGCTTACTGCGACACATAGTACTGTTAGGAGGATTAATTAGTTAATGTTTATACAATGTTTTGTAGAACTAAAACCTGATTTACAGTCAGGATTCAACTCAGCCTTCATTTCCGCACCTGTAACAAATTGCAAGCACAAATATTCACAGTTAATATATTTGACTACTGTACTAGTAGTTATATGTCTCGCTATTAGATGTCCACTTACCCAATGCTTCTATTTGTGTGCACAGTTCATTGTGGAAGCAAAAATGCATGTGTTAGAATTTGAGGATATAAGATTGTGCCTGCAAAAACAAAGATAATTTATAAAACTATAGGCCTCAAGTGCAATATAATTGCTAGGAAATCATTAAGTGCTTTCTATGTGGTACATGTTAGAGGGTATTGGGGAAGTAGAATAGTGAACACTGCTCTTTTAATAAATTGCATACATGTTTTTCTTTATTATGTATTAATAAAAATTGATATGGGGGGAACAAATTTTACTTCTAGGAGACCAATTACAAGACTATGTAGGACCTTGAGGCAGCTGTCGACTTTCTTCCGCCGTCATGCAATTGTTATTTATAAGAGGGAGATTCAAACCACCATGTTTTAAGCCTTTGTTGCAGCTCATATATGCTGTGATCCAATATTTTTATAAATGAAAGTCAAAGGGCAGATGAAAATCTCATTCTCAGAAGTAGTGATTCCAGAATGGCTGCTGTGAAGTAATGTAGCGGGTGTTGAGAATGTTGATGAGGCAATTGACTTTTGCTATGCTTTAAGTGACTACTCTGTCCTGTTTTGGTATAAATTCTTTGCACACTATCCATGTGTTTGCTTTCTTTAAGACATATTTGTTGGACTGATAGCATTTTATTTTCAGTATCTGAAATCAGATATATACAGTACCATTTGTAGGTTTCCCATCTATTCTGTTTTTGTTTGGTTGGTTTTGCTCAATCCATGGCTGGACTAAAGCATAGGCATATAGACCCATGCATAGACCCCCACCAACTGGTGGCACAGGATGATGTCAGTCTCTCAGCTTTCATTGAAAAAAATAAAGCTTCTAGCACTCGTGGATATGAAGAAAAGCTTGAAAACTTGATCCAAGTGTAACTGGTGGAGCCATGTCTCCTTGTCTCCGTAAAAAGCCTGAAACAAACACATCAAGAGGTGTGAATTTCCCCATTCCTCTTAACTCTGAAACCTGCTGTCCCTGCAAGAAGGTGTGGGGACATGATGCAGAAGTGGATTATGCGGGGTCCCTTGTAGAATCTACATAGGGCTTCAGATTGCCTTAATTCACCTCTGGATCAGTCCAATTTTTACTTCAAGCCTAGTTTGCAGGACATCAAAGGATCCAAAAGTGACTTTCAGTGGGTAGATTAAATCTTTGCATATTGATTTTGTATTAGTGTTTGATGCATTGTCATGTCATTTTATGACATGATGTTGCATTGTGACTCATGATATGATGATGTACAGTGATATACTGATAAACAATCGTATCAAGGCATAAATATCATCATACTGGGAAGCACGATGTCTTACTGGACAAACTCTCAAAATGAGTGAATGACTCTTACATAAATCCACTGCTAACTAAACAAACTAGTAACCAGAATTATTGAAATGTATAAGCTCTATTTGTCAGAAGACTGTTGCGATTCAAGAACAAATTTTCAAAAGAGTACAGCACCCTGCCTCTCCCATTTAGACACCTATGTAAGTGGCCATATTTTCAAAAGAACTCAGTACCCAACAGCTTCCAACTGAGGGTGCTGAGAACTTTTGAAAATCTGGCTTTAAATCTTTAATAATAATATTTCCCAAAACAGTATCAACACACTTAGTATTGATGCATATTCTGAGTTTCACCAATATGGATCAAAATAACTCCATTGAAGTGAATGGAGATACTCTGAGTTTACATCCATATAACTGAAATCTGAACCTGGACATTGGGTAATAATAAGTAATCTGTCTCTCTGAAATATCACATAGGTGCAATTGTTACCAAGAAAAAGTCAATATTTAGCAGAGGGGTTTTCTTTCGCTAAGTACAGAGAAAAAGTTCAGTACCTCAGCTAACGCAATGTAGTAACTGTTGGCAAATGCTGCCTTTTTAATAGCAGTCATTGTAATAACCTCATCTGAAAGCTAAATTACTTCAGAGATTTTAGAGAGGAGTGTTTGCTTTTTTCAGGTGTGCTTGAAGCCATAATTGTGATAACAGCTATACAGTAAATGGCTTACCTAATATAGTTCCCTAATTGCTTAAAGCAAAATACATAAGCCAGATGCATTATTTCATATGTTCTGTCGTATTGTACCATTGTGGTTTGCAAGCCTAACAAATCTTTCACTTCAAGTTGAACACTTTCTTGTCAAACACCAGCTACTGCCTGATTACTTCTCACCATATTGTTCTGATTACTACCTTCTTAGGTCTGCTTCTCCTGCTGTTCCTTTTTCTTGACTTTGGTGCCTGCAATGCCCTTAGGGTATTGCATTTAACTGCTGACATACAGTAAATCATCCTCTAAAGCCTCTAAAGCCTCCACAAGTCTGTATATTTGCCCCTGACATCAGTGTTCTTATGATTTAACTGTTTTGTTTTGTTTTGGCTTTTGATTATCCTAGGGTCCGATTGGTATGGATGGAAAGCTGGTAGGTGATTTGTTCAAAACTAGTATGAACTAGGTCTTTCCACATGTTTTTCCTCTGTTCTTTCTTTTTTGAATCATTTATACTAAAATGTATATTAAAGTAAATTTATAGCCAGCCATGGACTGGTTCATCTTAGTATAACCGATATGACCCTTAGTAACCTAGGCTTGATGACCTACCAACCACCTCTTCTTTTTGCATTCATCCAAGGCAACTGAGAACAGCCAAGTTATCTCTATGTCCTAATCACATTTTGTCTGGATCGTGCTGGGGCAGGGCCATCTCAGTTCAGGATCTTTGTCCATGGAACTCACTCACAGGAGGTCCATCAAAGTATCTTGGTGATTGTCTTCATAACTTAGCATGGGGTCTGCCTATTTGTAATAGTACATCTATGACCCTTTTTTGGCTGCCTTTTTTCACTGGATTTTCTTCTGCGGATTTTGTGTCTTTCTCCAGTGTTGTTGGCTGGTGGTATCTGGGTTGGCCTGGTTTTGGTTTTATAGTTGTTTGTATCACATCACAAATACTCTTTTGGGAGATGGATATTTTTAAAATTTAATTAATTAAATCAGAGGTGGGTTTTAATTTTGTGGAGTGCATTCTGTTCAGTTATCAGTTGTCACAACAAATAGTTTCTCAATTAGAAAATGCATGTTGAAGTGATGGAAGATCTTGAAGTTTTTTGTTTACAAATCCTTTAAGTATTTAAAATAAATATTGTAGGTGGTTCATAGGCCTGTTTCTGCTCCCTCTCTTACTCTTTCTCAACGTCTAAAAGGTGCTCTTTCCCTCTTTCATTATCACTCTTTCCCTTCCTCCCCTCCCTTTTCCCAGTTGGGCTCTTCTTTTGTTTTGATACTAGAAATGCATATCTTTCTTGGCGTTCCCTCTGTTTGCTGCCAGCCGCAGTCTTAGCTGGCCACACCTACTCCTCTCCACTGCCAAGCTCCCTTCCCCCTCCTTTTGTTAGTCTTTTCTCTATTCTCCAGGGTTCTGGTTCTGTTGGAAAGTAACCTTCAGCTGCAACTACCACCACCACTCACTACGCTTCTTCATCTGTACTTTTTTATCACCTCTGGTACTTGTCTGGAAGACTTTTAGTGTTGGCTTCGATGCTACAGCTGCTTAAGTTGGCCCTCACTTCCTTGCCCCCTCCTTTCAGTATCACTTGCCCTGTCAGTAGCTGATATCAAATTAGCTGGGAGGAGGGGATCAGTTAGCAGCCAGTCTAACTCCCTTTGATCGACAATCTTGAAGAGGCTGTCAAATTGAACTCCAGAATTTTGAAGCCAAAAATTTTCAAGTGAAACTCAAACCCAATTGTATTAATCTGCCCCCCCAGCCCCGAAAAAAAGTACATATGAAGGAAAATTGTTCACAAGACTCACCTGAAAATGGGGAGCACTTCATAGCTATCTTTATCATAGTATTATATGAGAAAAGGCAGAAATGGGTGATGGCTAATGAAACAGATGAGAGAAGGTTGTCAATATAATTGTCACAAAAGTAGTTCTGCATTTGGTTCATAGCAGCTACTGCAGTGAGAATGGCAAGACTGGTTACCAGCATAGGGAGTGAGTTGTAAGGTCACATTCAACAGCATTGTGCTAGTTCATGAAAAGCAGAAAGTAAAACAGAGTAGAAACAGAAAATAAAACTACACTGTATTGCAGTTTCACCATCCAAGCTGAGGGAAGTGCCAAAAGGGAATAAAATATGTACCTCAATGGGGAAAAACCAATACAATTTTTAAAATCAGCCATCTTTAAATTATGGAAGTCAGAAAATATAAACAGGGCACCTTTCAGTGCTTGAACTTGGGTTCCAGGTGACTACCACATCCCCGTGTCCTTCTGCTACCTGTTGAATAAAAAAAAAATGGTGCATACCATCACTTTTAAGGCACAAACCACCAAATTTTCCCAGTTAAAACATTCACTCTTTCTTAAGATCAACCCACCTGCGTAAAGTGCATCTCTGAGTCATGTATGCTTACTTTACCCGCAAAAGTTGCTCCTGTTAGCATTGCAAGAGGCACTACTTGTATGGAAGAACAAGCTGGATTTTATCCTGCCTCAGAGATTGTAATCAAAATAGTCAGCTGATTACTGGTGGTGCTGGAAGAGGCAGTAAGAACCCAGGTTGACTTTACAGATCTGACAGAAGAAACACCTTTAGACTTTTAAGATGAGAACATTTGATATGCCAGACACTGAGAGACAATTAATATGAAGCTCCACAAAGTCATTTTTAGAGTCACTTTCCTAAGTGAAATGATACTTTAATCATCTAAAATGTTATAAATTATATAAATTAAGGAAGTTATTCTTTTGCAAATTAAATAGGACCAATTCTGTGCTCAGCTACCACAGTATAAATCCCACATAACTGTAGTGAAGTGTTAAAACAGAATTCAGCCCCATACCTTGATGTTATCCCTTTTTAATATGCAGTAGAAATATTAATTGTACATTATGTAGCATATTTTAATAAAGAAGAGCTCACTAATGTTTCATAATTAAGATTCTGCCAACCTTTCAACATCGGAGCCAATTTTTCAGTGATTTTTATCTAGAATTTTAAAGTTAATTCCCAGCTAAAACCTGATATACAGCATCATACAGTGCATTGTGTTAAAGATCCATACTACTCATGCACCAGGAATAATTTCAGTACCATTGAGAGACACTGTCCTTCAGCATTCCCTTAGAAATACAGTACTATTGCAATGATTGCAATGGAGCTGCCTAGGAGAGTTTTCAAAATAAATCATATTCATATTATAATTTTAAAAATAAACACAAAAGCCACTCATTTAGGACCTGGTTGTGCTTGGCCCTTGTGTAGCTACATAAGGAAGGAGAAGGACATCATGAACTTCTTTATGCCCTCTACCTTTGCCTTCTTGTGCTCCAGGCCAATACAAATAGCAGCTAGTGCAAAGGTAGAGGTCAGACTCATGGTGCCATCCCTCCATCTGCACCTGGCCAGCACCAAAGTAGAGGGTTTGCTACACCATCTCTTGTACAACAAATTGATTTTTTTACATACAAAACAACAAATACATTAGGGAGACAAATGAAGAGAAGCAATAATAAAAACAATTCTATAACTGCAATTATTGGGTAGTGTAACATAAAATATCTGACCTATAAAGGGTATACAGAAATATTTATTGATCAAGAAGGGTTAATAGCTATGAAATAATTAGCCTGGTTGATACAAGGTTCCATATTATATGTTCACATTTGAAAGGAGATTCTGTATTTAGATTAGAGCAGACTTGGAGATCTTTTCCTGTCTAGGGGTGCTTTTATATTGGTTACCCATATATACAGTTCCATGCTGGATAATTCTGGTGTTAAGATTGAGACAGCCAGTATAAATCAGCCTTAGTAAGGACGATGCAGCCCTTATGCTCCAAAGTATTTCCACAAAGCACTATGGCCCCAATCCACAAAGGTACTTAGGCACTTAACCCCCAATTTAGGCACCTAAGTCCCAGTTTTAGGCTCCACTGCAATCCAGAAAACTTCTGCTGAACCCTGTAGGTGCCTACACTCACTTGGCACTGAAATTTACAGGGTAAAAGTTCCTTAGGCAACTAAGTTTCTGCCTCTGAGCATATACACTGCTGCCTCCCTCTAGGTGTCCATACAACTATCTCCCGCCTAAGCCCCACAAAGATTCATGAACTGGCAAAGATAGGTGTTTGTTTGTGGGGCCTGATCGGGTAGGTGGTCTCAGAGGCTGCCTACCACATTGGGTCGCATTCACAACCAAGGAGGAGGTGATGGTGTCATCCATCTTGTAACTTTGAGCTCAGTGGTTAGAGCACTCACCTGGCATGTGGGAGACCCAGGTTTAATTCCCCCTCTGTTGGAGAAGAAGAAAGGAATTGAAGAGGAGATCCCCGCACCACTGAGAAGAGTGCCACAACTACTCAGCTATGGGATATTCTGATGAGGAACAACCGCAGTCTATCCTGTTGAAGCTGTTCCACTGTGGATAAATAATTAAAGAGTGATTGAAGCAGGGGGATTGAGCCATGGGTCTCCCACCTCTCAGGCAGGTGCCCTAAGCACTAGGCTATAGAGTCATTCTCTTGCTCTCTTTCTGGCCCAATAGCTATTCCACTGTGAGTAAAGACTTAAATAGTCATTGGGCAAGAGAGAGAATTAGTAGCCTTGAGGTTGGGGCACTCACCGGAGAGTTGGAAGACCTGGGGTCCAGTCCCCCTGCTCCAATCACTCTTTAATTATTCATCCATAGTGGAATAGTTTCAACAGAATATCCCATGCCCAGTTGCTAGGGCCCTCACTTCAGAGGTGGGAGACCTCTGTTCAAATCCCCTTTCCCCCTTTGGCAGAGATGGAAGAATTAAACCTGTGTCTCCCACATCTCAGGTGGAGTGCTCTAACCACTGGGTTTAAAATTATACAGTGGGCACCCCGACTTGCTGCTGCCATTTTGTGTGGAGCAAGGCACATATCTAACTCATTCCCACAAGAAAGTACTTATTACCTAAGCTGTGTGGTTCCAGGACAGGGGTTCTCGCTCGTGAATCACTAAGCAGAGATAGGCATCTATTCTGAGAGAGGCGTGGAGCTCCCTGCCTAGTATGCTGGCTTTTGTGGGTCACATTATGAGGCAGCTATCTTCCACCATTCATTATGTAGGGAACCTAAGTAACTAACTCAGGTTTTGTGGATCACAGTGTTGTTCCTGTGACTCTTTTTTTTTTTTTTTTTTTTTTAGGTGTCTAAAAATTAAACACTGCAATGCTGAGCATGGCAACATCTAAGTCCCTTTGCGAAGCTGGGCCTGTGCCTCTATGAGACACAGTTGCACTTGACTCTCTCTGTGGGGTGCAAAAGCGGCCCTGTGCCCCTAGTACATAGCTGGGGCTTAGTGCTACATTGTATACATGATAAAAGAAAAGCAGAGTTAAAGAGAAATCCTGGCCCTGTTGACATCACTGGTAGAACTCTTAGTGACTTCAGTGGGACCACAATTTCGTCTCCAGTCTTAGCTGTGTGCTACACAACACCCTCTAAACTGCAACACTCTGTAGCATGTAGGCACAATATATGGAGATAAGAAAGGAGTGGCAGCTTTCAGATCTATTTTTTGTTTAATCAATTTATTGCTTTAAATCAAAACCCTAGTATTGTTTGAATATTGGTGTCGATATTTCTGAATGTATGTAAATATCTGTGTATTGCTGATATTTGGGCCAAATTTTCCAGTTAGATGTGCACATTTGTACTCATATTGCGTACATCTACGTTAGATTGGGACATGCTTATGGTATGTGTGCAAATCAAAAGTTTGTATGGACATATATGTGCAAGTGTAGGTACAGATGAACGTGTACAACTGACTTCGAAGTTCTGCCTGGTTTTCCTTTACATTTCAGTTCTTATGAGATTATTTTAATTGTCTTTCATAGATATTTCAGAATATAGTATGGCTTTACATGTGTTTGTGAGTCTGTGTGTGTATATATGTGTGTTTGTATTGTTCCAAATTTGGTTTATCTATAGGGGGCCCAGTCCTGCAGTCATTACTAGGCAAAATTCTCATTGATTTCAGGGTCAGGACCAGCATGTACATGTAAAGTGTCACTGACTTTAAAATTGTTACAGCCGGGTGGGACAAAGTATAGGCTTTTGGGAAATCCTGTGGGACTTGGGTAATTCTTTTCATTGCTTTGGCTTAACCTAGTCTGAGGTGTCATCGCCAGAGCTGAGAAATTTTGAAGCTTCATTTTACAGTAGAACCATTTACCAACTTTTAAATATTGTTTTGTCTTAAAAAAATGAAGCTTTGAAATCTTCAGAAGTGGCTGGCTCTGAGACTCACTCCTCCAAAGGAAGAAATACAAAATGCCAACCACATGCTAAGTGGTAGGAGTTTGCAGTTCTCTCTCAGTGCACATCTGATAGCCACAATTCTGCTACACTTGGACTGTGAAATCTCTGTAATGTTCTAGTACTATTTACTATGTGGTGATCATAGAATTCATATGGCAAAGTGACTTATTTATAACTCAAAGGGACATTTTCTTCTCTATTTAGTGTAATAAAACCTGATCATCTATAAGCAAAAAGTGACATTATTCAGAAACTTTTGTTTGTAGGTAATAGTCCTTGGGTAGAAAACATCTCGATTTATGCTATTTAAAGTTCTAGGGAAAAATAGTTGAAAACAGATTGAGATGGTTAGAGTCCATATAAACCTTTTGACCCATTTTAGGAATTACAGTATCCTGAAACTAAAGTGAAGACATTTTTTATTTCTTTTTAAAATGTCTTTAGGTGCAGTAACATTTAACAAAAGGAAAGGTTTTTCTCATTAAACTAAAATATTATTGAGTTACTAGAAAAGCCAAAAATCTTAGCTAGTTCTAAAAGCTCAAACATTTACCACCTTGTAAAAGTTCCTCTGTCTTCCAATGTGATTTGATCTTCCGTGAGGTTGTAGTTCACAATCACACTTACTATATTGTACCATAGTACATTTCCTCTTCACATTTACCCATGGAACTCGCTAACTTTTTCCAGAGGAATCCAAGATGCAGGGACCCCTGTGGTAGAAAGTCCATCCAAAAAGGGATTGCAGCAATACAAGATTCCTACAGCTCCTTGGTCTGCCTTGGGGCCCTCAGCTGACCGGACCAGCAGTGCCCAACAAAAACCAAGAAGCGAGTGGATTGCTTGCCAGGGAGGGTATGGATGGGAGATGCACTGAATCAGTGTATCCTCAAGCCACCTCTGCTGGCAGGATTCCTGTGGTACTGCAGCCTTAGTTTAAACCTACCCTCCCTATGGCAGGGGTGGAAAGACCATGTAATCTCCCTGATAAGTGTGTTCCCTGATGTGGCAGCCCTCATTAGCACAGTACATAAGAACATAAGAATGGCCCTAGTGGGTCAGACCAAAGGTCCATCTAGCCCAGTATCCTGTCTTCCAACAGTGGCCAGTGCCAGGTGCCCCAGAGGGAATGAACAGTAATCATCAAGTAATCCGTTCCATGTCTCTCATTCCCAGCTTCTGGCAAACAGAGGCTTGGGACATCATTCCTGTCCATCCTGGTTAATAGCCATTGATGGACCTATCCTCCATGAATTTATCTACCTCTTTTTTGAATCCTGTTATAGTCTTGGCCTTCACAAAATCCTCTTGCAAGGAGTTCCACAGGTTGACTATGCGTTGTGTGAAGAAATACTTCCTTGTATTTGTTTTAAACCTGCTGCCTATTAATTTCATTTGGTGACCCCTAGTTCTTGTGTTATGAGAAGTAGTAAACAACACTTCCTTATCTACTTTCTCTACACCAGTTATGATTTTATAGACTTCAATCATATCTCTCCTTAGCCATCTCTTTTCCAAGCTGAAAAGTCCCGGTCGTATTAATCTCTCCTCATTATGGAAGCTGTTCCATACCCCTAATCATTTTTGTTTCCCTTTTTTAACCTTTTCCAATTCCAAGTAGAGAGTAGTTTATACCTCCCTGCACCAGTGGGATAAATCAAACCGGATGTCTGTAGTTTAACTGCTTAAAATAAATAAATAAAGCCCAGTGTTTTTATCTAAATAAATCCAATATCTGTATCTTCTCCCTCACTCCTGTATAGTTAATTTAAGTCCTTCCATCATTTCTGAATCACACTAATCTGATCAGTAGAACTACAAAGTTTCTTAAATGAAGGTGTATTATTGTCATAATTTCCATGGATCAATTAATTATGACAAAAAGCCACTAATTTTAGTTCTAATTGAACATAATGATGAGACTCCAGAATCTAATTTTATCAGGGTTGCTTCTTGCTGGAATGTTCATCACCTCCTTATCAGAAAACTTTGTCAGATTCTGTTCAGATTAATGATGCCTTTTTGTAACTCGCCCTCTCTCCCTCTCTCTCTCTTTTATTTTGCAGGGTCAACCCGGTCCTCAAGTAAGTGTCATCTTGTTCTTTTACACTAGATTATGCCTAACTGTGGAGTCAACAGAACTCTGATTACCTTCAACTTCTTTTTATTTTTTGGGACGGGCATTTAAAAAAAGCTAGAAACTGGTAATCGTTACACAACACAGTAGACCAAATATTTCCCAAGAGAGAAACGTGGGGCCCCCATATGGTTGTTTTAATTCCATCAGCTGTTTGACCAGATGGTGGGTTTAACAATGTATTACCAAATAAAGCAGATCACTTAACTATGGGTTGAAACTTTGCCACATAACTTTAAAGCAAGATGAAATAACTTCACAAATGTGTAGCAGGAGCTGGTTCACATTAACTGCTTATTAATCACATTCTAATAATGCTGTTGTAATCTGGGCAGGCTTCAGTTATTTCAGATATTGCACTACTGGCTTCTTTGATTAATTATATACAATCCCTGAATTAGTTCTGCTTTGGTTAAGGATAACACAACTACATGTCATGTGAGGGGTAATTAAAGAAATGGGAATTCAGTGAAAAGGAAATTCATTCAGAGTTCTCGGTCAGACACAGAAAATAAAAGAGGGGAAGTGTTAGATATAACAGAAATGATATATAAATTACTTGGGTTATATTCAGAAAAATGGAAGAGTAAAAGAGGAGGAGAACTAGGCAAAACTAAACTGGGTTTTAGTTAATATAAAATTAAGGTTCTTTCCATTTGCATGGTTGTAATGCATCATGAAATATTTAGATTTTTTTTTTGCCTGAAAACTTTATGGTTTTCTGATGTTTAAGTGTTTTTTAATGAAAAATGAATGTTTTTCACAGAAAGCAGACACTTTCAGCAAACTACCCCTTCCCACTTTTGATGAAAATTTTTTGATCAGCCCTGGTACTAAATAATTTTCCCAGTCTTAACTATGCTCATGAGGAATTTGGAGTGCAAAAAGTTAATCGGCTTGGCTAAACGAAATGGCTTCCTGGCTCCAAAGAATAAGTTTCCTATGCTGTCAAAGGGAACACTTAGAAAGTTTCCTGTGTTATAGGTTTATTTGTTTGCACTAAGAACAGAGCTAAATTACAGTACTATGTCCTACATTAACACCTATTCTTGGGTCAGCCTTGATATGTATGAAGTATTTACTACATCCATGCAACACACACATAAATACTGCACATAAATAAGTCCACAACTGGAAAACAGTTGTATTTAAATTTTTATTGATTCAATATCAACGGGGTCTTTTTCGTAATAATACAATATAAAAGATCATTTAATTTTATGTTTTTCCTACTTCAGCGCAGTAAAAATGATCTCTGTATTACAAACCACGAGCACTTTCTATAAAAGCTCCTGTTCCTATTCTAGTGCTGACAATATTGACCCCAAAGCAGAACTACAGGTTTTTTGTCATAGCCTTTAAATAGTACAGCACCTTTTTATGGTTACTTTTTTCCTTTAAAAAGAAAACAGTTTTGAATACCCTACTGTTAACAAAATTAGTCTGAGGAATAGTGGCAATACATGAAGCCGGGCTTTGGTTTTTTAAAGTTAAAAGGCTGGTGCTAAAATGATTCCAAAGAGCATCAGGGATGTCTTATTTCAGATATGAAATCCCGTGATTAACACTCACCAAAGGGGTTCATTTCCACTGGAAATCCATAAGTCCAAATTCTCCCCTCAGGCATGACCATGCAACTCCTATTGAATACAATGGAAATACATACATTTATCAAAGAACAGAATATTGCCTATAGGTTATCGTTAAGCCTGCGTAGAATATAATACCCTGGCAATGAAAGGAGATGGGTTACATTAATGAGAAAAGGAGTAACTTTTGTTATTTTCTCTAGTAACGAAAGGCACATAAATGTTAGAAAACAATGAGCATACTACAATAATCAAAGGAAAGACCATACTTGCTTAGGAAATCCCACTCTGAGCTCTTTTAGTTGAGTATTCGTACAGCGCCTTCACAAAGGAGTCCAGATCCAGGACTGTGGCTCCTGGATACTACAGTAGTACAAATAATAAATAAAAATCATACCCACCACCAATAAATAAAAATATTGTCAAAGTGCTTAATTGTAGCTTTTTTTACCGTCTACCTCCCATTTTCCCCCAGCATCACGTGGAAGTACCCTGTGCCCGGTCTTCTCCTGGTGCAGTATACTTCTTCCAGTGTTCCAGCATAACTACTTAAGAGACCAAGCCAAGAGACTGACTACTTGCAATCTGCACTTTATATGGGACATCACAGCTTTACAGAGACTGCTCTCCTCTGTTCAGTGGCCCTCCAAATCCTTATTAGAACTGGGCAAAATATTAATAATTATTTGTTTTAATCAGACATTGCCTGTTTTCATATTTGTGAAATGTCTGTGAAAGAATTTTACATCCATTTGATACTTCCCAATTTAATGTTATGTACATGTCATAAGGGAACTGCAACACTTTTTGTGACAAATGTTTGCATTTTTTTTAACTTCGAGCTTCCTTAACTTCGAGCTTCGAACAACAGTACTCGGTTATATTTGGTCCCAAAAACCCCATAGTATTGGCTCTGGTTTCCTGATTGGCTGAAGCCACTCTATGTAGTCAGCAGGTTTGGCGAAAAAACACTTTGATGTGTTTTCTAAGAGTAGTGCCTTCATATTGTACTTTTTTCCTGTGACAGTCAGGAAGAAAATTGTCAGCAGCACACAGAGAGTAGCTCTGTGATGTCTTGTGCTGCAGTATGTGTGGGAAAGCAGTTTATCATCCCTTAAAGAATTTCCAGGATTCTAGGGGTGTACTGGCCAGGACTGGTGGCCCCGCAAAGACACTGGAAGAGAGAGCAGTGCATCCGCCAAAGAAACTAGAGGAGGGTAGCAGGCAACAGGTCCTTTTTGCTTAAGAAGCAATCACCAAGTAGAGTTGGAAGGCAATTGTGTGGGGACAGTGGGCTGCAAGGCCTGGTGAGTTTCTCTATAGGTGCAGGCAGGTTGGATAGCCATCCACATTCAGCCTTTTGAGGTACCTTTCTCAATAAATATATATATAATTTAGTTTTGGGGAGGCTGGTTTACACCAGGCTGCTAGGTGTAGGTGGCTATGTTAAAGCTATAGTCCCGTGGCGTGCAGGTCATAAGAATCAATAATGTTGTAGGTACACTGAAGAGTTGGAAAACAGGCTGGGTTATCTGGTGCAACACCATCACAACAAAGCCTAACAACAATATCCATTATTCCCTCAAACTGGCTTCCCTTTTTCCAGCTGCTCCAAATTGAGGTTTAAACTCTTTGACAGTTTCTCCACCTGGGTGCTTGCAACATTACCATGGATTGTAGGGGATGGAGGAGAGGGAAAGACAAGCTCACAGTGTGCAGGATCAAAACCAGGTCCAGAGAAGTAGTCCATGACTGCGGATGCAGAAGAAGCGATGCCTCATTTACTGTCTCCTGGCCCATGGGCATCTCAGCCAGCTGCAATGCTAGCTGAATGACACTGTCTTCTAGCTGTCCATGAGCCAGAGATTTTTGTCAGCTAGCACACACCGCTGATCATCCAGTGCCTTGTCATAATGAGTGAGAGAAGCCCCAAACTCACAGGCCACCACCTGTTCCACTCTTCAGAAAAATCTGGCAGCTGTTTCCCTTTTAGTGGCCGCTGATGCTTCACTTCATCAAGTGGTCCCTCCCCCTGCTGAATGATAAAAGGAGATATGCCCATTTATTATGTGAAAATTCCATTTGTTTGTGCAGATATGCATTACGTGTGATGCACAGTGTATGCAGGTCAAACTTAAGCCCCAAACTTTACCAATTTGATCAGTGTTACATAAAGTTATGTACAGTCTCATAAATCCTTCATTTCTAGGCACAGTGGACTGAGTTAAGTATGGAGTGAAATTGGTATAGTTGTGGTGATTAATTTAAATGATATCATTAAAGCCAAAATTTCAATATAGGTGTGCTTGGAAGGATTCAATTTTTATCAGTAAATGTTGGGAATGTCCATTTCACCTTCTACACACAAATCAACTAAAAAAATATTTCCATCGACGATCACTGAAATTTACAGTTAGGCAAAGTAAGAAAAATGCTTCTTGAGAACTTACTAGAGTTTGATTTAAGACTATTTACTTGTATATTTTGACATGTGATACTGACAATGTGTGTTTCAATGGCTATCCGACATTAACTTTTTGAATCTCAGCTTTTCTGTCATTAAATAATTGTCTAGCCCTCTTCCCCATTGTTTAATTCCCCTGTAATTTCTCACAACTGTGAAAATGTGAATTGATAAAAATAGGAAAAAATAGTTAAAAATAAACATCAGTATTATTCATTGAAATTGTATTTAAATCTAATTAATCCAAGCATATATATGGGCTATGAAACTTCTGCTACAAAGTTTGTACATTCACTTTGTATGCGTAAAACTGCATTTTTTTAATGTAAAAACTGAAGTTTGAGTAACAACCAAGTAAGGACTTCAGTATAAGGCCCACTGTGCATCCTCATTACTGTGATCTTTCATTTAAAATGAAGTCAAAAAGCTTTTTACTTTTAAAGACACTGGGTCAGTTTTTTTGTTTCTCCTACAGTAGATGACTTCACTAACACATAAACAGTACAGAGAGCTACTGCATATCCCCTATCCTGTATCAGGTGTTAGTGATGTCTACATCCATTGACTGGAAGACGTAGAACCCTGAAATCATATCTTGGCAGGTGCTGGAAGTTAAGGGGAAAAATATTTTCTTTTTATGGGAATTAAAAATTTACTAGACTTTTATAATAAGGAAGAGGAGACATTGAACCAGAATTAAATAATGGGTCTGCTTATTTTCATTGTTCTTTATAAAGAACAATGTATGTATTTACAGCATCTGTAGTTTTGTCTATACATAAAGACAATGATTCTCCTCTCGGTTGCAATCATTTATATTCAGAATATCAAGTCAATAGAGTTACACCAGTGTAAATGAGAAGAAAGTTGGGCCCAGACTCTGATAATTTGGGCTCTTAAACTATTTTATTTTGTTGTTGTTGTTGTGCTTTTGAAATAAAATCATTACAGCTTACTTCTAGCAACCACATATAGGTGATGGATGTAATAGGACAGAGAATTAGAGAGAGAGAGAGAGAGTGTGTGCAAAATTCTATTTGTTATGTCTGCATTTTAGCAGCAAGGGCCAAAACTTACTTCCATTGAAGTTAATGGGAGTTTTGCCATTAACTTGTGTGGGATCAGGATTTAGCCTTAACTGAGTGCATCTCATAAATAAGCTTGTCTGAACAAAGTCACTTAAGTATCTGACTGGTAGAGCTTCAGAGAGTATTCTGGACACTTTATTACTTCTCTTTCTATTACGTCTCTGTTTGGTAACCTTCCTTCCTTTTTACAGCCATAATGTAATCTTTGTACAGTACTGAAATTTAATGCGATCTTTACAGGAAACACTCAGCCAGCATTAAGTTGTGTAACTAATGAAACAAATGTCATAGCCATGGTCTATAAATTTCTTTACCATAGTTGCCCAGTAAAAGGCAACAGACCGGAGTCTTCCCTGGCTATTGACTTCAGTGGGGTTGCTCCTGATTTTCACCAGAGAGAGCTGGAGAATTGGGCTCAAGACTTTGTGTTGATGTCTGATGTTTCAAAAAACAAAACCCACGCTAAGGCTTACTTTTACAGAAGTAATTAACTTAATAATAGTTTCGAAAGTGTGTTGATTTTTTTTCAGGTATGCATATAATAAAGCAAAGATAACTTGTAAAATAGCTTTTTGATAAAAAAAGATTTGACAGTAAGGGGCACATATTAAACCATGAGTACTTCAGTTGCACCTGGTAAATATACACATCTGTGCATACAAGTATTTGTAAATGCCTAATATTAACTGCCCACTCAAGCGACTAAATGAGCAAATAATGTAAACACCAAGGGTGTGCTTCTATGCTAGAAACACAACATGGAACTCACAGGGGGGAGTGGCTAAGGTGGCTTTAAGCCTTTGTGTCCTCCTGATCCTTGGCTGCTCAGGAGGCTGGAGAGGTACCTGGTATTTATGGCAGCCTCCCCAGGCCTGCTCTGTGGGTGAAAGCACTGAGCAAAATCTCCACAGCACCGCATTCTGGGCATTCACCCCCAACAAAACCCTTCCCAGCCCTACCCTTAGTACACCCCCTCCCACTGCTTTTGCCAGGCCTTGTGAGGTGGCAACCTTATGGCTGTCTTCTGCAGTACTTGTGCCAGATGAATCCTCCCTGACCAGATTCAGGGATTTTAGAGTCCCTTTACACCATTCTGTTCCCCATTTTTGCCAGTGGAAAGGAACTGGAGCAGGGATGAGGCTCTCATGCAAAATATATTTTCAATTGCATTTACCTACTTTGTGCAGAAAATGCATTTTGCTTGTTCAGTTTCCTACTTAGGGTTGCAGTTCGGGTAATGGGCTTTGGAAATCTTGTGAATCATAGACTATCAGGGTTGAAAGGGACCTCAGGAGGTCATCTAGTCCAACCCCCTGCTCAAAGCAGGACCAATCCCCAACTAAAACTTTGTGCTTGGATAGCAGAATATTTAAGTGCTTGCCAGCAGATCCAGGTACTGATATTGTACAGATGTAGTCTTCTGGTTCAGAAAGATGTCTGGTCAAATCTGTTAATCCCAATAATATTTTAAAGCTGCTTTCAGATTTTTTTTTCCATCCCGAAAATGTATAAGAATATAAACCAATGTAACAATCAAAATGAAAGAAATCATTGGAGTCAGCATCGTTTAGAAACAGGGCTCTGTGCAGGCTAACATCAGTGCCAAGGGTGCTGATCCACAGCTATGGAGTTTTTATCTTCCTCGTCTACCGGTGAAGGACCCCCTCAGGAGTAGCTGCATATAGCAGATGAACACAAATTGGAGAGATAGATTCTCTGAATAGGTGGGGCTCAATCTTTAAGGGCACTGAGCACCTTGTGCAGCATGCTGAGTACCCCCATCTCCAATTAAATTAATGGGAATTGAGGGCACTCAGCACCTTGCAGGTGTTGCTCAGCAGTTGCAGAATTAGGCCCTGGGAGACCTAGGTACACTTTAATCAAATAATTACTATGGGGGGCATGAGGGAGAGGCTGCAGGGAGAACAAATTAACCATCTACTTCTATTTGAAGGGTGTTATCTCTAGTTTCTTTTGATAGGCCCATAGCTTCTGAAACCCACCAATACCTCTTTTAAGACAAAACCAGGATGGATCTGTTCCCCTCGTCTCACACACTTAACGTTAGTGTTAAGTGGAAACATACCATGCACATTCTATCTTTTTAACCGGGAATTGATTTCACACTCATCACCACGGTATTCTTAGCGCTTAGATCTTCTCACGGCAAGAAGAGAAAAAATGTCTTGCATTCCTTAATTCTGTATAGTATTACTCAACAAAGCACACATGAGCACAACAGGCCAATTGCAAGCATATACTGTGGTTCCCATTTGAAGTCTACAAACAGCTTGTCAAAAAACAATTAACGAACTATGAAACATCTCTTGTATTCCCATAGCATTTCCTAGTTTTGAGTCAGATTAAAGTTACATTTTACTGGTATAGTCCGAAAAGCTGTGAAAATGTAGTAGCGTCCTCTGTGTTTTATTAGGAATTATGTCAGAGCAAAATACTGTGCCATATTCAAGTATATAACATGGTATTTTACTATTCTACTACATATGTTTTGTATTCCATATTAAATGCCTACAACCCTAGCATTTTTAATGATCCCCATGCTCTCTTTGCGTTCTAAATTCCAGCTCAGTCTGTTGCAGATTCCTATAGTTTCACTGAAGCTAAACAAAACAAAACAAAAATCAAGAAATTTGAGAAGCATTGTTCTTTATCAAACTGTTGGGCAGCTTTAAAATATTTGAACTGACTTCTACTATATAGGGCTTGATCCTGTATCTTTTGTGAGAATAAAGCACTCCTTATTCATGTGAGGTGCTAATGTTGTGCCAATGTTAAAAGGGCAGATGGGTTGACCAGGTAACTATAGGCTGGTTAGCCTGACATCAGTCCCTGGCAAAATAATAGAAAAGCTCACATGGGATTCAGTCAGACTCATAGAGTTTAAGCAGGGCCGTCCCTAGCTATTATGGGGCCCTACGCAGCCGCATACCTGTACGTTGCAGGCCACAGAACCTCATCCACCCACCCACCCTGGTAACAGGCCCATAAACTCTGGCTGAGTTACAGAAGTCCTCAAACCATGGTTTAAAGACGTCGCGTTACAGAGAATTCACCATTTACCAATTAATAAAGCCAAATGCAAAGTTATACATCTAGGAACAAGGAATGCTGGCCAGACCCAAGGAATGCTGGGGGACTATATCGGAAAGCAGGACTCTGAAAAGGATTTAGGTGTCATCATGGACGAGCAACTGAACATGAGCTCTCAGTGTGATGCAGTGGCAGAAAGGGCTGATGCATTCCTTGGACATATAAATGGGGAGCAGTGAGTAGGAGTAGGGAGGTGATTTTAGCTCTGGTAATTGGTGTGACTCATACTGGATACAGTTCTGGTGTCCACACTTTTAAAAGTATGTTGAAAAGAAAGAGCCACAGAAATTATTCGAGGGCTGCAGAAAATGCCTTACAGTGAGAGATTTAAGAGCGCAATCTATTTAGTTTATCAAAAAGAGGATTGAAAGATGACTTGATTACAGTGTATAAGTAGCTTAATGTGGAGAAAATACCAGATACTAAAGATTCTTTAATCTAGCAGAGAAGGGTTTAACAAGAATCAATGGCTAGAAGCTGAAGCCAGACAAATTCAAATTGGAAATTAGGGACACATTTTTAACAGTGAGGGTGATTAACCTTTGGAACAAGCTACCAAGGGGAAGTGGTGGATTATCCATCTATTGATGTCTTCAAATCAAGACTGGATGCCTTTCTGAAAGATATACTTTAGCCAACACAAGTTATTGCGCTCAATACAGAAATAACTGGGTGAAATTTAAGGGTCTGTGATATGCAGAAAGTCAAACTAGATGATCTAATCCCTTATGACCTTAAACTCTATGAGTCTGAGTAGTGCAGTTGAGTTCAGCAGGACTACTTACAAGTGTAAAGATTAGTTGTGTGTGTAGGGGCTGGATTAGTAATGCATACCATGGGAAAAATCCGGACTTCACTGAAGTCAGTGAGAGTTTTGCCAGTGACTTCAGCGGGTCCTGGTTTTACCCTAAATTTTCAGTAAGGACCCACTTTACAATGACTTGTGCACGTGAGTAAACTTATATACATAAGCATTTGCAGGAGCAGGCCCCAAAATGTTTAAGACTTACACTAATATTTTTGTATTATAACAATACTGTTATCATACCTTCTCTTTCAGGAATTTAATACATTATGTGCATTTGATGAGGAGCTGGCATGCATAGCTCTGGTGATGCATTATTCTGCTTATATGCATATGGGTCACATTTACATGAGGATAACATGATGCAAAAAGAACTCAGTGTGGTAGGAAATACCGTAATTCCATTCATAGGGACAGGTCAAAATGTCCTCTGCAGTTTCAGTAATTTGCCTGTTTGCATCAAGATGAAGCATGGCATGCTGCAACCTGTAATCTCTACAGGTCACCATTGTGTATAGCAGGCCATAATTCAGAACTCCACGGGCCACATTCTGCCCACTGAACACAATTTGGATGCCCTGCTATATAATAGAGGCTCTTGGATAATCTCAAACACTGGCAGTCATAAGGAATGTTAAGCATCATGAGCTGCTGGGGAACATTTAAAAGAATCACATATTTTTGAAGAAATATAATACAATTGCATTATTCAGTACGTCTGCTAGTGATCATTTGCCAAAAGAATAAATATTGATTTATATATACACATACATATGTGTGTAATTTCCCCTGAAGATGGTCTGAGTTTTGCAGACAAAAATATTACTCTTAGGAAAATTTTTAGTTTTGTTTTTAATAAATTTTATGTTGTTTTAAATTGCTTCCTTTTTAAAAAATGTTGCAAGCCTCAGAGGTTACAAAAAAATCTCTCTAGTCACCTCATGTTTATATATACATTAGTCTAAATATGTGTAGATATGTATAACTGATGTACAATAATGTGTAGCATTTATAGGGTGTTTCATCTTCAAAGCACATTATAAATATTAACTAATTCGCAGAATACTTCTATAAAGTATGTCTTTATTATCTCCTTTTGTGGATGGGGAAACTGATGCAGAGATGTTAAGGGACTGATCCTTCAACCATCACTCACACTAGTAGGCTTTACTATATGTGTAGTCTCATTGACTTCAGCTGACTTACTTGTGTGAGCAAGGGTTGACGGATCCATGTCAGAGCCAGAAATAGAAACCCAGGAATTCCAGACTTTGCCTATCTTGTCATGACTCAGATAGGATGTTTAGATATCTTGTAGTGTTCTGCTGGACTGTAATTTGCCTCAGATGGATTTAGGTTATGTAAAGTTCTACAGTTCTTATTACGCACAGTTGATAAACAGCTATAATGTACTTTGTTTTAAAAAGATGTTATGATTTGTTTACACAACGTCTGAGGTTGCAACAACATTGGCGGACAGAGAAACTATTTGAGGACCTACAGGATGTGCAAGGTAGCATGGAAACGGAGGAAACATAAAGTCCCACAGGAAAATTTAAAAAGCAATTTCAATGGTGCAAAATTTCACTCCAGCATTTTTGCGTGTTATTTTCCCAAGCTTTAGCATACCCTAAGGATTAAAAAGTTACCTAGACTGTGAAATAATTCCTTCACTCCTAGGGTATTGAGATTATATTACAATCTCAGAAACTCTTCTATCCCTTGGGCAATATTTTACACAGCTATGGCTTCATATTAATATTTTACTGCTATTGCCCTTCTAACCAGTCATGATTTATATAATATAACCTGCCACCTCTTTTACAATTGCATTTTATGGTTGTATTTGTAGACATTTCTAAAAGGAAATCTAATTCTTTCTTTGGTTTTCTGCTTCCTTGAAAGAATGAATGTGTGTTGTAATGTAGTTTATAGTAAAATTTGGAAGAAAAAAATACAGTACAAGCATAGGTTGAAATATTGCTCTCACTGATGCCAAGATAAATCCAGAGTAATTCCACTGAAGTAAATAGAGTTACTCTGGATTTGCCTTGGTGAAACTGAGAGGAGAATTTGGCCCCCAGATTTTTAAATGCTTATGTTAAAAGCCAAATGCTAATGTGGCTGTACAACAAATTGCCTTCACGGTACTTTTTAACGCCATATTCACAATTCTGCTCAGTTATGTAAGTGCAACTTTTATTGATGTCATTTGGATTTACACCTATGTAACTGAGAGCTGAATTGGGCCCAAAATTCTACAAAAGAGGCACCCGACATTTAATAGCAGATATCATGAGACATTGTTTTTAGTATTTTCAATAACTAAATCTTGTTTTCAGGTTGTGGAAAACCAAACAGTCTTGAAAAATGTCATTCAAATCTGAACAAAATGTGCAGTGGTTGCAATTATCAAGTCGACATACCATTGATTAGTATGTAGTTATTTCAGTAGATACTGTGCTGTGAAAATGTTGGTAAATATTGACATTTTAATCTTGGCCAGTGCTCAGCGCTTAGTTAGTGACAGATGAACCTCATCACTAATCAGATGCTTCATAGTTTTATTTTTATCAACTTATTTTAGAGTTTTCTATACTGCCCATCACCTATGGAAGGTCCCTAGTGGTCTGCAGGAGTCTTGTGCTCATAGACTCTTAGACTTTAAGGCCAGAAGGGACCATTGTTATCATGGAGTCTGACGTCCTGCACATTGCAGGCCACGGAACCTCACCCACCCACTCCTGTAATAGACTCATAACCTCTCGCTGAGTTACTGAAGTTCTCAAATCAAGATTTAAGGACTTCACGTTACTAAGAATCCACCATTTACTTTAGTTCTGCTCTTCTCCATTCCTGGTTGCAGGAAGCTCTGCTTGGGATATAATTAAATGCTTTTCCCCGAAAGACGAAAGTAGAGAGATTTCACTGAGCCCCCAAAGTGGGAAGAGAGCTTGAAAGACAGATGTCAGTAAGCAGCAGTGCTGCTCCTGAACTGACTACTAATAGTGACAAGTTCACATTAGTCTCAGGGTATGTCTACACTGCAGCTAGAAATGTGCTTCCCAGTATGGACGTGGCCAGTATGGGTGGGTAGCTCTGTTTGAGCTAGTGTGCTAAAAATAGAAGAGTGGCTGAGGTGGCTTAGACCAGCCACCTGAGTACATACCCAGGGGTCAGGTGTGATTGTACTTGGATGGGTGGCCCGTGCCTTTGCCCATGTCACCATGGTCACACTGCTATTTCTAGTGCAGAGCTAGTGTGTTTCTGTCTCCCTGTGCTGGGAAACACCTTCCTAGCTGCAGTGTAAACATAGCCAGAATTGGCATTGGATCAACTGGAAACAAAAAATTTTAATTAAAAGTTGAAAAAATGTCATTTTGGGTTGAGCAAAAGTTTAATTTTAGTTTTTTAACCTTTTAAAAAATAAAATGGAAGAAAAATTCTAAATGAAGAGTCATTTCACACTGAAAAATTGTTTTGACTTTTTCAGAATTTTTTCCCAGCTGAAGCAGTAGACAAATTGAACATGGATTTGCAAATATTTCAATGTACCCAAATATGCATTTTTCATCAAAAAAGAGTTTTGTCCAAAATATTTTGCACAACTGGACTCTGAACCTCTCTTGCATACCCTCAGGAGAAGTAATTTTCTTCAAGGTGTTAGAGGTTGTGATCCAAAAGAAAAAGACGCTTAAAATCACCCCCGAAGTAAGTCTTTCACAAGACACTGGGTTATTCACCAGACCACTGGGTAATTGGACAAACCACAACAACCTTTGCCTTAAAATAGCTGCTTTTCAAGTTTAAGCTAACATGAATAAAACATCACACTGTGAACTACAGTTACCTAAAATGATATAAAGATTTCCTAGGCCTCATCAAGGAGCTATTTTCATACTGTACTTTTAGAAGTAAATGGAAGAACATGCCAGTTCAGAAAAATCTGCAAAGGGAAATGTAAAATAAATTAAAATTATAAAAAAGGTTTAACAGTATGTTTATATCTCAAAAGACCTTGGGAAAAAAAGAGTTTATGGCTTTGATTGGCAGGAGGTATAATTTTGCTGTTTAATTTGTATTGTGCTAGGAAAGAAATCCAGAATATGCTTCTCTGATCTGTGTAGTTTTATAAGCCCTGAATTTCACTGGACTATATCAGTCTTCCTTTTAAGGTTTTTTCTCTCCCAAGTGTTCTTTCAGTTCTAGACCACATTAATTGCTTCCATAAGGCAGAGCTTTGTGATCAGAGTCAGTACCTAGTGGGCCCTCTTAGGCCTGGGCTCAAATGAACATCATATCTTTTGAGGAAAAATAGCTTAGTAGTAAAGATATCCTCACAGAAGTGTCCACAAAAAATACAGACTTGTACAATATCATTGGTAGTCCTAATACGGGTGGCTGACTGGAAGATCTAGCAGTTCTATTTATTTTTCCTTCTTTTCTTGTTTTGTTTCGTGGCCACTTTAATCTTTAGTGTACAATGAAAGGTGTGTGAAATCTGAAATTATAAATCTGTTTATAGCTGTAACTCACTTTTCCAGCGTAACAGAGTTTGACACCGTAATAAACACAATTTTTCGGTGGAAAGGTGCTTTGATAATTCTTTGTCCAGTCTCTAGTTCCTTTTCATTGTAAATTCTAAGGTAGCCTTTTATTCCTTTCTTCTTCCTCCTTTTTTGTTCATGCAGCTTTTGCAGCTGATTGATTTATTGTTCTGCTACCTGAATTTCAATAATCTCTGTTGACGTCAGTGAATATTTATTAACAAAAGTACAATGCCAGAGTCAACTGTACTTTCTCTTGCTATTGAATCCTATCAAGTGCCCGTGGCTTCCAACAAATACTTTCTATTAGTGTTAAGGGGCGTTAGAAAGCATTTTCCCCCTTCCGTGCTTGAGGTGTGACATAACTGATTATGCTCTCCCTCGTTACTTATGAACACAGAGATGCAGAGTGAACGCTAGTGTGAGAAATATAGTATTACATTGAAATTCTGGCATGGGTACACACATATAATCCCAGTTGAGAGAGAACATGGCAGGAAGAAGAAAAGAGCACCACTTGACATCTTCCAGAATAGATTGAATAGGACTCCATCCCCAGAGCAGGGGAAGAATGGACTGAACAGGAGATACCAAAATGAGTCTGAGGAAGGGAAAAGGAAATTAACAACTGTGCTGCTTCAGTCTCTGAATGGCCAGTCTCTAAAGATAAGTTATGACTCAGATAGGTTGTTATTGAAAGTTATCACCAAACAGCTTTTCAGCTGCCTGTGTAACTTGGGTGGTTTCATTCCATTTCCCAAGGAACAGTTCTCCACATCCCCAGAATAAAAACCAACATGGATGGCAGTCTCAGCAGGATGCCAAGGAGTGAAATGGCCATTGAGGCCGAGATTTCATCCTGATGTGAGGTATTCCCTCCAGGTCAAGGTTGAGACATGTTGGTGGGTCCATGTGGACATCCTTCACCCCTGCTGCACTTTTTCTAAAGGACTCAGTCAGCACTTTTTGCCAATATTTGGTGATTACTTGTTCTGTTCATTCCTTCTGAAGCATCTGGCATTGGCCACTATCAGAAGACAGGATACAGGGCTAGATCGACCTTTAGTCTGACCCAGTATGGCTGTTCTTATATTCTTATGTACTAGATTCATATGTTTAAGCAGTACAAAGTTTTGGGTGCATATCTGAACTGGCCTATAAATACTAATCCTTCTATGGTTTGTCCATCACTAATTAATTACTCGATAGTTGTCATAATTTTAACAATACAGATATATCTTCATTTTATCACAATAATCTTTTATATGGCTTTATGAATTCACTGTATCCATCCTCATAAGTGCTCAAAATTTGCATGAATACATAAGAGTATCAGTAAATTCATGCTTATGTAGAGGTGCAAAGTATGAGCATAGGGAAACACATTGTGACCAATGAGGTGATGGCTCAGATTTTTTGATCTGGGAAGTACATTCATTATATTGTATTAGCCAACAAATGGCATCCAGGAACTGTCTGACTATTCTGGATGAGAGAATTACCTCAGTATTCTGGTTCTGCTAATGCACCTCATTTCTCTGCCATTATATTCTTGGTCATGGTGTCATGCTAGCACAGAGGGTCTAGGAGTAACCTGCAGATACTCATCTAGATCTGGTTCAGAAGAGACTGAACAATTTGATTGACAATGTCATTATGCTTGACTGGTTGTTTATATGGTTGGACTGCTAAGAAGAGAAATTGGGCCAAATGCATTGCTAGTATAGGCAGGCTCAATACTACTGAAGTAAATGGAGTTGCATTCACTTATGCTGGAGGTAAATTTGACCCTTTGTCTATAAAACCCAGGCAGTGGACACTTAGGCATATTCTTTCAGTATGCTGGATTTTTTTTAAGTATTATTTGCACTAAGGTTTGTGATTTTTCAAAGAAAAGCATGTGGTGAAAAGGAAGACAGCTGTATTGATTAACCAAAGAAAACGCATGCAAGATAAAGGATAATGTGTTCAAAGGACATATAACAATAGCACAATGCACTAACATGCTGGGAATCTGAGCTTCATACTCTGGCTTGGTTCCTGATTACTGGGGTGGCTGGAAGCACTGTGGAAGAGTTCTGTGGTGAGCCACTGGCCACTGTAGTTCTCTGAGAGCTTCAAGGGCAGTATTGTAAGGCTGCAAATCCTGATCTCAACCCCAACACTGCATGAGAAGTGAATATACATGTGTAAATCAGTGCTATTATAATGTAAGTCTTCACTTTCCCGGTACCTCTTGGATAGATCATATTTTCTAACCTGCAGTTTAAGAACCTGTGTGATTTGCATAGCAGTGTATATCACTGCATTCTGGATACGGTGGTGTAAATAAATGTCAGGTTAAGGTTAACATTGACATCAACAAGTAAATTACAAGACTGAATTGTTTATCTAAGATATGTTATGCACAATGATTTTACATCTTACTTTTTGCACGCTTTCATAGTGTTTCTTGATTATTAAGTCAGGTACAAATTATACTGTCAAATCTGAAGACTTCTTTTCTGGAAGAAAGATGTCACAAAAAGAAACTGCAGTGCAGAGGGAGAGAGTTAAGCAAAATTTGTTACAACATTGTTTATGATCCAAGAGAAGCTATGAGAATCCCAGAGGGGAGAATGAAACATGTCCAAGAAAGGGGATGGAGGCAGGATTGGTTAAGAAGAAGAAGAAGCTCTACAAATGCACTGGAAATTTTGGAGAGCATTAGTAAATTTGATCCAAGGTGAGATGTTGGCATTGTGTGCCCGCTAGCACAGCACTTTGTCTGCAAACATGGTCAAATTTAATGAAGTCCAAAACCATGCTGCTTAACATTCCTGGACTCATAAGGGAAACGAGAAAAATAATAGGGCAGGAAGCTTAAAATGATTTTGTAACTCTTTTCTTAATACTTTCTATAACATCACATTTCATAATTCAGCATATCCAATCCTACGGTATTTTACAATAATTGCTGGGTTTCTGAGTTTTATGTAAATTTTAGGTTCAAAGTCAAGGAAATCTCTTGTAATTCAGGACAGCTGATAGTTCTGAGCAAAATTGTGAAGGAAGGAGTATCAGTACTTTCATAGTGAAATGGCTCTTCCTCACCTACAGAAACTACCTTCCATCACTGAAATAAAATCCTCAAAAAAACAAACAAACAGCAAAAAATTCTAGGTTAATGTTATGTTTTTATATAATTCTGAAAATATGATTTAATGCCAGTTTATCAATAATGAGAAGCTGCCTGATAAGTCTTCCAGGTTAAGGAACAACTTTGGGTTATGTCCTGGGTTTGTGTGTTTACTGTAAGACTTGGCTTGGGCTAATCTAACCTGCATATTACAATTTTTAAAAAGTGTCTTGTTCTTAGTTGGCTAATCAGTTGCATTTCTGCAATTGCATTGATGCTGTCTCTTGTTTGTAGTCAGTTCTTTAATTCTGTTTCATCCTGGGCACCCTCCAGAAGACCACAGTTGACCTCTAAACGTTCCTTAGGCCCCAGTATGCATTGTAATTCGGTGACAAAATCATTGTGGGGTTATTTTGTCCAAAATTAATTCGTAGATATTTTTAATCCTGCAAGCCAGATTCAGTCCTACGTGTGCAGGGATCTCCTTGGGCCCATAGGCACTGACTCCATGGGTGCTCCAGCTCTGGAGCACCCATGGGGAAAAAATTGTGGGTCCTGAACACCCACCGCTAGCCCCCCGATCAGCTCTTCCCCCTCCCAGCCAGCGCCTCCCACCTTCTGCGATCAGCTGTTCCACGGCATGCAAGAGGCTCTGGGAGGAGGAGTGAGGGTGGGGTGCGCTCGGGGGGAGGGGATGGAACAGGGCAGGAAGAGGCAGGGTGGGAGTGGGACCTTGGGGGAAGGGGTGGAGTGGGGGCGGGACCTGGGGCACAGCAGGGGTCGAGCACACCCCGGCACATTAGAAAGTTAGTACCTCTGCTGGGGCTCACAGAGGAAGTTAGCTGAGGGGTAGAAAAGAGGAGAAGGGAGAAAAAAGTATTATCAGCCCCTTCCACAGCAGTTCTACTAGGGGAGAACAGCTTTGTTTTACACTTGGGGTTCCCTAGAAGCCCCACTGGTGGATGCACTGCCTGTGTTGACCTTGTATCATCACAGGCTACTGAACACAGTTCATGGCCTGTGCCCATCACCTCTGGCCTCCGGAGACTGCCGGTAACTTGCACATGTGCATTACTGCTCCTAGTGGAATGAACTTACTGTCACCAGAGACCCACACCTTGGAGTCCACAGCTGTGAATCTGGCCTTCTATTTGTAATCTGGGCATATTGCTATATCTTTAAACTGCCTCCTCTTGGGTATCCTTGATCTGTCAGGTGTCACACTACATTATACACTGTACATCTTCCCTATTAAATTATTGAGCCTCACTCATTATTTCATGCCCTGTTTAACTATTTGTATAGAAACAGATCATATGTAGAGACAGACCATAGAGTAAAGTTGGGAGACTTTTTTGTTGAATATACAGTATACTAGTTCTTAATGCAGAGACATGTTATGCAGATTAAAGTTGGGGTCTATAATGAGGGGAAGATTGTGGCTGTACTTATACTTTTAAAGAAAAGTTGGACTAGCTTGGAAGATAACAGAATGCACAATCAAATATATTTTTTAAATTGTTTGATTTAAATACTGGCTGTTGAGAAGAAGTTGCTACTATGATCATCAGAACACTTGTACAGGTGGGAAATAGCTGTCACGGTAGAGTAAAGTAAAAAAATTAGCACCTTTTAGATAATGTGCCATGAAATACTGCCTATGGGCTAAATCCTGCAGACCTTACTCAGATAATTCTCTCATAAACTTCAATGGGAACCTTGTCTGAATGCAGACTACAAGATTAGGCCTTATGCTGTACATTATCACACTGCCCTGGCCTTCCACTCCTTGTATACCCATTTATAATAACAAGGATGTGACAAAGGAATGGAAATGTGGCTGCAGTCAAGACAGCAAGAAAGAAGCACCTGCCATTAATCCTGAATGTATAAATGAAGCTTGTGTCTGTACTCAGGGGCAGCAACAGCTGTAAAATATAGTTGACCCTTACTTCAGCTTTGTTCTCAGTTGGCAGGTGCCTGGACGCCTTTCAGTCTGCTTTGGAACACCCTGTTTTAAAAAGAGCAGTATTTATCACCTAATTATGAATGCAAATTTTGCATGTGTTTGTGATTTACGAGGCCTTGCGTATGCCAAAGAGGCTATAAACTGTATTTGAAAATGTATGGCAGTCTGCAGTAGATAATTACTCTTTGAGAAAAGAGCCTCTGTTTCCAGTAAAAACATAGTAAAGTTATTTCAGAAATGTTCTGACCTCAGACGTTTCACATAACGGACACAAAATGCTTTCACATTTGTGCAGCAGTTAGAGGCCTGATCTCTGCCATCTCACAGACGAAAGCACAGAAAGCTCCTTTGGAAAAAGGGCAAGACATCTCTGTTGCAGCCTTCGAAATTAGCATTTTTTTAACTCACTCAGTTCTTTGTATCTATGCTCTTAAGAAGAAAGAATAGAGTTTTGGGGAAAAACAAACCCCCTGCAACACTTGCCCTCCTTTAAACAAACCAGTCCCCAACTCTCACCCCACCTCCACAAACATTTCTTTGCCTCAGACCAAATCTGTACAGCCTTTCCTCCCTCTCCCGAAAACACACACATCAATAAAACCTGCAGTACAACCATGGGAGAATTTCTCCACACAAATGGAAAGAAGATGTCAAAGGCCGAGGGTTGGAGATTTCCTTCTTAAAGTTCCCAAAACAATGGAAATGGTATTCTCAAAAATTAGAGCTGGGTGAATACAGCCATAAAATATTACTTGAATATTCTTACAATGAAATGCCACTGATTCCCTTTACTGGTATTTACAAGAGCTAATTTTTATTTGCAAGAAAGCTCACAGAAAGTAAAAAGCATTGTGAATAAAAGTACAAGTGTTTGTGAGAGTATTCACACCAAAAATGCCCCTGTGGCCATTTTGAAAAGATATTTTTATTTGTTCATACAATAGATTTGTTGAACATTAACGAATACTTTTGGATAATTTGTAAGCAGAAAGGTGCATTCTTTTAAATTATAAAATGTCCAATCAATAAACAGAAACAATACCATGTGACTTGGGTAACTAGCCATATTGTGCAAAAAGCAAATACTCACATCAACCAATTTGAGCCATCAGACAATTGTAAATAATTAACTAATTCACAGAAATCAGGGTTTTTTCATGGATAATCTACAAAGAGAAAAGAGGGCAAAAATCATTGGATAAGTTATTTGAAACAAATAATAGAACCAGCTCTATTAAAAATCATAGGTTGGATTCACATTCATGTTCCCAGAGCTCTAGCATGTCTCCTGGGAAGAAGGTCGTGGTGGTGCAAATTGACTGCATCCTTAGTTGTGTCATAGTGGACTAATTACATGCCTGTGAGCCCAACAAGTGGGTGGCACTGGTCGGGAAGGGCTGTAGCTGCAACAGTTGTACCATGCCTTCAGCAGTTTCTGCCAGTGGAGTTTCTGTTGAAACCAGACTGTGAATAACTGCATTTCACCCCCACCAACAGAAATCCCAAGAGAGTACAGTGGCAGTAAAATGCTCTGCCCTTCCTTAAGTTGAGTTGAATACCTTTGGGTTGCAGAGGCCTCACTGGCACAGGGAGTGTAATATACAGCGTTACTGAATCTGGTCCCTTAGCTATAGTGCACAATTGGTGGGTCGTCAAGGGTCAGTTAAAGGATTATTTTTTTAAGGTAATGGAATGTAACCACAGTCGATATTGTATTCTCGGTTCAGTGGTCACCATTTTAAAGTCAGTGTTTGCCAACAATTACTACACACCTGCTATACTCTCAGACACTATTCTGCAGTAACTATTCGTAAATGTTGATATATGTTTGTCTGAGAGCTTGCAAGCTTGATATATATATATTCACATGTTTTAAAGCAGGCCGGCTGAAAACGTGCTGCATTATTATCCCTCTGAGTCACATCAGTACAAGCATTCATGGGGTCAGTTGCTGACACAGAATACAGAATTCTGCATGCAATTTTAACTGTTTGTCATGTGAACCTCAGTGTGTAAGCTGACCAAGTGAATGCACACAGACAAAAGTTCATCACAAGTTTATCTGTGCTTTAACTTGTTTTTTAAACTTCAGGAGGGGACAGTGTCCAGCCTCTGTGTGGGAATATAAGGGGGAGAGGGCCACAATGACAGTCATGGTATTCAATTGAGTGCAAGGGCTCCACTCCTCTAGCTGCCCCAAAGGAGAAATGGGAAGGAAAGGAGGAGGCCAGGGCTTGATTCTTCCCCCCTGCACCAGCCAGAAGAGATGGCCTGCTACAGAAGTTAACATACATTGCATCTCTTTAAAAGGTGTAGTAGAAGGGGCTCTCCTACATGCACCAGCAACTGGCTAGCACAGGAATTTTCAAAGCTTTTTTCGCTGTAGCCAGCATCCTAACAGACAGTGTTTCATGGGCCACTTCTTCCATTTGCAAGTCATGCAAACCACTTCCCCTCCCATTTGTGATTATTAAAAATCCTTCTGGCAGTTATACTGCTTGCTTACATGGAAAAGTAGCATTAGGAAGATATTTAGTTCGTTTTAACTATGCTGCTAGTGGTGCCGCTCTCTGATAGTGGTACTTTTTTCCTCTTCTTCTCTTGTAGCCATGGCCCCTATTGAACACAACTAGACTGGGCTTGTCCTCTTTGTTTCCAGATGCTTTTATCAGTGCCCATACTCTTCTTTGCACTGAAACACCTGGACATCTTCAGAAGGAGCTGGAAACTTGTAGGCAGAGTCAGCACCATTTAATCTGCCAGTTCTGTGCAGACTACCAGCAAGTGATCCACAAATCATAGCTTGAGAACTGGGTCTAGAAAGTTGATTCTGAACAGTTGCACAACACAGAAGTTGGGAACTTGTTCAGACAACAGAGAATAATGAAAGAACCTATAGTGCCACCCTAATATCACCACTACACCATTTTGTTTGTCTGGTGTTTTTAAAATAATTATCCTTCATTCTGAAAAGTCATATCAAACTGAATTCTGATAAAGAAGAGCTCACTTTCCTCTACGACTCACAGTATGCCACTGGACTGAACATGACTTGCTATGCTCCTAGAATTCCTAATCTAATTTTCCTTTACTTTTCTAATTTAAGAAGGCTGCCAAAATACATGACAGATTTATTAGCCATATTTGGTAAAAAGTTTTACTGTTTTAGAAAACGCTTATTACCAGATGTAGGATGAAATCCTGGCTCTGTTGAAGTCAGTGGGAGTTTTGCCATTGCCATTTGCTATTGCCAGGAGTTCACTCATGTTTTTTACTGTTGTGAGTAGTCCCACTGAAGACGGTGTGCACAACTCAACAGGAGTAACCCCACTACACCTGCTACTAAATCTTTGCAGAACCTGTCCCTAAAATACCTGCAGCTTATGGAATGAAAACCGTAAGAAATCATAACATTAGGGATAGATCTCTGGATCATTCAGACCTGCTTCTTACTGTATCCCTGTAACTGATCACTGAACTTCATTAGCATCAATAATTTGTCAATTTTTTTTCTATTTTTTTCAGGGTCCTCCTGGTCCAAAAGGTGAGAAGGTGAGTACACATATTGTCAACACTTACAAAATAAATGGAAACCCCTCCTGGTATTAACTGAACACATAGTTTATATTGACGCAGTATGATGTGAAATTATGTAAGAGAGTTGGGTAGCACACAGATGCTGTGTTAAAACTATCATCTCATCTTTCCCCTTTGCAGGGAGATCAAGGTGATCAGGGCCCTCGGGTAAGCATCTTAAAAAAAAAAAATGTTGCACTTCCCCTTCCCTGAGTAGGCTATTAGTCCTTAGCGCAAAACTAAATGAAATATAGTGTCTTAGCTAATCATGCTTATTAGCTGCATTTACCCTGCATGTTGTAGTAAGCGTCTGCAGGACAGCAAATATAACCAAATAGTCTCTGGGAAGCATTTGAGTAAGAATAGCCACACATACTTTACTATATATGAAAATATACAACTGCTGCTAGTGGGGGGAAATGCATTTGACAGTGAATGTGCTCTGCTGTGTAAGAGTTGGTTTGGTTTGCCAGAGTAAACCTTCCAGTTTTCCCAGCCATCTTTCAGGTCTTGCATGGACTCCTATAATGCAGAGGGCATGTGGGGTTTATAATAAATTTGGTCCTATATTTTCTCTTAAAATATCCATTATTTAGAGAATTATAAAAACATGGCACATTCATGGGCTAGTTCTTGTGCCTACATACATGTACCAAATAGAATAATATTATTGTCTCTTAAACATAGCATTTTTCCCCAAGCAGTTAGAAACAGAGAAAATTTTAGCGTTAGTGATGTAAACATAACACATTCCTTGTGGAGTTATTTGAGTTGTTAAGTATTGTGTTTGTTTTAATCACAGGAATACAATGGTGAACAAATTGTTATGTTGGTAGTGCCAGTTCATTGTCTTTACATCCGTTCTTCATTATACAAATATTTGGACATATTGTTCTAATGATGCAGAGGCTCAGTTCAGTTGCATGTTTATCCATTTTCTCATGCCAGGGCACGTTTTCTGTCAATTAGTTAATATATTTTAATTTTACTGTGAGTGAGAAATCTTTAAAGTCATAACATATTTACTTGGCCATATTATTGTGACGACAGTAGTGCTTAGAAGCCACAGTCAGGCCCCATTATGCTTGGTGATGTGCTGACATTAGAAAGCTGCAGTCCCAGTCCTAATAGCTTAAAATCTAATTTAAGACAAACAAGAGAAGGAAACAAACTAAAGGCAAGAATGAAGAAGAATGACAAGAGTAATAGTGAAAGCAGCACATTGTTACCTAGAATGATTATATGCACAACTTAATGTTTGTGAATCATTTAAAGTTGTTTTTTTAATTATAAGATAGAAGTAGCTAAAATAGATCTCAGAAATCCTCACTGGTTATCCACTTGAGCTGACTGTTTGCTGAAGGCATCGTGGCAAAAGTGAATCTTTAAGAAGGGATCTGGAGGAGGGCAGGCTAGCGTCTCTATACTACTTTGGAGAGGTATTCTATGCATGAGATTTTGCACAGAAGACTGTGGAAACGTGCTGGTGGGAGAAATGAACATACAGGCATTCAAGCTTGGCATTGTTAGGAAAGCAAAAGTGGCAAGGAACAATCTCAGGAAGGTACAAGAGAGTGATATATGGAAGGGCAGAGTTGAGAAAGGCCCTAACAAGCTGAGGAGAAGGATCTTGAATTTGATGTGGTGGAGAAGGAGTTGTCAGTGGAGGAATTCAAAAGCAGGTGTGAGTGAGGCCAGAGGAAAGGGGGTTGCAGGAGTTAAGCCAAGAGATCATCAGGGCCTGGGTGAGAGCTTTAGCAGGATGGAAAGAGAGAACATGCTGGCGCTTGGAAATTCTGTTGAGTAAAATATGAAAAGATTTGCAACGGGCATGGTTGGGTGTGGCAGGATAGAGGGTAGAGTCAAAAATGGCTCCCAAGTCATGCGAGAATGGAGGAAGTGTTTATGGTGACAGGGAATGGGAGGACTGGAGAGGCCATGGGAGTGGAGAAAAGGGCCCAGATTCTGTAGACTGGACCAGCAGTCTTGGCACAAATCCAGAATGAGGGGAAAGGGAGAAAGTGGCTTTAAACCATTGTTACAGCTCTTCAGTCCTGGGGCTAGCAAGTCTAGTTAGACTTTAGACTAGTGCAATGCAGCTAGAAGGTACAGAAGAATCAGATCCAAAGAGTTCAGCTTTAAACATGTTAAGTTGACAGCGAGGCAACCTGCAGGAGATGTCAGAGAGACTGGCTCAGATGCAGGACTGAATAGTAAAAACAGATCAGGAGTGGAGATGCAAAGTTGGGAGAGGGTATCCTGTACTGTAGATCATGCTTCTTGAGAGCGGGTGGGTGTTGTACCTATGGGGGTATAAGAATAAGAACATAAGAATCTTCATCAGAGGTTTAATTAGTTTACCCTGTATTGAAGAGTTTCATTAAGAAATTTTGTAGATATCATTTGAGTAATTTTCAGAGTCTCCTTTCTCATGTCCTTATCTTTCTCAAAATGAGTTTTGAGCATATCCGTTGGATATGCTTTACAGGAGCCTTTCCTTCTTTTTCCTCAGATTTTTCAAGTGTAAATATTAGGATAGTGCTTCTTACTATTTTATTTTTCATGCTACAATAGTTATCTTTTCTGATTACTGTCTTCAGGATGTATATGCTCAACTTGCATTGCCAGGGGATTAGATATGTGTAATTAATGGAAGTTCTTGGTGTAAATCCATCATGCACCAAAATGAAATTATACCCACTTGTTCCTTCCTTGGTTACTTTTCTGTATGTTTTGTATCATTTCGTATGTAACATAGGTTTTGTGGTGGGTGCCACTATCATGTTTTCTATTGTTCCCAGAAGTATTCTGCCTGAAAGTGATACTGGAATGACATCAACATTTACATTCAAAAAGCCTGAAAATAGACTGGTTACTGTACCTGAAAGTCCTGGACATTTTTAAACTAGCTCATCTTTTGGAGATATGGAGCCTGCAGTTTCTTTGTTATATAAGAAACGTTTTACAAATGTTTTTGAAGCTCAGACTTGCTTATAGCAAAGGTTTTACTGCTCCAAGCCATTTTTATGGCTTTGAAAATTCAAAAGAGCCCCTTAGCCTTTATAACAGCCACCTTCTTCTTTCAGGCACTTTCATTAGTAAAAGAAACCAAAGTAAAAAGTGGAGATTTGCCAGGGTGAAAATGGGACCCTGAAGCTTGCAAAATCCCCAGTGAAATGAAGAGAAAGATGTAGATCATCACCTTCTCTCATAACTTATACCTGAGACAAGAACATCTCTTGCAACCCTAAGACACACCCCTTTTTCAATTTTCCTATTTTGATCTTAAACATTTAAAGACGCTCCTTGCTTAAATCACTCTGAAATTATTAGGGGGGAAATTAAATACACTATTTCAGAGTTGTGGAAGTTCACCTTACTTGATTTGCATACACAACAGTACGCACAAGATAGGTGGACAATAGGATGCTTACTGGTTTGAAAATAAGGCCCTATATAACACATCTCCAATTGACAGAGATACAGTATTGCAAATGACAGGTTTCAGAGTAGCAGCCGTGTTAGTCTGCATTCGCAAAAGGAAAAGGAGTACTTGTGGCACCTTAGAGACTAACCAATTTATTTGAGCATAAACTTTCGTGAGCTACAGCTCACTTCATTGGATGCATTCAGTGGAAAATACAGTGGGGAGATTTATATACATAGAGAACATGAAACAATGGGTGTTACCATACACACTGTAACCAGAGTGATCACTTAAGGTGAGCTATTACCAGCGGGAGAGCGGGGGGGGGGGGGGGACCATTTGTAGTGATAATCAAGGTGGGTCATTTCTAGCAGTTGACAAGAACATCTGAGGAACAGTGGCGGGGGGGTAATAAACAAGGGGAAATAGTTTTACTTTGTGTAATAACCCATCCACTCAAAAAACTTTTTGAAGTTTTTTTCTTGAAGAATTGCCACTTTTAGGTCTGTAATCGAGTGACCAGAGAGATTGAAGTGTTCTCCGACTGGTTTCTGAATGTTATAATTCTTGGTGTCTGATTTGTGTCCATTTATTCCCATGGCCCCACAGTATGCCAACATTTTTATGGCTGACTTAGAATAACGCTTCCTCAGCTCTCGTCCCCTAATGCCTTTACTCTACTTGCGCTACATTGATGACATCTTTATCATCTGGACCCATGGAAAAGAAGCCCTTGAGGAATTCCATCATGATTTCAACAGTTTTCATCCCACCATCAACCTCAGCCTGGACCAGTCCACACAAGAGATCCACTTCCTGGACACTACAGTGCTAATAAGCGATGGTCACATAAACACCACCCTATACCGGAAACCTACTGACTGCTATTCCTACCTACATGCCTCCAGCTTTCATCCAGACCACATCACACGATCCATTGTCTATAGCCAAGCTCTAAGATAAACCGCATTTGCTCCAACCTCTCAGACAGAGACAAACACCTACAAGATCTCTATCAAGCATTCTTACAACTACAGTACCCACCTGCTGAAGTGAAGAAACAGATTTCCAGAGCCAGAAGAGTACCCAGAAGTCACCTACTTCAGGACAGGCCCAACAAAGAAAATAACAGAACGCCACTAGCCATAACCTTCAGCCCACAACTAAAACCTCTCCAACGCATCATCAAGGATCTACAACCTATCCTGAAGGTGACCCATCACTCTCACAGATCTTTGGAGACAGGCCAGTCCTTGCTTACAGACAGCCCCCCAACCTGAAGCAAATACTCACCAGCAACCACACAACAGAACCACTAACCCAGGAACCTATCCTTGCAACAAAGCCCGTTGCCAACTGTGTCCACATATCTATTCAGGGGACACCATCATAGGGCCTAATCACATCAGCCACACTATCAGAGGCTCGTTCACCTGCACATCTACCAATGTGATATATGCCATCATGTGCCAGCAATGCCCCTCTGCCATGTACATTGGTCAAACTGGACAGTCTGTAGGTAAAAGAATCAATGGACACAAATCAGATGTCAAGAATTATAACATTCAAAAACCAGTCGGAGAACACTTCAGTCTCTCTGGTCACTCGATTACAGACCTAAAAGTGGCAATTCTTCAAGAAAAAAACTTCAAAAACAGACTCCAATGAGAGACTGCTGAATTGGAATTAATTTGCAAACTGGATACGATTAACTTAGGCTTGAATAGAGACTGGGAGTGGATGGGACATTACACGAAGTAAAACTATTTCCCCATGTTTATGCCCCCCCCCACTGTTTCTCAGACGTTCTTGTCAACTGCTGGAAATGGCCCACCTTGATTATCACTACAAAAGTCTTCCTCCTGCCCCCCCCCCCGCTCTCCTGCTGGTAATAGCTCACCTTAAGTGATCACTCTGGTTACAGTGTGTATGGTAACACCCATTGTTTCATGTTCTCTATGTATATAAATCTCCCCACTGTATTTTCCACTGAATGCATCTGTTGAAGTGAGCTGTAGCTCACGAAAGCTTATGCTCAAATAAATTGGTTAGTCTCTAAGGTGCCACAAGTACTCCTTTAGTATTGCAAATGAGGATCCAGATCCTGCAAACATTGTTTGGAGGTTCAGAGACTTGCATTTTTCATGGAGTTATGGGTATTTTTCCACTTTTTTTTTTAAAGGGGCTAATGTTTGTTAGGAGTTGGATTTTTCAAAAATGCTCAGTGTTGGCCTGCCTTGTTAATGCCAATAGGACTAGAGATGTGCCAGTGCTGAGCCCTTTTGAAAGTCCTACCCTAAATGTTTGATCTTCCCGAGTAAGTTTGTTTTCTGCCCATGTATATTTGAACCAGATTTTTTGGTCACCTGCAGAATTAGAATTCCTCCAATCACAAGTGTAAGAGGCTCAGTGTTAGTAAGTCTCCCGAATCAATTTCCATGAAAGTGCTTGTTTCACAACATGACTGTAGAGGTCTGCATTGCTATACTGAGTCATGACATTGAAAATTAAAATTGATGTATTTTAGCCTGTGGGCTATTAGAATAAGTGCTGATACTGAGCCACTGCTCAGTTCCAGTTGCTCAACTCCACTTCAATTTAAAATTATTAGATTAGAAACTAGCAAAGCCTTTGAAGATTTCATAATGACTTTTACTGAAGGAACTCTGCCACCTTTAGATGGCAAAGGATTTATTGTCCAAGCAGAGTTTGAAGCCTAATTAATGAAAATAGACTTTGAGAGGTGAATGTGCAGAGGCTAATCAGCCATAGCACAGTATCTTAATCAGTCTTCTATCATCTTCCTGCAAATGACATAATAAACAGCTTCTGTCATTCACTCCTGATACATGAGAGATTTCTTGTTTATCAGATCAAAAAATCGTAAGCCAGCAGCTGGTTCTAAATTAGTTTTGGGAGCTAGGTGCAATAGCAAGTCACCCAGGAGCCATACATAATGACTTCGATAAAATTATTTTCTCCTCATGGTGTGTTCAAGTAAATTTTCCTAGCAGCTGGGTCTACACAAAACTGATAGCATCTTTAAAATGTCTTAAGCAGGAGAGATTAGGTTCCAGAAAAGCAAGGCATTCAGAAGTTTATTTTATTATCTTAACCTTTGTTGACTTGAATGATTAAACAGATTCTTTTGCTCTGTTAAAACAGTTAGGCCCAGATAGTAATGCAATGTTCCTATTTGCTTAACCCTTGCCTCCCTCCTCTTTGCCTTTAATGAATTTGCTGCTTATTTGCTGCTGTATGTATTGCTTAGGGAAAAGAAATTGCTGTGTTACAATTGATGCTTTACAGGTTCTATACTTGAGAGTGGGAAAACTGTTTTAATTTCTTCCAATATTGACAGAAGTTGGCATGATGACAGCAAGCTCATTAAATTAAAAAATGTCCTGATTACATGTTAAAATCAAATCACTTTTTTGCCTATTACATTTTAGACTCTGTTAGAAAAGAGCTTTATAAAATGTTCTATATTTAATGGAAACTAAATATATCAGTACGTTTTGCCTGTTGAGGGAGTATTTGGGGAAAAAGTCAAATTGTTTGTAAACCCGATTGACTAATACATGTACGGTAGCTTTAGTTAATATGTTTCCAGTGAATGCAGAGTAAAAACAACACTTTGGGTCTATCCTGCTCCCACTGAATTAAGGCTATGTCTACAGTTCCGCCTATGTCGGCAAACTTACGTCACTTAGGGACGCAAATATTGCCCCCCCCCCCGTGAGCAAAATAAGTTACACCGACATCAGTGCTACTGTGCACAGTGCTGTCGGCGGGAGAACTTCTCCTGCTGACATATCTTATGCCATGCACAGGGTGTTTTTTTATGCTGACGAGAGCTCTCTCCCGTCGGCATAGACCATCTTTACCAAATGCACTGCAGAGGTGCAACTGTATCAGTACAGCTGCGCTGCTGCGGCGCTGTATGTGTAGACAAGGTCTTAAGCAGTAAACCCGTGTTGACTTTAATAGGTGCAGGGTCTAGTCCAACTCTTTACTCTCTGATGACAAATCAGAAAATAGTAATTAGAGACTGAAGAATAAATCACTAGTCGTTACCTTGCATCAAAACCACCTTGTAATGTATTTCCAGCCAGCAGCCTGATTCTTCTCCCCTCTGAGGTCAGTGGTGAAGTTCCATTAATTTCCGTCAGAACAGTCTCAGTCCCCAGAGTAGGAATTTCCAGACCGTATCAAACCCTTTGTTCATCTAACCTGGGGTCCTGCTTCAGTCAGTAGCCAGCGCCCAGTTCTTTAGGAGATGATGAAAACTCTCAAGAATGTATGGTAATTAGTGGTGAGATGAAGCAATTTTTTCTGAACCCCGCTTGCAACTAGTTTATGCCCCAATGCAGCTTTCTTATCATAGCTCTAAATTATACAGTATGAATGGACATAAAATTATCTAATCCAGCCACATTGTAATATTTGTCTTGATGACCTCCTGGACTTCACTGACTGACTATATGCCACATAAAGAAGTGTTTCTTTTTTTATTTGTTCTAAATGTACTGGCCATTAATTTCACCTAGTGTCCTCTTGTTCTTTTTTTGTCTGTTTAAGAGAGGAACTGATTAGTTTTCATTACACTTGCCATAATTTAGCAGGTCAAAATCAAGTCCCCTCTAGCTCTTCTCCTTTTCAGATTAAGTAATTTTAGAGCTTGTTTACATGGAAAGTTATATCAGTACAGTAGAACCTCAGAGTTAAGAACACCTCGGAAATGGAGGTTGTTCGTAACTCTGAAATGTTTGGAACTCTGAACAAAACATGATGGTGTTCTTTCAAAAGTTTACAACTGAACATTGACTTAATACAGCTTGGAAACTTTACTCTGCAAAAAAAATGATGCTTTCTCTATTTTTTTAGTAGTTAATCTTTAATACAGTACTGTACTGTATTGCTTTTTCTTGTCTCTGATGCTGCCTGATTGTGTACTTCTGGTTCCAAACGAGGTCTGTGGTTGACTGGTCAGTTCGTAACTCTGGTGTTTGTAACTCTGAGGTTCTACTGTATTAAGTAAGGTGTGAATTTAAACCACTATACTTATAGTGGTATAACTCCCTGTGTGGATGCTTGTATTACGGAAGAGTTCTTTTTTCTGGTGTTGGTTATGTCTCTTTGAAAGTAGTTTAGGCTAAACCACAAAAAGCCACTCTTATTCCAAATAAATGTGTCCACACAGGGGGTAATACTGGTATAACTATATAGCAATTTAAATTCACACCCTACTCTATAGTGGTATAACTTCCCATGTAGACAAGCCCTTAATCTTTGCATTGTCTCATCATATGTAAATAAAGGAATAACTTAAACTATCTTCAGTATCTTTGTTAGGTGTCAATACTGAAGCTTAGAAAGTTTCAATGGCTTGTCTGGGAGACACTGGGCTCTAGTGAAGTGCAGAGAGGCTAGGGCCCATTCTGGTTCTAATGGTGACTTACCGTAAAACATGGGGCAAGTAATTTAACTTCTCTGAGTCTCAGTTCCCCTATCCGTAAAATGGGATCAAAAATATTTACCACCTACATAAATAGGGCTAGTTATCCACTCTGCTACACCAGTTTTATGCCATTGTAGCTCCACTCATTTCAGTAGAGTTACACCCCCATAAAAGTAGTGTAGCAGCGTGGAAAATCACGCAGCGAATGCAAGCAGTAGAAGAGGTTAGAACAGAACTCAAGTTCTCCTGACTGCCCGCCATATGTTTCATCCATTAGAAAATGTGGGCTTGGGGAATCTCTTCTTTCAAAATTCACAAAAGTGCCTTTTGATTATTATTATTTATTTTTTACAACCACCCAGAGCCAGACTATGCCTTTTAAGTCATGGCCCTGGGGTGCCATGGGAGAGAGCAGCTGCAGCTGTGACATCCTGGGGAAGTGTTCAGTGTACTTGCCCCCCTATATTAGAATGCTGGCATGTCTGGTCTAATGGTTGGGGGCAGTGTCTTCAATTCGTAGTAGGCTCCTTGCCAGTGGGGCAAGGAGGGCAGGAGTAAGGAAGGCTCTCTCAACATGATTGCCACTGCATGCACAAACACGCCCATGCTAGTCTCAAGGTTGTGAAAAATATTATACACAAAATTTCACCTCAAAATGTTTTGTAAAATTGTTTCAATTACCATGAAGTACTACACACTTCAAATACACAAATTTGATCAAATAAAACTCATTATGAATATTTCACCCAGCTCTAATAAATACTCTAAATGCACTTTGTGCCATTTCTCGGTTCAGATACTACAGTATGAAACGAATAGAAACAGAATGAGCCAGGACTGCAAATTTTGAGCAGAGTGTCCAGGAAGGAGGCCTCTGCTTACTAAGATCCTGTCCAATTCAGCAAAAACAGTGAGGAGTCCTTGTGGCACTTTAGAGACTAACAAATTTATTTGGGCATAAGCTTTAGTGGGCTAAAATCCACTTCATCAGATCATGCATCTGGTGAAGTGGGTTTTAGCCCACAAAAGCTTTTGCCCAAATAAATTTGTTAGTCTCTAAAGTGCCACAAGGACTCCTCACTGTTTTTGCTGATACAGACTAACACGACTACCACTCTGAAGCCTATCCAATTCAGTTCACATCTCAGAAATGGAGTGCAATTTGATAAGGGTTGCAGATGAAACCAGACACAGGAGCCAGTCCAACCCCTGTTGAAGTCAATAGGATTCTTTCCCACTGATTTCAGTGGGAGCTGAATTGGCTCTGAGACATTGTCTTTAGACAGGATAGTTCATGTAGTTCAGGTTGAGATTGTTCATTGGAACACCTATTATGCCTGACTGTGGCAGAGTTACTATGTAGGCAATTAGATTGCAATTTACATTAACGTGTTCCCACTTAGAATATACTTGTAATTGAGTTATTTCTGGAGAGGATATTGTGTTACAGGAAATTCATCTAATGCTAAAAACAAAGTAGCTCAATCAGAGTCTGGTATGAAAGTATAGTGATCATAGAAAATAATATTTTGTAACGACCCATCTCTAGCCAGAATTAGTTTGTGCAAGTTGCTAAATATCAGGTTTCTATTGAGGTGATATGAACTCTTAACAGTGGCATAATACATTAAAATTAAAGCTCTGTGTTGTATTATTGTGTATGGGAACCCCCCCCCCATCCTTGTCATTCATTGCAGGGCATTGTGTAAGTTAGCGGAATTCTAGTGATGGAGAAAGCAGCAGTTGTGATGAAAGAGATTGTATAAAAGAGCTCCTGCCGAGAGTCTGTGGCACAGGACAGAGTGATACGGGACACTGTATTCCCCAGGGCAGGTACAATAATTAGCTGCAGGACTGGTACTTGGTCTGAGGGATTAATTAGAATTTGAGGGGGTGGGTGGGGGAGGGAAGTCAGCCATAAAGAGTGTCAGAATCACTCTGGCCTGAAGCCTGTGTGATTTGATGTGAAATAGCAGCAGCTGGTTGTAATCTTAGGAAGTGCAAGTGAGCAGCAGGTGGTAATTCCTGTCTCATTTACCATGTCTTCACAGGAACATGTAAGCTTGTGCAGCATGGGTTTATTGACAGGTCAGAAGGAAAAGCCAAAGCAAGACTTTGTATACAGTGTTGTAGCTGTGTTTGGTCCCAGGATAGTAGCAAGACCAGGTGGGTGAGGTAATATCTTTTATTGGACCAACTTCTGTTGGTGAGAGAGGCAAGCTTTCAAGCTTACTTCCGGTCACCTGAAGAAGAGCTCTGTGTAAGCTTGAAAGCTTGTCTCTTTCACCAACAAAAGTTGGTCTAGTAAAAGATATTACCTCACCCACCTTGCCTCACTGATGAAGACTTTGTCACATTTACCATAATAAGCAAATCCAACAGTCAACATACAGTATATGCATCAGCATTATATAAAGCTCGTAATAATGACTTCATAATGTTACTGCATTTATATTACAGCAGTAAAATTATGATGGGTTTTTTAAAATATCTTAAAGAAGTTGTGACCTTATGTAAACTGCTACACTGAGCAGAGTGTATTGTATTCCCACCAGAGTGTATCCTGGGACTGCTGGTGGGAATTCCTCCACTGAAGAAGTTAGACTACAGTATGATGGATATAAGAGGAACAGTTACTACACTGGAGTGAAAATTCTGAGGAAAAGCGTCAGAAAGTTCTAACATTCTTCAGTTTCCTCCATAGGTGTCAAATGGGACTGTACAGCCATGATGTATGTTTCCAAATTGGTAAGCAGGGCCCTATGCATTGTGCAATTCCATGGCTGTGGGCATGCTCCAAAGCTCCTCGTTTTGCTTAGGCTATTGTGGAGGGGTTGGGATGAGGGGGTGTGACAGTGTGCATATTTGGATGTTGTGAACTACTGGAGTTCTGGAATGGAAATTAATTCAGACTGTGATTGTCGATGAACCTTAGTGGTCCAGTGTAGTTGTTGCTTATTGTGGTGTCCTAATTATTGGAAGGGGAACGCAGAGCGTGGGATGAGTGCTCTTTGTATGTGTGTTTTAAAACTTAAACAAAAGAATCCATCACTGAACAACTTTGAATCCATCCCTGATAACAGCTCTAGTTAGAAAAAAAAAATCAAACAGATCTAGGAACTCTTGAAGGTTATATGTATAGCAGAAGGATGAAAGAAGGAGGAGAATTCATTCTGTGGAAAAGGTAGATCTTTTATGTCCTTTAATTTTGAGAGACTCGTGCACTAGCACCATCTTCCCTGAACCCCAGAAGGCGGAATGCCTCCCAGAGTTCCCAGGCATGCAGACACTATGTACCCATTTCTGCTCACTTTCATGGGGCTCTACCTAATATCTTTGCAGGGTTGGCTAGCTCCAGAGGACACTTTGTGGGAGATGAACCATTATCCTCACTCCCTTCTACCCCCTTTTGGAGCACCTTGTGTCCCTATGGGAGTAGGAAGGGAGCAATCTCCGTGCTACCCTGAGTGAAAGGTCTGGCTTTTAAGCATCTGTGCCTTTCCCTACTACTGCACATTTTCATGAGAACAAATCAGAATCTGGTCCTAAACTAATATTAAAAAGGGAGTTTCTCTCATGCCCTCATGTGTTTGTACACACAAATAGCTGCAATCTTGATAACTACTCCTTATTTTGCTGATGTAGCTTCAGAGGGGTTGAGTATGCCGGAGTGGTATGTGCAGAGCTCCAGATGAACCTTTTTTAAAGGGCTGTACAAAATTTTCACAAGCCTGAGCCTTTCAGAGCTCTTGAGTTGAGCAGAATGGCACCTTTTCAGAGCAAAATCTCCTTTTCTATTTCATCCACAGGTCTGGTTCGTATTCAGAAGGGAATAAATCAACACTGGTCTGAGGTTCCATTAATATTTTTTAAATTGCCAAATTTCAAGCCTATTATATTCAGAGCTAACTATGAAAATGTGTGCATTATCATGTTGTAATTGTAGAGCCTACAGAGTAAAAATGAAGCCGTTAGAAGATTTTCAATTTATCCTTTTTCTAATACGTGAGATTTAATATTTATCATTGCTCTTCAGGTTTTAGCTCTTTTGTTGGCTTTTTGTTTGTACCTGTTTACATAAGGATTGTAGTTTTGTCAAGGAAAGGAATGGACCATGTGTATAGTAGGGCTAATGAGTCACAGATGTAAAGATTCTGGCATGTTACCATCTAATAACTTTTTAAACTCATATTCCATAATAAGACAAACGCAAATTAAATACATCTGTTTTCCACATTATGCATCAGTCCTGTGTTTGGTAGCAGTGTGTGTTTAGATGTTTTTAGCATGTTTAAAAAACATAAAAAGAGGATGATGCTGTTCTTTCAAAAATTATATACCCTCAACGTAGCAGAAAGTAGCAAGGCCAATAAAGTTTGCTTTGTACTGTTGCAGTACAGTACTAGGGTCAGTCTCTGCTTGCTTGCTATAATCAGGAGTAACTCCACTGAAGTCAGTAGAGGTACCTCGGTATGAAACCAAAGTGAGAGGAGGGTCACCCCCAGTTCTTAAGATGTGATTTAAATGTACCATTGGAGAAATGCCACATGCATTAGAAAAATTCCTATGACTTTATTTGTAAAGAAAAATCTTAAATCACTGTGATCGAAAGGGGGGCGGGGTATGAAACAGAAGTGGTATTCAGCTATTCATAATGGTTAAAAAATCCTGCTGTGGCTTACAGCCTCTGTCAGGCTAAAAGTGCCCTGAGATGCTTTAGATAATATACTGTGCTACAGGCTAGAAGAGGTTTTTGTTTAAAATATACCTATCAACTGTAGAAGAGAGAGAGGCCTTTTTCCTTTGTTAACAGGTCTAACTCCCACCCTTCAGTGCAATACTGGAAAAGTATAAATTGGGTGCAAAATTCACCTCTCTCATCCTCTCAGCTGGTTCCAACTCTGGTATTTGTCTCGTCCTCCTTCAATACGATGGGAGTCCTGCACATGCAGGGAGAGTAGAATATGAGAGGCTAGATCCACCGTGGGGGATCTGAGAGGAGAATTTTGTCCTGAAGGTGGAGATACTGCTGTATATGTCAAGAATGTTGAACTCAGCCATCTGACTACTCCTGATCTAGCAGGAGACCATTGTTCAATGTGTATTATTGTGTATATACTGTCAGTGTATGTGCTGAATGTCATATGTTGAACAGAGTATTAAAGGCATAATAATTCAAAGTCATTTCAGGATCTGCTCTCAGTCTTTCAGGTTCCGCAGTGATCTCCAGGCAGAGCTTTGTACACATACCTCTCTAAAAGTACTATAACATATGTTGGTTGAAAATGGCTTACCACCTCAGCCAACTGTAGCCTAACAGATGTCAAATGTTCATAATTATCCATAATAATATTTGATGCTGCTAGGTGGCTTTTCTCTTTAAAATTCCTTTATATTCTTTATGCAAAATAATCAGTCAAATCTCTGATACATTGCTTACACCTAGTTCTGTTTCCCATGTGACAGACAGAGCTGTTGATAGGCAGTGGGACGTGCTAAACACAGTGTTTGTTCTGTTTGTCCATTAGTAAATTGTCTGTGTGATGTTTTGTGTCGTGTTGTTTTGGTCCCATGTTATGTTGTGTCCCTAGGGTCTGCCAGGCTTCCCCACAGTTGCTGCTCTGCACAGTAATCAGATCCTCACCGTCAAGGTTTGTGGCTGACATGTACCAGTTCAGTCAGGTCTCTCTATCAGCATAAGAGTGCGCATGAATAGTTAATCTTGCCATTGGATACCAATTAGCCCATCTTACTATGGGCCATCTTACTATGGGCCTAATTCTGATTACACCACACATGGGTTTCATGCTGTAACTCCACTTATTCCAGTGGAATTACTCCTGAGCTACAGTGTGAGTGAGATTAGAATCCAGCTCTGTGTGTGTTAGTACCTACCCTAACGTCCACATCACACATACTCTTGGTTTTTAGATTAAGTTTTGTTATAATTGTGCTTTATTAAGACATACAGGAGTATGGAAAATGTCCAAGTACTGTACATCAGGCACCTAATGAGCATCAGCAGATTCAATGATCTATTTCTGTTTATGTGTCGTGCACCAGTAGTTTAAGCTGTACCCTTGCAGATGCACTTTGAAAAATGTGTAAATGAAACAGGAAAGATTTAAACCATCAAGGTATGCCTGGACTTCAGATATCATTAAAATGGCACCATTCTTCATGGCGCAATATGCTGGTTGGAAAATCTGACTGAAAATTGAATTGGTGCTTTGTCTATGGAATCTTTGCTGAAAGACTACCATATGAGAAATGTGCTGATTTATACCCCAAGGATTATAAAATGTTGATGAACTCAGAGACACCTAGAAGAATTGCTGGGAAGAAAACTTGTGTTATGTTACCTTCAATCAATCCATAAGTAACAAACCTTCTATCTTGTATCCTGTCAATCGAGATGTTAACTCCTTTAAAAGTAAAGGCACAGATTTTATCAGACACAAGCACCAGTTTATACTATATTAGCTATTATAAATCTAATGTATATATCTTTATTTCTTTCTTGGGGCCTTCTGATGTCTATTCTTCAACTCTCTCATCTCTGAACTTCAACCTTTGACCTCACCTGCCTGATCAGATGGTGTTTCCTAAAATCAATCATGGGTTTCTCTCTGCTGATCAGCAGCTCATTAAACGCCGCCTCATTAAGGTAGTGGTTAATCTCACTGGAGTCTGGTTCTTCTTTACATTTGAATATTACTCTATACTGTACTTTTTGTCATTAGCCTTCTTTTAGTGGGTAATTAATCTGAAAAATGACTTGGAGCCAAACCCTTTTTCGTGAAACGTGTTTGTGTAAAATAGCAGTGGAAACCACACAAAGCTTTGCTAAAAGGTTCATAGTTAAAATTCAGCCAATGAGGCCTCCTATAGTAGTTTGTCTTCTGGAAACTGAATAAAAATGCTAATTTTTTTAAAGGAAAGAAATGCGTTTTGACAATTTGTAAATTAAGTTATTGCAAAATCAATGTATCGAAACCATAAAAAATAAAATATAATATGCAACTTTTCAGCAAGGCAATTATTTTTCACCATCATTTTAGAACTCCATCAGTGCTCGATTGTTGAGCTTTGCAAAATTACTTTGAAAATTTAACAACTCTCAGACAAACCGACTCACTCAGTCTTTGCTGTGAATCTATGATCATGATGATGATCACAAAGTGAAAATTATACCTGCTCTTCCAAATCAATTACTTGCTTTGGGAAACTGAGTGAGTAGAGTTTTGCAAGGCTATACTAAACAGCAGTGTAAATCCTGCTATTGGACACGCAGTTCGGAACTTGAACCTCACTCTTTGTGACTGTCGTGGCTGGTTGCACCGTACAGGTGCAGCACACTAGTCTTTTGAGGCAAAGTGCAATCTCTGCCATAAGAAATGAAGCAGCAGTTTAAAGACCATCTCCATCCATGATCTAAGTAAGCATCCTGCTCATAGCAGCTATTTCAACCCATCAGGAACTCATTGTAGGTAAATCGGTGCCTTTTTGTGGGGCTTTGTACATCTGAAGACAAACTTCTGATTATGATTTTGTCGACTCCTGTTCAGGGTGACCAAGGACAAGCTGGACCCCCTGGTCCTCCAGGGCCACCAGGACCCAGAGGTCCTCCAGGAGACACTGGCAAAGATGGCCCCCGAGGGATGCCTGGAGTACCGGTGAGTTAGCCTAGAGGATATAGAGGCATCACTGTGGTATATGAGTGTTTTACAAGCATGAATAAATTTAAACTCAGAAACACTCCTGTGGGGTAGGAAATATTATTATTCACATTTTATCAATAAGAAAGCTGAGCCATAGGCAGGTTATATGACATACTTATGGCAACACAGTCAGTAAGTAGCCAGGCTAGGAACAGCACCCAGATCTCATGACTCCCAGTCCTGAAAATTGTTTCCCCCGGTTCCTGACCTTTCTGAATTGTTCCCTGATATTCTAATTATTGCAGTGCTGAGCAGCCTCTTTGCACATAAGAAGAGAATGTTTCCACACAGCCTCTCACTTAAAGCTAAACTTGAACCTAGGTTATTGTGTGTTTGATTTGACTTCTGGTTCCCTAATGATGATTAATATTTTAAAAAAATGAAGTTAGAAGAAATAGATTGTTAAACTCTATACGCTATTCCCAGAGCCTGATTCTGCCATCCATACTCAAGACGAGCGGTAAACTGCTCCTCAGAAAGTCCCATACATTTCAATGGCACTACTCACAGTCATCATTTGTTTGGGAGGAAGAATCAGGCCTTTAGCTTTTTGGCATTTTGTTGTTGGAAGCCTGCCAAAACTTTTTTAAATTAAAACATAAATACAAAAGTCACTTGGCCCTATTTTTAACAAGTCTTGGAAATGCTCATGATTTTACATTTTTGTGACGTACTAAACTCTTTAGGTTTATTTTAAGGGGATCCCCCACCCTCCATTTTCATAGTCCAATGGGACATAAAATCAACACTGTGAAGGAAAATTCATGATTTCATATGTGGGGCCGGGGCAGAAAGACATAAACCTTTCCAAAAGAGTCCTTTTTTGGGTAAAAGGTAAAACCAAAAGGAAAACACATCCAAGATCATGTTCTGGTCTCATTCTGAGTGCCTCATCCTACACTATATTAACTGTATAAAATTATAGAACATAACAGAGCTGAACTATTATTATGTTAAAACTTCTTTGGAAAACCCAACAAGACCTGGCATTTAGAAGTCTGAGTCCAAAAAACCTTGGTTGAAAAACCTTTGATTAGAAGACCACTGTGAAAGGTTGTACACATCTGCTACTTTCCATTCTTTAAGGTTCATCTCAGCCACCGACTCACTTCTGCCAGTGATGCACCATCCCTGCATTGTCGGGGGAAAAAAAACTTTGGACCTCATTCTGATATCCCTTACCCTGGTACAACTCCAGTCACATAGTCGAGTTACTCCTGCGTTACAGTTGTGTAAGTGAGATCAGAATCAGCTGTCTGACTCCAATAGTATAATTTTTTCTGGATAATGCACAAGAGGCTGGGGAAGGTCAACAATGATGGAGAGCATGACTGATTATAATGTGACTTGATGTTTGCTTCTCAAGCAAAGGGAGCAGAATGAGAATAAGTAGGCACAGGGACTGATTTGCCCTTTTACCTTTACAGTCCTTGCAAGCCATAGTGAGGGCACTTTAATGGGACAGTCTATGAAGCCTTACACTTATACTCCTCTATACCTGTGGATAAAGGCTTCAGTTCCTTGGGCAGTCAATACAGCACTTTTAACAAACACTAAGTTGACATGCACAAAAAAAATAACATTTAAGAATAGTTACCTGCAGCAACTATTTACCAGATGCACAAATTGCTTCCTATCCAATGGCAAAGCAGTCACCAAAGATGGAACAATTTAGTGACATTGTGGCAATGTCAGAGAAAGCTAGGATGTCTGAGAACTATTCCATTTCCTTTTCTAGCATTCTGTGTAAATAAACCATTTAGCTACAGTTCAGGTGTATATAACATCAGTGTTTTCTTATATTTTATTTAGGGTCCTGAGGGCCAAATTTTCAAACGTATTCAGGTTTCTAAAAAGATGCAGATAGGCACCTAGTGGGATTTTTCAAAAGCCTAAGTGGGTTTCCCAGTGAAGTCCGTGGGACTTTGCAGAATCAGCACCTTGCAGGACTGGACTGACACATCCAACAAAGCAGTGATTAGAGAGTGTAAGAGAAGAGACACTGCAGAATTCCACGGCTAGAGGACACAGACCCCTCCATCATCAGCAAACTCCATACTAGAGCAACCATTAATAAGATCGGCACTCTGCCCTCCTCTGCAACTCCACGTATTGAAAAGAAAACTGGCCAATGGTGAGGCTGCCTTATCTTATCTTCCCACCTGAAATGGATGTATTGGACAGTTGCACCAACACCTAAGTTTCAGTACGGCATGCATCCTCAGAAGGGAATGGAGCGAGAAATCAGGTCTCACTGCAGCTATTCTGGGGCTTTCTCAGTACTTATGTCCCAGAATCCAACAATGTGCTTCTGAAACCCTAGCATCATTTAAATCATGTGCCAGTAGCATGCTCTGAGAAAGTCTGAAGCAACCCTGGCTCTGCTTTGCTTCCTTTCCATCTAATAGGATTGTTGCAACATATAACCCATCAGTTTTGTGACACAAAATAGCTAGTGCCTTCTTTACCACTGAAGAGCAAATGAAAAGGTTCCTATCAGTCAGCAGAACAGTAATTCTTCTTTTGACCTACTCAGTGTGAGAAAGAATTTGGAAAAGTTCTATGTTGAGATTTTCAAAGCCAACTATAGGATTTATCCACACAACTCTCATAGAAATTAATAGGAGCAGTTTTCAGAGTAGCAGCCGTGTTAGTCTGTATCCGCAAAAAGAAAAGGAGGACTTGTGGCACCTTAGAGACTAGCAGTGTGGCTTTGAAAATATCAAGCCTAGATTTTTTTAGCAGTTTATGTAATGTGCCAAAGCATTAATTTGCAAAGAGACAAGGTGGGTGAGAGAATATGTTTTATTGGACCAACTTCTTTTGGTGAGAGAGACAAGCTTTCAAGCTTACACCGAGCTAAGATCAAAAGCTTGTCTCTTTCACCAACAGAAGTTGGTCCAATAAAACATAGTCCCTCATCCACCTTGTCTTTCTAATATTCTGCAACCAACATGGCCACAACAACACCTACTTTGCAAAGTCATTTATAAGCCTACTAACAGAGAATGTAATATGTAGTTGTAAATTACTTTGGAATGCACAAAAAGCAGGTCTTAGGGTACATATGCAAAACAACATTACTTCATTTTCCTTAAAACTGCAGTTTGCTGAGAAGGAATGTTGTCTGTTCATTAGAACAGGGGACTGGAAGTCAGGATATTTGGTACTTAAGAGCTCTTGAATTAAGAAAATTATCCCATTGAAAGATTGAAAAACCACGAGCAACTCTTTGAAGCCCATCATGTTACCAGGAAGGATTTGCCATTTTAGTAGCCAGTGATCATAGTAACATATATGTCCCTGCAGCTGTCACGTGCTTCAGTAGGTATTTTGGTATAATGTAGTTCATAGACATTTTAATGTTACTAAGTAGGGAGTGAATGTAAATAACATTATTGATATAAATCCAATTTGTTTTTAAGGGAGAGCCAGGAAAACCAGGTGAACAAGGGTTGATGGTAAGTACCTTTATTTCTTCTGTTTCCAGTTCACTAAACAGTTATACAGAGTAACTTTATGTTCTCTTCATAAGTAATAACTCCAAAGAGTCTTATCATTTTGTTCTGCTTAACCCTTTTTTATTACAAAAGTGTATGGATTCTCCTCTGTAATGAGAGACTTGAATGACAGATCTCCTATGCACAACAGGCTGACTCTTAAGGCCAGATTCTTCTCTCAACTTACAGAAGCAGAGGGGACCCCAACCAGCTGGTAGCACGGAAAGGAGAAAGTTGCACAATACTCCACTCCCAGGGAGTCCCCATATATGTCCTCCCTTCAAAGCTTAATTGTTGCCTCTTGCCCAATTCTTTAGAGAGCCCAACTCTCACCTGGCTCTGTGGTGACAGTCCTAGCCCCTTTCGCTGATGGAACAATAAAGAGGAAATGCTGCACACTGAAATTCACAGGGTCTTCTTCTCCCTAGGAGTCTTTTCCCCATATATGGGAGCATCTGGCCCTTAATTCCATAGTCAAGGGAATGCATTTTTAATGAGTACAATGATCTGGGAATAGATGTGTTCTGCTGCATCAAGAAGACTAACCCCATTCAATTTGAAATAAAATGAGTACCATCATTTTTAACCCCCACTTCAACCAATGAGCCGGTGAAAGAGTGACTGCTGCCTGGTGCACACATGATATGTGGTCCATACACTGGTTTTTGGCCTTTGAGGTCTCCTCTCACAGTGCTGGCCAGGCCCAACCTTATTCTCTTATGAGAGCTGACCAAATCACAGCCCATGGCCCTTTTGGATTTGTGGATCTCTAGAAGCCCTGGGTAGCAAGATAACAGGATCAGTAATCAGACACAAATTTGATTGCTTATAGTCTGAATTTCTGAGGTTTTGAGCAGAAATGGTGTTGTTTTATCTTGAAAAACTTCAGATTATTTTGAATGGCAATAGGCACGTATTCTTAGAAGCTGATGAACCTAAGAAATGTCTTGGCTCTGAAATGTCCTGCTGGGAAAACAGTTAAAGAAAATCCTATGGCTTGTTCATTTGAAGATAATGATTAAGGAAAAAAGAGTACCACCCAATGTTCTAATCAGTTTATTTCTTTTCTCCTTCCCTCTTCTCTTTTTCTGATTGCCCATTGATTGTAAAGTGTATAATAGCTGCGGGTTTGTTTTACATTTGCTTTAATACTGTTGTACGTGCTCTCATTAATGCACTGTGGACCAGATTCGCTCAGGCTCTGTAGCAGTGTCTTCTAGTACAGACGTTGGCACAGGATCACCAGAGGCAAAGTCTACCTGGATGAGGTCTGCAGCAGTGCACGGTGCCTGCAACCTCCTTGCCACTGGTAGAGACAGAGCGAACCATTCCAAAAATTAGGTTCAGTGGGATTACTCATGTGAATAAATGCTACAGGATCAGGCCCTACACTATTTCTGTGGAAATAGGCACACCTACCTCATAAGGATGTCATAAGGCCTAAATGTTGGTAAAGCGCCTTGACATCTTCCTATAAATGTGAGAAGTATTATTAGAATGGGGGAAACTAAGGTTCCAATCTTTGCAGTTATGGACCAACAACTGCAGTGCACATCTTGGAACTACTTAGCTTTGCTAACTATTTTCTGCTCTCACAAATAGTCAGTCTTGCAGCCTTCCAAGTGGAATAACACTTCATAGAGAGGGACTGTTGGGAGATAATGAGATGATAGCAAGTCTTGGCAGCCTGTGTGTCGGTGTTCACCCACAGCGTACAGTTATCTCACAGCAATTGCACGCCATATTGTGTGTTACTCCTTATGTAGTAGTTATGGCAGAGGTTTCATCACAATAGTTCTTAAAATAAACCCTCCCTATACTTTCAAAGTATATTACAGAGACACTGTAAAACCATATAAGGTCTGAATTCACACAGGCTTAAAACTTGACTAATATAGTAGCAAATATAATTCTTATTTAGAAGCACCAATTAAAATAAAATCTTCACACACATTTTCCCTCAGTTTGCTTGCATAGCTTCGCTTAACATTAATAAGAGTTATTCAGGCATACTGAAGTAAGGACAGATTGGAACTAAAATGTGATAATAGCATATAGGCACAATTTGCATACATGTGTAGGGCCTAGAGTGAGCACAGTGACTTTTTAAATATTATTCACATGTACATACAAGTCACTGGATGTATTAAATTCTTATATGTAAATTTAAAACAATTCATGCTTCTGTACACAATAGTCTTAAATCATTTTAATGTAGCTGGATTCCTGAGAATAATTTTCTTCAGTTAAATGAGAGGTCCACTGACTTCAATGGAGTTATGACTGTTTACACCAGCTGGTGGTTGGCTCCATTTTACTGAAAGCTCTTGAACAGATAGCAATGTTGCATTGATTGATAAAGGAAATGCATACTTCAGATGAAATCAGTAGGGCAGTTGGTATTACAGTGCCACTTCTCACTTGGAGGAGGTTTGGTTGGACCAGCTTGGGGATGGCCAACCCCTGGTTCCAGAGAGGCACAGGAGAGGAAGTGCTTGTGCTCATACATGCAGGAGCTTAGTCCCCACTCTCCCAGGTGCCTCAGAATGAAGGGCGGAGTGCCCCTTAGGGAGATAAGGGATTCTCTGCTTCTCATTGGCCAGTGGGACTGATGGGGGAATAGAGGGAGCCAATTAGCTCTTACAGGCACCCTCATTTCAATGTAGAGATGCCCCATAAGTCTTGGGGCCATCTTGAGGCTACTGCTGCCCCCTCTCCCTCCCTATTGTTGAGATACTGTTGATCTCCGTTTCCTAGCTACTGTGGCTCTGACTGATTGTATCTTCTGTATTGGGAAGGTGTTTTTTCCGTTAGGGCCAAATTGTCAGGATGACAAGGATGGAAGGGTCCCTTTCCTTGCAGCATCCTGGAAGACCAGTTTTAGGTGAAAGGGAGTGAGAATACAAATATTTAAGGTTAGGAAGTGATAAAGGAGTATTTAGTTTGTCACCTCTTGTGTCTTCGGTCTAATACAGATAAAGATTAAAGGTAGTACCCGGAGGTAAATCTGAGTAAAAGGCCCAGGATATAACTAGTTGTAATTTTTGTGTATATGGAGAGAGGAACACTACGTCTTCTGAGACTGAGGTAACCCTCATTTCCCCTCGAGTGTGTGTAGGGTGGGCAGAAGATTCAGAGATGGGCTGAGTTGTGGAGTTAAGCTAAAGTGAGTCAGCTCTGAATTATTGGTTAGCTGGTATACAGCTATTTAGCTCCATACTGAACTAAGTGAAATGCCTGGTATGTGAGGGGGTGAGTGGATTGTGCCCCTTCCAACCCCCACACTTGAAGCCTGCCGCTTACTATCCATCCTTGTTGTCTGTGTTTTATTCGCCTGTGTGTCCCGACCAATATGCTGTACAATCTTTAATACCGAAGAAGTGGTCCCCATTATTTCCTTCTCGTTTTCAGAACTGAGAATAAGAAATTGAATTGCTGATCATTTTGTACCAGGAGTTAGAATTTCTGGTTGCAAACTAATGAGTGCCTCATTTGTGGTTTGTGACAAGAAACTTCAACTCCTGGCACTGAAATATTAATGTTCTTATACTGTTTTATATGAATACTTTGCAGTCTCCATTTGGAGTGTTTAAACACTTCTTAAAGCATTTTGTGTCTAGTTCAGTGGTACGTGCCTGCTGCTTTGTGCCACGTCAGTGGTACAGAGCAACTGGACACCTGGCTTAACAGTCAAGTAAGCTAAGTTTACAGCTGTTTTGCATCCCTAGAGTGGTGCAAAGCAGCCAGAGTGTACTGGTGGTAAATATGGACCTTTGCTTTTGGGATGCAAAAGTTTCATGCTACTATAATCATCCCTAGTGCAAAACCACCCCAAGCTACATATAAAGTCTGTAGGATTAACAACTTTGCATTTATCCATTTTCACGTCTTCTAGAAAACATGACCTACCTGTTTTTTTCAGCTATGCAAAACAAGGGCCTGATCCTGGAGTCCTCTCTCATAAGAAATGTCACCCTCGAATAATAGTAGAAGACTGCAGGATCGGACCCTGAATTCTCAAAGTGCCAAATCTTGAAACTGAAAATCTATTAATTTTCATATGGAGAAAAAGAAAGCAATCTAACTCTGAAATAAGCTTAAAGTAGTTGTCAAAACGGAGACTGTGAAGTGCTGTTAGTTTAAACTTTGGTGAAATCCTGAGGGGTAAATCCTCAGCTGATGTAAATTCCCACAGGTCCATTGATTTCAGTGAAGTCTGCCCTGAAGTCAGTGGAGCTGTGGGAATTTATACCAGCTGAGGAGTTTAATAATTTTGCTTTTATACATGCAAGATCTAGACAAAGCTATAGTGCGCTATTTGTGCCATTCTGGCAGTGTAGTCAATATAAATCCTGGATGAGTTTATTTTAGAATTAAGCTGGCTACAATTTGCAACTTAGGGGCTAAAAGTTGGCAGTCAAATTTTCAGCCTATAAATCCTATGGCAATTATTCCTTCCTCCAACACAAATCTAGGTGGCTGTTCGGAGTTGCTAGTGCTAGTGCCAGCAAGAATGTCAGTCATTTGGTTTTCATCCTTTTTAATGTTCCTATACCTCAAGTCTCTGCATGTTTTAATTTGGCATCTCATATGAAAATATAGTATGTGTTTGTATGCTTTTGTATGTTTTAAATATACCTCAAGGATCTCTAGTATTTGAGAGTAGACTAGATGTAGTTGTTTTTCAGAAAGGATAATTGTCTCTCTATTTTGGAAGGCAAAAATCATGTAACTCATTAAGATACTGAGATGTTAGGCCAAATTTTCAAAGATCTCATCAACAGGTGAGCTATACAAAACGTATGTGCACAAATTGTGTGTGTAAGCCAGTAAATGAGAAAATGAAATCAGTTTGCATGTGTAAATATGCAAATGAAAAGTTTTGTAGGAGCAACAGATGTACAAATATTTTGCATGGTTCATGTGGCCCAAATGCTAAGTGCTTAACAAATTGTGCCCTCTACAAATGCAGTATATTTTCATTACATTAGTACAGAATAGTGTACAGTCATACAGATGTACTAGAATGTCTCCAGTGGAGTATTTAAGGTCTGTTGAGCAAATAATGAACATTTGGGGCTCTATCCAGCTGATATTTTCTATAGCTTTCCAAAATAAGAAAACTGCTGAAGATTAAAAGTGCTGGCTGCCCAGCTGGCCAACTTAAGTCAGGTGGTCTCCGTCCACTGAAAAAGTCCTTTCTCACACACACACACACACACACACACGGTCGAAGCCTGGGCGACAGCGTGTTGCAAAAGAGGCATGTAACAGGCAAAATATAATTGCTTTAATTGCAATTTGTTCAGGCAGACAAAATTCCCTATTCTTGTGAAAAAATTCATCATAGCTTTAACGATCACAGATAATCTGTTCTTGGTGCAAATCTCATCCCCAACATAGGCACCTCTTATGGAATAGCATGTGTAGGATCAGACTGGAGTATTTGCTCTGTATTTACTCAGAGGATAAAGTGCCACTACTGAATTATCAAATCTGCTTTCTGCAGTATCAGGACTTTCTCTGGAGGTTTTACTATCCTGAAGTGGCATTATTGGAGGCATCTAATCCTTTTAGTTCTAGCTTTTCCACCATTTATCACTGAGCTCTTGCAGTGCTCTCAGTTTTAAAAAAAAAAATCAGTTTGGGCATATTTCCTTCCTGCGTGTCTTTCTTTCTATATCTACATGACCTATTCTGGAGGAGCAAGTTCACGAAAGCAGAAAGGCATGTCTCTTCACTTCCTCCTTCTGTTGCTGCCTCCACCCATGCTCCGCCCACCCACCACGTGTTGGACATCTTGCCCTTCCTGCTGGCGTTTTCCCTCCCAATTCTTTAGTGTTCCATACTTTCCCCCTTTATCCTTGGTCCTCACTTACCAGTCCTCCTGTCCTCTGGCTGCTCAGCCCTGGCTCCTCCAGTTGGTGCTGTCCCTGCTTTTGCCCTTCCTTCAATCAGTGAAGGACTGAATTCACCCCACTTCTCTCTATGTGATCTGCCAATAACTCACTCATTCTCTTATCCTCATGGACCAGCAAATCCAGTGGGAGGCAGTTAACGAAGTATGATGTATGTTAACATTTAACTGATTCTGAAAGCATCTTTTAAAATACAATGGATATTTTTACTTTCTTTATCCACTGACCCTGAGAATGAGTTAACAATATCTTTCTTTGCCAAACCAAAATTTTGAGCCATATACATGAAATCACAGAGGTACAGTGGAGAATTGTTGTTTGTGTTTTTAGTTACTGTTCTTTTAAAAAAAAGTTTTAGGAGAACAGTTTTGGCACATCACCCTTTAAATTCATAAACTACTCTCTTGTTCTAGAAATGTTGAGTCTTACTTTAATTCACAAATTGTGTGACATAAATGGATGCAAATCTATGCACGTAAACATCAACTCTTTGTTCAAAGGGAAGTTTTGCAAACATTGGGGAACCTAAACTGACCCGAAAAAGAAACCAGAGTTGAAATGTTGAAGTTATAATGCAAACCAAATTAAATGGTAAAATTTTATCATCCCTGAGCCAGATCCTCAGCTGGTATAAACTAGCATTTCTCCACTGACTTGCTTGAAGCTATTTGCCTCAGCTCAGGACGTGACCCATAGTTTAGTTCCAAGAGTATATTGCTCAATTTTTAATTATCTCCTCTGCACTTGTGTTATTATCAAATAGAACGACACTTACATTTTCTGGGATGCCATAGCAACAGAGATCGGCTGAAGAAAAGCACTATATGAAAACTAATTAATTGTTGCTGTTGTTTTTTCCATCAGTGAATGCAAATAGCATTGAGGCCACTGCTTAATCAGAATTTATGTGAAGTTTCCCATCTGATAATTAGTTTGTTTCTTACTTAGCTATTATTTTATCCAGTTGACTTCACCAGTACTAGAGACAAATGCAGTTAAACATAAATACGTACTATAAGAATGAATTAGCGCTGCATGGGGCAAGTCTCCTTTGGAGCCATACAGGACCATATTTTCAAAACGTCTTCATGTGCTCATTATGCATACAAAACAGGATTAGATGTTCAGTGGGTGAAATCCTGGCTCCAGTGAAGTTAACGACAAAACCTTCATTGACTATGCAGCCTGGATTTCACCCCTGATATAAGGTTAGAGCTTTACACTGTCCCCTGGTTCAGATTTCTATTTCAGTTTTTCTGCCCGCAGGCTGGCAGGGGCTGGAAGTTTTGTAGGGCCAACAGACAGGGAGCAACAAAATGTGTACTGTCTCTTTAAAGGAACAGCAAATTTGTGAGGTTTTTGCGAGTGTTCCAGTGAGAGGGATTGGACATTGCAGGGGAGACCGTTTGGGGGAAACTCGGGGCTGGAAGGGCTCTTGGTGTCACCTTGAAAGTAATAACTAGGCTATTGGAAGGCCATTGCACTGTGAGCCAGCTGCTGCTGGTATCAGGGCTCTGAGCCAAAGCTGCACAGCATAGAGTCACCAAGGGTTACAGGGCAGACGGTGACACAGCCACTTCCTGGTCTGGGTTGAAACCTCGAGCATCACATCAACATGCAAGCAGGTAATGGAGGAGTTTTTCAAAGTCACAGTATCACACTTTGATACAATTATTTATGGCCATTGAGAGATGTTTTACTTCATTAAAAGCATCTAATATAAATATGCCTCAATAAGCAAAAGCACTCACATCTCCTTTATTTTTTCATTACGTTTTCTCATTTGGCATTTACATTCGCTATCCATGAAATCTGATATCTTGTAAAACAAATCATCTGTGCTGTACCAGATCATACAAATAAAAATGGTCCGAGTTCCTATTTCTTACATTTCCTTGAACGTTAAACATCTAGGTAATTTGAAATTGGATACAAAACACCTTGAGTAACTCTTCCTAAAATATTACAATCTGAAATTACTTTACTTTTAGGGGGTTGGACTAGATGACCTCTTGAGGTCCCTTCCAACCCTGATATTCTATGATTCTATGATATTTTTAAACTACATTATAATATTTTCAGGACAGATTTATATATTTCCTCATCACTATAAGACTTTTTCCTGTTCTGTAACTTGCTAAAACACACACAGTTAACAGATTGTGCTTAAAAATATGGACCGTAGAATGATTATTCTGTTCTTACCCCCACTTTTTCATTTTAATAGAACAGTTGGCTGTGTAAGGCAGCTCAGAAGAAAATCCTGATCCCACTGAAGTCTATAGTTTTGCCATTGACTTCAGTAGTGCCGGGATTTTACTCCAGGTGTTTACTAACCAGAGAACACCCAAGTATCAAATCATCTGACACACCTCCATTTGTTCATCTTTGCTGTTCTCAACCCTAAAGGGACAGAAGTCCAGAGACCAATTAAATTCACAAAGTAGTGATTAAAGCCAATCTAGAAGTCTTCTGGCTTTTACATGCACACTGTCACACAAACCAGTTGGGTCACCTTATCCCAGGATATCCCATTTTTCACTAGCATCAGATGGATGCATGTGCAATGTGTTGTAAACACACTTATAATCAGCTGGAGCAATCAATTAGCTTCCCCGCTGCAATTATACACAATTAGCAATATGAAAAGGAGTACTTGTGGCACCTTAGAGACTAACCAATTTATTTGAGCATGAGCTTTCGTGAGCTACAGCTCACTTTATGAAGTGAGCTGTAGCTCACGAAAGCTCATGCTCAAATAAATTGGTTAGTCTCTAAGGTGCCACAAGTACTCCTTTTCTTTTTGCGAATACAGACTAACACGGCTGTTACTCTGAAACCTGTAATTAGCAATATGAGGTTCTTGTGAATTACAGCCTCCCTCCAGTCTCTCTTCAGAACGTATGTGCCAGTGGTTAGGCCTCCAGAAGACATTCCCAAACCTGTCTTTCATCTCTGGTAATGCTCTGTATTACCTTCTGACATATTAGCTATGTTTACTCACTGTGTATCTTAAGATATTATACTGTTTAAAGAAGTAGCTTTACAAAGATTTTGATGGCCTCTGATTAGCAGAAGCTACACTTTTATTTTTATTGTATTTTAGCATTATTTTAGCTCCCTGTTTTGTGCAGGCATTACAGCCAAGGCATTGAAACCTGACTGCTTCAGGTTAGCCATCCCAGTCCACGTTAGAATTTAAATAAAAGTGGCATACTCTTCAAATGTGCTGAGCACCTGCAGCTCCCATTGACTTAGTGGGATTTCAGGGAGCTCAAATGCTTCTCAGAGCCAGGCCACTTTAATTTAGGTTACAAAACATGGACTGAGGAGCCTAACTTGAGGTATCAGGTTTGAAAATTTTGGCCCAAGCCTCCCAGCAGGTCGGTAAAATAGATAAGTATTATCATCCCAATTTACACAGGGGACTGAGGCACAAAGAGAGTAGGAGATTTGGCTAAAGCCGTATGAACGTCTTCGGTATTAGTGGAAATAAAAATTAGGTGTAGGCCACTTGTCCCCAAGCTCTGTTCCTTAACTACAATAACATCCTTTCTGCTGCTAATGGCGATAGTGACCGTAGGCCAGATGCCACTCTATGCTGGACGTGGAAAGTAGCAAAGTAGTGTAGATTGGGCCTTACGCTAGAGAAGACTACTGTGTGTTTCACCTGTCTCCATACACTGCAAAGGCTCCAGGGCTTGGGGGAAAGGTAGAACTGGGATGGGGAAGAGGAGAAGGCGCTCATGCAGCATATGCCCTTCAAGTTCAGCCAGAAATTCAATAAATAGCTACCCAGATATTATCCTGGTTGAATGTGCGGCTGCAAAGCACCGCTGAGAAGGGCTTCATTGCAGCCACTAGCAGGGACCAAAATGTGGCTCCTGAGGGAGCCGTGCTATAGAAGTAAGACTTAGGGAGCTGTGTGGAAACTGAGCCTCTCTGTAGATGTTTCTGGAGCTATCCCAGGGCCTGAAAGGGGTCCAGTACATTAGGTGGGCAACACAGCCCTCTGCCAATTCCAGGGGGAAAGTGGGAGTTTATCATGTAGGGTAGCAAGTGCTCCCAATTGCAGTCCTAATAAGAAAAGGTAATTAAAATTTTACCAGATATTTTACTTATTTGCTTAGAGACCCATATTAGAGAGGCAAGGTTGGAGAGGTAATACCTTTTATTGGACCAACTTCTTCAGCTCTCTGTAGCTCAAAATCTTGTATCTTTCACCAACAGAAGTTGGCCCAATAAAAGATATTGCCTCACCCACCTTGTCTCTCTAATACCCTGGGACCAACCTGACCACAAGAACACTGCAAATATATACACACACACACACACACACGTATCAATGCTATATTATTCTAAAAGGGAAGGCTTCCAACATGCTTTGTTAGAAATTGTAGACAACCCATTAAAAACAGAATCTAAGAGAAGTCCAGAACATGCTAAAATTTTGGTATTTAACTAAGTTCTCTCCTTTGGTATATAAATGGCTACATTTCCATTGTTCTACCTAGGAGATGACTGGAAGGTGGGTGGGGGGAGGAATCATTGGTGGATCAGCTGCACAAAGTTTCCACACAGCTTTGAGTGCCAGATCTTCACCAGTCCCAATGCCACAGGGCAATCCTTCAAAGAAATACTGCTCCCATTTAACTGAGCTCAGCAGTTTGGAAGTTCACAGGGTGAGAAGCACTTGTCACCCTGAATATCTGGGTAAGTTTCTAATTACAACTGGCATTTCTGAGCTTTAGTGCTGGAGGCAGCCATCTTGCTGAAGAGTGATATAATCTCTGACTCAAGTAGTGTAAGAGCTCAATGGAAGAGACAGGAAAACAATTTCCAACCTGATTTAATACAGGTTTGGGTTTAAGCACCATAAAGAGAACACTAATAATGACATAAAATACTTCATTTTAAAATATCATCCACTGTTTTCTTTGCACAACTGTTAACCCATTTAGAAAGCACTTTAGGAAGTAGTTTACTGTCTCTTCCACTGGGCTTGCATGCATTTAGACTTTATCTGTGCTACGATTTCCTTCCTAAAATTTCTTTCAATTGCCACTGACAAGTTCAGTTCCATCTGATAGCAATGTCAGGAGCTCAGCTGTGAAAATCACCAGTGGAATTAGACACAGTACTTAAAACCACCAACAGCTGCCTGTAGCCCTGTCTATACTAGAACTCCAACTACTACTGCCCCTGGTGGAGCTGGAGTGGTGGTAGCGATGGTGGGAAATTCTAGGGAAAATGCCTGGTTTGGCACAGCCACAGGGTCACAGATTATATCACTTTTCAGCAGACTAGAAGCCTCTGGCACTAGACACAGAAATGTCCCATATATAATTAATAAACTCACATTTCACAGTTTATTCTCGGAGATAGCAATAATATATTAATGATATTAACTTCTATTTAGATAGTCACTTTCCGCTGAAGGATCCCAAATGGCTCTTCAGTACTACAGTGAGAGATACCACTTCAAAAAGTATAGACATAGAGCACCACTGAAATACAGCCACATTTGTGATGGAGGTCAGCAAAGAACAGGAGCACAGTTGGGGGAAGGCAATTTTTGCCAGAGATCTCATGCCTAACCCTTGCTATAACAGTACCATGGGTTTTTTAAGCTGTCATCCAAAATTGTTTTTCACCCTTACAATCTGGACTAAGGGTTCTTGGTAAAGGCTTCCTTTAAAGAACTCATTGGTATGATGCTATTGTTTTCATTTTGGAGGTGTATGAGGCATTATACTGCATGTCTCAAGGTTTATAGGGGGTGCTATTTTTGATGGCATGGTTAATGTAACACTGTTTTTGATGGCCTATTCCACTTCACCCCATGTACCTGGATTAGTCTCCCTCGTCTTGTACACCAAGTGACCTTACTATCCTTTTTCAGATCCCTAATCAAAATTCAGGTCTTCGGTCTAGCTAATGCCTGCTCTGGTGCTGCCTGCCGCTAGACTGATGCTTAAGCATTTAGGGCTCTATCAGACCTTCAGACCACACTCCTGCATTACAGCTGTACTGTCTGAGTGGGAGCTCCAGTATGCTTGGAGTGGAAATTGCTGTGCCCCTAACGGGGTGCACTGCAATGTGTGCTCCTTTCTGTGGTCAGGCAGCTCTGCTGGCCAGTAGAGAGGAAGGTAGCGCCATGGCTCCAATGCACCGAAGTCAGTGCAAAATTGCCATTGGCCTCAATAGAATGGTTAAGAGCCCTACATTGTAACTGTATTTCTTCAGGGCAGGGACCAGGACTTTTACTTTGTATGTAAAGAGCCTCACACATCACAGTCATTATATAAACAATAATAATAATGCTCAAACTGGAAAAAATATGGTGTGCTCCTACCATTCCACAGTTTATCCTTTTTTATCAGGTATTAGGAGTAATGGGAGGATGATACCACCCACAGTACACCTCACTATTTGAGTTACTTGATCCCAGTTATTAGAGGATGCTAACAATTCTCAAGTATGCTTGATACAGGAGAAATGCAAGGAGCCCTTTTGCTCACCAGCACAGCTGTGTGGAAAGTCGCAGCATTGCTGCAGGTAGCACAAGGGGAATCTGATACGGGTGGGGGATTCGGCTGAGTGTTTCTAAATTAATGGGTGTCGTGGTGACTGGCACTAGAAGAAGATTTCTCTCTTTTTTCCCACTGGGGAGAGAGAGAGAAAAATACACCTTGTAAATTATCACTGTATGTTTTTATGCCCCTGACTGCTTACCCAATGTACTGCACTCAACAGGACACATGCTATCAACATCCTGGTATTTTTTCAACTTCACCTTGAAATTTCTTGCACTTTAGTGCCACCCACAATTAACAATCAAGAAACATGCATTCTTTTATTCCCACATCCAGCATTCCCCCCCGCCCGCCACACACACACACACACACGCCTCAGCCGCCAACAGACCTTCTTACCAAGCGCCAACCACTTAATGGAAATAAGAGCTGACTTATTCTACAGTTTCTTGAAATCTGTGGCCTGGAAGGACTTCTCCTCCAGCCTAGTAAACCAGACAGCAGTTCCAGCCACTGTCCTGATTCTCCCCAGTGCTGAGCACATTCAATTCCCACTGCAGATTGGAAGCTGAAAGCACTCAGCACCTCACAAGTGGCTTTCCGCATCTCTGAAGATCAGGCACTGAAGTCAACAGAAAGGAGGATGCTCAGAATATTGCACAATCAGGCCCTAATCCTGCTCCCATTGATGCCAATGACAAAACCCACATAGTCTTCAGTGGGGCAGGATTGGACCTAAATAATGAGCTATCCTTATTCATGAGAAATCCAATCCAGGAATGAATTAGTCCAGGGAATTAGTGCCTGAAGGTGATAGGATTTTTGATGGTGAAACAGGAGAACATTCTATTTCTGTTTGATGCTTAAACATTTAGGGCCCTATCAGACCACTCTCCTGCATGACAAAGGCACTAACCTAAATTTTTCAAACTTGGACGCCCAAAGTTAGTCACATAAATCCACATATAAAACCTACATAACTCCATCCGTACTGGCAATTCTAGGACCCATAATTCACCACTGTTGGAACTCATCCATGCTAGCAATGGTGGTGGCTGTGGTGTGTCATCCAACACCTCAGGGGATGAACAGCTGAAAAGTGCAGAAGGTTATTGTGTTAGGGAGAGAGTGTTGAACAGAACACATTCTGCACCCTGGACATTCCCATGGCCTCTATCGCCACTGGCCAGCGATGGGGTGAAGATCACACTTCACCCTCTTGATTAATGTTGTAATGGCTGTTCTTCCACTGTGTGCCAGGAAACTCCAGGAGGCATTGTGTCCCTTAGCAACCTCTGCCCTGCCTTCACAGCATATGCCATAAAGCAAAATCCATCCCTATATTTCAGAGCAGCATTTTCATTGTGCAAGCTGAGTGTCTAAACAACTCCAGCTCTGGTATTGCTCCCCTCTTTGACTTGGGGCAAGTCACAAAGGGCTGGATTTTGTGTTCTCTTCTGTTCGCTTTGTGTCACTCAGGCAGCACAGACAATGGACATACCTGACTAGTAAAGAATTTCCCCTGCGTCGTGGATCTCTCCAGGGGTGGCAGAACCAGCTTCTGCAACAGCTGTCCCCACCTTCCCTTGGCCATTGCCTAGGAAGAGGGATACAGGAAGGACTTGTGTTGGAGCTGGTCTGACTTCCTCCAGGACCAACTGACGTGGATCGAGGAGCTGCATGATTTCCCTGATGCCTCACCTCTGCAGCCAAGCTCCATCTGGGTGGAGTGGAGAATCCAGGCCATTGAAGTCCCATTGAAATCAACAGGACTTGAGCACATGCTTAATGTTAAGCAGATGTTTAAGTGCTTTTTTAAGACAACAGCCCATTAACCTCTCTGATCATCTGTAAAATAGGGATAATAATGCTTCCCTACCTCTCAAGGGTGGTGTTAAGAATAATTGGTTAATGTTTTTAAACTGCGTTGAAGAATAAAAGCAGTGTAAAAGCACTGTAAAATGCTATGCAGATTTGCTTAGTCCTAGACTTAGAGAGGTGTGTGTTGCAGGGGAGGGGGAGTTTATTTATCTTTTTTTCCCAAAAATGTTCATTGCTTAAATCTTTTCTTTATGTTGGCAAGCGAATATGTAATGTAGGTATTTCACTGTGGAAGCACACCTGTTTCTTAGCTGGTATTAGAAGCAGAAAGGCCTTAGCTTTCTAAATGCTGACACATTTGCATCTATAAGAAGAAACAGACAGAATGGAATATAAAAGATTAAAAAAGGGGGGAAATCTGAATTTTTCAGTGTGTAGTTAATGCTATTCCAAAAAAGAGGAGAAAAGATCCATTGTACATTTCCAGCAGAAAGTTTTACTTTTCCTTGATGTCCAAAACATCAGCTGGTTTCAGTCCAGCATAAGAATGCTTACACAATAGGGCATTTTTAATTGGTCATTTAAGCTTAAATCGGCTACATTATTATGCTAATTAAATTATTTTCCCTTTTCAGGGGCCTCAGGGACCTCCAGGACAAAAGGTATAGTATAAACAACAATACTGTGAAAGTGATTATACTTCCTAGTGCCAAATTGCAAGCAGGAGAGGTGAATGGAATTAGCTACTGTACACCACATTGAAGCAGTTAGTTTAGTCTGTGAATTTTGTTTTCCGAAAATACAACTACATAATGTGAGACACAAGATTTCTAATTTCACCCATTATAGGAAATTCAAGCAATGCAGAGCAGACTGTTTTCAATCTGTCTGCTGAACTTGCAGGTTAAAAGGGCACTATAATTTTCTTTATTCAAGGACTGTATAACTATGAAACCAAACTTAAAACACTGTGAAAGGTGGGGGATAAAGTTTCAAATTGAATGCATGTCTTTACTCAAGTAGATCAGTGCCATATGACCAAAAAAGTGACCAGAAGAAATAAAGGATGTAGGTGTTGCTGATAAATGGTGTTTGGTTGGCTGTATTCAGGTGGCCTGCCGGTGTCTTCCTATTTCTATGGTAACCTGACAACTGACTTCCTGTGAATGCTTTCAACATTATTTACACTCATTAGGACTGACTGCTGCAGTTTGATGGAATGAACCAAGGATTTATGGGATTGAACCATTAGAACAATACTAAATATATCGGTAATAAAAACTAGTAGGCTGCACTTTGCCAGTGTGTGACCCAATTATCATGAAGGCCAAATTGTTTGACAATTGATTTCAGAAGATAAACAATATTGTCAAAGATGTTTAAGAAAATTCATTTAATGATTTAAAATTATCTAGAGAAAACCTAAAAGAATAATTATCCTTCAGAGGTGGGAATGATATTATCCCCTGTTTTTCTGTCCCTGAGACTGTCACAGGCACAGCATTCTTTGAAATCTGGGTTGTTTGGCATTGGTTAAAACAAAACATTTCAAACAAAAGAAGGTAAAAGCTATGAAGATGTAACGGCTTGATCCTGCACCATTCAAGTCAATGGGAGTTTTCCCACTGACATAAATGGGAGCAGGATCAAGCCCTAGGACTAAGGAGAGGAGCGTTGTATGCTTAGCAATATAACCTCTGATAGACAGTGTGTGAAATTGTAAAGCTGCCCTAGTCCCCATGTTGCCATTTTAAAACTACTCCTTCAGACTTGGGAGGTACTTTAATAGCATGCTTAACATCAGCAAAGCCTTTCTTTTTTTTCTTTTTTTTTTTTTGGATGTTAGAAAATCTGAGATCCTTTTGCATGATTAAGCATATGCTAATTTTAAACCTGTTTTATTTATGCATGTCAGCATCTTATAAGAAAAATCAGCAGATATCAATAAGGGAACAGTCCATACTAAAAAAAACAGTTTATCAAGAGCCTGATGGCTTACCTCCCTTCTGAGCCTGTGTGTTGCCCTCTGTTTTTTGAGAGGAAGAGCAAGAATATGTGACTGTTCACTAATGCCCCCTATTCCTGGTTATCATTCATGGGCTGCTTGCGTCAAGCAACAACAGGGCTGGTACAGACAATGCTACCAAGACTGCATCCTTCGGGGGCCTCCAGGTCCTGAAGGCCTCCCCCCATCCCTCCAGCAGGGAAAAGGGTGAAATGCTCATTTGATATCTCTTGCTAAGGTTACAGTGCCACGTTGTATGGAATACAAACAATTTCTGAATGACTCACAGCTCTATGGAGACAAGAGCTGGAGCCTTCTGAGAGTTCAGGATGTCTCCCTTTACTGTGGCCCATTCTGGGACACATGACACATTTCCTCCTTTTCCTATTTAGCAGGAATTTTCCATCCATTATTCTCCTAACCCAATCCATCCACAAATGCAGGCATCAGTATTGGACACATTCCCTAATAACTTCTATGTCCCCGGACTTCTCCCACTGTACTGAACTTTCTAACTGGTGTGCATAACTGGATGGAGGGGAGAGGGTCCCCCACTGATTCTTTGGTCTTGCAGAAAGTGGACCCAAATGAATGGCTTTACAAGGGGCTCTAGATTTGTTTGAAAGAGTCCTGGGCAACAATACACCCCACCACTGGCAATTCCCTTCTCTTTAGAACAAACTAGCCTGTATAAAGAGGCTCAGACGCTTGTGAGCTAAGCTGAGGATGTGTTTATAAATGAAAGATAAATTGATGGTTTCAATGTACTTTTTCACTGAAACTTACTGTTTAAAAAAAACCCCCCGCTATGTCAGCACATACTGTACTGCTGCTTTCCTCACCTTCTGAATTGTCACTGAAAATTCATAATGACAGTTGCACAAGTTAGTACAAAAAGACAATGCATCATAAAGAAGTTTACATTTGTTCTAAGGCTTTATAAAAAAAGATCCCTCAAATGTTACATTTCATTGCCGATTTCTTTTTAATTCTTTCTTCACGTCTGCTTCTTGTTTGATCTATAGTGGTTTTTAACGTTTTGATTGTAGTAACTAAAACTAAGCAGTGCCAGACAGAATTATTCCAGCTAACCCCTTAAAAGTACTAAAGATTGGTCAGTGTTACCAGTTGGTAGCTTTAAAGCATGGTTCCCGATATGAATATTTTTGATCACAGAGGTCCAAACACTAGATTTAGGAGGCTCTGTTTTCCAAATTCATGCAGAGTGGTCAGTGGAATTGAATTATAATTCCTTAGTTTGTACTGAAGGTTTCAGAACATCACAATATAATCAGCCATTTGAAACTTGGTTAATGAAGTAGGAAATCAAGTATGCAATAATTATAACACTAGGACATTTCTGATTAGTGCAGAAGGTCAAGTGGGAAGAGCTCTTATCGTCAACAATGATTATTTTTAAAAACATTTTGCACTTATGGCAAGCATGTGTTCAACATAATTCTTTAAAGTATTGGGTTTAGAGCTGACATGTTTTATGATTTGTTTGTCTGTTAAACTTGCTAAACCCAAGTCTATGGTTCTCACCAGGGTTCTGTTGGAGTGCCTGGTGTTCCAGGAATAGATGGACATATGGTGAGTTCAATATGAAACTTTTTCGCCTTCTTTTTCAGTGCTGAAAATGCTATTTACTTGAGTTTCTAAAGCCAGTCAGAGTTTTTCTACATGAAAGAATTGCACTGATATAACCAAAGATGTGATTTTTTAACAGATTTTGTTAACTTGCTGCCAAAGACACTGTGGACACTCTTTTTTTGTTTGAGGGACTTTTTCTGATTTAGCTTAAGGCAACTGGAGACAAGTTTAATTGAAACTGAAACAAGCCACTGTGAAACTGGGCTAAGAGTGTTCACACACGGGTTTGTTTTAGTTTAACTAAATCAGCTTTTAAAAGACACCCGTATAACTTAAATGGAAATGCCTTATGTAGACAAATCCTCAGTCACTATGTCTCATTAGGAACAATTTTTAATTTCCCAATTCATACAATGAAACTTTAGTTTTCTGAACTCCCAGGGAAAGTCGTGAAATACAACAGGATCAATGATTGGCTATAAAAATACACATAAATTAGGTAAGCAAAGATAGCTAGACAAAGATTCTGTTCAAAATGATAACACTATTGTTGCAAAAATAGATGTTGAGGTAAATACGTACAATGTTATTGTTAGTTTTAAATTGAAGTTTGTGTTGGAGGGTTTATTTTGGGTTTGCATTTTATATATAGCCAAATACTGCAGTCCCCAGTCATTTATGTTATTCAGACAAAATTTCCATTGAAGTATGTGGGAGTTTTGCTTGAATAAAGAGTAAATAAAGACTGTGGGATCTGGCCCTTAAATGGAAAGAACGAGATAAAGTTTTTAAGCTGAAACGAATACAGTCCTGTTGGTATTATGAGAACATGTAGTTTTAAAGTCTCCTTACAATTAAATTAAGACAACAAATAGCCTTAAATTACTATGTACATAGGGAAAAAAAGACAACCTTATAGCTTTTTGTTGGGCCCAGTCCTGCAGAGAGCAATTTTACTCCCATGAGTACTTCCATTCAAGATAATGGGACTACTCATGTGAGTAAATTGACTCATGCTTCAGTTTTTTGAGGGTCAGGCTCCCAGTGAGCTATGCCCTCCACCTGCGAGACACCTATGAAATCTGAACCTAGAAACAAGCTTCTTCTTTCACTGATACACAAGACACGGCTGTATTTGGCTCTTTCTATAGATCATGCCAAGTTCTGCAGCTAGGTTCAGGGAGAGATAAATGGAAGTTTGTCAGATGGAAGTGTATAACTTTACACAATGTATCTACAAAAAAAGAAAAATACAAAAGATTTTTTGCAATTTCTTTTTTCTTTCTCATGGCTTAATGCCTTTCTATAAAAGACCATGTCTTCTCTGCTGTTTTTACAGTGCCTGGCTCATTGTTGTGCTACTAGCAATAAATAATGAATAATAAAATGGATTAGAAATGTAGGGGGAACATAAACTTCGATTCACTGTGGAAAAATGCAAACTAATCCATCTGGGAGGAATATAATCCCCAAAACAATTATTCAGTTGGGACAGGAGGAGGGATTTATCTTTGGTCACTAGTGAAATCAATTTGGTAGTCCTAATCTTTTAGTTCCATCACCAAACTGACTCACAATTCAGCATGACTGATGGTCTCTGCTTACAAGAGAGGCCTCTGACTAAAACAGCAGGGGTGTTTCACATCAGCACTAAGGTCTGTTGGCTGTGCTGGGTGGGGAAGTTTACATAATATGCCTGGCCCGGCTCTAGACAGTACTATGCATCTGTTTTTCTCATGAACACTTACTTTCCTACCAAACTTCAAAAACACTTGCAGGGAATACCAAAAGGAAAAAAAATATAATTGATTCACTGTGTTTGGATGACAAACCATTGTATATAAAGATGGTGATATACATACAAAAAAAACCTTAAAGCATAACTCCAAAGTGTTTGATCATTTATTTTGAATTGAGTTTTTCTTAACAAAAAAAAGTACAGCATTTAACATTATAATTTGCAGGTCTGCATCTGTATAATTTGATGATAATAGTTAACATTTAATAGTCATTTAATTTTATTGCCAGTAAAACATGAACCTAATTTTGCCATAATATCCGAGGAAGACAAAAAAAATAGTGTTGTCTGTTGTAAGACAGCATAGGAGAAAATATTTTGGAATCAGCATATGTGAGATCTAAGATATGTTAAAATATCATCAGCCAAATTTTTCATGGGGTCTCAGATTTTGCATCTGCTTTTTTGTGACTGTGCTTAGTTGAGAGAACGATTCTGCAGGCACAATCACTTATGGGCAAAAACAGTAGAGTGTAGACGCTAATTACCAGTGCATTATTTGTATGTTCAAATCGGGTTTGTGACCATGTAGTCTACCTCCTAAATGTTATCTGGTGTGCCCACCAAAGTGTGGGTGCAAAATTAGTAACATCATCTTTGAAAACTTGGCCTACTTACTTGTAAAGGAAGGACAAGATTAATTCCAGGCAAATTGAACTATATTTGATTGATGATTCACTTCCTATAAAAAAATTATTTTTAGGGGCTTGAGGACACAAATTTACTCAAGCAAATAGTTTTTACTCACATGAGTAGATGCATTGATTTCAATTGGACTACTCATACGAGTTAGGATTTGCCAGATTGTGGTCAATATTTTTTTTTAAGATAATACATTGGAGAGACCAGTGTGGACTTTCACTGCGGGTACAAATAAATGATTCTGTGGTCTCACAATTTGTACATCTACCTTCTGAAAGTTACGTATACGGTGTGGTGTTCATACTTTACAAAGGAAAAAATAAATATGGAGTTTCCATAGGAAAAAAAGGAAAAAATGTTACAGCTCTTTACATGCTACTCATCAAATTTAAATTGTGCTTCAAAGATAGAGCCTAACAGTTTCTGTTTTATGTTCTGATTTCCTTCAGTAGTTGTGGCATTTTCAAACATTTTCCTCTGTATAACTTGAAGACACTTTTAAATGGTTATACATTTCCTATAAAGGCGTCATCACATTTTCATTCAGGTTGAATGCTTTACTTTTGGCCTGGAAGAAAGAATGTGCACATTACTAAACTAAGAAACTAAATCCTAGAGCAAAGCTATAGAGATCTAAAATAAAAATGTAGACAAAATTCTTTTCATTATACTACAGTTGTTTTTCACAGCCCTTGACGACATGTAATATTTTATTGTGAAAGAAAATGAATTACTTTAACGTAGCACAAATGTGACAAAGGTGGCATGTTGCAATTCCTTTCAGTAAATGACTAATAAATTCCATTTGTTTGCGAATAAATGAAAAAAGAATATTGAAAAGCTAAATTAAAATAACATTGTATAATATATGAAGAGGCGTATAATATACTGTACAATACACCATGCAGTATAAGGTTTGTTCCTGCCAGTGAGCTATGCAAGTGGATCCCTGTGCTCAGATTTTGGTGTCAAAAGGTTAAATCTTTCAGATAGCATGCAAAGCCATAGTTCCATTTTATGCAGGAGATACTGTTGAAAAAGACTGGAATAATAACTTCAGTGTCTGGCTTAATTTTTCCATTGTCCATTGTAGGCTTCTCTTCCTCTGTAGTCTCAAACTAGAGATAGACTCCTTTGAGAAATGAATGTTTATGCTGAAGAAGCTAGTCTTCATGAATTAAAGTTAGAGGTTGTTGTGGGATGCTGGCTGGTGATTCTGGCAGCGTTCTTATGGATTTACTGTGATTTGCAGAATATTGAACCAGCCTCAAATATGTGATGCAAATCATCTCCCTTGAAGACATATGGGTAAAAGGTTTAGAAAAGCCTTAGAGCCATCATAGCCTTTTAATGAGTGAACTCCCTCCGTCTAATGATGTATTGGATTAGAATGCAAGGGGCATTAACGGGATTAATATTTTCTTTCTTAGGATCCAATTCAGGAAAGTATCTCTGTTCAGGAAAGCACTTAAGCATGTACTTAATTTTAAGCATGCACTTAAGGCCTGCTGACTTAAAGTTAAGCATGTGCTCAAATGTTTTCCTCGGTTTTACTCCCCCTTCAGAAATAATCACTCACCTTGAGGAAATTTTGTAAGGTTGCCGTTACCCATAGCAACACCCCCAGCAACTGAAAGTCCGCAATGAAGTTACTTTTTCTTTTAATGCGAGCCGTTTAATGTACAGCGAAGCTATCTCAGTCATAGAAGGTTTTTCTATATTCTTCCTTTTTTTTTTCATCCGTCCTTTAATTGGAATAGTGGAATATGGAAAACGGTTACTGCTTATGACCAATAGGTCTGGCCCGGGCTACATAGCAATGTAGACAGGCACAATAGCTCTTGGAGCAGTGAAAGGATGTAGCTCTGATCAGGGCCTTCTCTTCCTTTTTACAAAACACAGTGGGCACTTGTCCCTGTGCCACTGGTGCTCTCCTGGCTAGTCCAGAGAGATAGCGGGGCTCTAACCCCACTCCTCTCCTCCCTCTTTGCAGAATCAAGCGCTCACAGTAGCACAAGCCTGTCCCATCGGCGTGCACTGGGAACACAAGGTGCAGGATAGTGCCTGGCCTATGTGGGGACTCAAGGGAAAGTAGAAGAGTTCTTGCACTTACACAGTGTATCCCTGTATCACTAATATTAAACTGGCTACAAAAGGATTCTTGAAAAGTTTAGATACTACAAGGATATGACTCAAATCAGTTATTCCTTATGTGGGCCTTACTCAGGCAGAACTCCTGTTGTCTCCAACAAGTCAGAAGGACTTTTGAAGTCAATGGGAGTTTTGTCTCAGTAAGGACTGCAGTATATTTGGCCTGAAGGAATTCCCTTTCCCATGAGCGGATTGGAGATTTACTTGAGCTGTGTAATTCTCATTAGCTTTAAATGGGACTTTCTTACAGTACATAAATCCTCCCCTCTTCACCGCCTACATATGTTAGACTCCTATTTTTATTTATACATTACTTGGGAATTTTTTTTTGAAAAGGATGTATTGAAAGCAAAATGTGTGGTCAGTGTCGATCATTCCACTTTAAATTGCTTCAGTAGTTTGACCAAGTTACCAGATAGCAATTTGGCAAACCTGGAAAAAAATTTCCTTCTTTTACATATGCTAGTAGATTTAGAGACTGAGGGTGTGCAGATTTATTATTACCCTTTTGATTGCTTATTTATTATTACTCTTGTGCATATACATTTCTCTTCCAGTACTATTTATTACACAGGATACATATTTTAAAAGATTTTCTTTAAAGTATTTTTGTAGGTATAAAAACCATGTTGTATGAAGTGCAGTTTATTAAAAGAAGAAATACAAAGAAAGGAAACATCATTGAGTATAATTCACAAATTCTCAGACGAGTTTGTGGGCCAGCTGAGCCTTGTTGAAGAGTCTTTTCACTTAATTTCACTTGGTGAGTGGGCCAGAAGAGATTTCCAGGCCTTAAACAAACAATTTTAAGTTCCTTTTGGGGGGGGGACGAAAAGCAAGTTGAAAGGAGGTAATTCAACCTTTGCTTGAAATGAAAATCACAGTAACATGTCTGAGAAACCACTTTTTCCCCCTGTCCTCGTTCATGTATTTTACAGGAAAATTAGCCTGGATTAGGTTTTGGGGGCCTCTTGTATTTCCTCTTCCTTAAAATTAATTACATTCTAGTGACTGAAAAATATAGCAGCACTGACAAACCTTTCCTCTCAGGGGCAGGGAAAAATCAACCAGATGCTATACCAAGAGGTACTCATCACACCAAAACTATGCTGACATGAAAGAGGCTGCTTTTTTTCTTGCTTTTTTACCCTTTTGGTCCTTTTTCTTTTAAATTCAAGACATACAGCAAAAGTTAGGTTAGCCACCCACCTCAATTTTTGCTGAACAGTCCTGATTTTAGATCCCAGTCCTGCAGGGCACACAGTACCTGCAAGGTGAAACAGGCTCTCAACTCCCTTTGGTTCCTTTGCATGTCTTTCCCACAGCTTACAAATCCTCCTTGCTAAAGAACCTATACTATTAATGACATTCATGATGCTGTTTGGAAGCCCTTGTTTTAATTGTCTTCCATTCAGCATATCTTCAGGACCAGAACATTTCCAAAAGAGAATCTTTCAGATTGTGTCAGGTCTGCCTGGCATCCTTTGCCATGCAGATGAGGTGCTGGTGTATGGCAGAGATAAAAATGAACATGAAAAGTGACTACATGAAGTTTTGAGATGCTGCCAACAAGCTGGCCTCTCTCTGAATGAGAAATGTGAATTTGGAAAAAGGAACACACAAAATTTGTTGAACACACAATTAGTAAACAGGGAATGCAGCTGGATTCAGAGAAACTGAAGGCATTACTCATCTTACCTTAATCCAAAGACATTTTTGCTGTAGGAAGATTCCTGGGCATGATAAAACATTTTGTAGAATTCTTAACAAATTTAGTTCATCTAACAAAACCCTTAAGAGATCTCCTTAATGGTCATAATACATTTATCTGGGGGAGCACACAACAAAACCCATTTAATAAAATAAAAGAACTACTGATGTCTCCACATGTTTTTGCACAATATCCAATAAAATATCCAGCTGCAGATGAATCTTCATATGGTTTAGGATCAGTGCTCACACAAAACCACCCAGAAGGAGACCAGAGGCTGTTGCATTCATATCAAGAAGGCTTACAGAAAGCGAGCAGCAATATTCTCAAGTGGAAAAGGGAAGCTCTAGCGGTCACTTTTGTCTGTGAACAGTTCAGTGCATATCTGTTTGGCTGGCATTTGAGTATTAAAATAGTCATCCAAAACCATTGGATGACTTTCCACCTAGGATTCAAAGATTTTGACTATGGCTGCTTTCTACATTGAACATATAGCAGGGAAAGCTCTCATAGCAGCAGACACTTTCTAGATCCCCAGTTGAGCAGCCACAAATGGAAGAAAAAGCTTTAGAGAAAGATGTCAAAGTCTACATTGTCCTTTTTCTGGAAGCAATTCCAGCATCTGCCAGCTGACTTCAACAAATTGGAGATGAACAGCTAAAGGATATGAGTTACCAGAAACTGACTCAACTTTGCCAAAGTTCTGGAGCCAAATTCCACCAGACCTACTACAATATTGGCAGAATCTAAATGACCTTCACATGACTGATGTTTCTGAAAGGACGGTTCATTCTGATCCCGATGGTACTTCAGAAAGAGATGCTCTCCAAAATCCATGAGGGACACCAAAGTATAAACAAGTGCAGGGCATGAGCACAACAACCCATGTGGTGGCCCTGTCTGAGTAGGCAAATTCAGAGCTTAGTAGAGGGCTATGAGATATGTAACAAGTAAAAAAAAAATTGCCAGAACCATTACTCTCTACAAAGCTACCTGACAGACCTTGGCAGCAGGTAGCCACAGATTTGTTTTCTGGAAAGGACTCACACACATTATTGTAGTTCTCCAGATGTATTCACTTGGACATACTTACACACGCTTCATCAGCACAGGTCATCCAGAAACTAAAGTCAGCATTTGCAAGACATGGAGTTCCTAAAGTCTTCATATTTGATAATGGGCCTTAATTTACCTATGAAATACTGCTAGCATTTGCACAGGATTTTGATTTTGAACCTCATTGTAGTAGTCCCCTTTATTCCCAGAGCTACTGGGAAGGGGAGAAACAGTGTAGACTTTAAAAAGACTTCTTCAAAAATCAGTGGATTCATAACAGAAGACTCCTGGCATATCAGTCAATATGCCTCGTGTCTGGACTATCTCTGGTAGAACTTCTGATGTCAAGGTGACTAAGGACTGACCTGAAGGAATTTTGAAAACAGGATGCTGGAATAAAAATTCTGCAACAAAAAAACTTCATTATTCAGCACAGAAGACAAGCACTACCTGAACTGACACCAGGGAACAAAGTTTGTCTCAAAAGCTCCCAGACACTTGGAGCTGTTCCCAATTTGGCAGAAACTCCCCGATCCCACCTAGTGAAGACTCCTAAAGGACTCTTCAGAGGAATCGGGTTCATCTTCAATATTTTGCAACACAACAAAGAGAGGATCTGGGTCCTACAGGTATTCTGTCAGGAAGTGAGCCCCCTCGACAGGAAACTCCATGCATAAACTCAACAGAACTGACAACATGGTCTGGAAGACTGATCAGAGCCCCTGAAATGCTTAGAATACTACTCTGGACTATTTTAATGCAGTTGATAAGGGGACATAGTAGTGTAAATAGTTTTAAGAAAATTGAAGTTCATTTTGAACTGTTCCACTGAATGCATCCGATGAAGTGAGCTGTAGCTCACGAAAGCTTATGCTCAAATAAATTGGTTAGTTTCTAAAGTGCCACTAGTACTCCTTTTCTTGTTGTACATTGGTTTATAATTTAAGTTGTAATATTTAATGAAAGAGAAAGGGAGATGTGAAGTGATTATAGAGTTCCTGGTCTTTCACAGAGAAGACCAGGATGTGTTGCAGCAGGGAGCTTAATGAATGTAGGAACTTCCTGGTTAGGGGGTTCTTTAGTTGCTGCATAAAGCTTGGTTCTTTGTGTTTGTATCCTCACACTACTGTCAGTTCTAGAAATTCTCAGAAGTTCTGGGTGGTAGGTGGTGTTATTCAGAATGGTTCACCCATCCTTAGCGATAATGTAATATAATGATGTTTCTGTGTTACGCATTGGCATCACAGCTTACTGAAACAACAGTTATCGTTAACAGTGGCAATCCTGTGATCTCTATAGCAGTAGTGAAGGTTGCTTAACTTGTTAGCATGTTGCTGCTGATTTTGCATTACTGTGCATATTGTCCCATCAGTGAACTTGGAGTTAATGTGCAGAACTCCACTTAGCGTTGATGGCGGTTACATGCCCAGAAGCTGACTCCTGTAATATATTAAAGCCTCTGAATGTTTCAGCCTATTTGTGTGTTTGTTTGAAAATATACCATCATTACTGCACAAATGAGGACCATCTCTCTATATTATTATAAACAACAAAAAAATCCTCCTGGGTTAGCAGTATTATTTTTCTGTGTCAGTGGTCAGCAGATAAACTACTTATTTAGAGGTCAGAGCAGGAAGTTGAGGTCAACTCATGAGCTGGTGTTACATTGTCATGGAGTTCTGAACTCCACTGAAGTCACTTTGTCTCTCTGTGTCTCAGTTTCCTCCATGTGTAAAATTAGGATGATGCTTCTCTACCTTACAGAGGATTTGTGTGATTTAACTCATGTTTAGATAATGCTTTGAGATGCTTGGTTTAAAGACACTGTAGGAGTCTAAAGAATTACGTGCCTGATTCTCATCTCTTTTATACCAATATAAATCCACTGATGGAATTCATCCTGATTAATACCAGTGTAAATTAAATCAGAACTCAGTCCTTTATGGGGTGTAGCATGTTCCTTTTTCACCACTCCTGTCCCGCACATTCTGCACATATGCTTAGTGGTCCATTTTTGGCAACTTCCGTAATACTGAGCAATGTGATGTGACTAAAAATCCCCATTCTTATTGCTGACAAGGTAGCTTTAAAACTTCTACCAATGTTCACCAAGGTCCAAAGTCACCATTGCCTAGGTCACAACATACCTCTCTCTGGGTTAGGAAGAGACTATAGGAAGCTTCATGTTCTTTTGCCCTGGGTGTAGCTAAAATGACTTGATGTCAGACTGCCATGTGGTGATCCTGTGGCTGCAGTATTTAATGTTTATCCATTATCCATGTTTACGAACATGGACAATGTAACTCACTGTTCCAAGTTTTATAGCTCTTTGGCCACATTGATATTAATTTTTGAAAAACAATAACTGCAACCCATGCACTTTTTCTGATATTTCATTGTCTTTTGTATAGGCAGTCACTTTTTTTTTTCAATATATGATCCTTCTTTAGAGGTGAATGTTGTGTTCTTAAAGGCTAGGAAGTGGTACGGTTGGTAAAGCAAAAAAAGTTAAAGGATATTAAAACTGCACTTTTGCTCTAGAAGGAGTATTTGTATGTTTACAGTCTTGGGACATGTTTTCTGTGGACCTGATTGCCACCATTGCTTCTGCAAGGACACCAGATCAAACAAAACTGACAGCAGCTGGGAGGTGTGCGCAGCAGAGAAGCTACCAGCACCATGACATCTGCTGCTGGACATTGTGGAAGCTTCTCTACCAACTACTGTGTCAAGTGGGCTCCACAGAGCTGCAAAACCCACTTCAAGAGGCAGGGCATATCCCAGCCCACATTAATGCTAATAGAAGCAGTGTTTGCTAAGATGCTGTTCCTGCATATGACAGGATGGTTCTGTAATAGGCATAGCATTAGTAGCCAGTAGGAGAATAGCTTTAAAGAAGCCATCTAGCTGGGTGTGGAACAGAGAAGCAGAGCGGAGGAACTGGAGCTGGAGATTCCCTTGGATCCACACGGGGTTGGGAAGCTGCAATACTGCTTCCTCTGCAATCCCTGGAGCCCCTCCCTGCAGGGAAAGGATTACAAGGGAACTCTCCAGGGGTGACTTTACAGAGTTTCCTGGGCCCTATGTCCATCTTCCATGTGAGGACACAATACAGTCCCCATTCTTACTTTAATTAAGAGCTTGGATTATATTTTACACACTAAAAGATAATAGGACATGTTATGTTTGCTTGGTGGTTCCCGCTCCCCCCTTAGAATGATGGTGCCTTTTTTTCCCCCAGAAGTTTAAAAAGAGTGGGCCATTACCTAAACTTTGGAATGTGCTCTGAACAGAGTAACTGTTTGGGGGGTGGAACCCCCTCCCCCAAATCCTGAATAAATTATAGAGCTAAATGTTATACAGAAGACAACTATTTCCACAATCTAACATCTTTGTTATCATCATTGCTAAGGATAGACTTCAGCACTAGTCAGGAAATACATCCACTGCAGCATAGTGAATGTCAAATTATCTGTGATTAAAGATTTAAATTCACAGCTTTCTTCATTTTACCAATGCCAAGTTGGAAAACAATCTGATTGAAATTATTGTATGTGATAGCCCTGTTGAATGACCAATTTTTCCTTTGGTGCCTCATTTCCTTAAAAAATGGTGTAACCACTTTTCCACCTTAAAAATGATATAAATCTTTTGTTTCTCTTTGAAACAGTTACCTGAATGGTTGAAAAAGACCCAAGCAGTGTTTTACATTATGGTTTTAAAATGTGTTTTGGTTAAAAAAAATATAAAGTAATAAGCCATACTTTGTAACAAAGGCATTGAACATTATTTTCAGCCTAACTACTAAAATGGTCAGTTGGGACCAATAAACTCGAAATAATGTTGTGTTTTAAGGTATAGCAGAGGAAGCACCATCAATCTATCTGCATTTAAAATGTCAGCTGCTGTTTTGCTTTTATAACTACCTGTGGAATTTCCTAATCAACTGAGTGTTTGAAATGTTGTCGGGGTTTGGGTTTTTTTTGTTTTGTTTTTTGAAAGACTTTGAAAAACAGAAACGTTAAAAACCATCAGTGTATATGGCCAGATCCTACCCTCGGTGCCAGTGATGCAACTGAAGAGCAAAATGTGGTCCATAGTATAGAGAGATCATACAAGCCGTAATGGATTGTGTGACAGTGTCCCACTTTGAGATTTGACTTTCCCCTAGAAAAAAGTTGCAACTTGCAAAGTTCCCTTGTGTTCTGCTGCTCTTCGTAGTGCATTACCCAATACTCCTTAGAGACAGCCAGACTGTAGGTTTCTGCCATTTTCCCCCTGTTGTGGTTGTCTTCTCTTTGCTTCTACTAGGTTCTTTGCAGGGCTGGCCCTCAGTTTGGTGGGCTTTGAAACAATTTTCATATGCCCTTCTCTCCCCGCTGATGTAAGGCACTCCTGTCCTGTGTGGTCACACCAGCGTTCAGCTCAAGAGTTTTGGAATAGCTTAGTAAAATAAGCCTTTGGAGCACCCCAATACTTGACTGAATTATTATCTGTAAAAAGGTGCAGGGGTAGAGGAGGTCTTTAGTTTCTCACTTGCAGGAGAGATGTAGCTAGTTGCTTGCACTAGGGTACAGGGCCAATGTTTAGGAAAGTTTAGTACAGGGCAATGATACAAACTAGCTGAGTGAGGGTACTGATAGCTCTGAGTTTGCTGCCAAGTTTTTGAGATCTCACGTGTGCATGGTGCTAAGAATAATCAGCAATATCATAGCTGATTCACCCATCAAGACTCTCAGAAAACTAAACGGGCTCCTGGAAAAGAGTACGATGAAAAATTGTAGAGGGGGTATTGTGTGTATTAAAAAAAATCAGAACATGAGATAATCCCTGCAATGCTGGCCATTAAATTCAGAGGAGGATAATCCGTTCAAATGTATGTTATTCATGTGCTGTCCCTCCAGATATATTTTCAGTTTCTCCTTTCCCCCATAGCTCTCTCTCACTTGGTACCGACCACCCTGGAAACCCAGCACAGGGCTTAGGCAGAGTAAATTATAGAAACCCACAGGGGGGGTCAGAGATGGAGTTTTGTTTTAGGAGGGATTTATTATAACTCGATAAAAGCTTCAGCATTTCATTTCACTTCAAGGAAAATCAGATGAATTTTCTATTCTACTTATGCAGCCTCTCTTTACTATACCAATAACTACGGGCATTAATACCACTGATGTGCAGGCCTAGGAAGAAGGTGGAGGCTTGGAACCCTGATACTTTGATTAAAGACTTAAGCCCTTGGCGAGTGTCAGCAGACAACAGCTGTTTTAAAGTGAAGGGGACAGAAATGAACAATGACTTGTATTTTGGAAGGGTGGAGAAATGAGTAAATATACAAGTGCTCATTCCATCTCAGTGTCTCAAATGACAGTTCTCTTTAAGTGACTTTTTAGGTTGTCCCTTTGTAGGACATGGATGTTTGATAGCCAGTACATTTAAATCCTAGCTTCCTGATAGATCAGATTTAATTGCTACAGTAGCTGGCTGTAGGGTTGCCAAGCCTCCAAGATTGTCCTGAAGTCTCCAGGAATTAAAGATAAATCTTTAATTAAAGATTATGTCATGTGATGAAACCTCCAGCAATTCATCCAACCAAAATTGGTAATCTAAAGCTGAACCCATTTAAAAATATTGACAATGAATTGCCTAAGTTGGCCATATAACTCTCCGTGACTATCATGGTGCTCTGATGGCTAATTCCTCACCCCCTGCTTGGAAAACATCCCTCCTTAATGTCACAAATGCTTTTGGGAGAATCTCAACATTCTTGTTTTGTATTATTCAAATTACCCAACTCTTGATAATCATAACATATCCCACCTTTTTTGTGACCTAGTTCAGAAATAGAATGCTACATGACTGTGAGGAATGGGTACTTCAGAGATGTGGTTTATAACTGACCATAGCAGTTAGGGATGGAAAAAGCCTCTGGCAATGGAAGATTGTGTTCTGGAAAAGTAGAATCTCTCCATAGTAGTTGTGGTTGCAAGCAGCTTCCATTTTAATTGCCCTCTAACTTTGACTTGCAAAACTGGTTTGTTTTTTGCTAGATTTTCTCTGAAGGCAGAAGAGAATATTTCTGCAAAGTCTGAAGAAATTTTCCCAGTTTTTTTTTCATTATTATTATTATTTGGTCAGCTCAGTTCCCTGTGTTGTGTTAGTGTCTGTCTCTAGCTTGGCTACAATGGAAGCTGATGAGTGTTCAGCACTTCTTAAAACCAGACCACTTTATTTAGGTACCTAAATATAGATTTACGAGCTAACTTTGTACATATGTTTTTAAAATCTTGTCCTCTATGCCTTTTGAACATGTTTGATCAACAGTCGAGTGAAGGTAAGCTGTGCTATGCATGCATGTGGTTAAAGGTTATCTGAGGAACAAGTATACCTTATTAGGTGATTGAATGAGGCAGGGTTCTGTAGGAGACATTATTAGGTTGGCCAGCACCACTAATTTCTTTAATAATTGGTTGACCTCTCCATCACATTTATTTAAAAAATTTTAAATGGTGTCTTTATTTATCTATACAGAGGGGGGTTAAACATGGGAAATTCATAAAGTAGAAAAAAAAGTGTTTAAAAAAAACAATTAAAGTTTGTAAATTACAATGTTCTTACCTACCATTCAGACATTTCCTTGCTTTTAAGTGGTTGGGTTTCATAACCTTACACTGCCTACACAATAAACAAACACTATTGAGCATTAGTTAATTACTGTTATCCCAACTTGGGCATCTTTGAATGGGCACCTCCTGGTTCTCCATCCTCAGTTTCAGGCCATGAGAGTTGGGCAAACAAGTCCATATTCAAAAATAAAAACAACACTCTACTTCCCAAAACCTCTCACATTTCTAGAATTGGACCTTTTTGAAAGCTAACATTTGTTGTCATGGGTTTTCACATGCCTCTGCACATCTGTCCTCCAGAAGTACCAAAATAACTTTTTTTTAAAAGGCCATTATTGTGCTATTTCCAGGCCAAAGAGAAGGAGGACATGCTAGCAATCTTCTTAGAAAGATGTATGAGGATAATGGCCAGTTTTGCTGACTCAAGGGCCCTGATTCTCCTCTGAGGACAATATGACACCATTGTAACTCCACTGACTTCGGTAGAGTTATTCCTGATTTATACAGGAGTAAATGATATCATAATCAGCCCCAAGAGGTTCAGCAAGCTTCATATAAGCATCCCAACTTTTGGGGTCTTATCCAAATTGAACCCTTTTTGAGGTTTCTCCATCACTACTACAAACCCATTAGGAGACATTAGGTAGAATATTGCTGATATTCTTCATCTTCTTTTTCTTAACACCACGTCTTTATTTGTTGTCATTCTAGGGTGAGCCAGGTTTGCCTGGCGAAGTGGGAGAAAGCGGAGCACCAGGGCTTAAGGTTAGTGCAGAAAACCAACTGAAAAATAAAGCACAGTACAGGTATGTATATGGATGATAGTGTCATGCTTTTTGATTTGTATATCATGATTAATTTGTAATAGGCTCTGCCTCTCTACAGTGCTAAGTGGTGTTAAGAGACTTTAAACATTTCACCATAAAGGGGCATGTTCTTTTGCTGCACATGCATAGTTCCAGTCAACATTAGTGACGAGTATACGTGCACTGCAAGGCAAATATACTGCAAGCGTTTAGGAATTTGGAAACCTGTTTACATAGTGTTGTTTATGCTTCTCATAATACATTTCAGACCCTTTTTCAAGAACTACTGCAATCAATTCTTTGATGAATGTCAGGGTTAAATCTTGAGGTCTGATCCTGCTTCTTTGGAAGTTAACAGCAAACTTCAGTGGGAGAAGGTTTGAGTCCATAGTTATTGGAAAAAGAAAAATGTTGCCTTGCATTTATTTTTTTGATTATTATTCCTTACTTGATTCCGAACAGATGAAATTGAACACATAAAACTTGATAACTTTGTTTGAATAAAAGTCAGACACATCCAAAATGCTTTGATTGTTGGGCCTCTCAGAAAGGATAATACCAATTTCTAATCCCATCAGCTGTGTCTGTGTGTCTGTGCGGGCACATATGCCTCTCAGCTGATTTTACAGATCACATTGCTATTGACAGCTAGCCAGGACAGTCTGTAAAATGTACTGACTTGCCGCTTGTCCATCAGGAAAGAAAACAAGCCATTTGGGGCATACCCTCTTCTTGTTTTATACTCAGTGAATGCAAAGTATTTGCAGTTATTGCTTAATTCATATTCACAGCAGTATTCTTGGAGTTGCCAAGCAACCATCAAAAGTGGTGTGGATAAGCTAGAATGGTCAAAAATACAGAGATGAGTTGCCAGGGTCAGATTCAGTGTATGAAAGGGGATTTGCCATTGTACTGGCTTCTCAAACAAAGTCTAATTAAAAAGTAATGGCTATCTTTTTTTATATAGAATTCTGGGAGCATTTTTTGCTCTCTACCAGATTATGAATCTAGACAAGATATTTAAGGGGTTTCTGTTTCTCATTAGGTGTCCTCCAAACTCCTCTCCAAACCTCAGGACCGCTCTCTTTTTCATTTTCTTCTCTCCCTCAGTCCCTCCAGAGTAAGGTGGGCTTGGCACATCTCCCTCTCGTTCCTCTCGGTCCTAATGGATGGCTTCACAGAGCCATGAAGTTGTTCCTCACTTCCCTTAATCCCAGAGTGAAAAACCAAGATGAACCTTCCACACAACTGACCAGCCTTTTGCATTGCACTGTGTGTAATGTATTGATGCAGCCCATCAGATTTTAGTATTGAATCCTTTCTGACATGGCTTCTTCTATTGAATAATCTGTAATATTAAATGAAATTCAGCTGCTCTACAGTGTCTTGCATTAAATATGTTATCTAATGTCTCTTCTGTTGAGTTATCTAATGACACCATCTTAATAACGTCAAGATTTCTTTGTTCCTACTCTTTTGATTAGGGTGACCCTGGAGAACGAGGAGAAAAGGTGAGGCATATTTCACTTTCCCTGTGTTTATCTTGTTTTGAAGAATTGTGAATGCACAGGCAGCAGCGAGGACTGATCTGTTAAAAAACAACAACCTGCTGTGTTAAAAATTATTAACTAGAATTCAGTCACTGAACTGACAAAACTGTGGACCCTCTTGTGGAACCCTTTATTGGGGCAAAGTAGCGCTTACTCATGCAAGCAATTCATTGACTTAATGAAACTACTCATGTGAGTCCTGTATGTGCTCACTAATATATGCTAGGGCTGCACAGGTGGGCTCTGATACGATAGCATTTTTAAAGAATGTTCCTGCTTTGAATGAACAGAAAAGCAAGCTGGTTTTCATTACTTGGTGTTGGTGTTGTGAGTGTCTGTGGGCAGTAGTTTCTTGGAAAGGCAGTCGGATAGCACAGTGATATCTCATTTTACTCACGTTGAGTTCTCTGTTGCAGCCCAGCTCTACTTGAATAAGGGTGAGAGAATAAGGGTGAGAATAGGGATGGATGGCCCATCCATCTCAACTTTAGACTGCATGAAAAAGGGCAGGAACACAAATGCGCTACTTGTTCTCACTTGCATTGGTATCAATGAGGAACAACTCCATAAAAATCAATGGAGTTACACCAGCATAATATCACAGATCAGAATCGTCCCCACAGTACTAGTAACTATGGGTCTGATTCTGTCCTATCAGAGCAGAATTCTAATGGGACTACTCCTATAAGAAAGTACTACTCCATGAGCAAGGCTTATAGAACCGAGCCTCCCTTTACTCTCCTGAAGCAGTGTAATAGATTGAAAACAATGGGGCTAGTCAAGGAGTACATTTCTCTGGCTACATGCCATCCAGCACTCAGGAAAATCCTGAAATGCACCTTATACTTGGGCCAGGAGGGAAATGGCATAGAGAATCATCCCCAACTAGCTACATAAGCAGATGGGGTGGGAGGCCAGGATTGGGCCATACCTTTTTTAAAAGGTTTTTTTTTGTTGTGTTTTTTTGGCAACTTTTTTAATGATCCTAGTCAGAAAAATTTCCAAAATGGTTTCAAAAGCAATGAGAATTCCTTAACAAATATTTTATAAATGACAGCCATCCATTACTTGTATCAGAATTCCTTGTGTTTGACATGGGTTCACTGGTACACTCGTTGGTCCAATAGTAGATAATATTTATCAACAAATTTTAGTTGATGAAAAAAATATTTAAAAAACCCCCTTCTCTTTTAAGAACTCAGAAGCCTGCAAAAGTCTTTGGGCCTGATTCTCATTTACACCTTTTACACTTCTCTGGCCAGCAAGGGGTCAGTGTAAATTAGGATTCAGCCTTTCTGTGCAGGTGAAGCTTTTAAAATATTTCTTAAAAATTGTTGATAGCTTTTTTAAAATAGGGACATTTTCTCCCAGGCAATGACAAGAGTGTTACTTCAACATTACCTCTTTGAATAATGCTTAGCATTTACATGGAGACATGAATGGTTTTGGTAGCTTATTCTATATTTTAGTTAAGTTTTGCTAACTTCACACTGATTCATGGGGAAATACTTGAAATTCAAAGAGCATATCATGAATTGCTTCAAAATCATAATAAAAATGTATTGGAAGCCAGTAATTGCCAACTCTGTTTGATCAAATGCGTCTATCAATGACTTTGTGGTGAAAAATATTTACTGGTTATTCCTAATGCTGAATCATCATAAAATCATTCCTTTGTCACTGAACCAGAATGAACTGGGGATGTCTGTAGACTAAATGAACAAGAAGATGAAATGACATGACAGTTTGTATTTACTCAAGGAACTGTGAAGAGGTTTATAACTTTGAAATACCTTTCCTATCAGTGATCAAATATAACAGTTGTGTAAGTTATATTTAAGACTACAAATCCAAATGAAATATATCAAATCATGTTTTTCTCCTCATGTGGATTTAAGTTGAATGAAGACTCTGAGTTCATGTTGTAAATGTCTTATTACATTTATTTGAGAGACAAGGTGGTAAGGTAAATACATTTATTTATTTGGTCATTTATTATAGACTCTGGCTGGTGAATTAAAACTGTTAGCCTGGTAATAGTGTTTGCAAGTTGCAAGTTATTTCTGGATACTTTGTGAATGCATGAAAATTATTTTAAAAATTGCAAAACAGCACTGCAAATATATATATTTTTTAATTTTAGGGTGATGCTGGAGAAAACGGACCCAAAGGTGACATGGGTGAAAAGGTACATCTATTAATGAGTAGAGATGAAAGGATATTTTAAAGGCCATAAAATATAACCAGAAGATGAAAGGGGAATGATACCAAAAAGAAAATATACAAAGAGACTTTTTAAAAGGTTGAATGGTGTGACCTTGACTCATTCTCACAAACAGCAGAAACTCATCAGTTCTAATTAAGTACAGAGGGCCTGCTTATGCTACAGTAGTTAAAACAAGAGACCTGACAGTGCATCTTTTATAAACCTCTAAATATGCATTACACAGAAACTTGAATCACAAGCTATCAGATATTCTTGTTATGTCTGTTTGGTAAATGATGCAAGTTTTGAGTATTAAGGCCAAAGACGTTGCTGCGTTCAGCATTGCAATGCCTAACTGGTGTAAGAACGTAAATCTTATTTTCAAAAGGCAGTAAGAGACTTAGGAACCAAAATCATATCAACAGTCAATAATAGTTTGGCAGCAACATCTAAATACCTTTAAAAATCTGGGTCCAAAATCCTAGCTGCAGTGTACAGCCTGAGTACTCAGGATGTGCATTGGGGAGTTCCTCTGAGTCTGAGAGGGAAGAATTCTACAACCAGGACATGGAGCAGCAGCTAGGTCTCCCTATGGATGGTACTTCAGTCTCCACTTCCCTCCCAGGACATGCCTCTTTACATGCCAGGTAGATCCACTTAACCACACTGCTAGAGAGCTGGAGCTAAGGGAGATGTGCCAAGGCACAGCACCCCCATACAGAGACCCAGTGTCCCCAATAGATCCCTGAGATTAGTAGGGATCTCAGGAGACCTGAGGGTTCTGAGAGGACCAACCCCTTACTTTTTCAGAGTGGGGAATGCTGCCCTCTGACTGGATCGGAAAAAAAAATTCTGTAAGGGGAAACTGATCCCCTTCCACATTCTTTTCCAAAGGAAGGGCCAAGACAATCTGGCATACAGTTGAAAACATAATCCAAGTGGCTGACCAAAACCCCCAAAAGTTTGAAAATTCAGAGTGAAAGTTAAAAATTATGTTTCAGATCTTTGTTATTTCACACCAGCTAAAGATCTGGCTTCCATGCCTTTACGTCAGCTCAGTCTCCTCAGGTACCATATTTCAGAAGTCTCCAAAGAATGGGTGATTTTATATATCATGTGCATTATGACTGAGAAACGGGAAGTTGAGATTGTTACCACTGACAGATTTTATGGTTTAAGAGGAATGGGAAAAATAGAGAATCATACCTGCAGGTAATGAATTCAAATCCAGTCCATGTCTCTAGCACGGTTGCCAACTTTCACGTGGTAAATAAGCACTCCGACTTCCACAATAAGCCAAAAATCAAGCTAATCCCATTTCAAAACAAGGCCAAAATAAGCCAGTCCCTAAGAACCCCAACACTCTGTAACTATATCCCCCCATCATGTAGTATGGGACTGTGGTGGGCCTGCTGTGCACCCCTGACTCTCTCCTCCCCTTGCCTCTGCTTGCCCCTTGCCCCCGCTTGGTGGGAGCAGATCAAAAAAAAGAAGCAACAAGCTACAAGCCAAAAACTAGCCAACAAGCATCTTACAAGTCAATTAAGCCAAAAACAAGCCCAATTTCTGCATTTTTATCACGAGTTTGGCATGTCTGGTCTCTAGTGGCCAGGAATCATTGCTATCTATTTTTGAATATTTAGATTATTATTCTATTACTCAAAAATATATGCAGTTTGATTTCATAACTATTTTCCTGAGAGACCTAGTAGCATGTCTAGAGACATTTTTTATGTCCTGAGAATGTCATGCTTAGCCAAATCATTGGTACAATAGATCAGATAAATAGGTCATGTATATGTTCATGAAACAATATTAAGGTCCAACAGCAGCTAAAATAGAAGTTCAGAATCTCTGATGTGAGTCCTATGACGCTTCAGTAATTGTTCTTCAATTGTGTCTGCTACTGAAGTACTTGGCATGTGTCCAAGTGAAAACAAAAAATCTAAAAAAAATCTCTTCCTCATTCTGTTGGGAATTTATCCTTCCAAAGCCAGACATTGTGTGTGTTTCTGTGTGGACCTCAAATTGTTTGGTATTCTAGTTGGGAAGAACTTTTAGAAAAGATAGGTCAGCAGATGGCCTTTTGAATGTTCATCTGAAAAACTTTAACTGAATTGACTGAACCTCTGAAACATATAATGCTCCCACCACTTCCAAGTTTCATGTAATTGTCTGGAGTACTGGGGTGAAATGGGGATGGATAGATAGTTTTTGTACAGGTCTCATTACTTTACCAGCATCAGGCTAGTTGCTGCATGATAGGAGTTGGGCTTCCCATAGATCTGTGAAGGTATAGGAGAAGGCCACAGAACTTCTCTGATTATGTCCTGCAGAGTGACTCTGCAGTGGAGGACTGTTTGGTTAGGAGTTTAGGAGAATATATTTTTGGTGTGGAATTTTAGGAGTGAATAAGCATTGAAGTCAGAGTAATTACTCCACAGTTACACCAGTGTAGTTAGGAGCAGTGCTCCTGTGGCTAGTGCTCCAGTGACTTGCACTATCTTTGACAGTCATTATACTTATAGCAGAGATGAATTTGACCCAGTGATTGTTAATTGTGTTGGTTGCAGAGGAAAAAAATCACGATGACTGCTGCCCCCTGATAGGAACAGCCAACTGTAGCATACTCACCAAATAGCTCTTGTTTTCCTTCCCTTTCTTAATCCATCAGTCACTTCTCCCCGTCAATGGCAGGATCGTCTTCAGGAGTCAGGCGGGAGCTCTGTGGCTTTCTCTTCCAACATAGTTGCAGGAACTTCGGGTAGTGCCATGAGAAGCCTTTCACACTCTCCTCTAGCCATTGATGGGGGTATGGGAAATCCTCTCTTTTTCCCCCTGCCCTGATAGAAGCAGTTGGCACTGTGTTCCAGAATATCTCTCTACTGTCCTTTCTGCTGCACCATTAATATTGGGGTGTTGGTCAAAGTTATGCATGCTATATCTAAGCCAGGATGCACCATATGCCTCAGAAGTCTCGGAACATGGGCTATTTGGATGACTCTTGGGCTTTTGAAACATTTGATGCACTCTAGGACATCACTAGGGCAAAGCATTGGAGCAGTACTTGAGCGGCAGTGAGGCTTACGGACTTACTGAGCCTCGTTTTTCAAGGTAGCATGGGGAGGGGTCTTTGAGCCTGAGAAAAGAGGGAACTACGGACGTTTTGGATGTGCAGGAATGATTTATCAAGACTAATCTGAACCAAAAATAAGGTTCAGAGATGAAAGAAGGTTAGAGCCAGTTCACCCAGACCTCTCCCTTTGTCCACGCCCCCATACAGTAAACCTCCATAAATGTTGTCTGAATGAACAATACATAAACCATTGCAGTAAATAATAATAATAATAATTAATAATAAGCAGTTATATAGTATCTTCATCCAAAGATCTCAAACATTAAGACTCACAATTCCTGTGACATGGGTAAGTATTATTTATCCCCATTTTATATATGGGGATACTGAGACAGATAGGTGAAGAGATAACAACTTCAAACAAGGGTGCCTAAAGTTAGGAGCATATACCCATATTTATGCACCTAAATGAAAGTAGTGTCATTTTCCACAGATGACGCACATCCGCAGCTCCCATTGATCTTACTACATAAACATAGACTTAGGTGCGTATATTTTGACAACGCTGGCATCAGTGAGCTGTCTTAGGTCACATACAGAGTCAGTGGCAGACTTGGGAATGGAACCCACTCATTAGTCCTTGCTTCCATTCTCCTGCTGTAGCCATTGGCCTCTCAAGCAGCCAAAATCCCCTTGAAGTATTTTTCCATTTGTGTTTTCTCCTGCTGAAATTCTTTCATTTCCAATCCAGCTGACTCAGTGAGGGACTGAGAACACACTCTAGCGACATAGTTTTTACTTTATCCTGTATTAGTTTTCATTCTTGAATGAAAGTGGATCATAAACACTTTGTGTCTTATCTGTGCTATTTCCAGTGTTATCCCTTAAAATGTTTAACTTGTGACTGTCTCTCAGCAGTTGCTTTGCCACTTTATAGCTATTAAAAAGTCCTTGAGATTTCACAGTTGTACGTGCTGTGAGGGACAACAGCAATATCACTCATACATGTCTATCAAAATGAGACCGCTCAGGTTTCCAGACATGAATCAGCCTTTCAGAAAATGGCCTTTTGTTTTCTCTTTGCCCTCTGAAGAGAGAGTTACAATAACTATGAAAAGGAAACCAGGCTTTTAAAATATAAATCACCACGGCTCTTCATTCAGCTTTACTGAACCACAGGACAGCTAATCAAAAACTGGTGTTTTTATACTAGTAGTTTACATTTTATTGTTTTGTATAGTGCAAGACTATAATAATAAGACTTAGCATTTATACTGTGCTTAACATCTGTTAAGATGTTACTGTTACAGATATTAGCTATTTTACTCAGTATGTGCATCAGTAGCATTCTGCTTTAAGACACAGGGTAAGCTTACTGCACAGTGATCTCTTAATTTTCTTGATCAATCGTAATTCATAATAAGAATAATAAGGAAACTGTCCAAATACAGGTTCTGTAAACAACTTCTACTGTTTTCACAGGGTTGACCTATTTACATGAATAAGTTGACTAGCAAAACTTTTCAAGTGAGAAATAGCATTTAATAATTTAGCTTCCTCCACTTTACTTTGGTGTTCCATTGAAGACAAGGTGCAGTGAAATGAAAGTACAAGAATTTTCAGAAGTCTACAAAGGCTGGTAAAGAACTGAGAACCAGAAGCACTCTGCCGTAGCCACTGGCTGATTCTGTGACTTTGGGCAAGTCCTATCAAACCCAGATACTCAGAGCAAAACACAGGAGAACCTCTTTGAAAGTTAGTTGCTTCATCAGAACTGACCTTTCCTGAGTAAATAAATTACAGCTCATCTGACATTCTGTTACTTACAACATTTAGCTGCATTAAAGCACCAAGATAAAAACAGTGAAAATCTATGGAAAAGAGATGGATAGTCTGACATGTTAAACAAGATAAACTAATGGGTCACTGGATTCTTTGAGGTTGAATGTCATTAACACAAAAGCTTTGTCAATTAAGGCCTGACACTTGCCACCTGTAGTTATGGACCCAAAGGACCAGTGATGCTCTTTGATATGGCAAATAATTTTGAATGTGTCATAGACTTGGGGATGTCAAAACATGAAGAGGCATAGCACTATACTCTAGCTTCCCACTACACATCTCTTTAAAATTCCTTTTTGTTACAGCAGCTACATTATTGGTTGTAAAACTTTTCAAAGAAGTGAATAGGTTATTATGTTGTCTGGATAAATGGAAAGCAAATCCCCCATCTGCATTTCTTTGAAAGCAGAATTGTTTCTCTTTGAATAATACTGACTTATTGTCAATGGTCAAATTGGTATGCAGTGTCTCAAGACATATTTAATCTTGCTACAGTAATTGAGAGGTACTTTGAGAAGGTTCCAGGATAATCATGCCTGTGTTTGTTAGTTTCCTGAACTATCATTTTCCTGAAAATATATGTACATAATAAGTGTGATCATTGTTTCCTTGTGAATTTTACATCAGGGTGATCCTGGATCTTCTGCTGCAGGAATTAAGGTAATGTCGTGTTTATAGTGGTCATTTTTTGCAGAATCCCTGTCACTTTATGCCACAACTCTTTTCTCCTCTTCTACGACCCTGAGGTTTTTTTTCACTTTGTCTGATCTTGTTGGTTGCTTATTTGTTTGTTTATTTAATCTTTCAATTAGGGAGAACCTGGAGAATCTGGTCGGCCAGGACAAAAGGTAATACATGAAAGCATTCAGTCCCTTTTTTCCTCACAATTAGACTTGCCATCAAATCTTGTTTATACAAAACATTAGTACTGGAGATTCCGTCTTGCACATAAATTGCTTGTTTGGTCATAGCAATGATTGCAAGATAGTGCAATTTAACTGATTGCTCAAGGTCTATACACATTTTGTTTATGATGATTTTGAGTTTTGAAAAAAACTTGAATAAGAATGACACTGGCTAGAGTGAAAAGTGAGAATAGAATAACCCACCCACTCTTATAACTACAGGGCACTTTTTTCCACACTGAAAGTTTGCACTATCTCAGCTGTCTGAAACTAACAAAGAATGGCTCTGCTGTCTGAATGTTGACAACTTACCCTTGCATGTTTGACTAAATATTGACCTGCAGATTATAGTATGTTATTACACCTCATTAAGATGAAATAAATATTGACTCTAGGGCTGGATGTTCTCTCTCACTTGTGCTGGTAGTGAGGAGCTAAACTGGTAGAAGCGGACACAAGCATTGAAAAGTTAGGAGCAAGTATCTCCACTATGTGCTACCCCTCCCCTGCCCCCCGAGAAGCCTTTCCACTGCACACTGTGCTGCCAGAGCTTCCTTGGTTGGGAGGAGGTGTAACGGGGAACAGCTGCTCAATATGGCATGATGCCCTCTTGGCCTAGGAAATTGCCAATAGGAAGTGAATGGTGCACCAAGCAGCATTGCCTGCCCCCTCCATGCCTTTGACCCTTTTTCAGAGGATAGGATAGGATGCAGGCACAGATGGGAAAGCTAGTGACTGTGTGTCTCCTCAAGGAGCCTGAAGGTGCTAGCAGAACACCAAGGAGAGGTTGGATTTTAACACTACAATCCTGGGAGGAATGGGGTAGCAGTTTGGCTTCCCTCTGGAGTGTACAGTGTTTCCTGGGAACAACCCTTCACCATCCCCACCTCTTGTAAAGTAAGAAACCTCTCCCCTATCCCAACAGGAGAACTGGAAATTTAATCTGCAAGGTACACTTTGGAGATTTTCCAGTACTCAGGTCAGGGGACAAGTAAAATCATATACTGTATATAGGGAATATCAGGCCAGCTATATTCTAAAACTCAGTTCCTTTTTATGGCCATATGGAACTCTGAGAAACCATTTTTTTTTAAATCAGTAAAAGACAAAATTGCAGCTGAGTTTCTCTACTTGGCAGGTTTTAATCGGAATGATTTGTAACAGACTCTATACGACTATTATGGTATGCAAATTAAATTTGTTAGTAAAGCTCAGTTTCGAGTAGGAGAGCTAGCGAAAGCAGTTTTAACCTATGGAATCATTGTGCATCATGTACTGCATGTTCTACTTGGATAATAAACTACAGAATGCACTTTAAATGTTTAGATCCATACTCTCATTTGCTACCTGCCAGGCAGGGAACAACTAGCAGTGATTTATTAGCAAGATATTGATCTCACTGCCCAATGCAATCAGGTTTGATATAATAGATGTAATATAGATAAATAACCAGTAGCCACGAACTTCACATTAATGTAGAGTTTTATAAGTGATGAGCTTGTCTTTGTGTGGTTACATATGATGTTATGGAAAGAAAGTGCCAGGCTTTTGTCTCAACCATTTACATTGCCCATAATATTTGGAATACGCATTCTCTCTCTGTATTTTATAGTTCTCTTTTTTTAAACTTACGAGTGAATTGGGGCATGATCCTTAAACGTACTTCAGCACCTTGCTGTACCAGAAGGGACTGTGCACATTTCCTTACACTGCCCTTCCAATGCACCTCAGTCTTGACCTCAGTACACCCTCCAGTTTCAGCATCAGGCCACACTTGAGCATATATTGCCAGTCAGACTAAAGTGAGTGATTGTTTTGTGATGTGGTCTAGTGGCTACTTTGAAACCACAGAGCATATTTCACTTGTGATCTACTGTAAATCATATTTGGACTCAGTACTTTAGACGCAGAAGGCTTGTGGATTTATGCGTTGTGCCACTTAGCCCATATGTTTCCCTTCATTATGTGTGTATACACACACACACACACACACACATATATATAATTATTTTCAAACCTTACAATCTGGAGGCAAAAATATGTTCTCTGCGAGATCACTGTAAATGTAATACCAAGAAATTGATGTGAAGATAATACTGTAAATAAAAACAGTCTCTCACTGAAATAAGATGGGCCAAAGTTTTAATGAATTGATGCTGAGGTTCATAATCACTTGTATTTACATGAGCATATCTGTCAATTGAATGTGCAAAACAAACAGGTTATTGCTCATAAAATATCTGTTTGCTTGTGCAATTAACCGGTTTCTTGCACAAATGCACATATATGGACTTCTGCTTCTGGTCTTTAAAAATTTGACCCTGTGAGAAAAATTCTCCTCTCTGATCCACAGTAAAGGTATTTTATTCACTGAAGTGCAGATCTCTGTTGTGTAGTCTGTAATCCATCCTACATGGAACTCCAAGTCACACCAGTCTGAGTTCAGTACGTAGAACAAGTGCAGAATGTCTGATAGAGATCTGAACTGCAGTGAATAAAAGACCTGTATTATGGATCAGAGGGTAATTTTGCCTTATATTTTTACTTCCCTGTGAATAGAGAATATGGGCTAAATTCTATAGTTCTTACTCAGGCAAAACTCCCATTGCAGACAATGTGAGCTTTTCTTGAATAAGTAATAAGTATGAAATGAGGGTTTGACATTTCTTATATATATACCATGCATGTACAGATTAATGGATAAATACATATCAATCTACATTTAAATATCACACTTTAAATGAGATTCACTATTTGAGTGTAAATATAATGAAGACACAAAAAAACTAACAATGAGAAACGTTTATATAGGCATGAACTGTGTCAAATGTCAATTTCCCAAACTTTTGTTCTTTCCTATTATGAGGACACCTTCAGAATGTACATCTATTTTTACAGCACCCAATGGGAGTTTTCTCTGATTAAATACCAAGAATTTGATCCTCCATTAGTATTCACTAGAGTAGATATGTGTGGAAACCCACTGAAGTTCCAGATCTCAATGTAGTATTGGAGCCTTAGTCTTTACTCATGAAAAACTCCCATTGTGCACCATAAAATAATAAAAAGGACAGAGCAAAGACATTAAGTTTTGGTCCATGTTGTGCATTTATTCATGTATTGATTCATATGTGAGGATATTTGTGTATGACTGAATGAAATACGTCTGTGTGTGAATGTATGAAAAAAGGATAGGTGTGCCATATACGTTACAGATGTAGCCCACGTACATTATATATGTTCTATAACAACTTAGAATATTTGACTGCTTTAGTTTGATAGACTGGAGTTTGTATTCAGCTTTTGTTTGTCTTTGGAGTCATTTAATCTCATAAATCATATCAAACGTATATTTTGAAAAATGTTAAGGAATGAAAATACTGTCCATTCAACTTCAATGAACTTCATAATAGAACACGAGTAATTGAAATGTATTTTTAATCTTGCCTTGAAGAGTACAGTTTAATCACTTTAGTTACTGTACTTAGAATTTGAGTTCTCCAAGGAAGGGACTGTCTTTTTGTTATATGTGTGTGAAGTGCCTAGTACAGTGAGGTCCCGAGCCCTGATCGTGGACTGCGCATGCCATGGCAATACAAATAAAATAATAATAAAAGATCTATTCATTATAATGATTAAACGTTTATATTTAGAACTGAATTTTACTTATTTTAAAACAAAAGGAGAAAAAGTCATGTCCACGTCAATGAAAGTAATTGACAGATTATAGTATTAATATCTTTGTTTCACTAGCATATCTGACTCTTCATGCAAGAAAAAAAAAGATGGAGTAGAACTTTTGGGCTAATACTATATCAAGAGTGAATGTAATACATCCTGTTCAGAGAATTACTCTTTAAACAGGAGTAATGGCTCAGTGTCTGTTAGACAATGGTAGGCAGTATATCAACTGGTAATAGAATCTGCTGAAAATGATATCCTGTCCTCCATTCCTTTATTGTATTTCACATTTAAAATTTCCAAAGTGGATTGTCCTTTTCAGTAGCTTCAGTCAGAAAGATTTGTTAAAATTCTGGAATGACTGAAATCTGCAAGGAAGATGGGCTTGGGTCCTCCTAAAATGTTTCACAATTCTTTCGTTTGGCAAATCAATTTTCAAATCAATTATTCTTTTTTTGGTTTTGTTGTGGCAGATTGTAAATTTGCTAGAAATTCTTCAAATACGTTTTAATATTATTACCTAAAAATATAGTGCAGTTGGTTATGTAAGCTGAGGAATTTGTGTGTGCTTGTAATCTCCATGCACTGGCCCAAACCACAAAATTGAGATCTGGATTTCTGTAAAGTTCAGGAATGGATGAATCTAGAGTTTAGTTCAACCCATTACAGAGGTAGGGACCAGCTACAAAGTTTGGACCTGATCTTCCCTATAATTCAGGGATGTTCAGATCCTGGGCTTTGGTTCAGGTCTCTCTCTATGATAGCTGGAAATCTACTGTCTGTCCAATTGTTTTGTCCTTGAAATCAAAATTATTACATCCATTATATTCCTAATGCCCTTTGATTTTTGGTGTTCATCGTTTTCCTTCTCCTAAGAGGACATCATTTCAGCACCATTTCAACTAACTTCTTAGGATGGTTGTATGTGTGTAAATGTTGTGCTTGTCCTTCTCTCCCATAGAAAAATATCAACTTCATTCCAGAATGAATGTGTTCAGTCTTCAATTCCTGTTTCACATTTTCTTCTTGAAAGTAGAGTATTTTGTTCTTTTTTATTGCAGTGCTAAATAAGCAGGGTATTTATTAGAAGTAGTTCTAGTTTATTTGCTTATGGTACTTTGTGGTGGTGTGGATGTGTACGTGTGTGCGCATTTACACTGAAATGTGGAGAGTGTTGATGGGTCTATAAAAATGATAGTTAATTGTAATTGAGTAATCCCCCTGAAAATGTACAAATTAAAATAAATTTTTGGCCATATTTGTAGCTAAACTGGACAGTTACACAGCACCCTATCCAGCCAATAACTGAATAGGGGATAGAATTAAATATCTGCAATTGCAGTTTTGCAGAATTATTGCAAATGAGGAAATGTCAGTATTCATATTATTTAATTAATACTATTTATTCCCTCTTCTTTTGATAAAAATACTGGCCAGAATTTTCAACCTGTGTGTCTAGTTAGGCTTCTAAATCCACAGGAAATGTTTAGGTACTTAAATGTAGATTTAAGAGACTAAATTTAGGCATTCCGTTTAAACATTTTAGTCATACTTCTAGGTTAGCAAGCCCTTTAATGTACATTGTGTTGGCCTGAGTATCTGTGATCCCTGAAATGAATAGCAATCATGTGTGTGTGTGTGATTTCATACTATACCTACTACAGTGTATACCTGGTTGTTTTCTGGATACCAATTATAAATGAATATTGTTCTGTAATGTTATGTAATTTTCCTGTATAGGGTGAACCAGGTCTTCCTGGGCTTCCTGGACTCCCTGGGATAAAGGTAAATACAACCATAATATCTGTATAGTGGTACTTACATCTTCCTAAACATTTTTTATTTTAAAAAGGATTTTGTCACATGAAGGTCTTATACAGAAAATTGATCATCTATATATGAATGAATGAACAATATGCCTTACACTTTAATGTGCAGTAAAATGTCAGCTTACTTTGAAAAAAAAAACCTGGACTCCTTTAAAAATGTCTTTTTTACATTTTTATTTAATTCAGGAGGCTTGTCATCAATGTTTGTTTGCAGTTTAATTAGTATTTGCCAGTAACAATAGCCTACAGAACCTGCAAAGCTAACAGCCAAAGAACTGTCTTCATTATCCACAAATTGTGGAGGACCAGCTATGAGCAAAAATAGTCTCTGCTCTCATTGCTTATTAGTAATTTCCACTGACAAGTCAAAATATTTGAATAAGAATACTTTATCCAATATCACCATTAAGCAGTCAGACAATCTGTGGACCAATAGCTGGTTTATCTGCTGACTTCGTCTGCCTGTTATATTTAGGCAAATTATTATAAAAGACATGGAGTCAGTTCAGCCCTGGCGTTGCATTGGGGGTTGCTGCCAATTATACTGGAACTCAGTTTGATTCATACTGTATTATACTATAAAAAGTGAGCAGATTTGAAATGTTCTGAATGAGAGCTGACTGAGTTGATTGCTTCTCTTTCATGGCAGGGGTTATTCTTTCAGACAATGAAACCTCTTAGAATTTCCTTATATTCCATTTTCAGCATGGGCCTGTGAAAAGCTGATGGAGAGCTTTTATTTTCTCCCCACTGAATACAGGGGATGAAATCCTGCCTCCATCAAAGTAAAAACACCCTTTGACCAGTGGGACCAGGCTTTCCTTCAAAGTGTATAACATTTGCAGTAGCTTCCTCAGTGACAGTTGTCAAGTGCCACAATGTTTTAACTTAGTGTCCATTTTTCATTTGTGGAAAATAATAAGAGGAGTTGATTGGACATCTTACACATGCAAGAGCATGTGTGCTTATTTTAAAGTGTGGACTTACGTGTCTTAATACTGAAAGGTGCAGGACCTGGAGATAGAAATTATGTTAGGTCCTGTCTATTCTGTAAGAAAGAACCATGGTTTACTGTGTCGTGAAAGATCATGTTGCAAATGGATCCTTCAGAATGGTTAAATTTATAGTGTAGATGGGACCTTAATATAAACAAAGAAACACTTTTAGTGATTGTCTCTATCTACTTTGGAAAGTCAGTATAGAAATAACATTTGTTTTGTAGTGTGTCCTTAATATAGTTCAGTTGGAGGTCACTGCCAGCAGATTAAGAGCAATTATCAAAACTGGCTTTGGGCACTGAAAAACCTGAGATTGAGGCAACCAAGCTAGAAGATCTTATTACGGTAACATCTTCTGGGGGCTAGCAGAATGAGCACTTTTGAGATAGTTCCCATTGCAACATATACATTTTAATGAGAAGAAAGATGAAGCTCGTTGGAAAAAATCAGAGTCACATCTCCTAGTAAGGATTCAGTTCCTAGAAAGGAATTTTCTTTTCTTTTTTTTCTAGATTTCTAAAGGGGACCATCCACAATAATGAATTCTCTTTCGAGCACCCTTTGACTCGTGGTTATTGATACTATACTATGACAGGTGATCTGCAAAGACTCCAGTGACTGTCGCTGACAGCTGGACCCCAAAAAATCTAAAACTAATTTAAACATGTCTCTCAGGGAATGTCTAGTTGAACATTTAGTGTGCGGCAAGCTGGGGTGTGAATCTACAGTGCTGCAGCCTGCCGTGCACTGCCTGTGTGGACCCTGCTGCAGCACACTAAAAATTCCCTAGTGCACTTTGTATACGGCTGTTTCAAACTTATGAGAAAGCAGTCACCTTCAGCCTTTATTTGTGCTTTTGTCTCTTCACATACTATCATTTTGGAGATGATGGCAGCACAAAGAGAGTGGTTGATAGGTCCACTTGAGAGACAAAAGATTAATGATGTGAGAAATGGGGGAAGCATGAAGTTCTGGATATTGTGGAATAGATGTTTTCCAGCATTAAGCCTCTGGGGTGATGCTGACTTCTGCTGGAATAACGTAGGGTTCAGTGGTAGAATTCATACCTGCCACATAGGAGGCCCAGGTTCAATTCCCAGCCAGTTCAACACTGAACTCTAGGTGTTCAGATACTATGGTATAAGGATCTATGTAGAACAGACCAGGCCCCTGGTGGTGAAAAGCCTGCCTGGATGTGTGTGGCATTGTTTGAGATGCCTTTGAATGCTGTTTCACTGGGGAGCCTGCAGACAGCCATTGCCACCCCAAAGGTGGGAAGCAGTGGTAGGACAGGTACTGGCATTGTATCTAAAATGCACAGATTCTTATGGAGCATTGGATGCCATTTAAAGTTACATTCCCTGACCAAACCCTCAGAGGAGCATGGCACTATCAGTGGAAAACTGAATCCCCAAGAGAGGATCAAGACAGCATTAAGTCATAGGAAGCTACCTTGGATGAGCTAGTCAGGTGAATGAAGAAATAATAAAGGTACATGTATATTGCCTTTGATCAAATTTACAGTAACATGGCCTACATCAGTGTATATTATGGAGAAGGGTGCAGATGACTGAGGAGCATGTGTTACAAATCCCCTTGGAATTGGCTGGTAGTCTACGAACTGATACACATAGGCTTCTTCATGGCATATGAGAAGCAGGGCAGGGGAGGCTTTCTCTTGTGCCACCAAATTCTAAGAAAGCTTAACTTAATGTCTTCCATTCTTGTAACTCTGATGGAGAAGAGAAGTACACAACACCTAGGCATTCTCCTGTTTTATGGATATCATGTGATAAATATGAGGTATAACCTTTTCTGTTCCTTAAATGTGTCATTTCATCTACAAATTCTTCTCAGCTAATCTCCTCTGAACCTGTCCGCTGTGGCAGGCTGTATAATAAAACACAGTATGCAACTGTAAATAGCAAGTACACTGTTTATGGTATAAGTTTGAAAGCAATCTTTGTGTAAACTTTTAAACTCAAAGGTCATTTCAATCAGTGAATCTTTCAAACTGCCTCTTATCTTTCTTGTGCTGGCTGCGGTACATTTGTAAAGGGATCCATTAAGATCATTTGGAAAGAGTAGCCAAAGTCACTTACAACATTAATAAGCATCAGTCAGTAGAAAAGTTTCAACTTCATAATGTGCAATTATTCAATTAGTTATTTAATGCAGCAGTTCAGTATACCTTCCAGATAGCCAGTTAGAGATTGGTTGAACATGATTTCACTCTGAATGAGTGGCAGCATCTGAAAGGCACATTAGTATCTTGTGTGAATTCAGTATATGTGACAAAGACGTTATTAATTATATTCCTTGGCTCATTCACTGTATGCATATGGATCTTTTGGGAGTGCTTCCTGATCTCTTTCATCCCTTTCATTATCAAAGGTGCCACAGAGAGTACAGAACTTCAGTCAGTTATTTCCAGGACTGTGGTGAAGCCAGCTGTGACATATTGTAGAAACTTTTCTTGACCATCTGTTGCTGTTTAGGAATGGCTGGAAACTTAATGAGCATCTGAATGTTTTCCACCATGTCATTCAGGAAAATGAGTAAAGCACCTAAACACAGAATATTGACTCATCTCTGTGACATCTCATGTTAGCCTTTAGTAAGACCCTATTACTGATGCCAAAAGGATGCAGAATACTTTCAGTACGACAAAAATGTAGTAACTTTGTTTTATCCTACTCTTCAAGAAGTCATAAAAAGTACATACAAAATGGCTCACCTATTGAAATCGGAGGCATTTGTAATTTCATTCAGTTGTGATCTCTAGACCTTCTCTCAAGGTATTCTATTAGCCTGGTTCAATTTTGTGGCATTTAATCAATACAGTCATTAAATTTTACATTATCCCAGCTTTACCTTTACCAGAAGATGAGCTGTTTGCAATAGTTGGCCCAATATCGTATATTGTGCGAGAACAGGCTTTCCATCAACAGTAGACATGATCTGTCTTCTTGTTCCTCTCATTTTATGAGACAAATACTGGGGCAAATCTTGAGGTCCCAGCTGAGTTTTTAAATCAGCCCTTATTCAAGCAAACTCTCATTGAAGGATTTGGCTTCTCTGCCCTACTTGTTTTGTGACAGGGAAAGATCTACATATAAGAGTTTGCTCTATTCTCAACACTGAGAGAGACTATAGAGTTGCCAGCTCAGTCACCTACATCTTTCTACATCGTTGCTTATACAGGCCATGTGATTTCGATCCAAGCCAACATACTCTGTTCCCAGCTGCATGACATCATTAGAAATTTTGCCTGAGTAAGGACTCAGTAAAAACTGGCTAAGGACCTCAGGGTCTGTCCCATATTCGCTTTATCGAAAGCAAAGACAATTCCAACCTTCATTTATATTTTGTATTTGAATTTCATTTTTTCTCTCTCTTACTATATCCCAGGATCTTGTTCCTTGCTTGCACAGTAGGACTTAGTGGCCTAAGAATCCTGTTTGAAATACTTAAAACTTTTCAGAACCAAAGTTTTAAGTTCTGGAAGAGTCAAATAAACTTTGCATCCAATAGAAAAGTGACTCCCATGCAGACAAAACTTTAAAAACAAAAGCCAAAATTTTCAAACCTGGGTGCCTAGAGTTAGGATCCTAAATCCCTTATTTAGATGCTATTGAACTGGCTTGCCATGGAGATGCTTACTCTCTATTCTCTTTTTCTTTGGCCTGGTCTGTTTAGTCCTTGCTCTGTTTTTTGGCATTAGAGGGGCTGACAGGTTTCCAAGGCATGGTAGATCCTTTGCCTGGTTCTCTTTAGAGAGGAATCCACAAGCCATTCCTGTGTTCTTCAGGTTTTCCTTTCTCTCTTTAAAAAAATTCACAACAGGTCTTACGTTTACCATGGTGTCTCCCTTACTGGGAAGAAGGGAACTCTTATATCTCTGCTCCCGTTTCACGCATGCGTGGCTGCCAAGCTACAACTTTTATTAGTCCTAGAGACCATCATTCCAAAAATTCCTTCTTTCTGGGCAGAAATCAGAAAAAAGATCAGGGCTGGATCTTGAACCCCTCTAAACAGAGCAGTTCACCTTGTGACTGGCATCTAAATAAAAATCCTTTGATTTTCAGAAGTGCTGAACAGCTCACTGAAGTCACTGAAAACTGAAGAAATTCATCCCCAAACTATCTTTTGTGAACACTTGCACAGCTTCCTAATATGCATGTGCCCACATTTGAAATCCCTGGTGAAACATGCAGGTTGGTTAACTCCTACCCTTTCCTCATCCAAATAATGATGTCCTGGGGGTAGGATATCTCTGGGAGTAGAAAAAGTAGATAGTGCATGCAGGTCAAATGCTGGAGAGTAGAGTTCAATGAAATGTGTGTCGTGATAAAAATGGACAGTGGGAGGAAGTAATATCAGGAGGGTTTATACTGTTTGTTACATTGATTTATAGACCTGCTTTCAAAAGTAGGTACATGGAATTATATGTACAAAAATAATACACAGTTGTACACCTAATTTGAATATGCCGTTACCAGGATTGTAATAGATGCATAAATCAGATAGTTGGATGCACAGAAAGTAGTTGCACAACTAACTGTACATTTGCATGCCCACTTATCTAATTTCCTTATGTCACTATGGCAATTGCACAAATTAGGCATGTAATTGCCCAGACCTAATTTTGAAAATCAAGCCCAGAATATGAACTCCTCATTGACAGTGGACTGTGAATGAACGACTAACTGTTGCAGGTGGCAAGAGCATTTGCTATGGCATTCCTCAGGATATATGCAATTCTTTGCAATCCATCAGAAACAATATCCTCTAAATCCACAAAAGCTAGGATTTCTTTCCTGGAAAAGACACTAACGTACTAGGGAAGTGAGAAAAGGGTAAAACATAAGTAACTGAAACACAGGATGTGAATTCTGTTTCCCCAAAAGCTGTTACAGGTTAAAAGATGGATTTGGTAGAGTGAAACTGGTTTACAGTGTCTTTTAATTTGCTTCTTTGTGCCGGATAAAGTCAGTCCAAATTTAGAATCCAGTTATAATCTGAGAGTCCAATTAGCGGACCCATGTATTCAGAAATCAGGGATTTTATCAGCCATAATGGAGACCTCAAATAGTAAACTGAAAACACTCTTATGATGTAATGCCACCATAGAAAATGTTTTCTTGATTTTATATAGTCATAAATGAGTAAAAACAGTTGCAGTTCATTTTTAATATTAGCAACAAAAGCCCCTTAAATTTATCATCTAACTTGGTTCTAGAGGAAAACAATTTTTTGGACAGACTATAGAGTCTCATTCTTTTCTTCTAATAATTTAGCAGATCAATCATTGCAAAAGTTGGCTGCCTTTAGGAAAAAACAAAGCTCTTATTACAACAAATGTTTTTACTGTAATCCTCAAAAGCAGGTATCGTGCTGACTTGAATTCTAATTAGCCTTTAAGTAAGAAGTATTCTGTATGACTAATGCATGCAGAATCATGACACATTCGTCAGAATTATTGCTGATACTTTTAGCACCCTTGCAAATCAGCACATATTTTTCAAGCACCACTGCACTTTTCTTAAAATGAAAATTGGACTCACTAAAAGGCAATAAATGTTGTAGAAAACGGAGTCTGGTTATAAGCTGAAGCTTTGGGTTTTTAGGGAGGTTAAAGAATAATACATTTTGCCTCTAACGAATCATAAAAACTGAACAAATGGTCATAAATACAAAACCAGAGATATTTTTCCAAGTTAAGAAGTTGATTAGGCAACTGGGTTGATCAGAAAATCAAAATATGGTTTCATGGGTGATGAGGGAGCCGGGGAGCCTGTGCAATGGGCACCTATGGAGCCAATTCTGAATTAGTGTCAGAAATCAAAACAGAGGTCTAAGAAAACGTGGATCATTGTTTATGGAGTTTACCTTTACCCCCTTCATTTCCTTACCGTAAGCTCACTATTGTAGTCCTTCTGAAAGCAAAATAGGAACTAAAGGACAGCAGATGCCAGTGTCTGAGACTCAACAGAGGAGGCAGTGGCTCAAATTCAGGCCTGATGCTTTCACTGAAGTTGCTTTATTTTGTTCTTTTTAATCTCAATCTGCCTCTAAATCTCTTAATAGCATAAAGGAAGGAATACAGCTCATATTGTTTCTATTTTAAATATGCCTAGGCATGAGTCATGAGAGTCTTTTAGGGCTGGCACATCCCTATGTATGATGGGCTAACTATATATCTGGTCGACTGGATAAAATGAGGATATTCCGTTTGCACAGTCCATAGCTCTCCCTGCTAATAGGAGCACAAATGGAAGAGGGCATTGAAAAAATGGATTGGACCCTCTCTGCAGTGGGCTATCTTGGGTCTGGGGCTCTGCAGTGTGCATGGGGGCGGGGCGGGTGGTACGTTGCTGAGCAAGGGGCTGGTGGGTCGTGGAGGATCCGCCATATGCAGCCATTAGCAGAGAACTCCAAAGCATATAGCTACAGAGGTTCATGCTGGGAGCAATATTAACTTTAAAGAGGGGTTTGCAGTAAAGCACTGGGGTGGTAGAGTGAGTGGTTTGTCAAATGGGAAGGACAAGTGCTTGGCAGGTTTGACTGGGGGTCTGTAAGGCTTAAGCCTGTATTCCTTGGAGATTCCTGGTCTAAATGTCCTTTGCCCTCCCACTTCCAGGTAACTACCATAAACGCTTCAGACCGAGGAACCTCTGATCACTATAACACAGCTTCACATGGTGTTCTGGGAGGGTCTTTGCCCTGGCAAGATTTTTTTCTATGGCAGGGAGAATTGGGTCCATATTTTTTTTATTGCCTTACATAAGTATTTCAATGAGAGAATTAAAATATCTTTAAATTCCGTAATAATATAATTTCTGCATCACTGAATGCTGGAGGTCAAAAATATGCAGTGTTGTTGTGGCTGCATTGGTCCCGGGGTATTAGAGAGACAAGGTGGGTGAGGTAATATCTTTTATTGGACCAACATTTGTTGGTGAGAGAGACAATTTCAAGCTTTCAAGCTTAAGCATCTCTCTCACCACCAACAGAAGGTCAAAGGTGTCAGCAAATTTTTAAAAAGTTGTCAGGCTCTTTGATACAATTTTTGTTTTTAAGGTTCAGTTTATTTGTGCATACATAGTTCTGACTGAGAAAGAAATTATGTCATTAGAACATTTATGATAAAAGCAAAGCCCTAGTTACTCCTTTGCAACCAAATGTATACTACTTACCAACAGTTGTTGCATATATATTTAGTTTGTGTTATTCTAAGCAGCATATTTATATTATTTTTAAAGTCCATATGCTACAGAAATATTTTCCAGGCACTTGATGCAGAGTAGACCTATTTAAAGTGTTAAGTGTTAAATAATTCTGTTGATCTGCATATGAACTGTGAGATGACGACACAACCTAAGTCAGTAAGTGGTTAGAAATCTACAGCTAATAAGTTGCAGTGTAAATCCTTCAACAAATTACTGGTGATTAAAATGCCGTTAGCACAACAGGTGGTGTTTTCACCATTAGGGGGCTAAAAGTAAAGTACAAATTTGCAAGGTATGGCAAGCAAGATACCCACAGTAAATGGTGTTGCTCTTACCCTTAGCCTTCATATTAAAGCTTGTCTCCACTTCCTCCCATAAAAGTTTTGATAAATGTGAAACAGCCACTGAAGAATTTGTCTAGATAATAATCTTCGTAAAAAAAGTAGACTGTCTTCAAAAAAAAGTTTAACATAATTACAAGCTTCCCTATTGCTGAATCTGGAAGCCCTTTTAAGTATAAAATATTAGCTAAATATCTATCTAGCTTACATTCTGTTAGATGTCCGACACACCATTTGTTTTAATGGACTAACACATTTTTTCATTTTGATGTCCCGTGTTTACCTGATTAGGAGCTAAAATAATACTAACGAGGTTTGCAAAAAGTATCTTTGTAATTTGTCATTTGCCAAGATAGCAACTCTGCATTGCATGAACACTCATAGTGAAAACAAAGAGGTATGGATTATTGTTTCTGGTGGTTTGATGTGATCACATTCAACCAACTAACAAGTGTAAACTCCTCAGGCACTATGCAGCCTTAACATGGACTCACAGGCAGTCCCCTGGGGCATTCTGAACTATCTTGCCACCCAGGCAAGCTTGACACTGTGATAGATGGTCATTTTACACCAAAGATCACAAAATATTCAGGGTACTCCAAGTCCCAAAGGACCAGTCACTTACCCCAGGTCAATTTGCATCTTAGATCTCACACCACAGACAACACTTGTAGACAAACCTCTAGTAAATTAATTAAAGGTTTATTAACAGACGCCATGTCAACACCACCACTTATGTCAGCAAAACTAATGTCACTCAGAGGCGTGAAAAAACGCTCCCCTGAGCAGTGTTTCACCTGCATAAGTGGTAATGTGCACAGCACTGTGTTGGCGGGAGAGCTTCTCCCACCGATATAGCTACCTCCGCTCCTTGGGTATGATTTAATTATGTCGACGTGAGAGCGCTCTCCCGTCGGCATAGAGCAGCTACACGAGAGAACTGACAGCAGCTCAGCTGCCTCAGTACAGCTGTGCCACTGTAAGGTCTCTAGTGTAGACAAAGCCTAAGAAAAAGAAATGAGAGTTATTTATGTGGTTGAAACAGGTAAACATACACACACACACGAGTTGCAGTCTTAGGTTTCAGATGGTGGTAGAATGCTGAAATATGCCATCTCTTTAAGTCCTTTAGGGCTAACTCAGGTTAATCCTGGGGATCTCTTGCTTATGTTTAGGAATCTTTGCCTCTTAGAGTCTGAACTGCATAAAAATTAACTCTAATTCCTTCTGGCCAGGAATTTTTGTCCCCATCTGTCTTGAGGCCAAGATGATAGGACGAGTGCTTCGGCATGTCCCCCTCTTCATGGTTGTGTTGAGAGCAATCAACAAAGTTCTTGCTCTTTAATGGCTTAGAATGGCCCATTTGGATTCAGTAGGTACTCCTGATGGGACAGAGATAGCCCCTCCTCATGGGTGGAAACCAGTATTTCACTTGGTGATGTTTCTTTCTTGGCTGGATTTACAGTTTCAGAGAGCACATTTGTACGTTACAGAACAAACACTTCAATATTACCTTACTGCATGGATTAGAGATATTATAAGTGAGATTAATGGACGCAGCAACTTACAAGTATTTCATAAAGTCTAAACACATTGGTACAAGTCTAATACCTATTTTAGCAATACTAACACATAGGTGAGTCAGACTGGTTTCCAGCTACACATTTGATCGTGTTCACTTGAGGCTTTGGGACCTTGGCATGAGCAGACATCTGGTCTACCAGTGTAACAAATAACAACAAATGATATAGGTCCTTTTGCATAATGGAAGTAATTAATAATTTTTGGAATGTATCTTGATATCAAGTAAACTGATGGAACTTGCCTCAATCCCGACAAATCAATAACATCTTGGTCTGAAAAGTTGGAAAACCTGGGCTGTCTTTGGGATGACAGTTGCTAAGCGAGTGTTTCATAACTAATGAACACAAAAATCTTAAGCTAAAATACAAACAAGCAATTCTCTGTGGGGGTTTTTTAAGCTTCCTGGCAGTACTATTAGTAGAGGAATTGTTGATCCTCTAGAAAATACCAATGGCCAATCTCCTACCACAATCCTGCCAGCCTGCCTAACATGTCACCTTCAATATTTCATGCCCCCAGATCAGTTTCCTGCAGCCCGATCTGCTTATAATAGATCCTTCAAAGATAAAACTTCTGTTTTGCTTTAAGAAACTGCACCAGGTGTTTAGATAAGTCAAGGTTAAAGGTCATCTTGATTTTATAGACAGCAGTGTTCACTTCAGCATCTCAGGGTCTGAGAATCTGTGGATTGTCTGGATGGTGACATGACACTTATCTGCTACCCGACTGCAAGCTGCATTAGCTTATATCTAGAATCGGTTTCCAGGACCACAGCTTTTGTCCCCAGCACCTTATGCCTATTGATGCTGAAGTAAAGATGACTAAATGCAGATGTGAAAGATACCTACTGCTTACTTAATCAGTGATGCAAGGTGAATTTAGTTTTTTGAGGATACATTTTAAACAGAATAACACAAGAGCAAATGATGATTAATCATCTATGATGACATTAACCCCAGTTTGGAGGGTCTATTTGAGCCTTTCATGTGGGCCCTAGTTGGGGGTAGAGGGCTTGGCATGAGTGCTCTGCACTGCGGTGAATTTTTCACCTATCATACCTACTAGAAAAATTCTTTACTAAACTAAAATAGATGAGTGTGTGTGACAGCAGGTACCGTGAATCCTAGTGGCATTATGTCCTTACATTAAAGGATACTGCATCCCACAGTAGTTAGAGCCTGATTCTCATCTTACTTAACCAATGGAGATCAGAAGTAACCGCAATGAAGTCAATTGTTACACCAGTGTAAAAGATCTGTGCAAGTGTGATCAGAACCAACCCTTACTGTTGTATTCCTGTGGCAATATGCTGGGTTAGATTTTTACTGTCAAGTATTATTTTTAAAAAATCATAGTCCTTGATTTTCTAGCTATAATCCTGTATGGCTTCTATGTCAAGTCTGTAGCAGGGACTAATCAAAATGATTTTCCCTTTTCCTCTGCATTGCAGGAGCATCAGCGTACGTTACTGAGATAAAACTGTTTGTTTTCATTATGTTTCACACACCTATAAGTCATTTGCTTTGTTATCTGAGCAGCGTAGATTATGATAAAGCAGAAATCTGGCAATATTAGCACTATACAGTAGGTATGATGAACATATATTGTTTGCAAAGCAAACGTTTCCTTTATGAGTAGCTGACAGAAAAGCCAGGGAATGGGCTTCCTAGAGTTACCTGCAAGTATTGTGAATGGCACATAAGTACTCTTTATGGATATTTTCTGTCAGTAAACATGCTGTAGTTACATTGAAGAGCTGGCAGATGTTAGAGATACACAGCCAATGTATAAATTATATTGTTAAAAAATGATTTTTTTAAAGTTTGAAACTTAGTTCTGTTTGCAAATCACTCTTATATTTGAACACTAAAGCTACCTATTTGGTCATGCGAATTTCCTTGAAAATACATTATACTCCATTTGTGCCTTCCCAGGTCCTCTGTTCCCAAAGAAACAGTACACCACAGCTTATCAGTTACACCATAGAACACAGCTTCGCTTAACACACAGCACTTAGATTTGTTTATTGAGAAAGCAAGTATAAGTTTCTGTAACAAAGAACAGGGATTCAATTATAGCAAGTTGAAATGTTGGAAACGAAGGGTTACATATAAAATAAAATCATAGCACGCATGCTAGAGCCTAAACTTAACTTCCGAGACATTGTCATTTCATACAGAGCAAAAGGTCACCCAAAATCCTTCCAGCACATTAGAGCCAGGTGTGGCTGTGATCTTCCATTCATGAGGCAAGCACACTGTCATGTTGACTCCTCAGTGGAAAGATCCGGAGTTTGTCTGTGTCTCTGCAGTTGTAGTCCAAAAATCCATTGTCTTCACTTGCAAACAGGATAATCCTTGCTGCGTCTGTTTTCCTGTCTAGGATCTACCCTGGAGACTTTGCAGTCACTTGATAAGCATTTTGCTCAGACCATAAAATTAGGCGTGACACATACAATAATCAATGTACATGTAGACGGATAGATAAACATCTTCTGCCTGAAAAAAATCTGTTTCTCACCTTTTGGTGACCAGTCCCAAGTCACAGACCTTAAGGACATAATTATCAATGTAGATATACATAACTCTTTTAATATTATCCATACATAAGATTCACAATTATTATGAGGACCAGTGTGACACAGGCTTTCAGTAGAGACCTATGTGACACTCACTGGCAAAATAGTATGTAGATACCAGACCAATGGGATCCCGGTAACCCTTATGCATCCCTATGCCATCTGCCATTTGGAACCAACAGGTCCCGGGTTCACAGTGCCCTTCCTGGTTTTGGTGCTTGAGTACAGAGATATAACCATGCTCCAGCAATGATCTAGGAAGACTATAAGCAGAGCTGTGTTCGTTTTTTTTTTCCTTCCCCTGCTTTGTGGCCCCTGGGAACTGCAGTGATTAGATCAATTTTCCATTTTGTCTATCTATCACTTCCCTCTTGGCTCAAGTACAGTAGCTTGGATTCAGAGTAGCAGCCGTGTTAGTCTGTATTCGCAAAAAGAAAAGGAGTACTTGTGGCACCTTAGAGACTAATAAATTTATTTGAGCATAAGCTTTCGTGAGCTACAGCTCACTTCATCGGATGTGATTTATTTTCCCTCACTACTAGTACTGCACATCTGCCACTTCCCTACGGGGCATAATGTGAGTTTGGAATTTGGCCCTTGTCTTTATACATTTCAGACATGTCTACACTAGACAAAAAGCTTGAGGTAAGGTACTTTGTCCTTCATGTCAAGTTGCTCATAAGTCTGTGAAGATTGGACCCCACACCAAATCTGAATCTGCTGAGACATTCAGAAGTGCCACCAGAAGCCAGATTGCTCTTCTGGAGAAGCAGAAATCTGTGAGAACATCCGCTGATGTCCTAATTCCTCCCTTTTTTTAGCTGCAGGAGTTTTTAGGGCATTTGCAAGTATCAACCCAATCTCCACAGGAGGCCTTAAGATATTGGGGAGTGGGGGGAAGGGGCGGAGAACAGCCACAAGGGGCATGGCCCTGGCAGGTGGCAGCACAGTAAAGTATATGAACACGCATAGATGTGGCACTAAGCACATCAACCTATGTATTTTTGAGGGCAACAAGTATTTTTTTCTATTTAAAATGGCACAACAGGTATTTATAAACCATATTTCTGTCTGTAAACTGTAGCCCCCTCACCCCAGCAGTTTGCATCAGTGACATTATTACATTGAGAAATGTAGTACAATATCACTGAAACGAGCTGAGGTGACTTATCATCCAGGAACATTAACAGATGTGGACTTTTTTCTGAACATAAGAAAAAGTAAAAGACAAAAGAATAATTCTATGAGCATATGATTTGCCAAACACACTCCTATCTGTGGTCCAAAAGCAGTTATAGTAGGTGCCAGAATGCTGGCTGGCAGAAGGCCCATCCAGAGCTTCCCTGAACCCCCTTATGAGCACAAATAAACCACTCAGATGGGTTATATTTAGGGGTCATTCCCAGGTCAGGGTTATAGTTCTGTATCTGTACAGATTAATGCCTCACCCCTATGCCTTGCTCCAGAAGGAAAGTAGGAATATGATGGGCTGAGCTTTGCAGATAAAGAGAGAAAGTGGAAGCCTTTTATGTACTTCGATTTTCCCACTACAACTATCCCAGGCCCAAGGATATTACACAATTTATAGAAAACTATTTTGATAAAATATTAAAGCAGGTCTCAATATAAACCCTGCACTCTCAGATCATGGAAGTAAAACCACAGACCTCTGACAATGTCCTCCATGTTTTCTGGTACAAAGCACCTGTAGAGCAATCTCTCTCCAGGCTTGGGGGAAGGCTGGGACTGCAGTGGAAAGATTTTGCCAGCACTCCTTTTACAGTGTATGAAGTTTCTGGTATGAGCCTATGCACAATGCTCTGCCAGAATTCAACCCAAAAGCTTTTTTGTTAAGATCTTTGTATAACATTTCTAAGCCTGGCCACTGATAGACAGAAGTTGGGTCATGGAATCAGTACTTGTTTCTTCCCCTAGAAATCATAATTAACAAGTCAAGTAATAAATCTGCCGAATTGACCAGGTGATAGTTTGTGTTGGTGTGCTGTAAAATAATTTTGAGCTGTCAAGCTCCTTCCTCATTTTAAAATAAATTATTGAAATTCCATGGCTGTGGAGGCGAAGTGCTTTTTTCATTAAAAGGGAATGCCTCCTTCCACAGTGAATACCCAAAGGTTACTCTCACTGGTATGCACTAACACAGTTACATTACAAAGACAGCATGTGAACTATAGGATTATTTTTATTGTTATAACATACCCTCTAACCTCATTAAGAAATACATGCTTCTGCATTATTTATTTCCTACTAATTTCCTCGCTTCCCCTCTCTCTGTTTTTGTCCTTTAGCAGATATGCTGGCCTTTATTTCATACCACCAGTGGTACATTGATCAATGATAGCAGTGATTTTCATATGTAAAGATGCAAGAAACCTCCCTGAGTTCATAACCTGCACTGTTTTTCTCACCAGTGCACCATACCTGTAATTCCATGCCGATGAGCAAGTTGATACTTCCCTTTATTTTCTAATTGGAATTAAATGTTATTCAACTATATGTCTCCCTTTATCAATGTAAATAATTTTGTAAACAAGGAATATGGATGTGTCTGTCATTCTAGGTATTTAAAATAGCAAGTGTTTGTGATTTCTTTTAAATGAAGCCATTAATGATCTGCTGCTGTGAGGTGCTGTTCTTCCTCAACTCCCACTGACTTCAGCAGGGGCTGAGGGTGCTCAGCGCCCAGAAGAATCAGTCTGCATAGAGCCAAGTAGAATTTTCGTTCTTAGATTCCGGGGATACCACTGAAACTTATATGTGAACATTTTTTTAAAAAGCGATTGTTAGCTCAGTAGTGTTTTGGCCACCGGCACTCATGATGGCTGGTAGCTAAACCTCTTCTTGATTCAGATTCATGGGGGAAAATGTAATGCTAGGAACCATGAGGCCTCCTTCAGGAAGAGCCTGTAAAGAAAAACATATGGTTTGTCCCTTACAGACCATACAGAGTTATTTAAAACTTTGTGTAGTTGCTAATCTAGGACGTGATTGTCACTGCTGTTCCTTAGACATGCAGGGGAGTGAGAGGGGTCAAGACCCTCCTTACTCCCTACTCAGCTGTGTTCAGATTGCGACTGACCATGATGGGAGAGAGCAGGGGCTACTTACCTGTTATTCCGGTCTGCAGATAAATGGGCAGGGAGGGTACAGGGAATGAAAGCCCACCTACTCCACCCCATCTACTCCCTGAATCCACCATGATGTTAGTCTTGCCATGGTGGATTTTTGTTTGATAAATTGCAGCATAATCTAGGGTCATGTTAACAGTCCTTAGCTTCATAAAAACAAGATTTGCAGCTTTCAAGTTTGTTTTTCTCAAACTACATGAAGCTTTGCTCCAAGAAGTATGCTGATGGAAATAATCCCTGATTAATTAATCATCCCTAATTAATCTCTCTATAGTTGTTGGATCACAGCTGGAAAGCCCGAAGGATCAGGGAAAATACTATTAAAAGTAAACTGATTTTATTGTAATAAATTTCAATTAAATGAAGAATAATCTAATATGCTTTCATCTGTTATAGGGTGAACCAGGTTTCATTGGTCCACAGGGAGAACCTGGATTACCAGGGTTACCAGGAACAAAGGTAAGTTTAGCTTCTCCCACACACTCGTCCATATTATATTGGATTCTTTTGTGTTAATGACCAAAAAAAAGTTAGTGAAGTTGAGGGTCTATAATCAGTCATTTAAGGATGAAAATCCTTATAAGAATGTGGTACTTGTAAAAAAAAAACTGCCAAAAAGTTTAGAGTTCAGGTTAAAACTTTAAAGTATGCCCCAAATTTGGAAATATTAAAATTAATGCTTTGGGTACCCAGGTTACTTTAAATTGGCCTGCAGCGTGCCCTGAGAAAACCAGAAAGTCAGAGTACTTAATCATTCATAGCCGTCTCAAGCTCCTTAGCTGCCTTAGTCAACGTAGCCTCTCTAAAGCTACCAAATGCCTAAATTAGGCCATGAGAGCCAACATGCCAGGATGGACAATCTATCTTAATAACTATTAAGAAATGGACTCCAAGCAATGAACCTTTGATCCTGTGCACTAGATCTTGAATATATAAATCCATTAATAAAAACATTGTTCTTCCTCTCTCCTTCTGTCTGTTCTTTTGCAACTGAGTGGGAAATAAAGTTAAAAGAATTTTTGAAGTCTTGTGGACTCACCAATTGAGAGCCAAATTTAGTGAACCTATTGTCCCATTCACTTCAGATTTGGAAGAAAAAAACAGAACTCCAGACCAATTCTGAAGCCAGCTTTCCATTTTTAAAATGTATGTGTTTTAAGGTAATGCTGGAGAATGCAAAACAAGCTTTGAATGGAAAGTTTCAATCTTAACTATGGAGTGGTGCTGTTTCTGTCCTTTTCTACGAGAGGACATGATTTATTCCTAGGCTTCTAGAGTCCCTAATTGCTTCATTAGCCATCCCCACCCCTTAAATGCAGACCCCAACTCAGTATTCTACACCTGTATTACTTCTAGATGTGACTACTACAATGAACTTTACCTTGGGCGAAGTGTGAAAAGCACTCCACAGCTCTCACTTGTGCAGAATACAGCTGCTCACCTAACCAGGGTGAGCCAGCAAAAGTGATTTGTTTGCTACACCGGCTGCCAATAGGCTCCTAAAAAGCCACCTCTTCATTTCTTACCCATCACATGACCTACACTCATTTAGATCACTGGAACTAACTCACCCCAGGATTGTGAGAAGGGAAGTAAGAGGCAGCACTACTTTAACTTTGCTCCCTTCGGTCTGTCTTATTCTGGTCTTTTGTTACATACTGTTTCTCAGATAATACAGTCTTGTTCAACAGAAAATGACTCAGATTAAGTTACAGAAAACATCCACTTCTGCTTTCAGGAATGCTGTAAATTTACCTAGGAAAAATGTTCTCCATCTCATTATAGCTCTCAGATGAGCTTGAAAGTACATCCTATTTAGTTTTTCTGAACTGACTTTGTTCTATACTAAAGGCTGCCTGTGGTTTGTGATGCGTACATACATGTGTGTTGTAATCTTTGACAGGGTGAAAGAGGAGAAGCAGGGCCTCCTGGAAAGGGTGAGCGAGGTGAACCTGGAGTTCCTGGGCCAAAGGTCAGCCTGATTTAACACTGGCATTTCAATAATTGCTTCAAATAACCAGAACAAAACTTTGCAAATGAGCTTTAAAGGAGAACAAGGTAAATTCATCCCTGTACACTGCTACTAGTCAGGCAGCTAGCCTCTGCCACCATGGCTATACTGCTATTTTTAGTGTGTTAGATCAATCACAGCTAGTGTGTGGACATCTGCCTGAGCTGGAAATTATATCTCCTGCTGCAGTGTAGACATACCTACAGTTTAGTCCAGAAGTCAGTGGTAGGATAAGGTTCAGAACTGCAGAATTAGGCCCTTAGTGGAATCCATTATTTGGACTGAAGGAAACAGATCCTCAGATGGTATAAATTGTGATGGAGCTATGGCAATTGACAAAAGATGAAGCTCTGCCCTGATGTGTCTATAAGCACCATAGTTTGAGCTTTTTGAACACTGTGACCTTTCAAGTTCAGAGAAAATCCATTTTGCTTCTTGTTTTCTAATTTTGTAAGAAAAAATAAAGAAATAATCCTCAATACATTTTAATATCTTCCGAGCATTTTCTACTGGATTGGTGATTGAGTTTTCTACTCTTAGCATATCTTTAAATGGTAGTCCGGCTTCTCTGTCAGGTAGATTTTTATTCATCTATACTTCCTGGGAAAACTGTTGTGGTAACACTTTGTTTTAGCAGTACTATCCTGTAAACACTTAGCGGGTCTATTAACCTCTCAGTTCTTGGTGGGCCTAGCAGTACAGTTGGCACCCCCTGCAAGGCAAAATTATTTGTGCCAGCCGTCTGCAAGAATCAGTAAGAGAATAGTTGGTGGAATTCCTGTGGAAGAAGGGAACCGACAGTGTGAGCGCATTGATACTAATTCATTATTCTGGGTGCTAAACTAGATGGATTCATGAGGTTGTTCATAGAAAATAAAGTGTTTCCACTGCTCTCTACTACTAATAGCCAGAACTAATTTCTCTTTTCCTCTGCTCTTTCCTTTCTCTCTCATTTTTCTTCTGCCCATCTTCTATGTCTTCCTCACGCAGGGGAAATCAGGCGAATCTGGAACTAGAGGCCCAAAGGGGTCAAAGGTCAGTGTCAACTGAATTGCCTCTTTTGGTGTGACATGAAGATTTCCAGGGCAAATTATTAGTAATATCACATCAACTTTGATGTAGAAAGAAATGATAACTGATCCTGCAGTCTTCATACAAGCAAAACTCCCAGGGATTTCACTGGGCTTTTTAACTGTAAGGTCTGCAGAATCAAGTGCTATATATTTTGTACACCATGATTGTGCTCTTTCTTTCTCTGTTGTAACATCTTAAAATGATTAGTCTCTTTTTTGTCTGTTCTCTTTTTTCATGTACCTGCTTTATCTCTCTCTGTTTGATGGTTGTGTTTTAATCCATTTTCTTTGGGATTGGAGGAAAAAGCTGTTAAAATTGGTACTTTCTACTTTTTGCTGATCCAATAGCCATTGAAAAGTATTTGATTTAAATATAATTTCTTATTGTTATTCTGCTGATGTTTTGTAGGGGGGTTCGTGGATGTTTATTTTGAATCTTGGGCAATGAGATGTACCGGGCTTGGGTCTCTCAGATTTGTCTTCTAGATAGTTGAAAAACTACCAAGGACCTTGGCAAAAAGTTAAAGCTTCAATACCATAGTGTATACAAAATCAGTGAAAGTAAAAATTTTCAATGGATTTGCAATATTTTTTGCAAAATCTTACTAGTGTCTGCCAGTTTATACTATGGGGTCCACACAAAATAAAACTGGAATATTTATTCTTTTGTTTAATCAAATGACTTTGAGAGAACAAAGCTGTGCTGAGAATCATTTCTATATTGCTTGCAATGTCAACCCTCAATTGGCAGTATATCTCCATTTGGCAAAACACATAAGCACACAATTAAAGTTAAGTAAGTGCTTCAGTCCCATTGACTTCACAAAGTTAAGCATATGCTCATAGTGAATAATAAAATATAAAAAGTGGTTCACAGAACCAAGGTGGTGTAAACAACAATTAAATACTCCTGATTTCTTTTCCTCCTTGTGCTGAGGAACTTGGTCTCCATTGGAACATTATTCACAGAATAATGTGGTTTATTAGGTCTTGTCTACACTACAGAGTTAGGTCAATGTAACTATGGAAGTGTCTACGCTTAATTTTTGCTCCCACTGATGTAACTCGCCTGCCACACCAACTTAATAACACCACTTCCACAAGCAGTGTGGAGTCAAGGTCAATGTAATTAGATCACACAGCGTGAGTGTAGAACACATTGTTTCCGTTGGCTGTTACTGGCTTTCAGGAGCCATCCCACAATCAAAACAGGCACTCCTGTTGAGGACGTGCACCGCCGACACAAGAAGCAAAGTGTAGACACGCGCAGGGAATGTAATTACTGTGGCAGCTGTATGCTGACGTAAGTTAGGTCAACTTTACTTTGTAGTGTAGACCTGGCCTTAGTGCCTGATCCTATACCAAGTCAATGGAATTTTCACCACTAAATTCAGTGTGTGCAGGATGATCTTAGTAGCACTTTTCACCCATAGGTTGTCAGCATTGACTTTTACAAAAGGGAGCCCTTGGGAGGGGCGGGAGGTTGATAAAGGTGTTAGCTTGTCAAAAGAGAGAGAGAGAGAGAGAGAGAGATGATAAGCACTATTTCTGAGACCTCCATCATTGTAGTATCTGATCACCTCCCTGATATTCTGGTCGGTATCCACACAACATCGCAATGAGATAGAGAAGTATTATTTTTGTTCCCCTTTCAGAGAAAGGCCACCGAGGCACAGCTGACCAGTTTTCAAAGGTTTTGAGGCACCTAAAGATGCAGAAAGGTGCACAGTGGGATTTTCAAAAGTGCCTGAGCAGATTAGTCACCTAATTCCCAATGGGACTTAGTCACCTGAGCACTTTTGAAAATCTATCGAGGGACCCATCTGCATTTTTAGGCATCTAAATACCTTTGGAAATCTGGCCCAGAGGGGCTACGTGACTGCCCAGAGTTACACAGGAACCGTGTGGAAGAACAGGGAAATGAACTCAGATTTTTAAGCAATACGCCAGTGCCCTAGCCACATGTCCACCAGTCCTCTCCTGCTGCAGAGAAGATGACATGGGATATAGAGCCAGATGGCAGAAATGTTAGTATCTCCTCCCACTATGCACCTCTCTTTTTTTCTCATATGCACCCTTCTCGTATCATCAGTGAATTAATAATCCTTGTCCATACCAGAATTGCAAAAGCAAGTATAGATCCAAACAGGAGTAAGAGTAGCAGTATTTAATTGAATTTACTGACACTACTGACAAACAAGAAAGCTTGTTGTGAAAGTGACCATGAATGTGAAATAAGTCCCAAGCACTAGATTTCAGGTTATGAAGACAAGGTTCACTCACAGAGTTTGCCCTTATGGATAAAGTTTTCTCCACCCCTCTGAGCTTATTAGTGACAGCCAGGAGGAAAAAGATGAGTGAGATGATAAAGATCTTTATTCCATCTGGGATACTAGGGCAAAGAAATCATTACATGTTGACAACGATGATGTGGTGGTAAGAGAGGCAGTGGCTGAGGAAAGAAGTTCTGCAACCCCAATGGGAATAATGAGCACAGAAAGAAATGCATGTGTGGTTTGAAAAATCCCTTTTGAAGAAGTTGTGTGGCAATTGCTGAGGGTATGTCTACACAGCAGTTAAACACACGTGGCTGGTCCATGTCAGCTGACTCAGGCTCACAGGGCTTGGGCTGTGGGGCTGTAAAATTGCATTGTCGAAATTTGGACACTGGGACTCTGTGAGGGGAGAGGGTCCCAAACATCTACACCATAATTTTACAGCCCTGCAGCTCAAGCCCTGTGAGCCTGAGTCAGCAACACAGACCAGCCACAAGTGTTTAATTGCTGTGTAGACATACCCTGAGTGACTTACCCCTTGAGCTTTCTTGTAAAGCTTCTGATAGTGGGGTATCCATGCTATCAAGAATGGGGAAGTTGTTTAAATGACTGAATTTGCAGTCTGCCTTTTATTTGATCCTTTGTTATTTCCAAAGCAACCCCGGTAATGCATTATATAGTAAATGCTACATACAAAGAGCCGAACTCTGTTCTCAGTTGCAACAGTCTCAATCCTTACGTTCCACTGACTTCAGTGGAATTATCCCTATGTAACTAAAACCCATATTCTATTGGTTTATAAACCCAGGTCAAGTTTTTTTGTTTTGTTTTTTAAAATAAAGTATATGCTCAACTTGGACAGTAATAAAAATATTTAAACTACCAACAATAAAAACTATTGGACGGATTGTTTATATTTTTTTGCTTACGAATATTACTTTTCCATAGGGTCATCCTGGAGACAAAGGTGATTCAGGAGCAATAGGTCCTAGGGTAAGTGTACTTCATTTTAACCTGTCCAATGGGAATCTCAATTGTTACACGCAGGCCACGTCAACAGCTACAGGTGAAAGTGAGTTAGCACCAGCTATGGTTAAACATGATTGTTGCTGACATAGGTGTGGCATGAAGAGGGTTTCTAACAGGAGTTCAGTGTCAACAGGGAAATCTATATTATAAATCATACTCTAGATGCCTAGAAGATCAGTAATATCTTTTACTGGACCAACTTCTGTTGGTGAGAGAGGCAAGTTTTTGAGCTCTGTGTGAGCTCACCCACCTTGTCACTCTAGTATCCTGGAATCGACACAGCTACAACACTGCATAGAAGATGAGTCAGCCTTCAATGCTGTTTGGCAAATATGTGCTCTGCTGTGGCAATCACTTGATTTCCAGGTGAAGTTTAAAGTGTTGGTATGGATCTAGCCTATAAAATCCCTAAATTGTCTGGATCCCACCTTTCTGGAAGATCCCCTCTCCCCCAGACTTTCTCTAAGGAAGGGAGAGAGTCGATTGGGAAGCTGCCTGAGAGGATAGCGGGATTCTGGATTGGACGATGATGTTTGAGATTTGCAAAATTTCATAGATGGGATGTGGTTTTTACTTGAATGATCCAAGAGAGTAGGCCTGACACAGCACCTTCTTTCAGTGTTTTATCTAAATAGTTTTATATATCGGTGTTACTGTTTGGAGCACAATTCACTGTGTTATGATTTACTCATTCATATTCATGTTTTTTAAAATGTTTGTTCCTCTTAAAACAACCTTTGGCTTTAGACTAACTTTTGCAGTCTGTGATTTATTGAAAATGCTATAAAATGATAAAATGTACTGTACCAAGATCTACAAAAAAGTTCAGGGAACAAATGTGAATGAATAAATAGTGCAAGTGTCAGAAAACAACCCTTCTCTACAGTACGTCATGGAAACCGTACAGAAAACATGCTTACGATAATTGTGTTTAAATAACATTGTTGCTAGCACAGACTCAGCTGCAATGTGAAAGAGGCTTGGGTCAATATTTCTTTTCATAGAATGAGTTTCATGCTTCTGAAAACCTCTTTAATTAAAATATAAAAATATGAGAAAGAAACTAATGAGTTATGGGGCCCAAATGGAGACACAAGATTCAGATCTAAACTTTGCTTCTGGTTCTAATCTCTATCGTGGGCCAACCAAAACCTGGATCTTAGCAACCCTGAACTTTTCAGCTCAGGGAGATCTTTCAAACAAATGCTGATTATAGAATGAAACAGTCTCAGACAGACTAAGAGAGACTAGGATAGAACAATCAGTCACTAAGAGTTTGTGTGCTTGATTCAAATAATGTAGTGTTTGGGGGATATGTTACAGGGCCCGCCTGGACAAAAGGGAGATCAAGGTGCAACAGAGATAATTGACTACAATGGCAATATCCATGAAGCTCTGCAGGTATGTGAGCATAAAGAAGCTCAAATAATTAAATACTGAAAGAACAACTCTTTGGCATAATTATACTTTTGTTTTGCACAGGACATGAAATTACTCCACCATAGTATCTTAAAGATTTGCTGGAAATATTAATTAGGAATCTCTTGTGCTTGGAAGCTAGATTTTCTTGCTGGTGTTAGACAAAGAGTTTCCTTGATGCAGTGGTGAGGGAATTAGCTGTATATATTCCTTGGACTGTATTGACATCATCTGATGAGGACAGAACTGATTCATTGCTGGCTCCACAGCTTTTAGTGCTGAATTCATCTAATAAACCACTTACACAGATCCCACAGAAGTGTCTGCTTTTCAGTTCAAGTAGAATAATATTGACCGTCTCTCTTTGTCTTTTTCTTTTTCTTCTCCTCCTCCTCCTCTTACTCTTTCCACAAAATGTAAAGAGCAGAAACTTTGAGGTTTGGAAACCAACTCACTTGACTCCATTAGCAAGCTGTGGATTCAATCAGCATCTTGAATTAGGATCCTTAGCAGTAAATATATTAAATAGACTTAAGCATTGGCCACCTTATTTACTCAGCCCTAGAAAAATAAGTGTTTTACAAAAAGGGTGAGTGAATGTTCACATGAAAGCCAAGTGTACCAGGGTGACTTGCAAGCTATGAGAACAGTATTTGGTGGTCTTGCTAACTACCAGTTCAGTCCTATGAGATGGAAGCACTCACCCGCAATTTTCATTGTGCCAAATTCTTGGAGGTTCTGGGACTTTTAACTTAAATAGGAGTTTGTAGGAATTTTCAGTGTTCAGTGGGTTCTCAGTACCTCTCAGAATGTAAGTAGAAGTTGACAGAGTTCACAGGATCCAGTCCCTCTGTCTGAATGAATTTTTATACAATTTGGGAAGACATCATAAAGAAGCCTGGAGGACTCAGACCAATTTACAGTTGTTCGAGTTCGTGCCTCCCATTGCTTTTCATGTGTCACTGGAAAATGAGACATCTTAGTCCATCAACACAGAAAACGATGATATAGAAATTATCACCACAGTTCAAGCAAGAACCCTGCAGAGTTTATGTATCTTTGACTTAGAGGACCAGACACAAAATACATAAGTGAGTCTCTCTTTGGGTCTGCTCCTAGTCCTCACAGAGACAAAAGCGAATAGCTGAAGTGGAAATTTTACCTTTGGAGGAACTGCAGGATCAGGTGCTTTACGTATTAAAATTTTAAATATATAGTTAGAAATGAACATTGAAAATTAAATTAAATATGTAGCTAGAAATGAATGTGAAAACTGTAAATTACTGCATTTGGTATAATTAATTTAGTTATTTGTCCTGTAAATTAGCAGAACTGAATTTTTCTTCCATTTTAAAATTCTTTAAATACTTCCATATATAGGGTGAATGCAAATGCACTACCATATAAAATGCCATCTGCTAGAGATTTTGGTTCCAAAGTTAGCTTGTGTTGATATGATTCTAGTTTTATAAAAAAAATGTTCTATTGTGCAATTCTCTATAAAATAGTGTATGATTATATGCCTATTAAACTGAATAAGACTAAATCTTACATTTAGATAGACACATTAGATGTATAAACATCTTTGCTGACACATAGTAAAAGCATTTTCATGACTAAATACTGCCTACCTTATTTGTGCAAGTGGTCACATTGCTGTCAATGAAAAAACCTGTATGAGTAAATTAAACAGAGTTCAGCCCTGACTATGTTTAAACAATACAACCAAGTAATTTTGTATTGCCTTTTGAGAATTTTCACTACTTTTTGTTTTATTCTATCTTCTTTGAAACACAAAAAATTACCAATCTAACTATTTTCCCTTTTTCCATTATGAAAATACTGATCTGGCCCTCCTCCAAATGTTTTAAATGGAGCTGAAGTTAAGATGGCTGATATTGTGGATCAGCAACTTGGTTTGTGTACCGTTATTACTACCTGCATCACAGCTCTGGGAATTGTATTTGTTAATGACACAGAACCAGCAGAGACCTCAAAATATTGGGCAAAATAACAGCTCTTAGAACAGGAGAGGTGTGGAAGATTAATATATAGCTATGTATAGGAGCCAAAAGTTTTCCCCCATCAAATTCTACTGTTGTTAAGGTACATCTTATTTGGACCTGAAAATTTTATAGCCAGAGCCTGTAGTCTTCACTTATATAAAACTCCCATGTAAGATACAGATCTCCCAGACACAGCACAGATTCTGTGAAGTTCATTATTAAACAAGTGAAATATTTTATTTCAGTATTCACATCTGATAACATTGTCTTTTGTTAATATATTTTGCCAACAGAGGATTACCACCCTAACTGTCACGGTAATTCTTACTGCATGACTTATTGTGCTTTGTAGCTATTTTATTCTGTGTAGTTGCATGTTCATAATTCAGCTGATTTAGGATGTATCTTCATTCATCTGTTGTTGACCCTGTTCATCATCATGTATGTGTCTGTTCGCTACATTTTTCCTTACAATGAACATATTGTTGAAAACTAGGGCCAGATTCTTTTCCTATCGAATAATGACAAAACTCCATTGATAGAAGTGCAAGACAGATTAGACATGTAAGGTTCTTAGTGTTGCTGTCTCTGTGCACCAGATCCTTCATTTGCTCTGTTCTCAAATCTCTCATTAATTTAAATGGGCGTTCTGAATGTGCAAGAAGTGTAGGATTGGGCACCAGTTAACTTTCTGTTGTCAGCCTTATTTTTCAGGGTAGACAGTTCAGTTATTTTAAATCATATTGGGTGAAAACTTTACACAGGAGTTCACCTTCCCCCCTCCCCCTAAAAAGTAGCCTATTTCAGTTTATAAGCAGGAATATAGGAGAGGGATTTAGTGTGAGGATTTCTCCTTCTCTTTCTTGTCAGACACTATTAAAAGAACTTGTCATATGAAATACTGAAATTTTTCCAGTACCTACAGCTCACGTCCTGCAGAGTGCTGAGTATTTTCTGTGCCCTGCACTCTCACTGACTCCCACTGGAGGTTTATACACATTGGGCCAGAGTTTTTGACTTCACTAGAAACTTAGGGGACCCAGTGGATCACAGGACACACTTAGAATTTTGCAGAATTAGGCTCCAAAGGAGCTGCAGATTTGATCAAATTAATTTATTCCCTTTTTTGTTTAATTGTTTATCTCTAACGTTTTCATTAGGCCTGTTTTGCCATCTTTGTAAGTGTTGTTATAATAGTGATGGAATTTGTGTGTTTTTAATGCATCCCCCCATTGTGCAGCTTTTCAGAACAGTAAGCAATCATATAGGCTGTTTCTGCTACAGTTGCTAGACAAAAGGGGATGAGTTAATGACTCATGACCTCATCCCACAAAGCACTGAACATGCTCAAAGACGCTCAGCACCTTTCGGGAGATGGTCAGTACCTTGTAGAAATAGGCAGTAACAGACCTGATCCCAGGTCCATTGCAGTCAGTAGGAGTTTGTCCATTGATTTCAGTAGGCTCTGATGCCAGCTTTACATTTTTCGTACTTTGGGATTCAGTCTTGTTCCCACTGAAATCAATGGAAGCTTTGCCATTGCCATCAATAGGAGCAGCAGCCCCTTCATAAGTTCAAAACCATAACCATGCAATGTTATTTTAACACAGGTTTTTGTGACTCCATATTGTCTGTTGAGAGTTGTCATAAATTAACAACGTGTTTGTAGCTGGTGTTGGTTCTTCCCGTGTTAATAAAGTTTTCTTAAAAAGACTGGTTGTGTTATTAACAATGGTGACGTTCACACTTACGTGTATCCGATATGTTCTGCAAGAACTTAGATGGTTCAAAGCTAACAGATTTTTCTGTTTCTGTGTCTAGGGTCCACCAGGGCCACCCGGACCTCAAGGAGCACAAGGACCAAAGGTGATCTTTCTTAGTTAACACATCCTCTTATAAAAGTCCAGGAATTCACTAGCAGAGCTGGGTGAAATTTTTTGACTGAAACTTTTTTCCGGTGAAAAATCTAGATTGGATGACACTGTAACATTTTGCAAATGCATGTTGATTTTACCGAATTGTTTTGGTCAGAAAAGAAGCTAAACAAAATTCTATAAAAATTGAAATGTTTCATTTTGAGATTTTCTAAATGAAATGTTTCAACTTTTTTATTCAAATTACTTTTCCTCTCAAAATTTCCTTTAATTTTTTTAATGAAAAAAATGCTCAAAAATGAAACAAAACGTTTTATTTAATCCAAAATGATTTTTTCCAATTTTTCAAAATTGCCAGTGAACCAAAAAATGTTATATGTACAGTCCAATTTTCTGCTTATTTATTTGCTTACATACGTGGTTCATTTATATATAAAATATAGTGTATAGACGAGCATATACACTTGAAATATTACATGATGGGACTAATATCATGATATGCATCTTAGTTAGTATAAAATGTTTATTTCAATATATGTACACTTTTGGTTGGGTGTTGTGCATGGATGCCCAACAGAAAATCACCCATGCTCAGCCGATGTGGTGCAGTGCTGGTGTTCCCTCCCAACTCTGCATTGAGGTTGCTCTGTAGGCCTTCTGCTGTGGACAAGGGTCCCAAGGTATGGCCTAGTGTTCAGGGAGGGTGATCCACATACTTTTAGAAGTAGCTACTTCACCAGACAATGGCTCCCATGCACACAGCAACATCTAGATTGTTCACACTCTTGGCTGGCAGGAATAATCTGCACTGGGGGCTGTACATGGAAGTGCTTGCCAAAATATGGGGACAGATTAATGCAGCTTTTATATCATATATATGCACCAGAAAGAGAAAAACACTGATTCCTGCAGCATGCTATACTGCTGCTCCAAAAAGGAACAGCATATTCTACTCCCCTGACTTGCCATCAAGATCAATATGTGCACAGGGTGCCAGGAGACTGGCTGCAACCCCAAGCCAACTGATCCCATCTCTTTGGTGCTGTGGAGCATTATCAGGCCAACACCATATATGGCATTCAAGACAACTAAGACTATATTCTGCCTTGTATTTGCAGGGAAATACAAGAGTGGAGGAAGTTCCCTCTTCCACTCCAGTAAACCCACACAAAATAGAACAGAGTCTAGCTGTCTGTTTCTCTGTCTACATGTATTTTTCATATAGAAGATGTCTTATTAGCTAACATTTATTAATTGCAATTCAAAATTTGGTTAAATTCGAATAGTCTCTATATTTTCTGTATGATGATGCACACATTAAAGTGCAGCATATAGGAGCTGTATGCTATGCATTTTCCAAATGGGGCTCTGTTTATACAATCTAAATCATGAATTGCTTACACTTACAAAGGGGTTGTTTTTTTTTAAAGCAGAATATGTTGAGTGAACAGTGGATCCTCCCGAAGCTGGTGCAGGATAGCTAACTGATTAAATAAGAGATAATTATTGTAGTTCTTAAGAGCTTATCATATAATGTATCCTCCAGAATATCCTGTTTGGATAGCAGCAAACTCTCTCAGTGATTATGAGCTCTCGTGAAGAGTAAATACTCTCTTGTGCAGCCCACACTGGAAACAATGCCATTTGTTTTAAATTTATGATGCATCCCATCCCATGATATCATGGGAAAATGCATTATTTTTGGTTTATCAAAAATTGTTCTTGCATTTAAAGGTTTTTCACCAAATGCCAGTATAGATGTAAGTGAGTCAATGCAAGCATTTGTGAGAAAATACTGTCTTTCTGGTTTTCACAAACTGGTGAGGGACAGTATATGTGAGGGCATAGAAAGACATTTCAGTAGGATCTGTGTAGCCTACAGAGTCTCTGCAGCTCCCAGTCAGGGGTGGGTTTCTGAAACTCTGGGGCTACAGTTGAAGAACGTGGCTTCCTTGTCAAAGAGGATACTTTCCCCCACAGAAATAGCCAAGGTAAACCAGAATTCAGCCTTAAAGAGGTTGGAACCAAAGATCCGACCCCAACTCCCCTATATGTCATCTCCTCCCTTGGGAATGACATTCAGGAATCAGGGCATCTTCCCACATTCTACTGGGGCAGGGAGGCTCTTCCCTGGTTTACTGACACAATCAAATTAGCCAGGCAAGAAAATGTAAAGGGTCTGAGTCGTCCATATTTATTCACCCAGGCTGTCTACAACATTGTTGAGCATCCTAAACCACTGATCATGAGCTTAATCTTATGTTCATTGATGTGAATGACAAACTCCCATTTGACTTTAATGGTGCAGAGTGGGTGTTTTTGGGGAGGATGGTGGAATTTTTCTCCTGTGTAAGTCAGCCAGTGTGCAGTCAATTTATACCCCTTTCTGGGCCTTACACAATCTAGTTGGCAGGGCCCATTGTAAGTATTCTGTGTATGTAGATACTGTAGCAGATAAACTTCCACAACATATTTAACAAGATGACATGACTCTCTCCTATTCTCTGCAGTGTAATATGCAGCTACGTCATTCATTGTGCTGTCGTGCACTGCTAAGGTGTGGGGTTTGGGGTATTACTGACCAACATAATTTACTTAGCACAGCATAATCTCTCCAATAATTGGAGTAATAAGGGAAGATAACGCAATTCCACCTTGTGTCTTACAGGGTGAACCAGGATCCCAAGGAACTCCAGGAGCTGAAGGGGAGCAGGTACATCATGAGTACATCACCTAGGGCCAGACCCTATGAACAATTATGGCTTTTTTTTAGAAATAATGTTATTGTACATTGTGGAAGGGGTGGGCTTTAGAATTCATAGTCACATGACATGGCCATATGTGACACATGCAGTGACTATGCAGTGACGTAATAATAAATTCATACCTATCAGAGGCAAAAAGTCACTCTATGTTTTACTGGTTTATCCTTGAACAAATCCAGGATTTTATTGACATGTGAGCATTGTATAAGTCATTTTCATGACAAAGATATGATTTTTCAGGGTCCTAAAGGCTCAAAGGGGGACGTGGGTGAGTCTGGCATGCCAGGAGAAAAGGGAGGAATTGGACTCCCAGGCTTACCAGTAAGTTTGCAAAATCAATTTAATTTAGCTGAAAGCTAATTTGGGTTTTTTAATGATATCTTCCACTTTTGGTAATTCTTAAGTGTTTGTACGTTTCAGAAGTAGCAGAAAACATAAAATGAAAGTGTTAGTAGTTCCATTTCTAGACTAGGAGGAGGCATGAATAATAGACCAAAAGTTGTTTGCCAGAACTTTTCATTCTATTTATGGGCAAATAAAATGTGGAAAGATGTAGATTAACTGGTATGCTGAACAAATTTATTTGTCCATTGTAAGAGTCATCAATCACAGCAGTGCTTTGACAAAAATAAATGTGGTAACATTCAGGAGAAATGAGCTGCTTGATTACACAAGAAATAGCTTGATACCGGGAATCTCAGTGGCTGACTCATATTCTTGAAGGAGAGAAAGTCTATTTTTGTGTTTATAGAAGGATTTTAAATCTATATAATATATGCTATGTATATTTGTTTGGGGGGGTGTATGTGAGTGTGTGTGTATATATATGTATATATATACATACAGATACTAGGGCTGTCAAGCGATTAAAAAAATTAATCGTGATTAATCACGTAATAAATCGTACTTAAACAGTAATAGAATACCATTTATTTAAATATTTTTGGATGTTTTCAATATATTTGAAAATGTAGATTTCAATTACAACATAGAATAAAAAGTGTACAGTGCTCACTTTATATTTATTTTTGATTACAAGTATTCGCACTGTAAAAAAACAAAAGAAATAGTATTTTTCAATTCACTTAATACAAGTACTGCAGTGCAATCTCTTTATCATGAAAGTTGCACTTACAAATATAGAATGAGGTACAAAAAACTTGCATTCAAAAATAAAACAGTGTAAAATTTTAGAGTCTGCAGTCCACTCAGTCCTACTTCTTATTCAGCCAATTGCTAAGACAAACAAGTTTGTTTACATTTTCAGGAGACAACGCTGCCCGCTTCTTGTTTAATGCTTCAACCACCATTCCAGGGGACATGCATCAATACTGATGATGGGTTCTGCTCAATAACAATCCAAAGCTGTACGGTCTGACACATGTTCATTTTCATCATCTAAGTCAGATGCCACCAGCAGAAGGTTGATTTTCTTTTTTGGTGGTTCGGGTTCTGTAGTTTCCACATCGGAGTGTTGCTTTTTTAAGACTTCTGAAAGCATGCTCCACACCCTGTCCTGATCAGATTTTGGAAGGCACTTCAGATTCTTAAGCCTTGGTCCAGTTAGAAATCTCACATTGGTACCTTCTTTGCCTTTTCTGAAATCTACCGTGAAAGTGTTCTTAAAATGAACATGTACTGGGTCATCATCTGAGAATGCTATAACATGAAATATATGCAGAATGCAGGTAAAACAGAGCAGGGGACATACAATTCTCCCCCAAGGAGTTCAGTGACAAATTTAATTAACACATTTTTTTAATGAGTGTCATCATCATGGAAGCATGTCCTCTGGAATGGTGGCCAAAGCAGGAAGGGCCACACGATTGTTTAGCATATCTGGCATGTAAATATCTTGCAATGCCAGCTACAAAAGTGCCATGCGAACACCTGTTCTCACTTTCTGGTGACATTGTAAATAAGAAGAGGGCAGCATTATCTCCTGTAAATGTAAACAAACTTGCTTGTCTTAGCTATTGGCTGAACAAGAAATAGGACTGAGTGGACTTGTAGGCTCTGAAGTTTTCCATTGTTTTGTTTTTGAGTGCAGTTATATAACAAAAAATATCTACATTTGTAAGTTTCGCTTTCAAGACAAAGAGATTGCACTAAGTACTTGTATGAGGTGAATTGAAAAATACTATTTCTTTTATCATTTTTAGAGTGCAAATATTTATAATAAAAAATAATACACACTTTGATTTCAATTACAACACTGACTATAATATATATGAAAATGTAGAAAAACATCCAAAATATTTAATAAATTTCAATTGGTAGTCTATTGTTTAACTGTGAATTAAAACTGCGATTAATCATGATTAATTTTTTCGATAATTCATTAATCATGAATAATGAGTGTGTATACACACACACACACACACACACGCCTCCACAATGTATAATGAAATCAGTATAATTACAATACAAAGAACTTTTAATAAACTCCTTGCTGTCTGCTCTATCTATATTTTTAACCATGCATGTTAAAATTAATATTTGTAATTGTTTGATAGTCTAGTGCTTACTGGCTATTATCATGGGTTTTTGCAATAAGCATACATTTATAATACATGGTGTCAAGTATGAAAGTCATGACAGTTAGAGATACAATTCCGTTACAAGCAAAACTTTTATTATGAAAAGCATAAATATTTAATTACAAAAATGTTCTTTTCTCTACAGTGAATTCAATTGTTAATAAGACAGAAATTGTTTAATAACTCTTTATAATGATTTTGTAGGGAGCCAATGGTATGAAAGGAGAAAAAGGAGATGTTGGTTTGCCTGGTCCTCAAGGTCCTTCTGTAAGTCTTGCCATGCTATTGTGATGTGCTCATTATTGTAGCAGTGGTTCTCCACCTTTTCATTCTGAGGGACACTTCATATGAGAGAAAGAGGGACCTTCATGGATGATCTCTCCTACCAACCCCAAAAGTTTCCTACTTTGGGGTTTTTTAAATGTTTCACTCTATGATCAACCGCGGTGGGCAAGGGAGACCACTGATGGACAATAATTTGAGAATCACTGCTCTATACAGACTTCTGGAAAGCAGGTCACTAGTTTACTAACTTAGCCCTATACTATGTTTTAAAAACTATATAAGAATCCAGACCCCCTACATAAGTCATTGACAAAACTCCCATTGGCTTCACTGAGAATAGAAACCATCCCTTCTTGTGTTGAATCATAGAGAGATAAGACAGAGAGATAAGATTGATGGGAATTTCTTGTCTCAGCAATCTGTTTATCTATCTGTCAGCCTTGTACAGTGAGTACCAGATCTCCAAAGGGCTATAATGATAGTAGGGCCCAATGCAAAGCCCACTAAAGTCAAATGAAGGACTCCCATTGATTTGGTTGAGCATTATACCCGGTCCTTAATGGCTTCAGGGGTGCATCTTTACTGGCATGAATAGTCCCATGGAAATATTCAGGATTACTCACATGAGTAAGTGTTTGCAGTATCAGACATGTATGTGGCTCTTCAAAACATTTTACAAACATAAATAAAAACCGCACGCAAGGCTCCTGTGATATAGGTAAGTACCATTAGCTCAATATTATAGATCATGAAACTGAAGCAAAGAGGTTAAGCATCTTGCCCAAGACAACAGGCAGCCAATGTTAGAGCTAGGATAAGAATTCAAGAGTTGCTGGCTCCCTGTCCTGGCATCTCTAGATCCCATTTCTCACTACAGAGCACAAATGTCTCAATCTAGCTCTGAAGGGAAAATCAATTAGTTTCTTTCCAACATTATGAGTGTGTGGAACTCAAAGATCTTGCTGAATTTCCTAGTAGTGTTTTTGTAAAAGGCTTATCCCCCCGAGAAAACAGCCATGGCAATCGTCCTTGTTTTCTTTTCCATCCCACTCCTCTCCACTCCCAGGACAGATTCCCACCATCCATTATCAACCCTTCTCTCTTCGTCCTATTTTATATTTTAAAACCTGCTTTGTTGACACCACACTTAACCTCAGAGGTTTGGCTAGAAAAGTGATTAGTGCTATATGTTAATCCCTAGAACTGGCTGTGCTGCTCGGCAGCCCTCCTGGTAGCTCGGTACTGCTCTCATAAGTCACAATTCATAGCTATTTTGGATTGAGCCCAGTGTGAGAAGTGGTGTTAAACATTATAAATACCAGAATGAAATTCTTGTTTCTGGATTTGGTGGGATCAGTAAAGTAAACCAGCATGTAATGAACACATGCTGAAAACTGAATAACCTGATTACCTGTTGTAATAACTTCATCATTGGGATTAAGCCTGAACATTTGTGCAAGTAGTGCTTGTTGGACTAAACCAAATAAAAAGGGAGGAAGAGGGCAATCTAGATATGTCCCAAGACTTAAGGTCAATTGTTTAGTTTTATTTCCATTGATCAGGATTGGAAAGGAACCAGGGAATGGCATCACAGCATTCTTCGCTATTCCTGTAGTATATAGATTGCAAGTATAGCAGGGAATATGTACCAGAAAATAAAAGAGCCAACAGCATTTGAAGAAGTTTACTACTAGCTAGTGTTTTAAAGTTATCTAATGGTTTGAGTGGAGGACTGGGAGTCAGAAGACCCTGTATTCTGTTTGTAGCTCCGCATCTGACTTGAAGTATGACCTTGGACATGTTTTTTCTCTCTGTACCTCAGATACCCCATCCATTAAGTGCGAATAATAGCCAAGTCTGAGAAGCACTCCAAGTACAAAGCTAAAGATGCCATATATATGTGCAAGTTATGCTGTTACTTTTTAAAGTGCTCTCCAGCAACTGCAGCACTCTGCAGTATTCTTCATCTGAATGGTGACAAACGATGTTAGCAGAGAGCTGGGGAGAAAGAGTTTGACTTCCTGTATTTACAAGGGAGATTCCCTTCACTACATGAGCTAATGACCTCATTTTCTATATGTAGATCATAGGACCCTCAGGACCACCAGGGCCGCATGGGTCACCAGGCCCTATGGTAAGTCTTTCTTTCCCTCTCCCCATTGTAATGCTTGCTTAATAAAAGTGCTGAGAGTACATGACTATTAGAGATGGACCCAAGCCCTGGATTTTGGGTCTGTATTTGGATCCTAACCCAAAGTTCTTAGGAAGTGGAGAAATTAATTGTGGGTATAAATGTGTTTCCCTGTTTTGTTCCCCCAATGGGGTACTTAACCGTGCAATTATTTATATTGGCACTTGCAATTTATTTTGTAAAAAGAAAAATGCAGGTGCAACTTGTACCTAGAAAAGGCAACAAACCTTTATTTTCTTCATTAAAGATGGAATCTTTATTTTCAGGGACCCCATGGACTGCCTGGCCCAAAGGTAAATGAATAATTGCCTGGATTCCTTAAATCTGTAATTGCCATGCTATGTTCTTTGTTAACCATAGTGAAGCATGCATCTATGTTGTGTCCTTTGTCTCATTTATTTGTGAAATATTTCTGATACTCTTAAGCCTTTAAGCAGATACTAAAGTAAAAGTTAAAGGATATTTTTGAATTGTAATAATTTATGATGATTGCTTGTGTGTGTTACACATGAGCATAAATTGGACTAGATTTTTATAATTATGATTATGAACTGGTATTAAAATTACCTAGCCTCCTGTTTGCTGGTGAGAGTTTCATGCTATTCTAATTAGTGATTTGCAATTGCCTTAAATTACGCTTTAGAACACAGAGGATGAGTGTGTTGTACATGGAGGAGGAGAAATCAAATAAACTCGTTTCCAGATATGCCTCTTTTCCTCTTCCTCTGCTCTCTCTCCCATCTCCTACGCCTTCCAACACAAGTTCACCTTACTTCCCACAGTCCCCACCAGGAGTCCCACACCAGGCATCAGTATATATCTTAGTGCTGCTAGAAACACTCCCTCATCCCTAGCATAACATGTGCGCATGACACGTACCCCAGAAACCCTGCAAAAGTTTTAGACAACAGCCAGTTTCCTGAAAACATGGATGATTTTGGAAAGATTAAAAGAAACCATGGTTTAATTTGTATTTTAATTAAATTAACACATTAATTCAAAAATTTAGTATCACATTCAAGCATAATGAATCCTGTAACAACCATTTTAATCATTACATTTCTCTTTTCATATTCAGCTTTCTAAAAAAAGGATTATTTGGTTTTTGAGGTACAGGGGATGAGATAGAAATATCCCTTTTTAAAGATTTGAGTCACAGTTAGACTATGTCAAACTTTGCCTGGCATTGGAGGCTTGGTTCAGTAATGATCTTCTGAAATCAGTTCTATTTAGGGCTATCAAGCGATTAAAAAAATTAATCATGATTAATCGCACTGTTAAACAAGAATAGAATACCATTTATTTAAATATTTTGTATGTTTTCTACATTTTCAAATATATTGATTTCAATTACAACATAGAATACAAAGTGTACAGTGCTCACTTTATATTTATTTTTGATTACAAGTATTTGCACTGTAAAAAAACAAAAGAAATTGTATTTTCAATTCATCTAATACGCGTACTGTAGTGCAATCTCCTTATCATGAAACTTGAACTTACAGATATAGAATTATGTACAAAAAACCGTGCATTCAGAAATAAAACAATGTAAAATTTTAGAGCCTGCAAGTCCGCTCAGTCCTACTTCTTATTCAGCCAATCGCTAAGACAAGCAAGTTTGTTTACATTTGCAGGAGATAATGCTGCCCGCTTCTTGTTTACAAAGTCACTTGAAAGTGAGAACAGGTGTTCCCATGGCACTGTTGTAACCGGCGTCGCAAGTAATTTATGTGCCAGATGTGCCAAAGATTCATATGTCCCTTCATCCTTCAACCACCATTCTAAGGGACATATGTCCATGCTGAAGACGGGTTCTGCTCGATAACAATCCAAAGCAGTATGAACCGACACATGTTCATTTTCATTATCTGAGTCAGATGCCACCAGCAGAAGGTTGATTTTCTTTTTTGGTGGTTTGGGTTCTGTAGTTTCAGCACTGGAGTGTTGCTCTTTTAAGATTTCTGAAAGCATGCTCCACACCCTGTCCTGATCAGATTTTGGAAGGCACTTCAGATTCTTAAACCTTAGGTTGAGTGCTGCAGCTATCTTTAGAAATCTGACATCAGTATGTTCTTTGCGTTTTGTGAAATCTGCAGTGAAAGTGTTCTTAAAACTAACAACATGTGCTGGGTCATCATCCGAGACTGCTATAACGTGAAATATAAGGCAGAATATGGATAAAACAGAGCAAGGGACATACAATTCTCCCCAAAGGAGTTCAGTCACAAATTTAATTAATGCATTATTTTATTAACGAGTGTCATCAGCATGGAGGCATGTCCTCTGGAACGGTGGCCGAAGTATGAAGGGGCCTCCGAATGTTTAGCATATCTGGCATGTGAATGACTTGCAGTGCCGGCTACAAAAGTGCCATGCAAATGCCTGTTCTCACTTTCTGGTGACATTGTAAATAAGAAGAGGGCAGCATTATCTCCTGTAAATGTAAACAAACTTGTTTGTCTTCGCGATTGGCTGAACAAGAAGTAGGACTGAGTGGACTTGTAGGCTCTAAAGTTTTCCATTGTTTTTGAGTGCAGTTATGTAACAAAAAAAATCTACATTTGTAAGTTTCACTTTCACGACAAAGAGATTGCACTACAGTACTTGTATGAGGTGAATTGAAAAATACTGTTTCTTTTGTTTATAATTTTTACAGCGCAAATATTTGTAATGACAAATAATATACCCTTTGATTTCAGTTACAACACAGGCTAAAATATATATATGAAAATATAGAAAAACATCCAAAATGTTTAGTAAATTTTAATTGGTATTCTGTTGTTTAACAGTGCGATTAAAAACTGCGATTAGTCACGATTAATTTTTTTAATCGCAGTTAAGGTTATTGAGTTAATCGCGTGATTTAACTGTGATTAATTGACAACCCTAGTTCTATTCCAGCTTAGCATCTGTCTTACCTCAGACTTTTGATCTGAGAGTCAAGTTTTTGTAAGATTTCTGCTTCCAAATGTCAGGAAAGGGACAAAGCATGGATATGTCTATTTAAACTGGAAATTACAATTTCTAGCTCCATTGTAGAGACATCCATTCACTCAAATGGAGGAAGAATAGAGAAATGGCTCCTGTTTTAAGGCAGGGACAAAAGAGACATCACTGAAAGCAGAAGCATAGATTAAATTCTTTTATGGTTTGTTTGTTTGTTTGTGAGAAACCCTGGGAGCAGGGCACCGTCCTGGGCACAGAGAAAATCCTATGCATTTCCATTTCTCACTGGAAGCAGGTATTGTTAGCACCCTGAGTTGTCTATAGAGCCACCATGCTGTGGTAGTTTTACATAGTGTGAAGATGCCTTTACACGTACCCTAGGTTCACCATTATTCGCTTCACCATTTTTAATAGAGCGATGTCCAAATAACTAGATAATCTCAATCTTTTCACAATATCTTTTGTTCTACTATAAATAGCTTTTTTGTGAGATCAGTGAAGGATGGACCCCCAAAATGCATTGTCCCGTACAACACACTGCTCCTCTTAATTTCCTGTTTAACTATGAGCGCTTAAAGGTTTAAAGTATCTTTACATAAGACTGTATTGCAAATTCCAGTTTGTCATTGGAAGAGAATGTACTTCCACACAAAATGCACCTTTCTGCAGATCTCACTGCAGAAATCAATTATTACTAATCTGAACAAAATACAATCTCTAATATTCTTGTCTAAGGTTTTTCTTTTCTTTTGAATTATCAGTCTATGACAGAAACGTGTGGGCATAGAGGAAACTCAAGAGGCAGGAAAATTATAATTGACCCCACATGAGACAAATACTTCAATAATTATTTAGAAGTGAGTCAGGAAAGTTTTACACAGCAGTTTCTTGTATTATTTCAACACACAATTGTATTTAAAATGACCAGTCATTGTCTATTGTATATTTTAGCATAGGTCAGTACAATATCTCCATGTAAATTGCCAATAATCTGTGAATGCTGCATTAGTACCTTACACTGAAAAGAACTTGCTTTTGTTTTGAACTGGAATTTGCAGCTACATCTAAGACTGGCTCTCTTCTGTCCCAGCTTAACTACCCATTATAGCACCAAAAAATTGGCATTTATACTTTTACATTTAGGGTGAACCAGGGTTAAATGGTCTTAAAGGATTGAAGGGTGAACCAGGTCAAAAGGGTGACAGAGGGCCCCTTGGTCTTCCAGTAAGTAAAAAAAACTATTCAATTTCAGTGCAAATCACAGACTTTTTCTCTCTACTTTCAACCAACAAATCTGGTTTACTCAACAGCATTTATAAACCTCTATCATGTTGGAGCAGAACATCAGTCTTGTTTTGTTGTATCTAGAGTCTGTACCATTGTCCAAAGTCACATCCTGTAACACACAGTGCTGTCAGTTTCTTTTTGTCACGTGTCAGTGGACAGTGTTAATAGCCTCACGAGGATGCTGTCAGCCCCATTACATTAATCATGTTGTGATTTCAGTGTTGTGTGGTGTTTGCTTTAAAAACGTGGTTTTATCAAACACGTTGTGTTTTAATTTCGATGTATCCTCAGTGATATTTCATTGAAGAACTGCCACTAAAGTGGGAGGTTTGCCTGAGTCAGGACTGAGTAAAATTTGAGTAAAGACCTTGGGAATTGACTTCTAGAATTTTAAAACATTCCCCATTCAGCCAGAGATGCTGGATTTTTTGTTTGATTCGTTGTTTGTACTTTTGCCTTGTACTGTTCAGAACAGTTTTCATTATAGGTACTTGGCATAGATTGATCTTAAAGGGACATAATTGACTTAAAAATCACATTTCCATTTGAAAATTTTGTCCCAAGAGACACCAGAGCTGAAAGTGACTAGAAGAAAAACAATATATTTTATGTTTCCTTTGTGCATTTGACAGCAGTTTGTGAAAAGTCAATTTAACTGTTTTCCACTTTATAGTCAATCTGCTTCCCCTGTTGTTGCGTAGATATTGTGCACAGCAGCATTTAAAAAATGATCAGAAAAAATCTGGTCAAAAGTTTTTAAAGATTTGCAGAGAGACTCTGAGGAATGTCACCTTTATCAGAAAGATTTTAGTTTCTTTCAGTGAAACTAGCAATTTTCAAGTTGACAAAAAGTCCCTTTGATAATCCAGCAAATAGTTTCCAGTGTACCAGTCTTATGTTATTCATATAAAATCCACCAGGGGTCAGCCAGTCCCTGAGGATGTTAAACTGAATAGCCCAAAGTGCAATGCATATCTGCACTTCCAGCCTGGAATTAGATTCATTGTTCGTGAACATGCGCTACAATTGTAATTTGCTGGTAAAAACAGGAAACGTCATTGTCTCCTGGGCTTTTGAAAATGAATAAAACCATTGTAATGAGGGCCAAGATTTTGTTGGTGATGTCACACAATTTTCTTCAGCTTAAACTCTTCTTATTGATGTTAAAATGTATATTTTAATTTCATTGCAAAGTAGAGTAGTCAGTATTGTCAGTATTTTATAATTCACGTTAGACAACTTGTTAGTTAATTTATAAATTAAGTATATGCATATTAAAGCACAAGAAACACCATAATGTCTGATGTTTGTAACACTAATATATCTAGGGCCTCATTCTGATCTCAGGTACGCTGGTGTAAATCGGGAGTAATTCCATCAGGTCTGTGATGTTACATCAGTGTAAAACCAATGTAACTGAGATCAGAATCCGGCTCTTAATGTTGTATGTAATTTTTTTAACTAACATATTGTAATAATGTAATCCTCATTCCAGAACCCCGTAACAGCTTATATTCTGTGTTTAAGTTATGTTTATTCATCAACACCACTTACTAATCTCACATTCTTGTCATTCATGTTATACCCATCATCCATGCTTCCACCTAATCATACAGGGAGCATCTGGCTTAGACGGAAAGCCAGGACCCCGGGTGAGTCCCTTGCATTCCTGTATCATGCTTTGCTACTGAGTCTATGTGTTTCACAGTGGTCCTATTTGCCTAGTTTATACATGTGACTTACATGGAATGAGGCAAAATTTATCAAGCAACTTACATGATGCTGAATCTGAAGAAAGTCTTGGTACTGGTTAGCAATGGGGGACAGGTAGTGCCATGCTCTATAGATGGGGCTCTGAATCTTAATGTATTATGGGGTGAAATTTTGGTTGGAGCTGGCCTAGTTTATATAGCTGTACAGGAAAATCTGTTAAAACGGGGACATGGCTCAGTATATCTAAGTATATTCATCTTCTTTCTGAGCTTTATGTTCATCTTGGATTTACATTGGCCTTGGAAATTGTAGCTTTGTCACTGAGACTAGCTTTCAAATCCCATGTAAGGAGAACTGCCATTTGAATGAAGCATGCTGTATATCTTCCTTTTCCTGTCTTTTATTTGTACTCTTCCCTCTGACTTCAGCAATGGAAACCATGCAATGCTTGGAACATCAATTCTGAGCTTAGAAAGCAACAACAACAACAAAAAGTGTCAAAAGCAATAGTTTCACTAGTGCTTGTTCTACTTGGTAAGATTAGGCTTCCCTATATAATCTGAAGCCCTGATGAGTTTTGTACTACCTTCACAAGACCAGGTAATACGGAGTCTGTGAGAGTGGTGCAAAACTTCTGCAACTCGATGTTGAGCCTTCTGATATTTACAACAAATGTTAACTGCTGTGGCATTTATAATGATGAAGAAGGAAGGGGAAAAGTGAAGGAACAACATAGCTGTGTATTTAAAGGCCTTGTTAAGCCTGTCATTCATCATTATGGCCTTTTATATTTAATCTACACAATTCTTAGTATAAACTTCCTTGTTTAACCCTTTAACTCCTAGTGGCAGAAATTCACTCTACATTTTAAAACCTCTATTAATCTGTTGATTTAAAGCAATAAAGTACAAACCAATTAGATGAAAGATGAGCTACATACATCACAGCTAATAGTTTATAGATGGGATTTTCAAACCCCCTAGTGGATATGGATGCCCAATTCCCAGCATCATTAAGATTTGACAATCTCAACCTATATTTTCAGCCAGTGGGAGCTGAATTGATCCTAAGGTAGTTCCTGACCAGAATAAATCTGCAATTAAGAACCGCTAACAGATTTCAGGGCATTTGTTTTTCACTACTTGTTTGTTTAATCTTTTAGGGTGTGGATGGCCCAGTCGGTCCACATGGCCCAGCAGGTCCTAAAGGAGATAGAGTAAGTACACATTATTCAGATGTTTCTCCTTATGAAGAAAACATCGTGGCAAAATGTTGTTCTAAAACTAATGACACGCACAAATGTTATTGAGCAGAATAGTACCTCCTGTGTTTAAGGGTCAGATTTCCTAAAATAGTTTAAAGTGCATTTTTAATCTGAAACATGTAAAAATAGCACCTTCTTACTCATATGATCTACTCCCTGAGTGTATTCAGTCATATCTGCTTAATTTAGTTACTCAAATAAGTTTTTATTGTTTTTCATTCCTGTTAAAACCTGCCACGGTCACAAAGATGAGAGGAAGGGAGCTGTATGCTAGTCCTTCTTGTGCAGCAGCAGGAGAATTGTTTCCTGTGTTTCAGTCAGTTACAACAAGGCAAAGATATTGACAATATGCATCGCTAAGGGTATGATCTAAAACAGAGGTCTCCAATCTGTGGGGTGCACCCCCCCGGGGGGGGGCACACAGAAATGTTTGGGGGTGAGGGTAACTGCTCAAAATAAAGAAGGACAAATCCAGAGTCATCCTAATAGTTGCAACCTGGCCCAGACAAAGATGGTTTCCTTTTCTGATGTACTTTGCCATTTGCTTACCAATCACTGTCCAGGGCCTTCTGTCTGGATAGGACTAAACCCTTCAGAAAGACCTCCAAATTGATTGTCTTGCTTGCAGATAGATTGAAAGGGCCTACAGTCTCTAATCAAAGACTTTCTACGTGAATATCTGACTGCATTAATTCTTGCTATGAATCTGGTAATATTCAAGCACCTACGGACATACACACTTACTCTATGAGGTCCATTTCCACCTCTATGGCATTTCTCAAAAACATACCCATTATTGGAATATGTGAGGCCACTACGTGGCTTGTCTGCATACATTTGCTGAACACTACGCAATAGCTCACGACTCAGCTTCTGATACTGTGTTCGGCTTGGCTGTACTTTCTTCCATACTGGACTCAACACTGAAGCCCCCTCCGCCTTAAGGGGAATTGCTTGGTAGTCACCTAGTGTGGAGCACCTGAAGGGACACTACTTGAAGAAGAAATAGTTACTCACCCTGTGCAGTAACTGTAGTTCTACAAGATGTGTGTCCCTATGGGTGCTCCACTACCTGCCTGCCTTCCCCACTGCTTTGGAGTTCTCTGCTATAAGGCTTCACTGTAGAGAAGGAACTGAGGGTGGTTTGCCAGTGCAGTGCTATAAAGCAATGGCACAGGGCAGGAGACTGACAAGCATACACGTGCAGGCCAGATGGACACTGCTATGAGAAATCTCTAGCGCACCTAAAGTGGAGCACCCTTGGGGAGACATCTCAAAGAACTACAGTTACTGCAGGATGAGTGACCATTTGTTAGTGCCACACTACATCAGTGACCGCATCAGTGAGGAGGGCTTTAAACTAGGTTCACCGGGGGAAGGAGACCAAAGCCCTGAGGTAAGTGGGGACCTGGGATACTGGGAGGAAGCACGAGCAGGAGAGCACGAAAGGGGTGGGCTCCTGCCTCATCCTAAGAAAGCAGGACAAACAGCAAGTTATCTCAAGTGCCTATACACAAATGCAAGAAGCCTGGGAAACAAGCACGGAGAACTGGAAGTCCTGGCACAGTCAAGGAATTATGATGTGATTGGAATAACAGAGACTTGGTGGGATAACTCACATGACTGGAGTACTGTCATGGTTGGATATAAACAGTTCAGGAAGGACAGGCAGAGCAGAAAAGGTGGGGGAGTTGCATTGTATGTAAGAGAGCAGTATGACTGCTCAGAGCTCTGTATGAAACTGCAGGAAAAACCTGAGAGTTTCTGGATTAAGTTTAGAAGTGTGAGCAACAAGGGTGATGTCGTGGTGGGAGTTTGCTATAGACCACCGGACCAGGGGAATGAGGTGGACGAGGCTTTCTTCCGGCAACTCACGGAAGTTACTAGATCACAGTCCCTGGTTCTCATGGGAGACTTCAGTCACCCTGATATCTGCTGGGAGAGCAATACAGCGGTGCAGAGACAATCCAGGAAGTTTTTGGAAAGCGTAGGGGACAATTTCCTGGTGCAAGTGCTGGAGGACCCAATTAGGGGCAGAGCTCTTCTTGACCTTCTGCTCACAAACTGGGAAGAATTAGTAGGGGAAGCAAAAGTGGATGGGAACCTGGGAGGCAGTGACCATGAGATGGTTGAGTTCAGGATCCTGACACAGGGAAGAAAGAAGAGCAGCAGAATATGGACCCTGGACTTCAGAAAAGCAGATTTTGACGACCTCAGGGAACTGATGGGCAGGATCCCCTGGGAGAATAACATGAGGGGGAAAGGAGTCCAGGAGAGCTGGCTGTATTTTAGAGAATCTTTATTGAGGTTACAGGGACAAACCCATCCTGATGTGTAGAAAGAATAGTAAATATGGCAGGCAACCAGCTTGGCTGAACAGTGAAATCCTTGCTGATCTTAAACACAAAAAAGAAGCTTACAAGAAGTGGAAGATTGGACAAATGACCAGGGAAGAGTATAAAAATATTGCTCATGCATGCAGGAGTGAAATCAGGAAGGCCAAATCACACTTGGAGTTGCAACTAGCAAGAGATGTTAAGAGTAACAAGAACAGTTTCTTGTTAGCAACAAGAAGAAAGTCAAGGAAAGTGTGTGCCCCTTACTGAATGAGGGAGGCAACCTAGTGACAGAGGATGTGGAAAAAGCTAATGTACTCAATGCTTTTTTTGCCTCTGTCTTCACGAACAAGGTCAGCTCCCAGACTACTGCACTGGGCAGCACAGCATGGGGAAGAGGTGACCAGCCCTCTGTGGAGAAAGAAGTGGTTTGGGACTATTTAGAAAAGCTGGAGGAGCACAAGTCCATGGGGCCGGATGCACTGCATCCGAGAGTGTTAAAGGAGTTGGCGGATGTGATTGCAGAGCCATTGGCCATTATCTTTGAAAACTCATGGCAATCGGGGGAGGTCCCGGATGACTGGAAAAAGGCTAATGTAGCACCCACCTTTAAAAAAAGGGAAGGAGGAGGACCCTGGGAACTACAGTCCAGTCAGCCTCACCTCAGTCCCTGGAAAAATCATGAAGCAGGTCCTCAAGGAATCAATTCTGAAGCACTTGGAGGAGAGGAAAGTGATCAGGAACAGTCAGCATGGATTCACCAAGGGCAAGTCATGCCTCACTAATCTAATTGCCTTCTATGACGAGATAACTGGCTCTGTGGATGAGGGAAAAGCAGTGGACGTGTTGTTCCTTGACTTTAGCAAAGCTTTTGACATGGTCTCCCACAGTATTCTTGCTGACCACACATTCATCTGCTTAGGTTGTAGGAGATGCTTCTGTTGTTCACTAACAAAGAGGAATCCAGGGTAATGGGTATTTTGCAATCACAGATCAGGAAGAAACTAGTAAGACTCCTGCATTCTGAATGTTGCACAGAACAGGTTTTTGGTCAGTTTCATTGTCTTGTGTGCCTAGAATGATGGAGAAAACGGAGAAAGCAGAAGACAGTGTGATTTGATTGTGTACATGCACAATATCAAAAAGCTCAGTGCTCCATATTTATGACTGCTGAGTCATCCAGCGAGGAACAGGGATTTTTACAGTTCTTGTTCTTAGAGGAGCTGAGGGGTGTCCTCAAAATCTGGAAAGCATCATTTAATTATCACTATTTTTTAAGATAGAAGCTAGGAACTGAGCCTGTTCCCATTGAAAATCCGTAGGAAATTTCCTATCGATTTCAGTCTAAATAAGATGGGGGCCAGGCATTTTAACTATGAGCCTGTCAACCTTAACGCCACTTTATATTTGCAGAAAAAAACAAAAGATGATACTTGATACTGACTAAAATCTCCTAGGAGTCGCAAACCCAGAATTACGTCTGTTTGGATTTCTAACAAACAGCTGTGGTAACACTATTTCAGACCTGCCATACTGAAGTCATTGCTATATGGCCTGGATCCAATTCGCTTTAACAGCAGCTCATCCGAGACAGATCTGCATGACTTGAGGATTCATTTTTGCAAAAATATGTGGTGAGATATAAGATGTAGACATGTCCTGTAGTCCAAAGCAGGTACAGTAGCTAATGTTGCCACTCAGTTTGGTTTAATGGTCTTGAGGGCCCTAGCTTATTTTTTGTAGGGGATTACATTACTCAAGTCTTCTTTGAAAGAGAGACATCTCTGTGTAGTGTAAGAACATAAACATGAAGAGCCACGCGTTAAGCAGCAACTAGAGAACTCCCTAATCAAGAAGTTCCTATGTTTATTAAGCTCCTTGCTGTGACACATCCTGGTCTTCTCTGGTAAACTGTGGAGGACCAAGAATTCTGTAACCACTCCAAACCTTTTTTAAAGAAGAGTGAAAAGATTAAAACTTAAATTATAAACCATGTTTTTTTGTTCTCTGTTTGTGAAGTTCCCAACATAATGGGGTCCTGGTCCATGATTAGGGCTCCTATGCACTACAGTAATATAAATAACAAATAAAACTAATAATAAATCAATTAAATGATGGGGGGTGGAAAGAAGTTTTTTTGTAGGTGACAGGCTTGCAGAGCTCCTGCCTGAATAATTATTTAATGCTGTTGGGGTTTTGCTGTGGCATTTGTTATGAGTCGGCGTGCCTAGACTTTTGTAAAAATGTCTTTTTAAACTATTTAAATTGAAAAAAATAATGAATGCACTGTCAGCTATTTTAATGCATCGTTACAATTTGCACATGCACTTATTGAGCTTCTGTATGCAAAAACAGGAGCACAAACATTTTGTCCTTGGACCTCAACTTCTACATTTCAAAATAATGGGCCATAGTATGGCTGCTGGATATCATGGTACAGGATCAAATTTTGTCCATGATGACAACTAAATCTTTGGTTCAGGAACAGAAGCTAGTGTTAAGTTGGAAGGCTATGCAGATGTCTCAAGGTGAAATGTTGAGGAAGGGTCAGTTGCAAATACAAAGTAAATTGTAAATCCACATATTATACTTATAATTTTGAAAGCTAATCTCGCTTTTTAAAAGACACTGTAGTTGAGTGCAGATTTAGGACTCCTTTAACGTTTCAGGGAGCAAGGAAAATCAAATTAAAATATAATTCCAAATTAAAATAAAATTCCTTAACTATATGGATTCATTTTTGTACATACAGATTTTGGGCAGTGATGGAGTCCCTTGATCTAATAACATTTACCATTCTGTGGCATGTGGCAGAAGGAACATTGTCCAGATCTGAATTTTTTCGAGTTTAGCTATTTCACTAGAATATCAAACACTGACTACTCCTATTTAGATGGAGGCAGTGTGATCTAAAGAACTGGTTCAGGGGACTCCAAGACAGGAAATTATCTAATGCTGGATCTGGCAATAATTCACTGCATAGTCTTGGTAAAGTCATTTAATTTCTCTTAGCCCAATTCAATTCTGGCATAAGGGAATACAACTCCCACTGACTCCAGTCAGAGTTGCACCTATTTAATCCAGAGCTGAATTTGATGCTCTTTGTCTAAGTTTCTCCTTCTGTAAAACTGGGATCGTGATAATTGCCTAACCACCCTATATGGTTATTGTGAGAATAGTGCTTTAAAAATGAAAGATGCTGTATAAGCTTTGCAAATTATTATTATCTGTTATATGGGAATATAATGCTCTCAGATGACCATGGGCAGCATTTCAGGATGACACTTTGTGCACAATGATATATTTGTATGTGATGCTTCTTGTTGTAAAAGAGATATGACAATGAATTAAAATTTGTAAAACACTTTGATATTCTGGTATGAAAGGTGCTGCATACATTCACATTTTTATTAGTACACTGAAAATATCAGCATTGCCATTTCACCAGGAACTGCAGGAGTTTTTACTACAGCCATCTCTGCTTATATTTTAATGATTTTTCTAACCAAAAATGGAATTGATTGTTTAATAATAGGTATAAAGGCTGGCTGGAAGCCCAGCAACATCTAATTTACATTGTCTGTTTGCCCTATTTTCCCTCTGGACAATCAAACATTTTGGAGTATTTGTATTTTATATATTCCCTATGGCTAATCATCCAATAGCTAATGTAAATTTCAGCGATAATGTTGTCAGACAAAACGGCTTCTCCAGTCTCTTGTTAGTTCAAAAGGTCTTGAAAGATTCACACTTAATGAAATAGGAATTGCAAGGGATTCTCACCTGTGTGGCAAAGTTTTGTCTCTGAACTTAGCTCTTTTCAGGACCTCAAACATGTGGTCTTGCCTAAAACTTCTGTCACTAAAGACATTCAAAATATGTTAGTGTTTCTGACAACACATTTATTTATTTAAAAATCTTCTCAGTGGGGTGGTCTCATGAGATCTCCATCTAGTTTGTGTGCAGGTTCTAGGGAGACACCAAATATAGTGTTGTTCCTGCAAATACTGTACTTCAGCACAACACAGAACAACATAATTCAGGACACTGGAACTAAAATGGCAGGAAATAACACTGAAGAGCGACAAATTGTTACTTTTGCACTGGCAAGATTCTGAAAATAAAAGATTAAGAGTTTCTTAAAACTAGACTGTGAAAGTCTGTTTCCGTGAAGCAAGTAGTTTATTTCACTGTTCGGGGCAGCAATCCCCAAAGTCTTCCCCCCCATCCTTAATCCATCCTAATCCATAGCCACTGATGGCATGAGCCCATGTTCCAAACACCTTTCTGCAGGTGCTTCACATTGGAGGTAGAAAATCTGTAGGGTACGTATCCAGTCCGATCCTTGTGTATAATAGATGGGATGACTTCCCTGAACTGATTTGCCAAACCCTTTGCCAGTATTTTTATGTCTACCATATGTTTAGCAATGATATGGGCCTATTTTGAGAGGACTCCATATGGTCTAGATCAAAAGGACATTAACTAGTCTTGATGAATCTCAAATATGGATCAGAGAACTTTGTAGCTGTTATATTAAGTAGGTTAGCAAATCTCTTAGCTTCTTCTGGCAGAAAGTGCTGAGGCCCCAGGGGATTAATTTTGTAAATCAGCTGTTACTTCTAGTACCTCCTGTTGTTTTACAAGGGTATCTAGTCTCGCTGCCTAGTCAGAAACAGTTGGGAGATCAACGGAATCAAGAAAGACCTTAATCGGACACTTAGTCTCATCCAAACTGCGGCACATATAAGGAGCTATAATCTTCATCAAAAAGTAAAGTATCTAAACTTGATCAAATGTCAGTCCCCCAGTGCATCCTTTGTTGCTGGGATTATTAAACAAGAGATTCTTTCAGCTATTTTTTTTTTGAAGCTTCCTTGCTGTTACTATCCAAGCAATATAATTTACACTTCAGTGGTACATTCTCAGAGCAGTGCACAGGGATTCATCCATGACTCCCAAAGATAACACACACATCTAAATCTGTGCTTTTAAAATGTACCCTTTCTATTAATAATGGATAATAAATAATCTAGATTTTTAGAGTACATTTCACCAAGAGGCAGACAGTTCATCTACCACTGAACTGTAGTAACATCTGGGATGGAACATGGTGTCTTTCCATGCCGGGAACATTACACGAAAGCTTTGTTTGTATTAAGGAAAAGAAGTGAAAAAGATACCCAAACGACACTCCAGGGGGAACCTAGTCAAACAAGCAGCCTTGAAAACCATATGTGACCAGGACCTCTCTTTTCTGTCTCATGCAAAACACAACACCTCCAGAAGCACAGTCCCACCAAAAGGCTATGCTGGAGTGTTGGTTCAATACTTAGTGAGAGGGAAGAATACCATGGAAAGCAAACCTTTCATTATTTACTGCAGCAGGCTTGATGTTTCTCAGAGTCTCCCATCTCGTTGCTCCCCAGGCACATCTATGTTTAGCATACACGATTTAACATGATCACCACCAGAGGTCCTGCAGCAGCACTGATGAAGAGCCATGTGTCAGCTAATTTGAAAGGTGTTTTTTTTCTGTCAGTCACCTTGAAAAACACTAAGCCCAGTATGGATTCCGACCTTACATTTGTTTTCTAGAGATTTCGTTTCATTCTGGAAATGCTTCCTCTGAACTGGCTTGTAAAAAGTGATGTGCATAGTTGCTTTAACAGCACCCCTCTTTGGAAACTCTTTATTCTTCCATTGACTTCAGTGGGGACCGGGATCGGACTCTCGGTGAGAATCACTTTCGTTTGTCTCACCGCGGGTTAGAATTTTTATTTAATGTATCTGAGCAGCTAAATGTATGGCTCTACATATGGTATGGTCTTCACGATATTACTGTTAATAATATTGCCTGTTACTCACAAGCCTTGGTTGACAGTAATTTTGTGGTTCATCATAGCAAATCTCAGCTGTTCAGCCAGAGTGGGATGCAAGGTGTTGAGCACCCACAGCTTTCATTACAGTATTGGGCTCCTCGTGAAGGCCCAGTACTCCAGCTGTTACGAGCTCACAGCGCTGGCTGGAAGTTAATAACACTGAATAAGTTAATAACACTGAATGCATCCAATGAAGTGAGCTGTCGCTCACAAAAGCTTATGGTCAAATAAATTTGTTAGTCTCTGAGGTGCCACAAGTCCTCCTTTTCTTTTTGCGGATACAGACTAACACGGCTGCTACTCTGAAACTGGATGTTTAGCGACTACATACATTTTTGGAACTAAACAAACTACACAAAATAGTATTAATACATGATAATGTTTACCTTTATCACAGTTGTCATTTATCATACTGTACTGGCTTATCTTTAGTTGCCCAGAAAGAGATACAATCAGTGTGTCTGAACATGGGAATATACAGCCCTGTCATTTTCATTTAACTATTTACTGAAAATCAGATTTGCAGATATTATCCAGACAAAGGATTAGAGATAAATAGGCTTCCACTTTTGAGCAAGAGGGATTATTTTAACACGAAGAGACTGTTTGTGATTGAATCAGATGTGTGTTTTTAATCTTTTTCCTAGGGTGAAAAGGGAGCTGTTGGTGACCCTGGACCCAGAGGACCATATGGTTTGCCTGTAAGTTGCATGGAACTTGTACACATTGCAACTTTCACCACTCCTTGATTAAACTTTGCTGTATTTTATGACCATTTTCCATCCAGCAGTGTAATTAGTTGAGAGTGGTGAGAGCAGATGATAATCCCTGACAATGCAAAGTCCTGAGCTTGAAGCAGGTCCGTATCACAAACTTACACAGATTCCTAAACATACATACATCTGTGCAAAAGTAATGGAATGGAGCTAACAAACCAACAAGAAAGAGAAAATCTAGAGTTAAGTGCCCCTTATTCTGCAATTCATGCCATTTTGATTATGTATGGTCGACACATGTTGTTAGATGCCCTGAGACCACCAAAATAGACTGGCAAAGAGCTCAGGACAGAGTGTAGCCATGGAAGTTTTTGTGATTTTCTTAATGTCTTATTCAGATTTCTTTGATGCAACAATATTTTGCTGTTACTATTTTTTGTGTTGTTTGTGTGTGGAAGATTTTGGTTTGCTTTGATTTTTTGCATTTCTGTGTGCTTGGGATGGGAGAACTTTAAAAGGTTCATAGTTTGGGTTTGGTTTGGATAAATATTTAGAAGTTCAGATGATTACCTAAAGCTTATCCAAACCTCTCAAGTTTGCACATTTGGCTTAGAAGTCTCACTGATTTTCTTATAGTATTTTGGTACTTGTTTCCTGATCAGAAACCAGAAGTGATAAAAGTTTTATCTGAATATACCAGAGCAAGCAACTTCAAGGCAGGGTTGGGCTGGAGGCGGGATCCTTTTCTCTATAAGTTAGTTAACTAGTTTACCCATCCCTAACATATGTAGACCAGGGCTTCAGTTGATGTAAATCAGCATAGCTCCAGGGAAGTCAATTGAACTACCCTGGTTTATCCCAGCTGAGGATCTAGCTCAGTGTGTGTGCACATGTATATCTACTGTGTGCATTGACACAAAGGCTGTGGTGTGTTACGAACACAGATCTGTTCCAGCTTTGGTAAGATCACAATGGTTCCACTGCAATTATATTCGGTCATTATTTACAAAGGCAGAGCTTTATACATCTCCTCTCCAGTTTCATTTGTTTGAACTGGATTCTCTCAAGACGGAACAGGGAGTTGTAATTTACATCACCCTGCACTAGAGAGTCTCCCAGTATGAGAGCAGGTGGTGGTGTTGCCACCATATTCCTTTGACAGTTTGCCACAGTAGGGCAGTTTTATTTTCATCTGGAAGTTCCATAGGAGCCCTTGTGAGAGGTTGCTGAGGGAATGTGCTAAGACAGTGCACCCCCTGGCCATGCCCCTTTCCTAGCTACCGCTGCCCCTTTGAGAGGTGAGTTGGATTCTGATAGTTTCCTCAACACCAGCGAGTGTTAACTACCTTTTACACCACAATCTCTCCACTGGTAGTGGACTTTCTCCCTCTGGGCTGTGAGCAGGTCAGGTAAACCTGGGCCAAATCTGACCCATATTTATGTTTCCAAAAGATGAAGGAACACAGAGTACAAAACCAGCAATCAAGTGCATCACAGGCCCAGGCCCACAGTTCTTAGTCCAGCAAAACTCCCAAGACACAGGACCAGATTCTCCACTGACTTGCCCATTGTGTAGTGATTCACACCTGTGCAAAGTGAGAACAAACCAGGATTCTCTACTCATTTGTACCAGTGCTAGCATATAACACTCACTTTTTACAAGCGTAAAAGATAAGTAAAGTGCAAGATAGTGGAGAATAAGGCCCCAAAAGTGTAAGTGTTGCAGAATTGGGCCACTGAACTAGATCATTTTAAAAATTCTGCCCTCCCTTTTTTTTTCTGTCCACAGTTTGCAGATACAATTAATGTCACTTGGATATCTAATAGCACCTGCACATTGGGTATTAGACATCAAAGTGACATCTCACACACAGTTATGTGCACCCACAAAACTGCAGGCACAAAAAGGGATGCCAGGATGGGGCTGATCTGAAAGTTAGACCTATTATGTATTCGTTTTCTGGTTGTTGTAATCACAGGGCTACTCGTTACTCAAAGCTCAACTGCCTCCAGCCCTCAGTGGAACACTCCTGATCACCAGGCCTTGTGCAGGGCCCAGACATGATCAGATTTCTTGAGCACAGAGATCACAAGGAGTCTGCAAGGCTAGCACTCACAGCAGCATTATCTTTCCCGAAAAGAGAGTGAGGGGCTGTGGGTCTGTCTTCTCAGCCCAGGAAGTCTGGTCCAGACCCTTTTCTCCGATGTTTAGGTTTATTTCTTCCATATTAAACTAGTATAGCACATACATCAATTATCCCTTCCCCCTAACCCAGGATCTTCTGCAGGAGCCTATCTATTTCTGCTCTATAAATCACTTGCCTGACAGTCATACGTCATTCTAGGGCCTCCCACAAGAATCAACCTACTTCCTACAGTTCTCCCACCGTGACCCAGGGGCTACCTGTTAGAGCCTCTCTATTCCTGGGAGCTCTCTACCCCTAACTGAGCCACTTGCTGGCTTTTATAATTACCTGATCCCTAGCTGATCAGACTCAGCTGGAAGATAGCTGGTCCATCACATGTGAGGCTGGGCCCAATTCCCCTTAAAGAGCCAGCCACTCTGTGACAGAACCTAACCCCATTTTCTCTGTGTATCAGCCAGAGGTGAAAGTAAGCCAGTATGGTACGGCATACCGGCAAGAGCTGGTACACAGCCAACTATACCGGCAGGGGGCAGCTTCCCCAGGTGGGCAATTTAAAAGGGCCCTGGGCTCCCGGCAGTGGCCAGAGCCCCTGGCCCTTTAAATCACCCCCAGAGCCCCAGGGCTCCCGTCCACCGCCGCAGCCATTGCTACCATGGGGCTCCAGCGGTGATTTAAAGGTCCTGGGGCTCCCGGCCACTACTGCTGGAGCCCTGGGCCCTTTAAATCACCACCAGAGCCCCGCTGCTGGAGTCCTGGGGTAGTGGCAGCGGCCGGGAGCCCCAATGCTCCGGTGGCAATTTAAAGGGCCCAGAGCTGCCCGCAGCTATTGCTACCAATAGTGATTTAAAGGGCCCAGGGTTCCCAGCCTCTGCTACCGCAGCCGGAGCCCCTGGCCCTTTAAATTGCTACCGGAGCCCCGGGGTAGCAGTGGTGATTTAAAGGGCCCGGGGATTTAAAGGCACCACCCCTTCTGCCCCCCCAGCTCAGGACCCTGGCCCTGCGTACTGATAAGTTACTCTTACCCCGGTATCAGCTAGCACAGCTGTCCCCACTAGAGGGAAGATGACACAGCAGCTTTATTTTGCATGCACGCCCTACAGCTCTGAGGCCTTGTTGCCTGAGCCAGATTTCCCAGAGCTGTTTTGTCTGAGCCTTGGAGAAATTAAATAATTTACATTGAAAGGAAGCGTATAAAACCATGCCTTTGGGATCAGTGACCTGGCATGACTTCCGTGCAACCAGCGTGGCTGTCCTACTGAAAGTGGAACAGATCACTAGCAGACGTTGTGTCAGAATGAGGCTTATCTCTGAATCTGTGCATGCTGTGGGTCTTATCCTCTGAGGAGCTGAGCGCCCTCAACTCCCATTGAAGTCAGTGCACCTAGTCCTGCTCTGACAAGTCCATGGCAAAAGTTCCATAGACTTCCCCCGGAACAGGAGAAGGCCAATGGGTAGTGAGGGCTTTCAGCTCTATCTGTGTACTAAACATCTCTGTGAAATACCGGATGAGTATTGGTTTGCAGTGTATGCTTATTTGCTGGCCACTTCCATAAATTAAAATCTTCACCTTTTCCTGCTCCTTTTGTGAATTGAAACTGGTGAAAGCCTAGTGATTGTGTTATTTTAACTTGCTCCTGGAACAATAAGCTTCAATCTGTAGCAAAATTTTACAGTCAAGTTATCAGTTCCTGGAAACAGGGGAAATGTTAAACACTGACAGAAAGACCCTTCACTAATGGCAATGCTATTTGTGTAACCCTAGAAATGTGTGTTGCTGCTGTACAAAAAGAATGCTATTGCTCTCCTGTAGGGAGAAGGCAGGGGCTTGCATATCTAGACAGCCTTCATAGGTGTGATTAGCAGGTAAGACATCAGCTAGTCATGAGGCTTAGGGATGCTAACATAGTTTATATGGTTCTTTGGCAGGGCAAAGATGGCGAGCCTGGCCTTGATGTAAGTAATATTTATGACCAGTTTACTCATAATGGTAGGTAAATGATTCCTTCACTGGGTGCAGCACATTTATTTCCCATTTTCTGTGCATGCTGAACCTGCAGAGAACATACTAAACATAGCATTGCTGCTGTTTGCATATGATAAAGAGAGGTGAGAGGGACAGACTGAACGATGGTATTTTGAGAAAGTACAGCCCAACCCTGCAAAGCCCACAAGGCACAGTGCTTACTACCCAAAGGAGTCCCATTGACCTGCGTGGGACTAATCACAGTAGTAACTACTACACCTGGTAAGAAGAGTTTGCAGGGTCAAACTCTAACTAGTGCCCCTCACTAGGAGCAGAACAAGGAGCCACCGACATTTCGTTAAGTAACTTCAACCCTCTTAAAAAAAAAAAATCCTGCGCTCTACAAATGACGCGTTTTTCACAATTTAGGATTTCTTACGGCATGCAGGTGAGAGCCTGTTGTGATCCCATTCCCACCTTCCCCACTCTCATCCCATTCCCACCTTCCCTACTGTCAAAGGCCCCAAATTGCAGCAACCCCCTTCGGAGCCCAGTAATGTCATTTAGTACGTACAACAGTAGGAGTCACTTTGAATCACATTTTACTTCCATTGCCGGAAAATGTCCTTGCTGAATATGAGCCACGTTTCTGACAAATAGCATGGAGTGCAGTATTCTTTTTCTGTATACATTATTTCCAGCACTATTTTAAAACCTAACCAACATTGATAGAGAAGCCAATAGATATCTTTGTTCGTTTTTTTTTTATAGGGTTTCCCTGGTCCTCGAGGAGAAAAGGGTGACCTAGGCGAAAAGGGAGAAAAGGTGACCTCAGTGCTGTTATCTGTTGTTTGATTCCTCAGCCCAGTCCATTTTGCTGTCCCAACCCTATTGTTTGTCCATTAAACCTGATCTTTCTTCCTACTGTGTGCCAAAAGGCAGGTCACGTGTATTTGTTAGGCGAAGTCATCAGTCAGGAGAACCAAAACCTCCATGCAGAACCAGTAATACAACACTTGCCAAGACAGGAAGGGAACAGTTTGTCCACTCTCACCCTAGGATCAGGCTCCTTTTCTGTAACCCATGCCATGCCTGATGAAAGTCCTTCTCAGTCTGTGATTCTCAATGCACGTGTCACTGGGGTAGTAATTTTTTGTGAGGGGGATGCTGACTCAGATCCTCAGCTGTTATAAATCAATGTAACTCGAGTGGGTCAAGACAGATTGGTACCAGCTGAGGATCTGGTTCCTTAGAAAGTATTCTAGGGATTGTTTTAAAAAAATTACAAAGTTTACAATTAAGATAATTACCTTAATTATTTGCATTCAGTTGCTTTTATGGATTAAAGCTCTTCCCTATAGTTTTTGTAAACCAAACAATGCAATATTTCTCTAGTGCATGAGAACCATAAAGTGAAATAATTAGCCTCATTTCACAACCCAAGCTGAGTGATATGCAAATAATAAACACAGTGAAAAGCAATTAATATTCTAGGGCCAGATTGTGATTCTCCCTGGGGCCACAGGGAGAGTTTGCGAAGAGACTCCTTTCATGCTGCCCACACAGGGGCTTACAACAAGTGTAGTCTCTCTATGCCCACAGGAGGAGAGGGCTGCTCCTTCAAAGGGGGCCTACAAGAAGGTATGACCTTGGCCTTGTACCAGCCTACAGAGCAAGCCACTTGTGCTGGGGAGCAGACTACATCATCCTAAAGGAAGACACTGCAAATGGTGTCAAAGAATATTAGCTTGAGTTTTTAAATGGCTTCACTTTAACTATACCCGTACCACTTTTGTGTTCCTGTTCCATGGACATTCATGTGATCAAGTTTCATTGGCATGAATGTTCACAGAAAGTGAACCTCAGAGTCACATGAGCAAGTATTGGCAGACACAGAACTATAAATATTACACGCATGATGAGTATTCGCTCCAGAAGTGCCTGCGTATATTACGAGTCAGGGCACAGAAACAATACTGTTATGGCAACAAGTGCTAATATGACGTCTGTTGTGAGTCATTGAGGTATAAGCATTCAGGAGGATTAAACCCTCCATAGAAAGGGATCTGTACAGTACTGCACCCAGACATTTCTTAAGAGGATTGGGTAGGTTAAAGTGCTCTTCTTTCTGATTAAATTTGTTTTAGAGTTCTTTTGTTTTGTAGAGTAGCAGCAGGGATAGCCATGCCACCTTTGGAAACCATGTGATCCTAGGCAAGGGATTTCCCAGAAAGCCAAGGGGCTGAGGTAGGAAGGGGAAACAATATATTAAGCACTGACATTCCAAGAGAAAGAGTGGTCCAAGACAGGTGCTTCTTGATAAAAAGGCAGTGGTGTCTAAGCTGAGGTTTTTTGCAGTTTTTGACTACTTGTGTTCAAGGAAATAGGAGGTGTATACATCTTGGAAATAAATTATACTAGAAAACATCCTTGCTCTGCAACACTGATTTCTGCTCCTAGTGGGAAACGGACCCACCAGGTCTCAAGATCTGCTATTGCTTGGCAAGGGGAAACAATACCGTGTGACTTATCTGCCCAACCACCCTTGATTAGCACAACTTTCAGAGCAAACAGCCAAAACTTGGAGAGAAATGTTCATGCATAATCGATTCATAGAATTAAAGAAATTTAACCCCCCTCCCCAAAAACAATATGTTTTTGGAAAATGGATATGAGGAAATCACAATCTGCTTGTCATTCTTCCAAGATCAGAACAAAGAGGCTAATTTTATCCAATACATTTTTCAATAAGGGCTAAATTAAACTGATAAATCATTCATTGTAACTTATTTTCTCAGCTGTAATAGTTAGGGTAAGAAAAAAAAGTCAAGAGAGCTGAGGCCAGGTCCTTAGCTAGTGTAAATTAGCATAGCTGCACTGATTTCAATTCAGCTATGTGCCAATTTACCATGATTTTTTTCTGGATAGTGTCACTTTAAATATTGCTGAATGATATTGACTGCTAGGCTGATGTCACAGAGATTCAGATTATTAAATTACTACACCGAAAACCTAAGGTTCATTTACACTGCAGAAATTTCTCTCATAAACAACATGACGTTTTTTAGCAACCAGTGACATCTCTTCTTTCACGTGTGCTCCGAATAATGTTGGGCAGCGCATAAATCTGCAGCCCCTTGGTTCTGGATTAAATCATAGACTGGTAATTTCTCCTACAGGTGCTCACTAGCTCTGCTACAGTGAAAGTGAGTCAGTGTTTGCATCATAATTTCTTCATAACTTGGCTGTAAAAATATAATTTTTCAAAGCTGCAAATTGACATACAAGGTTATATTCCAGGAGCACTTTTTGAGAAATAGGTTTTTTAAAGTGGTTTGATTGGTTTGTTGTTAGTTTGACTGGGTTTGGGGGGGGGGGGTTGTTTGTTTAAATTGTATTAATCAAAAAAATGAATCCTCAAAAGTCTGCACTTAAATAATGTGGTATTTTGGGTCATTAAAATGGGTTTTAAAAACCTTACTAAATAAGAGGCCAGTAGTTTTACCTTTTCTTTTTTAAAACCCACCTTTTTAAAAGATATTACATTAACAGTTTAAAAAAGGACAAAGATTGATTTTTCTCAACCCAGGTTAAAATTCAATCTCACAAAGTGCTTAGCACCCTCCACTCCCATTGATGTTAAGAGAGTGGGGGGAAGTCCAGAACCCCACTGGACTGCACTCTAAGGGCCTCATGCTCTCTTCTGTGTGCTGAGGGGAGTCTGTCTCCAGGGGAGGGAGGAGCCTGTGTCCTTCCCCTAATCACATAGCAGTCCCTCCACAGGTTTTGGGCTGCACAGTTCTGGAGAGAACAGGAGGGAGAGTGGGGTAGGGAAGCCAGGTAGAATTCTGTTGATTCTCCATCTTTAATCACATGGGGAACACACAGCACAAGTTATAACAGCTCTTATTCTGTTGTCATTTGTGCTGCTCCTCCCTCCCCCAGATGCTGATCGTCCCACTGGGGAAAGAGCCCAGAGTCAGGACATATAGACTGATCCCTTGAAGCATGGCTGCTGCAGGAGCTGTGCTCCTCAGCATCCATCAGTGCTGGACAGCAGTAGTGATACATGGGACATGCACACAGATGCTCCTGGACTTCTGGGGATCCCTTGAAATCTGCCTGTAACTCAGGGAAGTGGGGAGTGGCAGGTTAAGGGAGCAGCAACAATCCCCCCCATTTTTCCCACCCTCCCCCAGTTCATTGAAGAATTAATAGGAGGCTCAGCGAGTTAAAACCGACAGAGGCCTGGTTTACATTTAAAATGTAGGTCGACATAGCTATGGTGCTCAGGTGTGTGAAAAATCCACACCCCTTAAGCACCAAGGATGCTGATCTAACCCTTTGTAGACACAGCTAGGTTGATGGAAGAATGCTTTTTGGCACACAGGAAAGATAAATGAGGAATTCTGTTCTCATGGTGCCATAAATACGGTATATCTGTCTGTGGAAAACTCTTGTTTACATTTGAATGGTACTGTATTCTGTAGTATTTCATGTATATTATGTGTTTTCCCTTTTGTAAATGCATTTCAGTAAGACAGTTTGCTTCTTAAATTTATCAAGTTTTTGTAAAAACAAAATCATTTTCTAAATGGATTTAATCTTTGTGTTGTTGTGAAACTGGTTGAAAGTCCATTTACTGTACTTCACCCTAAACATGTCTGCCTTTCCAGAGGTGCATTCTTTCCTTCTCCTTTTACCTTCCTTCCTTACAATTTCCTTTGTCCTTTTTACCCTTTTCCTTACAAACTGAATCCTTTCCACAGCCACAACCCTTGAAAGCCCTCCCTTGGTTGTTCTCCAGTGTCATACTAATTTTCCTTTCGCTGTTTTCCTATTTCTTTGTAATATACATGGTGCACCCACCTCTTTTTTTATTGTCCAACTCCATTTTTTTGTTTTTTAATAGAAGCAGTTTTGGTTTTATTAAACTGCAAGTGAGCCTGAAACTCATTTACCATTGTGATCAAATGGTGTGAAATCAATTATACAATTGACTCTCCAAATATCACATACTGCTGGAGGGGAGTCATCCTTTCACGGTAGGCCTGTTAGGAAAAAGAAGATTCTTCTTCCGTGTCTCATTTCTATGGATTATCAAAAGCTGTGAAATTTGCTGTAAACCTCTCTTTCAGAAGTCTTAATCGTTTGCTTTTTTAAAAAGCAACTCAGTGCAAACTCAGTCACCTGCTTAAAAGAGTGAATAATGATAAACCAATGAAATTTTACCTGCAGTGGAGAGATGTTTGGAAATCATGTTTTGAACATGAAATTTAAATGAAAATATTCATTAGCATTTCTAATTTTTTTTCTAATTACAGAAAGATAGGGATCACTGGAAAATTGTATAGCACCTCAACATCAAGCAGTTTGGATCTTCTGAGTCCTTTAGCAGGGTTTGAAATGAAGGGCCAAATTCTGTTCTGAGTGGTATCCATGCCATCCCATTGACTTCAGTGGGTTTGCATGGGGGTAACTGAGGGCACAATTTGGCCCATACGCTACTGGGACTGATGCATGCAAGGTCCATTCAGTAAAGGACATTTTGGGACATAGTCATCCCTGCTGTGACTCCACTGAATCACACCGGGAATCAGTTGTTCCCACTATTTTCCCCTCCCGCCCCCTACTGGTAGAAATGAGATTGATCTGTTTAGTTGTTCCAAAGACACCTCTGACTAGAAATTCCTCTTCCTCTGTAGCTCCCAAAGAAAGGGCCACAATCCGCTTGCCATTTCTGTCCTTCGCCACAGTTTGAATCAGGAAATCAGCCTGTAATTTCAAACCCTACTTTATGATTCAAATAATTCATAATACCGACATTCATACAAAAGCTCAATAATGCCAACTGATGCAGGTCTTGCTTATGATCATATCATTTATTTTTCCACATAATGCACCATCCAAACCAGAACACAGTGGTAAGTGTCCTTTCAGCCCTCCACTGGCAAAAAGAACATCTTTAAAACCAATCTCTTTCATTTATATTTTTTTACCCAAAAGAATGAAACATTTGTTTTATCCAAACCATTGTGTCCACAGGGGGAAAAGGGAAAGAAAGGCAAAAAGGGGCCTAAAGGGGAGAAAGGAGAACAGGGTGCCCCTGGATTAGATGCACCTTGCCCATTGGTATGTCTCACTCATGTATTGGAAATCGCTCCTCCTGCTGTAGATTATAACGGGATAAAGTGAGAGAAGAGGAACAAGCCACAGCTATAGTGTAACCTGATATCATTCAAAGGGTTTCCTCTCCTAGTCTGAAAATTCCAGCCTGGACTATTTTTTGTCCTCCTAATTTGGTTTAAATTAACAGTTTGACGGTCTTAAAAATGAATATCACTTGTGGAATATTTTTCATGGAATGCACTGCGTAGACATTCTGGTTCCTTGTACTTACCTGTCAGTGTTCTATTCAAATTGGAAACCTGTTGTGCTAAATAGTTCTTTCTTGATTGGAGGGTCATTTAAAGGCTAAGGTCTTAGCTGTGAGACTGCACCTGGGTCATTTCCACGTGGGTTTTAATCACTGCTGCTGTAAGCTTGCTCCTCTTGATCTCTCTCTTTTTTTTTTTTTTTTTTTTTTTTTTGCTCCAGTTAAATCAAATACCAAAGACACTTCTTTGTCAGTAACATTGCAAGTTAATCTTTACAAACAGGGATTCCGTGGAATTAAGGGGGAAAAAGGGGAGCCAGGCCAGCCAGGCCTGGATGGGCTGGATGCCCCTTGCCAATTGGTACAGTATTTCTCTTTCCTACCAACCCTGCATGCGATTCCTTTGTATATAGTCAGTCATTCTCAGTGTAAAGTGGTGTTTGCAGACTTTACATTATCCACTAATACATGCATGTGCATGAACAAATCAGCTGCTTCAGCAATCATAACTGTATCGAGAAGACACATTCTGTCAACACCTGGAACCTAACACCCAGCATTTTGCTCCCACATCACATGGTAGTTTGAGTGTGCTCTTCCAACATAATTTTTCCCTCAGCACTGTTTGTTTTTTTCCCCCAACAAATGCCTTTTTCCTTCCTCACTAAGAATGAAATACACCTCTTTGCGGAGAGCCAGCACAAGGACCATACGGTATTTAAGTCCCACAACGTAAATGGTGTGGGGACCTCATGCTGGCTCTCTGCATAGGAGTTAGTTTCACCCTAACCTGCACCTGAAACGATTCTGCACACTTGACTCCAGCTGACATCAATGGGAGTTTTGAGTGCATCTTTTTTTCAGGATTGAGCCAAGATGACATTTATGCAGAGAATGAGATAAATATCAATCTGTCAAAGTTAAATCATAGAGCTTTGCAATAAGCAAAGATATGAGTAAGATCTGCAGGATGAGGCCCTATGAACAAAGATTTGGGGATCGGGCCCATAAATCAGAATAGTATTTAAATTTGAAACACAAAACTTAGCTGAGCTTTGTAAGAAGATAATGGTCTGCAGCCCAAACCCTCACTGTCTTCGTTATTTAACGTTTTCAATTTAATGGTCTTTCCTTTGGAACTTACCTCCCTGCAATACACACAATACTCCCCCACTCTGTGTTAGCATGAATTCAAGTTCCCCCCTATACTAAAATTCTACTTGTTGACCCTCTCCCTTGTACCAATCTGGCAACACAGATTTTTTTTTTTTAAATCTAAGTATGTTTTATTTTTTCCAATTAAAATTGAACCGTACATACACATTTCCGAAAGGCTCAAGATATAGGTGTTTTTAATTGTTGGCAGTTAAATTTGGTCTGCATGTTCTGATATTGTTTGTTAGCTAAGCACGATTATCTAAAGATGAATGTTAAAATTAAGTAGGTTTTATATCAAGTACAAAGTTTCTAATCTAAATTGTCAATGGAATTTTAATCTGAAGTACATAGTCCATGTTATATTTTGTTTGCTTCTGATTAATGATAACCATATCTCATATTTTGTTGGGGGGTAATCAAGCATGCCTTCATAATTAAAAAATGCGTTTGTCTTTGTAGTATCATTTATATCTGGAGAATCCTTACACCACTGTTGTGAAAATGTTCTTCTATTGGTGGGATAGATAGACAGTTATCAGAATAAGCTTTTAAACAAACAGCACTGTTTCGTGTTCTAGAAAGCAGGTAGTTTTTGCCAGAAAATAAATAAATAAATGAATGAATAAATAAATAAAGCCACCCCACACACAAACACTGTTTCTCAGAATTGTTAGCAAATAAGAAATCCAAGTATAAAGTAGTATTGCCCTTAACCTAATAAATGGTTGGGGCCTGATTCTCCTCTCATTTATAGTCCAATTCGGTGAGGTGCTGAATTCCCTCGACTCTGTGCACTCATCACATTACAAGATCGGGCCTCTACACCAGTGTAAATCAGGAATAACTTCATTATAACCTGTTTCAGAGTAGCAGCTGTGTTAGTCTGTATTCGCAAAAAGAAAAGGAGGATTTGTGGCACCTTAGACACTAAAAAATTTATTTGAGCATAAACTTTCGTGAGCTACAGCTCACTTCATTGGATGCATTCAGTGGAAAAACATTATAACCTGTGTATTATAAAACATTATAACCTGTGTATCCAAGATCAGAATCTGTCCCATGAGCTAAACTGGGGACACAGATGTGCAAGAACAGAATACAGTGCTGGGAGTGTATTTAAGTGCTCGTAACTAGCACAGTCCAAGTTACAAATAGCTTGACAGCCATATGTTATGCATGCTACAGAATAGTCAGCTTCTACCTTAGTGCCTTGCTCTCATGGAAATTTTCCCCACCAATTTTAGTATGAGTAGGTTCAGTCCTTTAGTTTTCATTTTATAAAGGTAAGAATTAACGTGTATGAAAATATTCCCATGTGCAGTTTGGATATAAATATCCTATCAGTGGGTTAACTTTGTACCAGGATCATAAAAACAGTAAGCGATACACTATTGCTGACTGATCTGTGGCTAAATGTCCCTGACTTATGAATAATAGATACACTTTAGATTAACATATAGTCTGCTGGCAATGAATCCAGCTCTGCTGATTTGACCCCTGATAATGTTGCCATGACAGCAAAAATAAAGCAGTTATGATTTAAAGTTCTTACCATGATTAGGCACACTATAGTTTGGGATTTGAATTTTTCGGAGAGGCCGGATTGTATGTATTTACAATGTGAACGCACTCAGCCTGTATTGGATGTTGGAATTTTCCTCATCTTAACTGACAGAATTATTAGTTAGGAAGTGGGAGCTATTCATTAGCTAAGAAGGCATGGTTGCTTCATCAGATATACTGTCCGGCTCATCTATGCACTTTTTATCTTTTTCCTTGGAACAGGGGCCGGATGGATTACCAATGCCTGGCTGTTGGCAAAAGGTAAGACGTGCCAAATTATTTCTCCACAGAGGCACCATCCCTTTTCTTTGGCATAGGAGAACCCTTTTGACCTTTTGACACTCTGATTTCAGTAAGAATAGCTTACAGATTTTGGAATACACAGCAGTCCAAGTTATAACCTCTTCTCAAATATTATTTGCATGGTGAATTTGTAATATGTAGGGGTTATAACAGCAACTGATTTATGCAGTATTTGAAAACAATTGGCACCTGAGTTGCTAAGAAGTCAAAGACCATCATTCTTCCTCACAGCGAGAGCTACATCTCCTTCAGCCCCTGCACATGAGCTGGGAGACAGTATCAGATCTGCCCATCAGGGGTGTGGCAGAGTCTTACCAAAATGTTCATATTGACCTATCAAGCTTTGGGTTTTCTAGGTTATCCAAAGGGACAATGCATCTTGCTTCCTGTTTGTCTCTTTCCCACCCCCCAAAGTCTGCTGTTGCATTTTATTACTGCTTGCTGCTGATTTTTCAGCAATGCTAAGTAATAACCTTGTTACTTGGTAAAGATTTCTGCTATTGAATGGTCAAACCCTGACAATGCTAGATTTAAAAGCATCAGCATTCAGAGCAAATGTATCCGTGAACAGATATTTATTCCTCTCTGAATACTGATGCATGAATTCACTTGAAAGAATAAACCATGTGTGAAATCCTGGCTGGGTATGGAAGAACTCTCATTGACTTCAGAGGAGCCAGGATTTCACCCCAGGCATTTTTCAAAAGATGATTCTGGATAGTTATGGTCACATAATAGAGTCTGGCTAATAATGAAGACTGTTGAATATGTTATTTGAAAGACACCAGTTAGCAGGTGGAGCAGTGGATCAGGAGGGAGTGTAGCCCTCAAGCCAGGAAGCAGGTATGCTGCCAGTAGCAGGCGTGCTGACTGGCAACAGGTTACAGGTATAAAGTGATTCAGCTAAGAGGAGCTATAAACACCACTCAGTGGGCAGCAGCATACTGTGGCAGCTTGCACTGAGTTGTCCTGCTTTATAGAGCGGGACGTCATACATCACCAACAGTGAGCTGCTCTACCTTTTCCCAACCTGCCCACCCCCAAGACAGCTACTGCAGAGCAGAGCAGGGTTAGCCCTATGTGCAAAGCCGAAACAAGGTGTAGGTTAGACTGAAAATAAAAATTCTACTTCTAAGCTGGGAAAACGTGTGCGGAAGTGTAGCTGTATTTGTAGAGAAGGTCAATACACCTGCAGCTTCCCTTTAACTAGGGCCTCCCTTGACAATTTAGAGGCACTGTTTCAGCTGTGGCTCTCGAAACAGGCAAAGCAACTCAGGAGCTGCTGTAGTACTTGAAGCTATTTGTTACTCATATCTGAAGACGACCAGATCTAAAATGGATGGTGGTGTTTACACAGCTACCCATCTTGTTGCGAGAGGTAAACAGGAGCCACTATTTGCTTCCCAGGATAATAAGCATTGTTTTTCTTCTCAAAAGAGGTCAGTATCTGCCTATAATTCTTTAGGTAACTGACAACTGAAGTAGGTATGCACATTAAATCAGTGATTCTTAGTTTCCCAGAAAGAGTTATTCAGAGGCATCTCTGAACAATAATTAAAAAAACCCACAAAAGTATTATAGGCATTTTGGAAGCACATTTGTGGCTTAGAGAATAAAAGATGTTTGGGGTTCTGCCCTATCTTTATATACTTGGAATAGAAGTTTGGCTACTAGATTACTAACCTGGCCAATTTATCTCTTTTTGTCTCTTTGCAGTGATGAATCTAACCTTAGAAGCATGAAGTTGTGTATAATACTCCACTTTTTGTATTTATAGTTGAAAACAGAAATTTTATTTTACAAGTCTGAGATATGTTTACATGTAGCTGCTTCTACTTGTTTGCAGTAGTCCATGTGTACATTTTCTTCACTTACATCTGCAGTTAGGCAATATATATAACCACAGGAGAAATCTGCAAAAATAAAGATTAGTCTCTCTATAGAGATATCTATACAGAGATAAATCATGGAGATTTAGTTTTTTCTGCAAGTTCTCTTATTTTTGGCTTGTGGACCTGCATGGACAATGAGTGCCATTAACTAGTTTACATGAAATTGTGACCAAATATGAGCTAAATGCTATGAAATGCACTGTACCAACTGTCATTGGAATTTACTGACTTTGCTTCCATGTTCATCTTAAACACCATCACTGATTCATGCCATCATCCCTGCTTGTACAGACTAAAAAAAAAAAAAAGCATGAATTGTGTGCCAAACCTGCTTGTTGTGTGATCACTTCACATGCTAAATGGCTGCTCACTGTGACCTTTGATCCAAAGTTCTGAATTATTTCCTTTTGTTATCTCAAGGGAGTCACACCGTGGCTTATTGCCAAAAAGAGATAAAGGAGAGGAGATTAGAAAAAGGTCTTGAATTTTTGGGGAACACAGTTCCAACTGCAGGTGGATGGCTTCCAGTTGTGTGGGTCATGTGACCACACACCCCCTTGGTCAAAAAGGGGTCATGCCTGTTGATCAGCATTGGTTTTTCTTGCACTGCTCACTGTCACGAAGACATTCAAGATAGATGGGTTTAGATGCCAAGTGCTGTCAACTGTTTAACCAAGAAGGAAAGAAGTTTGAAGGAGAAACCAGACTTCCTCTGTGGGCAGTTTGAAAAGGTTGAAAAGATGCCAAGTGGATCGTTTGACCGCAGGCCCCATTTGAGATTAGAAACTTCTCAGTCTGATTCAAGGATTGCAGCACATATTGTATTTTTGGGTTGCTAAAGGAAAGCATTCTTGGCAATGGGGAGTCTTAGAACGCTCTCCTATGGACTAATGAAACTGATGGGATCTGTATGTACTGTAGTGTGTGCTTTGGATTATCCAATTTAAATTACACAACTCTTGTATTTTGTGGGGGGGAAATGAAACAAAATTAACCATAGCTTTCAAAACTTGCAGAAGATTAATTTCAGTAGCCTCTTTCAGATTTGTTGTGACAAATATTTAGGCTTTGAAGGAAGTACTTCACACCATGTGTTCCTCTTGTTTCAGTATTATCTATTTTTAGAGTCTCTGAAGCCTCTAAATTGGAAAAGAAGTTATTTCATTTTACTTTCACAAGCTGATTTATTCACATAGTTCTTTTTCTGCAATTGCAATGATCTTTCTGAACATGGTTACCCAAAGAATGTAGAAAAGGAGTGAGCCCAAGTGATTATCATGATATGGTAGTCACAATACACTCTATAAGGTGTAATTATTTTTCCATTTCTGATCAAGTGACTAGTACACAAAAGAAGCAGAGACTGTTTTGTTTCGCTGCATTTTGATTACTGGAAACGTTGAATTGGTGCATAGTTTGTAGTTTGAGCCTCCCTGAAAATTTGTTTGTTTCAGTTACAGTTTTGAGTCTTCATATGGTGTATTTGTGGTCAGATTAAGAGATTAATTTGCATGAAACAGTTCTGTATTTGGTAGATGCAAATCCTTTTTAGATCTATTCAAATAATTGTGCATATTGAGATGATCACAAACTTTTAATGTTCATTTCTGAGAGTTCATTTTATAGGCAGACCAAAAACAGAGTTGCAGAAAAAGAGTATTTCTCCATCAATGTGTAGGCACCCTGCCATTCCTGGAAATACGCATAATTTGCTGCTCAGTGGGTTTGTAGATCATCTGGAAGTGGGGACCTTTCATGATTTCACTCTCAAGTGGATAGTTACTACTACATTAGAATCTCAAGTCAGTAGAACCTACACTGTAGGCATTTCTTTCATTCTGCATAATATTTTTAATGCTGTTTCAATATATCAAAACCATGTCAAGAAAATAGCTTTTCAAGGAGAAAGAATTAATTTTTTTACTTCTATAAAGATGGCTTCTTTCATAAGTCTCCATTTTAGTTTCCTAGAGAGAGCCTGTTCCAGGTGCAATTGTTTTTTAAAAGGCCCAGTGATGCTTTGCTAGAAATGGATGTTTTACTCTACTTAAAAAGTAGTAACAACCACCACCAACAGCTTGATCTTGCAACCCTTGCACAGGCTTGTTATGTACTGTTTTAAGTCTGAGTGTTCCAGTATGGAAGTTTCACCCATGAAGGGGATTACAGGATCAGGGCAAAATCAGCATTGCACCCTGCCACCTCCGAGTTTTATTCTGGTTTCTTGGGAAACCTTCAAGCTGTCCTCTGAACAGGAGAGAATCCTGCTGTCCATGTCCTAAAATGACACATAATGATTAAGTGCATTATGCATATGGGGACTGGAAGTAGCATCTTTCTGTGGCACACCAATTTCTGGGAACCACCAGCAGCAAGTTACTGGATTAGATGGTCTATTGTCCAGTGCAATATGGTAATTCCGATCTTCTAATGAGAAAAATTGCCCCGTTAGCTAAGACATTAAGATAAAAGGTAATAATAGCATGGAGTCCGCTAGTTTTAGTGAAAAAATCAGGATACGTGCATGTTCTCCCTCACATTCTGTGCTTGCAGAATAAATGAGGAAGGTTACTACGGTGTTAGCATGCTGAATATGGTCGCAAAAACTTGGAATTGCCCATGAAAGTGAGTCATTTTAAGGCGTTCGCACCAAGCTAACGCACTATTAAATGCGTGCTGTCCCTTATCACCCCAATATTTTTTGCTGTACCTTACTTGACATCAACTTTATAAATCCTCTTTTGTAAACAAGAAAAGCATGAGCCTTCGTTCCGATACTTGTGTTGAGGCTCCACTCGTGTGGAATATCACCGTACATACAGTTCTGGTGATAGTACTTGGTGACTTCAACACAGGGCAACATTCAGCTCTGGTGTAAGTGTGCGATAGTCAGTAACACGATGACCCACAGAATACGTGTATGTGTAAACTTAAAAACAAAAATAAGTAACATAAATTGCTTATTTTTGCTCCCTCCAGGTAAGAATGCTTCTGCTGTCTGTTAATGGTGTCTTGGATTTTGGCTAATGTCAGGAAAGGATCATTCCACTGAAATGACAGGGTAGACATGCAGTGTTATTAATGTAACCAGTCAGATTAGAATAGTAATATATACCTATTAAGTGGTATTGAAAAGGTGCCTACAGCATGCAAAGCAGGGGGGGAATCTAGAAAAGGTTGATGTGTAGTATAGACAAAATAGCTCAAGTTGAATATTTCATAACGAAAAGCACCCTCTGAAGACTTGCAACATATTTGTTTAGTTTAAAGACAATTGGTTTTGGTGCTATTACTGGTATTGTTTGTTTGGCAGTGCAGCTTTGGTTCGAACCACCTTTTTATTATTATTACATTTTTAGTAGCATTCCTCATTTGCTTTGTTTAATTTTGTGAATATGCAGAAACAGTGGTTCATCTACCAACCTTTTCAGTTGTAAAAATGTGTAGAGGACATGAATTTACTTAGGTTTTGTATCCTTCGCTTTGTTTTTGTGATTATTTCTTGTTCCTTTGTTTAGGGTTTTCAGTATTTGTTTGGTACCAATCTTCTTATGTTTCTTTAACTTAAGTGTATTGCAGTCACATTGAACAGTGGCCTTTTGTCTTTATTTTCATAAGTTAGTTACGGAGGGAGGGGGGGAGAACTTTCTTACAGGATGCTTTTAAACCTCATTTTTACAAAGTAAAGCCTGAAACATTCATTCACTATATTGATAAGTTATTTTTCTTTTAATATTTTTTTAATGTATTGGTGATTTTGATGTCACTGTCTGACAATCTGGTGAGGCAGAATGACTCTGTGCATCCAGCTGTTGTTATATGTGTGTTCTCTGTATACCATAGAACTATTTTTGGAAAGTTTGAAAGAGGTCAAATCAGCATGTCTGCATCCATAAAAAGAAGCATATGTGCTCTAATAGCTTAAAACGGGTTATCTTCAAGAGTCAGTGTTATGTACAGTGTGAAAAATTGAAGCTTTATAATATTGAATACACACAAATTAGGTACCTCTGTGTATTTGTTGTCTGATGATGACAGTGGGACATACTACAACCCTGCCTCTGGCAGTCCTTAACTGCTTAAGAGCAGACAGTGTGGTCTAATGGCTAGAGCACTGGGCTGGGAGTCAGAGGAAATGGGGTGAAATCCTGGCCCCACTGAAGAGAATGGGGGTTGTTCCATCGACTTACACCATGGGTTCATTCCCTGGATTCTGTTCCCAGCTGTGCCACTGCCATGCTGAGCAAGTCACATCACTGTGTGCCTCAGTTTCCCCACATGTAAAATGGGGATAATGATACTACTTACCTCCTTTATAAAGTGTTTTGAGATCAACTAATTACAAGTGCTATAGAAGAGCTAAGCATGATTAATCATGAGAGAAAATCCATTGACTTCAATGGGACTGTGGATGCAGGAACAATATCACTTTTCTGAAAGCAAATAAGGTCCTACAGGACATGCAGAAGTTGACATTTTCTTTCAAACTTCCTTACCTCCATTACTTGTCCATCATACAAATGTATTGGTAAATCTCTATCTTTACATTTTACCTGAGGAGAACACTTCAGTTTTTACAAAGGGAAAAAAAAAAAATATCTCGCAGAAGTTCTGATCTTTGCAAAGAGACACGTCAGAAGCAAGCATGGAGTATGGTGGTTCTGCATTCTGATTCATTTTCCTGGGGCCATTAAAATAATAAGCCTATCATCTGATTGTTTTCTTTCATATGGCAACTTGTTGTTTTTATGAATCGATGTTACAGTAATGTGAAAACAAAGGTTCTCTCAAACCTTCTGTTATTGAAGTATTTTACGTGGTGGTTGCATTAATTAAATGACGTTGCAAACAAGTGTCTGCCACCTTCATTTCTGATAGAATTTGAACATAGATTCCACTTCTTTTGTGGAGTAACATATTAAAAATAACCTTCTGGAGTGTTGTTTGTTTTGTAATTTTAAATATATCAAGTTAATGCTGCTTAGAAACAGTTGTCTTTCTTTGGAGAATGGGGGCCTTACCCAACCTGGGACCTTTAGTGTTTTATTTGTTTAACCAAGAAGTTATATGAATTTCCCAGATACCATTGGTACTTGCACACTTCTCTGAAGTATTATTGAAGAGGTTGGTTTGTAGAAGAAGAATGTTTACATATTGTTAACATTTATGTGAATATTCTTATATTATTGTACATGTTTGGGAAAATATAATATCATACTGCCTAATAACATTTTTTAAAGATGTATGTATCTGACTTTTTTTCCTTTGGAAAATATTATATATTTTTATTTGTATTTTTTACTTTTTTCATCTATAAGTGCAGTTATTTTTGTATTGCAAATGGTCTCTTGTAAGTACAGTAGAGGACATGAAAATGCAATGAAAAGTAATTTGGCAAGAGTTACACTGCTTTTGGGAAAACATTGGGTCAGTCTCATGTAATCAGTTCTGTTACAACTCTTTGGAGTGTCTTATCACTGTAAATAATGGCACAAAACCTGTTTTGCCCAGTAGTGTAAATAATTGCAATGTTTAAATAATCCATTTTAATTTGTTATTTCCACTTTATTGTGGCCTCTGGTTCAAACAGCATGGTTTTGGTTTTGTTTTGAAAGTTTCTCCTTGGTTTTCAGTTTTTAATATTGTTTTGTTTTGAGTTTTGTACTTGGGTTTTTGGTCCTAGCTTGTGAGAAGTTGATCTTCAGAATTATTTTTACACTATTTATGACTTATTTTCATAATGTAAAAAGTGTGTAATTATTAAAATATTAATCCAACCATTCATGCTGATTTCCATAGTTATAAAGTTCTCAGTGTTGATGCAAAAATTTGTTCTAGTGTGTCTGGATTCAAAAATGTATGTACGGTGTTGTGACTAATTGTAGCATGAAATACAGTGCCACTTCCTCCAGTTAATATTCATACTAGCTCCGATTCCTCTTACATCAGTGTTTCTCAGCTAGGGGTTGTGACCCACAGGGATCCATGAGGTGTTGAAAAATTTATAACAGTCTAAACCAAAAATCTTGTTCTCCCACACCGTTACTTTTCAAGATCAAATATTCCCTGTCACTCCCTCAAAACACAAATGAATTATGGTATATGGGTTTATCCTTAATAGATTATTATTTTTTTTTAACTTTTACAGAAAATTTAGGGCAGTGATACTCAGACTAAGGCTTTCAAGCTGCAAGTGGCTCTATAATGTATTTCCTGCGGCTCTTTGCTGCACATCATATTAAAACACTGTGATTGAATATATAGCGCTATAGTAAATGAAAGAATGAATTCACACACCTGTGGCTCTTTTGGGTAATGCTGATCACTAATTTGGCTCCTGAAACTCTGAGTTCTGAGTATCACTGATTTAGGGGGTTGCAAAAATTTGACTTCAAATAAAGGGTTGCCAACCTGAAAATTTGAGAAAAATTTGAGTTTGAGAAATAGTCTTACATTAAGCTGTTTATGGCGCACCATAAACAGGAGAGAGAGATGTGGTCTGTGGTGAAACAGCTGCAGTTTTGTTAAACAGATATTGTAGTTAGAGCAGCAGCAGTCACGATAGTTAAAGTTGTAAAACGGTTTCTGGTCTAGAGCCCTGTTCTTGGACAGACAGAGCTTTGTAACACACGCTCTTGGAGGGTTTGGGTGTTCAAGATTTTCCATGCTTCTCCTCTTCCTAAAGGATAACTTTTGGTTGTGAAAAGTTCAAGCAAAAACATTTCAACCCTTTGAGAGAGAGGTGACTGAAAAAAAATGCATTTCCATTTATAACATTTTGGATCCTGTTTTTAACAGCCCTGCAGCCAAAATGATCGTTTGAACGTTGCAATTTTGCATGGACAGTAGTCCTCAGTGAGACACAGAGTCTTGTTCTGGCAGCAGTTGGTTTGATTTGACTGAATTATGAACATTCAAAAATTGCACCATGCAGAATAGAGTGTTGCTGAGTTGGTTAAGTGTACACCTAAGGAACAAAGCACTGTGTGTGTGTGTGTGTGTGTGTGTGTGTAGGAAACTACTCATACTGGCTGAGACAACTTTCCAGATGTTTTTGGAAAACCCAAGATCTAATTAAAGGACTTGTTCTCTCTTTGCTTTCCTCACCAGAATCCCTGCTTGGCTCAGGGGAATTAATACAGGGCTGAGTGGTGAGGTCATGACTTCTGTTCTCACTTCTTTGTCAACTCTAAATCTCTGTTCTCAATCTAATTGAGTGACACCACATACTCCTAAAGGGAATAAAAAAAAATGCTGGTCCCTTTCACAGATAAGGGTAATTTAGCACGGGGCCGTTAAGTGACTTGCCCACTGTTACACAGGAGGCGTAAGGCAGGTCTGAGCCCAGCACTCCGACCCTTTTGTGTGCTCATCCTGTGCTGTATGTAATAAACCAAAATGTTTCTCAGGCATACGGCTTTAAAGTTCAGTCCTCATTTTGCACACGGCATAATGCTTTAGCCGCCCTTGCAAAGTACTGGGAGTGCTACAGCCTAGTCAACACGCTGACCAGCATTGTCCACTACACTGGACAAGAGTTGAGACAAAAGAAAGAATACAATCAAACATGAAAGTAGTACATACCGACCAGTGAATAGCTAAACAACTGGAAAGGGTAATGCACCAATGAGACCAAGAGCCTCTTTCCTGTCCACTACAGGCAATCTCAGGGCATGTAACAGCTAGCCAACATGCAAAATAAGGCAGTCCCAAAGGGGAGTGGAAGGATCTCACGTGCGCGCGCAGACACGCGCACACACAGAGTATAGCCCTACTGCTACAAAGCAAACAAGTGCTTGGTAAAGAGACCAGAGACTTTTCCTGCTCTCAAGTTTTATCTTTATTCTGGCCCAAGGAACTGATTGGGGCCCTGGTGCTGTTGTCAGGGCTGATCTTCCCCTAATGCTGTTAAAGACCTGCTGAGCAACCTATACTTTTGAGTGCAGGAATAGGTGCACCTCACTCCCTCCAGGAGCACCTGGCAGGATTTGTGTGGGTGTGCAGACCTAAGAGTGCCAGTTTTATTTGCAACAGCAGGAGGGGTGAGTACTTGGGGAAGACCTGGGTTCTAGCTGCTTATTGTATTTCTTTTCTAATTTGGAGTGTGCTCCCATCACAAGTTATTTGGGCATGTGTATCTGTTAAAACAAGTTCATAAATATGAGGTAATACCGGGACTTTCAGGACTATAACCCTACCCTTCACAGCCTCAGGCAAAGTGGATGAAGCAATTGGGCTTTGTGTGCCCTAGACATTAACAAACTAAAGTCTGTTGGATCAACTGAGAACCTCTTGCAGAGTGAAGTGAACTCCCCCATGCACTGCTCAGTCACGTTAATGCTCCACCCCCTGGTTTTTGGCCAGATGAGGTGTATAAGCCAAACAGTTGCCAGAGCAGGAGCCAGAATGAAAGAAAGGCAAAGTAGGTACCCCACTGTGCCTGCATTTGGACCTGCTCAGTCTCCCTTCTGCAATGGTGAAGGATAGCTTTTACTATGTTGCTGCTGCCCCACCCTCAGAATTAGCAAACTGAGCTGTAGTCCACCACACTCCTCACTGTTGGAGTGGGAGCCAGACCAAGCTAAGGCATTCCTAACCAGGGCTATAAATGTAGTTTCCCTGTACCCTGTCAGGTCTCTCAAACAGGCAAGAGAGGGTATGGGTATCATCACAACCTGAAAGGGCACATGCAAAAGGTGGTCTTGGATATAATGCACATATATTGAAAAAAGGGGTGTGTCTTGTCACTGGATGGATTGGGACTTCACATAATGCCCTGTAAGTCATACATGTGAGCCCATGTGCAACTAACCGGATCAATTTAGGACAACCTACTTTTGGGATTGTGCCAAATGTCAGTGTCATGCTGTCTGGAGTGGTTTACAACTCAGAGTGGTAGTCTCAGACCAGACTGTCAGACAAAAGGTTAGACACCCCAAACTGGTGGTATATTCTATCCTCATGGGGGCATTCTGCGCCACTGTGCATGTGTAGAATTTATGGCCCCTGCCCCTTGCAGAATACTACAATTGCAATTGCACCTTTTGCCCACCAGGGGCTGCAGTGGTGCCAGAAGAGAGGGCAGCTAGAGCAGCCAGCTGAGGAAAGGCTGCTTTCCCTCACTGTACCCTGCCCATGGGGCCAAGTGAGGAGGCATGGGATGGGGAGTGTGGGGGGAGAAGAGAAGAGGTCACAGACTAGTTCAGAAGAGCTAGTGAGGTGATAGCACTGAGCCAGGGACTGAATGGGGCAGGAATGCAGGGCTACATGGGAATGGGTATAGATATACCCGACTGAATGGGAGAGCAGCAGTCAACCAGGGTCTGCATAGGAGAGGCTCCCCATCTCTAACAATTCTCCCCTCCCAAAAAAACCCCATATCTTCCATACTTCTCCCACCCACACCCAACAACCCTCCAGGTTCACTCACAGGCTCCTGCCCAGCAATTACTTCCCTCTCCCTTAGCTCCTCCTTTGCACTGCTTCTGAGGGGTGTGGGAAATAAGTTTCTGTATTGTAGTTTAAAGGACTTACTTAAAGATCCATTTTAATATGCCTAGCATGGGATCTATTTCTAAAAAAAAAAAGTTTCTTGAATCTTTGTCTGTATTGACATACTTGCTGACAGGTATTTTGACATAAGTTACCAAAATAATTGAAACTGTCAGATTATGTTGTGTTTTGACAAGATATGCAGAATTTTAAAATATTTTGTGAAGAATTTGATTTTTTGGTATAGAATTCACCCAGGAATAATACTATAATTAAATTTCACCAAGCCAGTAACAAATGTGCATTCCTGGATCACCATACCAGTATTACCATGGAGTCACAGACAGACAATCTCCTTACGACCCTCCAACCTGTCTTGCCACCCAGAAAAACTGAACTTAGTGATAAGAGGTTATTAAAACCAAAAATCACACCATTTCAGGTTACTCCCAACCCCAAAGGGGTCAGGTACTTACCCCAGGTCAATAGATACTCAGTCTCACACCAAAGACAATGCTGACAGCCAATTTCTCTAATAAGCTAAGTTTATTAGTGAAGAAAAAATCATTTGAGAGGTTAAAGCAGGTAAAATACATTAACAGGTGAGTCAAAGTTTCTAAGTCCAAAATGATAGCAGAGATGTAGTAATCTGCCACTTTTCCATAAATCTCTCAGGACTACCCAAAATAACTTTTGGGATGTCTGTCTTGCACCTGGAATGCTTCCCTGTGAGTGTCCATGAAGTTGAGAGATGAAGGCTCTTTCCTTGAGTCCATCTTTTATATCTTCGCGCGCACACAAAAAAGCTTGTTGACAGGTTCTGTGTCCACCTTTTTGCATACTGCGTAGGAAATAAGGTGAAGTTTAGTTTGTCTACTTCTGGTTGAAAACTAATCTTTAATACTCTGCTCTTGCTTGCCTTTCACATAAGGACCTCAAATGCCTCTACAGACATGGTATGTTGGTAAATTTTATTCTACCCATTTTGTAGATTGCCGCAGACTCAGCTAAGGGCCTGATCCTGCTTCACTGAAGTAAATAGCAAAACTCCCGTGGACTTCGATGGTGCAGGAATAGGTTCATGATCAGGAATAAAACCCAGGCATCCTGGTTCTTTCCTGTGTGTGCTAACCAACAGCCAAATGGGGTCAATTCTGAATTCGCATTGGTTTTACATCATTTACCTCAATGGAATTATTTCCAATTAGCACTGATGCAAGATCAGAATTGGACCAGAACGTGCTAAGCTGCATTAATCTAATGAGAATGAAAATATCAGTCTTTGGTACCATAGTTTATTATTAATTTTTCTCTTAACTTGACTTCAATAGGATCTTTTAAATAAGCACTGCAGGATATAGTGTTATTGAGTATTAAAGGCAGCCATGGGCCAAATTCATCCAAAGCTCCCACTGAAGAGAAATGGGGTTTTGCCTGAGTAAAGTGTCAGTGGATGAATTTGACACAGGACATTGAAACTAACCCCTCCTTCGTAGCTTTAAAATTAACCACTTAAGTTTTGCAGAGTGAGAATATTCTTAGCTTTGAGTTTAAGATCAGTTACATTTTTTGAGAGAGACACCACCATCACTTCTGTTTCAGAACTGAGTATCCATTGCCTTGGTTTTATATGAATTTGGAGTTCACTAGCAGTAGAATTATTAGTGAAATATTGATTTTTAAAATTGTCAGTAGTTTATCAAGTGCTTATGTTGGTTCCACATTACTACTAGTTCGAAATGACAGTCTAGGCCCCTATCCTGCAAAAACCTTTATACACATACCAGTCTTCTCACTGATTTCAATGGCATAAAGTTAAGCAAAGCAGGTGCTTAGATCTCTGCAGGATAGGGCCTTTTATGTTTGTTGGAATGTGTTCAGGTAATCAAGCGTAAGATCTGGTTGCTACTATAAACAATGAAGCTTAGAAATAAAACTTCACTCTATTGAGGGGAATTTTATCACTCTCATCTTAGGGCCACAGGCTGTCCTTTAGGGGACTATAGAACTTAGTGACACTGCCAGCTGAAAAATCACAGCAATTCATTTCTGGTGAAACTATTGATTTATACCAGTGATTAACCTGGCCCTATGTATTTAAAAAACCCTTTTCATTACCTGTGTTAGTAACACCTTATTCTATTGAAGAGTAAATCTTTACAATCTAGGGGTGAGAGAATATTGCAATTGCCCGGCCTTCCCAAGGCTTGGCGGAGGCTCTTAGTTCTTGTGATGGTGACAGCTCTTTGTTAGGAACTGAAACAAGATCACATAGCTTACTAGCCACCCTCTAGTTAGTTTTCAGTGTTAGTCTGTATCCGCAAAAAGAAAAGGAGTACTTGTGGCACCTTAGTAATGCCTTTTGACAATTGCCAGCTGGCCCAAGATTCCAGTTGGCTCCAAGTCCCCAAGGCCAGGAAGGTTCTAATCAGAAAGGTGGGCATAAAAAAAGAAATCTGATAGAGGATTGGGAGTGGCAGGCAAACATTTTTAATGTCCATATGGCTCAGAACTTAGTCAACTGTTACAACAGTGCAATCTTTTATAAAGCCATCAGCACAGCCGGAAAGGCAGGGACACCATGTGCGCCCACATATCAGGTTGTCAACAGCAACTGGGCAGAACCAAGGACACAGAGCTCCCACAATGGAATTATTGTGGGTCTGCTCCATGTTTCCACCCTGCACATTGTTCTTAAGTAAGTTGTTTCACATGCTCAGGCCTGGCAGAGCTCAGGGGGTGAAGGCAAGAGCAGGACCCAGAGGGGCTGGAGTGGCTGTTATGGCATCTGGGATGCTGGCAGTGAATAGCTAGGTACTGGGGTGATTGGGCAGCATTTCAGCTGCTCCCTTGCTCTCTGTCCAAAACCCCCCACCCCCCTCCTATACTTGGAACCCCAACTGTACCCTGATCCCCAGGCAGATCACCCACCAAGAAGCTATGTAAAAATAGTCCCCTCTTACTCAAGAGACCTGCTCCCTACAGACAAGATTCTGGTTAACCTAGGTGTGGGTGTGGAGTGTGAGGGGAAGCCCTAAGGAAGAGCTCAGATCTGGTATCAGGATGCTCCCTGCAGGGAGGCAGAAAGGGGCAGTAAGTGGGTAGAACTGTAGTTCCACCCCCTACCACCCATGCTGGCTAGCAGCACACAGGGAGAGGTAGGCTGCACCCCCTAAGCAGTGGGGTAGTTTGTTCAGAGAAGGGCACACAAAGGATCTCTAGCAGATATTCAGCCTCCCAGAGACACCAGGTAAAAGCCTGCCCCTACTGAAGTCAATGGCAAATCTCTAGATGTCTTCAATAGGTCCAGGATTTCACCCACAATGCCTCTAGTGCTCCCCCCAGAATCACTGCAGCAACTCTACACCACCCAGGGAAGCCCCTAATGCAGTGGTGTTGTCCACTGGCTGGATTTGTCCTCTTTACACTGCCAGAGTGGTATAAAGAGGCCTCACTGTACTGCAAAATCAGGCTGTCTGTGGGTAGGTATTATGGGGAGAAACATTAGGAATACTGGTTCCCCAGGGGTACATATCACATCAGCCTATGCAGTACATCAAAACCAATGCATTTAAAGAAAAACTGCATTTATCCAGAGTTAGATTTAACTAGACATTAAATCTTACCATAAACAGTTCCACTCACAGCCACAGCACCCTTTAATGTCAGGTCATGGCACAGGCATCCTTAGCTCTAGTCTGGTGGTCAGGTCACTTTTCCAGGTCTGTCTCCTCCTGACAGAAGGAAAGCCCAGCTGAAGAGCCAAATAAATATCCAAACCAACAATTCTTCTGCTATTCTTGGGCTCGAGGGAAATTCTCTGCTCTTTATCTCTTACTTCTATATCCTGCAGAGTTCTGCAATGCTGCTTCTTCCAAGCAGGCTTCCCCACTGCCTCCCCTCCCAGGGGACTCTGGTGGCTACTCTCAAGGATTCAAAGCCCCATGTTTACAGGCCTAGCTCCAGACCTCACACACAAGCCTGACCAGCTCTCTGCAGTTCTCTCCAGCCTGCTTTCCCAAACAACAAGAAATTTCCTTCCTCCATATGCCTATGTTTTCTCCCTTCAGTTGAGTTCCCCTCTCTATGTATTGTGCCCTAACCCTTTCACATCTGGGGTTACTAATGGTAATTAAGCCACAGGATCAGGATCAGCTGGAGGACAACTGCTACTTCCCAGGTAAAGCTGAGTCTGACTCCCCTTAAAGGGCCAGTCAGTTTGTGGCACTTACCTAAATGCAGTATTCAAAATTGAGTACTTTTCCCACTGGAATCAATGAGAAAGAGTCTTTCCATCACATGTAACCTGTTCATGGGAAAGCTGGTACAATATGTCCCTGATCACAAACGCTTCCATGTTTATTATGTAAATACCATGTGAATTCTAGAAGACCCTATTCCATTGGTTTAAATATAGGATTACATAATTCTACCAGATGGAGTGTGGAGGAATCTTTGGACTTTGCCTGTAAGACTGGTATGATACAAGCCCATTAGATGCAAGACATATACGGGATATTTATCCTGGAGTAGTAACTAGCCCTGCAGTCTTTGTGAATCTCATGGTGCCAGGAAAAGCAATATGGGGGGAGAGCAGGGGCAGCCTATTTAAAAGGAGTGCACAACTATAAATCGTAGCACTCTGTAGTGCCATCCTGTCGCTCCCTGATGCTCTCTGCATAGATCCACATGGAGACTACCAAATGAGTGGGGAAAGGTTGTCAGTTGGGGTGGCAGAGGGGAATGAGCTATCATGGGGTTTCCCTGCCCCAGCGTGATTTTTTTTTCAAAAGCCTCCCCTGCCCAGTGTTACTTTTTTTCACAGAACCACTGCTATTGTGACTGAACTCTCTGACTTCTTTGTGCTCCCAACTGCTGATTGTTACCTACATAGCATAGTATAGCAGAAGTCAGAGAAACTGGGACACAGAGTCAAGAACAGGGCAGGATCTTGATCAGTGGCTGAAGATCTATGTTTGTACAAACACAGAGGAGCTGCTGCTTTAAGAGCCCCATGACCGAATTCTCTTTGGTAAGAGAGTAGGAGTGAAGCCTGCCAGGAGACAAACGGGAGTTGCTGGCAGATGGGTGGTGAGAATAGGAGTTGCAGTGCCTCCCCCCCCCCCCCACCAAAAAAAATATTTTGTTAGCTCGTTTCCTAGAGAGCAGATAGAGGAGAGAAAGAAAAAAATGCAGAGAAAGGAAGTGACACACATAACCAAACATGGGCAGGGACAGGGAGAAGAGAAACTGAGAAAAGACACCATAACCTTTTCCTCTTCCCTCCACAAAATAGGGATTCAACTCCTGTTCCGTGTCTCACTCCAGGAAGCTTTGACTTAATATCCCACCATCTGCCTCTCCTGTTGGAATTATCATTAAAGTGGCAGCCTCCAGGGCCAAGACTAGATGCGAGGACATTCTGAAACCATTCTGGCTATTTTTAAACATCTTTTTATAATGTACATAGTGGCCCCAACCCTGTACAAGTGTGGTGACATGTCCTGGGCCAGAGGCCCCTAGAAGTCCTGCTAAATAGTGTGGCGAATTTGTGATGTGAGCATACGGACTCAAATTGACCCCTAATACAACTTGATTGCAATGCAGATCTAGTGCTGGCAACTAAATAGAAAAAATTCAGTAACCAGTGAGCATTTTAAAATGTGCAGAAAACACTGTAAATATAAACCCACTTTCATGCAAATCATCCTACTTAATGGCTGATTCTGATTCTGGGGGTGTCACATGGGGGTCACAGAGAGCATGACAAGAGGTAGTAGGGATCAGGCAGGGCTCAAAGAGTATTGATTTGGAACTTATGTTGTCCAAAAGGGACACAGAGCACAAGACTGGCCATAGCAGGGCTCTCACACACAATTGAATTGAGATCCATATGGAGGCAATCAGGGTCACACACGCATCAATGAGGCTCAATTTGGAGGCAATGGGGTCAAACGGGGACACAGAGAGGAAGACTACACAAAGAAAAGGTCATGCAAGGGTCAATGACTATTAGTATGGGTTAATGGGGGTCAAATGAGGACATGGCGAGCAAGGCTGGAAGCATTCGACATCCTGCAGGGGGTCACAGAGGATTATTTTGGAGATAGTGGGGTCAAATGAGGACACAGAGAACAAGGCTAGAAGTCACACACAGGTTGATTGGTATCAATTGGGAGGCAATCAAAGTCAAACAGGGGTCAGTGAGAGCCAGTATCAAAACAATGGGGTCAAGAAGTGGGTCAATGAGGCCTAATGTGGATGCTGTGAGGTCAAACACAGAGTAACACTGGAAATAGCAGGGGTCAATGAGGATAATTTTGGAGGTAGTGGGGGTCAAAAAGAGGACTTGGGGAGCAGGGCTGGAAGGAACAGAGGTCATACAGGGATCAATGAGGATTAATCTGGACATACTGGAGATCAAATGAGGACATGGGGAGCAATTCTGAAAGTAGTAGGGGTCACGCAGGGGTCAATGAGGATAGTTGGTAGCTAGTGGGGTCAAATAAGGACACTGAGAGCAAGTCTGGATGTACCAGGGGGTCATGCAGGGGGTCAATGAGGAAAAATCTGGCTCTAGTCGGGTCAAATGAGGACAATGAGAGCAAGGCTGGAAGTTCTGGGGCTCATGCAGGGGTCAATGGGGACACTGAGAGTGAGGCTGGAACTAGTAGGGGTCATGCGGGGTGAATGAGCATTAATCTGGATCTAGTGGAGTCAAATGAGGACACTGAGAGCAAAGCTGGAAGTACTAGGGGTCATGCAAGGGTCAATGAGCTTTAATCTAGATCTAGTGGGGTCAAATGAGGACACTGAGAGCAGGGCTGGAAGTCCTGTGGGTCATGCATGGATCAATGGGGAGACTGAGAGCAAGGCTGGAAGTACTAGGGGTTATGCAGGGTTCAATGAGCTTTAATGTGGATCTAGTGGGGTTAAATGAGGACACTGAGAACAAGGCTGGACATACTAAGGGTCATGCAGGGGGTCAATGAGCATTAATTTAGATCTAGTGGGGTTAAATGAGGACACTGAGAGCAAGGCTGGAAGTAGTAGGGGTCATGCAGGGGTCAATAAGCATTAATCTGGATCTAGTGGGGTCAAATGAGGACACTGAGAGCAAGGATGGAAGTCATAGGGTTCATGCAGGGGTCAATGAGCTTTAATCTGGATCTAGTGGGGTCAAATGAGGACACTGAGAGCAATGCTGGAAGTACTAGGGGTCAGGCAGGGGTCAATGAGCATTAATCTGGATCAAATGGCATCAAATGAGGACACTGAGAGCAATCCTGGAAGTAGTAGGGGTCATGCAGGGGTCAATAAGCATTAATCTGGATCTACTGGGGTCAAATGAGGACAGTGAGAGCAAGGCTGAAAGTAGTAGGGGTCATGCAGAGGTCAATGAGCATTAATCTGGATCTAGTGTGGTCAAATGAGGACACTGAGAGCAACGCTGGAATTAGTAGGGGTCATGGAGGGGTCAATGAGGATTATTATGGAGGTAGTGGGGTCAAATGAGGACACTGAGAGCAAAGCTGGAAGTACTAGGGGGCAATGAGCTTTAATCTAGATCAAGTGAGGTCAAATGAGGACACTGAGACCAAGGCTGGAAGTACTAGGGGTGATGCAGGGGTCAAATGAGGACACTGAGAGCAAGGCTGGAATTATTAGGGGTCATGGAGGGGTCAAAGAGGATTATTCTGGATGTACTGGGGTCAAATGAGGATAGTGAGAGCAAGGCAGGAAGTAGTAGGGGTCATGTAGGGGTCAATGAGCATTAATCTGGATCTATTGGGGTCAAATGAGGACACTGAGACCAAGGCTGGAAGTACCAGGGGGTCATGCAGGGGGTCAATGAGGAAAAATCTGGATCTAGTCGGGTCAAATGAGGACAATGAGAGCAAGGCTGGAAGTCCTGGGGGTCATGCAGGGGTCAATGGGGAGTATTATGGAGGTAGTGGGGTCAAATGAGGACACTCAGAGCAATGCTGGAAGTAGTAGGGGCCATGCGGGGTCAATGAGCACTAATTTGGATCTAGTGGGGTCAAATGAGGACACTGAGAGCAAAGCTGGAAGTACTAGGGGTCATGGAGGGGTCAATGAGGATTATTATGAAGGTAGTGGGGTCAAATGAGGACACTGAGAGCAAAGCTGGAAGTACTAGGGGTCATGCAGGGGTCAATGAGCTTTAATCTAGATCAAGTGAGGTCAACTGAGGACACTGAGAGCAAGGGTGGAAGTAGTAGGGTTCATGCAGGGGTCAATGAGCATTAATCTGGATCTACTGGGGTCAAATGAGGACAGTGAGAGCAAGGCTGGAAGTAGTATGCATCATGCAGGGGTCAATGAGCTTTAATCTAGTGGGGTCGAATGAGGACACTGAGAGCAAGGCTGGAAGTACTGGGGTGATGCAGGGGTCAATGAGGATTATTATGGAGGTAGTGGGGTCAAATGAGGACATTGAGAGCAATGCTGGAAGTAGTAGGGGTCATGTAGGGGTCAATGAACATTAATCTGGATCTAGTGGGGTCAAATGAGGACACTGAGAGCAAAGCTGGAAGTACTAGGGGTCATGCAGGGGTCAATGAGCTTTAATCTAGATCTAGTGGGGTCAAATGAGGACACTGAGAGCAAGGCTGGAAGTACTGCTGGTCATGCAGGGGTCAATGAGGATTAATCTGGAACTAGTGGTTTCAAACGAGGACACGGAGCAAGACTGGAATTACTCGGGGTCATGCAGGGGTTAAATGAGGACACAGAGAGGAAGGCTGGAAGTATTAGGGGTCTTGTGGTGTCAATGAGTGTTAATCTGGATGTAGTGGGGTCTAATGAGGACACTGAGAGCAAGGCTGGAAGTAGTAGGGGGTTATGCAGGGGTCACTTTGCATTAATCTGTATCTAATGGGGTCAAATGAGGACACTGAGAACAAGGCAGGAAGTAGTGGGGTTATGCAGGGGTCAAAGAGCTTTAATCTAGATCTAGTGGGGTCAAATGAGGACACTGAGAGCAATGCTGGAAGTACTAGGGGTGATGCAGGGGTCAATGAGCATTAATTTAGATCTAGTGGGTCTAGTGGGATGCAGTGAGGGTGAGTCTGGATGCCGTGGGGTCATGCAGGGGTCACTATCACCACTCTCTAACCACTTGAGTTCGCCAGCCCACAAGCAGTACATCTCTCTTGGTTCTTCTGACAGGAGCAACAGGTTTTTGTGGGGTCTTTGTGACCCCTGCCACAACGTGGGCTGGTTGGGGTCCAATTCCTCATAGGGGGATTAGTGCTCATTTCACATGCAAGACATAGTAGGATTGGTGCCTGCATTCTCCAGATGCTGGGCAATGGCTCTCCCATTTACTGGGGGTGGAAGAAGCACTTTGCCCACCACCCTCTCGCTTCCTTTGGCCCTTTACCCGTAGCAGTCAAGGAAAATAGCAAAAGCTACAGGGCAAGGCCCACCTACAGGGAAGCTAGTAACCAGCACAGAGACTCAAACCTGCAGTGGTGATGTTTACCAAGCAAGCTAGCCTGCCTATGTCAAAGACCCTTCCCACAGCCAGTTCAGGTACATGAAATAGGCTGCAATGGGATACCATCAGAGTGGGGCCCTATTTTTTGGTCAGGTGGATTAGCTGAAATGGTAGAGGGCTCCTTTTGCGTATGAATGGTAATGAGATTGATGCCTGCATTCTCCAGCTTGCTCTGCTGTGGCAGGGGGAGCCATGCCTTTGCTTTGCTCAAGACCCTGGGACCATCTCTTTGTATCACTGGCATGAGAGAAGTCAGCTGAAGGTGGGGATTAGCTCAAGACATAGTGTTCTCCAGGCACTGGGGTGAGGCCTCTCGCCAGCTCCATGTGAGGCATCGAGCCTGCCTCCTTTCCTATTTTTGGCCTCTGTGCTCAGAGCAGTGAGAGAAAAGCCACTTTCCAAAGGCCTGTGTCTACTAAGGGATCCAAACCCATAACCATGGTAATAGTAGCATCACACACTAACCAACTGAGTTAGCCAACCCACAAGAAGAACACCTCCCATAGCCACTTCAGGAAGGAGCAACATGCTACCTCAGGGACCTTGCAGCCTCTGGCATGGCATGGATGGGTCAGGTATCAATTTTGGTCAAGGGAGTAATTTAAATGGTAGAGTCGTTGCTTAGCATACAAGCGGAGATGGGATCAAGGCCTGGGTGGTGACCCTGCTAGGTTATGCTACCTCTGAGGAGAGGCAGAGGCACACTGAGACAAAAGTGACAACCTCCACCTCAGAAGAAAGTATTAGCTTCATGGGATTCCCCCTGTGCACCCAAAGAAAGGGGAAAGTTTCTACGATGCTATATTTATCATGATTTCTGTATCGTTTAATTAAAACAGGACATACAAGGCCAACTCAAAGTGCTAAATTATCTATCAGTCTAATCCATGGTGTTTATATGGCCCCCATCACCCTAGTGTCCTAAAAAAGGATCACACAAAAGAGATATTGGGAACATTCCCTAATGAATGAAGCAGGACATGAGTGTTTCACAATCTCATTATATTTCTCAGCATGATGTTCCATGAGGTAGGCAGGCGGCAGTGGCATATCCCTTCTTGCAGATGTGGACCTGATGCACAGAGAGAAACTGATTTGCCCTAAATTATCATAAAATAAAGAATGTGATTATATTCTAAAAAGTGACGCTATAAATATGGCACTTTGGGTTCTTTATTTGCTGTCTCTCAATGATTTCCTGACTAAACTTGTTCAGTTTTCAAGTAAGAATATGGCTAACTAAACTGCCACCTCCAGCAAACTTGACTGAGATCTGGAACTCAAACTAGATTTAGTGGTTTTTGTTTTTTCTTTTTCTTTTTTTTTGTAGGGGGGTGATGGTTTGGCAGTGGAGGGGTTTGGCTTGTGCAACCCCACCAGCAGTAAAGATTCTTTCATCAGCACATACATAGGTAACTACTCTGTTTGATAGTGCAGGAGTCAGGATAGAGTCTTTCTAGCTGTGTTGGTTCTGCAGGGATAGCATGAGTGACAAGTAGGAGAGTGCTACATCAGTTAGAAAATATGCTGATATGATAGAAAACACAAAAAGGTACCATGTGACTTTGAAAAGTGCTCAGTGTTGACCTAACTCTGCTCCCGTTGAAGTAAATGGTAAACTCCTTTTGACTTTAAAGGAAGACATGATGCCAACTCAGATTATGGGAGGGATTAAAAAAAAAAAAAAAGATCAATGTGTCAAAACCCCTGCATCCCCAGGTTCTAGTCCCCAAGTCCTTAGAGGCAGGCTACCAGCAGTAGTGATTTCTTTGCAACACTGCTCATGCAGCGTGAGGCTATAGCCTACCTGGGTCAGTTACAATAGTCTCTGAGGACAAAATCCTGAGATATTTACTCCCACTGGCTGAGATTTACCTTCATGCTGTCATTAATACTCTTCAATCAATATCTTTCTTACTTGCTGTGTGGTTTTAGAGAGGTTGTCCCCTAGAGTAGGTAAGCTTTAACAAAATACATGTCAAAGGTTTTCTTTACACTTTTATGTTCACCTGACCAACATGGCTGGATCTGTGGGCTGCCAAAGACAACAGGAGTGTGGTACCCTTGCACACATCCTTTCCAAGGGCATGAGCCACTCTCCATTAATATCAATGGGAGTTGATCCATTGACTCTAACAGGGTTCTGATTAGGCCCTATCAAAGCTTGCACTTAGAGGCATTCATTTTGCTGGTGATTAAAGAGGTATAGAGAAAACATGAAATTGCTTCTCACTAGAATATTCCTAATGATGGTGAGGAGGTGTTGATGTATGCATTTTGGAGGATATCTGCCCAGCATCCTGCTAAGGCTAAATCAGTATTCTCATTCTATTCTGAGAGGCAGAACATTGCTGTAATTGGACCAGAATGCTGTGAAGATGAGTGCAAAACCATTTACACCTCCAAATCCTGTGATTTGATGATGTATTGGCACTTACTTCCCTTGCGGTGAAGATCCACTGTAATACCTGAAAACAACCTCAGGATTTTTTGTGTGTTAGTCCTAAAGCTGAATAAAACACTTCTAAACCTCATTATGCTCATGTCCTTCTGCTAGCTCCTGTTAAGTGCTAACCCTAATCCAAACTCATGTCCATTTGCAAAACGGTGAGAAGAAACTTTTCCTGTTCATTTCTGACATTGCTTCCACTCTCACAATGTACTGTACAATGTGAAAGGACAATGTTGATGCAAAAAGCACAGTAATATCTGTTGTGCTAGTTTCAATATAAACTGCCTTCAATTTAAAGATGACTACTTTAAAATTGAGAATGTGAAACAGCTTTGGCTCTAACTGTGACCCACTTTAAAATTGCTATAATATACAGAGAAATGCATCCTGGAATCCAAAGACCAAACTCCTACTTATATGAAGATCATCACTTACATGCTAAGGGCCTGGTCCTTGACCCCTGCTTCTTCTCTTATACTTGCAACTTTGTGAATGCCCAAGCTTACACAAACACCTGGGTAGATAGGTGATATAGATTTCATCACCTTGAGCAGGCAGGTTTAGCACTGGAAAAGCAAGTCTGTAGGCTGGTGTGCAGGCAGAGCTGCTTCTGCACAAGCAGAGCTCAGATTGAAGCCTCACTGAAAATCAAACACTGAGTATTTGTGGCTCTTTGCATGAGTGCTAAGCAGCAGAGCTACTAGTATTTTGCTCTTTGGTTTTCATCTATATTTATGGCAGAACAGATGTAATTATGAGTGGAGTTTCCAGATACGTACTTCCGCCAAATATGGCCAGTGTTTACCCAGACCTTTCTGCACCTGAGAATCTCAACTTATCCTTTTTTATATCTGTCATAAGCCTCAGACTTTATTTAATCAGACGAAAATAGATTACATCAACAATGCTTGAATCAGTGGGGTCCTAATAAATTGTTTAGTTTATTGTGTATTACTAAGAAATTTCTGACAATTAGATAGACAGTTTACCTCTTTTCTTATTGTGAGATTCCCTATGGTACAATCTGGACTGCTGAACAGCTGTGTCCCCCAAGTTCTCCAACCTGGGGTGCCTTTCACATTACTTCACGGTGAGAATAACCACTCCTCGTCTGTTCACACACAGCCTCTAGCATGCAAAATCACTCCCAGCTGAATTATGAGTGCTTCTAGCCAGCCACTCCTGAATTATATTACAGGGCAACAAATATTACAACAAATTCCCAGTCACAGACTCGTCCCCAGAAATGCGCATCTTGTATTGCCCAGCTCTTTCCTTCTGTGCAGTACAAGCTCATAGGAAGTCTGTCATTTCATTAATAGAAAATGATATGCACAAACCCTGTTATCTCAAATTAAGTTTCCCAAACACTTCAATCCAAATATACACTGGCATAGATAAAAAAAGTTTATTAACTACAGAAAGATAGATGTTAAGTGGTTACAAGTAATGAGGCATAAAAGTCAGAATTGGGTACAAAGAAATAAAAGATAAAATGCAAACTAATACCTAACGTAACAAGCTAAGTTAACTTAAAACAAAAAGGTTTCTCTCATTATATGCTCATAGCAGTCTGACTGGATTTCTCAGCTAGTTTCCCTCCCCTAGTTCCCTGATGCTTTCTTTGTCTTTCAAATACTGTTGATGCTGTGAGTAGAGATGAGGGGAGAGAGGTAATTTGTGTCCTCTGTTCTCCCTTCTTATAGCATTTCTCTTCATTGAGAATCATCTCCAGCTGGGGTTCAGGTAATAGCAAGTCTGTTTGCTAAGATGTAAATATCTCACTCATGCCCTTCTTTCTGCCAAAGAATGGCTGCTTTCCCAGGTGATTGTCCAACTGATTTTGTTGACACTTGGCTGAGGCATCTGTGATGGGTTCGATCACAGAAATCCCCGTGGGACTGTCACCTGATGTGCTGAGACTACCTCTGAGCCTGTTTTCTCTGCCAGTTTGGGCCTTCAGAACCCTGCCTTGTCAAACCAGACACACCAGTCTGCTCCAACACAGACCCAGGATCTGAACCATGTGCCCCAAAGCTGCAGACTTAACTGAAAACAGCTTAAGAAGTACTCCTGTTCCAGCACCAGCTCCAGACACCCAGCTCCCTATGGGGTCCAAACCCCAAATGAATTCATTTTAGTCTGTATAACGCTTATACAGGGTAAACTCATAAAACTGTCTGCCCTCTATAACACTGATAGAGAGATATGCATGCTGTTTGCTCCCCCAGGTATTAGTCACTAACTGTGGGTTCAATAATAAGCAAAAGTGATTTTATTAAGTATAAAAAGTAGGATTTAAGTGGTTCCAAGTAATAACAGACAGAACAAAGTAAGTTACCGAGCAAAATGAAACAAAACACGCAAGTCTAAGGCTACTTAGAATCAAACACATTGAGATACAAGTACATAGCTAATGTTCATAACATCAAATACAAAAATGATACACACATGCAGACAGCATAATCATAACCAGCAAACTACAACCTTTCCATAGACACCCCACTTGATCTCCTCTGTACAAGATATGGTGCAACCATAAGACCCTGGTTTCAACAATGATCTGTACGGTCACAGTTCATGTCAATAACGTCACAGCGTCCATTTGTCTTTTGTCTCTGAGGAACAGGTTTGTGGCTGCTTCCCCATGTTTGGAATATGCCTTAGTAACATCATACAGTAGAATCTTAATTTACATACAGAGTTGCCACACATTTTACCAGGACAATAAAGGTCAGTGAATTATGAGTTTTCAAATGATACCTCACAAGGCATACTTTGAAAAAAAATCATCATAGTTTTGTAAAAGTGGTGAACATAAGGGTAAAGTCTGTCACGTTTATATCCTAACTGTGATAGCTAAATACACAATACTTCTACCTATACATCAACATATACTGATATAATTTGTAGTAGGGTTGCAACATATTGTATCACACAGCATATTCTGAAAAAAATATTATTGACACATCTGTCACAAATTTTAAAAAGAAACCACATCAATGGATTAGCATAATCTATTCATTGATTGCTGAAGGCTGTTGCTTTAAAGGTAACAAATGTTCTTGATGTCTCTGAGAATTCCTTATCTTCTGTGCCTACCTGATGTTGAATGGTGAAAGACTAAGGCATCTGGAAAATGTAAATAGAACTTTAACATCTTCAGCAAAGGTAAAGTGTTTTATTGTAGAAACACGGTGAAAAACTATAAATAGACTTAACATCTTGAATACAAAAATCATTGCTTGAGCCCCAGCACCTCTTTCCTTATAAATTAAGCACTGGAGTTCTACCACTTATAGCTGTGCACTACTGTTAAATAGTTCAGGTTGCCCCTGCTCTCCCCCTCTGCTCTGCCCCATATCTACCAGGCATCCAACCACACTGGGAAATCACATTAGTCGGATATTTCTGCTAAAGTGATCAGCAGTAAAAAAGTTAACATCTGTAGTCATTGTTAAACTTCAGAATCATCCCCTCTTTGGGATGAATGGGAACAATTCACACCTTTCTTTAAGTTACTGTTTCAGGCTGTTTGTGGACTCTGGCGGACAGCAGAACATGTGTAAAATAGCCAGGTTGGTTTGTTTGTTTGTTTTTTAAGTTAAATTGTGGTTGTCCCGTGGAAGTGACTTCATAAAAATGGTTCTATGTAGCTCCTTGTATTTTGTCTCAATGATTTCCAGATCACATTTGCTGAATTTACAGGTAAGACAAAGGTGGTTTTTTTTCTAACCCCGCTACCATGGGGCTAGCTTGAGATCTGATAGTTAAGCTACATTATTTTAGTGGCTTGAGCACTAGACTAAGATTCTGGTGATTCGGGTTCTATTCTTGGCTCTGCCTCTGGCCTGCTGGGTACTTGAGGCAAGACACTTCTCTTCCCTGTGCATCAGTTTCCCCATCTGTAAAATGGGAATAGTAATACTGACTGCCTTTGTAAAATGCACTGAGAGCTACTGAAGAAAAAACACACTATATAAGAGCTAGGTATTACTTTTTATTTGTGCACTATCAAGGTTCTACAGGCCAAAAGCTGCCTTCAGTTACATTTATGTAATCCCATTGTCCCAAAAATCTAATGATCAGACCTTACTTACAAACAAGAATTGTACTGCTTTGGTTATACTGGTATAGTTTAGGCAGTACAATCTCACTACTGTAGACAACTATATAGAAAAAGAGGTGTCTTTACCTATATAGCTATTCATGTTTGGGAAGAGGAGTCAACTATAAGGCACCTTTATACCAGTACAACTACATCTGGCTTAGAGGCTGGACCAATTTAGCTATTTCAATAGAAAAAAATCACACCTCTAACTTCAACAGTTATATTACTAAAATAATTGTGTGTAGACCAAATCTCATAGTCTTAGGCTGCCCATTTCCATAATATCTAGGTGCTACTACCAATAAACCCATGGTCATTGTCTATGCAACCTTATTGCCCTCAGAGAAATGACACTGGTGTAAATGAGGGAATAATTTGAAGACAATAGGGTTGCGAAGATGGTCTTGCAATTGGACCTTACATCTTCTCTATGTGGGGAAATTGATTAGCGTAGCTATTGCAGAATAACTCTCCTGTGTGGACACACTTCTCCGAAATAAAAGTGACTTCAGAAGCCGAGTAATTATTCCAGAAAAAAATCATTTAAATTCCAGAATAGAGTCTGCATGCAGGAGAGTTTTTCCAGAATACTTACATTATACCAGAATAGTTATTCTGAAATAGCTATGCTAGTCATTTTCCCCCATGTAGACAATATTTAAGTTAATCTTGATAAGGATCCAGCCAAAAGAGAATCCAGTTCTCTCCCCAAAGCTGTGTGTCTGCTTCTGTCATCCTTGCATAACTAAAACTTGCTCTTGTCTAGGAGGCAACAGGGATGATTTTGAGTAGAACAGCAGAGTGGAAGGGCCTGTTTTTACATAGTCATTGTCCAGAGTGAAATTGTACTTTGTTATAGAACAATTTAAAACCCTGAACAGAGAAAATATCCCTGTAAATATTTATTCCATGGCAAATTAATTTCTCACCTACTGTCTACTATCACCCCAAACCTCTCAGTATTACTGCTCCCCAACTGTCTCCTTCTCTTTGAATATCTGGGTTTCAGGTATAATGGCAGGTTATTTTCTCTCCTTATGGATTAGCATGGACTTTCCACTTTACTATTCTGCCTGTGTTTCTTGTTATCTTGATCCCCTTTATATTTTGCTTGTGTTGCTGTTATTATAATCAGTAGAAGACGTCCGACTGACAGCACTAATAGCTGAAATCTTTAATCAATACTAAGCTAAGAAAAAACAGAAAGAGGCTAACACCTTGGTAACAAGCAACAGCAGGCCACAGATTCCCTTTGGAAACAGAGTACTCTTGTGTCACTGGCCTATTTTTCCCCACATGAATGCATGGAAAAATACCTCCACATATCCAGTAAAAGATGCCAAGCTCATAAGCGACTTGGTAATATTATCAGTTTCAAATCATCCTCAGAATCAACATACTACTCTGTACTCCACTAACGAGTAAATGAGGGTGTCATTTATGGCGTGTAAATGTGTTGTTTTCCTGCTATTTAACTATGTTCACTAGCTCCTGCCAGCCTGCAGCTTCCAATCCTATATATTTATTTTCCACTCCCTACTTATCCAGCAGCAGCAGCATTAATGCATTCCTGAAGGCTTTGCTTCTACAGTGGCGTCAGCTCATTAAGCCTTCTCGGGTGATTCAGCACCACCACACCTGGGAAAGAAAGGGAAAATAAAGAAGTTCCAACGGTGTCCCTCAGAACATCAATGCTTTGATGGGAAAACAGTCCCCAGAGCTCGTAAATGAGGAGTACATAAGCAGGAACCTGTGGAATTCACTGCTGTAAAACGTCACTTATGCAAGTATGTTTACAAGTGCGTCAAAAGATATTGATGAGCAATGATAGCATTTACAGACTGGCTTGCTATGTTACAAAGGCACAAAAACTGAGTGGCTTTTTTATGAGGGTTAAAAAGATAGAATTCTGTAACTGAGTAGGTTCACCATGAGACATGAGAGCTGCAGCTTCCCACTGGAGCATCAGATGGGAGCCACTGCATGAGTCTGAATAACCAGATAAGATTGACCAAACTTCAACCATACTGGCATAGCAGAAGCACACAAAAAAAACCTTGTAAGTGTCGACTAAATAATTAACTGGTTAGACAAGCTTAAAAAACAGTTGCCTGGGAGCTTTCATGAAAGCTCCCAGGCAACTGTAGGCCATTCTGAAGGACATGGTAATACTCTCTAGTCATAGGTAGCATGCAATCACTCCTCAGTACTTCCTGACTTAACAAGACAAATAGTTTATTTAAAAAAAAAAAAAAAAAAAAACAAAGGGGCTGCAAGAGCCAGAAAAGACAACCTTGTGAAACATGTTAGTGTGCAGACCACATGCAGGGGCTGTCACATGAGCTTTCATTTAGCAGATGTCATGCTTTTCCTTTATTATAAAATTGTTCTTAATTTTACTATATTTAAACCTGTATGTTTGATTCCTTTCCTCAAGCAGCATTCTAGGACATGTGTTATTAAGTTGCCTGCTTTCTGCACTTTCCTTTCACTTGTTTTGGGAACATATATGTCTACTTCACTATGGGCCTGATTCCAGAGCCCTATTTGAACTTCGGATCAGGCCCTATTTCTTTATACTGTTATGGGGTGGGTAAGATGTCTTTGAAATGGGTGGGTGAAATAGCCACCTTTCATTCAGTATAAACGTAAAAAGCAATTGAGCTCTATCATGGAATAGATAGTTGAAAATTAGGGCATCCACCAAAAACAAAGCCACATGCAGAGCTGGAGTAGGATTTAGCCAGGCAGCCCAAGGAGGGGTTCCACTGTGATTCGATAAACTCAAGGGCCGGGTATTGATTGGATCACAGCGGTCTGTCAGTGAGAGTGAAGCAGCAAGAACCATCATCACAGAAGAGAAGCAGAAAGCCAAGGAGACAGCTGAGCAAGTACTGAGAGCATGGCCCTAAGAAAAGGCCTAGAGAGCTATTCAGACTGAGTGCTGGCTGAAAGAGGCTTGGAACTGTGAGCAAAGAAACTCCTCTGTTGCTTGATTTCCCCCTATGTTGAGGGAAAGAAGATTTTGTTATCCTTTATAAACAAACAGGATTGCCACAATGAACTCAGCTCCATCATCACTTTCCCCTCCTCATGGAAACAACCCCCAGGACTCCCAATCTTGGCTAACCACTGGTCTAAACAGGGTAACTATATTGTGCATCTGCCCTGCCATAAATAGTTTAAAAATATTCAGATGTATTCACAGGTTAACACCTTTTTCCTTTGGCCAGAGAAAAATCAATAGCTTAACAGCGACTATAAAGGTAATTCACTACATCAGAGTTTAGATGCAATACCTTCTACTAGCAATGCATTTCTCCTGACTTGGGTTTACTTATATTGATCCTGACTCATGTATTTTACCCTCTTTGGTATTTTAAAGGAGCCACAGTTTTTGGTTACAGATAGGATATTGCAATTTCAGGCTCTTTTTTTAAACATAAATGAGTGCCTAAAGTTAGGCACCTGAAGTCACTTGTTTTTTAAAATTTGAACATTTTAGCCATTGTTTCCAAATCAACTGTTTGGCAAAATTTTTGGAGGAGTCAATGGCAGCAGGGTGACTAGTCTCGACCTTCATGAGAATTCATGGTTTGAAAGAAACTGTCCCTTCAGGCTTTTAGATCAGGCCACAGTTCTTGGTTGTTAAATGAGAATTTAGAGGAGTGATTTTCAAGCTGGGATTCTTGAGCCGCAAGCCAAGCATCAAGGCTATCGATGGCTCTTGCAGAGTCCATACTATCTATTCATCACTCTGTTCACTCAACCTGGTCCCAAGAAAATCAAGTGAAGAACTGATCAGTGGAGTGCTCCTTAATCTGAAACACACCTGTATCAACCCGAATGGGGAACACTGAGCAAACATTGCAAAGGTCTGACTGGAAGACTCCTACCACATAGTAGATGCTACCATAAACAAATAATAAACAGTGGTGCTTCAATACAGATAAGCTATGGTTTTGTCTTGCCTTGCCTCAAAAATGAGATTTTTACCATTGCTTAAGGGGGCCGATGATTTAGCTCATTCCTCCACGGCAGATTGGAAGAGGCCCTGGAGGTTTTTCACCTTCCTCTGTAGCATGGGGCACGGGTCACTTGCTGGAGGATTCTCTGCTCCTTGAAGTCTTTAAACCACGATTTGAGGACTTCAATAGCTCAGACATAGGTGAGAGGTTTTTCGCAGGAGTGGGTGGGTGAGATTCTGCGGCCTGCGTTGTGCAGGAGGTCAGACTAGATGATCATAATGGTCCCTTCTGACCTTAGTATCTATGAATCTTCGGCACCGGTATAGCACAGTTCAGGAACATGGGCAAAATTGTTTGGCTCCAGTACACTGCAAGACCAAACAACATTTTAATAATGTTGGTCAGAACATTGTAGCACACGTTCCCCGCAAATAATGATAATGTTTCATCTCTACCCTTGCAAATTTCCATCTCTCCATTGCTGTGCAGCACTCCCACAAAACTGCTGCATGTTCCTTTACCCTTCTCTGGCACCTTCTCCTTTTTGCCCATCTATGGCTGTTGTCCAGTTGTAGTAAATGCAAAGATACCCAAACAGGCACATGCTGTTGGATGGGGCACTATCAGCTCCATGAAATGGTTCTGCTTTTGGCAGATCTTCAAAGATCTTTCTCTGATTCACTAGATGTTGTCAGGCTCTGGCACCAGGATTTTCATTTTCCTTGAATGTGTGTCTGCACCAACACCTCCTGTGTGATTTACAAACAAGAAAGGCAGCACATCTGCTGGGGAGAAGTCTCACCCGATGTCCTTGCCATTGTGTGAAGTGTTGCCGGAAAAGTGCACAGCCTGAAAACGGGGCAGCATTGGTCAGAGCAGGGATATGGTCAGTACCTCCTGGGGTGAACTCATCCAGCACATTTCCTCAGAAGCTTATGCTGACAGAGATCCTAAACAACCCCTTATAAAAACTAAAGCTGCTCTCCAATCCTGACTCTCTCCAGGTTTGGGACATGGACCCTCCACACACAACCAGCCTTGCTGGAGGGATACAATTTGATGTCTCAAATGAGCCCAAATTATCTGATTGAGAATAGGCCTGCAAGCTTGTAAAAGCATGGACCATACTTAAGGTCACACACCAACCCTAGGGCTTGTTTTCATGAAGAAATTACATCAGTTTAATTTAATTCAGTTTTTAAACCACTACAAACCTCTCTGTGGACACTTATTTCCAGTTAAGAGGGGATTTTTACAGTATAGGGAAAGTCAATTGGGAGCAGGTTTAAGATAACCCTAAATAAGCCTCTTAAACTGGAAAAAGAGTGTCCACACAAGGATTTGCACTGCTTTGACTAAATTGATTTAAAAATGGATTTAAATTAAACCATAAACTTCCCATATAGAAAAGGCCCTAAGTAAACCTCAACCTTTTCTAGGTGTGAAAGAGTTGACTCACTCCTGGCACACCCCCTCATAGCGAGATTTATTGTTATAACAGCACTTTCCTCCAGCACTCTCTGAAGAGAGCCACTCTGGCCCTGGCAGTAGTCTGCCTCTTTTCATGATTCCACCCCCCAGCCAGGTGACCTTTAGTTCTACCCTTTCCAAGGTAAACAAGAAGTACAATACATTAAATTCAAATTAACATACCTCTTCACTCCTTCCTAGGCTGGATCCTCTGCAGACTCTTCACCCCTTCTGAAAAAAGAACAGGAGTACTTGTGGCACCCTAGAGGCTGACAAATTTATTAGAGCATAAGCTTCATGTCAGATTTGTGTCCATTTATTCTTTTGCTTAGAGACTGTCCCTCACTCTCACAGATCTTGGGAGACAGACCAGTCCACACTTACAGACAGCCCCCCAACCTGAAGCAAATACTCACCAGCAACTACACGCCACACAACAAAAACACCAACCCAGGGACCAAACCCTGCTACAAACCCTGGTGCCAACTCTGTGCACATATCTATTCAAGGGACACCATCATAGGACCTAACCACACCTGCACATCTACCTACCAATGTGATATATGCCATCATGTGCCAGCAATGCCCCTCTGCCATGTATATTGGCCAAACCGAATAGTCTCTATGCAAAAGAATAAATGGACACAAATCTGACATCAGGAATCATAACATTCAAAAAACAGTAGGAGAACACTTCAACCTCTGTGGCCACTCAGTAAAAGATTTAAGGGTGACAATTTTGCAACAGAAAAGCTTCAAAAACAGACTCCAAAGAGAAACTGCTGAGCTTGAATTAATATGCAAACTAGATACCATTAACTTGGGTTTGAATAGAGACTTGGAGTGGCTGGGTCATTACACATATTGAATCTATTTCCCTAAGTTAAATATCCTCACACCTTCTTGTCAACTGTCTAAATGGGCCATCTTGATTATCACTACAAAAGTTTTTTCTCCTGCTGATAATAGCTCATCTTAACTAATTAGCCTCTTACAGTTTGTATGGCAACTTCCACCTCCTCTGTATGTGTGTGTATATATATCTTCTTCCTATATGTTCCATTCTATGCATCTGACGAAGTGAGCTGTAGCCCACGAAAGCTTATGCTCTAATAAATTTGTTAGTCTCTAAGATGCCACAAGTACTCCTGTTCTTTTTGTGGATACAGACTAACACTGCTGCTACTCTGAAACCACCCCTTCTGAAAAAAGAAAAGGAGGACTTGTGACACCTTAGAGACTAACAAATTTATTTGAGCATAAGCTTTCGTGAGCTACAGCTCACTTCATTGGATGCCCCTTCTGAGGCTCTGCAGGGTTGTCCTTCCACTTTTGTGCAGAACAAGACCTCCCTGGGCTTCCTCCCTGGATGCCCAGTTCCAAACTCAGTAGTCCTTCTCCCCATCATGTCAGGGTGTTTCTGTTGTGTGAAGCCTCCACTCAAATGCGATTGTAAGATCTGTAACTTGTATCATTAAGTTCTGCAACCTTGTATCATTAAGTTCTGCAACCTTGTTGCAGACTTTGTAACTTCAGTTACTGTTAGCATAGCCTTTTAAGTTTTGTAACCTTTGCAAGCTCTGTAACCTTTTCAAGTTACCACTTGTATGAACTGCCAAGCTTTGTAATATCCCATCACGCAATCAGAGAGAGAGTGTGAACAAGGGAGTGTGTGTGCGGAAGATAAGGAGGTGTGAACCACGGGAGTGTATGGGGGTCTGGGCGGAGAGGAACTGCAAGGAGAAAAGAGCCCAGAGCCAGGAGCCAGGTGTGTCTGATATAATCTGCCCTGAGAAGGCAATCACGGAGTGCTGTAAAGAAAAGACGCATGAAAGGAACAGGGACTGGGACTGCTTCTCGGTGACGGACACAGAAGAAAAACTCAGTGTACATGACAGGAGCGCCCAGCTCCAAAATAAAAGGAAACAACCATGCACACAAGCTGCGGCTCCTTGACCTGCTCACTAGCCCAGATCCGTGACCGCAGGTGGACACACCAAATCTATCACGCTTCAGCTTCTTGGCTTCTTCCCATGCTGTCTTCGGTAACCCTCCTTTTGTGTAAGTGTGTGGGTGCATGGGGGTATGAATGCGGTGAATGTGAATATGAATGCGGTGTGTAAATAAGCTCCTTCCCTTTTCTGTCTGACCTAACAGTGGCATTGTAATAAAATTAATACAAGTGTGACCCTGAGTTGTTTTTTTAGGGGAACAGAGGTAACAGTTTCCACATCACCTTTCCCAGAAGCTAGCAGGGGAGCTCAGTCCCTCCTTCTCTTCTGAGTTCCAGTACAGGGACCCTGTGATGAGCACTTAAGGTCTGCTACCTCAGACTGCTCATTGCCTCTCTGCATTTCTTCTTACCTTGGCCTTCCTTCCTTTTCAACAGCCCGTCTCTGAGCTTGCTGTATATCTGCCTCACTCTCTAAGCCTTTCCACCATTCTCTAGCAGCCAGCCTACACAGTTCTTTCTCCTAGTACTCCCTTCTCATCTGGGCTTCCTCACCACCCAGCTCCTCCTCCATTTAGGATATATATGGTCTATTATTTACCTAATATATTTTATAAGGGCTTGTCTACACAGGAGAGCTGTTCTGGAATAAAATAAGGTATGAGATTAACTATTCCAGAATAAGAATTTATACATGGATGGGAAGAGCTAATCTGGTCTGGAATAATTCCATGTGTAGACAAACCCTAACCAATTATTTCCTTAAGTCTGGTGAACTCTGCTTGGCTAGTTACTGTTTTCATACCTTGTGGCACTCAGAAGCTGCTACAGGGTCACAGTTATGTCATGCGTCGTGGTGAGAGCTCATCCTTACTTTGATGCTTTCCCATAGCTGGGCTCTGACTTTTGGTATGGAATGGACTTGTATGTTTGCATTTGTTTCTCTCCTGAAGTCAGTAGTAACAACAGTAATATTTATTCAAATGTCTTTCTCATCACATTGTGATAATTTGTTTTTGCATATTCCTCGAAAAATGAATGAAGAAAAAACAAAGATATTGATGAAAAAGGTGTGCCAAAATGGAGCATATCTGGTTAATTTTTTAAAACTCTTATCAATCCACTGAATCACTAGGGGCTAGTTTATGGCATTTATACCGCATCCCTGTGGAGATGGTGGAGGAATGCAGAGCCCACCATCCCAGCAAGCGCACTGGAGAGATTGTGCCTGCCTGAACCACAAGCTTTCTGGAGCTGCGTTAATGCGAGGGAGATATGCATAATTTGTTCCATCCATTAGGAGCAGATTACTCTCTCGAGTGCATTGATTCTGGAAGAAGGAATGCAAAGACTATGAGCCAGTGGGCCTTGGGAGGCTTCTTGATTGCCTTTCTGCCCCTGCTTGGCCATGTAAAGGCCTTTTTCAAGCTGTTCTCTAACAATCTATTTCTAGTTTATACCTGCCGTTTGCTGCGGGAGCTTATTGTTCCCATACCAAATGGAATTTCTAGTGATAATCTTCCCTCTCTCACCATTGGTATTTTGTGAAACTCATTGCACAATTCTAATGGACAGAGATTAATGTGCTTTTCCTACCAACAGAGGGCAGATGCAGACAGTGAAGGAAAGTGGCTTGTCCTTAAATGCCCTTACATCGTCCTTTCAGATTCCTTCACACTAATTTTCATGATAAAGCAGGGAAACAATGTCTGGGCTGGGCTGCCTCTAGTTTATATTAGTTTAATAAAGGGATTGTAACTAGGTCAGTATAAAATGTGCATGTCCTGAATTTTGTCTGTCACATCATTGTTTTGCAGCTTTTAGAAAAGGAGGTAAGAGAAAAAGGCAGTACAAATTGGCTTGGATCAAGACCTAAGCCAGGTTCAGACTTAACACAGCATCCTGGCATGCAGCAAGGCCCTATGCAAATGTACGTGGGGCCCAGTCTCTCTTCCTCTATTTGGGTGAATTCCCCTATCTCCGTGTATCCGCTGACCCACAGATTGGCAACAACCTCACCTGTTTGTGAGGTTGCATAGTTTCTCTGATGTCTCTCCTACAAGGGCCAGGACCCTCGAATATGGAGATGAAGAGCAGCTACTCAAGCTGATGCAGGGAGTAGTAAGGAATTTGTCTGCTGACAAATGTTAGCACACTTCAGAATTATCATTTCAGGAATCCTGCTTACCTAGGTATGTCTACACTTAAACGACTACAGCCACACAGCTGCTGCACTGCTATACCACTTCAGCGTACACTCTACCTATGTGTGCTGTCCCCTCGGTGTAGGTAATTCACCTCCCTGAAAGGTGGTAGCTAGGTCAACGGAAGAATTCTTCTGTTGACCTAGAGCTGTCTACACCTGGGATAGGTACATCTCTCAGGGGATTGGATTTTTCACACGCCAAGAGCTGTAGCTGTGCCGGTGTAAGTTTCCAGTGTGGACAAGCCCTTCGGGAGACATCACTGCATCAGTTACACCTTAGGTTTTGAAAGTTTTTCCTATCACTATAACAGCTAGAGAGTGAGTCTTAGGGCTGGTCTTCACTAGCAAACTAGATTGACCCAGCTATGTCACTCAGATGTGTGAAAAATCCACACCCCTGAGAAATGTAGTTAAGCTGACCTGAGTTCCCATGTAGACCGTGCTAGGTTGACAGCAGAATTCTTCCATCTACCTAACTACCAGCTCTCAGAGAGGTAGTTTTATTACAGTGACAGGAGAACCCCTCTGGTTGCTGTAGTGTCTACAGTGAAGTGCTACAGCAGTGCTGTTGCAACTCTGCAGCTGTGCCACTGTCGAGTTTTAAGAGCAGGCATAGCCATGCTATTTTAAATTAAAATTTAGATTCTGGAGTAACTGATAGCACCCTAACAAAGAAAAGAAAAGAATATTCGCTCATAGAGCTGACAATGATTTGACCTAGTTCAAGTCCTGATCTTTGCCTTCCAAAGATGTTGTAAAGGATAAGGGTAAATTCACTGATGTTTGTAAAACACTTTAAGAATTCAAAAATATTAGTGATGGCTGCAATCTGTTTTCTAGATGATGATGATTTATTTGGATTGCAGAAGCACAGAGGGCACCCAGTCAAGGATCAGGGCCCCATTGTGCTTAGGCACTGTACAAACACAGAACAACAAAGATGGTTCTTATATATTTGCCTGGCCTTACAGCTAGAACTTTGACAGATATTAGATCTGTAATAATGGATGGATTCTAGGAAGTATGTAGATGAAATATTATAGACCTTAAATTATGGTTTGGTTAACTTAACTACCCTAGGTTGCCCATCAATTGAGTCTATAGCTAAGATGATATACATAACAAAAGTAATTTGATAAGCGGAATTTTCAAAAAGGTGTACACTGGGTATCAAAATAAAGGCAATGATGTTCATAGCTCACTGAAGTATTTATGATGTGTAGGTGGTGTGCTATGTACAAATGTCCTGTGTATATTTTAAAGGGTCCCCTGCAAAGTAATTTTGGACCTAGTCCCTTGTAAAAGTAAAGCCGTTTTGTAAAAATGCAGTTCAGATGTTTGCAAGATTATGCTGTTTATGTTTTTTATGAACCCTCGATCAGTACATTGAAAAACATAGCTCAGATATGTCTTGCTAGGCTACTGTGGGTTTAAGCAATTGGGCAGAATGACCTATCCTCTCAGTCAGACAGAAGCCAAACTATTTATTGGTCACTTTTGGCTAAACCCTGTGTAATATTAGGAAATTTGGCCAGAAAACTAAAATACTCTGTCCTTCAGGACAATGCTTTGAAAGCTCAGGAGGGAAAGAACTGCAACCTAGATGCCAAATTAACATAAGCTTTCTATAAGCATGAGGTAAGTAATCCCCACAGCACCCCAGTGAGGCAGGTAAATAAGTCATAGAAGTAAATCATCCAGGGGATAAAATAGAAAAGCAGTAGAAGTAGTAGGGCTTAACATTCGACAGTATTTGTATGGGCCTATTCCATGGAACGCGGGCGACGGCAGTGAAGAGGAGCCAGGTAGTGAAGAAGAGGGAATTGTTGAGCCCCCTTGAGGAAGGTCCTCCATGGGGTGAAAGGAGAAAAGCAGAGAAGCAGTGGCCCAGAGGGGGAGGCAGTGGCCGTTGGAACAATGTTTAGAGTGTGTGTGTGGGGGGGTGAACACCATTGAACACCGCTGTTTATGATGGAAAGCACTCCAAGCCAGGGGGTGCGGCGCCCCGCGCCCCCATTTCCAGCAGCGCGGCCAGGAGAGCTGGGCCAGAGGGGAGGGAGGCTGGCTCTCCCCTGGGCAGGGCGGGGGCCGCGCAGAGCATAGCGCAGGAGGAGGGGTTTGGCAGGAGGCAGAGCAGAAGACGGGATAAAAGGAAGATGAGACAACCCGGCTCCCCGCCCCATCACCAGCCTCTTGGGACAAGGGCAGCGCAAGGCGGCAGGAGAAGAGGCGAGAGAGGCACAGCTGGCCAGCGCCCCGCGCCCCGCGGGAGAGCAGCGCCGGCATGAGCGAGCTGTACAGCAAGGCGGAGACCCTGGAGCTGAGGCGAAAGCACATCGGGTGAGCAGGGCCAGGGCGCGGGAGAGCTCCCGCGGCACTGCCGGGCCGGGCCAGGCTGCTGAGGGGGGGCGAGCTGTGGCCCCAGGCGCGGGGCAGGGGGAGCTGCCTCCTCGGGCGCAGAGCTCCCGGCTTTGCTTCTGGCGAGCCCCGCGGACCGAGCTGGGCACAGTCCCAGCAAGGGGCTGGCGGGAGCGGCCCCCTCTGTGGCCACCCGGCCGGCAGCTGAGCCCGCAGCCCCCTGAGCTTCTCCGCGCAGCGCATCCCTCCTGCCTGGCCCCTCCTCTTGCTGGGGTCCCTCCCTTCCACCAGCGCTGCACACACGCTGCGTCTGCCCTCGGCTAAACCCGAGACAAACAGGAGGCTGCGGGGGCAGAGCGGCGACCAGGGTGTGACAGTCAGTGCCCTGCGCTCGGTTACATAAACCAGCCTCCACTGAGGTTACGTAAAACGAGGAGGTTTGTCTTCCTCCCTTCGGCACAGGCTGAGCAGAAGCCGCGATCAGAGGCTGCTACATTTTACATATTTTATCCCCAAGTTTAAGTGCTTCTTCTGCCAGGAGAGCTGGACTAGAGAATTAAACGAATTTTGCAGCCAGAATAATAGGTAGCTTTTTGCTTCTAAGGTTGTTTTTCTAACAGTTTGTTTTAAATAGACTCAATTCTAGCTGAAATCCACGAGCCCTGTATAATAAATGGAATGGGCATCAGCGAATGGGCTGCATATTTAAATACATACTAGACCTATAAAAATGACCAAAAGAATTGAGAGTTATTAATATTGTTAAGAGCACATGGTAATACTGCTTTCCCACAGAGAGCCTTGTGATCCAGGGAGCCATTATAATAATCATTTACAATTCTATAGAACCTTCACAAAGACCATCAACGTGCTCGAAAAATTACATAACCCATAAGTTATACAGAGCTACCAGTGGGGAGGGCAGCAACCAGCAGATAGTGCATTGAATAGTCATGTAGAGGGGAAAAATTGGTAAACACCTGCTCTTACATAAAGCTTCAAGCTGGAGCAGACCAAGCAAAGCCTGCCCTCCGTTGCACCCAGGCAAATTCACAGTAGCTGCACTGAAGTTAATTGGTTTATCACTGCAACTGCAGACCCTAGCATGTGATCTTGGTTTTAAAGGTCTCTTACCCACAGTGGAAATTGCATAGAATTTAGTTCACCTACCTCAGACATATGAAGGGCTGAGTCATCCTGTTGGTAACCTGTGGCTTCAGGGAATTTTGACATGTCATAGTTGGTGCTTAAAGTAGTAAATCATCTTCCTTTGGTACCTTCCATTTGTGTGGCAAAACAATGTTGAGTTTACTTATATCAAATTTAAGTCATCATACATAGGTAGTACCTCCTCATTGTAGATAACTGGTGAAAGAAATACAAAGCAAGCAAGAGGAAGGTCAGTTTTTTAGTTTGTAATTCCGATATTTAAGACTTTGCCTCTTCCTGACAAATGCAGTCTCAAAAACTTACTGGTACTTATTTAATATACTGTACTTGATGGCAGATTGCACAAAAGTGAGCACCATAAAACTATGAAACAGAATAGAATGCCCAAAGTAAATTTTTAAAATGCTATTGTTTGGTTAATTCATGGGCGAATTTAGCAAACATAAAAGGGGGGTCTAAAGGGTTTGTCTTGAGCGTAACCTCGCACAGACAGCTATGGTGCAGATTTTCCACACCAACTCTGTAGTGCTCCCTATTGTGCCACTCTTAAAAGCCTCTTCTTAGTCAAGACTGTGCAACTGTGATATAATGGGAAGTAGGGTGAGGCCATCAAATACTATTTTCTTTCTTGTGACCTGAGCCAGGATTGAAAGAAAATGTGAACTATAGCCTTGTCACGGTGTGTATCCGATACCTGTTTATCATTTACCACAAGTTAAATAATATGGTTTTCTCCAGAGCGTGTGGTCTTGATTAATATTTCACTAGGTCATGCCAAGTGAAAAGCTAATTCATCACCATTAGATATGAAAGTACAAAGTTGCTCACTGACTTTCTAATATTATGCTACTGCTAAAATACTCACTTGTTTAGACTCCTAGGTGTATAGAGTCATATTGTGCCATCAATTGTTTTAATATGCTTAAAAATCAATGCCATCATAGCATGTAGAGCCAGTCATCTCTAAGGGCCAGATCTTGTGATCTGGGAGTCTTGCTTGAGTACACATTGCAGGATCAGGCTCTGTAAGGCAAACAGTAATGGAAATCTCATGGAAAGAAGTTACAACTACTAACTGAAAAACTGTACCAAAGAAATGATATTTGATAATGTTCAGTCTGTTGCTTTACCTCCATTTCACTTTTGAATTGTCTTATGGCAGTAGATTTGTAAGAGTAAATAAAGGGGAAATAGCTCTGAAAGATGCCCCTAGGTAACTGCTTAATCAGGCAGAAATTCAGACACTAAAATATTTCAAACACTATAGATTACATCTTATGAGTAACAGTTAGGGTCCATGTATACAATTAATTGTATTGCATCAGGTCACCATACAAAATGGACAATAAGGATGCTTTTAGGAAAGCAGTGTTATTATTTGGAAACAATCGCATCCCTCTTCGGTTAAATAAGTACTATGAAAGGTTTCTAAATGTTTTCTCCCTGTTCAGTAATATTTCTGAATATAACTGTATAGTAGGAATATGTGTCAGTGTTGCATGCTCAGAACAGAAAAAAGAGGGGAAAATTTTCAGACGTGCCTAAGTGACTTTAGAAGCCTGAATCTCATTTAGTCAGTGGGATTTGGGTGCTTTTGAAAACAAGGCTTAGCCGCTTTTGAAAATTTTGCCCAGAAAATCTCAGTACCCTAAGCCTGATTTTTCAGAAGCGCTGAGCACCTCTGAAAATTAAGCCCATCATATGTTGGCATTTTGTTCTAACATATGAACTCTATAAATCTCAGACATCAAATTCAGCATAGTCTTCCACTGTGCAATCAATTTGGGGCCATATATTTTTTAAAAGTTCTTAAAAATTAATCCTATTTCCAGAGAGTTAATTTTTTATAAACTTTCATATTATGTGTAAATTAATAAGACTGTGTCAGACAAACATAGCCAGACTTCCAAGGATGCAATACGGTGCACATTCCATTGTGCTCACAGGAAACCATACACAGGACTTTTGTACACAGGGACACTCAGCAATGTTAATCCAAACTATGTTTTAAATTGGATGAGTTAAATCATATTAAACTCCTGTGTGGACGCTTTTATTCAGAATCCAAGTGGCCTTAATTAAGTTTCACCACTGCAATTCTGAGTGTGTGTATATCCAAACAGGAGGTTAATGTACTTTTAAATCACTCCTTTAGTTAATTTTGATTAATTTTTCTCTATGTTCCCATGTTCAAGCCCGTAGATACAAAAGCAGGGGTTTGAAAATAACCTCATTAAGGACCTGCTCTTGTTCCCATTGAAGTCAATGGGAGCCTTTCCATTCATTTTAATGAGTTGGTTCAGGCCTCACTTGGCCATCAGTTAAACTACAACATAGTATACAAAAAAATCATATTTGCTTCACAGGCACTTCATAGAAGAGATGGCCTCATTTACCTATAATCTACTGAATGGCTTTTGTGATTTTAGTATTTCAAGCTTTGCCACTTCACTGATATAAAATAGCGTATTCCCTGGACTTCAGCAGCTGTCCATATGATGGTGAAGGTGCCTTTGAAGTCAGTGGCAGCTTTGCCTGTGCTGTGACTGCAGGAGTACATGGGATTTAGTTTTTGTTTTCCTGAGCCCTGAGATCATCAACTCTCAAGATTCTGAGGCAGGGCAACAACTGAGCAAGCTGAAATAATGTTATTCTATACTTTTTAGACCTTCATGCAAAGTTTTCTTTGCAAAAGACCCTATCAAGATAGTGCGTGCTCAGGGGCAGTATATGTATGATGAGAACGGAGAAAAATACCTGGATTGCATCAACAACGTCGCACATGGTAAGTACAAAAGCTCCATTGACTAAGTTTACGTCATTCCCACTAGAAATCAGAAGATCCTTTTTTCAAGGCAAGCTGACAGTGCTAGATTCAAGAGAGCTCCCTGACTCTCTTATTGTGATTCAGTAACCGATCACGTCAGTAATTATTCATAATTTCTCGTTTAGTTGGCCACAGCCATCCAGATGTGATAAAGGCTGCAGTGAAACAAATGGAACTGCTCAACACCAATTCCCGATTCCTGCATGACAACCTTGTCCAGTATGCTAAGCGCCTCACAACTACCCTGCCAGAGAAACTCTCCATTTGCTATTTTGTTAACTCTGGGTATGTCTGAAGGATTTTTCATTGACACTATTTTGTTGCTGTTTAAAAAGGACTTTGTCAGGTCAGTTTAGGCCCAAATTTTAAACTGTGAAAAAACAGGGTTTAACAAAACTAATACAAATGTTTCCATGGAAATTTATTTCTAAATAACTCTAGGAAAACTTGTATTTTGTTTTGGTCGGACTCAAAAATATCCTGTGCAGTGTTTGTGACCCTCACCTTTGCTGTATTGTCTTAGTCCATGAAAACCAGAAAGTGAAAGTGACCCTCAGCAAAGAGAAATGGACTAGTCTGTTTTCATGGTCTATGCCAAGCTTATGCGAAAAGGAAACAAACAGCATGTAAATAATAGGAAAATACATAATTTGGTTAAACTAAACTAGAATGTTTAACAACCTTTTTAGTCAACGTTCTTGGCTTCACTGAAAGAAATTACATGTTCAAATGTATTCTAATCCCAGATCCCCGCCAAACATGAATATGCAGCACCATATTCGTTTCTGGCATAGATCCCCAGAGAAATCACAAGCTTTGTGGACAGGCCCTGAACTCTGAGGATTGGTCCTTAGCAGGGAAGATCCAGCTGTGATTGGAATCTATGGCAATTTTCTCATTTACTTTGTTAGGACCAGATTTGACCCACAATATGGAAACTTTGAAGCAGTGATGATCCTTTTCTATAACAACTAGAGGAGACTACAGCAGAAAGAGCTGATACCATGTATTTTCTGAAAATAGATCTGTGTATTTAGAAACAAGAGGGCTCAAAAGAAAGAAAACACAAAATTAAAATTCAGCAGAGAAATTTACTCAATTCTCTTTGGTTGATCTCTGTAGAGGCATTATGTGTGTCTGTTTTAATCAACAGTCCACATTCTAATACGAAATGCTAAATGCTGTTATTCTTCAGTCCAAATAGATTTATAACCCAATATCCCTAAAGGGAGTGGATCTTTTTATTTAGCATAGCCAAGCTTGTACATATCAGTACTACCTAAAATCCTTATTCAGTCATTGCTATAACATAGCCTCAGAGTGACTTGTATTCCCCATCACAAGTCTTGTTGCTTCTTCTTGTTCCAGCAAATGGATCATTGGGGTATGTGGGTTGTACTATATTTTAAAGGGGGCAATATTGCAATAAAGATGATTTATTTTGTTTGGGATGTCTTACTGACTGAAGCCTATCTAAATCTTTCTACAAGATAGTCTGATGTACTGTAGGTTGATGGTTAGAGAGTAGTGTGGTTTGGTGCTGAGTGAGAGCCCTGACTTTCAGAGTAAACTTGGGTCTTCATCTGGGCCTGCTGCTATAAGGTGCTGAGCAGGATCTGGTCCATGTGGAGGCTGGGAAGCTGCTGCGAATTTTGTAACTTTAATATGAGTGGCAGTTGCATTGTTCTCCCAGCTGCTGGCTGCTGTATGAAGTGGTGTTATCTGTACAAAGGGGAGGTTAAAAAACGAGGAGTCCCTGTGGCACCTTAGAGACTAACATATTTATTTGGGCATAAGCTTTCATGGGCTAGAACCCACTTCATCAGATGTATGAAGTAAAAGATACAGGAGCAGGTATAAATACATGAAAGGATGTGGGTTGCTTTACCAAGTGTTAGGTCAGTCTAACGAGATAAATCAATTAACAGCAGGATACCAAGGGAGGAGAAATAACTTTTAAAGTGGTAAGAGAGACAGTTGACAAGAAGGTGTGAGTAACAGTAGGGAGAAATTAGTATTGGGGAAATTAAGTTTAGGTTTTATAATGACCCAACCACTCCCAGTCTTTATTCAGGCCTAATCTGATGGTATCTAGTTTGCAAATTAATTCCAGTTCTGCAGCTTCACGTTGGAGTCTGATTTTGAAGTTTTTTTGTTGAAGAATTGCCACTTTGAGGTCTGTTAGTGAGTGACCAGAGAGATTGAAGTGTTTTCCTACTGGATTTTGAATGTTATGATTCCTGATGTCAGATTTGTGTCCATTTATTCTTTTGCGTCCGGTTTGGCCAATGTAGATGGCAGAGGGGCATTGCTGGCACATGATGGCATATATCACATTGGTAGATGTGCAGGTGAACGAGCCCCGGATGGTGTGGCTGATGTGGTTAGGTCCTATGATGGTGTCCCTTGAATAGATATGTGGACAGAGTTGGCACCAGGGTTTGTAGCAGGGTTTGGTCCCTGGGTTGGTGTTTTTGTTGTGTGGTGTGTAGTTGCTGGAGAGTATTTGCTTCAGGCTGGGGGGCTATCTGTAAGCGAGGACTGGCCTGTCTCCCAAGGTCTGTGAGAGTGAGGAGTTGTCCTTCAGGATAGGTTGTAGATCCTTGATGATGTGCTGGAGAGGTTTTAGTTGGGGGCTGTAGGTGACAGCTAGTGGCCTTCTGTTACTTTCTTTGTTGGGCCTGTCCTGTAGTAGGTGACTTCTTGGTACCCTTCTGGCTCTGTCAATCTGTTTCTTCACTTCAGCAGGTGTGTACTGCAGTTTTAAGAATGCTTGATGGAGATCTTGTAGGTGTTTGTCTCTGAGGGATCAGGGCAAATGCGGTTGTATCTTAGAGCTTGGCTGTAGACAATGGATCATGTGATGCGGTCTGGATGAAAGCTGTAAAGTGCCCACAAGCAAACAGGGCTAGAGGAATAAAGCATCTCTTTGTTTGATACATATACAAAGAGCTGTTTTCCCTCTTATGTGGTATTTATGTTCTGAATCATAGCATTCTAATCTGAATAACAGAGCCTGCTGTGTTGATTGTTTGTATTAATCAATTCCATACCCTTTTTCTGTTTTAAATTAAAATGACTGATAAGTGCTTGCTAACCATCTAGCCCTGGTGTTGCAATAAACCATTTTGTAGTGTGTGTATAGTCCCCTAATGTGTTTATTATTTTGTAGATCTGAAGCCAATGACCTCGCCTTACGACTGGCTCGGCAGTATCGCGGACACCAAGATGTGATCACCCTTGACCAGTAAGTTTGCAGAATAGCATATAGAATGCAACTAGCCATTTCCGCAGTATCTTCAGAGGTCAACTCTATACAGTTGTATGGTATATTTCAGTGAAAGATCAATGTTGCCTTCATACAAACATTATAATTAAATATAGACAGCTCCATTTAAAGCGATGCTAACTAGGTTTTGAGACACAATCTGACAACAAGAAGTAAACTGAGATCTGAAGGGACACTAAAGTTTGGTGGGTCTGAAAGCTGAGCTACCATGATAGATGTCCTAAACTAGGCCTGGTCTCACACACTTATGCAGGAAAAATATCCACAGAGCTACACTCAATTAATGTTTTACCTATGTGACAACTACAGGACTAGAAAACTTACAGTTCTATATATGTGGGTTTGCGGTGGGGACAGGGGGGTTTAGTGGATCTATGCTGTTTTGTTGTTGTTGTTGTTGTTGTAAATCCTAGACTCATACTGTCACAGTGGCCAAACTGGTGCTACAACATTAAGAACTAACTTTTCAAAAGGGCAGGTGCCCAGCCTCCCTTTTGACATGCTATAAAATTTGTGCCTCCATAATTAACTGGAGCAAATCTGAGTGTTTGTGTACCCGACTATCTGATTTGCAGCCCTCTTTTAGAGTCTGCCAAAATCAGACAACATTTACTAAATCCCAGGTTAAGGGCCCTTGTGGAATACCTCAGGGGAGAGGATCCCAACACCCAAGTGCAGTGGCAGCTGTGCCCTGCCTGTGCTACAATCGTGGATGCATGTGGCAGCTGGCAGGTGATGGCTGGAGCAGAGGTGGGACATGGAAGGCTGGAGATGGGAGGGGATGTGGCCAAGGTGTACTGGCTCCCAGCAATTCTGCATCCTTTCAAAATCCTGTGGGCCATTGTTACAGGTAGACTTAGGAAGACACCAACATTTTCTGTCCTTTCACTGGCAGGGATGAATTTGGCTTATTGATTCCAATCCTGCTCCACTGAAGTGAATAATAAAACTCCCACTGCCTTCATTAGGTCCAGGAGTGGTCCAATTAACTTGAGCAGCCCTCACAAACACCACCCCCATGTTTCTGGGTACTTTTTTTAATTCTGGGTTGTGTGTGTGTGCAGTTGTGAATTTTAGCTTTTCTAAAACCTTAATGATAGTGATTTTGCATTTAACTCCCATTGCAGTGCTTACCATGGTCATGTTTCTTCTCTGATTGACATTAGTCCATATAAATTTAATCAGCTGGGGAAGGAGGGCAAAAAAGAGTTTGTGCATGTGGTGAGTATTTTTTCAATTGCATATAAATTACTGTCCTTTGTAGGTGTTTTTTCCCTTTCCTCTAGAGTCATTTCAAAATCTGCCTGTGTGCTAGCTTTATTTCCCCAGATAAAATTATTCCTAACCTGTCATACTACACACTCCTGTCATTTTATAACAAAGGATTAAATTCAGCAGAAATGTTTGCTGCTGGATTTGTAACAAGTGGCTTATTACTAGCTTTGATGCTGAATTGCAATACAATGTAATGATATATTAATTTATGGGTAAGGAAATCAGTAAACAGCTGATTAGCACTCACCTGGTTAAAGCTCGAGTGAGCCTCCCACTGCAAATCTCCAGCCCTAAGTCATATGTAGGCCTCCATCCAGCTATCTCCCACTCTAGAACTGGTGCTACAGCTCTTGTGACAATGACATTCCCCAGGCTGGTTTCTACCTTCCAATGACCCCTCCCTGGCCCTTTGAACCCTCCCCACACTGTTCGTAGGGGTTGGCAAGCCTGTGGCAGGCCCACCTTCTCTCACAAAATAGGAAGCCAAGCGGTACAAATGAAGCACAGGTTTCCCGTGGAAGGAAGGGGCATCAACTATTCTTGCAGTCTGTAAGAACTGGAGTCAGTCAGTACTATAGACCAGGAACTGGCGGTGGCTATGGGCTGAATGGATGCATATGGTGGAAGGCTCTTTGAAGAATGGAGGCCTGGAAGGTTGCTAGCGCTAAGTGGCTAAGGCTGCCACTCGGGAAAGTGCATTGATATTGCTCTGAATAATGACTTCATGGCTCTTCCCTAAATAAGTTAAACTTAAACAAGGGGAATAGTCCTGCCCTCACACATTTACTCATCTCTGTATTTCCTATAAACAGAGCTAAGCCCTGGAAAAGAAGACATTAGTCAAATACTTATTTCACATCTAGAGGAAAGTATCTTTCCTGTAATACATGGTACAAGCTTCAACTCCTAATAGTGTACATGAAGTTCAAGGCAGAAATTCAGAATATCCAAACTTTGTGATATGTATGAGAGAAGGTGGTATTTTTTCCGATACAGTTACATCCCTAATGAAAAACACTGGGAACTGTCCAATAGAAAATGAATATTGCAAGAAGGCATGCATTTGAAATAAACTCTGCTGCTTTCAGGCTCATTCTCCAGATATCTACAGAGGAAAATACAGGGAAGATCATCCAGATCCAGCAAATGCTTATGCAGATGATGTGAAAAAGATTATTGAAGAAGCTGAGAAGAGTGGGCGCAAGGTTTGTAGCATGAGCTGTAGAAACACTGTAACCCTGTTCATGTTTAGTAATGAAACTACATCTGTTGGCAAAATAATAGGGGGGAAAGGAGACAAAAGATCAGCATCTACACAGTGCAATTTCTTCTCCTTTTCTGCCTTCACTCTTCTGTTATGGGTTTTATATTCCAAGGCTTCCATTTTCCCCTTGATGCACTTTCATAACTCTCATTAACATCCATGAAAGTTATATGCAAGGATCAAGAGGAGAATAGACTCATAAAGGAGCAAATAAATCAAAAGTTGTTTAATTCACTATTTCGTGAGCCTTTGAAACACAGTCAAGCTTTCAAGTCCTGTTTGAGAGATTATGGTGAAAGTCTTAGACAGGACATCTAGAAAACCACTGCCTGGAGAACAGATAAATGAGGAAAATCACGTTTCTAAATTCACCATTGCATTCAAGCACATTGAGATAAATGTATTGCACTTTTACGCCTCATAACTTGGAATCCAAGTACAAGCTGGTGATAACCTGTGCTGCAATCGTGGATGCATGTGGCAGCTGGCAGGTGATAGCTGGAACAGAGGTGGGACATGGAAGGCTGGAGATGGGAGGGGTTGTGGCCAAGATGTACTGACTCCCAGCAATTCTGCATCCTTTCAAAATCCTATAAAATTTGATTTGAATGTCTGTTACCCAGTGCTTCCTGGGACAATTCTAATTTTTTTGAAGACTGCTAGGGATTGATCTAAAGCCTGCTGAAGCCAATAGAAAGACCGCAATGGATATTGGATCAAACAGTCCCCTTTTAGTCCAAAGGGTTACATCACCTGTCTTTAATTTCTTCATCAATTTTTTTTTCTTTTTTTGACTAACTGACAGTTTTTTTTTCTTTTCTTGTCTTCCTTTTTTCCCTCCTTTTGCATATCTTCTTAGGTTTTGGTGCCGTAGACCTGTGACAGAGCAAGTTGTGATAAAGGCTAAAGTCTCACATGCTATGGGGACCCTCGTACTGTTTGGCAGTAGTGTGCCTCTTCGAATATAGTGTACACTTCTTTACACGTTACTGCTCGACCTTGTTTCCAGGAAGACTGCATTGCTGGCCAGCTCGCGTGCACCTGTTGATGCTCAGGGAGGGTTGCACAAGCGGTGTGGGAGGCAATCTGTTACATAGCAGACTTGTGGTGACGCTCCTGGGAGATTTGGGGTAACACTGTCTGTGCTGCACAGACTTAATGTTGACAAGGAATGTAAAACTTGATGTTCCAGTGTATCTGATCTGCTGCTGTTGCCCTTCCTGATTTGGAATAACTACTTTTTTTCATTCCTAGCAACTGGAATTACTTCACCTATAGATTCTCTTTTGTGAAGTGCCTTGCCCTAATATATTGCTTGTTTAGTCATTTGCCTGAGGCAGGGGTGCCCAAAGCAAAGCCAGGGTGTTCTAAAAATGCAAACTCTGTCTGCCCTGTCCCTGGCCACCACAGGTTTCTACTGCTGGTGTTCCCTGACACTAAGCAATTTCTATTCATCTATCAGGGAAATCACAAGTACCAGTAAGTATGTATTTTTTTAATTGAAATTTCTATGTAAACTTACATGGACCTTATAAACCTGATCCAACTCCCACTGAGGCCAGTGGGACATCAGTGGCTGGTGGTTTAGGTCCTGGATGTGGCCCTTTGATTTCTGGCAGGCTGCCAGCGTGGCCCTCGGTGTTGCAAATTTGGGCACCCCTAATGGAAATGTTATGCCTTAGACATTGACAACAAACCACAGCTGTCCATCCCAGCATGTTATTAAAGTCACCCAGATCTTTACAATTTCTTTCTGTGAGCGTTAGCTTATTTGCAAAGGCTAGATAGAGGAACATTGCTCTTACTTCATCTTCTTTTATGTAGATTGCGGCCTTTATTGCTGAATCCATGCAGAGTTGCGGAGGCCAAATAATTCCACCTGCAGGCTACTTCCAGAAAGTGGCAGAGTATGTACAATACTTGGAATGGGCATAGCTGAGAAGTTACGCAGAGTAATAGGTTGAGGCTACAGGCTTATTCTATTAATCCCTTAGGGGTGCCCTTAGGGGGGTTTTTGTCCTTCATTTTTGTTCCACCTTTTAAATACCATTATGTAACTCATGTCCAATGGAATTTTCAGTTATCAATCACTTTAAAAAATACAATCCATATGTGTATCATTAAAAAGCAAACAAGTAGCTTGAAATGGAGTGATTTAAACATCAACCATAAAATGCAGTTGTGGGGTTTTGTCTGAAATCTTCTAAATTAATTGTATGCTCATCGGGAACAGGGACTTAGTCAAATTGTAAACTTCTGTAACACACCCTCCTTTGCGCTAAAATTAGGCCTGGACACTAGAATCCTATTATGTGGTGTGGCATTTGGACTGTTCCTTTTGTTTTCAGATATGTGCATAAGGCAGGTGGCGTATTCATAGCTGATGAAGTCCAGGTTGGTTTTGGTCGAGTTGGGAAACATTTTTGGGGTTTCCAGTTGCAAGGCAAAGACTTCGTACCCGATATTGTCACCATGGGAAAGCCAATTGGCAATGGCCATCCAATGTCTTGTGTGGTTACAACAAGAGAGATTGCTGAAGCCTTCGGTGCCTCTGGATTGGAGTATTTCAACACGGTAACGTTCCAGATGAAAGTCTTCCTTTTTACTCCTACAATAGCTTTAGTCTGTATTCAGTGCTTGCAGAAGACGCTGGGTTCATAGAGCTGGAGAACTGTAAGGGCCTAAGTTTCAAAAAACTCAGTATCCAACTTTGGAGCCAGATTTTCAAAAGAGCTCTGCTCCCATGTAGACTCCTAAAAGGAAGTGGTCAGGTTTTCAAAAGTGCTCAGCATCAACAGCTCCCATTGAGAACCCGAATTCCATGGGGCCCTTATTTTCTTTACCTCTCAGGGGCAGCTAAACACTCTCCCTGTATCAGGAAACACTGGAGCTGTGCAAATATTGCAAAGCCACTACTTTGATTTCGTCTCGCCTGTTCAGTCAGATGTCTGCCATCTTTTCCATTGTGACTGAGTCTTGTCACTAACTGCAACCAAGTTCCATTACTTAGTCGGAGTCCCTTTAAGCTTTAGATGGCAGAGATTCTGAGAGGTGGCTGTGGAACCATATGACTGGAATGCCGTAAATGCTATTCACTAAGAACTTTGGAAAAAACACCATCAGGGTCAATTTATTTCATCAACATCTTTAAAAGAATGAATGATTGTAATGTTACACCCTATCCAGCAGAAGATAATGGCTCACATTGTCCCTCTGAGCTCACATATGGAGGGGACACTCAAAATGGATCTTACCTTTTCCGTATGGAAGGCTGGTCAACTGCCTCAACAGCATCATCCCTTTCTCTCTCATACAGTTGCTGGACCAAGAAAATGCCAGTAGTTGTCCAAGCTTCTGAATCTACAAAAAAAGTGGGGGGGGGGGGCAGGATTAGACAGTTGTATGGATCACACGAATATCCAGAGCTGTAATAATTGAGTATTGGAAGGGAGATAAAACCTCATGTTTTGGGGCTTAAACAGCTCTTTAACTATTAAGAGTTAGGGTGAGACCTTCGGGGTGTATGTGGGGAGGGGAAATGGGACAGATTACCCCACCCCTGTCTACTGCAGGGTTTATTGCAGCTGCCTCTGAAGCATCCAATTCTGGCCATTGTCTATAACAGCATACTGGACTATATGGACCTCAGGGCTGATATAGCATGGCAATTCCTGTGGTCCTATGTTTTTTGCAACCTGAGGCTGAGGAACAACTGGGGAGGGACATCTTGGGTGCACCCCACTGCACTGCATGGTTGGGGGGAGAGGGGCAAGGGAGGGAGGATCCAGTATCCCATTTTCTTCCTGAGCAACCAAGCAGGGACTAAGCACAATGTTGCCTAAAGTCCCTTTCTTTAAGCTTTGTTCACATTTTACTGACGTGGGAAATGTTAGTGAAGCCCCCAAGGATGGAGGCAGAACAGAATTTCAACCACTGTTTTCCCATTTGTCTTTGCCTTCAGTTTGGAGGCAATCCAGTGTCCTGTGCTATTGGCCTGGCTGTGCTCGATGTAATTGAAAAAGATGATCTCCAAGGAAATGCCATACGAGTAGGGAATTATCTAACAGAGCTGCTGAACAAACAAAAGGAAAAACATCCTTTAATAGGAGATGTCAGGTAGGTACCTCAGGGTACAATCAAGAAGTTCCCAGGCAGAAGGTGGGACAGAGAAGTGGTTATTCTGGTAGCCCAATAGGCGAAGAATATAGGACAAAAATGAGGAAATTATAAGTGATGATTATGTCTTGTAAATTATCCAAAAAAATGGATCCACTCAAATTTCCTGGTTTTTGTTTTTATTCATGTCATGGGTTAAAATCCCAATCCAAGCTGTAAGTATAAATAACAACGAATCAAGTTACAGGTAGTTTGGACCTACAGGAGGTAATGAGAGGCTTTTCTCTTTAACTGACAAAGCAACTTTATTAAGCCAGCAATGTGTATATCTTTACAAATAGCATTGAAAAACTTAGTAGATGAAAGCGTAGTATCTTTCTCTATATATTTAACTCACTTGCTGGAATTGTTGGAGCAGTGTTACTATCTGTGCAAGAGAGGGGCTTTGCTATTGGACAGTGGATCTTATCTTTCTTCCTCCCTTTATGTTCTAGGGGTATTGGCTTGTTTGTTGGAGTAGATCTGGTGAAGGATCAACTGACGAGAACACCTGCCACAGCTGAAGCCCAGCATATTATCTACAAGTAAATATTTATCCTCTGTGTGCATGCATAAAGTACACTGGGGGCAATCTCAATCTGACCCTTTACCGGCCTTTTCTTAAGGAGGTTGAAAACCTTGATTTTTCTCCAGCAGATATACACACACCACTTTAACTGGAAATTAATATAACCTTTGATTTAGCATTAGAAGACGCAGACAGTGGCCCAACCCCTGACCTGGTGTAAGCAGATGTAATTCCCTAACCTTCAGCATTGTTACATCTACATACAACCGTCTGGCGTTTGGTCTGATGGACCTCTCTGAATCCTGACATATGCAAGTTACATTGTGCACTTAGATGCCTTTTTACATGTGCATCATTTGTTTTCTACACAGACTGAAAGAACAGCGGATCCTTCTGAGTGCGGATGGACCCCATAGAAACATTCTGAAATTTAAACCACCCATGTGCTTCACTATGGAAGATGCAAAGCTTGTAGTGGACCAGATTGATGAACTCCTCACAGGTATGCATGCATTACAGAATGTCCCTCCTTGTTTGTTTCCAAATGATATGCCGGAAACACCCCCTAAAACCACTGAAATCTATACCATTACGTGCAGAAAATCACAGCAAAGATTCACAGGAAAGCTGGCTTTTAAAATTTTATTTCCCTTTCCTTGACAGAGCTGTTCCCCTGGCTCTATCCTAACACACTTTCTTAATGCAGTTTTTTATAAATTATGTATAGGGCCCTTTATTTACATTGATGCGAACCTGTCAGGCCAAATCCTGCACTTACCTCTGCCACATCCCCATTATTTATTATTGTCTGTTTGTTTCTGGTGATACCCCTAACATGGTAGACAGCAGAATTCCTACCCTCAAGGGTTTTGAAGTTAATGGGGTTGCAGAAGATGTAACTCATCACAGGATTTGGCCCACTGACTTTAAAGAGGTTGCACAGGTGTTGGATAGATCAGTAAATGGCTAAACTTTTCAAAGTGACCTCTAATATTGGATTCATCAGTTTTTCCTTGCACAACTTTCAACGTGATGGGTCAAATTCTGCTCTCCTTTACATCCCTGCAATCCTGCAGACTCCTCTGTTCTGTGACAGGCAATTGGCCCAATGCCAAATGACCCCCAAAATGTGGGCACATAAAGGCACCTTTACATTCTCTATTCCTCATCTGTATCGAGTACTTCTTGGCCACAACTGAGGATCTGGCTCAGTGGTGTTCATCATCATGTTCCTATTACGCCTCTGGTGTTTAGGGCAGTGACGAAGCTCCTCCACTCCTGTCTGTTTCTGGCAAGTCTTTCAATGGTTCCCCAGCTGTGCCTGAGGTTTTTTAGCTCGGCTTCCACAGCTCTTCGCCATGTTGTTTTTGGACGACCTCTTTTTCGCTTGCCTTCACGTGTCCATCTTATTGCCACTCTGGTGGTGGAATCAGTTTCCATCCAAAGCACATGACCAATCCATCTCCAACGCCTCCTGCAATGATGGTGCTCAGATCTTCTTGGGTGCACTATGTCAATAGATCTTGGTTTGAGATTGTTCTGGGACAAAAGATATGGAGGATTTTTCTGAGGCAGGTTGCATGGAATGAAGACAGTTTGGACATCTCATACTTTCTCATTCCCCAGCATTCTGCACTATAAAGTAGTGTTGAAAGTACGCAGCTCTGATAAATCTGGAGTTTGGTTTTGGTGTTGATTATTTCCAGACTGTATTTAAGATCCTGAAGGTATTCCTGGCTTTATTGATTTTGTTCCAGATCTCCTGGCTTGTTCCACCATCCTGGAGTTACAATAGTGTAAATTAAGTCAAAATTAGGCCCTTTATTTATGTGCCAACCTGAAGGCAGATCTGTACAGAAGTGCTAAGCTTGCAAATTTCACCTCTGCTCTAAATGCCTACCATCCTCAGGCTACTAATCATGATAAATTCATCATTCTCCAATGCAGTGTGTTAGAAAGGGTTAATTAGTTCTTCAGTTAAGCTTATTATCTTTCTGTACAGTGAACATGTGGCTAGTAGCTCAAGTGCAGTATTGTCAAGGTAATAGACATTACACCTTTTTATGGGTGCAATTTTGTAACGGTGATAATGCTTGGCAATGAAAACATGATCATTGAATACTTTTGCTTGTTTTAGCTTTGGAAGAAGCAACTGGAGCCAGGACAGGAAATGGAAGATCTACAACCGCACAACATAAAAGAAAAGTAAGGGTTGGGGAAGCACATACAAATGACTTGACTGGAGGTATAGCATAAACCCAGAGGTGTGAGTGATCTAGACTGATGTAACTGAGATCAGAATCTGATCTATGATAAGAGAAGACAGAAAACAATCTGTTATGATTCCTGTTACTGAACAAATATGAAGAGCTGAGTAACTGACTATATTCTTTAAATATTATTTTCAAAAAGTTTCAAGGATTTCACTTCCATCTTATACCTTTGAGTGTGAGTAGCCTACATGATTGGACCCCATAGATTGCAGTGTTAGCCTTGGACACTAAAAATAGGCATATTACAGATAGCCCTGCAAGGTTCCCTAAAGAGCATATGCTGTATGTGTTTTCTGATGATGTCCTGAAGGGCTGGAGAGCAATAATTGAATCTCCCAGTAGGATGACTATTAAGGCAGAGATCTTATACTAATGGCTACTCTAGAAATACCATAAATGGGGCCTACGCTTCCTTTCGCATACACCTGTGTGAAAGTGGAGTAACTCCATTGATCTGAATGGAATAGCTTCACTGAAAGAGGAAAATCAGGCAGACAGCTTCCTAACCCTACAGCCAAAGTATGGGATTAGAGATTGATACAAACGCAGGCTTATTCATTAAAACTTTTTGCGTTTCAGATGACTAATGAAGGGAATTCCCAGTCAGACTGTATCGGTGAAAGCATCAACCATATCAACGGTACTGCCTGCAGACAAAAAAATGGCTTGTACACTGATAACCGTACAGTGCCTTGTAAAAGGATCAGAACATGAAAGGAGACGTTTTCTTTAGATCAGTGTATTTAAAAAAAAACAAAAAAAGGATGAGTGGATGTGTGCAAGTATCATACTGATTATTCAGGGTCCAATCCTGCCTTCTTACGTGAGCAAGACTCCATGTAGCTTTATTGGTAGTTTAAAATACATTTTCACCCACATAAGGACTGCAGGGTCAGCCCTTGAACTTAACCAGATAGGGGTGTGCTAAATAAAGTTCTGATTTTTAACCCTCTTGGGTCATGATATTTAGGTCTGGTATAAGTGGCTGCATCTCCACTGAAATTCATGGAGTTGCTCCTGCTTACGTAATGTCAGAATTTGGGCCATTGTGCTTAATAACCATGGAACCACAGGACCAATCCTATTAAATCCTTGTTTGCAAAGCATTACACCTTTTAATGTATTTGAAATTTCAGTATGCAGTATTGAGATGTTAATTACTTTCCATGTTTTAATGGCTCAGTTTACAACACAAAGCTTGAGAGACAATTCACACTGGGAAAAGATTTAGGGCCTATGGACCAGGTCCTCAGCTGATATAAATTGGTATTACTGTAGTGAAGAAAATAGAGCTCTGCCAACTTTATACCCACTAAGGATTAGGGTTGGTGTGTACAATTATATGAACACAACATGTGTGCAAGATTCCCACTTAATATTTAGAGATTAAAAGAGTTTGGATTATAGTTTTTTGCATAGCAAGTGACTATAATTTATTAAACTTTTTGTTATGGGTAAGTGGCAATCTACTCAAAAATTATCTATAGTAAAAATTACTGTAAAGAGACTCTGTTTAAAACAAAAGACATCTTTCCATGCACAACAAATGCAGGAAGATTTTAAAAATCAATTACTTTAACCTCAGGCTAGCATGAAAATGAGATTTCCAGGGGTAACCCCAATTTGAATTCTTATGATATTAGACATTTTTAATTGTTGTACTAGCCTCATACAAAATCGGGTCTGATCCTTTGAAGTGCTGAATGCCTGTCAATTCCCATGAAAGATAGTCAACAAACCTTGAGGGTGCTCTGCACCTGGCAGGATTGGGACCTCAAACATATAACATTTGTTACATTACTAAAAGGGGAGGTCCACAGAATAGAGCGTGAGACACAGAACAAACTAACACAAGGATCAGACGGTATTCTTACTCCAGCTTCCCAGATGGGTTTGGGTGGGAGCAGAATCCAGAGGAGCTTAGCTGTTCCCCTTGCTCACCCCAGCTTAAGCACTTTGGACTTGTTTTTCTGCCGCTAGCAGTAACATGGACCTTGCATTGCAGGTGTGAGTGTTAAAGTTGGATCAGGGCTTTCAAGTGTCACAATTTTAATGCATGCACAAGTAGGCTTTATGGAACTAATTGAGGGCTTTTAAAAATGAGTTATATTTACTTTAACAAAGACAATATGGCTTTATAATTTTCATTTACTAAGTTTTGCTGCTTTATACTTGTTAATGACTTTTCATTAATTGCATATGATGACTGAAAACTAAGAGGTTCTGCTATTTCTAGTCAGTCTTATCTAGTTTTATACCTTTAACCATTATGTTTTATTGGTATTTTCTGTATGAACTCTTCTGGTAGCATCAAGCCAGCTCATTAACTGTTCAGCGATCCTTGGTTATTTCAAAAATTAAAGTTATTTGTAAACACAAAGACCTTGTGCACTTTGTTTTGAATTTAACCATTTACTCTTTTAAACACTCAGTTAATGAGGAAAGTAGTGTTCTGGTGCTTACTCCTGTCTACCTCCCCCTAGCCAAGGGTTGGCTTCAAATTGAGTTATATACAGGCATAGCTTTATTGCTTTATTGTTATATACATGGCTTTATTGCACAGATTATAAACTAGTCAGGTTTTGTCTATACTGGAATCTAAAATGGCCTTTAGCACCTTTCTAGAACAGTTTTTAAACACTTCTGAAAAAAGCCTCTCATTTAGAAGCAACAGAAGATCTTCATTCTCTATCTGTGGCCGTCTCATTTTAACATGGCATATGTCCCCATGCAGCTGATTAACAGAGTACAGATCCTCAAGATGTAGGCCTTGTCTGCATGAGAATGTTAGACTGGTATAAGTCAGTTTTCTTTTAAACTCATTTCATTAATCTGGTGCCCCTGGGAGTTAGGTACCCAGGCACTTCTGAAAATCCCACTGGGTACCTACCTGCACCTTTAGATGCCTAAATACCACTACAAATCTAGCCCTCAGTTGCCTTCCATTGCAAATATAAACTCAAGCGTTGGGATGATTATCCCTTCAGTTTATAGCCAGCCTCCTCCCTTCCTCCATCTGGGCTTTCTCCTGACAAGGATTTAAAGATTGCGCTAGCTAACACTTCTAAACTAGGCACGTTTTAATTCACTATGTGCTAAACTGGTTGAGTTAACGTCTAGGCTCCCGCCTAGGCTTTCACCACATTCAGCCAATGGCATGACCTCAAGGTGGGTAAGACAAAAGCAGAAGAACAACAGCTACTCTGCTGCAGCTGCAGGTGACCCATCCCTGGCCACCAGAATATCAACGTAGAGGACAGGTAAAAGAATAGACAACAAGGATCAATAGGGAAGGACAGAAGAACAAGTGTAGCTTTAGCTACTGACAATCGTTATCCTGAATGATGGAGCCATGAGGGCCACATCTACTGATGGGTGGGGGAAGAGGGGCAGAAGCTAGTGGGATTCAGAGGTGGCTGAAGACTTCTGTTGAGGAAGTATGGTGTCAGCTGCTGAAGATTTGGACATGGGTTGGAGATGGAAGGATACACATTCTAGGTCAAACTGCACCCAGCCCTGTGTGAGTGCACAAGGGGGAAATGGTGCAAGAAGACTTCTTCCCTCTCTTGAATGTGGGGGAAGGGCCAGGCAAAATGCCAGTGCTTGTGCACTCAGTGTTTTGCTACCAGACATATTTACATTCCCTTATAAGGTTTGTTTGCAACTCAAGGTGCTTAACATGTTGTAAAGGCTACTGTGGATAGTCCATGCAGACTTGTTCTAGGCCAGCAGTTCTCAACCAGGGGTCTGAGACCCCCTGAGGGGCCTCAAGCAGGTTTCAGGTGGTCCCCAAGCAGGGTTGGCATCAGACGCCATGGGACTCAGGGTAGAAAGCTGGAGCCCCTCCACCCTGAGCCCCACTACCCGGGGCTGAAGCTAATGCCTGAGCAGCTTAGCTTCACGGGTCCCCTTGTGATGTGGGGCCCTGGGCAACTGCCCTGCTTGCTACCCCCTAATGCCGGCCCTGGCTTTTATATGCAGAAAAACAGTTGTGGCACAGTGAGCCGTGGAGTTTTTATAGCAAGTTGAAGGGTCTCGGAAAGAAAAAGGTTGAAAACACCTGTTCTAGGCTACTCCGTAAAGCACAAATGTGTGAGGAGTGTCCACACTAACTGTCCATTTCCTGGACACTACAGTGCTAATAACCGATGGTCACATCAACACCATGCTATACCAGAAACCTACTGGCCGCTATACTTACCTACATGCCTCCAGCTTCGATCCAGGACACACCACACGATCCATTGTCTACAGCCAAGCTCTAAGATACAACCGCATTTGCTCCAATCCCTCAGACAGAGACAAACACCTATAAGATCTCCATCAAGCATTCTTAAAACTACAATACCCACCTGCTGAAGTGAAGAAACAGATTGACAAAGCCAGAAAAATACCCTGAAGTCACCTACTACAGGACAGGACCAACAAAGAAAATAACAGAACACCACTAGCTGTCAACTTCTGCCCCAACTAAAACCTCTCCAGCGCATCATCAAAGATTTACAACCTATCCTGAAAAATGATCCCTCATTCTCACAGATCTTGGGAGACAGACCAGTCCTCGCTTACAGACAGCCCCCCAACCTGAAGCAAATACTCTCCAGCAACCAACCACACACCACACAACAAAACCACTAACCCAGTAACCTGTCCTTGCAACAAAGCCCGATGCCAACTCTGTCCACATATTTATTTAAGTGACACCATCATAGGACCTAATCACATTAGCCACACCATCAGGGAGGCTCGTTTACCTGCACATCTACCAATGTGATATATGCCATCATGTGCCAGCAATGCCCCTCTGCAATGTTGTCAAGGTTCCTTCCCCACTCTGAACTCTAGGGTACAGATGTGGGCACCTGCATGAAAGACCCCCTAAGCTTATTCTTACCATCTTAGGTTAAAAACTTCCCCAAGGTACAAACTTTGCCTTGTCCTTGAACCGTATGTGGCCACCACCAAGCGTTTTAAACAAAGAACAGGGGAAGAGCCCACTTGGAGACATCTTCCCCCAAAATATTCCCCCAAGCCCTATACCCCCTTTCCTGGGGAAGGCTTGATAAGAATCCTCACCAATTTGTACAGGTGAACACAGACCCAAACCCTTGGATCTTAAGAACAATGAAAAATCAATCAGGTTCTTAAAAGAAGAATTTTAATTAAAGAAAAGGTAAAAGAATCACCTCTGTAAAATCAGGGTGGTAAATAGCTTACAGGGTAATCAGATTCAAAACATAGAGAATCCCTCTAGGCAAAACCTTAAGTTACAAAAAGACACAAAAACAGGAATATACATCCCATTCAGCACAACTTATTTTACCAGCCATTAAACAAAAGGAAATCTAACGCATTTCTAGCTAGATTACCTACTAACTTAACAGGAGTTGTAAGGCTGCATTCCTGATCTGTTCCCGGCAAAAGCATCACACAGACAGACAACCCTTTGTTCCCCCCAGTCCAGATTTGAAAGTATCTTGTCCCCTCATTGGTCATTTTGGGTCAGGTGCCAGCGAGGTTATCTTAGCTTCTTAACCCTTTACAGATGAAAGGGTTTTGCCTCTGGCCAGGAGGGATTTTATAGCACTGTATACAGAAAGGTGGTTACCCTTCCCTTTATATTTATGACTCATGTAGATTGGCGAAACCAGATAGTCTCTACGCAAAAGAATAAATGGACAGAAATCTGACATTAGAAATCATAACATTCAAAAAACGGTAGGAGAACACTTCAGCCTCTCTGGCCACTCAGTAAAAGATTTAACGGTGGCAATTTTGCAACAGAAAAGCTTCAAAAGCAGACTCCAACGAGAAACTGCTGAACTTGAATTAATATGCAAACTAGATACCATTAACTTGGGTTTGAATAGAGACTGGGAGTGGCTGGATCATTACACATATTGAATCTATTTCCCTAAGTTAAATATCCTCACATCTTCTTGTCAACTATCTAAATTGGCCATCCTGATTATCACTACAAAAGTTTTTTTCTCCTGCTGATAATAGCTCATCTTAACTAATTAGCCTCTTACTGTTTGTGTGGCAACTTCCACCTTCTCTGTATGTATGTATATATCTTCTTACTATATGTTCCATTCTGTGCATCCGATGAAGTGGGCTGTAGCCCATGAAAGCTTATGCTCTAATAAATTTGTTAGTCTCTAAGGTGCCATAAGTACTTCTGTTCTTTTTGCGGATACAGACTAACACGGCTGCTACTCTGAAACCTGTTATAAGTGTGCTAACTACTTCAAATTAACTGGCGATAAATTGAATCCATCCAGATAAAAATGCCGAGAGGGAGGAAGGGGGATGGAGTACATTCTCTGCCTTTAGAGTCCATCTTCTCTGCAATTAGACATCCACAACTGGCCCGTGCCAGCTGACTCCAGTTTGTAGGGCTCAAGCTAAAGGGCTGCCTGAGCACCTTCAGCCTTTGTCAGCTGGCACTGGCCAGTCGTGGGTGTCTAATTGTGGGAAGACATACCCTAATGGATTTAGCGGTAACTGTCCTCCCCTTACACTGCATAAAGTATTGTCTGGCCCATGTAGAATGCCTCTGGAGAGCCTGCTGAGACACTATGTCGCTGTCCTACTCCCTACTGAGACCCAATTTAGCCCTCTACTTGCATGGGCCATGGGCTAGTGTATTGTTCCACACATTACAAGTGAGGCAAAAGTAGTACATAGTTCCCAATGAGAAAAGTCCAGTGGTATTTATTAGGAAACTTATTTTCAGAAGCATAACCCAGCAAGCTATACCGTACCCCGCACTCTACTGCAGAGCCATGTCATGAATCTTGAATTTCAAAGTACACTTCAAACAACACATTTTCCCAAGGCTAATTTGATTTTGAAAGTGATTAACAATCGTATAAACCCAGTGGGCCTACTTCGCTGCTGCCTTGCACTGTGTGTAGTCATCATTCACACACATGCACAGTGGGTGAAAACACTATTATTCTGAGTTGGCAAGGGTTTACACCCACATTGTGCTACACCCATGACCATGAGGTGTGGAGAATAAGGCTTTTGCTAGTAAGTTGTTTAAACTGCAAGCAGCAGACATACTTATTTTTCCAACAAAGAAGTTTGGTGCCTTTTCAGTTTCCCTGTAAGAAACCCCTACAATCTGAATGGTTTTAGGGCACAAAAAATCCAAGAGCTAGCAGGACTTGGGTTAGACCTATCTGCATTGCCACTATTCTTGTTTATATTCTGCTAGTACTTTTGGGCCTCAACTGAGATCGGGGCCCCACTGTGCTGAGAGCGTCTCCATGCTGAAAAGCTTACAATATAAATAGACATGTCAGATTAACGGATGGGAAAAAGGAAGTACAGGTGGGCAGCTGAAGCTAAATGACTTGCCCTAACTTATATAGGAAACTGGGAACCCAGATTTCCGGAGTCCTGTTCCCCTGCATTTGTCACCTGACTAATATCCTCATATCATGATATAGGCTCCATTTATTAGACAGGCAAGTTGGAAAGGTGAGAAATAACAGCCCAGCGCTTGCTGAGAATGGTTATAAAAGACCATTGTACACAGCAGGTACATCCACATAGCAAGCAGGATCATGCATCACCTCAGAGCCCCGGTTTACAAACTCAGCTTCACTATGATGCTAAAAATAGCCGTGTAGCCATTCAGTCTCAGACTGGGGCCTGGACTTAGGGCCTGAGCCAACACAGCTATTTTTAACACTGCAGCAGAAGCCCTGCAAGCGAGGGGCTGTATACCTGGGCTCAGAGACTTACTGCCGTGGGCTCCTGCTCGCTGCATAGACAGACCCATTGAGGGCCCATACAAGCACAACTGACTTGAAAAAGCCTGTTACAAAAGACATCCCTGTACACGGCAATACTGAGCTGAAAGAAAAATATACAACAAGCATTTACACCTTTGAAAAATACAAAATGCCTTGGCATTAGCTCTGAAACACTGCAGTATGAATACACTCAGTTGTCAAACATTATAGAAAACCAGGTTTGAATTGTCAGCATTGCAAAAAGCATGAGAACACCAGGCAGAAACTCAAACCCCAGAGGCCTCAGTGGCTTTGGCAGTTAAAAGTTGGGGTAGGGAGAAATAGTAGTGCAGAGGCCTGGTCCATATGCATAGGACTCCACTCATTCAGGGATCCTGTGTGTACACACCTCACACTATCCCACCCTGCATTGTGGGTGTGTCCAGAGCAGGAAAAAAGGGTGTGTTTGAGAGCTGTTTTCGCTAACACATAGTAAACTCCTAAGGTGGACATGGCAGATATATATGTCATGTGTTAGCAAGTCCCTTGTTCACACTAGGAGTTTATCATGTGTTAGCTAACGTGGTTTAAACCAAACACCTTCCCTTCTCTCCCCCACCAAAAGAAAGCAAGGCCAGATCAGTAATAGCACTCCCTTGTCTCTTACAGCTCTTGTATCCAGTTTTATCCTCCCAGCTGAAGCTCTTAATTTTACCAAGCAGTGTGGTCCAGTAAAAGAGGCATCAAATTGAGAATGAGATGGCCAGGGTTCTATTCTTGACTTTACCACTGAATCACTGTGTTTATTTGAACAAGTCACCCCCAGGAAGTTAGGTGCCTAAATACCTTTGAGGATCTGGGCCTTCACCTCTCAGTACCTCCATTTCAAGATTATTTATCAGATGCCACATGGATGCATTATGAGAACCTAGTGGAATATCAGGATGGACAATCAAAGAACTAGAGAGGGGCCTGAATGAAAATCCTGGATTCAAACATTTGAGAAGCTTGGAGCAGGATCAGCACTTCACAGGCTCAGGACAAATCTCTAATAAGCAAAAACAGTCTTTCACACTTCAGTTCCCTGAAACACAAAGTTGGGGCAAGCAACATTCTGACCCCCGGTAAAGCATTTTAAAATGGGTGAGGCCGAGAGAGAAAGACAGAAGGAGATGATTGATGAGAAATACTCCAGAATGGGTCAGTAAGAGTCTGCTTGTGAGTATCTTATTAGATATAGGCAAGAAGTGTAGTCTTGTGGTTAGAATAAGGAACTGGAGGATATGATTCCTGGGGTCAGTTTAGCCATTGATTCATTGTGTAGCCTTTGCCAAATGACTTAATGTCTTTGGCCCAGATCCTCAGAGGTATTCAGGGTCCTAATTTCCACTGAGTTCAGTAGAAGCTAGGAGCCTGGGCCTTTGTGTCTGAGCTTCCCATCTGTAAGAGAGCTGTAATAACCACTGCATGGGATTGGTATAGGGAAGGTTCAGTTAATGAATGTACAGTACTTTGGAATTATTGGATGACAAGCACTAACGAGAAATGTAAATTATTATTCCTGGTAATAAGTCACACACTAACAAAGTACAGATAGTACTGATTACTAAATTTGCAGATGATGCAGTCACTTTCCCTGCTGTTGCTTCTCATGTGCCACATCTATTCACGAGGTTTTGCTATCTGAAAAAGCCATCATCATTAGGACATAAAGCCTGACTTTGGTTTGCATAAAGTCAGTCCACGACTGTATTAAATGACACGAATGATAAAGCACACCCACAGATCAAAAGGCGGGCTGTCCAGAAAGTTCTGTAAACATGTTTTCAGCTGGCACAGAGCATTTATCTAGCAAAAATAAAGCCAAGGCTTATCCTTGATTACTCAGCTTCTTCACTCTAGTCACGACATGAGGAAGGAAACTAGTTCATCTGGAAACGTGTACATATAATGTTCCTTCACACTCCATAATGCTGTTCTTGGGAGCAAAGCTTTCTGCGCTCTGTTCAGATGGGTCCTGTTTCTCCGTTGCCTTGCACACCTGTGGAAAGTACATAGTGGCATGTTAGGCCCACATTGCACTCTTTGTGGAGGTGTAAATGACTACTCAGTGACAGGCAGTCGCGAATCATGCCCATGAAGCCAATAATGGCCTTCAGTCTAAAGCTTTATCAAGATGGGAAAGGTATTGGGGAGGCCGGGGGGAAGAAGAGCTATAAGTATACAGGTACACTAAACTGAAAGAGTGCATCCACGCTTGTCTAAAGTGGCGGAAGTGCCTTCCCTTGCAAAGGCTAGGGCCCACACAGCACAGCTCTCTCAGTAAGTTCTACTGCCAGCTTGTGCGTTCTGGGTTGTTTTTTGCAGTGGATTGTGGGGTAGGTTACTAGGATCTACTGGAATTCTGAGACTTGAGCTAAAAAACCTCCCCTGCTTCCTACCATGGTATCTTATAACAATCTGTTTTTGCTAGCCAACACCATTTCCAAACTGCTTCAATTTATAAAAAGAAACCAAACAAACCCAAAGTGCTGTCAGGCAGCATGGAAGGAACACTGGCAGGCATCGCACTCTGGAGTCATTAATTCCAACAGTGATCCAGATGTAGTGGCAATCATGAAGACTGGTGGCTATGGATGAGATATAATACCATCCCCACCGCCGCCATTTTTGTGCAGGAGGAGGTCACAAATATGCATAGGTGGGATTGTAGCTATTTTCCTTGTACTGGGTGTACATGGGAGCTGTCTGTCCCCTGCCATGGGAATATGAGTACCTACCTGGGGTGGAATTTCACTCTTCTTCCACTCCTTGACCAGGCCCTGGATATAGTATCCTGCACATCCATCTGTCTTACCCAACAAGTCTGAGATTGAACTCCTCTGTTTTTTCCCTTTGGAGTGGTGAAAAGTGGCCATGGTCTTCTTAAGCCAAAGTATTGTTTATTTTAACCATAGGAACAGAGCATATAGAGAAAAATAATTTTAAAAGCAAACAGTCTACACACTCTTTTGCTTAAGGTCTAACAATCCCTTGATGCTAGGCAGACCTAACTTGCTTAGACATCTCTGGTGGCCGGGGTTGCGTGATTCCCCCAAACAACTACTCACCTCTCTTGAGAAAGGGTCCCTTTTATTCCTGACAGGGTTCATTTCTTCTTCTGTGGTCGCAGACCTTTTCCTGCCCTGTTCCAAACCAGGTTGGCCGGAAACAACACAAAAAATCGAGGGTAATAGTCCTGGCATTGTTGCTTAACGTTCCTTAAGTGCTTTCTGAGAGGCAGCTTATCTTGAGCCATTCTGTTCCTTCCTGCCTGTTTCTCTGGTTAGTCCTCCATTGAATAAAGCCCATATATTCACAGTAAACATCCAAATAATCAGGCCAATGTGCAGTACTCATAAGTTACAGAGCAGCTCCAAATCCATAACATGCTTTTTCTACTGGTATATCATTGCTTTTTCTTTCATTATAATAAAGTTGCCTCATTTGCATTGTCCTTGTCCTTATAGATTTTTCTCCTCTGCTGCTGGACCACCATATCATGCATTGTACTGGTTGGGTGGTGGTGGTGGGGAATGGCAACTGAAGGATAGGGAACATCAAGTAACTTGGAGAGAAGGGTGGGATGGTATATGTTGGTGTATGGGGATGGGGATGCCTATGTTTTTGGTGGGAACAAAGCTGCATTTGACAGTTTAATTTTCTGTCCTCAGCAACATTTGGAGCATGCCCTGAAGGTCAGAGAAAAGTGGAACAACAGAGGAGTAATGGTAATGCACAGGGATGGACACATCTGCCTGAGCAATATCTGCCAGATAATGATACCCAGAAGAAAGTTTTCCAAGTTCCCCATAACAGGTACCAATGACAGATTATAAAATAGCACATAATATTTACTGGATGAAGCCCCTCTTCAGCTGTGTCACTCTGGCTTTCCGGCTCAGATTCAGGTGTTTCTCTGACCAAGAACCTGGCAGCATCTCCAGATAGGTTTCTGGCTGGCTGCAAGATCTTGGTTGTCTAGGGAATTTCCTCCTGGTCAGGGTCTGTGGTGTCCATTATGGCTTCTGAAGGTGCATCTGCCTCATTGTGGTTTGTCATGAAATTGTTCAACATGTATTGAGATTCTGTAATGGCTTCAGGAAATAGGGTTTTAGCTCCTCGAAGTAAGCACATGTACTAGGAGCATTACCAGCGGGCTTGTTTTTTGTCTTTGGCATTTTTGTAATTCTGCCACAGCTATTTGGCTTTGGTGCAGCTCTGGCATGCATCCCCAGGAGCACCCCTTGTTCTGCATTGGCTCTGCTAGCTGCTGGTAGATCTTTGCATTAGTTACTGCTGGAAAGATGAGACTGGACATGCGCTTCTCCCTAGAAGGCTAGGAAGTCCAACATCTGCTGATATGACCGTGTGGAAACATGGGGCATGGTAGCTGTAATGGACTTGGTGTCTGAACTGCAGTCACAAACAGATGCACATAAGCATGCCCCAGCATTTAACAAGAGAACATTGATCAAGATTACCTCAGAGCAGTGGAGAGCACACAGGTAACCACACAAGCCAGTCGGGAATGAGGGCCTGCAGCAGAGACAATCTCTGGGCACCTAATGAGCATGGCTGGCCTGTAGTAGGCTGCCTGATTGGTGGGAAGAGTCACGAGACACCTCTTAAGACCAGCAGCAACAGCAGTTTGGTGGTTGTTCAAAGCATTTCAACAGCTGTGTTAATTCCTGCCCCTGTTCTGGACCCAGCCCTTTTTCTGTCCTGGACACAGCTTTGCCTCACTCCAGGTAACCTGGCTTGGACTCCTGACTTGGGCTGTGGCCATTGGCTCTGGTGTCTCGCCTCGGACTCTAACCCTGCGGTCCTATTTCTGGCTGCCTGATCCCTGCTCCAACCACCAGGCATGACTGTCCACGTCCTGGTCTCTGCCACAGTCCAGATATGAAGTAAATGCATTGTGGGAAGACTGTATGAAGCAGTATAGTTCCATCAAAATGGGGGTGCATCCACATGAACCTTACAGTGATATAATTCATTCCACAGTGGAGTTATGTTGCTTCCAACCTAACCTAAAGAGATACTGGGGGCGGGGGAGAACTTTCCCATTATAGACCAGACCTAAAAAGGCAAGACTACTTACATCAGTAAGCCAAGCAGGATTTTGCTCTAACATTGCCAGTGTGAAGCCATACAATTAGGAGCATTTTACAAGAAAGTAGTAAAAAATGTATTTGCACTGAATGCTTGCGTTTTTTGTAAAAAAAATTTGGTCCTCTGCTGGTATATATCCTCATTGATCCATTGTGGAACTATCCGGTTTTACACCAGATAAGGATCTGGCCCATACTGTTCAATCTATGACTTCCTTGATCTCTACCTGTCAATCAACAATATTAAAAGGATTCCTATTTACAGAAGTAACAGAATATCACCAGCCTATATTAAATTACATATACCAGATATACATTGTAAGAAAAACAATAGTTAGTAAAATGTTAACAGCTAAAGAACTTTTGCAGCATGGGTTTTTGTATGTTATAGATAGCCCTTTTCTTCTCAGTTATTCCTTTTAGGAAGTCGTGTGCCCAGCTAGCAACTTCAAATAATCAAGAGATGAAGTGCAGCTCTTAAAAACAAACAAACAAAAAACGACCCAATCCTTTCATTGTTCTACCTGTGATTCTCCCACTGGAATCAATGGAAGAGTGACTCAATGGTAGGATTAGGCTGAAATGACCTGATGTTCAGCTAATGTAGAACCCCATTCTGTCCAAGTTAATCTACATTTATACTAGTTGAGGATCTGACCCAAAATGGACAATATTATACAAACATAATAGACACCACAGATAATGGATAGGTGAGGCCTGTATATTTTGGCTTAAGAACTTGTTACAATCAGTTCATTTTTCCTGAGTTGTATTCTGATCAGGTCCTTGACCTCTATTTCTAGCATTTCAATATGATCATTAATAGAAGAGGGCAAAAACTCAACAATCCTGCTTTGCAGAGGTTTCCATATAAGCTTTTCCTTTGGTTTAGTCTGTTGTACTTTCAGATTTTAAGTCAAAATTTCACAGGGCAAAACTCAGTACAAAAAACTTTGCATTTTGCCTGGCTTGGGCCCAGTATGTCTAAATGACTTTAATTTTCAAACTCATGACAACTTATTTTACATAAAAAGAGCCAAATTTACTAATGCTACAAGTGGATACGGCTCCCATTGAACTGATAGATACACCTGCTTATACCAATAGTGAATTTAGTCCTACATCTTCCTAAATTGCAAAACTAAGTGTGAGCCCATTTTTCCAATGGAAAAAACCTCTTCAGTCTTTAGTGTTATTAGTTCAATTATATACGTGTAGTGGATGATTACAAAGAAAAGGTTTTGCTTACCAAGTTTTGAACAGATACCGAGAAATAATGCATGTAGGGTAAAACACTGCTGTCTCCATTTATGCTTAAACATTTTCATTTGGATTAGCCAAATGATAAGATGCCAGATTCATCCCTTGCATAAGGAGGTGAAATTCCCATGAAAACCTCTAGGATAAATTTGGAAGTGACTTGAACAGTGGTGCAAGTTACCTACGGGACCCGATTCTTTCGCCACCCTACAGCTCAGGGTTAAAGCACTTTGGAGGGGAAGCTTTTCTACTCCTACTTATGCTGTACCTGTTCTGTACATAAATGGAAGATAGATCTGGGCTATTTCTTTGTTGTATCTGATTCCTTTTCCTGGGTGAAGATTAGCCATGGGTATATTTGTATTTAATTATACCATGAGTGGCTTATTGGCAAATGTATTTTCACTAGAGCTGTTGATTAACCACAGTTAACTCATGTGATTAACTCAAAAAAATTAATCGCAATTAATCGTGGTTTTAATCACACTGTTAAATAACAAAATATCAATTGAAATTTATTCAATATTTTGAATGTTTTTCTACATTTTCATATATTTTGTAGTCTGTGTTGTAATTGAAATCAAAGTGTATAAAAGAAATAGCCTTTTTTAATTCACCTCATACAAGTACTGTAGTGCAATCTTTGTCGTGAAAGTGCAACTTACAAATGTAGATTTTTTTTGTTACATAACTGCACTCAAAAACAAAATAATGCAAAACTTTAGAGCCTAAAAATTCATTCAGTCCTACTCCTTGTTCAGCCAATCACTAAGACAAACAAGTTTGTTTACATTTGCGGGAGATAATGCCACCCGCTTCTTATTTACAATGTCACCAGAAAGCGAGAACAGGCATTTGCATTCAACTTTTGTAGCTGGCATTGCAAAATATTTACCTGCCAGATATGCTAAATATTCATATGTCCCTTCATGCTTCGGCCACCATTCCAGAGGACATGCTTCCATGCTGACGACGCTTGTTAAAAAAATAATACGTTAATTAAATTTGTGACTGAACTCCTTGGGGGAAATTGCATGTCCCGTGATCTGGTTTACTTGAATTCTGCCATATATTTCATGTTATAGCAGTCTCGGATGATGACCCAGCACATGTTGTTCATTTTAAGAACACTTTCACAAAACGTAAAGAAGGTATGAATGTGGGATTTGTAAAGATAACTACAGCACTCGACCCAAGGTTTAAGAATCTGAAGTGCCTTCCAAAATCTGAGAGAGACGAGGTGTGGAGCATGCCTTCAGAAGTCTTAAAAGAGCAACACTTTGATGCGGAAACTACAGAACCCGAACCACCAAAAAGAAAATCAACCTTCTGTTGGTGGCATCTGACTCAGATAATGAAAATGAACATGCATCAGTCCGCACTGCTTTGGATTGTTATCGAGCAGAAGCACTCATCATCATGGATGCATGTCCCCTGGAATGGTGGTTGAAGCATGAAGGGACATATGAATCTTTAACGCATTTGGCACATAAATATCTTGTGACACCAGCTACAACAGTGCCATGAGAATGCCTTTTCTCACTTTTAGTTGACTGCTATGGGTACCCACGTGGCCCCACAGTATGCCAACATTCTTATGGCTGACTTAGAACAACGCTTCCTCAGCTCTCGTCCCCTAATGCCCCTACTCTACTTACCCTTCATTGATGACACCTTCATCATCTGGACCTATGGAAAAGAAGCCCTCGAGAAATTCCACCATGATTTCAACAATTTCCATCCCACCATCAACCTCAGCCTGGACCAGTCCACAGAAGAGATCCACTTCCTGGACACTACAGTGCATATAAACACCACCCTATGCCGGAAACCTACTGACCCCTATACTTTCCTACATGCCTCCAGCTTTCATCCAGACCACATCACACGATCCATTGTCTACAGCCAAGCTCTAAGATAAACCACATTTGCTCCAATCCCTCAGACAGAGACAAACACCTACAAGATCTCCATCAAGCATTCTTAAAACTACAATACCCACCTGCGGAAGTGAAGAAACAGATTGACAGAGCCAGAAGAATACCCATAAGTCACCTACTCCAGGACAGGCCCAACAAAGAAAGTAACAGAATGCTACTAGCCGTCACCTACAGCCCCCAACTAAAACCTTTCCAGCGCATCATCAAGGATCTACAACCAATCCTGAAGGACAACCCCTCACTCTCACAGATCTTGGGAGACAGGCCAGTCCTCGCTTACAGACAGCCCCACAACCTGAAGCAAATACTCACCAGCAACCACATACCACACAACAGAACCACTAACCCAGGAACCTATCCTTGCAACAAAGCCCGTTGCCAACTCTGTCCACATATCTATTCAAGGAACACCATCATAGGGCCAAATCACATCAGCCACACCATCAGAGGCTCATTCACCTGCACATCTACCAATGTGATATATGCCATCATGTGCCAGCAATGCCCCTCTGCCATGTACATTGGCCAAACTGGACAGTCTCTACGCAAAAGAATAAATGGACACAAATTAGATGTCAAGAATTATAACATTTAAAAACCAGTCGGAGAACACTTCAACCTCCCTGGTCACTCAATTTCAGACCTAAAAGTCACAATTCTCCAACAAATAAACTTTAAAAACGGACTCCAACGATAGACTGCTGAAGTGGAATTAATTTGCAAACTGGACACCATTAAATTAGGCTTGAATAAAGACTGGGAGTGGATGGGTCATTACACAAAGTAAAAACTATTTCCCCATGCTAATTTTTCCCCTACTGTTACTCAAACCTTCTTGTCAACTATTTGAAATGGGCCATCCTGATTATCACTACAAAAGGTTTTTTTTCTCCTGCTGATAATAGCCCACCTTAATTGATTAGTCTCATTACAGTTGGTATGGCAACATGCATTTTTTCATGTTCTCTGTGTATATATATCTTCTACTGTATTTTCCACTGCATGCATCCAATGAAGTGGGTTTTAGCCCACAAAAGCTTATGCCCAAATAAATTTGTTAGTCTTCAAGGTGCCACAAGTACTCCTCGGTTTTTTTGTTTGTTTTTTTGTTTGTTTGTTTTTGCTGATACAGACTAATTCGGCTACCACTCTGAAACCTATTAGAATCATAAAACTGGAAGGGACCTCGAGAGGTCATCTAGTCCAGTCCCCTGCACTCGTGGCAGGATTAAGTATTATCTAGGTGATTCCTGGCAGGTGTTTGTCCAACCTGCTCTCCAATGATGGAGATTCCACAACTTCCTTAGGCAATTTATTCCAGTGCTTAACTACCCTGACCTAATGTCCAACCTAAACCTCCCTTGCTGCAGTTTAAGCAACATTGTAAACAAGAAGCGGACAGCATTATGTCCTGCAAATGTAAACAAACTTGTTTGTCTGAGCGATTGGCTGAACAAGAAGTAGGACTGAGTGGACATGCAGGCTCTAAGAGTTTACATTGTTTTATTTTTGAATGCAGGTTTTTTTGTACATAATTCTACATTTATAAATTCAACTTTCATGATAAAGAGATTGCACTACAATACTTGTATTAGGTGAATTGAAAAATTCTATTTCTTTTGGGTTTTTTTACAGTGCAAATATTTATAATAAAAATAAATATAAAGTGAGCACTGTACACTTTGTATTCTGTGTTGAAATTGAAATCAATATATTTGAAAATGTAGAAAACATCCAAAATATTTAAATAAATGGTATTCTCTTTTTGTTTAACAGTGCGATTAATAGGGATTAATTTTTTTAATCGCTTGACAGTCCTAATTTTCACCCTATGGGCTGGTCAGGGATAACTATTGCTCTGAGTACCCCTTAGCTGTATTCAGTTTTGTAAGATCTATGATGTTGCTTTTGCTCTTTGATTTGATAACTCCCACATCCAAAATGAGCTTTCAGGATGGTCATACCAACACACTAGTCACAACAAATACTTGTGCAAATACACAGGGTACTCATGAATATTCCCAACACTTTCTCTCTCTTCATTTGTTCACATAAATGTTTGTGGAAATCACATCAAGGGGGGGGGGGAGTCATGAAAGCCATCAAGGTGAATTGGCATGTCCTATTCGTTGAATTTTTGCAGTGTTCTCCCATATTATTAATCCTGCACCTTACATAAATAATTTTAAAAGCCTGAACTGTCTTATCATCCCCCTTTGCTTGGTTTTCTGTTTCCCTTACTCAGCCCTCTCTTTTCTGTTCTTTTCAGAGGTCTTAACATTTGTTTAATAAGGATCTCCAGTGAGAACAAAAGTGAGACAGCAGAGAAGACAAGGGAGCTCAGCAGGGAAACCCTTTCATTAAATAATTTCTACTGCTGTCCTTGAATACCGTGATATATGTTGCAACCAATGATTCCAGAAAAACTAGGGTTTCTGATTATTTTTACATATACAACTTCAGAACCACAGAAGGCAAAGAGCTATGTAACTTGCATAACCAGCACTGAACAAATAGCTCTGCAGGGGGCAAGAGGCAGATTAGCACTGGCCTATAAAAGTGTAACAAACAACTGAGTCAAGCAGTTGATAACATTAATATAGGCCTGTAGTCTTACACAACAGCTGTGTCATCGTTCAGGAACAAACTCCAGCAGCGATTCAGTACACAGATGACAGACACATTCAGTAGCTCTCGAGGCTGGCAGCTAAAGAATAGCTCTCCCTGGGAGAGGGACTGAGTCTAGCAAAACAGATTACAATTTTTATCTCTTGCTAAGAGACTTATTTTCTTAATTTCTTACATCCTTAGTTACAAATCCAGACAGTACAGAACTGTGAAACTTCTATAGCAAAGTGGTAAATCCAGACAGTTCATAAACTCAAAGAAGAAATAATGAAGTCACATGCATAGGTGGTCACTCTTAATGTTTAGGCTGTGTGACAACTGATATACAAGGAAAGAGCAGGTGCGATGCCTGACTCTGGGAGGCCAATCAAAACAATCTGTATTCATTTTTCCCACTTGTGGCTTTGACTGGCCTAAGAAGTTGTTTTCTACACCACTATGTGCACAGCCTGGTTTTGATTCCTAATCTCTTGCTCTTTAGGCTAGGAAACTGATTTGCAATCTTAGATCTCATCTGGGTTTACCTAAGACCTTGTCTACATGGTGCATCAGTGCACAACCCTACAGTGTGGACTAGTATGTTTCACACTAGCTGGCCCATGTGGCCTCTGCTAGTACACACAAGAATTCCCTAGTTAATTTAGTGTTATTTGAAACATGATTGATGAAAGTAAGGTGCCAAAATGCCTTTGAATATTTGGCCAGAAGGGACAGTCTGGTTGGGACCATTCAGCCCGTTTAACTAAAGCAGGTAGTGTTTCTTTTAGGCATTTGCATATAGTCAGTACTCCCCGACTGTTCTTTCCAATGACAGGCTTGTGTATATGCATTGGGATAGACCTGTGTTGAAGTGATTCCTGAGGAATGTCTGCCTCCCCAGAGGTTTTAAGTTTGGAACAACCTAGCAGAAAGAGGAGCCCCTACCATTCAGACAAAACAACTGAGCTTCCTAGTGGTTTCCACGTGAAATAATGAATCCAATCCAATAAAACACACAGGCCTTAAACCAGCTACAATGAGCCAGATGTTCAAAGCTGGTGTAAATCAGTATAGTTCAACTGACTTCAGTAGAAGCATGTCAAGTTATACTAGCTGAGGCTCTAGGCCAATGACTAAAATACATCAGACTCGGTACCAGTACAAACAAAAATGAATCAAGTTAGCACAGTGAGGGGGTGGAGAACTTGTGTACAAGCTACATCCTGCCCCACTTCACACCTAGCTTCAGTCTCCATCTAGTTTAAGTGGTTGGGTTCTGTGGTGGTGGTGGGAGGGGTGGGTCGCATGTGCTGTAGGGTATAAAGCAGGAGTAGTCTATTTTTTGTCAAGGTCCAGATTTCTTGGTCAAGGTCCAGACTCCAGAGAAAATTTAAAAAAACAAAAACACTGATAATAAGAAGTAAATAAAAAGATTTTGGGGTCCGTTCAAAAGCATCTGGAGGTCCGGATTTGGCCCCGCGGTCCACCTATTGGCCACCCTTGGTATAAAGGATTCCTTTTCCCCAACAATTGATCCATGGCTCCTATTACAGCTCTGAGGCTACACCAACTCACTGCTCCTATTCTCCCCCTCTGCTGATGGCCATGGCTCATGGATCTTCATAGCAACGGATCCATTAGATCTTCCCCAGTCTGCGTTAGCCCTCCTTACAAGCCCTTTGTGCACAGCAGCATAGTGGAAGGTCCAACAAGTGCTCCCCAAATCCAGCCTCCCCCTTGGAACAGAGTCTGACTGCCTCCACTGAATCTGGACACCTCTGCAACCCTGGATGAGAGGTTTGGGAGCAGTATTCATACCTGATAGTCTACTTCAGTTAGCTGTACTGACTGAAAGTGTTAAAAAAAACAGAAGCAAATGCTGCCTGTGTGAACTCATGACCATTGTTGCTCATGGCTATTTTATAATAACCACTTTGAAGCTTCTCTCTTCATATAAGTCATTACAATAAGAGTCACACCCAGGTTCCATTGCAAAACCAGATCTGTCCTGCGTGCACACATTACAGACCAGCTTCACTTTTTCCAGGAAGTGACTGAAACCTTATACAAACCTACATTTTCTCCAACCCCTGGAGGCCTCATGTCAGGGAAGCACATACATACTTAAAGCATATGCTTAAATCCCGGTGACGTCAATAGGATTTAAGCACTGAGCCTGTGAGCTTGTCCACACGGCGACGCTCAGGAAAATTAAGACAATAACTAATGCGTTCCAATGTCATATCCTTTTAAAGTGCATTCAACACCTGTCTGAATGCTCTCATTCAGAAGTAAAGTGGCCTTCGTTCACCCTGTGAAGGGTGTTAAGCTAAATCAAAATAAGGCCTCTTTATTTCTGAAGAATAGCATTCATTTGAGTTTTTAACTTCACCCCAGTACTTGATTAGTCTTAACTTTCCTGAGGGTATGTCTACTTAACTTTTCCCATCAGCAGCAGGGTAGGTAATCCACCTCCCTGAGAAGCAACAGCTAGGGTGATAAAAGAATTCTTCCGTCAGTCCAGTGTTGTCTACATTGTGACTTTTAAGGTGGACTTAATGCCACTCAGGGGTGTGGATTTTATACACCCCTAACCAACAGTTAAATCAACCTAATTTTCTAGTGTAGACCAGGCCTATGTTATATTTCTCAGGCCAGGTCTACACTAATGGTCTATATCAGTATAACTACATCACTCAGGGGCGTGAAAAATTCCTATCCCTGGCTGACATAGTTATACCAACTTAACCCTCCCCCTACCCCCGTGTAGACAGAGCTCTACTGACGAGAGAGCTTCTCCCATTGACATAGATACTACCTCTTGGGGATGTGGATTAACTACGCTGACAGGAGAAGCTCTCCCATCGGCGTAGGAGCATCTTCACTAGGCGTTACAGCAATGTAGCTGCGCTGGTATAGCTCTGCTGCTGTAGATGAAGATAAGCCCTCAGTTATTTATAACTGTTTCTGTTAAATGGCCACTATATAAAAAGCCAACCGTAGTTTCTCTTTCACAGTACTGTGAATCCCAAAGGTCATGAGTTAGGTCCCAAAAATTGGGACTTCAGTTAAAAATCAGGTTTTTATAAAAAATAAATGTGTTTATTTGCCATCTGTTTTTTGAGCCTTCAGGGTCCACTCAGGTCAAACGTCCAAGCTTTTCTAACCCACATGGTTGTGGAGAAATCAAATACAGATGCTCCCCGACTTACGCAATTGTTCTGTTCCAGAATGCCTTGCATAACTTGAATTTTGCATAAGTTGGAAATGTCTACCCTACCGCTACGCAAAAAACCCCAAAACAACACCTCCTATTTCTAGCTTATGGAACTTTTTCCGTAAGTGCGGATTTGCGTAAATTGGGTCTTGCATAACCCGGGGAGCGTCTATAAAGCCATCCCAGGAAATCATGAAAATAACTGCTCAGTTTTAGCCTCCTCCAGCAATATCCACATGGTCAGCACCACAGCGATATTCTGGTCTCCCACCTCATCCAAAACCACTGTGATACAGCATAGCCAAAGGGCAGCAGGAGAGTGTTTTATTTGTATGTTTTTTTTTTGAAGCAGAAAAGAATTTTATTTGTGTAACACTTACAAGAAATCACCAAAAAGGATAAAGCAAAACTATGCAACAAAACAAAAGCAAACACAAGGTATAACACAGCAGCCTTCAGGAGGGGGAAGTGTTCAGGCTAGCCTGGGCCCAGAGTGGGGGGGCTTCCTCGACACTCGTGGTCTTCCACCCTCCTGAGTTACCTGGTGGCCTAGAGCGGGGGGGCTTCCTCGACACTCATGGTCTTCCACCCCTTCGAGTTACCTAGTGCCATGCCCAGTGTCACCGATTATTCCTCTCCTGAGAGTGCCCGACAAGATGGGCACGGCTGCGGGGTGGGCGGTTTGGGGGTGGGGAGAACGTACACCACGTGTGATAGGACCCCTCCTAGGTGACAGTGATGATGGTATCCACAGCGGCAATGGCTGGGGCTGGGGTCTCTCGCTCTTCCCCTCAATCAAAGGGTCAGACGGAGGGAACCAGACGGGGTCACCGAGCAGAGAACCTTGGACAGCGCCCACCGCTCCTCGAAGGTGTCAAGGGAGTCGGTGGATGCCGCCCAAAGGAACTCCGCCCGGATACGTGAATGTACTGAGGATCGGAAAATGGCCCTACAATCGCAGGACGCTTCATTAGCCAACCTCCCCTCTCTGGTTTTATAAATGGCTGTTTTAGCTAGGGCTAGGAGGAGGTTAACCAGGAGATCTCGCAAGTTTGTGGGGCCACGGATTGGGAGTGTGTAGATAAAAAGGTGAGGGGAAAAGTGTAGCCAAAAGCGTAATAAAATATTCGTGAGGAGCCGGAAAAGGGGCTGCAGCCTGGCACACTCTAAATATACGTGCGCCAGGGTTTCCCTCATGTTGCAAAAAGGGCAAGTATCCGGGATGGGGGTGAACTGTGTCAAAAACACGCCCGTGCTCACAGCTCCGTGAAGGAGCCGCCAACTAATGTCCCCGACGGGCCTCAGGACCAAAGTGGAATATCAGGCTGGCCCACCGGGGTTGCTCACCCTCCAAAGGTGGCAGGAGGTCCCGCCACTTTGTATCGGGGCGGGACACCAGGGTGTGGGCGTGAAGGGTGAGAAGCGTGAGTGTGTATAGATATTTCCGTGGCGCGATTTGGAAGCTCACTGGCTGCAGTTCATGCAGCCGGCTCGCAGTGAAAGGGTGAGGGGTTTGTTGGGATCTACGGGGTAGGGGCCCAATTGAAAGGTCCGGCGGGCCTGGGGTAGAGGGTGGGCGGGGTGCACCCTCGCGCAGGCCTCGGTTGAAATAAGCCCGAGCAGCGGGCGTCAAGGCGGCCTTCACCTCCTGAAGTACGCGCCGGGGGGTATGAGGTCTGGAGAACCCCATGCGCCGAGCGAGCGTCAGGGGATCCAGCCAGTCTCCCCGGTCGTAGTCCAGGAGGTCTCCGACTCTCGTGACTTCTGCCAGGACCAAACTCTGGCACATCGAGCGGGACTCCGCCGCCTGCACACGGAGCTGGGGGTTGTGTAGCAGGGGCTCCGCAAGGAGATCTGCTCCCACAGTGGCCGCCACGGACCTGGTTGTTGAAAACAGTTTCCAGGTCCGGAGGAGGTCCTGGTAGAAGACCGGCAGCCCGGAGAGGTCTTGTGAAAAACCTCTCGGACAAAGATAAAAGAGCTGCCGGTCGTATCGGAGCCCTTGGAAGCGGCACAGGAAGGCGTGCGCCAATATGCTCCACGTCGAACTACCTGCACTATGGAGGAGCCTCTGCAGGGCCTGGAGGTGGAAGACACGGACCTGAGTGTGCAGACACTTCAGGCCCTGCCCTCCTTCCTTCAGGGGTAGATGAAGAACCCCAACAGGGGCCCAGTGCAGTCCTGACCAAAAGAACTCTAGAATCGATGTCCGGAGGTTGGTCAGGAAACCCGGGGCCGGGACCAGGGTGTTGAGCCGGTACCAGAGTGTGGACAGGACTAGTTTGTTAAGCACCAGTGCTCTCCCTCGCAGGGAGAGACATCGGAGTAGCCTCGTCCATTTCCGGAGCCGCTCTATCACCCCGCCTTCTAAATTTTGCCAGTTCTCCAGCGGAGAAGGGTGCGTGGCAGAAAGGTAAACGCCGAGATAGAGCAGTGGACCCACGCTCCACCGGATGGTCTGAAGCACGGGTGGGAGGGAGCTCACCTGCCGCCAGTCCCCCACCGCCAAGCCAGAGCTCTTGACCCAGTTGACTCGGGCGGAGGAGGCTGCTGAATAGATGGCCTGGCAAGCCTCCACCCGCGCCAAGTCCCCTGGGTCCTGGACCATGAGGAGCACGTCATCGGCGTACGCCGACAGGACCAGCCGCAGCTCCGGCTCCCGCAGCACCAACCCCATGAACCTCCTGCGGAGGAGACAGAGGAAGGGCTCGATCACCAGAGCGTACAGCTGGCCCGAGAGGGGGCACCCCTGCCGTACTCCTCGCCCGAAGCTGACCGGTTTGGTCAGGGTCGAGTTGAGCCTAACCAGACACTCCGCGGAAGCGTACAGCACCGGAGAAAACTCACAAACTGAGGTCCGAATCCAAACGCCTGCAGAGTGCCCAGGAGGTACCCATGGTCCACTCTATCGAACACCTTCTCCTGATCAAGAGACAGGAGGGTGAACGACAGACCGTCTCTACGCCCGAGTTCCAAAAGATCTCGGACTAGAAATAGGTTGTCAAAAATGCTGCGACCCGGGACAGTATAGGTCTGGTCTGGGTGGATCATGTCCGCCATCACGGACCTTAGCCACAGTGAGATTGCTTTCACTATGATTTTGTAGTCCGTGCTAAGGAGCGAGATGGGACGCCAGTTTCGTAAATCGCGGAGGTCCCCCTTCTTCGGCAACAAGGCGAGCACTGCTCGCCTGCACGAAAGAGGGAGGACCCCGCCCTGCAAAGACTCAGCCCAGACAGTGGCTAGGTCTGGGCCAAGGATGTCCCAGAACGCGCAGTAGAACTCCACGGTCAGCCCGTCCATGCCCGGAGATTTATTGGTGGGCATGCGACGGAGGGCTTCCGAGAACTCGGCCAGGGTGAGAGGCAGCTCTAGTCGGTCTCGGTCGCCCACGCTGACCGTGGGGAGTTCCTCCTAGAGCACCCTGCAAGCGCCAGGATCGGTCGGATCCAGGGAGAAAAGGCTTGTGTAGAAGTCACGGGCCCTCCCACACATCTCCACCGGATCCGTGAGGGGGGTGCCGTCTTCTGCTAGAAGGCAGGTGACGTGTTTCTTGGCCCCCCTCGTTTTCTCCAGGGCGTAGAAGAAACGGGAGCCGTGATCCATCTCCCGAAGGGCATTGCTGTCCACCCCATTCCTAGCTGCAAAAAGCTGTCCATCTGTCCGATTACTTTTTTAATCTTTGAAGCCCATGTCCTGTGTTGTAGGACAACGCATTGTTTCCTTCCTCGGAGCTTCAGTCCAGGAAATGTTTCTCCTCCTGAGTCATAACAAGATTCATTTTAAAATGCATCGAAATAAGGCATTAAGTTCATGCTCACTAGCTTTCTGTACAGAGAGCACAGTGCAAACTGTATAAAGCAAGAAGAGTAGGTGCATTCTGTGAACAACCTATGTTACAACTGGTCTTCATGGAATAAATGTAAGATGGTGTAAATTTAAAAAAACAGGACAGGCCTGATTTTTATTTCACACTGGGTCAGTCACATTGTAAAACTTGTAGGAGATGTGAGCTTTACTTTTGAATTTAACCTAATACCACCTAGCTTTTATATAGCACTTTTCATCAGTAGATCTCAAAGTATTCTACAAAGAAGGCAAATATCATACTCTGGCTTACAGAAGGGCAAACTGAGACACAGAGAGAGTTAAGTGACTTGTCCAAGGTCACCCAGCAGCCAGGGACAGGGACGGTAATATAACCGATATCATCGGAGTCCCAGTCCAGTGTTCTATCCACTAACCTAGGGATCAGGCTAGTGTAAAGTACTCTTTTGTAGCTGGACCAAATGCGTAGGAGTGTCCACACTAACTTTTACAAATGTGTTATGTATCTTTGGTTAAATGATTGCCAACTAACTTAAGGTACTTCAGTCTAGTGAAGGCAAGCCCTCCCCCCCGCCCCCCGCCCCAGGAAGAAATGGCATATTTGGTGATAACTGACCAAATACTGCTCACCGTAGCTATATGAGAAATCCCATGGTTTCAGTGAGACATATGTATGAGTAAGGTGAGAAGGATTTGGTCTAAAATATGTACTAATTATCCACAAGGCTGGAGCAGCTCTGATCCATTCCTGTTTCATCTGTTAAAAAGATTTGAAACTGCACTGAAGTAAAATTAAGTTGACAGAGGCAGCGTAAGGCTGTTTTTCATGGTTAGCTCTTTCCTGATATTGTCCACGATTCTGTAACTTCACAGAGATCCTGTTGGTTTCAGTGGAAATTCACTGCAGGAGCAGTTGCAGACCTGGGCACTTTACATAGAGGTCTTGCTGTCATAGTAGTCTAGCCTCCTAATACTGTTCAAAATGCTCATGTAACATTCTTACATAAGAACTCATGGCCTTGTGTGTTCTGAAGTCTATGGTTGTTTAACCAGACAAATACCTGCCAACCACTGAAAGTTATACTTGGGGACGTTTTAAGGAGAGAAATAGGCACAAGTCCATAAAACTCCTTTAGACTAGAATAGCTTTTTGGAGGGATGGAGCAGAGACATGGAAAATAATTTGCTAGAAGAATTAGGGACTGTCTCTCCCCAGCAGTAATTCATATTGAATTGCATCCCTGCAGTTGGCAATCTGGAGCCTGCTTCTGGTCTCACCTACACTAGGCGAAGTCAGGAGCAATTTCATTGAAGTCAATGGGCCAAACAGGTGTAAACAGCTACCAGATCAGAGTAGTAGTGTTTTACACTCACTTCTGCACAGGTGTAAATGACTACACAAGGAGCAAGGAAGAATCAGGAACAGGGCTACATTAAAGCATAGGCACTATAAGCATTTGCCTAAGGCCTCCCGACTCCTGAAGTCATGTTTGTTACAATCCCAGCTTTCATTTACAAAATAAAATAAGATTTATGAAGAAAACCTTGAAAACGTAAGATGGGTGTGACCAATGCAGTGACATCTGCTTGAGTCTACAGAGAGCCTGAACCAACAGCTACAGAACAATTAAGTCCAAGCCTCACTGCTCTGGGAGACCCTGCTGACAATATCCCAGCAAAGAATTGTGTGTGGCAGAAGAGTGCAGTGGGCTCCACACACCCACCTAAACATTCACCTGAAGGAGAGGTGGAGCTGGGGTGATAGAGGCCCTGCTGCACCTCTCCCACTGCTCCCTGTGAGAAGAAGCCCCCTCCTCCCCCCACCCACCCACACACATCCTGCCACCTGCCTTTAAAAATGAGAGGGCTTTTTGCCATCACAACCCCAAGTGGGTGATAGAGGCATGGAGCACCATGTGATGGTGTGCCCTGGGCCCCAGAATGCCCTGTTGGCACCATTCCTGCAACACCAATTGAGCCCACTATCTAACAAGCTGTTCTACAGTCTCCAGAAAGATTAGATCTGACTAGCTTCAGGAAACTTCTGCTGCTTCCCAACCCCCTACCTCAGCAGCAAGGAGAGGGTGAAGTCTAACTATCAATGTCACAACAGAGAGCCTTAGATGCAAGGAATACAGCTGATAGTAACCAAGGCAAACAACCAGCATGACTTAGCTTCTACCTCCTGTGTTGTACAGGAAGTCAGACTAGAAGATTATAGTTGTCTTTTCTGGCCTTAAAATCTCTTTAGTAGTATGTTTTTATTAGGTGGCTGCAGTTGTTTTCATTACTTAGACTTTAAACTCTTTGGGGCAGGGACTGCCTTTGTTCTGTGTTTGTACAGCACCCAGCACCAGGGGGTCCTAGTCCATGAATGCAGCTCTTAGATGCTACTTCATACACATAATGGGAATACAATCTATGTATTGGTTTAAGCTTGTAAAACACTCTGCTAGCCTTTGTGATGGAGACTACAATGGAAATTTAAGAAGTCAATCATTAAAGTCTCCTATTGGCCTGTATTATGTAAAATCTTTCACAATTTACTGGGAATAATCAGTTTTTTGGGGCAGGGTTGTCCTTGCACAGAAGCAAAAAATCTATTATGTTTGCACTTGCATCAAGCTACATTGGAGTAGGGTTAGGAAGAGATGATCAAACTCCAAAGCATTACAGGTAAAATTATAATTTGGCTCAGGTAACTAAAATGATTACACAGCCCCTATTAAGTTAAAAACAGAGCTGCTTCATCCAGAATTCAGAATCATAACAAACCTTCTTGAAAAAAAAATGAAGGAACTAGTAGTTAGAATATTCCGAGAAGCACTGTATGTGTTAGCATATCAATGTCACTTGCGTGTCAGTCAGTCTGTTTCAGGGCACTCAAAATTTGTACAACTTATCAATAGAGCATGAGTTCATGGCTAACCTCAAAATCAACTTGTTTAAATCAGTTCAATATGGAATAGGGGAAGAGCACATCATCATACTGTAGGGTTACCATATTTGAACATTCAAAAAGGAGGACACTCCATGGGGAGGGAGGGTGTATTTGCTCGCACCCCCCGCCCCAGCCCTGCCCCAACTCCACCCCTTCCCTGCCCCCATTCCAACCCCTTCCCCAAAGTCTCCACCCCCTCCCTGCCCCATTGGACCCCTTCCCCAAATCCCTGCCCCAGCCCCACCTCCTCCCCTGAGTGTGCCGCATTCCCCCTCCTCCCCGCTGCACAAAACAGCTGTTTTGCGGCGCAAGCACTGGCAGCTAGGGGGGAAAAGCGGGCACTCTCTCGAGTGATCAACATTCACTTTCTTTCTCGAATGAACAACTCTTCTTTGGGAAAAATAATAATGGCAAAATCCTGGACATTTTTAGATATTTAAAAATTCCACCTGGACGGCAATTTAAGAACCAAAAAGCTGGACATGTCTGGGAAAATACAAACGTATGGTAACCCTATCATAGTGGCAAATGACCCAGTCCTTGGGGAGCCAAAGTCACTGGCTGAACTGTTGTTAAGGCGTTTCTGCAGTGCAGAGGAGGGAAAGTGCTGAGGTGAAGTGCTGAGGAGGGAAAATTTCTTCCTCACAAAAGGGAGCTGTGAAGCACCTGAATGGCTGCAAAACCTGCCCTGAATGTGCAAGTCTGTGGATAAGACCCACATCCCTACTTTTGCCCATTTATGCCGAATTAAAGGGCTAGTGCATCACTAAGGGGCTCTACACATGCTGGATCCACCCAAGGGTGGAAGACAGCCAGAGGCAAAATAAAGTCACATGGCTGATGGATTGTCCTGATATCCAACTGCAGAGGACATGGAGACTGCGTGTGGAAGACAAGGACACAGCCTTATCCCTGAGGTGCTCCACAGGCAGGATTCCATAATCCAAAGAGGATCTTTTAGTGGGGGAATCTTATTTGTCTGATTGGCACTTTCCGCAGACATGGCTCCCTGGGCACCCAAGTCCCTCCCAGCCCAGTCAGAACTGTCAGGACAGCGTGGTGTTGACATGTGCCAAAAGGCAGAATTCCTCAGCAGAGTTCCAGCCTCTCGATCCCTTGATTAATCCTGTTCATCTGTTATGCTGACTCAAAAACATAGCTGCAGTACACTAGGACCCTCGTTTGCAATGGTAAATCAGACTACTGGTTTAATACCACACAGGTTTGCCAAACAGAATGGTATTTTCTACCTACCAGGAAAATGTAAACAGAGACTTCACTGCTACATATCCCAACATTATTTCCACTTAGTTTCAAGCATAGGGCAATTCACAGACTTTTCTACTGCTGCCCTGAAAAGCACTGGATGCAGCTGACAGTTTGGGTGGTGACACAGAAAGCATACTGGGTTTTAGATTTCCTTGCAAGTGAATCAAGGGTGGAAGCAGCTGCTGGTTTTCTAGCACAGTTTTTTCATTCAAAGTTTCACATGTTCCCTTTGGAGCTTGCCTCAAAAGTGTGAAGAGAAGAATATAGGATCAGGGGATTCTCTCTGGTAGAAGTTATTTATGGCATCCTGGGTACAAAGAAGCATGTGATAGTTTTACAAAAGGAGTACTTCAAATGGAGTTAGGATCAGATTATATCAGGAAGAGAAGGTGTTCTTACCTCTTACTTCTATGAACAAAAACGGTATAAAACCTGATTCCACAGTTCATACTAAACTAAGCTCCAGTTGAAATCCCTGGAAATTTTGCCTGAGTGAGGACAGCAGAACCAGACACACAGACAACTACGTGTTTCTGTAGTGCTTGTGCTAATTCCAACATCTCTCTCCCAGCCCAACAGTTCATTAAACTAATAAATGTAATTGATTAAGAGCTGAGAGATTTGGAGACAGTTGGTTTCTAACCTGATCTCCTGGCATTTGAGAGTGATAATGGCAGGTGTACATATCCAATATAGTATCTTCAGATTTTCCCCCCAAATAGAATCAAAGTCACTTTCTATTTTTGAGCCAAGCTACCGCATCATTCTTCCCCTTCCCCTGTACTGTAACCTAAGCTGGCCCTGGCAGTACTGAGTTTTCAGTTCTTTGACCTTTCAGCTGTGTTCTTGAAACTGACTGGTTTTATCCTGTCTGCGATAGCTCCAGGTTCAGTTACACTGATAACATTTCACGGCAGGAGATACTACTCAAAGTTAAGGTCTTCTGAGCTTTCCAGCAGAAACAGGGAAGGAAAATGGCTTACATTCAATTAAATGGCTACAGGTCGAGAATGGCTCATTGTTAGGTTGGGACATTCCATGTTGACAGAGCAGCACAAGGGCTAGTGCCACTTAACATAAGTCCTATTCTGAGGGCTACATAGGGGCTTAAGTGAAGCACAGACTCAATGCTGGGCCTTTTTGCACAAGAGCAAATTTCACCTGCTGAGCCTAATTCTGCAGTCCTTACTTCTGGAAGACGCCTGTTGAACTCACTGGATAGTTTGTTTTTGTAAAGGAGGGTGGAATCAGGCCATCTGTAAAGTCCAACTGCTTGCCTTCTCTCTTTTAAACGTACAGATGGCTATGCATTTATATTAAAAAACCCAAAACAAAATTCACTGCACACACAGTTCTTGCCCAGGAGAGAGAGAGAACAAGTCTCATCATTTAGTGCAGTACTGGAAGGCGTTCAGATACTACACTGACGAGCTCCATTTAAAAACCTGTATAGGACTAGAACAGAGGAAGTGAAGTGAATGTTGAAGTGTTGATGTTGTTTGTCAGCTAGATCGGGGTTCTCAAACTGGGAGTTGTGACCCCTTAGGGGGTCACAAGATTATTACATGGGGGGTCGTGAGCTGTCATCCTCTACCCCCAAACCATGCTTCGCCTCCAGCATTTATAATATAATTTATTAAATATTTTTAAAAGTGTTTTTAATTTCTAAGGCAGGGGTCACACTCATAGGTTTTCTGAAAGGGGTACCAATACAAAAGTTTGAGAACCATTGACCTAGATGTTGCTTTTTGGAGTGTTGATGCCGTTTATCAGCTAGATGTTTTTTGCCTCTCATGCGCTGCGAAGGCTGGGGAAGGAAAGGGAGAGATTTTTGCTGATTTTGACTATGAAAAAGAATTGCAGGTTTCCACAAAAAAGCGTGGGTTCTTTTTGTTTAGCCTCAGGTATCAGGGATGTTAAGACTTTTATTCCCTTTTTGTTGGGGAATCTCAGAATCTGGGGCTTGAATCTTTCTTCCAACCATTTATTTGGTGTTAGAGTTAAATGGATGTTAGCACCAAGCACCAGAAAGTTTTAGTCAGTCTTACTAACCCCTTCCCAATTGTTGAGTTTTCTGCCTCGTTACATCCACTAGTTCCCCAGTTGTCTATCAAGGCTTCTAGCAATGATAAGATCTGAATTTCTTAGGTAATCTCCTCTCTTCCCTACTCCCCTCTGTACAATAATTTAAAATACCAACACAAACTTTAGGTTTTCTTCATACATTATTAAGAGGCAAAACAGGGCACAGAGCCAATGGTTTTTCCTTTTAGGTCACCTTTAATAAAACTGATAATAGCACTCTCGCCAATAAACTCTCTGTTTTACACATTTTACATGGCTGAATCACCTATTACTGGGGTGGAATTATATTCCTTTTTCAAAATAGTTTAAATACAGAACACAAGTGTTTTGTAAGTTTGGCATGTATCAGCTATTAGCATCTACTTAAAGATTTCTGTCTTCTCCATGTGTGATGCTTCTGCTTAATAGTAGATTGTTTAGTTTTAAAAATTCTCCCTTTTTTAAAGGCCAGATGTAGAGCCCTTACTCACAGCAGGGAGTATTTACTCATGTGATTAGACTCACTGGCTCCATGGAAATATGAGGGAGTAATGGCTCACCATTGTGACAGCCCTGGAGACCAAAATATTCTGTTTATCCCAAACAGATGCATTGCTGCTGCCTATTTTGTAACTGTCTCCCTGATGCCTTGGCAATTTATTTCAATGTTGAACTGAAGCAGCCACTCCCAGGGGCAAGAGGGTAATGCAGCTTCCACAGCCCATTGAATCCATTGCCTGTCTGCTGAAACTGCCAACATGATGGCTAACAGTTAATGCCATTCTGGATGGTGCTTTGTGATAAAGAAACTTGTCCATGGTTTCATAATATGTACACTTGTTTGTACGTGTTCGCACCATCAGCTAAAGTCTAACTCTCCCTTTTTAAGCAATTGTAAAGCTCTATCAACTTTTCATGCTCCAAAGAGGGGAAACAATGCTGTTGTACAAGTCTCAAGCTTCTCACACACCCAGGGAACTTAAAGCTCAAGCTATCATTCCATATAAAAGGATGATAAATGGCAGCCTGGCTATACAAGATGGATAACTTATTACCTATTCTCTACATTGTTAATAAACCGGCATTGCTACTTTAGAGTAAAGATCCTGTGGTAATGCATGGTAACTTCCCTACACTTTCTCATGGACCATCTCTGCGGGTGAGAGCATGGCTCAGTCTGCTCCCAGTCAGTCCTTGGACTCTGCTGAGACTGCCAGCTAGTGCCAAGTGTGGCAATGGATTTTGGTTTTGCCATGTCCACAGAGGGCACCAAATTCATTCCACATAAGCCTCTGAAGGGTCATTAGACTGCAACTCTCAGCCCTACTCACAGACTCTAACTGGCAACCTAGACGTGAAAAATGGTACATCTTATTACCAATTCCTGAGTCATCCACTTGCTCTTGGAGATATACTGAAAATAAAGTTATTTAACACAGATCATTATCATCCAATATACAACTAACCCTGCCCCTCATTTATCTACTACCTGCATCTCGGAAGGTGATTCCCATATACCCACAATTTTTTATTCAGTCTAGACTAGGGCTAGGCTATTCAGGTTCTTATGACTCATCACAACTGCATCTGAACACCTTCCAGAAGTCCATTATGTGAGATGAGTAACATATTTCTCTCTCTCCACATCTCCTCAGAGGCAAAATAGCGTGTGAAGATTATTGTTTCATTGGGTTTTGTAAAAATAAGTTATAGGTACAATATGCTGTATGTGTATTAGGCAAGGCAAGGCAATCAAAGAAGTGGAAAGTGGTGAAGTCTGTGGTGGTACTTAATTCCTAAAGCAATGTGCCACACAGCATTACCGTTGCAGTGGGCAGTCCCAGTGTGCCTGAGGAATGGAAAGAGAGTACTTGTGGCGCCTTAGAGACTGCCACAAGTACTCATTTTCTTTTTGCAGATACAGACTAACACGGCTGCTACCCTGAAACCTGAGGAATGGAGTTATCTATCTATGGCACCAGGGCTGTAAGAATCTTCTAGAACTCATAAGATAAGCAAGGCTTTGGGGGGGTCTAATCAGCAGTTGAATAAGTATTCAAGAAGTAAAATAGGCAGGAGAGCCAGAGATTCAGTAAGCAGTGCTGAACTAAGTATTGGGACACTGTGCTACCCTATTTTGTATAAAACATAAAAGCCATGGTCCTGATTACTTGAAACAAAACACACACAGCACAAACATACACGCAAGCCTTGGACTTTCCACAAGCATTGCGGAGTCTAGCCTTATTTCCCTGGCCAATTTCCAATTTACCAGAGGTAGGCACATTGAATCTCTAGTAACAACATAGGTAAGCCCAGTTGGACACAATATTCTTGTGGATAAACTTCTTGTCCTAAACTTGTGCTAACAGCTGCTTTGTTCCACCCTAGAAATGGCTACATTCCAGTGACAGAAGAAGGGATTCCTTTTGTGTACAAGATGCAGTTTATAAAGCATTTAGGGATACTTTGGGAGAAAAGCTTAAATTCTATAGCACTTAATGACACCCTCATGCTAGTTTACTGCATGTGTTTTTTAATCTTCCTGAAACTTGTTTAATCCACTGGGAATCGCAAAGTCCAGGAATCTTGATTCTTAAGCAACCTCATGTGGATTTGTTTGACCAAAATTTCCTCATTTGTAACGTAAGAGTACTGGCAGAGCCAGGCAGAGGTGGTTAAATATTTTTTAGACATTGTGTTATCAACTCATTGTGTGATTCCATGTCCCTGAAGTGTTATATAATCTTTCAACATTATTAAGAATGGACTTTTCTTTTCATGAGATCATGGGACATTTTTAGTTCACACCGAGTGCACATTTTCAGTGAAATCAAGCACAGAATAACTGGTCTACAGGAGAAAACCAATGAACATAATACTATGTGGCATAAGGGAGACCCCCCACAAAAAAAACTATAATAAAGGAAATAAATGAAACTTGGCAAACGCCTTCAAAGATGACAACATATGTCAAGTGTATGGGCAGAGCCATCCTTACCCATATACAAAATACACAGCTGCGTGGGGCATCAAATTTCCTGATGCCCTGCACAGCTACGTGCTGCTCCAGACCCTGCTCCAGCTCTTCCCCAAGGCCCCCGCCCCTGCTCCGCTCTGCCCCCCCTTCTCCCCGCCCCGCTTTGCCCCCACTGCCCTGAGCTCTGCAGCAGGGCCGGGCCCGCACTCATAGGCGGTGGGAAGTGCAGTGACCCGGCCCCAGCACAAACTGCTGGTGAGTGCTGTGGGGTGGTTTTCCCTCCACCCCAAGCCAGCCCTGCCCCCCCGCAGATGGCCCTGTGTATGGGCCAAGTAATGGCTTAATAAGCAGCAAAGATGAAGAAATTGAGTCTTCCATTTGGTCTTGCCCCAATAGTGCGACCACAAGGGTCAATACTATTATATTTGTACCTCCACTCAGGGAGCTTTTAACATGGGGTACGGCAAAGTGTCCTTTAAAAAAAAAAAAAAAAAAAGCTCACAAAGGAAAGACTATTGTAAGCTCTTTGGGGCCTCACTGTGCTGTGCACTGATAGGAAGACGGGCTGAGAGCCCCAGTCTGGCCTGGTACCTCTGTTACCACACTACAAATAATAGTAAGTGCACATAATTAACACATCCTACACACATGGAATTTACAACTGGTAATTATAAGAGCATTTCATGTAAACAACAAAAATATCAAAACCTGAAGCTGGGATTGTTAGAAGCATTCAGTATTGGCCCAATTCTGCTTCCATTGAAGCCACCAGGAGTTTTACTATGGACTTGAACAGGACAGAGTTAGATCCTACTCCTAAATCCTACTTATAAATAAAATCAAACAGCCATCCCAAGTGTCTGATATTTTAATTAACTACTTATTGCCTACCTCAAGAATCTGGGTGCTTGATCGCTGATCTGTTCAGCTTTGTTGCCCTAAAAATATTAATAAAAAAATAGGATAGTGTAAATGAGTCTACTCACTGCTAGGTACGCCCTCATGGCCAGGCATAGCATAGCAGCTCTCTCGCTTCTCTAGCATTCCCCTGCCAACAGTCACTACAGTAACAAGCTCAGAGTCACCATTTTAAGTCTACCCCTTTAAGGGTCACAGTTGTCCAAGCTGAGTCCCAGAATGTCTTTAACACAAAGTCCTTCCACCCTCGCTCTGGAGCTTTTCCTCAGAGCATCTCCAGGGCTTAGCCAGCAGCCCTCCTTCTAGGCTCAATAACCCTTGCAATGGAAGAGGAATCCTGTCTCACCCTCTACTCAGGGTTCTAGCCCAGGGCCCTGTACTAAAACCACAAGGTCATCTTCTTTATCTGCACTGCCATTCTCCCTATGCCACTGCCTCTCTCACAAGACTGCTTAAGTTCCCTTCCGGGTTTCACTGTCTTTTCCCTGCTTAATCAGGGTCTCTCCCAGGCCTCCCTGTCTGGAGAGCTTTCCTTGCTGCTCTGAACTGCCTACCTAACTGAGGGGTAATTCACCCTGTTATAGATAGATTCTGTCCTTTAATCTGGATTCAGTGTGCTACTGCAGTAGTGTATATGGGCCAGAACTGTGCCCTAAGGGTCATAGGAGAATTTCCCCACTACTAGCTTAGTGGAAGACCTCTATAATAAGCCCTATGATGGGCTATTTGCAAGCCCTTGTGCAGGGGGCACATTAGGCATGCAGCAGGGTGTGTTGTAAGATGAGAGCCTAAGCAACCACATAGTCAATGAACATGGCTTCTGATGTGTTAGCCAGCATCTTAACAAGGGTTAAGAGTATTCTTCAGTCATGTGAAGCTACACTTGAACAAACAGTATTGAAAAGCAGACCCTTTTTGCCTATCAAGACAGGACTCTAGGGCACAACTCTAGGCCTTACACACTGCCAGAGTGGGATAGGGGCATCTGATTAGGGGCCAGAATCTCTCCCTATATTTTTGGAGTCACATTTTAGGGCACCACAACAGCCCAGAATCCTGACTGCCCACAGGTGACTTCATTCTGTGCGCCAGGAGGCACAGCCCCACATTTCAGTTACACAGAGGAGGGAACCCTAGATCCAAACCTCCAAACTTTGAGCAAGTTTGATTAGATTGGATCCAGATTCATTGCTGGCCATGACTGTTTTCTGTAATGGGCCAAACCAAAATCCTAGAGTCAAAGACAACATACAGTAGGGGAGCTTGACTCTCAATCAGAATCTTGGCTTAGGTTTGTCCATGTACAGCTTCCTTTGGTGAATCAAATATCAATGAACTCTGGAACTGCCATTGGTCTTTCTAACCCGAGGGGACACTGCAGCTTCTCTAGGATTTTCTTCCCCTGACATCAGCATACACGTCCTTCTCAAGTCCAGAAGACAGATTTTCCCCAGAAGATTGTCTTGGAAAGACTCTCCAGAAAGAGGCCTTCTTAACAGCTCCACACTATACTGATGAGCTAGAGTGAGCTCACATGAGCCCCTTATTAGCAGCTCCAGCCTTTTGACCCCATGAAGAATCTCAGTTTTCATTTAAATAAACAAAAGTTAATCTCTAACCCTTTTCACTGTGCAAAAGCCTTGAAAATATAAAGCAATAAAAACTAATAGCAAAGGTGAATAGGAATATGCTGCTGGGGTCCATTTCTGCAGTAGGAGGCGGGGGCAGGGGGGAGAACCTAAAGATCCCCCACCACTTACAGACTGTGATTGAAAATGAATCAGGTAAGCTTGGGGGTGTACCTCAAAAAATAATATCACTGAACCTCAAAATCCCTAAGCCAAGCCAGTGCACAGAACTGTAATGCTGGTGAACAGGAATCAGTTATGTTGGTTGCTAGACATCAGTGCAATGTTCTCCCTTGCACAAGATCTGCATTCAGGGCCTGATTCTGTACTTTTACATTGGTGTAATTCCATTGATTTCAGTAGCGTTACATCAAAATCAGGCACTCAGTGATCAAAATCAGGCACTCAGTTACATCAAAATCAGGCCCTTTTCTCGTGAGTGTACGCTTTACTCAATGACTTCCCCATTCTATATTCTATGTAAAAGACGGGGTCACTGAGTCAGGGCCAGATCCTACAAGGTATTCTGCATGGGTGGACCTCTGTGCCTGCACAGAGCTCAGTGCAGGATCAGGACCTAAGTGTGAAGTGTGTAAATAAAAAATGTGGCAACAATTTCTTACAGTGGACAATAGGTCAGCTCAGAAGAGAAAACAAAGGGCTAATGTAAGGGAAACTTTTCCATCATTACAGGGTTTGCTACTAAGCACCATCTCTAAGAGAATGTCAGTATCTCCTAGAAAAGGTGAACAGAAAAATTCTACACCTAAAATCTCCTGTAACTTTCTTCCTGTAAAACCACTCCCAGTGCCGAACCTGATCTGTTATGTTTATCATTTTGAGTGGTAGCTAAATGAAGCACACTATGAGTTAACATGCTCAGTCTCGCAGACTGTCTGTCCATATTCTGTGTGTTCATAGAAGTACATCTGATCAACAACACACAGACACAGTGAGAGGTTAGCTTGGGACAAGCAGCATAACACAAACACGTAGCATCAGCAGGAAAATGGATAGGACAGCAGTGGAGGGTGTGTCATGATTTGTTCCTAGGCAGAAAAAGGCTCATAACCAAAATAGGGAGAAAGTTACTGACCAGCAATTTGAATAAAGACCTAGGGGGTTAGAAAGCACAGACAATCTAATTAGTGTGTCAGCACTTTTCAGCAAATAGATCTCCAGGGAGGAGGGTGAGAGAAAGGGAGAAAAACTAGAGAGAGAGTAAAGTGGGGGTAAGGGGGGCCGGCGCTGGGGAGTTCCAAAAGGAACTTTTAAAACTAATATGAAACCTCAGCCTATTTGATGTAGAGATTAGAACAGGTGAGGAGATACAAGGAGTATTCAGAATGGAGAGAGGTAAATAGCGGTGTCCCCCAGGGGGTTTGTACTGAGCCCAGTTCTAATTCAACATATTCATAAATGATCTGGAAAAAGGAGTAAACAGTGAGGTGGCAAAATTTGCAGATACAAAACTACTCAAGATAGTTCAGTCCCAGGCAGACTGCGAAGAGCTACAAAAGGATCTCTCAGAACTGGGTGACTGGCAACAAAATGGAAGATTAAATTCAATGTTGATAAATGCACATTGGAAAACATAATCTCAACTATACATATACAATGATGGGGTCTAAATTAGCTGTTACCACTCAAGAAAGAGATCTTGGAGTCATTGTGGATAGTTCTCTGAAACCATCCACTCAATGAACAGCAGCAGTCAAAAAGCAAACAGAATGTTGGGAATCATTAGGAAAGGGATAGATAATAAGACAGAAAATATCATATTGCCTCTATATGAATCAATGGTATGCCCACACCTTGAATACTGTGTGCAGATGTGGTTGCCCCGTCTGAAAAAAGATATATTGGACTTGGAAAAGGTTCAGAAAATGGCAACAAAAATGATTAGGGGTATGGGACAGCTGCCGTATGAGAAGATATTAGTAAGACTGGGACTTTTCAGCTTGGAAAAGAGGCGACTAAGGGTGGCTATGATAGAGGTCTACAAAATCATGACTGGTGTAGAGAAAGTAAATAAGGAAGTGTTATTTACTCCTAATAACACAAGAACTAGGGTCACCAAATGAAATTAATAGGCAGCAGGTTTAAAACAAACAAAAGAAAGTATTTTTTCACACAACACACAGTCAACCTGTGGAATCTCTTGCCAGAAGATGTTGTGAAGGCCAAGACTATAACAGGGTTCAAAAAAGAACTAGATAAATTCATGGAGGATAGGTCCATCAATGGCTATTAGCCTCTGGGAATGGGTGACAGGGGATGGGTCACTTGATGTTTACCTGATCTATCCATTCCCTCTGGGGCACCTGGCATTGGCCACTGTCGGAAGACAGGATACTGGGCTAGATGGACCTTTGGTCTGACCCAGTGTGGCCATTCTTATGTTCTTATTACGATTCCCCATTAAACAGTTCAAGAAATGTGAACATTTATTCATTTTCCCAAAATTCTGCTACAGGTTTTTTTTAGTATTACAAAGGAGAGAAAAAAGAAAAAAGAAACAAACAAACCCCAAAAAACCAAGCAAACGAACAAACAACCCCACCCAAAATATTTCACTTGTTTGGGCAAAAATGTTTGGTTTTACTGAAAACTTTCACCCAACCAGCCAAATATTTTCATGTTTTGGTTACCAAAAGAAATAATAAATCTTTTTGTTTTGTTTTTCAATTTTTTGTCACAAAGGACATTTCCAATAGAAAATTCTATTTTGACAAAAAAGCCATTTTACACTGAATAACATTTCAGCAATCAGACTATTAAAATTTTTGACCAGCTCTAGTAAATATTTACTGCTGACATTAATTCCTAGCCATAGCATATGAAAGCCACTAGTCTTCTCATTAAAGCAAAGGAGTGGGAATTAGAAGGATCAGCATTTTATTCCTTACTCTGCCACTGAGCTAGTACATGACTTTGGGCAAGTCTTCAGCTTCCCCATCTGTAAAAGGGCCATAACAACAGTTGCTTACCTCACAGGCACAGTGTGAGGCTTAATTCACTTTTGTTTGTGAAATGCAGATATTAGGAGGGAGGCCAGATCTAGCTCACAGGCACTGTAGCACACGTTCCAAAGTGTAGGATGTACACACGCATTCCTTTGCAGACTGCCTTTTTCTCTCCCAGTTTCTGTTTACTGTGTGTCTATAAGACATACTCATCATAGGCTGTCATTTAGTTCTCCATTCAACTCAGTGGAAAGGCTCCCATTGACTTTGACGGGTAGCTGGATGAAGCCCTTAGTGTCTTGAACAAAGCACCTCAGAATTTGGCCTTTAGTGAGCTGGGATATCAAAAAGGAGGTTTTCATATTACTCCTAGAGAAGGGCCTGATCTGCAAAGTGTGAGGCTCAGGTCTTAGTGTGAACTTTTTCAAAACCTGATTGTGTTAGATCTAGCATTTTAGTTTGGCAATTATAGAGACAGATGTTGGCTATGACTTTCAATACACAGGGCTGAATTTTCAAATAAGTGTTAATCTGCCTGATAATTTGTATTTGTTGTGTACTAAAATCAAAGTCTGTGGGTCGTACATCTCAGATTTGCATATGCAAATTTGATAGCTACAGGGCCAAGTTTTTAGACACTCGAAAACATGCAAGTACAGATTTAGAAAAAATCTGACCCATTGTAAATGGAAAATTCATTTGTGGTGTTCCTTTTCGGTAATTTCATTGCCTCTTAGTGGCAGGAGGATGGTTTTATGGTTAAAATCCAGGACTAGGAGACAGGGATTCTATGCCCAGCTCATTCCCAAATGTTCTATGACCTTGAGCAAGCCAAATAACATCACTGCACTTCAGCTTTCTAGTCTACAGAATATGTGTAATACTACTTACCTGCTCACCGATGTATTAATTTAAATCAGTCTTTGGAAACAACTTTGACATCCTTGGATAGAAGGGCAAGGTGGTCAGTATGAATTCTCAGTCAGAAAGATCTCTACAGCTCAATTATGTTTGAAAACTCAGCCACAAGTTGTTCAAAGAAAAAATTTGTTCTCATGTTTGTACTCTTAAGAAGCAGAAAGATGGTGTGTTTAATACTTTTGTATTTGTTTTACAAAATCCGACAAAATATCAGCATTGTTCGTGTATTTGAGTGTTTGTTTCATTGCCCTTCAGTACTTTTCTACATCTTTTTAAAGGAGTTTCTTCTCTCCAGCACCTCTGTATTCTCAGAGACAGGGGAATAGCATTGTAGTGAGCACCATCCAGTGGTCAAGGAGGATTTGGACTGACACTTCATATTGCAGATATACACATTATATAAAGCTGAAAAGTTACGGCTGGAAAAATAGCAGAGGTGGGGTTGATGGTAGTGCCAGAGTTACTGGAAGGTAGAAAAAATATTTTTATTTGGCCAACTGCAGACACACTCATAATTTTGAAGTAAAACAAAAAATGTTATTTTCAACAGGATTAACTCTGCCAGTCGCTGAATAATGTCTTAATGTTTTTAGTAGTGGGTGTTTTGGGTTTCAGTCTTTCTCTGGTTCAATCTACACAGAGCTTTCAACAAAATTTAACAACAATGCTTAAGCACAGTTTGAGCTGTCATGGCTGAAGCCATGGTTTGCTGAGGCAATGTGGCCATCTCTGATTTACCTAAGTGGGATACCTTAACTACAGCATGAGTTTTGAGACAATTTCTACAATTGGCTTTGTCCATACTGCTGATCCACAGCATGTCAGATGAGGCTGTTTCAGCCACAACCTAATTTAAACCATAATTAAGCATGGCTGTTAAATTCATTTGAAAAATTACAGGGCTTATTCTCCTCTTACACTGGCACATCTCCATTGATTTGAATAGAGTTTACTCTGGAATTACACTAGTGCTAGGCGAGAGGAGAATCTGTTTAGGGCCATCAATGATATGAGCTATGACTTCAACAAGTACCAAAAGAAGAAAAGATCTAAGTTGGCGGGAGCTGATGTTTATTTAAATTTCTCCTGACTAGGTTACAAACCCAAATATTGATTTAATCTAGTTTACCATAATCATTCTGTTTTACCTGTGCAAGAAACAGTGATTTCAATGGTTAGGTGGGCACCTGACACACAATTAACCTGTGGAACTCATTGCCAGGGGATGTTGTGAAGGCCAAAAGTATAACTGGGTTCAAAAAAGAACTAGATAAGTTCATGGAGGATAGGTCCACCAATGGCTATTAGCCAAGATGGTCAGGGGTGCAACCCTGTACTCTGGCTGTCCCTAAACTTCTGTCAGAAACCAGGAGTGGAAGACAGGGTTGGATCTCTCCAAAATAGCTCTGATCTGTACACCCCCTGTAGTTCTAACAACCACTGACTAAAACAGGATACTAGGCTAGATGGACCAGGGATACGACCTACGGTGGCAGTTCTTATGTTTTGATATCTTTAAGAAGGAAGCCTGAAGGAAGTTTCCTTTTCCTGTGTTTCTGAATGTGTGCATTTCCTGGCTATGCTTTATGTGCTATGTATGCTACTCTATTCTTTTATGAGTTTTCTCTGTTTGTTCCATTTTGTACAGTAATATGCTATCCATGCCCATTAAATGTTCAGTTGATTTTTTTTAAAACAACTAAATTACATTGCAAAGAAATTTAAGAACTTTCAGCTTATCAGTTAAAAGGTGTTTTAAGTCCAAGACCAGGAAAGGAAAGTCTACTTTTTAAGAGACAGTGCTACAGGAAAGGAGTTTGGACACTGCAGTGTCTTTGTTAGATCTCCAGTGTATTATTGTACGATGCACTTGGATTTCTGTTGTTTTCAGAATGATTCAAGCAAGAAGCACTACAGAGATAATGAGGAGAGTGGAGCTATAAAAACATATTGATACCAGGTAACTAAGAGAGAAGACAGGAGTAGTCAAGGGAACAGAGAACGGCAAAGCGGCTGGGGAGCCTGAAATAAGATTAGAAGAGCCAGGAGGAACTGAGGTTATGTCTGCACTTGGTGCTGAGGGGTGATGCCCAGCTGACAGACATACCTGCTCTAGCTCTGCTCAAGCTAATATACAAAAAAATAGCAACGTAGCTTTATAGACCAGTAAACCTTTTGAAACATTCTTCTGCAGGTTACCCTTCCGTGTAAACTTTATTCAAGCTGTGAGCAAGGTGACAGAGCACGGAGCTTCCTTCACCACCACCACCCTCATTCTTCCCTCACTGGCATTGGCTAAAATGCAAATTGTTCTCTTTCCTGCCATCTCCTCCCCCTGCTGTCTTGATGGTCAGGTTTACTGCTTGTACGAAAACTGAGGCAAAGCCCCATTACTTTGTTTAGGACAGACCTATTTAACAGCTTTACATAGGCAAAGCCATCTGGTCTTGAACATATTCTAGTAACATCATATGGGGGGATTCAGAATTTTACATATAACATTACTCCATACATTTTCCCATGGTATTGTTGAGCAGCGAGTTATTTGTTTTAAAACGATACCTCACTAGGCATATTTTTTTCAAAGAGTAATGTCTTTATCAGCATATCTTTCAAACCACAAACTTGTTCTTCAGAGGGTTGATTCAATGCCACAAATACACCATATCCTACTTCTGCTATTTAATTCTCAGAAGGCTGGGGTAGTAGAAAAAAGGAAGTCAGGACAGTGCCCAAACTTGATAACCCCACTTCTAGGCAGTGTATGTTTAATTCTCAGCACTATTACCAGTCTAATACCTCTCACCTTGCTTGGAGTGCTGACATGCAAGAATTCCAAATTCAAGTCTATTTCTAGCACACCAGCCTAGGAGGGACATTTTTTTTTTTTTTAATATATCTGAACATAGGAGTTCTTAATTTGACTGCCACGAAGTTTCTATGACAAAGCAGATTGAAAGTGCTGTGTTTACCAAGCTAGTAAATAGCCGTATCTTTATTTCCCCACTATGGAGAGATGTTTTCCCGTTATCAATATCTTTACCTTCATGCAGCTTTTCAGTCCGCTTGACAGGTTCTCTCCCATCATATGCTTTAGGATGGGGTAGTCTAGACAAAAGGTAAAGCCAAATTTTTTTTGTATAATTCTCTTCCACTCATTCATACATTTTCTTGAATAACCCAAAACCAGGCACATGAAGCCATCTGGTGGTGTGTACAGTAAACAGCATACAGTTTTACAACACACACCCATTCACATAATTGAAGAGTCAGATGAGATCCAGCAATGCTGCCCTTTTACAGTTTGTTTGGTACACTACCTCACAGAAGAAACCTCTCAAGACCATGCCAGAATTGAACCAGGTTCAGTCCTGTACTGAGGCTTTACGAACCAAACTACTCCCGTTTCTGCATGGTGTACTGCACCTCTGGGCTCGCTCTCTTATTATTCCCCTCATCTGTTTCTTTCTGCTCTCTCCTTACAGCAGAGGATAATAGCTGGTCTGTAGTGGTCCTGTAAATAGTACTTTCCCCACTAAGACTGTCAGTACCAGGAGGGATACAAACAACACACTTGGGAAAATGCAAGATTCCTGTGATCATAAGCTTCCATCAGAACTCACTCATAGCTTTTAAAAAAAAAAACCCCACTAACTACACCAACTCTCCTTATAGACAAAGGTGTAGCAAAACAAATGAATGTAGCAATGATTACATAAACATAAGAGAAGGAACGCGTGGAAAGTCTGCTTCTCAGGATGGCATGTCAGGTAGTAGATGTCAAAACAGCAAGATCTCAAAAAACATAGGCATACTGAGGTACAGAACTATGGCTCCCAGTGACAGAATTAACTTCTGAATCCAGAGGATAACATAGTACTTTGAACACTTGTGACTAAGTAAAGGACCTTGCTTGATTTTTGACAAAGACTGTTTCTTCCCACACAGAGAAGCAATGCATGATCTGCACAAATAATCTCATTGCTCTAATTGTTAATATTTCCTCTCATGTGTATACACACTAATAAAAAAAAATAAGTTAGTGTCTGTCCCTAGCCAATTTAAAACAGAAGCAGAAGCTTCCAAAGTAATTCAATGGTGCACCATTTTGGTACAATGCATGCTTGAGAAGAACCGCAGGCTCTGGTGAGCTTAGGAGAGACAGCTACAGTTGCCCCCTGCAGTTTACAATATCACTATCCAATAAAAGATACATTAAGTAAACAACCATTGTGTAGTAGCATTGTTACCGCAGAACCTATAGAATAGACTGTGTACAATTTGCAAAAATTACTGTTTTAGAAATCACACAAAATGCAAGTGGTTTAGTAGAAAACATGTTTAATTTGGCTCCTTTCATACACTGTTCCAAAAAGAAATGCACTCACACAGTGTTGTATCCAGTGTACATCTGGATTTGTTAATGCGTTGCCATGAATATCAAGGCAACAGGTGCCTTAGAAACAACTTCACTAGACACAGTGTGTTTGATAGTAAAGTATCACCAAAAGACTTCTCTCCAGGTATAAACGTGGTACGGCGCAGGCCACAGAAAAAAGGCCAGAGTGCTGCACACTTTAAAATCAGGAATTGTAAAACATCTGCCCAATACCTCAGTCAGGTTAAGGGAAAAAATGCAGAGGGGAAAAATAACAGCTTTACATTTTATAGTGAATTGTTTCAAGATACAAATTCATACCTAAAGCTAAGTAACAGTTCAGTAACTTTTTCTTTTTTAAAGATAGAAATAAACAAGTGATAAAACCCTGTTTTAAAAATACACCAACCACGGGTAATGACGGTTTTTATTAATGAAAGGAGACAGTTGGAAGCACTTCTTGCACTTGCTGATTCGCATAACTAGACCTTTCTTGTGTCTTCTTGTGGTGGACAGTATTTTTTTTTTTTTTTTTTATAGATTGCTTGTTTTTAAGCTCTTCATGAAGAGAAGCAAATCCATTTTGTGCTTGCATATATCACACAAGGCACTAACCCATCAAGTATCCCCTGCAGGACAAAATAAAAGTTGAGAGAGAGAAGTTAGGAGCACAGCACACCTAAACTGAACAGATTACAATTTTCAAAATAAAGCTATACCAGGTTACCAGTGTACCAATTTGTCACACTTAAACAATTGAAAAAGTTATATATATTAAAAAATCTTAATGAGCAAACAGGAACAACAACTTGCTAGCTAAAATGGACAGTTCAAGCCTTAAATAATGTTATGGTATAGACCTTCACTAGAAATATGGTCAATGGATACTTATGAAACTTTCCACTCAGTTAAAACTTAATGAGTCTATTCCATATTCAAAATTTTCACCAGAACACACAACCTATTCCTGTGGTGAACGTGATATATTAATGGAAGTTTAGTTCCACAATTCCAGAGCCTCTTTTAAGAATATAATTTTCAAAAACAGAAGACCAAGAGATAAAGCTGTTCAGAAATAACCATACAATAAAGTATGGATCCAAGGATTCTCTCTGTTCTCCCTGTTCTAGGTTAATTAACTGGAGTCTAGTTATAATTAGGTCTCAGGTCCAAAAATCTGGTTTTACTAGCTGACAACCAGATTATTCACCAATGTGAACTCCAAACATTGGCTTGTGGTTGAAACTAGTTGCAGTTGCCCCTAGATCAACTTCTCTAAATACAAGTTTCGAGTTGGTCTGTATAAAATTAAGATAGCTACTCCCTGCAATTGTCTGAAATTTAAAGAAATGCAAATTCAGTTTACAGTTCTCAAACTGGCATCTTTGTGGTGTTGTTCTGGTAACATATGCAAACAAGCTCTGTAATGGTGGGAAACACTTTGGGCACTGCTGGAACATTGGAAACACCTACTCTGTGTCCTTAAAAAAAGGCTGCATCTTTGGTCATTTGAAATAGGTCTTAAAATCCTGTCTTTATTTCTGATCTTTCATCACATTCATGTCCATGGAGGGTTCTACTCTATGTTTATCAAGCAAAAAAAACCAAAAACCAAAACCCTCTCTAACCAAAAAGGAAATTTTCATTTGATGAATATTAAAGATCAAAAACTTTCAGAAGTGTAATCTGGAGAGGACTATAGTCCTCTCAAGTCCATCAAATAACCATCACATTGGGTTAATGTTTTTAACAAGGATTTTATAAAGAATCTGGTAAAACATTCCTTGGAAGAAATTTCTTCCATTCCTTTTTACCAACTTGTAGTAGTCTGGGAAGTTTCTCCTTTACTGGCACACTATTACCTACTGTAGATAGGGATCTACATGAAGAGAATCATGGCAGCTGTGCTTGGGTGTAGGTAGTTATAGCCAGGTAGCCCTGAGAAGATATCCCAGCAGGCTGGCAAGGGACTTCTATACTAGCAAATCCAAGGGGCACCTTCATATACCAGCATTTCCTAGCCTTAGTGTTTGTGCCATTAACTGCAGAGAAACTTGCTGAGAAATTCAAGGGTGAGACTGGCTCAAACAGGAACCTGCTCTGCTGACTAGCTTGAGCACTCCACCCTCCACCCCCATTTTACTTTGATATAATCACTGGAACACATTTAGTCTATTATTCTCAACCTAGTCTTTATCATGAACTCTGGAAGCCTTTATTATATTTTGTGAAAGGTTCTGCATTTGCGCTGCTCAAACAGACTATCAATTTCAAGATCCTACATCATTCAGCCCAAACTGGTACAACTGAGCCCCAACTTTTCTCCTTTCCTGTCTCCTCTAACCTCCACTTCTTCAATGAACTAAGGTGAAGTAATGGCCAAGACACACGTCTTACAGAGTCGCTGTATATTATTGCAACCTTTGTCCTTCCTTTCCCTAATTTCCCCTTGTCGGTCTATGGCTCTCACTTCTTGAATCATGTCTGAACCACAACATTTCAGAGCAATGACTGTCTTTACTTGTTTCTGTACGGCATCTAGAACAATTTTGGGTGTTTGAAAATCAGAGCAAAAACAGAAGGGACAGCATAAGTCTATTGTTGTGAGTATAACTACAACAACAATGGGAATTATGATTTAGATCTTAAACCTGTGTTCTCAGATACAAAAACAAGAATAATGTCCACATTAATCAAAAACAATGTACTGAATACCACCAGAATACAAAGGCTTTTCTGTGCCTTGAGTAACTTAGGAACTGCCTGCCTTTCAATAAAAGTAAAATTCAGTGTCGTGTCCTGTATCCGATAAGTGTTGTATTTTCATTAATGAGGATTTAGCAAGTTATTGGGCACTCATATGTGACAAACTCTCCCTTAGGCAAGATATTCCTGAATATTAAATAATCAGTGAACAAAAGCGTGCTAGGAAATTAACTGAAATGATACAAAGTCAGTACACCATGTAAAACCTTTGTTATTGTTAGAACATCTGTCCAAGCCGCAAATGATTCTTATAAGATTTCCTTCCTATTCTTTAGAGTTTCTCTAACATGACCACGAACTCTTGAGACCAGCCACATTTGATTAAAAAAATAAATCTATTGTATGCTGGTGCTTTATGCTGAATTGCTACACACTGCCAGGAAACCCAACACTTGCATTTTATGGGCCAGTAATTATATTGCAGAGGAGATTTAGTGACTCTCCAAGAAATGGAAAATGACCATATCATTATTTTAAAAAAAAACAAAAACAAACCAGAAACATCCCCTGCCAGTTAATTCATGGAGTGGTTTTAGCAGTGGCCCTCAAAGAAACTGCTGCTGTTGGCAGCTCTAGAGGTCATAGTGGGGTTGAGAAGTGGGAGGGAAGGAGAAGAGGCAGGCAGGCAGCAAAAATAAAATAAATTCATTATAAGCTACTGAACAGACTGGAAAACACAGAATCAAGAAGCTCGAAAGCCCTGTCAGTACATGCAAGAACTAAGACTACTCTACCTTCCTTGGAAGATTTTTCACAGGCTGTAGAACAATTTTCCAGATAGCCTCAGTTTTCCTTCTTAATTTTCATCTTGTTATACCCTTAATTCATCTCCCATCCTCCCAATGCTTACCTATTTATGCTTCTCTCTAAAGCCTGTGCTGGATTTTAGCCAACCTGTATAGATTAAGTCTTTTAATCTTTCCTCAAAATCCAACCCATCCAGTCTAGAATCAAACTGTATTGTAGCTATGATTTCTGACAGGGAGCTTGTCACCTCCCTGCACAACAACTTGATGTCTCAGAATGGGCAGACCCAAAAACATTTACACCTCACTAAAGAGGGCACATTCCAATTTTAACTAAAACACCTTAAAGCAAAGCTGTGAGTGTTTAATCTACACCAATTTTTTTTTTTTAAATATAACTTATCCTTGCTTCATATGTAGTACTTTGTAAACTTAGCTGGGATCCTAGAAATCAGTTTGCCACAGAAAAACACGGAATTTGCATTTTTACAGAGATTCTTTAGTTTTTACATTTTGTGAAAAAATAAAAATGTATTAACTAAATTTTACTGATGAAAGTACCATTGCCACTTATTCAATGGGCGCAACCTCTCCCTCTTGTGGTTGATTTTTGAATGCGCTGACTGCCCAAGCCCTTACCACAGTCACCCCTGGGTGGCTGGAGGTTCAGTTAGTACAGACAGCCAGATAATGGAGGCTCGGATAAACTGTACATAGCTAAACACACTCCAATACACTGCTTTGGCATATAGAGGTTACTAAGTGACTTACAGGGGTTTATATTTTAATGCATCTCAAATTTCAGCCTCCAGGACTAACTCAGAAAGTGAGTAAAGTTAATAGAAAAGCAATTTTTGCTTTTTATTTTGTGCGTTAAAAATTTTTTTTCTGAAAATATAGAAAGCAGACAAATATTTGGTATTTGTAAGAAATACAAATTGTAATTCTATTAATTTTATTTTATTATAATGATTGATGTCACTGGAAGGCTTTGAACTTGCTCCAAAAATGTTAATATACCAATAAAACATTGTGTTCAACTGATACCTATATTTATAGTGGCTAGGGAAACTGAAGTTCAGCATTCCACTTTAATCGTGGGAAAAAACCATACAAATCTGTGATTTATCACAAAACTAGGATCCCTGCTCATCAGTAACAGAAAGGGAGGGGAGAACAGCATGAAATGTCCTAAACAACTTACGGCAATTTCATCCGCATGAAAACTCTTGCCATGAAGAAGCTCAACAGGACGCTGACAAATCCAATAAAAAGCAACAGAAATCTATTGAGCTTTGGGATATTTGGTGCATTGGATCGGTCCAGAATTATGAAGCCTAAGCCTCCCATTGTGAAGAGGAAGCTGGATGCGAGTCCTTCCATAATATACTGTCCATTTACTCTGGGGGGAGGGAAAAAACAGGAATAAAAGATATTTCAATAGAACACCAGCCCCTCAAGGTATTATTTTCACTTCAAGAGCCAGCTATTTAGTGTAATATTTTGATCTGCTCCTGTTTTACAAAAACCCAGGACAGTTCATTTTGATGTTTACACACTTAGCTCCAGCAACGTGTGTTATGTTCCACTGTCTCCTGATGCGATAAGGGATTAATATATAATTTAGCTCCTGGATCAGTACTTTGCAAGGTGACAGAAATGTACTAATGCTTTTAATCATGAGTATTCATAAAACGGTAACGTGACTGTATGCAAAACCACCACATTTTATACATTACTTATTTAGAATTTTAGATATGAATGGTAATTTCAAATGTGTCTTGGTTGAAAGCAAAAATAAGTTAACAAATGAATGTAAGTAGGGACCCAAAACTTCTAGACTGTTGAGCTTTCAAGTTTGTTTCCCAAACCATTTCTTAGAAGACAAACCCCAAATTCCAGTCACTGCAAGAAGAGAAGCGTTATTCAAATCCATATCAAGGGAGGAATTGTGTCTCCTTGTTTCAGCACAGCATTAGGAGTAAGATGTGCTAGACCAGTGGTTCTCAAACAGAGGTCCGGAGTCCCCTTGGGGGTCACAAGCAGATTTCACGGAGTCCACCAAGCAGGACCAGCATTAGACTTTCTGGAGCCCAGGGCAGAAACCCAAAGCCCCACCTAATGGGGCAGAAGCACGGGGCTCTGAGCCTCGCCACCCAGGGCTGAAACCAAAGCCTGAGCAACTCAGCTTCACAGGGCCCCCTGCAGTGTGGTGCCCCAGACAATTACCCTGCTTGATACCTCCTAATACTGGCCCTGGCTTTTATATGCAGAAAAACAGTTGTTGTGGCACAGATGGGCCACAGAGTTTTTACAGCATGTTGGGGAGGCCTCAGAAAGAAAAAGGTTGAGAACCCTGGCACTAGACTGCATTCTCATTTCTGTCACTGCATGATTTTGGATAAGTCCCTTAACACATCCGTGCCTCAGTTTTCCAATTTGTAATACAGGTATACACCACCACCTTGGTAAAGCACTTTGCTGGAAGGATCTACAAGGGTGCAGAGCATTTCATTAGTGTCTAATCTTGATAAATAGTAGTTGAATCTTTTACACTGTTCTTCCCCATGACTTTCACTAAAGTGCTCCCAACTTCCTAGAGCAATGTGATTCATGTATATTGCAGTAGCCCAAAGAAATCTGAAGCATATATTGGAAGGTGTTAATCTGAGCACAAACTCTATGCAAAAGATTCCTAGAGTCAAGAGTAACAATGAGAAACTACTATGTATTTTATAATCTTTTTTTTTTTTTTTTTTAAATACAGTGTCAGCTCTTTTTTACAATGAGGTACTTTTAGTTTAAAAAAAAAAAAAAAAAGCCCAACATTTTCTGCAGGAATTAAGGATACCCAATCCAGACAGACAAAATCCAGAGCTCTGTAAACTTACTCCTTAATTTTCTCAACTAACTTCTGACTAAATTAGTTTACCTCTAATAAAATTTTAGATTCTAAGCAAGAAGAATCTGCTGAACTAATTTTGAAGGACAGACACTGTAGATTTAGGTTTCAAACTGAATAAAATCTGTCCCTAAACTGCAAGTTACTCCATATGGGTGATCCCCTGCATTTATGCAAAGTAACTAAGACCTTGATCTTGCAAATCATTTTATTTTGGGTTCAAAAACTGAATGCAAATTACGGATATGAGTTCTACAGTTTATTGCTGTTGAGCGTAATTAGAATAAGATTTGTGGTTTCCTCTTACAGTAGAACTGGATGTAGAACAGAAAAATGGTCATTCAAAATATTAGAAAAGAGTTGGGGAGGGAAAAGAAAGTGAAAGCCAACTAAAGACAGGTTATATTAATACACAGAACTAGACTGGGGTATTCAGTTTTAATTGTTACATATTTGCAACCACCCACTTTTCCTTTCGCAAACAAGCACACAAAAATATTTCACCCATTATTAAACAAAGTTTAACAGAAAGGAAATGTATAAAAAACACATTACAAAACTGGTGTATTATGTCAACTCTGACAAGTAATTAAAAAGATATCATAGTTATGAAATATGATCAAATATAGCTTGTTTGTTATAAATCTTGACTTCTACTCATGAAAATTAATTTGTATCATCTACCTCAAATTTCATTTCCTGTAATGTAAAAATCTTTGTATTTTTATCAATTACATATCTACTAAAACCTCAAACCCTTCCAAGCCTATATATGAAATATACTGTGAATATTTAAACAATTCATTTGCAAAAGAAGGCTCCAATCAGTGCAATCAGATGCATATTTGTGGATCCTGGGGCCCTCAGAGAGCACAGCTGAAGTCAATGGAGCTCTCCAAGAGCACTGCAGTTCACTTGCATTCGTCTGTTTGCAGGTCAGGGAGAGACCGTTCTATTATGACAAAGGATAATTTCTACCTGTATGCCAAGAAGGCCACTGGTCTCTGATGTCCATGTTCATCTGTCATAGACCCAACACTGGGAGGTTCTACAATCACATCATAGATTATTCCTATAAAAAAAGAAAGAAAAAGAAAAAAAGGACATTAGTTTTGAATGATGGGCCAGCATCATCCATCTCTAAATATTAAGAATGATTTCCTTCTACAGACAGTATGAATAGAAAGGGAACAGTTTAGTAAATTACTTGCCATTTTACATCTCCTGTTCAAATGCTAAGAAACACATAATTAAGTAAGTTATAACCTTAAATTATAATGGGATGGATACCAGACATTTCAGAAAGCCATTTTTTTACATTAGGGTACACCTATACAGCAGCTGGGAGGGTCGTTCCCAGGTTGGGTAGAAATACACATGCTAGTTCTGCTCAAGCTAGCATGCAAAAAGTAGCAGCATGGCCACAGTGGCTCAGGCTAGTTACCAGACCGACCCCCAGGGTAGGTACTCAGGCAGCTGAGCTGCCACACCACCACTGCTATTAGAACACTAGTTCAACCACTCCTAGCGTGGGTATGTCTACCAGAGCGGAGAATCACCACCCCAGCTGCTGTGTAGACTACCATTAACGGTAAGTGGCTTATACATGATTAGTGCTCCAATGACTTTTCACATTCACAGTCTTAAGTGTTCTTCATATCAGAGCCTAGGACACTAGACCTTGTTTTCCTACTTAATCGAGTTTAATCTGCGATTGTTAACTTGATTAATTCTATTTACCTTTATAAGGACAACAAAAATAAAAACCACTTTTGGCTGAAAAGACCCAAAATGTACAGTAGTGTTCTATTTAGGGACCATTCTTTCTTACTGTATAGGTACAGACACCATAGAATATCATGGGAAGATTCATGTTGCAATGTCATTGAGCCTAACAGAGACCCTGTAAACTTTAGCTATAATTTTGAATTTAATCTAGAATTTTAGGAGTTACTTACATGAAACTCTAAATTTATTCCAGCAAATTTACTTGAGCTACTGCCTCTTGTGGTTGGACTTCACATTCCTTATTTGTTTCTGGGTGACTACAGCATATGAGGCACTGTATAAACTCACAGGACGCACATTCTCAGCCCCAGAAAGAGAAGCAGGGGGAAAGAAAAGGAGAGGGAGCAGAAAATACAACATACAAGGAAAGTGGTCAGGAGGATAAATTAGCCATGTCTTCATATGGTATTTTTAATTAATATACATTAGGGCTGTCAACCGATTAAAAAATTAATCGTAATTAGAAAATTAAAAAAAAATTAATCGTGATTAATCGGGCGATTAAAGAATACTAGAATACCGTTTATTTAAGTATTTTTGGATGTTCTCTACATTTTCAAATATATTGTTTTCAATTACAACACAATACGAAGTGTACAGTGCTCACTTTATATTTTTATTACAAATATTTTCACATTAAAAAACAAAAGAAATAGTATTTTTCAATTCATCTAATACAAGAGCTGCAGTGCAATCTCTTTATCGTGAAAGTTGAACTTACAAATGTAGAATTATGTACAAAAAAACCTGCATTCAGAAATAAAACAATGTAAAACTTTAGCGCCCACAAGTCCACTCAGTCCTACCTCAGCCGATGGCTCAGACAAACAAGTTTGGTTTCAATTTGCAGGAAATAATATTGCCCGTTTCTTGTTTACAAAGTCACCTGAAAGTGAGAACAGGAGTTTGCATGGCACTGTTGTAGCCGGCGTCACAAGATATCAATTTGCCAGATGCGCTAAAGATTCATATGTCCATTCATTCTTCAACCACCATCCCAGAGGCCATGCGTCCATGCTGATGACTGGTTCTGCTCAATAACGATCCAAAGCAGAGCGGACCGACGTATGCTCATTTTCATCATCTGAGTCAGATGCCACCAGCAGATTGATTCTTTTTTTTTTTGTGGCTCGGGTACTGTAGTTTCTGCATCAGAGTGCTGCTCTTTTAAGACTTCTGAAAGCATGCTCCACACTCCGTCCCAATCAGATTTAGGAAGGCACTTCAGATTCTTAAACCTTGGGTTGAGTGCTTTATCTATTTTTAGAAGTCTCACATCGTACCTTCTTTGCCTTTTGTCAAATCTGCTGTGAAAGTGTTCTTAAAATGAACATGTGTTGGGTCATCATCCGAGACCGCTATAACATGAAATATATGGCAGAATGTGGGTAAAACAGAACAGGAGATACAGTTCTCCCCCAAGGAGTTCAGTCCCAAATTTAATTAACGCACATTTTTTTAATGAGCATCATCAGTATGTCCTCTGGAATGGTGGCTGAAGCATGAAGGGGCATATGAAAATTTAGTATATCTGGCACGTAAATACCTTGTAATGCCGGCTACAAAAGTGCCATGAGAACGCCTGTTCTCATTTTCAGGTGATAGTGTAAATAAGAAGCAGGCAGCATTATCTCCCATGAATGTAAACAAACTTATTTGTCTTAGCAGGTGGCTGAAGAGGAAGTAGGACCGAGTGGACTTGTAGGCTCTAAAGTTTTACACTGTTTTGTTTTTGAGTGCAGTTATATTACAAAAAAATCTGCATTTGTAAATTACACTTTCATAATAAGGAGATTGCACTATAGTATTTGTAAGAGGTGAATTGAAAAATACTATTTCTTTTATCATTTTTACAGTACAAATATTTGTAATAAAAATAATATAAAGCGAGCACTGTACACTTTGTATTTGGTGTTGTGATACAAATCAATATATTTGAAAATGTAGAAAAACATCCAAAAATGTTTTAAAAATTTCAATTGGTATTCTATTGTTTAACAGTGCAATTAATCGCAATTCATTTTTTTGAGTTGATCGCATGAGTTAACTGACTAATTGACAGCCCTAATATAAACTATTCTACATGCCCCTCTACCTACATTTCTTGCAGGTGACAAATAGAGGATCTTCATGAAGGATTTGAATGGGAGCAGCTCTGCAGACTAGTGCAACAGACTTCTCATGCCATTTAGGGATAATTGTAATAAATGCAGAATTATGTTTCTTTGGTGCATCAACCCAAACTACATTGTGTCACCTGACTGGAGTTTCCTTTGATAACTAGAGGAAGAGATTGTGATCCACATACCTTTTGCTATTAAGCAGCAGTAGTGATGAATAACCCAAAAACTGCTACAAGGTTGGCATAGGAAAGCAAAACAGCCACCTGCCAAGTCACTACTCAACAGTACCATTCTCATTCCTTAATCAACACTCCCCAAAAACCAGGTAATCAAAGCTAAAATAAGGTTTTCAGATATGCACCAAAATCTCTAATTTGATCACTGATTAAATTCTACATATCACACACTAGAAAGTCCCATTCCAGCATCAGGATTAAGGCAAAATTTCCATAGTGGACAGAGAAGGGTGGGAGTTTTGGGGGAAGCACATAATACACCTCACTGACACCTCACAGAAGGGGCTGCTCTTCTCAGGCTGCATATCAATTTAAAAGAGGGAACTTCTGAATGTCTTTGAAACACACAGAGCAAAATCCTACACCACTAGAGGAAGATGTTATAAGAGCGGTCTTAAAATTATCTGTTCCAAAAGCCAAGAATGGAAAGTAGGTCTGTCTATAGGAACAAAGGTTTCTCCCCCTGGGACACTCATCTCCTGACTCAGACACAGTATCAGTTTGATTGCCGATATTGCCTATACTGAGCACGTGTGTCCTGGTCTGGAGATGGATATGGTCCCACAGATCTCTTCGGTTACTGCACCTGAACTAAGATCCTCACCAAGGCCTATTTTTGAACCAGACAACCAAAACCTTCTCCACCGCCCTGCCCGCTGGTCACAGAGCTGGGCCAATCACCCCAGCGGGGACGGGGATTTGCGTACCACCCTCAGCGCGGATGTGGGGCTTTACACCACGGGCAAAGACGACCCCTCTCTGAGAACCCCACCGGAGGGCGTCCCTGCACTGTGTGAGGCGGGGCGTAGTGACACAAATTGCTCACGGGTGGGAAAATTGTGCCGGCTGCTGTTTTTGTCCTCACAAGGGCCCCCTCCGGGCAGGCTCAGGCAGGGCTTCCCAGGGCCGCAGGCGGAATCCGGGGAACCGCGATGCCCCAGGAGGGGGTGCAGAGCAATTTGCCCCCCCCCCCGCCACCGTGCGGCTGTGACGGGATCACCTATATGGGGGGGGGGGGGTTGTCACACACCGCCGCTCCCCTCACCTGGGGTCTCCCTCGGCCACCACCTCAGGGAGCCCCGGCAGCAGGCTCCAGCCCCGGGAGTGCGGGGATCGGGGGGAGGCACTCGCCCGCAGCCAGGCTCCCACCAGAGAGGTAGGGGTAACCCCACTGCCCGCCGCCCCCAACAGGCGCCCTAGGAGCGGAGAGAACAGGCCTAATCCTGCTCCCCCTCCCGGCCCACCAGCCCTCCGCCCGGCGCCCGCTCCCGGCCCCCCAGCCCTCCACCCGCCCGAGCCCGTTACCTCCGGTGATGAGGAAGTAGGACACCACCACCAGCGCGTAGACGGTCATAGCCGAGGGCGTGTGCACCCAGCTCGGCCGCTTCAGCTTGATGTTGGGGCACTGGAGCACCGCGAACGGCACCCGGTAGAGCGTCTCCATGATGGCAACCCAGCCACCTCCACGGAAGGCTAATCAGACCCAGCACCACCGCGGCCGTCTGACCCGCCTTGACCCGCCGCGGCCACCGTCACTCTACACGAATGCGGAAGCGGAAGCCAGCTAGAGAGGGACGCAGGGCAACGGCGGGGTCCTGGAAGGTAATAAGAATAGGGCGAAAAAGTGCAAAATTGAGCATGGTAAAGGTCACCTGGAGAAAAACTCGAGCTACGAAATCTCACTTCGTTAAAACACCGCCAAACTCTGGAGTTTCAAGCCTATACGTGTCTGGGGAATATCAGTACTACACACCTGCCAGATCCTAGCAGCACCTGACGTGGTCTAGACACGGCAACGGAGAGAGTCTCGGGCGGGACTGGCCCACCCGAAGCCCCGCCCACAGAGCAGGAGGCCCCGCCCACAATGCGGAACCTGGCCGGGGGGGCGCCGTCGCCGGACTATAGCTCGTAATCGCCCGTTACCGTTGCGGCACCGGCCGGGAAGCACGTGGGGGGCGGTGCGTTAAGTCTGTCCAGCGTGTGCCTTCCCCCAGCAACAGAGCGCAGGGCAGTGCCTCTGGGTTCGGCCTCGGATCGGCCAGTCCAGCAAAAAGTGGAACCCGCAGCTAGTCTTGCGTCGGTGACAGGGCAGCACGATCTCCCTTCTACCCGCCCGTCCTCTCCCGAGCGTAGCCATTGCACGCCCAGGTGCGTCGCCTCTGTCGAAGAGCGTGTGAACTTCCCAAGGTGCAAAATCTGTGTGGGTCCTTCTTATCGCTAGACCACAGAAAAGCTGGATGCCAACTGCCAAGCTGGTGTGGCACTCTAAGAAGTTTTGGTGAAGCATGCTTTTTTTAGGTACTGTGACCAGACATCCCGTTTTTAAAGGGACAGTCCCGTATTTAAGCCCTCCTGCAGGTGTCCTGACTTTTTCTTAAAAATGGGCAAATTGTCCCATATTTTCTGTCTTCTACCACCCCCCCCCCCCCATCTGTACTGGCGGGCAGGGCCAACCTTAGGCATACGCAGCATATGTGGCTGCATAGGGCACCCAAAAATTTGGTGTACTGCTGGGACAGCAGGTAAGAACAGGTCGGCTCCCACACACCCGGCACGTGTGGCAGTCTCCTTAGGCAGGGGCCACATTCACAGAGCCGGATGCGCCAGTGTGGCGCATTCTGCGTGAGGGAAAGGGTACGGGGGTCTCTGCGGGGAACTCTGACTCTCCGCCACCAGGCGGCTTGGTATCCTTTTCTGCTTCCCCTTTCCCTCCATTGCCCCAGGCTGCTGCAGCGTCTGCTGCATACAAAGCTCGGTGTGTCAGCAGTGCGGAGGGGTTCTTCTGGGTGTCCGCGAGCACCAGTTTAATAATACTGTGTAGGACTCCAAAAATCCTAAGGACAGCCCTACTGGTGGGTCCTGCTGCTGGCCTGAGCTCTGCAAAGTCATGGGCCAGGCCATCCCTTTCCCCCCCTCCTCCTCCGCGGTTGGAAGCAGCTCCCATCCCTTCCTTCTCGCACAGTGCTGAAAGGCTGCTACTGACCATATTCTGTTGTGTATCCTCACAGAAATGGGCATGTGACCCTGAATGCCCCCCATGTATTGCCTCGAGAAGATGTGGTGCCAAGTACCAGGAGGGATGGGTTTGTCCCGGGGGCCCAGTCCAGCATGGTGGGTGGAGAGCGCCAGGCAGGGAGGGTCAGGTAAGTCGGTCACCTCCCCTGTGTGAGAGAGGTGTATAGGGAGTGTGTGTGGGAGGGGTAGGGATGTGTGTGTCACCCCTCCCCATGTGAACCCTAAAGCCTTAAAGATAAGAAGGTAAATATAAAGAATTTTAGATGCAGCATTTCTTTTTAACAGGGGCTCAGTCAACTTGATGTTAATTTGAATGTTTGTATTACATAGTTCTGACTGATTGCCGATGAACTCGCTTGAATACAAGTAATTTTAGGGGCCTGGAGCCCCCTCCCAGACCCTGAACTCCTCATTTTTGGCCCCACCCCGGAGCCCGCACTGCCAATCAGAGTCTTCACCCCCACCTACAACCCAACCGCAATTTCATGAGCATTCATGGCCCACCATACAAGTTCTATACCCAGATGTGGCCCTCTGGCCAAAAAGTTTGCCCACCCCTGCTATAGGTTGTAATTGACTACAGACTTAATTTGATTTGCATTTGCCATGTCTCTGGGCATCTGTGACATTTTATAGGAGCATATTTTGTTTTGTATTGCATCTGGTTGTTTACAGCACTCCCTCTTGTTTCTAGTAGAATCTCTATTCTTTCTTAAAGAAACCTACATTTGTTTTATTATAAGTGATCATAAGTGCTATGTGATTTTACATTGGCAGAAGATCTGGGATTTCTGTGAATAGCCGGTGTCAGGATATCACAGGGGAATGATGCAAAGGAACTTGGGAACTGGGATGCATCTATTGTTAATCTCCAGCGAAGACAAGTCTGGCATAGCCCAGAGGAGAGTGCTTGAGTAGCTGAAAGCTCGTGCTATTAGGGAATTGATACCCAGCCAGGCATAGGCAAGATTCGCTCAGCTGAAGGCGGGAGGTAACAAGGTGATTAGGCTCCTGGGTACCCCAAGAACCATCACACACAGTCACAAATTTATAAATAAATAATTCAAGCTACTTTTGTGTGTTGCAAACAGTGCAGATCAAAGCCATATGTAAAACTATTAAATAAAGATATTCTAGAAAAAGTTGCTCCCGACTGTGGAGTTTAGAAAGAAATCAGTGAACCATCACATTCAGCTAGATCATGAGATCTCACATTTACATTAAAATTGTGCTTCCCAACATTTTATGGTTGGATCAGTGGAACTGTGCCTGGTCCTTCTAGCATACCTGAGGTCACATTTGTTTTCTTTCTCCTGTCCTTTTTTTTCTGTCCTCTCATTTTTCCTTCTTATGGTGTTCCCCCCGCACCCTTCTGTTTTTTCTTTCTTACTGCCCTTTACCTTACAGCTTTATTCATCCCTCTCCTCCCTACTCAACTTCAATTATTTCTTGCTTTTTTCTCAGTTTTCATTCTTCTCTGCAATTCTCCCCACATAGCTTTCCTTTGTTTTTCTCCCCGTTCCTTACTGCTGTGGTCTCTCTCTTCCCCATGTTTGACACCGTACTATGTTACAGAGAGTACACAAATGTGTGCACTGTTCAGTGGGGCTGGGAAGAGAGCACAGAGCTGGAGACTTGTGCCCAGCAGTTTCTCGTATCAGGTAAGGACAGGTACACATCCAGAGCAGTAAACCCCATACAATGGAAATTCCAGTCCTAATAAGCTGAATTTTGTGCTGTCTCTGAATAGATTTAAATAATAGAACATAACTGAGATGAAACTAGTCCTGATCTGCTTAGTTGAAAGTCTTTGTTTTGTTTCATCACTGACTACTTTGATATAATATTATTGTAAATTGATATATTTTAAACTGTAGTTGACTGAGGTGGCCACAGCGTGGTAGGAGTACTCTTTTAAAGCAATTGTGTCCACAGTAATTTAATCTTAACAGATGGAAAAACGCATATCATACTCTGAATGTGCCCAGGAGAGATTGTTGTAGCATTTGCTCAGAAAAATAAGATGCAGATCTTAAGAAAAGGAAAATACTGGCAGCTATCACAGTAAAAGACTACTTAGGCCAATGAAGGAATGAGGACTCACTTGAGTATCAGAGGAGGATAGCAATATACTGAAAGACATTTTTGGGAACTGTGGGGAAACAGGATTCTTCAGAGGACTGGAGGTTAGTTCTAAAGCCTTTCACCTTTAGGTCATTCATTCAAATCTGGCCCAGGTCAGATGAGATCAAAAGTTATTACCCTCTCTTTTCTCTGTACAGCTCCCAGTATAATGGAGCCTCAGTCAAGAGTATGTGTTACCATCAGGGCTTAAATTCTCAAAGATTATTTCCCAGAGCCCCGGCACCTCCCGCAGGGCTGAAGCCCCAAGCCCCAGCGGGCGCTGTGAAGGACCTTGTGATTAAACAGCTTGAATTTGAGACTGTGAAAGGAGAGCCAATGGACAATTCAAAGAGTGAGGTGAGATGACTGGGGCAACAGGCAAGGAAGATGATCTTAATAACTATGTTTCATAAGGACTAGATGGGAGCAAGGTGGGCCAGAGAGGAGGTGATTGTAGTAGACAGAATGTGAGATGATAAGGGCCTGGACAAGTGTTTTAGCTATCCGGAGAGAAAAAGGTGTCCTGGCTTGGAACTGTTATGGAGGAAACATCAGCGGATTTGGAGGTAGGCTGGATCCGTGGACCAAAAGGGAGGAAGTAGTCAAAAATAACTTCCAGGTTACTGCCCTGTTTGAGAGGAAGGATGATGGCACTGTCAGCGGTGCCAGAAAAATATACATTTCATCAAAAAGATTTCTCAAATTTGGATGGAGGGAAATATCTAGTGCATTAAGCCCATCTGAATATTTATAGCATGCTGACATGCTTCTGCTGACAATTAATCAAATGCAGTTTGGCACGTGCAGGTGATCTTAACTTTTAAATTGTGGGAAAAGAAGAGCAGGTAATATTTAAGGTGAAATAAAGGATACAATTTTCAATACTGCAATTGAAACTAATTCTGATTTTGATTCATTTCCAGTATTATCACTATCCTTTAATCATCAGCATGAAGAGAAAAAAATAATCTCTACTTCATTGAGATGTATTTGCAACCCCATTACATTGAAGACGACCCCGTGTTTTTCAAGGGAAACTGATGCAGCGACAAATCCCTTAAAGTCCAGATTGTAGGTCCATTAAGCAGGAATTCCACACATACAAAAATCAATTTTCTACCATCACCATGAGTATTCCACATCTCTCCCCAAAGCAGCATTACCTGCCCAACCCGCCACTGATGTCAGTATTCAATTTTATGTAAATTACAACCTGCTCCAACTCATACTGAAGTTAGTGTCAAAACTCTAATTGACAGCAGCATAATGGTAAGGATCATGTCGTCTTATACATCTGTAAAGAGTCCTCTAAATAGGAATATTGCTACCATTCAATAGGCATAATTTGACTCCATAGGTGAAGCAATAAAACTTGTACATGAAACCTAAGCCCCACTGTCAACCATGAAAATTTTTGGTTATTTGTCAGTGTTTAGCAGGCTTGCTCTACAAGAAAACATACCTTGCCTCTAAATAATTTAATCTAGTGACTACCTTGAAGACATTGCTAGTTAAGAGGCACATCCCACCTGTAAAAACTGCCTTGATATCTAAATTGCAGCTGTCTGCTGAGAGTCTGTCATCAATGTAAAAAAAAACAAAAAACAAAAAACCCACGCACACACAGATCTAACAGCCTTATTATCATTTCCCTGATACTTTGTCTAATGACTGCATTTTTATTTTTGCTGCTAGCCAAGCTATCATACATGGAAACTAAGATTTTAGTTGCCCTTGTTCTTCACTCAAATTTCATTTTTATAATTGGTTTCTTTTCTTTCCTTGCAATTCCTCCGCACCCTCACACACCCCAGTTCAGAGCAAATTGCCTAATTCCACTGCTTTCTGCCTGTTCATTATTTAGCAATGATTAAATTGGAGATGTTATACAAACCAAAATGGAAGCTCACAGCGAATATCAACTCCTTTCCCACCATTCTTCCCCCACCCCCAAGAGCCCTAAAGGAAATCTAATCTAACAGACATTAATGTAAATCATGCATGTTGAATCATATTTAATTGAAAAACCACTTATGGGGAAGATTAAACACCTGTCTTCATTTCCCTTTCCTGTCTGAAATCCATACTTTTCAGCATATTGCAGAGCGCATACAGTTGTATTACATTAAGACAGTGAATATAAACTTCAACTTTGAAAACTGAACTTTATATTAAGACACTGCAGCTCAGACAATTTAGTGAATGTTACAATCCCAGGGCAAGATCTTTCTACTAGTTTATAGCCTTTAAAAACACATTCCAAGCTGGATTGGCAATGGTAGAGCTATTGCTCTGAATCATAGAATATCAGGGTTGGAAGGGACCTCTGGAGGTCATCTAGTCCAACCTGCTGCTCAGAGCAGTACCAGTCCTTAACTAAATCATCCCAGCCAGGGCTTCGTCACGCCTGACCTTAAAAACCTCTAAGGAAGGAGATTCCACCACCTCCCTAGGTTTTGAATGGTCTTTGGTTCTCAATCATTGCTAGGTACTAACATATAATAAAGCATCCTGCCCTGAAGAGCTTACAGTCTAAATAGCTGTATGTTCATTCCATTTGAGAACGTTAACAAAACTGTCTTCATTGCCTTGGCAGACCGGAAGGGCAGTTCTCTTGGGGGACAGAGACTGTTTCACCTCTTCTGTTAATACCCCACCAAACTATTCAGGAGTTTTAAATGGAGACCTACCTTTGTTTCTCCATGAAAAGTGACCATGGCTGAGGTCCATAATATTGGGAGAAAAATGAGCAATGAATGATACTGAGGACCTCTTCAAAACAGAAGACTACCACCATTGGTCAGTTTTTTAATATCAAATTATTCTTCCCCTTCCATATTTGAATATTGGCTGGTTACAGTATAGGCCGAATTAAGGGTTCTTTGCTCTTAGGGAAGAGATGTTAAAGGCAGCTTGCAGCAGAATAAAATTGGGCTTTTGCCCTTTTGACTTTTTTTTTTGGTAAATCATAGTCTTCTAGCATAGACAGAACTAGAATTACTAAGGTAAAAGCTAGAAGGGGAAAAAAAACACTAGAAAATTGGAATAATAATGCTCACCTCCTTTGTGATCTACTGCTGAACAGCACTGTGTAAAAGCTAGGTATTATTTAAGGATATTTTAACAGAAAAAAAGCAAAAATGCACAAGCCCATTTTTCCCTTTAGAGATCACCTTTAAGAGAAAAGTTGTATACTTTACTACTAGATAAACTGCAGCTAGTGAGACATCTCTTCCTAGCTGATGGTTATGCATCGGCTTGTGACCACGAGCAGGAGTTTCTCTAGTTTGTTTTCATAATGTGGAACCCATTTCTCCACCGTTCCTACTTTGTTACATTATGGCAACTACAAGTCTCACTGTAAAAATCAGTATTAGCAGATTTAGTATATTTTACTTGTCCAAACAGAATATTGCATACCTCTGGAGACTAGTTACTTAAGTCTAGATTTTTAAAGGTATTCAGGCATTGCTCTACTCAGTGTTGCAAGGCCTAAGTAAGTATTACGTGGCCAAGTCCCATTTTAAAAAAGGACTTAGTCCCCTGGGTGTCACTGGAACAGTGCAAGTGATTTAAATGGCTAAGTCCTACGTTCCAATGACAGGCACCTCAGTGTACATCTATACTGAAAAAAATCTTGTAGCAATGACTCTCAGAACCCCAGGCCAACTGACACAGGCCTACACTATAGGGCTAAAAATAGCAGTATAGACATTCTTGCTTGGGCTGGAGCCTGGGCTCTAAGACTTTTCTCCCTCACTGGGTTTCAGAACCCTGTCTCAAGCCCAAGGAGGAACATCTAGGTTGCTACTTTTAGCCTTGCAGTATGAGCCTGAGTCAGTAGAGCTGGGCTCTGAGACTTGCTGCCGTTTTGTTTAGTGTTTTTTGCAACATACATGTACCCCAAGTCGCTTTTGAAAATGAGACTTGGACATGTTACTTGGGCCTTGCAACACTGAGCAGAGCAATACTTAAAAACCTTTAAAAATCAGGCCTGGTCTACACTTAAAACCTAAGTATACGTAGCTACAGCACTTGGGTATGAAAACCTCACACTCTTGAGCACCACAGGTATGCTGACCTAACCCCCAAGCTAGATGAACCTGCGTTGATGGAAGACTGCTTCCAGCAACCTAGCTACTGTCACTTAGGGAGGTGGAGTTACTACAGCATTAGAAAAAACTTTCATCACTGTAGTGCACATCTACACAATGTGTTTCATGGCATAGCTACACACCATTGTGTGCTGCTATAGCGCTCAGAGTGCACACATGTCCTTAATCTCCCTCATACTTCTGTTGCCTGCTCTTAGGTAGATTTTTATATTGCACTGTGTGATATCTGAACACGGTTGGACCTGCTGCTGCTTCCCTGCCACTTGCGTGCTTCCTTGGACATATTACCCAGTCAGCTGGTCAACAGCTCCCATCTTACTGGTTCAGAGTAAATCTTGATTTCCCTCTGTAGCAGCCAGTACAGAGTGAGGCTTCACCTTTTTTCTTTATCTCTGGGCTGCCTGTAGAATCAATTACAAAACAGACAGAGCCAGCATCCTGCAACCAGTCATCTCTCCAGACACCACCCTTTGGGAAATGTTAGTCCTGAATTTAACAGTAGCAGTAAAATCACAACATTTTATTCCGAGTGGAGGATCAATGACACGTTCCAACTTACTGAGTGAGGAGATGCCTAACAAGTTACATTTGAGGACATACCCCAGCCACTTAAGCAGCTCCTCCACCAGTGCTACAAAACTCTTCTCCCCACCGGCTGGCCTAGTGGGAGATCCCTGTTCAGCAACACTCCGTCCCATCTCAACTACATTCAGGTTGCAGAGGAGTTCTGAAGCTCACTAACCCTTTTGTACTGTGGCAGGCCAGGGCCATGAAGGGGAGGCTGAGTGGGGGCAAAATGAAAGCTCTTTCTTCGCATATGCACAGAGAGATTTGAGTGATCATTAAAAAGTTGCATAACGAGTCTGTGCAGTGACTTTAAAGCTCTTCACAGAGTAGTTACAGTGGCTGTGAAAACTACAACAAAGAAGAACATCTTGACTTGTGAGTGAAGACTGCACTAGAACACTGAACTAAAAGGTTATTTTTGCATTTAGCAAATCTTCTGATGAAGATGCTTTCTAGCTTCGACCATACTTATGGCAAAGATGTGTAGAATGGTAGAGGACACAAGAAAAGTTGAATTTTTATTTATTAGGCAGACAATACAAAGAGATTCACTTAGATTTCTGACTCTGTGCTTGTGCCTTCAACACTTTCACTACGATCTTCTGCTCCTCAATAAGGAAAGCTCGTTTGATTCTAGGGAAGAGAAAAAGCCTTCATTAGCTCTTTTATATATAAACTGTGCTTTGATATTACACACATTTCTCCAAGCCCAGCTATTAAGCACAAAATGATACCTAAAACCCAATTTTTAACTTTTCTACTTGCACTCTTCACCACTGCCAGCACTACTGAAATAAGACATGCATACCATCTGAATTTAAAGATGCTTTTGGCCTCACATAGTATTTTCTTGGCAAAGTGGGCAGAAAAAACACTCAGAAAACTGCAAAGGCCTAGGTATTTCAGGATTAAAACAGTTCTCTCTTCCCCCCCGCACCCTTCATGCACACAGAGGCCATAGTCATGTTTAAACATGGTTATTTTTGTAGGTTAGACATGGTCATTATGTAGAGGATCTCAAGCCTAAAAAGACTGAACACTTAACTCACCAGACAGCTTGCTTGATGGTTTGCCATACCCAAACACAAATATACCATATGAACATTTCTAGTTACCATTTAATACAAAGGTGGTTAAGTGACATGGAAGAGTAGTTTAATAATCTCATTAAAAAAAGCTGCTGTTAGCCTAAGCAAATTCAAATACTAGTGATGGGATTAATCTGATTCTCAAATCCATGTCTCTACAAATACTCCTCCCATCCTTAATTATACACATATAAGACCCACCCCAAAAATAAAGAATACTAGAAGTGTGCCTTGCCACATGGCAGCAGACATTTGTTACACTGACGCCCAGTCTGTGGCTCCTTCCTGTTGCCCAGAACCCCTGCTCCCCTCCTGCATGATAGTCAGGATCTTTTCTCCCTCCACTAGCAGCACCAACTCCCTCTAGTGCCATATGCAGATTTATTTGCGTGATACAGAGAATCATTTTGTAACCCAATAGCAAAAGAACCCTGGAATTGTCACCTTCCTAGTTAATCAATAGTTTAACTGAACCCTAGATTGCCTTTTCTGTAGTATATTACACAGTAGTGCTCAAGCGTCTCACAGTTAGAAACTTCCTTCCCCTCCTGGAGTTGTATCCAAACACCCAATTTACCTTCAAGCTGTCGTGAATATTAGTGCTTCACACTTAGTACAAAAAACACCTTTTTGAACTGTGCAGAACTATCTTTATTCTTAATGATACACGTTTCATGTGATAAAGCTGCTTTTCACATCATTCACACCTGTAGTAGGCTGTCTTAGTCACAAAATAAAACTTTTATATAGATGAATTAAACACAAGTGTACGGGCTAGCATCCTCAACAAGCTGGGGGGGGGGGGGGGGCGGTGGCGCATTTAGCATGGAAAATTTTGAACTACGCGTTATGGCAGTCACACACCTGATGTCTTCCACATATCTGTGCAATTCGGTTTTTAAAGTACTTAAAGGTAGAAAAATTGCTAGCAATGGTTATAGTACAGATCAGGCAGGGAATAGTATATTAACCTTTTAACTTTGGAGATCTGGACTCAAATTGGTCTAATACGCGCATAGACGAAGCTCATTGCACCAGGGACCTTTTTGTTATCTCTGGCTATGACATGGCTAATACACATTGGCACTTTGCTATAAAATTAATTAAGATGGCCTTAGTTTAGTGTGCAGTGTAAAATTTATCCATATAGCAAAGCCATTACATCAACGCTGAGATGCTCAGCATGCAGGTAACAGGGACAATAATTGTCAGGACTTGGGTTCAGTGAACAGCATGAAAAAGTTAACACTTTAACTTATATCTATTCTTAGTCACTGTTCACACAAGACAGGCAGAACTATTTAAAATACCCGAGTTGTAAGAATATGTGCTATGTATGCAGAGTAAGGGCTTGTCTTCACTAAGGCGTTAAGTCCATGTAAGTTACATAGCTTCTGCCTCTCCTTCAGGTGGATTACAGAAGTGGATGGGAGAGCGCTCTCCCATCAATTTAGCATGTCTTAACCAGACTCACTAAATCGACTCTGCTGCATTGATCGCAGCAGTGCCAATTTAGCCCTAAGACAGACAGTAAACTGTAGAAGATTAACTAGTGTCAGCTTTGGCATTAATGCTTTCCTTAAATAACTACACTTCTCTCCTGTATCAATCAGTATTCAGAACGTAACTCAAAGTTCAGGTTTATACAGAAAGGTCATGATGTTTGATGGTAAATTACAATGAAGACTCTAAAACCTTTATATAAAAAAAGATAGTAAAACAGGAACCAGCTGGAATCCAGGGGACAAGGTTTTGAACATATAAATGCATCTAGATTATTACATCACTGCTGAGTTTCATAGTCCCATGTTTATCCATTCCAAGTCAGTCAAGAGAAATATTCTGTTAAAAAGAATGTTAAGCACCCAGGTCTGAAAAATTTGGCCTATAAGAAGAAAAATGTGTTATTGCTAATATATGAACAGTAATTCTTCCCCCCTCCCCCATTTTGACCAATATTTATGATAAAGTTGCTTAGCTTTTTAAAAATTTACCTGTCACGGACACATTTAGCACACATGGAACCGCCATAGGCTCTGCTAACATGCTTCTTTGTTTTTGACAACCTCATAAGGACTTTAGGGCGCACAGCACGAACCTACGTGAAGCAAAAATTGAAATGTCATACAGAGTAATTCATAATCATGCATACTTTCTGGATATACTAGCCATATTTAAAAAAAAAATCAAGCAGACCATTTAAGCGTGTCACTTCAGACTAAGCATAAGGATGTTGAGCAGTTTCTCTTGGGAAAAAAAAAAGAGAACTGCTGCTGAATGTGCAAGATATGCTTTTACAAGATACAGCTGTTTGCAATATCTCTTTACTACAAATATCTTACTAAAAAGTCCCTACATTGATAATTTATTGGTCCAGGATCTCCCCCAACCGGCATTGTGGGAAACTGGCAGTTAAATGGCAGTAGATTGCTTCGGCCAAAATACTGCATGACAACCTGGAAGTGAAGCTGAGAACTAGACTATAAAAAGAAATTCTAAGACTATCAGTTTTTAAATAACCCAACATGGCTTGTTAGTAACATAACTAAGGAAATTTGTGTTACAGTGTCTCTTCAAGTCATTGTACATATTCTACACCAAACTTAATCACACTGTAGACTACATCATAATAGATATTACTGCAATTGCTTTTACTGAAAAGTGACATTTGGATATTATGTACTAGCTATCTTTTAAAGACATTTAGTGCTAGAAACAAGACGATGTATCATGTGGTCGAACAAGCTCTCTGGCAATCACCAGCAAGCAGTCCATGTACTACAAACAAATAAGAACCTCTTTTACAAAAAAATTAAAATAAAGCCCCAAATAGTCTCTTTACAAATATATCAGTCTTTTATCAAATACAATGGACACAGCAGCCAGTTCAAGCTAGGTTGGTAGTGGTATTACTTGGAAATGGTAGAGTCAGAGAGGATGACAATATGAGTTTTAGAATAGACATTGTCACTTTTCACACTGAACCTGCAAACCCTTTTAAGTGTTTCAGCAGGCAGGGTAGTTAGTGATATACTGGAAGCAATCCTAGTAAAGATTAAATCAATTTCCTTCTTTCTGTAAAAAATAAAATGATACCTTTGCTACATGATACCTTTTTTAAAAAATACAGCCGTTACTATAACTCACTTTTGATTGTACAATCTGCACATAGAACTACTACAGTTTCGTACTACAGTATCCCTTTGATAATTATCTATGTCTAGACTAGCAAGGATTAGACTTTTATGGCTAAATGTCAGTAAACTGCAATTTCATCCCCCCATCCGAACCAATGAAAAAAATATTTCCATTGATAACTGAAATTTACAAAAAAAGTAAGAAAAATCCTGTTTAAGAACTTAGGGGTGTCATTAAATAATGCTCTGACACCCCCAGAATTTAGTGCAACTGAAAATTTAAATCCATTAAAAAAATCACTTAAAATAAATATCATCCATCTATTCACCAAAAAAAGGTGAATTCTGCTAAGTCTACCCATGCCCAATTTTTATCGCATGGGCATTTGCTACTTATCCCCTAAGCTAAAGGGGCTCAGATGCTGTGGATTATAAGCACAAAAATTAAGGAAAAAAAATAGCATCACTATCCAATAAATGCTTTACGTTTTCAGAGTTTTAACAACTAATCCTCACAACAAACACATATCTCCAATTAAAGACTGGAAAGCACTAGGCAAGATTCTTAACTGAAAAAAGAAAAGAGAAAAGAAAAATCACACAGCAAGTCAGCAACAGTGGGAGTTGAAGTATTTGATCATGGTACCGAAAATGACCAGTTAAATGAGTAAAAAGAAAAGGAGTACTTTTGGCACCTTAGAGACTAACAAATTTATTTGAGCATAAGCTTTTGTGAGCTCACAAAAGCTTATGCTCAAATAAATTTGTTAGTCTCTAAGGCGCCAAAAGAACTCCTTTTCTTTTTGCGGATACAGACTAACACAGTTGCTACTCTGAAACCAGTTATATGAGTGCAATACTTACACCACGAAGTCTTCCTGGACACACACCACATGCAGACTTTGGTGCCTTGCCAACTTTCTTAGTGTAAAGGTAAACAATCCTGTTACCTGGTGTCCGGGACCTGTGTGCATCAGAGAAACATGCAATTAGTGTAAATAACTACATTCAAACAGATAAAACCCTCAGAAACTCTGATCTTACTTACAGCCTGGTCTTGTTAGAGGCTGTGTTGTAGGACAACCTACGACGGTATGTCAGACGCTGAACCATTTTTTATATCTAAATAAAGGAATGAGAGAAAGAGCATTAGACTCACAATGATCTTTTGCCACTACGTTTAAACTTTTGTTTGGGGGGGGGAGGGGGGGAATTTGGACAACAAGAAGTAGATGACATCATCAGTGAATCATATTACTTTTAATGGCCCTGGCAACAGCAATACACTGAAGTTTGACATGGGCAGTAGAATGCTTCAGGTTTCACACCTGAAAATAGTAAAGATGTAATACTAATCCCACAAACACAAGAATAATAAGTTCTGAGTCTTGGCATTTTTCTCCTCTAAATCTCAAAGCACGTTATAAAGGAGGGGAAGTATCCGCATCTACAAACAAATTATTCTGAGATGTTAAGATGTTGTGGAATCACAGTGTAGCTAGCGCCTACATACTGAGCGCTTGAAAACCCCTATACCTTTCATAGCACGCAGAACTGTCTGCTCCCCGTCTCCTGCCCACTGAACGACAGTCCTGTCACCACCACTGCGCCAGGCCCATCCCAGAAGCCCCGTGTTCGCTCTCCCGGTCGTTCTGACACAAGCTGCACGAGTCACTAGAAGGCAGCAGGGCTCCCCCATCTCCCTACCTGGCGCCCCCGCCGCGCGAGAAGCAGGAGAGGCGCCCCCACCAGCGGGTCTGGCCCGGCCCGGCCCGGCTCCGAACCATCCCCGTAACCCCGCGGCCTGTCGATGGCCCCAGCGGCTCGCAAGGCCGCAGAAGGGAGTGCGGGGCATGCGCTGCAACCAGCAGGCGCGAGCCCAACCGCGGCCCCGCCCGGGACACTCCGGTCCCGAGGCTCCATCCGGGCCTTGACCCAATCCCCGCTCCCTAATACCGCCCTCCCGCGGCTCCCCACACTCCAGTACCCGCCCGGAACTCAGCCCCAGGCCGCCCGAGCCCGCCAATCCGCGGATGGAAGCGGATCGAACCACCTCCCATACATAGGCCAAGCCATGGAAGCCACCATACCTGGTCTCGCCGGGACCGGAAGAGGAAGGGGAAGGGCGCGGGTCAAAGTTCAAATAGTGACGGAGCAAGCCCGGAAGTAGTATTCCTGTTTACTAGGTCAAGCTTCCTGATTGCAGTCGACCGGGGCATGGGTATCGCCATGTTGTACGGAAACCTAGGGGCTACTGGCCGTGGTGTGAGTTTCTGCCTGCGGGGGCGTTGAAGAAGATCGGGCGGGAGCCCACAGTTCGCCACCGTTGGGCCGCCTCTCGCCCTCCTTTCCCCGGCCTGGAGCGCGGCCGGGGAAGGGGTTCGGGGTGCGGGAGGGGGCTCAGGGCAGGGGGTTGGGGTGCGGGCTTCGGCTGGGCAGGGTTTACCTCGGGCGGCCCCCGGCAGTGACTGGCAGGTCCAGCGCCTAGGCTCAGAGGTGGCCAGGTGGCTCTGTGCGCTTTCCCTGCCTGCAGGTGCTGCCCCGGCAGCTCCCATTGGCTGTGCCTCCGGGCCAATGGGAGCAGTGGAGTCGGGGCAGGGCATTGGGGCAGTGTCTGGAGACCCCCTGCGCCTAAGCGCTGGACATGCTGGCCACGCCTGGGAGCCGCATGGAGCCAGGGCAGGTAGGGAGCCTGCCTTAGCCCTGCTGCACTGCTGACCCGACTTTTGGCCGATTGTAATCTCCCAGATTGCTTTTAATAGTCACCAGGGGATTGAGGCCGATTCCAGTAGACTCTTGGCCAATCCGAGAGAGTTGACAACGTTAAATTGGACCCATAACACTGGCTGCGGCCACCCTGGCTCTAACACACACAGCACTGTGTGTACCTTACAAACCCAAACCCTGCCAGAGCCAAGCACTGGGCTTAACGCACCTCCTCACCCTGGGAATGGAGGGGAGAAGGAGTGAATCACAGGTGGCAGATCTTGGTTGCCTTGCCTGATGCACTGCTGGAAGGCTCTCTGGATATGCCTTAGGCTTAAATACTAGCTTCGGTATAGACACTACCTATGCCCACAGAGAGGGATTCCAATCAATTGGCAAGCCTGAAAGTTTCCCCTTGGTTGCTCCCTGAGTTGCCACACTGGGATTAATTCTCACTTTAAGGAAAAAAAAATGATGTGGTAACTTTTTATATAATTTTAAATCAGGAAAATAGTCTACTCAAGACTTCACATGTTTTCTGACAACAGTGGGACCTAAGAGTTATCTTCTTAGCAGCCTGCCTTTGCAGGACCAATCTCTCTGTTTCTCCTCTAATCTAGTGGATGCCATTGTCATGGTTGTGGCTGCTGCAGGCATAGTATCTACTGCATCGACGATATTTACCACTCCAATAATCCTGAGATTTTGGAAGCAGTCCTGAGGACCTGAGAAATCTAGAATCTTGAGTTTTAAACCAAAAGCCTGAAAATATGCGGAGCTAGAGGTATATAACACCTATTAGCTGTTTCCTCAGAAACCTGGAAACAACGCAAGAGAGAATTTCAGGTTTCAGAGTAACAGCTGTGTTAGTCTGTATTCGCAAAAATAAAAGGAGGACTTGTGGCACCTTAGAGACTAACCAATTTATTTGAGCATAAGCTTTCGTGAGCTACAGCTCACTTCATCGGATGCACACAGCAGCAGGCAGCGGAGCGCCGTGGCTAGGAGCTGGCGGAGCTGGGAGACCGTGCTGCTGACTGAGCTGTCATGAGGCTTTGAGTTGAGCTGTGAACTCAAAGCCTCATGACAGCTCAGTCAGCAGCACGGTCTGCCAGCTCCTAGCCGCGGCGCTCCGCTGCTGTATGCATCCGATGAAGTGAGCTGTAGCTCACGAAAGCTTATGCTCAAATAAATTGGTTAGTCTCTAAGGTGCCACAAGTACTCCTTTTCTTTTTGCCAAGAGATAATGTTTTGGACAGCCAATAAAGAAAAAGTACAGAGAGCCCTAATCAGGCAGTTCCTTTTTAACCCCCAGTGATTACTTCCATTTCCTTTGTTATTTTTTATTTCTTTGCTGCAATAAAATTGTCCAATGGAAAATAAAAAACACATGCCTATCCCAACAAGTGATCCATTCAAGGTAAAGAACTGCACTGTGGATGCCTGTTTTTTCCCCATTCTTTTCTGACTGGTTCTAATCCTCTTCTGCATTCCAGAAGTGAAGCAGGATAGTCTACACAGATGCTAATTCTTGCAGTTTGGTACATTATAATTTTCAGTTCATGAGCTGTTTTCAGGATGCTGCTTGACACCATTGCTAAACACAGGATTTTGTCTAAAAAGTAGTATTGCAACAGCTGGTTTTCTGACATCAGTGAAGCTGGAACAGCTGAAGTCAAGTAAATTATTTAAAATGTATATCTGGGTAGACCCTTCTGTTTTTTCCAGGGTTCCACTAATCCTGATTTTTTTTATGCAAGCCTATTTTCTAAACATCAGATTATTTCCTGAACACCTTATTGTTTTATACTGTGGCAGTTATGGTTCATGCCCACAGGAAGAAAGTTTTAAATCTACTACTCAAAAATCTAAACCATAAATGACCTGATAGGTTTTGTTTGGTTTTGCTAATGGAACAAGGGCAGACAAAGCATCTTGGACACATCCTGTTTTTTTATACAAGAAATCCATGGGTGAAATCCTGGTCTTGAAAGCCCTTTCTGAGGAATGCCCATGTGGTGCAGTTGAAAAAGCACAGACACCATGGTTTAAAAAGAATGACTTTGTTTACACATAGATGCTGTGATGAATGAAGGGCGGGTGGAGCTCCCTTTTATGAACACCCAGACGGCTAGTTAGCTATAAAGTCCCTCTTGGTGGCTGTTCTCTGCTTGCTTTACCTGTAAAGGGTTAACAAAGTCCCCCAGGTAAAGGAAAAGGAGTGGGCACCTAACCAAAAGAGCCAATGGGAGGGCTAGAATTTTTTAAAATTGGGAAAAAACTTCCCTTTGTCTGTGTGGTGTTGTTCTCCAGGAGAAGAGCGGAGACACATAGCAGCAATGCTGTAAACAGCTTTAAGCCAGGTATGATCACAGATCATCAGTTCATACCTTGAACCTACTTATCTGAAGCCTCAGATATGTAAGTAAATTAGGAAATATCTAGAAAGATGCAATTAGGGTTATTTCTTTTATTTCTTATTGGCTTATGGACTCCTCTGTGCTAACCCCAAGCTTTTGTTTTGCTTGTAACCTTTAAGCTGAAACCTTAAGAGAGCTATCTTAATGCTTAATTTTTGTAATTGTTTCTTTGAAGATCTAGCAAAAAGCCTAAGTTCCAAATATATTTCCTTTCTTTTTGGGTTTAATAAAATTTACCTTTTTTAAGAACAGGATTGGATTTTTGTGTCCCTAAGAGGTTTGTGCATATGTTGTTTAATTAGCTGGTGGCAACAGCTGATTTCCTTTGTTTTTTTTCTCAGCTCTTCCCAGGAAAGGGGGTGAAAGGGCTTGAGGGTACCCCACAGGAAGGAATTCCCAAGTGCTCCTTCTTAGGTTCTCAAAAGGGGGGTATTTTTTTGCACTTGGGTGGTGGCAGCATCTACCCCTCCAAGTTTAATACCTGCCTGGAGTGGCCAGTATTAATTTTTTTAGAATCCTTGCAGGCCCCCATCTTCTGCACTTGAAGTGCCAAAGTGGGGAATCAGCCTTGACAGATGCATTCCCCTTTCCTATAATAAGAACAAAGATGTGAAGGTCACAGCTAGTTACACTGGTCAAGGAAAAATTGTCCCCCAAAAATTGTTTCTTGAACCTGTGGCTGCACCAGATTCCTGTGCATGTCCGGTCCCCTTCTACTTTTTTTTATTCCTGTCTTACTCAGTCCTCAACACGCACCCCTTTGCCCTCCAAAACTCAGCAGTGACATGAGTTGTGATCATGTAGGTTACAGCTGTCTGCAATATTTCTTGTTCTACTTGCAGCTGAACTGGGAGTTCTGGATGGGGACTCCTCTTTTCCCTGGTGTATGGCATCAGGGGATCTTCAGCAGTCTCTGTTAACACCCACCCATGTAATCCTGCTAGCTCATAAACATAATAGTGGAGGGTTCTTATAGGGGATAATCTGGTGCATCTGAGCCTGGATAGTCCACTAACAAACTATGCCCTTATCTGAACTTGTACTGCCTCCCACTTGCACTGCACAACATGGGACAGATGCTAAGGGTATGTCTATACTACGGAATAAGGTCGAATTTATAGAAGTTGGTTTTTTAGAAATCGGTTTTATATATTCGAGTGTGTGTGTCCCCACAGAAGTGCATTAAGTGCATTAACTCGGCGGAGTGCTTCCACAGTACCGAGGCTAGAGTCGACTTCCGGAGCGTTGCACTGTGGGTAGCTATCCCACAGTTCCCGCAGTCTCCGCTGCCCATTGGAATTCTGGGTTGAGATCCCAATGCCTGATGGGGCTGAAACATTGTCGCGGGTGGTTCTGGGTACATATCGTCAGTCCCCCCCTTCCCTCCCTCCCTCCGTGAAAGCAAGGGCAGACAATTGTTTCGCGCCTTTTTTCCTGAGTTACCTGTGCGGACGCCATACCACCGCAAGCATGGAGCCCGCTCAGGTAACCGTCACTGTATGTCTCCTGGGTGCTGGCAGACGCGGCACGGCATTGCTACACAGTAGCAGCAACCCATTGCCTTGTGGCAGCAGACGGTACAATACGACTGGTAGCCGTCCTCGTCATGTCCGAGGTACTCCCGGTCGCCTGTGTGAGGTCAATCAGGAGCGCCTGGGCAGACATGGGCGCAGGGACTAAATTTTTAGTGACTTGACCAGGTCATTCTCTTTAGTCCGGCAGTCAGTCCTATTGAACCGTCTTATGGTGAGCAGGCAGGCAATATGTCCTTCTGCACCGTCTGCTGCCAGCCAAAGATGTAAAAGATAGATGGAGTGGATCAAAACAAGAAATAGACCAGATCTGTTTTGTACTCATTTGCCTCCTCCCCTGTCTAGGGGACTCATTCCTCTAGGTCACACTGCAGTCACTCACAGAGAAGGTGCAGCGAGGTAGATGTAGCCATGTATCAATCAGAGGCCAGGCTAACCTCCTTGTTCCAATAAGAACAATAACTTAGGTGCACCATTTCTTATTGGAACCCTCCGTGAAGTCAACCCTGTAAGCCGTGTCCTCAGTCGCCCCTCCCTGCGTCAGAGCAACGGCAAACAATCGTGCATCTGAGTTGAGAGTGCTGTCCAGAGCAGCCCAATGGAGCACTCTGATTGGGCTAAAACATTGTCGCGGGTGGTTCTGGGTACATATTGTCCGGCCCCCGTTCCCTCCCTCCCTCCGTGAAGGCAAGGGCAGACAATCGTTTCGCGCCTTTTTTCCTGAGTTAACTGTGCGGACGCCATACCACCGCAAGCATGGAACCCGCTCAGGTAACCGTCACCGTATGTCTCCTGGGTGCTGGCAGACGCGGTACGGCATTGCTACACAGTAGCAGCAACCCATTGCCTTCTGGCAGCAGACGGTGCAGTATGACTGATAGCCGTCCTCGTCATGTCCGAGGTGCTCCTGGCCACGTCGGCTGGGAGCGCCTGGGCAGACATGGGCGCAGGGACTAAATTTTTGGTGACTTGACCAGGTCATTCTCTTTAGTCCTGCAGTCAGTCGTATTGAACCATCTAATGGTGAGCAGGCAGGCAATACGGATTGCTAGCAGTCGTATTGTACCATCTTCTGCCGGGCAGGCAAGAGATGACGATGGCTAGCAATCGTATTGTACCATCTTCTGCCGGGCAGGCAAGAGATGACGATGGCTAGCAATCGTACTGTGCCATCTTCTGCCAGGCAGGCAAGAGATGAGGATGGCTAGCAGTCGTACTGTACCATCTTCTGCCGAGCAGCCATGAGATGTGGATGGCTTGCAGTCCTTCTGCACCGTCTGCTGCCAGCCAAAGATGTAAAAGATAGATGGAGTGGATCAAAACAAGAAATAGACCAGATTTGTTTTGTACTCATTTGCCTCCTCCCCTGTCTAGGGGACTCATTCCTCTAGGTCACACTGCAGTCACTCACAGAGAAGGTGCTGCGAGGTAGATCTAGCCATGTATCAATCAGAGGCCAGGCTAACCTCCTTGTTCCAATAAGAACAATAACTTAGGTGCACCATTTCTTATTGGAACCCTCCGTGAAGTCCTGCCTGAACTACTCCTTGATGTAAAGCCACCCCCTTTGTGGATTTTAGCCTCCTGAAGCCAACCCTGTAAGCCGTGTCGTCAGTCGCCCCTCCCTCTGTCAGAGCAACGGCAGACAATCATTCCGCGCCTTTTTTCTGTGCGGACGCCATACCAAGGCAAGCATGGAGGCCGCTCAGCTCACTTTGGCAATTAGGAGCACATTAAACACCACACGCATTATCCAGCAGTATATGCAGCACCAGAACCTGGCAAAGCGCTACCGGGCGAGGAGGCGACGTCAGCGCGGTCACGTGAGTGATCAGGACATGGACACAGATTTCTCTGAAAGCATGGGCCCTGCCAATGCATGCATAATGGTGCTAATGGGGCAGGTTCATGCTGTGGAACGCCGATTCTGGGCTCGGGAAACAAGTACAGACTGGTGGGACCGCATAGTGTTGCAGGTCTGGGACGATTCCCAGTGGCTGCGAAACTTTCGCATGCATAAGGGCACTTTCATGGAACTTTGTGACTTGCTTTCCCCTGCCCTGAAGCGCATGAATACCAAGATGAGAGCAGCCCTCACAGTTGAGAAGCGAGTGGCGATAGCCCTGTGGAAGCTTGCAACGCCAGACAGCTACCGGTCAGTTGGGAATCAATTTGGAGTGGGCAAATCTACTGTGGGGGCTGCTGTGATGCAAGTAGCCCACGCAATCAAAGATCTGCTGATATCAAGGGTAGTGACCCTGGGAAATGTGCAGGTCATAGTGGATGGCTTTGCTGCAATGGGATTCCCTAACTGTGGTGGGGCCATAGACGGAACCCATATCCCTATCTTGGCACCGGAGCACCAAGCCGGCGAGTATATAAACCGCAAGGGGTACTTTTCAATAGTGCTGCAAGCTCTGGTGGATCACAAGGGACGTTTCACCAACATCAACGTGGGATGGCCGGGAAAGGTACATGACGCTCGCATCTTCAGGAACTCTGGTCTGTTTCAAAAGCTTCAAGAAGGGACTTTATTCCCAGACCAGAAAATAACTGTTGGTGATGTTGAAATGCCTATATGTATCCTTGGGGACCCAGCCTACCCCTTAATGCCATGGCTCATGAAGCCGTACACAGGCAGCCTGGACAGCAGTCAGGAGCTGTTCAACTACAGGCTGAGCAAGTGCAGAATGGTGGTAGAATGTGCATTTGGATGTTTAAAGGCGCGCTGGCGCAGTTTACTGACTCGCTTAGACCTCAGCGAAACCAATATTCCCACTGTTATTACTGCTTGCTGTGTGCTCCACAATATCTGTGAGAGTAAGGGGGAGACGTTTATGGCGGGGTGGGAGGTTGAGGCAAATCGCCTGGCTGCTGGTTACGCGCAGCCAGACACCAGGGCGGTTAGAAGAGCACAGGAGGGTGCGGTACGCATCAGAGAGGCTTTGAAAACCAGTTTCATAACTGGCCAGGCTACGGTGTGAAAGTTCTGTTTGTTTCTCCTTGATGAAACCCCCCGCCCCTTGGTTCACTCTACTTCCTTGTAAGCTAACCACCCTCCCCTCCTCCCTTTGATCACCTCTTGCAGAGGCAATAAAGTCATTGTTGCTTCACATTCATGCATTCTTTATTCATTCATCACACAAATAGGGGGATGACTACCAAGGTAGCCCAGGAGGGGTGGTGGAGGAGGGAAGGAAAATGCCACACAGCACTTTAAAAGTTTACAACTTTAAAATTTATTGAATGACAGCCTTCTTTTTTTTGGGCAATCCTCTGTGGTGGAGTGGCTGGTTGGCCGGTGGCCACCCCACCGCGTTCTTGGGCGTCTGGGTGTGGAGGCTATGGAACTTGGGGAGGAGGGCGGTTGGTTACACAGGGGCTGTAGTGGCAGTCTGTGCTCCAGCTGCCTTTGCTGCAGCTCAACCATACACTGGAGCATACTGGTTTGGTCCTCCAGCAGCCTCAGCATTGAATCCTGCCTCCTCTCATCACGCTGCCGCCACATTCGAGCTTCAGCCCTCTCTTCAGCCCGCCACTTACTCTCTTCAGCCCGCCACCTCTCCTCCTGGTCATCTTGTGCTTTCCTGCAGTCTGACATTATTTGCCTCCACACATTCGTCTGTGCTCTGTCAGTGTGGGAGGACAGCATGAGCTCGGAGAACATTTCATCTCGAGTGCGTTTTTTTTTCTTTCTAATCTTCACTAGCCTCTGGGAAGGAGAAGATCCTGTGATCATTGAAACACATGCAGCTGGTGGAGAAAAGAAAAGGGACAGCGGTATTTAAAAAGACACATTTTATAAAACACTGGCTACACTCTTTCAGGGTAAACCTTGCTGTTAACATTACATACATAGCACATGTGCTGTCGTTACAAGGTCGCATTTTGCCTCCCCCCACCGCGTGGCTACCCCCTCAACCCTCCCCCCTCCCTGTGGCTAACAGCGGGGAACATTTCTGTTCAGCCGCAGGCAAACAGCCCAGCAGGAATGGGCTCCTCTGAGTGTCCCCTGAAGAAAAGCACCCTATTTCAACCAGGTGACCATGGATTATATCTCACTCTCCTGAGGATAACACACGAACGGATGTTGCTTGAACGCCAGCAAACATACACTGCAATGCTTTGTTGTACAATGATTCCCGAGTACGTGTTACTGGCCTGGAGTGGTAAAGTGTCCTACCATGAAGGACGCAATAAGTCTGCCCTCCCCAGAAACCTTTTGCAAAGGCTTTGGGAGTATATCCAGGAGAGCCGCGAATGCCAGGGCAGAGTAATCCTTTCACATGCTTGCTTTTAAACCATGTATAGTATTTTAAAAGGTACACTCACCGGAGGTCCCTTCTCCGCCTGCTGGGTCCAGGAGGCAGCTTTGGGTGGGTTCAGGGGGTACTGGCTCCAGGTCCAGGGTGAGAAACAGTTCCTGGCTGTCGGGAAAACCGGTTTCTCCGCTTGCTTGCTGTGAGCTATCTACAACCTCGTCATCATCATCATCTTCTTCGTCCCCAAAACCTGCTTCCGTATTGCCTCCATCTCCATTGAAGGAGTCAAACAACACGGCTGGGGTAGTGGTGGCTGAACCCCCTAAAATGGCATGCAGCTCATCATAGAAGCGGCATGTTTGGGGCTCTGACCCGGAGCGGCCATTCGCCTCTCTGGTTTTCTGGTAGGCTTGCCTCAGCTCCTTCAGTTTCACGCGGCACTGCTTCGGGTCCCTGTTATGGCCTCTGTCCTTCATGCCCTGGGAGATCTTGACAAAGGTTTTGGCATTTCGAAAACTGGAACGGAGTTCTGATAGCACGGATTCCTCTCCCCATACAGCGATCAGATCCCGTACCTCCCGTTCGGTCCATGCTGGAGCTCTTTTGCGATTCTGAGACTCCATCATGGTCACCTCTGCTGATGAGCTCTGCATGGTCACCTGCAGCTTGCCACGCTGGCCAAACAGGAAATGAGATTCAAAAGTTCGCGGTTCTTTTCCTGTCTACCTGGCCAGTGCATCTGAGTTGAGAGTGCTGTCCAGAGCGGTCAAAATGGAGCACTCTGGGATAGCTCCCGGAGGCCAATACCGTCGAATTGTGTCCACAGTACCCCAAATTCGACCCGGCAAGGCCGATTTAAGCGCTAATCCACTTGTCAGGGGTGGAGTAAGGAAATCGATTTTAAGAGCCCTTTAAGTCGAAATAAAGGGCTTCATCGTGTGGACGGGTGCAGGTTTACATCGATTTAATGCTGCTAAATTCGACCTAAAGTCCTAGTGTAGACCAGGGCTAAGACTGGAAACAGTAAGAGTTGAGCACAGAGGAAGTCAGATGGTCTCTCAACAACGAATGAGAGTACTCCAGCTGTGCCAACTCCGCCCATGGAAATCTGATGTTATCTCCTTATTTATTTTGGAAAATGATTTCTATCAATAATTTTCAATTACCTTTAGGCAGTGGAGTTTGTTACCTACACTGAAGAAAGGAATGCTAGCTTTAAAGATTCCCATTGTATTAGGTTTCTCAAGTCTCTTCAATTGGACCTTTGTCAGAGATCACATCCCACGCATTGAGGCCTTGACAGGTTGACGAGTATGTTGACAAGCATGGCTGGCCTTTTCACTTCGAAATTAGTGACTAGCTGGCCATAGGAAGGCCTGTGTTTTTCATTTTGTTCTCTACCTCATGGATGCTGCTCCCATCCCGCTATGGGACGCCAAGGCATCAAAGAACAAAATATTCTAAAACATATGTTTCCATTCCTTCTGCTCCTGAGCTGTGGTTGCTCTTGGTGGTTCCATTCTTTACTTCACACAGCACATGAGAACGCATTGTGGGTGATGTGGTAATTGACACAGTTTATTTGCATTTGATTTATAAGGCCAAATTCTGCCTAAGGTTGAAGACAGAGCCTTAACATTGGCTTCAATGCAAGCCCCCACTCCCCATTCATTAGGAGCAGGATTTCACCAAATGAGTGAAATGAAGCCATGAAGTGTTCTCTGCTACTTTGGTTTAAACAATATTACAAAAAATAAAATCTATTGTATACATTTTCAAAGGACCTCTACACACATCTCAAGGTTCTGATGCAATCATTAGCCGCTTGAGCTTTGCTCTTGGAAGTAGCATGTATATAGAAACCTTTGATGTGTGTTCATAGCCTTATTTATAGATTTTTAGCTCACAGTTTGTTGTGCAGCATTCTCCCTGTCTTATATCTATAATTATTATTTTGGTTAATTATTGACTCTTTTTAAATGCAAATTATGGGCACCAGAATTTTCCTGCTTCGTGAAAGAAAAAGAAAATATGTCTGAACTAGATATGAGAGTACATTTGAAAAAGAAGCACATTTTAGACAAGTGAATTTCAGAGCAATTAGAGTATTTAATTTGAACTTTCTAGGTCCAGAACCCTATGGGGAGTAAGGAAACCAATTAAATTACATTAAGTAATCATGCTCTAAATATAAAAATGTAACAGAACCCAATTGTTAAAGAACAACACTATTAAATTACTGATGAAGTAGTTTGGAAATGCAACAGTTTATTAGCAAGGAATAGTTACCGATACTACCTAGACTTAGCAAATTTGGGCCACAACCTCACCTGGTGTAAATAAAAGTAGCTGCATGGAAGTAAATGAACTTGTACTGATTTACACTGGCTGGGGGTCTGGCCTGTTGTTTTAAAACACATGCAATTTATTTTGTACGATTAACAGGACTGTCAAACGAGTTTACAAATGCATCTTTAAATATTAGTTTGATGGCAACCTTTTTTTAATACTATCTGGTTTGGTGGATCGTAGCTGAAGAAGAAGCTTACTAGGAGCTAGCGAACAGGAGCAGCTAACAGGGGAATTTTGCGAGGGACTACTCCAGGTGAAGAAGGAGCGATTACATGACCCTTAGGGTAAGTTTGTTGTCGTGTGTGTGTGTGTTTGTGTTTGTGTTGGTGTGTTTGCTTGTGGTCTGTTTGAGGGACAGTGTGCTGACTGTGTGGGTGCTGAGCCAAGCGGCCTGCTAGGCAAGGCTGAGAGCTTCTTAACGAGGCCCTAAGCCCTTTAGCACCCATAAACCCTGAACCAGGGGGCGGGGCTACTCAGGAAGACCATGGCTTTAAAAAGCACGCTCCTAAGCGACCAGAGGAGCTAGCGAACAGCGGAGTTTTGTGAGGAAGTTTACGGAGGGGTGGGGGTGCTGCATACTTAACATTCCTTGAACTTCTTTAAACTTAAGCTAAAAAACATCCCCTGGTAAAAAGAAAACAACAAGAAAGGAACCAGCTGCAGCAGTAAAAAGAGAAAGCAGGCAGAAGTCCAGCAACAGAGTGGGGGCTACCCAGTCTATTGCACCTAATGCAGCATGTATGATTACCTGCCCTATGAGCAGGTAATGTATGTGTGCATTTGGTGCAAGGAGCTCCTGGCCCTCAGAGACCATGTACAGGCTTTGGAGACCAGGGTGGCTGAGCTGAAGGAGCTAGAGAAGTATCTAGATGAGACTTTCCGGGACACAGTAGAATGGTCCCACCCCTGGTCTGACAGCCTCTGTGCTGTTGAGAAGGATGAAAGTCTCAGGGAAGGAGAACATCCAACTGGAGCAGAGGGAAAGGATCCCATAGTTGAGACCCTCCTTCTAGATGATGTTGTGGTATCCTCTCGCACTGAGGATACCTCTCCAGGGGAGGGAACTCCAGTTATTAGGAAGAGACAGGTATTAGTAATGGGCGATTTGATCATTAAAAACATAGATAGCTGGGTTTGCGATGACAGGGAGAACTGCATGGTGACGAGTCTGCCTGGTGCAAACATTGCGGATCTCTTGAGACATCTAGATAGGCTTATGTGTAGTGCTGGGGAGAAGCTGGTGGTTATGGTACATGTAGGTATCAATGAAATAGAGAAGGATAGGAGAGAGATCCTGGAGGCCAAATTTAGGCTGCTAGGTAAGAGATTGAAGTCCAGGACCTCCATGGCAGCGTTCTCTGAAATGCTTCCAGTTTCACGCACAGGGCCAGTTAGACAGGCAGAACGGCAGAGTCTCAATGCGTGGATGAGATGATGGTGTAGGTAGGAGGGGTTTAGATTTATTAGGAACTGGGAAAACTTTGGGGAAAGGAGGAGCCTATACAGGAAGGATGGGCTCCACCTAAACCAAAAGGGAGCCAGATTGCTGGCACTTAAAATTAAAAAGGTCGTAGAGCAGTTTTTAAACTAAGGGCTGGGGGAAAGCCGACAGGTGCAGAGGAGCACGTGGTTCGGATATCCCTTAAGTGAGGAACTATAAATGGAGATTCTCTATGTCCTAATAAGGAGGAGAGGATGGAAGATGATAACATACAGGTAGGATCTGATGAGAAACAGTCAAATGAAAAAAGTCACATTCAATTACATCATGTAATGGCAGGCAGCTAAAAAGTGACAAGTTTTTAAAGTGCTTATATACCAATGCTTGAAGTCTAAATAATAAGATGGGCGAACTAGAGTGCCTCGTCTTAAATGAGGATATTGCCATAATAGGCATCACAGAAACTTGGTGGAATGAGGATAACCAATGGGACACATAATACCAGGGTACAAAATATATCAGAAGGACAGACCAAGTCGTGCTGGTTGGGGAGTGGCACTATATGTGAAAGAAAGCGTAGAATCAAATGAAGTAAAAATCTTAAATGAACCGAACTGTACCATAGAATCTCTATGGATAGTAATAAGAATATAGCAGTAGGGATATATTACTGACCACCTGACCAGGATGGGGATAGTGACTGTGAAATGCTCAGGGAGATTAGAGAGGCTATTAAAATAAAAAACTCAATAGCAATGGGGAATTTCAACTATCCCCATATTGACTGGGTACATGTCACCTCAGGACAAGATCTAAATTAGCTGTTACCACTCAAGAAAGAGATCTTGGAGTCATTGTGAATAGTTCTCTGAAAACATTCACTCAATGTTAAGTGGCAGTCAAAAAAGCAAACAGAATGTTGGGAATTATTAAGAAAGGGGTAGATAATAAGACAGAAAATATCATATTGCCTCTATATAAATCCATGGTATGCCCACATCTTGAATACTGCGTGCAGATGTGGTCGCCCCATCTGAAAAAAAGATATATTGGACTTGGAAAAGGTTCAGAAAAGGGCAACAAAAATAATTAGGGGTATGGAACGGCTGCCGTATGAGGAGAGATTAATAAGACTGGGACTTTTCAGCTTGGAAAAGAGACGACTAAGGGGGGATATGATAGAGGTCTATAAAATCATGACTGGTGTAGAGAAAGTAAATAAGGACGTGTTAGTTACTCCTTTTCATAACACAAGAACTCGGGGTCACCCAATGAAATTAATGGGCAGCAGGTTTAAAACAAAGAAAAGGCAGTATTTTTTTCACACAATGCACAGTCAACTGCGAACACAATCCAGTACATCATCCAGCGGACGTATTCCAGGATGTTCTTGGTTTTCACTGCCTTGTAGGAGGCATAGGCCGGATAGAGCATCCCAAAGACCAGCACTACCACGCGGCAGATTATCCAGGAGACCATGGCGCATCAGCAAGGGGTCCCTGGGCTTGCAGGCAGAGAGCAGCTGGCTCCTGCGGGGACCAGAAGGCTGAGTGCAGGGGGGTGGGTGGCCAAGGAGTGCTAGAGAGGGGAGAGATCTCGGTGGCTGAGCCTGGCAGCCCAGGAGATACTGCTTGGCTGGGCTCTGGATTAGCTAATGCTTTGCGCTGGGTGTCTCTCAGGCAGAGCGGGGCTCTGTTCGTCTGGTTCTCGCTGCTGCTGCCAGGTTCCCTCCGGGTGGTGCAAGGCAGGGCCTGCCGCTGACTTGTTTCTACTTGGCCCTGTGGTCCTGGCCTGGCTAGCTCTGAACTGGGCCTGGCATCCCCTGCTCCGGGCACTTTTTGCCAGAGGATGTTGTGAAGGCCAAGACTATAACAGGGTTCAAAAAAGAACTAGATACATTCATGGAGGATAGGTCCATCAATGGCTATTAGCCAGGATGGGCAGGGATGGTGTCCCTAGCCTCTGTTTGCCAGAAGCTGGGAATGGGCGATGGGATGGATCACTTGATGATTACCTCTTCTGTTCATTCCCTCTGGGCCACCTGGCATTGGCCACTGTTGGAAGACAGGATACTGGGCTAGATGGACCTTTGGTCTAACCCAGTATAGCCATTCTTATGTTCTTAGAGTAGAATGTAACTAGTGTTGTACAGATTAGTGATGGTCAAGTGATTTGACCCTCCCTTTATTGCTCCCACTACTTCACAGGGCTGAACTGACTTTCTGGAGGCACTGTGGTTGACATGTGGCATTAACTTCTGCTGCTCCCCTTGGATGAAGCATAGTGTACTGGTGAGGGATGACAGTCAAATGCAGCACAGCTTCACTGTGGAGCATCACTGAAGAATCATTTCCTTCGGTGATGTCCCTGGGTGCATAGGTCTGGGGGGAGAGAATCTTATTTCCCTAGAGAGCCTTTGCTTCGCATGGTGTCCAGACCATTCTTTTGTCCTCATTGCAAAACTGAAAACCCCTCCCTCTTCAGAGGTGGATAGGGAAGATTCCCTGCACAAAGAACCTCACAGAAGTTCCAGTGGACTTTTTACCCTCCTCCAAAGATGAGACAATCTGGCTACATGCCAGGAGTCATATACACTGAGATACCCTCTTGATGAGCATAGGATAGAGAGAGACGTACAGACAGGCAAAAATCATGACAGTTTTTTCAGAAAGATATTTTATTTATTTGCGTACATGAGGGTCTTGTCCAATAGAATCTACTCAATACTTTGTTTTGTGTTAGGTAACAGTTAGGTGAAGTGCACTTTATGTTGCACCAAATTTTTTCCCAAGCTTCATCCCCAGAGAAATTCCAAGTTCTTCATTCATTTGTCCTGGATATGAAGAAAGATGAACAACAGCATTTAGCATTGGCCAGCAAAGTATAACCAAACTTCTCGACTGAACTAGGCCTCTAAGTGCTTTGTAAATATTTTAAGATCATCTCATGACATCTTGAATCATAGAGTTTAATGCCAAAAGGGACCACCACATCATCTGGTCTGACCTTCTGTATATCACATCCCACCAACGTCACCCAGCACCCCGCACACTAAACCCAACATCTGAAATTAGGCCAAAGTATTACAGCTCACAGGAGACTAGACTATTATGCATCACAGGCAAAGAATACAAGGGACTGAGGTGCACCAGTGCCCAAGGCCCCTGAAATGGCAGGGAAGTGATTAATCCTGGCAAGTAACCACACCCACATGATGCAGAGGAAGGCAAAAATCCCCCCAGGTCACTGCCAATCTGACCTGGAGGAAAATTCCTTCCCGACCTTACAAACAGCGATCAGTTAGATCCTGAGCATGAGAGCAAGAACCCACCAGCCAAGCACCTTGTCAAGGTTCCTTCCCCACTCTGAACTCTAGGGTACAGATGTGGGGACCTGCATGAAAACCTCCTAAGCTTATTTTTACCAGCTTAGGTTAAAACTTCCCCAAGGTACAAACTATTTTACTTTTGCCCTTGTACTTTATTGCTGCCACCACCAAATGTCTAACAGATGTATAACTGGGAAAGAGCCCGCTTGGAAACGTCTTTCCCCCCCAAAATCCTCCCAAATCCTACACCCCCTTTCCTGGGGAAGGTTTGATAAAAATCCTCACCAATTTGCATAGGTGAACACAGACCCAAACCCTTGGATCTTAAGAACAATGAAAAAGCAATCAGGTTCTTAAAAGAAAAATTTTAATAGAAGAAAAAGTAAAAGAATCACCTCTGTAAAATCAGGATGGTAAATACCTTCCAGGGTAATCAGATTCAAAACATAGAGAATCCCCCCTAGGCAAAACCTTAATTTACAAAAAACAGGAGTCTACATTCCATTCAGCACAGCTTATTTTCTCAGCCATTTAAACAAAACAGAATCTAACGCACATCTAGCTAGATTACTTACTAAGTTCTAAAACTCCATTCCTGTTCTGTCCCCGGCAAAAGCATCACACAGACAGGAAGAGCCTTTGTTTCTCCCCCCGCCCCCGCTTTGAAAGTATCTTGTCTCCTCATTGGTCATTTTGGTCAGGTGCCAGCGAGGTTATCCTAGCTTCTTAACCCTTTACAGGTGAAAGGGTTTTTCCTCTGGCCAGGAAGGATTTTAAAGGTGTTTACCCTTCCCTTTATATTTATGACACACCTGAAAGAGAGAATGTTCAGTGCCACCTCATAGCCCTGGCCCACCTCCCCAGTGTTTCATGTCCAGCTGTGGCTATACCTGATTCTTCAGAAGGAGATCAAAACTACCTCCACTCCCACTGGAGGGAATTCCTTTCCTGATCCCTAGAGGAGACCAGCTGAAACCCTTTTCGGAACACCAGGCATAAACCAGAAGAGAGTCCAAAGGCTGTTGAGCTCTGCCCCCATACTTAGCTACTGCTCTTTTCTTCCTTATACAGTCCTCCTCCATGATCGTCTCCCTTCCCAAGATCCTCAGTTGTGCAACCCCATACTCCATGCTCACACTGGAGAACACTCACTCAAACTAGTAGCTCCCTTGAAGTCACAGGGTAAGAGCTCTAAGGCTTACATAATTGGACTTTCAGAAGGTATCCTCTCACCACCTCCTTTCCTTTTCCTGGCTGTCCTGTCTCATTCTGGTAGTCTAGTACTTGCAGGCTTCCACTGTGAATCCACTGTGCTGGTCCTCTGCCCCTGTGGTGACGTTGCTCGCTAGTGGACTTCTGCAGTCCTATGGGCTCTTCTAGTTCATAAAATTTGTTTCAAGATCGAACTACTATTTAATCTTTTATTCATTCATTGATTTACTCACCTAGTCTGCCAAAATTCTAAAAAACGTGGGGGAAGCAAGCACTGTATGTGCACGCAAATAAGTATGGAAGAGAAAAAAGCCTAGATGCAACTGGGGAATATGTTGAACCTATTGAGCCCCAGCTACAGAAGCTGTTCTCCACTTGCAGAGCTCTGAGGAAGATTGCTGTGCAAACGCTACCTGCTCTCTCCCAGAGTGAATCCCCATTCAACTGTGGGAGCTCTCACTGGTAGTGTGGCTACACATTGCACCAGCAGAGGTGAATACATGCACACAGGTAGAGGGTACAAGAGACTAGACAGGAGAGGATGCACGCAGGTAAAGGGTACAATAGACTAGACAGAAGGGGAAGAAAATAAATGGGGAAGAAAACCTGTAAGATGACGTACTATATATAACAGACAGGTGGCATTTATTGAGTTTACTGGTCTATACACAGTTTTTGTGGCTGATATAACTGTGTCATTTAGGATGTGAGCTTTTACTTACTAGAACGACCCCTCATGTAGATGCAGCTATACCACTTTAAAACTATCTTGTACCAATATAGGTGATAGAGGGCATAATACCAGTATAATTAAAGCAGTACAACCCACACATAAGCTATATTGGTCTAAGACAACTTTGTATTAGTATAACTGTGTCCAAGGTGTAGCTATAGCAGTATAATTAAAGCAGTACAATTTGTGTGTGCAGAGAAGCTCTTTGACTTCATGATACCATACTGAAAAGCATGACGTTTAAGCACCTTTTTCAATAGATTCGAAACTTCTTCCTCTGGATTAAAAAAAAACACCCCACCAGATACCTTTACTATTCAGAGTCTAGCAGTCCTTGAGTTATGTGTTTGGGGATGAAAAGATGCTGAATGCACTGCAGTCATCCTGTGATTTATTCATATGCATGTTCTATAAAGTCTCTCATTTCTCATTAAGGGCCTGACTTGTAGTCCTCATTCAGTCCATATTTTCACTGACTGCAACTCTCCTTACTCTCATTTACACTAAAACCCCTTAGTGCAGTGTTTCCCAGACTTGGGACGCCACTTGTTCAGGGAAAACCCCTGCCGGTCCGGTTTGTTTACCTGCCGCGTCCGCAGGTTCAGCCAATCGCTGCTGCCACTGGCCGCAGTTCGTCCCTCCAGGCCAATGGGGGCTGTGGATAGTGGTGACCGGTACGTCCCTCGGCCCGCGCTGCTTCCTGCAGCCCCCATTGGCCTGCAGCAGCGAACCGCGGCCAGTGGGAGCCGCGATTGGCTGAACCTGTGGTCGCGGCAGGTAAAAAAACCGGCCCGGCCCTCCAGGGGCTTTCCCTGAACAAGCAGCGTCCTAAGTTGGGGAAACACTGCCTTAGTGTCTATGAACACCTGGCCCAGAGTATTGGTTGAATAAGAACAGCAGGATTGGGTGTTTACATAAGGAAAGAAAGCAAGAAATCTTTATGGTATGTGCTATAAATTGACTAAAAGGGCAGAGAGAGGGAAAAGTCCTAAAATCTGGTGCCCCTTTGAAACTCTTGCATCTAAAAAACAAAATCACATAATCTTTTCTTGTTAACTGTGTGACGTGTTTCATGATTCAATTGTATTCATCTAAGCTAATGTAACCTTTCATGACATGGACTTGTAGAAATTACATTACAAGTAACCGGATTCATTTCCATTTCAGTGGAGCTTGTGAAACAAGCAAAATTATTTTGTAGCAATGGGGAAAACAATTTAGCAGAATGCACGTCTAGCATAGGAAGTTCATAAATGTCGTATTTGGGTTGAAACTTTTTCTGTCAAAAATGTCATAACCTCATAAGAAAGAGAATTAAAATCCCGTTATTTTAATTTACATCTAGCCACAAGATAAGTAAAGTTATCATTGAAATTCTAATTAAATAGGATGATTGACTAAGGTAGGACATCAAAGAAGAGAAGTGAATATGATAAGTCAAAGTCTTATTAATTAGTCCGCGTGGAAGAAATTCCAGGACGTCAAGCTGAGGCTGCTGCAAGGAGAAAAAAAGCAGACAAGAAAATGTGTGTTTCTTTGAAGTTAGGAACTGAGATGGTGATGGAGGTAATTGTGTCTGACTGGATCCAGTAATGAAGAGCCGTAAATCAGACCTAGGAATCGGAGGAAAGATTCTAGTAACGAATGTGGCTACCTCCCTGCTGCGAAGAAACAGAATGCAGAGCCGACTAATTGACCCAGTCTATCTCCCAGTAGCTCTCTGTTATTATTTATTAATTTTTAATTTCTGAATTATTTACGTTCTGGGAAATTATTTTTGACAGCCTGTTAGGCGCGCCAAAGTTAATGGAGGATGAAAGGACCAGTACCAGAATTAGTAGGGATGTAGTCACAGGCTACTGAATTTAATGATTTTGGAAGGGAAAATTGATTTCACACAATGTGTCACTTTATACTACTTTAGGGATACACCAGCTATTTGATTAATTGAGGAATAACCAACTCAAAAGTATATTTGAAGTGTAAATGAATTATAGTGCTCAGCTGTTTATTTTTCTCTTTTGCTGATTAGAGCACTGAGTTTACTTAAAGTTGCTGAATAAAACCAACATAGGTATGCCCCCATTTGTGTACCTCCTTAGTTCCTCCTTTACCCTGAAAAAAAAGTCTCACCGTCTGGAGGAGACCTGCAATCCTCCTATTCTCTGGAGGTGAAATTTAACCTGTCTTGCACTAAACTCAATTAAATGGGCTCTGTGTAAATCTCCACACAGTAGTTGTATGGGATGGAATACAACACCCAACATGTGGGCAGAGCATGGGGTTAAAGCACGGATCCTCCTTGGATGCCAGCACAGCCTCTTCCACCTAAGCTGTTGTAGTGGCCACTGGCCTCACACATCACATATGCAGGGATTCAGTCCACCGAAGATACGTAATTGCTGATACAGTGGCATCAACCTTGGTCCAGCCCCCACGCTCCTATCTACACCAGACTATGTGTGATCAGTGCAGATGCCTTCACTTCAGTACGCAGTCGGTGCAGGATTCGCTCCACTCTGCCCTGAGATCCCTACTATGAGGCTGCAATGGGGCATTCATAATTGTGCAGGCCCTTTGCATTAGCTACATATTGTCCTTCATGTGAGATGCAAATTAATTTTGTTTGTAGCTCATGTCACTCTGTATAAAACCCCTCTTGCAATAATGTACAGAGGATGCTGGGAGGTGCTGCAGGCTACTTGTTTGCCACATTACTATATGATATGCTCACAGTTTCCAGAGAGGTTTGTGCTGGAAACCTCTCCACAGTTCTTCAGGATCTCCTGTTTTGTCTCATTGATGGATGTGTCTTAAAGTGAGGAACATACTTATTTTTAACCTACATTATAGAGCAACTGTGTGCTTCAGTGTCCTAAACACAGGGCCAGGAGGGCAAGATCTACAGAATTCTAATCCTCATATTGACACAGTTTCCTTCTGTGGGCTTGGATAAATCACTTAGGGCCACATGTTCAAAAGTGGCTACTGATTCTGGATGCCCCAATTTTTGAGTGCCCAACATAAGACACATTAAGCTGTCTCAAGATGAGCACTCAAAACCCAAGGCAATAAAGTTGATTAAATTTTCACCCTTAACATCTCTGCTTCCTGTTTCTCCAGTTGCAAAACAGGGTAATAATTTCTACTTACCTATCTTGGAGGTATGTTGCAAGGAGGATAATTAATCAGTTAGGAGACCAAATGTGCTATGAAAACGCCAAGCACTGAATAAGATCTGACTCAAACAATTTGGCCACATGGTAAAAGAAAGCCCACCAAGGCAGAGAAGAATGATCTGGGCTAGACTCTGTTCCCATTGAAATAAATAGCAAAACTCCCTTTGACTTCAGTGAGTGAGCACAGGACTGAGCTGTAACCTGAGCAGACAGCAGGACAAGAGCCCAAGGGAGCTGGTGTCCCACTTTGAGGCCTATAGAACAGTGAAGCATTAGCAAATGCACCAAATATTGGGCAAGGGATGATGAAATGTCAATCATGAGTCAATTTTTCTTTAAAAATATGTATTTGTGCTCTTAAGTTAAAGATCAATGAAGAGGTACAGGAAGGCTTTGCAGGTGAGATAGTCTAAGGGGTTTATAAGTCATTTAAACATCTCAGCTTATTTTTCTGAGCCGTTCAGGAGCACTGTGAACATTTCTTTGTGATGTTTTACTGACAGGAACAGGCAAGGCTAGTCTGGGTTTATCTGTTACTTTTTGGATTATACCACTGGCAATTAACCATGCAAGGAGGATCAGCTAAAAGAGGGTGTTATGTGAGATGTCTGACCTGTGGCCTCTACTTCAGGGATTGCTACTTTATCATTTTCTCAGCATGTGCAGCCTGGATTGGCTCAGGGGACAAAAACCTGAAGTGCAGACTCAAGGTGTTCTTGGGTCTCTTGAATGTGTTAGAGATATTTTTTTATTGTAGTAATTAAAAACTATTCAGAGAGAGACGGGGAATGCATATGAGAAAACTGAAATACTGTATAAGGATGTAGATTCTGTAACAACCTCAAATATGCCACTGTAAAGCAGACCCATTACAAAACTGCTCATTTTGGTTGCAGTGAAACCTTCTAATTGGAACTACTATTAGGAAAAGATAAAGGCCAAGTTCAGTTCTCATGCAACCCCAGTGAATTCAGTTTGGGTTGCACATGGGTCATTGAGACCAGAATTGAGCCCCCTGCATTTTCTATGCAATGTTTTATCCATTTAGACAATGGATGAAAAACAGTGGGGCCATATCTTCAGCCTGTATAAATCAGCTAGCACCGTTGAAATCAATAGAGCTATGCGTAATTATACTAGCTAGGGATTTGGCCCCAAATTTTTAAAATAGTGTATGGAGGAGATGTTCATAATCCATTAAAAAAAAACCCTAAACACCTCCCAGGGTGCATTTAGCAAGTTCTCCCTTAAATGTATGTCTCAAACAATTGCAATTAAGCATTTAGATGATGAAGATTTTTAGCATGCACTGCAGCTTACAGAGCATAATACACATGCTTTCCTAGATCACAGTGCTGGCTTCTCCCTATTTCAATATTAAAACAAAGGGGTACAGTGCCCTGGGAATTCAGCTCACAACTCCAATTAACAACAACTAATTCCCCGTGCTGAATATTTACCCCTAAGTGTTGGCTAGATATAATAAGTCATGCATTTTGCATTTAAGCTCTTAATGCCCAGAGGATAACAAAAATCCATTTTGATCACTTTTTATTATCATCTGAAGAGAGAAGAATGCATCACCCCATTAATCATGTACATTACTGAATTAAAAATATGAAACAGACTGCCCCTCCCCCATTACCACATCTTTTTTTTAAAGAGGAAAAGAGGGTGAGAGGATCATTTTGTTTCATTTGCTTTTAGCTAAGTAAATGTTAAAACGACGCAGAATTAGCTGTCTTGTACTGAAGGATGATCTATGGACTGAGACTCTGAAGATCAACATTTAATTCTCAAATCTACGGCAGACTCCCAGTGTGACCTTGGGGAAGTCCTTAAATCTATCTGTGCCTCAGGGTTCCCTATTTGTAGCGTGGGGATAATAATATTTCCTTTCACCCACCTTTTGTTGGTCTTGTCTGTTAAGACAGTATGCTCTGTGGGGAATGAACTACCTCTTGCTAGGTGTTTGCACAGTGTTTAGCATAGTGGGGCCTCTAGGTGCACCAAATAAATAATAAAATAATGATAATACCAAAAGTGGCAAATAGGCCAACCTGTCATTTCCCTGAATAATAATAATACTGTATATTATTTGTGCTGCCTGGAGGTCTCAGCTGGGATCAGATCCCACTATGTGAGGCATTATATAAGCACATAGTAAGAAACAGTCCCTGCTCCAAAGAACTTACAAGCTAAATTGGCAAAACAGATTAAGGCTGAGAGGGGAAACAGAGGCACAGAGAGATTAAGGCCCAGATTTTTAAAGGTATTTTGGTGTTGCTCTGCTCAGCACTGCAAAGCCTATGTGATTTAGGAACCCAAAGCTCATTTTTAAAAGTGGTTTAGGCACTTAGTCTGCAGAACAATGCTTAAATACCTTCAAAAATGTGGGACTAAGTGACTTGCCCAGGGTCACAGGGCAGGTCAGTAGAAGACCCAGAAATGGAACTCAGATCTCTGGAGTCACAGCTGAGTGGCCTAGTTGTTGGTCCATAATGCCTCTTTCTTCAAAGTAAGGATTTTTTGCTTAATGTAGAGAAAACTGCCTTTGTACCTCTAGATCACAATACAACCGAAATAAACCTCAGGTTTGGTTTCTAATATGTACCAAGGTGGAAATGCTGAAAAGGACAGCAACATCATCACAGGCACACTGGGAACCAAAGAATATCACGCTACTATGTGATCCAAAACTTGAAGAACAGCTGTCTGCCCTCCCTACATCAGTGTGTTGCACATTCATTTAGGGCTGAATTTGACCTCCATGCTCACACTGTGGGGTAGTTACAAACCTGCGCAGCCCCAAGGAAGGCATTACTCATTGATAGATAAGAGAAGAACAGAAAGACTTTAGACAGCATACTCCAGAACATTACTTTTCTCTAGGGACTAAAAATTACTAAAGTTTGGAGCTGTCAAGAATGGGGCAATGAATGTGGTATAAATACTTAATCTAGCTAGCTAGATAGTGTTACAACCCGAAAATAAAACAATTAAGGGCTATCTATACCCATGCAATGTGCAACACACATGGAAATTTGTTGTAAAAAAATTAGATGTTGTGCGTGCAACAAGGAAATGATGCTATACAATACAGTGCCCATCAGCCTCCAGCTGCACTAAGCAGATTGCATGGTGGTAATGGCTAATTCAAAAGGTTCTCCCTTTCTGCTTTGTAAAGAAAAATACAGCAAGTCACACTGCTTGCTAGCAACACAAAACCTCACACTGTAACAGAAAACCTGGATCAATACGCTAAGGCAGCCTTAGACATCTATGCCTATGATCAGCTGGCTACATATATGGCACAGAACACACAAAATATTTCTACAACATTATACCTCACTCTGTGGAGAGAAACCCCCTGGAGATTTTACCTTTTCATGAGTTTGTGACAAACTGGTTGTCTCAGTTAGGCTTCTCCTTGGTGAGCTGCTCCTTGTACAGGACTCCGAGATGTATGTGGACACACAAAGGGCCAGATTTTCTTGTGCTCAGTTCTCAACCTCAGAGCCAAAGATTTCCAGAAGAGCTCAGCACTCAATGTGGCCACTTTTTTAGGTGTCTAAATGGGAACTAAGCGTTTTCTGAAAACGCTGGCCTAATGGCCAACTTCTGCTTCATCCGACATACCAGTGACAAGACTTTACACAACAGTACAGAATATTTCTGCCATGCTTGGAAGTGTTTTTCTGTGGACCTCTCTATTCTGTAACTGGAGGATGCAAGCAGATGCTTTTTGTACCCTGCTGAAGAAATGTTTTGGCCTTATCTTGTGCTCAAGCAGATTTTAGCTCTTTCTGTACTTTCCCCACAAGACGGCCCCCATTAAACAACAAAACGAGCAATACTGTGACAGATGGCTCCAAAAAGGGCTCTGTGTATAACAAAACAATAAACAAATTAACATGATACCTCAGGGTCAAACTTCCCACACGCTGGAAACCAGAAGAAAACAGCAGCACTAATGATTTGTTTCTTTCCAAAGGCTTTAGATTTGTAAGTGCTTTGGAGGAGATAGAAAACAAGCATTAAATTTTGATTAAAGGGACACTGTCTGCTTATTTTAGGCTTAGAATTTAGGCCTTCTTAAAAAGCAGGGGTGGGTAAATGAGAGGCTTGTGTGTTGTATGTAAATATTTCCTTGCAATACTCGAACCCAAATATATGATCATTCTGCTAGTACATGAGAACCATCAAGCAAAAACCATTAGAAACAGAAAGTGATATTGTCCAGTCTAGTTCTACTGTTGAAGGGGAGTCAAGTGCAGAAAGTAAACACTATTTGACTTGTAACATTCCATCATATGTAATAACAACGGTGTTATTAGTCTGACAAGGATTTTAAAAAACACATGGTGTTTATTTAACAGTGACCAAAAGAACCTAAGTCCTGTTTTCAAAAATGATTCCAAGAAGGGAGGAATGTGAGTCCTACTGACTTTCAATGAGAGGCTCCTGTGCCTAAGTCACTTTTGAAAATGGGACTTAGGCTCCTAAGTCAGTTACACACGTCTGTAAAAGAAAAGATACCGGAGTAAAATTCAGTGTTCACCCAAGTTCTCTACAGCATCTTATCAAACCCTAGTCTCCATCCCCTCCTCCAGCATAGATATTGGATCCATAGAGAGGTCTCTCTGGGGTCCACAGAATGAGAAAGGGACATGGAGGTGTCTGACTACCTATATGGTAGCCACCACTGTAGTACCTGAGCCCTTCACAACATTCCTGTGAGGTAGAGCATGGCTATTATTCCAATTTTCAGATGGGGAACGGAGGCACAGAGGGGCTAAGTGACTTGCCCAAGGTGGAGCAGAGGACTGAATGTGGATCAGTTGAGCCCAGGTTAGTGCCCTAACCACTGGGCCATCCTTCCTTTCCCACCTTCTAGGGGAGGCTAGGTGGCCTATCAGGTAGCATGCTAGACTAGGACTCAGGAGACCTGAATTCTATGCTTGGCTTGGCTAACCAGCCTGCTGGGTCACCTTGGGTAAGTCATGTCACTCCCCGTGCCTCAGTTTCCCCAGCTGTAAAATGGTGTTAAAGATACTTATTGTCTCCCCCCCACCAAGCATCCCGTTGTGTGAGAGGGAGGGGATCCCTGTGTGGATGCTGCCTTCCATGCTCAGATATTGGGGGGGAGGGGGGAGGAGGGGCAGGGCACTCCAGGTCCCTGTGATTTCTCAGCCTTTTTTTTTTTTTTTTGGTCTGTTTGCTGAAAGTGCAGGGAGTGATCGAGTTTTAACCCTGTCAAGTTGTCCTGCCATGGCTCAAGAGCAGACTATTAAAAACCAGGGCATAAACCCCGAATTGGTTGTGTGTTCTGTACATTTTCAGAGGCCAATCACAGCACAGGAATGCAACGTATCGTCCCCGCTGATGCCCCAACCTGCAGAGGTAGCTTTGTGGGAGCGGAGAGCACTCCTGCTGACAAAGCGCTGTTCCCACAGGCGCTTTTCATCCACAAAACTTTTGTCTTTTGGGGGGTGTGTGTTTTTTAACACCTCTGAATGACAAAAGTTTTGTTCAGTTCCTAGTGTAGACAAAGCCTTTCACTTGCATGACTAATCTTCCTGGGTGTGTGTGTAAACAACCAAGTCTTTTGTCCTCTGTAATGTTCAATAATAGTCCATCTGGTGTCAATGAGCCTTCCTTGTCCGACAGGACATAACACCTTCTGTTGGAGACCAGCATTTCACACTAGTTAATGTCTCTCTCATGTCTGGTGAGTTACACAGTCACAGAGGCTTACTCTACAAATGCTTAAATATAATCTTACAATGTGGAATACAGATATTATAAGTGAGATTAACGCACGCAACAACTCACAAGCATTCAATAACGTCTAAACACCAAATGCATTCTTACAATCCTAATACCTATTTTAACGGTACTAGTAACACAGCTTATGCTTATGCTCAAATAAATTGGTTAGTCTCTAAGGTGCCACAAGTCCTCCTTTTCTTTTTGCGAATACAGACTAACACGGCTGTTACTCTGAAACCTAGTAACACAGGTGAGCCAGACTGATTCCAGCTATGTATTTGTCAGTGTTTAGTTGTGACATGGGGACCTTGACATGAGCTGGCTCCTGATCTACCAGTATCATAAATACACATGTAAATTCAGATCCCTTTGAATTGGCTTTTCAGCTTTGGGTTTGTTTGTTCTGTTTTCTGAAAAGACTAATTATAGCAGACATTGCAGATTGTCTATTTGTCTGTGCAAACTTCTCATTCGAGTCCTGCCAGCATGTCTCCCTTCTGACTTGCAAGATACCACAAACCATGGTTCTCTTGTACCCCTCCATTATCTCTCTTCAGCAGTTAAAACCTATCAAGCTGTGACATGGATAAAATATCCTATCACTAACATGAGATCACACAATTCATTTCCCCCTGTGATGTACACTATATTTGAACCAAAGACTCCAAAAGTAAAAGGCTATACTATAGCATCTTCCTGCATGTCACCACTTTAACACAGCCTGGCACTGTGTTGGGGTTTTGCACGCGAAACACATTGTTAGGGGGAAATGACAGCACGGTGAATGAAAACCACATCCTCAGCTGGTGTAAATAATCATCGTTTCATCGCCTTCAACAGAGCTATACTGATTTATACCAGCGAAGGATCTGGCCTCACACACAAAGAAACATTTGGCCTCAATCATAGCAGTCCACTGCAAGGAAGGTGCAACTGACCTTGGCTACAGATACACAAAGTTATTTCTGCTACAAGCATTTCTACATTTCCTTTGCCATTTTTATTAATTCAAATAAGTCCTTTGTAACCTGGAAGAAATGGCCAAACAAATCAAAGGGGAAAAGAATGGTGCCTAGACTTGCTCACCTAAATACACACAAAGAGCAACAGAATAATCAAATAACCAACCCTGTGGCATAAGATACATTTTGAGGGCAATGGAAGTGCCACACACCAAGGGCCTTGTACATCATGTAAGGGGTGCTTTCCAGTGTTATTAAATATATATTATATAACCTGCCTCTGAGATGATAGAGCTTAGAGGAATGTTGAAACACAAATTGAAAACTACTTGTTAAACAAGGTTAATTTGTTCTTATTCCACATTATAAAATAGCTTCAAACACTTCTAAACTAGGTCATTTGACTGCTCTGAAAGTATATGGTACAAGGCAGCCGTCTTTAGCAACAAGTTTATTGGAGAGTTTGATTGCATCCCAAAAGCATGATAGATATTTTTGACCATATCAAAGAAAATTCAACTGTTTTATCAAGGCACACTAATGAGACAGTTTGTTTAATTGAAATGCTTTAAATTACCATGTAGTACAGCATGAAAAAATCATTATTTTCATTAGATGAGCTACTCGTTAGCCAAAAAATCCAAGTTACAAAACATCACTGCATGAGATAATAAATATGTTGTAAAAAACTTTAAAATCAGGCTATTAAGAGGAATTTTCTTTTAAAATATACAGTGATGTTAGTTGAGTGCAATCTCTAATCATATAAATCAGGTTTGGGCTGTGCTTAATTTGTGCCAGGGCTTGCCAGAGCTGAGCCCTGCCACCTCTAGGTTTGGCAGTTCAGAGCCCTGGCACCTCTGGGCTTGCTGCGTCAGTTAGGAAAGTAAAAAAATTGCTTGAGCCCTGACACCTAATTGCTCGCGCCCCGACACCTCTTTCACTACAAATTAAGAACTGGATTTGAGTCTTTGAAAAGGATACTCTGATACCCACAGACAAAGGTCCTGATTCTGTTGTTACTGAAATCAGCATCAAAACTCCTACTGGCTTTAGTTAGGGGAGGGTTTCTTTGATGATTGTATGTCATTATTCTGTAATAATAGCAGCTTTGGTAGCAAAAGGTGAAACTTAGAAGATTCTAAGGGCTTATCTACACTACCACTTTTATTGGTACAAGTTATGTCAGTCGGGAGTATGAGTGACATAAGTTACACTGACAGAAGCGCCGGCGTGGACAGCACTATGTCGGTGAGAGAGCTTCTCCCGCTGACATAGCTACCGCCGCTCATAGAGGTGGTTTTATTATGTCAACAGGAGAGCTCTCTTCTGTCGGCACAGAGAGGCTACACAAGCAAACTTACAGCGGTTCAGCTGCATCAGTACAGCTGTGTCGCTGTAAGCTCACTAGTGTAGACAAGCCCTAAGGTTCAGAGACTTGTCTGAAGCTTATCCAGATGGTTTAAACTTCTTGGCTGAGATTCACTGCTTTGCACCTTGTGTAGTCTCTCACACCAGTGCAAAGTGGGTGTAAAATGCTCCCAAAACAGAATGGTAACATTTTACACCTATTGTGCAAGGTGCAAATGTCTACACAAGGGTGCAAGGCTGTGGAGAATCCAGAGTGCTTTGGAAAATTTCCACTGTTTCCTGTTTATGGATAGGCTATGGTAACAGCCTCTCTCATGGTACGTCAGCACTTTCCGATCCTGGGTGGAAATGCAGAGGTGCATGAAAATAAAAAAACAATGAAGAGGGGGAAAAAAAACCAAACTCCTCATCCTGAGCTGCGGGCTAGATTCCTGCTTGGCTCAATACACCAGCGGGAGGGATAGCATAAGAATATGGCACAACTACTGCACAACATGGCCCCGGGAGCAAGTTCGTCATTATTTCAGTGTTCTAGATCAGGGGTTCTCAATCTTTTTCTTTCTGAGGACCCCCCAACATGCTATAAAAACGCCACAGTCCACCTGTGCCACAACAACTGTTTTCTCCATATAAAAGCCAGGGCCGTTGTTAGGGGGTAGCAAGCCGGGCAATTGCCTGGGGCCCCACGCCACAGGGGCCCCTGTGAAGCTAAGTTGCTCAGGCTTCTGCCTCAGCCCTGGGTGGTGGGGCTCAGGGCTCCGGGCTTCAGCCCTGCATGGCAGGGGTTAGGCTTTCTGCCCTGGGCCCCAGTGAGTCTAACACTGTCCCTGCTTGGCAGCCACCATGAAACCTGCTCGTGGCCCCCCAGGAGGCCCCAGACCCCTGGTTGAGAACCACTGTTCTAGATTAATGAAGACATTTTACCCTCAATTTTCATTTTAATAATAATCCCCTCCCTACCATAGAGCTACACATATATTATTTACTTGGCATCCACACAGGAGAAGGTTGGGACGATCCCTAGAGTGGTGGATCTTTTAGATAACTTCACTCATGCTCCTCCTCCTTTCTCACCCCTGACTGAGTAGCTCAGAAACACAGAAGAGCATACAGATTGTAGATGGTGGTCTACTTACACTATGGGCCGAAATCAGGCCCTATGCAATATTTAGGTGGAAACGAGCATACAGAAGATGCTGCCAATGTGACAGTAAAGTGAGCCAATATTCAGGCCTGCCCAGGAATGGGCACACCACCCCTTTCCACCCCACTGCTCAGATCACTCCTGCCAGAAACACACACAACCCCAACGAAGCAGGGTGCACAGGAGATCAAATCCCTGGAAGTAAAAGGCAGGGACGACCCCTTCCACACCCTGCAAGGCTCTCTGCGGAGTGTGAACTCTGAAGGATTTGGGGGACAGGGTAGGAAAGCTGCACTGCACCAGGTTGTCTCTTCCTTTCCATTTCTGATGTTGAGCTTTTCAAAGTTGTATGAGTTATCGTCTGCTCTTCCCTTTTTATGTGAGTTTTGTTAAACCCTTTTAGAATCTCTTTTTTTTCTCTCAGGGGCCAGCAGGGATGTGGCTTGAAGATTAGTACTAGTGTTAGCTCTATTTAATAGGCCTTTTTTATCCCATTTAAGTAGAATAAAGAAGCTTCATTTGTTAGCTTAAAAAAAATCAAGACTTTAATTCTTGATTATTGCTCCCCAGAGAACCCAGCTGGAGTTCTCTCATCATCACTGATCAACTCTGAACTTTTTGTTGTTTGCTATTCAATCTCAGTTACTTTCATTGTTTTAGAGGCTTTCAGCATTACAGAGACAGAGGATGGGACTCCAACTACAGGACGGGAAAGTCCCCACAGCAATGGGGAAATGTTACATAGGATTCAGCTGCAGCCCTCTTGTCCATAAAGACACACATTTACATTAAATTAAAATTAATGAGTTGCATATTTTAATGATAGTGGTAATCATTCTGCATGGATCATTCTCACCATAATTTTAAACTTACTATTTCTTCTTCTTCCTTTTTTTTTTTTTTGACAGATCTTCAACCAATTTCTCCCATTTCATGCCAGTGAAGAGATTTTATTTGGGACCAATATAAAAATCCCCTCTGGTTCCGGAGACACACTGTTAGTAAACTGCTCTGGATCACCATCTGGTGAACTGGGATGCAACCTCTGCTGCATTGAAATCAATGGAATGGAACCTGCTTATGCTAGGGATGAATTTACTCCTTTGCTTTTCCAATTATAATTTTTTTCTAAGAGGTCAGTCAGTCCATTTGTCATGGGGATCATGATGGATCCCAGCTTTGCAAACCACTTTGCTAGTTCAGAAACAGTTCATTCAGTCTTTTTACCTGATTGCTTGTGCCTGACTGCTTGGAGCCTAGTGACTGAACACTAGGGTAGATTTGTCCTGTGAGTACCATCCCTCATCCAGTGGCTGGATGTGCTTTTGATGTGTTCATGTTAAGGTGGCTGAGACTCAAGCTGTGATCCTAAACATATGTAGGAAGCTGTCATAATAGGGGTCCCAAATAGAAGCCTCCCCAGAACCAGCACAATTATGAGCTGTCCAAAGCCTTTCTTATCTGCATGTCACATATTGTATAGTTTAGTAGCATAGCAAACCCTTTTATTCTCTGCACTGGCCTCTGGAGGTTTCAGAAGTAGTCTTGAAATAGGACTGTGAGTTCCAGGGTGAGCAACCTTTCCATTCACTTTTCACCTTAGATTCCCACACCTGTAATCTGTAAAGTCTTCTGTTTCTGGGCTTCTTGTCTAATGACGGTGGCTCCATGACAGAATCTTGTGTGACTGAAAAATGTCATTGGCATCACCTCACCAGGATGCAGCCCAGGGGTATCATGGAGGGATTTATTTTTCAGAAAAATGCGAAATGTGTGAAATCTATTCAGACATTATCTTCAGCAACAAGATCTTACATCTGCAGGGCTCAGCTATGCCTCCACAGAGGCTGAGCCAGGGTGCGGAAGGGAAGAAGGGGCACTGTCCAACTAGCAGTTCCTCCAAAGGTGATAGGGATGTAAAATAGCATTTAAAAAGTTAACCGTTTAAACGATATCATTTTAATCATTTACGTATTTAACCAATTAAAGGGAGAGGGGCTGGGGCTGCTCCAGCTGGCCCGGGGCTGGGGTCGGGTTTGGCCGGCTGGCCAGCATAGCTGGGATTGGCCAGCCGGCCAACCTGAGGCTTTTAGGGCTGGCGAGCTGGCCAGCCCGAGGCTGCTGGGGTCGGTGGGCCGACCAGCCCGGGGGGTAACAGTTAAGACGGGTTAACAGGTAAGACTAATGTTAGCCAGTTAATAGTTTACATCCCTAATAGGGGAGCATGCTGGGCAGCTGGCCTTTCTACATCTGTCAAAAAGGTGTAGTGCAGTTCTGCTGGTGTTCAGGAGAATGGGTAATAGATGCATCACATGCAGGTGCCACTCTTTCTGGAGCTGCTAGCACTGCTAGCAACCTGACTCAGCTGCCCTGACTGGCATCTGCCAAGGTCTGCAGCTTAACTTTGTTCTCCTCTTGCTATGGGTGCACTATGAGACAAGAGCAGCCTGCATCCTCTGCACTTGCCTGTGCTGGAGCAGCCACAATTTGACTCATTTAGTAGCTTTTATCCCAAAGCAGTTTGGAAATTATGCACATATAGCAATCACAAAGACACTCTGCGGCAAGGAACAACAGTGAGAGAGACGAATTTTTTGGCAAAGGACAAACACCTGCTTTTCTGAAGTGCCACAGGACCTTTAACGTCCACATGGAGCAGACTCTTGTCTTTTAACTCGAAAAGATCACCCCCTAATAAGCTGCCTGGAACTCAACTTTTCTCCTTAAGGTAGAAGGCCTGAGATTGCCAGAATGTAAACCTATCATTCCAGCAAACTCAGGAATTTCATATGTGGTGCTTTTGCCACTTCCCTGTTCTCCATTCATGCAGAATAGCTTGTATGATCTGAATGAAAATCTAGTCCGACTCATCCCCAAAATGAAACAGTTTAGTAAACGAGGCAGAAATAATGTACCTATACACAGGGAAACCTGCCAAACTCTAGCTGCATCAGAAACAGGATGATTTAGAAATAGCAATAGGCAAATAAGAAACAAGCTAGGGATATGAAAACCAGTTTGAAAAAAATATGAACTTTCCTCCTCTCTTCGTCAAAACTCTGCCTTCACTTACTGAACTTGCACACAGTAGGGGTCTAATCAGATCGACATTGATACTTTTAAGCTTAACAAGTCAAAAATATTTTTTGAACTGAAAATCTCTGACAACAACTGCAGTTTGTGATTTGGAGGCAGGGTAGGGGTTAAATTGTGAGATAGCTGAATGTAGAAAATAGCAGTATAAAATTATTCTTATTAATCATAGTGGATAAGGGCAACTCAGATTTTTCCCTGCAGTTGAAGTCATCATCAATAGAGGGCAGTACAGGATGAAAAAGTACTCACAACTCAACCGATTCTGTTCATTGCCTTCAGCACCAATTCTCTTTTAACACACTTTGAAAATGACCCTTTCATCTTGAAAAACAAGGAATCTGCAATGCTGGCCATATGTGTGACATGCTGCCACCACTCAAATATCATCCTCCTCCTGCATCACTCATGTTACCGACGCACTTTTAAGTTGTGCCTTGTGTATGTTTGTGTGCTGTCCAAGGAGGAAGGAGGCAGAGGACCAGGGGAATAAAGGCCTTCCTTTCGGGAGAAAGTCGCTAGTCACATTCATTTCCAAGGGAAGAGTCCTGCCATTATTCCCTGCCTGCAGTCACTCTCAGTGACAGGTACACTATATCTCTGTAATAGTTTATTTAATTATTAGTTCCTATCAGTCTTTTTTGGATGCAGCACCAAATTCTCTCAGTGAAAACAAATGCACAGGACTTTCCCAAGGATAGAAATGTACCCACCAGTATAAGCTACCTCTGTGAATGTTCATGTTTATCTTCACTGATATGGACAAGTTCAGAATATTGTTTGTGGGGCAAGAGACAAAGAGCATGAGTCTGTCTGGGAAGAGGGTGGGGAAAGAATTTGTTTGTGGGGCTGGATGAGGGGAATCAGGGAATTCCTCTGGAGCTTCTGCACCAGAGCAGCCTGTCTACTTCCCACCCCCCATAAGTTGTGGTTTAATACCCCCTTTAGTTTTAATAATCCATCCCTACAGTTTATGCCACTTCCAAAATGGCCAGAAGGCTCACTAGAGAGCAATGCGAGGCGCTGCCTTCTCCCCTCTCCCTAGTGGCTGAGCTCATCAACTTTACAGTTAACCTGCTACAGCACTTCTGTTCAAAGCTGAAAACATCCCCACCAGTGACGCTGCCCGATACACTTGGGTTCCAGCTATGAGTGTTCCCTCCTGCAGATGTATCAGCACAGCTTCTCAGTAGCACATTCTCCTGGGAGGTGATGAGGCTGGTTGGGACAGTAAATAATTAGCTTTTCTGCCTTTAGCTATAGAAATGATTATGAATTTTTAAGCACTGTGAGTGATTGAAGCCATTTCTGTTTGCCTTCTTCTAGTCACATTGCAGACTTTAGCTCCGAGAAGGAAAATACCCTTAGAGCAGGTTGACATGCTGGTGGAAAAACATAGAGGTGCAAAGGGGGCTAAAATCAGGGGGCATGTCAATGAGCATTTGGAGCTGGGGAGGAAGTCAAGATAAAGGGGGATTTCATAATAAAGGAGAATCTTGCTTGTTCAGTTCTGGCTTTATCTGATAATGGATTATTCCCTAAGCAGGTTGATAATATTAGCTCCTGGGAAGTTATTTTTGAGTGGGAGCTCATGGTTTGGCAGAATTCACTTTTTCTTTAATTCAAATTTTTTTTTTAAATGTATCTCGAATTCTTTTAAAATTAAAATACTGGTGAAAGGTAATGAACTGACAGCAGCAGAAACTTGCATTCTCTATTTAGACACAGACCACTAGGCAGTACCACCTTCCCCATAGTCCTCTCAGTTCTGATCTGGATTAGCATTCTCTATGCAGAAGAGGTCTCCAGGCCCATTTGACTCTTGGCCTCTCTTCTGAGACTGCCAACAAGGGGGCTAACGAGTGCCAGCAGCTGTGATACTACTAGCAGCTTTATTACACGGACACCTGTCAACTAAGAACCGAAATGTATTTCACATGGACCACCAAGCAGCCTTCAGACGGTAATGACTTTCAGGTACTACCAGCCTGGGCCAAATTCAAAGCAGTGGCTTCTTGACATATTGTGCAGCTGGCAACCTTTCTCTTCTGGCTGTTGACCCTGCTACAGCAATCCACTCCTTCAGTGGCTCCTAGACTAGACTTATGAGTTGGCCTTTATTTGGGCCACCCTTGAAAATTAGCCATGGGTTGCAGTTATTCCAGAATATAAAAGAATGACCAGTTGAGGAGGACTTTCACCTGCACACTGCAACCCACAATCTGGCTGCGCATTATTCGGGGAGGGCCTGATTTGAGGGCCTTGAGCCAAGGCTCACTGAAGTCAATGAGAGAATTTCTATTGACATCAGTGGGCTTTGGATCAGGGCCCGAGTGTGCGTCAAGGTTTTACATATACAGGTACAACCTCATACCTGTTAACTTTTGTCCCATCTAGTCAGTCGAGATAATCATTAATAACTAATTATAAATTAATGAGGGCTCCATGAAATTTTTTTCCAAGATAACAGCAATATGGAAATCAATTTTCCAAACATTCCCTGTTCATCTGCTGTATCATTTGACTGTTTAACTCTTGCAATTTGCTAGGTGTCTAATAGGGTGACCAGATAGCAAGGGTGAAAAATCGGGACAGGGGGTAGGAGGTAATAGGAGCCTATATAAGAAAAACACCCAAAAATCAGGACTGTCCCTATAAAATCGGAACATCTGGACATCCTAGTGTCTAAGCAGCTTTTTCAATCTGCTCCTGTTTTTATCTGCACTTCCAGCTTTTCACCTTTACCCATCAACTGGCTGCACCAATGGGCATCTTGCCTACATCAAAGTTTATCAGTGAAAACCTCAGTCCATCTCTGAAATCCTAGCAGCTATCATTTTGTAAGCAGAACAGCAAAACAAACCATGACACCAGCTGTTGAGATGAATTGAAGAGTCTGCTACATTGGCACAAGGCTAACTTGATTTCACTGCATCCTGAAGGTGGCAGTCAGGGCACAGAATATTCGGTCCAATGCATGATACCATGGTCACCCTATCACATAGCTCATGTGGCTATGTTTGTTGGAAAGACTGGATTGCAAATTGGGCTTTCTAAAATACCAATGGTATAAGCTGCAGTGGGTTCTTCCAAGTCCAGGAAGAGGAAGTCTGAAACGATAGCTCCTGTGGAAAGGATTTTCTTGCATCGATCATGTTGAGAAAAACTAAGAGACTGAACTTTACAAAAAGAAACATAAGCTTGTACTAAACAGGAAACATCAATTCTACTTTCTGTGCTGTGTCAAACGGGTGCTATTCCCAAAATGATTTCCTTCAAAGTCAACTCTATGCAGAGGTGTTCTGCAGAAAAGATTTTATTTTTTTCCATCATTAAAATGGGACCCTGGTGACCTCTACTGGATGGGTAGGATCCTGACAACTGATTTACCCAGCCACTTTCTCTCTCAAAATCCCCTCATTTAGAACCATGTGTAAACGACTCACATGGCTGCACTTACCTTAAGCAGTTTTCAGCTGCAGACCATCCTAAACAGGAGCTTCAGCCACATTGCACCACTCCATTGGCACAAAAAGCCACCCTAATTCTGGTGGATCCAGACCCCAGAGGATCTCCTGTAGATAAAGGCATCTCCAGGGGATGTAGCCACTGTACATTTCTTACGCCACCCCCTTCATGGCTCAAACCTATGGGATGTGGCTGAATAAGAGTAGGGCATGGCTGGGGCTTCCCAGAGCTCCTCTTCCCCTGGCTTTCAGAACTGTTCCTTGGGGCTATTGGAAACTGTGGCAAGGAACTGGCACAACAGCACAGCCTCAGGAACAGGGTTGCTCAAAGGGCATCTTTCATATCCCTCATACTCAACTCTGCTGGGCACTCTGTCCCTAACAATGTCAGTTTACTTTGCAGTGGTACTTCTTGAAAAAAAAATGACAAAGACAAATGGCACAAAGGAAGTGGCTTCCCATAATTGCTCTTCACTAATTGCGGTGTCCCCTTTACAAAATGCTTACATATATGTTCCAGTCAGATCACTGAGGCACCAAATTTTAAACTTTTCTTACTTCCTGTTATTTATTTGTTTATTTAACTATTTATGGCCTGATGCTGTGGCCTTTTCTCAGACAGAATTCCTAATGAAGTTTTCAATGGGACCTGAGCATGCATCTCAAAACACTGCAATCAAAGCCAAAATACAGAACCTTAACAATAATCAAAAAGACTTACCCAGCCCACGTACACAGCCAGATAGAATCAAAGAGTCTGGGGTAGAAGGAAACGGAAGGCAGCAGATGCAGAATTAAAAAAGCCCGGGGACCAAAAAGCAGTTAAGGATTGGGCAAACAGACCAACTATGTTGTATTGACATCTGGGGTGAGTGGACTGGTCATGTTAGGACAAGAACACACTGCTCATAGGATTTTCAAAAGCACTCAGTCTTGGCATTACTCTGCTTCTATTAAAGTAAATGGGAGTTTTATTATTGACTTCAGTGAGAGCAGACAGTGAGTGTTTGTGAAAACCCCATCCTGCCCGTAGTTTTGCAAAAGCCAGATTCATACAACCGTAGAATTCAAAACAACCTTGACAAATTGGAGACTTGAGCTGAAATCAACAGGATGAAATTCAGTAAAGACAAGTGCAAAGTACTACACTTAGGAAGGAAAAAATCAAATGCACAACTACAAAACGGGGAATAACTGGCTAAGTGGTAGTACTGCTGAAGAGGATCTGGGGGGCAGAGTGGCTCACAAACTGAATATGAAACAACAATGAGATGCACTTGCAAAAAAGACTAATATTCTAGGATATATTAACAGGATGTCGTATATGAGACGAGAGGTAATTGTCCCACTCTACTTGGCACTGGTAAGGCCTCAACTGGAGTACTGTGTCCAGTTCTGGGCACCAAACTTTAAGAAAGATGTGGAGAAATTGGAGAAAGGTGCAGAGGAAACAAAAATTATAAAAAGTTTAGAAAACCTGACCTATGAGGAAAGGTTAGAAAAATTTGGCATGTTTAGACTTGATAAAAGACGGAGGAAGTACCTGATAACGGTCTTCAAATATGTTAAGGACTGTTATAAAAAGATGGTGATCAATTGTTCTCCATGTCTACTGAAAGTAGGACAAGAAGTAATGGGCTCAGTCTGTGGCAAAGGGGGATTGAGATTAGATGTTAGGAAAAACTTTCTAAGTGTAAAGGACAGTTAAGTTTTGAAATAGGCTTCCAAGTGAGGGTCTTGGAATCTCTGTCACTGGAGGCTTTTAAGAACAAGTTAGACAAATACCTGTCAGGGATGGTCTAAGTATACTTGATCCTACCTCAGTGTAGGGGGCTGGAACAGATGACTTCTTGAGGACCTTTCCAGACCTACATTTCTATGATTTTATGATATCTGAATCAGAAGTGGTCTCCTCTGCTATTAATAATGATGACCTGGGTGATTATAGGCCTGTCAGCCTGACATCGATCCTGGGCAAAATAATGGAGCAGCTGATATGGGACTTGATTAATAAAGAATTAAAGGCGGGTAACATAATTAATGCAAATCAGAATGGGTTTATGTTCTGTCAAACTAACCTGATATCTTTTTTTTATTTTTTAATGAGATTACAAGTTTAGCTGATAAAGGTAACAGTGTTGATGTAATATACTTAGACTTCTGTAAGGCATTTGACTTGGTACCATATGATATTTTGATTAAAAATTAGAATTATATCAAATTAATGTGGCACACATTAAATGGATTAAAGACTGGCTAACTGATAGGTCTCAAAATGAAATGAAAATGGGGAACCATCTCCGAGTCTATTTAGCTTAACAAAAAGAAAGTTAAGGGGTGACAATTACAGTCTATAAGTACTTACACGGAGCACAAGTATTTAATAATCATCTCTTCAATTTAACAGAGAAAGGTAAAAAACAATCCAATAGCTGGAAGTCGGCGCTAGACAAATTCAGACTGGAAATAAGGCGTAAATCTTTAATGGTGAGAGTAATTTAACCATTGGAACAATTTACCAAGAGTCATGGTCACTGTTCCCTCTAAGCTGTGCGCATGGGCACGCGCACACAGATCCTAAACCCCACGCACACGGCGAAATACCGCACACACAAAAATTTGCACAGAAGCACAACAATTTGCACAGAAGCAATTTTTTGCGCACACGGCCTGTCAAAAATTTGCACAGAAGAAATTTTTTGCACACATGGCCTGTCAAAAATTAGAGGGAACACTGGTCATGGTGGATTCTCCATTGCTGACATTTTTAAAATCAAGATTGGATGTTTTTCTAAAAAATATGCTCTAGGAATTTTTTTTTGGTGGTGGTGGGGAGTTTTATGGCCTGTGTTATACAGGAGGTCAAACTAAATCAGGGGTTCTCAAACTGGGGGTCGGGACCCCTCAGGGGGTCACGAGGTTATTATATGGGAGGTTGTGAGCTGTCAGTCTGCACCCCAAACCCCGCTTTGCATCCAGAATTTATAATGGTGTTAAATATATAAAAAAGTGTTTTTAATTTATATGGGGGGGGTCGCACTCAGAGGCTTGCTGTGTGAAAGGGGTCACCAGTACAAAAGTTTGAGAACCACTGAACTAGATGATCAAAATAGTCACTTCTGGCCTTGAAATCTATGAATAAACTTGTGATTTTTGTTTGTAATTTACTCAGAAAAGCTCAAGCAGGATGCAGACTCTAGTTTCCAAAGATTTCTTGCCTTTCTGTGGGCTGATTGAGGTCCTGTGAGTTGCCCAAGGAAACATAATCTCAACCATAGCTCATCTCAGATTATAGCCTATTGCCCAGGACCTTCCTTGACTGCAGTACTTCACTTGAACTTATTGACCCCAGTGTCTGCAGTCACTTGGCTAAGTCACAACAACGGTATCTCCCACCCACTGGCTCTTTCTGGGCTGCTTCGGACACAGGGAGAGAGGACCGAGTTCCATTTTGTCTGCTGCAGAGTTCCTTTGAATGATTGAAAAATGGGCCAAACTCATCCTGGGTGTAAGATCACCAGCAAGAATGAATTTGGCCCAGTGACTTTAGCATGCTTTCTGCTAGGTGTTTGCATTATTGAAACTGAATGGGAGAAAAATTCCTCATAGCCTCTTTCAAACACCTCAACGGAGAGCCGGGCCTGAATGCTGTAAAGAATGTGCTGTTACCCTCAAGGGACCAGAGAGAGTGTAATAACAGAGAAAAAGCCTTATGCAGAAGGGGGAATGTTAAATGTAGCTAAACCAAACATTTCTTTCCCTTTCCTTTGGGATAAGATTCTTTCCCATGGAAATTAAGGTTGTGCCCCTGCATGTGCAGCCTGGGGAGAGAGGCTTTGATGTGAAAGAGGATCCTGGTAGAGTACCGGATGCAGAAGTCAATGTGAAAACAGGAGGAACTTCCAGAAGCAGGAAAAAACATTGTCCCAGAGAAGGCTTATTTCATTCCCTCTCAGTCATCATTCAGACTGTCTGGTTAGTTTCCTTCTGCCGGTCACTCTGCTGTGAGGAGAGTCCTGCGTTCATCGTAGGGCAAAAGTTGATACATTTGATGAGTTTGTCAAAGTGAAAATATCAGATTTCATGGTGAGACCTAGATACTAAAAATGAAATGAAAACTCTGTGCATTATGAGTTAAATTTTGCTCTCAGTCACACTACTGCAAACCAGAGCAACCATGTCTATCTCAGTGAAGCTATTCTGGATTTACACTGGTGTAACTGTGAGCACAATTTGGCCCAATATGTTGTATGAAAGATACAAAGAAAGGAAAATGAATTTAAACATTTGATACTTGCCGGTACGTGCAACCTACAATGTCAAAGACACAGTTTGAGACGCATGGAGCCCCTATCCAAAAGGGAGGCTAATTTGTGGAGACCCCTCCTTCAGTCTTCAGATGTGTGTGTCACAGTAGGATCAGCCACTGTCTAAATGCAATGACCAGTAACCACCTCGCTCAGTGGTTTTCAACCTTTCCAGACTACTGTACCCCTTTCAGGAGTCTAAATTGTGTTGCGTACCCCCAAGGTACACCTCACTTAGAAACTACTTGCTTACACAATCAGACATAAAAATAGAAAAGTGCCACCGCACAATATTACTGAAAAATTGCTTACTTTCTCATTTTTACCATATGATTATAAAATAAATCATGTGGAATATAAATATTATACTTACATTTCAAGGTATAGTATATAGAGCAGTATAAACAATTCATTGTAGGAAATTTTAGTTTGTACTGGCTTTGCTAGTACTTATTATGTAGCCTATTGTAAAACTAGGCAAATATCTAGATGAGTTGTACCCCCCTGGAAGACCTCTGTATACCCGAACCACTGGCCTAGCTAATCCTAGTAAGTGAAAAGTAGTACACTCTCTGTGGGCCTGCTCTGGGAATATCCCTAGCACTAGGTCTTCTTCCTCTGTCTGATCACCACATGGTAACAGGTTCTTTCCCAACATCTTCTTCCCCCTTCTGGGAGATTAGTGCTGACAGTTGTGTTAGACCAGGGATGGGCAAACTTTTTGGCCTGAGGGCCATATTGAGGTTCCAAAACTGTTTGGAGGACCGGGTAGGGAAGGCTGTGCCTCCCCAAACAGCCTGGCCCCCGCCCCCTAACCTCCCCCTCCCACTTCCCGCCCCCAACTGCCCCCCTCAGAACCACCGACCCATCCAACCCCCCCTGCTCCTTGTCCCCTAACCACCCCCTCCCGGGACTCCCCACCCCTAATTGCCCCCCCCACACTCCCTGTCCCCTGACTGCCCTGACCCCTATCCACACCCCCGGCCCCTGACAGGCCCCCCTGGACTCCCAGGCATATCCAACCCCCACTGTTCCCCATCCCCAACCGCCCCCACCCACCCCAGAACCTCCGCCCCATCCAACCACCCCCTGCTCCCTGTCCCCTGACTGCCCCCCAGGACTCCCTGCCCCTTATCTAACCCCCCACTCCCTGCCCTCTTACCATGCTGCTCAGAGCAGCATGTCTGGCAGCAGCACCGCTCGGCTGGAGCCAGCCATGCTGCCACGCTGCCCGGCAGGAGCTCAGAGCGCTGACGGCATGGCAAGCTGAGGCTGCGGGGCAGGGGGGGACAGCAGGGGACAGGCTGGGGGCTAGCCTCCCCGGCCAGGAGCTCAAGGGCAGGGCAGAACGGGTCTGTGGGCCGTAGTTTGCCCACCTCTGTGTTAGACTCAAACAGTCCTTGTGCTCAAGGTAGTGCAAGGGTTGCTATTCCATGTTGTGTAAGGAGTGGAAGTTCTCTGAGCCCTCCCTCTTGGGCATCCATGCATACAGATTCTGGTCACAGTCAGGCCCCAAATCTCTCCAGTCACAGAAAAGTACTGGCCAAGAACATTTCCTTTCATATAATTTGTCTCTTTTCTCAAGTTTTCTGTATGAAAATTCCCCTTAAGAGTCGTTCTAAGGAAGCTGATATGCGAGGTCAGAGATTATTTGTTCCAGAGTGTCTACACAACCTGAGTAAGGATTTCAAGGCTGATCCCACAAGCAGTCATGCAAAAGTGCATCATCGTTTTCTATACCCACTGAATTGTGATGACTTGTCAAGGATGTAACAAAGGACCTGTCAGCACTTCCACTACAAAGCCCTATTTGCGGAGGTTTAAAGCTATTATAAACTGCATCCCAGAGTGAAATCTGGCACACAACTTTGCAGTCAGAACATTTTTTTTAATTAAATTGTTTATTAAGATTATGTATTAAGGTTATTTCAGTGATAAATTGAGGGGGCTTCCTTTTTAAGAGGCCATCAAACCTCTGAGATTAATAGCCCATAATACACTTATTACTGAGGTAGCATGAAGTACTCTCATGTGGTTATTGTTATTATTAAGAAATGTGTTCACTATCCTCTCACCCTTACGTTATAACCCTACTGCTCTGCCTACTGTTTCCAGTGCTCTCTGGGCAAATCCTCACAACAGCATTCCATCTGGCTTTAGGAATCCACAGCTCTGGCTCAAACCATTGGGAATTGTGCGTGCCTAGCACCCCTTGCAATCAGGCCCTGTGGCCAACCTTTTCAGAATTCTCCACTAATTCTGCTTACCTCCATTTCTGAATACCCAGCTGAGACATATTAGGTGTCTCAAGATGGGTATCCAGAATTAGAGGCCCCCCATAAATTAGAGGCCTCCTTTGAAAAGTTGTTTGTAAACTCTCTCTGCCTGAGTTTCTCTGTCTGTAAAATGCGGTCAGTAATATCTTCCTACTTCACAGGGGTGCTCCGAGGCTTAATGTTATTAATGAACATTGAGATTCTCGGATGGAAGGCATTAGAAAAATGAACATATTCTTACAGTGCCAAAACCTGAGGTCTTACTCAGCCCTTATTCTGGCAAGTTTCCCTTGACCTGAGTAAAAGTCAAGTAAAAACAGAGTGAGGACCTCAGAATTTTGTCTATATTATTCAATCAATATTATACAAGTTGTCCATTTCTGGGCATAAAAATATACTAACGACAGACTAATTTTTAAGGGCCCAATTGTGAGCTGTTTACTCACAACCCTGAGGAGTTACTGACATGAGTAGTTCCATCCAAGTCAATAGGACTACTCATGTGAGTACTTGCTCACTAATCAAAGCAATCTGTTCCCATTAATAATACTTTGAAAAGCAGCTGAGAAAGATGAGGCCAGGAGGTAGATTCAGTTTAATAAGCGTTCTTCTTTTACCTGAGTTTTCTGTTCTGTTCTTTTATCTCTTTATCAAGGAAGCTGAATTCCAACATGCCTCAGGGTACAACAACAGAAGGTGACAGAGTTGCTACTCATTACTGCATGACAGGCGAGTCACCCACTAGCTGTTATCTATGTTATTGGGACAGATCACTTGAGGGCTGGAAACACCCTGAAAACATTCTGAAAACACCCCAACCCACAAAATTCACCAGTGTAAAAATTTCATGATGTGACATGTTTGTCTCTTTATTTCTATTTGAGTTTCTTTAAAAAAATTTACAGTTACAATAATGTAATGGAGGGCATCTGTGCAGTGTTTAAAGTGACACCTGTGTCACATTCCCATTAACCACTAAAGATTACCACACAAACATACTCTACCAAATGCAGAATGCTCCGTTATCATTTGTTTCACACTACGTCCAGATCAGATGAGAACACTGCTCAGAAACTCAGAAAGAGAGACGCAGTGAATGGAGAAGAATATTCTTGAGGTCTCCTGAGGCCCTTACTCAAGCAAAAGCCTCATTGACTTCATCTCTTTCAGAGTGTGATGATTAACTATTGTCTGTAGATTTTAGAGCTTCAGTAAGTTTGTCATTATAAAATGAAGTCTGGGATATTTTCTTTTTGTATTTTGACTCTATGAAAACACTTCAAGACAAACAGTATTTATGAAACAGAGAGGAGCAGTGGCAGTTGAGGCTCAGAAGAATTGGTGGGGTTGTGGGTCACAAGTCACCCTCACACCTACAAGGATATTAGCCGGGGAGAGGAGGGGCGGCGGTTACAAGGAAGTATTTTAGAGGGAGATGGGAAGAAAAAGGGTCTCCCTCCCCTCTTTCCCTTTCAGAATGAAAACCTGGTACACTTCACAGTAAAGGGCAACATGGGAGAGAACAGTATTCATCCCTCTGTGATCCCTTCACTGTTCTCTCCTCTCAACTTCTCCCCCTCCAGTCTCTCTGTTAACCTCCCACACACAAACTCACCACCAATTTGCCCACACCCTCATTCCCATGTGATTCCAATTCCACTTTGGACTCAACCTGCCAACCCAAACATCCCCCTTCTCACTCAGACCCTACCTCGAGCGTTCTCAGCTACTCCCAACCTAACTCCCAGCACTTGCCAACATGCACACCTATCCCTCCAGACTGAGGTCCCCTCCTTTTCCAACTTAGCCTCTTCACAGCTTAGAATGATCACCTCAACTGAGACATCTCCCTGCCTGGCACCCCTGGTCTCAGAACAGACACACACACACCCCTCCAGGGCACAGCTCTTCCTCTTCATAACTGACACTTACCACTGCTAGGCTGAAAAGCCCCCCTTCCTCTCCTCTTAGAAACTCCCTGCTCAGTTCAGAACCCACCCAGTCACATCTGGCTTAAAGCCTCTCCTCCCCCCGGGGCGCTGTGAGTTCTGGGCTGCATTTCTTATAGGTGCAGCACTGAAGCTCACCCCTCGTCTTAGCACCAACTTATATATCAAACTCCTTTTTAAGTTTGCCGGATAAATGAAGATATTTAAGATCTAAAATACCCTGACAAAAAGAAGGAGACGAGACAGAATATACAGAGCTGCAAGTAGATTTTAACTCTTATTGGTACGGTACCTACCCCCTGACTCCCTGCACAAAAAATGTCCCACAACTAGACCCCTGCGCGGAGACAAATTGAGACCCACGGATGCGGATATCCGCGGATAGAAATGCTGAACCGCAGGGCTCTCCTGGGAACCGCAGTGGCGAAAGGAGCAGAGCGAGGGGCTGCCGCTCCGCGGAGCCAGCACCCCACGCCGGCCGCTCCTTCGGCACAGCTGTACCGCCCCAGCCCTTCCATGCAGCTGCACTGTACAGCCGCGCCGGACGAGCTGCCGGCGCGGGGCGCTGGCTCCTGGGAGCAGCGGCCCCACGTTCGGCTCCTTTCGCTGCTGTGTTTCCTGGGAGGGCCCTGCGGTTCAGCAGATCCTCATTTCTATCCATGGACGGCTGCATCCGCCGGTATAAATTTGTATCTGCCCAGGGCTCTTCAGTTCATTCTTGAAAATGTCTCTTTCCAGTACGGTGTACCGCAATAAATGTCTTCATGCTACGGCGTTCCTCACCATACCGGCTTTCTTGCACCACTGAGGATATAATAAGCAGAAAGGGACACAGTAGATTCTTTCAGCTATTTATTTACTGGTTACTCTATTTGCGGGGCTGTATTTCCATTTTGGGAACCAAATTCTGCTGTTGGACACAAACCTGCAACTCCTATTACTTACAACTGTGTATAGGAAGACAGATTTTGTCCTATAGGTTTTGAGTTCATCACCAGTGAAAAATAAACTATTTGGGCATTTCTCACTCTCCTTTGATTTTAAGATTTAGAATAGTGAGAATGGATGTCTCTGCTTTACAATCGTGTGACTCAACTAAACTCTTGAGAAAGAAATCAGACTGAGATCTCCACCCTTGTGCTTTCTATTTACCTCTGTTTACTTTATGAAGGTGTGTCCCTGAGATCAAAGAGCTAACTGTTATTGTCCAGGTTTCAGAGTAGCAGCCGTGTTAGTCTGTATCCGCAAAAAGAAAAGGAGGACTTGTGGCACCTTAGAGACTAACAAATTTATTTGGGCATAAGCTTTCGTGAGCTACAGCTCACTTCATCGGATGCATTCCCTAAGGTGCCACAAGTACTCTTTTTCTTTTGGTTATTGTACAGTAGCCCTCCATTTTAAATACAGAAGCTGCAGGAAATAAAATGGTCTCTTTGTTCATTTGGTTGGATTTTACAGCTGGAGACAATGTGAGTCCTGAAACTACCAAGGTTCATGTTATTTTTATTTTATATAAGCAAAAAACTGTTTTGTGAGGGAGTGGTGAGTTAAGTGTCCTAGAGGAAGAGAGGTTTTCAGTTACAGACACACACTGCTCTGAGTGCCCTTCATCAGCTTTCATCTCAGTTACATTCCTGGGTGTGTTAGATTGTGGTCAAGTCAGTCCATCATTTTGGAGAGCTCAGAATAATGCCAACATTTTGTAAGAAACATTAAAAACCTAAAAAATTAAGCAGCAAAGATCTTATTGAACTGAAAAGCAATTCAGTCCCTGAAACTAGGTCTGAACATTTGCTTGTTGAATAAATGGGGGAAATAAATTATTTCTCTCCCCTCAGCCCCATTTTTCTGAAATTTGATACTTCAAAATTTGAAATGTTCTGAAATTTGACATTTCAAAATTCAAAAAATGTTGACCAGATCAAAAAAAAGGGGGGGGGGGAGAGGGAAGTATTTGCGAACATTTTGTCCAAAATTTTCCCATTTATTTTTCAAATTTTCTTGAAATTTCAAAATTTGAAAAATTGCAACCAGCTTTTGTGGTAGTGAAGCCTGGGTGTGACATCTGCAGCAGGGAGGAGAAAGGGGGAGAAGGAAGAAGACCGTTTAAAACCCTGACTAGAACGAGAGTAAATTCCAGTGGCCCAGAACACGGAGACGCTAGATGTTCTGTTTCCAAAGCTTATAGTGGGTTGGGTCTGTTTGAAGAAATTAATTCTGAGTAACATAAGTTACTGAAATCTTGCCATGTGACTTTAATTTAATTTTAGATTCTTCCAGTGGGAAAATATTTCTCCCTCTCTCCCTCATTTTGGTTGTTATTTTTTAGTTCAGGATGGTAACATCAAGCAAAAGAGACTAACCACGATGGGCCAGATCATCAGCTGATGAAAATCAGCACAGTTTCATGGAGGTCAATGGAGCTACCTGAGTTTACACTGGTAAAGGATCTGGCCCAAGAAGAGGGACCTAAGTGTCTCTTCTGGTGCACATTTGACATCAAAGGCTTAATTGTTCTGTGCTCTGTTGTGCAGAGTACAATAAATAAATAAATAAATAAATAAAACCCCACCCTCACCCCAGACCAAAAAAACTGCAGTGCGTGTCAAGGAAAAACTGAAAAGGTCCATCAAAACAGAAGCAATGTGATGCTGTGCCTGTGTGTCTGCCTTCAGATCAATGAGCATGCTAGCAGTGCACGCTGAACAGAAGAGGCAGAAAAATATGAAGGTAGTTAATAAAAATTGTGGTTTGACTAAAGGCAGAGCATGTACAGTATGTTTATACACTACTCTCCACTGTGCTTGGGGAAAGAAACATTAGGAGACCATACTGTAAAGCAGCCCTAGGTGGCTGTGTCTAATGCAGGGGTCGGCAAACTTTTTGGCCCAAGGGCCACATCTGGGTATGGAAATTGTATGGCGGGCCATGAATGCTCACAAAATTGGGGGTTGGGGTGTGGGAGAGGGTGAGGGCTTGGGGTGGGGCCAGAAATGAGGAGTTCAGGGTGTGGGAGGGGGCTCAGGATTGGGGCTGGGGGTGTGGGCTCTGGGGTGGGGCTGAGGATGAGGGGCTGGGGGTGCAGAAGGGTGCTCTGGGCTGGGACCGAGGGTCTCAGAGGGCAGGAGGGGGATCAGGGCTAGGGCAGGGGGTTGGGGTGCAGGAGAGGGTCAGGGGTGCAGGCTCCAGGAGGCACTTACCTCAAGCAGCTCACAGAAGCAGCGGCATGTCGCCCCTCCGGCTCCTATGTGGAGGGGTGGCCAGGTGGCTCTGCGCACTGCCCCATCCACAGGCACCGCCCCTGCAGCTCCCATTGGCCACAGTTCCCAGCCAATAGGATCTGCGGGGGTGGCACTTGGGGTAGGGGCACCGTGTGGAACCCCCTGGCTGCCCCTACGCATAGGAGCTGGAGGGGGGACATGCCTCTGCTTCTGGGAGCCATGCGGAGCCATGGCACACATGGAGCGGGGCAAGCCCAGGACCCTGCTCTCCGGCAGGAGGTCGAGGGCCGGATTAAAATGTCTGAAGGGCTGGATGTGGCCGTAGTTTGCCCGCCCCTGGTCTAATGCAATTCCATGTGCACCACGGTACAACTGTGACTGACCCCTTAAGATGCTAGTAATAAAATACATTAGATGTCATATTGGAGACTTAGGACCTGATGTTTGCCATTGACTTCAATTAGATCAGAATCACCTGTGTAACAGCTGCTTAAAGGAAGCACATGGGTGCACAATGATCACACAGACTAAAGTTGTGGTCTGTGGCCTGCACTCGTGATGTTTTACTTCAATGGACATATCAGAATGATTAAATGACTATAGGGTTTTATGGAGTATAGTTACAAAACCCATCCCCTGCTCTTATCTTCCCTTTCCCTGCTCTTTCTTTTAGCTTCATAACCCCCCTCCAAATAGTTTTTGCAGATGATTTTGTTTCCAATGTCAATTAGGGAACTACAAGCACATTTCACTACCAACATGACAAAAACAACCAAAGCTTTAATGTCTCTACTGTCTTCCTGCTCTATTCCTCAACAGTAAAGGATTTGATTCTCCTCTGCCTCACACTGAGGCAAATTGGAAATAACTCTATTGAAGTCAGCAGGGCTAAACCTATGTAAAACTCATGTAAGTGGGAAGAGAATCACCCAGGATTGCCAACTCCTGAGATTTTATCGCCAATCTCGTGATATTGGGTGATTATATGAGAATCTCAGGTTGTATTAGAAAAAACTAACTTTCTAGCCCTCAAGAGAAAAGCTTGAAACAGTGACCCAAGTGTACCTCGAAGGCTCAAAAATCAAGAAAGAATCCAACATTTAAAAAACCTTTTGATTTTTCGGGGGCCTGACTCATGATATTTGAATGTTTGGGGTTGGCAATGCTGATCATCCTCACTGGGCTTAGTTATATTCTCCTCTGAAGTACGGCTTGGCACAGTAGTGTGGATGGATCCAGACTTCTACTCCTCACATAACTTAGAGCTACTTCTGGGCAGTTCTAATTTGTACCACAGACACAGGGTCCTCAGTGAATCCTTCGCCAGTGGAGGATCTACTGTGTCTCACCCCTTCCAGCTGCAACACAACACCTCTCTCCATATTCCTATCTGGTTTGTTCCATTTTTGTATTGTCCTGTATTGTACTAACTCATACTTTTAGAATGTAAACTCTCCTGACCATGGACACTGCTATTTGTTCAGTATAATGAACCGACTACACAGAGTCATGTACATCTACAGCACTATACAAATATATAAGAATAATGATTAGTCATGGGACACAAACAGAAGTTTCTGTGTGCACATTTGTATCTGACTGAAGTAACCATTTGTTATAATTTGTATTACAGTAGCACCTTGAAGCCCTAACCAGGTTAGGGCTCTATTGTGCTAGGCATTGTACAGGCATATAGTAGAAAGCAGTCCAAAAAGATTTGCAACTTCGGTAAAGCACACCTACATCTTCTTGAATCCGGCTGATTGACTTCTATTCTTATTGCTTATTTTCACTCCCAGCATAAATAACTTCATTCCCAGTCCCCACTCATCTACTCTCATACCAACTGGATGCAGACTCTTGCTGATACCATCTGCTGACCATCTGATACCTGCCATTTGCACTGCACAAACCTCTCACTTGAGCTGCTTGCTGTAGTTATGGACAGTCTGCTTGTTCATGGATCTCTGGGAGTCAGAAGTAAGGGGCGTTTATAATCCCATGGGTAAAAACAGTCTCTTCTTTATATCCTTTCCATCAAGCCTCAAAGAAACTAAACCCACTGATTGCTGATAATATTGAACATTCATGAGGATTTAATGGCATTTCAAGTTTCCGTATATGGGAGCAGTCTTTGAAGTATGTTTTCACTCTGTGCACCTCTATTCCAAAGGGGACAATCTGGTTCTATATGTGAAGTGCTGCAAAATAACACTGGATTTAGCTCCTTAGCAAGAAGTCAATTATTTTGTGTTGGCTTGGCTCTGTGAGTTCTTGCCTCAAACAACTGTCTGAGGCAGAAAACGAATACCAGATACCATATCTCAGAATATATTTTTTTTTCTCTAAATACAAGAACCCCTAGGGCAGTTTTCTTACTTACTGAATATGCTCCACTTTTAAGAGCTTACAGAACAGTGGTAGGAAAATGCAACAGCAGCCAGTTTTGTATGTTCTCTTCAAATGGAACCAGCTCACTCCCATTCCTGCTGAGTTAAGCAAGAATTTGGAGAATCCCACTGGAGAATGTTTCCTAGCACAAACCGAAGCATAACTCCAGCATGTGACCGAGTGGGGAAAAGTTATGCACCAAGAGGGTCAGTTACGGCACCTTATATTGTACTTATGCTTTTCTTGTGCTGCAGAAAGGTGTGTTACAACAGGAAAAGCTGTGGAACCAGTTCAGACTTTAGCTTAGTAGACATATTTATAACAAGAATCATAGAAATGTAGGACTGGAAGGGACATCAATAGATTATGTAGTCGAGAATCCTGCACTGATCCAGGACTAAGTTTTACTTAAACCACCCCTGAAAAGGATTTGTCTAACCTGCTCTTAAAAACCTCCAATGATGGAGATTCTACAACGTCCCTAGGTAATTTGTTCCAGTGCTTAACCACCCTGACAGTTAAGGAAAAACTTCCTATGTCTAATCTAAATCTTCCTTGCTGCAATTTAAGCTCATTATTTATTGTCTCTTCCTCAGTGCATAAGGAGAACAATTTTTCACCCTCTTCTTTATAACAACCTTTTACGTCCTTGAAGTCTTGTCTTCTCCACACTAAACAAATGCAGTTTTTTCAGTCTTTCCCTGTATGTTTTCTAGACCTTTACACACCTTTGTTGCTCTCCACTGGACTTTTTCCAGTTTGTCTACATCTTTCCTAAAGTGTAGTGCTCTGAACTGGACACAGTACTTCAGCTGAGGCTTATCAGTGCTGAGCAGAATGGAAGAATTACACCTCATGCCTTGGTTACAACGCTCCTGCTAATACATCCCAGAACAATGTTCACTTTTTTTGACAACAGTATTACATTCTTGACTCATATTTAGTTTGTGATCTACTATAGCCCCCAGATCTTTTTCTGCAGAACTCCTTCCTAGGCAGTTATTTCCTATTTTGTATGTGTGCAATTGATTATTCCTTCCAAAGTGTGGTACTTCACATTGTCCTTATTGAATTTTGTCCTATTTATTTCAGATAATTTCTCCAGTTTGTCAAGATCATTTTGAATTCTAATTCTGTCTTCCAAAGCGCTTGCAACCCTTCCCAGCTTGGTATTGTCTGCAAACTTCGGAAGTGTACTCTCTTTGCCATTATCTACATCATTTATGATGATATTGAATAGAACTGGATGCAGCACAGATCCCTACGGCACCCCACTCGATATGCCCTTCCAGCTCGACTATGAACCATTGTTAACCACTCTCTGGGAATGGTTTTCTAACCAGTTGTGCACCCACCTTATAGTAGGTTTGTCTAGGCTATAGTTCCTAGGGGGCCTTGTACTTCTTGTGCCAGGTAAAAAGAAAGCTGTGCATGTTAATAAGGTTGCTGCTGAGACTTTGATGGGAACAAGAGTAAGTAATCCACAAAGTAAATGTGCATATACGATCAACGTTTTCTTTTTAAGGGCTAAATCTTGCCCTAACCAGGGACTTTGATAGAGGCATCCTCCATTCCAGTAATTCCCTGCTGGTCAGGATGGGATTCCACAAGATGGATCTGGTGGCACACCCTTTAATACTGCTCTGATAAGGAGGAGTGGTGTCCCAGCTTGTATGTGCTGCTGACCACAGCATAACAGCTGGGGGTTGAGACAACACTTTTGGGCTGTGATAGTGAGCTTTTCTTCTAGGGACCTTTTGTGCAGTCGGAATAGATCCTGCTATGTTGTTGCTTTGGATTATGAGAGTGAGAAAGAGGCTTCTTCCTATACCCCCTACACTTCTCCAGTGAACTAGTACAGTGCAGGACTGAATCTAGCCCTAAATGTCCTAGTGTTCTGCATTTTGTTTGGTAGAGAATTACATGTTTCCTGTGGGTCTGGCACAAGGAGGTAGCAGGTATTGCACATGCTGTGCCGGAAGACATGGATTGTGCTCTTGGTTCTTGACACTGTAGTAGACTAGCAAAAGCTGTTTCAGCCAGGAGGCAGGGCAGAGGACAAGACTTCAGCTCAGAAACCATTAAGCTGATGCATAGGAAAATTTCTCCAAACCACTACTTTCATCTGCTGAGACTGACTGCCTCATATAGCTCAGTACCGAAGTTGAGGATGAAGTGCTGGGCTTTGCTCCCACAAATAGAGGCATACAAATGGCACAGTGCTATGGTCTTTTGATCTCAGTCAAAGGGACAGAGATGGGGGGAAGTTATGTTAACCACTAATTGAAGTATTTTGAAGCCGCCGACTCAAGATAGCAAAGAGAGAATTTGCTGCCCGGTTTCCTTTTTATCATTGTGATCAGTAGCAGCAGCGGCTCATGCCCTTTATTCTTGGGGTGTTTATTGCAACATATAACAATATTTCAGAGGTGCTGGAAGATGGATATCCTTATTGGGTAATTTATTAATTGTTCTAGACCTAACTTTCCAAGATCACAGTGCAGAATTTTTGAATAGGAAACAAAGAAAAATAGATTTTACTAATTTTTAATTGTTCCTAATCCTGAAGTTCTAACACAGAGCAAAATTCCCAATGAAATCCAGCCAAAGCTCCCATTGATTTAACTGATATTTGCACTGAATCAAATTTTTGTCATTTATTAGATTAACAATGATGCAGATATAATTTGCAAAACCTAATGGGCAAATTCTTCCATGGTGTGACTCAATGAAAGCCAATGGATTTAAGTAAGGGTTGAATTTGATACATCTCTTGATGCTACTACGGTGGCTGTGTGTGTGTGTGTGTGTGTGTGTGATCTATATGACAGTGGTGAATTACCATAAGTGGCAACAGCAGTGAAAGCGATACTGTTTGATACAGAATAAAAAAGTACAGCAGAAATTAGGAACCCCTGAAGAAACAGCATCTGAGCAGCTATTGAGCTGAAGAAGTTGGAGATGGTGAGCCATGCTGCGCTCAGATGACCTGAGGCAGGATGGGGTACCCCCTCCAGAGAGGGGAGCTCCCTTTTCCACCTACAGAGCATGCAGGGGACTTATAGTCCCACATATAGTACCACATATAGTCCACATAGTCCAGCAGTGATGGCAAGAACCTTATGCAGGAGAGATTGATAGGCTGGAGGCAGAGCTGGAAGTTTGCTTGACCCTACTCCAGTCTGACTGTATCATAATCTGTAAGAATGTAAAGGACCCTGCGCTAGGTGGGGAAGTCACCTTGATTCAGTGTGGGGGAAAACAGACAGGGGTGGTCAAACTGAGGTTATGCCGCAGAACCCAGGCTATGGGGAAGAATGTTTATGACACAAACTGCTGTCATTTGAAATGAGGGAAGGTATTGGCTGCCATGCCACCCAGGGAATAAACCTGTGGGTTCTACTAGGATGCTGGTCAAGCACCCTAGCCACAACCAGTTCATCATGGGGATAGGTGATCGATATTGCAACCGCATGCAGGGTCTTTGGGGAAACCTCGTGCATTAAGTTAATGAATGGTTATGTCTCATTGTGGGCCAGGGGTGGTATGTAACTTGGAGTGGGAGGGGAGGGAGAGGGTTGCCACAGCTCAGGGTGATGGAGGTGAATTGCATAGGTTATAAACGCCCCCAGAGAGGTACCATCCCCTGGGGAGGCTTGCGTGTCCTGGTTCAAACTGGGGTTTTTCCTGACCCCACCAGACAAAGAAAGAGCTTTTGATATAAAAAGGCTAGCTTTAAACTGATTCAGGCTAGTCTTCCTGGTCAAGCAGGATGGGCAGCATTTTCTGGGCAAGGGAGACCCTAAACCTTGCAGAAGGGTTAGAAAGACTTTCGTCTACCAGGACACCCACAAGATTTTATTTTGATCAAAATTTTCCATTTTTTTCATTCAAAAATGGAAAACTTTTCTTTTCTTTTCTTTTTTTTTTGAAGACTTAAATGTTTTTCTAAATTAAACCTGGAAAATTTCCACAAAAATTTAGGAAAAAAACTATACTTTTTCATTTCTTTTGAAATTATACATGGAAAATACATACCATTTTCTGACCAGGTCTTGTAGACAGATAAAGGAGCTGCCTTTGGGGCAGGCAGGGAGGGTGTGCTAGAGAGAGACACACACTTCTAAGAATAAGGTTGATTGCTTAATGCATTAGTAATTCCCACATACTACCAAAGTGTAAGCGAATTGAGAAAGACTTGTACAGGTCCCCAGTGTGGTGAAAGCAGGTGTTAAATTTTACATTACATACTTCAAGACCCACACTGGCTGTGTATGTGTTGTGGAAGATAACAACATGTCCTTTCCCCCACACACACATGCTGTTGAAGGTCCACCAACACTTGAAAGCAGACTTGCTGGATTTACTGAGCCTTGAAAACCTTTTGGTCACATTTGTCACTTCAGGAGAAAAAAAAAAAGTCATGTAGCAGCTGTGTAAAGAAAGGCATTTTAGAGAAAGGAAAAATGGGCCTTCGGATAGCATGAAACCATCTGCATTTGTTTAAAAATGAGTCAGAGCAAAAGCGCCACCATTTTCGTATTATATTATATAAGATAAAGATTGCTCTGCTCTCCTGTTGATGTTTATAAGAGACTTTTCAGTGAGTGAGAAAATAACTCTCCAAAGGATGAGTGAAACTGACTAAACACAAAGTGCTGCAAAATGCACAGAATAAACAAATTGAAAAACATTTTCCCCGCTAATTTCCTTCAATTACAATCATTTTAGGGGTTACTTACAACTACAGTAGGTACAACATTTTTGGACAGAAATGTGGTTTTCAAGTAGTCTGTTTCCCTTTAGGATTCAGTATTCTCACGCCTGTGAAATTCAAGAGGAAGTTTGTGTACTTCTTTCATATATTCAGCAGAAAAAAATAGAAACTATCATATTCTAATAATGATCATCAATAGAAAGAGTCTGTCCTTATACAATGGGGCAGAATATTAAATTAAAGGTAATGTAAATGTAAATTAAAATTGATTTTGACTGCAAAAGTATAACAAAGTACACCTGTAATGTATTTCTGTGAGAGTGTATGTTTATATTTTTAAGTTTAAGTTACTTGCCCTTTTGAGCGCCAGGTAACCTATGCATTTGCATTTTCATTAACACATGCTAACATGTTGGTGATTTCTTAAAATTAATTAGACAATGGCTTCAAAATGCTGGGCATAAATAATCCTGTCCATGCCTGCAACTTCCAGGAAATATAGAGGTCTGTCTCTATATGTAAATAATTTCTGTATACTGCCAGCAGAGAGACATTCATGGTGATGCTCTCCTGGGGTCTTATTGTTTCACCTTCTAAGTGAGTGTAGTCTCAGAGTAGACTTGAACTGTGTAATAATTACCAAGAACCACACTGTCTGTCAGCCAATGTCTTGGCAAGCAAAGGGAAGCACTGCCAAATGACAGGTTTCAGAGTAACAGCCGTGTTAGTCTGTATCTGCAAAAAGAACAGGAGTACTGGATGCCCAGACTCACAAGCAATCGATTTCAGCTTCCAGGGCCACGTAAGCTAGAAGTGTTGAAGACCAAATGCTCCAAGCCTCTTAGGGTAGGAGGGTGAAAAGTTGAGGATGTATAGTTTGCCTCCTTCTTTATTAGCACCCTCAATTTATACACTGGTGTGAGGTCACCTTTGAGGAAGCTGCAAAAGACAGCACGGTGAGTGCCATGAATGGTGCTCTGAAGGAAGGAAGACATTTGGTGGACAATTAGGTGTTTAGTTGAGTTTGCTGTGCAAACTGATACAGCTGTGGGGCCAGACAGGAATCGAGTTGATAACAGCATGATGTAGCTTCTTACTAGAGAGCTCTGCAGAGACAACACTTCTGTTTTATGATAACTTTCAAGATTTCAAAATTTGTTTTTCTTCCACCTTGGAAAAAAAACAAAACTTTTCAAACATTTTTGTGAAACAGAATTTAGTCAGAATGGCTGTTTTCAAATAAAAAACCTGAGTTTTCAATCTGGTCTCTTTCTCTCTCTCTTTAGAAGTGACCAGGGAGTCCTAAAACTTGAAAAACCTTCCAGACAAAAGCTTTGTTGAAACAGATATCTCTGTGAAATGTTTTGTCTTTGTCACAACTGCAGATTTTTATGAAATTTCACTTAGTCATAAACGTTCCAGCCAGCTCTACTTCTGACCACTGGTTGACTCTGGATGAGTAAGGATGGTTGCTCTGACTATGGGTCAATGGTGACTCAGAATGAAGGAGTAAAGACCCTCTCTGAATGAACTTGTAGGCCATGGCCAGGTTATGTAAAGGACAGCCCAAATGTGTTTAGAGGGAGTAAGAAAAGAAATCAGTGATGCGTGTTGAAGAAAACACACTTAAGAAGGGGACAAGGAGCTGGAAAAAATCATGGGCCAACATAGTACAATCTGTGTGAACAACGCATGGTAGGAATTCTACTGCCAATTTATATCCTATCCCTAAATAAAACACCATATACACTGGAAAGAAAACATTACATTTAATCGGACAGCCATAGAATTAGCCTTGTGTTATGCAGAAGTTAATCAGAAGAAATACTGTGTGTCAAAATCCATGCTCTTGGAAACACACACACACACACACACACACAAATTCCACTGATTCATTGGGTGTGGGAAGGGGATCTTAGAGTTCCCAACAATCTGGAGATGTCCAACTTAGAGAGTTCTATTCTCTATTGATAGATTTGTATAATATTGGCTTTAAGGAAAAGAAACTACAGCACATAGCCATCATTAGGCTAAAAATGATATCTCCTAAAGGGAAAACAAATAAAGTGATAGAGATACTAGCATTCCTCTAATTTATGTTATGTTAACGGGCGATTTGAAATTTGGAGTGTTATATAAATTAGATTGGCTTTGAAAATTAGAGGAGAACTTCAGACTGATTTTGCAGGTCCACACACAAAATCCCTAGGGCAGATCCTCAGCTGGTGTAAATCGTCATAGCGTCATTGACTGCAATGGGGATATGGCAGTTTACGCCAGCTGAGGATCTGTCATCAGGGCTTTGGGTACGAAACAGCTCACAATCAGTATTGAATCTACTGCTAGTACTCTAACAATTTTGCTCTCTCTGGATTTTCTTGTAAAGGTGAAGCAAGAGTTGCTCACAGGCAGAGACAAGCGACCCCAGGTGGTGCTGTTCCATGTGGCTCTCTTAGGTTCTACTTCCATTTGACAAGTGCTTCTGGCATTGTGAAAGTAACATGGGAAATCCCTGTACTGAGATACTAGGATTAGAGATAAGTGGTTCTGCAAGTACCTGAGGCTGGTGAAGTAAATTGGGATTGGACTACAACCAAAACATTTATGAAGCCCTACTTCCGTGCAAATGGGGACATGCATATGAGTATATCATAATTACCTTTGACATCTGTTGAATATTTTGGTCTTTATATCTATGTGCACAAACGCTACAGATATTAATAATTATAGTGAGCACAGAGATGAAAAGGAGCCTAGAGTGTAGAGGTAGTAAACTGATATAAACTTGTCTGAGAGCCCAATGACTGAAAAAGACTGTACTAAATCATCATGTTCTAAAAATACTTAGATCCATCATTACACATTGAACCTCCTCCAGACTGAGGGGAGGCCCAAAGAAGGCAATATTAGCCCTAACAATTGCTGGTCCCCAAAATGCAGTCGATGTCAGATCTGGAGGCAGAGTATTTCCCAGCACACTGATTGTCAGACAACCAGGAAAGAATTTTAAATGCTCTCCAGTTTGTAGTGGTCATCAAATGAGTGGAAGAGAGAGGCTCATTTGGATACTTAATCACTGGTCTACTGAAACTTCTGGCCCCTTCCCTCATTCCCACACAGATGTATTTTAAAAATAATTGTGGGTGCACAGCATGACTAAGAGGGCCTAACCCTATTTGCTCTCTCAACCTGTGACCTACAGCCATTATCATTCATATGATGCGTGTGTTCCTCAGTAAGGAGACCCCAGGGACAGGAAGTGGGCCACATGGAAATTAGAAATAAAGGAAAAGCCTTAACCACTTCCAAACCCCCATCAGATAAACAGAGGTGAGAAGCCCTGAGGCTACACCTGCTTGGGACCTGGTCCAATGCCCATTGCAGCCAGTGGAAGGTTTCCCACTGATTTCAGTGGGGTTTGGATTAGGCTCTTGATGGAAAGACGAGAGAACCCCATGCCCCTATTCTCTGCTAAGGGAGAGGAAAGGAGATGTTCCCTGAAGACACCAGACTCAGACCTGCCATTCTCCCCTGATGATGAAAGATGTGAGGCAAAGAGGCAGAGGTGAAAGTAAGCCGGTACGCCCCGGTACGGCGTACTGGCAAGAGCCGGTGCACTGTACTGGGGCAGCCCAGCTTCCCCAGGGAGCAATTTAAAGGGCCTGGGGCTCCCAGCAGTGGCTGGAGCCCTAGGCCCCTTAAATTGCCTCCAGAGCCCCGCTGCTGGAGCCCTGGGGTAGCAGCTGCAGGGCTCCAGCAGCTATTTAAAGGGCCTGGGGCTCCCCTGCTTCTACCGCCCGGGCCCTTTAAATAGCCACTGAAACCCCACAGCCGCTACTCCAGGGCTCCGGCGGCTATTTAAAGGGCCAAGGCTGTAGAAGAGGGGAGCCCTGGGCCCTTTACATAGCCCCCGGAGCCCTGGGCTGCTGCTGCTGCTACCCCGGGGGAGGGGGGGGGCACTTACCTTACAGGGTGGGCTGGGGCTGGCTCTGACCCCCTCAACCCCGCCCCTTCCGCCCTAGGCCCCACCCCTTCTGGGGCCCAGAGCTGGTCCCAGAATACCGGTAAGTCACTCGACTTATTTTCACCCCTGTAAAGAGGGCAGCAGGTCACTGCACCTCTCCACAAGAAGACAACTCCAGGGCAGAGGATTTACTTGATGATGAAGGCTCATGGGGCTTTCATAGATTGGGATAAACATCCAAACTCCTGGAAGCTTATTTGAATCTCAAACCTTCTGAGGCCCTGATAAACAGGACAGACATATTAGAAATAACCTATAACTCAGCTGGATGCACAAACACCCCTGGCTAATCTAGAGAGCTGAGCTACCCACAGAATATATCTGGAAATGTTGGCAACTAGGCTGTATCCAGTTCAGATACTCTTTGGCTTATTTACACTGAGACTCACTTAAAAGAAAAGCTGTTGAAAGAATCAACTTGTTTAAGGAATTGATTTCCTTTTCTCTGAAAGATAAGGAAAATACAATGAAACCTTTGAAACATAAAACACCTTATGAAAGTATAAATCAATTAATAATAGCCTGGAAAGGTAAAAGGTCTTGCTCAAGGGGAGATTTTTATAAAAATAACTAGCAGCATTTATCCAAGGTTGTAGGTGTCCCTACCATAAATTACAAAGATTCAAAAATAAACTTAAATAGCCAACAGAACACAAAACTCCCCTCCCTTCCCACAGATTTGAACCTCATCAAAACCCACCCTCCACAGCAGCTCACGTAAATAGGTGCACCTGCAGCATGCCCTGAAGACCAACAAATCAGGACTATTTCAGACTGGGGGAAATAGAATTTCAGACTGAGAAGTCCCTCATGGAGAACTTTCTACCTAGTCCCCTCCTTTTTAATTTGAGGTTAATTTCACACATTAAACATATTAAAAACTGGCTATCTGATAGGCCTCAAAATAGAATTGTAAACAGGAAATCGTCATCACGTGGGTGTGTTTCCAATGGAGTCCAGCAGGGATTGGTCCTCGGCCTATGCTATTTAACATTTTTAATCAATGCCCTGGAAGAAAACTTAAAATCATCAGAGATAAAGTTTTCAGATGACACAAAAATTGGGGGGGGTTGTAGATAATGAAGAAGACAGGTCACTGATACAGAGCAATCTGGATCACCTGGTAAACTGGGCACAAGCAAATAATATGCTTATTAATGTGGCTATATATAAATGTATACAAACAGAAACAAAGAATGTAGGGCATACTTACAGAATGGGGGACTCTATCCTGGGAAGGAGTGACTGAAAAACATTTGGGGGTTGAGGTGGATAATCAGCTGACTCCCAATGTCATGCTGTGGTCAAAAAAGCTAATGTGATCCTGGCATGCATAAACTCGAGTGGTAGTAGAGAAGTTACTTTTCCTCTGTATTTGGCATTGGTGGACCACTGCTGGAATTTAATGTCCAGTTCTGGTGCCCACAATTGAAGAAGGATAGAGAGGATTCAGAGAAGTGCTGTGAGAATGATTAAACGATGAGAAAACGCACCTTATAGTGATAGCCTCAAAGAGCCCAATCTATTTTGCTTAACAAAGAGAAGGTTAAGGGGTGATTTGAATACCATCTAAATATTTACATGGGGATCAAATATTTAATAATGGCCTTTTCAGTCTAGCAGAGGAAGGTATAACAGAGCTCAGTGGCTGGAAGCTGAAGCTAAACATGTTCAGACTGGAAATAAGGCGTAAATTTTTGACACTGAAGGTAATTAATCATCGGAACAATTTGCCAAGAATCATGGTGGATTCTCCATCATAGACAATTTTTAAACCAACATTGGAAGTTTTTCTAAAAGATCTGTTCTAAGAATATTTTGGGGGAAGTTCTGTGGCCTGTGCTACACAGGTCAGTCAAGAGGATCACAATCATAGAATCATAGAATCATAGAATATCAGGGTTGGAAGGGACCCCAGAAGGTCATCTAGTCCAACCCCCTGCTCGAAGCAGGACCAATTCCCAGTTAAATCATCCCAGCCAGGGCTTTGTCAAGCCTGACCTTAAAAACCTCTAAGGAAGGAGATTCTACCACCTCCCTAGGTAACGCATTCCAGTGTTTCACCACCCTCTTAGTGAAAAAGTTTTTCCTAATATCCAATCTAAACCTCCCCCATTGCAACTTGAGACCATTACTCCTCGTTCTGTCATCTGCTACCATTGAGAACAGTCTAGAGCCATCCTCTTTGGAACCCCCTTTCAGGTAGTTGAAAGCAGCTATCAAATCCCCCCTCATTCTTCTCTTCTGCAGACTAAACAATCCCAGCTCCCTCAGCCTCTCCTCATAAGTCATGTGCTCTAGACCCCTAATCATTTTTGTTGCCCTTCGCTGGACTCTCTCCAATTTATCCACATCCTTCTTGTAGTGTGGGGCCCAAAACTGGACACAGTACTCCAGATGAGGCCTCACCAGTGTCGAATAGAGGGGAACGATCACATCCCTCGATCTGCTGGCTATGCCCCTACTTATACATCCCAAAATGCCATTGGCCTTCTTGGCAACAAGGGCACACTGTTGACTCATATCCAGCTTCTCGTCCACTGTCACCCCTAGGTCCTTTTCCGCAGAACTGCTGCCTAGCCATTCGGTCCCTAGTCTGTAGCGGTGCATTGGATTCTTCCATCCTAAGTGCAGGACCCTGCACTTATCCTTATTGAACCTCATCAGATTTCTTTTGGCCCAATCCTCCAATTTGTCTAGGTCCTTCTGTATCCTATCCCTCCCCTCCAGCGTATCTACCACTCCTCCCAGTTTAGTATCATCTGCAAATTTGCTGAGAGTGCAATCCACACCATCCTCCAGATCATTTATGAAGATATTGAACAAAACCGGCCCCAGGACCGACCCCTGGGGCACTCCACTTGACACCGGCTGCCAACTAGACATGGAGCCATTGATCACTACCCGTTGAGCCCGACAATCTAGCCAGCTTTCTACCCACCTTATAGTGCATTCATCCAGCCCATACTTCTTTAACTTGCTGACAAGAATACTGTGGGAGACCGTGTCAAAAGCTTTGCTAAAGTCAAGAAACAATACATCCACTGCTTTCCCTTCATCCACAGAACCAGTAATCTCATCATAAAAGGCGATTAGATTAGTCAGGCATGACCTTCCCTTGGTGAATCCATGCTGACTGTTCCTGATCACTTTCCTCTCATGTAAGTGCTTCAGGATTGATTCTTTGAGGACCTGCTCCATGATTTTTCCAGGGACTGAGGTGAGGCTGACCGGCCTGTAGTTCCCAGGATCCTCCTTCTTCCCTTTTTTAAAGATTGGCACTACATTAGCCTTTTTCCAGTCATCCGGGACTTCCCCCGTTCGCCACGAGTTTTCAAAGATAATGGCCAAGGGCTCTGCAATCACAGCCGCCAATTCCTTCAGCACTCTCGGATGTAACTCGTCCGGCCCCATGGACTTGTGCACGTCCAGCTTTTCTAAATAGTCCCTAACCACCTCTATCTCCACAGAGGGCTGGCCATCTCTTCCCCATTCTGTGATGCCCAGCGCAGCAGTCTGGGAGCTGACCTTGTTAGTGAAAACAGAGGCAAAAAAAGCATTGAGTACATTAGCTTTTTCCACATCCTCTGTCACTAGGTTGCCTCCCTCATTCAGTAAGGGGCCCACACTTTCCTTGGCTTTCTTCTTGTTGCCAACATACCTGAAGAAACCCTTCTTGTTACTCTTGACATCTCTTGCTAGCTGCAGCTCCAGGTGCGATTTGGCCCTCCTTATATCTTTCCTACATGCCCGAGCAATATTTTTATACTCTTCCCTGGTCATATGTCCAACCTTCCACTTCTTGTAAGCTTCTTTTTTATGTTTAAGATCCGCTAGGATTTCACCATTAAGCCAAGCTGGTTCCAATGGCCCCTTCTGGTCTTGGAATCTATAAATCTATACTCTTAATGCAATGAAATACTCTCTCCTCAAAACAAGCTCCCCAAACCATAGCCCCCACCACTGAAATGCCACCATCAGTGCCAAATAAGTGACAGAACATAAACCACCACATTAAGAAAGATGTTATCTGTGGATACTGTACAATCCTCCGAACTGCTTCTGGGGATTGGTGACATTTTATAGATTATGGAATTTTTTTATGTTTGGCATGGTCTAAAACAAGATGGATGGGTGAGGGAACTTCACAATGAGCATGATTTCGTGCTGCAGTACCTTGTTGAATCAGGGCATATATCAGTGTGCCTTGTACAGATCTAATACAGTTTAGGTAATACTAATGATCAAACACCGTTATCATGTGATGGCTCTTCGACAGTCTATGAGAAATGAACTTAGGGTCTCATGCCAGTTCCCAGATGTTCACATCAGATTGCATATGGCACTGACAGGTACCCGTGTTGGCAGCTCATCAGAATAGGTCAAGAATTGAAAGTACCATGAAAAGCAACATTCCTTCCACTAGCTCAGAGTTAAGGCACATTTTGTGGGATATGATGGGGAAGCTTTCATTGATACTGCTCATGTTCTGTGGCTAAACAGCAAACTTCAGTTTCCAGTGCTATCAACACAAACTAAAGACTTAAATTCACTGCAACCTTTTTTTAAAAAAAATCTTACACAGATGTTTTGTTCTTTAGGAGATGTGTGGTAGAGAAATAGCAATATTATTTATGTGACTTCTTGGGGGGGGTTCCTTTCTACAAAGCAGGAATTATATCCTGAGGGCCTCCAAGTTTATTTAACCCAGGATACAGTTATTACCAAATTAACAGGGAGCTCCCGCAAATTACTGACTGACTGACATGATCCATTGACATGCTCCCATTGAGATAGAACTTTGAAATTCAGTACTCTATTGTGGACTGCTGGTCATAGGGTGCAAGGGAAAGGCCATTCCTATCATTACACGCCAAAAGGACCCTAATCAATCACTTAAAAATAGATATTTTAATTATTTTCTTTGAGATCAAAAGCACTCACCCCTGAGCATTTCAAATGTCATTGTGAACATTTTGTACACCTCTAGTGATGGGTCAGTAACTGTACAGCACCCCTGCACCATGATTACCAAAGACTATTTCATTTCAGTGCCACTGGGGAGACTTCTTCCCCAAAAAATTCTTTCTTAAATTAATTTTTAATCCCAAATAGACACATAGGCCCCAATCCTCAGCTATGGCTAAGGAGCACACAGCACAGCAGAGGGATGACATTTGTGCTCCCTTAAGTCTTAGCCCACTCTATGCAAGGACAGTCCTCCAGCATAACTCAGAGCAGTCAGCAGGTGTGATGTTTAGCAGCTGCACTGCACCAGAGGATCTGACCTGTTATCTTCACAGAATTTCAGCTCCCCTGTTGGTTCTAAAATACATGCCAGCTGTTCCTCCAAAAATCTCACCTACTCCAGTGGATGTCAGTAGAGTTAAGGAAGTGTCCCTATTCTACTCCCCACCACTGGCAGGCACAGCCTGTGCAAGGTGTGACTTTGCAATAATATATTATATTGCACCTTCCATCAAAGGACCTCAAAGTACTTTGCAGAGGTTATTTAAGGTTCACAATACCTTTAGGAAGCAGGGAAGTATCACTGTATCCATTGTACAAATGGCTAAACTGAAGTGAAGAGAGGTTAAGTGACTTGCCCAAGGTCACACAATAAATTGGTGCTGGTGGCAGAATAGGATCCAAGCGTCATGAAACCTAGTTTCCCTACTCTAACCTCACCGATTGGGACAGCACTCCCTCACCAATTGGAAATTGTGAATAATATATACAGGGAGGGACAGAGTCAGTGTGTGTACGCCAGATACTAACCAATTTTCAAATGGTCTTGTTTGGCTATAGCCGGAGTTTAGAGTTGCTATATTAGCATCTACCACTAGATGGTGCTGAATAATTAGAGAGCCCTAACGTAGATAGTAAGCAGATGGTGAGGCAGTAGAATAGGAATTATACCAATTTTCCTCCCTCCCTTTCCACCTCCTCCCATTTTCCCAGTTTGGCTGATGTTCTAAAGGTGTTTCTTCTGGAATGTCTAATGATAACAGAATCCCTTTCCTACTTAAGGCCAAGGTGGGTAAACATCATTAGTGGACTCATCCTTTCGTCTGACACTAAGGAGGGAACAGCCTCATAGCATGAAATATAAGCTGGCGAGCTTTTTGTCCATCTTCTCAATAACAAACTAGCTTTTGAAACACAGGGATTACATGTTGGTTTTTTTTAATTTAAAGCAGGCATTGGACTTGCCCTTTAACAACACAATGGACAGCTCAGGATCACCAGCACCCAAAAGTCAGTGCTGGGCATGTACTAACCTGAATATTTATAGATGCAAAAAAAGCGTGTCAGTGTAAGAGTGAGAAGTCTCTGTCTCGCTCTCTCTCTCTCTCACACACACGCAAATAGTCCCTTGTAAAAATAAATAAAATAATTAAGCCCATGTCAAGATATGAAATCAACTATCCTCTTCAATTAAGATCTTTATGTTTAATTCTGTCAGAGTCCTCTTGGCAGCATGAAATGTATCCTGTTTAAATCACTTTAAAAAAAATACTCTATCCCCTCATTTCAGTTCTAAGCAAAATAAATAAATAAATAAAAATAAAAAACAGAGACATCAGAACTAAAGTCAGCCTTTCCTGTCCATTAGCTTGGGAGAAACCTGATGAATGGGCAATCCTGATATGTTCACAGGAGAACACCCTGGGTGATCCACAGTGGGAGACAACAGCCTGCCTTATATATTTTATAAATGCTAGATAATTAGATGATATAAAATTACTGAAATAACTATGTCCAGAAGAAAATATCTTGCGTGTTTTTTAAAACATATTATTACTATTTTCCCCAACTGACTCATGTCATTTCTTGACTCTTAGTTCAAACCCATTGGAAAAGTGCTTCCATGTATGAATGCAAGGACAGTCAGAATTAAAGTCCTCTTACAATTCCATCCAGGAAGAAAGGAACTTGGTGCTGGGTGTGTTTTTGCGGGTCAGAAAAAGAGGCATGTGGGAGGGAGACTCTGTGGGGTGATTGTGAAAGAGAAGGGGTGTGTGAGAGAGAATGTGTGTGGGAGTCTGAGAAGAGAACAGAGAGTGGCTGTATGTAGTCGACAAGAGATGGAGTGAGTGTGAGGTGTAGTACATGTAAGATGAGGGGGGTCAGTATCTGTGAGGGGGAGGAGAGGTGTGTGTGTGTATTGTTTGTGAAATGGGAATATGTCATCCAAAATGCCTCATTGTCGAGACTGTTGAGAAATAAAGCAAATTTTTACTGTAATTAATGATTTTTAAAACAATCACCAGAAGCAAGATGGGGAAAAAAGACAGTTCTCAGAGGAGTTGGTAATGAATAACAAAACTGCTCTAGTGCATTGTCCAGAATGGCACACTGTATAATCACATAGCCAGTGCCAGGGCTTAATGTTACAGTCCATTGTGGTGTTTCCTCTGTGAGCAGACACTGTATGACCCATGACTGACCGCAGCGATTAGCTCAGCCCAGTCTGCTGGCCAATCTATGTGCCAGAGGGAAAGATCATGCCTGGTATGGTTTACCACTCCAGTGACCACAGCAAACATTGTAGGAAAGAGTGGCTCAGCCTGTTACATATTGCTTATAGCTGTTAGAGTTGGTTCACTTGGGCAATTTGAATCACAGCTGTCTTATGCAGGGTGCTTCTCTGAGAAAATCTGTAGCAGTGCATCAGTCAAGCAAATAGAACTGTGCAAGAGAACTAAACTCTGGGGAGCAGAGGAAAGCAGAATAAGAAGCTGGAGGATAAAGAAGAAATATAAGAGGATATGTATAAAGTCCCAGAGCCAAATTCATCCCTGTTGTAACTTCACCATACCAATGGTCACAACTGTTAAAAAAGGGATGAATTTGACCCATTGTTCTTATCTACTCTTAATGCAGCATGGGATCAGAAGATGGTCTAGCAGACAGGACACTGGATTGGGATTCAAGAGACCTGAGCTCATTTCTCTCACACAGGGAGTCTGACTATAGGCAAGTCATTTAATCTATCATGTGCCTCAGGTTCCTTTCTGTAAAATGGAAGTTAATACTTTCCCGCTTCACAAAGGTGTTGTGAGGATAAAATCCATGTATGACTGTGAGGTGCATGGGTACTACAGGGAGGACAGACAGCATTTTTAACACATCTAGCACGGTACTACCTAAATGCTGAGATCCTATAACTACTGAAGAGGCACATCACAGTTTGGCAGATCTATGTTGTTCACAATTAGTATCTATATGGAGTAGGAGCAAAAAAGAAACCACATGGGAGCTTTCTGCATCACAGCTGAAGCGCCTTTGAAACAGTGAAGCATTATTCTGCAAACATTTGCTATTGAATTGGGCCCCCAGACAATATTTAACCTCTAAACTCACTCTGACAGCTTAAGAACTGCAAACATTTGGGTGTTGCCATTCACATCATGGCTGTACATGGAAACTTTGTGGACACCACAGTTCCGGGCAGTGGTGCTTAGCACTGCTTGCTGGAAAGAAAGTTAAAACTAGTAAAGGCCTCAACAGGGTGGTATCCATCACAACACTTTTCATGATGCCAAGTGGTATAGACCCTACTTAAACAGTTGATCCTTGGTGCACCCTTGTCAGCACAGATCATGTGGGTTATTCAATGTCCATCACATGTGGTACATACTCCCCATGCACCTCTTGTAGACTGTAATCCATATCCAAAGGATACTGACAGCAAACTCCAAGGAGATGCCACATGTACAGTGTGGGGATTCAGAATATATGAAAGGTTCAATGCAGACTCCTACTAGATTATTACAAAGAGATGAAAGACATGCCCTTGGAGAGAGAATTACCCTTAGATCTGACCTGTGACCTTGATGTACAATAAGGTAACCATGTTTTCAAAATTATCGCTCATCCCGGTCTACTCAAAATGTTTTCATATTTTCTCTCATCCCGGTCTACTCCCCTCCCCTGTCACCTGCTATTTAGTATGTTTATCCAACTGTGGCACTGGTATTTTCTCCAGTCTCTCCCTCACACATGGTGTAAACTTTTACCTTGTTCCCCCTCCTGTCTTATTCTTTATTGCTTTTCCACAGCTATAGCCTTCTTTCTACCCTCCAACACCAAGCAACTTTTACTTCTTGTTTCACTCCTTCTGTCTGTGTCTTTTGTCATCATCCTGCTATTTCTAGTTTTTTGTTTCCTCTTTTTCTCTGTCTCCCTCTTTTCCCCTCCAGAACTCTTCTCCCCTTATTATATCTTTCAGGGCAATATCCCATCCTGGTCTCTGGTCCTCACTTAGCATCAAGACTCTACCTACTATGCTTTCACATCTCCTGTTCTCTTCTCCAACCCAATTCCTCCCCACCAACTCTCTCATACTCCCCTTTCTGTTTTTCTCCCACCACCACCACTTTGCTGGCCATAGGCCTGAAGATCTCCTTCCTGATAAGCTGAGAACCCACTGCTGCTTCAGCTCTCCTCTTTGCATCTTTCCACGGTTGCCAAGAGTGGAGGTGGCTTTCATTCTCTTGCTGATCAGCTCAGAAGCAGTTGGGGCAGGGGGAGAACAGTGACATTGTATGAAGCTCACACTGCAGCACTAATGGAAAAGACCAGACTGACCAGATACAGTGTTGCCAACTGCAATTTTAATCACAAGTCTCATGGTATTTGATGGGGTTTTTTTAAAGTCCCTGCTCCTGGACTCTAGTTATTTTGTGAGATTTGAGGCTTTCAGTTAAAAAGATGTTTCTAGCCCTCATGGTTGCAAAGGAAACTTGAGAATGTGCATCCGAAAGGCTCAAATACCAGAAGGCAGCTCAAAGTTTATTATTTTTAAAATTGCATTATTTTAATGCCAATCTCATGATTACACTGAGGCCTGGTTCACAATTTTTGAATGCTTGAGGTTGGCTACACTGCAGATGTCCCAAGATTTTAATGAAAAAGACAAAATAATTGTTTCAATAAAATGGACCAGTACACCAAAAAAGTCCCTTCAAATCAGGACAGTACCAGTATATCCTGATGTCTTGCTCATTGTACCTTGATGTCTCAAAAATTGGCTACTCTTAATATATCCTTTCCTTGGTGAATATTACCACTCGTAGGGATGTAAGTCACGTGGCTCAAGACATTTTTCCTTTTCCATCCTGACCGGAGAGAAAGGATACATTTTAAGTCCGTGAAGAAGCAGTCACATGGTCTGTCAGGCTTCCCAGTAGGTGGGTGTTCAAGCCCATGAAAATTCCCATACAGGATCTCCCAGGCTTGCCTCCAGGGGCAAGATAGCTTCTTAAAGAGACACCAGCTCCTTATAGTTGCAAATATATGCTGAATGTAGTTAAGCACATGGAGCTAATTTTGTAAATAAACATCTTTCGTAAAGAAACAACTATGATGATTCTGAATAATCCAAAACATAAAGAGACAAAACGCTAATGTTCCAAACAATGAAAACAGATTCCTAACAGCTTCATTTACAATAAAGAAAATCTGCATATGTCAAGAAATGCTGTATTATCACATGGCTTAACAAAATTTTAAGTGCAGCTGCATTGCACATAATTGAAGTTTGCTAATAATGATATTGTTCACATATTTCTGTATGTCCGACAATATTAGCAAAGGAAAAAAAATGCACTGCAAAGCCAGCAAGCACTTGTGAGGAAAATATTTTGTCCAACACCTGTTTATAAATATTTATTAATCTTTTTGATTTTTGAATGCTTGAGGTTGTGTCAGGAAAAGCAGCATATGCTGATGCCCTCAAAACCAAACCAAGTGATCAGCAGTCTCTGTATAAAAAGCAATAGTTCAACACAATAGTCCACTGTTGCTGTGACTCTCAGTGTTGTTTACATCTCACAGAAATTCCAAGTACAAACTGCTTCAAACAAACCACAAACAGACTCTAAACTAAAACCATCCACCAGGTTAATAAAATAAATATTGACTGGGTTTGAGGGCCATAGCAGTAAACTATTGCCCTTGGATTAAAAGAGTTTCTTTGTTTGGGCAATATTGTCCAAAGCCTTCAAACAATATAGCACAATCTCTGCTGAATCCTCAGGCACTATATTACTGGTTTGTCCATCATCTCACAGTTGACTCTATTTTCTACGTTGAAACCTGTAATAATGAACGCTTTCCTTTCTGATATTTCTTTACCTGAGGAACCTGGATGCCTTTTGTCTTCACCCAAGCAGATGATTAACTCCTTAGGACCTGATTTGTAACAGTTAAAGGGTCCAATTCTGCCCTCAGCTACTCACACAGAACTCCCATTGCCCACAATTGAAGTTGTGTGTCAGTAGCCATGCGTGGAATTTGGCTTATGAAATTTAAAAACCACCCCACCTCAGTATGCTATCTACATTTGCTCTGAATTATTAGAAGTATATTATATGCTCAGTTCTGCCCTCAGCTACATGCATGCATGTCGCGTTGGCTTCAATGACACTGAATTCAATGGGAACTGCCCTGTGTGCCTGAGGGCTCTAAATCTGGCTCTGATGGCCAGATTTTCTAAGGATTTCTGCTCCCAGATTAACCCACCAAAACAAGAGACTGGACTTTCAAAAAAGCTACAGATGTTGAGCTTTTTTGAAAGTTCATCCACAGCTGTGGGTGCTGAGATTTTGAAAAGCCTGACTCACGTGTGTTCCACAAGATACGAGAGTCAAAGAGTGAGAAGGCTTTTTAATGTTATACGACATTATGGGTCTGAAACGGGTCTGTACCCAAACCCAATATGTTGTACACAAGTTTGGTATTTTTATTCTGCGCGGGGGGAGGGGGGGGAGAAGGAGGAGGGGAGATTGTTATTTGGATCAAAAAAGGAAATAAGGGATTAAACAAATCAGACAAGTGCTTTGTAATTGGTCTCCAGACTGCTCTTCTTCCTTCAGTGAAGTGCATGGAAGTGAATAAAACTGCATGGACAGACTTTATTAACTGCAGTTTTTCTTTCCAACCCTGGGATTAACGGACTGCTTTAACCTTGACACATTCATCTTATACTCATAAAGCTCCATTTTTAACAGTCCCTTCTCTTTACCTTTTCATACTTGTCTGATTCTGGCAAATGCCTTTGTAAATTAAAAGAGGATAGTGCTGTCTCTCTTTTTTTAAAAAAACAAAAAATTGATTTTTCTCACTTATCTTTGTTAACAAGAGCATCAGGGAATTCAAGATGGTTCATCATCAACACATATTCTAAAAGACTATCGCAGATGGCAAAAATATGGTCTAAGCAGAGGTTTATATAAATAGGGCTCTCTCCACAGAATAAATGTATTAGGCAGTTATTTAAACATATTCAAGCAAAAGTAGAAGGCACATGTCTTTATTCACTTGATTGTAATGTAAAGCAAAGCATACAAATATATGCTCTTTATGTAGCTGAAAGAAATGGTGCCTCTTTGAAGGTCCAGTTATACTAGAGCAGTGGTTCTAAAATGTATTCGATCACGCCCCCCTTCTTTGTGTCTGTAGTAGTTTATGCCCCCCCCCACATACAAGTACATATACTGATAAAAAAAATCAACATGCAACTCTGACTAAATATTAAAAATGGTAAGACATTGATTCAAACTGAGCCAACAATCCATTGTAATAAGAGCAAAAGCAAAACTGCACTTGTGTTCGATGCTTACAATTAAATGTGCACTGCGTCGTAGCAAACAGATTAATGTACAGATGGCAGTGACTTTGTATAATATTATGCAGGCTTAACAGAAATCCATGAAATCCACAGCGCCATCTGAGGACCTGATACGTCTGGAGGAATTAGCTTTCCTAGTTATTCATTGCTGTAGGTAAAATGTGCACAGTACTTCCCCGGCCCCAGCTTCTCACACCTCCCCAGAATACATTCCACATTCCCCAAGGGGGCCCACCCCTCCAGTTTGAGAACTTCCATACTAGAAAAATCTGGGCTGAGATTTTCACAAGCACTTAGGATGGTCTAATTCTGTTCCAGTTGAAGTCAATGGTAAAATTGCCAATGCTGAGCGCTTGTGTGTGAAAATCTGGGTGTGATAACCTCCATGTTGGCCCCCTTGCACTCTTAACAAGAGCTGGGTGAAATTTGTTGTGGAAACCCTTCCCCCCCACCCCCAGAAAATGCAAATTTGGGTCAACCAAAACAATTTACAAATTTGGGTCAATTATGGTAAAGTGTTTCAGTCAGAAAAAAGAAAAAGGAAAAAAAATTCAGAAATGTCAAACCCATTCGTTCTGGCATTTCTGATATGAAAAGTTTTGACATTTCACTTTGGAAGAAGATTTTGTTTCAGAATTTCCCTCCATTTTATTTAAGAAAACATTTTAAAAACCACAAAATCAAAACAAAATGTTTACTTTCAGGTCGACCAAACTGTTTTTGTTGACCCAAAATTAATTTTTCCCCCCAACATTTTAGTCTGCCAAAAATTTTGAAACATTTCAGTTTCAGGCTGATCCAAAACTTTTTTTTAAATTTTCAGACCTTCACCTAAACCAAATATTCAGTTATTCACATAGCCTTACTCCCAATTCACTTAGCATGCACACACAAAACTGGAGGAGTTGGTCAGAGTGATTGTGGGCTATAAGGGAGAGAGGCAGTGAATGTGGTGGTGGTGGGGGGGCTTGATTGAAACCCTTGAAAGTTAATTGCAGAATAAAAGAAGATCCCTCAAAGGTACGTATTTCCCCAGTGCACCGATTTATTATAATTATGGATTTTACCTTTACCTTTTTTTCCTTTATCCAGCCACATATTTGAGTTGATTTAGATTAAAGTAAATGTCTTGTTAATTATGGCATTTACTTCTCAAATTGTAATTGGTGTCTGGTGCGCCTAAGCTCCTATAACTCTTCTTGTCACTGTTTCAAGGGGGCCTGTTTAAATTGCCTGAGGTAAACTAAAATGGAAAGTACCGTCTTACTTAAGTAATTTGAGTTATTTCTTGTGGCTTTATTGATTTAATGTTGCACGGGGTGTGGGGGGGGGAGATAGGAAGAGATCACTATGGGCAGAGCTGTCTGCTCAGATTTAATCAAGCATGATGCTCAGCACCAATAATAATTGTAAGGGTTTATTATTCTGTTCTCTGGGAAGATAAAAGTAACACTGTAAAAGTACACAAACAGCACTAGATATTGAATAAAACCATTAAACTAAACCGATGAGGACTTCCATGCAAAGTCTTCCTTTAAAAATATCTTGTATGGCTGTGTGTGAGAAAGTCTGCTAACTGATCAAATTGCAATTTGTGTCATTCCCCCCACCGCCGCCCCCCAAAATCCCATCCCTTCTATCATTTGCTGTACAGTTCTTTATTCACACACTATGAAATTGGAGGCTGCCTAACGGCAGGGACAAAAGATTCAACTGCGACTTTGTGGATATTTGGGACTGGCGCACCCTCCGGCTCTCAGATGCCAAACAATTCTTGCTGTCACATCATTTTGTAACAAACCATAGCACCCACAATAATATTCAAAAAACTGACACAGATAAATTTTCCTAAAGCTTTTTTTAGGCACTTAATTTTTGTTCATGGTTACTGTACTTTTAGGTCAAAGTTTTCAAAAACAGGGGCCTAAACTTAGGCTCCTAAATCCATATTTGAGCACCAGTCAGATTGTAAAAGTGCTGACTACTGAACAATTCCATTCACTGCACATCTCTTCCACAGCCCGAGCAAGGAGGAAGCTCCTTACTCTTTTCCACACTCCCAGCATGCACGTGTGTGTGGATGAGGCAGAACCTAGCCCTATAAAAATACACTGTAGGGGAAAATCCTGCACTGGCATGGGGGATGTATTAGACTAGATTCCCCATTCAGTAAGTCTTTTCTACCACTCATTTCTGCAGTGTCTGCTTCTTTGAGCCTTCAAGCATTTATAGCTGCATAGTTTTCTTTTTCTTTCCTTTTACCGGCTTTTTTTGGCCTTAAAAAAATCTTATAATTCAATATCTTTAGTTTTCTTCTGCTTATGCCAGGTTCTGTTTAAATTCACTATGCATTCTTCAGTACAAAAGAAAAAGATCTAAATGTACACTTTTCTTCCAGTTCTTTCAGGATGACCATAGATTTTCTTTTTCAAACGGAAAAGTACCATTGGTACTATATTCCTTAGAGGTGAACACTGTTGCTGACATAATTTCCATTTAACTGGTATCATGTGTAGAAGAACACATAATAATTGTCCACACACCCATACAAAAACTTTCCTTGCAGTTATATGTTTTTCCTCTACAACTTCAAAATCAGTAAAAAGAAAAAAAATATGGATGCGCAATCAATCCTCTGTATGGATTTTATACCTAGCCTATTCAGAATCTTGTAGAGCAGTGGTTACAGCAAAAGGGTTAAAAACCAGAAGGATCTCAGAGTACGTCTTCACTACAGAGCTAAATCGGCGATGCTGCAATCAATGCAGTGGCATCAATTTAGCAGGTCTGGTGAAGACAAGCTAAGTTGATGGCAGAGTGCTCTCCCATCAATTTCTGTACTCCACGTCCCTGAGAAGCATAAGGTAAGTCGGCAGGAGAGCGTCTCCTGTCAACACAGCGTGGTGTAGACACCGTGGTAAGCGGGTCTAGGTACGTCAACTTCAGTTACATTATTCATGTAACTGAAGCAGCGTAGCTTAGATCAATTTACCGCAGTAGTGTAGACCTGGCCTCAGATTCTAAAATCCTAGCTGAGAGGCCAATTCAGTTTAAGTTGGAATTAGTTACTTGACCAATGTTTGTCTTCATCATCCCCACCTGGAGAACTAGGTGAAACCCAGGCCCTTGCTGAAAATCAAATATTCTAGGGGAAATAGAATACAAACAAGAAAAAACAAACAATATTTTCATTATGGAAAATTTAGTCATCAGGTAACATTTTCAGATGTGCCTATGTGACTTAGGAGCCTAAGTTCCATTTTCAGAAGTGAGGTAGGCATTTAGGAACCGTTTTAAAATGTCATTAAGAACTTCTGAAAATTTTAGCCCTTGTCTCCATAATTACCTACACCTAATTTTCAAAAATCATGAATCATGTCCCCCAGTGTCAGGAGATTGGCTTAGAAAGCATGAGATTTTTAAAAAATAATAAACACTGGGTTCTTTTTATTTGCCTTCTGTTTTTTGAGTGTTTACTTTGCACTTGGGTCACATTTTCAAGATTTTTTCTGCAACCATTTGGGCTAGAAATGTACTTTTTTACAAATGAAAGCTGAGATTCTTGCGTAATTGCTTGGGTCCCTAAGCTGGGTCTTTAAGTTAAACATCAACTATTGTGAGACTTGTGATAAAAGTTAGACGAGTTAGCAATACTGCATCTAGAATGGGGATGACAGTAAGGTTATATTAATGGCACTAGTTTTAGATCTCATTTATACTAGAGCTCAAACAGTTTTATTAAAGCAGTTCAAAGCACAGTTTGGCTGTATAAACCAGGACAAAACCATGTTTGAACCAAGTTTGCAAACTATGTTCTAGCCTAGGTTTAAGATAATTTAAAAGAAAAAAATTACTGCTTTGAAATGGACATTGCTATATTGTGGTTTTACACCATTGCCTGTCCACTTTATAATGTAAGTTGTTAAGCAGAGTCCACATCTTCCTTTCTGGTAGCTCCAAGCATACCAAGAGCACTCAATACATGATATATAAAGTAACAACAACAAATAATAATTGGGACCTTAAAGAAACAATTCCAAGCGTGGTAACTGATCTGCTTAGTCACTTATTGATCATACACTGAAAGGCCCTTTGTAGTACATATGTGAAGGACTGCTGTGCGAACCTTTATTCTGAATGTCCTGACTTTTCTAACTTATTTCAGGTTTATGATACATATATATTTGGAAAAAGCCTTCTCTGTAGAAAGTTTTAATACAGGAACAGTTTCTGTCTTGAACTCTTTGTGCTCTGTAGTAGATAAAGCTTTTGATACAGAAAAGCAGTTCAAGGTGTCTACGAGCTCTGCTGGTGGGGTCATCAGAGGTCTCATTCCTGCAATGAGCGCCATGTGGGGCCACCCTTCTGTCTGAGCAGGGCTTATCAAAGGAGCAGGGCCGGAGTTTGTAAGCTCCACAATCTCACTAGCTCTTTAAACTCTGCAAGTCCAATCACTCCAGAGTAAGGACGTACAAGCTGTGCAAGCTGTATAGGTTTGGGTTGTTTCTAAATGAAAAACATGAAACACTGTTACTGTAATTTGCTGTTAAGTTTACTGTTTAAAATCAATATTCAGAAAAAAACACACACACAAACACGTAGAATCATAGAAATGTAGAGCTGGAAAGGACCTTGAGAGGTCATCTAGTCTAGTCCCTATTCTGAGGCAGGACCAAGTATATCTAGATCATCCCAGACAAGTGTTTGTCTAATGTATTCTTAAAAGCCTCCAATGATGGGGATTCAACAGCCTCTCTAGGTAACCTGTGTGACACTGCACCCCATATTCTTCATGGTGATATTATTATGATATGATTATGGCATAACTATGAGGCATTTTGTACAAGATGGGTCATGTAAGGTGTCATTGGAAAAGTTATAATTTGCTGAATATGATTATCCTATTTGTATGCATGTATCATTTTTGTATCTGAAGTTGTGAATATTGACTATGTATCTGTACTTCACATGTAGCCACACCCGGGTGACACCCACTAGGCAAGATGCTTCCAGTCTACATAGCTAGTTGTGAAGGGCCTAGTCAGGGTAATGGGCCATTAGGAAAAACAATAGGCCTTAGGAAAAGCTTATCCCCCATCTGGGAGCCTTCCTGAGAACACTCCAGACGGCCTCCAAGTAATGGCTGCTATGACTCTGTACGGGCATGTGACCAGACCACATGACTCTGGACTCCATGTTGGGTACCTGTATTTTTCCACAAACTGGGCTGGGAACTGTTTTTGGCACAAAGGGTTCCCGCCATATGCTAAGGTTATATAAGGCAGGGATTGACCTTATCTGTTGTTCTTCATTCCCCCACAACTCAACACCTGAGAGAAGCTCCGAAAGAAAAGGACTGGGAACAGGGGTGTGGATCCCAAGCTGCAAAGCAAGTGCAGCTGGTCCCTTAAGAATCTGAAAGCCTACTTGTGTCATCAGCCAGAGTAAGAATTTGCTAACTCATATCATATCTTTCAAGTATCTTAGGCTTAGTTTGTGGTTGTTTATTTTCTATGTAATCTGCTTTGATCTGTTTGCTATCACTTAAAGTCTATCTTTTTGTAGTTAATAAACTTGTTTTTCATTTTAACGTAAACCGGTGTGCCTTTAAGTAAAGTGTCAAGGGAAAAATCTCAGCTTGGGTACCACAAGTGTACATATTCCTCTCCACATTGAGGGAGAGGCGAACCAAGTAATAAATTCATACCGGTGGGGGTTTTGAGCAGGGCAGGACAGTATAGCTCTGGGGTCCTCGGCTGGGAAGCTGCGGGTAATCTTGGCTGTAGCCTTTCTATTGTTGGTTCATGCAGTGGCTGGTCAAAGCCTGCATGTAACTGCAGCTGGGTGTCCCCCTGCCTCTGTAAATGCTGGTGGAAGTGTAAGACCAGGAACAGTCTAGAGCTTGTCATAGCAGCACAGTGTGAAAGGGAGCCCAGGCTGGTCAGTCACAGGGCTCAGTGATACCCCAGTTCCAGGTGGCACCCCGGGGAACCCACCACAACCTTTTTCAGTGCTTCAAACATGTTTCAATCCTATTGACGTCAAAGTCCCATTGAAGTCAAAGGGACTGAAGCACTTGCTGAAAATCGAGCATATGCTTAATCTCAAGGGGTGAAATTCTCCCTTCTACAGAGGGTCAATCCATGGACAATGCACTATTTAAATTCTTCTTGAGCCTTCTTTTGAGGGCTAAAGTGGGAGTCAAATGATTCATAGTCCTTATGTTGGCCTACAGCACATGGGTGAATTTATCCACAGTGTACAACAAAGATGAGTAAAAAACAAAATCTGAGAGGCATATATCATCTATGCCTTTTGAGGCAGGGATTATGTCTCCCTATGTGTTTGCACAGCACTAGTACAAAGGGCCCTGATTATGACTTGGGGGTCTCTTGGTGTTACAGTAATAGAAATATTAAATAATGCAAAAAAATCCTCCACCCAGGAAGCAATAAGTATGGAATTCTTACTCACAAGTAGGCAATAAAAATTTTTATATTATAATTGTCTCAAATTCCAACTCCTAAAAATCCCTTTTATATTTAATACAAGATAATTTCCTTATTGTGTATCATGATATTTAGGTAACCTGAGAAAGCTAGAAAGGGATTCCTGCTGATTTCTCTGCTCCAGGCTACTCATAAAGAGAATGATGTATAACATGAAAAACTTTATTTTAGAATCACTGCAGACTTTCATTTTACAAAGTTAAGAACAAGATTAGGGGAAATTCCTCCTCAAAATTTAGAATCCCTCTTTTTGGCCACCTTTCCTGTAGCTGTTTTCTCCCTAACTACAACTCCATATGCACAAATATGTGTCCATAATTGAAGTCCTCTTTTCCATGACCCTTTCTCAATTTGTTGACACCAATAAACCACACAAACCCTTTGACAACACAACCTCTGAGAGGAATAGATGTACAGTTAGCATATCCAGTGAGATATAACAGGGGCACATTTTCAAAGGTGGGCACGCTGGATGTACTTGCAGAAAGATTGGTGCACCCATATAAAACACTTCTTTGGTGCATGCACTTTGGAGAGCTGTGCACACAAATGTGCAGTTAGGGAAGTAATTTCTGGATTTGCACATGCAAAAAGGAAACAATTTTTTCTGGCACACCCGCTGACCCCATACTGGAAAATTTTACCCAAAGAATCAAATAATGAGGAAGATTTAAAAAACAAAACAAACAAACAAACAAAAACCACACCTTACTATTTATACCATCTGAAAAGGAACTGGGTTGATTAGAATAATAGGTACATGACTTAAGTAGGTAACCTAGGGACCTGCTCCACAATTTTTGATTGTATGCAAATTCTGCCATGGCATAATGCTGTCATTAATCAGAGGTTATACATGGCTACCTACCCTGTATCAGTATTCCTTCACCTTTGGAGACCACCTATAGGAGAGAGAGGATAGCGCAGTCTCCATGACCAATCCTCAGCCTCTCTACTAAGACTGCCACCAAGGATGCATATTTGTGCCATTTGTCAAGTAGACCCCTGAGTATTAGGTATTGGAGCAAGACCAACAAACTCGTTTCACATGGACTACTAAAATGCCAAGAGAAGCAATGGCTTTTGATCACTAATGACTGGAGCTGAATTCAAGGCAGTAATTTAAAAATGAAAGACTCCTTCCCCATTTACCAATCTCCTGAGTCATCCAGTTCCATTCTTGCAGTACAGAAACCAGTGCGATTCTCCTCTCACACCAGTGACACCCAGGACAAGTTCCACTGGTGTTACACCAATGTAAAACCGGAGTAGGTGAGAGGAGAACTAGGTCCTTCATGTTTTAGGAATACTTTTCACCCATTCCTTCCCCTGCAGCCAAACCAGAGTGACCCAGTTTTCCCAGATACTTCCAAAGCCAAAACATTTCTGTTTAAACATTATGATTTCCTTACACTTCAATCAATCATAAAAAATTACAAGTAAAGATAAACAAGATAAACATGGCCCTGGATTGTCTCCAGAGGCCTGTGGGACCATTGCAGGCGGAGGATAATATAATTAAATATGGGCAGCCTGTTGACTGCTCTCACACTCGGACGGATGAAAGCTAAAGAAATTTGTCCTGTTGCAAACATTTGCTTCACAGTCATACAACTGAATTTAGCATGGAAAGCTTCCTCAGGCATTAACAATGGCTTACCTCACTAAGGAGGGAATAATACAGCCTTTTCAATTTTGTGGGCAAAAATTCTCTCTCAGATTCATACTCCAGTCTTCTATGCAGAGAAGGCATTCAGGTCTGCAGGGACGCACAGGCTGCAAATAAATGAGCAAGGGAACAGAGTTAAAACAGTTCCTCCTGTGGAAAACATAGGAAAGAATATATAAAATGCACTGATGTACTTTACCAAAAGGAGAGTGGGAAGGGATTACACTGAGCATGCTGGAGTTTGCCCCATTTCTGAGGCTGCTAAATCACCTATACAAGAGATGATTTATTTGAGGTAGGATGAGACCCATTCCTAATTGGGCGGGATAGTCCCAAAATATACATATCAAGTCCCGGTCCTGAGCTGCGGGGGGTGGCGTTTGGGGTGGGGGCAGCTTACGGAGCCCCCGGGCTGCCCCTACACATAGGAGCCGGAGCAGGGCCATGCCGCTGCTTCTGGGAGCCGCATGGAGTGGCCCCCGACCCTGCTCCCCAGCAGGAGTGCCGGAGCGGGGCAAGCCCCAAACCCTGCTCCCCAGCAGGTGTTCGAGGGCTGGCTTAAAATGGCTGGCGGGCCCGATCCAGCCCACGGGCTGTAGTTTGCCCACTCCTGCCCTAATGCATGCCATTTTGCCTGGGTACTGCAAGACAATATGCTTGTCACTGAACAATGTGCAGAACATGCACACACACAGGGTAAGCCTGGGAAGGAGATTTAGCCGAAACTCAGAATTTTCTAGTGGTTGTGGGTTTTAGGGTTATTTCCAGGAAGTCTGTAGCACACTATATTTGCACTAGTGCTGTAGATGGCAAATTAACTTTTTGCTGCCATTTTCAGGTATTGGCTAGCTTCTTATTTTTCGCACACTGGGATGTTCCAAGCATGTGTGAACACTATGTTTCATCATGAGAGGAATTTAGAATTGCACCTGGGAGAGGACATACCCCGCAGCCCATTGTTTATGAGAATATCCTACCAGAGATCCACATCTGTGCTGGGTGTAGCAGACGGCATCAAGTTCTCAGAAAACACATGTCCTTAGCAATATTGCCAACAACATGTCTTTGAAATGGCCTGTCAAATATTTTCAAAGCTAGTTCTTTTGCCAGTGTTACTGAGGCAGTCTCTCCTTTGGTGTGTATTTGTATATAAAAAGATACCAAGAATAGATAAATGTCAGCACCTGGTTTAATCCTGACTCATTCCCACGTGACTCATTTGGGTGGAGGATGGCAAACAAACTGGCAATATGATTTGCGTTGCTAGATGAGAGCTCAAATAGCAGCCTTTCTGCTTTTATGGATCATAGAAGAGTCACGTACAGTTTTTACCTTTGCAAATCTGCAACAGGCAGAGAGCTGATTTTGTTTATTTTGCTGGTCACAGGCAGAAACGCAGCTCCTCAAATCCCCTAACAGGCCTTTGGGCCTGCCTCAGATAGGGGAGTAATGACATCATCCAACAGAGCCAGCAGGCAATCCTCCATTGTGTGTCACAATGCAAACAGCACATCAGAGAGTGCTTTCTAGCATTTGGAGAAGGTTGTGACTGACTTTAAGAGGGACCTTGGACAAATCACTTTAATCTCAATCTGCCTCAGTTTACCTATCTCTATACAAAACAATTTCCATTCTCACAGGGTTTGTGAGCAGGTTTGTGGCAGTGAAATCTGACTTAAACAGTCTGATAAGGTATAGGCGGAAGGTACAAGAGGCCACGGGAGGTTAAGCCTCCCCCGACTGCCAGCCAGCTGCCTTTGGAGTGCACCGTTGCTGAAAGAGTGGGTGCCCTGGCTGTGACCCCACCTGCACTCCACCCCAAGGTCCCGCTCATCCTCTTCCCCCAAGGCTCCACCTCTTCCCATCCCCGCTTTGCCCACATGGGGGCGTCGCAAGAGAGGGTGAAGAGGTGCGCGCAAGGGGTGAGTGGCCAGCCAGCTGGTTGGTTGACCAGCGGGTGGGGCCAACGAAGCAGGCAAAGAGGCACAAGAGTGGGCGGGGATGGGACCTCAGAGAAGGAGCTGAATGGGGCCAGGGTTGGAACCCGGGTGGATCTTTCGGGGGAGGAGCTGAGAAGGGGAAGGCCTCAGGGCAGGCCCATGGTCTGGGTGCACACAGCCTCCCCAAATGGAGGAGTCGCCCATGTGATAAGGGTTCCCCTAGTGCAAAGAAAGTTTCACTCCAACTTTCTGTAGCAGTTCCACAGGGCTCAGCTTTTGTTCCCCTTCTCTTCTCCCTCTAACATTTATCTCTGGGTAATCTCATTCACAAACAGAAATTCAACTACCATCTTCATGAGGATGATTCACAAATACACCTCTACACGTCAAACCTGTCTTCTTCTGTCCAAACTAATATATCAGCCTCTCTCTCAGATATCTCCTCATGGATGGTTAGTTGTCAGCTCAAACTTAACATGGCTAAAACAGAGCTACTAATATTCTCCTCACCTCATATCCTCCTCGTTACCACCTTTCTCAAGTGCTGTGGGCAACACCACCATATTGCCAGTCAGTCACTCATGCCCATAACCTGCGCATCATCTTCGACTCAGACTCTTTCAAGGTCCTCACATCTGGGCTCTGTCTAAGTCTTGCATATTCTTTCTGCATAACATCTCTAAGATATGGCCTTTCTTACCCAGGCACAATGCTAAAACTCTCATCCAAGCTCTTATCTTGTGTTTTGATTACTGCAACAACCTTCTCTCTGGCTTTAATACATGCAGTCTTTCATCCAACATAAACCACTTGTCTTCACTTTCAAGGCCTTTCGTGGCCCTTCCACCTTACCTATCATCTTTCATTCACTGTAGAAATGTCAGTTCCGTCTCCAGTCAGCCCATGATGGAAGCCTCCATCGTCCACTTGTTAAATTTCCAAACAAGCACATTCTTTCCCATGCTGCCTCACACACTCCCCATAAACATCTGAAAAACAAACTCACTATCCTCCTTCAAAATCCTTCTCAAAACTCTACTTTTCCATGATGCCTACAAAAAACATGACAGCGTTTAGTCTGCTGCTGCGCTGGGCACCACAAAATGGGGAAGAGATGGCCAGCCCTCTGTGGAGATAGAGGTGGTTAGGGACTATTTAGAAAAGCTGGGCGTGCACAAGTCCATGGGGCCGGACGAGTTGCATCCGAGAGTGCTGAAGGAATTGGCGGCTGTGATTGCAGAGCCCTTGGCCATTATCTTTGAAAACTCGTGGCGAACGGGGGAAGTCCCGGATGACTGGAAAAAGGCTAATGTAGTGCCACTCTTTAAAAAAGGGAAGAAGGAGGATCCTGGGAACTACAGGCCAGTCAGCCTCACCTCAGTCCCTGGAAAAATCATGGAGCAGGTCCTCAAAGAATCAATCCTGAAGCACTTACATGAGAGGAAAGTGATCAGGAACAGTCAGCATGGATTCACCAAGGGAAGGTCATGCCTGACTAATCTGATCGCCTTTTATGATGAGATTACTGGTTCTGTGGATGAAGGGAAAGCAGTGGATGTATTGTTTCTTGACTTTAGCAAAGCTTTTGACATGGTCTCCCACAGTATTCTTGTCAGCAAGTTAAGGAAGTAAGGGCTGGATGAATGCACTATAAGGTGGGTAGAAAGCTGGCTAGATTGTCGGGCTCAACGGGTAGTGATCAATGGCTCCATGTCTAGTTGGCAGCCGGTGTCAAGTGGAGTGCCCCAGGGGTCAGTCCTGGGGCCGGTTTTGTTCAATATCTTCATAAATGATCTGGAGGATGGTGTGGATTGCACTCTCAGCAAATTTGCGGATGATACTAAACTGGGAGGAGTGGTAGATACGCTGGAGGGGAGGGATAGGATACAGAAGGACCTAGACAAATTGGAGGATTGGGCCAAAAGAAATCTGATGAGGTTCAATAAGGATAAGTGCAGGGTCCTACACTTAGGAAGGAAGAATCCAATGCACCGCTACAGACTAGGGACCGAATGGCTAGGCAGCAGTTCTGCGGAAAAGGACCTAGGGGTGACAGTGGACGAGAAGCTGGATATGAGTCAGCAGTGTGCCCTTGTTGCCAAGAAGGCCAATGGCATTTTGGGATGTATAAGTAGGGGCATAGCGAGCAGATCGAGGGACGTGATCGTTCCCCTCTATTCGACACTGGTGAGGCCTCATCTGGAGTACTGTGTCCAGTTTTGGGCCCCACACTACAAGAAGGATGTGGATAAATTGGAGAGAGTCCAGCGAAGGGCAACAAAAATGATTAGGGGTCTAGAGCACATGACTTATGAGGAGAGGCTGAGGGAGCTGGGATTGTTTAGTCTGCAGAAGAGAAGAATGAGGGGGGATTTGATAGCTGCTTTCAACTACCTGAAAGGGGGTTCCAAAGAGGATGGCTCTAGACTGTTCTCAATGGTAGCAGATGACAGAACGAGGAGTAATGGTCTCAAGTTGCAATGGGGGAGGTTTAGATTGGATATTAGGAAAAACTTTTTCACTAAGAGGGTGGTGAAACACTGGAATGCGTTACCTAGGGAGGTGGTAGAATCTCCTTCCTTAGAGGTTTTTAAGGTCAGGCTTGACAAAGCCCTGGCTGGGATGATTTAACTGGGAATTGGTCCTGCTTCGAGCAGGGGGTTGGACTAGATGACCTTCTGGGGTCCCTTCCAACCCTGATATTCTATGATTCTATGATTCTATGTGCTGAGACCACTGCCTAACATGCTGACCAATACAGTCTCATTGTTGCCTTGTACTCCCTGGTTAGTTGGTCTGTATCCATCTGTTGCATCTTGTCTTACACTGAGATTGTTAGCTTTTTAGGACAGGAACCATCTTTTTGTTCTGTGTTTATACAACATCTAGCACAATGAAGTCCTTGTCCATGACTAGGGCCATGGCAATACAAATAATAAAATAAGAATAATAATTGGCCTATATCAGCATAACTAGCTCTATGCCACTCACCTAGACAGTTTCTAGCTTGAGGCATGTTGCGGGCAAAGTTAAAATACTGCTTCATTCCAGCTAGCCCTGGCTGTTACAATGGCCCCTGGGGGACTGGTGCAGTGGGCATTAGTTAGAAAAGCCACTACTGAGCCCCAAGGTCAGGAACGGGAGAAATAAAGGTGGCATACAGCCCACTTTTGCCCCCTGCATCACCCCCACACAATCAGGTCCTGCACTAAGTGCAGCTCAGCTAGCCCTAGGATTGATCCTTGTTAGGCGTTTATTCCCCTCTACTTGGAGTGGAAACTAAATGTGGCAGTTCAGATACCTCTGGGTGCTAACCTTTGGTTAATGTTTATTTCTAAATGGCCACCCCTTCACACTGGGGCATCTGCTTTCATCCAGAACAAACAGCCACACAGATAGACAAAAATGAAGAAAAAAATTAACCGGTATTTCCAGTAACAGTGTGAACTGTTTTTCTTACCCACGATCCATAAACCTGGAAATCCTGGATGCCCCATCATCTCAGGCATTGGCACCCTAACAGCAGGATTGTCTGGCTATGTGGACTCTCTCCTCAGGCCCTACGCTACCAGCACTCCCAGCTATCTTCAAGACACCACTGACTTCCTGAGGAAACTACAATCCATCAGTGATCTTCCAGAAAACACCATCCTGGCCACTATGGATATAGAAGCCCTCTACACCAGTGATTCTCAAAGCCGGTCCGCCGCTTGTTCAGAGAAAGCCCCTGGCACGCTTGACCGGTTTGTTTACCTGCCGCATCCGTAGGTTCGGCCAATCACGACATTGACCAAACCAGCCAGTCTCTACGCAAAAGAATAAATGGACACAAATCTGACATCAGGAATCATAACATTCAAAAACCGGTAGGAGAACACTTCAACCTCTCTAGCCACTCAGTAAAAGACTTAAGGGTGGCAATTCTGCAACAGAAAAGCTTCAAAAACAGACTCCAACGAGAAACTGCTGAGCTTGAATTAATATACAAACTAGATACCATTAACTTGGGTTTGAACAGAGACTTGGAGTGGCTGGGTCATTACACATATTGAATCTATTTCCCTAAGTTAAATATCCTCACACCTTCTTGTCAACTGTCTAAATGGGCCATCTTGACTATCACTACAAAAGTTTTTTTCTCCTGCTGATAACAGCTCATTTTAATTAATTATCCTCTTATAGTTTGTATGGCAACTTCCACCTTCTCTGTATGTGTGTGCATGTGTATATATAAATATATATATATTCTTACTATATGTTCCATTCTATGCATCCGATGAAGTGGGTTATAGCCCACGAAAGCTTATGCTCTAATACATTTGTTAGTCTCTAAGATGCTACAAGTACTCCTGTTCTTTTTGTTTTTCTTCTGAACTCAGACAAGTACAACTGTTTGTGAAATCAGACGATGTGCCAAAGAACCCATTCAGCCGTAACCCAGGAAACAAAAAAAAGTCATACTTACTGTCTTGACAAAATGATGTAGTGCTGTGGACCCCCAGTTTAAATTAATTATTATTCAACATTTACGCTGTGGTAGCACCAACAGGCCTCAGCCAGGGAAGGGTCCCATTGTGCTAGGTGCTGTACAAACACACAGTAAATGATAGTCCCAGTCTCCAAAGAGTTTACAGTCTACAGCACAAGATGTGACAGGAAAGGGAAAAACAGACAGGCAGGGTGGGGAGGGGGAATGGGCTATCGCTAATAATAGATGTTTCAGGATAGACTAGCTGTGTGTGTAGTTTGTGATGTCAGGAGTGAGCTGTTTGAGCTGAGTCTGAGAACTAGCCAGCCTGGGCTCCAGGCTAGTTAATGAGCTTAGCTGGATTACAGTTGGACTGCCTGATTGGCTGACCTGCCTGATTTGATGAAGGGAGCCAGCAGACCTGCTTTTAAGCTCAGCAGCAGGTTACTGGCTGCTCACTGCTTATGTCTGCAGCTGTGATTACTCCTGTGCCTGTCTTATTCCCAGCCTTATTCTTGTCCTGCTCCAGCCCTGCTTGCTCCTGACCCTCAACTCTGGTTCCTCACTCCTCCTCCAAGCACCAGGCCCTGACAACCCATGCCCTGGTCGGGACACATAGATGTAATAAACCCGTCAGTATGCCCTAGTATTTTGTTATTGATTCATTTTAGGGTTACATTAGAAAGTGGGTCTCCTGGCTGGTTGACTAGGAAGACAAAGTTTGCTATATATAGATAATGATATTATGGTTGTTAAATGAGGAAAGAGGAAAACAAAGCATGAAGACAAGTGTTTGAGTCATCCTGCTTCATGCTTATGCCAGATGTTGTAGAATTAAGGAACAGGCACTGACATGCACTCATGAGAGAATATGCTGTTGCTTTAGATTTAGCCTCTCCCAGAAAGTGATGCTGCAGGGCAGTGAGACTGAGGGGAGTTTAAAAAAAAAAAAAAAAAGAATGATAACTGGGATAAAATGGAGAGGGGAAGAAACTTCTCAGCGTATAAATCTCAAAGTGTCAAAGGCTTTATATCTTTTGGCACCTAATTCTCACATGCCTACTTTAATGAGTGCTGAGCTGGGGAACTAGCAAGTCTTCAGGATTAATTCTCTTTGTGTATTTCTCCTTATTGATGTTTTACCTTTACAAACCTTAATCCATAAGCATTTGCTCAGTACTTCTCAGCGGACTCAGCAGGAGATTATGGTAAGATTGTGTTGAGATAAATGGCCTAGACAAGAATGAGAGCCAGTGCTTTCAGGGTTGAGGTGTGCAATACTTTTGTAATGAAATCCAGGTCATTGAGAATCCCAAACTCATGTCAATTGTACAAAATGTTTGCCAAAATTTGCAAACTTGGAATGAGATTGGTGAGAATGAACCTGAGTCAAAATGAGTTAGATTGGTTTAATTCAGGGGCTATCAGTTAATTTTTGTCAAGATCCAAATTTCTTGGTCAATGTGTAATCAAGATCCAGACTCCAGAGAAGCATTTTTCACACTGCAATAACAATGATAATAAGTAAATAAAAAGATTTTGCAGTCCATTTGAAAGCATCTGGTGGTCTGGATTTGGCCCATGGTCCACCTATTGACTAACCCTGGTTTAGGGTTTCAGATGGTATCACAATACAAATCAATAATAAAATAAAATAATAATATTAGAATCAGTCTCTGATGTGGGGCCTGCTTTCTTGTTTTCCCAGTCTGTTCACAAGTGTCCAACTTATTCATCTCCTACTCACTGCTGCTAGTAGAGCTGGTCACATTTTTTCTAAAATTCCCCCCCCCACACACCCCAAAAATAAAGACAAGTTTTCACACACACAAAAAGAACCCAGCCAAACAAAAATCCTATTTTCCCACCAATTCTAGTTGCCAGCTCTCAAAGAGGAGAGAGGGAATGCAATTTTTACTTTAAAAGAAAGAGCCCAAAGACCTGAGCATGGCTCCCTGCTCAACACATCTTCGAGAATCCACAACACTGATTAACCTGCATCTGGAGGGAAGTGATGAGGTGAGGCAGAGACCATGGCTGATAAGGAAAGGTATGTGCTTCATTGGCCTACTCCGTTAATCTAGCCCTGGCCTGAGAAATTTCACAGGTTTGGAACATCTTAAATATCACAAATTACTGTTTAGCTCCAATGAAGTCACACTAATACTAGGGTCAAATTCAGGCCTGATTAATACCAAATTTAGAGTTGCAAATTCAGACCCATAGGGGCAGGTTTTGTACTAATTTAAACCCCATGCAGCCCTTGGTTTCAATGTTCCAAAGTAATCCTGAGTGTAAATTCACAAATATCAACAGAGTTATGCCACGGGTTCAATAGGGTATCAATCAGCAATGAATTTGAACCAGTCCGATTTATATTTTTTAGCTGTCTGGAATCTCAGAAACAGAATTTTCAGGAGCATTTTTGCATGTGGTCAATAATAACTTAGACCATCTAAGCTGGGGTTTTCAAAAGAACCTATGGGCTGTAGGGGTTCAAACCAATTGAAAATCTCAGCCTTAAAATTTTATAATTCCAGGGCCAAATCAGATCCATCCTGAGCCCAATTGCTTCCAATATGGCTAGTGAGGCCCAGCAGCAAACTGCTTCAGTTGCTTTCTAGTTTGTTGCTTTATAAAGTTTTCCCTCTTTCTCCTCAAGCCATACTGAAAAGAGGCAAAAAAGCATACTGCAAAGTAAAAGAAAGTTTCTGTTTCTTGTACATCTGTAGCTCATTAGGGAGACGATCAGAACAGAAGACAGTTTGACGAGGCAACTTCAGGCTTCCTCTGGTTCAGATCTAAAAAATGGTACGAGTGGTTGATGGAACATCAGTAATCACTGACTGCCTGGCAGAAGCAGCAACAGCCGCCACCACCCCGGTGTGAAGTGCACTCTTAGGTGAAGACACCCCTGGAGGTCTGAGAAACTACCTAAGAAGCCACAATCTCTTCAAATGACTTTGGCATGTCAGAACCCACAGAAAAATGTTCCTTCTATGTATTATTTATTGCTTTCCTGTATTTATATAATATTCAGCTTCCTGAAAGTAATTTGTTTTGGATTGTGTAACATTGGGCAGAACATCAAAGATATGTTAATCAGTGGTAATAAAACACTAAAGTTTATGGTCACTGAGGTATTAAATATTGCTAATAAATTACAGGGTTAGCATTTTAAATGAGCTATAGTTTGGAGAAGAGCAGCAGCACCATGTCTAAAAGCATTAATTGCCATTGCCTGACTCAGTAATTATCAAGAGAGTCAGATATTTTTTTAAACCAACATATCACAGTATGATATGCATGCAAAGAAAAACAGCCACATTTGAAGAGATTCAGTAGTGCTTAGCACTTAACCCCTTCAAAAGCACTCTACTAACATTAAAACACAACACCCCTGTTAGGTAGTTAATTATCATCATCATCATCATCGGTTTCAGAGTAGCAGCCGTGTTAGTCTGTATTCGCAAAAAGAAAAGGAGTACTTGTGGCACCTTAGAGATGAACCAATTTATTTGAGCATAAGCTTTCGTGAGCTACAGCTCACTTCATCGGATTCATCATCATCATCTGCATTTTACGCAAAAGGAAACTGAAGCTCAGAGAGGTTAACCCATTACAGATACTGGGGTGGATGGGCCTAGGCCTGCCCAGAAATAAACGCTCGCCCCTTGGGAAGAACCACAGAGCCTCAACCACAGAGATGTTAAATGGCTCTTCTAAGACAACACAGATTTAGACCTCAGGAGCTCATGGTCTCCAGTCCCATGCTCTAAGGACTAGAGAGCACGTCTTCTCTTCTGTGGGGTGGCCTAGTGGTCATGCAATAGGGATCTGAGCCCAGATACTGTTCCTGTTTTGGTTTTGTTTTTTTCTCCACCTGGGCTGCCTTGAATTGGGTGCATCAAAAGGAAGCAACTCTTTCATGGAGACACCCAGCAGAGAGGTAGCACTCCACGTTACTGCAGTTTTCTACAGCAGGGCTTCTCATGCTTTTTCAGAGATTGGACCACATCTTAATAGAGAGATGCTTTTTCATGAATCACCTCCCCAGCCATTCACCTTTGTGTGGACTACGACCCCTCTTATTCACCATCACATGGACCACCTCCCTTTTGCATCACCCACCAGTGCATACTTTTGTAACTACCACAAAAGCAGCTACTTACATAGAAAAGTAATGATGGGACAGTATTCAGCTACTGTCAGCTGTTCTATCATGTAATACTTTTGACAGTATTAACCACACTGTCTCTTTTTGCCCTTCATTTCACCTCCCCATCCCATCTGTGCTGCTTTTCTCCACCTGCTTTACTGCTACCTAGACCTCTCTCTTTCGTGCCCTTCCCTGCCTCTTGGTTCTCCATTTCCCTGAATGTGCTGTCTTGTTATCTGTACCTCTTCCCCTCCCACTCCCCATACTGCCTCACTCTCTTCTCCCTAGGATACACCTCACACTGGGAGCTGGTCATTCCTGCCTCCTCTCTTCCTGCTCTGCTTCTGAGGCAGGGGCCCTTAGTAAAAACAGCTAGGCCGAGAGCTCCTTGTTCCCAGCTACTTTTACAGGCTTTATGCTCTTTTCCCTATAACTGGCTACTTAGAGCCAGATACTGAGATGGTGTAAACTGATGTAATACCATTGAAGTCAGTGCAACATATATCAGCGGAGGATCTGGCCTTTCAATTTTGCATATCTAGAGCACCTTTCATTCAAGGATCTCACAGCACTTTACCAACATATGTTACTTCTTACAGCACACTCGTGTGATAGGTAATTTTATAGAAGCCAATAGAGTTGCATAGATATAATTAAGGGTGAAAAGTGGCTCATTTTCTCTCCTAAATCGAGTGTAGAGGGCAACGGGCAAACCCAACATCTGCCAGACATTTCCCCCACCTTCTTATCTGTTTGGAAAATCTGCCTAATAATTTTCTACGTATTTCCCTCTCAGGATAGAGACACTGTTTCCTAGCTCTTCTTTAAAACAAAAATTTGCAGTGATAATGACTAAGCACTTATGAGTAGGGGTCTACTTAAATTGCAGAGAAATCACATTTTTTGCAGGTTGGTCACAACGTAGATAGCAAATTTTGTGGATGTGTTGCACATCTGAGAAATTGGTTATTTATGCCATGACCAACCCACGAGAAAGATGTGACTTCTCCGCAGCATTTCTCAAACTGGGGGCCCTGGCCCCAAAGGGGGATTGCAAGCCTCATCTCAGGATGGGGGTTCATGGTATTGCCACACTTCACACGCTTGAAGCCGGGCAGTGGGAGAGCAGCGGCTGCTGGCTGGGCACCCAGCTCTGACGGCAGTGCCGTGGCCAGCAGTGGCACAGAGGTAAGGGCGACAATGGTATGGTATTGCTACCCTTACTTCTGTGTTGCTGCTGTTGGCAGCGCTGCCTTCACAGCCGGGCAGCCAGAGACCAGATTTCACGATCCGTGACGTGATTTTCATGGCCGTGAATTTGGAAGACCCCTACTTATGGACGACCCTACGATAACTAAATTGGCATTCGGGATGAAAGGAGGACAAAAATTTCAACACGGGAACAAGTTTCAATTTCAAGTTTTCAAAGGGCTTTTAACCACAGATAAAGAAAAATTACTTTTTAAATTATGAAACGTTTTGATAGTGTCTATCCTTAATGCAGCACCATTCTTTTGGTCGCATAATGCCAATATCTTCCAAGGGGTGCAAGCTACATAAACTCTTCTTTACAGTCCATTATATCTTCACTGCACTTGTAAGGTAGCTACTTAAACTTATCTATAACAGCTCCAGTCCTGTTTGCTAAAGTTTCTCAGGGTATATCTACACTTGGAGCTGGAAGGTCTGATTTCCAGCTGGAGGAGACATACCCATGCTCACTCTGATCAAGCTAACATGCTAAAAATAATGTCTAGCAGTGGTGGCACAAGTGGCAGAAAGGGCTAGCTGTCCCAAGTATGATCCTGTCCAAGACACTTGGCATGTACTCAGGGCAGCTAGCCACTCCCACAGCTACCTTCTACTTCTAGCACATTGGCTCAAGGAGAGCTAGGTGAGTATGTCTCCTGGGGCTGTGAATCACACCCCAGCTCGAAGTGTAGACATGCCCTCAACCTCAGCAAAATTACTATTGCTAAAGAAGTTAGACGGGCTCAAATGCACAGGTTTAAACAACTGCATAGGTTGCAAGGCAGCAGAGAATCAGGCTCTAGTCTCCTGATTCACTGCATCTGCCTCTTGTAAGCTGGCTAATCAATAAGGTATCAGACAGACAGACAGCATCCCATGAGTCACATGAAGAGCCCTTAGCTTGAACAGGTGCTGCTGGTACAGAATAAAGAGCCACGGTGGATGAGAGACCAGACACAATAGCATTCTCTGGCAAGATTGTATCAGCATGAAGACACATGGATCCGATGACTGTTTGAAGAAAAGCCTGCGACAGAACAAGGAGCATGCACGCACCATGAGTCACATTGGTCATTACGTGGGCAATTCAGGTGGTCTGGAATGTGACTTAAAAAGTGGTCAGAAGACATTATCCAAAACCAAAGTAACTGCTTCAATAGCAGCATAGCTCTACATGACATAGAGAGCTACCTTAGGGCTAGACTGTGCCTAACGCACATGGCAAGACCCATTTTTTCATGTTCTCTGTGTATATAATATATCTTCCTACTGTGTTTTCCACTGCATGCACCCGATGAAGTGGGTTTTAGCCCACAAAAGCTTATGCTCAAATAAATTTGTTAGTCTCTAAGGTGCCACAAGTGCTTCTCGTTCTTTTTGCTGATACAGACTAACACAGCTACCACTCTGAAACCTGAAATACATAACCACAGTCGGGCCCTCCAGAGGCATTGGCCATGATTCTGAGTTGAATTACACTGCAGTAACTTCACTCATGGAGCAAGAAGAGAATGAGGCCCATTGTGTCTAAAGCAAGCATAGTTCCTCCAGCGGCGTTGGAAGACCATGGACCGAAGCAGCCCCTGCTATACCCTTCAAAAGACTTCAGCTTTTTGTCCTGAGCCTGTGCAGAACCAGCACTTCTGCTCAATGTGGAATAGGGGGCTACCAGTGCTTTCCTAACTAGCCTTGAGCAGTCCTTGTCCTGCCTGGAATCAAGGATTAATACTATGTTTGCCCTCTGCACAGACGTGCAAGTGAGGTGGGAAGGCTCCTTGACCCATTCTCTCCACCCTGCACACCCACACTGGACCAGACACCTTCCACTCTGACAAAATAGCAGCCTCTCTGTCAAGGAAGAGACTCATTCCACCTACTTCATTGGATCATCTCACAGTGAGAGGAATTGACTGCAGCTCGGGATGGAAAGGAAGACAGAAAGGAAATCCTGAAGGCCAAGGCACATTTGGACATTTCCTGGTCATGAGGAATATGGGAATAAAGATTGCCCACAAATTTCACAGGCAACAATCATGTGTCCAGAACCCAAATCAGGCATGACACAAAACATTGCAGACCAGAAAGTGGCATTTATGAAATGAGAAAAGGATTCATGTCAAAGTCTTTGCAGAAAAAGTTCTCTACGCTTTGCAGAAAAAGCTTCTCAACATAAATAGAACAGTGCCAGTGCTGTGGGTTCCTAAACTGCTATCTTCTCCCTTTTTATATTTATTAAGAAAACTGAACAAGTCATTTAACCTTATACAGACATTTTTCATAAAAAATGCAAACTAACATCCTAGTGTTGCAGTGCCTCTAGGACTCTATTGACACGATACAAAAGATAAATGAGAAGCTCGGTTGAAAACCACTGGTCACAGCTTCTGTTTTATAGCTGACATTTGTTTCTGGTTTTAATACCAGTATAAAATCTTTAAGCCATCAGTAAAACCCCACATTGGCTTTTTCTCTCTGTTGAAGCCCTTAGCACAGTCTGGAGCTGCACACTGGAGCCACTGATGTTCACTCAGAAAAGGAATTGATGTGTTCAGTGCCAAATCCTACTTATGTTTCTTACTCAGGAGTCAGTGGAATTACTTGATGAGGAGGGGGAGCAGGATCTGGCCTCATGTTAGAGCAGCTGTGCTCTAACTTAGGAAACTGCTACAGCATAGTGTTTGAATATTTTTCCATAATGACTTGACCCCATCCACGTTATCCATCCAAACATAGTTAGAGACACTTTTGCCCACACGTGAGTTGGACTGGTGATTAAGCAAGGTTTGACACTTCGTTATCCTCCTGGTGTGGACAGGCACTGAGACAATCTTAGTGTAGCTCCCTCCAGTTGGCAGACTCCCTTTTGCTCACTTGGGGCTTGATTCCCCCACCGCTGTGAGAGTTCTGCTATAGGTTTCAACGGAGGCAAGATGAGGAACTTGGGGGCTCTAAAATATTCTGGTTGGAGTCTCGTCTGCTACAGCATTAGAGCAAGTCCAGACATTGGATGAGAGTTTGCACTAGCAGCCTACATTCACTTGAAGAGTCTGGTTGCAGGTATTTCTTTCCCGGAATATTAAAACGCTGAAGGTATTTTTCCTCATAGACTACCCCAAAACATTTTTTTAAAGCTGATTTTGAAAACCACAAAAGATGACAGCCCTGCTACAGCCCAAAACCGCTTCCACATCAAAGCCATCTTCTTTTTCTGCCAGATTAATCAAGGTTTGATTCTTATTCCTCCTGACAACCTAAAACACCACAGGTATTTACAGTTGTGTCCAACATACACCTCATTTCCTGAGTGAGCACTGTATGCAACAGCACTTCAGTTGTGAGGCAAATACACTTTCCTTCCCCCCCCCCCCACACATGGTCTCCCTGGCTGTACACTTAAGCATCCCTGGCCGGTCCACTTGTACAACCTTTGGCAGCAGAGAGCATGACATTCCTCTCTCTTTCAGTCTGATCCCATTTCTCCTTGTGTGGAGTGGCAAGTGTTTCAGGGGCACCTGAGGGCACAGTAGCTGAAGTATCTTGCTGCTGTGGTTCTTAATTTCTAGGTCATGCAACCTCTTAGGGGTTGGCACATTTCTTGGAGGGTAGAGGTCACAAACACTATTATTCTATTTAATTAGCTTACTTTTCAGCTCCTGTTAACCCCTTACCAATACAGGTGTTTCTCACCGACATAGCTTATGCTGCTCGCAGAGGTAGGGTTTTTTATGCCAACGGGCGAGAGCTCTCTCCTTGGCACAGAGCGTCCCCACCAGACACGCTGCAGCGGTGTCAGTACAGCGAATCAATTCAGCTATATCAGTACAGCTTCACCACTGCCCATATAGATATATCCTAAAGCTGTGAGCAAACCCCTGCATTACAGTGGACTGGGTCACCTAAAGGAAACAAAAGAGCTCTGAAGTAAGTCTGAGGGCTTTGTTACTGGTGAGGCTGGCAGGGGGGATGCAGCCATATACAAAACAGCACTTTTCAAGGAACAGGGAATAAATACATCAGCAGCAACCACCACCCCCCCTTAAGGGATTTTCCTGCTCTTTTCGGGACATAAATGCCTATATTTTCAAAAGCAACTAGTAATATTGGCTGCCCAGCTTGAGACACCTTAAAGGGGTTTGATTTTCAGTCAGGTTCCTTTGAGGTGTCTTAAGACAGATGCTCAAAATCACCAGTCACTTTTGAAAATGTAGGTGCAAACTACTAATGATGGTTCTGTGATACACAGAAGGGGCTGAGAGTCAAGAATGCTGACTACAGGGTTTGTGAATTTCCGGTTGGAAATAAATTTCTTTGGTGTATTTTGGTTTGTCTTCTGTCTTAACTCTTGCATTTGGCAGCGTTCAACAGCATGTCGGAATCTGCTACCTTGCTGCTCTGGGTCCACCCTCAGTGAACCTCTATGTAAGCTACGGCAGCCCCCATCAGATAAAATCCAAGCCACGTCACATTGGTCTTTATTATTTTTCTGCTCTTGAGGATTAAAAGTGCTTCCCTGTCTCACTGAAAGGCTGCTGGAGCACTAGATATGTGTTCATAGAAGCTGTCCCAGCCCTTAACTTCTATTGTAAATATATGAAATTCCACAACAGAGCAGTGACACAGACTTAGCACTGCCCTGATACCACTAAGCCCTGGCCCTTGAGTTAGGACTAAAAAGCAGAAACAGAGGTAAGGATGAACAGGGTTGCTTCAGACAAACCAAATACGTGGGTGCTTGGGTACTGCACTATAGTACAAGAATTCTCGGGCTACCCCTGCATTCACTTCCATTCCTGCTGTCAGAGGAGGGGACAGCTATCTACTTCATTTCATTTTGAGGGTCCTTTTGTAGCTAGGTCTTTCTCACATTCCGGGGTGCAATCCAGACCAGTGAGGAGTTGTGTCACCATTTACTCCTCAGTGTTGGGTGCCTCACAATTCTTTGCTGTTGTAGCTCCCAACCAGCGCCACTCACAAACAGCCTAACAGTATACCAGTCACCCCCTGAGAGTCTGTGTATAGCTGGAGCTCTGGTCCAACAACGCTGACCTCAGCATCCTGTCAGCAATGCTCCAGTCACACTCTGGCTTCCAGCAGCCTTTGTTACTACATGCAGGGTGACCCTAACATACTCCCAGTCCCAATTTTTCCCAAAACATGTGTTCTGCATTGTCCAGCACTCTCCTAGATGGTTCAGATATTAAAGGTCCATTGCCCTGTAAAGGGTCAATATTCTACAGTTGGCTACTTTAAGTGGAGTTACAAACAGTTCTGTTTAAACACAACACTGGACTAGTTTAGATTAAAAATAAAACAAGTTCATTTAACTATAAAGATATAAGTTTTTACTGAGTACAAGTGCTGTAGCTCACGAAAGCTTATGCTCAAATAAATTGGTTAGTCTCTAAGGTGCCACTAGTACTCCTTTTCTTTTATAGCAGAAATAGTTACAAGAAAAATAAAGATATAATGTTTTCTAATACCTTCAATTTAACAAGATAGACTTGGTTAAAGATAAAATCCTTACTGCAGGCTCCCTTTTATTTGTACAGTCCAGTCAGGTAGGAGTGGTGATTACAAATACCTAGCAGATAATATACATAACCAACAGTAAATAAGCAAAGCCTTATTCTTATTATGATCTTCCAGAAGTCATAGTGCTCTTATTTTGGAATAAGAGTGTTCTCATGGGGAGCTATTCTGGTTAATTTCCCCATGCAGAAAAGCCCTAAAACCAGATTATGGACTTGAACCAAAATTCTGGATCTAAATTCCAAGACTGAAGATGAAGTCTGTATGCTCAGTTGTCAGCTACACTATGGTCCCTTTATGCTTCTCCATTAGTGCAAAAGGGGTCATGAAGTCAGTGGATACAGCTACGTGATATAAGGGATTTCCTTAGGTGAAAAGCTAACATCAAGGAACATATCCATGGGAAATGGGATGTAGCCAGAATAATTCTTTGGGGCCACAGCATAAATTAGAACATCCATCAGGTTGACCTGATTTATATAGAAAGCCAGCTCTAGCATATGTAGGTGCAAAGGTGGTGAAAAGCCACCTTTGTCCCCCACTTCCCAGGTCTTGTGAGAAGCGTAGGTCAGCCAGATAAGCCCTTGTATTTCTGTACTAGGCAGCCTGCACTCAAACTCCTGATCCAAGTACTGCTGTACGTGGGGCTTGTCATCTGGATCAAAATCAGCACTTTCCCATACTGTCGAGTGGTCAGGTGGCTCATTATTATTTTGCGCTCCAAACTCAGATTGAGAACGTTGGTTTGGGGCTACCTTTCCACTTAATCCCTTTCCTCCACTTGAGACTTCCAGCTAATGTCTCTTATAAGGACTTTCTTAAGATCTTCAGGACAGTCTTTCCTTCTGCTTTACTCTGACTTCTCTCCGTTGTGGCTCCCTGATAGCAAACTGAGTGTCCTCCACTATTCTAAACTGTCCAGTCCAAGAAGCAGCTACTCTGACTTATGTCTATATTTCACACTAGTGTAAGATTAATTTCAATGCAAACTAGCAAAGTTTGAACCATCCATTTAAAGGTATACATGCCCTCCCAGGTGTTAGCTATTAAAGATTTAATTGGTCACATGCCACCTGAGGCACGTTGCACATACACTAAGAAGATTTACAATGAGGGATTCCACATCTGGATTACTTTACTTGTCACAATTCTAAAAAGTAAGACAAAAAGGATGTCATGAGAAAGAGGAGAAAGTGCTGGAAACTTTCACATGGTTATTGTTGCTAGGAAACCATCTCCTTGGTATCTACGTGTCCAGCATCTCTGTCCCATTTTATCCCTGATTCTCAGACAATGCTACATGGATTGTGACCCAAAGAAGAAAAGTACCAAAAAAAAAAATACTATTTTAGAACACATAAACTCCTTAATAAAAGCATTTCAAGGGATGTTAGAAGGTATTTTTGGCTTAATTTTTGGACTAATTTGCAACTTAAGGTTGTGCAAATGGTATAAGGGAAGAGAAACAGCCTTTTCTATCTGAGGTGCTTATATATCCCGCACAACTGTAGAACTTCACAATCTTTGGTGTATTTATCCTCACAACCCCCTGTGCAGTAAGGCAGTGCTATTTCCCCCATTTTACAGGTGTAAAAATGAGGCACAGAGAGACTAAGGCCAAGGTTCTCAAAGGTATTTCGGTGCTTAGCTTCCAATTAAATCAAGTGACTTGCTCAAGCTCACACAGGAAATCTGTAGTTGAGCTGAGTCTCTAGAGCCCCAGGTTAGTGCCCTAATCACTGAACCACCCATCCTCTCTTATTATTAAAAAAAAAAAAATTCTGAAGAATATTCTGTTTGCTGTGCTGTCCACAGGCCAGCTGAGCATAAGCCAAAGGTTAGAGCAGTAATCCAGGAGAAAGAATTGATTGGGTTTAGTCCCAGCTCTGTTCCTGATTTGCTGGGTGGGTTTAGGCACATTACTTCCCCTATTTGTGCCTCTGTTTCCCCATCCTAAACAATCAGGCTAATATCTGCTTTCTAAGGGTATTTGTGACACCTTTGTGTAGAACCAGTAAATGTAATCCACATCAATATCTGTAGGAAGTAGTTGTGGTGGGGGAGCATAGATTTAGCTCTTTTTATTTTCATATGATGTGACCTGCGCAAACTCTGCTTTGGTCTTGGTTTCTTGCTTTATTTCCTCCTCCCCCATCACTGGAAGCTTTCACATACACTTCAGTGGAAACACTGTCAACAGTTTGTCAATGGATCAAACCCCTTCAGACATTGTGTACAAGTTTCAATGCTATTTTCACAGTCACTTCCTTTCTTGTTTCCGTGCAGATAACCCTTTGATGCCAATTAATCAGTCTGGACAGCAGACCCACAATCCACATTTGGGAGAATTTTTTGACGGCTGTGTTCATGACCATGACTAGTTTGGCATGAAGGACATTTCTTTGACCTAATGTGGCATCTTATCTTGATTTGCAGTGCTTCTTTTCAGGGAAAAGATTTTTATTTAAAAAAAAAAAAGGTAAGACTTTCAAAATTCTATGTTTTAACCTTCATTTAATCTCTTTACCTACTTCCTGTGCAATAGCCCTGTCATAAATATAAAGGGAAGGGTAACCACCTTTCTGTATACAGTGCTATAAAATCTCTCCTGGCCAGAGGCAACATCCTGTTACCTGTAAAGGGTTAAGAAGCTCAGCTAAGGTGGCTGGCACCTGACCCAAAGGACCAATAAGGGAACAAGATACTTTCATATCTTGGGGGTGGAAAGGCTTTTGTTTGTGCTCTTTGTTTACGTGTTTGTTCTCCCTTGGGACTGAGAGTGGCCAGACAGAAATCTATCTTCTCCAACCCATCCTAATCCAAGTCTCCAATATTGCAACCAGTATAGGTAAGCCAGGCAAGGCAGATTAGTTTATCTTTTGTTTTATGTGACTTTTCCCTGTGTTAAGAGGGAGGTTTATTCCTGTTTTCTGTAACTTTAAGGTTTTGCCCAGAGGAGGATCCTCTGTGTTTTGAATCTGAATACCCTGTAAAGTGTTTTCCATCCTGATTTTAAAGAGGTGATTCATTTACCTTTTCTTTAATTAAAATTCTTCTTTTAAGAACCTGATTGATTTTTCATTGTTCTTAAGATCCAAAGTTTTGGGTCTGTGTTCACCTGTACCAATTGGTGAAGATTATTATCAAGCCTTCCCCAGGAAAGAGGGTGTAGGGCTTGGGGGGATATTTTGGGGAAAGACGTCTCCAAGTGGGCTCTTTCCCTGTTCTTTGTTTAAAACGCTTGGTAGTGGCAGCATACGGTTCAAGGACAAGGCAAGTTTGTACCTTGGGGAAGTTTTTAACCTAAGTTGGTAAGAATAAGCTTAGGGGGTCTTTCATGCGGGTCCCCACATCTGTACCCTAGAGTTCAGAGTGGGGAAGGAACCCTGACAAGCCCAACCCCATAAACACCTATTACTGGCTGTAGTGCTTTCTCCTGGTAATAAGCACACCCTACAGTAGTCAATGTTTGCATAATTGGGTCTTAAGAAAAAATAAAACCCATCCAAAGTCTGTGTTGATTTTCTACAGTCCAAACTGTTATAGCAAACTGAATCTGGATCCAAACTTCCCTCGAGCTTGACAAGGTTCAGATCCAATCTGGGTATCATCTCCAGTTGCTGGAGGTGAAGTGGACATGAACAAAAACCCCCCACCCTTTTTGGTTTTGTTTTGGTTTTTGGGGGGTAGGGGGGGAGGAGAGGGCCTATTGTTGTTTATCCCAGGCCAGATTATGAGTGCTGCTGTCCAACATAAGTAAGATTATCACAATCTGGCCCATAGCAAATATGTATAAAGCACAGTGCTACTCATAAGCCAGAGGACCCAAATTCAGTCCTACTTATTCAGCACTGAAAATATATCACAATAGGACAGTGCATTTTCTGTACCCCCAGTCTATAGGATCTGGTTTTTAGATTTTTGTTCTAAATCTATGGAAAAGCAATGCTGAGGACTGTGATTTGTGATTCTGCGTTTACAGCCAGACCGCATGGCCTCTTTCTGCAGCACTTTAATTTCAGATTTGTCATCCTGCTTGGCAGACCTGAGGGAGTGGGAGGCAATGTGTTCTGCTTTGGGGGTAGCCTTGGAATACTCTCAGAGCAGCCATTACAGATTGGTCCTGGGCAGATTCTGCAGGAAGCCCTAGCCATCCCTCCTGGCTGGAGGAAGTATTGGCACAGAGACTCTCTACAGGGAGGAAGGAGGGAACAAACAAACAAAAAAACAAGTGGGGGATGTCTTCAGGGCCCTTTATTCAGCTGAGCACAAAGACAGTGAAAGCTCATCAGGGATGGGAGGAGGAGACCACATGCTTGCTGGTAGCCCTGTCACTTCTACGGTGATCTGCATTTGACAGACTTTTAAACCATCCCAAAACATATAGCAGAGACTGAAACTGTACCCTAAAGAGTTCACTAAGGTCCAAGTGGACATAATGCAGATAACAGACAAGGGGCCCAATCCTACAGTCCTTACTCAGGCAGTACTCCCTGTGAGTATAGGACTGCAGGATCAGGCCCAAGGAATGCTAGTCATAACCACTGTTTGGAAGGCTGGAACAAGGAGGTTTATAGAAGAGAACATATTTTCCTGTCCCAAAGCTTTGGATTTAGGGATTAGGGATTAGGCTTTTAGGAGTTTCCCAAGCCCTCAGAACTGCTCCCAAAACTTCAGGACTTGGGGTTGTTGTGCAGCAGTGACCATAGCAGGTATTATGGCCACAGGTGCCAGAATGATGAAAGTGACATTGCAGAAATGACTCCTGTCCTGGCAGGCCCCAAGTGAGGCTGCTCTGGAGCCTCCCCTTTGCCCAGATTCACAAAGTAGGGGACATGTAATCTGCTTCATTTAGAAACCAGTTCTCAGTTTCTCCTGTTTTGAAAGATTTTCCCTGTTTGTGAGAAATTCCCTGTCACCTGGGTTCTCAGCCTAGCAGTCAGGACTACCACTGTGGAAGTAACTGAAGATTTAGCTCAGGTGCATGTCCAAAAACATTGGGGGAAAATTCACCTTGGGGCAACCTGAAAATGTTTCAAAATTTTCAGCTTACCAAAATGTCAAAAAAAAAGTTTTGTTTTGATTTTGAGGTTATTAAGATGTTTTAAAATGTTTTAAAATAAAACGGAGGGAAATTCTAAAATGAAACCTTTTTCCAAAACAAAATGTTTCATTCTGGAAGTACCAGAGCAAGCTGTTCCAATATTTCCAAAACATTTCTCTTTTTTTCCACCCCACACCCAAAATAATTTGCCAAACTAGACCCAAGTTCTTGAATTGTTTTGATCAACCCAAATTTGGATTTATTTTCTCAAAAAGGGTTTCATCCAGCTCTAGTCAGGACCACTGTGGCAGGCTTTACCTCTCCACTGCCCCCTTGGGGAGAGGGGTGGGCACTGCTCCTGTCACATAATCCACAGTACAGCCCCTCTGGCTATGCTATTCAGGATCTCCACCCCCTTTTGAGGGGGAGTTAAACAGTCCAAACAAAAAGTTAATATATGCTTCAGCATCACACAAAAAGCAGAGCCTAAGCTTTCAGGAAGCCAAAAGAAAGGAAAAAGGGAAAGTACCAGCCCTTCACCTTTCTGCCAGGAGGACCTGGGCAGCCAAGGCTCTCGAGCTATTTCACCACTCAGCAATCCTTTCTTCCAGGGAACTCAGAGTCACAGTCCTCCTTCAGAGCACTGTCCTCCATTGAGCAGTGATCCTCCCTTTAAGGACAAGCCCAGGCTTGACAAACCTCACAGGTGCATGGGGTTTGGGCCAGTTGTGCCCAGAGGTGCTCTTTAACTTTTTCCTGGCAGGTGGGGATCTTTTTCTTTCTTTCTTTCTGGCTAAATGGATGGAAGGTCCCAAAACTTTCTTCTGTTGTAACATAGGATCACAATCTGAGAAGCTGAGAACCACTGCCCGGTAATTACAATGGGAAGTAACAGTAAGGCGTTTCAAAACTAAAGAAAACTTTTAAGTGCAATCACAGTATTTCAGGAGAATTCAGAATGCTTCAATCAGATTTAGAGGAGAGTCACATTTTTCATTCAGGGTCAAGTCAAGCATCATCAGCTTCTTCCACCCTTTCCACCCCTTTCCAGGCTACACATTTTGAAAGATTTTTCAAGTCTCCAAGTTTCCAGAGTCTAGTGTGGGCTTAAATCAAGAATCTTGTCAGAACTTTGGATTTCTCCAGATTATTCCACAATCTTTGTACATCAGTATTATTTTCTACCTGTTCAGTTTTTGTGTCATTAGTGACAAGACAAGGACTCAATAGAAGAGTAAACTTTCTTTCCAAGTTCACTATTGCATCAAAAATACTGTTCAGTACAATCCAATGTAATTAGTCATGACCAGGTTTGAATGTGGACAACGTTGCTTGTGCAGCTTAGGAAAGCTCCATCGATACATTCTCTTTACAAAGACAACACCTAGGAATAAGAATTTCTCCCTTAGGTTCCTGTTTCCTATTGATCTGGGGGTAGGTCAAGAGTTAAAGATTTCTCCAGCAAACCTGTCTCCTACTGGCTTTAGGTTGAAGCTTATAAGCCATCCTGTGACTTTCCATGGGAAACAGGCTCAACAACATTCAACAGATTCAAGATTCAAAATTCCCAGACTAACTCCAAAGGTATATAAACCCCATATGAGCTCAACTGAGGCCAAAGAAAAGTAAAGTGGTATTATCAACCAGACTTAAAATCAAGCCTCAGACCAGAACAAATTAGATAGTGTGCAGCGGATCTTAACTCAATAATCAGCAGAACTCTGATAGTTCCCAAACTCAGTAATGCAGAAAAGTTGATGGCCTGCCTGATATATTCAACAGAGCCAAACCAAGCTTTACCCAATGCCAAACACAAACAGAAATAGCTCACTGCTTAAAAATTAATGCCTCACAGCCAGCAAAGACAGCTGAAGAGATCCCAACAACTAGCGCTCCATACTGTAACCATAATGAGAGCTTCTGGTTCTCTCAGGGACAGGAAGTCTAAAATTGTGGAAATGACCATAATAATAAATAAAGCAACAGTTTTTTAACTTCAGAAGAGGTTCAGGTTTGGTTCAGATTTTGGACAACTGTTTTAGTTTTGTTTGGGTTTTTTTTATTTTATTTCAACTAATTCACCCATCCATAGGATTTACCACAATGAAGAGAAATAATTCAACTTGCATGAAAAGTCCAGCGCCTCAGTTTTGAATTCAGCAACCAGAACTGCTGTTTTATATACAAATTCAGGAGATTTTTCATCGTTATTGTGTATGTTCCTAAGAAGCTGTGATATATTTGGTGCTTGGTGTAGTGCACCTTTACATTTCTAGGCATTCTTCAAGTGTACAGAATTCTGCTGCCATTTTGTTCTCGAAGCTCCATACAGCCTGAGTATGAAGAGGCACACATCCCGTGCTTTTTCCTGGAGTCTTTTGTTCTTTCTTGTCCTGTTCTCTTAAGCATTCTGATTGCTCACTGTGTATGGAAAAAAAAACATAAAATGTTTCCCGAGATACATTTCTTTTCATTTCCAAATGTTGTAATTCTGTAGTTCCCTCTGAGCACCTGTATTCCCTAAAAGATGCCATGAAACCAGTTTTGCTCTGTGATATGATACGCTCCAGCGTACAGGGTGACACTCTTAGCAAAGAAAAATCAGGTCCTGGGAAAGGTGACTGTTAGGCTGGTTAATAACAGGCTTTGGTATAGTCCATTAATGGATACCAAGACTTCTGCCGGCCATGCCTGTAAGAAATGAAACTACCATGCTTGCCACCACAGTGGCATATTGAAAATAAGTTACATTGACTGAAAAACAGAAAAGTAAACATAAATTTGTCAATTTTAACTGAGCTCATGATGGATTCTCTCTCCCTGAATTTCATCCCACTAGTCCTTGTCACCAGAGTCTCTCTACTAGCATTTCAAGCTTTTCATAAGTAGTGACGAAGAACAACATTTTGTGTTTGCAGATCGTCATCAATCGGGGATTTGTTTTGCAACATCAAAACCAAGGTTGGTTTGGGGATTTTTATCTCATTTTACTTAAACCCCCAAAATTCAGGTGGGTGGGAGATTGAACAAAGAGTTCATGGCTTAGTCTCTTCTGTAGCCTCTTTTGTTTGGTAGCTGCAGCTGTTCAAATGATTGTTGTCTATATGGTCACCCTGGATTTAATTAACGTGTTAAGGTGCAGAAGCATTGGCTATTAAATTATTTAATGAACAATTAAAGCTTAGTCACATTTTATCCTCTGAAGTACACTGTCTATGTTTTCTTTTCATGGGCTGTTCCAGTATTTTTCTCTCTATCTTAGGGTTTTGTGCTAGCACGTATAGCATCTGATTGCCTCCCACTTGAATTAGATGGGCAAGACATAGCTCCTAGTGGATTTAATGGAGTCTTCTGCTCTTCTCTGGTCCCTAGCTACAGGATCCTTCTTAAGGATTTGTGGCTATTTCATGTGTTTTGTTTTGCCTTCTTTTTATTTTTTGTGGGGGGCGGGGGAGGGGACAAAGGTTGAGTTTTTCCTTGTTTCTTGGGATCTTTTTGCTGGATATTGTTGCCATGTTTCATATTTTTTTTTATATTTAAAAATAATAGAGATAAAGATAGCAACTCAACAGTAAAATCTGCCATGCTGGGCCTTGCTCCTTCAGAAATCAGCCTCCATTAGTTATATAAATACACTCACTGATGTGGACAAATCCCACTCTTAAGATATATGTGCCCAGTCTGATAAACAGAATATTTTATCAAAATATAGAGCACAAAGAGATTATTTATTACAACTGCAATTTGTGACTATGCTACAGTAGGATTTAGAGCCATGGTGGAGTATAGCTCACCCCAGCAACAAAAGTAGTACCAAACTGGGGTGACCAAACAGTGATTAACTCACATTCTAGGAACTGTGCTTTGTCTGTCCTGGCAGCAAGTCCATGTTAGTCCACAGCTGAGGAAGGGGCCCAGGGACACATTGTTGATACCCCTTGTTCATAAGGGACAATTATTATTATTTGTTTTGTGGTAGGTACTGCCCAAACCTATAGGAAACCACCAAAGAGCTCGTAATTTAATTAAAACAAACAACAAGCAAAGGAGAGGAATAAAATATACAATCAAAGTAATATGTTTGTTTTAAATTGGTATCAACTTTTCTAAACTGGCCCTCTACCCAGTTGTTACCTTTAGATATCATGGTAGTAGTAGGTCTCAAAGAGGGATTTGAAGGAGGAGAGAGTAGTGGACTTATAGACTAATTCAGGGAAGGTGTTCCTTGGAAGAAGTGGTACAGACACAAGCACATAGGTAGATAGAATAAACAGATAAATGGATCAAAACTAGCATTGTTGGAGGAATCCGATAGTGGAGGTGAACCAGGGTTGTGGGGGTGAGGGGGGGTCGTGTGATAGGATAGAGTGACAAAAGAACCAAAAGGTGAAGGAAAGAGTGAAGTGGAGAGAATCAATAAGTGGGTCCCTTAAGGGAGCAGAGTGACAGCAGAGAAAGTGCTGAGAGTGGCCGATAAGTGATGTACTAATGGATTGGAAGCCTTAAAAGGGCAGGGTGGAGAGTCAGAGGGTAAGTCTGCTTTGTTGAAGCAAATGAAGTGATAGTCAGAGAGAGGGACTTTGGTGCTGTAATGATCAGAATAGGAGCAGTGTTTAGGGAAGACAAGAGTGAAGGGCCATTTTGGTGAGTGAGATTGTTGATCCAGGGCTGAAGGTCAAATGAAGAGGTGAGGGAGCAGAGGTAGGAGGCTAAAGGGTCAGGCAAGATGTCAGTGCAGAAGGAGAAGTCATCAAACTCACTGAGGATAAGGGTGTGATGAAAAGAAGTGATCCACGCCAATATTGTGTCTAGAGAAGCAGGGGGAAACCTGAGCAAGAGACATGGCAAACAAGGATGCATTGCTGGGACAGGATTATCATGAGTGAAACTGGTTAGCGTTGTGAGACATACAGTATATAAATAGATTGTTGGGCTTTTTAAAGTCTAGCAGGTTCTCTCTGATGGCAGTCCCCACCCACCCACACCCTGTTGAGATGAATGGCTCCATTCATTCCAACTGGAGTTTTGTGGGTATTAATTTCAGAATCTCTTGTAAAACAAAAATTCATTTGAGGCCCGTACCCCTTGATGCACTCATTTCCTGAGAGTTGCCTTGAGATCAGAGGATTCTTGGTATATGCCCTCAGGAAGGGGGAGAGCCCAGCTCACAATTCTGGGGAGGCTACAAAAAAAGTCATTAATCAGTAAACTAGCCCCTGACCACACGGGCAAATGTCTCACAGAGTCCTCTTGTTTGCGTTTTGTCAGTGCAGCCTCCGTACAAGAGATCAGTTACTCTTTTCTACAGTCTGAACATTCGCCATTAGTTTTACCTTACAAGGAATATTAGGGTTTAAGCATTCAAGTTTAAAATTCTGAAAGAAAATTACAGTAATTATTTTATGCATTTGGGGAATTCTTTAAATTATGCAGATTACTGATTGCAAACATTTTTGACGGAAGTTGCTACATTAGCCAGGAAATCCAATGAGACCAGGGTGGCACAGTATTAAGCAGCAGTCAGCATTGGTCAGGCAGCTGCTGTGCTGAAGCTGCTGCGTATCACACTGACCGGCATCCTCTAGTTGCTTTCTTGTGCTCCTGCCTCTGTCTGTATCCAGCTGTTATTTCTTGTCTTATAACTAGACTGTAAGATCTTTGGGGGGGCGGGGACCATCTGTTTGTTCTGTGTTTGTTCAATGATTAGCACAGTGGTGTCCTGATCCATGATTGGGGCTCCTAAGCACTACCATAAAATAGAACAATAATAGTTCTGGTGAGGTACGAGATGTGTGTGTGTGTGTGTGTGTATACACACACACAGATATAGATATATCTGACGTGCAAAATTTACATTAAACGTAAAATACATTTTATTGTTATGTAGTGTTCTTAACATACAGTATCACAAAAACATAAAATGGAGCCTTTGAACAAATGGTTTTTAAAAAAAGGGACTAAATAGCTTTTATGGGACGAGTAATGAAATAAAGATCCTTTTATCTCTTAGGTACCAGTTAAATTCTGACTGTGCTGGGAACGAAAGCTGCTATGATGGTCGGCCAGTCTATGGGAAGTGGTTTTGGTGGCTTTCATCCCTTCCAAATAACAAGGTGCACCCATCAGAAAAGCTGTCATCACTAAAGTTGGGCAAAAAAGTTTTGGGGTGCTTTGTTTTTTTTTTAAATGAAATATGGCCCTTTTTTCTAAATGAAACTTTTCACCAAAAATTTGTTTCATTTGAAATTTCTCAGTTTTTCAACAAAGAACCGAAAATAAAGTATTTCAATTTTTGAAAACTGGAAACCAAAAGCATTACTGCTTTGGCTTTTTCCTCCTTTCAGCACTTTCTTCCCCTCTACCACCCTTTCTCCCCCCCCGCTCCACCCCCTTGCCTTGTTTCCACTTTGCTACTGGAGTGGGAAGAATGGGAGAGGGGAAGGGAGAGAAAAGGGGGGAAGTTTTGATGAAAAACCAAAACATGAAAAGGTTGCAGAGAATTTTAAAAACCTGAATGTTTTGACCAGCTCTAATCATCACACTTAGCACTAATTGTTGGTACAGTCCAGGGCCGGCTCTACGGTTTTTGCAGCCCCAAGCAGTGAAAGAAACTGCTGCCGCAGATGACAAAAGGGAGGAGCTGCCGCCGAATTGCCCCCGCAGCGGACACACTGCCGCCCCTTTCTAACTGCCACCCCAAGCGCCTGCTTGGAACGCTGGTGCCTGGAGCCGGCCCTGGTACAGTCTCATGAGGGAGGCAAGAGAGGGGAAAGGGGCTGGAGAACCAACTGTCCCCTCTCCAAGAAGATTTCTTCAGGTGAGGCTCATTCACAAGGCAGGATATAGAAGCTAACTGCCACTTCCTGTGCTGTTCTCAGGAATAAAGGACTTTGGTCACGCGGTTAGTCAAGCTAACCCCTTTCTGGAGTGCCCAAATGGCATTGGGGGGAAAACATCATCAAACAAAAACCAAGCAGGCATTTCCACCCTCAAACAGGACTAAAATTGTTTTCTCCTCCCCAAGATCGCTGATCTTTTAAGTGCCTTCTTTTCTGGCTTGGTTCTTTAAACAGAGCATCTAACAACAGATCTAGACTCTGTGGCAGTGACCCAGCAAAGGAGTTATTAGTATCACTTCACTTTGCAAATGGAAAAATCATTCTGTTCCCTCTTTACCTGCTCATAGCAGTTGGTGGTAGGTTAATGGTGTACAGTTTCCAGTTGTTCCGCTAATCACACACAATAAACTCCAGAAAACCTGTAGTTGGATAGAGCTCATTGGGTGGTACTCCTGCTTTTTTTTTTTTTTTTTGAATTGTGCAGCCTGAATCCCATTCAATAAGAGCATCAGCTTTAGACCTAAAAGCACAAGGGTCAATTGATTCTGGCAAGCCAACTGACTTAATTAATATTTGTACAGTGCTTTTGAAGATGTGTGGTCCAGAAGTGCTAAGTACTATTATGTGGCCTAGAAGGGAGTAGATCTAAAAACAAAGCACAGGATAATTTGACTTATATGTGGCTGATTTAAAAACACTTAAAGGAAACAGACAGGACCTCTTTTCTGAAGGATCAGTCACCTACCCCGTCACCTCCAAAACCCAACGAACAAGAAAACTTGCATGTTGGATTGATTGCTAACCTCACCTGCACTTTCACATTTTTCCTCTTTTATACATAAATGCTTTTCATTGCTTTCTAGGCAAAGTATAACAGATCTCACAGAGTTTATTACAATTATAACAAGCGTGTTGGGCCGCAGGACTGCCTTGGCATTGTTATAGTTCCCTGATCAGGGTTATGTGACAATGCAGATCAAATGTTTGGAAGTCCTGCTTAGCCAGAACATCACCTATTAGCTCTCCCCTTTTGCACGTGCTCTGAGTTACTGTGTAAAAATAAATGTCCTAAAATAAGACTGTAGGTGGCTGAGAAATGCCAGCCATTGGATAAGGTGAAAATGATTTCTCTTCAGATCTGCACAAAGGTGATAGGGACTTCAGAAGAAGAGCGTTCTATTCCCCCACTTTACTCATCAAGAGCTCCAAAGTTTAACAGGATTCAAAAAAAGGATCAGACATTTATATGGTTAACAAGAATTACAACAGCAAGAAATAAATATAATCTGAAAAACAGAATTTTGGAAAGGATATAAACCCTCATGCTCAGGGCATAAGGCAACCTCTAACTAGTACGGTCAGGTAGAAACTGTCCGTGGGTGGTTTAGCCCATAATCACCCACTATATGGGTTCTTGTGCATTCCTCTAAATTATCAAGTATTGGCAACTGTCAGGCCCGCTGAGAGAAATTTGGGGCCATGGTACATCACGTTGACTGAAGCACCTTCCTCTCTTATTTCAGTTTATTTACACAGATGTTGCAGATGTTTTGGAAGGCCCTTTTAGCTCAGTACAATTTCTCCACCACCACCCCCTTCTTCAGCTCTGGCCACCATCAGAAATAGGATACCGGAATTAGTGGATGATTGGTCTAATCTGGTATGGCAATTCCTGTGTTTCAAGGACAGAACCATGACTGGGGAGGCTGCAGACAAGCATATCACTTACAACTGGGTTGGAAAGCTGCCAGAATGGAGCATACAGAACCTACCACAGCCCTCCCTCTCCCACACTCCCAAAATGTGACACTTCAGGTGAGAGAACAAGCAACAACAACAACAAAAACCATTAGTCTCCTCACCACATGAAAGCAGGAGATGGAGACAGAATTAGGCAGGAGGCCAGCCCCCTGCTACTTGCAGACAAAGTAACATCAAACCTGCAGTTTGGAAGTTCATAAATAGACCCAAAATGTTGATACTCTGGGGGAAGGCGTTTGGGGGGGGGGGAAGAGGGCAGTGAGCAGGGCTTACTTTTTAAACCCCAATTAAGGTATCCACCACCAAAACTGTCACAATAGTAGTATAAGAATAGTATCAGCTGGGGGACGATTTATGGCTCCCCCACCTCCACCCCCAACAGCATTAGTGCCTGCTGGTAAGACCAGAGCAGCAGCATGTATGTGAAGGAATAACCTCTTTATATGTGCACAGATGTACAGGTCCAGATAAGTTATTGATTTAACTCTTTGAAACCATGGATATCCTCATGCTATGTACTACCACAAACTCTTCAGACTTTACTGCTTGGTTTCCATAGACGTACATCACTAGGGCAGTGGCAAAACTACTAGGAACTGAGCATTACCTTTCAGCATCCCAGTGTGGGCATAGCTAGAGCTCAGGGAGAACTACAATCCTTAAAACAGACCTTTCCACTTATTTGTGTCTTGTAATGATCGGATTGGGGCAGGCATATCCTTTTGTATTTGCAGAGGGAGGAGAGACCTGGTAAACACAGCTATTTAAAGGTGTTTTATTGCTGTTGAGGACATTAATGGAGTCTTAATTCTCCTAAATCTGCCTTTTTTGTCTTGGCTGCTTAATATTACATGTGATCAAAAAATGGAAGGAAAAAATTCTGCAGAAAATATAATAGGAAATTTTCCATTGGAATGTTGAACTTCTCTGCAGAACCTGCAGAATTTTGACAATTTTAAGCTGATCCCCAAAACATAAAATGGTTTATCTGACTGGGACAATCATTCCAAAAAATATGTTAGAATGAGATCCAAAAGAAAGTGAATTAACGTTCTAGCAAACCTCCTTCATTTCACCTCTATTATTGGCAAGAGTATCAGTTAGCACATGCAGATCTGAGGGGTTGAGCTTGCAAATGGCTGCACATCCTGAAAGTTTGGTCACAGGTGCCCAAAGATTTTCATATGGGAGGAAAGCTGCTGGGTTAGGGAAGGAGAATGATTGAATGGTTAGGGCAAAATAATTCCTAGAGCATACCTATAGATTTCAGTACATAAGAAAGAGTAGGGGGCGAGAAAGCAGGGCCAGGAAATAACAGAAGGCGTTGATCTCTGTAACCCAAAGCACCCCTGAATTCACACCCTACACACTATTGGAATAATCTTTGTACAAACTATGCCTCGTAAGGTATCATTTGAAAACCAATAACTCGCTGGTCAATAATATCATGGTGAAATGTATGTAGCAACATTTTATGTAAAGTTATGAATTCCCCCTCTGTGGTGCTATTTGTTCAAAACCAGACAGCCCTTCCCAAGCAAAAGTTATTAAACAGGCCTATCCTAAACAAAGGAGTGTGTGTTTACCTCAAATTACATATACGTAGCGAACAGGGTCATCAAGGGAGCAGGGGGAGGAGATGGCAGGGAACGGAACAATTTGCATTTCAGCAAATACATATGTGGAGAAAAGAGCCAGGAGCCTCCTTCACCTCCAGACTCCATGTCAGCTTCCTCCCTACTTGAATAAGCTCTACACTGAGGGGTAGCCATCAGAAGAATCCACCTCAGAGATTCAATGGACTATAAAAGAAAGGGGCAGAGACTGCCAACTTCTCTCTTTCCCCTAAGAGGACAAAGGCACCAGCACCATTGGGTCTCTGGAAAACATCCTGACTGAGGAGAGGGTCAGCCACCACCTTGCTGGAAGGCTCTGGATAAGAAAGGCTACCTTGAAGAAAGCTTTGAACCAACACTTGCTAGGTTCAGTTTTAGACTTTTAAATGCGTGTTTGCACTTTTATTTGCTTGTAACCATTTCTAACTTCATCTCTTACACTTGAACTCACTTCTTTTGTTAATAAACTTCTTTTACTATTAATTTAAACCTACAGTGCTGCGTTTGTATTAAAGGGAATGTCAACTCCAATTAATGTGGCAAACTGGTATGTTTTGTCTCCTTAAAGGAGCAAACGAACCCTATTATTTCTCTGAACTGTCCAGGAGAGGGCTGGATGTTGCGGAGCATACACTTTTGGAAAATTCAAGACTGGGGGTGTGTTGGGGTAACCCTGCAAGTAGTAACCAAGATTGCTGGAAGCCAGAGTTGGGCTGTGGGGCTGTATACAGGCTGCTGGGGTCAGAGCTGCTGAACAAGGGCTACCTAGCACACAGACAAGCGGTGACACAATCCCTCAGTGGCCTGGATTGCACCCCAGACCACACCAGTCTCCATCTAGTGATTAGCTCCTTCGGGCAGGGACCATCTTTTCGTTCTGTGTTTATATAGCATCTAGCATAATGGGGTCCAGTTCATTACTTGGGCTCCTAAGTACTATAACAACATTACTAATAAATAATAATGAGTGATTGCTGTTTTATGCAATTTCCAGAACATGTCCTGCTGAATTTGCTGCAAGTTTCAGTAAAGAGTTCAGTTCTAATAGAGAGTCTTCAACTCTCCTAAATGCAAAAATTGTATTGGTGGGGAGCAATCAGAGAGTTGCACTTAGTGTATTCATTCCCCTAACTCTGCTGTATCTGAATCATGGACTGGATGTGGCTAATACATTAGTCTTAGAAGTTCCTACTTCTGGAGATGGGACTTTTGCTCATTATGTCATAATTTTCCTTGCCTGCCACTTCTCATGTTCACAGTATGGGAATCCATCTAAACTGCTCAGACAACAAGAGTAGATTGATCTGTTACGATTATTTAAATGATATGGGACATTTTATATTATGTGATCTTCTTATAGTCCCATAACAAAGTTATGATTAAGGATTAGTAAAATCCATATTTTTAGAGTAGAAATAAATTGGACCATTGCAGAGTTTCAGTCTATTTTGGGAATTTCTCTGTCATTGTTTGACAACATAAGTTAGCACTTTGTACTTAGAGAATTTTATTTCTGTGAGTTAAAAGATTCCCCCCACTCCCCGTAGAATGATGTGAAAAAGGATTGAATTTAGGAAAGGATTAATAGCTCAGATATCCCCTTTCAAAAAAAAATTGTTGCACCAAGATACTTTTTTCAGATGGGACTGTGGAAGAAATAATCTGATTTTAAGTAAAAAAGAAGTTTTGAGAATGGTTTATTTTTACCAGGAACATAGAGGGTAGAAGTTTTTTGGTGAGTAGCAAAATACAAAGTTTTTGCAATTACAAGGAGCTCACAATTAAGCTACAATTAAGGAATCTACAAATTAAGGAAATCATTGAAACAGGACATCAACTAAACATATTTCTGGTGTGTGTTTATATATGTAATAAAACATGTATATTAGCACTGGCATAGAACGTTTTATTCATACATGTCAAAGAGCTTTACAAAGATGGGAAGCATTATTTCAAGTGAGGAAAATGAGGCACGGAAGTGAAGAGAGTTACTTAAGGCCAAACAACAAGTCAGTCAGAGAGTTGGGAATAGAAACACAGATATCCTGACTTCCAGTCTGAGATGAATGAATGTGTATGAATATCATATATAGTCAATGTTATTCTGCCTAGAAACATTAATTTAGGTAATGTTTAAGTCATTTGCTATTTTTAATGGTGTCAAAAGGTGATGAGTCACAAAATACTGAGCAAACTGAAACCAAATAAGAGGTTAGGACAAATCCCTGCTTATTCAAAATATTGATTTCTCACACGAGACAGCTACAAGACAACACTGTCTACATGAGAGAAAACTACAGTTTTAATCAGAGCTGAGTCAAAAATTGACACTTCATATCACACCTCTTCAAATTTCAATAGATGCATGCAGTCAGAGTGTACCCTCGTGAAATGGAGAGATGCCCTTGCGCATATTCCTGTTAAAAATGTGCAACTGATTCTTACCGATTCCTGTTGGTCAACTAGGTTCTGGAACAGAGCAATGGATCTATTGAGCTACTGGTTTGGGCCACCAAACAAAATGAGCAGAGACCAGTAGAAACCAACAAAAACAAGTTTAAAGAGTCTACTGGAATTTCAATGAGGGACTGTATCCTTTGAACTTGAACCTGCCTCCATGATTAAGGTTCCAAGATTGCTCCAAAACCATAATTGTGCCTATTTACTGGTTTTGTCTTGGATGTAGATGACCTCTGGTTATTTTGCCATGCTTACGCGATTTCTGTCCAAGATGCAAAACACTCTTATGAACAGTTGATCTCAGGAGATTTCTATCATCTCAAAACAAAAGAAGCCTTCCATGATCTCCCAAAAATTTGGCCCTAGATGATGGACATCTCACAAGGTTAGTGTGACAGATATGGCAATTTCCTGCAATATCTTGGGGAGATCTTGCTGCATGAAGTTTATGTATCATTGTGCCAGGGATTGTATGTAAGGGAGGGTGACCACATCTCCACCAGGAACTAAAAACAGTGGGGGATAGCTAGGCAAATTCAATCAGGTAGTAACACCACCTGGAGAGGCTCACATATACTAGCCCAGACTAGAGTCTTCAGAGACCAACAGACAAAGAAAGGACTTTTGGATAAATAGTCTGAGTTTAAACTGACTCATGGCTTTCTTTCTGATCCAGCAAACAGACAGGACTTTGTGTCCAAGAGGGGCCCCAGTCCTTCCTGGGAAGGGTTGGAAGGATTTTGGCCTACAGACACTCCAGAAGACCGATGGGTGACTTCTAGTAAGCTTTTATTGTTTTTTAGACGTTTTCTCTGTAATGCTTTCACCTTCAGAATAAATGTATTGGCCTCTAAAGAGCTCTGTGGTAATTCATAACTGCTCATAATTACATTATTACGTAGACTTCAAAGAGAAAGCAAAGTTCAGACTCTGGCCTGTTCTGGCAGTCTGGCTTGCTGGGGTATCACAATGTAGGCAGGGAGCTGTGCAACCAAGAAAAACCCTGGTCAGAAGGAAAAGGGAGACATGGGTCTCCAACCAAGAGAGGTGACAACTGAGAAGTTGCGAGTTTAGAGCGTGCGTCCTAAAGGGATTATGGAGGGGGGATACAGATGCAGTTGCACTGAACTGTGACAGTCAGCTCACAAGATACCATCTCTGTTGAAGCTGAACCCGAGTTCTGATTTAGCCATGAATGCTACCCTACCCCAATGTGCATCCCAACCTGAGCTATGGCTCTTTGGCCTGTCTTTAGAAATAATCTCTGCTTTAAAAACAATGGGAAAATCAGCAGGCTATATTTCTGACAATTTAGAATTGAATGTGAAAGGATCCCTTGTGGCTTTAATAAATTACAATCTGTAGATTCCAAACCCTGTTAGCCAATCAGAAGGCAGCACCATATGGAGTTTTTCAGGCTTTTCTATTTTACATGATAAAGCCCAAACTTTTTATATCCATCACAACATGTCAGTAAATGTGACTCAGTCAGTACACATTACGTGCACCAAATAAAGATGCCAAGATAAGATATTAGGACTGAAATCAATACAGGATGCTCTTTTACATATCCCAACAGTCTCATTAACTTCAAAGTAGTTGATATGAATGTAATTAAAGAGCAGAACAAACAGAAAGAAAAAAAGGGGCGGGGGGGAGAACAATCCATAAGGCCTGGTTAAGATTCTTACTAAGATGACATAGTATGGGGCTGTACAGTAAACCACACTATACTTTGCGGCAAACTTAGCATAATTTTTTAAACAAATAATAATAGTGACATTTTACACAATTTAAATGTATAAATATAGGTGTGTGTGGTTTAAACACAAATAAGCACTGCCACCAGGGAATCATTTTAAACAACAACCAAAAGAAGTACTTGGTACTTTAATATGCTAAACCAAACTCAAATATTGCAGTCGACTGCTAGAACTAAACCTGCATGCTGCTCACACAAGATAATTCTGTAAAAAGAAGAGCTATGTGCACCATGACTGAACTGAATACTAAAGCTTGACTGGAGCAAATTTGCAAGTCTTCTTTGAAAGTCAACAACCAGAAAACACATCACTCTGCAGCATTTAAACGTACACAGTTGCTAACTATTAACCCATTGGGCTGCCGCCACTTTTCCAGTCAAACACATGAAATAAAATACAAATGATCGGACAAAAGAAATTTGGTGGTCTCACTCCAGTTCACAGTAGATAGGTGTCCACCACCCAAAAGCCAACATAATAATGGGCAATAATTGGCACTGACAGTAAAGAGGTCTCAGAGACTCCTATAGCTGGTCCCTCTGGAACAAGGTTGAAAAAGCACATAGGTGGGGCAGAGTGAAGAAGCTTGCACTGCTGCTAATCATGCTGTCCTGTTCTGAACATAAAACAGAAGACTTCCGTTTTGAGAGATGTCTACTATCAGAGACACCATGGTAAGGAACAGGGTATGAATATCTAGATAGGTGCAGTATGTACAGAAAAAAACTGGACATCTTTCATGAGTTATTTTTCTAAACCCTCCTCCCTCCATCTCAATAAAATGAATTGGATAGAACAGTGGATCAATAGAATAATAGCACAGAACGCCTTTAAAGGAACATCATGCCCCCCTTTATTTATATATACTAGGTGAATGCTCCTACCAAGTGCTAAATTAACATTTACAGTAGTGCTAATTGAAGTCGCATTTCTGTGTGTGCTGCTTGCTGTGAGGCAGGATGAGATTTCTTTTTCTGGAGATTAAAACTTCAGTAATATTTTCTTTGTGCCTCATACCAGTTTAATGCCAGAGCAAAACATAATTATAGTATGCCATTAATGGATTAAAATATGGTGGGTGTTACTGTCTAGCTGTGTTCCAGTTTTTCCTCCATTGGCTTTGTGGTCTCTGATGTCATTTTCTAATTATCTGTTCTCTTTTCAGTTGGCAGCTTTAATATTTGGGAGTATTATTCAAACCCAAGTTAATGTATCTTCTTCCAGGAATTGCTTAGAGAGTCAGTGTTATTTGGACTGTGATATCACAATAAAAATTTTATCAGATGCAACAGTTTGGGGTTTTTTTTGTTGGTTTGGTTGATTTCTTTAACCCAGATTCACAGTCGTGAAACCATTAATAGTAGAATGTTGACCAGCAATAGAAAATGCTGATATTACAAAATAAAACAAAAACTTTTTCATATGTTTTGCAACTGATTTTGACATTTGTTTTCTTGTGGTCTGATGCCACAGCCATAACCTGCAACAGATCCTCCTGATGGTAGGTAGGAAGGGCACCTTCCCTGGCAAAGACATCGTTTATAAGCATCAATAAGGATTTGAATTAAGATATTTATAATAATAATGACAATCAGTGTTCAAAATCCATCAAGAACATAAGAGGAGATACCTGGTGCTGAAATATGAGGATTTTCATTCCTGCAGCCAATACATAAATACTACTACTGCTTATCATTATATAGCACCCTCGGGTCCTACCTGTCAGGTGCTGAACATCCTCACCTCCCGCTAAGCCAGCACCTCGCAGAATCAGATTCAAAATCTTTGGAGCATAAAATACTGTGCACCCATTAGGTACTCTGCTAATTTTGTGGTTTGTTGTTGTCACCCAGAAAAATATACTCTAGAAAATAATTATTCACGAACAGCCATTTTAAGTGTCTACAGGGAAAAGTCCATTAATGCACACCCTACCAGACATTAGGGTAAAGTCAATGAATTCCTAAATCAAATTTCCTGAATGTAACCAGCTTCCACCAGTCCATGTGCTTGCTGTGAATCAAGCTGCACTAAAGAATGTCTTGCAATGTTTCAGTGTAATATTTTAAAAGCTGTCAAAAAATCTCTTGCATTCTCTCTTGCAAACCACAGTAATTAAAAAAAAAAAAAGAGGAAGGCAAAAGAAATGCAAAAAGAGTTCATTTGAAACTAATCAAGCACCAATTTTACTTCATGGCTTCAGAAATCTCTTTTATTTTAATGATGAATTCATTTTCAAAGGCGTGCCGATCCTTTTAAGGGGAATTCCACATATCACAGCTGCACAATCTGCCCTGCAGTGTAGGTCTCTCACCCACCTGCTGTCTGCAAACCATCATGAACTTTCCAGAGCTGAGGTTGTGCCAGTTTAACTGTCCTGTGCACTAGTCTCCTGGTCATTTGTAAAGTCAATACCCAATACCTTCTGAAATAGAAAGTTACAAGGTTCAAAACTATATAACGAATGAGTTAGCCGAATCATTGTTACTTTGCAGAGTGCTGTGCTGTGCTGTGTTATGTATAGTTTTCTGTTAACAATGCATGGTTTCCTACAGCAGTTAAAACGCAGTTTCATCATGCATCTGATGAAGTGAGCTGTAGCTCATGAAAGCTTATGCTCAAATAAATTTGTTAGTCTCTAAGGTGCCACAAGTCCTCCTTTTCTTTTTGCGGATACAGACTAACACGGCTGCTACTCTGAAACCTTTCATCAAACAGTTTCATTTTAAGAAAAATTTGTTAAGAATGCAGCTCCTGAAAAAGAGCTATATTCTTGTTCCATATTCTAAGTATAACGCCCGTTCTGCGAATAAAAGCTCAGTCGTGTTTTAAACACATATTGCAATTCATGCTTTGAAACATCATGAACTCTATCCTCAAGTACTTCCCATTTGATAGTTAATTTATTTTTGCCTGCTTTTGTTTTCTCCTTCATTCATGTAGATTCAATGGTATATATTAAAATTTTAATTGCACGGCTTGCTGTGTGTTCAGGTGCTAACAATGAACTGGACTTGATCAGTTTGAAAGCTCATTTGTGGGCAAAATTTATGTGTCCTTTTGTTCTTGTAAGGGCCCAAGTAGCTCTTATTATTGTGGAAGATTAAAAGGGCTGACACTTGGCAGTGAGACATACAGTGGTAACTTCTAAGCAGAGCAGAGATTCAAATGCTCTATAGAGCAGTGTTTCTTGATACCTTGCAGAGCACTAGAACATATACTGTATCTGCCAGCGGTATTTGTTTTACCTTTCATCTTATGCTAGCATTAGCTACTGAATTGGCTGTACAGTAAAGGAAAACAATGGATCAAGTCCAGACTTGGTGAATCCTATCTGACAGGCAAGTATATCAATAGGAAAAACACAAAAGTAAAAATCACATCCCCTCCTTGCTGTTGTGGTTGTCTCTACTCTCTTATACCGCTAGGGCATAATCAGTCCTTGTAGCACAAATATTCACATGGGAACAGAATACACTCAAAAATACGTCAAAATGGTGGAGCAAAATTCCACCCTGTACTGTTCCTATGGAAAGAATACAGTTATCCATGTGCAAAGACAGTACATCACAAGGGGAACAGATATGACCTATGCCTAAATCTGGGTAAAAGGAGCATCACCAGTGTTATAAAAATTACAGTTCTTTCTGGCACCCACCAGCCACAAAAGCAGCTGCTGTGATGAGAGCGAGAATGGCAATAGTGTTGCCAACTCTCACAATTTTATTATGGCTCTCATGATACTTGGTGCTTTTCTTAATGCTCTAGCTCCTGGAGTCATGTGATTATGAGAGAATCTCAGCTTTCATTTAAAAAAAAAAAGTTCCTAGCCCTCATTATTGTGAAGAAAAGCTTGAAAACATGAACCATAAAGGCTCAAAAACTAGGAGGCAAATGGAAAGATCCCCAAAAGTATTACTTTTTAAAAATCTCATGTTTTTAACCCACTCTTTGAACAGTTGGTGCTGGTAGTATTGTAACAGCAACCTGTCATAGACTACTCACCCTAAGGTCTGCAAAACAAGGTCCTACAGCAGGTATAGTGGACTGTCTAATCCTGGGCCCTTTACAGTACTGGAACACAGTCCTCTGTGGAGAACACAAGCCGAATGCAGCCTGTCAGCAGTGACAATGCACCAAGAAGCAAATAAAGTTACCAAATGCACCAGTAGTGGAATCCAGTACCTAAAAATACTAACTTATTATTAATTACTTGTTGATAGTGTCTGGGTAATAGAATGAAGACTGGTTTCAGAGTAACAGCCGTGTTAGTCTGTATTCGCAAAAAGAACAGGAGTACTTGTGGCACCTTAGAGACTAACCAATTTATTTGAGCATAAGCTTTCGTGAGCTACAGCTCACAGAATGAAGACTGAGACTCTGAAAATATATCAAACTTTTCGGATTCAAACCACTCGAAGCCTGGCTGGCATTAGAAAATTGCCTACATAAAAGAGAACTAGCATCATTTTTATTCAGTGGATTTGCTCTCCATGCACATGGAGTCATCCCTAATTACTACAATGAGAGCAAAAAAATCACCACATTTGTACTCCTCCCTACTCCATTTCACACTGCAGGACTAAACAGCGATGGGAGAATCAGATGGATATTTTTCTGGTTTAGGTATCATAATCAGAGTTGTGAACTAAATTCCAGATGCAAAATCTTTCTGACATTCAGATCCAAGGCTCAATTTATAAGGACAGTGATTAGTAAAAAATATATTTTTATTTGTAAACTGTGAAAATTTGATAGAGTCGCTGAAACACAAAAAACTTAGTATATGGATCTTCATGATGTTGACAGTCACTTTTCAAAGCATTTTTGCAGTTTCTTAGAAAACAAAGTGCTATATCTGTTTATACCAGAAGAGCATACTGTGTAGTCCTCAAAGTAGACGCAGCTAAAATGCTTTCATTGACCTAACTACCGCCACTTGAGCAGGTGCTGTCCCTACACAGACAGAAAACAACCTTTCCATCAGTGTAGGCTAATTTTCCCATCCATTTTCTCCTAAGTATTATTTTCTTATCAGTCATCATCATATTTACTTTTCTTGGGCTGGTTTAAACTGCTATTCTCCTCATCAATAATGCACACAGGAACTTCCAATAGCAGTAGTACTGAAAAAGTGTCTGAAATCTAAATAGATTAAATAAAGCTATAGAAAACAATAAAGCTCCCATGGGGAAGAAATAAGTACCACTCTTGATGGAACTGAATACTTCACTGTTATGGATGCATCCAGTGGAGTTAAGCAAGTCTGACCAAGAGAATTCTAGGCAAACCACACATCTGCAAGATACTGCATCTTACTACAATCATGTCTTAACTCTGTTGCACTAGAACTAAGCAGAGTTGTACCTCAGGTGTGCTGATCTAGGACAAAACCAGAGAGGAATATATGATAGATTAGATTAAGAAAAGGTCTAACTGGAATGAAAAGAGAGTTTCAGATTTAATAAAGGAAAACTTCAAAACACTAGAGCTTAAATAGCTGAGAAACATATTATCCAAAAAAGGTATTCAATTGGAGAACTTCATATTTACCAGGAAAGCGGTAGTACCTCAGAATAATAGGAATTATAGAGATACTTAGAAATGCTTATGAACTTTTCCAAAGTCTTGCCACAAATGTTCGTGGTTTGGTAACCATGCCGCTTAGAGAGTTATAGCAAAAGGACTGCAGGCTTGATTCAGCCCATGGTTACACCAGCTTCTACTCTGTAACCTAGAGACAAATTCCACCTAGAGGAAGATGTGCACAACTTTGCTCCACTGAAGGTCCAATAGCCAGCCAGCCAGCCAAAAATAAGCAGCACTGGCTAAGAAGGCAGCATGAACAGAGCACCTGGGCAACCTTCATTGGCAGGGTTCCTGTGGAATGCCTACCATAATTGACACGCGTGCCTGCGGGATGAAAGCCATGAATCCCCACCAACACCCAAGGATGTGAGCCCACTATCCTGAAGCAAAATCCATTCAAACAGCGGAAAAGGCAAAGTAACGGATAAGAAACATCCTTATCTAGGATTGCTTTGTTCCAAATAAGACACTTTAAAATGATTGCCAATACCCTCACAAAGCGGATTTGGTTCTGTTACATAATGAGTCCACAATTGGTTTTGCTTCCAAAGGAATTACCCCAACTTTAAAAAAAAAGGCTTAAGTTAATGGAAGCTCTATCAATAGGGCACCTACCTGTGGGAGCTACTGAGAAATATCATGATAAAGTAAGCTTCCCTTCAACTCCCATAATTTGCACCACTCACAGCTGTTAACAAAATAGCTCTTCCATGAAGGTTTCATACTGGACAACACTACTCCAATGTTCCATGCTTGATGCAGACTTTCCAGTAGGGGGCTCCATAGCTGTACTGCACAGTCTGTCAGTCACATCAGAGCTCTGCGGGGCATCTTCAAAAATGCATTTAAGTAATGAATACCTAATTACAATGCCCCACTTAAAATTCTGCTCGAGAGCTTCTACTGGCCTAAAAGGAAAGACACTGCCCATAGCATTTAGGTGTGAAACGTTTCACCAGCATGTTCATGGGATTCATGGGAAACAACTTGGGACAGTAACTCGACCATACCCCATTAGAAGTCATTCTTAAATAATGTTTGACTAGGACATCTCTTCAAAAATACAAAGAATGCTGTTGATATTAAGGTGGCAGCTCAATTTAAACCATGTGCCAGAAAACTGAGAGCATCATGGAACACAAAATAGAAACACAAGAACATATTGCGCTTATTGAAAATCCACTGTTCTTGGCAGCTAAAAATATTGATAATAGAAACTTGTGAGGATGCAAGACTGCAAGTCCTCCAAAGAACTGAGGTTCCAGTGAGAAGCTGTATTTCTCTTTTTCAGTCCACTTTACACACACACACACACCCCTCATACACGCCCCTAATAAGCTAGATCTTTAAAAGACATTTGATAATTTCATAAGTGAACTGCATAGCCATACTTTGAAAAAATTCCCATAGATTTTGCTGGGAACAGGTCCAGGCCCTTACTGTGTATTATTTTTTATATTGTGGTAGAACCTAGTGGCCTCAGTCAAGGATTGGGGCCCAAGGACTGGGGCTGTGTGTGCACACATAATGAAAAAATAGACTACATAAACTATTTGGGGCACAGACTAAGACAAGAGACAACAGGAGGCTACAACACATATCGGAATCCTTTAATGACTGCGTACAGTGAAGGGAGTGGCCTGGGCTGATAAGTCATGAACTTGGGGGTTTTGCACTTTTAGCACTGTAGATGAGACTCACAACCCTGGAGCTGAACATTAAGCTCTTAAATCCTTATGTAGATGCCTAAATAAGCAGCCTGATTTTCGGAAATGGCAAGCACCTACCAGCCCTCACAAAATAACCTCCCTCTTAGGAATAGTCCACAATTTGAAAAAGTTTGAGAGCCACTGTATTACTGAACTGATCCCCAGCTTTCCAGCTTCAGCACTACGTAAGTCCTGTGTCTTTATTTCCTGGGAGAATGCTCTTGTTCCTGGTACTGTATTCTGGCACAAAAACAAAGCATAGACCCTCCGCAACTTGTTACCTCAAAAAGAACAGCATTCCCATAACCAGTTCATCTGCTGAAAAATCTAAAAGGGTCACATCCACAACTAAAAAGGTTTTTCACTCCACCAATGAACATTTTTCAACAGTGTGGTTTTCTGTTGGAGATGACCCACCCCCATTGCTGTGAAAGTTGGGAAAAGAGAAACAATCCCCTGAAAAGGATTCATCTCTGCATTGAGAGGGCAACCTCTGAGTACAGCAATGTGATTAGAATCCCAACCATTACCAGTATTTGCAAGGAGTGCAAAAGAACCGCATCGGGCAGGACTGTGTCTGGCCTACGAGTTCGTGTGCAGGATGTGGGTGGGGTGGGCACAAGGAGTAAGGCACAGTCATAGCCCCCATGCTGTCCTGAGTGCAAGGACTGCACCTTCCTGGCACACCTCACATGCCAGCTGTTGGGATGAGGAGGAGAAGGTGTCGTCCTTCCCTATGTACTAACCACTGGAGCTGATTAGCTGCAGATGTGAACGCATGCTGCACCGTCCTAAGGGGTAGTGCAGAGAGCATGCTTTCCTTGCACACCTGGGAGATCATCATCTGAGAGTAATCTTGCCTCCCAGAGCTCCCCATGTGGCTCTCTAATACCACAGACAGAGGAAGAATCCAGCTCTTGGTCCTGATTCCCTAAGCTCTCAGATATATTTTGCCAGATGGTTTTGCTTTGGCACTTTGGGAATTGACTGACCAGTTCCTCAGCTGATAATTGACCTGTTCCTTAGCTAATAAACAACAACAATACACAAGATTTCCTGTATAGTTTCAAAGAACTGTGCTAAGATTACTATCTAATTCTCACATCCCCCTCTGTGATAGTTAAAGAAAAGCCCATTTTGCAAAGGGGTATAGAGACATAGATACATGAAGTGACTTGCCCAAGAGGCAATAATCAATTTCCTGTCTTTTCCAATACTGTCGATATCACATCTTGTTGTTTATTATTCACAGATCCCCATAAGTCTGCACGGGACATTACAAAACATATAAACAGCTAGATTACTGTCCCAAGGATCTTGCTATTGCACAGAAAAAGAACATACACAGAAGTACAGTTCAGTTGCAAGAAGGCTTGTGGACATGGTTGGCAAGGTGATTGCCATTGGAAGTCTTTACAGAAGAAATGGGGTTGAAGGGCAGATTTGAAGAAAGGAAGGCTAAATGCTTGGCACTCAGGAAATGGAATGCTGTACAAAAGTGTAGGGGGCGGCATAAAAAACATGCACAAACAAGGAGGGAAGGAGGAGACAGGAGGTTCAGTCTTGCAAGGCATTGATCTCTCAGCTCATTAAAATTAATGGGAGCTGAAGGCACTCAGTGCAATCCAGCTATTGATTATACCTGTGTAGTTACATGGCCACATCACTGAAGTATCTGAGTGCATCACCATCATTAAGGAAAGTTCCTGCGAGGTAGGGAAGTACTATTATCCCCAGGTTACAGAGGGGGGACTGAGGCACCAAGAGATTAATCTCAGGAAGTCTATGGCAGATGCAGGACTGAACACAAATCTCCTAAGTCTCAGTCCAGTGCTTTAATCACAAGACCATCCTCTCTCCTAAGTGGGTGTGACATACCAGGGTGCAATCCAGACCAGTGAGGCACTGTGTCACCCTTGCCCTTCAACCTGGGGTGCCTCACAAGGCTTTGCTGTTGTAGCTCCCAACCTGGACCACTCGCAAACAGCTTGCTAGCATGCAGGTCACTCTCAGATGGTGTAACTACAGCCTGCCAATCATACCCCGGCTCTCACCAGCTTTGGTTATACTACAGGGCGACCCCAACACACTCCCAAGTCCCAGATTTTGCACCAGAAATATGTCTTATACACCCCAGCCCTCTCCTGGATAGTCCAAATATATTAAGTCTGTTATTCCTTTAAGGGAATAATATACAACAACTTGCCACCTTAAATGCAGTTGCCCAGCCACTTTAACTTAAACGCACTGGATTAGATAAAACAATAGAACAAGTTTATAAACTACAAAAAGTTAGATTTTAAGTGAGTACAAGCAACAAGGCATAAGAGTAAGAAATAGTTACAAGAAAAATAAAGATGAAACACTTTTCTAGTGCTAAACTTAAACTATATTAGATTCAAGCAAAGTTTCTCACCACATGTTTCCAACAGCATTACTGACTAAACTCTTCAGGTCAGGACACCTCCCTCAGACTCCAATAGTTGTTTCTTTTGTCTTCTCAGATTCAAAGAGTGAGATGGACAGGGAGAGAAAGGAGAGATATCTTGGGGTGTTTGCCCCTGCTTTTTATAGTTTTAGTCCCTCTTTGAAAAGCATTTCCAGCTGAGAACCAAGAGACAGGGAGACTGGAAAAGGAAGGAGACTTCATGCTGTTTCTACGCTAAGATGCGGATCCCTTTGTCCCTGTCCCACTTTCTTGCCAAGGATGACCACTTGATAGGTCCATCAGCTTTGCTGACACCTGGCTGAAGTATAAGTTTGCCCTTTATCTTGGAGAAATTGGTTTAGCCATTCCCTTGATTTAGCTGGGAAACACACTTCTGTTATGATTTCAGCTTATGTTCAAAACTTTACACATAATGTTGCTACATGCATTTTACCATGATATTACTGATCAGCAAGTTATGAGTTTTCAAATGATACCTCACAAGGCATACCTCGTACAAAGATTATTACAGTAGTGTGTAGGGTTTGAATACAGGGGTGCATTCCATCATAGTGGGTGAGTCCAGAGAAAAGATATAAAGGAGTATAAGTGGCAAGAAAGGGTTTATGATTCTATAAGAGCAGAAATGTAGGCAAGAACAGAATTGTGACCATATCCAAAATCTAACCCCTTTTACAACCCTGCTTATCCAAGCACTATTTAACTGCAAGTCCATTTTAAAGCTTAGGTGCCCCAGCCAGGGTCACTTTCCCTAGCGCTCCCCGATTGCTCTACCCCCCATTTATCCAAATACTGTGGATTCCCCAAGCCCTTTTGGATAAGAAGGCTTATGCTGGGTTTTTTTGTTTTGTTTTGTTTTTGCCTATCTAGCTCACTGGCTACTATAAAAATCCATTCCTTATTCCACCAGATTAATACTGAGGATAGGTGGTGGTGACCCAAGTATATAAACTAAAGATAAATATTTTAAAAAACCACCCTAAACATTGATCACTATAACTTTCCTACAGCTAGCTGCCAGGTATAATTAATTTGTGCTTCCAGCCATATTAAATTGCTAACAAGAAATAACTTAAATAAAATGCAATTAGGGATATGCAGTTATTTCAGTCTGGGCAAAGTGACCCTCATTCTAATAGCCTGGTAGTTAATGAAGCTGACTTGAAAACATTTTCTTTTTCTCCCCCTTAACAGTATCTTTATTTTCTCCTAATCTTCATACTGAAGTTTCAAAATTTAATTAAACATGTTCACTATCTGGAGGAGGGAAGAAGCAAAAGATAGACCAGCAATGGAAATGGGAGACTAAGTACCCTTCTGCCAACTATAGCAGTCATACACTGGGTTGCTGTTAAACTGCTGTAGAAGGAAGCAGAAAATCTAAAGGCAAGCTAAGCAACAGGCAATGGGAGAGAGTGGTATTACCTCAGCTGGGACCATTTCTATATTGATTAAGGCTAAGAGTTAAAGGGAAACACAGCCAACTGCCCAACACTATTTTGTAAGATAGACCTCCATTTATTAGTATAGTGGCTCATTGTTTTTGAGAGGGGTCCCTGTTTTTTGAAATAATCCTCTGGTATTGGGCTTTAGGCTATGCTGAACAGAGGGGCTCCGTCATAGGCAGAGAGTCAGTACTCTGGTATCTTTGCACCTCTCTGTTCGAGGGCTCCCAAGAACAGAACTGTGATGAGTGGGGAGTATATAGGCAGGAGTTCCTTCTTCCTTTTTCAGAGGAGGTGAAAGATTCAAGCAAGACTCCATCCATACAAGGTTCATGCTTCCCTCTCCCCACACTCCTTTACTCACCTGTTGGGGTATGAATCTAGTTGCAATGGGGAGAAATCTCCTGGCTCTGAGCAAATGCCTTTCCCTTTTGTAGTTCTCTAGCTAGCCAGCAACTCTTTCCCTTCATTTTATACTGAATTTTCCTCCCAGAAAGGGACTTCTCTGATCACAGATGAGCTGCCAGCCTGTTTGAGGCAGATTACTTACCCAGAGGATGAATCTGTGAAGATCTATCATTTTGTTGTTGGGCTTCTGAATTAAATTTCCTTGTGACTTAGAAACCTTAGAGAAAGGGAGTGCTCTTAAAATAAAATGAGTGCCTGCAGCAGAGTGAATCTATGCCCATGAAAGGAGGAATTTATGGGAACTCTCCCAGGGTTATACAAAAGGTTGCTTAATGCAGGGGAGTTAGTTGGTTACTCAGCTCTTAGTGTAGAAGTCTTGTGGTCCCTGCTGATGCAATGTGTCTTGATCTCTTGTTGCTGGGTCAAAAGGCAAGTTGCATGAATTATTCTGGGTTTTAAAAAAAATCTTTTGTTCTATACATTTAAAAAGCCCAATTTTAACAGACAACATTGGGACCCGACACACTTGTGTATTCAACAGCTGGACCCATCTGTTATCCTAGGGCCACTGAAACACACACACTCGTCCAAATGTCAGAGTGTGGAGCAGCCCATCGGCAGCTACTTCTACAGATTTTGCATAGAATAAGACCGTTGACCCCTGTACACCATCTGAATAAGAGATTTTGGTTGCTGCACCTGCATAACTAACCAACTGGTATGTCAAGTCTTTTCCAGAGAAAAGTGTATTATCAATACATATGTATATTGAGAGGTGGCCCAGGGATCCAAACAGTTCATAGGTTTACAGCACATTAACTATGTTCATGGGAAAACACTGTTTTTTCTGCCATAAAAAGGGGTCTGTATAATATGTAAATGCCACAGGCATTAGTACAAGAAGTTACTTTTCCAGCATGTAAAAGTATGTTGTACCAATTCTCAGAAAATTCATCAGCAGCCTAGCCTCATGACAGACACAGAGGCAACTGCACGACTCTCATCACAACTGCCCATGAGAAATGAGCCAGACCAACTGATAAATTAGAGCTAAACATGGTCAAGAATAGTATTTTACAATAGGTAGGTTCACAGCACTATGCAAGTTTGAACTAGCTCTGAAGGAAAATTCTGTAGCTCCAATAGAACAGTCCCTTTCGTCTGTGACATGATGTTTCACAGCCATTCCTATACAGAAAAGTCCTAACAAATTTAATTGGGATAAAACCTATTACATTCTACAGAAATGTCTCTGATCACTTATAAACTAAAATAATCTTCTTTTTTTTAAACCAGGCTATAGAGTTCTATAGAGCAAATCTCATTTTCTAATACATTCTCAAGAGCAGTCATCTATAGAAGTTAACTTTTTCTATCGAATTATATAGGACTTTTCCGCAAGGATAGTAGTTTGTTTCAGATTGTGACAAAGGCAACATCACAAACTGGGAGGAAAACAAAAGATACACAAAAATGTGTTTAAATATGTGTACAATACTCTAACAGAGTATTTTCTAGGGATTCTGAAGGCCTTTTGGATTTAGGTGCGATGGACAGTATGCAATGTGAATTTTACCTACTGAGCAGCGATGCATGATCTACACATTTTTATTAAATGTTTTATTAAGGTTGTCTGATGTCATAATATACCTAATATCTCTGATCTAAGTAACATCTCCTTGATAGCTTTTGTCCAATTAGCTGTTACTATTATTCTTGGGAACTCAGCTGGGAGGAACCATCTAATAAATAAACCAACCAAGGCCTCTCTGAAAGATATTTGAGACCTGCTGTGTCTTTTGTTTTTTACACAACAATAACAATATGAAGAAACCACAGGGAACAGTTGGGTCCAGAGAACCATGTTTACTAACGATACACAAAAATGCCATACTTGTTGCTGCCCTGGCTGATTTCTGGCAGCATCTGAAACGTGGAATACAGAGAACACCACCACTGGGCTTACAAACTACTTAAAGAGATACTACCCTATTCCAACACACATCAGGGATCATTAAGAATATTAAAGAGTAGACCCTTAAAAAAACAAAGTCCAAGTGTCAGAGGTACTGAGTCCCTACAGCTCCCATTGATTTCAATTGGAGTCATGGGCAGTACCTCTGAAAACCAAGCCCACAATCGCCTAATATCTATGTATACTTGGGAGACAAGAAAAAAAGATGAATTACTTGAAATAGGAATTCAGAATAGAATGTGACTTGCTGATGACATCTCCCAAGGTAGAGTTCCAATCCAAAATGGTTTACAGTATGACATAACTCCTTAAAGAAGTTGGCCCAATAGAAGATATTGCCTCACCCACCCTGTCTCTAATGGAGGCATCTGAGGCATCTGAAAAATGGCCTTTAAAGGCCCCACAGGTCTACAGAGAAGAGAGAGTAGTGCAATAAGCCACTCAGAGCAGGAGCGATACCTGCAAACTTAGGTGGTGTGCTTTACTGCTGTAAAACAAACAAACAAAACAGAAACATAAAGGACATCCCGTGCATTTAAGGGCAAAGCTGACACAGAGCAGAACTTCTGACAGTTAAAAGAGATCCCACCCAGCTCCAAATACTCCCTCTGGGATCTGCTTGAGCAAAAAAATAATTCTAAAATACCACAACATGAACCCTAGACTTGGCTGCTCTTTACCCAAGCTTACGCCTTCTCTCCAGGGGTCTGTCCCCAAGGAGCTCACTGCAGGATTGTAGCTTAGCCATACAGAAGAAAAAGTGAAACTAACTACATGCAAAGTGATGTCAAAAATCACAAAGTAAAGGCTTGTCTACACTTACAGCGCTGTACTGGTGCAGCTGCACTGCTGTAGCGCTCAGTCAAGACACTACCTACGCCAATGAGAGAGCTGCTTCTGTCAGTGTAGGTACTGCTCCAGCCCAAGAGGCGGTAGCTATGTCAACTGGAGAAGGCCTCCCGTTGACATAGTGCTGTCTACACCGGAAGTTAGGTCCACACCACTGAGCGATTTAGTTATATCGGCATAAATTTGTAGTGTAGGCCAGAGCTAGCAAACTGAAAAAAAAAAATGAAAAATGAACCATCCTTTCTCACTAACATTTTTCAGATATAGCGATCTTTTAGGTTCTTTTAGGTGTTACTTGTTCTAACACTAGGTACACACGCTTTAAAAGAAATCCCACATTTCTCTGAATTGCCATTATCCCTTTAACTTCTTTCTTAATCTTCCGAGTACCTCTCAAGGAATGATGACTATTTTAAATGGAGAGTGTTAGGTTGAGTTTGCTTACAAATTTAGGCTTTATTGAAAAAATAAAGTAAAAAAAAAAAAACTTTTGATGAAATCTTAATATCAATATTTCTATTACTTTTTTTAAACCCAAATTGAAACTGTTTCTTTAAAAAAAAACAAAAAAAAAACAAACAAACCAGGCATTCTTCAGTTCTGTTTGCAGCTCAAACATCATAATATTGTGCTAGTGCATGAGAAACTGAACCTGTAACTGACTGAAAAACAACTATAAGCAAATAGGAAATTGACTCGTCTATTTTCATCTGCCAAGCTTAGTTAAATGTAAGCAATAAACAAAAGAAACAGTGAAGAGTAATTTGTCATTTTAAAATTCTGTTTTTGTTAAATAGGGTAAAGAAATCTGATCCATTGTAAATATATATTTTTTAACTTGACTGAAGCCCCTTGGTGGGGGAAGGGAATATCAGATTCACCCAAGCTCAGTTCTGTGTGGGAAGAGACACTTAGGGTGACATTTTCAAAGCAGGCCAGGAGATTTCAGCTACACAGCTTTCATTAATATCATTGGGTGTGTGTGGCTAAATCCCCTGGACTGTTTTCAAAACTGTCTCCCTACGTCCCCCAGCCCACCCGCTGTGTTAGCTCCTGCAGAGCCCAGCTAGTATGATTTTAGTTGGTTTGTCTAAATTCCTGACAAACATGAATGCATTTATTTTGAGTGAAGTGTAGAACAGGAACCATGCCACATGCTGGAGCCCATCATGGTTCTTGTGAATCTGTCCCCAAGGCACCTTATTGAAGGTAATGAATGGGAGACGGGCTGTTTTTGGTTTGGCCTGGATGTAGGCCTGTCTCTCTGTTTGAAATCTCCAGTAACAGAGCTGCTGCTGTAGAAGGAAAGCATTTCTGGTATAGCAAACAAAGGCAGCCGACTTTCCAAGATTTTTTACGTAATCTCCCGGCCTGCCAAGTGGCCCAGCACATGGTGTATGCAGAAGCAGTAGGAGACAGACAACTTTCATACCATGAATTCCTTTGATATGCTTTGACTGTGAATGACAAGAACATTTCCCACTTGAATCAATGGCAAAAAATTCTGGTTCGATCATGGACTGCCAAGCTAGCTACCCTGGCCTGACAGCAGTTTGTAACTTAGCTGTTATAAGCTTTCCCTACTGCCTGTTTTTTTTTGTGTGTGGTTTTTTTTGTAAATGAAAAATTTGCTTTCTGACATTTGATTTCTCAGCAGGATTGCTATGTGCACTAGTTGATAAGGGAGGCCAGCTGGCCAGGGAGAGCAAAAGCCAGGTCTTAAAGAATGTAAGTGGATTTACTTATGTGAACATGTATTGTCAATAGTTTTGTTATGCAATTGGCATCAAACTCACTCCAGAAGTTGGGAGCAAATTCTCCAGAATGTAGAGTTCATAGTAACAGACAAATAAACCCAGAAAGCCAAACTTTGAAATACTTGCACAGCTAATGCAAATGGAGTGCCCGTTTCTTGCCGAGCAGCATTTATGATTCTGAGAAATCTCCTCTAAGGGAATGTCTTCTCTTGCTGCGGTAGATAAAATGGTTTTCAGAGCGATGAGGCCCACAGGTGGGGGAGATGCAGGTGCCAAAGTCTGTTGCTACAGATGGCGTATTTGTTAAGTGATAAAGAAAAACACTGGGGCAAATTCAGCCCAGGAGTAAGTGGGTGCAACAAGCAACAGGGCCACATTCTCTTCTCACTTACTCTGGTGTAAATCTGGAATAACGTCACTTGTCATCAGTGGAGATACACTAGTGTGAGAGGAGAATCTGGACCCTGGCGTCAATGAAAGGTGTGTGGACCTGACATCAGTGGCAGTTGCCCTTACTCTAGAGCTGAATTTGGCTCATCGTGAGGACATTTTTTAAAAAAAAACCACCGTTTGTGTTCACTGGTTCAGCTGTCTGGGTATTATCTTATTGGCTTCCTATAGCATATGTTCAACAGCAAATTTGTCAGCCTTAGGCTTTCAGAGGAGTCACTGGCTGTTAAGAAGGCAGCAATGAGAAGGCATGGAGGAGCTAAAATCACCATCTATGACAGGTGAATTAATCAGTCCCAGTATTGATCCAGAGCTTTGGTTCTAACTTGTACTAACTTTTTTCACCATTACCAGAATCCTTGGCAGCTGCCTGAGTTCTTTTTTTTATTATTATTATTAAAGAGATCTGACATGTCATTGGCTTTATAGGGAAAAGGTGCAGGGAATGTTATTCTTATGCAGCATCCAAATAATTTAAATGAAGATGAACATTTTGTTAAACTCTCATCTCTTTCATTGGGGTAGCCGGTATGTCTCCAAATGCCTGCTGACTTAAATGGTGGCAGCTGCATGAAATGGACTTGTGTATCACAAGCACTGTGCAATAGGAGATAACGGATGGGTTAGGACTTCAAAGAAACTGGTTGTAACCATTCCGAAGGCATAGGGCTGCTGCCTCTGACAGTTGGTAGCTCCAAGCTCAAGTGTGTGGCCATGGGCTCCCAAGCAGCTGGAAGTTTGCCATATCTTGGAGGTGATGTACATTAATCCTGAGGGTGGGGGAGTTAGAAGATGGAGGTTAGAAAGGAGCCAACGATTGTGATACTTCCATCGGCCTCGTTTGGTTCATCCACAGCCTGGCAGTAGTATCAAAACAAGGAAAGGGTTGGAATGAGGGAGGGAAAGAAGTGGGCCACTTCTAGTTTAAAGTCTACCACGTTGATTTCTAAACCTCTATGAAAACTTAATTCAGGAGAAGAGCTGTGCTCAGAAATGCAGAGGCCCCTGCTGCAAGTTAAAACAGCCTCAAAGATGCGCTAACTTGAACTGTGATATTGTCTCTGGCCCCAAGGGAACATTCTGACACGGGGAATAGCTGGAACACAAGGTTTCAGAGTAACAGCCATGTTAGTCTGTATTCGCAAAAAGAAAAGGAGTTCAAATAAATTGGTTAGTGTCTAAGGTGCCACAAGTACTCCTTTTCTTGGAACACAAGGGGCATCCAGGCATGCTGCCTTTTGTCAGGAACACTCCATGTACTGGGAGAGCCAGGAGGGGTGTAAGTGTGGGCAGGAGGGGGTAGAACTGATATGGTAGCTCTGCACTACCCAGGGATTCTCCTATGCTGATAGCATTCCTGAGGACTGGTTCATCAGGCTTATGGCCCCTTTATGCTGGGTCTGTTACAGGACAAAGAAAGAATCAACACCAAAAATCCATTTGAATTGTAAATCTAAATAAAGAGTGGCTACCGGAAGGGGGCTTTCCTAATAAGGCACTCATCACCTTGCTTTGGGGAGATTTCTAACAAAAGACCTTTGTCCCAATTTATTTTTGTGACATATCTCCTGCTAAGGTAGGTAAGTGTTTATGTCAGAGCTCCATGAACCACATGCAGCTAACCAGCATGATGTAACTAACCTTTCTATTATTCAGTAAAAGGTTATCTGTGTAGTATATAACCATAGGCCACAAAGATAATCCCACCAACATGACTACCATGTTGTACATCTGTAGTACAGAAGTGAGGATACCACACCTGCTAAAAAATAACAACACAGCCCAGAGGAGATCTCCTTCATCATTTCCATACTTTATTGCTACCAGCACCTTACTAATTACTTCTATCGGGTAAACCCATTCCTGCTGTCAAAAACTCTTTTTTAGTATGTAATGATGCTTACTGTTCTTTCCTGAGAGTCAGTATTCAACACCTATGGGGCTGGGTGCAGTCCCAGCATATCACCTCACAGCACAGCAGGCACCCTGCCTCAGTTTCCCCTCACCAGTTCACTTGCTGAGGAGGCTGAGAGCTCCAGCCAAGTCACAAAAAGTCCATCCCTTCTAGGTCCAAAGGCCAAACAAGCCCAAAACAACTCTTCTACCCCACCCTCTCTGGGCACAGTCCTTCCTTCTCGAGGGTCTGTCTTCTCTTATATATCCTTCCAACACTGTCCTTTCCTGGGCCCTGTTCTAGCCCCTGTGAGCTCTGTTCAATCTCTCCGTCCTCCTCTTCACAAGATCCACTGCATCACCTCAAGAGGTGGCAATATAGGGGAAACCCACCCCAACCCCTACTATAGAGTCCAGGTCTTGGGAACTCTAAACAACTGGGCCCTGCAACTCAAACCAAGATTCACTCTCTTTCCTTCCCAGGGCTTCTGACTATGTACTGGCTTTTCCAGAGAGGTCTTTTTAGCCCCAATCCTGTATTCAAACTTCTCCCCATAGGGCAAGATAACTGCAGCCTCCCTCCTTCCTGGGGCTGTGCTTCATTTCTGGCAGGCTTCCCCAGCTCTCTAGGGCTCTGTTCTACTCCAGGGACAATTCTCTCTGAAAGAGTCTCCTTGACTCTCCCCCTAAACCACAGAGCAAGGCTTTATCACGCTCAAAAAGTAATACCCTAACTGGCACCAGGCCCCCATTTCCAGCTTGAGTCCACCAGTTCTTCCTGAACACCTATTCTGGCTCGAACCATGCCTTGGAATAGGGTTGGCTGGGGCTCCAGGTCCTTGCTGCCCTTGAAGACACTGTTCCCACTAAGCTGTGCGCATGTGCCCTCGCACACAGATCTGAAACCCCGTGCACACGACTAAACCCCACGTGCACAAAAAATGAAATACTACATCGGCACCAGGCCGAAATATCATTTACGGACAACTTTTGACATTGTTCACCTGCCATCTATCAACACAGCCAGATTCTACTAGCTGGCAAGAGGGGGAAAGGAGGGCAATGAATTGTACCCCTCCCCGCCAGCATTTTGAATGTGGATCATGTCGGGACCCGCACATCTCCTTGTAGTCTGTTCATTTGGCTGTGTACAAACTCAAGTATGTGTGAATAAATCAAAATGCCTGGCTGTAGTTGCTAAGGAACTGCAAAGATTTCCCAGAAATGAACAAAGGTAAGTGTTGTTTTTGTGATTTAAAATCTTTCAAAGGTATTGGACTTCATACATTTACTCGTGACGTTTTACCATTTTCCCACGTTTTTTTGCCACAGATGCATGGACGTAATCGGAACTGTCAAGTTTCCTTCCCCACTCTGAACTCTAGGGTACAGATGTAGGGACCTGCATGAAAGACCCTGTAAGCTTATTCTTACCAGCTTAGGTTAAAAACTTCCCCAAGGTACAAACTTTGCCTTGTCCTTGAACAGAATGCTGCCACCACTAAGCGTTTTAAACAAAGACCAGGGAAAGAGCCCACTTGGAGATGTCTTCCCCCCAAAATATCCCCCCAAGCCCTACACCCCCTTTCCTGGGGAAGGCTTGATAAGAATCCTCACCAATTGGTACAGGTGAACACAGATCCAAACCCTTGGATCTTAAGAACAATGAAAAAGCAATCAGGTTCTTAAAAGAAGAATTTTAATTAAAGAAAAGGTAAAAGAATCACCTCTGTAAAATCAGGATGGTAAATACTTTACAGGGTAATCAGATTCAAAACATAGAGAATCCCTCTAGGCAAAACCTTAAGTTACAAAAAGACTCAAAAACAGGAATATACATTCCCTCCAGCACAGCTTATTTTACAAGCCATTAAACAAAAGAAAATCTAATGCATTTTCTAGCTAGATTACTTACTAACTTTGCAGGAGTTGTAAGCCTGCATTCCTGATCTGTTCCCGGCAAAAATATGACACAGACAGAGCAAACCCTTTGTTCCCCCCCTCCAGCTTTGAAAGAATCTTGTCCCCTCATTGGCCATTTTGGGTCAGGTGCCAGCAGGGTTACCTTAGCTTCTTAACCCTTTACAGGTGAAAGGATTTTGCCTCTGTCCAGGAGGGATTTTATAGCACTGAATACAGAAAGGTGGTTACCCTTCCCTTTATATTTATGACAGGAGCTATACACAAACTTCCGGTATCCGGATCTGAATGATCTCCCATTTGCCCTTTTGTCGAGTCACTTTGTTAAGAACATTGAAATAGTAGCCATATAATAAAAGTATTAATTTTAAATAAACCAATCTGGTAAAAAAATCAATCCCAAAATGTCACTGTCTAGAGGTCTAAAGCGTAAAAGAACAGCAACTTCATTTAAATCTGGGGATGGCTGGATCAGACTATAGAGACGGTTACACCAAAGTCACATAGTGTAATGCTTGTTAAACTTCGTGAAATATTCACATATGACGAGGACAATGGAGTGGTTTGTGTATATTTTTGAGATGCCAGAGCTTCGGGAGAATTTTCAACGTGAAGAATGTGGAACAATGTATGGAAGTTGGATTTCTTAAAGCATCATCTGTCAAGTAAGTCTCATGTAGATAGTGTAACAAGACTTAGAAACAAAAATCCTTCCTTACCGAGAGGATTGCTTAGCATGATTCTTGAAAGTCCAGCTGAAAAGCAGAGAAGGCAAATTAATCTTGAACTAAAGCGTTCAAACCCAGAAGAAATCAAGGTACTTATTGACAGTGTGTTGTTGGCTATTAAAATGAACAGCTCAATGCTTTCTGTTCAGGATATTAATGACCATATTCATGAAGAATGGTTAAATTTCCTTTTTCTAAGTATTTAAAAATGACATTTATAAAATAACATGGTGTAAAACTATTATTATCACAAATTGCAAATTAAAACTTCTAAAATGTATAAGCATTTTACTTGCTTGGGCGCATTTGCCTCATGGTGCACAAATTTGAACTCTGCTTCAAAAATTTCCACAGAAGAAATTTTTTGCGCACACTGTCTGTCAAAAATTAGAGGGAACATTGCTTGAAGAGGACAGGTAAGCCTGTTACAAACTATCTCCAGCTGAACATTAAGGTTCTGTCAGTCCTAGTGAAAGTAGTCTGATCCCCATCAAGGATAGATACCACTACAATTTATTCTGTTTGCAAGAATTTTAGTTCACATGTTAATGTCCATATTCAAAAGCAATATTCAAATGGCCCATAAGAATTCTCTATTCAAGAAATATCTGAAATTTATACTATGTGGGTATTTTGTTCCTGTTTCTAGAATGTGATTAAAAAAAGACGAGTTGTATCTCTGTAGATATTTTTTGTAGAAAACTCTAAGAAAACAGTCTAGAGCAGGTGAATTGTTCCTGAATAAACTTTTAGACTAGGATTTTCAAAAGCACTCAGCTCAGCGTCACCCTATCTCTGCTCCTATTGAAGCCCATGGGTGTTTCACCACTGACTTCAATGGTAGCTGAGTTAGGTCAAAGCTAAGCACTTTTGCAAACTCCACCTTAAGTGTGTCTATGTTTGTACTTCTTGGATATTTAGTGATCTGATTAGATGTATGTGTAGATAAAGCAGGGTTATTGAGGATGAGGGGTTGATTGGTTGTTTAATTCCTAGGTTTGAGTCTGGAGCCTCTGAGTTATATAGTTTTTCTTAGTATTTTGCAAATTCATTTCAAAGTATTGTGTATTGTCATTTGAACTTCTACTTTTCAAGTTTCTAATGGCTGGTAGTGGTCTTTGTTCAGAGGAACCACTAAGCAATTGTAGCAGAAAGCAATTAGGTTTGTCAGCAGAACAATATATTTTTAAATGTCAAAGTGTTTCTTATCTGTACATGTGCACAGTAATATACTCTGTTCAAATCTGAATCTCTTTAACCTATTTCTAAGTGTCATGTCTACCCAATACGGTTTCAGCATTTGTTGTTGCACTTTTGGATTTCTCCTTCAATCTCATTTATTTCCTGCCATTGTAACATACAGCACAATGTACCTGTGTAACCCTTTTGTGCAGAGCCTATTGGGGGACAGATGCTCAGCTGGTGTAAATTGTCATCGCTCCATCTATGAAGCAATGGACAAAAATTTACACCAGCTGAGGATCTGCAGCTAGAAGATGAAAGTCCTCTTACTAGTTGGTACAGGGTGGACTGGGATCCTTGAAACACGCTCTGCTCAGCAGCCACTCTCAGGAGTCTTCTCCTTATGTTCAACCCCTTCTCCAAGTTAGAGGTTTCCTGCAGAAGCCACTGCTCACTGCAGCTTTTTTGAAGTCTCTGCCACAGTCTGGCTCTTTATGAAAACCAGCTTCCCTCAGTCAGGTCCCATTGTGAGGCTGTTAATGAGGCACAGGTGGGCTGAACCAGTTCCCTCTTAATGAGTCACATTAGTACAACTGTGTGTGGAGTATGCAGAACATGGATTTATTACACAGGACAAAGCATATTTGACTAAACTCATACAGTAACTCCCCACTTAACGTCCTCTCGCTTAATGTTGTTTCAATCTTATGTCCCTGCTCAATTACAGAACATGTTCCATTTAAAGTTGTGCAATGCTTCGCTACAATGTCGTTTGGCTGCCTGCTTTGTCCACAGCTGGCAGCCCCTCTATCATCTCCCCTACATGCCCCCAAACAGCACCTCCCGCCCACCAGCAGACCCCGCGGATCAGCGCCTTCCCTCTCCTCCCTCCTCCTCCTGCCCGTGGCAATCAGCTGGCTTGTGGCATTCGGGGGGGGGGGGGGAGCGAGGACTTGGCACACAGACTCCCCCTCCCTCCCCTGCCTCCCAAACGCCACCAACCAGCTAATTGTCACAGGCAGGAGGCAGGCGAGGGAGAGGGGAGGCTGAACACTGAGTCCTCGCTCCTCCCCGTTCCCTCGTGCCTCCTGAACGCCTCAAGCCAGCTGATTGCCGAGGGCAGGAGGCAGGGGACGGAGGGGGGAGGAGCAAGGACGCGGCGTGCGGAGTAAAGGGGGAAGGGGGGAAGAAGAGTCGGGTTAAGGGTGGGGACTTGGGGGAAGGGGTGGAGTGCGCGGGCCGAGGATTGAGCCCCCCACCCCTGGTGCTTGCAGAGCAGGGGAAGCTGCTACTGCTGCTGCTGCACAACGTGCTTCTCCTAGCCTACGGCACCTTCAGCCGCCTTGCCTGCCTCATTGTCCCCAGTGCCAGTGGGCTGTGCCTGTGTGGGGTAAGGCAGGGGCACCTCCCAACTATAGTACTGTACTGTATGGCAAAAAACAATTTCCCTGGAACCTAACCCCCCCATTTACATTCATTCTTATGGGGAAATTGGATTCGCTTAACATCGTTTCACTTAAAGTCGCATTTTTCAAGAACATAACTACAACGTTCAGTGAGGAGTTACTGTACTGGTGTAACTCCACTGAGCCAAATTTTGCTCCCAACTATATCCAAGCAACCCCACTAATTTAACCAAGAGCAGAATTTGTCCCATTGTGGCTACAAGTTAGGCCTTGGTGAGTGCTTGGTTTGTGAATACCCACACAGAACTGACATGATCATACAGTTATCCTTAGTCACAGAACAACTGTATTTAGAACAGCAGTTTTGGGCTGTACAGGGTAGTCAGGTTAGGCAACGTGCAGGAAATAATAGATGCACACACACACACCCCCTAGACTCTGAGTACATAAGCAAAAAGGAGTACTCCTCAATGGTTATGAAGGCCTTGGTAGATCATCATGGACAATTTACTGACATAAATGTTGGCTGGTCTGAATAGTTCACGATGCGCAGATTTTTAGAAGCAGTGCAGTTTTCGACAAGCTGAAAGTGGGGACTTTTTCAACAGATTGTCCAATTGACATGAATGGGGTTTATGTGCAAATTATGATTATTCATGACCCAGTCAACCTTTTATTTCCCTGGCTCAGATGCCAATGAGCTGGACACAAACAAAACATGGAAAGATTTGTTTGCCACCTGAGCAGATGGAAGGGCAGGTGGAGATGTCTCGGGAAAAGGTTTGATCTCAGTGGGAAATATATTCCCCCAAGTACTGCTGCATGCTCTGCATTGCATAACATCTGTGAGACCAAGGCTGAGACCCTATCCCCTGGGTGGATGAGCGAGGTGGCCAGGCTGTCTGCTGAATTCCAACAGCCTGAAAACAAGCTAGTTAACAGCCACTGCCAGTGCAGTTCAGGTGAGGGAAGCTTTAAAAGCTTACTTGGACAGTGGGCAACAGCCTGCCAGTGTTTCTATGGATATGTCTGCACCAGACTGGAAGGTATAATTTTCAGCTCAAGGAGGCATACCTGTGCTAGCTCTTTTCTAGTGTGCTAACTCAATCAAAGCTCGCATGGGTATGTCTCCTTGAGCTGGAACTTATACCTTCCAGGTCTAGTGGAGACATACCCACAGAAACACTGGCAGGCTATTGCTCACTGTCCAAGTAATTATTAGTGCAACCAGTGGTACATTGTATTTGTACACTGCTTGAGTGGGTCTTTTTGTTTTGTTCTGTAACATAGCATTAATTAATTAATGTTAAGAAATATTTGACAGGAGTACAGAAGACTGACAGTGAGCAATTGTAAAATAATTGTTGGTTATTGACAGACTGAGCAAAGGCAATTGTTTCTGTAATATATATGGATTATGGACTTTGAAGTATTTGTTTATTTAGTTAATGAGGTATGGAATCCTTTCTGGCCATATGGATTACTTTCTAGCACTATAGGCAGCTCTGCAATGCTAGCAATTACAATAAAGATGCAAACAACATGTACGGTATTAGCCACACAATATGCCAGCATCACAAAAGAGAGGCAGCCACTTACAAACAACTGTGGCTCTGCTAACTGCACACCATAGCTATGCACACAAAGTGCAATGTGCAGACTGGCTGTCAGCGCATCACAGATGACAGGACTTACAATCAAAGCAGTTCTTTTTGTTCCCTGCAGTAGAGTGCAATGAAAAATGACTTGGAGCAGGGGGGCTCGAGGAGCTGGGGGTATATGATCCCTGCCAGTAGCCAATATTGTCCAGGCTTTGGAATGGGTGGAACTACAACAGTGGTGTCCTTGGTACTCCCTAGTTAACAATTAATTCAAGCAGCTGGGTCTGCAGTCCCAGTAGCTGCTGTATGTCTTTCTGCACCTCTCTGTCCTTCCTCCTCTCTTCAAGCAGCTGTTCATGCCACTCCCTAGCATCCTCTGCATTTTGCCTGGAGCCCTGTACAGTCTCAGAGAACAGGTCCTCCTTTGTGCACTTCCTTTTGGCCCTGAGAGTGACCTGATGCTCTACAGGTGTACGTGGGGCGCTCTTCAGGATTCTCCCGGCTGAGGTCAGTGATAAACAAATGGAGAACAATGGTTAGGCTGAGTAGCGGCTGGTGTTCCACACCAGATAACTGTTGCAGCTAGTCAGATTTTCCCACCTCATGCAGTATTCATATGCGCACCACCTCAGAATTACAAGAGCATCATGAGTCTTAGATCCTACAGAAGGGTGAGTATATTGGAGTTCTTAACCAAGCCATTTAAGAGGAACAGGTGGAGGAGGGGGTTATTGTGGTATATAAAAGGATACTGTTTAGTAAAAACAGCTGCACCTATTTCAGACAGTCGTGATCCCTAAGTATTTATCCAGGAGACAGATCCCAGAGTGGCAGAGCAAGGAGCTGTTCAAGAGGCCTGGAGACATATGCAGCCAAGCTGTTTTCCACACTGATCCCCCTCAGTGGTTCTGGTGGAGTGGCATGAGAATGTGTCATACCACAGTGTGCTGGCCAAAGCAGCTCTGCCTTGCAATGTCCAAGCAAAGCTTAAATATTCTTCGCTGGAAAAGGTCTGGAAACTGCACTGACAGACTGGAAAGCTAAATGTGTAAAAATTAACAGGCTGCTCCAGCCAGAGGCCGTAGCACTGCAAAGGCCAGTGGGTGAGATGTGTTTGCTCACTTCTGTGCTCTGTCCCCACCCCAGCCATGCTTCACCCAGAATTTTTCTAAGGTCAGTGTGTATCCCCTCTATACTAACTGTACCACATGAAGGTGCTACGTATGTATGAGTTTGTGGCTGGAGTTCCCGGTGCCTTTCCAGACAGTGTACAGTGCCTCCATATCAGTGTAATGTCACAATGCTACTCAACTATAAGAGGAAATGTACAGTAGGTTGTGGGATCTTGAGCTACTAATTCTAAGTGCACTGTATGTGTTTCTATTCATAATTTATGGTGTCTTGCCAACCTACCTGTAAAGTTTTTAAAGCACTGCTCTGTTGTTAGAGAACTATGATGTGTGTATGCAAACCCTGTATATACATGCAACCCTATGATTTCAACCTCATGAAACCATTTATTACTAATGCTGCCTCATTTGCTTTGCTATGAGCATTGCACTGTTGATGCAGTAAGGGCCTTTGCAATAAAAATGCTATTTGAAAAGAAAAATTTTCTGCAGGCATCCGCTTGTCTGCCAGTTTGGGGGAGGATTTGATTATAACGTAGGCACTGGAGCACATCTCATCTCACAAATATAAATGGAGGGAGTGGCAAGTTAATTTGGGTGCACTGAGAATGTGAGGTGCCTGTGGGAGTGCCATAGCTTTGCCTGCACACACTCATCTCCCCTCAGGCACAAGGAAATCAAGCACCTCACTCCTGGACCAGGCAGCACCACCAGAGCCAGAGTGAGGAGCTTGCTCTCAGCAAAATGGCAGCAGGTAATAGGAACATCTGTGGCTGTGAAGACCATGCTGAGCATTTCAATGTAAAGTGAATTATGATCACTAACATAGCCTCCATTTAAAATTGAATTGATAGTTCTGTGTTAAATGATAGTGTCCCTAGGGGTAAGCTCAGCTCCTGTGTGCTAGAGTTTTCAGAACAATAGGGTGAACGGTACCCTGTACAATTCTCTTCAATTGGGAGACTCTTAGAAGCACACAAAGAATGAATACAGTGACCACATACACAGTTACCCAAGCAGGAACCACCCCTCTATCAATGACCACCTACTGAGGAAATCCACCAGACTCTGTGATATCGTTGGGTATGTGAGTATGAATACAGCATAGATTGGTGCTTGGGCTCTCTCGGATTGTGTATGAGGGTAACTTATAAACAAACAAGAGACAGTTTAAAGAAACTTTGCTCATGCCCAGAGGAAAAACAATGAGGAGAGAAAAGGTCCTGGTAGGAAACAAAAAAAAAGTGTGTGTGTGTGTGTGTGTGTGTGTGTGTGTGTGAGTGAGTGAGTGAGTGAGTGAGTGAGTGAGACAGACTGGTTCACCTAGGACTGGTTCACCGCTCTGTGCACCTTGTAAATGCCCCTGCAAGGTCCAAATTGGGAGATAATTGATTAGGACTGGGCAATTAACCAGTTAACGAGGCGAATCAACTCACACACTTTTTTTTGTTTGTTTCCTACCAGGACGTTTTCTCTCCTCATTGTTTTCCTCTGGGGACTGTCATCCCCTCCCATGAGCAAAGTTTCTTTAAACTGCCTCTCTAAGGGTACATCTACACTACGAAATTAGGTCGAATTTATAGAAGTCAGTTTTTTAGAAATCGTTTTTATATATTCGAGTGTGTGTGTCCCCACAGAAAAAGCTCTAAGTGCATTAAGTGCATTAACTCGGCGGAGTGCTTCCACAGTACCGAGGCAAGCGTCGACTTCCGGAGTGTTGCACTGTGGGTAGCTATCCCACAGTTCCCGCAGTCTCTGCTGCCCATTGGAATTCTGGGTTGAGATCCCAATGCCTGATGGGGCTAAAACATTGTCGCGGGTGGTTCTGGGTACATATCGTCAGGCCCCCGTTCCCTCCCTCCCTCCGTGAAAGCAGCAGCAGACAATCATTTCGCGCCTTTTTTCTTGAGGAAATGAGATTCAAAAGTTCGTGGTTCTTTTCCTGTCTACCTGGCCAGTGCATCTGAGTTGAGAGTCCTGTCCAGAGTGGTCACAATGGAGCACTCTGGGATAGCTCCCGGAGGCCAATACCGTCGAATTGTGTCCACAGTACCCCAAATTCGACCCGGCAAGGCCGATTTAAGCGCTAATCCACTTTTCAGGGGTGGAGTAAGGAAATTGATTTTAAGAGCCCTTTAAGTTGAAAAAAAGGGCTTCATCGTGTGGAAGGGTGCAGGTTTACATCGATTTAACACTGCTAAATTCAACCTAAAATCCTAGTGTAGACCAGGGCTAAAACACCTATAGGAAACTTCTCCATCTTTTGCCCACAAATGTGCATTCGATGGAGGGGGTAACACCCACATCTCTGTTTCTGCCCACCTGTCTTCACATTCTGGGTAACCTTTTACACCATTGGACAGCACAGCACAGCACCCCTGCTTTTGAAGTCTCACCATCTCCTTCCTCGCCTGTCTTTTTCTTCTCCTGCAGCCTCACAGTCATACCGGACGTGGAATTTGTGCTGCAGTGAAATCTCAGTGGCATTTTACACTATGTCAATGTGGGCAGTCACAAACCTTAACACACATTGCTGAGGACTGCAAAATGACAAAAGGGCGGATTGTAGCAAGGGCACAGCCTCCTGGTTTAGAGACCGTGACCCAAGACAAACCTTCCTGGAGGTCTTTGTGCCTTGAACACCGTTGGTAGGAACTCTGTGGCATGGCTTGACTGGATTGCATATGCCAAATATATAAGTCAGTAATTTCCCGCCTTTCCTTCTTGTGTCATAGACAGATTGCTTTACTAGGGACATCAGTGTCTACACATTCCTCCGTGACTTTAACGGCAGCTTCTAAAGTAGCAGATTGGTGCCTTCAATCCCAAACCCTAGTGACCTCAGGGAATCTCTGTAACAGCTGTTCCAAAATAATGGAATCCTTGATCTCCCCAGCTCTTCCGTCATCTGGTCTCAGCCACCTAGGTGCCCAATCAAATAACTTCTGTGCAAAGGCCCTAGGTCTTGCCCCCTCTGACCAACTTGCTGCTCAAAACTTCTGTCTGTATCATTCTTCCCACAGAGCAATCCAGTCTAAAATGGCTGTATTTATGGTGTCATCATCCACAGCTTGTTCATCACTCAGACTCATATAAGCAGTTTGAGATTCTCCAGAGAGGTAGGGAGCCAATCTGATGGCCCATAACCTCTTTTTCCAGACCCCTCCTGAACCCTCTTGAACATTAACAAAAAGGTATTGGGATCATCTGTCAGGCCCATTTTGCACAGCTCCATGCCCATCATTCAGTTATCACTCTCTGTCAAGACACTCACCAGCCGCTAGAGCTGTTGCTGCACCTGAGACTGACCTGCAATAAACTGCTGTCGGCTTTGTTGTTGTTCTGCTTGCTAGCAGTGGCGGATTAGCCACTGGGTCAATGGGGCCCATGGCCAGGTGCCCCGACCAATCGGGGGGCTCTGAAAAAATGGGTGCCCCTGCACCCCGACACCATTTCCCCAGCAAGAGTGCCAAGCGGAGTGGCGGACTGCAGGCAGAAGGGGTGTGGAGGGGCCCCACTTGCTCTGGCCCAGGGTCCCACAAAAGCTTAATCCACCTCTGCTTACTAGAATAACAAGGATTGTCTTTCTGTGAGCTGGCTCCATTGAAACTCCTGAAAGGCCTTCTTATTGGTTCCCCTTTCCAGGCTTTGCCAACACTGAAGTAGGAAGTTCCTGGACAAGCCCCCAAGTGTCACAGGGCATGCTCCCTCAACCCTGAATTTCCCTTTGCAAGCAGTCCTCACCCACGCTTACATTAGGTCATCATAGTGTACTTTTTTACAGTATGTTATGCAGCTTCATGTCCCAACATGATAATGCTTTCCCCAAGCTTCAACATATCCCCTTTGGCACGGGGGGAGGTCTCAATTCTCTATGATCTTGAGCTTCTTTGCCCTTCCTTCCAGCCTCCCTTTCTCCGTTTCTGTCTTCCATGTAATCCTCCCGGGCTGATGAGCTGAATTGCCTCACTAACTGGTTAATCAGTTATCTCCCAATTTGGCCTAGGCAGGGGTGATTACAAAGTGCACCAAGTGGTGAGCCAGCCCTAGGCTATTCCCACTCTGTCACAGGCTCCTAAGCCACTTAGGCTCTTTTGAAAATGCTACCCATAAACCTTAATGAGATTTTGTATTCTTTATCTTGAAATTTCTGTTTTAAGAATATGAAACCAATCTTGTGAGTCTGTGATCTCTTCTATCAAAGTGTATGGCTAGGATTTATGCAGCCTAGTTAGTATGTTTCTTTGATATGTGCAACTGATGATCCAAGCATTTATCCCACCCAACTCTTTTTCATTTTTACTTTATCCCGTGTTGTTACATGAGGCGTATGCATGTTTTACTCAGAGTTCTAGTTTTTTATGTCCTAATATATACAGTTTTCACCATTTTTGCATATTTGTACTACTTCCTTACATTTCCTGTGCAAGTTTCAAGTATCTCTATGCTGATACTCTCTAAACAACTTCACACTGATGCCAGTACAATGCTCTGTTCACGTGTAATGTGGCCCACTTGCCTCTCATGAGTACCCCTGTCGGCCAGGTGTGTCTGCACCTGCACTGCTGCTTGTGGTGACCACTGCTGACAGTTAACCTTCTCAGGCAGATTTTTCAGTGATTCAGCCCTCCCGCCGAGTCACACACAGTCTTTAGGCTTACAACAAAATAAACCCCCTCTGGAGTACTCAGTCCAACAGGGCCCATCACAGTGCCCTTAGCTATGTCTCTATCTGTAACCCTGTCCCTGGACTCAGTCCTCAATCAGTCCAACAGGGCCTATCATAGTGCCCTCAGTTAGTATCTTTACTGACTCTCTCTGGGCTGACTGTTCTGCCCCCATCTGGGCTAGCATTCAAATGGTCCTTCTCAAATGGTCCCTGCTCTGGGATAGAGCAGCACTCCAGGGCTCCCTCCCTGGACACTCTTTGCCTCTTGGCAAGTCTCAACTGATCCCAGCTGAGTCCTTCTCTCAGTTCAGTCTTCTTCTGGGGGGTGTATCAAAGTCCACAAATGCTGACCTCTATAGGGTCTTCAGCCCCTTCCCCAGACTTGGTTAAGCTCCCCTTCTTCAGGGCCTTGGGCACTCCACCTGTGGCCAGTGGCCCAAACTCTCCACCTTGGCCACTCCACCTGTGACCCAGGTCCACCCAGTACTTCGTGTCCCAACCCATGGCTCCTATGAATATCACCCAACTCTGCGGCTACTGGTCCCTGGGCCACTTCCCTGCAGCTCCATTCATCTTTATTGTTACCCTTAGCTCAGGGCTGAAGTCTTGCTTGAGTCCCTGCAGTCAGCCAGGAGCACCTTCCTTGCTCCCCTGGTCCCTGCCAGAAGCTGCTCTGTCCAGCCCTGCAGCCAGCCAAGAGCATCACCCTTGCACCTCTGACTCCAGCCAGCAGCTGACTTTGCTCTGTCCAGCAGCTCCTTTTATATGAGCCTGCTAGACTCTGATTGGCTGCTTCCCCACAGCTTCTCTAGGCAGTCTGGAGGACTCACCTCTACTGCACTTTTCCTGGGCTAGGGTGTAGTAGAATCATAAGGTCTGCAGCAGGCCTGCAGCCTCAAAGGGCCTGATACACCCCATCACATCATGCTATCTCCATTGTTTCTACTCTTTCATATTCCATAAATATTTCTCAATGTATCCATTTTTGAAGTACCACAACTAGAAAATTTTCCTTCCTCTGCCAAACCATGAGTAACTTTTTAAAAAGTGAATCTCTAGTAAATTTTCAAAATTTTCATTGTCAATTGTCAATTTCATTGAAAATTTTGGCTTTTGAAATTAACATGAAATTAAAATGAAATTAAAATTAAACAATAACAAAACAGCTAGACTTACTCGTTAAAATAAATGGAGGCCATGTTGTTCCTTTGAAAAGGACTGCACTGATATGGAAAGCCTTCATCTCCCATTCATTTCAGCTAGAAAACAGTTGACTTTTAAATGTTACTGAAGAGTAACATTTAAGGCTCAGGACTGCGAATGAGGAGAGTTGGGAGGTTCTAAGCCTGGCACTGCCAATGTATCCTGTGCTACCTTGTATAAGTCACTTCCCAACTCTGTGTCTTAGTTTTCTCATCTATAATATGTAGCTTATTATACATACCCTATAATATGAGGGCTTTGAGGAATAAATACAAAGTTTATAAAGCATTTGGAGATCATTGGAAGGATATATATAATACAAAATATATTTATATGGGGTGTAACGTGTACTTAATATGGAGAGTAGGGTAAATGTAGTTTTGTTTTAATTTAACTTGTTTTTGTTTACCTTTTCGAGAGATGGTGGTGCAGGAGTCATACATTAAAGAGACAATGTACCAGAGTGATCTGGTTGGATAAAAGAAGAGACAGCTGGAACTTTTGATTGCATATACCTAGGTAACTTTTAGAATGTTTTCTGTGAACTGTACCTTTCAGTGTTGACAATTCTCACAATTTTGTCATGAGTCTTGTGATATTTGGTCATTTTTTTAAATCCCCATTTGATTATGTGAGAATCTCTGCTATGACTAAAGTAAATGCATAGATCTCATGGTGGCAGAGAAAGGTTAAAAAGGTAATTCTCAAATACCAGAAGGCAAATAGAGATAGTTAAGTTCAAAGCTAAATGCAAAGAGTTACAAAGGGATCTCACAAAACTGGGTGATTGGGCAACAAAATGGCAGATGAAATCCAATATTGCTAAATCCAAAGTAATGCACATTGGAAAACATCATCCCAACTATACATACAGAATGATGGAGTCTAAATTAGCTATTGCCACTCAAGAAAGAGATCTTAGAGTCATTGTGGATAATTCTCTGAAAACATTGCAGCAGTAGTCAAAAAAACTACCTATGTTAGGAACCATTAGAAAAGGGATAGATAATAAGACAAAAATATCATAATGCCAGTATATAAATCCATTGTATGCTCACACTTTGAATACTGTGTGCAGTTCTGGTTGTCCAGTCTCAAGAAAGATATATCAGAATTGGAAAAGGTACAGAGAAGGGCAATAAAGATGATCAGGGGTATGGAACTGCTTCCAGATGAGGAGAGATTTAAAAGACTGGGTCTTTCAGCTTAGAAAAGAGATGACTAGGGAGGATATGATAGAGGTCTATAAAATCATAAACCGTGTGAAGAAAGTGAATAGGAAACTATTATTTCCCCCTTCACGTAACAAAAGAACCACGGGTCACCATGAAATTATAGGTATCAGGTTTGAAACAAACGTAAGGAAGAATTCTTCACACAACGCACAGCCAGCCTGTGGAACTCATTGCCAGGGGATATTGTCAAGGCCAAAAGTGTGTATATCTGTGTTCAAAAAAGAATTAGATAAGTTCATGGAGGATAGGTCCATCAATGACTATTAGCCAAGGTAGTCGGGGATGCAACCCCATGCTCTGGGTGTCCCTAAACTCTGACTGCCAGAAGCTGGGACTGGACAACAGGGGATGAATCACTGGATAAATTGCCCTGTTCTGTTCATTCCCTGTGAAGCATCTGGCACTGGCCACTGTCAGAAGACAGGTCACTGGGTTAGATGGACCAATGGTCAAACTCAGTATGGCCGTTCTTATGTTCTTATTACATAAAAAAGAAAACAAGTTGTATTATTTTTTTAAAATTCTTATGATTTTTCAGTCAATCTTGTGATTGTGAGCACTTGGAATTGGCAACGGTGGGAGTACTCATGTCTGCAGAGGAGGCTGCCATCTTGAGTTCAGTTCACAGGCAGTCCTACCAGAGGGGAGCCATGTTGCACATTCGTATGGGGTCTTTCCTTTTATTCTGTCCTGGTTTGCTGTTCTCCTTTACTCTAGAATAAAGATCATTCAGACTGAAATTATGTGTATGCTTTTTATGTACGGTAAAATGTTATACAAACTTTATCCAAACCTGAAGTTAACTCTTTCTGGGATTCAAAAATGCTCAGAGGTATTATTATTTTTCACTTTCATTTACCTCTGCATTTCCTCATTCCGACCTGCACCAGAAATCTATGTGCCACTAAAGAGACTGACGCAGCCCCCAAAAGATTCTACTAATTTGGGATAGAGTTCAACTAAATATCTGATCTTTTGTATGTTCTTCTGCTCTTGCCCTTGAAGCCTTTGAGGGTATAAACTGAATGATAGACGTATCTCCCATAAAAATCAGAATTTCTTACTTGAGTCTGAGATCCCACCAAGCCAGCCTATGCAAAAATGTAATCTCTCTTGGCTTCTAAGCTGCACCTGGTCCTGCCTCCTTAAGCACTCACAAGAAAAACACTGACGAGGACAGAATATGAGACAGAGATAGATCTTTTGCAGCAGAGGGGAATTTTACAAACATTCTGGTGAATAAAACTAAATCAGAGGCATTGTAACTCTGTCAATAATGTATTATACTTGAAAGGGTCTGGGTATATATATCACTTAGCAAGTTACATTCTCCCTTTTAAAGGGAGTTACTGTATGTAAAACCCTTACCTGATTTGATGGACCAGTGCTTTCAAACTAGTCAGCACCTGCTCTCAGACTTGATATACTCCTGATCTGTTTCAAGTGCAGCCAAAGGATCAAGACTTAATTAGTGGTGAAATATCTCCCACTGATCAGCTCAATACCAACTCCCCGAGGGACATAGATTTGTCTCTATTTGGAATCCCCACCCCATCCTCACATGCTTGTTAGGCCGTTTGTGGGTTTTTGTCATTTGGCAGACACTTATCTGCTGCGTGTGCTGTGCTGGAACGCTCCTCTTGGAAGAGGAGTCTTAGTGTCTTTAGGAAAAGGGAAGGCATGTTGTAGCAGCTTCATTTCATACTAACGCTCTGGCTCTGCCAAACCAAACAAGGCCAGGTGACCTGCTTCTCCTGGTGCTCTTCAAACAGACACTCTTGTTTCTTATTTGTTGGTCCATTGAGTTGTAAAGGAAATTAATTCTTTCCCCTCCCCCCACCAGGATCAGTGTAGGTGTAGTACTTCACTTAGGTGTAGTACTTCATTCACAAGACTGTCCTTGGGCAGCGGCAGCAGCAGCAGTAGTAACCTAACCATTGCTTAGGAAAAGAACCTTGCTCCCACCAGAAGCTTAAATTATGATGACATATTTATGCAGTTATTAAGAGTAGAATTTTCACAGAAGTCTAATGGAATTAGGCATCCCATTCCCACTGCAGTTCAAAGCCCCTGGTGAGGTTTCATTTGTTAATCTTTATTAAATGCTTTGAGATCTCAGATAGAAGGTGCTATAGAGCTGTAAAGTATTGTCATCAAGGAGCAAGACCAATGGGGAATTCAGCACAGAAGAGACTCCACACTTCCACTGACTGATACCCAATATCAGTGAAAACAAAGGACAAACCCAGTACACTCAGTAATAGCCAGGCCCTGACCTCTCATTCACTTCTGGCGATAGCATTTTTTTTTTGTCATTTAAACAGTACAAAGTGAGGTAACATGGCTGTTCCCTTAAGTTTTGCAAGTCTCTATATACATCTGTCTAAATATCCAGAGGCCTAGAGCGGAAAAAGAACTAAGAACATAATTTAAGTAGTATAGTGGTTGTCAAAGATAACTTCTCAGTCTTTGCTGGGATTCCTGATAGTAGGTGGGACCTCAAACAGTTTGGCTTGGCATCATTCTCACGCAGACAACTTATTGATGGCAGTGTTTTGGGAAGGAATCTATGCTTATTATCAGGTCCAGGGATGAGAGCTGGAATATTTTGACTGACTGCTCGCCTTCACTTTAAAGTGAAGATAATCCTGGAAATGAAATTATAAAAGCAAGCCACTTTCTGCCAAAGAGACATGACTCATAAGTAAATTAAAATGCTGCTGAAGTCTCGTATATAATTTGGAAGAGTATCCTGTTTAGAAACAACGTAGTTCAGAGAACATATCTGTGGCATATCTCTCTCTCCCTTGTTCTTGTTATTTTTAAGGATATTTACTTGATTTCCAGGTGTTAAGAGTTCATCTGCTTCTCCGGTGGCTGTTGTCATAACCCCACGTGTGACATCATCATCATAATTTCCACAGTAGCCAGTTATTGTGCTTGTGTTGTTGCACCAATGGAAGCAGTTTAGAGGGGAGTAATGGGGAAAGAGAGAATGAACAGACTGAAATGTATGGCCTATGTGCATGACTGACTTCTTTGTAGAGGACTGGAAGGAAACTTCACAAGGCAGTGGGCTTTACAGCCTCTCTGTCTTACACTGCTTCCATGGCAGCATGCTGCACTTGCAAATATTCCCCTATTGTCACTGTCCACATAAAGGAGGGTCTCTGGGGACAGCCTTAGGAGACTGGGAGCAAAGAAGAAACTTTCCTCAATTAAAGCTGATTGACTCATCATTTCCTTAGAAGATTCCCCACCAGGTTGGTCAGAGGAGATAATGCCACTGATGGGGACAGCAAGTCTTGTCCCGCCTCCTCCCTACATACAGACACTGGCTGGAACAGAACACCAATAGAGGGACTTCTGCAGGATGCAGAGAAGAAATGGAGGATATAGCAAAGGTGGCTTTCTGCCTTCAGTGGTCAGTGTGCACCCAGCTCTTCTGGGATGTGGCTCGTAGAGAAGAAAGCAGAGTAAGTATTAGCATGTACAATAGTAGAAAAAAGTAGTATAGAGAGTGAGAGAGTAATAAAATAATAATAATACCTAGCTCTTATCTAGAGAATGAGAAAGCTAGAAGAGGAAGCAAAAATAGTTAAAAGTTCAAATCAAAGAAATTAGAGGTAGAAAAGACCTTCTAAATCATCTGGTTAATCCTCTCAGTGCAGGACTGGTCTTTCCATAATTCAGGTGATTTTTCCAATCTTTTATCATAAATAGGAGACTATTCTAATCTAATCAGTATCATCACTGAGAAGTGTTTCCTGGCATTTACTTAATTTAAAAACGTTTTCTTCTTTAATTCCATCGTACAGCACTGCTACCTATTGTGCCTTGTAAACTGTGTGAGTGTGACCTCAGATGTGGCCAGAGTGGACAGGAAACAGGTGTGTTTGTGGGGGTGGAGAGGGGGGAGGAAATACTGCATCCTGCCACTCATCTCTAGTCTTTTGTAATCATTTTACTCGCACGCCTTTTTTTTTAAAAATGCGGCCTGATTTAGAGAAACGCAGAGCACTCTCAGCACCCACCAACATCCGAGGACTGTGGGTGCTCAGCATTATGCATGTTCAGGTTCAAAACAGACAAGATTTTTACTTCCTGGGTTTAATTTTACATTCTCAGGCATCTGAATTAATGGGAGGCTAATGTGGCTAACAAGCCTGAATTCTTATGGTCATGGTTGGTGTCCATAATAAGGGGGGAGTTTTGTTAGCCATTCAGAGATTTGACCTTTCTGTAAATCTGATCAATATGTTTGACCAGCAGACAGCTAGGAGAGCTTTTTGTCTTGCAATATCAACCCCTTATGCTTTATGGGTTTATGCCTGAAAGCAGCTTTTAAAAAAAATAATTCTTGGTTGAATCTTGTCATGTGAAGTCTCAGCCTGCAAGGAATTTTCTTTAATTAAATTGGCTGTTTTAAATTATTATGTATGCAGGCCTCTTCGAAGGAGGGTGAGCTTCTTGATGATTACCTCTCTTCCCAACCTCCCACTCTTTGCTTCTCATTGTTAATATACTGCAATCTGTAATCCAACAGGGAGCCACAGGTCAGAGATTTAGAAACATTGGGTGAAACCTTTAGGACACTGAAGTCAATTAGGGTTTTGCCATTGATTTCAGTGGAGCTAGGATGTCATTCATAGTGTTTAAAAAACTAGACATTTCTTCATTTTTTCAAGGCCATGTCTACACTAGCAAGCTTACTAGCTCTCCCGTTGACATAAAAAAATCTAAACAATTGGTGGTAGCTATGTCAGCAGGAGAGTGTCTCCCACCAACATAGTGCTGTACACATGAGCGCTTATGTCAGTGAAACTTATGTCGCTCAAGGGGGTGTTTTTTTCACATCCCTGGGCAACATACGTTTTGCCGATATAAGGGGTAGTGTAGACCTGCCCCAAGGGTCCTCCCTACTTTTGTCTCCACTTTAACCTCCTTCCCATGTCCTCCCATCTGCTCCTGATCAAAGAGAGTCATTAGTGATTCTCTTTTAACGCTCAGTCATGAAAATTGCTGAGCCCCTAAACTCCCATTTATTTCCTCTTATTTAGATGCCTATCGTTATATACCCAAATTTAAAAATGCTGCTGTAATCCATTACATGGCCTGATTGTTTCTGATACCATGTTAATTTCATAGTGCCCTTCTGGTCTATTTAAAAGCCCTAGACCTTGATCCAGGTCACTGTTAGGAGCATCCACAACTGAAGCCTATAATGGGAATTATGGATGATGGGCAATTTGCAGGATAGAAAATGCTCATAGGAAAACATTCTTATTTATGCTACACTGGACATCTTCTAGAACGTGAGGGCTTGTATTCCAGAGAGCAATTCAATATTTTTGGCTTTCCCTATGACCATGAAGTTGATATTTCCCCACTGTTCTTCCACAAAAAGCATCCAGGGGTTACTTAACATTTAAAGTAATAAAATAACTGACCATTCACAGCCACTTCATGTACCCAAAATTCCCATTGCCTACATGTGCGAGATAGGACACAAAGGAAGCAGGGCTGGTAAATATGGTGTGACACTCCACACCCCATATTCACCATAGTAATATGATTATGATACGATTATGATGCATCTTGTACACGATATGCCATGTAAGGTGTCTATGTAAAAGTTATAGTTTTCTGAATACAGTTATATTACTTGTATGAATGTATCATGTTTGTATCTGAAGTTATGAATATTAACTATGTATTTGTATTTCAAATGTGCTTCAAAGCTTTACATACAGTTTGCCAGCACACTGTGATTGGCCTATTCAAGTTGAATGGCCCATCAACAAGGGCAGTGGGCCATGGGGAATGCTTATCTTCACCTGATGAACTTTCCTGGGGATGCTTCAGTCAGCCTATGGATAATGGCTGCCATGATTCATCGAAGTATGCAAGGGCATGTGACTAGATCACATGATACCGAACTCCAGTTTGGTACCTGTATTTTTCCACAGACTGGGCTGGGAACTTGACTTGGAACAAAGGGTTCCCACCATATGGAAGAAGCTATAAAAGGGGGACGTGACATCACCAAATGGCCTCACTCCCCACACAAGAGAACCCCTGGAAACCCCTGAGGAACAAAGAATGAACTGGAGAAAGTGCTGGTCCCAGGCAGGAAAGAAGGAAGCCTGCCTATGTATGAATCCTTGGTGGACTGTCTAACAGGTTGAGACACTGCTTAATTCAAATCATATCTAGTATATTAGGCTTAGATTGCGTTTTTTATTTGCTAAGTAATCTACTTTGATCCGTTTGCTATCACTTATAATCACTTAAAATCTATCTTTCTGTAGTTAATAAATCTGTTTCATATTTTACCTAAAACAGTGTGGTTTGAGTGAAGTGCTTGGGGGAAAATCTCAGCTCAGGAACAAGAGTTGGTGCACATCCACTTTCCTTTGTAGAAGTGGCGGACTGGGTAATAAATTCATACTGGTCAGGCTTTTGACCAGGGTGGATGGTACAGCTCTGGGGTCCCAGGCTAGAGTGCTGGGGATATTTTGGCTGGAGCCTCTCTATTGTTGGTTCATGCAGTGGCTGGCCAGAGCATTCATGAACACAGCTGGGTGTGGTTCCTGACTGTGGATGTTTGTGTGAGAGCAAACTTGGAGGGCATGGCAGCTTGTCACAACATCACAGTGTGAGAGGGAACCCAAATTGGCAAAACAGAGGGCTCAGCAATACTCCAGTTACAGGTTGCACTCTGGGGAAATCCGTCACATATGGCTCTATTTTATTAATCCCCTTGAATATCACAGAAAAGGATAGGCTATATCCAACACTGGTGGGTACTGGTGTGGCTTTGTGAAGGTACTGCATACATCCATAACATATTTGTGTAACAACAGGTAAGATTTGAAATTTTACTGCACATCCAGAAGACGCAATACATCTCACTCAAGGATCACATCATTTTTTATTACTGTATTATGGGAGCATCTAGAGGTCTGAGCCATGATTGAGACCCCATTGTGCTAGGGGCTGGACATACACCATTGTAAGAGACAATCCTTGTCCTGAAGAATTTACAGTTGTTGATCAATTGTATAATTAATTTCTGGACAACATTTTGGTTCATTAAAAAATATGCTCAAGAGACCAATATCCATTGTCAGTCAGGTTTATTAATAGGGACAGGAAAAAGATTCTGTTCGATACCAGTCTCTGAGGAGCTATCCCGTATAGCAATGCTACATTCACCTTCTGCAGAAGGTGTGCTCCCCAAGTTACACATTTCAGCTGCTGCTATTAATATAATGATTTTACAAGTTACACATCTCTTCCCACATCACTAAGATCCAACTCATCAGTTTGTTCCAGATCCCTAACTTGTTGTTCTGTTCCTTCCTTATCTTTGTTTTGGATATTAGCATTCCAGATACTGGTCCGGGAAGGTACTTCCCTCGTTTGTACTAAGACATAGAATAAATGTAACTTGATTCTGACGAGTTTCCGATCTGCTTATGCCAAATGCAAAGAGTTATGGGATACTTAGCATACGTGAACAGGATTAGGGTATAGGCCAGTTTAGGCTATCTCACTGTTACAATATTTGTGCTTAATGTTATTGGAGCTTAATAAGTACTAATATATAATGCGACAAAGTTCCTGCTCTACCTTGGTGGGTCTTGTGCTTATTGGCGGATTTGCTCGCCTTGGAGTTTCACGGCAGCCCTCAGCTTGGCCGTTTTTCTGAATTCACAGTCCAGGTTGACTCCTCCTGTGTCTGACCAGGAGTTGGGAGGATTTGGGGGGAACCCAGGTCTGCCCTCTACTCTGGGTTCCAGTCCAGGGCCCTGTGGAATGCAGCTGTCTAGAGTGCCTCCTGGAACAGCTGTGCGACAGCTACAACTCCCTGAGCTATTTCCCCATGGCCTCCTCCCAACACCTTCTTTATTCTCACCATAGGACCTTCCTCCTGGTGTCTGATAATGCTTGTACACCTCAATCCTCCAACAGTCCGCGTTCTCACTCTCAGTTCCTAGCGCCTCTTGCTCCCAGCTCTTCACACACACACAACAAACTGAAGTGAGCTCCTTTTTAAAACCCAGGTGCCCTGATTAGCCTGCCTTAATTGATTCTAGCAGCTTCTTCATTGGCTGCAGGTGTTCTAATCAGCCTGTCTTAATTGTCTCCAGAAGGTTCTTGATTGTTCTGGAACCTTCCCTGTTACCTTACCCAGGGAAAAGGGACCTACTTAGCCTGGGGCTAATATATCTGCCTTCTATTACTCTCCTATAGCCATCTGGCCCGATCCTGTCACAATAAATATGGTGTAGATAACAGATGTTATTAATATGATATGATAGGCAGCATATATTAGTCAACACAGTCTACTAAATTATTTTTAAGACAATTTCTGACCAGACATACACACAACAAAACAGGATTAAATTAACCTGTGCAAACATCAGTGGGATACAAATACAAACACTCAGCACAAAGCTAGCCTGTGCCTTCACACCTGTTTGGCGCAATGACATGTCTCTTTAAGGCTGCTGTCACTGGCACAGATGGAGCTGATACACCATGCACTAAACCCCAGCGAACTTGAAGAAGCTGATGAGCCTGTGGCGTTACCAAAGAGACCTTTGAAACCTGTTGTCACGTCTGCCAAGCCACTTTGCTCTGAACATTGTTCATCCTAACCAATGTTTATTCACCATTTCGGCCTATTCAGCAGCAGAACTAAAACAGAGAAGCAGTAAATCTCACTACAATTTCCTGCATGATACGACTCACTTTGTTAGAACAGAACAAGGGGTTCAGCTCTGCTGGACCACATCAGGTTGGTCTGCATGAAGTATCACATTTTAGATTCAAATCCCTGCTAAACCCTCTGCTTATGCTCGTGGTTAACATTATTTTTATATCTGTCTTCAGAGATGACAGACCGAAGCAGCTCGCACATAGTAGTGACGGCAGCGGCAGCTTTTAAAGGCAGACTCCATAGATTAAAAGGCGATACACTGAACATCACCCCAGTGTCTACTGATTACATTGGGAGTAAAGCTGAATGACAAACATGTTTCCAATCTGCCTAGCCCATGCAGCGAAATGGAGCAATCTGGCCTGAAAAGGGATTTAGACTTTTGTTGTGCCTGAAGAGGGGGAAAAGCTGATCTAAATCCATCAACAATGCTTTCCCTCTTGGTGATCTTGGAGATAAGACACAAAAGGCTGAACACAGTTCATATCCTACTTCTCCCCATCTCCCCATGTACCCCACTCAAAGACAAAAGAAAAAAACGGCCATCCTGGCAGAAATAGAGCAAATGATACCGTCTGTCATCATTCATATGAAACATGTTGTACAATATATGGTGTCTGCTGGACGTGTCTGCTCTCACACTTTTAAAAATGACAGTGCGCTATTCTTCCAAACCGCCTGGAGAAACATACGACTCTTTCATACATCAAAAGCATTGCCTTTATTGATATGGCCCCATAGGTGTGCATGGAGTTTTATAGACAAGTAAGGTCCTTGCCCCAAGTCGCTTGCAGATTAAATTAGATAGACATCACAGCAAAAAAAGACAACAGACTGCAGTAATTAGAGGTGGGGTATGCAAAGAGGCGAGACATCAAAAGAGAAAGGGAAAGGGAATACTGCTTCGGGGGGAAGGTTATTTTACAAGGGAAGCAGATCATGTGATTTGTTTGATTCTGTGTATGTAACATGTGCCATATCATGCACTTCACTGTAAAAGTCCTGAAGAGACAGCCATTAAAAATCCATATTTACCTGTTGCCATGAGGACTATAACATGCAGTTACAACCCATTTTATAAGATCTCTGCCAGACCCATGGAAAAAGATAGATTTTTTCCCCCATCCTAAAGAGATGAAAAGGTTAAAAAAATACTTTAGAAGTTTGCATGGCTGTAGGCAAATCTGCTCTTGGCTCATCATTATATGCACTCATTTAAAAAAAAATTATGTGAAAGGTCAATCCCCTTCAGAATGCAAAGAGGCTCGCTTTCTCGTGGCAGAATTGTGGATGATCCCCTATGATGGCTGTGAAGAATACCAACAAAATGGTTGCCGGAGAACAGCAGCAGCAGCAGCCACTGCCGCTTCTGTTACTCCATGGATGCCCCTTGCTACTGGCGTACTTGGGGTAGGGCTTTTTCGTTCACAATTATTAAAACAGTCTCCAGCAATCTCTTATTCCTACCATATTTGGGAAGCAGCATTCAGATGCAGATTGCCTTAAATCCCATCAACCCATTCAACCGTTTGCGTGTGAGTGTGTCTGCCTGTGTGTGTTTACATGTGTTTATACATATATACAGTCCCCCCCTCCCACCTGCACACACACACACACATACACTCTACCCCATCATTAAAAAATAAAGCTAAAATTGTCAGAGGAGACTGTTTATTTTCCAGGCTACTTTGTCAGTTGCTCATGTGCGCGTCTTATAAATATTTCATACGAAATATTTAACATTATTCTTTCCCCAATCGGATCAGCTTTGAAATGCTCCTCAAAGTGAATTCTCCCCTAACAATGGCTTGACGCAAAAGCCTTTTTTTCTCTCTTAAGAAGAAGAGGCTGCACATGGTCTGCTGCCATAGCAGCATGAATACTTTTTCTTTAATGGAAAATAAAAGATACTTTACATTAATTCATTGGGGGGATGGAAAGCTGGGCACATATGTACCTTGCGCTTCAAACATGGAGGGACATCGTACCTTGACCTTCCCTTTCTGGTCCCATGATTATTACCCAGCCTGCATTAGAACTGTAATGGAAAGTGACAAGTTTATGTAAATGATCCACACAAGGATTTTGCTCTTGTAAAACAGAGCAGTTACTGTGGGCTTTCTAATTATTTCATGCCTTGTGGTTCTGTGATGGGGCAAAGATGACTATACTTGAAAAGTATATTGTGATTGACAGGTCACTGTCCCCCTGGAACTCATTAAGGCCTGTGCTTTGTAAGTGGGGCAGGGGAATCCCTATCAGGCAAATATATATATATTAGTGCCAATGGTTCTTTCGCTTCACTTGTTGGGATTTTTGTGTTGGTGGAAAAATAAGCGTGTATCTGAAAAAGCACTACCTGCTTTTCTACAAATGGACCAATAATCCTCTGCCTTTTGATTTTTAAACCTATATATTTAAGAGCAATATAACTGTCAGGCATATACCAACTCTTAGTTTTCAAGTCTGTTGGATGCAAATCATTTTTTATAGTGAAATATCCACTGGAGGAAGACAGAGAGAGGCTATATCATCTGCCATTGGTGAATGGCTAATATGTGATTTATGCAAGTGCTTCCCTATCTGTACACATGGCTGTCCTGCTGCCAGTGGGTTACCTGTTTGTGAGTTGGATGTCCAGAAAAAAATCAATTAAGAAAGAAAGGCAAGCAAAACAGCAATGTGTTAGGTGAAAGCAGATCCTCTGTCTTTTGAAACATACATCACACTCCAACTATGGGTAAGGGGAAAATCCCATTCAGCCTGCTGCTTTAATATATCCCATTGTAGAGCTCGTTTTGAATTCTGATGTTGGTTTTAGATGTAACACAGTTTAGCATAAAATCAATCCTGTGTTAACTCTAAAGTGGTTGAATCTTATGGGTTCTGAATTTATTCTTTTCATAACTTTATGGTTTGTGACTGAGGTGAGCTCTCCAGAAAGGCTTATGGATTGGCACATGGTCCACAGCTGAATTCTCCTGTCAGTGGACATTGTCATTGTGGGCACTCTGGGCTGTCTTGAATTTTGCACATTAGCAATGAACATTTTGGGGCTTTCCAGATAACAGTTGGCTAGGAGGTGCTATGTAATCTATGACCTTTCCAACTGCCCATTTGTTTATGTTTGGTTGATGCAAGATTCCAGCTGAGTAATTCATGATTTATTTATCATTTTCAGGAATGGGCTGGAGTTGAAATTACAGTTACAACCAGTGATACCTAATAGCTTTGTGGGGAACTGAATAACCTAATTCATCAATAACCCACCCAAAAAAGTCCAGGTCATGGGTGTTAAATACTCAAACTAATTGACTTTCCTAACTTTGGACCAAAAGCAGTGTGTCATTGACATTTACTATCATTACCATAACAGGAAGAAAGTAAACTAGAAAAAGAGAAGTAATAAAAGCAATGAAAAGAAAAAGAAGTGTCCCTGAAAGCCAGTTGTTCCTTGGAGTAGAAATAAATTAACAGTGGTCTCAGCCCTGAGTTAAGGTGGGTTTTCAAATCACTGAACATTGGCCTAACCTGACTCATATTTAAGTTATGTGAAGGATCATATAAGTGTAGGTAAGATGCAACTGTGTATATTCCTATTACACATCTTAGTTGAGTCAGGTTTACTGGAAACGACAGAATGCACTTGGCTTTCACATTCCAGAGTGAGTTTGCAATATTGGTTAGAAAACACATCATTTTACTGTAAACTGAGCAAATGTGTCTCTCACTGATTTCCAGATCAATGACCATGGGGCCCCACAATGCTATTTTTCAAAGTAGACCTCCCTTTAACCATTTGAAGCAGGAAAATCTATCCCCATCGAGCAGACTTTGTGCTGCAATTGACTTTTGTTTGTCAGTAAAGCTATGGGAAACAGTCTTCATATCCATCAAATATTTTCAAGAGTTTGATTTTTTTCCCCAAGACAAAAGTCAAAATCTTGAAAATTTAGCAAATCCAAAAAAAATTTGACTTTGTGTCAATCAAAACATTTTGTTTCCATTTTGATCTTTTTTCACCTTTTTTTTTTTAGCCTAAGTCATTTTGAATTAGAAAAACAGATTTTGTTTCAAAAAATGTCAAATGGAACATTTCAACGATTTTCAAAACTTTTTCCCCCCAGCTTTTTTGGAGGTGGGAGATTTGTTGAGACTGACCCTCAAACAATTTCCATTTTGATAAATTGGTATTTTTGATGAAAAATATTGTAAAAAATGCCTGACCAGCTCTATTCATCAGCAGTCATTGCTATTTACTATTCATTAGGTTACATCAATTCCCTTAAAGTGTCTGTTAAGCACATCCTGATTAAGCAGATTATACCATACTCTTTGAAAATCATTATTCAGTAATCTACACATGCTGCAGAAACACCTATTGCAGTCTATATCTTCACTTATATTTAAATTTAAGCGTTGTCAATCAAAAATATTGAAGTCAATGTTCCAGTCGCAGCAGTAGTTCTGACAATCCTCAGGTCACTAACTCCCCATGTAGACCCTGCTAGTGTGCATTGATGTAGTCCTGCTTCAAATAGGACTATATAAATGTGCACTAAGGAACATTTAGTGAATGCCAGCAGGGTCCCCACGGGGCAGTTACAGAGCAACATAAATCATACCCTTGAAGTGCGGACTCCAGGGTCATGCGGAGAAGCCCAAATATCCATGGAAAATTCGCGGGCTGGATGAAACTATTCTGTGGGCTGGATACGTTTGACACCCCTTTAGATAAGGGTAAGTGTCCAGGCAAGGGGAAATGGCACTGAAGAGCACTTTCCCTCCAGCTGGAGGGTAGATATCCCAACCTACCAAGAAAAATAGTTTTAAAATAAATCAAAGGATGAATGTAAATAATGACTAACATGGTTTGTCTTTATGCATTTCTGTCTGAATAACTTCTGAATGTGGCCTGCATCAAGTGGCAGGCCTGCCATATGAAATCAGTTTGACACCCCAACTGTTCTTTAAATCCTCCCTGGTTCCAGTTCAAACTGCATCTTCAAACCAGCATGAATTTTGTTTTTGTCCATTAAATCTCCATGGAAGCTTTTTCTTGAATTTTCTGGATAACTGACTTTTACAGACTGCTGTTGATGTATTTTGAGTTTAAATCTGTTTAGCTGGTTGATATGATGGAAATCATACATTACTTTTGCCCTGTCCCAGATTTCCTAAGCCTTAGAACTTGTCTTTACTGTCAGAGTGCACCAGTTTAACTAAATCAATCTAGTTAAATCAGTGAAAGTACCTAGTGTAGACAATGTTTGAACTCTTAATCTTTTGTTATATTGATTTAGCTTAAATTGGCATGATTCTTTTAATTGATTCAGTTGAACTGAGGCACCTTTTAGTACAGAGAAGGCCTAATTATTAGAACTATCCATATCTCTCTGGTCTGCAAAACTGGAAATTTCACAGGAATGTCCATTCTTGCAATTCTCTGGTACACCACTTCTAGTCTTAGCCAGAACCAGGAAGTGCAGTCATGTGAAAATTAAGTATGGGTTCAGTTCAGTTCAGATTATCCAAACCATCCAAGTTTTGTGAGCCCTGCTCATACAAATCTCAAGAACTTCTTTCCTACTCCCAATACAGTCCCAGCCCTTCGAGCAGCACCCCGGTTACCCCTACATGATTGCAGGTCTTTATTTTGTAAAGGACGGCATAGTGAAGACATCAATCATCACACTATGACTTTTTTTTTAATATGTTAAAAACAGCAAAGACCATAGCTAAACCCACATGATAACCTAAATCCCTGGCTAAGAGAAGTGAGGCATGAACAGTTCTGGATTATGCTTTTGGTAACAAGAATTCAGTGTGGTGCACCACCACACACCTCTTGGTCACAGCAAAGAGCGTTTACAAAGCAAAACACTGACCATAAGCATCTGGTTGGCAAACAGGACACTGGCCTGTTTTGTTGCTGATTTTTAATCTGTAACAGCTTCAGAACTAGAGCTGACCCACTTTACTACCAGTAGCATCTGCAGTTAACCCTGTCTATCTGAATCTTTACTCCTCACACTCTACTGCTATCTCACCTTACCCCTGTCCTGCTTTAAAACATAGTTATTGCTCAGCAAATGATTTTTTCTTCCTGAACATGACAAGGACAGTATTAATTTGTCCCAAAATTAGTCTGTTGCTTTTCTTTTCTTCTTTATTACACATCTATATCTTTCACAGAGGTCTTATTTACATAAAACAGTGCACTTGGATGCAGTTGTGCTAAATGAGTTTCAGTGTAACCGCTACAGAGCAGGTTTCAGAGTAGCAGTCGTGTTAGTGTGTATTCGCAAAAAGAAAAGGAGTACTTGTGGCACCTTAGAGACTGACCAATTTATTTGAGCATAAGCTTTCGTGAGCTACAGCTCACTTCATTGGATGCATAAGTGAGCTGTAGCTCACGAAAGCTTATGCTCAGATAAATTGGTTAGTCTCTAAGGTGCCACAAGTACTCCTTTTCTTTTCACTACAGAGCAAACAGATTACACTCACTCTTTCTAATTACGAATCATCTGATTGTGTTAAAAAAAAACTTCAGCAAAGAGTGCCAGGAAGCTTCTTTCCAAACTTTTTATTACTATAAAAAGCAGTCATAAATTGTGAGCTGGGACTAGATGTTGCCCTGGCTTAAAGCAGAAACAGTAGTGGGATAAAACCCTGATTCTGCTCATATTTTAGGATCACTGGCTCCTTCCTACACCTAAAAAGCCTTTGCTGAGGACGGTATAATAAAGTAGGCCAAATTCTGGTCACTGTCACATCCATGCAAACCCAATGACGATAACGGGTTATACAGATATGTGGGATTTGGGCCCTAATTGGTTTTTATTGTTATTAATTATTATTATTATTATTACAATTCAGTTATCAAACTCTCAGAGATTAGACCCAAATTCTGCCCTTGGATTTATGTCTTTAACTTCTATGTATTTTCTATGGAAAATCTGTCCACATAACAGAGTGCTGAATATAACCCATTATCTCAAACTTTATCTGGTTCAGTTATAAATGACTCATGGGCAACCCCTTATTCATGAGTGAAGCCTCCTTGGCTTCCGTGTAAGAGGCTGGATAGTCATTTTGAAGATGCTGTGGGTGATACTGTGTGCCACTTCACTCAGTCACTTTCTTCTACTGTGAAAAATCAAGACTCAAAGCAACATATGTGAAGAAGAATCATACCCTTCACTTATGATCTTCATTCTATTGGTCTTTGTGACTGACTGACAATATCCTGAACAAACCTTATGGAATTAAGATAACATTTATCGAACTCAGTTAAACCTTATTGAACTAGTGTTAATACCTTTGGGGTGCTTTGTATTAAAAATTTATGTATCATTCTGACATTGTATGTACCTTCGCTAGTAGGAGGGGATGCTAAAATACTCCTGCTGGAATTCTGCGCCACTGCACAATGCAGAATTTGCTCAGAATTAATGTTCCCCACAGAATTTTATTTTTTCCACACAGAATTTGTGATTTCTACCAAAATGTTTCCTTTAGCAGGACATTACTTAAGAGCCTGTTGTTATACTTATTTTCCCAAAAATAAGAGAACACTCCAATTGCAATTCAACAATAAATTCTGCTTTGTAGTTGTTTTTAACAAGAAAACAAATGTAAGAGTGCTGCTACCCTAGCTTAAGATAGACTGCTAAGGTGAATGAGGCACACACATAGAATACCCATACATATTCCATCTCCTAATAGGAAATGTTCTATTTGAATCATAGAATATCAGGTTTGGAAGGGAGGTCATCTAGTCCAACCCCTTGCTCAAGGCAGGACCTAATCCCCAACTAAATTATCCCAGCCAGGGCTTTGTCAAGCTTGACCTTAAAAACCTCTAAGAAAGGAGATTCCACCACCTCCCTAAGTAACTCATTCCAGTGCTTCACCAGCCTACTAGTGAAATAGTTTTTCCTAATATCCAACCTAAACCTCCCCCACTGCAACTTGAGACCATTACTCCTTATTCTGTCATCTGGTACCACTGAGAACAGTCTAGATCCATCCTGTTTGGAATCCCCTTTCAGGTAGTTGAAAGCAGCTATCAAATCCCACCTCATCCTTCTCTTCTGCAGATGAAATAATCCCAGTTCCCTCAGCCTCTCCTCATAACTCATGTGCCCCAGCCCCCTAATCATTTTTGTTGCCCTCTGCTGGACTCTTTCCACATCCTTCTTGTACTGTGGGGCCCAAAACTGGACACAGTTCTCCAGATGAGGCCTCACCAATATCGAATAGAGGGGGATGATCACGTCCCTAGATCTGCTGGCAATGCTCCTACTTATACAGCCCAAAATGCTGTTAGCCTTCTTGGCAACAAGAGCACACTGTTGACTCATATCCAGCTTCTCATCCACTGTAACCCCCAAGGTCCTTTTCTGCAGAACTGCTGCCTAGTCACTCGGTCCCTCGTCTGTAGCAGTGCATGGGATTCTTCCTTCCTAAGTACAGGACTCTGCACTTGCCCTTCTTGAACCTCATCAGATTTCTTTTGGCCCAATCCTCTAATTTGTCTAGGTCCCTCTGTATCCTATCCCTACCCTCCAGTGTATCTACCACTCCTCCCAGTTTAGTGTCATCTGCAAACTTGCTGAGGGTGCAATCCATACTGAAAAAAAATAGCCCCAGGACCGACCCTTGGGGACACTCCACTTGATATCGGCTGCCAACTAGACATGGAGCCATTGATCACTACCTGTTGAGCCCGATGATCTAGCCAGCTTTCTATCCACCTTATAGTCCATTCATCCAGCCCATATTTCTTTAACTAGCTGGCAAGAATACTGTGGGAGACTGTATCAAAAGCTTTGCTAAAGTCAAGGAATAACATGTTAACTGGCTCTGTGGATGTGGGGAAAGCAGTGATCTCATCATAGAAGGCAATTAGGTTAGTCAGGCATGACTTGCCCTTGGTGAATCCATGCTGACTGTTCCTGATCACTTTCTTCTCCTCAAAGTGCTTCAAAATTGATTCCTTGAGGACCTGCTCCATAATTTTCCAGGGACTGAGGTGAGGCTGACTGGCCTGTAGTTCCCCAGATCCTCCTTCTTCCCTATTTTAAAGATAGGCACTACATTAGCCTTTTTCCAGTCATCCGGGACCTTGCCCAATCGCCATGAGTTTTCAAAGATAATGGCCAATGGCTCTGCAATCACATCCACCAACTCCTTTAGCACCCTCGGATGCAGTGCATCCGGCCCCATGGACTTGTGCTCGTCCAGCTTTTCTAAATAGTCCTGAACCACTTCTTTCTCCAAAGAGTGCTGGTCACCTCCGCCCCATACTGTGCTACCCAGTGCAGTAGTCTGGGAACTGACCTTGTTCCTGAAGACAGAGGCAAAAAAAGCACTGAGTACATCAGCTTTTTCCACATCCTCTGTCACTAGGTTGCCTCCCCATTCAGTAAGGGGCCCACACTTTCCCTGACCTTCTTCTTGTTCCTAACATACTGTGACAGGGTCGGGCCAGATGGCTACAGGAGAGTGATAGAAGGCAGATATATTAGCCCCAGGTTAAGTAGGTCCCTTTTCCCTGGGTAAGGTAACAGTGAAGGTTCCAGAACAATCAATAACCTTCGGGAAACAATTAAGACAGACAGGCTGATTAGAACACCTGCAGCCAATCAAGAAGCTGCTAGAATCAATTAAGGCAGGCTAATCAGGGCACCTGGGTTTAAAAAGGAGCTCACTTCAGTTTGTGGTGTTTGTGTGAGGAGCTGAGAGTGAGAATGTGTACTGTTGGAGGACTGAGGAGTTCAAGCATTGTCAGACACCAGGAGGAAGGTCCTATGGTGAGAATAAAGAAGGTGTTGGGAGGAGGCCATGGGGAACTAGCCTAGGGAGTTGTAGCTGTCACAGAGCTGTTCCAGGAGGTGCTCTAAACAGCTGCATTCCACAGGGCCCTGGGCTGTAACCCAGAGTAGAGGGCGGACCTGGGTTCCCCCCAAACCTCCCAACTCCTGGTCAGACACAGGAGGAGTTGACCTGGACTGTGGGTTCATGAAAATGGCCAAGCTGCCGTGAATCGCCGAGGCGAGCAAATCCGCCAATAAGCGCAATACCACCAAGGTAGAGGAGGAACTTTGTCACAATACCTGTAGAAACCCTTCTTGTTACGTTTAATATCCCTTGCTAGCTGCAACTCCAAGTGTGATTTGGCCTTCCTGATTTCACTCCTGCATGCCTGAGCAATATTTTTATACTCCTCCCTGGTCATTTGTCCAATCTTCCACTTCTTGTAAGCTTCTTTTTTGTGTTTAAGATCAGCAAAGATTTCACTGTTCAGCCAAGCTGGTCACCTGTCATATTTACTATTCTTTCTACACATCGGGATGGTTTGTCCCTGTAACCTTAATAAGGATTCTTTAAAATACAGCCAGCTCTCCTGGACTCCTTCTATTAATGACTTCTATTAACTAGAAAACTAGGGTAGATCATCTTGAATAATATAAGAACTAGGGGCCATCAAATGAAATTAATGGGCCGCAGGTTTAAAACAAACAAAAGGAAATTCTTCTTCACACAGCGCACAGTCAACCTGTGGAACTCCTTGCCTGAGGAGGTTGTGAAGGCTAGGACTATAACAGGGTTTAAAAGAGAGAAATTCATGGAGGTTAAGTCCATTAATGGCTATTAGCCAGGATGGGTAAGGAATGGTGTCCCTAGCCTCTGTTTGTCAGAGGGAGGAGATGGATGGCAGAAGAGAGATCACTTGATCATTACCTGTTAGGTTCACTCCCTTTGGAGCACCTGGCATTGGCCACTGTCGGCAGACAGGATACTGGGCTGGACGGACCTTTGGTCTGACCCAATATGGCCATTCTTATATTCTTATGTGAATTCTGATTTTACTTGTGGAGCATTCTGCTCCAAAACATACATATCACCTTTAATAAACTACGAAGTCAAACAACTGGGAGCACCCCATCTCCTGGAATGTGCAGTACTGGAAACTTGACCAGAGCACTGGATATGTAATACAGGCTTGGGAGAAGAATAGGTTTCTAGTATGGAAGCAAAAATTGGCACAGGATCATCTGGTGGGAGACAGCAGAGTGAATGCATTCGGGACACGCCCGCAGCAGGATCATAGAGCAGGTCTTAGCAGGACCCATACTGAGGAGATTTCTATTACCTTTGTTATTTATTGTGATGGGACACCCTCTGCTCCAGACTTCTTTGCTTTCACACAGACTGCCCAGAGACCTTCCTTTTGTAGATACCACCAGGTAGTTTATTTACAGTGCTTCACCTCCCCATCTTTTTATATACTCAGGTAGTCCTACTATTTACAGACTCATTCAGCTTAACTACCCCTGCTCCCTAGGGGTGGGAAAGGGCTCTCTACACAAAGACAGGTCCACCTTACCTTTTCTCTCTCTTCTGCCTCCCCTCCCCCCCACCACCCTTCCTTCCCATGCTCTTTTATCCAGGCTCCTTGTTAATGGGCTAGTTAGCTCATTAGCTATCCATCCCCAATCTGACCTGATAATCAGGAACTCTTCTACTTATTCAAGCCCTCCCCATAGGCCTAATTGGTTAAACAGTGACTAGAGTGTTGGTTCAGTGGCTGATTTCCAGCACACTGTCCCATTTATTCTACTTATTTTGCTTTTGTTTTATAAAGATTATCCTTTGAGGAATAGGCCTTATTGGCCACAAGTGAATTCTCTTTTTTGTGAATCATTTCAGGCTCAGGTTGTAACACACTTTGTGAGTGTCAGGCACACTAATCATGCTACGTTCTTGATACAATATAAACATAATTGTAAACCGTTCCAGACATGGTTATAAGATATCAGATGGACAGGCCTTCAAATGGGTCTGTTTTAAGAGATTGATTAGAAATCTAGTTAAAGGAAGAGATTAGGCCCTATCCAGGTGATTCTGCATATTCCTATTGGATGAAGAGTAGGAGATGATGGCAGTAAACATAAAGATACATTTTGACTGTGAGGACTTCTGGAAAGATCTCTCAAATTTTCTTAAGTGTACAGGGCATGGGAGATGGTGAAAGAACAAAAAACTTGAATTGGGAAGAAAATACATGAGTGGATGTCAGGAAAACAGTGAAAGGAGGCAAGTGCTGAGCAAAGGATTAGTGAAAAAAAGATATGAAGGGCTGCAGGGAGCAGATGGTGTCTTTAAATAAAAAGGTAAAGTAGAATAGGGAATTAGTCTATAGAAAGGTATGCTGACAGCAAGGAAGGGGGGTTAAAAATAATATAAGAAGGAAATTCAAAGGGCTGAATTCTCAATTACATTAAACAAACATCAGTTTTAAGGCCCCCTTACATTGCCAGAGCTAAGAGAATGGGACTCAGTGTAACTGAGAATCAGGCCCAAAAGTTTTGAAGGTTTGGCCTGGATACGACCCCCAAGAAAGTCTGACTGTTTAACTACAGAGTGGCTGAACTATCTGAGCCTTCTGGGTCAGCAAAACTAGGATAGAAATATAGTGAAGATATACCCTCTCATGCTATTTCAGTCCCAGATAAAATCCCAAAGTGCAGAGAGACACAAAACGTGAAATTCATGGTAATTATTAATTAACAATAGTAATTCTGAACATTTTTGAACCTGCAGGAAGATTCATTTTGAGTTATGATTGATGGTTCACAAAGTGAAGTAGGGGTATGGTTTTTTGATATTTTATTATTTATTACAGCCTTAATCTAAAAAAAGTAGACTATAAGAAAAGGAGATCCCCTCAGTTCTTGTCTGTGACCTGTGCTCCTCTAGGGCTACGTCTACACTTGCAGCTGGGGGTGTGATTCCCCGCTCAGGTAGACATACTTGTGCTCACTGTCATCGAGCTAGCATACTAAAAACAGTAATGTAGACACAGTAGAACAGGCAGGGGCGAATAGTGACATGGGCTAGCTACCCCGAGTACAAACCCACCCAGACCCCCAGGGGTGAATAGTGGCATGGGCTAGCTACCCCGAGTACAAACCCACCCAGACCCCCAGGGGTGAATAGTGACATGGGCTAACTACCCCGAGTACAAACCCACCCAGACCCCCAGGGGTGAATAGTGGCATGGGCTAGCTACCCCGAGTACAAACCCACCCAGACCCCCAGGGGTGAATAGTGGCATGGGCTAGCTACCCCGAGTACAAACCCACCCAGACCCCCAGGGGTGAATAGTGACATGGGCTAGCTACCCTGAGTACAAACCCACCCAGACCCCCAGGGGTGAATAGTGGCATGGGCTAGCTACCCCGAGTACAAACCCACCCAGACCCCCAGGGGTGAATAGTGACATGGGCTAGCTACCCTGAGTACAAACCCACCCAGACCCCCAGGGGTGAATAGTGGCATGGGCTAGCTACCCCGAGTACAAACTCACCCAGACCCCCAGGGGTGAATAGTGGCATGGGCTAGCTACCCCGAGTACAAACTCACCCAGACCCCCAGGGGTGAATAGTGGCATGGGCTAGCTACCCTGAGTACAAACCCACCCAGACCCCCAGGGGTGAATAGTGGCATGGGCTAGCTACCCCGAGTACAAACTCACCCAGACCCCCAGGGGTGAATAGTGGCATGGGCTAGCTACCCTGAGTACAAACCCACCCAGACCCTCAGGGGCGAATAGTGGCATGGGCTAGCTACTCCGAGTACAAACTCACCCAGACCTCCAGGGGCGAATAGTGGCATGGGCTAGCTACTCCGAGTACAAACTCACCCAGACCTCCAGGGGCGAATAGTGGCATGGGCTAGCTACTCCGAGTACAAACTCACCCAGACCCCCAGGGGTAAATAGTGGCATGGGCTAGCTACCCCGAGTACAAACCCACCCAGACCCCCAGGGGTGAATAGTGACATGGGCTAGCTACCCCGAGTACAAACCCACCCAGACCCCCAGGGGTGAATAGTGGCATGGGCTAGCTACCCCGAGTACAAACCCACCCAGACCCCCAGGGGTGAATAGTGGCATGGGCTAGCTACCCCGAGTACAAACCCACCCAGACCCCCAGGGGTGAATAGTGGCATGGGCTAGCTACCCCGAGTACAAACCCACCCAGACCCCCAGGGGTGAATAGTGGCATGGGCTAGCTACCCTGAGTACAAACCCACCCAGACCCTCAGGGGCGAATAGTGGCATGGGCTAGCTACTCCGAGTACAAACTCACCCAGACCTCCAGGGGCGAATAGTGGCATGGGCTAGCTACTCCGAGTACAAACTCACCCAGACCTCCAGGGGCGAATAGTGGCATGGGCTAGCTACTCCGAGTACAAACTCACCCAGACCTCCAGGGGCGAATAGTGGCATGGGCTAGCTACTCCGAGTACAAACTCACCCAGACCTCCAGGGGCGAATAGTGGCATGGGCTAGCTACTCCGAGTACAAACTCACCCAGACCTCCAGGGGCGAATAGTGGCATGGGCTAGCTACCCCGAGTACAAACCCACCCAGACCCCCAGGGATGAATAGTGACATGGGCTAGCTACCCCGAGTACAAACCCACCCAGACCCCCAGGGGTGAATAGTGGCATGGGCTAGCTACCCCGAGTACAAACCCACCCAGACCCCCAGGGGTGAATAGTGACATGGGCTAGCTACCCCGAGTACAAACCCACCCAGACCCCCAGGGGTGAATAGTGGCATGGGCTAGCTACCCCGAGTACAAACCCACCCAGACCCCCAGGGGTGAATAGTGGCATGGGCTAGCTACCCCGAGTACAAACCCACCCAGACCCCCAGGGGTGAATAGTGGCATGGGCTAGCTACCCCGAGTACAAACCCACCCAGACCCCCAGGGGTGAATAGTGGCATGGGCTAGCTACCCTGAGTACAAACCCACCCAGACCCTCAGGGGCGAATAGTGGCATGGGCTAGCTACTCCGAGTACAAACTCACCCAGACCTCCAGGGGCGAATAGTGGCATGGGCTAGCTACTCCGAGTACAAACTCACCCAGACCTCCAGGGGCGAATAGTGGCATGGGCTAGCTACTCCGAGTACAAACTCACCCAGACCTCCAGGGGCGAATAGTGGCATGGGCTAGCTACTCCGAGTACAAACTCACCCAGACCTCCAGGGGCGAATAGTGGCATGGGCTAGCTACTCCGAGTACAAACTCACCCAGACCTCCAGGGGCGAATAGTGGCATGGGCTAGCTACCCCGAGTACAAACCCACCCAGACCCCCAGGGGTGAATAGTGGCATGGGCTAGCTACCCCGAGTACAAACTCACCCAGACCCCCAGGGGTGAATAGTGGCATGGGCTAGCTACCCTGAGTACAAACCCACCCAGACCCTCAGGGGCGAATAGTGGCATGGGCTAGCTACTCCGAGTACAAACTCACCCAGACCTCCAGGGGCGAATAGTGGCATGGGCTAGCTACTCCGAGTACAAACTCACCCAGACCTCCAGGGGCGAATAGTGGCATGGGCTAGCTACTCCGAGTACAAACTCACCCAGACCTCCAGGGGCGAATAGTGGCATGGGCTAGCTACTCCGAGTACAAACTCACCCAGACCTCCAGGGGCGAATAGTGGCATGGGCTAGCTACTCCGAGTACAAACTCACCCAGACCTCCAGGGGCGAATAGTGGCATGGGCTAGCTACTCCGAGTACAAACTCACCCAGACCTCCAGGGGTGAATAGTGGCATGGGCTAGCTACCCCGAGTACAAACTCACCCAGACCCCCAGGGGTGAATAGTGGCATGGGCTAGCTACCCCGAGTACAAACTCACCCAGACCCCCAGGGGTGAATAGTGGCATGGGCTAGCTACCCTGAGTACAAACCCACCCAGACCCCCAGGGGTGAATAGTGGCATGGGCTAGCTACCCCGAGTACAAACTCACCCAGACCCCCAGGGGTGAATAGTGGCATGGGCTAGCTACTCCGAGTACAAACTCACCCAGACCTCCAGGGGCGAATAGTGGCATGGGCTAGCTACTCCGAGTACAAACTCACCCAGACCTCCAGGGGCGAATAGTGGCATGGGCTAGCTACCCTGAGTACAAACCCACCCAGACCCCCAGGGGTGAATAGTGGCATGGGCTAGCTACCCCGAGTACAAACTCACCCAGACCCCCAGGGGTGAATAGTGGCATGGGCTAGCTACTCCGAGTACAAACTCACCCAGACCCCCAGGGGCGAATAGTGGCATGGGCTAGCTACCCCGAGTACAAACTCACCCAGACCCCCAGGGGTGAATAGTGGCATGGGCTAGCTACCCTGAGTACAAACTCACCCAGACCCTCAGGGGCGAATAGTGGCATGGGCTAGCTACTCCGAGTACAAACTCACCCAAACCCCCAGGAGTATGTATTCAGGGCTGGTAGACTGCACTGCCGCTGCCCATGCTACCGTGGCTACACTACTATTTTTAGCATGCTGGCTCTGAGAGCTAGCACAAGTAGGTCTCCGCGAGCTGGGAATCACACAACCTTAACTCCAAGTGTACATGTAGCCTAATTTTTCATTCAAATGCTGTTCTAGTTCCAGAGCAAAGCCCACGTCTTTACATGCTACATAAATCACCTTGCTGTGTAAATCACCGATGGCACCACATACAAATGCAAAGTAATGGCAACAGTCAGAAGAACTCGTGAGCTGCCGAATGTTTTCTGGCATGGAAAGAGTTATGGATCAGGACTCTGCAGACTCTGCATAGCTCTGCGTCCAGAGACATCCCGATTTAGATGGCTGAAACTCCTCCGTCCGATGAATGAATGAAAATGAAGGGGAAAGAAAAGCAAATTCATGCTGAAGTATTCCTTAGCCTTTTCATGTAATTGTGCTGCCCTACAGACCTTGGGTATAATTTTCCAAAATGCCTAAGTGACATAGGAGCCCAAGTTCCATATTCACAAGTGACTTACAGCCTAAGTCCCACTGACTTCCAATGAGACTTAAGCTCCCAACTACATAAGGGCTTTTCTACACGAACAATTAGACTGCAGCAAACTGAGGTGTGAATCCATCCCGCACGAGCCTGCTGCAGTCTAATTGTCCATGTATACCCTGCTGACATGCATTAACATTTCATTAGAGCGCTTTGAGCTAGTTCTGTTGCAAAGAGAACTAGCTCAAAGTGATCTAACAAACTGGTAATGTGCATCAGCAGGGTGCACGCGGACAGCTAGACTGCAGCAGGCTAGTGCGGGGCAGATTCACACCCCAGCTTGCTGAAGTCTAATTGTTTGAGTAGACAAGCCCTAAGTCACTTTTAACAATGGGACTTGAAATCCTGGCTCCACTGATGTCAACAGAGTTTTTGCCATTAACTTTAACAGAGCCAGAATTTCATTCTTAGGAGCCTAAGTCACTTAGGCACTTTTGAAAATGCGTCTCCCATGGCTAGCACTATTTTCAACCCTTTCCTCTGCAGGGAGGGTCTGATCCAAATCCCATTGAAGCCAATGGGAGTTTTCTATTGATGTCAAAGAATTATGGATCAGGACTTTAGTGATCTCCTCATCTCCTGAACTTCTTCCTTCGCAGTTAGCAGTTGCCGCCCCCCACCTGTTTTCTTTAGCTGCTGGTTGTGTTAACTTCCTTTTTTTTCCAGGCATGACAGCAGTGAGGACAGCCAGGTGTGGGGAGAAAGGTGAGTGGCACACACCTCAAGTATGAATCATGGTACATGTGCGATCAGAGAGCAACTATTGTCTCTAAAACATAGAAGTAGCTGCAAGCCTGAGTCTGGGTTTCTATCTGAACTTTTCCAAGTTCAGGGGCAATCAGATCCAAGAGTTCCATTTGGGTCCATGTCTAGATAAAAAAAAGAAGTCTGCATTTGGAAGGACTCCAAAACACATCGTGTCTTGTCAACACAAAGCCCCACCCCACTCTAGGGAGGAAAAGGAAAAGGAATGTAGACATACAGGGACAAATCTGGCCTGTATTATCTCAGTTTCACCTGTTAACGTTACAGCACTCTGCCCCCCCTGTATTGTGCACCATTTCGGTATACAAACTAGGCTCTCCGTGAGTTCTCAGTTCATGTCCAAGATAGCAAGGAGGAAAAACAGCCAAAACCAAATGCATCGTCGTCATCTGCTTGTGTTCTCTCAGTATGATAGAACTGACCTGTAATTAATGTGTCTTCGAACCTCTCAGTGTCTTGTCTTGTGCAGTTTTGTTTTATGAGGTTCTATCCCACACAAACACTTTAATTAAAAGAGAGTTAAGGTTAAAAGAGTGTTATATTATACAGCCACAAAACCAACCACATAGTTCTCAACCTCCCTATGACAAACATACTAATCCCTCCACCACCCTATTATTATTAGGAAGTTAGTTATTTAGCCACTTCCTCACTGCCACATGAGAATTGACCATTTGGCATCACCCCAAACACTTTCAGGTACTACCATACACAGGCAAAATTGTGCCCTTAATTATTATCGAGAGGCGAAAAGACGCATCAATATGTCAATAATAGATCAGCTCTAACATACTGGGAAAGCCGGAACAAATGATGATAATGCAGATGCATTTGGATTTAGTTGTTTTTCTCTCCTTAGCATTTTAAAAGCCAAGTTAAAAAGGTGAGAGCTTATGAAAATCCTGGTTTGTATAATAAAATGTTACATGACGCAATATCAGTAGAAGCACATTTTTCACTCTGGAAGTGGCGGCTCCCAAAGCAAACTCTACTAAAAGAGGTACTTTTAGATAGAAAACTCCTAGATTTGGGGAAATGAGCTCGACCATCTAACTCCTCTAGTTTTTGCCACCTATGCAAATAGCTGTGATGTTGATCTGCTCTGCAGAGTTTACATCTGCCTGTCTCTCTAAAAGTCTGGGAATTTCCTGCAAAGTATGGAACATGCTTGAGGCATCTAGTTTTTAACATTTATTTGCCAAAAAAGGTGTATTGTTTGGCTTCTTTCCACAATTACTTAATTCAGGGACTATGAAAAGGATGAAAATGGAAAACACCTTTCAGTTACTAAATGTCACTTACATGATTCTGAATCTGGATAAATTAAGTCACAAAAGTCACCACAAAAATCAAACCCCAAAGTAAGTCATGGTGGTTTCCTGTTGCCCAGCTGTAAGCCCATTAATAAGCTGTAACCAAGGCAGAACAATGTAGAACAGTGGTTAGAGCAGAGGAGTCAAAGTAAAGACTACTGGGTTCTGTTCCTGTATTGAGTGACCTTGGGCAAATAAAGTAACTCCTCTGGGCCTCAGTTTACACATCATTAAAATGGGGCTGATGTTGCTTACCTACCTCATGGTTGTGGTGATGCTGAATTTATTCATACTCAGTGTTGCAATTCTCATGATTTTACCTTAAGTCTTATGATATTTGGTGTTTTTCTTATTGCCCCAACTCCTGGAGACATGAGGACCTCAGCTGTCATTTAAAAAAAAAGACCTCTCACTCTCTCCCCCTCGGTTGTGGAAAAGAGTGAACATATGACCCCCTAAATGCTCGAACACGAAGAGGCAAATAAAAACAACCCAACATTTATTATTTTACAAACCTCCTGATTTGCAAGCCAATCTCATGATGTTTTTAGAGTCTGACTCATGATTTTGAATGCTTGGGGTTGGTAATACTGAATACTTGTAAAGCATTTTTGAGATCCTTAGTATAAAATATTACTATGAAACCAAGCCAAGGTCTTCAAGAGTGACTACTGATTTTGGTTGCCTCCATTTTTTGGTACCCAGCTTGAAACACCTGAAAGGGGCCTGAGTTTCAGAGAGGGGGCACTCAGCACTTCTGAAAACCAGGCCGCTTTAAGGTATCTCACACTGTGCATCCAAAATTTGAGGTGCCCACTCTATCCCAGTGATTTTGGAAAACCTTGGCCCCAATCCAGAATCAATCTTTCACCAGTGTGAAACCAACTAGTCCTGCAAAATGGAGCTAGTGCAAACCTCAGACCATCAGAATAACCTAAAACCTCCAGTATTCCCCTAGAATCACCCTTATCCAGTCAAACCAACAACAAAAGCCTTTGTGTCCTCAAGAACTTTTTCCTGACATCTGATTTCGCTGACCATTTTGGCCTCCCTTAATGAGCTGTAGGATTATGCCCCAATTGTTTTGGTCTTCTGACTGTTTAGATTTTATGTATTGTCCTAGATGCCTGGATTTGGGTACTTCAGAAAATAACAAAATATATACATAAATTGAGAATAAATTGACCTCACCAATCCAGCAAGCACTGAAAAGACAATGCAGCCATTGGAACACCCTGCTTAAGGCAACAGTGAAATAAAACAGAGAATGAGGAAAGGAATAAAGAGATTGGAGACAGGAACTTGTCTTAACCCTCCTGTTTACCCCATTTAAATGTCTTTCTTGTTCCAAGGATGATTTGTAGCTATGTGGCATTCAGTTATCACTTCCTCGACTCGTCACATATTGAGAATACACCTACTTACACTGAGCTATGTAAAAGCCAGATATCAAATTTACATAAATTAACATAAAATGTACATAATCATGACTCATTAGAAAAAAAGTTTTCTTTAATTTCCATTCAAGGGAAATTTAACCCATCCCTTTCAACCAATTCCCCATGGCAACTTCAGAGGCATATCCTGATCTCTTTCTCTGGGAGCCTAAGGATGCTTCTTTTCCTGTGTGGTTCCTCATCTCTCCCTCCCTTATAGTTATTCCATTCTCTCTTTGTCTCTCTTTCTCTCCTCTCCCCCATCTCTTTCTATTCCTCCTTACCCAAGTCCTGAGACATCACTTGCACGGAGCAATGGAGCTTAGTTAGCTGACCCAGCTGTTGCAGCAAGTGCTGTTGGGCTGGCAAAACAGTTTTGCAGTCAGATTTCTTTTTTTAAATGGCATCTGTTTGAAATGTGCTCGGAGATGCAGAATATTAGAAACCCCTGCTGAAACGGATAGGAGGCAGGTCAGAAATTCAAAAGTGCATGTTACATGCAATTTATCACCAGGCTCCAGAATTTATCGCACAGTTATTATCACTATATAATAGTATAAGTATATTCTTATTGAAAATAATATCTAATTACCTAAATAAGTATAGCTAATTATGACTGCATTTTTCCTTGGTGTACTGTACTTGTAAAATTAAAAGGAGCACTGATTGTTAAATAGCAAAGAAGAGAAAACGTTCCCACACTTTCTGCAAATAGACAAATGCTGCTGAGCTGACTAGGACACGGCTAACTCCAAACCTTAATATAAGATTGGCTATAGGTTACCATTATACAAACAAGTACTAAAATATTACAATTTTAATGCAAAATTATGGAAGTTTTTCTTAAATATCTACTACAAAATTACTACTGTCATTGTCTTGATTTTCATACAGTAAGCTGATGTGCAATGTGTTTTTTTTTATTTCAATCGTCCCCCTTAGGCTTACCCACAAAACTCAACCACATATTTATTCAGCAAATTAACTAATTTAACTTCTTCCAAAAGAAAAGCTCAGATCTTCACAGGTTTTGGCAGAAAAGACTGGAATTATGGTGTCAGAGTGACGCCATAACTATGGTTAGACCACAACCATGGTTCAAGGAAACATGAGGATTCAAAGAAGGCCATAGTCCAAATTGGACACATTCTGAAGTCATTTACACGGTTTTGGAGTAACTTAATTGACTTCAGTGGAGTTACTCTGGATTTGCACTGGTGTAACTGTGACCACAATTCATGCACACCATGTGCTTGATTACAAATAACCCTATATGGAAAGTTTCCTTTCACTATAATCAATCTTTTGGGCCAAAATTCTTCCCTCTGTCACTCCCACGTAAATACGTTAAATTCATGGCTGTAACTTATAAGAGAATATAGGGAACATGTAGATTCTTTTTAAAGAAGTGGCATGACATTACTAACATATAAACTTCAGAAGAGGATAAAGGGAATTTCCATCTTTCCCAGTTTGACAATGTATTTTGAAAAGCCATATTTAAGAAGTAACAAATTGAGTGGCAGGACATTTGCTGGGGTTTAATGACTGTCCAGAAGGAGATGGTGGCCCAAGGCACTGTTTATGACCATTAACTCCAGACAATTATTAATCCGTAGGAATTACATATAGCTAAGAATGTTATTGCTATTCTTACCTGTGCCCCCCCCCTCAAAAATCCCAAAATTTGTTAAAAAACAGTTAAAGTTGCTCAAGTGCAAATACCACACAACCATAAAAATCATGAGTCAGGATATCACTAGCTAATCCTTCACTGAAATTCTTACAACCCACTAGAACCATGATTGTGCCTTCTCCACATTATTTCACCCACCTCTACCATCCAGGTCATAAATGACTCCACCCTCCACCCCTACAGGAGGATGGAGAGAGGTAGTCTCTTAGGTAGGAAGGTCCAAAAGAGTTATAGGCAGCCAGAACAGATCATGGAGCACTGGTTGAATATTCCCAAGGCGAGACCACTTATTAACCAAGCAGGCTCTCATGTCTTGCACTGGCTTCCAATTCTAAATGGTTTTATGATGTAGCCCCTAGTAGAGAGCACATTATAGTAATTTAGTCTTAAGGTGACAAAGCAAATATATGAGTTACAGTGGTGATGTCTGCTTGGAAAGAAAAGATTGCAACCTGCTCACCAGATGCAAATGTTAGAAGGTCATATTGGCTACTGATGAAAGATGGCCACCCAGCAATAACTGGGAATCTAACTAGACTGCCACCAGTCAGCTGGTGGGGAGCCATCTTCAACTGGTGGAACAGATATAATTTTTGCCATATGTTCCAGTTGTTATTTCTGAACTACCAATATCACCTCTGTCTTCTCTGGACTGGGCCTAAGCCTGTTTGTGGTAATGCAGGCCTGTCCCCACCAGATACTGTGAAAGCCACTCAACTGCTCTTTCTGGGTGAGAAGAGATAGAAACTAAATATGGTGTTGGCACTCAGTTTCATGACTGATTATTAAATAGCAAGGGAGGGAATTACTACCACCCATGCTTCCTTGTTAACACTCCAAATGGTGCTTAGCCACATCAGATGGATTGAATCAGCTTTCAACCTTCTCTTCAGTTTTTATAATCAATACTGTTGAGAGCATAGGAAAATCAATTATAGCAATATTTGCATAGGTCTTGATTCTGCTGTCCTTCCTTACAGCCAATAAGGGTGGCAGAATTGGGTCTTGTATGAGTACTAAGTGTTGCTCCAGTTATTTTTCCTACATTCCAAGTAATATGGCTGGTCTTCAGGACTACTCACAGAATGTGGCACTATTCAACATAGCTTCACAGATCCTAAGGCCAGAAGGGACCATTTTGATCATCTAGTCCAACATCTTCCATGACACAGGCCATAGGACTTCCCTGAATTAATTCCTACTTGAACTACAACTTGTCTTTTAGAAAACCAGGCAATCTTGATTTAGAAATTGCCAACAATAGAGAATCTGCTACAACCTTTGGTAAGTTGTTCCAATGGTTAATTACCCTCACTGATAAAAATGTGTAACTTATTTCCAGCTTTCAGAGGGGTAGCCGTGTTAGTCTGTATCAGCAAAAACAATGAGGAGTCCTTGTGGCACCTTAAAGACCAACAAATTTATTTGGGCATAAGCTTTCTTGGGCTATAACCCACTTCATCAGATGCATGGAGTGAAAAATACAGCAAGCTGGTATAAATATGCAGCACATGAAAAGATGGGTTTTGCCTTACCAAGGGAGTGGGGGGTCAGTGCTAATGAGGCCAATTCAATTAGGGTGGATGTGGCCCATTCCCAACAGTTGACAAGAAGGGGTGAGTATCAACAGAGGGAAAATCATTTTTTGTAGTGACCCAGCCACTCACAGTCTTTATTCAGGCCTAATTTGATGGTGTCAAGTTTGCAAATTAATTCCAGTTCTGCAGTTTCTTGCTGAAATCTGTTTCTGAAGGGTTTTTTGTTGAAGAATGGCCACTTTTAAATCTGTTATTGAGAGTCCAGGAAGATTAAAGTGCTCTCCTACATGTTACAATTCTTGATCTCTGATTTGTGTCCATTTATTCTTTTGCGTAGAGACTGTCCAGTTTGGCCAACGTACATGGCAGCAATACCCCAAACCGGACAGTCTCTATGCAAAAGAATAAATGGACACAAATTAGACATCAAGAATTGTAACACTCAAAAACCAGTAGGAGTGCACTTCAGTCTCCCTGGACACTCAATAACAGACTTAAAAGTGGCCATTCTTCAACAAAAAAACCTTCAGAAATAGACTTCAATGAGAAACTACAGAACTGGAATTAATTTGCAAACTTGACACCATCAAATTAGGCCTGAATAAAGACTGGGAGTGGCAGGGTCACTACAAAAAATAATTTTCCCTCTGTTAATACTCACAACTTTTCAGGTGCCTCAAGGACTCCTCGTTGTTTTTATTTCCAGTTGTAATTTGTCTACCTTCGACTTCCAGCCATTGGATCTTGTTATTAACTTTAACTACTAGACTGAAGAGCCCATTATCAAATATTTGTTCCCCATGTAGGTACTGATAGACTGTGATCAAGTCACCCTTAACCTTCTCTTTGATAAGCTAAATAAACTGAGTTCCTTCAGACTATCACTATAAAGCACATTTTCCAATCCTTTAATCATTCTTGTGGCTCTTCTCTGAACCTTCTCCAATTCATCAGCATCCTTCTTGAATTGTGATACAAGAGCTGAACACAGTATTACAGCAGCGGTTACATCAGTGCCAAATACAGAGGTAAGATAGTCTCTCTATTCCTATTCAAGATTCCCCTGTTTATGTACCTAAGAATCCCATTAGTCTTTTTGGCCACAGCATTGCACTGGAAGCTGATGTTCAGCTGATTATCACCATGACCCCCAAGTCTTTTTCAGACTCACTGCTTCCCAGGATACAGTCCCCCATTCTGTAAGTATGGCCTCCATTGTTTATTCCCAAATGTATACATTTTACTTTTGGCTGTATTAAATGTGTGTTATTTGCTTGCACACAGCTTATAAAGCTATCCAGATGGTTCCATATCAGTGACCTGTATTTTTCATTACTTACCACTCCCCCAATTTTTGTGTCATCTGTAAACTGTATCAGTGATGATTTTGTGTGTGTATGGGGGGGGGAGCATTCTAGGTCACTAAACAAAGTACTAAATAGCACACGGTGGAGAAGCAGTTCCTGCAGGACCCCACAAGAAGCACAACCACTTGATGATTCCCCATTTTTCAGTTACATTTTGAGACCTGTCAGTTCACCAATTTTGAATCCATTTAATGTGTGCCATATTAATTTTGTATTGTTCTAGTTTTTTAATCAAATTATTGTGTGATACCGAGTGGCTTGTGCTGGGCCTGACATTGATTTCCAGGGCTCCAATCTAGTCAGAACTGGACTGCATCATTTCTACTAGTTGCCCTAACCCCGGCCACTTAGGATGAGATTCCCTTCCCAGCCTCCTGCTCTTCTCTTTGTCCTTTCTGACCTTCTGGATTGCCTCAGGGTCCGGGCTATGCAGCACACATCCCCCTGCACCAGATGGCTGCAACGGGTCTGTTAGCCCATCCTGCTGCCTCATTGGGTCTCAGTCCCAGCCCTGCTGCTGGCCAGCCTCATGCCCTGGATAATCACGCAGGTTTCGGTCATTTCAAGACTGCTGCTTATGATCCATGTGCTCTGCATGCTCTAAACTCCCATTGTACCTGACTTAGTATCTGACCCTAAGTAGTTCCAACTATATTTCACTTAAATAAAAACTAACTAAAACCAAAATCCACACACTTGTATCAGTGGCAAAGCCCTTGAGGATGTTGTTTGGAACATAAGAATGGCCCTACTGGGTCAGACCAAAAGTTGATCTAGCCCAGTATCCTGTCCTCCGACAGTGGCTGGTGCCAGCTGCCCCAGAGGGAATGAACAGAACAGGTAATCATCAAGTAATCCATCCCCTGTCACTCATTCCCAGCTTCTGGCAAACAGAGGCTAGGGACATCATCCCTGCCCATCCTGGCTAATAGCCATTGATGGACCTATCCTCCATGAATTTATCTAGTTCTTTTTTGAACCCTGTTATAGTTTTGGCCTTCACAACATCCTCTGGCAAGGAGTTCCACAGGCTGACTGTGTGTTGTGTGAAGAAATACTTCCTTTTATTTGTTTTAAACCTGCTGCCTATTAATTTCATTTGGTGACCCCCTAGCTCTTGTGTTATGAGAAGTAGTAAACAACACTTCCTTTTCTACTTTCTCTACACCAGTCATGATTTTATAGACCTCAATCATATCTCCCCTTAGCCATCTCTTTTCCAAGATGAAAAGTCCCAATCTTATTATTCTCTCCTCATACGGCAGCCGTTCCATACCTCTAATTATTTTTGTTGCCCTTTTCCGAACCTTTTCCAAGTCCAATATATCTTTTTTGAGATGGGACGACCACATCTGCACACGGTATTCAAGATGTGGGCATACCATGGATTTATTTAGAAGCAACATGATATTTACTGTCCTATTATCTATCCCTTTCTTAATTATTCCCAGCATTCTGTTCGCTTTTTTGACTGCCGCTACACATTGAGTGGATGTTTTCAGACAACTATCCACAGTGACTCCAAGACCTCTTTCTTGAGTGGTAATAGCTAATTTAGACCCCATCATTTTATATGTATAGTTGGGATTATGCTTTCCAATGTGCATTACTTTGCATTTATCAACATTAAATTTCATCTGCCATTTTGTTGCCCAGTCACTCAGTTTTGAGAGATCCTGTTGTAGCTCTTCACATTCTGCCTGGGTTTTAACTATCTTCAGTAATTTTGTATCATCTGCAAATTTTGCCACCTCACTGTTTATCCCTTTTTCCAGATCATTTATGAATATGTTGAATAGGACTGGTCCCAGAACAGACCCCTGGGGGACACACTATTTACCTCTCTCCATTCTGAGAATTGACCATTTATAACTACCCTTTGTTTCCTATCTTTTAACCAGTTGCAAATCCATGAGAGCACCTTCCCTCTCTGGAGACACTTGCTTTACATATTTTACCCAGCAGCAGCTCATCCCTGTTTACCCTCCTTTCTCCTGTGCTGCTAACATCTGTGGCCTGCTCCATCTTCCTTGCATCTGTACATTCTCCATCCATCACAAGGAAGCAGCCTGGTAGAAGCCAAAGTTGTGAGTGAAAGTTCACTTAATAGTCTCAGACCATGTGCCTCATGATGATTATTCTTTAGAATATTCAGGCTTTATGCCCAGATGCCTAACCCTGACTCTCTCCTGGGCTGGCACAGTGACATCTGGCTCAGCACAACATAAAGAACAGCAGGATTTGTATTACAACAAGAGAAAACGCATCATTTTCCTTCTTTTCATTTGTTTCTTTCTCCTTTTTTGTTTTGTTTTGTTCTGAAGCTACACAGATTGTTTTCTTCTTCTCGTTTCAGTGATGAGCTCCTTGGAAGCCACAAAAATAAGATTCACACTGTAAAGGACATGCCAGTGGTTACAAGATCTTAAGCAGAACGTGTGTTACAACAGAAAAATCACAAAGGAAGAGAGATTCTATGTTGTTGCTATACAATTAAAAATGTGTATGTCATTTGTAGATTATGCTTTATTTGCTTACATGTATTTTAGCAATGAAATATATGAGTCTCTACAAGAAGCATTTCTACAATAAATTGTGTTCGGAGACCACTGTAACAGGCATCAGAGATAAATGGATGGCAGCCTGAAACCTGTCTGTAAGATAGCATTGAAAGAAGACACTACGCAAAAGTATTCCAATAAGATAACCCAACTTTGGGTATGGGAAATGACAGTACCTTGAGTCTGAAGGGCAAACAAAATGGACTATTTCTACACAGACAAAAGGGAAGGGAGTAGAAAAACTGGCTCGGCTTGTAGCTTTGAAGACCAGCATCCCCCATCAGCCCCAGGGCAAAAGGGTTTACTCTTTAATGGCTTCGTGCTCTCTAATTAAGGTTTCCAAGAGCAATCCTTTTGAACAAATGTTTAATGAGAACAACAAGACAAACATACTTACTCATCAGAGACCTCTGTGGTTACCTACACACAAGGCAAATGAACCAAAGACATGGTCAAGGCAGGGGTTTTGTGATTTTTTAAAATATTTAACTACCTGATCTGCACAAACAAAACAAAAACGAACGTTACCACATCTGAAATCTGTATATGCAATTGTGGGTGCACATTTAGACACTGAGCTAAAGCCCCTTTGAAAATTTGACTCATAGTATCTTAGGCTTCCTGAGGCGCAGTGGGATATTCTCATCCAGAAGCAGAACTAAATCTTCTTTTCCATTTAAAACTTACACAAACTTCAGAATAGGAACAAAGATTTGTCCAGGAAGGAAGAAAGGATGGGATGCTGCTTAAGGCCCCCACACAAAGGACTCTGGACATCTGGGTTCAATTCCCAGCTCCACCACAGACTTCAGTCTCTTTGTGCCTCCATCTTTCAGCTGTTCTATGGGGATAACAGCACTCCCCTGTCTCACAGGAGTGTTATGAGGTGAAATTCATTAATAATTGTGAGATACTCTGATGGAGGCCATATAACGTACCTAGACAGATATGTGAGCTACAGGTGGGAAAGGTGCATTTGAAAGCACTCTTATTTCTGATAGATGAGGAAGGAGATTTTTATATCCCATTTTCACTACTCTATCAGCTTTCCTCCTCACCATGAAACTCTCTCACTCTAGACATGACCCTTCTGGCCAGGGAGGATTTGACAAGGTGTGTGTATCTTTTGGCTTGTCATCAGTCTTCCTTTGCCATCCCAAAGGATAACGGGTAGCAACACATGGCACCCCACCTCATTCAGGGGCTGAGCACGGCACTCTCAGCCCTTTCTTCATCCAAAGAGAATGAGGGAACTAGACCACGAATGAAACCCATGGCTCCCTCACAGCAAATACAATACTAATGCCAGGCTCCCAGGAAGGATCTAGCTTTAAATACTTACCTCAGATTTTGGTGCAATTTAATTCATAATGGGTGTTTAGCCTCTTTCCTCCCCCTTCCCCTCCTGCCCAGTGTCTCCATATCTTTTATGCCACATCCCTGTATCAGCCTGGGGCAACTTTTTATGGGTAGATATAAAACTTAAAAAATGAAGATTTATTTGTGGAAAATGCTGGTACAACCTTAACTAATATGAGACAAACTGGTGCCACAATAATTAAGTAAACGTTTAAATGGACAGTCATTCATTCAATATGATGACCCTTTAAGTGGAACATGTCAAAGCCATGGCTCATCACTTCATGCTCCCATCCTCCCAAACACACAGCCTTTGCAGACAAAGATTAATACAGGTAGCCATCCATAGTAAGAAATGATACACATGATAATGAGCAAAAGGATAAGGAGCCTCTGATAGCTCGATGTTGCATGTTGGACCCATGTAATCTGATTTTAACATGCAGCATGAAGAGAGCTACCAGTACTGCACCCTGCTGTTGTCCTCACCATAGAGAGACAATGGGGCTTTCACTCAAGGAACTAGACTTCTTTCATTTTTCAGGAACTTCTCAATAAAAGATACATCAAGTCCTGGCACTCAGTATTTGGTGTGCCCTTTTACTAAAGAAGGAATAAAGAAATCTTTCACTAAAGTGGCCTGTGTCATGATCCAGGGCCAGCTAAACCTCTGTTCAGTTTCTCTGTGTGTCCCCCCTTAGTGGCAGGCCTCATGCCTTTACCTTGACTGGGGTGGAATTCCACAATTCTCCCACTTTTATCCCAACCATGGGCTACAGGGCTCTGGGTTACCGTATCCTGTGTATCAACCGTATTTACCCAGCAAGCAAAACTGAGTTTGGAGACCTGAGGTTCTTCCTTTCAGGAGTCTTGGAGTAATGGTGTGTAGCGATAAAACAGCATGCTTACAAATACTGTTTATTTTAATAATAGGAACAAAGCATTTAGAGAAAAAGGATTTAAAAACAAAACCGTCCATATCCAAGTCTCTCTCAACTAAGAGTTTACCATCCCCTGATCCAGGTTAGACAAACCTGACTTTTTCAGACACCGTCAGCAGGTGCCTGTGTTTGTTCCCCAGAACAATTAACCCCCTCTCTTGAGTGTGTGTTCCTTTTAAAACCTGCTACAGTTCTTTTGATCTCCTGTGTTCAGGGCCTCTTCCTGTCCTAGCATTGTCTCTTCACAACTCAGTGTTTGCTGAGATGTGGCTTATCTTGAGCCATTCTTTCCCTTCTTGCCTTTTCCCCCCAAACCCCCATATTAATCAAAACCAATATAGTCATATGTAAACATCCCAAAAAACCAGGTCAATGTGCAGTTTCATCAATTCTTACACAGCAGCTCCAGCTTCATCACAGCCTGTATTTAAACTGCCCTGAACTTTGTGAAAATTTGCATCTGGCTCCAAATCTGAACTTTCTGATAGCTCTGGTAAAGACACATTTTCTCTTAAAACTGTAATGGGAACAGAAAAAAATGCCTTATCACATCAGATCAGTCATACAAGTGTAGTATCCTGATTTTATTAATGGCCTACACTTGAGGCTTTAAAGGAAGACACACATAAAAACAACAGTTACCCGTGATAAACCTGGCCAGTTGTGTAAAGTTGATCATGGATGAAAAACTCCATCCTGAATCCTGTGCCAATCAGTTGCTGCCATGAAGCATGTGATTTGACTAGCCCTCTCTTACACAGTTACAAGCCAAAAAATCTGGCTCTGAAACCAGATCTAGCGTATGGCTTAGGCGTGTTATAAAATTAGGTATCACTTTCATATAACCCCATGGATCTGGGGTTGCATTCGGAACACCCTCAAAGTTCAGGGGTGTTTTGGTCCTTAGCTTTGTCTTGGGAATATGTCTGATTAAACATTTTGTTACTGGTCATAAAATGATCACACCCTCTTCAATTTAACCCAGCCACTGAACTTGAATGTTTATTTAGTTGTATACATATAGTAGATGAAAGAAAATGCAAGCAAGCAAGCAAATACACAAAAAAAGCACTGTCAGGTACCATTCATGCTGGGTGGTGCTATCCAGGTTACATTGGGAGATATATTAGCATATGAGCTACATTTTAAAAATGAATGTTGTTCTCCAGTTAGGTGTTCTTCTCTCCTCCTCCGCCCCCTGGGTAATTGGTGGTGTTGTAAGTGTATTAATGTATCTGCTCTACTGTATGTTTCCCCTCCCTGCCAGTGTTTGCAAGGCAGGCTTTAAGTAGCAAGGGGAGGACCTTCTGGTAATCAGGGGCCAAGCACTGCTGACTCTCCTGCACACTGCAGTGCTCACATCAGCAACCAGTGAGGTTTCACAAGGGGCTGCTCAAAGCTCTGAGGACAAAGAATAAACTGCATGGGAAATGGAGGAGGAAGAAACGAAATGAGAAGCAGTCAGTTAAGGCAGCAAAGAAAATAAGTTAATTTGAGGCAAAGGGGGCTTGGGGAATTAGGGAATTGTAGGGATCTACAAATGTTCAGGAGGAGGACCCAAACATTTTTAGAGGAAAGATAGAGCCATTCATACAAGAGGAGAGGGTTGATATGAATAACTCTGAAATTGTTGACATACTAGACTCCTTGGACAGTTAGGAAATAGGGTTTGTAAAAAGAGTTGTGGATACAAAGCAGGTAAGGGTATACTTGGAAAATAAAGGAGGTCCAGATAACAAGTATTTTAAGGGGTGAAGGGACTTACGGCAGCAAAAGAATAACAATCTCTGACACAGTTTAAAAAGATTGGGGAGAACTGGAGAGGTACAAGGGCACTGGAGAAAGGGCACATGTACTAAAAAAAAATTTTTTTTAAAGGAAGAATAAGTGATCATGGCAATTATCATCCAGCAAATTAATTTGAGTCCCTAAGTAATGGCAGTTAACGCTTGAGTAAGAGCATAGGCTTTTACCACTTGAGTTAAAGCCAATGGGAGATAGATACCTAAATACCAGTGAGGATCTTGGCCTATATCTCTGGGACCAACTGTTAGTGGGAGGCATGATCATATGCGCTAGGCCAGTGTATTACTCTGAGACATGGAAGTAACTAAGGAGGACTGGAACTGGACTACCACATGTGATAGTAACCTCCCTCCTTTGTTGACATGTTCCCTTTTTCCCCTTCCTTCGCTGAGAAAGCCTTGATTCTAGGTCTTCGACAACATGGCATTCATTCATGTATTGTATTCTCATTAAACAGTCACACACTGGTACTATGTAAATGCTTTATATTGCCTCAGCTAGGCATTAAAGTAATGTAGAAATAAATTAGAACATCTTCTTTTGCTTTGTTTATTCTTTCTCTTTTTAGCTTGTAAAGCTCTTTGGGACAGGGACTGTCTGAGCAAGTAAGCAAGCATGTGTGTATAGACACATGCAGCTGCAGCACCTAGCACAATGGAGCCCTGATCATGATTGGGGCCTCTGGACCCTACTTAAATTAAATTCTCTCTTTAATCATTGCCCAGGTATTGCTCCTACTGAATGACTGATCCTGATCCATAATGATTTGTTTCTTGCAGAATGGTCTTCATTTATAAAAATGACTAGTTCATTTTGGGTTTTCTTCCTTCTCTTTTTGGATTATGCTGACTGAAAAGGCTGAGAATATTAGTAAAAAATCTGGCTTCTAAGTGTAAGGGGTAGTCTGTATAAAGTTTGCAATTTTGGATGCCTTCTTGATCTATGTGCTCAAACTGCATGCCTTCTTCATTCCTTACTCAATAAAAAGAATTTCCAATAAAGCTTTGTTGAAATTAACCATCTTGCTTTCCACATTTCACATGGGAACTGTGGGGTAAGCATTTTCTTTTTCTCAGTTTGGACGACTCCATCATAAATTTAACAAGAAACTCTTTATGTAATGCCCCCAGGATAAGAAGGGGAAAAAATGAGGTTTAAACGTAAATGAAAGACGACAGCTAAATCTCTAAAATCAGAGTAACACTAATATCTCTGTTAAGTACAGTAGCTGCAAAACCACATGAGTTCACTGTGCAGAGCATGCTATTTTTTCTTCTGGTTGCAGGGAGCTGTTTGTTAAAAAATTGACTTTGAGACAGACTGTTCAGTCAGTCATTGGTGTCCTACTTAATGAAAATAATTGAAATAAAAATTGTAATTACTACCAAAAATAATGCCAAGAGGTGAAGATAAGTGAACCACTCAGTAATAGCGACCATAATGTAATTAACTTTAACATCCAAAGAAAGCCACCACAGTAGCATTTAGCTTCAAAAAGGGGAACTACATGAAAATGAGGCGGCTAGTTAAATGGAAATTAAAAGGAACACTCAAAAGAGTGAAATGCCTGCAAGCTGCATGGAAACTTTTTTAAAACATCATAATAGAGGCTTAAACTATATGTATACCCCAAATTAAAAAGAAGATGAAGACGAAAATACGAAGACAAAAAAGAAAGAGAACCAGAAAAATGCCACCGTGTCTAAAAGAGGCTCTTAAAGACATCTTTTAAAAATTGGAAGTCAAATCCTACTGAGGAAAATAGAAAGGAGCATGAACTCTTGCAAGTCAAGTGTAACAATATAATTAGGCAGACCAACTAGCAAAAGACACAAAAACTAACAGCAAACATTTTTGTTTAAGTATCAGAAGCAGGAAACCTGCCAAACAGTCAGTGGGACTACTGTACAATTGCTAAATGAGCTCTCAAGGAAGACAAGGCCTTTGTGGAGAAGGCAAATTAATTCTTTGCATCAGTTTTCACTGAAGAGGATATGAGGGAGAATCCCACACCAGAGCCATTCTTTTTAGATGACAAATCTGAGGGACTGTCCCAGACTGAGGTGTCAATAGAAGAGGTTTTGGAACAAATTGGCAAATTAAACAGTAATAAATCACCAGGACCATATGCTATTCACCCAAGAGTTCTCTCTGGAATTCCAATAAGAAATTCTATGGTATGTAACCTATCACTTAAATCAGCCTCTGTACCAGATGACTGGTGGATAGCTAATATAACACCGATTTTTGAAAGGCTCCAGGGATGACGCTGGCAAATACAGGTTGATAAGCCTAACTTCAGCACCAGGCAAATTGGTTGAAACTATACTAGATAACTAGAATTGTCAGACATAGATGAACATGATATGTTGAGAAAGAGAGTCAACACAGCTTTTTTAAAGGGAAATCATGCCTGACTAATCTATTAGAATTATTTGAGGGAATATATGGACAAGGGTGATCCAGTGGATATGGGGTACTTGGACTTTCAGAAAGCTTTTGTGTCAGAGGCTTAGAGGTCCCTCCCCAAAGGCTCTTAAGCAAAGAAAGCAGTTATGGAATAAGAGAGAAGATCTTCTCATGGATCAGTAACTGGTTAAAATATAGGAAACAAAGGGTAGGAATAAATAGTTTTCATAATGGAGAGAGGTAAATAGCAGTGCTGTTCAACATATTCATAAGTGATCTGGAAAAAGGGGTAAACAGTGAGGTGACGAAGTTTGCAGAGAATACAAAATTACTCAAGATAGTTAAGTCCAAAGCTGACTGCCAAGAGTTACAAAACAGGGTGGCTGGGCAACAAAATGGCAAAGGAAATTCAATATCAACAAATACAAAGTGATGCACATTGGAAAACAATCCCATGTATAGATACAAAATGATGGTGTCTAAATTCGTTATTATCACTCAAGAAAGATCTCAGAGTCATCGTGGAGAGTTCTCTGAATACTTCTGCTCCATGTGCAGTGGCAGCCAAAAAAGCAACCAGAATATTAGGAACCATTAGGAAAGGGATAGATAATAAGGTAGACAATATCATAATGACATTATATAAATCCATGGTACGCTCACACCTTGCTCAAATAAATTTATGCTCAAATAAATTTGTTAGTCTCTAAGGTGCCACAAGTACTCCTTCACCTTGAATACTGTGTGCAGTTCTGGTCACTCCATCTCAAAAAAGATATTAGAATTGGGAAAAGGTGCAGAGAAGGGCAATAAAAATGATTAGGGGTAAGGAACAGCTTCCATGTGAGGGGAGATTAAAAAGACTGGGACTGTTCAGCTTGGAAAAGAGATGACTTAGGAGGAATGTGATAGGGATCTACAAAGTCATGAATGGTGTAGATAAAGTGAATAGGGAAGTATTACTTACTCCTCCTTCACATAACACAAGAACCAGGGATCCCCCAATGAAATTAATAGGCAGCACATTTAAAACAAGCATAAGGAAATACTTTTTCACACAACACACAGTCAACCGCTTGGATGTTGTGAAGGCTAAACCTATAACTGGATTCAAAAAAAGAATTAGACAGTTTCATGGAGGATAGGTCCATCAATTGCTATTTGACAAGATGGTCAGGGATGCAACCCCATGGTCTGCGGATCCCTAAAGCTCTGACTGCTAGAAGCTGGGTCTGGACAACAGGGATGGATCACTTGATAAATTGCCCTCTTCTGTTCATTCCCTCTGAAGCATCTGGCAATGGCCACTGTCAGGAGACAGGATACTGGGCTAGATGGACATTGGTCTGGCACAATATGGCCATTCGTTAGTTCTTAATACATACAGTTTAATTAAGGGACAAGAGCTCTTTGTCAGTGTCTAACTATAGCTAGTAGAGGGCCTAATTTTAAGAAATATTATGACAATATGGGTCTTTGTCCCCCTGTAGTGACTGGGTCACATAAGGGGTTAAGAATCTGTTAGTTAACTTAACTGTTTCTTTAGCTCAAGTGGAAGAGACACATGCTTTTAATTTTGACAGTCCCAGGTTCAGTTGCTGATGATGGCCCTAAGAGGGTCAGCTGTATTTGACACCCATACGCCTAGTAAATCAGTGGGAGCCACGGGTGTTCATCATCCCTGAAAAATTAGCCCTTCGGTATTTGATGAGCAACCCTTTCTCATGTTCTAAACAAAACAATTACTCCCTACGCCACACATACACTTCATCATCAGTAGTGTTTGTCAGGGGATGACCAATGTCATCCATATATGGGAAACTAAATGAGCATTAAACAAATTCAAGATCTAAGGCTGTTCTGTTGCAAGATGACATCAGATATTAGCCACCACTTCTTGGTTCATCTCACGCTTATCCCCACAGTAATCAGGATTTTAATCAGGTCTCTGGGTAGTTGCTTGGCTAGCTTGCAAACGGCACAAGTGCACTGAACTCATAGGCGACATTTACATAGCTTGTAGCACTGAGCCTCCCAGCCCAGGTCGACGGATTAGGGCAAGTGGGGCTAGTGCTCTAAAAATAGCTTTGTAGACAGCACATTGAAGTTGTGGCCTAGGGTGGAGCTCGGGCTCTAAAGCATAAGCAGGAGGTGGGCTTCAGAGCCCTAACTCCAGCCCACACTACAACTTCAAAGCACTGTCCACACAGATACTTTTAGAGCTTTAGTGGGGTTCTGGGAGGCTTGCTTCCATGGACTGTGTAGACATATAGCTGTTTTTGGTTTAGACACAAAATTCAAATCTATATTGGAATTTTGAACCACCTGAAGTTTGGGGGTGTTGAGATCTAGGGTTTTGGATCAGGCTCTTTTTAGTATGATCCTCCCAAGGCTTTTGGTAAATCAATATGTGCTACATAAAAGTGATGGATTTATAATACTGGCTGGTCAAATATAGTGCAGTGGGGTGCAGTGAACATGTCCCTCACGCATCCCTGAGAGTGAATCTCAACTGTGACCTGCAACTAATGACAGAATAACCCCAAACAATTCAAAGTTTTGGTTCAGTTCTAATTAGTACTCTACAGATTGGTTGCTTACCCAAAGCTTATCTTAACTATCCACATTTCTAGAGTCTTCAAACTGACCAAGAAAGCTCATGAGACTAAGCCCTCTCACAAGGTTTCAGCATTTCTACTTTCAACCCCAACCAGAATTAAAAAGTTCATAAAGATCTGAACGTGAAAAGTAAATCTCAACTCCCTTTAACTTCACTAGTGGGACCAGGAGTAGGGCCTTAGTCCTCCACCAAGAATACTAGGTTCTTCTTCTGTAATGTGGAGAAATGTGGATTACAGTGAAACCAACAAGATCTTTAAGCAGCATATGAACTCGGGGCCTGGAATATGGTCTCTCTACATTAGTGTAATTCTGTAGTAACTCCCCTAATTCAGGGAAGTTACACCTGATTTATAGCAGCATAACTGAGATCACAATCTAGCCTCAGGTCTGCAAAGGTGAAAGGCAAGTTACTACTCTGATCTTTTCTCATTACACTTGGGCAATCTACCACCATGGCACATCCTGGAGGTGTTTCAAGTCTCCCACACTGTACCACAAATTCAAATACAGTTATCAAAGGGAAACACCTACTCACTTTTTATGTGTATACCATAAATGGATGCTTTGCATATTTTTAAATGTCTCCTCTTACCCTTACATTAAAAGTTCTGTTTGTAATTTAGCATTTTTATTTTTGCAGATTTAAGTTACTCTTCTAAGAAATTTCAAAATAATACAGATTGCTATGATAGCTCTGAAATTAATGATTTCTCTTCTTACAGTCACAGGTATAACACAAGAGGCTTTATTAGCATCCATACAGGCAGCTGTCAGCACCCCTAGAACTAGCTGGAGCTCTTTAGAATAACTTGTTACCACCAGACTGGCTGGGTTCAGAGTTAGAGGAGTCGGAACAGTATATGATGGGACACAAGCTTTCAAGACCTTCCCCCTTTAGCAAAATTAGCTCACGCTTTAACTCCTTGTAAACTGAACAGCACTTACAATACATTCAATGCCACAGTGACAAGAAAATGCATGTGACTTCTCTGGATTAAATTAACAATTGACAAGATAGCTGAGCATAATCAAAAATTATAAAGAGCTACAGTGTGATAAGAAGATGGATCCAAGAGCTGGTGGATTGGAAAGATCCAGAGAACTACAGTTAGTGGCAGTAAATCCTCAAAGATGAGTAACAAGTGAAACGGGCCAATTCTAGTCATCCTGTTACTTAGTGACTTTGGAATGGAGCGTGTTATGAGACTGGGAGAACAGAAGTTCCCAATCTATCATCTCTTCGCCATTCATTATTTTGTATACTTTTATCATATTCCCTTATTCATCTTTTCTTTAAGGTAAACAGTCCCAGTCTTTTCAAACTCTCTTCATATGAGTCTTTCCACACCTCTAACAATCCTTGGGAAGGTTGGCGCAATGGTTGCAGTCCCCAGACCTCCAGGCGCAATCTCTCCCAGAGCTTCCATTGAATGGTGCTCCTCACCCCAACCCCAATGCTCACCTGCAGCTGGAAGTCAAAGCAGAGCTGCGGCACTTCCCCCACTTGAACCTCTGCAGAGGATACATCTGAAGGACTGTCAGGGACCATGAAAAACAGGAATCCCAGGAAGTTTTTTTAAAATTTAACTTGGTGCTGATGTGACTTTGTTTTCTAAAACAGATCACATTACACTCTCACCTTCCTAGTGTTAGAAACCACTGAGCAACAAAGTAGACAACACAGACCCAGCTCCTTCTCCCATCAGAGTCAATGGTAAGTCTCCACTCCAACAGCAGCAGAGTGCATGCAATGCGAAAACAGCCTTGGGTTGTTTCAATTTATATGATATGCAGCTTGCCCTAGTTTACACAGACTGAAGCATTAAACAATTAGACATGCTGAAGTGGCATTATCCGCCTGATGCGTACTGAGCTTTCCGCGTCCAGACTCTCTCTCTCCCGGAGGGCAGGTAGGTTCTCTTTTTGCCCCTCCCCATTGAATAGCTGCCCAATAACTACAATTAGCCTAGTCTTTCTGTTCCAGTGATTTTGAATTAAATTTGGCCCTTAAAAAAAAAACGAAACAAAACTAGAAACCCGCATGACAACATTAATTGTTTTTTGTAACGTTTTATGTTGATGGGGGGAGGGGAGTCTTAGGCAACATTTTATCAGTTTTCATTTCTCAGTTTTCATCTTCAAGGGTTTGCGTGCTTTTTAGTTGAAGGGAAATTGGCAAGCTTAGTCACATGGTGGGGTTTTTCAAAATCAAAAAAATGCTCATTTTCAAAAAGTACCCTTTTAAAAAAACCCAAAGAACATGTGGAAAGTTTCAAAAAGTGAACAGTTTATAAAATCCAACAAAACTAAATAGACTAAGAAATATTGGCACCTTTCTTTGTTTTTTTGCCCAGCTCTACTGATACATTTTAGAACCGCTTGCCAACGTACTTAAAACAGCACCAAGTGTGTGACCGGTTATATCTTAAATCACAGCGACTGTTGGTAGAGCTGGGCAAAAAGTTTTCTAATTAATAGTTTATTCACCAAAAAAAATGCTAAACTATTGGTGAGTTTGTGTCATGTTTGCCCAACAGTTTAAACTGAACCAGAAGAGTCCGAATATTTCACTAATGTTGGCACAAAACTCTTTGTTTCGTTTCTACCCCCCAAAAAATTCATTTTGATTTTCAGGCACTTTGACAAAAGCGTGTGAATGCATTAGCCCACTACACTCACCACCAATGTATGAGACAAGGGTTCAATTCCCCTTTCTGCCTGCTGTGGAGAAGGGATTTGAACTCGGCTCTCCCACCTCCTACATGAGCAGCCAAACCAGCAGGCTATAGAATCATTCTCACAGTAGGTCCCTGGCCCACCGACTATCTCTTGTCGTTCATAATGGTGATTCCTAGTCATTCTAAGCTGACCCCTAAGTACTATCATGATAAACATAATAATTAACAACAATGTAAATCTGAAGTAATTACACTGATTTCAGATTTACATCAGGGCATCTGAGAGCAGCATATGGCCCACAAAATGTAGAGAAAGACAAGACCTCAAGTCCATCCCATTATTCCCTTCAGTATATTCTCAAGTACTGTATTCAGACTACTTTTAAATATCCCCAGATAGGGCTTCCACATTTCCCTCACAAGACTATTCTTCAAACTAACAGATCACATCACAGGGAAGTATATGCTCTTAGTTATACTATTTGGTCTACCCTAAATAATAATTTTCCCCACTTTGCACCCTTCCAAAGCTAGCAGATCAAGTCTAAAGGAAGAATCATTAGAATTATACTTATATGCAAAATTACAGATGAATGAAATAGAAAGCTTAACACTGAGCAGATACAGTACGGAGCATCTAAAAATACCTCAGTGCTGAAATGCAATGGAGATGGATAAAGATAGCGCCTTACACAGTATTTAGATATGTATAAATAATGCAATTAAGCACGTGCATGTGAGTCTGAAGGAAAGAAAAAGAGAATATTATCCCTTCATGTTCTGTAATGCTAGCAGCCTTAGGTTAAATATTATTTCAAAGTGTTTCTTGGCTGAGTCTAGTATTCCAATCTTTTGAGGAAAGTTGTTGGATCCCACTTAAAAGACTGATTATCCTGCAAAGAGGAAGACCACATTACTGCAAGCAAGTTTATTAAAAAAAAAAAAAAAAAAAAAAAAAAGCCTTTGCCTATCACTTATTAGAAAACATTTACCAGCAGGCTGGGCATTCTTTATAAGACAATGTTAATTTATTTTAGTAATTGCTGCATTTTCTTTTTGTTTCAGGCACACTAAGCATAAGGTATCATCACTTCCCAGGGAAGAAGGTTCCCAAGGCCAGATTGTGAACCCCTGACTCACCCTGTGAGAAGGCACACAAGTAGGCCCATAGACATGGATATTTTGGGAGAGCTCTGAAGTGAGGTGAATCTATCCAGTTTGGGTCCCCTGGCGCTGGGAGGTGGCTGGGCAGGGAAACTGCTGAGCTGTTGCTTGGCTGGATATTGCAGGCACATCAGCCTGGCACTGGAGTATTGGAAGGTACCCCAGTAGGAGCAGCACCTTCTCCACTTCCTTGTCTGAACTGGCTGGAGTGTCCAGCTTGTCATGTCCTCCGTGGCTCTTGAGGCTGAGGCCTAGAAGATGGCACACCAGTCTGAGGCACTTGCTGCCTTCTTCACCGTGAGGCAGGACAAAAGCAGGGAGGGACATCAACCCACCATCCACAGTGGGAAGCTAAGCCGCAAAAATAATGTTGTCCTTATTGTTTAAGATATACTCATTCCATCTAAGCCTCCATCACTCAGAAATGTGTTTGTTCTAAGGTACCAGAATGTCTTCTGTGAACCTCTGCACACTCTGCTCCCGGCTGCTCTGCAGTCACTGAATAGTATTGATATACCCTCATTAAAACAAGCCTTTCCCTTTTACTGGCTGTGGGGCAGATTCTGTGACTCAGCAAAAGCTACTGTGCGAAGAAACAGTCGGCCTGATTCTCATTTACACCAAGGCCCCCTTTACACCCTTTTGTCAGGGTAAAGGAACCTGAAAGTGAGGGTAAATGTCACTTATGTCCACTAAAGGGCTTCTTACGTTGCCAAAGCAGCATCAGGCCGACTCAGTGTGAAGGAGAGTCAGTCTCAATAAGAATAGAAATGCTACACTGGCTTGTGTGTGGGAACTTTCCCAAAAGCCATCTCCCACAGAAACTCTTATCCAGGCTGATACACGTTCCGCTGGACACATGTGGCCTACAGATCTTTTTAGTTCATTAGCCTCTGAACATATGTGACGGCGTCTCTGTGCAGTGGAAAAAAGAAGTGTCTCCACATCCAATCCCACAGAGGATGTGAGCAAGCTGCGTATACTTCTTCACTCCAAGTCAGTCAATAAAATTAGATCCTTACATCCCCATCCCCCTCCCCCTTCCCCTCCCCCCGCCCCATTCCTTGAAGACATTTAATGAGTTGCACATTAGGCTTTATAGGGACCAGAGTTCACACATGAGTACTGTGGGTGAACAGCAAGAAGAACCACTAGGCTGGTTTCTGGCACTGCACTATACAATCTTACTGTTAGCCAGAAACCTCAGAGGCGGAGGTTAACCATGAGTCTGAAGACTAGGATGAATGTAGTGCAATTTGTGAAGTATACATTACATTATCAAGCTTTTTATGGAATGCTTTTTAATTAAGGCTTTCAGATTAACTCATTTTTAATTTATAAGATGTTTGCACACTCATAATTAAGTATCATTATGTATTCATGGCTTTGTTTTTTCTTGCTTGTTTTTATTTGTGTTTTAAGATGAGTACATAGTCCAAGGTTATCCTGAAGAGAATCTAGGTATGCAAGGTTTTTGTTAATTCTACCTATAGGGGAAAATATGCATTATCTTGTCAAGCTTTTAAAATAATGTTTCAAGTCACTATAATCTCAATATAATGAAATAATCAGTGATTTATCTATATATTGGAAAGAAAATCACTGGTCATTTCATTATACACATTCACATCAGGGAAAACTGGCACAAACAAGTTATGAAAATAAAAACTACATTAATATGGCAAAGATGGAACGTAGATTCCCCCCCTCTACTCCACCTTAAAACTTGTGGCACTCCCAGATATCTGAAAACTTTATTCTAACAATGTGGCTCAGAGTTCTCTCTTGCAACTCTTCAAGTTCCCTGTAGGTCAAAGAGAAAGGTGTTTCCTCTGACTCATGATTCCAGATTCTGAGAACTTAAAATAAGCCCATTTTTTAAAATGGGTATTACTTATAATCATGGCATTTTCATTTTCCTTTCACCCGCTGGTTCAAGAGAAATTTAAAAAGAAATTTCAGCAAAATATGCTTTCTTGAATTATACAAAAAAGAAAAAAAAAATCACGCAGAATACCAATAGCATTTAGGAAATCTTCACAGACTTCTCCATTTCCTTTCCCACACCTGGGTACAACTCAGACATCCAGAACTGAGAAACTGGCACCCTCCTCTCTGTTTAAAGAGTTCTTTCTTCTTCTGGAATATTAGATTCATTGTACACACACTGCATCTGTCTCTTGCTTCTGCTTTTAATGTGTTCCTTTGCATTTTACTGTTTGTCATAAGGTCAAATAATTTTATTTTGTGCTCAAATATTTGGATTAATTTCATGAACTATTCTTCTCCTTCCCCTCTTCCTATACTAGCTCCCTGCACCTTTCACATTAATTTATTTCCCTCCAAATGACATTTCAAGAGCTTTATTGTACAAAGACTAACTGGAATGACTGTTCATTTTCCACAGAAAAGACCCATATCCTACCATGATGCACAGTAGCACATTTTAAGTGCTGGGCATTATAACCCTCAACAGCTTATGGTACTGTTGTCATTCTATGCAAATTCTCTTTCTAACTGTACATTTGAAACATGTACAGCAGTCCCCCTAGCTTCCCTCCATGCATCCCCACTGCAGGAAAGCTATCTGCAAATGTAAAAATGATAAAAAGTGCTCCTATTAAATTCCAACTCTTGGAACCTCCTAAAGTTGCATTCATCATTGTGGACATTTACTGACAATTTCTTTCTTTCTTTCTTTCTTTCTTTCTAAACTAGGAAGGTCAAGAACTAAAAAAAATTAGGGAAAGACCTGCTGAAAGGGTTAAACTTTTCCCAACAGCTTCCCTAAGCGGAACTGATATTCTTAGTCTGACTTGAGGATATGGAATAGAAAGGCTGCCAACTTCTGTTGTGGTCAGAGACAGATAAAAGAGACTAATTCATAGCTGGAAGAACCCATGTACAGCATTCTGTGTTGCATTACCCTTTTCACAAAAACATTCAAAATAGGGTCTGATAGTGTGGAAGATAGATATCCACCTAAACTTCTCCACTGTGGGGATTGAGAGGCTTCCTAAGAATAAATACACCAATATCATCATCACATTAAGAGAGAGAGCACGTGTCAAACATGAAATACTAAGATTGTAATTGTAAAATTCCAGGGGAGGGAATATTACAGGAACAGACCATATATCCATGCTACTAAATAAGGGAAAAGTAAAGAAGCAAAGAGTAGAAGACAAGTGGCTTCGAGGTATAGGGCCTGATTTTGATCTCACACTAGTGTAAATCAGGAATATCTCCATAGAAGTCAATAGGATTGTGCCAGTGAAAAATTGGCATGAGGTCAGGATGAAACTCTCAGAGTGCACACTTTCGAGAGAATTAGCTCATTGTACTCGCTCCCTCTCTTGTGTGTGGGGTTTTTTGGTTTTGTTTTTTGTTTTTAAAGACGATCTCTCTATAGGAAAAGAACTTCATTGTCTGAAGGGGATTTCAAATGACACCCATTTTACTACAGGAAGAGAACAGCCTACAGCGAAGCAGTAGCACACTAGAATATAGAAGGTTCCAGGTTGTATATTCCTTACAATTTTGGTTTTGGGTCAAATTCTGTAGGCCTTATTCATATAAAACTCTCAGTGGGAAGTCAGTGGGACCTTTGCCTGAGTGAAGACTGCAGGTAGGGTGACCAGATGTCCCGATTTTATAGGGACAGTCCCGATTTTTGGGTCTTTTTCTTTTTCGGCTCCTATTACCCTCCACCCAGTCCTGATTTTTCACATTTGCTGTCTGGTCACCCTAACTGCAGGATTTGCCCATATGCGATTAAACTAGGAGATATAGCTAATCATGTACAAATATATATATTGAGAGACCATACAGCTAGGAATTACTGGCAATAATGATTGTGGCCCAAATTCTCCACTACATTAAGTATAGTGGACAATGGCAGCCACAGGGAATGGTTCAAGTGGCTCAACACTGGTAGAAGTTAGAGCAGCAGGGGGCCTACTGGCATGAAGTCTGGCCCTTGTATCAGGACATAACAGAATTCCACTCCCCTTCCCCATGCCCTGTCTCTGGAAAGCCCCAGACATGTCTCCTTGCCCTTATGCCGGAGACTTGGAAGCCACTGACATAAGAAATTACTCTAGCGGAGCGTTCCCCTATTCAAGGGGAATTCTCCATTGGCTATCTCCAACCTTTTAAAGCCAGTTAGCGCTGCTTGTCCTTAACAGACTAGAGAGTCTGGCCTAACATTTCTAAATTAATATAGATAAAGAAAATCAAACTCAATTGTGGGGGACAATCTGCATTGGAAGTGGTTCAATAATCAGGAGAACTGTGTTATCACTACTCTCTCCTCATTGTACATATGTAATTGTGTATGCATGCAACACTACAGGTACAAATTTTGAAGATTTTTTTGTAAGTTTAACCCACATCGCCTATCTTACAGTTGAAATCTAAATTCAAATTTAACAAGATGCTTCTGTGTTCAATATATAAACACAAAGAATTACTAAAATAATATTTGAGGTGTTACCACTATGGAATAGATATACACGTCTATTTCAGTGTTAAAACCTCAAAATAGGTCTTTAACTATTGATATGTATTAATTTTTTCATGCTGCTATTTTTGTAAATATAAATATGTTTTGAATAACCACTTTATTTTAGATGCATGACAGTAAATGATTTAAAACAAATTTTGAGATTTAACTACACATAATCAGCTATATATTGAGATCAAGATACATATTGCTACTTATTTGACATATAAAAATGGTCTCACTGGAGTGAACTAAAGGATCAGATTCTACGCTCAGCTCCTCACTGCATGTCTCCCAGTTTTTAATAATTTATGTGTCTAAGGGGGTGACAGAGGCCTTGGCACAAAATTTGATCCACCACTAGGATTTTGCCATCCAACTTGTGCCAGTCTCCACATCCATATGTCTTCCACATCTGTGATGGCAGCTCCCCAAAAAGGGACATTGTTTGGGAAAAGGTGGGGAGGATTTAGCACATCACACAAGTTCTTCATGTTCCACAATCCAAAATAGACTTATCTGGAGCCAATTTACTGGGTTTAATTTATACCAGATCCTTGCTGGAATAACTGGAACTTTTGCGGCTCCTCAGATGTATAGCCAATAGGGAGCTCTCAGTCTACATGAGTTTTTATTCAGAGGTCCAAATACAAAATCCAGCACCCAGAGACAGCATGTGGATTTCTGACACACTCTGAAAGAAGTTGGGCCAGTAAATCAACAGATGGATTACATATATTCATAGATTTTCCCAGCTGTGACAGGTATAAAACGGGGGAAAGAATCCATGTTAACATTTAAAAAGTATTCTTCAATGAGTAATTAACCCAAACATTTAAAATAAGATAGTACCATATGTGTAAAATCTTTTGCATTTCACTTAACTATTTCAGAATTATGTAGACCTGATCCTGAGAGCTGTTGAGCATCTGTAACTTCCCCTGAACTCTCTAAGAAATAAGCAATCTTATTTTGAATTTGCAGAGTCCCAACAGCTTATCTCACACAAATTTATGAGCATGAAATATAATATGCTATACCGTATTTGTCCACACATTTCATATTCAATTTATGACAGTTCCAGTCATTACATATAGCCAGCATCACTATTTGTACGTTGCAACCCTTCTGGAAATTCATTGTGAATGAAGTCTCACTCTGCATTCCTTGCTCTACTATACACAATGTGAAACCATACATAGTGATCAAATGCATTAGGTTGATTGGCTATAATAAAATAAATAAATAATGTATTTGTTTAATTACTGGAACCATTTATACAATAAAACGTCACTCTGATGTTGATCCATGCTGCAGCTGAAAAAGAAAGGACTAGGAAATAATTTTTGGGTTACATACCCAAAATAAGACACATGCTAGGCACAAAAGAACATATCTATCCATGCCAGAAGCATAGTTATGGAAACCACAAACAGTTCCACACAGAGCAGAATAGAACACAAATTCTACTGGCCTTATGGCATGCAGGAATCTTCCAAAATTGTTCTTATAGGCCTTGTCCTTCACAAAGGACAAACTCATCCTTTGGGAACCTCAGTAACATTCAATCAACTGAGCTTAGAACATAGCTATCGATGAATCTGTCCGTGTTAGGTACTTATATGCCCCCATTACTGCAGTAACTGAACACCTCACATCATTCGTGTGTTTATCCTCACATCACCCATGTGAGGCAAGGCAGTATTAAGACCATAAGAACGGCCATACGGGTCAGACCAAAGGTCCACCTAGCCCAGAATCCTGTCTTCTGACAGTGGTCAATGCCAGGTGGCCCAGAGGGAATGAACAGAACAGGTAATCATCAAGTGATCCATCCCCTGTCACCCATTCCCAGCTTCATTAATTTATCTAGCTCTTTTTTTGAACCCTGTTATAGTCTTAGCGTTCACAACATCCTCTGGCAAGGAGTTCCACTGTTTGGCTGTGTGTTGTATGAAAAAATACTTCCTTCTGTTTGTTTGAAACCTGCTGCCTATTAATTTCATTTGGTGACATCTAGTTCTTGTGTTATGAGAAGGAGTAAATAACACTTCCTTATTTACTTTCTCCACACCAGTCATGATTTTATAGACCTCTATCATAGACCTCTATCATACTCAGCGCCCTCAACCGTGTTGGAGAGAAACTCGGGCTCTGATTCTGCAAAACACATAACCATATGCTTAACTTTAGGCATAGGTTTCAATGCTTGTCTGAATAGGAGTGGACTTAAAAGCATTCTTAACTTTAAGCATCTGCTTAAGTGCTTTGCTGAATCAGGGCCTCAGGTAAAAACAGAGCAGGATCCAGAAGGGAGAGTATAGCCTTTATTGCCACACCCTGATCAACTCAGAATCATTGCTTGTTGACAGTATGTCTGCTTTGTCTAGGGTGACCAGATGTCCCGATTTTATAGGGACAATCCCGATTTTTGGGTCTTTTTCTTATATAGGCACCTATTACACCCCACCCCCATCCCAATTTTTCATACTTGCTGTCTGGCCACCCTAGCTTTGTCCATAGCAGCTGGCTCTCCCTTTTCCTGGCTTCCATTTGAATTCTGTTCTCTGGGATTGGCATTGTGTTATGAAGTGCTACTGTCTTGCCACATTTACAATATTTTACCCCAAGCACCAGGCAAGTCAAGTATCCTCTGGGTGGGGATATGATCCACTGCAACTTCTTTAAAGATTTGGAAATTAATCTCATTTCTTGAAGCTTGCCCTGCTGAGGACCATAGGCTTATATGTCTTCAGCATACACACACATTGTACATTCTTTTCCACACTCACAGCCTAGGACTCTGTCATTTCTATAACTGTGCCTAACAGTCTGTGCAATGTAAGCTCTGGTTCTCTAACAGCTATTCTGTCAAAGCTGGTTGATGAACAATGTTACACAATTTGCACCTTGCTCATGACCCAAGTCAACAAACTCACATGTGAGTGCTTGTTAAGGGAATCTGGCCTAAGGTCAGTGTCTCCCTTGGTTCTTGTCTCTCTTGCTGAAGATACATATTTTATTTAACACTGTCTTTTTACAGATAAATGGAAAATCAGAACATTAAGGGATTTTTCTTTCAAGGAGATCTTAATCTTTGCTAAATATTTTGTTGGGCAGCAACTCAAATGTCTTTCATCTCCCTGCAATAGGCAACTAGTGTAGCAGGTGGGAACCCTGTCGTTTTAGACTTCCAATTCGAAGTGCAGTGAACAGATTTCTGAATGTACTTTTCCATTTCTGCCATTGCTGAGCAACTGTCTTACCTCCTGGATATTAAATGCCAGTGATGAAGATAAAAGGGAAAGCATCAGGGCATTTGCATTAATTCTTTGCTGTTACTTTTCTCTACCTGTGATTTTATATAGTTTCTTTTAGGCTTTTAGCTATTTTATTGCTGTTTCCTCCTGAATTCTATGCACTTTTGTTACTGCTGAGTTTATGAGCTGTTCCCTGTTAAGTGCTTCTAATCTGGGGGACTAACATGAAGGGGAAAGGAGTCCAGGAGAGCTGGCTGTATTTCAAGGAATCCCTGTTGAGGTTACAGGGACAAACCATCCCGATGAGTCGAAAGAATAGTAAATACGGCAGGCGACCAGCTTGGCTTAATGGTGAAATCCTAGCGGATCTTAAACATAAAAAAGAAGCTTACAAGAAGTGGAAGGTTGGACATATGACCAGGGAAGAGTATAAAAATATTGCTCAGGCATGTAGGAAAGATATCAGGAGGGCCAAATCGCACCTGGAGCTGCAGCTAGCAAGAGATGTCAAGAGTAACAAGAAGGGTTTCTTCAGGTATGTTGGCAAAAAGAAGAAAGCCAAGGAAAGTGTGGGCCCCTTACTGAATGAGGGAGGCAACCTAGTGACAGAGGATGTGGAAAAAGCTAATGTACTCAATGCTTTTTTTGCCTCTGTTTTCACTAACAAGGTCAGCTCCCAGACTGCTGCGCTGGGCATCACAGAATGGGGAAGAGATGGCCAGCCCTCTGTGGAGATAGAGGTGGTTAGGGACTATTTAGAAAAGCTGGACGTGCACAAGTCCATGGGGCCGGACGAGTTGCATCCGAGAGTGCTGAAGGAATTGGCGGCTGTGATTGCAGAGCCCTTGGCCATTATCTTTGAAAACTCGTGGCGAACGGGGGAAGTCCCGGATGACTGGAAAAAGGCTAATGTAGTGCCAATCTTTAAAAAAGGGAAGAAGGAGGATCCTGGGAACTACAGGCCAGTCAGCCTCACCTCAGTCCCTGGAAAAATCATGGAGCAGGTCCTCAAAGAATCAATCCTGAAGCACTTACATGAGAGGAAAGTGATCAGGAACAGTCAGCATGGATTCACCAAGGGAAGGTCATGCCTGACTAATCTAATCGCCTTTTATGATGAGATTACTGGTTCTGTGGATGAAGGGAAAGCAGTGGATGTATTGTTTCTTGACTTTAGCAAAGCTTTTGACACGGTCTCCCACAGTATTCTTGTCAGCAAGTTAAGGAAGTATGGGCTGGATGAATGCACTATAAGGTGGGTAGAAAGCTGGCTAGATTGTCGGGCTCAACGGGTAGTGATCAATGGCTCCATGTCTAGTTGGCAGCCGGTGTCAAGTGGAGTGCCCCAGGGGTCGGTCCTGGGGCCGGTTTTGTTCAATATCTTCATAAATGATCTGGAGGATGGTGTGGATTGCACTCTCAGCAAATTTGCGGATGATACTAAACTGGGAGGAGTGGTAGATACGCTGGAGGGGAGGGATAGGATACAGAAGGACCTAGACAAATTGGAGGATTGGGCCAAAAGAAACCTGATGAGGTTCAGTAAGGATAAGTGCAGGGTCCTACACTTAGGAAGGAAGAATCCAATGCACCGCTACAGACTAGGGACCGAATGGCTAGGCAGCAGTTCTGCGGAAAAGGACCTAGGGGTTACAGTGGACGAGAAGCTGGATATGAGTCAGCAGTGTGCCCTTGTTGCCAAGAAGGCCAATGGCATTTTGGGATGTATAAGTAGGGGCATAGCGAGCAGATCGAGGGACGTGATCGTTCCCCTCTATTCGACACTGGTGAGGCCTCATCTGGAGTACTGTGTCCAGTTTTGGGCCCCACACTACAAGAAGGATGTGGATAAATTGGAGAGAGTCCAGCGAAGGGCAACAAAAATGATTAGGGGTCTAGAGCACATGACTTATGAGGAGAGGCTGAGGGAGCTGGGATTGTTTAGTCTGCAGAAGAGAAGAATGAGGGGGGATTTGATAGCTGCTTTCAACTACCTGAAAGGGGGTTCCAAAGAGGATGGCTCTAGACTGTTCTCAATGGTAGCAGATGACAGAACGAGGAGTAAGGGTCTCAAGTTGCAATGGGGGAGGTTTAGATTGGATATTAGGAAAAACTTTTTCACTAAGAGGGTGGTGAAACACTGGAATGCGTTACCTAGGGAGGTGGTAGAATCTCCTTCCTTAGAGGTTTTTAAGGTCAGGCTTGACAAAGCCCTGGCTGGGATGATTTAACTGGGAATTGGTCCTGCTTCGAGCAGGGGGTTGGACTAGATGACCTTCTGGGGTCCCTTCCAACCCTGATATTCTATGATTCTATGATTCTAATCAGTGGAGTCAGTGCTCTTCCCATATCAAAGATGGCTGCAGCAGGTGTTCTTAGTTTCTTTTGCCTTCAACAAAATTGGAACTGCACTTTCTGGCATGCAGCAAGCTACTTTTTCAACTTTCTGAAGCTCTGCCTGAATACCAGCACCCAGAGATTTAACTCACCCCTTAGCTATCCCACTGGTGTGCAGGGTGAAGAAAGAAAGCAGGGACTGTGGACCCAGTCAGGCACTCAAGGGAAAGTGATTACCTACTGTTTCCATGTATTTATATGGTACCCATTTATCATAGTGTCTGAGTGCCTCCACAGAATTCATGGATTTATCCTCACTACACCTCTATGAGGGAAGAGAAGTATTATCCTTATTGTACAGATGGGGAAATTGAGGCACAGAGACATTAAGTAACTTGTCCACAGCTACATAGGGAGTCAGGGACAAGCATTGAATCGAGGTTGCTTGAGTCCCCACTTAGTATATTATTCATGAGGCCATTCTTCCTCTATGAGGCTTTGACTCAAAATAATACTTGAAAATGTGCTTAAGTCCTAGTGAAGTCAATTAAGCACATGCTTAAATGTATTGCTGAATTGGGGCCTATAAAATCAGCTCTGGAGCCCCACACATAATAGTTAGAAGCCTGGGATATAGTCTCTTAATTCCTTTGGTTTTCTGCTCATATAGAGACTCTCTCCCTTTTGTTATAACACTTGCAGCTGAGAGTCAAAGAATAAAGCCCTTGAAAGGAATGTTTGCTTAGTGAGATTTTGTTCTTGTTAGACCAGGTAGCCCACTCCTTCTGCTTACCTGTTGCTGCTGAATTCTGTTCAACAGTAGAACTGGTTCTGTTCTATTAAATCTGTGCAAGCATTTACTCTGAATCGCTTTGTGATTGAGCTGCCAAACCTCTTTTATCTGTTGCAATTTCCAGTGAGCAGGTGTCATTTGCATGTTGCTTTACATACATTTAAGTTTTTGTAGATTAGCCATGTGATTCCCAGGTTCATCACAGTTTGAGTCTTATGATTTCCAGGCCTGTTTCAAGAACTGATTTAGCAATAAGACATGATAGGCTCTGACGATATCACCATATATCTCAGACAGTGGAAAACATTCAACCTTTGGCCTTATTCCTCAAACTGCATCCAAGGTATAGTGCTATTAGGAAATACACAGGGTAGTGTTGCTCTTCTAAAGTTGTGTGTTAAAATGTGGTTTAGTACAGGAAAAAGTAATCTAAATGTTTCTGTCAATTCTCAAAATGTTAAGCTCTTAAAATATAATAATGCCCTAGTTTCTTGTAGCACCCACAAACACAAAAGAAGGTATTAACCCTGCCCCCAAAGGTTTCAAATACAAAAAAAGGAAATAAATTAAGCCTCACGAAGCATTATATAGCTATTTGTAAAAAGGGAAGACCTCACTGTGCTACTGTTCATATAGACTGGGACAAGGCCCTCCTACAAAGGTGGCAGCAGAGCTAGGAATTAGAGCTGGTTGGAAAACTGGGGAAGGGGCTCCACAGAAAATTCCAAAAACTGTCAACAAAATATTGTAGCCCAAACCTAAAATATTTCTACTCAAAATGGCACTATGGTGCCTTCTGGGAATTATAGATTGGGTGCCTTGTACTCCATGCTCCTATGGGTTGGGATTTTTGGCTAGACAACTACTCGCATGATGTATCACTTACTCCCCTTTTGGAGAGGGGAGGACGTCCCTGGCCATAGTGCATCATAGGAGATGGGAATCCGTAAGTGATGGTTCCCAGCTCTAATGTCCAGTCAACACTTCCCAATTCACTTTGTAGCCTGATGTGTGACAAAATTGGGATGAATCTCCCAGAATCACTGTACCAAAAACATATATAAGGTAGTATAAAATTCACATGGGCCACATAACCATCAAACAAGGACTGAAAGCAGATCAAGCGGCAGCAATATTGCCTAGTAATTAGAGTAGTTGTATTTCTTACCAAAGACCCAGAAGAAAAGTGTATTATGTCTGAAGCCCCCATTGTCATAAGTTTCCCTCAGGAATCTCTCTCAGAAAAGTTGCTTCCCTCCACCCTGTTAGAAATATGTTTGCAATATTTATGTATTGCATTTATGTATTGTTTGCAATCAAAATGAAACTGGCATGCTGTTGACACAGATCTTTTATGAACAGATGAGACCACAAAAATAGTTGAGGGATGTCCAATGATAGGGAAGCGTGAACGTTTCCCCATGGCAAGAGAAAAAGTGATCAGCAACAGTCAAAAAAAAGAAAAGGGTTGATTTTGTTTAATATAGTAGAAAGTGTGAGCAAACAGTGCCACCCATTTAGAGGTGAGTTCTGCTCCTTGATTGCACAACTATTTTTAACCTTCTTAGTGTCATTGAGAGTCTGGTTATAACCCTTGTTATGTTTTCCCCCTCCACACAAAAAGAATCCATGGACTTTCAGCCGGAGTGATTTATTTTAGATTAAATGGGATTTCTAATCTGAAAAGTGACAAACAGAAAAAGTGGCACCTTCTTACCCAGCAGATCTGCTCCCTGTGTGTATTCAGTTTTATCTGCTCATGTTAGTGATTAAATGTATCTTACTATGTTTTAGTCTGTTGGCACTGCAGAGCTGATACAGCTAAGAGGGAGCAAGTTGGATTCTGTCCCTTTTTGTGCTTTAACAGAACATATGCAGTGCTTCTAACCCCCAAGAATTCAAAAGTCATGAGGCAGGCCCCCAAAAGTCCTGCTGTTAGCTTAAAAACCCCATGAGATTTTTAAAAAATAATAAACTTATGGTTCTTTTTTGCTTTCTAGTTTCTGGGCCTTTAAGGTACGCTCTGGTCATATTTTCAAGTTTCTTTGCATCCCTGAGGGCTAGAAACTTACTGGGATTTTAGTTTGTTTGTTTGTTTATAAATAAAGGCAGAGATTCTCAAATATTCACTTGACTCCAGTAGCTAGGGCTTTAAGAACTCGTTGCAAGACTTGTGATGAAGTCACAAGAGTGAGCAGCACTGTCGAAAAGAGCCATTATACCTGTGCAAACCCTTTGAAGACATTGAGGTTGCCCAGATGTCATTGAGAGCATAATTTGACCTGTAGCACCATCCTTGCCACTCAGGCCCATTACCAGCACAGACATATTTGACTCCTCCTCCGCTTTTGTTTGTAAAGACTAGTAGAGCAAGCATGTCTATGACATGTTATTCAGTAAGGGCCTGCTTCTGCACCCATTGAAATCAATAGAAAAGTTTCTGTGACAGAGACCCCTTTTGCAAAAGCACCCTGTTCTTGGCAAACAACTCTCACCTCAGAGCAGACAAACTCATTGCACCAAACACATCTTACAGGCTGTTTATCCATAAAGCAGAACATGTAAGGTGTCCACAGAAAGCTTGTAATTTGTCAAGATTCATAACCATTGCAAGACATATGGAATGGGTAATATTTAATGAATAATGTATTTATACTGAAAGTATGCTTTATGGACTTGGCGTAGAAATTAGTCACCAGAAGATAATGTGTCTCAGTCAGGACCCATGGAGGCAAGGGGGAGTTGTCACCCCACTCTGTTCATCCAGGGAGGCAATGCAAGGTTCAATTGTTTAGCCTTGCACACTACTAAGACTTTTGAGTGGGAAACCAACAGAGGCAACAACAAATAAAACCACTTAAAGGTAAAAAAAAAGAAACTTTACCACAAGACAGGGGTTCACCCTGTCTGTGAATAGAAACAAAAGGCTGCTTTCAGTATAACACAGAGGAGTGGAAAAGCATCCTGTATCCATTCATCAAGGAAACCTCTTGTGGGGCATGGGGTGCTTTCATGAACATTTGGAGCCTGGTTCTTGAGCAACCAGCTATCTCTGCATCAGACTGTATTTTGTGGGAGAAAAAAATCTACTTTATTAGATCAGAAAGGTAACAATTGATAAGTATAGACCCAGGCTTACATTTTAGGATTTTGTTTGTATTGTAACCATTTGTTTCCTGCACCCTCTCTTGTTTCTAGTTAAATTTTTGTTCTTTCTTAAATAAACCTGTTTTTGTTTTCTTATAAGTGCTCACGAGCACTGTGTGGTTTAGAGGAGCAGTGGTCTAAAGTCAAACTGGTAAACTGGGTACACTGATCTTTTGGGTGCAGAGGATCTGGGATTTCTGCAAGTAGATAGCATGAGGGGCTGGTTATCATAGGGGACTACTGCCAAGGAACTCAAGGATTGGGGTGCACCTAGTGTTAACCTGCAAGGTGAAATTAGAGCTGGCATAGCCCAGAAGAGAGTGTTTGTGTGCCTAAAAAGCTGGTGATGACAGGGAGCTGACAGCCAGCTATTACAAGACAGAAACTCTCACACTCGAGGCAGGGGGTAACAAGGTGGCTCTCAGTCCTGGGTACCCCAAGATTCATCGGTTACCTTTGATCAAGTTCATGTAAGTAACTTTTGTTTATTTCAAAGAGAATGGTCCAGTGAACTGCACAAATTAGAAAAGGTGAATGTCATACTCTGAAAAATGTATGCCTTCCCGGTGGTTCTCTCTAGACTCTAGATTGTAGCTTCCTGGGTATCAAGGGAAAGTTTACTCACTCTTGAGTTTTTTATTTCCTAAATATTTTCAGCAAATTTGCTCTGAGATAGAAAATTTTAGAGATCGAACAGCCAACAAACCAAAACAAAAAACTTAATAGAAAAAATGTCACCCTCAAGCAGTTTCATCAAGGGATAAAATTTTAAATCACATCATGTCTCACACCCATTTCTTAGTGTAAAATAAATCACTCGAACAGAGGGCAAGCCAATTTTTACTTTAAAAAATGTTTTGTCCTAAGGCTGTCTTCATGAACTTCAAAAGCACACTTCATAATTACGCTACCTATCTAAGGAAACCCAATATTTCACCTCCAACCTTCCTCCACTTGTGTTACAATTTTTAATAGTTAATAAATTATTTTAATTTTAAACTGGTTATTTTCTTGAAATTACATGTCTTAATGTAAAATAATTTTGTATATCTTTTTAACATATACACCTTAAAGTTATATTTTAGTAAGCGTAAGAAATTTCTTTCCCATTACCTCTTGGTTTAGTATTTAATTTTGGGATACCCCCATTTTAATTTGATTTTAATACTAGTTTCTTTATTTTGAGAATCAATTCATTTTGGCAAGTTTCTTGATTTTCGGAGGTTCCGAATTTTTTTCTCTTTTTTGGCAAGAGTGTTCCAAGATATTTTGTTTTGGAGGCACCAATGTGTATTGGGTAAACATTTGTCTTTCATAAGCATTCTGTTACAAACTACAGAATTAAGGATGATAGGCTCATCTCAATATATACATTATGGAGTTATGTTCACAAATCCCAACTCATTGAAATGAGTTTTGTTCCTAAATCTTTTTGTATGTTTCAAAGTCTGTTAATGAAACATGAACCTTGTTTCCCTTCTAGCACAACCCACCCATCTCCTGAGAAGCCACTAGGTTCTAGCTTAATCTTACCTGGTTTGTCACAAACATCATGGGAACAAAGCCTACAAGGACATTGCATTTTTCCTTTAAGATGCGATTGGGTGGGTGGATGGGGGAGGGACAACAAAGGATAGAGAAAGAAAATTTGTAGGCATGTTTCTCCAACAAAAAATGGGTGAATGGGGGCAGAGAAAGTAGAGTTGGTCCCTTTTACGTTATGAGGGCATCCAAAAAAGATATTTGTTACAATAAAAAGCAAAGCACAGTAGCTTTCTGAATGCTTAAATTTTATTTCCCGCAGTTATCATCATCTAAGGAGCAGCATGTTTTCTCTTGAGTCTGGCATAGCCACTGGCTGAAGCAACAGATGTATCACACTGATGATACTGAAGGGAAGGGAAAAACATCTGTCTGTAGGAGCTTTTTTTGACTCAGAGGACTGAATGTATAAGCCTTACAGGAACCCCCACACACACTTGTAATCCTAATTTATTCATTGTTGATTTATTTATATACCTTTATTCAAGAGCCTCGGGTATACAATAGTGCATGTAGATAAGTTTTAGTATATAAATGAAATTTGTTCCCTATTTTAAGACAATGCCAAAGATTTCTTTTAAACTTAGGATACTTGTAAAGCAGCGTGTTAGATGTCTAATCTATTGAAGCTAGCATCTGATGTTTTAGAATATATACACTGCCATCTAAGATGCCTAGCGTATTCTCTAGCACATCTGTGGTTCAATTAAAGAACCTAGTGAACAATTAAAATTCAGGTCAGCACACAACAGCAATAGCTCATTTTGATGTGAGGTCAGTATTGGTCACTCATGTACTCATTAAACAGGTTAATCCATTTTGTGCCATAAAATCTCCTTCATGCAGTAAATATGTCAGAACTAACCAAAACTCTATTTAATTATCATTGTTCTGAAAGCAATCGCAAATAAAACAGCACTGCTTGTTTGATATATGAATATTTCTTCTTCCAACCACACCAGAGCTAGAAATCAAAGTTCTGGAGTTTTGGTTGTAAAACTGGTTTATGTCATGTACTGTTGCTCTTACCCTTGCTTGAGTGTACATGCGTGCATGTGCAAACACACATCGCTTAGATATAGTGGCTAAGCCCCATTATCAGCCATTCAGCTCTGTGCTGGCATCGGAGACCACTGCACAGATCTAACTGACTTTATACATGGTGGGGATATGGGATCATACACCTCTGACGACCCCTCCCCACACTCTGCCCATTAATCTCTCTCAGCCAAGCCTGCTTTTTAACATCCCAAACATTTGCTGTCTGAAAGCTGCTCAACCACGAAATAAAATCCAAACACCGCAACAGCCACAAAAATGTTTCCTTCTGTTGTCTAAATGTGGGATTCTTCCTGACCCTTGAATAAATTACACTGGTCTGAGGCCCAGAATAGGTTATATTCATTCCTGCACCAGTGATGAGCTTAAGGTCCAATATCTCCTAACCTTTGCTCTAGATTCCCAGCTTCCCAATGGGGGACACAACACTTGTTTCTTGATGTAGGAGGCCAGAAGTTAGACTTCAGCTGGGATTTGGGAGCTAGGCACCCAACCCCTACTAAAATGCAGTGAGTTGGAGACTTGATCCTTCACTATTTAAGTACCGTTTACTTCCATGGGAGCAAAATCTGGTCATAGGCACCTAATTTACAAAAGCTCCTTTCAAACTCCAAGCCTTAAATTGTATTGTTATATACTGAAAAGACTGTTTTAGGTAATATTTACAGGTTTTAGAAACATTAGTTATAATTGTCTTCTTTCAGTCCTTGCACTGAACTTATACTTGGATTTACAGTGCTAAGGGAGCCTGGCTTCAGAGGTGGAGCCTCCGGCGGGATTTGAAAAATAGTCCCAGTGAAAGTTTTAATCTCTTTCAGAAATGTTTGAGATATTGTTTCGGTCCAAAAAAGCTCCTACAGACACATTAACATACACAGATCTCTACACACTTTAACATGAGCCTTGTAGAACTAAGTTAAGGTGAGTTAAAGAGTATTCTGCATTGCTTCTTCTGCAGCTGTGACTGATGAGGATTTAAATCCGCCCTTGCATTGAATCTCGAATACCAACACTCCATTAACAAGTTGGTATTTTTTGCAGCTCTTGTGCTGCTGGTAATCCCCACAGCAGTTACTGACTACATTCACAGTCTAATGGAAGGCCAGTACAGATTATATCCCTTTACCCCTAAATTTCAGGAAATCCTACTTTGATTATTATGCATTCCCATTTGTGGGGCTCTTCCAAGCCAGAAATACATAAGATTCCATTGTCATTCAAGGTCGATGCTGTTCCTTGATGTGACTAGCACGAGGTGCCCATGTAGCAAAAACTTCTGCCCAACAGCTCTATGTGACAGTTTGCATTAAGTTTCTCTTCTAAAATAAATACAATAATGTTTGAAAGATAAAGCACCATTCTACTATAGAAAGAGAAAACTCTCTCTCTCTCAACATAGCAGGAAAACTGGCTTGGGCTCTTCTGCTAAGTGAATGTAGAGAGATGAATTATTTCTTTCCCATTAAATTTATTGTCATCAAGTGTATTGAGAGAGGAACAAAAATAAATGGAAACGTTATTGGGCCCTATAGACTTACAATTTGTGGATTCTTTTTATGCATATCCATGGAGTATTCCATCTTTATCCTCCCAAGTCACTCAGAACAACACATCAAAGAGCATGTTTGCATTTCTATAATAGATAACAGCATTGACACAAGCTTCTGGGTTCAGACAAATTACAACTGAATTAACAATCTCACAATATTTATAAACTATAAATTGAGCCTCGTAAAAATCCAACAAGGTGAAATAATAATTTTAAAGCCTTTTAGAAATCACTTTTTCATAGTTAAAAATATTAATTCAGGTGGCCAGTGCATCATCATTTTATTTTCTAACAACTCTGATTCTGTTGCAAGAGTCAGACAGTAGCCCTTGTTTCTATAGGTCACAGTAGCACCAAACATTTGAACAAGAGGGTTTGGTGACTGAATCATTGCTCCATGACAGAAGTGAACTGTTACTGATCTAAACCTGTGCCAGCCGGCACATTTTGAGGTGAAATCAAATCTCTGCCCACTCCTCACCTACCTGTATGGAATGGGCAACAGCAGCCCATAAAGGCAGCTCACCCCACTCTGCTGAGACCAACGAGGCATGTAGCTTATATCAAATAAGGAACAATCTTTCCTGTAACTTCTATAGCACTTTCTACTTGAGAATCTGAAAATGCTTTCACACATTATAAGTTACACCTCATAAGACTACCCTGCCTTAAGTTATTACCTGTTTTACAAACCCGGACACTGAGGCAGAGAAAAGGCCAGGTTTTCAGATGAGCTGTGCAGCCACTGCTTTTATCAAAGACAAAGGGGCAGGCCAGCCACTGGGGACTCCCTGCATGTCATATAGCTCCTACAAGGGCTCTATAGCACTTTCCTTCACAGTGCCTGGTATAGTGGGTATGAAGAGAACAGGGCCAGAAAGCACAATGTAACTCCGTCTATTCTTGGCTGCCAGAATGGCCTCTTGAGGCTATAGGAAGCCAAGAGCAACTTTGGGCAGCCCTAAGGCTCTAGAGCTACCTTTCTCCCACGTCCAGGTCCTGGGCTGGGCAGAATCCATCCTACCTGAGAACTTAAGCCATAGTTTCGGTATTAATAGACACTTCAGTGTGGCACCAGATCTTACCAGAAGTAGATGCAAAATCTGCAGACATACATCCACTGCCACAAAGATCAACACACCTTTCAAGATCCAGGAGTCCTAAACATGCCTATCACAACTTGTGGTGTATCTCATACAACTAGACAACTAGACAATCGCTACACTCCCGAATGAGTTCACACAGGAAAATGATAAAAGACAAACACCACATCACCTATGGGTGAACACTTTTCACAAAGCAATCACTCTGTATCTGATTTATTAGTCCTCATCCTCAAAGGAAACCTGCACAACACTTTCAAAAGACAAGCCTGGGAGCTTAAATTCATAACTTTGCTAGACACTAAAAATCATGGTCTTAATAAAGACACTGGATTTATGGCTTATTACAACAATCTGTAGCCCACTAACCTCCCTTTTTGTTCTATGAACATGGTGTTAACAGGCCACTTTCCCTTGAACTGTCCTTTAGAATATGTGCTAACTACTTATGCTAAACTATTTGTTCGATCTTGTATTTATCTGTGACATTCTCAGTACCTGTCCAAGACCTGAAAGAGAGCTCTGTGTAACTCAAAAGCTTGAATCTCTCACCAGCAGAAGTTGGTCCAATAAAAGATATTACCTCTCCTGGAATTAACACCTCCTCATCTATTATTGGGAGTGGACTACATCCACCCTGATTGAACTGGCCCTGTCAACACTGGTTCTCCACTTGTGAGGTAACTCCCTTCCCTTCATGTGTCATTATATAATGCCTGCATCTGTAATTTTCACTCCATGCATCTGAAGTGGTGTTTTACCCATGAAAGTTTATGCCCAAATAAATCTGTTAGTCTTTCAGGTGCCACCAGACTCCTTGTTGTTTTTGTAGATACAGACTAACACAGCTATCCCCTGATACTTGGCTCACTGGCCTTTTCTCTCAAATATCCTGGGACTGACACAGCTACAACAGCCCTGCATACTTCAGTGTGGAGTCAAGTTAAAAACAAACGTGAATCATTCAGGCAGCAATTCTCTACACAGCCACATTAACAGCATAACATACATAAGACTTGTCTTCACGACCATGCTACATCGGCGCAACTGCATCGATGTAGTGCACCTGCTGAAGACACGATATGTTGACGGGAGAGTGCTCCACCCTCAACGTAATTACTCCACTTCAACAAGAGGTGTAGACCCCGCTTTAAGTCAATGCAACTTACGTCGCTCAGAGGGGGTGGATTTTTTTCCACCCCTGCGCGACGTAAGTTACATCGACTTAAGCGGTAGCATAGACAAGGCCATAAAATCAGAAAGGAAAACAAGGAATACAGGAAAGTCAGTGCAAGCTGTTCAGGTATCTTCACACATTTAGTTTAAAAGAGCAATATAAACCTCAGAGCAGAAACGTTTTCTGGATCTTAATTACCAGCCTGGGCAATCAATTCATAGTCAATATTCCCCAGGAAACATCCTGTATGGGGATTATTATTACTTAACATGTGCAAAAAAAGAGAGAGGAAAAAAGGGGGGAGACATCTTTTATGAAAGGATAAAGTTTATAAAGGTGTGAAATTTTAGACAGATGATTTTATACAGAGATGTTTCTAAAAGAACAAATGAGATGGACAAATGTATTACTCACCTTTATTCAGAGTAGATCCCACATTTAAAAACTGATTGTCAACTCCTAGACAGGACATATATCTTCCATATTTGGATACTCACAACAGTAGCTAAGCATAAAAAAATGTACATTTAGTGACAGATATTTAAAGGTATTTAAGCATCTAAAGTTGCAAGTTGTTGCCTTGTGGGATTTTCAAAGCATGTAGATGCCGAAGGTACTTAGGCACCTACTGGGATTTTCAGGAGTGCTTATCTGCAATTAAATATCAATTAAAATCTGGCCCTTAATTACTCTTGACTTGAATATTCAACTGTAATAGTTGGATAAACTATTGTCCAATTATTACCATTTTTGAAAATTGGGTTTACTCTTTCAGAAATAGCTATCCCTGCTGTACTATTTTACCTTATAGATTCTACCTATATTTCCCCCCACTCCCAACCCCACCCCTAGAAAGTCCTCCAGGAAACAGAATACATGAAGAAACCGTTGCACTATCTCCTGGTGACCTCCAGTATTGTATTAACAGAATGGCATCATAGTTCCCTTAAATAGAATACCATTCGATTTTTTAAATGATCATTGATACTCACTTTATTTTAGTTACCAAAAAAAGCATTTTTCCCCGTTATGTTTCTAGCTTCCTGAGCCTACAACTACAAACTGTTGAGAACTCTTCCCCACCCCAAAAAACATGTCCTGCTTGATAGAGTGGAGAGATTCCACATCCAGACCAAGTAGAATACACTAAAAGTCTGTTGCCTGGTGACAAAGCTCATCTGTGAAATTTTTGTGGAGGTTCTCCCAACCCATTAAACATGACCTATTCTTGTCCACTCTTATGACATTACCAGGTATAGGGGTGCCATTAGGGTTTTTGGGAAGAATCAGTAAAATGATTCTAGCTACAATGGTGGCAGTCAAGTTCTGTCAACTCTCTGCATGAATTTAACTCCTCAAACCCTTAGCTCTGGTGGCAGAGAAAGAGAGTAAAATAGACAGAAATATTAAGGTAAAAGTGCAGAGAAACTTCCCACTGGTTAGATCATGTCTAAATACAAAGAAAAATGGGAGGGAATGAGTCTTTTGCCCACCCCAGAGAGCTCTGCTCCAGTGCTCTATGCATCAGAAAAAGGAAATCAGTTCTCTTCAGTGATGAAAACCCCATAGACAGCGTCACAGGACAGACTCAACTGTCATCTCCTTAGATTCACTCCAAAGCAAGCTAAATGACATTATCATATCCCGTTTCTGTCTTGAGACAAGTGACAATATCCAGGCAGATCAGCAAGTTGGACAAGTGAGTTCAGGTTTTGGAGAAACACACAGCACTGAACAGACCTTCAGAGAAGGAGCCTTGGCATATAGCTGTAACACTAAAGGGAGTTGGATTATACAGGTGGAGGATATGAAAAAATAGTCCCAATAACATTTGCAAAAACTCTGTAAAATGGAAGTTTCCAAACTGTCGACCACTGGTGTTCTATGGGGAGCTGGTTGGTGATAAGTTGCTGGTTCTTATTTGTTTCCAGTTCTGCAGTGCATTAAAAGAAGTGAATACACTAAGTACTTTCTGTACAGCACTTTTTCATATCACTAATTGTGTTCATCAAGGGATGCTATGAAATTGCATATAGGGGTAGTAGCCTGGGAAATCTTGAATGGAAGGGAAAGGCCCACAAGATACTCCATTAAGATACAGTGCATACTATGGAAAGGTTTGAGATAGGGCTGTCAATTAATCTCAGTTAATGTATGCAATTAATGCAAAACAAATTAACTAGATTAAAAAAATAGTCACTTAATTGCCGTTTTAATGCCAATATTAAACAATAATAGTATGCCAATTTAAATTTATTAGAAATACTTCTGAATGTTTTTCTACATTTTCAGATATATGTATTTCAATTACAACACAGAATAAAAAGTTTACAATGCTCACTTTATATTAGTTTTTTTTTTTTTACAAATATTTGCACTGTAAAAAAAGATAAACGAAAGAAATAGTATTTTTCAATTCACCTCATACAAGTACTGTAGTGCAATTTCTTTATGGTGAAAGGGCAATTTACAAATGTAGATTTTTTTGGTTACATAACTGCACTCAAAAACAAAACAATGTAAAACTTGAGAACTTACAAGTGCACTCAGTCCTACTTCTTGTTCAGCCAATCGCTAAGACAAACAAGTTTGTTTACATTTATGGGAGATAATGCAGCCTATTTCTTATTTACAATGTCACCTGAAAGTGAGAACAGGTGTGTGCATGGCTAAATATCTGTATGCCCCTTTATGCCTTGACTTGTAGGCGCTAAAGTTTTACATTGTTTTGTTTTGTTTTTGAGTGCAGTTATGTAACAAAAAAAATTTACATTTTTAAGTTTCACTTTCATGATAAAGAGATTGCACTACAGTACTTGTATTGTATTGAAAAATACTATTTATTTTGTTTCTCTTTCAGTGCGAATATTTGTAATAAAAATAATAATATAAAGTGAGCACTGTACACTTTGAATTCTGTGTTGTATTTGAAAATATAGAAAAACATCCACAAATATTTATAATTAATTTAAATTGGTATTCTATTATTGTTTAACAGGGTGATAAAAACGGTGGTTAATTGTTACTATTTTTTAAAATTGCTTGACAGCCCTCATTTGAGAACCTCTGCTCCAAAATATCTCTAAAGTAGAGTTTTCAGTAAGATATGTTGGTTATATAGAATGCCCAACAGTGTGGTGTAGCATAAAGGTTTTAATCAATGCTCATTTGGAGTAATCTGTACAACTCACAAGCAACCTTGCTACCTGTGAGGAATACAGACATCCCTCTACATGGGGATATGCCTAAAACAGCCCAACAAATTTAAGCTGGAGCAGAATGGAGTAGCCCACTTAAGTGGTGCTTCCTGGTAGTGACACGCCTATGCTCCATGATCTGCCATGAATACTTATGTTTCTAGATTGAATTTAAGGTGCTTGTTTTGACCTACCTACAAAGCCCTAAAAGGCTTGGGAGTTTCCTACTTGTCACAGCTGTGGTCAGCAGAGGTGCACAAGCTGCAGCCCACCGAGTTTAAAAGAAGGAGCCATGTCATAAATATAAAGGGAAGTTACATTTATATTTATATATATTTAACCACTTTTAAATCCCTCCTGGCCAGAGGAAAAAACCCTTTTACCTGTAAAGGGTTAAGAAGCTAAAGATAACCTCGCTGGCACCTGACCAAAATGACCAATGAGGAGACAAGATACTTTCAAAGCTGGAGGAGGGGGAAAACAAAGGGTTCTCTCTCTCTCTCTCTGTTGTTTTTGCTCAGACCAGAGCAGGAATGCAGGTTAGAACTCCTGTAAAGGGCTAATAAGCTATCTAGTTAGATATGCGTTAGATTCGGTTTTGTTTAAATGGCTGATAAAATAAGTTGTGCTGAATGGAATGTATATTCCTGTTTTTGTGTCTTTTTGTAACTTAAGGTTTTGCCTAGAGGGATTCTCTATGTTTTGAATCTGATTACCCTGGAAGGTATTTACCATCCTGATTTTACAGAGGTGAGTCTTTTACTTTTTCTTCAATTAAAATTCTTCTTTTAAGAACCTGATTGCTTTTTCATTGTTCTTAAGATCCAAGGGTTTGGGTCTCTGTTCACCTATGCAAATTGGTGAAGATTTTTATCAAGCCTTCCCCAGGAAAGGGGGTGTAGGGTTTGGGAGGATTTGTGGGGGGAAAGACATTTCCAAGCGGGCTCTTTCCCTGTTCTCTATTTATTAGATGCTTGGTGGTGGCAGCAATAAAGTCCAAGGGCAAAAGGTAAAATAGTTTGTACCTTGGGGAAGTTTTAACCTAAGCTGGTAAAAATAAGCTTGGGGGTTTTTCATGCGGGTCCCCACATCTGTACCCTAGAGTTCAGAGTGGGGAAGGAACCTTGACAAGCCTACTGGTATAGCATTTTCTGTGAGCATTTGCAGCTTCAGAACAGACTTTCCCTCCCAGTCCAGAATAGCCCAGGTCTATTGACACTCAGGATATGCTACAAGGGGGCTCTATTTGCAAAGTCTGCTGAAGAGATGGGCTGTTGAAGCGGGAATTAGATTTGTGGGAACAGAAAGAGAAATTGTGTGTTTTTAGCTGTTTCATTTGATTAAGGGGATTATGTCGGGGTGCCTAGAACCTTGGCTAGGTGCCCTTTTTTAGTTTGTGTAAGTCTAAATAAAATAAAACTCCCAAATTCCTGCCAATAAATCCTTCACATCACACTATCATCTCTCTCTATAGACAGACACACACTATACTAAACAGATGGTGGATTTTCTACAGAAACCCTTCTAGGCTGAGTGACTGTGGTTAATTGCGTAGCCCAATCTGACCACACAAAGGGCTGTTTTCATACACAGTACCTTGCACTGATGCAGAATGTTGCATCTGAAAGGAGGGGAAACTGAAAATAAAATGGCCTTACTAGAGCTTTGTGCATTGCATTGCTGCTACCTGAACTGCCCTCCGTCAGACATGATAAAGCCGTAAAGACAAATAAAACACCTGGTTCATCAGCAGCCCTCCCAGGTTTTGAGACCCTTCCACTCTTTTCCCATTAGGAAACAATAGACTGTAAAGCCCGCACTGCGCCTCAGTTTGGTTGTGTTTGCTTTCTTCAAAAGACAAGTCAGTTGAAAATAAGTGTATTGTGCATTCAGGTTCTTTGAAGTATTTCCCTAGTCCTGTACTTTCATATGGTATGCATGACGAGTGCTGATGCTTAGACGGGGCATCTCCAGAGATATGTCACTCTTCTTAGGCTAACCATGTAATACAGAGGAGAGCCTTAAAAAAAATCAGAATAAAACAGAGTAGCACACGTTGACTTGAACGTGCTGTGTCGAACAGGCATGGAGTGCTGCACACGTAAGCGCAAGGGACAGAGAGTGCAAGCAAATCTGATCCTGCATTAATGAGAGTGCTGCTGCACAGTGGCCACGTTTCTCTAATCACGTTCACGTTATTCTAGTAGTAAGAATAATGCCTAAAAGGAGAGCAAGCAGATGAATACTTCAAGCCTAATTGTGCAACTCTTACCCAGGCTGGGGAGCACGTCTTCACACAAGTAGTACTGCTGTAGTCAAACAGACTATGCACAAGAGCAAACTATTCACCAATGCGCATGTAGGTGGGTAGAATCAGGCCTGTGCAGTAGAATAGAACAGTGGTGTCCTGTGCTGCAAGCCACACAAAAAGTTTTAAGATCAAAGGCACAAATTGGAAGGTGGGGATTTTTTCCTCTCTTTACTAATCAGACACTAATTTAAAAGTAGGAGGAGCACTCCACACCTTTCTTTTCTGTTCTGGGACGTTTGGGCTTTCCATCACCATAGGAAAAAAAATGGAGAGATAAAATTCAATAATCCTAAAGATGAGGGGCTAAATCCTGATTTCAGCCTGATTAGGAACTTCAGTAGGAGTTTTGTCTGAATGGATTCCAAGACCCCAATTCTGCTTTGTTGAAGTCAATAGGAGTTTTGCCATTGGCTTCAGTGGAAGCAAGACCTGGCCTTATGACATTTCAGGATCCATTCTCTTAAGCCACTGTCTTGGTTGCAACGATCTTCACCTTGCTATTATTATTTATTCTTTGCATTTCCATTGCATCCAAAGGCCCTAATTAGGATTGGGGTCCCATTGTGCTGGTCACTGTATACACACACACACACACACACACACGGAAGACATGGTCCTGATCAAGGAGCTTACACAAGGAACACTGAGTGTGACATTTTAATTTTTAGGACACAGGATCACTTCTAGAGAGTGCAGATATGTCTTCCTTCTAGTTTAACCTAACAGACTTAGTGGTATGGCCCACACTGTGGCCACCTTGTGTTGGTCTGCTGGCAGAAGTTGGCCTCTAACTTTGCAGATCTAACCAGCACAGATTAATAATGCATAAGAGAAGCTTATGGTGGCACAGGGCCACAACAGCAGCTCTTACACCAATCATCTTCTCCACACACCCACCATCACATCAGCATGGCAGGGTGGCCAGGAGAAAGAGGAAGTGGCTGTGGTGTCCCTTAAACCTGGTGATCCCCAGATGCAGGAACATCCTTTGGCCAGTGTAAAGTAGAGCAGCACTGAGGCTGCTTTCCTTTGCACTGTGTACTGGACCAGCAGCAGGACAGCCTCAGGACTGTCTTAAAGCCAGAAGACAGCTTAAAGCCACATTTGCTGCTCCTCCTGAGCACCGCACAGACATAGCTTGGGATCCAGCAGACTTCAACAAAAGCATGATTAGGCCCCTAAAACCATAAGCAAAGATTAATTTTAGACTCTCTGAAATACGTACCCACTAATTCTTTCAGTGTCCTTCCTAGCTAGTGGAAGCTTACAAACTAGATAAGATCAACCGTACTTCTTAAGTGGTTCATGACAAAATTACAGTGGCCTAGTATTTGTGAAGCTGCATAGGAAATTTCAATGTAATATTTAAAATAATCTTAGCAAGTTTAGGGCAGATGCTATGAAATGCTACACCCCCTCAACTTTCACTGACTTAAGCAGGAGCTGAGGATGCTAAACACCTTACAGGACTAGACCTTTAAATTACCAGAAGATTAATTGTCAATGATTAAATTTGTGTGTGTCTTTTTCTTTGGTTAAAGGAGGACAGTGGTTGAGGGACAGATACTGTCACTCATACTCACACTGAACAGTACTTGAAGAGTAGTTCCAGTGATATCAGTAGGATTATTTCCAGAGTCAGGTACTACTCTGCATGGGTACAAGGTAGCAGAATCTGGCCATGAGAGAGGAAATAAGCTTACCCGGAAACACCTGTTATCGTTACATAGTACAGTGGGGATTCAAAGATGGAAAATCAAAGAAGAAGGAAGGCGGCCAGTAGCAGCAGTACCTAAAGCAGCAACTTTTATAAGGCTGAGCTGTAGCACCAAGTGATGCAAGCCAGGTGTCTGTCTTATTGCTCTTGTATCAGTTCACATAACAGTGAACCAAAGAATCAAAGAGGAGACTGGCCACAGATGGGAATAGAACTGTCCCAGAGAGTTGTTTTGCTACTGTTGCAAGGGATGTTGTTGCACAACACTGGTTGGTTTCTTATTTTTTTTAAAAAAAGAAGTCCCCTGTGGCACTGTGGGCAAAACCCTGCTGTTGCATTTACTTGGGCAAGATTCCCACTGATATGGAAGTTTTGTCTAAGTAAGGAGTGAAGAATGCAAAACATGGCTCTTAACTGCACTGCTTCTGACCCCACTGAAATAGGTAACAAAATTCCCACTGCCCTCAGTGGAGCAGGATCAGTTCCTGTCCTTGATTTTAACCCTCTTATTGCTTCTAAGGACACAAGAATGAATTCTGACAGATGCTGAGCACTTGCAACACCTACTGGCACTATGATGTCAAGAGTGACTCACCACTTGCATGTCTCTTCATGGCAGTGCCCGGCATTCCAGGGTCTTCTCATCTAGTGCCCCCTACCAACAGCAACTTTGGCTCCACAGTGGTGTATTTCTTGTGAGTCAGCCCTCCAGCCAGCTAATTCATAGCCTCCCCCAAGACAACAGAACAGTGGCATCAATGTTCTCTGGTCCAAGACAGAAATCAGCATTCTTTTCTTCAACTGCTGGCTGAAGAACTGTGGACAATCTTGAAATATTCCATCTCTTTCCATCTATTATTACAGCAGAATCCCCTTGGATTTCTGTTATCCACAAAGGACATGAATATCTTGAACATCCTTTTTGACTCAGTATAACAGCTTCACACAAACAAAATCTCCAATTTTAAATTTGTAAGCTTTAGTACCTTTCTTATGACGTACATACTGCCTGTATATCTTCTGTTTGTTCTTAACATGTCCACAAATAGTTTCATTGGAAGGCTTGGTTGAAAAAGTAGAAGGTGTAAGCCCTTGAAAGGTAGTAAGTTATGTATTGGCCTTGAGTCCTCCTAATAGCATAAAGGGTGATACCCCTGTTGTGGAGTGGTCCTGTAAGTAAACAGTGTTTCACATAAAGCTTCTTTGCATGGTCTTGCTGCAAGCTGGTACGTGGCAAACTTTCTTTCACCAGTCTGTTCATTCTCTCGGATGGTATAAAGAAACTGGTTTGTGCTTGATGACATTGCAAATGAGGCAGTGCTGCATTTCAGCAGAGGTGAATTGCATTCCATTGTCAGTTATCAATTTCTGGGCAAAGCCTTCTGTGTCGAAGACTGGTACATGAACTTAATCACCAGTGAATGTAACTTCCAGCCACTTTGAAAGATAGTTTATCATTACTATGGCAAATCTTTGTATAACAGGCTGATCTTCAAATGATCCCATTATGTCAAGAGCCAGTTTCTCCCAGGGATAGTTGGGATAGTCAACTGGTGTGAGAGGGATGCTAAAGGTTTTCTGAGACTTATCACTACTAGCACAAGCCTTGATATTCTTATTTCCTCAACCTACTTGTCCATCCCTGGCCACCAGAAGTCTTGTCTCAGTTATCTTTTGGTTAGACTCATTCCCAGATGTCCTTCATGTGCCAGGTGAATTAATCATTCTCTCAGAAGTGTAGACACAACAAGACAGTCAACTCTCAAAATTAATTCATTTAAAAGGGAGATAATGTGATATATGTCTACATGGTTGCTAATGTTCTGGTGTCCCTGGCTTGTAAGGCCAACCATGGACTATGCAAGTGTTTATGTTCTAAAGTACCTTGTCTTCTCTCAGTTCTTGCCTACTCTGAGACTCTGTGATCATTCCTTGAGTTGTAGCAGAGATCTGTGCAATGGCAATCTTTTCATCATCTTTCTCTATGTCTATGGCACCCTCTTGATAAGGTCTGGGCAGGTGAGACAGACAATCTGCAGTAGTGTTCTTGGCACTTGTAAGGTGAACTGAGTGGAAATCAAAGTCCATTCATTTGGTGGCCCATTTGGCAATTCTTGGAATTGCATGTCCAGAACTGCATGTGGTCAATAAAGCTGAAAGGTTTGTGATCAGACATTAAATCTCCTACCTCACAGATAAGTTCTGAAGTGTGTTACTGCCCAGACGCATGACAGAGCTTCTTTCTCAATGGCAGAATAGGATTTTTCTGGATCAGTTAAGGCTCTGGAGGTGAATGCAGTAGTGACTTCTTGTCCTTTTTTTTTTTTTTTTTTTTTGCCGAGTCAAGACAGCACCAAAATCGTACTCACATGCCTATGTTGTGACAGTTGTTTGCTTCTCAGAATCAAAAGGGCTAAGAGCCAGGTTGGTGGAAATTGCTTGTTTTATCTCATTAAACTGTTCTTGCATGCTTCATCCCATTCAAACCTGACTTCCTCTTTTAGGAGATGACACAAAGGAACTACTTTCATAGCAAATCACTGTACAATCTTTGAATAGTACTTGCACAATCACAAGACAGATAAAAGTTTATTCTTGTTGTCAGGCTCTGGTGCATCAGAAATGACTTTCACTAGGTCTCATTTTCGAGTATACTGTTCTGAAAGATTATATGTCCTAGATATGTCACTGAGTCAATAAGGAATTGATATATCTTCTTGCTGATAAGTCCAGGTTGTTGAAGTTTTTCTATAACCTAATTTAAGATGACATCATGTTCAGATTCATCTTTGCCATAGACTAGAATGTCATCCTGAACGTAAGTGATTCCCTCTGTCTCTCCAAAGCATCATTCTTTGGAATATGGATGCTGCAGATACCAAAAGGTATCTGTTTGAATTGGCAGAAACCTTCTGGTGTGATGAAAGCTGTGTACTTGAAGGATTTTTCCATTAAGGGGATCAGGTGTTAAGCTGAGCATAAATCAAGTATAGTAAAGACTCTTGCCTCCTTCAAGGTGAAAAGCACTTCACTGATGTTGGGTAGAGGCTGACAATCCACAACAATGTTGGAGTTTAGATCTCTCAAGTCCACACACATGCAGATAGCACCATTACATTTCCTGGTGAGAATGACAGGAGAAACGCATTCTGATGAGTCAACAGGTTCAATGATATCTGCTTCGTATAGATTCAGAACCTCCTCCTTGAGTAACTGTCTCTGTGCAATTGGTATGTTTCACATTTTATGGTGTACAGGCACCACATAGTTTTTTAGCTGGATCTTGTGCTTGAACTTTTTTCCAGCACCTATGGTATTGGTGAAACCTTCTGGAAAGTCAGAGACAATTCCTGGTTGTGGTGTCTCTTCAGTTTGCAGGACAGGTCCTGTACTATTTGGATCTAATATCATCTGAAGAAGGTGAAACAGAATCCACTAACATCCTCATCTCATGGCCTTTGACTCACACATGGCAGTGTGGAGTGGTGTACTGATCTGTCACATTCAGAACACCATCAGCATTCAGTTCGCTCTCATCCTCATCTGTGAGAACTCCAGATACAACAGAAGGATAATTTCATTTCCCCAAATCAGACTAACTCAAGCAGATTAGTTATTGGTTCCAGGAGGCAAGCTTCTTGCAGACTGTAAACGCTTTGGGGCAGAGGTCTAGGGCAGTATCCTATCCTCAAAGGTTTTAGGCCCTTAACTACCCCAGGATTTGGGCCCTATCTGTATAGCATCTTGCACACTATTGACCCTATCCAAATATGTTAATAAATTAGCATCCACATAGCAAACACCACAGGTGAGGCTAGGAGTGAGGAACTGGAAGACCATCCCACAGTTGTCAGAATTCTTTAACCACAAATTCAGCTAAATGAAATAAAAACAGGCAGACGTCCAAGAACTTTTTTAAAATAAAAGTTACTCAGCACAAGTCTGTCAGAGTTGCAGAAAACATTGCGTCTAAAAGCAAAGAACCCATAAAAATTATGGATACCTGTATACCTGGTGCATCGGAGCTTTTTTCCAGAGTATAAATAACATGTCTAAAACAGCCTCACTCTAAAAATCCCCATGCAAAAACTCCTAATGCGGTGGGTTTTACTGAATTATAAACTACCTTAAAAACGCAACATAAATTAAAGAATTAACTATTCATAGCTCCCAGTAGAGAATCCAATAATTAATATATAGTTTAATCTACATTTTTCACTATCCTTATGCAGCTCTAGCACTTTGGCCTGAAGCCCCTTTGTTTTAATTGCTCTTGCTAAAGATAAAACTCTTCTAATGCAAAATAATCTGGTGAATTTGACGTCTGTATCTGAGCTAAACTTGGGGTTCACAGGAGGAAAAGAAAATAGCTCAAAGTATTGTGAAATCGGCTTGCATTAAAACAAAAAAATGCTTTGCAGAAACCTAAAATATTATATAAAAAGTGAAATTAAATCTCCTGCAAAAAAATTGCCTTCTCTTTTTATTGTGGGTTAGCTTTGTCTTCATGGTGAATGTTTCATGAAACACCCTTTAATAGCATACCATTTTAAGGCACAGTATCAACCTGCCTGTATTCATGCCAAATGTTATCTTCCTTAAAGGAACATAAATCCCTTGTAACATTGATGGTATTTATACAGAGATGTAGGTTTTTTTAAACTCCAGAACGTATATTTTTTTAATTAGAAATATTGTTTGGGTGATCATCAACCCAAACACATTGATACGAACAGGAGTCTTGGCTGAGTTCGAATTGCAGAACTGAGCTCATAGATAGGAAAGCTAGATACAGGGAGTGTTTAATTTCATTATCAACATAATAGTGGCGCATGCACATCAGCTGGTATTAATCATCATTATTGCTTGAGGCTCAGTCATTGTAATTAGTGATTGATGGTACATTGTAAACTCAAATATTTTGGGGGAAAATATGGTCGTCTTAATTTATGTATTAAATCTCATTTTAACTCAGATAAGACTGCAAGTTGTCTGATCTTTAAATTGCATAAGATACTTATATTGTTTTCTATATGTTCCATTTTTTTTATAGGTTCTTCTGTTGTGTTACTCTTGAAATTAAAGGGTCCCAGGGAGTTAAAAATTGTCATAGGTTAATGTAACATTTTATGAACTTTCACACAGTTTTTAATAATTGAGTTCACAGTTGGAGTAGGCCTAGTGGACCCCAATTATTATAATATTTCTTTTGGCTAAGATGACGAAGGCTAGCAGTATTAGACTACTAGGCATCAAAACACGATTTGTTCTGAAGGCCCTTTAAACAGTAAATGCAATATAGGTATCACTGATCAAGATTTTCAAAAGTGACTGGTGAATCTGGATACCTCAGTTTTTGGGTGCCCAACCTGAGATAGCTTAAAGGGGTTGATTTTCAGAAAGTGACAAGGACCTACCCTCTCAAAATCAGGCTCTTTTAAAAGTTTTCTCAGGTTGGGCATCCAAAAATTGAGGCACCCAAAAACACTAATCACTTTTGAAAATATTGTCCACTATGCCCAGAAGTATCTGTGTCATTTTCTGCCTTGTTTTCATGTGCTATAATATATATTCTTCTTACTGTATTTTTCACTCCAGGCATCTGATGAAGTGGGTTTTAGCCCATGAAAGCTTATGCCTGAATAAATGGGTTAGTCTCCAAGGTGCCACCAGGACTCCTCATTATTTTTGTCATTTCCTAGTTACTAATGAGGCACTAATTTACCTTTGTTGCAACAGTATGGACCTCTCTGAGCAACTTGCTCCTGACTGCACTACAGCACAGTAAAACTGCATTCAGTGGTTGCAAATTTCATGGAGATTTTAAAGTTTAAAACAATCATAGCAACCCCACCCCAATATTAAATATTTGTTGAGTCTAGGAGTAGGCACTGCAGTATTTTTGCCCCTCTAGGAAATTCCACAGCGACTGATACAAATATGGGGACTGATTTACATAAATATTGAACAGCCACAACTCCAGCTGAAGTCAATAGAAACTGTAGATGCTCAGCAGCTCTGAAAGTCAGACCCATATAGTATAAGGAATTTTGGGACACTAGACTCAATAATACAGCTCCACCTCGGTTCCTGCATTCTCACTAAATTCATATTCTCTCTTTTTTCAATTTCTAAATTTTCAGTCTTTGCTCAGGCAAAACTCCTGATTAATGTCTGTAGAATTTAGCCTAAAATTGTTTTCTCAAGAGCATATTGTATTGTTTCAGTCTCCTTCTCTAACAACTCAGTCACTCTTTTTTGTATTAAATAATTCTGCCCACACTCCCTCATTTTCCTGATTCTTAGGGAGTGATTTTGGAATAATTAATCACTCAGCAGTAGGAATAGTATATTTTCTACTTAAAACGGGTCTTCTTGACAAATGATATTATACAATGCCTATGCGTAACAGGACTGAATTAAAGGTGAAGTTTTCAGCCTCAACTCAGATTTTTCTTCCATTTTGTTTTTAAGAGAAAACTTACCATTATTCTGATATACTTTGTATTTCAGTCACCATCAAGCTGCATGTTTTTATTATCAGGCTCCTAAACCATGCAGTCATGGTATTTTGATAAGGACCCTCTGAAACTATACCACAGACTTCTACAATACCCTTCCAATTGTATTCTTCTGGCACATTTCTTTAGCAAACAACATTGGATTCTGCTGGCATACATCTGTTACTATTAATTTATGAACCTTCATACCTTCAATGTCAGTTACTTCACCAGGAAGTAGGAGGCTCAACTTCACAATAAAATAAACCTCTGAATGTCTCATAAGTGGGGCGGAGGGAAGAGACATTTCCATATTATTTGTTTTAAAGACTTTCCTCGGGGAAATGCTCTTCTTACAATAAAGACAATTCTGTGGCATAGCCCACAGATCCTCCCCTTCTATCTCCAGCTGCATTTGTGAAATGGACTTGGTCAGACAGCGGTCAAAGAATTAAAAAAATAGATAGGAGTCATGCACTTGGAGCAAACATTCATTGCATTGCTTAACTGTCTTACTAAACAAGCAGAAGACTCCCACATTCTCATGCCTTCAGTACACAGCTGCCACTGGAAAGTTGCCCATTCCTACTCACCCACTCCCACCTCTTTCAAAGAACCTTGTCTGAAGCTACCAGACCTCTCTTACTAGCAATATTTTGTTAGAGCATAGGGAAATAATGTCATTTAAAAACAAGTTAAAAATTACTATCACAGATTTCCTCAATCAATGGAGATGGTAGCAAGTCACTCTTTCAGGTAAGGGAAAACAGTGATATGCAGAGAGTTTTGCATATTAACTGGTGAGGAGCCTCAACATGAGAATGTAGCTTGAGTTTCAAAAAAGTAAAGAGGTATTTTATAAGGATTATGTGCCTGTAGGGAAACTAGCATACTTTTGGCACTATGTAAATAACAATACTTTCTACTATCAAGTACCAATACATAACATTTTCAGCAGGTGACCTCCATTGGGGTGCGCACAACAGCACTTGCGTAGGCATTTTGAGCATTGTCACTAGTGCATGCAAGTGGTAATACTCAAAGATGTGTGCACAAACATTTATGATTGCAAAGCTGTACATGTGCAAATGGAGCTTGATTTTAGGCCCCTTTGAAAGTTTAGCCCTGTACCTGCTGCTTAGGTATCCACTGTCCTAGCTCATTGAAAGGGAGAATTCCATTACCTCCAGTCCCCACACTGGTCCACGCACAACATCTAACTATTCAAGGGCAGAATTTCACTCTAAGAAACTTCAGCATCACCTCACAAAGTTGCTATTTTGGAAATGAAACACCTTTCTTCAAATGGAAGGTCTAAGTGCAGTGTCTTATATTGCCCATTTTACCTTATATGAGGGTAATTACAGATGGAATTTTCAAAGGGGCCTAAATGTTTTCCAAGTAGCACATATTTTAGGAGTGTGTAATGAGATACAGTCCTCATCAGGATCTGAAAACACTGCACAACCAGTGAATCATTGTCCTTTTCACAGCGCTTGCCTTTATTATTGTATTAAGGAAAGCAAAACATAAGCCTCAGCATTCACCTGTACCTGAATGTCTAGAATGGTCACTAATTCTGTACCCTTTAGAGAATGGGCCTCATTCCTCTTTTATACACCTGGGTTGAAGCAAATAGGAGTCACCTGCTGTGGTGAGTCAGCAGAAACCATTCTGTATCCATGCAGTCCTAATACTTTACATCAGCATGAGTCAGCAAAATTAGCTCCTGTGACAGAGTTTATTTGAACAAACCACACCATTTCTTATGCGTTTTGTGTGCAGGTTAAATAACAAAACAGAAGAAGAGCTGTACTTTGGAAAAGAAGATAATAGAGAATAAAGGGAAAATATGGTGGGTAGTTTGCCCCTGACATCACAATTCTATTTTGTTAAACCTGCAATCGATTTGTTTCTTAAATGAGACAATATTGCACAGCTTGACTCTCATCTCTCTGACACAGAAATAATTCCAGGGAGCTCCCCAGAATGTTAACTGTTTTAATTTTAAAATTATTTTTAAAGTATTCATGAGTTCTAGGCCACCAACATCTTCATCTAAAGAAAATTTCTCAAGTAAAAACAAACAATTGAGATTGCCCATTAAAATCCCATAAAACCCACTTCATCTCATGGGGATTTAGTTAAGAAAAAACAGCACTTTATGTACTGTCATTCTGAGTTAAGAACACTGATGGCATCCCAGAACTGAAAAGCTGGATGTGTATGATACAAATAATAATAATAAATAAATAATAATTAAACAACATCCTAATCTGATATGTATTATACATGACCACTTCCAAAATACTCTTGGTCTTTGATACTGCTGCTAGATATATAACTGAAGTGCCCTTTTACTTTAAATAACATTGTTTATTTTATAAAGACTCTTATGACAGCTGAGTTTGAAAAAAACCACAAGATTATTTCATTCTATATTTCTTGTTCTCAAAGAACAAATCTGTGAAGGCCAAATTATGGGGCAAGTACAGAAGTTATTACATGATCCTTACTCAGCAACCCATTGACTTAAATAAGACTTTTGCTTGAGTGAGGACTGAGTCAAAACTTCAGGATTTAGCCCCTTTTAGTAACTTAATGGAAACTCCATAAGAAATTCTGCATTTGTAATGAGTTCCAGTAACATCACTTTTCTATGTGCTTCAATTTAACCACCCAAATGGGATGGCATCATTTTATGTACCAGACACCCCACTGATGAAACAGTTTGAATCTGCAACATGCAACTTCCTCATTATCTGAGTTCAAACCATTTGCAGCTGAAATCAAAGGTTTGGGAACTGCATGGTTCAGGATTGAGATATAGCCTGTCAACTCTAGGTCACTCGTTCAAATCTGGCCCACATCAGCAGTGACTGAAAGTTGTTCCAGTCTGATGACAGCTCAGAAACCTATGGGAAATGGCCTGGGTGGTCACAGTCCAGTGCCTCATAAATAGGTGTCACCTTAGCACTAGTTAGTACCTCTGTCTCAGCAAAGAGGCCAAAGACTGAACTACCCCCTTACCTCTGGAAGTGGCCCTTTTATGTCAAGAATGAAGATAATTGATAGGCTCTGGGTGGGTGGTTGTACAGCCATTGCCCATGCTGTACCTGGCCTGCGGATAAACAAAGCATTTTGGTTGGGTTACGGTGCTGTCAACCTGGTACCTTTCACTAAAACTTCCTTTATAGACTAAAAAGAGTAAAGGGAGACTGTAATTATTGCAGCTGACATTTACATTTATTTTTGATCAAAAGTAACAGCTGGATTAGCATGATACTTGTTGTCTTCCTTTTACACTGCAGTCAGTATGGATCTGTTAGCAGCACTTTTGTGTTTAGGCAAGAAGTGTTGGTCTTGTACCCAGTGCTAGAAAAAGCAGAGGGATACCTGCATTGTTAAAGGAGACATCCTTAAAACAGAGGTCCATTCTCACTCTCTAGAATGGCCATCCAAATTCATTATTTATAGGCTTTCCTATGGTGCTCTTGACTGTAGTATATCATAATGTAGTACATGAGCATCTCACACACACATATGAATTTATCCTCACAAATCCCCATTAGAGAGAGAATATTCCCATTTTAGAGATGGTACATCAGATTACAGAGAGAAAGGTGCCTGCTTTAAGGCACCTTTGACTTATTTTCAGAGGTACTGAGCACCCACAACTCCTAGTGAAGTGAGTCAATGGGAATAGCAGGTGCGCCGCACCTTTAAGTGTCTTGAGTTGGGTATCCAACAATTGAAACCTTTCAAGAATTTTTGCACTCTTTGAAGTTTTGCCTTGTAATGGTAACATTGTATATAAGTTTGTGTTGCTTGTGATTGTGTAACTAAGGGCTGGTCAGTTTAGAAGGACCCATTGTGCTGAAATAATTGTCGGAAACCAAATGCTGAATAATACTTTATAAGTACAAAGGATTAATTAGTTATTATAAATCCTTTATTCAGTCCTTATTTAACCCAAGTCGCCTGTCATTTGGGACTTGCCTGAGCAGGAACTTCAGGATTTAGCCTATACACTAAACTTTCGTATAAATCAAGATGTTATCTAAATACAGTGGAGAACAAAGACTCGGGAAGCATGTTCATTCAATCAGGTAGCCTTTTTAAAAAATGCATTATAAAGAAAAGCTCAACTGCTAGTTTAGACTCTAGCATCCTTTTTCTTTCTTTTTCTTTTATTTTTAATCCCAGGGGGGCAAAGACAGCAAACATAAAACATAGGAGAAGCAGAGACAGCTTTATCTCAGAATGTTGACACAGTTTAGTAAGTGGCAAGTTTACAGAGAAACAAACACCAGGCGGTGACAATTAATGTTTCAGTGCTGGTTCTCTCGTTCCAACTTTGTAGCTATACTGCAAATACACCTCACGGTTAATAATTATACAAATACAAAAATGGTATGTTCTGTATCAGCAATGTCTTTAAAATCTGTTCATTAGACCCTATTTTAAGTCTGCCGAGTTGGATTTTTTTATAAAGTATTATCGGAGGGGCACTGATTGCGATTCCAACAGTTAAGTCTGCCTTAGGCTTTTGACTTTCAGAGCATATCGGCACTAGCTCACTCATATGTCTATAAATATTTTCACTTGGTAAGAACACACTGTTGTATGTTTTGTCACTACACAGCATGTTTCTAAACATTACAGCAGACCTGCCAAAACTCCCTCCCTCCCTCATTGTGGATTAAACTGGGGGGGGGGGAAGAGGATTGTTGTTTTTCTTTGTTTGTTTAGTAAAGTACTTCACTCCTCTGATGACAAATTTTGCAGTGAGTCATAACAAAGCTCACTCATCAGCACTCTCGGTCCGATTGTCACATCTGGAGAAAAGGGCGAGACGCATTTCTGTTAAAATAATACTTCTAGTTGAAGCCATTTGGCTGCACACAATGGTAAGTATACGTGTGAGATTTTCCTTAAAAAAATAATTGCAAAACCTCCATAAAAAATCGGGGGGGGGGGAATAACTCTTCCCCTCTGATTTCTTCTATTTTAGCCCACGTGCTCAACGCTTCTTCCTCTGTGTGTCTCACTCAGGCTGCTCAGGGTTGGAATGCGTCCAAGGCTTGATTTTTTATTTTCAATGCACATTTCAGATCCAACTCCACAAACTCTTTGATCTTTCTTTCTGTCTCCTTACCCGGAAGAGAACCCTTCCCTGCTCAGCTGGGAGCTCAGAGCACACGTGGAAAGCCTGGCGCGTCTCCATGTTCTTGCCAAATTTAGTCACACAAAGGGGCCAGAAAGGGGAGGGGGGGCGAGGGGGGGAGAGGATGAAAGAGGCAGCCGACGGGACATCAAAGGGAGCTGCCGCCCCGCCCCTCTGCTCCCCGTACACCGCCCTCTGCCTATTTAAGGGGAGGCTCTCAGCAGCAGGCTCTTCTCACGCAATGCCGCCTACTCCCCCCTCCACATATCTCGCTGCCTTCTCTCTGCTTCCCAGAGATTTGCCATGATCTATTTTGAATGGAAGCAAATTAGAAAGTTGTGTTTTCAATGTACATTTGTAGACAGGGTGGGAAAGGTGGCGGACTCCCTGCTGGGCGTTAACTTTCTTCACAAACTTATTCCAGGTGGACCTTCTACTTTACGAACTTGACAGTATTTTGGGGAGGGGGGTAGGTTTTTAGTTTCCATTTGTAATTCTCTCTCTCTTCTTCCCCCCCCCCCCCCATTTTCTCTTGCTACTCTTAGCAAGCTATTAGGTCGCCGTCTCTCCTCTTTATTATTTGTGGCTGTTGGAAATGTCTCGTTAGCTTTTGATGGAGGATTTACAGCCTCGGGTCGATATAGTCATATCCTGATGTCAGACCTTGGCTAATACCCTTGTTCTCTTTCTAGTGATTTATCCCACTGGTCCATCCGCTGGTGTTTATTCAGCTCCATTACTGATTAGTATGTTTCCTATAATTATTCCCCCCGCCCCCAAGGCGAATTGAGCTTGATTATCTGGGGCGGTAAAAATCCAGCCCTTTATGTTTAAGTAATATTAAAAGCGCAGCTCACTTTCTCTCTTCTCCCTTCCCCACGCCCCCGAAGTTCAGAGGATGTATCGAGTTACAGCGGGATTGATTTGTCAAACAATGAACTGGCTCCTTCACTTGCATTGCACCAACTCTTTAGACCAAATCTGCAAGAATATTAGGTCTGGCTGCTGGAGTGTGTGTGTGTGTGTGTATAGAGAGGGAAAAGGTAAAGGGGAATATAGCCTATTTGCCTAGTTTATTGCGGGCGGGGGTGTATGCTTGATTTCCACCTGATTTGTTCTGTCTCAGTGTTTGCAATCTTTCTCTCTTCTCATTCTCTCTCTCTCTCGCTTCCCCTTCCCCCTCTATTTTAACTCTACATCCCTGCTTTTGTTTGCAATAGACTTAAATTGCCTTTTCCTCCTCTTCCATTTCTCCCTCCAGTCCTATGAATTGAAAGTACCGACAGCTTTGTGTTGTCTCCAGTCAAGTCTGGCGTTGGAGTTGAGGTTTCCTGAGTTTATCCTCTTGTCATAAATCATTACGCTCTCCCCCCCTTCTGCTTTTAAAAAGTTCCCACCAAAAACTGCTATGGGGAAAACTCCAGCCCACATGAAGGGGAAAAGCCTGGTGGGGGTGGCGCGGGGAGCTCTCTAACAAGGGACACAGCTCGGTTCTCTTTAATTAAACACAGTTTATTTTTGTGCAGACTAATTTGGCAGGGAACTGCTGTTCGGATTTCACCTACCCCCTCTGGCTATAAGGAGAAGGGCATCTCTGTAACGCGGCAGAAATGTGTACATGCCTCCACTTTTCCAACCACCCCTTTTGTTTGGACCTCCACAGAGAGAAAGCCTGCTCCGTGCTTGTACGTAAGGAGAGCAGAGAGAGAGAACAAAACACAAACAAATCTCTCGCTAATTGTTAAATCCGCCACGTGAACCTCACACCCTGGTAAAAAGAAACCTATAACATGACTTCTCCCCTTATCATCCTCCAGTATTCTGCATAGTAAACAACAAAATCGACACACCTCATTGGGACTGGAAAGGATTTCAACATGGCAACATCTCCTTCCGATTTAATGCCAATTCCAATCGATTAGTTACGTGGGTGTTTGCATGTTGATTGGAGATCCATATGCTAATGGTCGTGACAATTAGTGTAGTCTTCTCACAGAACATGTCTGTTCAAGATTTGTTTTTTAAATAATAAAAAGGTTGAAAACATCTTCTCCAGATTTTTTTTTTATTCTTCATGCCAAAACTATTTTATTCTGGATCTGTAAGCGAACCCTTTCGGCTACCATGAGTTCCTTTTAAACTGGACGCGTGACAAGAGCAGGACAGCAATATACACAAATACAGTCAAGCCACTAAAAATCACATGTGTATGTTAAAGAAAATTCCTAGAGCATCTAATGGGCTTCGTTAGTTTTCCAGAATAGAAGATCCCTGCGAGAAAACACCAAATGGAACATCTTCTCCTCCTCCTTCTCTCTAAATTGGGTCCCATTAGGTAGCTTAAACTCATTCTTCTTGCCTGCAATAATTTTGAGAGCAAAGGGAGGTGTCTGCGATGAGTATGGAAGTCCGAACAATTAACATGAAGGAGAAAATAGGATTTGAATTAGGTGTAACTTTCAGACTTTACAAATTATCACTAACTTCCCCATTTTCCAAACAACCGCCTCTTAATTACTTTACTCAAACCATTTTCAATAGAGTGTTTGTTTAATTAAGGGGACATTGTACACGTTAGCTTCTTTTGGGGGTCTGTATTTTAATGTCTTGCTTTCTAATGTATTTAGTGCACTTGTTTAATAACGTGACAAACATATCCCCATTTCTCTTTTTCTATTTTCATATCACGGTTTGTCAGTTTTATATTCCCGCTGGATTTTAATTACAGTTTGCATGGGAAATGATGTAAAGAAAATATTTAACTTTTGGAATTTCATCCTAACTTTCATGATTATTTCAGCGAAAGCAGGTTTGCCGTCTAGGGGTCTCTTATAAAGCGTAAAATTATAATAGGTTAAAAACGGATTGAAAATATCTTTACATTTCTATTTCACCGTGTTCTTGAGCTTGTATGTTTATCAATTTTACAATGGCTATACAAAACATGATTTTTAGTCGTCCGATACCAAAGTAATTTCAGCTGGTTCCTGCACAACATGTGTTTACGACACCACATAGATAGGATAATCAGAGTAAATGCATATTAATGACATTTCCAAATGCCCTGAACGCTGGGTGTTTTATACAGATACCCTATATGCTGTTTAATACATAGGGCTAACAATAAACATTCTAAATGAATGGGATAGGGAGGAGAGTTGATTGTCTTTTGCTATTCCTAAAATTTTTATTAGAGTTTATTTTGATGACTTGAAATGTGAGCCCCTGATACCTGTTTATCTCATTGTCTGTTCAAGGACTACTAGCCAGGTACTTCTCTTCGTCAGTTGCTGGATTGCTATGTTTAATGACGATCTAATAACTCTGCCCTTCATCTGAAATTACTGCAAAATTTTTTTAAAAAAATATTTCGCTTCCCTTTCCCCCTGCGAACAATCTAATGCGTGTGCATCCCCCCTTGTCTCGGAAAAGGGGAAGTCTTAACAAAGCATCCTAAACACATCCTTGTTACAGATTTGTCTGGGGATGTTTAGATAGCTATTCTTTGCCCTCTTCGGGGTGTGTGTGTTCCGTTTTGGGTGAATTATAAACCTCCACCCCCTAGAGTAGTAATTCCCTTCACAGCCTCCCCCCGCCCTTGGCGGCTCTGCATTATAGAAATAATCAGTGTTACCGCAAGATGCTGAGAACTTGCAAAATCATCACTGGCTAAATGCAGACTACTGAAGGTTTGCATCATGCAGTAGTTCTGCACTTTCAAAAAAAAAAAAGACAGATTTTTTTTTTAAAAAAAAGTGTCCCTGTCCCCTCCCCCCAAATCGCTTCACTTTCTGTCCTCTCCCCCCCTTTCTGCCCTGGAACTGAACGAATCGATCGCTTTACCGATTCCTCGTTACTGGCTTGTGACAGCCGAGGCGACTTCTTTGTATTTAACGAGAAGGCTGCAGCAGCTCTCTCCGCTGCTTGGCGGCTCGCACTCGAGCTAGCTAAGCCGGGCTGCGGCGCGGATCCATTTCCCTTCCCTCTCCAGAGTGTCTATCAATGTGCTGTCAATCAGAGCGGCGGCTTCTCTTTCATCTCTCCCCCCCCCCCCCAGTCCACAGAGAGAAGGCGGGGGCGGGGGGCGGAGTGGGTGGAGGGGATGTTAAAGTTACATTACAGAGACTAGCTCCCACTTCGCTCTGGCGGGCGCGCTCGGTCCGTCCCTCTCCACTTTCTGCCTGCCCCTGCCCCTGCCCCGGGAGAGAGAGACGCGCACGGGCCACGGGAACTCGTCCTACAGGCTTCCAGCCGCGCCTCGCCACCTCCCCGTCGGCCAGCCCAGGAGAGGCGGGAGACGGTGCCCTGGGACCGCGCGCGTGTGGATTGCTGGTGGCGCCCGTAAAGCCAGGAAGCAGCGGCACCGGGGGAGGCAAAAGGGGCCGCCGCTGCCGGGTGTCTCTCCTCCATGGGGTGCTCCGTCCCCGGCCTGCAGCGGGCGGCTCTCGGCGGCTGGGCTGGCACCCTTTAGGGGTTGTGAATGCGGAGGAGCCTTGGGCCGCTGGGACTCCTCGAGAGAGAGAGAGAGAACTTTTCCTGTTTCGCGCCGCCCGCGCGCGCCGTGATTTCAACACCCGCGCCCGGGGTTTTGCTTTTCCCCGTGGCTCTCGCGCCGCCCGGGCGAGCCGGGCACGGCGAAGAGGCGAGAGCGGCGCTCCGGGGAGAGCTCGGGCGGGAGAGGACAAAAGCAAAGAGTCTCGGTGGGTCTGGCTTTGCGCGTGGGGCGGTTATTGCGAGCCGGCGGTGGAAGCGCGTTCCGGGCCTCCTTCGTCTTCCCCACCTCCCTGACTGGCCGGCGGGGACCCCCCCTTAACTTTAGAGGCGAACTTTGTAGCCCCCTTCCCCCAAAGAAAGGAGAGCCTGAGCGCCGGGGCTGCGCTGGAACCGGAGAGGCAGCGGGCCAGGGCTGCAGGGAACGCTCCTGCTCTGCCAGGCAGCGGGCTCGCCCCTCTGGCTGCTGCACGAGCTGGAGCTCGCGGGATCTTCTCTCCCCCTGTAGCTTGCGGGGGAATGGGAACCGGGGGGGGGGGAGCCTCTCCTTTTAAAGAAGCCCCAGAGAAGATAAAAGCAGATCCAGAAGGGCCCCAACTTCTCCAAACTCTTCTGTCCTCTTGCAGACACAACGGAAACCGGGAGAGGGGGGAAGTGTATGTAACCCCCCCCCCCCCCCCGCAGCAGCAGACAGACCGACAAGTCAGACAGACAGACCCTCCTTTCCCCCGGTGGCTGTGCCCGCCTGGCCTCTACTCTCTTTCGGGAAGAAGGGGGTGGGTAGGATGGAGAGGGGGAGGCTTAGAGTAGCGAGGGCAAGCGGCTCGTAAAGACGTAATAAATATTATTATTCTCCCTTTTTATTATTATTGTTCCCCGGGCGGAGCAGGAATTAAAGAGCAATTATGCCTCAGCTGCCGGGAGCCGGAGGAGGCGGTGGGGGGGATCCGGAGCTGTGCGCCACAGATGAAATGATCCCTTTCAAAGACGAAGGCGATCCCCAGAAGGAGAAAATCTTCGCGGAGATCAGCCACCCGGAGGAAGAAGGAGATTTGGCCGACATCAAGTCCTCTCTCGTTAACGAGTCAGAGATCACCCCCAACAGCAATGGGCATGAGGTAAGGGGGTCCGAGGGCAGGGCAGCCAGCTGCTGTGCAGTTCGTGATGCCAACGAAGTGTTCAGAGACCCACTGATCAGGGATCTTGGGAGGGGGCAGCTCTAGAGACTTCGGCCAGGGAAGACCAACACGCCTCTTCACGGTTTTGCTCATTAAAGGGCTCTGAAGCACCTTGATTCCAGCCTGGCCTCTCTGGTTCTACAGTTAAACTCCTCCAGGGTCCTGGATCGGGTTAATAGACCTGGATGAATTAAAGGCGATACAGTCAAATGCAAGCAGCACTGTGGGCACCTCTCCTGGCACGTCTATTTTTAGCGAAGGCTTAAAAATGCCGGAGAGAGGAAGGGGACGGCGGGGGTGCAAAGGGAAACAGGACGTCGTCAGCCGCCAAGCGAGATGCGGTTTTGACCAACGCGCTTTGTGAACGAATACGCCAAGTTTCCCATGAATGGGAGGGCAGGCGCTTGGGAGTGTGTGTAAGGGGTGGGGGGAGTGGAAGAGCGAACACTGAGACCTTCTTTGCAAACCGGAGAGATGTGTGCAGAGCCTGGGCAATGGCACTACTTCATTCAGGGCCGGCGGTTCTTTGATCTGCCCCCAACTTTGGGCACAGACTGTTGGGAGACCCGGGATGATTGATTCAGCACGGCCGCGTCGGCTCTCTCCCGGTCTGTCTCGTGTGCTCCAGCCCGTCTTGAGATAAAACCCCCTTTTTGGAGCCATGTGCTGTGCATTATCAAACTTGTTCTTTGCTTAGGGGCTCCTTCGGCTCGAACGCCTTGTTAGTACAGTAAGCTATCAGAGCAGAGTAAATAGAGACACGTGGGTGCCTGTGGGAGGGAGCTAACTAGGCTTTTCTTTTTGTTTTTTTTAAAGGTGGGGGGAAAAGTTGCAGATCATCTTTCAGCATCTGATAGGAATTTTCGCGGGGAGGTCACCCCTCTATCTTACTAAAATGCATTGGCCTGTGAAAACATTTAAGAGGCAGACCTAGAAAAATCCCAAGATTTACCCTCAAACACAGAGGGATTTGGGGAAATTCATTGCATTGGGGAGTCAGATTTTGTAGATGGCTAATATCTGGTGCCCAAGATCTGATGCATTCACTACATGAATTTCTGGTGTTTAGGTTTAAGTGGTGGATTTGAATAACAATCTGAGATTGCTCGACAAGATTTGTGAAGACTCCGATTCAAGTTTGATCACATCTCAACCATTTTATTAACCTTTTTTTTTTCTCCCTAATCCCTGCATTTCAGTTGGTGATGATTTTAGGAAACTAGAATGAGCAACTAATGGACTGAACTGCTGGAGTTAATATCGTGCTACTTCTAGTAACTAATGAATGGGCGTGGTGGGTTTTTTTGGGGGGGGGAGGGAGTAATAGAAGGTGAATCTGTAGTAACTATATTGATTGGCAGACGTATTGGAGCATAAGCTTTGGGTATTCACCCATGAAAGTTTATGCTCCAATATGTCTGTTAGTCTATGAGGTGCCACAGGACTCTATGCCGCTTTTACAGATCCAGACTAACATGGCTACCCCTCTGATATATTGATTGGGAATTCTTTTGCAATAAGCTAATATATTGGGGTTGCAATACTGAGATCAGCTGCCAATAAAAACATTAGAAGTTACCTTGCTTTGACTCCGGAAGTCTTATTTTTGACTGTAGATTGATTCTGCCAACTAACAAACAACCTTTCACTTACAGTCAGAGTTGACATGCTGGTTCTTGGCTTCTATTGCAACTTCCACTAGGGGACTATACAAAAGCTTAACTGGCTTTTTCCCAGTTCCACGCTGTCTCATGATCAAGCCAAACTGCATGTTGTAAAAATAGCCTTTTAAAAAATAAATAAAGGAATCTGCAGTGTTGCACTGTCATATTTCAAGTGAGTGCTAAACACCTTTTTAGTGTGTATGCAGGAGGACCTTCTCTCTCCTTCAGATGTCCGTTTCCATAGCCCAGGACAAGCAAGTTCATATGAGTCACAGGATCCTATAATAGCATTAGGCCTAAAGTAGCCATGAAATTTCTTCGGTAAAATCAAAGGTCAGAGCATTAATCGTAAACTCTTTAAAGGATTTGCACAAACTGTTTTGGTAGCAATTTACTAACATGAAAACAACTTAAGAACAAGGATGGAATTTTTAAAAGCCCATATAGTGGGCGCACTCAATTTTCATTATTCTTTGATACCAATTTAGGAATACTATTTTGATTCCTAAAGCTTAAAGTATTCTTAAGAAATAAGGCCCTTCAGTAAATTACTGCACTACTTGTGCTAGAACTGCTTTGTAGAACCACATGGTTATTACATTGGGAATAAAAATGACCATTCTATGTTTTAGCACACTTCCTTTTTAGCATGAGGTAGGACAAATATACAATCGCTTCTCCTGACCTAGACACTTAATAATTTTTTTTTTGAAAGATCAAGTGCTAAGCAAAAGTGAACAGATATGCATAAAAATACCTTTTTTTTTTTGTGTGTTTTCTTTTTGTTTTTTAATGGTGGATTCTGTGTGGTTAGGTTTCCAGGCAAGGCCAAGCTCAGGAATCCTATCATGACAAAGGCAGAGAACATTCTGAAGAAGGTGAGATGTGCTTATTCTTTACGCTACATTGTTACTTCCTATGTCCCTCTCAATGTGTACACAAATGTAACTTTGCTTACTAAAAGGCAATATTAATCAGTTGAACTTGTATATAAAATGTGATCTGTATTTATGGAAAAAATCCAAACATTTTCTAAGTTGAGATTTGGTGTGTATTCATCTAACTTCAGTAACTAAATGGTATTTCAGTTGTTTGCCAGTTGAAGTAAGTAGGCCAAACAGATCTTTTTGCTGAAAAAATAACTATTTTTAGAATATAAGTAGTTCGTATATAAATCTTTTCTCTTCCCTCATTCTGACAATTCTACTGAGTTATGTATATTAAGAAGTTGTGTGCTCACTTTCCAACCCAAGTCTGTCACTTAAAAAATCAGGAACAACATTTTAATGTTTTGATGTGCAAATTAGTGAACTCTAATACTTCATTAAAGATGATGAGTGAAACTGACAGTGTACATATTTAGTTTAGAAAGCTGGACAGTAATGTAGGATTGTCTTCAGTATATTATTATAGTGGGGTTTAGCTCATAAGAAGGAGGATCTCCATTAGAATTAAAATGAGAGTTTGGGTCTTCAGCTTTTCTTCAGTCCTGGTCCTTGTTGATAGCCTTTTATTATTTAAATTAGATATTCCACAAATTGGAAGTGGAACCCCCTTTGTTTTGAATAGGCCCCAATAAGCAGTAGGGTATCCTTGCACACCAGCCTGTATTCCTATTCTCCTTAATAGCTTTCAATTAGCATGACCAGAAAGAATTGTTCATACATGCAGTATGTCAGCTAGTGAAGGAAGTGGCTCTGTCTAACCATAATACTGCACTTTCCTGCAACCAGCTGTGTAACTGATGGGAGAAGTCCATATGCTACCTAAAATGAAAGAATTACTGCTTTATACATTTGATCTCCATTGCTGTTATTTGATGTCTGTAGCATTGCTTGTTGTTCATGCAATGGAAATGCACCAACACAGCCTAGAAATGGTGTTTCTCTTATGGTGTCTAAAAATTATGAGCAAAAACCAAAGACCACCAAGTAGCTTTAGAATCTAATGTAGTGCATTACATGTGTGTCTATTCTTCCAGGCTCTTATGCAAATCATCCTAGTACAATCTCTGTGTTTGTGTTTGAATAGACTCATAAAATAGACTGACTATACTGAAGTCTTCCCATATCTTAAGTGCAGTTCCTAACAAATGCCTGTTTAATAAACCATTTAAGTGAGTAACTGCTGTCAGAAAGCAATAAAAATAAACTGGAAGTCCCTAGCAATTTGCCCCCCTCTACCTCTCCAAAGATTTAAAAATAAAGATATTGTGCATTTCTTACTGTAAAATGCCTCTAATGTACCAGAAAAACTTAAGTGGAAGCTAAATTAACAACCCTTATTTTCTTTCCCAGGAAAACATCCGGATGGTGGTTTATACAGCAAAGGCCCATCATACTCTGGTTATTCTGGGTATATCATGATGCCAAATATGAACAATGACCCCTACATGTCTAATGGATCTCTGTCTCCACCCATCCCTAGAACAGTGAGTTACCTGTTATACAAATAGTCTTTGGAGAGACAAATTGCTTTCTGTTCAGTATATTACACTTTTGATATTATATGTTAAATAGAACTAAGATGAACAATACATTGCTATTCTGTATGCTGCTTTCATATGGGGTATAAACTTCCCGAGGATTTTGATTGGGTTGGTGGAGGAAAAGCTGCAAATCTAGTAAGTGAAGTATTGAGTTTTGTGTTTGAATAAGGCTGAAAAAGATACCTTTTAATGTGACTTTATGGAATAAGCTGTGATGGAATGGTGTAAATGCTACCTTTACAGTTATCGGAAGGACAGAAGTACTCCTATACTGGCTTTAGTCCCTCCTGCTTAGGAGGGAAAATAGAGAATTGGGGGTAGGACTACTGGAATTGCTAATCTGTACACGACATTCAAAAAGAGCTGACAAATGTTTTTCCTCATCTACTTGTTCTTAGCTGATATTTATTTCTAACACAGGCTGCTCTGTGTGAAGTTGTCGGGTCTGTGAGTTGCCGGTCTGTCACCTGGAAAAATAACCATAGTTGAAGATATAGCATGTGAAACAATTGTGGATGAACTAAGTTAACTATGTAAGATGTAGCTGAGAGCAACTTTTGTGTTTGTGCTCTACCATGTGTTGGCCATTGGCCCTGATTTACTGTCAAGATGAGTAATTTTCTCTGGTTGTTGTAGAAGTGTGCTTGATTAACATCTGTACACTAAATTCCCACTTGTTTTTGTAAATTAGTGGGAATTTTTTGTAAATTTAATTCTAGTTGAGGAAATCACATTAGCAGAATTGCCTTGGAAAACCGGAAGTTGTTTGTGTCTCTCCTGTTGTAGAATTCCACTGATGGTATGAAATTGTTTCATACATTTTATTCATTTGTATGCTTTGCATTTTTTTTCTTAGTAATGGAGAGCTAGTAAGATGCAAAAGTGTTTGGCAACTTCTCTACTCTAACTTTATTTCTGTGTTTTTTGTTTTTTTTAAACTTGTTTGGAAAAACTTTGAATTAATCCATATTGGTATTTTTAACAGCAAAACATTATACTTAAACATTGGAGACAGTCTCCACCAAATATAGGTGCTTGAATTCAGAATGACACAATCGATTCTGGCATTCTGAACCCTGCTGCAAATGTTGCTTATATTCTGCAACCTTATTTACATTTGAAAGAATAAAAAAAAAAGGTGTATACAATACTGCTTTATAGTTTTGTCTTTAAAAAAAAATCTGTCTTGAATAAGAAGATGGAAAAACCTGTTGGTTTTTTTGGGGTGTTTTTTTTTTTTTTTTTTATTTCTGCTTGGAGGTCTATATATACTTAATTCTGAAGCATTCAAACTATATCCCATGTAGTCTTTGTATACTGGCTTCTGCTGAAAGATATGTAAAATAAAAATTATTGATAGATTAAACTGCAGTTCTGTCTTGCTGACAAAAAGGATGCAGTCAGTTGGAAGTCTTTAATATTCAGATCCATGTCTCCTTGAAGATCAGGAATTTAATAAGACCCTGTGCTACTTCCTCTTCCTCCAAGAAACAATACATGAGTGCAAGATTTGGAAGCAAAATAAATCCAACTTCTTAATGTTGCCCTATAAAAATGACTAGAGAATTTAAAATTTCAAAATGTTTTGTTCTTAAATGCGTCACAGTGGGACATCAGTTATTTACTTGCACGCTACTGGTACATCTCTTCAGATAGTAGAATAACAATATTTCAGACTAAATTGATCAGCTTCCTTTTACTGTAGAAATATTTGAGTGGCTATTGTGATATTGGCAGGGATAGAAAGCAGATGCATTTAATTGCAATACTCCTAGCCTAATGTCTAAGGGAAAGTATTGGAGCAGCACCACAATTCCTGTAAAATAGTGTTCTTGTAATATACTAATGTTGACCATAAACTGAAATCTCCAGACTTAACCACAAGGCTACATGCTTGAGTTAATCTTTTTTTATTTGTTTGTTTAATTGAACTATCATCTTTGTTTTTATACTTGACAGCTGTCTTTTAGAGAGTGTGTGTGTGTAAGTGAGAGAGAGAGATCAAAACACTGCATCCAGAAGATTATACTCGCTTACTTTGCTATTAACCACAACCTATGTGGTAAGCAGTTATGCCTTCCCACCTCGTCACTTCTGCTCTCTACCTTTGTTGGGCTTCTAACTGTCACCCATTCAACTTCCCTCTGTTTCCTTGCAGATAGCAAGGTTGAAAAACAGTTTAGATAAGTCGGTTTAAGAGACCCAAGCTCTCATCAGTGGTGTCAGTCTGACCATTTGCGTGTGGAGTAACCTTGTGGTACACCTGAGATTCTTCATTTGCATAACAAAGCAACTGCTTGTTTACCGTTGACAGAATTTGAAACAACCTCAGGATTCTGATTTTCCCCCCACCCCCCACGCTGTCTGAACAGTCTGACTTGCTTACGTTCAGATAATCCAGTAAAATGCTCATTAAACTGAATAGATATTAGCTGCAGTGGCCCTCTCTAATTAACACAATTTTATTTCATTATATTCGACATAATAGTGTAAAACCAGCTCTTCCTTCAGAGGACAGGGATACAAGCTCAGGCCCTGATCCTGCCAACGCTACATATGCTTAACTCTATGCATGTGAATAATTCCACTGATCTTAATGGAATTAGGTACATGCATAAAGCTGTGCACTATTTGCCAGCAGGGTTGGGTCAAACTACACCCATGGTTGAATAACTTCTATTTTTTGCCTGGGGGGGACACCAGTCACGCCAATGGAGCTGCTCCTGCCTGAGGCTTGCAGTTTGGGGTGGGCAAATTGTGTCCAGGCATTCAACTTGCGCTTTTTTCTCTGGATCTTTATATGCAATATGTACAGACTTGTATGCAAGGGCCAGGGGAGTACTAGTGATGTTTGTAGCTAAGTTTTCAAGCAGTTATTGTCAAGATTAATTTGATTTGGGAGAGGAAGAACAATACTGTCAGTAATCGTGCTTAGAAAAGATGCTGGGTGAAAAAACTAGTCAAGATTACTGAAAATTTCAGAACAATGGAAAAATGACTCAAAAGACTGATGTTTAAAATGCTAAAATTTTCTTCATGCATACTTGATTCTTTGGACTTCAATTTTGCTTTTTCGATGTTTAGTACACATCTTGCACTTTACTATAGAGTTTTTAGTTTCTGATGAGCTGATATTGACATTGTTCTTGATGTAGAGCAGTGGTTCTCAAACTAGGGGCGCCGCTTGTTCAGGGAAAGCTCCCTTGGGGGCTGGACCGGTTTGTTTACCTGCTGCGTCCGCAGGTTTGGCCGATCGCAGCTCCCACTGGTTGCAGTTCGGCGCTCCAGGCCAATGGGGGCTGCGGGAAGCAGCACGTGCTGGCCGCCCTTCCCACAGCCCCCATTGGCCTGGAGTGGCGAACCGCAGCCGGTGGGATCCGCAATCGGCCAAACCTGCGGATGCGGCAGGTAAACAAACTGGCTCGGCCCCCCCAGGGGGCTTTCCTTGAACAAGTGGCACCCCAGTTTGCGAACCACTGATGTAAGAGAGATGAAAGTCAAATTTGCGTTCAATTTTTACTAGGATTAGGCTACTTTCTCCTCCTGCATTCTCTCCTCCCCGCCCCCCCAGTAACTGATCATTCATTTACTACTTGCAGAAAAACAAGCTATAAGCTCTTCTACACCTCCAGCACTGTAGAATAGAAGCCACTATAACAGTATACTCCTTATCAGATAGCTGGGTAGGCGAAAGAGCAAAGAAATACGTTTAGGTAGCTGCAGCAAAAGTGATGCTCGCGCACACAGGATAATATGAAAACCACAATAACACCTGGTGAATGAGTCCCGTGAAGTGGAGAGTTCTTTTAGTGGTTTCTCTTTGTTGGTGTGTAGCATGGGTGTTGAAGACAGGAAAAGTAGGCAGCTGTGTGTTTTTTGCCCTTTTGAGCAAGATTAGTTTCAAGTAGCATTCTTGGAGCAAAACCTTCATAAAAACCTTTGTATTTTTAAAATTCCTTAATGAATTCCTACTATGCTATTAAATGCATCTCATTCCTAGGGATTAGGCTTTATATTGTATGGTATAGAATTCCTGCAACTCTATTTCCACCCTTCTCCCCTCTCCTCACGCCCTCCCCCCCCATGTGCGTGCATACATGCTTAGCAGAAAGTAAGAATTCTTTTAATGTCCAAACTGGTTTTTGATTAGCAGCTGGAATTATTAAGTAGACTGAAGAATATTCTCAGAAACATTTGGAAAAAGCTTGGATATGGTCCCCTATGGACAATGCATATGGAATTCACTAGACGTTCCACAGGAAGGAATTCTAATGTGGAAAGTCGTTACAGTGATGTTCAAAATTTCCAATTGAATTTGGAGCCCAGGTTGTGCTAGGTACTGTACAGATGTACAAGACCGTTTCTGCCTTGTGGAGCTTACATCTCAAGATGAGTGAAACAGAGCTGGGAGACGGCTTAAGACAAAAAATGATTATACAGACTAACAGTTTTGTTCAGTGGGAGCTGTCCCTTCAAGAACAGGGTAGGGCATTTGATTACTGAGTGTTTGTGGGAGCCTAATAACAGTATGGGATTTTGGGGTGGGGGTTTGGTGCCTCTATATCCAGAGTAGATGATGTTGCCTGGCTAAGCTTCAAATAACTCAAAGTTGAGTTCTTAAACTTACCTTTCGAGAAAGCAAGCTTCATTCTTGAAGGTGTCAACGTTGGCACTTACAGGGAGACTGGATAGTCACCAGTTTGAAACCAGCCTAATTCAGGAATTAACTTTCTAATGGATGTTTTGTGAGTCTGAGTGCAAGATAAGATGAGTGATGGGGGAGCGGGAATAAATTGAGATCAAGACCTGTATGGGCCCTAGACAAAACTACTCCTATTACTCTTTTTTTTTTGTTTTTAAACAGTGATCTCTCTTCCTCACCCTTCTCCACCTACAATAATCAGAGTGGTGGCATGTTGGTAGGCAGTATATAGGTAAACAGAGGACTTTATTCACAAAGGCTATCAAGACACTCTTTCACCAGCACTGAAATTCCACACTTATTTTTTGTTTTTTAAGATTAACTTTGGGGTTAAGCAAATTCGCTTATTAAATACCATACATTAAAAAAATCATGTGTGGAGCTGCCCAAAATTTGGTACCTAAGTTGGTACTTCATTGGTACAGATGGAAAATTTGATTTTGTTTTTTACTCCAGTGTGGGCATCCAGCTCGTACATGGAGGGGAGAAAAGGGAAATCCTCACCATGAACAAGTGAACCTTACTATTTCAAGCATTCCTGCCAGCTGGCCTGGCTCTGATCAGCTGTGATGCCGCATGGAGCATCAGTCTGTGATGTCTGAGATAGGTCCTTTGAAACAGAGAGACGAACTACATGGGGTTCAGTTTCTTGTTTGTTAAACAAAGTACGCTGGACATTTGGGAAGAGGAATGGGTGAGACAGAACAGAAGTTACCTGAGTACCTCTGGTTTGCCCCTGTTTCAAAGGACTACTGTAGTAGCTGTGACAATGTAGAATGATGCTGCCTGGGGCCTTATGAAGGCCCTATGCATATACAGTGCACTTTTTTAAAAAGACAGACTTTTCACTTGTGTATTGACTGTCCTTCTGCTGCCATTAATGAGGGCATTCAGCACATAGTGGTTTTCTACTGCTGCTTTCGTCTCCTCCGTAAGCTTGTGCAATCAGGGTGACCCTTACTTAGAAATGAACTTCCACAACTGAACAGTTGTTAAAAATCCTTACTGGCTGTGGAGAAATAGAAAGCAGTCAGTGACACCGTACTGGCTTTGGACTGAGCTATAGGAAAAAAAAAAATCGCTCCTTGATCCACTTTTGATTCTTCATAGCTTTAGTTGATCTGGTTATTGAACATAATCTCTTATTTCCCCCTATAGCTAGAGGCTGTGTATAGACAAGCAAATTTAATGCAACTTTTAAAAACTGGAGACTGCAACTTTCATTTTAAGGAGGTGTAAAAGTAAAATGTCATCCCGTTGGTGTGCTGGTCATCTTTTCTTTTTCAGTCATGCTCCAGAGAAAATGTTGATCAGAATTGCTTGTTGCAGGCTCTCAGTACCATGCAGGATCTGGTGCTAAAGAAACGGGCATTCATTTGTTATCCCATCCATAATGTTAGATGCCAAGAAGAAAGCATGAACCTCTAGAGTTCATGAAAGCAAAAGGGGAAGAAACCTTGCCAAATACATGTCATATTCTTCAATGCCTACAGTCATTCAGTCTGGATGCAGAAGAGCTGCAAGATTGACTGACTAAGTTTCTAACATCTGTCTTGGGTATAAAAAGCTCCTCTGATATGAGAAGAAAATGTCACTAAAACAGTGAAGTGTTAGTGTATGTCTTCTAAAAACCTTGTTAGATGTATGTGCTATAGTGATGGAAAGTTGCCTCTTACCACTAGTATACAGAACAATTTTTTTTTAGTAATTTTGAGTTGTCGAACCACAAATAAAATATCTCTTCTAGTACTTAACTTAAGCCATGTCTACATTAGCTAAATCACAATTAACTCCTCTTCTTACTATGGCATGGCTAAACAATGACCCTGTGTGTCTTAACTGGACTGTGTAGATGAGGACAAAGTGTTTTTAACAAATCTGCCTGATCACTACTATGCAATGTTACCACCCCCATATGAAAGCCAGTAAGTAGAGGGATCCTTCTTTCCCAGAGTATAGGAAGGGACAGCCTAAGTCAGAGGATGAGGTTGAGAGCCAGTGGCTTCATGTGAGCAGGAGTAGTAAGCCCAGAGGATGCAGATAGCTTGAGAGCTGGGCCTGAAAGCTGGACAGAGAAGTGGCCTTTTGCTGGCAGAATGCTAGCCATGTCAGTAGTAGCTTGAGGGGTCCCCATAGGTATAGTTATCCTTGTAACCTATCCTGGACTGTCATGAGTGGCTGGATCTGTTGGCTTACTGTTTGTTATAAGCTAAAGTCACTGTGCCTAGAATATTTGCACTTTGTAGTATTTGGTGGCATTAATAAAAAGAATCCTGTTACTTGAAGCATGAATGTTCAAGGGAAACAACTAAGGACCAGAAATCGAAGAGCCTAGTGCTTGGCACTTTGTGTTTTGTCTTTAAGCTTGTGGTACGCTTAGCATACTAGCACGCATCTAGAGGGGATTGGTACACCACCACACTTGCAGTGACATTACAGTGGGCTTAATTACACTCTATGGGCTTGCCTTCACAGCTAAAAATGCTGTGGTTTTTCCACCGGGATCGGGGGGAAGGAGGTGCATATATGAATGTGTACTAGCTATGCCAAGACTGAAGATAAGGTGCTTTAGTTTTACTGCTAGGGCAGTTCCTGGTGGGGATACATAGTTGGCATTCTTGCTGGCAGAGAGAAAAGAGATTAGACTGGGCAAGAAGTCTGAATGTCATTCTTGCCACTAGTGTTGATCTATCAGGATCAGTGGTAGGTCATTGTGGAGAAGCTTGTATAGCTACTTTGCATGCTGTTCCTACCCTGGGTGTCTAGGATTAGCCTCTCTAGTTATTGTTTTGGCCCTCATAAGCACTAAATTAATAGTAAAATTACATGCAAAATAACTTAATTTAGCAGCCTAATAGTTTCTATTTTGAGACTCTAATCTTGTGGGATAGCTTTTATTTATTTTTGGCTTCCCACTTCAAAGGAATCTGTCCACTCAGCAAGAAAGCGATTGAGCACTTAAATAAAAATATATTCATTGAATCTTTGGGCTTGAACTAAAAGTACAGTATTGAGTTAACATATGCCCCAGCTGTGCTAATCAGCCAGGAATTGTCCACTCCCACAAGAGGAAAAATGGTGATGTGAATGATTTTAGAGGAGCTTGAGTGTATTCAGCGGACATGTGTGTTCACTGACTTAGATTCCGATAAGTAACTAAAACTGTAATTGTTTTTTAACGAAGATTAAAGAACGGCCATACTGGATTAGACCAACGGTCTATCTGGCCACTATCCACTTTCAGGCCCAGAGGATAATGCCAGGTGCTTCAGAGGGAATGAACAGAACAGGGCAATCAAGTGATCCATCCTGTCATCCACTCCGAGCTTCTGGCAAACAGAGGATAGGGACACTCAGAGCGTGGTGTTGCATCCCTGACCATCCTGGCTAATAGCCATTGATGGACCTATCCTCCATGAACTTATTTTTGTTCTTTCTTTTTTGAACTCTGTTATGCTTTTGGCCTTCACAACATCCTCTGGCAAGGAGTTCCAAGAGGTTGACTGTGTGTTGGGCGAAGAAGTACTTCCTTTTGTTTGTTTTTAAACCTGAGGCCTATTAATTTTATCAGGTGATTCCCAGTTCGCATGTTGTATGCAGGAGTAACTAATGCTTTCTTGTTCACTTTTTCCACACAAGTCAAGGTTTTATAGACTTCTGTCATATTCCTCCCTTAGTCGTCTCTTTTCTAAACTAAAATCCCAGTCTCTTTAATCTCTCCTCATCTGAAAGCTGTTCCATGTCCCTAATGATTCTTGTTGCCCTTCTTTGTACCTTTTCTAACACCTTTTTTGGGATGGGGAAACCAGATCTGCACACAGTAGTCAAGACGTGTGTGTCATGATTTATAGATTTATATAGAGGCATTATGATATTTTCTGTCTCATTAGCTACCTTTCCTAATGGTTTCTAACATTGTTAGCTTTTTTGATTGCTGCCTATTGAGCGGATTTTTCAGAAAACTATCCACAATGAGTCCAAGATCTTTCTTGAGTGGTAACAGCTGATTTAGACCTCATCATTTTGTATGTATAGTTGGGATTATGTTTTCTAATGTGCATTACTTTGCATTTCTCAATATTGAATTTCATCTGCCATTTTGTTGCCCAGTCACCCAGTTTTGTGACATATTTTATTTCTGAGCTAGGAAAATAAGATTGTATCTGGATAATTAACTGTCCTCCATGGAGATGAAAGCAGACTTAAATGTCTGTGTGTGGGGTTTTTTTGTTTTGTTCTGTTTTTTGTTTTTTTTAACGTAGTTGGGAATATGGCTAAGTGTTACTTAACTTTTACTGCATTTTTATTAAGTGTAATTTAAATAGCAAACATACTGTTGACACTACCTTACACTTTTGTGTATAGAACCATTTTAGTTGTATTCATTATGTGAGACACAGATTGATGTGCTCCCAAAGGTTTTCATCCACACAAGAGTTTCTGTAATCAACACTCAGGGCTTCATTTCAAGTGCCACTGCATAAGGGTTTAGGTAGATCCTACTTAACCCGAACTGATGCACTGGGTCTCTTGGGATTCTGTGATTCCAATTCACAGCATGTAGGCACATATGCCTTCTAGAAATTTTCTAGGCTTTATGCCAGCAGTTGCTGCAGTGTGTGTGGGGTGTGTGTTTGCTGGGGAATTCTAGTAATGCTGTCTCAAATAGCAAAATATTTTTTGTTTTGGAGATGATCCTTTGTTCACCTTTTTGAGGATAAGGGAGGCCTATAATGTATTTTAATGAAAATACATGCTATTTTTTATTACAGCAGAACCGAAAGGCCCCACTATGCTAGACTCTGTACATACGCTCAAACTCTAGAAGACACTCCCTGCCCTGCCATTTAAACCTACTTCAAGTATTAAAACAAAGGAAAAAACAACACACCAGAGAGTGAGACTTAGCGGGATTTAAAAGCCTGATGCTGAAAGGTGAAGAAAGTTGAATTCCCACTAATCTCAATGAGAGTTCTACTTTCCTCTGCATGCCTTGGCTTTGGGCCCTAAGTGGCGATCCTTTGCAGTAGATGTAGAACAGATGCCGGTGCTAGGGATGAGATGACAGCCAGTCTGGCAGTGCCCAAGTAGGTAGGTAGGTATCTGGGAAGGACCGCAAACGGGGGGGGGGGGGGGGGGGGGAAATAACATGGTCTGGTAGCCTTTGTAGGGTATGGATACAAGCAGCGCCATCCCTACCCATACGCAAAGTCTGCAGCTGCGTAGGGCACCAGGAAATTTGAGGCACCAAATTTCCTGGTGCCCTGCGCAGCTGCGTGCTGCTCCAGCGCCTGCCCTGCCTCTTCCCCTTTGTTTTTATAGGAAAGTGCTCATGAAAGTGACTTGGGTGGCATTTGTCCCCCACGGGTCTTACATGTTAGCACCTCTACCCACTTCCCTGCTTTTAATTTTTTGCCCTGTGTTCTACAGATGATCACAATAGTCCTTTCTGGCCTTCGAATCTATGAATCGAATAGTGTCTTAGTGAGGTCTAATATTTAAAAAGACATTTTACTTTTAGAAATTACACTTACAAGGGAAAGTCTATAACATGGTGGTCCGTCCAGTGGTAATGTATGGTGCTGAATGTTTGGCAACAAAGAAGAAATGTGAGCAGATCTGTTCAACAGAAATGTAAATGTTGAGATGGATGAATGGTGTAAGCAAGAAATACCATTGAGGAATGTGTAGACAAGTAACACCAATAAAGGGAAAAATGAGGGTGCGCAGGCTCGGATGCTTTGGTCATATAAAGCGCAGTCCTGACAACTGTGCGAGTAATAGTCCAATAGATCAAGACTGAAGGATAAAAGAGAGAGGAAGACTCAAGAAGATGTGGTGGGATATCACAAAGGAAGACATGTTAACAGGTGGTGTGATAGAGAATATGGCATTGAACAGAGTACCTTGAAGTAGAGGACTTGTAGAGCAGATGCTGTTTGTGGGATTAACGCAAGGAAGAAAACTCTTTAGAAATTATAGTACAGATTATTAACTAGTGCAGTACTTCATTTTACAAATGTAGAATATGTAGCTTTATTTACAGACAAAGTTGCCTCCCTGATGTGGATCTGATTAGCTAATTACAAAGTTCAGTAACTTGCAGTGCATGTGCTGGCCATTAGTGAGGCTTTATTGCAGTGTTTTAAAAGACCCAAACTTTGTTGTTTTGAATGATTATATCATATTGTAGTTAATGTGGTACCATGGCTGGGGATGGACTCTGGGAGGGGGTGTGGTGAGGGGAATGAGACGGATTGGTTTAAAAAAAACAAACACACACCCCAAGCATATTGTAATTATGATTGATCCCACCATGGCTGCAACTTCAGTGGAGCAGTCTAAAAGCAGTCTTCCTGAGGAAAGCTTGGCATTTGTCTTGCCCTGCAGAGTAAGGCTGTCTCTTCTGCTGTGACACCATTTTTAAGTTCACTGGATAACTATTTATGACTAAAGAGAATACGGATGGTTGTAATAGGCTACTTTTACAAAACAATTCTCTTTTCACCTTTCTGATATCACACTTGCCCCCTTTAACTTGACTAAACTCCAGTTTTTTTTTTGCCCCCAGAGTAAGACCTATCTTCAGTGCATTCAGTGGTGCTTTTTTAAACTGCTTGTACAGGCACTGGTGAGTGGAAGCAGAAAGCAGACTGAGGTTTGACTACTCTAATTTCATGTAGAAACTCCTGAGTGTTTCAGGAAATGCTGATTTCTGGTATTGACTGTTATATGTGAATTGCCTGGTAAAAGGAGAAAATCTTGCTAGACTATATCTGCAGCTCCTTCCGAAACTCTAACAGCACAGTTTCATTCTGGCTTTGTCATGTCAGTATATGCAGGGCAAGATCGGACGAGATACTTTGACGCCTGCACAGATGATAAGAATTTGCAGACCTCTGGGGAATAGGCAAAGGAGGAAGAGTGGAAAAACTTGCAATGAGTTTCCTTCCTCCACTTCGAATATCTAGGGCTATGCAGACCACAAGATACTGTTACTCCTGGCAATCTAGGGTTTGGAGACAGATGGCTGGACTAAGCACAAATCAATAACTTCCTGAGAGGGAGGGGAAAACTTTCTATACTGTCTGTGATTGCTGGACTTCAGGAGGTGGCTCACCCCTCACCCAGTTGCCTTTTGTGGCCTTTAGAGCTGCATGGTTCCTTCCTCTTTCCCCTGATGATTGACTGCTAAAATAGAGCTGCCAGCTGTGGGAAGCCAAGCAACTTCAGATTCAGCTTCTGTGAACATTTTTCTGGGACTGAGTGAGCTCAGGTGAGAAGGAACACACTTTTTTTTCCCCTCTCTCTTTCCCCTCCCCCCCAATGGAGTATGATGTCATTTAAGGGTACCTAAGTCTTGCTGTGGATGGGATGGCTGCAGAATGCCTAATCTAACATTCAGATTGTTAGAGATGGCCATACAAAACAACTTCTTCTGTGGGTGGAGAACTTCTGCATGCCAGCAACTGCAAAAATTTTTAGGTTGGATTGAGCCTTTCAATGTACATTAGAATAAAGTCTACAAGAATGTTCAAGAATCTTTTATATAAAGAACCATATGTAAACATGTGCAGTGCTAATTGAGGACATTGTGCTATGTCAATCTGATAAGAAGTACAAAGGAACTGTGTTTTGTTTTTTTTGTTTTTAAAGGAACTGAATAGCAAAATAATAGTGCAAAAAACACTTTGATAAAAGTGTCTCTAGAAACCATTTTTTTTTTCCCCCCTCAAGGGCACAAATGGTGAAGTAGTCTTACATCATCAGGTAGATATGGCCTTACACCCACGTTTGCTCCTCCAAAGCTTAAACCAAACTGCGAAATTTTAATATTCAAGCTCTTAAAACTTGTCCCCTTCTGCTGGTGAACTTAAGTAATCTCTTAAAAGCTGAGTGTATGATAGGAACTGTCACTTCACTGAAATAGTGATTTGGGTTGTTCGCATTAGAATCCCTCTTTTTCCTTCACTTTCATATCCTATACCCCTTGTGACTGGGAGAAGAGGAAGTCTTGTGACTGGTAAATATTTTAACTAAATTGTGCAGGTGGGTTATTGCAGTGATCCCACCTCAAGGAATAAAGTTGTGGTTCTCAAACTGGGGGTTGTGACTCCTCAGGGGGTTGTGAGGTTATTACATGGGGGTCACAAGCTGTCAGCCTCCACCCCTATATCCTGCTTCACCTCCAGCATTTATAATAGCGTTAAATTAAAAAACAAAAAGTTTTTTAATTTTTATACGGGAGGGGCTCAGAGGCTTGCTGTGTGGAAGGGGTCACCAATACAGAAGTTTGAGAACCACTGGAATAAAGCAATAAGGCTTGAAACTGGGTCTTTGTGCCATTAAGCTTTTGGACTGGAGAGTGACTGGTGTATGGATGGGCACAAAGGAGGAGAATAAACAGGATATGCTTCACTCAGATTCCTTCACCTAACTGTTGTCTAATGCACTGGATTTTTTACTGGGAACTATTGCAGTACATGGCTATAGGATAGATGGCATTTCTTATCAGAATGACATGTAAAAGTTGACTGATACTGTTCTTGGTAGCAAAGGGGTATGAACAGAACTGCCATAAGGGCACCAAGTAGAGGAGGCTAAAATATTTTGTTCAAAAACTTTCTTGACAAAGGCCTTTTTGGAAAAATAAAAAATTATAGAAAGCTTTTCCCCCAAAAAAACTTCCCAGTTTCTCAACAAAACTGATTTGTGTATGTTGGGTTAAGTAGAGTTCCTTCCCTTTTTTTCCAGTGGAAAACACACACAAAAACTCCTTGTATCTAACACTTTGATCTCTGCCTCCTTTCTTTGCTCAACAATAACAAAAAGTGTATGGCCTGTGTTGTCCACAGTAGAACAGTATTTATCTCCATGATGGAATCAAATGTATATTTCCCCAACTGAAGAGAACTCAAGGCTCAGAAAAATAGACTTGTGTTGACTTTTACATCCTTTTCATTGTTAATAGTAGTATATATTACAAAAGTGCCTCTTGCATCTTTTTATGTACCATGTAGGCTCGTTACAGCAGGTGTGGGTTAAGGCAGTGTACTTGGGATTCAAGGCCAGACTGTGTACTGAATCAGAGCCCTCTCTCTCTGATCTTGAATCAGCAGGTGTGGAGGGAGAGGTTCACAGTAGACAGTCGGGCTGTGAAGAACCAGTCCATCTTCAGGAGAGCAGGACTGGCCGTGCAAGGCTACAAACTTGTTTAGTAGGGTGGGTGGGGATGAGAGGGACTGGTTTGGAGCAGAATACTGTATCGCTGTATTGAACAACAATAAAAAAAAAATGCTCATAGAAAAGTGCTGAGCACGATAATAATTAAATCTGTGGTTACCACACAGCAGCATTAATCTCGCTCTCTATATTCACACTCCATAAATTTAACTCCATTTGATTATTTAAGTGTATCTTGGCCAGCTAAGAAAATGGAAAACCCCACTTGTTGCCCCTGTTTCCCTCCAGAAAAATCATCCCTAAGAACATATCCTCAAAGCCCTGTAATATATAAATGGCTTTTACAGTATGCCCAGGAAATCAAAATTGGACTGGCATGTTCTGCACCAGCTTCAGCCTTTGAATGGCTTTAAGGAGTAGCCCATGCAGAACACATTACAGTAGTCTAATCTTAAAGTGACAAAGGTATATAACGGCAAGGTCTGCATCCATAAGAAAGAGGGACTAGAGCAGAGAATATTTCCTATCAAGAATCCCCAAGACAAGGGTCACTATGAATAAATAAATAAAAAAGCAAACATTAAAACAATGCAGGAAAAAAGAGGAGGGGTGTGTGTATGTGTATTTTTTTTTTTAAGGAACAAATGGATGTTCATAATATTTTAAAGTTGCATTGCTTGTATTTTTACATATTCTTCCATTCCTGCATTAGCGCACCCACACATTTAAGCAATTTTTAGCTGGCAGCTGACCCGTTTCTATTAGATTCCTGTTATATTTTTAAGATAGCTGCCATCCAAGTATTTCAGAATAATAAAGTATTTACCAAAATACCCAGTACTGCACATCTGTGGCCAGAGTACTCTTTTAGAGTTGTGGAGCGGTTATTGATGCTACTCTCCTTTTCTCTTTACCTCCTCCTCACCTCTGTTTCCACAAATTGTTAAGTTACTGGAAGAAAACTTTAAAGTTTATCTGGTTTATGCAAGTTTTTTTAAAATCAGAATCTGGAAAATTTGTCTTGATAAAGACAAATCCAGTTTGTTTTGGTTTGCACTGTCAAAATTTGGCATGGGGGGTTGCATATGAGTGTTTGGCAATTCTAAAAACATTGATATGGCCGGAACAATTTTAAGATGGCATAATGGGGTGAGAGAGAGACTGTACAGGCGCTTCTGTGGAGAAAAAGCCTTGAAGGAAGCTGCGTGGGTTTTTGTTTGTTTTGTTTTTAAGTCCTTTAGATAACTAATGAGGATTTTATGCATTTCTAAAATGGACACGTGATGCATTACAAATGCATAAATGAAGCATTGTCTGCTTACTACAAGAAGATGGGAAGGGGAGACAATCCTTAGACGTCTATTATTTCACCTTACATCAGGTGCTTAGAAAGTAAAAAATATTTTCTCCAATTTGACTCATTTATCCATTTGTATTTTTACTGAAGTCTTTACGCTTGAAAAAGTGGGTGCATAATGACTGGCTCATTTTGTGTGGTCCAGGCTATAAAATACCCCCTCTGTTCTTTCCATATGAAAAACATGTTTTTAATTGTGTGAAATGTGTATAATTTGTGTGCTTTCTTTTATTATTTCATATTAAAAACAAATGCTTAACTTTGCATGTTCCAAAATAAGTTATCTTTCTGCTTTTATTACTTTAAAACAGCTATTGGTGATGTCAGAGTCAATACTAAAAGCATTAAGAATGCTGGCAGAATGTAATGCAGCTGCAATCCAACGTGATGTTAGAAATGGGGTTGAGAGCATAAAGGCTTTCCATATTCCCAGGGCGCACAACTGCTTGCGGCCTTGGCTTTGATCTCTTCAAAGGCTGCTGCCTCCTCCTAGATGGAGAGACTTGGCTGCCACTCGCTTGCATTGAAAAAAGGCAGAGGTCTCTATTCAGGCAGAAATCAATCATTGTGCAGAAACAATTATGTGTAATTCAACCATCATGAAAACAGGACGAGATTATGGGTTTGTTACCTGAGTTTACTGTGTGGAGATGGGGAACAGAGAACGCTGGAGTCCTGCTGACATGCCACATCTTGATGACAATTATAGACATCTGAATGATGTGGGCGGGGGAGGCATGATGACAAATGCTGGTCACGCTGTCCAGCAGAGCAGAAAATGAGGTTACAATTGGGAGATAATGTTTGCATATGTAACCATATTTCAGAAAGCTGGGCAAATTCAGGGAGTAGATGAGATGGGCTATCATAAACAAGGGATGTGTGTGTTATGTGTGTTGGCTTTCTGTAATACAAAATATATCACCAGTATAGGAAATCTGAGTGCCTGCTTTTTTTTATTTTACAGAACTGATTATTTCAAACATCTTAGCAACCTTTGGGGAAGGGGAGGAAGAGAACTGCTAGGTGAAGAGGAGAATCTCAGATCATTACAAAGGAGGTTTAATGTAGAAGTGACTTTTTTAATTGTCGGTTGATTTGATTTCCTATCTCAGAATATGCTAGTAATGTTTGTGTTGACACATTACTGTTTCTACACAAATGTCTCTTACTATCTCCCCCTTTCTGTGGGGTATTAAGTTATTTCATATGATTAATCTTCAGGTAATTGTGTGTGGTGGTTTTGAGACTTGTATGGTAGTGTTTTGACTGTGGCAGTCTCTTATGTAGTATACATAACATGACCTGTAATGGTGTCCTTATGTTGAGAATAAGGGTCTCCCTTCCCCGAGCAGTAATCTGCGGTTCACAAAGTTTCTCTTTTTAAAATAAAAGTCTTCATGACTACTGTGTATGCCAGTACTCCTTATTCAAAATCTTGTTACCTATAATATAAAGCCTTAAAATAGTCTTCCTTTCCCACAAAAAGCAAAATAAAACAGATTATAAAATAGTATCAGTGCTTAGTTTGATACACAGGACTAGGTTTACCTTTTATGCTGCTCAAGCTTCGACATCACAGGCATGAGAGCTGCTTTGAGTTACAGATCTTCAAACAATAAGTCAAAACAAAAAATCAATCCCTCCGGTCCTTGGGTGCAGTTATCTAAAGATAAAAGAGAAAAATAAGGTTATGCTAAAGCAGATAGAGGAAAGGAACAGATATGCCAAGGAAACACAGAGGACAAGTGCAGAGTTGAAGTGGGCCTAGTGTGAGCCAACATCAATGAAATTTTATCTTTTCAAAAAGTTTTAGGGTTGCCAATTCTTTTCAGACTGGATCCAGTCTGCTCCAGGGCTGCCTGAAGCATTGGCTTCAATACAGTTGCTTCCCCTCACCCCCTTAAATACAACCACACAGGAATTAGATTGCATGTTACTTAAGGTATAAAACTTTGCTGCAGACTTCAACAATATATGAGGGGTTCTGATATTTTGTATAGAAATACAGATTTCTTTTTGAAATGTTTCGTGAAAGGTATAAACTTAAATGAAAAGTAGGGCTGTCAATTGCAGTTAACTCACATGATTAACTCAAATTAATCATGATTAATTGTAGTTTTAATCGCACTGTTAAACAATAGAACAATTGAAATGTATTAAATATTTTGGATGTTTTTCTACATTTTCATATATTCTGTGTTGTAACTGAAATCAAAGTGAATGTTATATTTGCACTGTAAAAATGATAAACAAAAGAAACAGTATTTTTCAATTTACCTCATACAAGTACTGTAGTGCAATCTTTGTCGTGAAAGTGCAACTTAAAAATGTAAATTTTTTTTGTTACATAACTGCACTCAAAAACAAAACAAAACCATGAAAAACTTCAGAGCCTACAAGTCCACTCAGTCCTACTTCTTGTTCAGCCAGTTGCTAAAACAAAGAAGTTTGTTTACATTTGCAGGAGATAATGCTGCCCGCTTCGTATTTACAATGTCACCTGAAAGTGAGAACAGGCATTTACATGGCACTTTTGTAGCCGGCACTGCAAGGTATTTGTGCCACATATGCTAAACATTCGTATGCCCCTTCATGCTTTGGCCACCATTCCAGGAGACATGCTTCCATGCTTATGATGCTCGTTTTATTTAAAAAAACAAAAAAAGCAGCGTTAATTTAAATTTGTGATTGAACTCCTGGGGGGAGAATTGTATGTCCCCTGCTCTGTTTTACCCACATTCTGCCATATATTTGATGATCTAGCAGTCTCGGATGATGACTCAGCAGATCTTCATTTTAAGAACGCTTTCACAAAATGCAAAGAAGGTACCAATGTGAGATTTCTAAAGATAGCTAGAGCTCTTGACCCAAAGTCTAAGAATCTGAAGTGCCTTCCAAAATCTGAGAGGGATGAGGTGTGGGGCATGCTTTCAGAAGTCTTAAAAGAGCAACGCTCCAATGTGGAAACTACAGAACCCGACCACAAAAAAAGAAAATCAACCTTCTGCTGGTGGCATCTGACTCAGATGATGAAAATGAACTCACAATGGTCCACACTGCTTTGGATTGTCATTGAACAGAACCCGTCATCAGCATGGATGCATGTCCCCAGGAATGCTGGTTGAAGCATGAAGGGACGTATGAATCTTTAGCGCATATGGCACGTAAATATCTTGCAATGCCAGCTACAACAGTGCCATAAGAAAGCCTGTTCTCACTTTCAGGTGACATTGTAAACAAGAAGCAGGCAGCATTATCTCCTGCAAATGTAAACAAACTTGTTTGAGTGATTGACTGAACAAGAAGTATGACAGAGTGGACTTAGAGGCTCTAAAATTTGACATTGTTTTATTTTCGAATTCAGGGGTTTTTGTACATAATTCTACATTTGTAAGTTCAAATTTCATGATAGAGATTGCACTACATTACTTGTATTAGGTGAATTGAAAAATACTATTTATTTTGTTTTTTTACAATGCAAACACTTGTAGTCAAAAATAAATATAAAGTGAGCACTGTACACTTTTTGTATTTTGTATTTGAAATGTAGAATGCAAATTATTTAAAAAAATTAATTGCATTGTTAAACAATGGAATACCATTTATTTAATTGTGCGATTAATCGCGATTATTCTTTTTAATCGCTTGACAGCCTGAATGAAAAGTGAGGCAAACCTCTGTAGTGCTTTTTCCCCCCTCCAAATCTTAAATTGCACTGATGAGAAATCCTAGGTTTTTCTGTTTTCAGTGGTTAAAATTGAAATTTAGTGTGTGCCAACTTAATGAAGCATTTTTGATTCACCTTGGTGCATGACTTAGTCCCTGAACCATAGACAAGCCTATAGCAGTAAAGCTATGGCACCCTAGTTATGCCAGCATAACCCCATAGTGTGGATATTTCCTACAGTGAAGAAAATGCCGCCCCCCCCCCCCCCCCCCCCCGGTCGCAGTAGAACACCACCTTCCTGAATGAGGCAGCTAGGTCTCTTTCTGACTACTTCGCTACCATCTACGCTGGGGGTTAGGTTGGCAAAGCTATGCTGCTCAAGGGGGAGTGGATGTTTGACATAACTGTGGCACTTAAGTGTGAGTCTAAATTTTAAGTGTAGACCAGGCCTTAATATCCTAAACCCCAGAGGGACTATTCCCAGTGCAAGATTGAAGTTGCAGAGTATAAAATTAAGCCCATTCCCTGATTCTGTGAAGACACATGCTTTGCTATGTATTCAAATGTAGCAGAGTTTAAAACTGCACTCAGGGCTTGGTTTTTTCTTTAAAGAAAAACAAACCTGTTAACTTTGCTGATCACAGACTTGCCACCATAATTAAACTTTGGTATCACAAAAAGGGGTGGAAAATATATTATCATGTAACCATGCTATGTAAAATAGAATTGGTCAAACCAGTTCTGTTAGTACTATTTTTGTAATGAGCATTTTTAAAGAAAAATGTAACTTTGTTCTTAGTTTCTTTAATGAGACACAATCAGTGATGTATGTCTGACGTTTGTGGGTACAGAATGCCCACTTGACCTTAATTGGAGTAGGAGTAAGTGCTCAGTACCTCTGAAAAACAGGCCTTTGGAGCTCTGATTTCAAAGGTTTGTAGGAAAACTTCGAAGGTGTAATTGTTTTTTGTTTGAATCAAAACTTTTTACCTTTCCAGGCTAAAAGGAAAGATCTTTCTTAGGCCCTAAATTTAAACAGACTCCTGAAACATCTAATCTTTTGTATTTAAAAGTGCTTCTTAATGCTAATTTTAAAAATCAATCAACCTATGAAGTAGCATTTTTAAGTTTTTCAGAGTAGCAGCTGTGTTAGTCTGTATTCGCAAAAAGAAAAGGAGTACTTGTGGCACCTTAGAGACTAACGAAAGCTTATGCTCAAATAAATTGGTTAGTCTCTAAGGTGCCACAAGTACTCCTTTTCATTTTTAAGTGGTACTTGATGAAATGTAGGTGCCAAAGATCAAGAACTCATCTCACTATGTTTCAGGACTAGACCTGTACCAAAAAAATACAATAGCTCCTGCTTTTAATTGTGAGAATATGGGGAGTAGAATTCCTAAAGGAATTTTTGTTCCAAAAAAGGCATGGACTTGGACTCATTACCTTAGAAAGTACTGCACATGCAATAGTAACAGAATACAATTGCATCACTTCTCAAACGGTGGCCCATGGAGTACTTGCTAGTGATCTGCAGAGAGCTGGCTGTTTGCCTGATGCTAAATTGCATTTAAAGGCAGCTAAAAATTCATAGCTTTTTCCATGTAAGCAGTTTCAGGAGCTGCCAGAAGGATGTTATGGGCTCACAAATGGGAGGGAAAGGAGGGGATGACAAGGCATTCTGTATGAAGTTGTGGTCCATATTGTGACAGTCGGGGATCTCTGAAATTGACAGGCCGAAGGCATTAAATTACAGCACCTCTAACCAATTCAAAATGTCAGAGGACTGCTTAATTGTTCCTCCTTCCCCTCCCCCCCCAAATTCTGTTCAAAACTTAACTACATTCGTCACAAATTAAATTAGCATCTTGTAGATCACTTTATTTTGAATCCTGTTTTAATTGGAATCCTTGCTGCCTTACACTTTGTAGTATAGAGCAGTGGTGTGGTATCTATCACCAGGAATGTTTGTAGTTAAATTGTACAAGAAGCTGAACTGAATCTGGTGCCTGCCAGCCATAGCAGAAGAGTGGATGGTGCAGGAATAACTGGATAATTAGTTGGTTTGAACCAAAATGAGAGGTGTCTTGACTAGAAGCACATGACTTAAAATGATTTAATCTGAAGTAAGAGACATTATCGTCATGGGGTTATTTAACTTTGACATTCAACTTAAATAATGATTAAAAAGAAGTGTAGTAATGCCATGTTTCTTGACTTTCATTCTTTCCCCTTGTTCCCCATTCTACAGCAAAAAAAAAAAAAAAGCACACGCCAAAACTAATTGAAGTCTCCGTCATGGGAAGCCACTTAAAAAGCAGTCATTAATGCTCCTTTGCAATCCTCCGATAATGCTGCTTTAGGTGTGGCTGGGTTAAAGCACCTCAGATGAAAACCTTGGTGATCTATCCCCAGTTCCTGTTCCTATCCTCAGTAGTGAGTAAAACGTGATATCTCTTTTTGATCCAGTCTGTAACTGAGAATCTCAGTTACAATCAGCTAATTAAATTACTGGCGTCTGTATCAACCAACCATTCGGTGAGCAGATTTCAATTCTGTAATTTTTGCACAGTGTGTAGTGAATCAGAAATGTATACCTTGACTGTGAGTTGAAATTAGATTAAAAAATTTTAACACAAGCAATTCTCCCAAATTCAAAATTAACTATGTACATTATGGGGCTGGGACACTGAGCGGGTGCTAGTAGCAGTGCATTGAAAGCAAGAATTAACAAGGTGACAGCCTTGACACAATCACTGAAAGTCAGCCTGCTTACATTTTAAAGTAAACCCCAGTTTTTAACCAATGGACTGAAATGTTAATAGTATGAGTTTTCTGCCTTTTCACCATTGGTTTCAAAGATAAGTTTGTGACACTGGTTGAGAATGGCACAGGAGTGTGAATAAGCTAAGTTTTTAATTCTGAATTTCTGCATTTGTCTTTCTCACAACTCTGCTGTTACTCAGAGAGCAAAAAAGTTTGTGTAGTTATGCTGCCTCGAATACATCCATGGTTTTTAAATTCTGTCCATTTGTATCCTGATGGAGTGGAACTCTAAGTGACAGGCAGTTGTATGCATAAAGTGTGTGGTACAGCATGCATTATAGAAATTGTACTATCAAAACTTGGCTGAAGTGCTCTCTCTCTATAATGCATCTTGCTTTGCTGTGCAGTTAAACTTCTTGAGGACTGTTGCTGCTGCGCAGGAATAGGGGAAATCCAAATCTCCTGTATAGCTGTCCCAAGTTCCTGAAGATACGTAGATTGAGAGTTGCTGTATTATCAGTGAATCACAGTAACATGATTGGGCTTTAACTTTCAAACTGATCCTTTACTTTTAAACCAAACCTTGAACACTTCTTTATAGGAAACTTTTTAATTTGTCTTTTCTTTACTCATCTCAATTCCCCTCCCCGCTGCCTTCCTTTTCAGATCAGTTAGCAATGCCAAAGAAAGCTCGGTTCTCTTTCTTTCAAATTGAAAAGTTTGATCAGCTGCACCCAGAAATAAATGTATTGAATTACAAAAATAACCAGCACAATAGAGCTAAATCACCACTAGTGCAAGCTGATGCAGCTCCACTTCACGTCAGAGGTGAATGTGGCTCCATTAATTGACAGCCCAGACTTTAATTAAACTTACCTTTCAAGACTGCATAGTGAATGGGTGAGTTGGGGGAGCGGGCTATGGAAGAAGGCTGGGCAGAGATCCAGCATGTTGCTGGTGGGAGGTCAGTAGTAACCACAGCAGGAGAACGCAAGCAGTGTGGAGGGGTCCCAAGTCTCACTTGATGTCCCCCTATGCTGGATGCCCTTGGGCTGAGTGAGGAACTGTTGTGATCGTGTTGTAATTGCTAAAGTAGTCTTGCCTAGGTTGGTTTGCACCTCTATTTCTGGCAGCCTTAATGAAGGAATCCTCCATTACTCTGTGTGTGTGTGTGTGTGTGTGTGTGTGTGTGAGAGAGAGCGCCTGGGGGAGTGGAGCCTAATGCTTGGAGTGCCAACAGCAGTTGACTGAGATTATGTGACATAGGAAATGCTACCAGTCATCTAGAGGGGGACCACAACAGTCACAGCAGCATGCTGCAGTGGGTGAAATTACAATAAACTTTGCTCACACATGCATCACCTTTCACACTCCAGTGACAAAAATTTAATTAATTGGCATACCACCTAATTCATATCCAACCCACTGCTGGACAGGCTTTCTTCCCCCAAATGTTTACATAAACAGTATCTCCGGCGGACCAAACATTTTAGTATCTGTACATAGATTTCCTATATCTGAGACCCTACAATCCTATTAGTAGATTGTGTAGCTGCAGACATGTGTACCTAGAGTTCTCAATAGGCTTTTACTTTTCTTACAGCTAGTGCTCTTAAAAAGCAGTAACTGAATAGATCAGTAAGAGGCTGAGATAGATAGGGATTGAGTGATGGTGCAGACTGAATAGGGAGATCTCTACAGCACACTATATAACTCAATCCTACACATTCCAGCTTACCTCAGGAAAGTACAGTTAGTTAATCTTGGAACACAAGTGACGTACCGTTTTGTTTACAGTAAAACTTAAACGAAACCCACTTTCTGGCTACATCATCACTTCAATGAACTGCAACTGTACAAGTCTCATAACTGTCTAAGACTGATGCACCTTCGATTTTTAATTACACCAATGGCTGTCCATTTTCTGAATTCTTCTTCCCTGATTGGGTCAAAACTAAGAATTAGCTGAACAGCAAGAGTAAAATGGTCAAACGGTCTTAACTGTCTTCATGTTTCACACATTGCATGTAAATGTTGCATCTTTCCCTCTTCATGTGCATGACCTGTATATATTGGATACCTACACTAAAAGTACCTGTTTCTCCCCTTGTATATGCTTCATATGTCTAGGATGATTCTCTAAACTTATGAGAAACCCATCTCTGATCCAGACCATTAGGCACTTCCCTCAGAAACGCCATGCACCTCTGCCTTCTGTATCTACCTACCACAGGGTTTTCTATAGTGTTCATCACCATGGTATCAAAGCTTGCTTCATCAAAATGTAGATAAAACATACATTAATATTCCTGCATTATTTCTGCTCATCCCTTCTAAAGTGAGGCTATCTTAGCCTGTCCAGTGATTTAGCAGCACTGGTGCATTATCCGGGTATGTAAGAAACCTGGGTTGGGCAGTAGCCTTAAGGCTTACATTGTATACTGTGAGCTTTTGGGGGCCTGTCATATGGCTGTAGGAGATGCCAGTGGTGTTTTGGAGGGTAGAGAGCTGACTCTATGTAAGCAACACCCACTCTCAGCTGGTTAACAGAGAGATTAATGACTGCCTTGGAGGCCAGCCTTCCAGCATCCTGGCAAGAGGGTAAGCCTCATAATAGCTGCAACAGCTGGTTTTGGGAGGAGGGAAATAGAGAGAATAAACCTGCATGCCCAATATGCCAGGGTAGCCTGTGTCCATATGGAGGCAGAAGATACAAAAGCATGGACACAGGCTGCCTTGACATATTGGGCATGCAGGTTTATTCTCTCTATTTCCCTCCTCTCAAAACCAGCTGCTGCAGTTCTATCAAATGTAAAAGCGAACATGTATTCTGCACATGAGTCTGTGGCTAAAAAGGCCACTGTGTCCTTAATGACCGAGTCGTATGTATCAGATCATAGTATGGGAGGAGGAAAACGAGCTAAATTTTTTTTTATGCAGGGGTTACAGCTCATTGATGGTTCAAAGGCTTAGAGTTCGGATCGCTATCTAATTAGGTGTAATAACTGCTATTTTAAGGAAGTATTAATTCCAGGAGATGGCTTTACCTGGACTTGTGAGGAGATTCAGCTCTGAAACATCTATGAAATCTTTATTCTGTGAAACTTGAATAGAAAAGGTACAGAAATTCACCTGTGGTTCCAGGGGAGTGTGCCTTGACAAAAGGTCAGCATAGCTCTGACCAGGGCGAGAAGCAGCAGCATAAGGGTTTCCTCAAACACTCAAGAAAATCTGTCCTGAAACCTGAAGAAAGGTTCTTCCAAAAGTTGAATAGTATGCTTACTAAGACAAGTAACTAAGAGGAGTTGTCTTTCTTTCTCCTGGTACTGTAGTATGTAACACCTCTGTATCCACTTCTACAGAGCACACTTTAATAGGCAACCCTCCCTCTTGCCCATAAGATTTCACAAAACCCAATTAACAGAGATGAGAGAGTGCTAGTATGTATACACATGAAATTTCAGCAGGCTAAAGGAGACTTTCTTAATATCCTAGAGCCTGCCCTAAAGTAAAACTTGCATCTGAAATCTACATAGTTAACCTCCTAGAGCAGGGGTGGGCAAACTTTTTTTTTTTTTTTTTTTGCAACCTCATCGGGGTTGCAAAATTGTATGGAGGGCCGGGTAGTGAAGGCTGTGCCTCCCCAAACAGCCTGGCTCCCGCCCCCTCCCACTTCCCGCCCCCCTCTGAACCTCCAACCCATCCAACCCCGCCCTGCTCCTTGTCCCCGGACTACTCCAACCCCTATCCGCACCCCCGCCCCGACAGGCCCCCTGGGACTCCCACACCTATCCAACTGCCCCCTATTCCCTGTCCTCTGACCACCCCCCCACCCCAGAACCTCCATCCCATCCAACTGTCCCCTGACTGCCCAGGACCTGCCTGCCCCCTTACCATGCTGGAGCCAGCCATGCCGCCGCACTGCCTGGCAGGAGTGGCAGGCCAGAGCGCTGGTTGTGCCACGTGCTGAGGCAGCGGGGGAGGGGCCGGGGGCTCAGGGATTGGGCTGTAGATCAGATGTGGCGTGCGGGCCGTAGTTTGCCCACCTCTGTCCTAGAGGAAGACAACATGACTGATTACAACTTTTTATTCAACAGGGATAACATCCAGGTTTGCTAGATATAGCTTCAGTCCGCTTGCAGCAGATGAGAGCTCTGCTCGGTGACCCATGTTTGTGGTAAAACCATTGTAGACAATACAGTCCACAACATACCATTTAAGGAATTGTAACCAACTTTTTTTTTAAATCATTTTAAAATTGCATGAGCAAAAATAATTTCAGATGATCTCCTTGCAAATTTATGTAAAACAAAGCCAAAAATAGACTAGGTGTTACGTGGATTTGGGTCTTACTAAAGAAAATGATTCAAGGTTTGATGTGATTAGCACCTACAATATTCAGCACAGTCTACCCAGGGTTCCAGATGTTTCATACTTTACTAACCTAGTACCATAGCTGTTAATTTTAAATTATTCCAAATGAGCCTTTCTGAGGTAGATGCCGATAAATTAGATGTAACTTATTTTTAATAGCAGCCCCATATATAAGAAATAATATGGGTTAAATATTCAAAATGGAAGTGGGGCTAAAGATTTCAGCCCACAAGCAAGTTTGTGTGTGACTGTTGCTCTCTTAAACAAACCAGTCTTAAGCAAAAGCTTGAAGATGGGGCTAACATGCTCCCCTTCTAAAACTTTTTCTTCAGCGTAAATACTGACAGTGGATCCGTTTAAAGTTCAGGTCTAGAAACAATATCTAGAAAGGAAAGCTGGGGTTTGGGTAGAGTGCTGGAAATACAGTAACTATCTGGCACTAAAAACATGAGGCCTCAAAGCTGCTGGTGTGCGGTGGCCTGTGTGTGGGTTGGTTTTTTTTTTTTTTAATACACCACCAGATTCTGCAGAGGGCTCGTTATCGCACACTGTGAGTCAGCATGATCAAAGCCCTGGGAAAGGTCAGGCATTCCAGTAGGAGTGAGACACTGCTGCCTGCTAAACGCTGCTCCATCCCATGTCTCTCACAGCAGCAGCTTCAGCACCTAACTGAAATCCTTTATCTCGTTACTGAGTGAGCCTACAGATTAGTTGGCCTGGCCTTACCCTGAAGTCTAAAGCATGAAACACCTGGCCTGGGTTTTCTGAGGTGGCAAAGCCATCTCCCTGTATGTATAAAAAATTACTTTTTGGGGGTGGGGTGGGGGCTTAGCTGCTTAGTTTTGTGGAGGAAGCAGCATTGCCCCTCCCCCCCCTCCAAACAACATATAAATAGTGTGCTGAGGAGGGTGTATCCTTTTGGTATATTGAAGCAACTGAATAACGTAGACTTCTAAGGATCTGGCTGTGTTCGATTATACTGTTTGGGATTCCAGAATTTAGTTTACAAACCTGAGAAGCTCTCCAGTAGGAGGAGAATGGTCTTAATCTGACTTGCATTGTTCTGCTAGTTTTAGGTACAATATTGGTCTCTTGCCAGCTGTCCTACAAGGGCAGCGATTGTTAAAGAATGTGTGGGAGGAGAGAAGGGTGGTAGAGAGAAAAGTGTGTGTTGAGATAGTTTAGCTGAAGTGGTTTTAAGGCTTGGCTGCATGCAGTTTTTTGTATCTATCTAATTGGTAGTAAAAATGACGCGAGTAAATAGATGCAGTTACTACTGTACTTGTGCCCACAGCAAGGGGTTGCACCTACTTAGATTGGTACAAAAACTGTGTAGACAAGCCCTTAAACTGGCTCTAGTTAAATATGCCTAGCCTCAGTGGTTGTGGTGGGGATTTTAGTCTTCTAAAGAACTCAGTTTTATACTACCTAATTATGGTTTTAAAACTTTGTCTACAGCAACCAGGCAAACTGTAACTAGTGTCAGCCTTAACTAGTTAAACTGTTTTTTTTAAAAAACCAGTTCAGCATAAACTGTTCTTGCAGTTTAATCCTCAAGGGTGGAGGCAATAGGTGGAGGATTAACTGATGCCTTTGCCTGCTTTTCATGGCATGCTGTCCCGTTGGTACTGACACAAGGCAGCTGATGAAAATGTGTTGGGATCTGTAGATTTGTGAAGCAGATTCTTTTTTAGACTGGGAGTGAGGCATAGAAATACAAATTCAAGCAACGTCCTGAGAGAATGGGTAGCATACATAAACTTACAGGGCAAGAGGCACTTTGTGCTGGGAGTGGTTCCCAAAACTGTTGGTTCCAGCCAATCAACTTTAAATCTTGTCAGTCTTAACATAAAGGTAGTTTCAGATGTCTGAATCCCCTTCCTTATTTCCGTGGTTTCATAATGCCATTTTTCTTTTTTCAAATATCTTCCTTGTTGCTGAATGCTAAGTAACCTGGGGAAACTGTGAAACTACCTAGATACAAAGTTCTGTCAAATGCATATAGTAAACAGAAAGGCTTTCTCCCCTCCCTTTCAGGGTTGGTTTGTTTATGTATTTATTTATTTACTTATTTTAATATTCAGACAGCAATGTGATTAAGTTCGGAGTGTTCCTTCTTAAAATAAGAACTAAACCTTGAACTGCCGCTGAAATCTGAGAATGGTAGGCTAAAGAACATCCTTCTCTGAGGAATATGGGAGGATCTGATGTATCCCTGGATCCTGGCTTCCACTTTCTGAAATAGTCATTAAAAAAGACTCTGCCAATTTGTGCTGAAAAAAAGATTGGTAAAAACGTTAAGCCTTCTGGAAGGTTCATAGAATCATAGAAGATTAGGGTTGGAAGAAATCTCAGGAGGTCATCCAGTCCAACCTCCTGCTCAAAGCAGGACCAACCCCAACTAAATCATCCCAGTTAGGGCTTTCTCAAGCTGGGCCTTGAAAACCTCTAAGGATGGAAATTCCACCACCTCCCTAGGTAACCCATTCCAGTGCTTCACCACTCTCCTAGGCCTTGTCTACACTATGAAATTAGGTTGATTTTATAGAAGTCGATTTTTAGAAATAGATTTTATACAGTCAATTGTGTATGTCCACACTAAGCGCATTAAGTCGGTGGAGTGCATACTCACTACCGTGGCTAGCATCGACTTACAGAGCGGTGCACTGTGGGTAGCTATCCCACAGTTCCCACAGTCTCTGCTGCCCATTGGAATTCTGGGTTAAGCTCCCAATGCCTGATGGGGCAAAAACATTGTCACGGGTGGCTTGGGGTACATGTCATCAGGCCCCCCTCCCTCCATGAAAGCAATGGCAGACAACCGTTTTGCGCCTTTTTTCCCCTGGGTTACCCATGCAGACGCCATACCACGGCAAGCATGGAGCCCGCTCACCTCACTGCCACCATACGTCTCCTAGGTGCTGCTGACAGATGTGGTACTGCATTGCTGTACAGCAGCAGTTCCTTGCCTTTGCGGCAGATGGTGCAGTAGGACTGATAGCTGTCATACGTCTCCTGGGTGCTCCTGGCAGACTTCGGTGAGGTCGATCAGGGGTGCCTGGATAGACATGGCTATTCTCCTCTTAGAGCACCAAATGGGAGTGACTCCAGGTCATTCTCTTCTTTAAGTTTCATCTCATGGAGATTCAGTCCTGCCTGGAATATCATGTGAGCTGGAGGCTTTTGCCTCAGGCTGCTCTCCCAGCCAGCAGCACTGCGCGGTTGCGCCTACCCCTTGCTCCCATGGCTCATGAAGCCTGGACAGTAGTAAGGAGCAGTTCAACTATAGGCTGAGCAAGTGCAGAATGGTGGTAGAATTTGCCTTTGGATGTTTAAAAGCTCGCTGGCGCTGTTTGCTGACTAGGTCAGACCTCAGCGCAACCAACGTTCCCATTGTTGTTGCTGCTTGCTTTGTGCTCCATAATATCTGTGAGAGTAAGAGGGAGATGTTTATGGTTGAGGCAAATTGCCTGGCATCTGATTTTGAGCAGTCAGACACCAGGGCGATTAGAAGAGCAAGGCACGCTGCGCATCAGAGAGGCTTTGAAAACCAGTTTCAGGACCGGCCAGGCTTTGGTGCGACAGTAGTGTGTGTTTCTCCTTGCTGCAAACCCACCCCCTTTGTTGTTTTTAATCCCCTGTAAGCCAACCACCCTCCCCCCTTCGAAAGAAAGTAACTATTGTTTTGAAACCATGCATTCTTTATTTTTTTTTTAAAAAAAAGAGAGATAACGTACGACGGTTATCAGTCCTAGTGCACCATCTGCTGCGAAGGCAAGGAGCTGCTGCTGTGTAGGGTGGGGTGGGGGAGGAGGGAAGAACAAGGCCACATGGCTTATTGTAGCCACACTAAAAATCAAACTGCTTGAATGACAGCCTTCTGTTGCTTGGGCCATCCTCTGGAGTGGAGTGGCTGGGTGCCCGGAGCCTCTCTTTCCCTCCCCCCCCCCCCGGTGGGTTCTTGGGCATCTGGGTGAGGAGGCTATGGGGTGGAGGGTAGGCAGTTATACAGTGGATGAGTGGGGGGGCTGTGCTCTTGTTGGCTTTCCTGCAGCCCCAACGGACGCTTCATCATGTCCGTTTGCTCCCCCTTTAGCCTCCGCATCGTGTCTTGCCTCCGCTCTTTGTGCTCACTTAATTCTTTCCTGGCCTCTGCCACTGAATGCCTCCATGCATTAAGCTGTGCCCTATCAGTGCGGGAGGACTGCATGATCTCGGAAAACATGTCATCGCGAGTGCATTTTTTTTTTCCGCCTTCTAATCTGCGATAATCTCAGGAACGGAGATGATAGGGGGAGCATAGAAACATTCTATGCTCTACGATTCTGGGGGAACTGCATGGTCACCTGTACTGCTGAGTTCGCCACACTGACCAAACAGGAAATGAAATTCAAAAGTTCCCAGGGCTTTTCCTGTGTACCTGGCTAGTGCATCAGAGTTCAAAGTGCTGTCCAGAGGGGTCACAATGGAGCACTCTGGGATAGCTCCCAATGGCCAATACCGTCGATTTGCATCCACACTACCCCAAATTCAACCCAGCACAGTTGATTTTAGCACTACTCCCCTCGTCAGGGAGGAGTACAGAAGTTGATTTTAAGAGCCCTTTAGGTCGACAGAATGGGGTTGGTTGCGTGGATGCAGTCATTTTTTAAATCGACCTAACGCAGCTAAATTCAGCCTAACCCCGTAGTATAGACCAGGCCCTAGTGAAATAGTGTTTCTTAATATCCAACCTAGACCTTCCCCCACTGCAACTTGAGACCATTGCTCCTTGTTCTGTCATCTACCACCAGTGAACAGCCAAGCTCCATTCTCTTCAACTACCTGAAGGGGGGGTTCCAAAGGCTGCTATCAAATCCCCCCTTGTCAGCAACATAACCCCTTTTTTGCATTTTGGTTTATGGTCACACCAGACCTCAAATAATTACTGCTCCTAATTGCTTGCCTAGCAACTCGACTCTCTCAAAGCCGGACTTTTTTCCTTGTGATATAGCTTCTGTGGATGGATGCTGCTCCTTTTGCAAGAGTATCTCAGTAATATTTAAGCAGACACCTTGCCTTCCTCTCTCCCCCCTACCCCTTCCCCCTACTTTATCTCCAGTTAATAGGACAGAACCTGTCACTCCTAGTCACTGGCTCAAATCTGGCTAACTTTGGTAGTAGCAACTGAAATGGTTATTGGATGGTAATGGTCACTGACTGTGCAGTGATTAGCACAATGGGGCTCTACCTTGGCTGGCCACCAGACTCCACCGCAATATTGATGTTTTGCTATGTGACAGGTATGCAGTGGCCTGTGGGAAATGAGTGGGTCTCAATACAGTTTTACAGTGCAAAAAAACAAAAAACAAAACCAAAAAACCCCGAAGAAAAACCGTTCAAATTGGCTCTTAAGACACCCAAGGACACTGACAGCTGAGAGTTCGGTCTGACAAGAAATATGTTGTCTGAACCCAGCGGTTCATCTAATGCAGACTCCCTTCCTTGTATAGACCGAGGTCTAGGAGACCTGGTGATGAGTATTGAAGTGAACTGTACTATTGCCACTAAAGGTGGTCCATCTGGGTTCATGGTGGGTCATCTTATTGGCAGAGTAACAAGGTGAAATTTACACTGGATTTAAGTCTCTAAGCCTGTCGAGCTGGCACTTTTTATGAATTGCACCCCTCCATCCCTGTTCTGAATGTTGTTGTTTATTCCTGGACTCAGTAATTGTCTTAGTTTTGCTGTTCCTCTGTCCCCTGAGGTGATAGACCTTCCATGTTTGTGGGCTCTGGTCAAAAGTTCTTGGTTTTTTTCCACAAGCAATCAAATATTTCTTGCTTCCTGTGCTCCCTAAAATATCTTTTCACTTTTTTGTCAAAACAAGATATTAGTAGAGGCTGTAGGGGATGGGACGATGAATAAAAGTACAGTGCCTGCTTGCCAGTCACAACACTTTCTCACTTGTTCAGCTTTTTTTAAAAGCTGGGCTGGTTGTATGTTTTTCTTTTCTTTTTTTTTTTTTTGTCATGGGTTTGTTTTTATTTTTTCTTTCTCTCCTTCAAATCTCAGCCTGGCTAAGACCTTTTATGTGCTAAACATTTTAACCTGGAACAAATGAAAGAGCTGACAGAAATCCTGAACCCTTAAACTCCTTTTGGTGGTAATGGCACTGCTTTAATGTATAGAATAAATGTGAGAACCCAGATCTAGTGATGAGGAAGAAGTGTGAGAATCTTTTAAAGCAAGAATATCCCTTATTGAAGATTATATTTTGTAACCTCCTGTAGCTTTGTGTGACATGAAGAGAGATGGGGGGAAAAATCTTAACAGTTTATTGCCTTAAAAAGCTGTTTTGACACATGCTAATTTTGTGTCTGATAAAATTGTTTTGCAATGTGCCCCTCGTAATATAATGCTTTTGTTTCTCCCCAGAGGATACTATGGTCTTTGTTTATAAACTGCTAAGGAGGAAAGCAGTTATGATTGAAAATCATCCATCCTCCTCACATATTTAGGGGAAGGTGCTAATTGCATGAAAAATTGAAAGAGCCATTTGTAATGGAAGGATAATGGTGAACTTCAGAAGTCTCTCTTTTTTTTAATTTTAAAAGCATAATTCAGGTTTTATAATGTTCCAAAGAGTTCGGTAGGATTGACTTTAGTCTGCAATTATCTATTAATGCTAGCAGGTCTGTATACAACAGAATTACATCCAGTAGTGTTGATTAAAGAGGTGAATTAAAAAAACTAAACCTTGCAAAAAGACCTTGTATTGGTTATATGCCAGACAAGTGTATACAGGATTACTTTACAGTGAGCAAAGGTTAGAATTGTTTAACTCTTCAAACTTTTTAAAAATATTTTTTCTCCTTTAAATTTAAAAAGGCAGCTCTTGAATAAAAAATTAAGCCTAGCAGCAGACAGGAAGGTCCTACATAGAATTTAAAAGGCATCACCTCTGTTGTGCATACCAACAACTTTAAAAAAAAAAAAAAAAAAAAAAAAAAAAAAGCCTTTTGGCCAGCTGGATGACGATGCTCAGGAGTAACCGAATGAAATGACTGGGTGTGGGGTGGAGGGGAAGGTTGGGAAGAAGCATTGCTGCAGTCTCAGCTATTGTGAAGTTTGTTCATGCCTCTCCCTCTAGGTGCTTGATGTGGCAGATCATGGTCTAGCATGCAGGTATGGCATTCAAGCAGCAGGAGTGTCCAACTGCCAGCAGTGAGGAGTCGGGGCTTCTAAGGCTCAGTCTGTGCCTGATTTTATCCTTAGTTAATAGATGCATGACACAGGTCTTCTGGACCCCTTCTTCCTGCCTTGAAAAACAGTTTGACTCCTAGTGATGACTGAAAATAGTCTGAGCAGACCTGTGAAAGTCAGTTTTCAACCATTGGTGGTTTTTTCTAGCATAGTCAATGCCTAAACATAGACAGAAGAGTGTCCATTTTGTCACAGGCCTGAGGTGCAGTTTGGGCTCCTCTGTAAAACCTAAGCAACACGATTAGAAAAGCAGTCCAGATCACCCTCAGGATTAATACCCCGAGCGTTCATCTGGTCAGTGTGGAAGAGGAAGGGATACATAGTAAACTAGATGGAATCCTACAGCAAGTTAAACAGATGCTAAGATCAATTAAAAGACACTTTTTTTGGTTTCGGTAATGCTGAGAGAGTGCAAGTTTTCACTTTCCAAAGTACTGTAAACTTGACTTATTGAGTACTGAAGCTGTGTAATGTTTCTTAATTAACTTGATAAATCCTGGAGCTGTATTCTTAGTAATGATGGACGAATCTCAAACTGCTAGCAGGTCAGCATTCAGATGTCTATCCAGAGTCTGAGCTGCTGAATTGTTAAGCAAGCTTCAATCAAGTCCTTCCTTAGCATTTGGAGACTGTTGCAAAAATTCTGATCTTTGCACACATGAGCAAAGGTGTGTGTGTGTGTGCGTGCACATGTGAATCCTCCTCAAGCCACTCTCCTTTTCTCTTTTGCTTTCCTCTCTTCCCTGCACAAACAAATTCATGGATCTGCTCAGTATGTGTTGGGGATATTCAGTGCTTGACTGATACTCACAGAAAACTCATACTGAAGCATCTCCTTTACATGTAAAATGAAAATGTTAATAGAATCTTCTCTAAAAATTGCTCCAAGTGCTCTATTCTGCAAGATGCTGAGTGTTCTAGCACCAATCCAGCAAAGCACATACTTAACTTTAAGCATGCTAATCCCATTGACTTCCCTTGTTACTTTCCATTAGCATTTCATATTTGTACATGTGGTGGAGAGATGGCATGTTGATGATGGGTAAAAGCACTGGGCATCTAGGATATAGCTAGCTAGCTTGGGGTTCAGTTAGTATTCAGATGCCAATCGGAAGACTAAGTTGTTAGCCAGAGTCAGTTCCCATATATACTGTGTGGGTTACAAGTCGTCTTCTACCTGTAGATTTGAATGCCCTTTACATATAAAAGTACCTAAACTCTTCCAAATTATTCTTGTTCTTCTCTTATAAACATAACTAAGATGTGGTTACAAATCAAGTCAAATCTGCATCTTATTCTTGTCACAATTGAATTATGGGCTCTGATAGAAAAGTCCTGTTCTCAAATGCCACATCTTTTCAACAGGTTTCTGCAGTTCTTACAAATTCTTATATCATTTAGTAGAAAATTAATCCTGGCAATAAAATTCTGTAGGAAGATTCAAATAACCTGTCTAAATGAGATTTCTTTAATAGAGTAACTGCAGTAGGACCCTGTTGTGTTAATTTCTGTTAAATTCTGTAGAACTATTCCACAGAAGGCACAATTTCAGGTACTTGCAGATGTTTTACCTCCAGATGTGTTGCAGCTTGCATTGTTAAACTGCTGCTTTTGGTGTAATCATTATACCTGTAGTGGATTTTTTTCAGTTTAAAATGAATATTTTATTTAAAGACATTGGACCATCGTGACCATATCCAATGATGGATGTCTAATGAGATGACTTTTTTACCTTCAGTAAATGACTGTTGTCTGCACTGATGCATGCTAAGACTTGATGCTTTAAATCTTCAGCCATTAGCAGACTCCATCAGCAGGGAAGTCAAATCACTTAGAGCTGAGACTTAAGACTTTTTTTAAACCCAAATTTGCATATTATTGGATAAATCTGTTAATACGATTTAACTGGACTCAAAGTTAGTTTAAAAAGTTTTTTTTCCCCACTGAGAGTATGCAGGGTCAGTGTCTACAGAAGTCTTGAATTTCAGTAAACTGACCCTCTGCTTCTCTTGCCTTTTTGTATATTATGTGACCAGCATGTTAACCACATTGAACAGGATCCTGAGACTTGTGACCCTACACCACATAATCAAGGGTCTGTGTACTTTGCTTCAAGCGGACATGTATTCTGTGGCAGACTCGGAGCAAGTGTAGATGGTGGTAAAAAGACCAGTGTCTGGTAGCACCCTGTTGAAGTTAGCAACAGTGTGGTGGGGGGAAAGGTCCCACCCACCTATTATGTCATGAGTTTTTATATATTTCAATTTCTTTGGGGCAGAGACGGTAAGTTTTTACACCATGTCTAGCACAATGGGGCCCTAATCTGGTGGTTCTCCAGGAGTTTTACCGCAATATAAAATGTGTAATAGTAATGAAGGCATTGCAGGGAAGAAGACTTAGTAAAAGCAAAGTCTGATCACTGAGCAGCTGCTGCAGTTAGCAGTTTGCTCCTTTGGCTTTTTGTGTATTGATCTCTACCAGCATTATTACTTCCAATATAAGAATTAGTGTTTTTGGCTTGTTGAGATTGTGACTCCATTTTGAAATAAGGCAAGAACACTTGAGAACAATTTCCCACTACACTTAATAGTGTACTAGCATAGCTTGTATAGTTTTGTTTGTGCTTTTTGGCTAAAAGTTAGTAGGTGATGCCTGTCTGTGTCTGGTTTTCTGATTTAAAAAAAAAAATCACAACTTCAAACATAGTGAATACATTTCTTACTTTCAGATGTTTCAAATATATAAACACAGTCTGCATAAACACCCCTCTGAACCACAAGAACTTCTGCATTGTAAGCAGGGACAAAAGACAGGACTGGGGAATATTTCCAATTTCTGTGATTCTTGCATATTTTAAACCAAGGCCCCTCTAATCATAAACCTGACAATTTGCTGTTCAAAGAAAAACAATACTATTACTAATCTCACCTCATTCTCAGTAATGAGACCTCATTACAGAATTCTTCAGTCCTTGCTATTTTAATATTTATATAGCATAGTATATAAACATTTATAACATGCTATGCTGTAAATTTAAATGTCACCTTACAAAATAAATGAGCAAAGTATGTTTTGTGATGCATCTGATTTTAAATTTGTTTTGTTCACTAGATCATGTGGAATAAGCAATCTGTAAAGGATCTCCTAGCGATTAATACAAATTAGCAGAATCTTGCCACATTGATTTTTACTCTCCCACAGTGTTTCAATACCATATATCATGGAAAGACACCAGGAGTTTCAGAAGTAGTCCTCTTATTGTCCTAGAATCATAGAATCATAGAATATCAGGGTTGGAAGGGACCCCAGAAGGTCATCTAGTCCAACCCCCTGCTCGAAGCAGGACCAATTCCCAGTTAAATCATCCCAGCCAGGGCTTTGTCAAGCCTGACCTTAAAAACCTCTAAGGAAGGAGATTCTACCACCTCCCTAGGTAACGCATTCCAGTGTTTCACCACCCTCTTAGTGAAAAAGTTTTTCCTAATATCCAATCTAAACCTCCTCCATTGCAACTTGAGACCATTACTCCTCGTTCTGTCATCTGCTACCATTGAGAACAGTCTAGAGCCATCCTCTTTGGAACCCCCTTTCAGGTAGTTGAAAGCAGCTATCAAATCCCCCCTCATTCTTCTCTTCTGCAGACTAAACAATCCCAGCTCCCTCAGCCTCTCCTCATAAGTCATGTGCTCTAGACCCCTAATCATTTTTGTTGCCCTTCGCTGGACTCTCTCCAATTTATCCACATCCTTCTTGTAGTGTGGGGCCCAAAACTGGACACAGTACTCCAGATGAGGCCTCACCAGTGTCGAATAGAGGGGAACGATCACGTCCCTCGATCTGCTCACTATGCCCCTACTTATACATCCCAAAATGCCATTGGCCTTCTTGGCAACAAGGGCACACTGTTGACTCATATCCAGCTTCTCGTCCACTGTCACCCCTAGGTCCTTTTCCGCAGAACTGCTGCCTAGCCATTCGGTCCCTAGTCTGTAGCGGTGCATTGGATTCTTCCATCCTAAGTGCAGGACCCTGCACTTATCCTTATAGAACCTCATCAGATTTCTTTTGGCCCAATCCTCCAATTTGTCTAGGTCCTTCTGTATCCTATCCCTCCCCTCCAGCGTATCTACCACTCCTCCCAGTTTAGTATCATCTGCAAATTTGCTGAGAGTGCAATCCACACCATCCTCCAGATCATTTATGAAGATATTGAACAAAACCGGCCCCAGGACCGACCCCTGGGGCACTCCACTTGACACCGGCTGCCAACTAGACATGGAGCCATTTATCACTACCCGTTGAGCCCGACAATCTAGCCAGCTTTCTACCCACCTTATAGTGCATTCATCTAGCCCATACTTCCTTAACTTGCTGACAAGAATACTGTGGGAGACAGTGTCAAAAGCTTTGCTAAAGTCAAGAAACAATACATCCACTGCTTTCCCTTCATCCACAGAACCAGTAATCTCATCATAAAAGGCGATTAGATTAGTCAGGCATGACCTTCCCTTGGTGAATCCATGCTGACTGTTCCTGATCACTTTCCTCTCATGTAAGTGCTTCAGGATTGATTCTTTGAGGACCTGCTCCATGATTTTTCCAGGGACTGAGGTGAGGCTGACTGGCCTGTAGTTCCCAGGATCCTCCTTCTTCCCTTTTTTAAAGATTGGCACTACATTAGCCTTTTTCCAGTCATCCGGGACTTCCCCCGTTCGCCACGAGTTTTCAAAGATAATGGCCAAGGGCTCTGCAATCACAGCCGCCAATTCCTTCAGCACTCTCGGATGTAACTCGTCCGGCCCCATGGACTTGTGCACGTCCAGCTTTTCTAAATAGTCCCTAACCACCTCTATCTCCACAGAGGGCTGGCCATCTCTTCCCCATTCTGTGATGCCCAGCGCAGCAGTCTGGGAGCTGACCTTGTTAGTGAAAACAGAGGCAAAAAAAGCATTGAGTACATTAGCTTTTTCCACATCCTCTGTCACTAGGTTGCCTCCCTCATTCAGTAAGGGGCCCACACTTTCCTTGGCTTTCTTCTTGTTGCCAACATACCTGAAGAAACCCTTCTTGTTACTCTTGACATCTCTTGCTAGCTGCAGCTCCAGGTGCGATTTGGCCCTCCTTATATCTTTCCTACATGCCCGAGCAATATTTTTATACTCTTCCCTGGTCATATGTCCAACCTTCCACTTCTTGTAAGCTTCTTTTTTATGTTTAAGATCCGCTAGGATTTCACCATTAAGCCAAGCTGGTCGCTTGCCATGTTTACTATTCTTTCGACTCATCGGGATGGTTTGTCCCTGTAACCTCAACAGGGATTCCTTGAAATACAGCCAGCTCTCCTGGACTCCCTTCCCCTTCATGATAGTCCCCCAGGGGATCCTACCCATCCGTTCCCTGAGGGAGTCGAAGTCTGCTTTCCTGAAGTCCAGGGTCCGTATCCTGCTGCTTACCTTTCTTCCCTGCGTCAGGATCCTGAACTCAACCAACTCATGGTCACTGCCTCCCAGATTCCCATCCACTTTTGCTTCCCCCACTAATTCTACCCGGTTTGTGAGCAGCAGGTCAAGAAAAGCGCCCCCCCTAGTTGGCTCCCCTAGCACTTGCGCCAGAAAATTGTCCCCTACGCTTTCCAAAAACTTCCTGGATTGTCTATGCACCGCTGTATTGCTCTGCCAGCAGATATCAGGAAAATTAAAGTCACCCATGAGAATCAGGGCATGCGATCTAGTAGCTTCCGTGAGTTGCCGGAAGAAAGCCTCATCCACCTCATCCCCCTGGTCCGGTGGTCTATAGCAGACTCCCACCACTACATCACTCTTGTTGCACACACTTCTAAACTTAATCCAGAGACACTCAGGTTTTTCCACAGTTTCGTACCGGAGCTCTGAGCAGTCATACTGCTCCCTTACATACAGTGCTACTCCCCCACCTTTTCTGCCCTGCCTGTCCTTCCTGAACAGTCTTGATGTGAACTGTCTGTTGCTGGACCAGCTTCTAGTGTTTGAGGGGTTTTTGTTTAACCGTCCTATCCTAAACTGAAGGACTCCAAGACTTTGAAGATGACAGCCCTGAAAATGTTTCTACCCTAATGTCTAAAGATTATCAAGACACTTAGTACTAACCAATTAAATTATACACAGTATGCAAAACTTGCAGCCTCTTAACCTCTTGAACATAGGGACATGAATAGCCACAGTGTCACCTTTGTCTCACAGGGTGGTGATGATCATTGGGATCGGGCACCCAGCAAAGTACCTGGCTTCCTGCCACTGCATGCAGTGCACATCCTTACTTCACCAAATCCAGTCTGGGCAGCAGTGCTGAAGCAGCATAAAAAGAGCATGTGAGGAAGGACATCGGTCCACTGCATTGCTTCCAGGCAGTTTCATATGCGAGTTTGTCTTCAGTCCTAATCTTCAGTGTTTCTGGAGTTTGGTCCATTAATTGCTTTGAAGATCAAATTTCAATCTATAAACCAAGAGAACTGTGCTCCTCTGAGACAATAAAAATAACAAAGCCCAGGACAAAGGGTGTGAGCTGAGGTCAGACCACCTTGAAATGAGGGGATCTGCCAATCGCACGATGGGGAGGGGAAGGTTGGGCAAAGGAGGAGTTGGAAAGATGCAGAATGGGAGTGTGGAAAGATGGGGGCACAGGGACAGAAGGGTCTATAACCACTAGAGCACTTTCCCATCCAGAACCTGGAACTGAACCCAGGAGTCCCAAGTCTCCAAATTCTTCTGCTGTAAGGAAATAACTGTGAAACCCTCTGGCAGTGGCTCCTCCACAGAGAGGATAAAACCCCTACTACTGCTACCAGTTACTCCTTTTTCTAGAGTGGCAGAGGACTGTGCTGCAGATCCAAGGATCCAAACTCTGACCCAAATTGGGGGTTAAAAAGATTCCACATATTTTCACATTTTTAAGTTATTTTTTAAAAAGGAAATAACGTTTAAAATTTGTTCATAATGTTAAGGTTTCAAAGTCAAAAACTCAAACTATGAAATGCCAAAAGTAAGGTTGCCCATGAGTCCTGTGGAAACAGGTGTGTGACATGTCATTAAAGAGACTCTCCTAACACATGCACAAGAGGGCTGAATTAAAGATGCATGGGCAACATTAATTCTGACATTTCCTAACTTGAGTGCTTGACTTTGCAACCTTGATATTTTTATCATAGTTTTTTTTATGTCTTTTGTAATATAAACTGTATTAAGACTAGACAAAACTAAAGGAATCACTAGTGAAAAATACTGATTTTTAAGTAAATTATTTAATCGGTGTTCAAGTTGCAGAGCAACTAGATGATGAAAATGAAAGATAAATGTTTAGATATGAGGACTATTTTTTAATGTGATGTAGTTCACATTGTAAATACATATCTTTTCCAGAGAATGAATGTCTTGTTGATTGCATTGTCCTAGTGCCTAATAATAACAGTTGATATGGCAATGAATTTCTAATCAAGCTGTTCAAAACTTTTTTATTTTTAAAATCACTCATTCAACTCCAGTGCCTATTGAACACATGCAATAAAGGCATGTCTCTTTAAGGCGTCAGTTCACAATAAACATATCTGAGATAGTCTTCCTCTTCTCCCTGCCCCAACCAGAGGTCATCCAGCAAAACCAAAGAAGGCCGGATTCTTTTTAAATCTTAAAGCAATTAATAAATAAGTAGCATGATAATTGCAAAATGACACAGATTCTCTTTTAAAAAAAAAAATTCTTTACAGGTCACCTTTCTGCAATGTTGCTGTTTCTCTATGATGCACAATCTGAACCAATGCAGTAGCTACTCTAAACTGGCCAATTCGGTGGTGGTTATTCTAGTATTTAATCAACTCATTTTTTCTGCATTTTTTTCCCCCTTCATTCTTTGTTCACAATCATAGAATATCAGGGTTGGAAGGGACCTCAGGAGGTCATCTAGTCCAACCCCCTGCTCAAAGCAGGACCGATCACCAATTAAATCATCCCAGCCAGGGCTTTGTCAAGCCTGACCTTAAAAACTTCTAAGGAAGGAGATTCCACCACCTCCCTAGGTAACGCATTCCAGTGTTTCACCACCCTCCTAGTGAAAAAGTTTTTCCTAATATCCAACCTAAATCTCCCCCACTGCAACTTGAGACCATTACTCCTTGTTCTGTCATCTGCTACCACTGAGAACAGTCTAGAGCCATCCTCTTTCGAACCCCCTTTCAGGTAGTTGAAAGCAGCTATCAAATCCCCCCTCATTCTTCTCTTCCGTAGACTAAACATCCCCAGTTCCCTCAGCATCTCCTCAAACTCATGTGTTCCAGTCCCCTAATCATTTTGTTGCCCTCCGCTGGACTTTCCAATTTTTCCACATCCTTCTTGTACTGTGGAGCCCAAAACTGGACACAGTACTCCAGATGAGGCCTCACCAGTGTCGAATAGAAGGGAACGATCACGTCCCTCGATCTGCTGGCAGTGCCCCTACTTATACATCCCAAAATGCCATTGGCCTTATTGGCAACAAGAGCACACTGTGGACTCATATCTAGCTTCTTGTCCACTGTAACCCCAGGTCCTTTTCTGCAGAACTGCTGCCTAGCCATTCGGTCCCTAGTCTGTAGTGGTGCATTGGATTCTTCTGTTCTAAGTGCAGGACTCTGCACTTGTCCTTGTTGAACCTCATCAGATTTCTTTTGGCCCAATCCTCCAATTTGTCTAGGTCCCTCTGTATCCTATCCCTACCCTCCAGCGTATCTACCTCTCCTCCCAGTTTAGTGTCATCTGCAAACTTGCTGAGGGTGCAATCCACACCATCCTCCAGATCATTTATGAAGATATTGAACAAAACCGGCCCCAGGACCGACCCTTGGGGCACTCCACTTGATACCGGCTGCCAACTAGACATGGAGCCATTGGTCGCTACCCGTTGGGCCCGAAAAGCTAGCCAGCTTTCTATCCACCTTATAGTCCATTCATCCAGCCCATACTTCTTTAACTTGCTGGCAAGAATACTGTGGGAGACCGTGTCAAAAGCTTTGCTAAAGTCAAGGAACAACACGTCCACTGCTTTCCCTTCATCCACAGAACCAGTTATCTCGTCATAGAAGGTAATTAGGTAAGTCAGGCATGACTTGTCCTTGGTGAATCCATGCTGACTGTTCCTGATCACTTTCCTCTCCTCTCAATGCTTCAGAATTGATTCCTTGAGGACCTGCTCCATGATTTTTCCAGGGACTGAGGTGAGGCTGACTGGACTGTAGTTCCCAGGATCATCCTCCTTCCCTTTTTTAAAGAATGGCACTACATTAGCCTTTTTCCAATCGTCCGGGACTTCCCCCGATTGCCATGAGTTTTCAAAGATAATGGCCAATGGCTCTGCAATCACATCCGCCAACTCCTTTAGTACTTTCGGACGCAACGCATCCGGCCCCAGGGACTTGTGCCATGTCCAGCTTTTCTAAATAGTCCCCAACCACTTCTTTCTCCACAGAGGGCTGGTCACCTCCTCCCCATGCTGTGCTGCCCAGTGCAGTAGTCTGGGAGCTGACCTTGTTCGTGAAGACAGGGGCAAAAAAAGTTTTGAGTACATTAGCTTTTTCCACATCCTCTGTCACTAGGTTGCCTCCCTCATTCAGCAAGAGGCCCACCCTTTCCTTGACTTTCTTCTTGTTGCTAACATACCTGAAGAAACCCCTCTTGTTACTCTTAACCTCTCTTGCTAGCTGTAACTCCAGGTGTGATTTGGCCTTCCTGATTTCACTCCTGCATGCCTGAGCAATATTTTTATACTCATCCCTGGTCATATGTCCAATCTTCCACTTCTTGTAAGCTTCTTTTTTGTATTTAAGATCAGCAAGGATTTCACTGTTAAGCCAAGCTGGTCGCCTGCCATATTTACTATTCTTTCTACACATCAGGATGGTTTGTCCCTGTAACCTCAATAAGGATTCTTTAAAATACAGCCAGCTCTCCTGGACTCCTTTCCCCCTCATGTTATTCTCCCAGGGGATCTTGCCCATCAGTTCCCTGAGGGAGTCAAAGTCTGCTTTTTCTGAAGTCCAGGGTCCATATTCTGCTGCTTTCCTTTCTTCCTTGTGTCAGGATCCTGAACTTCACAGGTACTAATGCAGAGAGTGGGCCAGATGATACGTCTGAAGGAAGGGAGCAGAAGGAGACTCCGCCGATTGGAAGGCATGAGATGCACTGTCCTAGGGTTGGGGGTTCCACGACCACCGCTCCCAAGAGAAGGAGGCGGGTGGTGGTGGTCGGGGACTCTCTCCTCGGGGGGATTGAGTCATCTATCTGCTGCCCCGAGCGGGAAAACTGAGAAGTCTGCTGCTTGCCAGGAGCTAAGATTCGCGGTGTGACGGAGAGACTGCCGAGACTCATCAAGTCCTCGGATCGCTACCCCTTCCTGTTTCTCCACGTGGGCACCAACGATACTGCCAAGAATGACCTTGAGCAGATCACTGCAAACTACGTGGCTCTGGGAAGAAGGATAAAGGAGCTTGAGGCGCAAGTGGTGTTCTCATCCATCCTCCCCGTGGAAGGAAAAGGCCTGGGTAGAGACCGTCGAATCGTGGAAGTCAATGAATGGCTATGCAGGTGGTATCGGAGAGAAGGCTTTGGAGTCTTTGACCATGGGATGGTGTTCCAAGAAGGAGGAGTGCTAGGCAGAGATGGGCTCCACCTAACGAAGAGAGGGAAGAGCATCTTCGCAAGCAGGCTGGCTAACCTAGTGAGGAGGGCTTTAAACTAGGTTCACCGGGGGAAGGAGACCAAAGCCCTGAGGTAAGTGGGATACTGGGAGGAAGCACGAGCAGGAGCGCGTGAGAGGGGAGGGCTCCTGCCTCATACTGAGAAAGAGGGGCGATCAACGGGTTATCTCAAGTGCCTATACACAAATGCACGAAGCCTGGGAAACAAGCAGGGAGAACTGGAAGACCTGGCATAGTCAAGGAATTATGATGTGATTGGAATAACAGAGACTTGGTGGGATAACTCACATGACTGGAGTACTGTCATGGATGGATATAAGCTGTTCAGGAAGGACAGGCAGGGCAGAAAATGTGGGGGAGTTGCACTGTATGTAAGAGAGCAGTATGACTGCTCAGAGCTCAAGTATGAAACTGCAGAAAAACCTGAGAGTCTCTGGATTAAGTTTAGAAGTGTGAGCAACAAGGGTGATGTCGTGGTGGGAGTCTACTATAGACCACCGGATCAGGGGGATGAGGTGGACGAGGCTTTCTTCCGGCAACTCGCAGAAGTTACTAGATCGCACGCCCTGGTTCTCATGGGAGACTTCAATCACCCTGATACCTGCTGGGGGAGCAATACAGCGTGCACAGACAATCCAGGAAGTTTTTGGAAAATATAGCGGACAATTTCCTGGTGCAAATGCTGGAGGAACCAACTAGGGGCAGAGCTCTTCTTGACCTGCTGCTCACAAACCGGGAAGAATTAGTAGGGGAAGCAAAAGTGGATGGGAACCTGGGAGGCAGTGACCATGAGATGGTCGAGTTCAGGATCCTGACATAAGGAAGAAAGGAATGCTCCCCTGCTTGCTCCCATGCTTCACTTATCATAATATGCTCTAACTACGTAGACCTTACAGAATGAACCTCTTTTTTGCAGTCTGGCTTGCACTTAAGTTTTGCTCCTCCTGCTTATGTGTTGCCTTTATTTTCCAGCTCTTTGCTCCAGTTTTTTTATGCTTAAAACTCTGATTTGTATGCTGGTCTGTGTCCCTGGCCAATGTGTTGCAAACTCTATTCTGCCAGATTTAAAAATATCTGACTGTGAAGCATACCAACAGCAAGCAAATCCAGATCTACTAATGTAACCCATCTCATGTCACACTCTGCAGACCCACAGGTTTCTCTGAACTGGCCATGCTGGAAACACTGTCTCTCAGGGGTATAATAGTTTTCTAGCAGGAAAGCACATAACAAGATCCAGTGGTTGGAAACTGAAGCCAGACAAATTCAGACTAGTAATAAGATGCACGTTGTTTAACAGGGAGGGTAATTAATCATTTGAACAGCTTACTTTGCAACATGGTGGATTCTCCAAACTTGAAGTCTTTTTAAATCAAGACTGGATATATTCTCTTTCTAAATTATATGATATAACTCAAACAGAAGTTATGGGTTTTGGCCTGTGTTATACTGGAAGTCAGACTAAATGCTCATAATGGCCCCTTCTGGCCTTGAAATCAATGCAGCTGATGGGCCCAAAGTACAAATTTAGGGTTGTTGCCTCCAACACTTCCCACAACCTGCCTTTCTTAAGTTGCCACCCTTGCTTTCCCCTCACCCCCATTTTTCGGGAGGGGGGCTTTCCCATCCTCTTCATCCACATATTAAACACACCCCCCCCCCCCCCGGCATTTCTGTGTCTTTCCTTATTGTCTGCCGCCTTAGCCCATTGGTGACTGGTAAAAACATCTGTTTGGCTGCTGCTTTCCCAGGCTGTCTTGCCACGTGTTTGCGGCTATGGCCAGTTACTACAGGGTTGCCCAGGAACTAGGGGACAGCTAGAAGACAAACTGGCTCCTTTTAATTCGTTACCAGATGCTTTCTTCTGCACCCTAGCAACAGCAGGAATTTTCTGCAATAAGGTGGAGATTTTTAGCACATTTCCCTGCCCCCTACTGGTCATCTGTTTTTGGCTCTGGTGGCCTAGTCCTGGTTTCTGCCCCCCCCCCCCCATCCTCTTGGTCTCCCATGCTATTGCAGCTCCTATCTTGTCTTGCATAAAGCTCCAAATGGAGAGTGATATTGAATGTGTAGCACTTCATTTACAAAATGAGCTGTTAGCGCCTTTGAATGAAGAGAATTACTGCACCCTCACAACGTCCTCTGCATAAGAATAATATAGGATTTGCCATACCATTTCAGACCACTTCCTTTGTCCAAGTTGGGTATCTGCCTCTGCCTCTGTTGTGAATGCCTAATTCAGAGCATAATCCTTCTCTTCCCCCACCCCCTTCCAGTAACTTACCTGACTGACAGCAACTGCACAAGAATTCCTTTCTGACTCTGCAGGCGATCAGTTTATCCCCTAAAGCATGAGATTTCGTTTTCAGTTTTTATAAAACTAACCAATCCCTTATTTCAGAGTGGCTGCAGTATTTGACTCTGCCCTCCTGTAATAGCAAATCCATGGACTGATACACTTAAACATTTTCCTTTTTAGTTATACATATACATTATGGAAGTGGCTTTTTGTCATGTTATGAAGCAGGGCAAAAGGATGGTCTGGGTCAGGTTTTACAGTGACTTTCACAACTTTGAATGCTTTCCTGAAGCCACCAGTGACTCTTTTCCTTTACAGGGTATATTAACTTTGTGTGTGTGTGTGTGTGTGTGTGTGTGGACACCCCTTACATTAGTTCTTGCTGCATCACTAATTATCTTTGTTGCCCTTGTCTGGTCCTCTTCATCTTTGCTACCGTTCACTTACGGTCAGGTGATCAAAACTCAATGCAGTAATTCAGAGACTGCCATACCTTCTGAGTATAGCATTATTTTCTATTCTGTCTCTTTAAAATAATCTCTGCAAGTCAGATCAGGAGTCCTCATTCTGCAAGCACCTAGAGAAGGATGCTTAGTGTTCATTCTATATAAAAATTATTACTGTCAGTAAATTTTTTTTTTTAGGTGGGAGGAGGGAAAATAACTTGAACTTTAGATATCTCAAGCTTGCCACATCTCTGCCATGATGTCCCCATAAAGCTGCTATCTAATACCTGCTAGGAAAGTGGTGAGTTTCAATTACTATGACACTGATGATCTTATTATATCTACATGTAGCTAGTTCATGCTAAAACATTCTATTCTTGTTACCCACATCCTCTCCACCCACCACCCAGTCCACATGTTCATTTCACCCACTTGTTAAGTCTCGTTTCTGCCTGTAAAACTTTTGTGGCAATGGGAGGCTAAGCTCCTGAAGGTCTTTTAGGCTCGTCACTTCCTACATTGTTCAAAACTACATTTATTAGAACAAAAACAGTCCTCATATGGAAAAACCTAAGGATTTGCTAATCCATTACAATTCAGTCAGTGTTTTGATGGGAAGATTGGGATAATTTCCCTTGCCTTTGGAGTTGCCCTTCTCTTGATCTGCTAAATACTCCTTACCAAAAATAATTTTAATCTCTGATATATCGGAGCACAACACTCGCTCTTGGAATTGACTAAATTAGATACCGAGTGACAGATGTCTTCCCCCCCAAATCTTTCTCCGGTGAGATGATCGCCCTCCCACAAGGTCTCCGTTCCTTTCAAGAGAGTTTTAAAACACTTGCTATGTTAGCAATGCTCAGTGTTTTGTTTTGCTTTTTTTTTTTTTTTTGGAGGAGCTAGCTGAAATTTTCCAAATTATTTATTTATTTATTTATTAAACTTTTCATTAAAGTGTCAAATATTGGGTTGGTTTAAAAAAAATTAGCAACTCTGTTTTCAGGAACAAAGTATGAATATTCCCTGCAAAGGATATTGAACATGAATTTGCTAGGCAGGGTGTGGTGCCTCTCATTGATAATGACCGAATGTTTTTAATTTGGTTGGGGATCAAATTAATAGATTTCCAGGTCCTTTTGCCCCCTTCTCCCCCACCCCCCGCAAGTGGCTTCACCCTGGTCCATGAATTTTGTGAGCGTAACATAATAACAGTACTTCACTGACTATTGTTTCAGCTGTAATTATAACTTAAATCTGCATAAACATGCCTTGCTTGAAAAAAAGAGAAAATAAATGATATATGAAATATTCTACAGTTGCTGAGAAAAGCAGAGTGGTCTGAGAGGTTCCAACGGGATAGGGTTGGAGAGGTAGGCTACAAAACAGGTGTACTACTAAATTCTGTGTCACTGTAGCAAGTTCATATAATTGTTGTATTAAATAATAGTATCTTCATCTCTTAACAGCAGCATGAAACAAGTAGAGCGCAGATAGTATTTTAACAGAACATAAAAATCAGCCAGTGCAACAATTGCGTTTTGGTGTTTCCTTTCTGTGTAAAGTACAGGCAGGCTATCTTTTACTCTTAAATCATTTTTATACTCCTGACTTGTTAAGTCTTGTTATGTTTTTGTGATGCTACTGTATCCATCCAGTGGCTGAGGTTCTGAGCTATTTTAGCCTAGAGGCAGGGAACTAATCAGAGTAATTACTGATGGTTGCACTTCAGAAACTTGTGTAGCTGAGATCAGGTCAGTCTGGATTACGTCAAATGAAGGGCTATGAGGATTCTCTGGAATGGTTTCAAACAAAGATTAGGATTAAAGCCCCTCTAGTGTGCAAACAGATGCTGGGTGGTGGTAGGGATGTCAAGAATAAAATATCAGAGCTACCTAGCAGTTTAGGTACTGCCCAGAACAGCAAAGGTAATTTGGGAACTTGATTCGACTCCATCCTACTATTTGTTGGAGTCTGTTTTGTGTATACACATTTAATACCTGCAGTGACTACCATTGAAATGAATGGGGATGACAGCATGAATTTAACCTTACTGAAGATGAGTAATCAGTCCACTTATTACCACAATATTCTCCACTTTTGCTCATGGTGTTTGGATCACAGGTTGTATCTTTTTTTAAACTCCTTGTCCAGTTGTTAACACCTTGTCGTCATGGATACAAGAGCCCTTTGGAAGATTATTAAATTAATATCTTTCTCTCAGCACCTGGTGGAACAGAGTCTCCATTCAGCTCAATGCAAGTTTCCACAACAGCTTGACTCATCGCTAGTGTTAACCAACAAACATTTTTGCGGTGGCTCAGTCTTGGGCTTTTTATAGTTTTGCACACTTGTTGTATATAGGATATCTTACAGCTGCTAGCTTTTACTGAAGCTTCAATTAATCATTTTTCCTTCACAGACCTTTAAAAATAGAACAAAAACGTTTAGAGCTTAAACTGAATCTAATATATGGCATTGTTATCCCCCAAAGTCTTCTCAGATTAATTGATTTGAATGTATTCTTGAGTGGTGTTGGAAGAGTGCTCATCCAAAGATTTTTAAAAAAAAGAAAGTGAAAATTATGGCCAAGATTTTTTTTTTCAAAAGTGACTACTTTTGGATATCCCAATTATTGGTTGCTCAACTTGGAGCACCTTTAAATGCACTCTTCAGAAAGTCCTGGGCATTCACTGCTTGAAAATCAGGCCCCTCTGAGATATCTCAGGTTGGGCCCCAAAGGAGTAAGGCACCTAAAATCACTACTCACTCCTGAAACCTTGGCTTAGCTTCTTTTTGCAAATATGTGGCATATATTCTCTAAAGTCTTTCTTACATTGGAGTGTTTTGTGGAAATTGTCAGCAGTGAAATTCCAGTTGTGGTAATATCATAATGGTAGATTTCTTAGTCTAATGTAGATAAGCCCCAGTAGTCTCTGAAAGAAAAAGCCATCAGCCAGGAAACCTGTTTGCCTTTGTATGAACTCTTAACAATTTTCTGCATTTGATCATAAACTCATAACTTTTTTTTTTAAGCTGACATTCTGTATATGGGAAAGATCCTGCTAGAAAATTGTGGTTTCTTTTGTGGCTGCATTTACTTTTTCTATTAAACATGTTTTTGGTTTACATTTGTGGAAATAGTGCAGTTGTAACATTTTGAATGACTTTAAGGCAACATCCAATCTTTCACTAGTAATTTGACCAGTGTTGTCTGAATGCCCAGGAGGGGTCTCAAGATGTAAGAGGAGTTTAGCATACACAGTTAAGCTAAACTGTTTTTCTTTGTGTTTTGTTTTGTTTTGTTTTTCTTTGGTTGTCAGGCCAGCCAGCTCTGCTGTGACCTCTCAGTCTAGATTGCAAGTTCCCTGGAGCAGGGACCTTCTTACCTGCTTGCAAAGTCTCTAGCAGTCTGTTAGCACTATGCTAGTAACAAATAATGATGCATCATTCTGTGAGGCCACAGGTAATGGCAAAACTTCCATGAAGTGTGGAAGTGGCCCAGAGAGGGTTCAGTAAGTACCAGCTATTCCATGTACATTACTATTTCCAAAAGAGATTCTGAAAATCACACCGCATACTTGAGACCCTATGTGCCAGCACCATGCTCCACTGGAGTTTTTTTGTTATGTAACAACAGAGATGGAGCCAGTGACATGACTCTGTTCAACCTTAAAGAGCAGGGTTAGTTTTTAGCTGTTCTGGTGTGACTGCCCTTTTGAGCTTGGTCAGTGAGAGCATAACTGGCACACACTCAGGTTAATGGACTTCAGTGTTTCTTTGCAATTAACCTTTAATGTTCATAAACCTGGTATAACATCAAGGTAGTTTAAAGCATAACACAGGTTTTTAGGTTTGAAAATCTGTGACCCTCTGCTTCTTTGAGAGTTTTTTTTTTTTTTTTTTTTGCTGGTCGTCACATGGGAGGGTATCCTCCACCCTTTGCACAAAGATGAGGTTATGTATGTGTCTTATAGCATTCTTCTAAACACCAGTGGAAGGAAATATTTTGTTCAGTAAGTCTGGACTGATTCTTTTCTCCTAAAAGGCATGTAATTTTTTTGACATTTTTTGACACTGATTGACATACAAAACAGTTGGGGCTGTTAAACTTTCCTCAAATTCCACAGAAAATTTAAGTTCAACTATATTTTTCAAAACAATGATGAAATAGGTGTTTGTGTATATACAAACACCAACATGCTTAACTACCCACTTTTCCCCCAAATACATAGGCTTCAGTCTGTTTTATATGCAATCTGGGAGTTGGGCGAGGAGCCATTTTAGCATATGTATGATTTTATTAAAAGACAAATCTATAAGAAGAACTTCATCAGAAACTGCTTTATGGTATTGTACCCAAACATTGCATTTCAATGAGGGATTCAACTTCCTGTATAGGAACAGTCCTGAAACTTTCACCACCGAAGTGATCCATAGTCATTCAAATAGTTCCATTGTCTTCAATGGGATTGATCAAAAAATGATTAAGGGTTTACAGGATTAGATTCCAAGTTTGTAAATTATTTGGGATGAAAGTGTCACACCAGTATAAAAATCTAAACCTCAAAACTTGCATATGGTAGCAATGGCCATTTTTTAAATTGTGTAGTCGTTGAGTGTATACTGAATACTGTGCAAAACATAGAAGGCATAAATAGTCCCCATTTCCTGGAGCTTACAGTATCTGTGACCCAAACTGTGATAGGCTCTAGGTTCAGATCTATTTGAATTGCTCAAGTCTTTTGCAGTAAAATACATTACTTCATAGAATAATTGGGGAAAGGCTGATGTGCGCAGTCCATAATACAGATTGATAAAGGGAAACCAATCTCTAAAATGGTTGAAGATTGGTTTCTTTTTGTACAGCTTGATAAAGGAAACCAAATTATTTGACTTCTCCTACTCTACATGACCTAGATTGTGGCCATTGTGTCTGTTGATGCTCTTAAGTACAACATCCTATTACCTTTGAGTGTGACCTGGAGAGAGCTGGAACTCAACACATTCCCTACATGTTTTAGCTAGTCCTCTCTTTTTGCAAAGAAAAAATCTACGTTCCCCACCCTTTTTCCCCCCCACCCTCCCTCTAACTGTCTTGTCACATTATACATGAATAAAACACACTCTGGGAAGGAGACCCTCTGAGTGAAAAACATAACCTTTCTGGCTTTCCAGCATGAGCAGGATTAATTGCAATTAACCACAATACTAAGCGATAACACTTATAACATGATACAAATCCTGCTTAAGCAAATTGACTTGGCAGCAACTTTTAATAATAGTAGTAATAATAATAATAATATTCCTGTTAGATTGGTTATTGGGGGTGGGGGGGGGATGCAGCATATAATGATAAAATGCCATAATCTGCAAATATAAATTTTCATCCAACTTTAAAACACCCTGTGTGTGTGTATAGGCAAGCTTCACTTCTGTAACTCCACTTCCCTCTCCTTAGAAACCTGTACCTGTTGTCCTCCCTCAGGAATTTCACCAGGAGAGAGGCAGCTCTAAAACTGATCAGGGCTCCATAAGAACCCAGCTGGAAGAGGCACCAAGAGCTTGCTACCACAGTATAGCTGTACACAGTATAGATATGTGACCTGAACTGAAAAAAGGCCCTCTCCTATCCTGGAAAAAGTGTCTACGTGGGGGATAATAGTGGCATAACTATATCCGTTTATATTCATTCATGTTGTTCTGAATCTTTCCCACCCATTTAGACAAGGCCTGATTGAATGTTTGGCCTATCCCATTATATTAGCAGGTCGGATGACTCTGGCCTCTTCAGTAGAGTGGAGATTTTGGGTGACTTGCATTGCTCTCTGCCCCTTGCTTCTGGCAGATTTATCAGCCCATGAGGGCCCATGCCCTGGAGATCCCAGTCAGGGACCTTAAGATTGAGGGAAATGAATAAAAGCACAGTATCACTCTTCCGCTAGTACCAGACTTACAAAAGGCTTTTAATGAAAGCCGAGCCCAGGTTGAATCCCTTTCCCTGAATGAGTTTGTGGAACGCTGGCGTTCCTCAGTGATCACCTGAAGAACATTGATAAAATACATTTTAAAAAAAATATTGAAACTTAACATGAAACTTTCCAAGCAGAGTTTGATTCAGTGCTCAGATTTGAAATGAAATCTAGATATCTGTAGAATAGGGTACATCTTTGCTACTTGCCATAAGTAATCTGAATCTATGGCAGGGGTGGGCAAACTTTTTGGCTTGAGGGCCGCCAAGCCTCAAACAGCCTGGCCTCCGCCCCCTCCCATTTCCTGCCCCCTGCCTGCCCCCCTCAGAATTCCCCACTCATCCAACCACCCTTCTCCTTGTCTCCTAACCACTCCCCGGGACACTACCGCTTATCTAACCCCCCCCCCCCCCCCGTCTCCTGATCACTGTCCCCTGATCACCATCCCCTGACTGCCCCTCGGGATCCCTTGCCCCATATCCAACCTCCCGACCCCCTTACCATGATGCTCAAAGCAGCATGTCTGGCAGCCGCGCCCCCCGGCCAGAGCTAGACATGCTGCCACTCTGCCCTGCAGGAGCGCGCAGCCCCGCTGCCAAGAGTGCTGCCCGCGCAGTAGTGTGGCTGCGCGGGGGGGACAACGGGGGAGGGGCTGGGGACTAGCCTCCCTGGCCAGGAGCTCAGGGGCTGGGCAGGACAGTCCACGGGCCATAGTTTGCCCACCTCTGATCTGTGGGGGTCTCAAACACCGCCACTACCAGAAATGCAACTTCTGGTAAGCAGTGACTTGAAGGGGTGTCTATGCATGGATCAGCCAATTAAGATCACTTTTTGACCTGGTACTTCTGGGAATGTAAGACTTCTAAGAGTATCCATTGATTCTTATTTTCTGTTCATTGGTAGAGCTGGATGGAGAGGTCTAGAGAGAATTCCTCTGTTCTTAGGATGGTAATGGCACAAGCAGTGGTAATAAAGTTCCCATCCCCACAGTCCCATCACCAAAGTGTCTGGTCCCTCATATACAAGGTACGATCTCTAGGGATGAGTGGATTGTTCAGTAGTCTGTCCATTCAGTCCTTGGGGGCTTTGCCATCCATGCCGGCTAATGTTTTTTTGGTGTAAACATCTATCCAGTAGGAAGTGGACTGATGCCACCATTCCTCTTACAGAAGCTACTGAGTGCTGCCCTCACTGCTCTTGAGAGGGGGCTCGGTAAACAACCTGCTCTGCCTGTTCCAAGCACTTAAAAGCAGCAGGTGGCAGGCACGCTGGATAACCTGATGTCTATGGTGTGTGAAGTAAGATGTTTAAATAAGTCACCAGGACACTGAAGACCGAGAGGATAGAAGGAAGGGCTAACTAAAAGCATAAATGGATAATATCTAAAACTAATTCGTGAGTAACCCTGCTACTGTGGAACATGCAGACTAATTATACTCAACTGGTACAAAAGGTTAGTTACCAAACTTGAACAATCAATACTGCCTAACTGATGCGTGTGACGTCAGCGCATCTACAGACCTACAATACACTGACTATTGTAGCTAAAGTAACTGCTGATTGGAGAGTCAATGCACGAATCTTGCAGCTAAAGACTGAGACATGATTTGCAAATCATCTGAAATTTGGCACCTATTTTATTTAATTTATACAAAAAGGAGGGATGAACAGCAGTCTGAGCGATCACCTTTAGAACTGAACTCCTCATATTATTGAAAATTCATATTGCTTCTATTATTTGGTTATAAAAATGGACCTAATGCTTGTTGGCTTTAAAACACCTACTAGCGCTGCTTTCTCTCTCCATCTTGCAAAATATAAGACAAGGCCAAAGCTTAAATTAAAATCCTGAGGTTCTTATCTCCTTCCCACAGGAAAGCAAATCTGTGCTGAAAACCGTAAAATTAAGAGGAGAGCAAGGATAGCATAATTTAGCAAAATATCATGGCACTAGATTCTGAGCTATATGACTGGAGGGATAGGTCAGACATTAAGAAGATACTGCCTTCTAATGCAAGTTCCTTAAGGTGGTGCTCTGAAAACAAGGAAAGCAGAAAATACTGCACTGGTTCCCAGCCACACTCCTGCATGCACTTTTATCAGCCTTTTTTTAAATTTAGTTATCCACTTACCACTTCTCATTCTAGAAGTCTAAACAAATCCTTGATTTATGCTTTTAAATATAGTCCTAAAATCTATTATTATGCCAGGATTTGAGAATTAGGATTCAAATAAAATTCATTTCAAGGGGCTCTTAATTTTTTTCTCTTAATTACAAATATTTGGCAGTTAGTGTCCTTGCTGAGCTTTAAGAGCATTTTTGTCTGACTTTCTTCGTTTTTAATTAAAAACCTCTGTTTGTGGCATAATTATTTTTGCAGAGGGGCAGCAGACTGAATTCTGGGGTAGAAATGATGAGTAATCTATCTGTTACATACTGGAATTACTATAGCATAGTCCTGCTATGAGAAACGAGGAATGAGGATTTAAAATATAGGAAAACAGGTAACGTGCACATAAGTCCCCAAAACAGTTGTTTTCTAGTTTTGTGTTTTTTGTAAGGAGTTGGGGATAATGTTGGGCTGTGAGAAGAATTACTGCTGGTGGTGTTTCTTTAGCTTCAGGGCACTCCTGCATGTATCAGGCAAACACTTTTGTTTTTAATGGCTGTGTCTAATTTGTAGAAAATATCAAATATAAGTGTTTTGTTTTATATCTGTGGGGTCCCCCCCCAACACCCAGTTGGGAGCATAACATAACAATACTGGTCTTCAGGCATTTTTAGCACTTTTCTGTTCTTAGAAACTTAGTAAATAGTACCAGACCCCTGCTGCTTAGGTTGACACCCTTCTCCAGAAACTGAGCTGGTATGTTTTGCTCATAAGCAACCTAGTTTGTTAAAGGGACACTGTCAACTCCTTATACCCTAAATTACTCTCATGTGGGGGACTGTTCTGTTCCCTGCTATGAACTGAAATATGTATTTAAAATTTCCTGACTCTTTTGGGGGAAGTGGGGGTAGGGCAGAAGGAAGGAGATGATACCCCAGCAGTGTTGGAAATTTTCAACAGTATAGCACCGTATTAATGCATAAGAACCAGACAGTGACTTCAAACAAAAATGACACTGATCAGACTGGTTTCACTGTTCAAGGCCAAAGAAATGCAAACTGTAATTGGTGGTGTAGAGCTTTCCTGTAATTTCATTTCTGCTGTGTAAGTTGGTCCTATTCTGGTACTATGTGGACTGCTTGGCCTCTGCTTGCCCTCCTACTAGTCAGCTCCTCCTCTTGCTTCTTCCCACTCCACTTGGCCTCCCAAGAGCAGCTGCAGCTGTCTCTCTAACCATAGCCACTTCCTGGCTGTTGCTTCAGCACCCTCTCTATCTGGTCCACCCCAACAGTCTTCAGGCTGCCACTACAAGCTTGACTGTCATGTCTCATCCCCCTCAAAAGCACTCTGCCCCAGCAGGTAAGATTCCATGCTTTGTATGTTCAGGAGCAAGGAGGTTAAATATGGTTAGTAATACAAATAAGAATCTTTTAAAAACAAGTTTCCGTGAGTGTCTGCTCCCCCGCCCCCCCCCGCCCCCCCCCCCCAAATAAAACCTGTTAGAGAATTGAGAATTATTACTAATGCTGCTTGTTTTTACTCTCTTGCAGTCAAATAAGGTTCCAGTGGTGCAGCCTTCCCATGCGGTTCACCCTCTCACGCCACTTATCACTTACAGCGACGAGCACTTTTCACCAGGGTCACACCCTTCACACATCCCCTCAGATGTCAACTCAAAACAAGGTGAGGCTACTTCTAACAACTAAAGGAAAGCACAAGAAACAACTGTGAATGCTGTTTTTGGAGCTCAAGTACCCTGGAGCCCGCCAACATATCAAAGGATCTATTGTAAATCCTGGTTTTGAGGGTCTCATAATTTAGCAAAATATCTTCCTCTGAAATTTGACATGTAACATGTTAGTGTGGGACAGCTATTCTTGCGTCATATAAATGTCTTGGCTGTTTAAAGTTGGATGATAATGCACATTTTTACCACTTTTTGCCTTATTTTGCTCATAAAAATATTTTAAAATGATTTAAAAAAAATTTAGTCCTTGGCGCCCCCTGTTGTGCCCAGGTATTGCAGTATACAGGCATAATAGGAAATGTCAGTGATTTGAGACCCAGGAAGGTGAGTTGAATTCTATATTTAAAACCTTAAGTTCCTTCTTTTGTCAAACTTGTATTTCATGTCCTTATTTCCTTCACGCATTTCATCATATTCCAAAATGTAGTGCCATGTAAGAGGAAGGTTCTCTGTTCCCTTTCTCTCCTTATTGCCACTACCTTAATAGAGTAGTGGTCTGTAAAATATATGTGTAGTTTTCAGAACACACAATTTGAGGCAATGTAAGTATAACAGAATCTTAGGCGTGTAGTTGAACTGTGCATCTTAAGATGTCAACTCTTTCTCTGTGCACGTAAAACATTCAAAACCAAATAGTTTTGTAAGTTATCTCCTGGATGCAGTGGCCATTGAACAGATTTACAGTTTGCTGGGCAGCTTTGTCCTGCAATACATAAACATGCCACTGAATGCAATTTGTGGGGCTTCACTGAAAGACTAGAGAAGATCCACAAACCTTGATTGAAACCAGGTGTGGTGCTGGTTTTGCCTAAAACCGTGTGGGTCTTGATTGATTTAGTCTCATGGTTCAACTGCACCTAAAACGTGGTGTGGGAGTGCACTAACCTGGTTTGAGACAGGTCATGAGAAGTGAAGATGCTCAGAATGCGATGGAGATGAGTGGATTTGAGATCAAGGAAACAAGCTCCCAATGAGATCCCCAAGAGGGGAGATGAGGGGTGTCTGGTGTGGTGAGGGCAGGGGATTGGCAAGGACAAGGAAGGAGCACGCGAGGTGGGTAGAAGCTGGACACAGAGGCACAATGATGAACAAGTTAAGATAGGGAGAGTGGAGGCGTGATCCAGAGCAGAAGATAGGTAAAGAAGAACAGAGGGTTCAGGAGCCAGGGTAGCTGAGTAGATGGAGCAACGGAGGCATAGATATAACGGATTCTATGATTATGAAAACAGGTAGTTAGGAGGCTGTAGAAAAGTCTCTTGCTTCCCTTGGATGTTAGGGTAGCCAGTACCACTGGAGAAGAGAAAGCAGAGCTCCTGGCCCTCCATAGAGGGCCTGCTCAGAGGCTGCTCCCTTGGGTCTGTGATGGTCATGGTCTATACTGGGGAAACAAAGGCAGAAGACTTGGCTTTGTGATGGGACAGGTGGAAGCTGGCTCAGGTTGTGTAGGGATCTGGCTATGTGGATAATCTATAGGCTGAATTGTTGCACCCCTTGGTTTCAGTACTCTTGTATATGCCTGGAGGACTGCCAAGCTGCACAGCTAGAATGTGAAGGTCCATTGAGTTCTGGTTTGTCTGGATTGGGGTCCTGGTGCAAGCCCATTTCTAGAAAAATGGTTGAGTACTTGTCAGTATTGTCCATTTGAGGGATGTTTTCTAAACTCATCCATGTATCCCTTGTTGTGTGCTCATTGTCCTTCCTATGCCAACAATATCAATGGACTGTATCCAAGAACCAGTCACACTCCTGTGTGATTTCTGTTCAACTCCTAAAAGTCTAGCCTGTGAGATAGTCAGAACTTAAGTATTGGGGCAACTAAGTATAGACCAGTGTACTACTCCAGCTCCTTTTACATGGACAATAGTACTGACTCTGTTGGCCTTGTGAGTCTTTACCTTCTGCATTCATGCCCAGAGAGCAATATGTATATGAATTAATTCCTCAGGGACTTTCAACCAAATTACTCCGTCCCATTGCTCTGATGCGCCCCCCTCCCCCATGACACTGACATTTTATCCCTTATCTCAGAGAGTTGTCAGCCTGTGGTGGCTCATTGGGTGCACAGCACTGAAATGGCATGGTAACTCAGAAGATGTTGCGACTTCAGCCAGGATTTGCTTTTCATTTGCACTTCTGTACTACAGTTATTTTCCTCTTGTCCCCACCATAGGCCCTAGCTCAGAGTCCTCCCTTATTTATTTTGGTTCCTTCTGTTGTTGTCCGTCCTTTCTCCCTACTTGCCAGATCTCTCTTGCCCTTAACACAAGGCATAGATCCTATTCTCACTGAACTGGGGGATGTTGCAGTGCTCATGCCTCTGATGAGCAGATGAGAGGTTGCTGGAGGTGGGAATGAATGAGAAGGCTGGAGGCCTTTGAGGTGACACATTCCACGGTTTTAGTCAAACTAGGTTTCCCAGTTTAAACACTATCCGTGCACCAGAACCTAGTAAAATGTAGAATGACCAGATGTCCCCAGTAAACTTCAAGAATGTTTGCTGCTATATGCTTCCATTGGTGTTTGTGTCATACCTCCTGGTTACTTTTTGATCTAAGGACTCGATAAAATGAGTTGCTCATTTCAGATCCTAGTTTCTGGGTATCCTCTGCTCAGAGCTCTGCTAGACCTTGGCATCTGGCTGTGGGACTTGGTGTGTCTCTGGCAATGGAGGTGTGTTGCTCAGCAAACCGTTGGCTCTTGCTACGCTCTTCTTTTAAGGTGCCTTGTATTATGAATTCTGGGAACATGTGGTACAGAATTGGCAAGAGTTGTGCTGGCTTTGAACTGGTTTTGCCACACCCAAATCATTCTTAACTAAAGGCAGAGATTTTAATGGTTGCCATTGAGCTTTGTTGTGTTCCTGAAGAAATGACTAACATGTAGTATTTCTTCTCAGTTTTCATGCATGTGCAGCCTGACTTTAAAGTGAATCATCTGGGAATTGAGGGTTAGTAAATAGTTACAAAACTCTTACTCTTTGCTATGTGTTTATTCACATGCACAAGGCATTGTCCAAGGAGAGCAGTCCTTCCTTTTTGCCGTCCCTTCATATGACGACAAGGGGTCCCTCAAACTGTCAGTAAATGTCACACAAATAACCGAAAGTACCACTTTCACACGGTATGTAGTCAGCCTGTGCATTTTACTGCCATACAGCAAGTGATCAACATGTTTTATACTGAAGCTGTAGTCCTTAAAGGGCTGAATAGCTTGGACCAGGAGTAACTCATGTATGTTAGCTCAATAAGGGCAATCCAATCGCATGTTTCGGGGCTTGGGGAAGGAATAGCACCAGCCCCTTATGTAAAATTGAACAATTTGATTGTACACAATATAGTGGTCTCTTATTCCTTGGGAGTACTGGGGATTGGCCATTGCCAGAGGCGAGACACTGGGCTTGTTTTCACTCAGTATGGCAATTCATGTTATAGAATCTGTAAAAGGGAGATGGAGTACTCTGGGAATAAGCCAAATGAAATTTCTCTTCTGTCAGCCATCACTTTTCCTGTAACCATGAATTTAACACAGATGAATTTTCAGTTTCTGGTCTTAAATTGTTCATTTCAGCTCCAACTGAAATCTCAAAACTGAGAGAGTAGCAGCAACACCATTAGGGTGACATTTTTGCCATCCTCACCCCCTCCCCCAATACAATTTTAAGATTTCTAACCTACCCTTTTAAATCCCTTAATCTTAAACTGATTTTTTAAATCTCCATTTATGGTCAAAATATCAACATTAAGAGTCTCAAAGTAAAGATCACAATGTTCCATCTTTCACCTTTAGAGTGTCCCTATATAAATATTTAATATAGAATTTAAAGTAGCTGATTTAACATGTGAAGTTAAATTTGCAATTCTTGCTGTTCCAAACCCCTCCTCCTCCTGAAACACATTTTAAATAAACCAATGTCTCTCTGGCCTCTAACCATAATTCCTTCTCTCCTTGGAGCATGAGTTTTAGGTAAAACATGAAAACCACAGACCCAGTTGGGACTAGGATTAGCTTTAATCTTGAGGTGATTTTTACAGTTGTAGGATTTTGTATTCTGGGGAATGTGAACTGATGGATCACTTCTCATGGGACTCTTATTTTTTTCCATGAAACACTACCAGTGCAACTCAGATTGACCTTGGAGCCCACAGGAGTCAACTTGATGAAGAGCTTAGTTGGAGCTGGAGTGACAATCAGAAGCCAAATGAATCATATCAAGTGTGACCATTACAGGCCTGAAAATGCTTCTTAATTAACTACTGATCCTCTGTGGTAGCAAGTTTCCAAAATCTGTAAATTCATAAGGGAACCAGTGAAAAATGTACAAGTAACAATTTACCTCAGCTGTTAGCTCTGGTGTGCTGCCTGTTTGAAAATGCTTTGTTTTTCTTGTTTCATTTGGCTCTTCAGAACACTTGCTCAAGACTCTGTCAGTAGTTTCAGTGCAACACTTCAGAGATGAAGTATTGCTAAAACATATCCATACATTTTTTAGATCTCATGGTGGCCGCATTCATAGTCATGTTTGTTTTTTCCCTCCTTCCACTTTACTTTTGCCACAAGGTTTTTTTTTTCTTTTTAATCCTGACCCTAGTCGAGGATGCAAGCTCTATTTATTATTCTAAAGGCTGGAATTAATGGTGTTTTCTTCTAATACTAACCAAAAATGAAGCTAGACTTTCTTGTATAGAACAACAGTTTTTTACTGTGATGTTCACCATGTTAGTTTTGTATTATAGCATTAATCACCACATTTTCACTCAAATACCAAACTTCTTATTCATACTCTCTGACAGGCATGTCCAGACATCCTCCAGCTCCTGATATCCCTACCTTCTATCCCTTGTCTCCTGGTGGTGTAGGACAGATAACGCCACCTCTTGGCTGGTAAGATCCTCTTGCTGCTGCTTAGACATATGTTCACACACATCCGCTCTAGGATTATTGAATTAATTGTAGAATTTATGAACTAAGAAAAACATTACTACAGTGAGAGAAGTGACTATTTTATTTTAGCTTGAAAGATCAAAAATGTTGATCTTTGAAATAAATTGGATCTGTTTTTTAACGTGCAGAAATTGAAATACATAGATTTCACTTTGAAGTGAGAATAGTTCTTATGGCTCACACTTATGGCTCTTGGCATTTGGTAGGATTGCAGAAAAACAGGTCTCAAGGAACTAAAGATCAATATTTTTAACAACCCAAAATTGCAATGACTTGTAACAAACTTTCAAGTACGGATTTTTTTTAACTGAAAACTGCACCAAAATAGAGAACAAACTTTATATTACATTCCTTACAGAAACGGTAAGATTTGAGATAAGTACGCAGTTACTGGAGAGTTCATATATTTTGTTAATTTTTAACACTAGCAGTATAAGGATCCTACTCCCATGCTCACAGTAGGATTCCTTCAGGAGCTAGTATTTACGTATAGTGTCTCCCATCACAGGATGATCAATAATGCTTGACACTTACTGTCTGAGAATCTCCAAGCATTTTAGAATGGATAACAAATATATATAGTTATAGGAGGACAAACTGAATGCAGAGGGGTTAAGTGAATTAGAATCCCACGCCTTATCACTCAATTCTGTGCCCTACCTAATTAGGGCGACCTGGTGTCCTGATTTTATAGGGACAGTCCTGATTTTGGGGGTCTTTTTCTTATATAGGCTCCTATTATCCCCCACCCCATCCCGATTTTTCATACTTGCTGTCTGGTCACCCTATACCTAATGGTAAGTATTATCATCCCAATTTTAGGTTGAGGGGAAACCAACATACATTTCAGACCAGAATATGCAAGGTGCTGAGCAGCCTCTCAACTTAAGGAGCGTGTCTTGTTTATCTTAACCAAATGAAGATTGAGGAGAAATGATTGCTCTAAATTCATCAGAGGGATAAAACAGCAGGGAAAGAGTCTTTAAATTAAGGTCCAAAGTTGGAACAAGAACAAATGGATATAATTAGCCATCAAGAAGTTTAGACTAGAAATTTAGGTTTCTGGTGGTCAGAGGAATGAAATTCTGGAACAGCCCTCCAAGGGGGGCAAAAATACATAACGTGTTTTAAGACTGAGCTTGATAAGTTTATAGAGGGGATGGTATGATGATTGCTTATAGTGGCAAATATCTCCAATGGCCAGAAATAGGACACTAGATGGGGAGGGCTCTGAGTTACTATGGAGAATTCTTTCTCAGGTGTTTGGTGGGTCTCACCCACATGCTCAAGGTCCAATTGACTGCCATATTTAGAGTTGGGAAAGAATTTCCCTCCAGATCAGATTGGCAGAGAGTCAGGGAGTCTTTCACCATCCTTGGCAGCATGGGGCACAAGTCACTGGCTGGCTTGAACTAGAGTAGAGTAAATGGTGGATTCTCTGAAACTTGCAGTCTTTAAATCAAGATTTGAGGATTTAAGTAACTCAGCCAGAGGTTATGGGTCTACTGCAGGAGTGGCTGGGCAAGGTTCTGTGGTCTGCAGTGTGCAAGAGGTAAGGTGAGACTAGATGATCATGATGGTCCCTTCTGGACGTAAAGTCTGACTCTGAGCTCTGGGCCTTGTGGAATCAGGACAAAAATCACTTGCTGAAAGCCACATAGTAAGTTAATAGCAAAGACAGAGCACCTGATTTCCAGTTTAATGTTCACTGGTCTCGAGACTGAGCCGCTGCCTCCACCACTACCAGATGATTTCTAGTGGTCCTTTTGCCAGCTTTGGTTAAGTGACAACACTTCTTCTGAATAGTTTCTTGATCCAGAAAGTGGGAGGGTGTGGAAGGGAGGAAGGAAACTGAAAGGAGAAGGAAGAAAAGGAGAGACTAGCTAATTGTCAGATTTGGAAATCTATTCAGCAGTGCTCGCTCATACCTGAACATATTCCACAGTCCGTTATGCTCTGCCTCCTTCCAGCTCAATTCTGTGCTGCAGCATTACTGAGATTTCTACCACTTTTTTTTTTTCTGGTTTTGAGCACTGTTCTCCACCCCACCCCCCAACACACACGCTCACTTGAAGTGTGAAAACTGTTATCCTGAGCATTATAAATACTAGCAGCTTTGGAAATCCCAGTTTTAACACTAAATCTGTCTATCAATAAGTGTTTGAATAGAATTGATTGTGCTTAGTCTTTCAAAGCTGGATCAATTATTCTGTCTGAACTTCGTTACTTAAGTGCATTAATCCTTGTTCAAGAGTTGCATCAACACCAACTGGAAGTAAAGATGATGTGAACTAAGCAGAAAAAGTTCAAAGTGTTTTGAAGCATTAATTGGTGATAGAATTCCATATAGAGAGACAATATCTTTTAAGAAATTCTAAAGAATGGAGGGATTTCAAATGAGCTGGTTTTAGTCACTTGATTGCGCAAAAACAAAAAAGAGCCTTAAGCCCAAGTGACTAAAATGTACTTTCATTTTATTTATATTTTATTAATAAATATAAAGTTTTCTTTAGCTTCTTAAAAGTGCTGACAACTTGTGACATGTTATACAAGATGCAAAATGAAGACAGTCCTGCGGTTTCAAAGATTCCCCCCCCCCCCCCAAAAAACTCTCCAAATAGTTCTGTGGGACTCACTGTAAATACACTAACAGTGGGCCAGATTCTGGTACTCGTACATTGATTGCTTTGGGACTACTGTTACACAGGAGTTGAGGGTACTGGAATCTGGCCCAATGACTTAAAATTAGGCAATGGTTTGGTTTTTTTTTTTTAAACAAAACCTAGATAATGAATATCTTTTCAGTGGGCGAGAGAGAAATCTTATTCAGTGCAAGCATGTAGACACCCATGAGCTACAGAATACATGGCAGATAACTGTTTATGCTACCATGCTGAGTTCCCATCAAGTGCTTGTGACTCTAGGGTATCTTTTAATACAATATCATATTATTGATGGGTTCCTTTCTTCTGTGACCTCAGGCAAGGTCAGCCTGTATATCCCATCTCGAGTGGATTCAGGCAGCCATACCCATCCTCACTCTCAGTCGACCCTTCCATGTCCAGGTAGGTGTAGGAGGTGAATGACTGAATGGGGAGTAACTGCTGGCATTAAAGGGCAAGTTGCTCTTCTGCTTGCATCTTGGTCTGCCTTTGCTTACTTTTCAGTCAGCGAAAAATGTATGTATAATTTTTATTTAAAATGTTTGTGTATGTACAGTTTGCCTGGATCCCACACTAGTCTCATTCAGCATTTTCCTGACAGTCAGTGAAGTATTGACATTAGAAACACTTACGAACTGTGTTAACCGTTAATCAAACCATTTAATATAAAATGGGCATTATTGTTAGACACACTATATTAGGAAATACCCAAGATTTTATTCTTCAAATATGAAACCAGGCAAAACTTCTCATTCTAGTTTGAATTATGTAATTACACTCTTAAATAGTTCAAATTGGGTAGTGTGCCATGTGGAAATATGCAGAACTACTCCCAAGTTGGAATTTCTTAGCCCAGAGCTATTAGAAGGAAAGGGATGCCAACAAGCTGTAAATACACACACTGTCTGTACTGGTGTGTGAATCAGGCACTATGTTTGCATATTAGTGCAAGCAAGCAAGCAATGCTAACTGAGACTTGGCCATGCCAAACTCCAAATCTTCTCTGTGTAATGCTTTTGCACTCTGGAAAGATGCCTTACACATCCTGTGCTTGGTGTACACAAGGTTGCAATGTCCCATCTCTGCATTTTGCTTTGCTTTCACACTGGGATTTGGATTGTCCACTTAAGTGGTGGTCTCCTCGCAACTTTTTATATGGGTTTCTCTGTTTAATTACTCTTCCTCTACTCCTTTTCAGGTAAACTACAAGCATGTCTCAGTCAGGGTATCCAAGAGGAAAACAGCTACTCTCCCCACAACAAACTTTGCCCCTTCCCAACCTCATTCTGTTGGGTTACTACGTTCTCTTGTGCAAATCACTGTAGCATAAGCTTTAACACTAACAAATGCAGTAAACTGCTCTCTTTTTGGGCTTGATCCTGCAAGTACTGACCACTTGGGACGGCAATCCAGCAAGCTACTGAAGCACGTGCTTGCTTTGACAGCAGTGAAACTATTTCGCATGCTCAAAGATAAGCATGTGCTTAAGTGCATTGCTTGACTGGAGTCAGAATGCTCAGCACTTCTAGGAGCGCACCCCTGATTAAGAGGATGATTTTTTTTCTTCTGCCTTGACATAATGAAAGGGAAAGAAATCTAGTTCTGGAAGAACCAGTTGGTTTTTCCTTCCAGAATACCAGATTTGCATTCAGAGTTAAAAGATTAGCGCAGAGTGTTGGAGAAGTAGGGTTATAGGGGAAATGATCTTGGACCCTTACATGTTTACTTTAAAATGTTTTGAAAAGCAAAAGGTTCAAAACTAAATACAGACGTACCTATGGGGTTTTTTTTAAAGGACTCTTCTCTTCCTTTTTGCTCCCCCCCCCCCCCCCCCCCGCATGGCAGTTCCCTCCTTTGTTGGCTGGTGATGGATATTTTCAGTATTTATATGCTGCTGTGGAAATGCACTTTTTGGTTAAGGGAATGTGTATTTTTATTGATGTCTAGTGCAACAATAGATATGTTGCACCTCCTTGTGCACATTGCCATCTCTTTATCTGAGAGGTAATAAAATAACTTCTTCAGTCCAAAATGTTGGCCTATTTTGAATAAGCTTAGATACAATGCATGAATCTTTGCTAACTAATTTTTACATCTTCTTCGTTGCAAGCTCTGTAGTGTTCTACTGCTAAAGTACAAGTTTTGGATATGCAGCCTGTTCTTCCTATTGTTACAGACTCTCTACTTGATTTGTTTTTAGGTTTTCACATCATATGATTCCTGGTCCTCCAGGCCCTCACACAACTGGAATCCCTCACCCAGCTATTGTAACACCTCAAGTCAAACAAGAACATCCACACACTGACAGCGACTTAATGCATGTGTGAGTCTGCCTCTCTGTGCTAGCCCTTAAATCCTGAAGTGTTTGCAGATTAATAGTTAAAAGGAGAGCTGAGAAATAAAAAACAAAACAAGTGTCCTTCATGGTCACTCTGAATTATGATTCTGTAAAAGTTTACCATAACTAAAGTGGGGAGTGGATGGCTCATGGGAGCACTATTGATATGAAGCCTTTATTTCTCGGCCACTCCCTCGAATGTTATCTAAGGTGGTAGCTGCCGAAAGCTGTTTTGTCATTTGGTGGCTTATCTGAAGCTAGTGAGCTGATAGTCAGTTTCTAGTGCAAATGTGTTGACTGTAAAAACCACCACTATACTTTGGCATTCTTTTTAGCAGAAGAACACAAAGGGCTCAAGAAATAAATGGGCAAGGAGACTGAGCTACCTTTTCACCCCTAAAGATGGCCTTCCGGAGCACTGTGGAAACATGTTGGCAGAGTGTTTGTTTCATGGATAAATAAAGTACAATTTCATTCATCGTCAAGGACTGCCAATCCAACACTCTCCTCCTTGAGCACTAAATTCAGTTCTAAATACAGAATACAGTAGAACCTCAGTTACGAACACCTCAGGAATGGAGGTTGTTCATAACTCTGAACAAAATATTACGGTTGTTCTTTCAAAAGTTTACAACTGAACATTGACTTAATTCAGCTTTGAAACTTTACTAGGCAGAAGAAAAATGCTGTTTTTAGCCATTTTAATTTAAATGCAACAACCCAGAAACCATTTCCTTGCCTCATCAAAACTTTTATTAAACTTTCCCTTTTATTTTTTAGTACTTTAACACAGTAGTGTACAGTATTTGCTTTTCCTTTCTTCATCTTCCTCATCTTCCTCTTCCGCCTTCCATCTCCATCATTTCTCGTTCCAAATGAAGCATGTAGTTGACCAGTCAGTTCATAACTCTGGTGTTCGTAACATTGAGATTCTACTGTAAGTTCGAAAGTTGCAGTAGTAGATAAAACACGAGCTCTCACACTTAACATACAGTAGCACATCCTTAATTTGAAACTGAAGCTTGGAAATATTCCTCTCAATAACTTTTAGGCTAAAGGTAAATAGATACTGTGTCTTTTCCCCCACCACGTTTTAGGAAGCCTCAGCACGAACAGAGAAAAGAGCAAGAGCCGAAAAGACCTCACATTAAAAAACCTCTGAATGCTTTTATGTTATACATGAAAGAAATGAGAGCAAACGTCGTAGCAGAGTGTACTCTGAAAGAGAGCGCAGCTATCAACCAGATTCTTGGCAGAAGGGTATGTACAGTAATATGTATATACTAGTAATTGGTGTATATTGCCTAAAAACCCTCTAAAAAGGCTAACTTCCTGGCTTGATGTGCTGACTAGAATACACGTATTAACATCGTTAGTAGAAGCAAGGATATGCAACTAAAAATAAAAACGGTCATCTTGGTTTCATGCAGGGGAGTTAGTCATATCATTAGACTTACCCCTCTCTTTTAGGTCCAGTGCTGCAATCAAAAAGTTGTGATTGTGTCTAATGTGTATGTTACCAAGGACTGTCTTAATATTTTACTAACTCCATCTTGGGAGTAAAAAGCAAGTGGAAAGAGACTTTTATTAGATTCAATTGATCTAAAAATAAATGCAGGTTCTAAGTAGGACCACAATCATAGAATCATAGAATATCAGGGTTGGAAGGGACCTCAGGAGGTCATCTAGTCCAACCCCCTGCTCAAAGCAGGACCAATCCCCAATTAAATCATCCCAGCCAGGGCTTTGTCAAGCCTGACCTTAAAAACTTCTAAGGAAGGAGATTCTACCACCTCCCTAGGTAACGCATTCCAGTGTTTCACCACCCTCCTAGTGAAAAAGTTTTTCCTAATATCCAACCTAAACCTCCCCCACTGCAACTTGAGACCATTACTCCTTGTCCTGTCATCTTCTACCACTGAGAATAGTCTAGAACCATCCTCTTTGGAACCACCTCTCAGGTAGTTGAAAGCTATCAAATCCCCCCTCATTCTTCTCTTCCGCAGACTAAACAATCCCAGTTCCCTCAGCCTCTCCTCATAAGTCATGTGTTCCAGACCCCTAATCATTTTTGTTGCCCTTCGCTGGACTCTCTCCAATTTATCCACATCCTTCTTGTAGTGTGGGGCCCAAAACTGGACACAGTACTCCAGATGAGGCCTCACCAATGTCGAATAGAGGGGAACGATCACGTCCCTCGATCTGCTCGCTATGCCTCTACTTATACATCCCAAAATGCCATTGGCCTTCTTGGCAACAAGGGCACACTGCTGACTCATATCCAGCTTCTCGTCCACTGTAACCCCTAGGTACTTTTCCGCAGAACTGCTGCCTAGCCATTCGGTCCCTAGTCTGTAGCTGTGCATTGGGTTCTTCCGTCCTAAGTGCAGGACCCTGCACTTATCCTTATTGAACCTCATCAGGTTTCTTTTGGCCCAATCCTCCAATTTGTCTAGGTCCCTCTGTATCCTATCTCTGCCCTCCAACGTATCTACTACTCCTCCCAGTTTAGTATCATCCGCAAATTTGCTAAGAGTGCAATCCACACCATCCTCCAGATCATTTATGAAGATATTGAACAAAACCGGCCCCAGGACCGACCCCTGGGGCACTCCACTTGACACTGGCTGCCAACTAGACATGGAGCCATTGATCACTACCCGTTGAGCCCGACAATCTAGCCACCTTTCTACCCACCTTATAGTACATTCATCCAGCCCATACTTCTTTAACTTGCTGACAAGAATACTGTGGGAGACAGTGTCAAAAGCTTTGCTAAAGTCAAGAAACAATACATCCACTGCTTTCCCTTCATCCACAGAATCAGTAATCTCATCATAGAAGGTGATTAGATTAGTCAGGCATGACCTTCCCTTGGTGAATCCATGCTGACTGTTCCTGATCACTTTCCTCTCGTGTAAGTGCTTCAGGATTGATTCCTTGAGGACCTGCTCCATGATTTTTCCGGGGACTGAGGTGAGGCTGACCGGCCTGTAGTTCCCAGGATCCTCCTTCTTCCCTTTTTTAAAGATTGGCACTACATTAGCCTTTTTCCAGTCATCTGGGACTTCCCCCGTTCGCCACGAGTTTTCAAAGATAATGGCCAATGGCTCTGCAATCACATCCGCCAATTCCTTTAGCACTCTCGGATGCAACTCGTCCGGCCCCATTGACTTGTGCATGTCCAGCTTTTCTAAATAGTCCCTAACCACCTCTATCTCCACAGAGGGCTGGCCATCTACTCCCCATGTTGTGATGCCCAGCACAGCAGTCTGGGAGCTGTCCTTGTTAGTGAAGACAGAGGCAAAAAAAGCATTGAGCACATTAGCTTTTTCCACATCCTCTGTCACTAGGTTGCCTCCCTCATTCAGTAAGGGGCCCACACTTTCCTTGGCTTTCTTCTTGTTGCCAACATACCTGAAGAAACCTTTCTTGTTACTCTTGACATCTCTTGCTAGCTGCAGCTCCAGGTGCGATTTGGCCCTCCTGATATCTTTCCTACATGCCCGAGCAATATTTTTATACTCTTCCCTGGTCATATGTCCAACCTTCCACTTCTTGTAAGCTTCTTTTTTATGTTTAAGATCCGCTAGGATTTCACCATTAAGCCAAGCTGGTCGCCTGCCGTATTTACTATTCTTTCGACTCATCGGGATGGTTTGTCCCTGTAATCTCAACAGGGATTCCTTGAAATACAGCCAGCTCTCCTGGACTCCTTTCTCCTTCATGTTAGTCCCCCAGGGGATCTTACCCATCAGTTTCCTGAGGGAGTCAAAGTCTGCTTTCCTGAAGTCCAGGGTCCGTATCCTGCTGCTTACCTTTCTTCCCTGTGTCAGGATCCTGAACTCGACCATCTCATGGTCACTGCCTCCCAGATTCCCATCCACTTTTGCTTCCCCCACTAATTCTTCCCTGTTTGTGAGCAGGAGGTCAAGAAAAGCTCCCCCCCTAGTTGGCTCGTCTAGCACTTGCACCAGGAAATTGTCCCCTACGCTTTCCAAAAACTTCCTGGATTGTCTATGCACCGCTGTATTGCTCTCCCAGCAAATATCAGGAAAATTAAAGTCACCCATGAGAACCAGGGCGTGCGATCTAGTAGCTTCTGCGAGTTGCCGGAAGAAAGCCTCATCCACCTCATCCCCCTGATCCGGTGGTCTATAGCAGACTCCCACCACTACATCACTCTTGTTGCTCACACTTCTAAACTTAATCCAGAGACACTCAGGTTTTTCTGCAGTTTCGTACCGGAGCTCTGAGCAATCCATCCCTAGGACTTGTCTACGCTTAAAATGCAGCAGCAGCATAGCTGAGGCTTCAGTGTAGACACTACCTGTGCTGAGAGGAGGGATGCTCCCATTGTTGTAGATAATCGTCAAGAGGTGGTAGCTAGGTTGACAGGAGGAATCTTTGCTGTCTACACCAGGGGTTGGGTTGGTTTACTGCATTGTTTGTGATGTGAATTTTTCACACCACTTTGTGATGTAGTTATACCAACCTATCTTCCTACTGTAGATCAGACCTTAGAACTATCCATGCCCAGCATGATTAAACTAGCCAAGGAGATATAGTGAAGCTGTGTTGCTTTGGTACCTTGCATTTTTACTTTACTTTAGAGATTATCAGATCAGAATACGTGCCAAGTAACGTGATTAAAATGCCTCTGTCTGTCTGTGCAAGTTCTAAGACTGCCAACAACAGTTTTTCTTTCTCTTCTGGGACTTCTTTAGTTTGAGCTGTGCGTGCCAGCTACCTAAAGCCCTTGGCTTTTAAAACAGAGTTTGGTGTCAATATGATTCCGGTTCTGTTTGTAAAGAATATTGTAAACTTTGCTTCCTGACTCCATCAAAGCATGCTTTATTTGATTATGATTATTCTTTTTTAATGTGGCCAGAAGATTGAAAATTCCCATTTGTGCTTTAACAAAGACTGAATAAGCTATTTTGTGTGCATCTTGAACATTTTCTTCCTCCCTTATGCAATACTTTAGATGTGAGAATTTCTGCAAATCCCCGTTTACGCAATTGCAGTCAACCTGTGTAACTTTTGTCCTCTCCCTGGAATATTCCTCTAAATACACAGTACTTGACATAAAAATTATTTAACCTTTATATGGTGGTGGCACCTAGAAGCCAACCAGGTTGGGGCCCCATTGTGCTACGTGCTGTAGAAATATACCGATTGTCTCCGCCCAAAGAAGGGGTAACATGTACCTTAATTCATTTCCTGGTATTTAGCGGCTTAAAATTAGCCACTCTTTATGTTCTGGAAGGGCACGAGGCACCACTAGGTAACCTTAACTCTACATTAATGAAGTTTTGGGGTATTTAATTTAATCTGGTTTATTTAAAACAATAATTTCTCTGCATCCCCATGTACCACTGCCCCTGGCTCCTTGGCAGTGATTAACCTGGCCACAGAATGAACTGGCTGCATGTTAATTCCTTCACTGCCCCTGCATCATCTCCTTGTTTCTCTGCCTGAGATTAGTGGAGCAGTTCACACATCTCTGAGCTGGCTGACCCCAGTTGTGTAAATGGGGATTTGAAGAAGCTCTGAACTATATGGGATTATGGTGGCACGGCTATGCTGGTGTACCCTTAGCCTTCTCAGATGCTGGCACACGGGGGGTCAGGGAAAGAAGGGATCATTTCCTGCCATTTCATCCTCCCCATTATGTGAGGTGTTCCCCGTCTGGCCCTCAGTTGTTGCCCAATTGATGGATCTGTGGATGGAAGGCATCTGCCCCCACTTCCCAGCTCAGCTAGGACAAGAGGAGAAGAGTGCGGGGGGGCGGGGTGGCACTTCAAACAAGAGGGGAAGATATGGAACTGACAGAGCCCCTGCCCCTAATCCCTGCCCACCCAATATCTCCCTATCACACCTCATCCTGCCTACATCTGCATCGTCTCCCCTTGATCTCCTTCTCTTGCCACCAATCCCCATTTATCTCTCTCCCCTTGCCAAAGCCCCAGAGCCCTGTCTCCTAATCTCCCCTCCCAATCTCTGCACACTCTTCACTGCTCCAACATCCCCGTGCTGCTCCATGAATTATACGACTTTGTAAAATGTTGGGTTTTTAGAAGGGATGAATCTTGGGAACAATGACCCCAAATTTGGACCACTAACACTACCCAGCACTCCCATGGGTCGCAGCAAATTTCAAGACCGTCGGAGTCTGTGTATGGGTTTTAGAGCCTGTAGAATCCACCTTAAAACAGAAAATGAAACAACTTTAACTATGTCTATAGCAGAGCTGTTTCTCTGCTATAACATGGCTACTTGTTCCCTCCAAATGAAGAAATCTGTTTAAACAGTGAAGTCTCTCATCACACCCTTCTCCTCCAGTCTAGTTTCTTCTTCTAGCTCTTCTCTCTAGTTTTACAACATTCATGTTATTCCTTTGAATACTTACAAAATGAAACTACCACGGTATCTCCTGTGCCTGGCAGTCTGACCACACACCCCTCCCCCTCTTCTTTGAATCACTTCATTGGCTGCCCCTTCTCCATCACAAACTCAAGTTTCTTGTTACTGCCTTCATGGCCCTGCCTAATGAGACTTGTTCTCCTCCTCTCCACTAATCATTCCAGCCTTGATGCTTCATTTTGTTTATCTCACAAATCTCAGAATCTTTTAATTCAGGCTACCCCACTAATCTCACTAATGTACCTCAAGACCTACTTTTAAGGTGTGTCAGCAGCTTTATGTGGCTCTTACTTTCTAACTAATCCACCCCACCCCATCTCCCTCAACGAAACAAAACAAACACAAAACCTATGCTGTGTGTGTGTGTGTGTGTGTGTGTGTGTGTGTGTGTGTGTGTGCGCGCGTACGTACATGTACCTTTTGAGTGTTTGTAACCTTAGGCCTGGTCTAAACTCAAGTTAGGTTGATCCAGGTACATCGCTCAGGGATATGAAAAATCCACACCCCAGAGTAACACAGTGAAGCCAACTAACCCCCGGTGTAGACAGTGCTAGGCCAATGGAAGAATTTTTCTGTCAACCTAGCTAGCTCTTCTTGGGAAGGTAGATTACCTGTGCTGATTGGAGAGCCCCTCCTGTTGGTGTAAGTAGTGTCTATGCTGAAATGCTGCAGCTGCACCACTCTAGTGTGTCAAGTGCAGATGAGCCCTTATTTGCTATCTCTCCTTCATCCCCTTTCATTGCCTTTTGTCAATTAAACACAGGGATGTGGTCTTTGTCTCAAAGAGCTTGTATTTTGACACCTTTGCAGGCTTTTGGGCATTCTGATGCTATTGTGGAACGGTGACCTCTTTGACAAACTCCTAGGTGCAAGTGGGAAGAGTTCCTATTCTCTGAGCCTCTCGAGAGTCTAGGTTTTAAGTTGTCAGCACTCTGGGATCAGTCAGAACTGTTAACTGTTGCACCCACCACAGGCAAATATTAGATATGTCTTCTGATTTAAAGAAAAAAAAAAGAAAGAAAAAAACCCATGAAAATTGCAGAATCTGACCAAATGCAGCTTTATGGGTCTTTCATGTTTACTCTGTAGCAGAATTATAATTTATCTACAGATTATGATGGCTCCTAATGCTTTTTTTTTCTTTTTTAAAGATCAGTATCAGATAATATAATAGGGCATTGTTATATGCCCATAAAAGCCAGGAAATGTAGCCTTAAGGCTGCAAATCTAGGCTATTATTATAGCCTTACTAGCATCATTATGCCTGCCCTCTCAACTCCCCCATCACACTTGGCATGACTTTGTGAATGAAGGTCTCTGTGCCAGCTCCAATGTGCATTCTGAACTCTGAATTCTTTTGATGTCCTGAGTTCTTTTTTTAGACCCTGAACTTAAATCCTTTATATTTTTATTTATTGACATATATAAAAATAAAAAATGAAACCTTAATTTGCATGTGTAGCTGACTTGCAAGAGATGTGATATGGGAGAACATCTCCTTTATGCAAAGGGGCCTCTGCACTTGTACAAGAAAATCTTCTGCAAGATTTTGAAGTCCAGGCTTTGTTGGATAGTCCAGGAGTCTGAACAATTAAGCCAATGAGAAATGAAACTTGTGCTGCTCTGCCACATCAGAAACAGTTACATGACCTTTAGGAACCGGTGACCCCAAAAAATAAAATGGAATTCCTCGTGCCACTGCACTTTCACCTCCTCATGTTACATGTAAACTTCCTACTAAGTTTTGAACAGAAAGATGAGCTTCTTTTATTAGAAAGATGTTTCTATTTTCATGGTCATATGGCAGCTATATTCAATGCATCATTTTGCTCTGAACAGCATAATCTTCCCAAAAATGTGTCTTGTCTTAAACACTTTCCTAAGGATTTTCACTTTCCGTGCATTGGAGCAGAAATGCCTAAACTGGCAGCTATTTGAGGTACTCTGACCTTTCTAGTCTAGCCTCTCTTTCTATTGAAAGCTGGCTGTCGTAGTTTGTGTCTGCCTGCTGCCTGAATGGCGTTCTTTGTGTGGAATTTGTTCCCTAGCTGTTACTTTCCTTTTACTGGGTGTCCCCAGATTGACTGACTGCTCAGATGTAAAAGACAAACATTATTTATTCTGGAGTAGTCAGTGCTCTTTGGATAGCATTGAGATACCATGCATTTAGCCTGGTAGAAAGCCATAAATAGGATAGATTGTTATGCTTTCAGCTACATATTGGAACTTGCTAAGTTAAACCCAAACCTTTACTGTGCATCTTAAACCTAAGTGTCAAAAAGAAAGACATTAAAAGGACATTGTTGACCTGAAATCCTAGTCCTTTGTTAAAAGTAGTTAATTTCAGGTGGGCACTCCTGCTTCTGAGTCTCCCTGCTAGTTTGTCACATCATTTATTTTTAAAAACAACTCTTCCATGTTGTGTGAAGAATCCAAACAAACAAGGGAAATGGCTCCTCTGGGGAAAACAGTGAACTTGACTCTGCACAAAAAAGTTATATAAACCCTTTAGTTCTGAAGTAGAAAAGGGTTGGACACTGACCCTGTTATCTGGCAGTGCCCCACCAACTATGCAGGTTAGATTTTAAATGTGGGTAATAACAAAGCATCCCTTTTTTGGCCTTTGGAAAATTCGCTAATGAAGCTAGGAAGATGAAAAGGAGAAATGTCCTTGTTCCAGTATTTTTAGAAACTTTTTTCTCTGCACCAAGGAGCCAGCAAAAGACTGGTTTAGTTTGCAGGGGGACAGGTCACAGGCAGAGCTGCAGATGCCACTATAATGCTGAATTGATGGTTACTAGGATGCAGTTGGGCTATCTGGTTGCCTTACTGGTGCAAACCTGCAAAAGTTAATTTTCTATATTACCATAGTGCCTAAGAGTCCTAATCATGGAACAGGATCCTACTGTGCTAGGCACTGTACAAATACCAAACAAAAAGTCCCTTCCCCAAATAGCTTCCGACGTTCTTTCTGTAACTTCATTTACCAGCCTTCAAGTTAGTCGCGCCTATAGGAATATGGATATATTAGTTGTTTTTAAACCTAAGACAGGAGGCTCTCTTGTATTGGAGCCTTACTTAGGCTCTCTCTCCACTGTGGAGAGTATGCTAGCATAGCTATGCCAGCATTCCCTTGTACCGTAGGCATATGTCCTGTATGCTGATGGGAGGGTTTTTTCCATAAATTTAGGAACATCGCCTCCCTGAATGAAGTTAGTTTTGCTGATGAAAGCATTCTCCCATTGACACAGCTGTGCCTGCACTGAAGGTTCGGTTGGCATAGCTGTGTCTGTCAGGAGTGTGGCTTTCCCCCCCAACCCTGGCCAACGTAGCTATCGCAACCTAACATCTGAGTGTAGACCAAGCCTTAGGCCTAGTCTTAACTTAAAAAAGACCAGTCTCTGTACGTTGCTTGGGGCTGTGAAAAAATTTGCACCAAGTGCTGGGGTTAGGTTGACCTAATCCCTGGAGTGGATGCAGCAAGGTTGTTGAAAAGTTCTTCCATTGACCTAGCGACTTCCTTTTGAGAGAGATTAACTACACTGATGAAAAAAACCCTTCTGTCAATTGTTAGAAACATCTACACTATGGTGCTACAACTGCAGAGTTTGACTGCTGCAGTGTAGATGTATCTTTAATGTTTGCACTCAGATATGTGAAATGGAGAAGATAGCATAAAGGAAAACTTATTTTTATTACCAGTACTGTGGACTTCTCACGTGATGGTGGGCAATCATGGCTCCCTGAATAGATTATATGGAGAATCCTGTAGTTGGCATAAACAAATTTTGTCCAGCTCCAGGCAGCTGACATTTATAATGCTGACAAATGTTCAAATGGTTGGGTAGGAAATGCAAGAGCTTGTGATAAGTAATGAATTTCTTCTCCACTTGCAGTGGAAAAGGACCAAAAAAGGGTCACAGAAACATTTGTTCATGAGACACATTGTTTGGGTATGATGTATTTCCTAATTTAACACTTTGTTTGTTTTATATCAAGTGGCATGCTCTCTCCCGTGAAGAACAAGCTAAATATTATGAACTAGCTCGGAAAGAAAGGCAGCTACATATGCAGCTTTACCCAGGCTGGTCTGCAAGAGATAACTATGTAAGTCATTCACTTGATGGATATTTTCAACTAGTGTTTCCTAACTGATTTTTACTGTGAAAGGCTCTGGGAGGTGGGGTGGTCAAGGACCATAAAAATTTAGCCTTGTATTTACTTTCCTTTAAGGAAATCTGCTTGCTTGTTGCATTAGTGCTTCTTACATCACAACAAATTAGTGTAGAACTGAGTGAGTGAAGTAGATATTTAATGTTTAAATAAATCTGAGATTGTCAAAAGAACCAAAGGGAGTTTGGGCACCTTAAGTCCCTTAGACTTCTCTGAAAATCCTAGCCTAAAATGACAATACATATAGATGTGAAGACCAAAACTTTAAACATCCAAGTTTGGAAAACTTTGTAGCCTTAATACTTTCTGACTGAGGCATTCTGTCTTGAAATGCATGAGCATGATGCCTCATATTTTTGTGAAAGAGGAAACTCAAAGTTCAACATGTAGAATTATTGCATTAAGATTTCCTCCCCCTCCCCAAGATTATCATATGTCCTATACAATTTCTTGTATTACTATGTATAGCCCTGTGAAAGTAACTCTCTTCAAATTTCACGTGCTGTTTTCCATTTGGTCTTGGCCGATGACTATCCAAAAATCTTCATCTTTTGAGAGAACTTCCACAGAGTGGCCACTTTTATAGGAGAACATAAAAATCCGTGTGTTTGCAGCAAACAGATCTTTATCTCAAATCTTAAAATTTTCCATTTCTCCAAAAATCCTAAATTATTTTGAAATACCAAATCAAGTTGTCACGAAGGTTTTCAGCATGTGAAGCCACCCTGAGTAAGATCCAAAGTGTAGGAAAAGACTTATTTTCAGTGTTTGATCGGATGGTCCTTTACTGTAACAGTGCCTTGGGTAGGAGAACCAGCACCTGTGTGAGGAAACGCTGGCAATAAACTAGTTACCCTAATACACTTGTCCTTTCAACCTGGGCAACTACAAGATATAGGGAAATTAGGTTTGATGTCCATCTCCAGTGCAGCACATCCAGATTAATGACTGTGTCGACATTATTTTCAACCCCAAATCAGAGCGTGCTGCTAGCCATTACATTCTGACAATGAGGCAGAAGTGCCATGTTGAGACTCTTGGGTATTCTGATACTGCAAATGAGGGCATTCCTGTTTTTGGTGTCACCAACTGTTTTGTGTAGTACTCGATCACGCTTCTCTGGGGGCATGCATATGATGGACACAGCATATGATACCGTATGCTCTTGGACGCAAGGTTGCAGTACCTTTCTCTCATCAGAATACAGTTCTGTGTTAGCAGAGGTGATGAGCAAAAGAGCCCAGTAAAGAGCAGTTTATCACTTAAAATAAATTGCTTCAACAGTGATTTGCTTTTTTTTAAATGGTCACTTTGCCTGGTTATGTTTGAATTGGACTTTAGACTGGTCAATATACATCTAGTACATGAGGTATAAATACCCTTGAATGTCACTATGTTTTGGGGCTATTAATGTACTGGTGGCTTAGTTTTACACAACATAGTCTCTCCCCCCCCCCCCCTTCAGGGTGATGCTTTTGTTTTATTCGGGTGCTCTCAGAAATCTCATGAGAAGGAACATTTCCCAAGTGCATTGTTGTTTAAGGTGACAAGATTCTTGGCAAAAAAAAATTTTCTCATGGTATTCTTGAAAAGACATTGTATTGGGATCCTCGTCAGTAAAGAGGGAGAAATTGCTAGCAAAACTACATCTGTCATTTGACAACACCATTATGGGAGACCCAAGAAAATAGTGTTAATGTAGCAATGTCTGAGCTGCCAGAATTTAATACCTTTTTTGGGGAATGCTGACAACTAGCTTTTCCCGAATTTCCTGATCTAATTTCAAATAGTTTTCATCTACCTTAATGCTCCAGTGTATTCATAACTTCACCTCAGATGACAGGGTCAAGCAAAAAAGGTCTTGCTCTCCTGGTATTCCCAAACTGCATGTTGCATCATGACCACTGCTCTGTAAAGAGGCACTCTCTAGCGGTATAGGTGGCACAGGGTGCTGATGCGCTTTTGAAGACCTTGAAGTTTGGTTTAGCTCAGGAGTTAAGTGTTTGGTCTTGATCTAGCCTCTGGAAGTTTATTCATATCCAATTATCTGGTGCTACTGGCGCTCTGCTGAGGACAGGCAAGGAGGTGAACACCAGAAGTGATGCAGGCCAGGATTGGAAGAGTGCTGTGTGGAAATTGGCATAACGTTTGGTAACAGACGCTTAACAAATACTAGCTGGGTCACCATCCCAAGGAGGTTTAGAAGACCAGAGTTTTGATAGCAATGTAGGGCAGGAAAGAAACGTTGCTGAAGGATGTAGAGATGGCAGTTAGAATGGGCTAAGGCCAACAGAAGCTAAAATTGTGGGGCTAGCTAAAAATGGAAGCTTTGTAAAAGATCACAGATGGGGCCCTGCCCTCTTTCATGTATGAAGGGGGAAACTGTTACTGACACATTCTTCTACTGTGTGGGTTGGCATGATTGCCATGTGATCACATAAGTGCTCATGTAATGTTAAAGGAAGGCAGGAGTTCTGGTCACATGTAAAGCCTTTCATGGCCTATCCTTATCCATTCTGTTGCATTCAGTGGCTAAAAAACTTTGTAAAATCTAACACTTTGTGCCTTCATTTCTACATGTAAAGTAGACATACCTAACACACGTGTATTTGGAATTTAGTGTCTCTGCAAAAGTGCTTTGAGATACTTGAATAGAGGAGCTGATACAAATCAGGAGTTGTTCACCAATCCTTTTGGCTGATCACTTTACCTATTAACATGAGAGCTTTATCCTGCCACTCATGAGTAATATGGTAAACACAAACTGCATTTGAACTCAGTATATTCCGAGCAAGCTTCTGGTATCATGTAGTTGATTTTAAAAATGTCTTAGGCCTGGTCTATGTTAAAAAGTTAGGTCGACTCAGGTACATCGCTCTGGGGTGTAAAAATCCACACCCCTGAGCAATATAGTGAAGCTGACCTACCCCCCAGTGTGACCTACCCGCCTAGGTCGACAGAAGAATTCTTCCATTGACCTAGCTGCCACCTCTTGAGGAAATGGATTACTTACTCCGCCAGGAGAACCCTTCCTGTCTGCATAGGTAGTGTCTACACTGAAGCACTACATGGTGCAGCAGCGCAGCTGTACTGTTGTAGCATTTCAAGTGTAGACAAGATCTGATTTGCAAGGAGGGCTTCTGTGTAAATATGTCCCTGTTCAGATGGACTGGCTATACCTACCTTTTTTTTTTTATTATGCCACTACTTATCAGTCCATCAGGCAGCAGAAAGCAAATTAGCCCGAGTTAAAAGTAGTACAACTTTTTATAGCATAAAACCTCAATTAGAAGGTAACTCTTTTACTTTCGATTCCCCTAAACTGGATTGAAAACTAAATATTACCTTATATTTATGTATAGTATCTTTAATTCTGAAGGATGCCAAAGCAATCTATATAATAAACTATTTTGTCCATCACTGAAATACAGCTGACTAGGAGATGGAACACTTATACATCCAACAGTTTGATAGTGAGTAAGAATACTGTAGTCAATTGAAATGGCATTCGTGAGTGAACAGCAATCTTCATGACCACAATTTGACTGGCATGATCATGGAGAGCTTCAAAGGAGTAATCCATTCTCTCAATACCAATAACACAAATATTGCATGCGCTTATGTAACAAAAGTTGTTCCAGACAGAATGTCTTACTGTTTGTTGTTTTCCATCTATTATGGTGCATATAAATGCATGTCATTATGTTTCAGAGGTAACGTTCCGCAGTTAGTACCACATCTACATGAGTGGGGCAGTTCATGACTCTTTGAGATATTGTTTCAGGCTCTTTGCAAACTCAGAGACCATGCTGCATGGATTTTATACTAGGTTCATGTTTTTAAAAGGTTATCTTTGCAAGCACAAGGACTAGCAATTTTTTAATGAAAATTTAGTTTCCGGAACACAATTCTGCTCCAAGGGTGGCTTCTATGGCAAATTCTTCAGCCTCAGGACACACAGGACCTTGATTTTACAGTTAACATACTTGACCAAACTCTTACTGGGTGATTTATAACATGAGGGCAAGTTTAGTTGCCAGCTATTTCTGCACCTGGAAAACCTTTCTGTTGGTGTCACATGAGACTGTTTGTTTCTTTCCTGTTAGATTCTAAGATGATCTATGAAGACATCTTAGGACTGTAAATTATGGCACTGACCTAGTGTTTCTACATCACCAAGAAAATATTTCTGCTGGTGGTCTACCTGTGACCAAATAATGCTGGCAAATGCTAGGTGTCTGGAAGACTTGTCACATTTAAAAAACGCATTCTAAGGCCCTTGCACCTGTTTCTCCATAAGCACGAAAAGGGTAAAACTGTGACTACAGTTGGAACAGCTGGAAGAAATGTGAGATTGGGTTTAACTACATTGAAAATGCTATTGCTTCAATGCCACTTTTTCACAATATCCTCCGATTTGGGATGTTATGCACAGAATTCGTTTAATGGTTAGTGGGTGGAGGTGACACAGGGAAAATAAGTCTCTATATATAGAATGGTATGGTAAATTCATCTATCTTCCAGGGGAAGAAAAAGAAGAGGAAGAGAGAGAAGCTACAGGAGTCAACAGCAGGTATGTTGTGAGTGGCTCTCTTGTGGTGGTGGTGGTTTTTTTTTTTTTTTAAATAAACCAACCACACACACACACACACATCCACCCACCCACCCACCAGCACTGACTGTTCCATTTCAGCTTTCTTTCACTTGTTTCTGATTCACATCTTTTTATATTTAAAATATTTTATTTTGAATGTGAGTGATTAAACATGCATCAAATAGGCATTTTCACTCTCAGATAGTAACTGAATATTTTCACTTTGGATGAACTTATCCATTGCCATCTTTATTGTCTTGTTTTGCTTGCTTATTTCCTTTACGCCCATTTCCCTATCATACTTAGACTTAGAAGAAAGTGTATCAGACCTGTGATTTGACACTAAATAATCCTTTCATGTAACTTTAGTAGCCACTGTAGTATTTCCATTGCGTTTTTACATTTTAGTTTTTGTACACTAACAGCTGCCTTATAGGTTGGCTCAAAGCATCAGTGAGGTCTTTCTTTTCCTTTTACTTGAAAAATATATTTAAAAAACAACAAAATGGCTGGTATAAGAACCATAAAAAAGAACAAAACAAATTATATAATATTGTATCATAAAACTTATTTGGAATGTGCAAAATCTCTTCAATGGAAATTTGTTAAAGAACAACAATCTTCTACAGGTACAGGCCCCAGAATGACAGCTGCCTACATCTGAAGCATGGTAAGAACATCTCTAAAGCTTTACTGCTAAAACTCAGTTGTAAAAGAGACACTCTAGTAAAACTACTTAGATTTAATGCTACAATTAAATCTAAATTTAGCACAAATTATAGAAATACCATATCCCAAAGAAACCTTGTTTTGATTATTGATGGTTTTTATACCGGCTATGTATTAGGGATTTACCACCTCCCTTTTCTTATTTACATTTTTCAAACAGACCATACCTCACTGACTAGCTGTAAGTCTGCCTGTGAAGCACAAGGATGGCTTTATTAAGCAACGTAAACCCTTCCAGCCAGCACGCCACACAAAATTCATAAAGGGCAGGTTAGAGTTGTGCTTTATAGCACTGCAATTAACTTGTTGCTGGTTGGCTGGGTGCACTGGTTTGCTTTTTCTCATAGTCTTTCTTTAATTGAAAATGATTCATAAACACTAATGAAAAGCAAGGTATAAGAAAATAGACTATATTTCAGCTATTAAGAATTTTTCTCCCATAATGATTGGCTAAGTCTCAAAGTGATTAAAAAAAAAAAAATCTGTTCTCCATTTTAGAGATTTTTAGAGATTCTTCTCTCCATCTCACTCTCCTAAGGTAGATCACTATTAATTTACACAATGGATATCCACTAAAGGCATCTGGTATGCTTATCAGTATAGACTGTACCCAGTGGTGAGCTGGAGCCAGTTCACTAGAACTGGTTGTTAAATTTAGAAGCCCTTTTTAGAACCGGTTGTTCCGTGAGGGACAACCGGTTCTAAAAGGGCTTCTAAATTTAACCGGCCAAAAGTGGGTGCTCCAGCCTCCTCCTCCTCCCCTGACCGTGCCGCCCCGCTCTGCTTCTCCATCCCAAGGTCTGGCTGCTGTAACTAGGAGGCAACTGGGGGTAGGATGGATTCAGTAGCACATCCTCACTTTTGTGAAGATTAGCCTCCGGTTCCAGCTTCTTGGCAGCAGTGCCGCCGTTTGCAAAGGCCGCCTTCTCTACCTCCTTTTGCTTCTGCTCAGCCAAGAAGCGCTCCTCGGCATCAGAAAGGTACCTCTGGATCATCTCTTCCTGGTACTGGTGCCGGTTGCTGGTCTTGAGGTGGCCAGCGAAGATAAACTTCCGCTCACCCTGCATGGCTGCTCGCAGGATGCTTAGGCTAAGTTTCACGTCGTTGCTGTATTTATAGGGATCTGACTGCTTCTCGGTGCTCACTTGGCCTGGGCAGGTTTTCTCAGCAGAGGCCGACAAATCCCCTTGGGAAGTTTCTTCTTTGCTGCCTTTCCTCGCTTTTAAGGATCCTTTCTTCTTCTTCTCCAAGGTTTCCCCCTGCCCATTGCTCACTCCTCCTTTGACAGTTTTACTGTGCATCAAGCCACCCATGTTCTTTTTTAGCTTACTTCCCAAAGTCTTGCCAAAGCTGCCCAGCTTATTAGCAACCGAGTCGGTCCGTTTCTTCTCTTTCTCCTTGTCTTTGTCCTTCTCTCTGTCTCTCTTTGGCTTCTCTTTCTCCTTGTCCTTGCTGCTCTTACTGCCACCGTTGCTGGTGGTACTACTGCAGACAGATTCCTTGTCCGACTCCCCAGATTCCGCCGCTGAGCGGGCATCATCTCCGGCGGAAGCAGTAGGGGATTCTGGCTGGGCTAGAGGGGCCTGCATTTCACACGGCAAGGTGATCCACTTAACATTCATGTAACTGTGCAGCAAATGTAGTTTTGCTTCCAATGATAATGTCACACTTGCTAGTTTGACATTATCAGTGTCATCTCTGTCCCACTCCCATTCTTTCCCAGGATCCACAGCGAAGTGCACGGGAAGCAGTTTGTGTTCAGAGTCAGTCAGAGGGATCACTGCTTGATCTTTTATGGGTTCCTTCTGCTCCATGGATACTAGTGCAGAAAAATGGGCTTGATCATATGCCAATACCAAAGGAGAGCGATGACATTTGTTGGCTGGAACCTCCAGGGGCAGATAGATGCCTCCGAATGGTATAGGAGCAAATGCTTCTCCTCCAGAGTCTCGCAGCATAGTGTCTGCCACTACTACAATAGGCCTCTTCAGCACATGGGCAAGAACAAAGACATGGAACTCCTCCAGGCTCTCGTACACTGGCTCTTCAGAGCTGTCAACACCTCCACAGGTGCCGCCGTTTGTACCATAATGCATGCGGGGCTCACTGGATGCAAGCTTGATTAGCTCATTCCATTCCTTTTGCCACTCCTCTTCTGTGTAAACAAGGCCAGACTCTTTGTTCTGCTGTGTTTGCTGCCACCGCCACCTCCGCTGGAGCGCTTCCCTTTCCACACCTTTATCCATTAAGGTGTAAAGCGATTTGCGCAGCATGAGATCTCGATCATGGAAACCCCACATACCAAGGGAGGCAGCATGAAGCAGGCAGTTCCCGTCGCCTGTCGTCGCCAGAGGAAGTAGCCTTTGGCAGCTGGGATCAACGTTAGCCCACCAGTTCAGGCGACCAGCCTGTTCCAGTGCTACCAACATAGATTGCTCAATGAGATCTCGCTCAATGAAACTGCGGAAGTCCTCTGTGTACACGGTGAGATCGGGTAACTGGAAAGTGCAAATGGGCATCTCCAGCAGATGTTCACTGCTACCATTGCTGGAGACGTGGGAGTGGGCCAAAGAGACAATGGTGGAGCTAGCATGGGAAATGCCCTGAGACAGACGTTTCTCTTGAACAATGTCATCTTGCCGCTGGAGCGGTGGCCGCACTGGTCGAGCAGCTTCTTTTTCCAAGGATTTAAAGTTGCTTTCAACTACCTGAAAGGGGGTTCCAAAGAGGATGGCTCTAGACTGTTCTCAATGGTAGCAGATGACAGAACGAGGAGTAATGGTCTCAAGTTGCAATGGGGGAGGTTTAGATTGGATATTAGGAAAAACTTTTTCACTAAGAGGGTGGTGAAACACTGGAATGCGTTACCTAGGGAGGTGGTAGAATCTCCTTCCTTAGAGGTTTTTAAGGTCAGGCTTGACAAAGCCCTGGCTGGGATGATTTAACTGGGAATTGGTCCTGCTTCGAGCAGGGGGTTGGACTAGATGACCTTCTGGGGTCCCTTCCAACCCTGATATTCTATGATTCTATGATTCCATCCCCCCCCCCCCCCGCTTCCTGCGAATCAGTTGTTCACGTGGGAAGCCGGGGCGGGCTGAGAAGCAGGCCGTGGCTTCCCGCTCAGGCCCAGGGAGGCAGAGGTGGGCGGGGGGGGGGCACGAGGAGGGCCATGCCCGGGCTGCAGCAGGTAACCCGGGGGGCGGGGGGGTGCAGGGGAACCGCTCCCCGCCCCAACTCACCTCCCCCACCCTCGGCCTGAGCGGGAAGCCACCGCCTGCTTCTCAGCCCTCCCAGGCTTCCTGCCAAACAACTGATTCGCAGGAAGCCGGGGGAGAGGGCGGAGAAGCCGAGCGGGGCAGCATGTTCAGTGGAGGAGGCGGAGTGGAGGTGAGGTGAGCTGGGGGCGGGGCAGGGAGCTGCTGGTGAGTGCTCTGCACCCACCAAATTTTCCCCATGGGTGCTCCAGCCCTGCTCCCCCCAGCTACGCTCCCCTAGGAGCCAGAGAGACCTGCCGGATGCTTCCTGGGAGCTGCTCCAGGTAAGCATCTCTGGGACTCCCCACCTCAGCCCCCGGCAGGTCCCTCTGGCACTTAGGGGTGGGCACCCACTACCGTGGCCCACAAGACCCTCCTGCCTGGTTCTGGGGGCAGTCAGGGGAGGGGTTGGATGGGGCAGGAGTCCCGGGGGGTGGGGGTGGGCAACAACCCCCTCGTGGGGTGAGGAGGGAACCTGTTAAGATTTTTGGCAGCTCATCACTGACTGTACCACAGCAGAATTTTTGTTTCTCTATCTTTGTGCTGGAAGGACGTTCAGCTTCCTCCTCTGTAAGGAGATCCATTTTTAGAGGACACTGAGTCAGCTGAAATATTTCATTTTCACAATCTAATTAGCCCAGATTGTACCTACAAAAGTCCAAGTGTTTCAGGCACCATAACAAGGTTAAATACTAATATGGACAGGTCCTACAGAGCAGTGACTCACCAGCCAGCATGCCCTCTCATGGCTGGGCTTGGCAGGATCGCCTCCTCTGTCACCCCCTCCTTACAGCCTCTTTGGCTCTGCAGCGGTCTGCTGCTTCTCAGGCTCGGCCCTCTGAGTTCAATGACCTTATGTCAGGTTTTTGGCCCCTAAACCTGAGTCCAGTAGTCCTTCCACTTTCTTGTCTCAGGGCTTCCGGTAGTCTTTATATCTTGCATCAGGGGGTTTCACACCACCTTCCTAAGTTTTGGGAGGGGAACCCAGATCCCCCCAACCCCTCTGGGTTCTGGTCCTAAGACGTAGTGAAAAGCCAGCGTCTGCTCCCTCCAACTCCCTGCTGTTCCTATGCTGGTCTGTTCCTAGGCCCTCTTGCCCAGCTCCTTTCTGTCTCTGGTAGTGAGCAATACTGCCCAGAGCTTTTCCCCCAGGAGATCTGGTTCTTTTATCCACCCCTGTAGTTTCTTAGTCTCTCTCCTGACGAATTCAGAGCTCTTTTCTCAGGAGAGAACTCCAGGGCCTACTTTCCTGGGCTTCTTTCCCCTTGTGCCCTGAAACCTTCTCTTTATATTCGCCACGAAGCTCCTCCCCTACATATTAGCCTTACTTGAGCCTGAGATGGCTTTTAGTTGCTAATTGAGCTCACCAATGCCCCTTAACCCTTTCATTGCCAGTGTGGAGTATGAACCACATTCCAGGTCCCTTCTTTCTCTCCCACCTCCTGAAAAACTTCTTGCTACAGAAAGAGAATGCATGTAGCTACTGAATCTTCTATTATTTGTTTCCATGGCTGACTTCATGCTTTGAAAGTAGCCAGTAAAACTATTATCTACTGAATGTACAGCTGCTTGTGCTCTACCAGAGGAATACAAGCTAAGCTACTCTACTATTTCCTTTGTGTTATATGCCACTCAGAATGCAACTCACTACCCTTCTGCACGTTATGCTGTCATGTTGTTCAGTCTAAAGTGGGTTGTGTTGAAGAGCTATTTGTTGTTTTCAATAGTGAAATCTGAGGGGTGCTGTTTTGTCGAAATGAATAGAGTGGAGGAAAATATACAAGTAAATGTAGGGTTGGATGTTTTGCCTTTTATGCAAAATTTCAGAAAATCTGACCCTGACTCCTTTCTATAATAAACTTGACTTTTTATTAGAGTCTGCACAGCAAATATTGCTCGGAAGTCAGATTTCTCAGAAGTAAAAGTGAATGCCTTAAGTATTAGACTCAGCAGCTCCTTCCTAGCAATCTCTAAATACAAGTTTTATTGAGTACTGTGCTAAAACACACGCTCTGTACCATGCATAAAAACAGGCTCATTCTTTGTTAGAAACTCCTCTGCAAGCAAGTCCTGTTGCTTATTCACCTGAAATCCTCTTCTCTGAGACCTCCCTATTATTTGTAGAGGTGATTTATATAGTGAAAAGCTCATGAGGAACAAGAAGCAGGAACAGATTGATGCCTAAACAGCAAATATCATATCCCTAATGATAAAACAGAAAAAGGAGCCTCTAGTAAATATTGTCAATTGTATTGAAATTGAAAATACTTAGGAAGGGTCATTTTTTGCGGATTATATGCATGTAGATCATGTGGAACTTGTCTACTTTTATTATGCAGGTATACCAGGTAGGATGGTTCTTGTTGTTTTCATGGAATCATTTGCTCAATAAGAGAACAATGGTGGCCCAAGTATTAAAATTGGGAGATACAAACCATTATACTTCAGTATGTGACTAAATATCCTGCTTGGCTCAACTTTTATCTCCTCGACGAATTTAATAAAGATGTCATGTACATGGTTTAATCTTGGGCTTTAGAGTTATGATAAAACTGATCTTTTGACTTACTATCATCACAGGTCCAAATTTAAACCTTTTCTGAATTCTTGTAGATGGGCAAAATACTTAAGTGGTTAAAATCTGTTAACGTGTAGGACTTACCAAACTTCAATATATTCCATTCTAGATAAAACAGTTAAACCTCTTGAATATTGGGACATTTTTCATTTTTTCTTGGATTGCTTTGATTCTCAGAACAGATGCTCTGCCTCAAGTGAATTATTTGTGTTTGGAATATTTTTGTGAACTCTGTAGATAACAAAGAGAATGTTCTTACAAGCTGAAATAGAAGTGGATGAATGTGTTGCAAGTGTTTGTGTTTTTTTTCCCCTACCTGGCGTGGGAAGTATTATAATACCTGTTTCTCTATCCTCAAGCAGTTTGTAACATGGAATTTGAGAATGGTAGGTATCTTTTTCTCCATTGGAGCTGAGCTGTCTTGTTTGTTCCTTGCAGATAGCTTTTTTTGAATGACGCTTGTTGATACAGTGATTCTGTGTGTGATTATAAGGGCAGTGCAAATGTGCTCCAGTGAGAAATACGAATGGGCAGATTGATTCAGAAAACATAAGTCCACCAAACTTAAGACTGGACAACGTTTACTTTGAAGGCTAGGATAGGTGTCCTTTCCAAACCCAGTCCAGGGTATAGTTTGCCTACAATAGGCATCAGTTTCCTTAATGTACTACAAAGCCCACAATAGGGCTGTTGCAGTTTGTCCTGGCCAGACATTTGTGAAATCTGTCTCTGGGACTTCCCTGGGGATGAGTGATGATGATGCATTTGGGAGTGCCCTTAAAACGAGATTCACTAAAGGGTCTGAGAACTGAAGATCTCAGGGAAGCAGAAAGTGCTAAATTGGCACACCACACACCATCTCTACAAATGTAGGGAATCCATTGGAGGTCAGAGGGCAAGTGGTCAGGGCTCTGAGGATAGTTGGGAGAGGGAGCAAAGAGAGAGAATCCTTAGGTCTAAGCAGGGGAGATAAGCCTGAGATTTCTGTACTAAGGGGAGTGTAGTTGAAAGAAGGATGAGACGGGGGAGGGGTTAGAAAAAGAAAGATGCAGAAGATACATTCAAAGAGAGATGGGTTAAGGCAGTGGTTCTCAGTCAGGGGTACATCAACTCATCTAGATATTCGCCTAGTTTTACAACAGGCTACATAAAAAGCACTAGCAAAGTCAATACTAACTGAAATTTCATATAAGACTTGTTTATACGGCTCTATATATGATACACTCAAATGTAAGTATAATATTTATATTACAATTGATTTATAATTATGGTAAAAATGAGTCAGCAATTTTTCAGTAATAGTGTGCTGTGGCACCTTTTTGTCTTTTTGTGTCTGATTTGTAAGCAAGTAGTTTTGCTGAAGCTTTGAATTTGAAGACAGATCAGATTTCTGAAAGGGGTACAGTAGTCTGGAAAGGTTGAGAGCCTCTGAGTTAAGGTATAGGGAAAGGTGTGCCCACACCTGTTTGAGTGTATCCAAGTTAAGCCAGGGCCTCAAACTTTTTGCTCATCCATCATTTAATGAGAACTAATTGCTTTACGAGTTGCTCACCTCTCCACGTGTGAATACCAGTAAACTTGTTACTGCTCCACTGTTGGTGATTTAAAGTTAGTTTTCATTTGAAACCCTGCTTCATGCTGATCTGTCTGCTGCATGAGACTTGGAGACTGGATTCTGACTAAGCTTAATAAAGTTGTTTGAAAATGGCATGCTGCAATGCTGAGCTCGGTGCCTGGCCTTCCAGTGTTTGGAAACTACTCTGTGATCCTCAAATGCATATGGCAGATTTGAAAGCATTACAGAATGGTCTCCAAATGTATTTTTGTGGTGGTGGTTTTAAACAGATATTGCCTATTTGTTGGGAAAATGCTTTTTCTAGAATAAATCTTAAGGTTACAACTTACCAATGGTAAAAGTTGCATTTTTGGTGGAGAGGGTGGCTTCAGATCAATGAATTGATAATGAAAACATCTTTCTTGAGGGGGCAGGTGAGACAGCTTGTATACTCTGAATGCAAGCATCCTTCGCAAACCCATAAATGGCAGCAACTTCTGTACAGAAAGTGGAGATTTCAGATTCCTTTATTGAATTTTTATTTTAACAGAATCAAAAAAGCTGCTTTTTCTCATTATGAACTGAGAATAACTACTAAATTGCTGGAAAGGTACAACTAAAAAACAAACTTACAAAAAACCTACTCTAGATTGTTACACTGAAATGTGGAAATATTTAACTTGACATGTACAAGAATTGCGACTGGCATATCACTTAATGATTTGCACCCTGCCATTTGTCAAGTTCTCCACTAGTTAAGGAGTGATAAAATAATTACGAATAAAGCTGGGAGAATTAAATATCCTTATTTGCAGCTTTCAACAATTTGGTAGGACTAGCATTTAGTTCAGCAGCACTCTCAAACATGAGGACAAAACCTGAATAATTTTTATTTACAATCAAAACATATTAAAGAGGCTTATTTTGACTGTGTGTGTGTGAAGTTTAAGTGGAAGATGAATTATTTTACATTTAAGTATCCATTCCCTTACAGGAATATTGGAACAAAATGCTATTAAAAAAGGGGATGACATTTTAAATAGTGGGTAACTAACTAATCCAAAACAAGAAAATTTATTTCTAAATAGTAGTGGAAATGAGTGAGACGATGACAAGAATAATGTAAACTAGATCAAACCTACTTCCATAAATAATACATGGAAAAGAACTTGGTCAGAGAGTTTCCTGGCCGATGTCATGTAGAAACATAAAGATGAAGTACACATCTTATCGCTTGTGTGGTAAAGCTCTTTAAATTGCTGTTAGATGAGCAAAAAATAAAAGCAATCCAGTGACAGATTGGAGAGCTCAATAAGTAGAGATCCTGTAGGTGTGGAGAACATAAAAAATGTGACCCTGGATGTGTTAATGTGTCAGGAGTTGTGGGGGGTGGTTATTTACTTTAATGCTTATAAATTTCCTTTGTGGCTCACAGTGGTGTTCTAGTAAAGTGTGTTTGGATACAGGCAAGGTGGCTGGCAGCAAAAGTATTTTTGAGGTGTAAACGTTGTGACCCTGGCAGAGAAGCAAGAGAGAGGTGTTCACTCTAGTATGGCTTATCAATAACCTAAACTATAATGGTGAAAATAATTACCCCGCCACTTTCCCTTAAAAATGGCAATATGACTACAACAGTGAATCTAATTTTAAGTCTTAAGTGACCAGCAAAGTGCGTGGTCTCCTCTGATGCATTATGATGTATAAAGCTTATTTACATTTTTAAAAAAATCTGTTCTCACATGAGAAATTAGGTCTTGTCTACCCTGGAAGCTCTCTGTTGGCTGGAGAACTAGGGTAATGATGATAATATCATGTTTTGAGTGAGAACCAGGCCACTGAGCAGAAGATAATTTGTCAAGCTATTTAAAATGTTTTTGTTGAAACAGGTGTTAATATCAGGGACTAACATTTTGGAAATAGGTATCTTTTGTTGAAGCTTCAAAGAATGTGTAAAAGCACATATGGACTTAACGTATACAGCAGGTCTGCCAGAAAACCAAGGGGAGATCAGATTTGATAGTGACATTTCTAAGGTGAAAGACAAACAAATAAGTCTCCTCCCTTCAGGTGTTCATACATTAAGAAGAAACAAAAAAGACAAACATTTTTTTCAAAAAAAAAATAAAAAAAATTGTCCTATTCAGGTTACACATAGAGAATACGGTGACACCTGTTGGGAGAGATGAGGAATAGAGCATTCTTCTACTATCTACTACAAATGCCAAAAGATAACAGAATAACCCTATTAAGTTTTTGTACCATGTCTCCATCTGTTACCTAGGGCATAGTGTGTGGTTTGTTGCTTTTGATTTTTAAGGGACCAGTAGCAGGTGAATCTAGGGTGAACATATACATTTTCTAACCTTTTTCTTTATAAATTTAAGGTCAAAGAGATTCCATGGATTTAAACTATTAAGTTGATTGGTATTGAAATCCCAACTTGCAATATTTGCAACCCACATACTCTGCTACAAGAGCTAGAAAGTGAAATCAGATGAGCTATACACAAGTGAAACTGACTTGTCCCTTTTCATACTCCAAACTTATGAAGTCCAAAAAGTAAGTAAATCAGTGTTGACTAATTAGAACCAACATTTTTAATTAATAAAACAAAACCCTATTTCAAAGGAAATTTCTGTGAGGCAGGGGTTGTTTTACAAGATCTTGAAATGTTATAATGATCCCCTCCATAGACAATATTAAAACAAACAAAAACTTTTAAGGTGTTATTGGAATGAGGGGGGAATGGGAAACTTTTGCTCTAATTTTGACCTTTGGGAAGGAGGAGGGGAGGCTGCTGATAGTCCACCTCCACACCTGCTCAAAATCGCATGGTTTAGTGAATTTAGTACCAGACAGGCAACTGAAGTTCTGAGTAGAGCCTTGTGTAGAGGATGGAAATCGTTTCACAAAATATTTTAAGATTTCAAAATCTAGATTAATTTCAAATGAGAAGGAAACCTGAAAATTTCAGAATTCTCCTTTACAAAAGTTATAAGTAGTTTCAAAATCAAAATATTTTGTCCTAAAAATGTTCAAAACATCCTGTTTTGACCTTCAGAATTTTTTCTTTTTTTCCCTCCTGAAATGAAATTTTGGCAAAATGAAGCAAATCATGAAGCGTTTCAGTTTCAATGGAACTGCATATTCCAACAGAATATGGTTCCATTGATGTTTCTCTGACCAGCTCTAGTCCTGAGTTTTATTTCCCCTCTTCCACTGGCTGGCATTTTATAGTACTTTGCACTTAGGAAACACTCTAACATTATGTAGTAAAGTAAACGTGAAAACAACCATCTTACAAATAAGCAACCTGAGGCTCAGAGGTTTTGACTTGGCAAAGTGACTTCTGCCAACAGTCTCCTGAGCCTGATCTGGTACTTAAACAACTAGCTCTCAATGCCCCCCAGACAAGTCTGTTTATTTAATCTTTGATCCTCTCCCCAGTTTAAAGTCTTTGACCCATGAGCAAAAATCTGAAGGTGTGCAGGGTTAAGGCTTCCACAGCTATACATATAGGTAGGGCCCTACCAAATTCATGGTCCATTTTGATCAATTTCATGGCCAGAGGGCTTTAAAATTAGTCATTTTCAGATGTTTACATCTGAAAGCTCACAATGTTGTAACTGTGAGAGACCCGATACAAAAAGAAGTCGGCGGGTTGCAAAGCTGTTGTGACGAAGGGAGGGGGGGGTGGGGGTGTGTGTGTGTGTGTGTGATGGGATTGTCACTTCTGCACTACCTTCAGAGTTGAGCTTTGACAGCAGCAGCCATACAGCTTCCTGAAGTCAGGGGAGGGTTCTGGAGGTGGGTCTGATCTCCCCTGTGCTGCTGGGAGCACCCCAGCCAGGGGGCTCCTAGCTGCTAGTCCTGGCCTGGATGGGGAAGGACAGGGACCTCTTCCCCTGCATGGATCTGCTGATGTAGATTCGTCTGTGCTATTATGTGAGCAGGTCCATTTACTTTTTCTGAGTCTGCTTCCTCATTATAAAAATAGGGATAATGTTTATGAAATCTGCTCTCATTTAGGTGGAATTAGAATTCTTGACACTGATTCCCAGCATATGCTTTTGGAAAGCACAGCCTCCCTCAGTATATTCAAAGGTCAGAAGATAGCTCCAGGTTCCATTGTGGAAAAATTTGCACTCGAAAGTTGATGAATGCTTTTTGTTAAAATAGTTGTGATATGTTTTTTCTTGCAAATTTATCCCCTCTTGAGTTGTTGTTGTTGTTTGTTAGAATTGGAGACAAATGTTTATTGCTATTTGCCTTATGTACGTACTCCACTTGAGATCACAACAGAGATAAGGTTTTTGTTTGTTTGTAGCAGTTGGTGGTTCTTAGGAAATGATGATTGAGCCTTTGGAATCCATGGTGCTGGGATAGTGAGTTCTTTGCATTGCTACTTTGCACTGGAAACTTTGGACTTGGGAAAGAGGGAGTTAATGGAGCTATGTAAAAACAGATGGCTGTAACATCGGAGAGATTTTTGTTCCAATATAAAATTTCTGAATTAACTCATTCATGAGCATAGGCTGAATTTTGAGGTTGGTTCTTCAAATCAGTGTTAAAAGTCTAACCAAAAACTGTACTTGCTATAGCTTAAATGACAGGTTACAGAGTAGCAGCCATGTTAGTCTGTATCCACAAAAAGAAAAGGAGTCCTTGTGGCACCTTAGAGACTAACAAATTCATTTGAGCATAAGCTTTCGTGAGCTACAGCTCACTTCATCGGATGCATGCAGTGGAAAAAAAATGTATAGCTTAAATGTGATTTACAAGGAAAAAAGTTTTTGCCATTTTTTGCTTTTTTTTTATCTGAAGAAATTTTTACTTGATTTACTTTTAAAGTATCAAGAATATCCAGTTTTCCCTGTTATTGCAAGCTACTTTCTTGGAACATAAGAGAATTGAAGGGAATCTTTCCTCCTGGCACTGTCAGGTGCTTGAGTTAGTGTTGTGAGTTACAAAATTTGAAACCTTGACTAAATTTCCATCTCCTCTCAATTGTGCAGGTTTTACTTCCTTGATACTTGTGATATTATACTCTTTCTTCTATCAGACCAAATCTTTCAGCAGGAATAGTGTAGACACGAACTGAATTTCTAATGTGTAGAATAAAGCAACCCCCCCACCTCTTCTGAAAGGTTCATTCCTTCAAATGTTCATTATACATCATAAAGCAGCAAAAAGGGCACAAACCCATTTTCCTCCCTTGCAGGTCTTAATATACTGATCATTCTTCTCTCAAAGAAGCTGCTGGAGTCTTGGCTGCCTCGAGGTAACCTGAAGTTTTTACTATAAACTACACAGTTCCTTGTCTGAAATGGAAAGAACAGGTCCAGAGTTTCCAGTATCATCCCTTCAAACACTGTAACAGTGATAGTTTGAGGGTCATCTTCAGGCTCTCTAGAATGCCTTTAACAAAATCTGCTGCTGGTTCTACTCCACCAGTGGGAGGGAGCCCATGGGCTTTAGGTAGCCACTGGCACTTTAAGCCCTGTCATTAACTCTGCTGTGGAGTAGGTTTGACTCATGTCGTATAAAACAGCAGCAGATGCTGCTGCATCAGCATCACGCTAGTAATCCCACTGTAACTACCAGCAATGGAGCCGAACTGGTGCTAGCATGGATGAAGAAACTAAGAATTTCCTGGGTAGATAAGGCCTCAGTGTGTGTGCGTGTGTGTGTGTGACTTTAAATGCTTCAGTCTAAGAATGTACTAGTGGCTTTTTTTTTCTTCTGTTTACTTGTGTCTTTAATATTGAGAAACAGTAGCAATAAGTTGGGCCTTTAGCCGTAGTTCTGCAAACTCCAAAAGAAAATAACATATTTGGATTTCTAATTAGTTTTGCTCAGGACATAGTTTGACATGTCATTCAAAACACATGAATAAAAAGCAGGTTTTGTAATTGAAATCCTCCCCTCCCCACCCTCTACCCTACCCTTCCTTCCACTGCCCCACACCAAAGTGCTGTGGAAAAACCAGGCAAATACAGCCCATTTTAAAGCACATTTGTTCTCAAATAGCCTTTTCCGGAGGGCTAGTAGTTCTCCCTTTTATCCACCACTTCTTGTAAGGCTATTTACACACCCCGCTTCCAATAACTGGTCTGAATTGGATGAATCTCTGTAATCCCCATCATCCTCCCTAAACTTTGTTTAATCATGAAGATGAGTAACTTTATTTTGTAACGTTCTGTGAGATGAAGCTCATAAGGCCTCCAGGGACTAGGATTCATTCCATTTCATTGCAAGGAGTAGGGAGGAAAAAGGTGCAAAACTTTGGTCACTTTTTTTGGAAAGCAAAAATCATTTGTTTTTTCACCAACAGCCAGTTGTGAATCATAAGTCTGGGGTTGCTAGTTGCTGAAGTTCAGCTTTATCAAAATCTAAGAGCTTTTTTATGTTTGATTTTATTTCCATTGAAGTTACTTATTCCAAAGACAGAGAGGGGTGTGTGTTTTCTGCAGTCTGATGTACAGTGCAAATGGCAGGCTGTGGCTCAGGCTCAAGACTTCACATATGTAAAATGTGACTTGCAGCACTTTCTTTGAAGCCTAACCACAGCCAGGGAACTGTAATTGCAGTCTTTGATTGCGCCGACTTCACTTGTGGATTGGGCTTTGCTGGGGCATGCCTGGCTTGGACAGACTTCAGCTGCAGCCCCCCAGTGAAGTCTCAGATGTGGGAAGTCTTCAGTCTCCTTAGCACATGCCTGTGGTTTCTTGAAAAGAATCCTGATTTGACCTGTTTTATATCTTTAAGGCAACTCCATAGTTGTTCAGGTTTTTTTAAAGGTACTGTTTGGTCTATCAGCAGTAGAAGTTACTTTCAAGTCCATAGCCTTAAAAAACAGGCAGCTATGGAAAACCATATCCTAGCCCTCATTTTCAGGGTAACTACTGTGTAATTTTCTGTAGTATTACCCTGGAAACAGTAACTTTAGGCCTCCTTTTTAACACCCCCTTGTACAATTGGAATCACATAAGCAGCCTCCTTCTACTGGTGGGGAAAAAGGAATGAGGAGAGGTTTTGAAAATGTGAGCCAGGAATTGCTACGATTGTACTTTGACTCAGAAAGTAAAGGTCCCAGTTTAAAAATGTAAGGCCAGAGCAAGGCCGTGGTCGTTATTTTAACCTCATGACTTCAAAGACGGCTTGCTGGTAAGGGAAGGGGGAGGAGGTAGGGAATCATCTCAACAGAAGAGCATTTCATTTCCTTCAGTGAAGTAGACATTGGTGGCTGCTAATGGGGAGTAGTTCTGAATCCCAGCACTTGTATCAGACTGCTGTGAACTACTGGCCTGGCGCCTCAAGGCCATTCCTCAACAGGAAGCTGAATGTTTTCATGTAAGACTGAGAGGAAAACCTTCTCAGGAAGAGCAACCTGGACCAAACCTTTGAAAACCTGGGATGAAAAGGCACAAAGTAAATATAAATCTGCAGGGTGCTCTCACCAGTGTTCCTCTGCTGTTTGCTTGGCCTCTTTCGTGCTCCTTGGAAAGGTAGAGCCCTTCATAACTCTTTGATCCCCATATGTTATGGAGCAATGTGCTACTTAAAAAAAAAATGCAGGAAACTGAAGAGGCTTTTTTTAGTTGGGGCTTGGGATGGTTTTCCAAGGAAATAGGAACTGAATTAGTCAATACAGACTGCGTCCGTTGAAACAGCTGTTTCTTTGCAAAGGGCACAACAGCTTTACATGCTGTTTTTGTGGCTAGGAAGCACAGCACCAAGTGGAAAATTTCCCTTATTCAGCTAAGCAGGGAGGAGGGTGATACAGAATGTGTCAGCTCTCCCTCAAATTACAGATCTGAATGGATTTAGCAGCAGGATTTGCATTTTCATTCTAGTGCAGTTCTGCTTTTCTGAAGCAGCCTTGTTTACTCTGTGTCTGTCAGCCTTCACCTTTTCTCTTCCATCAAAATAATGGTTCTTAGTGGACTCTATTTTGATAATTTAACTTACTGGTTGGGATTTAGGACCTGATCCTGCACCTACTAAAGTAAAGAAACATCTTGATTTCAGTGTGTGTTTGGATTTGGTCCCTAGAGAGCTTTAGCTTGTGTAATTGCTGAGTTAAATTAATAAGTTAACCACTGTCTAACCAATAGCCAACATGCAGTGTACAAACACCTTCTATAATGAGACTTCAATTTAAACTGCTGGCAGGAATGTACTTCGCATTTTCCAGTCTGGCACATCGGATAAATATTTGCACCCTAAGTTTAGTAGGCTTTAGTTACAGCTCTGATGACATGATAGAGCCATTCAGCAATATGATTCTCTAACCTGATGTCCGATTTGACATATTATAATAAACTAAGAGCATTCCTGACCCTTGGAATAATGTGTACACTTAACCCATTTGTTTGCTTGAAAAGGGTTTACCATCTCTTGGCTTACCTCATCCACAGTGCTATACTATCTCGTTTGTTAAATCACTACCACCTTTTCTTTAGTGTTTTGTAATTCTCCGCCCCTCCCCCCAAATGACTGGAGATGTTAAGGGACCACAGAAGGTGAAGTGGCCAGTTAACTGCTTATGCTAAACCATGTGTTTCACCTTTTATTTAGCAGAGACACTGAGTACCTTTTCCCAGACCCCATAGAGCAGCTCTGTGTAAACGCCAAAGCTTCTTTCTCTCTCCATGAGAAGTTTGTCAAATAAGATATCACCTCTTCTCATGGACAGCTGAAGAAATCTTTGGATTATCTATGAAGTCTGTGCCTGATATAATTCCAGTAATTTAAAAAGCTCTTCTAATGAGAAAGTTTAAGTGACTGGCAGTTGTGCAGTACCTGAAGGGTTACAGTTCAAGTAGATGTTGAGGGCATAACAGCAACACTGAGATCACCATTGAAGATTGATCTTTATGCTGAAAATACCTGATTCACCATCTAGCACTGTGGCATGACTCACTAGACAAGCACTGGGAGGAGCTATTTTATAATCCTGCTGTCTGGGTCAGGAGGGCATGGGTGACTGTTGAATCAGCAGTTACATAGGTCTCTGTTTGAAAGGGGTAGCTGTTAGTCTTTATAGGTCTCTGTATTACCTCAACCTGGCTAACTATCAGGATTGTTTATCTCTGGACAGGTAATAAGCAGTACTTAAGGCTTGCACTGCTGACCTTCTGCATGCCACAATATTAGCCATTCCTAAAATCCTTACAAACTCTGTTGTCAGATAATTGAGCCCTGTGGTCTCTGAGTGACCTACAAGCCATCCCCTAGCTGATAGGACAACTTGTTCTCTGTTTCACGCTATGGCAGGGGTTCAGAGGACACTGCTAAGCAGCCTCCCATCTGGCCTTCCCCCTAGTTGCTTAAAAAAAAAGATACAATTTCTTTGTTTCTAAGGCTATGTCTACACTGGCAACTGAATGACAAAACTTATGTCATTCAGAGGTGTTAACCCCTCCCCCACCCCAAAAGACAAAAGTTGTGTCGCAGCAAGTGCTAGTGTGAACAGCGCACTGTCAGCAGGAGAGCTGCTGAACAGCCACTACCCTGTGTGACTTTTAGTGGCACAGCTGTGGCAACAACAGCCATGTTGCTAAAAGTTGTGTAGTGTAGACATAGCCTAAAGAGAGTAGGGAGTGAGGCACCAACCAAGCTGGAGTTCTAATTGATGCCTACTATTGTTGTAATGAGATGTGAGGCTGTCTAATTCTCTAACAAACTTCTAGGTCAATTGTTGCAAGGAAATAAAGCCCCTCACAAAAGGGAATTACTTCTCTAAAGCTAGGTCTACACTGGCACTTTTGTTGCTCAGGGGTGTGAAAACACCCCCCACCTCACCCCATGACAAGTTTTGATGGAAAGCACTTCACTGGCAGGAGCTGCGCTCCCATGGAGGAAGCTACTGCTCCTTGGTGGAGGTGGTTTATTTTGTTACCGGGAGAGCTCTCTTCTGGTGATACAGCCACGCCGTTGTAAGGTGCACAGTGCTAGACATCACCTAACACTTTCTGACTTCCCCATTCTAGAGCTATGGGGACCTTAAATGTTAATAACGCAAAATAATCTGGTGAACATATAAAACAAGAGCTCTGAACATTCTACCTGGCTTCCAACATGAGCCAAAGCACTGCTAGAAACTCAGGTTATTCCCAAAGCACTCCCCTAGTGCAGCTGGTCCATGAGATTACTGTGACCATCATCATAGGCTTCCCCAGAGGAAGACAGGTTAAGGTGTATTTGTTCAGAGGGCTCCTTGAAGATTGCTTCAAGGACATTGGTTTTGGTTGACACTTTTCTCCTCTCCCTCTGTAGGTGGGAAAAGAAGTGCTTTCTCAACATGCAAAGTAAAGGCAGCGACGCCGGGACCCCTTCTGGAGATGGAAGCTTGTTAAAACCCCAGGTGTGTCCTTCATCTGTACAGACCACCCCCAGGGTCTTTCTAGGAGGTCGAATTCACCATGATGTCACTGCTAAAGACACTGAATCATAAAGACAATCACTGCCAAAACCCTTCACTACCGCAGGACCCCAACCCTGATTTATAAAAAGGAACAAATGAGCATTTCAGAACTCCCAGGTCAGCAGAACATCTTTCATCTTCTCCCTGCACTCCTAAGCCTCTCTCTCCATACTGAGTCGGCAACAGGTAGGTCAGCTGTCTCTGCCTGCTTCAGCCAACTGAATAATGTAGACTAACAGCTACCCCCATATAGCACATTGAAGAATGGAATTCATCTGGTTGAGGAAGACGCTCACCCTTTTTTTATTTAATGGTGCAAAAGGATCAATTTTGTTTTAGCTTTAAGAAACTTGAATGCTTTTATATTTTAACTTTTTAGTTTCTAATGTCACTGGTGTATATTTTACTAGCTGTGAGCTTTTAAATAAGCTTCAAGTATCTGATTTTTTTTAAAGGGTTTTTTTTTTCTGCCCGAGGAAAAAACCTATATGGAAAATGTGGCTTTTTGTTAAACTATTTGTAACAAATAGTGGCCTCTCAGTCTATGTAATAGAGTGTCTTAGAGAACTAAATAAATGTAACATCACAGTCAGCTGGTCAGTAGGCATGTCACTCCTGTTTCATTTACACTCTATAAACATAAGCAATACATCCAGTAAATTCAACTGCAGTGAGTTCTCACCCCTTTCCCTCCTCCTTGTAAAAACAAAAAAAAGCCGAGCACTTGAATTTACTTCACTTGTTCTGTATTTGTATCTGTTTGTTAGCCTGTTAGTGGGATTTTATGCCAGTTACTGAAATGAGCATCGATGTACCCATTTTTAAAATAGTAAGGCACAGCCTTTGCCAAAAATACTGTCAACTGTATTTTTTTTTGTCATTCCAGTTTGAGTTAATGTGCTGAGCATTTGTTTTTTTAATAAAAGCTTTGTAATAAAACATCACTTGTCTGGTTAAGAGTGATTACATGATCTAGCATGAGCCATCTCTAGTTTAAAAGGACTGCAGAATTCTTAGGATTGTTCTAGCTGAATCCATATTTTGGGACTTACAGATCTTCAGCTCAACATCCCTTTTATGGGTAACATGATTCTTTTACTCACCCACCTGCATTTCTAAGGGTCTTGGAAAAGATAGGATTTTTTTTAATGCACCTGAAACCACCTGTCCTCATAATCTCATCCTGGGAATGAGGAAGAGGTGGGGCTGGCTCTTCCTCAGACATCTGACCTAAAGGGCCCTCACTCTTTTTCTCAGTTTCCTATTGAGAGGTACTGAATGGTCAGCGTTAGCCTTGCAAGTTAGAGGCACATATTCCATTCTTACTGTTGAGTCCAAAAACTTACCTACAAGCAAGGGTCCTGAACCTGCCAACTGAATTCATGTAGTCAGAGGCTAGTGCCTAAATATGAATCTTATTGATGTCCATGGGGCTGGATCCAATTGGAGGTTGCGGGCCCTGGCTGGTATGGTCAGCTTCTTTTGTATTATCTCTGAACTATTTTCCTGAAAGTTGGTACTTCCGTGAATACCCATTGCCATGGACAACATGAGGTTGACTTCACTGCTGGAAGAAATGCACACAGAAGGGTTTCTGGAAACCGCATCACACAAACAGCTCTTCTGTATTCTGAAAAATGCAGGAGTGTAGTATTTATTGGTGTTATCAGACATTCACAGATTTTAAGATCAGAAGGGACCACTACAATCATCTCTAGTCTGACCACCTTCATAAAAGGTGATAGTACCTCATCCAATAGTTCCTGCGTCAAAAGCATATCTTTTAGAAAGAGCTCACACTTCAAGGTAAGTTGCTCCAATGATTAAATACCATCGCTATTAAGTGTTCCTTAAATCAGAATGACTACCTTCAGCTCATGTCTTTTCTAAATTAAAGAGGCATCTATCTCCCCACCTAGGTAGTTACTGACCATGATCAAGGCCCCTCTTAACTTTAAGATAAAAATATTGAGTTGCTTTACTATTGCACAGTAAGGCAGGTTTTCCAGACCTTGAATCATTCTTGTAGATATTTATTGAACCTTTTCCAATTTGTCCACAATATTTCAGTAATCTCACAAATCCCATAACAATGGTAATACCTCCCAACTTCTTCTCACTGTTCCTCTGTTTATACATCCAAGGCTTGCATTTGCTCTCTTAGCCACAGCATTGCCTTATGTGCGGCTGGTGAACCACCATGACCTCACTCCATCCTTTCCTGAGTCACCGCTCTCCCAAATAGTTCCCCATCCTGTGTTACCTTGCATTTAACTACATTAAATACATGCTGTTCAAGTGAGCCCAGTTTACCAGGTGATAGTTCTATATAGAACTGACTTGTCTTCATCACTACACTGATTTTTGTGATCTGCAAACTTTACCAACAATGAATTTTTTCTTCCAGATCACTGACACTTAATAGCACTAGGTCAAGAACAAATACCTAAGGGACCTCAGTAGAACTTCCTCTGCTTCTGTTTACATCCATGAGGACTTACACCGTAGTTTGAACTCTGCCTGTGCTTTTAACAGTGTGCTACCCTCCAAGATTTCAGCCTCAAACTGAAAACCGTGTTAATATAGCTAAATACAAGGTCACACTTACAGGATGGGGAGACTATATTTGATCTAATGCCTCTCACCAAATGCTATTTGGGAAAAGAGAAGCAACATCTCTGGAAAGTAAATTTAAGAAAGGGCTTAAAGTGAAAAAAATAATTTGTTTGAATTTCAACTTGGGCAGATCATTTAACATGTTTCAGTTCCTCACCAGGTCCCAAGCTCAGGGATTTTGAGAGGAACTGAGATGATGTGGTAATGGTCATACTAGAGTAAGTCACAGGGAGATGGATTAGAGGGCAGACTGGGTAAAACAGGCAAAGCTGCATGATACATGTAAGCTATCATACAGCTATTGCTACCCCCATGAGATTACAGAAACAAATGGATGACATGCAATGCATTAGTCACCCAGCTGGGAGGGACCTTCAACTCTGCTTTATGCTGACAGTTGGCGGGGTAGAATGATTATCTTTCTTGTGGTTTGGAAGTGAGACAGCTCCCAGTGGTGACAACTCAGTGAGTAGTAACTTAAGCAGTAGTCTGGGTCTCTTAGGGCAGGGGTTCTCAACCTTTTTCATTCTGAGGCCCCCCAAAATGCTATAAAAACTCCACAGCCCACATGTGCCACAACTGGTTTTCTGCTTATAAAAGCCAGGGCTGGCATTAAGGGCAAGCAGTGCATTTGCCAAGGCCCCCCACAAAGTTAAAATGCTCAGGCTTTGGCTTCAGCCCCAGTGAGTTTAACAGTGGCCCTGGTTGAGAACCGCTGTTTTATGGAATAAGGTACAAATTAGTGCATGTGAAATATTCAATCCATATCTACTACTGCTTATTATAATATTAGGACTTCCACTTCCTGTATGCAAGGTATATCTAGGGATACTAGGGCTAACACCATTTCACTGGGAAGCAGTTAGTAGTTTTGTCAGGCATCTTGGTAGTAGCAACACTGTGTTTTTGCTTTTGGGGGCTTAAGCCATATAACAGTATGTACACTACAGACCAGCCCCCCACAGCCTTCCCTTGGCTCTGTTTACACCCTTTTGCACTTAACCCCTTACCAGATCTTCTCTAAACACTTGCACATGTTAACTGTTGGGGAAAGAGTAGATTGGTGTAATTTAATCAAACACCAAGCTTAATTAGTTATTCTAAAATAAGAGCATCCACACACTAGTGTCTCTCTCCAGGGAAACTTACCACCCTCAGAAACATCTGTCTAATACCAAAGAAACAATCACTTGGTACAATCAATCAATCTCTCTTAATAAACCTCCAATTCTTGAGCAAACTACCAGAAGCTTGTCACAGGACTCATTTCAAACTCCACATTGATACTTGTTCTGAAGCGATCCGACTCAAGGTTCACTTGGTGGGATGTTTCATTTAATTCATTTCACAAGAGACGGTGTTTAGGCAACATTTACACCTATGAAATATTTAACATCCAAACACTAGCTTTGGTTTTCAACTCCTGAAGCTCACAGGCTGACACACATACTCTGACAGTACACAATTCATATTAAAATCTAGTAACCATTTGGCTGAACGAACGAACAAACAAACAAATCCAGTCGCAGTAGTGGGACAGTTCAGTATTCTTTCTGCCCTAAGGGCCCTGCTGTTACTGCTACTGGCTGAAGTGACTAATTAGCTGCCTCAGTAGGCATTTATTTGTTCCTAGAGTGTGTCTGAGCAGGCCAGCAAAGAAAACATTAAGAGGGAATTCTGTTCCATTTTCCTTTATGCACTGAGATATCTAAGGGAGGCCTGCGCCTTCCCAATAACTCTTGGTGGGGAACTTGTTGAAAACTCTTCTTGCTTACCTAAGATTAGGCTCCCAGATAAATCTTTTAGGCACATTTGAAAATCTCAGCCTTAGGGCCAGTTTTGAGAAGACTTTAGCCACCAAGGGGGACTCTGGCTCACTCTTGCAACAGCTAGGCACCTTCCTTCACCATGGAATCCAAAGAACCCAGCAAGCTGAGGGGGAGCTACCTAAACTAGCCAGGAGTGAAATGGGAAGTGCCTATCTCCTGCTCAGCCCTTTCTCACTAATATGGAGGTGATGGTTAGCAGCAGGGTGGTTTTATTTTTATTTATTACCATCAGCCCTATAGTTAAAGCGCTCAGCCGGGATGTGGGAGACCAGGGTTCAAATCTTCACTCTGCCCGATTTGGATGAGGTACTTGAACCTACCTCCCAGAAGAATCAAGAGAGCAGGCACCAGAACAGAGAGTAGCTGTACAATGGCTTGATGAAGTTTACAGACTAGATGTGGACATGCTCGATTGAAAGCGTGCTATTGCATGTCAAGAGGAAGAAGGGCTAGTGGACGTGATGCTCTCTTAATGGGAGCATTATGTTACCGATACCACCCCTGCCTTCATCACAGCAGCCAAATCTCACTGGTCAGTGCAGACTCAAAAATCCATTTTAATTGTATGTGCAGTTGAGCAAGTTTCTGCTGTACTGTATACATGTTTACTAAATCAATTATGCTAACTTACAGGGACAAAGCATAAAGGGGGGGTTTAGTTGATGTTAATTCCCCATATACATGTACCAGCTGTGTATTGCAGATCAACCTTCACGAAAGCACACTTCCAACCTTTTCCCCACAACTCAGCAGAGCTGCTTGCTGGTGAAAAGTGGTTAATCTGCAAACCTTTCAATGCTGGAGCTAAGGCCCCCAGTGGGAGGTTAGGTTACCAGTGACAAACGTTTTGCATTCTTTTGAATGGTGTGTCTACTATAAGGGTTTGTCCACTTATGGAAAACCACCCTAGAAGTGATTGCTGGCAGAAATGTATGACCAGAATAGCTCAGGCTGTTACTAGGCAGCAGAGAAATGCACCAACAAAATAGTATCAGAGACCAGCATAGGAAAAATCCTATTGTCTGGAACAGCCAACACCGCAGTCAGGATATGCACAGTTACTTATGGCTTGATCCACAAAGGGACTTAGGTGCCTAAGTCCAACATTTAGGTACGACTGAGATCCTCAATCTGCTTAGCTGCCACCTAACCCTGAAGGCAATTAAATGCCCTTGGCACCTATGTTAGTGCCAGAAGGCATGCTCAAAAGTCACCTAAGGCCCAGTGGGATTCTTATACTAGACATTCTCTTGCTTATCTAGCCTGCCAGACCTGCTCCAAGGGCCATGCTCAGAGAGCACAGATAACCCACCCAAGAGAGCCAAGGTGATCAGATCAGGAAGACAGTGTAATATGTGTATATCTGCACCAGAAAAACCAAAAGCCTGGTGCTCAGTGCACTCACCATGATTATGGGAGAGCCAAGTTCCAGTCAGGCAGAGCAGGGATTTGAAAAAATGTCTTCCACATCCCAGGTGAGTGATCTAACCACTGGACTGTGACTCCCACTCCATTATAGCCAAATCTCTCTCATTTTTCTCAGGAAAGGACTGACCTGGCATAGGTGCCTAACTCCAGAAGAGGGTTCACAGCTGCGAATCCTGAGCAGCAACAGGTGCCTCCCTTCAGCCCAAAAATTAGGCACTCAACTATCTTTGAGGGGTGGAACCTAAACCCTCCGCTGCCTTTCTCAGGAAACACTCCACTCATCTTGCGGACTTCTGACAATCCCTCTTAGGCCTCAATTCTTCCCACACCATGCATGGGGATCCTGCATGTCTAACTGGGCAGCAGGGCCCTCAGCATTGCAACACTCAAGTCCCTTTGTGGATTTAGCCCTTAGTGCCTGCTAAGCTGCTGAACTGTATTTAAATATCCTCCTGCACTCTGCCCAACCTGCAGCATCTGAACCAAGGCTGAAAACCAAACCTGACTTCCTGCTTCCTTTTTATTATAAACATCACCACGTGCAGAAGAAATACATGAGTTAGCCACCTGGAATAGCACTTTACTATTAAGTTACTTATCCATCAGGAGCACCTACAGGCCACAGGCAGGAGTGGAGTCCCATTTGCACTAGACCATGTACAAACACACAAGAAGTCTCTGTCCCTTGCCCCAAAGTACTTGCACTAGAATTTAAAACAAAATACTAAAACTAGAAACTAACACAAAGGGGTAGGAATGGGACAAAAACGCACACAACTATAACACAAGCACAGAGCTGCTCTACAGAAACACAACTGGATGGTGGATTAACATAAATAGCAGCAATCCCATTGCTCTGCACTGGTTCACTGCCAGGCCCTTATGTAGATTTCCTGACCCAGATCAACACAGGGACCTCCACATGCACCAATAGGAATGTATGGTGTATATGCAGTCTCCTGAAGTACAGTGCAAGATACAACTCCCCTTCATCTTTGCAGGGACAGTTTCTAGCATGCTACTGGCAAGTGGCTTTTTCCAGTTCTGAGAATGGAAAAAGCATGTTATGTCATCTGACAATTATGGGCTGATATTTTTTTAGCTGAGGGTTTTAAACATTTGAAATCAGCATCAGGGATACATCAAAATGAACACTTGTTTGAAGAGCACTAGTCTAAATGAGACAGAAAAAAAATCCTAGCTCCTTGATACTCCAAGTATCCAAGAGAGTAGGAAGACTGCATTTAAGAGATTGTAATTGCAGTTTAGTTCTCCTGCAAGAATGGGAATAATTCATCATATAAAAGCTAGCAGATGCCCTTCAAAGAGCAACAGCACAAACAGTACAGAGATTTCTAACTGTGGTCAATTCCCCCCCCCCTTTTTTTTTTTAAAGGAATGGTGGAATCCCACCATGTGGAAGCTGCTACTACAACTCCACACATCCTAAAGGAGAGGAACACGGGTAAAAAGGCTTTGCCTTAGACTAGTTGTTCTTACCACTTTCCCTAACAAGACTCCCCAGAGGCCCCTCTCCCATCTAGCTGGGATCTACCCGTATTAGCAATATGGGAAGGGAAGAGTAGTTGCAACCCCACACTGCCAGCTCTCATGATACAGGAAATTTTCTTAAAGCTCCTGGACGCAGGCAATTACCTGAGAATCTCAGCATTCATTTAAAAAGAGAGTAAGTTTCCAGCTTGATGGTTGTAGAGAAAAGCTTGAAAATGTGACCAGAGTGCACACTAAAGGCTCAGAAACCACGTTAATGAAACAAGCATTTATCATTTAAAAAAAAAATAAATCACCTCATGATTTTCAAGCCAACATCATGATTTTTTGAGGCCAGACTCATGATTGTGGAATGCTTGGGGCTTGTGGTACTGAGTCCCTGACACCTGGTTGTGTCTCACAGGTTAAGGGCCCCTGCCCTAACTATTGCAGTAGCCCCATTTGTGTCACAATTCTCTGACATTTTAGAAAACAAAAATCTAGTTTAAAACGACATTTGCATTTTAGCTCCAAAACCACTAGGTCAAACACTTTTTGGGAGAGACACAAGGGGCAATCAGTCTAAGGGATAAAAGGGTTACCTTTTTCAAGTAGCTTCATTTGGCCGCACCATCAAACTTTCCTCCTGGCATACAAAATACAACAGAGATTCTGAAGCTGTGGTCAGTGGAGAGCTGCTAGGTCACATGGTGATGAATTCACATTTCCAGCTGCCAAAAGTGCATCTAAAAACAGCTACAATACATGTAATTGTTTTTGTAATATTGTTTTTTCATCTAAACCACTGCTACAGCTACCACAGAGATGTTCTGTGATTGCCAATGGAAAAAGGTGGTGCATAGGACAACGTGTTCTCAAATGTCATCCACACCATTTAAAAAACAACTACATATAGGCCCATCCTAGATTCAATTAAATATCCATATCTAGCTACTGTCCTCACTATCTAGGGAGGAAAATATCTACCACAGTGTGATGGGGTGTACACTCCACACTGGGCCTGCAAGAGCTGAATTGGGCCAAGTGGCCCCAATCAGTCAATTGGGCTGCAATCTGGGAGAATTAAGCATGGGTGGAAAGCTCTAATTAAGGGAAGCTCACCTGTGTGGGAACAGGCAGAAAGACAGCAAAAAATGCAGGGAGGTAAGTCTGCAGTCATTCCTTGGGAGGAAGTGGGTATATAGAGACAAAAAGCTCCCTGAAAGGAGGGAGCTGAGAATCTGGCAAATCCAGAGCAGCGGGGAGGGCCAAGAGGTAAGGGAGAGGCTCAGGGAAAGGCAGCAAGGCACAGAAGGGAGCCTACCTTAGCTACTGTTTAGAGGGTCCCTGAGCCAGAACCCAGAGTACAGGGCAGGCTCGGGTTCCCCTACCAGCCACTGAGGGACTGGCACCTGGGGCAGCAAATGGGTGCACTGCCTGAGACTGCTGGTGAGCAGGGACTTTGATACACATCCCTGGAAGGGGAAACCACATAGTGACCTGGCCCAAGGGCTGAGTCACAAAGAGGACTCTGCAGTTCCTGGAGCGAGAGAGTGGCAGAGCGTAACTATTAGAAGGTGTGTCAGCCTGGCAGAGCTAATCCCCAGAACTGCCAGGAGGTGCCATCTTGCAAAGAGTAGTGCACCCATCCCACACAGTAACATGCTAGAGAATCAGACTGACACCTGTAAGTACAAACATTACAACCAAAATATGCTTGCATTCATCTACTGGGCAACTGTAATTATGAGCCAAATTGAGAGATTAGAAGGAATATATCTTTTGGTGCTGATACAACATAGGGAGTGTTTCCTCTACCAACAGGCAGCCAGATCTACAACCTTTGCACAAGGCTTGATCCTTCTTAGCATCCCTGTCACACTCAGTGCCATGGCTTGCATTTTACACCTCACTCCCTCTCGACACGGAGCAGTACAAAGCATTCCGACTAGGACAGCCCCATTAAGGTTCTAGTTAAAACTACATTTGTGAAATAGGCTGTGCTCCTGTGCTCTTCCCAACAGAGTCAGCAGCTAGGATGACCATAGAGGGAACATGTTTGGCAGCCGGATGACCCAGATGCTAAGTTCTGAGCCATCTTTCCAGCTGCAGTATCTGGGCTTGTGTCCGACACCTCAGCTGTTGACTGTCAAGCTGCCCCCCAGATGTGTGCCATGCACACATCTCAAAGCTTTGAGGGAAATGCAATGAATGCTCCTGCTGAGAAAAAGGACAAGGAAGACAAAGGGTTTAAAAGCAAGTAGAGAAGGAAAAACAACAACAAACATTTTGTTCTTCCCTATTCCCCAGTTTTTCACAATTTGCTTTCCTTTACATTATCAGAAAGAGCATAAGTAGTTAGCAGGGCCAGGATACCACATCCTCTTTTCAACACCTTGAGGTCAAGGAGCAGAATCCTTGGACAATCGTTAGTGATGGAAGGGGAGGTGCAAACAGGTGTTTCCTTTGTTGAATTTCATTAGTCATCATTTTAAGCTAATTTCCCAAAGGTGCCTTTAAACAAGTTTTCGCCAGAAAATGGTGGAAAAAGTTCTTCCACAATTTTCCATTTACTATTTGCATTTCAAGCTTGATTTGAATCCCATTTTAAAAGAAATCGTTCCTTTAGGGTTATGATCCCTCGTGCATTATCACTCAACTCAACCCAACTCAAATTATGATCCCTCGTGCATTATCACTGCCCTAATGTGAATCTTAAATTGACTCTGACTACTGCATAATCCTCTCTTGGCGAAGGGACATTTGAACTGTAGCACAATGACTTTTTGTAGCTGTTATAACTTCAGATTTGTTTCATCATAATCTCTTGAACACAAGTTACTTACAACAAGTTTTATGCATTTCTGAGAACAGTAAGCCAAATCAAAAATAAGCTATTTTTTAAGATGGCTGTTGGCCCATGTTCTCAAACCTGGGTGTCTAAAGTTAGCCCCTTAAATCCATATTAAGATGCATCAACAAAAGTAGACTGGTTTTCAAAAGTGTATCTTCAATGGGACTTATGCATATTCTATATTTCTGTGCCTTGACATGGATTTATGGGGCTAACTTTAGGCACTCAGGTTTGAAATGTTGACCTGGTATCTCTTACCTATGTTGCTTTGTCTGGCACGCCAAGCACTCCTGACGGACACAAACACCACTCCCTCAGACTAAGCACCTCCAAACGTCCCATTCGTTTTGGAGGGAAAACTTTTCAGGAATAGCAGGCTGAACCTCCAAATGCCACTTGCAGATTTGGGGTATATATTTTATATATACGTACACACGCATACAAAGTGTATCTGTTAGAGCTCTTGAAAAGAAAACATTGCATAAGGGAAAGTTTGTTTTCCCAGAATATCACATTTACTGATGATTGATTATATTTAAGTTTATGATGAAATAGCTCATGCAGGACTTTAAACATCAATCCTTCAAATTAAATGAAAGATGATTTTATGATTAAAGGGAAGACTATCAACTCAAATTTGGCCCCAAATATTGATTTTGTGTTTAAAACAAAAAAGCTTCCACAAAACACAAGATTCACAATTCAAACATTGAGAACCTTAACGTGAAACTGATTTCCTCCATTTCTGTGTCCATGCTGGAAGAATTTCAAAAAGTGAAGACCACCGATCATGAAAAGTTAACTAAAATTTAAAAATTCATTCAGTTTTAACAAGCTAAGTTGTGATCAGTACCAACAATTTTTGTTGACAGTAAGATTTCTTTAATGTGACATTGTTCTTTGAAGGCACAGGACTGGAAATCAGATGTGGGCTGAAATCCTGGTCTTACTGAAGTTAATGCTTTCTCTTCCTCCCTCTGACACACACACTTCCTGTGTGACCTTGGGCAAGTCACTCAACTGCTCTGTGCCTCAGTTTCTCTATCTGAACAATGAGAGCTTGCAAAGCTCTGCAGGATCTTTGGATGGAAGAACTGTCCTCATATTTCTTCCGATTTATGTTATAGACACCCATCCTATAAAGTATCACAAACTAAATAATAGAAAAGGGCTACCAAAGAAATGAACACCCCAACCCTCCACCCATTTCCTCCACAATAGCCTGAGAAAATGGGGGCTTTGAACCAGGCATGAAATATTAACAAAACTCCCTCGCAAGCCCAGGGAAAAGAAAATTCCAAAACCAAGGACCCATTACAAAGAGTGTCCTGCCTATACATTTACACAGATGGGACCTGATCTTAAAGAGCTCAACTACAGCACCCTGGTACAAGGAGAGTGACACTACAAAAATAATTTTTTTTTAGTTTTTGAAGAAGTTTTTGAAGAAGTTCCAGTAAAAAAGCTAGCTTAAAGGACTCCCCAGCATTTATAAAAATGTTTACACGCTTTTTATTCTAGCTGGTTAAAATAAATCCATGTACTTAAGATGGTAAATTCTTCAGGGCTGGACTATCTCTGTTATACACTTGTACAGTGGCTAGCACAATGGGGCCCTGATCCATGATTTGAGCCTTTAAGTGCTACCCCAATTGAAATAATTATTACTGCTTTAAAACACAGTATTAAGCAGCTTTTTTCCTGAGGAGTCAGCCACAAATGACAGTATAAATCATTTCAAGATTAATTTTTAAAAATACAGAACCTATAAAAATAATCTGTTTAAGGTACTATTATATTGTAATCCAGCTATTACTATGTTCTATAGATTAGCATAATTTAAAAAAAAAATGTCAAAACAAAACCAGACATTGCATTTCTGCCTCTACATTTGCCAGGATGCAAACAGACTGCCACCTGGTGGATTAGAACCAAGTACACCAATCAAAACCAGTGGATTCAATACAGAATTGCTGACAATTTTATTTTCACTAAAATGTGCGTGAGTTATTTTGTTAATATAATAAACTGTTCAAATACATGAATGCTGTTTTCATTTTTGTCTGCAAGAAAATGTCTTGTGCCTGAAAGATCAACATCTGCACAAAGGCACCATGTGTGTAAAGCTTTCAGAATTACAAGAAAAATTAATCTACCAAATCGGCCCTCAGCCCAGAAACTGTTAACCGGTGTAAACAATCACTTCAGAGACAGACTACAATCAAAATGCACAGAACCGCCTGAGACATTCTAGGAAAGGCTTGGTCAAGCAGCATTCCTAGTGTAGCAGGAGAAATGCTGCATGGCACATGCTTATATGGATGGCTTGACAACCCCTCATATGCTGGAGTTCATTTGTATTTGTAAAATCCTTCACCCGTCTTCTTACCCGTCTTCTTCTCCTCTACCAATTTATTCAGCAGTGGGCTGGGAGCAAACAGAGGATTGTTTGGCTCTAATGAATGCCACCCTGGTAGGAGAAAGGAAGAATAAGTTAGTGGTGATATTTATTATTTGCAAAGAGGACAGTCTCCTAGATGTCAGGGACACTTCAGTACTCTTCCATGAAATATTCTCATGTGGGTCTTGTCATTCTCTCCTATCTAAATTCTTCCACTTTAATTAATTGGACCAGAGAAAAAGTTAGTGTGACAGTAAAGCCTAGTGATAAGGGCACTCATCTGAGATGGCAGATCCCTGTTCAAATCCTCTCTCCTCATCAAGCAGAGGGGGGCAGGTCTTGAACTGCAGGGGTCCCACATCCTGGGGGAGTTCCCTAACCACTAGACTAAAGATAATGAAAGGTTATCCTCCTCTCCCCCTCCCTCCCTCCAGCTGTTTTGTGTGAACTCACCTGAGGGGGCCGACCTAGGAGGTGGAGCACACCACTGAACATGCCTACTGGATCAAGTCCCCGCATGTGATTTAAATGGCCATCTTCCCTGAGATGTGAATTGCCCAAGTCCCTAGAGAGAGGCTGCAGTGTGCACGTCCAGATGCAGAAGCTTAGGTGCTGAGTGAGCTTAGGTATCTATAGGGTTAGGTGGCACCTGAATGGAAGTTTTGGGCATTGCAGTGGGGTCTAAAAACAGGACTTAGACACCTATGTACCTTAATGGATTACACCCTAAGTATATTCTACATATTATTGAAGGAGGTTATCCCCAATGTCCCAGCAGCTGGGATATTCTATAGTAATAAAAATACTGGAAGAGCAAGGGTGAAAGAAGGATTTTAATCTGTGCAACAGTCAGAAAATGTAACACTGCTCAGAAGTACTGACTAATAGAAAGCCAAGTGATTTACTGAAGAGAATTTTCTGGAAGTGAGATTTTGTTTCAAGCAGACCTTTTTAGAACACCAGCCGAATACATCTGAGCTGTTTAAACAATTACAGTCAGACAATTTGTCATCAATTGCACCTCAGCCTCCTATTTCTGACCAGGAAAGCAGGGCCAGTCATTAAATCAGTGTCCAACCATTTATCAACTGTGGTGAGAGGGGGCCTTCCCTTCACCTTGAGACCCACTGCATGCTGGGGAGCAGCTGTCATGAAAGGTGTCACTATGGTAACCTCTGCAAGGACAGCACTTATACCTGGCTCCTCAAAATACATTTGCCAGAATAATTCTACAGGAACACAATTACTATGGGCCCTTGTTATTGAGCACAGCAAAGCAGCAAGGGGAGGCATTAGGTTAGGGATAATAGGCTGGAATCAAACTCAGTCTGAGGTGATAAAAAGTCCCAATTAGTTTGGCTTTCAGTTTTAGTTTTTCCAGATCCCATTTGGCTAATCAGCTCAAACATTCATCCCATCTCTGAGGTGCTTCTGCAAGACCATCTTCTTTGGGGTTTGACATCTTATAGCTATTGAAAAGCCAAGAGCTTTAGCACTTCATATTTTGTTGTTCACTTACAAATGATGAAACATTCAACTTTTAACACATATAAATGACTTCCCTATTAGCTCTGTAGGGAAATATGGTTTGTAAAACATGTAGGAAAATGGACTGGAGGGAATATATTCCTAAATATCTGTCACTTCCAATTCATTCCTCTTCTCCCTTTCCTCACCCTTTTTCATTAGCTTCTCCAGTTTCACTAGGATTATTAACCCGCATTGATACCTCTCTGTTGAAAACACAGTCTAAATCAGCCAAATAACCATTCCTGGTTTTCCCATCAGTAAATTGGGGATACTACTACTTCCCTACACCTCACAGAGATGTTTTGAGGATTGAGCTCTTGTTTGAAAAAGGCTTTCAGAATGTTAGCACTTAAGTATAGTGCTCAGCAATAAACATTTTAACACCAGAGGTAGAGTATGAGCAACAATGACAAACACATGACTGGGAACTCTCTCACACATTTATTACAGAAGGAAGGCTATATAATATTTATATGAGAAATTCATTAGAAGTGGTATGTACATATTTATGCTTCTTGTTTAAGCCTCTACTACCCACAATCTGAAGACTTATACTCTCAGCTCACTCACAGGAGATCGCCTTGACAAAGAGACTAGTTTAAGATGATTCCCAATGATCACTTTTTCCCTCATAGTATCAAGAAAAGTGTCTGTAAACTGAGGACTCTGATCACTCTTCCTACTGTTTCCCAGTTACTTTTCCACACAATCTTTACACTGTTCCACAAGGATGGAGCTCCCCTTCTCCCAACTTGCTTAACTCTATGGCAAACTTCCAAGTTACCTCTCATAATTACCTCCAGTAAACACAAGCCTGCATTTAGAATGTGCACGTCCTTATCATGCTGTGATTCCCATGACATATTTTTGCTCAATCTTTATAGCTTTCCCCTCTTATGCTGCTATGAACTGCCACACTCTCCAGTCATTCGGGCACTCAAAAGCAGCCAACTTGTTTTTATACAGTATGAAATCCATTTTCCTAATTGTTTGATTAGAGTTGCAGAAACCACATTTATTTTAAAGAGGTGGGTTTCTCTCTCCAAAATAACTGTTGTAAATCACTTAGTAGAGCTCCTCCAATCAAAACAAAAATGGCGTAGGCAAAAGGGTTTCTTATTTCGCTTCATGTATACACATGCACCATTCTCCAAGGAAATGTAAGTCAGTTTTACAAATTAAAGCCAGAGAAGTTTGGAAGGGATTTTACAGAGTGAGTTTATGGGTGTTCTTTGGAGCACAACATCTCTCCTCACACTCTTTAAGAGGAAGAGTTCAACAGTTTAGCCTCATTTCATGCTTCTCTCACCCCCACAACACACTGTTGCCTGGTCTCGGTTTGAAAAGCACCTATATTCCAGCAGTGGCCAATGTTAGCAAACTGCTCAAAGCCTGAGCCATGGCTGCATTAGCAGCCAAACACCAGTGCTCCTTTACCAGTGCTGCAACAAGGGGACTAATTTTTCTAGTGCAGACACACACAAAGGGACCCTCAGAACAACCATAGTCACTTGGCATGAACCTCCCCCATGTTGTAAACACATGCCTTTGAAAACGATGGCATGTTATTATTGATGCTGACTGATCATTCATTAACAGGCAAAGTCACTTACACTCAATTTAAACTGAGGAAAGTCAGACTTAAGTTGACACCTCCATTTACAATTTATCTAAGAAAGAAAGAAAGAAAATGTGTATACAGTACCATCTATAATATATTTACTGGTATCCAACCCAACATAGTCCAGCAGTTCAAATGGACCCATGGGATAGCCAGCCCCCAGCTTCATGGCAACATCAATATCTTCCTTTGATGCATCTCCTAGAGAAAATATTGACAGTCTGATGAACAGAGAAGATTCTGTATCCATTTGCCATCATTTTTAAATAATTAACACAGTGTTATTTCATGCTAGCACAGCTCTTTACAGTAATCTTTGCAGGTCCACTAAAACTGAGCCAGCACATAGTAAATATGTTATGGAAATAAGCGTTGTGTTTGGCATGGTTATCAGCAGAAATATAAAACAGTAAACATTAAGGAGTATCCAGAATAGCGCTAAGTATCCTCACTGGCATACTTTCAAGGACAGATTAAGGACAAATACATGGACCCATAGATCAAAGCTGTGAGAAAAGTCCAGAAGCCAATAAACCAATAGATCCCTGGGGACTCAACTGCTACAAAATGTGGGCCCAGCCAGCAAAGAAGGAGCAGACAGGAAGAGCTAGAAAGAAGAGTACAAAGCTGGGCCTCTCCCACAGTATGTTTGTGGGCCTAATTCCCATTTTCCTGACTTCGTCCTTATCGTATTGCCTATTTCAGTAGAGGCTTTTTTGCTGTATGTAAGGATAATGATACAAAAGACCCCTGATCCAGGGCACACTAACAAGAGAAGAAGAGAAAGCCATTTTAACTAAAGTTAAAGTTGTTTGAAACCTTGCAAACAAGTCACTCTGAAGAAATTTTGTGCTTGATTATTTTTAAGTTTTCGTAAAAATATCTTGCTCTGGTGTAAGTCTATACATTTCAGACTTGCAAAAAATACAAAATATACAGAAATGTCATTAATAAAATTCCAAAACACCAAGACTTGAGACATTTAATTTATAATGTGAATCTGAAAAATAATTTCATGTGGTTTAAAAAAAAAAAAAAAAAAAAAGGAAAGGAAAGGAACGGAACGTAGAATAAAACTCAGCCATATAGAGATTAGATACAGAGAAAGAGGTCAGAGACAGGCTAGCCATTAAAGGGACTTTCCCTTTGACTCCAAGGAACTTTGTGTATCTTTTGATTGACTTCCAGGGACTTTGGTTCAAGCCTGAAGTGATCGAGTTATACAAGTTTCAAAGGGCCCAATTCTGTGAAGTGTCAAGTCAACTTCCACTAAGGTTGATGAGAAAGGAGAGTGCGCAGCAGCTTGTAGGATTCAAGCCCCTGGGCTTCATTCTTTTTCATAAATCAATGAGAATGCTTTGAATTGTGGAACATGAGCAAGAAGTTTCCAAACTGCCTTTTATTTAAGCAGGACATCTTCAACTGCTGATCCACTTCTAAAGCAGCTGATAAGACTCATTTCCCTTTCTGTGGCTGATATGTTCTTTTGTGCCCTTTTAAAAAAAAAAATCATGTTGAAATGTTTGGGATCCGCATTTTACTTTTGAAAAATGATAAGAATTAGCCTGTTTCACTAATGGAAAATAATTTTTTAATGACACTTAATTTCAATGTGATTTAAACTATTGGGCCTAATTCATCACAGCAGAATGGATGCAACTCATCCATTGAAGTTGATGGAATTATACCTACTTACAACAGCAAAATATTTGGTTCACTTTCTTTGCTATAGTAGACACTTTACCACTTAGGCTATGTCTCCACTACGCACCTTTTAGCGACAGCTGTGCTGCTGTTTGTCGGCATGAGAGAGCTCTCCCGCTGACAAAAAACTTCCACCCCCAACAAGTGGCGGTAGCTTTGTTGGCAGGAGAACTCTCCTGCCAACAAAGCACTGTTCACACGGATGCTTTTCGTCAGCAAAACTTTTGTCGTTCGGGGTGGGGTGTGTGTGATTTTTTCACACCCCTGAACAACAAAAGTTTTGCTGACAAAAGTCCAGTGTAGACAAAGCCTTAGATGCCTGACCACCTACCGACATTAACTAGTTGCAGGAGAACTCCCTGCCCCCTGGAAACAATAAAGACAGAATACACTTAGAAGGACAACAGTACAAAAAAAGCTGTCCCCCAATTCATAGTCAGAGCTACCTAAATACAGGAATTCCATGTAAGCCAGACTACTTTACTGGGGTTTCTTGGTTTTTCAATAAAAAGAGTGCAATATGAACTTTCCTATACTAATCCTCATAATAAGGCACCAATTTAAATAATTACTTGCACCGTTTCATTAGAGGAATAAAGCCTGTGCAAAAGCTGAAATCCTGAAATCTTTACCCACAGACTCAAATGTGTATTGTGCCTGAATACTTTGCATGCCTAAGGACTTCAGTGATTGACCCCATAAAATTAAAGTTTCAATGATTATTATTGTCAAGCAATATCCTAGATTCCCTGCCAAGGTTAGTAGAGTAATGCTCTTTTTCTAACCTGATTCAAGTCACTACCATGAGGATCAACACAAGAGGAACAGACATGATACAAGTTTAACACATTCCAACAGAGAATATCAATCAATGTGAATGTCAGGTCTTCAGGCTTTAACGCAACTTCAATCAACCCCCTAAATTTATTCATTAAATAATTAAAGTTCATTAATAAATTTTAAACAAGTGTAGAATCCTTGTATTCTTCAACAAAAAAGACCAACCAGAACAAAGCTGAAATCAAAATAATGTTTTTGCTTAGGCAAAGGGGAGTTGATTTTATTACAAAATCTTTGAGAATTTTTTCTATAAATTTAAAAATCTATCGTCTCCCTAAGTGCATAAAATGACATCTATCGTTTAACAAAGCAATCTCCTTAACACATTAGAACACCCACATAATGTATTCCAAATTGTGATATTTTACTAAGAGAAAAGCTGTCCCTCTCCACCCCCGCTCCTTTGCCTTTCAAGTCACTGTAATTTGCTCTATTCTCCCTTCGAGATGTAATTAGATACATTTGTTGATGGATAAACAAGTAGCACAAGTTTAAATTTCTCTTGGAGATCAAACCATCACTTCCATAAGCTATAAAGGAGATTTTTTAATATTTAAAACGTACTAGCTGGAATGCTGGTAATGGAATGCTTTCATCTGTAAGAAAATGCTGCTTTCAAAAACAAAACTTTGGAAAGACATTGTTAATAGCATGCAGTGACGAACAGAGTGCCTGAAATAAGAACAATTGCATTAAGGTCTGGTCTACACTACCGAGGTTAGGTCGACGCAAGGCAGCTTATGTCGACCTAACTATGGAAGTGTCTACACTTAAATTTTGCTCCTGCTGACGTAACTGCCCCGCTACACTGACTTAACTCCATCTCCATGAGTAGCATAAAGTCAAGTTCGATGTACTTAGGTCAACGCAGTGTCAGTGTAGACACTGCATTGTTTACATTGACTGTTACTGGCCTTCAGGAACTGTCCCACAATGCCCCAAACTGACAATGCAATTGATACAAGTGCTTCTGGTGAGGATGCACGCTGCTGATACAAGGAGAAAAGTGTAGATAGGCACAATGTAATTACTGCGGACGCTATATGCCAGTGTAAGTTAGGTCAACTTAATTTTTTAGTGTAGACATGGCATCTGTAACTTGCCCTTTATCCACTCACATTACTAGCTTGTTTGTTTGTTTTTTTAAATGGTTTAGGTTTTTAAGATTAGCTGGGTTTGGTTATGGGAGTCAGGATTCCTTCCCTTCCAAATCCTAATGCAAAAGAGACTACCACTAAAGCAGGAGCTCCCAAAGCAACTAGAGCTAGTGGGAGAGGAGCAGGAGGTTACTGGGAGGCAATGGGACTGAGGTTTTGTCTACACTATCGAGCGTATGTCAGTCAGCATAACACCCTAGTATACATGCAGCCTACAGCGACCGGAGTTTTTCTGTTGGTGTGGGAATAGCAGCTGCACCTACACTAGGAATTTTGTTGGCATAGCTATGTCGGTCAGGGGGTTGGTTTTTTCAAATCCTTGACCACTGTAGCTATGCAGATATAACTTTCAAGGGCAGAAAGCCCAAGGTTCCTATGTGCCCAAGACACGTTTGAAAATGGGTATTAGGGCTTGTCTAGAAGAGGAGTTATTCCAGAATGCTATTCCAGACTAACTTCAGGTGCTGACTCTCTTATTCCAGAAATAAGAGCGTCCACACTTGGAGTTAATCTGGAATAGTTAATCCACTTTAAATCCATATCCTACCTTATCCTGGATTAGTTTTCATGTGTAAATATGCTCTTAAGATTCTAAAACACGTTCAAAAACTTCACCCGTTTTAACCCAAGAACAGGTGTTCTAACCAAGCCAACTCTCCCCATCATCTCTAAACGTCAAGCATTTCCCAGCCATTGGAAAATTCAAATAAGCAATTTATAAATACTGATTCAGCATCCAGGGATTGCTCAGCATCTCAAAATTCAGATGAGAAATTCTTTTAATTACATCTATAGGCTGACATTTGACATGATCACAACTTTTTTTTATCATCTGACTGATTCCTAAAAGATCAAACATTTATAAGAATCCCAACACTTATCTGAAGAGATTAATATCTAGCAGAGTAATGTCAACATCTCACAAAGTAAATACCACTGGTAAATACCTCTCTCATAAAGCCGGACTGCTTCCATCAGGTATGGCACCAGGAGACGATTTACAACAAATCCTGGGGTATCCTGTAAAAAAAACGCACAGAGTTTCTAAATAAACCCTCTATACCGATACTATTGCCAAATGCTGTATTACAAGTTCAATAAGGAAGTTGCTTATTAGCTCACCAAGTTTCAGTTCACTCTGGACTACCGGTCTTTTGCCTGATTTACCTGTTCACTACTTTTGTTTAACAGAAATGAATCTCATAACTAAGAGCTATTATGTGATCAGATATGGCTGAGGAACATAAAAGGGCCTCATCCCCATTCTTAATTATTAACTGATCTTAAAAGACTCAATATTGCCTCTTAGAAAGCTACTTGGAAAATACTAGCTAGTCAGAAAAATTCTGCTGATTCTGGGTTTCTAATCTAGGGAGAGGAGTTCTTCCCTTTCGTGTGTGAATTTATTAACAAACACATTCATGGTTTAAGAGCTTATCTACTCCTGCTGTTTATTCATCATTGTAAATCAAACTTCTGTGACATCATAATCACTTCAACAGCAACCAGTGTCAATTTTGCAAACAGAAAGTGGTGAACTGGGTTGAGAATTATGCAGCAAGGGCAGCTTGACTCCCAAACAACCAAGATCTTGTTTTAATGTAAGCTTCTATAGTAATCAAAAATGTAAAGGGAAATGAGAAATAGAACATATGAAAGAGTACCGTAAACACCAGTATTATTTAATATACTATCACATGTTAGGATAATAATAAATAATAGTACAAAATACCACACCTCACACTCTTATACAGCAAGTATATATTCCAAGTGCTTCACAATGTTGGGCAAGCATTATAATCCCCATTTTACAAAGGGGAAAATTAACACACAGAATGGCGAAGGAACTTGTCCAAGGTCTCACTTCCATCGTGCTTTTTGCTCATGGAAGTCAAACTACTTTACAAACAGTAACTGATGAGAAGGGAAAGAGTTATCTACACTTTACAATTTGGGAAACTGAAGTACAGAGATTTAAAAAAACCTGCCAAAGACCATAAAACAATGTGGTGGTACAGCTGAAAACAGAACCCAGGATGCCAACAACTCCTTGACAATAATTCCTCCTTTCTATGGGCCAGATGCTTCCATGAAAGGTGAGGAGCCATCGCGCTGCCTCCCCCACCCCACAACTCCAGTCCCCAGAAGCCCTCTATAAGGCGAATGAGCAAAAAGCAGTGAAGATTAATACTGCTCTGACCCACACTGAGAGAGAATAATGTGCATACACTACCCATAGTGGAGGATCCAAAAGCAACACAGCACATGAACTGGCTGTGATGCCTCAGGTGTTTGGAGGGCAAGGGGACCAAGATTCTCCACTGTAGTTAGGGTCTGAATGGACTGGAGCAGTTAACTGCGATCCCTGACCCGCACTAGGTTTGCCAGAACTATCCCTTGCTCTTTCACGCAACAGCCAGACCCACTCCATTCACACAATGATATGGCAGATTGGGATCTCTCTTTCTTTCAAGGACTTTTAGCAAGCAAGTTTTTCTCTCCTGAAGGGATTTGCATGAGAATGGATAATCTGTGCCAGAAGCAGAGTAGAAAATTTTCATTGTGTTCATGCAATTACACACCACATTAAAATGAATAGTTTTTTTAAATGAGCAGACCTGAAGTCCCCTGAGCATTGCACGTCTCTCCTCACAATCTAGACCTACTTGCCTTGCAAGATATTGGATTCTTTCCCAATGCTTTGGTGAATTCCATGAGCGACTCAAAAGTCTTTTGGCTGGTCATTGGTGTCTTGATGACCTAGGAGGGAACCGACATGTGTTAATAAGCAACCAGAAGCCTTTTCTCTCCCCACCCCGATAACTGTGCCAAAAATTAAACCATGATTCAGGATGTTCTCTGAATATTCCACAAAATACCTATATTACAAAGAACAGTCACACTAACCAAAATTAATATACATGTAACAATAAAACAATGAAACCTATTTTAAAGCACTCCAAAGTACCCTCCACATTCTGAAATTGTTACTGTGAGACATTTAAAACATGCACCAGGTTCAAAGCAATGGAGTTCATCTTTTTAGAATTCTACTGCAAAGGCTCCTGTGTGGATAGTATAAAAACTTCAAAAGCCATATGGTCCCTAATGCCCAGGGAAACACATTGGCGACATTCTAGAGAACCGTATTTACACACAGTTCTTGATAGAAAGGGTGTAACATGGCTTCCTTGGCCAATATAAACAGGTGGACAGACATAGACACTGTATTATATCAACACATGAAGTCTAAAGAAAACAGTTTTTCATTTCTACTTTTCAAACTGCGTAAAGGCCTCTTATAAGCTTAAGAGTAGGAAGGACCCAAGTTATTTTCTTAGCAATTTTATCCTTACCCTTTGGCAAACTTGGATTTTTCTAAAGAGTTTAACAGAGTTTGAACTTAACAAGGTATCTGTTTACTTATTTATTAGTGCCCCAGAACGAGAAATGATGCCAATGCAGCTCTGGAAATAACATTTTAGTTAACTTGGACTCTCTATGCATCCACGCAGAATCAACTATGCTACATAAGCAGTGACAGATAAACTATATCATCACAAGATTTTCAGTGGAATTTGGTCTCCTAAGCACCAGAATGACCACTGATACCAACACAAACAGTGAGCGTGGAATAAAAGCACCAGGATTTGTTTCTCAGCAGTAAAATGATAGTGTGCTTCTTTTGAAGTTAGATCTAAGCATCTGGAAGACATTCACACATAAGACCGTACACCAGTTTCAAGGAAGCTCAAATTTATTTTACTTCTAGGAATTCTGAAGCCTAAATACTAGTCTCTCAAATTGTCAAAGGAAAATCTCTAAAAACTCTCTTCTTCTTTTCTGAAAAGGAGTCATAGAGTTTAAGGCCAGAAGGGATCACCAGATCATCTAGTCTAACCTCCTGTACACCGCAGGCCACCAACACCACCCAGCACCCACATACTAACTCCAACTACCAAAATTAGATCAAGTATTATGGTCCATAGGAGACTAGACTAGACTATTGTACGCCACAGACAGAGAACAGGAGGGACTGAGGGGCACCAAAGCCAGAGACCCCTGCAATGGCAGGGAAATGATTAAGTGAGATATATCCAGATAATCCTGGCAAGTGACTCCCACACACATGCTGCAGAGGAAGGTGAAACCCCTACATGGTCACTGCCAATTTGACCTGGGGGGAAATTCCTTCCCAACCCCACATATGGCAATCAACTAAACCCTGAGCATGCAAATAAGAACCAGCCAGGTAAGAGAATATGTGTCTGTGAAAGGTGTCCCGTTCGATTCAGTGAGAATTTCTGCATGGACTAAATAAGTGCCCTTTAGACAGTCTTCAAAGAAATTTGTGACGGATTTGACCCCAGCATCACAGCATTTTAACAGTGTAGTTTTAAGAAAAGGAGTACTAGTGGCACCTTAGAGACTAACCAATTTATTTGAGCATAAGCTTTCGTGATGCATCCGATGAAGTAAGCTGTAGCTCACGAAAGCTTATGCTCAAATAAATTGGTTAGTCTCTAAGGTGCCACTAGTACTCCTTTTTCTTTTTGCGAATACAGACTAACACGGCTGCTACTCTGAAACCAGTGTAGTTTTAGTTAGCCATTTGGCACTGGCATGTCCAGAGTTCAAACCGTTGATCCCTAAAGCAAATGCTTAAGCGTCACAGGGTCAAAATGCACGTCCCACTGAAAAAATCTATATCAAATTTAAATACACTAGAACATTTCAAATCGATACTGAAGCCTGCTGCAGTGGCCTGGGTACGTTCTCTCCAGATGTATAATCAAAAGTATCGCTCATCCTGCAATTCTGTTCTGAATCTCTTTCCTCCTCAAAGATGTTTGCTTTCTTCCAGACCTCCACTTTTAGGTAACGCAATGCAAGTGGATTTCACCTGTTCCGACCTCAGCTCTTTGTCATTCTGAAACAAAGAAACTGAGTGCCATTCAGTCATCATATAGGGCCTTTCAGCCTTAAAAGACACACAGGTTTATTTTCTCTAAACAGACATGAAAGATCCCATGGCACTTTTGGAAAAATAGTATCAGACCCATTGTACATTAAGACCTGTCTATTGTGACAGGGTCCAGGCAGATGGCTACAGGAGAGTAATTTTTTTTTTTTTTTTTAATTTGGCAAAATTACTCACACATTTATTGGGTCAATAATACTTGGTTTGCAGGTGGTTCACAAACTGCAAATATTTGCCATTCATGCTGTGTTGGTGAGTTTGGAGTCATGTGGTCTTGTTGCTCATCTCTGATTGGATGATTTACATAGCCAACGATAACAGAGCACTAGACTGGAACACAGGAGACCTTGGGCCTTGAGCAAATCACTTCGCCACCTCCTGCCTCGGTTTCCCCATAGTGACTTTTGGATTGGAATGAAGTAGCTCTGTGAAAAAAAATGGTCCCTATTTTGTGAAGTGCTGAGTCTCGTTGCCATTACAATATCTCAGCAATGCACAGGATCGGTTCCTGTGAAAGCTTTCCAATGTGTTCTTCATCCTGTCCCTAGTGCACGAAATAAAACGTGGCACTAACAAGTGCACTTTGAGTTCATTTGTTCTGATTGGTTCACTTTCCGCTGTTCCCCAACAGGAGAATAATAGAAGGCAGATATATTAGCCCCAGGCTAAGTACGTCCCTTTTCCCTGGGTAAGGTAACAGGGAAGGTTCCAGATCAATCAGGAACCTTCTGGAGACAATTAAGACAGACAGGCTGATTAGAACACCTGCAGCCAATCAAGAAGCTGACAGAATCAATTAAGGCAGGCTAATCAGGGCACTTGGGTTTAAAAAGGAGCTCACTTCAGTTTGTGGTGCGCGTGTAAGGAACTGGGAGCAAGAGGCACTAGGAGCTGAGAACGCATACTGTTGGAGGACTGAGGAGTACAAGCATTATCAGACACCAGGAGGAAGGTCCTATGGTGAGGATAAAGAAGGTGTTGGGAGGAGGCCATGGGGAAGTAGCCCAGGGAATTGTAGCTGTCACACAGCTGTTCCAGGAGGCACTCTAGACAGCTGCATTCCACAGGGCCCTGGGCTGGAACCCGGAATAGAGGGCAGGCCCAGGTTCCCCCCAAACCTCCCAACTCCTGGTCAGACACAGGTTCACGAAAACAGCCGAGCTGAGGGCTGCCATGAAGCTCCAAGGCGAGCAAATCCGCCAATAAGCGCAAGACCCACTAAGACAGAGGAGGAACTTCGTCACACTATACACAAAGATGCCCAGGACTGATATAAAGGATCACTTGCTGGAGGATTCCCTGCACCTTGAAGTCTTTAAACCATGATTTGAGGACTTCAATAGCTCAGACATAGGTTAGGGGTTTGTTACAGGAGTGGGTGGGTGAGATTCTGTGGCCTGCGTTGTGCAGGTAGTCTGACTAGATGATCATAATGGCCCCTTCTGACCTTAGAATCACAGAGTTTATGATTAAAGTGTGATTTTCAACAGATTTAGTTAAGCCAGTTCAAAAGGCCATGTGGATATTTTTATTTCAATTTAAAAAAAGCTTATTCCAGTTCAACTTAAGTTGGCAACATGTTTAAGCTAAACGGAGATAAGCCGCTGCTAATCAAAGTGTTCACACTGGGGTTTGCACATGTAAGTAAACTAGTTTAATTAAATCAGTGCAAAACTATGGGTTGACAAGATCTATGTCAACCATTTAAAAGCAAAACTATTAATCTAATATACTCTATATATGCAATATGAATGAGTTAATATTATTATAGGAATCTGAACTTGTATTTCTTTACATAAATGTTTAATGTCAACTGGAATTAGGCACCAAATTAAGGTTTCACAAAAATAAGCCTCATGAGACCTTCGGTAACTGAAATGTTTCTACATATTGGTTACCACTTATTCAATATTCAGAGAGAGAACATTCCAAACCCCAACGTACCTGTCCAATTTTTATGAATGTTAACATTTGTAGCCATGCCTGGTTTGTTAAATGTGTAATCAGAGTTTTCACTCAATTCAGTAAAATCACTGGAGATGACGTGCCATGGGTAGTGTAAAGATGCTCACTATGTAATATGGTAACCTCCTGTTAGAGGGGTCTGATGACTGTATTACTATAGAATGACTCTAAACAAAAGCTCATTATTGTAATAATAAAACACACATTTCTACGGTTTTTCTTTATTTCCATCTGAATCACTTATTCTACCTAGGCAACACAGGTCTGCAGCGTTTGCCAATCCAAACATTATGGTGCTGCAGGACAGCCTGAAATTGAAAGAGCCTCTAGACAAAAGGAAAAACTAATATGTCTCTTTCAATTTTTAACATTGGTTTCAACCCTACAAAGAGATCCCAGGCAGATATTTATGCCCACATAAAGTCCCAACGCCAAAAACCTTTGCCGGATCAGGCTAGTGACAATTATAGCTGATAGGGAATTTTAAAACAAAACTTTTTTTCATCGGAAAATGCCAATTCCTCAAATAAAATGTTTGTGGAACCATTTCAGTTTGACAAACTTCTGCCAGTGCACTCCAAGAGTCCTGATGGAAACTTGCCGGCTACATGCCTGGTGTTCTACCAGCTCCCTCGGAACTGCTAGGGAGCCTGGGCTTCCAGAGCCTGCAGCTCTGGGGCAGCTGTGCCATACAGACTGCCTCAGTCACAGACCCCAGGGCTTCCAGACTCCCTGCTGTGGAACCAGGAGTATGACAGCCTCGGCTTGAACCAGGGCTCTCAGGATTTTTAAGATTCCCTACTCATAGCAGGGGACTCTCCAGGCAGCCCTCAGAGTCCCTTGGAGCCAGGAGCTGCTGGCTGCTCGGTTTCATTTTGGGAAAAGTTGAACAGAAACATCTTGAGTTTTCCAAAATGAAATTTGTTTAGAATTTCTTTTCCGTGGGAAGTCATTGATCCTGAGTTTTGACCAGCTCCAGTGATGATACATCTCTGCTATTTCACAGTCCTGTAAATACCACTTTGTAAGTTGGCCTGAAGATTAGTCCTCAGTATTCACTACTGAGGTGGAAAATTTCAGCTTGCAAAGATCTGCCATATGATTAATGCATCTAGAGAGAGAGAGAGACTCAAGTATTTTTTTACAGCAGAAAATGTGTATCAATTGGCATTTTCAGAACACAACAGACGGACAGATTTTGTTCAAACTTTCCTGAAATATCATTTATTTTAGGACTGAGATAACACATGGAAGATTTCATCCAGAAAATTATTACAAAAAAATAAGCCTAAAAAACTAGGAAGTTATAACAGAAGGCACAACACAGGTGAATGTTTGTTACTGAGGAAACTCTAGAATTATTCATATATCGGGGGTCAGAGGGGCGGGGGAGAGAGAAAGAAGCACAGCACTTGAGGGCATGGGGAGGAGGAAATCTTGCTTCGTAGCAGAGATGGGCCCAAAGTTCACTTTCAGACATACCCAAAAGTTCATATGCGTTTGTCTCTGCAGTTTTTGGTTTGACCTATTTCAAAGATAGATCCAGCTGTGAAATTCAACCCCGCCCCCCGAGTCTGAGGGAATTATGGTAAGTGCTTCAGATCTGGGGTTCTGGCTCACCCCTACTCCCACTGCATAGGCATCAGATGTTAAAAAAATTGTTATGTTGGTCATTATTTTTTGGTGAGGGGGATAAATTGGGTAAGGATTATAGTAATGTTGGGACGGACTTCATGTGCTCCTGTACACTTCCACAGGGGATGCATTTATTATTCTACTCTAAGTAGCAAGATGAATACATATTTTATGATCTATTAAAACGACAGACACCAGGCACATGTGCCATTAGATGAATGGTCAAATAGCTTTAAAATAATTGTATTTTTTGTACCTTAATACAACTGAGAAATAAAGATCCAAACCTGGTATTAAAAACAAATTATTTCAAAATCTCCACACACTTCACCTGAAACATATCAGAAGCATAAAAATACATATTGTTTCAAAGATGCTAAGGATTAGATTAGGATGTTCTGAAACATTCACAATAAAGGAGCTAATGACTCAGGGGACTGGCAACAGGACGTGGGGTCTTTCACCTCTTTTAACATCAGTTCATATCCAGCCTGGGCTCATAGGAACCCAAATTCCTCTGCCCATTGCCTGATGACTTAAAACACAAAAAGTTCTTATCAGACAGTTGTCCATGTGACTGAAATCATCATCAAACCTGACGCTCTTGTTGGCAGTCTCAGCGGAGAGGCCAGAAGCTGATTGGGCATGGAGATGGATCAACCAGAGATGAAAAAGTCCTGTTGGACTGTTCAGTCCATCTCCCTCTCTTGGAATGGAGGTCATTTCATCTTCTTATCTCTAAAGGTAGTGCCTCCTGGTCATGAGGGCTACACACTAGGATACATCCTATTACGTTAATGAACTGTCAGTGAAGTACAAGTATATTGCCCTGCTATAATATTTATTATCAGAATACTATCAGACACTTACCTCCACAAGCTTCATCATAGGCACTGGGTTAAAGAAATGGAGGCCACCAAAGCGGTCCTGCCTAGTGGTGGAGTTGGCTATGTCTGTTATTTGCAAAGACGAAGTGTTGCTCGCAAATATTGTGTTTCTGTGGGGAAAGGAAGTGAGGATTGTGTAAAAATGACAGCTATCTTTGTCAACAAGAAGGTCTGTGCTCTAAAGATCAACAGATTTCAATGGGCATTCAGTGGCTAATCATGTGTCTTTTTTTTTTTTTCAGCTAGCCTATTGTAGGCCAACTGTTTTTAAAAATACCCCATCATACATAGCTGACACTACCCTTCACTGGTCTTTCCATAGCATGCAACTAAAAATAGCACCCCAATGACCAATAGTTAAGCTTGTCTCTGAAAGTTGTATGAATTTGTAACTCCAAGAAGAATATATAAGTCTCCTCACTGGATCAAGAAAAGAGTTTTTTTTCCATGAAAAGTAGAAAAGTTTTGTAGTCCCCATCACAAATCTCTTATTTCAGGAAAATTCTTCATTGGCTCAAAAGAGCCTATGGGACTTGTGCTGCTAAGTCATTTACATGCTTTTGAAAATCCTATTCTTAGAAACCTAAATATGGATCTAAGAGTCTAGCTTTTGAAAATTTTTGCCAATAATCTTTTTACAGTATACACTGAGAGATCTAGACAGCAGACATATTGCAAAAGGAAGAAGTAGAGCAGGAAAACAGATGCCACGAAGAGACAAGAATTGCTGCATACAGCACAGTCATTCAGTAGACAGGACCATATCCAGATATGTGGTTGGTGGGGTGTTCTTTTTAGATTTATAATGGCAGGGAAAAGAAATCCATCCATTGGCATAAACCAGTTCTTAAATTTAAATAATTCATATAGTACCTTCTGTTAATGAGATTTCAGAGCACTTTTCAATTATCAAACCTCATAACACCTGTTAGATCGATAAGGCTTATTTTACTGATGGGGAAACTGAGGAAGAGAAAAATTAATTGACTTGCTTTAGGTCACACACGTCCGTGGTAAAGTCAGGAATGAAGTCCTTACTTCCTGTTGCCTGCTCTAAACAGACTCTCTCCCAGAAAAATATCCCCTTGGGTCAGTCAAATGTTGTTCTGTACCATAGTTCACTTAGATATAACTATGTTCTTGGACAGGAAAAAGCTTTGGAGAAACTGTTTCTTCTTTGAGTCAGGAGAGCATCATAGATCTTGAGGGGTTAGAAAAACAATTATTATGAAAAAAGAGACTGTGAAAGCCACTGCATTTTTACTTTATGTAAAATATCTGAATTTCTGAGTCTGACAATCACAAAAGTGTCTCTAAAAAGTCTTACCTACACATCTCTCCAGCAGCTATCCTTTAATCATTTCTCCCTGGCAACAGCACCACAAAACAAGCCTTAGGGTTTGTCCACACAGTGCACTAGTCCACACTAGTGGGATGTAAATTCTAGTGTGCACTAGCATGTTGCACTCCTTACATTAATGTGCACTAGGGAACTTTTAGTGAGTGCCTGCAGGGTCCGCATTGGCCAGCTAGTATGCAACATGCTAGTGCACATTAGCATTTACACCTCTCTAGGCAGACTAATGCACTGTGTAGACAAACCCTCAGATTATTCTTGGGCAGGGCACTGAAAGAATGTTTTGCACCCACAATTCTGATATCAGTAGTTAAGATTTCTGAAGGTCAAAGAATATGAAGGACAACAATTCACGACCCACCCTTACTCAGAATGTTCACCATTGCTTCCAATGAATTTCCATACAGAAGTCTCTCATAAATAAACAAACCCAGACGCAAACCTAACAGACAAGACTCCTTCTCACAAACTAATGGTTGCAGGGTCAGAATTTTTTAGTTAAGCTTCTAATCTCTGAAATGCCCACTTCTGTGGGTAAAAATCAGAACCTTACTGTTAAAGTAAAGCTTTGCATTGTTCTATAGATACAATTAGAAAAAAATCCTCATTAAAGCTACATTGTGTCCGAGTGCACCTTGCCCACATTATCTACTTAAACTAATAAACTGGTTTAAACCAAATTTAGATAGTAAAAGTTCCATCTTAGAGCAATGTTTAACAACCTTTGAAAATAGCATTTAGTAAATGGAAATATTGACAAACCCTTAATGAAATCTTTTTGGAATCAGGTGTCCTTGCCTCCAGTGCCACCTAGTGGGGCCCAGGAAGAATCATACAGAATCTCAAAACTCAAAAGACAAGAGAAAAGAAATGTCGCCTTCCATGAAGTTATCCAGACTGTCCAGCTCCTTCTTTAAAAATGCTGAAGTTGTGGATGAAAGAATGCCTCCTTCTGGCCAGTTTTGTAACACAATTTCAGAATACAAACCACAATCCAGACACATCAGCCAGCTCCTGGCTGGGGCTGCTGCCCTAACAGAAAGATAAATCCTGGATCAACAGAAATGATGATATGCAATGCCCACTGCACAGAAATTGGCAGTGTACAGTTAGGGAGGCAGAGAGAAGAGGCAGGGGGGTTCGCAGAAAAAGAAATAATGAAGAACTCTCACTATATGACGACTGATGCGCCTGTCTAAAGTAGAAGCAACGTAAATTAAATGCACACATAATAATGGACGCAGGAAGTGACATGACAATCCTGCACTGGCCCATTTAGAGCAGGACAGGAACTGATTCAATGACAGTAGAACGTGTGGTGCATAAGGAGGGGAACCCACCCATATCACTATTCTGAAAACGAAACTCAGAGACATTACCAGGGTCACTGATTATGTATGAAGAGGAGGCATCATAACCATTTCCAAATAGTAGGAGGATTCTCAAATGTAATACTGAAAACAAGATAACCTGCAAACACAGTTAGGCAAAACTCCAGGAAGTAATTACACTTCTCTGTTTCCCTGTCACACAGTGCTGCTATGAGGGTAAATTCATTAATGTCTGTAAAGTGCCACCAAATCCTCAAATGGAAGGTGCCACAAGAATGCAGAGGACTACGCATACAAATCAATGGCATGATTCATCTAAGCTGAAATAGAAATCCTGGGTGACAGCTGCAGCCAGAGCCCCTTCAGCTGATGGGTGCAGATTTAGTGCTTTGAGTTGTGCTTGTACAAAACTTCTGTACTGTTAAAGCATTTAACTGGCTTAGTTTAAGTCAATTTGTATCTACAAGCAAAAAACTTCAAGCAGTCAGCAGGGACAATACCTACCCCAATTCCCCAGTGCTCTCTGGGGATGCTAAAGTCCCACGGACTACCTGTTTGCCCCATGCAGCTTTCATTCCCCTGCAAAAGTATTAAGCTGTACAAATGGAGAGTTGGCAAGCCTGAATGTCCCATCCTCCCACCCCCAACAGAGTTCAGCAGCTCCACAAAGTAGTGAATTGCGTGGGGCTGCCAGGTAGCTTAATGAAGCTTAGCATCACCACACAGAGAGATAGAGGCAGCCCCACCTTATTTGAGCACCTTAAAGGCTTATGATTGTAGAAGCAAATCTGCTTAAAGCTCACTAACTTGGCTGAGCTATAAGCTAATTTACCTCTACAAGTTCCTGAGAAGATTCACAGCAGCAGGCTCCCCTCCTGTGAACCCTAAGCCTTCAACAGTAGAAAACAATTCACCTGACACAATGTTTCTTGTGCCCAAACTCCTTGGAGAATTTATGTAGAAAACTATGCTCTCCACACAGAGGGATTTGGAACTAATGATGTTTTAAATTAGTACTGAATGAACTCATTTATCTCCAAAATGCTGAACTGCTGTCCTATTGTACAATCTTTGCCTGAAGAAGATTTATTCTCCAATAAACTATTACCTTGACCTTTTTAAAAAGATTACTCTAGATTAGGAGGCACTGACAGAAGTGTTGTAGGCAAAACTTACTACAGCCACGTCACAGTGCCTCGTACTTTAAACCTTCTTTGTCTAGTAGATATTGCAGCTCGGGCTGGAATTCAGGCTCTGAAACCTAGAGAGGGGGTTCCTGGCCAAAACATCAATGTATCCAAGTTTGACATGTCAACTAGCTGCAATACTTGCCTTAGATAAATATCTAGAAAACTTACATGGCAAATGCACAGTATGGATACAGATGTATACCTGCTTCTGCATACTAAATGGAGGTAAGGGCAGCAAAGTACAATAAATAACTTATTTTAAGTCAACTCAAACCGTTTTCTTAACAATAAGCTGAAATGCTACTTGAGCTTACTTATGTGAAATTAGTTTACAGTTCCAGCTCAAACCTACCTATACAATTCTTGGTCTTCACTTCAACCTAAGCAAGCTACAGATATTTTGGGGAGGAAAGGTCTGTACCGCCCCTTGCCACAGAGAAAAACTGTGACTGGATCAGTCAGGGTTTTAAAGATTGCTGCACTGTCACAGGTATTAGGTATGTTTTCAATAGCTCCCACAGTTCTTGGATTCTTCTCTTAAGGGAGAATGGGCTGATATCTCCATGCAGCGCTGATGCTGCTCAGTGCTTTGGCTAATTACGAGCATGCTGGAGTTCTGAGGGAAAAGCAGTAGTAGACCACACCTGGCTCACCCTCCAACACTGTAACCGCTCAGAGTGCCTTCACAAGGAGCTGCCACCACATTTGCTGAGCAGGAGTCTCGGCTCTGACCCTGCCCAGCTTTGCCACTGTCAGTGGTTTGGGTTACAAGGAAAGACCCAACCTTCCACCTGACATATAGCAACGTACATGATCTGCAAGAAGAAAGGGACAGAAGTCAACTAACCCAACACCTTATTAGCTCTTAAATCCATCCAAATCCAGCTCTTAAGCCAATTAGGCTTGTGGCTGGTTAACGAAGGGAGAAAAAAGGAAGCAACTTAGGAAACTGTCTCCTTTCCACTAGCAGCTCTTTTGTGGGTATGAGAATTACAGGCATGTGCACATACAGGGCACAGGGATCCAAAATTATTCCAAGCTATGGGGAAGGCACAGGAAGATGGAGACATAAAAATAAAAGCAAAATCCTTCATTCTAGGGTAGGGAATATATTAGAATTCCTTTTGGCTACAATCCTATCACTTTATTGAGCCAGTGGAGAAAAAAGACACTGAGAAGTAACATAATTCCCTTCTGCTACCATCCTTTGATTTCTGTGCAGATTTGAAGAAAGCGTGGGGGCAGGAGGATCTTCTTTCTTTCCTTCACCACCAATAATGAAAATAAAAGCCTAATATCAATCAAAATACACAGTAGGGAAAATGCAGTAGTTGTTAGAAAAAGTAACAACCCACAACTACTAGCATTTACAGATATCTATTTAGCGACCCATCAGAGATAGGTCCGCTTCCATTTTACCATTCATTTTCTCCACGTGAGAAGTCGTAGATCACTACCTTAAATCTCAGTAGAGAGAGCTAGGCATCCAAAGCTACATAATGTTTAAACATATAATATGCAGCCACTACTGCTGGTGCAAAGAATGAGAGCAGTTGGTAAATACTGTGCTAACATATTAATTTAATTTTTTTAATTTTTACAGAGTGCCTCAACCACTTAGTGCATTTCCTGAATTTTTTCGAACAAGTGATACCAGTGAAAGGAAATCAGATACACTGCACTTTAGGCTGAGGCACACTCTATACCTTCATTTCAACTGTTATGCTATCTTTATAATACAAACAAAATTATTTGATCCTGGGTACTTATCCAGGTAGACAATCTCCCCCAAATACAAACACTTCTCCATAGCCTGAACTGAATAATTTGCAGAGGAGCAGGAAAGGAATAAAGCTCTTTAAAGGGGGAGGGATTCTGTATGGAATTCTCCTCCCTGGGGAATTTCTTGCCCTCCCATACTTGCCAGTTGGTGGAATCTGGACTGTATTCACATGTAACTTTGTGAGCCACACAATAAAATGTCACCCCACCCTGGATGGTTTGCTGTACCTAGCAAGAGAGGAAGGAGGAAGCCATCTTCACTAGATGCAGGGAAATCTCACATCTTCTCCCTGAGCCCTACTTGATTTAAATACCACAGACTAGAACTGACATATTGTATGCTCTTAGTATTATCTGTATAATAATCCTACCAATACCTGTGTCAGGAGAACTTTAAATTATCGTTCTGTGGGTATATTTGGGTTAGGTCTTGCACAGATAGTTCTAGTTCAACCACTTTAATGCAGGATTACAACTCAGTGGTACCAACAGTATTTGTATGAGTGCTGGTACCCACCCCAGCCACTGTACGTAAGTGATGTTTATCTCAGAGGATACAAGCTGCCTAAATGCAACTCTGACATTTGCTAATCCTTTACTGATCAGAACTTCTGCAGCCATTTTTGCAAAGCACATGACAAAATGAGTTTGGAATCATGATTCTCGCCTCTTCAGCCACCTTGATTGATTATTTATCAGCCTGACAAAGTAATTGATAATATTTTCCATTTTAGGACAGGGCCTGTCAGATCTCCATTTCTATAACACCAATAAAGATTAAACCTCTTTGGTATGACCAGCTGGGGGGGAAGGGGGGAAAGGAGGGGAGCAGGAGAAGGGTTTAGTTAAATAATTCATTCTAATTGGTTCACTGGCTTCTCTGTATTTTTTTAATCTTTGCTTACAAGCTGAGACTGGAGAATTGTTCTCCCTTTTGTTCCCTTTAGAAGTCAATTCCTATTTTAATGTGGGGTGGGAAAGAATTCTGCATTGCACTCGTGCTGTATGCATATAATTTGTGAAGAATATTTGGGTGAAAGATGGAATATGTGTAAAATATTACACAGAAATAAGTTGGACAATTACATCTTTTGGTTTGCTGGCTGCCATGCTAAACAACTGCCAATATTAAAAAGTTATAAAAACAAAACCCTAAAACCACTGCTACAGAAAAAGAAAAGCTCAGGCCTAACGTTTCTCTTTGACCTGAAAAACATATTGTTGGAACAATTAAACAAACAAAGAGATCCTTAACATGACATGGAAAAGTATACTACAAATCCATGGAACAGAAGGAATTTGCAATGAACTCATTTTCTGTCTATGCATACCATGAAATCTCTTGAATGAGGCATAACGTGAAAATAAACTGGGTAACTACACTTGCCATGTGTTCAGAAAATCAGCAACTGGCATGTCAAATACTCCATATCACATGATAGTCTGGAGTCAAAGGGAGCCTAAGAAAAGCTTCTTGCTTCAGTGTAGAAGCTAAGAAAATGACATGAAACTGTCATTTAAAGAAAAAGATATTAGCTATAAATTTCAAAACAACGTAAGAGACAAGTGGTGATGGATTCCAGTTCATTCTGTTTAATCATACATACTCTGGAGCAAACTTGTCCAGTCTCTTGAAGAGATCATTTTTCACTTGCAGGTTCTCCACAATGGCCTCAACCACAAGGTCGGTGCTGTGTACCACTGCTACTGGGTCTGTGTTCACTGTTAGGTTCTTTAAGGTCTTCTCAATGAACTGAGCAGCAGCCTGAAAGGTTAAACAGAAGTCACAAAACCTATTTCTAAAAGGTTTCATTTCTTTGGTATGAAAGTTCTCATAGGTCAATTTATTTCACTGGTTGCTTTTTTTGAGCCTTAAAAATATTAGGCGTTATAACTTGCACTGTATTTCCAGATCAGTTAGAAAGCTTTAAGTTTATGAGAGTACTATACTTCCACAGATGGACTAAACTTTCACAGCAACTCAAGTCTTCTCACAAGCAAGGAAGAGATCCTTTATTTCATTCTTTTACGATGACTGTTCTCCACCCCACCCTTTATTTCAACCTTCAGAATGAGTTCTAGTGAACAACTGACTTATCACTTCAATACTTTCCCAAGAGAATTCTGACCTGCCCTCAGTGAAAATGGACTTCTTTGGTTTTAAACCATTATATTGTTTTTCCTTCCATAAGCAAACTATCTGGTTTCACAGCTCACTGTTATAATTCAAAGCCCTTCACAGACACCTCAGGAAATGAAATGGCTTACAGGCAACATCCACTGTATTAAAGTTCTGCTGGGAATGGGAACAAAATTTCGAATCTCTTTTGTGACTGCCAGAACTGTTAATCACTGACACAGTTTATGAGGACAGATCAAATACAAAGGCAGGCTTTTTAAACGAGAATAGAGATCCAGTACAGCTGAAAAAAGACACTTGTATACTACATTTTGGAGTCTAAGAACTTGTCTATACAGGGAAATTTACCAGCATAACTACAGTACTATAATTATACAGCGATAGTTAAGCCGGTATAACTCAGGTGGACACTTGTACTCCAGAATAAGGAGTGCCTTTTCCCAATTTAGCTTATACCGGTTCCAGAGCAACATAAGCTAAAGTGGAAAAAGACATTCCTTATTCTAGAATATGAATGTTCCTACAGGGAGTTATACCGCTATAACTATAGCTGTATAATTATACTGGTATTTTTATGTTGGTAAATTTCCTCATGCAGACAAGACCTTATTCCTGCCATGGGTATGTCTACGTGGTAGTGCAGACACAGGCTCTGACACATGCTTAAAACCAACCTCCCTACCATCCACACATAAAGCCTTCTAACATATACTTGTTACCGCCTCAGAACACAGGCTTGCTGGCTCATGCAGGGGCATAGATATAAGTGTCTTGCTGTAGCCCATGTCCCAGCCTTCCCACTTTGCAGTGAGGACATAGCTAAAGCACGTGTTGCAGTGCTTGTGTTCTGATAAACCACCAACGCTATCCCACAATTCCTGGGGCCTGTATACTCCAGCTCTTCTACCTCTCAACTTCTCACTCACCCCCAATGCATTGAAAGCAACCTGTTGGGTTAAATATAGAGCAGTTGCATTTGAACTTACGTTGCATGCAGACTGCTCAACTTCAAACACAGCTGAGCCTTGCTTGTCCAAAAAGCAGAGAGAAGTCCATACAAGGTTTCTTGTCAGTCTGTGGTGTGAGGACCGCAAGGCCCAAGATTTTGGCAAAAGCAACAAAAACCAGCACAAGAGCTTGGTAGAGTCAGGGATCAACCAGACCACTGTCCAGTGCGGAGTGAAAATCATGTACCTCAAGATCATCTACTGCAAAGCAAATGATGGGAATGGTCAGCCCGGGAACTCCCTGGCCACTTCTATTACAAGGAATTCAATCAAAAGCTGGGAACCACCCCAGGAGAGAGTCTACAGTCCTGTCTCCTGAGTCAGGATGATATGCTTAGAATCCTGGAGGCAGAGAGAGGGAGACCACTAGAGTCACAGGAGCAAAACCCCGAACACAGCAGGGTGCTGGCATCAGGTCTGCACCAGGTCATGGAACTGGATCAATTAGGGGACATCCTGGGCCCATATTCACATTAACTCTTTGGGGATTGATCTGAAACTGCCAGGAGAGGAAGTGACAATGCAGCAGGAGCTGTAATCTGGTAAATGGCACCCAAAATCTTGGTTATTATAACAAGTGGGAGAGATTTCCAGGCTATGACCAATATAATTATTGGTATAAAGAAAAATTACATGCAGGGAATTGTATTTTACTGAGACCACAAGTCAGGCCATTTCCCCACCCACCCCTCAATTCCATGTGGGTTCCATGATGGATGTCAAGAAAGGAAAAAAATTAAAAGGAGCAGCTAGTGATAACTTTTTACTGACTATATGGTTACTGTTAGAAAAGGGGTATTAGTCTCAGCAAGTGTGGGTGCATATTTCACCACGTAGTGTTACGTGTGCAACTCTGTCACTCCAGCATGTTGTTTTGAGTTTCATCACCGCCAGCACTGGTGCAGGTCTCTTTCTGGATTACCAGTCCTAATGGCTGCGGTGGCTGAATTCGTCGCCTGGATCCCTGTCCACTCATGGCATGCTGTCCAGAATCATCCAGGGTGGAAGTGGCAGTGGAAGGTGGTCTTTTCCATAGCTATAAAGCATTTCCATCCTAGTTCAGCATCTTACTGATTTTTGCCTGAATTTTCACTCACTCCTAGCTGGTAAGTGCTTGAAAACTTTTCATGCAGCAGAAACTATATGGTTGGTCAGATTCCAGGGCAGGGCAACTTATTACCGCCAACTCTGTAGCTCACTAGCCCATTCCTTTCATAGATATGCTGTTCAGTCACCTGACACTGGAAAAGCTCCTTTGCACAGAGGAATGGTATTTCTCTGCTGGCCTGAATAGATCCCTCTGCCACCTCTGGCAGATGTATGTCTTCTAAGACTTACTTAGCCTGAAATAATGTTAAAACAGAAACTTATAACAGGCCCTTTGGTATGAAGACCCGCTCCACCCCCCGCTGTGGGTGAAATTTTTTAAAGATGATTTTTAAATGACTCTAATATGCAATTCTTACTATAATGTATCTGGGCTAGCAATGTAGCTGGCTAGACCTTCTTAACAGGCCAGTGACTAAAGAATGAATAATAATAAAAATAACACCATCAAGGAGATAAAAGTATCAGCCTGTGGTCTTGCCATAATGCAGAATGTAAAAAGGGGAAAGGGATTGCTTTCTTCCCCCGCCCCGCCCATGGACACAAAATAATGCACCCTTTCATTTCCTTGGCAGGTCTTTCCACCTCTAGGCATCAAACTAGAAGTCTTGGGGAGCTGACACGCAACCAGCAAAAGGAAAAGTGTCCGGGACAAAATGCTGCAGGACATTGTGGCTATGGCAGATGAGCAACTGGCCTTCCAGAAAGGGAAGGAGGACTGGAAGGTTCAGAGGGGGAGGGAGACAGCCAAGGTGGAAGAGAAAACGGTGGCATCATTCCTTGATCATGAACAGAAACCGAGGGAGGAGGACAGAGTGCAGCAGAAGGACCCGTGTGAGAGGCTGCTTGTACTCATAGCCACCAGGCAGCAAGTCCCAACTCTAGCAAACACAGAATCCCGGCCATGCTACGACTTCCTGCAGCCTGTACAGCAACTGGACAATTCAGGGGTTCCGTGGGACATGAACCACACACGGAACAGTACATCTACAGACATCGCACACAACATACCCCACCAGGGCAAAGGAGAACAGGCACGCAAGAGACATTCAGTTTCACTACCAGTACAACTGTAGTGGTTGAACTTACACAGTTTGCTACTTCTGTCTGGCGGTTTGCTTATTCTGCTCTTTGTGTGTGTCTGTTTTGGCTTTTTGATGGCCGCTAGGATGCCAAGGATTTTTCAATGTAATTGGAATGAACATTTTTCAATAAACTATTTTGTTTGCAAAAAGAATAAGTCTCAAAGTTCTATCCAAAGGATTTATTAAATCCCAAAGAATCAAAATCCACGACATAGCAGTAGCTTAATGTCTACATACAATAAAGCAGTGGCACATAAGTTGCAATGTGCCCCGTTCGTTAGCATGTTAAAAATCACATCCTCTCATGCATAGCACCCTGTGAACACACAAGGCATTTCTGATTTCCCCTGCCTGTCTGGATCCAACCTCAGTCGTGTCAGGTGCGTTGTCTACTTGTCTGTACCAGGCTTGCAAACCAGCAGCATTCTGAGTCCACTTCAGGTGAAAACATTCTCCATTTTGTCTTGCAGAAATTGTACAGTGGACAACAGGCCACAATAATATGGATGGCACTGACAACACTGACATCCAAACGTTTTACTAGATGACCGTTGTGGTCCCTGCTAACCCTATGGTTCCACGATTCTAGTCTCATCTTGCCTTGAGTCCGCCAAATGCACACTCCACCACATCCGGCAACTCCTGAACCTTCTTTTGCCAAGTCCTCTAACAGTAGGGTATAGTTTCATGAACCATGGCAGAAGAGGGTATACAGGGTGTCCTAATAGAACAGGGGGCACTGAGACCCCACTAATAATAATGGGGGGGGGGGGGGACATGGTTCTCACTTGTCCAAAATGGAAAATGCCTGATCTCCACAGAACCCTGGCATCTCAGTGTCCATGGGACGTCCGCAGAACCAGTACATCTCACAGTGTCCAGGAACCTGTCTCTGTGGTTGACCAAGGCCCGCAGAACAATGAAGTATTACCTTTTGCGGTTGACATATTCATTTGCTCCTGGAGGAGGGCACATTATGGGCCAATGGGTGCCATCAATGGCCCCAGTGCAGTTTGGAAAGCCCACTCTTTCAAAGCCAGCAATTATTTCAGGCACATTAGTTATGCCCACCAGTAAGCTGCAGTTCTGATACAAAGGGAGAACATGTCTGCCGTAAAATGCAAAGCTATGCTTCTCCCTTCCCCCATGCAGTGACTAAAGCAAGTCTATCTGAGGTTCCTTAAATGGTATCATTACGATCTTGTAATCTCTGCTTTTGGGTAAAGTTGGTGTGTAGTACTTTATAATGGTTTAAAGAAATCTTACTATTAGATAAGGATAAGTAATGTACCACTCAAACTTTGGGCTTTAACCTTAGTTTTCAAAGACTTCCCAGCTTTTGAGGTTAATCTGTCATTTAAGACTACAACCTGAAAAACCAGAAAAAGACACGATATACCAATTTTCCCAATCAAAAAACCCTGCAAGTATTTTAACTTCTTATCTTCCCAGCTTTTTGAATGTATTTATAATACTATTCTACCAATCTGATTCTCCTGTATTCATCTGTGCATTAATTGCCAACAATCACAACATTAAAATAGTAATTCTATCAAATTCAATAAAGTTTGTCCAGTGGTTAAAAATACCAAGATGTCACCTCAGGCTTGTCTGTAAACATCTTCTTTGTAATTCTTTTCAAACTATCCTCAATCCCTTTCCTGGAGTTCTTCAGGATTTCATCAGTCTGGTCCACTAACACCACAGAGTGACCAGTTGCTGCAGCAACCTGGGGAGAAGGGGGAGGGAGGGAGAGAGAGAGAAAGGAGCTATTAAGAATGTAAAACAGACAAGTCAATTGGGCTAATAGGAGGAAAAATGAGAAAGGGGTGGGGAGAAAATTGAATTTAAGCAGTTACACCATAGGATAAAGAGAACTGAGTTCATATCAAATAATCTTGATTTTGTATTTGGCACCTAAATATTGCCTCATCTATAAACAACATTTAAAAAAAAAGTGACACTGTCAGTTCAAAATCTTAAAAAGCACTTAATGTTCTTACTTATGTTACAAACAGCTCAGATTATTACAACACAATCTTAAAAAGTCAGCTTTTTACTATATATGTTACTTCATTATTTATTTGCAGTGATGTTGCAGCTGTGTTGGTTCCAGGATATACAAGACACAAGCTAGACAAGGTAATATCTTTTACTGGACCCTACTGCTGAAAGGTACAAGCTTTCGAACTTCACAGAGATCTTCTTCATATCTGGGGAAGGAAACCAGAGCGTCTGAGCTAAATACAAGCTGGGACAGACTGCTAAACGTAAGGGGTTAAACACACATGGTGGGAGACCACTTAAAATGAAGTGGGCAATTGAGGGTTAGCAGGCAAAGGGATGGGTTACAAATTGTTGTCATGAGATATAAAACCAGTGTCTCTGTTGAGTTCATGATTTCTAGTGTCTAACAAAGTTAAGACTTTATGTTTCCAGGCTCGCCTTTTGAAGGTGTTGTGCTGGTTTCCCTAAAGGATGAGTACTGAGAGGTCAGATATGGAGTGGCTGCTTTGTGAAAAGTGTTTGCCCACAGGAGAGATAGTATTTGTGTCTTTTTCAATAATTTTTCTGTGAGAGTTCCTTTAAGGACATACTGATCGTAAGATTTCACCCACATAGTTTTTTGGGCATTTGATGCACTGGATGAGGTACACCACATGTTGTGAGAGGCATGGATAGTAATGATTTTTGAAAGGGGTCCGCACACCATTCGAAATTTTTTAGGGGTCCACAAATGTAAAAAGGTTGAAAATTACTGTTCTACGAGGCTGCATTGCAATGTGCTATTACTATGTATTCCCTGTCTTTTGTTTAGTCTTTCTGAATGATGCTGAACAAAGTAATGCTTCCAACTTGGAGAAAGAAATTATTCAACAAAAATTCCCTTGAACTAGTTTATTGTTTTCTAAGGTGCTATACTAAAATATAGCAGGTGGCAGAAACTAGTAGAGAGAAGGGACTTATTAAAAAGACCACCACCTCTTTCAGGCCCACTCTTACACAGCCACATTCACAGTTTCCTCTTTCAAAAAAGAGAAGAAAAACAGGAAGAGGTGCCGGTCAATTTATTGTAGTAACATTGCACTAATGGTACTTTCCATCCAAGGAGCCAAAGCTTTTTAAAATGGCCAATAAGAAACAAGACCTCCCTGAGAGTTAAGTAGTACTGTCCCCATTTTACAAGAGGAACTGGCAGAAAGAAATGTGTGACCTGCCTGAAGTCACACAAGGTGCACGTGGCAAAATCAGGAATAGAATAAAAAAATCCCGGTTCCTGATCCCATTGTGACAGAATGTACTCTTGTATTCACACCCTCCACCAGTGGTTCTCAACTTATTTACCATTGTGGACCACATATGCAGCTCTCTCTGTGTTATGTGGGCTGCATCCAAACAATATATATATACTACCTGCATGTCCCTGACTGTATCACATGGGCCGCTGCTATGCGCTGCTTGGGCCACAGGTTGAGAACCACTCCCCTACACACTATTGTAATAATCTTTGTACAAATCATGTATTTTGAGGTATTACTTAAAAACTCATAATTTGCTGGTCGTTATTGTAATGGTAAAATATGTGTGGCAATACTGCATGTGAAATTACAAGATTCCACTGTGTTATTAACACATGTTCCAAACAGAAGTTGAGAAACAAGTCTGTCCTAAACAAAGGAATACTTGCACTGCTTAATTTGCATTTAAGCAGTAAACAGAGGCATCAAGCAGGAAGGGAAACAAAGGAAGCTAACAGCTGAGAAAAAAGCAGCAGGGAACATCCTTCCACATAAACTTTTTGTCTCCTGGTACTGAGCTGGAAATGTTTTTCAAGGGGGCTGGGGGGGGACTATAAAAAGGAGGGAGAAACACACCAAGGGACCACCCACCCCCTGCCCATCAATTCACTGCACCGGAAGAGACAAAATAGCTGTTGGACTGGGGGAGGGGTCCTGATATAAGAAGTTTGATCACTAAGACTGCTGAAAGCATGTGGTGAGAAAACTTTTTTTAATTTAACAATTTGTTAAATAAGCACCACCAACATTTTATCTTTATTTTTCTTGTAATCAATTCTGACTTTTATGCCTCATTACTTCTGCTCACTTAAAATTTCTCTCTTTGCAGTTCATAAACAAATTTTATTGTTTTATTTAATCCAGTGTGTTTAAACTGAAGTTCGTGGGAAACTCCATTTGGGGTTACAAGTTCTGTGCATATTATTTCTATTAAAGGAATAACAGGCTTAATATAACTTGTATTGTGCAGGAGAGGGCTGGGGAGTACAAGACATACATTTCTGCAGGAAAATCTAGGACTAGGGGTCTGTTGGGATCACCCTGCACTATAACCAAGACTAGTGAGAGCAAGAGTGTAACCCAAGTGAAGCCCGCAGGCTACAGTTGCACACAGACACTGAGGGTGGGGCACGCATGCTGGAAGGCTGTTTGTGAGGTTTTGTAAAGCAAGGCATTGCAAGGCAACCCAGGTTGCAGGGCAGGGGTGACACAGCTGCTTCTTAGTCTGGATTTTACTGTATGTTACACCTATACTTGAGCAACAGCCAACCTCCCCCACCTGCAGTACGGAAAGGTTTAAAAGAAGGCATCTTCCAAAGCCTTAAAAGAAAAAACAAGTCATTGCACAGAAAGAAAGAAAGTGCTGCTCCCAGGCAGTACCCCAGTCACCGTGGCTCTGGGATAACCCCCATATTTATAATTACAATAGGATGCAGTGAGCACAAGGAACAAAAACACCCTAAAGCATCCCTTCACCCTGAGGACTTGCATTCCTTCACACTAGGGTCCCTGTCAAGAACCATGCATGTTTCTCTTTATAAACAATTGCCAGTAAGAGTCAGAACATGTAACAGAATTCACAATGGACTTCAGCTGTCTCTCTGAACTAATGAATTTTAAATAGTGTGCACCTTCCTGAAACTTCAGCGCACATATTTATGGATTTCACCACACACTCATGTGGCACTGCATTTATTGAGAAAGGCCTTGAAGGCTCTTTCAGAAGAAATCCGAAATTCCACTGATAAGGGTGTGAGAGATTATTTTTATAGAGAAATTAAAGTTATAGATGACTAACCTCACTTTAGGTAGCAGACAAATGTGTGGACCTCCTTCCACAATAGATGCAACAAGAATATCAGAAAAAGCTATACTGCTGAGGGAGCACTAATGAGTTGTTAAAACAGGAAATCCAAAGTTAAGAATTCCTGGGATTTACTCCTAGTTTGCTTTGTGACCTTGCGCAAATCACTATACCTCTCTGTGCCTGTTTTCCTGTCTGTAAATTGGGAAAATAGCAGCAACCTACATCACAGGAGTGTTGTGTGGCTTAATTATTGTTTGTGAAGTGCTTTGAGATCTGTAAATGAAAGGTGCTGTAGATGTTCAAAGTATTATTTTCCTTGTTAGATAAGTAAATATATCTGAAATAGTCCTGTCCCTGGCTTAGCAATCAGCCACTTGATGGACAAAAATGTCAAGTTAAAAGTGAACTTTATGAGTCAAAGGCTATAATGGCTGAACACTAAAGGAAAACAAGCAAATCCCATTTAAATATTAACCCACTGTAAAACACTGGATTACAAATAAGGATACAGTATCTTAACAAAATGAAATTTAGTTCTCTTGCAATTTAACGAGACTGTCAATCAATCTGTTCCTCGTCAATCTGGTACTAAATCATTTTCATAGGGCTTTCTTCTTCTGCCTTATCAGTCAGGCAGTGTGTGAAAGATTCACAAGAAAAACCCAAACTTTGTACTCTTCCGCGAAAAATAAAGATTGGAGCATTGCAAGGAACACTCTGAACACAAATATACATTGGAAAGGCATGGCTTATATTAAAATTTAAAAAAATAAATAAATCACATCTACATATTTTGTACCTCATAGTGTTGCAAGTAATCCCTCTAGCATGATCCTGCACTGAGTCCAAATGGACAGGCTACATGCCTCACACAGAACCCCACTGGCTTCAGTGGGACAGCATGGGAGCTAATTTCAAGACTGGGGTCTAAAATTACTATAAGAAAGACTTTAAAAATATTTGTTTTTGCGGCGTTTGCTTTGTGCATAACCACACTTTGTGTATAGTTACCATTTCCCCCTCATAGTCAGTTTCTCCATTGTTTGGTCAATCCCCACAAACATTTTAAAAGACTGGAAAATGTTACTGTACAATCACAAAACAGGGTAACTCAGCAGTAGGTGCAATATCTGAAACTACTTTTAATTCATTTTTTGAAAATGGACCACCCTACATGTTTACTGTGTCCCTACTGAAACTGAATCCAATTCATATCTATTCTAACACGAACGTGGAGCACAAAGGGGACGAAGAAAATGAATGCATCAATTCTATGCTGAACGGGTTGTTGCAGTTTCTCACACATTTTTATGCAGAGATAAGAGATGACCACATACAGGTCGGAACGTATTCAAAAGTTGAAACAGAGTGTTTATGTAAACCCAAAGTCTCAGGTTATCAGATGTTTAAGAACAAAGTTTTGAAGACCTGCCTACATAGAGCATTTATGCAGCTAATTATGCTCAGAGTTAAAATATCAAGCCAAGGTAAGTGACTCATGCCAGAAAAGTTTTTAAGACAGCCTGTGCCAGAAACGACAAGATATAACAACAGAAACCATAAGAGCAAAAAGGTGGCAGAGGCAGCGTTGTTTATACTATGGTAATCCTCAGGGGCCCTAGTCAGGATCAGGGCCCCAGGGGGCCAGGCACTGTACAAACACATACCAGGAGGTTCCTGCTCTCAAATAATCTATGACAGTTCACATACAGTGGCTGGGGTGACAACTGGCTGAGCCGGTTCGGGAGGCGCCTCCGGAGACGGAGCACAGACCCCTCGTGCCGTGCCCGGGGGGGGCGCAGAGGGCTGGGCAGGCCCGCCCCGCCCCCGGGAGCTCGGCGTCCGGGGATAGCGCAGGCCAAGGCGCCCGGGTGCAGTTCAAAGCGGGCCAGGGGCTGCTTGGGCCTCCCGCTGTCCCTAATGACACGGGCCCGGCGGGGCAAAGACTCCGGGGGGGGGGGGGGAGGCGCCCCTTGCGACGCGCCGCGGGTCTCCCTTCCCCAGCGGGGTGAGGCCCGGCCGCTCACCTGGGCGATGCCCGCGCCCATCAGGCCGCCCCCGATCACGGTCACATGCTTCACGATCAGCTTCTTGGCGGTGGCGGCGGAGGACGCGGCGCGCGCGAAGCGGCGGGTGGCGAAGGCCATGGCGAGCGGAGTGAGCGGGCGGGGGCGGCCGCACGCAGCAGCAGCAGCCGCCGCCGCCGCCCAGCCGGGGGGGGGGCGGGGTCACGGGGGGCGGGGCCGCGGCAGCCTCGGGCAACGCCCACCCCGGGGGCCCCCCGCGACACCGGCCACCCCGCGGCCCTGAAGGGCGGCCGCCGCCCGCCCGGCCCAGAGGGCAAGAGCCAACCGCGTGGCTTCCTGGGGCAGAAAATAGGCCGAGTGCCCTCCACAGGGGCAAGAGCCACCCATACCACGTCCCTGGGCATCCCCCCCGCCTCTCCCCCAAGCACCCCCCACCCCTCAGTGCACCGTCCCCGAAGGCATGCGCTGCCGCCCTGACTCGCCCCCCCCCCCCGTGATCATTAACTAGCCTTACTTCATAACCACCAGCAAAAGGCAAAATGTGCACACACAAAAAATCGGTTACATTTGCACCATGCCTCAAAATGCGTGTCCCTTTTTTCTGCTCTTTAGTGGATCCACAAGCCATGGTTAGCAGGAATTCTCGTGCTAGAGATAAGCGTCAGTACAGCCAAGCCTCCTTCACTCCTATACCAGTTTAAAAAAAAAAAAAAGAGAGAGAGAGAAAATTGCATAGAATGGAGGCCCTCATTTTGATTCTTAAAGGTTTTACCAACTTCATAAAGTGAATGAGGTGTTCTAGGGGAAGCGTGGCACCCTCCACGGTACCACTCCTTATTTTGACTCCTCAAAAGGACTGAAACAGCAACACCAACAAACAAAAATCCCCTACAACAAAAATCCTATGCATGTTCAAAACAGCCCGCTTGGTAGAATCTGCTACTGGTGGACTCAACAAAGCAGCTGCCTAAGATAAATACTATAGCAAAGGTCAAATCTGATTGCATGCAAGGGTATCACAACTGCAGTTACTGATTACAGTAAAACCTCACAGTAAAATGTATGCTATAACATATAACAATAGTTATATGCTATAATATATAACTAGTCAATTTAGGCTAGTAAGTTTTGGTGTTAGTTCTAATGGGCAGTAAACAAAAATGAATCCCTTATTTAACAGGTGATCTTTTCTTTGTAGGATACTGAAGGCTGAATTATACCAGGCACCAAGCTCCATCAATTCCCACTGACTTCACTCGGCCTTCAGAGGACTCAGGAAACAAGCTTTAAACATGATTATTTATAATCATTTAATTGGACTGGTCTTCTACACCATAATAATCGATCTTGGAGGCAGGTTTTGATACCATCAATTTAAGTAAAAGCTTAGGGCCTGAGTTACACCTACAAATAGGGTACAGATTCAGGCCCTTAAAGCTGATTGTATAATCTTATTTGACCTGTTCAAAACAAATTGAACCATTTTTGCTTGTATATGACAAGCATTACCCCAATGTTTGTTGAGTTCAAAAGATTGTTAAACATTTGTAGGAAATACTGAGTTTGTGTAGGAAAAAAATACAAACTTTAAATTCACAGGAACAGTTTAAAAAGAAAACAAAAATATTTGGCATTCTGCATCTGTTCAAGGCAAGCAATAATTTTACATTCCCTTTTACCCAGCTTTTTCCACGATTGATAAATCTGTTTCACCAGCAACTGTCCTGCGATGAGACCACTCTAAAGATTTTAGCTCAATCTCAATGCTGGCACAAGCGTACTCAACTCTACTGGCTTAATCCCAGTGATTACATGAACTTTGGTATACACAGGAATCTCACTTCTCCCTCTCTAATCTACTAAGGACAGCCTGAGCAAGCACCAACTGCAGTACTGCCACCAAAAAAGTGTTTATTAAAAAAAAAAAAAGTATTATGATGGGTTACCCCCCATTCTGGGGTGCCACCTGATGCAGTGGGTACCAATGATCCCACCTATTCACCAGCCTGGACTCCCTTACCTTGTCCTGATGAGCCAGGGCCTCAAGCCTCCTCCAAAACACACACACACACACACACACAAGTAGGGACACACCCAGCTGCAGAAAGCCACAGACACTGAAATCAGTTCTGTCTGGGAAGACTCAACTAGGGAATTGCCCACCACTCAAGTGCACTCCCACTCTAGAGAGTAAACCCAAAATTGTTTTGTGCTGCACAGAGAACTGTACAGCATAAACAAATTGAAATTCGCCCTCTCCCTCAATGTGGGGAAGAGATATGCAGTTTCCCGCCCCCAGTCATGAATTCCACAAACTGGGATTAGAGAAAACAAAACAAGTTTATTAACTATAAAAGATAGATTTAAAGTGATCATAAGGTTTAGCAAATAGATCAAAGCAGATTACCTTAGTAAATAAACTAAAACCACAAACTGAGCTTAACATAATTTATATCCTACCTATCTAGTAACAAATTCTCATGCTGTGTGATAAGCAGGCTGGCAGACTCTTAAGGCATGAGTTGCCTTAGTTTTCCCAGGTTTTCATACACAGACTAAAGATCCTTCTAGCCTGGGACCACCACTTCCCACAGTTCAGTCCTTGCCCCCCAGGTGTCTCCAGGTATGTTGTTGCAGGGAGATTGAGATCCCCCCTTTTATATCTTCTTCCCATTTCCTAGAAAGCTCTTTTGCTGTGACCTAGGTCAAACAGTTCCCATTGTGTAGTATTATCTCTGAGAGGTTTCTATTGTATACAGTTCCTGGGGTAATGCTTGTGTGCATTTCCTCAATAAGCCATTAACATTGTTTGGCCTTTCTGCTGTTGTACCTGAGAGGCTGCTTGTGGGTGCTTTCAAACTCACAACATGTTTCAGGAACGCATACACATCCAAACTTCATAACTTCACATACAATGATAGCACATACAAACCAATGAGATATTAATGTCTAGCAGATCAAGACTTTTAGAATGACACCTCACAAGACATACTTGGTACAAAACATATCCTAATTATATGACAGTGGTGACTATTGGGGTGTCAGGCTGTCACAAGTATAGTGTGTTTTTATTTGCTTTCAAGTGCTTGCTTGGGCAGCTTATTATTCTGGAGAAGTTCTACAGTTTGCAATATAAAGGAGGTCAGACTAGATCCAATGGTCCCTTCTGGCCTTAGAATCTATGTAGCGTTTTGAGTCTGTTGGGTTACACTTGGATCACACTTTCAGGTTTTTCTTCCCAACCATATGGGTATAAACTTTTTTTTTTTTTTTTTTTTTAATTACAATCTGAATCACAAGAATGTAGGTGCTGGACTTTAAGAAAAACACCTAGTATTAAGAGACTCTCTATAAAATCCCACCAGTTAGCAACATACTGTGACAAATTTTATTTGAGCAGTTCACCAAATTAAGTTGGTTCCTCAGGAGAAACTGAGTGCACTCAACTATCTTTGGCATTTTGTGCTAAAAGATCACTGCAACAAAAGTTCGTTTTGAGATACAGATGAGGTGCTTTGTTCCTTAGTAAACTTTATCTGATTGAAGATTATTCAGGACTAGCCAATTACAGCTGGAAACAAGCTTCACCCAAACAGAAATTCTTTTGCTCAGTATTCATAGATATGAACTGAACGCCTGCATTGAGCTCACCCCAGCTCTGCCTGAGGGAGACACTACCAAACATTCAAATCCTATTCACATATGCAGAACAACATTAAGCAAAATAAGCAGAGCTCCCTAGTCAGGACTCCCAGGAGCACAAGAGAAAAAGAAGATCCGCTTCTCTTCAGCCAGGTGGACCCCACAGTATTTTGTATGAAAGATGTGAGGAGAGGAGAGCTCTCCTATTAGGTTCAGCAGGAGAAACAGAACTGCTCTCCCCTTTATCTGATGCATGTCTTGATAATCTCTCTCTTTACAGTATCTCCAAAATGCTTCTGCTGAGGTCTTCCTCTGCTGCTGCTGCTGCAACCAAACATACACCCCCATTGCTAACTTTCTACTCCTCTTCCATTTCAAATAAAAAAAAATCCTCTCTCGACAGGATCATCAAGTAACAGGGTGGGGTTTTCAGGTAGCATTGCTAGCCTACATGGCATGATTAAAGTTATCTTCTATACTTAGATTGTTACCTCTTTAGGGAAGGGCTCATCTTTTCATTCTGTTTTTGTACAATGCCTAGTACAAGGTGGTCCTGGTTCATAACTAGGGCTTCTAGTGCTACAGTAATACAAATAATATAGAATGATTATGATTTTGGTACAGACAAGGTTCCAATTCTTGGTGCTATTAAGGTGACACTCCCAGTAGTGCTATTAAGTAGCCACGTTCCCTACTCCCAAGTGTGGCGTTGTATAAACAGTAACAATAATGATCTTTAATATTCTTGCCCTGTTAAATGGGTAATTTGTCACATGGTCTGCTTGGCTTGAATGGTATCCGAACTAACATCCCTTTTTCAAGTAGGCAATATAGCCCACTGGCATTTAAGTTACTTTAACCTATTGTGCCAGGGTGTGACCCTGTTCAACTTGTTTGCTCTCATGAAGTTACCAATTTAGTTTTATCTTTACAAAGGCCATGTCTACACTACAGGGACTACAGCATCGTAGCTTTGTCACCAAACCTATCCTAGCATAATCCTGTAGTGGAGAGAGAGCCTACAGTGATGGAAAAGGTATTTCCTTTGTTTTAGGAACACCACCTCCCTGAGTGATGGTGGTAGTTAGGTTGACAAGCATAGACCCAGCTGTGTCTTGTTGAGAAATTGTATAGTCAATTGCTTAAAATCACACTTTGGGTATTTGGTCTCTTGACCATATATTTCATAATGAACTAATAAACCAAATAACCACTTAGTGAGAGTTATTAATATGGTACAGGGAAAAGGTTCTATACAATACCCGTCTGTGAGGAGCCGTCCCAGGTAGTGACGTGCCCCAAGTTACACGTCAGCTGCCATTATTTATATGATTTTACAAGTTACATTTCCTTACACATAAAAATCCAACCCAAATCCACCCATGCATCACTAAAATCCAACCCATCCATTTGTTCCAGTTCCCTAACTTGTTGTTCTGTTCCTTCCTTATCTTCTTTTTGGATACTAGCATTCCAGGTACAGTACTTATGCGTGAAGGTACCTCCCTAGCTGTGTACTAGGACAGAGAACGAACGTATCTTGACAAGTTTCCTAATTTTTTGCACCAAATGCAAGGTGTTATGGGATACTTAAAATAAATTAACAGGATTATGGTATAAAACAGTTTACACTATATCACTGTTACAATATTTGTGCTTAATGCATACTATCTATATATACTGAGATGCTGGCTAGCATATATTAGTCAACAGTTTACACTGCGGTAACTGCAGCATAACTATGGCGCTGCAGGATATGAATTTTTCACAGCTCTAAGTGCTGTAGCTATGCTGACCTAAATTTTAAGTCTAGACCAAGCCTAATTCTATTATATTTAAATCTCGTGTAGGTAAGCCCCACAATTTTGCAGTACTGATAGTAGGTCATACAAGTAAAATCAGGCCAAGTTAATGTTATAGTAGCTTCACTTTTATACTTACAATGCTAACAGCAGCAAAAATTCCCCTAGGAGTACAGAGGGGAGCAAGTAGTCCAATGTAAAATTATGAAGATAAATTGAAGATACTTACACTAGTTGTGAAGTGAGTTCAGTCTATAAAAGCAATGTGCCAGGGCTTTTTACATCCCTCTATTCTACCCAAGCTCCCGCTGTGCCACCATTGACCCTGTTCCATTTCAAAGACTCTCTGCAACACCCCTTCCCCCAACTCCCATGCCAAGGTACCCCATTTTCTCCCACCATGCCGGGGCTCTGTGCAGTCCCTTTCCCACCCCCCATGCCTCTTTATTCCCCACTCCACCATTCTTCCTTTTTCAGGGTGTCAACATTTTAAAACTGTTTTGGAAGGATGGGCGGTACTAAAATAAAAGGGATTCTTATGCTGGCATAGAGGTGGTTGAAGCTGGTAGCTCTGCTAACCAGATGTCAACGTCACTGCTATGCGTCTCCTAGTGAATAAAATGGAATGTGTAATAGCTTTAGAAAAGACTTGATTAAAAAATTAAACAAAAGATTACAGTGAAACTAATTCTCAAGTTGAATAAAGGTAGGCACCATTCAGCAAGGGCACATTCAAGACTTATCTGCTGCAAAAACAATGTAGGTCAATATTGCACAATCCAGTTCTCCTCTCAGCTTACATCTGTTACCAATTTAACTTTGCTCCACAGCAGATGGGTATAAATTACACAAACAAGAGTAATTTACTTCCTCTGGGTCATGTAGTTTCCAGTCTCTCTCTCAGGAACTCGTGGAAGCCTTAATTTTATTGGCCAGGGATGAAAGGCCTTTGTGTCAGTTACAGCAGCAACTAGTTCTGGCAGAAGTGATAATGGTTACCCCTATAGCGTATGTATAGCAGCACTTCACATTATGCAGCATTGGATTCTATGTACGATCAGAAGCTACAACTCTTACGGAACTACTTGTAAAGTAACAGTTTTCAGAAGTAATGTGACTTTTACATACCAAATTTCTCTGCAGATCACTGGTTTTGAAGGCAGACTGCAGCAAAAGCAATTTATGTGCAAATCCATTTAACCAATATGTAGGTACTCCTATTATTTTGTGTGTCGTTTCTTTGGATTCTGCCAAAATTTTAAAGTACTTACCCTCTACTTAAGAGGGTAAGTGTACGTACTTTGTATAATCAATCAATCAGTTGCATAGCCATGGTGTTTGGGTAGGCATTTAAACAGAAGTCAGATAAAAAATGATCAGCATTTTATTGTAGCTTTGCAACTGAAGATTTCTAGAATCAGCTGTGCAGGAACCTCTTCATCTCAACCTGCTCTAAGGAGATTTCTTGTGTATGGTAAGAGGGGTAATTAGCAACATTTGTAGAGCCAAGTCCAGATTGGTGAGCCAACGGGTAGTCTCAGAGATGGCCTGGTACAACCCTAAGATACCACTGGCAAATGACTGAAGTGGGCACTGACTTACAGACTGGTCCCACAGTTTGCAGCTGGGTTCCATAGACACATCGTGCATGGTCTCTCATCTTCCAGAGTTGAGAGAGTTGACAGCATCTGCCATCTGATGTTCTCAAACAGTTCAAAGTGGAATATTGTTTCTGGGGTAGACTGCAGCCCAGAAGTTTTTTCTGGTGTCTGCAATCAGGTGTTCGAGACATTATCCCAAATTTTTTTCCAGTGGGCCTCAGGATTGAGTGAGGACAATTTAAGAGCTTTACCCAATCCCAAAAAGGATGGAGAGATTTCAGGCATGTCTTTGGAAGGTTCTAGAGGTCCTGATGAACTGGTAAGTTCAGGTTGGACGTGGTTCACTTGTACTCACAAGCTGTATGTCTCTCTCTCTTTGGATCTTGGGTGACAGTGCATGTGCCAGAGTGGGCAACCATGGAACAGGTGTTGATTTCCATGTTTGTTATAATTCTCATTGTAGCATTAAGCTGCCTGTCCAGACCGATGCACAATATTCAGCAATTAAGAACACGTGCTAGATGCACTGTTTGAAATGTCCGCATGTAGTGGCACCCCATATTGCGTCTGCATGTTTTTGGACAAAGCTAGTCTTCGCTTTTTGCGTGTCTTCTTCACATGAACTTTAAAAGTCAAACTTCTGTCCAAAGTTGCACCCAGGTACTTTGGATAGGGCTCATTTTGGACCTGCTGATTGCTGAAGGTCACACTAAGTAGTTTCTTAGCAGCTTTGTTGTTTAGGAGAAAGGCAGTTATCAGGATTTTTGGAGGAGCCACTGGGGCAGAGTTCCCAATATTTAAAGTATTCTGCCATTATCTTGACGTTGGTGAAGAGGATGTTGTCCGTGATAGTGAGGCCTTTTGCCTTGTACCATAAGAGGAATTTCATCAGCATAAATCAATGTATGTGAAATTGTGTAACATAAGTCACTAATATAGATCTTGAATAGTAAAAGAGCCAGCAGGGATCCTTGAGGTTAGTCATCATTGAGGATGCATGCTTTGCTGATCTGCCCTTTCAAAAGGGATGCAATATTTACAGTTGCTCAACATTGTGGCCAGGAGTTGCACAGAGCTATAGTATTTGATGACCCTCGATACCTTGAGCCATAGCCCATCTCTTCATACCATGTCATAGGCAGTGGATAAATCTATTAGTGCTGTTCTGGGTTTTAGATTCTTCTGGATGTAACTATTAACGGTGAGAACCTGGTCACAGCCACTTTGTCCCAGTCTGAAACTGGCCTGTTCCTTTGGCAGGATGGCCTCAAAGATAAGGGTGAGATGGGGCAGTAAAACCCGCTCCATTAACTTACAGATTGTGGAGAGGAGTGATATTGGGTGATAACTGACAGCATCATTTGGTGGTTTCCCCATGTTTGAGGAGGCCAATAACTATTGTCTCATGCCAGCTTTTTGGAATCTTCCCTGTTTAAATACATGGCAATGAATAGGTCTGTCAACTATACTTGTCCCTTTGGTCCCAAATTCTTAAGGAAAATCAGGATAAATGCCATCCTTGCCAGCAGCTTTTCTACTTTTGGAGGCCATGAAGGCCTTGTTTATTTCTTCTGCAGTATAAGGAGATGATCGCAGCAAAGTGGCAGGGCTTTGTTGGACATTTGAAAAGAACTCTTTCCTCAATCTTTTGTCTAGTCACCTTGTCGGTTTTGATCTTTGAATTACAGAGAAGGTATGCGGCAACAGAATTGGCTGTAATTTTCAGTTGATGGTGTTTCACTAAGTCAGCAGCTCCAAGCTTATGGAGGAATGCCCAGGCTTTGCAACTGAAATGAGTGAAGTCCAGATCCTCCATGGTTTCATTCAATCTCTTCAGGCAAGCGGAGTTCAAGGACTCTATTCCTGCTTTTTCGGTGTCTAGATCACCACTCTTCCCATGTTCTTTGAAGAGTGCTTCTGTCTCCAACTGCCAGCAAGAAATATAGGTAGTTGTGAGAAATGCGTTTAATAAGATGAACAAAGCAGTCAGTTTTCTGGGATTGGTTTGATACAGTGTATCCAGTCTTCAACTTCTGCAGTGTATGCAACTCAGTTTGCTTTGCAGAAATTCTTGCATGGTTTCGGTGCTGATTCAAATAAATGGAACTCCAAAGCAGACATGCAGAATAATGTGCCACTGTTGGCTGCAAGAAAATTTCTAAGGACTGTTCCTGAAGCTTGCAGAGGAACACCAGAATTGTCTTTAATCAGAAAACATAGGTCGAGTATTCCATCTGGCCAAGTGAAAAGTCAATAGTTTTAGGGTCAAAAAAGATGGACTTGTGCAAACAAGGCCCAACCTGTGAGTTGCTAAGCAGCTGCATCATTTCTGCTATAGCCCTACTGTGGGTGGTCGCTATTAAAATCACCAAGATACACAGCTTGGTGAGGGGGAAATGGTAATATTTGCTTCAGCTATTCAAGATTTGGAAGTCGGTAGACATTAGTTATGATCAGTTGTCTGAATCTTCGTGCAGCAATAGAGATTCCCACGGTCTTGGACTCCTCCAGGACTGAGACATCTTTAAGACCGTGCCTAATGTACACGGCACGGCAATACGCTGTGTCGTTCATGGTGGCAATGAGCTAATAGATAGGAATTTTATCTCTTGCTCGTAATCTGCAGCATGAGTGATGTTGTTGCTCTACAAGAAAATGTCAGTCTCCTTAAGAACTCTTGAAAGATAGTCACGCTTAGCATGTGACAGCCTACTAGAATTCAGTTGGTACACACGTGGAGCTGGTCCAACGGTTCTTCAATGCTGTCCCTGACAAGGACTCAAATTTCACATTGCTAAAACCATACCTGGAGATCAACAAATGGATGTCTCATAGCCTTTTGACAACAAACAAACCACATGTAACGGGAGCACCACATGAAGGTTTCTGTCAAGTAAATAAAGTAAATATTTCAAAGCAGGCAATTTTTGGCAAAGTTAAATATACTACAACTAACATTGCTAGTATTGGTTCCAACTCAACTCTACTATCCTATAACTGTTTGAGGATGCTTGTTTGAAAAGACATATTACAGCTCATTAAATTACAGTTTGTTATTTCTTCTTTTATAGTCATATTGTATATACGTTTTCCAGTTTTCTTTTCACTTTCACAGTTTGATGGTTGTTGGATCTGGGATTTTAATTTGGTCTATTAGTGTAGGTCTACACAGTCCACAGCAGCAAGCCTCTGAGCTCAGATCGACAGACTTGGGCCCACATGGTGTCCCTAGCCTCTGTTTGCCAGAAGCTGGGAATGAGCAACACTCATTCCCTCTGGGGCACCTGGCACTGGCCACTGTTGGAAAACAGGGTACTGGGCTAGATGGACCTTTGGTCTGACCCAGTAGGGCCATTCTTATGTTATTACCATACTACAAATAGCTGTGTAGACATTTGTCAAGGTTCCTTCCCCACTCTAAACTCTAGGGTACAGATGTGGGGACCTGCATGAAAGACCCCCTAAGCTTATTCTTACCAGCTTAGGTTAAAAACTTCCTCAAGGTACAAACTTTGCCTTGTCCTTGAACCGTATGCTGCCACCACCAAGTGTGTTAAACAAAGAACAGGGAAAGAGCCCACTTGGAGATGTCTTCCCCCCAAAATATCGCAAGCCCTACACCCCCTTTCCTGGGGAAGGCTCGATAAGAATCCTCACCAATTTGTACAGGTGAACACAGACCCAAACCCTTGGATCTTAAGAACAATGAAAAATCAATCAGGTTCTTAAAAGAAGAGTTTTAATTAAAGAAAAGGTAAAAGAATCACCTCTGTAAAATCAGGTTGGTAAATACTTTACAGGGTAATCAGATTCAAAACATAGAGAATCCCTCTAGGCAAAACCTTAAGTTACAAAAAGACACAAAAACAGGAATATACATTCCCTCCAGCACAGCTTATTTTACCAGCCATTAAACAAAAGAAAATCTAACGCATTTTCTAGCTAGATTACTTATAGATTACTTACTAACTTTACAGGTGTTGTAAGGCTGCATTCCCAATCTATTCCCAGCAAAATCATCAGACAGACAGACCAAAACCTTTGTTCCCCACCCCCAGATTTGAAAGCATCTTGTCCCCTCATTGGCCATTTTGGGTCAGGTGCCAGCGGGGTTACCTTAGCTTCTTAACCCTTTACAGGTGAAAGGGTTTTGCCTCTAGCCAGGAGGGATTTTATAGCACTGTATACAGTAAGGTGGTTACCCTTCCCTTTATATTTATGACAACATTGCAACTCAGGCTGGGGCTCAAGCTCTTAAACCTGGGGGCGGGGGAAGATGCCAACCCACAACTTAAGCTCTATCTACAGAGTTATTTCTAGAACAGTAGCGTGAGCTCGAGTCTATCGACTCAGTCAAAAGCTCGCTCCTACTGGCTGTGTAGAGGTACCCAGAGACGGCATGAGATAGGGCTCTCCTTGGAATGTGAACCTGAATTTTCACCAAGTCCCAATACTCAGGAGTGTTTTGATCCAGGATCCAGTGAGGCATTTTGGTTTGGCCCCTATCTATAAATTAGAAGTCACTTAAATTAAAAAATAAAAAATCCTCTCAAGTTACAGAAAGTGTCGTCTAGTCCAGTGATACTCAGACCTCAGTGGTTCAGGAACCAAAGTAGCAATTGACATTATCCAAAAGAGCCACAGTAGTGTGAATTCATGGTTTCAAAACACTCATATTTAAATAGCATGATGTGGAAATATATAGTTTATTATATGTAGTTCTCACACCAAAATGACTGACAAAGTATTATTTTATCACCGACAATTGGTTAATAACATAGTAAAAGCATCCTGATTGGTTAATAATTAAATCACACAGTTTTAATATCTAGTGCTGCAAAGAGCCGCAGGAGAAACATTAAAGAGCCACTTGTGAGCCTTAGTCTGAGTATCCCTGTTCTTGTCATTTCTAACACTCTTCAGCAACATAGCATTTAGTCACCATATTTCTTCATACAAACATACAAATCCCTTAAATCATTTTATGCTTCCTTTAGTATTAGTTGATCACGTCCTTCCTTTTGTTTGGCAAGTGTATACACAAAACACTTTGAGAACATACTGACCAAAATGACACTTGATACTTGTAAAGCGTCATGTGTTATTTTGGTCCTTTGCCCCAAAATTAACGTTAGCAGATTGGGTAACTGTATCTTAAAGAAATAAAAAGGCGAAGAATATTAAATTGGCTGACATGCTCTCATCAAGTCACTTTTGGAATTCAGCAGCTAAACTTGAGTTACTAGTTCATAATCAAGGAATGTTCACCAATCATTTTTATTGAACATGTTTTCATACCTTAGAATGATAAAAATATGAAGCTGAATTTGCTAAGTGCAGTATCTCTTCATTTAGTCTTTTTTGAAGTTTCTTCATCTCTTCAAAGCAATTATATTGAATGGAAATGGAGCTAAAGTTAGGCCAAATCTTCCTTCCATGGCTGGTTTTGTAGCAGTCTCAGGATACAAAAAGGTGAAATTTTGCATGAGATTTACAAACATCAAGAACAGCTCCATTTTTGCCAGCTGCTCTCCCATGCACACACGTTTACCTAACAAGAGGTTAGAAAGGTAAATATTACTGATCTTTATACTGTTGACTCATTCAATTACAGCCCACAATTTCCCTACAATCTTGTTCCAAGAAGAGAAGGACTCAGAGCTGAACTTTCTAAACTTGGGATTCAGAGTCTTGGTTTGGATTTCACTTGGTTTGATTGCTTGACATTAGAAGCACGTACAGTCTTAACACTTTATGGCAGTAAAACCACTTTAACAGTATCACCTGATCCATCTTGGGGAAACTACTGGGAGAAGGTTGCACTTATTTAAACAGGCAGCTGGGGTTGGTAGGAACTAAATTACTGTGTTTTGCAGGACACTCCCAAGACGTTTAAAAAAAAACATAAAAAGCTTAAGTAATCAGTGTGCACCATATATGTTCAACTTTTATTTTATTTTAAAAATGAATATTTTCTCTGATGAAATGAGAAAATGGCAAATGCTAAAGGCTTTTCGGAAGCGTAACTCTCACCCCAAACTTTAAACAAAAAAGCCCATTCCAACTGTATCTAGATATTTTACCAATTCCGAAAGGAATGAACGTTTCTCTTTTGATTAGCTGGCCATTTTCATCCAGAAATCTTGTTGGTTGGAAGTCATCTGGTCTCTCCCATACATTTGGATCTCTGTGCACTGACCACAAGTTGGGCACAATCACACTGCCCTTAGGAACAGTATATCCCCGTAGCACTTCAAAACAAGAACAGAGACAGGAGATTTGATAGGTGTTTGTTAGGAGCAAATGTGAGAGATTTCACGCTTAACGAAAGAGGGACTATAGTAATTAGACAAGGAACACCCACCACATCTCAGGACAGAGGGTGGAAGCCTGGGTGCAACGGTCCTTGTGCTCCCCTCATTCTGGGCTGGCTGTGCTCCAGCTTAGTCTCTCAGCACAACTTAGAGCAGCCCCAAGTATACTAAAATTATGCTAACAGTCAGGGATCAACAGGGTGTGGGAAAGTCCCAGCCATGTTATGTTTCCAGAAAGTCTCACTCAACATGCCAGCAGCAGACAGGAAGATTGAACAGAAGATGTTGTCCCACCAGAGGAACCCCTTACATTGGGATGATCCTCCCATGACTAGCTAATGCTGATAAAACTAGAATTCACCAGTGATGCAGTGCAAAGCAAACACTGCATGATGTGCACGAACCCCTTTAGTTTACTAAAATCATTTACCGTTATCTAGAATAGCAGAGACATTTCAGATCTTCTACTTGTGCAACCATTAAGCTAACCCAAAAAGTTTCACAGGAACACAGACTGGACCAGGCCTATACTGCCAGCATTTTGAACACAGGACTTCCTCAGAATGTATTCCACTTCAACGATATTCCCCTGCCCACAAAAAATCTATCTATTCCAAAAACCTTGCCCTCTCCCCAATGTCCATTAATTTCATCTTCCCTTCCCCATCCTCACACACGTAATCCTACCCAATCTCCAGTCTAGTAAGTCTTGGCCTATCATGTTTCTCCTTTCTGGTTCCTAGTAATTCACTGAGGCTCCCCTATCTGGCAGCTGTTTATCAGAGCTGGCAGCCATCCCACAAAAGCTGACTGCAACCAGCAATTTGTCCTGCAGTCTGTCTGCAAGCTATTTGACTGGGTGGGAATGATGTCCCCTCTGATGTCCAGTTCAGTGGTCAGTTGGATTCTTTCTGGCTTTGTGCTGGAGGTGTCAGAGCTCCAGGCCAGAGCACCCAGTGTCAGCTCGTAAGACTCTGAGGGGAAGGCAAACGTTGGCAAGGAGAGGGTCTGCCTGTAACAGCTACAGGAATCCCACTGAAAGCAGCAGTGGTTTGGCATCAGCTCTCCTCCTCCACATACACTGTTGTAGAGTCTAGCGGAAGGTAAAGGGAACTATGTAGTTCATCTTTCCAAGACCACCTTGAGACACTGCTGGGGGACAAAAGGAGGGAATTCTCCTTGAAGCAGCCAGCACCACTGTAGCAGATGTTAAAAAAAATTTAAAAGAGGATATGCTTTTGGGTGGCTTGCAAGATGATTTTTTTGCTACACCTCCCACATAAGTTAACCCATTCCTGTCTACCACCATCACACCCCTGACAATAGGGACCAGCAACAGGACTTTGGAGGAGGGTGAGATTATTGTTTTCTGTAGAAATAAAAACCAGCAGCACATTCCTTTCCATCTTAGCAATTGGTTTACATCATGTTAATATTTTCAAGACTCTTTGTGCCAGGAAAAGGGCTAGAGACTTTTTTGTTTTTGTAAAATTAAAGCGGAGATTCTCTTTACTGTTCCCAAAGGCTGGGTCTATCAACAAAGGCTCACACAATTCCTGTTCATCAGCAGATAGGACTCTAATTATGAAATACTTGGGCATCTTAAGTTAACCACTTTGGATGATCGGATGAACATTCCTGGCCCTTCTTTCTAAACAGATGGCATTTTACACACTGAATTTACATCTATACCTGCATAACTGCAATCTTCATAAAGTTCTCACCACCTGTCCCATCAGACATTTCAGCCACAAAATGTAAACAAAAAAACAAAAAAACAAAACAAAAAAAAAACCCCAAATGAACAAACATACAAACACTTACCAGCAGTTTCTGAGGCCATTCGAGGAACAGAAAGAGGAACAACCACAGTCATCCTCTGCACCTCCATGATGGTTGCCTCTGTGAAGGGCATATGAGCCTTGTCAGTGAGAGAGGGAGCTCTGTCACGCCCGATGACCAGTTCAATTTCTGCATGAACCTTTTCTATACAAAAGAAGGGAGGAGTAAAGAGAAAGATGAAAACTAGGTGCAAAGGCACTGTCGCACTTTCATATTTACATTACCATCAATCATGATATAGTTGAGGAAAACTATGGGTACTGATAATAGGATAGCTAGAGACTTTCACTTCTAGGAAGCCAAGTGCATAGGAGTTTTCTAATGAGAGTTCAGAGGTTGCTGGTCCTTTAAAGGGAGTCTGTGCCCAGACTACCCATGAGGAGCTAAATTAAAGATCCCATCTGGCTAATGAGCACCTGGGCCAATAAAAGGTCATCAGAGCTCAGTTATAGGTAGATGCTCACAGAGAGAGAACCTCTCCCAAAGGAAAGGAGCTTCCAGGATTGAGACCCACAGGCCCCCAGGAGGAGGGCTGTGCAACCCCTGAGACAAGGGAAAGAGCCCTTTTAAAACCCAAAATAATCTGGAACTAAACTAAAACCTCAAGAGGGGGATTGTGTTTTATACCTGGGTGGGCTGCGTGAGGTCTTAAATGTCCCTCAGAGAAATGAAACGAAGGCAGGGAGTGCCTGCAGAGCCCCACTAGCTCAGCAGGGGTGCTCCAGGGCAGGCATACCCCACGACATCTAGTACCACAAGTGGGATTCTGAGACTCCCCTTCTTACCTGGCCCTTTGATCAAGGAAGGATGACCAGGCACACCTTCCTTAGCTGCAAGATGATTACCTTCCTTTACTGGCATATGGAGGGGCAGCCATAGCTGTAGGGGTTCCAGCTCTAGTATATGAGTACCTGAGTAGCAGCAATAGCCCTCTCAGATACACAGCAGACCTCTGTAGTAATGGACTGGGGTTCTACTTTATTAAATCCAAATATCAACTTGAACTAAAGTCTCTCCCTTTGGGCCTGCGGTTCTCAGTCCTGGCTCTCTAGCACTCTCCTTGGCTCAGGGATTGCACAGCCTTCCTCAGAGTTGTGGGTAATAGTTTAACAAAAAACACCATACCCATTACCAGTACACAAAAATCTGTGACCAGCCACAGTGTTGGAAAGAGTTTCTACCCACTTTCTCTTTCCTCCTTGCCTCATCTCACCCAACCTACCAAAGGATAACTGAAAGCCGACTCTCTATCCTACCCATTCATGTATATCAGGCCCAAAGTAATGGAGGAAGGTGCAAGCTCCTTCTTTCAATCTATTTATCATAGCATTGAGGGCTCCTCATATAGTATTAAGCTCACTATAGCAGCATTAACTAGGTGCTTTCCACACTATGAAGATGGAGACCCTGCCCCAAAGAACTCTCAACCTAAAAAGACAAGCAAGCGATGAAGGGCAGGCCAGAGGAGAAAAAATAAACACAGTTTGGATTTTAAGTAATAGCTAATATTAGTTATCCACAACTTCCCTGGAAACCCTGTGCCTGTAGTGGTTGTTTTGCTTACCGGTTCTACCTTTCAGCATTAGACCTGCCATCTCCTCAACTGCGATTTAAGGTTAATTATCTGCTCAGTCAGCATAAGAAAAAGTTCTGTGTATTACCACTAAGGCAGGGAAAGGGATTCAGCAATTGTCACTTGCTAAACAGACACGTGCTGCCATCTATGGATTTGTTAAGGAAATTGCTGCTCAAATGAGGAACACAAAATGAAAAACTTTTTTGCAGTGATGGCAGTGGCTTACCCATTTGCCTGTTTAAAATACCAGAGTTGCTTTTCACATTGATAGATTCTGATCCTTGATTCTGATCCTTCTGGCATTTTCAGAGTGGTTCAATGGAAAACAGTTTTCAAGGGGCAGAAAATAATTTTATTTTGAGGATGAGCCATCTCTGGGTTGTTCACTTGTCTACACACACTATGTCACCAAAGTGTTGTATCCCCATGGTGCAGTCTGTAGGATCCTGCAGAGGTTTGTGAGACTGTAATAAAACCACCTAGATGCTTTGCCCTGTTTGCACTGCTGACTGCAAGGTGCAAGATTTCTTGACTTTTTAAGCTAATAGCAGGCCTAAACTGCTACATTATCTTTGCTTAATTAAAAAAAAATATCAGTACTTAAAAGTCCCTCAGATCCTGGACAAATATACTTATCTTTGGAATCCAGATAGGACTGGAGCCCAGTTAGTTTTGATCATGTATGTCTCTTTCCTTTCTCTCTCTCTTCCTCCTCCCCCATGTCTCTCCCTCTTTAGCTCCCACAAGAGCTAAAAGTGGGGCTCCTCCTTCCAGCAGATAGCGAGACCAACTCTTTCTCTTCACCTTGCCTCCCTTCTAGCTCAGCTTCTTCCTTGACAGGAAGAGTTTGCCCCCAGCAAGTGCTACTTCTGTGAACTGCCTGACCATGCTGCGTCCTCATAAGAGCTGAAGAAGCCTCATGGTCAGGAACAAGAGGTGGCACAGCAAGACTCCCAGGCAGGCCAAATGAAAGCAGAGAAGAATATTATGAGGTATAAAGCATGATATGGCATGTTCTAATATTATGATGTATAAAGCATGATATGGTAAGGAGATAGTGTAGTTATATAAATCAATGTTGCACACTCCCCTAGAATACTATGCTCAGTTTTGGTCATCTCATCTCAAAACAGAAGAAAGATGGGGTTCAGAAACAAGTGACAAAAAATGGTTCAAATCAACAGCAAAAAAAGGAGAAAAATTACTAGCATGTGTAAGTGGATAAAGAGGCTAAAGACATGAAACTCACAAAAACCTTCTAAACCCCAGCCCATGAAGTGAATTTTAGAAGGCTTTTCATTCATATTATTGCTCTGTTAGCCGAAGTGGTAAAAATATCCCAACTCCTATGAGACACACAAAGTTGGGGGAGGAAATATATTTTATTGGACAGATTTCTGTTGGTGACAGAGACAAGCTTTCATGAGGCACTGCTGCTGATCCCCATCGTACCCCTTCTCCTGCATTCCCTGAGCAATCAGCTTTCAGATGTCCACATTTCTACAGCTGGTCTGTAGCTGTGCCTACAGCTGTGCCTGCCAAGTCTTTTCTCCCCACAGGCCCAAGAGATCCAGTATCTCCTGTCTGCTCCAGAACAGAGCATGTCTAGAGCATGCCGCCGGCATGGTCAGCTGGGGCATTGCACACAACAATGGAGAACTGCTAGGTGTGCTCACCAACTTCCAAGCTGGACAATCAGGAAAATGCATTTAAAAATTTTGTAGGGTTTTAAGGGGGAGGGGGGCGATTTCCGCTCCCTGTGAGCCCTCGGCAGTGGAGTTCAGAATTGTGACCAGAGCAGTCAGTATTGGGCATTGTGGGACAGCTGCTGGAAGACTTAAGGTCAACACAGGTAATGCAATGGCTTGGGCAAGCCCCGGACTATCCCATTTTTACTTTAAGAAATATGGTCACCCTAGAAAAGAGTTTGTCCCTAGGTGATACGGTGTTTGGCTGTTCCTGTTCCAATCTAACAACAGGCAATAAAATGATGTTTTAAATTAGTACTGAATGAACTCATTTATCTCCAAAATGCTGAACTGCTGTCCTATTGTACAATCTTTGCCTGAAGACGATTTATTCTCCAATAAACTATTACTTTGACCTTTTTAAAAAGATTACTCTAGATTAGGAGGCACTGACAGAAGTGTTGTAGGCAAAACTTACTACAGCCACGTCACAGTGCCTCGTACTTTAAACCTTCTTTGTCTAGTAGATATTGCAGCTCGGGCTGGAATTCAGGCTCTGAAACCTAGAGAGGGGGTTCCTGGCCAAAACATCAATGTATCCAAGTTTGACATGTCAACTAGCTGCAATACTTGCCTTAGATACATATCTAGAAAACTTACATGGCAAATGCACAGTATGGCAGGGATTGCATGGGCAACGTTAATGCCATTTGGGGCACGTATGTTTTTTTGGGGGGGGACTTGTATTTGATTTTATTACATATATAATAAAACTAGGATATTGAGGTGATCTACTGAGTATTAGCCCTTTAAGTTACTTATACCTATTTATAACTTGAATTTCAGATTAACAAAATTTTGGGTTACTTGCCTGTTTGCCTTCCTGATAAAATACAGCACTATATAAAAACAACAACACAGTCTTGTAGTCCAGTGTAGAATAAGTACGGTTAGAAAAGTCTCATTTACCTTGTATTTCTGGGTGGAGAGACATATAGAGCAGACACCAAAGCAATGTGTTGGTAGTGGTGTCAGTGCCTGCGATGAAGAGGTCACCAATGATAAAAAACAGGTAGTCTTCGTTAAAGCTGCTCTCACTGTTGCTCTCTCGCTCTTCTTCCACTTGGAGGAGATACATATCGATGAAGTCTCTGGGATTTTCTCTATCCAGGGTTTCCCTGTGCTGTGCAATTATTTTCTTTAGAAAAGCTGTGACATCCAACTCAATTTGTCTCAGTTCTCTGAAAGGGCCAAAGGGAAGATAATACAGCCAAGGACAAATATTGACCAGAAGTACATGGCTATTTACACTAATCTCTAGCCCACGTGACATGAGACTTAGCATGGTCTTAAACTCAATGTCTTCATAGTCAAAGCGCCTACCAAAGGCCATAGAACAGATAACATTGGACACAGAGTTGCTGATAATGGGAAAGGGGTTAAATGGATCCTTTCCGTATCTTAGCATTTCTTCCTTCACATACTTCAGTTCTTCAATGATTTTGGGTTCCAGGCTATGCTTTCCTAATCCAAAATGACGAAGAGTTGAGTGAGAAAACTTCCTCTGTTGCCTCCATACTGGACCATATGGTGCAAAAACGACACCTGAAAGGAAAAAAAAAAAAAAAAAAAGGTGAATCCCAAATTGAGCAGCTATATTCTCAAGGTGACACATTTAATTCCACTTCCCCCACCCAAAAACAAAACAAATTAAAAAAAAACCCCTCACAACCAGATCAGGAACTTTCCAAAAATGAAGGCGAGTCATGTGATCAAGGCACAGAACTAGGAGCCAGAGAAAGATGACTCTGTTCCAGCTCTATCTAAGACTTCTTATATGGCCTTGGGCAACTCTGTACTTCAGTTTTCCAATCTGTAAATTGGATATAATGGCTACCTCAACAGGCTTAATTAATGTCTGAAATACGTTTTGAGATCCTCACTTGGAAGGCACTATAGAACTATTATTATTGCTTACCATCTTGTAAGCATTTCACAGGAATGTCAAATTTTGGACATACGTTAGCAGTAATCCTATAAACAAAAAAGAAAAGAAAAAAAAAGGGGGACCTCCTACACAAATGCCATGAGCAAAATGGAGAAAACCAAATATTCAAACAATTTGTTTTGCACTGTAACATTACGGGATGACTCTCTCTATGGTACACACCTCCCAGTACTGTCTGTGTGCATGCAACTCCCATCAAAGACAAAATTCAAGTTAACCCCTACATTTTTATAAAACAATTAGGCAACAGGATATAAAAGCTGCAAACAGACTGGGAAGGTGACTATGTATTTAAAACTTCTTGGTAAAAATGCCCTTGGATTTGCATCACTAGGGAGTTTTCAAAACATTAGATACATGCTCTCCATGGGCATTTCTTATTATGAAATCTACCTCGAGTCAATATTTTAAACTTTTTTTTGTTCATGGGCTTCTTTGGAGTCAACTATAAATATTAATTTACATGCAAATAGATACATCTTGTTGGATTTGACAATAGACGCTGTACACATTTATAGTACTAACTATATAAATTAGGGGTGGGCAAACTTTTTGGCCCGAGGGCCACATCAGGGTGTGAAACTGTATGGAGGGCTGGGTAGGAAAGGCTGTGCTCCCCAAACAGCCTGGCCCCCCGTGACCTATCCACCCCACCCACTTCCCACCCACTGACTGCCCCCCTCAGAACCTCCAACCCATCCAACCCCCCCCACTCCTTGTCCCCTGACCGCCCCCTCCCCCGGGACCCTACCTGCATGCAACCCCCCTGCTCCCTGTCCCCTATCCACACCCCCGCCCCCTGACAGGCCCCCCGACAACCCCGCCCCAGAACCTCCGCCCCATCCACCCGCCTCCTGCTCCCTGTCCTCTGACTTACCCCCAGGACCCTCTACCCAGCCCCCTTCGCTGCTGCACACGCACACCGCCGCTGCCGCCCCCTTACCATGACGCTCAGAGCGGCAGGAGCTCACAGCCCCGCTGCCCACGCAGCAGCGTAACTGCGGGTGAGAGGGGACAGCCGGGGAGGGGCCAGGAACTAGCCTCCCCAGTCAGGAGCTCAAGGGCTGGGAAGCACGGCCCCATGGGCCGGATGTGGCCCACGGGCCGTAGTTTGCCCACCTCTGATATAAACAAAACAAAAAAAACAGCTAATTAATCTAAACCTCAGAGTAACTTGGAAAAGTATTTTAAGCCACCAGAGCAAGAACCAATATTTTAGTGCTACTTATGGTGAATTCACATTATGTTTTCTTAGAAAAAGCAGCTTGTTTCACAAAAGCTACATGACAACCACATGTCTCACTATTAATGTTAAGTTTCAAAGATCTTTTTTTAAAAATTAATTGATTTGTGAAAGGCAGTTTGCTAAGAGTTTAATACCTAATCTAACATATGGCCAGATATAACAACACAAGAGAGAAACTCAGTGGCCATTAGAAATTGGTAACAGAAAGGTATGTCTTCTTGATACTGGATAGGCATCCACATTCTGATAAAAGGACCTCACAGTCGAAACGCTAAACATGAAAATGAGTTAACCCTAAAATAAATCCAGAAAAGTTATTTAAAAGAGTGGGTATAATAATGTATCAAGAATAGCATATGCCAAAGAGAATGTAAACTATTCAGAGTCAGGACAATCTAAGAGATATGAAAGGGCAAAATAAAGATTGGTATTTGGTCTTCATGATTAGATTTTCTGACTGAACTATCTATTAAAGTGACCGTATTAGGCTGAAAAATCTGAACTCATTGTTTAGTTCCAAAGATCTTGAACAAAGTAAGCACAGTATTATGATCAGTCCTTGATTAAGAAAAAAGTCACTGTACTATACCAACTGAGTGAACAGGTGTTCAAATGAACCTCATTTTGTCTCCTATAAATATGCCTTGAAGGACAGCTTCTCAGCAATACATTCTCTGTACAGAACACTTTTTGTTTTTGATGGTTTTCTTAGCTTGTCAGATTACCCTCCCCAGGGCAGTGTTTCTAGGTAGCAGCAGTAACATCAACTAGGACAGGTGAAAAACTAAGGCACATCTGATACTGAAATTGACCAAGAACGTATTAATCATTCCAGTGAAACAGAACACTTCTATCTTGGCCTAAAGCAAGTACGGCAACAAAACCAAACCACAATTCAGCACAACCTTTTCCTGACTCCAGAAGGGGGGCGGGGGAGGGGGAAAGAGTAGTTTGAGGACATGAATACCATCCACAGGTGAAGACAGTCTCATAATCTTTTAAGGGAGCAAACTCCCTTCAATTTATGCATTAAAAGCTGATCTGGCGAACTGAGACTGTCCCAATTTCATATTATAGTAGAACCTCAGAGTTGGGAGCTGACCAGTCAACCATACACCTCATTTGGAACTGGAAGTATGCAATCCATACTTGGGGGGGAGGGATAGCTCAGTGGTTTGAGCATTGGCCTGTTAAACCCAGGGTTGTGAATTCAACCCTTGAGGGGGCCATTTAGGGATCTGGGGCAAAAATTGGGGATTGGTCCTGCTTTGAGCAGGGGGTTGGACTAGATGACCTCCTGAGGTCCCTTCCAACCCTGATATTCTATGATTCTAATCAGGCAGTAGCAGAGACAAAACAAAATAAAATAAAAAAAGCTAATACAGTAAACGTGTTAAACGTAAGCTACTAAAAAAATGAAGGGAAAACAGCATTTTTCTTTTGCATAGTAAAGTTTCAAAGCTGTATGAAGTCAATGTTCAGTTGTAAACTTTTGAAAGAATACCGTAACGTTTTGTTCAGTTACGCACAACCTCCATTCCCAAAGTGTTCATAACTCTGAGGTTATGGTGTAAAAAGTCTTTTCAGACATTGTTCCACAGAGAAAACTGTCATATGAGATCATCAAAAGCACAAAAATCCCAGCTCATTTGGGAGCACTGACAACTAGCTCACTATAGGCAAAAACTAACAGAGATGGAGAAACAGATTAAAATAGCACTAGGTTAGAGCAACAACGGAGATCAGAGAAGAAACCTGAACCCATTGGCTGAGTGCCAGGTAACAATAAAGAGGAGTAATTCAGCACTTCTGTTTATTAACAGAAGATCACTGAAAAAAGCAGCTAGGGAAAACAGCACTTGCTCTGTACATGAGCTGAGAGCCAAGTGTACCCAGGAATGGGTGTATACAAGGAAGAATTTGAAGAAGCCATAAAAATGCATCAAGCAACGAGAATTAGACAGTCGTATTAGGCTTCTACATTCATAATGCTAGAGCTCACACCATTGCTACCACTGTTGGAGTTATATCAGTGAGAGGTTGGGTTTTTTGGCCAAAAAGTCTGAACCAAGAAACCTCCACATCTATAGGCAAGGCCTACCACTTATGGCAGAAACCCACACAACCGTTCAGCTATGGGCTCAGAAATCTCCCAGCAGATATTTCTGAGTTATCCAAGATGTCTTCCAACAACTACTACAACAGTGGGCAAACTACAGCCTGTGGGCCACATCTGGCCCGCGGGACCCTCCTGCCCAGCCCCTGAGCTCCTGGCCCAGAAGGCTAGCACCCTGCTCCTCCTCTGCTGTTCCCCTCCCCCGCAGCCTCAGCTCACTGCGCCGCTGGCGCAATGCTCTGGGTGGCGGGGCCAGGCAGCACAGCTGCTGAGCCGCGGCCTGACCCAGTGCAGGTGGTCAGGGAGAAGGGATGGTTGGATGGGGCAGGGATCTGGCAGGGCAGTCAGGAATGAGAGGAGGGGTTGGCAGTGTTCCGGGGGTGGGGGGTGGATGGGCAAGGAGTCCTGGGGAGGGGGGGCACATGGGGCAGGGCCACACCTGGCTTTTTGGGGAGGCACAGCCTCCCCTAACCGGCCCTCCATACAACTTCAGAAACCTAATGTGGCCCTCAGGCCAAAAAGTTTGCCCGCTCCTGTACTACAACATGGAAGACCGTACTTAATGTTGCCAATATTTCTACAGTGATGGGAGAAAGGAGAATGCACCCATACAGCGGGGGAAAATCTTCTGTCTCTTCTTTATACACCATAAAGCTGCAGAGAGGGGGACCCAAGCCTAACCACCCTTTGTAGTTTACGCTGACAAGATAAGGTAAAAAATGGAAACAATAAAGGGAGAAACTGTATATTTTCTCCCTTATTATTTCAATATATACGAGAAAGGTTTTTCCACACAAGTTAATATCAGTGCTAGTTAGACGGGTAGGCTTAGGCTCTCTGTGTGGAGCCCCAGTGGCTTCAATAGCGGTCCACCCACGTGGGCCAGACTGCAGGATCATGACCTTAAATTGCCTTGATTTATCTGGAGTACAGAGACTAAAGGCATCATCGCAAGCTAAGAATATGTATCAAAACCTTTGTTCAGTGGGGGGGTCAGAATTTCAAATACTGGCACAAAGTCTGGTGACCTCCCATAAAACACAAATCTATGACTTTAAATTATGTCAACATGACTTCTGGGTTAAATCCAGAAATGAAGTTGTAATAGTCACCACAACAAGTTTTTAGACGAGATGATGAACTTAATTAACTTATTTATGCTTTCAGGATTAACTTTATCTAAGATCAATTATATCAGTACATAGAGAAGCAAGAGAATTTTACTTTTTGGCGGCATTTGTCTATGGGGAATGTGCATTACAAAAAACAATACATGTATCATGTTTACTTTCTAGGCAATTTGCATCATGTATTTGTTTATGAAATAAAAATGAAACTCTTTATGGTAATGTAAATAGGACAAACACAGTAGTTACATTCAACTGAAAATGTAGGCTCTTTTTAAAAAAATTTGGATTGGATTAGAGGAGAAGCAGGGAGAGTGGGGCGTCAGGGATGTGCCCTACAGAAGTATTTATTATGGGTTACCTGCCCAGATTTTCCCCAAATACACCAGCTATCCTATTGAATTAAGGTGTATGGTAGTATTAAAGAGCTATGGTCCAGCCTTCGTTTTGTAGCAGAAAAACTGCAGAGGACACAACACAGACCTCATCTCACCTTGTTGACAAAAAACTAACAGCTGTACCTGTAGGCCTTGTTTCCACTAGCATTTCTCATCAGCCTTCTCATCATTGCATAGCCACTGGTGCAGCTTCAGTGGCCACAGCAATGGTGCGAATGCTAGGATGGACTTGCTGCTGGTACTTTTATCACCACCTTGTCTAACACTCAGAGCAGGTCTGGATGATGTGGTGGTTAAAAAAGAGATTGCCAGAAGCTGCCAGTCTACATTAATGCCCCACATTGCTGCCACAGGTGTAGCTGAGCTCTGGCAGTTTACTGGTGGAAAACGTGAAGAAAAATGTTAGTGTAGTGTACATATGGGCTAACAGAAACAGTTAGTTTCATAGCTTCTATTCAGAACTTGGCGGGTTGCAGTGAAATGGTCAAAGATCACTCCATTTTCTATCCGCTGCTGCTGCTGCTGCTCAAGAAAGCTACAGACAGCAGCAGAAGCAGGCACTGAAGTTATTCATGAGAGGACCCAACAAACGGAGGCTGGGAGAGCGACAGACACTCTCCATCCTAACAGCAGGCAAAATTTTCGATGGGAGGGACAGTTGATAGTTTCCTCTCAAGTATACATAGCAACCAAGGGGTCCAAAGAGGAGAAAAGATGCTACCATAGGCCTTTAGCATTTTTGCCCCAACCTTTCACATCTGGTTACTAGGAGTCCAGTGAATTTTTCAGCCCTGGTTCACAAGGCATCAGAACTTAAAGTCTGATAAAATCAACAGCTGGTTAAAAATGCAGCAACTTGCTTTCTAGCCCACACAACCACGTCACCTTGAGACTCTGCACATTTCACTGGCTCCCCCTGAGATACAGACCAAATTCAAACTTCTGGACTTGACATTTAAAGCCCTGAGCACGGCCACACCTGGACTACTACAGAAATCAAGAGCCACTAAATCTATTATACTCATTAGAAATAATGAAAAACGTCAATGGATGAAATTCACAAGAGACAGGGAAGAGTTCTCAGAAGCCAGCCCTCAGACATGGAGCTCCATGTCTGGATTGGATTGCAGAACATGCCACAGTCAGGACAAAATACAAAACTCCCCCTCTAAAACCTAGATTTCCCAAAAGTAGTATGTGCCAAAGCCTAAGAACTCTAACACCTACTAATAGAAGGAGACACCCCCAATGTCAGGAAACCACTTATTTCATGTAATTGTTGTACATTCAAGATACCAGCATGATGGACATGGGACAGATTAGAGGTTATTGGCCCCTCAGAATGATAGTGATATTCTAGCACTGATCTAGAACTAAATATATCAAGTCTAGCACACTAGACTAATAATACAAAACAGTCCCTGTTCTTCTCATTCATCCCCACTAAGGGCTTGTGTACAGTTTAAATGCTAGAGAGAGACAGCTGCACGGTTGCAGCCATGCCACTGCAGAGCTTGCCGATGGCATAGGTAATTCATCTCCATGAGAGGCAGTAGCTAGGTCAATGGAAGAATTCTTCTGTCGACCTAGCGCTGTCTACAGGGGTACTTAGGTTGGTTTAACTATGGTGCCCAGAGGTGTGGATATTTCACTCAACAAAGGTAGTTAAACCAACCTAATTTTCTAGTATAGACCAGGCCTAAATATAACCAATTTCTATCCAACTTTTATCTATGTAGGTCCCAACCCATCACTGTCGTATCCAAACATCTTGCAAAAAAGTACTGAATTTACTGTACTACCTCCCCCTGTTACGTACAGAAATACTGTTCTCCCAATTTTAAAGATGGGGAATAAAGAGGGAGAGAGTCTTGCCCAAGCCTTGCAGGAAGTCTGTGGTAGATCTGATCATTGAACCCAGATATCCTAAGACCTGATTCAGTGACTTAGAGCTTGTCTGCAGTTTAAACACTATAGCAGCATTGCTATAGCGATCATTGTAGACGCTCATTACAACAACAAGAGGGGTTCTCCAGTCGGCTTAGTTAATCCACCTCCCCAAGAGGCAGTAGCTAGGTCAAAAGAAGAATTCTTCCATCTACCTAGCGCTGTCTATCCCAGGGGCTAGGCCAACTTAACTACGTCACTCAGGGATGTGGATTTTTCACCGCCCTGAGTGACGTGGCTGGGTTGACTCAACTTTGAGTGTAGATGAGGCCTCTGCAACACCAAAGTTCCTCCCTGCAAGCAGGGCCTAAGACTTTTGGGAAAGGTAAGCAAGCCAGTTCTTCGGGATACACCCTACACCCTGACACATTTTGTCTTACGCTTGTTTGTACCTGCATACATGGGGGAAGGGAAGTAACAACAGCCACCACAGTCAGTGGCTATTGACCTTTAATCATCTGACCCATGTCAATTGACTGGGGCCAGGAAATAAAGGCCAATCTCTTCCCCGCACTGTGTCTCAAGCCTTTTTTGTTGTGAGGATAAGGAATCCATCTGACCACCCCTTTAGGCTCCATTACCAGGGCTAGGGGCTTCCCTGTTTGGAGAGGTGAGGTTTGCCCCTTTCTTGGCACCCCCTCCCACAAGGCCGGTTGGGAAGACCTGCCTGGAGAGGACGCTCCACCTCGAAGGGAGCCCACATTTCCCTCCTGCAGGGACCCCCGTGCAATGCAGGGGAGGCACCCCTGGATCTGCAGCCCCCGCCGGCCGGCGCCAGGACAGTAGCCAAGCCGGGCCGGGGGCTCGCTCAGCTGCTCCCCCAGGCCCTGCGCTCACCCTTCTTCTTGGTGAGCCTGGCCACGATGGGGATGCTGGGCCGGTCGCTGAACACCTCGGCCTGGCTGACCAGCGCCTCCCGCACCGCCTCGAAGTCGCTGAGCACGATCATGGGGCGGCTGCCCACGAAGAGGCTGAAGACGCTGCCGTAGACCTTGGCCAGGCCGGTCAAGAGCAGGTGCGGGGAGAGCGTCCGGGAGCCCCCCTGCCACTTCTTCCGCAGCGGCCCGGGCAGCAGCGCGAAGCCGAAGTTGCCCACCAGCGGCCAGGGTCTGGGGCCCGGCGGGAGCCCCCGGGGCGGGCGGCTCAGCAGCCAGTAGAGCCCCAGCAAGAGCCCGGCGGCCGCCAGCAGCGCGCACCAGACGGGGTCCCGGGGCGGCCAGGGCCAGCCCGCCAGCACCCCCCAGGCCATCCAGCCCCGGGAGCGCCGCCGCGCGCCGCTACCTCCCCGAGGCGCGGCTTCAGCCAGCCAGCCAGCGCCCCGCCCGCCTCGCGTCCGGGGGTTGGCCGCCTACGGCTGGGGGCGGAGCTCTGGCCCTCGCCACTCGTCCCAGAAGCGGGGGAGAGTCCTCGACTCCGCTCCCCAGCGGGCCGCGTGACGTCCCCAGCCTCGGGGGGGTTCCCTCTCCCCAGACCCCCGCCCCCAGGCTTCTCCTTAGTCCTGCCTCCGCTCAGTGGCCCCTTGCGGCAGCAGCGGCCCCCAGCCCCGCAAAGAGATCGGGGGTGGGAAGAGAGCAAATAAAGCAGCGCCAGGCTCTGGTTGAATTATGGTCTCCGCCCCCAAACGTTGCTTTGCCGTTCCTGCCCAGGGTGGTGGCAGGCAGAGGGGAAAGAAGGAACTTGGCACCTGTCTAATCCATTCAGCCACTCCTAGATATTCAGATATTTGGAAATGGGACTGTCTATAAATAGGGTCAGTAAATATCCGCTTTCATTTTTCTCTTGACCCCACCCACTCCCGTGGCACCTTGGTGTGCTAATAATTAAAACCAGCATAACAGTCTGGGGGTACCTCTGCTCAGAGACACTCAGGAACATTAAACCAGATTAACTAAAGGCACGAATTTAAAGTGCATTAGCTAAAGTGTATCAGCCCCGTGTGGATGCTCTTATTCAGAAGTAAAGAAGCCTTAGTTTGTGTCAGTTTAAATCCCTTTTAAAGGAATAAATTAAGCACATCAACCTTAAGCATGTGCCTCAGTCCATCCCTATTTACCAAAGCACTTATGTGCCGTGCTGAATCAGCGTGAAGCTCTGGTGGGCCACCAGTGATGACAATGTCCCAAAGACAGACATAGTTTGAGGAACAGCAAAACCAGAGGTGGGAGGAATGGGGGCTAGCGCCTCTGCAGTGGAAATATAGGGCGGGGAAGGGGACGGGGGGAGGGGACTGATCTATGTTTCTGCCCCTCTGTCACTGTCTGTGAACTGCACACAGTTGGTGCAAGGTGGGATGGAGGCAAAAGCAGTACCCAGAGGGGCAGGACTGGTTATCACATCTGGGATGGGGAATAGGTTGCAATATCTCCCCCCCACACTGAGTGTCTTTAATGCCCCTCACTGAGCACCACCCCTTCCCTCTCCTATCCCCAACACCCCAACCTTCCCCTCTGCTCCTACTGCCCCTGCTCCCCATCTAGAGCACCACCCTGCGTCCACAACAAGCTTCTATTGGCACTGGAACTGTGCATTTCTGGGCCTATCCTACACTATCGTCTATGATGCCATAAACTTATAGGCATGAACTACAAATATCAGCCGTTGTGACAAGATTTGTCATGCACAGGTGCAACATTTCACCAAGGAATATCACTGGTTAACTTTTTTGTATTTTTCAAGTATGATTTACAAAATTCCCCCCTGCGCGCACACACACCCTCTAGTGTGTTTGATGCCAAAGGCCACAAGTAATATGAGATGGGCCAAAACCACAATTTGAAGTCCAACCTATTTCCAATTTCAGGAGGAGGTTTTGATTCAACTTCCCAGGTGTGAACCTGTCCCTGCTGTTTTGGTTCTGGGTTGGATCTACAACTAAAAGTGTATGTTCCCGCTCTAGTTCACATGTGACCAAAATCTCACAAGAACTTCCATTTTCATGAGATTCTGGCACAGAACTCAAATCTTGTGAGAACTGCTGGACTTCAAGTAGGTTGCACTATTCATGAGTGTAGAATTCTCATTAAATCAGCTGAATTGGTGAGTTTTCCATCATTTGGGGTAAAATCTCACAAGAACAGTTTGCAAGTTTGCAGTAACATTAGACCTTCAAACTCGAGCTATAACCCCCAAACCATATCGGGATGCAGAAACAGGAAAGATCTACTATGTTGTTAATGAAGAAGAGGCTAGGATGCCTGAGCAGTGGTTAGGACAATGTCCAAAACTCAGCCAAGGCCACCATGGTTCACCTGTTTTTATTATGAATGATTTGCACAACTCAGAATGCCGCCAAACTATTAAAAAGGAAGAAGTCCTCCGTTCCTGCTCAGTTTCACTAATTGTTCAATAAGAATTGATCCTCTTTTTCATTTCATTGGTCAATCTAATAGCATGGAGTCTGTCTTAAGCCATTGCTTTTCTCCTCACCCCCGAATTATTCACCTTCAGATGCCACCAATGTAGACAGGAGTGTAGGAATGGTGGAGCAGAGGAGGGGTGAATTCGTAGTTAGCAATGACAAATGTGTATTTGTTTTATAGAACTTTGACCAATTTCTTATCTTAATTATTGACCAGGGTGTACCTACTATCATCTGGAATCAGCCTGGAGTTATTCATTTGCCATGACTGTAACTATGTTATAGATGCTTTTCAAAGCCTTCAGGAGGACAGTCCTTGCTTTGGGGAGATTCCACTCTAAGCTTGTAGTTGGAGCCAAAGAAGTTCTGATGAACAGAACTGTATCTTTTCAGAAATATTTTCCATTTCACCTATCTTTTTAATTTGTGACGCTCTAAGACCCTGCTGTTATAATGGCCTGCTCTCTGAGAAGGAGGGCTTGATGGGGATCTTCCATGACTGGTCATCACAATTCTGAGCTTCACATCTAAAAAGGCACTCTTGCACCTCCCATAACACACAGTGTGTGTTTTGCCCATCTTTGGACACTGTGCTGGAAGACATGTTACTGCACAACCATATTATGTTATGAAATTGATGCATTATTTTTAAGGCAGAATATCAGTAGCATTTACTAAACAAGGTTATTGATAAAGGGCACATATACACCAGCCCTGTAGCCTTAATTCTCCAATAAAGCAGCTGTAAAGGAGGAAGTGGGTTGCTGACGACCCCAAATAGTTTATTTTTTCAGTATTAGAATGTCTCTTTAACTCTACAGCAATTTACCACAAAAAGCTCCATGACATTAGCTGAGCTATATTTAAAAACAATTTATGGTGATTATAAAAGGAGTCTATTGAAGTGGGCATATCTGAAATTTCAAATAGTCAAGCCAATTTTTCTTCAAACAAACATGAAACTGTTAGATACAGTTAGATACAGTCTCTCTCTAATCTGCTCCATATAAGGGGCTGATATATTTTATTAGCTGTTGCCATACAATGCAATATAAAAGAAATGAAGTTCACAAAGACAAATCAGATTGAAAAAGAAGCCTAATGCAGCCTCTTCCATTGGATTTGCCTGAAACTCTCAGTACTTTAATTAGAACGGTCAGCAGAAAACATGTTTCTATAAATAGGGAAGTAACATTTAAAAGAATGCGGATAGCTTGGAACATATGAAGAAAACAGCATGAAACAGTGTGGGCACGCAGTTTAGCTGAGCAGGCATTTTATCAGAATAAGGAAAAATTACAGTATATTTTGCAGTCTTAATTCGGAAAGAGAGAGGCTAAAGCATTAAGAACCAATAAATAGAGTATTCTGCTGTTTTTATTCTGCTGTTTTTATGGGGGGGAAACAGTATCAGATGAATATGTGCCCTCTCCTAACCTCTTTCCTCTCCACTCATTGTAGCGGCATTCACTATTTTAATTCAACTTTGCCACCATAGAAATTAGAGAAGAAAGGTATATAGAGTTATCAAACCCCCTCCACATGGCATAGTAAGATTATCCCTATCTATCCCCATATTTATATGGCTCCCATTATGTTAAAATCAGAGTATCTCCCATGTCTTTAAAAATAGGAATAACTTCTCTTCTTCCTTCTTTCATAATCTGTTGGAGAAGTAGCTTGATCAGTTTACAGGCTTCTTATTTATTTTTCTGTTGGGGTGGGTGTGAGAAAAATTTATTGAGGAAAAAATTAGCCACAATGAGTTTTGCATTTCTTCTGAACAGGATATGTCCTTCATTTTTCATGATTTCATTTCAGGTGACTTTGTGCACGTAAAATTTCACCTGTGGGTGAAATTTCATAAAATAGGATTTTCACATTAAAAAAAAAAGCTAAAATTCAAATTATGACAACATTAAAGTTTAAAATTTTGAAATCTTGATGCCTTTCCCCCCCCGAGGAGTGAAAGAGCTGCTAAGCCCTCCAGTTTCAGAAGGACCAGGGCACCAGAGATGCACCCGCATAGATTCCAGTAATTGGGCTCCTTTCTGTCACAAGTAAATGTGGCAGTAAGTTATTTCCCTCTTCATTTTTCTGTCTCCATCTAATCTGCCCCACTCACATTCCAAGCACAACAGATTAGGATGTCTTTGAGTTTAGAGCACACTATCAAAGGAACAACTGAATGAGGAGGGTGACTGCATCAGTCACTGGAAGCAGAGCATCACCAGAACTCACAAGAGGGAGCGGGGCACCAGCTTCATTGAAGGGAAGGCACAAAAAATCACAAAATCTTAGGGAAGCTTGGGTGGACAGGAATTAGAGGTAGAGAGGCTGGAGATAAGTAAAGGAAGGCAGAGAGTCTAGAAGGCTTGGGGGATGGAGACTGGAAATGTGATGGCAGAAATTAGGGTGTCAGTCATAGCACTGGAAAAATAGAATGGCTAAAACAGGCCTCAACTTCCCTTCTATTCACTTTCCTGCAGATGTAACCCTTTCAATACTCATGTTAATGTATTGGCACCACTTTCCCATTTACTTCTTAGCTGGTATGACCCCTACAATAGCACAGACAACACCTCTTCCTTCCATTCTCTCACTTACAGAAGTGTTTCCCTTTCAATGCCAGAGCACTGGCACCAAACCCATTCCCAAACACTCTCCCCAGCCTCTAGAACCCTTTCAGTGGCACAGCACACACACAATTTACCTGCTCCCCCTACTCTGGGCAGACAAAAATAGAAGTGCATTAGCATCATAATGATCCATCCACACTTTTTAAAATAAGGAAATATCCAATACATTCAGAACAGTCACTTATTCTGTACTTATAAAAAGCAACTGAGAATAGTTACAAAATTAAACTTGCAAAACTTTTGAAATTCTATTAATTAGTAAAAAAATAATTCTTAACTTACTGGTAAATTTACTATCAAACTCTTTTAAACTATCCAGATCTTGGTCTCTCTCTGTTTCAAAACTATAGTACCATTGTAGTTTTATGGATACAAAGGACTTCTGTAGGTTCCAATTCAGTTAATGTTATCACTTTTTGCATTATTGACTAATGTAAAGTGTTTGAGTTAGATTGTAGACTTTTCTAAGCAAGGAGCTTGTCTTTTTATTTGCTGTATAAAGTTCATTTCAAATTGTTGACAACCATTTGGATCTTTGCTTTCCCAGGCACTTTATTTGAAAAAAAATGCTGTTCTAATGTTACATGTCCTTTCAAAATATTACACATTTCTCAGAATAAAACACTTGCCATAGATAAACATAACATCTTCCATAAGTTACAGAATAGTTTAAAGCCTGACATCTGTGATCCACTAACCAAGCATGAAAGTTCTGAAGTGTACACCAGTAACTTGGACAGGTAGCATGTATTTACAAAGACAATGATGTATTCCTGTTAAGTGAACTATTATCTAGGAAATAAAAAAAACAAAAACTACTTTTTCATTTACCATACATGTAGTTAAAGACAAGTTGTAAGGGCAAAATTCTGCTTTTGGATCTGCACTGTGGCTTAATAGCAGTGTGGATCTATATTATGTAATTTTCAACTGGACTCTTGTGCAAATCTCCCGCTGATGTCAATAACAGTTCCAAAGAAGAATGGCTAGGCAGGTGGTGAGCTGAGACTACTGCTACTAATCAGAAGTATTTGTTTCCATTAACTAAAAAGACCCCAACCACTTGTTCACCTGGAAAATGTGCACACTATCCAATGCAAAAATACACTTCCCCTCACTCATTTTTCAACCGTTACCTTGTCTTTTTTACTAAGATTGTAAACATACAATAAAATATCCATGCCCAAGTAAAAAGATCTATAACATGACCTGTAAGGGGAGTTTTGCCTAGCTGATTCACAAGGGCAGCATCTTACAACACTATGTAAATGACCAACAGAACACTCAGATGTTTGTGTAAGATTTTAAGTTTTCTAAAATGTATGGCAAAGCAAGTATGCAGCCTGACTCAGTATATGTTTGTGCACACATTCCATCAGCAAACTATGCACCTGTGTCCATAACCAGAATGAGTTCGAGAACTGTAAGATTTTTTAAAATAATTGCTTGAATCGAAGTTCACTATACCAGGATTTCAATACATATAATTGACATTTTATATATAAAGCTTTTGTGCAAATACAAGATGAGGGATTTTTAAACAGTGAAACTCTTAGTTAAATATAGGCCTTGCATCCTCCAGGAGATGAGTAGTATTGCCTTGAGTGTTTCCCTACTTTGCTCAGCCAGAGCAGCACAACTTTAATCAGCAGGAACGACTTTTCTCAAAAGCTGGACTCGCTGGCCAACTTCCTCATGTTTTTAGTCTTGAATAGAGTATTGCCCTAGATTACATGATGTGTGTTTGAAAAAAACACTTTTCCTCTTCAGGTCTAGCAGAAGGCACAGAATCCATTTTTCTGGTAGACGTTTGTGCTTGTGGAACTTAAGCATTAGTAGAACAGGAAATTGAAGTTTCTGGTTGATAGTCCAAGCAGTCATAATGTAAGCTTCCTTAAAGCAACTTTCTTCTATTCAAGGCACTGACACATATCTTGACATGGAAGACCCAGCTCAAGAGAGGTTAACTACAGTTAGGCCACAGACAAGTTAGCTCCTCAGTAGGCCTCTCTTGAGAATAGATGGTCAGATATGCCAAGTGTGTTATTTTATCATGTGACCATACTTCTGATTCTGCTTTTCAATGGGAGCTAAAAGACCAGAGATTTTACTCAGTAGTTTTCCTCCTCCAAAAATCTACATTTTAAAACTAGAAAAGAACAAAGGAATGATGTCCAACGTCTCTCTCTTTTTAAACAGGCTTTTATCTATTTCTTGACATCGTTACTGAAGCACTATTATATACAGATGAAACCGTATAATTTTTTTTTAAAACTCAGCCATTAGTCCATGCCACAAACCTACCTAGTGGCATGCTTACATTTTTAGATCAAGTTATATCTAAGATTTTCTAAACCAGCTCCTCTTTCCAACCTCATACCATGATTTCCTGTATACCATCTCACAGAAGTATGGTTTGTTTAAAATGTATTTAAAATCCATGAACTATCCCTATTTCCTCTTGCAGCACCCTATACATAATATTTTTTCCTTTTGTTATACTTAAATACAAAACTGCAAATTAACAGTAAAATTGAGAAACTAAAAGCTTTATTTACAAACAAAAATACTCTAACAGTTTTCAAAAGAACAGAATTTGTTCCTGATTTATTTTTAAAGTTGCAATACTTATGGTCACAAAGTCAATGGTGGTTCTGCATGAAGCTCTGAGGCAAATATGTGGTCCCTAACTTGCAAATTTCGACATGACACATGGGCAAGGTAGGGACTTGGAATCAGACTCTACCTTATTTTACAGCTGTAGGTGTGCAGACCCATGCACACAGCTGTGCCATATACTGTGGCTATTTAGCCTTCACATTGGACATAGAAGAGTTTCAGCTTATGTATGTGTTTCAAACTCACAGGATGGCCTTCTTAGGCTACGTCTACACTTATGGTGGTGTACAGAGTACACACTGCCTAGCATGAGTATAAATAGCAGTGTAGAAGGTGAGGCACTGATTAGGCGAGGACAACACCCCATTGAAATGTGTAATTAGAAATGCTACTGATTATTGCTCTGATTCTTATTTTCGTAGCACCAATATTACAATAAATTGATCATGTATATACTGCAACACTTTGTAGTAGAGGATGCAACATTTCATAGCACATGACAGGCCACAAAGCAGCAAAAAGGGGGCGTCTACTATACGGTTCACTTTACTGAGAGATCTGCCACAAACAGCTACAGCCTCCTTACACATTTTGCATTCTGTGGACCAAATTCTGGCCCATTATGTTAATGGTTGGACACAAAATAAGAATCCTGCATACGTTTAGTAATGGGCATAGCACTTACTACTGGGAGCAGTCTCACTGACTTCAGCGGGACTGTTCATGATCGTAGTGCTATGCCAAGCAGTCAGTGTTCAGCTAGGTACTTAAGCATGTATTTAATATTAAGCACGAGAATAGTCCCACTGACTTCAATAGAACTACTCACACACTTTAAGTCAGTACATACTCAAATACCTTGCTGAATCAGGACATAGGTGCCTAATAACAGCAACTCTTGCAAGAGAAACACAGAATTTTGAACTCAATTAGTGAATAGCAAAATACTTAGTTTTCTTTTAAAATGAATCTGTACTTTAAGGCTACTCACAATTTTTTAGAACATCATCCTGCAGAGGGATGTGCCCACATATAGCACAGACTTCTGTGCAGCCTTTCATAGGGCTCTTAATGATTGGATTTTAAAGAGTGTATAAAGAAGCAATTCGAGTTCATCTTTTAGCATATTTTCTACTCCCTGAACTTTTTTTCTTTTTGAAAAATTTTATAAAGGTAATTAAAAACAAAATCAACATCAGCTAAATACATATTCAGGCAATTGTAAGATCTATCCAGAAAAAATAGTGTTTTAGTATGAGGGCTAATTTTGACACTGTAGATTGCTGATGTGTGGGTAATCCCTGCAGCCTTACAGAAGTTAACCTCTCAGAGCCCTTATTATGCATTGGACAAATACGAAATACAGGCCCTGAATTAACCAATAGTACATTTGTATGGCTTGGAACTAGACATATTTCTCTAGAATCAAGCCCATATACAGGCACTTTAAGAAGTTGAGTTTCCACCCTACAATAGTGACTGTGCATTATATCTAGCTTTACAATATTTTAATTTACTAAAAACAAACCAGATTGTGACTGACCCTGTGCAAGTGAATAAGGGAAGGGGAGGGGGTTCAACGACCCTCCACTACACAGAGACTCTGTACAGTGGCTGGAAAGTGCACCTGGGAGCACACTGACCGTACAGGGTTAGTAGCAACACTTATCCCAAAAGTGAAGTGAAAAGCATGTCAGCTGTGGAGGTGAACACGTGCTGCACCTTCTCCTAGGGTGGTATGCCAGGCTAGCATGTACTGAATCAAACAGTCAGCTAAAATTCCTCCTGGGGGTTCTGGGTGCAGTGGCTTACGCTGTGTCCTCAACTGTAGGCACAAGTTAGCCCAAAGCACGCATCCACTGAAGACGGCTATAAAAATCGTGTATACGATTCATTTAGATTTAAAGTGTTCCCACTGAAAGCAAATTCAGCCATCTCCCACCCAAAGGCACTTAAAATCCACATTAAGCGTGGCTCTCAAAAGCTTATGCTCAAATAAATTTGTTAGTCTCTAAGGTGCCACAAGTCCTCCTTTTCTTTCTGCAGATACAGACTAACACGGCTGCTACTCTGAAACCTGACATTAGAAGCCAACAGCCTCAACCTTTGAGCTTAAAAATGAAGCAGAGGGATTTTTCTGGCAGGGGGCTGGCAGGGGAGGAGAGATTGTTATAAGAGATTAATAAACAAACAAACATCTAACTTAAACAGAACTCCCCCCCCACCCCGCCCCTGCCCTCAGGGCCGTCCTTAGGATTTATGGGGCCCTATGCAGTATTATTAAACTGGTGCCCCTTATGCCCGATGGCAGCCTGGGCTCGCATGTGTATTTTAGGTAAGGGTGGTCTTTTGAAAGATTTATTTAAAAAACTATATGTCTGAAGATCCAAGCATTTAAAGCTAAAGATGAATACTCAGATTGTGCATCTAAAAATCTATGCAAGGATTTTTTAGAGATGTGATTTTATAATCTTCAGCAACACACTAGTGAAATATTTTTAAAGCAAATTTTAAAGGTTCTGTAGACTAATATGTTCTGAGTAAATATTACAGTAGTGCACAACTGTTTGTCAGTAAATTCAGAAACTGGCAGATACCTGGGGGTTGGCAAATGCCTGTTAAATGGCTTCATGACCACTTGAAGAAAAGGAGTACTTGGGGCAAGACTCACCAGGGTGCAGCAGTCAGCTGTGGTGGGAGCCTGCAGGAAGGATCAGAACAGGGATAGGAAGAGGCAGAAGGGTGGACACTAAGACCCAGGGGTGCCCCAAATTTTCAGGTGCCCTACACAGCCTTGTATGCCTAAGGATGGCTCTACCCCCCCACCACCACTTTTGTTGAAATATTTGCACTTGGCCTGAAACCCTCACCTGCTACATTTCAGCCCAGCATGAAGTTAACTCAGGAGCTTTTGAGCCAAAGTGCTAATGCACCCTTAGAATAGAAGCACACAAGTATAGAAGCACAGTGTTTCTGTAAGGTGCTGCTCTGTTATATGGTGCTGTTAATGGCAGTTTGAAAAGGAGCGGTTAGTGTGTGAAATAAAGATTTTAAGTTATAGTAAAACTTGATTAAAACCTGCAAGCTTATCCGAATACAACTATAACTTAGAATAGCATACACTGTATATATAATATCTTATAGCAGAAACTATTGAAAAAACATTTCACAGTATTATATAGATGTAAAACTGAATAATAAGGCACTTAACACATTAAAATAGTATATTTGTAAAAATACAAAACTGGCTACCTTTGAACCACTAATACATTTTCTGCAACGCACTCTCATGTTATGTAGCATTAACAATTACATAGGAATATTGATTTAATTTGTGTTTATGGTTTCTTCTAGTCTCTCTTTTTGGAAGTCAGCAATACAATCACCACATGCTATACTAAAGGTTTACTCTTTATTCCCTGGATTCATTTCTAACCATGATGGATGCTATACAGCTAACCGAAGCTGACAGACTATATAAGCAATTTGTAAGGATGTGTGGAAGTGTATATTTGCATGAAATACAAGACTAAATTATTTTGATTTTGTTCCCAATGGTTGTTAAAAAAATTCTGCATCACTGCTTTGCAGCATCCATATTACTGCTATTTAAGAACATAATTTTATAACAATGAAATGGCATTAATACTGTACTGGGAAGTTATTCTCAGATGCAATTAAAACAGCAATATTGATTTGGCTGACTATCAAATTCAGCCACTGAAAAAGGTGGCTTAAAAGCTGGTTTTACAGTGGTTTTTACAGTGCCTGGTGCAGCCATGTAAGGGCTTGTCTACAATGGCAATTTACAGTGCTGTAACTTTCTCGCTCGGGGGCAGGTGAAAAAACACCCTCCTGAGCGCAGCAAGTTTCAGTGCTCTAAAGCACTAGTGTAGACAGTGCACCAGTGCTGGGAGCTACAACCCTTGTGGAGGTGGTGGGTTTTTGTTTTTTTGTTTTTGTTTTAAGAGCACTGGGAGAGCTTAAGAAAAAAAAAAGAGCCACACAAGCCATGTTAAAGCGCTGCCATGGCAGCACTTTAGCGTTGCCAGTGTAGACTCGTCCTAACTCTCAAAACATACCTCACATGACTTAGTTTTAAAGGAGTGGTTTACAATAAATAAAATATTTGCACTTTTATAGCACCTTCCATCCAATCATCTAGAAGTTCTTTGCAAACACTAAGCCTCAGTAGGGTTATAAGATAGGAAAGCAGTCTCTCTCTTTTACAGATGGTGAAACTGAGACACAGAATTTTCAGAGGTATTGAGCTCTCAATTCCTAGCAAAAACAAATGGAACTGTGGTGGCTCTGATAATCAGGAAGAAAAGGTTATGGCTTCCCATATCCACACAGCGAGTCAGTAGCAGAGCTGGGAGCAGAATCAGAATCTGCAGTTTCCCAGGCCTTTCCTGAAGGGCTCGTCCTTTGCAATAAATGGGAAGACTCCCCACTTCAGTGAGAGATGGATCAGATTGTTAAGCACTAGACCATGTTTCATATCCAGCATAGTAAGAAACAGATCTTGATTGGCATTATGTGTACTTTAAACAAACAGGACAAGCCATCCGGCGATGAAAACACTAGCAATGGGTGAAACTCAAAGTTTGGAGGATTGATTCGATTGGAGATGATGATCCCACGGTATCCAAATATCTTGCCTGCAAGTCTCATGACTTTTTTTTTCCTGCCACTTCTTAGTTCTAGCTGAGTTGCTGATAATGCAAGAACACCACCACTTCATATTAGCATATGTTATTTCTGGGTCCAGGCCAAAACTAGGTAATGTAGAAACATGGACAAATGAATAAAAACAGTCAACCTAACCACATTCATTGGAATATTAAAAAAAAAATCAGTTCTAGTGTTGGGGAATGTTTTATTTTCTCTGGACTGGCTGCCCAACCCATAATAATTACCCTAAAAATACCATTTTTACAAGTCAGTGAGTGATATTGAACACATACCATTTATAGTCACAAGGGGGCATTAAGGACACACCATGGAGATAAAATCTAAAGTGGTTGAACAAGGCCAAGTTTATTTGCTAATGTGACAGATCTGTTGCAAACCAGCAGTACACTCAGCATAACACTATCATAGTACCCTTTTAAGTAATGACCATGGCTGAGATTTTTTTTTTAATATGGGTGCCCAATTTAGGCTTCTAAATCCAGTTAGACACATAGATGAGAGACCTGGATTTCAGAAGTGCCAAGGACCCAGCAGCTCCTGTGTCTTCAGTGATGTGGCAGATGCACACATGGAACTTCCACTGATTTCAGAAGGGCCCATCCAGGCTCTCTTCAAAGGACAGAAATTGCAGCTCAACTATGATTCTCTGTCTCATGGCATGGCAGCAGATACAGACAATATTTAAATCAAAGAAAAGTTTCAGGAAAAATTACATAAAATGAAAGGTATAGAAAAAGGCATCAGAAACAGGGTGACCAGACAGCAAGTGTGAAAAATTGGGACAGGGGGTTGGGGGGTAATAAGTGCCTATTTAAGACAAAGCCCCAAATATTGGGACAGTCCCTATAAAATTGGGACATCTGGTCACCCTAAATCAGGAATAAAATCCTGCACTCAACTCCGTGAAGGTTTATGAACAAATTCCAGATAAGCTTTTTTACTTTTGGATTATATCCACTTTACTCCATTTCTTCCCATCTTGAAATTTTGTGGAACTACTTTATATTCCAACATTTATTACAATTGCTGTCAATTCTTTAAGCTCATTTTCATATATACTGACTGTAGCCTATACCTGATTTGTTAGTGCAGGGTGGTAATAAAGAATAGGCTAGAATTATATTGTGTGAAAATGTAACGCCGAAATTCTACATTCTTGCATACATTTAAGCTTAAAATGTTTCTGAATGAGATGAGCACTTTTTAAAAAAATTGATACAAAGAAAGTAGTAAATTTATTGTATCAATAAGAAGAACTTTTGAGATACTCCGTGTATTGTTTAAAGGCCAAAGTATGCAAGCAACTTGAGTACCCACAATTTCTGTTGACATATATGGGAATGGAGGGAATTTGAGCACTTAGCGGGCCTAAAACAAAACTACAACTGATTTTGTTTTGTTTTGTTTGTTTTTTTTAAAAACAACCAACACTACTCACTCAATTTTAATTCTCTCCCCTCTAAACAAAATGGGACCTAAAAAAAATTGTACTGATAAGGATATTGGTTTTGAGCAGAGCACTTGATATATTCTATAGGTCAGTCATTAGCTAAATACCCTTCTAAATATCTCAGTGGAACTTTGTTGTAATCTATTTAGGCTATCAATGGATGTGTTATTCAGTAACCTAACAGGCTGCCAAGTGAAAAGCATAGTTTCTGATCCTTCCTAGAATGCTCAGTCCACAGTTTTACAGTGCTTATCTTGAAGCAGGTTTACTAATGAAATTCACCCACATTTCCCTCCATAGACTTTGCTATTAGAAGTGGTTCAACTAAAAATAACTAACATGTCAGTTAGGAGATTAACCATAGTAGTCTGGTTTGACTTCAAAGACATTGTTGTCCATGTAGATGAACTCAAACAAGAAATAAAACAACAACTTTGGGGATCTGCAAAGGCTGATATTGTACTAATAGGATTGGTTAGCTAATAATTGAAGGAACAGTTCTTCAAATGTATGTCCTTGGTTTCAGTTTGTGAGCCACTAAAGTTCTGCCAGGAACAAAACATTAGCCTTGTGTCCACGTGCACAACATCAGACGCCCCAGTCAGTGAGGAGAATTTTTTATTATTTTTTTTTAATTTAAAGAGCTTGGATATCATTACTTTGCTATGTTTTACCAGGATGTCCTGTAAGAAATGCAGTTTGTTGTATTATGCTTTGATAATGCACAAAAATCTTCTGAAATGCAAGTTAAAAATATTTTTCTGGAGTACAATTTTGTAGTCATTGACCCTGTGAACTGAAAAAGAAATCAGATCTGGGTACTGTATATTGCATTTTATTTGTACTAATTTTTCTAACTGGATATTTTAAAAATGAGAATGTCATTTAATTCTCTTTTCAGTGTTCACACTTGTCAAGACATTCTAAAAATAAGAGTGTTTTTTCACTCAAGTTACAGGTTAATTTAACTATTAATGCAATTATTTCCTCTGCGATTAGCTTTTACTGAAGGTTTCAAAATAAAATACTTGAGTAGCTGAGGAAATGAATACAGAACAAATAAACTGTTAAACTCTGGGCTGCCCAATATCCACTTAGCTTCCCCAAGAACAACATGAAAAGCAACGTTGACCAGGTAAGCTGCTAATCTGCAGTTCTGTGGTACACTAACAAAGTTGTGTATTCCCACATACTAAACCAACATACTTGTTTGTCCAACCAAAGTATCTACACAACTCCTGATAGAAAGGAATAGCAGTTCAGTCATATGACAGTAACATTTAATAATAAATATGGTTAGGTAACAGTGGAAGAAGTGTTGCTGTTGGAGTGTATTCACCTTGCACCTGTTTATGAGTCACTGAGATTTGTGCCAACGATTTCTAAGGAAAAAAAAAACAACCCAAAACCTCTAAATGCATAACATCAGGCTCTCAAGCACAATGCTTATATAGTGTCATCAAGATATAGTAACTAAAAATTTAAAATGTTTGATTTTTACATTTCCCATTTGGGGACTGACTTTGCAATCCTGAAGCAGGTGAAGGAAATCAGTGGGAGTTTTGCTTACAATAACATATTATACACAGCTTTCTTTTCATTTATCTAATATTGGTTAATGTGTGTGAATACACAAAAGTATGTATATATAGCTATGTAATGCATATAGGTATATATACATAATACATACAGACCCAGGCTAACTTGCCATTAAATGTTTAGACTTTGAAATAATTTTCTTCTTGTTACATAGATATAGGTTTTAAAAATAAAAATACTTCCATGCTTGTAGAGCTCCAATGATGTTAGCAGGTATTATTTCTAATTTGCAGTGTCATCATATCACAACAGCTTTCCTTTTCCTTTTTTTAAAGTTTTTTTTTAAAATATAAAATTACCAATACAAAATGTAAAAACTGGTATATCAGAGTACATGGGTGGTGGGAGTACTTCAGGGTCATAGTAGATTCATTCCCATAGAGCATAAAATGTCAAGGCTCACTTCCGGCTTCACCAGTCATATATCATAAGTCTTACCTTCATTAGCAAGAATAATACAGTAAACCACTTCCCACCATTGTAGACAGATATTGTAACTTTAAATTTTAGTATGCTTTTGCCCTCAAACTCCAGAACTCTAAAGATGATATTTTGTGGATGAGTGATAATTAATAAACGAAAGGTGTGGTGTGTTCTTTGGCACCTCAATCTCATAAGTAAACCAAACTACTGCTTCTTTTCTTTCTTGGGGATAAATCCTATCTGTGGTGGACCCCTAGTACTGACGAGTAGAATAGCTCTGTATAATGTGATGAATAGAAAACATATCAAGGGGTGTTATATTTTGTCTACAATTGTCTTGTACAATTGCACAAGAATTTGGTCCACTTATTCCCTTACAGTTTAGTCCTTTTAAGAACTTTGGTTATCGCATTAATGTTTTGGTAAAATAAAGAGCAGATGCTTTCTTTCCTTTCTTCATCTTTCTTTCAGGTGGATTTTTCATTGTCCTCTCCTGTCTTCTGAACCCGTGAATATTTTTTGCATGAAGACTTGAAGCAGCTGGGAGGCCAAGATATTGGCCATGAGAAGCAGCAAGGAACTGAGCCTTGTATATTCTTCTCAAAGAAATAAAATATCGGATACCACCATGCTCGAGAGAGAAAATTAGTCTGGGAAGAGACCTTCAAATTCTATATTGGGGGAAAAAGGAGAGTAGAAGAAACAATTTAACAAGTTTAGACAATAGAACCAATCGCATTAGCTGAATCATAAAGAAGTGTATGACAATTACAGTATATTTGAATGAAATTCTGCAAGTAGTAAGTTTATTTAACCTGGAAAGGAAAACAGCTTGATGTGACTTGGGTATTCCATATGACAAATGGCATAGTGAGAACTGAACACTTCTTTCTAACGTGTCACACAATAGAGGAATAAAGAGGAGACTCAAATTGAAAAGAAGTATATTTAAAGCCAACAGAAGATAAAACACACACACACAGAGGATATAGCCAACCTTTGTCCAATGTACTGTAGGAAATGTAACTGGAAATTTTAAAAAGGCTGGGTAATTTAAGGTCTCTAATAACATTAGTAGCTACTATCAATCAATTAAGATATGGTGTAGTCTATCCTAGCTACCTAAAACAGTGAAAGTATTCATGTTTCGAAAGAAGATAGATTTTAAAAACATATGCATGCCAGAAATGACAGACTACTTCTTAACATGGGCCCCTGTTCAGGAAAGCACATAAGCACCTGCTTAACTTTATACTTGTGCTTCAATTTCTGTGGAAAAATTCATTTTTGCCCCAGATCTAATCTACTAATTTTAAGGCCATTATGACCTTTTTTGTGGATTTGCAAGGAGAGGCCATTATTGGGTTTATAGCGGTTTACATATACATACATATTACATATACATACATATCCTTTGCACTCACCTTTTCATTAGCCATTGAGTGGTACCACCAGAAGAGCCTTGTGGTGATATAATAAGCAACAATAACATCCACAGTGTAGTGTTCATGGGCGACAAGAATGCAGATTATACCAGCGGCACTCATCAACCAGCAGATCAAATGATACCACCAAAAATGACGAGGTGAGTCTGTCAAAAGGAGAGAATTATATGTTTCTATAAATATATAAAATAAATTATATATTTCTATAAATAAAATAAATATCCAAGATTAACTTTAGCAGTTTAATTTGAATCTGTGTGATGTGTGTGGGTATTTTATACATATATATTAATGGAGAGAGAGAAAATCTCTGCTGTAGTAAAAATGCTCTTTGAACAACTAAGAAAGCTTACTGATGCAGAGGTATCATCTGCTGAAATATGACCATTAGGGCCTGTAGACGTTCAGCTGAGGGACCTATGAAGGTTAAGACTAATCTAAGTTTTCATTTTTAAAATGGTTTTTAGTTTATATTACCAAAGAAAGGACAAAAGTTGACCACTAAGACTCAAAAGTTTGTCACTGTAATTTTTCCTAAAAATCATGGTCTAATTCAGAGTCCTTCCACCATTTTGTGGACAGAGGACCAAGACCAATTCACAGCTCAGGGTGGGTGGTGCTGTCCAAGCTCCTGTTTTGGATGTTAATTGCAAGATGCCTCCCAGCCAGCTACCTTTAACTGAAACTGCTCTTCTGCTGAACATCCAAAATGGCTTCTGGCCACAAGAGGAGTAAGCTCAATAGGAGTAAGAGGCAATCTATTCTAATGGGTTAGACATGGAACTGGGAGCAAGGAACTCCAGGCTTCTAATTCCAGCTCTGACACTATCTGTGGTTTTAGTCAAGTCACATAACCTTTCTTCTTAGTATCCTTGTCTGTGAAATGGGGCTTGTATGCCACATATCGGAGTACATTGTGATAATTAATTTGTTAATGTTTGTGAAGCAGTATGCAAGTGCTAAAGTCATCCAGAATGCCCACAACCCTCCAGCAGCTGGCAGTCTTGCAGTTTAGCTGGAAATTTTTCCTTGAAAAATGTTTTTGATGTTGGCAACTACGGACATCATGACAGGCAGCTGGGCTCCACTTCCCCTGCATTCGGAGGCTGGTGGTGGACCCCCCTAAGAGTCCCACCCCACTTTTTATGTAAAATGAGTCCGTTAGGTTTGGGATACCGTAAATACTGTACCAGTGATCTTACCCAAAGAGGCTGGCCCTGTGCATAGTGTTACCTAGTTACTGTAGTCAGGACTCAGTTATGTTTTGGAGGAAGGTGGGGGGGAACTGAAAGACTACATCATAGAATCCCCCCAAAAATGCTAAGGCTGAGTCCATTCCACTGATTTGTGGACCAGGATTTGGAGTCCTATCCTGTTATCTAGTTGAGGAAGCAGGCTCCAGACAGAAGTGATACTCCACACTAGTATAATCTCCTGTTCTGAGAGAAAGAAGCATGGGGAAAGCCCCTGAGTAAAATGCACCGACAATACCCAAAAGATGGGAGGGTAGGAAGCAGCAGGGGGTGGGTGGGGGAACTACACAAAGGGTATGTCTACACTACGAAACTAGGTTGATTTTATAGAAGTCAATTTTTTGGAAGCGGTTTTATACAGTCAATTGTGTGCGTCCCCACTAAGTGCAGTAAGTCGGCAGAGTGCATCCACAGTACCCTGGTTCGCATTGACTTTCTGAGTGAGTAGCTATCCCAGAGTCCACCGCCCATTGGAATTCTGGGTTGAGCTCCCAATGCCTGATGGGGCAAAAACATTGTCGTGGGTGGTTTTGAGTACATGACATCAGTCGCCCCTCCCTCCCTCTGTGAAAGCAATGGCAGACAATCGTTTCGCGGCTTTTATCCTGGGTTAACCGCGCAGACGCCATAGCACTGCAAGCGGGAGCCCGCTCAGCTCACTGTCACCACTGCTGTTGCAGGCAAGTCTACTGTGGGGGCTGCTGTGATCCAAATAGCCAATGCAATCATTGACATTCTGTTACCAAGAGTAGTGACTCTGGGAAATGTGCAAGCCTTTTTAGATTTTAGGTGCATCATATTCCTGTCCTTTGTCACTGGTGAAGAAATCTTGCACCTGTATAGTCCACATGTAACAGCTCCAGGGCTCTTACTCCTTTGCCTTGGCCACACAGTAGCAGCTCCTGGGTGCCTTTGCATCAATGGTGAACGGCTCAATCTGCTTTTGCTGCAACTCTGCTATCCTGATCTGGGCAACTCTGCAGCAGACGGTGCAGTAGGACTGCTAGCCGTCCTCACCAATGGTGTTTTGCTCGCTCCACCACTTCTGCTGCAATTCTGCTATCCTGATCTCCTGCGAGCTGGAGGCTTCTGCCTCAGGCCGCTCTCCCAGCCGGCTGCACCGCGTGGTTACACCTACCGCAGCCTACCCCTTGCTCCCATGGCTCATGAAGCCTGGACAGTTGTAAGGAGCAGTTCAACTATAGGCTGAGCAAGTGCAGAAAGGTGGTAGAATGTGCCTTTGGACGTTTACAAGCTCGCTGGCGCTGTTAGTCAGACCTCAGCACAACCAACATTCCCATTGTTATTGCTGCTTGCTGTGTGCTCCATAATATCTGAGAGAGTAAGGGAGAGACATTTATGGTGGGGTGGGAGGTTGAGGCATATCACCTGGCGTCCGATTTTAAGCAGCCAGACACCGATTAGAAGAGCACAGCAAGGCACGCTGTGCATCACAGAGACTTTGAAAACCGGTTTCATGACTGGCCAGGCTACGGTGTGACAGTTGTGTGAGTTTGTCCTTGATGCAAACCCGCCCCCTTTGTTGATTTTAATTCCCTTTAAGCCAACCACCCTCCCCCCTTCAAAATAAAGTAACTATTGTTTTGAAACCATGCATTCTTTCTTTATTAATTAAAAAAACTGAGAACGGACAAGGTAGCCGCGGGTGGTTTTGGGTACATGTCGTCAGTGACCATTCCCTCCCTTCCTCCCTCTATGAGAGCAACGGTAGACAATCATTTCTCACCCTTTTTCCTGGATTGCCCGCGCATACGCCACAGCACTGCAAGCGGGAGCCCGTTCCAATCACCGCTGCAGTTGTGAGCATTGTAAACACCTCGCATTTGACCTTGGAGATTTGGCATATATATTGGCATTATGTCTTTTGGAACGGAGTTCTGTTAGCATGGATTCGTCTCCCCATACAGTGATCAGATCCATGCTGGAGCTCTTTTGTGATTCTGGGACTGCATGGTCACCTGTGCTGATGAGCTCGCCATGCAGGCCAAACAGAAAATGAAATTCAAAAGCTCCCGGGGCTTTTCCTGTGTACCTGACTAGTGCATCTGAGTTGAAAGTGCTGTCCAGAGTGGTCACAATGGAGCACTCTGGGATAGCTCCTGGAGGCCAATACTATCAAATTGTGTCCACACTACCCCAAATTCGACCCAGCGATGTTGATTTTAGCGCTAATCCCCTTGTCGGGGAGGAGTACAAAAATAGATTTTAAGAGTCCTTTAAGTTGACAAAAATGGCTTTGTCATGTGGACGGGTGCAGGGTTAAATCAACCTAACGCTGCTAAATTCGACCTAAACTCGTAGTGTAGACCAGGAACTAGAAATAAACAATGTCTCTCACACAAGAAACATGCCTGATCAAAGAGACCAGCAGAGCATATTGCAAGTAACCTCTAATTCAAAACAATGATATACTATATGCTCTTGCTTAGAAAACTACATTTTCCTAATTACACAGGAAATAGGAATGGCTAAATTATGCACTTCTGATGTACACAGCACTTTGACTACAAAGCAGAAGAATTCAGATGGGATACACTGCCAATTCTTAGGCAGCATTTACAAAGCTTATTATATGTACAGTCTGGTTGTTATTCTCCCCCACCCTTACCCTGCTATTTAAAGACATCTGAATTATGCTACTGTATGAAAAAAAAAATAATCTTTAAAAAGAAGAGTTAAATATATCTTGCCTGTGGCATATATTACAGGATAAGATTTAAATGACCACTGTTAAGCTGTGATAACAAACATACATACAAAATTAATAAAACAGAAAGCAGGAAATCCTGTTGCCACCTACTCATGGAACATTAGGCTGACTGCCATCTGTTCTTCTAGCAGGTTTGATTTATTAATTACACACAATACAATGCCAGAAAATTTCGTAGTACAAAGACTTAGACTTAATGGTCACCATGCTATACCTCTTTGTTGTTTAAAGAAATAAAGGTCTTATGTCCACATGGAAGTTCTCTGTCTCTCTTTAGACTGTCAAGTAACACTGTTTGCCTCACCAAGTAATGGGACGTTCTTTTGTTACAAAAAAGAATGTTTTACGTTATCCTGTGTGCTGAAGTTAGATAAATAATTTAATGAAGTCCAATGCCTCAGTCAAAGTGCTCAGGAAATCAGCAATGAAACAGGGACAGATTCTAATTTTAGATACATGCCATGCCGTGAATTTAAAAGAAAAATGCTGCTGCACTGACATATGGACAAACAAGTAGCCAAATCATTGAGGTCCGAGTGGTGCATGCTGCATATTACATCTTACTGTTTGGTCCTCAGTTACATAATCTTGAAACTCATATTGTGAGACTCCAGAAGCCACAGAGTTCCCTACTGCACTCAGGAGCTGGATTTTTGACAGACCATTGTAAAATGAGGTTATAAAAAAGTATCCTCCATTGTGCAAGCCAAACTCAGCACCAAATACAGCACTGGTATAAGCGGGCATAATTCCCATTGACGCAAGGGGAGTCATTTCTCTTTCTCGCTCTCTCAAATCATTAACTAGAGGATTATTTGCTGATTACCTCAAACAGAAGTGATAAGACAGATAATCATTTTGTGCACTGAGCTGATTCAGCCACTCTCTCAACCTTACCACACACTCCTCCCACATCAATCTCCCAAAACACACAGATGTTTTCTAAAAACTCTGAAGCGCCACACCATGTACTAGGATATTATTGTACTTGCATACTATGTACAAGCATGGCAGACTCATTCCAGAAGCCACCCACTAGGAGGGTCAAGTGCATTTTGTCAAACTGTGTATTGCAATTTTGCCATTTATTTTAGGTTGTAAAATGCAACAATGTGGTTTTAGCTTAAGTGCTCTTCTTGTAACACAGGCATCAGCAACACAACTATATTTAAATACTGTAACTTACATTCCTTGATAAACAGGTAGGTGAGTGTTAGCACTACTGTGTGACCGCTAAACAGGAAGTCTCCACATAGGATGTGTGATCCAGTTATGGACAGACCACCACCAGAAATCAATCGTAGGATCCTCTGCACCTTAGCCTGAGAATCTCCATTCAACTGCAAAATGAGAAAAAATTCAACATGATGAAGAATATATATGTCTGGACAAGAAGTTTAAGTTAACTTGTGCTTAAAAATAATAATGAAAAGCTCTATTTCCTAAACACCTGAATCTTCTTTGTCTATTGTCTATGTATTTCTCAAAGATAATAGCATATTTACCAGAAAAATTTGTCAACAACCAAGGCTAGGCATTATAGGATTAGACTAGGATATGCGCTGCTGGATTTTAAACCTTTTTGTTTCTTGTTTTCCAATCAAAATGTGCAGGTCCTTCATAAAAATAACCGCAAAGCTTTCTGTATGCATTATATATTGATCAGGATGAGGTACAGTATATTTCAAAAGGGTGGACACATTAAGAATTGTGTAAGTGTATATTACATATTTGTCACTTGTGGCACGTACCACAGAACTCTCTTTCAATAATGGTGTGACAGATATGACAGTATCCTGGGCCAGCCTTATGGAGTTAAGTTAAACCTTATTGAATGTTTAGGAGGAACAAAGAGATAATATGAACTTCAAAAGACTATGTTAAACAATATAGCAGACGCGGCAAAGAGTCCTGTGGCACCTTATAGACTAACAGACGTATTGGAGCATGAACTTTCATGGGTGAATACCCACTTCGTCGGATGCAGATCCAGACTAACACAGCTACCCCTCTGAATATAGCAGACATGATAGATCTTTTGGGAAAATGTGCGTGAAGTAAAGTTTCGAGGACAGGGGCGGGCAAAATTTTTGGCCTGAGGGCCGCATCGGGTTTCTGAAATTGTATGGAGGGCCAGTTAGGGGAGGCTGTGCCTCCTCAAACAGCCAGGCATGGCATGGTCCCTGCCCCCTATCTGACCCCACCTGCTTCTCACCCCCTGAGAGCCCCCCCCCGGGACCCCTGCCCCATCCACCCCCCTCTCTGTCTCCCCTGACTGCCCCAGATCCCCCACCCTATTCAACCCCCCCCCCCGTCTCCCCTGACCGCCCCTGGACCCCCTGCCCCTCACTGCTCCCCGCTGCCCCATCCAACCCCCTCTCTCCTTCCTGATGCCCCCCCGCCACATCCAACCACCCCTTCTCCCTGTCCCCAGACCGCCCCTGGAACTCCTGCCTGCCCCCTGCCGCCCCATCCAACCCCCCTTCTCCTTCCGGACTGCCCCCCCGGGACCTCTGCCCCCATTCAATCACCCTGTTCCCTGCCCTCTGACTGCCCCGCCACCTATCCACACCCCCGCCCCCTGATCACCACCTCCGAACTCCCCTGCCCGCTATCTAATCCCCCAGCTCCCTGCCTCCTTACTGCGCTGCCTGAAGCGCCGGTGGCTGGCGGCGCAGCTGCACCAGGACAGGCAGCTGTGCCACGCAGCACAGAGCACCGGGTCAGGCTGGGCTCTGCAGCTGCACTGCCCCAGGAGCTCACTGCTCTGCTGCCCAGAGCATTGCACCAGCAGTGGAGCGAGCTGAGGCTGCGGAGGAGGAGGAGGGGGCTAGCCTCCCAGGCTAGGAGCTCAGGAGCTGGGCAAGACGGTCCCGTGGGCCGGATGTGGCCCGCGGGCAATAGTTTGCCCACATCTGTTCTGGGGATTACCTATGAACTCAGCCTTTGAAGCTTCATCCTGAGCAGGAGACTTTGTCTGCTGATCATCTGTTGCTCTGAGGACAGTTCAAAGACCCAGTTTGGATTCTCCAGGGAGCAACAAAGAAAGGACTTTTGAATAACTAGCCTGAGTTTAAGGTGACTCAGGGCTTTCTTCCTGATCCAGCAAACAAGACAGGAACTCTGGTCCATGGAGGGCCCGAATCCTTAGGGAAGGGTTGGTGGGGCTTGGACTACTCAGGCCTCATAAGACTGGGTACTAGTTCTGAGCTGAAGCTGTTATGAACTTGCGACCACAAAAGAGAACCCTTTGGGAGGTTTGAAGGACTGACCTGCCAGAGTCCATGTTGAGGCAGTTGGAGTGATCTCTGGTAAGCTTATTAGCATGTGTGTAGGTTCTTTTATTATTTTAATAGGTTTTCTCTGTAATGCTTTTACCATAAGAATAAAATGCTTTCATAGGAAGTGTTAGGTGGTAACTTACAACTGCTGGCAATTACTCTTAGTAGTCTCTGAAGAGAAAGCAGGAGAAGCCTGCTTAGACAGCTTATCTTTTGCTGGGGATATCACAGTATAGTCAAGGGACTGTGCAGCCTGGAAATGCCCTGGTCAGGACGGAGAGAGACTCAGGTCTCTACCCAAGAGATGCAATGGCTAGGGGTCTGGAAGCCTGAGAGCAGGGGCCCTTGCTGGACCACTGTGGGGAAATACAAGTACAGTTGCCCTGAACTGTGAGAAATGGTTCTAATAGAACCAATATAAAAATTGTGTGAGGTGTTACATGCAAGTCACTCACTCTTTGTCCAGAGCCAAGTAAAACGTTCACAAATCAAGACTTAAAACTACATGAAATTTGCCTAATTTGGGGCTTAGTTAAATGGTCAGAAGTCAGCCTAGGTTTGTTGACATGTTTGTAGACTTTTCAAATACGCTTGGGCTGATTTAAAATTTCTTACTGATACTGTGCAAACGCTCAGTCAGTTTCATATCAGTTTTCACTAAGATTAACTTGTTGGGGGTTTGGGGGAGGGGGAGACAAGTTCATCCCTGGTTTAACTCCAAGTAAGATAAAGCAATTACATCAAGAATGAATATGCCCCGGCATCTCTAGAGTAGCCCTGAAATATTAATTCATTGAACCGAGTTGCTAGGGCGAAATTCTGTTCCTCTGAAGCTGTCCCCTGAGTGGCTCCAACGTTTGTTCTGTGATACTTGGTAGGTAAAGTCTGTTTTTAATTCCCATATATCCCATTTTAATTGCAGCATTGAGGGATGGGATGAATATTGAAAGCAAAAATCAGAAATATGCAATTTAAAATGCAAAGTCTACTGTAGGTGCTGCTACGTGTCAATGTTAGGATTAGAAAAACTTCCAAAAAGCAATAATTCAACAGTCCTTAACATGTCAGTAAAGAAATCTTTTTAAGGTGGCTATGGAATCTTAGTTTGGCGACCTGGAGTAATCATAACAGAAACCTAAGCCAGTTCTTCACCATCACCACACACACAATTGGTCTAACATTTAGAGCACTCTATCATTTAGTTCTGCAGTACCACTGGCAAACACAATCAAATTTCCACAAGTATTTGCTCAAATTTTTTTTGGAGAATTTACATACCTTTTGCCATGAGTGTCAGCTGCCCAAACTGGATTTAAAAGCCCCAGACAGCCCTGGCCAAAACAGCATCATTAGCAAACGTGCTTACAGCAGGCCACCATTGCCTCTCAAAAATCTAACTGCAATGCAAGGCTTCACTAGCTTGTCCTCCAAGTAGCTGGTTTGTATGTCAGCTGACAAACTACAGTAAGGTATATTTATTATGTAGGTCTCAGCTGAAAAAAAAAAATCTCTGAAGATATGAACCTAGATGGCTTTTAAAAAAAATAAAAGTAATAAATAAAAATAAATATGTCTAGTCTGGCATAATCCTGACGTATCTAGATGTACATAAAACCTAGAACAAAATGGGCAAACAATCAATCTGCTGTAGTACTACTCCCTTGTAGTCTCTACTCCTAAAAGATACTCACTGTTCACAAAATCCTGCCTTACTAATAGCAATATACCAAAATAAAATGAAAAACCTAGCAATCACCAAAATAATCACCTGCCAGGAGCCACACTTATCTATGAAGAGTATCATATAGTATGTGGAGAAAACATTAACTTTATTAAAATAAATGAATGTACCAAGATGTCTTTTTCAGATACTGTATTTGATGTAATACTTTGGCCAATACCAAGATTTCTTACCTTTGGAGCACACTGAAAATGCATTCCAGGCACAGGTAGGGTGGTAACATACATGGTAATACAGCGATACAGGTACAAAGTTCCAATTATAAAAAAGAACCTGCGTCCCACTATTGATCTGAAAACAAGGAGGGAGGGAGAGAAAAGAAAGCAAGCATAAACTGAAAGGCAGGATATATTTACTTGTCACGAGGAGAGAGGGTCGTACGGTGCCTCCAGCATAGCTGTAGCCTCATTAAATGGTTAATACCCTAAATTTTAAAAAGTTATTAGAGCTTTTAAATTGTGATCTAACCAATATGAAAACAAAGTTTCAATGGTACTACTTCCATGTGAGATTTGAGAGACACACACAATATTTGATGTCTGGACACATCTTGTTGGGTCACGTCACAGACAGAGAGATAGGGTCACAGACCGAAATTGAAACATGAATGTGCTGCAGTTAAGAGAGAGAAAGAAATTGCTGCAAATGTAATGGTTTTGTTTCATTTAACCACTAGATGGTAAGTAAAAATTCAGGCCTATTTAATAGCACTAGTGTTCTCCTAGTGTTTTTATTTTGCTTGTAATTATTTTGTAATTTCCTTTTCATTTTCAATCCCATGTCAAATAAAGTTGGTTTTCCTTTAAAGTATCTGTAGAGATTGTTTCTTGAGGAAACAGGAGATGATCTGGAGGGAAAGATGGGCTGATGTTCTCAGCGATGTGACTAGCTTGAGCATCCAGTCTAATGTTAGTGAACTGTCTAGTGCCTTGTCAGAAATTAAAAAAAAAAAAAGTTTAATTGAAAATGTTTCAATAAGCTCTACTTAGGGCTACTAAGGTCTCACAGTACTTTCTGTCAAAAAGAGTACAGTTTAGTCAAAACTGAAATGTTTTGGGGAATGGTATCACTTTAATGAAAATTTCATCTGTAAGGTCTCAGTTCCACAATGGAATTTCTAGCCAGAGATTTAATCTCAGAATAGACAATCGCCTGGCGGTTAAATTGCTCTGTGGAGATGAGAGAGACTGAGGTTCAGGTCCTGCTCTGAAAAGGTCTTGTTTTTATTCTGCATCAGAATGAAAACAAATTTTGAAACCTCAACATTTTTCATGAAATGTAATTGTGGTTTTCAAGCCAACTCTACTCCAATGTATGGGTGCAGAGTCTAGCTGCAAATTTCCTTTAAACATTCTATTACCTGTACTCATTTTGGGAAATCACTGTAACTACTCATGGAAAAAAGTGCTACTCAAGGGTGGCAGAAGCAAATTCTGTTACTAAGTAGAAGCAGAGATAAATATAGCTACTTACTTGTATCTGAGAAATAACCACTGGATTAGCCATAATCCAACTAGTATCATTCCATTTATTTCTGATACAGAAAAAGCCCATTTCACGCGATCAATATAATCAAAAAATTTATCTGGCAATGGAGGACTGAGCTCCTTGGGAGGTACCCTCTCATGAACAACGGTGATCATGACAGTCGTTAGAATTAAATTGAAGAGAGCATACACAAAGGCAATGCCTGTTTTCCACCATTCCAAAGGAAATTTGTTCCTAGATTCAGCAGGCATAGAAATCTGAATATAGTCCGGATATTTCTTTGTGCCTTTTCGCAAACCATTAGGTAAACCCTTAGGTTTGCCATTGCCATTTTCGCTCTCTTCACTGACAGATAGGGTAGGTCGAACGTAACCATTTGAGGTGTCATTGTTTTGACTTTCCATGTGCTCTTCAAGCTTTGCAGTCTCAATGGTATCCATTATCCCAAGACCTGGAGCCAAACCAGGGAATTACCAATTTCTGGATGCTTTTTAAAATTCTTTACTCCTCTAAATCCACCTTGTATGTTTCCAATTGATTTTTGTTCTCTTATACAATTTTCAGAAGTTGTCCATTCTGCTTTCTCTTTTCAGTTGTTCTGCAACAGATCTTTGACACAAATCTCAGTTTCTTTCCCCAAAAGCTCTTACTGTATCATCTGTAAAACAACAAAATCATATTCAGAAACTGTACAGCTGGCAACATGACCATACACAAATGAAATACCAAAATAGCTTAGGGAAATCTGCATTCTAAATATCACCACCGTTTGCTTCACGTGGAAGTTGTGGAAACACAGCAGACAAGTATTAGGCAGTATTAAAAATGCTCACTGGTTTAATCCAAGTAGATGGTGTTTAATTTAAAAGTTAAGTGGAATAACTTTGTTTTGATCTTGACTCAATCAGTTTAGTGGGCGGTATCAACCTTGGCCTTTTAAAAAAAAAAAAAAAAGCCAGTATTAAATGGCTTCAACAGCAGCTGACATTATAGTGTTGATTTTCTGAATTGTCAATAGCAGAATTACAATGAGTCAAGATTTTCTCAGACATTGATCATATTAAATCTAAAACACTCTGAACAGAATTCCATACTGGCTTATACCCCACAGCAACCCTACTAAATTCAACACAACTGCATGGAGATTACACGAGGAATTAGTCAGTTATGTCCACAAAATTGACAAGTGGCCTATTTAGCCCTGGGGATGGGCCAGAAACTCAGAGCAAAACATCCACTATTTGGGCATGATCCTGCAAGGTGCTGATCATGCAGCACCAATCTAGCAAACACATAAAGCCAAGTGTAAGTTTAAGCATGTGAGTAGTCTCATTTACAGTTCGATTTTGCATTTAAAATCATAGATATAGTTTGATTTCTATATTTGGGGGGGAACGCAGCTCCAGTGAGGACAACTGGGCCACATGTTGTGGGGGAGCGGCAAATTCTGCACTTGCCCAAGACTTGCAGTTTGTGGAGGACACCCCCCCACAATCCCATCTGCTGCCCCCCAAATATGCCCATGCTTAAAATGGGAATTCAACCTGTGTTTTTTATATGAAAAAAATACAGTGTAGCTACACCAATTTTTCAGCAGCAAATCTGTTAATTCGCTTCTGACGTGTTCACATTTTGAGAATTTCCTCAGCAGAGCAGAAGCAAGCATTGACTCTGTATTGAGGAAATACCAAAGGAGTTCAATATTTACTCCTATGTTTATGCAAGCTTTTTGATAGTATGATTATAACGTAAGTATAGGAAGCATATTTTGGTACTATTGTAAAAATGTTTCAGGCTGCATTTAAAAAAAAATACTTCAGTAAAACTCCTACCTTTTATCTCTTCATTACACAAGTATGGGCTTTTATAAGGAACTTTTACAAAAGAAAAAAAGAAATGCTACTCACATCTATAAAACAGAAACGGCTAGTCTATCTCCAGGACAGTAGTGCTCAAACAGCTGAAAATTTCCTATGGATTTGAAAATCCTATGCTATTGTACACTCATATCCTAGCTATGGCACATAAATTTGTATGACTCTTAATTTGGCTCAGATGAAGCTATGAATAATACTCCACCTATCTGCAAAATGTTTACTGTCAACTAACAGTGTATGTCATAATGCTCACCCTTTCTGCCTTCTTTATGGGCAGAGGCACAGCACTCTCATCACCTCATGTTCCATCATACTGAGATAGTAGCCACAGCTTGGATGGGTAGCATACTTTTCGTATTATATCATGATGGAAGTAAAGTTGCCAGTCTGTCCCACTGTTATAATAATATCACCTGCCTCTTCTATAGCACTTTACATCAGTAGATCACATATGCCAGAGTTCTGTTATGTCAGAGTTTGATATAAAGAAAAACTACTTAAAAATAACTTCAGTGGAATTATTGAGCTTTTGAAATATGATGAAAGACTTTAAGAAGTCCAACACATTCAAGGACTGAAGAGTTCCCAACACCTCATATGAGGATTAAAGCCTCTTAACCTGGGAGAAACCTATGCTGCCATACCCCCAAAGCTACCCTCCCCGCAAAGTCATACCCATTTAATTATACTGTCACATCTTAACTCCCCACCAAAACCAAACATCTCTGACAGATTGTCTCCCTCCAATAAATCCATTTAACCAATTAATTCTGGCTACCACTGCTACCCCAGTCGACTCAATTAATGATTCCCCACATCAAACCAACAACAGATGCTGGTTCCCACCACATTGCAGAGCTCCTCTGCAACTACTGCCCATACTGCTCTTTTGGATGCACAGAAGGGCCTTGGCTTTCCATCCAGTTGGGTCCTCTGCTCCTTTTCATTCCCTCTTAAAGGAACAGTTCTTAGAGGCAACACTGCTCCTTTCATTCTCCCTCCCTTAGAAAGATCCACCTAGTCCAAATTTCCTCTAGTCAAGTTGCTGAGTGTATGGACATGTAAGCAGAGTCAGGATGGGCTCCACCCTGACATCTGGTGGTGAGGTGTGGCAAGTAGTGGAAAAGAACTTCAGGGGCTGATCTCAATTTGCATAGGCACACCCACCCCGCCTAGAATGAGGCCATAACTGCCCAAATGGTCACTTTGGCTGTTGTGAGATCCCCAGTGTCTTTGTTATTGGGGCGGGAAGAGTAAATTGTTATTACCCTGATTATGGGAACTGTGCTTGGAACTGTACTTGGCCTTTTGTTATGATGGAGGGACTCACCATCAACTGAGTAGCACTCGCTAGGCAAGGGACATGGGTTCCAAAACTCTGTGAAGGGAGAGAGACTTGAGACAGGTATTAGTACCTGGTGGTGTGGGCCCCTTTGTGAGGGCCTGAAGCACCAATTGCACCTCTGTCTCTCTCCACTGTGGAATGTCAGAGCTAATGTTGGGTCTATTAAGAGTCTTGCTACAGGTACTGTGCTGCATTCACTTTGGCCTTATGGTGCACCAGCACTAAGGCCCCCACTACTATGAGCTGAAATCACTGAGAGCTGAAATCACTAAAAGCTGAAATCACTGAGCACTGTGTCAAGTAGTGGGGAGCCGGAAGATCTAGAGTGCAGTGGTGCTGTTCGTGAGACGGCGAGCTGTGCAGAGCGGAGCCGTTCGCGAGACGGCTAGCTGAGCAGAGCTGTTCGTGGGACAGCGGTGTGTTCGCGAGACGCCGAGCTGAGCAGAGCTGTTCGTGGGACGGCGAGCTGTGCAGAGTGGAGCCGTTCGTGAGACAGCGGTGTGATCGTGAGACGGCGAGCTGAGCCGAGCTGTTCGTGAGACGGCGAGCTGTGCAGAGGGAGCCGGTCGTGGTGGAGCGGAGCCGTTCGTGAGACAGCGGTGTGTTCGTGAGACGGCGAGCTGAGCCGAGCTGTTCGTGAGACAGCGAGCTGTGCCGAGCGGAGCCGGTCGTGGTGGAGCGGAGCCGTTCGTGAGACGGCAAGCTGAGCAGAGCTGTTCGTGAGACGGCGAGCTGTGCAGAGTGGAGCCGGTCGTGGTGGAGCGGAGCCGTTCGTGAGACAGCGTAGCAGAGCAGAGCCCTGTGGGGCAGTCAGCTTCAGGACACGTAAGGTACCCCTTACCTCTTTCCCCCACACACAGGCACATTTTAGCCAGACTGGGGAGTAACACTCTGCAGATGAACTTTTGAACTCTGGGGCTGGACTTTTTGGATTTTGGGTGATTTGAGGATTGCTGGACTCAAGAGACATTTGGGTTCTGGGACTCAAGAACCCGAGGGAAAGGATGTGGCCCAATTTTCTGGGGTGGGTCTTTGCTCATGGTTTGGTTAATGAACACTAGTTGTGGTGTTTTCCCAATTTAATGCTGATGTCGTTTACCTCATGTTATTAAAGATTCTCTACTACACCGAGACTCCGTGCTTGCGAGAGGGGAAGTATTGCCTCTTCGAGGCGCCCAGGGGGTGTGTAAGATTTTCCCAGGTCACTGGGTGGGGGCTCGAGCCAGTTTTGTATTTGCTTTGATGAGAGGGAACCCCTGTGTACTGAACCCGGCCCTTGCTGCTATCAACTTGGCCTGGCAGAAGGGTTACATTTTTGGGGGCTCGTCCGGGATAAGACTGGGTCAGTACCCCTCGCAAGCACATCTTAGGTGAGTCATTAAATTGGGAAAACCCAGCATCTGGTTGTTGTTGTATTGATCTGTTATATTTGGGAAAGAAATTACAGTTTGTATAATGGCTCTACATTTGCTAGAGGATTGGTGCAGGGGGATGAATATTAACCCTAGGAACTGTGTCCTGGTGACCGGGGTGCCGGAGGCGTTCGATGAAGGCTCGATAGAGCCTACCTTAAGGGCATCCACTGAGTACCTGAGTAAGTGTAAAATGCGTGGGCGCATGTTTGTGAGGGAGGACGGAGATTTTGCGGTACTGTGTGAGCTGCCGTCGGCTGTGGACCCTCTACAGGTTCCAGGCACGATAGCAGTGGAAGATGGTGAGTGGAAGGTAATAACTACTGGGAGCCAGCCCTCACCAGCCCCTGCCTCTGACGTGGAGTTTTTAAAGAAAATGTCAGCCTTTTTGGGGAAAGAGGGGAAGACCCTGGCTGATATGCCGGGTCTGTTGGGCCTTGACCCAGGAGTCCCACCCCGGGAGGCTGCTCCATCACCTGATGAGTGGGTGAAGGCTTTGGGGCAAGCATTAGAGAAGGTTGTGCCACCCCACCCTGAGGCAAACCCCTATCGTAAACTAAGGTTGTTTTCTGGGGGTCCCACCCCAATACCTGGGGAGGAAGCATTTGAACCCTGGCTGGAACACACCACTGAAATGCTGCAGGAGTGGGCAGTACCTGATGCTGAAAAGAGAAGGCGACTAGTAGAGTGCCTCAGGGGGCCAGCCCTAGATGTGATTCGCACCCTGAAGCTCAGTAACCCTGGGGTCAAGGTAAAGGACTGCCTAGAGGCCCTTGATCATGCCTTTGGGAGAACCGAGGGCTCAGAGGATGTTTATTGCAAGTTCCTCAATGCCAGGCAACAAAAGGGAGAGAAAGTTTCTGCCTATATACAGAGGTTGGAGAAATTATTACAGAGAGCCATCATGAGGGGAGCAGTAGCGGTTGAGCAAATGGACCGGACTAGATTGGCTCAGATTGTGAGAGGAATTCAATATCAGAACCCAATCCTTCTCCACCTTCGATTAAGGGAGCGCCAAGACAATCCACCAGGTTACTCTCGACTGATAAAAGAGGTCCGAGAGGAGGAAGAGAGGCAGGCAGCTGGTGAGGTTTGGGAGGTTCAGCCACCCCAGGCAACTGCCACAACATCCATACGAACACCCAAGGCGCTGATGGTGAATCCTCAAGAGGAACTTACCCAACGAGTGCAGGTCCTGACACAGAAAGTGGCTGAACTAGAGAATACTATCGATTCAGCAAAAACTTCAGGGTACAAGGAACCCCCCGTTACCACGGTCCAGAAGACTACATTTAGAACCTCTGCCCCACCCCGGCAACACGGGAAAGGGCAATCCTTCTTCTGCTACCGGTGTGGCCAGGATGGGCACATTGCTGCCAGGTGTCAGAATGCAGAGAATCCCCCGCTAGTATACCAAAAGCTGAGGACCACCTGGGGAAAGTCGGGAAACGGCCCCAGGGCCTGGGAAGGGAGCCGCCTAGGCCTGCAGGGTTTGGAGGCTCCCCTGCGAAGAACCATGCCACCCGAATCCCCCCAGGATTGATAGGACCTCGAGCAGAGGTCACTGTAAAGGTTGAAGGGACAGAATGTAGAGCAGTGCTTGACACGGGATCCCAAGTGACTATCATATTCCAGTCTTTCTACCAGCAGATACTTATGCATCTGCCTATACAGCCCTTGACAGGGCTTGGCCTATGTGGTCTCAGCATGGATGAATACCCATATCAGGGGTATGTCATTGTACACCTGGAATTCCCAGAAGAGATCGCTGGGGTAAGACAGGAGGTGGACACTGCAGCTTTAATATGCCCCGACCCTAAAGGTGTCTCTGATGTGTCCGTGCTAATAGGGACCAACTCCAGCCTCTTTAAGGTACTTGCAGATTACTGCAGACAACGAGCAGGGGACCAATACCTGAATACCTTGGTGATACACACACATTGTGCCGCAGCCTACAGAAAAATTGAGGACGCAAAAAGAGTGATGCCTGATTTGCCGGTGGGAGCACTGAGGTACGCAGGCCCGATCCCCTTAGTGGTGCCTGCAATGACAGAAAAGGAGGTGATTGTCATGAGTACCTGCCTGAAAGGCAGTAAGAGAACATTAGCAGTGGTAGAGCAGCCGACTGAGGGAGGGCTCCCTGAAGGAGTGCTGGTTCTTAGTGGAGTCATAACCCTACCTGCTGAAGCCCAGGAAGAGGTGACTATACTGATTGCTAATGAAACGAGTCGTGATATTTTTGTGAAGCAAGGACAAAAGATAGCAGACCTCTTTGAGCCTGAGTCAATTGTAACCCCCCAGTGGGAAACTCAAGTTCCAACGATAGACCCAGCAAAGTTTGACTTTGGAGATTCACCAGTGTCCGAGGAGTGGAAAGATCGCCTGAGGAAGAAACTTTGTGAAAGATCCAAGGTGTTCTCACTGCATGAGTGGGATGTGGGATGTGCAAAAGGAGTAGAACACAATATCAGACTACATGACTCTCGACCTTTCAGGGAGAGATCTAGGAAGATTGCACTCTCTGAGATGGAAGATGTGCGACATCATCTTCAGGAGCTGGCTGCGAATGGCATCATTACAGAGTCCCGCAGCCCATACGCCTCACCCATTGTGGTAGTCCGTAAAAAGAATGGGAAAATCCGGATGTGTATTGACTACCGCACCCTAAACAGCCGTACTGTGGTCGACCAGTACACTATGCCTCGAGTGCAAGATGCCTTAGACTGTTTGCTGGGAAGCCAGTGGTTCTCTGTGTTGGATCTTCGAAGTGGGTACTACCAGATCCCTCTGGGAGAAGAAGATAAGGAGAAGACAGCCTTCATCTGCCCATTAGGGTTTTATCAGTTCGAACGCATGCCCCAAGGGATTTCTGGAGCACCTGCCACCTTTCAACGTCTCATGGAGAGAGTTGTGGGAGACATGAATTTACTGCAAGTGTTAGTTTATTTGGATGACCTGATTGTGTTTGGAAGAACCTTAGAGGAGCATGAAGAAAGACTTCTTAAAGTGCTTGATAGGTTGGAGGATTATGGTCTGAAGCTTTCAATTGACAAATGCCAGTTCTGCAGAACCTCAGTGAAGTATGTGGGTCACATCGTGTCCCAAGAGGGTGTGAGTACTGATCCTGATAAAATAGAAGCACTCACTACATGGCCACGTCCAAGTAACTACAGAGAACTCAAGACCTTTCTCGGATTTAGTGGCTACTACCGCAGATTTGTGAAAAACTATGCTACAATTGTAAAGCCTCTGAATGATCTTACCAGGGGACATCAGTCCAGCAAGAACAAATCTAAGTCCAAGAATAAGGGGAGGTCCCCAAAGCCCCCCGTGCAGAGACACTATGGCCCATTTGAACCATTTGGGCCACGGTGGGATGAGAGATGTGAAAGGGCTTTTCGAGAAATCATTATTTGTCTAACTCATGCTCCAGTCCTAGTTTTTGCTGACCCAAGCAAACCATTTATCCTGCATACTGATGCCAGTTTGGAGGGTCTGGGAGCAGTCCTGTACCAGGAAGTGGAAGGCAAACGTAAACCTGTAGCTTTTGCCAGCCGAGGATTGTCTGATAGTGAAACTCGCTATCCCACCCACAAGCTGGAATTTTTGGCCCTGAAATGGGCCGTCACTGAGAAATTTCGAGACTACTTGTATGGTGCTCAGTTCCAGGTGTGGACAGACAACAATCCACTGACTTATGTGTTAACAAGTGCTAAGCTGGATGCTACAGGGCAGAGATGGGTGGCCGCCTTGGCTAGCTATGAGTTCAGCATTCAGTACCGATCAGGGAGAAGCAATGTAGATGCAGATGCATTGTCCAGGCGTCCGCAGGCTCCAGAAGTTGCTGTGATACCCACAGATGGAGTGAGAGCTATTTGCAGTGTGAGTCGCCGAGAGCCAGAGGGCCGTGAGAGCCTTCAAGGATGTGTTGCAGAAGCTTTGGGCCTGCCCCCTGAATGCATGCCTTCTGCTTCAGTGAACTATATTGCATTGGACCAATCTCCTTTGCCCATGCTCAATGCGGCTGACTGGCAAGAAGCCCAGCGGCAAGATATTGACATTCGTGATACACTACTTGCCAAAAGGGAGGGGCGAAGCCCAGCTGCGGTTGTCCCACCTAACCCAGAGGGTAAACTACTATTGAGAGAATGGACCAAACTACAACTGATTCAGGGAGTGCTACACCGAATGACCACCGACTCTTTACAAAAACAACGAGCACAACTAGTGCTGCCAAAAAAGTACAGAGCCCTGGCCATGAGGGCCCTGCATGATGACTTTGGGCATTTAGGGATGGAGAGGACCCTGGAACTTATTCGTAGTAGGTTCTATTGGCCCCGAATGGCTGAAGATGTTCGCAGGAAATGTGAGACTTGCGCTCGATGTGTTCAAAGGAAAACTCTGCCCACGAGGGCTGCATATCTCAAGAACATCACCAGCAACAAACCTTTGGAATTGGTATGCATTGATTTCTTGTCTGTAGAGGTAGACAAGAGGAATGTTGGGAACATTCTAGTAGTGACTGACCATTTTACACGGTATGCACAGGCATATCCCACACGTGATCAGAGGGCCACCACCGTCGCTCGAGTATTGTGGGACAAATATTTCTCAGTCTATGGATTCCCGGCTCGGATACACTCTGATCAGGGGCGGGATTTTGAGAGTCACCTTCTGAAGGAGGTGCTGAAGATAGCAGGAATTAAAAAGTCTAGGACAACGCCTTATCACCCCCAAGGTGATCCTCAGCCAGAGAGGTTCAACCGAACCCTATTAGATATGTTGGGAACTTTGCGACCAGAGCAGAAGGCAACCTGGAGCCAGCATGTCGCATTTCTGGTGCATGCCTACAATGCCACAAAGAACGATGCTACGGGAGTCACCCCATATCTGTTGATGTTTGGGCGAGAACCAAGATTACCCATAGACTTGTGCTTTGGTGTATCAGAGGATGGAGATAGCTATGAAACTCACCAGCAATATGTATCCCAACTAAGAGAAAAGCTGCGGGATGCTTATCGCTTAGCTACCGCTGCAGCTCGGAAAAACGCAGACCGCAACAAACATCGATATGATGCTAGAGTGCGTTCGCAGGAGCTCCAGCCGGGGGACAGAGTCCTGCTGCGAAATTTGGGTATTGCTGGCAAACACAAGATAGCTGACAGATGGAAGGCAATACCTTACCTGGTGATGGAAAAGCTGGGAGATCTGCCAGTCTACAAGATCAAACCTGAAGACGGTCCAGGGCAAATAAAGACGGTGCATAGAAACCTTTTGCTCCCTGTGGGGGAATTGGTAAGCATCCCTTATGAGACGGGCCACGACAGGGCAGCCGGGCAGAACAGAGGGGCTAGACCAAAGCCGCCATCCAACACAGACAGCGGGCCCCGTGCAGCTAACTTACCCCTATTCTGCACATCTGAGAGTGAGTCTGAGGAGGAAGACACAACCCTGGTGTATCCTGGGATGGAGACAAGATTTCAGTCTCGATCAGCTGAACCAAACGAGAGTTTTCCCTCTTCCGCCCTAAACCCCATGGCGGAATTATTTAGGCCCATTGCTGACACCCCTGTGCCGCTGATGAGACCCCCGTGTGATGACACACACAGGTTATTGGCCAGTGGAGACACACAGGTAGAGGATGTCCTGGGCACCTTGGACCCTCCCGCGTTAGAACTAGGAGTGCAGGGGCCTACGCCAGTAGCCAAGGGACCCTCAAAGGAAGCCTCTCCATCCGTCAATCAAGAGGATGTTCCCCCTACCTCGGCAACAGAGAGTCTCAATAGACGAGACAGGGTGATAAGACCAGTAAAACGGTTGACTTATGATGCACCTGGGGTGACTAGTGAGGAGCCAATACATTTAGCACACAGGATTGTGGAAGCCAAAGTGGGCTTCCTGAGGCCCTTTGGAGGAAACCAATGAGTTGGTATAAAGGGAGTATGATTTGTCGGGACGCCAAATTCTCGGCTGGGGGGAGGATGTAAGCAGAGTCAGGATGGGCTCCACCCTGACATCTGGTGGTGAGGTGTGGCAAGTAGTGGAAAAGAACTTCAGGGGCTGATCTCAATTTGCATAGGCACACCCACCCCGCCTAGAATGAGGCCATAACTGCCCAAATGGTCACTTTGGCTGTTGTGGGATCCCCAGTGTCTTTGTTATTGGGGCGGGAAGAGTAAATTGTTATTACCCTGATTATGGGAACTGTGCTTGGAACTGTACTTGGCCTTTTGTTATGATGGAGGGACTCACCATCAACTGAGTAGCACTCGCTAGGCAAGGGACATGGGTTCCAAAACTCTGTGAAGGGAGAGAGACTTGAGACAGGTATTAGTACCTGGTGGTGTGGGCCCCTTTGTGAGGGCCTGAAGCACCAATTGCACCTCTGTCTCTCTCCACTGTGGAATGTCAGAGCTAATGTTGGGTCTATTAAGAGTCTTGCTACAGGTACTGTGCTGCATTCACTTTGGCCTTATGGTGCACCAGCACTAAGGCCCCCACTACTATGAGCTGAAATCACTGAGAGCTGAAATCACTAAAAGCTGAAATCACTGAGCACTGTGTCAAGTAGTGGGGAGCCGGAAGATCTAGAGTGCAGTGGTGCTGTTCGTGAGACGGCGAGCTGTGCAGAGCGGAGCCGTTCGCGAGACGGCTAGCTGAGCAGAGCTGTTCGTGGGACAGCGGTGTGTTCGCGAGACGCCGAGCTGAGCAGAGCTGTTCGTGGGACGGCGAGCTGTGCAGAGTGGAGCCGTTCGTGAGACAGCGGTGTGATCGTGAGACGGCGAGCTGAGCCGAGCTGTTCGTGAGACGGCGAGCTGTGCAGAGGGAGCCGGTCGTGGTGGAGCGGAGCCGTTCGTGAGACAGCGGTGTGTTCGTGAGACGGCGAGCTGAGCCGAGCTGTTCGTGAGACAGCGAGCTGTGCCGAGCGGAGCCGGTCGTGGTGGAGCGGAGCCGTTCGTGAGACGGCAAGCTGAGCAGAGCTGTTCGTGAGACGGCGAGCTGTGCAGAGTGGAGCCGGTCGTGGTGGAGCGGAGCCGTTCGTGAGACAGCGTAGCAGAGCAGAGCCCTGTGGGGCAGTCAGCTTCAGGACACGTAAGGTACTCCTTACCTCTTTCCCCCACACACAGGCACATTTTAGCCAGACTGGGGAGTAACACTCTGCAGATGAACTTTTGAACTCTGGGGCTGGACTTTTTGGATTTTGGGTGATTTGAGGATTGCTGGACTCAAGAGACATTTGGGTTCTGGGACTCAAGAACCCGAGGGAAAGGATGTGGCCCAATTTTCTGGGGTGGGTCTTTGCTCATGGTTTGGTTAATGAACACTAGTTGTGGTGTTTTCCCAATTTAATGCTGATGTCGTTTACCTCATGTTATTAAAGATTCTCTACTACACCGAGACTCCGTGCTTGCGAGAGGGGAAGTATTGCCTCTTCGAGGCGCCCAGGGGGTGTGTAAGATTTTCCCAGGTCACTGGGTGGGGGCTCGAGCCAGTTTTGTATTTGCTTTGATGAGAGGGAACCCCTGTGTACTGAACCCGGCCCTTGCTGCTATCAACTTGGCCTGGCAGAAGGGTTACAGACAGAACAACTGGGCATATTCATTGCCTACCTACGGGCCTCCTCAGAGATACTCGGCATATGGACTCTTGGGATTGGGCTCTAGATAATTTTCATGATACTATCTTGTAGTATTTGTAGCAAGGCCCAAAATCATTTTGCACAATTTCATTACAAACCTAAAACCTGTGATAGGTGTGTTTATGCAGGCTGAGGAACAGTGCTTGTAAGTTAGCAAAATAAAAGTGTGCTTTACTTATGTCAAAAACAACATTTCTATTTTTCTTCCTGCTTCACTGACAGAATGGTGGTTAAAAAAAAAAAAAAAAGTCATACTGTGAATCTCCACAGTCTAAAAATTTTATAAATACAGCAAATTTTATGGACAAGCAAAGCATCTGTTTTTTAAAAATGAACCAATTACATTTTCCTTCTTCTGAAAACAGGCTCACAGGGGAATATTTAACATAGGCAGTTTTAAGTCCCATCTTCCACCCACCACTTTCTCTTGTCAGAGCTGGGTCTGAGAAGTGGGCAGGGCCTCCAAAACACACAGCGGACTGAGATCCGTGAGAATACACAAAATACATCATGAAAATCCACTCTACTTGATGCTCCCATCTAGGCCTCTCACAGTAACTGCAGTACATCTAGCAAACTTGGCATGCTGCCATTGGCTGGCTTTCCCCCCCAGTATTCCTCTGGCAATGTCTGAAAGCCACAGAGGAGGATTTAATGAGGGCAGCAGTAACTTCTGAGGCTTTATTTTGAATTGTAAGTTCTGTTGCTGTAAGAGGCTTCACAGAGCAGCTGCTCATCTGACTTCTCTCAGCTATGCCTCCTACAGCAGATGAGAATGCATCTGCATAGCAGCTGCAAAAGGGAGAGGATGAGCTATGCAGTAGTGTTATAAGAACATTCCTCTTCTCACCCCAAGTACTCCTCTGTGGGACTTGGACTGTTCTGCCCCTCTTCATGTCATAATAATGGAGGCGAGTCTATGGCCTTAAATTTAGAAGGCAGATGAACACGCCTACAAATGCTTCTGATTTAATTTACATTAAAAATAACAGACTAAGAAAGGAGAAAGATCTAAAATTATGTCAGTATAATAACTGGGTGAAGTTTAATCAAGAAAGGAAAAAAATTACAATCTGTACTATTAGATTATTCTTTTAAGTTTGAAGACTGCTTACTTTCTCATAAATTTAACTGAATTACTAGCAATGAACAATATTATAGGTGGGGCTGATAGTAAGGTTTCCCTACACTTCTCATAGTAAGACCCTGTTTTCAGTTGCTTATAACTAAGGCTAAGATTTTGTCACAGTTATTTTTAGTTAAAAAAAAAGTCACAGATGGGCACCGTAAATTTTTGTTTATTCCTAGTGACCTATGACCTGCCCGTGACTTTACTCAAAATAACCAGGGCCAGGGCTAAGTAAGTGAGGGAATGGAGTCCCATGAGGAGGAGGGGACTGACAGGCAGAGACAGCTCTGGGAAGCCACAAAGGGGGCACATGGCTCCCACTGCAGCCACCGGGCAGGGAAATGCGGCCCCACCGTAGTCCCCATTCTGGAGCTTGCCACAGCTATGGGACAGGGGTGCACAGCCCGGCTGCAGCCCTGGCTTCAGCTGCTGACAGCTGAAGTGGAAGAAGTCATTGAGGTCCAGTAAAGTCATGGAATCCGTGACTGCCGTGAATAAATCGTAACCTTACTTATAACTTTGCAAAACTAACCATTTGGGCCACAACTGCATCTGCCTCAGGCTGTTCTGGGGGGGGAAGAGGAGGTGAGGGGAGAAAGGACTTTTCAGCCAAAACGAGTTAAGCCGTTTCCAAGAATGAGGCAAGGGGCAAAATATAATTTTCCATGTTAAAAAATTCTTGAGACTTTTTCTTTGAAATGCTTTAGCTCCCATATGCTTTGAAGGAGGGACTTGAAGTTTTGCAGAGGGTGGACTTGGTGTCCAGCGATACACTTTTTGCCTTCACCATGAAAATCTGCCCAAGAATTGGCCGAGCAATAAGGTTTTTAAAAGACTCACCTATGTACAGGAGAGACCTCTTTTATTTTAACAGCTAAGATCTCCAGATAATCCCTCCTCAAGAAGCATGCTCCAGCCTCTCAATTTCTATGTGTGACTTAACTGTGCATGGGGAATCAGAAAGACTTTCCTTGTAATTACTGCTCCCAGCTGCTCTGGGTCGGACACTGGAACCGAAAACAGGAAGCCTGTCTCTTTTATGACCCTCCTGCTGGCATCCAGCAGCCAGGGAGGAAGAAGCCATCCAATTTGAATACAGAAGAGATAAAAGTTGAATTAAGGGTGAGGGGAGGGAAAGGAGCAGTTTGGGACAAGAGCAGTTTGGGACAAGAGGTTTGGGGAGACTTGGAGTTGGTGAGGAGGGGAGACTGGAGAAATAGAAAAAGCCAGTGAGGGAAATGGGAGGTGGGGGAGGGAGAAATAAACAAACCCTGGAATAACACATTGAACAATGGAGGAGAAGAGAAAATATTAAATAGCAGGTCCTTAAGTGAGCACCATTTTTCCTGTGCTCTGAAAGGAGACAGGGATCCTGTAGAAAAAAAATAATTTATGATCATGAAATTAAGGTCTATACCATAAATCATAAACACAAGGGGGCTAAATTAACACTGCACAGGCAAGCTTAATTCTTGCCTTTTCTAAGGCTATGTCTACATTACCACGGTAAGTCGACCTACGCTACACAACTAACTCGATGTACCTTAGGTCGAGTTACCGCAGGGTCTACACCGCGGGGGGTGGGTGTCGATGGGAGAAACTCTCCTGTTGACTTGTCTTACTCTTCTGGTTGGGGGCAGAGTACAGGGGTCAACTGGAGAGTGATCTGCTGTCGATGTGGTGGGTCTTCCCTACACCTGTTAAATCGACCACTGGTGGATTGATCTCAGAGCGTCGATCGGGGATGTAGCGTAGATGTAGCCTAATGTTTGAATGCTTGACTTTGCAACCCTAATAATGCTCTTTTAATGTAGCTGTATGTATAATGATATTCAGGTTAGGGCAGTAATAGGCTCTTTGTGGTAGTCCATAGCTCCCTACTAGCAACAAACATTAGCAAACTTCTTGTGTATGTTCTCTAAAAATTCACAAGAACACTCTATATATAACGTATTTGCACAGGTCCTTCCTGAACAAACTATCACCATAACACAGAAACTAGTCATACAGCATTACTCAGTGTGTGTTTGTTTTTTAAAAAAACCACGCAAGGGACACTTCCACCTTTTAACTTTTGATCCAGTTAAGACCCAATCCTGAACACATAGTAGTCATCAATAGAGTCTTAGCATTGAAATCAGTGTGAGCAGGATCAAGCCTTTATTGTTTTAAGGCTTTCTTACTAATGCCATTGCATATTTCAGGAGTATTATTAATAATCTGATTTGATGTGTTTTAAAAATCAAAACCTAGTTTTCAAGAAAGATTTTATTGTTCCACGTTTTGTACACTCCCAGTATTATGTGAGAAATTCTAAGTTCCAGTAGAAATGTCAAACGTGTCATCATATAGTAGATTCATTTATGCCATTCTTATGTACTAGTCTGACTCACAGGACACCTTTGTTAGCAGTAGTTTAGATAGAACACACAGTGTTAAATTTCCTATGGCAAGTATCCACAGATTAGCAATGGAAAGCAAATTGTTTAACAAACTGATGTTAATACTGCTCCTCCAAGAATAAATCCAAGGAAGAATCAGTCTCTAAACAAAATGCAACAACAGAAAACAGACATTGTATGACAGCCTGGATGTTTGCTATTAGCTGCCACTTACAGCAGATGAATCCAGAAACAGGTTATATTTAATATATATTAATTATTCTCTATTAAAAACTATAGGTCAGATTGTACCTTTCCCCCACCCCTGATGCAGATACAAGGAGAAGAGAAGTATGCAGTTATTACACCACCAGACCAGAGTGTTATTTTAAACTAAAGAATTTTATTAAAACTTGTCAGAATCCAACACGTCACAGCTTACATGAGTCCTATTACTGGAGAGCTTTCCAGGAACACCCAATTCTTTTGTCCATATCTTGCCCCCCAGACTTTTCCCCCCTTGAATCTCGTCAGCACAGTTCCAAACGTTAAAAGGGATAGGGCACTGGAAGATATAGCCTTGGCTGACATTCCACTAAGTTCTTACATCAAAAGAGTTACACTTAAATTACAAAATGTATGTTAGTGTGACTGCTACACTCAAAGCATTATTGCTCCTCAGTGGGGTCTCTGTAAGAGCCAGACAACTCAAGGAAGCAGTGAGACTACATACTACCCAGAGGTGCACAGTGTCCCCACAAAGGCAGAGGCATGGACTTGCTCCATCCCCCCAAGCTGCTGAGTGAGCCTGCAGATTGCAGAGCAAGAACAATATGGAGGTAGAGTAGGTTGGAATGTGATGCACTCTATAAAAGGCTACAGCAACAGGTGTCCTCCTACCATGCACCAAAGAGCTAAGGGAGGAATTCCTTACTATGGACTATGCCTAAATGGTGTGACTGAACCATTGATAGGGCACAATACTGTACTAACAGGAAAATGCATTAGATGGTCTGTAACAGGATGGCTTGTTCTTCAATGACTGCCGGAGGGCCTGGAGTTAGCCAACCCAGATTATTAAAGTGGCAGAGACTGCACAGAGAGTGTGGGAAGGCTTCTGCAGGGAAGACCTTGAAACCAGAGAGATTCAAGTCCTAGCTAGGAGGACTGTGAATAACCTAAGCCAAGCCAGGAGAATTTGGAAGTCAGAGCCTGAAGACTGAGGTCCAGTCACGTAAAGAACTGAGAACAGGTGAACCAAGACCCTGCTCCAGGCAGGAAGGCTGTGGACTCCCTACCTAGGGGAGAGAGAGACACTGAATGGGGCCTGGAGGGCCAGTGTGTGTAAAGATTAAATAAATTGGACCCCAGAAGGGGAGAGAGTTTTAATTACCTTTTGGATGGTGATGTGGAGTTACTGAGCAGCCAAGAGGGGAAATTGAGGCAGGGGCTATAGCATGACCTCTAGCCATGAGGCAGTGGTCAGTTGGAGGACAACCCTGCTACATGGCCCTATAATAGAGCTGGTGAGGAATTTTTCAACAAAATGGCGTTATCTCAAAAAATTACGATGTGTCAAAATGAAACTTTTCTCAGGAAAGATTTCTCAGGTGCAGGATGGAATTTCTGGTGATGGCCACAGAACAAGACCCACTCCAGAAGAGCTACTAGCTCACTGAGTAAGGTACTCACCTGCAACGTGGGAGATGCAGGTTCAAGTCTGAATCATAGAATCATAGAATATCAGGGTTGGAAGGGACCCCAGAAGGTCATCTAGTCCAACCCCCTGCTCGAAGCAGGACCAATTCCCAGTTAAATCATCCCAGCCAGGGCTTTGTCAAGCCTGACCTTAAAAACCTCTAAGGAAGGAGATTCTACCACCTCCCTAGGTAACGCATTCCAGTGTTTCACCACCCTCTTAGTGAAAAAGTTTTTCCTAATATCCAATCTAAACCTCCCCCATTGCAACTTGAGACCATTACTCCTCGTTCTGTCATCTGCTACCATTGAGAACAGTCTAGAGCCATCCTCTTTGGAACCCCCTTTCAGGTAGTTGAAAGCAGCTATCAAATCCCCCCTCATTCTTCTCTTCTGCAGACTAAACAATCCCAGCTCCCTCAGCCTCTCCTCATAAGTCATGTGCTCTAGACCCCTAATCATTTTTGTTGCCCTTCGCTGGACTCTCTCCAATTTATCCACATCCTTCTTGTAGTGTGGGGCCCAAAACTGGACACAGTACTCCAGATGAGGCCTCACCAGTGTCGAATAGAGGGGAACGATCACATCCCTCGATCTGCTGGCTATGCCCCTACTTATACATCCCAAAATGCCATTGGCCTTCTTGGCAACAAGGGCACACTGTTGACTCATATCCAGCTTCTCGTCCACTGTCACCCCTAGGTCCTTTTCCGCAGAACTGCTGCCTAGCCATTCGGTCCCTAGTCTGTAGCGGTGCATTGGATTCTTCCATCCTAAGTGCAGGACCCTGCACTTATCCTTATTGAACCTCATCAGATTTCTTTTGGCCCAATCCTCCAATTTGTCTAGGTCCTTCTGTATCCTATCCCTCCCCTCCAGCGTATCTACCACTCCTCCCAGTTTAGTATCATCTGCAAATTTGCTGAGAGTGCAATCCACACCATCCTCCAGATCATTTATGAAGATATTGAACAAAACCGGCCCCAGGACCGACCCCTGGGGCACTCCACTTGACACCGGCTGCCAACTAGACATGGAGCCATTTATCACTACCCGTTGAGCCCGACAATCTAGCCAGCTTTCTACCCACCTTATAGTGCATTCATCCAGCCCATACTTCTTTAACTTGCTGACAAGAATACTGTGGGAGACCGTGTCAAAAGCAGAATCAGGTTCTGACCTGAATCAGGCAGACCGAATCAGGCAGAACAGGGACTAGAACCTGGGTCCACACATTCAAAGTGAGTGCCCTACCTCCTAGTTTATTGGTTATTCTCTTTGTTTTTGGTTCCCCCCTCAAAAAAGTGCCAAAAGGCCTCAGGTTCATCCCAGAGCAGAACATGAAAATTTTCAAATCTTAAAAATTTTCACAGGGGAAATAATGGGAAAATAATTTCCTGTCCAACTCTACCTAATACATTTCTAGATCTGTGAACCTATAAACCTATGAAAACTAAATGTTGCTCTACATTCCAACTCCCAAAAGTAGAACACATCTTTTAAAGTGAATTTGGTGTTAGGAAAGGTACCATGCGACCAACCATGCTTATTTACAGAACAGATACTGAACAAACAGCAGCAAGGCAAGCTTCCTATACGTTGCCCCACTAGAGTGACCAGACTTTTAGGGACTTTGTCTTATATATTCAATTACACCCCTTTCCCCTACAAAAAAGTGTCCTAATTTTTCCCCACTTGCTATTTGGTCACTCTATGCCCCACTAACTCATCCGTGTTCTGCAGAAACCAGTCAAGACCTACCGGGACTGCTAACTGGTTTTATGATACACTTTTATTTATCTTAGCTATTTATATGACCCCCCATTATTGTTGCATCTCAGTACCTCACAATTTTTAATGTGTTGATCCTGACAATACTCCTGTGAGGAAGGGAAGTGCTATTATTCCCATTCTACAGATAGGGAACCGAAGTACAGAGATACTGATCTGCACAGGCTCATACGGTATATGGCAAAGGAAGGTTTTGCACCTGAATAAGAGTCATCAGCCCAGGCTAGCATTCTAATCACTAGACTGTCCCGCTCCTTTAAGAGCATCACCAAACAACAATCATAATGACATGGACACATATCCAAGGACAACTACATTACGGTGACAACAACTCATTTGATATAGGATGAACAGCTATCTGAGGCCAATGACTTGAAGGCATTTTTGACCAGGGATGGATTCAAACCATTAACTTTGGGAGTAAAGGTTTTCACATTCATCATCAAGCTTCTGAGCCATCCTAATCCTAGTTTCACATATTTGTTTGATGTCTGGTTTAAGAAGCAAAAAAAAAATAAATAAAATATTTGTAGCAGTCTGAGAACAAAGGTTACAATTATGCCCCAAAGTAGACAGATCAGAATCACTTACTGGTTTCCCCTATTGAATGATCTGTGACTCAGGTACTCGCTGTATGATCTAATCACTAAATACATTTGCTCTGGCTCGCCTTTGTTTTCACATTTCTTTGATCAGTGGATAGAACTGCTCCCTTCATCTGGAAACTCTACTGAAGTAGAACAATGATGTTATACATGTCAAAATGAAAATATTACTGTTGTCCAAACACAAAAGCTGATGCCTAAATACTGTACTATGGATTATAAAAGTATTAGAGATAGACAGAGATATATATATTACATAACTTCTGAATAAATAAAGTCCAAACCCTGCCTCTATGCTATTGAAACATTGCTTTAAAGCAGCTAACCCAGAACTTGCAGTTAGTATATTTTTAAGGAAGCACGTTGAATGAGCAAAGAACTCAGTATCATGTTGAGTGGTCGTGTTGTATGTGTGTAGATTACAGCTACAGGATCAAATACATCACATATCCTTTTATTCTACCCTAAAAATGTAGGCCACATTTATTTCTATCATAAGAAAACAAAATTCCACTGAATTGTGCCCAGTTCTGTCAGTGGTAAATTCAGCCCACTGTGTTCAAGGATTTGATTTTCTCCTAGGCTTTTGTTCCAAATGGTCTGAATAGAAATTGGGGACTTCTATGCTTAGCTAAATGTATAACCATCATTTTGTTCTTGGGGTTGAGGGGAAGGGAAGTCGTTCTTACATTACAGTGTTATTTTGACAAATACAACCTGCACTTAGTCTTAATTCTCTAAAAAGTAATAAAAAAATATGCAGGAAGTCAATTTTTAAAATCCAAAAATACAATAGCAACATAAAAAAAACCTCCCCCATAACTAAATTTAAGCTGTCTGGCTCCAGTTTCTGCCACCAGAATTTAAATGCAACTCCAAATTATGTTAATGGAACATTATACTAATGCAACATTTGTAAATAAAACCACTCATTTTTCTGTTTCCCATCATTTAATCCTCATTTTCTGTATATATTTCAGGGATCACTTTCTACAAACAAACCTACTTAGCAAGAAGATTCACACTTCCTCTGGTCACTGTAGATGAAAGAATATAATCTCCTGAACTCAACATACTGGAGAAAAAGCAAAAAGGATAAAATATCTTGTAGAACTATTAAAAAGAGAGTAACTCCACAGATAAAGTTTAGAGTCTCATTGAAATTTTTTTTTCCTACTTGGTTTTCATATTTACATAATATGTGCACACAAAATGGAACAATTTACATAGCTGAATTTCTTAAAACGAGGCAAAAGCCTTGTCTGTTTTAATATAGACTCTTCCTTAGAAAAATTTGTTCCAAGATACATAAAACTACACTTTAGCCACCTCCTTCTTCATGCACACACTCTCAAAATGTTCAGTTAGCAATGATTGTTATGAAAAGCAGAAAAGTATAAATATAATTGTGTACAAATCACAGCAGAAAAACATATGTAAACATTTCCTATGAAATTAGGATTTATCAATTGTAAAATACCATGAAACTAAAGGAATTCTAAACTTTCTACCAATGCTTCCTTTGAAAGCTGGCAAGAAAATAAGTAGCACCTAAATATTATAAGTTATTAAGTTGCCTTTTACTTTTTCTTTAATGATATCTGCATTGACAATTTAATGAAGTACAGTGTAACAGTGAATTTACATCTATACAAGGACAGGGTATTTAAAAATCTAATTAAGAGCCTAATCCTACAAACACTTATTACCAGGTACTCTTATTACTGCCACGAGTACCTCATTTTAAATGAATGGTCATTGTCATAATCACTAAGGACCTGAGCTGAAGTCCACTGAAATCAACACAGACATCCACTCACTTTAATGAGCTTTGGATCAGATTCTAGGCCCCTAAATTTGCAGGTCAATATTTATTAAGTAAATATTTTAATATATCTTAAATATTTTGGACAAAGATTTTTTCCAGTATGTATTGAGTTATTTTGTTTTTGATTTGTTAATCTAGATATTGACAGGTAAAAACCAGATTAAGTGATGTATATTTGTCATGCAACTAAAGGGTGGATAACATCTCATTTGAAAGAGTTCCTGCCCTTTCTCTTTCCGATTTATTATAATAAAGATTACTGGGTTTGAAACTAATCCCAAACATGTTAGGGTATACAAAAAACTTGATACGTTGGAGATAGGCTTAATAGACATGGATACAGGAAACGTGAACGAGAGCCAGCACGTTAGACTGGTTTCCTTCTGAGTTTTACCAATCCCTTATGAATTGACACCTGCTCTATACTTCAAGCCAATAAAGCTGGCTGCCCTCAAGGCCTGGGCTGAAAACCAGCACTTGTTCCACCTCCCTGACCTTGTGGCACTTTTCTACAAGCTGCCTAGGACCTACGCACAAATTACACCCAATCTCAGGAAAAAAGCAACCACAGACTTCTACTTACGCCAGTTGGCTGCTGTGTCTTTCATGCACAGAAAGGCTGGCTTCTATTTTGTGTACCAAATGGAACTTTGTGAAACATTTAATGTAATAATGAACATGTGGCAAAAAGAAACTGCTTTTAGGGTCATCTTACCAACTTGAAACTCAGGCCAACACTGTAAGGTGTTCAGCGAATCTGACCAGTTACCATTTTGAATTAAAACTATGAAAAGCTAGGCCATCTCACATGATGTTTACCCCAAACTAGGTAAAAGTTGGTGGTTTTGAGTTTTGATTTCTGTTTTTAGCTTCAATAATTAGTACCACAAAAGACAGAGTGAAAATCAGGGAATATAAATCCACATGAACAGAAAACAGAAACAAAAAAAGTCTGTACAAATTTCTATGACCCAAAACTGCCAAGTTTCAGAGTTCAAATACTTAGTCTCACTGTTACCAAGAGATGTAATCGTGAATAAAACTTCTGAAAGTATTCTAATTAGTCTCAAAAAATAGCAATAAAGCACCGAGATCAGAAAAGGGAGGAGACTCTGAAATAGGGTCATCACCCTGGACATTTATCCTGTTGGAAGTGGGAGATAAAAATCTTATGTCATAAGGTTAGTGGTGATCCAGCAGCAGTGTGTCACAATGCCATGAGAGATGCTTGAGGATTTTCTTACCCAAATTCAAATTTGTGATTTTTATGTCTGTGGGATGCGGGACAGACCGAGGCTGTAGTATGCTTGATACAATTAAGTACCATATCTACATTGCCTAATGCAACGGTGTTTTTACCATGACAGGGGACAACTATGTTTTAACCAAGTCCCCTGACATGGTTGTTTTTACAGTGCATATAAACAAAATTAAGACTGGGTAATGAATTAAGAGCAGGTTGATTGAAGGAAACACAGTAGATCTGAGGAAAATCTCCTTATGAAGAGGAAGCTGCAGAGTCCTCCAAAGCAACTAGTCCCCCGTTCTGCACACAGTATCCCCTTTCACACTCCCTCCCTTCCGTTTAACTGTGTACAAAGTACATAGATTAAACAATATACCATATTTCTAACAGTTTAAAATCCTCCTTCCCTTTAAAAAAATGCAATAGTGTTTCTTACTGTGGAAAGCAGAGATTTTGAGCAGAAGATTTGTACAACAGCAGAAGCAACAGTTCCCCAACAACATAAAACTATAGCACTGTGAAATTTATTACACCCAGCCTCTGAGGCTGTTGAAGAGATTCACCTCTTTTTGGAAAGCAGCTAGTGAAAGAAATTTGGAACAATAAAAAGGTACTCTCTTGGGTAAAATACTGCTTTCCTAAATGAAATACGAGCCATCTGAATGGCTCATGCCTACAAATGATTGCTCCTCTGTAACAGTAGTGAAAAGATGCATAGTTTTGTCCTTCCAAAAAATCCATATTTTCTTTTAAAAGGAGACTCAAATTAGGGTACAAACTGAATCTACGTGGCCCATTTTCCCTGCCACAAGTACTGTATAATTCCACTGAAATCATGGGATGTACATCAGCAAAGAATCGTGCATCTGTCTTACAGTGGTTTACAGTGTGATGCGGAATATCTGTAATCATCAAATCAAAGTCTGTCCTTCCCAAATACATTATAACAGCTACTGAGATTACAAAAGAGCTTTTCCATACATCTCAAAAGTGTTTATATATATTAAAAAAAAAGGAAAGAACCATTACCCCATTTTACCAATGGGGAAATGGAGGCACAGTGCTTTAGAAAATTCATTTGAAGCAGAATTAGACCAAAGCTGAGCACTTCTGAAAATTCCACACAGACAGGTGAAGCGACTTACTCAAGGTGATACAGCAGGTTAACGGCAGAGCCATGATTAGAACCTAGGTGTCCTGACTCCCAGGACAATACTCGAGCCACTGAACCACAGTGTTTCTCCCACTCCTTTATAGATAAACAAATCCAAAAATAGAACTATTTTGAAACAATCCTCTCTTGTTCCCCTTGTATGGACTCTCTATCCAACAAGCACTGCTCCCAGAGCTGTACATATTCCTGATGGACGTCACTAAGGATGACAGAGCCTTTTTTTTTAAATGTATACAAAATGCAGCAGAAGCACTCTGTTATTTATGGTGATACTGTATATGTATATTAATAAAGACCAGCATAAACAACAGAGTGAGCTGCTGCAGCATTAGAAACAAAGGGAAAAGACAAATAGAACAAGGACAATTGTCAGTGAATGGGATTGTTCTATTAACCTTCTAAAAGGCATGTAGAGTAAAAAAAGATGCACAGACATTATTTAAGTAGCTGACAGTATAGTTCAAGATGGCGTATTAAAAAGGGCACTGCCAGGTTGTTTAGGCACACATTTTACATTTGTGTATCATGTCAGTCAAGATTCCATTTCCATCTGTTTTAACTTGATCTCTGAGACACTGATTATATCAAAAAAGCAAAATGTACTTATTACATAAAGGCAATTGCTCCTACCATATTAATGTATAGCACAAAATAGAAGAGCTATTGCTGCACAGACAGTAGACTGATATCATGCCATAGATGAGGAGAAAATTGTAATGGTGATTTTTCACCTTTAACTCTCCATTTTGTAACACTGAGAAAAGTCTGGTTTCAGAGTAGCAGCCGTGTTAGTCTGTATTCGCAAAAACAAAAGGAGGACTTGTGGCACTTACTTAGGAGTACTTAGTGACTAACAAATTTATTTAAGCATAAGCTTTCGTGAGCTACAGCTCACTAAGATTAGCTGTCAAAAGTAGCAATTTTTCTCAAAATGTGAAGGAAATTGGAGAAAAACATTTTTTCAGTTCTAGAAATGACTGTTCTGAAATTTGTGAAGTTTCTACCATTTTCTTGTTATCAAGCTAAAGATTTAGGCCTTGAACTTGCATTGTGTGGGGGCATAGGGATCTGCTCCCGAAGAATAGATTGCAGGATCAAGGCCTTACTTAGTAAATAATCTTCCTCATAATCTTGTATACAGGATTGTTTTCAAGAAATAAATAAATAAGCAGTATTTTTAGGAGCATATTTTTCTCTCCAGTCCACTTCAATGAAGCGACTCAAGTAGTTAGAATTTTCATATCTACAATTTTAAGAAAAACTATGAACTGTAAGGGTATTGCAATATTTATCCTTGTTTCCTTAATTGACCATTTCCATACTTTTTATTCCATAGGTCCCATTAACAGGAATGTTTCTGGTATGTATTTTTTGCAAGGTGTATATTACTGTAGCAACTGTGACTAATTTAATAATTTTTTTTTGTCTGGAAATGTGTGGCACCTAACTGTATTGGTTTTAATTTATTTTTAAATATAAAACCAAAAGGCAGCCAGCAGCAGCACATATATATATTTTCCCTAAATTTTTCATATTTTGTATTTTATGTTACAAGATTATTTGTTTACAAATCGTTACATTCAATCACATACTGAAATAAATAATGGTGCCTGGAAATTACTCCAGAAGAGTCAAATGGATCAGTGGAATACAGCTCAGAAACTGCCATTATATTACCATCTCATATAAAATATTTTGGAATCATAGAAACGCTGGGCTGTAAGGAACCTCAAGAAGTCATCTAGCCCAGCCCTCTTCACTAAGGCAGGGCCAATAAACCTAGATCATCCCTGGCAGGTGTTTTGTCGTCCATCCAACCTGCGCTTAAAAACCACCAATGGTGGTGATTCCACAACCTCCCTGGGAGCCCTATTCCAGAGCTCAACTACTCTTATAGTTAGAAAGCCTTTCCTAATATCTAACCTAAATCTCCCTTGATGCAGCCCATTACTTCTTGTCCTACCTTCTGTGGCCATGGAAAACAATTGATCACCATCCTTTTTATAACAGCCCATAACATATCTGAAGACTTATCAGTTTATTCTGATCTTCTAAATTTGTAGATCCTACAAACATTTAAGCATGTGCATAACTTTATTCATAGGAAGAAAAGGAGGAGTACTTGTGGCACCTTAGAGACTAACCAATTTATTTGAGCATAAGCTTTCGTGAGCTACAGCTCACTTCATCGGATGCATCCGATGAAGTGAGCTGTAGCTCACGAAAGCTTATGCTCAAATAAATTGGTTAGTCTCTAAGGTGCCACAAGTACTCCTCCTCTTCTTTTTGCGAATACAGACTAACACGGCTGTTACTCTGAAACCTGTCTTTATTCATAGGATTATTTCTATTGACTTGAACAAGACTTCTCATACACATAAAAGTTAAGCATGCAAGTAAGTATTAGCAGGATTGGGGCATAAGTGGGTATATGTATAAAATGCACATTCACCTATATCATCAACCACCTAAGCTCTGTTTGTGCTGTACTCAAATTGTACACAGATAATAAAAGATTAACTCTGTTCTCTACAGAAGCCATTCAGGACATGGCTGCTGAGGCTCCAGAAGTAAAGCAAAACTGTACTCTTAACACGGTTGGAAATTATATACTCAGACTTTGATACGTTAGCAAGATTAAAAAATATGACTGCTTAAAAGGTTTACTGTCCTACTCAAGAAAAATACTACCAAATTTAACAATAAGGAGAATATCTTTGTGTCATTTTAGCCTCAGGAAAATTAGCTGTCTTGAGCCCATAATGTTTATTCTAGGATAAATGTGCTTCCACTTACCTGAATGTTCTCCTCTCTCTTTATATAAAGCAGATCCACAGATCCGCCCAGTGGATCTTTAGTCTACTTGCAACTCTGGAAGTAATTCTAGGCCCCTCAGTCAGTAACAGGCCAAATCTTTCCCTTTGAATAGCTTTCCATAGATTCACAGATATTAAGGTCAGAAGGGACCATTATGATCATCTAGTCTGACCTCCTGCGCAACGCAGGCCACAGAATCTCACCCATCCACTCCTGCGAAAAACCTCTCCCTATGTCTGAGCTACTGAAGTCCTCAAATCGTGGTTTAAAGACTTCAAGGACCAGAGAATCCTCCAGCAAGTGACCCATGCCCCATGCTACAGAGGAAGGTGAAAAACCTCCAGGGCCTCTTCCAATCTGCCCTGGAGGAAAATTCCTTCCCGACCCCAAATATGGTGATCATACAAGAAGAGGAAAGATGGTTCAGTGGTGAGGACACTAGCTTAGGTAATGGGAGACTGTAATTTGTCAGATAATGTAATGAGAAATTGTGCTACTGCAGAGTGACAACTCTCCCTGAGTCCCAAATTGATCTTGGGTGGGTCAGATTTATGGACCTGCTGATTTGAAGAAAAACAATTTTAGGTAAAAAAAGAATTTTCTATTCTTCATGATAAGAAAGTCCACAGATTTTCACTGCAGGATTTTTAGGAGGAGATGTATACAACTCAGGAAGGAAAAATATCCTTCACCCAAATGAACCATTTGAAGGATGAAAGGTGAAGGATGAAATGTAATATCCTTCACCCAAATGAACCATTTGCTCAGGACTTCCTTGGTATACAGTTTTCACAAAATACTGCATACCAAGGATCACCTTGTCACTTAACATATTTCTCTCCTGAATCACCCTCATCCTGTTTCATTGACTTTCTCCTCTTTTCATATTTCCTTGAGGAATTAATATGGTCAAAAAGATTACTTAATTTTGTAATATTCTATTCTAGGTATTACCAAGTGGGTAGGAGAAATCTTTTAGTTTCTTAGCCTTGTCTAATGGATCCTCAAAAAGATCTCCTAATAATTTTGAAGTATCCAACAGCTGCTTTCCACTTCCAGAGCCACATGTGCTTGCATGAGAAGTTATTGACCAGTCAGGAATGTAGTGTATCCGGGGAATGTGTCAAAAATAAAGAAGCCCAGAGATCTCTAAATTTGCCCCTAGGCTTGTGTTTTCTTGATTTTACATGGCACGGATACTGATGAGGTCACCTCTCCATGTCAGAATAGCTCTTGCAAAACAAGTTGGAGCTGCTGAAGGCATTTTAGGTTTACTGGGGAGCCCCATTCTGACTTAGTTACATAATTTCTTAAGCATAAAGATATACGCTATATAGCATAGAGCCCGTGGGAAAATATTTTTGCATGATTTCTCTGCTTTTCCTTTCTTCCTACTTCTAACTCTTGAGTGATTTATCAGGGAAAAGAAAGAGTCAAGAGCAGCTACTGCCCTTAATAGTTTCAAAATATTCCTAGGGAAGAAGCCGGTCTTGTCTGGATTGAGCGTGTAAAGAATCCTATTTATCTTAATAATTTTGGTCATTTCCTTGTGTGATTTTACTTCTATATTCTGGGAGTTGACAAAAGAAAGAGGAAGCAAAAAGAGAAGGGCTCTTCCGGTTTTTGCTGGGCTTCCCTTTCTTTGATAAGGCCTTGTGCAAAAACTATTTATAAATCCTCTTTTATTCAAGGTTTTGAGCTATACAGAGCTCTTCTTCAGGTCTGGGTCCTTTCCCATTTTGTTTTATATTGTACATATTTAGGCACGCATTGTATTAACCTATGTGGACAAGATATGTAAGAGAACTTTTAAAAGTTCTATCTAAATATGCTCCTGTGACTGAGATTTAAGCAAAATGCAACAATCTGAAGAAACCTCTAAGCAGTCAGGTCACTTTAACATGGATACATAATGGGTATTTTTATCAGGAAGCTACATGAGTAGCTCTATACTTAATTTCGTTTGTATTAACTGAAACACTCATACGAAGGAAGGAGGCACATAAAGATTGCTGTGTTATCTAATATTGGACCTAAAATCTATTTTTTCCCAGGATTTAACTGCCTCTTTCCCTGTTAGTGACATTTTAAGAATGTATTCCACATCCTGCCTTGTTAACACACAGCAGTACCACCTCAGATTACCAGACATATGGTGACTGAAACTCACCCTCAACTGAAGTTTTTTTTATGTCCTCTGGTATTGTTTTGGAGGAGATTGTACATGGTCCTTTCAAGCTAGCCAGACAACTAAAATGCTAGTTCCTGGGTGGAGGACCCTGAGTGTAGCCTTCTCAAATCCCCTTTCCATCCTTCAGAAAGTCTTACATGTCCTTTCGATAATACTCTGAAGAGCAAAGGTCCGAATCTTTTAAGTCGTCTGCACAGAGAACACCCACTGACTTCAAAGGTGGCCAAGCAGGACTGAATTTAGATGACAGATTTCATTAACTATAAAAAGTATCTTAGAAGGGAACACTTATCTCCCCTCCTCCCCCCCAAGCTAAATCCAACTCCTAATTAAGGAGAGGAGTTTCTGATTACTAGATCAGATTGGGGCCAGATAGCTAATGGGCTGATTAGTCCCTTAACTAGGAGACTGGACAAAAGAGCACAGGAAGGAAGTGCAAGGGGAGAGAAGCAGAAGAGACAGAAGCTAGTAGGGCCTGACAAAAGGGCATTCTCTAGGAGGAGACACATTTTCTCCCCACCCTTTGGAGAAGAGATAGTAAAACTAAAAGACATCATAAATACTGTGAATGCACTCCTATGTAGAAGGTGGTAGAGTGCAACACTGTAAATAAACTGCATGGTGGAATCTACACAAAAGAAGGTCTCTGAGCAGTCTGTGCAAGGCAAAGAGAAAGGGAACTGAAGGTGCCCCATCACAGAGCCATGTACTTTCCTCAGTTGCACTACTGCAATCCCACTGAAGTAAATGGCTTTGCACCGGTATGGGTAAAATTTAGTTCCTTGTATTTTCTTTTCTTTTCTTTAAATATACCCTACATATGAAGGCCTGAATGCATTCCTAGGAAATTATAATTTTACTACCAGTAAAATGACTATTTAAACTAGTTCTTCTGGACCAGTCCAAGACATTTATGATTAACCTGGTCAACCAGCAGATAAAGAGATTAAAACTGTACTTGAAAACAGCACCTATATCTCCTCCTCACATTGCCTATCAAGGTCATCTAACTTGTTGGTAGCCCAGTCCCCTTTTTCCAAAGCATACAATTCAGACACTTCATATACCTAAATGCCAAGAAGATCTAAGTCACCCTTTGAAAGCTCTCCCTTGATCTTTCATCCCCGCCAATGTTTGAATGCAATAACAGGGACATTTGCTGGAAAAATATAGGCACATACTTTTTAAATCTTAAAATATGTTAGGTGTTTTGGATGGACAGTATGACAAAATAGTAAATATTTTGCTTACGAAATATCAGGATTGTTCCTCCTATATTAGGACAATTTTTATGCATTAAAAATATTTGTTCTTAAAGACACAGTCAACTATGGGCTCCAATCTGTAGTTTGAGAGTTCAACAGACACTTACATAATACATCACCATACTTAATAGCTTTGGGCATTGTCCTATACAAAACCAAACAAACTGGTCAATGGCTAACCCAGAGACCCCCCAAAATCAAAATTCTCTCTCAAATATATCTATCCCTTATGATACTACATGCATTCAACAAGGATTAGAGGAAGATATCTGACCTGATGAACACATCTAGTGGAGCTATCCAAGAGCTCCATTTTCTAGGTCTTCATATGAGGCAATATAAGGAAAATTACCAGCTTTAGCCTGCCCTTGATTCCCAAAAATATTTTTACTTAGAATCTACCTACATATTCACCTGAGAGGATATTATAAAGACCTCTATTCACATCAAATTATGTCCACAAGATTTGGAGGGGGAAAAAAAAAAAAGCTCTCTTCTATACCCAGAATGGTCCCAGAGAAGCAGAGAAGTTTTAGTTATGAAAAATTACAAAAGTGAATGACCATCATATACTAGAAGGTCCAGACAGCAGTTTTTCCTTTATTCCCTCACCTCCACATTACAATTTAATTAAAAAAAAAAAAAGAGAACAGTCTTCAATACACAATGATGTGATGACGATGCTTTGGCCCCAATGATATTTGATTTTTCAGGACACTTGATGACTTTGAAGTGTAGCTTCCAGGACATAGAAGATCACCATCAAAATAAAGGATAACCCTAACTCAAACCAAACTTATGGACAGTCAGGCACATTTATTAACTGCGTATTTAAAACAAAAGTTACTCAAAGTTTATGGGAGAAGTGCTTGTTTCTTGAAACTTTACTGAGGAAGTTAAAGTATATTGATCTTCCATTTCTCATGCTTCATGTATAGCAAGATCATGTGAAGCAAAGCATGCTTTGTGGTCAAGGTTTAATTTAAAGCAACAGCCACTTTAGGTAGACTGATAATGGTAAGGGCTCAAGAACTCCAATTATCTTGTTTGAAATCTCCTTCAACTCTCTTCTTTACCCTATTTCATGCCATTATCATGGTCGCATAGTCTGCTGCCCAGTATCTGTAGCCCAAACAAGAATCCTGAGATTTTGGAGGCAGTTTTGATGGCCTAAGAAATACCCCCAAACCCTGTATTTATGCAAGTATGGCAATATTGCTTTTTAACTAGTTGTTATCTCAGATGTGCAAAGTAGAGGAAAAGATTATAAATTTCACATTTCTATTAATATAACACTGGACTATTTCAGCTATAACATCACAAGATTTAGACAAAGTCTTTATATTTTTTAAATCTATAGACTATCAATGGAAACCATGAGAAATGCACTTTGCGCTCCCCAATACTCACCATAGGGCAAACTCAACTAATGATAATGACAGCTTTAGATTTATACCGCAGGGATGCTTGCACCTTCTAAGAGACAGGTGAATGGAACAGTGAATCAGTAAGCAGTTACTCTGTATATTTAGTACTGTTGAAGATTAATTGACAGCTGACAATCCATTACAGAATATAAACTATCACATTCTTTCAGAATTTCAGCTTGCTTCTTAGAACAATACAAATATTTTTCCAGTCGTGTGAAGGATCGGTATAATGTCTGTATCAAACTAACTTTGAATTGCTAGTTGCACCATTTTTAAGAATGTGACCTACATTATAATTACCTACCTGTCAAGGACAGACCAATGACAGCTTACTATAATGCCTGACAATGCTCTGAACGGCTACACAAGAGTAATCAACTTTGATTGTCTTCCAATCAAAGGGGTCCACCCCTAGAACAATAGTTTTGCTACAGAAAGTGGCCAGACCAAAGGAAACTGGTCTTCCCAGTTTGGAGTTGGGAGAAGGGGGGCCGGCACTTACCAGTTAGCCACCTGACTGGGGTTCTGAAGCTGATCAGGTGGTCACATGAGAGAGGTAACTAAGACCTTATTTAAGAGCAGAATCTGCTCCAGGCTCTCTCTGTCTGGCTGACCATTCCCAGACAACAGAAGGACTCAAGAAAGAGGTCTATTCACCTAACGTAGGACTCACACGAAGAGGTCAGCATAGCCCCAGGGAAAGAGTATATAGGTTTTCATTGTCTTTCCTCAAATATTTGAAACTTCCATATGCTTTAAAAGTTAAAGGTAGCCTCTCTCAGGCAGCCTCATCTGCCTCTTCCTGACCCCTCTCAGGCTCTGACTCACCAAATCTTTTCCCCTCTAGGGCTCAGTGTCCTCTTTTAAGCCCAATTGAGTCACATGTGCACTGGCCCAACTGTTCCCTCTTAAAAGGAACCAGTCAGCCTGTGACAACTACCCACTAAAGTTATCTAGCTGGCCAAACTTTAGTTTTGTTTTATTAATAGACTGCACTGCAGGAAGACTGAAATGGAAAGGTTCCATTGTATCTATAGCAACATTGGAAGAAGCCCAAGAAAAAACAGAACTATATCATCTTTGCATCATTTTGGGATCCAGTCCTTCAGACTTATACTTCGTAGCCATAAGAACATATCACTGTGGTATGTTGCCTTCTACAATATGGCTGATGAGATTTTAATTTCCCTAAATGAGCCACTTAGGATTGAGCTGCAAAGACTGAGGTAAACAGAAAGACATTTCTGTTAAAAATTAAAAAAAAACCAAAAAAACCCCCATCCTTTTCAAGAAGCAGAGTTGCTTAGCTAGTGATGTTGTCTTAAGAATAGGAATTACTAATGTAATTAACGTATTTCAAAGATGACAAATTTGGAGAGAAAAAAAGCAAGTATAAAACAAAAAGGTAAATGGCTGTAATAAACTACAAGCAGTTTCTAAATGTGTGGTAGCAGAATGCTCTTATCATTCTTGGCAAGTAGTCCTCTCTTGACTGTTACAGACAAGAAATCTTCTCTGGGCTGTATAACCAATCAATTATTTTATTTTCAGCAACGTTGTTATTTTAAGAAAGCTTTGGTGTGAAGAGGTAAGTGCATAAGACCATATGCAATTTATTCAACTTCTTTGTCAATCTCAAGATTTTCATGCAAGGTTCATTCTTTCTTTGTGCTAGTTATTTCCAAGATTTGAAACATTTACACTGATTTTTAAATATTTAACCAACATGCATTTCTTAAAATACACAAATTTTAGGATTATTGCATGTATCAGATTCTTTACTGCAGAAGCTTGGAACACCTGCAGAGAATTTCTGAACTTACAAATTTCTTTTCAATTTTTAATTATGCTACTGTAAGCTAGGATAATCAGGTATTCCTGTTACAATGATAAAAATGCCCTTGGAGAAGATTTTAAAATAAATATTACTATTATGGGCATCTTTTCATTAGTTTCCATGTTAAATATGTGCTGTTCTATAAATTTAGATTTAAATTTAAATCAGTTTCCCAATAATTTTATTTTCAAAGCAAAATTGCTTTATTAGGGCATGTGCATAATTATGAAAACAATTCTAAATAGTATTTGTGTGTGTTTTATATTTGGTGGTTGAGGTGTATTGAAAGGAATGCCAGAGACAGATCAGTATATGTACTGTTTGGAGAGAGTTAAGAAATAGCTAAGCTACTTACTCTGAGAGATCAGGTATAGCACCAATAACCATCTTTTACATGATGTTTCCTGATCTTCGATCATACAAAACATATGTCAATAAACTGCTAGTTTCTCAAATGTTTACTTATGACATACATTATAAATCATACTTTCCTACAATGAATATGATCTAGGATGCAGCTGGGATCAGAACACAAAGAGGTACTCCGTGCCCCCAACTCCCACTGAAGGCAATGGAAGAGGACAGTGCTCAGCACATTGCTGGACAGGGCCCTTGAAAGCTTTCAGATCTGCAGTGCTGCCATTCATGTCTAGTCTAGAACTCATGTCTGTGAAAATAAAAAACTGTCAGACTTGACTTGAGCCAAGATCATAACAAAACATTAAGTGTGAACAAATTTGTTTACAAAATTCTCAAATATTTTCATAGATTTACTTATTACATAAAATATTTTCCAACAGTGAATATGCTCATCAGTACTTCACTTGAAAACTTGAAGAACTGCAGTACTGATGCTTGTACCCACACCTGTATAAACATATGTCTATGAGAATAAACTGATGTCTTAAGAGAACTGTTTAGGAATTGAGAGAAATTCCTTGATACCCTGCCTGTTCAGCTGTTGCACCCAAACTAAAGCTCAATAGGAGACTTAAGATTGGATTGCAATGGTACAGTTTCCCTGGAATGAAACAATGGTTTTCTTCAGAATAGAGGATTGTTTTTCAGTGCTCCTTTCCTTAATGAAGGCCCAGTCCAGCAGCTACTGAAGTCAATGGAAAGATTCCTGTTGATTTTAGTGGGAGTGGGACTGAGCTCTTATGAAGCCACAACAGCACTATCCATAAATGGATATAGTCTTTGAACTTGACCCTGCATTTATTGTGCATTTCAGAATAATGAGAAGTTCTGACATGCACACAGATGCAGAACCTCATTATCATAGGTACATTCTTAAAGAGTTATTTCACTGTGAAACATGACTTTGCAAAAAAGGCAGTTGGAATTCTACATTTGTCCCTCAAGGATTCCCAGAACAAATGCTGTCAGTTTATAGAAGTTGGATAATTTCTTTCCCTGCTCCCTCCCCTCGGCTCCCATCTAGTTTTATATTCTCAATCTGGGATTCAGTCTAGCTGCGTTCTTTCGTTCTTATGCATCATCACTAGTAGTAGCTCTGCAGCACTGGGTAGCGTCTTGCAACTTGGGTGACCCTGTTATTTGGCAGCCACATTGTGCTTGCCCATGTTCCAGCTGTGATCTTCCTTCTTACATTGGGTTGTGGATAGATACTGTAGCTGCTCCTCCTGCCTACCATGGAACTCGGAGACCCCTGTCTTCAAGCAACCAGGAGGCCTTTATGCCTCTCCCTTGTGGAGCCACCAGAGAGAAAGGGAGCAACAGGGGACAGGAACCCCCCCCTTCCCCCAACACCAAATATCAAAAGACTCAGTCCTTGGCAGTGGGGTTTGCACTTCTGTAGACCCCACTGGGGAAGAGGCAACAGGGCTGGAAGTAATGATCACCTGCGTTCTTACATGAGCTCTGATAGTTGCAAAGGGAATAACTGTTTGGTCTCTGCCTAGTTTCCTTGTCTATAAAATAGGGACAGATCTCTACCGCCCTGCTAATGCTTCTACAGCTCTCTGAAGATGAGCAGCACTATCAATGGTAAGTGTTACCTCTCCTCATCCTTTCAGACAATGGAAAAAAAAAAAAAAGTTAGCTTCCACAATTTGGCCAAAATCATAGGTTTATTTAGAATATCTTTTTGCATACAGAGCACTGTCTTAGAGCTTGCCAGATATTGGTAACTTTGTACCAGGGACTTTAAGGATAACAACTATGCCCTCAAAACTGCTATTAACAAAACTTTTGCACTTTTGTTATCTAGCCACAAATTCTGTGGGTCATATAATAGCTACTAAAAGCATTTAATCCCACATCTTAAAGCATCTGTCCTTTACTGGGGTCAAAGGAATTTCAGTATGGTTAGATCTAAACAGAAAAATGCAATAAGTTAAATTTAAAAACTGCAGAGGCAAAGTTATGACTCAGAAACACTCAATTAACCTCTTAATCCAGACAACTTTCAGTCAATGCAAAAATAAATAAGGATTCTACTGCTGTATATTCAGTAACACTACAGAGAAATATTACAGTTATCTTGCCACTCACAGAAGTGTAGATCTTCTTCACAACTAACTTTATAGACTTATGGTGGTGAGGTAGTTTTACTCTGCCTGAAAAGATTTTAAAAGGTCAAGCAGAACAAGGAATTACAGCCACAAGAAAATCCAGTAATCTTGATTTGAAATGGCTTTTGTTTTGAGGTACTGAAGAAAGTTTGTACATAATATATATATTTTGACTAAACCTCTTCCGTGGATGGTACTGAGAATGGCTTTATAGGGGCTTCCCCCCCCCTCCCTTTTCTGAAAAAAAGTGTGGAGGCTGAAGTTTGCACATGGGCAAGGTTTATCTCTAGGGGGATCCAGCTAGCTGGCAAGCCTCCCTGGCATGAACTGCTGAGGAGGAATATCTGGCATAATGAGAAGAGAAAAAAAATCACTTTTTTTTAAATAAAAGGAAAAATCTCTGTATGACCAGTCCAATGGGTCCCACTTTTTATGGGGGTCTGCTGTTTTTATCAACATAGTCATGTTCTTTGACTCAGATTTTCTACTGCTGCTGCACTGGCCAGTGTCAGTGCAGCACTATATAACAAAAGATTATCCTGTGAAAAACAGAATAGTTGTCAAGGTTTCTTGGCAACCCAGGCACCACAAAAAGATTAAATAAGATTGGACCCAAAACTGATCCTTGAGGAACTCCACTGGTAACCTCCCCCTCCAGCCTGACAGTTCACCTTTCAGTAGGACCTGTTGTAGTCTCCCCTTTAACCAATTCCTTATCCACCTTTCAATTTTCATATTGATCCCCATCTTTTCCAATTTAACTAATAATTCCCCATTTGGCACGGTATCAAATGCCTTACTGAAATCTAGGTAAATTAGATCCACTGCGTTTCCTTTGTTTAAAAAATCTGTTACTTTCTCAAAGAAGGCGATCAGGTTGGTTTGGCATGATCTACCCTTTGTAAAACCATGTTGTATTTTGTCCCATTTACCATTGACTTCAATGTCCTTAACTACTTTCTCCTTCAAAATTTTTTCCAAGACCTTGCATACTACAGATGTCAAACTAACAGGCCTGTAGTTACCCGGATCACTTTTTTTCCCTTTCTTAAAAATAGGAACTATGTTAGCAATTCTCCAATCATATGGTACAACCCCTGAGTTTACAGATTCATTAAAAATTCTTGCTAATGGGCTTGCAATTTCGGGTGCCAATTCCTTTAATATTCTTGGATGAAGATTATCTGGGCCCCCCGATCTAGTCCCATTAAGCTGTTTGAGTTTTGCTTCTACCTCAGATATGGGAATATCTACCTCCATATCCTCATTCCCATTTGTCATTCTACCATTATCCCTAAGATCCTCTTTAGCCTTATTAAAGACTGAGGCAAAGTATTTGTTTAGATATTGGGCCATGCCTAGATTATCCTTGACCTCCACTCCATCCTCAGTGTTTAGCGGTCCCACTTCTTCTTTCTTTGTTTTCTTCTTATTTATATGGCAATAGAACCTTTTACTATTGGTTTTAATTCCCTTTGCAAGGTCCAACTCTACTTGACTTTTAGCCTGTCTCATTTTATCCCTACATGTTCTGACCTCAATAAGGTAGCTTTCCTTGCTGATCCCTCCCATCTTCCACTCCCTGTATGCTTTCTGCTTTTTCTTAATCACTTCTCCGAGATGCTTGCTCATCCAGCTTGGTCTACAATTCCTGCCTATGAATTTTTCCCCCTTTCTTGGGATGCAGGCTTCCGATAGCTTCTGCAGCTTTGATTTAAAGTAATCCCAGGCCTCCTCTACCTTTAGATCCATAAATTCTTCAGTCCAATCCACTTCCCTAACTAATTTCCTTAATTTTTGAAAGTCAGCCCTTTTGAAATAAAAAATCCTAGTTGCAGATTTATTTTTGTTAATCCTTCTGTTCAGTTTGAACTGAATTAGCTCATGATCACTTGAACCAAGATTATCCCCTACAACCATTTCTTCTATGAGGTCCTCGTTACTCACCAAAACCAAATCTAAAATGGCATCCCCTCTAGTCGGTTCAGCAACTACCTGATGAAGGAATCCATCAGCTATCGCATCTAGGAAAATCTGAGCCCTATTATTACTAGCACTCGTCCTCCAGTCTATATCTGGGAAGTTAAAGTCTCCCATGATCATGCAGTTTCCATTAGTATTTACTTTATTAAAAACATTAAAAAGGGCTCTATCCATATCCAAATTAGATCCCAGCAGTCTATAGCACACCCCAAGCACTATCCCAGGAGAGGCTCTAATAGTTTTCTTCCCCAATGTAATTTTTGCCCAGACGGACTCTGTCTTCTCCATTCCATCGCTTCTTATTTCTTTGCATTCTACCTCATCATTGATATACAATGCTACTCCACCACCTTTACCTTTATTTTGGTCTTTCCTAAACAGCACATACCTTTCAATACCTGTAGTCCAGTCATGACTACTGTTCCACCATGTTTCTGTTATCCCTATAATGTCTGGTTTCACTTCCTGCACCAGTAGCTCTAGTTCCGCCATTTTGTTACCTAGGCTCCTTGCATTGGTGTACAAACATCTTAATTTTTGCTGTCTGGCCTCGCTCACATTCTGTACCCTATTAGGCACGGTCATTTTACAGCCAGTATGACCTATTAGACTGGTATCCACACCGCCCTTCCTCCTTATATACATTCTCCTACCAACAGCTGTATCCTTTCTTACTTCATTTTCTTCCCTCTCAATGCTAAAATCTGGCATGGAGATTACCTGGACATCTCCCAACCATCTCCCCCAAATTCCTAGTTTAAAGCTCTCTTAATCAGTTGTGCCAGCCTCCATCCTAGAAGTCTATTTCCTTCACAATGACTCCAAGATCTCTTTCTTGAGTGGTAACAGCTAATTTAGACCCCATCATTGTATATGTATAGTTAGGATTATGTTTTCCAATGTGCATTACTTTGCATTTATCAACTTTAAATTTCATCTGCCATTTTGTTGCCCAGTCACCCAGTTTTGCGAGATCCTTTTGTAGCTCTTCGCAGTCTGCCTGGGACTTAACTATCTTGAGTAGTTTTGTATCATCTGCAAATTTTGCCATCTCACTGTTTACCCCTTTTTCCAGATCATTTATGAATGTGTTAAATAGGACTGGGCCCAGTACAGATCCCTGGGGGACACCACTATTTACCTCTCTCCATTCTGAAAACTCACCATTTATTCCTACCCTTTGTTTCCTATCTTTTAACCAGTTATCAATCCATAAGAGAACCTTCCCTTTTATCTCATGACTGCTTATTTTGCCTAAAAGCCTTTGAGGGACCTCGTCAAAGGCTTTCTGAGACTCTAAATACACTATATCCACTGGATCTCCTTCGTGCGCATGCTTGTTGACCCCGTCAAAGAATTCTAGTAGATTGGCGAGGCATGATTTCCTTTTACAAAAAGCATGTTGACCATTTTCCAACAAAATTATGTGTCTGACAATTTTGTTCTTTACAATGGTTTCAACCAATTTGCCTGGTACTGAAGTGAGGCTTACTGGCCTGTAGTTGCCAGGGTCACATCTGGAGCCCTTTTTAAAAATTAGCTTCACATTAGCTATCCTTCAGTCATTTGGTACAGAAGCTGATTTAAATGATAGGTTACAGATGACAATTAGTAGTCCTGCAATTTCACATTTGAGTTCCTTCAGAACTCTTGGGTGAATACCATCAGGTCCTGGAGACTTATTACTGTTTAGTTTATCAATTTATTCCAAAACCTCCTCTAATGACACCTCAATTTGGGACAGTTCCTTAGATCTGTCACCCAAAAAGAATGGCTCAGGTTTGGGAATCTCCCTCACATCCTCAACAGTGAAGACTGATGCAAAGAATTCATTTAGTTTCTCCACAATGGCCTTATTGTCTTTGAGTGCCCCTTTAGCATCTCGATCGTCCAGTGGCCCCACTGGTTGTTTAGCAGGCTTTCTGCTTCTGATGTATTTAAAAATATTTTGCTATTATTGGAGCATTTGGCTAGCTGTTCTTCAAATTCTTTTTTGGTCTTTCTAATGATATTTTTACACTTCATTTGCCAGAGTTTATGCTCTTTTCTATTTTCCTCATTAGGATTTATCTTTCACATTTTAAAAGGATGCCTTTTTGCCTCTCACTGCTTCTTTTACTTCGTTGTTTAACCACAGTGGCTCTTTTTTGGCTCTCTTACTGTGTTTTTTCAATTGGGGTATACATTTAAAGTTGAGCCTCTATTATGGTGTCTTTAAAAAGTTTCCACGCAGCTTGCAGGGATTTTACTTCCACGTTAAAGTTGTCACATACAACACTTGCTCTCTTCTTTCCAATTCAAAATCTTTTCCCTAGTTGCAGAGAGGTAAAGGTTGAAACAGAGAGCCTCAGAATGTAAAGAGAGAGTAAGAGTTTAGTCACTGTGTCTAAAGGGTGGAGACTGCATTGAGTAAAGTGCCTCTGCTATAGGGTGTGTCAATCGGCAGTTAATAAAAAAAAAAGGAAGTCATGCACTTCCTGATAACAGTTCACTCTGTGCATGAGACATCCTGAAAATATGCAGTGTAGTTATAGCTGTGTTGGTGCCAGGATAGAAGAGAGATAAGGTGGGTGAGGTAACACTCTGTATTTAGCTGTATGCTCAGAATACTTTTCCCGGACCTGAACAAGAGTTCTGTGTGGCTCGAAAGCTTGCCTCTCTCACCAACAGAAACTGGTCCAATAAAATATATTACCTCACCCACTGTGTCTCATCCTGAAAATATTTCAGTAAAAAATATTTCAATAAAAGCTACTCACCTAAAACTTCAAGAGTGATGGACAAAGAATGAATATGTAGCCTCTTTGATCCCAAAAGCGTCCAAAGTGCTTCAACAGCAGGGTCCATCTTTTGCACCACGGGAATCACTTTGCCTACCAGTTGACGCACACTTCACCTCTGAGGTTGAATGTGACAGCTCCAACAGTTCACAGCAACAATATACAAGGTAGGGCAAATGTAATAAATTCAAAATGGAATTTGATCAGAATATCAGGAACAACATCCATACTCTTGCAAAAAACGTGTTTTTAATAGTCAAAGCCACAAATAATCAGGGCCTCCATTTCATATTTTATCTGCAAGTCAGAATCTCCAACTGCACCTCTTAGCACTATACTAAGGGCTTGTATACTAAGGTGCAAATTTAAGTGAATCAGTTACAGCAAATTAAACCTGCTGTCTGAACCCTCTCTTTCAGAAGTAAAATGGCTTAGTTTGTTTTAGCTTATTCAGTGAATTAACAGATATAGAATTGAATTCATTGGATAAAATTAAACCAAACTCGGGCCATTTCACTTCTGAACAATAGTATCCATACAAAGGTTTAAATGTGCTTTCATTAACACACTTTAAATTCACACCTTTAGTTGATTTGGCATATCCTTCCTGAGCATTACCTGTATAGAGAAGCCCTAAAGATTCCTGTTCATTATTTATTTCGAAGAGCTCCATTTACTGAGGGCAAGTCTACACTACAGCACTACATCGGCCCTGAAGCAACTGTGCCACTGTAGTGCATCTGGTTAAGACGCGCTATGCCGATGGAAGAGCGCTCTTCCATTGGCATAATTACACCACCTTGTCGAGAAACAGAATCTATGTCGGTGGGAGAGCATCTCCTGCCAATGTAGCAAGGGTGCTTACAGCATGAAACTTGTGTTGCTCGGGGGAGGGGTGGCTTTTTCATAATCCTGAGTGAAAAATTATGTCAACTTAGGCTGTTGTGTACACCTGCCCCAAATCACTAAGTCCATTCTCCATTACTAAAGAGTACAGCAGTAGGAATATACTACCGACTACCTGACCAGGATGCGGTGGCGATTGTGAAATGCTCAGAGAGACTGGAGAGGCTACAAAGGCAAAAAATGCAATAATAATGGGGATTTATACTATCCTCCTATTGAGTAGGTATGTGTCACCTCAGAAAGGGGATGCAGAGATAAAATTTGTAAACAACTGCTTCTTGGACCAGCTTTTCCTGAAACCCACAAGGGGAGAGACAATTCGTACGTTCTTCGGAAGATCTTTGGATGTCTTTCATCCAAGTACTAAGTCATCACCATGTGCCTTAGTTAGTAAGATTTAAGGCATCACTGCTGATCTCAATCAAGAGAGTGAAGGGCTGGATACTTGAGAATGCCACATTCAAATGGCACTGACACAGGAAAATAAGTTTCCCTCCTCTCAAAAGCCACCCCATAGCTACTACTGCCACTCCCCACTATGTCTGACCTGCTACCAATGCATGTTACTTCACTCCATATCTTTTTGAAAGTGATGCCAGAGCTTCATGAAGCAGTGTGCAAAAGTGACTGCTCATAAGTCTATCTTAACTACCATCTAATCCATGTTCTTCCTATATACATGCCTGAGTGGGAAGTAAAAAAACAAAACAAAACAAAAAACTTACATACAAGGAATGAACTCAAAGGCAATATAAAAGGATTCCAATAACATGCTGGTAACCATGAGAGCAAAGCTGGAGGGGTTTGTGACATCACCAGAACTTGTATGAAAACCCTTATTCAGAGTTCTTTTGTTGTGTTTCATAGATTTGGTGGGTGGTATTTTACATGAAAAAACAATTTTTTAAATTATCATAGCCAAATAGTTCTGTAACTTCCTACTTGTTTGATTTTGGTAAGATTGCAAGTTCAAGTTTTGCTATTAACAGGAGAACAGTCTTCTCCTTTCTCTCAACCAGGTGTGAGGAATTCATTTCCTCTTTTCATTCGAACCTGTAACAATATTTCCTCCTCTCTACTGCTGCATTCCATGAAGGTGATGTTTTGGGTTTTTAAAAAAATATTTTCTTTCCCCCTTGAATGTTGGCCCTCCAATGCTGCTTCAGAGTGTGATAAAGAAACTGGGCTTAGGGAGTACAACAGAAAAGTTTCTGTTTAATCAGGACTGTTCCTGCCCTTGAATAAGGTGGGCTTATTATCTCCCCTGTCACTCAGGGATGGGGTCATTCTGGGTCTCTCAAAAAGTGGGATGTGATTCAAGAATGGACTCTCCACAAGACTGATGAATCTGCATTTCCCTCTGAAGGCGTTATCCTGGAACATCAACAGAAAAGCCCTGGAAGACTTGTTATAGAAGTGATAGGGCTTGATGACCTTTTAATGCACTTAACTAGCAGCATCCATGCTGCATTCAGTACCCTTCAACTGTGCCCTGACTAGGGGAAGTGGCTGAGCTCTGTAATCAGGAGCATGGCTGCTGCGATGGGTTCTAGGGATTTAGATGCAACCTTCTACAGGGCATGCTGCCCTTCTGGAGTTGCCCCCTTCATGGGGATGGGGAGCTACTTGTCCCTGCAGCCAGCTTTTCCACTCCTGCCTGCTTGCCTTGTTTTCTACCTAGGATTGGGGGGAGTTTGAGGACAACAAGCAAGGTGACCCTACTGGGACTGGGCTGCTGAGACAGTGCCTGCATCTCCCATAGCAGAGTTGGTCTCTCCAAACCTGCCCAGCATCTTTCCTGCCTGGCTGGTGAGGGGGCACTGTCCAGGCTTGGGCTCTGAGGAGGATGCTGTCCACAGAGATGGTCAAGCTTCCTAACAAGACACTTGATAAGAGGGAGGTGGAGCTGGAGACACAGACCTTTCCTTTACCCTTTTGCTAATTAACACAGTTGTGAGCATGGTCCATTGAACCAACAAAGAAGTGCTTTTAAAAATCCCTTCCCAAGTTTAATCTTGCCACACAATACAGAATTTATAACAGCAGTAACAAAAAAGATGCAGTACAGCTGTCTATCCAAGAATTAGCTGATCTGTGACAAATGGAGTTTGGGAAGAAAACGAGAGAAATGAAAAGAATATCTGTAATATTGATTAAACATATTAGTCATGACTGACATGAAAAGGAGATGACTGGTGCACACAAGTAAAATTTTTCTCTCCACAACTAAAAGCAAAATTATAGGTCTCAATTTACGGAGCCACATCATTATACAGAGGCATCACGACAAATACAGTCCCCTGCCATTTACAAGATGTTGGCCTTTTTGATGAAATAACAAATGAACAAACTTCTGGAATGATATTTTACTTGAAGAGGGACTTTCACACTGACAGTTTCTATATCTGAAGAAATATCGTAAGTACTCATCTTCTGTACTCTACTTACAGCGTCACAACTGTGTTAACAATTGCAAGAGCTCCCTAGCTCGTAGGTCAACTTTTCCTTCAGCTTGATACCCCAGTGAAGTCAAACTTGTGTTTATGTCTTCATAAGACAGTCTGTTGTTCTGGAAAGACTTGTGATACCAAAAGACCAGCTTTATGACTCGAGTGTAGGATGAAATAAGATTAGGATGAATCTGTGCAAAACACACTACTGTTTAATCTGTTGACCCCAGATGGGTACAGCTATGTAAACAGAGGAGTGCAGCACATGGCCCTCGTTCCCCTCAAGAACTTCCCGCCCAACTCCCAGATTCACCCTGCACATGAGCAATAATTCAAATATATTCAGTGGTGAAGGAGTAAAATACAAAATTAGCTTCCAACTAACCAATATATTAAAAAACGTCATGTATAACGACATCATTTGAAAGGCAGGTGGATTTTTGTATGCTTAAATGTTCCCTTTAGCATGAGAGAACTATGATATTTTAGTATGTCCATATATTCAAATTGAAAGACTACAGAAACCTGTTACAAAAAATATCCATGCTGCAATGCAAGTTAATTTCCTAAAATTGCTGATTACTCTATGCTTGTTTATAAAGTCTTACAACCATAGTAGTATAAACCAGCTGTAATCTGACAGATTACTCTATTCCTTGCAAAACATCTTCTCAACATTGGGAAGGGCCTAAATGTTAGAGGAAAATTTTCCTACGGAATTTTCAAATAGAAGTGTGATCATTTCAAAACTACTATTACTACTGTAGCTGAAAGGGATAAACAAACAACAAAAGTTTCTCTATTTAATCTTGTTTATTTAGTTTGTACATTTGACAGCACTTTGCGTGAAATCTACGTATAGTACCACATCAAAAACTAAATGGTTCTTAGTATGCCATCTTAATTTTAATTAGTGTAATTTAAACCAATTCTTATTCTGATTCTAGATTTTAGTAATATTGATTGCAGCCTACAAGCAAGAGTTTAAGAACTGCTGATATAGTCAGTCTGATAGTCCATTTCCTCTGTTCAGAGGGGTCTTTCATACAAAAGGGAGGTGAAAAAAACATTGAGCAGGAAGAAGTTACTGTAAAACCACAAATCACTGGCAGGAGCAATCTGAATCTACTTTTAACTCATTTAAAAAAATTGAGTAGATTTCAAGCTAATGTTCTCTCTTTAATATTAAAACTAAATTACCAGTTTTAAAGATAACCATGATTGTAACTCAGAACAGTGTGCTTGCAGGTCAAAGATATTTGACATGAAACCTCAAATGAAGTTGAATAAATTGACTTTTTTTTAAGTTGGATGCACCTTATAAAATAGCAGCAGAAATGGAAAAAGACTTATTATTGAGCACAACTGCCTACAAATATAGGATATAATCGCAACAGAGGACATCATCTTTGAAAAAACACATCATACATTTTGTCAATGATTCTTCAGTAAATGGTCTTGTGACATAATATCTAAGAGTGTCTGAGAAGCTTGAAGGAAGAAATTCCTTGAAGCAATTCATTATATTTCAAAAGGTAAGGGACTTACTTTGGGTTTGTTTGTTGTTGAGACTGCAGTCTAATATGAAAGCCCAAAATCCTTCTAAAATGACCTGGAAAAATATATTTTTTATTGTTCCAAGTAATCCTGCATTAAAAACAGAAAAGCAAGCTTCAAAACAATGCGTCAGCCTTAGGCTCTTTTTCAGGCTGTGAAAAAAAGAACTGACTATTTTCCTAGCTGTGTTCTAATTTCTATCTTATTTTGAAGAAAAATACCAACATGGTAGTTACGACATCTTATTTTTCATTTGAAATCTTTTCTTAATTTTGCATCACATTGCAAAATAGTGTAATTGATTTTACTTTCCAAATCACACCTCAAAGCTCCATGCAAAGCATACATACACATAAAAACAAAACCACTCTGTGCGGACTGCAGACCCTACAGCATCTACACTTCAGTAACTTTAACAGCGCAACCGCATCTTTATTTGGCCTTGTTACCTAATAAGCTTGTGAGAGCCAAATTCAATCCTCATATACAACCCCTGTTAAAGTCAACAGAAGTTGCATGGGTATGCTGGAGGACAGGAATGGGGTCTTATGGTCACATTATGCGGCTGGATTTGAGTGCAAGCTCCTAGTGAAGTCACCAGGAACCATGCTCATGCTTCCAAAAATGGAATTTAACTTTACTCATCCACTGTCATTTACATAGCATTCTTAGGGTATGTCTACACAGCAACAGGACACCTGTGACTGGCCCGAGCCCCATGAGCCAGAATTGGTTGGCATGGGACAAGTTTGTAGTTGCTGTGTAGAAATACCCTTAGAGTCTGATCCAATTCCCATTGAAGTCAATGGAAAGACTCCAGTGGGAACTGGATCAGGTCCTTAATACACAGCACCACAAAAGAAAAATTATATGGGCACACTTTTAAAAGTTGAAATAGTTGGTTAGAAGTAAAATCTAAATCATCAACATCCCTCAAAATGAGCCCTACAACGCTAACAAATTATCAGCAAATCTGAACATATAAGTATGAATTAAGCCAATTAAAACTTTAGCACTTCGTGTTTCTAGATGTTAAATTTAGAACTAGAAAACCTGTCTTTTAAAGTTATTTTTAATTCTTTAGAATTAAATATTTGTATGGTATAGAAATTTAAACGGGAATAATGAGAAGAGATCAAACTACATAATTGGACATTACGACATTCAGCATGTTTTTTTAGCACTGCCAAGGCAAGAATGTGGCATTCCAATTTTAACATGTTCTTTTGAGGCTGTGGTGATGGGAACACTTTGCTTCAATACAGCCTGTGTTCAGATTCAAACGGACACTGGCTGCAGCATTTGGCATCCTAATAAAGCATCTTCAAATAGCAAGTGCTGTTTCCCCATTTATGAGGTTGATATGGGGGAGGGACAAAAGCAGCAGAAGCAAGCTGGAATTGCTGTGACAGGAAATATACAGAGCCACCTACCAGGTGTTTGACTTTTATTGTGCCCTCCCTAAGTAAAAAAAAAAAAATTACCATGGGAGCATGACCTTTGTCCCTGTTGTCATTCCACTTTAACAGCTATTATGTTCCTTAAGATAATACAGGAAGTCTGTACAATTGCTTCACTACTCAGCACCATTGAACTTCAATGTGTCAATGTAAGTAGGATCTTGGGATGTGAGTAAGCAAACAATTTGTCACTGGTTTATGTAAATTAAATGTAACAAACTGTGAGAAACAATTCAGTATTCCTTGCTCTCTCTGTTAATTAATTGGTTAGCAGTGCAAGATACTTTGAGTCTTAACAAAATAAATAAGTTAAGCTTTCTTAAAGCACTCAACACCTGAAAATCTGGATAAACATTTCATGTGGGAAACATATAGGAAGAGCAGGTGAACAATAAATAAAGAAAAGTATTGGCTTGATGCAAATAACTCTACCTGTATTGAAATATAGGGAAGGATGATCTTATACTTAGGTCACTAAACTGGGAGTCAGGAAATCTCAGTTCTATATTGTTGCTCCTGCCAGAGATCTCCTGTTTGACCTTGGACTAATCACTTAAACTTGTCTATCCCTAATAATACCTCCCTGATGTTGTCAGGATAAATTAGTGGTTTTGTGGTGTTCAGATACAATGGTGATATATACCAAAGAAATGTGTATAAAAAACAAACAACACAAAATAACCGTAAATAATATTTTGGGTATGCAAATTGCTTTTAGTTTTGAGGGAACACAGCTTCACACTATGGCCTAAAATGTATTCTACTTTCAGGCTTTCTATACCTAGTTAGTTCAGCAATAGCAGAAAAATCAGACATCAACACCAAGATGATGATGTATGTAGATACGTTTACAAATTACCAATTTTGGAAAGCAAAGGGGTCAAATTTAAAGTGTTCCAATAGCAACAAGATGTTATATCTTACCTAGAAATAAGGTATCACTGAACTACACTGGATGAAAGGAGTTTTTGCCACTTGAAAATTACTAGAATTTGTAAAATAACCTTTTACCATTTTCAGCAGTGATACATTGGCACATTGATGGGAATGACAACTGACCCATTAACTTGGGGTTAGCTACCTTTGTCTAGGCAAGTTCCTTCTGACATTTATCACTCATTCAGTTAATCAGAAAATAATTCTGAACTGTTTCAGGCAGTTTTGCACAGATGCAATGAAAACAGAGTGATCTGAGATTAGATCATGGATTGAAAAACAAATTTACTTTGGCTATGTCTACACTGCAATATAAGACCAGGGTTAATGGAACTCGAGTCAGCTGACCCTTGTTAGGGAATCCTGGGGCTTGAGCATCTACATTGTATTTTAACCCTATGTTAAGAGACTTTTCTAATCTATGCTCAAACCTAGGGCTCTGGTGTCCACTCTGCAGTGCACAAACCTGAGTCAAAGTAACCATATCCCAGAGTCCATAGCACCCCCTACCACTGAAATGTGGATGCTCTAGCACTAGGACCATCGTGCACTGTGGAAAAACTTTGCTGCCCACCATGCGCATTACCAAGAAGCGGCTCATTTTGCAAAATGCTTGATTGGTTTGCTCTCCATTGGAAACCCAGGAGGCTCTCCAACAGTGTGCTTGCAGATTGGTGATCAGAAGAAAATGGGTTAATGCTGAACTGAGCTGCTCACAGAAGTGCCCTTAATCAGAATAAGTCTGAACATATGAGGATCTGATTATGTGGAGACTGAAAGACTGATGAGGACTTGAGTGGAGAGGGAGACTGACTTAGCGATACATGGGTAAAACAGAGTAGCAATATTTTGTTATTTGTGTTTGGACACTAGTGTCCAGATGCCTCATTCAGGGTTGAGGTTCCATTATGTGGGGCACTGTATGAATATTAAAAAACAATTCCATGCCACAAAGAGATTACAATCTAAATAGGTACAAGATGCAACAGGTGCATAGCGGGGAGTAGGTAGGAACAAGGGCAACAGTTCCAGGAATGCAAAACTGCACATATTAGTTAAGTGTACACTTTAGAAGTTTTATAGTTCACCTGAGAGGGATTCATTAACTTCTCTTGTTTACCAATTTTTTTAAAAAAATATCCTAGTTGGGAGGTCCTTGACATTCACATGTGCTTTAAGATAGCCTCTTGTCAATTTCAACGGCTCAGCTGGCCAGAGTGAAGACTATGTAGACACCTGAACAATCACTTTTTTTCAATAAAGTGCCTGGGACAGGCCCCGAGAACTGTGACATCTCCCATGTTCATGGCCACATGGGTCACCATACCTGGTAAAGGCCGTTTCACTAAAACTAGATTGAAATAATTACTGTAATAGCAAGAAAGCATGGCAGTAGCTCTATCGTATCTTGCCTGGTGATAAAAAAGGGGCATGTAGTGATCATACCTACACTTTTGCAAAAAGGGAAAATCAAATACAAGGAATCCCCAAAACTCAAAATTGTCATGGGTCCTAAAATTGCTGAACTAAAAAACAAAAACAAACAAAAAGAACCCCTTGCAAACAAAATGTAGCATTATCAGGATTTCTCTAAGAAAACCGCCCTTTGGGAATTTTTAAAAACTGAATATATTTTCATCATTGATACTGGGGGACTGTTCTGCAAGCCAACAGCACATACTATAAAAACTACGGAGAGGATCTATTCATTACTTTGCATCTAGTGTGAGGGGGCAGGGTCGGGCAGGAATCTGTCAAGACCACAGGCATCCCCAGGGTGAGAAGCCATAATGAATGACTGCACGGCCCTCCACCCCTTGAGGCTCAGAAGTAGTTTGAGCATCCTAGAACCTTTGGCAATACAAATATCCATCTTCCAACAAAATTAATACAAAAGGACTTACTAATGAACTTGGGTAAAGGACATTATATTTCACTACAATGAGGCTTAATTCCACTGAGCTTTGTAACAGTGACCATAAGTATTTGTTAATATAGCTTTTTCCCCCCCACCCCATCCCCGCACATTAGCTACATTATTTTCTATTAGTGTGAATGTTACACATACTAACAATCTGTAACAGTGATAGTGCAAACAAAGATATGCTGGGACAGTGGGGCCTGTTGTCATTAAAATATCATAGCACCTGCTGGAACAGTAATGCCCAGTATGGTTAAGCAGTTCTCTCAGCAGATACAGATCCGAGAAGACAGTAGTATCTGTGTTACATAAACTTTCCCATCAATGCCTGTTTTAGCTCCTAAAGTCTCACAGCATCATCTGGGACAGTAGTGTTCATGGTACAATAATTCTCCCAGCAGACACAGATCTATGAAGACAGTAGTGTCTGTTATATTAATCTTCCCAGCATCTGTTAGGAGTACTGTAGTATTGTATCCATGCTAAATAAAGTGTCATACCATATGCATTGTCTATCCTGTTTTAATATTGTGAAACTATCTTGTGAGCTGATAGCCTATAGAAGTATAAATTAAACAAAAATATGTATTGGTTACTAATAATTTCAGCTTCACAGTAAAGTCTTGTATTAGATAAGAAAATTTAGAAGAATAATATTCCAGAACACTGTTCCTTAAGAAAAATCCTGACTTGTGTCAATAAATAGGAAGAATATAAAAATATAATTGTTTCCTACTTTTTTCTGTTTGTGTACTTTATGTATGTTTCACAGCACAGATAATGAAAACAGATTAGTCACTTCCTTTGTACAGAAATTACTCGGCAAAATAGAATAAAGTTCTAGGAATAAAAATTAGGTTTGTATTTGTGGACCCAATCCTGTACTTCCTTCTCAGGAAACTGAACTTGACTTTTGTCCAAGTTTATACTAGCCAAGACAACAGGCTCCTTACAAGGTGTGACTATATAGTTTTAATGCCCAAGGGTGTCAATTGCCTCAAAATAACCATAGCCTATTAACAGGTCTTCCTATTGTAAGAGAACATTATTGACGGGGAAATGGTTTTATGTTCACAGATATCAAAGCTGAGAGTTTAGGTATTTAACCTTTGCACTTTGAGGAGGCAAATAGCTGGTGGTATGGTAGATCATCATCTGTGATATATCAATGTACATTGTCAAAGCAAACTCCTCCTAAAAACTCATGACATTTGCAAACCTAAGTGTAAGTGTGTGGCCTCACAGATTGTCTCTAAATAGATCTATTTAGACAAAAAATGTTACAAATTACAGTGTTCCTGGTGTATAATTTGGGTCTCCAGAGAAATATTCTGTTCTGTGACTGACAAGAGAACAGTCTTTCAGGAAACTGTATTCATGAAAGCTCATGCTCAAATAAATTGGTTAGTCTCTAACGTGCCACTAGTACTCCTTTTCTTTTTGCGAATACAGACTAACACGGCTGCTACTCTGAAACCTGTGTTCACATGATTGTCTGCTGTTAAATTTTTCTTAATACAGGCACTTTTAAAATCTAGGCATCTGGCAAAATTCAGAAAAGAAATAATTTCTGTGAAAGTATATTGATACGTAATTACTGTGCCCAATCAGCAATCATTTTGCACACAGAACTCCCCTTGAAGTCAATGGAAAATTTCAGTCAGTGGGGATTGATAACAGGGTGAGTCCTAAAATGGTGCATAAGTGATTTTATATAAATTATTGTTTTTTCAGGAGAGCAAACAAAATGACAGGAGATGCTGATGGAGAACGCAGTGTATGCAGAAATCCAAACTGGTAATGCAGAATGTAATTTCAAAGTCTTGTAATGAGGGCCACAGTAGAATTACATTGTTGAATCTAAATACCTTGGTTGACATTCCATTCTCAGTAGTGCTGGTGGAAACAAGGAATAACTCCATTGTAGACAATTGTTATCAGTGCAACCTAAACCAGCATTTGGCCCTTAATTGTGACAACTAGCCTGTTTGTAAGGTTAAAAGAAATGTTAATCAGAAGGAGGTTTTTGGCCTGGAAAGGGACATTTGCAAGTCAACTCCTCAACCAAAGCTCAAAAATAGGAGTTCTTTCAGAAAGCTTGTGAAAACTCAAGTTGCGTATAGACTAACTCAAACATTTTTATTTTGAAATGTTACTGAGTGTCACAGTCCTGTTTTCCAGTCATACTTTTTCCTCTCATATTCATTCTGTGCCCTAACTACTGTCCTCTCTGCTGTGTGAGCTCATTTGGAAGATTGGTTTTCTTAGTTGGTTACTAAATAAAGTGTATCACTATCTAGAGACCATCATACTCCCTAGATGCCCACCAGGACAAGTCTGGAAGACTTGGTTGTTTCTTCATTCTGCAATTCTTGGGTCAACATCATAAAACTTATCGAATACAGTTGGGAAAAGCCCCATCTCCATTAAAATGTTATGGGTTTTTCCAAATGCCATCGCTTACTGAGCCTACTTTGTATGGAACATTTTTAAAATGTCCTTGGGAAGAACACAAACATCTCCATATATTTCTTAGGTATCAAAGGTCTTGCCCAACAGCACTAAGGACCCTATACCATGCCCGCTGTAACCAATGGAAAGGAAAGACTCCCATTGACTTTAATGGGCAATGGATCAGGTTCTAGATCTGCTTTTATTTAACTTACATATCTAAACCCTATCCTAATTTTATAAAGGTAAATGAAATTAAAAATTACACAGGTAACATAATTTATTCCTAAAAAAATACACTAAAATAATCTCTCAAATAACAGCACCTCTAAACACCATAACTACACTATAATGCCTAATACCTAGCTCTTATACAGAGCTACCATCTTCTATAAATACAAGATCCAAAGAGGGAGAATGAAAACACATAATACTTTCTATCAGGACAATGTATCATTCTTTAATTTAACCCAAATATGAGGACTACATTTTAATTTAAACGCGACCACTAATGCTACTGTAGGTCCCAATCCAGCAAATTTTAAGTACTTGGTTAACTTTACACCGGTAGTAGTCCCACTGAGATATCATTACAATATTAACATTTCAGATTTATAAAAATCTATTTATAGGGTTATTATCTGATAGGAAACTTTCATTCAAACAAAACTTGACAGACATTTTTAGAATAGAATTTTCTTTCCCATGTCAAAAACAAACCGTACAGGTTCTTGAGTCCTGAATATAAAAAAAGTTGGCTGGCTTGAGAAGTTTGGGTTGTTTTATTTGATTTTATAAAGCTCAAAGCATTAAGATCAGACAGTTTCATTTGCAAAAAAAAGTTGAAAAGCAACGAGTCCATAGTACAATCTAATCACCTGGGTTTTGGGAAGAAAAAAAAAAAAAGTTACCATGATTCTGCATTTCAATCAGTTTCTCCTGTGCTGTAACTACATTTCATAAGGATTTTTAAGTTTTATTTTACTCTGCAAAAGGTGCCTCTTAAGTATGCATTAATCTAATGAATCTAGAAGGTAAGTTCATAAAGATTTATAGCCAGACTCTGCTCCCACTGAAGCCAATGGCAAGACTCCAATCAGCATCAATAGGAGCAAGAAACTGACTTTTACAAAGCCACTGTGGTCTAGAATGTACAAACATTTTAAAAAGTTCAAACATTTAAAAGTTCTTACAAACCATTGCTCAAATATGCACGTAGCACAGCTCCAGAGGGCCCCATTATAACTCTTGGGTAACGAATGTACATTTTAAAAGATACATAAATATGTTCCCCACATTAAATAGATATTTACAAGACAAACAAAGCAGCCTATGCATCTGATGAAGTGAGCTGTAGCTCACAAAAGCTTATGCTCAAATAAATTTGTTAGTCTCTAAGGTGCCACAAGTACTCCTGTTCTTTTTGCGGATACAGACTAACACGGCTACTACTCTGAAAGCAGCCTATAGTATCACTCATACACTTTCTTTAACGGGGGAAAATAATGTAACAGTTTTTTTTTTAAAGTAAAAATTATTTGGCAGAGGCAAACGCAGGGAAGTGAACAGTCTGTAAAAGAAATTAATAAATCATGTTAGAAATGGAAGAGACCTATTAGATTACCTTGCCAATGCAGGATTGCTCTCTACAGTTGCATTTCTAGTACTCTGTCCATCTAGTTTTGGACATCTTATGTGAAATTCTCAAGCTGTCGTGGTACACGTCGGTAACAAGCCACATTCCAGCATTCCCATCCTTACTCTGCAGAATACAAAGTTGTATTGATTTGTGTCATTCAACATACCCACTTAGTTGTATATGGAAACACTGGAGCTGAAGGTAGTTCCTCCTCCAAAGGCAGCAGGGAAGTCTCCTTTGCAGCCTCAGGACTCTTTGACATTTGGGCTTTGCAGCTCTTTATGGCCAAAGACACAGACACTCCCACTTCTGGGGTGGTAGCTGAAGCAAAAAGCAGCTAGAAAAGTTTGCCCACACCTTTATCTTCCCCTGCAATTCCTTCTCTCACTGCTTCTTACTCCTCTTCTCCTTCCTGGCAACAGGGACTGGCCTTAAGGGCGATGGGGAGGGCGACACTTCTTAGTAAGGTTTCCTTGAAATGATTGCCAGATCCGTATGCACCGTTACCTCAGCAATGCTACAGCTGGAGAAGCTCTCCTGATAGAGGGCGGCTCCAGGCAGAAGGGAGGGCGGGGGTAAACTCGAGGCAGCTTTCTCTGCGTGCTACTGCTGTGTTTACACTCAGTTTCATGCTCTTTGCTTCCCCCCCGCGAGCCTGGATCTTGCCTGACATCATTAATTCTCTTACACACTCCCGCCCACTCCATTTCCAAACAGTGACTCACCCCAGTGCTGCCGCTATTCAAAGGCAAGGCTAGAAAAACTGGTAACACCGGTAAAGAACCCCCCCCACCACCCCCCAACTAAAGGTGGAGAGAGAGCTTGGCACTGAAATAAGGAATGAGTTTGCTCAGTGCCTGCCTGCTTACTTGCTACTGTTGTTACAAGCACTTGAGGTAGAGAGCTGTCAGGCAGGGACAATGTGAATGGGTGAAATTGCATTTGTCTGACTCAAAACGCACCGCAAAGCTCTTCCGAACGTGTATAAGCTGCCTTAAAATTAATACCCAAACAAATGAGCTCAGTGTGTGAGCTTCTGGCAGACCTCCTTGCTTTCTCCCTATGCTGAAGTCCACTCCCTATCCTAACCCTCCATGCCCACGTCCTCTCCTGATTAAAACAGTTTTCCTCCAGGAGACATCTAAACCCTCCCCCTCAAAGCCATATTCAACTGGCTGACAAAAATACATATATATTAAAAAAACATCCAAACCACAGAATATCCAAGACTACAGAACCATAACAAGATGTGTGTTAAACTTCATTGCTCAGTCACATTGGCCCTGATCCTGCAGAGGTGCTTAACTTTAGGCATGTGAAAAGTTCCACTGACCTCCAAGAGACTATCCATGTGTGCAAAGTTAAGCTCATGCCTGTTTGCAAAATTGAAGCCACAGACTCTTTGGGAGAGGCACCTGAGGATAAAATTTCAAAAGTGCTAACGTGACTAGTGAACCTAAATCCCATTTTCAAAAGGGAGTCCAACACTCACTTAAAGTCATTGGGACTTAGGCACTTTTTAAAGTTTCACCTGGGGCAGCTTTATCTTGGGTCCATGCTGTGGGTGCAACTGTACCCACAGAAATCAGGCCTGGATTCATAGAATATCAGGGTTGGAAGGGACCTCAGGAGGTCATCTAGTCCAACCCCCTGCTCAAAGCAGGACCAATCCCCAATTAAATCATCCCAGCCAGGGCTTTGTCAAGCCTGACCTTAAAAACTTCTAAGGAAGGAGATTCCACCACCTCCCTAGGTAACGCATTCCAGTGTTTCACCACCCTCCTAGTGAAAAAGTTTTTCCTAATATCCAACCTAAACCTCCCCCACTGCAACTTGAGACCATTACTCCTTGTCCTGTCATCTTCTACCACTGAGAATAGTCTAGAACCATCCTCTTTGGAACCACCTCTCAGGTAGTTGAAAGCAGCTATCAAATCCCCCCTCATTCTTCTCTTCTGCAGACTAAACAATCCCAGTTCCCTCAGCCTCTCCTCATAAGTCATGTGTTCCAGACCCCTAATCATTTTTGTTGCCCTTCGCTGGACTCTCTCCAATTTATCCACATCCTTCTTGTAGTGCGGGGCCCAAAACTGGACACAGTACTCTAGATGAGGCCTCACCAATGTCGAATAGAGGGGAACGATCACGTCCCTCGATCTGCTCGCTATGCCCCTACTTATACATCCCAAAATGCCATTGGCCTTCTTGGCAACAAGGGCACACTGCTGACTCATATCCAGCTTCTCGTCCACTGTAAGCCCTAGGTCCTTTTCCGCAGAACTGCTGCCTAGCCATTCGGTCCCTAGTCTGTAGCTGTGCATTGGGTTCTTCCGTCCTAAGTGCAGGACCCTGCACTTATCCTTATTGAACCTCATCAGGTTTCTTTTGGCCCAATCCTCCAATTTGCCTAGATCCCTCTGTATCCTATCTCTGCCCTCCAACGTATCTACCACTCCTCCCAGTTTAGTATCATCCGCAAATTTGCTGAGAGTGCAATCCACACCATCCTCCAGATCATTTATGAAGATATTGAACAAAACCGGCCCCAGGACCGACCCCTGGGGCACTCCACTTGACACCGGCTGCCAACTAGACATGTGCACAATGTGCACTTGTACAGGGCCCCTAGCTCAGGTTTAGCCCATGTCTTCTTACTATTTGTGGTCTTATCTACAGTAGCATTTTTCTTAAAATGTCTTGTGATTGCACAAGCAGTAGTAGCAACAGCGGAAATGCTAGTATACACAGATTGCTGGTGGCCATCAAAGTTGTAAGTACTGCATCTTCTAGAGTCAGAGCTAGTATGGGCAGCACTGGATGAGAATGCTTTATGCAATGGCAACTGATCTATACTAATGCTCCTCTTTGTGCTATCACTAATAGATATGCAGAAATATTCCTGCAACAGTGAGAAATACGTCTATACTTCCATCTGTAAAGTGCAAAATGGTCTTTTGGTGCTGTAAAAATGATCTATTATTTTTACAGCATCCAAAAGTTTGTTAGTTCCTTTACAGGAATGGAACAATAAAAACAAATGAGATTCAAATGTAACAAATTGAGGTTACAGGGACAAACCAACCCGATGTGTAGAAAGAATAGTAAATATGGCAGGCGACCAGCTTGGCTGAACAGTGAAATCCTTGCTGATCTTAAACACAAAAAAGAAGCTTACAAGAAGTGGAAGACTGGACAAATGACCAGGGAAGAGTATAAAAATATTGCTCAGGCATGCAGGAGTGAAGTCAGGAAGGCCAAATCACACTTGGAGTTGCAACTAGCAAGAGATGTTAAGAGTAACAAGAAGGGTTTCTTCAGGTATGTTAGCAACAAGAAGAAAGTCAAGGAAAGTGTGGGCCCCTTACTGAATGAGGGAGGCAACCTAGTGACAGAGGATGTGGAAAAAGCTAATGTACTCAATGCTTTTTTTGCCTCTGTCTTCACGAACTAGGTCAGCTCCCAGACTACTGCACTGGGCAGCACAGCATGGGGAGGAGGTGACCAGCCCTCTGTGGAGAAAGAAGTGGTTCGGGACTATTTAGAAAAGCTGGACGAGCACAAGTCCATGGGGCCGGATGCGCTGCATCCGAGAGTGCTAAAGGAGTTGGCGGATGTGATTGCAGAGCCATTGGCCATTATCTTTGAAAACTCATGGCAATCAGGGGAGGTCCCGGATGACTGGAAAAAGGCTAATGTAGTGCCCATCTTTAAAAAAGGGAAGGAGGAGGATCCTGGGAACTACAGGTCAGTCAGCCTCACCTCAGTCCCTGGAAAAATCATGGAGCAGGTCCTCAAGAAATCAATTCTGAAGCACTTAGAGGAGGGGAAAGTGATCAGAAACAGTCAGCATGGATTCACCAAGGGCAAGTCATGCCTGACTAATCTAATTGCCTTCTATGACGAGATAGCTGGCTCTGTGGATGAGGGGAAAGCAGTGGACGTGTTGTTCCTTGACTTTAGCAAAGCTTTTGACACAGTCTCCCACAGTATTCTTGCCAGCAAGTTAAAGAAGTATGGGCTGGATGAGCGGACTATAAGGTGGGCAGAAAGCTGGCTAGATTGTCAGGCTCAATGGGTAGTGATCAATGGCTCCATGTCTAGTTGGCAGCTGGTATCAAGTGGAGTGCCCCAATGGTCGGTCCTCGGGCCGGTTTTGTTCAATATCTTCATTAATGATCTGGAGGATGGCGTGGATTGCACCCTCAGCAAGTTTGCAGATGACACGAAACTGGGAGGATAGGTAGATACGCTGGAGGGTAGGGATAGGATACAGAGGGACCTAGACAAATTAGAGGATTGGGCCAAAAGAAATCTGATGAGGTTCAACAAGGACAAGTGCAGAGTCCTGCACTTAGGATGGAAGAATCCCATGCACCGCTACAGACTAGGGACCGAATGGCTAGGCAGCAGGTCTGCAGAAAAGGACCTAGGGGTTACAGTGGACGAGAAGCTGGATATGAGTCAACAGTGTCCCCTTGTTGCCAAGAAGGCCAATGGCATTTGGGATGTATAAGTAGGGGCACTGCCAGCAGATCAAGGGATGTGATCGTTCCCCTCTATTCGACATTGGTGAGGCCTCATCTGGAGTACAGTGTCCAGTTTTGGGCCCCACATAGGGGCCACTACAAGAAGGATGTGGAAAAATTGGAAAACGTCCAGCAGAGGGCAACAAAAATGATTAGGGGACTGGAACACATGACTTATGAGGAGAGGCTGAGGGAACTGCGATTGTTTAGTCTGCAGAAGAGAAGAATGAGGGGGGATTTGATAGCTGCTTTCAACTACCTGAAAGGGGGTTCCAAAGAAGATGGATCTAGACTGTTCTCAGTGGTAGCAAATGACAGAACAAGGAGTAATGGTCTCAAGTTGCAGTGGTGGAAGTTTAGGTTGTATATTAGGAAAAACTTTTTCACTAGGAGGGTGGTGAAACACTGGAATGCGTTACCTAGGGAAGTGGTGGAATCTCCCTCCTTAGAAGTTTTTAAGGTCAGGCTTGACAAAGCCCTGGCTGGGATGATTTAGTTGGGGATTGGTCCTGCTTTGAGCAGGGGGATTGGACTAGATGACCTCCTGAGGTCCCTTCCAACCCTGATATTCTATGATTCTATGATTCCTATGAAGGACTTAAAGCCTAAAGTCCTGATCCTACTTATGCTCAAATGTATAGGATTGGATCTTAGCTGAAGATGCGATATAATGAGAGGGTAACAAAGAATGGGTAGAGGAATGTGCCAGGAAAATAAGGGTTACAGTAGTAAGAGTTTCTTACAGTGGGCATAGAAGTACATTTAGTTTAACAAATCTGTCAAATTTTTCTTTTTAAAACTCATTTGTCTTTGATACATTTTATTATGTAAAGGAAACAAGGTGAACAGTTAATAGCCTTTTTTTTTTTTTTTTTTGAAAATGTTACATTTACTTTGGTTACATGTAATACCTTAGACTACTATAGCTGAAAGAGATCATCTGAGGGGAAAAAAATGTGTATCCACTGTTTTCATTTATTTATTATGTCCATGACAGCACTTCGCTTATACCAAATTAGCGCTGAGCCATGTAGGTGGACATTTGTGTCAGTGTGGAACCCCTGAAATCACTGAGGCTCCGTGTGAGCACAAAGATCCATCCGTGCAGATCAGCTTGCAGGATCTGGGCCAGAGTTGCTTTTCTCTATTTTTTGCAGGAGTCTTTCACACAACAAGAAAGGAGAAGAAAAACATATTAAAAATAAGTAAATAACTGTGAAGTCACAAAAATTGGCAGGGGGACTCAGGGACAGTATAGTTCTGAAACGACCATAAATTCATTACTTGAAACGAATTAGATTTTAAGCTGAGACTGTCCCTTTAAAATAACTATAGGAGAACGTGGCCCTTTAAGATCTTCAAAGGATATTATCATTGTAAGGAAAAAAATCTGTTCTCCAAAATGTGGCTCTCTCCAACATGGGCAGATCAGAGTATATAATTTTTCCCTAAGCATTTTTGAGGGTGGGGAGGAGAGAAAAAGAAAGATCAGAGAGAGCTTACTGTTCATGTCAGCTGAAGCAAACCCAAGCATCTTTTTCATTACTGTTTTTTCTTCCATGAGATCATCAGGGATATTATTGGAAACCGTAATACTATAAATGGACAAAGCCAGCTTGTGCATTAAAATTGTAATTACAGTGTTTCCAAAAAGATGCCAGGCAATTTTCAAAGGCAACACTGCAGTTAGAATGCTGTACATGGCCCATGGGACAGAACTAAAGCTGTATCTGTGATGAGGGGGTGTGGGGAAGCATCAGAATACTGAATAAGTTTATAGGAATTTCTCATTCAAACTGATCTTACAGTTTATAGTCAAGGTAAACAGGGGTACAAACTATGGCCTAATCCTGCAATAAGATACAGGCAGGCAGACTTTGGCAGGTATGTGGAAGTCAATGGGGCTCTGCATGGACACAGGGGGCCACCCTTTCAGAGAATATTTCAGGATGCAAACCTAATGGGTAGATCCTGCAAACATGCATGAACATGCTTAACTTTACCTATTTGTTCAGTCCCATTGAAGTTTTACAACCATTGGCCTCCCAAGCTCCACACATGCTACACTCCTGCTGTGCAGCTGCACCAGTGGGAGATTTAAAGACAACGGTTTTTTGTAGCATAAACCCATCCTTAGAGCAGAGCTCCTCTTTCATCTGACAATCTTTAGGTGCTTTAAAAACCAAGATCCTGATCCAGCAATGTGCCCACACAGTTCCAGTTGGAAAACTGGAGTCTAGTTCTCACAACAGCCCTATGTACTGTAGGTACACATTATTTGTTATTCCCAATTTAAAGATGGGTAAACTGAGTCAAAGGGAAGTTAATTTTCTCTGGTCATGAAGCAAAGATTTAAGAATGGAATTGAAGTGTACTAGACCATATTTATATAGAAAACCAGCACATTAGTAGATTCCAGCTCAAGTTGGTATGTGTGAAATGCCCATTTTCTACAAACCTAAGTAAATGGCAAAATTTTAGAATCAGATATATAATGAACAGGAATGCTATTTATTCAACACAATTTCAGCTCCATCTTCCTAACTGTTATCCCTTCCATAGAACAAGGCTCTTATAGCTTCTTCACACTCTAGATATCTCAAAACATTTTACAAAAAAGTCAGCCTAATTGATTTACCAGTAAATGAAATCTTATCCTCTAAAAAGGGCTAGAGTAGCCTAATGAATATAGCATTTAAGAAAAGGTACTCAGAACAAACATTTTAATTTAATCAAATGTTTCACTATCAGTCTGTAAACTATAGTTGTGATTTGCGCTATACAAACATTACATTGCTATACTGATTGGAAAAACTGTAAGAAACAGAGATGCTTATCTGCTATAGTAATCAGTACAGGTCCTGGCTTGTCTAAACTGTTTTGATGGAAAGCCTGACTTTGCATTTCCAGAAAGCTGGGACACAAACAAACATTCAATAAATCATTGTTACTGCATGGCAACATATTAAGAGAACGGCTAGGATGGGTTGTGCAAAAAGGAAGTATGTAGAGAATAAAGATGAACTATTTGTTCAGAATTCAGAGTAACAGCCGTGTTAGTCTGTACTCCTTTTCTATTTGTTCAGAAGAGTTCATTCAGATACAGTTGTGACATTGCACCCCATAATGCTTTATGGGAATATGCTTATGAATGTATATATGACATAACCGGAACATGTTTTATGCAACACATGCCATGTAACATATCTCTGTAAAGGTTATGATCTACTGAATACATTCCTCCTATTTGTATGCATGTATCATTTTTGTACTTGAAGCTATGAATATTGGCTGTATACTTGTTTGATTTTAAGTAGGTTTTAGTAAGGTATTTGGTCAGCTTCTTTAGAGAGGAATGTGCAAGTTAAGTGTCCAATCGAGAAACACTTAATGGACAAGGGATCTTGGAAGGCTCCAATCCACATAAGAAGTCTACCTGAGGACGTTCAAGGTAGAATGTGAACAATGAATGCTGCCTGTAAAAACTGAGTGATGCATGGACATTTGACTTTCCCAGCTGACTGCAAAACTTCATCTTGTTGAGGGGATTTTACACAGGAGAGGAGTTGAGTTCCACCCACAAGAGAAAGACCACATAAGCCCCTGGAAACCCCTCAATTTTCTCTTCAGCTGGCTCAAGAGATAGCCTCTCCACCCTAAAGAGATGTGGAAAGAAACTGGAACAAAGGACAGTACCTATGGGGGTGTGAGTGATTTCTGGACCCAGGCTAGGAAGGAGTATAGTCTGTCAAAGAAGCTTATTGGAACATCTCTGAGGGTGAGATTTACCTGCATTTAATTTCCTACTGTATTAAGCTTAGACTTGCATGTTTTTGTTTTATTTTGTTTGGTAATTTACTTTGTTCTGTCTGCTATTACTTGGAACCACTTAAATCCTACTTTCTGTATTTAATGAAATCACTTTTTACTTATTATTTAACCCAGAGTATGTATTAATACTGGGGGGGGGGGGCAAACAGCTCTGCGTATATCTCTATCAGTGTTAGAGTGGGCGAACAATTTATGAGTTTACCCAGTATAAGCTTTATACAGGGTAAAATGGATTTATTTGGGGTTTGGACCCCATTGGGAGTTGGGCACCTGAGTCTTAAAGACAGGAACACTTCGTAAGCTGCTTTCAGTTAAGCCTGCAGTTTGTGGGACGTGGTTCAGACCTGGGTCTGTGTTTGTGGTCGGCAAGCGTGTCTAGCACAACCAGGCAGGGTTCTGGAGTCCCAAGCTATCAGGGAAGGCAGGGGCAGAAGTAGTCTTGGCCCATCAGTTGGCAGCCCCAGGGGGTTTCTGTGATCCAACCCGTCACAACAGTATCTAGTTATGAAGATTTTTTTTAAACCTAACTTCACTTCAAAGACTGATAGACACAAGGAGTCAAAGATGATGAACATCCAGATATTCCATCTGATGTCAGCTGGAGATGGTCAGCACTTCTGAAATTCAAGCCAAAACTAATTGCCTAAAGCCATAGAATGAGTTAATGAGTTCAATCAGAATCTGAACCCAGGTTCCTAATCATTTGATGTACATAAAAACACTTTTGCTCTGAATTTGACAGTGTTTCTACATAACTGTCAAAACTTCAGCTAGTAGTGATGACCCATAGCACAATTACCAATATGTAACTATTCCTGCCAGAGTCAATTTTCCTAAAAAGCCAAGGGTCTAGGTACTACTAGCTCCCCTCTTGTAACTGCGTGTACTCATTCTAGTGAATGTTAGGATTTTTCTTTTTAGAAGGTTGAGAGGAAAAAAGCCCACCCCAGCAGAATAAACTGAAAGCCCTCCCCCAACTGTTTATTTCACAAGCTATCCCTCCAGGGAAGGAAGGCACATTCCCATTCTAGCCACCAGTACTAATCTCACCTCTTTGCCTGCATTGCACACAAACTCCTAAACTGGTCCTCTGAACTGGCTGCCTCATCTTCTGCCTACAACAGGGGGTGGAGCTGGCAGATAGCTTCCTGCAGGTTTACTATGAGGAAGGAAGCCAGCCATGGGGGACGGGGAGATTGAGTAGGTGGGAGAGGTACTGGCTGTGCTAAGAATGCAGAAGCCCAGATTCTTCTATTGCAATCAATGAAAGTTAGGAACCTAAATACGTCCAAGGCTCTGGGCCACAACTGCTTGTCACACCACACATACTCCATTCACAGTATTTCTTATGTAAGCTTTTAACCTTTTAGCTACCCCATCCTCTCTACCCCCCACCCACCCACAAAACCAGTAGACAAGAAGCTGCTAACTGTTTTCCTGGAGGTAGGGTAGAAGCAGAGTATGGAAGATAACTGTTGCCACTGTCCCAGGCCATTGGTAATAACACCAGTTCACCTAGAAAAGTAGTGAAAGCTGTCCTGGCCAAACTGGGACTGCTGGAAGTAAAGTGTATGGTTAACATGAGAGTTCCTTCATTTGCTTTATTAACAGAAGTGGGTTTTTTTTCATTCATATCTGATACTTAGCGGATCTGTTGTCATTCTTCCCTTTTAATAATCATACTGTTGTATACTATATATTTGTCCATTGGATGTTCTTCAGAGATTGGGATATTAGTCATTTGCATTATCAGAAGTGTCTTAACAGGGGCTATCAGAATTCTTCCAATGCCCTTAAAGTCTAAAGAGATACATGTTGAATTACTGAGGATATTCCTCTTGGATAATTACTGGTAAAAGTTGCTGAAGCTTCACTAAACCTGCATTGCTCAATACGACCCATGAATAATTGTGAAAAAATGGCCTGATGTTGACAGCTATGAAGGATTAAAACAAAAAATACAGTTCTCAAAAAAACCCAAACCATTTTCTTCTTCAAATTTCAATTAGATAAGTAACAGGAGACAACAGAAACTACAACCCACTTCAGATGGCTTTTGTATTCTCTGCCTGAAAACCCTCCTCCTCTCCACTTTTTGAGTTATACCTTTATTTGCTTAAAAATAAAAACGCTTTTCCCAAACTTCCCTTTATTGGGAGCAACACAAACTTTTTTGAAGCTTGGCTTGTTTAATCCCTGCAAATATACTCTTTTTGGTTTGTTACATTTAGCCAGATTTACAAGAATTATTGACTCCAGCTTTGTAGTGCTTTTAGGTACAGAAACATCTCTTGAAAAAATGCTTTGGCTCCACATGAGGGACCACAAGGTTTCGTAGAGCTATTAAATCTCAGCTATGACATTTTGAAAGGAAAACAAATCCTAGAAGCAAGAGCCCTGGCTGAAAGGTTTGGGAATAGGAAATGAAGGGGCAACACGGGATCAATTCTAGCTTATTCTCTGCATTGAGAAGTTTAAAGATAGACATCCCCATAGAAAACAGTTTAAAGAAAAAGGTCTAGGGGAAATGCTCACCCTCTTTGAGAAAAATAAAAAACATATTTTTGGAAATAACTAGTAAATCAAAAGGATGACGGTCAGGCAGCAGAAAGCAGACTATGAAGGTGAATCCACAGCACTCACAATCGTCTTCTAGAAATGACATGAAATACACCAGAAACAAGAGAAGACTACTGAGCTGTGAACAAACCTGCCAACAGCTGGAGTAATTAGCTCACCTTCTCCTACTTTTATCCACTCCTTTCCACCCTTTTCTTGTCCCCATGCTCCAAGATAGTCCCCACCCAAACAGAATTCATCCTCAATTCCTTCTGAGGCCAGACCTCCCTGTGATGTTGAACCCCATAGTGCTTTACAGAAATATGCTTATGAGTGTAAATATGACATAACTGGAATATGTTTTATGCTAGATATGCCGTGTAACATATCTTTGCAAAGGTTATGTTCCACTGCATGTATTCATCCTTTCCATATGCATGTATCATTTTTATATCTGAAGTTATAAGTGTTGGCTCTATGCTTGTATTTAAAGTGTTTGCTGTAGGAAGCACATAAGGCAGATTTGGTCAACATAGTGTGAAGGGGTTATTCGAGTAACTGGGAGTACTCAGCGAATAATGAACCTTGAGAGACACCAATCCACATCTGAGCTTTCCTGGGAATGTTCAAACTAACATGTAAACAATAGCTTCGGCCTGCAAAAAGCTGAATCATTCATAGACATGTGACTTTCCCAGGTGACTGCAAAACTCCATCTTGTTGAGGGGATTTTACACAGGAGAGGAGTTGAGTTCCACCCACAAGAGAAAGACCATATAAGCCCCTGGAAACCACTCAATTTTGTCTTCAGCTGGCTCAAGAGATAGCCTCTTCACCCTAAAGAGACGTGGAAAGAAGCTGCCTTAGTCTAGGCATGTATCCCATGTGTAAACCTCAGTGGGACCCTCAAACTATGCATTCCCTTGTGGGACCTTGTGATCAAGTAGGCATTCTCATTGCATACCTAAAGTTACACAAAATAGCCAGAGGAAGAGAGGTTGCTATCCACGCCCCTGTTTAGCCCAATAGTTAGGGCATTCAGCCAGGAGGGATTTTAACTTGGTCATCCTCCATTCCAGGTGTGTGTCCAAACTACGAGGCTACAGAGTATTTTGGGGCAGGTCTCTCTGTCTCTCCCATTGATTCTTAATTAAACATTCATTGGAGCAGGGTGTCTGTACCCTGAGCAGTTGATCAGCGGGGCCACCGGTGGGAGGTGAGTGCCCTAACCACTGGGCTAAAGAGTCATTCTCTCTTTCTGGCCCAATTTTGGCAAAATTTGTGATATTGGTTTAATTGTATGCAGAAATGTAACTAGGTTAAATCTTTACCTTCTCTCTTATCAAAATGGCTTACAGAAACATCAATTTGTTTTTTTTTCCCCCCAACCAGGCGAAGACCTGAGCTAAAGACCTCATCGAAAGCATTGTAACCCCTGGTACAATGGTATTATACTGTAACTGATGGGCAGAGAACTCTCCACGTATGCAGTCTGCCATAAGTTTCTGAGGTTTAAATAGAAAGCCGCACAGCTAAAACCATTAATTCTGGGTGTGTTGTATATGTAATACATTTTCAGAACATGTTGCTATTTGCAGATACTAACCACTCTAGTTCTGTCATCATCCTCACATTGGGATTTTCTGGTATTAAACACATGTCATTTAGAGTAGACAGTAGACTTCAATTCAAAGCTTTATTTACACACTGATGATTCACGGTACTTATGGAACAAATTTAGATATGTTCTCCATTCTGTTGCATATATTGATTGCTTATGTTCCCTCACTTATGTGTCTCAGCCTTAGAAAAGAACTTCTGAATCTGGCCCAAATGATCTAAAACAGGACTGCATAGCCCCATTCATACTAATGCTGATTTTGGAGCCTATTTACGACAATAAAAGAGCTGATTTTATTTTTTTAAATTTGTTTTACAACCTCCCTCCCCAAAAAAACAGATGCTCCCTCAAATGCATTTACGTGCAATTACCCAAGCTGCATGTCTATCTCTGGATAGAAAGGCAAGCAAATGGATAGTAGGACACCTAACTATTTGCACTAAAAATATCTAATTTTCAAATGCACTTCTGGGTATTTAGCACACAAATGTGTTGCTATGGTAATGTACATGTAAAACACCTTGCCAACCTTCATTTTGAAAAATCAGGCTCTAACTGTCAACATTGTTACCATTTCATTACTGATTTTTTAGGCAGAAACATGGAGCTCTCTAGGATTATGGGCGTAGCTAGAAAAAGTGAATGGCTCTTGAGAAGAGCATATCCATTCTTTATTTTTGTCTAATCTGAACATTGATAAGAAACATCTTTCTTCTTTCTTGTTACCTGACAGTATAATTAGTAAAAATTTATAAGAACTAACAGTCTTTACATTCACTACTAGCTCATCTGATGCATGTGTGGGTAGCCCTTTCCACAGAACTGTCATGAATTTCAGTTAGGGATTGCATAATTTAAGGAAAACAATCTGTATTAAATCCATATTATTGTTTGTAGTTCATTCTGGGAAAAGAACAGCATGACATTTTGCAATTGCTGTTGTTTACGAATTTACAATAGTTGATATATTTTATATATGCATTGATCCTTGATGGTGTTTTGTAAACACTCCATAAATTATGCATATCTAAGATAAATCAGGTACCTGAAGAGAACCTGACTGCAATCCATGTAAGAGCAACAGAACTGTAAAGTCAGCTGGCTTTTCTATAGTGATTTCTGACAACCATTCAGTTACCAATAATACTCCACCAATTATACGAAAAGCTATTCTCAAACATTGAAAAATAAAGCTATTGATGCATAATGAGTACAACTGGCCAAGTAGTGAGAATTTTTTTCCTGAATATTTTTGTGATTTGTGAATCATTTTCCAGTTTGCCATGTTTGCACTCTTTTATGTTCACATTACCAAAAAGATTTGTGTGGGTGGATTTTTGCTCACATTAATGTTGAGGAAAGCCTGTTTGTGCAAATGCCTATATTTACATACATAGGTATTTGTGTGCATATATGGTTATTCTCTATTTGTGCCAAAAGTGCTGGCCCTCTTTCTGTCTCAGGGACCAGAAACAATACCATGTTGGCATGTGACTTAAATAAATTAATCACATGGGGCCTGATTCTGTCACTCTTAATCACATTGAATAGTACCTCACTACGTAGTAGTCTCACTGAATGGGACTATGGGCCTAATCAACCTTCAAGAGGAATTGGATTAGACCCTTACTTTGCAGTAAGATACAATGCAGTGTAAGTAAGGGTGGCAGAACTGAGCCAACATTGAATAACTAGTAGCAAATAGTTTCAAAAGTGACTAGTGATTTGGGGTAAGGGTGACCAGATGTCCCAATTTTATAGGGACAGTCCCAATATTTGGGGCTTTGTTTTATATAGGCACCTATTTCCCCCTCCTCCCCCCAACCCCTATCCCGATTTTTCACACTTGCTGTCTGGTCACCCTATTTGGGGTTCCTCAGTTTTTGAGTATCCAGCTTGAGACACTTTAAAGAGCCCTGATTTTCAGAGGTTTTATGCTGAGCATTTGTTGAAAATCTGGGCTCTTTAAATTGTCTTAAACTCGGCACACAAAAATGGAGGCAGCCAAAATCACTTGTCACTTTTGCAAGTCTTGATGGAATTCAATAGTTTACATAGGTTGAATAATGCATAGGTTGAAATAAGTATACATTGTACTAAATCCAAATATTTGTCTTTACTCACCCTTCATTTTAGTGCAGCAGGTCTGGAAAAACCTGTAAAAATAGAGGAAACCAGTAAAATGCTGTTAACATTTTCTTTTGCCCATTATGGAATTATCCTTTCTAATTATTTAGAATTAGAAATTGTCATCAAAAACATTATTAATTATTACCCTGCCCCTCAGATTATCACATAATTTGTCATTCATTCAAATGGGCCTCTCCACATATCAGGTCATCATGTTTGCTTATATGCATTTCTGTAAACTTCCTTTGGCAGCCTGATCCTGCAGTCACTGTGAACACAAGCCCACTGTTTATTTCAGTGGGAGATTTGTACATGTGGACAACTGTTGCAGGATCAAGCTCCTCTTGGTGTTCTGGGAATGCAAGGCATGGATCCAATAATGTGTAGCAATAAAAAGTATAACGTACTCCCTATTCAGAAAATGAAGTGGATAGATATTTTTGTGATAAGTAGTGATAGCTTGAAATTGGTAGCTACAAATATATCTTGTCTTCAGGCTATTTGCTCCAGAAATCTGAGCTGGATCCTGTAATCTAAAGAGATGACAGGTAGATATAATTTGCTTTTTCCATTTTGAAAGGACGGTTATTGAGGTATTACTTAAAGTTAAAATAACTCAGTGGCAGCTGGAAAATCTCTCCTTTTAATTTACTCCAACTGGCTTTCCCTTCAATCTGCACACACACTTAAATGTTGGCATAGGGTGGGGTTTCTTAGGAATTCTGGATTGCAGCCATTGACTTGGTGATTCTTGGGAGTGGGGGGAAGGTCAAAGCATGTGTCTTGAATATTTGTAACTGGCATAGTGTGCAGCTATGCCACTTTGTGTTATGATCCCATTGGATCTTAAGCCAAGCAGGTTTCAGGTTGGGTCAGTACTTGGAGAGGTGTTATGTGACAATGACAAGAAATCACAGAAAAGCCACTGTCTTCAAGCATGTAACAAGGAATTTGATCAGATATGAGACAACATTGTCCCTGAAGCTATTCCTTCTTTCCCCTTAAATTGTACCAGTGCACCCTGGGATGTCTGGAGCACCTATCTATTAGCAAATGGCATACCTATCTAGCACTTGGCTTTTGGGTAATTTCTAAATTCAAGGTTCTGTATTGTGGGATGGAATTAGGAGGACTGGCTGAACAGAACCAACAACAGGCCTCTGGATTCCTGTTCACATTGGGGCAAAATTATCGTAGATTATATCACTTCATGTAGACCTGAGCTAAAGACCTCATCGAAAGCATTGTAACCCCTGGTACAATCAACAGTTGTAAATAATGGTGATTACATTTGTGTGTGGACACATGCGATTGTGTAGCATCGCAGGCTCAAGGTATTTCAATCAATGGTTTGTTTCAGTTGCTTTTTACAGCATCTAAATTGGCCTTTCCACTTATGATTAAGAATCACCATATTTTTCTGAAAGGGCTCAATAAATCTTTATAACATCATTATTTTTCATAACAGATGTAAGATGTGTGGTGGTTTTGGGTAGTAACTGTAAATTAGTTCATTTGCTAATAGGATATTTTACTATTGTGTTTCCAATAACAGTCCAATGATGTGCTGACAGTGCAATATTTTAATGAAGGGCTCCCACATAAATTTTTCCTTTTAGCTTTTGATAAACCCCATGTAGGCAGGACCATGCTGACATGAGAGGTGAATTGGGGACTCTATTCATATGTTTTCCTATGTAAATGAAAAGGCTTTCTCATATTCACCACCTGGCAAACAATTATATTAAGTGCCCTTCTGCAGCAAAAATTTCCCTTTGGTCTCAAACAGTATACATCCTGATCTTCAATCATCACTTACATGAGTAATTCTTATGCATTCAAATACTCCCATGAACATCACTAGGACAAGCTGCATGAGTAAAGATTACTTGTGAATGAGTATTTCAGGATCTGGCTCACATATACCAGAGGTTCTCAAACTTTTGTACTGACCCCTTTCACATAACAAGCCTCTGAGTGCCACCCCCACTTATAAATTAAAAACACTTTTTAATATATTTAACACCATTATAAATGCTGGAGGCAAAGTGGGGTTTGGGGTGGAGGCTGACAGCTCACAACCCCCTCATGTAATAACCTTGTTACCCCCGCAGGGGTCCCGACCCCCAGTTTGAGAACCCCTGATATATAGTAAGTGTATTGATAGCAATGTATAGTTACACACTATTCAACTTGTATATTGTGAAGTGAGGGGTGCAGATTGGGGCAGGGTGATGACCTTATAAAGGAATGGGGATTGGGTGCATTCTACAACAGAAAAAAGTTGACAGTATCTGATAGTGCAATCTGATACATTCCAAAAGTTTAAAATACTGTTTACTCTTCTGAAATATTTTTATGAGCTCCAGAACTAAAAGCTGTCTCCAGAAGGCATGATTCAGTAGAATCCAGAGCGTGGTGAATCACACCACTGGAAGGAAAATCTCCCCAGTGCACAACATTGTTTTATTACACCAATTGGTAAAATGCCCAACACCAAGTGGTGTCTTCTGTTCGAGTATAAGGAGCAAAAGATATTAACATAAGTGCACAGTATAAAATAAAATGCTGCAGGATCCATTTGCTCTGAGATTAAAGCATCCCAATATTAGCACTTTTTTTCTCTTCAAAGTGAAGACTAAGGAAATAATCCTTACATCAATCCTGCGAAGTAGGTAAATATTTCTCCCATTTAAGAGATTGGGAAAAGGTGTCAGCAAGGTTAATAAATTTGTCACAGAAGAAGACAATTGACCTTCTTGTGCTCTGGAACTTCCTGTGCTCTGACCACTAATCCCCATATGTATTTGGAACCGACCCCGGTAGATGGATCCAGGAACTGGTAATTGAAGTGGTCTAGACCTATTAATACTGATAGGATACTAATTCTAATCCAACACAGTTTGAAAGGGACCAGAATGCCATACCAATTGAGTTCTGTATTAATTTAGTTGGTGTTCACAGTCCAGTTTCCAGTGGATATATGCTTACATCACAAAACATCACTGCGATTGTGACTATTTGCAATGGCTAAAGTAGACAAACAGGAGGGGGGAGCTCTCACTGCACCAGCCAAGGAGAAAGGGGAGCACTGCTTACCCCAGCCAAAGAGAGGAGTGGGAGCTGATCCCTTGCTTTTAGCAGGGGAAGAAGAGCGCACTCTCTATTAATTTAACCCTTGAGTATTTGGAAGAAATGTTGACTCTCTCTGAAGGCATGCCAAGTTAAAAATGGACATGGAGGCGGAGTTGCCCTCTCACCACAAACGTGATCCAGGTTAGGAATGTGGCACAGTTGTGAGGCAATGTAGGGACCTTGCATTGCCACAGTGTGTGTTACAACTGTTCTGGGACAAACAGAAGATTTGTGTCCAGGCCCATTCAGAAGCTTTCAAGAGAACTACATTCACTAAAATAAATAACATAAAGTAAATAAATCTGAAGCACAGATTAAGAAATTAAATAAATGGAACATAAATAATATAGTTAAATACAACACAATGACTCTATAAAATAAATATTTTCTTAAGGCCCTTTGGAGCCTCTTTTCAGATGTAGTTCTAATGTGTGGGCCCTGATTCCCTCTCTCTTATAATGGAATAATTCCATTGAAAACAGTTACACCAGGGTAAAATGGGTTCACGGCACTGTCTAGATAACAAAACTTTCATCAATGTAATTAAAAATCTATCCAGTTACACCACTGTAAGTCCCTAATAGAGATGCACTTAAATCAGTTTAAACTGGTTTAAGGACAATTTAAATCTGTTTAAGTGCATTTATATTATGGGCTGCACCATTGTAACTGGATCAATTTTAGGTTCACCCGTGCAAGTTTTCTAACAGACAAAAGTTAGGTGAAAGAAGAATCAGACCAATGAAGTTGCATCAGGGCTGTTTTCTAGCTCCTTACACTTAGTGGCTTTAGTAATATCCTCTGAATACTAGTTGTTAAAATCTTTGTATGTTAAACACCACAACACTGGGTAGTATAGCAACAGAGGAGTTCCAAATGTGATGATCCTAAATTCTGTCTCCCTATGTATTTTGCTTTGTTTGTTTGTTTTGTTTTTTCCCTGTTTTTACCCTGTTGAACATCCTGGGATCCAATGTCGTTAATTTAAAGAAAAAAGTGTTCCTGTTTGAAATTATGGGGGAAAAACATTCAATGGGAGGAAAATTCCTAAGCAGATTGTTTGTATGTGTGCCTGGTGGGGGAGATCAAAAGTTGTTGTAAAGGCTTCCTTTTTCTCAAGTGAGATTAAAGCAGGGTTTGATTTATAATTCAAGTGTAAATCAAAGACATATTGTCAGTTTTAATTTACTTTCACTCTAAGTTTTTGTAATATGCTTAAGAACTTGAAAATACAGCTCCCCTTAACAATATTTTATCTTTTTCTATGTAGAAAACAATGGGTTTTAAAAAAGTTCACTGATGGAGAGGCAGATGGTTAAGTATACACACACAAATATAAAGCCCAAAGCTCCACCCAGTTGGTCATATTAAGGGCCAGGAGAGGCAAATGTTGGGCTTGGAAACCATGACAGTATTTCAAAGTTCTAGACAGATGTCTCTTTATTACTGGTTTAGGGCATAGTTGTTCTGGAAATTGTAAATGTTGCCTTTTGCTGTTTATTTTACATCCCTATATAAACACTGGGGCTGGGAGGGAGGAGAGAGGGAATTTTCCTATGCCTTTATAATATCCTTGCTATAAAATGTATCCCTAAATAAAAAATTTTAATCACCACCCACTATGATGAGCGCTGTTGCAGTGCAGTCATCAGTCCCCCACAGGGTGACAGGTACCACTCTTAGGCAAGTGCTGCAGGGCTTTCAGCTGCTAGACGGTTGGTCACCTGGCAAGCTCCAGACAGAACTCTGCCCAGTGCCTCCAGCCACCACTCAAAGGTCCCCAGGCACCCGCCTCCCTGACCCCCCTCCTCACCAACGGCCTTCCAACTGCCATGGCAACTTCTTCTCCTGGTGACCCGTATCCCTGCTAAGCAGGAGGAAAAGAGCAGCAGCAGATTCACCCCCAGCAGATTCACCACACTATGCTGGGACACTAAGGCTCAGCCAGTCCATTACAGTTCGGAGCCTTATCCACAGCTGGAATCACTCACGTTGACTTCAGTAGGCTCTGGCCATTCAACCCTATTTGGTGACACCTCAGTGCTTCAAATAAAACTGGTTTAAAAAACCTAACCACTCTTAAGCCTTTTCAACATTGCAAAAGACAGGTTGCTGACCACAGGCATCGGCAATAGGTGCAGCTGAACCAGTGCTGAACATTGCATGGTTGCAAGTGTAGACAAGGACACACTGTATTCAGCACCACTTCAGAAATGGTGATTTAAAAACTAGGGCCGAGATCTGTGCTGAACCTCCAGAAGGCACAGTACAGTGAGGCACAGCCCAGGAGGAGAGGTAGCAAAGGTGGATTTATGTCACCTTTGCACTCATCTGATTCAGGCTGTTTGGAGACCAAAACAGTCCCCAGCATAAATCAGAGCAGCCAGGAGCTGCTCTAAATTATCCACCTTCCACCTGCTGCCTGTGGGCTGCTCCGCAGCAGTGAAGGATCTCCACAGCTACACATGTTTTGGGTAAAAAGGAAATTCCCATGACAAGCCCTCACCCCATGCCAGGACTTGCAAGGATGCCTGTGCTGGCTAAGGGTCTTTTATCGTATTGTACAGGTGCAATAGTAGCAGATAGAATCCCGCCCTAAGTCTTTATCACAGTGAAGATAAACCCTTAGTTGCCCTGATAGGAGCAAAAGCATAATTGCCAAAATGGAGGGGGACACATGCACCCGCAGTAGCGGCTTGGGAAAATGTCACTGTATTGACACTGTTATAACTGTTGAGAATGCTATTTATTATAGGAAAAAATAGACTCATCAGGTTCTCCAAAACTTGAAACTGAGCCCTCACAGTTGTGAAGAACAGCTTGAAAATGTGACCAAGTGTACCCGAAAGGTTCAAGAACCAGATCCCCAAATTCATTATTTTTGTTAAAATCTCATGATTTTTAGTGTGAGAGTTAGCCCTGATGGGACCTTCTAAAGTGTATAGTTACAATAGATTCCATAGCACTAATGGGTGAGAGAAACCTCTGCTTTCAACAGGATGGAGGTAAATCTTAAATCTCTATCTGTACATCTGTGTGTGTAGTACGAAGGCCAAAACCTCTTGACCCTTTAAATTAATTATGATAGTTTCAGTATTGAGTCAGGTCCACCAGTTGTCCCAACAGTGCAGTTACCCCTTTAACCATCTACTCTTTAGAAAAACAAGTTCCCTTCAGAGATCTGTCTGCTGGAAGCATAGCCCATGGATCTGGTCTTCAATGGAGGCCATTTCCCCGCCACTTGGCTTAGTAAAATAGCTCTTCCCTAAGCTGCCAGTAACTCTCTACTGATTCTGTGAGCATCCCATTCAGCTCTTAAGTTGGCTTTCTGGTTCTTCAGGGCAGCTTCCTCTAAGACCCTGACCCTGAAGATTCATCTCTGTACTGGCCTCCATGTGCTTGGCGTCACAGATTGCTGGTCTTGTCATCGAATGTTGGTCATGGAATCATAGAAATGTAAGGTTGAAAGTCATCAAGTCCAGCCCCTTGTTCTGAGGGTGGACCAAGTATATCTAGTTCATCCCTGACAGGTGTTTGTCCAACCTGTTCTTAAAAGCCTGCAGAGATGGGGATTCCACAAACCTCCCTGGGAAACCTATTCTAGAAATTAAGTACTCTTTTATCAAGATAGATTTTCGTAATGTTTAACCTAAATCTTCCTTGCTGTAGGTTAAGTCCATTACGTCTTGTCCTAACTTCAGTGGAGAACAATTGATCACTATCCTCTTTATAACAGACCTTAACTTATTTGAAGACTATTACCAGTCCTCCTCCTTTTCCCAAGACAGAACATGCCCAGTTTTTCAAACCTTTCCTCATGGGTCAGGTTTTCTAAACCTTTTATCATTTTTGTGGCTCTCCTCTGGGCTCTCGCTCTCTTTCACTCTTTGCAAAACCTTGGACTTCATCATTACTCAAGAGTGGACTTTGTGCCCTATAGTTTCAAAGCATTTTAAATCTGAATGGCTAAGGCACTTCAAACATGTATTATACACTCTGAAGTATCATTAATGGGGAAGCTCCAATGTCATTACAAGATCTGAAGAAATAGCATCTGGATGCAACACAAGAAATTGTCAAACATCTAATGCTCTAATGGGGCCATGAGAAATTAATGGGCTGGAAGTTATGGCTGTAGGTTGGAAGGAGGGAAGCTATAGTGGGGTCAGGGGTGACTTATCTGAACCTAAAGAAGGTTTAGATTCTATTCCGTATGGGACGCACATAGTTTTGGGCTGGTTATTGTATTTCAACAAGGGGTTGTCCGTCCCATTTTCTAATCCAATGAGAGATGCTGATTCCCTGGGCCACCTTGGGGCAAGACCATGACCTTTCTGTACTTCAACCTAGTCTGCTATAAATTTAACCAAGCAGCAAGCCACTGAAAAGCAAATGCTGAATCTGAGCTAATTACATTTTAAAAACTCTTCTGTATTGTTTGAAAGGGAGATTGGGAGATGGGGGTAGGTGGGTGGGAAAGCCTATGAAGAAAAGCTTGTTTGTACCTTACACACTGGACGAAGTGTTCCTCTCTGTGAAAGCATGACCCATGCTGTGCTGCCAGTGGTCACCATGACTTTGGCTATCTGGTGAGTTAGTACCTGTTATCTGAGTTAGTACCTGTCAAACCAGATAAAGCTGCCTTTATAATCTTAGTCTGGTTTAGATTTCTACCCTCAACTGCCCCCTCCCCAAAGTTTGAAAGAAGACTATGTGTAATTTGCTTATTTTGGCTTGCTTGTCCCCCTTTTGTACTTTTCTACCCCCTGTTTTTTGATAGGAAACCTCTTCCCTGCTTACTTGCATCTCTGGGAAATGTCCCAAGAGATACTAAATTCTCAGAGGACGAATGCATTCCCTGTGCCAAGAGAGATCCATTAAAGTGTGCTTCTAAAACTTTAAATTACACATAAAAATTATGGAGGACACTGTCATATGTCAGATCAGAATATGTTTTATTGGCTGCTGTGTAAATAAACACAGACTGGTGCTTGATGTGGTTTCCCACAGTAATTGCACTAGGCTCTCATCTGTTGCAATTTTCACTGACTGTGTCATCTGCTGCCCTAACTACAGGTTCTAGGAAAATCCCTCTGTTCATTTTTAGCTCTTTATAAAACCAAAAAAGATTAGAATAAAGAGTCACAGTAGCCATCAAACAACCTTAAAATCAATACTTAGTAACTTCATAAGACTATATAAAGTGAGCATATATCTTGTTTTCTCCAGGACAGTCCTATTTTTTCAGGATTTTGTCCCAGAATTTGGAGCAAGTCTCCCATTCTATGCTCAGCAGCTCCCTTTGTTCTTCTTCCATAGCACAGGTTGCTGCTGTGGGCTCTTGGAAGACATTCTTCCCAGCCACTTGAGGAGATTCTCCTCAACACAGAGCCTGATCCTGCCTATATGACAAGTACCACACCTTCGCCTGCCCACCCTGTACCTTGACTGACAGATGCCCTATGTTTTTTATTTGGAAAATTTTATTCACTTTATATTGATGAGGGAGTCTGGACAGCTTATTCCAATGAAGTAGACTGTACTGTGGTAATAGTTCTACATTTACTATAGCACCCTTTATCTCAAAGCACTTTAAAAATTATGCCCCCAGTTTATCCTCTGTCGATCCACACCCTGAGGACTCCTTTCTTGTCTGGATTTCTGAATTTTCAGAGTAGCAGGTGGAGTGCTGACTCTATGGCCCCATTTTCCCCTTCCCTGTCTCTGAGCAGATGTCCTCTACCCCCATCCAAGGATGCCCTCAGGCTCCGCGAATGGCTGGGAGCAGGAAGGATACCACCATTTCCTCCTTCTTATGTAGGTTTCCATGCAGAAATCTAAGCAAAAAGTTACTTCAACTCAGAGTTGTATTGCCTTCTTCTTGGTCCCCTCTGCAGCTGTCACTGAGCAGATTTCAGGGACCAAAGTGGACAAATGCCCAGTGGTTTTGGTGCAGGGAGATAAATTACATCCTAATTTGATAACTGTTTATATACAGAGAGAGATCCATAACGATTAGCGCTGATTATCATGAAAGACTACATAAAGAGTGTTTTGTTAAAGAGAGAGTAAAATGAAAGGAGGGTGAGAGGGAGGTATGTGTTTTAGTGCATAAGGAAAGGGATATTATTCCAGGCACACAAATCAGCATGAAATGTGAGTGGAAGAAAGATGTGAGGTAATTTTATAATATCGTGCAGTTTAACCAGATCAAAGGTATTAGACACAGATGCTTGGTATCACAGGGAGAGAAACTGTAACCAGTATAAACAATGGCTGGTGGCGAGCCAGCCGTTCAAAATAAACTCTTAAAAGCAAGATCAGCCTCAAGCCAAGTAAGGAAAAATGTCCCCAAACTTACCAAACCATAGGACAAGAAATCAGCAAGACTAGGAACAAATACAAACAAAATAGTGAATTTTATATGAAAACACTGTACCTGAATCAAGCAATTTAAAACATTGAGAGGGGAAATAATATTTCACAGCAAGCAGAAATGAAATGATTGATTTGGAGAGAACTTCATGTGCCGCTCTCATGTTTTGAGTTACCTTGATTAGAGGAGTTTGGAATCTAAATTGTTTCTTGTTTGTTACCTGTTGTCTTCTTTGTCACAATGGTTCCCATGATTATCATACTTCATCATCTTCTGGCTTTGGAATTCTACGAGGCAAGAAAAGAGTGTGGGGAAAATATCAAGGGGGAAATTTTATCTCTCTTGATATTCTACCTCGCTTCATAGTCCAACAGTTCACTCCACATCCTATCCCACCCCATTTGTTCACAAAACAGTGTTTTTAAAAGTTTAGACTTTACACAAAAAACCCCCCAAAAAAACACACCAACACAAACTGTACAGCCAGTCTTGTGATTTAGTCAGACTGCTGCTCATCACGAGTGCAAGTCAGCCCATGATAGTGTTACTACAGGAAGTATAGCTTGCTACAGAATCTTCTGTGCCCGTTTGTTACACGTTTAACAACATATATTAGTGTACATGCTACAAAATTTATGCATACATTTCCACTCATCATTTGGGGTGAGAGGGTGGAGTGCTTGTAGACAAGTCAATACTATTGGTTTCAACACTGCTTAAATGAGAGGCTGGCTTATATGGAAGAAATCTTACATGTGAGTGTGTATAACAGGTGTCGGCAACCTTTCAGAATTGGTGTGCCAAGTCTTCATTTATTCACTCTAATTTAAGGTTTTGCTTGATGTTTTTAGAAGGTCTCTCTCCAATATATAACTAAACGATTGTTGTATGTAAAGTAAAATTTTTAAAATGTTTAAGAAGCTTCATTTAAAATTAAATTAAAATGCAGATCTTATCAGTTTAGTGTGATTCTTGCCCTTGCTTTTCCTTGCTGAGTTTTCCAGTGTCTGGCACGTATTTGGGTCCTTTAACCTGCACACAGGCTTCTGAATGATCAGTTAACCGGCTCCGAGAGGGAGAGAGGACAGATTTCATATGTGAAAATACCTGTTCACACAGGTATGTGGATCCAAATGCTGAAAGCATTGCAAACGCAATTTTCTTCAAACCATTAAATTTCACTGGCAGGGACATCCAGCAGGTCAGAATAGAGGCCCCATGATCTCTCTGGGTAGCTTCAAGTGCACTCCGCAGATCTCCAAACTTTGATGCCCACAATTCTGAGCTTTTTAACTGAATGAGCTGCATTTCGAAATCTTCAGCACCCATCCACTGAAATACAGACAAATCCAAGTCGCTTTCATTGAACTTTTCAGGTTTAATTAGAAAAGAAAGCATTGGGCCAAATTGCTGGAAATCTTTAAATCTGTCAGAAAATTCTGATTTCAGTTCTTCCATGTACATTTCAATCTCATCGACACTGACAGTGCAACATGTCAATAGCTCTTTTATGTGTTGGAAGTAGCGGAAAGTCGAAGTTCGAATATCCCGAGAAAAAACTGCTAGTTTTACAACAAATGCCTTCCAGGTTTCATAAAGATCCAGAACCGTTTGCCCTGCACCCTGGAGACAGAGGTTGAGTTCGTTTAGGTGAGCGGTGATGTCAATTAGAAACATGAGCTTACACAGCCATTTATCATCATCCAGTTTGGGGTAGTTTTGTCCTTTTTCTGACAAAAAGGCCTTGATTGCATCAAAGCAGTTGACAAGGCGCACCAAAACTTTGCCACAACTTAGCCACTAAATGCTGCTGTGAAGTGGAATGTCGTTATAAGCATTGTCAATCTCTTCTAGCAGTGCTTGAAACTGTCTGCGAGTCAATGCAGATTGCGCAACAAGGAAATTCACAATTCGCACCACTGAATTCATCACATTATTAAGCTCTGAATTAGAAATTTTAGCACACAGGTTTTCTAGATGGATGATACAGTGAAATTTGACTGTCGGGTGGCCAATTTGATCTTCAAGTAACTTTACAAATCCCTTCTGTTTTCTGACCACAGCAGGAGCACCATCTGTTGTCACACAAAATATTTTTCTGATGTCAACTCCTCGTTCTTCAAAATGGTTTACAAAACTTTCCACTATATCTTTCCCCTTTGTTGTGCCATGCAGGGGTTTTAGGCAACAAAATTCCTCTTGGATTTCATTAGAAGCACAATATCTTGCAACAACTGCCAAACATGGAACGTCATTTATATCCATTCTCTCATCAACTGCTAAGCACTGCTGTGTCTTTTAATGCAGTTGTCTGTTTTTCGTTAATGTTTTCTGCCATTTCGCTTACACACCTCTCAACTGTTCTGGCAGAGACAGGCAGTTCTTCTATTCTAGATACACATCTTTATTTGGCAAATGATTGAACAAAACCTCCAAACTGCTGAGAAAAACTTCTTTTATATATTCCCCATCTGTAAATGGCTTTCTGTTTTTTGCAGTGCACTGTGCAATCTTGTAACTTCCTTCTGTGGCTTGATTTTTACTTACACTTAAGCATTTAAAAACACTGCTTTGCTTCTCATATCCTGCTACTGCCTTTTTGATCAATTCAGTCTTGTCTGCTTCATCAAGAAAGGTTTTCTTGTGCTTCGTTTGAAAATATCGTCGAACACTTGATGTGCAACAAACAACACTCACAACAGAAAGCACAAACAGAACGGTCCTTCTTTTAAAAAATTCAAATGTGTCTGTCCAAGAAGGCTGAAATGAATGAACATCTAACTTTGCTTTCTTAGGAGCTGACATTTTGTCAAATGTACCCCTCAACTTACAGTGGAAAAAAAATCGCGACAGACAGCACGCACAATGTCAAACACAATGAGCTGTTCCACGTGACGTGATAGTGATGTAAGCAGAAAATCAGGACTTAAAAATATCCCAGTACAGTGGCGCTGGAATAAATTTTAAGGTGGGGGTGCTGAGCTGTGCCCGCTCTTGCCCTGTCTGCACCCCTCACTGCCCCAGGCTGGGGCCAGTGGGCCACAGCTCGGGATGGCTGCAGAGCCCCGGGCTGAGGCCAAGAGCAGAGCCCTGGACTGGCGGCCGGGACCCCAGGATGGCAACAGAGCCCCTGGGAACAGTGGTCGGGACCCGGGCAGTGAACACCACTCAAAATCATCTCGCGTGCCGCCTTTAGCATGCGTGCCATAGGTTGCTGACCCCTGGTGTATAACTTCTTGCCCATCCCCATTCTATAGCACCTTGCCTCTAAGGATCTCAAAGTGATTTACAAACTTTATTTAAATAATATTTATATTATGAAATACAAGTACTAGCTGTGGCCTTACCCATTATGTTGGAAACACACACTTATTATCTGTTCTCTTGTCAGAAATAATAGAAAGTAGGGAATCCGCTGCTAAAGGTGACATGCAAAAGATTTTGCAATAGATACAGCTGCTGTGTGCTGTGGTACACTAAACCTCTCATGCTTCTCCAAAGCACCTGCTGTATCACAGCTTGGAGGCAGGTGCTGAAGGTGCTTCAGCTGCTAGGCCGTATAGCCGCTAGCCCTGGTAACTCCCAACAAGCACTGAGACACGTGGATAAAGGGATATTTTTACTTGGGTCGGCGGGAAAAGGAAAGGTTGCAAATTCCCTAGGTACAGTGGCTTAACCAATTATAATTCAAGGTAAAACTGTAGTGGTTCCTAGCTTGGCTTCTGGGGATAGTCCAACAGAGGATTATGGCTCCTCAGCCCTAGTACCTTGGGTGCCTTTGCCAGTAGGGAAGTAGGTAACTTGCAGGTTTCCTTGCAGGGACCAGTCCGTGGTGTCTGTCTTTGGGGCCCCTCTGCATTGTTTCGCTGCTGGTAAAGCAGCAGTTCCTCTACAGCTGCTGAAAATGGGCTGCTCCAGTGGCAGTGGTGGCTAGGCTAGATGGCCCCCCAGTGCCTGGCTGTATACAAGGATAGTATTCCCTTTCGTTGGGTCCAATCCCTAATCAGAGCACATTGACCACTTCCCAGTCTAGTCACCAATGTATAGGGCACGTTACCTGCAATAGCCTTCTTCAGGCTCCTGTCCCTTTAGCAACCTGATCTAGCTGCTGGCTCTATGTCCCCAAAAGTTCTCTTCAAACCCCTCTCTGCTCTATTTCTGCTGCTCCCCACAAGTTCTGTGCAGCCCTGTGTCCAGCTTCAATGTCTGCCATCACAGCCTGCTCCACATGCAGCTCTTCATCTTCTGCTCCCTTGTTTGGCTTCTCCGCAGCCTGCTTCCCTGCTCTGCTCCCAGCTTGCCACTCCATCCCTTTCTCAGTTGACCATACAGCTCCTCCAGCTCCAGCATATAGGGCTAACTTAGCTGACATGAGCAGACCCAAGTTAAGACAAGATATGCCTGACCAAGTAACTGCGGAACAAACCCAAACAAGTAATTGCTGAAACAACTAACTATTGTGAATTTGTTTTAGCTTTTTGTTGCCCTTACTTACAAACTGTTGTGGGAATGTGTGTAGTAAACAAAGTAGGCAGGAACACCCTGAACTAATAAGCTTGCTTTACACAATCCACAAAGTGGCTGGTCCTTACATGCAAGAAGTATAGATGTTAATAGCTCAGAAAGGCGTATATAAACTGTGTAGTGTGTGATATGAATTGGAATTGTGGTATCACCCTGAACCTAACCCCTGCATCTTGGCCTGGCCTTTGTGGGCAAAGAACTGTTACTTGCCTAATAAAGCAACCTGACTGATGAGCTGGAGTTGAACTGAGTTTTTGGATCCCAGAAAACTGGATGAGGTATTCTGGATAAGCCAAGTGAGACCAGGTCTACAAGGGAATCCCAACACAGCTTTCCAGCTCTGCTCTCAGCTTGCCATGCAGCCTCTTCAGCTTGTCCTGGTCTTTTTTCCCAGAGAGAGGTTGCTTCTTGGGTGAAGTTCTTTCAGAGTTTCTGCCCCCTGTCTCTATTGGCTAAAGGAAGGAGATATACCTCTGTGTGTCCATCCTGGAGAATCACAGGTCAATGGTCAGGGAATTTGAGTGCTTTATATCAATTTAGTTAAGGAATCAAGGCAGAAGATCTAAACTAAAACTCAAAAATTAGTGATGGAATGGACAAAACAGAATTTTTTGGGGTCAAAATCACTTTGGGAAAGAATGGTAACAAAGACTCCGTCTAGTGCTTGGAGTCTGCTACAGACCCCTCAGGATCCAATTTGGATATGGATAGAGACCTCTTTAATATTTTTAATGAAATAAGTACTACTGGGAATTGTGTGATTATGGGAGACTGATTTCCCAGATATAAATGGGAGGCCAAATGCTACCAATAATGGTAGGGTCCAGATATTTCTGGATGTGATAGCCAACAGATTTCTTCACCAAATAGTCATCAAACCAACAAGAGGTGATGCCATTTTAGATTTAGTATTGGTAAGTAGTGAGGACCTCAGAAGAACTGATTGTAAAGCACAACTTTTGTTTGAGTGATCATGAGTTAATTCCATTTAAACTAAATGGAAAGGTAAACAAAATATTATGGGAATTAGTTAGGGAAGTAGACTGGACTGAAGAACTCAAAGATCTGAATGTGGAGGAGGCTTGAAATTACTTTAAGTCATAGTTGCAGAACTATCTGGAGCCTGCATCCCAAGCAAGGAAAAAGATTCCGAAGGAACTGTTGCAACCCACACTGGATGAACAAGCATCTTAAATAGACTATTAAGAGAAAGCCGAAAGCCTACAAAGAATGGAAGAAGGGATGGATCAGCAAGGAAAGCTACTTCTTGGAGGTCAAAAAGTGTAGGAAAAAAAGTGAGAACTGCCAAAAGACAAGCGGAGCTGGACTTTGCAAAGGAAATTAAAACCAATAGTAAAAGATTCTTTAGCCATATAAATAAAAAGAAAACAAGGAAAGAAAAAGTTTAAAAAGTTTAAAAAAGTTTAAGGATGGGGTGGAGATTAAGAATAATCACGATGTGGTCTAAACAAATACTTTGCCTCAGTTTTTAGTAAGAGTATTGAGAAACTTCTGGGCAATGGCAGAGTGGCTTATGTGAATTAGGGTGACCAGACAGCAAGTGTGAGAAATCAGGACAGGCGGTGGGGGGCAATCGGCGCCTATAGAAGAAAATGCCCCATATATCGGGACTGTCCCTTTAAAATAGGGACATCTGGTCACCCTAATGTGAATAAGGATATGAAAGAAGAAATTACCACATCCATGGTGGAAACCAAACTCGGAGTTTAATGGGATCAAATCATGGGGCCTGACAATCTCCATCCAAGAATATTAAAGGAACTGACACATGAAATTGCAAGCCCAATAGCAAGGAGTACTGGAAATATAGTACCTGTATTTAAGTTAAAAAAAAAAAGTGATTTGGGAAGCTACAGGCCCACTAGTTTGACCTCAATTGTATGCAAGGTCTTAGAACAAATTTTGAAGAAGAGAATAACAAGAATTTTAGTTATAAGCTGGGGACACATCAATTAGAAGTAACGGAGGAGGAGAAGGACCTTGGAGTATTGGTTGATCATAGGATGACTATGAGCTGCCAATGCGATATGGCTGTGAAAAAAGCTAATGCGGTCTTGGGATGCATCAGGAGAGGTATTTCCAGTAGGGATAAGGAGGTTTTAGTACCATTATACAAGGCACTGGTGAGACCTCACCTGGAATACTGTGTGCAGTTCTGGTCTCCCATGTTTAAGAAGGATGAATTCAAACTGGAACAGGTACAGAGAAGGGCTACTAGGATGGTCTGAGGAATGGAAAACTTGTCTTATGAAAAGAGACTCAAGGAGCTTGGCTTGTTTAGCCTAACTAAAAGCAGGTTGAGGGGAGATATGATTGCACTCTATAAATATATCAGAGGGATAAATACCGGAGAGGGAGAGGAATTATTTAAGCTCAGTACCAATGTGGACACAAGAACAAATGGATATGAACTGGCCACCAGGAAGTTTAGACTTGAAATTAGACGAAGGTTTCTAACCATCAGAGGAGTGAAGTTTTGGAATAGCCTTCCAAGGGAAGCAGTGGGGGCAATGATCTATCTGGCTTTAAGATTAAACTCGATAAGTTTATGGAGGAGATGGTATGATGGGATAACATGGTTTTGGTAATTAAATATTCATGGTAAATAGGCCCAATGGCCTGTGATGGGATATTAGATGGGGTGGGATCTGAGTTACCCAGGAAAGAATTTTCTGTAGTATCTGGCTGGTGAATCTTGCCCATAGGCTCAGGTTTAGCTGATCGCCATATTTGGGGTCAGGAAGGAGTTTTCCTCCAGGGCAGATTGGAAGAGGCCCTGGAGGTTTTTCGCCTTCCTCTGTAGCATGGGGCACGGGTCACTTGCTGGAGGATTCTCTGCTCCTTGAAGTCTTTAAACCATGATTTGAGGACTTCAAATAGCTCAGACATAGGTGAGAGGTTTTTCGCAGGAGTGGGTGGGTGAAATTCTGTGGCCTGCATTGTGCAGGAGGTCAGACTAGAAAATCATAATGGTCCCTTCTGACCTTAGTATCTATGAATCTATAAAGACATAGAGGTAAACAATGATTGGAATAACATACAACATGGTTTTACTGAAGGTAGATTATCCCAGATCCCTTTCTTTGACAAGACAGTTCCTTTTCTGGACAAAGGAAATGCCGTAGATCTAATCTACCTGGATTTCAGGAAAGTATGGCATATATACAGTTCCACCTGGGAAATTTTGTTAAACTGGAGAAAATGGGGATTAATACGAGAAACAAAAGGTGGGTAAGGAACTGGTTAAAAAGGACACTACAAGGGTCAAGCTGAAAGGTGAACTGTCAATGTGGAGGGAGGTTACTAGTGAAGTTCCTCAAGGATCAATCTTGAGATCAATTTTTATTTGACATTTTCATTAATGACCTTGGCACAAAAAGTGGGAATGTGCTAATAAAATCTGTAGATGACACAAAGTTGGGGGTTTTGCCAATAGAGAGGAAGACTAGAATGTCATACAAGAAGATTTGGATGACCTTGAAAATTGGAGTAATAGAAATGGGATGAAATTTAATGGTGCAAAGTGCAAGGTCATTCACTGTCATCAGCTGGAAATGACAGAGGAGGAGAAAGACCTGGGTTTATTGGTTGATCAGAGGATGACTATGAGCTACTCATGGGATGCGGACAGGAAAAAGACTAATGCAATCCTAGAGAGCATCAGGCGAGGTATTTCCAGTAGAGATAGAGAAGTGTTACTTCCATTGTACCAGGCACTGGTGAGACCTCATCTGGAATAGTGTGTGCAGTTCTGGCCTCCCATGTTTAAGAAAAATGAATTCAACTGGAACAAGTGCAGAGATGATCAGAGGGATGGAGATCCTACCTTGCAAGATGGGACTTGAGGAACTTGGCTTGTTTAGCCTGAGCAATGCTGGCACAAGAACAAATGGATATAAGCTGGTCATTAAGCTTAGGCTTGAAATTAGATGAAGGTTTCTAACAATCAGAGAAGTGAATTTCTGGAACAGTCTTCCAAGCGGAGTAGTGAGGGCAATAAACCTAACTTGTTTCAAGGCTGAGCTTGATAACAGAGAGCATGGTATGATGAGGTTGCCTTCTATGGCATATAGCTAATCTGGAACTGCTATTAGCAAATATCTCCAATGGCCAGAGATAGGATGCAAGAAGGGGATGGTTCTGAGCTACAACAGAAAATTCTTTGCCAGGTGTGTGGTTGGTAGTTTTCACCCACATGCTCAGAGTCTAACTAATTGCCATATGTGGGGTCGTGAAGTAATTTGCCCCCAGTAAGATTGGCAGAGGGCCTGGGGATTTTTTACCTTCCTTTGCAGCATGGGTCACTTGCTAGTTTGAAATAATGGTGGATTCCCAGTAATGTGACATCTTTAAATCAAGATTTGAGGACTTTGGAAACTCAGCCAGAGGGATGGGCCTAATACAGGGCTTCATGGATGAAATTCTGTGGCCTGAAACATGCAGGAAGTGCTAGATGATCATGATGGTCTCTTTGGGCCTTAAACAGATGTCAGTGTATTAAGCATTGCAAGAGTTGTAATGATGCTTATGGATCACTGCCACTTGTCTATAAAATTTACTTGGGAAGAGCGATTTTCAAGCAGTTTGATCCTGATGAACTGCCCAGATGACCAGACTAAGAGCAGATTGAGATGAGAGGGAGCATGGAGGGGAAAATATGAACACAAATATGTTGATTCTGATGGCGTTACACTTAGCTTTAAGATTCAAAGCTTTCTTTGTTTTCTCCCTCTTTAGCTTTTAGCAGCTTCTTCCTTTCTGCCAGTCTGTCCTTCCTCTCCAGATGCTCCTAGATACTGGGAGCTTTATTTTTCATTCTCCCCTAACATCTTGAAATGTGATTCTATGGTATAATTCCCTAGAGAACAAAAACTCACTATTAAAATGTTCTTTTCCCTACCTGGCCATACTATACATCACTGCAATCCAATTTTTGATATGAAAAATTATTCATTGAGATAAGAGAATTTCTATAGGAACCCAGTAAAATCTCTAATTTCTTCTATTAATGAGGAATCCCATTGTAGATTACTGAGTTTTCTGTGTGAATTAGCATGTAAGTGATTATAAATTTAAATGCTGTGCACAGGTAACATACATATCTTTAAAAACAGATTTAGACAAAAGCCAAACAAACCCCTGTCACTTAAGTCATGAGCAAAAGAAACATAATACAATAAATGTGATCATGGTAATGTGTTCTGTATACGCATCATGCACATTGCCACATTAGACACTTCCAGAAGGAAGTCATACAACTACTCTATCAGGTTCTGACTGTGTCGAAGTAAGCTGTGCCCTTTCTTTCACAATGGGATGGTGGTGGGGGGAACTTTCTCAGAAAGATCTCATTGCTCTAGTCTTTCTGACAGCAGATTCGTAGCCTTGTTCTAGGGTACAACTTAAATATGTGTTGTTCGAACATGTTAGCTACACATTTGAACTAACATGTTCTAAAAGTCTAGTGTAAACAAGCAGTGCATGGCTTAACACATGCTAAGCTGGTCAAGTTATAGCCAGGAACACAGGTACAAATTCCATCTGTTGGAAAAATTCCAACTGATATGATTATTGTGTCTGATGGATGACCATACAACTGGGTGGATGACCAGTCTGCATTCTGGTTTTATAGTATTGTAGTGATTTTGTAGCATTCTGATTTTCCTTACCGATCAGAATGGAAGTGTGGATACATCAAGTTAAGCACCTGAATCCAAATAAGTGGCCTGAGTTTCACAGCTTCCAGTCACCTTGACCATATATAACTCCCAATAACTTATTGTTGCTTGTTGTTATAATATTGTGTGTTAGGTTATTGCAAGAAGGCTTTTGCAAAAAAAGTGAGTCTTGCCACATACTCTGAAATGGTCATATGTGGGATCAGTCTTTTATCTGATACATTGTTCCACCTTCAATTGAGAATGCTTTCTCTCCTCAGTTGATCTGACACCATGATTAGTGTTAGCTGTATTTGTCTCAGAGGACTATAGCTGCTTCAGTTGGTCACAAAGGGAGATGCTGTCTGTAATCCCATCAGCCATCCCTCAGCCTGAGGATCTTTAAAGATGACGACCAGGCCTTGAAAACCAAGAACTGGCACCAGAACTGCATTAGGAATTTGATGAAGATGTCAGAAACCAGCATGCTATGTTCTCAGGGTTTTCTTCTTGCTAAGGAGGGCTGCTGCATTTTTACACTAGTTGGAGCTTCCATGTTGCTTCAGCCCTAGACAGAATGAGTTAGAATAGTCTAACCTGGGTATGATGAACATATAGATCCTTGAGTGAGAGGAAGATGAGTAGTTTCCTGGCAAGTTGTGGGCAGAGAAAGGCACTTCTCACTATTGTTGCTACCTGAGTATGCAGTAGAAAGTCAATATAAGTGATGCAGAATAGGGATAATATGGTCCTGTTTTCAGGGAGTGAGAGTAATCTGGCTTCAGAATTCTACACCACTTTAAATTTAGAGAGTTAAGATTTAGAAAGAGGGAAACTGCAATAGTTAAGTATTGAGGGCATAAAATGTGTATTATAGCAGGGACTCCAGATAAGGACAAACTCTTGTAATTTTCTGAAGTAGAATAGGCAGATTTATGAACAAGGTATGAAAGAAAAATAAAAAATGAGTAACATTTTTGGTCTTATGAGCAAAGTTTAGATTAGTTAGAGATATGGGACAAGCAAGACTTTTTAGCTAACAGGATGAGTTCAGTAGTGATTTCCCCCTAGCTAGCCAGAGAAAGAAGGCACAGTGGAGAACCAGTAAATGAAGAAGTAGAATTGAATGTCAAGTACTTATCATAACCAGTCACTCCAAAACCTCAGCAAAGACCTGGTATCGTCGCTTATCTCAAATAGTTCCTCAGGGGGACACAATGTTCACAGGGGCACTACATCAGACAGCGTTCAAGTTTTTGCCTGGGCTCTCCATATTCACATTTGGCACCATTTCTCAGCTTCCACCTGGTCATATTGTCACCAGTCTTTGCCACACAACTTCTTGTTTGATTTAGAGCACATCATTGTTTTACTTTGAGGTCAAGAGTCTGGGGGCAGTTTTTCTGAAGGAACGAGGTTCTCCAAGATCATCAGCATGTCCTGCCATTTTCTGCTATTTTGTGATAAGGAATTCTCAAAGGCAAAGCTCTTTCTGGACTTCAGCCTCTTGGGTGTTGGAATGTGCCCAGGAAGTGGGCGTCTTGGATCATACATCTATTGATGTCTCTCCTTTTTAATGAAGGCATCCTGCCTCCCTGATGGTAGTACAATCCCAGCAAGGCAGTATAGCGACAGTGCAGGAGTCAATTTCAAAGTCCAAAGGATTGATTGAATGTCAATTTTGTATGCATGTGTCATGGGGTGCAACTGGATGATGCCTCCCACTGGCAATTCTGGGGATTAGCTCTGCTCAGTTCAGCACCCCCTTTCTTCTCTGTCACCGTTGCAGCTCTTCTTCCACCCACAGAGTCACAGCACAGCTGCTTTGTGAATTGTCCCTCCGGCTAGGTCACACTGTGATTCCCCTACTGGGAGAGTCTTTCAGAGTCTCTCTCCACAAGCAACGTCAGGCAGTCCTCAAGCCCACTGCCCTGACTATGTCACTCCTGCTGTGGATGGTACGGGCCCACCCTTTACTCTGGGTTCCAGTCCCAGGCCCTATAGCAAGCAGTTAAGGTCTGTGGTTACGTCAACTTTACTGCTCTTGCCCCAGACTACTTCCTACCATGCTTCTCCAAGCTTTTCATTCTCTAGCCTTCCTAGTCAGACCCCACTCTCTTTGGCCTACCAGGTAAACCCTTTCTCAGGGGTTCCTATCCCCCCCTCCTTCTCCTTTATGATCAGGAGAGAGACTGTAGACCTCCTCCCTACAGCCTCCTACACTTTTCCCAGCCTCCTGGCTTTATAGAAGCCCCACCTGTTCCCTCACAGGTGAGTTTCCTTCTAATTAGCACCCTCCACACAGCCTAAATCTCCCTCCTGTTTGCAGCTTAATTGGTTGATTGGACCCATCTGGCCTAATTCAACTCTCTCAGGACTGGTGTAGGGAGTACACCCCATCACAGCATGGCTCAAATGTGACCATATCAGGGCATAGTACTGCACAGCTGATTAACACAGGGTGAGACTGGTTGCTCAGAGTATTTTGGGGTTAGCTTCCCACTTTGTGTTGGCTGGTTTCTGAGGTATACAATTCCTGGAGCTCACTTTCCTTTTCAGCTTCTTGATGTGCTCTTTGAATGTCAGTGACCCTAAGGTACACCAGATATTCATAGTGCTCAAAGATTGTACTGGGCAATATCTGGAGTTTTTGCTTGGCCTGATGGCATTTCAGCTGGAAGATGCACACTTCTGTCTTGATAGGGCTGACATTCAGAAACCATATGTGATAGTATTTTCCAAGTACACTCAAAGAGCCACTTAAAAATCTGCTCAGTGTCTTCAAATCTTTTCAGCTGTGTGGTGATGCGAAGATCATCTGCTTAAATGAATCTTCGCACATTGGGGAATTCTGGTTGGTCATTTGTGTGGACATTAAACAGCAAGAGTGATAGCACTGACCCTTCGGGTAATCCATTTGACCAGGAGAGGACCTGGACCATTTTGCTATTTCTCAAAATTCTTGCCAATTTCAGTAAAAGTGTACTGCGGTTCATTGTTGTAAGAAGCCAACAGATCAACAAACACATGCTCTGTAATTTTGCAGATTTCCAAGCCATCTTTGATGTATTGAGTTAGGTTTGCAACTTGGCTGCAGCATGAATGTCCTGGACAGAAACCTGCGTGGTCATCTGTCAGCTGCCCTTCCACTATTGGTGTTGTTCTACCTATCAGCATCTACTTCTACCTATAGCTTGTGGATTGAGCAAAGTAATGATACTGGGTGGTAACTCTAAAAAGAGTTAGGGTCTTCAAGTAGTTGTAGTGGTGCTATCAATCAATCACTTTGACCTGTCTTCACAGCCTGGGTATCTGCATTGTCTCTGTGCAAGAGTTAAAGAAGTCATAGAGCTATTTCTGTGCTCTCATCCTGCAGAGTAGTAATAGTCCACTAGATAGACCATTGAGTCCAGCTACCTTTCCACATTTCAGGGTTTTCATGGCTGTTGTCAGCCCCTTAATTTTCAGCTGCTCATCGTAGACTTTGCTGTCTCTGAGGAGTGAGCTAACTTGTTTCATTCTGCATTTTGCTTTGTGGGCTTGTTTACCAATTAGAATAAGTTGGTGTGCAACTTGGTTTGGAGAGTCTGTGACAATGTACGTTGGTTGTTATCCATCCAGGTTCAGTTTACGAATGGTGACCAATGGTGATCACTCCTGTTAGGAGGATTCTTTGGGCTGTAAAGCCCCAGAGGTTTGGCATGTCTTGTCCTTTCATAGGCAGGTTCATATGATATTAAACAATGCTTCCAAAGTTCTAAAAGTTTTCCTGAAGTATAGGATTGGGGACCATGACTACATTGTGTTTGCTGCCACTGAGGACATGGCCTCTTTTCATTGGTCTGTTGACAAATTTGGTTAATCAGCACTGGAAGAAGAGGCAGGCTGTCCCTGGGAACGGTGACCCTGTACCTGGGAATGTGGGGATTTCTGAGAGTAAAGCACAGGGTGGAATGGCCGTGGCAGAGACTGAGCCCTGGTTTACACTACAAATTAATGTTGAGAGAACTATGTCACTCACACCCCCCGAGTGACACAGTTATACTGACTTAACTCCTAGTCTAGACAGTGCTATGTCTCTGGGAGGGCTTCTCCCATCAAATAGTTACTGCCTCCCGAGGAGGTGGAGTACCTACATCGACTGGAGAAGGTCTCCTGTCAGCATAGGTAGCATCTTCATGAAGCGATACAGTGGCGCAGCTGCATCGCTGCAAGTATAGACAAGCCCTGAGCCCCAACAGGCTCCAGATGTCTCTATGGATGTTGATTCTTGGCAGTTAGTGCCCCCTTTATTACCTGGGAGAGGCAGTATTACTGGTTCTGTGGCTCCTGACTCAGTGGCCTCTTGGCCTGAGCCTGACTGCAAGATGGAGGCTGAGCCTGTTGCTATGGAATCCGGGGCCTTGGCTGTGGATTTTGCTTGCTGGCAAAGCCCAAAGTAAAAAATGGCTATTGAAGGAGGACAGGGTTCCAGACTCTGGGGATGCTGAGAAGTGGGCTAGTTTGGTCAGTGCAGTTGGGAAGCATGCTGCTGGGGTGCTGCTGAGGATGGTTCTTTGGCTTGGGGTATGGAGAATTCTCAGGTTCTCATTCTGCCCCCTTGGTCCCAGAAGCGCCTTCTCTCTGGTCTCTCTGAGGTCAGTTGTGACTCTGAGTCTGAGAGTGTGCGGGATGATGAACTCAGATTCTTTGAGTCCTGAACTCCCTGAGGGGGTGTATACATCAGATGCTATTGGAAGGTTTCTGGATGACACTAAGGGGAAATTTGGAGTAAAGGTGGCAGATTGGTTTCCTGATCTTAATCTGTTTTTGTTGTCAGCTCACTATGCTACGAGATGTCTCTCTGTGTCTGAATTTGACAAACTCAAGCAGTACAGACTGAACAAACTGATGACCAAAGTGCGTGTCTCTTTGACCAATGGAAATGTTGAGGATTAAGAGAAGACAGCTACCGGTGACAGACTCCATTCAGCCCGGCAAACTGTATACAAGCCTCCGATTGAGAAGAGGATGGGTGATCTCCAATGGAGAATTCTTCACAGGGCTACTGCCACAAATATGTTTGCGAATCATTTGAATCTGCATATGTCCAGGTCATGTCTTTTTTGTGACACTGAGGAGACTGGTTTTCACATGTTTCTTACTTGTTTTACTTCATTATTTGTTTTACTTCAGGGTATTTTTCAGTTATTGTCGCTAGATTTTTCTCCGACTGTATTTATTTTTACTGTTAAATATAGGTTCACAAATAGATCTATGGTATGCCTTGCAAACTTTATTTTGGGGTCAAGCGTAGCTGGCTATTTTAAAAAGGAGATGATGTAAATTATGTGATACTGGGGTTGCCGATGTTATGCTTGCTTTTTTTTATTTTTAGTGCTTTTATGTGTTCGTTTGGAATTTGGATATTATACTCATAAGCAATTTGGATCAATTTATTCAGAGGTGGGCTATGGGAAATGCACTTTGTACTGCTCAGGATGGGCAATTACTTTTGAATTTGTAATTTATTGCCTTGTTTTTATTGTTTCTGTACTGATTTTATTAAAAAGGTTTTAAAAGTCAAAAGTCTCTTTCTCTGTCTCTCCGTTTCACTATAGAGTTCTGTCTAGAAACTTCCCTATCCTCAGCCCTGACTGGTTTCCCACTAAAGATTTAAAGAAATAATATACCTAATATCCATAGTCCTCACATCCCCAGGAAACATACACAATATTGGTAAATTTAACCATGTTTATATCTAATTTTGACTTTATCATACAGAATTTCTATAAATATATATTATTTAACTTATTAAATTCCTTGGTCCAATCTTATAAGCAAAATTCCATCGACTTCCTTTACTTTCTCTAGTGTGTCTTTTTGTCTCTTTTCCTCTGCCTCTTTTAGTATTTAATAAATACAGCCAAATCCTGCATTCCAGGACTTCTGCATTTGGGCCCACGTGATCTAAGAAACACACTTCGCTGTCTAACAAACACTCTTAAAGACGCTTTTTTCATGTCTAATCTAACAGCATATTCTAATCTAACATCTCTAATCTAACAGCACAATTCAGTAAAGAACTTTTAGTCATGAACAGAGATCCTCAATTTTGTTGTAGGTCTTACAGTACAATTGGAATAGGCTGCCAAATCGGCCTATACTGCTCCTACAGTACCCTATATTTTCACTGTAGGCATTTTGACCAAGAATGAGAGAGAATAGAAAAAAAGATGCTTTGGGGTAAAATTTTCAAGAGTACCCAAGTGACTTAGGTGCCTAACTCCCATTGATGATTGGTGCCTAGTGGAATCTTCAACAGCACCTAGGCATCTGTCTGTATCTTTAGATGTTTAAATGACTTTTAATATCTTCCCTAAGTCCCATTTTCAAACCTGACGAAAGTACTTAGGAGTCCAAGTCTCTTTGACTTTTAATGAGTTAAACTTTTAATGAGTTTTAATGAGTACCTAGGTCACTTCTGAAAATGAGATAATAGGCTGATTTTAAAAGGCATGTAAGCACCTAAAGGTACAGATATGTGCTTTTGAAAATTCTACTAGGCTCCTATGTGCATCTTTAAGTGCCTAAATGCCTTTATAAATCTAGCCCTTAGCTCTTTTGTTAATGTTACCCTTTATCTTGTTAATAACAAAGAGTTCTTATGGAGGAGTAAATATTTCAGAGATATAGTTATGACAAACTATCAGTCATGTCTGTGAAAGGAATGGGAATATGAGATCTAAACATATTAAGCTGAATAACCATTTTGACCCAGTATCATTTAAAAATAAGGTTCACCTCCTGTTGGTTTGTCTTACTCTTTGGATGAAGAGGAAGAAGATGCTAGAGGCAGTTTCCATAGTGGATATGAGATACATAATAATATTGGAGCAGATTAACATATTAATGAGTATATGTTTGAGGATGAAGGGCTTGATGAAGTATTGTTCAGTGGATGTTTGGAAGTTCACAAGCTTCTCCCTGCATTTTTGTGAACATCTGATATGTTGCGTGAACAACTAAGGGCACTAATTTAGCTGAATTACACTGTTCGTAGAAAGGAGAAAAAAGAATTTTCATTTTTCCTAGGTATTTCTACTGCACTTTTCAAATTGAATTTTTCTGTGAGAGAAAACTTGGACATCATTTAATCCATATTTGCATGATTAAAATGCCCTGTGGAAAACCTAGTCTTTTTTTATCAGACATTTCAGATCATGGTTACTTTTTCACCCCGGTAATAGAAATCTGTGTTTTATACCATCAGAATGGTAGATGAAAATCCAAAATTTTTATCTAATTTGCCACACCTGACTTTTGTAAAAGGAAGAAAAATAGTAGAGAAACATTAGATATAATTTTTTTAAAAAGAAAACTAAAGATCAGCAGCTTTAAATTATTTCTCGTTCATTTATGACCTCTAGTGGAGGACATATACCATTACACTCCCTCACCAGTATGACCTGCTCTGTCATTTCTATATATTTTGCACCTGGGTATTACTGTGTCCCATTGATTATCATTGTTCCAAGTTTCTGTGATGCCTACTATATCAATATTTTCATTTAATACTAGGCAGTCAGGTTCACCCATCTTAGTATTTAGACATCTAATATTGGTATACAAGTACTTATAACATTTGTGAATATTTAGTTATCTGCCTTCATCTGATGTCACTGAATGGGACTCTTTTCTTTGACTATTTCTCTTCAGTTCCTACCTTTATCAGTTTCTAGCCTATCCTCTTTACTAGGATATAGAGTATCCCCTCTAACAAATCCTCCCCTAAAGGATGTCTCTGTCCAAACCTTGTCCTCCTTCACAACTGTCAGCTTTCCCCTAGCTCTTTTCGTTCAAAAACTCCTCTATAACCTTTTTAATTTTACATGTCAGTAATCTGGTTCCTTTTGGTTTAGGTGGAGCCCATCCTTCCTCTCCTCCTGTCCCAAATAGTTCCTAATAAACTTAAATCCCTCCTCCCAACACCGATTGTTGACCCGCATGTGGAACTGGAAGCATTTCAGAGAATGGTACCATAGAGGTCCTAGATTTTGTATGTGTAGGTAGCAGGGTTGCTACTAATAGGTCAAGCTCTTGTACCAGGTAAGAAGTGGCTACAGAGCTTCTTTCCTAGAGAAATACAGCAGAGAGGTTTCTTCCATAAGAGCCTTTAATGCACTGCAGGCTATAGTTATTACCAACTCAGGTATTTTATACATGGGGTCATCTAGTGGCTGAACAGTATAATAAAGTATGGTATTCCATTACAGGGCAGTTTCCCTATAAAAAACTCTATACAGATTAAGGGAATTAGGGATATTGTTAAAATGAAAGCCTTACTTAATACTGTAAAAAGAAAAGGAGTACTTGTGGCACCTTAGAGACTAACCAATTTATTTGAGCATGAGCTTTCGTGAGCTACAGCTCACTTCATCGGATGCATACTGTGGAAACTGCAGAAGACATTATATACACAGAGACCATGAAACAATACCTCCTCCCACCCCACTCTCCTGCTGGTAATAGCTTATCTAAAGTGATCATCAAGTTGGGCCATTTCCAGCACAAATCCAGGTTTTCTCACCCCCCCCCCCCACAAACTCACTCTCCTGCTGGTAATAGCCCATCCAAAGTGACCACTCTCTTCACAATGTGTATGATAATCAAGGTGGGCCATTTCCTGCACAAATCCAGGTTCTCTCACCCCCTCACCCCCCTCCAAAAACCACACACACAAACTCACTCTCCTGCTGGTAATAGCCTATCCAAAGTGACCGCTCTCCTTACAACGTGCATGAAAATCAAGGTGGGCCATTTCCAGCACAAATACAGGTTTTCTCACCCACCCCTTTCAAAAAACACACACACACACAAACTCACTCTCCTGTTTTTTTTTAAAAGGGGGGGGTGAGAAAACCTGTATTTGTGCTGGAAATGGCCCACCTTGATTATCATACACATTGTGAAGAGAGTGGTCACTTTGGATGGGCTATTACCAGCAGGAGAGTGAGTTTGTGGGGGGCGGGGGCGGAGGGTGAGAAAACCTGGATTTGTGCTGAAAATGGCCCAACTTGATGATCACTTTAGATAAGCTATTACCAGCAGGAGAGTGGGGTGGGAGGAGGTATTGTTTCATGGTCTCTGTGTATATAATGTCTTCTGCAGTTTCCACAGTATGCATCCGATGAAGTGAGCTGTAGCTCACGAAAGCTCATGCTCAAATAAATTGGTTAGTCTCTAAGGTGCAACAAGTACTCCTTTTCTTTTTGCAAATACAGACTAACACGGCTGTTACTCTGAAACCTTACTTAATACTGTATATTTCATAGGCTTTAATTGTTTGTTTCTTTATTGAAAGGTAAATGGTAACTTGCTTAGTCCCATGGCAGGCAGAAGTCTCCATACTTGTAACCACAAACAATGTTTAACTTTTGAATGTTGCATAGTGACAGGATCATGTTCACAACTTTTACTCTCTGGGCTCATTTCTTCTATTGAAATTAACACAACACCTCTCCAATTGTGCATGTGATTAAAACAGGTTGTGCTTTTAGTCAACATCAAGATTTACAAGCCTCCATTTTCCTTTAACAAGTGTTTTCTGCATGTATTTTAAAAACAACTCTTTTGAATTTCTAGCTTTTGCCTCCCAGGCTTTTAGCTATAGTAGTTTATTATTTCTAGGGGTGGTCCTACTTACTGAGGACTCCTGGGTCATATACTAAATCCTATTGTTTTCCCTCTCTAAGCAAGGTGACGGGCCTTCCTGTGGAGGGGTGGGGATGAATCATGGGTTGGAAGAAGTTAGACTAGCTCCCTTATGTTTTACATCATTATTTCCAGGACATTGTCACTTCCTGTGAAATCATAACTAGAGCTGGAAGAAATTTTTCAAGCTAATATCTTACTTGCCAAAAAAAAGCAGTTTTGGGTCAGCAAAAACTATTTGTGTCAAGTTCATAGAATAGTTTTGACCAAAAAGTTTTGAAACGTTTCATTACCAATTTCTTAACTCTCTGTCATGGGGCAGCTGCTCTATGGGGAGCTAGGGCTCAGTCTGCCTGTGACTGCCTTATCAAGGTCCCACCTAGGGTAATTGACTGTCCCAGGTTCCTGACTAGTAAACAAGCACCTGGACTTATATAGGTTACCCAAGTTCAGTTAGAGGGGAACTCCAAAGGGAGACAGGAAGCTCCTGTGGAGAAGCACTCCCAGGAGAAGTCTGAGGCCAGAGGGCTGAGCAAGGGTGAGCTTGCTCGGGAATCTACCCATAATGGGGGACCTGTAAGAGGTACTCCTAGAGAGAGGAACCTCCTAGATGGAGGTCTGCAGTCTGCAGGCATCCAAGAGGCCCTGGTCTCAGACAGGGGTCTCTCAGACACTGGCCAGATGCCTGGCCTGGCAAGGATCACCCACCACCCCTGGAGAAGAATCACCTCCCTGGGCCCCTGAGTCCAAAGAAGTATCTGACTCTGGTAGGGGCATGAGGCCTAACACCAGGGACAGAGATTGGAACTGAGAGAATGCCTGGGGAAAATCCTGGATAGATGGGAACACTGGACTCAGGTGGAGACAGATGGACTAAGAATGACCTAGTCATCCAGCTGAAATGTTGGGGTGAAAGTTCTATTTACGGTCTGCATTGGTTCTTCTGTTACTAAATGAGACCCTTCACAAGGGGTGCTCTATGCATCTAATGGTCTATGGGGACATGTTGAGATGCTGGGTGAGGAGAAAAAGTCAAGTAAGGACTCACCTTCAATACCATGCTCTCCCAATCTCTTTTTTGATGTTTAGTAGGGGCAACTTATTACTTCCCATATGTCATCTGCTCCTTTCAGTATCAACCTCTTCCTGCCACTACCTCTTGTATCTCCACTGCTCATCCTCAAGTGTTGGTTGCTCCTCTCGGCACATCTGTCACTCTCTCCACCTATACTCCCCTGCATCAGCTGCTCACTTGCTCCCTCTGCAACTCAACATCTTTAAACAGAAAGCTGCTCTCACATGGTACTGACTTTGGGACACTACCAAATGTAGTTGGAAGATTTGAACTACCAATCAAGGGGAAAAGGGGTCTGCATTCCTATTGCCAAGCCCCTGAACGGAGCTCTCTTGTGAGTTTTTAATTATCCCCTAATTTCACGCAGTCCCAGGGCCACCCTTGCATGTTTTTAAAGCCCAATGACATTTCCGGGAACATAACTGCCAGAGGAATAAGAGACAATGTGGGTGAGGTAATATCTTCTGTCCAATAAAAGTTATAACCTTATTACCAACAGGTTGCTCCAATAAAAGATCTTGCCTCACCCACCTTGTCTCCCTAATATCCTGAGACCGACATGGCTACACTTACACTGCGTACAACAATGGAAATAAGAGTCAAGAGACATAAAGAAAGGTTTGAGATATCCCAGAATATGTATCCTGCTTTAAATTCAGGACCCTATCTTATTTCAAAGTAACTTTCATGTGTGGACAAGTTCTAAACTTCAGAATCTGACATCCTGTCATGGTAAATGGCTGCAGTCAACCATCTTGCATTTGTAATGGGGACCCAACTCTTATACACATTGAGAGCCCACTGGCTAATGAAATAATGATGCTCCACTGTATTTGAATGCCACCTGGCACAAAGCTGGCATCTTTCTGCTGGTCTACTGTATTTTAGAGCTACAACTTATTCTATCATTACAGCTGTAAAACATCTGGAGTTAAAATTCCGCATGTGTCTGAGTTTCTAATTTTACAGACAGATCCTTGTGTCCAGACACCCTTTCATTAGCTATGGAGTTAATCTTTATTCCCTTCTAATCACAGTTGGTTTCATTGTTGGAGCACAGTTGGTTCACCTCCTTTTTCAACAAAGAAGGTAGATGGTTGTGCCGAGTCTTTCTTTCAAGCACCCTTCACCTAATGTGATGATCTTTGGTGTTTACATGAAGCCAGAGTGGGATGCTCTTCTTTAACAGCTCAAATCTTTTACCTGGACTTCCCCATTCTCAAGATTGACTCTCAACAGTTAACCTCATGGTGAGGTTACAGGGCAGCAATGTCATCATAAGACAATGTCATAGGGTTGCCAACTTTCTAATTGCACACAACCAAACACCCTTGTCCTGCCCCTTCTTTGAGGTCCCACCCTGCTCACTCCATCCCCCATCCCTCTGTCACTCCTGCTCCCCCACCCTCACTCACTTGCTCATTTGCATCAGACTGGGGAGGGTCCTTTTTGACTGCATGTTCCAGTTGAAAACCGGACACTGTGACAAAGAAGGGGAGAGATTTCAGAGCTGGGGGGAGGGAGTGAGGTGGGAAGGAGAAAGAGTCTTAAGTTGTAGGTTGGGCAGAAAGAGGTGTTCTGAGCCTGGGGTGTTTTAAAACTAAGGAGGAAAGAGGCTTTTGAGTTTGATAAGGCTGAATGTGAGGGTTGACTGATGGAGGCAAGGTTTTGGTAGGAAATGGATGCTGAGGATGTAGGATTGGAGGGAGCAGAGGCAACTTGGGGGGGGAAGACCTGAGCTGGGACTGGAATCATTTGGGATGACTGTAGGTGGATGAAGATTAGCGTGGATGAATTTGTGATGTATTGGGGAGAATTGACATGATAATAGCTAGAATAGAGGGGGAAGAGGTTGGGAGAAGGAGAGAACAGTGAAAGGATCACAGGGATAAATGCTGGTTTCTTCCCTTTATAGTAAAGTATCCCAGCTTTCCATTCTGAAAGGGGGAGTGTGGTAAGAATGTGTGACCTCGGCAGGCCTCCTGCCAGCTTTTGCCAAGGCTACAGGGCAGGTATTAGCTAATTACTGTCAAGCTCATAGCTGGAGACCAGACCAGTTCACTTATGCATTAAAACAATAGGATTTAGCTCAAAATAGGTATTTGTCTTATAGGAATGTATTTAGTGTTTAAACTCTACAGAATGTTACTGCATGCATTTGCAATGTCTGTATTCCATGCTATAAGGAAATATGTAAGTTTTGCTTTATAACTTTGAAAATATTTGCTGTGAACTCAGATGGGAAGATCGTTTTATTTCCTTCATTCAGCCTCCAAGTCCATAGGAAGAGCTTCCTTGCACATAGTATTTCCAAGGTGCAGCAGGGCCATTAACCAATCCTTTGTTCTGAGATGTTCCTTAATAGCCCATCTCATTTTGATAGTTCTTCCCGACAGGCAGGTAGTGGGTGGGGGGGGAAGTCATAGGAAAGTTTTCCATCTCTTTGCTGTTTGAACTCTCACAGGGCCAGAGACACTAAACTGAAGCCAGATATTCCCTGGGTTGGCCTGAAAGACATTTTGAATTGTCAGATCACTTCAGTTCTGTCACCCTTAGAATTTAGATTGCAACTCATTTATGGGTACGTTTGCTTGTTTTAACCTGTAAATAATGCTTTTATTTATTTTTCCTATTTAATAAACCTTAGTTTATTACAGGATTGGCTACACACATTGCCTTTGGTGTAAAATCTAGTTACCAATTGATCTGGGGTAAGTGACTGGTCTCTTGGGACTGGAAACAAACTGAATATTTTATGATTTTTGGTGTAAGTGACTAAGTCCAGCTTGCCTGGGTGGCAAGATAGACTGGAGAGTCTAAGGGGACTGTCTGTAGCTCCATGGTAAGAGTTCACATTTGTTACTCACTTGGTGAAGTCTAATTGTAGACCATACCAGCATTTTGATGTGTCTGCCCTGTTTTTGACAGTCTGCCCTGAGGTAGGTACTGTCAGTTGAGCCACTCCAGACAGCATGACAGTGAACACATAGCATTTTAATTCCTACTTTGCCAGCTTCCTTGGTCCCTCACCAAAACCTGTCTCCCATGTTCCTTATTTTATACTGTGAAAAGCTAGCCAATCCCCAAAAGGTGGAGAGGGGGACAGATGCCACTCATTGATTCTTCCTCTATGAAGAGGTAACTGAATTAATGTCTCCCATATCCTAGGCTTTTCCCCTAACTAGTAAATGGCCTCTTTCAGATTTTACTCTCCCCAAGGACAGAGAACTCTCCTAAGATGAATTGATTCAGAATAACTCTGTTCAAGCAAATAAAGTTTCTCCATTTCTGATATACACTGATCAGCATCTGGCCAGCTTGATTTTTCATGTCATGATGGCAGAATTCCAATTAATTTATCTATAAGGTAAAAAGAAATTAAGTTTGTTAGGCCTTTAAATTAACATACCTCCAGAGAAAAATGCATAAGTACTAATGGTAAGCTACAAGCCCTAGTCTTTCTAGTGTAGACACAGCCCCTGTTGTGTTCTGATAAATTTTATTCAAGTGGAAGAAGTTATCTTGGTGTTACACTGAGAAATGGTTGTCTGATATTTTGCAAAATCTCCCCCCTCAGTTTAACAAATAAATATTTTTCCATAAGAGAAGACTCAGAAAACTAGTTAAACAAGGTTCTCATTACTTTAGAAAGCATCCATAGACGAAATGCAGAAAAGGATTTGCAAAGCTGCAGAAGGCATTGCTCTCTAAATTGGCAGACCCAAGAGATCAAGAAAATCGGTTCCTAGTTTTGTGAATCCTGAGGCCTACCTGTTTACGTTGCTCTGTGGGCCCCCATGCAAACTGGCATCATGACTCTGGCATATGCCGGTAATGGATGCCCATCAGGTGCTCTGGAGGGATCTCTGTGGGAGTTAATGTTTTCAGCAACATTACCTTCACCGTGGATTTCAGTCAGAAACTGGCAATGTCCTGAAGGGAGCCTACTGCAGAGAATGACTATTCGTTGCCTTCAACATTTTTCCACTCACCCAGAACTCTGTGGAGTTTGGGTAGCACAGACTAAGCTAGGATTATGACAAAGCTGACCAACAAATTTGGGGGAAAATATGCAAGGCCCCACTGAAAGTATAGATGCATTCCTGGACCTTCATCTTGGAATGCAGCTCTGTGGAGGGCCAGAGGTTTGGCTGAGAGTCACAACTTGGGCTGAAAATTTGCAGGATGTCCTTTCCCTGTGAGCTGTAGTTTTTCAGCCATGTGTACAAAGGCACCACCTAGCTAGATTCCCCCTTATGGCTCCAATTTCTACATTAGTTTTGAGAACTAATTGTAGAACAAACTCCAAATGCACAAACTCTCAACTTCCCCACCCAAACAGCCTCCTTTTTCTCACTAGGGGTTTTACAGACCCTAAAATGATCTGCATGAGGGGATATAGTTGGATAACCTAAAGAATAAAAATCACTTTTGCTAACTGACAGATTGATGTGATAAAATAGCATTGGACATGTGCAACTGACTTGGATTTTTTTAAATTTCATTTTTGTCAGTTAAAGATGCTCTCAAGAGGGGCTGCTGCTGATTCTTCAATCTTAGTGAATAGGAAAAAACCCTCTTCAATTAGCTACATAAGCCTTTTTCCAAATGGTTTCCTTTTCAAAAGGTGTGTATTCTCTTGCAGTTCATTGTTCATTTTAATTCATCCTGCTCAGCCAATATTACAATGGTAGAATAAATAAAAAAGTATTTCAGAAATCTTGTAATGTGAAAAATGGCAAACCCACTCTCTAAAGACAGACACATACCAAAACTCACTTTTCAAAAGGAAGCTAGATTATGACAGATCGATTCCAGCACTTTCTGGTCTTTGGAAAACCTGATGTTGTCTTGAGAAAGATGACTCAATCCTCGTAGCTCTAATCCTGTGTTCCTCTTCTTTGATGGTCATGAGGGTGATAGATAGTATAAAAAAAACCTAGCTCTAATATCTTGCTTCCCAGCATTATAATCCACTTGGAAAACTTATTTGCATATAATTTATAACTATTTAAAATTTCTAATGAGCAGAGCCAGTATTTTTTTATTCTAAAAATTAAGAGTGAGCCCCCTATAATTTTCCTGGATAAATAGTGTTTTAAAGCCTCATCCCATATCTCTGTGGTATATCCATTTATAGCATGAGATCATTACAGCTTTTAACTGTCAACGTCATCACAGAAGGATGGTGTGATCAGGGTCCTAGTGGGGGCCAGCTGTGGTCACTCAATTAGGGTAAACTGCAAAGAATGGGGAAGCCAAACCCCCAAAAGCTGGTGGATATTCCAAGATTTAAGATTCACCAAACCAGCATAAAACGGCTTCTTTATTACCTTAGTGGTTACTCAGAAGTCCAAACAGTTTCCTTAAAGTGATCTAGCCTCAGGCCTCCATCCAGGTACCCACGTCAAATATGATGAAAATTGTTGTTAATCTTATTTCATCATATAAAAGAAAAGGTTCTATCAATCCCAAAGGATTGGACACATTACCTCCCAGGTTAACGAATGTTTCAGATCTTACCCAAATACCCGCTACAGCCAACTCCTATTAACTAAACTAAAATGTATTCAAAAACGAGAGAGAATGGTTAAAAGATCAATATACATACAGACATGAGTTCAGTTCATTGAGGTTCAGATTCATGGCAGAGATGGTGAACTTTGTATTTGCTAAGAGTTCTTTTAGAATTCAGTTCATAGGTCACAGCATAGGCACCGACTCCGTGGGTGCTCCGGGGCTGGAGCACCCATGGGGAAAAATTGGTGGGTGCTCTGCACCCACCGGCAGCTCCCTGCCCCAGCTCACCTCTACCTCTGCTCTCCCCCCTCTGCTGAGTGTGCTGCATGCCTGCTTTTCCCCCCTAGCTCCCAGCTGTTTTGCGCGGCAAGCACTGGGAAGGAGGGGGGAGGAGGGGGAAACAGTGCGCTCGGGGACGAGGTGGGGCCAGGGCAGGGATTTGGGGAAAGGGTGGAGTCGGGGTGCAAGCACCCACTGGTGCCAGGAAAAGTTGGTGCCTATGGGTCATAGTCCAAATGTCCCCATCTCATATTCAAGGTGTACCAGCATAACTGGGACCTCAGTCTTGCGACTCAAACTTCCCCTGATGAAGTCTAAGCAGATCTGAGATGACAGAATCAGGACCCAAGGATCTTTTATACAATTTCTTGTCCTCTTTGACAAGTTGGAATTTCCTCAGGGAACAAAAGGTAATTTAGGATGACCTTGAAAGAGGTCCATCACTGGTACTTAGCTATATGAATTAACATAAGGCCATTTGCTTTATCCTCCACCATTCACAGTACATTTCAAAGAGATGAATACAGAGATATCCCATGTTCACAATTCATTTAAATGATATCAGAATACAGCATAGACGGGGACTGTTGACTACATTGTTGACCCTACTCATATGTAAATACACAAAAACGCAAACATGATCTCCCCAGCTTTGTCTTTTGAGGGTTATTTTGCAGGATATTTACCCCTTTCTAGGGATGTGTCACAGATGGTCTATAGTTAAGGTGTGAAACTAGAATTGGGCTGCACTGAACTGGTCAGGCCAGCAGAAACTCACTACTAGATACCAGTGAGGCTCTTGCCCTCTTGCATTGGGGTGCTGTTAGGATCACAGAATGCTACTTTATTTTTATTTTAAATATTTTGGAGATCTTCGGATATTATGAAGATGGGAGCCACATAAGTACCTCACTGGAACAGGATCTTCCAGACACTAAAACTCTACATAGTTCTTGATAACCCAGTTTCAGCGCAAGTTTGTTTAAATACAATCTGTACTTTGATTTCTGCTGGGGTTGCTGATTATCTGTTATGTGGTAATCTAAATCTCTCTCCCCCCTCATATGTTTTCTTGGTTTGTTTTCTCTGAGGCAATGCTACTTGTATGGCCAGGATAGCTTGTACCTATAATCCCCATCTAAAACTCTTCAGGCTCTCCCTAAAACCACATTGTTTATGCAAGTTTCCTTGCCGTAAGTATTGGTGTGGGACCTGTAGATCCCTTGCCTTCACCTACCTGCTCAGTTACTACTATGTTTCCACCTTTCTTATCACTCTTAGACGGTACGTTAAGCTATCCTGGCTACACAAGTAGCACTGCCTCAGAAAACCAAGAAAACACTGAAATTTTTCTAAAGCCATCCTTGAAATAAATTCCTTGACCCATAGAATATTAGGGTCTGAAAAGACTCAGGAGGGAGCTCATCTGCTCAAAACAGGACCAACACCAACTAAATTATCCCAGCCAGGGCTTTGTCAAGCAGGGCCTTAAAAACCTCTAAGGCTAGAGATTCCACCACCTCCCTAGGTAGCCCATTCCAGTGCTTCACCACCCTCCTAGTGAAATAGTGTTTCCTAATATCCAACCTAGACCTCCACCACTGCAACTTGAGACCATTGCTTCTTGTTCTGTCATCTGCCACCACTGAGAACAGTCTAGCTCCATCCTTTTTGGAATCTCCCTTCAGGTAGTTGAAGGCTGCTATCACATCTCCCCTCACTCTTCTCTTCTGCTGACTAAATAACCCCAGATCCCTCAGCCTCTCCTCATAAGTCATGTGCCCCAGCCCCCTAATCATTTTCATTGCCCTCCACTAGACTTGCTCCAATTTGTCCACATCCCTTCTGTAGTGGGGGGACCAAACTGGACACAATACTCCAGATGTGGCCTCACCAGTGCTGAATAGAGGGGTGTGATCACTTCCCTCGATCTGCTGGCAATGCTCCTACTAATGCAGCCCAATATGCAGTTGGCCTTCTTAGCAAGAAGGGCACATTGCTGACTCATATCCAGCTTCTCATCCACTGTAATCCCCAGGTCCATTTCTGCAGAACTGCTGCTTAGCCAGTCGGTCCCCAGCCTGTAGCGGTGCCTGGGATTCTTCCTTTCTAAGTGGAGGCTCTGCACTTGTCCTTGTTGAACCTCAGGTTTCTTTTGGCTCAATCCTCCAATTTGTCGAGGTCACTCTGGACCCTATCCCTACCTTCCGGCATATCTACCTCTCCCCCTAGCTTAGGGTCATCTGCAAACTTGCAGAGGGTGCAATTAATTCCATCATCCAGATAATTAATAAAGATGTTGAACAAAACCGGCCCCAGGACCAACTCCTGGGGCAGTCCACTTGATATACTGGCTGCCAACTAGACATCGAGCTGTTGATCGCTATGCATTGAGCATGACAATCTAGCCAGCTTTCTATCCACTTTATAGTCCATTCATCCAATCCATACTACTTTAACTTTCTGGCAAGAATACTGTAAACCTGATCAGAAAAGGCAATATATAGGAGAGAGAGAGAGAGGACAAACATACACTAGCAGGTTTTATTGGTGCAGAAATCAAAGTACAGATTATTTAAATAGGTCTTGATAACCCGGTTTCAGTAGAAACTTACATAGAGTTTTAGTGCCTGGAAGATCCTGTTGTGAGGTACTTATATGGCTCCCATCTTCATATGATATATCTGGGCATCTCCAAAGTATTTAAAATAGATATAAAGTAGCATTCTGTGATTCTAACAGCATGCCAATGCAAGAGGGCAAGGGACTCACTGGTACCGAGTAGTGAGTTTCCACTGGCCTGACAAATTCAGCATACACCAATTCTAGTCTCATACTTTCACTACAGGCCATCATTCTGTGAAGACATCAGTTAAAAGTTGTTTAATGATCTCATACTATAAATGGATGTTGTGATGTTATAGACATAAGCTGGGACCATACAGATCATTGTTGCAACCAAAGTCCTGTAGTGGCACCAAATCTTGTATAAAGGGGGTCAAATAAGGTGTCTAAGACAAGCTTATGGTTTGCTGGTTATGATTATGCTGTCTAGATGTGTGTATCATTTTTGTAGTTAAAGTTATGAACATTTCAAACTTATGCTATGCTTCTTGGTGACACCCCAGACAAGTTGGTGTCAGCTCTGCCTAGCCTGCTTGATGGCCCATTAAGGACCATCAGCTATACAATTGACCCACTGAGAGAAGGCAGACATGCCTTGTGACTCAGCAAGGTATGCAGGGACATACCTATGGATAGAATGCTGAGGTTTTTCCAGGCCATGTGGTGGACAGCTTGTCTTTGGAACAAAGAAAGACCACATGGCATGAGAATATAAAAAGCTGCTGCAGCTCCTCCATCTTGTCTTCAATCCTGCTTCTTACCTCTGGAGGAACTTTGCTACACTGAAGCTTTGAACCAAGGACTGAAAAATCCATCCCAGCTGTGGATGTACTCCAGAGACTTGATTTGAACCTGCAGTTTATTCTATCGCTGCTGCAAGCCTGAACCAAGAACTTTGCCATTACTGTATGTAATTGATTCCATTTAACCAATTCTAGCTCTCATCAATCTCTTTTCCTTTTATGAATAAACCTTTAGATTCTAAAGGATTGGCAACAGCATGATTTGTGGGTAAGATCTGATTTGTATATTGACCTGGGTCTGGGGCTTGGTCCTTTGGGATCGAAAGAACCTCTCTTCTTTTACTGGGGTATTGGTTTTCATAACCATTTGTCCCCATAATGAGTGGCACTGGTGGCGATAATGGGAAACTGGGGTGTCTAAGGGAATTGCTTGTGTGACTTGTGGTTAGCCAGTGGGGTAAAACCAAAGTCTTCTGTTTGGCTGGTTTGGTTTGCCTTGGTGTGCACAGAAACCCCAGCCTTGGGCTGTAACTGCCCTGCTTGAAGCAATTTGTCCTGAAGTGGCACACTCAGTTAGGTCCCGCCAGAACCAGCATCGTTACAGATGTACCACAGAGATTTGGGATAATGGCTCCTGATATCCAGGCATCCCAATTTTTTACAATGTGGTCAGTGTGTTGGGAAAATGCCACGTCTGGTTTCCACCTTCAGGCTCTGAACCGCCGATGGGCATGCTCGGGGGTTAGCCCCATTCTAATTCTGGCCTTTTGTTTAAAAAGTTTGTGCTCGTTCATGTGTTCTTTAGGCATTTCAGCTGCCATCTCTGCTAGAGGTCCACTGAGTTGTGGCCTCAGCTCCACCATACCAGTTGTACCCAAGGCAGGCCCTTTCAAAATGTTTTAAGAAGGCCTCTGTATCATCACCTACCTTGTAGGTGGGGAATTTCTTGGAATGGGAATGGTACCTGGAGGAGGACTGTTAGGGCTACCCGGTTGACCCAGTTTAGCCCTTTCCAGCTCCAATCTATTTTAAATACTTTGGAGATGCCCAGATATCATATCATATGAAGATGGGAGCCATATAAGTACCTCACAATAGGATCTTCCAGGCACTAAAACTCTATGTAAACTTGTACTGATAACCCAGCTTACAGGGGAAAAACAATGCTCACTGCTCAAGTTACACTTCCCTCTGGAGCCGAGGGCCCTCGCCTATGGAGCATCCCTCTGCTGGAGATCAGGAAGAGCCCATATATTTTACAAAATAAAATGCTGGAACATCCTTGAAGGCCTGGCCCCAATAGAGGACAATGGGGGCAAACTTCAAATACACAATACATCCCATAGGGCTCATTTTCTATACAGCAATGAACAATTCTTTTCTTTTTTAAATAATGGTGTTACCCACCTATCTAAAGTACTATGGTGATGGTTGTTTTACTCATGGCTAGGGTAGATACATACTCTGCAGCAGTGGGGCTAGGCACCAGCTGCACAATTACCTAGTGCTTCTATTTTGTGAATTCGACTGGGGGGGGGGGGGGATGTTATCCTTTATTTGGGTTTATTTTCTTGTTTTGGGAATCACGGCTTGCTATGCCAGTGAGCAAATAAGTCCGGTGATCTCAGGTTCCCGTCACATATGGAATAGACACATTCATGTAGACAAATGAACTGATGTCTGCATGAATGTGTTCTGCTTCACCTCCTTCCCTCCCCCCGCCCACTTTTTTGTTCTCCAGCATCTTGAGTGTGACAAACATACAAGCAATCCTGAACCATGTAGGTCATGACCTCAGACAGGTAGTGAGTTGGTGAAAAAGGAAAAAGAAAAGGAGTACTTGTGGCACCTTAGAGACTAACCAATTTATTTGAGCATGAGCTTTCGTGAGCTACAGCTCACTTCATCGGATGCATTGGATGAAAAAGGAGTATTTAAGAAAGCATAGTACAACAGGAAAAAAGTTAAGTTACACAGTTTTTGGAGGGAGTAGATAAATCGGGGCTAATGAAATTCTGTCATTTAGACATACATGCATACCTGGTTGGATGGTCTCTACACTATGCTGTTTAAGATCCTCTATCAAGACTTTCCAGGACTTGGCCTTTATACCTGGGCAGAGGAAGAGTTCCGATCTTCAGTTGAATAATCCTGGGAAATGTAGTTCCTCAAGGGACTACAATCATTTTAATTAGCTGAATTGCAGCATCAAGTCTGTTCTATTATCCTGAGCTACAATGTCTCAGAAGTACTCTACCATAAAAGATCCCACATTCCTTCTGCCTTTGAAGAAGATAATTAGGGACTGACAAACATTTAGCATCTGATTTTCAAAAGGCTAGAATGGCAGGAGCTGGCAGGTATGGAGCACCTTTGAAAGTCTGGCCACTTCACAAAAGCACCCAAATGGGAACGGAGCTCTCAAAAATATGGCAACAAGGGATCAATTCTGCTACAGCACACACTTTTAGTGTCTTAGAAGGAGTAAAGTTTCCCACTGAAATCAGGAGAGAGGAATGTGCCTTTTCTAGTTTGGATTTTTTTTATTGTTTCAAGGCAGCCCAATCTATGTAGAATAAAAACCAACCAACCACCAAATTTGGGCTAGGCCAGGCACTAAGTAAATTCAAATCTTAGCAGCACAATTATTTATATGACTTACAAGCAATACTTATCCCATCCAAAAAAGAAGTTTCAAGTAGGCAATCTTTGATTTCATTGCCTATGAAATTTCTTCCAAAGGACTTATGGCCAAAGGACAGTCAGTCATTTACTGTTTGCCAAAGGTGCTCTCATAGACTAGGGCTGAGATACAGTGCTTGCCATGAGGTGTAGGAAGAGAGAGAGGGGACAAGCAAAACTACAAAAATGTAGTCATTTCAGACATGTGGCAGTTAAAGTAATGCAAGAAAAAGCATTGTAACAGGGTTTACTCACCACTCTGCACTTCCTCATGGCCAGGCATGGCATGACAGTGTGCTTGTAGGGGAGCAGCCCTCATCAACAGTCACTCTGTGGCGGTTTCTTTCAGAGAACTCATATCCCTCCAGCCAAGGCACAGTCTTTAGCCTGTTCCTTCCAGGGTCAGCTACCCAAACTAAAGTTCAAAACTCTCTTAACAGAAATCAAAAGCTTCCACCCTCTGCACAGCTCTTCTTTAGCACAGTCACATTCAGCCTGCAGCCCCCTTGCTGGGCTCACCTACCTTTGTACACCACTTCCTTGGGGCTGGTAGGGAATCCAGTCCCAACCTCAATTCTGGGTTACAGCCCCAGGCCCTGTACTGCACAGCTAAGTCAAATCCCCCACCCATAGTGCAATGTTCCCTACACCAGTTCCTTCCTCGCCTCTTTACTTGCCTTCTAGGTCTCCCCATCTACTCCCTGGGTGCTCATTCAAGGCCCTGCAGGCACCTTTTGACTCCCTGCATTCTCTTTCCTCCAGCCCTTCCTCAGCTGGGCCCACTCAGTAGTTAAACCTGGAATCACCTAATTTCTCTCAGGTGGGGCCCATTCTGTAATCAGGGCTGGCTTAGTCAGGGGCTCTCTATTATTATCTCAGAGCTCTGGATGATCTCTGAGTGTTGATCTCTCTCTCTCTCTCTCTCTCTCTCTGTGAATTTTATTGTCAGGTTCTGGCTCTGACCCTCTTACACCAATTACTGTGACTGACTTCTAGTCAGGGTTATCTGTTTTCTTCTAATGATATTGGGCCAGCCAGTGGTGCCATGCTGCATTCCATGAGCTGAGGATCTGGCCCATTGTTCTCATGTTGGGCCAGATTCTGCCATTCTTATGTTGACTAGTACAATACCCTACAAGCAAGCCTCATTGAAATCAGTGTTAGTAAAGTGAGGTATTCCTCAGTGTGAGTAGGAGTGGCAGAATCTTGCCTATTACGTCTAACTATTTTTTCTACACAGAGCAATGTAAATGAAAGGCTGTTTTCTAAATACAACACTTGTAAAAGTAGATTTTCTCCCTGCCTAATGCAGCAGCCATCTTGTCCTTAAATGCAGCATGTTACAGTCACTATGCTTTCTCTGCCATGAAAAATTTCTGTTTGTTCAGTCTTTGGGCCCAATTCGGAGAAGTGCTGAGTACCCACTAGTTCAGTGGGAGTTCAGGGTGCTCAGTACCTTGCAGGAAGCGGTTAGTGCCTCTTGAAAACAAATCTAGACTGAAGAGTATGTTTTACTCTGTGAGTATGAGCATGAAAAATATCGATCCTGTGGCTTGGAATCACCTTTGCCATAGCCTGCGGAGGTTCTTTACCTTGTGCAAGATTTTGTGTTTAGGTAACAACGGTAGCACCTCTGTCTTGTCTATTTATGTCCTTCTGCTTGTGTGTCAGTCTGTGTTGTGATCCTGTGTGTCATATCACTGTGTAATGTATGAGTAAATGTAAGTGCAAAGAAGTATCTGACAGATGTTCAAGGAGCAGATTTATACCACACAGATTTATACAAGGGGAGAATTGATGCATTCTGACTTGTACAGTTAGTATATGTTTTTGAAAGTCAACATTTCAACATAGAAGATAGTTTAACATTTTATTATTTTGCAAATGTCAGTTGAATATATGCTGCAATTATCTGTGCGTTTGACCATCACCAGCATGAATACACAGTCAAGTAATTGAAAACAATCACCCCACTAGATATGAAATTGTTCTTTTGTGAAAGGAGTTGTGTTGAAAGGTTGCCACATTGTCAGAAGTTCAGATGAATATAGGCCAAGTAAGCTTGTCTTTTAGCCAAAAAGCTCTCCAAAGTTGGAAAGCCCCTCAAGGGAAATTGGGATTAAAGGGGTTTATTTGATGGCCCTTACTGGTTATCTAGCACAGTTTTGGATGAAGCTGTCCATAAAAGGAAAAGTACAGGCAAGCTTGACACAGACCAAGAGAGAGGAAAAGGAGGAGAAATGATGTGAGAAATATGCCATGAATTTTGCAAATGTCAGTTGCATATATGCTGCAATTATCTGTATCTATATGATTTTATGAAAATAAGCTAATGATTGTGAGTATAATGTAACTGGAATATGCTTCATGCAAAAGGTCTCTTGTAAGGTATCATTACAAAGCTTATAATCTACTGAGTGTGGTCATCCTATTTGTATGTATGTATCATTCTTGTGTCTGAAACTACAAATATGAAAAATAGCTCTGAGGATCTATTGTAGTTTTGCAAAGTGTGGGCCATTAATGGTGGTTTGGAATCTTGATGGCTCCCATCAACCAGGACAACTGACTGTGGATGGCTCTGTTTCCTTGCAGGCCTTCCTGTGAGTCAGGAAGGCTTGGGGTCTCATAGGACATGTGACCATGTCACCTGGTACTGAAATCCATCTTAAACCTGGTGCTTTTCGATTTAGAAGGAGGGGTGGGGACCCAGAGAGACAAAAGATTCCCACCTTTTGCCAAAGCTATATAAGGGGGTGGAACAGAACAAAGGGGGTTGCAATCATGAGAAATCCCATAGCTACCACCTGAGCTGGAACAAGGGCTGTACCCGGGGAAGGGATTGTGCCCAGACTAGGAAGGTGTCCAGACTGTGATAGAAGCTTCTTGAAACATCTGAGGGTGAGGTTTTATCTGTATTCAGTTTTCTTACTGTACTAGGCTTAGACTTGCGTGTTTTATTTTATTTTTCTTGGCAATTCACTTTGTTCTGTCTGTTATTACTTGGAACCACTTAAATCCTACTTTTTGTATTTAATAAAATCACTTTTTACTTATTAATTAACCCAAGGTATGTATTAATACCTGGGAGAGGGTGGGGGGCGGCAAACAGTGGTGCATACCTCTCTATCAGCATTATAGAGGGCGAACAATTTATGAGTTTACCTTATATAAGCTTTATACAGGGTAAAATGGATTTATTTGGGGTTTGGACCCCATTGGGAGGTGGGCATCAGAATGTTGGAGACAGGAACACTTCTTAAGCTGTTTTCAGGTAAGCCTGCAATTTATAGGACGTAGTTCAGACCTGGGTCTGGGTTTGTAGCAGGCTAGCGTGTCTGGCTCGAACGAGGCAGGGCACTGAAGTCCCAAACTGCCAGAGAAAACAAGCTCAGAGGTAAGCTCGGCACATCAATTGGCAGTTCCCAAACCCAGGAGCTGTAGCTCACGAAAGCTTACGCTCGAATAAATTTGTTAGTCTCTAAGGTGCCACAAGTACGCCTTTTCTTTTTAACCCATCACGGGTACATCCTAGATGGGAAGCCCAAAACTGTAATCGAGGCGGGGGAGATCGGAGCCAAATGGGTGGAGGTAGCGGAGAAGAAGAAAGCTAGTAGCAGTCGGTGGGGATACCAGAAGGTGCAACCCGGGTCGACACCCCACCATCAGGGTCAGCCCAAAGCCCCACCTTGCAAGGAGGAGCCCTGCACACAGCCAGGGACACCGCCCAGATGCCCTCTCATCCCACCACCCTCCTCTCCAACCACCCACCTCGTCCCAGCCCACAGTCAGCTGGGCGATGCTTTAAATGTAATGAGCTGGGGCACGTGAAGGCCAACTGCCCCAAGAGCACCAGCCGACTGCAACTCATCACCCCGGGGTCCCACCAAGAGTCTTCAGGCCCACATGCCTCGCAAATACCCCCAGAGCAAAGGGAAACTGAGTGTGGATGGGAGGAAGATTACTGCATGGAGAGACACTGGAGCACAGGTGTCAGCTATCTACAGGTGTCCGCTCTGCGGCCATGAATCCCTGGTGGACCCCAAATTCATTGACCCAGAGGCTCAAGTGATGGTGCAACCCTTTAAGGCCAGCTCTTTTAACTTGCCTACAGCCAAGTTGCCTGTCCAGTACAAGGGCTGGTCAGGAATATGGACGTTTACAGTCTATGACGATTATCCCCTTCCCACGCTGCTGGGAGAAGGCTTAGCCAACCATGTGAGGCTAAGAGAAAGTGTGGGGGGATGGTCATCCGTAGCCAGGCTAAACAGGCCTCCACACGTAACTCCATTTCTGAGCCTCCTACTAGGGCCCGGTCCGTGTCCCCAGATACCACCGGGCCGGGGACCCAGCCAGACGTGGTGGAACCAGACCCCAGACCAGAGTCTATGACAGCGGTTGTAGATCCAGTTCCTGAGACCCAGCCAGAATCGGTCCAAGGATCGGAACGAGCGGAGCAGTCAGCACCAGAACCCGTGCTTACAACCCCACCAGAGTCCGGGGAGCCATCACCAAGGGGTGCCACGGAGCCTGAACCTGCAGCAGCAGCTAACCCAGCACAAGGGGCTCAACAGGAGCCTGAAATACCGCCTAGTGCGCCAGCGGAGAGCAGTTCACAGTCAACGGAGACACCCCCGTCACCTGCATCGCTTCCAGGGGGACCAAGCCCAAGTCCACAACCCAATGAGGAACTCCTGTCTCCAGCATCAAGGGAGCAGTTCCACGCAGAGCAGGAAGTGGATGAGAGCCTCAAGGGAGCTTGGACGGCGGCCCGGAGCAACCCACCACCTCTCAGCTCTTCTAATAGGTCTGGGTTTGTTGTAGAAGGAGGACTCTTACACAAGGAGACCCTTTCTGGTGGGCACAAGGAAGACTGCCATCCTCAGAGACAGTTGGTCGTTCCAACTAAGTATAGGGAAAAGCTCTTGAGCTTAGCCCACCATCACCCTAGTGGCCATGCTGGGGTGAACAGGACCAAAGACCATTTGGGGAAGTCATTCCACTGGGAGGGAATCGGCAAGGACATTTCTACCTATGTCTTGTATCGTGAGGTGTGCCAGACGGTGGGACAGCCCAAGACCAGGTCACGGCCCCTCTTCAGCCACTCCCCATAATTGAGGTTCCATTTCAGCATTCAGCTGTGGATATTCTGGGTCCTTTCTCTAAGAAGACACCCAGAGGAAAGCTGTACATACTGACTTTCATGGCCACAATGACCTGAGGTGGGAAACAACCTGAGGTGGGAGTTCCATTCAGAGATTCCAACGCAGGCTCATCGGCAAGTTGGGCATCCTGAGACATGTTTGGTTGCAGTGATGGAAAATGGGACTCCCTGACCAGGAAGAAAGGACCTACAGTTTCCCAGGATGAACGTGAACAGATACCAATTATTTCATAAGAGACAAGCAGTTTGGCCTCAGTGCTAGCAGGAGAATCCATGTGGAATTGTGGGGTTTTCAAATATAGGACAAACTCACAAAGAAGTTTAGAAATTTAAATACCAACATTTGAAGAAGTACTAACTGAAATCAAGTAATATTATACACATGATTTAAAATGAGATGCAGGGGAATTTTAAAAGCTGTTACTATTTGTTCTATCCGTGCACCGTGAAAATATTTTCAGTTCATTTTACGATATTTACGATAACAGGATATTTATGTCAGTCTATTATTTATGTATTTTTCCTCTTTATGTATTTATCATAGATATTTGTTACTTATCAATAAATAATTATTTGATAGAAAATGGCAACCTATAGCAATCATGATTTGAATTAAATACCTATTGAACCAAAAAGAAAAAAGGAGAATAAAAAAAGCCCTGTAATTGTTCAGCCTTAAAACCCCAATTCCAGAGAGTACTTATGCACGTGACTAACTTAAATTTTGTGAGCCATCCCGCTGCTGTTTGTGCTCGAACTAGGAACATGCTTAAATACATTGACGACTCAGTGTCCCAGTTCACAGTAATTCCATATTAAAAATAATCGGTACAGAATGATAATTAGCCTTTCCGTTCAAACAGACCACACACCACACCTGAACTCTGCCACCTTTTCCTATTCTACTTTTTACCAGGTTACTTTTCCCCACAAAAACTTGTCAATTTGGATGTTTAGTGTAGTAGATGGTTGTGTTGGAAGAGGCTAGATTGGTGCCGTTTCCCCCACTAAGCAAGATTGCATGCACCCCTTAATACACATCAATTGTAAGTTTGTAATTAGCCTGCCCAGACCCCATCAATCAGGTTGATGTGCATTCACATACCCTGTCCCCGCACCAAAATCAAATCAGGTTTGCATGTATCCAGCACCTACCCAGAATACATTTACTAGCACTGCCCCCAATAGTAAGTCTGTGATCACATGCACCCTTATCAGGTTTGTGGTCCCACCCCCTCATCTCATTACCTCTGTGTGCCCCCAGGCTAAATTCATTCTTGGGTGTATACCACAAACAAAATTACATGTGAATAATAAGAGCAGGAATAGATCATTTTGTATTAGGATTATCAAAGTTTCTCTTTGTCACCTCTAAAATGCAGCTCCCCATTTGTTGGAATATGTCAGTCAGTTACTACACATGAAAAATACGGAATTCTTCTGAAAAAGTCTAACAACCCAAACCTATTCAGCTGAAACTATTCCCCTTCATTCCATCACACCTTTAATAAAAAAAGGGCCATGCTGAACGGAGTGTTCAGTTGAGCTCTTTGACAATATCACCAGTTTCATAAGGAGCAGCCATGCCTGTGGGGAATCCCAGCTCACATTTATTAGAAGAGAGGAAAAATTTGTGAATATCTCCCTCTGAGATTCTCCCACATCCTTCCACTCATGGGCAGGAGGAAGGAGGGGCGGGTTCATCTGTCAGCTTCCTCGTGGAAGTGGCTGTCGTTCCATCTCCAGACTCAGCAGACTCTATGGTTTCGGCACTGATCAAAAAGCTCTCTCCAGACACAGAGACCTGCAGCATCTGTCTCAGCTCTGGTCCCATTAGATTCCCTGCCCCCGTCCTTTCAGTGCCAAGTAGTATTTTCAGAACTACTGTCCACTTACACAAAACTTGGGAGAGAGTTGAATCCTCACTAGATCTGATGCCACTTTAGATCACTTTAGATAAGCTATTACCAACAGGAGAGTGGGGTGGGGGGGAGGGGTGAAGAAAACCCGGATTTGTGCTGGAAATGGCCCACTTTGATTATCATACACATTGTAAGGAGAGTGATCACTTTAGATAAGCTATTACCGGCAGGAGAGTGGGGTGGGGGGAGAGAAAATCTTTTGTAGTGATAAACACCCATTTTTTCATGGCCTGTGTGTATAAAAACATCTTTTGTATTTTCCACAGTATGCATCCGATGAAGTGAGCTGTAGCTCACGAAAGCTTATGCTCAAATAAATTGGTTAGTCTCTAAGGTGCCACAAGTACTCCTTTTCTTTCTCCTTACAGTGTGTATGGTAACTCCCATTGTTTCATGTTCTCTGTGTATATACATCTCTGCACTGTATTTTCCACTGAATGCATCCGATGAAGTGAGCTGTAGCTCACGAAAGCTTATGCTCAGATATATTTGTTAGTCTCTAAGGTGCCACAAGTACTCCTTTTCTTTTTGCGAATACAGACTAACACGGCTACTACTCTGAAACCAGTTGATATTATGAAGTTGTTGTCATGAAATTTCCTAATCATAGGAAACCTCTTTCTCTGTGTATCCATCCTCTTGGAGAAAACCTACTGCAGGTCCTCACTAGGCTGAGGGAAAAGGAGTACTTGTGGCACCTTAGAGACTAACCAATAAATTGGTTAGTCTCTAAGGTGCCACAAGTACTCCTTTTCTTTTTGCGAATACAGACTAACAGGGCTGCTACTCTGAAACCTGTCACTAGGCTGAGGATAATGGGAAACACTTAACTTTAAAACTATGTTCTAATGACAACATACTTATGCTAAGTAGGGAAGCAGTTTGGCCAAGGTGGTGTTAAGAAGAATGGGGGTTAGGAGTGGAACCTTACTGAAGGTCAACAAAGAGACAGATGACAAAAACAAAAGGTTCTAAAAGAAATCACTAGGGGAAGACCCACAGGACATTTGGGGAAGAGGAAGGAAGGGGATAAACTGGCAAAGGTCAGGTTATCTGAGCTGGGGGAGAAGTCTCTATTTTTGTGCCTATAAGTGATGCACTGCAACAGAAGGATGTTGGATGACCCCAAGTGACCCTGATCCAGGCCCATAGAAAGGCTTGGTGTGTTGAGGAAACTGAGACAGGGAATTGCGTGTAGGGTTTACAATTTTTCTTCCAATCTGTGTATTTTCTGCGTGATTAAGTAAATAGCACTAGTGTGTTAGAATCCTGTGCAAAGTGTCTGGGTGTTATTATCTACACCAGGGGTGGACAACCTGAGCCTGAGAAGGAGCCAGAATTTACCAACGTACATTGCCAAACAAAGAGCCACCGTAATACTCAGCAGGCCCCCCATCAGCTCCCCCGCCCCACTCCCAGTGCCTCCTACCAACCGGCAGCTCCGCCTCCCCGTCCCTCCCCGCACCTCCCGATCAGCTGTTTCATGGCATGCAGGAGGGTCTGGGGGGAGGTGGAGGAGCGAGGTCATCGCAGGCTCAGGGGATGGGGCGGGAAGGGGTGGAGTGGGAGCAGGGCCTGTGGCAGAGCCAGGGGTTGAGCAGTGAGAACCCCCCAGCAGATTGGAAAGTTGGCACTTGTAGCTCCAGCCCAGGAGTCGGTGCCTATACAAGGAGCAGCATATTAACTTCTGAAGAGCCACATGTGGCTCTGGAGCCACAGCCTGGCCACCCCTGATCAACACTTACTCCATGGCCCCTGGAAGAGGTAAACGTCTATGGGCGTACTTCTGGGAGAGGACATGTTGAAGCACATTCTGAGCTTCAAAGACTTCCCAGCTGACATCTCGGACGAGCCCCCACTTGCAATGCCGACAGTCCCTAGTTGTCAGCGGGCAGGATTGAACCTTACACATTTGAATCTTAGTGTACGAACCTTGACTGTATGAGCTGAAAGCCACATGCCTCTTAAGCCAAGGTTGTAGCAGACTCCTCAATGTCTAGATCAGGGTCAGCAACCTATGGCACATATGCTAAAGGCAGCACGCGAGCTGATTTTCAGTGGCACTCACACTGCCTGGGTCCCGGCCACCGTTCACTTAGTTTCTCTGCAATGAGTTTATCGTCTTTAAGTGCTCCTTTTGTACCTCGATTGTCCAGGGGCCCCACTGGTTGTTTAGCAGGCTTCCTGCTTCTGATGTACTTAAACATTTTGTTATTACCTTTTGAGTTTTTGGCTAGCTGTTCTTCAAACTCCTTTTTGGCTTTTCTTATTACATTTAATTTAGCAGTGTTTATGCTCCTTTGTATTTACCTCACTAGGATTTGACTTCCACTTTTTAAAAGATGCCTGTTTATAGTTCTTGAAAAGCTTCCCCCCACCATCCCCAGTGTTGGATGTTACCTTATCATTCACTTCAGAACTCAATGCACAACTACAGTAAATGTATTTCCTAATTCCATTCATTTATTAATACTGACTTGCTAATTGTTTGTTTATTTCTGACTTGCTAATAATTTATCTGGGCACATTTACAACCGTTTTCCCATTTCAAAGAACTCTTAACTTGTGTAAGTGATTTAAACTTTAGATGAATACATAAACCTTGCATGTTGGTACCTCTGAGAAGGTATCTTTCTAACTTGTGGTTGTGAGTAAAACATTCTCCTTAGAATAGGGCCTTTGTCAGATAACATACAATGTACAGACATCTGTAAAATGTCTAATTTATATAGTAAATATAATACATATCAGTGATTCAAAGTACAGATTGTCACTATCATTTCTCTTACATTTAGCACAAGTGATAAAGCAGTTACTTAGGGACCTGTGAGTTCTCTCTTTTCAATTTCCATTAAGAAAAGGTTCCTAGAATATAAAATAACAGAAAAGCAGGGGTCCAATGGGGACTTGACTTCAGTAAGATACTGTGAGAGTATAATATTATCATTGGAACACTTCAGCGATTGCTTTTATTTTAATTTTATTTGGGATTTTTTGCTTTTCTTCTTTCCCTATTTTTAAGTTCCCTTGGCCCCACCACTCCCTCTCCACCTGTTTGCAGTGGTGGTCAGCTATAGCTAGGAGCGTGCATCATTCTAATCGGTGTACAAATCACACAAGCTGGACCTTTGCTTATAGGCATCAGTGAATTCACTGCCCTCAGATTCTCTACAACCCCAGCTTTTAATGGTATGTCAGATGATATCACAAGTAAACATTTTAAGATGCATTTTTTAACATTTTTTCTTCTTTTGGGCACAATCAAAATAGGGCTGCTACTTTTGTAAATCAGTCTTAAGAGGCAAATTTGTTTGTCACAAATTCCTAACACTGCATTGGCACAATGCATTGCAAAGTGATGGTGGTGTATTAAAATATCATCCTGTCAGGATATAGCTTGCTGTCATTCTACAACCTGAGGACAGTGCAGCAGAATCACACAATGTGCTGCAACAAAATGATGTTACAATGCACCGTGAGACGGTGTCACAGTGTAATGTGACAATGGTGCAATGTATTGTGACATGTTTTCATCATGTCATGATGTAACATTGTGATGACATGAAGCAACATGTGCCAAAAAATCCTTCATGTGGTGTGCTAGTGTTGTGGTTCAACAGTCGAGTGTTACAGCAGCATGTCTTCATTCACTTCCCCTTTCTGCCTCTCGATCCTTTTCCAGCTTTGTCTTGTCTGTTTTGATTGTTCACCGCTCAATGCAGGCCCTATCTCCTACTGGTTGCATGTACAGGGCCTAGCCCACAGGGCCTTGATGGCTGTTGGCAGTACTGCAATACACCTTGTGCAACTAAATCATTGAGCTGTGATACTATGTGCTGATGGGGAGACCCCATAACTGCTTCACTGAACTGGCACGACCCCCTGTGCTGCAGTCCCAGGCTGGGGTTCTGGCCACACCTGAGGCCAGAGGCTTGGGGAGGACAAGGGGGCTGCCCCCTATTTGGGGGGTTATCCCATAGAATATCAGGGTTGGAAGGGACCTGAGGAGATCATCTAGTCCAATCCCCTGCTTAAAGCAGGCCCATTCCCAACTTTTGCCCCAGATCCCTAGAGGGCCCCCTCAAGGATCGAGCTCCCAACCCTGGGTTTAGCAGGCCAATGCTCAAACCACTGAGCTATCCCTCTCCCCTTGTCAACCCCCCCCCCCGCGCCAGGCTGCTTTGTGGGGAGGCTGGAGAGACCCAGCCAGCTGCCCGGGGACGTGCACGAGGACGGCCCTGGACGCGAGGACTGGTCTATCAGCAGCACGTCAGTCACGCATCCCACCCTCACCCTCTGTCCCCGGGCCTGGCGCCTCCCACCGTCTCCCGCCTGCCCAGCTCTAGGGGACAAAAGAGTGGAGGGCCGTGGGGCTAGAGCGGCAACACCGGAAGCGCCCAAAACCCATCCCTGCCCTTCCCTTTTGTGTGCGTGTGCGTAGTGCAGCCGGCGCGCGCGCTCTCTACCCTGTGCGTAGCGGGAGGCTGGTGCGCGCGCGGCTGCTCCTCCTATAGCTCCCTTTTGCCGTATCGGCGCGAGCCCTCCCGCCCCCCGCCGCAGCTGGCGCTCGCGCACGAGCGACTGAGAGTCCAGGGCGAGCTGGCCGCATTCGAAGAGTCTCTTCTCTGCCACTCACCGACCCGCTCACCCTGTTTGGAACCCCCCGCCGCCCGCTCAGTGCGCGCGCGCCCCCTCCTCTCCTGGAGATGGAGCGGCCTGGGAGTCAGAGCAAGAAAGTCAAGCTGAGCAACGCGGTACAAAGCTGGGTGAGCGGCTTGGGGAGCTGCACCGGTAGCGTGGGAGGAGGAGGGAGAGCAATGGGGAAGCTGGTGGCTCTCTGCCTGCCTATGCTGATGTGGCATTGCTCGTCTGCAGACCCGCTTGCTGAGCTCGAGAGAGGCAGCAGCCTGTGTGTCCGGCTCGCGGTCTCCGTTGCACAGGCTGGGTCTGCAGTTTGCAAAAAGTGAGGGGCGGCGAGGGAGGATGTGCACGGCACGTTTGCACCGGGGGGGAGTTTCGAGCGAGGGTGACTTGAATCCTTGGTACTTGGCTGGGGTAGGGTGTGGTGGTGCAATCGGATTGTAAATGTCTCATTGAGAGATTATAAATGTTGCCTTAAAATGAATATACCTGTGAAAGTCTAGCTCCCGCAGGCGAGTGAGACTGGGTACCAGCACCTCTCTTCATTCCCAGGGGCTCTGCCTCCAGGGGTCGTTCTTTTATGTTTTGAAAGTTGGGCTCCGGGGGAAGAGGTAGGAAGGAGGGTTTGTACAGGGAAAAATGCAGATTTCAGGCTTTCACTCCTGTCTTTTGCACCTTGGTTCCTCTGCTTCAAATATGTTGGAAGAGGGAAAGATGAAGAATTCAATGTACAATGTAACCATTCATAAATCTGGGGCAGCTTGAGACAGAGGTTCTTTGTAATGTGGTGGCTAAATAGAAAGCTGTCAAAGTAAGATTTAAGCCAAACAATGAAAACCATGGTTCTTATTCATAGAGGTGTGGGCATATGGGCAAATCAATTTACAGTGCAGGCCCCAGACTAGCAAACTAGGGAGAAAGAAGTATTCCCCGAGAACACTTATGATGTTTTTGATACCGTGTGTGAAGAAAATGATTGGGAGTCTGAAAATAATGCTATATTTAAGCAGATGTGATATGGAGAGATGGGCCTCTATTCCTTGCCATAATAAATATTAGATATTTCTTACTGTACCATTAATATTGTATAAATAATCAAGTAGTTAGTGTCAAAGTATTGCTCTGTAGTTTCCTACACATTCCTTTGGTAAGGAAACTTCAAAATTGAAAACTAGTATTTCTTGGTGTAGTATTTCTTGGTAAATGTTAGGCAAAACAGGTGGGATCTCTGTTCCCTCTGTATTATTTAGAGATAATATTATTGGTCAAAACACGTGCCTGTAAATTGTTTCCATACTAACTTATTGTATCAAATTGTTGGAAGTTCTTAATTCTGTGTCAAGAATGAGGAGCACGTGACATATTTTAATCTTTTGCTCTTAAACTGTGTGTGTTCAGTTATCCTGGATTCTAGAGTAGGAGAACCCTCTGATCCAGAATCATTGTTGCAATGGGCTTACGCAAGAATGAATTTGGTCCTTTGTATTATAAAGATCTTCACCTAGTATTTTATGACATTCTGGGCAGTGTCATTAAGGGAATACTTGTTAAAATCAAATATTTAAAAAAACAAAACAATTTACTAACAACTCCATATGATTTTAAAACATTTAAACAAACAAACAAAACCTGCTGGTCACTGTTCCTGCTGGTATTTTGTTTAACTGAAAAGAAATGTAAGGCTAGTCACTCTTATCTTTGTTTTATAGACAGTTTCACTTTTTCCTGAGTTAGTGCATTGCTTGAGTTCTAAACACTGCTGGGGATGTTTTTGTTTTGGTCTCATCTGGAATTTTAACACCCTCCTCCTCCATTTCTGTTGGTTTTAGGGTTGTATAAACTCACTTACTTACCAAATCTAAATTGTCAGGGGCAAATTTGCCTCAGCAGTGTCACTTAATTTTAGCAATGTTTTTTTATTCATTTAAACAGCTAATATCAATAGACCATGTACGTTGTTGTGTTTTCTCTAGTGCTAGACGGGTAGCCGTCTTAATCTAGAGTCCTGTGGCACCTTATAGACTAACAGACATATTGGAGCATAAGCTTTTGTGGGCGAATACCCACTTCATCGGATGCATGTAGTGGATGATGAAGTGGGTATTCACCCACAAAAGCTTATGCTCCAATATGTCTGTTAGTCTATAAGGTGCCTCAGGACTCTTTGCTGCTCTCTAGTACTGTCTAACACTTAAAACTGGTGATGTAACTAACCTGCAAAGGTAAAGTAGCAAATACTGTTAACTTCACCAGTGTGTGCTGGATGTTTCCCTAAACCAGGCTGCTGTGGAAGTCAGCATGATACTTAAAAACATACTTGTTTCTTTAAGGTCCTACTATGTTCATCAATCTCCTATATTGATATGATGACCAATTGTGCAGTGTGCTGCAGGGGTGGGAGGCTTCCCAGAGCATGGGCTTCAGTCCAAGCCTGAAGGCGTACACCGCAGTTAAACAGCCCCTTATTCCAAGCTGGTACAGTGTAGATGTGGCCTGTAATTGCAATGTAGACATGGCCTGGGACAACAATGGCTGAGCCATCAATGGCGCAAGATTCAACCTGTATGGGATTTTTTGGATGAGCTGAGAGAAGCTATCTGGATGTATCAGTGGAAAAAGTTGATGGTTTGGGAAAACTCACTCAGACTAAAGGATCATGTTGGAAGTGGTGCAGGCTGTTTCTCCCAATTCAGAGTGGGGAAAAAAGACACATCTGCCCGAATTATAGGGATAGAGTGGTTGAGCTTAGGTAAGGAAATATAAGTGTAGGATTCTTTTGTTTTATATCTTGGCTCTGCCTGCTGTATACTATTGGGCAAAAGAATAAACAGTACTTTGTGCTGAAGTTGTTGTTCATTCACTTTAATTAGCTGCTCTCATAGACTTCTGAAGGCAAACACTTGTAGATTCCAAATCCGAGTTGGACCTGCAGAAGTAGTCATGGTTGGTACCCAGCAAGCTGTAGCCCAGATTCTGGTCCAAGAGTAGCCAACATGCAGAATTCAACCTCAGGAGAAAGAAAGGCCTGATACTTCCTGAGACCCCCAAGAAGGAACAGCAGTGCATAAGCCCAGTAACAGTGGCAGTGTTGCATTTATGGCCTTTAGGCTGTTAAAAAACTTATAGCTATAAAGGTGCTGCTGAATTTGGCCACCAAGAATGGCTTATTTATATAAATCTAATTATATCTCTTCAGTATTGATTCACATCTGTAGATAAACCTTATTATATTGGCACCATTCATTTTGATATACATAAAGGCTCTCTCAGCATTTATATTGTAAAATATAAATCCCTGACTAAATTAACTGATCGCTTCTTCAGACTGAAATTAGACGTACATAAACTTATTGCCAGGAAACACCGTCTTCAAGTAGAGCCAAAAAAACTGTCTGTCTTTAGACTTTGTGTCCTTATTATTTTAGCATTTTTTGGTCTTTTTGCCACTCTTCTGTCTATAATTTGAAATTTTACATTTAAAATCAATTTAATATTTTGGAAAACTGCACATTTTGAGTGATCATTGTCAATTTTTCATAACATTTAATTGTGATACACAATAGTTTTAATTTTGCATATTGGTGCAACAGTAATATTGATTTCCAAAAGCACCCAAGTGACTTAAGAACACAAGTCTTACTGACCTACAGTGACTTATGTGCTCTAAATCCCACTTTAAATAAATAATGTATAAGTGTTATGAGTATGTTTACCTAAGATAGTAAGTGTATATTACATGCTTCCCTGAGACTTTTTCCTTACAAAAGAAAATTATTTTAAAGTATTAAGACTGAGACGTCCTTGTTTTATTGTCCTTGAAATTAAGGAATGTAATATTCTCGGGTCATTGTATAGAATTTTTTTTTGTTTGTTATAATCAATGGTATATAAACTTTTTCTGGAAAATCAGTATTTATAGTGTGTCTCTGTTAGAACATTTACCCTTTCACAAGTGAATGGCTTATTTCTATTAAATGCGACTGGGTGGGCAGGGCTGAATGGATACTCTTGTTCTCCTCTACTGCAGTGCCAGCTGTTCCAAATACATATTTTTTTTTCTTCTTTGAAATCAGGAAGTGAGTCTAGCCATGGAGTATCTCCAATTTAGTATATGTACCTGAACTGGTTTGTTTCTTGAATCTATTCCAAAGTTGTCTGGCTACTGAATTAATACATTGGTTGCAGCCTTATAAAAGCCTCCTTGTTAACTTCCGCAGGCAGATAGAGCAAGAACTGGGAAACCCGCTTGCTTACTGTTCAAGTAGGAATCTTACATGGAAACTGAAGCAGTCTGAGCCATTAGTTGGTGTGGAATTGAAACTTTCATTTAAAAAAAAATTCAAATGTACATTGGTGCACTGTTGTTGTCTTTAATTAGAAAGGACAACAGCCCTCGTGTTCCTGCTGCTGTTCTTAGTTTTGCTAGCACAGTAAGATTGACTGTATGCTTTTGCATTTCAGTGCAACCCTATGGGCAGCATTAAAACTGGCAGGAATCATGACAATTTTGCTCTGCGTTCAAGCACTAGAGCTGTTGCTGTGGACCAGGCTGGTAGCCATTGCCTCACATCTTATTCCCCTCTTTTTTTTTTGTGCTGTTACTTAGCTGATTGGTTTATATCTCTGACTCATATGATTGGTAAATTTCTGGAGCCCTGAAAACATGCCCACACAATTATTGAAAAACCCTTTTGTTTTGGAGGTATTTAAATCTCCCAAGTGTACAAATGTTGAAAATTCTTCACCAAAAATCAAGCTGAACACAGATCTGTGTCAGCTCTCCCAACCCTTCCCTAGCCAAAAATGCTAGAGAATCATAGTTTGTCAAACATAATGCAACATGCCAAGTATAGACAGCAAAATAAACAAGCCAAGGTTAAGATGTGGTACAGAAACGGAGGTAATTTTCCATTATTTAGGGCAATGGTGCTAGAGCTACTGTGAATCATTCGCTATTGATGATCCCGTTTTCTGTAATACCGGCTGCATAATTTGGTGGTGGATTGTCTAGACTAGGAAAATTTGTATTGCATCAAAACTGTCGTAATTTCCCAATTACGTTCAATTGAGAACAAATTAGCAAAGTCACTAAATCTTAGTGCAACTCTTTTTATTAAAAGCTTCTCTCAAGAGATTGTCTAGATCCAGCTTTTATTTGGAGTCATGGGGGTTTTGTCATTTACATGAGAGGGAATAGTATTGAGCCCTTTGGTTTTAAAGGTGAACTGCAAAATGAAAAATGAGTTGTGTTGTTAGGAAAGGGGTGTATTCTGGGATTTATAACCTTTGGATTCTTTTTATGGTTTCCTGACTCACAGCTGCACCCGGTAGGTTTTTGACACTGAAAGTACACCCCCAGAGACCACTGGCTGCTGTGCTGGGTGTGTGTGACTCTTCTCCACTCCCTCAGCTTTCTGCTTGTGGAGTGCCTTGCCTGGTGACAGGTTTCAGAGTAGGAGCCATGTTAGTCTGTATCAGCAAAAAGAACGAGGAGTACTTGTGGCACCTTAGAGACTAACAAATTTATTTGGGCATAAGCTTTCGTGGGCTAAAACCCCCTGCATCAGATGCGTGGAGTGGAAAATACAGTAGGTAGATATAGTATACACTCACAGAACTTGAAAAGATAGGGGTTGCCTTACCAACTCTAACGACACAAATCAATTAAAGTGGGCTATTATCCTTGTGCTGATATATATCTATACACACAGAGAACGTGTATCAGCACAAGGATAATAGCCCACTTTAATTGATTTGTGTCGTTAGAGTTGGTAAGGCAACCCCTATCTTTTCAAGTTCTGTGAGTGTATACTATATCTACCTACTGTATTTTCCACTCCACGCATCTGATGCAGGGGGTTTTAGCCCACGAAAGCTTATGCCCAAATAAATTTGTTAGTCTCTAAGGTGCCACAAGTACTCCTCGTTCTTTTTGCTTGTGGAGTGTGTCTGCTAATTTATCCTTGGCCAGACTCTGATTTTGAGTCTTCCTCCCTAGCGAATGACTCCAGCGCCTCTTTCTGCTGCAGCTCACAGTTCTTCAAGCAGCAGCAGAATGATAATGACCTGATCTTTGTCACTTTCATTGCTGCCTGCAGTTTTCTCTAGAACACCAAAGAAAACTGATAGGACTTCTGCTGCTGCAGCCTGGGAGAGCCAGCAGCAGAAGCACTGGAATAGTGTGCCCTGGGTTCTTGTTTTGAAAGGTATCTTTGGCACTGTGAGTGTGTTGGGGAATAGGGGAAAGCGAGAATGATGGCATTGTGTGTGCTACTGGAAATAGTCATAATGAATGAATGCTTCTTTTAATAGGTTAAACAGGGTCTTTCTGTACATACAGCCGAGCAAAAATATTTAATTTTTTAATACTTCAGGTTATTGTTAAAGAAGATGCCTCTGTGCTGCATCCCACTCGCTGCACCCCTTCCCAAGTTGAGACTGTGCAAGATGTATGTGGCAGGGAGAATAAGGTTTCTCATGCCATTCAAGATATCTGAAGCAAAAGTAAGGCCTTGTCTGTACTACCGCGGTAAGTCGACTTAAGTTACACTACTCCAGTTATGTGAATAACATAACTGAAGTCGACATAGCTTAGGTTGACTTACAACGGTGTCTACACCGTGCTGTGTTGACGGGAGATGCTCTCCTGCCGACTTACCTTATGCTTCTCAGGGAGGTGGAGGACAGAAGTAGACGGGAGAGTGCTATGCCATTGACTTAGCTTGTTTTCACCAGACCTGCTAAATTGACACCCGCTGCATCGATTGAGTAGTGCCAATCTAGCGGTAAGTGTAAATATGGCCTAAGAGCGCAGTGGTGATGAACACACTAAATATGGATGGTTGGTATTTTCCCATTATAGTTTCTGCAGTGCACCTTTTTAGTACTCTGTATCATATCTCTGAACTTCTCCTAATTAAACATCTCACTTTGGACTCCAAACTACCTGTCTCCCATAAACCTCACTTTAAAACTATCAAATTACTAAATTCACTTTCTGGATTCAGCAATGTCAGTGTGTTTGTTTAAGCTAATTCAGCATTTTTTGAGAATCCTTTTCTAATGTGCTTTGTGTTTTTGTTTTTCCCCTTTATTGTCATATCTCTCATGATCTGTTGTCTAATTACCTAATTTAGGCCTCAGTCTTGCAGTGATTCACATGAGCAGCCCTCTACACCTTTGTAAAATTCCATCCCCAGACACGTTAACAGACTTCTCCGGCTTCGTTGGGTTGGGAAGGTGTTTCAGTCAGGGTGATAAAAAGATCCTGGCTGTCGGGGAGAACGGTGTGCTGTGTGCTCTCCTCACGCTCCTCCTCATCTTCCCCATCCGTAAAATCCTCAGGCACGGCGGAGAGTACCCCATCATCGGAGTCCACGGACAGGGGTGGGGTAGCGGTGGCGGCCCCCCCTAGAATTACATGCAGCTCAACGTAGAAGTGGCCTCTGTCTGGGCCTCTGTGCTGGAGCGTCCGTTTGATTCTTTGGTTTTCTGGTACGCTTGTCTGAGCTCCTTAAGTTTCGCACAGCACTGTGTTGCGTCCCTGCTGTAGCCTCTGTCCTTCATGGCCGTGGAGATTTTTTTTTAAATGTTTTGGCATTTCGTCTTTTGGAACGTAGTTCTGGTAGCACGGATTCGTCTCCCCATACAGCAATCAGATCCAGTACCTCCCGTTCAGTCCATACTGGAGCTCTTTTTCGATTCTGGGACTGCATGGTCACCTGTGCTGATGAGCTTGTCTGGCCAAACAGGAAAGGAGATTCAAAAGTTCCTGGGACTTTTCCTGTACATCTGGCCAGTGCATCCGAGTTCAAAGTGCTGTCCAGAGCGGTCACAGTGGTTCACTGTGGGATAGCTCCTGGAGGCCAATATATTTGAATTGCATCCACACTAACCCTAATTTGAAACGGCGATGTTGATTTCAGCGCTAATCCCCTCATTGTGGAGGAGTACAGAAATCGGTTTTAAGAGCACTTTATGTCGAAAAAAATGGCTTCGTTGTGTGGACGGGTGCAGAATTAATTCGATTTAACGCTGCTAAATCCGACACACTCGTAGTGTAGACCAGGCCTAAGGGACTGCCCATGCTGATCACTCTGCTGGTTTAGGGTCTTAGATTGTAAGGTCACCATGACAGGAATGTCTTCTTTTTTGACTAGATTGTGTCACACATGCTTACAGTGCTATATAAGTAGGTTATTTTTTTATTTTTTAATTATAAAATAATTCTGTATGAAAGGTCTTGGCCAAAACTATTAACCCATCTCCCGTAATCCCTTCTCATCCACGAACAATGTCCTAGACAGATGGAAAACATATTATGAAAGCATGTTGAACCACACACCTGCTGACAGCTGTCCAGAGCTATGTGATCTGCTAAATCACGTGGCTGCAGACCTAGGGGAAAACATTGATCATCTGGGATAGCCTTTCATACTTCCTCACTGACAAAGTTGCAGAATGGCAGTGCTGCTGGACCTGATGGTATTCCATCTGAGCTACGCAAAAGTGCCTGAGAATCAGTGAGCATCAGCTTGCATCGACTGTTCTTAAAAGTGCGGTCATCAGACAATTTACGACCAGAATGGAAAGTTGGCGTCATAGTGTCCCTGTACAAGGGCTAAGGATCTCACACCGAGTCTGGCAACTGTAGGCTGAATTCATTGTTTTCAGTGCCTGGGAAGGTCTTTGGTCTCATTCTGTTTAGTAGGATGCAGCTGCTCCATAACATTGTCATCTGCAGCAATCAGGTTTCACTGATGGGTGATTAACAGTGGAAGCTGTCCCTATCCTCCAGCTCCTGGCTGAGCTGTGCCAAGAATTTAACCTCCTGCTTCACGTGGTATTTGTCGATATAAAAGCAGTGTTCAGTTTGGTTGACAGGTCAGCACTCCTCACACTGAAAGGAGTTGGCATTCTAGATGTTTTGCTAAACCTGGCACGCAGTCCGCACACCAGTACTAGTGTGAGGAGTGTGCTTTGATTCATGGCATTTGCTGTGTTTCAGCACAATCTCAGGTGTGCAGCAGGGATGCATTCTAACCCTATCACTTTTCTGTTGAGCAGCTGACTGGATATTAGGACTTGCCGCTCCACATGTTAGAATCAAGGCTGGCCAAGAAGCGTCCACTAATCAAGACTATGCCACTGACATTTCCTTGCTTGTGGAGAAGGCAGAGAATTTCAGCCCTGCCCTTCAAAGTCTCCAAGACACCACCAGCACTTTGGAGTTGACTGGTCTTCTGCCATGAGACGTAGCTGGACCTACAGAATCCTTGGTGCAGGTGGAGTCAAGTACCATGGAGAAAACTTGTCCAGTTCATCTATCTAGGTTGCAAACCTCATAGGGTAGTAACCTCATGGCTCCTGATTGGCTTCCCCACCCCATATAACACCCAGGGGCATTCCAGGAAGTATCCAGTGTGGATCTTCTGTAGCTTCTGTGACAATTCCTGATGTCTGCTCTTGAACTTCTGGCTTCAACCTTGGCTTGATTTAGACCTTGGCTCTTGACCTGGACCTGAAACCTGACTTAGACTCTGGTCCTTGGTATTGATCCTGTCCTGGAATTTGACTGTAAACTCCTCCACTATTGTCAGCCTCAGGTTTGACCTTGCTCCAACTATTTGTCCTGACTGCCCTCGTCAGGATCTTGGCAGTCTGGCTGGTGCAATGGTCCTCAGTAGACTATATTTGTTTGATGATAGGGGACCCCCACCTCCTCCACACACACAAAATCCTAGTTCCTTTTAATAACTTTTCATAGTTTTTTAAAGCATTTTGCTAACTTTTCCTCTAACTGAATAGTCAGGAATTGGAATGATAGTGGAAGGTATTTTAGAAGTTGAAAGAAGATTTACCTAAAGGCAGGGTGGTCTAGATGTTTGAGTGCAAAACTGGAAATCAGACCACACGTGCACAATTTGTAGGGGAAAGGACCCCTTTTGGGGAATTTTAGAAAGGAGCCAAGATTAAGCCTTATAACTGGAGCCTTGTTACAATCCTGTGAGAATAGTTTTCCCCTTAATCTAAAGAATTTACAGTAGTGCTGAAAAAAATCTAACTGGTTTTCTAATTACCTAAATAAGGGCATTTTAGCATCTGACCTCATATTTTTAGCCAGTCAAATTTGCATGCAATAATTGACTAGTCCAGCCATCCCTATGGTGGAAAGTGGGGAGTTCAATGTATGTAGTCCACACGGGTGGTCTGTTTAATTTCCTTTGTGCCCTTTGGCTTTATGGAGCTGCTGATCTATTCAGTGTTAACTTTTGCTTTTATTAGTTTGCCTGCCAGTCTCGCTTTTGTATGTGTGAATAACTTAACCTAACTAACTCTCCTATCTACAGGGAATGCAGAGAGCTACCAATGTCACTTATCAAGCCCACCATGTCAGCAGGAACAAGAGAGGCCAAGTGGTGGGGACGAGAGGTGGCTTTCGCGGCTGCACAGTCTGGTTAACAGGTACAGTCAAACTCTGTTCATGGATTTATGAAGCTTTTCTTCATTTTTGTTTGCCCATTGTATCTTTTTTTCTTCTTTTCAACCTTTTCTTGCTAAATGTGGGTATGAGGCTTAGATTAAAACAAAGGGGCTTGTCACAGTGCGCGACTTGCCCCTGCGGCGCCTCCTGCTGTCCTCTCAGGGACTTAGCTCTTCCAGCCTCCGGCGCGCCCTCTGGAGGCTGGTGTCCCACTTGCCGCTGGCCCCCGTGTCCCTCCCGGACCCCAGTGCCCCTTTTACCCAGGGTGCTGCCCCCTGGCAGTACCCCCACAGTCTCTGGGTCTCCCCTCCCCAGGGAACCCCAACCTACTATCCCCACCTCGCCTCGGTCTTTGACTACTGCCAGTCACCATTGAGCCCCTGCACACTGGGGCAGACTGCAGCGTATAAGCCAATCATCACAGGCAAGGGGGGGGTTTAGACCTGCTGCCTCTGCCTACCCATGGGCTGCCCTGTTGCAACCCCAGTACCTTGTCTTAGGCAGTCTGCCAGGCCTGCATCCTGGGGCTTTTCCAGTCTCCCAGCTTCTCTGGCCTTCCCCAGCCCTCGTACACTCCCTAGCAGCCAGGCCCAACTCCCTCCACAACTAGAGGAGACTCTGTCTGCTCCTGACCCACTGCCCTCTTATAAGGGCCAGCTGAGCCCTGATTGGGGTGTGGCCACAGCTGAGCCTGCTTCCCCCAATCAGCCTGGGAACTGCTTGCTCCCAGCCACAGCCCTCTCCTGGGCTGTTTTAAGCCCTTCAGGGCAGGAGGGGTGACCACCCCACTACAGGTCTACTGCTAGTTTATTGACTGCACAGTCATGGAGTAGGGAAAGGTTTGCTTATGTCCTAGAGAGAGCGCTGAGTGTTGCCTGTAAAAGGAGATATTCAGTCCTTTGTGGGGGTGTTGTGTGTGTGTGTGTGTGTGTGTGTTTTTTTTTTTTTGTTTTTTTTTTTTTTTTTGAAGAGAGGTTCTTGGAAAGGGAAGTGTTCTATAGAATCACAGGTCTCATAAAATATACAGAGTTTTTGTGTAGGAGAGCAAATGTTTCTCTTTAAATCTGTGCAGTGGGATCCTGGTCAGGCTTGCAGGAAATTACTGTAGGATAGACAATAAAATGGTCTTTCTGCTTTGAATGTGATTTTGAGTAGGCCAAATATCGGCTTACATTTGTGTAAACAAGACAACACCATGCCAGTGTTAGGGAGCTTATTCCTTCACCCACTTACTTCCCTGGTCCTTCTCGCAGGAACAGAGAGCAACAATACCCAAAGTCCAAAGGTTCAAACAATTTGATGTTTATTGGGGTGAACTTCCAGTAAGCATGATTCCAGTTTCCTTCCTTAGTGTCCCCCTTCCCAGCTCTGAAACCAGAGAGCCTTACACCTGTGTCTCTGTTCCCATTCCTGCCCTTAGCCAAACATGATTCCAATTTCCCCACCCCCATTCCCTGTTCCCCCACCCACCCACTTCCTGATTGACTGCAGACTATATAGTAAAACTTGAGTTCTGCGTAGCTATACCGTAACCAATCGTTTTACTGAAATTTAACTAACCAATCCTAACATATTGTAACATGATTATTTAACCAATTATATCCCACCACCTTAGTTTACATCCAGCAAAATTAATTATACAGCAGACAGAAACAAACACAGAACCAGACAGAGATTATACAGACAAACAATGGGGAAATGGGGACTACAGTGATAGAACAAACACAGAAATGAGGATTTCACATCCCAGCTATTGATAAGTGAGTTCTTGCCAAACAGGATGCTATCAAACTAAGTTTCCTTTTACATCTTCTAGGCACTTCCCTTTCTCTGGAGGCGATAGCCATTATCAGGACAGGATTGTATTCCGAACAGCCCAATAGCACCTTATTTCAGTGTGACTAGTTTGGAATGTGAGGAGGTGACCGGTCACTTCCCAGCTTATGGCTGCCTCTGTTGCTTAGCCAAAGGCCTTAGCCTAAGAACAGGGCCTCAGACTGTCACAGTAAGAGAAGGACCTTACGCTGGCAGACAGTGATTTTGATTTTCTTTTATACCTCTATAACTAGCCAAGTGATAAGAATACACCTAAATTCTTAGAGTATAGGCCTTTAAAGACAGGCCTGAATATCTATATCCTAACAGCCAGGATCAAGAACTTCCTTCAAATATCATTTTAAATGGCACTGTTGATTTAAGTCTCACTGCTGCTTCCAAATATAAATATGGCAAATTCTAAGAACCTTGGTAAGCAGACTTAGAGGAAAACCAGAAGTAAAAGTACTGATTTCTGTCAGGATTCACAGGATGAAATTGGCCCCTTTATTGCCTGGCTAGGCTCCAGGTAGAGAGTTGGAACGGCTGTTTCTGAAAAACCTTGAAGCTGCACTACAACAGGATGGGATTTTCAAAAGTGGCAAGTGACTTAGGATCACAAGACTCTCCATGGGACATGTGCTCCTAAGGCGCATCATCGCTTTTGAAAATCCCACTAAAAGTCTATAAGAGAGCCTTAAACTTTTTTGCATATCTCTGTGCACAAAACGATACATGATTTTAAAACTGCTGTAGAGGATTTCAGAGGTTCTGCAGATGATGAGCTCCCTCATTTGGATAACACAATGGAAACCTAAGTCTTGTTGGATCCCATAGATGATACTATGATATCAATACATAGTCAAGTGCTTCAGAGGCAGAGTAGTGAATCAGAGCCATTAAAGACAGGTTCTACAGCACATGATCAGAGCAGTGAAAAGCAAATAAAGTCTTAGGTTACTGGATCATCTTAATTTGGTTTCTTTATTCAAAATTAATCTTTTTGTACCACCAGGTTTACATCTTAAATACCTGGCAACCTTTTCAACATAATCTTTCAGGCAGATGCCCAAAGTAGCCCATTAATGGCTAAGAGGAAAAACTAGGGCTCTCTGAGCAGTGAAGTGTCTAGGTACTGTTTACATCCCCCCCACCCCCCAAGGTTTTAGGGCCTGAGCTTAACTACCCTGAAGTTGATGGGTTGACTCTCTTGGTTGACTTCAGTAGTCTTTGGGTCAGGCCCTTACTGTATGAGATTCTTTCTTATATTTTAATGGATTTATCTGCAACTTGTCAAGATTCTAAATTGCAGTGTTTGTTCCTTCACTTGATATCCCCCTCTTTGTAAATTGCAGAAAATTATAGTTCCTCTTCAGGGTTATGTGATAGTGTACAATTCTCTTTGTTCTTCCTTATGGTCTCGGTCCAGAATGTTAAAGAAGTACATTAACCAGCATATCAATAGTGTCAGGCAAGTCATATCACTGAGTTCACTACCACTCAAATAGGTATTGCTCTTCTGTTTTGTAGGATCTCTGCCTCCCTTTTTTGAAGATTAAGAATTTTCTGAGTCAAAGATTTTTTTAGTCTTTTTTTTTCCCCTCAAGTGGTTGCTCTTTGAGATGACTGTTACTCTTAAATTTTTTCACCCTGTTGCTGTCTTGTTTGTTTTCTCAAGTTACTTTTCAGTCAGGCCCTCCAACTTTGTCTGCTTTAAGAATCTGTCATGTGTATCTACGTAATCATACAAGATGCAGTCATAGGCCCTGATCCAGCAAAGTACTTAAATGTTTAACTTGAAGCACATGAGTAGTCTTACTGACTTCAGTTAAGTTTAAAATTAAGCATGTGCTTAAGTTCTCTGATGGATTGGAGCCTTCATGAGCAGTCTTCACTGAGTTCAGTGCTGCTACTATCTAGTTTGCAGAAGACGGCAACTGCACTGGAGACTTGTGTGAGCACTGCTTAATCTGTCTCTGGTATTTCTCTCATTCAGTAGTCGAAGTCTGGAAGGAGAAACTAGCAGCTCAATAAGCAGCTTCTTATTGTAGACCATGGAGCTCCTATTCGTATGGCATCTCTGGCTCAAATTTCTTTCATCTGCTTAAAAATATTTGGGGGGGGTGTGAGAGTGACTGAATATAAATAGAGGAAGCTGATGGAGTTTAACATAATTTTTCTCCCATTTCTTAAAGTGGTGTATGTTGAATGTCTAATTGGTCTAACTTTTTTGTTTTTGACTTGTTTAGGGCTGTCTGGGGCTGGGAAGACCACAGTTAGCATGGCACTGGAGGAGTATTTAGTGTGCCATGATATTCCATGCTACACATTGGATGGTGACAATATTCGCCAAGGCCTTAATAAGAATCTGGGCTTCAGTCCGGAAGACAGGGAAGAAAATGTTCGACGTATTGCTGAGGTTGCTAAGTTGTTTGCAGACGCTGGTCTGGTGTGCATCGCTAGTTTTATCTCTCCTTATACCCAAGTAAGCATACTGCCTTGATACATATTTATGGTGCTACAGGATGCAATGGTTTTGCTGTGCCACAAATATGTTCATCTCACCAGTCTCACTGGAGAAAACACATGTAAAATATGTCAGTGTCTCTCAAGGAAAATTTTTAAGCTCTAGAAATTGTCCATTTAGCCTCTCTTCAGCTGATAAATATAGTATACATTTTTGGTATGTAAGCTTGAATTTCCTTTGAGTTGCCTTAGAGATACAACTGTAGGTGACATCTCATGAATTTCCTAGCCCAGTTGAACTTTTTTCAGTATTAGTGCAGTCCCTGCGTCTGCTAAATTTAAAATGGGAGCTGTCTTTTAGTGTAATTTTGTCACAGCTGAGAAAAACGAATTTGGCATTAGGACAAGGGGGAAAAGGAAAAAAGACAAACCAAAATTTCAGTGTGTTTTTTTGCTTGTCCACGTTAGCCATCTGGATTTCTTTGTTTTTTAAATACTGAGAAGGTGGAGAATATGCTTCATCTGGAAAACATAATTCAGCTGTTAAAACCTCTTTTCCGCCCACCTCAAATATACAGCATGGTCTTTACTTCCTTAAATTGTGCAAGCAAAATATGCACTTGAGCATGCAAAATGGGTAACTGTGTTCAACTAGTTCAGTTTGTTGTTGCATGCGGTTTTGCATGTGTATTTAGATGTGGCTTTTTGGAAATACAGCATAAATGTGTGTATACATTTAGTACTGTTAAGAATTTTTCATTGTGTCTGTGGAGATGTACTCAGTGAATGAAGGGGAGAGAGTTGGTGAATGGACAGCAGGGAGCATCTTTCAAAATAGTTTTTATGGAGGGTGTCTATAGTGTGACAGTTTCCAAGTGAGAATTACCTCAGTATTTCTCTGGGTGTTGCGCTGCAAACTATTCTTTAAAGAATAGTTTGGAGAGTTCAGGATCCTGTAGCAGGCCACAAGTTCTAGAGATGAGAAAAATGCTCTATTGTGTATTTGGTTAGAGATCTAGATTTAATATTTTAATGAATTGCTTTTTTAATGATGGCTCATGATTGGGAATCTTGTGACTAATAGTATGCTCTCAGCAGGACTGTATTTGTAAAATGTATGTGTGTTATTTGAGGCTGCACAAGTCTAGTCAGGTTGAGGTGTGCAGAAGGAAAGTTGGTATTTAGTGGAAAGCCAAAAAAAAAAAAAGGTCGGGGGAGGGTTGAGAAGAGTTGAAAGATTCATGGGCAGTAAGTGACATTCCTTCATGGCTTCAATGAAATAGGGTAGATGTATTACTCCCAATGGGAGGTAACGCCTAATATTTTTTTTTGGGGGGGGGGGGGGAAATAGAATATCCCATTGTACATATGACTTGAGTATAAAAATCCAGTCCTGTATAAACTCTCTCTGAATTTGGTGTCCATTTTACTATGCAGGTAGCAGCAGACCCACTAATCACATGTAGTTTGTACTTTATGGAAGGAACATATCTGTTCCCCTACCCCCTTCCCCCACCCATTTTGTGATTGCAATCTTAAATAAGCTAATGTCCTTCAAATATTCTTCTTTAATTTTTTCTGCTTCAAAATTCTATTTAAAATCTGTTAATTCTTTTCCTCCCTCCCTGTTCAGGATCGGAGCAATGCCAGGCAAATTCATGAAAGTGCAAGTTTGCCTTTTTTTGAAGTATTTGTGGATGCTCCACTGCATGTCTGTGAAAAGAGAGATGTCAAAGGACTCTACAAAAAAGCCCGGGCTGGAGAAATTAAAGGTGAATCTAAGTATAGTCACATCTTTTCCATGCTAAACTTTGATCTTGTTGTAATGGTTGGCTCTATGGACAAATAAATAAAGGGCACACTCCAGGCTACATTTCATTAAGGTGCAGTATGGTCCAGTGAATTGACACTGGACTGGGACTCAAACAACTGGATTTCTATTCCGTACTCTGCCCCTAGCCTGCTGTGTAACCTTGGGAAAGTTGCTTTGTCTCTCTGTGACGGTTTCTCCTCCCACCCTTTACCAGTCTTCTCTATTATAAGCTCTTTGGAGCAGGAACAGTTTCTCCACTCTGTACAGTGCCAACCACTGTGGGGTCCTGAGCCAGTTTCCACGTGTAGACACTACTGTAATGCTAATAATGGCCTGCCAAAAAAGTAATGGAAAAGTAGTACATTCACAATCCTTCCTTCTGTAAAGCTGCATCATGAAGACCGGTTTTACAAATTTATTTTTATGGTGCTGAAGAAGCTGTGGTTGTGTGCTGATGCTCTGTTACATTTTAATACCCCAAATAAGACCCACTGCCCCACTAGAAAAAAATTTAAAAAGCTGGAAAAAAATATCCTAATGGATTGGAATCAGTCAGCAATTTTGCTTAAGGATAACCTCATAACTGCCTTTTTGCTGGATAGTAGTCCTGCAACTTGTAGTGGTTAGCAATAGTCCTTCTGCCTGTATTTGGAAGCAAAACAGTGTTGTACAGTTTCTGCTTCAGCTACTCAATTTCATAGACTAAGGGCAAAAGGAACCATCATGATCGTTTAATCTGACCTCCTGCATGTTGCAGGCCACAAAACCTGCAATATGCCCATAACCTCTTGCTGAGTTACTGAAATCTTGATTTAAAGACTTCAAGTTACAGAGAATCCGCCATCTTTTTCTCTAGAGATGATGAAGCTACCGAATCAAAGACCGCTTAATGCATATCTGGATTTCTGTGGAGGCGATTGTGGGTGTGACGGGTTCGATCATAGAAACCTCCTTGGGACTGTCACCTGATGTGGTGAAACTACCTCTGAGCCCATTTTCTCTGCCAGTTTGGGCCTCCAGAACCCTGCCTTGTTGTGCCAGACATGCCAGTCTTCTCCAGCACAGACCAGGGTCTAAACCACGTGCCCCAAAGCTGCAGACTTAACTGAAAACAGCTTAAGAAGTGCTCCTGTCTCCAGCACCCAGACACCCAGCTCCCAATAGGATCCAAACCCCAAATCAATTTGTTTTACTCTGTATAAAGCTTATACAGGTAAACTCAAAAATTGTTCGCCTTCTGTAACACTGATAGAGAGATATGCGCAGCTGTTTGCTTCTCTGCTCTGGGTTAATTAATAAGCAAAAAGTGATTAAATATAAATATTATGATTTAAGTGGTTCCAAGTAATAACTGACCGAACAAAGTGAATTACCAAGCAAAATAAAACAAAAACACTCAAGTCTAGGCCTAATTCAGTAGGAAACTAAATGCAGGTAAACCTCACCCTCAGAAATATTCCAATAAGTTTCTCTCACAGACTAGACCCCTTCCTAGTCTGGGTCCAGCAATCACTCACATCCCCATGCTTACCGTCCTTTGTTCCAGTTTCTTTCGGGCATCTCTTTGGGGTGGAGAGGCTATCTTCTGAGCCAGCTGAAGACCAAATGGAGGGGTTTCCAAGGCCTTTTATATTCTCTCTCTTGTGGGAGGAAAACCCTCTTGTTCTCCTGTGCAGAATCACAGCTACAAGATGGAGTTTTGGAGTCACATAGGCAAGTCACATGTCCACGCATGACTCAGTTATTTACTGGCCAACGCCATTGTTTACATGTTTGTTTGAACGTTCCCAGGAGAACTCAGATGTGGATTGGCGTCTCCCAAAGTGCATTGTCGGTTAAGTGTTTCTTGATTGGGCACTTATTGAGAATAGTCCTTTCTCAAGAAGCCAACCAAATGCTTCACTGAGGCTACTTAGAATCAAAACACATTGAGATACAACTACATAGCCAATATTCATAACTTCAACTACAAAAATGATACACACACACACACACACAGAGTATAATCATAACCAGCAAATCATAACCTTTCCATAGACACCTCACACAACAACCTTTGTACAATATTTGCTGCAAATATTGTGACAAAGCTCTGTCCTTGCCTCTGTGGGTCCTGCGTTTCCTGGTGGATTTTGCTAGCCTCAGAGGCTCACTGTGACCCTCCAAGTAACCCTTCTCTCTCTAGGGACAAGGCTCACAGTCTACTGAGTCATTTTCATCATAAGCCAGCGAGGGAGGTGAGGAGAAGTTATCCTTCCTTGCACAGTCTCTGTTGTCTCAGTGATTAATCAAGGGGCAAAGGTGGAGGGGGAGCCCGGGCCCACCCTCTATTCCGGGCTCCAGCCCAGGGACCCTAATAGTATCAGCTATGGTATCTGACCTTTTAGAAACATGACATGTACAATTCCCTGGGCTACTTCCCCCACAGCAGCCCTCACTTCCTCAAGCTCCACTTCACCCTTACCTCAGGGCCTCCTTCCTTGTGCCTAATATGGTGTGTACTACTCAGCCTCTCCACCAACGCAACTTCCTCCCACAGCTCCTGACATGCACACTCACCTGAGTGACTGGGAGGCTTTTAACTAGTTTCAGCCAGCCCCTGACTGGCTTCAGGTGTCCCAATCAACCTAGCCTTCTCCCTGCCTTCTGGAAAGTTCTTAATTGGCCCCAGGTGTCTTAATTGACCTGGAGCAGCTGCCATTTCACTTATCCTGGTACTAGGGATTTGTTTAGCCTGGAGCTAATATATCTATCTCCCACTACTTTTCCATAGCCATCTGGCCTTGCCCCCGTCACAATATATAGTAGTGGTTGCAACAATGATCTATACCGTCACAGTTTATGTCAATAATGTCACACACTGATAGAGAGAGATGCATAGCCGTTTGCTCCCCCAGGTATTGATTACTTACTCCTGGTTAATTAATAAGCAAAAGTGATTTTATTAAGTATAAAAAGTAGGATTTAAGTGGTTCCAAGTAATAACAGACAGAAGAAAGTAAATTACCAAGCAAAATAAAACAAAACATGCAAGTCTAAGCCTAATACATTAAGAAACTGATTACAGATGAAATTGCACCCTCAGAGATGTTCCAATACGCTTCTTTCACAGACTCGACTCCTTCCTAGTCTGGGCCCAATCCTTTCCCCTGGTACAGTTCTTGTTAGCTCCAGCTCAGGTGTTAAGTAGCGGATTTCTCATGTCTGGAACCTCTTTTGTTCTGTTCCACCCCCTATATAGCTTTGGCACAAGGTGGGACTCTTTTGTCTCTCTGGCTCCTAAATGAAAAAGCCCCAGGTTTAAGATGGATTTCAGTATCAGGTGACATGGTCTCACATGTCCTGTGAGACCCCAAGCTTTAATTCTTCCCAGCCTGACTCACAGGAAGGCTTGCAAGTAAACAGAGCCGTTTACAACCAGTTGTCCTAGTTGATGGGAGCCATCAGGATTCCAAACCACCATTAATGGCCCACACATTGCATAATTACAATAGGGCCTTAGAGTTATATTTCGTATTTCTAGTTTGGTACAAGAACGATACATTTATACAAATAGATGACCACACTCGGTAGATTATAAGCTTTGTAATGATACCTTACAAGAGGCCTTTTGCATGACGCGTATTCCAGTTAAATTATATTCACACTCATTAGCATATTTTCATAAAATCATATGGAGTACAGCTTCACAATGGGATTGCCTCCCTGGATGGAGAGGCATGATAGCATGATTGGTTAGAAGCTCCTCTGTTTCAGAGTAGCATGTTAAGTAGAGAGGGCAGAGAAAATGATATGGTGTCTGATTTGGGATGTAAATACAGTCTTTAGGAGTGTAATAGCCATGTATAGCAGGCTTTAACAACTCACTCAACTACTTTCAGCTGTATTAGAAAAAACACTGTGATGTTTTGCCCTTTAGAGTTCTGCGTGTTGAATCAAAAACTCGTTAATCCATCTTGAGTGCAGATAAGCAAAATATATAAAGATTTAACAATGCATTCCGTATCAAAGCAATTACAGTAAGGACAGCCAAAAGGGTGTCTAATTAGTAACTCCAGATTGTTGTACATTGTGCTTTTGCAACACTCCCTTCCTCATCCGTGGTATATTCTGTTATTTACTGTAGAAGGGTGCATTTAGAAAGATCGGACAGTGATAATAAAGGGCCTCATTTAAAAAGTCAGTCACCATACAAAATAGTGTCAAAGAAGTTAAAACTAAGTACTCTGCCATGCTGCGTGTCTGAAGTATGGAGGAATTTTCAGTTCTGTCTTCTGTCATGCAGGTTTCACTGGTATTGACTCGGAGTATGAAAAGCCTGAGGCCCCAGAACTAGTGCTGAAAACTGATTCCTGTGACGTGAATGACTGCATTCAACAAGTAGTGGAACTTCTTCAAGAAAGGGTAAGGAGATGTGGTGGTGGTGTCTGCTATTGATTTAAGTTTTGGTTTAAATTTATCTCCAAATTTGAATTGTTTTAAAAATAAGTTTTATGAAACTAAAGAGCTATAAAAATCTTTTCCACAATTAAAAAAAAAAAAAATCCACTGTGAACAGTTGTCTTTAAACTCACCCTGCAGAGTCTTAAAAACAAACGTTGTAGCAGTAAGAACCTGAAAGTGGGAAATAGGCTGCAAACAAAAATGAAACTTAATTCATTTTTGTTGTCTAAGCTGAGAGACTCAAAAACTGAGGAGCTCTTCTGATACCTCACAACTTGTTCATCAGTAATATCATGGTAAAGTGCATATAGCAACATTATAAATAAAGTTATGGACATAAACTGAAATCCATGGCTGAAGAGTATTTCCCAGTTAAGTCTGGTGAGTGGTTAAACCAGTTCCTCAAAGACAAAGGGCAAGTTAATGCCCCAGCTAGGTGTCGTCAAAGCTAATGAGCCATTACCTACCAAGTGGCCATTATTTACAAAAAAGGGTGGGCAGGGACAAAGACTTGCATCTTAGCACAGAAACAGCATGGAGATTTTTTCTTCCTGAGACTGGCAGTATTCTTTTCCAGCTGGAAACTAGCTTTTAAAAAAGGAACAGGGGCAAACACCCCAAGGGACCCACCCCTCCCCCCCCTCCATCTGCCTCTGGCATGGCACCTAAGATGACAGAGGAAAACAGCCATTAGACTCTGGAGGGGACAGGAGGGGATGTGGGTCCTGACCTGAAGAGTTTGGTTAGTAATCTTTCTGGAAGCGTGTGGTGAGAAATTTTGCTTGACTCTAATATAGTTTAAGCACCAGTAAGCTTTTTATCTTGATGTTTCATGTAACCATTTTTGACTTTTATGCCTCATTACTTGTACTCACTTAAAATCTCTCTCTTTAGTTAATATACTTGTTTTATCTAATCCAGTGTGTTTTAGTTGAGTGTCTGGGTAACTTTTTAAGATAAGATGGTATATTATTCCCTTAAAAGAATAATTGAGTTAATACATTTGAGCAGTCCAAGAGAGAACTGGGCAGTACAGGACATATATTTTGGGGTGGGGGTGGGGGAGGGGATGGGAATCTGGGACTGGGGGTGTGATGTGATTAGGTGTGATGTGGCAAGGGTGACACAGCCCCTCACTGTTCTGACTTTTACCCCAGTATGTCACATAAAGCCACCCCTGTCACTGTAGCGTCTGAGCACCTCACAATGTTTAATGTATTTATCCTTGCAGCACCTCTGTTAGGTAGGGGCAGTACTATTCTCTTTATTTTACAGAGTCTCTGTGTCTCAGGTCCCCAAGTGACTGTGGCAGAGCAAGGAATTAAATCTAGGTCTCAAGTGCCAGGGTAGCACCCTAGCTATAGGCCATCATTGTCTGAATATTCTCATACAGGGAAGCATTACTTGCCATATATAGAATGTTACTAATAACTTGATCACAGGATCTCTGCACTTCCTACTAGGAAAAGCCATCTCTGTTCTAAAACTTCATAATTCAAGAGACCAGCAGCATGTGAGCCCATGTAACGAGCCTCCAGTTCTTTGCTTAGTGCTCTGGGTCTGGTATGCTGACTAGGGTTTGGTGTTTTTCTCAATTAAACCGGTTTACCCTGCCCCTTGCTTAGGCCATACTGTAGCACTTACTAAGGAGAGAGAGAGTGAATAACTATTCAGGGAAGAGCATGGGAGACTTTCTTGCCATTTCTCCCCTGAAGGACGAAGAGGGTGAATCCAGAAGGGAGTGTTGATATGCCAGAGACTCTCTACACTACATCGTTTATAGTGGCGCAGCAGTAGTGCTTCAGGGGAAGACCCTCTAAGCTGATGGGACAGAACTCTGCTATCGGCTTAACTACTGCCTCCATGAGAGGCGGTACCTATGTTGGTAGAAGAGCGTCTCCCGTTCACATAGTGCTGTCTACACCAGTGCTTAGGTCAGTATAATTTATGTCGCTCAGGGGTGTAGATTATTCACACCCTTGAGTGATGTAAATTATACTGAAGTAATTTGTAGTGTAGATATAGCCTTAGTCTCAAGTGAATTATGTATGCTTTAAGAATCTATTAGGAGTAGTATTTTACCTGTAATAAGCACGTGGATTCTCTTCTTTAGCAATCTATTAGGACTAGCAGAGGGAAGACAAGATTAAAAAATTTGATTTTGTTTAAAATAGTTATGGAGCAATCCTTACGCAAAATGTTGGTATTCCTTGAATTTTTTGAAGGGAAACGAGCAGCTTTGATGTCTTCCTGAAATCTGTGCTAAAAGCTGGTAGTTTAATGGCTATCCAAGGGTTATGTAATCCCAAATTAGGGGGGTATGTATTAAATTGGTATAGGATTCTTCATAATCTTGCATCTTCCATTTCACTCATGCTTTTGAAATGGAGTAGGAGGAGGTTTCTGGAGCACTGAATCACGTCTGGATTCCTGTGAATCTTGTCATGGCTGGAAAAGTGCTGGATGTAGCAACATCAGTACAGGTACAGTCCTCCGCTGTGGTGTTCCACTAGGGGGCATGGAGAGCTACAAATAGAAGGAGAAGATGAGTTTCAGACTTAGAGCTGAATTGTGGAGATGCCCAAAAATTTGGAAGGTAGTAGTGAAATAGTGGAAGATGTTAGTTCTTGCTGGGTTTGGTTCGTGTTCTCTTTGGTGATATAGCTGTAGTAACTGAAGAAATATCATCAGTAGGATTCAGGAAGGAGAGTTAATGAGAAATAGACTCTGAAATGGGACTGTGCATGTAGAGGGGGAAGAAGATACAAAATATATCTCCATGGGCTCCTGGGAGAAAAGGAGTGAGGGAGACTAGAGAATAAGGCAGTACGGGAGAGAAGTGAGACATCAAAGGGGGTTTTGAGGAAATCTTACTGCAGAGGGGATGAGACAAGGAAAAGAAAGGAGTTAGGACACAGATGAAATGTAGGAATTTGGGTTTCTTTTGGTTATAGTTAGTTTGGTGGCTGAAAAACCTCAAGCACCCTGTAAAGAAAACCTTCTCACCACTGCCCCACATATTAAAATTAAGAAACCTGAATGACAAACTAGCGTATAATGTGATCTCCCGTTACCAATATCCATTCTGCTGTAATGCAGGTTTAACAATCAGTAAAAAGTATACTGCTTAAACTTCTTTGTCTAAAGTTCAGAGACTAATATTCTCATTGTTAAACCAGGAGGGGAACTGGCCTGTGTGTGATGTGAACAGCCAGAAGTATTGAATTGTTCTCTAAGGGTATGTCTACACTGCAATTAGACACCTGTGACTGGCCTGTGCCAGCTGACTCAGGCTTGCAGGGCTCAGGCGAAGGGGCTATTTAATTGCAGTTTTGATGTTCTGGCTCAGGCTTCCATTCGAGCTATGGGCCCTAGAGCCCAGGCTCCAGCCAGAGTCCAAACATGTACACCACAATTAAATAGTCTCTTAGCCCGAGCCAGCTACCATGGGCTAGCTGCAGGTTTTTAATTGTAGTGTAGACATACCTGAAGGGTGCTTAAGTTGACCAGCAATATTGTTGCTAGCTATTTTTCTTTTGTTTATTGTTTAGGGCTAACTATTTTCCATTCCCTTCATTTGCTTAGTTACACATGGTCCCATAATCTGTTCTGAGGAAGTTCTCCTTCTAGCTGGCATACTTTCCAGGATGTGACATCCTAGATTCTGTCAGTCTTAAAAAACACATTGTGTATGAAACACCATCCCCTGTAGTGTTTTATATATTTCACAGCAAAGAACAGCTATTAAGACAAAATCAATCAAATAAGATCTAAGCACTATCTCAGTTCTATGACATGACAAACAAAAAAGGTATTAGCTTTTATTAAAAAACAAAAACAAACCACCACCCCCACCCCCAAAAACCCCCAAACAAACCTATGGTAGCTGTGAGGTTCAGAATATTACAATAACTGTGAACTAAAGAAACAAAGATATGGGCAGAGTCTGAATCACAAGAGCCTTTAGAACTCAAAGCCCCATACTCTCCAATCCACTTGAGTGTCAAAAGCTCAGCAAGATGCTTACGTCAGGGTTTCCTTTAAACAAAAACGTGTAAGTCAGTATACGTGCCAACAGATTGGTACTCTCTATTGGCTACAAATAGGAAGAATTCCTCCCTTCCCATATTCAGCAGTGATAAAGTGCTGTCACACTTGAAATTTAGCTCTGGTTTTGCATAGCCTGAAGTAGTGTTTTATAATATACCTTCTGTGTCTGAAAGACATGCATTTTTTATGGTTGTCTATTCAGTAACCAAGAGGGAAAGCTTCTGTCTCTAGCAACATCCTTGAGATGGTTTAAAAAATGGCTCTGCGTCTCCTGTAATATAAGTTTGGTTTTATCATATTACTGTAAAATTAGAGTAACTTCATTAAATTTACTGGAGTGGCCCCTGATCCGAAGAGTTGTAACAGAGCAGAATTTGGACCTATAACTTCTGGCTTTATTTTGTCTTGTGGCAAAATAGTCTTGTCTTCTTGAGGAAATACAGAAAAGCATAGTTTTGGTGATAGTTACTTTCTTATAATTTACATAAGCTGTGGTGCTTAGAACCTCATTGCTACTCACCAGCCAGTTTCTCAGTGGGGTTTCTAAGAAGAAGCTATTTGTCACTAGCATTCTTGGTCTCTCTCAGATTTCTTATTGATCATAGTTTCACCGCCTCTGGGTCAGCAATACCGTGCAGAACGTACGCTGCCCATTCTATAAACAATAACCAATAATCTGCTGGTATATAAAATGTAGAAAATACACTTTTAAATTGCAGTGGTGTCACTGAGTCTTCTGCTGAAAAAGGATGATATTAGGCCACACTTTGGGCAGTGATCGCCTTTTTCAGCAAAATAAAGAACAACTATGTATGGCATGCAAGGGGTTAATTTTGATTAAAGAATACGTAATTTCATTTATTTTTAGTTACAGTAATATAGTGGTATTAAGAAATAGTTGACAGAAGGTTTAATGTTGAAATTGAAACAAATGCCAAGGAAATCTCTGGGTGAACTCTTAGAGTTCAGATTAGTGTTGGTTCTATTCTCATACAGTGCACTCCTTTTAGAACTGTTCCAGATGATTCAATTCTTATAAGTGGTTGATTTTTACAGTGGGAATTGCAAAGTGTGGATAAAATCAACTTGTTATAGACAACCATCTTTTTTTTTTTTAGTCAATTGAGAAACGTCTCATTTACCGTAAGGAACGTCTTTAGACTTTAAACATATTAAACATGGAACAGAACCATAGAAGCATTCTAACTGAGCCAAATGCTACTATTATTATCATCATCACCACCACCACCAAATCATTTAGCTGGTGCTTTTATTCAAAGCAATTATTAATCCTGTACAGCATGTTATAACTTTACACAAAGGAGTTAGTAGAGCTATATACCTCTTAAGGTAAAGATCCAAAGATATACATTTTAAAAATTGCTCAAATAACCTGCCACAAACATAACGTATGAATGTGCACGACACTGACTTCTATAGCGTAAATACAAATGTGAAACAACAAAACAGACTGTTTAACAGTATTGACTTAATATTTATTTTGGAGTGTCACAAACTGTCACTGTGAATGCACAGTGTGGGGTAAAAAAATACAGGAAAAGGCTGATTATTACAGGATAGAACACCACGTTTAAGTTGTAGTACAGAAACAATTGCCTTGTGTCACTGTGTTTAGCCTGTGCGTGTTGCTGAAATACTGAACAGTGCGTTCTGTTAACTTGATGCGGAACACTAGTCACCAATAAGCCATAGAGAGTCACCCTGGGACATTTATGTAGGGATAATAGATCAATGTCCAACCTGCTGCTGTATTTATTTTAAGGGTAGAAATGGTTTAACGCACTAAAATGAAGTATTTTTTTGTGATTAGATCAATATTAAGGTGGGTTGAAAGCTATTTTTCTTCATGCTGAGGTCCACAGATCCATTACAATGGTACTGCAGCGTGGGGGCAGAACCAGACCTGTCAGTTACTGGCAACAGGAGAATGTCCCACTTTCTGAAATCTACAATTTTATCTGTATCTGCAGCAGCCGATGGCTTAGGAAGACCTTCCTGTTGCAGAGCATTATTGAGGACCATTCTGAACTTCATTTCCAATTTTCAGATTAACATTTCAGTTCAATATATCCATGTAATTCCCAGCTTTGTCCATTAGGTTCTTGAAGAGATTGTCCCCTTAACTCCCCTTTCCTTACTACTTACCATTTCTTTCCTACCCTGGCCTCCATTGTATAAGGCCAGAAGATTCTTGTGTGTGCAGTCAAAACTTAACCTGGTATCTGTAGTAAAGATAAATGTGGCTGTTTTCCATGGTGGTCAAGGACTTGATATCTTCTAACTGCAGGGGAGATTTTATCTTCACTATACAGGCCCTTTGTAGACAGCCAAGTCCAGGCAGGCACTCTCTGTCCTTTCATTTGAGCATAAAATCACAGGTGGCAACCGTTTAATAAAAAATATTAACTGTCCTCTGACAATATGTGCCTCAACATGGTTTCACAAGCAGCGCTAACATGGGTGGACTGTATTGCAAGTATGGTCTATCTCTCTCTCTCTCTCTCTGTCGAAAAGTCACATAGTCGAAGGGCTTCTGTCTTGCAGGTTGGGGGAATGGGATTCAGATGAATTTTATGCAGATATATGGAGCTTTGGTCCTTGAAATCAGGTGCTCAAACAATCAGTTCTGAGTTATCATGGTGTGATACAATAGGAAACTTTATGGAGAGCTGAGGCTATTCAGTCATTAGAAAAGTCTACTTAAAATCCTGACCCATGCCAGTTCTAGAAAGGGATTTTTTGAAGTAGTCCGAAGTACAACAGGAGAAAATACCTCTTTGCAAGTGATTGCTAGATCAAGTTGCTAGATCAGGGTCAGAAGTTGCTCTCTTTTACCTCAGCGCAATCTACAGATCTTTTAACTCACCTTAGCTGGAGTTAGACCCTTGCTTAGTGCCAGCTCTCTGTTTGGGAGAGAAAGGACTACCTGTAGCTTTGGTCATCTGCGGTCCCTGGACACTGTCTTGAGGGATACGTTGCAGAGATATGAAAGAACTTCAGGAGCAGCGTTGTTCTATTCCTAGTCTCAGCAACCCACCAGAAGGCCATCTACTTCAGATTGGAGCACTGTGATCTGCTTCCCGTCCTATTTCTAGCCTCAGAACCAGGGACAAGCAGAGTAGGACGCTGAAACGTCTAAAATTTCATAACAAAGGCTTATGTTTAAAGCATTCCCATATTTTCTGTCCTCAGACTATTCTGTTTTGCAGCTGGATGACAGCCTCTTCTCACAACTTAGATCATTTACTGTTTGATCTTGTGTGTGTTCCCTGCGTCTCAAGTCTCCCCACTGCCTGATGGGGAGGGAGTATTTGAACTTGAGTCTCCCACCAACTGGGAGGGTGCCCTAAAACTGAGCTATGGGGTATTCTGCTGTGGGTCTCTTGCTCTCCCCTGTTAAAGCTGTTAAAGCCATTTGGAGCAGGACAACTGGACCTCACCTCTCAGGAGAGTGTCCTAACCACCACGCTGTCGTCCCGCACTCGCACTGTCCTCAGAAGTGGGAGACACCTGTTCAAACCCTCTCTCCTTACGGCCGAGGGAGGCACTGAACCTGGGTGTCTCACCTTCTGAGTGAGTGCTCGAAGTAATAAGGGAGGAATCACCACCACCTCCTCTGGCATTTCTTGCAAAAAACAGCTTAGGTGCCTAACGCCAGGAGAGAAGCTGAGGATCCCAAGCAGAGGGCGGCACCTACCTACAACCTGGACTCAGGTGCCTAACTCCCAGAAAGGGGCAGAGCTTAGGACACATCCCTTTCCTTGGCATCTACTACTGGCTACCTTGGGTGGCTCCCAGCCTAGTGTGCTGGTTTTTGTGGTTCCCATTCTTAGGTGCCTGTCTGTATCCGTTCATTGTATAGGGAGCCTAGGGTTAAATACTATGCCCAGTTTGTTCAGTCCTTTTCTTCAGGGCACCTTTTATTCGTTGTATTGATAACTTTCAGCAAACCACAAAATAACAGTTCAGCATAAGTCAAACAGCTACCTTTCCTTTGACTCCAGGGCTTCTTGCCAGAGCTTCCCTGTTCCTGGCAACTCTTCCCCGTCTTCCTGTCACAGGGGTTAATCTGCATCCTGGAGCCCCTGCTCATGAAACTGAGCAGTTTCAGTCTTTGCCTGATAAGCACCTGATTCCTATAACCACCTAACACATCCCAGCTGGATCTGATAATCCCCTGTACCAGACACAAACACCTGTTCTTAATAGGCTCAGAACAGGGCTTGTTGGACCCCAGGCCCATTAGTCCTTAGTGGGTCAAAAAAACTCTGTTACATATATCTATCCAGTAACTCGGTATTCTTCCACCACTCTACACCCATATTATCCTATCTCATCCATTGGCATAGTCTTCATTCCCACAACTGGTGAATGCAAAGAAGCGGGTTTTTATTTATTTATTTATTTATTTATTTGAAGGAATCTACCTAGTTCAGCCCAGCATCCACCTGCTGGAACACAACGATTAATTGGTCTCTGAGCACTGCTCCTTCCATAGATAACAGACTTGTTCTGATCATGACAGTCAATGTGTCTGAAAGGATTTTCTGTACTGCTATTATGAAAGGGATTCTTCAGTTTTGGGCAGAGCAAACTTTCCTGTCTCTGTGCACTGCACACTAAGGGGTATATGAATACCAAGAAGTCAGATTAGCAGGGTGGCTGCTGCACCCAGAAATATCTTATCTTTAAGTCAGTTTGGTGAGCTAATAGATCACATTGCATCTGGAAGCAGCGGTCATGGGGCCCTTTATCTAGTGTCTGTGTTTTGGATCTTTGGATGCCTTTATCTTATTAGAAGTCTGCTATTGGAAGGCCATCCTCCATCTGAGACCAGACAGGTTTTTAATGAATTTTTGGTTGAAATGATTATTGCTCTCATGGAGCCCCAAAGAGATATTAACAAATAGAACTTATTCTACTGGTTGGTGCAAAATTTACTGGCTAATATATGTTAAACCAGTGAAACATAGTTGTTTGCAATGTTGTTGTAGTCATGTTAGTCCTAGGATAAAAGAGAGACAATGTAGGTGAGGTAATATCTTTTATTGGACCTGCTGAAGGAGCCTTTTGTAGCTCTAAATCATGTACCTTCCACCAACACAAGTTGGCCCTGCACAACTGCCTGCCTTGTCTCAGTGAAACATTGTCACGCGTGGCCATCGCCCAGGAGGGCTTTCTTTATAAAGAAAATAGGAACCCGAAAGCCAATCCTTAATGTGTAGAAGCCCTTACTGAGGTCTATAGGAATACTTTGCTGGAACTGAAGGATCAGGCTCTCAGTTTCTCACTTGACTCTTGAAAAATACACAGTTGTAAATATGCATAAACATATACAGAAATTCTGTATTATCTGTGCTATATTTTTGATTTGTATCTGTCTGTTCAGAGTAACAGAAATAGAATTCTGTTATGTGAAGCACAGTATGTTCCTGGAGCTAGTGATCTGATATCTATACTTTGATATTGAAAAATAAGAGTAAAGGGCATGGCCACCTGTGTCATAAAATGGAATCATTACAGGCCCACATACATCTTTCAGTATTCTTTTATTGAGAAACTTAGGCCATTTCAAGCATCGGAGCCTAATATTTTCAATATCAACATAAAGCATGCATACAAAATCTTGAATCTACTGCATTTTCATCATTTTAATATAAATTAGGGAAGCAATAGAGTGCATTTGACACACAATTCATTATACCCATCTTTTAGTAAATTTTGAATAATTATTTTACCTAAAACCTTCTTTCCTGTCTCTCATGCTCTCCCCCAAATGTCCTTAGTAGTATTCCTAGGCAGTCCCCATTGAATCCTTGAGATCCTTTCTTAGCTAACTGTCACAGAGGATGATTGGGTGGGACTTTTTTGGAGTCATAAGAAAAAGTGCTCAGTATAAGATAACTGAGTTAAAGATTTGTAATGGTGGGGGAAGGACTTACTGGATAAAATGTAATGCACAGGAAGAAATCTATTGAGCAGCTTGTTTCTAAATCTTCAGTGTGTGCAGCGCTGCATATTCTGGGATATCAAAAAGATAAGCTAATGGAGAAAAGATCACTGTTGGTGTAACCTTGAGGAGATTTGTAAGTTTGTAAGAATAAGATTGGCAGTCAGTTTCAGTAGTAAAAGGGGGAGAGAATGGTTTAACATATTGATCTTAATGAAATACATTGTTTTGCATCATAAGAATGACAGCTATATTTTGACACAAATGAGGGGAAAAACGCTGGTGAACTGGTTTAAAGAGACTTCTATTTATTTCCTAAAATATATGATTATTTTTATACTTCTAAATTGAAGATTTGAACACACAACACATTGTAAATATGTTCCACAACACTGTGGGCAGAGAAAAGCCTGCATCATCATAAAAAGTGCTCATAATATTAAGTATGATGAAGAATTTCTGTGTACATTAAACTTCACTAATCTTCACACCATATAGTCAACACAAAAGGTGGATCTTTTCCCATATCTCTCTGCAAAATTGAACAGCACATATGGTATTTAAGTTGCATAAGTTTTCTCTATCTTTACGAAATATACTACAGTGTGTGGATGGGGTAAGCTGTTTCGTATAATTAAAACAACTGTAGTTGATCAAATCAATAAAATACAGGTATAATTGTTTTGAGTTAGTTAACTGGCTAATTTAAAAACTTGCACTGAATCTCCCAGTCATTCATGAGGTTCTGCTGTGGTTTCTATTTTATCAACTGCTACATTCTTTCAATTTATGTCATGTTGTCTATGACTTCTAGAAACAAGAATCAGAGGAGGACTGCTAATAAAGAAAAGGTGTAGGAGTGAAACGCCCCCTCCCATCCCCCACTTCCTCTTAAGTTGCTTTGTTTTACAGACTATGGGGTAACTTTGAAATCATAGGTGCCTAATTTGAACCCAGTGTATTTAAACAAATAAATAATTACATGTTTAAAACCATTAAAACCATAAAATATACATGCATGTTTATACATACGCATACATTGTGGTTTTAACTATGTTTGCAGCTTTGACCTAAAATATGTTTACTGTTTGTCTAAATATTATTTTTACAAAAAAAACAAAGTGTATTTAAAATGTTGATCCATAATTGGAGAGGGCTCTAAGTGCACTTGTTTTCACCAAGGCTATTTAAAGCAGAAAATATTATCAGTGTCATGTACCCAACTTGCTACCTGTCGGCCACCAAAACATTTAAAATACCGAATGAACACTGATGTCTTTTTAATACTGTAAAATGTTTGTGACTAATGTGAATATATAGTGGTCACCATTAAGATCTTGACAGTTGTTGCATGCAATTCTGGCCTTGTCCATGAGACTCCGTTTTCCCTGTACTTGGACTACTTCAGCACATGCTATTCCAAGCTGAAAGTATCAAAATTTTAATGGTAATTGCAGTACAGCAAGTGTCTGTACTACTGCATTTTTAATATCTGGTTTTTGTGGGCTTAACTCAATGTTAGTTGAATGACTGGTGTTACAAGTGCCAATCTATTGGTGTAAATTAGCTGAAGACTGACTGTTCCTTCCTCTAATAGTGTATGCTTTTTGCTACTATCTGATGTGCTTAATAAATTGCTTGAAATGCCTAGGGTTTTTTTTTTTTGTATTGGTTTGACATGTAATTATATAAATGTACAAAAAAAATAAAAGGGAAATGCTTTATAAGCATTGAGGGATGTTCAGTGCAACTTTATCAACCTAAAGTGGTCACTAGATGGCCTGCTAGCATAGCCTTTTTACTGAAATTTCATATGGTTTGAAGACATATGGATTCTTCTTGCTGCTGTTTTTAATCTAAAGTGATGTTTTAAATACTGTTTTTATATCTACCAGGAACACTAGATTTACTAATGCTTTAAGTTATTTAAATGTCTGTCTCTTTGTGAAATGGTTTAATGTTCCAAAGTGAATTTTATACTGCACATAAAAAACAGGTTTTTTTCACAAACAAATTTTAATGTGCTGTCAAATATATCTTTTGGGTAGTGCGCACCCCCTTGGATGGGGGGAGGGAGTGTGTGCGCGCATGCGTGTGTGTGTGTGTGTGTGTGTAATATACACATTATACAGTTCAGATAGAGATTTTAGTAGACATAAAATATGACTAAGTTTAACTTTCAGAGGCAAATTTGGGTGCAGAAAATAAAGGGGGGGGGGAATGTCATAACTTTGTTATGTGGGAGCACAGTGTTTTGTTAACAGTATACCAAAATGCTTTTATGTTTAAGGAAAAGTGTCCTTCACCTCCCTTTTACGCTTATGGAGCAGACTGAAAGTTGTGCTTTTTTTTGTTTCTTGATTGTTTTGAGGGAGGGAGCAATGTTTTAATTCTGTCATTAAATAAAGCTTTAATTTTCTCATAGCCATGTGATGGAAGTTAAAATAAAAACAGAGGCTAAGCATTAAGATGTGTGAAAGATGACCAAATAAACATTGCAAAATTTAATTTTTAATAATGAGAGATCTGGCAGCAATAATAGATACAGATCAATGACATATTCTTAGCTGGGTCTATGTAACTTCTTCCATTTAATTATGAATGTAATTGATTCTGTATTTTCTCATTATATACATAATTAAAATTGAATATCTTCATATTTGTTTTGCATTCTGCATCTGCAGTAGATCAACTTTAAAACAAAATATTTTTACTAAAAACTTTATGGTAGAAAAATGTATGGATTTTGCAAAGCTGCACGCTGTGGAATTTAAGATTTTTCTTAACAATAAAGAATGTAATATTTAATTTTTTTTCATGTGTACAAACACATCAGGCTTATAACAGAATAAGTACCAGACTGGTCGGTCCCATGAACAGATTATTATAGTTTGTAATCTTGTTTAGAAACTGTAAGGATTAGTAGATAGATCCTGGAGATTTCTTAGGTACTATCTTGCTCAACTGGAACTGTCTAGAAATGTGGCACCTTAGAGACTAACCAATTTATTTGACCATAAGCTTTCGTGAACTACAGCTCACTTCATCGGATGCATACTGTGGAGAGCGTAGAAGATCTTTTTATACACACAAAGCATGAAAAAATACCTTCCCCCACCCCACTCTCCTGCTGGTAATAGCTTATCTAAAGTGATCACTCTCCTTACAATGTGTATGATAATCAAGGTGGGCCATTTCCAGCACAAATCCAGGGTTTAACAAGAACGTCTGAGGAAGGAGGGGGGGGTTAGGAAAACAAGGGGAAATAGGTTACCTTGCATAATGACTTAGCCACTCCCAGTCTCTATTCAAGCCTAAGTTAATTGTATCCAATTTGCAAATGAATTCCAATTTAGCAGTCTCTCGCTGGAGTCTGGATTTGAAGTTTTTCTGTTGTAATATCGCAACTTTCATGTCTGTAATCGTGTGACCAGAGAGATTGAAGTGTTCTCCGACAGACACACCCCTGGAACCCCAACCTGGGATATTCTGTCTACTACCCAAGATCCATAGACCTGGAAATCCTGGGCGCCCCATCATCTCAGGCATTGGCACCCTGACAGCAGGATTGTCTGGCTATGTAGACTCCCTCCTCAGGCCCTACGCTACCAGCACTCCCAGCTACCTTCGAGACACCACTGACTTCCTGAGGAAACTACAATCCATCGGTGATCTTCCTGATAACACCATCCTGGCCACTATGGATGTAAAAGCCCTCTACAGCAACATTCCACACAAAGATGGACTACAAGCCATCAGGAACAGTATCCCCAATAATGTCACGGCAAACCTGGTGGCTCAACTTTGTGACTTTGTCCTTACCCATAACTGTTTTACATTTGGGGACAATGTATACCTTAAAATTAGCGGCACTGCTATGGGTACCCACATGGCCCCACAGTATGCCAACATTTTTATGGCTGACTTAGAACAACGCTCCCTCAGCTCTCGTCCCCTAACGCCCCTACTCTACTTGCGCTATATTGATGACATCTTCATCATCTGGCCCTGTGGAAAAGAAGCCCTTGAGGAATTCCACCATGATTTCAACAATTTCCATCCCACCATCGACCTCAGCCTGGTCCAGTCCACACAAGAGATCCACTTCCTGGACACTACAGTGCTAATAATGCTACAGCTCACTTCATCGGATGTAGCTCACGAAAGCTTATGCTCTAATAAATTTTGTTAGTCTCTAAGGTGCCACAAGTACTCCTTTTTCTTTTTTGTGTCTTAAAGTATTTTTCAGGGCTTCTTGAGCTTTGGCATGTGTGATGGGACCAAACTCAGTCAGGTGCAGTGGAATGGATAATACTATCTGGTCAGTGCTAGAATCTTCTTTCCCAGGTAGCCTCATATGTATTCAGTCGACCTTGTCAGCAAAGTATGCAGACTGCTCTTCACATCAGTCGATGCTTAAGTCTGGTGTATAGGATGTGCAGTCTGGGTTGAGAAGATGGTTTACTATGCAATAGAGCTCTCATAGCCATGATTCTGCTGTGTCGTTTGTGGGGGAGGAGAACGCTCATTTTGCCTTCTTTCCTGCAGTGGCATGTATTTGTATTGTGCAAATCTTAATGAACAGCAAATAAAACCAGCAGCTTTTGTGCCATGTATATTTGTTTGAGCTTCCTTTTCACGTAAACTAGTTCTTAGAGATGGCATTATTTTCACTCTTGTCTATGGAGATTTATTAGTTACTTGTCTAATAATTGGCCAGACATTCCTCCTTTTTTCCATAACTACAGGTGCTTTATCACTTCTCTGTCCCACCTTGATTTCTGCAAATGATACCCATGATCTGTCATGCAGTTTACTCAAATGATGCCAGTTGCCTAAGATGCAGAGAACATTCCTTTTTGAAACACTAAGAACAAACTGTCAGCGAATTACAGAAGCACCAATCCGTATATTAGTTGCAGGAAATGGAAGAATTTAGGAATAGATTTATATTCATGCTATGTTTTTGCAAATGACTTATTTTAAAGCTGTCTGCACCAGTTTTTTGTCTGTCAAAAACAGAACACAGCTAAAAGTTTTGCAAAAAAGGACATCATAACCTAAAAATTATAGTAGCTGACTGACGAATGTTTCACTGACTTTAGTTACTAATACGACTGGAACACTTGGTTGGATTCTGAAACTAGCCATCATTGGAGAGGAATTAATTTTCTAGTGAAATTATATGGTGTTCCTCCTTTAAATATTTATCATTTTTCTCTAAGATGGTGAATGGACACTTGTGTGTGTCCTGTAGATCTCATGGAATCTGTTACACAATATACATTTTTAAAATAGACAGACATGGAATAGACATTTAATTTTTATTTTAGATTTTAAATGATGTAGATTTGGATTTTGGGTTATAGCAGAAGTCTATCATAGTACTTTTATTGTTGCTGTCTGACTGCCATGTCAGACATCTTGAACGAGGGATAAGGATAAGGAGGATAAGGCTAGGGAGAGACTGAGGATGACAATCAGTATACCAAGAAACAGAAGAGGAAGCTTGAAATTTCTTCATCTGGGCAGTTTTCTCTTGTGAAGACTTTAGTTCAAGTCCCAATCCTACAAACACTTATATACAAGTGTAACTTTATGCACAGAGTGTTTGTTTCCATTGAATTCAGTAAAACTTCTTGTGTAAAACTACTTCATGTTAGTGTTTGGATTGGTGCACTTGTATTATCCACTATTTACATGTAATATTTAAATTTGTGCCAGTGCTTTGTGGTAATCAAATTTGCTTGAGAAGCATATTTTGCACCGCTTTGTTAACCTTGCTAAAGTCTCCTGTGCAATTAGTTGCTTAAATTCCAAAATGAATGAATGTTATCTCTTTCTGCATAAGTAAATAAAGTTTAAAAAAATTTCACATGCCCTTACACGAGCTAAATTTGTAAATGACAAATACAGTACTAATGAAAAATTGTATTCAGTTCAGTGATAAATAGTTACTCTGTAGTTGCTAGAGTTTATACCATACTATATAATTATAAGAGTTCAGAAAAAGGTTCCTTATCAGGGCACTTCGCCTATGCAAAAATTAATACCTCTAGCCATCTTGTTGGCTAGCAATATATCAAACTTTTAGAATAAATGTGGTTTTCAACTGAATAAAAATGATTTAAGATGTATACCGCTCAGAGAGATTCTGCAACAATAAAATATTACCTTGACCATATGTTCAGCAGCTGAAAAGCATTTTGAGTGAGTACTGAATTATGATTCTTTTTTTTATGTAGGACATTGTACCGGTGGATGCCTCTTATGAGGTGAAAGAGCTGTATGTGCCAGAAAACAAGCTGAAATTGGCCAAAAGTGATGCAGAGACTCTGCTAACGTTGGAAATAAATAAGGTAGAGGAGTAATGGTATTGTGTTTCAGTGATTTGATTTCTGAAGCTGAAGCCAGAGTCTAATCTGTCATTCAGGACGTATAGCACAGTACCTAAACTAGTTACACACTGTAACTTTTTAAAGATTGCTACAACATCCGCTTTGCTGATCTTTTGGTATCTTTGAGTCTCCATGACCTCAAAACTAATTGTTAGCATTTTAAAAAATTTTAGTTAATTCCCTTAACATCTCTATGACATGAGTCGGATGGTCTGGATGATATGTTTTCTAGTTTCCTAAACAAAGCAGTCTCCTACCTGCCTTTTATAGATAGCTTTTTGTACAAGTTCTTAATTATTTTACAAATGTCCAGGCTTTTTTATTTTTCTTAAAGACAGATTTATACTATAGAAGGTGACTCTTTGTAATTTCATCCTTTTCTTTTTATTAACTAAGTTACTTTTTTTTTTCCTGTCACTTATTTTTCTTTTATGCTTTTAGCTATCATGACCTCATGCTGCTTTTTCGCTCCCCTTGGCTTCCCTGCTGGATGCCTTGACCTACTCTGTTCTTATTTGATTAATTTACTACTCTTCCAGTTCATATTTGAGCCAGTCTTTTGAAAACACAGACTGGCTGCTTTTTGTTCCTTGTATTCTTCTTTTTTTCAGAGGAATTGGGCCATGAGCCAGCAAAGCACTTAAACACAGACTTAACTGTAAGCACATGAGTTTTCCTTTTAACTTTTTAATGAGCTTACTAGTGCTTAAGCATATGCTTAACTTTAGGTGCTTTGTGGGATCAAGGTCTCAATCTGTCTTGGAAGGATGCCTTAAGATTTCCAGTCTTTTTTCCACACCTGTGGATTTTAACACTTCCTCTCACTGCAGTTTATTAGATTCCTTGCTCTGCTGCCTTCTGTGAAGTTATCTGTTGCTTTTCTGAATTAAAGTAGTTTATTGGTCACTAGTACCAAGCTTCCTTAGTCTCGTATTGTAAATTGCTTCCTCTCTCTATTGGTAAGAAATATATCAATCTAGAAAAAAAATTTCCCCCCTCCTTTTTTTTTTTTTTTTTTTTTGGTTACTAAATACCAGCACAAGCTGTGGGAGAAATCTGCATCTTAATTGTCTCAACATGAGGTAAACAAAGTAGTAAATATTAGTCATGTACTTGTATTACATGCGCTCTTGCACAACAGACGTGCCCAAGCTCAGCAAGCTCTTCCTTGTGAAAAGCTCTTGACTCAGTCTCATTAATGTACATACAGAAATAATAAAACAGTTGTGATACATCTCACTGTGTGGCCTTTACTAAGTGTTAAGGGAGGAAATTCCCTGTAAACTGATATCAGTCTTTTAAACTAAAATAAGTGGTAGTCTGATTATTATGAGGCTGACGGGGGGAAAAGTCTTAACTGTTTTTTGCTATAAAAATACCACTTCTAATCGATTAAAAGATTTTTAACAGTTACGCCCAGGATTATTTTCTGTTTTATGTGTTTCCCTCATCCTCTTGCTTAAGAATGTAAGTAGCCCTATGTACAAGACATGGCCTTGTTCATTGCAGAACTATCTGAATTCTGCTAATTTGAACTACTAAAGGCCTTCAGTATACAAACTAATTGCAATTCATTTATTTCTAGCGTAGCATTGGAAATTCAGCTAATACGATGCTGGAAATGTGAAAAGTAGCTCATTTATAAATTGTGAGGAGGAAAAAGGCATTTTTTTTCTGTGAAGAGACTGAGATCTATGCTACTGATTAATGCTCTCTATTAAAAGCTGATCTGTACTTACATATACGTTAGATTTAGTATGGAGAATATATCTGTATTCTGAAAAAAAATTCTCGAAGGTTACTTGGCTCAGTGCATGGAGTTCACTGGTGTCAGCATGTGTATGTCTGTCTCTTTACCAGGTGGATATGCAATGGGTGCAAGTACTGGCAGAGGGTTGGGCGACACCACTTAATGGCTTTATGAGAGAGAGAGAATACTTGCAATGCCTTCATTTTGACTGCCTTCTGGATGGTAAGGCATTTCAGTTTAAAAATACTTTTTAAAACCAGCCGAAGCACACAGCTCTGTAGCTTTGTTGTGGTACATTGATTTGTCATGTGAGAGAACTGCATTAGATGTGTGTCCTCTCCTGAGGACAGAGAATCAAAACTTGCAAATGATTAAACTTAATATGAAATAATATCTTGCTTTTAGCTTCTGCCTTCTTGTTACTGGATTAGTTTTATAAATGAAAACCTTCCACAATTAATAATTATCTTCAGCAGTGTATATGTCTTTCAAACTTTCCTATTCACTTTTGAAAAACTTTGTCCTTCTCCAGTCTCATTAATTTTTGGTATTCAGGGTTACTGATAAATAACTGTTAGTATGTAGCTCTGGACCAAGATTGTCTAAAGACATGTTCTGTGGCTGTGCCAGAGTGAAGAGAGTGCAAAGTGATTCTCTGCTGAGGCTTGGAGCCATGGCAGACAAAACCAAGAAGAAGGTTCAGGCCCTTCTGGTCCCCTTTGAAGCTCTGCTGGACTCCAGCCTGTCTGATTTTGCTTTTGCCTCTTACAGCTCCCCTTTGCTATAGAATTGACTCCCATCTCACCATTTCCTGCTGTTATTCTTTGTCTGCCATGCTGCCTCCAACAATTGTTACTCCTGTCTTATCCCAATGTTCCAGATACCTAGTCTTTCTCCATATAAATACCTCTTTTAAATCCCCTTATTTCTTTTACAAATCTCTCAAATGCTAACCTGTATAATAAAATGTTATCACCATTCCATTATTTCATACTCTTCAGGTTTGCACCACCCTCTGAGACTTCTTTCTTTCTTTCCATACCATTCCATTTCTTTGTCTCTCTGCCCTGTAAAGCTCATTCGTATAGAGACTTCAGCTTCTTTTTGCATCTTGTACATGACTGAATGTACTGTTGTTTAGCAAAATATACATCCTTTTGTAGTGATACTATAAATGCAGATAAAAAGTTTAGTGAAAAGAGTTTTAAAATGGTGGATTATTTTAATATTCTTTGGAAAAATGTCTGGTTACTGTTTTTGAAACAAAATGTATCTCTGTCTGTGTAGAGCTGTCCTGCAATTCTGTTCTTTTGTCTGGTTGTATCTGTAAATGCAACTGCTTTCAGTTTTGCCTCTATTTCTTTCTTTGATTCTTATTTAGGTCAGACACATGGAAAGAGTAGCAATGTAGGGAACATGTGGGAAGAAAGATGTTGGGGTGAGGGGTAGAAACAGCTGCACCCCTGTCAGTACACCTACAATCTTTCCTTTGATCACAGATTTTTCAACATTTCAGAGGCCTGTAGTTTCACGGATGGTCATTTGAGGGCAGGTCCTTCAGTGAGGTAGAAAAGAAACGTCAGTTTTCAGATTGAAGGTAGAGAGGAAATGTAGTGCCTAAGGAGGTGATAGCAGCCCTTCGGCAGTGTGTGTTTGGTGGTATTCATTTTGAAACATGCCTTTTTCCCAAATCATTTCTTCTGTTCACCTGTTCTGTTCCTTACATTTTTCTTACATTTGTGTATTAGCAGTTAATTACAAGCTAAAATTATTTTGTAACAAATAACAAAATGCATTCCCCCATTTTCCCCGTTCTTTCTGCGAATAAAGTTTACTTCAGCACAATGCAGTTTCGAAGCCCGTAGCCCCAAAACTTTTCCTTCATGGCTTTAGTTTGCAGCCCTAGACTTGTCATAGTTATAGAGCAAGCTGCGCTTTAGACCCCTTTACAGTTCTTCCTGAGTATACACTTCAGGCAACAGGCTATGCTGCCTTCACCTCTCTAGGTGGAACCCCATGGGTCTATCACTGCTACACTGGATCTTTGGGGTGCGGCCCCCACTATGCCCTAAGGCTACTTAACTTCCAGGGCGTTTGTATGCATTTTTTAATGCAATTTTGCAAAATTGTAGTAAATCAGGGTTAGCAATTTTTGACTGTCAAGTGAAATATTAATTATTTAACATTGTGTTTTTGGTTTTTGCAACCAAACCTTAGTGGTGGGCAAGTAGACTGGCTGATAAAAGGTTTGACACTTTTGCAACGCAGTAACTGTTTCTCTTTTGTACAACTAAGTGCTTAATAAGTGCTATTTTGTCCTTTGTTTGCTTTGGAAAACAAAGAATCTGGATACTAAGACTAAATTCTGAGTGCAAGTATGCAACACACCTTTCATTTCAGATTATGTGAGAGACTGGGAATAAAAAATTATTGCATGTTCTCTTTCCAGCCAACTTCATCATTTTTAACTTTCTGACTCTAGGGGCAGGTTTGAAAGGTTTCTAAAATGTATTGTCCAAAGATGTGAGTTTAGCAAAGGGCCAGAGGTGAATTCCTAACCGCACTGAATTCATTGGCCAAATTCCCGTTGACTTCAGTGGGGACAGGATTTTGCCCTAGTGAATACCCTGGAGTTTGTCATGGTAAGTATGACATTAAGACTTCAAGCTTTTTCAGTTAATTTACAATAACTAGTCCACTAGTCTCTCATAACCTAATTCCCTTATAGTTGTCAAGAAAAATAAGACTTCCAGCATGTAGTAATGAAGTAAATCTTTAAAAATGAAGATCACATGTAGTTTTAGAATTGACGTGCTCTGGGCTAGTTTTGTGGGAAGTTGACAGTTGATAAGATTGCAACTAAACAAACATATGCTAAATGTCTGACCAACTCAGTTGTCAATCTGTTTTGAAACATATGGGTTCAGGTAGTTCAAAGTCTGAAAATATGTTGATTCTCTCAATATTATAGTAGTAAAAACTTAACTTTTGAATTAATTGAATAATATACACTAGCTGTTTTGACGTTTTTGACCACTTTCCATCACATCGAACTCGCCCAAGCATCTGAAGTACAACTAACAAAAATGTTAGTGGGAACGAGAGGTTAAAATGAAGATTTGTGCCCAAATGATTTTTAGATGATCTTCTGATTTAAAAGGCAACATTGAACAAGAAGCGAAGAGCCTCCTTTTACTCCCTGAATGTCAGTTCTGGAACCACATACCCTAGTATGTAAGGCGGTTCTGGCAGCCATAAAAAATGGACTATCTTTAGACTCCAAGTATTTGTGTCTAGCATCAATCTTTTGACAGATAGTTCTGTCAGTGTAGATTAGAAGGTTTTGGTACCACATTCATTAGTGCACATGTTGATTGTGTCACAACCAATTTTTAAATATGCTGGTTCCTTCTCAAGACTTGGTGCCTAAATTACTGTATAGCTACCTTGTATCTCATAGAGGAGCACAATCTCAAGTATTTTATTCTAAAATTTGCCCCTTTAGCACCAGTTAAGTGTAATTACTTGAACTATATGTCATGGAATGTATAGCTTGTATTATAACTTGTTAGAAAGAGAAGATTGGGTTTGCATATGCCATTTGGTCACCATTTGTTAAGTGTGTATTCTTTATCCTACAGGGGGAGTTATTAACCTATCAGTGCCTATAGTGCTGACAGCTAGCCAGGAAGACAAAGAGAGACTGGATGGATGTACAGCTCTTGCACTGGTGTATGAGGGGCGTCGTGTGGCCATTCTTCGTAACCCAGAGTTTTATGAACACAGGAAAGAGGAACGCTGTGCCAGGCAGTGGGGAACAATATGCAAGGAACATCCCTACATCAAGGTTGTTTGAAAGCTGTGTTTATCTAGTTCTAATTAAAGCTATCCTTTTTGTAGAGTTATAGTTGCAAGTGGAGTAGAGTTGACACCAGCAACTGTTTACCTGGACCAAAAATTCTTTGCTCTTCTGTTTAATTTTTAGACAGAAGTAAAGCTTTTACTGTTCGATGCAGCTGATCTCTGTTGCGTACTCTTCACTTGTTAGTGTGGCATTCTACAATGAGTGGATGATCTACATGTGAAACGCATTGACTGTGCCACAGAATCAGCAGTAGATCAGAGAAGAGAACTTTCTCCTTGGGTACACTTAGGAAATGCAGCCTTCTGTTTAAGGTGGGCCCAGATGGGTCATCAAACCTACTCAAGCAGCAGATGAACATGGTGCATATGGGGTGTATCTATCCTCCCTGAATATATAGTGGATGGTTTTGAAGGTATTGAAACATTTAGTGTTCCCTCCCATAGGGATAATTAACTTTCCTGTCTCCTTGCACTCTGCCTACCACAATGCGTGTTCTGATCATTGGGTAGTCTTCATGACTGTGTCTTAAGGTTTGTAAACTCTGTTTGTTAGGGTTTGTAAGCTCTATGTGGATACTGCATTAAAGATTACCTGGGTTATCCTCAGTTGAGATGTTTTTTGAATAGTCTTGTTGGCATGCTGATGACTCAAAACCAATGTATTTTTTAAAAACTCAGACTAACCGTGAGTTTGTCCTAAAAAAAGGAAAAGTTATTGATACGTTTAAAAAAATCTATACAACTAATACTTGCACAAATTTGAAAACTGCACACTGCCCTACTTTACATTAACCTTTTTAATAGAACATTAGAACATTCTTGCGGGAATATGACTATATCTGGAATATTGCGTATTTAGCTGTTGCTAAAATTATTTCAATGATCATGCGTTCCATCCTGTACAATGACAGGTCCGGTGGATATGACAGATGGATGGTGAGATTGCAAGTTCAGTAAAAGCTGACAATTATATCGGTTAAAGAAATCCAAGACAATGGAATGCATACAACAGGTGAATGCCACCTTATAGTATGCCTCCAATCGCAATATGACTTGGTTAAGATTGGTATAGAAAATATGAGCCCTCTTCTCATGTCTGCTCAGCAGCTTTGCACCACTTTATCAGCCCAGAGCAGTGGATCTGGCCCCTTAGAATTCCCCTTAGTTAAGAGGACTGTCTAGGTGTCATAGAGCTGGTATAGTAGTTCCTATGTTTTTCACATGCCCCTTTTTTTTCTGCCCTTGGGCCTCCATTTCAGCAGGCTTTTTTGCAGAAAAGGGCACCATTTTGGCATTCTTAAACTGTAGTGATCCCTAGCTGTTGGAATGATCCCTTTGGAGAACTGGAAGCCCGATATAAGTTAGATTTGCCAACAGGTGCAACTTGGCTGGAGCAGATATTCTAGGCTTTGTTACTTCAATATCCTGATTTGTGTAGTTTTTAAAAAAAAAAATCCTTTATTGTAACATTTTGAATGCAGATGTGGCACAAATTTTGTATTCTTCAAGTTCCATAATGCTGGAATTTAAGGATAAATTTATTCACACAATTGCTCTTTCGTACAACAACTGAGCAGTTACTGGCTCAGTTGCTCATTTGTATATCCTTGCATAAAGGCAGCTCTAGCCTTTCAAGAATATGAATTTCATACTTAGATTTCCACACACATACTTCTGCTCTGTCATCTTAACATTTGTCATAAATTAATATTTGGTGATAAAGGATGAGATGACACTACTTCTTAAAAGTTATAAATAAGTAAATACCTGTTATGACACAGATCAATAAAAGTCAAGGCAAAATAAATCTAAAAACTTTAAAAATCCTTAAGATTTCAGTTTTAGTCACAAATGTAATTCATTGTAATGGATGAATAGTCAATCAAAACTTTATTTCTTTATTTGCTACTAAATGCTTGTTGTTACTTATTGATTTTGGGTTGACCAGAGCTTTTGTAGGCTTCATTACAATACTGGGAGTAAGAAGTTTGAACAACAATTAAATGGCATGTGTCCTGAAGTAGGAAGCTTCCCAGGCATCTACACCTTTTGGCTGTGGATGTTGCATAATTACACTGGTTAAGCTGTCATTTCTGTACAGCATTTTGAAGGGAAATACACGTGCCAGTCACAGATTAGTTATTCTCACCTTCTTTGCCCTACAATGTAACTGATTCAGATCACATTTCAGTGATTTTAAAAATTACCACTTAGACTCAAAGAGTCTCTATAAAATAGAATTAACTTAAAACAGATTTTAGCAATTGCATTGAAGTGCAATCCTTTGGATGTTCAGCTGACAACTGTCTTCTGTAACTGAAGTGTTTTTGTTTTAATTTATATGCTGACAAAACCTCTTCCACTCTTTCTTCTAGATGGTGATGGAGCAAGGGGACTGGCTTATTGGTGGAGATCTACAAGTCCTTGACCGTATTTATTGGAATGATGGTCTTGACCAATACCGTCTCACTCCTGCTGAACTAAAGCAGAAATTCAAAGAAATGAATGCTGGTGAGTCACTTTTGTAGCTGTATCCTAGTATTCTCCATATTATCCAGAAGCTTACTGCTGCAAGACTGAATGGGCTTCTTGCCCAGGAGGGACAAACATCATTTGTGGGACATGTATTTTGAAAATGTTTTCAGTATCTTGGAAAACTTGAAATTCTGTCTTCTAGATGAAAAATGGGCAGACATATTCTTTAAAATTTGGGTGAGCTGTTACTTGCCCAAGGCATCATAGCAAGTCAGTGACCATTGAAGACCTGTCTTCCCAGTACCGTTCAGAAACCACTAGATGGCTGCTCCACAACTACATTCCACAACTCAGGAAAAGAAGAGATAACACTGGCTTGTGGTGCAGCATGATTTTAAATGATCATAAGGAAGATGTACACTAAACCTCTCCCCAGTATGTTCCCAGCTGGATAAAAGAGTGCAAGTCTGATTGATTGATTTTGATTTAATTCAGTTCTTCAGAAATAATTCACTAAGCCATTGCAATATTGAGCCAGAAAGGTAATCTTCAACAACAAGCAAGTGCCTTTTTTACATCTGGAAGGAGAAAAGAGAGCCTGACTGTTTTGAAAACTCTGTTTTTGTTTGTTAGAAATAAAGTGCGCATGCACACGCACGCGCACACACACGCACACACGCACACACACCGCCTTCCCCCCCCTTTAGAGGACTGGATTAGCTTGACTAACTAAAGACTGAAATCTGAACTAGTTGGAGAGGAAGCCATGTTTTGTCAGGCTGTCTAAATTAACTGTGTGGGTGTGTTAATACCTGTGAAACTCAGACTCCTGACAAACTCTTGGTGGGGTGGAGGTTGGGTACGTGGCTTTTTTCTGTGAAAGATTTGACATCCCTGATCCTTCAGTTGAATGCCAAGAATGCTTCCTCTTCAGTTCCTGAGTCCTCAAAGAAGTCCTCCAGCAAAACCAGGGAAGACAATTGGTATTTCTGATGGCTTGAAGGGCAAAAAAAACCAAAACCCTTTCTTAAAAATAAAATCTTTCAGACTCCTTTGTACATCATAAAGAACCCGCCCTCCCCCTCACCCCCCCCAAAAGCACAAGTATAGTTTTTTTTTCAGGTCGCCTTTGATGACTGCCTTTTAAATGAGCCAAATATTATTGGTGTTCTGTAATTCTTTGGAATGCCTTTATAGTGTTTTTCCTTACATATTATCTTCATTGCCTTTTACACTCTTTTAATTAAAATCTATTCCATGCAGCTCTTTGGGAACAAAACACATGAGCCTTGCAAGGAAAATAGCATAAGAAAAGGTATTGGAACTTTTTTAGAAGTATTTGGGATCCAATTACTAGCTTCACATCAGAGAAAAGTAACCATTGTGTTAGTTTATTTGTTTTCCGTTTTTAGAGGTTCCTGTTAGATAAATAAGTAACAGACCAAGTGGTAATGGCTTGGCAGTAAAGTTGTTTGTTCTTTGCTCTTCTAGCGGAGCCCAACAAACGGGCTGCTAAGAAAGCACTGTAAGGTGTGGGAGAGGGAGGTAAAAGATGGAACCAAATCAGCTATACAGAGTTTGAGATATAGAATCCTTACTTTAAGTCTTAGTTATCCAGTGAGCAGACAAACAGTTGTCTGACCTGTTATCCTGGCTTCATTATTTCCTTATAACAAGGTGGTGGTGCTACTGTGCAGTCATGCATGATCCTCATGTCCTTCATTGATTTTCAGTGGAAGGAAAAACACTGTGGTTTTTTTGGTTTGGTGTATTGTTGAAATGACTTTAAGGTAATATTAACTCTAGTCTACCTATGTCAGCTGCTTACACTGCATAAACTCTACTATGGTGATTAAAGGTGGAAGAGACCTATTAGGTTGTGTCAAATCCCCTTGTAAAAGGTAGGCTACATTCCTTTTATAGTGGGGGCAGGAGGAAGGGAGGGAAGAGGCAGGAAACGAGGGGGGATATTAAAAGAATTCTATTGACATCTCAGTCTGTAGACTGTGTGCTTCCTCAAGTTTATGATCTGGTTATTTTGTAGACTAGTTCATTAAGACCTCCGTGTCCAAAGAACTTTCATGTTCTGGGATCACTGCTAATGTGATGCCTGTTTGGTAGAGTTCAGCAGCAAGCTACTGGATTTGGATCACTCTGGTAGCTTTATGTTCAACAAATGCCATTGCTGTTGCTTATGGAGAAAAGTTTCTGTATTCTAGATAATAGGGGTGCATTGGTTCATGTATTACATAACATTTTCTTCTATGGATATTATGTATACCTAAACCAAAACCAGTATCTTAAATTTCATCCAGAATCCAATCGGTAGAGCCTTGAGCAGATACAAAATTTATATCCGCGGATATCTGCGGTGTTGCAGGGCTCTACCTGTAAATGAGCAAGTCCAGCAGGGCCACGGCCAGCAACCGTGCCAGGAACTGCAGCAGCAGGTCAGCTGCCACTTGCAGGAGCCAGGGGGGAGGGATAGGTCAGTGGTTTGAACATTGACCTGCTAAACCCAGGGTTGTGAGTTCAATCCTTGAGGGGGGCCATTTAGGGATCTGGGGCAAAAACTGGGGATTTGTCCTGCTTTGAGCAGGGGGTTGGACTAGATGACCTCCTGAGGTCCCTTCCAACCCTGATATTCTATGAGTGCCGAGCCTGGGCAGCTCCTCTGGCGTGGCTGTACCGCCCCTAGCCCTACCCACTGGGTGAGCACCAGGTTCACCAGCAGCTGTCCCTGCTCATGCTAGTATATGCAAGTGGCTAGCACGCTCCCAGACAGGAGATGCAGACCACTGCGTGGGAGGGACCATGGGACCAGCCAGCTTTCTGTGGACCCTGGTTTGAGAACCTCTTGGTAACCATTACAGATCATGGATCACAGCTGCAATGTGCTCTTGGAGAGATGCCCCACTCAGTAAGCAGACTTGTTTTTCAGTCTATTTTTCTGAATACATTTAATGGGGAGTAACGCTGTGTAGAGCTCATTGCAGTAGTCTAATTTTCTGAGTGATTAACGTAATTGTATAGGCAATCCATTATTGACACAACTTGATAACCAAAACCTGGACTTATTTTTTGCTTCTGCCCTGTGAGTAAGGTGTGAATCCATGCTGATTGGCTAGTTCGAAAATGCTGATAAAGTACATAAAGCAGTGATCACAATTTAACATTGTTGAATCATGCAGTCTACTGCTCATGGTCTGAACTTCACAAATAGTAACTCTAACCATTTTGGTCCTTTTTTCTTCCCATAGATGCTGTCTTTGCATTCCAGTTGCGCAACCCAGTGCACAATGGCCATGCTCTGTTAATGCAGGATACCCATAAGCAGCTTCTAGAACGGGGCTACCGGCGTCCAGTTCTGCTCTTGCATCCACTTGGTGGCTGGACAAAGGAGGATGATGTTCCTCTGATGTGGCGTATGAAGCAACATGCGGCAGTACTGGAGGAAGGAATATTGAATCCAGAAACAACAGTGGTGGCCATATTTCCATCTCCCATGATGTATGCTGGACCAACGGAGGTAGATAAATTGTGAGAGTATAAAAACAATGCCAGTGTTACTCTGTAATGCTTTGTATTATTGCGCTGTGTATTTTTTTTTTTTTAAACTGGCAGTTGAGCCTTTAATAATAATCTTCTCTTCCTTAGCAAACAGCACCACAGAAATCTCTTTCCTATTCAGGCAAATATCTGTTTCTATGCAGTAATGGGTTTAAAGTGGGAGATGGGAGACAGAGCAGTGTCAAATTTTTAGATGCTGTTTCCTTTTTTCTGTTAAAAAGACATGATGATACATATCTCTTCACCTTTTCTTTTTAGATGAAGTTATAAAGTCTTTTAACATATTGAATAATTGCCAAAAAACAGGGATTTTAGAGATCCTAGTTTTATGTCCCAATTAAAATTGGGACAGTGGGGTGGGTGGATGGGTGTGTGTCTTTGGCAAACTTAATCTAGGGAGAATTGCTTTACGGCGTTACATAAAAATGACTATGAAATAACTTTTGGCAAGATTTTATTTAGAGGTTTGCATTCAAATTGAACCCTCTAGAGGTTGTGGGATTCAGTGAAGAGAATTAAATGTTGACATTTGGGGGAGATTATTTGGCTCAGGGGACATTGGTTCTATATCTCATTACCATTTTTTTTTTCCTTCGGGCCATGGGAAGTTCAGATCCTGACTAGGTTCACAGTAACTGAAAATTAACCGTCTGATGGCGTTGTGATGGACTTAGTCTAGTTACTGTAGACAGGGAGTCCACATAGCAAAAATCAGCAGTGACATTTAATGTTCGGTTACCTCTCGTTGGCAGGCAAGGTAGTTATGGAGACTGAGCGGCCTTTTCACCCACAGAGAAAGGTAGCTCCAGATCACAGTTGAGACGTGTTAGCTAGGCACTATGGGAAGCTTGTGCTGTTGCTTGCGGTGGATGTGTTGCCACCTTTCACTAAAACTAGATTCATGCAGTTTTTTTAAAAAAATTCTCTCTTTTGACATTAACAATGTTCTTGCTTTTGGCTACTTCTTGTACTCTGTTGTGGTTTAAGAAAACCAAACACCTGTAAATTAAGTCGCTTATGAATACAGTGTCCCTGTTTCCATGTTTCCAAGTGAAAATCTTGAGTGTGTAAGAGGGATTTGAACAAAACTCTACCCACAACCTTCAGTCGTGATACTAAATAAAATAAGAAACATCCCCTAATTTATGCAGCATTTCCAATGACCTCAGAAAGCAGCCTGCCAGTAACGTATTGTAACCAGCTAAGGGAAAAAAAAAAAAGACACTCTTCCTTTAATCATTTTCTGTAGGTCATTTAGAAGACATTGGTACCAGATTTGTTTCTTTAGCGCAAATGATTTACAGAACAACAGGCAGCTGTTAAGCCAGTATGGTTATCAACAGGATGTACATGGTTTTCCAGTCTGTAAAGATTTAATGGGCATGTTTTGTAGGCCTCAATTTAGCATTTTTGTACTTTAAAAACCTCTTTTTATGGTGTGTTGGGTAACCAGCTAGGAAACTATATTTGTAGTCCTGACAGTTATCTCTGAAGGAAAAGAATCAACTCCAAAAAGGGCAAATGCCATATAAAAACCTTAACTGCTTCAACCACTGGGGAAGATGAGCGCATTGTCAAGGAATATGAATGCATCACACTTGGACAATAGTTGCTGATTATGTTCTTGCCTCTCACACTTACACTTTATATGATTCTAAAGCTTTTTGAAATTATTCTAATGAAACATCAGTTGTATCCTCCACCAGGTCTCATTGTGGCTGAGCTTTCTTGGTTGGTATTAGCAGTATGATAGTACAAAACAGGGGTGGCCAACCTGAGCCTGAAAAGGAACCAGAATTTACCAATGTACATTGCCAAAGAGCCACAGTAATATGTCAGCAGCCCCGCATCAGTTCCCCTCCCATCCACCGATCAGCGTCTCCCTCTCCCTCCCCCACCTCCTAATGAGCTGTTTTGTGGAGTGTAGGAGTGGAGGGCATGGCAAACTCAGGGGAGGGGATGGGAATGGGGCCGGGGGGGGGGCAGAGCCAGGGGTTGAGCAGTGAGCACCCCTCCTCCCCCGCTCGGCACTTTGGAAAGTTGGCGCCTGTAGCTCCTGTCCTGGAATATACAAGGAGCAGCATATTAACTTCTGAAGAACCGCATGTGGCTCCGGAGCCACAGATTGGCCACCCTTGGTATAAAACATAAAACTTTCCTTTAGAGATCAGGAAAAGCCCAACAGCTATAGTGGCCCATCTGCATGTTGCTTGTGTAAGTGATGGTGTGTTCATGGTGCAAATGTGTAAAATAGACTTCAGATGCTTTGTTTGTACCCATAGCTCTCATCAGCAGTGGAATCCGGTACATGTGCTGTCTAGCTGTGGTCAAGGTGAAAATTCATACCAGTTGTATAGTGGTAATTCTGTAATTAGTTCCTGGTTCCAGTATTTGCACAGTACTTTGATACTATATGAGCTCCCCTCTTAAACGTTAAATCCTGTGTTTCTTGCCGTGTTAACACTTGCATTATAATTTAATGCAGAATACAGTGTCATGCATAGTTACCTAACACATAGGATATTCATCTTTCAATAGGAGATCTGTGTATGAAGCAGCTGCAGAAGCAGGCCTTTGACTCTTAAAACTGTAAAAATGCGAATTTACATTTTTGCATGTAAATGTTTGGAGTAGGAAGATGATTATAGGTGTCTGCAGAAGTCTGTTTAAAACTAACTTTTTGCTGACGCAATTTTTATTTCTAAAGTTGCATGTTTCTAATGTCACAGTAACATAACAGTCTCACTCTGATCTTCTGTATCACTTTTTTTTCTCAGTGGTTGCCTGGTATTTTTCTTTTAAGACATTTTAATTACCGTCTAACTCAGTGTGTCTATTTTATGTTATGTATGTTAGTTTATAGTTATTTTTATGAGAGGATAAGAATGTAGTTTTAAAAATTTTGTGTTCACACTGTCAAGTGCAATATTCTGTAAGCTACACCCTTGGAGTCTTAAAAGGTCACCTGCCCTGCAGGGAATTTTCTAACTTGCAGGGTGAATTCTATTGATTTCCTATAAAAGACACACTCTTCCTCAAGATAGGTAGAATTTTAAGGCATCAGGATTGTACACTGAATGAAAACATGCACATGCACAAGGTGCTGTACTTGTTAAGCTGTATTTAATTCCCCCCCCCCCACTTGTTCACATCAAAAAGTGTGAAGGTTGACAAACATGAGAATATTTCCTGTTAAGGGGATAAATTGATATCCGCTGAACTTCTCTATCATTTTTCAGTCAATTACTTACTATATATTGTACAGCTAAGCCACACACTGAAAATATTACAACTAACAATGAAAGAAGAAAATTTGCTTAAGAACTAATTGTATAACTGGTTATACTAGAAGCCACAGAACTGCTGCTTGGTTACAAAAAAATCTAGTTCCATAAGAGCCGAAGATATTTAATCGATAGGTGTTACTTTGTCCTATCCAAGATTACATCATAAAAAGACTCCAAGTGGTTTTACTCATAATACACTTAGATTGGGATTTCAAAGGTGAGGGAATTAGGTGCTCAACTTGCAGTGAAATTCAGTGGGATTTGGATGCCTAAATCCCTTAGGCTTATTTTGAATACTAGGAAAAATATCTAAAACATACATGGAATCACACGATATGTTACACTTTGGAATCTAGTGAGTATTACTTGCAATCTTTCTATCCACCTATTATGTTAATGAGGATTATCTACAGACAGACGTTAAACAAGTTCCTCACTTCTCTAAAAACAGTTCTCTGTGTTTGGCTGTAGAGGAATGTCAGTTCTGTTCAATGTGGCATAGTCTACACAGAATTTGCTTTTTAAAGAAAAAAATTTCTGCCTTCAGTAAATAGCTTAGCAAGAGGGGGAAAAAATGGCAAAGTTGAGCTGATGGAATGAGTGAAGCTTGTAACTATGAACTTTACAAAAAGTAATGTAGGAAAAAAAAGTTGGCATGTCTGAGTTTTTAAAATGTGTGAGTGTATATAAGTGCATATTAAAAACAAACAATGTGTTTTAATATTTAAATGCTGCTTTACGATTGAAATTTTAACAAAAAGTCAGGAAATACAAAGGTAAAGTTTCTAATAAGTGTTATTTCCTACCTTTTTCATTCAGGATGTATTTCAGTCTGACAAGTAATCAGAAATAGTGCACAGATGCAGTATGGCCGTGTTTAAAATTGCTGTGGGAACTGTAACTTTCACATTTTCTGACTGTTGAGATTTGCAGTCTTAAAACTATTTTTCCTTGATGTAGGGGAAGTAATTGTAGTAATGTTCTATTCTTTTAAGTTCCGGAATCTTTCTGTTGACAACCTGAATATACTGCTAACAGAAATAGCAGTGACTTTGGAAATACATGAGAAATACTGTTCCTTTGTCTGTGACATGAGGAATACCCATCTTCTAAGACTCTAAGGGACAGATTTTCAAAAGAGCCCTGTATGCAATAGCTCCTGTTTAAACACCTAAACAAAGTGGACAGATTTTTCATTTGTGCTCAGCATCTGTTGAGACTAATGGGAGCTGGGAGTCATCTGTTGAGACTAATGGGAGTAAATAACACTTCCTTATTTACTTTCTTCACACTAGTCATGATTTTATAGACCTCAGTCATATCCCCTCTTAACCGTCTCTCTTTTCCAAGCTGAAAAGTCCCAGTCTTATTAATCTCTCCTCATACGGAAGCTGTTCCATACCCCTAATAATTTTTGTTGCCATTTTCTGAACCTTTTCCAGTTCCAGTATAGGCCACTTGCATGCCAAATGGAAAAACTGTTCATTCCCTTGCCTATGTTTGTCCGCTTGGGCTCTTCTGTATATCTTGAAGTAGTTCTTGGTGAGAGCTGCTCTTTTACACAGGAATAGCCGTATGGGATCAGACCCAAGGTCTGTCTAGTTCAGTATCCTATCTCCATTAGTGGATAGCACTAGAAAGCTGCAAGCAACTTCTTGATAGGTTGATATGGGGTAATCTGGCCCCATGAAAGTCTCATCCTAATCCCTAATAACTAATCTGTCTTCAGCCCTGAAAAATTGAGATTTCATCTCCTTTCTGCTGCAGAGCTACTCTCCTCCTTCATCACTAATGGGTAATGCTACCCGTGGAATTTTGGATGTGATCCATTGTTATTGCTGGAGTCTCCAGGACTAAGCCTTGCCCTTCAGATCAGGCCACCAGATCTTCTGCATCCAGTGGTATAACAAAATAGCAGTTCAGAAGGGGCAGAGGGTCCCGGGAGGTGGTGGTCAGGGAACAAGGAGCAGGGGGTATTGGATGGGTCGCGGGTTCTGAGGGGGGCAGTCAGGGAGCGGGAAGTGGGAGGTGTTGGATGGGGGTGGGGGCCAGGCTGTTTGTGGAGCACAGCCTTCCCTACCCGGCCCTCCATACAGTTTCGCATCCCGATGTGGCCCTCGAGCCAAAAAGTTTGCCCACCCCAGCCTAGGTCTTCAAAGTTGCTACAGACAAGATGTTAAAATCCTGCACCAGTTGGAATGCTAGGCATCTGAAAAACTGTTCAGGAAGAAAGATTCACAGCTCCCTCTACAGTGTTTCTAGTGGCCTTGCGGGAAGCTTAATCTGCGGAAGATTTGCAAAGTAGGTTTCCGTTCCCCTGCGGAGGTATTTACTCGTAGGAGGTGCTACTGGGTTGGTTCCCAAATAATTCCTTTAAATTACAAATCTCTTGCTGAATATGGGGTGAATATCTGTTTCTGCCTGTTATTCTATTACAGTAGTTAAAACTCTGTTCTTTTCCTTTCACTCCCTCGTTCTGTGGTACACTATTTCCCATTAGTGATGAAAGAGGAGAAAAGCTGTGCAACAGAAGGAGAAATTTGTGACCTGGTAATTCTCTTTGTTAGCAGATTCTCTCCTTATTCAACCTACCCTGGTGGTCTGGTAAATGACCAGAATGCAATTTGTAACAAATTGCAATTTTTTTTCCCTAAAAAGACTTGACCATTTAATTGATTTAAGGTTGTTATATATAAATCAAGTTATTATTTTAATGCTAATCCATTGCTGGAGGATTTTTACAGTTTTGGAAGAACTCTTCTGGTGGCCTGAGCTGCAGGGTGGGACTTAGTGCTGGAGCCTACAGCAACATTGGATTGCCTCCAAATTTCTTAGGTAAATGATATTAACCCAGTAGTGATGCATGAGGAGAGAAGCTGTTAACAGAAAATTATCAGGTAAGAAATTGCTCATTCCAGTATAACTTTGATTATGACCTAAAAGTCATTCATCAGAAGTTAACATTTTTCTATTTAATTGCTCAATTCTTGACATTTGCTGACTTATTCTACTGTGAAAACTCCTTATGATAAAAGAAGAGGACAGTGGGGAATATGCAGTCCTTTGGCACTCTGCCTTCCAGCAGTCTCTTTAGTCTCTTGCCATCTTGCAGAACTTGCTAATTGATCAAACTGTCTTCAAGATGCCAGATGCCTCCTGATCTACTATGGCCACCCAGTATAGTTTGGAAGGCCAGGGAAATGCAGATGGAAAGTTGTTTTTAGTTTGACTTCAGTTTGGCAAAAGTAAAACTGCTGAAAGTGGGTAAATATTTATTTCATAGTAGTGATTAACCTATAGTAATGCTTGCAATTAAAATGTTTATATATGTAATTTTTTTATTGCTCTGATGGGATTTTTGGCAGGGAATTACTGGGCTGCATTTCTTTTAAAGGAGGAACGTATTTAATTTTAAAATGGAAATGTGGAGCCAGATCGCATTTCACTGATGGAAAGACTTCCTTTGTATTAATCTGTCATTATACTATAGGCCAAAAAAAAAGGAAAAATAAAACATTTTCAGAGAAACTAAGCGTTCCCAAAAAGGATAGCAAAAAAATTAAAGGTTGCGTATTTTTCTTCCCAACCATGTTAAACACAAATGAACAACCCTTTTCCCCACCTCAGCCCTCCCTCCCCCCAGAATTAATATAGAGTCTATTAGGATTCACAGGTGGGATTTTCAAAAGTGCCTAAGGACCCAATTTTCAAAGGTATTTAGGTGCTGAGAGATGTAGATTAGCACCTAGTGGGATTTTCAAAAACACCTGAGCGGGTTAGGCACCTAACTCCGATTGATTTCTGAGTGAGAGAAGCTTTGGGGAGCTTTGGATTTAGCAGTGATATGCAGAGGTGTTGGGAGCAGGGAGCCCAGAATCTCATCAGAGGTGCTCGTAGCCACCTCCACTCCTGCTTTGTCTCAGCGAACCAAGCAAGAGTGCCAGGGGTGCAGAGTGCTTGAGCCATCTGTGCACTAAGAGTTCCCTACTTCCATGCAAAACAGTGCAACGTTTACTCCAACTGTGTTAGAAATAGCCACCTTCTTACTGGTTGGAGTGTTGAATTGATATATTGAAGTAGATGGCTAATGTGTGAATCCTGTAGATTTTAATTAATGGTTTATGTTTCAGTGTGTTGTATTGGGTGATTGTTAATAAAGGGAGTTTTTTTATGTAGCAACAGGTTGTAGTGTATTAATATGGGAAACTATTGCCTGTCCATGTTACTTAAGTGATGTGGTGGTTTATGCATAACTGTTTTTTTCAATAATTGGCATTTATGTTTGGAGATAAGTGTTGCGCATTTTATGCAGAGATGAAGAGGAAAGATGTGCATTATGGTGGGCGTGTCTGGGTGAGGTAATATACATATGGCAAAACTATGGTGGATGGGTGAACATTGAGTTAGGGATTTCCTGTGGTGGCTTTTTATTTCCTTTTTTTTTTTTTATAATTGTTGTATTGGTGATATATGCAGTTGAGCAACCTTACCTGCTTTTTAACATTTTGTTGGGACACTGTATATTCAGCTCATGGATCATTTCCCCCGCTCCCTGTCTTTTAGTACCAAATAAGAAGCATAGTTATTTGAACACAGGTGCACTTTTAAATATGCATTTCCGAATTTTGCTGTTGTAAAGCAACATTGTGAGAGAATGCATAATCTTTTAGGGAAGTGCATTTTACTCTATCAGATTAACTTTTAAATTTTGGGGGGAGTATTGAGGATTGTGCCTAGAAATTGTAATATTATGGAATGGAGAAATAGTGTGTGCTTGGGTCTAAACTATTGCTATCGTTTATTTTAGTATCCTCAAGAATACTCCAGGATATGTGCTCCCTCATGTCTCAGATCAGTGTTCCAAACGCTATGCTAAAATTACTGTATTTTAAATATGTAGAAGACCCAAGGAAATCTTAGATGTCATTGGATTGCCTGGAGATGAAGCACCACTTTTATGGGCAATACATATAAAAATGATGCAGAAAACCAGTTTAATTTTAGGATAGGTCTAGATGAAGGCTTATATTTACATGGTTAAATATTTGAGGAAAAACTTGTGTTTGTGTGTTTGTTTGGTTAGGATGTGGAAGTCATTTCTGTATTATCAATCAGAGGCTACTTACCTATGGTCGTCCACTGTTTGAAGGTGTGAGACACTCTTCTGACACGGCATGTGTGACTGGTTGGATCACAGAAACCCCCTTGGGAACTGCCAACTGATGTGCCAAGACTACTTCTGCCCCTGCTTTCCCTGCCAGTTTGGGACTCCAGCACCCTGTCTTGTTGAGCCAGACATGCCAGTCTGCTCCAACACAGACCCAGGGTCTGATCCACGCACCCCAAAGCTGCAGACTTAACTGAAAGCAGTTTAAGAAATGTTCCTGTCTTTGACACTAAGATGCCCAACTCCCAATGGGGTCCAAACCCCAAATAAATCTATTTTACCCTGTATAAATCTTATACAGAGTAAACTCAAATTGTTCAACCTCTATAACACTGACAGAGAGATATGCACAGCTGTTCCCTCTCCTCTCCCCCCAGGTATTAATACATACTTTGGGTTAATTAATAAGTGAAAAGTGATTTTATTAAATACAGAAAGTAGGATTTAAGTGGTTCCAAGTAATTGCAGACAGAACAAAGTGAATTACCAAGCAAAATAAAATAAAACACGCAAGTCTAAGCCTAGTACAGTAATAACACTGAATACAGATAAGATCTCACCTTCACAGATGTTTCTATAAGTTTCTTTCACAGACTGGATGCCTTCCTAGTCTGGGCACAATCCTTTCGCTGGGTACAGCCATTGTTCCAGCTCAGGTAGTAGCTGGGGATTTCTCATGATGGCCACTTCCTTTGTTCTCTTCCACCCACTTATATATCTTTTGCATAAGGCGGGAATCCTTTGTCCCTCTGGGTTCCCACCCCCCCTTCTCAATGGAAAAGCACCAGGTTAAAGATGGATTCCAGTTCAGGTGACATGATCACATGTCACTGCAAGACTTCATTACCCACTTGCCAGCCCACAGGTATACAGGAAGACTTACAAGTAAAGAAGAGCTATCTACAGGTAATTGTCCTGGTTAATGGGAGCCATTAAGATTCAGAACCTCCATTAATGGCCACACTTTGCATAACTACAATAGGACCTCAGAGTTATATTTCATATTTCTAGTTTCAGATGCAAGAGTGATACATTTATACAAATAGGATGACCACACTCAGTAGATTATAAGGTTTGTAATGATACCTTACAAGAGACCTCTTGCATGAAGCATATTCCACTTACATTATATTCATACTCATTAGCATATTTTTATAAAATCATACAGAGTGCAATGTCACAGCATGTTAGTCCAGTTACATTTCTTGATTTTGTAGGCTTATCCGAACAGCACTTCTGCATTGCTCTCTACAGGCAGGTTAATTTTGACACTGCTGTTAAACATTAAAAACATAGTGATTTACACATTAGGTCTCTTTGTTGTAGTCTCTTGTCTTTTTATAGTGGGCAATACCACATGTTTCAGAGGAAGGTGTCAAAAAATCTCTGAAATATATCTACATTAACACTGTAATTTTTCACCTCTAGGGGAAACTTTCTTCCCTAACTCATAAGCTTATGTTTAGAAGGCTGAAACAAGACACCTCTTTTAACTTCATTGTTGTTAATACAACTACGATACTCTTATCCACGTGAATAGCTAATCTGTTTTAAATCCTACTGAGCTATTTACTTCCACGCTATCCTACACAAGGGAGTTGCATAGGCTAATTATATTACTTAGCGTTTGCCCTTATAGATTTTTTTTATTTAGTTCCTTTAAATTTAGAGGTCCCAGCTGACCATTCTATTCATTATTCATTCCATTCATTCGTCATGTCAACATATTCTTTCCAAGTTGTGTCATCCTATTAATCTCCTACAGAAGCTTCTCCCTACATCTTAACATGACATCCCTAGGGCAACTACAGTAATTGGTTACATGGAAAAGTAAGAGGAAAGTATTCATTGTAGCCTGACTGTCTTTTAATGAAACTTAGCAGCTGGAAATGGAAAACCAGCACTGTGGCCAGTCAGGTCTTCATGAACCTAATAGCAAGTGCTCTGTTGAACCCTCACTGATTTATGGCTTGTGAACTGCTTAACAAACTGGTATGTAATATTGCTTTCAAGCAAACTCTTGTTTTATATTTTTACTGTAGAATAACAACAATATATACACTGATGCACATTTTATTTATTTTCTTGGGACGCATGAGACACCAGAGCCTAGTTCTACGTTATAGGCAATAGTGTTAGTTTAGCAGTAGTAATAGTGTTGTTGGTCATCCCACTTACCTCCCACAACTTCTCTTTGTCTCCTGTTCGTTTGTTTTTCTCAAATTGTGTTCCAGGTTCAATGGCATTGCAGGTCACGGATGGTAGCAGGAGCTAATTTCTACATCGTGGGACGGGATCCAGCAGGCATGCCACACCCTGAGACTGGGAAAGATCTCTATGAACCAACCCATGGTGCAAAAGTGCTGACTATGGCTCCAGGCCTCAAAACATTGGAAATTGTACCCTTCAGAGTTGCAGCTTACAATAAGAAAAAGAAGGGCATGGATTATTATGACTCTGAACAGTAAGTTGTTTCTGAGTAATGTGTGAGGTTTGGGTTGTATTTTTAAGTCTTTCAGCATTTATCACCTAGTTTTTGATTAAATAGAAGCTTCTCGGAGATCAGACAATTTGGTTTGGGAACACTTAGTCTCAGTTCAGTTCTTAATTTCTTCTATACAAAGATAAAAAACAAGTTATTTTAACCTCCACCTCTTTTGAGGTTGTTCTTCACTCTGTGTATCCCAAAACAGTTTCTATATATATTACTGAGGTGCCTACCAGTGCAGTGCCACTGTAGGTGGAGATCATTTGCCATTTCATTTCAAACCACTTTCTTCAGGAGTTTAAAACACAACTGCTTTCATTTTATACTAGTTGATATCGCTGACAAGCTGTAAGGGTAGATGTCTTTCCAAAAAAGACAGCATAAATTAGGTACGTTATGTCTATAGCATACATTGGGGTGGCCACCCTGAGGCTCCGGAGCCACATGTGGCTCTTCAGAAGTTAATATGCGGCTTCTTGTATAGGCACCGACTCCGGGTCTGGAGCTACAGGCACCAACTTTCCAATGTGCTGGGGGGGTGCCCATTGCTCAACCCCTGGCTCTGCCACAGGCCCTGTCCCCACTCCACCGCTTCCCATCCCCTCCCCTGAGTTTGCCACTCCCTTGCTGATCAGGAGGTGGAGGAGGGAGAGGGAGGGGCTGGGAGAGGAACTGATGCGGGGGGGCTGCTGGCGTATTACTGTGGCCCTTTGGCAATGTACATTGGTCAATTCTGGCTCCTTCTCAGGCTCAGGTTGGCCACCCCTGGCCTACATCTACCCTATACTACATCTGGGTGCTATGTGGTGTATCAGGTCTCAGTTATCAGGGCAAGCAAGCTACCTGTATCACGTGGCCTGCTGAGGGGTGTTGTGTGGCACTGCTGCTTTTCCCCCAGTGGCTGGCCTCTGTGAGAGCTTCCTGTCCCTTCTGGATACTGACCTGATCTATGAGCGAGTCTAACTTTTTTCTGTGTATACATACAACCACCCCTAACTCTTGTTGCCGTCCAGTTCAGGCAATAGAAAAAATGTGGCTGTGCTGTAGGGCCTGCGCATGTGACCACTATGTGCCTATTGCTGAAGTTGCAGGATCCCTCCCTTGGGATTTTTCTATAGGGTAGGAAGGGTGGTCTAGGGAACAGGGCAGTGGACTGGGACTCAGGAACCTGAGTTCAGTTACCAGCTCAGCCACGAATTTCCTGTGTGACCTTGGGCAAGTCACTCAATCTACCTCGTGCCTCAGCTCCCCTTCTGTAAAATGGGAATAATACTTCCCTACCATCCAGGGGTATACTGTGAAGATAAAATCAATCGGTGATTTGAGGCACCCAAATCCCATGGTGATGAGGGCCGTATAAAAAAGCCAGTGCTTTTTTTCCCTCCTACCATTTGTTTGAGGCTAGTGCTTGCAAGCCCAGGCAGCTGCTAAGACGAGAGAGGTTAAATGGTTTTTTTACTGGAGGAGTGAGGCCAGATGGAAGTAGGGAGGATTTAAGATGATATTCTGAAGAACTCCCAAACTCTGCAAAACTGAAAGTGACCGAAGCTGTGTTTTTTCTGGAGCTAAATAACTCCATAGGACCATGGCTTTCACTCTTGTAGAGCTGAGCAGGTGTTCCCATCCCCTTCATGCTAGCTGGCTGAACTTGTAGGTGGGGAAGAGGAAAAGGTAGACAGACATGTTATGTTAAGCCTCGCAGCAGGGAGGGTACTTGTGCAATGCCGACAAGGATTAGATGGCAAATTTACAGAGGGAAATTATGCGGGCATTTGGACAGCCCGTATAACCATGTTGTACCTGGGCCCTGTATGATGCTTAACTAACAATTTGGGATGGTTAAGTAGTTTTGGGTGTCTACTGAGGCAGAGTAATTTTCAAAAGTGCTGTAGGTGCTAAGGCGCCCAAGTCCCACTGACTTTCAGTGAGACTAAGGGCTGGTCTATGCTGCAGAGTTAGGTGTGCTTATTTACATTGCTCAGTGCTGGGGAAAATGTCATGCCCTGTGTGATGTCATTAAGCCAGTCTAAGCCCCAGTGTAGACAATTTTAGGTTGATGGAAGAATGCTTCCATCAACCTCGTTACTGATTCTCAGAGAGGTGGATGAAAGAACCCCTTCTGTCACTGTAGTAAGTGGTTCTACACTTAGACGCCTAAGTGTCTAAGCAATTTTTGAACTGCTGGGACTTCGTCCCTGGGACTTAGTCCCTCTTGTAAATTTTACCACCATTTATTTTTAAAAAAGGCTTAATTTTAAAAGCTAACCTGGGATTAGGGACAGGGATTATGTGCATAGTTTGGACTAGTGCTGTTTATAATAACTGAGAGCAGTAGAACTACTAAATATTGAAAAGTTACTAACAGCACCTAAATATTTCTGTATTTATATAAAATAAACTACAAGCTTTATAGTAATGTCAAACTAATGACATGAATATATTGTTACTTGAAGATGTCCAAGTATAGTGATATCATGGACTATGTAGTCCTAAATCAGCAATGTTAGCAATGGCAAGAAAGTTAAATCATTGAGTCTACCCACTTGTAACATGGGATAGTGCATGGGGAGACTATCCATATGTTATCCTGATAAGGTACTGTCACTGCTAGTGCATTGAATAAATATGCAGGCATGGCCATTCGATTAACCTGCTATTTAAGGGTCCTTGCAATAGATACAGTAGCAGTTAATATTGAGCATCTTATCCAACCAAACACTGGGCAAGTCAAGAGGAGTGTTCATGGAAAGGGTAATGTAAATGTTGGGGCTAGGAACTAGAGAATTAAGCAACTGAGAAATGTTTTCTTTAGTTGTAGTGGAAGGGAACCAGCAACAGACAGCAAAACTGAAATGTGACAACAGAACTCCCATTTCATGTGATGGAGAAAGTTTGTAGGGTGAAGCACTCTCAGAAAAAGAGGTGCTTAGGAAGCAGAATTTTAAATCCTTTTACAAAGGGAATGCAAGCCAACCACCTGGGACTCAGAGAACTTGGCATTGCGAAGGGAAAACAGACTTAAATGTGTTCTGTGCTTTTCCTTTTGTCAAATGATCAAAGCAGAATTGTCTAGCATGCTGTGTTACCATTTCTTTGTATTTCTGGATAGCTGATCTCACCTACATTTCCGCAGGAAAACTTGAGCATTTTTGCTCAAAGCTGAACTTTTGTAGAATTTCCTCACAAGACTACATTCTACTTCACTGAACTATTACATGCAGAAACCAAGATGGTACAATACTATGGTCCTGTGCTAACCCTAACTTTTAATGTAAAATTTTGTCATACTTACCCGTTGATAACTGAATCAGTTAACATTAATACAAGCAAGAGGTTTGGAGAAAACTTCCAAATGAATTGTAATCATAACAGTGCACTAGGTGGGTGCAAAATTTGCTTGCTAGCCAAAAATATACTATGATGATAACCATGAAAAGGCAGCTGTTACACAGTTAGTTACTTCAGTCAGGTGTAACTTTGCAAGGCTGCAGTTGGCAGCTAAATAACAGTAATTGTTTGGGAGAGGACAGATTCCCAAGTCTTTGCAAGAAGACTTTCCTGTAAAATTCAGCCACAGACTGCTGCTGAGAAGAAACTCTATTAAGAAAGGAAATTTGTTTAACAATCAAAAGAAACCACAGCAATCTTTGGAAAAATTAATAATTCTGTCTTGACGGAGAACCCTGTGAGATCCTCTTAGCTAAAGGAAGCCCATAAATACAGCAACCAGAGCAGGCTGTTTGTCCTCCCTCTAAAATGTGCTTGAAGCTAATCTATCTACATATGCAAGGAGTGATGCTTCTTTAGCCCCTCCTGTTGGCCCTGATAATGGGTTTTGGTGCTGCCAGTGGAAAATGGGAAACTTAAAATGTTAAACACTTACTTTAAAAGTGTGGGGGGAAACTTCAATTTGTTTAAACTAAACATTGCACTTTTCTCAGTAGCCTGCTATCATTCTGCCATGAGCAGACACTTTCCTGGAGGTTAAGGCACTAGACAGAGACTGAGACTCAGGAGAGTTGGGTTCAGTTCCTGCCTGTGCCACAGACTTCCTATGTGACCGTGGCCAAGTCCCTTAATTTCCATGCCTCAATTCCCCATCTCAAAACAAAGGTAATATTTCCTTCCTCTTACCCTTTGTCTTCCCGATGTGGACTGTAAGCTATTTGGGTTAGTGACTGTCTTCCTATTTTTTGTATGTAAAGCTCATAGCAGGGCGTGATGTTGACCCTGATTTCTGCTGGGGCCTCTTGGTACCACTATAATTCAAAAAAATATTGAATGGTTAAACTTGTAATCTTTAAAGAGATAGAGAAGCCCATTTTACTGGAGTGATAAGAACTCTGGTCTTGAAAAATGAAAGAAAATAATGAACTGTTAATCTATTTTGTCTGGTTTGTCAATTATCACATACTTTGTTTGATTTTTATATCGTGATTAGTGGTATAGTCCAGTTGTGTTACTGATATACAACGTGAGTAATGTGAAGACCAAGTGGACAGCACCAAATTGTTCTCTGTTTGCATCCTAATAGAATATAGGTTTCCACATGTAAAATGCTCTTTCTCTCTCTATCCATCTTGTCTTTTTAATTGACTTATTGCCATTTCCCCTTATTCAACTGCTTAGCTGTTTAGAACTGAGCTGCAACAGACTGTACTTGTTTTTGGGTCTCAGGCTTACACCAGGCTATAAATCTGCAGCATTGTTGACCTTCAAATGCCCTTTCAGCTACAGAGGAGGCATGAGGAATACTATGGAGCTCTTTCTTCTCCCTCCCTCGTCCCCACCCCTGCTATGGGTTTAATAGAGCAATCTAACCCAAACTTCAATGCCCACTCACAAAACATATTTCATAGCACTCTCATGGAGATTTTACAGCTTCAGTATAACAGAGCTGCAATACGGTATGCTTTGGAGAAACTTTCATCATCTCACTGGTGCATATTTTGAAGATCAAGTTTTCTGTTTCCCACGCCACGTTGACAGTTTTCACAGCTAATTTATTCCTGTCTTTTTGGAATGTGTGTTTAATTGCTGTTGCTCCACAAATTGTAAAATTTAAGTGGAGTTGTTAATCCTTGTGCAGATCCTTCATGAAATTCCCTGCTGTACCAACCAATCCATATAGCTGCTCCCCAAAACAAAATAGTTTAAATGTTACCAGGCTAAGGGGGAAATAAACTAAGGACACACTCTCTCTTTTTTTGTTGTTGGCCACTTCTAAAAGGCTGTGAGTAACCTTTATTCTTGTGAAAGGTACTCCATCACGTCAGTGCTACAGTCTGAAACACAACTGGCAGGAAAATAATTTTAAATAACTTGTGGAAGCATATACGGTAATTTAATTTGGCTCAGCTGAAACTAATTCCATCCCATAGAAATAATTTTCAGAGTGTCTAAGTCCTATTTTAAAAAGTGATTTAAGTACTTAGGAGCCTGAATTCTCTTAATTTAACTGAGCTTTAAGTTTCTAAGTGCCTATGTCTTTTTTGGAAATGAGACTTATGTGCCCTTGAACTGTCCACCCAACATCAACGTTACTCTTATGGTAAAGGTATCTTTCTGTCCCTTTCGTCGCCCCATTTTATTCCTGCCCAGCTTCCCATTCCACCGAGTAATGAGCACAAGAATTCCTAACGCATCCAGGAGTCCTCCTTAGCAGTCCTCCTTGATCTGCGTTGTTTAAGATATTTGTTTTTCTCAAGTAGCACCTTTTCAACTGGAAGCAAACTATACCAATATGTGTTGTTTCAAAAGAATGCTGGGTCCTATTGAATCATAGTTTCAGTAATGGTATCGGATAAGGCTTCCATTTCTTGCTAGTTACATCCTCCATTGCTAATACTCAATGGCATTATGATCTTTATCATTAATAAATATGTCAAATTGTGAGTGGTTGAACAATTAAAGCTACTTTTATAGTATTTTCCATTTTAAAATGGAAAACTTTCTGGCAATACATACAACTTCAAACCAAGGCCTATGCAACGACTAAGCAAACACTATTGGACCAGATCAGTAGCAGGTTTAAATTGGAATAGTTTCATTTCAGTTTAGCTAAACTTATTTATGCCAGCTGCTGAGAATCTGGCCCACTGGGTTTAAGGAAAGCCATGCATTATAAAAGAAAATGTTTGCTGGAGGAAAAAAGAGAAGCGAGGAAGAGGAGGAATAACTCCTTGACCAAATCAAAATTTAATTTTATAAAGATTTGTGTAAATCTTTTTTAGATAGTAAAAGTTCTTCCAGTTTCTTAAAAAATTAGAACTTTTTAATGCAGCAATGGACCCCTAGACTTCTTTATAATATTCCCCATAATTCTCTAATCAGAGTTTCTTAGCCATCTGACATATCTTGCTTGAAGTCTTCAGGTCTGTGCTCTATGGGGCTGCTCCTTAGGGATGCTGTTATACAAACAGGGCCAGGGAGAGGTCAAATAGACCATGCATTGATGGAGATGCACTTAAATAGCATATCTGAGTCTCTTTAAATCCAAAGGTTGGTACCCTCTTCTGATCCTTTCTGGGAACCTGAGCCTCTGTTCAAATTCGCACCCCATTCCCTGCCTATAAACAGCTAAGTGTTGACACATGCGAGCTTCAGAATTAACACCCCACAGAGTAGAATGTGGGGAGTCCGTTCTTACAGCTATCTTAATCTGTAAACTCTGTACTATCTTATTCACACTAGGAAATTAATCTGGGTGCTGCCTCCTGCAAACTATTGGAGAAAACAACTGCTTGTGTAGATAGGACAAAACTCTTTCCAACACAGTTATTGAGAGGTTGATAGACACCAGAGTCGTATCTATGCTGGGGAAGAAACTTGATGAATGTTCCCTATTTTTCAGTCCAATTCAGAGCACAGCTCTTCTCCATTCCAGTACCCTCCCTTTAAAAAAATAGTTCAGTTAAGGTTTCTTATCTGATGGGGGGTGTATATTCTGTGTAGTTGAAGTACGTTTATATATATTGCTCCTTTGTTTCCCCAATCTGGGCACCCACACTACTGAGAGCAGGAAGCTCATTCTAGGCTTTACTGTTCTGCACCGGACTACAATTCAAATCAAAAAGCTGTGTTGCTAACAGCTTGTATGGTATGCATTGTGAAAGGGGACTGTGGAATGCTTTCTGTACTTTCCAGAGTTGCAGCCGTGTTAGTCTGTATCCGCAAAAAGAAAAGGAGGACTTGGGCACTCATGCTCAGATAAATTTGTTAGTCTCTAAGGTGCTACAAGTCCTCCTTTTCTTTCTATACCTTGCTAACCTCCAGCTCATACTGAGCATGGTTTAGCACTTAAAGTTAAACTCTGCCCTCTGATGCACACACTTGGTTCTCATTTGTTTCAGTCTGAACCATGTGCATGTGAGGTCAGTATTTGGCTTTTATTTCAAACAGACTAGGGAAGAATGAGTAACAAATACATGTTGCAAATTGAACAAATGGAGTAAGTAAAATTGCTATATTTAACAATAAATCACTTTTGCTTAGGAACACTTGGTGGATTTTCTTACATTGTGTCTTTGTTTTCAACTGTGTTGGATGTTGAACTTGAGTAGCTGATGATAGATAATCCTGATTGCCCTCAATTTTCCATCTCTCCTCCTGAATTTTATCTTTAGGAATTATAGCTGTAGGAAGATAGGCAGTGGACCAGGATGAAACTATCTATCTTGAGCATGTGCGGACATACACACATACCCCTCATTTATCTTAAGAATATATATGTATATTCTATAGGGTGTATATACTTTCAGGATTTTCTGGTACTCTTCGTTAGCAGCATGTCTGAAACCACAGTTGTGTTCTCAAATATCACACTCCAAGGTGGGGTTTTATTAAAGTAGTATAAAGTCATTGTCAAAAAAAGGAGGAGGTAAGATCAGTCTCGGCTATAACTTCCATCTTTTCAATTTACATTCTCTTTTTATTTACTTTTTTAGCCATGAAGACTTTGAGTTTATATCAGGAACCCGCATGCGCAAGTTGGCTCGGGAAGGACAAAACCCTCCTGAAGGTTTCATGGCTCCCAAAGCCTGGACTGTGCTGACAGAGTACTACAAATCCTTGGAGAAGGCTTAGGCCTCTTATTAACTGCAGATCAATTTTTGACGCTTGATTTATTACCAAGAAGGGGACCACACAGTCACCGTTCATGCTGCTTTGTTGTGGTGTCTGTCAGGAAGTTCTTCCCTGGAAACAGACTCTTTCTCCCGAACTTAGCATCATTCGTTGCTTGTCTTATGTGTTCTATTATGTATTGGCACCTAACAAACTGCTGGTTTTAATGTCTTCTCTTTTATTACAGTCTATACTCTTGCAGTAGGATTTTTAACTCTTGTCTTTTTTTTAATATTATTTTTATGCCTTTGTCCTATGAACTCTGCAGCTGTTACATCGATGCAAATTTTTTTCATACACGATTTAAGCAGTCTGGTAGTTTTTAATTTCATGGTTTGCAGGATAAATGTAATGATTAGAACTATGGAAGTAAATGAAATATTTTAAAACTGTACTCAATACTTTTTCTGTCAACTAGTGATCACAGAAGCATTGTAACTTTAAGCTCTTGTTATATGTAATCTCAGAGAAAACTTCTTTATGAAGCTCAATTAAACTTTTTTGCTTTCTGTATTACATTTCGGAGTTTATTATTTTATTTTGTACTTCTGCACTGGAGCAGCAAAGTGAGAGAAATGCATAACTCATGAACAGAGAAAAATATAGGCTTTACTATTAATTATATGTAATGCTTATCCCAGAGGTTTAGGGTGGTGGTTGAATTTCTTTTATTTGCTTGTTGCCAATGGTGTAATATGTACTTAGTGTGACTGTTTTATCTAGTTGGATTTTAAGTCTTCCCAGTATTTGGTGCCACTTATTGTCTCATGACCTTAATACTTTTTTAAAAAAAAATGTGGGAAATCCTGCATCCATTTTTCTAGTTACTTATATTTCTGCATATGTTCTTAGGCAGAGAGTTCATTCTCACCAAAAAAATCTTCAGGTCTTGGCTACTATTGCAATATAAATACATGTCTCATGAGAGAATTTAGCCCAACATTTGAACTCCCTATTTCCATCTTTTTAAGAGTTTTTGATGCGAAGTAAAATCTAGCCTTTTTTCTAGAACTTCTCAGTTTGCGTAAACGATGAAGCCCCACACGTTTCAGAGGTCCAGAAAAAATCTTTAACTAGTTAAATTCAGCATCCAAAACAATATTTATTGCAAAAATTACAAAAAGCAAATTCTCAGAAGAGTGCTGCAGGATCTTTAGGGGAGGAGATGAAAGATCACACCAAGTGACTAAGTTTTAAAGCTTTATTGATAAAATAACAGCGGTGAGTGTGGGCCAGAGGGAGGGACGCTAAGCCTCCCTCTGTGTTACTCGGCCTCTACCACAGAGGGTTCATACACCAAATACCAACCGCCGCTCCCCCCTACTACGGCTGAGGGTGGGGCACACCTTTAATCATAAAATCCTCAACATGAAATACCAACCGTGCTGGTCAGAGCAAACATGAAATACCAAGGGAAGACCAGTTGGTGCACTCCGCAGGGCCGGTCGTGCTTTCCCCCCTTCCCCCACCCCCCGCATTCTCCACCAAAACTGTGACAGATTTATGTTCTCAATGTGCCTGGGGCATCAGGTGATCAGGCTGAGGCCACAGGATCTTTAGGGGAGGAGATGAAGGAGCACACCAAGTGACTAAGTTTTAAAGCTTTATTGATAAAATAACAGCGGTGAGTGCGGGGTGCTCACCACGTCATTCAGAGGAAGGAAGGAAGCGTTAGTGCCCCAGCCCTAATCCACTTTCATACTCACACACGCACGACCCGAGGCTGGCCAAGCCCGGGTGTAAAGTAAGAAGAAGAGGGGGAAGGGTGGACAAGAGTTCTGTCCTGTGCACAGGCCGTCCAGGGTCTGCTGTTCATCTCCGACTTGCTTTAGCTTTCAGGAGGGTTTTAAGTCTTGGGATTTTTGTGCGGCGTTTTGTTCAGGGACCTCTGTCCCCTGTGCTCTTTGTACCAGTCTGAACCGGCCTTCCGTGGCTTCCTCAGCTTCAGGGATGCAAAAACACACCAGCTTCAGGGACGCAAAACTGTTGTTTTCCCCCTCGCTGGCCTTTACCGTCTCACTAATTTTTGCAATCCCCTGCCGTTTTGTTTAGTTTACTGCTCTGTTCTCACAGCTGGTTGGGGTTGGAATTCAGGCCCCGTCTTTTTTTGGCATCAGAGAGTTTGCTTGGGTGCGATGCCCTTGGGCGGCTGGAGTCAGCTTCTTATTTTCGGACGTAGCTGGATTGTCGAGTTAACCCGTTCCTTTCTTCCTTCCTCCCCCTTTGGCCTCTCGCAACCTGCAAAGGAATCTTTCGCTCCACACTCACACCTTCAACCCCTCCCAAAATCCTTTCCCATACATATGCCTATATAGGTGTCAGCAATATACAATGTTGGTGCTTACCCAGGGGACCCCATGGGGGGGGCAATTTAACTGTAACTAGGACATTCCCATGGGGCTATTTTATGTGACTGGGACACTTTGGCTGTTCCTTAATTTTCTTTTTCTCCCTCCCAGTAATGAAACTGAGTGATTAATTCTGCTTCTCCTCTGTAGACAAACTGTCTCTTCAGAAGGCTTTTTCTGCATAGAGAGGCATACAACAGAAATGCTGCTCCTTGCTGCAGGCTCCTCTGTGGTGTCTCATTCATGACTATACAGTGATTCAGAACCTTTTCTATAGCTGCTCTCAAGCTTAACTAGAGGAGCTTCTCAGTGTCCTTAACTGCCTGGCGCTGACATCCTTTTCTTTACAGTGGGTGCTACCTACCAGGGGGCCATAACTTTGAGAGCCTTATGGAGAAACTAGCAATAAGTGCCTTACACAGGCAGTAGCAGGACTAATGAATTACAGAGGTAAATTTATCCCAGACCTATCCACATAGCTTTTGGCACTTCATGTAACTGAAGACTGACCACGGTGTTAAAGGCTAACAGGAACTATTTATCTCAGGAACAAGTGAAATTAACAACTTTTTGGAAATACTGATGTAACTCTGAATTGCAAAAAGATAAAGATATATTTATTGAGATGTTTATTACTTGACAATAAAAGAGCACCCATCTAAAGTTCTTCTTTTTGAAGATCATCTTCCTGAAGTATAATGGACCAGATTTGATTCTGACTCAAAGAATTTGGATTAGATATACATTTCAAGGTGACTTTTTTTTCCCCCTCACTCTCTGGCTAAAATCCTTACAAATGGGCAGTGGCCTCCCCTTCTGATCTTACACAGGGGGACCATATGGCTGTTCTCCCATATTTTTTGCAGATCCCTGGAACTCTTACTCGCCACTATCAAATCATTCTGACATATTGAGTATAATGGCTTAAAAAAGTAATAAAACACCAAAAAACTAAACCCCTTTCCTGCTGATTTTAAAACCCTGTATCAATGATGCAAGGACAAACTGGACCCAGCTTTCCAAAACGTAAGAGTTAATGAGGTGGATGGAGTTTACCAAGTCCTGGTCTTTGGGGTTGAATAAGTGTTACAAAATGATTACAGCTCCTCAGTGACATTATTTATTCCAGATGATGCCAATTCCAGCAACATGCATTGAGCAACTTGAGAAAATTGTATGAGTTTTCCTGCAGAGTCACAAGGAAGCATAGAATGGAGGACTCAGGTTGCCTATTTTAAGGTTACACCAAACTGCTTGTCAGTGTAAATTGTGTGGGATAATGTTCCAAATCAGATGCCCTGGTTTGTGATGGAAAAGCAGCCAACAAAGACTGAGGATAGTGGCTCCTATCTGTATTTTTCAATAAGGGATCTAAACACTTAACAACTCAGTAATATTCCAGACATGGAAAATGTGGAATAGGTTGCATAAAGCCTGGAGATAACCCAAACTTCTACATCTGGAATAATTCTTCAATAAAAATCAGCAAGAATCAAATATACTGAATGTTTTGGATGGGGAATAAAAGGATTTGAGTGATTATAGATCTTAAAGTGGATCTTAATTGCTGTTGGGCCAGTCCTCCATGTGCTTTGTATCTGGCCCGTCCATGGACTTCAGTTTTGCCCTAATTCATTGACTTCAGTGAGAATTCCATGAGTGGAGCCCCTTGCAGGATCAGGTCCAATGACTTTTAATGAGCTAAAAGAAAAATATACCCTAGACCCTAGTGTTTGTAACTTAGGAAATGCTAACCAGGAAGTCTTGGCCCTCTATTCCTGATGGAATGTGAATTAAGGTACATCTACACTAACAACTGTACACATGTCCATGCACATGGTTGTGCCATAACCCCCCTCTTTTCCACATCTAGACCCCTGAAACCTGTGTCTGAAGGTGAATACAGGGCATGTAAGCCAGCACACTTGAGGAGTGTGGGTATATACACACCTCACACTAGCAGTCACATACCCATTCTACGGGCCAATACCAGGTGCTAAATTTCAGTAGTTCTCCAGCCCCATTTCTACAATGCAGTGACCCCTTGCTGATCCAATCTATAAAGGTCCCTGTCTGCCCCTTGTCACTGGGGATAGCAAACTGCGCTGACCAACTGAAAATGTGTTTTCCGCTGCACTATTTTGATCAATACATGTGAACATGGATCATGTTCTGAGAGCAGCTGCCTAGTTCACCAAGCACACACGGGCATGGTCAATGTGTAGTTGGAATACACCGTCCTTCACGATTTCTCCCAGAGCTGCGAGAACTTTCATCTATACTGGAAACTTCACAAAGGCTGCAGGAGGTGGGCATTTGTTGGACTCTGTCCCAGCGCTGGAAACACCTGAGGCACCTGTACTGGAGATCAAAACAGTCACTCCGGGAGGGATCATCATACATGCCCATTCTATGATAAACTGGACACAGTGAATCTAAGGTTCCCAGTGTAGAGCCTGGAGTGGCTAATGACCCCCTCCCCTCAACCCTGACAGCCTCCTCATCCTTTGGGATGCCGATGAGGGCCAGGGTAAGGAGGCAGCAGCGACTGTGGAGGAAACCCCAGAAGTCCCAGAGGAAGAAGAGCATGTCACTTTGCTCCTAGAGGAGACAGCTGAGCAAGCACCCACTGATGAGCCTGGGGAGGACCCTGAGCCAAGGCAGAAATAAGAACCAAAGGCTAGTAAGTTACAATAGACCCACCCCTGCCTTTTCCCTGCCAATATCCCCTCATGCTCTGGTGCTAAATGTCTGATTTTTAAACCCAGCCCCTGCTCCACTCTACTCCAGAATGGTCCCCAAGCAAGACATGGCTGTAAATCAACGATTTTACTGAATTCCCATGAAGCACTATTATGTATTTGGCAGAACATGATTTTATACACATACAAACACATCTTTCCTGCATAGGCTTCTCCTTTCCCCAAAGGTTCCTCAGTTCCTAATAAACCTAAAACCCTGTTCCCTACACCATTGGCTGCCCCTTTCACTGCATTAAGACTCTTCAGTTCTGCCTGGTTAACTGACCCTGTGCGAGGAACTGGAAGCCTTTCAGAAAATGCTACTATGAAGATCCTGGACTTTAATCTCTTACTTAATACTGTAAATTTGGCTTTCAGGACCTTTCTCCTATCTTTCTTTATGTCTCTGGTACCTACATGTACCATGACCACTCCTCTCCAGTACTGCACATAAGTCTGTCTAGATGTTTTGTGAGATATGCAGCCTTTGCACCCAGCAGACAATTTACCATGCGATTCTCCTGATTGTCACAAATCCATTACTCGTGCCTGGCTCTCCCTAGTAACTGGGATTCCGTCCTTAGTGCGAGAGGATACCATGTGACATCTGGAAGGAGGGTCCCAACTATGGGCCATCTTGATTATTACTACAAAAGTTTTTTTCTCCTGCTGATAATAGCTCATCTTAATTAATTAGCCTCTTACAGTTTGTATGGCAACTTCCACCTTTTCTGTATGTGTATAGATATATGTCTTCTTACTATATGTTCCATTCTATGCATCCAATTAAGTGGACTGTAGCCCACGAAAGCTTATGCTCTAATAAATTTGTGAGTCTCTAAGGTGCCACAAGTACTCCTGTTCTTTTTGCAGATACAGACTAACATGGCTGCTACTCTGAAACTATGGGATTGTTTCCCTCTGCTACAGCTTGATGTTCTTTCTCTGAGATTTTCATCCTCTTTAACAGCATAGAGGCTGGCAAACTGGTGGTGGGATTGCTCTATCGTGTCCCTTAAAGTCTCCTTTTGTACCTCTCTGTCTCCCTTAGCTCCTCCAGTTCAGCCACTCTGGTCTCAAGAGCCTGTATTATCAGAGGGCCATAAGCTGCTTGTCACATGCCACCTGTTCACAATTGCAAAATGCAGATAATTGCACATGCTGCATTTAGTGCAATGAATTGGGTAGCCCTCACTCTGCTGCTGGACTTCTGCCTGCTTTATTTGTACTCCTGCAGTTCTTTTGGGGGGTGGGGTTACTGGCCTAAATTTAGAGTATGTTTGTTAGGTGTATTTGCTTCCCACACTCCCTTGCAAAACTCCCCTGTTTGCTGCTCCTGGCTTTTTAAACTCCTGTTCTTCTGAGTTAGCCCCACCCCAGTCAAAGGATTGCAGGACGGCAGGCTAGAGCCTCATTAGTAAGCTCTCAGCCCAGCCTTGCTGGCCCTTTGTCTCAGCACACAGCCCCCAGAAGAGACCACACTATAGTTTGCATGCAGCAAACAAACAAATTAACAGACAAACTCGCCCCAATGGTCACATAGTCTCTCCTCTTTCACCTGGAGAACTCCCTCATGAAACTCCCCTCTTTGCTGCTCCTGTTCGTTAGCTCCTGACCTGAAGCTATAAAACAGATTATTAGCAGACTATCAATGGGGCCTGGTGTCTGTGCATTTCTTGGCCAGCGTGCTGTCAGCAATAGTCCTGGGGCCATGCAGACCAAGAGAAGGGATGGGTTTGGAAAATGCCTGGTTGGGGATAGGATAGTTGTTGAAAACTAATGGTTGTCCACAGTTACAGCTGTCTTTGTCTCCTGTGAAGATTACAAAAAAGTTTTGAATGATTTACCTGAATTAACACTTCCCCCTCCATGCCCTGTCTTACTGTCCTCTTACAAATGAAAGTTGCGCGAAACTGGGGGGCTAAGAGGGTGCAGGGTTGGTTAGATATGGGAAGGGAAAGGGAATCCTTTGGTTGTCCAAGGAATGTCATAGCAGTTCTTTCTCCCTTTGAAGATTGACAGGTTTTTTAACCATTCCCAGTCCCTGGTGTCTGGCTTCTCCCTGCTCCTAGCCCTGTTGCAGAAGCCAGGAGAGGTGTGGGGTGGGTGCAGTATCTGCTTCAGCAATTGTACAAACACAATGCAGTGTTCCTTTGCAGTGGAAAGGTGAGTAGCTTGCAGTGTTGATCACAAAGTTCAGGGAACAAAATAAAGTTGTGGTGTGTCTCTTTCCTTCCCTGCCTCTTTCACTACTGTTCGCTGGACACAGGGGCCAGATTTTCTGGTGATGAAGGGGCAGTTGGGGATGGGTGAATGTTCGTAGTGGTTTGCTTCTTTCCTTTCATGGAAACTCCATCTGCTAGCATGGAATATAATCCATTTCCTGTCAAATTCCTGCCCATGCGCATACGCATATTTCAGCAAATTTCTGGGGTAGCAGAAATTCCAGCTGGTTCCTGAGGTTCAGCGGCAATGCAAATGTGGTTCACCTTCATAGCTGACCAAAACCATCCATTCAGCAATACATAGAGGGTTAATCATTAACAGAAACATCTCTCTGGCATTGATTGACGAATCATCTCCATGGGACTGGAAAGCCACATCTCTTTTTTCCATTCTGGTACCTTGAAAACTACTTTGTTCTCCAAATGCTGGCCAGCCTTTAAAGAAGAAATTGGCAGTTGGTAATATAGCCCCTTGAAGGACCTGAACCCCATCCCAACTTCCCACTTGAGACTCTAAGAATTATATTTTTTTAAAAGTATTGCTATGTGTGTCTTACCATTATTAGCCTCTGCTCCTTGGGGACTCCAAAAGTTGTCTGAGAAGCAAAGATAGTCTAATAGTTGCATTCCTAAAATGCTAAAAAGTATTGATATTGTCGCCTTCAACAGCAAAATTATGTGTGGGGGATTTTTAGCTTTGTCCAAAAAATTTAAAATAAATTGCTATCCTTGTCTTTGAATCTGAAAGACCTTTGGCTGCAGAGAGGGGAACAATTCCACCAAGAGGCCAGGAGCAGCACCCCAAAGACAGCAGAGGCAGATGGAGAAGGACCCTGGAGAACTTGCTCATTGATATGGAGACTAGGAACCAGAAGCAGTTTCAGTTCCTCAGAGCACAGGAGGATCGGTCTCTTTAGCAGGAAGAGATACTGATGAACCAGTTCCTGGAGCACGATGCACGCCACAGGGAATGAGTGCTTGCCCCCCAAAAATGGGAGCATGCCCTCATACAACTGGTGGCTGAAAGAATTTGAAGCCTGCATGCTGCCGTGAACACTGCTCCTCTGTTGGAACTGGCACCACCACCTCCTCCAGCTGCAGTCTAGGGTGCTGATGTGGTGGATGACCCAACCCCCCTGAGTGCCTGGGAGGAGCCTGCATGACTCTTTATACAAACACCCCTCCATCAGCACCTGAATGCCCTCATAAAGGAACCCCCCTGAGTGTGCAATGGGGGAATGATGAGCCTGAGACAGTCTCTGAAGCCCAGTAAGAGTTCAGCCTCTAAACCCTGTCCAGGAGTAGGGTTGCCAGGTGTCCTGTTTTTGACCTGAACATCCAATCAAAAAGGGAAGCTGGCAGCATCTGGTCATCCACAGTAGCCTCCACCTCCATCCCATCCCAGCACCGGCATGCAGCAACTCCCTCCAACTCAGGCTGCCTCTCCCTGAAGACTCTGCAGAGGGTCAAACTGCTTGGGTGACCCCATTCCTCCCTGGGTCCTGCTCCCAGGCTGCAGCTGCTCCTCACCTTCTCCTTGCAGTCTGGGCACCCCGCTCACGCCTCATCCTGAAAGAACACAAGGTTCCTGGTTACAGCTGACTGCACTTATGAGTTCCAGGTAGTAATCAGCCCTGTGCTTGCATCGCTCAGCCTGCAATGTTCAGAGCTAAACAGCAAGGATGGTAGTTTTCTACTTGTAAAAGAGCGAGAGGAGAGAGCGTGCACACGCTCTCCCTACTTACTGTCACACACCAGGGGTCTGCTCTTTCAAGTGCTGAGTGCAGAACTGCATATGCAATAATAATAATAATAATACAAAAAGCATCTGCAATATCTCAATTGCAATTATCATGGACAAGCATGCAAATTGATTATTTGAACATGCAACTGCCATAATTGTGAGTGTGCCTTTTTTGCACAAACAATTGCACCAAAAATCATGTGTGTGTATGTAATGCCTCTGTGCACGAATGAATGATCGGTCTCCCTCTCTGTCAGGCCCCAGTGTTCACTACGCGGTTGACAGAATGCCAGCTGCGGGGTTCTGTTTTTCACTTCAATATCGGCCACCCAGCTGAACTGACAAAGGCCTGAGCCCAGGGGTGAGGGGTCTGCAAGCTGCCTTCTCACAGACAGGCCACGGGGCATGCTCAGGGCTGGGCCGGTGGCTCCAGGCACCTCCAGTGTGCAGGGTTAGGCTGCTAGGCCCGTCTCCGTGGCGACGCTATGCTGTGGTGCAAAGACCAAACTGTGCAGTCGATGGGCTCTGTTCACAAGGCTCGGGCCAGGAGACCCCGGGCAGGGAGCAGCTTTGGGCCTCAGAACAATCCGACCCCTCCCTGCTCTAACCCCTTGCTCCAGGGACCGAGCTCCGCTGTGCCCCAGTTGAGCAGGTGGGCAGGTTCCACGTCAGCTCCTCCCAGCCTGGCTCTGCAGGCAGCAGGTGAGTCCCAGGAGAGGAGGGCGTGAGGGAGGGAGGGGTGGAGAGCGAGCGATGGAGGGAGGGGGGAGAGGACTGAGCGGGGGGACTGGGCCTTGGGAGAAGAGGAGGAGCAAGGGTGTTCGGTTTTCAGAAATTAGAAAGTTGGTAACCCTATTCAGGAGACATCCTTAGTTGTTCCCTCCTCCCCACCTCCCCCCCCCCCGAACAGTTTTCTGTAGCCATTTCTCCTCTTGTCAGGGGGAGTGGGAGGGGGAGGGTAAGGAGACAGGTTCACATGATAATGAGTGTATGGTACTCAGGGAGTGAGACACCCATTGTGTTTTGACATGCAGTTCCTCTTTTAAAAGTTTCACCTTTACCTTACATGTGTCCCTTTTAATAAATGTTACAGTTTCCTTGACTTGCGTGTGGACTCTCCTGCCTGAATGGGACATTTTTTCTGTTTTGGTATAGGGCCCCCTATTCAAAGCTTATTACTTTGATTTGTGTAACACTCTGTGGTGTCAGCACACTGCAAATAATAATTTTTCCCTCCCACACCACTTCTCCCCCTCCCCCCCATGACCATAAATATCCAAATTCCAAAGAATACACCAGAAGGATGGGGAAAGTGAAATGTGCTCATAATGCACAGGTAGTTTTAACATAAGCAGAAGTCACAAAACAGAGAAAGGTTAAATAAACTTATTTATGGCTTGGTTCATATACATGTAAGCAGGGTCTGAATGAGCTTTTCCTCCCCACTCCCTCAACATCTAGTGATGAGCTGGGGGAAGACATTTCAGGAACAGACCGTATTTGCATAAACATACCTACTCTGCCTAGGAATTCAGCAGAGGGAACTGCTTTGCTAAAGTGATCAGTTTTCCTGGTGTAATGAAATGTTATCCTGATTGTATGAGTAATGGGCAGCAGAACTGTACTTATTCTGCCCTTATTGAATGGGTCACCCTCAGCTGAACCTCACTTGCTAATCAGGTGGTTGAGATGCCAAATCCCAGTGAAAGAGAGAGAGGGTGGGACAGGTGTTCCTACCTGGTTGTGTAGACTATGCCTAACATATCCTAAACACTATTTAACTCTCTCTTTCTCCATTGTTTAATGACAGAGCTAATTAGACTCAATTGCGAGTCCTTCCTTTTGTTTAGTGATTATTAGAACTGAAATCACTTGTAACTAGGTCTGAGAGCCAAGCTTTAGATCTGGCGTGGGACAACGTTTTAGTGAAAGACACTGTACAGCCTGCGCTCTAGCAGTGAGGTTCCCCACTAACTGCTGAAATCATGGAGAGCTCCGTTAAGTGGTGGGACCTCAAGATGTGGCATCACAGGGGGTGCAGTAGAGAGGCAGGTGCAGCAAAGAAGTAAAGGCGCAGTGGAGAGTATGACAGTGCAGCAGGCAATGGTGGCAGCGGTGGGCAGCAATGCAAAGTGAACAATGGCAGCTGTGAGACAGTTGCAGCAGTGGCCACAGCAGCTGAGGTCTTGACGAACACAAGTGAATGCTCCTCTGAACTCTGGGTCTTCGCTGACAAAGGACAGCAACTGTGGGGTGCAGTGGAGGGAGAGGGGAGTGGCATATTAAAGGAACTTTTGTTTGTTGGACTTTCGCACCGCAAGATGAGAAACTGAGGCAAAGGACACTACCCTAAGTACTCTGGGGTGGGTGTTTTTCTCATGGTATATGCTTTTGAATCATAGTTGTGGTGTTTCCTCAAATTAATGTTGGCTTCCTTTTTTCTTTTTATTAATAGAATCATAGAATCATAGAATATCAGGGTTGGAAGGGACCCCAGAAGGTCATCTAGTCCAACCCCCTGCTCGAAGCAGGACCAATTCCCAGTTAAATCATCCCAGCCAGGGCTTTGTCAAGCCTGACCTTAAAAACCTCTAAGGAAGGAGATTCTACCACCTCCCTAGGTAACGCATTCCAGTGTTTCACCACCCTCTTAGTGAAAAAGTTTTTCCTAATATCCAATCTAAACCTCCCCCATTGCAACTTGAGACCATTACTCCTCGTTCTGTCATCTGCTACCATTGAGAACAGTCTAGAGCCATCCTCTTTGGAACCCCCTTTCAGGTAGTTGAAAGCAGCTATCAAATCCCCCCTCATTCTTCTCTTCTGCAGACTAAACAATCCCAGCTCCCTCAGCCTCTCCTCATAAGTCATGTGCTCTAGACCCCTAATCATTTTTGTTGCCCTTCGCTGGACTCTCTCCAATTTATCCACATCCTTCTTGTAGTGTGGGGCCCAAAACTGGACACAGTACTCCAGATGAGGCCTCACCAGTGTCGAATAGAGGGGAACGATCACATCCCTCGATCTGCTCGCTATGCCCCTACTTATACATCCCAAAATGCCATTGGCCTTCTTGGCAACAAGGGCACACTGTTGACTCATATCCAGCTTCTCGTCCACTGTCACCCCTAGGTCCTTTTCCGCAGAACTGCTGCCTAGCCATTCGGTCCCTAGTCTGTAGCGGTGCATTGGATTCTTCCATCCTAAGTGCAGGACCCTGCACTTATCCTTATTGAACCTCATCAGATTTCTTTTGGCCCAATCCTCCAATTTGTCTAGGTCCTTCTGTATCCTATCCCTCCCCTCCAGCGTATCTACCACTCCTCCCAGTTTAGTATCATCTGCAAATTTGCTGAGAGTGCAATCCACACCATCCTCCAGATCATTTATGAAGATATTGAACAAAACCGGCCCCAGGACCGACCCCTGGGGCACTCCACTTGACACCGGCTGCCAACTAGACATGGAGCCATTGATCACTACCCGTTGAGCCCGACAATCTAGCCAGCTTTCTACCCACCTTATAGTGCATTCATCTAGCCCATACTTCCTTAACTTGCTGACAAGAATACTGTGGGAGACCGTGTCAAAAGCTTTGCTAAAGTCAAGAAACAATACATCCACCACTTTCCCTTCATCCACAGAACCAGTAATCTCATCATAAAAGGCGATTAGATTAGTCAGGCATGACCTTCCCTTGGTGAATCCATGCTGACTGTTCCTGATCACTTTCCTCTCATGTAAGTGCTTCAGGATTGATTCTTTGAGGACCTGCTCCATGATTTTTCCAGGGACTGAGGTGAGGCTGACCGGCCTGTAGTTCCCAGGATCCTCCTTCTTCCCTTTTTTAAAGATTGGCACTACATTAGCCTTTTTCCAGTCATCCGGGACTTCCCCCGTTCGCCACGAGTTTTCAAAGATAATGGCCAAGGGCTCTGCAATCACAGCCGCCAATTCCTTCAGCACTCTCGGATGTAACTCGTCCGGCCCCATGGACTTGTGCACGTCCAGCTTTTCTAAATAGTCCCTAACCACCTGTATCTCCACAGAGGGCTGGCCATCTCTTCCCCATTCTGTGATGCCCAGCGCAGCAGTCTGGGAGCTGACCTTGTTAGTGAAAACAGAGGCAAAAAAAGCATTGAGTACATTAGCTTTTTCCACATCCTCTGTCACTAGGTTGCCTCCCTCATTCAGTAAGGGGCCCACACTTTCCTTGGCTTTCTTCTTGTTGCCAACATACCTGAAGAAACCCTTCTTGTTACTCTTGACATCTCTTGCTAGCTGCAGCTCCAGGTGCGATTTGGCCCTCCTGATATCTTTCCTACATGCCCGAGCAATATTTTTATACTCTTCCCTGGTCATATGTCCAACCTTCCACTTCTTGTAAGCTTCTTTTTTATGTTTAAGATCCGCTAGGATTTCACCATTAAGCCAAGCTGGTCGCTTGCCATGTTTACTATTCTTTCGACTCATCGGGATGGTTTGTCCCTGTAACCTCAACAGGGATTCCTTGAAATACAGCCAGCTCTCCTGGACTCCCTTCCCCTTCATGATAGTCCCCCAGGGGATCCTACCCATCCGTTCCCTGAGGGAGTCGAAGTCTGCTTTCCTGAAGTCCAGGGTCCGTATCCTGCTGCTTACCTTTCTTCCCTGCGTCAGGATCCTGAACTCAACCAACTCATGGTCACTGCCTCCCAGATTCCCATCCACTTTTGCTTCCCCCACTAATTCTACCCGGTTTGTGAGCAGCAGGTCAAGAAAAGCGCCCCCCCTAGTTGGCTCCCCTAGCACTTGCGCCAGAAAATTGTCCCCTACGCTTTCCAAAAACTTCGTGGATTGTCTATGCACCGCTGTATTGCTCTCTCAGCAGATATCAGGAAGATTAAAGTCGCCCATGAGAATCAGGGCATGCGATCTAGTAGCTTCCGTGAGTTGCCGTTAAAAGTTTTCTTTGTTACATACAGACTCAGTCCTTGCAAGAAGAGAAGAATTGCCTCTTAGAGGCACCCTGGGGTGGTGTTTAACTTTCCCAGATTAGTTATTGGGGGTCAAGCCGGTTCTGTTTTGTATTGTTGGAGGAACCTCCTAGATACTGAACCCGGCCCTCATAGCTGATGACTCAACCTGGCAGAAGTTACATACAGAACCAGGAAATGCAATTAAATTAATGTAACAGTAAAGACATCAGGCACTGAACAGTGATTAAATGGCCCCTCACCCCCACCAAAATTTGACCTGTTTCAACTTTGGGTGTAGTCAAGCATAATAGCTGATGAGTGCTGTTATCACCACACTCAGTCAAGTGTGAAAAGAGAGAATTTCTGAAGTTCTTCAGGACCTTTAAACAACGTTTTGGTCATTGAAACTGATTGAGTGCTCCTGAAATTGTTAATGTTAACACTTGTTTGAAGTTAACACAAAAGCATTCCACAATGATCCCAATAGAACTGGATCAACACCCTCGGCAACACAAAAGCCAAGCTCTGAGGTGTTAACCCCATGGAGATGCCCTACCAGGAGTCAGTAGTTACAGAAATGAATGGCTAATCACATGGTTATAGAAACATCGGCTACAGGGGAACAAAACCTTCACAAAGGTATGTTGGCACACTACGTACCAATGTTCTCTCTTGTGCTGTTCCAGCCTCTGCATATGATGTGATGGTATCCCATTGGCACAGGCAGTAATCACCCTCCGTCTTCCTGCTGTTCCAGGATGTGTGCACATGTGGCATCCGAGATTTTCCTTGTCTGCTGGGATCCAGCACTAGTGTGTACATGGGTGGGATCTGGCTATCTGAAAAGGCTTTGTAAACCAATCCCGCCTTGTGCCCACTCTGTGCAGAAATACTCCCCTTCACCATTGCATATGTTGTGGAGGGCAAAGCAGGTCATGATTATGCAAATTGTGGTGGCCACATTCGTGAGGCCTACACACCTGTCTGGATGCCAATGAGCTTTCAGCTTCCGACTCCATGACCATTCTGCAACTACTCAGTATGTAGCTGAAATCACGTTTTCCTGGATCATGGATGTTGGGGTACCATTTCATGATCCAAATTAGGAGCTAGTGTGTCTGGTCCCCCAAAATAACCATTGTCACAGACTACCATAGAAAACCATGTCATGTCTGGGAAATAAATTCCCATCTCCACCCCTGAGGTACAATCCCAATCTCCTCAGCACTCTAGCATCATGAACCTTTCCTGTGTTTCCAGTCTTGGTAATCATGAATCTGCCTCTGAGGTCCACTAAGCCTTGCAGAACAATGAATTAGTAACCTTTTTGATTCACAAACTCACATGCCCCTTTTGGTGGGCAAAGTACTGGGATGTGGGTGCCATTGATGGTCCCTGAACTGTTAAGAAAACATTGGTTCCTCCCTAGTTCAAGCATAAATTACCCTCCTCAGGTTCTTCCTGAGATTTGTGTGCAAATAAGGTCACTGTGTCTTCACTAATTATTTGTATATTGTTAGCACCTCTGGGACACCATTGTGCTAGGTGCTGTACAAACACAGAACAAAAAGACAGTCTGTGTCCTGAAGAGCCTACAATCTTACTTCTGCATGTCGATATGAGCCTTTCCAAGCAGAAGAAGGGAAAACAGCTGCCTCGTGGCACCAACCCCAAAGATAAAGAGGGGAAGGTCCATGGCAATGTGCACCATTCCTCTGTTAACAATACAGAAAATTCACAGGAAAAATGCAATGCAGTCTGAATCTGCATCCATCCATCCACTTATATAGAGGTCATCATAATATCTGAACATCTCTGCAGTGTTAAATCCTTGGAGGCTGAGTATGCAAAAATTGAGTTCAATCTACTCATAAGTAGAATAAAATATCTTGCTAAAAACTATAAGGCAGCTGGAGATTTCAGTCTGAAAGTGATTCACTTTAAGACCATGAGTGCGTTGACTCTAATGGATGCTTGAAAGAGAGAGCAACTGCTGGCTCAAAACTAATACTTTGTCCTGGCACAAGAATTCACCCTTGGAAGTTACTCAGAATGCACCCGATGAAGTGAGCTGTAGCTCGCGAAAGCTTGTGCTCAAATAAATTTGTTAGTCTCCAAGGTGCCACAAGTACTCCTTTTCTTTTTTCAGAATTTGAAGTTGTTTGTTTGTTTTTCAATCTGAGTGCTTTAAAAGATGAATTTGATATTTGATATTTGTCCCTTTTCATTCCAATGTATAATGTTAAAAAAAAGTCACTAGACTGTATCATGCATTTTTAAAAGTGTGAACCTATTGTCAGTATGCCTGTGAGATACCACAGAGCTCTTGACAATGCAGCAGCTGTTAGTCAACTCATGATTTGAGAGAGGAACATGTAAGAGTTTCTGCACAGCTGTGTTGTTTTACCTTGAAGAAAGCCTGAGGGTTCAAATAGCAGGGCCTCTTTTAAATTTGCTTTCTACTTTCGTAATAAACTTTGTTTTGATTATGAAACAAGCTAGATTTTTACACATTCTTCAAAGTGGACATGAGGTTTCTGAGTCTCTTGCAAATCTCATGCCCGCCCTTATGATGTTTGGGGTTTTTACATGTGTCCCTTTCATTATTTAGCTTTTATGAAAATGTTACATTTTGCTCCTTTATAGAGAGGGCGGGTAGGAGTGTGTGTGCGCATGCACCAGTATCACTCTTGTGACATTACCAGAACTGAGTGATCTGCAAACACCATCTTGATATCATTTTGAAGCTGAAGGGGAAGGCAGCATCACTGAAAACTAGATCAGCGCTTTAAAGTACATCTGGGATTCTTAAAGACAATAAATAGTTCCAAGTTAAAACGGAGTATAGAGGTGTGCCATAAAATTCCATGAGACTTAGATTCAGTCAAAGGATTCCCTCTTTCAAAATATTTATATGCAGAGTGGTTGTAGTCCGAAGGCTACCTTTATATAAAATGGCATCTTATTCAACATAAATCCCAGTGGGACATAAATGGTGCATAGGCCTTGTGCTATTCTGCACTCAAGGGAATTTCATATCCTAAACATCCCACTTGAAATTTCATTTCTCATTAAAAATGACCATACTCTTATTTCATTCTTCCCGTTTCATATTAGAACAGCAGTTATAACATCTTGCTGGGCCATTTCCTGAGGGTTACTGGTTGGCTGGGATTAATTCACTGAAACTATAGTAAAGAGCAGAATTATCAGACGTAGATAAACACTTAGTTGGGAAAGGGTCAACACAATTTTTGTAAAGGGAAATCATGCCACACCAATCTATTAGAATTCTTTGGGGGGGTCAACAAGCATCTGAACAAGAATGATTCAGTTGACGTAACATACTTGGATTTTCAGAAAGCCATTGATAAAAGTCCCACACCAAAGGTTCTTAAGCAAAGTAAGCAGTTATGGGATGAGAGAGTCCTCTCATGGATCAGTAACTGGTTAAAAATAGCAAACAAAGGGTAGGAATAAATGGTCAGTTTTCACAATGGAAAGAGATAAATAGCAGGGTCTCTCAAGAATCTGTACTGGGACCTGTGCTGTTCAATATATTCATAAATGATCTGGGAAAGGGGGTAAACAATGAGGTGGCAAAGATTGCAGACAATATGGAATTACTCCAGATAGTTAGGGCCAAATCTGCCTTCTAAGGGTTACAAAAAGAACTCACAAAACTGGGTGACTGGGCAACAAAATGGAAGATGAAATTCAGTGTTGATAAGTGCAGAGTAATGCAAGCTGGAAAAAATAATCCCAACTATACATACAAAATGACAGGGTCTGAATTAGCTGTTACCACTCAATAAAGATTCTTGGAGTCATTGTGGATGGTTCTGTGAAAACATATGCTCAATCTACAGTGGCAGCCAAAAAAGCTAACAAAGTTAGGAAATAGGAAAGAAATAGATGTTAAAACAGAAAATATCATAATGGCACTATATAAATCCATGGTACACCCACACCTTGAGTATTAGGTGCAGTTCTGGTTGCCCCATCTCAAAAAAGATATATTAGAATTGGAAAAGGCACAGAAAAGGGCAATGAAAATGATTAGGGGTATGGAAGAGTTTCCATACAAGGACAGATTAAACAGACTGGGACTGTTCAATTTTGAAAAGTGACGACTAAGGTGGGGGGATATGATCGAGGTCCATAAAATCATGAATGGTATGGAGAAAGTGAATAGCACACAGGTTTTATGACCAATTGATGCCAATGGCAAAACCCCCATTGGCTTTATGACCAATTGATGCCAATGGCAAAACCCCCATTGGCTTTAATGAGAGCAAGCCCTGGGGTCTTAAAATGTCAGATGAGAACTGTGAAGTCAAAGTATAATGTGTTGCATAGATCCATTGTTGCGTTATAAATAGGCTTGAGGTCTGTTGACACATAGAGCACTTCTTTGTTGCCTGCCAAGAGATGGCTGGTCACATAGTGTTGGCTTCTCTGCCTCATTTCTAGCTGCTGAATCCAGTAAGTACTCTTCCATCTAAGTATCTGCTGCAGTTGTAACAAGGATGAAATGTAATCACACATGAAGTGACGTATAAAATGTGGTTCCCGCTACAAAAAATTAGGAGAACTCTGCTATATATAATTATTTTATTTGTATTACCATAGTGCCTAGGAGCCCTAGTCATGGACCAGGATCCCTATAACTTTATATTCAATTTAATTTTATATTTCATTAACAACTTCCTCTATAAAACCTTCCAGGACTTGCCCACTAAACTTACCTTATATTTTTTTAGTCTGAACTGAAGCCCATTTGAGTCTACTGAAAACACTCCCAGTGACTTCAAATGGGCTGTGGATCAGGCACCTTGAGAAGGAGGTGTTGGTTTTAATAGTTTAAGTGCCAGAAATCTGTGTGCTGAGCACCAGGCTATAGTAATTAACTGTAAAACAGGCATAGATTTTAGGAATGTGAATTTTATTCCATAGATTAACATTTACTCCACGGAATGACTTGAAAGCACAGTCAGATACTGATCCAAAACATTCAGTGATGTAAATCTGGAGTTAACGCACTAAAGAAATTATTTCAGATTTGTACTAGTGTAGCTGTGAACAGAATCTGCCCTCCAAGATTTGTGAAAACTTTTCCGCTTTCAGACTATGTCTAGGTTATGAGTGATGGGTGTGATTCCCATCTTACAGTGCACGTACTTGTGCTAGCTCAATGAGAGCTAGTGCAAGTATAAATAGTAGTGTAGCCATGGTAGCATGAGCAGTGGTAGCACAGTTTAGCCATACTGAATACAAACCTACCTGAACCCCATGGGTGTGCACTTGGCATGGCTAAGCTGTGCTGCTGTTGTCCATGCCACTGAGGTTACACAATATTTATCCTCACACTAGCTATCACTGAGCTAGCTCAGGTATGTGTATGTGAGCTGGGAATCACACCCCTAGCTCAGAGTGCAGACATAGCCTCATTGACTAGTGATTTTGGGTGACTCAGCTTTTGGGTGCCTAATGTAAGACACCCTAAAGAGACCTGACTCTCAGAAATGGCTGAACTATGAAATGAGGTCCCATTAAATGTCAGTTTTGAGCACCCAGAAACTGAAGCACCCAAAGTCTGTAGTTACTTTTAAGACACAATTTCTGGGTGAATGTCAGGTTGGGCATATGTTACTCTCCAAAAGGCATCCAGGTGGAAGTTTGAAGGCTGTGAAATTGAGCAATACTTTGGCCTCATGAAACATAGACCAGATACAACTCAATCCTACTTTCCAGGCAAGAATGCAAGTTATTACACTGTAGCTTTTACCCACAACCAAAGCTGAAGGAGCCTGTGGGTCAACTGTGCAGCTCTTCTGTGGCTGGAACTTCCCTGGCTTACTAGCTGAGAGCACCAGCAGGGTAGAAGTGAGGCACCTTTGGTGGAACATGCCGTCGATGCCAACATGAAAAGCACTATAAAAAAGCTCTGTATGATCATTGTTAATTATTTAGAGGCCTTTATAAGTAACTTCTATTACTATTGCTTTATTGGTTATTTCTCTAAACCACAAGCACAGATGCTTGAGTCAGAAGATTGCCAATCTACTGGACAGTTAAAGATACGTTGAGTAGCAATTAGCTAAAAGTTATTTTCAGCTCTCGTGTTTACTGTTCTGCTTCAAGTTTTTCTAACTGCAGGGTTTTTATAGCTAATTCTTAAACTCCAAATTAATAGGCTCTTGTGAACAATAGCACCAATTTAAGACTTTTCATTGTCAATTACTAAACATCCCTCTTGGGTCACATTTTACATTTGTTTTATAATTTTTCTCTCTAGAAGGGCGAACTATCTTATTCAGAGAATAGCTAGCTTGCGTACAGAAAACTGTTCAAATGGAAGCCACTAGTCAACAGTTGTGGTCTGATTATTTCCTTCTTACACAAGTATTCAGCTCAGTGCCTTCTGTTTTCTTACCTTCTGTGTTGCAGTTGCTTCTTGTGAAACACCAGTTCTATAAGCTGGAGAGACGATTTTGGCCTTGTTTAAAGCAAGTGTGGTGGGAGGTTGAAACCCTCAAACTGAATCAGTGAAACACAGAATCTATCATAAATTAAAGAAATGATCACATCATGTAATGCAGAACTTTTTTGCTATATCTTCACAAAGAATAGTTTATAGCTCACTGTTTTAATTACCTGTGGAGGATTTTTATTTTCAAGGGCAAAACAAATACATATTTCTAGATTTAAAACAATCTCTAACTGAACAGGAAAAAAAGGGAGAATTAATGTCCTTTGGTCTCTTGGATATATACCTGATAGAAAAATCTTCCTTCTACTCCTTTGAGTATTCTCCGGAGAATACATTTTTCCCAGCAAAAGATGTGTTTGATAGAGCCCATAAAATAGTCATATACCTGAGACTAGATCAGGTCTCTCTTGTGCTCTACATGGACATGAGCCTTGATGCTACTGGCTTCCATTGTTTCTCTCATCTAACTGTTGAATCATTATCAGTGAGAGAATTTGCTGAACATTGTCACTGAACTAACCTATGGACGTCACTTGCAACAGCTCTTTGATCAAACCAAAAGCTGCTCATTTCACTCAAATACTCTTTTGTGTGTTTCACTTGTGAATTTAAAAGCAAACAAAAGAGAGAAATGCATGAATGTCTCTGGTCTACTTATGCGGGTAGTCATTGCCTTTCTCATCCTGCAACCTCCACATGCCTCTCCACCAATAGTAATCTCTCTCCCTCTTCCCAAACTACCTTCAAACCTTGCATCCAGTATCACATCTTTGGAACACAGATTTGACATTGATGCTTAGGAAGCCTTTCTCACACCAGTTTTATGAAGTACATTTTGCAAGAAGTCAACCAGCTATCTTCAGTCTTTAAAATGGCAGCTTAAAGAAAAACTTAGCTGGCTGCGGACAAACGGTGACTCTGACTCACTGAGTGTGTCTGCAAAACATCTCAAATGAGCTAGTCCTCTTCTTACGTGACTAAAAGTGGGCTATCAACATGCAGGGTTTGTTTGATGACAGGAAATGGGAAAAACCACCAAGTTGTGAACTGTGACAAGATTGCTTGGAACTTCATTGTGATGAACTTGGCTTAAATAGCTAAGTGAAGCTTCTATACCATTTACGTTAGGTTTTTTAAATTTTTTGGTCCATGACCCACAAAATGAACAAAAATTTGTCCTGTTGCCCACCATATCCCACAATTCTTTGTGCCTTCATTTCCTCAGGGGAGATGCATTTAATGTGAAGGATTCCTGTTTTGAAGATGACTCCACACTGTACACATTCACTGTGCATTTTATGGTTGCTGTGGGATCTTTAATATTTATTCAACCTCCATGTGCAATTTTAATAAAACACGTGCCCATGGGGCATTCCACTCCTGTATCCTCTCTTCCTTTTCTCATAAAAGAGTCCTTTATTGTTTCAGGCTGAAAGTTCGTCTTAAATTTGGACATATCTGCAAGAAAAATACCACAGTTTAGAGTTTTATCCTCTATACTATGAAAAACTCAACCAAATTATGTCTCTCTCATCATGGATTCACAACTTGTAAAAAGCCACGTAATTATCAAACCCAACTGTAAGTGGAAACAGAGACTGTCCGCACAGTTTAAAATGCCTCAGCAGGGAGGGGACTACTTTCCTCTCCTACTCTACATTCCCCCAGTTTATAAAGATAGGGGAAATGTAGTGTAAGGGTAGGGCTACACTGCAATTAAATAGCCATGGCTGGCCCATGCCATCTGACACAGGCTTGTGAGGCTTAGCTAAGGGGCTGTTTAACTGTGGTTTAGATATTTGGGCTCAGGCTAGAGCCTGGGCTCTAGAGCCCTGCACAGTGGGAGGGTCCCAGAGCAGCCTGAGGGCAGCAGCCTGAGCCCAAACATCTACACTTCAATTAAACAGCCCTTTAGACTGAGCCCCACTAGCCTGAGTCAGCTGGCACAGGCCAGTCACGGGTATCTACTTGCAGCATAGGCATACCCTAGGAGAGGGGAATTAAAATAATGTAGGTAATGGGAAGAGAGGAGTTCATGAAAGGAAGGATGATTTCATGGTTAAGGCTCTAAACTGGGATTTACGAGATGTATGTTCAAATCCCAGCTCAGCCATAGACTGACTTTGGGCAAATTGCTTCATTTCTTGGTGCTGCAGTTCCCTATCTGTAAATCAGGGATAATATTTCCTTTCTTTCACCTTTTAGCAGTCTTGTCTATTTAGATCTTAAGCTCTTAGGGTCAAGGACTGTCCCTTACTATGTGCAGGTACACTGGGGCTCTAACTTTGGTGGAGGCATCTAGATTATTATTAAATAACAGTTTATGAGTTCTTTTTATATAAAATTAGGGAAGGGAATTGGTGCAGTAGAAGAAATAAAAATAGAGAGAAAGAGAGGGGAAAATATTAAAGATAAAGAAGGACAGAAGGTGGATGAAGTAAGCAGTATCCATCAGCTAATTACACATTTCTGTTTAACCCAAACTCCTTTTCTTCTCCTACATCTACAAGAAACAGCTGACATATGACGGCTTTTCTTCCCAGGTTCATACACTGAAACCTATCACTATAGTATAGGTGGATTGAGAGTTTGGGGAGAAAATTAGTTAATATTTATGTAAAACCAGCGTAAGTATATAAAAATGGTATACATCTGTCTGTCTCCTTCTGCCCAGCCTTCCATGTGTTGTTCATCTTAGATTGTGATTTCTTCAAATCAGAGCCTTTGGCCACCTCTGGTTGTGTAGCCCCCCGCACTCTCCATAAGGCCATGATCCTGAATGGGACTTTGGGGCACTATTATAAACATTAAATAATGTAGTACAAGGAAGGAGTTGGTGCTAGAGCTGGAATTAGAATGCAGAAGTCCTTTCATTTCTTCCTACCTTGGCATGTAGCTTTGTCATTTATTGGCTCGAAAATCAGAAAGGCTCCTGTGGGCCTCAAAGCTTGGATTTGCTGAGGAAAAGCAGCACCAGCTTTTCTAAGTCTAAGGGACGCTGAAGCAGATGAAGTTCTCAACTGGACCTACTTTAAACATATTCTTTCTGGTGTTTTGGTTAGGCAGGTGATTAGCTGTGACATTTGCTTTCCTACTAAATTCTGTTCATTTTATTGTTGCCTCATCCTCCCAACTCGTCCCCACCATCCCCCTACTGTGTCCTGTCTGATACCTAGATTGTGAGCTCTCTGGTTCAGGGGCTATTTTCAATGTTACCTATTGGTACCGTGCTAGTCTAATGCAGCCCTGATCCTTGATTTGGGGCTTCAAGTATAAATAATAATAATGGTGGTGGGGAAAATCCTCTGGATTAGCAATGTGTTATATGCTAATTCTCCTGCTAGCATCTCTTCATCGACAAAATGTTCCCAGAGCTGCTTTAACCTCATCCATGAAACTGATGCACAAACCAGGAAGTAATCAAAAAGCCATCTTCATTTCAAGCTTCATTAGAAACAAAGAGGGAAGGAGAATGCGCTCCAGACAGAAAACATACCAAGTCAGTAAGGGGGACAAAATATTTTAAAAATTTCTTAAAGGCTATTTGATACCAGATGCAATAAAAGAGAAAACAAATTAAATTATATGACTAATATTGGGCCTCACGCTGACAAAACTGCCACCGAGACTTTGCATACATTAGGACTGAAGGAGCGGGTCTGTTTTGTTGTTTTTTTATATCATGAGTGTTGCCACTTCTTGTTCTAAAACTAGCTTTCAGTTCTAGTTTAAGCACTGTCAAATTTAATTTGGGGGGAAGCGTCTGAAACTGGTAAACTTCCAATGGGTTTTTCTTTTTTAAATATTTGTATGACTTAAAAGTAGCCAAACTGTGTGTGTGTGTGTGTGTGTGTCTCCCTCTCTCCTCCCGCCCCCACCCTTAAATCTGTAAATAAAATAAAATAATTGTGTTTTGGCTGAGAACTTCTTTGGCAAGGTTTTGTTTTGAATTACCTTTTGTTTTTATACCAGGCTAAAACTGTAGGACATTTTGCAGTAAGGTGTGTTACTCTACAACTAGTGTGTTAAACCTGGTCTGCAAATTTAGGGTTGGATCTGCAGGTGTATATGCAAAGGTGGTATAAAGCACCGCTCTATATTTCTCTAATGCTGCTGCCATTTCTGGGCAGTCTCAATTTCCCATGTACCAGCCTGATCCTCCGTACCTTCCGCAGGGATTAATCGGATATGTTCGATTTTAATGAGGCCCAATAGTTGATAGGCAGAAGCTGCTCTGTCGATAGCTGTAACAGTGCATTCTCTAGCTACCAGCCATGCCCCTTCCCTCTCAGCACTTCGCATTTTGGGAGTTTTATTTGTTCCTCACAGGCCCCCCCAAATCTCGTCAGCTGCCACGAACTCATCCCTCTTGAACTTTCAGCTACTTGAGTTGTCTGCTGCAGTCTGTGTTGGCAAAGTCATCTGAATCTAGCCCTCTGCCCTGGAAAGGCTACCACTTTGTAAATGTGAGGAAAATGTCCTAATGGTAGAGTCAATCCTTGACCTTCTCCCAAACAAGCTTTGTTTTCTTCTAAATTGGAATGAGTTAACTATGAGGCTGGAATATTGCCTGAAAGTCTCAGCAATGTCTTCATTCCTTTTCTTGCCGGATTTTTCTTTGCCTTATTTTCTGTGTAGTTTTTGTAAAACTATAAAATGCTCAATAAACGATATTACATGGAAGAATAAAAGTCTCTCCACACAGTTTTGTGCTGAACAAGCAGGACTGTAATGTCTTTCCAATAATTGCACATTAAGCAGACCTTCTACTCATATGTGACACACTTATTTCCATTCACTCTGATCTTTTGCCCAAATCAGAATGCAGGAACTGAGTAGGATTACAGGGCAATTAGGGTTTTCATTTTATGCAGACAGTTGTAGATTGCACACTAAATAAAGCATTTGAAACATTATCCTTTTCTGTCATCCAGCTTCTCTTGAAGACCAAGCTGCTAACATTGATTTTTTTCTGTTTGAAGTCCATAGTATGGTGCAGTAATAAAATAAATCAAAATGTACCTGTAATAATTAGAATAAAAGTTACCATTCCTTAGATTGTAAGTCCTAGGGGGAAGAAGCTATGACTGCCTCTTTTTGTACTGTACATAGCACAATAGGATTCTGAACTTGATCAGGGTGTCTAGGTGTTACTGTAATAAAAATAATTTATATAGTTCTCTCTTCAAGAGCTCAGCTCATATGAACGATCATAACTTATAGCTAAATTTTCAAAATTCCATATATCTGCTTGCATGAAAACATGACCTGTGCGGGAAGATTGAAAAAATTGGGTTTGTTTAGTCTGGAAAAGAGAAGACAGAGAGGGGACATAACAGTTTTCAAGTATGTCAAAGGTTGTTACAAGGAGGAGGAAGATAAATTGTTTTTCTTAACCTCTGATGATAGGACAAGAAGCAATGGGCTTAAATTGCAGCAAGGGAGGTTTAGGTTGGACATCCTAACTTCCTAACTGTCAGGGTGGTTAAGCACGGGAATAAATTACCTAGGGAGCTTGTGGAATCTCCATCACTGGAGATTTTTAAGAGCAGGTTTGACAAACACCTGTCAGGAATCGTCTAGACAATACTTAGTCCTGCCATGAGTGCAGGGGACTGGACTAGATGACTTCTCAAGGTCCCTTCCAGTTCTATGATTCTATGCAATGACTAAAATAGTAAAACATTAGATTTATCAGCATCAGAAGAGTAGGCAAATAAAATTGAGGCTTGATACTGATTTCACGCCAGGGTAAACTGGGTGCAACACCATTTAAGTCAGAGCACCAGTGATGTCAAATCATATCAGATTTGAATCTGCCTTTTACTGCCAATTTTAAGTTGGTCTAATGGCATCTGCTTACTCAAACTGATGTGCATCCTTTGAGTCTCATCTGCTTTCTTTAGCAACAAACCCAAGTGTTTATTCCTGTTGGCATTGCAGATCAATACAGCTCTGGAACAGCCAGCTATGTTCCATTCTACATTATCAACCAAACAGCCAGCTATGTTCCATTCTACATTATTAACCGAACAGCCAGCTATGTTCTGATTGTGCTATCTTTATAAACAGAAAGAACAGAACCTGATTTTTCAGATCTCAGGTTGTGTTTACTGTGCTAGCAATTACAAAAATAAAATAAAATAATCTTCTGTCTTGTATATTGAACTCCTTTCAGTATGAAAATCAATGAAAGAGAACAAACATAGAAAGCTTCCACAAGGTGAAATGACACTTTTTCAGGGTTGACTCCTTGACTGAGATTTAATGGGGGCCTGTGTTGTACGTCAGATTTTAGTAACATTCCTAAAGTCAACATAAAAAAAGATTGTTGCTGTCATGTGCTTGTAGAGATAAATCCTCATCTTTTAACTTGAACTAGAATTAACTTTCTCATGGCACCAGTAGTTTGAGAATCAGCAGCTTTGAAGACAGAAGTTCTTCTTTCTCCCTCCTTTTCCATATTCTTCTCTTCCTTTCCTCATTCCACACTTGTAATTATACGTAAAGGACCACAAGGATGGTACACAAAGCATTAAAGGAAATGTGATCTATATCTACAGTATGCTGCATATTTTAATTCTTGTATTTGGTAATTACATAAGGAATTGTTAATGAAAAACAATGTTTTTCATGGACTTGCGCCAACCTACAGAATCCTTGTTCTTTTCCAGTTGATTTGTCTTAATAAAACTGCCAGGAAAAGCATCTTAGAATTCTGCCTAATGTCCACTCTAGCTAGGGCAGCACATACTGCTTTGCAATACTTCACTTTAATTGATTTTTCTTGGAAAAAACTCTGTGTGTACCCAACTGCAAAGACAGAGTAGTTAATACTGGAGAATTGTGATTAGTAACGTTTTCTTGGTAAGCTCAAAGATAAAGAAATTTTTAATTGCAATAAGCTTTTATTACTGTTCCAGCTTTCACAAAGCCTGTTTTAAATTCAAAAAGGTTTTTAATTTCTTTCCTTCAGTAATATGTAATACAGAAAAATCATGGTTTGAATTAGCTTCATATTTATGAGGAATATACTAAAAAATGTTCATAATTAACTCTTCTGTATTTATAGAATTTAAGTCCCTTGGCAGAACTGAAGTTGGTGCCACATAGAGTAGAATTTACCTCTTGACATTAGTAAAGACTTCTGTGAAAACAGCTGCAAGTAATACTGATGTGCATTCCACCCTTAAAGTTAGTTTTTCTCAAGTTGAGACATGGGAAAATTTGAAGGCATTACTCCCCTGTTCCCCCACCCCATATTTTTTGTTTATGATGATTTTTATTATTAAGATACAATATGAATGAATGTTCAAGATTTAGCAGATCTTGATAGCTGGACATATTAATAAGAAGCGTTTTTAAAATGGAAGGGAGTGGGAGAAAAAAGGGGGGGTGAGGTGAGTGAGTAACTCACAAGGTTCTCTCTCTCTTTTTTTTTTTTTTGTAATGCCTCTTATGCCAATAGAAGGGATTTTAGGTCATGCAATAGAAACATGGTACATTCAAAATAATTAAAAAACTGGGCTGGCTGACCTGGTTGTGAACAAAAGGACCATATTCAGTAGACAGCAAACCACAGAAATATTTGAGTCCATTTGGATCAGTTGCCTAAAACTTAAAGATCCCTGTAGGAAGCCTAGATGACAGGCAGAAGATAAATCCACACACTCCATTCCCCATCCCCTCTCTTCTTTGTGGCCCATTCACACCTAACATCTTCCCCTGTTGACTTGGTTTCCTTAATTTTATTTGTTTGTTTTTGATATGTGCCATAAAAACCCATGTGCTGGGAACACATGGGAAATCCATATATTGTGTAAATATTTGGTCTTCTCTGACGTATACTACTTCTGCACTTTGTTGTATATGTGTGCACCTAGTATTTGTTTGGTTTGTTAGAAGAAAAAAAGATTGAAAACATTTAATAAATAATCAATTTTTTAAAAATGCAAAAAGCTTTGGTTAAACCTTTTTTTTTAAAGTGGTAACCAAGGCAAAATCTTAAGTGTAAAGAATCTTTTGCAAAGTTAAAACAAGCTTCACTCAAATATTTAACATAGCAAATACCTCATCATATTTTCGCTTTGTCTCCATATAATGTGTAGGGTGATTTCAAAGCAAAGCTTATTGTGGCATCGGAACATTGTAGGCATCTTCACTGCTGTGGTACAAAGACTACCATTAATTAAAGGTGGCAAAAAGAACTTGTCACTTTGCAGCATGATCCATCACTAGCTTTGATAGGTTTTCTACTGCAAACTCAGTGGGTGAAATTTGCTCTTATGCAGAGGGCCAGCACAAGACCAATGCACCTCTTAATGGCAAAATTCTCAGCTGATGTAAATTGGAGCTCTACTGAAATCAATGGAGCTATGTCAGTTTACGCCTGATGAGGGTCTGGCTCACAATATCATAACCCACCGAGGGCTCAAACGGTGAATAGGTCTTGTGCTTAATGCTCTGTACAGGAGTAAATTTAACCAAATATGAATGGACAAACCTACCCTTACATGAAAGGGCTTCATCAGCTTTTAACAAACCATATGGTAAAAACATCTATGCATATTTTTCTGTTACCTTCAGGCACTGCTAAGCAGCTGGTATTAATGAATAAAAATAGCCAGTGAAATCATAGCATGTGGTTGCTAGGAAGGAACAATTTATAGCCAGGAGTATTATAGATTACTGGGGGCGCAGGGGAGAGAGGGGGACCCACAACCTCTGAAAGCACGTATGATTTCTGCATTTCATCTAGATCTTGGGCACCTGTGCCGCTCAAGGCAACAGAATGCTGGACTGATTAGCAAGTATTAATTCTATTCTTACCACTGATCACCATGGGGAGTGGAAATCTGAGAACTGCTGTTTTTTAAAAGGGCCATTACCGTCATTTGTTTTCTTGTCACGTATAGCATGATGTCAGTTTTACAAGGGAAGTTTCCCTCTCATATGGGGTGCCTATTGGAAGTATTTTCACAACCAGTAATCCAAATGTAATCCATAAAGTGAGCCACTAAAGGTGGCTGTTGTATAACTTAGTTTAAGTTAGTGAAAGCACTGGAACTCATAACATGAGGCAGGTATTTATAGCCCTTGGTTACATTTTCACACCTTTCTGTTTAGTAAAGTTCAACAGTACTTGAGTGAGCCCCTTTCCCTTACAGAGAGCAGTGATTAATTGCAGAACCAAACAGGGGTAACAGCATTAGAAGACTGAACTGAAAAGTGAAAGTTGCTAATTTTCAGGGAGGCATCTGATTTATTGCAATGCCACTGTATAAATCAAAGGTCCAGCGCCACTCCCTCCTCCCAACAAAGAGAGTGGAACACAAACTTTTGGGCAAGGAAAGAGGGTGCTGGCCTCGTGGCATATTTTCCCCCCAAATGCGCTGGCAGGTGCAGCAGCCACTAAAAGCAGGACAACTCAATACAAACTGGGTTAGCATTCACTGGCATGGTTTCCCACCCTGCTCAGTGAAACCCCTCTGAGAAGCCAGGGAAGCACTGAGAGTTGGGGAGGAGGAGCTGGACTGAGATAGGGGCTGATCAGCAGGCTTCATGTTCCCTGTCCCTTCTGCCTGGGGATGGGGACCTCTTCCTTTCCACAGACAGGGAGCATGGCAAGGGATCTCTGAGTGCAATTGTTCCTAGAGAGGAATGGAGGGGATAAGAGTGGCAATAAATCATTACATCTGACTTGGATAGATAGCACCCAGCCTCTCTTTATAGTGTTTCAACACTAAAACCTACTAAGCCCAATAGACTGGACAAACTGAATTGTGACTCCTAGCAGAAAACTTTCTTCACATCTTTCTTAAGGCTCTGCTCACATCTATTTGCGAATAATGTGTAAATTGCTGTGGTAGTTCAGTGAACTGGTTGATCCCTTCTACCAATAGCTATGGTTCAAACTGGGCTATGTTCTAATTGGGCAATAGTGCAAATTGTCTATAACAAAATTATTGTCCCATCATAACATAATGATACTTAGCTCTGATAATCCAGACCTGACTGAAATTGATGGGAGGTTTTCCATTGACTTCAATGAGCTTTGGATCAGGCTCAAACTGTGCTTTTTCAGCTTGAATTTTCAAATTCACACGCAAGCTAGGCAGAATTTATGCACTTACTGTAACTCCTGTAGGCTCCTCTAAAAATTCCAGCCTACATTCACAGATCTCAAGCACCTTAACAAAGGTAGATTAAATATCTTACTGTGGATTTTATTTTATTTGCAGCTAAACAGTGATTTTGGCAGAATTCTTATTAGGAGCCAAGATTCAAAGTTCTCAGTGAAGAGCAAAAGCAGAAAGTGTGAGTATATTTAAGAAGGGCAAAACTTTCATCACACTTAAGACAGCTAAAAAGAAATACTTTTTTTAAACATTGCTTTTCCATGCTGTAGTTGCCACAGAGATGTTCTGATAAAATAAGTAAAATAGCTATCATAAAATGCATGTTAAATAGATTAAGAACTGGCTAACTGATAGATCTCAAAAAGCAGAAGTTCCTAATTTCACCAATTACATTCAATGTCCAGTCTTATGAGAAGGTCAGACTAGATGATCTAGTGGTCCCTTCTGGCCTGAAACTCTGTGAATCCATTTTATGTATTTGCAATGAAAGGGAAGGAGGTCTGTAATGGGAGAGAGGCGATCCACAAGATAATCTCTCTACAAAGATTCAGCCAGCACTGTGAAAATGTCTGAGAACTCCTCTTTAGGCTAAAAGAAGAGCTTTTGTACCAAAAAATATAGGAATTTCAAAAGCACTCAGCACTAATCAGATTCTTCTGCCATTAAAGTCAACAGGAGCAGAATCAGGCCAACGTTTACTTGCTTTTGAAACTCCCACTCCTGCAAGTGTCCAGGGACGTTTCATGTATCGTGAAGGTTGTTACTGAGTGGATATTCGAATCTCTATCTAGCTAACAGCTGAACAGAGTGAATGTCTGTGATGTTTTGTGGCAAGCAATAACAAGGACTTAATTACAGGCAAATTCTTTGGGGATAGGGAAGGCATGAACATCACCAAATCATAAGCAGTAGCAATGACTCGGTACTTGGGAGCACCAAGAGTATTTTGGCAGGCAGACAGGTCTGGTAAGGACTCTAATGACATTTTTTTAAAATTTTAGCTGTTTTAAACTTGTTTCAAAAAGCAGTTTGAATTTTTTGTTTATTCTCCACTGTTGGTAAAGCTGGGAAATGTAACATCTTTCCCTAACCAATTTTGTCCTTTCTATTTGGTAAATGCTAAATCTGTGTATTTGTCTGGTTCTAATATTCCTCTCTGGCCCAGGGGGCTGTGATCCCCTGCCGCCTTCAGTGACTTCCAGAGGCAATTATGTGTACTCCTCTTAAATGAGACCATCGTTAAGACTTGGTTTTCAAAGCTGCTGAGCACCTGCAGTTCCCATTGACTTCAGTAGGATTTGTGGGTGCTCAGCACTTGTGAAAAGGTCACTTGCTTTTAACATAGCTGTTACCGTCCTGCTAAAACCCAATCTTAGCTAAGGACTTAATGTAAAAAATCCAAATTACATCAAGATAATTAGTCCTTCATGTGGAAGAGGTATTTATAGATACATCAGACAAAAAATAAGTTGAGATATTTGTTATGAAAACAGAACTCCATAGGTATGTAGCTAAAGACTTAAAAACTTTTACTCCAGAAGTCCTGATAAGCATATTTATCACATTTTTGCTAGGCATTCATAAACTCATATTCTTAGATGCTCACATTAAAGCCATTTATAATTATATCCCGCTGAAGCTTGGCATAGCAATTGCCTATCCTGATCTTGGCTTTTTTTTTATTATTATTATTATAAGAGTTTTAACCCGAAATAGTCTTTTTAAAATATATTTAGAAAGCAGCCAAAACCTTACATTTTTTCCTGGCATTTGGAGACTTCAGTGGCAGCAGCTGCTGATTAAAAAAACCCACAGAGGTACCAGTATCTGTGCATTCCCAACAGAAAGTGAAACTTATGATGCTGAACTCACTCCCCTTCCTCCCCAAAAGCACTACCTTCTCACTTCTGCTTGGGATTGCTGGTGCCGGCACCAGTCTTGGTGAGCCTGGCCCAGGGCCGGCCCAAAACATTTTGGCACCTGAGGCGGAGAGCTCAAATGATGCCCCAAGCCCCCTCACTTAGGCCAAAACTTTGAAATGTCTCAGTTCTGCCTTCTTCCTGTTCTACTCCTGTCATGGTACTGCTCTGCTACCTACCCCAAGAAAGGTGAACTAATAACTTAAAATACCTTGTTCAAAAATGTTAAGTTAACACTTAACTTTCAAACGCCTGAAAAGCAAATGTAACTTTTCTTGTCTGCATAGTAAACACTGGCATTTTTATCTGTTTGAATAATCAAAGTGGTGCTTTCCGTGACTTCTTGGTTGCAAAGATTTGAACTGCTTCCTGATGGTCCACAGTCTGGGCCAGCTCATGCTCTGTTGAGATGGTTGCAAGGCTCACCAGCCTCTCCTGTGTCATTGTGGAGCATAGATGTGTTTTTATGAACTTCAGCTTGGAGAAGCTGTGTCCTCCACTGGCAACTGTTACAGGAAGTGTTAGAAGTATGCACAGAGCAATAAAAGCATTTGGAAAGAAGGTGGTCATCTTATATTCCAGAACAGCCTTTGGAGTTGATCCTGCTGAATGTATCTTGAAAGGGTTTTCCGTTCATCACCTGAGTTACCTGCATCAATATCGCGCATGTAATCATGTGTCACTGTCTCTAGTGCCCTGCATCGCTGGTGTAGGTCTTCTTCAGGTATAGTGAGGAGTTTTGGAATATCATACAACATCCCAAATACACTGCTGTGTTCCTTGAGCTGCATGAAACATTCAGTTGACTGTATTGAACAATCTAGCACCTGGTTAAAGAATTCAACTTTGAATTGTTGTTTGGGGTCTCTTATGGGATTATCCCATGCCTCGTAATCAAAATGTCATCATTTTCGGTGACTCTTGTATTCTTGAATGGGTGGGAAAATAGCTTCAGTGTGAAGTTCCTCTGCCAACTTCTGTGCACTCTTCAAAATGTTTTGAAATCCCTCATCTGACCGGTAAGACTGTAGCTATGACTTTGCTTTGTCCAGTTGTTCCATTGCTCCAGCTATATCAAGGTCAACACCTTGGAGTCGCTTGCTTACAACATTTATTTCAAACAGTATGTTATGCCACCACACTAAGCCACACAGAAATTTGAAGTTATGTATGTTTCTGGTGATTCCATTTCCCTCTGCCACTGTTCTCCCACGAACAGTTCCTATCATAGCATTATCCTCCATAATGGCAACTATGGCATAATTTATCTTCCCAATTTGGTATTTGATAGGCTTTATCACCTCCACTCGACTTTTCCATCCTGTGGCACTCAGTGGTTTCAGAGTCAGAAAGGATGTTCCCAGATGTTGCTTCAAAATTTGCCATCGATGAGTTGATGCAGAGAAAAATACATAGATGCTTTGAATTACATTAAAAATTCAGCAGCCTCACTAGAAGCTGATGCTGCATCACTGACCACCAAGTTCAATGAATGAGAACTGCATGGGACAAAAAAAGCTCGAGGGTTTAACTCTCAGATCTGTGTCTGCACTCATCTGTTCTTTCCTCTCACGTTGGCACCATTATCGTAACCCTGACCTCTCATGTCAGCTATCGCAATTCCCGTATTTTCCAGATTTTTAAGAAGCACATTTGTCATACCAGCTTCTGTAGTATCATCAATGTCAATAAATTCTAGAAAATGCTCTCTGACAGTCACCATTGCAGGGACATTTTCACTAGGTTCTGTTGTTGTTACAAAACGCACCATTAAAGTCATTTGTTCTGTATGGCTGATGTCAGGTGTGAGGTCCAGAATACCATCTTGCTGACTTCAGATCTGCCACAATCTTCTGTTTGACTTTTGTTGCCAGTAACTGTGTGATCTCATTTTGAATTGTTTTTCCAAAGTAGTAGTGTGTGTACATTTCTTGGCTGGTGACTCTTCTTAGATGCTCCTGGAGTACAGCATCAAACTCAGCCATCAGCTCCACAATTTTAAGGACGTTTCCATTGTTTGGCACCTACAGCTGATCTGAAGTGCCATGCAGTGCTAGGTTTTGGGTAGCAAGCATTCTCACAATGGCAATGAGCCTTTCAGAACATTTTGGCAGTAAAGAGACTCTGATGCAATCTTCTCTTGATGCTGATCATCTATGGTGGCCTTTAACCTTAGTCTCATCTCAAGCTCTTTCCACCTATGGAATGCTCTCTGGTGATTTGCTGCCTTCTCATGGCATGCCAGATTTCTAGCCACATTTTTCCAGTCCTTTGTTCCTGCAGAACCCAATGTGGCTGGAACATTAGACTGGAAGAGTTTGCAACAAAAACAGTATGCAGCATTCTGGGTTTTTAAGTACATAAGCCGTGGCCTCGCCACTTTGTCACCATTGGGGATTTCACGCCAGTAATGTGTTGGATGGAAACTTCTATTTTCATTGCCTTTGGGGAACATGAAGTTTTTCACTTGCTGTGGCCCATGCAGTACAAGGAAGTCCCTCAGGCTACTGCTCAGGTGGGTCCACAGTCCTGGATCATCTAGACTTAAGGAACTAAACTCAGCAGCAGCTGTTTCTTGCACCTCCACCACACTCTTCTCTGATCTACACTTTTCTTCAGGAATGTGCATGGTTACATCCATTTGAGATGGAGATATGGATGCTGCAGTAGCTGCCAGGTCACCTGCACTCTGACTAACTGGAAGATCAGGCATCTCCTCACCACTCACATCCTCACTGGGGCCGGAAGGTTCACCGTGAACATTTGTGTCTATGTATCTCAGGAGAGCTCCTTCCTGCTTAGATAGAAAAGCTTCCTTTGCTTTCTTTCTTTTTCTGAATGCTGCCCCAGAGGAGCGTTTTCTTCTTTCACTCATGACTCCTGTTCTGTGCCAGCTATAGTGACTCTCAAGACTCAGTTGAAGGGGACAAATAAGCAGGCTGGTAACAGGACCTGAGTGAGGGAAAATATCAGTGTCTTAAGGGCCTAATTGGCTCCTACTACTTCAGTCGACTGCCTGTTCTCCTCAAGTGGGTTCAGGGAAGCAGCAGGAAACAGGAAACTCCCTGAGAAGCTGGTGTTAATCAGTCCAGGCTCCTGGGAGTGCTAGAGAGGTACATAAGAGGCTCCTCCTCCTCTCCCTCCCTGCAGCTCCTGCTGCTTTATGTTATTCCCTCTCACCTTTCCTCCTGCCTGCCTGTTATGTCTCTTGTGCGCTCCTTCCTCCAGCACAGCACTCCACCATCTTTGTGCATCTAGAACAGAGGGACTACATATGCACCAGCAGCAGACACAGTTTTCTATACTCTGGGTCCTAGTGGTGCTCCCCCGCCCATAGTCTGGCACCTGAGGCAGCCGCCTCAGTTCGCCTCATGGTAAGGCCACCCCTGGCCTGGTCCGCTGGGGGTTGAGGGAATGAGGAGGGAATTGCTTGGTTCCATGATTCTAGTAGCATAGGGCGATGTCACTGAATACTGGCACTGTTTTCCAGAGGCAGTGGTGAAAATTTTAGCTGATATCCCATTCCTGAGAGTGACAAAGGCAGAAAGAGCACAGATGCTGCTGGTGTCCTAAAGCAGCCCAGGCCTGTATGCTGCTAGCCTGTATACTGCAGTAATGCCAGCGGTGGTTATCACTGAATGGTGTGGGAAAGTGTCCTACTGTGCAGGAAGAAGTAAGGCTGCCATCCCTAGAAAACTTTGGCAGAGGACTGCAGGACACCTTCATGAAAGTTTCATTGAGATCTCTCAGGAGGGTTCAAGGGACATCCCTGTGTACATAAACAACCTGCTCTGCATGGTCCCCCCTGCCTAACTCTAGAAGTGAATGAAAAGCAGATAGCAACTCTACCTCTCTTGGTTTCTACCACTACCTTGTCTAGCATGAGTAAATTAGTGAAAAGTCAAAAAACTGTGTCCTGCTGCTTTGGGGATGTCATCCCTGTAATTGAAAATTTGTCTACCCATTTATCGGAGGTTTCTTGCCCTGCATCGAGCTCACCCGTGCTTGACTGGTGGGACTGGCTGAACTGCAGTGGCATTAAAAACAGGTCCTGACTCATTGCACAGCTGGATTCCCTGGTTGCCTGTCTCGTCCACCTCCTCCTCCTTACTGGTCACGGCAGGTGCTTGTGACCCAGGCTCCTCGGCAGTATCCATGGTGCTGTTGGGGGTGGGGATGAGGTCTCTGGTGAGTATGGCAAGCAGCTCTTTGTAAAAACAACAGGTGTACAGCTTGGCACCAGATCGATTGTTGGCCTCCCTGGCCTTCTGGTATGCCTGCCGCAGTTCCTTGGCTTTCATGCAGTCCCTGTCATAGCCCTTCTCCTGCAATCACAGTGGCACAGTGTCCCAAGGGAAGAGTGTATCACATGTTTATGATTGTTCAGCTGGATCAGAGCTGTGCCTGCACAGCCTCTTATCCCCATGGGTCCATGAGATCCAATATCACCTGTCTACTCCCGGCAGGAGCTTGTCTGGCATGTGTAGCCAGCATAGCTAGCTGAACAGTTGCACTCAACAATGGAGAGCTGCTAAGTGTGCTTGCCAAGCTGGGCAATCAGGAAAAGGAATTACAAAAATTTACAAGACTTTAAAGGGCAGGAGGGCTTCCAGTCTCTGTGACCCTGGGGCAGTGGAGTTCACAATGGTGACCAGAGCAGTCAATGTGGGACAGCTGCTGGAGGACAGTTAAAATCAACATAACTGATGCAGTGTCTGCACTCGCACTGTGTAGACGTCAATACGTCGATCATGGCTCAGTGCTGCTTGGGGAGGTGGTGTTACTATGTCAGTGTAACGGGGTGCGTAAAGTGGTGGGAGAGCAATTTGAGTGTAGACACATGCACAACTAAGTCAACGCAAGCTCCGTTTTATCGACCTAACCATGTAGTATAGACCAGGCCTCAGAGACTGTCAAACAAGGGGGCTTTTCCTTCTAAGACTGAACTTCAGCAATAACAGCAGCAGTGACATCCCCAGTCCATCTCAACTAACTTCTTCTCTTTCCCCACAAAAGGACAGGTATTACATCTTTGATACCATCAAAGAGACTGCCACACAAGGGATTTTTCTTTCAAAAACCTCTCGAGCTAAAGGGAAAGGAAACAGAAAAATCTTGTTACTCTGAAAGTCTTATTTAATACTTTACATTTCAAATGTTTTAACTGTTTTTCCTTCTTTTCTTTATCTTTAATAAAAGGATAAAAGGATTTTTAATGTGGGTTTGCAATGGTGCTAAGCAGGCAGAGGTCTCTGTATACCAAACCCTGAACCTTGTTTAATACAGTTTAATGCTAGACAATGACTAAGTTATAGTAAACCTTTGGCCTCTATATTCCATCTAAATTAGTACAGTAGATGTGTGGTACTTAGGTGTGGAAAGAAGTTGGAGGAGTTTCCTGAAATGTCTTTGCATGATTACTAGGTTACAAATAAAAATTTTAGGGAAAGTACAAGACTGAGATCAGAAAAGGGAGGCAAGGGGCATGCATATAAGCTCATTCAGCAGACAGAAAGATACCGTAAATACTGCAAAAAGAAAAGGAGGACTTGTGGCACCTTAGAGACTAACAAATTTATTTGTGCATAAGCTTTCGTGAGCTACAGCTCAGTTCATCAGATGCATTCAGTGGAATCATCCAATGAAGTGAGCTGTAGCTCACGAAAACTTATGCTCATATAAATTTGTTAGTCTCTAAGGTGCCGCAAGTCCTCCTTTTCTTTTTGTGGATACAGTCTAACACGGCTGCTTCTCTGAAACCCGTAAATACTGGAAACTGTGAATATATTTGTAACTGACCTTCAGGGGACAATCCACTTTCTAATCATTTTGTTCTTGATGCTTCCTATGTCTGAAACTTCAGTAGGATACCGAGCTAATTATTACAAAATATGTTCCAAATAAGCAAATCAGGAAGGGACATGGAATCTGAGGAAAATCAAATATGTGCTATGTTACATTACCACTCAAATCAAATTCATGTCTGTCACATTATCACTTACTATAGTCTCTTCCACCTGGATCACACTGACTGCACTACACTGCATGATTGGCCTGTATGACTACATTTGTCAGAATACACGGTAGGAAGATGAAAAAAATAGCGTATTATTTAGCATTTAACACCTTATGTTATTTTAGAAGTATAGAGTGCTAGAATATGGGGGAGACTTACACACACACAAGCTATTGTAGGACTTATGACATGCGTACAAGAACATAACCCTCCCATTTATCTTCCTTATTCAGTCTACTATTAAATGCATCCATGCTTTTTAATTTATGCCTCAAAATGACATTTGGAAATCTTAATATAAGAAAAATTATCTCATTTATAATAATGGTGATAGGTGCTATAGAAAATACTAAGGGCTATGTTGTCATTTTATGATTGCCCTGTGTTAGGCTGCCCCTTGAGAAGCCTGGGAGAGAGTTTGTGACTCAGAGTCACATTGATTCTCCCAGTCTCCTTGCTACTGCAGGGAGGAAGTATTCAGATCTATGTCTGGTATAGCATACTTCCCCTGGCACAGATATATAGGCTGGTGCTTTGGGGGGTGGAGGGGTGGAGGGATGGACCCTTAGTTCTGCCCCTACATAGCTCTGTGGATTTTTCTTCCCCTCCCATGCTGCTAACCATGTTATGGGGAGCCAAAGTAAAGGGGCACCAGGTGCTTCTTTCACTCCACTGTGCAACTGTACAAACTGAGCCACTATGACACTTTGATAGCTAGGTAGAATATTAACAAAGGTTTAAAAAAGAACTTTAAAAACACCTCAAAATTTTTGCACACAGACCATCTTTAGGAAGTGGCTATTTAGTGAATCTTTGTTGATGGAAAGCCCAGCTGACATTCATTCTTCTGCCTCACAATTCCCTGCCTTAGATAAGTGCAACAGACCTGGAATACTGGGGCTCAGCCAATCACATTGCTTTGCTTGTGCCCCATTGTGTTGCATCCAGATCTAACCAGTCAGATGTATATACAATGAATTATATAAAAGATATCCTAAAAACCCTACAAAACTGATCAAAATCATCACGGTTATTTGCACTACTTTACATGGACCATCAGATATCAAATTGTGGTATCACCAGATAAAGATTTCCAGTTTCATCCAAAATTTATAGACCTTCAAAACTCTCAGAACAAATGCCTATTTATTTGAACTCGAGGTAAAACGTTTTAGTAAATTCTAAATCTTGGTCTTATCTGCTTGTTCCATAGATTCTGATAAAACAACTTATTTTCAAACTGAAAATAATCTCATGATGTCATAAACAGTAAGTATATATATAGTTTAACTTTCAAATGTTCGCCAAAATTTGGCACGGAAACAAATTGTTCCACTAGAATCAATATTTATAAATTCTTCCTTAAGAAAATGGTTAAGGAAGCTGGCCACACTAGGGAAACATTAAAACTTGATAACTTGGTAAATAGTGCCACTTTGAGAACAAATTGCATTAATAGTAGCAGAAACATGCTCTCTCCTCTGTTCAATAAATTAAATACTTTCCATAACTTCTGTCTCCCATGTGTTGACAACATTGCTGGACTTCTATTTCAAAATGAATAGTAAATCACATAATAAAGATCTGTAGTTTTGTGTACAATTTTAAAGGTAAATTTTGCTACTCAGAAAAATGTAGAACTGATGGACAGACCAAAGCCAGGTGTAGTTCAGACACATACTGAACAAACTTCTCACAGACAGCTCTGTCAATGCACTTCAATCCTAACCTGCTGTACTCTCTGCTTTGCCACTGACAGAGCGCTGCCAGCGCACCTCAGCCTTACAATTGGCCATTTCAGTCTTCAGTCCTCAGCTTTAGAATGCTAGACCTGACTTTGGGTCTGATCCAAAACACACTGAAATCAGTGGAAAGAGTCCCATTAACGTCAATAAAGCTTTGAGTCAGGGCCTAATTGTACCCAATTGGTTTTTATTTTGGGGGCTGAGTCCATTTTAGTATTAAGACCATCCTGCTCCTTTTTGTTTTATTGGCACTGGGTTTGAAGTGAACCAGGAGCTCTAGAAATATGCCATCTTGATACTGAAAATATATGTACTTCACTGCTCTGTTCAATTTAGCCTCTTACCAATAGGCCACAAATCAGTGTAAGGAATACAGGAGCAGCAATAGAATAATGATACCTAGCTCTTATATAGCCCTTTTCATCTGTAGTTCTCAATGCACTAGAAGCACCTCCTACCTGTGTGTCTCATCCACCTATTGTATTTTGTCATTAACCTAGAATGCAAACTCTTTAGGGCAGGGTCTGTCTCATAGAGCACCTAGATCAGTGGGGTTATAATCCCTGAATAGGACACTATAGTATTACAATAATAATACCAAAAATAAAACCTGACACTGAGCAGCTGACAGTTTCTGTGCCAAAATACTAGAAGCCAATTTCAAAACAAGGGAGTATGTCAATAAAGGAGAGACATACAGCCCTTATCAGAGAAGAATGGACCACATCACTATAATTTTGGTGCCTTTCCTTGGTGTCCCATCCCCACAGCTGTAGGACTTCCTAAATTCTATATAGTCCTCTTCTTGGAGTGCAGTATTTCTCCTGAGAACATGGCCTGAGGGGTTCGTTGATTAATAATCATAAATGTTAGATGTCAGTGAGGGTAAGTCAGCAATTCACATGAATGACAGATGGGTCCGTTGTTTTGTTTTTTAAACTGTAAGTCATGAACTAATTCACAACATTAAAGGCAACAAACACATTTGTAACACAATTGCAGCAGGAAATAAACAAATAAAACATGCTGTACTGTCCAGTGAAGAAATTGCATGTAATTAAAGCTTTATTCTTAAGAGTATATTGACAAACAATCTTAAATCTTTTAATGAATAATAGTTATTTTCTTTTTTATATGAAGTAGATAGCTTAATCCTTTCCCCAAAAGCCCTTATTTCCAAAAGCATTTCTTCATAAATGTCTCATGAGTCTTGGTATCAAGTAAGTTAATGAGTGCCTGGGTTATAATAAATATTAGGTAGCTGACATTTTAAAACAATAATTGAATAGTTTGGTTTCCACCCAAAGTTATTAGTAAATCGAACAAATACAAGTACTGCTCTTATTTATTACTCATGTCGAGCCAGTTCATTCTTCCATAAAACTCAGAGTATCAGGACCTGACAGCATACCTGGAATTAAATATACATGATTTGTTATTTTAACACATCAGTTTTCAATAGGATAACCACTTAAAATACCCATAATGTGATAAAACTGTTGCACTATTGGAGATTCAATTCAGTTACGAAGTTTGTAATTTTGAAAGATGTGTAAACTTCTGTTACTGAACCTGTGTTTATGTATCTTTGCAAATAAGATACTTGAGTGCATTTTCCAGTTGTCCTGCTGTTATTCTTTCGCTGGAAACCTGAGATTTGAAGTCTTAAGACCCTAATACAGCAAAGCACTGGGACTACTAGTGCTTAAAATTATGCACATGCTTAAATGCTTTTTTGGGTTGGGACTTAAGCTCTGAAGGGGTAACTTGTTCAGGGACAGAAAAAAGACTGGTTACCTTGATGAAAGATGAGTGCCTAGTCAGATGTTAGAATTGGATAGTAGAAGAAAAACAGATCATGCTTTGGGACTGGATGAAAGTGTTTGTTTTTGGTAGTTGTTCTAACTATAGCGGGATGTGACCAAAGGCTTTTTGCCAGTTAAATGACTTAACAGTCAAAGCAACTCTTCCTCTTTTTACCAGACTCAATATATCTCTTCCTGGCTATAGAAAGAGAATATTAAGTGCCCTTCCTTTATGAGTTACCTTCTCCTGAAAGGCCTTGGAAGAAGCAGACAGAAGGAGAACTTACGGAGAAGTTGAGGTAAAAGATAGTATGCCTGACAGCCCTTTCATAATTCTCTTAATCTTCTTCATCCTTCAAGGAGGAAAAATTATCCCCTCGCAATATTATAGTATACAGGAGAAGGGGATTTAGGAGGAGAGTTAGACCCAGGTCCAGCTCCTTAGAGGACATAGACCCCAAACTCATCTTGGCCTCCTTAATATGGATGTTCTCTTTCTGAAGATTGTTCTCTTGCAGGCTCTGAAAGGGCCATATAGTCAATGAACTGTAAATATCATGTAAAGGGAAAAAAAGAGGCATCATAATGTTACATCAATCTGTAAGTGAAGCCACAGTTGACATGAATGTCTCCCTTCTGGAGGCTCTATACCAGAGGGAAAGAAGTCTGAATCTGAGGGTGACTTGGCCCTGAAAGTAGGAGGAATCTTGGTGGTGGTTGTTCGTGCTGCTGAGTTTCTCACAGTTATGGTGTCTCTGGAAGCAGGAGTGAGTGGTCCATTATTCAACTTCTTTTATAATCTTGCATTATCCAGAAAGGGAAAAGAATAGGTCACTGGCAACTTCTCCCATCTTTCCTGCTTTCTCAAGGGAAAAGTTGATTACCAGATGCTTAACTTTTCTTATATCAGAGTCTGATGACATGAACCAGCTTGTGTATGTTGTTTTAATATTTCTCTCTTCCAATGGTCTCTCTTACGATAATCTGACCCTCCTGTGTTGTATAGCCCTTTCTTCCAGACACCTCCATTCTAGGTCAGTTCTGTGCTCTTTCTTATGGTACAGCCAGAAATCATCAATGGATGGTTACATGATAAAGGTGCTAAACAAACTACTCAGAATGAAAATCCAGCCCTTGGGGATGCACTTAACATACTCTGGCTAATAGGGCCTGATACTGCAAGTTGCTGAATACTTTCAATTTCCACTGAAGTCAGTGGAGTTGAAGGCACCTAGTACAGCGCAGGATCAGACTAATGAAGACACTCAATTGGTGTGCTTTGGTAATGTCACTTTATGAGTGAGTGTGCCTGAAATGCAAACAAAGGCCCAGATTCTTGACTCTCCCTCTGGCCTATTTGCACTGCTCCACATTACAGAATAAAAAATAAATAAAAACAGAAAAAAAACCTCATCCTCTCACAGCCTCCCTGGGTCATATGAAGCATTTTCTTTTCCCCTTACTATATCTGTTGCTTTAAGTGTCTAAGCCCTGGTCTACACTAGGACTTTAGGTCAAATTTAGCAGCATTAAATCGATGTAAACCTGCACCCGTCCACACGATGAAGCCCTTTATTTCGACTTAAAGGGCTCTTAAAATCGATTTCCTTACTCCACCCCTGACAAGTGGATTAGCGCTTAAATTGGCCTTGCCGGGTCGAATTTGGGGTACTGTGGACACAATTCGACGGTATTGGCCTCCGGGAGCTATCCCAGAGTGCTCCATTTTGACCGCTCTGGACAGCACTCTCAACTCAGATGCACTGGCCAGGTAGACAGGAAAAGAACCGCGAACTTTTGAATCTCATTTCCTGTTTGGCCAGCGTGGCAAGCTGCAGGTGACCATGCAGAGCTCATCAGCAGAGGTGACCATGATGGAGTCTCAGAATCGCAAAAGAGCTCCAGCATGGACCGAACGGGAGGTACGGAATCTGATCGCTGTATGGGGAGAGGAATCCAGTTTTCGAAATGCCAGAACCTTTGTCAAAATCTCCCAGGGCATGAAGGACAGAGGCCATAACAGGGACCCGAAGCAGTGCCGCGTGAAACTTCAGGAGCTCAGACAAGCCTACCAGAAAACCAGAGAGGCGAACGGCCGCTCCGGGTCAGAGCCCCAAACATGCCGCTTCTATGATGAGCTGCATGCCATTTTAGGGGGTTCAGCCACCACTACCCCAGCCGTGTTGTTTGACTCCTTCAATGGAGATGGAGGCAATACGGAAGCAGGTTTTGGGGATGAAGAAGATGATGATGATGATGAGGTTGTAGATAGCTCACAGCAAGCAAGCGGAGAAACCGGTTTTCCCGACAGCCAGGAACTGTTTCTCACCCTGGACCTGGAGCCAGTACCCCCTGAACCCACGCAAGGCTGCCTCCTGGACCCAGCAGGCGGAGAAGGGACCTCCGGTGAGTGTACCTTTTAAAATACTATATATGGTTTAAAAGCAAGCATGTGAAAGGATTACTTTGCCCTGGCATTCGCGGCTCTCCTGAATATACTCCCAAAGCCTTTGCAAAAGGTTTCTGGGGAGGGCAGACTTATTGCGTCCTTCATGGTAGGACACTTTACCACTCCAGGCCAGTAACACGTACTCGGGAATCATTGTACAACAAAGCATTGCAGTGTATGTTTGCTGGCGTTCAAGCAACATCCGTTCTTTATCTCTCTGTGTTATCCTCAGGAGAGTGAGATATAATCCATGGTCACCTGGTTGAAATAGGGTGCTTTTCTTCAGGGGACACTCAGAGGAGCCCATTCCTGCTGGGCTGTTTGCCTGCGGCTGAACAGAAATGTTTCCCGCTGTTAGCCACAGGGAGGGGGGAGGGTTGAGGGGGTAGCCACGCGGTGGGGGGAGGCAAAATGCGACCATGTAACGAAAGCACATGTGCTATGTATGTAATGTTAACAGCAAGGTTTACCCTGAAAGAGTGTAGCCAGTGTTTTATAAAATGTGTCTTTTTAAATACCGCTGTCCTTTTTTTTTTTTCTCCACCAGCTGAATGTGTTTCAATGATCACAGGATCTTCTCCTTCCCAGAGGCTAGTGAAGATTAGAAAGAAAAAAAAACGCACTCGAGATGAAATGTTCTCCGAGCTCATGCTGTCCTCCCACACTGACAGAGCACAGACGAATGCGTGGAGGCAAATAATGTCAGACTGCAGGAAAGCACAAAATGACCAGGAGGAGAGGTGGCGGGCTGAAGAGAGTAAGTGGCGGGCTGAAGAGAGGGCTGAAGCTCGAATGTGGCGGCAGCGTGATGAGAGGAGGCAGGATTCAATGCTGAGGCTGCTGGAGGACCAAACCAGTATGCTCCAGTGTATGGTTGAGCTGCAGCAAAGGCAGCTGGAGCACAGACTGCCACTACAGCCCCTGTGTAACCAACCGCCCTCCTCCCCAAGTTCCATAGCCTCCACACCCAGACGCCCAAGAACGCGGTGGGGGGGCCACCGGCCAACCAGCCACTCCGCCACAGAGGATTGCCCCCAAAAAAGAAGGCTGTCATTCAATACATTTTAAAGTTGTAAACTTTTAAAGTGCTGTGTGGCATTTTCCTTCCCTCCTCCACCACCCCTCCTGGGCTACCTTGGTAGTCATCCCCCTATTTGTGTGATGAATGAATAAAGAATGCATGAATGTGAAGCAACAATGACTTTATTGCCTCTGCAAGCGGTGATCAAAGGGAGGAGGGGAGGGTGGTTAGCTTACAGGGAAGTAGAGTGAACCAAGGGGCGGGGGGTTTCATCAAGGAGAAACAAACAGAACTTTCACACCGTAGCCTGGCCAGTCATGAAACTGGGTTTCAAAGCCTCTCTGATGCGTACCGCACCCTCCTGTGCTCTTCTAACCGCCCTGGTGTCTGGCTGCGCGTAACCAGCAGCCAGGCGATTTGCCTCAACCTCCCACCCTGCCATAAACGTCTCCCCCTTACTCTCACAGATATTGTGGAGCACACAGCAAGCAGTAATAACAGTGGGAATATTGGTTTCGCTGAGGTCTAAGCGAGTCAGTAAACTGCGCCAGCGCGCCTTTAAACGTCCAAATGCACATTCTACCACCATTCTGCACTTGCTCAGCCTGTAGTTGAACAGCTCCTGACTACTGTCCAGGCTGCCTGTGTACGGCTTCATGAGCCATGGCATTAAGGGGTAGGCTGGGTCCCCAAGGATACATATAGGCATTTCAACATCACCAACAGTTATTTTCTGGCCTGGGAATAAAGTCCCTTCTTGAAGCTTTTGAAACAGACCAGAGTTCCTGAAGATGCGAGCGTCATGTACCTTTCCCGGCCATCCCACGTTGATGTTGGTGAAACGTCCCTTGTGATCCACCAGAGCTTGCAGCACTATTGAAAAGTACCCCTTGCGGTTTATGTACTCGCCGGCTTGGTGCTCCGGTGCCAAGATAGGGATATGGGTTCCGTCTATGGCCCCACCACAGTTAGGGAATCCCATTGCAGCAAAGCCATCCACTATGACCTGCACATTTCCCAGGGTCACTACCCTTGATATCAGCAGATCTTTGATTGCGTGGGCTACTTGCATCACAGCAGCCCCCACAGTAGATTTGCCCACTCCAAACTGATTCCCAACTGACCGGTAGCTGTCTGGCGTTGCAAGCTTCCACAGGGCTATCGCCACTCGCTTCTCAACTGTGAGGGCTGCTCTCATCTTGGTATTCATGCGCTTCAGGGCAGGGGAAAGCAAGTCACAAAGTTCCATGAAAGTGCCCTTACGCATGCGAAAGTTTCGCAGCCACTGGGAATCGTCCCAGACCTGCAACACTATGCGGTCCCACCAGTCTGTGCTTGTTTCCCGAGCCCAGAATCGGCGTTCCACAGCATGAACCTGCCCCATTAGCACCATGATGCATGCATTGGCAGGGCCCATGCTTTCAGAGAAATCTGTGTCCATGTCCTGATCACTCACGTGACCGCGTTGATGTCGCCTCCTCGCCCGGTAGCGCTTTGCCAGGTTCTGGTGCTGCATATACTGCTGGATAATGCGTGTGGTGTTTAATGTGCTCCTAATTGCCAAAGTGAGCTGAGCGGACTCCATGCTTGCCTTGGTATGGCGTCCGCACAGAAAAAAGGCGCGGAATGATTGTCTGCCGTTGCTCTGACGGAGGGAGGGGCGACTGACGACACGGCTTACAGGGTTGGCTTCAGGGGGCTAAAATCCACAAAGGGGGTGGCTTTACATCAAGGAATAGTTCAGGCAGGACTTCACGGAGGGTTCCAATAAGAAATGGTGCACCTAAGTTATTGTTCTTATTGGAACAAGGAGGTTAGCCTGGCCTCTGATTGATACATGGCTAGATCTACCTCGCTGCACCTTCTCTGTGAGTGACTGCAGTGTAACCTAGAGGAATGAGTCCCCTAGACAGGGGAGAAGGCAAATGAGTACAAAACAAATCTGGTCTATTTCTTGTTTTGATCCACTCCATCTATCTTTTACATCTTTGGCTGGCAGCAGACGGTGCAGAAGGACATATTGCCTGCCTGCTCACCATAAGACGGTTCAATAGGACTGACTGCCGGACTTAAGAGAATGACCTGGTCAAGTCACTAAAAATTTAGTCCCTGCGCCCATGTCTGCCCAGGCGCTCCTGATCGACCTCACACAGGTGACCAGGAGTACCTCGGACATGACGAGGACGGCTACCAGTCGTATTGTACCATCTGCTGCCACAAGGCAATGGGTTGCTGCTACTGTGTAGCAATGCCGTACCGCGTCTGCCAGCACCCAGGAGACATACGGTGACGGTTACCTGAGCGGGCTCCATGCTTGCGGTGGTATGGCGTCCGCACAGGTAACTCAGGAAAAAAGGCGCGAAACGATTGTCTGCCCTTGCTTTCACGGAGGGAGGGAGGGAGGGAAGGGGGGACTGACGATATGTACCCAGAACCACCCGCGACAATGTTTCAGCCCCATCAGGCATTGGGATCTCAACCCAGAATTCCAATGGGCAGCGGAGACTGCGGGAACTGTGGGATAGCTACCCACAGTGCAATGCTCTGGAAGTCGACTCTAGCCTCGGTACTGTGGAAGCACTCCGCCGAGTTAATGCACTTAATGCACTTCTGTGGGGACACACACACTCGAATATATAAAACCGATTTCTAAAAAACCGACTTCTATAAATTCGACCTTATTCCGTAGTGTAGACATACCCTCAGTTTGCCAGCCTGTTGGGCTTATTTTGAACAACTGTTGTCATGTGTATGTCTTTTTCACTGCCAGCTACCCTCTCCTCCTGGTCTCACAAACAGCAGCATGGATCATGCTGGAATCCAGATGGGAGCTGGAAACAGCATGAAAGTACTCTTTCCTGCATTATTTCAACATCATTGTCAGACACTGAGACTGGGCAAATACCAGAAAACATTCAAATAGAAAAGTGATTTAAAATACCATGAACTATATTAATCTAATTTTTAAAATGGGAAGTTGAAAAATATTCAGATAGAAAAACAAAATAATACTATGAACTATATAAATCTGATTTTTAAAATGTGAATTTATCTGACCTCTTAAAATAATGTTTATTTCACACACTCAGAACTCATTTTGGGTTAGGTAGAATAACCGACATGTGAAACCTGCTCTTTTTTGAGTACTATGCAGGTTGGGTCATTGCTGAATTAAGACTAAAATTATGAACCTTTATTAATTCCTTTGAAATTCATTGTAATAATCTTAGCATAAAAATAATAAATTCACATGTTGGTCATGTACAGTAAATGTACAGTACTGCTCATCATCTTACCTTACATATCTATTTTCTCCTGTGCAAGAAATAAAATAATTTAATCCTTGCCTAAGGAATATATCACACCTCAGGTAGGTGAGTAAAGATCAAAAGAAAGCAAACAACTTCTTACTGTCCATTCAATCTTTCCGTCATTCCAAATAGTAGGATTAAACCCAGGACCACTTCAAAGATGATGGTTCGGGAAATGGATAAATAATGAATCTTAATTAATCAGAGAATATAGAAACAGAGCCTAAAAACGTGGATAGATGCTCAGCATGAACAATTATTTCATTACTAGGTCACAGAAATAGCTCAGAGCCATTTCATTTCTATAAGTTTATCCTAATGGTATTTTAGATATTATTTGAGAAATGGGTTTTCTGGAGCTAAGAATTGTTAAACTAAGGGTTCACATCATTGTTCTACATGTGTTGATCTTATCACAATTACCCATCTGGTCCAAGCTCTATGAGTCCAATTTCATATGTATCCCCTCCAGTTCTGGCTCCTCAGCCTCTGATCTCCTCATTCCTATCTCTGTCTAGTTTGCTTTTACCTACTTTGGGATCTGAAGTCTTCCCTCACCTTCTGGTTGCAGAACAAAACTACTCAATAGTGATTCTCTGTAGAACCACTGATTTTGATGATTGTCATGACAAATGCACATCTGGTTTGGTTGGGAGGGATTTTAGTCTGCAATGGTGGCCTAAATAGGTAGGGTTGTCCCAGTCAATAGGCTAAAAACAAAGGCTTTTTCACACAGCACCCACCACTTCACTCAGGCGTTGAGGGAAGGCCGTGAGAATTCAGATGAATTCCTGTTGTCAGACAGGAATTTTCTCTCTCTAAAACATTCATATTGTCAAGAATCTGAACTCCACAGGTGACCAACAGAGCTGGAAACAGATTCATTTTGGGAAATGGAAATGGAACATTCATCATCTCTGCTGTACTGCTGTAGAGAAGGGTTTCCCTGAGTGGACCTGCTGGCCCCCCACTCAGACAGGGATGTAGTCTTTTTCTTTTCCATATTCCGGGATCCAACAGCCCGCAGAGTGGATGGTCTCTCTCTTGTTCCTGGGGGATCGTCCTGGTAGATACCCTTTCCTCTGACAAGCAAAATCTTTACAGCCCCAGTTCACGAAGTATTTCATTATGTGACTAACTTTAAGCATATGAGTCACCGTGGAATGTTCACATACTTAAAGTTAGGCGCATGATAGAGTACCTGCTGAACTAGGGCCTCAGAAAATTGCAAGGCCACATACAAGGACATCTCAAGAGTTCCAGATAGATTCAGCAGTTCTGGGAGCCAATCTCTAGATCACTTTCTTTGGCTTCCCATCTAGCAGTACCTTGGCATTAACCTTTACCTACTCACTGTGAGAATTCTGGTCAACTATATCAATCAGCTTGACTCTTGAGTTTTAGAGGGATAAAGGGTTTTTTTAACAAGCAATTATTTGACACATTTCTACATGTTCTGCATATTACAGGGTTTATATTGTGATGGTGTAGGCTGTCACCATGGAATTGAGGGCCTGGTTCTAGTCTAGGAAGCTTTTGATTTTTCTGTGTCTATCTGCTGCAATTTGAACTTTCTCCTTATAAGACTTTGAGAATTTAAACTAGCAGCTAAGAATTATCTTTCTTTCTCTGAATATTTCTACAACTCCTTGGTGCGGAGTTGGTATGTTTGGGGGATTTGTAGGGGTCTTCTGCATTTGTGTAGCAAATTGACACTCAAGATGGCACTTGTGAAAACACAAGGTTTGCATGACCAGAATGCAGTTTTCTTCTACATTAGGGGTGAAATTCTGGATCCACTGATATCAATGGCAAAACTCCCATTGACTCCACTGAGGCCTGGATTTCACCCTAGATCAAAAATTGGTATGTGGCAGAGGAGAGCCATTGAAACAGATCATAACTTGACCAGAAGAAGAGGATGTGCAAAGAAAAGGAATCATAGTAATTGATGATATAAAACCAACGGGGTGCCTTAGGGCTGTTATTGGGCTTACTTGTTATTGATATATGTGCTGTTGTTTCTCTTAAAAACTTGACAACTTTGGCAAGATAAATATTTCCTTAATGCAGGGAATATTTGAAAATATTGTAAATATTGGGATAACCAAGGTATCCACTTGAAAACAAACTAGCAATCAGTTAACAGTAAAATGAGCTAATGTTGCTGATGATATGAACGTGGTGGGCTGGTAAATTCCATGAAACAAAACAAACAGTTTCACAAAGAGTGGAATATTGGAGGCTCAGGGGCAGATCTAATGCACGTTGAGGTGGCCTTTAGATCAGGCCATAAATAAGCAGCTCATGCAGATCAATGTAGGAAAGAACCAAGAAATGTCATGGGAACACTAATTTCGAGAGGGCATCATATAGACAACTGATTAGGGAGAGAGACTCTGGGCAGATTGTGGATGCTCTGAAACCATCTGCACAGGATTTGGGAACAGAAAAACAAGGCAAAGCAAGGTTCTCTCCATGTGTAGATACTGAGAATATAGCACATCAGTTATCAGTTATTGTGGCATTAAATAAGGCACCAGTGAGGACACATTTGGAATACTGTTGCAAGCAATTCTAGTCACCATTTTATTGAGAGGAAATTACAGATACTGAAAATGTGCAGCAGGTGGCAACCAAAATGATTTTCTGGGGACAGGAGGGAAGAGGTTTTAAACATATGAGTTATGCTGATAAACTTTCCAATATTGCTTAAAGGAAAGAAGGCTGGGAGAGAAGGGGAAGTTAAAGAAATAAATAATTTCCTGAGAGGTAAGGAACAGATTGATGTCAACAAGCTGTTTGAGTCAGAGACAATAAATAATTCCAAATGAAGAGGTCATGAAATGAAGTTAATAAGCACTTCAGGCAGAGTCTGGTAAATAGAAACACCCGCTCTACTCCATGATGAACTCCAGAAAGGTGGGGGTGAAACATAGCTCCTTTAATTTTTTGCAGCGGAGGTTTAGGGCCTCATTCAAAAACCACTGAAGTCAATGGAAAGACTTCTAGAGATTAGCTGCTTATTTAGGGAAAGATTCTGCTACCCTTACTCAGAGTAAGGGCTTGTCTACACTGAGAGCTTATATTGTCATGGTTATGTCTTTCTCAGTGGTGTGAAAAATCCACACCCCAGAGAGATTTAGCTATGCCGACGTAATCCCTGGTGTAGACAGCACTAGGTCGATGGACATATTCTTCCGTTAACTTAGCTACTATCTCGCAGGGAGGTGGATTACCAATGCCAACAGAAGAACCAGCATAGGTAGTGCCTACACTGTAGCACTTTAAGTGTAGACAAGCCCTAAGCAGTACCACAACAGCACAGTTGATTTCCACATGGCTTAATGTGGTAGAATCTACCTGACAGTGATGACAACGCGATGGCAGTCAGCCTGCACTAAAAGGTAGGCTGTGGTGTGCAGAATGTTATTGTCAAAGTAATAGTTAAATGATATTTCAGTGATATCTGATATTGTTGGTCAATGTAAATCACTTTCTTCATACCATTGTCCTATTGAAGGACACTAGACCTGAGTGGATAATTTATAGCAAATACCTGCACTGGACAAACACAGCCTCTTTTTCTGCCCGTGTAATGGCCAGGAACAGATTGTGAGTCTCAAACATTTATTCTTTATTCAAGTTTAGTCAATGGATTAGTTATCTGATTTGTGTTGGTCACTGATCCCACAAGTCATGCAATATTTGAGGCATATAGAGGCATATAGAGCATTTAGGTAGTGTGGTGACTGGGACTGGGAACATTCTGGTTGCATAGTTAAAAACACAAAAATAAAAAGAGCCTATGCATCTGGAGGCCATTGCAGCTGGAGTCAGATAGACTCATCTAAGAATGAAGTGGGGTTTCATGGAACCGCCTCATTGTCCTATCTTGATTATTTTATTATTGTTCTTATTTTGAACATAATTAAATTCAGGGCAAGGAGGAAGGATGGTCTTGCAGTTAGGAATGGGTCTGGGACTCCAGAAATCTGTGTTTAGTTCTCAGCTCTGTCACAGCCTTCCTGTGTGACTCTGGACAAGATACTTAATTGCTCTGTGCCTCTGTTTCCGATCTTTAAATGGGGTTAATAAACCTTCCTTTCTCCTCCCCTTTGTCTTGTGTATTTAGACTGTAACCTCTTCGGGGCTACTATGTATACAAACAGTGCCTACTATAATGGGGTCCCAATCTCTTGGAACATTTATGAGCTGCTGTATTACAAATAATAACTGTCTGTTGTAGTGAAATTGAAAGACATGTTTGGCTAATTTGATTTAGGTAGAAATAACCATGTTGTTTCTGATTCTTGAGCGGATAATTAATTCTTATAGGTCAGAATTCAGCAAGCGTACAGCTTATTGGGTTTGAACAATGCATGCATATTGAGTTTATGGAAAGATTCCCACCAACTCCAGTGGGAGTTGAATGATCAGTATCCTTGTCCACTACTTACTTAGCAATACAGTACCCACTCGAGCCAAGACTGTAGCATCCTGCTATTTCACTGGATTTCAGTAAACTTGATCTTTCATATTTCTCATTGTACACTGTCCCCACCTACTTTCATACCTTGTTGTTGTAATTGCTGAGCATTACAATATTTGCATTAAATTTCACTGTGTGCATTTATTAGAATATTGTCATTCATGGGAATTGTGGTCAAACTCAGTTCTGTATATTTCAGTGTTTGTAATGCTTCACATCTAGTTGCAAAAAATGTAAACAAAAATCAATAGCATTTGTATGACACACAGAGATCCAGACAAAGGCCTCATTGTACTAGGCACTGTACAAACACGTAAGAGATGGTCCCTAACCCAAACAGCTTACAATTTGAGTTGATGAGATAGACAAAGGATAGTAGAGGAAAAAGGCAGAGAGAAGTGAAGTATCTTGCCCAAAGTCACAGAGCAGATCAATGGCAGAGTGAGGAATAGAACCTAGGTCTCTTGACTCCCAATCCATTGCTTTAAACTCATCACTGACATAAGATTGTTACTACTAAATTAAATAAAAAGTTACTAAAGCAATCAAAAAGCCACCATGGTGTTTATGTGCAGTCTTAATGATCTTGCTTCTCTAGAATGCTGCATAATTGTGTCTTCTGTTTGAGATAAAGGAGATGATGCTCATCACTTGTTAAATTAACATTAATTCAATATGAACAATAATTAGGCTGGCCATTTATTCAGTTGTAAACTGGAAAGTCCTGTTTTTGGAAAGGTTTGTCCCTATCTGGCACTGGAAATGATTTTGTCTGGTATCATAGGGGAAGATGATTTTGCAGAGCACAGTGCTCTGCTCCCACAGCATGACCTTGATGTGTCAGTGGCTAACAACAACAGGCCAAACCTTGGCATCCTTTCTCAGGTAAAGCTGCCATTGGAATCCATGAGAATTTCACCTGATTAAGGACTTCAATTCTTTCTATGTTTTCTACACAAGTATTTCTAGTAAATAACAGGATTTATTTTAAAATAACTGAATCTCTAGCCTTTGTCACTGATTTCAATGGGAGTAGAGTCAGGCCCAATTAACAGAGTTAATTTCATGCAGTAAAATGGCAGCTCCTACTGAGAGACAACAGGAACATTCACAGTTATGGAGATTATTGAAACAGTGACTGCAACTTTTGTTTTGAAACATTAGATATAAATAGAAATCCATATAATGTTTTCAGTATTCATTTAGGTCCTGATCCAAAACTCGCTGAAGTCAATGGCAATCTCTTCACTGAGTGCAATGGGCATTGAATTAAGGCCCTTAACTAGCTAATAATGTAACAGAACTGTACTTTTCTAAAAGATTAACATAATTTTTTTTTTAATATCTTCAGACAGAAAAATCCTGCTCAACTGTAGCATGAGAACAATTTGCCAAACTATCAGATAAAACAGGAGGTTCCAATTTTGCAGAGCTTTAGGGGCTCCTGACAAAGAAGAAAGCTGTGCATGTATATTCTGACAAGTACAAGATAAGCAAGTTTTCCGCTCAATGGAATCTTGTCAGTTTAATTACCCTCCAGTGTGTATTTGCCATAGTCATTTTGGAAGTCAATGGTGATGATGCAGGTTCTGCTAGTTAACAGGTAGCCACACTGTTTGATTGAGCAAATGGGGCCCAGATTAAAAAGAAGAGAATATACTGCAGCAATAAAACTCATTGAAAGCATCCTACTGAAACCACTTAGTGAATCTAGGCTCAGCAAAATTGTAAAACTAAAAATCTTTATTTAGAAAGCACATTAAGGTTACTAAGTGACAGTGTATTAGCAATAACGAGAAGTCCGGTGGCACCTTAAAGACTAACAGATTTATTTGGGCATAAGCTTTCATGGATAAACAAAACCCCTTCTTTAGCTGCATGAGGTGAAAATTACAGATACAGGCATAAATATACTGGCACATGAAGAGAAGGGAGTTACCTTACAAGTGGAGAACCAGTGTTGACAAGGTCAATTCAGTCAGGGTGGATGTGGTCCACTCCCAACAATTGATGACGAGGTGTCAATACCAAGAGAAGGAAAATTGCTTTTGTAGTGAGGAAGCCACTTCCAGTCCCTATTCAAGCCCAAATTAATGGTGTTAAGTTTACAAATGAATTGTAGCTCTGCAGTTTCTCTTTGAAGTCTATTTTTGAAGCTTTTTTGTTGAAGGATGGCTACTTTTAAATCTGTTATTGAATGTCCAGGGAGATTGAAGTGTTCTCCTACTGGCTTTTGTATGTTACCATTCCTGATGTCTGATTTGTGTCCATTTATTCTTTTACATAGAGACTGTCTGGTTTGGCCAATGCAAATGGCAGAGGGGCATTGCTGGCACATGATGGCATATATCACATTAGTAGATGTGCAGGTGAATGAGCCCCTGATGGTGTGGCTGATGTGGTTGGGGCCTCTGATGGTGTCACTAGAGTAGATATGGGGACAGAGTAGGCAATGGGGTTTGTTACAGGGATTGATTCCTGGGTTAGTGTTTTTGTGGTGTGGTGTGCAGTTGCTGGTGAATATTTGTTTCAGGTTGGGGCTGTCTGTAAGCGAGGACTGGCCTGCCTCCCAAGGTCTGTGAGAGAGTCTGTGAGATCATTTTCCAGGATAGGTTGTAGATCGTTGATGATGTGCTGGGGAGGTTTTAGCTGGAGGCTTTACTTTATGGCCAGTGGTGTTCTGTTATTTTCCTTGTTGGGCCTGTCCTGTCGTAGGTAACTTCTAGGTACCGCTCTGTCAATCTGTTTCCTCACTTCCTCAGGTGGGTTTTGTGGTTTTAAGAATGCTTGCTAAAGATCTTGTAGGTGTTTGTCTCTGTCTGAGGGATTGGAGCAAATGCAGTTGTATCTTAGGGCTTGGCTGTAGACAATGGATTGTGTGATGTGTCCTGGATGGAAGCTGGATGCATGTAGGTATAGCGGTCAGTAGGTTTCTCGTATAGGATGGTGTTTATGTGACTATCACTTATTTGCACTGTAGTGTCCAGGAAGTGGATCTCTTATGTGGACTGGTCCAGGCTGAGGTTGATGGTGGGGTAGAAGTTGTTGAAATCCAGGTGGAATTCTTCAAGGGCCTCCTCCCCGTGAGTCCATATGATGAAGATGTCATCAATGTAGCACAGGTAGAGGAGGGGTGCTAGGGGACGAGAGTTGAGGAAGCATTGTTCTAAGTCAGCCATAAAAATGTTGGCATACTGTGGGGCCATGTGGGTACCCATAGCAGTGCCGCTGACTTAAGGTATAAGTTGTCCCCAAATCTGAAATGGTTGTGGGTGAGGACAAAGTCTTAAAGCTCAGCCACCAGGTGTGCCGTGGCTCATCAGGGATACTGTTCCTGGCAGCTTGTAGTCCATCCTCACGTGGAATAGTGGTGTAAAGAGCTTCTATATCCATGGTGGCCAGGATGGTGTTTTCAGGAAGATCACCAAGGCGTTGTAGTTTCCTCAGGAAGTTGGTGGTTTCTCGAAGGTAGGTGTACTTACCAATCACATCATTAACATAACCCAAGCTTTTAAAGCAAGGAAAATAATAGTTAAGATATTTCTTAATAAATCTTACACTTCTAACATAAACAAATATATTCATAAGTATTGTTACCTGAGGATAAAAATGCAAATTATTTTGCAACTATAACTCTGATCCCTGAATGATGTGGGGGAAGGTTCATTATTATTTTAGTTGTCTTGATTTTAATATTTATACATTTTCCTTTTAAGGGCTACCATTAAATAGGAAATACCAGTTAACAGATTTATCAGTTGACTAGATGTATATGGTAAAGTACTTATAGTATAGTATTGTATATGTAGCTTAATATGAAAAATATATAATATTATTGATTTAGGGTAAATATATATCATGTGGACTTCCATATGAGGCAGATCGTTATGCTTATGTTAATAACACATCACTTGTAGTTTTCATTTTTACAGCTATGTTACAATATTTGGGTTGGGGTCAGATTCCAAAGATTACAAACTTTAGGAGTGGCTGGTCCAATTTTTGATTCAGGTGCCACCTCTAATATTTAGCTCTTTTACTTTTTTTCTGAATAAATCAGCCTCAGCAGTCTCCTAAGCATTTTTTGTTTCTTTTCTCTGACTTTACCTCCAATTTTAAAATATTTTTTGAATAATGTAATCTGTGATGGCCACAGAACTGAAGGCATTGTTAGCAGTTGTGATCTAGCCAGCTAATAAACAATAGAGAAGAAGTATTAGCTGTCTGGTCTGTGATGTGATGCTCCTGCATGTGTAGCCTTAAATCACACTTACCTGCTTTGTTAAGGTACCTTTTCTTAGATTGTAAGCTCTTCGGGGAAGGGACCTGATTACTTCTGTTTGCATAGTGCCTAACACAGTGAAATTCTGATTGTGATTGGGGCTTTTAGGTAATACAATACAAATAAATAACATTAACATATCTCTTTTGACATAACAACTTTTCAAGTTTCTTACTCTAATTGAATATCTCTCTTTTCAATTAATTTTCCCTGGATATATTGTATTGACTTCAATCTTCCCAGGAAGAATCTCATTTTGTCATTTATACTCATATTCACAACCTCTCCAGATCTTTACTGGAGTTCACAATATATCCCAGGTTGGTATAATCTACAGATGTCATTAACATGCTCTTAACTGTTTAGCTAATTAATGAAAATATTAAATAAGGTCAGACCTAAAACCTGTCTTTTCAACAGCACACTGAATTCCTCTTCCAACATGATGCATTGCTGTTTATTATTACCTTTTGTTTAGGTTCCTTCAGTAAGTTTTCAATCCATGTAATAATGTTAAAATCCAAGCCAATTATAAAATGTTTCACTAAAATTCAGATACAAAATTCCAGATAAATTATTTCTAATGCATTTCCTTCCTCTGCTAATTTCATAACTTGTGTCAAAAATAATCAAGTTATCCAATAAGATTTGTTCTTTATAAACCAGTGCTGGTTAGTTGTCATGATTTTGTCATTGTCTAAAGATGAAATTCATTCCTGTTCAGAGGACTGTCATTAAGCCTTATACATACACCTCTTAAGTCTCGTGTTAGCCCCATGTTAAAAATTAAAATAGGGCTGAAGTGGTGCACAGGACCTTGGTCTGTCCTCTGCACTGGGATTAATTTCACCCTAGATGCTTAGGGTTTTTTGCTCTTAAATTACAGAAAGAACTGGAGACAGTCTGTCTTGAAAGTAATTGCCAGGATCATTCTTTTTAAAGTATATCAGCTCCACATTAGCGTTTCTGTAGCCTCTGGTACTTCTCCAGTTCTCCATGACTTTTTAGAAAAAATGTTAATGGTTTAATAAAGTAGCTTATTTCTTTAGCAACCTTGGATGCATCTCATCTGGCTACCTGATTTCTGTGCATTCAAGTTTTCCCAGTTATTCTGTTACCTGCTTTTTACTATAGCTATGCTTACATATTTCTATTGCTACCTATTTGTCCAAATGTCTTCTCCGCTTCTGATTTACAACAGAAGTTACGTATTTCAGGAAATTTCAAGACCACTCTTATGCTTAGAATTCCCTTTTTTCTCCTAACGTACCCAAGAACCTCACAGGACAGAAGTCAGTATCCATTGACTGCAACACTTACAGTCATGCCCAAGTTTGAAAATTTGGTCCTCAGTTTCTTCAACAGATCTAAGAATTGGTCCTAAAATTAGAATAACTGCCAACATTACAAAGTCAGAACCCAATCAGAGTCCCACTGAAGTCAACAGATAAATTACTATAGTCATTTGTGGGAGTAGGATCCGTCCCACAGATCAGTTGACAATACATAAAGCTATGTCTCTTTTATTCAGTATGAGCAAGAATAAAAATTCTGGAATCAGACTTAGTTGTCAATCAGGACAGAGGATGGAATGGAGTTTGCTCTTCTTTGCTGCTAATGGCACATTGGCTTTGCAGAACTACACTAATGAAACCTTGCTTATGTCAGTAATTGCAGATAAGAGTGATAAGACACCAAGTGCAATAACACAAAAACATTTTTACAGAGAAATATTTCCGCTCAGAGCTACACTTTAAGGGCTGAATGTAAACCATATGAGGAGGGCAGGTATAGATCAATTAAATATTTTTATTAGTAAACTTTTACGGTGCCATTTTTCTCTGCCTGCTCACCATTTTTCCTGCTTTCATGCTACCGAGATATATTTCACACACTAGGAGACTTTGTAGTTCCATTTTCTATGGATTCTTAAAAAAAAAAAAAAAGTCATCTGGATGAAAAAGGTATAGCATTGTTACTCAGTTGAAGTCACTTTCTGTAAAATAACAGATGGACCCAAACTAAAACCTGAGGTCTGAACTTTGGAAAAGTTTTGATCGAGATCCAGATCTGAACTTTATTGTGTGGGTCTATCTCTACTTAAATAATTTGATGTGGACCCGGTAGATTAAATTCTACCTTATAACACCAGCCTATATTAATAACTAAATACATTGTATTATTTAAATAGAGCGCAGTATTCTTGATATTTCAGGTGGAGATTGTAATGATTAACAGCCTGCTTTATACACCAGGAGTTGAACTGACAAATAAAACAGAACCCAAGAGCAAGAGTGCGAGTAACTATTGGTTCCCCTTTTTGAATCCAGAGAGGAAAAACAAGTACCACATTCTCTTAGTTTTTCTTTATTGATAAAATAGTCTGATAATCTCTGTGGAAAATTCTCAAATAAATATTTGTTCTATACACTGTAATGTGCATTCTCTGTAGGACCCCCAATAAGATATCTGCTTTTCATATCTTTCTCTTATGCTATCTAGGAAGTTAAAAACAAAACAGAAACGGGGTGGTCTGGGAGGAATATCAGCGAAGTGCAGGAAAAAGGCAAGAACTTTTTGAACTATTGTTTAATTAATACGCTTACCAAAGGGCATGTACCCCTACAGGTCATGCCACAGGACAAGAAACTATTACAGCCAATAGATGCCATCTACTAACTGCCAATTACTTCCAAGCTTTTTCCATTTGAACAATTAACATGCTTCCTCCATGCTAAAATGAGCCTAGAAGAGAGAAATCTCTTTGCTGAAACCCAAACAATTAAATGTTTCTTAATAGGTTTGCTTAGCACTTATGTTTCTATTTTCTTTATTCTTTTATGTTGTTATTTGAAGTCAGGCCTTTTTTGAGAAGTACAAGTAAAAAGCAAGTCCTGTAGCAGGCTCTGGCCTCTTGTGAGCCTGAAGAAAATATTACATTTTAATCACTGGTAGAAATGCTTATTATTATTGTGGGTAGTTGGGTTGGTATGAGCGGGTGCACCCATGTTTGCCTTTTGCTGATAAGATGCCAAATTATCAACCTGCCCCATATGTCCTTATAATACACTCCCTGGACATGTATTCTATAAAGCAGTGCAAATGAGATCATATACTGTACTGATGGTGTATGCATTTATTATTTCTTGTTTGCCTTTGGAGAATAATGTGACTTTTTTTTACTTCTTTAACGGTCTGAAATAGTCCTTTGCTTGGTGGGTGGGAGGTGAGGTCTCTCCACATGCTTTTGACATATGTTGTAAAGCTCAGTAAGTCAGATGAAAACCAAGCATTTTGAATTACTTTCTTATTTCAGTTTCTGGAATTCCTGACCAACTTTGAGAGCAAAACCAGATGCTAGGGTTTAGGGGAGGGGTCTTCTAAAATGTTCTAAGTGTCAGAATGCCCAAGGCATCAGAATATGCATGAGTTTGGCTCTTTCTTACCCTCTCAACCAGGGTTGTATATCAAGAGGATCTCACCTCCAGGAAGCAGTGACTCACTAACTCAGGATGCTAGTGAGATTGAGGGGGTTTCCACGCTGGACCTTCTGTAGGACTATCTTTCTTTCATCTTAGAAGTTATCCCACCACAATCCACATTTCAACAGCTGTGTATGAAAAGTTATATTACGGTTCAAAGGACAGATGGTCTCTTCTGAGGCTGCACTCAATGCCTTGTGATGACCGGATGCTAGTCCAACATAACTCACCTAAACTTTGCCTGCTTCTGGAAATATAAAAATGTTGTTCCCAAGTGTTCTCTCTGGTAGCTCTTGACACCTGTTTCTTACCTGTGGTAATGCAGGGCACTAAGATACTCTGGGTTTATCTTCATTGGAGATTTAGCTTAGGTTCAACCATGAATTTTCTCCTTAACATGCTCCACATTCACACAGCAACATGCCTCAGCTATGCCAGAGTCAAGCCATGTGGTGAAGCAGCTGCCATGCCATCAGGTATATCGCAGACCCTGAGTTAGCTTATTGCTCATTGCTCACCAATGTAACTGCAGTGAAAATGGACAGCCAGTCACAGATGTCAGTTTTGTCTCTCAAGCTCCCTGGGCACCCAATCCTGTCTAGTATCTTGCCATCTGTCTGTGCTCTGATTCCTGACTGGAAGAGGCCTACCTTCATACCCCACTGCTTAGTGTCCTTGGTCCCTTGCTGCTTGCAGTTTCTCCTGCTTTAGTTGTCTCTGGTCATCACTATGGTAGCAAGAAGAAAGCCTGGTAAGAAGCCCATGGATCAGTATGCAGTCACCTGGCTTGCAGAACTAGGGGAGGACACAGCATCTTAGTGGGGCAAGATGGATGCAGTCATCTTTGTTATTATTAAAAAGGACATTAAGAAATATTTATCTTATAATCCCAGCTAACAATTTAGTTGTGGGTGGATGAAGCACGATTATGATTTTCCCCCTTGTTCCCAACAGCCTCCTCCCTCTCTCTTGATCATGCCATGCAAAATGGCAGACAAGTGGAGAAGAAAACACTGAAAACCAGCAGCTTACAGTAGCATTTTAATATTGGAAAAGCATTCTGCGGATGTTAAAGACTTAGAGGTTAAAAGTAAAATGTGGCTTGCCATAACACAGTCCTTGAAGGCACTACCAGCAAAACAGTTCAGCCTGTTAAGGCACCATCCCACAAGTGGTTTATTGCTGATCTTATTTTGATCCATTCTTGTATTGTAACAAAATAGAATTTTCCTTTCAGTAAACGCTCCAGGTGGTCTCTGATTTCTTGGTATGGAAAGGCCTCCCTCTGTCACCATTACAACTGGCAAGCCATTTTCATCATTTATCTGTCACAAGATGCAGAAAGATTTTTATTGCATAGCTGGACGGTCTTCTCCCCAAGACCTGGAATAACTCTTTCTTCCACTCTGGTATCTGCAGCAGCCTGGAAAGTCTTCCTCCCCCACACCCCCAATCCAACCCCAAAAGAAATATCTTGGAGAGTTCGAAGGTAAAATTAACTCAGCATTTATTTTACTGGAAAAAGTCCTTTACAAAGCTTCAGACCAGCCAGTGGGTTGCTTGGCAAGAGGATCAGCAAAGGAAATGGCATTTTTTTAAAGATAAAAGTTGATACTTTTATCATATGAAATACAGCATTTGCTTGATCCATGCCTCCATCTTCACATGGCCCTGCACTGTTGGTGGGCTTCTGCTTGTAACTGCTTCCTCTCTGGGCATCTATGAAAAGCGTGTGACCATCTCTTGGCAGCAGCTTCTGCAGAGACACACCAAAGAAACGTTGCCTTCATAAAAGACAGCAGCTGTTGGCCCTAGTTGTTAGGATGAGTAGGATCCACACCCTCAGCGCTAGCACACTGCCACACCAGCTTGGGTCCTGCCAGAAAATGAATATCCTTGGCTTAGAAAGGGGTTTTTAACTGGCCTAGCCAGTTTTTGTATTGCTTTTGCCATTTAAAAGATTTAATGTGCCAGTTTCCTCCCCCTGCCCCACACTTGGGACACATTAAAGCACTCAACAGTACATACCCCTGTAGTGAGGCTGTGGCACCATGTTAGGGTAAGGTAAGAAAAATGATAAAATAACATAAAAATACATATTGAGTTGTGTGTGTGTGTGTGTGTAAAATAGTTCTCTAAAACATTTTAGTGATAATTAACTATAGCTGGCACAAGAACCTCTTTTGGTGGTGGGTGGAGGGTAATAGCAGTGTCCAGTTTTTGTTGGTGATGGTGGCCAATGGCCAGTTTCTCTGCATCTCGGAGGGGGCAGCCCTAGGCCCAGGCCATTTCCTCTCTCTATCCCCAGAGTGATCAGACAAGTTGTTCTACAACACCCTGAGAGTGGCACATGGGATTGTGGTTCTATGAGCAATAGGATACATAACCAGATATCAGAGGGGTAGCCATGTTAGTCTGTATCCACAAAAACAGTGAGGAGTGCGGGGACACCTTAAAGACTAACAGATTTATTTGGGCATAAGCTTTCGTGGGTAAAAACCCCCACTTCTTCAGATGCATGGAGTGAAAATTACAGATACAGGCATAAATATATTGGCACATGAAGAGAAGGGAGTTACCTTACAAGTGGAGAACCAGTGTTGACAAGGACAATTCAGTCAGGGTGGATGTGGTCCACTCCCAATAACTGATGACGAGATGTCAATACCAAGAGAGGGAAAATTGCTTTTGTAGTGAGGAAGCCACTTCCAGTCCCTATTCAAGCCCAAGTTAATGGTGTTAAGTTTGCAAATGAATTGTAGCTCTGCAGTTTCTCTTTGAAGTCTGCTTTTGAAGCTGTTTTTGCTGAAGGTTGGCTACTTTTAAATCTGTTACTGAATGTCCAGGGAGATCGAAGTGTTCTCCTACTGGCTTTTGTATGTTACCATTCCTGATGTCTGATTTGTGTCCATTTATTCTTTTATGTAGAGACCGTCCGGTTTGGCCAATGTACATGGCAGAGGGGCATTGCTGGCACATGATGGCATATATCACATTAGTAGATGTGCAGGTGAATGAGCCCCTGATGGTGTGGCTGATGTGGTTGGGTCCTCTGATGGTGTCACTAGAGTAGATATGGGGACAGAGTAGGCAGCGGGATTTGTTATAGGGATTGGTTCCTGGGTTAGTGTTTTTATGGTGTGGTGTGTAGTTGCTGGTGCGTATTTGCTTCAGGTTGGGAGGCTGTCTGTAAGCCAGGACTGGCCTGTCTCCCAAGGTCTGTGAGAGTGAGGGTTCATTTTCCAGGATAGGCTGTAGATCGTTGATGATGTGCTGGAGAGGTTTTAGCTGGGGGCTGTATGTGATGGCCAGTGGTGTTCTGTTATTTTCCTTGTTGGGCCTGTCCTCTAGACACCCAGATATCTGTACTGTCTCTCATGACCAGATACAGTGCTTGTACAGACACTTGGGATGACAGACACTATAGTTGCACTCTAGTGCATAAGGCTACCACATGTTGACTAACCTGTGATTGCTTAATTTGTGGTTAGCCTGCACTGAAGAAGTCAGAAGTGGAGAAAGTGACAGGAAACAAAACATATTAATTGTGCTGAGGATGTTCTGATGTAATCTAACTCTATTACCTCAGGTCAAGGACCTAAAACTATGTACCTGTTCTCACTCTGTTTTCTGTGTACCCACCTTTACCTTTTTAGTTTATACCTGTTTTGACAGAGTGGCCATTTTGTTCTCAAAATGGTGTGGACAGTTACAGTCTCCCCTAAAATACTGGAAGAGTTTCAGTAATGCCACTATGGCTTCAGCTCCCACATAGGGAAAATCCTAACCATAACCTCCATGTGGTAGAGCATGGTAACATTAATTGAATGGCAAGTACGGCTCTGGGGACTGAGCATTCACTGGTATAAGCAATCAGCCTTAAAAAGTGCCAACAACTAACTGGGCAGAGGAGCATTTTGGGCAGGCCAGCCTCTACTCTGAGAGCAGGAAATGGCTCAAATTTGGGCGGATCAGACTCAGAAGCTTTGGATAGTAATTGATCTAGATAAATTGCAAATGAAAACTGCTGCAGGGTCACAAAGTGGGCAGCACCAGCTGGCTACTTGGCTCATAGGTTCTTCATGTACCATACAGTCTTCATGTCTGAGTAATTTAAAACATGCTACCACATTCGGGGTAACTAACGTGCTGTCTTCCAGACAACAGCAACAAAATTGGCAAAGACCTGGGCATTGCAACCCGGAATGTAGGTTCATTTACAGGTAGATCAAGAGAGGTGGTTGAGGCAATGGCTAGAAGGAAAATCCATATACTATGTCTGGAGGAAACTAGGTAGTATAGAGGCAAAAGGAAAAATCTTGAAAGATGGATTTAAAATGTTTTGGTCTGGAGCAAGAAAGAATATGAATTGGGTAGCTGTCATCATTAGCCAAGAGATTCCTGAGGGTGTCAGGAGTGTAGAAAGAAGAAGAGACTGATAAATAGTAGCATGGCTGATGATAGAGAGTAGGGTTATATGTGTGATGGCAGCATATGCTCTGCAACAGGGTAGACTTATGGCAGAGAAGGAGAGCTTTAGAAATGAGTTTTCAGAGTTGATGGTTATGGTTGAGAGTAATACCTTGTTAGTGGTCAGTGGTGATTTAAACTGGCATATCAGTGAAGGGAGCCCTGTAGAAGGAGTGGTGAGTAAATTTGGCTTTGGTAAAATAAATGCAGAAGGAGAGAGGCGGGTTGAGTGCGGTTGTTCAATGGGTTTTCAGTGGTGAATACATGGTTTTGAAGGAAAAAAAAAAGAGAATCCCACATGGTGACATCCTACAGTGGAAAAAGTAAAGCCCAGGTAGACTGTATTTTGATAAGAAGAAAACATATGAAAATGGTGAAAGATGTAAAGGTTATGTTGAGTGAATATGTAGCAGAACAACATGAGGTATTAATAGCAAAAATCCAACTTCAACCTGAGAAAACAGGAAAGATGAAATAGAGAAAGAAATTGCAGTGGTGGTTATGTAAGGGGGAAAAAATGGAAGAGTTCTGCCAAAAAGCAAAGGAGGGCTTTCATGCTTTGCCAACAACAATGAAGTCAGTGGAGGAAGAATGGAGGAAATTTAAAGAATGTTTCATTAAGGCATTGGAGGCAACATGTGGCAGAACAAGTGGTAAGATGGGGTGCTTTTAGAGAACGAGCTGGTGGTGGAAATCTGATACACAAGAGAGGTTAGAAAGAAAGAATTATTTAGAGAGAGTCCATCTGGGGTCCATTCACCACAGATGTACCCCCTTGTGGCTGAGTCTAATAATTAGCCTTTGCCCCATCTAGTGCCCCCTTCCATCAGTTGTTTACACTGTGGTGGCTCTCCCTCTCTGTGAGTCAGCCTTCTGCCAGGTCACTCTATAGTCCACCCTGCCCCCCACTTGCAGGGTAACAAAGTCCCACCAGACAAGCTGTCTATATGCCATCTCAGGCAGTCTTCTGTTCTGACTCCAGGTCCCATACCACTTTGCTAGTGGTTGGTAGGGGAGCCTAGGACTGCCCACTATTCCAGGTGCCAGCGCAGGGATTCTATGACTAGCAACCTAGGTCTGCTCAGTCTCAGACCCTGTTGCTGTTTACCTGGGCGCCTTCCTACCCTACCTCTCTATCTCCTTGCCTATCTCTGGGTTTATCACTGGAGCTTCCTCCGCTCTCCATGGCTACTTCACCCTTCTTGGCCTCTTGCAGCATTCGCTAGCCCAGAAAAGGTCCCAGGGCTTACTCTCTCACTGGACCTTCTCATTGTCCCTCACCAATTCTCTTTCTTTCAAGAGAGTGACAGCAGGCCCCTTCCCTGCACCCCTTCCTAGCTTTATACTCCTCCCCCAGCTGGGCTTCCTGTGCAGTTAATGCTTATCAAGCCCTGGCTTTCCTCCATATGTGGAATATAAGGGTAATTGGCCCCTTCTGGCCCACATTAACCCTGTCAGGGCATGTGTAGCATGGACACTTTATTATAGAGAGTTTGAGGAAGCAGGTCATGACAATGAGACAATCAAAAATGCATACAAAAAGGGGGGGAAAGGCTAAAAAGGAAGTTGCTAAGACAAGAATGGAAGCTGAAGAGGAATTATACAGAAAGCTGCAGAATGATGATGGTAGGAAATCTTTGTGTGTGAAGGACTAACCCTAAAGAAGTGTTTCAGAGTAGCAGCCGTGTTAGTCTGTATTCGCAAAAAGAAAATGAGTACTTGTGGCACCTTGGAGACTAACAAATTTATTTGAGCATAAGCTTTCGTGAGGAAGTGAGCTGTAGCTCAAGAAAGCTTATGGTCAAATAAATTTGTTAGTCTCTAAGGTGCCGCAAGTACTCCTTTTCTTTTTTCCTAAAGAAGTGGTAGAGGTATGGAAAAGGCTGTTAAATGAGAAGAGAGAGTTGTGAGTGCAAGCATCACTAACAATTATGGCAAAGCCTCAAAAAGTATTGATTTCTGCAGAGGAGGTAGAAGCAGCACTGAATAAGATGAAGAATGATAAATCAGCTGGTCAAGATGAGATGTGTTGATATGATCAAAGCACTTGGAGATACTGGAGTAAAGTGTCTTAATAGATTACTATGTGTTTGTGGGGATCAGGAAAGGGTACGAAATGACTGAAGCATGGAATTAATTGTGCCTCTTTGGAGAGGTAAGGGTGATGCAAATGATCCACGTACCTATCAAGGCATTACCCTGTGTGACAAAGTTCCTCCTCTACCTTGGTGGGTCTTGCGCTTATTGGCAGATTTGCTCGCCTTGGAGATTCACGGCAGCCCTCAGTTTGGCCGTTTTCGTGAACCCACAGTCCAGGTCAACTCCTCCTGTGTCTAATCAGGAGTTGGGAGGATTTGGGGGGAACCCAGGCCCGCCCTCTACTCCAGGTTCCAGCCCAGGGCCCTGTGGAATGCAGCTGTCTAGACTGCCTCCTGGAACAGCTGTGCGACAGCTACAACTCCCTGAGCTACTTCCCCATGGCCTCCTCCCAACACCTTCTTTATTCTCACCATAGGACCTTCCTCCTGATGTCTGATAATGCTTGTACTCCTCAGTTCTCCAGCAGTACGCCTTCTCACTCTCAGCTCCTAGTGCCTCTTGCTCCCAGCTCCTCACACGCACCACAAACTGAAGTGAGCTCCTTTTTAAACCCAGGTGCCCTTATTAGCCTGCCTTAATTGATTCTAGCAGCTTCTTGATTGGCTGCAGGTGTTCTAATCAGCCTGTCTGCCTTAATTGTTTCCAGAAAGTTCCTGATTGTTCTGGAACCTTCCCTGTTACCTTACCCAGGGAAAAGGGACCTACTTAACCTGGGGCTAATATATCTGCCTTCTATCACTCTCCTATAGCCATCTGGCCTGACCCTGTCACACCTGTTAAGTCGGCCTCTCAGAGTCTTGAGAGAGTTTTGGAAGCAAAGTTGACGTACAAGGAAAATAGAGGAGGGGGCAACATGGCTTTAGGAAGGGAATGAGTACTATTGACACAATATTTGAGGCGAGACAGAACTCTGAAAGAATGATAAATGGAAAACATAACTTCTATGTAGCATTTATTGATCCTGAGAAAGCATATGACTTGATTCCATGGGAGCTGATGTTTGGAGTATTGAGATGAATGGGAGGGGGACTTCAAGAAGTGGAGCTGATAGAGGAGCTGTATCGAGAGTCAAGAGCTAAGGTGATAACAATACCTGAAACCTGCCAGGAAAGGTCTACTGAAGCCTAGTTGAAACGCTCATGACTTAAGCACATGTTTAAAGTAATGTAAATGCTGAAGTGCTTTGCTGCACTGGGACCTAAATGTGCTAGATTACAGGCAGTCACTGGTGACAATTTTGTTTGCTGTAAAAAGATCAATCTGTTAAATTCGTGCAAGATGCTACTTTATTAATCAAACAGATGTGTTATGGTGGACTCCTATAGGAAAAACATGAAAGTGAAGTGGACATTGAGTTAATGGTGGCTATTTGAGAGCTTAGTATTTAGACAGAGCTGCCTTTTTTTCTTTATTTGTCAAACTCATTTTTCTTCCCATGCAGAAAGCTGGAGTTGGAAGAATTCAGTTTGATTACATGCTAAATGTGACCACATCTTTCCTAAGCCTTAAACTCTACCAGATCCACATTCATTTCAGTATCCAATAAAAAGAAATGGTCATATTTTAAAAAAATCCTCCAGTGGCTTATGTCAGCCTTCAATATTTTTGAACCCCTAGGCCTCTCCTCCCATCCCTATTCCCCTCTGCTAGTCTAGGGCTAGACCTCTTCTTTGTTTCTCCACATTATCTCACCACTGTTGGTACAACCACCTTCTTTTCTGTAGCTCCCACCATTTGGAACAGCCTTCATGTATCTTTGCTTCTCTTCAGAGATTCACAGAGTTAAAGGCCAAAAGGAACCATTAGATCATCTAGTCTAGGGATTCTCAAACTGTGGATCGAGACCCCTCAGGGGGTCGCAAGGTTATTACATGGGGGGTCGTGAGCTACCAGCCTCCACTCCAAATCCCGCTTTGCCTTCAGCATTTATAATGGTGTTAAATATATAAAAAGTGTTTTTAATTTACAAGGGGGGGTTCCCACTCAGAGGCTTGCTGTGTGAAAGGGGTCACTAGTACAAAAGTTTGAGAACCACTGATCTAGTCTAACCTCTTGTATATCACAGGCCATTACATTTCACCTAGTTACCCTTGTGTGGAGCCCAATGACTTGTGTTTGACTTAAGCATATCTTCCCAAAAGGCATTCAGTCCTGATATGAAGGCACCAAAAGATGGAGAATCCACCATTTTCCTTGATAGCTTGTTCCAAAGTTTAATCACATCCAAGAGCCCTGCAGTATCCTGTATTTTCTCCCTGTGAACTTTTCTGAACAATGTAACCGAGTCACTTCTCAACCATCTTTCTAATAAGCTGAACTGGTGGAGATCCTTATGTCTTTAATTGAAATGCATCTTCTCCAGCCCTCAAATTACTTTTGTGGATCTTTTCTGTACCCTCTTCAATTTTTCAACATCCTTTTTAAAGCGTGGACAACAGAACTTATGCAGTACTCCAGTATTGCTCTCACCAATGCCATATCCAAAAGTAAAAATCACCATTCTGCTTCTACTCTCTATTCCTGATTTATCCATCCAAGGATCATGTTAGCCCTTTTCGCCAGAGCATTGCACTGGGAGCTCATGTTCAGTTGCTTATTCATTATGACCCTAAAATCCTTTTCAGAGCCCTGCTTTCCAGGATACAATTCTCCATGCTGTAAGTATGGCCTGCAGTCTTTGTTCCTAGATGTATAACGTTGCATTTGGCTGTATTAAAACTCATTTGTTTGAATGGGCCCAGCTTACCATGTGATCCAGATTACTTTATAGAAATGTAGTGTCCTTAACATTATTTACCATTCTGCCAATCTTTCTGTTGTCTTTAAATTTTATCAATAGCGATTTTTTTATTTATTTCCAAATCATTGATGAAAATATTGAATAGTGTCAGACCTTGTACTGACCTTTGCAGAACCCCATTAGAAACACCCCCATTCAATTTTCCAACGATGACTACTTTTTGAGATCTGTCAGTTAACCAGTTCCTAATCTATGTAACCTGTGCTTTATTAATATTATATAGTGCTAATTTTTAATCAGAATGGGGTGTAATACTATGTTCCAAATACCTTACACAAGTTTATTACATCCATATAGTTATCTGTATCAGCCAATCTTGTTACCTCATCAAAGAAAGGAAGCAGGTTTGTTTGACAAGATGTATTTTCTATAAAATCTTTTTGGCTGGCATTAATTATATTTTTATCCTTTCAATTATTTTTCCTGAATTGATGTTTAGCTAGCTGGCCTGTAGTTACAGGAGTCATCCTGCTTGCCCTTTTTGAATATTGGCACAATATTATTCCAGTCTGTCATCTGTTTGTCCATCTTTAATGCATCAGGTCATGATCACTGGTTTCTAGGAAACAACCCATCTTCCAGTCCAGTAATCAATTCATCTTTATCCATCATAATGATGTCCAAAATATAGTTATCTCATGTTGGTACAATACCTTTTCAGTTAGAAAATTATCATCTATAATTTCCCTCCATCTTCATAGTCCTCTATTTTTAAATCTCAACTGAAGATATTTTGTTTTTTTCCTTCCTCGCCTGTATTTTTTCTGTTGTTCCACTATTTTATTACTTCATTCAGTTCTCAATATATTATTTACTGTAACACCAGAGCATTTCTGGGAGGTGTTTACATGAAATACTACATCTTTATGGTCCCAGTTAAAGCTATAAGTTTGTATGAATAATCTTTTGCTGATGGTGGGAAGATTTACGGTATGAATGAGAAAAAATTAGTCATTAATGCAAAAGATATGTTTGGATAATTCGGTGTTTATGACTGGTGTATGTTCTGTCACTTTAGGGCCATGTTATTTAATTTTTATAAATGATTGTGTGAGAGAAAAGGCAGAGCACACTGGAAAGGATTTAGGTCTGCCAGAAGAAGGAAGTTGTAGAAATATAGTACATAAGGAATATTAATGTTGTTGGAATTTTAACCAAGATGTAAGTACGGTGGGTAGGTAGGGTAAAAATTCGAATTGTCTATGCTGCAGTTGAAAGTGTGATTTGCAGCTCATGTTAACGTAACTATGCTAGTTTTAATATAGCTAGCATTGTAAAAATAGCAGTGAAAATTTGGCAGCTTGGGCTTCACTGAAACCTATGCTACCATGTCTTCACTGCTATTTTTAATGTCGCTAGCTAGCTGACTACATGAGCTGCAATCACACACACATCATACCCTAAGACTATATCCTTTATAGAAGATCAAGTCTAATTTAAACCAAACAGATTTGGATGTTTCCTTGCTACCTTCAAAACACCAACATCCCGAGCCCTAACAAAGGCACAATCCAAGGAATAGAAGAGGGACGATATTTTATCACAGTGTAAATGCAGTCTATATGTACTAGCTGTGATATATTTAAGTCTCCACAACATTGATTCATGGGTTCAGAAGGTCTTAACTTAACATTAATAGCAAAAGGGGAACATAAGATAATAGGCAAATAATACTTACAGGTAATCAGACTATTATAAACTTATCAGAGGCCTCTTGCAAAATGGTACCAAAATAGATTAGCACATAGACCTTTACCTCAAATACAATGTACATCCAGAAGATATAAACACATATTTAACAGAAGGTGCAATATAGCACAAGTTCCAAAACAGTGCTAACATGGCCTATCACAGAACACAGATCCACATGGTGATTAGCTATGTACCCTTCACCCCATCCAATGGATATACTACAAGAAGTGGCATGTTTTCTAACACACTAGAGATCACATTATCAAAAGTATTCATCTTAGATAGATTGGGAAGTCTCTGTGTGGCTCCTGGCATGGCCAAGATGATCCTTTGCTACTTTCTTCATAGCAATCAGGCAGCTGTAATCCCTGATATGAGCAGTGGTTAATCTTCCAGCAAGTGGAATTTAGGAGTCACCTCACTGGAGCAACAGCACCCAGTTCTGTCTACAACATCATTTGCTATCTTATTATTATTATTATTTATTATTAAGGCAATGGATCAGAAGCGTCAGACTTCCTCAGGATCAGCTTTTTTTCATCCCTCTGGCACATAGTCAAGTATTTCTGACTCCTGTGCGAAAGCTTTCTGACCAAGTCTTACATTGCTTGTGCTCATATACCAAGGAGGGAGTATATTACTAATACCTTACCAGAAATTAGGTAGGTAGGAAAGGATGGACTACTGGTGCAGCAAGCAGTGCTGGTATTAAAACATTTGATGATTATGTGGGGGCTTCCACCTCCTTTTCCCTTGGTGTGTATAGACAAAGGAGCATCACAGGAAATATATACCAGCTCCTCTCTCATTGGCTTGAGGGAAGGTGTGGTGTGAAATGTCCTGATGGTACAAAGGAATTCATCCCCCAGCTCTTTCACCACCCCATGGATGTGGGTTTGGGTGCTCTTTTCTGTTCTCCTTTGTTCTTTCAAATTTACCATCCTTCCTATGATAAAGTGAAGGAGAAGAAAGGAGAGAGAATGTCTATGAAAGGGGACAAATGGTGAGTGGATTTTAATGATATGTGCAGCATTTTAATTGGGGAAAAAAGAGAAAGGGAGAGGGTGCAATTTCATCCACAACAATCTCTCCCTCTTTACTATCTCTCTTCTTCCTCATTACAGATCTCTCCCTCTTTTCCCTCTGCCCCACACAACCCTGAAATCCATTCCTCACTTTTCCATACTCCCCCTCCTTTTTATCCCCATTCTCCCCATTTTCTTTTTCCTCTGCACTGCAATACTCTGTCAGTAAGTTGAGAGTGGCTTGAAGGGGTTCTGATTGGTGAGAAATTGCTTGCGATGGAATGTTAATAGGATGGGGGCAGCACACCAGATGCAATATAAAATCCATGAAGAAGTGGTTAATACAGTAATAAAAAGTATAACTGTGTGTGAAAGATGGGGAAGAATCTGAAAATGAATTACACTACATGGACTTGAAAAACTCCTTAAATGTCTTCCAGTCAAAAAACCTCTATTGAAAATAAAAAGCAGAGTGGATGCTAAATAACTACAACTCTTTTATTCAGGCAGCCAAAATCTGTACTAGCTGAGATCCTAGAAGAGGTCAGTGCTAGGGCTTGCTGCTCACCCAGCTTGATCTAGCAAGCAAAATCAGGAGTTCCAAGTCTCTTGTGAAACTATTTTCTGTTTTAATCATGTAGAATCATCTCAAGTTATCTGTTATATCTGCCATGAAAACATGATGTCATACATACTTCTGATCTGGACATCTCCGAATAAGGGAGTGACTTGCCTGTGTGGTCACTACTGGGAAATATAAATGTGATCTTGACATTTATTGTTTGGCAAGTCTGCAACTTAATTCTGTAGTAAAATAATGGAACAAATATTTAGAGAAAAGAAACAAAAGTGACCCCTGATTTAAGTCCCATTGAAATCAATGGAAGTTGCATTCATTTACCCAGGATTGAATCTGGCAGATTTGTGAACATCTAGAAGATCACTGAACCAAGAGCTGAAACTGGCATGGGTTTATGAAATACAAATCATGCCAGACAAACTTGATTGCTTGGGGGGTGGGGGTGGAACAGATTTACAAGCTTATTGGATGAAGGGAATGTAATACTGCAGATGTAATATATCTGGATTTTAGTACAACGTTTCTTACGGGGTCTCAGAAAATCTCTCTCACTAAATTAATTCAATATCGGCTTGGATTGGAACACTTTCATGTGCTCTACAAAGTGGCTCATTGACTATAAAGAAAGGATAAGGAATGTTAAATGGCAGTATACTGAGTTGGGGGAGAAATTGAAAGGGATGCCGCTGGTATCAATATTGTTAAGTTTGTTGTGGCTTCAATAGCATTATTAATGACCTAGATGATAGGAGTAAATAATTAATCACATTAATAGAATTTGCAAATGAGACTAAATTAGGAAGAGATGGGAATACCAGTAAGGACAGGGAAAGATAGGGACCTACAGAGGTGAAAAGTATAGGCCGGAAATAACAGATTCACCTTGCAAAAATGTAGGTTTGTAAACATTGGGAAAAATAAACTGAAACATAAATATGCATAGGGAGGGAGAAACCTGAAAAACAGTACATAGGGGTGTTAGAGGGCAGCAAATTAGACACCAGTTTGTAATGTGATATGGCAGCTAAAAAAGACTAATTTTGGATTGCGTATGGAGAGAAGTTCGGGCCATAGGGACTATAAGATCAAACCCACATCTCTCTGTATATGATTTTGACAAGACGGCATCTGGACTATTATGTTCAATTGGAAGCACCTCAAGGCAAGAATTACATAAATATATAGAGAGAGCTCAGAGAAGAGAAACAAAAATGGTCAGGTGAAGGGTGTTTCTACTCTTGATTTCAGAGGAAAGACTGAAAGATCTATATCTGTGTAGCATGGCTAAGAAGTGACTATGTAATGTGTAATAACTTTTTACAAGCATGTGAAGAGTGTAAACACCAAGGACAGGGAGGAATTATTTAGAGTGGGACCAGGGGGGTATAACTAGAAATAATGTGATGGAAATTAAACCTAAGAAAAATAGAGGTTGCATATGGGAAACCGATGAAGACCTACTGGGTTTTCCAAAGAGTCACATATCCACCTTTTGGACCTTGCACTTACATGAGGCCAAGGTAGAACTCACCAAGGCTGTTGGTTCCAGTGGAACCTAGGAAATCTCTAGTGCCTCTGGCACACTTCTAGACAGGTTTTGTGGCTGAGCCACCCTGGGTCACTGTGTTAGCTATCTCAACTATTGCTATGTCACTTAGTTGAATTCAACTAATCTGTCACCAGATCTACAGCCCATTCTCCTCTCCCAGTGATCCTTTGCTGTTCATTTTAACATACATATGTGTAACCCTTCTGCCCATCAGAGTTGGCAGCAACAAGGGCCAGGTTCAATATCTAGGGGATCCATTCCAATAACACAATGCAAACCGGCTCGAGCCCCCACCCAGTGACCTGGGACAAATATATACCACCCCTGCTGGGCGCCTCCAAGAGGCAATACTTCCCCTCTCGCAAGCACATAGTCTGAGTGTAGCAAAAAGCCTTTTAATAACAGAGAGAAACAATGTGGCATTATGTTGGGGAAACACCACCAACAGGATTCATAACATAAGCCATGAGCAAAAAACCCACCCCAAGCAAATTGGGGCATGCCCTTTCCCTTTGGTTCTTGAGTCCAGCAACCCCAAATCATCCAAAGTCCCAAAAGTCCAATGACCCAAAAGTCTCTGTCCCTGGTCAGGGCAGCCCCAGAGTTCGAAAGTTTATCTGCAGAGCTTTTTACCTCCCAACCTGGGTGGAGATGGGGGCGGAGGTAAGAGGCACCTTACATGATCTGAAGCTGAGCGCCCCACAGCTCCATAGGGCTTCGCTCCGCTCCGCCAGCCGCCCCACGAACTGCTTCGTTCAGCTCCGCAGCCCACCAGCAGCTCCTGCTGTCCCATGAACTGCTCCGCGTCCCACCAGCAGCTCCCGCCGTCCTATGAACTGGTCCACCAGCCTGTCCACAAGGCACTCCAGCCGTCCCGCAAACTGCTCCACAATATATCTTCAGGCTCCCCCACTACTTAACACAATGCTCAGTGATTTCAGCTCTTAGTCAGTTCAGCTCTTTGGTGAATTCACCTTGTAGTAGGGGAGCCTCAGTGCTGGTGCACTATTAGCCCAAAGTGAGCTCAGCAGTCTGTAACTAGACTTCTAATGAAATCAAAATTAGCTCTGATATTCCACAGTGGAGAGAGGAGGAAGTGCAATTAGCATGTAAGGCCCTCACCAAGGGGCCCATGCCACCAAGTATTAATACTTGTCCCCAGCCTCTCTCAATTCACAAAGTTTTGGAACCCATGACCCTTGCCTAGCGAGTGCTACTTAGTTGATGGTGAGTCCCTCCATCATAACAAAAGGCCAAGTACAGTTCCAAGCACAGTTCCCATAATCAGGATAATAACAATTTATTCTTCCTGCCCCAATAACAGAGACACTGGGGATCCCACAGCAGCCAAAGTGACCATTTGGGCAGCTATGGCCTCATTCTAGGCGGGGTGGGTGTGCCTATGCAAATGAGATCGGCCCCTGAAGTTCTTTTCCACAACTTGCCACACCTCACCACCAGATGTCAGGTGGAGCTCATCCTGACACTGCTTACGTATGTATAAAAAGGCTTTAGTGCTTCTTTAGCAGCTAGCACTATTTGCATAATTTCTGCATCAGGGCTTTGAGACCCTAGGCTGCCCACTTCATAGAACCGCCTCCCTTCTCACTTGGCATTGTCCAGTTAGCTGTTCTTATTTTTTCTTGTTGTAGTCTCTCTCCCTGTGAGCATTTATCATTACAGGAAATAAGAGGAATCAGCCCAGTTTCTCCAACAAGCACGTGCAATATAGTCAATTTGCTTGCTCCTGACAGACAAGCAAGATGGTAGCATTGTATGCAATTGGCTGTGCTGTGGGATATTCTCAAAGATGCTTCCACGAGCATCATGTCCTTGGTGGACATTATACTGATGGAAACATAAATACTCTTCTAGCTCCTATGAATTCAGTGTGCATTTGGCTTGGAAGGACCTGTGTAGGAGCCGGATTTTATAATTGTACTATAAGAATAGAGGTACTAATGTATGTCTTGGTTTCATTTTACCAGCCACCCTTTTTGAATAGCAGAAAGGAATGACCCTCTGGGACATTGGTAGGAATGCATCTGACAGATTGCCAATGTCTGTACTGATGTTAAGGCAGGGACAGACCAGAACAATCCTTATGACTGATTATGATCACGCTTTTGTTTTAGGATAAGTTATAATGTCTACTATGACAAGTTTCAGAGTAGCAGCCGTGTTAGTCTGTGTTCACAAAAAGAAAAGGAGTACTTGTGGCACCTTAGAGACTAACACATTTATTTGAGCATAAGCTTTCGTGAGCTACAGCTCACTTCATCGGATGCATCTGATGAAGTGAGCTGTAGCTCACGAAAGCTTATGCTCAAATAAATTTGTTAGTCTCTAAGGTGTTACAAGTACTCCTTTTCTTAATGTCTACTATGGTTTCCTATATGTATTACAAATTAGGCGCTCTAGTTAAATATACATTTCTTTGTTTTAAGGTTTAGTAAGTAAAAGACAGGATCTTGTATTGTGTCTATGTTAAGGAGATTCAAAATAAACTGACACTGTTTGTATTCTCAAAGGTCTCTGTAAAAACACTGTTTGTGTGAATGAGGAATGTATGCATCAGGAAAAGATAAGGTGTGAAGGCCATTGTTATAGCCAGATAGTCAAGGAAAAAGGAGTAAAGAGACTTAATGACACCAGAAAATCATCAACGCGCATCCATAATGAAGGAAGGGCAATTTGACGACCCTGAGGTGAAGACAGGACAGTTGATTAAATCGGAACCAGGACAGGATTATCCTCTTGGAGATGTATTGGAATGTTTACATCAAAAGATACACCAATTAAGAAGTAACCGGTCACAAACTGACACAGCAAAATCCATAGACTTCAACAGAGAAAAAAGACTATAAGAACAGGGTGCTTGGCCATGGGACTTTGGGTTCGTCTTGCCACACTCCAGGAGCATCAGATAGCAACCGACAGAGCCCTGCTCCCCTCTGCGACCAATCTGGCTGGCCACTAGATTGATCCAGACTCTGGACTGGTAACTATAAACATCAGCTGGCAGGACTGTGTGCATGGTGTGTGTGTGTGAGAGAGAGATTGAAAAGCATATGCTAACTGTTGTATTCTCAATAAATGCAGCATGCTGCCTTCTTCCCTATAAAGATCCTGTGTGCTTTGTATAGCATAACACCTGAAGGTGAAAATCTCAGAGCAACAGAGTTGAAACCTTACCAGGTTGGTGCCTATGACTTTTGTCTCCTTGGCCCAAAAGGAAATCAGCACAGATATTGGCAGGCATACAGGCAGGAGCCAGTCATTCTCCCAGCAAAGGAACTAGATCCCAAATAGTGAAAGAGACCCTTCTCTTCTGGCACTTGTGTGTTTGGAACCTGTCTGCTTGAGGCATTTATATTAAATGACTATGGCTTGTTTTGTACTAAGTATGAGGTAGTTCAGTAACAAGTACTGACATTGCTGTTACTGCTCTGCACACAGTGGTTTAATTATTCTCAATACAACAGTCAAGTAATTTGTCGCTTTCTTGACTGTTAGCTTTTTTTTTAATCACTTTTTAAAATATATTAAATTAAGTACTTAGAGTAGCTAATATCCAAAAAAGATTCAAATGCCAAAAGATCATTCTTGTTCTGTTTCCAGGGGCAAGTTTGACATACCTCTAGATGCTGTGGGCCAAATTCTGAATCAGGTAGCAGAAGGACTTGAACTTGAGTCTCCTATATCCCAGGTGAGCGTCTTAACTATTGGTTATTCCAAAGTACAGATTAGTCTGGTTTGCTTCTTGTGAATTTCAGAAGGTCTTGGTTTTGCCCCAATGAGGAACCAGATAATTTTTAAAATCTCAAGATTTTTCACAGGATGGGGAAACCTTTTCCCATGCAGCTCTAGGACTTTTATTGATAGGCTTTGCAGACACTTGTTTTATGGAGTGATTTGAATGAAGAGAGTGTCTTCATGTGTTACACAAAAGGAGAAATGGAAATGCAAGAATAAGCACAAAATTAGGTGCAAGATGAGCATGGGGAAAAACTGTGAAGGGGTCATAAAGGAGGCCAGGGTGGAGCGTAAGTCGTAGGAGGCTGAAGTGGGAAGTAGATGGAAATGAGAGCTGTAGGCAGGTCAGAGTTGTGCAGAAATATGAAGGCGAGGACAAGACTACCATTAAGAACCAAAGGGCTTGCAACAGGTGATACCCACCTAAATCCAGCCCAACTGTGGATAATATCCAAGAATGTGAAACTGCCAAAGATGGGAAAGACAAGAGTGAAAATAATAGCACTGGCTTTATCATGAAGCCTGTTGTAGTGCAGATGCAGAATATTATTAGTTAGTGCCAGAGGAGGTGGATTCACTTTCCGTGAAACAGTGGTGGGTGAATTTGATCTGCACTCTAAAACTGGATTACTGGCTATTTCAGCTAGCAGACACAGGACCTGCAACCTGATGTTTTTTTATTTTGGCGAGCATAGAAGGGGTTCAGCAGAGAATATGTGGAAGAGTTCACAATACTTTAGAAACCAAATCCTGGCCACCTTACTCCCACAACTGAAGGTGAGTAAAGCAAGCAGGATTAGGGCCAAGGATTCATCTGAATTCTTCATTTTTCTTAATCTCCTGTTTTCATTTTTGTAGTTTGTTGGTACCATGAAATCACACTTATGACTTAACATGCTCTGGATCCTATAGTCAATGAAAGTTAATATATAGGAGTGATCCATCCTCAGTGCTACAGCAAAATAAGTCAGGGAACGCACACATGAAAAATAAGTATTTTTCCAGTGTTCTTGAGCTGCTGGAAAAAACAGTTCCAGACTGGAATGTCAATATTTCATCCTTGTAACAAAAGTTTGTCTGGCAAATATGTGAAAGGAATGCATCTTCACTACTTTATTAAGCTTTGATTTTCTTCATTAAAACATACTTAATCTTGTAGCACAATGATGCTTTTTCTTCACACTAACCACAATAAACTCGGGAGGAGATATATTTTTATTAAAGCCTGTTCAAGGCAACATAATTTATGACAGCCACAACAGTGCTATTGATGCACCAGTTTTGAGAATGAAAGTTTAGAGAGATCTCCTAAGGTTTCTTACCCACCACCATGTTCAGGGAGTGTCAGGGACCCACAGCTGAACCCAGACCTTGCTCATTGCCCTCAGCTGACTCAGGTAATGAAGCTGGCCTCCTGATTGGCTGAAGAATCCAGCGGGCACAGTCTTAAACCCTGCAGCAGGCGTGGGTCCTTGACTGCTCAATAGTGGTCCATGCCTCAGTAGTGTTTCTGGTCCTGCTTCCAGGCCTGTTCTCAGCTACCTTCTTGCTTCTAGTCCTTGCTCTAGATCCCTGCTTCTGCTTCTTGTCCCTGATTTGAGTTCTGGGTCCCTGCTCTTGGCTCCTGCCCCTGTTCTGGCTGATATTCTGGTGCTGACTACTAGCTCCTAGCTCTAACTTGCTTCTTGGACTTAGTATTCATCTTTTGACCTCAGTTCTGACCATTGGATCCTGGCTCTTAGCTCTGGCTCACTCCCTAGACTTGATTACTTGGCTCCTGACTTGACCAGTAGGCTTGGCTACCACTGTTCCAACCATTAATTTAGCCTCCTGCCCTATTAGGCAAGGCCACCCATGCACCAGGCATTACAAGGAGATGCTAATGTAATGCTTTCACTTCATTTTTTGTCTGGGGAGGGAAAAGCGGGGTAAGTTTACTTTTTATTCTTCATTTGAGGAACCTACACCAAGCTGGGTAATCATTGAATTTTGCTTTTACGGAGCAAAGTTTCTGGAGATCGCCTATCTCAAAAGCACTTAGTAGGAATCTTTGCACAACAATACACACATCACATAAAGGAAAATGCACATTTTATGTTGCAGAAGATTTAGGTCAAGGCTAACATGAAACTTATTCATAAATGGTCTCAAACAGGAGTTTTCATCTGATTTGCATAAAGCTAGTCTGGGATAACAAAAGTTGTTGCATTCCGTTCACTGGTGGTTTAGTTTGCTAGTTATCTATTTTTTTTAATGGTTCAATGAACATTTCCTAAGTTTCTCAGGTTCTGAACCAGAGTCTCAGCTGCACCAGGTCCACTTTTACAGTACATGTCACACCTCAGAGTCAAACTGCTTAGTGCTACATACTTAGGTGAGAGTGAAATGTTCATCTCTGCATCTGCAGTTACGACATTCTTTCACACAATCTGTTTCTACTTCTTTAACAAAAGCCTTCATGTCTGATCCAATAAGCCAACACATAAAATATGTCAACTTCTGAGCCATGAACACTTTAAATTATTAAAAAACACTTTTAGTTGGTTTTTATAAAGGCTTTTTTAAAGGCCAATTTTCATTTTTGTATTTTTTGTATTGTGAAGACTGTCTCTGGAACAATGGTCAATTTTATCAAATGGTTTGAATGGCAAAGAATGATAAATCCAACACTGGTAAGACCTTAAGTTATACAGTAGCCTGAGGAGGAAAATTGGAGGAAGATATGTAAGTCTGTGTCTCAAATGATTTTTAAGAAATATAGGTTCATATTGTCAGGTGATTGTTTTCTATATATAACACAACATTCATCTGAGCATATGTGCAACATGCCTCAGAGGGCATGTGACCAGGATTCATCACCGAATTTGGTCCACTGGTTGGACCACTAGCTTCCCCGGCCTGGGCCGGGTACTGATGGGGAGTGCAACGTGAATGCTGATCCATGCCCCCAATAATATTAATAAAAATAGCTATAAGCAGCTATATTTTTAACTGAGAGTCTTCAGATTATGGCTGGTCCTTACATGGATGTTCAACGAGGGAAAGATTGCAAGGAATTTTTCCTCAATACACACTTGGGTGAACCATGTATTGGCCAGTCACAGTTGCAGTCTCTGCCCTCAAGCAAGCACAGGGATTGCTCCAATTGTGGGGAGGAAGTAGAGCTAATGTCCTGCCCTGCATTGCAAAATTGGTGTACCATAAGTGCAGGCTGCACCACCTAAAGGATATACGCCACACTATCCGAAAGGATGCACACCATACTGCCTATGTGGATGAGGGCACTCATGGAGGGAGTGTTCTGTGCCTTAAAGGCATGATCTAGCTGTATGCTTTTAGCAGTGTGCTGTGTTGTTGATCCTTAAAACATTTGTTTATCATGCAGCAAGATGGCAGCAAATAGATTTGTGAGGAGATGCTATTTTTGTGCATGAGTAAGGTTAAGTGCTAATCATAGTTTTTCACAGTGAGCAGTCATCTCCAGCCCTTTTGCCTTCCTGCTGCATTCTTCTCAAGAGCACAGGGTAAAAATGTAGTGGATAGTTGGTGAAGAATGGCATGTCATCATGCTGATGAGGATCTTAGCTACACATTCCCCTCTTATGCCTTATTCTGGCTACTAGGCAGGAGAAAGCCCAGTAATTCCTGTCTACTCATTACTTTTTACCTCGTGTTTATATGTGCAACATTCCACACCTAAGCTGTACAATATCTAGACCCATATGTTAGCCAGAATACTGTTCACACTGCAGGAAAGTAACAGAGAACAAAGACTGCTGTTGTTCTCTGGCATTTAATTTTTATAGCTGAGAAACCTGAGGTAAATGGTGTGTTACTCCTAGGCCAAGGGGTCACCTTGTTTCTATAAAACTGCTGGTTACAATGTGACATTAGTCATTGTTCAGCTGTTGGGAGTATGATGAGTGAGAAGGTGATGTTTTCATCCTTGCAGTCTTGATAGACAAAACACCCATAAGGGGAGCTTCTGACCATGAAAGAAAGAAAGGTGAAACTTCTTTCCACCACCTGCATTTTGATGTAATTCAGAGTTCAGGCAATTTGTCAAAGCTGTCCAAACACATAGTACAAAAGTGAGCACACCTGAATTCTCTGTATTGTACTTTGCATTATTGCATTTATATCCATAACTATAAACTGTATGATATATATAACGTCCACTGGCAAATCTCAAAATCATTCAGTTTTGGTCGAGTTTGGATAGCATAAAAAAAGTGCTGATGCTGAGCTGGACCTATTGGATCTTCCAAATTGGGCAGGGGATCTCAGAAGAGAAGGGTCTTTCAGAGGATCTCTGGTTAATGAGAGATTTTATTTTGAGCTGGATAGTACCCAAGCAAGTGTTACCAAAGGGCAGTATTCAACAGTGAGAGAGATGAAAAAGCTACAATGATAATTTGTCTATTTTGGTTTCAGTTTAACTCAGTTTTGTATATTTTGTTATGGGCCCCTGAAGTCTCTTGTTAGATCAATAGATACAAGGAGTTTGAGAAAAGTTTTACTCTCCCCCTTTCCTCTCCTATACTCCTGAGCCATCTAAATCCCCACTTGAGGCTAGCATTTTAGGAAACTCATAGTTAAAGTTCCAACACTAACCTTAACTCTGTCCCCATATCCTCAGTCCTCACAGGTGCAACAATATAACCTGGACATAATCTGCCTTCTGGAAAATCTGAATGTAGTGAGTGGGAGGGTTGCCTGTCAGTGTGTACAGTGGATACTAATGGGAATAATGGTGGTCTGTTGCCCATATAGCAAAGAAACATGGACTAATCGGGCCTGGAACACAGGGGCAGAGTTAAAGTTGGTTTGGAACCGTAAGTGCAAATTTCCTGTACTTCAGGAATTTAAGTTTAGTTTAGTTTTGTTTTTTTAAACTGTCATTTACTGTGTTTTAAGGGACAATATATTCTCAGCCTTAACTAAACACTTTATTTGAAAATTACCTGAGCTTTATTCAAGTGACAAAAATGACTGAATGGCTTGTGCTTCTAGCAGTAATGAGATCTGTATTTTATCAGTAATTCTCATGAGACTTACAAGCTCTGCAAGCTATCCTGTCAGAATTTAGAATTTCTGTGAAGCACCATACATAGTTCTCAGACAAACTGATAGCCATCATGAGCAGAACAATACTGGAGGCCTCACAGAAATTATAAGCTTTGCTGGCACAACCTGTGGTGTTTGTAACTGCTGCAAGGCTCACATTTCATGCCTAACTAATGAGGCTTATGACTTTCTGGCAGAGCCCAGGGCTTAAAATGGCTTAAAAAAAAAAAGACTACATGTGGCTCAGAACCCCAGAGCCTCAGAAACAATCACTGAAGAGGCCCCTTTTGATTCTGCACTCCCAAAGGCACTGTATTATGGAGATATGACAACCTCTCTCTAATTGAGATTCCAACCAGGAATCCATTATATATCTGACTTTCGTCCTTTGCTCCTAAGTTTGGACAGAAATATTCTTTTGGCTTCAGTAATTCTGTGGCTTATCTCTGGCCATTTGGGATTTATTTTTTAAGTGTCAAATAAATTGATCAACCCCAAGCTCTGCTCCCCCACCTTTTTTGTTGTTGTTGTTTTACAACTTTAAAAATTGCCATATGCTGTTGGTGAGCGGTGGCTTGTGAGTGTTTCTGGTCAATGGCTTGAGGCTGGGCAGGGATACAGAGTGGAGTTGATATTATTTTTGGAATACGCAATGTGATATCTTACTTTGACGTTTATTGGAGAGATTGATTGGACTGCGACAGTATTTAAATCTTTCCCTGCCTGTAATTGTTCATTTCTATACTCTTACATTTCGAGATTGAGAAAACCAACTATTTTTCTTTACTGAAAAGTCCTGGGGTGAAATTGATCCATGGTACAGAGGGTCTGTCCGAGCCCTGCATGTCACTTTGTATTGAGGTGGCATGGAAGCAGGACTCTGTGGGCAATAGCACCCACACCCACATGCCTGTGCTCTGGGAAAACATTCACTGATCAGTGTGGAGGTTGATGGTGCTAATGGATGATGCTAATCATGGGAAGAGGCCACAGGACTGTGTTTACATGGATTGAGTAACTCTCTCTCCACACACACTATTCAAATAGCCTGGAGAGTGCTGTAGCCACCATTTGAGCTTGTTGAGGATGGGGGCATTTGTGGAGGACTTAGACAATGCTGCAGCCCTATGCCTGGACCTCAGGTTGGGCGGTGCATTTCACCTCTCCAGCCTACTTGCATTTCAGACTAGCTACTTAGGCAAGAGCTGGAGATAGTGAAACAGTTCAAGTATTTGGGGACAATCATCACTGATGAAGGATCCAAGGCAGAAATTCAGGCAAGAACTGCGCAAACAACAGCAGCAGTGGTAAAGCTAAAGCCAATTTGGAGGAATAAGAACATCTCCCTAGAATCCAAACTGAAACTGCTGCACACATTGGTCATCTCCATTTTTCTGTATGTGTGTGAGACATGGACCATTATGGCAGAACTTGAATGGAAAATACAGGTAGTAGAGATGAGATGCTTCTGTAAAATCCTGGGCATCTCCTACTTGGACCACATCACTAATGAAAAGGTCCGCAACATCATCACCCAATGCGCTGGGTCATATGAAGACTCCTGATGACCGTGAAGAAGCGCAAGCTGAAGTGGTACGGCCATGTAAAAAGATCATCTGGCCTATCGAAGATCATCCTCCATGGGACAGTACAGGGGAAGAGAAGAAGAGGTAGACAGAAGGAGAGATGGATTGACAACATAAAAGAGCGGACAAGAATGGACTTCACCGAGACTCAAGCACTGAAACACAATCATCAGGAGCGGAAACAATTGGTTGATTGCTCATCAGTGATGGTACCCCAATGACCAATGCGGTTATGGGAGTGATGATGATGATGATGACTTATACTTCAAAGAGTAAAGAAATGCCATATACCATAAATAATTTGTGGTTCTAGAAAAAATCACCATGACAGACTTACAAACTGAGGAATGGATTATGTCTATCACAGAAAGGGCTAGAAAATAGACAGTTAACAAATCCAGGGGCCCAAAATTAGGCACTAAACCCATATGTAGGTACCTAAATAGAAGTTGCTTGATTTTTCCAAAGGCACTGAGCATCCAAATGCTCTCAGTGACTTCAGGTGGAGCTGGGGTTGGTGATCAGCTCTACAAATCAGACTACTTCTATTTAGGTGCCTAAATATGGCTTTGGAGACTAAATTAAGTTTTATTTTAAAAAATGAAAGTTTTGATTAGGTGGGGCAAAGCCCATAGCATTCACCAGACCTGTCAGGGAAGCTATAACACCTGTGACAATCACCTGTAAAAACCACAAATGCTCACATCCCAACTTGGTTGGTGCTCACTGAGTTAGTGCATGTAGCAAGTTTGCTTTTACCTCAAGACACTTTTTGAGTTAAGTGACCAATGAGAAATTTTCAAACAGTAAAATACCACCATATTTTTCAAAGTCTCATTCAACTTCAAAGATGGCTTGTCTGATTACTTCACACTAAACATTGTCCTCTGGGCATGGTCTAGACATGAGGCATTTTCTGTGGAAAGGAACCTCTTTTCTCCATTACAGGGATTCAGAATCACCATATATCGGGCACCATTTCACCGCTCTGATTATGGAATCATTATCATGACTTCATAATAATGTGTGTTTCAGGGATGTGAAATTTAATAATTTTCTGTTCTGTAATTCATCAGAAGGAACGATCTAGTTCATTAAAACTGGTGGCTGCAATATAGAAGTTGGTGGGAGAAAGTCCTGATATAGTCATTCTGGCATATGTGCAGAACACAAAGGATACAAATGAGACATTGCAAAAATTATGATATCCTTGGAATGTTCATATGACTCATCTCACTGAAGGGAAACAGACCCCAGAAAGCCAGAACTGCTTGATATAATCCATGATGAATCTCAGATATGATTCTGAGGGTTTTAGTTCCATTTCCTTAAATGTATTTTAAAAGTCAATATTCCCTTTGGAAATGTAAACCCAACTAATATAGTCCAACTACCAATCAATTAATTTAACTGAGTGATAATATACATAGGAAAGGTCAGTTCTGCTGGGTTAGGTTTTGTCTCTCAAATAAGGCATAAACTGGTACAATCTTACAGAAACCAATGGGAGCTGTTCCTGTTCTCTACTCTGTATGACTGAATTTGACCATTATTTACAGAGAGTGACCTGAGACCTGTATTTCAAAGATGTGAATGGAAAGATCATAAATGTGCCTACATAGTCAAGTATTTGTATGCACAAAGGATCATCGTAAGGTTAACTGGTTATTTGCATGTAGAAATACCCAATCTTTGTGTCATCGTAATATTTGTGTGTATTTGCTGTAACAACCGAAAACCTGCCACTTAAAATTTGTTCTCATTAGCTCAGAAAAACTCATGGATATTGCCTAAAACCTGATTCTTCAATCCTAGCTCATGGTGAATAACATCATTAGGACTAGGTTCTATTTATCATGAGTGTGGTCAGCAGAAGGGAGCACTTGTGAGGGGTGTTCACCCCACTCTTACCTGGCAGGGAATAAAGTAGAGTGAGAAGGGGGCTAATTAACCTGATAGGCCACAGCTGAAGGAAATCAGGTGGCTAGGTAATTTGCTGACTGAGGGATCCCACTGAGGAGGAACAAGCTGGTCTGGATTTGTAAAGGCAGGAAATTGGCAGCAGAGGGGGTGGCTATGAAAGTTGCCAGTCACACCCTGGCAGGAGGGAGTTAGGAGGCTGGCAAACCCAGAGGGGAGTGCCAGATGGTAAGAAAGGGCTCAGGGAAAGGTAGTAAGGCAGAGGTCCCCAAATTGTGGGGTGTGCCTCCTTAAGGGGCACAGAGGAACATTTGGGAGTCTGGGCCAGCCCTAATGGTGGGTGGGGAGGGAACACCACCCAGCTCCTCTCTGCCTCCAGCTCTACTCTGCTCCAGTCCCACCCTCAGCCGTATCCCGAGCCCAATGCCTGCCCCTTCCCCAGCCTTGGTGCAGCTCTGCTCCTGACCCCGTCCCTGCCCCCAGCCTCAGCTGCTGGCTGCAGCTCCATTCCCAGCCAGGGGCCAAGGCTGGGGACAGGGCCGGGAGCGGAGCTGCACCTGGCTGTGGGCCTGGCTGCCGGCCCCCACCACAGCCCTATTGCTGCTCTGCCCCCAGCCTTGGCTCCTGGCCGTGCTCCCGGCCCCGCGACCAGTCCCAGACCCCTCCCCAGCTGTGGTCCCAGTCTCGGGCCTCTTACCCTGTTGGTGTCTTCCACTCCCCCTGAGCCGTGGCCCTGCTTACAACCCTGGCTCAGGTTGGGGGCATGGAGAGGGGCAAGGTGGGGCATGACCCTCAAAAATTTGGGGACCACTGCAGTAAGGTCTAGAAGGGAACAGACTGACTGCTGGCTAGGGGGTCCCTGAGCCAGAACCTGGAGTAGAGGATGGGCCTGTGTTCCCTTGCCAGCCACTGAGGACATGGCATCATGGGACAGTGACTGAGAAGACTGCCTAAGATTGCTGAAGAAAGACTTTGATACCCTGGAAGGGGGAAATGAGTATAGTGACCTGGCTGGAAGGCTGAGTCATAAAGAGGCAGCTCATGGAGCAAGAGAAGCTGCAGACCGGGAGGGGAAGGATGGAGAGACTGTGTGAAGGAGCGCTGACCTCACAAAGCTAATCCCCAGGAGGAGGCGCCATCCTAGCAGTGAGTAGAGCACTCCGTTACGGCTCCGTTTGATTTATTGCATGTTCCCTAACAGTTCGTTTTACTAGTGCTCTTCAGCATTGTTTGATGTGCTCTTGAGCATTGCCTACATAATTTTTTTGTTGGTAATTCCTTTGGTTTTTAGTTGTACATTACATATGCTCCATAAATTACATGTAATTCCATAATATTACATTGAGTTAAACCTAAGTATTACACAGACTCTTTTGGATTGCTTTGTAGGTGCATTTTGTTTAGCATTTGTATGCAGTTTTTCAAACATGGCTGGAATGTTATTTGGTTGTTACATATGTTAGTTTATGAGAAAGTTTGGTCCTAAAGCAGAAACAATAATTATCCCTAACCCTAAGGGGTTGATTCTCCATAATTATTTAGGCTAAGTTATTAATTTTTTTTTGAACTACCCTAAATTAAGACCAGAAATCAAAACTGGACCACTGAAAGATGAGAAAATAACATCTCACAAAAACTTGAATTACTTAGTGACTTAAATTGCCCTATCTATCAAACAAAAATCCTCCAAAGGCCATTTTGTGACATGATAGTGAGTTTTGGGAGGTCTTTTGTTGGGAGTTTTCACACTACCTGCCACCATCTATACCTGCAACTCATGGGGTCATATTCTAATCACTTATATGATCCATTTAGTGACATTGGAGCCTAGGTCTAAAGAAGACTTTGAACCTTGCAATATTTGAATGTTTAAGCAGCCAGTGTTAGCAAACTGTAAAGTTAAATTATTATTTTGAATAGTCATTGCAAGCAACCTACACAAGAGTACATCTATTCTATATCTAGGGAGAGCGCATAAATCAAGCTGTATTGATGGTTAAATGAGTTCCACTGCTTCAGGTGTAATTCTGCTCTGAAAGGGTGATTTTAAAAAAGGTATTGTGGGGATTCCAGAGCAAATTTGCTTAATTTATTAGTAAAAAGAAGAGTTTTTGAACTGTGAGCCCTACAAAATCATCCGTCTGATGAAATTATGTTCTTTCACCTCTATCACTAATATAGTTCCTGCAGGCCAGGTACTGTCCTCAATTACATATGTTCATCACCATTGCCTTAAAATTCAGCCCTCGACTATATCTACAGCACCATTGCTTTCAAGAGTGTTGTACATGAGTACAGAATTGAACATTGTAATTGGCAACTGTCTATCAATTCCATTGATGATCCATGAAACAAAAGATAATTCAGTTCACTCTCTTAGCTGTGTTGGATCTGCAGAGCTAACAGGAGCAGAGTAGTGAAAATTTATATTTGCCTCTACAGTAGGTAGTGAACACACATATGGAACAGATCAGTTGAATACATAGGTGCCACTTCTACATAGTTACTTTTCTGAGCAGATGCAGTTTAGACCTGATCCAAAGCCCATTTGAAGTCAACAAAAAGACTCCCATTGACTTTGGATTGGGCCTTTCAAGAACTGATAGGTAAGTCCTCCAATAAGGTTAAAACAGACTTTCTTTGAAGGTCTTTGAGATGCATGCAGTGTCTTCATATATGTTTGGACATATGTCTTTGTGGGTGCAATTGGGATAGAAAAAATAATTCAGTAGTTTGTCTTGTTAAATTTTCTATAGTTCTCCATTCCTTTTTCTGCATTACTTTACTACCTCTATTCTTTTAAAGGCATATCCGTCATGGTTTTAGTTAGGGCTGTCAAGCGATTAAAAAATTAATTGGGATTAATTGTGCAATTAATCACGCTGTTAAACAATAATAGAATACCATTTATTTAAATATTTTTGGATGTTTTCTACATTTTCAAATATATTGATTTCAATTACAACACAGAAAACAAAATGTACAGTGCTCACTTGATATTATTTTTATTACAAATATTTGCACTATACAAAACAAAAGAAATAATATTTTTAAATTCACCTAATACAAGTTCTGTAGTATAATCTCTTTAGCATGAAAGTTGAACTTACAAATGTAGAATTATGCAGAGGTGAAAGTAAGCCAGTCCAGTACGGTGTACCGACAAGAGCTGGTACACAGCTGACCATACCAGGATGGGGCAGCTTCCCCAGGCCGGCAATTTAAAAGGGTCCTGGGCTCCCAGCAGCAGATGGAGCTCCTAGCCCATTAAATTGCCAGCAGAGCCCCACTGCCAGAGCCCTGGGGTAGCAGCGGTGGCCGGGAGCCCCGGGCCCTTTAAATTGCTGCCAGAGCCCCAATTTAAAGGGCCCGGGGCTCCCGGCCCTTTAAATTGCCATGGGGCTCCAGCAGTGATTTAAAGGGCCTGGGGATTTAAAGGCCCCGCCCCTTCTGCTTGAGGCCCTGTCCCTTCCACCTGAGGCCATCCCCCCTTGCTCAGGACCCCGGCCCTGCGTACCGGTAAGTCCTTTAAGTCACTTTCACCCCTGGAATTATGTACAAAAAATAACTGCATTCAAAAATAAAACCATGTGAAACTTTACAGGCTACTAGTCCATTCAGTCCTACTTCAGCCAATTGCTCAGTCAAACAAGTTTGTTTACATTTGCAGGAGATAATGCTGCTGGCTTCTTGTTTTCAATGTCACCTGAAAGTGAGAACAGGCACTGTTCTCATGGCACTGTTGTTGCCAGCATTGCAAGATATTTATGTGCCAGATGCGTTAAAGATTCATATGTCCCTTCATTCTTCAATCACCATTCCAGAGAACATGCATCCATGCTGATGATGGGTTCTGCTCGATAACAATCCAAAGCAGAATGGATCAACGCATGTTCATTTTCATCATCTGAATCAGATGCCACCAGCAGAAGGTTGATTTTTTTTTTCTTTGGTGGTGGTGGTTCGGGTTCTGTAGCTTCCACATCTGAGTGTTGCTCTTTTAAGACTTCTGAAAGCATGCTCCACACCTTGTCCCTCTCAGATTTTGGGTGGCACTTCAGATTCTTAAAACTTGGGTTGAGTGCTGTAGCTATTTTTAGAAATCTCAGATTGGTACCTTCTTTGTGTTTTGTCAAATCTGCTATGAAAGTGTTCTTACAATGAACATGTGTTGGGTCATCATCCGAGACCGCTATAACATGAAATATATGGCAGAATGTGGGTAAAACAGAACAGGAGACTATGATTCTTCCCCAAGGTGTTCAGTCACAAATTTAATTAATGCATTTTTTTTTAACGAGCATCATCAGCATGGAAGCATGTCCTCTGGAATGGTGGCCAAAGCATGAAGGGGCAATCAAATGTTTAGTATATTTGGCACATAAATACCTTGCAACACTGGCTACAAAAGAGCCATGCGAACACCTGTTCTCAATTTCAGGTAACACTGTAAATAAGAAGCAGGCATCAGTATCTCCCATAAATGTAAACAAACTTGTTTGTCTTAGCGATTGGCTGAACAAGAAGTAGGACTGAGTGGACTTGTAGGCTCTGAAGTTTTACATTGTCTTGTTTTTGAGTGCAGCTATGTAACAAAAAAAATCTACATTTGTATTCTGTGTTGTAACAGAAATCAATATATCTGAAAATGTAGAAAAACATCCAAATATATTTAATAAATTTCCATTGGTATTCTATTGTTTAACAGTGCGATTAATTAAATTTTTTTGAATTAATCGTGTGAGTTAACTGCGATTAATTGACAGCCTTAGTTTTAGTGCTAGGTACAGGAATGGTCAGTTCCATACAGTTTTTTAGAGAGAGGGAGAGAGCATTAGGGAAAAACAAACTAGCTTGAGTTTACATTTATTGACTGGAAACAAGCAGTTTTAAACTGTAGAGAAACTGGACAGGCTTGCAAATACCAACAGGTGTGGCAAAAACTAGTACCATGAATGCTACTATCTGTTATATCTTAATTATAATACAGAGCTTGCATCTCCAGTTTGGCCACTAGATTCTAGTATTTGCTGAATTGAGACTAATTTCTGATGGGCTGTTTCGTAAGACTTTGTGCTTTCAGTAAAAGGCAACATTAGTGACTGTATTAAAACAGTCAAAATCATGCATAGAAAATCATATGGAATTTAAATAGGGACTAAACCAATAGAGCACTGCAAATATTGAATGGTGTTCTACAGAAATTACTTTAAAACCCTACAAAATTTAATAGGGAATGATATTCTCTTTCTCTATTTTTTTATTTTAAAAAAATGTAGAAAGATTATCATATCTCTTTAATTATATAGGTCTTTTCCATAAGTGGAAATTAGATAAGTCCTAAAACAAAAGGTTCTGTTGCTTCAGTTTTTTTAAGGTACTGGTAACATTTCAGATTCAAGGGGATTTCAGTAAAGTAGAGAGCATCTATGTGGAGAATTTACGTAATGGAATCTTTAAAAGCACCAAGATGAGCTTTCACCTTCAATGTGTAATTAGCTTTAAGACATTAGGCAAAGTCATATTGGCTTAACGTCATTATTTGAGGGTGTAGGAAGGTGTGGGAAGGACTGTGTTAGAGAAGGAGGACACGGGATCAGAATGCCCACTGTTACATTATATTTATTGTTTTTTAAGAGAAGAGTCTCCCTGCTTTTGGGAATCTGAGAAACAAAATGCTGAGAAACAAAAGGCTAACTGTATAGATTGCAATTGTGTGGGTAAGTTCAGCGCACACAGCAGTTCCCTAAAATGAGTGGCAATCCACTTTGGTCACAGCCCCATAAATCTTCAGTATCTTTAGACAGGGTCACATTCTAGCTTTAGATGGGCCTTAATCCTTTGTGTGTGTGTGTGTGTGTGTGTTATGCCTCTGAAGTGTACACCTTTAAACTTGCTGGTACTCGCTGCATTTCTAATAGAAATTAGATTAATCTAGGTAATCAAGATTTTTGTACAGCGTGACACTTGGTTACCACAATGTACAGCCATCCATTGCCTAAATAAAATCTAGAAGAAGAAAAAACTTTCAAAGAGGGCGTTTGTGAAATGCCCATAAACTAAAGGGAAGTGATAGAGCAGCAGGGGACGGGGTCCTTCTGCTAGAAGTCATGTAAAAACTGTTTAATTTTCACTTTACTTACCCTTGGAGTGTTTTTATGACATCATTCCTCATAAAGGTAGAAATGGATTACTGTGCGCACACAATGAATTTGTATGAGATACAGTGGATATCCCAAGAGTGGGGGAACAAGACATAATTTGGAGCTGGAGCCTAGAGTGATTTATGAAGGTCATTGTCTTACTAGTTCAGATACTTTCCATATGTTGTTGTAGAAACCCCCTTATGTATTGTATGTATAAAACATATGTAGTAAATTAGTTTCCATTTAATTTTTCCCCTAAATATGTTTTGGTTTAAAAATGACAGTGTCTGTTTAGTTGATCTGCAATGTCCTACCTTATTTTTAAAAGGAGTGCTTGAAATTGTAAAATTTTGAGATGACAATGGTGAGGTTTGCTTTGGAACCTTTGACAATACAGCTAGGAATGCCTTCAATACTAAAGCATCCCTTTGCATTGGATTTATGGCTTAACTTCTGTATCACGCTTAGCTGATATATAGTATGTTCTGTATCATGACTAAAGCCCTGAAGGTACTGACCTCTTACAGTATTAGGGAAATACATGAATTGTTCTTTTTGCAGCTGTTGCACATTAGATATCTATTTCCTTTTATTTAAAAAATAATTTGAAGATGGAACTGCTTCTATTAAAAGATATGCTATGGAAACATGATTACTAAAAACACTTTGGTATTTGAAGCACTAAAATTACCAATTTTAGCTTCTTATTAGGTGTAAAAATGTTTTTATTGTACTAAAGAGACTTTTATTTTATTTTACTGTTTGTTTAATATGTGAAGGGACACTTATTAACCAAATAAAGCAACATCATCCAAAGCAAGTTGGCCCTGAAGTACCTATTGAGTATAAATGGGGGAATAATTCATAATAATATTTATTCTGTGACTTTTGTGTCTTTCTGTTTGAAATTTTCTAGAGTTTATTCATTATTCAGAATTCACCAAATTCTGCAAAATTTCTGGGCTTGTAGTTTGCTCAGAAGTAATTTGTCATGGGTATTCAAAATACACCGTGCCTAACACAATGGAGTCCTGATCCATGACTGGGGCACCTAGGTACTATCACAATAGAAATAAATAGTAATAATAAAAATAATTAATGCTGTAAGTCACATGATACGTTCCTAAGCCCATTGAAGTCAATAGAAAGACTCCCATTGACTTCAGTTGGCTTTGGGTCAGGCCTTGAAGAGTATAACTCTTAGAATCAGTTTTTAGAATCTATGGCATTATACATTCAAAATTCAGTCTCCACAGATTTTTTGCATTATTTGCTTAGAATTCATTGTTTCAGTGACCATCCATTTAATCAAACTCATTTGCTAGAATATTTGTGGAAAGTGAATGTAACAGGAACATGAGCCCAATTGAAACAAATTTTGTTTAAAAATTTATTAGTGGCAACTTTTTAGCTGTGTTCTCCCAGATCTAGGACTGAGGATCAATGATTTTAGGCTTCTTTCCTCTCTGCAATGCTGTATAAGGCTTTTAAAGATACTCTGTAACTCAAGTACTGGGAATCTTAAAATCAGCTCATTGGCACAAAAAACTCAAATTCCAAAGATTTAAAATATTTTCATAAAGTTTAAATAACATCTGCAATACAATGTGTTAACTGATTCAGTTCCCTAGTTAAATCAACCAAAAATAAGCGGACAGCATGTTATTCAGCAAACATTTTTTTCCTCTTCCTTGTTGCTTCAATATGCAGCTGTGCAATATATCACTGTAGTAAAGTCACTTAGTGTACAATGCTAGTATGACTGAGGGTAAGTAGTACAGTAGCAGGTCTGTGGATGTCTTTCTCCATGTCCTGTGCACTCTTACTGTATTGGTGCCACATGGTTTTTTCAGGCTTCAACTGTGTGAATTTGCTTCTGTTATGGGAGAAGAAATGTGGCTAAAGTTCTAACATCTGTTGGAGCCCTGAGTAGCTTGTTGGATGAGCTCATCAGCAGGTAAGTCAGCTTCTCCTCAGCACCGCTAATGTTAGCAAGAGCCACTACTGTTCACCCACTGAGAATTACTAATGTATCTCAGTGGACACAGAAGTAAGTTAGTCAGCCAAATAGGTATTTTCCTTGTAGCCTAAGGGAAGAACAAACAGCTGTGAATGCAGCTTCCACAATTGTGTGCATGCACAGGACACAAGGAAAACCTTGCTGGGCTTTGTCTGGTTTACTCATTTGTCTGTTCACTAAGGATGAAATTCAGCCCTGTGCAGAGGACTGGAACAAGGTGTATGTACTCCTTAAATCTCAGTTAAAGCCCTATTTTGAGGTCTTAAGTGGTCCATAGATCCTGTGCTGGCCCTATGCACAGGGCTGAATTTTACTTCATAGGGCAAATTCTGCATCTGCCTCCATGGCTGAGGCTTCCATGTGGTTCCACTGCATGGGGTGTGATGAGGGAGGTTTTAGTGGGAATCCATGAGAGAATTCTGTGCAGCAGTAGGGCAGAGCAGGGAGGGAATAGTCATGCTCTGCAACAGCTCTCTGGCTTGAGGCACTGTCTTCCTTCTCCCCCATTCATTGTACATTCGACCAGAGCGCAGCCTGGCTACTGGGGCTGGGCTCTGGGTGGAGGATTTATCTCCCGCCATCTCTGTCCAAGAACTTGTCTAGTTCCTTCATGGGTCCATTATTCTTTCCTACTTTAATTGTACATCTGAGGAACTCATTGTTCTTTAGAAAAATATACTATCCATTCAGAAACTAACTTGTCATCTGCATTATGTGTATGTTTTATAACTCTCTTGAATGATTTTCGTAATAGTTTTTTCTCAGGACTGAGCTAAGGCTTTACAGATCTGCAATCCAGGAATTGCCATTAGTGTCACATAGGCCACCCTTGATTCCTTTATATAATAGCTATTATTTTAATCATCCCTTTCGTTGCTTCTCAGCACAGAGCATTCAGATACAATGTATACTTGTTACAGGTTTCAGAAATGAGGCAGTGTATGGGCTCATCGTGGAAGGTGCTGAGCACTTAGGCCCCAACCTAGAAAGATGCTTTAGTGCATGCTTAATTTTAAATTGACTTCAACTGGATTACTCAGATGCTTAAAGTTACACACATGCTTAAGTGCCTTCCTGGATTGAGAGCATAGTGCTCAGCACCTTGCAGGATTGAGGCCTATGTGAGCAAAACAGGGCCATAAATCAATACTAATATTAATACAATATTAATATAAACAGTATAGCCATTTTCCTCATAGGTTTAATGAACCACCAAAATGGTTTAACCAAAAATTCTTAGTTGGCTCTTTCTGAAAGCCCCAATTTCTTATTACAATATGAAATAGTGTCCTAATATTCTTAACTCACAACACTGACTCAGTAAACCTGTACCAAACAAACAAACAAAAAATCACCTGCAAAAAAACCGTACTTCAAGCAGAGGGTTTTTTTGTTTGTTTTTTGTTTACCCTGTAAAGAGGGAAGGGAGAAATGCCGGAGACTCCATAAAGCCCTCTCATGATGCAAACAATTAATGAGACTGTCTTGAAAAGCTTTGTGCAACATATTAAAATTGTTGTAGCTATTTAATTGCTTTTTAATTTCTGCTCAGAAGATTTATGCAGCCACAATACAAATGACTTCCTAATAATATGGTTGAATACATTTATAGGGCACTGATGTAGCCAGAAATTAATACGGAAAGTGCTTTGAGAATGGCCTTACTTTCAGGGGTCTGCTGATGGCTGCACTTATACTAATAAATAATTGTTGGAAGCAGGGCTTGATTTAGACTCTGAGAGGGACAACAGACCTTTCTTGCGTGGAGGAGATGACCATCTTTCCCATGGGGGACACGATGGAAACTCAATTGACAGTAGGAATTGTAGGGGAAACTGAGGCAGGACTTACTTGTATCACTGCGGTTGGCCACAGGAGGGCATCCTGCTGCAGGGTCTATTACAGGAAAAGATGTACAATAATAATTCTCTAAGACATGGGTAAGACCTTATTTGAAATACTGTGTACAATTCTGTCTCCTGATGGAGTCTGATAGAGGGCAGCTGGCCTCTGTAAAGAGCGGGCAGCAGCTGAGTAAGGGAAACAGGAAGGAGCAGCAGGTGAGCATTCTCTTCAGAGAGCTACATGAGACCCAAGAGAGCAGTAGTTGAATGCTGCTGGTGAAGAGACCTAACACAGAGGGAGAACTGTTGAGTGCTGTGGATGGGAGCTGCTGGGGAGAACTGATCAGAGTCCCAGCTGGGTAGAAGTCTCATACAGAGGCCCCTAGGTAAAAGGGAAGAATCAGTTCAGTCAATGAAGGTCGAGCCCACGAACAAAAGGATGATTCTGTAGGGGTTAGACTCATAGGCAAAGAGGTCTATGGAGGGGAACATTGCAGGAGCTCTCTTGCCGACCACCTGAGTTGAGGGCTATGGAAGAAGAGGTCCAAGAAACACAGACTTGTCAGAGGTGTGGAGGCCCTGGAATAGGGGCATAGGAATTGGAGAAGAGGACTTGTTGACTCTCCAGTGGCAACTCTGAAAATGCTGACCCTGGAGTGCAGGGCTGGAGGACTGCTGCATTTTAACCTGGCTTACTATTCTGTCTGTAGCACATAAATCTAGTTTCATATGGTTGTAATACTTTGGTCAACTTTTTGCTCTTGAGTTTAGTATGTGGGGGCTGGGTGGTGCTGGTTGCCTGTGATACAGGAGGTCAGACTAGATCAGTGTGTCTCAACCTTTCCAAAAGACTGTACACCTTTCAGGAGTCTGATTTGTCTTGCATACCCCAAGTTTCACCTCGCTTAAAAACTACTTGCTTACAAAATCAGACATAAAAATATAAAAGTGTCACAGCATACTATTACTGAAAAATTGGGTACCTTCTCATTTTTACCATATAATTATAAAATAAATCAACTGGAATATAAATATTGTACTTACATTCAGGATATAGCATATAGAGCAGTATAAACAAGTCATTGTCAGTATGAAATTTTAGTTTGTACTGACTTCACTAGTGTTTTTTTATCTAGCCTGTTGTAAAACTAGGCAAATATCTAGAAGAGTTTATGTAACCCCTGGAAGACCTCTGCGTACCTCCAGTTCCCTGGTTGAGAACTAGGGTTGCCAGGTGTCCGGTTTTCAACTGGAATGCCTGGTCGAAAAGGGACCCGGGTGACTATGGTCAGCACTGTTGACTGGGCCACTAAAAGTCTGGTCAGCCGCACAGCAGGGCTAAGGTAGGCTCCCTGCCTGCCCTGGCTCTGCGCTGCTCCCAGAAGCAGCTGGCATGTCCGGCTCCAAGGCACGGGGTGGCCACGGAGGTTCTGCGTGCTGCCAAAGCCCTGAGCTCTGGCTCCGTAGCTTCCATTGGCCAGGAGCTGTGAGGGCTGTGCCAGCAGGCAGCATGAAGAGCCCCCCCCCCCCGCCTCTTCACCTAGGAGCTGGACATGCCAGCTGCTTCTGGGAGCTGCACGAGGTAAGTGCCATCTGGTCAGAGCCTGCACCCCTCACCCCATCCTGCACACCAACGCCCTGTCCCAGCCTTGAGCTCCCTCCCACACTCCAAACCCCTGCCAGTTAGCTTCATTTCCCCTCTTTTTGGATGACAGTAGTACCTCTCTAGTTAGAGAGGTGTGAAATGAGATGTTACAATATTGTGGGCTTCTCCTATAGTACATGGCTACTACTAGGCAAGGAGTTTACCCTATTGTTCTTCTTTGCCACTACCTACTGCTATCATCTTGGTTGGTGATACTCCAAGCGTGATACTCTACTTGGTGATACTCCTTCTGGTTGGCATCCTCCTCTTTATCTACATCAAAAGTGAATGACGCTTCCGCAGAATAATCCCCCTCTCCAGATTCTGGGAGGTCGTTGACATCCTCTACAAGGACAACATGCTCCCTAGTCCTACTCTCTAACATGAGCTCCACTGTCCTTAATTGCCCACTTGCAGTTGGGAGTTGCCTCGCAATGGGAAAGCTACAGTACAGTGCGTCTCCTAAGCTGAGCCTATATCAAATTGCAGCCACTCGTAACTGTACCTCTTCTGGAGGCATTTAGTTTCTGCATGTCTAATGAATGACCTATGCCACTGCTAGTGCTATAGGACTTCTTCTGTGTGGGAGGCTGGGAGCAATTCATCAGGTCCCTGAGAGAACTGTGGGCCCTATGTCTAGAATAGCTCTCATGCCTCGGAAGAATAGAAGAGCCCTTTCATCTTCACAGGGCTGTTGTGTTCCCTCATAAAACTGTATACCAAGGGGCATAATTGTCAGAGATTCAAATCCAGGAGGTTCCTTGAGTCTATATTTCGAGTGGTGTTTAGTAGGGCAGTAATGTATGGCAGATATCTATACCTTTTCCTACGCGTCCATCATCAAAAGAATGGTCTGCTAAGTTGTGAAATCTTCATTTCTTGTGATGGTTCAAAAGAGAGAACATAGCTTGACTGTTGGATCCCAGGTTGGATTTGCAGCAGTGGTGGGCTAGGAAAACACACACACACACACATATGAAATTTTAATTTTACAGTTGAATAAATGTGCTCTAGAACCATTGAAACATGTTAAACGTGAATCTATGCCATGACACTGTCATTTTTCATAGAAGAACAATACTGGAACAGTAACGGTAGTTGTTTTATTTGTATATTTATTTTGTACTGTCTTCAGGTACACAAAAGAAGCATGTTCCAAAATCCTGAACCCTTCTACTTTGGAAAGGCAAGAAATTTTACTTCAATAAATATATATTGCCTCTTTTTTCCAGAAGGTGGCGCCTGAGAACCTGAAATGCAAACTCTAGTATTGATTTTAAAATCAAATTTGTGTATAAAGTGCATCCTTGAAACTGTTACCTTGGTGGTAACAATATAGTAGTTCTAACACATGTGGCTCAAAGCAAGGATGCTCACAACTCATCAGAAATAGAACTCATTCCAAATTTTTTTATTTCTTGGAAGTTATAAATGAAACAGAGTAGAACAATAGTCAATACCCTCCCTTTATTTCCCTAAAAGGTGTTGATTCAGGAAAACACTTAAATATTATCCTTAAAGCTTATGTGCTATCTTGAATAGGGATGTTTTCCTGGTTTGGGACCTAACTACTCAATTGTGTATGTACAAATCTATAATAACAACCCATCGCAATGAATGAAATTAAGTTCAATGGCATTAAGTACTTATTCCACATGGGAGTGGAAATGGCCAGTTTCTCCTTTATCCATAAGCCGACACTATAATTCAATTACCTTCTTTTAAACATTGTTGGAGGAAAGGCATTTCAAGCCAGTTCCAGTTACGCACAGTAGAATTTCAGTTAATAGTGAAGTTCTTGCTTGTTAATTTAATCTAATAGGGCTATATCCTAACTAATGGGACCTGGTGATTTCAGTAATGATTGCACATACACTGAATTATGTGTCATGGTTCAGGTGTCAGAAGCTTGACAGGAGTACACTTCCATGAACTTCCTATTCTGTGACCTTTTATTTACTGTCTCTCAGTACCTAGCAATTCCTTCCACCATAATTTAGTATGTGCTTCTAAAGACATTTTAAAGTTATTTAAAATATTCAATGACAGCTAGAGAGAGAGAGTTTATTTTACTCTCCTTAAGTCTTTTCTGTTATTACTTTCAATTAAACATTGGAAGGGGAAACAAGATCTCCTTGTGGCATATACATATCTACATTTAATAAACCTCAAATACAGTTGCTAAAAATTAATTACACTAATTTTCAAATAGAGCAAATGACTTAAAATGGTGAAATAACAAACTCTTAATGGGTCCTAGACCCTTTTTAGACCAGCTGCCACATTCCAGAAGAAACTTCTGCTGTGGATTCTATACTATTCAGTTTCTTATGACCTTCAGGATAATATTTTACCCCTGTGGCCATGGAGCCTACTGAGACTGGGAAAGTCCTATGGTTAGGTATTGCAAACACACTTTAGATGAAGATGTAGCTCTCTATTATTAAATATCATTACCAATGGACCTCGGTATTGACCACTGAGATAATTAATGGTAAAAGTGGGTGGGCTGTTCCCTGTAAATCCAGTTACAAATGGAGATGCTTCAAAGGAATTCTTCTTAGACTACATTTTCTTGAGATACACCCAGGTATTTTTGTCTGTACCCATTAGCCTTAGGTCACAAAGGGTGAGTATATTCCCTGGTTATAGCCTCCTGGCCAACTTCCCAAACGCTGGCTTCTTGCCTGATGGTTGTAATGTTGGGAACCAGAAGTGGGGAGGCATAACGTATGGGGAATATATTCTGAAAATTGAGAGCAGTGAGAAGCAGGCCTCAGACCTAGCAATTGTCCCAGCCTGTGCTGACTGCCTGGCTGCTTAAACTACATTCCTCCACAGCCTAATAACTGTATTTGTGTCCCCTAACCCTATTAGGGACTATACTTATTTTCATAAACACCAGATTTTGAGAGGGGTGCCCAGCTGGCTGTGCACATGCACAAAAACCTGATTTACCCTTGGACATCAGGCATGTATACTCATATGCTAGGGGCACACAATTAATCCTCCATGCCTAACACTGAAGATCTGGCCCTATAATATTACAGCAGGATTTTAAATGGATGCAATCCAATACAGGAGAGCTGGTTGTCTCATGTCTGTATTAAGGGTCAAACCACACATCAATGAATCCTTTTCCCATTTCCTACCCATGAAAAAGAAGCTACAGCCTACCAGCCCTCCTTGTAGGGGGAGAGGAGTAATTGTCTTCTGCCTTTCCATGCTCCAGAAAGTGCTGCTCTATCAAGACTTCCTTTTTCAGAATGGAAAAACAAATATGCAGATAATGGGCTTTCACCTCCCTTGCAACGGATCTAGTCACTTACACCTGTGCCAAGTGGGTATAAAACATTAACATGTCTAAATGGCAGCATTTTACACGTACGTACCATAGGTGTAGATGTGAAGCAAAAGGCAATGGTAAGTAAGGGCCATTGTCTTTTAATAGGGTTCTGAAGGCAGCTCATACTCCACAGAGAGGTGTCAATATGAGCTATAATATTGAATTAACATATGTTACAAAAAAGTAAATGCTTCAGGAGCGAATGACCAAAAAATCCAAACCAAACAAATAAAATAACCCCAGTGAGGGCTGCCAGTGAATTTAATGAAAGTAGGACTGGAAAATGTCCCTCAAGCCCCACACCATCCCTGAAAGGCAATAGCTGCCAAAAATCCCATTTGCGGCCCCCTCTCTGTTATCAAAATATCTACAATATGTTTTCATAGCTCAGACACACGAAAGCACACAGATTCTTAAAATAAAAGTTAATAAATCTCAAATTAAATATAACCTTCTTACCAAGTAATAAATAGTATATTTTGATGCACAACTGATATTTCAAGTCTACCGCAAGTCCCAGAAGCATGGATTCTCTAAATGAATGCATTCCAGCAAATACCAAACAAAAATAACTTCTCAACAGAAGTCTCTTGGGCTAAGCAAAATACCAACCGCCTGAGGACAATCATGCAGGAGAAAGTTAGTAAATAACTCATCATAAACTCCAACTTCTTCCATGGATGCAGCCAATAACCATCATGCATGGATGGTGGTGAGAAAAGCAAAGATTATTTTCATCTTCTCTGTGTGACAAATTCCTTTGCTCTCCAGATTAAATGAAATAAAGTCCTCCACTGCATCTGGTATAATAAAGTTATGCTGTTACCCTCCTCCAGGCCAGATGAGGCAATCAGAAATGGACACTTTTCCCTTGCAGCTGCTGCTGCTTCTTTTAATCAAAACTGCTCTGTGTTGTTAGCAACTGTAAATCTGAAGAGGGAAGTATTTTTAGGAGATGTACTAGACATGTATCATGATAAACATTCAAGACATTCTCTATGCCTTATTTTTTTTTTTTTGCATTTCCCAAGTACATATGAGAATCTAGGATCCTGATCCTTTTTTAGAGGGGTTGGAGGTTTTCTGTAGCAAAGGAGTGGTGTGCTTGTTCAGTGTATCACAGGATATCATGAACATTATTAAAGCAAATGGCTTCATGATCAAGGATCAAACATTTGCAAGCCCATCAGAAGTGTGATAGCTCTTGATGGATCTTATGTTATTGGGACCAGCCTTAAATCTGTTCACCCGCTCACCAATCAAGTCCATAAAGAGACTGAACAATGTCTGTGCTGTCAAGCCATCAGAATCCTTAAGGATTCTAGTAAAATTCAAATGATTGGGCCTGAATATACTTTGCTGGTCACCAGTCTTGTTCTTAATAATTTCCAATTGTTTTGTCAAACTTTGGTTCTTGTTTAGATGCTTGGTCTCTCCACAATCCTTTAAATAACTGACACTATGTTCTAGATAATGAATTCTCCAGGCAACATTTTTAAACTCAGCCTGCACATCAGTTTAAATTCCAAGGCAATTTCATTACACTGTTTCATGGTATCATGACTGATTCTTGCTCTAATTTGAGAAAGTAGTACTATAGTTGTTTGTTCCACTGGAAAAGAGTTTGGGAAACTAGGACCACAGAGATTAAGCGTCTGAGTTGGTCTTTTATCCAGGCAGTTTCCTATTAAGATTTGCTTCATCATGGCTGTCCAAAAGGTTCATCTGGAGCCCTAAACCTACCAAATCAGCTAGGGCCACAAATACTGAGCACAGTTGGCATGTGCATAGCCCACATTCCAAGCTGACTTCACACTTTATATCCCCAACTTTATTTGTATTCTTTGAGTGAGTAGTGGCCTTGTCCTTTTCTACCTGCTACCTACTCTGGTCTGGTAGCACCTCAAGTTGTTTATTTGGGGCTGGTGCTTCCTACTGTGGTTAGCAAGAGTCCATAAACCGTATGTGTTGAGTGGGCAGCAGCCCAATATGCCAGCTTCCTTGAAGAAGCAAATTGGGAGGACCTAGCACCCACAGTCCATCTTGAGGAAAGGTCATTTTCTTATTAAATTGCATAGATTTCATAGAGTTTATGGTCAGTTGGTACCATCAGATCATCTGTGGTATACAGAAGGTCAGAATAGGTCACTGTGTTTGCTTGCCCCCAGTTCACCAAGAGATCCAGATGAGTCTGTATCAGTTACCCTTTTTATATTTTGGCACAACATTAACTTTCCTTCCAGGCTTCTGGAACATAGCCAATGTTGCAAGAGTTATTGAAAATCAACATTAATGGTCCAGTGAGCTCCTTGGTCAGCTCTTTTAAAAGTTATCTGCATGTGCTGATTTTAAAATGTCTAACTTTAGTAGCTGCTATTTCACATGCTCCTAAGTTACTAGAGGAATGGAAAGTGTTCATCATATAATACAGCTACCTTATCTGGCTTTTACCAAAATGCAGAACAATAATATTTAATTATATGTGTCTGCTTTTTCCAAATTATTATTGACAGTACTACCATTTCCATATAGTAATGGAACAATACCTTTGTTAGGAATCTTTTTGTTCCTAATATATCTAAAAATTCTCCTTATTGCCCTTAACTCTGCTGGCCATAGATTTCTCCTTGGGTCTTTTTGTTTCTCTTATCAATTTTCTGCAATTCTTACCTCTGATTTATGTTCACTACTATTAGCTTCTCCTTTCTTCCATTTGTTATATATGTCTTCTTTTTTGTTGTTGAAGGGATTATCTCTGAGCCCTTAGTCCCTCTATGAATCACTGTTTTCAAGGCAGAGTCACCCATCCGGTAGAGGGAACCCAAATGTATTACCTTGCATTTGGCTGTATTAAAACACATTTTTTTGGACTGTCACCATTTAATCAGATTCTTCGGATCATGCTGCAATAGTAACCTGTCCTTCTCATTGTTTACTGGCCCCCCAAACTTTGTCACCCTGAGATGAGGGATTAAGGCTACCAATCCCCGAAAACAAAAGTAAAAGAGTTGCCCCAAGGATGGGCTGGGCAGGGGTGGAATGGGAAAGAAGGCTTTCTGGGAGATCTGAGTTCTAAAGAGCCACTAACTCCAAATTAACAAGCAGGCTTGGTCTAATGCCAGTATCCGTGACTTAACACTGCACGTTTGTTTCCTGTAACCCACGTAAACTGAGATTCAGTCCTTCCCATCGTTTAATGGAGCAAACTCATATGTAGTTTTGAGACAGCTATGAATGCAAAAAATAAAGAGTAATCCCATTAAAATGAGGTTAGAGGGCTTCCTAGTGTGACATGCTGGTATCTGCCTCCTTCCTGCTAGTGTTCTTTTGAGTTTAGAGAGACTGAATGATCCTGGTTAAGCCTGATTATTATTGTTATATCATCAAGAAGGACTTTTTCCATTATCAGAAGTAACTGAGAGTCCTGTTTCTTTTAGGCCTACTAGGTCTAGAGCTTAAAAAGCCCATACCATGAAACATTGAAGTTTTCTGTGCCTCCTTGGAAGTCATTCTTCAACCTCTGTGTTCCTACCTACTTGATCTTGGATATCCCAAAGTCCCTTTGGGATGTAGCAAGGTTCAATGACTAGGGCACAGGCCTAATACCCATGAGGTCTGGATTCTAGTCCTACTTCTGCCAATGGCCTTCTTGAACAAGACACTTAATCTTCCTAAACCTCATTTCCCCCGTCTATATTATTGCTAGGCATAATACAAACACATAATAACAATCCTTGCCCTGAAGGACTTGCAATCTAAATACACAAGTGACACAAGGGAAGTATTCTCCCCATTTCACAGGGGGGGAACTGAGGCACAGAAAGATTAAGTGATTTGCCCTTGATCACAATGGAAGTCTGTAGCAGAGCTGGGAGGTGAAGTTAGATCTCCTGGCTGTTTAGCTAGTGTTGTAACCACAAAACCTCATCTCCTGATATCTGTAAAATTATACTTAATTTTGTAAAGTGCTTTGGTGAAAAATGTATGTAAATATTATAACTATTCTCCCTGTTGAGTTAGTAGTGGATGCTTTCTCTTATCTTCTGCAGAGCCAGCAGTAACTAATCCATTTGCTTTCTGGTTGTGGATGCACAGGTTTCTTCCTATTCTAGAAATATATCAGCTGATGAGATTCCTCTGTACAACCCGCCAGGATATTGTAAGACACACACGACTCACTCTTCTAGGTCAAGAATAGATAACTGGCTCTGTGGATGAAGGGAAAGCAGTGGACGTGTTGTTCCTTGACTTTAGCAAAGCTTTTGACACGGTCTCCCACAGTATTCTTGCCAGCAAGTTAAAGAAGTATGGGCTGGATGAATGGACTCTAAGGTGGATAGAAAGCTGGCTAGATTGTCGGGCTCAACGGGTAGTGATCAATGGCTCCGTGTCTAGTTGGCAGCCGGTATCAAGTGGAGTGCCCCAAGGGTCGGTCCTGGGGCTGGTTTTGTTCAATATCTTCATAAATGATCTGGAGGATGGTGGGGATTGCACCCTCAGCAAGTTTGCAGATGATGCTAAACTGGGAGGAGAGGTAAATACGCTGGAGGGTAGGGATAGGATACAGAGGGACCTAGACAAATTGGAGGATTGGGCCAAAAGAAATCTGATGAGGTTCAACAAGGATAAGTGCAGAGTGCTGCACTTAGGACGGAAGAATCACATGCACCGCTACGGACTAGGGACCAAATGGCTCAGCAGAAGTTCTGCAGAAAAGGACCTAGGGGTTACAGTGGATAAGAAGCTGGATATGAGTCAGCAGTGTGCCCTTGTTGCCAAGAAGGCCAATGGCATTTTGGGATTTATAAGTAGGGGCATTGCCAGCAGATCGAGGGACGTGATCGTTCCCCTCTATTCAACACTGGTGAGGCCTTATCTGGAGTACTGTGTCCAGTTTTGGGCCCCACCCTACAAGAAGGATGTGGAAAAATTGGAAAGAGCCCAGCGGAGGGCAACAAAAATGATTAGGGGACTGGAACACATGAGTTATGAGGAGAGGCTGAGGGAACTGGGGATGTTTAATCTATGGAAGAGAAGAATGAGGGGGGATTTGATAGCTGCTTTCAACTACCTGAAAGGGGGTTCCAAAGAGGATGGATCTAGACTGTTCTCAGTGGTAGCAGATGACAGAACAAGGAATAATGGTCTCAAGTTGCAGTGGGGGAGGTTTCGGTTGGATATTAGGAAAAACTTTTTCACTAGGAGGGTGGTGAAACACTGGAATGCGTTACCTAGGGAGGTGGTGGAATCTCCTTCCTTAGAAGTTTTTAAGGTCAGGCTTGACAAAGCCCTGGATGGGATGATTTAATTGGGGATCGGTCCTGCTTTGAGCAGGGGGTTGGACTAGATGACCTCCTGAGGTCCCTTCCAACCCTGATATTCTATGATTCTATGATAACTCTTTCTACTCAAGAAATGGGTCTCAGTAGCGAGTTTCAACAATTATTCTGCTTCTTTTTCAACACTTGTGCCACCCTCAGCTTTTAAGAGTACTAGCAAAGGCACTCAGTGCAACAAAGTGTTTTGGAAGTTAAAGTATACAACTAAAAAGCAACAGTAGGAAAAGAGGGGAGGTCAAGCCATGTAATTAAGACCTGGATCAAACAGCTGCAAAGACTCAGAGTGTTCAGATTAGTGTTTTGCTTTCAAAGTTGAACAGGAGAAATTTACTACTTACTGGGGCGGAGTCCCTTTTTATTTTAATTGATGTGAACCGGGGAGTAACGCCACTGATCTCAGTGGGGCTGTGCTTCTGTAAAATTGGCGTAAATGAGAGGCGAATCATTTATCTTCATTTATATAACTCAATACTATTCTTTATTAAGGAAACTAAGAGGGAATTTGTCATGATCTGGGAATGCCTGTTCTCTCTCTCTCTCTTTCTTTACTTGCCCCTTATTGACTGCATAGTTTTTGCTGTTAAAGATAACTCATTAGTATATAATCGCTATAGAATGAAACAATAGAAAATTGAATCTCCACGTTTTGTTGATTTTCTATTACAGGAGATTCTTTGCTTTTTTCATACTATAAAATTGGGTTTATGTCAAGCTATTTTAGTGGACCTGTAATAAAAAACAGAAAAACATCTCCCTCAAAAAGTTTTTGCTAGGGCCCTGTTAAGATAATGGGTAAGGTCTGGAAAACTCAGAGGAACAGACTTTCTGTTTCCAAGGTCCAGAAAAGTCAAGTCCCTTGTGATTTACAGGGTTAGAGGTTTTCATCATGGGACTTAACCAGATGCAAAAAGTCAGCCTTACTTATTCCAAATTCTACTCCTTTTTAAAATCTATTTTCCTGCAGCTGAAGCTTGTGGATACATTCAGGATACACCCTGACTTCAATGAACCATCCACTGAAATATCAGCACAAAAGGGCTTGATTCATATGAAATCAATCTTTTCAAAGCATTTTTACTGTAACATATTACAAAACATATCAGATTAATGGAAAAATACAGTTGTTTCCTTTTCTATTTTGTTATAAAACAGGAAAAACTAAGCCCAGGCAATTAACAATACAGTTAAACATACTGGACATACGAATTCTCATCAACATTCAAAACCACAAATGCCTGAAATGAGATAACAAGAACATAAACATAAGGAAAGGGGATACAAGAGGAGAACAGAGTAGCAATTGATAATACATTTGTATTTAAAATCTTCTGATATCCATCTCTCTCTCTCTCTCTCTCTCTTCCTTCCTTTCAAATTAACCTATATCAAATAATTATTTTGTGTGAGTGTTCTGAGATAATTACATACCATCAACATATGAAAGCTGTATCAGCCTAGGTTTTCAATAGGGTTTCAATGGGACAAATCATGTCTAAAGTTAAATATATACATAAGTCATTGCAGGATCAAGACCTAAATAAATGGCCTGATTTTCTAAAGTGCTGAGCACCCAGCAGTTCCCATTGAAAATTATATTTGCTAGTTAGCCCAGCCAGCAGATGGATTTTGTGTGTGCAGAGGAGGGAAAGGAGATTGTAAAATGATTAACAGACAACATGAATGGGCCTTCAGTTCAAAGCCATTTTATGCAAGTTTAATGGAAAATGATGATTAACTACAATTTTCAGTCCAATTTAAACGTAACACAAACATAAATGGTGATAACAATTTTATCTTAAACTTTTTTCTCCCATAAGTTTTTATTTCAAATTATCCTTTTTTTTGATGGAGAGAAATGTACTTTAAGGATCAACTTGTAGAAAATGTCTTTTCTGGCACAGATTTTTGTCATTCTTTCCCCTTGTGGGCAATAGAATACTATAGGATTTTTAGCATAAATGGAATAGTTAAAGCACAATGAAAAGACATAGTAGATAAAAGCCATATAAAATTTATAAAAATACTAAGTTACATCTTATGTTTCCACTATATCTCTTGTAAGAACAATGAACTTCAAAGCAAAATTCTACAGTATTATTTTCTACTTATAAACATAAGTCTAATGAGTCTGCTATTTATTAGTTACAGACTGCTATAAGTATATGAACTTTGCTTTTTTCCTTGCCATTAACATTCCTAACTTTTAACATGCATTTAAATACATTAAACATTTGGATAGCGTGCCAAACTCCCCTAACTACCTATTTCTTCAAAGGTCTGTACTAGTCCAGTCTCTCTGACAAATAATATTAATTCTTAAAAATATCTAACTATTGTATGAGTATCATACGCTATATTTTAAAAACTTTTAAAATAATTTATCTGTGAAACTTGTTTTGATATCTCATGTTTAAAGGGCTACTATTAACTTAAAAACCACACTTCTGTCTGAATTTTTTTATCTACAATTTTACAGTAGCAATCTAAGGGCGAGATCTTGGCTTTGCCACAGCCCTGAGGTATGGAACAGTATGGAAGCTACCTCTTAAACTCCTCTGTGGCTGCATAGTTCCAGGCGCAATCTAGCTTCTTGGTATGCAGTCAGATTCACTGTTTTGTCTATTGATCTGTATACCGGTAGTCAGTCAGTTTTCCTTCTTGTTGGTTTAGGTCTTTCATACATCAGCAGGTAAGAGAAAAACATTCTTAAAAATAGGAAACTGATTGTACAACAACAAGGTAAATTGTCTTGAAGACTTGGGATGGATGTAGTATCTGAAACTAATTTTAACTCATGAAAAAATTACTAGTTTTCAAATTGATGGTGTCCCTTGAGCTATGCTTATTATGTGGAAATATTTCTTTGCACATGAATGCATAGTGTCCCATCTGTACTTACAGTGCTGCATATCAGCTATATATGTGCACATATATAGAAATTCATAAATATGTATGCAGAGTACATAAAAGTGAGAATTACAGAGGTAAATTACCATATGAGACATAAAGCTTCACAGTTTGTGGGGCTTCCAAACATCATTTAGAAACCACAGAAGTGAAACTGTATTATACTGAATATATCTTATATGTACTATATAATATAGTGACCCTACAAAAAGACTACAAATATTTAGGTAGGTAAGTTTAAGGTTTGCTAGATTAGATATAACATTTGCACACACTGTGAAAGGAATGTTCTACACTGTGCAGAACAAAATACTACCCAGAATACATACATCAACCATTCAAAAATCCAAAAAAGAAACTATTTATGATAATAAAAAGTATTTCAAAACAGGAAAGGAAATTACAGATTGTGAGGTCATTAAATTCTGAATGCATAAAGCACCCTGAAAGTGCATGATTAAAAAAATCTGTTCGGGATATGACAAGGGGGTAGGAATGCCGCTTATTATCCCTCTTGGAACAACAGTAGAATCTCCTATTAACTCAGTAAAATACCTCTTTGTGTGTCTTAGGCAAAGTGTTTCTGAGAAAGAGCTATACAACATTGCCATGTGAATTTTAACTGGACATCACTCTAGTTTTAATCCTATGTGATTTCTCTTATCTAAATTTACAATTAAATAACCTTGTACTATTATCCCGGGAAACTGAGCTGGCAGGGAACCCATGATTAATGTGTGTGGTTACAAAAGTTTGCCTCAGAGAAGTTATTTGGAGAATCATGAAGGCTGACTGATGACTCTGTATATGAGACATAGAGGAGAAGAGAATTAGCCATACTTTGATGAGCAATTTTTATCTGAAAAGGCATTATTGGAAGTGGGTGCTTAAAGAGAATATTGCTTAAATATTAGTGCTTGTTTGGCGACAGGAAGAACCATTGGTTTGGCAGAAATGGTATTTGAAAAGGAATGTGCTTTTGTTTTGCTGTTGAGTGGATTTCACACAAAGAAAATAAGTATCTTGGTCTGATCTGAAAGATGAAGTCATCCCAAATGTTAATTGAGACTTGACATGTGAAACTACAAAGCCAAGAAGGGCTCCAGGATAAAGAAGTTTTATTGGTTACAAATGGGCACTGGATGTGAGACTGAATAGTGAACTAACAGGCTGAAACAGACTACTTTATGCTATGAAAGAAGAGAACAAGTTTTTCTGTCATACTGCAGGTAATGTTTCAATGTTCTGTACCAATTGTTATTGACAGGGGAGCAATGCCTTTGGTAGTATTCATTTTGGCGTATTTATTTATTTTTTTTTTACTTCTATTGTTTGATTTCCCCCCTCTCTATTTCTGTACGATTGCCAAGACAACCTGAACTGAGAAATGGAACCCATAACTAGAATAGTTAGTGACAGACACCTCAGAGAGGTTTCATTCTGATCTTGTGAGGCAGAAACAGGAGTAGTAGGCTATGGTTTTAATGATGGCCATGAAGGTTCTGGCAGGGAGAGGTGGAATACAGGAGGGATTCAGTGGAGCGCCAACATCTGGAAAACCAGAATCACCTGACAGTCAGTGCAGGCATCTAAGATCTTAGGAAGCTGAGCTCCTCTCCTCTGCACCTCCCAGAGTGGCGTAATGGTGTACCTTTTTGATAGCCTGAAGAAGCCAACAAGTAGTCACAATGTACTGTGTAGAAACAGGTCAGCTTGTGCCACAACAGCTCGAGGAGCATAGAGAACAAGGGTCAAAGGTTTCCTGGAGGATGATGGGAGAAGACATGATAGAAGGGATCCTGACTGGGATTCATTAAGACAATGAAAATTGTATATGCCTGATGTATAAACATTTCACTGGGAACTTTGGTATGGAAGAAAGTATGTGCCTGCCATGTACAATTTTCCAGCCACTATCAGTTTTCTTTTTCATGGCTCCTGATATTACCTTTTTCAAAAGAATATTTCACCCATTTTTTAACAACTTACAGTTAAGGCTACTACAGTAAAGAAAGTTACTCCTAAAAGTTGAAAAAGTATGGAACTGACCAGAGACAGTAATTTACAGATATATTTTATTACTATTACAGCACATACATTCTTTCCAATAATATAAAGATAAGAAAATTCATGACATCTTCCTATAACACCTTTACTTCTAATCCTTTGCCACAACTGATATTTGTAAAGGAATATGTTTTGTTTTGTTTTATTTTAAACAAGTGGAATTCACACACAAACTATCTTGATCTGATCTGAAAGATGAGGTTGTCCCAAATGCTAATTTGTGTAATATAGTTGTTCAGCAATTAATATAAAATGTAGTTGTATAGGGAGAATAAATAAACAAACAATAAGGTTTAGTAACATACTTTACATATTAAAGTATCTTAGTGATGTATATGTTAAAGGATGGATGTGAAATGCTTGGTAAATGTCTTTATAAGATTTTAAATTGCATTGATATGTTTTAGTCATTCAGTCAGAGTTAAGGCTTTTAAGGTGACTTTTCATGTCTATTTTATTGGTAAACAAATGTAGGAACTGCAAGGTTAAGACTTTTCCAACACTTTTAATACTTAAAAATTGTTTTTGATGTTCTTGTTATATATTTTGAATAAGGATTGTATTTACAGTAACCTTAACTGTAAATCAACTAAATTTGTGGGGATTATGGAGAGGAAGGAGCTTCTCTATAATTAGGTTGTAACTCATTCCCATTGTAAAGCTTTATGTCAGCTATCCTCTGTAACTATGGCATGGAAAATTGGTTTGGCTCAAAAATTACCGCATTTACTCAGGAACCAAAGGAAAATGTTTTTACATTACCCTCATTTGAACTTAAACTTTTGCCTCACATTTGTCTTCCTCTAGGTCAAAAATGGTTTGTTGTCCGTTCAGACTTTCAATTTAGATGAATTTTCTCATGTGCCAGTTATATGTGAAGAAAATACTTTTTAGTAAAAGTTATGCATGATTTTTGTTATGGACAGTTCTGTATAGAGAATGCATAACTGCATTGCACTGTGGGGCGTGTTTGCAACTGGAGGGTTTGGATGCTGAGTAGGGAACAGCTGGGGCTTTTGGTACCTGGGTAGGTGTGGAAGTGACTTAGAATTGAGGGATAAAGCAAATTAACATCTCTGAAATGATCAGCAGTGAAATAGTTAACTATGGAATGTGGTCGATCACACCTCTCTTAGATTTATTGTTTCAGACAGTTTGCCAGCTCAAGCAGACATCACCTTATTGGTTTGACTCAGAGCCTATTGGAAGGCTTTCACAGTCACCATAAAAGCAAATTTTGAAATGAAGGCTTAGTTTTCTGATGACTATATTGCAGCAGGAGTTCTTTTCTCTGGAACCATGAGCACAAGACTGTAAGCTTTTATACCTGAACAGGGTTTGTATTTTTTATTTTTCATCTCCTTGTATTATCTCCCCCACAATATCTATAAACCAACTCGACTTCACATCCATCTCTTCCCACTAGGAAACAGAATTATCAGGATGTCCTTAGAGTTGCTCCAGACTGTGTAATACAATGAATAGTTCCAGAAGTAGATGATCCACCCTTGAAGTTACGGTAGATTTTATTAACTTCCAAATGATCATTTTCTACCCTGTTATATCCATGCAAATCCTCTCATTTCACTGGTGTTTGAGTGTAAAGGAGAGCAAATTTTAGCCCAGACTATATATTTTTATTTCCTTCTTAAAACCATGTATTTTTTAACTGATTGACTGGAGGGAGTTTAAAGAGGACATGTTAATACTTAACTGCATTGCAATAAATACAGACTTTTTAAAGTTCTCTTTCACTCAGATTGGTCTGGATCTCAATAGCCTAGTTTATTTTTGATTATAGAAATTTATTTCAGTGAAATCATTCCTTTATCAGCAGGATCTCTCCACATTTGGTTAAGTTAAATAGCTTAAGAAACCACAGTGTTTTTTTTCCCCAAGTGCTTTGATCAAAGTCACATTTAAAAAAATGTTTTATTGAATTGAGCTGGATCTCATTAATATAGAAGTGATTATATTAAAGTCTTTAACATTTAACTATGACAGTACACTAGCCAGTCCCAGCTTCAGTTTGACTGCAAGAAAGGGCCATCTTTCTAAAAATCGCCTTTGCTGCCGTTTGCTGTGTGTGCACATGACTCAGAGGCTTCAGCTTGCACTTTCTTTCCATTATTCTCTTGATGATAAATTCAACAGTGATTATATTTTCCTTTGTTGGTTTCTCCTAAAGTTTTAGCTCTTGGCAGATATAGCAGGCAGATCAAAGATCAAAACTATATGTGTTATTTTGGCTAACACTGCCACTCCATCATGTAGCTTCAGATCTTAAAGCAGGTAGCTTTACATTGGCTCCACCAAGGCAGATCAAGAATGTGGATGACAAGTTTGTTTTGCCAAACAACTTTCCACATGGTCTGACTATCTCTCTCACATGTCTAAATCAAGAATAACTCCACTGACCTTCAGTGGAGTTATCAGTGTGAAACTGGTGTGGGCCTGATTTTTCACCTACACTAAGCATATTTACATATCACTCTGACAGCGTAAAGGGGTCTTAAAGTGGGTATAAACTTATATTATGCCCATTTTAAGCTACTTTTACTACCAGAGCTGTGTAAAGAGGCCTTTGTATAGAAAAGAATCAGGTTTGTGTGAGATCAGAATAAGGCCCATAGTTCGGGTTGCCAGGTGTCCGGTTTTTGACCGGAATATCCGGTCGAAAACGGACCCTGCCGGGTATGGTCAACACCACCGACTGGGCTATTAAAAGTCCAGTTGGTGCAGGACTGGCAGGCTCCCTACCTGGTGCCGTGCAGCTGCCAGGAAGTGGCGACATATCCCTCCACCACCTAGGCGGAGGCGCAGCCAGGTGGCTCCACGCACTGCCACTACCCTGAGCACCGGCTACACAGCTCCCATTGGCTGGGAACCACAGCCAATGGGAGCTGCGGGGGGAGCACCTGCAGGGGGGAGTGCGTGGAGAAACCTTGCTGCACCTCCGCCTAGGAGGTGGAGGGATATGTCACTGCTTCCCGGAAGCCGCTTGAGGTAAGCGCTGCCTAGAGCCTGCAGCCTGAGCCCACTCCCCCATACCTCAACTCCTTGGCCCAGCCCAGAGCCCCCTCCCATACTCTGAGCCCCTCATCCCTGGCCCCACCCCAGAGTCTGCACCCCCAGCTTGAGCCCTCTCCCCAGCCCGGAGCCCCCTCCCACACCCTGAACCCCTCATTTCTGGCTGCACCCCGGAGCCTGCACCCCTAGCTGGAGCCCTCAATCTCTCCCACACTCCAACCCCCTGCCCCAGCCCACTGAAAGTGAGTGCGGGTGGGAGAGAGCGAGCAATGGAGGAAGGGAGGATGGAGTGAGCGGGGGGCAGGGCCTCGGAGAAGGGGTGGGACAAGGGTGTGCAATTAAAAAGTTGGCAACCCTACCCATAGTTGTTAGTTAATACACCTCTTTAGCTACAGCTCCATATTCTCTCCCCTCCCCCGACTTGTACAAAACTGATGCAAGCATTCTGTAGATGTGTGAAGATTTTCTTAAACTCAGGGTCAGATTCTGCAAACCTCTATTCCTGCCCATAGTCACATTCAAATAATCTATGATGGGTTTCCAGGACTGGGCCTTTAGTTTAACTTGTAGCCATTCAGATTGCAGACTAAGCAAAATGTATGCATACGTAGTCAATGTTTGTATTAGAGCTAGGCCTGAGCTGAGAAGTTCAGATTAATGTTTGGACCCAAACTTCCTCTAAATTCAGGGATGTTCACATCTGGGATTCTGGTCTAGATTTATTTCTAGTATCCACCTTGATATATAAGTCTAGTTTCTTACTCCTCTACACTGCTCAGGCAGCACAAAGAGACTTAAATCTGCTTGCAGCTAGACAGCTGAGAATTCTGGTTGGGGGTGGAGGGGAAGGGGAGGGAAGAGACCTCCCAAGAGGTATAAAGGCAGTGTAGCCGCCCTCTGCAGGAACAGCCCCCCTGTTCCTGGCATAGGAGGCACGCTGAAGGTGGAGAGCAGGTGAGGTTGGCGGAATGCGGTTTCTAAGCTTGCTTATGGCTCCTTAGGGACTATAGCTAGGTGTCATAAGCAAGAGCAGCCCTATGACTCTTCCATGGTCATTTGGCTCATTTAAAATGATAAGATTCCTTCTCAAGTGTTTCTTTAGTTCTTGGTAAATGTTTCTCCTACATTTGAATGCTCACTAACCTTCACCAGGTTCTGTTTTACTCCTCTACTGGATTATTTCCTGTTCTAAACTATATTCCTAATTTGAGATCCTGAACATCTCTGCTGTTGATCCCAGTCTTGGCATAATTACACTTGGCAAGGTCTAGGTTGCTTAGTAATTGCAGTGACTGAAAGGACGTTTCAGGAAAGTGTTTCCACTGCTTTGTAGAATCACAAGTTAAGAATGTGTTACTAGAATACTTTTTTCTATTATCCTGTGTATATATAGTTTATAATTCCAGCTACTTAGTTTGAGGAAAACATTGAATTCACAAATATACACATGCACTCTCTTCACAACATATGTGTAGGTGAATTGCAAGTAAGATGGTAGTAATCATTAATGGATGCAAATGTATTTATAAGGAATTCAAGTTAGGCTTTCTATATGGGCGCTCTCTTTACTAATTATACAAAGACACGTCAGACATATCAGAAAAATGTCAGACATGCTCGGAAGCATTGTACAATGCACATAGAATGTCTTACTTGTGTTTAGTCTGAACTTTTACTCTGAACCTTTTATGGGCTTGTCTTTGGAACTATCTAGGGTGAAATCCTGACCCCCACGGAAATCAATGGTAAAACTTCCATTTATTTCAATTGGGCCAAGATTTCATCCCCCACAACTTCCACAGCACAAATGCCTAGATAGTGTATTGAATGGTGGGGGCCATTACATAACTGATGCTCAAAGAGGGACTTGAACTCCTGTGGACTTCTGATACTAAAGATGAACTTCCCTAAAGAAGAGAGCATGTAACATGCTTGTAAATGTTTCTCCCCCACCCCCACCCCCCGCAGTATGTAGACTGTATAGAAGATAACAGCCCTCTAATACTGTTGTAACTCCAGTGAATGGAGTTTCTCCTTTAGCTCAAGAGATAGGGTTCTGTGCTAGTTTAAACCCTGAGATGGTCTTGTGAAGGAGAATGTTACATCTTGAGCACTGATAGCTTCATTACCTGATTTAATGTGGATCAAACCCAGGGTCTTTGAAGCTGGTTATTTTATAACTTGGCCTACCCAGGGTGTATCTCTCCGCTCAAAGACATTATGCCCCATACCGAGGTTTTTGTTTTTGCTATGTTGCAATGTTGGCACCCAGTGTCTTCAGAAATACACTATTGTTCCACAACTCCTTGTTGCACATCAGAAAAAAGAATAGTGAATGTACCTTCATATTTATTCTAGATCATCTGCTGAGAGTGGTGTAAATAGGACCAAAGTTTTGGTATTAAAGGCTTCACCTGGTCTAAGAGAGAATTATACTCTTGCTTGGCATATGGCAAAAATATGTACTGTAATGGTATTGTACAATATAACATCGTAGAGCAATACAGTGAATCATTGTCACATGAGTGATGGTGGAGATGTAGGTCAAATTCTGCCTTTCACTTGGGGAAGAATTATGATTTGTCTGCATATTGCTGAGTCTTTGCGGTTGGCACCCGAAGAGCTTGGAATTTTAGATGGAAACCATCCAAAGGAACTTACTGTATGAGACATACAGAGAACTTACTATACTGTTAGATACAGTCCACTCTTATCTCAGTTGAAAACATAAAACAAAATAAAATGTTAAGAATCCTATACACTGATTATTTTTTTATGGTGATTGCAGATTGTGTGGAGAAAGAATGATTGCTCCATATACCCCATGTCTCAAATCAAACACATTCTTCCTTCTAATTAAGAGCTCAGCCATGCCTTACAAACAGTAGCCAACCTTAGGGGTAGTGAAGGGTCAGCTTACCACATGGGATGTCCAGGGAGAATTCTGGCCCCTTGCAATAGATATCCTTCTAGAGCAGTGGTTCCCAAACTTGTGCCGTCACTTGTGCAGGGAAAGCCTCTGGCAGGCCGGGCCAATTTGTTTACCTGCTGTGTCCGCAGGTTCGGCCGATCGCAGCTCCCAGTGGCCATGGTTCGCTGCTCCAGGCCAATGGGAGCCGCTGGAAGCGGCAGCCAGTACGTCCTTCGGCCCGCGCCACAAGTTTGGGAACCACTGTTCTAGAGTGATCTGACAATCAGGGGTGCAGCATACTCATCACTGTGTGCCTGCCACTGCTTTTCCCCTGCCCTTACTGTCCCTTTTGGGGTGTCTTGGGGTGTAAACAGAGAGCGATTCCTGCTTTCAGAGGACGTTCACTGTTGGGAAGCTTCTTGTGTCCTCGTCTCCTCTTCCATACTCCCTGTTCACACAGACACAGTCTGCTTCTAAAAGTACAGTGTCCCTTTATATTTAGCAGGTTTGTGGTGCATGGAGGACCCAACCTACTCTCACTGAAATTTATGGCAAAACATTTACTGGAATCCTGGATTGGGCCTAAAATGGAACACATCTGGTGCTCCTGAGCATTTCTTCTAACTTTTATATAATGTAAAACTAACAACAAGAACAGTTCCTCTATTTTTGAGGTAAATATATTTCCATTTTTTTGTTTCTTCACTTGAATAAAATATTTGGAGTCCGATTAGGATCTTATCTTCCTTGCTGAGGCCTATGTCTGGGATAGTCACAAACTGGAACCTCAAACCCCTGAATATCCCCCCCCCAACTTTGGAAAAATGGGATCCAAATGAACTCCTCTTCAAGAGCTAATCCCTCTGTTCACCGTTCAGCAAGTCACCTGCTCTGCCTCCCAGTTGCTGGTTTCTCCTCTCATCTGACCCACCTTCAAGATACCAGCACTTTTCTTCCCCACTGAATGAAGCTGTCCTCTCTGTCCACTGTTGAAGCCACCAATTACATAGATCCTGATTGCAGCTCTCAAGACACCAATTTCCTAGATGTCAGCCAACTGGATATTAAATGATGTGTTAAAGGTTTCCAATTAGAAGGGAAAAGTAGCCCTGTAATCAAGTTATTTTTCAGTCTTCATAACTAATACTCTCTTGTCTATCAAAAATATTCCTCTTGTACAGAGTTTTTCAATAATGTCTAGTTAAAAAGTTAACTGGAACAGGTCTGACATTATCTTCTTAAACAATCTCTGCTTCCTTGCACTTTTTCAGTCTCTTTCTTTCAAATGCAGCCCATTAGGAGCTAAGTGTGTTTAAGGGGCTGGAGGAACAGATTTAGGAGGAAAGATAAAAACAACTAAGTATGTTAAGCTTGTCCAAACAATTTCTGAGGGCGGGGAGAAGGGGGGATTTGAGGACCTTTTGTCTGTGGAGTGTAAATTCCAAGGAGGAAGGGGGATTGCTTAGACTTGGAACAAAGGAGATGCAGCATGGAGTAATGGGATAAAATTAAACAAAGGAAAATCTAGCTTGAACATCAGGAAAATATCTAACAGTGAGGTCTCTTAGATCATAGAATCTCCCAAGGGATTTTATGGAAGTCCCCTTGAGTGATTTAAAACTAAACTAGTACAAGAACGTGTGTGTGTGTGTGTGTGTGTGTGTGTGTATGTATATATACTGCATATATATATATATATATATATATACTGCATTATCGATGGGACAGGCAAGATGACCTGAAATCCATGTAGCTTTGGAGTTTAGAATAGGAGTATAAAATATCAATTCAATAAAATGCTATTATTTTATTTGTATCATCATTGTGCTTAGGTGTCCCACTCATGGACCAGAGGCACAATGAGCTAGACACTGTACAAACTCAGACCAAAAAGACAGTCCCTGACCCAAATTGCTTATAATCTATGCAATGCATTCTTATAATGCATGCCTTGTAATTTGATCAGTTTCATTACATGAGTGCACCAATTTGGACTAGTTGGCAGCCCTTCTCAGACTTGACACAGCAAATGAAGAACCCACCACAAAATACCATAATTTGGTCCTATCACAATGGTCAGTGTCCCCATCTTTTAAGCATTTCCCCAGGATTTTTGTATATAAAACTGTGTGTGTGTGATATAATGGATTTTGAGTCAGATTTGATGAAAAATAAAATATCAAGGATTAGGTTCCAGTCTTGCAAGGGACTCCATTTAGATGGTCCCTTGTGTCTGTCCACACCGAGCAGGTTGCAGGGTCTGGGCCTCAGACTGCAAAGGCACCAGCAGTGCCATACTGTTACAGCAGTGCCATACAGCTACTGTTTTTGAGCATCTCCTTCTGTGTGTCTGGTTGCCACTGGATATTTTTTCCCTTTAAACTCAGGTAAGTGCTGCACTCTTTATTTTTTTCCAGGGGGGCTAATGCTCTAAGTTTTTGCATAAAAGTTTCACTCTTTGTTTGCACTGACTGAAATGAGGCCTCTTTTCAGAACAACCAAAAAGACTCAACTTTCCTGACGTTTTTAACTACCATCAATCTTTTTCTTTGTCAAGGGGCTAAATGGTCTGAAAAATGTGCTGTTGGACAAGTTCCCCCCTAGTTTATCATGGAAAGAAACCTGGCCTCCCCATTTTTCACTCATTGCCATTATTCTCCCAGTGGATACATTCTAGTATATGAACATCCCACAATTTTGGCAACTGTTTAAACTTAAATTTAATGTATGGGAGTGCACTAATTATGCTTACCTAGATGTAATAGTTGAGTCAACATTCATTATCAAAAGACTTTCACCTAAAGAACTTGTTTAAAATCTGGAATAAAATTATTAGGAAACATGGTCCTAATCCTAAACTCACAGCAGTCTATGGGAGTCTTTACATTGACTTCAGGGTCTCTGGCTTAGGCTCTGAGTCAGATTTTCAACAGAGCTTTTTACCCAATATGCACCCAATCCGCCTACTTTATATATGTGCCTAAATGGCATCTTATAGGCTCCTATTTCAATTTTAAAAAGCGCTATATTTCAATTAAAATAGTTACTTGCAGTTAAAAGACTCTATTATACATACTTTGTAAGATCTTCCTAACCTCTTGGCTCAGGAAAATAAATGAAATATAAATAGCTGTCATGGCAATAAGCATAAAAGAAATGGATATAATAATAAAAACAATACTTGTATCCACAATCTATGGTTCTTCTCATGGGGCAACCATGTTATACTATATTCCCTAAGCAGTCAAAATGCCAAACCACAACTCTGGATTGCTCCAAGACTGGGAGTCTGTTCTCTGATTTCATGTACAAGAAGAAGAATAGAATAAAACACATTCTAATCTCTACCGCAAACTGACTATCTTTATTCAAGCTACTTTTTGGTTTTTTTGGAAAGTGAATTTTGGACCCCTATTGAAGTCAAGCCTAGAGAGCAGTGAAATCTAAGAAGGAACTGTAACTCATCTACGACTTGAGTAGTACAAAACTTTACATAATAGATAGAAATTGTGATACCAAAAGTGGCTGGTACAAAATGTTGGGCTATAGTTTTCTGTATAAGTACTTCAATCATTTGGTATGACTAGATGACACCAATATGTATATAAAGTTATCGATATTCTCCTATTTTGTCACCTATCTCATCTTGGGTGGGATGGGGCATAGATTATGTTTGTACAGCACTTTGAAAGCCTCACAGTATGTCTACACTTAATCGCTTCAGTGGCACAGCTGTGCAGTGTAGACACTACCTATGACAACAAACAAGAGGGTTTCTCCCATTGACATAGGCAATCTGCCTCCCTGAGAGGCAGTAGCTAGCGTGACAGAAGAATTCTTCCATTGGCCTAGCATTGTCTACACAAGGGGTTAGATTGGTATACCTATGTCTCTCAGGCGTGTGGGATTTTCACAGCCCTGGGAGACATAGCTATACTGATGTAAATTCCTGGTGTCGATCAATTGAAAAGCATTCTGTGAATAAAAGGTGCTACCAGTGTGTCATGGTGCAATGACAGTCTTAGCCATCTTTATAATAAAGCAATCAATTTATACTCTGAGCTGTTCATATTCTGAAAAAAATGGCCATGACGTAAGCTGTGAGTTGCTGTTAGGCTCTAGGGGATAACTCATGCCATTTTGGAGCATTACGGCAGGTGTGGAGTTTCACTGTCCCAAGGGGCTGCTATCTGGTCTGTAAGATCCTTCATTGATAACAGGTGTAGCCTACTTCCAGTGATACATCTGGATTGCTCTTTGAGCTGGTTTGGAGAAAGATGGGAACATGTCCTGCTTTCTCTTCTCTTTCCCCATGCCCTATTGAGTAATGTGGACCTTGAGGGATGTCCTTCAGCACAGGTGCAACAATTGGGCTAGGGACAGTCTGGCACTTAATCTTAAAATGTGAAAGCTTGAGGTTGACAAGAAGTTATGAGGCTGGCTTAAAAATCCCATGATTTTAAAGAATAGTCAACTTGAATGTTTTTGCCTTCTGTTTATGGAGCATTTAGGGCTCAAGTGTTCTAACATGAGGGATAAGAACTTTTTTTTTTAAAAAATACCCTGATTTCAGAAGCTAGAACTTGAAGAAAACTACCAAATTTTGAGAGATTTGTGATAAAATTGCAGGAGTTGGCAAAACTACCTCATTTCTCCTTTAGAAATTCACAGAGCTTTTGGAAAATAAACCAACTAGCTCAGTATTAAAATTAAACACTTACATTTTAGCTAGGGCCTAGTGTATAACAGGTGATGTGCCTGCACAATGTAGCTTTTTTTTTTTTTTATCAAGCTACTGCCTTACTCCTAATTGGCGAGAGAGATGCTCCTAGACTAAGAATGGTGGCAGCAAGGTCAATATTAATCACTGGCCAGGCTGGACCTCTCTCAGAGGTGAGGTTTGGGCCTCTGCTGAGCTTTACCATATGGTCTCAGTGGAGGGGATGCTTATGGAGCTATGCAGAACACCTATGAAAGGAGACTGGCCTGCTGAGGTAAGGGGGCAGCCAGTGGCTGCCACAGGATACAGGCTTGGAGGAAGAATTAACAACCGTGTGTGGCAACTGTCTTCCACATCTGCACCACTTTTAAATGGCAAAGAAGCATGGCTCTACTCCTGCAGAACACAAGACTTCCATGGAGGTAGTGAGGAGGGAAAATATGAGGCTGGCTGTGAGAGCAGGAGAGCAAAGACAGCCAGTGGCAGAAGGACAATATTTGTGGGTCAGGAGGAGCTGATTGCTAAGCCCTGATGGTTCATGGAGTTGCCTGGTCCATGCACCACTGTCCCCTGAACCTTGGATGACATAAATCTACTCCTCTTTCCCCCTCCCCAAAAAATAGCAGCAAATATTAATTCCCTTTTTCTCTTTACATTCACCTCAATGAGGTCTGAACTTCTGAAATCAGGACCCAGTCACCTCAATGAGATGTTAACTTCTTAGGTAAAGCTTAGGGACAGCTCCAGGCATGAACCCTTTCTTCAACCACTGCTTCAGTAAAAACAACAACAAAAATTACAAGTGCACCAAAAAAAAACCCCAAACCCCACGGTGAGTCAGAGGTGGGGCAGTTCTGCATGATGCATGCTATTTACAAAGCTGGCCATTTCTGGATACTCCGTTCCCTTTTTGTCTTCAACAGCCTGCAATGGTGAATTGCTTTTTAAAAAAAGTCTAAGCTCAGTGTACTTAGAATTTTTGACAAGGGCAAAAATATTCTCTATCAATCCTTTTAAGTGTAGGTGAGCCACAGATTTAGATATGTCTTTTCCAAGGGTTCTCAAACTTCATTGCACTGCGACTCGCCAGCCCCAGGCAGGGGACCTGTAACCTGAGCCCTGCCAGCCACGGCTGAATCCCTCTGGCTTCAGCCCTGAGCCCCAGAAAGTCTAAATCAGCACTGGCAACCCCATTAAAATGGGGTCCTGATCCACTTTGAGGTCGTGACCCACAGTTTGAGAACTGCTGATCTATTCATAAAGAACTCATTTTCTCTATTAGTATTTCGCAAACTTTACTCCACTTATAGCCACTGTGTAGCAGTTGCTATGTGGGCTGCTAAAAGGAGGACTTGAAGTGTGTCTTTTTGGCAAGGTTGCTCTCCCCATCTCACAATGACAATGTTAGGCTGAGCAATAAATGTTCACTGTTAGTAAATAAACACTACTCAGATACTCCTATCCAGACAAATTGGAATTTAGGTGATTATATCAACCTTATATCAAATATGAATAAGAGTACAACCGCAGCTACCTCCCTTCTAACATCTATCATTGGATCTGTCCTTTTTAAACAACCTGCGTGGGGTAAGAAATGATTTCTCTAAAATGTGGCTCTATGTTATAAAATGCAAAGTATCTATCTTAAATACATACATGCCTCCCATTACTATATTATCTGAATGCCTCAAAATCTTTAATGTATTTATTCTCCATGAGGTAGGGAATTACTATTATCCTCATGTTACAGAAGAGAAACTGAGGCACAGAGTGACTAAATGACTTGCCCCAGGTCACAGAGGAAGTCCATAGTGGAGCAGGAACTAGTTTCCCCCAAGTTCTAGGCTATTGCCCTAACTGTTGGACTATTCTTCATCTCTTCTAAATCACATAATTGTCATCAATATGGATCTCTCTCTCCTAAGATTCCCAAAAAGCCTTTCAGAGAGAGAGTGTGTAAATGGTAGAATTGCACGTATTCCATCATATTTTTAGGGTGGGTATTTTCAAAATCACATAGTGCTGGTTTTATTTTGCTCCCATTGAACTCAATGGTATCTCTCACATTGACTTCAATGGGAGCAGAGAGAGTCAGTGTGGAGTGCTTTAGAAAATCCCACCCTGATTGTCTATGTTAAATTGTCTGTTATAGTTTTGGAAAATAAATTCTAAATCAATAATACTTTGCATATACATTGTGCTTTTCATCCATAGATCTAAAAGTGCTTTATACAGGCACACAAGAATTTTATCCCCTTTGTACAAATGGGAGGAAAATGAGAGATTAAATCCCAGTGTTACACAGCTTGATAACAGTGGAACTAGGGATAGAACTCTCCTGGCAGTCAGTTCTCTGGCATCTCCACTGGACCCTGTTGCCTCCTTGCATTATTTTGTGCCCACGGATATCATAATACCTGCTCTGGGGGCTTTTCTAAAGAGCAGGATAAAAGAAAAAGAGGAGCGGAGTCCATGGGAAAGGAGAAAAAGGAGATGAAACTGCCACTGTTGTAGACCCAAAAGCTGCTGGTCTTTACAATGTTTGGATATGTCTTTCATCCAGTTCCAGCTTTCAGAGTGGTGTAAAACAGGTTCTACTGTTTCTGATCCTTCTCTCTCTGCTGGAACTGAAACTGTACCAGAAAGGGAGTTTAAACACATGATGGGAGGTATCTGAATTTACAGCAGATTATGGTTTCATTGCCCTTTTTTACTTTGTTCTTTTTCTTTTCTAATGGTTCCAAAGTTAACTTTATAGCTGGCATAACTTGCAAACATTGGCTCACTTGCTAATAACTGGAATGGCATTTCTGGTGAATGGTTTTATATAAAACTTTGCATCTTCAGTACTTTGTGCATTAAAAAGCACTTCATTTGCCCAAACGGAGACAATTTGCAGGATTTAGTGTTGCAGGCCCTATGAAAGCCTGTGTCAGCTTTGGAAAGATGCCTAACATATTCTTGTGTTCTATGTCACTACAAACTAGACCTGAACAAATAACTCATAACTAATAATCTATTTGTCATAAATAGCCAGTTGTTTGTGAAATATCCATGACTTGGTTGCAAATTGCTTGAAGTTACTTTTTTAGACTTTATTGGACAAATATTTTTTCGGACTGGGTAGTTGTGTACGAAAATTGTTTGCCTAATTGACCATTTGCATATGCACACAAGGTAACTTTTGTATATGAATTTTTATATTTTCAATTGCATGTGTGCAAATTAAAATGTCAGATCCAAAATAAGAATAGCATGCAGGGAAAATCTTTATAATAAAAGAATACCACAGTCTTTTCTTTTATTATTTGATTTAAGAACTTATTAGTTTTAAAATATCCAAATTCTAATAATATTACATCATCTCATGGGTTGAAGAGAGTCCACTTGTGTTTTTATGAGCCCAGTTAAATTATTTAGCTTCTGCAGCAGAGGGAAACCAGGTGTGCTGTACATTTTTGGTTCAATTGGCCCTTGGTTAACAATTTACTTGTTCTGCTGCCTGCAGGGTTGAATAAACTGGAGCAGATAAGGGACTAGAATATTCACCTAGTCATAATTGTCCAAATGCAACCTTTCGATGTGCTGCTTCCACTAATGCGTATTATTGTAGTGAATTGGCAGGTATCACAATGGAGTCTGGGTTGATGACAAAATGCAACCCCAGCTCAGATTTAGAGCGATCTCCTGTTAATTACAAATCATTTCTTAATCTATGCAGGCACCACAATGATCACATTCTGTTATGTTTTTGTAGCTTCATGAATCCAGATCAGGCAGATTACATGCAGAATACACCTTAATTTTATTGTAGAACTTCTGGTATTCCGTGACAGACCACAGAACAACTTTGTTATTTAGAGTCCATCTTTTATCAACACTAGAGCCAGTTAAAAATAATAACAACCCATCGAAATCTATTTAGCAAAATAAAGACATAGCAATAAATTAACTTCAACATTATTTCATTGCACATGCAGTTGTTAGTTTGATCTGCGTCACTTTCTCCAACAAGAAATTTCTTATAAGCATGCCCTTTCAAGACTTAACAAGGAATGACACCTTATTCATTTAGAACATATATAATAACCTATTAGAGAGAGAAGGTGGGTGGGTGAGGTAATATATCTTTTGTTGGACCAAGTTCTGTTAGTAAGAGAGAGAGAAGCTTTTAAGTCTCTTCCAGTAAAAGATATTATCTCACCCACCTTGTTTCTGTAATATCCTGGGATCAAAATGGATACAACAACACTGAAAATCTATATTTTTCTCTTTCCATGTTATATTCATTTAAAAAACCTGTCCAAGTATACATCACAAACAAGTAGGCAATTGCTACAGGGTAAAGAGTGAACAAGCAAATGTGGACGCATCATGGAGTATTGAAAAAGTCAGACACATTTGTCTGATCTTTTCCTTCTCTTTCTCTCATGGGACTCAAATATTATTACTTACAATTCTCCTTTGTTCTATCTGGTTATTGCAAGAGTAATTGTTCAGCAACGTATATAAACTGGGTGTTGTTTATCTCATAAAGGTCTGGGTTGTTTGTCGTTACTCCTGGAAAACAGTTGAAAGTGTAGCGGGTTCCTTAGTGGCGTCATGGGTCTGGGAATACTCCTGTGAATGGGTTCCAGATGCCCAAGTATTCTGTGCTAGAGCTGTTCCTTTGGGGCAAAACCCTCCCTCATGTGCTAGTCTTGGCGCAAGGGAGACTTGCGAGGGAGGAAGGCTGTCAAATGGCATCAGAATCACTAGTTTCTGTCTGTCTTACGCCATGTGTTGCAGTGTGATGAGTGGAACTGGAGAAAGAGGGTCAGGTGCCCAAAGGGACCCAGTGGTGTGGTTGTGACATATGGGGCTTAGGAGTGCAAGCCGGAGCATACTGCTACCAGACAAACACAGACCTCTCAGCATAAACACTGGGCTTTCTATATGCTCAGTAAAGATCTCTTTAATGAAATGGGTATTTCCAGGGTACCCATCATAGAACTAGAGTGCCACAGGTTGTGCTTTCCGGCTAGGCTGAGACACATAGTCAGTAGATCCCTACGGTGATGTGTCCACTAGCCTCCTGATTAGTCCCTCTCCAAAATCTTTTCAGCGGTCATGCACAATGAACCATCAAGGAGCTCAGATCCACTCTGTGCTGGGAGCACCCATATCCTGCTCTTGGCTCTAGGATGTCGAACCTCAATAGTTCCACTAAGACAGGGTGAGATTTCCCCCTTTATGCCTGAGTTTTTCCATTGAAAGGCTCTCCCACACCTTTGAAAGCATTTTATGTTAGGCACGTATAGTACATAGCATTCCACTCAGCGTCTATTATGTTTGTTACTAAAAACCATATGTCCTCCTCAGTTTCAAATTCTGTTTTCAGTTACGTTAGTGTAAACTCAGGGAATTTAATCAACATCAATGGAATTAGTCTGGATTTACATCTGTCTAACTCAGTGCAAAGTTTTCCCCCAAATCTCCAGGTTTGGAGGCTGAGAAGAAATGCACGATTCATGGACTGGAGGACTTTGGAAACTGGAAAATTCAAGAACAAGACACAGGTTATCAAAGAAAAACCCATAAAACACTAATTTGAACAACCATAATAACATGATAATTTGAACAATATGAACTGTGTTGTCCTGGTTTGCATAAGGGAATTCATAGTTGATATTTTCGTGAGCTAACTGGAATTGTTCTACCTGTATAATGTTGTTTTCACTTTCTGCTATTTTCTAGTTATTGAAATTAACCTTTAAGTTGTAACATTCCGTATGGACATTTGGTTTTGTGGTGTTCAGTGATCACTCAGAGCTTAGGATCTTGCAAGAGATCTGTTTCATTCAGTGTCCATATTCTTACTGTCTGTGTATAACAACAAGAGCTTCACAATGCCCCACCCACACTCTGCCTGGAAAGCTCATCCCCTGAAGGCACAGTCCACAATACCATATCTTCCTTTCCAGGTCAAAACTTAAAAACTAATACAAAACCAACATTAATATAACATGCAATTATTGTCAACAGCTGGGGTATGGGCGGTCATAGCTAGTGGTCACAGCCAAGGTAAGGAATCAGGAGTCAGAGCCCAGGATCAAAGCTAGAGTCAGAAATTGAGCTGGGCTGGAACAAAGCTGTGGACAAGGTAGACATAGGAGCAGTCACAGTTGTGGGCTAAACATTGAGCAGCCATGACCTGGCAGCTGCTTAAGAGCACATCTGCCTGTTCCCTACAGCCAATCAGATGGTTCTGCTGTAGCTCACATGTGTTCATTAGTCTACTTGAGTTAGCTCAGGGGTGGGCAAACTACAGCCCAGGGACCGCATCCATCCCTCCAGATGTTTTAATCCGGCCCTCGAGCTCTTCCCGGGGTGCGGGCTCCCAGAAGCAGCGGCATGTCTCCCCCTCCAGCTCCTACACGTAGGGGCAGCCAGGGGGCACCACATGCTTCCCCCATCCCAAGCAGGAACTGTGACTAATGGGAGCTGCAGGGGTGGCATCTGCGGACAGGGCAGCATGCAGAGCCGCCTGGCCATGCTTCCACGTAGGAGCCAGAGGGAGGACATGCTTCTGGGAGCTGGTTGAGGTAAGCACCACCTGGAGCCTGCACCCCTGACCCCCTCCTGCGTCCCAACCCCCTGCCCCAGCCCTGATCGCCCTCCGAATCCCTCGGTCCCAACCTGGAGCACTCTTCTACACCCCAGCCCCACCCCCAGCTGGAGCCCTTGCCACTGCTCCCCCGAACTCCAACCCCCTGCCTCAGCCCGGAGCCCCCTCCTGCACCCTGAACTCCTCATTTCTGGCCCCACCCCAGAGTCCACACACCCAGCCAGAGCCCTCACCTCCTCCCGCACCCCAATCCCCAATTTTGTGAACATTCATGGCCCGCCATACAATTTCCATACCCAGATGTGGCCCTCAGGCCAAAAAGTTTGCCCACCCCTGAGCTAGCTAGTTCCAGGCTCAGCTGCAGTCCTTCATTCCTGACAATTACAAATACTTATAAACAACCCAATAATTAAACTTGCGAACAATTTTCAATTAGTCTTTGAGGTGACCTGCTCTCATTTGGACCAGCAGGGCTCCCCTAGAACATCAACACTGCTGCCATCAGGAGGCAGCAAATCCCCATGTTCTGGTTGTTTTATGATTTGGGGACCTGTTATTTCAAGCTGTTTGGTTATTGCCTGCTCAAGACCCTCTTGGGCAAAACAGCGGACTCAGTGCTCCTTATCTTCCCCCTTTCTTTGTTTTGGTGTCACCTATTCCTCGGTAGTGTGTCTGTCTGTGGTGACAATCTTTTGTGACACCACTGCTGTTTCCCATCCTAGAAACACACAGTACCATTTTCTTGACATGATGGCAGCTCCCAGTACTCCAAATCATACTGAGTGTTTGTTTTGCTGTGTCTGTCTCTTTATACATGTGAAAGTCCCCAGTGATTCTGACCTCAGTTTCTAACAGGCAATTTTGTGTTCAGTTTTCTGTTGAACAAAATGTCAGCAGGCGAAAACCCATACTTCATCGGTGCTATTTTGTAATTTAACAGTGCTAAATATAGATCAAAGTCTGACTCGACAGTCTTTTTGAGTAGGAGCTTCATTATTTTGACTCTGTTTTCCACCAACATGTTGGACAATGGAGATGAGTGGTTCTATATCTAGACCCGTACTTCAGTGCAAACTGCTTAAACTCATGCCGACTATACTGTAGCCCACTGTCAGATATTTTTGTGTGTCAAGTATACCATATCTAGCAAAATTAGATTTGATATGCACAATTACCTGGTTTGCTGTAGTATCGTCTAGTAAGGCTGTCTCAGAGAAGTGAGAATAATAGTCTAAGAAGGCAAGTACTTCCCCCCGCCCGCCTCCTCCCCAGCAAACGTAAACAAATCTACACCTTCTTTGTTCTGGGGACCAGTTTTTCCTGTGCCATAAAACTGGCTCTTTTGTGTGACTTGGTCTGTATTTTTGGCAAATGCAATAAGCCTTGGCAGTTTCCTTAATGTTACTGTTCATTTTATGCCAGCATAAAATGTCTGTTTCTCTTAGATTTTTTTTAATCTGTAAATGATCTTCATATTTCCTTTTTAAGATATTTTTATGTAACACCTTAGGAATCCCACCTACAACTGAGAGCTCCCCCTCAAACTGAGGTGGGGCTGCAAATATGCTGTCCCAGCCACCCTGTGCTAATAACCTTGATTACTTTCTGTAGAGTTTCATCTAACCAGTTGTTCTAGCATTCACAGTCCATATTTCATCTGAGACCAGACAAGGTTCGGGGGGGGGGGCTGTTTTTGATTGACATATACAAAATTTAGGTCTGGACTTTGCTCCACTGCATTTTTGTCAAGTGATCTATAGAGCGTATCTGAAACTCCAAATCTTTGGCTATTTCACTTCATTCATTTAGATTTATACAAAGAGTTTGTGTGTGTCAACAATATCTCTAATCATCTAAGCTGGGACTTCATTTTTAGGGCTAACAACAGGGAAGGGAGAAAGCAGCTAAAAGGGTAAAACCTCAGATTCAAATCCATTCATATATGTATTTTTTATATACTGTAGTGTCTCTTATATGTGTACATAAGCTACATATGTACTATTTGCTAAACTATGTATATAAGTTTACTATTTAAATATTTAGGCTTTGATCGACCATTGTGTTCTTCCAATATTACCCAGCATAATTACACTGAAATGGAGTGGTTTGGAAGTGCTGAATCAGGCCCTTACTGTGTTCTATTAAGGAAAAATAATGTCAGAAATGGGGACCTAAGTGGTGCAGCCAATTAGACAGAGGGAGAGAAAGAAATAGACACTGTCTGTAGTACTGCAGTATTTACAATGCACCCATTGCAAAAGTATTTGGATGCTAAACTTTGTCATATTGAGATATAGCTATATTCTCCTTTCACCCATCATATGTCAAAGAGAATTTGATGGTCTCAACTTTTTCTTGTCACCAAATTGATGTAAAATTTGGCAAACTAGCTACTCCATACAAGAGAGGACCAGAACTAAAATATTAAGGGTGCAGGAGGGCAGGAAGGGATTGGCAGAGCTGGAAATGCCAGTTTGAGAACATGGACTTGTCATGTATTGCCTACCCAGGCAATTGTTTACAAAGCATACCAGAGTTGGGTCATGGACAGCAATACATTTCCTTAGCTATTTTAGAATACTCTGGAGAGAAATAGCACAAAAAATCGAAAACAGATGGACAGAAAGATGTATTTAGTCATTGAATATTCTGTGCAACCAAGTTAAGTCAGGTGTCTGACACTGTGACATTTTTGTCTCAGTAGGAAAGGAAAAGAACACCTGGAGACTGAGTGATTGGTGGTGAAGTTACCATTTTGATAGTTATGACACAATTTTATTAATTTTTTGTTTCCTTTTAATAAGATTTTCATTTGCAAATTGATTTTTTCCAACAATCTGACCAAAAATATGATTTTGGATAGGAGCTTAAGCTTGGAGGACAAAGTGTTTGCTATTCCATGAAATCATATCCATTTTATCTGAAAATCATTGGATAGGATATATAATCTCTTGTATTTTCTAGTGGGGAAATCAGCATTATTTTCTCAATATGTAAAGCAAGGAAACAGCCAGGGCTGCATTAAGTAGTGAATATAGAGCACTCAACCAGTTAAAAAGGCAACAAGGAGAAAATCCTTTTTGAAATGGTAGACATGAGAATGTAAATACAGTAAAGAAGCCATCTAAGTGTAATGTCCTAGTTAATGGAAATGTGCATCACATGCCCATAATTAGGGCCTGATCTTGTACCTCCCCACAGGTGCTACCATCCTTTCCTCCCTCAGGACGTAGCACATGGTGCTCAGCATCTTGCAGTGTAGAACCCTGCAGGATTTTTCTGTAATATCACATGGCACAAGAAGACTAATTAGGCCAAGATTTTCAAAAGTGTTTGCTAACTTTGGGTGCCTCACTTTTTGGATGGCCAAACTGAGACACCTTCTATGGGTTTGATTTTGAGAGAGTGCTCAGCACTTGCCTCTGAAAGTCAGGTTCCCCTAACATATCTCAAGGTCTGGCCCTCTAAATCACTATTCACCTTTGCAAATCTTGGCTTCAAACTTTGTCTATTCAAGAGAGTTGAACCATCAGTAAGCAAACTGGTGGGTCACCTCATTGTAAGCATGACACAGAGTGTCTACACTAGCCATGCTACATGGGTGTGCCATAAAGAGAGAATAATCCAAATATTTTCACTAGATAGTTATTAGTTTCAGTAGATATTATATGGAGTGTTTTATTTGGAACAAAGAATCCTGAGACAAATTAGACTAATAATTGACTTTTAAAAGAGAGGTTAATTCAGTTGAAGCTGTATCAGCAAGCTGAGGCTAACTCCATTTGTGAGCAATTCCAGAGACATTTTACCCAGTCAAGTTCCCTAGCAAGATCAATTAACTCCTCAGAACAAAGTTTCATTGGTTAATGATACCCTGAGGACTTCTGGCTTTTCCAAATTAACTCTTGATAGGTGCCATGTACACCATAGGCCAGTTTCCCACACTCTTTACACATGTAAACTCCACACTGAAATCAGTGGAAGATTTTTTGAGTAAGTCATACAGGATGACTTACCCACATGGATAGTACTTCAATGGTTTGCAAACTAAAAGATCAAATTCTTTCTTTGGACAGATTCATGCAACTCCCAAGAGACATTATGTGTACTGATTTTGAGGAAATAGCTTGAAACTAACTTAACTATGCTGGTTAAGTGACATTTGTGCCATCCAGTGATCAGTTGGATAGTATTATATCAACATGTCTGATACAGATCAGGCATGTCCTTCTTTTTTGCTTCAGTAGATGCTTCATACTGCTTCTTCACCCTGTTAGATAATGTAAAGAATGGGAAAAAAGGTTAATCTCGGAGACTAACAATCACAAGAAATGGCATTTATTTGTTTTTTTTCATTGGACACTCGTGAGATTCACACGTTTGATTTTTATGGGCTGATGATATTTGTGCAAAGCCAATACATTTTTAGGTTGTTCTGGAATTTGTAGCATGGTGTCAGAGCCACGGCCAGATCATAAAAAACTGGCAAGCAATCCTATTTCCAGATAATTCTGAACATTCTGTAACAAACGTTCTATTAGAGACAGGACTGAATCTAAACCTCATATACAAACATCCCTGAACTCTGAGGGAATTCAAGTCTGGCTACAGCCTTTCCAGCTTGGGCCGATCTCTAGTCCACAAAAATGGGTGCCTAAAGTTAGAATTCAAGGTTCATAGTTAGGCATTAAAATAAGTGCTCTGGTTTTCAAAAGTGCTGAGCACCCAACAGCTTTCACTGGCTTCAAATGGAGCTGCTGTACCTCTTAAAATCTCTGAGAGACTACAGGTGGAGAAAAACAAAGAAACCCTCTCTTCCTTCTTGTAACAGAATTTGGCATAATAAGTAGCAGCAAGAGTTTACCACAAGCTATTTTGCATCCGTATATGTTCCACCTAGAAAAGGGTGCAAGCTGGAGTTTATCATCTTGAAAACTCCCATAATTCTGGTGATTTGGATAATGAGGAGCCCAGATCGAAACAACCTAATGCTGTGTTGTGTGTTTTTTGTAGAGCCAAAACCCACCGCGTCTTGCCTATTCATAGCTTTGGGACAAAACTAGCCTTTCATTTGAATGCCACCCCGGACTTTGAGGGTTCAGATAAAATGGAATCCAGATCTGAATCTCATTAGGTTTTGTAAAACCTAAACCCACTGGATTAGATTTTACAAAACCAAATATATCTGCCTCAGCCCATTGAGTTTTCCAACCCAGACTGTCTTGTCATTTTACTTATTTATTGCGTAAAATATCTTGTTTGTATTTCATATGATTAACTATACCTAGAGGAAATAACACTCCTTATTTTCAACTTGGGCAGAGCCCATCTCTACAAATCTATCCACATACTGTATTTTCAAAAATTCCTACTATTGTTTAATCCCATCCTGTCTGATTGCTCTCTTCGGTGTCCAAAGCAAACCATGAATTGTTTTGAAGTACAACTGTTCGAGGTTTTCACCCGAGCTTTATAGTTCTGTCAACTATGCCACTTGATTACATACTCTTTTCTTGCTCATCTTTCCCATAATTTTTTCAATGAGTTAGCAGTTCTCCCGATCATGAATGTATGAGTATCAAATATCTGATTCTCTGCAGCAGTGAAGTTTTTAGTTGTTTAAAAGTTTATAAACATTACATAATCACTGTTCTAATGATATCTTTCTTGACTCTTTTGCTTCTGATTTGATGCCTTAACTACAGATATTTCCTAAGTTTATTTTTATTTTTAAGATGGCTAAATGCTACAAATACAACTTCAGCATACCTCTTGCAGACACTAGTCCAGAACCTCCCTTCAATGGAACTTTGCTAATTTACGCCAGCTGAGGATGTAGCCTCTCTTGTCTGTTTATACTGACAACTTACTCTGTTTGCCAATTTCCTTCCTATGCAGAAGTATTTTCATAGCTTTGTACATTCATTTTCGGTATGGTATATTTTACATAATGTATGGCCCAATTTGTCTGGTTTTTAGCTCTGCGGGTGCAAAGGGACTGTAAACCCAAGTGCACCAACTCCTAGGAAATTTTGCTGGTATAGGGAAAAATCCCTGAGTGACATACAGCCAGCCGGTGTATGCCACTGATCTCTGCCCCTCTTTTCTAGTCCCTTAGTGCAGGGTAAGTTTCAAGAGGAAAGGGGGGCATAGTTCTATCACTTCTGTGATTCAGCTATTTCTGTCTGCTGGAACAACTTCTTGATTAAAAGCAGAAATTTGCTGTGGATTAAATATGTAACAGGAACATAGAGGATTAAGAGTCCTGTAGCACCTTATAGACTGACAGACGTATTGAAGCATAAGCTTTCGTGGGTGAATACCCACTTCGTCGGATGCATGTAGTGGAAATTTCCAGAGGCAGGTATAAATATGCAAGCAAGAATCAGGCAAGGGATAACGAGGTTAGTTCAATCAGGGAGGATGAGGCCCTCTTCTAGCAGCTGAGGTGTGAACACCAAGGGAGGAGAAACTGCTTTTGTAGTTGGCTAGCTATTCACAGTCTTTGTTTAATCCTGAGCTGATGGTGTCGAATTTGCAAATTAACTGAAGCTCAGCAGTTTCTCTCTGAAGTCTGGTCCTGAAGTTTTTTGCTGCAGGATGGCTACCTTTAAATCTGCTAGTGTGTGTCCAGGGAGGTTGAAGTGTTCTCCTACAGGTTTTTGTAGATTGCCGTTCCTAATATCTGATTTGTGTCCATTTATCCTTTTATGCAGAGACTGTCCAGTTTGTCCGATGTACATAGCAGAGGGGCATTGCTGGCACATGATGGCGTATATTACATTGGTGGACGTGCAGGTGAATGAACCGGTGATGGTGTGGCTGATCTGGTTAGGTCCTGTGATGGTGTCACTGGTGTAGATATGTGGGCTGAGTTGGCATCGAGATTTGTTGCATGGATTGGTTCCTGAGTTAGTGTTACTATGGTGCGGTGTGTAGTTGCTGGTGAGAATATGCTTCAGGTTGCCCTGTGGGCGAGGACTGGCCTGCCTCCCAAGGTCTGTGAAAGTGAGGGATCGTTGTCCAGGATGGATCGTAGATCCTGATGATGCGTTGGAGAGGTTTTAGCTGAGAACTGTATGTCATGGCCAGTGGAATTCTGTTGGTTTCTTTCTTGGGCTTGTCTTGCAGCAGGAGGCTTCTGGCTACACGTCTGGCTCTCTTGATCTGTTTCCTTATTTCCTCGTGTGGGTATCGTAGTTTTGAGAATGCTTGGTGAAGATCTTGTAGGTGTTGGTCTCTGTCTGAGGGGTTGAGCAAATGCGGTCGTACCTCAGCGCTTGACTGTAGACAATGGATCGTGTGGTGTGTCCAGGATGGAAGCTGGAGGCATGAAGGTAGGCATAGCGGTCGGTGGGTTTTCAGTATAGGGTGGTGTTAACATGACTGTCACTTATTTGCACCATGGTATCTAGGAAGTGGACCTCCCATGTAGATTGGCCCAGGCTGAGGTTGAAGGTGGGGTGGAAGCTATTGAAATCGTGGTGGAATTCTTCCAGGGTTTCCTTCCCATAGGTCCAGATGATGATGATGTCATCAACGTAGCGTAGGTAGAGAAGGGGCGTGAGTGGACGAGAGCTGAGGAAGCACTGTTCCAGGTCAGCCATAAAAATTTTGGCATATTGTGGGGCCATGCAGGTGCCCATAGCGGTGCCACTGGTCTGGAGGTATATATTGTCACCAAATTTGAAATAATTATGCATGAGGATAAAGTCACAGAGGTCAGCAACCAGTTGTGCTGTGGCATCTTCAGGGATACTGTTCCTGACAGCTTGTATTCCGTGTGTGTGTGGGATGTTTGTGTAGAGAGCCTCTACATCCATGGTGGCTAGGATGGTGTTTTCTGGAAGATCACCAATGCACTGTAGTTTTTTCAGGAAATCAGTGGTGTCACGGAGATAGCTGGGAGTGCTGGTGGTGTAGGGCCTGAGTAGAGAGTCCACATATCCGGACAGTCCTTCAGTGAGAGTGCCAATGCCCGAGATGATGGGACGTCCAGGATTTCCGGGTTTGTTGATCTTGGGTAGTAAATAGAATAACCCTGGTCGGGGCTCTAAGGGTATGTTGATTTGTTCCTGTTTTAGTGTAGGCAGTGTCCTGAGTAAATGGTGCAGTTTCGTAGTATATTCCTCAGTGGGATCTGAGGAAAGTGGCCTGTAGAATTTGGTATTGGAGAGTTGTCTGGCAGCCTCCTTTTGGTCGTCAGACCTATTCATGATGACAACAGCACTTCCTTTATCAGCCTCTTTGATTATAATGTCAGGGTTGTTTCTGAGGCTGTGGATGGCATTGCGTTCTGCACGACTTAGGTTATAAGGCAAGCAATGTTGTTTTTCCACAATTTCTGCCTGTGCACATCAGCGGAAGCATCCTATGTATAGGTCCAAACGGTCATTTCGACCCTCAGGAGGAGTCCATGTGGAGTTCTTCTTCTTGTGCTGTTGGTGGGAGGATATCTGTGTATCAGTGTGCTGTTCAGTGTTATCTTGAAAGTATTCTTTGAGTCGGAGACGGCGAAAGTAGGCTTCCAGATCACCGCAGAACTGTATCATGTTTGTGGGGATGATGGGGGCAGAAAGAGAGTCCCCGAGAGAGGACAGACTCTTCTGCTGGGCTGAGTGTGTAGCTGGATAGATTGACGATATTGCTGGGTGAGTTAGGGGTATCACTGTTGTGGCCCCATGTGGCAAGTAGGATTTTAGACAGCTTACAGTCCTTTTTCCTTTGTAGAGAGGTGAAATGTGTAATGGAGATCTCCTGTCTTATTTTAGTAAAGTCTGTTTGTATGGAAGGTTGGTTATTTATGAGACCCATGGGAAGGAAACCCTGGAAGAATTCCACCACGATTTCAATAGCTTCCACCCCACCTTCAACCTCAGCCTGGGCCAATCTACATGGGAGGTCCACTTCCTAGATACCATGGTGCAAATAAGTGACAGTCATGTTAACACCACCCTATACTGAAAACCCACCGACCGCTATGCCTACCTTCATGCCTCCAGCTTCCATCCTGGACACACCACACGATCCATTGTCTACAGTCAAGCGCTGAGGTACGACCGCATTTGCTCAACCCCTCAGACAGAGACCAACACCTACAAGATCTTCACCAAGCATTCTCAAAACTACGATACCCACACGAGGAAATAAGGAAACAGATCAAGAGAGCCAGACGTGTAGCCAGAAGCCTCCTGCTGCAAGACAAGCCCAAGAAAGAAACCAACAGAATTCCACTGGCCATGACATACAGTTCTCAGCTAAAACCTCTCCAACGCATCATCAGGATCTACGATCCATCCTGGACAACGATCCCTCACTTTCACAGACCTTGGGAGGCAGGCCAGTCCTCGCCCACAGGGCAACCTGAAGCATATTCTCACCAGCAACTACACACCGCACCATAGTAACACTAACTCAGGAACCAATCCATGCAACAAATCTCGATGCCAACTCAGCCCACATATCTACACCAGTGACACCATCACAGGACCTAACCAGATCAGCCACACCATCACCGGTTCATTCACCTGCACGTCCACCAATGTAATATACGCCATCATGTGCCAGCAATGCCCCTCTGCTATGTACATCGGACAAACTGGACAGTCTCTGCATAAAAGGATAAATGGACACAAATCAGATATTAGGAACGGCAATCTACAAAAACCTGTAGGAGAACACTTCAACCTCCCTGGACACACACTAGCAGATTTAAAGGTAGCCATCCTGCAGCAAAAAACTTCAGGACCAGACTTCAGAGAGAAACTGCTGAGCTTCAGTTAATTTGCAAATTCGACACCATCAGCTCAGGATTAAACAAAGACTGTGAATAGCTAGCCAACTACAAAAGCAGTTTCTCCTCCCTTGGTGTTCACACCTCAGCTGCTAGAAGAGGGCCTCATCCTCCCTGATTGAACTAACCTCGTTATCCCTTGCCTGATTCTTGCTTGCATATTTATACCTGCCTCTGGAAATTTCCACTACATGCATCCGACGAAGTGGGTATTCATCCATGAAAACTCATATTCCTATACGTCTGTTAGTCTATAAGGTGCCACAGGACTCTTTGCTGCTTTTATAGATCCAGACTAACATGGCTACCCCTCTGATAGAGGATTAAATAACCATTTTGTCCCTCCCACTCACAACCCTTCCCCCACAAAAAAGGAATTATCTTAAACAGAAGTGAGCTGACATCTTTTTGGAACTAAAACTTCTGGGTTAAGGATCAGCAAATAGCAGCAGTAAAGAATATGAATATGTTGAAAACCCAGGAGTAAATGACTTCATTAATTAATTGTATAAAATATTTAATTAATTCCTAACATCTGAAGAGCCCTCTGCTGGTGTTGCTCCATTGAATAGAAATATTTGTCATACATAAGCTTAGGTATCTAGATGTCATTGTAGATAGTGCAATGATGCCCTCTGGTCAGTGTCAAGTTGTGGTAAAAAAACAACAACAAGATGTGAGGATACATAAGGATTGGGATGGAGGATGATATGGAAAATATTATAATGCCATTGTATAAATCAATAGTGTAGTGTCATATAGAAAATTGTGTGCCGTATGGTCGCCCTTTGGAAAATCTGTTATACCATGAAAGAGGGAAAAGAATGGGATTGTTCACCTTAGATAGGAGATGAATAAGAGGGAAAATGAGTCAAGTATCTACAATAATCAATGGTCTAGAGAAAGTATAGCAGGGTCTTCTGTTCCCTTCCCTCCCCTCATAACACAAGGACAAAGGGATATTCATTGAAATTAAAAGGCGGCCAATTTAAAACAGATAAAAGAAAACATTTTCCCCCACAATGTGTAATTAGAATGTGGAACTAGTTGCTACAGAAGTCACTGAGACCAATAATTTAGCAAGATTCAAAAAAAGATTTGATATTTATATGGATTTCAAGAATATCCAGAATTATCATTATGAACAATAACAAAAATTATGGAACAGTTATTAAACCTCATGCTTCGAGACTTAAGCCAGTATTAGAGACCAGGATGACATATGTAAGGGAAGAGTATTTCACATCTGCCTTCTACAGGCCTCTTACCTTCATCTGGAGCATTTGATAGTCGATTAGATGGACCTTGGGTCTGACCCAGTTTGGCAATTCCTATGATCCCATGCCCATTAAATATATTAAAGCTCAATATAAATATTATATTGAGGTGACCTCTAATTTTAACCTGTTAATTTTCCGCTGCAGTAAAGGCACTGTGAAATACAGCTTTCAAAATTCAAAAGCAACTTCTCTCCTTTTAATCTATATTAAAACATGGTGTAGTCTCTGACAGAGCATGATACAAACCCCCCTCTCCCCAACTGAAGTTGATGGGAATCTTTCATTGCTTTCAATGGGAGTTACATCAGGCCCTAAAATTACAGAAATAGAAACAAAGGAAAATATTAATCCCAAACCCCATTGAAATGTGTAAGAGGTTATTGAACTGGGTTGGTTGAATGCATATGTGCATGATAGCTTTTCTTCATCTTGATTGGGGTAGTGACAAAAATGAAAAATATAAACAAAATTCTGAAATATATTGCAGCTTTCCTTTTATTCATTTCTAGTGCTTCAAAGTTGTTTTTAAAGAGACGGCTTTATGCTATTCTAGGTTATGGCTACGAGCCTTAAAAATTTACAGTTCAACATTTCCATAACAATGTAAGATCTTTTCTGTGCAAACTGCTTTCCCCCTTGGATTCATCATATACTTCCAATTTTGGGTATTATGGGACACTGTTATGTGAGACAAAATTAAATGCAAGTAGGGGGTAAAGGCAGATAACAAAAAGAACCAAGCAGCAGATTTATCAAAAGCAATGTGGATAAAATAAAATCACCAACTGGGAGTTTGCACATTTTTGCAGCCTCAGGGCTACAGTATAAATTTCTATCAACACTGTTTAAGTGCAAAATTGCATTGACATAGTGTAAATGATACAATGATGTAACAGTAACACAGTTATGGATGATAACACATAATCTCACAAACCTATTTATACAGAAAACCCAAATGCAATCTATAAAAAGTTATTTTTCTTGAAAATACCTGTAACTCCCAGTTAATTAAGTGCCTAAATACAGATTTAACTGCTTGATTTTTTTTACACCCAGTTTAGCCTACTACAAGTAGGGTGCAGAAGCAGACAACAGAAAGGGCCAAGGAGTAGATTGCTTTTAATTAATGTGAAAAAGCATGTGCCCAAAATCTGGATTCAAATTTCATAATTCCTAACTGATCACCAGTTCTACTAGTGAAAAAAGTACACCAGAAGTTTAAAGCATGATACAGAATGCTTGGAATTTGTGGACATGAAATGTGTAAAGTTAGACCCAGTGTAACGAAAAGTGTTGTTTTTATTTCCTGTTTATTTGTTTTTATTTTTATTTTTTTGCTTTTTAACAATGTGTGACCCCCCCCGCCCCCCCCCCAAAAAAAAAGATTTTAGCTTGTTGGTTTTTTGTTTTTGTTAATCTTTGTCATCATTTTTGGTCATCTCCATGTTCATTTCTGTGTGTTCTGTCACTGGTTGCTGTCTTCTTCCTTCTTTGTGTTCCATTGTTGTCATCCTTCTCTGTGTGCTGTTGTCATTTCTGATCAGATCTGGGTGGTCTGGGAGAACCATGGGTACCTGTTAACTTGCGTAGCCATGTGATCAGCGGCGTATTAATGCCTAGGCCAACGAGACCTAGGCCTAGGGCGGCAAATTTGCAGGGGCAGCAAATTTATAATAGCAGCAGAGGCTGCTTCCCCCAGTGCCGGTTCGCACCCTCCACCCCCGGTCCCCCAACTCCACCCCTTCCCCGCCCTCATTCCCCCCCCATCCCTGTCCCTATTGGTCCTCTTCCCCAAATCCCCGCCCCAGCCCCGCCTCCGCTCCTGAGCGCGCCGCGTACCCCCCCTTCTCCCTCCTTCGTGAAGCTGTTTTGCGCACAAGCACTGGCAGGGAGCGGGGAGAAGCAGGAGCTGGCAGCATGCTCAGGGGAGGAGGCGGAGGCGGTGCCAGAGTAGAGGTGAGCTGGGGGGGCGCGGCAATTATTTTTTGGGCTTAGGGGTGGCAAAATCATTAATGCACCACTGGATATGATCGGGGTGGATTGTGGTCCAAAAGGTTCAGGTAGTTCTGATGGCCCAGATACTGGCTGGCCTGTGTGGATTAAAAATTTCACTTTTAATTTGTTCATTAGTTTGGCGCTCATTTGTAATTTGCAGGTTTTGTTTTTTGCATTGCGTCTTCAGACTGTTCAGCTAAAACACAGGGTAAGATATTTTGGAAAACTGAAAAAGAAATCAGTTTTGAAAAATACTAATATAGAAATGAAACAAAAGTTCTGCCGAAATTAAAAAAAAACAAAATAAGATGGGTTAAAAAAAATCAGAATTATTTAGACTTTTTTTTTATTTGTGTCATCCCCCATCCGTCCCGCCAACCAACTCTGCATAGAGTTAGGGGCTCACCTGGGTTTGGGCTTATTTAGTACACAATAGCTAGGTGAAGTCAACTCTTGGTATTGTCAACTGTTCCTTATCTATATTTCATAGGTCGAATTCTATGATCCTAGTGATCTTGCTTATTACTGGGATTACACTGTTTGACTCTCCAAGCCCCCTTTATATTCCTCATAGAGATGATGGTTTGCCTGCAAAAATTATATTCCTGGAACACTTATTCCTCTGTCAACCCTGTGTTGCCTACAAAGCAACTCATGTGTTTCACACTTTACTCTCTGCGCTTTCATTAGACTTTATACAAGAGGGCTGAACATTTCCTCCTTTGTTTCAAGTTACTATCCCTCTGTTTCCAGAAATAACATGTGTATCCAGCCTCTGAGGTTGCATTTCTCTCCCATATGGAAAAACAATAATGTATTCATATATTTGTAATGGGTTTTTGAAAACACATGGAAATTATTGTTTCAATAGTTGCGTTTAATACTAAATTATAAAATACCTTTGTATAATATCCAAACTATTTGGGAGGTAATGGGAATATACATGTGTAGACATAAGGTTTGTCAATGGCAGTGATAATATTCAGAACCTATGTAAACTATTAATTGATAATATAGAATATATATATATTCCCTATTACTCAGTTTTATTACATACATATGTATGTTATGGTGTTGGGCCCAAGCTTTTGCTTCCATTGAAATCAGTAGGATTTTGTCACTGACTACAGTGGGAGCAGGGCTGTGTTAAATGAAAATATTTTGTTTCTATATTAATTATGGCTGGGGTTTTAAAAGGAGCTTTAAGGGAGTCAGGCACCAAATTCCCTTTGAAATTCAAAGGGATTTGGGTATCTAACTCTTTTATGCGCTTGGAAATCCCACCCTATTTCATTATTATGTCTCTTTCTATAGGTATAAAGAAGTTATTGATAAACTGTATCAAATAATGTCGCTTGCTATAGGAATCTTATGTTCTATTCAATATGATTTAGATTATTTAGAGATGACAGTATTAAAATAGTATTGTAAATGTTGGAAGTATGTTTTTTAACATACCATAGAATCATAGAATATCAGGGTTGGAAGGGACCTCAGGAGGTCATCTAGTCCAACCCCCTGCTCAAAGCAGGACCAATCCCCAATCAAATCATCCCAGCCAAGGCATTGTCAAGCCTGACCTTAAAAACTTCCAAGGAAGGAGATTCTACCACCTCCCTAGGTAACGCATTCCAGTGTTTCACCACCCTCCTAGTGAAAAAGTTTTTCCTAATATCCAACCTAAACCTCCCCCACTGCAACTTGAGACCATTACTCCTTGTCCTGTCCTCTTCTACCACTGAGAATAGCCTAGAGCCATCCTCTCTGGAACCACCTCTCAGGTAGTTGAAAGCAGCTATCAAATCCCCCCTCATTCTTCTCTTCCGCAGACTAAACAATCCCAGTTCCCTCAGCCTCTCCTCATAAGTCATGTGTTCCAGACCCCTAATCATTTTTGTTGCCCTTCGCTGGACTCTCTCCAATTTATCCACATCCTTCTTGTAGTGCGGGGCCCAAAACTGGACACAGTACTCCAGATGAGGCCTCACCAATGTCGAATAGAGGGGAACGATCACGTCCCTTGATCTGCTCGCTATGCCCCTACTTATACATCCCAAAATGCCATTGGCCTTCTTGGCAACAAGGGCACACTGCTGACTCATATCCAGCTTCTCGTCCACTGTAACCCCTAGGTCCTTTTCCGCAGAACTGCTGCCTAGCCATTCGGTCCCTAGTCTGTAGCTGTGCATTGGGTTCTTCCGTCCTAAGTGCAGGACCCTGCACTTATCCTTATTGAACCTCATCAGGTTTCTTTTGGCCCAATCCTCCAATTTGTCTAGGTCCCTCTGTATCCTATCTCTGCCCTCCAACGTATCTACCACTCCTCCCAGTTTAGTATCATCCGCAAATTTGCTGAGAGTGCAATCCACACCATCCTCCAGATCATTTATGAAGATATTGAACAAAACCGGCCCCAGGACCGACCCCTGGGGCACTCCACTTGACACCGGCTGCCAACTAGACATGGAGCCATTGATCACTACCCATTGAGCCCGACAATCTAGCCAACTTTCTACCCACCTTATAGTCCATTCATCCAGCCCATACTTCTTTAACTTGCTGACATGAATACTGTGGGAGACCGTGTCAAAAGCTTTGCTAAAGTCAAGAAACAATAAATCCACTGCTTTCCCTTCATCCACAGAATCAGTAATCTCATCATAGAAGGCGATTAGATTAGTCAGGCATGACCTTCCCTTGGTGAATCCATGCCCCAATAATATGTTACATAACTAATACTTGTTTCTTCCACATGCATTTTTGAGAGGCTGACCTAACATCATGTGCAGCAGAGTTCATCATTGTCCAGTGGCGCCGACTTTCTAATATGCCGTGTCTCAATCCCCTGGCTCTGCCCCTCCCTGCTCCGTCCCCACTCCACCCCCCCCACCTCGTCACACCCTGTTCTGCCCCCAGCAGCAGGTGGGAGGCACTGGGAGGGAGGGGAAAGCATTGATGGGTGGTACCACTGGCAGGCAGGAGGCGCTGGGGGGAGCAGGCTGTCTGTGGGTGCTCAGCCCCCACCATTTTTTCCTGTGGTCGCGCCAGCCTGTGTCACTGTCCACATTCCAATGCCCTGGCTGGAGGCATATGCCTAATTTAGCTGTACTCTATAGCCATGCTGCTCTGAAACTGAATGAGGTGCATAGATCTAATTAGGTATCCCGCATGGAACAAGCACAGGTGGGTACATGCAGAAATTGGTCTGTCTGCTTAGGTTCTGCTAAGTATTTTGACCTGAAAATGTTCTGTAGGCATAAATTTATTTTTTCGTTCTCACTCAGTCTGATTTTCAGCATCCTCATGGAAATCTGGCCCCTACATTGATTCCCATCAAATGTTTTGTAAAATACTAATACTAATATCTCCAATAAGTTCTGGAAATGTATTGGGGACAACTTTTTCTTTCAGAAGATGGAGTAAGTAACCAGGATGGCAGTCATTTTAGACTTGATTCTGACAAACAGGGAGATATTGGTTGCAAATCTGAATGTTGAGGGCAATTTGGGTGAAAGTGTTCATGAAATGATAGATTTTGTGAGTCTAAGGAAAGGAAGGAGTGAGACCAGCAGAATAAGAACAATGCGCTTCAAAAAAGCAGACTTTAATAAACTCAGATAAGGTAAGAAAATTCCCATAGGAAGATGATCTAGGGGAAAAGGGAGTTCAGGAGAAACTGGCAGTTTTTCAGTACAGAACTGACACCTAGCAAGGGACATAAAAGGCAATAAGAAGAGGCTCTATAAATACATAAGAGCAAGATGAAGGAAAGTGTAGGTCTACTGTTTAGTGGGGAAGGAGAGTTAATAATGGATAATGACAAGAAGGCTGACATGTTTAATGCCTATTTTGCTTCAGACTTCAATAAAAAGGTTAAGATGCTTAACACAATTCATATTAACAAAAAGCGGGAAGAACACAAGCCAGAGGAGGGAAAGATTTTTTTTAGATAAGTTTGTTTGTTCAAGTCAGAAGGGCCTGATGAATTACACCCTCGGGTACTTAAAGAACTAGCTGAAGGAATCTTGGAATCATTAGTGATTATCGTTTGAGAACTCAAAGAGGATGGGTGAGGTCTCAGAGGACTGGACAAATGCAAACATAGTACCTATCTTTAAAAAGGAAAGCAAAGAAGAGCCTGGGAATCATAGACAAGTCAGCCTATCTTTGATACATGGAAAGATACTGAAACAAATTATTAAAGTAATTTTGTTAGGACCTAGAGGATAATAGGGTGATAAATAGTAGCCAACATGGATTTGTCAAAAACAAATAATGCCAAAACAACCTAATTTTTTTCTTTGACAAGGCCACTGGACTAGTGGATAGGGAGAAAGTGATAGATGTGATATATCTTGATTTTAGTAAGACTTTCAACACAATCCCACCTGACATTCTTGTAAGCAAACTCAGGGAATGTGGTTTAGATGAGATTACTATAAAGGGGTGCAAAACATGTTGAAAGAATAGTTATCAATATTCACTGTCAAACTGGGATTATGTATCTAGTGTGATCCTGCAGGGGTCTGTCCTGGGTCTGGAACTATTCAATATTTTAATTAATCAGTTGGATAGTGGTGTGGAGAGTATGTCTCTAAAATCTGTGATTGACAGCAAACTGGGAGAGAATGCAAGCACTTTGGAGGACAGAATTAGAATTCTTGTCAAATGGGAGAACTGATCTGAATTCAACAATATAAATTTCAATAAAAGAAGAGCAAAGTACTACACTTAGGAAGGAAAAATCAAATGCACAAATATAACATAAAGAATAACTGGCTAGGCAGTAGTACTACATAAAAGTAGCTGAGGGTTTTAATGAATCACAAATTGAATATGAGCCAATAATGTGATGCAGTTGTGAAAAAGGATATCTTTCTAGGCTGTATTAACTGGAGTGCCCTATGTAAGACAATGGGAGGTAACTGTCCTGCTCTACGTGGCACTGATGAGGCCTAAATGAGAGGATTTTGTCCAGTTTTGGGTGCCACACTTGAAGAAAGATGTAGACATATTGGAGAGAGTCCACAGGAGAGAAACCAAAAAGACAAAAGGTTTAGCTAACCTGTCCTATGATGAAAGGTTAAAAAATTGGATATATTTAGTCTTGGGAAAAGAAGGCTGAGGGGATACCTGATAATAGTTTTCAAATATTTTAAGGGTTATTGTAATGAGGACAGTGATCAATTGTTCTCCATGTCCACTGAAGGTAGGAGAAGAAATAATGGGATTAGTCTTCAGCAAGGGAGAATTTGTTTTGATATTAGAAACTACTTTCTAACTAGAAGGTTAGCTAAGCTGTGGAATAGGCTTCCAGGGGAAGTTATGGAATCCCCATCACTGGGGGGTTTTAAAAACAACAAGGTTAGACAAACAGCTGTCAGGGATGGTCTAAGTACACTCAGTTCTGCCTCAGTACAGGGGGCTGGACTAGATGTTTTATCTAGGTCCTTTTCAGGCCTATATGTCTATGATTCTGTGAAAATAGGAGATGATGGAAAGAAAGGATCAATCAGTTTACATTAAGCCCTTCAAATTCTTCATTAAGAGCTAGGAAATCCCTTACTAAAAACTAATGTATTCAAATGTTGCCCTCTTTTCTGTTTGCAAATTATCCAAATGCAGACTTTGATTTTTATGAATTTGTTCATTGCTTAAAATTGTTTCATGAACACATTATGTAAGTGTATTTTGGACTATGAATTGTTTTCAAACTATTCACTTTGTCTTTCTCTATTCATTATTCATGGTGTGTTGTTGGACACCGAAGTCACATGGTATTGATGATGTTCTCTGGGCTGAATGGCTGAAACTTCCATAAACACTAGGAGTAACTCAAGGAGATTTTCATCTGGCAATGCAAATATTTCCAGGATGTGCCTTCCCACAAACACGCATTTGCTTCCATGAACATGCATGCAAACAAAAAATTAGTGGCATGAACATTTGGAGAAATGAATAAAAAGAGTCACTAATATAATCAATACAAATTTGCAGTTTTTATTAAAATGTTTTTGAATATTCTTTGCAGTGTTTGTCCAGCTGCATTCTTCATAATATAGAATACCTCACTCAAGGTGCTTTTCTAATTCGTTTGCCTTGTCCAAGCCTTTCTAGCTCTTGCAATTTTTCATCATTGGCTAAGTTCTGATGCTATTTTAATGAAGATCAGAACTGGCCTTATCTGTAAGTTCTCCCATACTTCTGATATCTTAGTGCCCCTTTTAAACCTTTTTGGTCTCTCCTAAATATTTCTAATCTTGGGCATGGTACTCTCAATGAATGTGTGGTAGTCTATTAAAAAAATTCAAAGCACCTTAAAGACTTTGTTACCTTATGGGAAAACTGAAAAGCATTCTATTTGTAGATATACTGCATATGTATATGCATATGCATATGGTATTTCTCTTACCTTGGGTATTTGTAAAGGAATATTCAAATGGAAACAGGATTTTGTTACCTAAGAGTTCATCAGTTGCTGTTGTTTGTTTCTCCCTAGGAGGAGCTCTAAAAGAGATCCAGGATGTCATATATATAATATATATATATATATATATATATATATATATGGAGAGGGAGAGGATTCTTACCTCAAATGAGAAATAAGCAGCTGGACTTGATGAACTATTAAAAAGATCATGGAATGTTCCTAATAAAACAGAGGGGATGGTACATATAGAAAATATGATTAGTACCTTTTGCTTCTAGGGGCCTATAGCATCCCTCTCTTTGCTATAATAACAGTAATACAGCTAATAAACACTTAAATAGCACTTTCTATCCATAGATGTCATAGGGTTTTTCAAGGATGATTAGGCATTGCTATTTCTATTTTATAGATGTGGCTATTAGGGCAGAGATGTTAATTGACTTACTCAAGGTCAACTTGGCCTCATCCTTTTTCTGATGCTGTCTGATCTTTGTGGATGCTACCATCCAGGCTAATTCTTTTCACCTTGGCAAAAGTCCTGCCCCCCTTGCAGTTAATGGCAAAACTCCCAATGACTTCAGTGAGGTCAGCATTTCACCCCTCATTTTTCTGTGGTATTGGGTGAAAAGTCCTTTCTAACATCTTCAGAAGACCTGTACTGTGATGGATTTTTGGTGGCACGAGTACTCCTCAAACTCAAGGGGATTAGCAACCCCTAGCATCACTGTGATTTGAAGGGGTTGTATGGAATTAGAATTGGACCTGAATTGAAATATTGGGGCCAGTATCCAAACTTTCCCCAAGTTAAGTGGTGTTCCTTTGAGGACTTTGAGTTCAGGCATATCTCTACATGGAATCTTTTATCCTTTCCCTAAATGGTCAAACATGAATGCTGAAGAGAGACTGAAATTTGATTGATTTTAACACATGAATCCTTCCCCGTTATACTTCACATTATATGGTATAGCACATACTGTAAAAGAATAAACCATATTTGTTGTGTTTATTATACAGCAATTAGATTAACATTGGAGTGGGATCTTCAATAATGCTCAACATTGTCAATGGTGAGTGACTGCAATGGTAGTACAGTTAGGCCAATGACAAATGTTTTTGAAAATCCCATTCTATACAAGTGTGTAACCTGATGACGTTTGCTTTAGGATCAGTCCTGGAAAGTCAGTGACAGTTCTCACTTATTTCCTCCCCCCACCCCCAACTGGTTTTGAGCCAATTGAAATGCAACATAATTTGACATGATCCTGTGAATATTCAAATTCAGTTTTCTGCTTATAGAATAGTTTAATATTTCTCAAGCAGTTTATCAGTGGAAGCCCACAGACTTGTAGAAACCTGTGTGATAATTTATGGCAAGAAACTGTGGAAAAAAATCTGAAATTGCTGCTGAAAAGGGCATTCCTTCTGCCTGCCACAACTGATGCTGACAGCAGAGTATTAAACTTAAAAATGAAATACCATTCTTGCCCAGTCTTACAACTTGATAGTGGCCTAATCAGAATCACGTGTGTGGATAAAAGAGCTGTATGCTAACTCCTTACAAACATAGCAGTATTGAAGGGGAGGAACATTCATTATCTTTAAGATGAGGGGAAAGACATATTTTGGAATTGGAGTAGTTTCATTCCTGTCTTAAGCAACTCTTCAGCAGAGGAGCGAAAGCAATTTTGATTTTTGTGTGGCTAAAAGAGCAAGGAACGATGCACACTGAAGCAGAGCTGTACCAATTGCTACCAATGGGATTGATTTTTATACTTGCCAATATACTACCTCATTTTGTATCAATAGCGTTAGCATATCACACAAAGTTGGTGCTGCCAGTTGGCTGCTAGTGATGTCATATCTGTTTCAATAATCCTCAGTAACTGCAGGCGCATGACCATTTTTTTTCTTGGGCTCTGTTTTTCTTTTATATTATTTCACAATAGTAATTAAATACTCTAGGCAGTGTATTATGCAGGGATTATTGCATCAACTCTCCTGTGACTGAAGTTCTGCTTTTGGCCGCATGTTTCTCACAACCTTCTAGTTACTCTCTGCCTATTGTGTCTTATTGTACTATAAGGTCAGATGCTACAAGTCAGAAAGCTTCCACAATAAGCCATAAAAATGTGATTTTGTTTAAAATGCTGACTTCTGATAAACTGTGGGAAAAGGGCTAGGAATGAACCTAAGGTTAGTATTTTCATAGTTCCCCCCAACTGTTGTGAGCGAGAAGGTCATAGTTCAAATAGCATTCAACAGGGGTAGAGTGTAGGAATGAGATGCTAAGCTGCCACATTACTGCTTATTCATACGTGCACAATGAAAGTATTCAATCTAATCAGTTTTGAAAATGTGCAGCTATTGTGCTTGTGTTCCTTCTTGGAGAGCTGAAAAAGTAACTTTGCAAATTTACAGTGTATTCAAGGTTACTCAAAGATTTCTTATTTTTAAAATTTCAAGTGAATTTCATGCTGGTGAAAGGTAGCCCTGGAAATCCTCTATAGAGCCCTCAGTGATCCTTGATCTAGCCCTCAGTTGTACTCTGTTTAAATAAATTCACCCCCATAACCCACCAGTGTTCACCCCCATAACCCACCAGTGTTCCTCAGCTCTGAGCTAGAGAGATGAAAGGTAATTTAGTCTCCAGGTCCATTCAGTCTTTTGCTTTTCTTCTGATATTGCATTCCAGTCTTTAAAGAAAATTAATCTATGAAATTCACTGCCACAGGATATTGAGGCCAACAGCTAAGCAGGATTTTTAGAAAAGAACTGAACATTGACATAGGTAAAAAGAACATCCACAGTTAGATTAGATAGCATAAAAATGTCCTCATCGTTTATGACATAAGCCAACATTTGATGGCCTAGGGTTAAAAAGAAACTTTCCCTAATGGACAGGTTATTCTGTAATTGTCCATTGTAAGATTTTTTTTTACACTTCCTTCTGAAGGATCAGGTGCTGGCCACTGTCAGAGATAGGATACTAGACCAAAGGAATAATTGATCCAGTCCTATACAGCAACCCCTATGTTTCTAGATGTAATAGTGATAATGTTATATGGACATTTGTCTATGAGGACTCTGAGACCATCAAACCATGTCACAAAAATCTTCAAATGGGAATGGATTTCTGTGACTAACAATCTAGGCTGTGTTTGAATTGGAGATGAAAAGCTCTGTGAGCTGTAGCCAATTTCCTAAGCCTTTCCGTCACCAATGTAGCTAAAACATTAGAGTTTGATTAAAGTTGCTGTTAATTTTTTGGACATTAGTAAACTTCAGGAAGTTGCTCATATTAAACTGTAAAAGATGAAGGATGTGAATTACTTCACAGTATATTGTGTTTTATGCTATATTAGTCATTGCATTGAATTAAAAAGATTACAAATTAGTGGACTAGCATCTTACTATTAGGTAGATTTTAAGACTATTGTTACTATTGTATTGATGAGAGATGCATCAGTATTTGAGTGGTAAGGAACATCTCTTTTATTGTTGTTTTGCCAGAGATTCTCTAACTAGGATTTGTGTTGTATTAGTCATAAAAATGCTATACTGATACTTTATGAAAACTTTCTAAGCCTTGGTAAGTTAAGACAGGACTATTTCCAGTGAGAGAGAGTGATTGTTTCACTAGCTCAAATGTGAATTTGGGTTGTTCTTATTCAGCCCAAGGGGTTTTGTTTTATTTTCTTTCGAATTGTTGCAGACTGAATGTAGAGAAGTGATACATTTTTCTAGTCCAGAAACAGACAAATGCACAAATTACTCTAGTCCAGCAATTTTTTGACAGAATTTCTCTTTCTGAAAGGCTTAGAGACCAAATATGACCCCAAACTGGGTTCTGGACTAGAAATCTTACATTTCATTTCACTCTCTTTGTTTATACTTCAGTAATACTGAAATAACTTTGAAACTTTGGAGGCTTTCCTTAACTAGAAAGGGATAGTAATTATGGTGGGGGGGGACCCACAACACCACTTCATTATAACTGAGTGTGTAGTACATAAGTATGGGAAAAATTACGAGAAACGTTTAGACCATTTATTAAGGCACAAAAATGTTGTGTAAAATTAATTCTCAGGTTTTTTACTTTTTGCTTCTCGCTTTTTAAAGAATTTTCCTCCCTTTCTGATAAAGCAAAACAACATTTTGGTCTTTTGGTTTTGGCCTTCTAATTGATAGGTTACCTCTATAATGCATGGGTTTAACCCTAATCTCAACCATACTGTTGTAAATCAGGGGTTACTCCACTAAAGTAAAAGAAGTCAGTTGGTGTAAAAAATGGTGTGAGATGAGAATCAAGCCCTGTATCATCATGCATATATCACTTTTTTTAACCATGTGTGAATATGTAAAAGGAAGAGGGCAAATGTGAGAAGAAAAATAAAAATAAACCACTAGTTTTCCAACTTTTAGTGCTTCTGAGCCTTAGGTAGAAGTGCAAAGGAGAAGGATTTACAATACAGAATCTGATTAGAAGGTCTGGTTTCGATCGCTGTGTAAGCAGGAAATGATGAATCTTGGCAGAGAACCAACAGTGAAACAAAGCAGTGAAGAAAGCTGATGCTGATGTTTTGGAAAGATGAGGCGGGGGAGGAGGGAAGCAGCAGGAAAGAAGGAGAAAAAGGGGACCCAGAAAATAGGAATTTGCAGACCTATATCATTTCGGCAGAGCTTGAGAAATTGGTTATCATTACCATCATTTTAAGAACAGTTATTTGTTAATGATTATGAAGAAAAACAAGAAAGGGTTAAGTCTCCAATCAATAGGCTGAAAATAGGGTAAGTGACTTGGGGATTCAGATTTAGCATAAAATATAGGTAGACTACTTATGCTCTATGCTCTATGATCAAATAAAATTGTAAGAGGAAAATCATACACTTGCTACTGCAAGAAAATTAGGTAGCCCATTTACAGTAGACTAGTGGAGGAGTTGAAATACCAGTTAATCACAATCACACTCTCAAATTAAAAATCACACTTATTTTCCTCATCTCAATTTATTAATATTCATTCAAATTATATATTAATAATCATTCAAATTCTACACTTGGCCACTATATGCAACTTTGTGTTCCTGTAGAATAGAATGATGAAATCAACAAGTTTATATTGAAGACTTTCTTAAAATAAGAGTCAGTAATCCCCTGTCACAAAGCCCATTGAAGCCAATGGAAAGACTCCCATTGACTTCATAGAACATGGTCCTTAGAACAAAGTTTTATACAATTTTTTTTCTTGGTTATACATTATCATAGACGAAGATTCACTGTGTCTTTTTTCAAAAACATCTGAGCATTCATTTTGCATAGTGGCACTTGTCATCACTTGTACATTACTCCCTTGTGCTCCCTTGTACCCAGAGATTTGCTTTTTGGTACAATCCAATCTGAGTTGTTGGTTTTAAGACTTATAGCTCTAAATGGTATAGGTCCTGGTTACTCAGAAACAACCCCACTCATGTAGTATGATAATTTTACAGAGAGAGAAGTTAACATACTTGAGTTAAAGTGTCTTTGCTATGGTGAGGAGAGGGCATTTTCAGTGGAAGATCTTAAACTCCAGAGCTGTGACGCTTATTGCTCTGCCAGAGAGCAAATTTCCACGGCAAGTTTCATAGCAAGGTGAAATGGAATGTTTCACAGCAGATCTGGAATGTTTAAAAACTAGTGATGGATGAACCTAAAAGACAAATCAGTTTCACTTGCAAGCACCCAGAAGGTCAGATGCTTATCCGTAAATATGTGCCGGGGGTAGATCTGCAAAACTGGGATGGAAATCTCATAACTGACTCTCTGTCTTCCTATCAGGTCAGAAATATTGTGAGGCTGTGGAAAAATGGGGGGGGGGAAGCTAACTGGAATTTTCTGAACTTGACAAAGGTTTGGTTTCAGATAGGGGTGAGGCATGGGGTTGTCCCAGTCTAAACCAATTTAGTCTTCCCTAGTGAAATTCTAAAGCATGTAAGGCTTTCTAGTAAATTGAAAAACTTCTAGGACCTTAATGATGTGTCCCGACAAAGATTTTATTTATAAGGGCATTTCAGAGAAATCACATCTTCAGTATGTCTATAAAAACTTTAGCTTTAACTCAGCGCAGAAGATCCCAGGACTTTGTTGTTAGTGACTACAATAAAACTTTCTATCAAAAGAAAACCAGCTAATAATTCAACTGGTCAAAATCCAGCTACGAATATAACATACCACCTGTTGACAGTTGCTTTGACTACAACTCTCTTTGTTTGTCTGTGTGTTTGTTTTAAATAGCGGTTCGGCATCTGTCACGGAGTCCCTGGGCGATGCTCTGGAACTGCTCCCTATGAAGCCAGTCAGGACTCTGGGGAAGTCTCCTTTCTGTGAGCAGACTGTCTGCAGGGCAAACAGCTCACACAGCTTCCACCTTCCTAGGTCTGACCTCGGAGCATTCAGCATCCTCTGCCCCTCCGTGCGCTTCCCACAGCGAGTCCACTCAGGCGGGGCTCCTGGGGAAGCCAGAGGGTCCTGCACCCCAACTTTGCAGTCAGACGTGACTCTCAGCCAGCCAGTAAAACAGAAGGGTCCATCTTGGGGGGGCAGAGAGCCAGACAACCACATCTGCACTTCACTTCATGTCCCCAGCCAGCCCCAAACTGGAGCTCTCTCCAGCCCCTCCTCCTCTGGGCTTTGTCCCTTTCCCGGGCCAGGAGGTCACCTGATTCCTTTGTTCTCCAACCCTTTAGCTCTCACCTTGCAGGGGGGAAGGGCCAGGCCATCAGTTGCCAGGAAACAGGGTGTTGGCCGTTCTCTGTGTCCAGACCCATGCACACACCTGCCCTCTAGGGCTCTGCAACGATCATACACCCTTATCCCACCACCTAGATACTTAAGAACTGCATAGGGGAAACTGAGGCATCCCCACACTATTCAGAGGAAACATTAAGAACAGTCCCGCTTCATCGCAGCATCACAAAAGACTAAAATATCTCCTGATTAGAATGTTATTTTAGTTCCTGTTTGGTTTTTAAATAAAGAATGTCCCACTGAAAAGAACCAAAGGAGAATGAAAAATTCTCTGTGGATTCACCATTCCTTCCTTCCTTCCTTCTACATACTCATTCTTATTATCAGCCTGAAGGGGGAACATATTAGGCAACAAGCCCGCAGATCTTCACCTCTTACCATTCCAAACTCACCCATGGCTACTTATGACCTACCATGATACTCTTCTCCCTTCCCCAAGCTCACATACTAAGAATATTCACCCAGCTTATAATAAGCCTTGCAAACTTTAATTAGACTTTATGTAGTTTATACGGGTTTTTCTGAATCACTCTGGCCTATCATTTCTCTGTAGTAATTTTGAGACCTAAAATTACTATTTCTACACTCATAGACTTTAAGGTCAGAAGGGACCATTGTGATCCCTTAGTTTGACCTCCTGCACATTGCAGGCCACAGAACCTCACCCACTCACTCCCAAAATAGATTCCTAACCTCTGGATGAGTTACAAAAAATCCTCAAATCATGGTTTAAAGACTTATGTTACAGAGAATTCACCATTTACCTAATTTAAACCTGCAAGTGACCTGTGCCCCATACTGCAGTGAAAGGCAAAAAAGCCCCAGGGTCTCTGCCAATCTGACCATGGGGGAAATTCCTTCCCGGTCCCAAATATGGCAATCAGTTAGACTCTGAGCATGTGGGCAAGAGCTGCCAGGCAGATATCTGGGAAAGAATTCTCTGTAGTAACTCAGAGCCCTCCCCATCTAGTGTCCCATCTCCAGCAGTTGGGGATTTTTGCTACTGGTCATAGCTGGTGGGCCACATGAAACCTTCAGATCAGTGTCAGTTAATGAGAATTTTAGATAGCCTAGCCCTGAACATGATGAGGCTTTAGAGTGGTTGATAACTGCCTTCTTGCTGTTGTTTTGGTGCTTGTTGCCTTGGCCTCTGTTATAATAGAATCCAACTGGCTCTAAAAAAAAAAAATTCTGTTCTCAGATTCAAATGAAGCGTTGCCAGCTCTTTACAAGTCTCTCAGGGATTTTATGGCTTTACATAGGACCCTTAAACTGTGTCTTTTAGAGGCAGCTGCATTTGCCATAGTTAGCAACCATTCCTATAATTTCACTACTTGTGCCAAACTAAACTCAAACACCTCTGACGCTTTTTCTGATTTTTCTTTCCACTCCAGATAAGGCCAATATGTATTTTTGGAAAAAAATTTTAGAGCGGTTGGTATAATTAGGCTGTCTTCCTTTTATTTATTTGTTTGGCAAAAGACCATTTTCCACATTGATCTGAGTTCTGAGAAAACAATATTCCATCTGGCCTTGGGCTCAGCATTCAGCCCTTTCATCAGATTCAGGGAATCTTTCACTGAATGTAAAAACTGAGCCCAGTTTTCCTCTTTCTTTATAAATAGCTGCTTTCCAGGCAGTGAGTAGTGGAAGAATATTTCTGGACACTTCACATACATGTACAAAAGGTGACTTTATTGAGAAGCAGATTTATTATCAGCTCTTCTCCTACAAACCAGGTTATCCCTATTGTTTGCCCATTGGTGGCAAGGCATTAGAGCAGGGTGAACTGATTAGTTGAGTTTCCATCTGGTGGTTGGACTCTGTGCATGTGTCCTCAACAGTGCCTCAGCTAAGGCTCAAACCACAATCCCTCTAATCCAAAGGCTGTTCTGGGTGAGATAAAAAGGGGATTCCCAACAGCTAAAAAGGTAGGCGACAGCAAAGGCCACTACTAATGGCTTTATAAAAACTCAGGGTTCAGTCCATGAGCCTTGTATAAGGGGCAATACATTCTTTCACTGTCCAGGAGCAGCCAAGAAAACCGACGGTGCCTTTCTGAAACACAGACTGCCTACCAGTTTTCCTCTGTTCTGAGAATCCTTACACTTTGGCCCAGTTCCCTGGTGCACCCATCACCCACACTCTGCCCTAGAGAGGAGTATGCCCTCTTACTCCTCTGCACAGGCACACAAGATGGGCCACCATCTAGCCCTAATTTGTGTTTCCCCACTCTGGGGAGCTAATATAGTACAATACGGAGTATACTGACCACAGAAAAGCACAGAATCAAATGCGGTGAAGCCAGACAAAATTTGGCAACCAGGCCATCTTTTCTCAACTATGCTGACTGAAATAACTCATTGGTCCCACTGTATGCTAATGAAATTTATTCTTTTTTCCCTGACTGTGCCACTCCATCTTTCCATAGTTCTGTGATTGTAAGTAATACCTTGCTATGTTCAATGACTACAGCCTGTTCCATTTTCTTCAGTGACTTTCTTTAAAAGCAGACAAGTCAACTGGGAATACTGAAGAGGATGGAGTGCCCAAACTGCTGCTGAACTGGCAGGTTGACACTTTGCAGGAGAGGGGAACTTTTCGCTTTTTTGCTCCGCCTCTAATTTTTTCCACTCCAAAGCTGCTTCTGTTTTCGCTAGGTCAGGCATTCAGATCCTGCACAAGATTTAAACAACAGTTAAACCACAGCCAGACTTAATTCCCAGAGGAATCAGCTACTCTTGAAACAAAAAGAGGCAAAAGAAAGTAACCTATAAAGGAAAAGGTGGTGAGAAAAGGGAAGCCAAAATGGTGAGGGACGTACTGACTCAAATAGTATAAGGCCTTGCTGAACATACACAGGGTTCCAGAACTGAACTATCCCAGACTCTATTTAAATGGAACCTTGGCCAGAGAGCAAGAATAAGTCAGCTTATTTCCTTTACTTTGGAAGAACACTGGGGGAGAGGAGGTCACTCATATTTTGGTTCTAAATTACTAAGACTAACGTTTTCAGACATGCTTAAAATTACAGACCTAAATAAATGGCCTTACTGGGGGCTTCAAGTACTCAACACCTTTGGAAGTCAGACCATTAATTAGGTGGCTAGTTGTGGATTTGGGTGCCTAACTTAGGCACATAGGTGTGAACATTTTTGCAGATAAAACCCTTGGGCCAAACTTTAATTGAGTTCAGCTCACTGAAAACCAGCACAAAATGCCAAGGGAAAGTGTTATTAATTGCCAATAAGCAAATGGTAGCTTCATTTTTCAATTTCTGCAGCCTCTGGATCAATTTAAAGTGAAACCCAATTATAAATGAATTATAATAATCTAGCCTGGAGCTGACATAAATGACCATTGCAAAGTCTGTATTATATGGGAAAGGGCAGGCTTTCCAGAGAGCTTGGGAAAAGCCATTCAAGAGTACTATTGCTACATGGACTTCAAAAGGAAAACTTTCTATATGCATGGATAAAGAAAAGTGCACTTCAGGTATTGTGTATATAAATCTAAAATACAAAAGGTTTTGTTAATGTGGTGTTAAGGGCATGGAAAATAGGAAAGGTTCAGATAGGAATATTAGCTTGACCATGTTATTTATGTATCCATTGCCAAAGGTGTCAGGTCAAAACTAGAATCTTCTGGTCAAGTGGCTGCAATTTCATTAAATCTTAAATTTCAATTTCAAACAAAATAACTCCTAAAGATCTGCAGTGTTGACGCTACCCCTTCTCCCCCACTGTTGCCCAACAGATGCCCTGCACTGTAACCAGCCATCCTTTCCATCCATGCAAAGTACTACATAGGGCAGTTATTGAATCTTCCACAGGACTTTAGGCTTCTCTGTATACCCTACCGCCTTCTATGGGAGTGCAAAGCAGGAAGAGGCCTGCTTCTACCCAGTGGTCCCTTATATGGGCAGCTTCCCATCACCAGATGGTCAATCCCAGGGCTTCTAGCCAACAGCAGCTCTCTTAGCTAGAGGTGGTGACCTTTGGGTGGTATTCACTATAATGCCACCTAAGGGTGTGACCCACTCCTTGTACCTGCCCTGCAACCTGGGGCCCCTTTGCCTTGATTTATTCATTTCCATTTTTAAAAATGTGCTGCTCCTCCCTCTAGATACCTGTTATATGGCCTTTAAAATGTTGTTTAAAAGTGTCAGGAACATTCATGGTGCTATATAACTCATAACAAAGTCTCAGAATAAACTAATAGCTCTTACGAAAGTGCTGTAACATGAGGCAGGGACTATCATCCCCACAAGGATGCAGGGCTCTCCTTTTGACCCCTCTTATTAGCAGGAGTTAAAACACTGCATAAGGCTTATGAGTGTATCTGCTTCTCCCCTGCTCCACTCTCCTCCCCCCACACCACACTGGCTATCTTCTGCTCATACCCCACCCTTTTTTCCCCCCTGCCCTGCACACCTTCCAACCATAATTCCTCACTGCTCAGCCTAGCTATTTCCCCTATCCTCTCTGCACGGCTCCTCTTCTTCCCCTATCTTCCTTCCTACATTCTTCCTTCCCTCTTTAATGCCCAATTCCACATGCTTCCTAATATCCACCTGCCCTGGCCTTCTGCCTGCCTGCCTGCTTTCCTCATCCTCCAGCATTGTGGTGGTAGGAGTGTATGCATAGTTGGGGAATTGGGGACCCAGGCTGGGCAGCTCTGGGAATGGAAGCAGCTAGCAGAACTTGACAGTTTGGTCTGCGTGTCTTAGCAGAACTCAGTTAGGTTATGATGAATAAGGAGAATAAATCATTACAGATCAGATGGGACCTAGACTAAAACCACTCATGGTTTGGTTTTCCAAAATCACAACACCACTGTGATGCCCTGGAACTGCAGGGATTAACTGAGTTGAGGAAGCCACGCCCACACATCCCTACTGGGCATGTTCGAAGTGTAGTACCAGTATAAGAGGGAGCAGCCCAGCTCAGTCTGGGCTGACTGCTGGAGAGGAAGGAGATGTGTTATAGGCTCCTGCTGAAGGACTGCTAGCACTTCATGATGTGGAGGCCAGCCAGATGTCAGCGACCCACAGGCTTTGGACACCACAGAGTGAGAAGGGACTGGGGGAACTATGAGACCACAAGCCACAGAGAAGTGGGTAGGAAGTAACCCAGAGAGTCTTGGCGGGGAGTTGGTTGGAGAACTGGAAACTAGCTCGGTGTGTTTTGGCTGGATCCCTGCCATGCTGGTGGCGGGCAACCCTACCACCAACAGGGCTCTGGGTTGGGACCTAGTGGAGAGGGAGGGCCTGGGTCCCCCTATGCTGGCTGCCGCCTGCCCTGGGGCAGCAGCCTGCCTCACCAGCTCTGCTGACTGGCCACTTGGCCACACAGCCCTGATTGCAAGGGTGGCCCTACTGGCTCCATCTGCTAGGCAGCACAGCCCTGATAGAGAGGGTGGTGATAGGGACTCTGATTGTTGGATCACTCTGCCCTAACAGAGAGGGCAAGTAGATTGACTTTGGCTGTTAGGCCACATCACTCCAAGACCGAAAGGGGTCATGCAAACTTGACACATGGCCCACCCCAAAAAGGGATGGGGCATGCATGACCTGTGACAACCACCGACAATATTTAAAAAAACCAAAATCAACCTGTTTTGTCCAGTTCTAATTTTCTTCATTTTCCCCTATATAACACATTCCTTTAACCACACCCCTTCATTGTCTAATTTATATTGAGACACAATAAAATAACACTGTGTACTCACTTCTATTAAGTGTGTGGCTCTGGTGTGGCTCTGATTTTTTTTTTTAATGTTGGACAGTTGTTAGAGTCATGCTCAGTGTTTGATTATTTATTTTTGTACTGATGGCTTTGTTCTTTTCTTTGGTTAACTATTATCTGCATCACCCATTTACTAGTCTTTGCAGATTAATCCATTCAAAGAAGATACTTTGTATTGTTATAGCAGCTGCTCTGCAGATATACATTTGTCCTAGTCAGAATGAAAGCTCCAGGAATGAGCAAATAACATGTAGGCAGATTATTTTACAGGCAACATGCATCTCTTTCATATACAGTGGTCATACAAATGATTGATAGACCTCATTATCCTGAAATACTGTTGTAGTGTAATGTTACCAGATGGTATCCAATGGAGTGTCAAGTTGTTACTAGGGGGAAGTATTCAGAAAATATCCTATGTCACTTGTTAATGTACTGTGCAATCCATGTTCTGATCTTGTGGTTTGGCTTTATTTAGAAAAGAATCTATCCATTCAAATAGATCTTTACTCTGCATGTTATATCACAGGCCTGCAGGCACCCCACTTCATTGTATTATCCCATCACATCTTGTTAGCTAAACAACATCAAACATGGTCAATACTCAGAGGGAAGAACATCAAGGAAAACACAGGTACTGCGGGAAATGTTCTTGGTGAATCAGTAGGTGGCACTCTTCCCTCTATTAGCGCTCAACCTGTGCTCCAGCATGGTGCTAAAATATATCCCGCTATCAGAGGTGCTTCCTTTTTTAGGAAAAACAGCCATTGCCCTAACTTGTGGTTGTTAAGGATATCAACAGCTTGGTGTTTGTTTCTTTTTAAGTAGACTAGCCCTAGATACCATGGTAGTGATTGGCATATTGTACACAGACAACTGTGTTCCCAGACAGATTCTACTATGAGTCAAAGCAGACAGACAGATGTTAACTAGAGCTATGTGAAAAATAGTGGTTTAGATCCGGAATGTGTGCTGTGATCTTTGTTTGTTTGCCCCCTTAGTTTTTGCTTTGAGTTTTGGTTTCAAATTAATTTAAATTATACTCAGCAGAAATTTATACTCTGCTTGCTTTGGTTTTGGACCATGCGGAAGCTCTGGATCCCAATGCAAAATCACAAACCCCAAATTCCCTTAAAATGCAGTGTTTTGCCAATTCTTGTGATTTTAACACAAGTCTGGTCATATTTAGTGTGTGGGGGAAGGGGGTGAGAGTTTATTTTTTTTAAAGCTTCAGCTCCTGGTCTTTCCTTCCCCCCAAAAGGAGTTTCTAGTTCCTATTTAGAGAAAGAAGTTTTAATCTTTGGTTGTGGCAAAAATTGAAAACATGACCTGTGTACCTTACAGAGTCAAACCAGAAGACAAAGAAAAAGAACCCAAAATGTATTTTGCAAATCTCTTTGAACATTTTGTAAATCTGGTGATAATTTTAGACAATCTCATAATCATGGGGGCTTGACTCATGATTTTCAAATACTTGGGGTTGTCTACACTGAAAACAAGACCAGGAAATGTCTAAAATTCAATCTAGGTTTGTAGAGCTCTCGGTGACCCTTGCTTGAGGTTTGTAATAATCCTATGTTCTGAGTTTCTATGCTGTACATTAAAATATACAATAACATGTTCCAGTAACTGTCGATTCTGTGCCATCCATACTGAAATGCCATTGTTCAGAACTGAAAGTAGATTAGTATATTTCTTATAAGGATGCTTTATCATCTTCATTTACCACTTGGCTTAGCTTGCATCTGGCTGGGATTCACTGCTTTAGACTTTGGCATCTCTGGATAGGGCACCACTAAACAAAGGCATCCATTCATTTAACAACTGGACACATGATAGAAAGTTATTAACACTACAGGTCTGATCGGATACTCTAATGGATTGGCGTAGACTTGCCATCCACTTTTGGATTAGCCCTGAATGGTTTTATGATGGTGCTCTTTTACCACAAAATTATAGTTACTAGAGATGACATCCTGACTCCATTGGGAGTTTTGCCATAGATTTCAAGGGGGCTGTGATTTCATCCCGAGTTGAATAACACATGAGGACTATTGAACCCCAAAGGCCCAAAATTACAGTTTGTAATTTTTCTGCTGCTGTGGAGGGTTTGTAATTCAAGGAATCTACAAGTAGTAGTTCATAATTATGATTAGTGTGAATTTTTCGTCAATTTGTTTTGTGTCACAATTTCTTATTGAGGCTACAGTGTCAATATAATAACTTGTGCCTCACAAGGTCTAAAATGTTTGGTTTATGTATGTTTCTTGGGATTACTAGCATAATTTAACTTGCTAGCACAAAAAGTTCCATCGAACTATAAACATTCTTCTTTCACTTGTTGGTCAGTATTATTATGAAATTTATTTGCAGCTTTCCATGCCATTGTGAAATTAATTAATTGATTATATTTTAGGTAGACCTTTTAAAGGGCACATTTCAGCTGTAGTCTGTCTTCCCTTATATTATCGACTCAATTTATCTACTTTTGGGGGGCGAGGGGGAATTGCTGCAAGTATTACTCTAGGTAGTTTTTGTCTGAACTGAGGGTTATAGTACTATTGAAATTAAAGTGTAGTAGAGAAAATATTTGTGAACTGGTATGGCTGAGAGTAGCGATGATAATGGGGGAATTCTTGGAAATGTGTATTGTTTACTTTTGTTTAGTTTGTGCTGTTGTGAGGAAAATATACCCGAGAAAGCTTTAATTCTAAATTAAGACGGGTTTTTTGTGAGGTAATACAACCGAGATTAGAATAATGTGACTCAGATCACAAGTGAAATGTCTTAGGTGATCTTACCTAGAAGACGCATGTATGCATCAAACAAAACCCTGCAACGTCTGGAAAACTTGTTTTGCTGGAAGTGGATAACTTTAAGATAATGGAAACTGATTACACAAGCTGAACTCAATAAATAGGATTTTAATTTATAGTATTTCAATATTTGTTTTTTGAATATACTTCTGTGGGCACAAACTACTTCAAATTCCACATAAATTTTCTGCTTCATGAGACATTTCCCATTTCTTATTTCCTTAGAAGTTTCTTAAGTTCAGAACTGCCTTTCCTCCTAACCAGTTGGGGACAGATGCTGATCTTATTTACACTGTTGTAATAAGATTGAATTGGCCTTGTTTTCTAATATTATTTTGAACTTAACTGGTACATTACACTGTAACACAAAATGAATTTTGTGTGGTATTTCAGCATTTCCAGTATGGCTGAGATAACAAATAACTGTTTTTTTTAAAATTATTATTATTCAAACACTTCAGAATCTCAGAAAAGTTTCAGCTCAAGATCAGCTCTAAAAATGAGGGAGAACTTGTGTGGGGTTTTTATTTTATCCAAACTAGTTCACCTCTCACAAATGGATTGTTTTCTCCTGGACTGAGCCTTTAATACCTTTCTTAAGAAGGCTGCTGCTGGGTCGGTTGAATTCCCTCTGCCCTGGTCTTTATCTTTTCTGCTGCTGTCCGTGCCCTCTTCGGTTCTACCACTGGTTTCTGCGTTTGCAGTAGTACTGTAATATTTGTATCTTGGCAAAGGCAATATCTTTTCTCCCAGGCATACTGAGCTCTCTGATTCCCTCTGGAGCTAGTATGATCAAGTCTGGGAGCTGCATTCCAGCTGTTGCTCTTTAAGAAATACTGAATAGAAAGAATATGAGATAAAGAAATATGATCAGCTACATTCTGGGTGGTGGCAGTGGTTTGTGATATACAGGAAGTCAGACTAGATGATTTAGCGGTCCCTTCAGGCCTTAACCTCTGAGTCTTACAGGTACAGAGATCAAGAAATTAGATATAAAAATAGTAAGATGTTTAACAAAAAAGACTGTGTGTAATAAACTAGAACTTCAGGAAGACTACACTCTCGTCTCTCTTGGCCACTGACTATTTACAGTTTATCTCACTGAAAGAAATAAATACACCAGTATCAATGGAATTTATCAAATCAGTGTAAATAGAGATTAGAATCAGGCACAAAGTTATTGTGATACATATTTTCCAGAGAAGAGAGGCAAATAATAAATGTGAAAATACGTTTTAAAAGACTGATGTTATTTGCCAGTTAAGGCCATTTAATTTCCATGAAATGTAAGATTAGTTTATCCAGAATCATCTGTGTGTGGAAATATTTCCCCTTATTTTAGATTTCTTTTTAAGATCAGCAAAAATAATTGTTTGTTCCTAATTCAGCCATCCTTACCTCACATTTCTATTTGCCTGGGCTATGTCCTGTAGATGATCTTTTGTAATATTTTCCAAAAGAACAAAGGAGATGACCTTTCCTAACATAGGGAGATACTCTTATTCAGGGATTAAAGAATACATATTCTGGGTGAAATCCTCTCCATCTGCAAAATGCCTGAGTAATCAGGGTCTATGCAGGTGGAATGCAGAGGAGTAATGGGGATGCTGTAGGCTAGAATAGCAGCTGAAGATCATCTGGGCCTGTTGTTGAGTCCCAAACAGGTAAAAATGTGGATCCTGTGGCCCTTCTACTGGCCCACCCCCAGCTCACCCCATCATGACTTTCTCCAATTGCTAATGTAGAGACTCTTTCTGCATCACATAGTGGGAATTCAGGTGCCTCTAATAGACTTTAAGACTAGAAAGAACCATTATGATGATTTAGTCTGAACCCCTGCACATTGCAGGCCACAGAACCTCACCCACCCACTCTCAGACCCATACCCTCCTGCTGAGCTACTGAAGTCCTCAAATCTTTAAATAAAGACTTCACGTTACAAAGAATCCACCATTTACACTAGTTCAAACCAGCAAGTGACCCAGGCCCCATGCTGCAGAGGAAGGCAACCCCTTCCTCCCCACCCTCTACATCTCTGCCAATCTGACTGAAATTCAGAAAATTCCTTCTCAACCCCAAATATGGCAATCAGTTAGACCCCAAACATGTAGGTGAGACCCAGCAGTCAGATACCTAGTGAAGAATTCTCTGTAGTAACTCAGAGCCCTACCCCTCTAATATCTCATCTCCGGCAGTTGGAGATATTTGCTAGGAACAGTTGTGGAGAGTCCATATGCCATTGTAGGTAACCTCATCATACCTTCCCCTCCATAAACTTATCTAGCTCAGTCCTAAAACAAACTAGGATTTTTGCCCTCATCATTCCCCTTGGAAGTCAGTTCCAGAACTTCACTCCTCTGATGGTTAGAAACCTTTATCTAATTTCAAGCCTAAACTTATTGATGACCAGTTTACATCATGTGTCCTTGTGCCAACGTTGGCATTTAACTTAAATAACTCTTCTCCCTCCCTAGTGTTTATCCCTCTGATGTATTTATAGATAACAATGATATCTCCCCTCATCCTTCATTTTGTTAGGCTTAGCCAAGCTCCTTAAGTCTCCTCTTGTAAGGTAGGTTCTCCAGTCCTCTGATCATCCGATGCAGAGGTGCAGAGTCGATCTTCTCTGCACCTGTTCCAGTCTGAATTCATCTTTCTTAAACGTGGGAGACCAGAATTGCACACAGTATTCCAGATGATCTCACCAGTGCCTTGTATATATGGTATAACTTTTCCATATCTCTACTGGAAATACCTTGCCTGATGCCTCCTACGATTGCACTGCCTTTTTCACAGCTACATCACATTGGCAGCTCATAGTCCTCCTGTGGTTAATCAATACACTCAGGTCTGTCTCCTCTTCTCTGGCGCTTGCAACTGATAAGTTCCCAGCTTATAGCAGAAATTCTTGTAGTTAGTTCCTAATTACATGACCTTGCACTTTGTGCTATTGCATTTCATCCCATTTCTATTACTCCACTTTTCAAAGTCATCCAAATCTTAAATGGTATTCTGATCCTCCTCTGTACTGGCAATACCTCCCAACTTTGTGTCATTCACAGACTTTATCAGCACACTCCCACTTTTTGTGCCATTCCACTCTTGTCTTCTTCCACAATGTATTCTGGAGAGTTTTTTTATTTTGGTGTCCTTCTGAAACATCAGAGATGGCCACAACCGGAGATGGGACATTGAACATGGAGGCCTAGGGCTGTGAGGTGGCACTAAGCATTTGCTCTCAAAGTGCTTGGCTGGCTGATTCTTGCTCACGCACGCAAGGTCTAACTGATAGCCAAAAGTGGGGTCGGGAAAGACTGTTTCCTTAGGTCAGATTGGCAGTGACCTTGGGAAGTTTTTGCCTTCTTCTTCAGCTTGGGGTCCTGGTTGCTTGCCAGGTTGATCTGGGTATATCTCACAAAATCAATTTCCTGACATTGGAGGGGCCTTGAGCATCGGTGCACCTCAGTCTCTCCTATTCTTTGCCTGTGGCACATAAGTAGTCTAGTCTTCTGTAGGCTGTAATAACTTTGGTCTAATTTTGGTAGTTGGGTTTAGTGTGGGGGAGCTGGGTGGTGATTGTGGCCTGTGATATACAGCAGTTCAGACTAGATGATTTGGTGGTCCCTTCTAGCCTTAAACTTTGACTCTATGATACAACCCCTATGTGGGCCATAAGTGGTTTGAAGCACCTCTGAACCACAGCTAATTTTTCAATTTATTTGGCTCTTATTTAGCAAGGTACCATACTTTAAGCATGTGTGTAACTTTAAACACATGAACAGTCCCACTGAAGTCAATAGGACCAACTCATGCAAGTATTTAAGTACCCGGCTGAACTGGAGCCTTTGAAAGAGTACCTTATTGATGCAACCTTTTAATTACAATGTAAAGCACGTTTGCAGGATTTATAGATATTTTTTCTTGCATGAGCAGAATTATCTGATTTCTAGACACTTCCCTGAAGAATTATAATTGCATATATCTTGTTTAAAATATTTAAATAGAAAAACAAAAAAGCCCCCAAAACAATTCAGTAAAAGCCATTTAATTCCTATACAATAAAAAATAATTTGTGAAACAAATAATTGAGACCATTTTAGAATTGCTTGTGCAGCCCCTCCCCAGAGGTATGGTTCAAACCTCTTTCTTGGTTCTTGCTTTTGGGAGTGAGTTTCTCCCCTCTCCTCACATAGGTTGTGTCCTAGGTTTTTGCAACACCTGATGCCTCCACCCAAAGTGACTACTCTCTCTGCCTGGGATACAAGGGATGCTGTTACTTGAGAAAATAACTAATACTACTGCTTTTAACAAGGAGTATGATCCAGTACACAAGAAATAAAATTATTATACTATGACTGTAACAAATGCCTAAAATAACACTGCAACAAAGCAGGACTTTACTGGGGACAGAAAACAGAGGCTCTAGGGAAGGAAAAGGTTAAGGTCAACTAATAAATATTATAACGTTAATATCAACAAATTCCCCTCCTCCACTATTCATAATTGTACCATAACCCCCGGTTCCCTCCTTGGCACTTTTTCAGGCAGATAGAATGCTTGGATGAGTCTGGAGATGGGTGTGGCAGTTCTGCAATTATTGGCCAGCTTCAAAAAAAGAAAGGGTCTCCAGATGGGGCAGGATCCTCTCCTGGCTCCCTGGTTATGAGTCCTGTGGAAGTCTCATCTGGCTCTTGGTAGCCAATGCCGGGTTGGATCTCTGCCTCTCTGGCTGCTAGTCTCTGCAATGCTGGAACTGTCCAACCACATGCTAGATCCCACAGCAGTTCAAAGACCCCCTTTGTGGGGATTGGGAGTTAATCAGACTTCCTGAGCTGTTTTGTTTCAGGTTTTATTTTCCTAATCCCCTCTCATGTATTTTTGAGAACAATCACTGCTTGAGAGAGCCCCAAACATGTAAACAAAGGGTGATATTTATGCTGTGACGAGGGCTAGAATGAATCTATGCAGCATTTCAACTTCACTTAAGCCCTGTATTGGGGGATTAAGTGCTGCAATATGCGGCATGCCTTAGATTGATTCTCTGTCCTTAGATGAATTTCACCCAGATTGAACAGGAACCTAATGCATTTACACATAACTAGCATAAACTAACATATCGTAGAGGTAGGGGAAGTAAGCAGAGGATATTCAACTTATTAATATGTAAGTTCACTTTATCACAAAGTGAATTTATCTGGTTTCTTTTGAGGAATTTAAGCAACTTCTCTTTTGTTTCTCATTTAGTTGCAAAGAACTTTAATTTCTTTCAATGTGCAATGGAAGAACGAAGACCCTAGGCTTCAGATGTTGCCTTCTTTATTTCATTAATGTTAATACAGGAAGCCAAAAAAGATCACACAAACACTCAGTCTCATTATCAGGATGTTCCTTTTGATCCTGAATATACCAGGAAAAGAATGCTTGATCCAGCAACATCAAAAGCAAAAGTCTGTTGGGCTTAGTTGGTTTGCCTTCCAATTTTTTTGTGCAAAACAGAAGGATTTAGCTATTTTTCCCTCAGTTGTACAGTTGCAGTCTCATGCTTGCATCTTATTGTATCTGCACTTTATGAAAAAATATTATTTGGTGTTCAGCAGATGGACTCATTTTCATTAAGAGCGTGTTGACAACTTGTCTCTTAAATAGTGCTAGATTACACTACCTATACATTTATTAATTACAGGCTCTTGATACTAATTTTCCTGCATAGAAAAAGATGGTTATCATCTGGGCTGGATTAATGCCTTCTCTGGATAAATGATTTTGCATTCAAATCATTCTCGGAGCCCTTTTCCCCAAGCTGCTGCTGCTGCTCTTATTTTCAAACATTTTGAAAACTCCCCATTGACTTTAAAGGGAGCAGAGTTAGGCTGTGTGCTATTGATAAACTATGTCCAGGCCCTCTCAGAGGTCCAGAGAGGCCCGGGCCACTTCCAGCTTTTGAGGCCCCGAGCCATAATAAATATAAAAAATGATGACACATGAAAACAAAATAAGGCACCAAAAAAAAGAGTGATAATTTGAATATTTTTTATTTAACAAATGCTTTTCTAGCCTTTTTCTGTGCAAATGCACTAATTATTGAGGAAAAATCTAGCTTTTATGCAATGTCACAGTTGATCTTAAGCATGGCAAGCCCATTCAAATGCTCTTGTCCCATAGTTGAATGGTGATAGTTCTTTACCTGCTTCAACATGTTGAAGGTGCATTTACCTGTAGCCACTGATGCAGGCAAACTGACAAAAATACACAATGCAATTGTGATATTAGGAAACACCCCAGAGAGTCCGAGTTCGAGTATTTCTTGAAGCAATTCCTTTGGGTTGCAATCCAATTTAAAGTTTGTGGAATATATTCATTTGAGGAAGATGACCTCATCACTGAGATCTTTTGAGACGACTTTGTGGTACTGTTGCTGAAATTGTTAAGCTGCATGAAGTAGATCTTCATTACTCAGTCTGTTGAACTGCCAAAGAAACCCAAAAAGGGTACAAATTAGTCGCAGTGAGTCAAATCGATGTGTAAGGCCATCATTAGAGTCAATGATGACAAGGAAGACATTGACTGTATAATGCCGCTTGGCATCCAATTTAGTAGGTAAGTTGCGATTGGTGGAGAACTCAGATAAAATGCCAGTATTCTGTGCTACTAATTTGAGCTCATTCAGGATCGCATCCCCTTGTTCACAAATCTGTTGAATGTCATTGATAAGACTTTCAATGTTATCCCTCTCAACATCAAGTGTAGCATTGCATGCTTCAATTACCAGATTAGTTTGGTGAATCACTGTAAGTAGCTTCATCCACAAAGGTGACATCAGAATGCATTCAAATTTGGACATGTGCTTCTGAATAGACTGAAGTTCAGTTTGAGCCTGTGCAGTGAGACTGAGAGATTCAAGCTCATTTAAAGCCTTTCTCACTGAATTCAAATGCTGTGCAACTGGTTGAACTCCATCAATCCGTGCAGACCATCCAGTTTTGGATATCCCATGCAGTGAAACAGGAAGATACTGCTTCAGAATTTCCCACCTTTGTACAATTGTTGAACAGTTCCAAAGTAATTGCCTCCTTGCATGATTCAGCACAGTCAACACCTACAAGGTTTAATGTGTGGTTTCCATATCTGGAGAAAATACAGTTCGAATTATGCTCAAGCAAAACTGCTTGTACACCATTGTACTTCCCAGCCATATTAGATCCATTGTCATAGGCTTGACCAATGCAGACTTGAAAATTTAACTTAATACCTTCTAGAATTGCTAGTACTCGAGCAGCAATTTCTTTTTCAGTTTTTTCTCATGAAATTATCAAACAAAATAAACCTTTCTTCAATTGAAAATTTTGAGCTGTCTACAGTCTTAACATATCAAATAACCATAGTAGTCTGTTCCTTGTGAGAACAAACTGGAGTGGCATCAACAATAATTGAAAAATACTTGGGTTTTCAGATCTCATCAAAAATTGTTGTTTGTACAAATGACGCACATAGCTCAAACTCATTTTGTATGCATTTGGAGAGATAATGAACTTGCATGTGCTTTTGACTCTCTTGCGATTCGTTTAACATGCTCTGATAAAAGTGGGTCACATTTGCTGAGGAGCTTAACTGTGCCTAGAAAGTTTCCATTTGCATGATCACCAATACATTGACTGGAACCAAGGAAAGCCAATCTCTGCTCAGAAAGAAAAAGGATGACATTCAGGATGCGTTCAAATTTTTTTCCAGTTATGAGTTTCTGTAGAGGGTTCAGTCAAGAGTAAATTCTCAACCGAACTTTCAGCTGATGCTGCCCTATTGGTTGATTTCCGTGCAACATAGTTTTCTTTGTGTGACACTGAACTTTCATGTGATGGTATTCGGTCTTTCAACTTCCTCCAACCTCTGTTGATGCTCCATCCTGATTGATCAGAGAGAACTGATGCATTTGCAGCACTTTTGTTCAAAATGTGAAGCAGGGTGCACAGTACAGAGATTATTTTTTCATACTCCAGCATAACCAGTCTCTTGTGCAGGTCTCACCATTTGGAAGAGTTTTTGTCAGCGGATGAGTAGGGAAAGCATGATTATCAGCATCTTGTTGAATGTTACTTGGAATTTCAAAATAACTAATTTTGAAGAAAAGATTGCATTTGGGCAGCATTGCTCTTGTCAATAAATCCAATGTCAGCCCTGGTCTACACTAGGACTTTAGGTCGAATTTAGCAGCATTAAATCGATGTAAACCTGCACCCGTCCACACGATGAAGCCCTTTATTTCGACTTAAAGGGCTCTTAAAATCGATTTCCTTACTCCACCCCGACAAGTGGATTAGCGCTTAAATCGGCCTTGCCGGCTCGAATTTGGGGTACTGTGGACACAATTCGACAGTATTGGCCTCCGGAAGCTATCCCAGAGTGCTCCATTTTGACCGCTCTGGACAGCACTCTCAACTCAGATGCACGATTGTTTTGCCGTTGCTCTGACGCAGGGAGGGGCGACTGACAACACGGCTTACAGGGTTGGCTTCAGGGAGCTAAAATCAACAAAGGGGGTGGCTTTACATCAAGGAGTATTTCAGGCAGGACTTCACGGAGGGTTCCAATAAGAAATGGTGCACCTAAGTTATTGTTCTTATTGGAACAAGGAGGTTAGCCTGGCCTCTGATTGATACATGGCTAGATTTACCTCGCTGCACCTTCTCTGTGAGTGACTGCAGTGTGACCTAGAGGAATGAGTCCCCTAGACAGGGGAGGGGGGGAAGCAAATGAGTACAAAACAAATCTGGTGTATTTCTTGTTTTGATCCACTCCATCTATCTTTTACATCTTTGGCTGGCAGCAGACGGTGCAGAAGGACTGCATGCCATCCACATCTCATGGCTGCTCGGCAGAAGATGGTACAGTACGACTGCTAGCCATCGTCATCTCTTGCCTGCCCGGCAGAAGATGGTACAGTACGACTGCTAGCTATCCGTATTGCCTGCCTGCTCACCATAAGACGGTTCAATAGGACTGACTGCAGGACTAAAGAGAATGACCTGGTCAAGTCACTCCAAACTTAGTCCCTGTGCCCATGTCTGCTCAGGCACTCCCAGCCGACGTGGCCAGGAGCACCACGGCTACCAGTCGTATTGTACCGTCTGCTGCCAGAAGGCAATGGGTTGCTGCTACTGTGTAGCAATGCCATACCGCGTCTGCCAGCACCCAGGAGACATACGGTGACGATTACCTGAGCAGGCTCCATGCTTGCGGTGGTATGGCGTCTGCACAGGTAACTCAGGAAAAAAGGCGCGAAACTATTGTCTGCCCTTGCTTTCACGGAGGGAGGGAGGGAAGGGGGGCCTGACGATATGTACCCAGAACCACCCGCGACAATGTTTTAGCCCCATCAGGCATTGGGATCTCAACCCAGAATTCCAATGGGCAGCGGAGACTGCGGGAACTGTGGGATAGCTATCCACAGTGCAACGCTCCGGAAGTCGACTCTAGCCTCGGTACTGTGGAAGCACTCCGCCGAGTTAATGCACTTAATGCACTTAGAGCATTTTCTGTGGGGACACACACACTCGAATATATAAAACCGATTTCTAAAAAACCGACTTCTATAAATTCGACCTTATTCCGTAGTGTAGACATACCCTCAGTCACAGTCAAACCTTTAGTACTCATGCATTGCTCTTGCTGTGTAAGATCAGCAAGATCAGTAAGATCTTCCTGTTGCTGTTGAGTTTCTTGATTGTACACAGGGTCTTCTGCTGCATCTGTTACTTTTGACACGTCTCCTTGACTACTGTCCTCATGTTCAGGTATTGGCATTGAAGTATCACCTGTTGCAGTTGCGGAGTTTTCATTATCTGTAGCATTGTTTGTTGGGTAAGGTGTGATTTCTGGTGGTTTGAGAAATGACGTTATTGTCTTTGAGCTCTTAGCTGCTGCTTCACCCAGTTGTTTTCTCAGTCTCTTGCTTGCACCACTTTCAAATCTCCTCTTCATAGTGATCTATCTGGTCAATATGTAGCCTATCCACGCTTGAAATATTCTGCTGTAAATAAGTAGCTTATCTACACGTGAAATCTTCTACTGAAAACATGTACACAAATGCTGAATCGTACACAAATGCTGAAAAGACTTAAAATGAAGGAATACTAATTAAGAACACAAAATGAAACAGTCAGACAGGTTATTATCTTGATCACTGAATCAAAACTCAAACATGCAATGTATAATATAACAGGCTGAGCTGAAGACAAAGGGATGACATATATATATATATATATATAGTAAACACGGATACAGACCAAGGGATAATGTCCAAAATTTTCAGACATGTGTCCTAACGAAACTCTCTGTACAAGATGGTCCTCACAAATTTTCACCTTGAATCTGGGCCTATAAACTACGAAAGCCTATAATGATGGCAAAACTACCAAGCTAGGGCTCAACCAACCAATCAGTCACCTCTTTTAGCTACCATATGAAGATGATGATGAGGAATTCTCACACATAAAAAATTCCTTAGTCAACTAGACGTAAAACGATAAAGACACTAAAATGTAGTAATTCTCTACCTTTCAACACGCACTTGATCCAGCAGCAGCCACTAGTAGTAGTTTTTCTTTATATAATCATCTGATCTGAAAGGACACGTTCATCAGTCTAATGTTGTGACATCAGAACTGATATATTTTTATTAATATTGATGAACATTTTTAACTCTTTAATATGACAAAATCTATATCAGTTAACAAAAAATTTGTCTTTTACCAAATCACATCTCTTATTTGCTTAAATTTGCAGCTCTGAACTGAGAGAGTGTCATATTTTGGTCCGACAAGGATGCACATAAAAACAAGCTGCGAAATATATCAAACGCCAAAAAATTAACAAGTGTCTGAATTTGAGGCCCCCTTTGAGCTTGAGGCCCAGGCCAAATAGCCCTTCTGCCCATCCCCCAACCCGCCCACGTGCGACCGGCCTTGGCTATGTCTGAGGGCTTTTAATATACTGCATCCTTTCATTAGAAAATTAAGACATATAAGGTCTGAGGAATCACATATTTTTCTTCATTTTTCTCTTTTGACAACAATAATAACTATATTAGGCATAGATGCTGAATCTAATATGGGATTGAGTGGGGCCGAGAGGTGGTTACAGCTACTGTATTTCAAAGTTTGTCCAGTTGACCTTACTTACAAAATTTGTTCCAGTGATTCTAGTAGCTCCGTAGCTGTCAAATTCCATATCAGGTTTCTGCCAATCCATACTCATTTTATTAAAACACAGAAGAAAGAAACAAATCCAGGGTTTAACAAGAACATCTGAGGAACGGTGGGGGAAGAGGGTAGGAAAAAACAAGGGGAAATAGGTTACCTTGCATGATGACTTAGCCACTCCCAGTCTCTTTTCAAGCCTAAGTTAATTGTATCCAATTTGCAAATGAATTCCAATTCAGCAATCTTTCGCTGGACTCTGGTTTTGAAGTTTTTCTGTTGTAATATCACAACTTTCATGTCTGTAATCGCATAATCTCTCTGGTCACGTGATTACAGACATGAAAGTTGCGATATTACAACAGAAAAACTTCAAAACCAGAGTCCAGCGAGAGACTGCTGAATTGGAATTCATTTGCAAATTGGATACAATTAACTTAGGCTTGAATAGAGACTGGGAGTGGCTAAGTCATCATGCAAGGTAACCTATTTCCCCTTGTTTATTCCTTCCCTCCTCCCCCCCCCCACTGTTCCTCAGACGTTCTTGTTAAACCCTGGATTTGTGCTGGAAATGGCCCACCTTGATTATCATACACATTGTAAGGAGAGTGATCACTTTAGATAAGCTATTACCAGCAGGAGAGTGGGGTAGGGGGAGAAAACCTTTTGAAGTGATAAACACCCATTTTTTCATGGTCTGTGTGTATAAAAACATCCTCACTGCATTTTCCACTTTTATGCATCAGATGAAGTGAGCTGTAGCTCACGAAAGCTTATGCTCAAATAAATTGGTTAGTCTCTACGGTGCCACAAGTACTCCTTTTCTTTGTGCCTTATAAGATTCACTGAGGGCTAGATATAAGACTCTATTGGCTGCATATATTTCCTTCTACTAAAACATATATTTTTATCACACTGTAAAGATATCAAAATTGTTTGGGCTTTTTCATTTTTGGTGGTTTTGACCCTGAATAAAGCTTTACATTTGTTTGACAGGATTACTGCATCTAACGCTAAATCAGTGACCGGTGACAGTGAAATGGCATTGAGAGACACCTGTTAAGCGTGATGAAGTGTTTTGTATATTTTACCACTTTGGAAGTTTATATTTCACCTCATACAATTTTTTCCATAATATTCAATATTTCATGACAAATCCAAGGTGACAGTTGGAAGGCACCCTCTATTGTTGCATGCTTTTCAATATGGTATGAATGGATTAAACTTCTAATGAGTTCCAGAAAGCCAAAGAGAATTTTCATTGTGCGCAGTATCAAAAGATCAGGCTCAACAAGAAATACAAAAATAATATAGCCTGTGGGACTGAATAGCACAGGGGATTCATAATAGGATATAGAGCGTATAGTTCACCTTTAAAAATCTAGTCCAGGTGAAGTAGTAACCAAAAGTTGACTGTTTAAATGCTATTGGGTGGCTTATGTGAAAAGAAATTAATCTCAGTCCTGTTTCCAGTGAACGAAAGTCCACATTAGAAAAAACACTAATTGAAACCAATTCTTTGAAGTTAATGGGAGTTGATGAATCGGGCTCTTTAATTGCAATCTCAGCAAGAGGCTAAGGATTAAATCAGCCTACTCACAAAACTATCTTGTGTCTCCAAGAGGTAGTCCCTTCAGTTCAAGGTATGTAGGAGGGGCATGTACTGTACTGAATCTCTGTGGATAAAGATGTGGCTGCTCTGAAATCATTGTTTAAACCATCCATTGTTCATGGGGATATTCATTATGTTCCTATCAGCTAGGTGTTTGAAGTATATCATTATGTTTTATCATGTGTACTTTCAGTTTTGCAGGTCTCTTAGATCCTGGACTGAAGCCCATGGGAATCATTGGCAGTCATGCCATTAGTTGTTTGACATACACATTAATTTTGATCTACCAGAACAGTGGTGAACCTAACAAAATTTAAGTGGGAGTATCTTGGTGTTTTTTGAGAAGTACGGTATCCCTAAACATCTTACCATACTTGATGTCTTTTAAGATATCTGCCCCCCTCAGAGATTTTCCTGACATTGGCTGATCATTTATTTTATATCTGAATAAAAAAATTGCTTGAAAATATAAGGATATTTTAGCAACTGCTCTTATGGGATATGAAATTGTTCCTTTTTCATGGAATTGCTTTCAAAGAAGCACACAGGAGAGGTAGTAAGTGCCCTACTATAGCATTACATGGACTCAATTGTTTACATCCACTAATTTAGGTGCCTTGGTTTTGGGGTGCACAACTTGAGATCTATAGGTGTGTACCCAAAATTAATAGAATACTTTTGAAAATTTAAGTCATAATTTTTAAAAAGCAATGCACCTTCTGTCTGTTTTCTTGGATATTTTGAGGATTTTACCTGAAGTACTTTAGTTATGGGATATGTCTTTTTAAGCACAAGTTCATTGTAGCTAAAGAACTGACAAAGGAGCTAGTTTAAATAACAATATACCAAAATGCGGTGCGGGGCGGGAAGGGTAGAATTACTTCCTCTATGTAAGATTAGTTACAAGAGTTGAATGAATTATTCATAATGAAGTCTGAAACCAGGCTAGAGTCACCCTGAATTTGTTTTTAATTGTTTTTAATTACAAACTCAAATCTCAAACTAACTTTCTTAAAGTTCACTAAAGTTCCTGGGCAAACTTTACGGTTTTACATAAAATCAGGCTAAATTCACACTTTCCTGTGGTTGTGGCATCAGACCAAGTGAAATTCAGTATTTTGGATTGGTCAGGATTAAATACATAAGTGAAGCATTTATCCCTGTAGAGTCAGAACTAAAGAAAAACTAGGTTTGCCTGAACCCTTGTGATTTTTGCACAGTTCTGTTTGCTACAAAAAGGATGGGTGGCTTCATTAGCCACAACTATTACAAGTACAAATGGACTGAGTATATTTCTCTGAATATATTCACAGAAATATACTATCAGAAACAGTAAATATAAGTTAGGGTTACAAACATCTCACCGTCCTATGATGGCTTTCCATGTAAAAGCAAATTTTAAAGAACTTCAGTGTGGCAGGCTATCTTTTTTCCCCCTCCAAGTACAAATCTTTATGCCAACTTGTACCCCTCTGTTCCCTGGGGAACTTGGGTTCACTTAAATATTGCTGGACAAGAGATAAAAAGGATCTGTTGAACACATGTAGAGCAGCTGCTTAGGGAGAAAAACAATCTTCTTGTTCAGTGGCTGTGTTACTCATTTCCGCTGTCTCACTGTCCACGCAAGCACTGACCTATATGGAGCTAGTCTTTGGGATTTTCTCATGTCAGCAGCAAAAAGCCCACCCAGGAGATCATTGCTGTAAACATTCATGTATCAAAGAAGTTGACACCTGCTTCCATATAGAAAGAGGCCTATGTAGAGAAACAAAATGTGAATAGAATCAAACAGTGAAAGGGGTCAATCCTGCAAGATACAGAGGTGAAAGGAGCACAGTTGCTCAGAACCAACATTGGCTCAGAAGGGCGCTCAGTGTAGTATGCATCTAGGTGCACCATGCTGAGCAAGACTTGCTGTTGCTTACTGCTACACAGGAGAGTACAGGGTTGCTCAGCAGCCAAAGTGGACATTCCAGTGGGTGGAGTTGGGAAAGGGTTAGGAGTCACGTACTTATGTGATGATCTTAGGCATGCATGTAAGGTGCTTAGCATTGGCCTAAAAATAACTTATTTTTTCAATGCACAGTGACTTCTTAGGCAAGTGTCCTCAGCTACAGGACTTAGTGATTCTGAAGAGCACAGGCAATACTTCCTCACAGAAAAAAGTAATTAGGATGTGAAATACCTGAAGGTTAGTGAGGGTTTGTCAAGTGGGAGGGGGTCTTCTTGCTTGGTATTATGAGGGAGGAAGTATACTGCTAGATACAGTTTTTGTAGTTTGCCTCAAGGTCCTTATCTGAGAGGCCAACTACAGCATCTGTGGCTCTTTAATAGCTATCTCAGTAGGGCTTAGATGGTGGAACAAAACTGCCATGCATTGGTATATGGAAACATGGATTACAATTGATTATGAGGACTGTGATCTCTGGGGTAAGAAAGATGAGGCAACAAGGCAGGAAGAAATTTTCTGAGGCATAAATGAAGACTGAGATCTTGCGTTTTGATTACATTGGTTTCATCTGTACACTCCTGCAATAATGACTGAAAAGCAGAGTTTGGCCAATTTCTGCTGCTAATTAACATATAGAAAACAATATTTAATTTATTGTGCCACCTCAGCCAAAGCAGCAAATACTCTCTCCACTGCAAAGCACTATAGTATCAAAAACTAAATCCAAATGAAAACACAACCCACTGTTACATATCATTGGTTCCTAGGCTCAACTCACACACCTAATCAGTGGAGCAAACAGTCAAACTAAAAAGATGGCGAAGAAGCCAAACCACTACCTAAAATAGCAATATATGAATCACTTGGAAGAACTAATCAAAAATATCAACGAGTAGACTGCTATAGATCCCACTGCAAAACTATCGTATTAGCAGACTACTGACCAGAGTGGAATATGCAAAACTAAGGTTCTAACCAAATACAGAACCTGGGAGGCACAAAGCAAAGATTAAATTCAGGAAAAGTAACTATCTACTCAATGTGACAAAGGAGACTATACAAATGAGGTCTCAAAGACTCAAGTATGAAGTCACCTGATTTCTCTCAGGAGGGCGAGATGTTAGTGGACAAGATATCTGGTCTTTGGTCCATGTTGGTAAATGTAAGGTTACTAGTTAATTTTATTTAACCATGATTTTATTTAAAGGCAAGACCCTTAATTCTGCAGATATAACCAAGATCTAGTTGGATAGCACTATGGTATGAGGTTTGGCACCATTGCCCCAGCCAGGTATTTGTGCAGCATGATACATAGAGGCCATGTGGCTCCTGCCCCAAAGGTAGATCTAATAAAGTGTCTGTCTTGTGTTTATCTTGTACGTGAGTAGTCCTGTTAAGTATGTGAGTAATCCATAAAGGTTTAGTAGGACTACTTTGTCCTGAGCAACTGACACAGTGGACAGCTTTTTCCCCTGACGTAGCTTTCACAGTTCATCCTGATTCATGGATGACCTATGGCAGCTGAAGCAAGCAGAAAGATGGCTGGATAGCTGGTAGCTAAAGTTTTGTGTTGAAGCTGATTGATGGTAGCACAATTATTTCTTGAGGAGTTATGCTGTGTAAAGAGGTAAGGAAAAGTTCTGGATCCTTTTCTGGTGGGGGTTGCCAATGCCTGTTTGAAGGAGAGTGGTGTCCCGGTTAGGTTTAAGGAAGTACTTGTTTGGTCTTTGCAGTTAATAACTTGTCCAGTTTTTGCCCTATCTCTAATACTGTATTATATTTTTGGTTACAGTGATAGAGAAGGATGAGTCAAGACAGCTTCCTCAATATTTGCATACCTTGGAATTCCATGACCTATGTCAATATGGGTTCAGGTTTGCGTAACTCACACAGACTGCACTTCTTGTGGAGCTTGAGAGACGCTTCCTGCCAATGGATAATCAGATGTCCGTGCTGTAACTGTTAGCTCTATCTGCTGACTTTGTTACTGTAGGTCACAAGGTGGTGTTGACTTATAGTGATCTAGATGGGAGTAAGTGAGAATACTTTCAGGCAGTTGCATTCCTCTCTTTCTGAGATCCTAAAAAGTAATGTTGGATTGCAGCTCTCCTATCCCAGTCATGTTCTCATGTGCCACTAGATTCCATCTTGTTGCCAAAAGGGCCATGTTAGGTGCTGAAGATTTCTGGGGAGTGGGAAAGTCCTGGCCATATTTCCTTTCCCCGGTCACAAAGGCAGCAGGGAGAGGCATTAGCATGTAAGGTGCTTTGCTGGCACAAAATCCTTAGAAGATCCCTTTGTGCTCATGTGGCCAGTTACCCAAGCTTTCTAGCTACCTTGCACTAGCAGCACCTTGCAAAGTGGTCTCAATGCAGGGGAAGATTTGGGTCATATATTTTGCATGCAAACAGCATTTTAAATTAATGCACCAGCAGATCAGGTAGCTGTCTTAGTCAATTAGCTTGTCAGAATAGTAGTTGACATGCAATTTTTGCTTTTTGTGGGCACAAATATGGACCAAATTGCAGGCATAAAAGTGACAGTCCTCCGAAGTGTGACCATAGTAATCTAGTGTTTTCAGTAGCAGTGAAATGGTTTAAAAGAAGCTGTATGTCTTCAGATGAATGATGTAGTCCAACAAATATGCCATACTGCATGGCTGAACATCATATTTTATTGCTTCCTGTTAAGTGACTTACATTTGCTTGTCTCAAGAAAATGAAATGTATAGTAGCTATAATGTTGTGATGAAGATCTTAAATATAATATGAATAGTTCCCAAATCAAGTGACCAAATGGCAAAATAATCCAGGTTCAGACATGAACACATTACTGATGACTTTGGTATCTTTTTCTCTCCTTCCCTCACTGGCACTGAAATTGCTACTGCTTATCACTGAAAATGTTAGTTACTAAGTTTAGTTTATTTCCTAAAACCATTTAAAAAATAAACTTCTTTGTTTCTACAGACATCTCTACATCACTAGCTATCAACCTTTTCAGACTAATGTACACCTTTCAGGAGTCTGATTTGTCTTGCGTAGCCCCAAGTTACACCACACTTAAACTAACTGCTTACAAAATCAGACCTAAAAATACAAAAGTGTCCCAGCACACTGTTACTGAAAAATTGCTTACTTTCTCCTTTTTACCATATAATTATAAAATAAATCATGTGGAATATAAATATTATACTTACATTTCAGTGTATAGTATACAGAGCAGTATAAAGAAGTCATTGTATGAAATTTTAGTTTGTATTGAATTCACTAGTGCTTTTTATGTAGCCTGTTGTAAAATTAGACAGATATCTAGATGAGTTGATGTACCCCTAGGGGTCTGCGTATGCCTGGTTGAGAACCACTGCTCTACATTAGTTGGTAAAAGAAAATAATAGTAAGGAGATAATGGCAACTGCAACAGACATGGCTAACGAAAATGGAAAGAAAAGCTGTAATATGTCAAGAAACACAGGTTGCAACACCCACATTTTGTTGAACACAAAGGAACCTTATGAACTCATGGCATAGATGTATATACATGTGCATTTTTCTGAAGACATTTGCATGGAATAAATAACATGGTCAAGTGGCTTTATTTTTTTAATAGTTTCCAAAACGATTGCTATTTTAGAGAGAATAGTTCCACTGAAGTCCTAAGTTTCCTGTTTTTATTATCCACACTTCACGTGGTGGTTTAAAGTAAATTACCCATTGCAGACTTTGGAAAGCATTCTCTTCAGCTCAGTGTAGTGTATTGCTACTTTTCATAGAAATCTCTCTGGGTTTACATTTTGAGAGCAGTTATTTAGAAACATAGGTTTTAGATCAGTCTGTTCTTCTGTGCATATACATTCAGATGCTGCCTTTTGCTACATCCTGGAATCATAGAGCTATTCATTTCATAATGTCTAATTCAGCTTTACTTTCTTTTTGAAAACAACCTCAAGCACAATCATTTGAATACAGAATTTGGTCCAAATTGAACAAGGTACTTAAAAGAATACGCCTAACTTTAAGCATATGACTATTCTCCTTGACTTCAATGGGGGTACTCACATGCTTAAAGTTAGACATATTCTTAAGGCCAGAATTGGAGACCTCTGTTGTGTTCCTAGACATTTCACAAACTTCATATGCTACAAAATTTTCAGATATTTAAATATCAGTTATTCTTTTCTATGGTTATGAGTACTCATATATCACCTACCTTTTTATAGTAGTATTAGTTAATTTAATGCAATGAAAATATATATCTCAAAGAACCCTGTTCATACCCAGGGATTCTAGACAGTCAATATTTTTAGTACATTGTGGGGGGGGGGGCGGAGGAGGGTGTTAGCGTAATTTCCTTTGTTCTATATATGAGCTGTTATGCCGTTTAACAGGAATGATGTGGAAATGATAATGTGTGCCATCAAACACTGAACACAGATGGTCATCAATATTTTTTTCCCACAATGAGATGGTGAACTATCAATGACTTTTACACATTTGATGTTCATGTTTAGGTAGGGCCCAGACTGAATTTTCTGTATGCATTTTGTCTTCCCATTTCTTATTGTTTTTGTTCAGTAACAAGTGAGGCATCCTTTTTTTAATAGGTAACAAAAAGAGAAATGGCACAGAATAAGATAAAACCCATTTTTAGACTCGTTTTATTTCTCAGTCTCTTAACATAACAATTTTTCTCAAATTTATACCCCTCTTGTATGGCCATCCCAAATTTGGTTTATTTAGTGAATGTTCTTCAGCTATCATGCCCTTTCTCTTCAAGAACCTCTGCTCATTTTCTCTTGAGACCCAGTTCTCTGTTTTCTGGGTGATGTCTCTCTCTCTCCTTCGCCGCCTCCTCCTCCTCCTCTCCTTTCAGGTTATTGTCTCTTTATTTCCTTCTATTTCTGACTCAGTCCCAGATGGTGGTTCCAGTCTTGCCTTTCTTTTCCCCAATGAAGACTCTCCATTCAGCCATGAGAGGATGTATCTTGCTAACCTTAGTTTGCTGCTAGGTTTTAGTGAAAGTAGCATGGCTTTAATGGTATGATGGAACCTCTCAAATGATGTGATCATGTAATCTATAGACTGAGCATTTCAAAGTCATAGCGCCAAATTGTGCTCTCAGTAGCCCCCATGGTTTGTCAAGTCAGTGGGGTTAGATGAATGCAGCAGGGGGAAGGATTTGGCCCAAAACATTTTATGTGGGTGCACAATGTACTACTATTATAACATCCTTGTGTTTTATACAACAGTCTGTACCATTCTGTAGTACAATAACAGTGTATAATTACCTACACTAATATAATTCTTGGGGTCTAGATCAAGTAATGATTTATCTTTCTCTTGATGGCTAAAAATCCTTATCATACACCTCAGCATATGGTAATATTCTTCCCAGATTCTCTTACACGTTTTCTTTTCATGCATTTATCATAGTATTATACATATATTCTTACAGCAGGTATTACTCTTAAAAATAATTTCAACTCCAGCCAAGGGTGTCCCTCTCCTCCTGTATATATTTCCATCTACTTGTTACACACATAGAAGTGCTCATTGGTTCTTCACCAAATTTTGATTTCACATCAGATTACATAAGCAATGTGAAATCTCATCCATTTCGGGGGTTAGGGTATATTTAACAACAAAAATCACAAACTGGATAAATGTAGCAGTTTACATTAATTTAATATCTGAATTTAATCATTTAATTTAATTGGCAAAAATGTTAATCTTCATCTGTATACATTCTAGAATCTACTTAAATCTAGAGTTGGTAGAAATTTTGTGAATTTCAAAATTTCAGTGAAAAATTTTATCTGTTTTAATGAAAAAATGACAATAGTTTAATACAATTTTCTCAGTCCTCTCTATATGTTCGACCAGTTCTACGTAAATCTCCTCCACCTCCTTTCAAAACTGTCACCGGATGTCTGCTATCTGAACAAGACAGAAGGAGGGAATTTAAGACCACTTTTCATCCAGACTTGTATATGGTATTCCATTGTACAAATGTGCATGTATTGGCACAATGCAAATTTATGTCACAGAGAAGGTGATGTAATATGTGGAAATGTAACTTAATTTATATATTCGTAAGTGATCTCAGTATATGCTGCGATTTTGGTACCCCTGCTAAATATCCTGCAGTCATATTCTTGATATAATAGAGACCGGTGAAGTGCATTAAAAGGGAGGTGGACATTTTCATTAATAACATTTGTCTTTATAACGTAACTTTCGAGTTTGAAAGAAAAGCACTGAATCTTTTTTTCATCTTAGTCTTTGTAGTAAACTTTGCTGTCAAAATTGTTCAATTTTGAATTTTATTTTTTAAATGGGCTATTTGCCTTCAGTCCAGATATTAAATATAGCTTGATCAAACTCTTGCTAAGTATGTGTCTGAAAAATAGTTCTCTGCTTGCTTTATATTAGGATATAGAGATATGTCTCCCCAAGTAAGCCCAGACACAGGCATAGAAAGCTCTATATTATACCAGGATTTGACTTACTAGGAGAACGACGTTATTAATAGAAATAGAAGAAAAATGAGGGGGACAACCTATGCTTCAAAGTTCTCTTTCTTCTGTCCATTAGATTTAATCTATTGATTTGCTGTTAAGTAACAGAACAGATGTTTTCTGTTATGTCCCTAGCTAAAATTCAGTAGGTGCCAGTAATACTTTTGGACCGGTGGCTTCTGATAAGACTGAAAATTGACATCTGTTCTATTGTTACTAAATGGATATGGCAGGTTACTCTGCTGTAGGTAGCTCATTTCATGGTATTGTTAATAAAGAAACAATATCTCTCTTTTCCTAGACCAAGACAAAACCAAAAAATATTTAGCCAGGAGTTTTTTCACTCCAAAGACATGTCAGACAGGATTTGAAGTCTTCCCATGAAAAGTTTAACATTTACAGTATGTAGTTTCACACACAAATTTGTTTTGCTCTAAGGCTGCATCATTCCTAGTGCCTAGAGAAAGAATAGCTTATCTTTGTTTGCCTTATTTCTACCTGTCAGCTACCTCTTTGAATGTCGAATTCAATAATTATCTATAGTGGTTCCCAAGGTTACATGATTGAAATGCTAAGGTGTTAGAATGAGGTTGTATTAACATTGTCTTAGTTTAACCAACTTCCTCTCCTTCCTTCATACCCAAACATTAACCAGATCACCATTTAATGGAAGTTCAAAGGCTTCCCCAAAAGGTTCGGAAGGCTCTGTGATCTCTAAAAATACATGATTTTTGTTCACCTTAGAAACCACTTGAAGCAATGTAATTCCAGAACTCAGACTGTTTCCTCGTGCTTATGTTTGGGCCTGATGTAATGGGCTTTAGACCGAGCCCTATAGGGAAAAAATTAAGCTAAATCATCCATGTACACATGAATGAGACACAGAATACAAATGCTTATATATATTTACACATATAATTGATACAAAGGGGATGAATTTGTGTTTTAAGTGCAAAATACAACTCAGTCATAACTCCATCATTCCAGTCTGTCAATATGTACCTAGTGTGGGTAACCTTGCTGAGGTGTCACAAGTGACTCTATAATGAAAAAATATATATATATATATATATATATATATATATAATACAAAAGCAACCTTAAAGCAGGATTAAAATTCCTGTTTTGTGTATAGATGACAAAAATTAGCTCCTACATTTGGTAAACTTTCATAGGTAAACTGAATTTTTGCTGTAACTCTTTAGTAAAGAATTTTCTAACTTTTTTCAGAGGAAACATTTGAACATATTCCCAATGTTAAGTTTGGCCCCATTTTCATCACTTTTTCTTTGAGTTCCTGTTGCTAAACAGTCCCAGTCCCCAGAAATTGCAAATTTTAAAACACACCTTCTTGTATCACCTAGGAAATTGGCCACTTTTGAAATTTTGAACTTAAATGCATAAAGAATTATGCTCCTCATTCATGATAACCTAAATGAGCTATGTAAAGAATATCCTTGAGAATAGCTGATAAAACTAGAACTCGAAGAGGAGTGAAGTAGTGAGGTGGTTTGCTCCCGTAGCACAAAGGGGCATAAAGCTGCCCTCAGTGGGCTGCTGCTGGTTCCCCTGCTGGCATTCCCTGACTGATACAAGGCTAGGATACCCAGCTCTGCATGACTGGGGAATTGTATAGTTGAGGATAAACTGAGTTTAACCACTTCTGATTTGGGGAATATGGAGTTTAGTTTTTTTAAAACCACTATATGACTGGATTGCTACTGTGCTCCAGCAGTCCCAAATTTACATAATGGTCCTTTGAGGGCCTTTATTAACTGTCATACTTTAGAACAGCCCTGGACTTGCTCTAACTTCCATTGAGGGCAGAGCCAGTCTATGGATATCACAGGGATCAGGGAAGCTCTTTCCATCCAATAGGCCCTCAAAACCCATTCCCCATCATCACTTCTATCTTGTTGCTTTCTTTCAGGGAAGGACTAGAGGCCCACTTCTCCTTTGTTGATGTTAGGTGAGTGTCCCACTTCCCATACCTGTCAGAGCAAGACAGGAGGAGGGGAAGATTTGTGCCTTAGATGGGAGTCTCTAAGTCACAATGCCTCCCAAGGCTACTCCAGAGTCAATGCAGCGTATACACCAACAATTGCTCAGGGCTGTGCACAATCAAGGCACAATCAAACCTTGTATCTAGGTAAAAGGCAACACATAAAATCACATTGTGAGGCAAACCTTGAGACATGGTAAGAATGGCAATGGAAGGAGTTAATTTTGAACTAAACGAGGAGGAACCACTTGGGCAACCTTATCTGTGCAAAGCTGGAATTTGGATAAATTCAAATGAAAATTCAAGCAATTTTAATTTCACAGAGATTAAAAAGTTAGTCTATGAAAGAGCCCCAAAGTACTACAATTAGATTTCTAATAAATATCAGAAATTTTCATTTTTTTAAGGAAACTAAATTTATCCCTGATTTTAGCTGAAACAACCCAGTTAAATCTTGGAGTGCTGACACCTGGGATTTTTCCACACTGTACTATCACCATCTATAATGTTACAAAAATTTAAGAGGAAAAACTATGCATAAAACAGTGGTATCTCACCTATTTTTTTAACATACTGTGGGTTGTCTGATTCTCAATATGGAAAATAAGCATGTTGTGTAATGTCTTTTGTGGTATTGGAAAGAACAGATTTTTCCCAGATGTGGTGATGTGTAGCAAGCAATTAATAGGCTCCCTATTTTACATGTTATCATAAGGTCATTTTGTCCTATGCTGAAAGCACAGCTAATTCCATATATTGTACTATATTCAGAAAAAAACTCAGGATGATGAAGAACTTAGCAATAAGAACTGGGCTAAAATACAAATACTATACTTGGAATGCAGCCTTGACACTGTAGTTACTCCCTGTGGGTGAAGTTCATGGCAGTGCAGACAGCTTGTGAAAGGTCCTCCACACTACCTTAACCCCTTGATGGAGGATTTAAGTGGCAAGACAAGAATTACTTTCCATTCTTGGAAAGACGAAAAGGGAGAGACTGCAAGCAGAACAGTACAACTTTTGAAACTGTAGCTTGTTCATGATCTTGTTTGTGTAACCATCACTGATGATGCATTAGGGCAAAAATTATTTGGCCTCATATGCCATATTATTGCGCCCACCTGAGTTGCCCCATTTAAGTCACTGAGATTAGTGAATGGAGATCTATATTGCTAGATTTCAAGGCCAGAAGGAAACTATTGTGGTGGTCTTGTCTAATTTTATCCATAATACAGGCCACACAATTTCACCCAGTGAATTCGTGCATTTAACTCAGCTCTTGTTGAGTCAGACCGTATCTTTAAAGAAGATATCCAATCTTGATTTAAAGACTTCAAATTATGGAGAATCCATCACATCCTTAGAATAGTTGTTGTATTGGTTAACCCTCACTGTTAAAAATTTGGCATCTTATATCTAGTCTGAATTTGTCTATCTTCAGCTTCCAGTCACTGAATTTCGTTATGCTGTCGTCTGCTAGATTAAACAGACCTATTCTATCAGAACTCATTTCCCCATGTAGGTATTTATAAACCAGGAGTAAAACATCTCTAATCTTCTTAGTAAATAGACTAAGCATTTTAAATCTCCAATGGTAAGGCTGGACTTCCAGACCTTGAACATTTCTTGTAGCTCTATTCTCTATTCTTTCCAGTTTTTCAACACTTACATATACTTAAGTGCTTTTCTGAATTGGAGCCATTCTGCCTAATCTGAAGCAGCAACCTTTCTAAAATGGTAGCACCCTATCAAGCCTCAGAATGTTCAAAAATTTGATTTGGCTAAGAACCCAAAAGTCTGGTTTCTTAATCAACCTTATCCAAACTTTCCACGCATTTTAAGTCTGGAAAGCTGGGCTAGAAATGCTCAAGTGAACAGATTTTTTTTTTATTAACATAAGATTTGTGATGCTTCAGGGGAGACCTTGGAAAATGTCAATGGAAAATGTTATGGGAGAAAAATAAATATATCAGAATGTCTGAAGTCACACACATACATCCTCTTTTTGTAAAAGAATAAATTAAGTTTCCTGCCCTAGATGTGGTTAAATCCCATCAACTTTCATTGACATCAGGAGAGATTGAGGGCATACAGCAGCTTGCAAACTGTGCCCTAGGACAGCAACAGATCTAAAAGAAAAAGTGGTTGCTTTAAGGACTGGGATAGGAATCCATTAAGAATGTGCATGCTAATCTGTAAGCATTTGTTTACTACCTATATCTGTGTAAGCAATATTGCTGAAATGAACTCAGTCACGTAACTTTGTTTTGGTATGCAAGGTTAACGTGGGACAAATCGAATGATCATCATCCAGATTCCAGAATGGAGATTTCAACATGCAGACATCCAGGCAATCCTTACTATCTTTAGAGTTTTTTCCATGGAGGTCACTTAGACTATTTATATCAGATTTTCACTAGGCACTAGTTGAACTGACTCTGCATGGTAGAAATATAAATAGATTATCATCAAGGCTATTAATGTTCTAACCAATGGTCACAATTATAGATTTGCTCATCTGACCAGCTGAGGTTCATCTTTAAATCAGTATCAACCTGGTATATTCCTTGGGACAGCTACAAAAATATACAGTGGTGATTCACCTAACCTACCACTGGATGTCAGTGTTTACTGTACACAAATACAAGTGTATTAAAGTCTACAGTCTGGCAGTAAAAAAATGAACTCTTAAAGAAATCAGCTGAAATGTTAAAGTTTAATTCATTTAGTCGGTGGTAAGAATTTGATACTTTCATGATTAAGATCAGACCTTATGGCAGTGCTTTGTGTCAGAGTAGCATCATCTGTGATGCATGCAAGGTGAACATAAATCTCCCTATCCCATTATTCCTCGCTTGAAAAGCTGCAGATCCATGTCATCAAATCAAAGAGAGTCACATTATAATGATGTCATCATGACATAATGGTGGTTGGTAGTGTGGTGTTGCATCAGCAACAATTCAATATTGTCTCATGCTGATTGAGCCTTAAGCATCAGAATGCAGATACCAAAGGGACAAAGCCTTTGAAATATCTAAAGATGTTTAGGTAGATAATGTTAGGAAGTTGTGCCATGACTGTTTTGTAGCTCTAGGTCCAGGACAATATCTCCCACCCTCTCTCCCCATCTTTCCTACTCCTCCTAGCTTCTGGGAGGGAATTAGGGGAGGTGTTTCTTTTCTGTCTTCCTTCTGCTTTTCCCATCTCCTTAATTAGCTGCTGGGAAAGATAAGAAGGGTTTCTGGATGTTCTACTCTTTTTTTACTCAGCACTTCTTTCACAGCCAGGCAAATCAAGAGTAGCTCTTTTTGGATCCACAGATTCATGAAAATGGCACGTGAGACCTCAGCGAGCTACATGCCCAGCTCTACAGTCAACAGGTTTGAGTACTGAAGCTCTAGCAAATGTACTGGCCTATAACTTATTCTTGTTTAATTCATTCTATAAATGTCTGGAGACAAAATCTGCAATGATTTTAGAAAGATTACAGAGTGACAATATTCTGCTGGGCAATTAAGAGACTCAAATTCCATGAATGCTCTCTTTGATTGAAGAAAAATCTTAAATTGGGGTGGAATGAATCACTTAGGAAAAACAAGTCCAGTGGCAGTCATCTCATTTGAGACTGACGAATCCCTGAAGAGGACTCAAAGAATTACTGTGTATCGGCTAGACTGGGAACATACTACCCTAATGGAGTATTTACAGACTCCCTAACATTTAGTTGGTGATTTTAAAATACAATCTTTAATTTCTTGATTTTTATATATTTTGGTTTTAATTAAAATGTTGTTTTACCAGAAATCTATGCAAAAACTTCTTAACTATCTTAAAGTTCTTACTCTGGGAATTTCTGTATTGTTTCCAAAAAGGAAAGTAAAACATAAAATGTTTTATTTATATGTCTGATCATGGAATGCTGGATACGGTAACCTTAACTACAGTCTGTACTATAGCTCATATTATTTTTTTACCGTTAGTTTCATGGTATAAACCATTAAGAGCTTATTAATGCCCATTTTGCACTTGGTGACATAGTTTGTAATTTTTCATAGGGAGAAGCCCCCTTTGGTTTATGTGAACAATAAGTTATGTGTGCATTTTTCAATAAAATTATCATTTCAACTCCCCCTTTAAGACAATCCAGGAAGTTTCTGGAAAGTGTATGGGACAATTTCCTGGTGCAAGTGCTGGAGGAATCAACTAGGGGCAGAGCTCTTCTTGACCTGCTGCTCACAAACTGGGAAGAATTAGTAGGGGGAGCTAAAGTGGATGGGAACCTGGGAGGCAGTGACCATGAGATGGTCGAGTTCAGGATCCTGACACAGGGAAGAAAGGAGAGCAGCAAATACGGACCCTGGACTTCAGAAAAGCAGACTTTGACTCCCTCAGGGAACTGATGGGCAGGATCCCCTGGGAGAATAACATGAGGGGGAAAGGAGTCCAGGAGAGCTGGCTGTGTTTTAAAGAATCCTTATTGAGGTTACAGGGACAAACCATCCTGATGTGTAGAAAGAATAGTAAATATGGCAGGTGACCAGCTTGGCTCAACAGTGAAATCCTTGCTGATCTTAAACACAAAAAAGAAGCTTACAAGAAGTGGAAGATTGGACAGATGACCAGGGAAGACGATAAAAATATTGCTTGGGCATGCAGGAGTGAAATCAGGAAGGCCAAATCACACTTGGAGTTGCAGCTAGCAAGAGATGTTAAGAGTAACAAGAAGGGCTTCTTCAGGTATGTTAGCAACAAGAAGAAGGTCAAGAAAAGTGTGGGCCCCTTACTGAATGAGGGAGGCAACCTAGTGACAGAGGATGTGGAAAAAGCTAATGTACTCAATGCTTTTTTTGCCTCTGTCTTCACAAACAAGGTCAGCTCCCAGACTACTGCACTGGGCAGCACAGCATGGGGAGGAGGTGACCAGCCCTCTGTGGAGAAAGAAGTGGTTCGGGACTATTTAGAAAAGCTGGACGAGCACAAGTCCATGGGGCCGGATGCGCTGCATCCGAGGGTGCTAAAGGAGTTGGCGGATGTGATTGCAGAGCCATTGGCCATTGTCTTTGAAAACTCATGGCAATCCGGGGAAGTCCCGGATGACTGGAAAAAGGCTAATGTAGTGCCCATCTTTAAAAAAGGGAAGAAGGAGGATCCTGGGAACTACAGGCCAGTCAGCCTCACCTCAGTCCCCGGAAAAATCATGGAGCAGGTCCTCAAGGAATCAATTCTGATGCACTTAGAGGAGAGGAAAGTGATCAGGAACAGTCAGCATGGATTCACCAAGGGCAAGTCATGCCTGACTAATCTAATTGCCTTCTATGACGAGATAACTGGCTCTGTGGATGAGGGGAAAGCAGTGGATGTGGTGTTGACTTTAGCAAAGCTTTTGACACGGTCTCCCACAGTATTCTTGCCAGCAAGTTAAAGAAGTATGGGCTGGATGAATGGACTATAAGGTGGATAGAAAGTTAGCTAGATTGTCGGGCTCAATGGGTAGTGATCAATGGCTCCATGTCTAGTTGGCAGCCGGTATCAAGTAGAGTGCCCCAAGGGTCGGTCCTGGGGCTGGTTTTGTTCAATATCTTCATAAATGATCTGGAGGACGGTGTGGATTGCACCCTCAGCAAGTTTGCAGATGACACTAAACTGGGAGGAGAGATAGATACACTGGAGGGTAGGGATAGGATACAGAGGACCCTAGACAAATTAGAGGATTGGGCCAAAAGAAATCTGAGGTTCAACAAGGACAAGTGCAGTGTCCTGCACTTAGGATGGAAGAATCCCATGCACTGCTACAGACTAGGGACCGAATGGCTCGGCAGCAGTTCTGCAGAAAAGGACCTAGGGGTGACAGTGGACGAGAAGCTGGATATGAGTCAACAGTGTCCCCTTGTTGCCAAGAAGGCCAATGGCATTTTGGGATGTATATGTAGGGGCATTGCCAGCAGATCGAGGGACGTGATCATTCCCCTCTATTCGACATTGGTGAGGCCTCATCTGGAGTACTGTGTCCAGTTTTGGGCCCCACAGTACAAGAAGGATGTGGAAAAATTGGAAAGAGTCCAGCGGAGGGCAACAAAAATGATTAGGGGACTGGAACATATGACTTATGAGGAGAGGCTGAGGGAACTGGGATTGTTTAGTCTGCGGAAGAGAAGAATGAGGGAGGATTTGATAGCTGCTTTCAACTACCTGAAAGGGGATTCCAAAGAGGATGGATCTCTACTGTTCTCAGTGGTAGCTGATGACAGAACAAGGAGTAATGGTCTCAAGTTGCAGTGGGGGGAGGTTTAGGTTGGATATTAGGAAACACTTTTTCACTAGGAGGGTGGTGAAACACTGGAATGCGTTACCTAGGGAGGTGGTGGAATCTCCTTCCTTAGATATTTTTAAGGTCAGGCTTGACAAAGCCCTGGCTGGGATGATTTAGTTGGGGATTTGTCCTGCTTTGAGCAGGGGGTTGGACTAGATGACCTCCTGAGGTCCCTTCCAACCCTGATATTCTATGATTCTATTATTTGGCTGTTCCTTACTGGGACAGTGTGTACATGTCCCAAAAATGTAACTGAGCATGCTGATTTTAGGTGTAAAATTGCACAAATTTTTGCATGTGCACCTTGGGCCTTTCTGAAAATTTGAACTGCTTTATTCAGAATTTAGCTGGCAATTTTGCTGGGGTGATATACAAGGCAGAATAGAATTCAGTTATCTTTTTCATACCTGTATTTACACTTCAGGGCTAAAGTTAGTAAAAATACTTAGCTCCTAACAGGTAGGGCCCTGCCAATTTCACAGATGTTGAAATAAGCCCTTCCCTGTGAAATCCGATGTTCCCTTGTTCCTAGTAGCGCCCAAGCAAAGGAGGCTCCTAGCTCCAGCTGGGCAGGGGAGGGACAGGACTTGTCTATCTCCTGCACTGCTACTCTGGGGGGACGGAGGAAGGCGATCAGACCCACTTCCACCTCCAGGAACCTCTTGCGGCTGCAGGAAGCTCTGTAGTTGCTGCTTTCGGAGTCCAGCTCTGAAGGCAGCACAGAAGTCAGGGTGGCAATTCCATGACTCCCCTACAAAGGTTTGCGACACCCCACCCACCCTCAATCCCCTTTTATATGGGACCCCCATGGTTACAACAATGAGAAATTTCAGAATTAAACATCTGAAAATGTAAAATTTACCAATTTTCAAATCCTATGGACATGAAATTGATCATAGTGGACCATGAATTTGGTAGGGCTGTGTCTCTGAACTGACTTCTTGTCAGCAACATAAGAAAATATGAGTAGAAGACATACGAAAAGCAGATGTGCTAAATATTAAAGTGCCAATTTTACACAGACATTTTCCTGACCGTAACACACTAGAAAAATATTTAACGCATTGAGTTTGTGGGGAAAACTTTTCAAAAAGAATGCAGAACATATACTGACAAATTTAGAAGGCTGGCTAAAGCTGCTTTGAAAATTTGGCCCACAATCTTTTTTGAAATCAAAGTGGGATATTTCTATTTGCTTTAATTTCAAAATTCCCAAGATACTTAAAATATAAAAATAAATCTTTTCCCTCTTCCATTTTTAAATACCATATTGAATCAATTTTAGTTAGTTGCAAAATCTTATAAGGAGGATGTCCTTAGATCTCCCTTGAATTAGTTAACATGTGAATCATGCCAACATTTGGTTTCAGTTGTGTAAGCCATTTGATGAAAGCTAATGAGTAAAAGGAGAGAACTGAAAATTCAGATGCATTTCTTAACACTATTGTGAGTAATTAAAACTGGGAATAAAGTAATGATTATCATGAGAATCAAACTCTCAAACAGTTTATTCTCTTTGTACTTTTGAGCACTCAGTAAATTAAATGATACATTCCATTTTAATATGCATTTAATTTAGTTGCAGTTCACACTTGTAATAAAAATATTTGAAATTGAACTAAATGTTTTTGTTGTCTCATCACCTCTATAGATTTGTTATGTCTGAGTGGAAGACTGTCATGTTGCACGGTTTGCCTTAGCCTGTTCTAACCAACATATGTATGATTCATTTAGGGTCCAATCCAAGTAGGGTAGTAAGTAGGAATAGATAAACTATTTGGATAAAATAAGAATCCATCCTACCCTTAACTTTTGTTGAAAACCTCTCTGAGGCTCTTTGAGTGTCAAAAATTTGGCTCTCTCTTCCTAATACAAATTTTTAGCAATACTTAAATAATAAACCATTTGTTCATACAACTCTTATTAACCCATCCTTAACTAAAGAGGTAAGATATATTAAATTAATGGATAACAAAATTGTTACCACTGATATATGCATAGGAACCTTATTGAGGGACTATCATAAATCACATCTTAAAGGATGGTATGGCCTACACAGTTCCCATACACACTGGCCTTTTAGGGGAGATATGATTCTTCGTTGCTCCTTCCTGGTCCAGGGGCTAAATTACACACTTTGGTCCATTGTGACCATGGGTGCTGGGAGACGCCACTCTGAGAATGCCCAATCAGGGCAAACTGCCAAAATAGGGCAGATGATCCCCCAAAATGGTGGCTTATTCTATAATTAGATTCACCAAGCCAGTAACAAAACAGCTTCTGGAATACCTTACTGGTTACCGAGAAGTTAAAATACAGTTTCCATTAAGCAATCCAACCTTTGGCTACCATCCAGACAGCCAGTCTAATATAGTGAGGATTACTTAAAATCTTATTCATCATATATAAAATTCTACCAGTCTCAAGAGATCGGACACATTACCCACCAGATCAATGAATATTTTGGATCTTACCCGAATACACACTTACAGCCAATTCTTATTAACTAATTTAAGTTTTATTTTAAAAAGGAAAGAGTTACTATGGTTAAAAGATCATTATACATACAGGTATGAATAAAGTTCTTGGATCAGTTCCTAACAGAGATGGTGAACTGATTTTATAAAAGTCCTTTCAAAATCAGTTTCACAGGTTATAGTCAATGTGAAGAGTTTATTCAAATTCTTCCATGAGAAATAGCAGGGATACTCCACATGGACCTGCAGACGTCAATCTTGCAGCTTGAACTTCCCCTGACAAAATTTAAGCAGATCTGAGATAAAAAAGGATCAGGCCCTTTATAGTTCTCTAGCAAGCTATGCTAGCCTCTTGACAACAGACATCACAGCAGGCATTCCTTGGATGAAGACTAGGTAACCTACATTGTTGCTTTGAAGTAAATCTCTATTTCCTAGGCACACACCAGTAACTAGCTGCATTCATTAGCATATGGTAATTAACCATTCAAGCGGTTCATAGAGAGTTTACTACAAACTTCAAAGAGAAAAACAGACAATGATATTATTACATCCCAAGTTTCATCAAGATGTTAATATTCCCTTTTGATCTCTGAATCAATAGAATATAGTAACAGGAACAGAAGTTTATCAATGCAATCTAACAGATATAGGTAAACACAGACAAATACAGTTAGTATCTACTTGTTGTTCTCTGACAATACAGGTTTAGATTTCAAAGAATGTAGTGTACTTAATATGGCTTCAATAACTCTCTACTAGAAATGGTCCTGTTTACCATTTCAATATTTCTCTAATATGTCTTTAAAGGTTGATTTTTGGGTCACTTAGCCTGCTGGCTCAATGTCACACCCATAATGGAGCATACTGTTAGAACCAGTAAAATCACAGAGCTCTTCAGAAGGTAGACTCTTTAAAGGAACCCACCGTTGATGCTTCAATACCATTGTGATGGGCACTGTAGAAGAGGCAAGATAGACAGGCATGGCACTGCTAAAGATGCACATTCTTAATTGGCCATGTTAGGATCTGAAACTGCTGACACATGTTACTAGTTTCATTCTTTATTATTTCTACTGAAAACAATAGCTTCTAATTACCACAGCATGAAATATCATGTAACATCTTGTGCCAGCTCAGATTAGTTATGGAAAGGGGATCAAATAAAGAGAGTACATAGTTCAGTCAACAACATTTGATGTTATTAGTCTCTTTTAATTCTTCACTCATCTTTATTTCTCTTCTCTTTTGTTGTCATTTGGAAGTGGTACTGAATGCTGATAAGACCATTTATTTTGCTTTGTCAAATCCCAGCCAATCATTTTTAGGCAATTAATTTAGTTACCAAGTATTTTCTGAGGTACCAGATGTTAGCTGCCAATAGGACAATAACAGATTACAAGGCTGGGTGCTATTTCCTTCCTGCTGTGTGAGGTTGGGCAAGTCACTGTGTGCCTCTTTCTCTCTCTCATGTCTAAACTGCAAGTTCTTCAGGGCACGATTTATGTCTTTATTGTATAGTTTGTTCAGGGCCTAATGCAATGAGGTCCTGATCTTGACTGGAGTCTCTAGGTGTTACAGTAATACTAATAATAATTACTTACATGTATTCTATTTTTGACTCTAGCCCATATTGAATTATTGATCCTTTAGCGATCATCAGTTTGACTGACGTGTATCAGCTTTGTTCTGATAGGAATTTCAGTGCAGGCTTATTATTTTAAGTATCTTCATTGAGTTTCAGTTTCCAAAACATCATTACAAGTGCATTTAGTCACCCACCTCTTGCTGTACTTACATGTTTCTTAGCCTTCTGTATGGCTGAATATATTTTTCAGGACCACATAAAAATGCTACTGTAAACTCATTTGCCCTTCAGCTCACAGTTTATGCAGACTAAGCAAGACTTAAGGCATCCAGAGTGAGGTGGGTTTTTCTAAAGCATTTTTTAAACATTCAAGTACTGTTCCATCTTTAGCTCTGTTAGAGACAGCATGTTGTTTAAATAAAACAGACAAATTTAGAAAGTGGGATTTTTGCTCTGGAGAGAGCTAATTTGATCAGACAGCTTCGCATATTGTAATCGGTATTCAGTTTTTCCAACTGTCAGACATGTTATCCCTTTGAATTAAACCTAAATTTAAAGATATTTTTTCCAAAATTAAGAATACCAAAATAGCTAAATTTCTGAATTAAGTCTTATAGAACCTTAAGCATAAAAGGAGAGTGATAGGATGTCGTGCCTGAAGTTATTTCCTAATGAAAGACACATTGCTTGTATGATGGAGTGATGGTTAACGTTTAAGACAATTTAATATGTCTGTTACTAACAAGTACCACCTATACCAATTACATTAGTTTGATCCCCTAGCTTACTATTAATTGTACTGTTTAGCCACAGTGTCAATGTACAAATTACTAATACTCTGAATTTCAGTCTAGTCTTAAATGTTTGGACCTGGAATTTGATTCTGCCTCATAAAAAGCCCATAGGCAAACTTTCGATCTGTTGCAGGTTCAGATGTAGAACACTTGATGTAGGATTTAAATTTGGGCCTGTCTCTATTTATTTGGGCCAAATCTAATTAACTGTAGCATATACTATCTTTTTGAAGTGAATAGAAAAAAATGCTATAAAACTGCTTAAATCAACCTACCACTGATTTTTTTAGCTGTGTGTATAGGCTGACTGAGTCTGGAGAATGATTCCAATATAGACAAATTCACATTGCTCTCCCTCCCATTAATTTATGAGAATTTAAGATTTTCTTTAGCTTTTCTCTACACATCAAAACTAATTTCTTATTGTGAAGTGGCCTCCTGGATTAACTCTGCCAATGACATCCACCTTGATCACCCATTTTCCCCACAAGCATCTGAGTGCTTTTTCCTATGCCAGCCCCTCTGGGAGAAAGTAAAAAGCTGCTTTTGGTACAAGTCCTTTTTGATTTTGCTTATTGAAATTAGACACTTTTATTTGGAAATAACTGTCCACACAGACACTTTCAGTAAGATAACAAAAGATGTGGATGAAATCTGATTTAGATATTTCAGTGCGAATTTGCGTGTAGACCAGCCTTGAATATGTTGAGACTTGGTTACCTCAGAAGCCACCTCATTCCTTGAGTGAAGTAGCTGCTATTGTGATGTCAGGATGAAGGTGTGGCTGAAAAGACCAAAGACCAACCTCCATTTTGGAAGGTGGGCTCTAGACTACAGGGAGCCCTACAGTCAACACGAGGCTCTGGTTGCTGTTATGTTATATAATATTTAAATAAAAGTAATTTAGGTGCTAAATACAAGGTCTCCCTGCCTTAATATCAATAGCAATACACTCATTGTATGATAATGAGGAAGCTTGAGATCATCTCCAGTGCTGAGCTAATCAGGAGGGGGCTGGAAGCAGGACATACTCAGTGAGGAGGCCTTTAGTTGTGGAAATTGCATCATTCATCATTTTGTCAAAGCCCATGTTGTCCTTTGGGTCACTACAAGGCCAATTTGTTATCCAAAGCTTTTCCTGGAAGAGAAAACATAGTTACATTTTGAATGTGGAGATGTGGTAGATTTCAGAGGGTTCCATTGGTTACTGATTGGACGTAGCTATTTATAATTTATATTTATAATGAATACACTCAGAACTCCTAACTGGACACACATTTATAAACTGAAATAAATATGCTTCTATTTCCTTAACATAGGAAATCTCTGTTTTAGCCCTAAGAACTTCTTCATCAGAAGGTTTGCAACAGCATGCATGCTCCCTCCCTCCCAAAACCTAAGGGCTTGTCTCCACAGCGATTTAGTGGAGCAAGCGGGTGTGCTATTTGAAACCGAAGTACATCAAAGTGCACTACAGAATTTTTAATGCACTGTAGCAGTGTCCACATGTTGAGTTTGCATATGGCAAGCTAGTGCACTGTATAATTATACTCTGGCTTGTCATGCACTAACAGTAACCTGATGTTTAAACAAGCCCTAAGAAGGCTTTTCTCGTGTATATCATGAGACACCTATGGAATTAGTGGCAGCTTTGCTTATAGACGTGTTATTTCACATATATAGAAATTTCCTCCATAAACCCTATATGCCTTTTTCTGGCTTCACCATTGCCTCCTGGATATTGAGCTGAAACACATGAAATGTAACTAGATGTGGCATTTTATTTCTAAATATATATAACTATATTGGTCACACTTTATCTTAAGGTTCCATGTATAAACAGTTTATAAAGTATTTATAAATGGTTAATCAATTGTTATAGATTCTAGCAAGTCAATAGGTTGTTTATAACCATAGTTGCTAATCATCTATAGCAGTGGTTCTCAACCTTTCCAGACTACTGTACCCCTTTCAGGAGGCTGATTTGTCTTGCATACCCTAAGTTTCACCTCACTTAAAAAAGACTTGCTTACAAAATCAGCTATAAAAATACAAAAGTGTCACAGCACACTATTACTGAAAAATTGCTTACTTTCTCATTTTTATCATATAATTATAAAATAAATCATGACCCCCCCAGATTGACAAACACTGATAGAGCATTGACAAAACTTGTCATTGTATGAAATTTTAGTTTGTACTGATTTCACTAGTGCTTTTCATGTAGCCTGTTGTAAAACCAGGCAAATATCTAGATGAGTTGACATACCCCATGGAAGACCTCTGTGTACCCACAGTGTACGCATACCCCGGTTGAGAACCACTGATCTATAGCACCTTTAACTGATCTACTTCTAACCATCTGTAATACATACTACTCATGTCAATAACATGCTTAAAACAGCTGTTGATAATTTATTAATTAATTTATAAACCATTTATTAATGGAACTTAATATGAAGTTTGGCTGATATATAATTATAGCTGCATCATTTATATTAAATCATAGTGTTTATATGTTGAACTTTATGAGCTATTCTCTATATTGTGTCTTGTAAGAATTCAGTAAAAATACTATTAAAAATAAGGCTATTGCAGTATGGATAAGTTTTGTTGCAGAAATATATAGGGGATGCTTGACTGGCATCTCAGTCACATCATGTGCTCTGAAATCTGCCTTTGAATGGACAATCAGTGGGTCCAATAGTTTCTGAACAACAAACCACAGTGATGGAGAATGGGGAGTATTTGGCCTGTCAAATATTTTCTCAATGAATGTCAAGCAAAGGTATTCTTAATCCCATTCTTCAGCTATCACCACTTAACAGGTGTTGCAGAGAATTAGAATGACTGTATATAGCAGCATGTTTGTTCATTTATGCCCAGATGCTATATTCACACACTGTATGCAATGGCAAAACTCCAATTGGCTTCAGCAGAAAGGGATCAGGGCCATATTACCATTAATTCTACAGACAAACACTTTACCTTAGGCCAGATTTTATCCATATATCTGGATGTGATTTAAGGCCTGTAATTGGTGCTATGAAAGTTTATACATTAAAGGCAAATAATATTTATTATGTGAGTAGCTGAATGAATGAATTTTGTTATGCAACATAATGTGTACTGGGTATGTTCTTTTGCTGGCTCCATTTGGACAGAGGTATAATGAGTCAGGGAACTCTATTAGATAGAGTGCAGCACTGTTTAGTGATATTGAAGATTTAGGATTTGATCTTGCATTGAGAACTGTGCTGACATATCCCTGTGCCCACTTAGTTCTCAATGCTGGATAGAGGCCTATAGACAGTACTTGATTACATAATTATCCATTAAGTCACATGAAAGGCATTTTATGATACTGGAAAATGAGAAGACTGAAATCATTTATCCTAAGTTAGTGTTTTGTACCAGCTCGGTCCTGCAAAGTACGGAGAACTCTGGTCCCAACTGAGCAAAGCACTTAAGTATGAGTTTAGCTTTAAGTACGCTGGCTCTGCCTAGGCATACCCTGTGCCTGTTCAGATGCCCATTGAAGTCCATAGAACACCACACGAGTGCAGCCGTCCACCAGCATGAAGATCATTGCAAGATCCAGATGTAAATCTAAAGAAACCAAGCTAAGTTCATGTTCCGTGCTTCAGAAATGTTGTCCTTATACCCCCCCAAGCAAGTGTGTTAGCCTTGTCTTCAAGCAGGAATTTTCATTTTGAGAGAGCTGAAAGAGATGATTGTACTTCTCCGGCATATTTTCCCCAAATGCCATGCTAGGAATGTATTAATATCTCTTTGATACCACAGAGGAATGTGAATTCTGACAGGATTTCTTTCCTGTGCTCATTGGAGGAGAGGGCAAATGGGGAGAGAAGCTGGAGTGATGGAATCTCTGCTCCCTGTGGGAAGTAGAAATGGAATTTACTTCATGCCACACTTTCATGCTGGGACTCCTCACAGTTCTGCCAGTGGCATCACGGCATGATATTAAATCATCTGTTCCTAACCGTAAGCCAATGCTCACATCTTTCAAATGACCTTGGGACAGTTATGAGTAAAAGACAACCAGGATTTGAAGATATGATGCTTATAATAAATAATAAAAATAGAGCAAATATCACATCAGTTTGGGGTTAGTATTAGGTATGTTCATTTTAACTGTGAGCATAGCTTTCATCTAATCTTGCTTAAAACCTCATTGTATGATCACATTTTCTTACTGGTAATTTTGAGCTTCTTAAATATTATGGTCCAGCTAATCATATCAATTATATGCCACTGCAAAACCCAAAGGTTTCCATTTTTGCCAAAGGAAAATTCAAGTTGTGATTTGTAATCATGACCCTTTATGACTGGCAAAATAGGAAAAACAGATTTTTTGACTGCCTGAGTTGCAGAGGTATTGACCATTGACCTCAGTGGGAGCTGAGGTACCAGTGCCTTTGAAAATCAGGTTATTTTAAAATTTGTATCTCTTATTTTGCTGACTGTGGCAATACCTGAATTTAGTTGGGTGAATGCTATGGGATGAAAGGTCCTATAAAAGTTTGATTATTATTATTTTGTTTATTATGACTGTCACACAACTGGACAATTTAGCAGTTACCTTAATTCTTGCGCTTTCCTTCCCAGGACCCTCTTGTGCTCCCATTCCTTCTTTGTGTATCCTTCTCTACTCCCAGGGTAAACTCACATGCGTATGCACAAATACGCACACATACAAACACATATGCATGCTCTCTCTTTCTATCTAGCTTTATTAACACTTACCATGTTCTGACATTTCTATTTATAAGAATCAATCTCTGTGTCATGCCCAGTAGTTTATAGTCTCCATTAATTCTAGCTCTTGGTGCTTGTCCTTTGCTTTTTTCTTTAGTGTACAGACACTGTAGTAAATTAATACTCTTCCTATTCTTTGTCTTTTGTTTCAGATGTGGCTCTGTGCTATACCTTATTTTGTATGTTGGAAACATGCATTAGTTTTGAGTGAAGTGAAAGCTCCCTTTTCCCTTCTTTCCTACTTAAACAAGCCATTTCAGTTTTAGATAATGACAGGTTTCAGAGTAGCGGCCATGTTAGTCTGTATCCGCAAAAAGCTGTAGCTCGTGAAAGCTTGTGCTCAAATAAATTTGTTAGTCTCTAAGGTGCCACAAGTACTCCTTTTCTTTTTCCAGTTTTAGAATAATTCTAGATCCTTCTGCTTCGGTGGAGTCTGTCTCTGAGATGAAGACGTATCTGTACATACAAGAAGAAATAACTAGGGTGCCTTAGTAGTTATGTCATTTTCACTGTCAGTAAATATTTACTTTTTAATGTAGATAAATAATACAGCAGGAGAGATGGCTTTTCAATATATGTAAACATGTAACAGTGTAGATGGCATCACTCATGACTAGATGCAGGCACATTTGTCTTTGTCAGAGGGCTTCTACTAGAACCCATCTTAAATACTGTGGGACCCTCTTAAAATGAATTTTAATGGAGTTCCCATTAGCAATATCATTGTGGCCCCACTTCAGCCAGGCACTTAAATGCATGCTTAATTTTAAATAATGGGGTTACCCATGTGCTTACTGATGTCAATGGGACTGCTTGCGTGCTTAAAGATAAGCATATGCTTAAATGCCTTGCTGAACTTGGGCCTAAATCTGGGGATTTGTTGCAGTATAACTCTGAAGAGGAATGGTTTTTACACTTCATTTTAAAACATGAGAAAAACATAACAGATTCATGAGCCCATATGTAGTATTTGGTTTGCTGGAGTCTGTCCCCAGACTTTCCTGAGCGGCAGTGGCACATTTTCCAGTAATAATACATCAGCTGAAGCCTTTACTAAAACCTTTCCTCAGGTAAAATCCCTTTGACATCAATGGGATTTTTTCATTAAAAAGGAATTTTCAGGATGTGGCCTTATGACAGTATTTGTGAACCAGTGGTCCCTTTATTCCAAACTTGAATGCTGCTTAATTTCATAATTTTCATCCCCCTCCGAGAATAATGGGTACTAGAAACTTTATATACTGTTATAATATAATTTACCCAAAATTTTGGACGGTCACAAACCTTGTGAAGCCAATTCAGTATCCCATCTTTCGCAACATGACTTTGATGCTATTACTCTCATGTTATTACCTTTCAGCATAACTCAAGCTCCTTAATGCGCCCACCCCTTTTTGGAACACACCTCAACTCCTCAGACCTGTGGGTCCCTCCATCCCACCTACCTTTGAAGAGCTGCTTTGAAATACATTTTCTGCATTCTGGCCTGTTCTGGGGCTTCCAAGCTGAGATGTCTCCCCCGACTACACTACTACATACAAAATTTGAAATTTGAAAATTGTAGTTCCCAAGAACCCAGGAGAAGGCAGCCAGATTGTGAAATGGATCCTCAAGTATAGAAGCTACAAGCTTTAGGTAGGCCTGGTCAAAATTTTTCCATCTAAAACTGTTTGATAGAAAATTGGGTTTTCGGCTGAATGATAGATGGCATGTTAGAGGGATTGTCTGATGGAGAAGCAACCCACAGTGTAGCTGAGAAGAACTTTTTGTTCTCTGGGGAAGGAGGCTTGGGGCTGGGTTGTTGTGGCAAGAAACTCTCAGCATGTTGAGAAGTCACATGATAGGAAGCTGGCACATAGACAAGTTCTCCTTGACCAAACTGGCCCTTAGGAAGGTTTGATTTGGAGAAAGAAATGAGGTTTGAGCTGGCTACTGTATGATAATAGGTTGGCTATCCTTAGAATTCTTTCCCCTTCTCCTGCCATGGGAGAGGGGTTGGTGAGGGGGGAGAGACAAAGGCAGCATTTTCCTTTTAAGTTTGAAATTATAAAAAGCTTTTGAATGAGGAATTTTAAGCTGTTGGCTTCCCCCACGTTAGTGGTACAGGAGACATAACTGTAAGTGACTGCTGGCCAGCTGAATGCTGTTTGTTTGTTTTTACAGCACTGGAAGCTCTTTGAAAACTCTAGGAGTAGGGATGTTTCTGAAGTTTTATTTCATTGTTTAGCTATCTATCTGTCATCCAGAAGTGCAGTGTTTACTTAAACATTACAAGTTCAGTGTTGTAAATTAACAAGTCCTGTTGTAAATTAGAAGTCTTGGCTTTAAACTGTTGGACTATTAATATTATAATTGAAAACAGCTCAACAAATGTTTAGCTTTTGAGAACTAACTTTACAGAAATACCTATGCTTTATAAAAGAAATATGTTCCAAAGGAAGTTTTCAAAGTGTGTAAAACCATATATATTTATTTATATATAGTCCCTCTAGCCAAGTATGCTGTCTTCCAACAGTGGCCAGTGCAAGATGCTTCAGAGGGAATGAACAGAACAGAGCAATTTATTTAGGGATCCATCCCTGCTGTCCAGTGCCAGCTACTTTAGTGATCAGAGAAATTTGCCACGTAAAGGTTTGGGATATCCAGAAAATCAAGGCTTTGATGTCAGTCATCCTCTTGAGCTTCTGTCTATGCTGCTCAAACATAGGGTTTTGTTAATACTATTAAATGTTTACATGTTTCCAAGAATTAGACTGCAATTTACAGAGTATAGTTAAAACATATTCTCTGCTCCAAGGAGATTATGAGGAAGGCAGATCAATTGTGTGCTAGTCCTCAAGAGCTGGGCAGGGATTTAATGGTCACTCTGACAGTCACAGTTCAGGTCACATTTCTCCCTTGTTCCAGGAGAGAAGAACCCAATCTAAATAAGACAAGGCAAACTCATGGAATGCCAATTCAGGAACAACAGGTCTTGGGTTAACCAGTACAGAGAAGAAGGGAGGAGGGACTTTCTGAAAAGGTTTTTTAAAAGCAGGGACTTGAAGGAGGAGAGGGCGCTTGGCAGATCAAACAGTGAGACTGTTCCAGGCATTATAGTAGAGGGCACTTGAAGAGAGGAGACAAAAAAAAGACTAAGGTAAGAAGATTGGGAAATGCTTAGGAAGTGGGAGAGGAATAATGGGAAATGAGTAGGAATTTAGACGTAAATGAGCTTATGCATTGGTGGTGCGGATGAGCAGTTTTATGCATAACCAATAGAGGGATTTATGGAGGGTGGTAATAAAGTATGGAGCAATGAGAATATGGAGCAATGAGAGTGAAAATGATAGTAGCAGTAGCAGGACACACAGGAGTTTCACCACGTGGACACCTCTGCTTCAGTACAGACGGAGTAGCAGCTGTTAAGAACTGAGACTTCAGGCAGGCAGTTATCGGGGGATGCAATGAGTCCATCATACATGACGAATAATACCTCAAAACAGGTACCTCCTCCATCCTGTTGCGCAGGTCACTTAAACAAGCAGCATCACTGCTAGGTAGGTCTTGTTAGGGAGAAGGGACTCCTCTAGGTATATGTCTGATGGAGTTGATACGGGGTGGTGGAACAGTGTTGGGCCAAGAAGGCCGTACCCCTCAGCAGCTGCCAGGCATGCTCTCTATGGAGGGCCTGCTTAAAAGGAGCTCTGGCAGTCTTGTGGGAGGAGCATGGAGGAGAGAGTGGCTGCAAGAAGGCAGGCAGCGCAAGAAGGCAGGCAGCGCAGTCTACAGAGGAAGTACTGGGACTGTAAGTAAGGCTTGGCTGGTATCCCCCCTTGCACCTGACTAAGGGAGTTTGGGAAAATGGACATGGAGGATGAGTAGGTAAGCATTCTCCACCCCAGCTGAAGCCCCGAACTACTGAGACTGTGTAAGCAGAAGGCTCAGGCCACTCCCCAAACTGAAGGGAAACAGGGAAGATAGGAAGTGGCTCAGGAGAGGCTGATCTGGAATGGCAGCCACAAGGGACTGAGCTACCCCGTTGCCTCTCGCTTCTTGGGCTGTGGGCTGAAAGTCAGAGGACAGGGGGGGCCTGGATCTCCATATCCTTCCCCTTTTCCCCCAACCTACTGAGAGATTCTAGAGGACTCCACGGGGGCAATGAACGATGGACTGGCTGCCAGGGCTCCGAACTGCCCAGAAGAGTGGTGTCCAAGCCCGGAGACACTATTTGGCTGTGGCCTGACCACGAGGCATGCTGGCCCCGGAGAAAGCCTGCAACAGGTGGGTTTTATGTTTTATCCTTTCCTCCTGAAGAAATGAGTTCCATATCCATGGCCGCATGTGCTCTGTGGCAAGCTGGAGGTAAGTTCTGGGGCAAGAGTCCGAGCTTCCAGTATTGCCAACTGGAACATCTGCAACATCAAAAATCATGAGATAGACAAAAAAAATTGTTTTAAAATCCCATTACTTTTTGGTTAGTTTTTTGATATTTGAACTCTCAGGGGGAATTGACTCTTTTTTGGGGGTGGGGGGAGGATGTATTTCAAGAAACTCAACCAGAAATGTATAAAACATACACATAGGGTGTGAGGGGGATCACCTCTTTTTTACTTTTCACTGATGGGAAGGACACTTTCCCAGCACCTCCCAGTGTCTAACACCTCTCTTCTGGCTGTATCTCAGTCACTGTCCCTACCTTCCATGCCTGAGACCTGGGTAGTTGCTGTCAGTCTCAGAGCAGGAAGCGGCTTTTGATATAGGTCAGGCCAAATCCACTGATGGTTTTGAAGGTCAGGATCAGGACTTGGACACAATTGGCACAGATATAGCCTAACTATAGCAGGAAAAAATGGTTCTCACTAAACATTGTTGGCAAATGCTGATTTTTTTTTAATGGTGAATATTTGCACATTGGAAATTCTGATTCATGACTATAAATAAATAACAATAACTACAAATAACAAATTTTTCAATTTGGTTTGGTGCAAAGCAATATTTTTGAACTTTTTGGTGAAATGCAAAAGTAAAAAAAAATTCATTTTAGATCAAATGTAACATTTAGTTCAATCCAAAATGAAACATTTCATTTTGACTTTGAAATTTTAAAAAGTTATTTATTTATTTTAATAAAATCAAGGGAAATTCCCAAGTGAAACATGTTTCAACTTTTCATTTTTCAAAAGATCTGAGCATTTCTGATTTTTTTTTCCCAACTGAAACAATTTGTCAAAATTGACCCAAATTCACGACCTGTTTCAGTTAAGCCAAATCTTCCATTTTCAGTGAAAAAAGTATTCACACACAAATTTTTTCCTGGTTCTACGTAGGACCTCAAAGTGATACAGAATTTTTATATTGTTCCCAAGCAAGCTACTTTTACATCATTTCTGACTTTCTTGTTTTTCTTTGTGTCGTGCTTGGGCCTTAGGAGACTGAGAAATTCAGTTTTGAAAAGCTGTTCATTGTACTGTGGTTTGATATATTATGCAGCATTTATGTGACCTCTTACATTAATAGATCTGCTGGTGACTTTATTCCACTGCCAAGGACGCTTTTAACTTCTTGGATGCTAGTGTTTACACCACGGTTGACCTTTTTAGACCACCATAAACATTTTCATTGCCTTAATTCTGGTTAGGAAAAGGGAGATAGCATGTTATGGAATAGATTAAAGGGCAAGAGTATGAATTTTGCTCTACCTGAGTCTAAACTTTAATTAGGTAGAAAGATTACGACCATTATAAAGCTGTTACACTGTTCTTGGTATTTTAAGGGTTTATTTTAATTGCTTTTGACTTTTCTGAGCCAGTGTTGTAAGTAGCCCTCTTGCTAAAATGTGATGTCATTGCAGTAAGGGACACTAGTAATCGAGTGAGTCTGCTTTTAATGTTTTAATAGTGAGAAAAAAACATTTAAATATTATACATGTTGATTGTTAAATCCTTACTAAAGCAGGTTGGAAAACTGTTTGCAATGCTGGCTCCACAAACTTAGATTTCCTTATTCTCATACTAGGCTAACAAACACTACAGAATGAATTTTTAAAAAGTGTTTCTTACTGTGTGGGCTGCTTTGCTGATCAAAATGGGTTTTATTTTCCTATACTCAGTTACTGAAATATATGCACTGTTGATATATATGCCCAGATTGATTGTACTTGGGGCCTGATCTAGAAAAACGCTGTATGTGCTTATCTGTGGTCAATGGGATTACTTGTGTGCTTTAATTTGAGCCTGTGCTTAAATGCTTTACTGGATCAGGGTTTTAGAGCCTGAATTTCAGAAGTACTGAGCACTCACCACACTAATTGAAGTCAATGGGAATGGTGGTTGCTGATCACCTAGAGTTTCATCCTGCAAGGTGTGCCTTTTGGGAGGCGCTAAGCATCAAAACATCACAACACTCTCAGACTTGCTTTCGGGCCCTGATCCTGGAAAGCACATGGGTTTTGATTCAGCATGTGCTTTGCTGAATCAGCGCCATAAATCAAGTAATAGCATTCTGTGCACTGACACTTCATTTTTCTTAACCACTTACAAGCTCAAAGCTGTAACACATTGAATGCCCTGGCAGCGACTGTCACCCTCATCTCTCAATGACTCCAAGGATCTGCTCCTGGAATAGGTAGTACCTGTCTCACTAGGAATCACTAGGATACCGTTTTCCAGTGTTATTGGTGGCTGAGCTCGTGACAGTACTTACACCTTACAGTGTGTGAGTGTAGCACTTTAAATTGATCTGCAGGCTCCCCACCCACCCTCACCTTGTGTGCATCTTTCTGATTTGACTTTTCTGTCTTATATCAGGCTCATGTAGATCTTGAAATTTAAGTGAGACACATTACAGACACCCTCTGTTATTGTACGTTGCAATAATATAGGTGGGCGCTTGATTTATAGTTCTGGTGCACCTCTACTCTACTGTTTTGAGCTGTTGGTTTACTAGTATATGTACTTTTATCTAAGGGTTAGAAGGTTCATGTATATTTTGTTCATGAAAAACAATCTAGTTTCTAACCTAATACTAGGTATTGACATTGACCATTTCAGCTCTTTGAAATTGCCCAGCTTTGTTTATAGCTGAGGAACAGCCTATGTATGGGTGGAGGATCTTACATTTCTGAATGCTTATATTAACCATTGGCTCCAAATCAGGAAACGTGAACAACATTTTCTAAATCGGATCAACTGCAGACACATAAGTTCATGTCACTTACACGAACATTCTTCCATTTAAACTTAGTTCTCCCTCTTGTGAGTCAGGATCTATAATATATCATAACCCTCTAGCATTTGTATATTTATGATATTAAAGAGATTTGGGACTGCTTAGGGTACAGATGGTCTCAGACCAGGTCAGGAGATCCCAGCCTGTCCAACCCATGAACAATGAGGGCATTCAAATCACGAGATGAACTTTGTGATTGGGATCATTTTATAGTAGGCTGAACTAGATCATCCCTGCTATTTTGGATAACTCAGGCCCATCTCTAGTTTAAAGAACTATGGAAAACTTTATAAATTCTTCTCTGTAGAGTCAGTTCTCCTTAGATATCTTACTACTTGTACTTTCTGGATCTCTCTGCATTTATTACTAGAAATGTCTTCATGGAAACAGGATCTTTGTATCTTCAGGTGAGGACTAAACAGAAGGAAAAGAACTTTGAAGTCATAACCCTCTCTACAGCAGCTAGTAGTGATTTCACAAAAAGTTATACGGCTTCATGTGAGGAAAAAGCCAGTGAAAGCAACAAACTTTTAAACCAAACAAAAAAATGTAGAGCCCAGATAGTGCTTGGGTGTAATGTGTGTGGATGTGCCAGGGGAGCAAGGACACAAGTCCTTCTGCCACCCATCCATCCCATGAAGAGCAGCTGGGCACAGCTGAAGTCACTTTTTGTGCTCTCAGAGTATAAGACGCCCCAAAGGAGACTGAGAGAGGCAGAGTCAAGGCAGAACTAGCCAGAGGTACAGATGTGAATGCTGCATTCTCCCAAAGGGATAATGTAGTGGGTGCGCTTCCTCTGTAAGCCAGAGACAAAGCCCCCTTGGGTGGCATGGCTCTGCACTGCCCTCCATGTGGGCCAGTCGCTAACATTCACAACAGAAACTATAACATACAGTCAAATGCCTTTTTAATTTTTCAAATTGTCCAGAAGGTGTTGGCTGCTCTTTTAGCTCAAACAATCTTGACAGGTCAGTAATGAGAGACAAAGGACAAATTCCTTTAAAAAAAATCCAGATAATTTAATAAAATAAAGAAGCAGAAACATCAGAGCAAGCTGTATACATTGCACAAAGCATCAGGAGTTTCTGGTCTCTTTTCAGAATTTTGACACATGTTATATTGTGCGGTTACAGCTATTAAGAAAATACAGTGCAGAGATATTTCCAAGCAGTCCTCTTGCCATTTAAGACAATCATTTATGTCTGTTTTGAAGCTGCACATGCAGCATGGGTCTCAGTACAGGTAGGAAGGATGCTTCTGTCTTGTACTAGATTACACTAAGCAATAGTGAGGCTACCTCTGAGGACTAGGCACAGACTAGACATAGGTGCAGTGAGAACTTTGTGTATGTAGTAAACTTTCTATTTCTAATTCAGTATGCCTAAAACTGAGTGAAAAACACATTGACTGATAATAACAATGGAAAAGAACTAGAACTTATTTCAAAAACAAAATGATGGAAACAAACACAGGATCATAGGTAGGGCTGGGAATAGTTCTAGGAAGTCACAGGTGCATAATCAGGCTGTTCTGTGATTATGTATGTTAAGGTAAGAGCTTAATTCAGGTATATTCTTGGAGGCTTGTTGGCTAGAAAGTATGGAAAGGCCTGTAGTTATGTGGTATATTGCTTTAAAGCTGGTAGTATAAAATAATATACATTCTATGACAATCACTTGGACTCCATATCTTGGATGCAATTTTTCCTCATTTGTCACAAACATTTCAATTAACATTTCAAGAAGGCATTTTGTTTTTTCATATGAGACAGTCATATTTTAATTTTTGCTTGGCTGTCAGAAGCTAATTTGAGTCTGATGTATTGTACAGTTTTCTGAGCCAATCAAGAGAAACCAGGATAAGATTTAGACTTTCTGTATCTTTGTTGGTTTCAATAGACTAATAGTGCATTTATTGATTCTTTATATACAGAAATGTAGTGTTTTGTATGAGTTTATCACAAAATACTGAACAAGTGCCATTGATGTTTACTCTGAGTAACAGAGTAACTTTCATAGTCCCAGTGTTTCTCTTCACTCCAGATACTGTTCATCACACTGAACACTCATTCCACTGAATGTATAGGCCAGAACATATGATCATTTAACTTAAACCTGCAAAATAAAGCTTTCCTGGAATTTAAGTGATGCACAGGACTTCTGCTTAACATGCATGAAAGAAAACTGTCTGTTGGAGTAAAGAAAGAAAATGTTTCTTTGTAAATATGCACCTCTTCAATTTTTAGAAATGTGTTTAAAATTCTTCATATGACAAGGTGCAGTTGCTAATTAGTCACTAGAGGGCATTTGACTGTCTTGTAACTAAAGCTGTGGAAGGTCTAGCTAAAGTGAATGCAGCAGAGAAGGCTGACGTAGCTGCATTGTAATCAAGAAATGTTAGAATTACACTGTTTATGATCCTAACTCACTCACTTGGCATACCATACAGTGGAAGGGAGCTTCAGCCCAAACTCATTGGTGAGGCAGAGAGGTATTCTCTGTAATTCATTCTGAATTCATTTTCTCCAGTTCTTCATTGCACATCAGTTTTTCTTAATGTTTTTGAGATCTTTCAAAGCAAAACAGATGCCATACTGATCCCCGTCCCTATGAAAGCTGCCAAAACAAGCAGCCCAGCTATTATGAAATATCAAGCATTTCTATTTGTAACCACTTAATCTTATACACATGTTAAATGAAGTTAGGTTCTTGAACAGTTATTTTAGATTTAGTTATTTTAGATTTCCATTTTCCATAGGCAACATAGCCTAGAGAACTTGTTTATTTTTAATATAACTATTCCACTTCTATAGTGCTTTAAAATATACAGGTATGCTTGTCTAATGCTACTGTCTTCACCTGCTCTGGAAACAAGCAAGAAATTCTCTGCATTTAAAGTATTTTCTCTGCTTTCATTTGCCAAAAGCTTTTGGGATTAAAAAATTTAAATATCAGCATGGATTTCTTTTTCCAGTTTTCTGTATTCTGTACTCTTTTTCTGCATTTTCTCATACTATGCCTGAATGTATCAGTCATTTATAAATATCTAACATCCTAATATAACCTCCAACAAGAGCACTCCGATACTACCATGATTGGTACAGCATAAAAAAGAGAGAATGGAATAGAATCAAAGATTCCAGATTTCGTTGAATTGAAAGTTCTGGGTCAAATGAAGAGGTGATTAATCCAAACTCTCATTGATGTTAATAGGATTTACCCAAGCTTTGGTATTTTATCTTTTTAAATCACCGTCATAATATATGTTGAGGTCAGTCTCAATTACATTCTAGTTCCACCAGTTTCATCTAAAATACTGTGCTGGAAAACACTTGGATGACCTTGCAAGCTTGGATGACCTTGCAAGCTCCAGCTACAATGGAAATTCTTTGTTGCTAGTGTACTTTTGGACTAGGCAGTGTAGAACCCATGCAGAGGGACTCGATGCCTTGGATGATGTCACATCTCTTCTTAGTTTGTAAAGAGGCATGGAGTGAAATGACTGTATGTAAAGTTGTCCATGATGGATGAGTGGCCAGTTAGTCATGGCATTTTTATATTATCCAAGAACCCCCCCCCCCCCCAAAAAAAAGTTTGACAAATACCTAAATAAGTAGGAGCAGAATTTTTTCAAATTCTGATATCAAAGGATAATTCTTTTTTGAGTACTGGATAACATCTTAGGCATAGTTTTTATAAAAGAGCTTATAATGCAAGTGCCTGCTCAACTCATCCATAATAATTATTAAAGCTAACCAAAAGAGTATTGGAAAGGAGATAAAGCCTTATGTTTTAAGGCTTAAGACAAACTCCATTAGGATTTAGGATGAGAGATTCATGGGGACAGAACACCCCAAATCTGCCTAAAAAGGGGTTTCTTGCATCTTTCTCTGAAGCATCTGGTGCTGGCCGCTGCGGGAGGCAGGATACTAGACTAGATGGACCTTGGGTCTGATCCAGTCTGAAATTACTGTGTTCCTATATTGCATTGCTAGATGAGAACTAACTGTGTTAAATTTACAAAGGCAAATGTATAGATTGTAAACCTTTACTAGCTACCTACCTTTAGATTACAGTTGCTCATCTTGAAGATACAAAGCCTGATCTTGCAATCCTTGCCCCTTTAAACTTCCACTAACATCTCAATGGGAGTTTTGAGTACCAAAGGAATATCTGTTTAAATACACAAATCTTTTTACCTGTTTAAAGATTAATATAATAAAGGTTTATAGGTTTTTAAAAGTGTTATCATAGTGGACCTTTATGATAAATGGCCAAATACAAGGGTCTACTCCATTCTACTCCTTCTTGACTTCTCGGTTTCTTCTGATGATCTCAATCACACACTCCTTAAAATATTGTCTTTTCTTGGCTTTTGACTCCATCCTCTCCTGTCTCTCTTCCTACTCCTTTGAATGCTACCTCTGCATCTCTATCAATCATTTCTTTTTCTCCTCTCTCCTATTTAGTTACTGACTCTCTCCTTGAGTCCTTACTTGCCTCCTTCCATTTCTTCCTTTACAATCTAATCTAACGTTTCTACTCCCATGACCCACAAATCTACCTCTCCATTCTTGACCTCCATCCACTATCCATTCTCTCCATACAATCCTCCATCTCAGCTAAACTCTCTGGCATCTCTTCCTGGACGCCTTACTAGAGACTCAAACCTTAGATGCAATGATTGTTGACAACATTATGAAACGCATTGGTGCAGCCAGCAATGGCTTTGGAGAACTTCAGCATTGACACAGTGTTCATTCCAGAAACAGACAGAAAACAAAAATTGATGTTTACCATGCCATTGTTATAACCACGCTCCTCTAAGATGGTGATATGTGGACTACTGACCAATGCCACATAGAATGCTTGGACCAATTCCACCTGTGATGTCTATGGTGGATAATAGGAATTAAATGGCAAGATTTTGTTCCAAACACAGTGGTCCTTGAGTGATGCACCATCACAGGCACTGACACCTTTATAGTGAGAGTGCAGCTGAGATGGTGCAGTCATGTGGTCTGTATGTCTGAGAGTAGCATACCAAAGGTCGTCTCTTTTTATGGAGAATTGAGGGCTGGAATTGCCTTAGGGGCAGTCCAAGAAAACATCATAAACTCAACACCTGGGAGTTCTTAGCCTGTGACAAGATCCAATGGCGGCAGCTCTGCCATCTTGGAGTGAAAGATTTTGAGAACTTGTACATTCTTGTAATCAAGAAGATATGTGAGGTGCAAAGCTAAACCCAGTGCACATTCATCTACAATTGTCTTTACTCATCGCACTTGCAGATGGGGCTGCAAGTCCAAAATTTGTCTTTGGTCTCATCTCAAGACTCACAATAAGTGATTGACTGTAGCTTATCTGTTGAACTCTATGGGTTACTCCATCATCAAACCTTACAAAACTAAAATCCTATTCTTTCCTCTAACACACTTTTTACTCCCCCATTCTCTGCCACTTATGAAAACACCATCTTCTCTCAGGCATGTTAACTAGGATTTACTTTTGATTCCTTCCTCTCTTTTGTTCCACACATCCAAGCTGTGTGTAAATCTTTCCAATTCTCTTTCTCTGTAACATTTCTATGAGCTATCCTTTTTACTTTCTCTATGGGGAGTCAAAACTCTTGTCCAGACACTCATTGCTTCCCATTTTGATTAACATAACCTCTTCCTCTCTGGCATCCTTCACAAGCACATTCCCCTTCTACTCCAGTTGAAACACAGCTGCTAAGGGCATCATCCTTGCTTGCCTCTCTGATCACATCACTGCCCACATTGAATCTTTCCACTTCCCCCTCCCCTCCCAAGTTACACCACATCAAGTTCAAGCTCCTTGTCTGGACCTTCAAAGCCTTTGCTTTGCCCCCCCGTACTTTTCTGCTCATGTGTCTTCTGTGTTTCCCAGACCCCACCTCCTCTGTTCCACCAATGGTGCGAGCCTTATCCATCCATTTGATGGCTTCTCACACAACCTTCTCTGTGCTTTCTTCTGTGCGGCCTCATATACATGAATTTCCTTCCCTGACCTGATATCTGTAGGGCCATTACCTTCTTCTCCTTTAAATCTCTCCTCAAGACTCACCTCTGCCACAATGCCTATAAAAATCAGATAATTAATGAGGGTGAGCCTTAGAGGCAGATGGGGATAGATGATACTTTGTCTGTTTACTATCATTTAAAAAACTGAAAATGAATATCTAAGAAAAATTACTATATATGATTGTATCCCCTCCCCCATCTTTCTTGTGTCATTTGTCTTTTTAAGCTTTGTAAGCTCCTTGGGAAAGAGACTGTGTTTCTATATGTGCCTACCACAAGCGGGGCCCAGTCCTGATTGACACTTGTGGACACCATGGCAATATGAATATTAAATAATCTGATACAGAAGACAAAGATTTTTGTTAGGCCACATCTCAGAAGTGTTTGTAAAATTCATTCACTAAATTAAATCCTTTGAAAAAATTACTTGACAAGTCTTGCTTGTATTGAAAAGGAAAACAGCTGTTTTTAAAGCTGAAACCCTTCAAAACCATATTCTATGGCAAACAATTACATTGAGGGACATGACACCAACCTTCTCCCGAAGTCACTTGATAAACCCAACAAACTGAAATCTGTTCAATCAGGATTAAGCAGACAGACTTCCTTCTACAGAGAAAAAAACAAACTTGGGGTATTGAACTAACAAGATTTTTTTTAGATTGTTTTCTTTATTTAAAAATACATCTGATATTCAAGTTTGGTGGCTTAAGACCACAATAAAAGTCAGGGTGGGCTTCATTAGAAAGTCACATTTCACAGAACATTTGTTATTGATATGTTGGAAAAGTGTCAGACTTGTGAGGGGATGGGAGAGGACTTGCATGATCTAGTAATAAGAAACAGTTTAGTGTACTAGATTACTAAAGCATGGTTAATTTTGAAGCCAAAACCCACACATTCTTAACTGTGTTTCTCTGCTTTAGAGCCAGTATCTGCATACACTGCACAGGATTATTCTTTGAAAGCAAACCCAGTGTTTAGCAAATCTGAAATTGAACGAACAGCACAATATATTGTTTTAAGTGGTAATATAGCAGAAACATAGAATCATAGATTAGGGTTGGAAGAGACCTCGGAAGATCTAGTCCAAAACAGGTTATATGTATTCTTGCTTTAAAGCTCTGCGTTACTTGGATGTTTAATTTGTCTTCGGAAGTTCAAGGTCTCTCAAACTGACAGGAGTTATATTAAAGATCCTTTGGAGCTCTGACAATGACCAATGTACTGTGTTTTCTCCCAGTTTACATTCTTCCCAGAGATCTGCTGTTGAGAGTGAAGTTTTGATAATCTCAAGAACATCCTGAAAGGACAAGTTAATTTCTATGAACTCCATACAGTTGAACTCAAACTGCTGTACAACATTCCAAGTTATTCTTGCCTTCCAGAAACATTCATCTTCTTCCTATATATTAAAAAGAACAGTAGTACAATACATAAAATTGGGTGGGTCAGAGAGGGTGCTATCCAGAGGTAATTGTAATTGGGGTTGAGTAGTTATTCCTATTTATTCCCAGTACAGAATACAGTAATATACTTTTGTTCTGCTCTGTCTAAATGGGCTGTCGCATTCTGTACCAGATGAAGCTTTTGGATGGCTTTCAAAGTTAGCTATGAATGGATCAGATTGCAGAAGTTAAGCCTTGAGATGTCAAAGATATGAGTTACCATAGTATAGTACTTCATAACTGAGAGGCGTTAGGAAGGAATAGTAGTTGCATAACACTACTTTCTGTGACGTCTCTAAAAGGAATGGGAGAAAACACTTTTAAGGCAAGGCTTTCCAAGCCACTACTGTCAAGTAAGTAACAGCTCATGTTCCAGGGCACTGAAGGTTGCACGTAGATGTAGCAATATCAGCCTAGATGACTGATCTCTATGCATTGTCCTGAGTACGTCAGCAACCACCAAGATAATGCATCTTCCATGTCATAGCCTGATTGAAATCTGAGTGACTGGAACATAAAAATTTGAGGATACCAGATGTTGTAATTAACTAGCCACCAATTTCTCAGTGATCATCCCCAAAATGGTAAGGTTAATAACTGAGTAGCAATGTAATGAATTTGTTAAAGTCAAGCATTTTCTACAGCCTGTTATATAGGAAGTCAGCCCAGATGATCACATATGTCCTCTGGTCTTGGAATTTATGAAAAAAGACAGTCATTACTTTTTTTTCCCCCCTGAGGGTCTTGGCCTTCCCTCAGTGAGACACTTTTTATTTCCCTTAATAATGAATGCAGACAATATTGAATGGCTTTAACTACAAGAAGCTGAGCTCTACCTCTTCGATACCTGCATAGAAATCTCCCTGTGCATATAGAATCTTTTGACTGTGAAATTGGGCAAAAGGAGGAAGGTGCATTTGTTCTTTTCTGTGGTAGTGTTGCCTCCATTGGTCCAGTGAGATTTTTTTCTAAATCTCACCAATCTCCTCTTTTTTTCTTTTTTCATTTTTACACTCAGCTCTGGAACCTTATGGTAGATGGTCCACCACTCTCAAGAGTTTACTGGTTAGATGCAATAGCAGAAGAAAATGAACCTCTCTTAGTCTTCACTACAGCCACAAATAGCTTCACAAAAAACTCCATGCAGGGAAGTCAATTCAAATCTTCAGCAGTCCACCACCATGAACACTCTCCTTTCCTTTCCTTTCCTTTCCTCTCAATAGTTGATAGTCGTCTGTAAACTGGGGTATGGTCATCTGTAAGGGGATGGTGAAAAGGAAAGGGTTCTGGAACAGCCTTCCAAGGGAAGCAGTGGGGGCAAAAGACCTATCTGGCTTCAAGATTAAACTCGATAAGTTTATGGAGGAGATGGTATGATGGGATAACATGATTTTGGCAATTAATTGATCTTTAACTATTCATGGTAAATAGGCCCAATGGCCTGTGATAGGATGTTAGATGGGGCGGGATCTGAGTTACTACAGAGAATTCTTTCCTGGGTATCTGGCTGGTGAATCTTGCCCACATGCTCAGGGTTCAGTTGATCACCATATTTGGGGTCGGGAAGGAATTTTCCTCCAGGGCAGATTGGAAGAGGTCCGGGGGTTTTTCGCCTTCCTCTGCAGCATGGGGCACGGGTCACTTGCTGCAGGATTCTCTGCACCTTGAAGTCTTTAAACCATGATTTGAGGACTTCAATAGCTCAGACATAGGTGAGAGTGGATGGGTGAGATTCTGTGGCCTGCATTGTGCAGGAAGTCAGACTAGATGTTCATAACGGTCACTTCTGACCTTAATATCTAGGAGTCTATGAATCTAGGGGAAAGGGCATATACGATTTGATGAATAGGTTCTGTAAAAAGAAGACAAATACTGGTAAGCAAATATTAGAGCAGTAAACATCCTTTTTATTTCCTTTAGGGCCAATGTAGAAAAACTAAGTCTTTTTCAGGTAAAGCAATACAGTTAAAATGGAATGATACACATTTGTGATACTTAAGGATGATACATGTGTATAGGACTCTGACAGGCTAGACTGGGCTCTGAGGCCCCCTGCTAGGGGCCTTGTGGCCCTGCCACACCCTGCTTCAGAAAAGGGCAGTAGAGAGGTCCTCCAAGCTGCCTAAAGTGGCTGTGTGGGAAGCAACCAATCAGGGCTCAGCAGGCTAGTATAAGAAGAACTGTAGGGCCAGAGTGAAATCAGTTCCCTGCTAGAGCTGGAGGAGAGTGGATGGTGCTGTGGGCTGGCTGCTAGGACTCAACTGGACAAGGCCCTGAGGTAAGGGTGAAGAATGTGTTAGAGCCACGGGGAAGTGGCCCAGGGAATTGTAGCAGCAACACAGTTTATTTAAAGGGATATGGCAGACAGCTATATCCATAGGGTCCCTGGGCTGGGACCAAGAGTAAAGGATGGGCCTGGATGCCCCCTCTCTGCCACTAGGAAAGTGACTGGGCCTTGGATGCATCCCAGAAAGGGGACTGAACTCTTTTAATGGCCCAGCTGAAGAGCTGTGACCAGAAAGGCTCAGAGGGAAATGGTCTCCAGGGAGGGAGCACTGGGGAATATGCCCCATGCTAGGACTACTTGAAGAGCAGGGACAATTTGAGAAGGCCCAGAAGGGGCTGAGACAGTTCAAATCAGGGTACTGTGATAGGCCCTTCTGGACTGATAGAGGAGTGAGCCCAAAGATAGGGCTGTAGATCAAGAGACATTATTGAGATAGGCCCAGGTGGACTTGTATCCTGAAGGGGTTTGCTTTGTTTGTATTTCACATACAGACTGTGTGTGACTCGGCCGGCCGAGTCAGCAAAGACCCTCCACAAACAGGTAGAGAGAGAGTCTGCAGGCCCACACTCTTAGCCAGGGGGCACTCACAAGATGTGAGTGCAACCCCATTACAAAGACTTTTGATGTAATTTACAAGGAATTGCAAAATTAACATCAAACATCATTTATCTACAATAGGAAACGGATCACACTCAATCTTTTTTCTTTCTTTGCAATATTTCAGTATCAGTGACCCTTTATCCTCAATCTGCAAGAAATTCTTTGAGTTAATGGCAGAAGAAACATGAAAGACCATTCTAATGGTATATCACCAACAACTTATTTACATATAGTTGGGGTGAAAGTAATATAAAATTCTTACTGGTACGAGGGCCCAGAGCAGGCCCCTGGAAGGGGTGGGGCCTCGAGTGGAAGTGGCGGGGCTGGGGGTCAGCGTCCCCCAGCCAGCCTATTCGCGCTGTCTGGTCCGCACTGACCGTGGCTCCAGCTTCAATTTTAAAAGGGCCTGGGGCTGCTGCCACAGTAGCAGTGGCCTGGAGCCCCAGGCCCTTTTAAATCGCCGGCCCTGGGGGCAGCTGCCCCTTTTATGTCCCCTCCTCCCCCCCCAAGTCGGCGGCCCTGCTGGTAGGAACCCTACCAGCAGGGCTGCCAACTTGTGGGGAGGCGGGGGCAAAAGGGGCAGCAAGGTTATCGGCTGTGTATGGGCCAGTACTGGTTTCTTACCGGTACACTGTACCAGCCCACTTTCACCCCTGCATATAGTCAATAAAACATTGGGTGGATTCTATGGTTCAGGTGTGTGTGTATGTCTATGTTAAAAAATGAAAGTGCTAAATGCTCTTCATATATTGGCGGCCAAGGCTCAGTTCGAATAGTGAGCTATCAACATTTTGGAAACAAACAACCACAACCACCAAGGGTAATACTTGGTATCTAAAAGGGATCAGATCTGGCTTGTGAAAATGTTCAGAGTTTTGTCTGGGTTTTTTTAACTGTAAAGCCTAATAGATAATTAAATACCCCTCCCCAATTCTTATTACAATATTTTTTCTTTTTTTCCTGTGCTGTTTTTATCTTATTTCTTGATGCATATTTGTTCATCAAAATCCTTAATTTTTGCTCCCCAGATTTCCTTTCTCCATTCTTGGGGCTTTATAATTGTGTAGGCAGGTAACAAAGCTCTAATGCCTTGCTAGTGCCATATACTTCTGTGATGCTTCAAAGTCAACCAGGGTTGAAATGAATTGGGCAGTCTGAGTGATTTGAGTGCCTACCTTTTTGGGATACAAGTTAATTTTTTGGACTTTGAACTAAAGTTCCAAAACTTCAGGGAAGCCAAAGAAGATCTAGCAGGAGCTGAAAGAATCAGTCTTTAAAACTAATTTCAATGTTTTCATTAATACATTATTTTGCTTTAAAAAAAATTAGAAAATCAAAGTCAAAAATCAAAGTCTCCATAGCCATCTAAACAAAAGTTAACATTTCTTTTAGATTAAACGTGTAAATATAGTTGCAGTTTCTCCTAGGACTAAAAAGCATGGGTCAAATGATGGAAATAAAGGGAAAAACATGTAAATCTGTTTGTTCTGCATTTCTTGGCAGCTGTAATGTTTCAATATTCTGGTACTTGTTAGGCAGAAGCATGGAGCTGCCCATGGTGATATTAGTGAAAAAGGCAAGGGACCAAATGCACCCTGTTGTAATTCCACTGATTTCAGTGGAGTTATCCAGGGATGAATTTGGAAGAGCTCTTCCATCAAGTGACCCTAGGAGAGAAGGAAACTGGGCAGGGGAAGAGGGGGGAGGGCGGCAGAGAGGAGAGAAGGGACTGGATAAACAAATCAGATGAGATATAGCAATTGCACCCTCCCCCACCTCTTCGACTAGCCAGGCATTAGCTGACCCTGTTTGAAAGGCAAGCTCTTCTCCTTATTGTCCCTCCCATCCACAGCCACAGGGTGATACAGACGGAAGAAAGTAGCTGTGGAAATAGTGGGGAATGGAGCAGCAATAGCTCATTGTGTTGGTATCCTGTATTTGGACCCTCTGCCTAGAAGATAAAAACAAACAATCTAAAGTAAGACCAAAGTTGGAATTTTTGGACCCCCTTTTACTTGCTTCATCTGGACACTGCAGATAAATCCATTAAAAATATATATAGTTTGACATTACTGTCTGGTGCCCTCTTGTAACTGCCCATCTAGCTGACTTTCAAGCAAGGATGAAAGAAGTTTTTGGGTTGAATGAGAACCAGCTTGAACCTTCTCCACAATCTTGAACCAAACCCAAACTGAGCCATTGTTCATACTTCTATTTTTCTTGGTTTCATTATGAACAATTATGTTTCTTTTCCCTCATTCACATCAAACAAGTTCCTCCACAGTGACCCAATCTACACCTATATGGGTCTCACAAGGCAGTCTAACAAATTATAAATAACAAGTAGTTTTAGCAAATCTAGTATAGAGATTAAATATCTGCATGGGATGGATGGATTAAACCTATTTTATCTATTTAATGAGCTCATGACTGTAGTATCTACTCACCAAGGAATTTTCACACTTGCTTTTGATTTCATTAAAATATATTTAATGTGAAAACATGTTAACACATTTTAGATAGTTACGCTCACTACAATATCAATTTAATCCTATCTTTAAAGAAAAATAGGAAACAGAATTGAGCATGATCATGCAGAAAGACTAGAGAACTGCGTAGCAAAAAAGACACTGCTAGATCTCTATAGCTTAGATGTTTCCAGATTACACACTCTTTAGATATAATGTACTACGTCCAAAAATTGCTGCAATTTATTTCAAAGCCTTGTCAGAGTTTTGAATGATGGGCTTTTAACCTAGTATTTTTCATTCGTTTTATATTTCTTAGTTTCAGCTTGGAGAGGATGGGGAAGAGCCAAAAATCCTAAGGATGACATTATCTCTCTACCTCCCCCGAAGTCCCTCCTTAAGTCCTAAGAACCAAAAATAGGACTTAAATGGTGCATAGATAAACCTTGTGCTGGCTTTCTGCACAACAGCAAGTTTATCCCTATAAGAATGGCTGTCCTTACAGTATTGTTGGCCTTCCAAGCACAAGAAATAGTGGAAACATCATAGGAGAACCTATTTTCATAGCCTTATTTTGCAGAACTCAGGATAGTCTGGTTAGGTGTAAATAAGCATTTACACGTTTTTCAGAACCTTTTTGAGATGGCAGCACAACTTTTAAGTCAATTATTCTGATGTGCCCTGGGCAGTCCTACTTTCCTATTTGCTCTGAAATGTTAATCCTGCCTATATTCCCCACCCCTCAGTTCTGGCTTCTGGATTTGTTCTTGAAACTGACTTGACATCTTACTGCATTCAGTAGTTCTGTGAAAATATTGGGGGACTATTTTTTACACTGTTAATTTTTTTCCCCCTATTTTCACATTTTGCATTTGACTCCCAAAATTATATAAAGAAAAATCTTTTGCCCCATCTAGTTTTAGGCAGAAAACATAATGACCTTATGAGTTTACTTGATGTAAAAATGTTCAGATCTGATTCCACATATATCAGAAAAAGTGTGAAAATAACAGTTTTCTTAGTTTGTATTATAGCTAGTTTCCTTCTAACCCCTGTTTTCCACCCCTCATAACTTTCTGAAGTTTTCATCCTTGAGGTCTGAGTTTTATTTAAGGTTATTTTTCTTTGGGAATTTTGAGCGAAAATGGTTTAGCTGCTTGAGTATAAGGGAAGTTGGGGTATCTAGACTTTCCCAACTATAAATAATTATTCAAACTTTTTTTAGCAACTTTGCAACTGGGGATAGACAGTTAAATTTTGGTAAGGAAACAGTCATTGTTGAGAAGTGGCTTTGAGTGTTACAGCAAAATTAAGTTTTGGTTTGACTGTTATGATCTTTGAAAATTGCATGTGGCACATAAATACCGTATTTTGCTGTTAAAGTGCTGCTCAGGCATTCTCTGAGCTCAGAAGAACATCGGTTCAGCCATAGCCCTGCAGAGGGGCTTCTGTAAGGTCAGGGGAGGAGCAGAACATGCCACAGAACCACTGCTTCTTCCCTTCTGCTGTTCCTGGTCCTAGTCTGTTGCCTCTTTCTTCTCTCTCCAATAGAGATAGATGAGAGAATCCACTCTATGGTGATTCCAAGAGACCAAGGATGAATTTCTGACCCCACTGAAGTCAATGGGAGTTTTGCCATTTACTCAGAGCCAGGATTTCATCCCAAGTATTTGGGCTGGGATCCATCAACATGCTTCAGCTGCCACCAGGTCAGCAATGCCAAACAGCTGTAAACATGGCTGACTGGTCAATTTAGCCAGATTTATAGTTTTTTTATTATTATTATTTTCAGGCCAGAAAGTACTACTGTGATGACTAGCCTGACCTCTGTATGGTTACTTTCCATCACTGGTGCAGCATAAAGCAAAAAAAACTGGTCCTTTAATAGTGAGAAATACACATTCTGCATCAAATTCATCCCTGATGTAACTCCATGGCCTTCAGCGGAGTTGTAATTATTTGACTTGTAACAATATTGCCTGATCTTTACATTTAATTACCATAGCATAGTTTTCTTTGCCACACAGTACAATAAACTTTTAGGAAATAGAAACCTTTCTTTTTCTCTGTGACTGGTTAAGTCACTAAATAAAAGTGACTGAATCTTCCTACACCCTTTTATCTGCTGCTTTCCTCTGGTACCTAATGATTACCGTTAGAGTAAATAAGACCTTTCAGTTTTGCATCCCCAACAATGGAATGGAACTAGCTTGTTCTGTACCAAAATCTTTCCTTTTGGTTCCTCATTCTCTCTGATAGGATCTGAGATAAACAGAGTAGTGGAAAGGGTAATCAATGCAACTTGGATTCCACTTTTAATTCAATGAATGGGTGAAAGTGTATTTAAGAATATTTTGGGATAATTTTATTTAAGTTAATTGGGAACCCAATTTTAGTTTCTGAAAGCAATATTTGTCGATACTGATCATTTCTTTTGTGTGTGGGATGGGGTATAGTTAGAAGCATTTCCTTGTGATTAGTCATAGATTCATGGTTAGTGACCAGGAATGATAATACTCCATGACTGGCTTAATTGTCCTGACCTTCCTTTCATGTAAATTGTAAACTTCTACTGACCAAGTTCACCTTTGGCTGATCAAAATGCCAAATCTTAAATAGTTTCCATGTATGAGTAATGCTTGTCCTGGAAAAGATCAGTGATAGCCACAGGGTGGACATTAACACACCCTGTTTCTGGCATATTCCTGGCCAACAATTTTTGCCCCAGGGAAATTGTGATTCCCAACCCTGAAAGGTTAACAGCTATTAACAAATGAGCTATGTAAATCCTGAATTGTGATTGGCCAAGCCCGTCAGGCTACCATGCAGTTAGTTAATACTGCTACACTGTTCTGTACTGTTTTTAATCAAGGAGGTGAACTCATGTAATGACCAACAAGAATAAAACTCAGTACACCCCTGTCTGAATAAGTCAACATTGATTTTTAACCCATTTTATAAATTACTGCATCCTTTGCCTCCATTCCGATGTGGAATGAGGTGCTAGAAATTAGGCAAAACTATCAGAGAACATGACATCTCCTGTTCCCTTTCCAGGAGCTACATTCTGTAGCTAGGGCACTCTTGTGGCAGAGAGGGGAATGGAACTAGGATCTCCCACAACCCGTGTGCATGCTCTGACTACAGGGCTAAAAGTTAAAAGGCATGAGCCGCTGCCACCTCCTCCTCCTTTTACTGCCTTTTGAATAGGCCCTGACCTAATAGGCATATGGTAAGCACACCTATTGGATTAGGCCCTAGAGGCAAGATAGGTGTTACCCCACCTACCTTCACCTAGTTTGAGGATTCCTGATGTAGGGTTGGTCTGGAGTCTCCGGGAGTTAATCTTTAATTCCAAGACTGTCATGTGACTAACTCTCCAGGAATATGTCCAACCAAAATTGGCAACCCTACTCTGAAGGGCAGTCCTGTAATAGGTCTCCAGACACCTATTATGTACAGGCAGAAACATAGGCACTTTTACAGCAACACTTTAGCTGCAGAGTAACGTTAGGTGACTATAGGATTAGGTGACAGCCAAGCGGGGGTTTTGTGAATTGCAGTGGTATCTGGGATTTAGGTGCCTGTGTCCTGTCTCTGGATCTGAGCCCCAGTTCTATAAGCACTGAGGGCCCAATTCAAAGCTTACTGAAGATGGTGGGAGTTTTTCCATTGACTTCAGTGGACTTTGGATCAGACCCTTCATGCTAGTCTGCCATGAGTATTTCCATTGGCGTTAATATAGAAAGTGAAAGTGCGCAGCTATGTTCAAGTATAAAATGCTCCTCGGCAGCAAAGGTACTAAGGCAGCAGGGGCATTTGGAAGTCAGTTTATTTTCCTTCCTTTTAGATATCCAAGTGTTACCTCTCACTTAACACTCTTCAGTGAGCCCAAACAAAACTGGGAACTGCTTAATGACCATGATTGTCTTTTTCAGTAAGAAATTAAACTGCTTAGTTGGCCCTAGTGGGAGTGCTAAGGGAGGCACTGGCTATATCTGGGCTGCGAGAACTGTTGCATGGAGTGGTGGAAATTCAGTGCAGCTGGAGAATCTAAAAAAAAAGCACAAACAATACACCTTTATTTTATATAATGTCTTTCATATAATCTGTATCCCACAATGCTTTACACAGAATTAAAAGCAGATTAGAACAGGTAATTTTGTTTGTTTAAGGGAAATAAAAACCTAGGACCGGAAACTGAACTCAAGCTGGTATAAATCAGGAATAGCTCAATTGAAGTCAATTGAGTTATGGTGTAACTAGTGTAAAATGTGTGAGATTAGAATCTGGCCTGTAATATTTTTCACATATAGGTTGTTACCTTAGCCAGTTAAATGCTCTTTGAGATCCTTTCACTCAAAAAGTTTGCAACATCCTTGAAAGAGCTATTTTCCACTTTTGAACTAATATATATCAGAAAAGACTACATCAGCTGTCAAAATATGGACCAAATTTTAATACCTGTAACTAAGCAAAATGTGTGTTTAAAAACTTTTCCTTTTTGTCATTGAGTGAGTAAAATGATTTCCAGGATTATTTTTTAAATTTTCCTTCCTTCTTTCCAATTTTCCTTCTGCCAGTCTAACTTTTTCAGAACATCCTCATCTCTTAAAGTTTCAGAGTGACAAAAGGAAAAATGAAAAGGAAAGACATGGAAAAAGTGGACAAACAAATTGGCCATAATTAATGCATTCTGTGACACAAAGAGGGAGAAGGAGGGGGGAATTCAAAATTATGAAAAACTAACATTTTAAAATACATTATAGTTGAAAATTCATTTCTTTGAAGTTTGGGGGAAAAAAATCATAAAACTGGAATCTTTTTTTCAAGTTTCTAGGTTTTAAAAAAAGCCCATTTGTTGGTAGGGGAAAAATGTGTTGAGTGAAAAATACACGACCATCTGTAATTAAAGAAAACACCCTGATATATTTCTAGAACAAGTCTAAAGTATTTATTTTTTTATGTGCAACAGTATGTTTAAAAACCTTCATACAACTAAAATGGTTTCCTAGTACCCAGAGAATGAGAGAGGCTCAGTGAAAGTTGCAAACGTTAATGTCCAGAGACAAACTTGAGGGTAAATCCATCAAGGAGATAGCTTCATACTTCTTTAGAAATAAGAGAGCTTTAGTTAATCACATTTCAACTTCTGAAGCTGTCCTCTTCCCGAAGGGGAAAATGGAAGCTTACTTTCCCCTCACTACTGTTTTTTTGTTTTGTTTTAAGGTTTGCTGACTAAATCGAAAAGCAAAACGTGTGTTTCGGATCAGCCCAAAACAAAGTGTGTGTGCTTTCTTGGTGAAACAAAACATTCACGGGACAAGAGAAAAAGTGAGAATGACTCCATAGCCTGATCCATTAGGGAACTCCAAATTTTCTGTGGAAAATAGAAATGGTGAAGAAAATTATTTGAAAATCCAATTTACTGTCAAAAATAGCTTTGGAAAAATTTTGACCAGCCCTATTGTTACCTCTCAGCCTAACTTGCATCTTGCTGGGATTCACTATTTGAGTTTTCAGCTGTTTCTGTGTAGAGCAATATTCTTAGTATTATAGGTGGCACTAGCAGCCTATCCTTAATGTTCTCCCAACACTTTCCATTGTGAAACCCTATTTCAGTTGCTTATAAGTTTGCCAGACTTGTCCCATTTGGGCAGAAATTTTCCGTGACCTGTTTGCTGCATGCTGATTTAGTTTTTTGTGTGGAGGAGTGTAAGATAAATCAGTTCAACTGTTTAAAAAATACATTGTTTTCTGCATGTTTTTAAAACAAAAAGTACAACTGTTTAATTGAGAAGCTTTAGCACCTCCATGCTTTGAGCAGGGACTTGACAGGGGTATGTGGGAAGTGGCATGTCACAGTCACTTTTGCTGTCCCTGTGAAAATTTCCTCAAATTTGGTCAAGGTATAAGCTTTTGAAAAATCCGTTTGCACATGCTCAGTAGAGATCTTAGTTTGGCTTGTAAATTATCTGAAGATTCCATTCATATTGAGCGTGCCCCATCCTCTGACTAGACTGTATGTATATGTGCCATCCCCAGAGAGCAAGTGAGCATGCTCTAGCCTCTGCATGCAGGGGCTGAACAGAGCTTTCCTTGCAGTTGTTCCTCCTGTCTGCTGTGGCAAGATTCTGGAACTGAGCAGGGAGATTGCAGCCTCCCCATCCCCTGCTGCACTGCTGCAGCAATCAGCTGTACTGAATGCAGTGGAGGAAGGAATGAAGTGGCGAGATCAATGCAGGAGCCAGAGGATGAGGGAGACAGCAGGTGAGGGGGCAGGAGACTGTATGTGGGGTGGATAGAAGCAGAGGAGGCTGGAGATGGTAAATAAGTGCAGATGGTGAGTGAAGCAGGAGTTGGTGGGCTTGGAGAGGGGAAGGAGAAAGGACCTAGGAGCAGAGAGGGGGACAGGAGCTCTGTGAAGGGTGGGGTAGGAGCAAAAGATGCACCCTGAGCAAGTGGAGAAATCCTTAGCCCTCCTGCACTTAGAGTGAAACCCAGAATTTGCATCTTCAGTCCTCATGGAGAAAATCAAATGTCAAGGAGACAATGCAGACCTTTTCTCCAAATCCTGCAAGGCAATCCTCACTCCAAAGAATCTCATGTAAGAAACATATCATAAAATAGGTTCTAGCCTTTTGGACTGCTGGATTCTCAGTTGGTTTCCCCCATCCTCTGAGCAATGCTTATTCTAGGTCACATTTATTTCTGATTCATCCCTCCATTGAACTCCACCAAATACATCCTATTACCATTCTACTATTATATCACCTTTGGACCCCCACATTTTTCTCTCTCCTTTGAACCTATACCCAGGGGCATAGAAGCTACTGGGAATTTTGTCCCATGGTTTGTGTTCAGGCTATGTACATGATATATGTTTTTTTTTTTTAATTTAAGGACAAATCATCAGATTTAGAGTGCAATCCAGCTAGGTGCTCAGTGCCTCCTCTGAGATGTTCAGCACCCTCAGTGGCCACTGATTTCAGTGAGAGCTGTTGTTTCTTGGAACGGGTCATTAGATTGTAGCTTTTATTTTCATGGACTCTCTGTATTTCTCTCTCTCTCAGCCACTGTTTTATAATCCCATAAGAAGCAATATCCCAAACAGACTTGCTCATCATTGATTTGTCTATTTCTGTTGATCTTTACTTCAAATAAATGGAAAATGTATTTTTAAAAACATAAATATTAGTGAGTGCTAATATGGGGTTTGATCCTGCTGCTCTAGCTCAGCCAAAAAATCAGGTTGAAGTCAGTGGGAATGTTTCCTAATTGAGGACAACAGAACCAGATCCACAGTCCCAATAAATTCTTGTAGGGCCTCATTCTCTTCCCTCTGAAGTTAGTAGGCAAACTCACATGTACTTCAATGGGAGAAGGTTCTGACTCTTATTGAGTGCTTGCAGTGTGTTCCTAGTTATACAAAGCATAGAGGAGACACTGTCTGTCCCTAAAGGTACTTACGAAATAATTAAACTGTCAATGAAAGATCACATTTTCCATCCCACATAGCTGTCTAGTATAATCACCCACAGCTTTCTGATCAATAAGCCAAAAATCTGGTAGAAGTTGTGCCATCAATTTAAGTAAGGGGGGAGAAGGTTTGTTTACCTAAGCAGAGTACTAAACTGATCTTGTATACCATGGGGGAGTGATAACTGAGATGGGAAGCAGAGCCTGCAAAACCTCACCACTTTATCCTTCTGCTCCTTTATCACAAGCCAGTGAGCGCTGCACACTGAGGCTAAGGGAAGGCTGCTTTGTGAAATCCACTGTGAAGACTGGAAAGAGATGTGATTTCCATGGTAGTAGTTCTCTGTAATACCTCAGCTCCTGGCACACTCATTTGAGAACTCTTCTGACTACAGGAAAGAAACACAGGACGTCTCTCACTGCAGTGATAAACCAGTGAGCTGCGTGTCTGTCCATCTCAGTGCGATTTATGTTTGAATTTGGTGGCTGGTGTGCCTGTGTGTGTGCCTCCAGGGGTATCAGAGCTGACTGGGTGTTTCTACCTGGCAGTGTTATAGGGATCTTTCTGTGTGCAGTCTGTTCAGATCTCACTTCACTAGTTTTCTGTGAAGTTTAAGTGATTTAAAATTATTACGGAGAAGGATCTTTTCAACACATTAAATTGCCACCCGGTTCCCAGTCAGACTGGTGGTGGTATAAGTGAAAGGCTCATCCATATGTGAACTGAATGAGTCCCCTGATGAGAAGTAGCCTTTTGCTTTTGCCCTGATAGATGATTGCCCTTGCTTTCTCTCACAGGTTTCCGATGAACTAGATCACATGGGGGAAAGGTGTGTGAACAAAAGCGAGGGGGTGGGGGAGATTATTTTCTCCTTCCTAAGGAAATTTCAAAGCACTTTCCTGTAGAAATGCCTTCCATGATTATACACAGATGCAAATGCAAAAACCATCCTTCATTTCCTAACCTGATCCTGGCTCCACAAAGGGGCAAAAGACAAATGCTGTTAGCAAGAAAAACTGTCAGATTGTTAATGAAGTTTCATTTCACATTCATTCCCTTTCTGCTCAAAGGCTAGGATAGGAAAAATGTGAAACTTATAAACCTTTGTACTGACCATAATAAAGTCAATTTCATCTTTAAAACAAGGACTTATCTGACCCTGAAATCAGACTCTAAACTACTCAACACAATTTATTTTAGGACCCTATGGATTTAACATCCAAGCTCTATAGTTGATCTGCCACTTCTGAGAAATGAAACTAATTTTAAATCCATCCATACTAAAAATGAGTACTGAAGCTGATAACCTCTTTGGATAAGAAAAAAGAGATTTTAAAGAATTCCTCCATGTAAAATTGGGTTTTAAAAAAAAAATATCAAAGGCTTGAGTTGAAGTTTTTATAGGTTCACTTCCCCATTACCAGGAGCTCCTTCTAGATTACCACAAAGCCTAAAATTGGGACACGTTGACAGAAACAGTCCTCTGTGTTCTTTTAAAAGACTGTAAAAGGCAATGTTTCATATGAGGTCATTGCTGGAGACACAGCTCCTTATCTCCTTAAAAAGTATCTAGCCACAGCTTCGCAGCCAAGCAAGAGAGCTCACAGAATCAGAAGAATAAGGGATGCTGTTTCAAGGGGCTTTCGTCTCTCTGCCCTCCCTCCTCCGTGCATGCCTTAGTGATTTCCTCTCACACAACTGCTGATTTAACAGGGAAAAGGGAAATGAAGTTTAATTTATTCCTCCCCCTTACCCATGTAAAGGGCTATAATAAGTGGAAATGATTGATTCTATTTCAGATGAGTAGCCCTGTGGAAGGAAAAGAACCCGTGAAGACCCAGTTACTGAACTCCTCACCTCCCAAAATGTTGTTGCTTACACTTAAGTGTGTAAATAAGCAACTTATAAGAAAAACTGTTCTCTCCCCTCCTGTCACTCACTATACATACATACATACTAAGGAATCAAGGGTTTGTAACCCGTCTGCAGCAGTACAGACACTGACCCAGGGTGAGCCTTTTGCAGTGAGTCCCTTGCAGTTAATAGGTAAAAGCCAGATCTAGACAGATCCTGCCAGATCTTGCTGATTTTTGCACCCAAGTCCCCAGTTCCATTGCCTGTCTCCGGTTGTTTGCAGTGCTGAGATGTGCCATGCACCTTTTTTTTAGCACACTGGTAGCAGTTGGATGGGTTCTTAGGTGGTGGGATTTGGAGAAGCGGCATGCCAAAATTACTGGAATCCACATCCCAGATCCAGAAGTTTGTGGCACTGCAGTACCAAGATGTGCTGTATTCAGGACTTTTTTTGGTATACTGATAGTAGTTGGATGTGTTCTTTATTTGGATAATGGAATTTAGAGGCTTGGGCGCACAAATTGGTGGGATACAGAAGGATTCATGTCCTGGATCTGTGTTTTTGTGGAGCTACAGTGCCAAGATGTCTCATTGTGGAATTTTTCTGCACACTACTAATGATTGGACATTTTTTATTTAGACAGTGGAATTTTGGGGGCCTGGGTATAAACATTGGCAGGATCTAGCAGAGTGCACCATTTTCTGGCAGGATCCAACTTTTACTCTCATCCTAGATAATTAAAGCTACTATTTATTTATTTATTTTTAGTAAATTTCACAGCAGAGGTGGGAGGAGGAAGTCACAGAATCGTCACCCAATGACCCTCCCAGAGCCCTTGAGGGAGCCTCTCCCACCAGCCTGACCCTGCTGGAGCCCTAGCCCATCTTCCCTACAGCTCCTTACCAGCAAGAACAAGACCTCAAGTAACTGGTCCATCCTGTATCCCAGACCTGGCCGGTCCCTGGTGCCAAGAGGAGCTACTTCTGCAGTTCCAGCTGCTGGCAGTTGAGTTCTGCTGCACAGTGCAGAGCAGGACATGGCCAGCATGTTACACCCAGTAGGACCTGGGTGCGGGCTGGCTGGCTGGACCAAATATATATATATAAATATATATATATATTTTTTCTTGTCCAGGTTTTTAAAAGTGGGGCGCATGGCCCCTTGCCCCCTCATCTCTGTCTCCAGTGCCTATGGAGCTAGGCCCAAACCTGCAGGAGGGAGCCACCACTGCAGCACAAACTCATCATGGACTTCATTGAAATTCCTGATTTCATTCTGAACACCATGCCTTGGTGCCAACATCTGAGCCTTACAGATAGTCCAGTGAAAAGGGATATGTGTCCTCGAGTATGCTGATCCCTGAAACACTGTGTGTATGTACATGTGTTCAGGAGGTGTGCTGGTCACTCAGGGGGACACAGACAGATACAGCCCCTGTGTTCCTAAAGACAGGGGATACTTCCGTCTCCCAGCCAAAATGGGAAGAAAGATCTGCTGTTGGGAAGGTGGGTGCAGGGGGGGATGAGAAGAGTCAGTTTCACTCTTTGTCACTCTGAACTGGGGGCGGAGGAAAGAGAAATCCATTGTGGAAAGCTATAAAAAGTAAAGGGGGCAGTGGGAGACTGTCAGAGAACAGTGAGTGTGTGTAGAGATCTGTGCTAAGGAGTTTGTCAGTGAGTTTGTCTAGATGTCTGTCTGTTTCTGCCTGTGTGATCCTTACTCCAGGTCTTCAGTCCCCAGGACTTGCCTTGTCTGCCGGATGCCTGGAGCCCCTCACCCCAGCACCAGCTAGTCTGTAGGAGGAGAACGTGTCCTTTTCACAAACACTGGCTACAGAGACTGAGGCAAAAGAAAGAAAGAAGAAGGGAGGGGAATAAAAAGGAGGGAGAGAGAGAAACAAAACTAATCCCAGCCCTTGACAGTGCTGCTTGGATTGGATCTGGTTTGAGTTTTCTCCCTGCTGACTTGTGTAGCAAGAGAGGAGGAGTGGGGGGAAATAAGTAACTGACTCTTCGTCTGAAGTTTGAGCAAACCTGCAGGGTGACTCCACTGGTGGGAAGCTTTCCTGGGTGCAATTGCCTCAGTTTATTGCTCCCAGTCACTAAAAAATTTCCTGAACTTCTCAAGAATCTGGAGAAAAAAGCCGTCACTTCACTTGATCTGAATGTTGCTCATTTCTTTTAGACTGTACTTTTTTTAGGGGATTCTTTTTCCTGTCTCTCCCAGGACAGCGGTTTCCTGAGCATGTGGCATTGAAATCTATTGAGTTGTTTTGTTAACAAACTTTGGGAGAATTTTTTTTTCTTTTTATCCCTCTGCTGTTTTTTAAATCCCTTTTTTGGTGGGGAGGGGGAGATGATGCTGCTGATATGGAATAAGTGCTCCTGCTGTCTCCTCTTACTAGCCGTGATCCTGATGGTGGAGAGCTCCCAGCTAGACAGCTCCAGCTCCAAGGTGAACTCAATCAAGTCCACCCTGATGGGGGAGGCTCCAACGCAGGCAACCAACAGATCTGCAGGCATCCACCAGGGACTGGCACTTGGGAGCAGTAAGAAGGGCAAAATCCAAGGGCAGATGGGAAAACCTCCAAAGCACCATCATCGGCAAGGAGAGGTAGGACACAATTCATATACACATCTCTCTTTTTCTCTCCCTAATGTGTGTGTGATGATTTTTTATGTGATCTCTCTCCCTCCCTACTTCACATAGGTCTAAAATTCAACTTTATTATATTTAAAAAAGTCAGATTTGTAGTCCCTCTCTTCTTGACAGAGCTTTCCTTCCAAAATGAAATGAATTCACTTCTCCAAGACTCTCAAAGACAACACTGTTTTTAGAGGAGTACATGTAAGGGGGATTGATACGGTTTTAAACCTTAAGAAAAATAAAGTATCAAATTGACTGAGGGAGTCAGTAATCTTAAACGATTGCCTTGTGCATTTCTCTGCTGGATTTGCTCATAAAGATGGCTGGAAATAAAACCATTATTAATAATAAAAATAATAATAAAAATAATAATAATAATAAAATGATTTAATGAATAAAGGATGTAGCTGCTTGCTATTTATTTTAGTTAGTCAAGTTTGAACAGATGTCAAATTAGAGCTCAAAGTGAAAAGGATGTTGCTAGTGATAAAATGAAACCCTTCATAAAAATCACAAGTAGGAGATTGAGCAGGAGAAATTCTCTTGTGTGAAAGTGTACTAATGAGGGTCAGAAGGCTTGCTAGTCTAATATTTTAGCAAAATTCTTGCGCATAGTTTTGTGCTGAGAGTGAAGTAGGAAAAGATTTGCATATTTCACTCTGGGACACCCAACAATGTTTGCAGATGTTTTCTTTGGTCATGGCCATGCTAGGCTGGAGTCAGAATGACAGCCGTCAGGATGGGGAGGGCAAAGTTGAGCTGAAATAAAAAGGAGTTACAGTTATAGAAGTAGGAAGGGAACCTGATTTGGCTGTGAACAACAACTCCTTCCTCCCCCTGCTTTGGAGATATATATATATATATATATACACACACACACATCTGACTGAAACATTTCTGCATTCATGTTTCCTGGAAGGCAAATGATAAAGTAGCGTTTTAAGTCATCAGTCCTCTATCATCTCTTAGGTCTCCACTTGAATGGCACATTATAGTGATTGTATAAATGACATAGCTAGAGCATGCATTATTCTGCTTTCGAAAATATTGGTTTTCATACAATCAGACACTAGTAGCACCTCCAGATACAGCTGCTTTTCATAAGCAACAGACAGTGTTGCGGCAAGGGAGCTGCCAACATTCAGGCACTCAGTATGTTTCCTTTCCAGTGCTGAAGGGTCCCTGTCCTGTTCACATCTTTCTTTAAAGCAAGGAAGAAGCTGCAAATTCAAGTGATTCATTGAATTCACTGAATTATTTCACTGCAGCTTCCTAATAATTGGATGTAGCTATTTTGTTCTGAGTGCATGCAAAACTAGCAATATGTGATTAGGGTTTTATTTTAAGCTAATTATATGATTTTTGAATCTCTGTAGCTTCTCTTCTCAGACCCCACAATTGTTTTATAATTCACACAGAATTCCTTACCTCTGAGCAAAAGTTTAATAGCAGGTGCTGTAGCAAAGTCTCATATTACTAAGATTATTGCATTCTTTTACTACTTTTACATTTACTAGGAAACAATGGAGTATGACTTATAACTCGCCATTGACAAAATAAAGGAGCAATGTACATTTTTATTCATTTGCCTTGCTTTCTTCACTGTGTTTAATCACAAAGTCAAATTTTGCCACCCATTCTCGCACCCCATAATATCTTGCTCTCTGAGCAGTCCCTTAATTTCTGTGCTGCTGCTCCCACAGTAATGTACTATAAAACAAGAGTATGGAAGACAGAATCTGGCTATTTGGTATTAACATGGCCATCCTTATTCAGGATAAGATGTCTTTAGCGCTAAAGACATGATGTTGATGCAATTCACTTAATCCCAGTGAAGTCAGTGGAACTACTCAGGAGTAAGATTTGCAGGAGTGGGCCCTTATTTGCTAATTTGAACTATTCATTAATTTATAATGGCTCTCACTCACTAGCACGAATTAGTGATGCTCTACTGCAAAGCACACTGAGACATCTGTATATAATTATAAATGTCCTTAGTGGGAAAGAAGATGCCACTTAGTTTACAGATCCTGTTTTCATATAATTTGCACTACAAATATCACTTCAGCCAAAATCCTGCTCAGTTTACTCGTGTGAATAGTGTCAATATTTAATGGATTACATGGCTGAGAAAGGCAAACAAGATTTAGCTCAAGGAGCCCCATTCCTGCACTCTTTACTCAGGAAAAACTCCCATTAGAATCAATGGCTGTTTATCCTGAGCAGGGAATACAGGATTGGCTCCTGTTGAGAGGGTAATGTATTCATTATATTTTCTCATTAATGAAGCGTCATCTTCATTTGTGGCTACATCGTTAGGTGTGGGGTTGGATAGCCATGAAAATAGCTGAGATTTACAACCAATAATTCTTAGACATTATTTTTCTCTCATTCTTTAAGATAATTAACACAACACTTCAGTAAAAAAAAAAAAAGCGAATCTTGTCATGATCATTTTTTGTTGACATGTATGGTTTCAGAGTTGGTAAGCTGCTGAATTTCTAAACAGTGGTATCGTATATCACAAACCAATTAAGACATTTTAATAATTTTCATAAAATAGAGCTTTATTAAATTAGTACTCTTCCTTGATTTGTTTAGACAATCAGACATTGTAGTGGGAACTTGATATGTATGTTAAAAGAGCATCGCTTCCTACATCTTTTTCGCTGACGTTTTTTCCATAGCGGGATTGTTAGTCTGATAAAAATAGCAGTACCTTTTTAATACCAAAGAAATAAAATGTTGAGACTTCTATTTTACGTAGAAATAGAAAATGGCTTCCCTAATAATTAGGGCATAAAGTGGAAAAAAAAATTAATAAAATTTACCTTCAGAGCTAAACTGAAGTCAACAGAACTCTTCCAGCAAAGAATTTGGTTCATGCTGAACAAGAGAACGATAGCCAACAATTAGTTGTTTGTGGGTGGGTATGTGGTTTTGTGTTAGACCAGTATGCTGTTGGTGCATTTCTTACATTTATTTACATCCTATGATGATCTGCGACATCAAGATTACAGTTGACTCTAATTTAGTCAATTAAAGAAATGGATGTATGTATTCATGATTTCTCTGGAATATTGATATGTTTTCTCTAGCAATTGACACTTCATAATGCTTTCATTTCAAAAGGGATGATCTTGCACATCTTTCTCAGGCAAAGCTCCTATTGAAGTCCACGGGAATATTTGTATGAGTAAGGCAAGCAGAATCTGGGCTCGGATTACATTTATGCAGCAACTAAATACCTACAGCTGGCCTGGGTCCGCTGACTTGGGCTTGCAGGGCTTCGGCTGCGGGGCTGTAAAATTGCGGTATAGATGTTTGGGCTCGGCTAGATCTCTTGCTCTGGACCCCAGGAACGAGGAGGATCCCAGAGTCTGGGCTCCAGCCTGAGACACCTCAGCAATTTTTATCCTGCACGGCGCAGCCCTGAGAGCCCACGTCAGCTGACCCAGGCCAGTCCTGGGTATGCCTCAGGTCTTTTACTCCAGTGTAGACATACGCATACAGGGGCAATCAGGAGGAATACGATTTTGAATACTACTTGAACACAATTATGCCTATACAATAAGCATTATTTCTTTAAAAATAGCCATAACATAATTTAGCAGTTTTTCAATAGCCAAGAGCAAGTATTCATAGAATTGCTAAATTATTTGGATTTTGGCTGTCCCTTCATCCCTGTCACTCCTTCTCATTTTATGGTTGTTTATCCACTTCCACAAAAATGTAACATGTACTAGCAGTCACACTAGGGAAAATATATACACCTATGGGGCCACACGCGGCTCCATTTACTCAGTAAGGGCCTGATTCTGTGTTACTGACTCGCATAAGTAATCCCACAAGGAAAGGTGGCAGAATCAGGCCCCAGGTTAGTTGCTGCTCCATGAGGCTCAGTGAAATCAATGGACTCTTTTCCTGAGCAGGAATAGTGTAAGAATGTGCTATTCTAAGAGGGCCTTGTGACATGCCATCACCTCCTCTCACTTTTCTTTTTAACTTTGATTTAGATGTGTGAATTCTAGGAACAGCTACTATTTTGGCTTCTTGAGAGAATGATTATGGATTTAGAATCTTTAAAAACAAAACAAAGAAACCATTTAAGGTTAATGAAAAATACCAGGTTAGCAGCATTGCCAACTGAATTTTTCTAGCTACGTATCATGCGTAGTTTACACAGTGGCCGGGCAAGCTTTCCTTTGTCCCCCACTGTTCTAAAATTATCACTTTTATGGGCAAGATTCTTACTCCTGGTTGAAAGTAATGAAGATTCCCTTGAATTCAGTGAGACTATTTGTATGCTGCCTCCATACCTCACTTCACCACAATTTGCATTTACCCCTCTGTTTCCTGGAGACTCTCCACTCTCTGTGCTTCAGCCTTGCTGAGTACTACCCACTACTGTAGGTAAAGGTCCTTCCCGTCTTCTGACTCTATCCTCTCTGCTGTGCTCTATCCACCTACTAGCTCCAACTACTTTCCTTTACTAATGCATGGGTCTTAGTAGACCCCCCCCACACAACTTTTTCCCTAACCCCAGCTACAGGTCCCTCCTTCCTTCCTACTTCTACCAAGTCCAGTCACTTCCCCCACTGCAGATGGCCAAAAGAGCAGATGCTGAGAAGCTGAACTGCATTGCCGTTCTTCAATGGACCTAACCTTTCGTGGTGGTGGTGTGAGTTGTTGAGGGAGTGGGCAATAGCTCTGAGCTGGGGAAGAGAAAAGAACAAGGGGTTAAGAGGTTAGAGGAAAGAGCAAGTGAGAAACTGAGAGGGTAAAAAAGGCTAGTTAAGGGAGAAACAGGCAAGGAAAGTGGAGAAGAGGTTGAAACCAAGCAAACCTTTGAGTTCAGATGGTGGATTTTTTGTGTGTGTGTTTCGACTATAAGCATTATGTGAACTGAATCAAAATGGCAGAGCTTTGCACACCTCTAATATTCACCAGCTCATTTACATACTAGTGTTTCCCAACTGGACATAATTACCAGCATTAACACTGTGACATCCTAGAAAATGCTAAGATGAGATTTTTTTTTTTAGTAGCAGGCAAGTAAAACAGCATGAGATTCAGTAATTGACCACAGTATCCTAAGAACACAGCAATAAAAGGTACCAAACACACCAAAAATGTAACCACAGTCTCTTGAATTGCTAACAAGCAAGACAGCACCAATTATTTAACCACAGGATCAAGAATAATTTAACTACAGTACCCAGAACTATATCCAGCCACAATAATTTTATGTAAGTAACCAGAATTGCTAGCATCTATAAAGGCCACCAAAGAAATTATTATTTGCCCTCCTCTTTAGCTGTCTGGAATCTGAACACTTAGATTGTTAGCAGTCTTGTTAAGTGGCTGAGGAAACTTTCTTTCTTTTCCTGTTAGAGAACTGGGCAGGAATTATTTCCTTTCAATGTCTCACTTTGAGTCCACTTTAATATTTTTTCTTAACATCTTACTATTTTATGGGAGTTCTTCCTCTAAATTATTTATATTTATTACAATTTATGACTGTTCATATAACAGTAGCATCTAGAGGCCTTCAGCTGAAATTGGAGTGCCACTGTGCTAGAAGCTGTATAAACACATATCAAAGGCTATCCCTATCCTGAAGATCTAACAGTCTCAGTAGACTACACAGACAAATGGTGCAGAAAGCGTTTGATAACATTTTTTCCCTCTGAAAATGGTTTTTTAGCACCTACCTGAGCTCAGTTAAGCTGAAGGTTTGTATGTGCGAATGATGTACAGTTTTAATTTTAGATAAAACTAAGCATTTGTGTCTGTTGGCCGTATACTACATCTCTATCATATTCTGTTTAGTTGATTAAGCATTCTGGGTCTTATTACTGACTGCCTTACAACTACGCATCCCAGGACATATAGTACAGTAGGTATTTAATTCTGCCCAAAGGGGGCCCCTTGAAACAAGTTCCTGAGTTTGTTTTTTCATGTGTCCCTTTATTGTTTTAAGCTTTGCCACATCAAGAATTAAGGTTTTATCCAAAAGATTTTTTTTTAAAGGCAGAGGCCTGGCCTCCTCTGTGTGGACATTAAAGATCTCTGGCCAGATCCCAGGGCACTCTTTTTATAAGTAGACTTTGCCCTGGTGACCTTCACCAAACTTTCCTGATCCCACAGTAAGTGTACCATTTGGTTGATGCTTTACATGCTTAATACTGTGCTTCATGTCCATGGCAGAAGTGTCAGATGTGTAGAGATTGTAAATTGTCTAAGGATCCTTAAGCATGAAAGGAACTATCGAAGAAAGTAAAGTCCTGTGTACATTTAAACTGTTAATCTTAAAGCCTCATGGGGTCCTTTGAAAATTCTTTAAGGGCTAGATTGTGCCTTTGGCACCCTTCAATTGAAGCTAGCTTCACTGAGCTGTGACTCCAGTGACATGGAGAGCCCCACACAGCAGCCAAAGTCCTTAGGAGGAAAACTTTCATAATTTTGTTCCAGGTGGTGATTTGTCTGCAAAATTTGCCTTAACTTTTACAGTGAAAACATGAAGTTTCATGTCTTCATTGCAGATCCATCCTTGATCAAAAATTGGCTTAATTTTCCTCAATGACACCTGCTTTGAACGAAATTTTATTAGGTCTGTTGATTGTAATTTACTTACACGATTAACTCAAAAAAATGAACTGCAATTTAAAAAAATTAATTGTGATTAATCGCACAGTTAAACAATAGAATACCAATTGAAATGTATTAAATATTTTTGGATATTCTACATTTTCAAATATGTTGATGTCTATTACAACACAGAATACAAAGTGTACAGTGCAAATATTTGTAATAAAAAGAAATAGTATTTTTCAATTCCCCTCATACAAGTACTGTAGTGCAGTCTCGTCATCGTGAAAGTAACAACAAAAATCTACGTTTGTAAGTTATACATAACTGCACTCAAAAACAACACAATGTAAAACTTTAGCGCCTATAAGTCCACTCAGTCCTACTTCTTGTTCAGCTATTTGCTAAAACAAACAAGTTTGTTTACATTTACAGGAGATACTGCTGACTGCTTCTTATTTACAATGTCACCTGAAAGTGAGAACAGGCTCACACGGCACTTTTGTAGCCAGCATTGCAAGGTATTTACATGTCAGATATGCTAAATATTCATATGTCCCTTCATGCTTTGGCCACTATTCCAGAGGACATGCTTCCACGCTGATGATGCTTGTTAAAAAAAAAAAAAGTGTTAATTACATTTGTGACTGAATTCTTTGGGGGCGAATTGTAGTCTCCTGTTCTTTTTTTTTTTTTTTTTTTTTTTTTTTTTTTTTTTTACCCACATTCTGCCATATACTTCATGTTATAGCAGTCTTGGATGATGACCCAGCACACTTTTTAAGAACACTTTCATAGCAGATTTAACAAAATGCAAAGAAGGTACCAATGTGAGATTTCTAAGGATAGATACAGCACTTGACTCAAGGCTTAAGAATCTGAAGTGCCTTCCAAAATCTGAGAGGGACGAGGTGTGGAGAATGCTTTCAGATGTCTTAAAAGAGCAACACTCCGATATGGAAACTACAGAGCCCGAACTACCAGAAAAGAAAAGCAACCTTCTGCTGGTGGCATCTGATTCAGATGATGAAAATGAACATGCGTCAGTCTGCTCTGCTTTGGATCGTTCTTGAGCAGAACCCATCATCGGCATGGACGCATGTCTTCTGGAGTGGCGGTTGAAGCATGAAGGGACATATGAATCTTTAGTGATCAGGCATGTAAATATCTTGCGATGCCAGCTACAACAGTGCCATGTGAACACCTATTCTCACTTTCAGGTGACATTGTAAACAAGACGTGGGCAGCATTATTTCCTGCAAATTGTAACCGAACTTGTTTGTCTGAGCGATTTGGCTGAAGTAGGAGTGAGTGGACTTGTAGGTTCTAAAGTTTTACATAGTTTTATTTTTAATGCAGGTTTTTTGTACATAATTCTACATTTGTAAGTTCAACTTTGTTTTTTACAGTGCAAATATTTGTAATAAATATAAAGTGAGCACCTTACATTTTATATTCCGTGTTGTAATTGAAATTACTACATTTGAAAATGTAGAAAGCATCAAAAATATTTAAATAAATGGTATTCTATTGTTTAACCGTGCAATTAATCAGAATTTTTTTTAATCACTTGACAGCCCTAAATGTTCTCTCTTTGCTGCAAATGAAGATCCACTTTCCCTCAAAATTTCATGAAAACAGAGCAGTTTTCAATTTCAAAATGAAACTTGAAAACAATGGAATTTCAGGTTTTCAGCTTCACAGTGAAAATTCCACAGAGCTCTAGAACTAGCTACAAAAATTCATGTTACAAATACACAATGTGTCCTTACATTCTACCTTGGAAGGAGACATAAATGGACATATACAATTATACCAAATGGCTGAAGTACAAATCAACAGTGATTTCATAGTTATGGTTCTCACAATAATCATTGTTCTTGTGGCAAGCCCCATACCCATCTATGATTTATTAGTTCCTTTGGGCAAATAGACACAGAAGTCATTGATTCTGAAATGAGCATATCTAAAATCATGAATGAAAATAAAAAGCTTCCTCATTTAACTGCTTTGGACTTCCTATGAGTAAAGACTGGAGGAAAGGAAGATAACATTGTTTAAGCCCTTTGTCAAGAAATCACTTAAGCACTTGCTTCAGTCCCATGGGATTTGCCTTCAGTCTTTGATATGATAGTGTTCATATGACAGTTATTAATCTTTGAAAACTGCACTTTGCACATATGTAGTGCAAATAGTACAACTTTTAATACATTTTAGCACATGACAAAGGTGGACTGTTCTGCAAATGCTCAGGGTATGAGGTGTTACTCAGCTCCACAGGAACTCTGCTTCATTCTCTCCACATAATGTAAGTGTTAACCAGGCTGTGTATGTTTTTACAAGTAGACACATCAGTCCAGTGAATGAAAGTATAGGCTTCAGTTCCATGCACTTTATAAAGTTTGCATTGAATGAGCCAGTCGTCTGCAGGGCTTGTGACTGCCGAACTGACTTTGACTTTTTTTTTAAGTAGGGATATTTTTAAATGGAATGATAAAGAATACCAGCGGGGGTGTGTGTGTGTGTGTGTGTATAGTATGTTATATTTATATATATATATATATATATATATAAATATATATATAACATACTCTGAACTGCAGTAGCCAGCTTACATCCCTGAAACCTCATATTCATCCATGATGTTTCCTGTATATCATTAGGACCACAACCCTGGAAGTAACAAACCTTATGGGAAAAGATTCCTTAGATGATGCTCTTTTTGACACAGAATTCTGAGCAGGGTAGTCTCCAGACACCCTTCTTTTAATACATCATGTTAGACTTTGACGGTTTCCCCGATTCTGTTCAGTTTAATGAAATTCCCAAAGAAACTAAAACTACATGGGTTGCAGTAAAACAAGATTAATTAGGAAGAGCATGAGAAATCATATTAAAACCAAATAAAAATATGCATAACACAACTAGTCTGAAACCATATGTCAAAGCTAATCTAGATCGGTACAGTTTGGATAGCTGCAATGCAAACATTTTCAAAAGTGCCTAAGTGACCTAGAAGCCAAAATCCCATTTTCAAATGATTGCCAGTAAGGCTTTAGCTCCTAAATGCTAAGTCACTTCTGATATTGAGACTTAGGCTCCTAAATAATTCAGATGCTTTTGAAAATTGTATCCACCTTATCCTTCTAGAGCAACAGGTATGCTCTGGCTACTTTCTCTTGTAGTTTTCTTATCTCATATGTGTTCATGTAGAATATGTTGGGGTTCTTTTATTTGTTCTGTTTTGTTATCTGAGCTCAGTCCAAAAATATTTACAGATTGGTGTTTAAAAAAAAGTGTTTCTTTTACAACAGAGAAGCAAAGATGAGTTTAGGAGATCTTTTCCCTCAATTTCTCCTTCAGAAGAGGCTGCAGACCAGGCTAAATGAAGCTGTCTTACAAGCCTCTGTCCCAGTAGGGATCGAACGGACTGCACAAATCTCATCTGCCGCTTGTCTTCTCCTCTTCTGGGTTGAAGATTGGGGAGAACATGCCAGTTTCTATCCAGCTTCTCTTCATTATGGGGATAGGGAAATGAAGAGGCTCTCACATTTTCTCTTGACAGAGTGGTGAAAGGCATGTTATTAGAAAAGCTAGTTTCCCTCCCACTTCTCTTCATGTGGGGGGAAGACTCCATGGAGTAAATACTGAGCCAAGATCATCATGTTTCCTCTCTTCATAATGGGTAGAATCAGGCTTGGTAAATCTGCTGTTCCCTCCTCACCCACCTCTCTACAGACTGCTTCTCTTCATGAGAGAGTAGGATCAGATGGAGAGAATCTGGTGTCAGTCCAGTCTTCTTTAGGGGGAGTGACTCTGAGGACTGGACGGTGAGTTTACTCTCCTCCTGGTTCTCCTTCTCGTGGAAGTGTAAATGATCAGATAGAGGATTCTGCCTTCTTTCCAATGGGACAAAGGGGTTAGGTTTTGGGAGGTCATTCACATGCATTTCCTTCAGATGAAGAGTCAGTGCCCCATCCATCTCTCAGAGGGGAGATGATAGCTCATGGAGTGAGGAGAGAGTTGTCTCTTGAATAGGGGGATCTTGCAAGGAAGGATGTTTGTCTCATGTACGGAAGGGAGCACACTGAAGTGACTTAGAGAGGGGAAGAGTAAATTGTGCATTGCAAAGGAGGTAACCCACATGGGAGCTGTGTCCTTCACCAGTGGAAGAGGTCTGTCTTGGGTCAGAAAATACATTCACCCCAATTATGTATCTGGGGCATGGTTATAGGGTGACATACATGGGAGGCAGGCCTCTTGCAGGAGAAAGAAGGTAGTATTGGTAGAGATAAATAATATTAAACAAGGTCATTCAGAAGTAAACAGACCAACTTCATTGGACTACTGTATGTGAGGTCATATTAGTTATTTGTGAATATGTGGTTGGCCACTAAGTAGAGGTAGCAATTACTCTGGAATCCTAGACGTTTCCACATTTTAGCACAGACAGTCTGAAAAGCCATATTGGAGTGGTATGCAGTGTTGGTGAAGCTGTGTGGGTCCCAGGATATTAGAGAGATGGTGAGAGCTAATATTTTTTTTTATTGGACCAACTTCTGTTGGTGATCGAGACAAGCTTTCAAACTTACACAGAGCTGTTCTTCAGGTCTGTGTAAACTTGAAAGCTTGTCTCTCTTACCAACAGAAGTTGGTCCAATAAAATATATTACCTCACCCATCTGGTCTCTCTCGTATTGGAGTTTTGTCATTCTTTCTCTTCAGTTTATCACCCAGTCAGGGCGCAGGAATGATACTATGAGTTTTACGTAACCAAACACATGGTGCAGAATGAAGTAAACAGTTTGTGATCAGCTAATGGAGCTGAAATTGTTCATCCAGACTACTGAATGAATACTTATGTATAACAAACAAATTAGTAGCAATCAGGATCAGTTTATGAATGACTCAAAGAATATTATTCACCATGAAATAACTCAGCCAGCTCTTGTGAGGGAGCCAGGACTGGGCAACACATGGGAGTTGTATCTGTATGGAAACAGTGCATTCTGATGTCTCTGGAAGGGGCCAGGGAAAAAAGGTGGGCTGCTATTCTCTCTCCCAGCAAACTCCAGAGCAGAGCTGGGTGGCATACACAACATCATGTGCATCTTGTTAAGGATAATGTGTTCACTGAGGCCAAAGTTCTGTCAAAACTTATATTAAAAATCCACTTTTAATATAGAGTTTTAGTGGAAGGGTTAAACTGTTTAACTTGGTAAAAATGTATCTGCAATTGTTTAAATTAATACAGTGCTTTCAAAATGCTTTTCAGGAATGCTTGTAAATTTCTGCGCTTGCTTTTTTTCCCCCCCCTCTCCCTATTGCTATCTTCCAGAACCCCCTTCACAAGGAAATGGCTTTTTAACAAGAAGAATCCTCTTGAAATTACATTTCCAAGGGGGTCCTTGCCACAGCAGCTGCAACAAATTGCAACTGAACTTTAGTCTCCGTTGGTTCTCGTTGTTAAAAGGATAGATGACCAAACAAATATTTGTATTATAACTTATTTATTAAGCAGTGTTTTGCGCTATGCCGAATTAATTGTCTAACCAGAAAATCAAGCTTTCTGCACAAAAATAAATATTTCCAAGCCCTTACAGCAGTATTTGAATTGAAGGGACTTGAGAAAATATTCCTGACACTAATTTTATTTGGTTCTGTTTGATTTAGGTTCTTATATCATGGCCATCAATTACTGTGGCATCTGAGTGCCTTTCCAGGGCCAGATTCCCATACCCATACTCATGCTGGTGCAGCATCTTATTCCTTGAGTATTTCCATCCATTTCGGAGGGGCGGGGGCTGTCTGAGAGGTAAGATACAACTCCGCATGAGTAAGGGTGGCACAAACCGTCCCAGAGTGAGGAAACTAAACAAAAGACTGTCTATCATTCAGCTCCCCACTGCTGAACCATCCCAGCCAGGGAAAATTATAAGAGCAAGATGCTTCTGAAAAGCAACCCTTTTGCCTTTGGGATACCAAATTACAGTAAATGGGAAGCATTTTCAGAACGCTTTTTCCAGGATCCCCTACAGAAGTTTTATGCCTTGTCTTCGTGTTGCTCTGTTAGAATACTTACATGGAAATTTTCTTCCTTTTTGAGCCTCCCAGAACACTTTGCAGACACAAGCTAATTAAGCCTCACAAATGCCTGTGAGAGGGGTAACCCTCATTGTTCCCATTATGCAGATGGGAGAGAGCCTTAATCTTATTGACCCTCAGCTTCCCCATATGTACTCTAGTTTCTTCCCAGGGATGTTGTAAGAGTAAATTTTATGAGGACTAGATACTGGCATTTAGATTCTGCCCTATTCATGTCTGTGTCACATTGCCCCAGGGGACCTCAAGAAAATACTGTGGAAAACCTTGGATTGATACAGGCTGATTCCCCAGTGCTCCTAGCCAGTTCTGTTACCTGGTGTGTGGATAGAGCCATGGCAGAGCCTGCTTCTCCTCCCTGCTACCACCCCACCCCACCCGCCCTCAATTTTGGGGCAATTTACATGTATGAGTCACAAGGCAGGAACAATCCCTGTGCTTCCCTAAGACATGTGATTGACTTGGCCCTTGCACGGAGTGCACAAGGGGTGGGGGAGAAAAGCGCTTGCTAGAACTAGGGACCATGTGAACTATAAACATTTGAGTTGCTCAAAGGCATAAAAGGTACCACGTAGGACAAAGCATTATTATTGTTTCAGGTGGAGCTGTGGATATGTAAAACTCTCAAAACAACTTATTTAGTTGCCTAAATCCACATAAGTGTCTAACATTAGGCACCCAAGTTTGAAACTGTTGGTCTAGATACCATCCTCCCTATGTCAGTAGCAAAGCCAGAAATAACCCCCCAAATTGCTGCACAGCTGTTGCCGGTCAGAATTTAATTGGCAGAACTGTATATGAAGGAAGCCTACATTTTATATACCTAAATCTGTTTCACACTTTAAAATAAATATAATATATATATTATATATATATATAAATATAATATATAATCCTAAATTAAAAGACAACATAATAAATATAGAACAATATAAGAGTTTTCTTTATCACTGGATTACAGTTCAAAAATAGGAGAAACAAACTATGGAATGCTGAGGGGCAGACAGTTTCTGGTGGTTAAAGAAGGAATGAGTAAGTAAGGCTCCTGGATTCTTTTTCCCACTCAGCTCTTTTTTGCTGTGAAACTTTAGGTATATCAGGAAATCTTGCTTTGTCTCAGTTTACTCCTCTGTAAAATGGATATATGGATATAGTCATTTTTACTTGGCAGAGATGTTGTAAGGCTTAATTAATATTTGTAATGTGCTTGTAGAGACTCATGGGAAAGGTACCTTGTAAATAGAAAGTCTTATTTTGAAATGTACATTAATTGCTTTACTGAAGACAGCTAAATAGGAGTTTACACACCATAATTCAAAACTAGAGATTCCCATTAACAGTGGGGAAGTTTTTAATCTGTATCCAAACTTTGCAGCTCAGGCCCATCTTTACTTGCAACATGTTTGCTTTAAAAATAATGCTGTTATGATATTACAGTGAAAAGGACAAGTGCCTTTGTATAAACACTGTTCTCATTAGTTATCAGTGAGGGATTGATAGGAGAGTCTTTAACAGAGGCAGACATGTGCATTGCAGGTGTGAAGGGAATGCTCAAACTGTTTATGAGCACACAAGTCCTATGAACAAAAAGGGCTGAAAAGGATGTTGTAATTTTAAGGGGAAATATGTTTTAAGGGCCCATTAAAAATAAAGTGAAAAGGGAATAGCAAATGAGCTGCAGATTGTCTCTGTAACAGGGATTGTCATTAAGAAAATCCTTTATTATTTTAAACAGGCATGTGCTAGAGAGAGGTCAAAATAGTTTAGATACCATTGGACACTGGGGTATCCACTAAGTCATTCAGCCTGTTGTCTGAACTGAAGCAGTTACTCATAACATTCCCACTGAAATAAACAGAGACAGTGTAAGATAATACAGTCCTAACACTTCTAAAGAGAGAGTGTGTGTGTGTGTGTACGTACACACACACACACACACACACACACACACACACACACACACACAATGGGATCCAACATACAAACAGGTACCCAGAGGTACATAGTCTCCACATATAGGGTGAAACCCTGGCCACACTGAAGTCAATGGGAATTTTGCCATTGACTTCAGTGGGCCCAGGATTTCACCCCTGACATTTGGTCTCATTTAAGGCTTAAGAAGCCATAATTGCACAATAGGGAGTGGGGAAAACAAGGAGAAGTAAGTGCCCTCTCTTGCATGATAGCTGAAGTTACAAGGCAAAAGCAGGCATAATGCTGCCAGGCATGCTGAGGCTCACCTGTAGGGCCAAGGTAGAACAACACCTGTAGAAGCACTCTCCCAGCACTTCTTCACATCTGATGCACAGGGGAAGTTGACCATGGACACAGTCTCGCGCTACGCAGATACCCCTTCTTGGTTCCCAGGGCTGGAAGGAGTTCTGTGTGTTCCTTTATGTGGCCCAGGAGTGAAATTCACCCCTGTGTACAGAGCCAGCACAAAAACTATGCACCATTCTAATCCTGCTTAAGCTCTTGGTCCCCTCTGCACAAGGGTGAATTTCAGGCAGGGAGAACAAGTAGCTAAATTGAATCTGCCTCCTGGGTCAGGCAAGGGAGAATTAGAAGTTGCTTGGAGTCCCTTCTTCTTCCTTAGCTGCCCTGTAGGGAAGTCAGAATTTGGGCCTTTGGGTTATATATATAATTTGGGAGCCACCAGGACAACATTCAAATGATGCCGTGAAAGAGAACTGCTGAATGAGACGCCATTCATCTGGCACTCTTGTACCAAACAGTTTTCAACAGCCCTCAGAATTAACCCTTAATCTGCTTTCCCTAAAATGATCTAACATTTTCAGTGGAAAAACTGGATTTGGATGTAGGAGATTTGCAAGCAGAGCTGCAAGGAGATCCTTTCCTGATCCATCCTGTCTAAAACTATTAACATCTAATGAGTTCCACAGAAACACTGGTACATATACAAGCATCTGAAACATGAGTGTTTTAATTTTGGCTTTGCTGAAGCAGCATGGTACCATGCTCTTCTTCAGAGAAGTGTCTCCCAGTGACCATGGCTATAGCAGTAGCAGCAGTAGTGGCTGAGGAAGGGCTCTCTAAATCAGATTTAGTTGAGTCTGTGAGAATAGTATGAACAACAGCGGCTGAGTCCACATTTCTGGTTTTGATTTCCTCTCTTGCACTGCGTACTATCTCCAATGCCTTTTCTGGTCACCTTTCAGTATTTGGTATGTATATATGTGTATATATATATATATATATATATATATATATATATATATATATATATATATATATATATATATATAGTGTGTGTGTGTGTGTCGGGGGGGTGTTAACAGAGAAAGCATTGAAATGTGGAGTTGTGAGCAAAATAATTAGAATGAAGCCTGTTAATTTGAAGTTCACACCTGTACACAGTGATGGCATGAGGCCTATTTTGAGAACTTAAGTGGGGTTTTGGGCCTGGAGAAGGCCCATCTACCACCTTCGCACGGGTGAATTTTGGTCAAGATGATCCACACTCTTTCTAATAAGGTGATCCGTTCTGATGATGGATGCTGAAATGCTTAGAATACACAGCAAGAGCAGAAGAGATAAAACATGAATTTGCAGTTGCTTATCAGAATCTCGTTGCATAACACACTTCTGTGCTGTCATGATGACAGTATGTCCTACTACTCTTGATTACTATGTGTCATCATATCGAACACATGGGGCACCCAATACCACTTACTTTATTCACACAAGTATTCCCATTGCCGTCACTGGAATCTTTGTGTTTGTAAGGTGAGAAAACTCCGCCCTTGTTCAGTAAAATATCACACTGCTTTTACTTGATTTCCCCCCCAAAAATAAATGTAAATGTCAAGAAATTAAGGTAAATTTCTTATATTTGAAGAACTTCGGATATGTTCACCCTGATTACAGTTTACTTTCACAGTATGTTTCACCACAAATATTTGGCAGAGCAAAATAACCCAGACATTTCCTTCTTCCTTCCTGTCTGTCTCAAGAGCCCTACGTAACAGTGTTTTAAGGTTTACCCTTAATCATAACCCTAAAGGGATCATTAAGTCTGGCAAGAAAGATGACCCTGCAAATGGCAGATTATAACCACAGTGAACCAAAACATTTTTATCCCTGGAAAACGGTTTGCCACAACTCTACAAAATACTAATATCAATGGAACCAGAATGCAAATGCTAAAACTAATAATGAGGGCCTTAATTTAGCAAGGGTGAAGTTAAGCATTTGCCTAACTTTAAGCATGACCATAGTCCCACTTACTTCAGTGGGAATATTCATTTGCTTGGAGTTAGGCATGTTCTCAAGTACTTTGCTGAACTGAAGCCTAGGATGTTGGTATCCTGTTATATGAATATTTTTATATCAAGTCCATTTGGGGCCTGCTCTCACTTCCATTGAAATCAATGATAAAACTCTCATGGACTTCAGTAGGGGCTTGTTATCCAAAGAGGCTGCTTAGCTCCTAAATGAGATAAGATTACTGCAGGGGATGGGAAAAATGAGCGTGGCTCAAAAAAAAAAAATCAGTGGAAAGAGAGAGAAACAGAGTAATAGGTTTAGGGCCAAATTTGCAGAAGTGTACAGCACACACAGCTGGGACTGGGTCTTCAGAAGAGTTCTGCTCCTCTGTAGGCAGTTAAGGAAATAAGATTTTCAAAAGCACTCAGGTTTTCAAGTCATTCAACAATGGGAGCTATAGTCTTTTAAAAATCTCTCCCTGCAACTTCCTGTGATGTTCGCTGTAAGTAGTGAAGCTCTTCCTCCCAATAAATTCCCGTAATAATTTCTGATTACAGGTGAGGATAAATAAACTTTCACAAAATAAAAAGATCATAATCAGGTCCTGTAACTTTCATTCCGAGCATGCACAGTAAATTATTTGCTGCTCTGAGATGCAGCTGTTAGGCCTTTTTTTGCCCCCAGAAAAGATTTCACATTCTTTGTGCAGCTCTTGCAGCCCTTATATGTACATAACTCCCTTTGAAGTCATTCAGAGTTCTCCATGGACAATAGCTGCAAAATCAGGCCTTACAGCAGAATAAGCATAGTTTACTTATATGTAAATAGTAGAGGTGGTCAGCACTTTCCCCTGTTTTTGATGACCCAACCAGTAGCTATGAAACATTTTTGAGGAAATGTTTGTAAAGTAGTACACATTTCATTCACCCATTCACTGACTACCATATTAGTGCAAATTATGTTTCTTTACCACTTCTCTTTTGCAATCAGTTTGTGCCCAATATAAAGGTTACACCATTGTTTAATTCACTGCTTAATTTGACCCAGATACTCCCTGGGTGTTGCACCCACTTAACCCAAGGATAAATTTGGGTCATTATCCCATTTTTCAGAGGGAAGAAAAGAGAGACCGAGAACAGAGGCCAGATAGCAATTCAGTATCAGAGTCAGGAATAGAACTCAAGGGGGCTTTCTTCCAGACTCATATTAAATTTACTAGATGAGGGACTGAGGGAACCTAATAAAAGTTACTTTGTATTTTAAATGAGGTCTTTGCCCATTTTGATGTTGACTCAGGTAAGTCCCCTTCCAACACTGTGTGCAGGCAAGAGATTGCATGTGATCTGAAAAATATTGTGTTCCCTTTGCGCCCTCCCCCAGCTGCAGTTTCCTGTTACACGTTATTTAATAAATATATTTAATAATAAAAATATTTCCCCCCCTTTGCCTTACCCTTCCAGCTGTAAACTCCCACCCTGTTTGGAGCCATGATGAATACATATGTTTAAAATATTAAAAGCAAAACAAAAAATAATCTTCTCCCCCCGTCTTCTACCTCCCAGCAGCAGTTTCTCAGCCCCATGGCAGTTTCTCAGCCCTTAGATTGCAGAAATACTTCACTGAGAAGTCCAAACTGTACCAGTGCTTCTCCCAAGTTGACTGCCGTTGCTTCCTCACACTGCTTCTAACTGCTTCCAAAATAAACCAGCTGTGAAAAATGATGAGGACAATGAGTCAAAGGGAGCCTGATGAAGCAGTTTAAACTGGGTGCAAGTGTAATGGGAAAACTGATTTGAAAGTAATCCTCTAATGAGCCTGGCTGTATTTTTGTCACAGGCTCTGACAAATGTGACAAAACCCATGACTTCTAGGTTGTTTGATCAAAATCCATGATGTCTGTCACCCCCATCTGGCTTGCTTTGAAGACATTAAGCTCTGGGTTCCCCGCCCCCACAACACAGTGAAGAGCATGCCAGCTGGCTTAGCAGACCAACCAGCCATTTGTTGGGGCTCTGCTCCAGAGCACGTCGAACACTCTGTGACTTGGTGATTTACCTGGTGATTATTAGAAGGCTCTCAGAATAATCCATGATTCTTGATAAAAAGTGACAGAAACATATATACAGCCTTCTCTATGGCATAGATTTAAAGGAGCTTGTCTCCAGAGCTGGACTGCCTAGTGAATGGCTCCTAGCAGCCCTGCTTTTACCATGTGCTGGAATACTGACAAATGATGTGTGCGTGTGTGTGTGTTTTCTGCTGCTTTTTCATTAAATGTATTGATGACCATAGCTTAACTCCCTCTTCTCCCCCCCCCCCCGAGCCTTCCTTTTCACTGGCATGCCATACCATATGGACACAGACTAAGATTTAACAAAATGGGTGCCTAAATTTAGGTTCATAAGTCCATATTGGGGCAACCAAATAAGTGGCCTGATTTTTCAAAATGAGCTCCCTGCAGCTTCCAGTGACTTCAGTGTTTTTTTAGGTGCCTAGATAAGGACTTAGGAGTCTAAGGCTATGTCTACACTACAGTGTAGATCTTGCAGTGGCACAGCTGTACCACTGCAGCTGCGCTGCTGTCAGGTCTCCCATGTAGCCGCTCTATGGTGATGCAAGAGACCTCTCCCACTGCCGGCATAATTAAACCACCACCGCCAACAAGTGGCGGTAGCTGTGTTGGTGGGAGAGCATCTTCCGCCAACATACCACTGTCCACACTGGTGTTTTTGTTGGTGAAACTTTTATGTCTGTCAGGGGGTGGTTTTTTTCAGCCCCCCGACCGTCAAAAGTTTTACTGACAAAAGTACTAGTGTAAACAAAGCCTAACTTCAGGCACCTGTGTTCAAAATCTCAGCCATACATCAGCACTCACCATGAGAGCCTCAGAAGCAACATTTACTGAGTTCTTTTCTTGTGATGAGTTATACTAAACTGAGCTACAGAATGGCTTGGAGGCATGAGAGTTCTAACTGTAAAATACTAAGGACATCACATTACCTCCACAGTAAGATGGGACACTGTTAGCTGCAGGGGCGTATCAAAGCTGGATCTTATCTGACTGTGCAGCCCAGCCCAAAATGGTGCAGATGGAACTGTGAGTGAGAGTCAGTAGCCCGCAGTAGCTCAGCCCACAGCTGATTGTTGCTGGCCGACTGCCGGCTGGGCTGCCTGGGAGACAGATCAAGGACTCAGAAGTGGGAGGAAGACAAAAATCCATCTCAGAGATATGGGGGTAGCTTAGAAGAGACGTCTGTCTGGGGTGGGAACCAGAATTCTTATGGATTCAGGCTCCATTTAGCCTTCATCCAGTCCAATTAGCTGTGTGGGTCATTTCTCATTTTTTAAGGGATTTCTTGCTTGTGCTCTCAATGGATTTTTAAATGTATAGATCTATAAATGTACAGTTCCAAATAAGAACAGTGGCCTAAACCTATCCCCATGTAACTCCACTGTCTTCAGTGGTGTTACACGAGGGATGAATGTGGCCCAGTCTTTTTTTAAAAAGTCACAATTGTTGCCAAATAAATTACAAAATTAGTCTGCTGGCTATTTTCACTGACCAAGGCCACGGAGTGGCAGTCAGGAGGTAAGGCATTCAAGAAAAATAGCACCAGTGACAGGCCCATTTAATCCATTGTCCTACGTCAAACCCTTTTCCCTCTTTGCACTAGTTAGCAAATTAAAATGATGGAGTTGGTTTGAATTTTCAGGATTTTGTGTGGATCAGAGATTGGCTTGAACACCTCAATATGGCAATTTGCGTGGGGTGCACATGAAGAAAGTAAACACAATTCCAACTGGTGAGCAACGGAAATAGCCACATTTGAAAAACAAATACATTTCTAAAAAGGGTCTCCTTTAGTTATATCTAATACAGTGAAACTTGCACCAAGGGCCTGTTTTATGTGATCACTTTAAAAGTAGCATTTTAACTAAAGACCACTTGACTAGGCATTTAATGTTTGCTGGTCTCTTAGGTGAGCTGTTAAGATAGATTTTACCATATTAATTCCAGTAATTGGCTATATTATCCTTACCTGATGTTCTTCAGCAACGCAAACAATTATCATCCAGTAAGATTGCATGTACTGTAACACTATACATATTATAGTATACCTTGCTATTCCCATGTGTATTATATATATTATAATGTTGTAAGCAATCTTCTTGTTCTCACGCTAGTGCCTAGAGGCCTCCACTTAGGTTGGGGCCCTATTGTGCCATGAAGAGTTTACATTCCAAAGCCCATTGAAGAATTTGAGACTCCTTCCATTGATTTCAGTGGGCTCTGGATAAGGCCCAAATAAACCAGACAGACAAAGAGTGAGAGAAAGGAAGTATTGTCATCATTTTACCCATGGGGAACTGAGGCACAGAAATACTAAGTGACTTACCTGAGGTTACACAGGAAATTGGTTACAGACCCAGCAGATAAACCACATTTCTTGAGTTGTAGTCCAGTGTTTTAACCACAAGACCATCTTTCCTCTCAGTTCTAGACATAAGGAGATATGCTACTTATATAATAGTGATTTTACATCTCCAGACAGCTAGTGTATTATGGCTGCAATTTTTTTCTGCATGACAATTATGGGATTTTTTTTTCTTTTTTGGATATGAAATAAATATTAGAAGGATAATAAAAGAGAAGATCAAACTGGAGAGATATAGGAAAAGACTGGAGTAGAATCAGAGAGGATTCAAGTGAAAAAATATACAGAAAATGAGCTGTTTTAAAATTATTTGTATGCATTTTTTTTAAAAGTGCGATTTTTCCTAAATGATCAATTTATATTTTTGGATTTTTCTATGGGAAAACAAAACCAAATATAATTTCAATTTTTGAACCCATTTTTGTCAAACCTCTCTTTCCCCCCCCCGAACACCACCACCACCACCATTTTTAAACAAAGTTTTAGTTTTCAAATACCAAAACCCCCGTAGTTTAACCAAAAACCAAACAGAAAAACAAAAAGTTGTAACTGAAAAATTTTACTGCAAATTTCAGTTTTCAGACCAGAAAAATTCAACCAAAATGAAAATTTTCCACACAAATTTATTGTGATTCAAAGCCATTTTCATCAACAAAATGTTTTGATGGAAAACTTTTGCCCTCATCTGCTTCCTATAGCCTTGTAAATCACCCTATAGAATTCTGTAGGAAGAATATCATTCTTCTCTGTTAACTATGTGGTATATTATGGATTAAAAATATTGTAGAAAGAGTATCACTTTAGAAAGTAAATACAATCAATTCCCTAGTCCTGCTGTACATGCACAATTAACATTCTCCATCTTGTCAGTTTGGCTCAAGCCACAATAGAGAATCCAACGTTTATCTTGAATAATTTTTGAAATGTCCATGCAATAGCTGTGATCAATCCGAAGCAGGTGAGCATCAATTTGAGGAGGATCAGAGCCATAGTTTGAGCCCTAAGTGTGTGCAAAACACATTATAAGAACCATAAAATTTTCATATCACATGATATTTTTAGATGGGGGCTATGTCTCAGGAACCCTCTGCTCAGACCTCAAATTTGGACCCTAACCCTACCATGGGCCCCAGAAAGTACAGCAATTTTCAAGACAATCTGAATAAGTATGTGGATTTAAACAGTAAGCTAGTCTCAACTTTTATATTATTATAGTGCTATGCTACCACACTGTTCTAATTTTATTGTATGGAGGGCAGTTCTGTCCCTTATACAAAAACACCATTTTTTTAAAAAAGTGCCATTATAAGGCAGCTGTTGATGCTGATTTCAATTAACTTATATTTTAAGTATTAGGGGATAGTTTAATTCAATGCTACTGCTATTGTTCCTTTTAAAAAAGCATGACGTGATTTAATAGGCAAACAAGGAGTTTGTTAATTTTTTCCTTGTCTACAGAGATGTGCATGTTGTATAACCCTTGAGGATTTTTCCACTTTAACCCTATTTCCTCACATTAACACTCTCCCCAGTGTGTTACCACTGCCTCACTAAGCAAGATATCCTTTGCATCCCATTGACAATACAGCACCAGGACAGACTGCTGTTCCGTGACACAAGGCACTTCTTTTCCGCTAGGGCCTGAGTGGATATTTTGACTCCACAGATTTCAAACCTCTGTCACCCCAGGACTTGGAATCAAATTCAGGACTCCTCTGTCACAGGATGCATTGGAATGAACTGGAGAGAGTTGAGAAACTATGTGGGACTTGTATTGCTTTCTGAGAAGTAAATCTAGTTACAACCTCTACATAGCCCTTCACTAGAGTACCACGCCTGAGCAAGGAACTCCAGCTAACGTTTTCAAAAGCACCCAAGTCCCGTTTTCAAAAGTGAGGTAGGCACGTAGGAGTCTAAATCACACTGACTTTCAATTAGACTTGGGTTCCTAAGTGCCTAACTCCCTTTTCATAATGGAAGTTAGGCTTACAAGTCATATTTAGAAAATTTTACCCTCATTCTTGCCTTAACATCCATAAAGACACACATATTTGCTGACCAGTTGCTTTTTTGGCAGTATAAGTCACTTAACCTTTAAATCAGAAGCATGTGATTACTCCTCTAGCAGACAAAGATTTTCCATCAACTTTTTGAAGAGAATAAAAACCTAAATAAATAACCTCCAAGGTTGAAAAGAATCTATACACCAAAGATTGGTAAAGTCATTCCACAGTAAAATAAATGTTCAGCAAAGGGATCTTTCATTTGAAAATTGGATCCAGATTTTGCATACTGGGAAGGGTGAGCAACTGTGTCAAACGCAGGGGCAGCACTCTAGGTCTGCAAGCAGCATTGTCACAAAGTGATACTTAGTGTTCTGAACATGCAGCAACCCAGTCCTGAAAAAATTAAGCAATCTGTTTGTATATCAAAATTGTGGTATTATATAAAATATAGTGTCTTCCAGCTAGTTCAGAATGATATAATTCAGGACAGATTTATTTGGCAACACATGGTTTTGAAATTGAAGATTTCTTTGCTTTGAAGAAAGATGGAAAAGTCATTATGGACCAAGTGCATAAAATTAAGCACGCAATGAGATTTTCATGAAATCAGACATTCTGTTCCCTGTGTATCTTTTATTCTAACATCACTTTTGCTTCACTGAATTCACTATTTTATTTCTTGTAAATTGAATTTTCATGTTGAAAAGCATTTGCTTCTAAAAGGAATCCAAGCTTCTTTATACTAATTACTATTCCTGACATAGTATCCAGTCTAGAGGAAAGGAAGGAAATGTAGAGTGTTCTTTTATAACTGTAAAACCAAATGTAGTGGATAATAAACAATTAAAAACCAATGGTAAACCAGGTGCAGGAAGAACATTCAAGCACACGTATCTATTTTAAAGCTATGTATCCATATATCTAAATCGCAAAAAAAAAAGTTACATTATTGAAAATCAAAGGATCTGATTCCTTCTGATTTATGCCAGTTTCACTCCACTGTGAGTCTACTGATTTCAAAAGCGTAATTCTCAGTTAATACCACATAAGTGAAAAATGGTTGAATATGAGCAAACAAATATACATTTGGAATTAGTGAAATTCCTAAGAACTGAACCCAAGCCTTGATGCTTCAGATTGAGGTGAATTACATATTGAAATAGAGTTAGCAAATGTTCATTTAAACTGCAGAATGATAGATAGAAGAGGAGACAAATAAATTCCTGATTAGAAAAGTATTCAGTGTTTATGAAGAGGGAGCAAATAACTTAAGAGTAGGCGTGAGGGGAGAATTTTCCCACTACAGTAACTCACCTTTTTTTGAGTCTAAATTCTTTTGTATTAATAATGACACATGTACCATAATTTCAGCCAAAGAACTTACATTTTATCTGGCTTACAAAACTGTAATCCTAGTATGTAAGTAGATCTACATTGTTTGATTTTAATTGGCTTACAAGGTGATTAAGAAATTTGTCTGAGCTCCCTGTTGAGACATATTTCACTTACCAATATGTTGCACTTTTAATATTTTATTTCAAAATATCTTTGGAAGGGAATTTAGAACTTTAGCATTATAATACAACTATATTCTGAATAGGACTTTGTAAAAATGGCATTCTGGGTTTTCATGTTTATTGTCTTTCAGTCACTCCATATAAAATGTGCTCAGTTTACAAATAAAGAGATGCTAAATCTAACTGCTGGAGCTTCACATTCACCCTGGGAACAGAAAGTCAAGCTGCATTCATTTTGGCTCACACATCATCACCAGTAATAAAGATTCTACAGTTGGAATTTGGTCAACAATTCTGTTGATGATGCACAAGTCGGAAGAGAATCCAGTTCACTCTATCTGTATCCAGCTGTATTGGCTCTGCTGAGCTAACAGGAGTAAAAAGTAGTAAAACATTTATTTTAGTCAGAAAAGTCCAGAATCCATATGATTCCATACACAGGGAGCAGATCTATTGAGTATGCATCTGACACATCTATACAATCACTTGTCTCAGCAATCCACAGTTTCAGATAGGCAGACTGAATGGTACTGAAGTCTGTGTAGCAGAAAACAGTTGCTCCTCAGGTTGAATTTTTTTAGCAATTACTTTTTCAACTCATGAGGCAATAGGTTTTTCTTTAAATTGAAAACTCCTGTTCTTATCATCCCTCTTTCAAATCCAAGAATGAAGCAAAACACCTCCTTTAAGCAAATATTTTTCTCTTTTGCTGGCTCTTCCATTTGATTTGTGCTGAACTGTTTGTACAAAGTGGAGTTTCTGCTGGGCCCCAAGTAGCATCTTCAAGGCTGTGAGGCATCCCAGGATTTTTTTTGACAGCAGCAGAAGGTTTCCATATGAAGTGCCACTTATACCAGTATCTTCAGGGGTCAGAGGTCATGCTGCCATTTAGTCTCCTTTGAAGAACAACAGAAGCAGGAAAAGAAGATCTTGGGGCAATGCTGAGACGGAATATGTCTGTTACAGTACCTGTAGCTCAGCAGGCTGTCTACCTCAGAGGGGCAAGACTAGCACATATGAGAGAGACATAACTACCAAGGCACAGAGAGAGTCTGAGTCAAAGCCCATTGAAGTCAGTGTGAGTCTTTCCGTTGACTTCAATGGGCTTTGCATTAGGCTCCAAAACAGAAGTAATAATAATTCATAATATAATACATAGAGCTTTGTACTTGTATAACTATAAACAAATACTGCTTCACTCTTAGGGCAAGATACTCAGCTGGTGTAATCTGGCATAGTTCTATTGAAGTCAGTGACACTTTGCCAATTTCCACCAGCAGAGAATCTGGCCCTAAATATATAACTTTAACTTCCCTTCTTGCTCCCCAGCTTAAATTAAAAAATGAACTACTCTGTCACAACCCCAACCCATCTAAGCTGTTTTAAATTTAAAAACTCAATAAAATATCCATTATCCTAGAGCAACATAGGTCCTCAGATAGTATGAGTTTAGGCTATACATGGAAAGATGCCCACTGACTTCAACGGGCTTTGAATCAGACCCTTTCCGTATAAGGCTGTACAAGTAGATAGATAGATACACAATTGTAATCAATGGTACCCACCAAGCTTCAGTGACTAGTTTAATAAAATTGGAGGTGGAGGTCTGTTGAAATTTGCCTTAAGTGTATTCTCCCACAAACAAACTTTGGAGCCAAATTTTGAAATCAGGATATAATGGATGTGCCTATAAAAACGCAAGTGCACATCTCAGCCTAACCTGTTACTAAATTTGTGAGTGCAAATGCCCCATGTTTGAAAATATGGCCCTCAATTACAATACCTCTTCCCTATCATCTTCCTATTCAATAAGACAAGGATGGCAACAGTCTAACAGTTACAGAAAAGTGTCTAGGCCTGCACTTATCTTTTTTTTTCATGGTCATTCATAGCACATTGTTGTAACCCAGGGATCGGCAACCTTTGGCATGCGACGCATCAGGGAAATCTGCTGGTGGGCCGGGACGGTTGCTTACCTGGAGCATCCGCAGGTTCGGCCGATCGCAGCTCCCACTGGCCGTGGTTTGCCATTCCAGGCCAATGGGGGCTGCGGGAAGCAGTGGCCAGCACATTCCAGTGCCACTTCCCGCAGCCCCCATTGACCTGGAACAGCGAACTGCGGCCAGTGGGAGCTGCAATCGGCCGAACCTGCGGACGCTGCAGGTAAACAAACTATCCTGGCCCACCAGCGGATTTCCCTGACGGGCCGCATGCCAAAGGCTGCCAATCCCTGTTGTAACCAAATGACCAAATCAATGCAGAATATCACATGCAGTTTTTAAAAATAATTTAAGGAGGTAGTCATCTGTACAGCGTCTTTTGTGACACTAGAATAATTTGATAAACAACTGTGGGGAAATATTCTTCCAGGAGAAATCAAAGACCCTATTTTCCAGTGGTGTGAATGCTACTATATTTAGAAAGTAAAACAGTATAGATTATAGTGCATATGGTAGAGATCTGAAGAAAAAAATGGCTAATTTCTTCTGTGGAAATGGAGGACAGCTTGAGTTATTGTGGGGCGTAGAAGGAAATCATGACCTTTTACAGGGACACTTTAAAATCCCTACACCATTTGCTAGTTTTCTCCTGTCGCACCTACTTAAATTTTCAAAAAGGCTTTTTAATGTATTGAGTGTGCTCTGGATCATACTTTTTCTTGAGCACTTTTGACAGCTTTCAGAGATTGCTGGTGGCTCCCAGCAGATTGTAATTCTAGAAACAGGAGCCTGATGCTAAGCATCCCCACCTGTTCTCCATTATTTTTCTTCAGAAGAAAACAATGCTTGGATAAGATTACATACTAATGGAACCCATTTTCACTAAATAGGTACATTTGGTCATATGTAATTTGGTGAACCATAAAAGAAATATATATATATAGTAAGCTGTTTTCAAAAGAGAGAAGCAAATAAAATGAAAAGTTTCCTAACTAAACATGTTAGATCAAACCAAGTCTTATGTGTAGTGTATACAGATGTGCAGTACATACAGATCCCCTGCTGGAATAAATGAATTTTCAGTCTGATGCATTGACATATCCTGGAAAGAGCTTGGTTGGACCCAGTTCATCTCTGTGTAAATCCACTGCAATCAATGGGCTTCTGTATCAGAGATGGATGTGACCTCTTCAGGCACTTAATGGAAAATACTGAAATATATGTTTGTACAATGCCTAGACAATGCAGCCCTCTTCCATCCTGGGGCTCTTAGGCTAAAAGAGAAATATTAATAGAAGCATAATACTAGTTAGAAACAAATATACCCTTATGATATATGTATTGTTCTTCAGGATTATTTGTTATTTATAATATGCCAGTACAGCGTAGCATGATTATATGAAACTTTAGTATAAAACAATGGTAAGTAACAAGGTGTCAGAAATTTTTAATATCAATGGTAAGAGTCTGTATTGTTTTCAGTGTCCCCGCACATACACACACAATCTGTAGGAGATCAATTTTCAGATATGGGCACAAAGAGCATGCCCAGAAAAATAAATCACTATATTACTCTGTGACATTTTGAGGTTCACACAGGCCAGTAAGGGTTTGGTCAACATCTGCAACTCTGGGTGTCTGGTGGCTATGAAGCTTTGCCTCATCCCAACTTGGATAGTCTTTGCAGTCTGACCTTAGTACCCTTCCAGTCCCTATCATTGGACCCTCCCAGAAAAAGTATTAGGTTCACTGCCTATGTACAAACAGTATAACATTGTAGCATATTAGCTTACTAGATGCCCACACTTTACTGAACTTATCCAGCACTGATAAGTTATCATGAAAGCAAAACAAGTGTATTAACAAAAGAGTGAGGATTAAGTGATACCAAGTAAAAGAAATAAAGGTAGCAATGGTTAACAAGCAAATAAAAAGTGAAAACATGCATCTAAAAGTCTAGAACTTAATCTAGCAAGGTACAGTCTTTGTTCAAGATGGTTTTTCTATCACCAACAGTCTTCTTTCCAGCTTTTTATTGGCCAGCCTGGCTCACAGAAATCAAATTGCTTGGTTCCTTTGTCTTCTTAAGGTAAAGGGTAATTTAGGGGTTCACTTCACCTATCTTTACGGTTCAGTGAAACTTCGAATACATTCTTCTGAAGGGTACCTTTTATCAACTCCCCCTGACATGCCCAGTTTATACACCTTTTAGTCACAGGGCTAGTCTACACTAGAAGGCTACAGCTGCACCGCTGTAATGTGTCTGGTGAAGACATTCTAAGTCGATGGAAGAGAGCTCTCCCATCAACTTAATTACTCCACCTCTCGCAGAAGCTCTCCTGCCGACATAGTGCTGTCCATACTGGTGCTTGGGTCAGTGTAATTTACGTCACTCAAGGGTGTGGATTATTTGCACCCCGAGTGATGTATATTATACCAAAAAGAAAAGGAGTACTTGTGGCACCTTAGAGACTAACAAATTTATTTGAGCATAAGCTTTCGTGAGCTACAGCTCACTTCATCGGATGCATTTTCCACTGGATGCATCCGATGAAGTGAGCTGTAGCTCACGAAAGCTTATGCTCAAATAAATTTGTTAGTCTCTAAGGTGCCACAAGTACTCCTTTTCTTTTTGCAAATACAGACTAACACGGCTGCTACTCTGAAACCTGTCGTATTATACCAAAGTAAGTAGTAGTGTAGACAAGCTCACAGACTTTAAAACATAATATTAGTGAGTGTCCATAATTTCACATACAGTGTTTTTACACATATTTTACAATGATATTATTGACCAGTGTGGTGTTAGTTTTCAGATGATACCTCACAAGGCATATTTTGTACAAAAATCACTGCAGTGGTGTGTAGGGGTGTCTAGAGTCATATACTCAGGGCCCGCTTATGAGAGCCTCACTCACATTGAATAGCACTTTACTCAGCGAGTAATCCCATTGTGGTCAATGGCACTACTGATGGATTAAGACTTTACTAAACATGGTACAAGAGGTATCAGAATCTGGGCTTAATTGTATTTCCTGTTTTTTCTTCCCTCAGTATGTTATCACTAGGTCTGGTTGCATAGAAGTAGGATCTTTGTCTGAAACAATTAATCTGCTCCTGATGCTTATTGGTTCTACTGTAAGATACCACAACACATTTGCCAGACTGTCAGTCTGTGAGCAATGCTGTTTATTAGTTGTCTCTGGGACAAGCCCTGAAGCTTCTGTTGTTACTGTTTGTCAAAAAACACAGTACAAAAAAGTAGCTGTTCCAAAAAACGCTAATAAAATAAAAAGTATTGATACTTCCTAAAACGTATTGAAATCCTGAGCATTGAAAATGAAAAGAAAATAATAGTCTTCCTAATGAATTCTTTAAAATGAAATGACCATTTCCCCATCACTCCCAATACTCAACTACACAAAGACAAACAAACAAAGTCTGCTGAATTGTAATAGTGGCCATGTGTTTGATGAGACTGAGGTTATTTATGTTTATCAGCCCCTGTCTGGTTTGTAAAGCATTGGGGATGGTATGTTAGTGATATGCCTCATTAAGGTGACCATATGAAGGCCACAGAGAACCCCAGCATGGCGAACAGGTAGTTTTGTATCTGAGTTGTTGAGGTATGGAGCTTGCTACTAGAGTGCTGTTATTAACATCCACGCTTTTTCTGGCTCACATTTATGGCCTGATTTTCAAAAGTGCTGAGTTCCCAATATCTCCTATTTAGGGTCCAGATCCATTAAAGCACATAAGTGCATGAATAGTCCCATTGAAGTCAGTGGGTTCATTCATGCACTTAAAGCTAAGTATGTGCCTAAATTCTTTACTGGAATAGGTCATAGTACAGGGGTGGGCAAACTTTTTGGCCCGAGGGCCACATCTGGGAATAGAAATTGTATGGCTGGCCATGAATACCCACAAAATTGGGGTTGAGGTGAGGGAGGGGGTGAGGGCTCTGGTTGGGGGTATCGGCTCCAGGGGCCAGAAATGAGGAGTTCAGGGTGTGGGAGTGGGCTCCAGGCTGGGGCAGGGAAGTAGGATGCAGGGTGGGGAGGTGGGCTTGGGGGTGGGGGCTGGGAATGAGGAGTTTGGGGTGTAGGAACGTGCTCCAGGCTGGGACTGAGAGGTTCGGAGGGCGGGAGGGGGATCAGGGCTGGGGCAGGGGATTGGGGCACAGGGAGAGGCTCGGGTGCAAGCTCCAGGTGGAGCTTACCTCAAGTGGCTCCCGGAAGCAGCAGCCGTGTCCTCACTCTGGCTCCTATGCAGAGCCACGGCCAGGCGGCTCTGCGTGCTGCCCCATCTGTAAGCACCACACCTGCAGCTCCCATTGGCCGCAGTTTCCAGCCAATGGAAGTTGCGGGGGCGGCGTTTGGGGCGGGGGCAGTGTGCAGAGCAGAGCCCCCTGGCTGCCCCTACACATAGGAGCTGGAGCGGCCCATGACCCTGCTCCCTGCCTGAAGTGCTGGAGTGGGGCAAGCCCCAAACCCCGCTCCCCAGTGGGAACTCGAGGGCTGGCTTAAAATGGCTGGTGGGCCGGATTCGCCCCGCAGGCCATAGTTTGCCCACCCCTGTCATAGTGCCTAAATATGGATTTGGAGGCTAACCTTAAGCACCCTTTTTTGAAAATGTTGGCCACAAATACCCCACAATAAAAAGATTCAGGCGTCAGAATATAGTTAACGATTCAGTGGATGATGCATGATCCAAAATTGCTCCGTCTCACTCTCAGTTGTGTTTACTCCGCAGTACTAAATAGGAGAAAAGTAGGAACACTTCAGTCTGAAATAAAGGTAGATCTATGCTGAATATACATGTGGAGCAGTTCCAGTGAGTCTGAAGGTGCCGTTCGGATAGTGACTTTCCTGAATGCAATCACACTTAAAAAACATTTGCAGAGTTATAAATATCAGTTCTTAAATGTTTATAAACCCAGTTGAGTTACAGAAGTGACTGCTTTTTTAGCTCTGGAAGGTTTATTTTGGATGGAAGAGATGGGCTTGTTCTGATAGTGTCAGATTATGAATGACAGCTCTGTAGCTTCCCCTGCTGTATGCAGTAGGACCCAGCCCTTTTGCAGAGATTAATGGATGTGTTATTTCAGAGAAATTAATTGTTAGGAGCAAGTTTTCCTGTACACAGAACTGCTTCTAGAGAGAATGTTGTTCAGTGTTTTCCATGAGTCATCTACTGTTCTGAAATAACTCCTTAGAACTGAACTGTTCCAACCAGTAAATAAGGTTAATAATTTCCTGGCATTCTTACGTTGCAGCATAATCTACGCTACAGGCCTTTGCTCATGTGAAAGATCTTTACAGGGTAAATCCATTGAGACTCCCATTGAAGCCAGTGGGATTCTTTACATCAGTTAGAACAACTCACATAAATAAGGGATTGCAATATCTTGCCTTTAGCCTTTTTATTTTCAAAATAAATTCATATTTTTGTTCTGATTCTGGCTGGGGAAAATGCTTTGTTGGCCTGATAGAGTAGGATTAGCCTAAGGACGACTCACTGCTCTGTGGAAGGGTGCGGGGGAGTATAGAAGGAGGGGCAAAGAAGCCCAGGAGCTCAGAGAGGTGAGATTTCTCCCCACCTCTCACCCTGTGCCTCGCGAGTAGGTTAAAACTTGGGGAAAGCTTTATGCTGTGGGGACACGAACTTGTCGAAGACATTGTAAATAAAGCACACTGTATTGAACCTACGCGGGAGTGTGTGAGGACTGCTTGCAAAGTGAAACACACGGGGAGGGGGAATCCACCCTGTGACAGCTGGGCAGCCACAAAATTTCCATTCATTTGTATCAATTTTCTCCAAACAGGACGGATAACAGTAGTGCTGGATATAACATCTAAAATAAACCATTTTCCCAGAGTTTCGGCATTTATCCACAAAAAGAAAAGGAGGACTTGTGGCACCTTAGAGACTAACAAATTTATTTGAGCGTAAGCCTTCGTGAGCTACACGAAGGCTTACGCTCAAATAAATTTGCTAGTCTCTAAGGTGCCACAAGTCCTCCTTTTCTTTTTGTGGATACAGACTAACACAGCTGCTACTCTGAAACCTGGCATTTACCCAGTCATTAAGTAGTGAATAACTTTACTATTATTCATGAAGCACAATAAAAAAAACCAATGATTTGGAAGACTTATGAACAAAGTTTAAGTCTAATGGATTATCATTAAAACAATTGTTTTTTGCTCTTCTTTAGAACTTTTCAAAAGCCTTCCTTGAGTTACATCTGATATAACTGATAAGGGTAATACTGCACATTCCTCAGTAAATCTGTAACATACAGCTGTGTGTGTGTGTGTGGAGAGCATTTGAAATAAATGGATAGGTCCTTAAATATTGTGGTTCAGGCGCATCTCTGTTAGAAAATCATAGTATTTGAAATTGTTAACAGGAGAAAAAAGAGAAAACACATGGGGTTTGTGTGTGTACATACAAACAAGGTATTACGAGAGAACATGAAAACGAGGAGTGAAATCCTGGAACCACTGAAGTCAATGGCAAAACTCCCATTGACTTTCAACTGAGCCAGGATTTCACCATAGGTCTGTATAAATGACAGAAAGAAGACAGAACTGCATCCAGTCATTTCTGTTTTGTTACCAGACCACCATATCCTCAGTCCCATTATTCTACATAGTAGGTCAGTGTTCTTGGTGTGATATAGTGCTGCCAGTCATACTGCCAAATGTCAGCAGTACTATATATATCTACGTCTATATCTATATTTAATACTATTCACAGGGTTTCCTAACTAGGTCCTAAAAATACACCCAGCAGGGGAAATAATATTCAGGTTAATGCTTTTGAGGCCTTTGTTTTTATCTTTTTTTTTTTTTGTCTTTGCCAGCATTTACTAGTCTATAATGTCAATTAATACTTTTAGGATTTCTGGAGAAACATAAAATTAAGTTATTTCATTTAGGGCCAGATTCTGTTACCCTTATTCACACTGTAGTATCCCATGCCGTGAAAAGTCCCACTGATTTCTATGTGAATTCTCATGGAATAAAATATTACTCTATGTATGCCTTTAGAAAATGTGGACCTGACTCTCCACTACCTTGCAACTTGTGTAGTCATTTAGGTCTATTCACATGCTACCATCCTGATCTGGTAATGTTTTGCATCCCCTTTGCACAATTGCAAACGACTATACAAGGTGAATGGCAGCGAGGAATCAGGTCCTTGCTTTTCTGCTCATACTATCAAATTTCACACAGATTAGTATGCAGGATTCATGTGTCCATCTGGCAAAATAATTAACATAACATAGAGCTGTTAAATTCTATTGGGTCTGAAGAACAATATCAAATATAGTATCACAGTTTAATATCTAATATGTCATCTTCTGGGGACTTTGTCCGGTATTTTCAAACTAGGCAGCCTGGGCATCCTCAATGCTACTCTGACGTGAGTAAGGGTTTGCAGGATGAAGATCAGTGTTTGTAATGCACTGTGTAAACGTATGATACAATATAAGTGTTTTGCAATAATAAAAATTAGTAATGGAATATGGTATCAGAAATGCCATGTGGAGAAAAAGGATTTGTGACACTATTCTCAGCAGTAGCTTCCTGCACTAGGAAGTCCGATTTTGTAGGGACTCTTCTCTTTCATGGAGGCATCACAAAGGGGGAATATTCCTGCTTCCTTTGGACTTTATGTGCATATTTATAGGATGCAGAATTAGCACAAAGTAGGTTACAGTCTGAATTTGTGCTGTCACGACTGAGGGTGAAATATTAATGTGTCCCCAGGGTTCCCATGAATCAACTCAAGTCATGTTCAGTTGTATCAGAAAAGCCTCCCCTGTAACAAAAGTAAGATACATGGGAGGGCTGGTAGGAGACTGGCCCATAAATGCCTAAGAAAGTTTGGCACCTAACGTCCATTGATTTACTTGACCCTCCGATATGGGCAGGGGGCGGGGGGGGAGAAAGCCATGAGCAGAGGACCCCCTCCACACACAGGTTTGGAGGTATGATGCTAGGACTGTGTTGCTATATATGGTAGTTTAGGATTGCAGGAGCACCCACTGTACCCGCTATGTGACATTTACTATGCTAGATTCACTCAAAGGTTTTACTGTATCCATTTTGTAATACTCCATTTGTTTGAGTGCAAATTAGCCTGTGGTTTTTGTATTCACCTGGGCTATTTCATGGGCACATGTAAGAAAGAAAACTGGTTGAGATGGAGAAATATCATTCTCATAGTTGAGGAAAGGCATCTATCATTTCTTCACTGCTCCTCACTGAAAGGCTAATGTCATTTCCGTCCTCATCTGTCCCCTTTCTTTGCCTCCTTACAATGTAATTACAGGGAAATAGTCCATCTCTCCAAAAGGTAGACTATAGAGTACACTGTAACTGTAATAAAAGATTATGAACAGATTTATGCTATGATCCAGTACACAAGTACATGTGTAACTTTAAGCATGCAAATAGTTCCATTGCACTCAAATGTTTACGTGCTTTGGTGGATTGGACGCTTATTGTAAAACACATATTTCCTTTTTGCATGTATGGAAAAAATATTTTATTTTTAAGAGCAATTAAATTTACATATATAAAGTCTTGTCAACATTAGGATTTCTAGCTATTCAAGTTTTAACAATTACAGCATGGTGTGGGGACAGCGAACACATTATTAGAACATACTATATCGACCACAGCACAGGTTTGTCCAGCAGGATTGTGAAATGCAAGAAATGACCCCCCCACTCTATGGTATGCTACAACCAAGATTGCAACAAGTATCTAAGCTTTGCTTGCCATGCATAGTGCTCCCGGAGCCATGGTTGACAGCCGTTTTTGAACAGGCTTACCTAACACAATGTAAGCAATTTAATAATACTTGCTTTCTCCTTCCTTGTCTATTCTATTTTAAACTGTTTGGGGCAGAGATGGTCTCTTACTTTGTGCATGTGCAGCCCCTAGCACTAGGCACTGCTATACTACAAATAATAATCATCATTATTATTTATGGTTATTAATAGGAGTTTAAATATGGATTTGCTGCAGGTGCCAACATTAAGGCACCCAAGTTTGGAAAAAATTGCACTAAATGTTTGCTAACGTATATGGTGTGCTCGAGAATTTGATACTTGCAGAATAGCAGTTGTCAAGGAGGGGGTGCACTATTACCATAGTTCCTGATTCTTGTAGGATCTAACTCGTATTAGAGAGGATTAAACGTTTCATTACAGAAGATTTACATGGGCTAAAAAAGTCAGTACCAGGTTGCTGCATTTGGCTTAGTTTCAGAAGTAGAAAATATACTAATGGGAATAACAACTAGGCCACCCACTATAAAATGTGGGTGACCTGTAGTACGTAAAAACAACAACAAATCTTCAATGATATTTATGCCAAAAGAGGCCACAGAGAAACTGCTCACAGGCTGATATTTTGCCAAGCATAGGGGATTAAACACTGTAATTAACTTATGTGGATTAGCATCCAAGACATCCAGAAACAAAGAAGAGATTTTTTTAACTAAAGAGATCAAGAATATTGTTTTCAGACGGGTTGTAAAAATGGATCAAATGAATATTGTAAAATATGTCAGGGAAAAGGATAGAGAGAAGTATCAGCAGAACTTGAGGTTAAGGGTGAGTCATCATATAGTATAGATACAGTAATGTCACTGTTGTGTAAAAGGGCAGCTTTCTATGTATTTGGACACCAACTGTCATTGGGTTACAGAGTAACAGCCGTGTTAGTCTGTATTCGCAAAAAGAAAAGGAGTACTTGTGGCACCTTAGAGACTTACCAATTTATTTGAGCATAAGCTTTCGTGAGCTACAGCTCACTTCATCGGATGCATACTGTGGAAAATACAGAAGATGTTCTTACACATACAAACCATGAAAAAATGGGTGTTTACCACTACAAAAGGTTTTCTCTCCCCCCACCCCACTCTCCTGCTGGTAATAGCTTATCTAAAGTGATCACTCTCCTTACAATGTGTATGATAATCAAGTTGGGCCATTTCCAGCACAAATCCAGGTTTTCTCCCCCCTCCCCTTTTTTTTTCCCCACACACACAAACCCACTCTCCTGTTGGTAATAGCTTATCTAAAGTGATCACTCTCCTTACAATGTGTCATTGGGTTAGAACAGAGCACATGCTTGGCTTCCCAAATGCATATGGTTTCTCTCTCCCCTTGACATATATTTTGCAAGGTTCTTTCTGGAGTTACAGACTCTGGGTCTGGTTTGCATTCTGGTCCCTTTTGACCATTCCTATGACATTAAACAAGCCAGAGAGCATCGAGATCTCCCTGTCTGGCAGTGTAGGACTGTCCATCCCTTTTCCTTTAGACTCTAGTGTAGGGGGATGCTAGGACAAGCCTGAAAGTGGGAGGGGACCTATCAGAGGGAGAAGAGGGTATGGCCAGAGCTCATCCTGAGAGGTGCAGCTCAGAATCAGGTCCAAGCTTTGCCTGAGTCTATAATAAGTCTGCAAAATGCCATATAAATATGTTAGTGTTCATCTGTTTTTATTCACATTTTTGCCTTGCTGTATTATTTTTGTTTTCTTGTTTATACAAAACTAAATAAGAACAATTTAAAAGAAAAAAAAAGAAAAGTTTATACATTGTTGAAAAAATTAAGAGCTATATTGTTTACCACAGGCTGGAATAGTTCGGGCAGTTCCAGGTTAGTCATACAATACCATCATCGTGGTTTTTCTGTTGCTGTGAAGGGTCCAGGCTTTTTGGTATAGTGCCCCGTTAGTCTTAATTGGCCTCAGGTAGAGATTGATTATTGTCCTTAATGTTGTAGTACTGTGACATGGACTTCACTGTTGTTAGTGCTGAATGAACCAGAGACCCAGGTGATACCATCATGTGACATTTCAAGGGCCTCTGCCTTCAACTCTTACCTACATATAGTCCTTCTTCATGCAGGTAGTCCTGTTTGAAGTCATTGGGACTATCCATGCCTAAGTATTGCTGCATTGGCCCCAATATTATACTTCACACTGTAGTAATAAAAATGAAAGCCCAGAGTTGCATTCAGTGACTTAATTTTGAGTTCCATTCTGCAACCCTTACTCGTGATGACCAACACTGACTCACTTAAAGAAAAGGAGTACTTGTGGCACCTTAGAGACTAACCAATTTATTTGAGCATAAGCTTTCGTGAGCTACAGCTCACTTCATCGGATGCATACTGCGGAAAGTGTAGAAGATCTTATTATATACACACAAAGCATGAAAAAATATCTCCTCCCACCCCACTCTCCTGCTGGTAATAGCTTATCTAAAGTGATTACCAGCAGGAGAGTGGGGTGGGAGGAGGTATTTTTTCATGCTTTGTGTGTGTATAATAAGATCTTCTACACTTTCCACAGTATGCATCCGATGATGTGAGCTGTAGCTCACGAAAGCTTATGCTCACATAAATTGGTTAGTCTCTAAGGTGCCACAAGTACTCCTTTTCTTTTTGCGAATACAGACTAACACGGCTGTTACTCTGAAAACTGACTCACTTGTAAGGACTGCAGAAGTGGGATCTGTTTTAACATATATTGAAGTCCCCATCTATGTCTAGATCCTGAATTCTGCAGTGATTGTGCAACAAACTGCTAATTCTTTGATATCTTGCTTGAAATATAAAAATTGGCATTTTAATAATCATAAACATGAAAATGATTAATACAATCTGTGCAAGTGCCCTATGTTATTTATTTTAATATTAAAATCAGACTGATTCCTGCTGTCCAGTGTTTTCAGTTTTTGATACACATCTGTGCTTTGGAGATTAATATCGGAGATTCAGTCCCTGACAACTCTCTAGCCAGAAGAATAGTACAGATTTCACATAATAGATTTTGCACTGTAAAGTAGAATGTAACAGAGAAGGTGAAGGTTTTTGAAACCTTGGGTGATGACAGTTGTGGCCTTTGACACCTGGGAAAGCAGTTTGGGATTGTGATGTAAGCATGTTAGTCAGCTGTTCCTGCTAAAATGTTTAGCAGGGAAGTAAATAACAATGCTTCCATATATTGACATCTTTATGTTTCAGAGTTAACAGCCAATTGAGATAAATAGCACAGGTCATGCCTCTCAGTGCTGTTGTTTCTGGCTGTCTCAGTTTGACACTGAGTTCACATTTTCAAGAAACATGTATGAAACATGTAAACATGAGGGCTAGAAACGTATTGTAAAAAAAAGAAATTATAGATGCGGTAGCATAATTCTGCAGCAATTTGTAGGGAAGGGATGGCGTCCATGGTCAAGTCCACAGACATGGAATTGCAGAATATGTGGAGCCTTGCATATCTTTTTATAAACGTGCAGCATTCTCTATAGGTAAAATCCTGGCTTCATTTAAATCAATGGGAGGTTTACCAATGACTTCAGTGGAGCCAGGATTTCACCCTATTAATTAATTGCTTTCTCTATGTTTTTGTGGACTTCTTAGTACAAAGTAGGTGCATTTCTTGAGCAGCAGTTTGAACCCACAGGGAAAGGCTATAACCTCCTCTTGTTTCCATGTTCTTGGTGCATTTATAATTTCTCCTGGTCATGACTGCTGATGACTATTATGTAGAGATGGGATCAAACCAAAACCCCAGATCAAAATACCCTCTTACTTCAGGAAAGTTCAGATCTGGATCCAACCTTTGTGACTTGGGCCCATTTCTACCACTATGAGATATTCTGTTTGGACAGGGTAAATTAAATATTGCAAGAAATGACCAGATCTATTTAGGGCTGGCACCAGTACCACTCTCTCATTAATCATTTGCAAGGGGGATGCCCCCAGACTGAAGATGCTGTCACAGATTACACATGAGATAGTTCAGTACCATGACACCAAGCTTCCAGAAATCCATCTAAAAGATAAAATGGCAGTGATTTCACTCTGTTGTATATTCACCTCAAATAGACACTGACACAGGAGTAACAGCTGGTCAAAAATGTTCCAAATTTAAAATTTTTCATAGAAATTTCCAATTTTGACTTTGAAAAAAGAGAGGGGGGATTTTTTTCAACATTTCCCCCCTGATTTTTGACCTTCTCTACATTGTGAGTAAAGATTTAGATAATACTTAGTCCTGCCATGAGTGCAGGGGACTGAACTAGATGACCTCTTGAGGTGCCTTCCAGTCATATGATTCTATGATTTTCCGAAAACTTTCATCCTTAATTCTAGAGAGGTATCAGAATATTGAGTGATAGGGGATGGGATGGAGAAGCAATATGAAATGTGTTGAAACATTAACTTCTTCCCAGTTTCCTGTCTACATTAATAAACTCCTTACTATAATGTGTGAGTACCTACCTGAGGTTTAATTCCTGGTGCTCTGTGTGCCATAGACTCTGCTACCTATTTCCATCTGGATAGTATTCTTAAATAAAAAAATGCATACTTCCAGCGTTAATAGATCGTGTATGAACATTATTTTTGGGAACCCACTGTTCAGCCATACCAGTTAATGTGCTGATCAAAAAGCCAGAAAGATCTTATTCTGGAACAGATGATAAATAGCCAATTAGAGACCAAATTGAAAAGTAAAACCAGCAGAAATGGGTGAGAAGAAAGGAGAGATAAAAGGACAAACAGACTGTTGAAAGGGTTGGATTTGGAATGAAGCACATAGTAACAAACCTTCATCTTTCAAGAAGTCTTTGGTGAGGCCTTCCAAAGATGACTTAAAATCAAGAGGTAGAAGCTTTTTGTCACAACTGATTTAGTTCTGTATGGCTGCTTTCAAAAATTATCTCATGTTACTTTGGTGCCCTCCATTATAATGCTGCTGCTGGTAGTTCATCAACCAATATGAGCCGCTCAGGGGGAGCTAAAGCCAGTAAAGGTTGGGTCACTCTGACTGCTCCCCAATCTTGGAACATTTTTAACCTGTCTCATCAAACATATTAATTTTAAAGTGCAATAAGGGACCCGCATTCAAAATCGATGCACATAAATTAAGCCTGGATCCAGGGATTCACAGATCCAGGCCCTGAGCTTGGAGGGTGCCATGGACCCACAAAATTTACACCCAAAGTTTGAAAGGGAGGCATTGCCATATAGTGCTGGGGTCCACCAGGCGAGATGGAGCCAGGAATGCCACAAAGTGCTTTTGTTGTGTGCGCTCTTTGGTTGGATTCGATCTGGAGCCCACTGGATGTATTTAGCTACTAATACACCAATGCAGCACTGAAGCTTTTAAGAAAGCATTCTTTTTTCCCCAGAGGTATCATATATAGAAACTCAGGAGATTATTGTTAAATATGCAGAATAGCTAAGAGAGACTAGTTATTTATTTATAGTCTAATGGCTAGAATTTGTCACAAGGATACACGGGATACAAAGTGCTGGCCAGTAGCTGCATTCCACTGGGAACCACAGTTCCTTCCCTGCTCCCTAGCGGTAGTATTTTAGGACTGGCCTACAGTACCAGCATAAAATTGTTACCTTCCGCCCTGCATGCCGGCTCAGATGCACTGGCCTCTCGGTAGTGTATGGGTGAAAACAAGGTTCCATCCATTCTCTGCCCCTCCTATCCACTCCTCATCCACTTACTCCAGGGAAAGAGTAAATGTGTATGTGCTCTGCTTATCCTTATCCATCCAGCCCAAAGGTCCAGAGAGTAATGTAGGGAGGGTCCTTATATTCTCTTACACCTCTGGATGGGTGTGTAATCGAAATCCTAACAAGCCAGTTGAAACATGACACCTAACCTAGGGCCAGAAAATGAGCGGGTATGCAAAGGGAGAAAGCACTAGGAGCCCATTCTTCCAAAATGAAGCAGGGACTGGTCACAATCACTGTCCCTATGCATGGCGGATGCACACTGCACCCAATTCTTGGTAATGTAAATGATACCACCCCTTCTTGTTCCTGAGGCCTCACTGAGACACAGTGTCTCCAATAGCCCACCTGAACGGCACTGGCTACACACTGCTCCTACCACAACTCACATGTAGTGTTGCCCATGGCATTATAGTAAGAACTGGGAAAACCTGGTTTGTCAAATTCAGAATCCACTGAATACTTATATACTCTAGATTCAGAAGAGAGCTCAAAACTTTTACAGTCCGAGTTTTATTTGGCTCTGGCAAAGCATGAGGTCTGGACTGCTGCATATTTTTAAAATTTTATTCCCCTGGTAGTCCTAGAAACAAGCTGAGAATTACTCTCAAACATGAATATTTATTTTCTGCTTAACACAGGTTTCATTTAGTAAGAAATACATGGTTTTAAAAATTAAGTTTCCCTGGGCTAAAAAATGCTTTAAATTAAGGGGAAGAAGGTTTTATGTAACTCAATAAGTTTCATGAAACCCAAAACTTTTTTTGAAAAGTTCTAGAGGTTTCATGTAACTCCTTTCCCCAATTTGGAGCAATTTTTTTTCTAATTTATAATCATGAACCTTATTATCAGGAAGCTATTCACCCACAGAAGTAGATACATTCATATAAGTCCCATTTAATGCTAATGATAATTAAACAACTACAGTGATTTCCATTCACAGCACAGCAGGAATGTGATTTTTCCCTGTACATAGAACAGGAAATGACTGTAGTTTATCAGATACTCTGGTGTCTTGTGATATGGACAAATGTCCACTAGGGATTAAGCTGAGATCACCAAACTCATTTTCACTTGTGACCTAATCAAGATTTTAACCCTGGTCTCCAGAGCTGAAGCCCTAGTGCAACACCTGCATACAGCTCTGTCCATGCATAGCATGCAATTTGTTAGTTTGTTAAGATTATCTTGAGCGATGGGCAAATTTGTGCTCTTGAAAGTTCAACTCAAAGCCAAATGCTATTGTGCACATGTTCTGCTTAGAAAAGGCAGTGAAAAAAGGAGCAGAAAAAGGGGGAAAGAATAACTATAAAGATGCTACCTCGGATACACTGGGTAGCACAGGCTTCCCTTTAGCCAAAAAAAGCATAGGTGTTTTTGTGTTTAATTAACCATGAAAAATGAAGACTAGAATGTGACTGGACTGCACATCCACATGGGGGACTGTGAGGAGGTATGAACAATCACACCTGTGTGAGAGCTACCTGAACATTGGAGTCTGGGGCACAGAGTTAAGAAAGTGCATAGCTCTCCCCTGAAGCAGGTGAGTGAGGAGGGATGAGGAATTAGTGGACACTTGGCTCCAGCCCCCCCCATCATATCAACCAATACACGAGGTGCCATTATTTGCTATCAGAATAAGACAGAAGTAAATTACTATTCCCTGGGGCAAGGAGAAAGCCAGGGGGGAAATTGCGCCTCAGAGGGCTGTCTCTGAAACACAATGCCTGCTGAGGCTATTCTTGAGTCACTGCAATTTATTCACAGTCCCTTGCTAAGGTCCAAATCTAACCCTAATTGTTTACATTACAGGTGAAATATGGGTTGAGGATGTGGAACTAATTTTGTGAACCCAGAGAATAATTTGAGAAGTTTGAAAAACCTCAAACTCCAGTACATTTACTCATATATAATTATCTGTAATGAAAATGTCTTCAAGGACAATAAAACTGCTAATTTTACAGTGCAGTATTGCTGTACTTTAACAGAAACATTCACACAGATAACAGAGAGAGAGAGAGAGGTAACCTGCAGTCCACGTAATCAGTGAGTTATTGGTATGTGCCAGTTTTGGATTCACTTACTGTCAACTCGCCCCTCCTACCTTGTAACTCGCTATTTATTTCTTATTAGTATTGAATCCAGGAAAGAGCCTGTTGCTGCTTCTACTACTACTGAATACTCTGGTATGGAGTTGCTGTGGTGTGTCACTTGAAATCAGTATGACAGAACAGTAGTTGGAGAGGGGGAAAAAAACACCAGGGATGGTTAGACTTTTAGGATTCTTTCCTGCAATATTAGAGATGGAACAGAGTCAAAATTTGCACCAGTCCATGAGGAAGATTTGAGAATATATAGGGGCAATCCAACTTGCTTGGTATCAAAAAAGCTTGGTTACACAGGCAGTTTGCTTGAATGACTTTTGGGGCTTACCTTCTACACTAATGCCGTAGCAAGGAGCCGGGAAAGCAGAAAACTGAAGGGAAAAGGAGATACAAGTGGACTAGTGTGGTGGAAACAGATGCTGCATTGTTTGATGACCGTATTGTCTGACAGGAAGAGCGTCTCCCCGAAAACATAGGCAGATGGGGACGAATTATATCCTGCTAGCTCACTTCCCCCAAAACTGGCTTGCTTGCTGATATGGTACCTTTCTCCAGAACTGAGTGAGAAAATGCTGTGAATGGAATCAGACAGTGCAGACAGGAGCATCATGTTCACAGCTGCCAACAACTTGTGCACAGTTGTTGGGTTTTTTTATTTTTTATTCTTGTTATCTTAAAAGAAATCCTAGATAGCAGATCAAGTTGGCAACTAGTTACTACGTGCCCATGAAGGAGAGTAAGGGTATGGGGAGGGGATAAGAACCCACTTATTCTCCCACATGGGCTACATGGAGTTGCGGCCTCGCTTACAGTCCCTTCACCCAGAATGGATGGGCAGAGAGTAGGTGGGGAAGGATGAGAAATAAGGAGAGTTTTGGCTCCACCCCTCAGCACACTGTCCAACACAGCTGAGCTAGCGTGGAGGGCTGGGGGAGGGGAGGTTGCAATATTCTGGCCCAGCAATGGGGTCGGGGAACAGGGAGGAACTGTGACTTAGATGGGTGTCTGTGAGGCACAAGGCTTGTGGGGTTATGGGTTGGAGGCAGCATCTGCCCTCACTCAGGGACACATCAACACACACAACCTGGCCCTGTATGTGTTGGCTGTACTGCCATTTTCACAGCATTATAAACAGCTGCAGAGAGGGCAAGCTGAAAAGTTAAGGGGGTTATTGGTGCAGGAAAAGAATGAGAGCAAGTGCCCCACTTCGTGGCGTAGCACACTGAGCCCCCTTGGCTGAAGGGGGCTTGCTTCTGCTGGCCCATCTCTTAATCCTGACAACACTGCAGAGGTGGGTAAGTGTTATTACACCATTTTACAAACTGGGGAAGAGAGGCTACGTGGCTGAGCTTGTGACTACTCACCAAAGGCCCAATCTGGCTTCCACTGAAGTCAGTGGGTGTTCTGCTTCAGTGAGAGCAGGAATGGTCAATTCCGCAGCCAAGATTAGCACTCAAGAAATTCCTGGCTACACCCAGCCTCTCACTGAACCCATGGCTTCTCTCTTTCTCTCACTTTCAAATTAAGGAAGAAAATGAGAGCTGAACAAATGATTCGCAGCCAATAATTTTCTCAGAGGAATAAGCCTCATTTTCTTCTTGCAAACATCTGAGAGCAAATCATGATTTCCACAGTGGAGGAGCTGATTCCTTGTCTGCTTGCACACACCGCTCAGCTTTAGCAGAAGCGTCAACTCTAGCATTGTTCACCAGCAACTGTGCTTATGTGAAGTTGAGAACTGGTAGTACACTGAAGAAGCTGCATTGTCAATGAAGAGTTGTGACAAGCTCCTCTCTCATCCACAGATTTTGTGGCCTCAGACAATAGGCAACACTAAGGAAAGCGGTACATAATGGCCATTTCCCACCTGTATCCCGTTTCTCATGTGGCCCCAGCCTGTTAGCCAGTGCCTAATTTGAAATGAAAGAAGTGCTGTGGCTCAAGCAATTTTTTTACTTTCATAACTGATGCAAGCCTAGAGGTGCCAGGGCAATGAACTACCAAGCCTAGCGGTGCCAAGGCTCAGCCCTGGTACAAATTAAGCACTGCTGTTAGCAATAGTTATTCCACAGCAATGAGAATACTCTCAACCCACTCTGGCCACTTCGGCTAGCTTCATACAGTTTTCTTAAGGAACTTCAAGTGGAGGATCTGCTTACTGCCCTCAGAGGAAGCAGCAAATAGTGACATAATGGAATTCCACATATGATATGCTGGACTAACTCTATGAGCAGCATGTAGCCACACAGTAGTCCTACCTGCAATGCTCCATTCATTCCTAGAAAGACAGCAGCTTGAACTTGACAGGGGCAGAGTGGCTGCTTATTTGCCTCTTGTTTGAGCTTCCTTCACACACAGGAACTCAAATTCATTTAGCGGTAAGGAAGGAGTTGGGCAGAGAGGGGGCAGTTCAGGGCAAAACTGTTCAGAAAAATATATGTCCTCTAAAGGTATTTCTCATTGCTTGTGTGATGGGGTGTTCACCCCATACCAGTCCTGAAGAGGTTCAGGTCGCAGGGTAGGCAAATTAACCATATAGGCGCACCATCTGGAAAGACAGTCTTTGCTCACCCAACTGGCAGAGCAATGTAAGAGCCTGCAAGGCTTTATAAAGGAGCGATTGCACACGAAGGAGCAGCTGCTCCTAAGTATGGTGAGTCCTGTGACAGGGAACCAGTCACCAGCCACAGGAACACATAAGACAGGCCCTGTGGATGATCCACATGCATTCATAGGCAGCTTTTGAGAGGGTAGCTGTGGGTGCAGGCTGGGACAGGGAGACCTGGGCCCAATGTCTAGTCCCCTATTTGACTGGGAAGGCACCGGTGGCCTATGTGGCTTTAACAAATGTGCAGGTGAGAGACTGAGTTGGTAAAGGTGGCCATCCTGGATAGGGTGGGCCAACCCACTGAAGAATAGATGGATGTGGGAGTCCAACCCTGGGCTTTTGCCCAGAGACTGCGGGACTGGACCATCCATTGGCTGAGGGAGATTATGGACACTCTGATCCTTGAACAGTTTCTACAGAGCCTCCCCAAGAACACGCGAGTATGGGTCAGATGACATCAGCCTGCCACACTGGACATGGCTGTTAAACTGACAGAAGAATGCATAGAGGTGGACCTCCCCAGGAAAGATGGCTCACCCTCTGTAGGGGGTCAAACCAGGATAGTAGAGAGATTGCTCCAACTTGTGACATTGGGCACAGATTGGAGCCTGTTGCAATTTGAGATGCGGTCTGGTGCCAGGGGGCCCAAGCACTGGAAAATGTAACCCAAGCTGGAGGAAATAAAAGCTGAGGGGGGGAATACTGAAACTGGAAGGATATGGATTGGTAAACACTGGACCTAGGATAAGAAGCCATCAGGAAAGGAAAGGAAGTGGAGTCTCCTGAGAAACGGGGGAAGGATAAGAAAAATGTGAAAACAGAGGCAGAAGAAACAAATACCTCAAGCCTGGTAGCCAGGGTCGAGAGGTCATCAGGTCCTCCCCCGCCACACACACACCAGAAGGAAAGAGCCCAGACATAAATTCGAGGGTTGGGAGAAACAGGGATCCTGAGCAACCAGGTGGAGGAAGGTAGGCTCTATGCCCCACCACAAAGTAAAGAGGTTGAGAATAGAGAGGCTGATCTCACAGTTTGCCCAATGATCCGAGGACCTATGGGCAGAAGCAGAATTGTGGGGGTGATCTCTGCCCATCAAATGAAATTTCTGTTCGTGAAGAATGGGTGGACTCCACAAAGGTACCCCAGATGACCATCTTGGGAGTGAGTAGAGACTCCGGCAGAGTAACACCTCAGGCAAGGGAGGAAGACCTGAGGAAAGAAAAAGACAGGGCCAGCAGGCAAGAAGGGAAGAGTGGTGACAGAGAGTTGAGAACTAACAACTAAGTCAGCATTCTTGTCACTTGAACACCAATTAATTCCCCTCAGGCTGGACCTGGCCAGGCCTAATTAGTGGATTAGAATGGACTGGGAGAGCACTAGTGAGCAAACTGCCCCATTAACGAAGGAGGTATAAGAAGGCTCAGTAAGGAAGCACAAAGAAGAGAGGCAAGCTAGTAGAACCAGAGCTAGGAAGAGAGAGCTCTGGGTAGAGAGAGATCTTTTCCCTCTCCCTTGGCAGAGAACTGAGGAAAAATTGAAACTGTAAATGCCTATGGTGTATGAATCAGTAAGGTGGTGGCATGTTTAACAATTTAAAGTCTCTGAGTCTGTGTACACAGAGCGGAAGATAGAAGACGGACATTGCCCTATCACAGCTTGTACAAAAAGTGGAAAAATAAGGATTAGTTTTGCCGCAAACTATGTCCTGATGCTTTCAGCCAATACTGCTGATGTTTTCAAAACTAAAAATAATCCACTTTTGAGGTTTTTTCCATGGTCGCTTTGTGATTTCCCCTGAATATTCCCATGACTCATTCACAGCCCTTGGCATTATGAGTGCACAAAGAGACAGGGGCGTCTCTTTTTAGAGTTTACATCCATACCTCTCCATGACTTGGCTGAAACAGGATAGTCTTTGAGGACTGATCCACCTGAATGCCATGACACAAACTGAGAGATGTACTTTCCAGAGACACCCCTTGGAAAGCAAAATTCAAACTATCTTGTTGCAGAGTCCTCTACCCCAGCAGTAATTTAACAAGTCTTTGAAATGTGTTTTCTTGCCACCAAAATCAGCAATATCTATTATGAATTGGCTCACAGCAGACTGAAACTATGGGCAGGGGTGGAGCAGCAAACCATGTAAAAACAAAGGATCTCTTATTAGATTTAATAATGCAATTTGAGCTTCCAACTCCGTGTCATAGATCCGATCTGCATTATTCTATAGTTTTATTGAAATGACCAAGTCTAATTTTGGGCTGAAGACATGAAATGAGTATCTAAATAAAGCTGCAGTGAGTGCTAAATATTATCTTTCAGTTTCATTGAGGTTCCTTTATAATCAGAGCTGTGCTTAGTGGATGAACAGTTAGAGCCATTGAGAGCGACATGTTGCCCCATGGCTGAGGAGTCTCAAGAGCTCTTTGTGCAGCGGGCCTCTCTCTGCTGACCTCATTGGAGAAGGAAGACTTGAAGGGTGAATTATGGCCCTGCCTCTTCCCTGACCCTTTTGGGTTAATTTATACCCCCAAGGATGCGTGGAGGAAGCAGTCTTTCCAGTTCCCCAAATGCAAGAGCTGTGCTCGTCCCATGTCCTTGTGTGGGGTGGAAGGATCCCGGCTGTCTGCCCCCTGCATGCCCACACAAGGACAGGTACAGGCAATCTACCCCTGAACTGTTACTTGGTTACCTAATCCCAGCAGTCAGTGTAGTGAACCATACGCAAGCTCCGTCAAGATCACAACTTGAATAAGTTTCAGCCTTTACATTTTCCACAACAAATGAACTCAGCACGGGATAGTAGAGCAGCTGTGCTAATTTTTACTGTGTGAAAAAATACATTTGCCATGATTTGTACAATTTGATGGTTTAAAGCTTTATTTATAAACTGGCTCAGCCACTGTTGATAATGGTACATTTCGTAACACAGTGAAAAATTCCATCTCAGGCTTTAAATTATTCCCACTCGTTTGACACATCACTGGTGAACAGCTGGCTCTCTCAAAACCAGTATCTGCAGGCAGATTGTTACCATGAAGACAAAACTCTACCCATAAAAAAGGATAAGGCTGTGAAGTAAAGCAAACCAACAGAACCTGGATGTGGAAAAATTGGAAAGCGTCCAGCGGAGGGCAACAGAAATGATTAGGGGACTGGAACACATGACTTATGAGGAGAGGCTGAGGGAACTGGGATTGTTTAGTCTGCAGAAGAGAAGAATGAGGGGGGATTTGATAGCTGCTTTCAACTACCTGAAAGGGGGTTCCAAAGAGGATGGCTCTAGACTGTTCTCAGTTGTAGCAGAGGACAGAACAAGGAGTAATGGTCTCAAGTTGCAGTAGGGGAGTTTTACGTTGGATATTAGGAAAAACTTTTTCACTACCAGGGTGGTGAAGTGCTGGAATGTGTTACCTAGGGAGGTGGTGGAATCTCCTTCTTTTGAGGTTTTTAAGGTCAGGCTTGATAAAGCCCTGGCTGGGATGATTTAGTTGGGGATTGGTCCTGCTTTGAGCAGGGGGTTGGACTAGATGACCTCCTGAGGTCCCTTCCAACCCTAATATTCTATGATTCTATGAACCCAGGAAACTGAAAGCTGAGGCTGATGCTCTGTTCATTTCCCTCACTGTTATATTTAAAAAAAAAATTAGATGCAAAAAGTTTTGGTTAACTTTTTAATTAAAAAGATACTCTTTGGATTACCTTTGCACTCCATAGTGGCATTTCCTGCTTAACTGAAATCAGGAAGTACCCTATTGGAAATCTCACAAGAAAACCAGTTAGTTCTTTAGGGCTGTCAAGATTCCTTCCCCACTCTGAACTCTAGGGTACAGGGACCTGCATGAAAAACCCCCTAAGCTTATTTTTACCAGCTTAGGTTAAAACTTCCCCGAGGTACAAACTATTTTACCTTTTGCCCTTGGACTTTATTGCTGCCACCATCAAGCGTCTAACAAATATAGAACAGAGAAAAAGCCCGTTGGAAACGTCTTTCCCCCCAAAATCCTCCCAAACCCTACACCTCCTTTCCTGGGGAAGGCTTGATAAAAATCCTCACCAATTTGCATAGGCGAACAAAGACCCAAACCCTTGGATCTTAAGAACAATGAAGAAGCAATCAGGTTCTTAAAAGAAGAATTTTAATTGAAGAAAAGTAAAAGAATCACCTCTGTAAAATCAGGATGGTAAATACCTTACAGGGTAATCAGATTCAAAACATAGAGCATCCCTCTAGGCAAAACCTTAAGTTACAAAAAGACACAAAAACAGGAATATACATTGCATTCAGCACAGCTTATTTTATCAGCCATTTAAACAAAACAGAATCTAATGCATATCTAGCTAGATTACTTTCTAAGTTCTAAGACTCCATTCCTTTTCTGTTCCCGGCAAAAGCATCACACAGACAGAGAGAGCCTTTGTTTCTCTCCCCCTCCAGCTTTGAAAGTATCTTGTCTCCTCATTGGTCATTTTGGTCAGGTGCCAGCGAGGTTATCCTGGCTTCTTAACACTTTACAGGTGAAAGGGTTTTTCCTGTGGCCAGGAGGGATTTAAAGGTGTTTACCCTTCCCTTTATATTTGTAACAAGGGCTTTCTAGCCAAATTCCTAGATCAAAGGGGCTGGGATAACTTCAGATAAGTACTTAGACTTCATTAAGTTTTGCCAAACCAAATCATGACATTGCCTGGTGGAGGGACTGATTTATGGGGGAATTATAGCATGATTAAGCAATGACTAAAGGGAGCATAACTGTTTACAAATACTGAAGAGGGTAAACACCAAAGGAGAGATTTTCCCTAGTCCTTGAGTAGGAAAGTGGACACAAAGGAATCCTCTACTTTCCTCTGCAATTCCCATGGAAAGGCAATGGACAGTTGCAGTTCCAGTGCTCAATAAGCATGATCCAGAGTCCACTGAGGTCAAGTTGGAGTTTTCCATGACTTAATAGGCATTGGATTATATCCAGTAAGCCCAGAGATTGCTCTCCTCATATATCCTTAAAAACAAGTGTGTGGAGATAAGAAGGGGGCCATGGCTCCATCCCCCTCATTGCACCAGCTTGTAGAGCTAGATATGCTTATTGCAGCATAAGCTGCATACTTCTCCTGCATGCTGGGAGCTCCGAGAGGGATTGTGCTCCCTGAGATTCCTATGCACTTGAAAGCCAAGGCAGGTTGGTTTAGGTAAATCAGATGTAGATACCCCATACGGTAAGGTGTAGGATGAGGACGCTCCTGGTTAAATTCATCCTCCTCATTTAAATTACCAAATTCCAGTCAGCCAAACCACCTTCTCTCCCTCCACTATCCATGAGGCAGCAGTGTCAGCTTCTGAGGCAACTACAAAGGAGAAGGAGTAAATGCCACTGAGTGAAGACTGGTAAATTTAAATGTTCAAAAATAACCAAGTGTTTATTTGTATTACTGCATCTTCATATGTGAGAAAATGGCTTTTTAAATACTGCATATTGTGCAGGGAGCAAATTCTTTGGTTGGGAAACAGGCTTTGGGAATGTCTACACTGAAATCAAAGGTGTGATTTGCAGCTCAGGTAGGCATAACTGAGCTAGCCGTAATCTAGCTAGTATGGCTAAAAATAGCAATGAAAACAACTACACAAGCCCAACAAGGCCCTCTGTGGTAAACAAATAATTCCATTAATCATTTTGACTGTTTTCAGTAACAATTTTCGGGGGGAAATTATGTAAAAAATTCCTCAACATTTTTTGACAGTTGTTGGGAAACTAATTTTTCTCTCAGCACTACTTCTGAGAGACACGTTAGCATCCCAAATCCAAAAAGTTAAATAGAAAACTAAATAAAACACTGAATATAATTTTAAAGCACGTGTGTGGAAAGTCTTGAATTAATTAATGTGAGATAACATAACAATATATATTTGCTTGTGTAAGTGAAAGGATAATTTAATATGCACTAGTCAGATACAGCAGTGATGCACAATTACAGCTGCTTGGGAGCCAGTGGTAGGATTTCGGGAATGATCTGGGGTCCTTATGTGGATCTCATGGAAGCATTATGTCTGATCTGGAAGGACAAAGCCTCTTTTTCTCTCTCCTTAGGGCCATATTCTGCTATTCGCACATGAAAAAGTGACAAAGGGAGGTCTTAGTGGAAGAGAATTGTGGTTTTGATGAATACAGGAGTGTTCCATGTGTTCTTTCCTTAGTGGCAGTCAGGCTAGGAGGATGTTGATACTGTTTGCTTTCAAAGGATCCCACTGATAGGTGTCAGTGGGAACAGTGTGCATGCAAAAGAAGAATTTGTACCAATGTGGGAGTATTCAGTGTAAATATCATGGGCTAATGGGAAAGGTCTCTTAATCCATGTTCTTGACATGAATTTGGAACCTTTCAAAGTAAAGATGCCACCTAAGTATTTAGCCCATATTTTAGACAAGATCCAGTGCAGAGGACACTTTGGGAGTTTTACTCACTTCCAGGTAGATCTCCACCAAAGATAAAACTGCTCATTCCTTACTTTGGATTACTGAGGTTTTATGTATTAATTACTGGCCTCAATAACTTGGAATGCGTTAAAAAACACAGGCCAGATTCTCTCTTGCACCAAGATATGCTTGATATAAGAAGGAATAAGGCTATTAAGGATCTGGTTATGGCTTCCTTATTCTTAAGTTGCCACAGGTCCAACATCAGCTAGAGCAGCCTATGGGCTGCTCGAACTTATGAAAGCTGGCCATAGTCCCTGAATGACCTCTCTGGCAACTGTAAATTGCCATAGAGAAGCACACCTTAATTTCACCCCCTTGTGGCCCCTTCTTGGATCTGATAAATTCTTCACCCTTTCCCCCCCTCCCTCTGAACATACCACTCACATTTCGTTTTTCTTGTTTTGGTTTTGCTAATATGATGTGAACTATATGAATTAAGAATTATTGTGCATTACTACTTTATTTTAAATCCTTCTTTTTTCTTGACCAGGCATACCCTTGCACTAATGATAAAGAATGTGAAGTTGGGAGATACTGCCATAGTCCTCATCAAGCTACTTCTGCCTGCATGATCTGCAGAAGGAAAAAGAAGCGTTGCCACAGAGACGGCATGTGCTGCCCTGGGAACCGCTGTAACAATGGTACTTAAGCAACTCTTCTTGTTTTCCTTTTATATATGACAATGACTGGTTTAATGGCATATATTGAGAATATATGTAAGCAGAGGACATGTGTAGTAGTATTTCTGTTTGGGTTACCACAATTCCTTCTTCGGAGGAAACATCTCAAAAAACTTATAACACAGGGATTGTATAAGTATGTCATATTCTTTCTTCCTTATGATTAGAAGAGATTCTGTGATTTTGCTCTGCTAGAAAGAAACACGATTTTCAAAACTGTGTAGGCAACTGTATGCCTTATTTGTGGGTGCAATTATTTTGATTGCATGCTCAAACTGTATTTGCATGTGGCAATAGGAAGTTCGATGCATAACTAACCATTTAGAGTGTAGTCATGCAGTGACTGGTCAGATTCATGACTCTTGTATTAATGCAGTGCAGTTGTGTATCACACTAATACAATGTCAAACACACCAGGGGAATGTTTACTATTTTTTTAAATCCCCCTTTTCATTGAATTTTCTGTAACATCATAGTACATTTCTGTTCATTTAAGGTACTGTGAACCACCTCTCTGACCCCCCCATTCTTTTAGGTGTTTAGGTTTTTTTTAACAAAACCTATATTTCATTATTAAACTATGGGTGGCTGACAGATTACTTAAAATATGGATTAATTCACTGATTCAATAGCAAATTGGACAACCATTCTTTTTCAATAAATGTAAAGAACCAAATTCATCCTGGTCTTACTCCACTAAAATGACGCCTTGGAAGTTATAACTTATTCTTGTTATTGTTTATATTGCTGATGCCCCACCTGAGATTGAAGCTCCTGTTATAAGAGGATTTGGAGTCCCTGCTCCAAAGTGCCTTGAATCCAAATAAACAAGACAGACATATGGTGGGAGGGGAAATACACAGGCACAGAGAGATGCAGTGATTTGCTCAAGGTCACTAGCAGAGCTGTGAATAGAACCCAGGCCTCCTGAATTTCAGTTCATTGCCCTATTGACTGGACAGCACTGCCTCTCAGCCTCTACCACAACCTTCAAATAGGCCTTCCCATTTCTAACATCTCATTCCCATAGGTATTTGCATACCAGTAATGGAAAGCATCCTTACTCCACACATCCCTGCGCTGGAAGGACCACGCAACAAAAAAAACAGTCTTTATTCTAACAAGGACTTGGGATGGCAGAATCTAGGGAGACCACAGTCCAAGCTGTCACACATAAAAGGTAGGATTGCTTTTGCAATATAGTCCAGTTCGTTCACCTCGCTGTAGAAAGACAAGATACAGCAATGCAGACCAGGCTGACTTACAGTAATCTGCTATGAAATGTTGGGAGGTCTGGAATTGTCATCATCTGTATATCGCAGGAATTCACAGACCACAAATCAGTTATACTAATTTGCTTGTATATGTCACTCATAGCCTCTGTGCTTGGAATAGCATTTGTTCCTTTACTGTAAGCCATGTGTCAGATGTGGTGTGAAAGTGTATTTTCCAGTTGTGCAATCTGTGCAGGCCACACCTTACTTATCTTGCAATGATCATGCAATATGTAACACATGCCTTTGTGACCATGAGGCTTCATTAGTTGAATTTCTCCTTATCAGGCCTTACAGTAGATTGTATTGATATCCTCCTTGCACCTAACTCCCGCCACGCATTGGTGTTTATGCACTTCAAATACCAGCCGATGAGTATCATATCCTCTGTTTCTTAGTCAGCGTCGAGCCAGACCATTCTGAATCTATACTTTCACTCTGTCTCAGGCACTGAAATATTTTGGTTGCTTTTCTTAGGGCATGAAGGAGACCCCTGCTTACGATCATCAGACTGCATTGAGGGGTACTGCTGTGCTCGCCATTTCTGGACCAAAATTTGCAAACCTGTGTTGCATCAGGGGGAGGTGTGTACAAAACAGCGCAAGAAAGGCTCTCACGGCTTGGAGATTTTCCAGCGATGTGACTGTGCTAAAGGGCTGTCTTGCAAAGTATGGAAAGATGCCACTTATTCTTCTAAATCAAGACTTCATGTATGTCAGAAAATCTGAATGAGGATTGGAAAAATGTTACGAACAGACTGTGAATTTGTGTATTTGCATTGCAGCATGGTCGGAAATGAGGACTGTAAATAAACAAAGAATGGTTAAAGTAATGACTGTGGTAGGAATAGAAATCACCCCAAACTGCATTTGTTTTGAACGGGAGGTGAATGCGATGGCGGCGGTAGTTTTTCCATTATGCAACTTCTTTGTGTAAATAATTTTGACAGTTTGTGGGAAATGCTATTATAAAAAAGCACAATGGAAATTATTGACATTTATCAAGCTGCATGGTCCCATGACTTTTCAAGAGTTCAGTGTTAGGGGTGGGATAGGTTTCCACCATGGTAATAGACTGTTAAATAAATTGTATACAGCATATTCCAACACAAAGCAGTGCTTTACAGGAAGACTTTTTCTGTCAACACATTATTGGCTACTAAAATATTAGTGATAAATCGCAGCTGTTAGAGATGGGAATAAAAGTTACTGTGAATGTCCACACACCTTGTTAATCAGGGCTGTCACTTGAAAAAGGAAAGCACTCCTGCAGGGCAAGAGCGCTGGATTTTGCAGGCCCCAGTGGGATTGGCAAAATCTCACCACACAGTGATTTCAAAACACCAGTGGCAGTTCTTCTGATCAGAGGCATTTAAACAGGGTTTTTTTTGTTTAAAATATATATATAATTCTATAAATATTTAAACTGAAATGCCTTAATCGGTTCATCTTCAGTTACTATAATTAATAGCTTGTATTTGTCTCAGTATACTGCTAGCATACATAGGCTGAGCAGAAAAAGCAAAATATGTGCATGATGCATCCAGAATGATACCCATTCAGTTGCTCATTGAGCTACTAAATATAGTTTTCTTCTCAGAACATGCCTGCATTATAGATAGTTCCATAAAGATGATATTTGGAAAAGTTATGAACATCTGACTATGGAAGGTGATAACAGAAATTGTTTTGCAACCTTAACTATAAGAGATGCTGCATGCATCTGCTACAATTAGATTGCATGCTAATAAATTAAAAGTTTTATATTATAACCGTAACAATAGGCTGTTAGTGTAAATCTGGTTCTTCTATGGTTTGGAGAGGCTAAAATGGATTGGATTCACCTTACACAATCAGCAATTAAAAATTAAAAAGTTGACTTTTGCAAGCATCTCATCGCCTCTCCTAAAGAACAGACAGTGACATGTGATGCTATCATCTATGACATGCTGCGAATCATCATGAGATGTGACACAACAGCTTAGACTGAAAAGAGAACAGGTTCTGGTTGAATGCATGCTAACAGTTTGGATATTGTTGTGAACAGTGGATTCACACTGACTACAATGGCTAAAGAAATCTGTTAACATAACTACCCTGTTCGTGAACTGGCTAAAACGAAGGATGTCCACCATCTGACTTCTCTCTTAATGCCTTTGCACCTCCTCTTACTTTGCTCACTTATTTTAAAGAATGTTATCTGTGTAAATGTAAGTAAAGAGACTGGAATTTCTTTAAAAAACATCTGATTATATAATTAACTTACTGAAATATCTGTTTCCACATTTTATAAGACAATGGCTCTCCCCTTTGGTTAATCAGTTCCAAACAGCTTGGGCACAGCAGAGTAGTTGACTTTAATTGTGAAGACCAACTTTTGACCCCTCCCCCCCGCCCTTTATGGCACCTTTCCCCACCCTTGCATTTCTGCACCTGTGCCTTTTGTACAAATAATGGTTCAGATACATCTTCTGACTCAAACTTTCTTACTGGAAATCAGATCTGAACTACACTTCCTGTATCTCTGATAAGAATCTAAATTCCAACGTATATACCGGATTAAAGAGAATGATTTATAGGATAATATTTTTCATATGCAAGCCAGTTTTTATTGTTATAAAGGGAATGGTCTGTAGAAATAGGCTCTCATATTCCTTAAAAAGTGATGATCTGATTCCAATCTCACTGTCACAAGTGCTATATTACTGCAACTCCAGTGACTTCCATGGAGTTACTTCAGTGCAACTGAGAACAGAAATAAGGTCTGTAAAGTGAATCATTTCAGCAGAACAACTGAAATATAGAGGTCAATTCTGAAACCCTTACACCATAACAGCACATACATATAAGAGCAGTCTCACTCACTTCAGTGTGTCTACTCAATCTGAGTAGGAGGCTGCGGAATTGGTCTCCCCAGTGATTTGCATCTTATGTCCTGACTTCTGCATAACCTCCCCTTCTCGCCACAAAACTTAGTATTTGGAGTAATTTATTTACAGGAAATGTTTAATGAGATGTATTTTCTTATAGAGATATTTCTTACAAAAAGCTTTGTAGCAGAATATATGTGCTGCCTGATGACTTTGTAATTTAGAAAAATAATGTATAATAAGATGAAATATATTAAATGTCCTTTTTCCCAAAAATATTTACCCACATTCCTTGCCTGCTGTTTAAGTGTAGGTCTTTATTGAATGGGGTGGATTGAAAGATATACTCAGTATTGCGAAGACATCATGAGTCAGGCCCCAAAATAAGTAGATTGGCTTAAAAATCATTAGATATTTTTTAAAAATTGGGATTCTTTTGAGTTGCCATCTGGTTTCTGGATTTTTAGGGTGCTTTTGTTTCATATTTTCATATTTTTTACAGCACTGAGAGGGCTAGAAACTTTTTTTAAAAGCTGAGGTTTTCAGGCAGTCTCTTGACTGTAGGGGTTTTTAAAATAACACAAGAAAAAAAGCCTACCAAATATTATGAAACTTTCCATAAAAATCACAAGAGTTGGCAACACTGTATACTGTACAGGCTGGATGTTGAAGTCAATAGGAGTTTTGCCATTTACTTTAATACATGTGCCTAAAGAACAAAAAAAACATTTATTTTAGCTGCTCATTCAGGAAGCAGATTTCTACTTTTCAGTTAATGGTATCTGTTCACTATGATATGGTGGAACCTGTAGTAGATTTCCTCTCAGATATCTGTAGTGTCATTTATGCAACACTGACTTAAATGGGAACTGTGTATATGCAACTGAGAGGAGAATTTTCCCCTAGGTTTTCAAGAATAACTACTTTTAAAATAAAAATACCCCCATCTGCATGCATATAATATTCAGAGTCTAGGAAATCAAATAGAACAGCTGTTCAGATACCCAATGTTCACCGTGGTAAGAGAACACAGATAGAAAATAGCCAGAGATTGTACTCAAACAATATGGCATATTTATATTAATTACAGCATGTAAGTGCTAGTTAACTGAAATGTAGTCACAAAGATAGGCAACATCTTAGACCAGTCAAATGCTACCATAATGAAACAATAGATATGACAAAATCAAAGACTTCTACTGACAAATTGCTAATAAAGGGTCAAAGTCTGCTCTCAGGCAGAGCTGGTCAAATACTGCAAATGCCGTGTCTGTGAACGTTTGTTCCAGTTTTGAACAGCTGATCAGTTCCGCTATGTCTGTATCCCTTTTATTTGTTATTTGCAACCATTTGTGTGAATGGGTTTTCATTCACATGAATTCTTGGAGAATGGAATGTTCTCTTGTGAACAGTGGTGTACGTACAAAACCAAAAGGATTTGTTATCTATTATTTGCTATTAATTGTCTGGTATATGCCCTTTGTTAAACTCTTATTGAAAAAAGATTCATGGCCTGCTTTTCAAGACTGTGAACATCTGCTGCTCCCCATTACTTAAGTGGGAGTTGGCTTGCTCAATACAAGCCATCAATCATCCAATCAGGGAGCAGAAACACTGGCCACAGAAAACCATCACATACCACAAATAATAAATAGCATATAGCTGAAGTGAACAGCATGCGAAGAGCTCATAGGCTAAAATTTGTTTGTATAGAAACTGTTCAGTCAATATTTTGAATCAGAAATAAATGTTCTGAAATTGAAATTAGGTTGTGAACATTTAGAAAAAGAAGAAGAAAAAAGAACTGACTTTATTGAGTTGCTACCTGAATAAACTGAAGGCTGAATTTGGCTCCACCATGACAATGCAAAAGCCTAACATCATGAAACAAGTGTTGAAGAAACTGTTGCTATGCAACTGGGGTGTTCTAGTTATTGCCCCCAAATAGCCGCAGAGATGCAATCTCTTTTCAGAAATACTCATTACTTCTCTAAAATGAATACATTTTTACCGCATAATGGCATAACAGCATAGAAACATACATCACATCATATTACATACATAGTATATGAATTATTGCATCACCCACCTTTGTCTTGAGTGCATTGTATTGCATCCTATGCTATTTATGGATTTTAAACATTTTAAATGAAAGCAATTAAAATATTTCTATGCACTTATCCCCATAACTTCTGATATTGCAATATGGAGCACAGACCCTCCAAATGTGGCATCTGACTCCTAAAACATGGGTCAACATTTCACTCTGGTTTCTTATGTCCCTTACCATCCTCTTTCTATCCTGCCTTCCCTGCTCTTCACCTCACCTGCAAAAACTGCAAAATTTTGTTTTTCAGGTTTTCAAGATTTTTTTCTTGAAAACCTAAAAAACCTGTGTGGAAAAAAGTACAGAAAACAGACATTTATCAAGGAAAGTTCTGTTTCAGCAAAAAAAACAAACATTTTCCATCAAATTTTTTGTTGATTCTTTTTTTTAACCAGCTCTAGTCAGCAGATGAGGTTGGGAGAAGGGAAAAAATTTTCCTCAACAGTTTTGCTCTTTTCTGTTGGCCATTGTCACAGTTGCTGAGCAGCAGAATATTTCCTCTCATTCTCCTTGTGCCCTCTCATTGCTCTGCCAGTCGGCTGCTTACCTGCTCAGTGCAGCATAGTAGGAGATGAGAGAGAGACATAGGGAGTGATTGAAGGGAGGAGGGACAGGACAGAGGTTATCAGGTGCTTGGGGTATGGATTCCTCTGCTGACACTCCCTACACAAAGGCCTAAGGACAGGGAAGAAAGGGAGCTGCTCTGGTTGCAAAGCCCCAGTTTCACCGCCACCCTCCGGGAATGGGCAGAAGAGAATCTGCTGTGTGAGATCCCTGCAGATTACCCTTAAGGGCTTTCAATACAATACGAATGGAGTGGGATGGAAGTAAAGCCCAGAGAGGGGAACAGCGATTTCCTGGGTGGGAGGCACAAACTAGGAAAAAATCGTTTTAAAAATGTAAAGTCGACATTTTCCCCCAGCAGCACCAGGCATTGCTTTCTGGCCTATTCAAACCTCACTGTTTCTACAGGTCTTGGATGTGTCAAAACTTTTAAGAAAAACACTCCGTTTGGGCCGTTAGCATAGACAACAACCTGTTGGTGACCTGGGATTCCCAGTCCACCTCCTTCTGCTGAAAGGCAGCTGCAAAGGAAGGAAGAGAAGAAAGCAGGAGGTGGCTGCTGCTGCGCTGCAGAACTCCATCTGTTCCCTTCGCTATTACTCTCAGCACCACTGCTGTGACTGACCCTGTTGGAGATGAACATACGGTGGATCTCATTGGAAACTTGTTTACGCTGGCAGTTCTGTGTTATTTTTGGAGCTGCTATTGTTGTTGCACAAGTGTCAATGACTTATTTGCAAATGTCTGGTACAAATAAACTTCTTGTTGTGTACAGTACCAGCTTGCTCTATGACTGTTTAGAAGTTTGGTGCATGATGCATTTCTTAAAGCAGAGGAATGAATCTTTAAGTAGAAATTAACCTTTTGAAATGTACCAAGATTGTTTTTAAAGAAAAAGACAATTTAGAACTTAGATGCTAGCAAAAAATCCCCTACCCCACAATTAACCATAAAAATACTTTTCAAAATGATAGGCAGATTTCAAAGTTAGTCCTGGGCTCCCAGGTACACCTGGTACACAAATTCCCCATTGTTATTGTCAAAGCAGCTCAAATGGTGATTAACAAACCAAAAATGTTATGAATTTAGGCCCCCCTTTTTTTCTGGTGATCAATTCACAAAGCCTTTCTGAGATTGCATATGTTTTTCATCCATATTTGCTGACTAGTTTGGGCTAGTGATTTTTAGACTGTGGATGGTTTGCAAACAGATTGGTAACTGTTCACGACAGCTAACCAGAAATCACGAATTGTGAATAGCCTGGTACTGGTTCTGCTCCCTAACTGAGTGACTGACATTTTCACAGGAGAATAACAAATGTAAACAGTCATGAATAACACACTATATACACAACACAAATACATTCATGAATGCCAATGACAGGTCAAATATTTGGAAATAACCCCATGAGCGGCAGCAAATTCAGATCAAGCCATCTAGTTGCAAATATGTTTAAACCTATTTTCCTCATTATTTGAGCAGTTCTAGCTATTGTAGTAATATAGTTATATTTAAGATGGAATAAAAAATTCAATGTATGTGCTTTAAAAATGTGTTCAGTCCATTTGTTGGGGGGAAGATGAAAAGTGGCTGGATTTTAACCTTTCAAATATGGCATGGAGCTAGCCAACTGTCAGGGAGGAAGAGTTGCTTTGCGTGGTCCAATAAACTAGTGGTTTAAGCCATTTAAAAGTTATTATTGTTTGACAGTCAGTGCTGATTACCATTGCTACTGAATATAATGGCCATGCCTTTAAACTGGGTGGGGATGGGTGTTCATACAAAAAGTGATGTAAAGGACAATAAATCACTAAAGACAATGAAATTACACTAATTTGTGCGTGTGTGATTCAGTGGAGAATGAAATGAGCATATGTGCTCTAACAGAGGTTTTCCTTAGGTAGAAGACTGTAGCTCTGGAGCAGGAAAATCTGATTTCTGTCCCCCTGCTGCTATGAAGTTCTGAGTGACCACAGCATGCATCATACTGACAGTCTTGATCTAGGGATTTGTCAGGTTGTTTTTAATTTCAGCGCACTTCTGGACTTTCTTGTTCTGGCCAGGGTTGGAAATGGGAGCACCAAAATAGCATGAGCAAGGCTGTTCTCATAGTACTCACAGGAAGTAGAATCTTAGTACAAAAATTCCCATTAGCGAGCCTGTTTTCATCAGATTTCCAGCTCAAAATTTGCACTCAGAAGGTTCAGATACTTTAGAGAAGTATACAGAATTCTGGAAATTTATCCAAATCAAACTCCTACTGTCAAACCTTTTGAGGTTCGCCCATCACAAAGCCTCTACAGGATATGCATTGTTATACAATTTTGATTATACATGCAGCATAGTATGCCTCCAAAACCTGAAAGTTAAAAATATATAATGCTGGTAGTAAAAGTTAGAATTGACATGTAACCATTTGGCAATGTGAACTGGTATTGTTTTCACAGTCAGTGCATAATTTATCCAGTCAAGGAAAAAAATACACCCTTAGTGTAAACAGGCACAACTCTAGCACAACCTAACCAAGTTCTTGAGTGACACCTAGACTACACAAACATTCCAACACCATCTGTATATATGCTGTACTGTAGTATACCATTCGTCATCCACAACTAATGCAATTTGCCTTTTGTGTGTTTGTGGGGGTGGACTATTTCTTGAAGATAAATGTTTGCAAAGAGGCAATTCGTCTCATGACACCATAAACCTGTGCTTCTGATATCATAATTTCTGTGCCAGGAATGGTTTTGTTACCATCATCAGGGAAATAATTTCTTTGAACAAGCAAACAAAAGGAGGCTCTTCATGAAGAGATTTTTCGGTACATACAAAGATTTAAATAAATTAGTAATAGATTTTAATGTAGGCTTAAAAATGGTTTTTGAAGGGTTATTAAAACTCATGCTTCAAGACTTCAGCCAATCTAGCTATAAGGTGTTAAGATTCATAGAAGGCAAATTATCCCACAACTGCCTACTGTAGGGTTTCTTGCATGGTCTTCTGAAGCATTTGGTGCTGGCCACAGAGAGAGAGGATAGTAGACTAGATGGAACTTGTGTCTGACCCAGCATGGCAATTCGTATGTTCCGATGTGCTCTGTGGCAAGCTGGAAGAATCTAAATTATAGAACAGGGGTGGCCAAACAGTGGCTCCTGAGCCGCATGTGGCTTTTTTACAGTTAAAGCGCAGCTCACGGAGCCCTGCATGCCCCTTCCCCCCATTCTCCACCTACCAGACCTACCTACCTGGGGGAGGTACCTGCCAGGACTCAGGGTGCGCCTACTGGGGCTTGGGACCCAGAGACCCCGCTCCCCTCAGGACAGAATCCCTGAGCCCCAGTACCTTGCCACAGGGCAGAAGTCCCGAGACTCAGCTGGCACGCCCAGCTATTGAACTTCTGGAGATTATTGTATATGGCTTGGAAGGTCAGTAAATTTAGCAATATCCCCTGGTTTTTGTTTCACCTCAGTGCAGCAAACTGAAAATGTTATGATGGCTTTGGGTTTATTGAATTAAATAGCAAAAGGAATAATACAAATAGTACCTATCAATTGTTATTTATTTTGATATTACATTCCAGTTATATTACAATGCCCCCCAGTTTTCATTGCGCCAGAGATTTTTTTTCAACTAGAACACATAACCGCTGTACGGGATACTCCACACCCATCCCTGAGGCGTTAAAGATGGCTAAGTGGGCCAATTAACCACTTAAGCTGCACCTGGAGGAGGAGCCAGCGAGCAACTAATTAAAGGATTAAGCTCAGCTGGGTAGGAACAGGCAGAGCTTGTGAGAAACAGATAGCTGAGAGCAGGCAGGGCCTGGAGGAAGGAGATCTGCAGTCACTCTCTTTGTGGCTGGGGATCGTAGGAACAGGAAGCAGTCTAGGGAAACAGCTGCAAAGGGAGGATAGTGCAGACCTTAGCTGCTGGTTGTGCGGGTCCCTGGGCTGGAACTTGGAGAAGAGAGGGCCTGGGATCCCCTAACAGCTAGTGGAGAAGTAACACTATTGAGATGCAGTGAATTGGAAGCCTGTGTGGAATGGCTGGTACAGAAAGACTTTGGTACACAAACCCTCATCCCCAGAAGGGGAAAACTGCAGTGACCTGTCTGGAAGACAGGGGTTGAGCCTTGTGAGGGAAAGAGACAGAGTGAGCACCTGCAGGAAGGGGCATCAGACTGAATGACCTTCTCCCCAGCGGTGGCTATAAGGGGAGGGTTTCTGGTGGTGAGTATGGCTCCTTGTGACTCCATGTTCTAGAAATTGCTAGAAGGGGAGCTGGAGGTTTTGAAAGCACCGCAGGGAACATTCTGGTCGTCTCACATGTTTGGGATAAATACATTAAATGCTAAAGTGATCAGCAGTGAAATACTCAAGATAGCATTGTTATTTAAATTCACGGTAGAGACAGTGTGTTGAATGCTGTAGTTCACAGCTCTCTGAACTAAAGCTGCTCAAAAACCAGTGACTATTTTGCAGTGACTTTTTTTTTTAAATTTGTTTTCTATTTTATTTTTAAAAAATCATTTCATGGGCTTTGATTTTTATTTAAATTTTAACCAGCTCTCTTGGTTGAAAAATACATTTTAAATTAAAAATTCTTTGGGTCCACTTCTGTGGTTTTTTTATTTTGGGGGGTCAAAGTAGAGTTTTTTGGACAAAACATTGATTGAAAATTTGAAATTCTGGAAGTTTCCTCCAGCTGTATTCAAAACTATTGTTTCAGACTGCAGGCAGACTTAGGGAGACAACACTGGTGTATGCTTTGCTTAATATTTTCAAGGCTACCCTCACAAGCACTAGAAGCCACTTTTAAAAAATAAAAAGGTTCTGGAGCAAAACTCTGCTGCAATGAATGGATTCTAATATAGAAAAAAACATGGTGTCTGTATATATTACACTTAGTGCTACTAGGAGTTTAAGTTTGTACTGCAGTGTTACAGTAGTTATTTTTCAAATGTTTCATAAAATGAATATTGTTTGTGAGGGAGCTGAAGGAAAGGTAGATGCACAGAAAGGAGACTGTTCTAAGAAGTATAAGGGGTATCCTGGAAGATGGCATCAGCAGGAGAGTGGGGAAAATATTAGGCAGGAATAACCGCACTGCAATGCAAATAAGTTTGTAATAACAAACGCAAGGCAGGCGCTGTTAAGTATGGAGTGGTATCATTCAATTAATCTCGTCACAAAGACAGTGGCCAGATCCTCAAGGTACCTAGGTGCTGTTCTGCTCAGCACTGCAATATTTTTCACCTAGATGGCCTGCCAGTTAGTGCAATCCTCATCCCAGAGCTAGGCAATCAGGATTCCTAATTCATGGGGATAGTTAGGAGCCTAAGAAAGGGATCCTCAAAGCCAACAAGCTGAGCAGGGAGCCAGCGAAGCCAGCCAGGAGAGAGGCAGAGAGAAGAGAGAGAAGCCACTTTCGTCACTAAGTGGCTGACCTAGTGTGCCAGGCTGACAGGCCTGAGAGAGGCACCTCAGCCACAAACCCTCTTCTGAAATTGGGCACCTAAACCAGGTCAGCCACTTAAGTGGTCTGTGCCCTAATAGCTGAAACTCTTTCTCCTGCTGCTGTTCAATACCTCTCTCTGTCATGCTACATTTCCCTGTGCCCCCAGATATCTCTTGTGGGTTTGCTGTGCTACCTCTGCACCCCCATCTACTCGTGACTTGCATCCAGCCCTTCTGCTGCAGGGACTAATAGGTCTCAGGTCTGAGACCTACTCAGAGCATACCTACAGGATCGGGCCCCAATGGTGAGATAAGCATCCCCACACCTAGTTTGAGAATCCCACTTCAGGGCCTCTGGGGCTTTGGTTTGAGTTAGGATTCCAAACAGCTTAAGAGCTGTGGGGTCAGGGTGAGCCGCAAGTGCAGAAACTTGGGTCCCTAGCAGGACTTAGGCACCTGCATGGTTAGGCAGCAGCGGAGTGACAGGTTTTTGAAAATGGCAGTGGCACCTAAATACATTTGAGGAGTGGGCCTGTCTCCTAGTAAAACAAAGCGCAGGAGAACCTCATACTCCTGGTTTAAATGAGGGCCTGATCCACAGCGGTCAATAGAAAGACTTTGTCCATTAACTTAGATAACCCACTGAAGCCCTAAATATCTTACAAACCACATAACTGGAGAATGAAGTGGAGGGATGGTCATAATCCTTCAATCAAACAGTAAAGGAAAGGAGGCAAAACACCCTGAGTGGTAGAACCACTGACTACTTTCTTTTGGCTATATGTAGCCTTAACGGTAACATTTTCAGGTGTATCTCACTTGACAGCAGTTAACTGTCAGTTAACAAAAATCCTACTAGATTTGCCATTCCTATCCTGTGAAACCAGATGCCTTTGGTATAGCTAGGATTACAAAATGCTCCTAAGGCAATATGGTAATTTAAATTACATTTTGCAGACAAGTGAGGTGAATATGCTGTAGATGGAGATCTCAGTCAGCATTTTTTTTTTTAAATAAATGATTCGTGACAGTCATGTGCTAAAGATGTTTTTCAGTTTCAAGTTTTAATCTATTGTGTGGAAAATGCAGCAGTCTAACTCAGACCTGTTGAACAGAGACCACAAGGATGTGAATTAAAAATTGTCTGTCACAAGGGGGGTGGGGACAGACGCATACTTGGCTGGCTGGCCGGCCAAGTGAGGAGCAGGAGTTAGTTAATAGTTCTGTCTAGATTTCTTTCATAATAAAGAAGGGAGAAGGAATAGAGCTCTTTGTCAACTTAATTTTCAGTCTCTGACCTTTCACCTGAATCACCCTGGTTTGAATCCAGCGTCACCAAAAGGACTGGAACTTATTCTGATGATGTGACAGTAACATTTTCTTCATGTGCTGAGTTTGGCAGCATTGGCTTCAGTCCCAAAGAACTAGAGCTTCTAGCACAAATCAGTTTTGGTCCAACTGGCAGTATTTGCTCTCTCAAAAAGAGGCCCAATGTGGAAATAAACCAAAGAGAACTTTTTTTTTTTTCCCTATTGACACGTAGGCTCTCCAAGGGCCTGGTCACACACAGTGAAGTTAATGAGAGCTTTGCCATTGACCTCAATAGGAGCAGGATCAAACCCAAGTAAAATGGCAAGGTACATGGTGGTAAGGTATGTGGAGAAGCCTGTAGTGTTCTGCACTCCACTTGACCTGTGACAGGAGGAGGATTGACACTTTTAGCCTTATCAAAGCATGAAACAAGCTTTCAGAAACACAACATTTTTCATCTAGCAAAGCAGAATGATTTCATTTGTGGCCACCACAACACAGTCCACAAGGAGACGTGATGAATAAGCTGAGAGATTCTGTTCAGCAGACCTGTTGACTTTTCATATGTGGGGAAGAGTGAACTGTTCTAGTGTTTGTTAGAAATTTATGCATTTGCATGTTTCCAGACAGCCTGCTGTAATATCCTCTAACCCATGATGATACAATTTCAGCACAATGCCCTAGAGGCTTGATGCACAGGATCCTGTTTATGCTAAACCAACTCACACAATTGATTCCCTGCATGCCCAGCTGAAGATTTACAGTAGTGACTGACCTATGTGCTCATTGTGGCTATGAAAGAAAGTGGAAGAAACGGCAATAGACACACTAAGGTTTGCAACTTAGGAAATCACAAAATGCTATGAAATATTTGAGGGAGATTTTCAAAACTAACCTCCATTTGGCACACACAAATTCAGGGCACCCTGCATTATGGCCTTTGAGCCTAGTTTGGGGTGATACATTTCCAGGGGTGCTATTTCTATTGATCACTTCAGCCCATCACTGTAATAGTGGAGTCCTTCCACAGAGAACTAGCGACTTCACTATTGCGATCAGAAGAGTTTATGGACTTTCTAGCCCTTTTTGAAGTAAAATCTCTGCTTGGAAGTAGGATTTTAATATTTTGTTTTAATTTTATTAATTTTACTTTTAAATGTTTTCAGATTAGTTTTTTTTTGTTTGTTTGTTTTCCGGTCATTTCTTTTCCTGTTGGTTGGCTGGGGGTTTGGGGCTGAAGGGGAGGTCTGGTGTGTGAGCATCATTCTTGCACTGTAAAGCCAATTTGCCTACTCTCCTCCTGAAACTTTTTCTTGTATTTCTTCAAGTTCTGCACTTTGGGACAAACTCTGCTTCCAGTTATGCTCAGGCAGTTTCATGGCACTCCATGCAGTTGTCTAGAGCAGTGGTTCTCAACAAGGGGCACGTGTACCCCTGGGGGTACGCAGAAGTCTTCCGGGGGTACAGTAACTCATCTAGATATTTGCTTAGTTTTACAACAGGCAATTGCACAGTCAGTGCAAGCACTTGCACAAAAAGCACTTGCACAGTCAGTGCAACTAAAATTTCATACAGACAATGGCTTTAGACTGCTCTATATACTATGTACATACAATATTTATATCCCAGTTGATTTATTTCATAATTACATGGTAAAAATGACTCAGTAATTTTTCAGTAATAGTGGGCTGTGCCACTTGTATTTTTATGTCTGATTGTGTAAGCAAGCACTTTTTAAGTGAGGTGAAACTTGGGGGTACGCAAGATAAATCAGATTCCTGAAAGGGGTATCGTAGTCTGAAAAAGTTGAGAGCCACTGGTCTATTGTATAAGAACAGACCTTGGATATATCTACACTGCAGCTGGGAGGTGTGATTCTCAGCTCAGGTAGATATATATACATGCACAAATAGTAGTGTGGCCATAGCAGTGTAGCTGGTGGCCCAGGCTAGCTACCCAAGTACAGTCCTGTCCAACCCCTGATCTCATACTGCCTGGGTCACCACCCATGCCACCATAACCATACTACTATTTTTAGTTCACTACTTACATGCACCAGCTCTGCTTGATGTCTACCTCAGCTGGATATCACACCTCTCAGCTGCAGTGTAGACATACCCTTTGTCCTGTGTGTACAACCTAGTTTAGAGGGCTTTTGTTTGTTCAGTGGATTAATGAAATCTTCCAAATTGGGGGGAGGAATACAATTTCTGTGACCCCCCTAGTAACAATTCCTGAAAGGCTTTTAAATACCCATTAAATCTATAATTTCCCAGGATCAGATCTAATGCTAGCATCCTTTGGTTTTTAATCATCCATGCCAACTTGCTCTCAGTGATAATAAGAGAACTTTCCCCACAAAATCCTTTAGTAAATTTAAATTCAGATTTTTAATTTCTAACAAGCAGGTATCGCTTGTTAAATACTATCTTTAAAACAAGATTTGTAAGGATAATCTTTACACTGATCTTTCCAAAGTCTCATCTGACTTTGTACACTGTTTCAGTTTGCCATAGCTTCCACCATGAAGATGTAGATATAAATTTGCTCCATAGTACTTTTACCCATAAAGAACAGTAATCATTTCTTGCATCACATTTTTGTCCTGCAGTAGAATGCTATTCACTAATCATGTCCGTGTACTAGGTTTAGGGAGATCAAAGGAGGAATTCCATAATGAGTGCTTGATCAAAGAGTGTAATGTAACCTATTTTGTAATCAGTTTTATTTTGGGGGAGGTCTAGTCTAGTAAAAATACATTCTAGAATGACTGGTAATAAAACAGAATAAAAAGAGATCTCTGAAATGGTTTGCTCTTTCCAGGCGTTGCATGTGTCTTTCGTCTCCTTCAATACACTGAAGATGCCTAACAGAAGAAACGAATCTACAGCATCTTCTGAGTACATGTGGTTCAGCATATTCTCCAACAAATAGCCCAGCATGAACTTTTTCAACAAATTCAAATGAAATAGAGCTTGCATATAACATAGCAAGGGTTAAGTCCCCAATTTCTCCCATAACTTAAATTAACTAGCTTTCCTTTTGTATTTGAATGGGATTTGAATAAGATGTTGACCTATTTGAAGTCGGAATTCTAGGAAGAGAAACTTCTCCAGAGCAACCTGATTTAAAGTATTAATGCTCCTTTGCTGCTAAATGAGCTTCTTAACAGACACAGTTTAAATTAGGGCCAGATTTTCAGAAGTGATCAGCTCCTGCTCCAAAAATGCCATGTACTTTGAATGACAATGTGAATCTGGCCATTTGATTTAGGTGTGTAAATTAGATCTGTCTGGAGCTGAGCTTTTCTCAAAATCTAGCCTTTAAGCTTTTGTTCTTTCCCTTTAATAAGGCGATTCAGCCATTTTATTAAACAAGATACCCCTGTAATTGATTGTGGTTGTCCATGACAGAGACTTTTTGTAACTGTTTTGAATTTGTCTAAATGCTGGTATACTAATTTACTGGGTAAACCAAACCATCCATCTAACTTTAAAAAATGCTCATTTCCCTTACAATAAAAACATGAGTTGCCAATACATACGAGCAGACTAAGAAAATATAGTATGTAAAATGGATAAGAAAATCAAAATACAATGTCACACAGTATCACACTGGATTTCAAAAGCAATCTCCTAGCAGGCGCTACAGGAAAAAAGGAATAAAAGCAACAAATGAATGGCTTAATCTAAAGGCTATTGAAGTCAGTGGGAGTCCAAAAGGCTTTGGATCAAACCACAAAACAAACTAACTACAGTAATTGAAAAGAAAGATAATATAAATTGGAGCACCATGTGATAAAGCACTGACTTGTAGTTTGACTAGCCCCTGGTAATGAGGCCATCTTATATTTATGCCCATAAATCCTTTATTACATCACAGATTCATTAAAGTACAACTTTGCATGTATTGTATGCCAAATATTCAAGCTGGCAGAACAGCTGTAGGAGCAGTTTATTCAGGGACTGCTGCACTAGGAAGGGAGAGGTCAAAGGAGATCCTGCTGCTGTGGCCAACCCTCTCCCTGCAGCATCTCCCAGACCCAGAAATGTGCAAAACACTCCTCTGTCCCCTGCCATGTGGCTTTAAGAAAAGAAACTGCAAGGAGGCACCAGCTAGAAGCCAAACCCAGCAGAGAAGCATCTAAAGCTGGGACTGATGGACACTGATAGGATTTTCCACAATTTTTACTGGATTGTCTCTGCCCTGTGCTGACTGGTAGTTTGCTCCAATCCCATACTGCCCCGTCTCAATCTCTTCACCTCAGTCTCACTCCACATTGCCTGCCACTCATATCTTCCTCTTCACCCCTGCTCTGACCCCTCACTTCTCTCCTTTTCCTTGCCTTGTCTTTCTGTGTAGCTAATCTTCTAACACATCCACTCTCCCACCCTCAAAAATGGCAGAACTAACATGCCCGTTGTCACCATCACATTGATTGCTCTGCTTATGTGTTCTTATCCTTTCCCCTACTCCCTGCCTCTCTTGTCTATTTAGAATGTAAGCTCTTCAGGGTAGGGACTCTATTACTAGTGTTTGTACAGGACTAGCACAATGGGACCATAGTATTGGTTGGTCCATTGACACTACAACAAATAACATGCCTTACAATTATCTATCAGAGGAAACTCTGCAAGAAGAAACTCACAGGGGGGCTTCCTTTTCATGGGCCGTCTCCCACCGGACTTTCTGTGGAAGGGATGATCTCATCATGGTGAGATCTATTAAAGTACAAACATCTCACAAGATCAGTGGTGTAAATCCCATATCGTCAGCCATTTAAGCTGTACAAATAGCTTAGAGTGCAGTCCTTCATTGGTAGTGAACTAGATGACCTAATAAGTTGTTTCCATTTCTAATGTCTAAAATCCTTTGATTTGCCTCACCTAGAAATCAGAAAGTGCAGTGGCAATATTCAATCTCTTGCAGACATAGCAAGTGGAAGACAGAATCCACTTTAAGAATCTCCCACTTTTGGCTGTTTAATGTTGCTTAAACTGAATTGTTCCATAAATGGTTAGACACGCTTGATAATGTGACTATAGCGATGGATCTTGGACATATAAAGTGTCACAGATATCCTCATTTAAATGCATGTCTGCCAAGAGTCAATGACCCATTCCTTAAAATGTGATGTAAAGTCAAAAATCACCAAAATTCTGCAAATCTTTGAAAACATCTGCAGAATTTGCCAGACCTTTCTGCACACTTCTAATTGACCTGCAATTACTTAGTATAATTTTCCATTATGCACTTTTTAAAAACTTACTATGTAGTCTAAAGTGTTTCTGCCATATTCTGGAAACATTGGAATATTCCCCATAATTCTCTTTAAAATCAGAATTTCCCAACACCATTTACCAAGTTTTTCAATATTTTCCCAGTGATCTTACCCATTAACTTCTTATTGCTCACTTACAGCTTTTCAGGACTCTCACTTGTACCGATCATCATTCTTCCATAAATTCCTGTGCAGCAAAGACCAAGGCTTCTAATTGTATCAGGAAATCTCTGTGCATATCCTTTCTCCTGTTGGAACACTGCACCATTCCTAAGCCACTAATAAAACTTGTAGTAGAATCCTCTTCTGCAAGTCCATTTAATTTCATGTTCTCAGTCTTCAGGTTTCTTGATTTATCCTTCCTTGGACTGTTTCTTTCTCCTTCATATGAAGACAGCCCTTTTGATGTTACCCGCAATATCCACAGACTCTATGGGTTTTAATCTCTTGTCTTGCTTCAGGTTTCAGAGCTTCTCTCCCTTTTGCCCCCCACACATTGATCAAGAGCTCCCTAGTGAAAGATCTAGATGCCTGTTTAACTACCGTACTCAGTGTTTCAAAATCGTTCGTCAGGACTTGGATTGTGGCCATCAGAATCTGGATATTTTGGGTCATGCAGTTACTCTCATACTTTCTTCACCCCCTGCGTCTGGAAGACAGATAAATCCTCCAGTATCTTGTTTAATCTTATCTCATATTAATTTTAGTTATGAGGATAAGTTAAGAGCTGATTCCTGGCTATTAAGCTGAGCGAAGCTGAACTGGATTCAGGGGTCTGTGACGTGTTGCGTTACCACAAAATGGCGTTTGAGCAACATGTCCTGAGATTGGTGGGATGGTAAACTGTGCTATCAAGATCTTTACTATATTCTAAACTTCCTTGACTCATAGTAGGCTTGGCCATTGTCATTCTAATAAGTTAGCCCTGTGCCTGTCTATATTAGCTCTTAGTCAAATGCATGAGCCATTTGCATGATTGTCAGTGCAAACTTCCATTACTAAAACCCATTAAATCCCAAGGCTTTCATTGTCATAAATGACAGCTGCATTGTCCTAAATATGCATCCTGTGCTGCTGAGTAGACCAACTGTTAGGGCCTCCAGAGGAGTCTATGCATTCAACTCATTGCTATTAATTCACTGGGCTCCTTCCCTTCATTTCACATTATTAGCACAATTCACTGAATGTAACTATGTTACATTCAAACAATTAAACCCTTTTGAACGGGGGGGATGTCGTGGTGTTGCAGATGCCTACATCTGCTCATATTCAGGTTTTTATCTCCATACAATCACCCATCCTTGTTTTGGGGGTTGTTGTTTTTTTAAAGTACACGGGCCAGAGCCTAAGCTGCTGTAAATCAGTGTAGCTCCATTGACTTCATTGGATTTAAACAGGCTGTCAGTCTGGCCCATAATATCCTCCTGAGAATGGTGGAACTAAGGGGGATGAGTGTCCCAAAAATGTAGTCAACATGTAGTCAACAAGTGAATATTTAGGAGCAGAATGAAAATATTCTACTTGTCTATTCTGTTAATTAGCCATGATGAAATAGCTCACATGTATCTTCTGCCATATGATGCAAACAGTGCTTTAATTGCCTGACAACAGGTAAGCTACTGAACCCAGTGGCAGTTGTCAGAGGACCGAGATGTGTAGGGTGGAGTCCAGAAGGTGACAAAAAGACAGTGGAGAAGCAAGATGGCCAATAAGGGCTGAGCAAAGAGAAAATGGTGAAGGAAAGGAAGGGTGACAGAAGATGGAAGGAAAGGGGACAGAAGCAGAGAACAGCACATGGGAAAGAAAGACGGGAGAGCTAGAGACAAATGTAAGACCTCCTGCCTGAAACAGGACCTCTTGTCAGTTTGTTTTGGGAAGAAAGGAATAGAAATTGAATAAGAACTCAACCGCAATAAAAATGGTAGGAAACCGTACAGCTAAAATGAGCCACCGAAGAAAGGCTATTCGTTTCCATTAGTGGAAGGGAAACATCATGACAAAGGAAAGAAAATATTGATGTGTAGTTATGTATGATGTGGGTACACAGAATCACTGGTAAACAAAATGCTAGTCTCAAACTATCCTAAATTTAGTGAGATGCAAACTCAGTGTTATGTATCATGCTTTGCTCATTCAACAACAAAATCTTTAAATAGTTTTAATTAAACTTAGCATTTCGGGATATTTAAAACACTCATCCATTTGAAAGAAAAAAATGGGAAAATAACATAGGGTGAACTCCTGGACCTATTGGCGTCAATGGGAGTTTAAAATTCCTTTGAAATAAAGGGGAAGAGACTTTATGCACTACATAGTCTCTGGTTATGATGATTTTTAGGGTAGTATTTGACACCAGGGGGCATCCATTAATGAAATTTTAAAAAATATTGAGAATTACAACTTTTTTGTTTTAAGCGCTATAAAGTTAAAAACTAATGCCTCTATCCTGGAGGTTACTCTGTAGTTTTGGATCGTTGTGATACCCCCCCCCCCCCCGCCAATGGGCAGTGGGATAAGGGAGAGGGGACTTCACAGAATTGTGACAAATTGCGATGACAAGGCCAAGTGAGTAGCTTGTAATTCAGAGGAATGAAGTGAAATCATTGGGAGGGCAAAAAAGACAGTGTTTATACAATTGCTTTGTTGGTATAAACATACATCTCCAAGGTGGCTGTATGATTTCATTTCGAGATGGGGAACAACTCCTTGGGTCATCCCATCTCTGTTTTTCATAATACTTCTACTAGTGTTTTGTCCAGTCTAGGTTTAAATGTGTCACTTGGAGGGACTTTCTAACCCTTTATTTAGGAGAATATCCCATGAGCTTATAAATCAATGTGAGGTAGTTTTTCCTGGTACTCAGACATTCTTAATTTTATTCTGTTCTCACTTACATCCTTTTGTATTCTCCAGATATTTCTTTTCCTTGGTGAGATGAATACCCATCAAATATTTGTAGGTTGTCACCCATAGTCATCACTGAACCAGTCTACATTTATTTTAATCTCTCCTCATGTAGTAAGTGACTCCCTGCTGCCCCTCAAACATTTTGAATGTTCATTAAACTCATTCCAACTTGTCAATCTTTCTAGAGGTGTCCAGAAATGAACAGAAAACAGTAAGAAAGACATGATCATATAAATATTCTTGGATCTGATTCTTTTTCATGTATAATAGAGTAATTCTTGCTAACCGTGGTAGGAGTCAATCTTATTTTGGAAAGGGAGTTTCATTAATTTATTTAACTGAAAGCATGGTAAATCTTCACCATGAATCTCTCCTAATGGCTCTTCAAAATTCAGTAATGAAAACTCGGAGCAAAAACCAGGCATTAGTTGTAACAATAGAGAAATATAAGTAGATGCAGCATTTTGCCCCAAAAGTTTACAACTAAATTAGTCATACCATATACTAGGTAAGTATTCAAAAAAGTAAAGGGGTGCAGACACCATTATTTCCATTACTGTAGCATCTAGGAGTCTTAGTCAAGGACTGTGCTAGATGCACTCCAAAGACAAGAATAAAAGGTGGTCCCAGCCCCAAAAAGCTTACAATCTAAGTATCCGACAAGTAACTACTGATACAGACAGGCAGATGGGGAGAGTAAAGGAAACGATGAGTCTTTATTGGCCATCCTGATTGGCAGTGGTATCAGCACACTGGCAGCCTAACTGTTGCCAAGTTTTTTTTGGTAAGCATTATGGCAAAGGAGGGTTTTAAAGAGAAATGTGTAGAAGGATAACATGGAACTGTAGCTAAGATCTGTGTTAGGAAGGGTTGCACACGCCAGAGGAAAGATTTCTCTTGACTCATAAGAAATGGGAGGGAATGCCAAACATGGTCTGGCATGCTAACACCTGGGTGAGAAAAGGTAAAAGAGTAGTTATATGGAGGAAGGTTCTGAGAGAGGAGTGAGTGAGCATATTCTTTAAGGGCATGATCCCAAATCCATTGATACCAATGGAAGTATTCATTAACTTCGGTGAGATTTGGATCAAGCCCTAAACACACAACTTGTATACTATGGGTGAAATTCTGGGCCCACTGAAGTCAATTGGCATTTTGCTAGAATTTCCTGCTATGTGTATATATTGTAAGTCCAATAACAAGTTGTGCCTAAAACAGCTGACTAATGTGATTAAGCACCTCCAAATACTGGGCCTGATTCTGATCTTGTCACACTGATTTTACACTAGAATAACTCAGCTGATTTTAAAAAACAAGCCTATAATTGGAAAAAAATCATTTCTTCAAAACACTTCTTTAAATGGTTACGAAGGCAACTGTGTATCAGAACCTCAATTATCAAATGTCTTTTATCAAATATTGCTTTATCATACCACCTAAATTAAAATCTTGAGTTGAAAGACCCTAAATACGTTTTAGAGCCACAGTCAGTCAATAAACTGAAGTCAGTCCTCACTGAGATGGTTTGAATGTTCTGCAGTTATTCATTGAACACAAAACAACTCCATTTGGCACAATAGTTTCACTGGATTCCTCCCCAAAGGAGCAGATTCACTCTCTCTAATTCCAAAAAAAGGATGTAGTAATGAAATGAACTATCCCAGGCCAGAAAATGCAGGTGTGCATTGTGCTATTGACACCCAGTGCTGAGTCCACAGAGAACTACAGCCAGAAATGTCGTCCACACCCAGAAGTCTCTCTCAAGAATTAGACAAGAACTGTACCCACTCCCCACCAAACACACACTTAAAAAAAAAACTGGTTATGTTGTTGCTTTCCCCAGTTTGTACTTTCTCTTAGGCAGCCAGTTTACCTGAATAACACAATCCTTAAACAGTTGTTAATTTAAAAAATCCAATTTCACAGAGGCTTCTTAAAATGTTTTTGAAGTGTTCTAGTTGGGCTACCATTTATTCCATGTGATACTTCACACATTGCTTGTCCCAGACTAAGACAAACCAAAAGAGTTGCTGGGACAAGAATCTTAAAGCAGTCATTTCAAATACTAAAGGAAATAGCTTCTGAAGAAGTTCTCTCTCATGCATACACAACTACCATGTCCTACTTTCTCTTTGGCCTCTTTGAAGGCTAATTTGTGAACCCCTAACTCATAATAATGAGCAGTCATTCTCACAAGCAGTTTCATAGAGTCAATGGAACTACTGGGAGTAACTAGTCAATACTATCAGTAAAATGGGTTCACAATAATGCCATTAATAGTCCTACCCACACTGGATGGGATAAAGACGTACATGTTTAACTTCTGATTATACTGGACCTATGCTTCAATCTACGCACACACTTCAGCACTAGCTGGCATTCAGTTCCATGGCGCTACCTCAGGAGTCTCTTCCTTCTTTTTAAAAATAATTTCACACTGACATGTTTCAGAGTGGTAGCTGTGTTGGTATGTATCAGCAACAAGGAGTCCTTGTGACACCTTAGAGACTAACAAATTTATTTGAGCATAAGCTTTCATGGGCTAGAACCCACTTCATCAGATGCATGGAGTGGAAAATACAGGAGCAGGTATAAATACATGAAAAAATGGGAGTTGCCTTACCAAGTGTGAAATGAGGAATTATAACATTCAAAAACAAGTAGAACACTTCAATCTCTCTGGTCACTCAATAACAGACCTAAAAGTGGCAATTCTTCAACAAAAATACTTCAAGAAAACAGACTTCAACGTGAAACTGCAGAATTGGAATTAATTTGCAAACTGGACACCATCACGTTAGGCCTGAATAAAGACTGGGAGTAGTTGGGTCATAAAACCTAAACCTAATTTCCCCCTACTGTTACTCACACCTTCTTAACAACTGTTTGAAATGGGCCACTCTCATTACCACTACAAAAGTTATTTTTCCTCCCTTGGTATCCTACTGTTAATTGAATTGTTGAGTTAGACTGACCTCACACTTGGTAGGGTAACTCCCATCTTTTCACGTATTTATACCTGCTCCTGTATTTTCCACTCCATGCATCTGATGAAGTGGGTTCTAGCCCATGAATGCTTATGCCCAAATAAATTTGTTAGTCTCTAAGGTGCCACAAGGACTCCTCGTTATTTTCACTCAGTTGAGTTGTGGGTGGTAGGGGGATCACTGAAAGCTAAATCATCCTTTTCCATTTTTAAAACACAATGATAGTAAAAAACTCTCCAAATTAAATTCACAAATCCTCATTTACAACTGATGACAACATTGATTTATTTCAATTAGGCCCCAGTTCAGCAAAGGACTTCCGCATGTAGTTTAACTTTAATGTGTAAATAGCCCAACTGAAGCCAAAGGGACTGCTCATGGGCTTAAGTGATTTGCCAAATTGATGCCATAGACTGAGAACTCCCTAGGGCAGAGATTCTGTATTCAATGGTGTGGAGTTGTCATTTTGGTTGGCATCAGAGTACAGCACAAATAGTCACAAAAAAGTCTCTACAATTGCGGGGACAAAAGGGAGAGGAGGGCAAAATGCTGAAGTTGAGGACTTTTTGTTGAACAGCAGAAAATACAATTGTCTGTCTTGAGCTACAGCATGACCAACACTATCAGATGCTGTTTCTGTGTTTCCTAGGACAACTAAAACAACATTATGCACTTCCATAGCAACACACAACTATTATGTCATGATGCAAAATACATTCAGTGCACGCAGGGGGCAAAGGTTGAAACATGTCAACGTTAAAGAATAAAATCTTCGTAGAGTTGGACAAAGCTTTTTCCCCCACAGTAATCTGCATACTTTAAAATCATACTAGCACTGCCTGTCTGAGCACATTGCATTGTCAGATTTAGAATGCTTCCATACACTAACCAAGACCATTGTTGGCTTTTGATTTGTGAATTTTTTGCATTGCTTGTCCTGTGCAGAATGAGAAACTGTTCTTTTTCCCCTTATATATGTGGGAGGGCATTTGTCCAGTGCTTCAGAGTAGACAAGAAACTAAGCTTGAAACTGTAGATCTATTTTGTGTTCCAGTTTAGGATCAAAGGGCTTGGAAGTAGCATGTTTAGAATAGACACTACTAACTGAATTTTATTCCCAAAAGGGGGCAGGGAGAGTAAAGTTCTGGAAATGGGCTTTTGTCCTGATTGCACTATCTCTGTTCAGTGAGATCTCTAATGCAATCTGAAATATCATTCGTTCCTTAGAAGATATTTCCAGTACAGGACTGTTGATCAAATGTTCGGCCAAATTTGGGACTACATTATTTGATTTTCCTTTTACAGTTTTTGCTGACTTTCACTGGTGTGTTTCACCCAGGCTGTAGCTGACAGGACTGCTATGCAATCCTACATACTCTGCAAATTACCAGACCCAGCATTATCTGTCTTTTCAGATGTGCTGCTGGCTCCAGACCTTTCTCTATTGCAAAAGAAAGGTGAAATTGGTCAGTACCAAAGGCATGTCCCTCTAATCAGTGTCTTCAGAAAGTGTCTAAAGAACATATTTCTCTATTGAAACCTAGCTTCATCTACTTTGCTTTGCATATACCTAGATTTAAATTGTTTGAGAGCCTTCCTCTAAATGCTAATACAAAATGACAATGAGTGCTGTAGATCTTCTCTCTTCCAGACATCACTCCCATAACTTTAGTCATTCATGAATGTTTCAACTATTCTCCTCCTTCATGGGCTTGGTCTGTTATAAATACAAATACAAAGACTCTTTTTTTCATTTTGGCTCATTAGGTTCACAAGCCATTTAAAAAAATCAATTTGTCTCAACCAGACAAATTATTCTAGAGCCTGGGTTGTAGATCAAAGATGTTAACATGTCGTCAAATTCTCATGACTCTTCCAAATGTACACCTTCCCATAATTGTCTAATACATTTTCACCATTTTCTGTATAGTTTTACATGTGTAACCCTTCTGCCTGTCAGAGTTGGCAGCAACAAGGGCCAGGTTCAGTATCTAGGGGTTCCATTCCAATAACACAACGCAAAACCGGCTCGAGCCCCCACACAGTGACCTGGGACAAATATATACCACCCCCGCTGGGCGCCTCCAAGAGGCAATACTTCCCCTCTCGCAAGCACATAGTCTGAGTGTAGCAAAAAGCCTTTTAATAACAGAGAGAAACAATGTGGCATTATGTTGGGGAAACACCACCAACAGGATTCATAACATAAGCCATGAGCAAAAAACCCACCCCAAGCAAATTGGGGCATGCCCTTTCCCTTTGGTTCTTGAGTCCAGCAACCCAAAATCTCCCAAAAGTCCAACAACACAAAAGTCTCTGTCCCTGGTCAGGGCTGCCCCAGAGTTCGAAAGTTTATCTGCAGAGTTTAACCTCCCAACCTGGGTGGAGATGGGGGGTAGAGGGGTTAAGGGGCACCTTACGTGGTCCAAAGCTGATAGCCCCACCTCTCCATGGGGCTCCGCTCTGCCAGCCGCCCCATGAGCGTCTCTAGGCATCCAACAAACTGCTCTGCTCCACAAGCCGCTCAGCTCGCCGTCCCGCAAACTGCTCCACCATATATCTTCAGGCTCCCCCACTACTTAACACAACACTCAGTGATTTCAGCTCTTAGTAAGTTTAGCTCTTTTGTGATTTCAGCTTGTAGTAGGGGAGCCTCAGTACTGGTGCACCATTAGCTCAAAGTGAATTCAGCTCAGCAGCCTGTAACTAGACTCCTAATGGAATCAAAATTAGCTCTGATATTCCACAGTGGAGAGAGGAGGAAGTGCAATTAGCATGTAAGGCCCTCACCAGGGGGCCCACGCCACCAAGTATTCATACCTGTCCCCAGCCTCTCTCAATTCACAGAGTTTTGGAACCCATGTCTCTTGCCTAGCAAGTGCTACTTAGTTGATGGCGAGTCCCTCCATCATAACAAAAGGCCAAGTACAGACAGTTCCACTGTCCTTGATTCCCATAATCAGGGTAATAACAATTTATTCTTCCTGCCCCAATAACAGAGACACTGGGGATCCCACAGCAGCCAAAGTGACCATTTGGGTAGCTATGGCCTCATTCTAGGCTGGGTGGGTGTGCCTATGCAAATGTGATCAGCCCCGGAAGTTCTTTTCCACAACTTGCCACACCTCACCACCAGATGTCAGGGTGGAGCTCATCCTGACTCTGCTTACACATGGCTAGTGCATATATCATGCTTCCCTCTAGGTCGGTGGTTACCAAAAAAAATCTAGAAGTTTGGTGACCTTTAGGAAATGTTTTCTGTATTTCTTGGTGGACATGTAGATCAGGTCACCAGCAAAATTGTCATTTAAATTTATCTTCTCAAGAAGACTTGACTTAAAGCAGTCAGTAACTGAATGGTCTTGCAGGGGACATATCTAGGAAAGATTTCTTTCTCCAAGAAGTGTTGTCTTCATTACAAAAATATCAAGCTATATCACAACTGGAAAAAGCACAGTTAGCTAACGTCAGATGCACTATTACTTTGAGGTTACTGTGGACCCAGACAAGTGGTGGTTAACGATCTGAGCTGTCCAGAGCTGAACAGAAGTCCTGGTATAATTTAATCAAAAGTAGCTGACATGAAACTGGACACAACTTATTCTTATATATACTGGTCACAAAGCCATGGGCATTATCATGCTAGCTAGCTCAATTCCGCAGAGTTATATTCTGATTCAATAACATACTGTAGTGAAGTCAAGCCCCAAGTCAGAATAGAGGTACATTGGTGACGCAGTGTGGGGAAACTAGCCTGGCTGACCTATCTGTGGAATACAATTATCTCATCTTTGATGGGGAAAGATCAGGGCTACAGAAATAAGTATTTACAAGTGAAAGCTATTATCTCAAGAACCTTGGGAGTTAGCTGGAGGAAAAGTACAGTCACTGGAATGAGCACTGACAAATACAATGTTTAATCCCCAAAGTTTTATTTCCCAAAACCGAACCTATTACCTTGAATACTTCATAAATAATATTAATAGAGAGATTTTGAACTGGAAATATCTAATGATATATGAGAGGAGGCTAAAACAGGTTTCACTGAGGCTCTTTTTCCATCTTGGTAATGCTATTAAATGTTGCTATTAAAATGTAAAGCCATTTATAATCTATCTGGATCAAATCCTATAGAAGATCTTGGGTTTCAAATATATAAATGTCATCTAAAGCAACAGTTTGGGGAACAAATATTTATCACTGAACTATCAAGATTACTGAATAGAGAGATTGTTTTGGATCTGTATGCTGTGATATGGCCTGATGCTGTAGGCCGGGGTGGGCAAACATTTTGGCCCGAGGGCCACATCTGGGTGGGGAAATTGTTTTGTGGGGTTGAGGCACAGGGGTGGAGTGTGGGATGTGGGAGGGGGTTCAGTGTGCAGGAAGGGGCTCAGGGCAAGGGGTTGGGGCAGAGGAGGGGTACAGGGTCCAGGAAGGGGCTCAGGGCAAGGGGTTGGGGCAGAGGAGGGGTACGGGGTGCAGGAAGGGGCTCAGGGCAAGGGGTTAGGGCAGAGGAGGGGTATGGGGTGCAGGAGGGGGCTCAGGTCAGGGGGGTTGGGGTGCAGGAGGGGTACAGGGTAGAGGAGGGGGAGGATCAGGGCAGGGGTTGGGGTGCAGGGTGTGGCAGGTGGTTTAGGGGGCAGGGTGCAGGAGGGGTTCAGGCTCTGGCCCAGCACCGCTTACCTAGAGCGGTTCTGGGGTGGCAGCAGCGCAGACCGGGGCCAGGGCAGGCTCCCTGCCTGCCCTGGCCCCACGCTGCGCTGCTCCAGGAAGCGCCCGGAACCACGTCCCTGCACGGCCCGTGGGGGTGGGGGGTGCAGAGGGCTCCGCGTGTTCCCTCATCTGTGGGTACCTCCCCCGAAGCTCCCATTGCCAATGGTAACCCGTTCCTGGCCAATGGGAGCTTTGGGGGAGGTACCCACAGGCAAGAGCAGTGTGCGGAGCTCTCTGCTGCGCCCCCCACCCCCAGGGGCCGCAGGGACGCGATGTGGCCTCTTCCCGGAGCAGCTCAGTGCCAAGCGGGTGGCAATCCCGTGGGCCGGATCCAAAGCCCCGAGGGGCTGGATCCGGCCCATGGGCCGTAGTTTGCCTACCCCTGCTCTAGGCCAATGGATAATTGTCTCAAGCCTCAGTTGCACTTTAACAAAAAGCGCATAAGCATATGTAGGTTTTGTGAGAGAGTATGTTCAGTAGAAGTGGCTAACTGAGCCAATAACATGCAAGATTGATTTAAGTGGTGATTCAGTCATGTTCTAATACAATAGTATTCAATATAAGAGCAACAGTTTATAGAAATACCTAATCAAAGTTTTAATACATCTGGGATGTTAAGTATTATCAGCCTCATTTTTCAAGTTGAGAAACTGAGGTAAAAAGTTATTTGCCCAAATACACACAGGAAACTCTTTTTTTGCAGGGGGGATCAGAGCTTCCTACCTCCCAATGCTATGCCTTAAACTGAAACCGCAATTCTGGAACAAAAGTAGTGAATCAGATCCTCAACTGTTATTAACCAGCATAACTCTGACTTCAGTGAGGATTTGACCTTGTAATTTGAAACAAAAAAAACGTTTCTGTCTATTCTTCGCTCAGCAGCCAATTATAAATCCTCCAGCTCTGTTGGTGGTTCATATTTAAAGATAAGTTTTAGCATGATCAATATAAACAAGAGTTTTGTTGAGGGTTATTTCATATGCTGTCATTAATGTCTTAGGAAGTATGTACTTGATTGAGTTTTATATACTATTTCTTTCAAACATTAGTTACTCAGCTTTATAAAATATATTTGTGTTTATCTAACATACCCTATTCAGTGTACTGAATAATCTTGAATCTCAAATGTTTGCTAATTATATTTATAACTTAGCTTATCCTATGATTTATTCTTAACTTCTAAAATAAGACGTATTCTATATGCCGTTTAAAGACATAATTGAAAGGAAAATGTGTAAATAAGTTAGTGTAGAGCCTAAGACTCTTTAAATAACACCTACTTAAGCATGTGTTAGAAAAGAATTGACTAGGTTGATCACTTCTTGGGGATACTTTTTGATAAACTGGAATTTATATACATAAAAGTAAATCACACACTTTAAAGCCTTATATGATCCAAGATGCAACATTTTAACCAAAAGAATTAACTCAATTAAATTTTAGATTTAATGTCCTGAATAAAGCCTTACAGTAGTGGGCCGTAGCTTGTCAGCTGTAGTTCAAAAGTCAACCTACAATCGATCACACATCCATTGTAAAAGCGCAAGATTGGGTAGCAGTTGGTGTCCTCTATACACCACCAAATTACAGTAGGGAACAGGCTAGGGTGACCAGATGCTAAATACAAAATATCGGGACTGCCACAGGGGGAGCGCCTTTTCAGTTGTTACACTCGCCTGGCACGTTCGGCAGCAGGAAATAAATCTTGCTGCCGAAGACAGAAGTACCCGCTGCCAAAATGCCGCCAAAGTTAGTCAGCGACTGAAGGACCCGCCGCCAAAGTACACTTTTCAATTTTTGATTAACAAGAACATGGAGGACATGTGGGGCCTGATTCTGAACTAACTTAGATTGCTAAAATCAGGAGCAATTCCACAGAAGACAATGGAGTTAGTGACGTAAAGAATTTGGCACCAGTTGCATAGTTGTGGAAAAAATTTCTTGTAGAATTTCCCATTTTTTGAAGTCTTCTAGTTCTCCTGCCTGCTCATCTAAGGCCTGCTCATTACTTGAGGGTTCAGACAACATTTGTGCTTTCAAGAAATCTTGCTTTTTGTTGTGCATTTTTATCAGATTTTTCTTTTCTCCATCAACTTGACAGTATATTAGATATACTTGGATTAACGGTATCGTTTACGCTTATTCGTGTAATGTTGTTTTGAGTTGGGATCTTTAGATTTCATGCTCCGTTTTGGACAACAAGGCCGCCTCTTCCTCCCCATGTGTTCACTCTTGCCAGAGCTTAAAATGGTTTGAAAATTTTTACTCTTTTGGAAAGTTTTTCTATACATTTAGGGCCTAATCCAAAGCCCATTGAAGTCAGTGGGAGTATTTCCATTGACAGTAATGGGCACCCATAGTAGGTGCCCAGGGTAGAACTGGTAGAAACTTTCACACTAGTAAAACAATTTCTAATTGAGACCGCTATAACTTAAGGTACATTTTCCTGCCTTGCAAAGGACTTGTTCAAACTTGTCTAAATCATTGTAATCTTTGGCGTTCACAATTTTAATAAGACCCAGGTGTATTAAACCAGATTATATGACACATGTTAAGGTTCATGTCTGATATCAAATTAAGTATCTGGATGATTTATGGAAGAATTCACCTCCCTTTCCCCCACATGAGGTTTAATACTAATCTTCAACCAGATCTTCCAACACTTTCTGTATTTAGACCTTCCCACCTTGAAACTTTCAATGTTTTTATTATCACAAGAGACTGATATCCAACCTAGCATCTGTTGTTAGTCCCCTGTCTTTTCTCTTTGGGAGAAGGTCTGAGCCTAGTGTATATCAATGTGATTACTGGATTCTGCTAAATTCCTACGAAAAAAGCATTGCTTTCCTCTGTCTCATAGAAGTATTAGATTACATTATTACTCTGTGTTAATGTGTTTGGCTGTAAAGGAAATTGTTGAGTAGTTTCTTAAAAAAAACAAAACAAAAAACAAAAAAAAACCCAACGCCCACCAACCTCCAACAAATTCCATAAAGCATCAGAACACTCCTCATTAGCTCATACTGACAAGGATTGGTAAGACTGCCTGTATTGGTATTGACAGATCTTTGCCTAGATTCATACTGAGGGACACAGGTGTAAATTACACCTCCTCTTGCCAGCCTTGTCCCCCACACCTTGGGATATTTCACCCCAAGAGAAGGTAGCTGGTGTTACATGCCACTCCTACACTCTTGGGGTTTCAAGTGGTAGAAGGAAACTTTAAAACACATCAAGTGTTCATCTTAAGCTGCTATCAGTGGAGGCTGCCTTGGTAACAAGCTAAATCAGTATATAATTCCCAATCTGCTTTTCTTTCCTTTTTCTCAAATCACTGCCGCTTTTTGGATTGTGCCGAACCTTTGTGGTCCTTGGGCATCTGTGGTCTTATTTCTATATATTTCTTTTGTGCTTTTTGGGGCAGGGGTTCTTTCCTTCTCTGTCTAACTTCTCCCATCTTTTAGTTATGGATTACCACTGATTTTTTTTCATTAGTATTGTTTTGACTGTATTGCCCAGTTGCTTGCAGAAGTACAGAGATAATTCACCTCCTACAGTTAGGTGCAGTGGAACCAGTTCCAACAGAACACAGAGGGAAGGGATTTTACTCCCACCATTTCCTGACCCAGAAGAAAAGCAGAGGATGGTGACCCATCCTAGACCTACAAAGGCTCAACAAATTTGTACGCTCCCGAAAATTCAGGATGGTCACATTGGGCACAATAAGACCTGCACAGGAACAAGGGGACTGGTTCTCAGCCCTCCACCAACAAGACACATACTTCGGTGAATCAATACATCCAGCGCACAGACGATTTCTACAATTCACAGTGCACACAACCACTTCCAATACAGAGTGTTACCATTTGGTGTCTCCACAGCACTAAGAGTGTTTTCCAAAACTCTTGCAGTGGCTGTTGCCCACCTACGCAAACAAGGGATCATATTTTTCCCATACCTGGATGACTGCCTTAGCAAGGGCCGATCATACGAAGAGACACAAACGGCCGCACAGTCTACCATCACTCTTTTCCAAAGGTTAGGACTGCAAATAAATTTCCAAAAATCCACTCTGATACCCATACAACAAATAGAGTTCACAGGGGCTTACCTGGACTCGATTCCAGCCAGAGCCTCATGTTCACACACCAGATTCCTCCTCATTAAACACCTCATAGACACGGTGTCCATCTGCCCAAGGGTCGAAGCCAGAACATGCCTACAACTTCTGGGCCACATGGCAGCCACCACATTCATGGTGAAATGCACCAGACTACACATGAGGTGCCTCCAGGACTGGCTGAGCTCAGTATACAAACCCACCAAGCACAGCCTCCACATGATAATTCTACCCACAAAGCTGCTGCAGTGGTGGCCAAAAAGGGAGAACATATGTACAGGCGTTCCCCATCACCTAAATCCTCCTGTGCTTTTGCTCATGATAGACACCTCCCTGGTAGTCTGGGGAGCATACCTGGACCACCACACCACTCAAGGTAGAGGGTCCACAACAGAGGCCCATCTGCACATAAACCTCTTAGAATTCAGAGCAGTCAGCTATGCATGTCTTCTCTTCTTCCCCCTCAAGACTCCAACAAATCAGTTGGAGTCTTGATGGGCAATATAGCATGCATGTTCTACATCAACAGACAAGGGGGAGCATGATCACACTCCCAATACATAGAAGCCATCAAACTGTGGAATTGGTGCATCCAACATCACACAGACATCACGGCTTCCTACCTGCCTGGGTGTCGGAACACTACCACCGACATACTCAGCAGACACTTCTCACGAGAAACACAAATGGGAACGAAACCCTTCAATCTTACACCAACTATTCTCCCTACAGGGTTCCCCATTGATAGACATTTTTTGCCACAGCAAAGAACCCCACAAATGCCATCTATTCTGTTCTAGGGTGGGACTCGGGACCCCATCCCTAGAAGAAGTGTTGCTGATCCTGTGGAACAAGACACTCATGTATGCATTCCCACCGATTCCACTGGTACAGAGTCCTCCGCAAGATCAGGGATGACAATGTCAAGGTCATACTTATCGCTCCAGGATGGCCCAGGCAGACTTGGTATCCTTACCTGCAGCTCATGTCGATCCTCCCTCCAAGAACTCTCCCAAAGAGACTGGACTTCCTCTCGCAGAGTGACGGTCATATCCTCCATCTACAATCAGAGAAGCTCCGTCTGAAAGTGTGGCTCCTACGTGGTTCCAAGTACATGAGCTGGCCTGTTCAGAGCAAGTAAAACACGTGTTACACAGTAGATGAAACTCCACTTGCAATACTTACCTACAAAAGTGGAAACTATTCTCTACGTGGTGCTGGCAGAAGAGCCTCACACCCTGCACCATGTATCTTAGACTACATTTTAGAACTAAAGAATGACGGACTATCGCTCAGTTCCATCAGAGTACACCTCACAGCAGTCAACACTTTCCATGACAAACTGGACAGCTTCTCGGTTTTCACACACCCTACCACCACCCTGTGGGTGCTCCACTACCCACCCTCCTCTCCTCTACTTCTGAGTTTGATTCAGAGGACTCCATGGTAGAGAAGGAACCGAGGGGGTCAGGATGTGCGTGCGCCGAACAGACTCAAAGATGCCATGAGACGGCAACTGCGCAGATGCATCCCGACCAGGGACTGCTACTGAAGATCTCCGATAAACGCACCATCACTGGGAGTGGAGCACCCTCAGGGGGACATGTCTCAAAGAACCTCAGTTACTGCACAAGGTGAGTAACCTTCTCTTCTAGTTTCAAGTCACATTGTGTGACATGATAGCAGTTTGCTGTGAACTGAGGGCGTAGTGTTCTCCATGGATATCCAATGGCCCTTTACTTTGATGCTAAGCAGCATGCATTCTGGGGTGTCAGGTGGGTTTAATTTTTTTAAACCCTGTTCCTGCTGTCTCCTCTCCAGAAAGGAAGTATGGGCTGGCTTGTGCCATTTTCAAATTGCTACCTGCCAGCATTGACCAACAATGATCCATGCCCCTATGTGCATATAGTCTCACTTGTCACTAGACTGCTTGGGCTGCATTACAGCACTTAGAGCCAGATGAATTCAGCATTGGACTTTGCCTGTTGCACCACTGAGCCAATAATGTGGGAGCGGGCAAATGGTCTATGATAGTGGCAGCAGGAGAACACTCTGAAGCGGTGGCAGGATGAAGCAGAAGAACAGTAGGAGGCTGAACTGTTGGAACAAGAGGACTAATTCCTAGATCACCTACATAGTGTTCAGCACCATTTCTGGGCCCAGAAAACCAGTGTTGATTGGTGGAAGATGATTATTCTGCAGAGCTGGGATGACCAGCAGTGGTGAGAGAACTTTTGAGATCTACCTTTTTGTAAATTCTGCACAGAAATCTCAACCCTAGAGCTTCTCTGACAGCATGCACCTCATATTGGTTCTACACCTGTGGAGGAAAGGGTCCTCCTCTTCCATTTGGAAACTGGCCATCCCAGAATGCCACTGGGATAAACTGATTCAGACCAAATAGAATATCCTCTGGCACAATACATTGAAGGAAATTGGGGGAGGGGAGAGGGTGTAAAAATCCAAAACAGAGATTTGTACTGAATTTAATGTACACAATAGCCACAACAAGGAATACTGAACTCCTTCATTTTCATATTATATAGATTAAAATCCTCTGGATTCACATCTACCTGACACTTCTGTAGCTTTTCCTGATTGTAGTAGAATTCAGCTCTTCTATGTTGTCAGTGCACAGGGCCCTGGTTGATACTCCTCTTAGCCTTCATCTTTGCTTTAGAACTATGTCTCCTGCTTTGCTTTCAGTGTTCTAAAAATACACCGAGGGCCAGATTTTCAAGGGTATTTAGGTAGCTAAAGATGCAGAAAGGCGGGTATGGTTTTTTCAAAAGCACCTAAGCAGGTTAGATGCCTAACTCTCATTGAACCAGTGTGAATACCTTTGTAAATCTTGCCCCAGATCATGTGAGTTAGGAGAAACTGTTTCTTTTCCCTCTTCACGCAACATGGCTTGCTAGTTTGAAACAGCTTAGGTCAATGTACACTAGGGCAGTGGTTCTCAATGAGGTATGCAGAGGTCTTCCAGGGGGTATATCAACTCTTCTAGATATTTGCCTGGTTTTACAACAGGCTACATAAAAAGCAAAGTCAATACTGACTGAAATTTCATACAGACAATGACTTGTTTATACTACTCTATATACTATACACTGAAATGCAAGTACAATATTTATATTTCATTTGATGTACTATATATTTATATGGTAAAAATGAGTAAGTAAGTAAAATGAGTAAGTAAGGTAAGTAATCTTTCCGTAATAGTGTGCTGTGCCACTTTTTTGTGTGTTTGTCTGATTTTGTAAGCAAGTAGTCTTTAAGTAAGGTGACACTTGGGATATGCAAGACAAATCAGACTCCTGAAAGGGGTACAGTAGTCTGGAAAGATTGAGAACCACTGTGCTAGGGAACTTTTAGTGCACAGCGGTAGGGTCCCTAGAATCATGCAGCAGGCTAGAGCACTAGATTTACACCACACTCTCCGTATAGACCAGCTCTAGGAGGTCCATACCCCTTCAGTTTAAGTGGAGATAATCCAGTTCAACCGGGCCATCATCTGAAAGACATACTGCCATGCCCGGGAGGGTCAAGAAGGGTCACATGCCCCTCCGCAGATGCCTGGGGGAGGAGCACGTTCCGCAGGGAACTGCAGCAGCGCAAGGAGCAGAATGTGGGGCCACTGCTCCCAGGAGCCAGCATCCCTTGCCGGCAGCTCCTCCAGCAGGGCTGTATCGGTACCGCCCCCAGCTCTGTTCTCTGGTGAGGCTGTACAAACCCCAGGAGACACAGCTGCATGGAAGGGCTGGGGGCAGTACACCCACACTACTGGCATGGGGCCGCCCTCCTTTTGCCTGAAATCAGTATTTGGCACAGTGGAAGGACAGAGGCCCCACCAGGTAATGTGAGGAGGGGACAGGGAGAGTGTGGGGGCCCAGGCTGGGAGCGAGGTGGGGAGGGGTCACTTGGTGGGTCACATAGGGAAATAACGCGCCCCCCCCCCTTTGTGTCCCTCCCATGAGCCGCCTATCTTGCCCTCTACATTCATTGTTTAGTATACCCAGTACCCTTCTTCTCCGTTCTTGACTGCAGCTGCAATTTTCCCATCCCATGTTAATTTCTGTTCCTTTTACTATTGTCATTTGTTCCCATGTGAGCTATTATCAATAGGAAATCCACAGAATTCATTGGCATATCTAGCAATCTTATTTTGATATAATTAGTCCTAAAACCAAGAAGGCAGCAAACCATCCAGTTTTCTTTGTCTGGGGCTGGGCTGTTGCTCATGTGTATTGTTAGGTGTTTGGACATGAAATTACCTGATTTGTTGTTAAAATGGGAATTTTGCATTCAATGATTGGTGTGCATGCAAAACTAGCTCCTGCAAATGATCAACTGGAAATTAAATACTTGGGCCTGGGATTTAATACCTTATTAGCATTCAGTAATATCATAGCCCATATAGGGCTTCAGTGAAACTATTAATGGATTAGAATGCTGCAAAGGTCTCAGAATTTGGCTCATAATTTTTTGAATTTTTTCTTGAGGTATCAGTAGCATTTTAACTTCTGTGGAAATCTTTTTAAAAAATGGAATTCTTGAAGTTAAACTTTAAAGTTATAGAAACTGTGCTGCAGATAAATGTTAGCTTTTTAAAAGAAACTGCCATGAAAGTTTTAGCAGCATTGTTCAAGTTTCGCCACACATCTCCATTAAAAACAGCTGCAGAGTTTGGAATTATCTATTTCTGGTCATGCCTTTCATTCTGCTGAGAAGGTCATGTTAGAACAATGTTCTATTACATTGTCATCAGTAAGTCTAATTCTTTACTGTTAAGACTTTAAAAAGAGGATTGCACTGCATATATCTAAACAGATTATTTTATCTGGTCACAGACTGCCATGCACATTTCACTAATCCATATTCTAGTCGTGTAAATATTTTTCAAAAACACATTTTACCTTTATATATTGAAGTAAAATAGATGTTTCCTTAGTTACATGTTTCCCTTCAAGAAATCAAGGGCAGAATTTTCATCACAAAACCAGTTAAACCACCTGCACTTCTCATTGTCTAGATCTCATCCCTCTTTCATTTCCTCTGGATGCCTGTAGGCCATCTTTCGTTCCCCCCCGCCCTCAGATTGGGGTGGGGGGGGGCAAGGGGAAACTATTCTTTGAAATCAGGGCTGAATCTCCTACAGTATCAAACATAGCCCAGTGGGCCAAGACGTCATATGACTTGAAATAATTTTCTGTGTTACCCTTTTAGCTAATCTAGGTAGTAATTGTACCATCTGTGTACAAATACATATCAGTATGTCATACTTATTCTGTGCCCATGGAAGGCCAAAATCTCAGAGGAACTATTGCCAGGGAACCATTTTTATGAGTGGTGGAATGGGAAGCAGAGACACTATAGAGGGACTCCTTGGCCCCTTGAATGTCATTTCATAAGGGCATTCTCAACAGAAACACGGTGTATGTGGGGAGGGAGGTTGTGTGTGGGCTGGGGGAATGACAATAGCATGGCCTCTAAAGGTATATCTCCACTGCATCTGGGAGCAAGCCAGGCTTACACTAACACACTAAAAATAGCTGTGCAGCAGTGCTTGGGGCAGGAGGGGCCTGGAAAGCCCAAGCTCTAGCCCAACCTATGACTGGATCTCTGCTTCTTGCTGAGATTCACAAGCTGCCAAAGTCTTTAAAAGCGAAAAACCTAAAGCAAAGGAGAAAGTGCAGATGTAGCACTCGGAAGACAAACAGGAATCTTCTAGGGCGTAAAAAAAAAGAGAAATCTATCCAAATGCTTAGGATAGGATTTTCAAAAGAGTTGATCATTACCATAGAGCTCAATAGGAGCAGAGTTAACGTTGGTCTACATGCTTTGAAAATCCCACATGCCAAGGTTTACAAAGAAAATTATTTCCACTCTGGCAGAAAATTTGTATCTGATATACTGATATCTAAATTTTGGACACTATTTTCAATTCGAGGTAATTTTACCCATTATAAACTTCATCCCCATTTAATAAGTACAGTATAAATATTGCACATTGTATATACTATATGTATAAACACTGAAGGGTTTTCATACTGAACATGCTAAGAGTACCTCACTGCCCAAACCTTCAATATAAACAAAATGACACTGCATCTTCAATGTCCCTTATTCTGCATAGGCTTATGATGACCTATTAGCATTATGCCAGTTGTACTTTAGTCCTTTAAACAGCCCATGGCTTGGAAAATCATCAAATGCCTTCTGTGGAAAAAATATACAAAACATCCGAATGCTCACTGCTGAATATGCTAAATGAGCTAAATAATGGGAAACACATTTACAGTGTATTTTAATGGTAAGCCTATCCAATTTGTGATTTAAGAGGTCAAACTATTGGTTATTTTTGCATTCCTGGTAATTTAAGAAGCAGCAGACTGGGAAATGTGTACTCGCAGGCCTTATAAAACTGCCTTCCTTATTTTGAATAATAGGCATCTATTGTAAAAGCTGTGCTGGTGGAAAAGCCCCTTTCCATCTTTACATACTCTGGCTGGACAGCCCACTGCCCATGAGGCCTACAATGAAAAATGAGCATTTAAAGGGCGGGGGAGGGGTGGATGAGCTACAGAAAATCCTCCCACCCAAGTCTCTGGAAAATTTGAACGGTCCAAAAGTTGGGACCAAAAAAGCTGCTGACACCATATGGTAACGTTCTCAGTGAGATTACTGCACTGTGCGCATGTTCTGAGAATGAGTTTCTCTCAGGAGTCTGAGCCAATGCCTGAGCACTGGGCAGACTGATGCTGGAAGAGATGAGAAGAGAACACGGAACCGAAAGAACTTCTACTATGGGAGTTTTTTTGGAAGACTTTAAATAGGGGCCAAATTCTTTCCTGATGGAAACTGGTGCAGCTCCAATGACTCTTATACCAAAAGTGATTGTGTGCATGGACCAATCAAAAGATGAGGGCCTGATTCTCCTCAGATTTACACCAGTTTTACAATAGTCTAATATAATTCTACTGACTTCAGTAGAACTACTTCTGTTCTACACAGGCGTAACTGAGTGCAGAATCAGGCTCCCATGTGTCTATAAATAAACAAACATGTTTTTTATGCAATACAATATCTGCCTAATCGCTGCCATTAGTCCAGGAGAACTAAAGAAACTGAGTTTAAAGAAATGCCCCTTCATTTAAGTAACTTGATTCTTCTATAGCAGCCATTTTAGTTTCTCTGACTGTAAAGAAGAAATCGTGGTACCCACCTTCATAAAATCAACTCAAATATTAGATAACCATATTCACTGTGTTCTGAAAGTCTTTTTTTTTTAATGTTTAAGGTATCATTAGGAAGCTGAGGAAAAGGCAAAGCCCCCTGTAAAAATGCTTTGCTGCCATCTGAGAAGGGATGCTGCTTGAGGAAGATTAGGTTGTAGCCTGTGAGAAATTTTCAGGCTTTGACCTTTTTCTCTATGCATTTTGGGAATCTTCAGTGACAATTTAATTTCATAATGACATATTGCTATTTTATTAAATTATCACTGAAGACGCTGTATTTTCTTCTGAGTTATGGCGCCCAAAGTCCCCTCTTACCAGCCCATTGCCATGGACTGCAATTCTGGAGCAAAGATCTGGCTCTAGTCTGCCACTAACTATGGACTAGATTATCACAGCTCTTTTACTGAGTTCCATGGGACCATAAGGTCTTGCTCCCCCTTCATCCCCTGCTTGTGACTAGCCAGGGGGTAGAGAGCAGAGGTACTTGCCCAATACTCCCACCTACAAGCAAGTGGGCAGGGGGTGGAGGAACCCTGGCTTCCTTTCCCCATCTCATTTGTCAGACTAGCTGGTAGAGCACACAGCAAGGAGTTAGCTGCTCTACAAAAAGTGGAATGACTTACTCCTTTTCTTTTTCCCCAACCAAGGTAACTGGGGACTGAGTCACAGTCCATTCTCTAGTCTGCTCTTGGAGTAGTGCAGATGCTGATTATCCCTAACTGAACATAGATTGTAAGGTTACAGTCTAGCCCTGTGTGACCTTACTCAAATCAACTATCTTCAAAATGGAAATAATATCAGTATAGTCACACCTCATGGGACTTTTTGAGGCTTCATCTATTCCTGATACCATAGAATTTCCACATCCTTGGATAGGAGGCGTTGTACAAGTGCAAAGTATTAATTACTGTGTATCCAGCTAAAAGTTTGTCAAGCTATGGGGCGGTTAAAATTATTTTGGCGAGAGCTTGTTTTGGGCTTGTCAAGGTCACAATGAGCTATTTCATTGTGTACTTAGTTGCTAAATATACTAGCTGAAATAATTTCAGAAGTATAACTGTGGTGTGTGAGGACTATGTTGGAATTGAAAGTTATTGCTTGAGTGGGGTGCTTTACTGGTCCTGCTTGCAGGCTAGTGGGCTCTGTAGCAAAGTGTGTGATTGGAGTCCATCTGAAAAGAACCAGTTTAAAGCAAAGTGGGGTGCATCGTGGCTCTCTGTTTTAAGAAGCAGCCTGTTTTGTTTCTCTGTTTTGGGGTTCTGTGTGTTCTGAATTCTAAGAAATAAAGTAGTGTTACCTTGAAACCTTCCAGAAAGAGTATTTTATATTTTTATCTAATTTCTTTGTGTGGTGTGAAATACAATACTTTCCTGTTTAGAAGGTATGTTAGCTAGCTCCTCTCTTCATTCTCACTACTTTTTCATTCATTGGTTCTTTCATTCTTCTCTTCAAATTGTGCATCCATCATAACTAGCTATGCAATTAAATACATGCAATATAGATGTCCTCCAGTTTCCACATGGGGGTTAAGAAAAACAAGAAACCTAGCTAGTTGCATGACACTCCAGTTTGAATGCCCTCTAGTGGAATAGTTTCACTGTCAATAGACTAACTCACAAAAAGAGACCACTTTGTTCTAATAATCAGGAAAAATTATTTCTTCCTGAAAGGATTCTACAGTCTTTCCAATTGAGTTTGTGCTCCCATCATCTCCAGGAAACCTCTGTTATCCATTGGAGAACCAGGCAGAATCAGGTGGAGAAGGGTGTGTGTGTGTGTGTGTGTGTGTGTGTGTGTGTGTGGTTTGTTTCTTTATAGTCTCACACCTGTCTAACATCTCCAAAAGCTGTTCATTGCAGAGCCATGTGATAGTGAAATTTCACACACTTTTGATTCATTCAGACCTCCATTCTGCCCACTTGTTCATATCCATATCCATTCCACACCTCTTAACAGTGTCAATCAGTTGCCATTTTTAATATCCTACCAGAGAACATTTCTCCTCAAAGGTCAAAATTTTCTAAATTGATTTTGGGTGTCCAACCTGAGATGCCGTAAAAAAGGTCTGGTTTCCAGACAGTGCTGAGAACCCATGCATTGAATATCAGATCTCTTTAAGATGCGCAAACCATTACTCAAAATCATTGGCCATTTTTCACATTTTTGGCCCAAATGTGAAATTCCCACCTCTAACCCCACTTTCAAAACAAAACAAAGCACAGTACTGGTTTAAGGCCAATATTCAGTCCTGCACCAGTTACAGAGTAGGACCCCAAATCTTGAAGGCTCAGAAATAGGGACTCTTTGCCACTGGAAAGGGAGAGTCCCAAAAGTACATGCAGACATAGCACTTGCTTCTAGCCCTGGTAGGAAGCAAGGTTTCAGATTGTAAAGCTGTGACATATTTATGTAGAGAAAAGTTAATGTCATTTTAGCATGTTTAAAAATGTATTATATTATATTTCTTTTATTCCTTCAAAAGTCTATAAAGTTGGATTCATGGTAACTAATCTACTTAGAATTTCAGATGGGGGATATATAAGGACAAAGGTACGTATAAATATTATAAACTCTTTAAACCATTTCTATAATTTTGTTACCGTATCGGGTATTCTGCATATTAATGACACTTGTTTGAGAGAAACCTTCGATTGGCAAATCTGAGTTACAATCATATACTATGGTCATTCCACAGTCAAACTGATTCAAATATTTATACCACACAATTGTGTGTTTTGACAGATAACTAACTCAGACTAGAAGGAGCATGGTCTACTTTTTTTTTAAGCATAAGATTAAAAACAAAATCCCTAAATTTCAGTTAAACTGAAATCTACTTGCTGCGTGGCCTTGAAAAAACCAATTAATCTCTGAATTTCAGTGTAGCCATCTGTGAAATGGGCACAGAAATACCTAGTCATCTGCCTCACAGCAGTTGTTGTGAAGACTACATAGTTAAAGATGTAAAGTCCTGAGCATTCCTTCAATGAGATAAAAATGAAAATCTGAAAAGTGTAGCATTTTTCAAATCAGTGTTTTTTAAAACCACCTTACACATATCATTTCATCAGAAATAATCTCAAAAGAAATAATATTTTTAATTTTGTTTATTGTATTTTGGGAATATTTATTTTTCATTTTGTCTTTAATACAGATTTGGCAAATACGTACTCCCTCTAGCATATGACAGGGAAATTATGAATGGCTGGGTCATATAGTATGATTTATAATTCTGTCAATCAGTACCATGGATATTTTACTTGTTAAAGTCTATGGCAGCTTTTTATTGACACAAGGAAAAAAACAAATGGAAAGGTAAAAGGTATAAACAAGACTAAGAATATCAATTGTCAAATTATTTTCTGATAGTATGATCTGGAATTCAGTATTTGATTGTTCCTTGGATGCTTTCCAGACACACAACCTGCAGGACCATAAACACATAGTGTTTTATGCAGTGACTACGATGTCCATTGTTTGTTTTAAATTGACTGTCTCAAACCTGACAATGTGGTGGCAGAAGTTTGCAAAACTTTACTGTCATACTGATGCCTCCACCAATTTTTTCACTGAACTAAAAATGCACACATGCAAGTGACCATCAACACTTGCACCCACTTGAAAAATTAGTTTAGTCTTGTGCATGAATGCTAGTAGATGCATATGTGTTTTTTCTTAGTTTTTAGTCATTCAAGTCCCATTCAAAGTTATGAACAAGTGGGCCCCAATTCAGGAAATTTCACAATTGGGTATGTTATCCCCTCATTCTTACACTGGACTTGATCTTGCATAACTGAACTCAATGGGAATTATGCCAGTGACTGATGGGAGCAAAATCAGTCCATTGGAATTCATGAGATCCATGGATAGATTGTTCTCTGTACAAAATTGTCCATAACATATGAGTCACATACTGTTCTTGGATAAGCATGTGCCTCCCATCGACTTCATCTGAGGGCAGAATTTGGCTTTGTTTTTATGTTTAAGACAATAACTTTTAAAGAAACTAAAGTATTTTGTTTTGTTAAGCTACAATTTTTTCAATGATCTGAGCTATCAATTTACCCTCTATTAGTCCATACTCAAAACAATTAGATTATTTTAGAAAGGATACATTGTATTTTTTATACATAACAAAGTTGAATTCTTGGTAATAGCAAAGCTCAACTCAAAATTAACTATAGTGTCTTGACAACAGTGTCCACTTGTCTGTCTGTCCAAGAAAGTACAACACTTGACTTTGCAACTTTAAAAGTTAGGGAATTAAGGTTCTCCTGGCAGCATTTTACAACGCACTCTTTTTATAAATAAACAAAATTGCCTGAAAGAAATACCTGACTCTCACCAATTTCTCCTTCTAACTGGAACAATCAACAAGACTCTGAATTTTTTGTTTGTTTTGGTAAAAAGGGGTAAGACAAGCTGGTGCCACAACTCCACCTATAATGAATGTAATAGGGAAGGCTGGTAATGGCCCATATATTTAGGTCAATTAACATTTTCCATTATCCTGAAATCCTTTTTTGTATGAGTAAGGGTTGCAGATTGAAGTCAGTTTGTTGGGAAGAAAGAATGTCAGTCATGTACTTGACAATGTAATAAGTTTAATTTTTCTCCATTGTTTGCAGAAGGTCTTTGAAATTTGGTAGGGAGAAAGCACAGTGAAATGACTCTTCTTTGTCCCATGAAATTCCATACAGGTTTGGCTGAGATATAAACTTTTTAGAATTCCCTTTGCTCTTCTGTTGCTAACTTATCAGCAAAATTTTGGCAGCATGTCAAAATAACAACTGAACATGAAAATTCTAATCTAAGACCAAGCAGCAGACATTGCACAGGGAACCTCAGGAGGATGCAGTCTTTCTGAATGTGTAGGCAGAGATGTCTCCTATCATTTGAGTTGACTGACTATATTTACAAATTCTGGCCATTTAGCGGGGGGACTCATTTTGATTAGTAGCAGCAGTTGATGTGGCAACTTGTTTTTCAGGTGTCTCTCTTGGGATGACTGTGTTTTAACCCATGGTCATCCCAAGGGACACACCTGAAAAACATGTTCTCATTTTGTGTTAAATGAATACTTTAAAATAAATCATTTAGTAGCTTAAACATGACACATACCTGGCATCACTTTCACACACCTGGAGAATAGAGTTAAGTGTTCATGCAAAATTTCTAATGGCATATAAAGGAGTCACTGAAGATATCCTGTACTAATATCCTGGGTCAGGCAATATCACCCATTACTATTGCACTTTTTTCTTCAAGCTACAACATCTATCGAAGGGCTCCACGCTTCTAAACTATGGGACCTGACCCTGAAACCCTTTTTTGTATTAGTCAAGATTGCAGAATGAAGTCAGTTTGTTGGGGAGAAAGAATGTAATAAGTTTAATTTCAAATTCAGTACACATGAAACATTTCATAGACCTTTCTGTATTGTGTTTTATATCCTCACTTCTCATCCTTATTATAAAAACACTCTCGCTCCACATTTACTGTAAGTGCAGACCGTTTAGCAAAACTGCAGGTGTTTGCCAAAAAGTTACTTCATTTTGGACTTCAGTTCATAGTTTAAAAATTAATATTTACTTTGGCCTCTATTTCATTTTTGTTTGTATTTTTCCCTGACAATCTAAGTCCAGCTTCTATGGAGTCACCTTAAGACGGGATAAGATGCTGGCTTTAAACGACAATGGAAAAAGAGTAACATCAGTGATGATTAGGTGTGTCTGTCAAGAACTTTTTTTTTAAATCAATTCCTGGGAGCTTCCATAGTGTGTTTGGATTTATTGCCCCAACTACAAATTAAAAAGTTAAGATAAAAAACTGCCCTTTTTTGATTGGCCGTTACAAGGGCGACAGTAGTGGTAATTTCCATGTTGGTATATTGGAAATGATTAAGTATTGAATGTGAGTATAAAAACATTAATTTGTTTCTAAAAATTTGAAAAATCATCACAAATTATTATAAGTCTGGATTCACAAATCAGTATCCTGAATCTAGTAATATTATTACAGGTTTCATGAGTTCTCCATATGATTTTCTGATTTTTAAAACCCTTCCAATCGTCAATTTGTCAACCTTAAATATGTCAGCAGCCTATTGAACCACAAGTTTAATTCATGATTTGATTGGGGATTGGTCCTGCTTTGAGCAGGGCGTTGGACTAGATGACCTCCTGAGATCCCTTCCAACCCTGATATTCTATGATTCTATGATTCATGTAGCATTTAAATGAATGCTTTGCTTTTCATGCAAACTTTGTTAAAATAGGGTCAAATCATTTTGATATTCTCACACACACATTCTGTTGAATCAATAAAACAGTAGGCAAACCCAAAGACAGGGCTGGAAAGAGGTAGATGAAACTCTATATTAAGCATGCAATCTGTATGATTAATTGAAATGAGATCTTCTGGTCACATTACTTTTTCTGTAATCACACAAAGAAAGCATCTGCTGCTGCATCATCAGAAACACAGGAGGAAGTATTTAGGCATTAACCCTTTTATACCTGTGAGGTGGCATTTCCTGCTGAGAGTGTTAATGCATCTCTCATTAACAAGTACAGTAAAAGCTTCTGACCGACTGGCTATGTGAGGGTTAATGTGTTTCTCATGCATATGACTGCTGTCTCAGTTGTGAGATCAGTTATAGTCCCTGGCCAAAGATAACCGCTAAAATGTAACAGATGCTGGTTACTCCACAGCTGAGGTGGAGTATTTTCTTTCTTCCTCACTAGTCAGTGATGATGTCCCAATCCTCTGTTCATTGGAAATGTCAAAGGCGCAAGCAGGTGATTACAAACTGAAATGAATAGATTGTTTTAATTGTGTTCATGTCTACAGACACCATGATGTTTAGCATTAGTTTCCAAAACACACACAGAGTAAATCTAAATAAAATGAATTGAATTAAATAACCTTTATTCCTAAAATGTTGTACAAATAGCAGTGATGTACGTATGTACTATTCTAATATTTAGAACATCGTAATACTGCTTACCACTTAACATCTTCAAAGCCATTTAAACCCACTGGTTTAATATCTTTAGGGTCACATGTTCTCAGGCTAAATTTGAGTGCCCAAGCTTTTGTGTACCTAGAGCAGATAGTTAGATGTTTTGAGGCCTGGTCTACACTTAAAAGTTTTGCCAGAACAACTGTCAGGAGTGCGACAAAACCCACACTCCTGACTGACATAGCTATGCCAGGAAAAGCCCTCATGGTGGTTATACCAGTACGAAAGTCCTTTTGCTGGTATAGTTCCCCTCCCCCACCCCCGGAGAATGGTATAAGATATACTGGCAAAAGAACTTGTATAGCTGTGTCTCCCCTGTAGCTATACTGGCAAAACCTTTCTAGTATAGATAAGGCCAGCTATTCACTTTGCATGCATGCACACGTGAAAATCAGAGTTGCAGGTGTTGCCTGATCTTTAGATTATGTATGTATTATATTGATTACTTAAGAATTCCTAGTTATCACTTTGAGGGTTGCCAGGTTCTTGCCCCAAGATCAGGTCCAGTATTATTCAAATTATTATATAATTGGGAACCCTGATGTGCACAGTTGCAACTCTTCAGCCAATCGCTCAAACAAATTTTTTTACATTTTCAGGAGAGAATTCTGCCCACTTCTTGTTTACAATGTCTCCTGAAAGTGAGAACAGGTGTGCTCGTGGCACTGTTGTAATGGGCATCACAAGATACTTACATGCCAGATATGGTAAAGATTCATATGTCCCTTCATGCTTCAAGCACCATTCCAGGGGACATGTCCCCATGCTGATATCGAGCAGAACACATCAACAATCCAAAGCAGAGTGGACTGACGCATGTTCCTTTTCATTATCCGAGTCAGATGCCACCAGCAGCAGGTTGATTTTCTTTTTTTGTGGTTTGGGTTCTGTAGTTTCTGCAGACTGTTGCTCTTCTAAGACTTCTGAAAGCATGCTCCATATCCCGTGCTGCTCAGATTTTGGAAGGCACTTCAGATTCTTAAACTTTGGGTTGAGTGCTGTAGCTATCTTTAGAAATCTCGCATTGGTATCTTCTTTGCGTTTTGTCAAATTTGCAGTGAAAGTGTTCTTAAAATGAACAACATGTGCTGGGTCATCATCTGAGACTGCTATAACATGAAATATATGGCGGAATGCGAGTAAAACAGCAGGGGACGTACAGTACTTCCCCAAGGAGTTCAGTCACAAATTTAATTAAGACATTTTTTTAACGAGCGTCATCAGAATGGAAGCATGTCCTCTGGAATGGTGGCCAAAGCATGAAGGGGCATATGAATGTTTAGCATATCTGGCATGTAAATACCTTGCAATGCCAGCTACAAAAGTGCCATGCAAATGTCTGTTCTCACTTTTCTGGTGACATTGTAAATAAGAGGGCAGCATTATTTTTTTGTGTAAATGTAAACAATCTTGTTTCTCTCAGCAATTGGCTGAACAAGAAGTAGGACTGAGTGGACTTACAGGTTCTGGAGTTTTACATTGTTTTGTTTTTGAGTGCAGTTATGTAACCAGAAAAATCTACATTTGTAAGTTGCACTTTCATGACAAAGAGATTGCACTACAGTACTTGTATGAGGTGAATTGAAAAATACTATTTCTTTTGTTTATCATTTTTACAATATAAATATTTGTAATAAAAATTATATATACTTTTATTTCAGTTACAAAACAGAATACCATATATATGAAAATGTAGAAAAACATCCAAAATATTTAATACATTTCAATTGGTATTTTATTGTTTACCAGTGCCATTAAAACTGCGATTAATCGCAATACATTTTTTAATCTCAATTTTTTTGAGTTAATCACGTGAGTTAACTGCAATTAATCAACAGTCCTAGCTTTTAGTAATCATGTAGTCCATACTTCTAACCGTGCAATGTGATCATGCAACACTCGCTATCCCAGGCTGCAATATACAGTAGGAAAGATAGTCATTGAAATCGTTTCAACAGCTATCAGTTAAAGGAGATGTGAAGTATTTTTGTTTCCTTTTACTATATTTGTCCATATTCCCAGTTCATAAATATATTAAGAATAAAGTAGCCTCCCACACTTAAATTAAAATGTCTACCCAAAAGCCATATTATTAGGTAGAACTTTGATGTGTGAAGCTCTGGCTGTTTCAGTATTGTGTGCGCACAGATCTCAGGTCTTGTACTTCAGCCTTACATGTTTTAACAGAAATTACAGCTTGTATCTTGATCAGCTAACACAAAATGATGAAAGTGTACATACAAATTAAACGTTAAAGGACCATTTAGGTTGTACACTTAAAATCAGAAAACAGCCAAGAAATCCTAAAGTTAAGCAAAGTTAACTTCTATGTTATAGATCTGTACACTTTACTGTTTGTCGTACAATGAGCAACAATTTATTAAGCTACATGTTTAGCCAGAGAAAAAGAAACAGAAAATGTTAGGTATTCTATAGGCAATGCAGCTATAACTGAGCCCCTTGAGACAAGAGCCATCCTTTTAAGTGGAAAGCACCTACTACGTCATGGGTATGATCATAAGCAAAACAATAACAAGAACAGAGTTTGAAACTTTAACTTTTGCATTCCCTGACTGCCTTCACATTGGATTACCAAAATGTTTTGATTAAAAGCATTGTAATATAGCTGACGTATTGTAAACATTGACAACTAATTTCAGTAACAGAAAAGGTCAAATATCATTCCACGCAAAATGTAAACAGATGTGCAGCTGCACTTTGGCTCAAATTTGCAGGAAACATTCTCAAATCACACTCCCTGCAGTAAAGGAACTTACTCTTGCCTACCATATTCACCTCACTGATGCATGACAAGTGAGCTCAAGGTTTCATGCGGAGGACTTTTAAAATGCTAACGTTTTGTTCAGCAAAGGCAATATCTCTTTCTCTTTTTTATTTATTTATTTATTTATATACTATATATATTATATATATAATATAAAATGTAAAAGTATGGCTATCTGTGCTTTACAACCAGAGTCCTCTTTCTTCTTCCACTTCTGTTTCAAACATTAACAACTGAAACAGATTTACTTTCTGTGTAGGATTATAAAGTAGCAGTACAAATCACTTAAGTCAAGCTTATATATATATATATATTAGTTCTACCATATTTTCAGAAGCCCCTAGTTTTCATCTGAAATAAGAGCAAAAGTGTACAGCAGTATAAAGAAAGCAGAGCCATCAGTGTTCAGATGACATTTTTGTCTTTTTTCATTCAAGGGAAGATAGGAGACGCAGCCGAGACAATGTACTGTCTTTGTCCTAGTGTCCGACTGAGATAGGGGTTTGGCTAATGCTCAGGTAGGGTGGGGGCAGACACCGTGCAAAATGGCAGCAATAGTATCAATTGCCATTTGGTAATAAAGTTCACAACTTTAGGACTCTTCTGGATTCCCAAGACGTAGCAATAGCCGGGCATGCTTTTATTCAGCTGCATCTGTCAAGAAGCATTTTCATAGCTATGAACAATGCTGCAGTCATCATCTGTGCCTTCGTTACCTCCACAATGGCTTACAGAATCATGCTCTAACTGAGACTACCCTTGGACGTCACAAAGAAATTAGTTAGTGTAAAATGTGGCTACTCACTTAGCTTTGCTTCTCAGGTGCATCATTTTTAGGTTTGATTGAAAAATTTCCATTGAAACTGCTTTTCAATAACAAAGTTGGGTTTTCAATTAAATGACCCTTTTTGCCAAGTGCTTTTTTTTGCTATATGTATCTGCTTTTGTGTGCAGAAAATGTTGATTGGTATCGTGGGTGGGGAGGGAGAAACTGAGCATCTGAAAACCAAAAAGTCTCATTAAGAGGCAAGAGCATGGTGCATCATGGAAGATGTAGTCCACCTATTAAGCTCAGCCCATGGAGGGGAACAGGCGCATGAAACGCAAAACTACAGATCTAAGGCACCAATGCAGCATTTCAGAATAAGAGTATTTCAGTTTTGGGCCAAAATATTTCATTTTTAAATTTTTTTGCCAAAAGTTGAAACTTTCTGTGCAACATAAACTTCATTTTCTGACCAGCTTGAATTATTTTACACCTGTTTTCCATAAACTTCATTATCTGCCTGTATGTTACTGGTTGTAATTCAAGGTTTTGATTTAGATCTAGAGCCTTAACATTTCGCCATTTCAGAAGGAAGGGGCTGCCGCCTTTCTCATAGAAATTCAAAGTTACTCAGTGGAATTGAATCTGCTGGAAAGGAAGCCTGCTGCATAATTGGTGGATTTTTTAAAATATGTTCAAGTTAAGTAAAAAGAAAATTACATGGGAACAGGGAAGTACCAAATGTTATAACCAATAACAAGTAAGAGAGAAGAACTGCCATCTTCTTCAGTGTTCCCCCTTCTCTCTCCAGCTATTATGGTTGGGGGAGGGGAACCTTAAAAGCAGGAACTGAGTATAAAATCGTGCATTGATGTCTGTCATCACTATTTGTAGAGAGCTTCAAACAACTCTGAGAGGTCTGAACTTTTCCATTCATCTCACTGCAGTCTGAGATACCTGTTCTCTCCATGTGCGTTTGTCCTGATAATCAGCATCCATTGGGATGTTTTGTTAACAGTACTCGGCAATGAATAGTGTGGGACCAGAAGCTAGGCTTGCTCAATGAAGGAGATGAGTTCCAGTGATCCACCAGAGCCCAAGCCTACTGAAAGGCTTTTGCCTAAAGCTAGCATCTTGAATGGTGGAATTTTATTTGTAGGCTACAAAGGGCCATTGAACTGACTTTCTGGCATGTCTCTGCTTTAATCAGCATTTTACATTGTATACATGCCCCCAAATTAGGATGGGGGTATTTTTAATAAATCAGAATCATATATAATCAAATTTGGTTCGTTGTAGTACTTCATTATTTATGGTAGACAGATATGACAGCAAGATCTTACAGGCTACACCACTTTTTTTTTTCTTCATGTCCCCCTTGTGTCTCGTTCCTGTTTAAAATGTCAGCTCACCAACAGTTAGGTTTCACTGAAAGTGAAAATGCTAGATACTCTGATTATGGAAAGAGTTGTCCTTAAAAGGACTGAACATAATGAAAAGTACTCCTTCCTTTTTAAAATATTCTTTCTTGGTTTAAAAGCAAACTTCATCCAAAACCATGTCCATTCCAAAATGAAGACCATTATTGGTGGTCTTCAAAATCTATTTTTGATAGAGCTCTAGGGTGGCAGACATAGTAGGGAACAGACTTCTCTGGTGGTGGTGGTAGTGGTTTTAATACATGTTAAAGGTATTATTTCATAAAACATACATTTATTATGCAGTTATCTCAGCTTGCAGGCATATGGCTCTCCAGTCTGTATAAAACAGTACATAACTATAACCCATAGAGACTCCAGGTTTATTTAGGTCCCCTGACTCTAAGCAAAAATAACAAAATAGCAAAATGTGAATAGAAGGTTGCTTAAATGTAATGGTCTTTAAAAAATCCTATAAGGAAGCACTTGTCTAATTTTAAATTCCGTGGCTTATTATCTCTACTGAGATGCAAGTAAAAGCTATTTAAATAATTTTTTTTCAACACACTAGTTTCAACCATGCTCTCTAAATAAATCATGCAACCCTATAAAAATGTTTAAATGGCCAGATGTCATCTGATGTAGTAAGAAACATCTGGTAAGGAACCTGTCCAGAGAAGAGCAATTTTTTTCCCGCTCGATCTCACTCACTCACACACACACCCCACCCCTAGCCTCAGAAACACAGGCCCGCCCCCTAAGATCTCAGCCAGTCCCATATTTGATGGTTCTGTGTTTGGATATGGTATTGTCCGAGCACTTACTCCCATATACACATGTATCTACTTTTTCACTCGGCAAACTATCCTTAGGAGTTGACTGTTTTTGTTTTATTCTTTATCTAAACCACTCTTCGTCAAGGAACTAAAACAGATGTCAAGCTTCTGAACCTCAAGAGGTGTGTGTAGAGGGAAACTTTTGTAAAAGCCAAGTAGAGTTGCGCTCTTAAAACTTGCACATAACTTTCCGTTTCCCCATTGCTGAAGCTGCTGCACACATAGTACTTGGGAGAAAAAACACGCATCACATCCGTTCTTGGTTTTCTGCACAAATCATTAACATTTTTCTATAAAAATGAAAATAAAGTTCCTCAAATTTGATTTACTTGGAAAGTTGTAGGAAAGTCTGACATAGTTTCCATGAAAAGGGATTCAACAACTTGAAATTATTACACTGTACATTCATCCTGGATTAAAAAATAAGGCCCAGATCCTATGGTGCTATAAATCAGGGTAACTCCGTTGGAGCTAATGGACCTATGCTAATTTACATCAGCGAAGGAAGAAACATCACAAATGTTTCCCAGGCACCATCAAAAATGCCATGGGGAGCCTGGGGTGGGACGGGGGACTACTGACATTTTGTGAAATAAAACTCTGTGGAAATGCAGTATCATTAGCAGGATAGTGTAAAGATGTTTACACTGATGGAGATATTCTGTTGTCCTGTTATGCTATATTTTGATTGTTATGATGATAGAATATAACCACTACTTTGATGCATAATTGGCATAGAGTCCATTTATTTGTATGAAATCTACTGAGTGAGCCAAAGTGGGACAACCACATCTTTTTGACTGCAAGTCCATAAGTGTTCAATGGAATTCTGGCACTTCTCTTCTTTGGTGTATAACACGGGTGCAATTATGTTCAAAACTAAATGAACAAACACAACTCCCTAGCCAAGAATATTCAATAAGGTATTTACTTAGTGTAAGAGTGTACTGTTGAACAAGTGCAACCAACTATTAAGGTTAAAAAATGTCTAATGCTTTGCTGAAATTATTTCCTCCAATTTTTCCACCTTGATTTCTCTCTCCTGTTGGGTCTTTCCCAAACGCAGCCCTAACCCACTGAGCAGCAGTAAACTGCACATACTTAAGAGACATAACTCTGTCCCTTGACAGACACTTTGTATCCTCTATAATCTAATCAATTATATATTGGTACTTGCTTCTATACCTTGACTGGATAAGCACACAGATACTCATGCATGAAGCTTTGAAACATTTTCACACTCCTCCCTGTCAGAAATCTCTATTTTATGTGTGTTTACAGACAGCCAACATGAAATAGGTGTGAGGAGGGCTGAAGAAAACTCACTAATACACTTCACTTAATATTTATTCTCTTTTTCTGCTGTAATTTGCCTAGCTCTAGGTCCTGATCCTGCACCAGAATCTGTGAGCTCTCTTGTGCAATTTTGTGGAATATCTCTGCACTCTTGTGGAATCATATTTACTTCAATGCAGCGCTGGGGCTTTTAGTAGCACAATGTTCTGGATCTCTCATGCTTTTGTATAGCCATCTTTGTTGTAGACCTGGAGCCAGAGCCTGGGAATACTCCGGGAAGAAAGTTACATAAGGTGTTTGCAGCATCAGGACCTTAGACCATAAATTCTTTTATTTCTTATACAGCCCTGAGAATTCTGTTGGTAACAAACAAGTAATTACCATGAATACCTTTAGAAAAGTAGAGGAAGGAAATGAGCACCCATTTTTCACCCCTCTTATTTTGTTTGTTTCCTATAGGCCAGATTGAGCCTGGTGCTGCACAAATAGGGGAGAGTATGGAACAAGCCTCTCGCTCATCACCTTCAGACCTTTATGCCGCTTTCGGAATGTGTCTAACACAAGCACTCTGCTAGCCTTAGTACTGCCATTGCCTTTATCCTAGCCAAGGACAAGTGGTCTGGTGTGACAGGGAATGTATACCTCACTGTGCAAAAGGGTGTTGGCGCTCCAGCTTTGAGGAATGTTGTATGAGTTCTCCTTCTGCAGCGTACCTCCTCCTCCACACCTTCACTATGTGGCTGTCAAGCTGCTTAGAGTAGTTCATGAGCCAGAGTGCTAACCTCACGGCAGCCTGTCAAGGAACAGGGTGCAAACCCCAAACTGGTTGTCTGTTCTGTACTTAGATTTCACCAACCAAGTAACATGTGAACTCCTAAAGCATAATGACAGCCTTAACGTGGAATCAGAGACAGTCCCCTTGGGCACTCTAGTCTATCTTGCTGCCCAGGCACGCCTGCCTTTGTGATGGGCCCCTTGCACCAAAAATCACAATATTCAGATTACTCCCAGTCCCAAAGGACCAGTCACTTACCCCAGGTCAATTGTACTTCAGATCTCAAACCAGAGACAATACTTGTAGCCATCCTATAATACTAAGTAAAAGAGATGTCAATACAAGGTTAATGCATGTAAACATACACAAATGAGATACCTTTTGGAATCTAAGACTAATAGTAGCTGCTATAATATGCAAGCTCTGTCTGTCCTTTAGAACTAACCTAAGCTAAGCAGTCTGGGGAATCCCTTGCTTATGCTTAGAAATATTGCACAAGCTCATGGGACAAGGATTTGTTTGTGCACATCTCCACTTCATGGATAGGGGGAGAGCAATCAACAAAGTCTTTTGTCCATTGATGTTCTTCAAAGGCTTGTCTGATGTCTATAGGCCTTCTCTTGTTGGGGAAGAGATGACACACCTTTTGTGGTAAACTATTATTCCCACTTGGCAATGCTTCTCTCCTGACTGTGGGGTTTTACAGTTTTAGGAAACACTTTTATAGTTACGGAGCAAGCACTTAAAATATTACCTTATAATATCGGTATCCTATGTTATAAGTAAGATTAATACATGCAGCATCCTATATGCATTTTGTTAAGTCTAAACATGGTCTCATAACTCGAATATCTACTTTAACAGTACTAACACACAGGTGAGCCAGACTGGTTTCCACCTATGCATTTGTCAATGGTCAGTGAGTCCCCAGGGTCTTGGCATAAGCTGGCACCTGGTCTGCCAGCATCAAGGTGGGCCGTAGCGTATATCCACACTTTAGCAATATATTCAGTGATGTACAGCAGTTTCTGGTTTTCTTTTCTCCAAACAAACTCACTCATCTGTGTATAAGCCTAGAAAACCTGTGTATGAGCTGTGCCACTGTACAACTTATAGCATAGACATACCCTTAGTTTTGCAGGTTTTTGCAACTCAGATTTTCACTGGAATCTGAATTTCATTGCTCATAAACATCTATGGCACAGTGAGACTCGCCAAAATAAACTGCCATCGTTCCATGAGTGGAACTTCTATTAGTGGGCTGGCTCTAGCTTATTGGAATATATATGACAAGTGGGTTTTAAAATAAAAATTATTCAAGATAATAGTGGCTCAGAGGTGAAAGGATTAAGACTGTGTGTAATGAAAACTATTATTTATAGTCATTTCTACTTCACTAACTGCTTTAGACAAATTAATTAAAATCCCAAATCAATACCAGAATATATGTGAAGTCTTAGGTTGTGCATATATAAAATTAAAACCAAACAATTTAAAATCAGTTCATTTTTTTTATTTTACCTGCCAAGATCTGAATTCAGTCTTCTCAGCTTCTTCTTCAACAGCTGATACCATCTGTGAAAGAGAAAAAAAGAAACTCTCTATACTGCTTTAGGTGCTAATGATGCTATCCACTTTTAGATGAAAAGTAGAAAATAATGTGCTCACATCTTGGTAGGTAAAAAGCGATTATGTTAATTTTTTTGATTTTTGGGTCAGACTTGCTGAGTTATCCTCTGGCTGCTTTTGCAACGTTCTGAGACTACAAACCAGCTATAAACCTGGTTTAACTAGCAGCTAAGAGTGCATGGTTGTTTTGCATCACCGACTTCATGCAAAGTAGCTGGTGAATCTGGCCCATCACTGTTTTCTATAACCTCCATTATACTGTATTTGCGTATGATAAATGTGGCAAGGGCAAATGATTTTGCAGTTCTAGGCACTTTTATGTAGCTGTGTAGTGAGGATGATTTATTAAAAGATATAATTCACAGGTTAGTTATGATGGCAGAAGTCATGATGGTATAAGCATCCTCAGATAACACACTGATACTACAAACCATTGTGACATTAGGCACATGCTGTATCCGTGATGGGTTCCAATATGGTGGCTTCTCTTGGGCTAATTGTAGTACCAGCCAGATGACTTCCACAGATTCAGTTTTGTTAAAGTTCCTTTGCCAGATAACACCTATTACAAGCCATACCCAATTTAAAGGCTCAAAATAGTGCACTTACCACCCTTTTTGCCTATTAGACAATCTGCACCACTGACAGAACAAACTCTGATAAATTATTTGCTATTAGTACTACTGGAGCCCCTTAAAGCCTTGGTCATGGACCAGGACCCCATTGTGGTAGGTGCTGTACAAACACAACAAAAAGATAGTCCCTACCCCAAAGCCCTTACAATCTAAACAAAAAACGTGGTCTTTATAGCACAAAAGAATGTAGTTGCACAATTCCAAATCCTGCAAGACCAAAATAGAACCAAAAGTGGAGGAAGAGAGTTTGGGGGAGAAGGAAGCTCATAGACATGTTGGGGAAAGGAGATGGAAGAGGGTGTGGAGGTGGGAAAAAGGGAGTCTTTTGGCGGATGAGGGGTGAGGAATAAGAGGCTGGGAAGCCTTGAGATTAGCATCCAAATCCTTGGGGTCTGTTCCAAATATGACCTCCAAGCATTGAGCTTTATCCATCGCTAGTGGACATGCTGTTGCTGCTACTTTGATTCTCCTACTGCCTCTTTTCTGAGGGTCAAGCCCTGCTGTCTTTATTTAAGAAAGCAGTCCTGTTGACTGCAATGGGACCATATCAATGTATAATTCTGTCCTCTTCTGTATAGGTTCTTATACCATCCTTGTGGAAGGTACTCAGATATACTAGTGCATCAATCAATATGACTCACATCTGTCACATGTTTGTTCTTTTGTTCTCACCCCAGGGATAGAATGTTTGCAGTATACTCTTGTTTTAGTAGGTTTGGGGATTTTTTCTACATGCACATAATGCTATGTTTTTCTGTTAGAGGCGGCAGGTGGAAGAAGTGTGCCTTGCACTTAAAGCCTTTAGTTCTTATGGGAGATTGTTCCACAGCATTAGACTGTTCCAAAGGCACAACTTCATCAAAACTACTTTTTTCTACAATGGTGTTGTTGCTTAGTTACAAAAAAATAATAATGTTCAGCGACATAAAGGACTCCCTGTACCCTTCAACCCCTTCTTTCCCTGAATGACATAGACTTGCAGGGGAAATGGCAAGAACTGGTATTACCTTTTTTTTCTTTCTTTTTGTGAGTGACTGGTCATAGCCAAAAGCAGCTGAGTACTGTACATGCAGTCACTAAGGGAATGACTTCACATGTGAGCAAGCTAGTGCTCCAAAATGAAACTGAAGGTTAGGCGGGAATATTGTTGATTGCACACAGAGGAGTAACTGCACCAATGCAGCTGATCAGCACTTGCTGTTTACACAGGCATGGCGCAGTACAGAGTGACACAGCCATGGACCGTATGCGCCTTAGCTTTGCCAACAGCAAGTGCAGTCACAATGGTGGTGGGAGCATTTGTGCACAATGGCAAACGATTTTGTGTGTTGGTGCATGGTGTGCTGCAGGCATGGCAACAGGTCGCAATGGTGCTGGCCACACCTGTCCTCATGTTTACCAGGTAAACTGCACCAACCCCCTTTTTGTCCTTCTTCAGTGCACCCGCTCAGTTGACAGGCCTGGCTTCCTGCACCTCTCTGTGGTACAACCAGTCCCAGACTAGATCTCTGGGCTGCAGCCTCCCTGTTCCCAGCAATGTTCTTGTGACAGACCCTACTGAGTTTGGCACCTGTAAGCCTTTTCCTGCAGGAGCCTCAGACAGTGGCTGATTAGTGACTCAAAACAGTTTTTTCTTAACAAATCATTATTTATTATTTCACTCAAAGGTACATAGCACACAGAGGGTTAAGACAACAGAGTCCTATAGGCATATTTGCCCATTACTTATACATTAATCCTTCCTTGCCAGTATTTGTAAATTCCTCTCAGCTCGGCTAACCTTCATCTCTGGATGGGAGGATCCAACTGTCCTGCTTGCAGCATTTTCTGTCCTTATGTGTCTCAGTCTGGGTGTCAGCCTCAATCTTCTTACAACCCTTCCCCCCCTCCCCTTCTTCTTTAGCCCAGCATCTTTAAGGCTTTCATATTCCCTTTGATCATGGATTTTTGGTCTGGGAAGAATGTTTCGCCAGACTAGCTGGAGCCAGGCAGGGGGTATTCCCCCCCAATTAATGGTTTCCCCATTGTTTCCTCATGGACTCTTCCTATAGCGTATCATAGCACTTTATCTTTGCCCTTGTTTCATTTCCTGTCAGTTTCTCTCTTACAGCTTCCTTTGATATTCTCCTGCCTGAATGCACAGAGTTAAATCACATAGGGAACAACACGGGTGTGTGATATTTATAAAAAATAATTACATAAATCTCTTTCTCCATAACTGCAGTCTGGACAAAGCTATGAGCAGCAGAGGTGGTTTAGCGGAGAAATGGTCAGAGTTACACTAATGATGTTACTGAATTCTGAATTCAGGGGACAGATTATCAAATTTCTCCATGGAAAGGGATTTAGCTTCCTACCAACCGAGATCCACAGAAGCCAAAAGGTATGTCTTTACCTTTGTGGCTATAGATCAACAATCAAAAGCCACAACCCTAGCAGAAGTATCTTGATGGGCTGATTGTCTATGGGCTGCTCAGGGGCATGCTTTCAACTTCAGCGTTTGAATGAAGGCTGATGTTGTACCACAAAACAGCTGTGATGAATCTACACAAGAATGAAGGGTTGCTAGCAGTAATAATACCACTCTAAACTAACGCAATTCCCTGCTCCTTGCAGGGTGACTGAGTAGCAGCAGACCACACGAGGCGACAAATTTTGAAAGAATGCTTGAGAGTAAACAATGATGCTGGTTACAGAAAATAAATAGAAAATAATTATTTTTTATTTTATTTCTTTGGTTCGCAATGCTGGAAAAATAAAAGAGGCGGTATAGTTTCCTAAACCACACATGCTTCACCACAGCCCATCTAATTTTTTTGCTGGTATCCAAACACAAGAGGCATGGGATATCCCCCTTCATCTCTTTGGGTGGTAAATTGTCATTCAGTCCATGGAGAATAAAAGAAACAGATGCAAAGAAACGAAATTGTGGTCCTTGATTTTACAGGTTGGATGAGGCTCTCCATCCTCATAGCGCTGCTGCTAACCCCATGAAGCAACACGTTGTAATGAGGGTGACGGTGTAAGCATTTAGCTATGGCACTGTGGTTAGCACACATTACCACTTTGAAGACAGGTTGAGTGAATCTGTAGAGACTGATCAGTCAGCTTTGCAGGGATCCTAACTGAGTACAGCAATGTGGCTGGATACTTCTTGTCAATGTGTTGGCCACCTGTGGGCAGAAGAAATCCTAGACATGTCCAATTCATCTCAAAAACCATAACTGTGGATAGAATGAGTTAGACTGTACATAGACACGTAATCAAACCAACCAATGACTCTGCAATTACTCTGATTTTAGTTGCTTGTGTTTTAAACAGGTCTTCCAAGAGAAATAATATGACAGCACTAAAGCAGCACTATTGTAAGGTGGAGAAGAGTTGGACCACTGCTGTGGAATGGTGATGGTGAAGTAGTAAACACTTACTCTTGGTTTGCTATCATTTTGTGGCCTGAGGTGGTGGTATTGATGACCATTTACATTACTTCCAGGTATACATGGAAATATTCAGGAATCTCTAAGCTGCGTAAATAATATAACATATTTATTTATCCAGAAATTTATCCCATGAGTATGTTACACGTTTTTCACTTGTCTCCTGCTGAAAACATTTCAATGATCCTATCAAAGAGCTGAAACAGTAACATTTTGAGGAAGCACAAATTACAAAGAGCAAACAGGTGAAGAGTTCACAAACAAACCAGTATTCTTTAAATTGTTTGTCTAAATGTATTGGCCAACAACAACAACAACAACAAAAAAGCACATTCAAAGGAAATCAGGATTAGTTCCCTAATCCTATAAATGGATAAATTCCTAACGAATATTATTAATGATGAATAGTGTGACCTGGTGTATTGTACCATATTTTTTTCTTAAATAAGGGCTGGACTGTTGTAAATCCATACTGCGCATGCACAGTTATGTTACTAGTTTGCATTTGCAGCTTTTCTGAGTGAGCAAGCAAATTGATACTTGGGCATGGAATGGATAGTTACATACTCTCCTGATACTCTGCATGCAACCATAGTAACTATTAGCTACCCAATTGTGCACTTGCATTTTTGTCCGCCGTTGTCCATGATCTGTTTTAAAATCCAGGCCTTGTAAATCAGGCCTCATTCAAACTCCTAAAGAAAAAAGTAGCAGTTTGGAGAAAAGTTCCTTTTCTTAGTAGCAAAGATGTTTACCAAAAACAGTGATTAATCAAAATGTTTCAAAAAAAAAACCCACTCCTCACAAGGCAATGCTGGAAAACAGGCTTTTTTTAGAATTTTCTTCAGAATGGAACAAATAAATGGCTTTGATACCACAACAGTGACATGTTGTCTAAGTCTGTCTGGATACACTTACAACTGAATCGTAAATTGTCCCGCCATTCTCAGTACCTCACCTGAATGCTTTTGTATTCCCTTTAGCACCACCCACTCAGAAAAAGAGGATTTTAATTTAAGATCTGTTTGAGATTAGTGGGTAATTTGAATTTACTGGAGACAGTGAATCCCAGATAATTTATTTCAAAGCCGGGTGCTGAATGTAGCCAGAAGATTTTTCCAAAATCTTGTAGCTGAAACGTATTTGAAATAGGATAGTCAGAAGGGAAAAAAAAACCAAGTGGATTTTTAGCTAAAATTGGTCATTTTAATTAACTTGGGATGATTTGAGTCCACAGACAATTCATTAGACTGAAGCTGCGGTTGCATAACAGATGGTTGGGTTTCATGTGCTGTGTGATACTGAAAGACTTTCCAGTGTACTCGAGCAGAAATCCATGTGAAATATAATTTTTATGTAAATTTCCCAGCGGCAAAGAAAAAACTGCAATTACTAGAAGTAACAAGCTTACTCTCTAGTAAAAGTAGTGTCATTTGGCTTTTGAAATGCACCAGAAACCTTGAAGAGATTAACGTAGTGAGTGTTAGCAGCCCCACCCTGGACCTACCCTCGTAACAAAGGTACCTGGATAATTTCAAGTATCAGGGTAGCCATGCTAGTCTGTATCCACAGGGGGCTACAACAGTGGTACCCTCAACTCACCTAACAATATTGTTAATCTATCCAACCACACACTTAGCCCGGCGGAAGAGTCTGTCCTATCTCGGGGACTCTCTTTCTGCCCCACCACCCCCACGAACATGATACAGTTCTGCGGTGATCTGGAAGCCTACTTTCATCGTCTCCGACGTAAGGAATATTTTCAACACACCCACTGAACAGTGCACTGACCCACAGGAACCCTCCTACCAACACTACAAGAAGAATAATTCTGTGTTGACTCCTCCTGACGGTCGAAATGGCAGACTGGACTTCTACATAGAGTGCTTCCACAGACGTGCACAGGCTGAAATTGTGAACAAACAGCATCACTTGCCCCATAACCTCAGCTGTACAGAACACAATGCCATCCACAGCCTCAGAAACAACTCTGACATTATAATCAAAGGGGCTGACAAAGGAGGTGCTGTAGTCATAATGAACAGGTCGGATTATGAACAGGAGGCTACCAGGCAACTCTCTAACACCACATTCTACAGGCCACTATCCTCTGAGGGTTACCAAAAGATATTACACCATCTGCTCAAGAAACTCCGTGGTACAGCACGGGAACAAATCTACATGGACACACCCCCGGAGCCCCGACCAGGGGTATTCTATCTGCTACCCATGATCCATAAATGCTGGACGCCCCATCATCTCAGGCATCGGCACTCTTACAGCAGGATTATCTGGCTATTTGGACTCTCTCCTCAGACCCTACACTACCAGCACTCCTAGCTATCTTTGAGACACCACCGACTTTCTGAGGAAACTACAATGCATTGGTGATCTTCCTGAAAACATCATCCCAGCCACCATGGATGTAGAAGCTCTTTATACCAATATTCCACAAGAGGATGGACTACAAGCTGTCAAGAACAGTATCGCTGATGAGGCCACGGCACACATGGTGGCTGAGCTTTGTGACTTTGTCCTCACCCACAACCATTTCAGATTTGGGGACAACTTATACCTTCAAGTCAGTGGCACTGCTATGGGTACCCGCATGGCCCCACAGTATGCCAACATTTTTACGGCTGACTTAGAACAACGCTTCCTCAGCTCTCGTCCCTTAATGCTCCTCCTCTACTTGCGCTACATTGATGACATGTTCATCATATTGACCCAAGGGAAGGAAGCCCTTGAATTTCCACCCCACCATCAACCTCAACCTGGACCAGTCCACACAAGAGATCCACTTCCTGAACACTAGAGTGCATATAAGTGATGGTCACATAAACACCACCCTATACCGGAAACCTACTGACCGCTATACTTACCTACATGCCTCCAGCTTCCATCCAGGATACATCACACGATCCATTGTCTACAGCCAAGCCCTAAGATACAACCGAATTTGCTCCAATCCCTCAGACAGAGACAAACACCTACAAGATCTTTATCAAGCGTTCTTAAAACTACAATACCCACCTGGGGAAGTGGGGAAACAGATTGACAGAGAGAGACGGGTACCCAGAAATCATCTACTACAGGACAGGCCCAACAAGGAAAATAACACCACTGACCATCACATACAGCCCCTAGCTAAAACCTCTCCAGCACATTATCAACTATCTACAGCCTATCCTGGAAAATGATCCCTCACTCTCCCAGACCTTGGGAGGCAGGCCAGTGCTCTCTTACAGACAGCCCCCCAACCTGAGGCAAATAGTCACCAGAAATTACACACCACACCACAGAAACACTAACCCAGGAACCAATCCCTGTAGCAAACCTCGTTGCCTACTCTGTCCCCATATCTACTCTAGCGACACTATCAGAGGACCCAACCACATCAGCCACACCATCAGAGGCTCATTCACCTGCACGTCTACTAATGTGATATATGCCATCATGTGCCAGCAATGCCCCTCTGCCATGTACATTGGCCAAACTGGACAGTCCCTACGTAAAAGAATAAATGGACACAAATCAGACGTCAGGAATGGTAACAAAAGCCAGTAGGAGAACACTTCAATCTTCCTGGACATTCTATAGCAGATTTGAAAGTAGCTGTACTTGGACAAAAAGACTTCAGAAACAGACTTCAAAGAGAAACTGCAGAACTAAAATTCATTTGCAAATTTAACACCATTAATTTGGGCTTGAATAGGGACTGGGAGTGGCTGGCTCATTACAAAAGCAGCTTTGCCTCTCCTGAAATTGACACCTCCTATCTATTATTGGGAGTGGACTACATCCACCCTGATCGAATTGGCCCTGTCAACACTGGTTCTCCACTTGTGTGGTAACTCCCTTCTCTTTATGTGTCAGCATATTTGTCTGCATCTGTAATTTTCACTCCATGCATCTGAAAAAGTGGGGTTTTTACCCATGAAAGCTTATGCTCAAATAAATTTGTTAGTCTTTACGGTGCCACCGGACACCTTGTTGTTTTTGTGGATAATTTCATGATTTTTGGAATGGAAACAATCATTGCCATTGACTACAAAGCCATGGCATGAAGTCCTGAAACTGTAAATGGCCAACTTCAAATGAAACCTAAGAAATGGATAGTGCTGCCTGCCCCTGTGAGGTCATCCAATTATTTTGCTTAAACTGACAGAGACAAATTGTGTCAAATATCCCAATACAAAAGATCTTTCTCAGGTGCCTCCAGAATTTAACCTACAGCTAGATCCACAATGGAGACTTAGGTGTTGAAACACTAATTCTAACATTTAATGCCCAGCTGCCTTGTGGAATCCACAGCCCCAAGTTAGATGCCTGGCTCCCTATACGATGCATGGGAAGAGTTAGGCACTAAATAAATGGAGCCACAAAAGCAGGCAAGCTGAACAGGAAGCCAGCTAAGTGAGATGATAGGAAATGCTGAAGAGATGGGTGTGGCCTATGCTCTGTCCCTCAAAGGGACTTGGGCATCTAAATCCAGCTGGAGGGAGGAGTCTCCTGCCACTTATGAGTCACAGCCATGAACCCTTGCCTGGAATTAGGCACTGGAGCCCTTTCTCAAAAAATAAATAAATAAATAAACACAGCACCTGCAGAGGCTGCTTTATAACTATTATCCCTGTGGTTAGAGCTCTCTCACAGGCTGTGGGAGACCACAGGTTCAAATCGTCCCTCTGCTTGCCGTGGAGCAAGGATTTGAACACAATGCTTCTACCTCTCTGGGGAGTGCCCTAATCCTTAGTCTATGGGATAATCTAGGCTGAGGTTCTTCCGATTTCTCCCGTTGAAGCTGTTCTACTTTATATAAATAATCACTGGGACAAGAACAAAGACAACTCGACTCACCTACATGACAGGAGAATGCCCTAACTGCTAGTCTGTAGAGTCATTCTCATCCTACGTTTCTGCTGATAAAGTCCCCTAGGTGCCTAAAAATCTGCTAGTGGGCACGTGTGCTGTAGACTCTAGGTATCTGCTAACTTAGGCAAAAGTTGAGGCAGTAAAGAAATGAGTCTACAGACCTGCAGATCTGAGACCTGTAAGACAGTAGCTAAGCTAAACAAGCCATAAATGCTCAGTATAAGCAGCTAACGAAGAATAAGCCTAGATCATATGATATCACAAGATACAATCCTGTAATGGCTAAACTGTTGACAGCTAACCGCAAGATGCTAGTTTATACCAGCTTGGGATATTTGAAGTTAGGAACATGAGCAGATGTCTGACCACAAGAATGCTATGGCAACTAATTGACGTCCATGCTAGTGAACCTCAGGTAAAAGGCTTATAGAAGAGCACCACAACCTTAGAAGAGAGAATAAATACAAATAACCCCCTACTGAATATGCATTAGGCATAGTAGTGTCAGCATAACACATTACAGAAGTTGTATCACAGTCTGCATGTCTTGAGAGATCTAACTCTGAGGAGAAGCCAGGATGACAACCAAGGGATGGTGTCAAAGACAGTGATGATAGTGAAGATAATGACTGACACTTCAAGTTATTATGTATGGAGTGGTGTGAGTATGTGGATGCTCAGGTGCCAATTATGTGTTCTCTATCTACCTTGCTACGTTGGAGCGTTTATAAAACTTTGCTAACTGTGTTAATAAAAAGAAAAGGAGTACTTGTGGCACCTTAGAGACTAACAAATTTATTTGAGCATAAGCTTTCGTGAGCTACAGCTCGCTTCATCGGATGCATTCAGTGGAAAATACAGTGGGGAGATTTATATACACAGAGAACATGAAACAATGGGTGTTACCATACACACTGTAAGGAGAGTGATCACTTAAGATGAGCTAATACCAGCAGGAGAGCGGGTGGGGGAGCGGGAAGAAAACCTTTTGCAGTGATAATCAAGATGGGCCATTTCCAGCAGTTGACAAGAACGTCTGAGGAACAGTGGGGGGGGGGGAATAAACATGGGGAAATAGTTTTACTTTGTGTAATGACCCATCCACTCCCAGTCTCTATTCAAGCCTAAGTTAACTGTATCCAGTTTGCAAATTAATTCCAATTCTATTCAATTAGGCTTGAATAGGGACTGGGAGTGGATGGGTCATTACACAAAGTAAAACTATTTCCCCATGTTTATTTCCCCTCCTCCCCACTGTTCCTCAGACGTTCTTGTCAACTGCTGGAAATGGCCCACCTTGATTATCATACAATAGGTTTTCTTCCCCCTCCCCCACCCGCTCTCCTGCTGGTATTAGCTCATCTTAAGTGATCACTCTCGTTACAGTGTGTATGGTAACACCCATTGTTTCATGTTCTTTGTGTATATAAATCTCCCCACTGTATTTTTCACTGAATGCATCCAATGAAGTGAGCTGTAGCTCATGAAAGCTTATGCTCAAATAAATTTGTTAGTCTCTAAGGTGCCACAAGTACTCCTTTTCTATTTGCGAATACAGACTAACATGGCTGCTACTCTGAAACCTGTGTTAATAAAACTATTACCAAAACAGAAGGTTTTTCCTTCTGAGTGAGAGTTGCAATCATGCATGTCAGGGTTCCCAGCTGAACAGTGATTTTAATAATACTGGGCCTAATCTTAAGAGCAGCACCTACCAAGCCTCAGAGTTTTAACTGGGAATTCTTCAGTAATCAATATAATTAATATACAATCAATAGATCAGTCAATAGCTTAACCATGTAAGTCCTGATACCTGGGCATTTAACTTATGCCTAGGGTGACCAGCTGACAAGAAACAAAATATCAGGACACATGTTCCCCCCCTCACCAGGGCCTTCTTTAGGCCAGAGTGCTGCCGAAGATATGCCACACTCCCCCCTCCCCCCTGGCCCTCCAGAACTTGTCATAGTGACCCGGGCCCCTGTGAGCCTCTTTGGCTGCCCCCCGACTCACCACCTGAGCTGGCTGCATGATAGCTAGCTGGTCTGCCTCCAAATTGCACCCAGACAACATCTTTACATGCCTGTGCTTCATACCATCCACTTCCTCGCCCTTGTGTCCCACCTCGACACCAAGTAGCAGGACCTGCTGCCACCTGAGAAGGGCCAGGAACTCCAGTGGGCCAGTGTGTACTCCACTCTGGTTCCACGGCCCATGGGGGGTATTAGTTGGTGGCTCCTCCACGGAGCTATAAGCAGACATGTACCTGGCATGGTTCACAAACTCCCCTGACACCTCTTTTCTGCGGCAAGAGGGAGACACTGGTGCATGTCTACGTAAGGTGCATCAAGTTGCAGCTCATCTTCTGTCCCCTCCAGAATCTCTTTCTGAGGTTCTGGCTGCACTTCTCCCCACATTTGCTCATTTATGCACACCCAATCTGTGGCCCCCACAAAGTCATGAGACCTCCCCATCAGCCTCTGCCTGGCGCCTGGCACTGGTCAAGATGGCCACCCATCATATCAGGAGGAGAAAGCTGGATGGGGGAGGTGCTCTGTGACTATGGGGCCTATTTCCAGCCCCTTATCCAATCATGCCTCCAGGCAGAGTTCGTCTGGCCGTGTCCATTGACTCCTTAGACACCTGTGAGGAGCAGTAGGTGCTGTTGGGAGTTCAACCAGAATTTTAAACATTTAACCTTCACTCCTGTCCCTGTTTTTTCATTTATGGTCCACTCTATTCAGTTGCAACCTGGATCCAATGGCTCCCCCCCTCAGCTCAGGTGGGTGGGCCTCTAGCTTTTGGCAGGCCTGGACCTGCCTATCCCAGTATCCACCAGTAGTACCAGTCCTCCACCAGGCTGGCCCAAAGCAATTGTCCTCTGAATTTTTTTTCAAAAACACTTGTACTAGTTTGTGATTTAACCTGATTTACATAAAATGGCACAAACATAAGAAAACAATCAACTGGAAATATTTGTGGAAGTATGTTCCTTTATCTGCCTGCAGTATTTCAATGGTGGTCATCTTGGTGTGTAAGGCAGCCAAAAAATGTCAAAGAATTCTGTCCCTGACAGCAGAGGTGAAATTTCCCCAGCTGTGCAGAACCCATCAGTTCCTGAGCACATGATTTCAGCCACAGTAGAGCAAGGCCAATGGGAGGACTCTGCTAGATGGTTTGCGTGTTTTACTTAATTCTGCTATTCCTTGTCATACTCCAGTATCTGTGCATCAAAGGGGTGGAGGGTAATGAGACTGGAGGGATGTGCCTTTCATATTTGTCTGCAATACTTTCCTGAATCGTTTAAAACATAGCTATCAATTCTTTATTACTCTAGCCAAACGGAGTTCCAGCAAGCAATGTTCACTGACCCTGTAGATGTGCTGCTTCTGTCAGGCTGCAGCTTCAATGACATGGGAACCCAGGTGAGAGAGGCTGCTGCATGGAGCTGGAGAGTCAGAGTTCTGAGTATGCTTACCCTTCTCTTCTCTTTCTCCATGAAGCCTCATGGACCCAAAGCCTATGTGTACCCAGGACCTGTCAAAACTTTAGATCTGCTGTGTGCTGAGAAAGCCTTTCCCCAATTGCTCACTGAGACATGAGGAAGCAGCTCTGGGAAGGCGTCACTTGAAGTTTTGACTTGTATAGGACTAGGGTCAGATCACTGTCCTTTACTTCCCAGTTGTCTTACTTTTTATTCTTGCCTTGGGGTTTTCTCCAGCTCTCTATCTGGCTACTTTATATTGTGCCCAACCAAAGGCTTGGTCCTGTCCCCGCTCCCCAGCCAGTTCATGCTGTTACCAATTTGGGGTTTTCTCTGGTGTCTCTCCCAGCCATGTTTATGCTACTTCAGGCTATGGACTTCCTTCTAGGTCTCGCCTCTCGGCTGCCTTCTGACTGGAGACTCTCTCTGGCACTACTTCCAGCATCTTGATATTACTCTAGGGGATGCATGTTCCTTTCTTTCCCTGTCCCTACAGCCCCTGTCTTCTCTCCACAGCTCACCCATGACCCCAGTTAACCTGTCCTAATTTATACCATGTTTGTGTTTTTATTAAAGTTGGAGATGGTAGTGATCCATATAGATAGGGTTACCTAACACTTTCCATTGTAAGACCCAGTTTTCAATTACTTATAACTTTAACCATTCAGGCTGAAATTTTCCATGTCAGTATTGCAAAGAGACTTGGGGCCTGATTCTATCTTATGTACACACTATAATTTCAGAGTAACAACCGTAAAGTCAACAGAATGACACGACTATAAGTGTGATCAAAATCAAGTCCTCAGGTTGTGGTCTTATTAAATATTTTCATTTCAGTGGGTTTAAATATTTTAAGCATTTTTAAACTAATGTATTCTTTCTTGTCTCTTTTTAGAACACAGAAAATGTGCAAATAACACTGTTACAATACATGGGGGTGGATAGTTCAGTGGTTTGAGCATTGGCTTGCTAAACCCAGGGTTGTGAGTTCAATCCTTGAGGGGGGCCATTTAGGGATCTGGGGCAAAAATAAGGGACGGTACTTGGTCCCACTGGGAAGGCAGGGGACTGGACTCAATGACCTTTCAAGGTCCTTTCTTATCTCCATATTATTATTATTATATGTGGACAATAAACATTTGTTATTTCAGTCAGATAATCTTTTCCCATAGCTAGCAGGAACAATTTCAAATGACAAACATACAGTTTATTATTTGTAGGAGATCATCTTATCCCTTGAATAATTAACTCAATCCTTTCCTCTTTTCTCCTTTTTACTTTGTATAGGCAAATGAGTAGTCCATAAATCACTTGGCCAAACAACCTGTTGGACAACTTCCAGGAAGCGTTGAGACATCCACCAAAATATCAAAGAGTATAATTATACTTTCATCATGTGTTCCAGCTCATCTGAGAATAGTCAAGAGACATTAAAGAAGACAATATCATCTGAATCTAATTATTGCTGACATGATGCTCAATATTGCTTATAGAACTCATCATCTTTGATTTGCTCATTAAACAATGGCCTAATTAGTTCCCACATTTCTCTAAGTATTTATTGAGAGGGTCATAATTTAGTGGTGATGAATTCCATTTCTGGGATTTTGTGATGTAACCACACTATCATATTAGGTTCTCCTTTAGTGAGCCAAGGTATTGGTATAACTCAAGCAATATGAAGACTTGATAAAGAGAAAGTTTTATTAGGTGTTGAAAAGTGATATTTTGTTTCAGAAAGGAGAGAGCAACCTACTGATACTGCAGGACTCTTCTGTCCTTGTATCATTCTCATTACCAGAATATCTGAGTGTCTCACGGACTTTATTTATTCTGTATGCACAGAATAACTAATTAACTTGTCCAAAGTCATGCAGGAAATCTATGGTGGAGCACTGAATTAAACCCAAGTCTCCTGAGTCCCAGGCTAGAGCCCTAACCACTGAATTATCCTTCCTCTCTTGCTGCTGCTCTCTTTTCAAATTGTAAACTATCAGCTGCTATAAACTCTGGACCATCCATGTTCTGGCTGAAGTTGTGCTGGAAACCACCTTGTTTAATCAATGGAAACCATAGTTGCTAACATGATTTCCCTGAGCATTATGGACAGGTGTTTTTTTTTTTTCTGAGAACAATCCTGGTCAGGCTGTGCATACTGTCATACTACCATACTGTCTATAGCACAGTTTGATAACATAGTCCTTAAAAAAAGAGATTTCAGGATTCAGCGCAATATGCGCTTATGCCCCTTCTTTGCAATCATTACTCTGTGCCAGCTCAGGAGTGACCCTGCAGTCTCCAGGAGATTTTTTTTTCCTTTGAACTCTTCCCCCAAAAGTCCTGACAATCTGTTGTGAACATGTCTTTTCCGTTACAGTGTTTCCCTTGGCATCTTATTCCCCCTTTCTGGGTAGTTTGGAGGAGGTCCCAGCATACACAAGTGGTTCTTGAGCCCCCAGGCTTTTCTTCAATGAATTATTTCTACCGTCTTCATCAATACCTTTTGCCCCACCCCCTTTCCAATCTTTAGGAGGAAAGGAGTTCTTCAGATGCACCCTAAAGTGCAAGGCCTGCTCAGCAGTGCTTCAAAAATCTACCCAGTCTTGATTCAGACATGGTTTGGTGCATTCAGCTTCTCATGCTCTCTCTTGTGGTCAGATTCCGCTGGTTCAATCAGCAGCTGAAAAACTATAGATCCTTACACTCGCTATGTAGGCCACTGTTCCTGGAGAAATAGCGGTCATTAGTGATACACCCATAAAGTGAAATGTACCCCTCTGCAGATGGTCAGTGCAAAGGTTATGTAGCACATAAGTTGTACTTGGCCCCTCAAAATAGAACTGTATTAATGCATAGGCCTTGTAATGGCTCTCTACATAGGACCCTATTTGGCGTGAAGAAAGGCTTAAAATCTGCATTTTTATTACAGGAAAATAAGGAAACTAATAGGATTCCATCAGTTTTATGGAGTCTGTAATGGAAAAACAAGATGCCTTGTGCCAGCCTCCAAGGCACCAGGGAAGATCCTTAACAGTTAAGATGCATCCTATGCTTTAGTGTACCCATTTGTTTCATATGCTTCATAATCATGAGCTAGTAGTGTTTGGCAAAGTAAAATTATGTGATCACTGTTGAACCACATATCTACTGACTATTCGGCCAGAAACAACAACTAGAGCCTAGTGTCCTTTGAATCCAAATGAGTGGAGTTGTCACTTTCCTACTATAAATGTTAGTTGTTAGACATGACTTTAAATGGGATCAGTATGGTCTGGTAGAAAATCACAATCTTAAAGAAATAAAAAGAGGTGTTACAGTAGCTTTCCAGAAAGGTCATACAGACCTTTAGCAATTTACAGACATCTCAGGTTCTTTTGGTCACTGCTTGTATGGTGTCTGAATCCATTTCAAATATTCCATGTCTAGCTAGCACAGTTTCCCACAGTTTTACTATTTATTAGGATTTCAGTCTGAGGCAAACTCCACCAGCGGGCACCCATCCATGTCTTTATATCTTTATGTACATTTATACTCAGAAGTACACAGGAGATACAAAGTAATAACATCAACCAGAACTGCAGAGTTTCTTCCTCTCACCCTCCAAACAACATTTGATCACCAGTCATGTGCCTTCCCATTATGCTTTCCCACCCTCCATTGCCTCAGCCTTCTGCTAATACCTGCTCAAATAGACAGACCTTGCAGAATGCCCAGAAAGTCAGCAAATTCAAGCTATTTCTTGGGGGGCTGGGGTGGTGGCACAGCATTATAAAAGAAAGGGAACCTTACAACAAACACTCTGCCAGATGTCCCTTCCCTTTTAAAATGGGGTGATCTATGTTCCGGGGCCTCTGCTGATGAGAACTGAGGCCGTATGACATGGAGAGAGGTGATCTTTCAAGTTGGCAGGTTCCAAGCCATTTAGAGATTTAGAAGTCAAAATCAACAGCTCAGACCCCACCCAGAAATCAGTGGGCAGCCAATGTGGATCACAGAGCACTGGTAACACATTTTGCTTAACAAGCAAGCTGCTGCCAGCTTAAGTTTTCAGAGTGGTTTAGGGTGTAGCCCCATGTAAAGAACACTGTCGATTCCTATCCTGAGATAAGAAGATTGGGGCAGCAAAAGCCACATCTGAGAGAGAGACAAAATCTCCTGGCCAGTTACAGATTGGAAAAAATATTCCTATGCTCTGCTGCAATGTAATCAGCCAACAACTAATCACCAACAGCTTGCACACTTACGCTACAAATGACTGTCACAGTTTCAGTCAAAGGGAGAGCTCACACTTCATTGTATCTTGTGGTTGCTTCCTACAATTTCCAGCATCACCTCTGTCTTCTTCAGACTGAGCTTTAGCCAGTTATGTTTCATCCATCCCCCAAATTCCCCTAGAGAGCGAGTTAGGCATTCAACAGCACTAGCTGCATAAGCATACACACAGCACCCAGAAATTGTCTGCAACAGATCTTAACAATAACTGAACCTGACACCCTGGCGTGAAAACCTGGCCCCCATTGAAGTCAATGAAAGTTTTACAATTGACTTCATTGGGGACAGGATTTCAGTCTTGATCCTTTGGGCACACCAGATTGAAAAGCTTCAAGCTCAGTGGAGTGTGTTCTGCTTAGACTTATTTAACAGTCAGGAACAATAAAGAAATTGAGTCCATAAATATGGAGATGTTTTTGGGCTCCTCCCGACACACTCTGAAAAATGATCTATGATTCCTAATAAAACTTATTGCAAATTTAGGGCCCATCTCTGCTTCTTCTGAAGTCAAAGGTAGTTTGGGCACTGACTTCAACATGAGCAGTCCAGTGCTCTCCAAAAATGGAAAAATAAATGGATTACTTGATGATTTTTGCAGAACAAGAGATTTTATCCGTTGGTGAAACAATTTTCTAGGAGGCACTTACATTGTTTTGATCTGATGTCAGTTCAACAGCCTGGGTACTGAAAGTCTGCCAAACAAATGCAAGATAGTGAGTAATGCGGCTTCAGTAAAGACACTCAGTGACAGTATAAATCCCATCAAAAGAAATAATTTGTGATTTTGCAGAAATACACATGCAAAGCAAGTAGAATTGCTTAGCAGCTGCTGTTTGAACTTTTCTGGCTTGTTCATCTTGTAAACCAAATCAACAAAGAACCTTTTCGATTTCTATGGATTTTTGTCCCCCTCAGAACTGCTAGAATAAAACTTATGTACCAGTTGCAAAATACACATTGTTGAGATTACTTTTCTTATTAAATTTGATTCAATTGTTTCATTTTTCAGAAATACATGATATTTATATTTTATGCTATAATTCAATAGGGGACTAGACTGCTCAATAGAAGACAAAGACATGGAAACAAAATATTCTACCTACAAATCTGCATGGGTAAGCCAACAAAATGGCTCTCACAAGTTTGCCAGTAACTAGACAGCAAAATCCAAAGCACTTTGTGACAGAATATACCCCAGTATTCCCACCTTACACACGAGTGTAATAAACTTTGTACAAACTACGCCTTGTAAAGTCTCATTTGAAAACTCATAATTTGCTGATCAGTATCATTCTGACAAAATGGATGGCAACTTTGTATGTGACGTTATAAGATTCCACTGTATGTTCCAAACTGAGGTTGGCAAGCAGGTCTGTCTAAAAGCAAAGAAATGTGTGCTCTGCTCAATTTGCATTTAAGCAGTAAGCAGAATTGTCAAACAGAAAGGGAAACACAGGAAGCTCAAACAGGTGAGGAAAAAGTAGCAGGGACATCCCTCCGCATAGACATTTTTTCAAGAGGGGGGACTGAAACTATAAAAGGGAGGGACAGACACTCAAAGGCACCCTCTGTCTCTCTGTGCCCATCACATTAACTGCACCTGAAGCAACAAAGGAAGCCTTTGTTGGACTCTGGGTGAAGGGGGCCTATCCTAAAAAGTTTGGTCAGCAAGACTGCTGAGAGCATATGGTGAGAACTTTGTTTTGAATTTAATATAGTTTAAGTTAGGCACCAGTTGCATTTTATCTTTATTTTTCTTGTAACCCATTTCTGACTTTTATGCCTTATTACTTGTACTCACTTAAAATATGTCTCTTTGTACTTGGTAAACTTGTTTTATCTAATCCAATGTGTTTAAATTGAAGTGTCTGGGAAACGCCATTTGGGGTAACAAGTGTGTGCATATTATTTCTATTAAATAATTTCTATTCTATTTCTATTAAAGAAATAATGGACTTTATATAGTTTGTACTGTCCAGGAGCATGCTGGGCAGTACAGACATATATTTTTTAGGGGGGAATCTAAGACTGGAGGTGTTTTGGGGTCACCCTGCTGTATAACCAAGGCTAGTGAGGGTCAGAGTGTAACCCAAATGTGGCTGGCAGGATGCAGTTATACACAAACACTCAGGGTGTGGCTTGCATGCTAGAAGGCTGTTTCTGAGCAACCCAGTTCAGAGCTACTTCAGCAAAGCATTGTAAGGCACCCAAAGTTGCAGGGCAAGGGTGGCACAGTTACTCATTAGTCTGGACTGTACCCTGGTATGTCACATGCTGATAATACTGTATATACAATTTTTTGATGAAATAATTATACAGAGCAATATGATGAACAAGACAGTTTTGGCATCCTGCTGAGAATTGAGTCCAGCAGTGCATTCCTAATATTCTGTCCCCTATCCTAATGGAAACTTTGGTTTATTTTTTTTTAAATGAACAAGCTGCTAGCAAAATTGTGCAATACCACAAATTCTTTTCTTAGCATCAGAGACTTTTAAAGTAGACCAAGGATGTAGCTTTCATTAGATTTCAAACCAGGCCACTTATTGTTTAGGTGCCTAAATATGCATTGGGAAGCTTAACTGTAAGTTCCCATTTCACAAATATCTAGGTATCTGATCCTTTGCAACAAACCCATACTGTTATTTAATGGTATTTTTGCTTTTAAAATACTTTTCATGATTACTCACTAAGCTTATTAGAACTAGTAGCCTTAATTCTTTTTCCTTGCTTCATTTTCTGCATGAATATGTGAATAAGTGTTAGCAGGCTGGTTTGATGTCTGAAATAATTTTCATTTGATGTCTGAAATGATTTCAGTTTCCCGATAAAGGGCAACTTTTCCTATCCAATTCACATTGCAGAGTTCTTCTGCCCTAGTGTTGTGCACAGAACATCCCTTTATGGCTGTGGACATTCTCTTCAGAGTGTGAAATAGGCAATAGAGATCGAGGCTGCCGACCACAGAAAATAATTTTGTCATTAATGAGCAATGTATATAAAACTTTACATTTTACTTCCTACTGGGCACATATCCAATCCATGTTCTTAGAAATTATCAATTTATGCAGCCGCAGAGGGAAAATATACCTCAATATGGAGCTTAGCTGAATCTTCCTTAATGTCCATTTGTAAGAAATACTGGTGACTTAAGTACTTGGGGAACATCTTGTACATGATTTTAGGATCTGGGAGTGGAGACTTATATATCTTTGTGTGTGTCTCACAGATTCTACTTTTTCCTTTCCAAAGCCCACACACCAGTCAGCAGAGGCCTAAGTGTATACATTTAAATTGTCTGAATTCCATTATGAGAAATAAGAAGCAGATAGATTTTTCACAACACACATTTTCAAACATCTGTAAATTCTTTATACACCAACATTTTTTCCAGATGCAAATTATCCACCTTTCCCAGGAAATAGGAATAGGACAAAATATAATAGGAACAGGATTCTATAAAGGAATAGGATTTTGGATCTATTATTTGCACAAACGTCTCACAACCCTTCTGTAACAACTTGTTGTGACCTTTATTTTAAATCAAACAAAACAGTCTAGTTTGGCAGCCAACTAAAACATCTGTATGGAGGACAAAGAAATTAGTCCATGTTCACATGCAAAGATGATTAAAATAAAATTCAGACATCAATAATTGATCCCGGATGTTCTTCAGCTTCTTGACCCATAGCTATCAGTCGTTCCTGCTGTAGTTAGAGAGTCAGAGAGTTCTTTCTTGTTGGTTTTTTTCCAAGGTGATTTGGCAAGTATTTTAAAAGCTTTGAAGAGTCAAATCTAGGAATCCATACAATAAATATGATTTCTGTATGCAATCTAAGGCCAGGCCATAACAATTAAATTATCATTTTTTTCCCCAAAGGTACTTTAATCACTTGGTTTGAAGCATTTAGATCAGAAAAAGAACAATTGATCGTTTGGAAAGGAAAGTTGCTTGGCTTTTTGTTTTTGTTTTTGTTAAGCAAAAACAAAAAAACAACAAAAAAAACCCCAAAGATTCCTATGATAACTTTAAAATACAAGAGATATCAATGATATACTTTCTCTAAGATCATCGTATGCTACAGGTGAGAAAAGGTATTCTTTTGCATTATGTGTAGAGGCAAATGTTTTAAATTTCCCACATTTTTAGCCTTTATTACAGTGTAAGCTTGAAGATATTCTCACAGTTATAGGTGAAAAAATGGGCTAGATTCTCAGCTGGTGAAAATCAGCATAGTTCTACGGACTTCCTTTTTTTTGGTGTATCTGGTCCATTGTTTTATTTATGTATTTTTATAGTGACTAAGAATGTGCCATCCTCTTACTAAAATAATAATAATTAATAAAGAGAAAACACAACAGCTACCTAGTAGCTGAAAGTGACAAACCTGTCAGTTGCAAAATGGCCACTTAAAGATTGTCACTGCTTGGCTGTGCTAAATTTAAAGGGCCAGCCACTTGAAAGGCATGCTGAGGGGAAAATGACAACCCTGAAGTACAGAGTGTTAGAAAAGACCAGGAAATCACCAATGATTTTACTGCTATTACTTTGGTGGTGTTTTTATCCCAATGGCAGTTTATATATTGATTTATAAAAGATCAATAAAAAGAAATATAAGGAAAAAAATCAGTGGCTAACTAAATAAGAATAATCTAAGAATTTTCAAAACAACATTTCAGATGTTCAGTATTGTTGCTCTTTTAATTTTTCCACAGATATGAATGGTGCAGGTGTCTCGTATAAAGAACTACATTAATTTAATATCGAGTTTTTTCAGTTAGGCACTCAACAGTCAGGAAAAGACAAATCAATTTAAGATGTAGTATGTGGTGTAAGTATAGTTTACTGTATACTTTTCACATAGATAACTGTCCTGAACTCTTTTTGGTATACACAAAATAATACATAAAACTATAAGTGGAATATATGTCTGTCTAAGGCTGTAGGACAACTGCATTATGTTGAATTATTTGAGAATGTAACATGGGCATATAATTAAGACTCTATAACAATGAATGAACACAAAAGGGTTGAGTTAGGTGAGCACATTCAACTTTAACTTTTGCATATCTTCCCTTCACAGTTTTTTTAATATTAAATTAATGTAGATACGTGCATTTAATTTCCTAGGGGAAAAAAGGATAAAATGGACAAACTCAAAAGCTAGTTTCATTCCTCATGACTTCCAAGAGCTGCTGGTTTTCAGAATAAATAAATAAATAAATCAAAAGAAAAAACTGCAACTACAGTTGCAAATGCCATAGTGAAATTATTTGGCTAGACATCACCTGAACTCTGCCATCCTAGAACAAGACCTTTGGGACACCTTTGCCCTAAGAAGAGGAGGAACTTTTTGACCGGATCCTGCGTCACAATTCACATTATTTAATGTCATCATTTAACTAAAGTTATTTCTGTTTAGAAAAAGGTTTTCTTGCTCACAGGACATCTGCTCGCCACACTCAATTCTGCTGCGAAGTGTTATTGTTGAATTGGTGGTTTCACAGTTACTTCTGTGGCAAGTAGACAGGCAAATTCAGATGCAACACACTGTAAATGATGGTGGATGTTGCACATCTGTAAGTTCTGTTTTTCTATTTTGGAGGCATATGCTTTATTGAATATGGTCACTGGAGCTAGAGATTTTCCAGGAACCCTGACAAGAAGCCTTTTGCAAAAGGGAGATCAAAGGAGATGCCTTGTACACATCAAGTAGCCACCATCAATCCAGAATGTAGCAGATTGGTAACATCACATAAGTTATTGTGAAATTCTATGCAAAGCAGAACTGGAACTCAGTCACTGATTTCCTTGCAGGAGCATTCAGTTAAAGAGTAAAAGTGGTGAGGGACTATAGTTGTTATTCTCCGGTAATTATTGCCAGGATGTTTGCATACTGTTTTGAAGCATAAACCATAGGGTTTTCCTATTTGTTTTGTTAACCCAGGGGTGGGGGAGAGAGGAGGGCAATAGGGGCTACTACCCCCGCAATGGAAATATTGTGGGAGGCTGATCTATGTTTCTGCCTCTACACACTGTTCCCTTTAAATTGCATGGGCTCTGACCTCAGCTTCTGACATATCGCACAAGGAGACTTGTGGCATCTCTGTTAGGCCAGATACAAACCGTTTAGGGTTTTATAAATTAAAACCAGCACCTTAAATTGCATCCAGAAGTGAATTGGCAACCAGTGCAGATCTCAGAGCCAAGGTATAACCAGCACCCTGCTGGAAATGATGCTATGCAAGTAGACCAATAGCTGAAGTTTGTGAATAGACTTTGAGGGTGTACCTCGTTTAGAGCACATTACAGTCTCCAGTGCTGAGGTGACAAGATTATTATATCTGACATTTCCCTCTCTCTCTCTCTTTTTTGTTGTTGTTGTTTTTTTGTGGGGGAACAGGGGTGTGTGTGTTTTGTTAGCTTGTAAATTAACATGTCAACTGGAAGAGGGAAGAATAAAACCTCAGCTAAAGCTCAAGAACAGGACAAATAGCTATTTCCTTGAGTCTCACTATGGCTTATTGAGAGAAGTAGTAGTAGCTAGCAGAGTTTCTGACTCAGCTGCACACAGTCCCTCCTGCCCTGTAACGTCCTCTAAGGAGTTTTCAGTTGCAGCCGTCTGACTGTGGATATTTCTTTCAAAAAGTGCCATATGTCAACCCCATTTACTAATGTAGAAAACAGGATGGAAGCGAAAACCGATGATCTGGAGTTTGTGGGTTATATTATTGGAGAATTCTTTACAGCAAAAGCTTCAGTTAGCGAGTGACTCTGATAAAGGGTTAATCTGATGATCTCCCTAAGAAATTGTCATCTACTGTACTTAGAGTGAAGAAAGTTCTACATTGGTCAGGAAAGCAGAAATCTCGAAGAACCATTCTTACTCCTCTGCTGACTGGTTGCTTGCTCCAACCATTCCCCTCCTTCAGAGTTTCCTCACATCAGCCTCACCTCACATATCTGCCATCATCCTTCCCACTGTTGTCTCCCCTTTCTTGCCTCTCCTAACCCCCCAAAACCCTACCTTTGTCTTCCTTTTAGTTAATTTCCTTTCTCTCCCACTCTTTCCCTAGCATGCATTTTATGTTAATAACAATATAAAATATGGCGTAAATATAATCTCACAACATAAATTGTGTGTATATGTACACAATATGCAAAATTGTGGAACTTCCATGATGCTTTCACACCATCACTCTGCTTGCACGTACTATCCCTTTCCCACAGCTTGTGCTTGTTTTGTCTATGTAGATTATAAGCTCTCAGGCCATGGAATGCAATTACCCTATGTCTGTTCAGTGCCTAGCATAATGGAGCCATGATTTCAGTATGGAGCTCTCTGAAATCCCCACATAATGCATATAATAAATAATAGTAGCAGCCATGTTCTTGGAACCTAAACAGAGATGATGATTAAAGTAGGGTGAAACCTTACTCTTTCTATCCTCCTGTTTAAGCAGAGCGTGTTTAAGATGCTGAGTCCCTTCTTGGCACTATGAGTGACACCAGAAGTACTTATGTGGTCTTTCATTGTAACAGCTAGGCATATTTAATACAACAACAAAAAATATCAAAATACAGAAATTACTCAATGCACTCTCAACAAGTGGTGGCAATAAAATTGCCACCATCTTATACTTCCATTTTTATATAACTGATTGATGTCACTGATAGACTTTTTGTTTTCATATTTGTGCACAGAAAAATTCCCCCCACCCTGACTGTCAAGAGCATGCCATGGGCACACAAATTAGCAAAGTACTAGTACCCCAGGATAACAACCAAACACAATATTTAATCAACAAACAGTCAAACATATGCTGGGCAAGCTAAAAGCACTTACTTAATGCTCTAAGGCAGTAGTGTCCAATAGGTTCACCACTAGCCACATGTGGCTAAAAGGCTATTGAATTGTGGCTAATGCATGTGGCTTTTTTATTACGTGGCTAATAAGAAAAATTCAAAACCACAAGTGTGGCTAGCAGTGTGGCTAGCATCGAATTTCTGTTGGACACCACTGCTCTAAGGAAAGCCGAAGTATTGTTGAAAGATACATGCATCCGATGGAGTGAGCTGTAGCTCACGAAAGCTTATGCTCAAGTAAATTTGTTAGTCTCTAAGGTGCCACAAGTACTCCTTTTGCGGATACAGACTAACACGGCTGCTACTCTGAAACTTGAAAGATAGCGTTATTCCTAATGGTATGCCAGTGTTTCCTTTTGCCTCAGATAAAGACCATGTGCTGGGCTGTTACACGCCAAACAGGTCACATTTCTATGCAAGGAAAGTTTGTCCTCTCTCTTCCTGAACATAACATGAGCAATCCAGGGAAGTGGTCACAGAATGGATTCGTAAAAGGAAGACTATTTCTCCCATTAGGGGGCCACTAGGGCTGATCTTTATCTGGCTTAGTGATCGGTTCTTCTGGATGAAAATAAATACTAGAGTATTTTTAATCCAACAGTACAAAATAGGTTTTAGTGATTATGCTACCCCTGCAGTTATACAATAAGAACAAAGTGTTATTAGATTATTTTAAGGATGACTTGTGCCACAATCCTGCAACTGGAATTGTGCGGGCAGGTTTTGGATTCCTCAGTTTATGGATGCCCACTTGAAACACCTAAAAGGGGCCTGATTTTCAGAAGTTGGCTGTTCCGTACTTTCAGTAAATCAGGCCATCTTAAAGTATGTCAAATTGGGCACCCAAAAATTGAAGCACTGAAAATTACTGGTCACTTTTGAAAATCTTGGGCAATGTGTACTCTTTATCTCTCCCAGCTCCCCACAGCTGGTGCATACAGAAGTTACTTGTACTTACTTACCACAAAATCCCCCATAGCGTGTTTTGTTATAGCCAGTCATCACAAATTATGAGACTGCTCAGCCTATTCTTATTTTAAACCAAGAAATCATAAAATAGGTACAGTGCCGTGTCACAGCATCCAAAGTATTTTTTATGTGCAGGTAATGTGGGCAAGATTGCCCCCCCCCAAAAAAAAGTGGCTTCAGGTATTTATGGTATTTTATTACTTTCAAGTAATACAGATGTGTTTAAAAACGAAGAATACAACCTGTGATGGAGTAGCTCTCTCTCAGGATACAATCAAGCCCTCTCTACCAGTGATGGAAATCCTGGAGCTCATAAAAACATTTCTGAAGAGGAACATTTTGCCTTAGAATTGGCCCAGATTGCACCCAACAGCAGGTATTTTTAAAAAATATATCCCACTGAATATCATCTAACCTCTGCAATATCTTCATCTCTACAGCCCTCTGGAAATTAAGTAGTATGCACACTGTACTGAACTAAAAAGAAAAGGAGTACTTGTGGCACCTTAGAGACTAACCAATTTATTTGAGCATAAGCTTTCGTGAGCTACAGCTCACTTCATCGGATGCATACTGTGGAAAGTGTAGAAGATCTTTTATACACACAAAGCATGAAAAAATACCTCCCCCCACCCCACTCTCCTGCTGGCAATAGCTTATCTAAAGTGATCACTCTCCTTACAATGTGTATGATAATCAAGGTGGGCCATTTCCAGCACAAATCCAGGGTTTAACAAGAACGTCTGAGGAGGTGGGGGCGGGTTAGGAAAAAACAAGGGGAAATAGGTTACCTTGCATAATGACTTAGCCACTCCCAGTCTCTATTCAAGCCTAAGTTAATTGTATCCAATTTGCAAATCAATTCCAATTCAACAGTTTCTCGCTGGAGTCTGGATTTCAAGTTTTTTTGTTGAAGAATTGCCACTTTCATGTCTGTAATCGCATGACCAGAGAGATTGAAGTGTTCTCCGACTGGTTTATGAATGTTATAATTCTTGACATCTGATTTGTGTCCATTTATTCTTTTACGTAGAGACTGTCCAGTTTGACCAATGTACATGGCAGAGGGGCATTGCTGGCACATGATGGCATATATCACATTGGTGGATGTGCAGGTGAACGAGCCTCTGATAGTGTGGCTGATGTTATTAGGCCCTGTGATGGTGTCCCCTGAATAGATATGTGGGCACAGTTGGCAACGGGCTTTGTTGCAAGGATAGGTTCCTGGGTTAGTGGTTCTGTTGTGTGGTATGTGGTTGCTGGTGAGTATTTGCTTCAGGTTGGGGGGCTGTCTGTAGGCAAGGACTGGCCTGTCTCCCAGGATTTGTGAGAGTGTTGGGTCATCCTTCAGGATAGGTTGTAGATCCTTAATAATGCGTTGGAGGGGTTTTAGTTGGGGGCTGAAGGTGACAGCTAGTGGCGTTCTGTTATTTTCTTTGTTAGGCCTGTCCTGTAGTAGGTGACTTCTGGGAAATGGCTATGTAGACTCCCTCCTCAGGCCCTACGCTCCCAGCGCTCCCAGCTACCTTCGAGACACCACTGACTTCCTGAGGAAACTACAATCCATCGGTGATCTTCCTGATAACACCATCCTGGCCACTATGGATGTAGAAGCCCTCTACACCAACATTCCACACAAAGATGGACTACAAGCCGTCAAGAACACTATCCTCGATAATGTCACAGCTAACCTGGTGGCTGAACTTTGTGACTTTGTCCTTACCCATAACTATTTTACATTTGGGGACAATGTATACCTTCAGATCTGCGGCACTGCTATGGGAACCCGCATGGCCCCACAGTATGCCAACATTTTTATGGCTGACTTAGAACAACGCTTCCTCAGCTCTCGTCCCCTAACGCCCCTACTCTACTTGCGCTATATTGATGACATCTTCATCGTCTGGACCCATGGAAAAGAAGCCCTTGAGGAATTCCACCATGATTTCAACAATTTCCATCCCACCATCAACCTCAGCCTGGTCCAGTCCACACAAGAGATCCACTTCCTGGACACTACAGTGCTAATAAACGATAGTCACATAAACACCACCCTATACTGGAAACCTGCTGACCGCTATTCCTACCTACATGCCTCCAGCTTTCACCCTGACCACACCACATGATCCATCGTCTACAGCCAAGCTCTGTGAGACAACCGCATTTGCTCCAACCCCTCAGACAGAGGCAAACACCTACAAGATCTCTATCAAGCATTCTTACAACTACAATTCACACCTGTGGAAGTGAAGAAACAGATTGATAGAGCCAGAAGAGTTCCCAGAAGTCACCTACTACAGGACAGGCCTAACAAAGAAAATAACAGAACGCCACTAGCCGTCACCTTCAGCCCCCAACTAAAACCCCTCCAACGCATTATTAGGGATCTACAACCTATCCTGAAGGATGACCCAACACTCTCACAAATCCTGGGAGACAGGCCAGTCCTTGCCTACAGACAGCCCCCCAACCTGAAGCAAATACTCACCAGCAACCACATACCACACAACAGAACCACTAACCCAGGAACCTATCCTTGCAACAAAGCCCGTTGCCAACTGTGCCCACATATCTATTCAGGGGACACCATCACAGGGCCTAATAACATCAGCCACACTATCAGAGGCTCGTTCACCTGCACATCCACCAATGTGATATATGCCATCATGTGCCAGCAATGCCCCTCTGCCATGTACATTGGTCAAACTGGACAGTCTCTACGTAAAAGAATAAATGGACACAAATCAGATGTCAAGAATTATAACATTCATAAACCAGTCGGAGAACACTTCAATCTCTCTGGTCACGCGATTACAGACATGAAAGTGGCAATTCTTCAACAAAAAAACTTGAAATCCAGACTCCAGCGAGAAACTGTTGAATTGGAATTGATTTGCAAATTAGATACAATTAACTTAGGCTTGAATAGAGACTGGGAGTGGCTAAGTCATTATGCAAGGTAACCTATTTCCCCTTGTTTTTTCCTAACCCGCCCCCACCTCCTCAGACGTTCTTGTTAAACCCTGGATTTGTGCTGGAAATGGCCCACCTTGATTATCATACACATTGTAAGGAGAGTGATCACTTTAGATAAGCTATTGCCAGCAGGAGAGTGGGGTGGGGGGAGGTATTTTTTCATGCTTTGTGTGTATAAAAGATCTTCTACACTTTCCACAGTATGCATCCGATGAAGTGAGCTGTAGCTCACGAAAGCTTATGCTCAAATAAATTGGTTAGTCTCTAAGGTGCCACAAATACTCCTTTTCTTTTTGTGAATACAGACTAACACGGCTGTTACTCTGAAACCTGTACTGAACTATTGATTTTTCTCACTATTTTTCAGGAATTAAGAATGAGATTCTGTATTGGACCTCTAGAGTTAGAATTACTGTCCTTTTAATCGTGGAAGATCACTACAACACAGCTTGGAAGTGTTTAAGATGTGCAGAGGAATTAGGTAAGACTCTTTTTTATCCTTTTTAGTACCTAACTGTTTTCAAACTCCTGACACAATTAATTAGACAAAAAGAAATTACCAAAGAGATTCCTACTGTCATTTGACAATCTAAATGTTGCATGTACATAGCTGGTGTTTTGTAAACATTCTACAAGAGCCTGTTCTCAATTTCCTCCATTCTTTCATGTAATAATAGTTTTGGTTAAATCTCCGGATACATGGTAAATTGGACGAAGTTTGAAGCTGTGCTTCTTTAATAGATTTTCTTGTAAAAATGTCCGATTTGAATATTAGTTCCTTCATCGTATAAGACATTAGGGATTCACAAATTAGAAATTTATTAAACCGTTGCAATAAGACTCATAACATTAAAGGTGGGAAAGAGTTATTGGGTCACTGTCATAAATATAAAGGGAAGGGTAACCACCTTTCTGTATACAGAACAATAAAATTCCTCCTGGCCAGAGGCAAAACCCTTTCACCTGTAAAGGATTAAGAAGCTGAGATAACCTCACTGGCACTTGACCAAAATGACCAATGAGGAGACAAGTTACTTTCAAAGCTGGGGGGGAACAAAGGGTCTGTCTGTCTGTGTGATGCTTTTTCCAGGAACAGATCAGGAATGCTCTTCAGAACTCCTGTAAAAAGTTAAAAGAAAAGGAGTACTTGTGGCACCTTAGAGACTAACAAATTTATTTGAGCATAAGCTTTTGTGAGCTACAGCTTGGGATATATTTATTTTAGCGTGACCATGGTGAAAAATAGCTCTTGATATTTCAAAGTGCATGGTCAAATATCTTATGTAAGGCCTCAGCTTAGTCACATATTGAACCATAACGGATAATGATGAATTTAAGAACGTTTAAGTGCTTTACTGAATAGAGCCTAAATATGGTTCTAAAATACAAAGAAGGCTTCATACTGTACTGTTTTTTCTAAGACACTCAAATAGAGAATAAAAAGAGTGATCCTTTCTGTAGGAAAATAAATGTAAAGCTTTGATGAACCAGACCAGTTACCATGACTATACCAGGAAAGGAGAACCGATAAAGTCCTCTAAGTAGTTTTTATATTGGAGAAGATTCAAATAAGATGGACACTAAATACATTTCCGAAGAAGAGGAGTGCTTTAAAATGACTGGGTTCTGGTGGCATCCACGTGAAAAGGCCAACATCTCACACAGCACTTTGTCTATGCTAGGAAAAATCCAATATGTAATTCACCACCAGTGCAGCTCCACTGGTTGTAGCAATAGTGGAAACTGTAGTGTAGACAGGGTGAAGGAAGTCCTGTCTACAATACAGATTCCACCAGTATTGCTGCACCAGGGAACAATTACAGATCCAGAATGCTAGAAAATACAGACTGAATGGATTGTGTGAGATGCATTCACGGTAGAAAGTTAGTTCTTGGTTGGCCAGGGGAATTCCTAGTTGTTCACTATATTTTAATGGCTTTTGTTTTCCTTTTGCTTTCTGTGCCTCTAAGCTACCTTTTCTTTCTTTTCCCTTCAGTCTTTCAGGGTCTGTCTTTCCTCAGAATAATTCATGTGAAGTATGATTAAAAATATTTGTTTTCTCAATTCCGTAAGCTTACCTTTCCCTCCAATATTTTCCTCAGTATGTGAGAGATTTGGTATTCTTTAATCGTTCTTCACTCCTCTTACCACTGAAGCTCTGAAGAAAGGAACTTATCTCAGGCTCTGATCAAACCAGGAAAAGCAGATTATCTGGGCTCCCTTTTCTTCATCTTGACCTGTAATCAATGAAGATATCTTCACATAGCACAATTAGCCTCAGACAAGGTTCTCATGTGCATGGAGTACAAGATCAGAGCAGGCCATACATACTTCAGCAGCTCTCAACTGGGAGCAGACATCAATTCCCCTATATGCAAGTTCAGACAAGGTTATTGTTTGATGTGGAATAGCTAAGGTGTCTCATCTTCCTGCCTCATAACATCTTTTGCAAAGGGAAAGCATCTTCCAAAACAGTAGCTGTTATCACTTGCTAGTGGGGTTTTGCCCATCCCATTTTCTGGATTATCCCTTAGGGTCATTACTCAAGTGAAGGTGACTTACTTTAAACACACTAATTGACATTATTTCTAAGAACAATGAGGCAGGAAGTTTGGCATACCCATGAAACTCATTAATCCCTGGAGTAACTATTGCCTTCAATGAAGTTATAACAAAGGTGGATTTGGCCCATTGTTTATGGTAAGTAAATCATTAATTTTACAAATATAAATAAAGAAAAAGGATTTACTTTCAAAAAAACTGGAAGACTATCTGTGCCCTTCACTTCATACATATTTTACAATCCAGACCTACTCCTTGATAACCAATTAAAATAAAACTGAAGTGTAATACCATATAAAAACAAGTTTTGGAATTGAGGCACAAGAGAGTGGGAGAAGACCTGCATGTTAATGTTTCTGTAGTGGCTGCATTGGTGTGAAGAAGCTGCCATCAATGCAATATCAGCATACAGAGACCGTCCTGTCTTTCTAACTTATAACCAGGTTCAGGTAGGCGTGCATTAGATATTGCATTGACCAGCGTGGAGGCTGCATTTATTTCTCATACATTCAGCTTCTGACAAGTGGTGTGATGAGCTGGGCATGGCTGCTGTTCAGCAGTGCACAACACTGCTAGACTACACTTTAAGACAGGAAGTAAACAACACTGGGCCAGATCCTCAGTTGGTGTAAAGCAGCATCACTCCATTGACTTGAATGGAGCTACATCCCATTGCACCAGCTGACGATCAGGCTCACTGTTTTCAGCTGAATTGTATGTAGAATGTAGGCAGGCAGAACATAGCTGACCAAACTGCACACGTGGTCAGGGTCATAGTTATTTCTTAGGCTTGCTGCTTCCTACACAAAAAGTCACAAATACACAAATAGTGTAAGGTGGTAAAAAAGATTTTAACAGGAGTTTGGGACGGCTAGATTTGTCCCAATGGGATAAAGCTTGTAAGCCTGGTTCACCATTTTGTTACTTCAGTTTTATGGTGGTGTGATTCCAGTGAAACTAATGGAAAAGCCACTGATATAAAACTGGAGTAAAAAATGGTGAAACAAGCTTCCTGTTTCTAGCCCATCAGGTTTGTAAGATACTGAACCTTCCTCCTTCACTGGAAGACTGAATATTAGCTATCTATGACACGGTGCATTTCAGACCAGTGAGGGGCTGTGTCACCTCCACGCTGCAGCTGTAGGTGCCTCCCAATGCTTTGCTGTTGTGGGTCTAAACCTCTTCTCCTCACAAAAATCCAAACAGTGTGCAGGTCACACCCTGAGTGTCTGTGTATAGCCACAGCCCTGGTCCAGAAACTCTCACCCCCAGCAGCCTGTCAGTAACACCCCAGCCACATTCTGGCTTCCAGCAGCCTTGGCTACTACATGCAAGTTGACCCCAACATGTGCCCAGGCCTGAATTTCCCCCCCAAAAATATTAGTTCAGATATTTTAGGTCCGTTATCCCTGTAAGGGAACAATATACAGCAGCTTGTTCCTTTTTAAATGAAGTTACCACACAGCTCAGTTTAATCACAACACTGGATTAGTTTTGATTAAAGAAAAAAATTACTTTTATTTAACAAAAGAAGGTAGGGTTTTAAGTGGGTACAAGTATAGGCATTAAAACCAGAAATGGTTACAAGAGAAATAAAGATAAAATGCTTCCTGATACTAAAACTATAAAACTAGGCTTGGTTCAAGGTAAAATCCTTACCACATGCTCCCAACAGCATTACAGACCAATCTTCAGGTCAGGATCCTTCCCAGAGTCAAAGAGCTGAATTCTTTTGTTATTTGAGGTTCAAGAGAGATGGCTAGGGAGACATAACTTGGCATTTTTGCCCCTACTTTATAGTTGTTGCCCTTTAAAATGCATTTTTCTGAGACCGAGTGACCCCTAGATAAAGTTCTATCCAGCTGAGAGCAAGGAGATAAGGAACCTAGTAGGGAAGAGGTGTTATGTTGTTTCTTTTCACTTGTGTATGCTGAAATGCAGATATTCTTTGTCTTCTTTCTTTGCTCTCTCTGTCTTTGGACTCTGTCTACAGCTTTTATGGAAATGGAGGCTTCCGTGATCAGTTCTGCCAAATTGGGGCTATGTGAGTTTGAACATATGTCTTTAACATCATACGGGGTGGGCGGGGGTTCATAACCTTACACACAGTGTTGCTATATACACTTCACTATGATGATATTGACCAGTGAGTTGTTATAGCTCACAGGGCATATTTTGTACAATGATTATTACAGTAGTGTGTAAGGAGTGAATACAGTGGAGCATTCGGTCATAGTATCCTAAGAGGTTTGTGAGTTCAAAATGACCTCTGGGAGTGCCTTACCTCTGAAAATCACGGCACTTTTATTTAGGTTCCTGAACATGCACAAAAGGTATCTAACTTTAGGCAGACAGGCTTGAAAATGTTTGTCTATGTGTTCTAAAAAGAGATGTGAAAGTTCACAAATAGTAGTTTGAAGCAGAGAGACACAAATGGCCAGAGCTGTAGAGGAGAGAAGTTGGATAATTTTGGTGAATTCTAAGTTCATATTATGATAAAATTAAAATGCATGTTAATAGTAAATTATAAGTAAAGAAAGTATCCTGGATATTAACCATCCACTGATTTGACAACACAAAAAAATCATAAAATATTATGTGTAATCTCTCAAAGAATAGCTTTCTAGCTCTGTCTGATATAGAATCACTTTATTTAGGCAATATGGGGAAACCATAGGGAATATGCATCCTGCAGCACTGAAGAAATTGCTCAGTGTTGTGAAAAACATAAAATTGTTCCTGACATATATAGCACACTAAATAATAAAGACATTACAATTTTATGGCACTCCCAGGATGAATGAAAATCTGTTTTGATAGCAGATTTAATTCTCTCTAGTTATAAAACATAGAGATTTACACAAAATGTTGGGGAGGGGGGAAATTGGTGATATATGCCAGAAGTGTCACATTGTAGTATAGCATTAATTAATATATTAGGAAAATATCCTGAGACTTAAAATATGTGGGTCGAATTATTAATGGCAATAAGATATTCTTGGAAAGGATACCTATGTGACTTCAGAATTATATATTTCAAGCTTCAAAATGAGACTACCACATGTAAACAATAAAAGTGAAAAATAAGAGGTCACTTTAAATTTGCCTTGCTAGGCAAGTGCATGTGTTACAGATATTGGGAAGGGGTGGGAGGAAAGTTCTTCTCTCGCACTTGTTACAGATATTGAATAAGTAATTGGAAGACAGCTGTTGAGGATAAAGTACTCCTCAACTGCTGTAAAAGATTATAAAGCCGTTTCAGACGTGAAATCCAAGTTGGCATATGCCTCGTGTTAGTCTGTCAGACTCCCTATTCCTGACAGCCCTTCTTTAGGTTCAAGCACTCTTGGTCAGTCAGTTCCTGACACTGAGTTGTAACTTTCCAGATTTCAACTGTTCTGGCATTTGTACATAGAAAACAGGAGAAGAGATCTATGGAATTCCCACTGGTCGGGGGGAAAAAGCAGAAACATCTGCCGATGTGTGGCTGAGGAGCAGTTTTATTGGCTGTATTTAGCAGCAACGCAGAGTCCAAATTGGCTCAGCTATGCTCTGACCAAGAGGTGCCCAGAGCACTGCTGTCAAATAGGATGATAAAGGTGTGTATGATGAAACAGCCAAATAAAGGCATAAATAACACTATCAACATTCTATAAGCATTTAGCGCAACATTCGGATGAGCCCCTCTGTATGTGTGCAAGCAGGTAGGAGGGGGATGAGAAGAATCAGAGGATGCTGGGGCTAGTCACAATGGTAGACATTGCATTCCCCTAAGTGCTTGATTCTATCACTGTTGAGTCATGCAGATGCTAGACACCCCATCCCCCTCTTTGCCAGTTATGTGCATGCTAACCCAAGTCCTGCTGTCACAGTAGTCACACTTGCCTTCTGCTAGTGGGGAGGTGGGAGGGAGGTGGCACTGTATCTAGTCTCTCCATGATAGCTGGAGGGTAGCATGGAGTATTCCAGACCTCCACAGACTGAAAGAGTACTTACACATCAGTGTTACAGTACCTTCTTATGGAGCACCAGTAGCTGAACCGTAGTTATGGCTGTATTACAGAGTTCAGTATTAAAAGAAGCTCTAAGTCTCTTTGTAAAAATCTCATTGAAATGGCAAAAAACAGACACTAAACCTGAGAGCATGGTGGCCCATGTGAAGATGTAAAGGAACGCACAAATCTTTCCTCTTCACAACTTATTTCCATTGTTTTAAGGTTTTGGGTAGATGAAGTGTGTCTTGAGGATACCTTAACTGCCACTAAACTTAACTTTCATCTGCTAATATATAGTGATAGACAAATGACCAACAGTCAAAGCAGAAACACAGCAAATATTAAAGAATACAGACGTATGGTACTCGTGCAGGTAGTTACACTTTGCATTATGGCAGCCTATTTTCAATTGCTTATCACTTTGACAAACTTAAACTGTTAGGGCTGAAATTTGCCATGGTGGGTTTCTGCCTAAGACTGTCTTGGAGAATGTTTCAGCTGAAATGGTTCAACCCATTGCAAGAATGAGATAAGAGAAAAATACTGCCCAAGTTAAAAAAAATTCTTGCACATGTTTTGTTGAGAAGCCCTAGCTTGGGTTTCAAATTTAGCAGGGCTGGCAGTCTGGTGGCAGGGAGGTCCCTTTTCCTGTCTCCATGAAAATTTGGCCAAGTTATGAGCCTCCAAAAAAAAATCTCACTTTGCACATATTTAGTGCACACTTGTTACAGGTTAGCATCTAAATTCTGTGAAAATTCCATCTACACTGAACATGATCCCTTGCAGCACAGATCCTATGTGCCAACTGGACTAAGCCTATGACTGCAGGAGCTGCCCAGAACTTTCACTTGTAATTATTGCTCTCATTGCTGTGAGCCACTGTGGCACCAGGCACTGGGCTTAGTGCAGGGAGGCTCTCTCCTGTGCTCTCAGTGCTCCCTTCGTTGATGCCAAAGCAGTGTGGAACAGAAAGCAGCTAGACTCTAATGCAAAGAGGAAGAGGTGGAGAGTGATGGGAGGGGGAAGAGATGCAAGACCAGATGGCGTGAGGGATATGGGTGGGAGCAGAGTGGGACAGAAGATGGAGGGCTGGGGGAGAGATTAGGAACAAAGGGAAGGAAGGGGCGAGAGGCATGGCTGTGCAGGGAAAATCGGGACAGGCAGGAAGCAGAGGAGTTAGCAGCAGAGGAGAGTACAGATAGAATAGGTAAAGCAGGCACAGTAGAAATACAAGCTTCTCATGCTACCCTATTCAAGTGTCTCAAGCCTGTTGTGAAGGAGCCACCTGTAGATGTGAGGGGATAGTTCAGGTTCCATTCACATTCAGTCTTCAGCCTCTTTGCTAGAATCTATGGTAATATTCCCATTGTGGACTAATTTGCAACTCTCCTTGTTAAAGGCACCCTAATTCTCTCTTCTCAGATCTCTCATTTATCCAGGTCTAACTTTGTTTTCTAAATTACAGTATCATACATTCCTTCCAGTTTTAAATAATGGATGATAGAAGATTGTGTGGGGCAATGTGATATGTTATTCAGCAAAGATGGTGTAACTTTGTATGGAGAGGTTTTATATAGTATTTGTATTAAACCAGTGTTGTCAATTCGCATAATTTTATCTTCAGTGTTAAAATATTTGGATTTCTTCTTAAAGCCTCAGCTTCTGGATTCATGGAATTAAATGAGTCTTTTTTGTTTGTTTTAAAGTAAGTTTCTAGCCCTCAATCTTAAAGACTCAGAAACAAGAAGGCAAATAAATAACCCAACAAATATTTATGATTTGTAAGCAAATCTCATGACCTTTGGGAGTTTGACTTTTTTTTTAATGCCTTGGGTTGGCAAGAGTGATTAAACTATCAAGAAATACAGGTAAACTAAAACCAACACTAAGAAGTATAGGACATAATGTTACAAAATAGATTATTAACAACCACCAGAATAAATCTGAAAGTGAGAAAAAGAGAAAATACACTTCTGATCTAGGCAGGCCAGTGCTTTAAGCTGCTCAGCCCTACCGCAGGGAGGTTTGAGAATTGAAAGTTGAGAGCAGTACAGCACAGGCAGCTCTGCTGTTTGGCCTGCAGAGCTGGGGTGAGACGTTATGGGGGAGGCATGGCTTGTGCAGCAGGCTGACTTTTCCTTTTCATAGTTTGTCTGGCCCCAGGGCCAGCATCTGCAGCCTTCAGGGACTTGCATAGCTCAGAAAGCCATGTAAAATTGTTGCTGGATCAGGCTTATGGTGAGCGCCCTTTTCCAGCAACATCAGCCGTCTTCGATGGTTCAACTTTTCAACTGTCCACCTGTTAGCACATTTGAAAGGAAGTGCTAACATTATCTAATACATATCAGAATGACAGATACATAGAATAAATGTATCCTGGAAAGAATGCATTAAGTGAGTTAGAATAAATTAGGTTTTGCAGTTCATGATGTAGGAAAGTAACCAAATGATTAATAGTCCAATGAAAGATTATCCTCATTTGATATTTCTACAATAGTAAAAAATCCATCCCAGCTGTAATTTGACATAGGGACCTCTAGAGGTTTTAATCACCTCTGAGTTCATGTACTCTGCATTGTTGTTCATGTCTAGCTTTTAATAACTTTTTAAGTTTGATAAATGGATATAGATTGTAGCAATATGACGACTCTTTTAACCGCAAACTGTTTTGGGGTGCTTTTGTGTTTAGTATACAGATACCATAAAATCTGATGGTGAATTTTCTCTACTTCATGAGAAAATAATATAATGTGACAGATCCTCAACTATAAATACTATTGATCATGGGGAAGGGTGTTGCCCAAGTGGCATAAAGCTCATTCCCTGATCCTGGGCCAACAGTGTGCCAAGCTGGCACCCAAGAATCTGGTCCAACACTTTCAAGAACTGCAAAATCCTGAATGTGAGAGAAATTTGCCTTCACCTTCACTAGGAAATGTATTGGATCCTTCACACTTTTTCAGTGTTAAAACATCATTTTGACAACATACCAAGAGTTAAAAGTCTGTTATTAATGAGACTCCCAACTGTCCATACACTTCTGCATGGCAGAACTAACCCTGAATCCTTCTCTGCCTAGAATGAGGATGTTGCTATGTGAGAGATTTCCTGGTTCATATCCATATCATTTAAACACATGGTCAGGATTCCAATAATTAGCCTTTTATTTGAGGCTAGATTTAAATTCATAGTTGTTGACACAGAATGCCAAGCACAGAATGGGCTCCTTGGTTATTTTCTAGAATATTCTTGTTTCAGGAACTAAAATTGTTCAAACACATTTATAGTATGTTTGTGCTCGGAATATATTGTGGCCAAGAATTTAGTTAGATTCCAGGAAGGATTAGGCATCTATATGGATAATGAAAACACCTACAGTTACATTAGAATGAATAAAAAAGGTTTTATGAGGGATATAAATTTTCATGCTTCAGAGCTTAAGCCAACCACGAACTGATGGAGATGAGGAAATCCCCCTAGAGGCAGGCTATTCCATAATTGTCTATTACAGGGTTTCTTGCACCTTTCTTTAAAGTGTCTGTGATCAACTATTATGCGAGACAGGCTACTGGTGTAGATGGACTGCTGGTCTAATCTGGTACAGCAATTCCTATGACAAACTGAGGCTTCTACCTATTATGCAAAGCATGCTTATTTTGCAATTGCCTTATCCCCTCATCACATCCCTATCCTCATTCAGCTATGTATTCACCTCTTGCTTCTTGTTATAAAACCAGATTGTGAGCTCTGCTCACAGAGACTGTTATTTATTCTTGTTGCTTAGCTATGCAGCACCCAGCCCAATCCTTGACTAGGGCCATCAGATACTGCAATAATAAAAGAATCCCAAAGATTACTCTATGCTGGATTATTCCAGACTCTGAAGTCAAGAAATGTTACTGTAGTGGGGTGAAGATTCACTGCTTCTCCCCTGGGTTAATTTTTTTGTTACTGTTGTATTTGTGTGCAGTGAGAGGTCTCAGAATTAGTGTGGGCATTTTTATTATGAGCCTGAGTTTCCTTCTTTCTATTCCTAGACTTGTTATGTGTAGAGTTTACTGAATGCTATTCAGTGAGTAATTTATCCTATGAATTGAATAGTGTTTCATTGTAGTCACTCCTTTTAGTGATCTGGTGAACAATTCACTAATATTCCCAAGTACATACACATTTAATCACTTTAAAAAAAATCTCAAATATTTGTTTCTGTTGTTTACCCCGTTCTGATTCTGGAAGTTATTATCAGCTGAACATTTTACACCCCAAACCTATAAAGGGTTCTGTGCTGGCAGACACTGGCACCCATACAAAATAGCTTATAGATTAGGGCATTAATAGGTGGAGACCAGTTTTGCTCCAAGGCCCATAGCTGTGGAGTTGAGTGATTAATGGACTCACCAAAGTTTAGGTTTCATTCTATCACTTTTACAGACTAATTGATTTAAGTAACATTTCTTCCGTCCGATGTTCTTATAATCTTTGGCCAGTGTAGTCTTCTGACCTAACTTCCCCTTCTTCCCTTCATTGCATGTATTGTCAAAAGCAAGGCCACCCTGACCAGAGAGGGCACGCTAAAGAGAAGCCACTCATTTAGTTTAATAACTTTCCATATTAAAAAGCTGGGGAGAGGAAATAACAAGGATCTGTGAGGGTTCATAGGTCTCCAGGAAATCCAGTCACTTGGGAACAAAAGGGGTATTATTACGGTGCATGGGGCAGGAAGGAGCTAGGGTTTTAACTTTTCTTTCACTGTAGAATGTATTTTTTTCCTCTATACCAGCTCCTATCCCAGCCTGAGACAAATGGTTGGTTGGTTTGTTTATTTGTTTTCAGAGCCTAAAAGAGATGAAGGGTCTTTTGTGTGTGGAGAATGCTGAGCTCCTGCTGAAATTCTTTCACCACTAGAAGCAAAGAAGTCCATTCTATGGGGAGTCCAACCTCTGGAAAGCAGAAACTGACTGATTTCTCTGTCAGTTATCCACAGTGACAGGTCAAATTCCCCTCCTAGTTCACTATATTTATATAATTTCTGATGTATTGATACGATATATAACAACAGAGGTCCTTCCTTACTGTAACCTTGCTCAGGAAGAACCTAGCAAAATATTTGAAAAGCCTAAGTTTGAGATATAAAGGTTTTTGGACATAGTACCTTTAAGGAAGAAAATGCAGCAATTTTAATCTCTTCTTCCCCACCTCCCACTTGAATGTAAAGTCTCAAGGAGGAAAGAACCTCTGGACCAGGTTCTGTTGGGAGCAGGAGTGCTGCACCTGGAGTGAGTGCAGAGAGAATGCCTCATGTCCATTTAGTTCTTCAGACATTCATGTAACCACCGCTATGGTATGATTTTAGGGTGTGAGTAGTGTGGGGTTTTGTTTTGTTTTTTGGTCTGTCATTTTTCTCTTGAGAGATCCCATTGTGTGGGCCACAAATGCAATAAAAACACACAAAGAAATTTTAAAATAACTCAAAGTGGAGTGCTTTAAGTCTTTCTCTTACTAGTATAATGCTCTGGGTCCAACCCTTAGCTGGTAAAACTCCACCAACTTTAGTGGAATTACACTGTCTTACACCAGCTGAGGCTCTTGCCCCTGGTATTTAACGGATCCATTAGAAGTTTGTGTTTCACACAAAGGCAAAAGATCATGTACCTCCTGTACTGGAGATATCCCATTTAATCATGTTTGTTGTCACCACGAAGTTATCTGCCATAAGAAATCAGTAAGGACATCAGTGTTTTGTTGCAGGTATTTCTATGAAGTGGCAGATGTCAGACCTACTTTTCATGTTTCTACCTAAATTATGCCATGTCTCTGGTAGCTTGTGGCATGGTACAACCTGTAGCACCCAGCAGACAAGAGTAGAGGTGTTGACATACTGCAAAAGTCAGTTTACTGATATGTATTTAACATGCCACAAAATGTTTATTGAATTTTTAGCTGTACCGCCTCTTCTGTCATTTCACAGAAAACGTTCAAACAATTAGGAGAGAGTTCTATTCCATTGACGCTGACATTTCAAAAAATAATTTCAAATGGAGATTTATTTGCCGTATTTATTCCTGAATTTATTCTTGCTGCTGTGTGCTCATTATCTTTTGAAAATTCAGTGTGCCTATCTTAAGAAAAAGGTAGTTTTAAAGGGAATGAAACATGAAATTAGTACAATATCTGTTCCAGCATGCTTTTTTTTTTAATTTAAAAAATTGTGTTTTCAGAACCAACGTCATATACTAACTTTGGAGCTAATGTTGGCATGTAACCCTGTGTTCTAGGATTCATATACGTCCAAGAACGTTATTATCTATCTCTCTCTCCTTAGAAAGCCTAATTTGGAAGAAGTTGCTCCGTACCAATTATGCCACCTAAAGGCAAGAATGTGCTGTGATCCAGCAAACCAGTCTGTCTGGTTCAATCTAATGACTCTTTCTTTCAGTAATCCCTCTGTGCCAGACCTCTTGGAAACCCACTTGCCCCAAAGTGGAAATGATACAGATCTGGAATAAATCCTATTTGGGAGCATAGACGGAGCCTGAGGATCACTGATTACACATTGTACCCAGATAAAACAAGTATATCCATGTGGCAGGTAAATGAAAAATTGTGCCCTATGTGTGTGAAAATATTTTCATGATGATTTCTTAATGTTTCATTTTTGGTAGTGTTTTGTATGTATTGCAATATCTTTTTTTTTTTTTAAAAAGGAAACTATAGGTGAGGCACAATTAGCAAATAAACCATAGGTATAGAAGTTAACCGTCAGCTCTGTGCCTGCTTTAAATAATAGGAGTCTGATGCACAAAAATGGTAGTAAGAAACAGGGCTTTATTTCCAGGCCCCAGTCAGATTATATGGGTTAGATTCCAGTGACTACTTTTGCACCTTGGTGTTAGAAAATAGAGTAGACTTTTTTTTAATCTTAATTCAAACTTCTCAGCTTTCCTTTTGGTTTCCGTCACTAGCCAGCTTTTTGAGTTCAGTTTTCTTTTGGACAAGTGAATGTGATGCTCCATTTTTCTTTTAGTTCATCAAAGAACTCCTAGCAGGCTGCCCACTTTCCTTCCTCAGTCAACTAAACCTTCTAGGTCTCATGAACTGACTCTTTCTTACTGCAATCTATACCAACACACCCTGGTTGGATAGTCTCTTAGCAGTGACCTTTAATGGACTGAACACAACTGGAGAAAGGAAATTCTATAGACTAATATTTCCGCTAATACCGTCTTCACAAGGCATTTTGCCAAAACCTTAATCTGCAGAATTTCCTTCCTATAGTTTTATTCAGATTTACCCTTGAGTATTTGCAGTGATGGATATAGCTTTTAATGGACTAGCTGTAACTAAGGATGGTCTCAAAGGTAGACAACAAAAAGTAGAAACAATGTTCAGTCTGTACACTGAACATCTGTACCAATGTCTTCATAGATTTTCATCATTGTCCTTGTCTGACTGCTTATCTTCCTGAACTATTTCCATGAAACAGTCACTCCTGTTACAGAATTCCCTCTCTTCCATTCTTTTTGAAGTGTTCATTAGCATTTAACATGACAAGATTTCAGTCAAGAGGGAAGTTTTATAGGGATTGCTCAACATTTTACCAAGTGCAGGAAGAATTTATTTCAGGCTTTTTTGGGGGAATCACATCAGCAATGTTTCAACTCTGTAGATACGTATGATCTATACGAGAGTGAGGCCATAATTTAATTTTGAAAAAATAAAAATAGAGTTGAACCTTGCCTCTACTGTGTGGTTTTAAATTAACCTTTTTAAAGCATGTTCTCGTTTTGCTTGAATCATTGTGAATTTCAGCATCTGGGGGCCTGATTCTGCTCTCCCATTAGTTTTATATTTGTGCAGATGCCATTAATTCCAATGGAATTACTCCTGCTTTACCAATGTAAGTAATATTGAATCAAGAACAGAGAGGGGTGAGCTCTCTCTATCAATAGTCAAGACACATCTTCATTACTATCCATTCTCCCATAAGGTTTCTTTCATAAAGAAAACAGCAGCAAGGAAAGATGATTCTGTGGTTAGAGTGCTAACCTAGGCCTTGGGACATCCTAGTTCTCGTCCCCGATTTGCCCCAGGCTTCCTGTCTGACCTGGGGCAAATCACTTCATTTCTCTGTGCCTCAGTTCCCCAGGTATGATAGGATGATATCCCTTCCCATCCTGACAGGGGTGTTGTGAGGATAAATTCACTGAAGATTGTGAGGTGCTCAGATACTATAGAAATTCCTAGATAGATTTGCAACTGCAGCTGAAGTCTGATTTTTTCAAAACTTTATACTATGTACAAATTCCTTTTCGTTTTAAGCAAACATTTTAGAAAGCATCTGATATTGTACCATGAGCGAGTAGTATGTTTGGAGACTTTGCTAAATGTAGAGGCCTGCTCCTACAAGGAGTTGATTGGAGGCGCTCACTTATAACTGTTCTGTATTCAGTGTGCATTATAAAGTATGTCTATTCCATTGTAAAAACAACAGGAACCAATTAATTGTACTTCCTCTTTTTCAATTAAACATTTGTATTTGCTGTAGGTGGAGCTACTGCTCACTGGAAATGAAAAAAGACTGAAGGTGGGAAAAGAGGAAGTGAAGGAAAAGACAGGTAGTCCAGGGGGTGTGTTCCATTAATACAGACTATCCCACATATTTTCAGCAAACTACTGTACGTTGTTTGACTCCACTAAGTTTTTGGATGCCTCCATTTTGGGCAATCCCATGGTCTCTGAATCTTTCAGGCTACCAAGGACAGTGACTCTTACATGCTTCCCTTGTGGCTTACAAAACTAGCACAGCAGGCATGGCGGAGGACCTCCTGTTTGCCCTACATAGAGGGCTGGACTTAGAGATTTCGCAACAAGATGTGCTGCCCGAACAGTTTTTCTCACAATGTGTGAACTGTGTATCCAAGTAAAGGGAGATTGAATTTATGATGTCTCCAGCCTATTACTGAAAGAAATCCATGAGAGAATTGAAAATGTATCACTTTCAAACAGCAGGACCTTTAGCGAAAAAACCCATACAGAATCCATTGACAGGACCAAGGAACAGAAACATCCCTCTGTACCTACTGATTTCTACTGTATGCAAGACAATTAGGCAATGACTTTTTCTGGCAAAGGAAGAACAGGGCAAGAAGAAAAGAGTTAATGGTAAGCAGTATTTTGTTACCTATGCTGTCAGATAAATTGCTTTACAAGTCTGTGATACCCAGTAAAATGAGTTGTAAATGAAGGTTATAAATGTTTTACATTTACACCAAGAAGTGCTCTAAAGAGCCCTAAAGCATTGCCACTTAAGAATACTTTTAATGGAAACTTGTGTGGACTGCCTTATAAGCATATTGTCATGGTGCCGGCTAGTGAGAATAAAATAAAAACAAGTGTTTTTGCACCTCTGCACATCTTTGTTTTCCCAGAAGTAGAAATATAGATAGATGACAAGAAAGCCTGCCCCATTTGGTATTTCTGGCCTTGCCAAAACCAAGAAGCTCTGGAACTCCAAAAATCTCCAGCCCACAGAGGCTTGGAAAAGCACCCAAATCTTTGTGGGCTTATGTGAACAGAGTTTGAATCCACTCAAGCCTTTGCACTTCACTAGCCATTAGTGGTGAAGCATCTCCACATTTGTGGTTTGTAAGCTTTTACATCGGCTGTAAATTGGCAAATGCCTAAAAGCTAATAATCCTGAAATATGCAAAAGAAACCACTCTAATATATTACTGTTTTTCTATTATAAATATGTGTCTGCCTTCCCACAGATGGATTTGTGTAGGAAATCTAAATTAAGTCAATAAAAAAACTAGCCAAAATTAATCCATATCCACTGTGACTAGGTTTTATGCACTGAAATGATCAAAGGTATTTTCAGTGTCTAGTAGTAATCCAGCTATGGGGAAGAGGGCTGCTTTTCTACAGGTTTATCCTATAATGAAAAAGTTTGGCACTATTTGAACTTAATACTCTAGGAAATCCAGTTGATTTGGTTGTATTACTTCCTGAATAGCAACTTCCAAGCTTTTGACAATATTTTTGACTAAATCTTGGTATCCTATCAATGAATTCAATAAGCAGATAGATCAGAGGTGGGCAAACTATGGCCTGTGGGACTGTCCTGCCTGGCCCCTGAGCTCCTGGCCTGGGAGGCTAGTCCCTGACTCTCCCCTGCTGTCCCCCCTCCGCTGCAGCCTCAGCTCACTGCACTGCCAGCGCTCTGACCCTCTGCTCCTGCTGGGGAGCGGGGGGTCCTGGGGGGCAGTCAAGGGACAGGGAGCAGGGGGCGGTTGGATGGGGCGGAGGTTCTGGGTGGTGGCGGTCAGGGAACGGGGGGGCTGGCTAGGGGTGGGAGTCCTGGGAGGCCTGTCAGGGCGAGGGTTCTGGGAGACAGGGCAGTCAGGGGACAGGAGCGGTTGGATGGGGTGGAGGTTTTGGGGGCGGGCAGTCAGGGGATGGGGAACGGGGGTTGGGTAGGCATGGGAGTCCCAGGGGGCCTGTTGGGGGTGTGGACAGGGGTCGGGGCAGTCGGGGACAGGGAGAAGGGGGGGGTATTGGATAGGGGGTGGGGTCTTGGGGGGCAGTCCTGGGAGGGGGGGTCAGGAAACAAGGAGCTGGGGGGCAGTTGGGGGGTAGGAAGTGGGAGGGGGCCAGGCTGTTTCGGGAGGCACCGCCTTCCCTACCCGGCCCTCCATATAGTTTTGCAACCCCGATGTGGTCCTCAGGCCAAAAAATTTGCCCACCCCCGAGAGAGATTATACAGTGTGTTAGTTTTTCCCAAATTTTATTCATTTATCATGATATAAACTTCAGTGAAAGATCCTGTAGGGCTACCCTCTATACCTGTTGGGCACCACATTGACTGGGAGGGGGAATAGCTTTGCAATGTAGCTTTGTACTCCTCCTCTGTACTGCGAAGCAGGGCTCCATTCTATCCCCCAACAGATTGGGATCTGTAGACTACTAGATTTGTATTGACATGATGCTAGTAGTCTAAATCCATGGCATGTAGATGAAGAGGTGCTGTTTCTGCTATTCCAGCCCAGATAGGGTAACAGCTACAGAGAGGCCACGTGGCAGCCCTGAAACACACCTGCCCACAGGTTGGTGGGAAGGTCTTTACCCGCCCAACCCTTGCAAAAAGTCAGATCACTTAGCCTGTATGTGGGAGGAAGTGGGGTGAATTTCACCCCTAGGAAGCTTCATGGTAGTAAACTTCTGCCACAACTTTAGAAATGTGTGGGAAAGAGTTCTCCTGAAGCACCACTAAAATACTTGATTGAAACTATCAGTACATGGGGATTTGTTGTTTTCAATTAATTTGTTAGTTGAATCTCTTTTCTTCCTTTAGGAAAAAGGGGGAGATTAGCGTATTGTCCATTCAGTTGACTGAACCCTTTGTTTAAAAAGAAAAATTAATAATCAGCCAAGAAACTGAGATTTATAATGCAATTTTTAGATAGGATTATTACTAAGCAGTTAGCATTCTAGAGTAGGGACAGATTTATTGCCATGATCTCAGTGGCCCCATTTATTTTTTGTATGCAGAAAAAAGAAGAAGAAAAGAAAAAAAGTCAGATGAGGAATTTGACCAAAACATGACAAAATTAAGGAAATTTAGCATTAGAGTTAGTGACCATCACAATGAAAACAGAATGTAGTTTTCAGTTACACTATCTGAGAACACAGATTCCCAATGAAAATCAGTATGTTGCCATTTTACTAAGCTTGTGCTGAGAAAAAACAAATCTATGAGAAGTGAATGTCTAAAGGTTCACTGTTGTGATATATATAATTCATGGATGGGGTTTTCTAAAGCACCTTAGTGACTTAAGAGCACAAGTCCAATTGAAAGTCAATGGGATTTGGGATCCTAAGTCACTTAAGTGACTTTGAAAATTCTTCCCTATACATTTAAAATCAGTTCTTAAGACAGCTACCCCCTGCTTAGTGTGGGGCCAACTCTCCTGGAGCTCCATCCTGCTTGGTCCTGAGCACTCTGGCCTTGACCTTGCAAAGTGCATGAACAAGTGCTTAACTTTAAGCATGTGAATAGTCCCCTAGACTTGAACAGAAAATCAAGATTGAAAATTTCTAGGATCTTTGCAATTTTATTCGTTTGTTCTAAGGTTGCTTCATTATTGTGAGAAATATAGCTACTGTATAGATAATCTTCTCTATTACTTGTGAAGTGTTTTAAGAGGTTCTCAGCAGATTACAGGCAGGGTTATTAAACTTACAGAATTCTACCTCATCGTATATTTCTGTGCAGGGTCATAGAAGTTGCCAGTTTTGAGTAAAAATTCTTTTTATATCTACTACTTCTGTTTTCCCCCAACCCACTTAAGTATTGGTTAAACAACAGCACTATGTAAGTTTCTTTAGCTAGCTGTTTACCCCTTTTGCAGGGAATTACCCCATCTCCCCCATGCTTCTGAAACTAGAGGTTGGTTGCTGAGTTAGCATCCAAATTAATCCAGTGTGTCTAAGTACCTTCCCACTGCTTATTTTTTCATCCATTCTATGTTCTGATCCATTAAACAGATTTTAGTCTCATAACCACAAAACCCTTGACCATAACCATTATTAACCTTATTCTCCCATTCCCTCCAGCATGCAAGTCATTCAGCTGACCAGTGAAGACCGACTGGATAAGAGTCTGAAGATAACTGAGTCACCACTTGTATTCCTGTAAGTACTCTCTGTTGTGCTGTACTTGGGTGTTCCTAATGCAACCTACAGAGACATGTACTTATCACTGACTTATGTAAAGAGTAGCGTCTACTCGCCTGGGTGACAAGATCAACAATAAAAGGAGGACTATGAAAATAAAAAGACAGGGATCTGGGTCAGAAACAACAACAACATCTGAAGTCAAGTGTAGCCCTAAATCTAGGTCCAACCCTGCCTTATGTTTAAGTTCTTTCTGTGAGGTGCTGAACACTTTCAACTACCACTAACCTCAGTGAAAGCTAAGGACACTCAGTACCTTGCCAGAGATGCTCATCACCTTGCAGGATTTGGTCCTCTCTGAACTGTAATCAGCCCAGTTAATATTTGATCTCAGGTAGCCTACAGGGTATTGGACACCTTATATGCTGTTACATGTTGTCACTCTCAGATAGCTGTGTCAATGAGCACTCATACAAAATCCAAAACAAGTTAACAGAACCCAGCAATTTAAGAGCAGGAGGACATGATACAAGTAATGGAATTTACAGAAATTGCAAACGTAAGTCAGCTAATACAACAAATGGCATTTATTTTGAATTATTTTACAATTATTCCATAGTCTAGACCAGAAACAAGAGCGGGGAAAATATATATATACTCCAACACATCAGCTGCTTTTTCCAGCAGCCTGATTTATAGAATCAAATTGAGTGAGTGAAATTAAGATAAGTGTTTAGTGAGTGGAACTCATTTACTATAGATCTATACATTAAAAATTTGTAAATTCTAATAGGAGTATTAGATTTATTATAAATGGTTAAACAGAATGCAGTGTGAATGTAGAGGCTTGCCTTAGGTCCACAACATTTGTCAGTGTACTGCTGGTTCCCAATTCTTACTGAACATTTTCCAGGAATGTACTTAGCATGTGACCTTTACGTGGCTGCACAGTTTCCCCAACTGTTTTCATAGCTCATAAAGTGTTTAGGAAGTGTTTATAAAAATTGCTCAAGGAAACTGTGCCACTAAGAACTTGAGCTTCATGGGTCTCAGTGGTGCAGCTTTGATTTAGTTCTCTAAGTAGGGATTTTGTATTGTAAATGCCCTAGTAACATCTGCATACAGCTCCTCCTGGGATAGCACTGAGACACTCGGGTTTAATGTGTGTTATTTGGCTGAGATTCTTCAACATGTGATGGTTGACTTACCTCCCTCATGAAATCACACATGCAAGTGTTTCTCCTCTTCACTTATTGATGGACACTTTCAGTTATCTGACTGTGATGGGAAGAGATTATGTCATAAATACCATAGCAGAATCCACAAAGAATCCTTTGGAATGCAACATATGTATTGTCAAACCCGAAATGTACTGCTGGATCCAAAGTCCCCGACTTATGGTACTTGACCTATTGACCGGTGAGTATTCAGATACCTTCTCCCGTATGCTCTAGCAGTTTATTTGGAGAGATGTAGCCAGAGGAGTGTTACAAACAAGTTCTCAGTATATAGCTCTCCAGAGAATACTTGGATGGAGAAAGAATGATAATGTTTCTAAGAAACAATGGTTAGCTAAACTTAATTAACCAAGCCAAATTTATCACTAGTGTGGAGGAATTCTTTCGCTTGACCACAGAAATAGAATTGATTTTAACTATACATTAACTTCCCAATTATCACCACCCAGATCAGTTGAGATTCGACAAAAATAATATAAAATAACCAAATTTTCACAATATCTTCCCTTGTTTATAACCTCAGAATATTACTTCTATTGTTAGTTTAACTGAAAGTCCTCAAATGCAGGACCTTCCAAATACCAATCATTTCTAATTTCTGGTCCTGATCAGAGGGGCATAGTACTAGAACAGGAGAACTCTTCTCCCAGACTAAAGTCTTAATCAATTGGGCTAAATAGTTTAGTCTCCTGTGAGCTGTAATACTTTGATCTAATATTGGGTTTAGTGTTCAGGTGCTGGGTGGTGGTGTTGGCTTGTGGGATGCTGGAGGTCAGACTAGATGATCTGGCAGTCCCTTCTGGTCTTAACCTCTAGAACTCCTTTTAATAATAGCACTTCCCTAGCTCATGGCTGTTTTGACAAAGGCTGAGTATAGTCTGTCCTTCAATTACAGGAACCTGATTTTGTGACTTTAATTAAGTATCTACTATGGAAAAAATAATTGGGTCATTATCCAAAAGGATGAAGTATGTGACACTTCTCAGAATTCATTTGATCATGAACACCAGCTGCAACTGCAGTTACTCATTTCCCAGTTGTAGTTAGGTACTGCAAACTTAAAGAAAATGACCAATGATGGTTGTGATGCTGGCAGGCTAGGTGTCAGCTCATGCCAATGGCCCAGAGTCTCACAGAATACTGACAAATGCATAGCTGGAAACTAGTCTGGCTTACCTGTGGAGTTTGTATAGTTAAAATAGATATTAGTATTATAACAATGTATTTAGACTAAGAATGCTTGTTGGATGCTTCATATATTAATCCTGCTTATACTATCTGTATCCCATTGTATAAAGTTATATTGAATGTTTGCATTGTAAACCTCTAATTGTGTGATTACCTCAATTAATGCTTCTTTCCCTGTTTGGTGAAAGTGCTCATCCTGCAAAAGAGGCATTATGTAGCATCAAAGGACAGGGACCTTATAGACTCCTCAAGGAAGGGGAGACTTGTGCATGAACTCATCCCTTCATCTTGGATTCTGGGCTGAAGGGGATAAAAATCCCTGCAAGGAGAAACTGGGACCTTTATACTGTCTGGACTCTGAGGGGCAAAGGTGCCTAAACATAAGCAAGAGATTCCCATGCTGCTTGGCACAGGTCGGCCTTAAAGGATGTATAGTAGATTATATTACCTTTTATAAATCTCTAACTCTTTTGTGTTTCCTGTTTTAACTTTGTAAACAACATTTATTTTTGTAGTTAAACTGACTAAAGATTTATTCCAGGTGTTGTTTGGTTTGATGTGAGTACAGTTGACCTGTGGTAAGTGACTGGTCCTTTAGAAGTAAGTTGAGTATTGTAATTTTTTTGGTGTAAGTGACCATTTATTTATTTAGTCCAGCTTGTCATTAACTCCATGGTAAGACAGAGTGCTTTAGGATTTAATACTTATTAGTGGGTTGGTGAAATCTAATTATAGAACATATAACCCATTTAGGGTTTCTGCCCTGGTTTTTTGACAGTCTGTCCTAAATTTGGCACTCATGGTCGTGAGTCACTCCAGACTGCATGACAATGGTATCACTATATTCTTTGTTCCAGTAACACAAAAGGGGCTCCCTTCTGGTTTGAAAAAGGAAGACAGTTAATGGTCTTCATGTCTTTTGTTATTACCAACATAGGTGGTGCCAGCTTTCAGGTCAGTTCTCTCAATTCTCCATTCAGGTGGTGGTGGTGGCTTGAGGAAGTGAACTGCTAAAGCTATCCTAACATTTTTATCCTGTTTTAGGGAGAAAAATGTGTGTTACATCTCCTTCCAGGATAAAATTTCTGATGAATCAGTGGAGGAACTGAACTTGCGCTCTTCAGTCAGAAAGGATTATGCCTGCAGATCATCTGGGAGCCAATATTCTTTTCATGTCAGCTTGAGTTCATTTTTCAATCTTGTATTTCTGGCTGTCTGCAATATGTTTGTATTGTTTAGACCACTCACTAGTTTGTTTGTTTTACATTCACACATTATTCCCCTTCCACCCCCGATCAAGAGCATAACCATGGCTGACCAGATAAATATGATATTGTAATATTCTGCCTTCTCTCCTCTGTCTATTGGATGGACCTGCTCAAATGGTTATCATTTTGTGGTTGTCCCACCCTCTAGTGGCTGGCCAAAAGATGTATAAAAGTCCTGCTCTTGTGGAGAGTGAGATTTTCCTTTAGCTCAGTTCAGATCTCTGTCATTTGAGCATAAGTTTGAGACTTTTCTGTTATCATAGAGTATCTGGGTTGGAAGGGACCTGAGGAGGTCATCTAGTCCAACCCCCTGCTCAAAGCAGGACCAATCCCCAACTAAATCATCCCAGCCAGGGCTTTGTCAATTCTGACCTTAAAAACCTCTAAGGAAGGAGATTCCACCACCTCCCTAGGTAACGCATTCCAGTGCTTCACCACCCTCCTAGTGAAAAAGATTTTCCTAACATCCAACCTAAACCTTCCCTACTGCAACTTGAGACCATTACTCCTTGTTCTGTCATCTGCTACCACTGAGAACATTCTAGATCCATCCTCTTTGGAACCCCCTTTTAGGTAGTTGAAAGCAGCTATCAAATCCCCCCCCTCCTATTCTTCTCTTCTGCTGACTAAATAATCCCAGTTCCCTCAGCCTCTTCTCATAAGTCATGTGCTCCAGCCCTCTAATAATTTTTGTTGCATTTATGTATGCGGTAACCTGAAAACCATGCTGTCTGTGGGTCAGTGGTTATGCATTATAATATTGCAACATATTGCTTCAAAGATTTTGAAGTTTATTTTCAGGATAGAGGCACAAGAACTGTGCTGTTAAGGAAAGAATGGGCAGCACGCCTTTCTTTGTAGTCGCAGCATTGTAAATTTTAAAACCTATTTCAAAACAATTTATACTTTGTTGCTGGAGAGAGATTAGGTATAAAAACATGAGAACACCCATTATGAAAGGGGAAAATATTTTTTTCCCCAGGACACTAAAAAGCTATCAGGATCAATTCAACTCTTTGAATAAATGCCTATCATTTCCTTGTAAATGAAAAGCCAGATTTTGTAAAGCTAGTCTCTACCAGTAAATTGCAAATCACAAATAAGTGCAATTGCAGTTTTGTGCCTGCATCTATTTGTGGCTGAAATTAAGGTCACTTTGATACCAAAGTACTTGATTCAAGTGGGCAATAGGGAGCTAGAAATCCAAGTGACCTTAACTGAGTACACAAAGGGTTTCAGATAAAAAAATAAAAATGAAGCCCAGTTATGTCTGAGCTTAAAATATGCAACCTGCTATAATTTTACACAAAGCAGAATACAGTGGAACATGAGAACTTCAGTTAAAACCAGATAATGCCTGGGGTGCAAGGTGTCCTTATGCCCCAGCACCAGGTACGCATATTGTCTAAGGGTGGAGAGGAGAGAAACCACCATGGAACCTATGTCTCACCTCACACGTAAGGCACAGACTGGGTGGAACCTTGGCTCTGCTCCTCATTTGGAGGATGTACTCCACAACAGGTGTAGGGTGGGAACAGGGTTCATCCTGTCTGGAGTACAAAGGCAGTTGGGAGATAGATTGACAACAGGGACTTTAATTTCTGCTAGGTGCAAAGCAAAGCTTGCAAAATTGACTTCTTTTGTCTTCTACAGTGATAGTACCCGCACTGTCTTCAAGAGACGATCCTCGGTGGTAGCTCAAGTACATTTATTCAGCTTCTTTCTTCCAGTGCCACCTCCTTGCTTTCTTCCTGATTCTGCTTCCAGACTGAACTGTGGTGGAAGGAGGTCTTCTCTTTCCTGCTCTCACCTATATCAAAAGGCAGAGTACCTGTCAGTCACTTTGATTATCAACACAATTATTTTGTGTTCAAAAGCACAAATTAGTATTCAAGAATACTGAAAACAAATAAATACCACAGTTTTAAAACAGGATTCATATAAACTATTTTAGCACCTAAGCCTGAAGTTCTTAGTCAAGAACAATTCCCATTAGAATGATAGTAGGTGTTTAGTTTACCTACCTTGGGGGAAAAAAGCTCTCCTCTCTTCCCCTGAGACCTCATCTGGTACTGCCTCAAATGGTCAGCACTCTTATTGAAGCTGACCAAATCTCAGCAGCTTTGCATTGCCACCTTATAGCTCCTTGTTCATTTCTTTTTATAATCTGACCAAAAATCTCTACCCTACTCTCATATTTCAGATGAAGTTCTTGTAAGATAGGTTCTCTTGTAGGAGTCAGTTTGGCTACTGGTTACTCCAAGTAGTGTTGAGCGCCATCAAAACAGTTAACTCTTCAATTCCAGCCCAACATGAGCATTGGGTGGATAGGAAATAGAAAAGCATGTATTCAACTAAATGGGGTTAATTCCTTCTTTGCTAAATTAAGCTTCAGTCCTTCAACTACTGCCAAACAGCTAGATCTGGAGACAATTCACCAAGGAAAGGATCCAGGAACGTCCTTTAATCCATGTCCTCTTTATTCAGAAGCAGGGGGGCTCCCCATATTCATACAGGACAAGTGCAAGTAACTTTTCTCCTTACTCTACAGGTCAGCTGGCCATTTACACAAGCATTTCCTCCAATAAAAATGTGTATCTATTCAAGCATTTAGATAAGTCTGCCTTCCTTAAAATAGTCATTTAACACACACAAACTAACAAAGCAAAAGTGGTAATATGCACTTTCCTCTATGGTCTCAAGTTGTAGTGGGGGAGGTCTAGGTTGGATATTAGGAAACACTATTTCACGAGGAGGGTGGTGAAGCACTGGAATTGGTTACCTAGAGAGGTGATGGACTCTCCTTCCTTAGAGGTTTTTTATGGACCGGCTTGACAAAGCCCTGGCTGGGATGATTTAGTTGGAGTTAGACTAGATGACTTCCTGAGGTCTCTTCCAACCCTAACCTTCCATGAAACTAATGCAGTGATAAAATGACAGCAACACTCCAATACACTATAGCTTTCTTCTAAAGGTATCAGATGTTTTAAGTACGCTTCCTGATTTTAACACGTAGACCAATCAGGATTTTTAATCTATGTACAATCTAATTCATAGAGGAATTCATAAAGTTAGAGGGAACAGTGCATGCTCTACTCTAATCAAAGTTTGTACAAAATGTCAATGCCACCATGCCGGAAAGAAAAATTTCTGTAAACACAAGAGAAGCTCTGATGAATTCAGGCTATGATTAGTCTATTCAGTATGAAAAGAGGCCAGATTCTGTAGAGTTTCTTCACCCTATTCTTAAGGCTGCCCTGGTCTTCAGCAAACCCTGAATAGAGGAGGCATAAGCCACTTCCCCTCAGTCCCTGTGCTGGTACCAGCACTGAATCTGTGTCCATACTTCTGCCCCTGAGCCTTTTGAAATAGTGAACATAATAAAGCATTGTGAAGGGTGTTGCAAGATTGTAACAAGATAAAGTATGGAGCACATGAATTCAGGAGGGCTGTTATCAAGACTGACTTTTCTGCCATCCCTTTTGACTGTCCTGACTACAATAGTTATTCTGGATTTTCACTGGTGTAAATGAGAGCAGAATTTAGCCCAAGGTGTTTACCAACATTCTTCTGAGTTTATAGAAACATCCATTTTATTCTTCTCAAATTTGAACAACCAGAGCTACCAAGCTGATAATTTCAACATTCATCTAACCTTGAAACACAGCAGTTACTTCTTCCCTAAGGACTATCAAAAGGCTAATAAAGTAACTACCTTGTATTAGCTTGCAGTTCTTGGACAATAGTAAAAAGTGTAAGGTTTTGGATGAAAACACCCAAGGATTTTATGATTTGAACACATTTTAAAAGAAAAAAGGAGTGACTCAAATTTTCGTGAGAAATCTGCCTCTAGGAAAAAAAAGCTGTATAATGGGACTTAATATCAATCCTGCCTAAAAAGCATCAGAACAGTTACTGAAAGACAAAAAGCAAATTAAATTGCCAGGAGCTATCCCAAGATTCTATTTCCCTGCTACAATGGATGGTTATTCTGCTACACATATGTTCAGTGTTCTGAACAATCTAACAAAATCATACTTATTATGCCTGTTTAATGATTATACAGGAGAGTCTCTAGGACTCCCTCCACTCTTTTATACAACACTGACTCTCAGTCCTATCCTGTAGGCATTAGCGAGCAGGATTATGCCCTTGTGTGCTCTCCAGCTCAGGTGTAGCTAGAGATCTGAAAAAAGGCACATTATGCTCCTGATCTCAGTCTATCCCTAAGTTCCCGGGATGACAAGCTAGTGCTTCTTGTATGATCACTTCTGCGTGTGTGTGTGATTGTATTGCACATGGGAGCAGTTACTACAGATGTAGATTTCCAGCCATGTTTTAATAAAAGGCCTGATGATTTTTTTTTAAAGCTGCCAGTCGCCTTAAGAAATGGTGCCCCCAGGAAATAAAAGAAAGTGGTACACCATTAAACCCTCCCACATTTCAATTTAGAAGTAATGTAATGTTGGGTCTGATCCCATTGAAGAAGACTGCATACTACGCACAGATTTTTGAGATGGTGAGGTCTCCTTTCATAGAGGTCTGTAAGATTAAAAAAAAAAAAACCACCTTAAAGCAGCCAGTTTTATATTCAGAACTGAAACCTAACACTATTATCAACAAGTGGCCATTTTGATCTCTTTAAATGAAGTATGCAGGACTGAATGTACTCAGCCTGATATCCTCTCTAATGCCTGAAGTAAATCCCGGAATACAGTGGCCCCATGGACAGAAGGTCCATCTACAAAAGGTGCACTCATTCAGGTATTGTGCTTTGTTTTTTCCATTGAAGCTCTGACTCAGTTTAAAACACTGCCCACCCACCCTCCAGGGAAACTCTTGTCTTGGGCAAAACAGCTTTGTGTGAGAATGAATCAAGACATGTGTGTCATTATTTCTGTGTGTGTAGTTGTTTTGGTTTGTTCTTTATATTTGTCACAAACCTAATTAAATAAGCCTTAAAATATGCCTGCCATGATATACAACAGCCCTGCCTTGAATCACATGGGCTCTTCACTGAACCAGAACGGGAAAAAATGGGGAAAAAATTATAACAAAAAATTGGAATGCAGTACTTTCTGTAGGAAATAAAATTCACTCTCCCTTGCCAGGCCCTACCCCCTCCTACACTCATATGGCACGCAAGAAACCATCAAAACAGCTGCTTAGAATGGTGTTGATGGGGGAGAAGATGGGTCTCTGAGGAGTTAGAACTTCATATCCAGTTCCTAGAATGTTGCCAGGCTGTAGAACATGCTGTGACATTTCTGTTTGATTCCATGTTCATATAAAACCCTTTTCTTTCTTGCCTTATAATCAATGAAACCGGACAACCAAGAGGAAAATCAAGTCTCGGATAAACTAGTTTGTTAGAGGGGCTTTTTTGGTGCATCAGCTAGCCACTCCACTAAGCTTATCATGAATTGAACTAGTTTATGACAACTTGCTTGCCCTACTAAAGGTAAAGGATTGAATAACTACAGTCACCGGTTTGCGTGCTAATGGCAGCTTAGGGCACTGTTCATTTACACAATTCTGAGGGAAGGCACTCGTGTAGGAGGAGAAAACAAAACCATTGTTTAACACCCACAAACAACTGAAAATAGTGCTCCTCAAAATTATGATAAAAACTGTACAAGAGGTTACGACATGACTTTAATCTTAAACTCCTGTTTTCACATGCTTAGAAGTTTGTGAAAATTCTCTTTAGAGTCTAAAACTGTCCCTGCTTCATCTTGGTTGAATTATTTAGGAAAGCTTCAGGAAAATCCCAACCAGACATCTTTGACCTGTTCTAGAGTGAGGAAAAAAATTTTAAAAAGCCAAATAAATATTGTTTCAGCATTGAAAGAGGGTTTTTTTGCTCAACAGTACTCAGAAGGACTGGAAAAATTTTCTTTGAACGTACATAGTCTAAATTTTAGGCTTCTTCCACAAACAGCTGAGGCACTAGAATACAAAGGCCATACAAGGAGGGAAGGAGAGAGAGTGTATTTCTAATAGCAAAGATTCCCCCTCTTTTTTAGATAATGGCTGACCCATTTTTGCTCAAAACTTTCAAAAAAAAAAATTCACCCTGAGGCACAGACCACACCTGAATATTTTCAGCTCAAAAGGGTGGCAGTTTGTCAAAGTTATAGCCAACTGAAAAAGGCAACCTCCTGTATTTACTTAGGCCTTTAGGATTATGTCAAATATCCCTAATAGGTCCAACCGATGCTCAGAAATCTGCCCAAATCCAAAACCAATTCACACAGTTGCTGCCCCTCTGTTTAACCTGTTGTATTTACACATATACATCTGGCTGTGATCTCTTCTGTTCCAGCACTGTACACAGGGAGAACTCTCTTTCCAGGTGTAAGGCTTGAGACCCAGGGAGAAACTCTGCCTCAATAATTTATTCTCATTAGGGAGATTAAAGCAGAGACCCAACTCCCTTGCTGCTGGCCACAGCTTCCCCAAAAAAATTGTAATAGAAAACTAACACCACAGCATTTTCTTCCAAAAATAAAAACATTCTTGCACAATCAGAAAAAGAACTCGCAAGACTATGGGGAAACAGCATTATTTGAACATAACACAGGGAACAGTTTAATTCAACAACAAAGTTCATGAAACGGTGAAACCCTTGCCTATCCAGCCCTTAGTAGACATGGAAAACCAAGATGTCACTTTTAAGATTGTACTTCCTTTTATATCATCTGATTATTCAACAGAAAATTTCTCTGGTAGTCCTTACAAATAATGACAACTTTTGCCACACTTACGTTTATTATGAATCGATCACAGATTCTTTCCCCAAATGAGCTATACACAAGTTTCCCTTCAACTCCTCTCTTTCTCTCTGAGATTGAAGTGATTAGTAATAGAGCAGTATAGATTCAACAATAACCTAACAAAGATGTACTACCTACAGGACCGGCTCTTGGCCACCAGCAAAGCGAGCACGTGCTTGGGGTAGCACATTTCCAGGGGTGGCGTTCCGGCCACCCTTTTTTCACTTGGGGCAGCAAAATACCTAGAGCTGGCCCTGCCAGCGAGCCACCACTGCAGAGGCAGGGGGAGGGCCGCCCCCGAGAGGAGGAGACGCCGCCTATGGTATGGGGCTGAGCTCACTTCATGAGCTGAAAAATTACTTTGAGAGGTTCATAACACCTTGAATTCCACAAGGTTTGCCCACCCCTAGAACCAAAGGAATTTTCTTTTAAAGCCTCACATGATAAAATGATTTATGCCCTGGGGAAAATGAGGAAATCCAGGTACCTTGTTTGTTTGTCTTAATCTCATTTTGAGTTCCAGTTACAAAATGTCAGAGCTCCAGATTAATGTTTTTAACCACTTCCTTTGTACTGAGAACTATGAATTAGCAAATCCAAATCTTTGAACTGTGACCCTCACTCCCCACCCTCAAAGTTCCTTTGGCTGATTCTTTCACGAATATAAAATATAAAATATAATAAAATAAAAACCATTATGTTGGGAACTGAATAGTTTACAAGAATTTTTTTTAAACTTCACAATTTGGTTTCAGGCCCACCCCAGGGTCTGAAGAGAATTAAACTTGGTGATTTAAGCTCAGCCCCATAGAGGATGTTATTCTGCATCACCAAACCAGAACACCTTATTTTGCAGAATTCGACTCTTATCTGCTGTCTCTCTGAATAAGCAAAATAGAACTTGACATCTATGGAAATTAAATTATCTCCTACCCCTAGAGTCGGTCATCTTCCCAGGTCAGGGTTACGTGAATGAGGGACTCACATTTCACTGCTTGCACCAGCGCTATGACTAGACAGAGATCCTGTTTTTCTTGAGTTTTTGACAGGGCTTTAAAAATATATAGAGAATAATACAGGTTTAAATAAATCATTAGCCATGGAAGTGTGTTTAAATTGAAAATTTGGTGGTTTTGTTAAAAGAAAAAAAACACTGAAACATAAGGGAGGTTTGCACTGATTCCCATAAACATTAGGAAAAACATTATGAAATTTTGGAACACTGCTGGTGGGGCCTGTGAAAGAAGAGACACTGCAAAAGAAAACAAAGACTATTTGTCAGGCATTGCAATCGCAAGCAAGCAGAGAATGGATGGTTTTGCAAGTAATCTTACGTTTCACAAATGTTTACAATGTATGAGAAGCCTCAAGGCACTTAAAAAACAAAAAAAAGCAGGAAAACAACCACAGCTACATCATCAGGACCACCATAAAAAGTTCTGGGCCCTCAAGAATTTGGAAGTCCAACATAGGCCCCCTTGATAGAATTAATCAGAATTCATGTTTGGTATTCATATATATATTAATAAAATACATACGAGTTCTGTTTTATGTACTTTATTTGTTGGTTTCACTTTCGGTTTGCCAGACAGAATCCAGTTGTTGAAAGCATGTGAATGACAACTTTCTTCCTTGCTGGCCAGTAACTTTTGCTTCAGAAACTATTGCTGTGTTTGGTTTCAAATCCCCTAGGTACCCTAAGCATATACCTATCTTTAAAAATATGAGTAGACTCATTAAACTCATGTACTTAAACCTTGGCACATGTTTAAGAGTCTTGATGATTCGGGGCCTTATGGACTAAGGCACAGTAATGATAGGATATATATATAAGCTTTCTTCACTGAATCCTTTGTATAGCATTTAAAATTTGACCAGGTACAGGTGGCTTCAGCCAATACTGCATCAGTATCTATAGCAAGAGTCGTGGTTTCATGCTTCAGAGTTCCCCAGGGAGGTTCAGAACTCCACTGAGGACTTGCCCTTTGATAAAACCAATCTCTTCAACAAGCAAATGGATGAGTCTTTGCCCTTGTTAAAAGACTTCAGGAGAACCCTCGCCTTACCAGACATGTATGCTCTGGCCCCGAAGAGGAAGCACTATAAACAGGTATATAAGTCAAGGCCTCTTCCACAGAGCTTCTACCACCAAATCACCATATAGACAAGCATCAAAGGGTGCAGAAACCAATGTATGCAGCTCCATGCACCCCAATCTGATCATCATCCACCAGCTAAAGGTTACTTTTAACAGGACACTTGGAAGTTGTTACTTAACAATTATGCCATCCCCACCTGTTTCTGAAGTCTGTTTTGGTGGCCATCTAGCATTCTGTGTCCACAACTGGAGACGTATAACAGATGATATCCACTTTGGCTACACTATAGAGTTTCTCTTTCTCCACTGCCTGGGTCTGGCAACAGCACCCAGGGTCTTTATGAAGGTCTTCTTAGTGGTGGCTGCACAGATGAGACAAAATGTCTACACCATCTTCCCATATGTTAAGATTGGCTTTGAACAGGAAAATCCCCATCTAGAAGCTCAGTTGGCAACTGGACCTTGTTCCACTTCTGCATTCTTGGGAATCTGCGTAACCATGGAAGACGCTGCTCTGACTCCCACACAGATCATAGACTTTATAAGAGTGACCTTGAATTCAACCAGAGCAAGGCCTACCTCCCTGTGAACAGATTCCGTTCCATGAGCAGTCTGATAAATCAAGTAACTCACAAACTCCAAGCTAATGCAGGACAATGGCAAGACCAGACAACCCAAACCTGGGCTCTCTTTACCCCATGGCTTGGTATGTGGGTGTGCATCACGCTTTGGCTGTTAATGTTCTGAGGCCGAACAAACTACTCTTAATCACAGCAGGAAACATTCTAACATAAAGTGTTATCTAGCCAAATGGAAGCATTTCCCTATTTGGGTGCAAGAGAATCACTTATCATCAGGGTCAGCGGGTATGCCTGCTATCTTAAACTACCTCCTCACTCTCAAGATGTCAGTCTTTCCATTAGCTTGCTGTGGGTCCACCAAGCAGCAATCAATGCATGCCATTCTTCAGATAGATAGATAACCATTATATTTTTACTCATTTGGTATCAACCAGATTCCCAAGGGTTTGACTAATACCTTTCGACCAGTAATGAAGCCAAAGTCACAGTGGGACCTCAGTCTCATACTTTCCACATTTACTAGGTCACCTTCCTAGTCATCATTACATCAGCCAGAAGGGTGGGTGAGCTGGGGATCCTCCTGGCCAACCTGCCATATGCTACATTTCATAAAGAAAAAGTATCCTTTCACCTCCACCCAAAATTCATCTCAAAAAGGTAATTTCTGAGTTCCACATAAACAAATCAATTCATTTACTGGTATTCTTCCCAAAACCTCATGCCTCCAGCAAGGAGAAAAGACTTCATTCTCTCTATGTCAGACAAACATTGATTATCTATCCTAAAATTGTTTAGGAAATCACCTTGAGTATTTGTTGCCATAGCAGAGTGAGCACAGGGATACGCAATATCTGTTCATAAACTCTCTACACTGACTTCTGACTGTGCTGTCCTTTGCTGACAGTTGGCACAACTCCCTCCCCTGGTCGTTCCACTAAAGCACAATCTTCGAGAAGGATATATGCAGGACATTTGTAAGGTAGCAACCTAGAGTTCCATCCACACTTTCACAAATCATTACACTTTGGTCCAAATCTCTTCTGTCAAAGCAGCCTTTGGGTCTGCAGTGTTACAGGCATCTATACCACCTGCATCCTCACGCCGACCACTCCTTATCTTTCATCTCATTGTCTAACTACAAATACTAAAATAATTCTCTCACCGCAATCCTGCTCTGATTGAAGTCATTGGAAAAAAACACCCTTACATTTGGATTGGATTTTCTGTTCTACAAAAAAAAAAAAATTATTTCTTCAGATTAGCTATCTGGAACCAAGTCACATCCTGAAGAGCCTGTGAACTTGAAGAATCTTTCTATTCACTGAAACAAAAACAAAACAAAAACACAAATTAAAAAAAAATCCATGGTTGCTTGCAATAAACTGATGATCAACCATCTGTTTCTCATGGAAACAATAGAACTGTGCATTGAACTGACACACACAAGCAAAATTACTGTGGTCTGGATAGACTGATTACATACTAGAAAAGTAAAGGTACCATAATGAAAAGTCACTTCAGATTGCTCTGTGTCTTCAATTAAGATTTTTGGCTTAAGCAGGTGTAATATGATGGCAAGAAAATCACCTGGCCATTCTTTATACCAAGTTCTTTGTCAGGAAGAGAGCATTACACACTAAAACTTCAGGCTTTTAAGGTCAGTTGCAGGACAGGATGTTGGAACCACATTACAGAAAGTACAAAAAGCCTGCTCCATTTCCTTGTTCATCATAAGTGGGTTTTGTGAGCCAAGTGTTTTCTGTGTTATATAGCCAAGGGCATGCTAGAAACAGGGGGTCGGGACGAGCATACTGCACTTCTATGGAGTTGACAGCCAAAGTGCAGTAGCCTGATACCAGCGGGACCCTTATTAAGAGGGAGCATGTTTCTCTCAGTTAGGATGTTAATTCTTTATTCTGTCTGTTTTCTGTCAAATAAAACATCCTTAACGCTTTAGTAATAAATTACACTAAAATATGTCCTATGGTACCTAGAGGGATAACCATCTGTATTTAAGCTGAGTGATTTTCTTTGTTCTTGGAAGTACCTAAAAGGTTCCGGTTTGTTATGATTTAAAAAAAAAAATAGACCCAGAACTAGAATCTTTGTGCTGCTGTGATTTGTGTCTCTTATCTCCTCCCTCCCATCCCATATTCCTCTTCCCTAGCCATCCTAGGTTTTTCTATAGCTCCCCTCACTATAGAATCTCAGCTCTTTCCCTTCAGCGAACAGGCAGGGTTACTATTTTCCCACTGGGCAAAACAATTAAAGCTTTGCCCTATTGCCTGTAAATTGCCAAGCACCTTTTAATCTGCTTATCCAGTCCTTCAGTATCCAAACTGTTCCTCCAGTTGTGGGGCCCTCACTGAAGTGATATTATTGGGTATATCTTTGGATGTGCTTTGCACTGAACCCAGGATGTATTTAAGTCATCCAAAATGGTATCTTTGGAAATTGGACTCAGTAGGGCAAATTCTGCACTGAAATACATCTTGTGCAACCCTAATAAAGCCAAGTAGTATGTACAGTGAGCTCAGTTTGGAGCAATTTGTTTTGAAATAACTAAAAAGAAAATTCTCCCATTCTGACCACCTAAAAGTCTAGTATTTTACATAAATGTCATGTCTGAAAGGTCAGACAGTCCTTCTGTGACACTGGGTGTTTTGGGTCAGCTGGGCTTCTTTCACTGGGATGCAAATGGATTTTGCCTCTCTGATATTATTTCAGCTGGTGAAGGGCATCCAAGGAGCTATATCTCCTCCTGATGCTGGAAGACAACTCCCATCTCTTTCCCACAAAATGCACCTGTAAGGGCTGTTTGCACATACATACTTTTCTGGACTTGTCAGGCTCCTGGCTCAGTAACTCCTCCTCCCCTTCTCTGAGCTGGCCATCTCTAGTTCTCTACATTTCAGGCATTCAGGTTACCCAAACTTGGGATCTTATGGTGCTTTTCTTCTCTATAGCATGCTAATAGACTCCTTGTTCAGTATTATCAAACCAACATTTTTATTTCAATTTCCCCAGTTGGTGTTTGTACATTTCTGTGGAAACTGCTTCACTTAAGCCCCGGAACAGCAGGTGTGATACCTAGTGCATAAACTGACTTAGTTGGCTTAGTTACTTGCCTAAGCATGTGTTCAGAAAATGAACAATTGCAGACCTTTAACTGCCAAGCTATTAAAAAAGTGATGGTAGATAGCTCCAGATTAAGCTAAATTTCAATGCTTCAGATTCATTGTCATTTTATAATCCATCCTGCTCCATCAATTGTCTCAACTAGAATATTTGATACCCCAGTTAGGTGCCTAGACTATACTAGCTATGTATGTCACTGTAAATAGTCAGTCGGGCAGAAACAACTTACCTCTTTAGTAAATTTCCTCTCTAGTAGGAAGGAACAAATTTTTTAAAAGTTTGTTAGCCCTCTAAAGATCATCCTCTGTGCAAAAGTGCAGCTGCTTCCTGCAAATGGGATTACTTTTAATATTTCATTTTAACATTCAATGAATGCTTTAAACGGGAATTTTATATGTATTTTTAAAACCAATAAAACCAAAAATTGTTGTTTTTTCCCCACTAAGATGCTTTTGGGCTGTAATATGCCCTCACTCCTGAGTTTTGTAATATGCCCTCACTCCTGAGTTCACTCCTGAGTTTTGACAGTTAGACCAAGATCTCTTGGGAAAATCTCACTGTTAGGCACTCCCTTATGGAAATCATGTTTGGGCATCCAGAGGACATATAAGATACTGATGGGTCCTTTATCAGCCAAGGACTTAAGCATGCGAGTCAATGGGACTACTTGCATACTTCGAGGGATCAAGGCCATGGTGCCTAAATACCATTTTCGTACAAGTATCCTACGTATAAATCTTTGAAAATTCATCCCTATATATGAAAGACTAGAATGGAAATCATTTTTCCAATATTTAAGAGGAGACTGCAGAATTCTGTGGCATTTTGCTTGCACGTCAGTGAAACAGCAGGCATGTCACACATCTGATATTCAGCTGTTTTCTACCACAAGATAATAGTTATATCACACACTATGTGGTACGCCACAACAGAAAATGAGGTGTGCCACATGCCTTTCATTTGAGCGAGATGCATAAAACATATGACTGCAAGCTATAACCCCCACTGCTTCCTTCAGCAATCTAACCTTCTGGTGACAGTAAACAGGATTTGAAAGAGAACCGAGAACAGAAGTCAAATGATCTTTGGCCTTTGTACGATACAGAATATTTTCGCAAAAACATTTTCTGGGATAAGTCATAGTGCAACAGTTTTTTGGACTATCTGGTTCTTGGCCTTCCAACAACAAGATAAATGTGTTTTAGATAACTTTAGTTCCAGTTAGGCTGACAGTCTCTGTTTGGCAGCTAGAACAAGACACCATGAACCAACAACACAAACTTAAATCTGAGTCCAGACATGGGGTTATTATTTGTTTTCACACTGACAATGGGCCAAAGTTTGCTCATTTACTCATAGGAGTCATCCAGTTGAGGTCAGGATGTCAACTCACATGAGTAAAGTGTGCAGGATTTGGCACAATATATTTGATCAGTGCAGATGTGGAAACCACTCCACAGCCAGGAGACAAACAGCAAGATCCATACTATAGGCAAGAAAGGATTTGAATTGATTTCTGCTGACCTGTTCATGTGCTGAGACCCATCTAGACAATCAGACGAACTCCCTAGTGGTAGGGTTTATTGAAAAACCATGCTTGATTTTGTCACATTATAATACAAGGACTGCCATTAAAAATCAATGCTTCCCTGCATCGGTGTCTGAGATACCACAGCATTTCCTTACATAGAACACAGAACAATATTTCCCCCAGTATCTGTAAATAAGGTGGTATCTCAGATATTATTGGGTAATAACTCTGGATAAATACAGACCTTTAAATTGTGACCACTGCATATTTAAAATTGTGACCCTTGCATATTTAAAAGAAGCAAATTGTGAGACTATTGGACAACTGTACAAAAAATCCTGTGAACAACTGAGCTTTTAAGTAAATTTATTTTGTGTTTGTGTTTCTTTTATATGCATTTTCTACAGTTACTATGGCAAATAGGTTTACTGGCAGGAATGTTGATGAAAGCAGCAAACTTTTAATTAATATTAGAGAATAGTTACAGAAAGAAAAATCTGAATACAGACTGTGATCCTCCTGTTCATGTTGAATAGTGCTTTAATCCACAAATAGTCCCATTGGAGCCAATGGGACTAAATATGGAGTGTGGTTTGCTATCATTATCTGGCTCTTAATCTCTCTCTGACTCAGTTCCTTACCTGTAAAATTAGGATTTTTTTTCTTCCACCCTTTGTCTGTCCTGTCTGTTCAAACTCTTCAGGGTAGGGCCTGTCTCTTACTTTGTATTTGTACATATATTTTGTACAATGCCTAGATTTCAGCTGGGACCTCTAGACACTACTGAAATGCAAGTAACAACAACAACTGTTGCTGCTTCAGTTACTACAATGTTCTAAATTAATGTAAGTTCTTAACCAGAGGTCAACTACACATTATGGGCAAATTTTAGTGTCAAAATAAATTCTCCATTGTTTAGGATTAGGCACGTAGAGGTATTATAAATTCCTGTAGGATTAGATACTGAAACATTTTCCCTACTAGTTTTATCCCTTTTCGCTTAACAAGCATGATATTTTATATTCTTACCTAGAGCTACATGAAGAATTTGGAGTGAAGAATTTGATGAATTTTACCTCTTTTTCTGTTTGCAAATTGTCTACAAAGTGTTACATCTTTCTCAAATACATTTGTTATTCAAATGTTATGAAGAATTCTGTTGAAAAATTCCTGGTCTGTAGATCATTTGTAACTCGTACATTATAAGTATTTTATGTTTGAACTTCTAGTTTTCAATCAACGTTATTATTGCAGACATTTATTTGTCACCCAGCACCAATTCATAGGTTACATGGTCTGTTTCTGCTTTCTGACTGGATGAACATAACACTTAGAACCAGGTTTATGGTACAAAGAGTTGTTTCAGAGTAACAGCCGTGTTAGTCTGTATTCGCAAAAAGAAAAGGAGGTCTTGTGGCACCTTAGAGACTAACCAATTTATTTGAGCATGAGTAGCTCACGAAAGCTCATGCTCAAATAAATTGGTTAGTCTCTAAGGTGCCACAAGTCCTCCTTTTCTTGGTACAAAGAGTGACATTTATTAATTCAAAATTCACTTTTTACTCTCTAATATTTGCTAAAATTACACAGTTTATGCTTGCAATTCTGCCAGGAGACTATTTTTACTACTTGTCCAACTCTATTAAGAACCAAGGTTCAATTTAGCACTGCTCATGTTCTAGTTTTTATGCATGTTTTAATTTTTTGCCCATTGCAGAATATCTATAGCCAAACAGAGGGATTCTCCCATGACTGGAGCTCAGCTACGAACATGTATCATCTGAACAGTTTCCAGGCATTTTTGAGACAAATAGCACAGAAATAGCCCTGAATGCTTCAGGAATCCATCTAAGAGAATACGCCTATCAGGGCTCAGAGGAAGGCAAAAAGAAGGAAAACTTAGCTCTTTCTAGAAATTGCGCAGAAAGGAGGGACTGGGTAACTCCCGGAACTGGAATTGGCACACAGAGATTTTTACCGTTAGGTTTCCAATTTGAATTCATTCTGCCTAAGTCATTAGTAAACAAATTTGTTATGATCTGATAGTTGTTTGGTAGGCTATAGAAACAAGCTAGAGTCAATCCAGTTCCACATCTCTGTTGCAAAAACCACCACCACAATTGCAGCAAACAGCTTGCAGCTAACAGTGGAGTTTCTGAGGGAATTTGTAGGTGAGAGTCTGGTGGTGAGGGAATTTTTGTCATCTCTTTTTCTCTAGGAGTAGGAACTAGGAAGAGAAGATGATGATGGCTACTGAGACAGCACTAGAATTGACTCAAAGCGGAGAGGAGACAAAGATGGTTGGAAGTAGAAGTTGTGGGATGTATATCACCCTTGAGTGAGTATCAGACAGAAGCTACTTATGCAAGAAATCCCACCTGATAGATCTTCTCTTCCATCATCGCTAATGATTAAAGATAAAGCTGAAGACAGCGAGGGAGAGGAGAATTGATGATGCAGACAGAACAATGTTTGCAGAGACCTGCCAAACAAAAGAACCTGGAATGCAGACTGCCAGAAGAGGAGAAAACCCATGGAAGAATGTGACCACAAGGAGAAGGCAGAGACAACCAGCTAATGGAGGTAAATTAGAGTTGAGTAACAGGTTTGCTGCCTTGTGGAATGAGGGAGAAAAACAGGCAGAAGATGGGGTGGCAAGGAATTAAAAAAGGAAAGCCAGTCCCTGCAGAAGAGAGGGAGAGCCAATGGAGACAGCCAAGGACCAGAGCCAAAGGAAGGATGAGGATGATGTACAGGGGACTGTGAGACAGAATATGAGACAGATTCATATCAACATCAGAAAAGGACAGGTCTATATGATTGGGGACTGCATACTAAGAAGAATTGTATTCTAAGAATCAAGGCCATGTTTATATGACTTTGTCGGATCTTGAAACTCACAGGCCTGCCTGACAAGCTCTGTAGAATGTTGTCTGTCTGTTAGGGGTCTGTTGAGGACTCCTCATATTGTGTTCTCATAAGTGAGAAAAAGAACTGCCTTCTTCTGAATTAGGTTGCCTGTTCGACAGGATGCACTGCTGCCCCAGAACTCTTCAATGCAGCAAGTTGAGCAATTCTCCCAGTTGGCAATTTTGAACATGCTGCGGGCCCATGCTGTGTGGGGCAATCCAATTGAGATTGTCAGTGATTTCCCCTACCTCAGCTCTATTGTCAATTACATGGGTAGCATCAAGAAAGAACTTGAAGCTTGCACTGAAAAAGCATAATCAGGAATGAGGCACCTCATCAACATCATCTTTGTCAAACCAAATCCTGTTAAGTAGAGAGTCAAAGCTGAGGGTACATAATGCTTCAGTGGTTAGTGTTCTGACCTGTGGGACTGAAACATGCCCCCCACTGTCAAGATTGAAAAGAAGTTGGACACCACTCAAATGAAGCATCTCTGAGTGAATAAAAATATCAAATGGTATAAATTCTACTCAAGTGGAGACATCCATTTTCTAACTCAACAGGTACCACTTTCAAATGGTTGTTCAATGCTTTCTAAGGGGGTATGGTCATCTGATTTGAATGCCTACCAACTTTCCTGCAAGACTCATCTTTAACCCATGAAAGAAGGATGGTAAAGAGCCCCCAGAAGACCTAAAACATGATGGCGGAACAGCATCAACTGATACCTGTCCCTCACAGGCATCCTACCCCAGAACACACCGGATCAGGATAGAACAATAGGGAAGTGCATAATGTATTTAATGGACTCTACATTGTCCAAGCCAACAACATGAGAACTAATCAATACTAAGAATTGACAGGCCTGTCACCAGACCAGATCCAGAGAACAGATGACTGTGCTGTTTGCATGGAGCAAGGATCTGAGATGTGGATTGGAGGCTGAAAAGGATCCTGATCAGACCAGAGAAAAATCCAGTAATCGTGCTGCATGTCAGGACAAATGAGACTGCTATATTTTCACTGGAATGACTCAAGGACAACTGCATTAGGCTGAGTAAGACACTCAAAGTGGAAACTCAGGTGATCTTCAGCAGAATATTTCTAGTTCATACAGAAGCTGGACAAAAGCATGACAAAAAAATGAAGATTAACAGATGGCTCAAGGACTGGTGCTAGGAAGAAAGTTGGGATGATCAACCATTCAGAGTCATTCACAGAAAGAAGATTCTTCTCCACTCCACTTGAGTTGCTGCGGTATTAACCATCTGGGATCAAGGCTATTTGAAAAGGATAGAATAAAACTGAGATGTAGGCTGTGGGTGGCCACCCTGAAGAGTGTTGGAAGGCCTTTTCAAGTAGGCACACTATTAATCTTTCTCCCAGCCCCATAGAAAAGCCCATTTTTATACCAAAACAGTACCATAGTTTAATTCCATACGTCATCATAGCTAAGTTTCTACTATCGCCAATAAGAAATTGTCATTATAACTGGTCATTAGCATCTAAATGTTGATTTCATGTAGATATGTAACCAAGTATTTATGATGTGTTTTACCAAGGTGACTACCTAATTTTATGTAAAACAGTTACACACCTCTTTTACTTAAGTGTGTGTGACTTTTATATAGTTGGGCGACGAATGCTTTCTGTACTTTTTGTTTTTACTAACAGGCTTGTGACTAGGTACCAAGGAATAATTGTGAATCTGAAATGCAGAGACCTTAAACACACAAAATCTATAGAACCATAGCTTACTATTATTAATAAATTATCATTTCCTACTGGAAGTGCAAAGACGTGACTTAAGGGAAGGCATGCATTTGTATTCTCCACTCCCCCCCAATTCCCCCCAAAAAACTCTTCAAATAAAGTTAAGGTTCACAAGATTAAAATTTACATTAACATTTGTGTAATCTTCATGCTCACCTTCAATACACAGGAGGAGGAAAATCTGTTCAATGAAGATAAAGTAAGGGATAAAGAAACGTCAGAAGGTAACAGTATGGACAGCAAGGAGAAAAAAATATAAGTATCTATGGCAGTAGTAATCAGGTGCATGATACAGTTAGTGAAATGACTATGACTAATCCAGCTAGAAAACTGGGTGAAGTCCAAGAAAAACAGCTGATGCTTGTACATGAACTCAAGAAGACTGGGCAATAAAATGGATGAACTGGAATTACTTGTTCAGGAGGTCAAACTGAATATTATAGGGATTACGGAAACATGGTGGAATAGCACTCATGGTTGTAATACAGGAAGGGATTCCCGCTTCCCAAATGTATCTTTTTTTCCTCTCCTTCCTCTGAAGCATCAGAGTTGGCTGCAGCTGGAGATGGGACACTGGATGGGGAGGCTAGTGCCCTGAGGTGGTACAGAGCATTCTCTCTCGCTCAGATTATGGATCTAACTGTATGCCCTATGTGGAATTTTCCCCCAGGTCATATTGGCAGTGAATTTGGGAGGTTTTTACCTTCCTTTCCAGCTTGGGTTTCAGGTCGCTTGCCGGGTTCATCAGGGTATCTTACTGAATCAATTTCCTGCCAATACAGAGGCCTCGGGCATTGGTGCGCCCCTTGATCCCTTCTGTTCTCCGACAGTAACTTATAATTGAGTCTTCTGAGGGCTGTACTATCTCGGTCTAATTTCAGTTGTAGGTTTAGCATCCAGGCATTGGGTGGTGGTAATGGCCTGTGAAATACAGGGGGTCAGCCTAGATGATATAATGGTACATCCTGGCCTTAAATTCTAACACTCTGTAATTGGCACCCTTGTTGACAGTCTCAGCAGTGAGACTAAAAATTGATTATGTAATTTTTATGCTCACTCTCTTTACCCCTAGTGGGAGGTTCCAGATGGACAGCAATGGTAAATGTAACCCTCAATTCGCCTCATCCCAGATATAGCATCAGCCACAATAGTACAAGCTTCCCTATACTGCCTTGCAAAAGCCCTCCAATGACAGCCTGGAAGGACCTTCTCTTGGATGAATTTATTATAGATAAAGAGAGTGCACTAATGCTATAATTAGTAGTGTGTGAACTTTCCTATGATAACCTCCTATATCCAATAGCTCATAATTTTCCTATATGTCCACCTTCCTCTAATTTAATATTTTGCATGTGTGTAAAATCTGAGCAAAAATGGTTCCAGCTTTTTCTGATGTGAGGGAGATTAACTAAAATAATCTTCCTCTGTCATAAAAATGTTTAACCGTTTTTTGAACAGTTTTAGTTCCAAAAACAAAAACTTGAAATTTGGCATCACCTTCAGTATCTGATGAGGTTCAACAAGGACAAGTGCAGAGTCCTGCACTTAGGACGGAATCCCATGCACTGCTACAGAGTAGGGACCGAATGGCTCGGCAGCAGTTTTGCAGAAAAGGACCTAGGGGTTACAGTGGACGAGAAGCTGGATATGAGTCAACAGTGTGCCTTTGTTGCAAAGAAGGCCAATGGCATTGTGGGATGTATAGGTAGGGGCATTGCCAGCAGATCGAGGGACGTAATTGTTCCCCTCTATTCGACATCTGGAGTACTGTGTCCAGTTTTGGGCCCCACACTACAAGAAGGATGTGGAAAAATTGGAAAGAATCCAGCGGAGGGCAACAAAAATGATTAGGGGTCTGGAACACATGACTTATGAGGAGAGGCTGAGGGAACTGGGATTGTTTAGTCAGCAGAAGAGAAGAATGAGGGGGGATTTGATAGCTGCTTTCAACTACCTGAAAGGGGGTTCCAAAGAGGATGGCTCTAGACTGTTCTCAGTGGTAGCAGAGGACAGAACAAGGAGTAATGGTCTCAAATTGCAGTGGGGGAGGTTTAGGTTGGATATTAGGAAAAACTTTTTCACTTGGAGGGTGGTGAAACACTGGAATTCATTACCTAGGGAGGTGGTGGAATCTCCTTCCTTAGATATTTTTAAGGTCAGGCTTGACAAAGCCCTGGCTGGGATGATTTAGTTGGGGATTTGTCCTGCTTTGAGCAGGGGGTTAGACTAGATGACCTCCTGAGGTCCCTTCCAACCCTGATATTCTATGATTCAGTGAGAAGTGATTTTGAGAGTTTGGATGAAAATTATTTTGATTTGAACAATTTATGAGGGCTTGAAAGAGTTCTTTGTACATATGCAATACTTTGGATATGTATTTATTTATTTTTCAGAATTTCTCTCAGTATGCTTTGCCAAAGAAACATGGCTAGACTACTTGCACGGTTATCATACACACATCCAAAAGTATACATGAGTCATGCCTCAGTCTCTGTATAGCAAGGTGCAAAATACTCTGCTTAATACTGTGCAGTCTTCTAAGGTGTACATTGAATAAGGCATATTCTGTGCACACTGAACAATGTGCACTGATTTACTCTAGTTTAATAAAGTACAGAGCCATGGCATGGCCTCTTAAGATCGTTGTTTTGCAATGGCATAATGACCACTGTATACCATTCCGGAATCCTTACAGATCCCCTAACTTGTCACAAGAAGGCTTAGAAAGAGTCTCGGGCTATTCCCAAAGGACAAACTAATAACCTAACCCTGAGCAAACCGTGCTGATCTTTGCACTGCAATCAATCCTTGTTTACTTTTGCAGTGTAAGTAAGTGTCTGCCTTCTGTAAAGGCACCACTTACTTGTATCACCATGGGCACCATGTATCACACCAGGCACTAAAAAGCACACCAGTTTTGTATTCTTTTATTAAATAATTATCCTGTGCACCTCAGGGTGTCACAATTAAAGAGACAGATTGGCTGGAATCATAGCTAGATTTGTGTTAAGTTGCATTAGAAGTATAAAGATTTAATTTAACTTGTTCACTGAAACAGTTAATTATTTGATTTGAATCATACAGTGATAATTTTTTCCTTGTATTTATAGTTAGAATCTATTATTTGAATGTATAGGAGTGTGGTGAGGTTGATAAACCCCACACTGGAGAGAAGGGGTTCAGGAACAACTCTGGGCCCAGGAAGTCCTGCCCCAGCAGGCCTGCTGGGTATGGTCTGGTGGAGAAGGGATTTAGAAGGCATAGGCAAAAGACAAAAGCAAGACATATGCAGGAGACCTGTTCCCTCCCATCCTCTTCCCCTGAGGCTGCCTACCCAGGCCAGAAGCTGGAGCTGGGCCATGGTAAGAGCCACCCAGGGAGCCTGGGCTGCTGTGGGGAGCCCCAGACCCTCCACCGGCCATGTCCCCACCCCCATGGCATGCCGCCCACAGCAGCTGGAGGGTCCGGGGCTCCCCACAGCAGCCCAGGCTCCCTGGGCAGCTCTTACTAATGGCATGTCCTGCTTCTGACCTGGCCAGGAGGAGGGGCCTCAGGGAGGGAGAGAAGGAGCAGGGGCTGGCAAGGGGGGCCAATTCAGGATGGGTGGTCATGAAGAAGGCAGTCTCTTGAGCACAAGAGGGCAGTGGGCAGACAGAGACAGAGCTGCCCATGGACTGAATTCCAAGAGATAACCACAAGACATGACACATCCCTAGAAGGGACAGAGCAGTAGGAAGAGGCCCAGGGAGTGTATTAGCTAGCCCACAAATAGTGGACACCTTCCCTGCAGTGCTCAAAAGGGCCCCCTGGGCTAGAACCCAGTGGAGTGGGAGGATACAGGTTGGTTCCCCTATCCACAACCACTAGGTAAGGCTGTGTTCAGAGACTAACCACTAGGCAGGGACTTCCCTTCCTGCTTACAAGCTGTCTCTGTCAAAGGCAGTTTAGCTTTTGCTATTACACCTTAGACTTTTTTACCTTAATCCTTTTCTCACCCTCCCACTGCTCATATGCATGCACTTACTTAAAATGGCGACATTGCCATCCATTTCATCACATCTGAATGTTGACAAGCTGTTCATGAAGAAATAATGGAGCCTACAAGCTTTGGAACATCAACATTTATATGTTAATTTCCTTCACACAAAAAACATTTTTTAAATTGTATCAGCTGGAGATCAGCACTTGCGTCTGTTATAAATTATCTTGCCAGCTGCACCCAGTGAGTTTAGAATGACTCCAACCCCCTCAAACTCTCATTACAAGTAAAATAAAATTAAAAAAAAAAAAACAACTTCTTCAGTTTATCTACAGATAATAGAAAAATGCTCATCTTTTTCAGTAAGGTGTTTGACTCAGGAGAACCCATATAAACAATGAGAGACATATGAAGGGGGAAAAAAAAGAGAGTTAAAATAATTTTTTACCCACTCAACCAAAATATTGTATATAGAGGAATACAATGAAGCCCTTTAAAATAAAGGTCTGATAAAGAAGTAACCTAGTTATAAGAATAAGCTTCCATTGTGCCAAAAGGTAAAAGGCAAAAAATAGTAAATTGACTTGACAGAAAAATAGATCTTTTAAATAAATACTTTTCAGTGAGCCATATGCAAGTAGTATTCAATAAAACAACAAAGACTTCATATAACAATGCTACTTGAAAGATTAAGGGCAAAAGTTTTAAATGTGGGGCCTAAGATTGGGTTGCTAAAGCCAGGGTTTTCAAAAATGTAGATTCCAAATACCTCTCAATTTATTCTTTTTGAATTAACTACTCTAAGCTTTTCCCCTCCATTTAAAATCAAATTTAAGAAACTTTTGCTCTACTTTTTATAATAACCTCTGAAATTAAATGGTTTTTCCTATCAGTTTTGTATTTCATATGGTCAAAATGAATCATCAGTTCCACCAGGTGGTTCTAAAGAAACAAAAACTGACAGAGATGGTCTTTTGAGGGCAGCAGAAATACGGACCACTCTAACTGTAGTATTTAATAGTTAATTCTTCCTCCTGGTATTCATAAACCCACAGGAGAGCTCTGAATGGGAGAAGGATCAAGTTAGCTCTTGTATTGTCTTCTCTAGTTTGACCATTTAAATGGCTAATCTTTCTGTATAACAGTGCTTATAGAAATAGCCTGATTCTCCTTAATCTTATATAAATCAGGAATACATCCACTGAACTCAATAAGAGTTACACCAGAGTGTGGGCAATCAGGCCTTGTTACCCTAATGTGGAAAAACTGTTTTTTCCAATTTTGCTTTTTTTAAACTCATGACATTGATCACATCAGATTATACATCCGGAGTATAGTATATAAAAATGCCAATTCCAAAAAGCAAACAATCAGTATTGGAGAATTCATTGCTGCTTCTTGTAAACTCCGAGTGATCCACATACAGTTGACAGCTTAAAACAGAAGGAACTAAAATTGCGGGGTATAAAATGATTTGAACAACAGAAAAATGAAGGACTGCTTTTTTTTTTTTTTTTGCTTTTCTTCTTTTGACTTTTGGCAGCTTCATCACAGCTGCCATATGTTCTCTGGGCCTGTCACGCCTCACTAAGAGATTCATTATTACCGACATCTCTATGGTGGAGACATAGGTTTTCCTGACTTATAAGAAAAGTTTAAAGGAAGTAAATATGCGTAGTTTGGCTAAATGGTCTACAAGTATTTGAAGTGTGAAGACAACAAAGAGAAGTTCTCTCTGGTGGTCCAAGGGGTATCGCTAGAACTAATAGGGATGAAACTGTACAAATGATAACTTAGATGGTCTACCAAGAAATATTCTTGAGTGTGATGTACTGTACTGTAGAATAATCTTCTAGGTGAAGAGATTAAATCTCGTATCTTGAGTGAATTATTTAAAACCAAAATAATAAAGATTTGGAGGATATACTATAGGTAAGGCTAAGATTTTGTCACAGATATTTTTAGTAAAAGTCACAGACAGGTCACGGGCAATAAAGAAAAATTAATGTAAGTCCATGACCTGTCTGTGACTTTTACTAAAAATATCCATGATAAAATGGAAAGGGACTGGGCAGCTGCGGGGTGGCTGGGAGTTCTGGCCCCCCACCACCCGTGGAGACTCAAAGCTCCAGGGTCCACCTGCCCTGTGGCGGTGGCCAGGGAGCTGCTGGGGTCCCCCTGCCACCACCGTGGTGGCTGAGGAGCTGCCAGGGAGCTGCGGGGGTCCCAGACCCCACAAAGGCCAGGAGCTGTGGGGTACCCTCCCCTGCCTGCAGTGGCTGGGAGCTGTGGGGTAACCCTGCTGCCCATGGCAGCTGGGAGCTTGGGGGCCCACTGCCTCAGGTGACAGGGGTACCTCACAGCTCCCTGCCACTGTGGGAGGCTGCGGGACACTGCAGCTCCCAGCCGCTGGGACTGAAGTCATGAAACAGAAAAGTCTGCTGCTTGCCAGGGGCTAAGATTCACGATGTGACGGAGAGACTGCCGAGACTCATCAAGCCCTCGGATCGCTACCCCTTCCTGCTTCTCCACGTGGGCACCAATGATACTGCCAAGAATGACCTTGAGCGGATCACAGTGGACTACGTGGCTCTGGGAAGAAGGATAAAGGAGTTTGAGGTGCAAGTGGTGTTCTCGTCCATCTTCCCCGTGGAAGGAAAAGGCCGGGGTAGGGACCGTCGAATCGTGGAAGTCAACGAATGGCTACGCAGGTGGTGTCGGAGAGAAGGCTTTGGATTCTTTGACCATGGGATGGGTGTTCCACGAAGGAGGAGTGCTGGGCAGAGACGGGCTCCACCTAACAAAGAGAGAGAAGAGCATCTTTGCGAGCAGGCTGGCTAACCTAGTGAGGAGGGCTTTAAACTAGGTTCACCGGGGGAAGGAGACCAAAGCCCTGAGGTAAGTGGGAAAGTGGGATACCAGGAGGAAGCACAGGCAGGAACGTCTGTGAGGGGAGGGCTCCTACCTCATACTGAGAATGGGGGACGATCAGCAGGTTATCTCAAGTGCCTATATACAAATGCACAAAGCCTTGGAAACAAGCAGGGAGAACTGGAGGTCCTGGTGATGTCAAGGAATTATGACGTGACTGGAATAACAGAGACTTGGTGGGATAACTCACATGACTGGAGTACTGTCATGGATGGTTATAAACTGTTCAGGAAGGACAGGCAGGGCAGAAAAGGTGGGGGAGTAGCACTGTATGTAAGGGAGCAGTATGACTGCTCAGAGCTCCGGTATGAAACTGCAGAAAAACCCGAGCGTCTCTGGATTAAGTTTAGAAGCGTGAGCAACAAGGGTGATGTAGTGGTGGGAGTCTGCTATAGACCACCGGACCAGGGGGATGAGGTGGATGAGGCTTTCTTCCGGCAACTCACGGAAGCTACTAGATCGCACGCCCTGATTCTCATGGGTGACTTTAATTTTCCTGATATCTACTGGGAGAGCAATACAGCGGTGCATAGACAATCCAGGAAATTTTTGGAAAGCGTAGGGGACAATTTCCTGGTGCAAGTGCTAGAGGAGCCAACTAGGGGGGAGCTTTTCTTGACCTGCTGCTCACAAACCAGGAAGAATTAGTGGGGGAAGCAAAAGTGGATGGGAATCTGGGAGGCAGTGACCATGAGTTGGTTGAGTTCAGGATCCTGACACAGGGAAGAAAGGTAAGCAGCAGAATACGGACCCTGGACTTCAGGAAAGCAGACTTCGACTCCCTCAGGGAACTGATGGGTAGGATCCCCTGGGGGAATAACGTGAAGGGGAAAGGAGTCCAGGAGAGCTGGCTGTATTTCAAGGAATCCCTATTGAGGTTACAGGGACAAACCATCCCGATGTGTCGAAAGAACAGTAAATATGGCAGGCGACCAGCTTGGCTTAACGGTGAAATCCTTGCGGATCTTGAACATAAAAAAGAAGCTTACAAGAAGTGGAAGATTGGACAAATGACCAGGGAAGAGTATAAAAATATTGCTCGGGCATGTAGGAATGAAATCAGGAGGGCCAAATCACACCTGGAGCTGCAGCTAGCAAGAGATGTCAAGAGTAACAAGAAGGGTTTCTTCAGGTATGTTGGCAACAAGAAGAAAGCCAAGGAAAGTGTGGGCCCCTTACTGAATGAGGGAGGCAACCTAGTGACAGAGGATGTGGAAAAAGCTAATGTACTCAATGCTTTTTTTGCCTCTGTCCTCACAAACAAGGTCAGCTCCCAGACTGCTGTGCTGGGCATCACAGCATGGGGAGTAGGTGGCCAGCCCTCTGTGGAGAAAGAGGTGGTTAGGGACTATTTAGAAAAGCTGGATGTGCACAAGTCCATGGGGCCGGACGTGTTGCATCCGAGAGTGCTAAAGGAATTGGCGGCTGTGATTGCAGAGCCATTGGCCATTATCTTTGAAAACTCGTGGCGAACGGGGGAAGTCCCGGATGACTGGAAAAAGGCTAATGTAGTGCCAATCTTTAAAAAAGGGAAGAAGGAGGATCCTGGGAACTACAGGCCAGTCAGCCTCACCTCAGTCCCCGGAAAAATCATGGAGCAGGTCCTCAAGGAATCAATCCTGAAGCACTTACACGAGAGGAAAGTGATCAGGAACAGTCAGCATGGATTCACCAAGGGAAGGTCATGCCTGACTAATCTAATCACCTTCTATGATGAGATTACTGGTTCTGTGGATGAAGGGAAAGCAGTGGATGTATTGTTTCTTGACTTTAGCAAAGCTTTTGACACGGTCTCCCACCGTATTCTTGTCAGCAAGTTAAAGAAGTATGGGCTGGATGAATGCACTATAAGGTGGGTAGAAAGTTGGCTAGATTGTCAGGCTCAACGGGTAGTGATCAATGGCTCTGTGTCTAGTTGGCAGCCGGTATCAAGTGGAGTGCCCCAAGGGTCGGTCCTGGGGCCGGTTTTGTTCAATATCTTCATAAATGATCTGGAGGATGGTGTGGATTGCACTCTCAGCAAATTTGCGGATGATACTAAACTAGGAGGAGTGGTAGATACGCTGGAGGGCAGGGATAGGATACAGAGGGACCTAGACAAATTGGAGGATTGGGCTAAAAGAAATCTGATGAGGTTCAACAAGGATAAGTGCAGGGCCCTGCACTTAGGATGGAAGAACCCAATGCACCGCTACAGACTAGGGACCGAATGGCTAGGCAGCAGTTCTGCAGAAAAGGACCTAGGGGTGACAGTGGACGAGAAGCTGGATATGAGTCAACAGTGTGCCCTTGTTGCCAAGAAGGCCAATGGCATTTTGGGATGTATAAGTAGAGGCATAGCCAACAGATCGAGGGACGTGATCATTCCCCTCTATTCGACATTGGTGAGGCCTCATCTGGAGTACTGTGTCCAGTTTTGGGCCCCACACAACAAGAAGGATGTGGATAAATTGGAGAGAGAGTCCAGCGAAGGGCAACAAAAATGATTAGGGGTCTGGAACACATGACTTATGAGGAGAGGCTGAGGGAACTGGGATTGTTTAGTCTGCAGAAGAGAAGAATGAGGGGGGATTTGATAGCTGCTTTCAACTACCTGAGAGGTGGTTCCAAAGAGGATGGTTCTAGACTATTCTCAGTGGTAGAAGAGGACAGGACAAGGAGTAATGGTCTCAAGTTGCAGTGGGGGAGGTTTCGGTTGGATATTAGGAAAAACTTTTTCACTAGGAGGGTGGTGAAACACTGGAATGCGTTACCTAGGGAGGTGGTGGAATCTCCTTCCTTAGAAGTTTTTAAGGTCAGGCTTGACAAAGCCCTGGCTGGGATGATTTAATTGGGGATTGATCCTGCTTTGAGCAGGGGGTTGGACTAGATGACCTCCTGAGGTCCCTTCCAACCCTGATATTCTATGATTCTATGAAATGATTGAGTCCTGGCAAGGGTGAACTAGATAACTATGGACTACATCACACCCTTCTGCACAGATTTGTATTGAGATGTGGCATAAATACACCATGCCAGTAACATACAGATTGCTTCTCCTCATGCCTTTCAACCATAGAGTATCATACATTTTGAAAGAAATGGGGCCAGAAAACCCATTACTCTAGTACCAAACTGAGGAGTGTCATTGGGGAGCCTGAAGAAACATGTCCCTCAACCTGCAGCTGGTTTCAGCAAGATGAAGCACAGGCTTCTACAATTCACATTCTGTATTCCCAGGTCTGTCTCTCACTACCATACACAAACAGGAATGACTTGGCTACACAAGGTATCCAGCTGGATCTTAAGAATCTTTGAGAAGAAGATGCCCCTTGTAACAGTTATTCACTTACCCCTTCTTCCCTCCTGAAGCCCTCCTCTTCCCAGCCCCCTCCCCTCACACTTTAACATGGTTCTCCCCAGACACATATAAGATGCAGGGGAACCCTGATTGTTGCTGACCTGATGGAGTGGTATGAGGTTGTGTCCATCCCACCCTTTGACTGACTTGTCTCTTCTGATTGTAAGCTTCTGGGGGCAGGAACTGTCTTTCACAATGTGTTTCTACAGTGCCTAGCACAATGGAGCTCTGATCCCAGTTCAGGCCTCTAGGTGCAACCATAATATAAATAACAATAGTAGTAATGCCTAGTCACATCTCCTTTCCACATGGCATTCGCCTTTTAAATTGCCTTTACCTGTTCCCTCTGTGCTGCATAATAGAGGCAAGCATATGGACCTCTTTTTCTAAAAAGAGAATCCTCAATGATCCTTATTCATGGCCATAAAATTCAGTGGCTGTTTACTTCTGCATCTCTCAAACTCAGGGCAGTGCCCTGTCACAGTCACTGACCTTCAAGCATCCCCCATGCTTCTCCTGGGGTGCTGGAAAAATTTTTATCGTGGAGATGCTGATGATGAAAACCATGCATTTGGTGTTTGTTTTTACTGCTTCAAGCCAGGGGGTGCGGAAGCATCCCCAGCACCCCTAGATCCTAGGTCTCTGTAAGGAATGTTTATCACTGACATTACACCACCTATAATTGTCTCTCTCTCTTGTACCTCCAGAACTAGCCTCAGCTGTCTTAGAAAGTCAGTTTTCTTGGTAAATGGTTCTCCACATGCCTGCTTGCCTGAAGAGACAGAGAGCTCCCAAAGGGGAAACAAAGCTGTGCATTAGGTATTTATGTACTCAGGTTACTATATACAAGTGCCAAGAGGAAGAGAAAACATTTCAAATTTCATGAGTAAATGCTGTGAAATATTTCAAATGAAAGGAACCTTCCATCCAATGCCAGCTTGATGTGGTTCATAAAGAGGAGTCCATTTAAAAACACTCATTAATCATTCTCAGCATGATAGGGATTTTCAAACACACGATCAGCACAGGACAGATCATAGGGCTCGAATGTCCCAGGAACAGTCATTTGTCTCAGTCTGTTAAATTACAAATTTGCTGTTCTATACCATGAGCAAAGAGGATTCTGGGATACTGGAATTTACCTCATCACATATTAAACACAATTGCAGAAATAGGCTAGAATATTGCACATAGAAAAGTTACACCAATTATAATGCATCTATCTGTCGTAGGTCCTTAAGCACCCCACTCCCCCATCTCTAGCACTTTTAAAAGGTTCACCCAAGGAAATGACCCAGCAGAGATTGCATCTGCAATGTTAAAGGTTTTTTCTCAGTTATGCTTGGGATGACATGAGAGGCAGTATGGTCTAGTAGGATCTCAGATTCAGGAGATCTGGGTTTTATTCCTGATTTGGCCATTGGTTGGCTGTATGAAGGCAAATCACATCCCTTGAAGTCCTAGGTCTCAGCTTCCTCATCCACAAAGTGGTGATAATATTTACTGAAACTTACTTGCTGTGAGATTCTTGAAAGATTCTTAAAGCTTTGCATTTCTGATATCTCTATGAAAAAATGTAAATTTGGGAAATTTGATACATTTTTCTCAATGTTGAATATTTTGAACCTGATAAAGTAGGACTCCTGAAACCCTTACAATGTCTCACTTGCAAGTAATTACAAAAGCTTGATTTATCCAAATTGTATTATGGCTTTTGTTTTCAGTAAAAGGCCAGATCTTAAAGTCTTTTCTAAAGGAAAATTTCTATTGAAGTCACCACTACCACCACCTTCACTACAGCTGAAGCTGGTGAATAGCCTTATATGTTACATCACTGAATAATACATCAAAAGCAAGAGATGTTATTTGAACCTGAGAATGTCACTTAGAATTCGAAGCTTTTTCATTTTCAGATAGCCATCTAACAGTCTAAAAGATATAAAGTAAGAAAACATTAAATAATCTGTTCAATTTTTAAAAAATCACGATTGTTCATTTTTACCTTATTGGAAAAGGTTTTAAGACCATATGGGAAACAGCTGATTAATTTAGTAGGATATTTTTAATGTGGACCATATTAAAGACTTAAGGTTCTTTTCTTAAAGTTTGTATGCACCCACTAAGCCTAAAATAGGGTATTTCCTGTCTATTTAAGTTTAAATCAGAATCAGGAGTCCAATTTTCCACTATTTGCCATTCTGAAATCCTTCCCCAATGACTGTATGGAAGTACAGGGGAAAGGCAAACTATAAAAGAGTTCTCAAAATAAAATGGAAAGGAGCCATAGACGGGGGGGAAAGGGACAGAACAGTTTAACTGAGAGAGAGAGAGAGAGAGAGAGAGAGAGAGAAAAGTCAAAATGCTCAGAGTACAGTATGATGAAACAGAAACTCCCGATTCTGATCTTTTGCCCTGATTCAGACACTGCCACTCTATCTTTGGGCAAATCATCTATGCCCAGCTCCTCAAAAGGTATTTAGGTGCCTTACTCTCATTAATTTCAATGTGACTTAGACACTTACATACCTTTAAGGATCGGAGCCTTAGACCCATGCTTAAGTGCTTTGTTGGATTGAAAACTTGACCTAATGCTTCTACAGTGCTTTAAAGGTAGGGGCCAGGATTTTCCAAAATGGATGCCTGAAGTTAACTTCCTATATCCAGATTTACACACCTGTGGCCTAAATTTCAGAAGTGCTGAGCAACCAGCAATTCACACTCGTCACTTCTGAATCAGCTTATTTAAGCAAATACTTTTTAAAAGGGGACTGTTATATTCACAAGAAATGTGATTCATCGCCAGAATTACCTCCTTAGCATTCATTTGTTTTGTATCACACTAGGAAAAAAAAATCACTGGCTTTTTGGTGCCCAATATTCCAAAAGCTTATATCTTGGAGTACTTGAACTCTTCGGAAAGTGAGAAAGAAACTGAATGCTAACTTAATTTTTGCTGCTGCCTGCTCAGTCACTTATTTGTAAAAAATGGAAAAACGCTGACTCTCTTTCCATGTTGCAATGGGTAAAGCATGCCTGGAACCTTGCACCTCTGTACAAATTTGCCCAACTGTAAACTCAGAAGGTATCCGGATTGGTACGCAGATGGTGTTCTTTAGCTAATTATTTTAACAAAAGAACAAAACAAGAGTGTGTAATTTGGAATGCTCACTTAAGAGAAAACCTAGTTCAGCAACTTCCTTCTTTCCTTTCATCTTTTTTTTTTATTTCCCCATCTGCTTTCTCTTTTGTTTCTTTTTTTCCACCTCCCTAAAAATTAAATTGATTTTTTTTAAATGTCTTCTTGGTTTAATGGGCATTTAATCTCACTGTGCCTCTTGAAGGCACATTAATAAAATATATTTATTGTTGTCAAATCTGTTGGTTCTCAATAGCTGAGAAACAGAAGTTGATTTGTATTTAAATAGACTGCTTTTTGTATGTTCAATATAAGCCAGGTATTCACACCACTAGGTGTCTGTTAGAGATTACAGGCTGTCTCATAAATGCACGTGTTTAGCAGAGATGGAAAAGAAATCCATGACAGAAAGCATGGTCTCCTCTTACCCTGAAGGAATTAAGTCCAGTGGCCATAATATTCTTTTTCGTTTTTAAATGTCTGTGGTTTCTTGTTATCCTGAATTTGTGAATCTATGCTTTTTACGTGGAGTGATCATGATTTTAAACAAAACAAGCAGGTTCCAACATAGCAAAAAACAACAAACATTGCTAAGTGACAACTGCAAACAACATGGGCTAATATGGTTCGACCAAATAAGGGAATGTTTATAAAATATTGGCATTACCTAACAGAAAGTGTTTGAAAATGTTAGTGAGCCTAGTTTAAATATAAACATATTCTGATTGTGAATTATCCAACTTCTACACCGCAAAGTTTAATTTGTGATATTTGATCTTTAGCACAAAAATCCTGTATTAAACAAAGAAATTAATACTCCAAAACATCTTAGGTTAGAATGTGAAAAATTAGAGTGTCAATAGGTCACCTCTCAGTGATGCTTACAAATCTATTGTATTGTTCCCTAAAATTACATATGAGCACTGAAGCCCTGATTCAAGGAGGCAGCCCTGAGAAGAAGGATGGTCTAGCATTTAGGGCATCAGCCTGTGACCGGAAACCTGGGTTCACTTCCCTGCTCCACCAAGGATTTCCTATGTGACCTTATATCTTAGTCTCTCTGTGCTTCTGTTCTGCAGCTGTAAATGAGGGATAATAGTTTTGTGAAAATAAAGACATTACAGACTGTGAGGTGTTCAGATATTACAATAATGAGGGCCCACATAAGAATTTTAAATAGATAGGAAAGCATCCCTAGTCATGTATAAATGCTGTTCTGAATAGGGATATTTCCTAATTCAGAAAAGGAAAATAAGAGGAGACTGGACCCTAAAGACCACAATATTTTCTTGCGGAGGAAAAGCTATCAGTTATATAAAAAATTCCAACAGCTTGGCACACCTGTATTGTAGGTCTTCAGTGAATAGCAACAACATACAGCAAAATGTGTTTTCTATTGTGGTTTACAGTGCCAATATTTAGACTAATTTTTCTTGACATTTTCCACTTCATATCATTACTTTTTTCATCAAAACAGAAAAAAGTAATAATAAAATGGATCCCCATGGGAAACATTTTTCCAGTGTGAAGAATTTGTATCAAGAACCTTGGCCAATGTACAACTACAATAAAATAGAGTATAATGTAATGTTGTGCTTTCCCATCCACCCTCTCTTTATTCTGCTAAATGCAGTCTTGCTTAATTTTCCTTTACTTTAAAACACACCCTACATTCGTATGTACTATGGAAGTAAATTACCTACATTTATCTCACAGAGTTCAATATTTTTCTTTTGGTCAGAAAGATTTTGCTTCATCTGTCAGTCAGCTCCTGTGAGGTTTTAAGGTCACTCACACTAGTAGAGAATGTAAATCTCCACCATTGTTACCTTATTAAAGTTTGAAGGTTGAGGTTATAACATGAACTAAGCAGGGACCACGGGGGGGCAGAACCTAACTGAAAAAAAGGCAATGAATACAAGAAAAAAAAACCAACAATCTTTCCTCTCGGGAGTCTTTGGCCTGAGTATGGCCTCCTCTCCACTCCCTGGCTGACAGTTGCAGCCTCCTAATGGAACTGTCAGTCAGGAGATATTTTTAAAGGAAATGGCCCATTAAGAACCTTCCCCAAAGGCCTGACAATCATCTGAGGAAAAATTGTGCTGGGATGTTTTATTGGCACTAACGTCAACGCAGAGTGAGAGACTCCATCTCTAGGGAGGGGGGTGTAATGAATGTGTGACACATAGTTTTTTATTTCCTGGCCCAATCTCTTACCAGCACTACTAAGTCACTTAACCAGGATCAATACAAAAAGATGTATATTTATATGAAATTTTGAGGATAAAAAATAAATAGCTTCCACAGCATACAAGATCTTTAAGTGTACAAAGGGGAAGCTACTATCTAAAATTTATCCCATGAGTCATCAATAAATCCTGATTATGAACCAACTCTGTAGTTTTGGGTAGTCAGGAATTTTGCTAAACCCATCAGGAATCAGGGCCTGCAGAAAAGCCCATCTCCAGGCAATCTAACAAGTATAGCTGGACTGTAGTAGGCTTCCTATTGGCACCACCACCTGACTGGAGGGAAGAGTCAGCAGATCAGGTCTTAAGCCCAGCAGCAGCAGTTTTTGGCTGCTCAAAGCATTTCCCCAAGGCTGTTATAGCTGCTTGTTTCCAGCCCTGTTCCTGCTTCAGACCCAGACCTGAGCCCAGCCTTGCTCCTGCTTTGCCTCGCTCCAGGTAACACAGCTCTGACTCTGGGCTCCAATTCTTTACTTCATCTCTGACCCTTGGCTCTGAAATCTGGCTTCTGACTTTGGTTCTGACCCTCAGCACTGACTCCTGCTCCAACTACTAGATATGACAGCCCACATCCCAGTCTCTGCATTTTAGGTGCTCAAATGATTTTGTTCTCCTTTGACTTTCCTTACAATTCTTGTAGCGCCTATGAACGCTGTCTTCTGGAGGTCACTGATCGGGGTGTCTTGCACGCCTAGTGTTTTCTTGAGCTGTTCATTGAGCACTCCAAGTGCTCCAATAATCACTGAGATCGTCTTTGTTCTAGTTTTCAATAATTGTTCCACTTCATGGCAGAATTACTCATATTTCACCGTCTTCTCTTATTGTTTCTCTTTTATGTTTGTCTGTTGGTATGGCAAAATCAATTAATATTGTCTTGTCTGTCTTCTTTTCTACATCATCTACATCAGGCCTGTTTGCCTGAATCATTCAGACCATGACAATTGCCAGATCCCATAAACTCTTAGCCTCTTCATGCTCTAGAGCACTTTCAATTTGGTAGTTGTAATACTACATGCCTCGTTTAAATCTATACTTGCCAGAGGCTCCAATGCAGACCTCATTCTGTCTGTTTATATATTCTCTCCCAGCCAGGCTTCTGCAGATGCTGAACACGTGCTCCATAGTCTCTTCCTTTTTGGAACACATTTTTCAGTTCAGGGAGCAAGTTCTGTTAGTCAGTTTTGTTTCTAATGTAATTAAGCCGTAAGGACTGTTCTTGTGCCCTCATAACGAGGCTGTCTCTTCTTTGAGATATTCTTCTTCAAGCCATGAGTTTGTTAACCTTTAGTCATTAATGGATTCTCTCTCTCTCCACCACGGTTAATGCATTGATTTCTATGTAACCTGTCAGAGTCTTTCTTTGACAATTTGCTTTCTTTCATGTTTTCTTGAGTTGGGATGCATATTCGGTCATTGCTTGTAGTCATGAGCAGATGATCTTTTACTCTGGATGCTTCCTCATGTAATTTTGATATTAAATTCCTCATTGTCTATTGCTTCCTCTACAGATAGCATCTTCCTCCAGTACATCATCATATGTTCATCCTGTCTACACCTTGGCCGATATTCATTACTCTATCCATCACCAAAATCTTTCTTGTTCAGATGGCACATTTTTTCCTTCTCCTTTTAATTCCACTTGATCACTCTGGCAGTTCTGCACTACAGGTAACACTGATATTATTTATTATTAAAATATAAAGAAGTTACTACTTCTTTCATATGCTAATGACTATTTCTGACTCAGTCGGCACCATTGCAGGGGGGAAAGAGCCCTTCAGAATACTATACAGGCTCTGTAGCTATAGTGATGGATACTCTCAGATATTTTGTGGGTTCCACAGCTTCAAAGGCAATTCTAGCTTACATAGGGCTCCTTACTTCTGCTTCTCATGTAGTAAGGAGCAAAATTATAATTAGAAGTTTAATACCTTAACTGAAATCTAATATATAGCATGCAAAACCTCACCTTAAAGGAATGCAATCTTCAGATTGCAGTGGGAATTCTTTATTTTCTTACTTTTTCCAATTTTTATCTATGCAGTTTTAACAGTCTCAAGATAGGGTGTTTTGAATTTTATTTTCTAGGGTAACTTTTAAAGTAAAATGGAGAACCAAAAAAGGTGGAAAAGGGAAAGAGGCGGCTAACAAAATCCAAAGAAAACGTTAATTGGCAGAGTTAGGAGTATCATTGGCTAATTGGCAATTGGTCAGATCCTTAGCAAAGTCCACAGTGGTCTAACTAAGAGGCACCAGCAATTTAGAAAACACTGACAAATCTACAATCTGGAATAAATGCACACATGAATAACGTCTCTCTCTAGAAGTGCAGACTCTCAGACAGTGAAAGGTTGTCCTGGACACGTTCAGTATATAATTTTCAAATGTCCATTTCTTTTCATATAATCATAGAATAGTAGGACTGGATGGGAGCTCGATAGGTCATCTAGTCCAGTCCCCTGCACTCATGGCAGGGCTAAGTATTATCTAGACCATCTCAGAGATGTTCATCTAACTTGCTCTTAAAAATCTCTAATGATGGAGATTCTGCAACCTCCCTGGACAATTTACTTAACCTCCCTGACAGTTAAGAAGTTTTTTCTACTGTACAACCTAAACCTCCCTTGCTGCAATTTAAGCCCATTGCTTCTTGTCCTATCCTCAGAGGTTAAGGAGAACAATTTTTCTCCCTCCTCCTCCCTCCTTTATGTACTTGAAAACTATTATGTCCCCGCTCAGTCTTCTCTTCTCCAGACTAAACAAACTCAATATTTCCAATCTTCCCTCACAGGTCATGTTTTGTAGACCTTTAATCATTTTTGTTGCTCTTCGCTGGACTTTCTCCAATTTTTCCACATCTTTTGGCCCTATCCTTCAAGGTGCTGAAAGCCCTTAACTCCCACTTGTAACGAGAGTGCTCTGAACCTTGAAGGACAACTATTTCATTGTCTTTCCAGTTTTCTTTCCATTTTGGTATTGGATGTATGGTACCCCTTAATGAGGGGTACCATACTCCTAAATTAAGCTGCATTTTAATTGAAATGTGATTATATACAATAGTACACACTTATCTGAAACACCTGTGCAATACTGGTCATCCTATGTCAAAGGAAATATTATAGAATTAGAGTCAATGTAGAGAAGAATTATGAAAATTTTTAGGGACACAGAAAAATTCTTGTATGGAGAGAGACTGAAAAGATTAGAACTGTTTACTTTTATCATGTCTTCCCCCTCTGACTCATTTCCTATCTAAGGTAATTAAAATGAATGTTAGAGACAAAGCCAAGGGGACATTCAATGTAATGGGAAGGTGGAAAATTCAAAACTGATAAAAGGAAATGTCATGCATTATTCAACTGGGAAACTCATTGCTACAGGATGTCGTTGACACCAAGAATTTAGCAAAAATAAAAGGAGTACTTGTGGCACCTTAGAGACTAACCGATTTCTTTGAGCATAAGCTTTCGTGAGCTACAGCTCACTTTAGCAAGATTCAAAGAGGGCATGGACACCTATAATAGTTAGGGCCATAATTTTTGTCACTGAGGTCATGGTGGTCACAGAAATTGTAAATTTGAATAGTCAATGAAATCTTAGAAATGGCTGTAAAGGCACATTTGATTAGGCCCCAAACCAAATGGCATTGCTACTTCATGAACAGGGTTGCAATGCCACTCAGGTCTGGCCTGTCTGCCCTTCTGTCTCTATCTACGGAAGGGTGAATGGACCAAACCTGAGCGGCATTGTGACCACATGTGCCAGATTGCCAAAGCAGGAAGCTGGTTCAATCTCCCTTGGGACAGGAGCCATCACTATGTGGTGAGTGAGGGGTGCATTCAATCTCCAACTCTTCAGCCATGGCCTTACCTTTCAGTACCCCCACTATATTCTTGAGTACATTGATGTATCAAACACTACAACATTTGGTGTCCTTTCCATGATTTATCTTCACACCCACTCCACCATCTGTCATGAAATTTACTCAAAATTTCCATGCCAAAATCGTAGCCTTAAAAATAGTTAATGCTAACAAAAATGTTGGAAAGGTTATAAAACCTCATGCTTCCGAATTTAAGAAAAATGTCTAACTATTTGGGATTAGGATGAGATCTTCGTGTAGGCAGATTATTCTACATATGCCTGCAGCAGGGATTTTTGCATCTTCCTCTGAAGCATCAGGCACTGCCCATTGTTCGACAGAGAATACCAGAGTAAACAGACCATGAGTCTCATACAGTGTGGCAATTCCTATGTGCTTATGTAGGGGGGGAAATGTGGCAATTTTCTATAGTTGGAAGTGCTTAGTTGTACACGTTAGACAAAAATGATAAAAGATTTTTCTTGTACTTTGACAGACCAAAGAAACAACCAAAACTAAACCCACATCATATTTAAGCAATGGCCAACAACAGAAAATTTCAGCTCACAGGTATGTTTTTAGACTGCGACTCAGCAAGTGCAAACGAGAGGTAATAGTAGCAAGTTAAGATTGGAAAACTAAGCGAATAATTTAAAAATACTAACAGAGAAAATGAAAGAATGCAAGACAACGTATGTGTAAATAACTGGTGCTTTGAATGATAAACAATAGGGATCATCAGAACTTTCTGTTGCTTCCATTTCAGTAGTAAAGGATTTTAATCTACACTATGCTTGATAGTATATTATCTAGTCCAGTAAAGACCATCTCTACTGTTGAGGCTTTAATGATGATTTCCCACAAATTATTCCATTATCTAATTGACCTTTACTGTTATACTACTACTTTTTCCTAAAGTCTACTCGATCTTTCCCCTTTGGGAATTTTTGAGTCTGCCAAACAGCACTCATTACTTTGCAACACTAGTTGCAATTTAGCAATCCAAAAAGCGTTCTTCAAAATATTCCATAAGCAGTTGCAAGTTAATGCCAGAATGAAATCAAATATCTACATTTTTACAAGTATGAGTTCAGATTTTCTCTGCTAAAATGTCAGTAGTGACGATTTGATTCACTATACTCCAGATTTGGTTCACTATTCTCCAGATCTGAACTTTCCTAGAGGTCCAGATTATGAACACCAAATTCACACTGAATAGTACTTTGACTCTATGAATGGTCCCGCTGAAGTCATTGGATCTATTCTCAGAGTAATGTGCTACCTACCTAAGATAAGTAAAGCTATCAGAAATTGGCCAAAAAGTTTGTGAGCTATAAGGATGGGTTATGTTTCTCCACCATACAAAAAGGAGCCAACTGTGAAAATCAGGTTTGGATTCAGAGTCATTTTCCTAAAGTTAGGTCTGAATACATCCAATCTCAAATTATACACGGAAAATTTTTTTTTATATAAAACAACAGATACATTGAAATTGTTTAGGGCCTGAATCAAAGCCCATTTAAGTGAATGAGAAGATTCCCAGGGACTTCAGTAGACTTCACTTCAGGTTCATTAAATTTAACAAAATATTGTATTAAATGATTTTGTTTTATAATTCTTTGATTTTTGTCTTAAGTCAGATAGGGCCAAATCCTCACCTAGTGTAAATAAGAGTAGCTCTGTTCATGTCACTGTTGTTTCAACACTTTATACCAGATAAGAACTGAGTTCATGACTTCTAAAAGTTTCAATCACAAGACATGGCCTGTATTTTGGTATAAGTTCTGTATTTTTGTTAAAATTGGTTTTTTGAAGCAAGCTGAAAATCATGATGTAAAAATTGTGTTTTATCTCTAGGGTTAATGTTTTGTGAAGCCAAGTGAATTAAATGCAGAAAAAAAGGAACATTTCAGCAACGTACAATCATTCTACATTTTTATGTTAATTTAGCTATTTATTCAAATACTATATCTACTTATTTCCTATCAAAACACAGAAAGGACAGTTGTTAGCACAGCTTCTTTGCTGAAATAAAATATTTTTAAACACTGACAAATAAGCATTATGTTTGTCAAGAGCAGACTCAGAAAGCAGTCATTTACACTTGGCAAACTTTATCTTTGCTGTATGATTAATCCTGTATATGGGCCTCATCCTGCTCCCACTTGAGTCAATGGAAAAATTCTCATACACTTCAGTGGTGCAGGATCAGGCCCCGTAGTAGAGAGAAAACACTCATTTTTTGTAATTCTCACTTTCAAACTTTCAAGTATGCTAATGCTATAATCCTGTTCTTTCAACTTGTGACTGGATCATTGTCACAACACATGGATCACAAGGTTCTTGACAGCAGAGTCCACACAAGTGTGACTTTAGTCATAAAGTGATATATGCAAAACTTGGAACAGAATGGCACCTCTACCATGCAACAGCAAAATTCAACATGGAAGTCAAAAGTCTACCAGCCATAAAGAAACAATATCATCAGTGTAAGATGACTACCATTTTTGTGATTATTTCCATGTGACTGCAGCCAACAGAAGTTTGCAGAAATGTGATCTTTCCAGAGTAATGTATAACTGGTGGGAGGGCAGAGGAGAAGGTGAATGAAACTTTAAAGACTATCATCCGATTGCTCTGATCTTTATGACTGAATTGTCTAGTATTACACTTTTTCAGAAGGATGAGGAAAAGCATGATACTGTCACTGGTAGAAACTGGAAACTGCCAAAAGAACTAAAATGTGAAACTAAAGTTTCCTTGAGCCAAACATTGATTGATCATATAGGACCCAAATCTGTTTGCAGGAGCAGGCTCTTAGATTTAAAGCTCTTTTGGACAGAGAATGTTCATCAAAGTAAATTGTAACAGTTTAAACAGAGTAATCTGTGAATACCTATTCAGCCCACTTCTTTTTCCTACTACAAGGAGAAAGCGGGAGAATCTGGCAGAGCAAATGGACACATTGCAAGTAGGAGATACACTGGTTATATAAAATCAGACTGTGTAGTTGTGACTATATTGCCTTCATCAGATGGTGGGACTAGCCCAGTAATGTCTTCTCCAATACTGTGATAGCTGTGAACACACTGCTAATAAGTGGAATTCCTGTTCATCTTGGGTTGGATAATATCATGATCCTTTTTATTACAAGAAGGGTGAGGTCATCCAGTATGGGACTTTGGAAATAACATTAGAATGTGTTTATTTATTTATTTACTCAGAACCCATTCTACTAGGGAATTGTTAAAAATAGGAAACAGTGTTAATTATATTAAAGAAAAGGGATTTGATTTTTAGTTTGTTAAACAAAGCTTATTAAGAATACTTCTTGGAAAGGAGGACATCAGTACTGATCCTTTACAATACCTCTGCTCAGCCTGGCAACCTCATCACATTACTTGTAAGAAATAAATGTCTGATTAAAATAAAGAAATACCACCACAACAAACTGTGGTCTGTGCTGAGCAGATGACGGGCTACCACCAGCAACGTTTTAAAAAGTATACTCAATCACAAAAATAGATTTCACAAAATGTTGGTGATTTACCTGACATAGCATCTCGTGTCATTTTTAGCATAAACTACACTTCCAACATGCAGAACAACCTGTACAGCATAACACCCTAAAAATTAAAAATAAATAAATAAATAAAATATTTGTTCAGGTATTGAAAATGCAAATTCATTATAAAATGATAGCTTTGGGTTAGCATCCCTGCTGCTTTGGGCTCTGATTCAGCTTCTTCAAACAAAACTTTTATCTTGGTAAAGTAACTCACAATTTTTATTAAATTGTTCTATTGTTAAATGAAAACCAACTGCCTGATATAAGAGCATTTGGACTGATAATCCAACAAATGCTTGTAAATTACCTTTTAGAATTACCCTAATAAGATTTTTCTGTTTGAAGATCCTCAGTTGAAAGGTGGGGACACCATCTTTTTGTTTCTCAAAAGAAAACAAAATACTTTATAGTAATGTTCTTTCTTCTGGCTGTGGATGTTAAGCCATTTATCAAACCACTGAATATGATCTGTTTCTCCTTTGTGAACCTTTCAACACAAGGAACATTGGCAATGCTCCTCCCTATCCCTCGAGAGTGTCATCTGGATTATAACCACACTAAGTGGGATTAAACCACTTGTAAAGAAATGGATCCTTTTTCATTTTTTTTTAAACCTTATGATAGCCTCATAAAAACATTAAAAGGAACATTTGTGTGTTTCTCAGGCCCCATATTCAAGTTCTTTTGGAACAAAGCATGACTGGTTTGAATTTTATATTTTCACTATGTTGCAAGAATCCTAGTTATCTGCGGGCATGATCATGTAACACCCATTGATGAAGGCAATGGGAATTTTGCCTACATAGGGACTGCAGTACTCGAGCCCAGATTTATAGCTATAAATCTACAACCACCAAAAAACAAAACAAAACAAAAACCCTTCAATCAAAGAAGATTAAGAAAGATTCTTAGTTAAAATTAATACATACACAACCCAAAACTCAAAAGGAAGATCAGCAATAAGTAAAGCAGCAAATAATTTTTCTAACTAGATTACTTAGGGCTTGGTCCAAGCCTATTGAAGTCAATGGAAAGAGAGAGACACACCCGTCCTACCCCCTTGCTCCAGGTTAAGGCCTGAAATAAGTACCACAACTCATCCACACTTTTTATTTACAGTTTAAAGTGTATCCATATAGCAGAGGATCCTATTGCCTCTGCACTGGGCCACCCAAGGCTTCAGTTGTGGCCTTTAGCATCTGCGAGATACCCCTCTGCAGAAAGCAGGGTGGGGATTAGGGTGACCACATGCAAGACCACTCTGCTAGGGACTCTATCGCTGCATCTCATGTGACTAGGGTGACCAGATAGCAAGCGTGAAAAATTGGGACCGGGGTAAGGGGTAATAGGCACATATAAGACAAAGCCCCGAATATCGAGACTATCCAGATGTCCCAATTTTAAAGGGTCACCCTACTGTTACAACAAGATTCTATTACCATGACAACCAAATACACAACGCCTATGTATGACACCAGACCAGCCTAGTTACCAGCGCATTTCCTGGCATCTTTGACTTTCTCTCCAGCTGAGTTGGACCCTTCTCTAGTCCCCAAGAGGCTACAGCATGGCAGATATGCTTTTAAAAGGGGGGGCAGCTAAAAAGAGTCTTTTCCTTCTTGGCCTGCAAGGGGTTTCCTATCATCTAGCTCATCTCCCTTGTGGCCTCACTCCGGAATTGGAAGCAGACACATCCTGACAGGTTTGGCTTGACCCGCAGCGAGAGAGAGGCAGGCCTGGCCAGGGTGCTTTGAATGGGAGATGAATTCATGAAGAGCAGCCTGAACGGATACTGGAAGGGAAATTATGGGGAGGGCAGCCAAGTAAGTTGGTAGGGAGGATAGATTTTTGTGATGCAGAAGACAATTTGAGAGAGAGAGGAAATGTCAACTGAAGGAAAAGGTAAGGACCACCACAAAAAAGGACCTTACAGTAACTTACATTTTCTAAAAAAGTTATTGAATTGCTTGCTAACAAAACGAGTCATAGTAATATCTGTATGTGTGGAAACACATTTTTATTATTCTATCTATAGCAAGTAGCTTTACAAGACTTGGAAATAAAACATTTTAATCTTATGTGAATTAAAATTCTCAAGGGACAGCCTGTTTGTGTACATAGCTTGCCCTGCTATACCAACGTATATAAATATAAGGTTCCTCTTAGTATAACAGTTAGCATTACAGTATAGAGTGACGGTAATTATGCTCTAGTTCAGCTTATATTTTAAACTCATGTTTTCTAATGCTTGTACCCTTTAGGCTGAAGTTCACCATACTTGTTTTCAGCCCAAGTAAAATTCTATTTGAGTTACCAAAGCACAAAAAAGGTGCATTTCATGGCTTAATCTGCTCATTCTACCTCCTTCCCCTCCCCGCCCCCATCATCTATTTCAGATTTTGTACAGTCTTTTTAAATCATGCTGTACCCTGCACATACAAGCTCAGCACACATGAAACTAGATTTTAGTAATCATACAAAGATGTGATTGTCTGAATGGGCAACATTTCACTCAGACAAAGGATATGGCTACACTGCAACCAGAGAGGGCAAAAGCAGCAAGATCAAAGATCTAGCTAGATCAAAGCTAGCTCAAGCAACAATAGCAGTGAAGCTGTGGCAGCATGGGCTGTGGCTGCTTGAGTAATTGCCCAGGGTGCAGGTTATGCCAGCACCCTTGCTTTTTCTTTGTATTCCTTTGAATCTCATCACATGCATTGTAATACTATGGATATCAGTGTTTCACTATGAATTCACTCACTTTCCCCTCTCTGTTCCTTGTTTAGTAAAACAAAGAAGGAAATTCAATTTTCAGAAGTCAATTAACATAAGAATTTAGTGCAAAGAAAACACGCAAGAAAAATGAAAGTCATCATTCCAATAGCACCATTGTACGTCCCCAGAGCACATATGTTAAATAGCATATGCAACAATATAATAAATATGCACAAGTGGTCCTAGTTATAGTTACTGTGGGAATCATAACTAAGACTTGAAGGACCAGATTTTCAAGAGAGTTCAGCACACTGTAGATCCCATTGTTCTCAATTGGATTTTTCACATCCCTTCATTCTACACTAGGACCATTTTTCTGTATCCTCTCTGTGCCATCATGCTGTCAATAGCTACCATTACTATGAAAACAGTGTGCTTTCCCACATTCAGAACATCCATAAAACAACCTCTCTCTCTCTGACATGCATAGTAAAGCTAGTTTGCGCCAATTGAGCTGTCAGGAGTTCTCTGAAATCAGTTCATCCGGGTCTCTATTGAGACATTTGTAAATTACATTTGGCATGATTCTATGCATACAGCATTTATCTTCCCAGTTGTTGCAATTATCTCCTGACATTTCATTAAATTTGTAGCTTACTCTTCTATTTTGTTAATCTCTGCCTCTATCATCTTGCAGTCATCGGGTATCTGCAGTTGTCAGATAATTCATCACTTTTCTATTTCTGTGTTACTTTTGGACTTTTCTCCAAAATCATTTCCTCTCTTTTTGAGTAAGACATATTTGTTTGCTTTTAATGGGCCACTGAGCTATTTCCCATTAACAGACAAAATGGGGACTTGATCAGCAAGAAACAAATTGCATATCTAAAGAACCCAGCTTTTGCTTTAAACTGTCTCTTGACTCCTGGCACAGTTTACAGGATCTTTGATCAATTTAAAATATTCACTATAAAAGTTTTCAAATTCAAAAGAGTACAAACCCATAAAACAAGTAACACACTTAATTCCTGATTTTACGTTAAAAATATAGCAAAGTGGTCTTCAGTGATTTAGTATGATTTTAGTTCATCAAGACCAAGGTTAATTGTGTGTAGAATAGTGAAGTCATTGAGGTAACAGTTTTCTCATCCCATCCACCTTATTGATAGTATGGCAGGGAGAATGAATACTATAACACACAAAATAAACTACAGATACTACCTTAAAAACTAGATTGCTGGATCCAAAGGACATATCTTTAAAAATGGATATGTAATGTTAGACTTCTAAGTCTATATTTAGGCACCTAAATCAGTGACCTTGTTTTCAGAAGTGTGATATCCCTATCGATTGTCATTAGAAAAAATACTGGAGATATTTTTCTAACAGCTCTGGATCGGAAGTGGAAATATTCTACACAGAAAATGAATGCCTCTCTGTTCCAGTGAAAATTAGTTTGGATTTGATTGAGTTGAAAATTGCACTTTGCTCTTGCATTTAGTGTTTTTTTCACTAAACTTTCACACCTAAAGGAAAACTTCACTGCACACTGCAGTGCTTGACTAATTTAGCTGCAGGGTGAAAAGGGAGTGAGGGCTTGTGTCAAGGTTCCTTCCCCACTCTGAACTCTAGGGTACAGATGAGGGGACCTGCATGAAGAACCCCCTAAGCTTATTTTTACCAGCTTAGGTTAAAACTTCCCCAACATACAAACTATTTTACCTTTTGTCCCTGGACCTTATTGCTGCCACCACCAAGCGTCTAACAAATATAACAGGGAAAGAGCCCACTTGGAAACACCTTTCCCCCCAAAATCCCCCCCAAGCCCTACACCCCCTTTCCTGGGGAAGGCTTGATAAAAATCCTCACCAATTTGCATAGGTGAATACAGACCCAAACCCTTGGATCTTAAGAACAATGAAAAAACAATCAGGTTCTTAAAAGAAGAATTTTAATTAAAGAAAAAGTAAAAGAATCACCTCTGTAAAATCAGGATGGTAAATACCTTACAGGGTAATCAGATTCAAAACACAGAGAATCCCTCTAGGCAAAACCTTAAGTTACAAAAAGACACAAAAATGGGAATATCCATTCCATTCAGCACAACTTATTTTATCAGCCATTTAAACAAAACAGAATCTAACACATATCTAGCTAGATTGCTTATTAACTCTTTACAGGAGTTCTGACCTGCATTCCTGCTCTGGTCCCGGCAAAAGCAACACACAGAGAGAACCCTTTGTTCCCCCCTCCAGCTTTGAAAGTATCTTGTCTCCTCATTGGTCATTTTGGTCAGGTGCCAGGGAGGTTATCGTAGCTTCTTAACCCTTTACAGGTGAAAGGGTTTTTCCTCTGGTCAGGAGGGATTTAAAGGTGTTTACCCTTCCCTTTATATTTATGACAGCTTGCATGGCCAAAAGAGTCTTGTTTTATCTCCTGCATGAAAAAAGTTTAGTCGTCTGGGCTGCTACACACGGTCACGGTCTAAGATTCACAGTGGACCTTGTGGGTCTTGTAGAAAGGGTTTAGGGAGGGTTGCTGTGCAATTTGGAAGGGAGTAGGAAGGAACCAAGCTTGGGTGCATCTCTGTAGCTGTATGGCTGCTAATGCCCACAGCAGTAGGGCTCCCGCCTTGGACCTCCAGGGTTTCCAGTGGTGTCCAGTCAAATTTTTTTCCAGACTACAGAAATTACAGGTTGCTGACAATGGTTTGCATGCCAGCAGAGTTTTGAAGTCCCAGAAAGCGAAGTCTCCATTCTTTGAAAAGATAAAGTAGTTTTTTCCATGGAATTTCCTTTTAACACTCAAAAATTAGGAAATGCCAAGTCAAAGTTGCACATGAAGTCGAAACGCTGCCTAATTGTGTATTTGCACTGTGATTCAATCTTTATCTGATTGCACATTTTCTCAGATAAAACAATACAGCGCACTATTTTCCCTACAAATGTAAATAAAATGCATACATACATGCAGAGAGAAGATTCCATATTATATAAAAGTCAGAAATTTTCAAGGCATGAGGTGCAGTTTAATGCCCAACTCCCATTAAAAGTTATGCCTTTCAATATCTCCCCCTAACTTGATTATGAATCAGTACAAGCTAAAAAAATATGAAACTCTACATATTCATCTCAGGTTATCAAATGGCGTGTAATACTAATACATATAGCATGTGACCAGGTAATTAAAGGCTATCATAATGCACATGCACAAGGGATAATCTTTGCTTTGGCATTTTCTGACTTTTGAGTGCTAAACCATGTTATCTTAACATGCTCTTACATAGCTTTCATCTGGAATTATAATAGGTATGGATGCTATCTTATTTATTTACTGTTTCTTTGGCAGCCGTCTTTGATCTTTTGCCTCTTCTCACTCAGGAGTGCTTTCAGTAATAGATACTTGGCTGAAATAACTGAATGAACCTCTCAAGTGCTGACTTTTTAAAATGTGAGAGCCCAAAGGATGGAAATCAAGTTGTAAGCTCTGCTATAAGAGGCAACAGACTGTATCTTAATGTTTCACTACAGGCAGGTTCTAACCTTTTAGACTGCAACTGTGGCACTCTCTGACATCATGTCTCATCCTTTGTGTTGGTTACTGCACATTGGTGCTTTCAGGATCTTGTCATTCTCTCTCTGAGCCAAATTCCATTGGTGTAACTCTGCTCCACTGACTTCAACAACACCAGCAGAGAATGTGGCCCTTTGTCTTTAAGAACGGTAGACATAATTCATCAGAGCAGGAGCCATATTTTCTTTATTATTTAAAGGCCACAGTCTACAGAGTGGTTACGTCACAAACACTTATCATTAAGGTGCAGTTATACTCTGGAAAGCGACTAAAAAATGGCATTGGGGAGGTCCAGATTTACTGTCTATTAATGGTTTCCAGATCCATTTGGCTCATTTATGAAATAAAAGGTGTATTTCCTAAACTGCCAAGCCTCGCAACTCAACTTGGAATCAAAAATTGAGCTGAGTTCTTTACTTCTCACGTGCCAATGCTGAAGATTCTGCAGTCAAATTCTGTCCCATCACACCTATGCAACTCCATTCTTAATCTGGTTACCCAGACGTAACTGAGGGCAGCATGTGACTTTCCAGCTTCTGCTGCTGATATACAAGCCAGAATAGACTCTGTCTCTTTCTTCCTTAGGAGTGTTAATTTTGCAGTGTCAATACATTTTTTTGCCACTGCAGTAATCAGTTCTAAGCAGGTTCGATAGATCTCCGTGAAGTGTCAGGTTTGCCCTATGGAATTTTTTAAACTGAGCAGTTTTGAAAACCTGGCCTTAAATACTTAGAAACATTGTCTGCAATTCTTCTGCATTTCCTTTTACAAACTATTAACAGGGATCAATTCCAATTATTTTAAACCAGGGTCTATTATGCACAGAATAATAGTGCAAGACCAAGAGCATTTTGTGTTGTTCATCTTTAAATTATGATGATTAAACTAAATATAATCAACTGAACAATGAGAACTATGAATCCATTATTAAAATGATAAAAAGGACCTTATTCAGACCTGGTGTAAAGGTGATCAATGGGAGTTATGTGAGCACAGACTTCCTAAGGGCCAGTTTGTGTACACAACGGTGAGCACCCACAAGCAACTGGCTTCAATAGTACTGATGTTGATTTCAACTCATGTTCACCAATGTGAGTGAGAGTCACAATCTGGCTCAACAAGTATCCACAGTCTGCATCCTGAGTTTAGAAATAAACTGTGAATCTTCCTGTTAATCACCTTAATCCCCCATATCTGTATAATTATTTTAGCAAAATGATGTAGTAAGTCCCAGTCTAAAAATCTTAAATTGAATTGCACAGCCATGCCTATTTAAAATACATTTCCCATTAACCTGTCTATGTAGTAAAACACACTGTAGCTTTAGGTCTTCTCTCTCTGGTTTTTTGTTATTGCATTATTGCCTGTACTCATATCTGCTTGCCAAATCAAATCCACATCTATCCAATTAACCTTGCACCTTTAATGGCATGCTGGGTATAAAAGTCCTACATGAAAGCAATGAGGCAATCTATTGAAGTCTGATAATATGTGAGTTATGTTATTCAGAATCAGGATGCATAAACAGATACCCTATTTCAAATAACAGGGTATATGGATTATGTAGAATGGCATTTCCCCGAAGAGTAAGTGCTTTAATTTTGGGGAGGTATTTTTTATAGCTATCAAAGTGGTTTAATATCTGCTTTAAAACAAAAACAAAAACAAAAAACACTCAACCTTAACTGTGGAACCACAATTGGCACTTTCATAAAAGCTTAGCTTGAGCTTTTAGTTACTTCTGACATCTTAATTTCCTTAGTTTTTGTCATGATACATCATACATGGTTCTGTTTCTAGCTGTCACACTTTGTTAACACATTTGTCAGTGTATACAGTTTTTAATGTCATGTTAATATTGTGATTAGAGCTGAGACTTTTTTTCAATTCAAACAAACATTTTCAGTGAAAAATGCAGATGCAGGGACACCAAAACATTTTCCTGAATTGTGTCAGTTTCTCTGCATTGTCTTAAAAAAAAAATTTTAAAAGTCAAAAAGCTCACCCTCGCTGGACGCTCTATCAGCATATCAGCCTAGCTCACTTAAAAGGCAGGAATGATTAGTAGCTTTTTCCCCCCCAAAGGTAGCCCTACATAGTGCGTATTACAATAGTGAAGCCTGGAGATGACAAAGGTTCTGTTCCTCTGACATAGCGCTTGCAAAGTCTAGTCCCCTCTGGCGTGGAGAATACTGTTGGTGGGGAGGGAGGGGGGAGAGGAAGTGAGAAAAGGACCCTCTTTTCTGGTTGGATTTCCTTCAGTCTCACTGATGGGTGTTGTGATGTTTGGGCAATCTTTACTGAACTAGATGCAAAAATCAGCTCTGGCCCATAAAAAACCAGTGAAGAGAGCTTAAGTCTATTATAGATTGATGTGTACTATTAATACAACCTTCTTTAGGAGAAAGTTGCCTAACACTATGAGGCAGATGGTAGTTTTGTGCTCTGTTCTAAACTGTCCTTTTTTGGGGACAGTTAGTGAGAAAGTTGGCTGGGTTAGGATGTCAGAGGCACTCTTCTGGTTCCAGCAGTTTCCTGGCTAGTCTGGGAGAAATCAGATAGAAAAAAAGAAAACTTATAACTGGAAAAAGAGATTAAATTAATTTCCACATAATGAACATGTAGGGAGCCCTCGAGCTGCTGCTGCTAATTGCTGCCTAGAAAGGCTATGAAAATCCAAGGGGAAAACAATTAATACCAGCCAAAACATTCCATCTATTTTAATAGGTTGCAGAAACAACTTAAGGAATTTGAAAAATGTTTTGCTGCTGATAAATATATAAATAAATTGTGTTCGTAAACGATGCTTAAAACTTAACTACTGAGAGTGTTCCAGTGAGAGCCTAAAAGCTGAATGGAAGAGCCCCAGCACTCCAAACAGCCTGATGCTTCATTCCTAAAGAAATATTCATTAATTGTTTTGAAATACTTATGTGCTGGTGCCAAAAATATTTCAGGTTAGCAGCTATGAAGTTTTTTATATTTCTCATGGCTTCAAGGCTCATGTTATAGTTTAAAAAAGTGAGCAAGGAAAGGCACAGTGGTTTGTTAGAGTGCCCAAACTTTTCTCCACCTAAGACTGGCCAGGAACTAGAGGAACTCTAATTTGCATAAAATGGAGCAAGTAGCAGCCAACTTTATCTTTAAGAGGGAGATGGAGAGTGTTTGCATGAACTGCATTTTTTTTTTAAACCCACAACACTGAGATCATATTGGGAAAATTTGAAATTACGTACTTTTTTTGACTAGAACCAGTGTCAATTTTAATATGTAGGCACAATTTTTAAGGACTTCACCCACACAGGAGTGTTGTAAGACATGGGAGATAATTATTTCACTCTAGTCAGCACTGATGAGGCTTCTCCGAAGCAATTTATCCAGTTTTAGGCACCACACCAACTTACAAAAGTTGTGGACTAACTGGACAGAGTACAGAGGAGAGCAACAAAAAGGAAGTGGTTTAGAAAACCACTGTGAGGAAAGGTTGAAAAAAAATGGGCATATTTAGTCTAGAGAAGAGGGGGCTGAGTGGGAAAAGAGGAAAACAGGTTTCAAATATGTAAAAGGCTATAAAAAGGACAGTGATCAACTGTTGTCCATATTCACTGAGGGTAGGGCAGGAAGAAATTGGCTTAATCTTCAGCAAAGGGGATTTCTAACTGGAAAGCTAGTTAAACACTGGAACAGATTACCTAGGGAGGTTGTGGAATCCCCATCATTGTTCTTAAAAACCTACATGTTAGATGGTCTAGGATAGTATCTAATCCTGCCTCAGTATGGGGGCAATGGACTGGATGGCCTCATGAGGTTACTTCCAGGCCTACAATTCTATGGTCATCCAAGAGAGTATCACCTACACTGGCAGCATGCAACAGGAGCCAACTAATGCACGTCCTAGGTGTCTAACTGCTACACTGCAAGCTCTTCAAGGACAGGAATATGTAGTATTCCATTCGTAAAGCAGAACACAAGTACACACACAAAAAGTTTAAAAATGAGAATCCTAATTGCTTAAAAAAAAGGCAATAAGAACCCATGATGATGTTTTTAAAATCTCATGGTTCTTAGGATAACTTCATTATTTCTGGGACCTGATTCATGATTTTGGGGTGCTTGGGAGTGGCAATGTGGTTGAAATGAGTTTGGGATTATCCTATTATTCACAAGCGGCGAACAACTTATTGATTTATACAGCCTTCCCAAACAAGTGTCTTTAAAATACAGATACTTCATCACACCATCATGAGTTTTGTTTATACCCCTTTGTTACTTAATTTATGCATATTTTCATATTGTTGTAATACACACAAATAGAAAGTCCCTCCCCAAAGAGTTTACATTCTAAACAAATAAGACAAATGAAGAGTGGAAGAAAGGAAGTATTACTGTCCCTTTTTACGACACTCCTATTGATACATCAGAGAATTACGTTTCCTTTTTTGCAAATGTATTACACTATTATTCATATTCAATTTGTGATCCACTATAGCTTCCAGCTCCTTTTCTGCAGTACCGCTGCCTATCCAGTTGTTCTCCATTTTATTTTTATGCAATTGATTTCTTCTTCCTAAGCACATTACTTAACTTTTCTCTTTAATTTATTGATTTCAGACCAATTCTTAAATTTATCAAGACCATTGTGAATTCTAATCCTGTCCTCCAAAGCACTTGCAACCCCTCCCAGCATGGCAGTGTTCACAGATTTTAAGTGTAATCGCTACTCTATCTTCCAAGTCATTAAATAAAATATTACTATTACCAACCCAGAACAGACCCCTGCAGAATCCCACTAGATACATCCTCACAGTTTGACAGCAAACCATTGATAATTACTCTTTAATTATTGTTTTTCCAGCCACCTTATAGTTGTTTCATCTAGACTATACTTCCTAGTTTTCTAAAGAATAATTAAAACCTAGAAACAACTAATTTACAAGAATGACAGTGGTACTGTGTTGTATGTATCTGTGGCTGTTCTGGAAAATAAGTCATTTCCATATGCTTAGTAACTGGTTTCAGAACACATAACAAGGCCATTGGCAGCCAAGCTGTGCACTTAAGGTATAACCTTAAGAAATTTGCATTTACCAAAATACTTTGCATTTACTGAGCTTTGCTTACCAAAATAAGATCCTCCTGGAGACAGCTCCATGAAACCATGCTGCAAATGACCTCTATTCTTTATCAGACCCTTCTGGCTCCTCTCATTCGAGGGGGGGGGAAATTAAAAATTCCAAGTCTTTAGTTTTTGAATGTCATTTGCTACAGCATGCACATCAATATTCATAGGAATCGCAGTGGGTGAAGGAGGCTATGCCAGGAACAAAAATATTTATTAAAGAGAAAAGTTTGTTTTTATTCTGATCCATATGATTCAAGGACTTCATAGATCTTTTTGATTGGCTACAGTTGTAGTTTCTCATTCTTTACATTCCCCTCCTCCCCCCCCCCACAAGCCAGTATTGTTTTGTTTATTATTGTTATCCATTTCTTGTTAGAAAGAACAGACCATGATGAAATTAAAGAGCTCTTTCTGGCATCTCAGGAAGTCATTAAGTTCCACATTCCACTCAACTAATGGTGCTTCGCAATTAGCTTTCAAAAACCTAAGCATTGATCAAGCTAATGCAAATTGAAACTTGCACTAAAAATAACTCTGAAGGAGGCAAACATAGGAAATTCTTATTGTAGTTTCCAGATCCCAAATGTGATCCAAAGTGGACATGAAAATGAAATGGAAGGAAGAAAAAACCCATTAGTTTTAACAACAGCGACATCAACCTATAAGCTATAATAGTTCACTCTTCTTCTCCAAGATATAGGAATGGATGTTGTTTTAGGGCCCAATTCTGCTGTTGAGAGTCATGAAAAAAATCCATAGTCTCTCAGATTTTGGAGTTTATTGGGGATATTCTATTTCTTATATCCCCCTGTAAGGAACGGGAAGTCCAAGGTATTATACACCTATATCCCAACCAGGATTCTTATTTTATCTTACATAACTATATTCCATTGTAATTGTTTTCTAATTATCTTGTGTGCCTCCAGTTTCATGCTCGGAGGAGAAACTTTTTATTTATTTTACATTAATACAGCAATACTTACCAGATCTCTCTTTTTTGCAAAATTCCTATTAGATATCCAGTTTTGAATCCCTCTCACTTCTGCTGACGAGCATCTCGATTTTGTCACCAATACTGTTTTACTCTTTTTCTGAATGAATCAGGTGAGAGCTTTAAATGCAATGCATTGCTATTATAAATTTGTGGTAAATACTAGGGCCCAGATCTTCAAAGGAACTTTGGCATTCCTCCACTCAGTGTTGCAATGCCTAGTCCCCCAAGGTATGTCTATACATCAGTTAAACACTCACAGCTGACCCAGGACAGGTGACTCAGGTTAGTGGGGCTGTAAATTGCATTGTAGACATTTGGGCTCATGCTGGAGCACAAGCTCTGGGCTCCAACCATAGCACCTACACTGCAATTTTAGAACCCCATAGTTCAGGCTAACCACCGGCGTTTAATTGCTGTGTAGAGATACATATACCCTATTGGGCCTGCTGCCTAATGCAATCCTAAGCCCCAAGCTAGGTACCTAGGCTCTCTGTACAATGCCTGGGAAGAGTTAGGCACCTAAGACAGGGAGCTGCCTAAGCTAGCCAGAAGTGAAATCCAGAGGTCTTAGGTGCCTAAACAGCTGCTGACCTGGTGCATGTGGCTGATGGGTCACAAATAGGTGCCCCCCTCCTCTTGGAATCCTGTGCCTTGAACCATGCCCTGGAATCAGGCACGTAAGTCAGGTCAGCCATTCGGGTAGCCCACAACCTAGCAACCAACACACAATCTCCCCTGCCCACTCATGCTCAGTACTCCTCTCACACTGACCCTTCTTTTCTCTGTGCCCTTTTGTGCAGGTGCTCTGCTGCTCCCCAACACTGATGGCTTCCATCCAATCCTTTTGCCATGGGGTATGACAGGATTTAGGCACACTCAGAGCATAGCTATGGTATTAGGGCCAGCTGGAAAGATCAGCGTTTCCTTGCCTAATTTGAGAATCCTCCTTTGGGGCCTCTGGGAACTTCAGCTTGAGCTAAGTCTCCAAGTACCTCGTTAGCTGTGAGTGGCATTAGTGCTTAGGCAATTTTCAAATGACGACGAGCAGAAACTTACGTGCCTAGTGGGTTATGAGGCAGCTGAATGGCAGTTCTGAAAAGATCAGTAGTGCCTAAATGGTGAAGCTGGGATATTGAAGTGGCAGATAGGCCCAGATCCTTCATGGTATTTAGGAACCTAATAGACTAAAATATTTCAGTGGCAGATATTGCTTTTGTGATTAAGAATATTGTAATATTAACAACATTATCAACAAAAAAAGGCAGAGAAAACACACTGCTTAGGATGTAGCACTGAGATACAATTACTAGTTTGTTTCTTTGGGCCACTGTACTCTCAGCTCATGATCAGCCAGGTGTTAGGATATAGATATTCAGGCCTGTCTGTAAAGGCCTGTACTTTAAGAATTTAGGGGTATTCTTATCACTTGGCTAGTTCTAGAAGTATAAAAGAGAGAATCAAAATCACTGTCTGCTGGTGTAAGGGCCTTCTCTTACTGTGACAGTCTGAGGCCCTGTGCTTAGGCTAAGGCCTTTGGCTAAGCAGCAGAGGCAGCCATAAGGTGGGAAGCGACCGGTCACCTCCTCACATTCCAAACTAGTCACATTGAAAGAAGGTGCTATTGGGCTGTTAGGAATACAATCCTGTCCTGATAATGCCTATCACCTCCAGAGAAAGGGAAGTGCCTAGAAAATGGAAACAGCCTAAAAAGGAAACAGCATCCTGTCTGGCAAGAACTCACTTATCAATACTGCGATGTGAAATCCTCACTTCTGTATTGTTTTGTCATTATAGTTCCCACTTTGCTATTGTTTGTCTGTATAATCTCTGTCTGGTTCTGTGATTGTTCCTGTCTGCTGTATAATTAATTTTGCTGGGTGTAAACTAATTAAGGTGGTGGGATATAATTGGTTACATAATCATGTTACAATATGTTAGGATTGGTTAGTTAAATTTCAGGAAAATGATTGGTTAAGGTATAGCTAAGCAGAACTGAAGTTTTACTATATAATCTGTAGTCAATGAGGAAGTGAGTGGGCCTTGGTGTGTGTGTGTGTGTGTGTGTGTGTGTGTGTGTGTGTGTGTGTGTGTGTGTGTGTGTGTGTGTGTGTGTGTGTTGGAACCATGTTTTGATAAAGGGGGAAATGGGAACAGGGAATGGGAGTAAGGAAACTGGAATCCTGTTTGGTTAAAGGGAGAAATGGGAACAGGGACACAGGTGTAAGGCTCTGTGGTGTCAGAGCTGGGAAGGAGGATACTAAGGAAGGAAACTGGAATCATGCTTGCTGGAAGTTCACCCCAATAAACATCGAATTGTTTGCACCTTTGGACTTCGGGTATTGTTGCTCTCTGTTCATGTGAGAAGAACCAGGGAAGTAGGTGGGTGAAGGAATAAGCCCCCTAACACCAGGTGCCACATCCTGCAGTGTTCTCTGTTCTTCCTAGGACATCGTACATGTGAAGTAGTTTGTCTTATGGCTACCCATACAGCTATATTATCTCTGCCCTATAACTTTTATTCCACTGTTTATTACCCTCAGTTCACATTTCAAGTTATTACACAGGCTGACCAGACCTTTATGCATTCACAGTGAATAGTTGCTACAGATATCCTTTTATGTCTGACTTCTAGTGGATCACATCGAGTGCTAATGGAAGTCTGAAGTGAATGCCTGTACTAACAGGTTAATCATTACAGCTTTACAGGAAGCTAGAGTGTTAGCATGAAACCAAATGGAAAGCTAAAGAGCTTTTAAATAAGTCTTAACACTTTGTTATGATCTTCTCAAAGCTTCCCTAAGCAGAGTCATGTCTGGTCAGTAATTGTAAATGGGAGACTTCCCAGGAAAACCTAGTTGCCACAAAAATTTTTACTAGTGACTCAGTAAGTGGCACTCTTAATAGCTAATACTTTGTACTTCTACAGTACCCTTTATTCAAGAGGCCTCAAAATACTTACACAGATTTAGCTATAACTTCAAACTCCTCCTCTGAAGAAAGAGAAATATGGAGATCGCTTCAATACTGAAATGCAACTATATCTGGGGTGAAACAAGTCAACCTTTTAACAGTACACAGCAACACTACACAACCATTTAGGATAGGAATATAGAATATTGAATCAATTGAAGTTGAATGAATTTTAGGTAGGGAAAATGTACAGCAATTACTAGAGCTGGAATTTGTCAGTCAACTACTCTAGCCCCTTTTCTTTTAAGAAAAAGGCCACAGGGTCATTAGTGACCACAAATTGTCAGAACCTTGGTTTTACATCTCTTCTGAAAGAAAACACTCCCAGCAGCCCAGCATGCTAGAGACTGCAAGGAAAATGCCACCTGCTGAAACACCAGCATCCCTCCCTACAGCATCCTGTGTGTTCCATGTTAGGTTTCCTGTTAAAGCACTAATCTGGCTTGGCTATGCTTGGCTTGTGAGATCAGACAGGATCCCCGCATGAGGTGGTAGAATTATTATTAGGAGTTATTTGTAAAGAATGGAGTCTATGCCACAACAGTCAAATTAGTCAGTCCAACAAAAAGCAGTGCTGACATATTTAAGAGATCATGTGAATGTGAATCATGAATTTAATACAATTACTGGATGTTTTTACTGGAAAGTAATTACAGTCCACAAATTCTCAGTGTTATTTCTGGGAAGAGATCTATAACATGAAAGAAACATCATGTTTCTTTTGTTTGTATGTCTGGTGTTTCACACCACCAACTTGAGTTTGATCATCCCTATAAGAATTCACAATTTTTGTCAGAAGTCAAATCAAGGGCATGTAATAAACTGTTTAGTCAAAGGCAACAGTCATCTATGGCTTTTGAAAATTCTGTGGCAGTACTAAACTGTTACCTTAAAATATCCACATTTTGTAGAATATGGATCAGCCAAAAACAAGCTACTATCACCAACCTGAGCACATCAAATAAGCCTTCCAGTTACTACATTGGCTTCCCCTAGATAATTACATACTATTAGGCAATAGACATGAATTTGATACAAGTACCTAATAATCAGGGGGTACTAGAACAATTTTTATAGTGGGGGTGCTGAGATTCATTGAACCAATCTGTAAATCCTGTATATAATGGAAACTGCTTCAAGCCAGGGGGTGCAGCAGCACCCCCAGTTCCAGCACCTATGCTAATAATACATCCTACTGGCCAACTATTTTAAGTGCCTTCCCTATACTGGTGCAATCCCCTTGTGTAACAGAGCAGAAGTGAGCTCTGTAATTCTGAATTTATTAACAGCTCTTGTTAACATGTGAGCAAGTATAAAATCAAGCTCGATCCCCCACAAATCTGTGTTTAGCTGTTCAGGAGAAACAGTGACATTTCTATATGACAATAGAATAAGCCAGTAATCCTTAGTACACACAGGAAGGATATTTTACAAAGTCAATATTCAGAATAGAATCACAATAACTTTAATTTCCTGAGTTTTGCAAGGTTACAATCTCACAATTAACATTTCATAGGCATGTTACTTTGTATGGAATTAAAGTGGATGTCAACCAATGAACAAAACCCTCACTCAGCGTGAGAATAGTTCTTTACTGTGATGTGTGTGACAACCACTGAACACGTTAAACAGCTTAGATCAATTTTTAAGAAGGTAAGGCCTTTCTAAGTCCATCACCCTCTACTGGAGCCAGATGATGCTTCCTTCCACCATGTGGCCTTGGGGAAACTGCAGACAGGAGTCCTCCAGAGACTCCAGCTGGTCAGAGCAGAAACAGCCAAAGCAGTGGCCTTTGGGCATTCAGAGAACTTTGTACAGTTTTGACTGGACTTTCTCTGCCCTGTGCTGATTGGGCCAACCCTCCCCATATTCCATCCCCAGTCTCTTCACCTCAGCTTCACTCCACACACCCCCCTTTTATCCCCTCATCCTCCCCATCCCATCATATCCAGCTTATACCCTCCTAACTAAATTCACACACACTCCCCAAAAAACACCACACACTACAAACCAAATTCATGGAACTAACATGATGTTTGCTGCCATCACACTATTCATTCTGCTTGTGTGTTCTACCCCTTTGCCCAGCCTGGGTCTGTCTTGTCTATTTAGATAATAAGCTCTTCAGGCAGCTCCTGTCTACTACTCTGATTGTAGAGTGCCTAGCACAATGGGGCCCCGTTCTTGGTTGGCTCTTAAGTACTATTGTAATAAACATGATTACTAGTAGTCTACAAACAAAAGTTGTGCCACTAACTATAACACTGTAGTTAAAGAAAGCAATATAACCTCCCTAGTGGGAATGCAGTGCCTTACACCAGTAATGGTTATTCCTGTACAGAAAGAAGAATAATCTGTGCTGCTCTAAAGCACCTTTATACCAGTACCAGTGAATCCACATGAGGAATTGCACCAGTATAACTATTTTGGTTAAAAAAAATCATACCTAACATACATTATATTGGTACAAAAAACAGTCACTACTTCTACCCAGAAGAAAAAGAAACCCTGCAGCAGCAAGTCTCAGAGCTCATGTCAGTTGACTCGGGCTTGCACTGAGAGGCTTAAAAAAACAAACACACAAAAACAGGGTAGACATTTGGGTTTGGGCTGGAGCCCGAGCTCTGAGGCTCTCCCTCCTGATCAGGTCTCAGAGCTCGGGCTCCAGCCTGAGCGGGAATGTCTACACTACTATTTTTAACCCCACAGCACAAGCCCACATCAGCTAATCTAGGCTCTGAGATTCAGTGCTGTGATTTATTTATTTATCTATTTATTTATTTATTTTGCGCTTTGTAGACAAACCTTGCATGCCCTGTAGAGCAGGCCTAACCACATTCATGTTAATCTGTTACCTGGAACTTAAACTTCAAGAATCTCAGGATGCTTAGTAGATCACAATGAGTAGGTATTACTTTAAAACAGCAAACACACTCATTGACTATAAAGTCAGGGCCTGAGAAACATATGGAAAAGAGAAATGCTTTGTTAATTTACTCTACGCTTACCTCTAAAAATCTGTTTCATCTCCTGTGTTGCCTATGTGGTTCTGAATCAAATTGTCTTCTAATGTATTCCTATGCCCCATCTGCCTTCTGTTTTTGCACAGGTGTGTGCCAGGCAGCAATCCAGCTGGAGGCATAGATTTTGACTGCTAACTGATACCAGCTGATTCTTTGCTTCCCATAATTAGTGTGATCCACCAATGCAAAGAGTTTCAATTTCAAATTCTAATTTGGAGTTCTCCTGCCTTACACCACTATCAAACCATAATAGCCTCTCCCTTATAATTCGTGTGAATACTGACTCTTAATAGCTTGGGCTAATTCACTCCAAGCTGAAAGTTTGCATACAAGATCTCAGAGAAGGAGTGAATTTATTTTACCAAGTTAAAAAATAAATAATAATAACAATAATTTCAGCCCTTTTAAAAACAATACAGGCAATACAAAATAAAATAGAGAGTACATCCAGGTCTGAGGCTGCTGTGTCTAGCTCAAAAATAAAAAATCAGGTTGGAAGACAAGGAAAAAGAGTATTGCACAATATAGCCTAAAGGCACAAGGTAAACAGAATGTATTAAGCAAAAGTCAGAGTGTAATTATACAAGATATTAAATAATATAAGACTCTACATGGAAAAGAAATGCATGATATTTTATTATTTGGAAATAGTATGTGATTAAAGACTTTTTTTAATGCACTTGGTAGAAACCAAGATGTTGCCAATATAGTGAAACAAAGAATGAAGATTGCTTGTGTAGGCTGTGACATGGAAATGGGCTGAGGAGAATGAAACTAGATCCAGAAAACTGGCATGATTACTCACCTGTGCCCCCACAGTTCGATGAATCCTGCCTTACAAAATTTTCCATGCTTCAAAGAATAGATTGTGTGTGGGAGTCCCCCAGAAGGAAATGTGTGACTGCAGATCAGTAGCATATGCATCATGAGCCTTAAACACGGAATACAAATATGTACAAACTGAGATGGATACTCTTGGAATCACATTTAACTGTGAAGCTTTCATTGTTGTATGGGACCAGATCCTCAGCTTCAATGAAACTATACCAGTTCACACCAGCTGAAGATCTGGCCCCATATGTCTTTAGAATAGTTTGTGAAACTTCTTTACAAATCTGTATTAGCCTTTCAAAGAAGAGTCTGCAGTAGGCACCACCTAGAATTCAGTCTCCTCCTAAAACTTTGGCTATATGACTATAGCACTGAGTTCTTTTTAGGAAGTCATTTAATTATAACTGGCACTTTATCTGGAGCAGGGTGAAACCTAATAGGTTTGGAACGTAAATGCTTAAATAATAGAGGTTTACAGAAATATCTAAAATGTATTGCTACTTGTTTAATCATTCAGATAATTTTGACCCCTAAAACATTTCCCTGAGTGGGTAAAAACCTAAGAGTGTAAATTTAGCTTCAGCATATAGTTCCAATATTTTGGTGGGAGTGGAGGCTATTATTCTCTTGTTTCTTTTGGGTTTGACATTCAGTTTATATTCTCTTCGTTTTTCTTTTTATGAACCGATTAAAATAGTTTGTAAAACCAATGATCTCTGTACTGCATAGCCGAACATGTAAATTTCCCTATAGTGGAGGTGTGTTCTCTCATTCGTTCATGAAATTTCAATTTAATACTTGGACAATGCAGACTTAATCTCCATAAAATGCGGGGTTGTGACTGATGCCATCATTTTAATGCATTCCTCCTATACCATGCTAAAAACTAGAAAGCACGGTAAATACATTTAAATTTCTATAGCTTTTCTTTGTAAACGTATCTTAATAGAACTGGAAATGAGTTCTGACTAAATAAAACTAGGAGTGTTATGCAAGATTGATGCTATCATGGCTGGATTAACCATTTGACTCACAAAGCTTGTGCCTGGAGCTTCTGCATAGTTTGAGTTCCCAAACCTCCAGAAGCCCTATCCACAGCTGAGCTGAGTTCCCAACCTCAGTGGCAATACTATACATTGCCTACAATGCATAGAGAGACTTGGAAGAGGCAGCAAGAAGTGAACTGTCCATCTCTAGTACAGTTTTTACTGTACTTTAATAAAGTAAGTCCTGGAAGCAGGAGAGTCCAGGAAATTAAACTTGACTAAATTTAGATTGCATAATCTACTTCTTGGATCTCACAAAACAATTCCAGATAACAATTTACATTTGCCTTTTGTCTTCTGTAGCGAGTGCCAGCCAATTCCCCATCTATTTCCACTTGCTCTAACGTTACCCAGCAGTTGTTTATATGTCTCATTGAAGAAGTGATTTCTATTTTACAGCTTATTATTTGTATTACGGTAGTGCCTAGGAGTTCTAGTCATGGACTGGGACCCCTTGTACTGTAGGCCCACCAGTTATTCCCTAGTTGTTTCTCACCTGGCATCCTTTAGTTTCATGACTCTGCCCTTTAAAGAAAATGTATAGTTTCATAAATTAATGTGTGCAGGAACATCTATGTGAAGTTACTGTAGCTAGAACAGGAGGCATGTTTCTGTGCTAATAAACTCTCTACTTGCTGTAGCAGCTCTGTTCCTTTAGATAGCAAGCAGAGGAAAGAGTTTATTCTCAATCCATTTGCCCTCTCTTAATGCATGTATTAATGGATTATCAATATAATGATTAAGGATAGGTGAAAATTTTCCATCAAAAAACTTTTTGGGGGGAGAAGTTGGGTTTTCAATGACCACCCCACACCTAAAGTGGGGGGAACTTTGTCTGGGCTTGCCGAGGGAAGACAGGTATACGTTATGGCTCGGGGGGACAGGAGAATGAGGTCAAACTGCTGCAAAAGGTGAACAGTGGTCAGCTTTGCAGTGCTGACTTATCTCCCAGAAATGTGAGGTTTGAAGGCTATAAAAGCATAAGGCCTGGGCATTGGAAGCTCCTTTTCCCCACACAGCAGGCAAGACGGCACCCACCTTCCCTGCTCTAGAGGTGGTGAATATCAGGTTGGGCTAGGACCTGCTGTGGGCATTGCTCCTTTTTAAGGGGGTCTGGGAAGGAATTTTTCCCACACCACCAGATTGGCTTTGATGGAGTGAGGATTTTTCACCTTGCCCACAGTGGGTGTCAGGATAGACCATTCCTGGTGAGGAGAAAAGGTGATTAGGCTATCTCTCGCAACTTATTTTGTAAGTATGGAGTGGATGTCCAGTGCAGGTATTCCCTAGGGAAGGCATCCAGTGACCAGAAAAATGGCCTGATAAAGGACTTAAAAGGAGGTGCTGGTTAAAGGAATAGAATGGGGGAGGGAGGTTGGGGATTCCTATGATTGCTACGGCAGGGAGCCAACCCCACTTCCTCTCCCCCATTCTTATAGCCCATCTTAACCCTCCTACGAGGGGGGTGGATGGTAAGGTCCAAGCCACGGGTTGGCTATGGGAACGTGGATGGAAAATGAAGGGAGACTAGTGGAAGCCCCATGTAATGATTTGAATAAGCATGGATTTGCCTGCACTGTACACTTTATCTGCTTGGTTGTCCCAGACATCTATATAATAAAGTTGTGGCCTGATTAAAATCCATATCAAGTGTCTCCTATCCTTCTTTTGGTATACCCAGAAAATGAAGTGAAGTGTTTTGTGAAAAGGGTCTGCTTCCTGCAGAAAGTTTTAACTTCTCTTGAAGAAAAAAAATGAAGTTTTTTGGATTGGACTAAAATGTTGATTTGGAAATGCTGCTTTGGTGCCTCGTTGTACATGCATTGTGCCCACACTCTCCTTTGTAGGACAAGCTCTCTGCCTGAAATAAATTGCTCATGGTGCATCATGGCAACTCAGCAAGAGGTGTCTGTGGTACATCCTAGGAGATGTAGTGTGGGTAGGGAACCCCGCCCACAGCAGATAACAAGGGCATGATGTACCCAAACTACAATCCTCGTAAGACAGTTTCTAAGCAACATTTTATTGTCTGTTGGGGGGGGGGGGGGGGTTAAAAATTTCCAGTACTTGATTTTTTTTCCTGAAAATTCAATTTTTCACAGGGAACAAAACTGATTTCTGACCCACTCTAATAATAATTTTAATATATAAACACTGATATAATGATTTCCATCCTGAATTACCTCAAAGTGCTTTTATCAGCTCCTGGCATATAAAAATCATTTCATCCACTAATAAAATGCAGCCATTTCTGAAGTTGGGTGGTTGGTATCCAGGCAGACAGCTGACAGTAGTGGGGGAGAAAAAAAAAATGTAGTCAGAGACCAGGGCAAACCCTTTCTCATTTCAGAAGTATACTAACTATTGTGCATGTCTTTAAGAGCTAGTAAAAAGCACTATGTAGCTTTCATGTAGGTCCTTATCAGTTTTATTTGTTATGTAGCTGCCTAAATACTAGGAAGAATCCATCCACCAAGCATCTGCACTTCCATTGGTTTGATTTTTCAGCTCCAATTCCCCTTCACCTTACCACGTTAGCTTCTCTGTTATGGTCTGTCGCATCACTGAGTTTTGGCCTAGAAATGCCACCTCAGTCAACAAAGCCCACAATTTGCTGTTTTTCATCACATCAAGGCTCATTGTAAACTGGATCAGTCTCCGTTAAAAAGTCAACATTTACCAACTATACAGTGGTGTGAAATACTGCAGTTTCTCTCTATACTTGAAAGAAAGAGTCTGAGGCCCTGCCTCACCCAAGTAGAGATAAAGAGCCACCCATACATTCTTGAAGGGCTCTTTCTGTGCTGAGTGTTGAGGCAGGAACTTTCATATCCAACCACCAAGTTAAAGGATAATCTGTCAGTAATAGCAAAATTAACATCCTCTTACAGACCTCCAGCCATTTAAAGTCAAGCCCATCACATTTTGTGGCTGACAGTTCTCTCTGCACTATGACTGTATTTACTTCACTTGCTTGACAATACATCAGAACAGGATGTCCTGTAAGAACTCACAGTGAAACCTGAGAACATAAAAATTCAGTGTTCTGTTGTGCAAAAACTTTTTTGGACAATGAGTCATAGGATAAAGATCTGGTATGTTCATGACTTCTTACTTTCCCCATCCTTTGTTTCTTCTCCTCTCGTGCTTTGATCTTGTATAAAGGAGCAATGGACACAACTTGCACAGACAATTATTTCAGTTTCACACAAAACAGATTTTTTTCCCATTTTGGCAGTTTAACAAGGTTTCTGCTTCATTGAAGAACTATAAAAAGAGGAACTATGATTATCCAGAGAAAAGAAGACACATTATCCAGAAGAGGTATAAAAGATTTGAGAATATTCCCATTCCAGTCTACCAAAGCAATGCTTCAACCAAGCTTGGGAGTATCTCAAGATGTGTGTTATAAAACTGATATGGTCTTCATACAAAGCAGCTATAGTCTGACACTTAAATCAAGGCATTTATGTAGTCAAAAACCACACTTGGGAAAAAAAGTTCAACAGATGAATACTGAGGTGTGTGGTTGTTTGGCTGTGCAGGGGGGGAATTACTGCTTTTCAACATTAATAGTATCACATGAGCAAAGTGGAATAACTTAATATAAAACAGCAATTAATTTTGCTATTAGAAAATTAGAAAAATTGCAAATTGATATTTCTTATAGGCAGAGGAAATTCATATTGTTCACAAATCCTAAAAAAGTGTATTGTTAAATTTTCCACTTATGAGCAAAGTTTGTTTTGTTCTTGCTTTTATTTTGCTCTTGCAGAATGTCTTCAGTGTTCACTAATTTAAAAAGAGTGCCTAGACTATCAAAGACTGCTCAAATTATCAGTGATACACTAGCAAACCAACATAAAACTCAACAAAACCTAATTAGATTAAGAGAAAAAAATTAAATAAACTATTACATACATTGTAATACCATTTAATAAATTTACTTTTTTCACATATATTCCAAAACATATGACTTGTAAAATAAAAATATATCTAGCCTTTAGCTCATGGAGGACCAGAAAACATATGATAAATAGAGAGTAATCTTTCCTTTAAATTTCCTCAAAATTACTACAATTTATTGTTAAACTTTCAGGGGCACATTTTCAAACTAGCATTACACTGCCTTTCAAAACTTCACATTCAAACCCCACTTTTGTATGGCCAAATTGGATAGATGTGCAAATTCTCACTTTATACTTGCAAATGCTCATTTGTGCCCACAAACGATGCACACATAACATTTGCTTGGGCACTTGCTGAGGCCTTGAAAAGAAAGTTTGGCCTTAAACGTACTTAGCTTTTTAATCATTTCATCATGAAACACTTTTTCAGAGTAACAACAGAGAGAGAGAGTGTGTAACTATATTAAGCTTATCCTTGTTGGAAATGTTTTTAAAAGATTTTTACTGTGGACACCTGTGGATTATCAAAATATTGCGATTTTTTCAGAGCTGTGCTAGTACTAATGGAGGACTAAAGAAACAATGGGGTGATATTTCATGTGCAGCGACCACCATCTCTGTTCATGCGGTAAGGAATTTGTGGCCTTCATAGCTGCTGCTGTCTGTCAAGGAACTCAGCAAGTGGTCCTCTTGTAAAGGCACTTGACCAGCACCTTCTCTAATGGAAAACCAGCACAAGACCTCTGTAATATGAGTGATCTCCTTTGGTCTCAGGGTGTAGTGTCTAAAGTTGTTCCAATATGACTGTATGACCATTTATAATGGAGGGTACTTCAGCCTCATCAGTTACGTTACTTATCATAGAATATCAGGGTTGGAAGGGACCTCAGGAGGTCATCTAGTCCAACCCCCAGCTCAAAGCAGGACCAATCCCCAACTAAATCATCCCAGCCAGGGCTTTGTCAAGCCTGACAATGGGACATGAGGTAGGGAACAGAGGAGTAACTAGAAAATAGAAAAGGGGGAAGGGAAAGAGAAGGGGCTTGATTTGAAGCCAGAGATGTGCCAGTACTCATCAGTGCTAGCACAGAGGTCTCATTGAGAATAACAAGGCTTGGTTGGTTAACATCCATTGGGATTCTTAAATACATACATTCATGCATAGGAGTATCCCATTCCACTACATCAACTTAAATTAAACCTTGAATTGGGAGCAATGGAAAGATAACTCACTGAGAAATAACAAATATTCCTTCATGAGCCTGCAAAAGACTTACACGTCTCTACCTTGTCTGCCCATTCCTAAAATGTATCATCCATCTTTAGCATCATCTTGTATGCAGTGAACCAAAATGAATTGGTTAAGGTATTAGATTATTTGAGGGAATAATGGCATCTCTGTAAGTAATTGTTCGAGATTGTGTGTCTCCCCACTGGTACAAAATACTGTCCTCAAGAAAAGGACAAGAAAGAATAGGCTGCTTTTTATCCCTTTAATAAATATTCTCTCTCTCTCTCACTTCAGGCTTTTCAAAATAATAAAAGAAATATAATACAACTTTAAATGAGAATTTATATATCACATTCTTTATGACAGCTGCTTTTATTTCATTTTAAATTAGCAAAGCCTTTATGTTGAGTCTTTGGAACTGACCTTACAGAGCAGCAATACTGTTAGCCCCAAAGCACATGTTTCCTATTTAGCATTTCTAAGGTAACATTCCTCATGAGAGTGGGAGAAATGAGACTGCAACTTGCAAGAAAAATAAAAATCCATATGTCTTTTTTGAATGGTGTTAGTCGGTATGGACACTTGCAAATAAGAAGTGAAAGGATATAGTCTTACAAAGAGCTGCACAAGAAATTCCCCAACGTTTATCTATTCCATTAGCATGCCCTATCAAGCCAGTCTGTGCCATATGGGAGGTTGGTTGTATTTTGTGATCTCAATTTGAAATGAAAGGTCTGATTTACCACCATGTTACTTCAGTTTTACACCAGTGTAACTCCAATGATTTGAAAACAATCAATAGAACTATGCTGTAGCTAAAGCTGTTGAAGCCAACAGATTTACACCAGAGGAGAATTTGGCCTCCTGTGTGCACATAGAGGGCCACGTTATGATTTCTGTTGGAAGCATAATTTCCAGCTCCCAGAATTTTGTGCATGGAAAATCATAGCAATCACAAGGTTGCTTTAGCATAGTTATTTTCAATTGCTCAGTTCAAGATGCTCACATTATGTGCTCATTCTTCAAGGTTAAGCTTCTCACCTTCAAGGCCCTGCAAAACTCCTCCTCCCACTACTAACTTGCTTTCTACACTTGATGTATTAAAGGCCCATTATCCATTTTCAGATTCACGCCATGCCTAAAACTCCCTCCTCCTTTACAGGTACAATAATATCCCTGCTGAAGTCAGTGGTAAAACTGCCATCAACGCCAAGGGGAGTAGTAGGATCAGGCTCCTTGTACACCAGATGAACTCTCACTCTTGAATCAAATCGCTCCTTTAAAACACACTTCTTCCACAAAGCCTTTCAATAAAATGAAATAATAAATAATAATAATAAAATCTTGATGATTTAAGGGAACTTCAGCTGGTATATCAGAGAGAATGTGTCTGCACTGTGTTATTTATGTCCAGTTTAGACTGAGGCCAAGGATTTCAAGAGGAGCCTAAAATTTGGCTTCTAAGTACTTGCAACCCCTTCCAGCTTATTGCCATTTGCAAATTTTATAAGTGTTCCCTGTACTCTATCATCCAAGTCATTAATGAAAATTTTGACTAGTTGTCTACCCAAAACAGATCCCTGGAAGGCCCCCCCTAGATACACCCTCCCAGTTTGACAGTGAACCATTGATAACTACTCTTTGAGTATGGTTTTTCAACCAATCAGTTGTGCAACCACCATAATGCAACATATCATGTTTTTAAATAACTGTGTGCTTGGAATCCCTTGAAGAAAGGGACCATGGTGAAATTCACTGCTGTGCAAAGGGTGGGCATAAGGCCCATATACCAGTGAGTTCCACGTAAGCCAAAGTTAAGGTGATGTATAGGCAATGTGCTACACCCCTGCACAATGGTTAATTTCACCCTCTATAAATGCAATTCAGATTTTTTCTCCAAATTTTTTATTTATGTCTATAAATGAATTATGGGCATTTTTGTCTCTTTTTTTCCCCCAATAACCCTCATTATCATCATATCAATTGTACAGGATGTGGTCATCAATAAGATGCTATCCATGGCCAGCCAGCTAATAGAATGGCAGATCATTACATTTAAATACAGTTTGAAAGAGTGGGTTTATTTATTGTGTTTTGGACATTCATTTTTGAATTCATTCTGTTAACATCTATACAAATGTTCTGCCATGCCATTTGAATTCAGAAAACAAAAAGATTTTCCTTTTAAGCTAATAGGATTCCTTTAGTGTTCCATGAATAACCATGGACATGTTGGGTCAGAAAAAGCATACATGCCAGTACAATTTAAAACACTGATATGCCAGCACTTCTGTAATATTCTCCAAAGACAGAAATTCAAAACACCGTGGATTCATTTGCATAGCCTTTCGCCTCCCTACCAGTGCCAAGTCCCACCAGCCAAGAGTTCTTCATAATAGTGAATTATCGGGGGGAGTGGAATAGAATGCCAAGTACTGTGAAAAAAATACTGACTGAGTAACAATTTAATAGTGTTTTCTACTGCTTCCTGTAAACATTCAAGCTCCATTCTGCTAATATGGGTCTAATTTTTTCCTTTCATGTAATGAACTCATTAATTTTCAGTGTATATAGGGAGATTCTTTGCTAATCAGTTGGAGATGGGATGGATTTCCTGATGCATTAATGTATAGTATGTCAATCCTATATACTTTGTTTGGATTCTTGGTCCCAATTGTGGGTTAAGAACTGCAGCTCTAAGTAGCAATTTCCTGGGCCTGGATGTGTTTGAGAAACTGATCATTCTTTCACAATGAGGTTATCGCTTGACAGAGTAGATGCTGTAGTAACTCTACACTTGCACTCTGCAATTAGTGTGCAGTGGTCAGAATCTTTACTATTCTCAGCTAGTTACAATGCATTCTACTTACTGTACATCTGCTAGAAGATATTTAGCTTTACACAAGAACTCCAAATAGCCTACGTGCCGATTTATACTTTAAAGGCTTCAATTCAGGAAAGCACCTAAGCATATGCTTAAGTCCATCCTTGTTCAGAACAGCTCTTTAACATATGTTTATTGGAACTTAAGCATGTGCGTTTGAATGCGATCCTAAATGCTATTCCTGAATCAGGGGCTATTTACTCTCTTCTACAATGAGAATCAATTAAAAGAACATGTACATTTTAAGTATAAAAATAGGTTTATTTACAAGAAATAGTATAGCAGACAAAACATGGGCACAGCAGAATATAATTTAGGAGGAAGTCATGTGCCAGTATCTTAACTAGGAAGATGACAGATTTTCTTCACAAGCAGTGAAAATATATTGCTTTGATCATTCAGTTATTCAAATTTGAAACAGAAAAGAAAAACAAAAACAAAAAACAAATTTTTTTCTCCTTACAGCAGGATGACAAATTAAAATGAGTCATGTGAGGTAATGGAAAATGTTGCCTGTAATAAGTTTGTGTTACACATTACACTTTTCATTTTTTTTCTACCAGTACTTCCATTCAGGACAAATATGATTTCCAGAGCAACAGCTATGGGTGTGGCTGCAAACATCAGAATGCTAGGTTCTCCCCCAACGAAAAACACCAAAAACATTCTGGGAAAATTTCACTGACAATATGGAGAAAGCACCACTGAAAACATGAGCTATAGAGAAATCAGTGCAAAAAAATAAACTTTTCTACGTAATGAATTTGCTCTCATTGCAAAACTAAACTGCATTTGAAAACATTAATTCTCCTCCCATTTCACATAACCAATGGCTATATATAGCCTTTTGTTGACTTTTCAGCAGTCATCTTTACTATTATTATTAATCATGTTTATTATGGCGACTGACTTGTCCTCCATGGCTTCCAGTTCTGAGCCATATTGCTCCCCCTTACAACAGGAGGGAGACTGCAGCTAGCAAGTTGCTTGAGAAGGTACATGCCAACCCAAGCTTGCCCTTGTTCAACAACCTTTTTAGTCCACCAGCTACGTCTTCCATCACAACACCCATTGGGGTCGAGGCTGCCATGCCAGGATATATGACACTATAGTCCCTGTGGCAGGAAGATTGGTGCTTAACATCAACCACCAATCAGTTCCTTGTCACAGACTCTACTGCCAGCTGGCCTGCCCGGCTTTGACTTGCCATGTTGTCAGTGGGCCTTTCTTAACGGATTCCAGCCTGGGCAAGGTGCTGTGCAGCCAACCAGCACCGTTGGGGTCTACGAGACAATCCAAGCTGCAGCTGTGGCACAGATCAAACAGTGATACATGTTGTGGAGGACTGCCTGCTAACCAAATTCAGGGATCTCCGAGAATGCCACTTGGCCACTAAGAACACTACTGCTTGCCTCAGCGAATATGCACACTTTGGGGGAGTGGGAGAGGGGGTGGACTGGCTCAATGGAAAGAAAAGCAAAGGGAGAGGGGACATTGAAGGGGGGGGGAAAATGAGGGACAGGGCATGGCAGAAGAAGGTAAAAAAGTCTGCAGTTTTTCACATGGCAGGGGGAGAGGTGGCCGTACAAGGGTTCTGGTGTCTTCAGAGTTGGGGATGCTTGGGAAGGGGTAGTCTTGACTAGGCCCCATTTTACTTACTACTCCTCCCCCCAGTCCCTGCTTTGGCTGCTTGTGCAGTAGGCTTTCCTGGGACGGCAGCATGTGGCCTTCCAGCCGTGTGACTGTGTAGGGCTGTCTCCTCTATGTCTGCGTTCTGATAAAAGATCTATTAAATATTGTGTGGCAATAATTTATAGCTAAATTTTCAACAGCAATATTAAATTCACATGCACTAAAATGGAATCCACTCATCTCTCCCACAAAAGCCAGTCTGTATTAACCCATGATTTAAACTCATTTGGCTTAATGCTTCTTATTGTTAAGTGTACACATTGGGGATTTAATTAGGTGGATAAAACCCTTAGTTGTCTACATAAAGAAGGGACAAGAAATGAAGAGACGTTGTGGCTCAGGGCTTTCCACAGGGCTTTTAATTTAACAGAGCTAAAGGAAACTTGTATGTGACTTTGATGTATTTCACAGAATTACAAAGTCAAATTGAAATAAAAACAAACTTGTGCATTGATTGATTTCTAAATCTTTGGCAAAAAGTAATTAGCATGGAATAAAGTCCCTGGGAGGGAAACTGAGGAGGCTTATTATGAGGGGCAGATGACAATTATGTCCAGCTATACCATAATTACAGCATCTCCATAAAAAATTCTATCAGGATGCACTCTAGCCTACCCTCTTCAGCTCTATAGAGTTCCCTGAGTGTTAGATCAGGCCCTCAGTAAGGCTCTGTAATAATCAGCCTACATTCATCACCTACTGTACGGGTCAGCCAGAGAGTGGAGCGTTTGCACAATGAACCCAGGCTGTGATCAGAGCTAAAAGCACTGCCTAGCAGCAAATCACACTACGATGGTGTGTGTCTGGTGAAGGAAAAGGGGGACACACTGTTGTCAGCTAAGGAATGGTGGGAATGGGATCCAGAAGAAGCTGCATCCAGCTTTTCTGCTCTCCCAGGCCAGAAAGAGTCAGTCACACAGAGTAGATAGGTCATAGATTTTTAGGTTCCAAGGCCAGAAGGGACCATTGTGAGCACCTACTCTGACCTCTTGTATGATACAGGCCACAAAACTTCCCCCAAGCTGTGAGAAAACAGGTTGGAAAAATATGAAGAGATCTCATCAAAGCTTTGAAATCCTGAGGAAGCAGACAGTATTAACTATTATTTATGAAAGGACTAGGTGACTGTCTGTATCTCTAGGTGCCTAAATACCTTTTAAAATCTTGTCCTAAGTGACTTGCCCAAGGTCACAGAGAAAGCCTGTGGCAGAACAGCAAAATGAACTCAGTTTTCCTGAGCTCCAGGCTAGTACCGTAAGCACTGGTCAGGTTGTGCACACACAGCTGTCCCAGGGAGGCTCGTGTCCCAGGCAATTGATGGGTACAGGTGGCAATATAAATACCATAGGCAGGTGATTCAAGAAGGGAACCCATTTGTACTACATGCTTCTGTCCCCCTATTGCTGCTCTGCTGCCTCTGAAGACATAGGGCCCAATTTTCACAACTCCAGTTGAAGTCGGTGGACGCTGTGTGTGCTCAGCACTTCTGAAAATCAGGCCTGTAATGTTTAAATTGAAGTTTATTTCTCATTTTGGCTTGTCAAATTATGATTTTAGCCAAGCAAACAAAATCCAGCCCTGTATTTTACATCAGTATTAGGTTATGTCCTGTCCCTAAATAAAATAAAAATCTCACATTTTATATGGTGAAAGATCCCAAAGCATTCTACAAACAATAGATGCATACCACCCAAGAACTGCAGCTGTCTCTGGGGTAGAGAGAAGAAAGCAATGAGTCTACAACATACTGCAAAGCACAAGGGAAGGGAAAATTTTGGCCAAAGCTATACACCTCACTCTGAAAAGTACCCTGGGACTTTTAATGAACACAGAGCAGAAAGGGCACCAATTTTTAAAGTCTAATTTTAAAGATACTTCTTTCCCCCCCTCCCCACCCCAAAATAACTTGGTACTGAATTTATCTACCTCAGAAGGATGAAGAACTGGGTTGAATGTACTGGGACCTGAACCTATGATTCCTTGGAGTCATGTACTGTGTTCAGACCTTAGATCACTTATCTGTTTCCTCCAATTATAAGTATTACTCAGGATTTTAATATCCCAGTTACAGTAATTGTTTTCTTTTAAACATTCTAAAGTACATTACCAAAGGAGGACACTTTGGTTTGTGTAATAATTACTATAGTGTATGTTGTGAGAAATACATAATGACTTGGAACTGCAAAATATACTGGAAAAATATCAACTACCTATTTCAAGTCTGATAGGTCTAAAAACTCTGGTAATGATCAGGATATAGGAAATGTCAGTGTTTGCAACTAGTATACTAGTTTGTTTACCCTATGTCACTATAAAATATTGTCTGTACAACTCCAGGGACTTTGCAACTGAAGAGTCCCTCTATATGTTTGTAGGAGATAGGAAGGGAGAGTGATGCATGTTCAAAACACATGATCCTTACAAATAACTTTGCCAAAACTGTACATTTGTATCAATATAATTTAAGGTAAAAACCTTAATAGAGTGTTGTAAGCTTACAAACACCAAAATATAGAGGAATGAAGATTTCAACTTCTGCTCTGAAAATTGACTCTAAAAATGGCACTCTGGACTTCCATGTGTGTCCTTTCACAATGATTCTAGATCAGACTTGCTCAGTTTACTAAAAAATGTTTTAGTTCACTGCCAGCCTTGCAAACTCAACCTGGAATCTGAGAGTCAAGCTAGATGGTTTCCTTCTCCATTATGAGCAATACAGTTATTAAGTTGCTGCAGATTTGCATAGATACAGCTGACTGGAACTGTAAACATCAGCTGAATGCACACTAAGCCCTGGTCTACACTAGGACTTTAGGTCGAATTTAGCAGCGTTAAATCAATGTAAACCTGCACCCGTCCACACGATGAAACCCTTTATTTCGACTTAAAGGGCTCTTAAAATCGATTTCCATACTCCACCCCTGACAAGTGGATTAGCGCTTAAATCGGCCTTGCCGGGTCGAATTTGGGGTACTGTGGACACAATTCGACGGTATTGGCCTCCGGGAGCTATCCCAGAGTGCTCCATTGTGACCGCTCTGGACAGCACTCTCAACTCAGATGCACTGGCCAGGTAGACAGGAAAAGAACTGCGAACTTTTGAATCTCATTTCCTGTTTGGCCAGCATGGCAAGCTGCAGGTGACCATGCAGAGCTCATCAGCAGAGGTGACCATGATGGAGTCCCAGAATCGCAAAAGAGCTCCAGCATGGACTGAACGGGAGGTACGGGATCTGATCGCTGTATGGGGAGAGGAATCCGTGCTATCAGAACTCCGTTCCAGTTTTCGAAATGCCAAAACCTTTGTCAAAATCTCCCAGGGCATGAAGGACAGAGGCCATAACAGGGATCCGAAGCAGTGCCGCGTGAAACTTCAGGAGCTGAGGCAAGCCTACCAGAAAACCAGAGGGGCGAATGGCCGCTCCGTGTCAGAGCCCCAAACATGCCGCTTCTATGATGAGATGCATGCCATTTTAGGGGGTTCAGCCACCACTACCTCAGCCATGTTGTTTGACTCCTTCAGTGGAGATGGAGGCAACACGGAAGCAGGTTTTGGGGACGAAGAAGAAGAAGAAGAAGAAGATGTTGTAGATAGCTCACAACAAGCAAGCGGAGAAACCGGTTTTCCCGACAGCCAGGAACTGTGTCTCACCCTGGACCTGGAGCCAGTACCCCCCGAACCCACCCAAGGCTGCCTCCTGGACCCAGCAGGCGGAGAAGGGACCTCCGGTGAGTGTACCTTTTAAAATACTATACATGGTTTAAAAGCAAGCATGTGAAAGGATTAATTTGCCCTGGCATTCGCGGCTCTCCTGGATGTACTCCCAAAGCCTTTGCAAAAGGTTTCTGGGGAGGGCAGCCTTATTGCGTCCTTCATGGTAGGACACTTTACCACTCCAGGCCAGTAACACGTACTCTGGAATCATTGTACAACAAAGCATTGCAGCGTATGTTTGCTGGCATTCAAACAACAGCCGTTCTTTATCTCTCTGTGTTATCCTCAGGAGAGTGAGATATCATTCATGGTCACCTGGTTGAAATAGGGTGCTTTTCTTCAGGGGACACTCAGAGGAGCCCGTTCCTGCTGGGCTGTTTGCCTGTGGCTGAACAGAAATGTTCCCTGCTATTAGCCACGGGGAGAGGGGAGGGTTGAGGGGGTAGCCACGCGGTGGGGGGAGGCAAAATGCGACCTTGTAACGAAAGCACATGTGCTATGTATGTAATGTTAACAGCAAGGTTTACCCTGAATGAGTGTAGCCACTGTTTTATAAAATGTGTCTTTTTAAATACCGCTGTCCCTTTTTTTTTAACTCCAGCAGCTGCATGTGTTTCAATGATCACAGGATCTTCTCCTTCCCAGAGGCTAGTGAAGATTAGAAAGAAAAAAAAACGCACTCGTGATGAAATGTTCTCTGAGCTCATGCTGTCCTCCCACACTGACAGAGCACAGACGAATGCGTGACGGCAAATAATGTCAGAGTGCAGGAAAGCACAAAATGACTGGGGAGGAGAGGTGGCGGGCTGAAGAGAGGGCTGAAGCTCAAATGTGGCGGCAGCGTGATGAGAGGAGGCAGGATTCAATGCTGAGGCTGCTGGAGGATCAAACCAGTATGCTCCAGTGTATGGTTGAGCTGCAGCAAAGGCAGCTGGAGCACAGACTGCCACTACAGCCCCTGTGTAACCAACCGCCCTCCTCTCCAAGTTCCATAGTCTCCACATCCAGACGCCCAAGAACGCAGTGGGGGGGGCACCGGCCAACCAGCCACTCCACCACAGAGGATTGCCCAAAAAAAAGAAGGCTGGCATTCAATAAATTTTAAAGTTGTAAACTTTTAAAGTGCTGTGTGGCATTTTCCTTCCCTCCTCCACCACCCCTCCTGGGCTACCTTGGTAGTCATCCCCCTATTTGTGTGATGAATGAATAAAGAATGCATGAATGTGAAGCAACAATGACTTTATTGCCTCTGCAAGCGGTGATCGAAGGGAGGAGGGGAGGGTGGTTAGCTTACAGAGAAGTAGAGTGAACCAAGGGGCGGGGGGTTTCATCAAGGAGAAACAAAGAGAACTTTCACACCGTAGCCTGGCCAGTTATGAAACTGGTTTTCAAAGCTTCTCTGATGCGTACCACGCCCTCCTGTGCTCTTCTAACTGCCCTGGTGTCTGGCTGCGCGTAACCAGCAGCCAGGCGATTTGCCTCAACCTCCCACCCCACCATAAACGTCTCCCCCTTACTCTCACAGATATTGTGGAGCGCACAGCAAGCAGTAATAACAGTGGGAATATTGGTTTCGCTGAGGTCTAAGCGAGTCAGTAAACTGCGCCAGCGTGCCTTTAAACATCCAAATGCACATTCTTTGCAGATACGTCACATTGACAACTCATTTAGTTTGTGGTCCACTATAGCCCGCAGATCCTTTTTAGCAGTACTACGACCTCGACAGTTTTTCCCATTTTGTAGTTGTGCATTTGATTTTTCCTAAGTTAAGTATTCTGCACTTGTCTTTATTGAATTTCATCTTTTTGAATTCAGACCAATGCCAAAATTTGTCAAGGTCATTTTGAATTTTAAACCTGCCCTCCAAAGTGCTTGCAACCCCTCTCAGCTTGGTGTCATCTGCAAATTTTATAAGCATAGTCTCTACTCCATTATTCAAGTCATTAAAGAAAATATTGGCTTGTACCAGACCCAGTACTGACCCATGCAGGACCCCACTAGATACACCCTCCCAACTGGACAGCAAACCATTGATAACTACTCGAGTACAGTCTTTCAACTAGTTGCACACCCACCTCATAGTAAATTCATCTAGACCACATTTCCCTAGTTTGCTTATGACAAGGTCATACAGAACTCAGTCAAAAGCCTTACGAATATCAAATCTACTGCTCCCCCCACCAGGTCAGTAATCCTATCAAAGAAGGAAATTAAGTTGGTTTGGCATTATTTGTTCTTGACAAATCCATGCTGACTATTCCTAATAACCCTATTGTCCTCCAGGTGCTTACAAATTGATTGTTTCATTATTTCCTTCGGTATCTTTCCAGGTATTGAAGTTAGGCTGACTGGGTCTACAAATCCCCACGTCCTCCTTTTTAAAGATAAGTACCAGGTTTGCCCTTCTCCAGTCCTCCGGGTCCTCTCCAGTCCTCCAGGAATTCTCAGAAATAATTGTCAGTGGCTCCAAGATTGCTTCATCTAGTTCCTTAAGCACCATAGGATGAATTTCATCAGGCCCTGCTGACTCAAATACAGGTTAAAGAATGTTTAGAGAAGATGTTCTTTCCCTATTTTGGTTTCTATTCCTTTGTCCTGGTTGTCAAATATTAATTGTTGTGGCGGTTCAATGACAAGATGGAACACAGCTTTTAGCAAGCAAGCGGCTGGTCTGCTAACGGGCTTCTGCCTGTCAGCTTTCCACCTTCCCCTTTATGCTCTCTCTCCCCCCGCGCATTACATTCTCCAACAGATAAAAGGAATACACTGGCTTTGTTTAACATTCTTATTTACCAATTTCTATCTACCGCATTCCTTGCTCTCGGGCCTTGAGCCCAGTCCTGGGAGGCATCCCACGGTTCATGCCATCTGGGCGAGATTCCAAGGTTGATGCCCTTGAGAGGAGCTGTGTGTGCACAGGTCCAGCACAACACTCCGGGTGTGCCCTGAATGTTGCCAAGCGCATGAACCTTGTATGAATCCTACAAATTGTGTTGAGTATCTTGTCATCAACCTTTTTAGTGAAGACTGAGGCAAAATAGGCATGAAGCACCTCAGATGAGCAAGTATGATCCAGTACAGGGCGCCATTTGGCTCATACCACCTGTACTGAAGATGTCTGCTGCCAAGACACACAGTTACTCAGTGAATGTGGGTGCAGGGTGATCAGAGTTGTTCTTAAAAATCTGCATTTTCCTACTTCCAATTGATAGATGTGACTAGACTTAGCAAAAGAAAACAATTCTGCTGCAATGTATGGTTGGTATATTTGTTTTCCTTTCACATTGGTATAGAACTAGAGTGGTGTATATAATCCCATTATAATATGGTATTCGAGGACAGGGAGTAGCAAGAGACTGTTTTATCCCTTACTCAGTAAACTGAGACTTGCCTGGATCATCTCAGAGTTTACACATTTCTTATTGTGTAACAAAATTGAATCTATAATTCTTTCTAGATGGAGTACTTGGACTCCACTCTATTTATACAGGACATTGTACAGCTCCCTGGGTTTCTCATGATTTCAGGGAAGGGTGGGAGCCTACATCTGTGTGTGGTAATCCATCAAATGGCCTCACTTGGTTTCCCCTAAGTGAGAGTTCACCAATTCACATCTTCAATTATTTATTGTGGCATTATCTTAAAATAATGAGAGTGCATAAATGGAATAAAGTTGTAAGGGATGGGAATGTGTGGGAACTGAAAGTAAAAGAGTGGTGGGAGACACCATCCATCTGGAGACACTGTAGGTTACAAAAATATGGAATCTCTCATTTATGTAAAAAATTGCACTGCACGCTATTAAGTTACTTGCAAACTGATCAGATGAACCCAAGGAAAACAAAACAGCTGATTACAATACATCCGTCATACTACTGTAATATGGTAAGTTAATACTATAGATATAAGAATACAGTTTCCAGTTTCTACCTAGAGATTTGGTTGTATTTGTTTTGCCTAGGATTTTCAAAGGAGACTGAAGGGTTCAGGCACCCAATCCCCACAGATTTCTTCAATGGGATTTGAAGCTGATGTTCCTTACTCTCTGCTACAGTTCCAGGGCAAACTGTGCTGTTCACTCCTTCAGTTCCTCTAGAGTGTACCCTTTAAGTGTCATGCCTGGCTCCCTGCACCTCACTCTGGGTGGAACCACATGGTCTAACCCAATCTTGGCTGCAGCCTTCTATTTCCTAACCGTGTTAACCTGACAGGCCCAACTGTATATAGTACCTATGAGTCCTTTTTCTCCAAAGACCTGTGAGATGGTTAAAGTAACTCAAAAACAGCTTCTTCAAAACTAAGCATTAAGTATTCATCCCCTGCCCTCCCAAAAAAGGGTACAAAAGCACAGAATAGAGAGTAAAAAAAACCAAACAAACAAAAAACAGGCCTATATGCATGGGCTTTACTCAAGAAGTCACCTTTTTGTGGCTATGAACATGGCTATTGCATTTAAGTGTTTATTTGGATGCTTATCCAGGCCGTTGGTTTACCTTTCCTTTCTATGGTTTTTTTAACATCCCCTTTTGATGTAACTCCACGGCACCCATCACACACACACACACACACACACTAATAAAATACAATAAAGATATTTCCTCGTTTACCACAGGCTCTTTTGAAAATTCTAGCTTTTATTATTTGGATTTCTCCAGTAATAATAATAAATAGAAGCGTTCAGCCATTCAGAGCTCTACAAACTCAACAAGTTACAAAACACGAAACTAAACAATAGTTTACGTCACTGACAGCCAATAGCAACAGTTTCAGCCAACTCTGAAAAACAGGAGAGACATCTTTGTTGTACCAGAAACACCTTGGCTACTTCTCTGTAAAATTTGTGCTGTGAGAATGACAATCTTGTTGAGGATCTCAGCTTTGAAGCTCCACTCTAAATGTAACAACTAAATAGTTGCTCAGAACAGAGATCTCTAGCATAGAATGGAAGCGTATAAGGATTGCTAAAGAAACTTATTTCAGAGTAACAGCCGTGTTAGTCTGTATTCACAAAAAGAAAAGGAGTACTTGTGGCACCTTAGAGACTAACCAATTTATTTGAGCATAAGCTTTCGTGAGCTACATCGATGAAGTGAGCTGTAGCTCATGAAAGCTTATTCTCAAATAAATTGGTTAGTCTCTAAGGTGCCACAAGTACTCCTTTTCTTTTAAAGAAACTGACTCTCACTGCTTTGTAACTATTGCCTTTAAAATAAAATAGAGGTTTGCTTTGCATCATGCTTTTCAAAGCTTAATAAAGTGTATATTTTCTTTAAAATTATGTAAAAAAATAAGAATTATTTCTTGGGAAGGTGAGAGATTTATTTGCAGGTTTCTTTTATTTCAGCAGCCCTTTGAAGATTCCTGACATAATTATCCTGTATTTTAGTGTGTTTTTGCACCCTTACATCTGATATTTTATTTCAGTGAAGGTTCTCTGGAGCAATGGAAACCCTGCCTACTTTCACAGTACCTGTGAAACAGGCTGATACTGCCACCTTGGGGAAGATTCTTTCCACATAGTTCAAGGATTCTGAGTGTTTGTCATATAAATTCATTTCATGTTTTCCCCGTCATACACCCGCAGGAAGACGACTTCTTAAATCTCTCTACCCATGCAGTCATAAGATCTTTCAGATGGCTCCCAGTTCAGTGGGCATTAGGATACATACTGTAGAGAAATGCCGTTTTTGTGGCGAGAAGTAGAGTTATGTTTTAGATTAATTTAGCAGTGTTTCTTTTACTTCAACATTGCTGTTTAGTATTGCCAGCAAGATGACTACAAATGAATTGAGATCCTACTCGGTCTTTGACAGGGTGCCCAGAGCCTGAATTAGCATGCAAACTCATCCTCTTCTTGCCGCTTAGCTTTATTAGGCCATATCCACACTACATAGTTTTGTCGACAAAACAGTGGAGGTGTACACACTGCCACACTCCTCCTACCGATTTAACTCTCCTGCTATGCCAACATAAGAAAACCACCTGGACAAGACGCAGAGTTATATGCGACACAGAGTCAGTGTAGACACTACATTGCTGATGTCACCTCCAGAAAATGTCCCACAATGCTCATCATGACTGCATTGGTCACCATTTTGAACTCCATGGCCCAGCAGCCAGGTACACAGGCATGTACCCCTCTCCTTTGAAAGCCCTGGGAATTTTTGAAATTCTTCTTCCTGTTTTCTCAGCATGAACCGCTCACATAGCATCTTCCCAGCTGACCATGGCAGCTCCCTGCAGCAAATACGCTCCTGCCTGGAGGACCCTGGGAGTTGTTGGATCTGCAGGGAGAGGAGGCTGAGCAGTTGCAGTTCTGCTCCAGCTGTAGGAGCTTTGATACCCACAGGCAGATTGCTTAAGGCATGGAGCTCAAGGGGTACGAGAGGGAGACACAGCAGTGTTGTGACAAGATCAAGGAGCTGAGGCAGGCATATCAGAAGGAAAGGGAGGCCAACTCCACCCCCAAGAGCCCTGTGGATACTTTGGGGAAGGGGGGCTGGAGGCAGCAGCCATGGGGTGAACTCCAAGGATGAAGTGATGGATGAGAAAGTGGAGTTGGAAGAGAATGGAGGACAGGCATTAGGACAGTCCAGTGGTGTGGTGAGCCAGTTTTTAACTGTTTTTAACTCCAGAGGGGTCTAGCCAGTCCCAGCACTTCAGCTATGGCATGCCTAATGCAGGAGAGGGGCTCTCCGGTAAGTACTTGCTGTGCTTCGATACTGCAGGAGAAATGAAGTAAAGCTTCCCCCCATATCCCAGGGTAGAAAAGGGATAGAAATAACCAATAGTAGCACTGTATGCATCTGCTTCGCATTCCTCTGTGTTGCTAAACAGAGGGGGGGCCTGTGGAAAAGTTTGTTGATGCACACTGGGATGTCCCAGGAAACCTTCAAAGAGATCTCTAGGAAATGTTCATGGAGGTACTCAGAAATCCTTTGCTGAAGTTTCCTTGGGAGGGCTGCTTTGTTCCTTCCCCCGTGGAAGGAAACTTTGCTGTGCCAATCATCAATTACATCTGCAGGCACCAAAGCAGCACACAGGTGAGCAGTATATGGACCCGGTCTGCAACCACACACGTGCAGGAGCTGTCGTTATCTTGCTCCTGAGGGTATCAGCTTCTATCACCCCTGCCTGTGGAAAACTGTGCCAGTATTCAGAATAGCGTCCCAAGGTACTCGTAATGGTCCTTCTCAAACACTCCCCTGCCCTTTGTCCTATCTTACCCCCTCCCCCTTGTGCCCAACTGAACTCACCATGGTTAGGGCTCTTGGCGTGCTGTGTGCCTGCCAAGGGAAAGTGGTGTATGTAACTTTTATGAATCAAGGCTGTGAGCGCACTCCCAATAGTGCCTCAATCTATTGTTTCTTCAGATTCTGCATATGTGGCCTTGAGTCTCCTCCTGCACACTGGCCAAATGCCTCCATCTGATAAGGAGATGAACCAGAGGATTCAGGACAACCTGCTCAGGGAGGTGCTGCAATCATCTGATGATGCTGATAGTGAGCAGACCTTGGAGAGAAGCTATCAATGGAAAACTGAGAATGGATAGCCAAGAGAACAAGGAGTAATGGTCTCAAGTTGAAGTGGGGGGGGTTTTGGTTGGATATCAGGTAAAACATTTTCACTAGGAGGGTGGTGAAGCACTGGAATGGGTTACTTAGGGAGGCGGTGGAATCTCCTTCCTTAGAGGTTTTTAAGGTCAGGCTTGACAAAGCCCTGGCTGGGATGATTTAGTTGGGGATTGGTCCTGCTTTGAGCATGGGGTTGGACTAGATGACCTCCTCAGGTCTCTTCCAGCTCTAATCTTCTATGATTCTAAGAGAAGAAACAGGCAGGAGTTGATGATTCAGCTGGTCGAGACACAGACACGCTGAAGTCCCTGACCGCACTGCACGTGGAACACATCGATGCTCACCTCCTTTTGCAGCCCATTCAGAATGGTCTTCCAGGGCCTCCCCAAACTCCCCACACACATTCCTCACATACCGCAGTATCCCGTGCGCTCCACTTTTATGACATGTTTCAAAATGACAGTTGGACATACACCCAGTTGGACATACACCCAGACAATGAATCTTTATTGATCTTTGACCCACAATGGTTGCTGCTGAAATTCATACATAGTGGCAAATCAGAGTATTTGCAGAGTACACTTAATGCACACACAGCAGTCATTACAAGGGTCATACTACAGTGCAAGAAAACAATGCCTGGCTCAATGCAAAGACATATAGAAAGACATTACTGGGACTCATTATCAAAATGCTCCTTCAAACACTCCCTCGTTGGAATAGCTCCCCATTCAGCCTCTCTAACAGCCCTGGATCTGGCTGCTCAAAAGCAGCCACCAGCCAAATCCATCTCAAGGCTCCACCTCTGCAGAAACTTTCCTCCATTACTTTCACACATATTATGCAGAGTACAGCAGGCTGCTATGACCATAGGAATATTTTCCTCACTGAGGTCTAGCTTGCCAAAAAGGGAGCACTGCAACCCTTTAATCTGCCAAAGGCACATTCAATGGTCATTCTGCACCTGCTGAGCTTGTTGAAGCACTTCTTGCTGCTGTCAAGGTTTCCAATGTAAGGCTTCATGAGCCATGGGAGCAAGGAGGAGGCTGGGTGTCCAAGGATCAGAATTGGCATTTCCACATCCCCAGTTACAATCTTCTGGTCTGGAAAAAGAGTCCCTGCTTGCAGCTTTCTATATGGGCTAGCATTCCTGAAGATAAGTGTGTCATGCACCTTCCCTGACCACCCCGCGTTGGTGTCTGTGAAACAACCCCAGTGATCCACCGACACTTTTCTATGGTATTGCAAAGTAGCCCTTTCTGTTGATGTACTCCATCGCAAGGCGGTCTAGGGTCAAAATGGGATGTGTGCAACACAGTTAGGGAATCCCATTACCACAAAGCCATCCACTATTTCCCTCACATTGCCCAGAGTGTCAGTCTTTCGTAGCAAGAGGTGATTAATGGCCCTGCACACTCACATCACTGCAACCCCCACAGTGGACTTCCCAACTCCAAACTGATTCACGACTGATCGGTAGCAGTCTGGAGTTGCCAGCTTCCACACAGTGATTGCCACTCACTTTTTCACAATTAGGGCAGCTCTTATTTTGGTGTCCCTGTGCTGCAGGGTACAGATAAACCTCACACACAGTTCCAGAAAGGTGGCTTTTCACATGCAAAAGTTCTGCAGTCATTGCTTCCAAAGCCCAGTACCGACAGTCCACTGCATGCAGCTGCTCTGTGAATGCCAGCAGTAATCTTGAATTGTTTTTTTCCATGGCATGCAGCAGGGCTGACACCACAGTGTCATGATCAGATCCACAGCTCATGAAGTACTACAGGATCAGCCATGTTGTGTTCATGATGCTCATCACAAAACTAAAGAGCAGTGCAGGATCCATGCTTTCAGACAGAGATGGTAGATGCATAGTTCACAGGTGCAACTGAAAAGCAGCATGAAACATAGTAGGAAGCCCATAGAATGATGGGTCGAAGAAAACTGCATCGTGGGATGCTGAGCCTACCCACCCCGATGCACTGTGATCTCTTCCCAGCACCCAGGAGCAAATGGTAGGGAGTTGCACAGTGGGATAGCTACCAACAGTACACTGCTCTATCTGTCGACGCATGAGCACCAACTCTGGACACACTTCACCATCACAAGGACAGTTGTGTGGATGTGCACAAACAGTTTAATTACAGCGGTGGAAGATGATCAACATAACTTACATTGACTTAATTTTGTAGTCGAGACATAGCCTTAGCAATTCAAAAGCAGTTAACATCAATCACAGCCTTCGCCTGTGTCCATTATACCCATCCTGGAGGAAACAAGCTGCAGGCTGCCACAACGAGTCAGCTGAATGTCTCAGCTTTAGGCAGGGTGCTAAGACCTGCTAACTGGATGGGTCACCAGAAGAGCTCTGACCCCACTGTTACCACGATATTGGCTAAATTGGCCAATACTACTAAAAGTATACTGCATGAGCTACAGCCAACACACAACTGATACTAGGTGCAGAAGTGGTCTGAGGGTGCGCTTCAGACCTGGGCTGTTATAGTTAGGCTAGGGTTGAGGCCAAATTAAGGCTAGAGTTTGGTTTTCACAATGCTATAGTCTCATGAATTTAGTGGAGATTGAACAATTCTTTCACTCCTAGCGATAGTCCCTCCATAGCAAGGATGGAGCATATTGGCAGGATGAGGAAGCTTGGTCTGGTGTTTCCCATACTATGGCCACTCTGTCTAAATGGAGGGTTTTAAGTTCAGATCCTCAAACATATTCTAGGCACTTAACTCCAATTGATTTTAGTGAGTTAGGTGGCAAAATATCTTAGAGGATCTGGGCCTTAGTCTCTAGGGCTGTGAAACAATCTCAGTGCATTTTTAATAGATTAAATAGGTTTCAGGTAATTTATTTTAAATCATGCTGTGAAATATTGGTAGGAACCGTGAAACGGAAGTTTAATAAGGTCATCATAAAAATACAAGAAAATGTTTGCTTTGTTCACACACATCTCTGGTATTTTATTATGCATGATTTAAAAATATGGGGAGGTGAAATTATCACTTAAACCCTCCTCACTACTCCCCAGAAAAAGAGTGCTGGTTCAACCAGTTGGTAAAAATGAAGGTAATATTTATGGAAGTCATTTTCAAGTGGTCCCCAGGGAAACCAGACCTCAAAACTGCAGGCAAGTAAAAGGAAGTTAATGGGCGATGCTGATTATTGGACAGACTTCTCAGGTACAAATGAGGATTTCTCAGTAATAGATTAACTAGAGTATCAGTGCGTATCAGTCTCTGTGTGGTACACTACCGTTGTCAGTTTCAAAGTTCACATTGAAAACCAGCAGAGTCTGAATGAAGTGCGGGTAGAGGAAGACTTAAGGGAAAGTGAGGTAAGTGACACAGTGAAACAGACAAGTTATGAATTTAAGAACGGGGTGGGCGGAGAGGGGGTGGAATCAGCAAAAATCAGTGATAAAAAGCAATACTTAATACTGTAGAGAAGCGTATGCAGCCATCTTGCTGTGATTTTCCTGTGTTGATCTGCATCCCTGTGATTGATTTTCAAAGGTTCTGAGCATGTGTGGCTCCCTTTGACTTCAGTTGGTGGTGGGGACCCTTGGCACTTCTGAAAATCCAGTTCATGGTGACAAACAGTCCCAGGTAATAGGGACAGCAGTTGGTGTTTAAAAATAAACACTTTCCTAAACAGGTTTAATGAATCTGAAGTGGGTAAGGGGAGATTATTAATTCAACTATCCCAATTTTCTCTGTTCATTTTCAGTGAAATTAATAAAGTGCCTGTTTTCCTAGGTTTTTCCATAATGATTAGACAGCTATTCCCCCCTTCATTAATATGAATTAGAAAGTTCAATATCTGTACTTCAATCATCAGAGGATGGATTCATCCTTCAGGCATTTGTTAACTATCGCCACCTGTAAGATCTAGTGCCTCCTGTAAAATGAGGACTAGTTAAAATTACCTCTTGAACAGGTACAACAGAGCCTAAATAAATATACAATGTTGGGTGATGGACTTTCTAAAAATATTCACTGAATATGAATTCTAGGAATATGCCCATTAAATATCACAGTCCTTTAAACAATGCTTGTGAAGTTTCTAGTGTCACTGCTTACCTAGACCAACACTTTATTCCCAAATATGGGCACTGTCTTTTTTGACATGTCCCTGAAATCCTAATTATTTTAAACTATAAAATGTATGTAAAGTCCTTTTGAGACAATCAGTGGTCTGGATCCAGGTAGTAAAGGCTCTTAAGACACTGCATTATTTTAAATTAATAGGCACTATAAAGAGGAGCTGTCTTTTTAGTGGTTATATTTGTGTATGTATACATTGAAAATAATTAATTAGTTGTCTGTCCTCTCTGTCACCATCAATCATCACCATCACCTCTCATCTTTCCCTTCCCCGGGTCCTAAGCGATTCTAGATTTGTAGAGCACCAATGTATCATGCAGCGTTGTTGTAGCAGTGTTGGTGCCAGGATATTAGAGAGGCAAGGTGGGCGAGTTAATATCTTTTACTGGAAACTTCTGTTGGAGAGAGAGAGAGAAGCTTTCGAGCGTACACAGAGCTCTTCCTCAGATCTGGGAAATGTACTCAGAGGGTACGTCAACATAGAAACTAGATACCTTCTGGCTCGCGGTGCTCAGTCTGCGGCGCTGTTGTATAGCTGTGTAGACTTCTGGGCTCCAGCCAGAGCCCAGACTCTGGGACCCTGCAAGGGGGAAGGGTCCTGGAGCCCAGAAGTCTACACACCATGAAACAGCCCCACAGCCCAAGACGACTGGCTTGTGCCAGCCATGGGTTTCTCTTTGCTGTGTAGACATTCTCAGAGTGTCACAGGTGGAACACATTGTTTATTATAAGTACAGTAACTCCTCACTTAAAGTCATCCCGGTTAACATTGTTTCGTTGTTAGGTTGCTGATCTATTAGAATGGGGTGGGCAAACTTTTTGGCCTGAGGGCCACATCGGGGTTCCCAAACTGTATGGAGGGCCGGGTAGAGAAGGCTGTGCCTCCCCAAACAGCATGGCCTCCGCCCCCTATCCACCCACTCCCACTTCCCCTGACTGCCCCCCTCAGAACCTCTGACACCCCCCCCCCAACTCCTTGTCCCCTGACCATCCCCTCCCTGGACCCCCCACCTCTAACTGCCCCCCCGGGACCCAACCCCTATCCAAGCCCCCCTGCCCCCGACTGCCCAATCCCTATCCACCCCCGCACCCCCTGTCAGGCCCCCCGAAACTCCCACGCCTATCCAACACCCTATTCCCCGGCCCCTGACTACCTCCCCCAGAACCTCTGCCCCATCCAACCGCCCCCTATCCCCTGACTGCCCCCCGGGACCCCTTGCCCCTTATCCAACTCCCCCCCCCGCCCCCTTACCATGCTGCTCAGAGCAGCAGGACTGGCAGCCGTGCTGTCCAGCCAGCACAAGCCACACTGGGGGGAAGGGGGGGGGGGAGATGGACCACAGGAGGGGAGGGGCCAGGAACTAGCTTCCCCAGCCAGGAGTTCAAGGGCTGGGCAGGATGGTCCTGCGAGCCGGATGTGGCCCATGGGCTCTAGTTTGCCCACCTCTGTATTAGAACATACTTATTTAAAGTCACGCAATGTTCTGTTATAAGGTTGTTTGGCTCACCCCGCTCCGCCCGCCTATTCCAGCTGGGGAGTGGGCAAGCCCTCGATCCCGCTCCCCAGCAGGAGCGCTGGGCAGGCAGAGCAGGTCAAGTACCCATGTCCCAACCCTGCTATGCTCCTGTCTCAATTGAGTTTCACAATCATCATTTGTGAGTACAGTATTAAATTGTTTAAAACTTATACTGTATATGTACATGATGTCTTTTGTCAAGTGAAAAAAAATTTCCTTGGAACCTAACCTTTCCTATTTACATTAATTCTTATGGGGAAATTGGATACGCTTAACATGGTTTTGCTTAAAGTAGCATTTTTCAGGAATATAATTACAATGTTAAGCAAGGAGTTACTGTAGTTAACACATATTTCAAGGGACCATTCAAGATGAAGTAGCCTGTTAACACGACAAACTTCAACCACCTGTCCATTAAAAACTCTGGAAACACCGACACCAGCAAAGAAAAAAGCAAAAGCTTGTCTCTCTCACCAACAGAAGTTGGTCCAACAAAATATATTACCTCACCTACCTTGCCTCTCTAAAATGGATTAGACAAATTTCTGTAGTTCCAACCTGAAGAGTCTGGAATGTTGGCCATGGCAGATGTTGCTATGCCAGCATCACCCTGGAAAGGGGCAGAGGGCACCTGTTCTGGAGTGTTTGTTCTGGAACTGGAACCCCTTCTGGATCCCTCTCTACTGACAGCTTTGGGACAATTGGTGACCTGTGGTAATGCTCAAGTGTGTAACTCCAAACAGTTGTTTGACAGAGGGGAGACAAAGGTGAAGACAGAGCTCAGAAATTGGCTGCTGGAACAGCATGTGAGCTACCTGCGTGGTAGAGGACATGCTCCCTACGTTTTGTGGGGTTTGAGCTGCTTCCTTCATGCCATCAGGTTTCTAGGGCTTGATGTTGGTTTAACTCAGAAAACACAGCTACAGAACCTACTCCTCTCCCCTCTGTTCTCTCCCTGTCACCATCTCCTCTGTAATCCCTCTCCCACCCCCTTCCCCATTGTTCTCTCCTTAGTTGGACTGTTTCCCCTACATTGGTCACTTGTGCTCCCTAGTTTCTCTCAGCTCCCTCCTGATTCTCTTGATATGGGAGATCTGCTGATGTGGGACAACTGCTATGGCACTTCAATCTGGGTTCCCTATTTGTGGATAGCAAGAGTGGACAGTGGGTACAGAGGAATGCTCCTTGGGGTCAGCCAGAGGTACTTCTCTGATTGGCACTTGACTCCCCACACTGCCGAAGTGCTTCAGTCAGAGCAAGTCAAAGTGCTTCAAGGTGCAGTTCTTATGGTTTACTGGTTATTTCTGAAAGTTGCTTTGGTATCACCCAGCTAAAACAGCTATTAATAGTATTTGTTCTGGATTTGCTGAAACAGGTGTGCGGACAAAGGCAGATACAATGTCTGACACCGATGAGATGACCATCAATCTTCTCTTGGTTGGAAGGACCCAGAGTGGCAAAAGTGCTGCTGGGAATAGCCTTCTGGGCAGCTCTGACTTTGACAGCCATCTATCCCCAAGCTCTGTGACCACATGCTGCAGTCTCGGATGCAGCTGCCGCATCTCAGGCTTCACACGCCGAAATGGCTACGAGCTAGCCCTGCGGGTTCATGTCATGGACACTCCAGGGTATCCTCACAGCAGCCTGAGCAAAGAAGAGGTGCGGCAAGCGGTGAGGGCAGCTCTGGCTCAGCACTTTGGAGAGGAGGGCCTTCACCTAGCACTCTTGGTCCTGAGAGCTGACTTGCCTCTTTGTGAAGAAGAAAATCACACAATTCAGCTAGTCCAGGTAAAAAATTCTCTACATCCTGGCAACTCTGTTGTTTTTAGAACTAGGAACCCTCAAATGGTATCAGCTGAAGTAGAAAGGAGACAGGTAGGTGCAGTTCCCACACCCACCTCTCCCTCCCTCCCACAGCCTAGGCTTGTTCTAGCTAAAACTCAGTAGCATTTCTGTGCTGCAGACAAACTTTTCATTTTAAATTTGATGGAAGAAAGTTAAACACGGAACAGGTGGCCAAGTATTATTCAGTTAATTATAGGAGGGCTAAGCAGAAAGGGGCCTGTGAGTCTGGTTTACCATTAAGAATGTTTTTCTCCCCCATCCCGCCCCCATAATAGGATTTACATGTATTGCCTTTTGAGGTTTATTATCAAGGACCCAGACCTGTTGAGAAGAAATGCTACTTTAATCATCTGCAACTAGAAGCTAAATGAACTACATGCAAAGAACTACATTAACATGGGGTGAATTAAGGTGTTTTAAATTGCACAAAACCCAGAGGAACTTCAAAAACTAAAACTTTCCACCAGCACCTTAACTCTGCCACCTAAAACACATATGCATTTTCCAAGAATTGTACTTGGTGAATGTTAAGTTTGTCAATGTTTATATAATAATTGGTAGCTAAAATAAGAGGAACGTTTGATCAAAGCCACTGCTATTTTAGTCAGACAGTAGAACCTCAGAGTTATGAACACCAGAGTTACAAACTGATGGGTCAATCACATACCTCATTGGAACCAGAAGTATGCAATCAAGCAGCAGCAACAAAAAAGCAATACAGTACCATGTTAAGCATAAACTATTAAAAATAAAGGGAAAGTTATAAAAAAATCTGACAAGGTAAGGAAACTTGGTTTTTTGTTTAAATTAAGATGTTTAAAAGCAGCATTTTCTTTCTGCATAGTAAAGTTTCAAAGCTGTATTAAGTCAATGTTCAGTTGTAAATGTTTCAATGAACAACCATGTTCAGAGTTACGAATAACCTCCATTCCAGAGGTGTTTGTAACTGAGGTGCTACTGTACTACTATTCTGCTTTTTTATAGCAGTTGTCATCTGATCTTCTCAAAGCACTTTACAAATAAAAAAAAAATTGTCAAAACTCCCCTGTGAGGTAGAGGTTATTCCCATTTACCAGATAAGGAAACCACAGATAGAGATATTAAGTGAATTGCCCACGGCCCCCACAGGTACCTTGTAGGTAGAACTGGGAGTATAGCTCAGATCATCTACCTCTCTTATAATACCAATAGTGTTCAAAGCTAAGCAGGGAGTAATATACTTTACATTTCTTTAGCAACTTTCCTCTGGTGGGGATTCACTATAACAAATGAGTGTTTCAATCCCTTGCGCTGGGATGGAGACTCCTCCTTCTCCTTTGTAGGTGGCTGAAATTCACCCAAAAGTTGCTGACACTTAGCAACAACAACAAGAACGGTCACTCACCTTCAAACTGTTGTTCTTCAAGATGTGTTGTTCATGTCCATTCCAAAACAGGTGTGCATGAGTGCATGGCAGCTGGAAAACTTTTCCCCTAGCAGCATCAGTCAGGTCAGCCTGGGTGCCCCTGGAGTCACGCCTTCAGGGTGCTCAATATAGACCCCAGCTCACCTGCCACTGCCTCAGTTCCTTCTTGCCGGCTACTCCAACAGAGGGGTAGGAGGGTGGGTATTGGAATGGACATGAACAACACATCTCGAAGAACAGATACAAGAAGGTGAGTAACCATTTTTTCTTCTTTGGGTGCTTGTTCACGTCAGCTCCAATCAGGTGACTCACAAGCCTGAGTTCTGGAGGTGGGATCTGAGTCATCCACTGATTAGAGCACTGCTCTTTCTAAAGGCCTGTGGGGTGATTGCGTAGTGCATGGTGAAAGTGCGTATGGAGGACCATGTCACTGCTCTGCAGATTTCTTGGGTGGGAACCTGTGCCAGGAATGCCATTAAAGAAGCCCGAGCCCTGATGGAGTGCGCAGTGATCGGGGAAGCAGGTACACCTGCCAGGTTGTAGCACTCATGGATGCAGGACGTGATCCATGACGAAATCCGTTGAGAAGACAAAAGAAGACCTTTCATTCTGTCCACCCCTGCCACAAATAACTGGATGGACTTTTGGAACGGCTTTGTTCTCTCAACGTATAAGGCTATTGCACTGCAGACAGCCAACGAGAAGCCTTTGCTCCCTGCCGCTCAAGTGCAGCTTAGGCTAGAACACTGGGAGGAAGATGTCCTGGTTCACGTACAACTGGAAGACAACCTTTGGGAGGAAAGCTGGGTGAGGCCTGAGCTGAACCTTGTCCTTACAAGAACACAGTATAAGGAGCTTCTGATATTAGGGCCTTGAGCTCAGACACCCTCCTGGCTGAGGTTATTGCTACCAAAAATACCACCTTGTATGAGAGCAGGGAGCACATCGCCAAAAGGTTCAAAGGGCCGACCCATGAGTCTGGAAGGGACCAGATTAAGGTCCCAAGCCCGGACAGGCTGTCGGGACCTTTAAGAAAATGGCTGACCACAGGATTAGCAAAGACCGAGTGGCCCTCTGCGCCTGGGTGGAAGGTCGAGATGGAGGCCAAGTGGACCCTTATTGATGAGATGGAGAAGATATTAGAGTATAAGTGGTACAAAGGCAAGCGTCGGGGATGAATGGTACTGCGCAGACCAGATTGAAAATCTCTTCCTTCCACTTGGCAAGGTAGGTGGCTGTCATGGAAGGTTTGCTACTGCCAAGGAGGACTTGTCTAACCAGGTCTGAGCAGAAGAGCTCCATCAGGTTCAGCCATGGAGCTTCCACGCCATGAGGTGCAGCGACTCAAGCTTTGGGTGTTGGAGACGGTGAGGATCCTGTGTTAGTACATCTGTGAAGAGCAGCAAGGTGAATGGAGCTTCCACGGACATTTCCAGGAGTAATGTGTACCAGTCCTGGCGGGGCCAGTCTGGAGTTATCAATATGACCGAGGCTTGTTCCCACTGTATCTTGAGGAGCACCTTATGGATGAGAGGGATAGGTGGAAATGCATATAGGAGATGGCCTCCCCATGGGAAGAGGAATGCATCTATGATGGAGCCTGGGCTGTGATTCAGGAAGGAGCAAAACTGCTGGCACTTCCTGTTGCATCATGTGGCGAACAGGTCTATCCGGGGAAAACCCCACTGATGGAAGATTGAGATCGCAACTTCCGGGCAAAGGGACCACTCGTGGCCATGGAACGACCTGCTGAGATAGTCCGCCAACTCATTCCGTACTCCAAGGAGATACGATGTTTGCAGATATACTAAATGCTCTACACAGAAGTCCCACAGCATGAAGGCTTCCTGGCACAGGAGGGAGGAGCATGCACCCTCGTTTGTTCACATAAAATGTTGCTGTGGTGTTGTCTGTCATAACTAATACATCTCACTGTCAAGTGGGCTCAGAAACTCTGGCATGCCAGGCAGACTACTCTCAGCTCTCTGACACTGATGTGGAAAGCGAGTTCCACCTGAGACCATAGGCCTCATGTCCTGAGGTCTCCCAAATGTGCCCACCAGCCCAAGACTGACGCATCCATCACTAGCAAGAGAGACGGCTGGTGAAGGGGACCCCTGCACATACTACTTGTGGGTCGAGCCACCACCGGAGGGAGTAGAGTACCGGACAAGGTAGGGTTACGATCTTATCCAAGCTGTCCTGGACTGGCCAATACTCTGAGACTAGACATGACTGAAGAGGTCGAAGTCTGAGTCTGGCATGCTGTATTATGTAGGTACAAGCCACCATGTGCCCCAGGAGCTTCAGGCAATTCCTTGCTGTGGTGGTGGGAAACTGCCAGAGACCTTGTATGATGTCGCTGAGGGACCGAAACGTTGCTTCTGGGAGGCATGCCCTGGCTTGAGTCAAGTCTAGTACTGCCCCTATCTGCTGAACCGGGGACAGAATTGATTTTCCCTCGTTCAGAAGGAGGCCCAGTTCATCGAACGTCATTCTTAAGAAGTCAACTTGTGCCTCCACTTGAGACCTGGATTGGCCCTTGATAAGCCAGTCGTCGAGGTACGGGAATACCTGTACCCGCCATCTGCACAGGAACATGGCCACAACTGCCATGCACTTGGTGAACACTCGAGGTCCTGCCAATAGGCTGAATGGGAAGACTGTGAACTGGTAGTGGGTGGTGTTCACCACAAACCTGAGGTATTTTCTGTGGGACAGAATTATTGCTCTGTGAAAGTACACATCCTTCAAGTCAAGAGTGGCATACCAGTTTCCTGGATCCATTGAAGGGATGATGGAGGCCATAGAGACCATGCAGAACTTGAGCTTCTTCATGAACTTGTTGAGTTCTCGCAGGTCTAGGATGGGCCTGAGCCTTCTTTTGGCTTTCGGTATTAGGAAATACCGAGAATAGAAACCCTTGCTCTTTTGCTCCTGAGGAACCTCTTCCACTGCTCCTAGTGAAAGGAGTGAGTGCACCTCCTATATAAGGAATTGCTCATTAGAGAGATCCCTGAAAGACAGGGAAGGGATGGTGGAAGGGCGGGGTGGGGGTGCACAGAATTGGATGGAGTATCCCCTGTCTACCATGCAGAGCACCCAGCAGTCTGAAGTGATATGGGACCATGCACGGTAGAAAGGGGACAGTGAGAACGAAAAGGTAAGGTGGGGTAGATCCAGTTCTTGTCCTGGTGTGCTATGCTCAACTGCATCTTCAAAAGGCCAGTCTGGGGCCGGAAGGTGGTTTCGGCTGGCCAGAACCCTGCCCTGAGGATGGATGCAGCCTTTTTTTGCCACTCCTATTCCTCCTCCAAGGAGCGTCCTGCCCATTCTGCAGTTGGTAGAACTGTGATGGAAGCTGCGGCCGGAAATGCCTGTGCTGAGTCGCAGGAGTATGGAGGCCCAAGGACTGGAGGGTGGCCTTCTAGTCCTTTAAACTGTGGAGTCTTTTATTTGTTCTCTCAGAAAAGAGGGCTGAACCCTCAAAGAGGAGGTCCTGAATGGTTTGTTGGACCTCGTGGAGGAGACCCAAGACCTGCAACCAGGAACTCTTCCTCATTGCCACCTCTGTGGCCATTGCGTGGGAGGCAGCGTCTGCCCCGTCCAACACCGCCTGTAGGGAAGCTCGTGCAATTAGTTTCCCTTCCTCCACCAGTGCAGAGAATTCCGCATGGGAGTCCTGTGGCAGCAGCTCCGCAAACTTGGCCTTCGCACTGCAGGTGTTATACGAGTATCTGCTCATGAACAGAATGACTGCCTCAAAAAAAAAAAAAAAAAGAGACACAAGACGACGTTGGCAGACTTGGGGCAAGAATCCCAAACATTTGGTTCTCAATCCCATGCTTTAATCTAAATCTAATTTAATTTAAAATAAACCACAATGGTTTCACAATAGAAAACTGTTAGCGAGTCACCATATATTTGCTTTGACTACAGTAATTTCTGCTCAGGCAGGACTAACTTTTTTTTGGAGTGGGGAGGGACACGGCTAAAAGTTAAATTATTTTCTGTTCTTCACAGACAACTAACTGAAAATGATTTTTTCTGGATTTCTAGGGGAAAAAATAGTTTTGGGGGCGTACTGCGGCTGGGGGAGGTTGCAGAGAGAAGAAATTCCTTTCCTTTGAACTTTTCCACTGGAAATTTCTCAAATACTTCTCATATGAATGAGCTTCTTTGAAAGTCGGCCAGCGGGTAAACATTGATCATCATTTTCATAGTGTCTATACCGAGCACTATAGGAATGAACTTTCTAAAGAGATACATGATGTTACTCTGACCTAGTAGAGAAAAATCAAGCTCCCAATACCAGGTGCTTTTGGGATAAGGCCCACAGGCAAGGAAAAGGAGAAATGAATCAGAATTCTTTGTATTAGCCTTTCTATGTGCTATTGGCTGACTAAGTCTCTCTGTTGGAAAGGAGATGAAAGATGTTAGGAGATAAGCAAATAGAAGATGATCCTGCCCTCCCCTCCCCCATCTGAATTGAAACCTACTACTTTTGTTTCATGTTTCTGTTATAATTATGGCTCACAGTTGATACAATGGTTAGCTATTTATTTCTAAAAGCCCAGATGTTATGATATCATCAACAAAACAGGGCAAGGCAGCTAGCTGGATCTTGGGGAAACGTTCATATTCGGAACAATAATGTTTATACTTTAACTAACTGTCCCAGAAGGACACTGGGACCATGAAAACCTTTTAGCAATCAGCAACAATTCTTGATAAGTCACAGCAATCCTCTCTATATCAGAGGTCGCAGATTGATAAACCACCTAGAATATATTTACACCTTTCTGGATTTTCATTCTATTGGTGTGGTCCTGTGAACTGGGCACAGGACTCAGGGCCAGAAATTCCCAAATTCTAATATTGACTTCCCCGCTCACTTGCCTGACCCTAAGCAAACCACATAACCAACAAAATTAATAGGCAGCTACTTTAAAACAAACAGAAGGAAGTACTTGTTCACACAATGCGCAGTCAACCTGTAGAATTCATTGCCAGAGGATGTTGTGAAGGCTAGAAGTATAAATTGGTTCAGAAAAGAATTAGATAGCCATTGATGGGCCTGTCCTCCATTAGGTTATTAGTCAAGATGATCAGGCATGCAACCCAATGCTTTGGGTGTCTCTAAAGTTCCAACTGCCAAAAGCTGGGACTAGATGACAAGGGATGGATCACCCAATAATAGCCCTGTTCTGTTCATTCTCTCTCAAACATCTGGCACCAGCCACTGTTGGAAGATAGGCTAGTGGGCTAAATGCATAGGCACTGATTCAGTGGGTGCTCCAGGGCTGGAGAACCCACGGGGAAAAAATGGTGGGTGCTGAGCACTCACCAGCAGCCTCCCCATCAGAACCTCCCCCACCAGCACCTCCCGCCCGCCGCCGAGCCCAATCAACTGATCGGCACCTTTTCCCACCCACCGCAAACAGCTGTTTCGCAGCATACAGGAGGCTGGGAAGGAGGCAGGGAGGAACGAGGACGTGGCATGCACAAAGGAGGGGGCAGAACTGGGTGGGAAGAGGCAGCGGTGGGGTGGAGACAGGAAGAGACAGGGCAGGGGTGGGGCCTTGAGTCACAGCCAGGAGTCAAGCACCCCACGGCACTTTTGAAAGTCGATGCTTGTGGCTAAATGGATTGTTGGTCTGACCCTGTTCTTATATTCTATCCTCTGTAATTCCCCACCCCTCTTTGTAAAACTGGAATGATGCTTATCCACACATTGCCCCAGGTGGACTGAGAATTCATAAGTTAATATTTTAAAGCATTTTGAAAATGCAAAGCGCAAGTATATTTCCCTCCATCACACAACAAATATGTTCAGCATGCTATAAATTCTATGCAAAAATGCATTAAGTAACTAATTTGGGAACTTTTCCTTGAAATTTATATTTTACGTGTAAGAAATGGCAAAATTGACCCATCACTATCAACATGCTAGGGCTTTTTATCTTCCTAAGTACAGCAGAATATAAGGAGGTCATGTTCCAGCAGTTAGACCTACACATAGGCAGCACGTAATGGAGGCCAGGGGAAGCTAAGCCTCCCCACACCTCATGCTATCAGAGGGTGGGAGGGCATGGCAGATTTGGGGCCCCCTGAAAAATCTCCCCCTGCCACAGACCCAGGGCTGGAGGAGCTCTTGTTTTGGGTTACCAACTTTCTAATTGCACAAAACTGAACACCCTTGCCCCAGCCCTTCCCCGAGGCCCCACCTGACCACTTCTGAGCCCCCCCAACCCCCACTCCAGCCCCCTGCCAGTTGCTCTCCCTCTCCCACCCTCACTCACTTTCACTGGGCTGGGGTATGGCAGAAGGTGAAGGCTCCAGCTATAGGCTCTGGGGTGCAGGAGGGGGTTCCAACCTGGGGGAAGGGGTTGGGGTGCAAGTGGTTGTTTGGGGTCCGGGAGGGAGGCAGCATGCAGGAGGGGGCTAACCTCCCCAGTGGGAAGCATCAGCCACCACTTATGGATCTACACATTTCTTTTATTTAGGTGTTATATTTCCTCTTACCAGCATAAAGGCCATATGATTGCTAGTGAAGTAGGAAGGACACAGTCACACACACATTGCACCATAACTACAGCTGCAGTTATTGAAATATAAACGCCTACTGCTTTATTTACATTAGCGATGTTCATATATGTTCACAAGGCAATATAAAAAGACCCTTGCACTCTCCAGTCCCCACATAGCAGAAGTTGATTTCTCTCCCTCTCCCCAGTCCTTTAGTCAATAGCAAATGCCTATTTGCTTACTCTAAGAGAGAGAGAACAGTAAAGCATTTTCCTTAGTTGTTAATAATTATCCAGTTAATAATTATGGCATAGAGCAGTTAATATAATTGACAGAATTGCACATTAGTGTTGCACCTGTGACATTTTTATTTTAAAATGCGATTTAAAAAATTTAATTTGAAAGGTAAAACTTTGCCCTCTACTACAGCATGCTTCTGCAGCTACCCAATGTGCCCTACTACCTAGCCCATTTGGAGCTGCAGCCAGAACCAGCACTGTGGCAGAGCTGGAGGCAGAGGGGCTAGGTGCACTCCTGCCTGCAGGCCGTGCCATCCCCCGCCCCAGGTTTGGGATCACTGCTTTAGATTATAATTGGAATGGCTTGAAGCTGCCTATGTTGACAGTAGTTACCTAACAGCTGCCCAGTCACCTACATCAAAAACTATAGCTCAGTCCAAGTTCTCTATAGAAAGGTAACCAAATCCAGGTTAACATTTATAAGTACTGTTCTATTCTACGTCTTGAACCAGAAGCTTCCAAACTTTTTTCATTTGCGGACCCCTAAATAATTTCAACTGGAGGTATAGACCCTTTTCAAATCTATTGTCAGTATATATAGTTGAATTCTGTTCAATCACTTTTCAGCTTAAGCCTTTCACAGACCCCTTAAACAACTCCACGGACCACTGGTTGAGAAATACCGGAATAGAGGTTCTGGCCTATTGTTTTTCCTAGCTCCTCCCACTTCTGATATTTTTCTAGCAGTCTCCCACCCATAACTGTTTTTAGTTATGTTAATTATCTTACCACATGGCTTAGGAGAAATAACTGGAAGTTAAGGTTTATTGTCTGCAACTTAGATTCAGACCTGGGTATTGCAGAGACTGCCCTATAGATTGTCCTTTCTGGGAAATTGATTAATATAAAGAGTTCACATTACATCTGACAGCTGCCTTCTAAGCTGTTGACTGTAAGTTGGTGTTGGCTTGACTATGATCATAGGCTCTTGCTGAACATTTCCAGGTGTATTGGAGCAATTGCTCATCACCCCAAGAGCTCTTATTCATTATACTTTTCAGACATCCATCTTGTTTATCCAGATGCTCAATGAGTGCATTAGACAATGGGAAGGGTTAATAAGAAGGCATGTTCTGAGGTGTAAATTCACTTTAAAAATACAGTATTTGAAATTCATTAATTTTACATTCACATTTCATGTGACCTGTTTTCTGAATACATAAAATACCAAAATTCATAAAGTGAATAATTCAACTTCACTGAAAAAGGAGTCAGCTCTAAAAAAAGGGAGCGTGGCTGACACAACCAAGTATTTCATACTGACCTAGGATTTTGACTGCCTCTCCATTTCCCACCGTACCCAGGCTGTAAGCACCTCCCAGGAAAATAAGATTGGCGTAGCATGATCCCTATGAGATTTCATTAAGTCTTTTGCTCTCCTCTTTTCTCAGAATATAGGAAACTGTTTGCAATAGGTTTTATTTTGTAAGATGGGAGTGGCAACTGTTGTAAACGTTGTTATGGCTGTGGTGGAAAATCTTTAATCAGAGAGAAAGCTTCTGCAATATGATCTAAAAGGTACCAGACTCTGGATTAGATTCAATGCTCCTGAATGCTGAGAAGATATGATAACTGGCCCTGTGGATATGGGGAAAGCAGTGGACATGATATATCTTGACTTTAGAAAAGCTTTTGATAGTTTCCCACAATATTCTTGCCAGCAAGTTAAAAAAGGTATGGATTGGATGAATGGACTATAAGGTGGATAGAAAGCTGTCGAGATCATCGGGCCCAAAGGGGAGTGATCAACGGCTCGATGTCTAGTTGGCAGCCAATATCTAGTGGAATGCCCCAGGGGTCCGACCTGGGGGCCGTTTTGTTCAACATCTTCATTAATAATCTGGACGATGGGATGGATTGCACCCTCAGCAAGTTCGCGGATGACACTAAACTGAGGGAGAGATAGATATGCTGGAGGGTAGGGATAGGGTCCAGAGTGACCTACACCAATTGGAGGATTGGGCCAAAAGAAATCTGATGAGGTTCAACAAGGACAAGTGCAGAGTCCTGCACTTAGGATGGAAGAATCCCATGCACTGCTACAGGCTGGGGACCGACTGGCTAAGCAGCAGTTCCGCAGAAAAGGACCTGGGAATTACAGTGGATGAGAAGCTGGATATGAGCCAACAGTGTGCCCTTGTTGCCAAGAAGGCTAATGGCATATTGGGCTGCATTAGTAGGAGTGTTGCCAGCAGATCAAAGGAAGTGATTATTCCCCTCTATTTGGCACTGGTGAGGCCACATCTGGAGTATTGCGTCCAGTTTTGGGCCCCCCACTATAGAAAGGATGTGGACAAATTGGAGTCCAGCAGAGGGCAACAAAAATGATTAGGGGCTGTGGCATATAAAATTTGTGAGGAGAGGCTGAGGGAACTGGGCTTATTTAGTCTGCAGAGGAGAAGAGTGAGGGGGGATTTGATAGCAGCCTTCAAGTACCTGAAGCGGGGTTCCAAAGAGGATGGAGCTTGGCTGTTCTCAGTGGCAGATGACAGAACAAGAAGCAATGGTCTCAAGTTGCAGTGGGGGAGGTCTAGGTTGGATATTAGGAAAAACTATTTCACTAGGAGGGTGGTGAAGCACTGGAATGGGTTACCTAGGGAGGTGGTGGAATCTCCATCCTTAGGGCTTTGTCAAGCCAGGCCTTAGAAACCTCTGGCTGGGATGATTTAGTTGGGGATGGTCCTGCTTTGAGCAGAGGGCTGGACTAGACGATCTCCTGAGGTCTCTTCCAACCATAATCTTCTGATTCTAATGCTCTTTCCACAGGCAGATTCCCATGACCAAGCATTCCTTATAATCAACTCTTCTGTGTCTTGTTCTGGGCTTTGGTGGACTTCATCCCAGAAGAACAGAACTAATTTGACTATCATAAATGGTGATGTGGTCTCTAGCTGTAGATGGTGCTTGACACGGTTCATCATACATAAAGGGTTCATATTTAAGAAACATAGGGTAGATAGGAAAGATGTATATAAGAAAAACATTTATATTTCTAATGACACTATGTATTAAGAATTCAGACCTCACTGATTTTTTGAAACAAAATCAACTAATCAACCTAATTATTACAGCACTTTAATCTGATTTAAAACCGTAACTTTCAGTATTTACACAATATTGGGACACTTGATGCAATTTGGCTGGCATAATTTATGTTCCACACACACCTAAATACTCCCTATTGAACATGATAGTCTTTACTTTGTGCCAATATATTGTAAATTGTTGCTGTGTGAAGTTAAACCACTCATGCATATCACATCACCTTGAGAAGTGGCTGCATTTCCATGGTGGGTGAAGAAATTCTTCTATATCAACTGTGTATAACACAGAGTTCCTTTAAGGCACCAATACCAAGATCCAAAGTGACAATTCTTAACCACATGAATTCAAATTAGTTTTCTCTGAAAATTTACATACCAATCCCACTTCAGGAACAGGCTGGGTTCTCAAACATACCTTCAAGGAGCAAGACTGCATGATGTTTTCTACCTCTAATTTCTAAAATAACCTAAGCTACTAAGTTACTTGATAAAAGCCTATTGGAGCATTCATATTTGGATTTTTAAGAATAAAAACTGTATTTGTCTTACCTGTTTCATGATCACAGACTATTTATGTTAAAAATACTAAAAAATTAGAGTTCTCAAAATACAAGAAATTAAAGACCGGAGTCTGTAAAGCATTGGGCCTTGAATCTTTTAGATTTAAGCTCTTACAGCAGAAATTGATGCCTCGGTTCTATGGACTAGATATAAAATAATGGACTAGAATTCCTTACGTTCCCTCAATTTTGGCTGTACATTGTAGTCTTATCTGCAAGCATAGCCCCCAGAGTTCGTACACAGCATCACTGAGATTAACAGGACTTTGCAATGGCAAGAAGATGTTGATGCAAGATACGGCCTTGCATGTCCCGCGTTGCGGACACCTTTGCCTAAATTACATTTTAGTATCAGGTGCTTTTGAAATAAAAACCCAAATGAATAATGTACGCTACAAGCATAAATTTGCTCTTGCATCACCCACTTTGCATACTTATTTGAAAGAATATTGTCAAGAGTTTTTTTTTTTTTTTTTTCAAATTTTCCTTTATTTACCAGTAACTCCTGGAAGATTAAAACTGAATAGCGTTTTCCTTGTAGTGTCACCATGTTAGCAACCATTTTACTGTATGGATGCTAACAGGTGCAGGGGGGACGAAAGAGCAATGAAGCAGCAAAAGCACACAAAGAATTATATTGACATGCTGAACGGATAAGAAAATAAAGGTGTCACATTTTGAGTCTGATTCTTGAGTGTACTTTTAAACAAAATGTGCACAGTAAATACAATTTACTGTAAAACAATGAAATGCAAATCAACCAAAAAGAAAACTTACAATTAATTGTATAGGCAATGAGCTTTAAAGGATTTCATAAAAACAGACCCAACTGAGCTTCATTTAAAAAGGGAACATAAGCCTCAATTAGCAACCCTACCAGGGAAAGTTGTTGTTTCTCCCCTCATCTATGATTTTACATTAAGAAAAGGGATAGGAACACTATTTACAGATATTTGAGTCCATCATACTATATTAACAATTCTCAACTGTATTTTTAGTATTGCTTGGCATCAGATTATGCTTTCACAAACACAGTGTGAATGTCTTACATAATCAACTTTCATATCTTAGTAGGAAAAGATAACTGTTCCTGTATTTCAGAAGCCTTTGTGGGATCAAGAGATGAAGTTATTTTTTAATTTTGGATGGAGTGGGACGCAAATTCCGTATGAGAGCTTTATGCAATCTACTTTATAGTCATCAAAAAACTCTCTTGACCACCTATCTTAATTATAAATGGTATTAACACCTTTGAAGGTCAAGGAATTGTAGCCATTTACTTGCAATTCAAACTGTATGACCTGGCTTTCTGCCAAAAAGAGAATACTTATTGGTCTGTCAATACATACATACTTTCAGTGTTTACTGAATCTAATTTTGTTAATGCGGATGGAGATGGAAACAAGAAATGATAACTATTTGAGATTTGTTTTTCATTACAGGAACTTCTGGGTCCCACATGGAAAAACTTCACTGCAATTCTATTTACGCACGCAGATAAGGTAGAAGAGGCAGGATTAAATGAAGACCAATACTTTCATATTGCCTCAGATGCCCTGTTAAACCTTTTGAGCTCAATACAACAGAGATACATTTTTGTAGACAACCAGGCAAACATGCTCCAACAGGAAAGAAAAACAATCTTAAGAAAAATCATGGAATTTATAAGAAAAAATAGTTACCAAGTGCTTCTAGTTAAATAAATGCATGGTGACAAACACAAATTACCTCTCATGTACTCATTTACTGACAGCCATCTTCTTTTCTACTTTGGGATAAAATGACATGCAGAGAAGAGGACTCTAGCAGCCAGCACTAAATGCGTGGCGTATTCATGCCCAAATCAACATTTGCATTTCACTTTTCATAAAATAGATGAAAACTGTTTAGTTAGCTACCATAAACATCTATAGTATGCCTATCACCCTACTATCTAACAGCCATTATCACACCAGATCACGGATTCAGGTTGAATTCTGGACAGTATGTCTATCACTGTGTTTACTGATATTACACCACTGGCCATCACATTTTATATTGTAGCTCACAAAGAGCAGGTTACTGAGCATAAAATAAGAATATGTTCTCAATGATTGTAGTGCTGCTGTGCATTATTGAATAGCTACCACATCCTACGTGAATTGGTGGCATTTCAGATTTTTTTTTTTGCACTTGATTCTGCACTATTTACTAAGACAGAAGCACATAGTTTGCAAAGACCCTTCAGATCTTACAGGCTGAAAGTCTCATAGTGTAATCTATTTTTCCCCACTGTGCTTCATAATGAATCCTAATTTAAACAGTTTTAACTTCTTAAAGAATATCAGACCTCGTTGGCTGAGTAGATTATAAGGCAGTTTAAATAGCTCCCATGTTTTGAAGATTATTCAGAGTATTTGGAAGAACTAATTATTGCTGCTAGTTCCCAGATGCATGCACAATTAGTACTGTGGGGATATATGTACAAAGCACATCTAAAAAAATGTGTGTTAATCTCTCCTTTGTGCTTGTCTCTTTTAATTTTATATCATTGTCATTTGGTTGTTTTCCTGTCTTACTGGATGACGTTCAAAATCTGGAAAATTCAGAGACTGAGAAATTTATTTTATTATTTCAGTGGTTAGACAATAGATGGACAGTAAATGAAACACAAACTCTTGGAAGTATATTTAAACAGTTATTGGGGATTTGAAAAGGTTAGTTGTGAATTGATATAGTGCTGCCATTCTCAGCTCATGACTTTATATTAATTGTGGCTACTTCCTTTTAACATGTGATGCAGTGAAATAGCTTATTTTAAAGTGTAAAAATAAAATTAGCTGTTCCTGTTACAGTAAAGTATGTGATTCAGTATACAATGTATGTCTGAAGAAATTTCATGTAGAAGTTAAAACACCAAAATGGATTAACTTGATTTTTGTTTCATGCATCAGTGCAGTACTAAAATTTAACTAAATTAATTTCCTTGGTCAGAGTCCATTCTTCATTTATGATTTATGGGTCTGATCCGCCACACCCACTTCAGTTAAATTGGCAGTCTCTGCTTAGGAGCAGCCAAAAACTACATGGGCAGAGGACTATGACATATCATGAGGGGAACAGAGTTCCACCTATCCACTCTCAGATCACTGATTCTACACTACCTGAATACCTGGCATTAGGGACCTTTCTCCATGAGGGCCCCTGGTTCCTGAGTAATTTTGTGGGTCATAGAGGTTCTCAATCTATCTACCATTGTGGGCCGCATCCAATACTATTTGTATGGCCCTGAGGATGTCACATGGGCCGCAGCTCAGTGCTAACTGGGCCGCAAGTGGACCATGGGCTGCAGGTTGAGAACCACTGGTTTAGAGTGTAGAGTACTTCTCCATCCCTTTCTAAACTAAGCCCAAATATCCTCAGTATCTGCACCCCTTATTCCACTGAAACAGGCTCAAGCATTTAGTTAATAACTATGCACATTATTTAATTAGTTCATATCTTTGGAGAAAAAGAGATCAAAGAAAAATGAATCAATCATGCCTTGGGGGGAATATATTCATGTCTTTATTGTGCTTGCACAGCTTTCCATTTAAGCCTTTGAACAGTTTCTCAGTAAGTGGTTTTATTTATTTGATTCCACTGCTGGCCATCGTCTGAGCCCTGCAGACCCCCTTCCCCTTCACTTCAAATGGAACTCCTTTGTATGTAGCAATGCATTGGTCATTAGTATGAAGGTCAGGTTGGATCTGCTCCCAGATCTTCTTCTTGGGATTAAGTTCCTTCTCAGGTTCTCCTGTTTAAATAAATAAATAAAAAAACAAGTAACAGACATGAAACAAGAGGAAGAGTATGGGCTGTATGTATGTGTGAGACAGAGTGTAGTAACATTTTCCTTTGAGAATTTATTTGAAGTGATATTGGCTGCCAAAAAATTGTCACTTCATCAAGCCTCAGAGTGAAAATTGTCAAGATCATAAATCTTAATTGTGTTTTTTGGGTTGGGTACTTTCTGATCCTTACTTGATAGTACTGTAGGTCCCTAGAGAAGAAAGTTTTATATAGCTAGCTATAATACATAATCACAAGGAGGTAACAGTATGCTGTGTAAGCACTGGGATTACAAAGGAAAAAGGGGAAAAAAGTTTTTATTTAATGATTTTCAGATATGTCAGAAACACAAAGTAAATATTGAACATAGGAACACATTGTCCAGAGAGGCTTACGCTCATCTACAGCACTGGGCAGTGAAGTTTTAATTATTTGTTTTAGACAGTGTAGGCACATGAAATTTGTACTGAGTAAATGTGAAAGGCACGTGGACAATCTACAACTGTAGAGGGTGAGAGAAAGATGGTCCTGTAATTAGAGTGCTACCCTGGGACTTGAGGGACCTATGTTCAATTCACTTCTCTGCTACAGACTTTCTGTGTGACCTTGGACAGGTCACATCTTTATGCCTCATCTCCCCATCTGTAAAATGGAGATAACAGTACTCTCACAGCGGTGTTGTGAGGACAAATAATTAAAGATTGTGAGATAAAGGGGGCCATGTAAGTACCTAACTAGCTTTTTTCAACTACTTTTTACAGCTAAAGGATTACAATAGCGGAACAAAAAAAATAAACGTTATACCTGCTCAAAATATTCCTCCTGTTTGCATTTCTTGCCTGACCATTTAAAAAATGACAAGGGAACCAAAAAATTAACCTGAATAAATTCCTCTGTTGCCAGTTTAAAGATGATTTATACTGAATGAACTGCTGTGTGCCAACATCATCTTTCATGATATAAATAAAGCATGACAATCAATTCATTGTACCATTTATTTTCCTTTGCAAAGACCAAATGGATTTCAGATCTCCTAAAGTAAAACAAGACTCCGTCATTTAGCCACAATGCCTTGGGGTGTTTTTAACCCTTTTTATGTGATTCATGTTAGTAGACTGAAGAGCACAAGGGAAATTATAAACACTTCCACTGGGTTAGGGCCCAGTTTAATAATAAATAGCCTCCAGGGGAATTAATGCCATTTCACTGTCAATATTTCAACTTGCTAAGAGTTTCAATTCAGCCCAGTTATTGCACATACAATTAAAATGTTATGTTTCAAAATTCACAGCACATATATACTTTATTGGGAAAAAATTATATCCCCAAAAGGTAGGACGACAGCCAGTGTACTAGGAACTAACATGACTCATCAAATCAACAAGCTGCGCTCTACTTAAGGGGAAACTGCTATGTTTTCTGTAGTAGCATACTTCAGTGATGAGCATTCTCGTGTTCTCATTCCATCCCCTCTATTCAGTCCTTGCCAGCCCAGGAAGAAGCTCTTGAGAAAGACTTCAGCAAACTCAGTCAGGAAGATGTTTTAAGACAATAAGATTCTTTTTCCTGACTGGTTAACCAACGGGTCTAAAACATTAGCCAATAACAGATACATACTACTTAGTTGTGATGGCGAGATAAAATTATCTTGTACATGCATTAGGTTCTTACTGGCTTATATCAGGAACATTCATTAAGCAAAAGAATAATAATAGAGGGTCCCAAAATGCATAAGGAAGGGAAAAAACAAGCAATTGTCCTCAGATGGATGAGTGGACAGCTGCCATTCCAACTCTGCCAGCTAATGTTTGTCATTTAGACACTTCAGAAGACTGGGTGCTCAGTTTGTGTACCCTTGGTGATAATTATAAAGAAAAGTTACTTCAGCCTGGTTCTGACTCTAACTTCCATAGCTTTTTTTTTGTTTGTTTTTTGTTTTAAAATGGGCTTCCACTGCAGGCCAACTTCTCTGTTGAATAGGTTGGCCTGCGACAGCGCCAAGATTCAATGCATCAGTCAGAAATTATTTCTCACAAATGGAGCACTTAATTATGTCAATGTCTTAACACTTGTAGAACTAATTGTATGATTTTTTAAAAAAAAAAAAATATCTAGAACACTGTCCTGTACTAAATTCACAAAAAGTCATTCCTTTATACCAAAATGGATACATACCAACTAAATAAAGTTATTAAGCAGAATAGCTGCTAAACAATTGTACTGTTCAGAAGGTGAAATCTACCTTGTTCCTCCCCCCCCCCAATATTACAAAAAGCAAATGAATTTTTCAAGGATAAACTAAAATCTGACTTTTATTACACAAACGCTTTCTGGATCTTATTAAGAGTGTCTTTGGAATCCCAAGTTGAGCTCTCCTGGGATCTGTGGTGAGCTTGTATTAGATTAGCACAGGCACCACTTTTAAACATTACCAGAGCCTCTCCTGTACCCTGCCGCTTTGCATCCCTTTCTCTCATAAGACAAATAATCCTTTGAAAGGATATCTAAAAATAAAATGGAGTAAAATTATGGCCACAATGATTTTCCCACCCTCTTCTTATGGATGTGAAACATGCTGAATCTGCCAAAGAACCAAATGAAATGTATCAAACTGTACAAGTGCTATCAAAGTATTAAAAACCTAAGATAAAAATAACAATGCCACCGAGTGGTCTTTTCAAAGCAGTCTGTATCATTATCCTCAGTTTAGAGATAGGGAAACTGAGGCACAGAAAATTAATGTAACTTGCCCAAGATCACCCAGCAGTGAGTGGCAGAGCCGGGAACAGAATCCAGGGCTTCTGATTGCCAGTTGAGTATTCTATCCACAAGGCAACACTACAACAAGAGAGAAGCCAGCCATGTACTGTAATTGTGGTAGAGAGATCTTTCCATCCCATCATAGCTCAGTGATTTGCATTAGACTCTTAGGGTTTTATAATGCTGCCATCATCACAGCACCTATGTGCAAAGAAGGTAAGGAAAGTATGATCCAGTACCTCGAAGCAATTTAACAGAAATATAGATTAATTTACCACTGGGGAGAAAAATCTAGGACTGAAGATAGAGCTTACAACAATGGTGTTAGTTTCTTATCAGTAGGAGAGGTAACTGAGCAAAAAGTGGAAAGCATCCACACACCAACGTTTTGAATAAAGGAAGTTGTTTATACAGCCTATCCACTGCACAGCAGGTTTAAAATAATCTGAATTTCTCTTGTAACTGGTGAACCATCAATTGAAACATCAACTGTTTTAGACCAAAATTAGCATTTGAACCATACACCTCAAGACAAATTTGTGGTTGCTGCAGCATTTCTCCACCCTATTTTTCTTTTAAAAGCTTCTATTGTACTGTTACAGAGAAGGGAGGATTTTATCACAAATTTTGTAACTATTAAAAATGGCTGTGTGTGTGAAGTGGGGTGGAGGAGAAGGGAGTGTCTGTATGTGTGTGGAAACTTTTGCTATGACCTTCATCAAGCAGGTGATTTCACTAAAGTAGAATGGAAACTTTATGAAATTCTTAATATGAAAAAAGACCCTTTCAAAGTTGCAATTTCTTGTGGTTTTGGGTATGAAACGTGTAAGACTACTTTCTCATTTTTGTAAAGTAAAATTTAATTACAGTTAATAGTGACTGCATAGCCCAATGTCCCTTAGCAAGATATTCTCTACAAATACAGAAAGAGGGGAATTTGAGGAAATTCTCCAGTTTCTGCAGGGAAAAAAAATTGTAAATTGTAAACGTTATTAAATCGGAAATAGCTAACATTCATGACAACTAAAATGAACATGGAAAGTTACCCAGTGCCCCCCACCCCCAAAATTCCCCTTCAACATATACAGTATCAGTCTGTTATTTTTAACCATGAGTCCATTCTGCTTGACTTGGGACAGCTGGATCTGCTTTGGGGTTGTTTTTTTGTTGTTGCCGCTGCTGCTACATAAGCTTTCAGTCTTCAAATTAAAATCAGACCCAGCTGCCCTTTCTATTTTAATTTCAGTGACTCAAACTGAATGTTCATGGTTTAAACTACTCACTTAAAATCTATCAGTGTTTAAAATTATTATAACTAGTCTTGGAAATTAAACTGAATTTGAAATAAATAATGTGAGTTCCATGTTCCTGGTACTGCTATTTTTGAACTGCTTGGTTAGCTTTGCTTTTAAGAAAGCAGTGGCTCAGCCAACCTTGAGATTTTGGTATACAAAAGCTAAGTAGGAGATTTAGACACACATCTCCCATTAATTTTAATGGAAAATGAGTTTAAACCTCCTGCTCAGCTTTTGAATATCTCAACATAAATTTCTTTCCAAAATCAAGATATTTCATTTTAAAAACAGTTGAGGTTTGAAAAAGGGTACCAAAAAAATCTGCAAAATCACTGCATTGCTTGGATATGCATAAGGAGATAAGTTATATCAATTTGGGTCTTTTTTTTAAAAAATCTGAATGACTAATAATTGGCAACATTCACATTTTAGGTTTTAATGACAGTCTTTAAAATTTAGGTTCAGAACATACATTATGTGTAAATTACAGTTTTGAACAGCTGCTAATTATTGCCATTAGACAATGAATTTAAAACAGCAAAGAACTGAGTGCTGATTTTATCAATCATGCAATATGACACTGGGTTAGGGAACCTTCTTAAAAGTAGTAAAATCCATCAGGAATTAATTGATGTCTGAAACAGCCACACATGTACAAGCAACTATCACATTGATAAAGACAAAGCAACCAACCGCTGAATAATCCCCAGCACTCATTTAGAATGATTAAAGATTGAACATTGCTTACATTGTGTTTGGTTATCCTTATGCAATCTTCTAACGACCAGAGCAGTGGTTCTCAACCACACGTAGGTGTACCCCTAGAGATACGCAGAGGTCTTCCAGGGGGTACATCAACTCATCTAGATATTTGCCTAGTTTTATAACAGGCTACGTAAAAAGCACTAGCAAAGTCAGTATAAACTAAAATTTCATACAGTGACTATGTATACTATGCACTGAAATGTAAGTACAATATTTATATTCCAATTGATTTATTTTATAATTATATGGTAAACATGAGAAAGTATGCAATTTTTCAGTAATAGTGTGCTGTGACACTTTTGTATTTTTATGCCCGATTTTGTAAGCAAGTAGTTTTTAAGTGAAGTGAAACTCGGGGAATGCAAGACAAATTGGACTCCTGTAATGGGTACAATAGTCTGGAAAGGTTGAGAGCCACTGGACCAGAGGACTCAAAGGACCAGCCCTTCACTGCTTGAGAAATTAAAATCTAGTAATGGTTAAACCTGATTGAATTTTTTAGCACAAAAGAGGCAGTCAAAACTGTATGCACAAATATATGACAGAATGAATAATTAGCCTCCAACATCTGGTAATTTGTTTAGCCACTGCTAACAATGTGACCCAAAAGTTAGGACAGTGTCTCAGTCAATGGGCCATTAGAAACAACTCTGATAAGACTGTTCAACAGTCATCAGTGTTCTGGCAAATTAAAACTTTGGTGATTAAGACAATGGGGAGAAAAGCTGGTATGATAATGTCAGGCTCTCGGGCAGCTTATGTCTCAGGCAGCATAGGTCAACCTAACTCTAACATCTACACTAAAACATAGCTCCCACCTATGTAACTCACCCACTACACCGACTTAATAACTCTACCTCTGCAAGCGGCGTAGTGCTTAGGTGGATGTAGTTAGGCCGATGCAGCGTCAGTATAGACACTGCACTGCTTACATCGATTGTTGCTGCCTTTCAGAAGCCATCCCACATTGCCCCACACTGACAGTTAAATCAGTACAAGCGCTCTTGGTGAGGATGCATGCTGTCAACACAAGGAGCGTAGTGCAGACATGCAAAAGCGATTTAATTACTGTGGTGGCTGTATGTTGACATAACTTAGGTCAACTTAATTTTGTAGTGTAGACTTGCCCTCACTGAATCTTACTGACCTAATGATTCAGAACAAACCTTCCATCATGTTAGGCAGGATCAGTGCCCTGCAGAAGGCTGGGGATAATGCACATGCCTGTCAGTGTGTGTTTCACAGGTTTTTTTTTTTTTTTTTTTAAAACACTGATTAAATCAGCACTCTCTCCCTGTCCTACTTCCTCATCCCTAAAAATGAACCTAGTGAAATGTACTAAATTACATCTGTTTTGCATTTACATTTTATGTGAAGTCTTGCAAGTTATTTATTCTTAAACAACAAAACGAACCTTCCACGCTATATATTATTTATACTTAGGCTTGGAAGGATTAGACTTTTTAATGGTAAATGTCAATTTCACAGTACACACAAACTGAGGAAAAATATTTCCATTGATGATGTTTGAAATTTATAGGTGGGCAAAGCAAGAAAAATGCTGCTTGAGGACTTGAGTTTGATTTGAAGACACAGACTTTGTGGACATGTGATATGTTGACAATTTGTGTTTTAATGGCTATGAAGCTTAAACTTTTTAAATCTTAACATATACTGTCATTAAATAATTACTGTCTGACTCCCCCTACTGTCTGATCCCTCAATCTCCCACAACTGTGAAAATTTATATGGACAAAATCTGAAAGCTTAACACACATAATTTTGAAAAACTGAAAATTTAAAATCGATAAAAAAAGAAAAAAGCTTAAAAATAAACATTGATAATATCCTTCAAAATTTTAGTCTATATACCGTATGAATGCATGATTCCTTCCATCTTGTGTGCTGCTTTATACCAATTACCTTATTGCGATTTTATAAATACTCTTGATTCCTGCCAAAAACTGACTGTCACTTAGAAGTGTTTCCTTCACAACTAGCAAAAGAATATCTTTTATATCAAGTTGGCTTGCTCTAGCCTTTCCTCATATTTATTGATCTATGTTTTGTATGTTTTCATATGTAATGATTGGTTCTATTCTAGAATGTCTATTTTGTGCTGTTAAGAATGAGTGGTGTATCCTCAAAAACAGTTATTGGCTTTGTCTCGTAGCTAACAGTTTTTCTGAAAAAAATTATTTTTTCCATTGGTGCTTTAGGGAATAGTTGCCATATTTTGTAGCTAAAATGTATATCTCCAGAAGTCAATTTAAAGAAAAAATGGTTGTAAAAATCTTCATTTGGCAGCATCAAATCTCCCCAGATGTCTCTGGCTTCATATCAGAAGGAACTGGTTGTAAAGTATAACAAACGCTCTATCATAGACTGCAGGCCACAGGTTTAGTTCTAAAGTACAACTTTCATACGACATTTAATTTATAATACAGCTTTTGTGAAACAGAATAGGTCAATAGAATATCAATATGCACCAACACCTGGGAACAATTTTATAACAAAGGCGGACATAGCTGATTCTCACTATGAAAAGACTTCTGGAAATCTAATGATGGATCGAAGCTTTCCTTAAAAGTAATTCTAACTGTTTTGCTACAGAAGTGCCCCATTAGGCAGGTGGCTTGGTGTACAAGAACAGACAGGATGCAATGGTAACAGAGCTCCATAGCTCTGTGATCATTTCCCTCATTTTCAAATGTTATTTCTGATAATTTATTTTTGATTTATGAGTTTGGACTCAACATAAAATATGACACGATAAAGAGCAAATCAAGGCTGACCCCTCAAAGCTGTCAGCAGGATTAACACAAGCATACGGGAATTTGAATTTTTTTTGGAAACAATGGGTAATAAAGATAATGCAGGAGTCAACCCAAGGGAGACACTCTTCACCCATCTGATTTAAAAATAAAATCACTACTTTAGTAGCTTTAGCAAGAAGACACAATGTGGGACAGTTCCAGGTTAAATGTTTACTGTTTTGATCACTGTTCTTAAGAGATAGCGAACCGTCTAACACACAGCTCACAAAGGACATTGGCAGGATCGTGTTCTCACTAAGGTTAATCTGTAGGAGGAGCAGTTTAGAAGGATATGATTTTAAAATCTCTTTGAAAGTTAGAGATAGGCTCCAAGGTAGCCCATAGTGAAAGAAATTACCAGCCATAACATCCAATGTATTTCCAATTACAATTCTGATTCATACTATGTGAACCAGGATTTCTATAATTTAACATTGGGGATGGAAAACATCTACTTGGGTGGATTGGGAATGGAGAAAAAGTGTCACATGAATCACACTTCTGTGTGCCCCAGAAATTTTTACTTTTGTATTTTGGTTCAATCTATTATTCTTTTACGAAACAAATGTTTATGACAGTGAAGGACAAAAAAAATTGTTGCAGGATGTAAGGCCAATGAAGGGGCACCATTTACAACTGGGTTGGCAGGGTTCTTCCAACTTTCCGCCTCCCGTACCCTTACTACTTTTGTAGACACATGGCTTCCTATCAGAAGGAAGCTGTTGTAAAACATACAAAGTCTTCTATCACAGGCTGCAGGCCCAAGGTTTAGAACTATCACACCACATTAAATTTATAATACAGCTTTCCAGAAAGAGACTGTGTCAATAGAATACGAGTATGCATGAACACCACATTTTTGGGTTTGACCTCAGCATAAAATATGCTTAGAGAAAGAGCAGTCAAGGCTGACCCTCACGATCCTGTCACTAGGATTTTCCCACTAGCAAAGCTTATTCTGCAGCTTGTGCTACCCACTGCATGTCCAGTAGAACTGATAGCATAAGGGAGTTTGAACATTTTTTGGAAACAATGAGTAATAAAGAAAACATATATGTTTTCTATTCACAACAATGTATTTCTCACAACAGCTTTTTTTTTTTGAAGGCAGATAATTTCAGTGTTTTGCACTCTTCAAGTCTGCCTGTTAAATAGATTGACATAATTAAATAGCACATTTTCCAACAGAATGAATCAGCAGAGTGCCAGCTAAACCACACTGGGAAAATGTCAAAGCAAAAGGAATCCAAGATCTGAAAAAAAGAATGTGACTTAAGATGTTTCATCTCAGGGATTTCCTTGGTTTCAAATAAAAAGTGGCTAATTTTGGGCAATTATGTGTTCTTTCCAGTTTTGGCATTTACTAATGAGTTAATTTGGTTTAAGGTTATGAACTATTTTTCATGGTAAGTATGTGTGCATATCTCTTATGATATATTTGTAATGACTAGCTTGGTTTATATTTTGAGACTGCCATGTAACCATTTTCTTTAGAAATTCTTCATCCTTCAAACACAAAACACTTGAACAGCAGATTTGGGTGCAGTTGATCAATACTATAAGGTAAAGGAATTTATTTTTATTATTTATTGGAGATTTATTATTATTTATTATTGGAGATTTATTGGAGATTTCTGGATTTTAGTTCACACTGTACGTAATCTACAGTGCATCTGATTTTTCTTCAGCAATAAAATGGTATCTTTTAAATATAAAACCAAAAAAGAAAAAAATGCTCCAATACTTATTTCCTCTTTAAACAGGATATTATTTGTAATACACTCTGAATTACAGCAACAAGGCACAGCAGCTAAGTCTTAATAAAACTTACATTTCATCTATCTGAAAAGCACTAGTGCAGAGACTTCGCTTTCTCAGTGATATGCCATCCAAAATTTTTTTGTAAGTACCAGAAGATTACATTAAGAAGTATTTATATAAAAGGTATGCTGTGGAGATAAATATTCAATAAGCCGAGTGTCCTGCCTTTTAAGTAGTGCGTCAAGTATGGCACAGCATTTCCAACACATAGCAACGCAATTTTAAGCGACAGCTATTGTAGGAAGAAATCAGACCGTATTGACACATACACACCACATCTATCTGGATGATCATTTTCAGAAGATGACAACTTGTGCTTGACAGTGGATGGCTCCGGGAATTGATAATGAACTGTGGAGCTCATCACTGCCTGTCTGGCGTTAAGCTGAACCCATGACATAGACGTTATAAGCTCCACCACCACCACAAACAATATATTGGCATCTTGGTTGATAGAGTCAACAGGAAGGCTCAGAAAAGATGTGGAAACTGAATATCCCTCTCATCCTCAGGTGGTGGGTCTGACAGAATTGTGATGAGATACTTGGGTGGAGAAACACTCAGTACCATTACCTGTGTGATGCTTACCTGTGAGCAACTAGAATATAATAACTGTACCATACTGGGATGTCAGTACAGCACCTTTCACAAACTCTACACACACTTTACTTGGGGGCTGGAGGTATCTTTCTCCCACTCAGGATACAAATTAGCAAGACCAGGTTTGATTCTATCATAGCAAACTGTCATTTTCAGAATTAAAAAAACATTTAAAAAAAATGTAAAAACATAACCAAATACAATATGTTTATTGGAGCCAAAGATCATTTGAAGAACACAATATTAAAAACTTTTCTTCAAAATTCACCTTAGAAATAGATGTTTCCCAGAAAACATTGTGCATATTTTTATGAGGTGAAGGATATAGAATTTGGAGTCAGGAAACCTTCGTTCTATTACTAAGTCTGATGCTGACTTATTATGTGACCTTGGGCAAGTCACTTAGCCTGTCTATGCCTCCACGCCTCCATTTGCGAAATGGAAATATTGAAAATGACCACGTTCATAAAGAGCTATTAATGAGAATGCACTATGTGTTAGGTATGAGAGCTATTATTTCTCCCACAATCCCCAATGTTTGGCTTTCAGTGAGATATTTTAATCATTCTTTATGCTATGTATTCAAAGAATACTAGAGTATTCTTATAAAAATATGAATTCTTCACATGAATATTACAAATGTCTGCAATTTAACTCAATTTACAATACTTACTGTATAATCAGCTCCAACTGAGAGACAACTATGGCACTTATATGTAAGTTCCTGGCTATGCATTTTTCCCCATTTCCCCAGTAATACATATTGCTTACCAGGAAAACCTTCAAAGGTGATTCTTTCTCCAGGAACAGCCCCACTGGGGGGAGCAAGGATCTCCACCTTCTCTGGTGAGCTGGCACACATCACCATTGCCTGAGATACCACTCCCCTCATCTTTGCAGGCTTCAGGTTACAGAGTAATACTACCATCCGGTTCTGCATCTGTACAAAAAAGAACAGATATTCATTTAAAAAAAAAATGGTAAGGAAACTGAGTTAAGGTTTTGGGAGTTATTTGATTATAGAAAAAAGAGGATTGATTATGAGGGAGAAAGCTTAATACATGTAATATGCATATATACAGTAGCCTGAATATTGTTTGTATACATATAACTATGCTAACAACAACAATAATACACCAGAAATAATAACCACTCGGTTATTAGACTATTTTTTTTAGACTATTAGTCAATAAAAGCCAGGAAACAGACAATTAAGGATGAAACGTTCCAGGCTGTCCTCCAGCACCTAAACACAACAGGGTACCATACTAAAGTCTCGAAGGTTGAGCCTTGATTTGCCAAAATATTAGGTAATACATATTTTACTCATTTGCCATGCTTTTGTTGTTTTGGGTCACAACTTTAGGCCATCTTTAGTACAGTGCTGTTAGCAGGGGAATTTCCTTTTAAAAAAAAAACAAACAAACAAAAAACCCACTTCTACAAACTAAAGTTACTATATAAAATATGTAATTATATAAAAATGTTTGGGTGATTTAAATTTCAGGATACAGATTACAGCTGTGCCGTATGTTCCTATTCAGCCCAAATACCAAAGATAATAGAAATTTTTTGAGCAAATGAAAATGGCTGTATGTACTGCACACACCAACTCGGTCATTTAAAACAATAAACACTTCTTTTTTCCTTAATTAATAAATAATAATGAGAGTAAGCACTGCAACCAGACCCCATTAGAAACCATTTTGCCCTAGAAAAATTAATTTTTAAGTTGAAGCAGAACTTTTTTAAACAAAACAAAAATGTCTTCAAATTTGCCCTATCCCACAAAAAATTGTTCTCAGATTGAGATCGCTGCATATTAATGCATAACTTTTTAAAGCAAGATCACGACTCCTTTTGAATTTAATAAAATTTACACATGTGCAAAATTCTGAATATTTAGTCAGAAAATTTAACAAAGAAATTTTTCTTAGCATTAAGATACAAATCCCTGAAAACAAGAAGGAATAATGGAAAATAGACAATTTAAATATATTCTTGATATTATATATCTACTGGGTACATACAGTACATTTTGCAGGTGATAGTTGTATATTTTAAGCCATTGTTATGAAAGTAAATCCCCAGAAACATATGATGTAAAATGTCAGTGGTTCTATTTTGTTTTAAATATTTGAAATGCAAATATCTGAGCTAGCCTCGTCCTGAATGCTGCATAACAATCGAGATAGACCAATGTACAGAATAAAAGGGACACTGCAATAGTATTGTGCTCTTTATTCATGCTTGGTTTTGACTGATTACAAAAACAATCCTGGGACAGACAGCATATAGCCTTTAACACTGAAGTGCAGAAACAAATGGAAATATGTTGTAAATGCATATAGCCAAATTTAGATTGAAACGAAATGGAAATGGGAAGGGTTTTGAATTACCTTCTTCATACACCCCCTGAGTGGCTGTGGTGAGTGATCGGAGAGCTTTAATATTATTTATATTCTGAAGAGTTCATGAATAATGTTTCTAGGTACAATGGTACAGGTTGGAAAAGGATGTACACACTTGTAAACTTCAATATCCAGATGGTTTTCTTCCATTAATGTTTCCAGTAAAGTCAAACTAGTATCCTTTTCTGACTGGCTAAGACTCTACTTTTCCAAATGTTTCTCATTATATTATTTTCTTATATTGTACCACATGTGATTATGATTCAGAGGAACTTTAAAGAATGGGCATGAAGACTTTAACAAAACTAAACATTTTCTGGATACACACAAGAAGATGATTGTTTTATGTGCTCTCATTCCAGTTAACATCTCAGGGCTACAAGATGCCTAACACACACTTTTTAAACATGTGTGCTGTTTATGCAGCTTACACTTAAATGAAACTTGGAATGTTACAGGTGTGACAGAAGAACTTGGAAAATATCTTTGTGTAGACTTTTAAAAAACACATTACTTCTTCACTACAACATTAGAAACAGTATTATCGGACAGGGAGCATTACCATAAAATTTGTTTTTATTTTAAATAACTTTAAAATATTCCTTTTTTAAGTGTTTGCTGGATGTTCCAATCTAATATAAAAAGTGAGTTCTGGAAAGAGATCTAATTATTTTAAACGTCAGTGTGTCTGGCATATAGTTTAGATGGCCCAAAACAAAACCTCAGATCCAACACCCAGGAAACCTTGTGAAGTTGGGAAATTGGTGACCAATATCTCTATAACAAACAAATCCAGAAGCTGGAATTCAAACTATCCCTCTACAACACCTCAAGGTTAAAAAAAGTTCAGATTTGGACACAGGCTTTAAAGCTTGGACCTCTCCCTAGTAGGAACCATATGATAATAATTAAGCAACTTTAGATCCAAAGACTAAAATAAACATCAGTATATGACCAAAAGTCTATGTGATCATATAAAAATATCTGAAAAATCAAAAAGGTCAGCATTTTTCTAATAAAATTGCTTATAAACACACAAATTATTTTATGGAAGCAAAATAAGACATATGAATCTAGAAATTTTAATCTCATTAACACATTTATATTTAGAATAAATTTGCATTTTAAACACCGATATGATAATTTAAACAAAATAAGGAATAAAAATAAGTGAAAAATATGGAAAAAAATAATCATCACAGATTCATAAAAGTTAGAGTTGGAAGGGATCCATCAATCCTGAATCATTTACTTGCAGCATTACATGCCCATCTATATTATTCCCCTACACTGGCTGCCTGAGTGAAATATCAAAATTTCCTTTCAAAAATTTTCAATGAGACTCTGACCTCCTTTAAAAGCGAGAAACTTTGTAACAGAAAGAGTATTTACAGGTGCACAAGTACAGCTTGTCATCTAGTTTAAAATCTGTCCTTCCATAGTTAAAATATTATTTTTAATAAACAAAATAAAAGATTAAGACCGCTGATGAAGAACATGTCTTTCCTATAAACCAGGAGTCACTTTAACAGAATTAGCATTAGCCAGCATTCTTTGGGACTAAGACAGTATGCATTACGCAGCCAAATACTGTGTAAAAGTAATTTCATTTGTACCTGTTCAAGAGGCACATGCTTCACTAAGCCACTAACAACAGTTCTTGGGTTTGTTTCTCCAACATCCACCTCCTCGACATACAGAGAATCCGCATCAGGGTGATTTTTTGCAGTTTTGATACAACCGACACGAAGGTCCAGACGAGAAACATCCATCAGTCTAGAGCCATCATTCCCAGCTGCTGGCGGCTGCTGCTTCTTCTCCCTCTTCTCTCCTGTAGTAGTGAGTTTAATTAAATGCAGTAATAACGCCCTAAGATTTATACATATATACCAACTTGTATGGACAAGAGAAACTACAATCTCAGTGTGAGGTATAAGTACAGTACTTCAGTTCATTTAGTATCACCACTGGATACCTGTGTTCTGAAAGAGGAAAACAAAGGAAAGATGTAACTTCTTACCTGCACCCATTATTTCAAATCATGTCATTCTTAGACCTAAACTACAGTCACTGGTAACTATTTCCCATAAATATTAAAACTTAACATTACAAACAAAACTACTGTTTATTTTCTTTTTTAAGTTAAAAGTCATCTTGATTTTAAATATGGCTATTTTGTATGAAAACACAGTGTTATGTATGATAGCAGCAGCAGCAAACTTAGTACTAGTAATTCACCAGCAAAATGGACACCAAGTATGATACCTAATAAAAAAGAAGTGATGCAAGATCCCTATAGTCTTCTTGGCCTTAAAAAGCCTCCAAGAATGTTGTATATTGATAAAATAAATTGATATTTCTCTTGTACCAATAAAAAGATATTTTAATCACTTCTCATCAAGTTATTGCTGGAAAGCTGGTTTAAGGTATTGCATCCTTTATCTAAAAAAAATCTGAATTGCTGACCTGCCAAATGTTTGCCATATTCAGAAGGAAGAATTAATATGTGTGTTTGATGGGAAATTATCAAAAGGCATCTTAAGTTTCAATTGATTCATAGCTGTTACTCATATTGATTTAAGAATTGGCTCATATTAGGACTCATACAGATATTCTTCTCTTTTTTAAATTAACAGCTCCCATTTTGTAAGCTCTCAGGGCTGTAATAAATGATTTTGTATATAAGAACACGTATGCTGGTTTGAAGATGAGACATTCACATTTGGTTTACTGAATTACAATCCATGGGAGTAGCATCTTAATTAAGACATGTGTATTCCAGATGCTAGTTTTTTCATCTAAAGAAGCTGGATCTTTCTGTCATTACTACCATGATATGTAAAATCAAAAGATGAAACATCATCTTCAGGAAGGAAAAAAGGGACAATGAAGCACCTTTCTTTTTCACTGGTAATTTCAGTAAATAACTGTCTATAAATTTTGGTTTATAAATGTTCCAGTACAGGACTGTGCCTGTATAAAGTGGCAACTTTCAAAGATAACATAAAAAAAGAACATAGTTATACATTAGGCAACAGCTCATCTTCAGAAACATATAAATTCATACAACTTTCTGAGTAAGGAACTGGAATCGGGAGTTCTAATCATGACCACCTTCTGCCCACCAAAAAAGTAAGTGTAAATAAGGCTATTTAGTAGCTCATTATAAGAGAGCACATAGAATAATTTCCAACAAATTAACATGTAATGTAATATGATGATGACGACGACATGACAGAGTTGCCTCCATCATCCTATGTATTTACATCATACTCATCACCTGACCTCTGAACTGTTGCATTTCACAGTACAGTGAACTTTGGAGCCAATTCTGGTTCCCTGTCCCACATTTCCACCTTCTCAGGTTGCCCTTGGCCACAGCCAGAGTAGTGCTTGTCAGCAGGAAAAAAGGAAGAAGAGGTTCTGTGCATATCTCTGTATATACATGTGCACAGGCCACACTCACTCCTTTGCTGTTTGCCCAGGAAGCAGATGCGAACCTCCTGCTGATGCTACCATATTCAGCCCAGAGCTGTTGCTACTACCACTGCAAGCCACAGACCCACAGAAGACAAGAGGTTTGCAAGCGAGGAGGCAAAGGGGAACATGGAAGCAAACAGAGAAAAAACAAAGAGGGGAACAACTGCGGAGAAAAATTGAGAATCATGGGAGAAGCAAACAGGTGTTACATATTTCAGTCATTTGTCACACATTTTGATGGCGTGATGCTGCACACTAGCTGGTTTGAAAGTTGAGTAAATGCCCATCACAGTGATACATAAGCCCCTAGATATATCCCTTGTCTCTTAAGATATTACAATAGTATGTTTCAAAGATAATCAAATTAAATTTCTTCCCTTCCAAATTACTGTCATACTGTTAAACAGCTGACCAAGACAAGGGGGGGAAAAAGTGATACAAAAGTTAAATATATGTTTACTTTTACTTACCAATTCTTTATTAAACCCATAATCACTAGATCCCAGCAAAAGATGCTCTAAATTGTGCATCTCCTTATTGCTTTAGAGATGCCATCTGGTCTCTGCTTCAAATTTTATGAATCCCAGTGATATCCTAGTCTGCGACAAAAGTGGTTGCATACTGAAGACAAGGAAAATGATTATACCCACCTTTCGGTCCCTTTACTGCCATAGGGATGTCCAAATTCTGAAGAAGGTCCAGAAATAAATCCATTTCCATCAATAGTGAATTGTACTATTCATAAACTGACCCTTCCTAATCATGCACTGAGTTGCTAAACAGACCTTTGTGGAAATGTAATCAGTATTTTATAATTATATTTTTTCCTCTTTCTTAAATTATTATCTTCATTAAATACTCTTACATGAAGGTTACTACAGGCAGCTAATAAATATCAAATTGAGTCAAATATATTTGGGTACAATATTTAAAGTCCCAACACACGGTGTTAATTTCCAGGAATGTTATGTGCCTAGCTGATTTCAATGTACTCCCCTCTACCCAAACAATAATACCACTAGTGTTGATAGGGATGAATTTAAATAGGATGTTGAAGCTCATTCACTAAGAGAGTTTTCCGAAAAGAAGCAGAAGAAACAGTCAAACTACATTGGGTTCTACCCTTTCATGTTATATCACATTACTACTTTTTATTGAGTAAATTCTCTAAGCTAGTTTATGGGCTGTTGCTTGCATGGTATCAATGGTAGAATCAAAATTGAACAATGAACCTCAGAGTTATTTAATTTCATGTGCTGTGTTGCACACACTACCTCAAAATTTCAGTATTTTATTTATTATTTTGAAAGGGAAGACAACCTACAGTTCAGCTACACTAACACAAATCTGCCCAATATCCAACTTAAATTTTAAGTGCCCTAAACCTATTTGATTATTTTTTTTCATTAGTTGTAAATACTTCCTTTCTCCAGGAGTTTAAGAGTTAATGTGTATGAATTTTCCTACTGTAGCTCTCCTGATTGCTCTTTTCTATCCTCTCCAATAAAAATCTAAACAGCAAGTCTGCAAACTAACTGTTGTAGATGCCTAAGGGATTTAAAAAATGGAAATACCTTTTTTTTCTGCTTTCTCCTTTTTTTTCTTTTCTTCACTTCCATCTTTAATTTGGTCTTTGGGACCAGAAGGATAGGATGTGACAGGTATAGGCTGTGGTAAGTCTTCCGAAAATGAGGCTGTAGAAATGGTTCCACTGGATGGAACTGGGATATGTTTCACTAAAATTAAACATGATGGAAGTTAAAATGCTATTTAAGTTCCTTAAAACTATAATTGAAATCAGGGCATTTTATATGAAATACAAAGAAAATTTAAAGAAAAACAACACAGGAAATGAGTGCTTCAGAAAATAAAATAAACAATATTTCAAATATCCAACTATGTCACTTTACTAAGCAGACCTCACACACCATACAAACCTACAACAAAATTTATTCTGATTAAATAGCTGTATTATTGTTTTTATATTTGGAAACCTAATATTTTTTCCTCAAAGAAAATGGATAACTTTAAAAATACACAAGAAAAAGAAAAAGCAAGAGAGGTGAGTCCATCAGTCCTATGCCTACCTGTTCCTTCCCTCCCCCATCCCCATTTAATCTGAGGTTTAAGGATACTCTTAAAAGCAAAACACAACTTTGTGTAAACACATACTCAAAGAGAAAATGAGAAGGAAAGGCCCCAGCAAAAATTTATGCCTATGCTCAACTTTATGTATGTGACTACTTCCATTAGCTTTAATGAGGCTACTCATGTGCATAAAATTAAGCACAAATGTAAATCTTTAGAGAATCGAGGCTTAAATCACCAGGAGACAAAAATAATTTGAAAAGCAGTTATAGCATAATTATAATTTTAAAATGGTGTTATGAAGAATATAAAAGTTGTAGGAGGCAAAATATAATGGAGACTATTACCATCACAGGGTTGGTTTTTTTGCTAAAATGATACATGATTGATTGAGATTGCAAAAACACTTTTTTACATACAGAAAAAATGTGAATCCAGAAACCATTTTTGGGGTGGGGGAGAACTGGAGGGATATAGACATGATCTTGGGGTTTAAGTGAGTACAGGACTGTGAGCCTAAGAGAGAATTTAAACAATCATTGTTTCAGTCAACTAAAAAAAAAGTCGTTCTGGGGCATCAAAAACATTTCTCTACAGATATGTGGTAAGTACCAATGTGACAATTTAAGACATTCCCAAATGTTACATGGAGACTAACATGTCCCATCCTCTCCATGTCTGTTTTTTAGAAGGTAATCTTCTTAGGCAAGGGCTGTCTTTATTTTGTGTCTTGTACAGCACTGGTTGCACTGTGCTTAATAAATAAATAAATAATATTCGGTAAGTCATATTTTTAACCACATACATTTGTTATTACACTTTGAGGAAACAGACTAGAGGTTTCTATGTAGGAAGAGAACCCAGTGATGGACAGCTGGAAGAAGAAACTTCTAACAAGCCCCAAAGGATGTATGTTGGAGATACAGGAGAGAGTCTGAGAAGAAGAAAAATTTAACTGGGGAGACAGAAAAAATGAAAGGAGATCACATGTAATGTGATATGTAAAGTTACTGTTACCAAATTTTGGCCTTTGCAACTAAGACATCTAACCTGTTCTAATGAGGTTTGAGCAGCCTTTCTTAGACAAGAATTAAGAAAAACCTTTATTTTGTTCTCCCCCTCCCATATAAACATTGCTTTATTTAAATGCAACCATAGTTTATATTTGATTGTTAATTTTGAGAAACAAGCACTGACTATCTCTGGAAACCTTTTATCTTTTAGACAGGCAGTGATTTGTACCTTAAGAAAGGCCACAAATGGAGGGAATGGTGGCATAAAATGAGATGACCCACTGTTATAATAATGAAGTATGTTGTGCAGAAAATTTTGCATATTGTAAAGCATAGGATAATTAAACTTATTTGAAGCATGTGTTACAGGAAGTGTGTGGTAACTACAGCAGTAGTAAGATATGTGGTCATGAATAAAGTACAGTACAGTTTTCTTTCAAATCTTAGCAATATTAGTTTCATATTAGCAACACTTGCTGATAAGCAGGATATGATTCTGTCACGGAGGTCACAGATTCTGTGACTCTGCAGGACCTCTCCGACTTCTTCTAGGGCAGGGCTGGAGCAGCTGTCAGCCGTGGCTCAAGAACTGAAGCAGTGGGTGGGGTTAGGTCATCCCTCTGGGGCTAGAGCAGCAGCAGTTAGCCACTGCTGCAGGGGCTGGCAGCCCACCCCTGGGGGCCCACCAGAACGGCAGCTGGGATTGAGTCGGGGCAGTCAGCCCCGGACAGCGCGCTGTTTGTTGCCCTTCCCCCGCAGGATATTTTTAGTAAAAGTCAGGGACAGATTGTGGGGGTCCATGAATTTTTGTTGATTGCCTGAGACCCGACCCTAATTTTTACTAAAAATACCATGACAGAATCTTAACCTTTCTGATAAGTTATTCTCAGATTGGTTACTTGCAATATTTGTTTGGCAAAGTGAAATATGCTGACAGCCAACAAATTAAAGCTGCTTTCATCACAGGACCACTACAATTTGTAAGCCTGTTATCCAGACAATGAGACAGGAGTACTTCATCCTACAAACATCAACAGTAAATGAGATGTTCTTTTCAGAAGTAACAGCAGGTGGTCCTGTAAGTACTCACTGCACATTCCACAAAAAGGTAATGGAAGCACATGAACTATTCATGTGCTTCCAAGATGAAAGGAAACGGTCAAAGATCCCTTGGTCTTTACTTGGAGAAGACATCACAAGCCATTCTGTTGATCAGTTCCTTAGATTAACAGACTTTAAGCCAAGAGAGACCATTAGATTGTCTAGTCAGATCTCCTGTATATCACAGGACATTAAATTTCACCCAGTTACCCATGTACTGAGCCCAATATCTTGTGTTTTGCTAAAGCAGGGGTGGCCAACCTGAGTCTGAGAAGGAGCCAGAATTTACCAACATACATTGCCAAAGAGCCACAGTAATACGTCAGCAGCCCCCCCCCCCCCCCCCATCAGCTCCCCCACCCTGCTCCCAGCGCCTCTGGCCCACCAGCAGCCCAGCCAATCAGCGCCTCCTCCTCCCTCCCCGCACCTCCTGGTTAGCTGTTTCTTGGCATGCAGGAGGCTCGGGGGGGGGGGGGGCGACAAGGGGGAGGAGCGAAGGCACTGCAGGCTCAGGGGAGGGGGTAGGAAGGGGTGGAGTGGGGGCAGGGCCTGGGGCAGAGCCAGAGTTGAGCAGTGAGCACTCTCCCGGCAGTTGGCGCCTGTAGCTCCAGCCCTGGAGTTGGTGCCTAGACAAGGAGCCGCATATTAACTTCTGAAGAGCCATATGTGGCTCTGGAGCCACAGGTTGGCCACCCCTGGGCTAATGCATAAACTTTAAAAAAGGCATCCAGTCTTGATTGGAAGACATCAGGAGATGGAGAATTCACCACTTCCCTTGGTATTAGTTCCCGTGGTTAATCATCCGCACTTAAAAAATTGTGCCTTATTTCTTTAAATATGTCTGGCTTAAACTTCCAGATATTGGTTCTTGTTATTCCTTCCTCTGTAAAGAGAAAGAGTCCTCTAGTACGCAGTATTTTATCCCCATGAAGGCTCTTATGCAATGTAATCAAGTCACTTCTCAATCTTCTTTTCAATAAAATGAACAGATTGATCTCTTTAAGTCTTTCACTGTAAGGCTTTTTTTCCAGACCTCAAATCATTTTTGTGGCTCTTGTCTGCATGAGCTCCAATTTTTCAACTTACAGTTCTGGTGTCCACATTTTGAAAAGCATGTAGTATTCCAATACTGGTCTCACCAATGTCGTATACAGATGTAGAATCATCTCCCTACTCTAACCTACTACTCCCTGTTTATATATCCAAGCCTAGCATAAATACCCTTTAATTCTTTATCATCTGGATCCCATATCAGCTTTTCCATTATTTTGCTTTGGACTGTTGTCAGGCTAAGCAGCCAACAGTTAAACTTGCCCTTTGGTCACCAGTTAAGGAAAGTCTTCTTGTTCCTCCCATTCTTAAAAGATGCCTCATTCCATATGCTGGTTTATATGTTCCTTGTAGTGTGAATACATAATAGACTCATAAAACGTTCTTCAGTTCAGTAGAAAAAGGCCTTACATTTAGTTCTGCTCTCCATCCACATAAATTGCTTAAATGAAGAAGTAAAGTCTATCCAAAACATTTGTCAAACAGGATATTAATTCTCTATCCTTTTTATACACTACAATTGCAACCTGAAAACTTTGTATACATAGAGGCTTGTCCCTTATGTGTAATAGGGATATTTTTCTGTAAAATACTTCTGTGAAATATCAGTAGACACCTCTTACCCATACCTGCTTATCCCACATCTGAAAAGAATACTAAGGTGAACTATTGCAGGTTCTCGGCCATTAGGGGAAAAAAAACAGACTCATAGATAGTCTAGCATATTAAAGGGATTAAGTCATGTGAAAGGAGGAGGTTGAACCTCTGCATTTATGAAGTGGTGGTTCTTTTGAAGACTGCACATGCTGATTTAACACCTGAACAAGTCAGTAATGGGAAGCAGTAAGATCATGCTTCACTGGATATTGTCTTATCTGGTTTCCAGTACTAGAAGTGTGAAACAAAGAGACTAAAAATGTTTTTTTTTTGTTTTGTTTTTTGACATATTCTTCAAGAACATTTGTTTGCAGAAAATGAAACACTCATGCTGTATTTGGAGCACTGCAGCTTCCTCTTTTTGTTCCTTTTCTCTCAAAAGTAAAACTGCATAATAAGGGTGAGGACTATATCAGCCCCAGGCTTAAAAAGATAGACCCAGACTGTGGGACAATGACAGAGGAGGAACAGTGGTATAACAAAGTCTTTGTTGTTAAGCCACAGGGCTGAGACTCAGAAAAGCTATGTTCTAATCTCGGTTCCACCACAAAATCCTTGGACCACCTTGGTAAGTCATTTAGGCGCAGCTTTCCCAGAGTGCTCAGTACCCTCAGCTGTGGCTAGGTCTTCAAAGGAGCTCAGTTCCAGATGAGATACCTAAATGAGGTACACAGAGTTTCAAATGCATTCGTCACCCAACATCTTCCAGTGTATTGTAAGAGCACCCAGAAACCTCAGTCAAATTTAGGTCCCTATTATGCCAGGCACTGTACAGACATATAGAAAGGCATGGTCCCAACCATGACTAAACTTTTCATATGTAATTGTCACTTCTGCAACTTACAAGAGAACTTAAATTACAGAGGTGGTTACCACCGAGAGGTATGGCATTCCAAAGTGTCACCAAAGCAGCCAAAAAATATGCCATGGATGTGACTACAAGAATATGAATCAGGAAGTATTAAACAAGTGATCAAAACAGCAGTCCAAGATGGTGACAGGATCTATGCCCACACATGTGAAGATATAGTTCTTCTTCCTTTCTCTCTCACCTCCATTCTGAATTTCTGCTTGAATCAGCTCCTGTTTCAGTCCCTCAATTTCTTTCTTCAGTTTAGCATTTTCTACACGAAGCTTCTTCTCTTCTCGGAGAGATGCCTGCAGGACTAGAGTTGACACAATTTACATTAGAAACTACAGGCTCCAGTCATTACACATCCATTTGCTAAGTGCTGAATGTCACTAATCTGAACAAAAATAAAGGAAATATTTTAAAAATAATTCAAAGTTATCATTAGAAGAGATCACACATATTTTATTACAGTTACTGACTTTTTATTAATGAACATTGACAGTGGTTTCTCAAATATCAACTTTCATGCCTTCCTAATGGACTTACATCTAAATCATAATCAAGCTACTTTTTGTTCCCCTCTCAAATTCCTCCGGTGACAGCAAACTGAATCTATAACTTTGTAATCAACTATATGAGGTTCAACAAAATAACCTATATTTGTAAACACCCAGATTTCTGTCCTGATATACAATAAAAAACCCCACTGAAGTTGGCAAACTAAATACAGAATGTACAATGAGGTTGCCTGCTGTGAAAGTAAGGACAGTCTTATTTAAGCAATGGAAAAAAGGTTCTATTCCCAGTGCGCCCACAGGCTTCCTGGGTGACCTTCAACAAGTCACTCAACTCTGTGCCTCCATTTCTCCATTCTGAAATGGTGATGCTGAGAGACTTTATTCTATTCTTCTTAATAATTGTGAGGCATTCAAGATATTACATAAATTAGCATAATAGAAAAAATAAATAAATACAAATGGACTTGATTCACAGATTAAATTTGGCACTAGCTTTTAATAATACTTTCTATTTTGTTGAATGGTTGATGTGGGGTAGCCTTGGGATTAAACTTGAGAGTGAATGGTATTTGATTCATTCTTTGTATTTTAAAAATGTACCTTGTAATTTTGTTTAACTAACTGAAACAATGCTGATACGGTTATAAATTGTTTTGAGGGAAAAAGACTGGCAATAATGGCTGAACGTTTTAATCTTTAGAGCCCCCTTGTTTCTGACTAAAGAAAAAAGCTGGGGGTATAAGAAAGATGACAAAATGTTTCAGTATAAGATGTTGTGGCATTACCTTTGGGCTATGCAGAATGTGTGTTGAAAAGTGTGATCACTTTAAATTTATAAGCAAAACATTTAGATTACATGCCAAGAGGAACTCTTTAGGAATTCAGAAGATGTAAGGTCCACATGCATTCATTCAAAATGTTAGCAACCTTCAGTCTAAATTCTAAACTATAATACTATCAAAAAGGTGGCAAACACAATATTTCTATTTGGATTGTGGTAAGGCCTAAAGGCCCCAATCAGGTTTGGGACCCTGCAAAAATATAGTAAGGAAAAGACGACAAGAGTAAGCATGACAAACAAGGAGAGAATGAGGACATGGGTAACAGTAAATTCATGCAATTAAATGATTCAGAACATACAGCGTAAGTATTTGATATTCTGTTTTGGGTTACTGAATTTTTTCTTACAACTGAGCAATCATTATGAGTTGTCTGATTTTTGGTAGGTGTCATAGTAGAAGTGAGGAGGGTTCTGAAGATGACAACTAGCAAAACAGTTCAGGGTGGCATCCCAGGCAAAAGGAGTGACAGAAGAAACCATGAAAAATGTTTTAAGAGAGTCTTGACTGCCCATTTTTCTCTTTACTTACAGAGTGGAGACCAGGCAGCAGGAGGAGGACGAGGGTTGGGGGAGAGGAGGAGGAAAGGGAAGAGGACGATGCAATAAGAGACACGGGTGAATAATTAAAGAGACCAAGAAACTTGAACTTAATACTGGAAAGCAGGGAGCCAGTGGAGAGATTCAAAGCAAGTGGGGAGGTGACACTGTCAGAGACATGGGTAAGGAAGATGAATTAAGTAGCTGTATTTTGTATGGACTGGAAATGGTATGTGTGAGGGTTGATGAAGTGGTTATGGTAATCGAGACGTGACCTGATAAGAACTTGGAAAAAGTTTTAGTGGCATGGATTTTTGAAGTGAAGTGTAATAGAGGAAAAAGAGGCAGGATTTAATATGATCTGACTGCAGTAAGTAGGAGAGGAAAGAAGTCAAAGACAGCCCTCACTTTATGGACCTGAGTGCTAGGGAGAATTATGCTATTGTACAGAATGACAGAGAATGGAAGAGAGGGCAGGACTTGGGAGGAAAGATAAGAAGTTGAGTTTTGGGCATGTTATGTTTCAGTGGGTGGTGAGGCATTCAGGAAGAAATGTCAGTCCATCTACCAAAGCAGAAATTCTGGGAATTTCATATACAGGATTATGACAGACTAACTGAAACCAATGTGCTGCAATAATGCCTATGCACACATATCTAATTTTTTTTGGTTAACAAAACAGACGGTGATGAATGCATGTAAGAGAAAAGGCTGATTCCCACCTATGGAGTGATATTTCTTCTATGATAAGTATTATCCGATGAAGTGAGCTGTAGCTCACGAAAGCTCATGCTCAAATAAATTGGTTAGTCTCTAAGGTGCCACAAGTACTCCTTTTCTTATCATGACAGTGTACAATGAACTATGAAGGGCAGCACTGAAGTTGATATATCTTAAAAATGTATTAAAAAGTTATGGAGGCATGTATTAAAACTTTGCTTTGTAAAGAAGACAAGGCAAAAGAGGAGTCTTTGGCCCTCTGATACTGATTAGGAAAAACTTTTTCACTAGGAGGGTGGTGAAGCACTGGAATGCATTACCTAGGGAGGTGGTGGAATCTCCTTCCTTTGAAGTTTTTAAGGTCAGGCTTGACAAAGCTTTGGCTGGGATGATTTAGTTGGGGACTGGTCCTGCTTTGAGCAGAGGATTGGATTAGATGACCTCCTGAGGTCCCTTCCAACCCTGATATTCTATGATTCTATGACTAGACACTAAGTTTTGGGAAAGAATTAAGAGATGAATGAGACTATTTCATTATCAATACAATAGAAGTAAATTTTTGAGAGCTGTCAAGTGTTCGCTAAATTTATCAAAGCCATGAATGAAAAGAATGGTTTGGCTCATAAGCAGAAAATGGTTATGCAAGACTAAAAAATGCCGTTTCCAAATACAGTGTAGAAAGAAGAGAAATGGAAAAAAAAACCTATTAAGATTAAAGCTTGAAAATAATAGTAGATATTCTTGATGGAGCACCTTCATCCTTTGAAATGAATGTGTATAAAAGTATCTCTGTTGAGAATGAAAAGCCCTGTAGTAACTATGACAGACTAAAAAATGGAAATGGAGTTGTTTCATGAATATACACAGAATATATGGCTAAATATTAGACTACTGAGGACACACCCAAATCATATAAATCCTGGTTTCTGGAAACAAGCTAGGGCATATATTTACAAATATGGAATATTCTGTTGTCAGAAAGTGATCTAACATTTACATCAAAGAGTCAGGCAGAGAGCTTGCTGACAGCTTCAGAGAATCCTATACAGCAACACACAATGATGGAAGTGTGTTGAGTCATGTCCCTCCTTAGAATAATTCACTTCTATCCTCCAGGGCTTCCACAATCTGTTTGTGTCATTGAAGCCATCCCCTTTTATTGCTTCCAGAATAGAAAAAACATAACTTCACAGCACTTTCTCATTCCTTCCCTTTCATTCCTGATTAGTAAATTTGCTTTAAGACATTGCTTTCTTACTAGCTTTCTCTTTTAGAAGAGCAACTTGCTGTTTGAGGTATTCAATGACTTGATCCGCCTCTGCACCCTTTTGCTCCAGTCTGTTCAATACTGCATTATTGGCTGCCATCTTTACCAAGGAACGGGCTAAAAACCTGAAAAAAGGAAAGCGAGAATAATGTGAACATTGCCTTAATGTAATTAACTTTACATTCTTATGCCACATGAATCGGCACTAAAATCAACTGCTGATGCAGTAGGAACATTTGTTAAATGAGCAAGCAGGGCTTCCTCCCGCTAAATGAAAACCCAAACAAACAAAAAGCAATGTTAACCAGATTCTGATGTTTGCCAGCTGCGTTTAAGTATTTTGGAAGACCCATCTGTAGAAAACATGTTCCTGCTTCACAGCAGAGCACCAAACCCTACCTTCCCAGAATGAAAGGCAGATCCCGAGACAGACAATGAATAAATGAGCAATGGGGAACAAATTAAAAACAAAGAGGGAAAAAGATAAGGGAAATAAGTTTAGACTGAAGGAAAACATGTCTCATATTTGTATATGAAACATTTATGAAATTTATTAACCAAAAATTCTATTAAGAAGAGTAAGAATGCATAAGAATAGCCATACTGGGTCAGATCAATGGTCCATCTAGACCAGCATCCTGTCTTCTGACAGTGGCCAGTGCCAGATCCTTCAGAGGGACTGAACAGAACAGGGCAATGTAGAGTTATCCTGTTGTCCAGTCCCAGCTTCCAGCAGTTGGGAGGTTTAGGGACACAGAGCATGGGGTTGCCTCCCTGATCATCTTGGCTAACAGGCATGAATGGATCTGTGTTCCCTGAACTTTTCTAATTCTTTTTTGAACCCAGTTATACATCACAATATCCAATGGGTTGATTGCATTGTATGAAGGAGTTACTTATTTTTGTTTTAAACCTGCTGCCTATTAATTTCATCATCTGACCTCTAGTTCTTATGTCATATGAAGGGTGAAAACAACACTTCCCTCTTCACACATTCATGGATTTATGGACCTCTATTATATTCCCCATTAGTTGTCTCTATTGTAAGCTTAAAAAGACAGACTGTTCATGTCTTCTCAAATGGAAATTGTTCCATACCCTTAATAATTTTTTTTTTAACTCTTCTCTGTACCTCTTCCAGTTTTAATACACCTTTTTTGAGATAGGGTGACCAGACCTGCATGCAGTATTCAAGGTGTGGGCATACCATAGATTTATATAGTGGCATTATATTGTCTGTCTTATTAGCTATCCCTTTTTCTTAATGGTTCCCAACATTGTTAGCTTTTTTGACTGCCTTGCACATTGAGCATGTTTCCAAAGAACTATCCACAATGACTCCAAGATCTCTTTCTTTAGTGGTAACAGCTAATCTAGACCCATCAATTTGTATATGTAGTTGGGATTATTTTTTCCATTGTGCATTACTTTACACTTATCAACACTGAATTTCATCTGCCATTTTGTTGCCCCCAATTTAGTAACTCTTTGTAACTCTTCAGCTTTTGGTCAGCTTTGGACTTACCTATCTTGTATCATCTGAAAATTTTACCACATCACTGTTCACCTCCTTTTCAAGAGCATTTATGATTATGTTGAACAGAAACAGGTTCCAGTACAAACCCTTGGGGATCCCACTATTTACCTCTTTCCAGTGGGGAAACTGACTATTCCTACCCTTTGTTTCTAATCTTTTAATTAATAAACTACTGATCCAGGAGAGGATATTCCCTCTTATCCCATGACTCCTCAGTTTGCCTAAGAGCCTTTTGTGAGGGACTGTGTCAAGCATGTGGACAAGAATGCTTTCTGAAAGGCCAACTACACTATATCATGGATCATCCTTGTCCACATGCTTGCTGATATCCTCAGAGAATTTTAACAGATTGGTGAGACATGATTTCCTTTTACAAAAGCCATGTTGACCCTTCCCCATCATATTGTGTTTATCTATGTGTCTGATAATTTTGTTTTTTATTATAGTTTCAACCAATTTGTGTGGCACTGAAGATAGGCTTACTGGCCTGTAATTGCCAGGATCACCTCTGGAGGCCCCCTTTTTTTTTTTTTTTGGGGGGGGGGGGGGTTGGAATTGAAAAAAAATCAGAATTACATTCAGCTACTCTCCAGTCATCTAGTACAGAGGCCGATTTAAGCAATAGGTTACATACCACAGTCAGTAGTTCTGAAATTTCATATCTGAGTTCCTTCAGAATCCTTGGGAGAATACCTTCTAGTCCTGGTGATTTATGACTATTTAATTTATCAGTTTATTCCATAACATCCTCTATTGCCACTTGGATCTGGGACAGTTCTTCAGATCTTTTAGGTAAAAAGAATGGCTCAGGTGTGAGGATCCCCCCACCCCCCACATTCCTCTGCAGTGAAGACTGATGGAAAGAATTAGTTTAGCTGTTCTCAGCAAAAGCCTTCTCTTCCTTTATTGCTCCGTTAGCATCTCAGTCATCCAGTGCCCTCTTACAACTTCTAAATCCGCCACATAAGTCAAGGAGTTAGAAGGTAGAGGATATATTACACATTTATGGTTGTCCATAAGCATTAAAAGCAGAGAAAATCACATTCTGTTTCTCTTAAGGGCAATTCTCAACCCTAACTATACCATAAAAGGAGGAACCAAATTCCCCCCACATCCCCATTTTTTTTTTTAATTTCCACTTTCAGAGCTATTTTAGTTAATATTTTGAATTCACCACTTCCTTTCCACCTTCTGACTGAAGGCAGAGATTGAGGGCACTCTGTTGATGACATAGGAAAGAAACAGAGAAGATAAGAGGACAGTCATAAGGACGGCCGTACTGGGTCAGACCAAAGATCCATCTAGCCCCGTATCGTGTCTTCCGACAGTGGCCAATGTCAGATGCCCCAGAGGGAATGAACAGAACAGGTACTCATCAAGCGATCCATCCCGTCACCCATTCCCAGCTTCTGGCAAACAGAGACTAGGAACAACATCCCTGCCCAACCTGGCTCATAGCCTTTGATGGATCTATCCTCCATGAATTTATCTAGTTCTGTTTTGAACCCTGTTATAGTCCTGGCCTTTCACGACATCCTCTGGCAAGGAGTTCCACATGTTGACTGTGCATTGTGTGAAAAAAATGCTTCTTTTTGTTTGTTTTAAACCTGCTGCCTATTAATTTCATTTGGTAGCCTCTAGTTCTTGTGTTATGAGAGGGAGTAAATAACACTTCCTTATTTACTTTCTCTACACTGGTCATGATTTTATATACCTCTATCATATCCACTCTTAGTCGCCTCTTTTCCAAGCTGAAAAGTCCCAGTCTTATTAATGTTTCCTCATACGGCAGCCGTTCCATACCTGTAATAATTTTTGTTGCCCTTTTCTGAACCTTTTTCCAATTCCAATACTTTTTTTTTTGAGATGTGGGCGTACCATGGATTTATATAGAGGCAATATGATTTTTTTTTTTGTCTCTTTGCTGTTATGCAGGGACAATGGCACATCTAAATCTAGTCACCTCTACCTCCTCTCTCAGGATCCTCAAGAGATCTGCTTTCAGATAATTTTGAAAATTCCTCCCTAACACAGTACAGAGGATCTGTGAGCCCCTGCTCTGCCTCACTGAGAGCCTTCACTTGCTAAATCCAACAGGGCTTAGTCCCTTCCCTTCTCCTGTTCAATGTTTATGTCTAACTATTAAGAGACAGTAGATGCTACTCAAATGTCAGCTATATATTGGTGACGAACAGCTATATAATCACTCTCCTCTGCAACAGACTATGCTCTTCCCATCTACCTGGAAAAAATAAGCACTTCTATGAATTACAGCTAGCTGAATTATAATGAAAGAAATAAGCAGATGACACTGGTGGACAGGGAGAAGCACTCTGAATATCTCCCAGGACAAAAGACATCTCCATCAGCTGAAGGAATCTGTCCATCAATCCCACAGGTTTATGGTCTCGGATTCTATGACTAGACCTCTAGGTTGTAGCATTGTCCAGAAACACCTTTTTCATTTCAAATAGCAAGATAACTGAGCCTGCTTCTCTCGGACAATGATTCTGCCACGATAATCTACATCTATTTCTTTGAAAATGAACAACTATAATGCTTTCTATCTGGGGCTGACAACAGAATTCACACTGCATGGGTACTTTAAGAATGGAGTTTCAATTTTAACTCTGATTCTCCTGCCTGTTTAATAGTAGTGAATTAAAAGTCATTTAAAGATGTTTGCGGACATAAATTTCCTTTACATTTTATAAGACATAAATGTTGAGACAGCATTAAAAGGTAACATCTTACGCTTAATTTATACAAGGTGGCTAACTAAACTTTAGTGATCGTTGAGAAATATGTAAACTATAATTCTCTCAAGGGAGTGTAATACTAACAGCATAAGCTTAGCCAACAACAATAAAACACTACTAAAACTTCAAAGTGAATAGAACTCGTACATTTTATAGTTATTAGCCAAGTCGGCTAATGAACTGAGGATCGGGAAATGAAGTTACATAATTACACCAGGTAGACTTTTCCCCACTTGTCAAATAAATTTCCAGAGATCTAATATTATAACAGAGGAGAAACAAACAGGTATTTGAGATATTGTTACTAAGAGCCAACAGAATGAAACGAACTGTACAATATGCAAGAACTGCAAGAACTTGCCAATATGAAGAGATAATAAGATATACATAAAAAATAGAGTTTCTTATAGGTAAAACTTTGTTTAAAATTGTGTACTTAATGTAAAATATAAAACATTAAAAGCATTAACTGAAGGCTAATAAAATTGTGGCTTAATGTTATGACAATCAATAGCTGGGATTTGCATATTCGTGTTTTCCTACCACTTGTTTTTCTGCCTGTGTAATCTTTGGATAATATGCTAAGACTATAAGAAGAGAAGAAAAAAAACTGAATACCGTAACTTGGTAGAAGACAGAGCCTAAAGGAAAACAGAGAGATCTTCTGACCTTCAACTGAGCCTAAGGTCCAGAAAGTCACTCAAGAAAAATCAAGTGATTGGGATTTAAGAAAACTACATTTGAAAGGCTGCTATCCCTTCTTTCATATAAAATGTAGACATAGAAAACATGCCCTCAGGAGTAATCACCAAGCCTACTCTTAAGCTCAGTATCAGCACCAGGTGAAGGGCTGCTCAATGTTTATGCCTGCATCTGCAGTTGCTCCTGTGTCTGCCTTGCTACCAGCCCTGCTTGGTTTCTAACTCTGGCTCTGACAACTAGACCTGACTGCTATGAGCACTAGACCTGACTGTGCTCCTGGTCCTGAAAAAGTCTTTACAGTTAGAAAAGTGATAAAGTATGTTTTCTTGATGTCTTTTGTCCTGCTTAAATAATTTTGTTGAAGGGATTTTCCATTTACAAACTTTATTATGAAGTTTACTCCATTCAAGTTTTAAGGTTGTGAAGACGTATCTTTTGATAAGCCCTGTGGTAAAGCCACCGTTAAACCTAAATGAATCCTTGCTATGTAAGATTAATGCCTTGTAAGTAAAAGGAGCATAAGGAGATCTACAAATTAACACCTGGACTTCAGACTCATCCTACATTAACAATAATCAGAGGAACACAAAAACCTATATTCAAAGAAAGGTTCCTGAAAACAGCTATATCAAAAATAGGTTGACACAGAGTTATTAGGCATGCATTTAAATTCCAGTGGGAAGAAATATTTGTTAGGTCCTAATTTTTTTTTAAAGTTCTTTTATAACGGATAGTTGAAGCTCAAAGCACGAGCTCCTAACCGTATCCATATGGTTCTACTTGTAATTTGAAATGCAACAGGTCAGATAAGCAGAAAGTTATTTTCAGAGGGGGATATTCCTTGACTGCAATAGATCTTAGAAGCAAATAATTCAAATCTATGTTTGTTAAAATATATTAAGCATTTATTTAAATGCATACAGTTGTTGAATTCACCTTAATTCCTCCAGTTGACTCAAATGGATATCATTTTGTTCTCTAAAGACATTTATTGCAAGTCTGCTACCTTGGTCTAACCTACAGTCTAACCTACAGGTGTTTGCATTTCCACAGGGACAGAAGTAGCCTGTGAAGTGATATGGCTCAATGCTACAGTCCAGGCGCAGGCCACATGTTTACAGCCTTGAAAAGGAGTTTGGATTGGGTACACGAATTGTATACTATTTTAAGATTCAAGGTGCTATGTAAATAAGTGTAAGAGTATCCTTATTGGCTGAAATAATTTTCATGAAAATCTACAGATGTCAAACCTTTAACTGGGTTGACAACTAGAAGACCCAACTGGAATAAGCAGTTTACTCTCTCTGTGGAAAATGTCACTTCTTGATAGATTATAGAAATAAGAGAAGCCAAGAGGTCTTGGAATCAATGTTATAGTCAATGGTCTTTACCAAGATGTTAACAGGATTATTATCAATCTATTCAGCAAAAGGAAAATAATAAGCATGGAAGAAAATACAGTAAAGATCCCTTCCAACCTAGAAGTATCTCCTTCTGCTCTTGTTTCTTGAAATGAAACAGGTAAATTTTATGGCCAAATTCATCCCTGGTGTAACTCCAGTGTCTTGGCAGGGAAAAATTTCATTTGGAATGTGTGTCTGTAGAAAAAACTCTGGGGCACCTTTATTATTAAATGGAGTATTTTGAACTAGAAGATGCCAAATCAGAGAAAGGAAATCAGATCACTAACCTGAGCAGAGAAAAAAAGTATACTTTAAGTGTGTCCAGTGAAGTCATCCGATTAACTGAAGAACTTCAGTTAATCTTAAACGTCTGGCATGCTATCAAATCATTTATATATCAGACATCTAGAATTGGCTGAAAAGCTCATTTTCATTACATGAAGAATGATAGACAGTGCCTGGATAAGACATGTATGTCTTGTAGATATAATAAAATGTATACTGATATCCAGAAGCTGCTTAATTTCTATTTTGATACAGTTAGAAAACTGATTTAGAGTCAGTTGCTAATTCAGTTCTATAAAGATTATTCATGTGAAAATCAAAAGTAACTTTGCTTACCCACTAATTGAAGAGGGCTAGTAAGGACTTTCAACATTTCCTTACCGCATTTCTTTCAGTATCAGAAGCTTAACTCCAGGGGAAGCAGGTTTAAGCACTGCCAAAACATAGGTGATATAGAATGCAAATGAAGGGTCCAAATGAGAGAAATTTCCAATTTTTGAAAAACTATGGAGGGCAAATAAAAAGATCTGGAGGTCTTTACTCCTTCATTTCCTATATGCAGATTTTCTTGCCTACTGCTTTTCTAAATAGTTGCCTGCACCTTCAGCAAAAAGTACCATCTCCTGCATGCTTCGGCAGTCCCGTATGTCATAAGCAAAGAGAAGGGCTTATTTTATTTACTGGTTTATAAAAGAGAAAAAATTAGGGAGGGGCCCAAACAAGACAAAATTAAAATAGATATTCCATAAGAAAATAATACTTTGGATTTACACAGGAGGCACTATCAGAGAATTTCAATGTGCCTACTAACATCCTTAGACCAGAACTGATGTATTACTCAATGGTTCTGACTTTAAAAAAGGGGAAGAGAAAAAAAAAAAGTAGTAGTAATAAGGAAAACACATAATCAAAAAGATGACTGTGTTGTTATAATTCCTTGCTTTAAAAAAGTAGCCTTTTCTCCCTTTTTAAAGTGGTGCCGATTACAAATGCCTTTTGCCATACTGAAGAGCTAATGCTAAGGTTCTAAAATGGAGAAATAATAAACTGTTTTTGAACCTATCCACAATCCTGAGATGCATTCAATTAAACTGTGTTTTTGGGAGAGAGATCATTTCACCAAGAAACAGGCTTTAGAAGCCAACTGGTTTCTAAAAAAACTTTAAAAAAATAAATAAAACAAAAAAACACAAAACTTGAATTTCCAATATTGTACTTTTTTTCAACTTTTCTGAGGACTGCCTAGTTCATATAATCACATACGAACTAAAAAATAGCATTACTTATTCCACGTGACTGTAAGGATCATTTCCCATACGTAAATATGTTTTTCTTTGTATATTTGCACTGAAGTCTATTCCAACACTTTACCTTTATTTTTAGATGGGTATGGGAAGTACCAATACAAATCCCATCACTTAATAGACAATGTCCCCACTTCCTCTTCCTACAGAAATGTGTCTCCAACCTTTCTACTTATTTCAACAAAAAAGTCATAACCATTTGTGTTTGTCAGCTTGGAGTTTTGCTAAGAGCAAGATTTTTAGATTAATATTTGCCCTCAGAAACCCTTCATTATTACTGCTTCCCCTCTCTCTCTCTCTCTCTCTCTCTCTCTCACACACACACACACACACACACACACTTCTCCACAATAAAAGAATCAGGTTGGCATAGACTTAGCACACAGATACCATCAGTTAGTGCTTCAACCATATACTTTCAGTGTTCTCATTCTGAGTCAGTCACAGAAAGTAAGTTTCTACATCTATTTTGTCCTAGCCATGGTGAGATTCAATGTTGTCATGGGACAGCCAATCCTGTTCACAATCAATAGCCATGTACAGACACTGAACAGACAGTAAACACAGGAGGGGTGGTGATTGCTACAAAATATATTGCTCCTAGTGCATGGCACTTTCATGGACAGGCAACTCAATAGGCCTAGGACGATGCTAAGAACTGTTAGCAGAGAAAAATACAGGCGATACAAACAATGAAATAACATTTTTAGTTTTCCATTTAGAACATTCCATGCATATTCATTGAGCGCATTAAAAGTTGTTATTACAGCACTGTTTCATTACAGACATGGGACTAATTACATTCTGCAGGTAACTCATTGAGAGGAACATGAGGAAGACAAAATTCCTTCAACACAAATACTAATAAAATCACTAATTTAAAATACAGGGAAACCTATAAAACTACTTATATATGGATAATCACTTTTTCTGTCTTTAATTTGTTGTAACAAATAGCTCTCAAACAGTTTCAGATGTCAATATTTTTTCCCCATGAGGGCTTTTTAAGCTCTTCATTTTGGCCAAGTTGCATAGTGATGCACTGTTTTACTCTAAGTATTTTAAATTGCTGCATTATCACCAACAATATCATTTTGCTTCTAAAAAGAATACTTTGTTCAAATAAGAGGAAGGAAGGGAACAGCTTTTATTAGGATGCTTGTTTTTCCTATACGCAAGGCTTCTTGGCAGACAAACTTAGAGGAGACCATATATATTACAATAAAACATTCCATCTGTTTTCCAGACTCTGCTGTCCTTTACTCTGGAACATGCATGATCTGACAAGCTACTTACTGAACCAGCTGTAAGGCTATCAAATGAGAGAGATAATAGAAACAATAATAAATTAGAAACCCGTTCATTATAGTCCAAGACAGAACAAATAGAAAGAAGAGAACTGCCTTTAAACAATCAAAGCAGCAATAATATTTTATTTATCTGAGAAAAATAAGACTACAGCCTGAAAATTGCAACAACCACGTTTTCCTGCTGAACAATCAAACTTAAAGACTCAGCTGCCAGTAGAGAGATCTGAAAATCCTTTTCTCCCAGCAATCATGGCCGTAGTTAGTTATACCGCATTTTTCCAGACAGATTTAGTGGCTCCAAAATCTAAAATGTAAATTTAGTTTTTTAAAATATTCACAAGCTTTCAACTCCTGTGTAGTCAATGTTCAAACTACAATAACGAAGAGGGTTAAGGAGTGAATTATTAAACAACTATACTTGTATACTTCTGCCACTTTAAACTCACATGTTAAACTTTTGCAATAAGAGAGTCACAGTTACTGATTTATAAATTTCCAAATTGTTAATACAATCCAAGAAAGCATCAGGCCTGAAGAATGACTTCTCCTGATTATCAGGCACTACCCCAGCTGCAGAACTTTGCTTTCCTAGTCCTAAGAGCCTTGCCCTCCCTATTTCTTAAAGCTGGAAACACTAAAAAACCAACCAATCAACCAACCCACCCACCCCGTTAGAAGAAACATCACACAAATAAAAGTGCTTTTCTAGGAACTGCTCAGAATTTACACTAAAGAACAAAGAGTTGACTCCAAAAACTCAGACAGGTTGAAAGTGGCCATAAGGCATTCTAATGTCATTTTAAGAGAAGGACTTCAACACCTAACTTTATGTTTGTACTAATAATTAGTACATTTCACCCATTCTATTCCCCCCCTCCTTTTCTGATTATTCTAGAAACCTGATTATCAATGGACCATTTTATCTCTCACAGACCACATTGGGAACAGCTCTTCTAAGCGTCAGGACACCAGCCCCAAAGTAATCCTGCTAGACTATCCTTGTCCCTGCCTTTAACTATAAAGTAGATTTCAGGCTTTAAGTTTCATGATGTAACTTAAAAAAAGGTAACAAACAAATGCTTTTGTAACACTAAACGCATACAGTAATATTTAGCTAACTGAAGAAATATATGACAAGTCATCCTTGTTTGCATAGCCTGTCTGCCACTTCTCCTGGAAAAGTTTTATTTTAGAATATAATTTACTTTGACAGAAGGCTATCCTCCTTCCCAGACATGTACTCCTCTTTTCTCTTAACTGACCCTTTTCCTCACAGAAGTAAAGTCCCTTCATCTGGAAAGGTGAAATATGTAGTGTCCCGACATTAAATGACTGAAAGTCACCCCCTTCCCCCCAACAGCCACTATATTCTCTCACATTAGGGAAAATTTGTCAAACATTTTAAATAACAAAAAAGCAAAAAACAGAATCTGGGCTCAATGCTCACATGACGTATTAGCTTGATACCAGTCTAAGATGAGTTTGAAAACAGACTTTAAAATTATGACTGGTTTTCGGGCACTATCAACAACTTATATTTTACTTAGTTTGATTTTTTTCCCCTAAAATTTTTGACTCGGCAATATTGATTACCCATATAATTCAATAAAATATCATATTCCAACATGTAGAAATAAATCTCTCTGAAAGGAGAGCTCACCCAACAAGTTTGAAAGAGGAGACCTGTTCAGGAAGGACAGGAAGGGCAGAAAAGGTGGGGGAGTTGCACTGTATGTAAGAGAGCAGTATGACTGCTCAGAGCTCAAGTATGAAACTGCAGAAAAACCTGAGTGTCTCTGGATTAAGTTTAGAAGTGTGAGCAACAAGGGTGATGTCGTGGTGGGAGTCTACTATAGACCACCAGACCAGGGGGATGAGGTGGAGGAGGCTTTCTTCCGGCAACTCGCAGAAGTTACTAGATCGCAGGCCCTGATTCTCATGGGAGACTTCAATCACCCTGATACCTGCTGGGAGAGCAATACAGCGGTGCACAGTCAATCCAGGAAGTTTTTGGGAAATGTAGGGGACAATTTCCTGGTGCAAGTGCTGGAGGAACCAACTAGGGGCAGAGCTCTTCTTGACCTGCTGCTCACAAACCGGGAAGAATTAGTAGGGGAAGCAAAAGTGGATGGAAACCTGGGAGGCAGTGACCATGAAATGGTCGAGTTCAGGATCCTAACACAAGGAAGAAAGGAGAGCAGCAGAATACAGACCCTGGACTTCAGAAAAGCAGACTTAGACTCCCTCAGGGAACTGAGGGGCAAGATCTCCTGGGAGAATAACATGAGGGGGAAAGGAGTCCAGGACAGCTGGCTGTATTTTAAAGAATCCTTATTGAAGTTACAGGGACAAACCATCCTGATGTGTAGAAAGAATAGTAAATATGGCAGGCGACCAGCTTGGCTGAACAGTGAAATCCTTGCTGCTCTTAAATACAAAAAAGAAGCTTACAAGAAGTGGAAGATTGGACAAATGACCAGGGATGAGTATAAAAATATTGCTCGGGTTTGCAGGAGTGAAATCAGGAAGGCCAAATCACACCTGGAGTTGCAGCTAGCAAGAGATGTTAAGAGTAACAAGAAGGGTTTCTTCAGGTATGTTAGCAACAAGAAGAAAGTCAAGGATAGTGTGGGCCCCTTACTGAATGAGGGAGGCAACCTAGTGACAGAGGATGTGGAAAAAGCTAATGTACTCAATGCTTTTTTTGCCTCTGTCTTCACGAACAAGGTCAGCTCCAAGACTACTGCACTGGGCGCACAGCATGGGGAGGAGGTGACCAGTCCTCTGTGGAGAAAGAAGTGGTTCGGGACTATTTAGAAAAGCTGGACGAACACAAGTCCATGGGGCCGGATGCGTTGCATCCGAGAGTGCTAAAGGAGTTGGCGGATGTGATTGCAGAACCATTGGCCATTATCTTTGAAAACTCATGGCGATCGGGGGAGGTCCCAGTTGACTGGACAAAGGCTAATGTAGTGCCCATCTTTAAAAAAGGGAAGAAGGAGGATCCTGGGAACTACAGGCCAGTCAGCCTCACCTCAGTCCCTGGAAAAATCATGGAGCAGGTCCTCAAGGAATCAATTCTGAAGCACTGAGAGGAGAGGAAAGTGATCAGGAACAGTCAGCATGGATTCACCAAGGGCAATCATGCCTGACTAATCTAATTGCCTTCTATGACGAGATAACTGGCTCTGTGGATGAAGGGAAAGCAGTGGACGTGTTGTTCCTTGACTTTAGCAAAGCTTTTGACACTGTCTCCCACAGTTTTCTTGCCAGCAAGTTAAAGTAGTATGGGCTGAATGAATGGACTTTAAGGTGGATAGAAAGTTAGCTAGATTGTCGGGCTCAATGGGTAGTGATCAAAGGCTCCATGTCTAGTTGGCAGCTGGTATCAAGTGGAGTGCCCATGGGGTCGGTCCTGGGGCCGGTTTTGTTCAATATCTTCATAAATGATCTGGAGGATGGTGTGGATTGCACCCTCAGCAAGTTTGCAGATGACACTAAACTGGGAGGAGTGGTAGATACGCTGAAGGGTAGGGATAGGATACAGAGGGACCTAGACAAATTGGAGGATTGGGCCAAAAGAAATCTGATGAAGTTCAACAAGGACAAGTGCAGAGTCCTGCACTTAGGATGGAAGAATCCAATGCACCGCTACAGACTAGGGACCGAATGGCTCGGCAGCAGTTCTGCAGAAAAGGACCTAGGGGTTACAGTGGACGAGAAGCTGGATATGAGTCAACAGTGTGCCCTTGTTGCCAAGAAGGCCAATGGCATTTTGGGATGTATAGGTAGGGGCACTGCCAGCAGATCGAGGGACATGATCGTTCCCCTCTATTCTATTGGTGAGGCCTCATCTGGAGTACTGTGTCCAGTTTTGGGCCCCACACAACAAGAAGGATGTGGAAAAATTGGAAAGAGTCCAGCGGAGGGCAACAAAAATGATTAGGGGACTGGGACACATGACTTATGAGGAGAGGCTGAGGGAACTGGGGATGTTTAGTCTTCAGAAGAGAAGAATGAGGGGGGATTGGATAGCTGCTTTCAACTACCTGAAAGGGGGGTTCCAAAGAGGATGGCTCTAGACTGTTCTCAGTGGTAGTAGAGGACAGAACAAGGAGTAATGGTCTCAAGTTGCAGTGGAGGAGATTTAGGTTGGATATTAGAAAAAACCTTTTCACTATGCGGGTGGTGAAACACTGGAATGCATTACCTAGGGAGGTGGTGCAATCTCCTTCCCTACAAGTTTTTAAGGTCAGGCTTGACAAAGCCCTGGCTGGGATGATTTAGTCGGGGATCGGTCTTGCTTTGAGCAGGGGGTTGGACTAGATGACCTCCTGAGGTCCCTTCCAACCCTGATATTCTATATGATTCTATGACCTGCAACTAAAGGGCAAGCCAAGCCAAACCACTAGCTAACAACATCAGAGAAATCACAGAATGAGTTTATATACAGTATGGTATAGATATATGAATAGATTTTAAAGCCTTATCATGGGCTTAACATGAATGAAAAGCTTCCTTTGAAATCTCTATACAGTAGACATTAAAAACTGAACATCTACCACCTGCAGTAGACAAAATTACCACAAATATTGTGGTATTTCCCATATCAAGTGCAGGGATTATATGCAAATATTTCAGTGTAGTAATCATTCATAGTTTAATTGCACCTATCATCTGAATAATATGTTAGTCGGTGTACTACATTGCTCAGACGAAAGGCAGAATATGGCAACCTTCCACACTTCTAGGTGGCTGGTCCAAGTATAAACCAGATTAGTAAAGTGGGACCAAAAGCTTCCACTGCTTCACTGCTGTTTGTTGCTCTCAGTCCAATTCCCAGTGCATGCTTGTCCACCTCACAAAAACCATGTCCATAATTTGAACCCTTTTTAGTCATCTCAGCAGAGGTGCCAAAGACTACATAGGGCACTGAGACTTGGGGAAAGCCTAGAGATAGTTGGGGATTGGTCCTGTTTTGAGCAGGGGGTTGGAATAGATGACCTCCTGAGGTCCCTTCCAACCCTGATATTCTATGATTCTGTGATACGTTACAAAATTAAATTGACCTAAATTATGTGGACACACAGCAACCACAGTAATTGAATCGGTTTTGCATGTCCACACTAGGCTCCTTGTTTCAGCAGTCCACGTCGTCACCAAGAGCTATTGCATTGACTTAACTGCCAGTGTGGGGCATTATGGGACAGTTTCTGAAAGACAGTTACAGTCAGTGTAAGCAACACAGCATCTATATTCACACTGCATCCACCTAACTACATCGACTGAAGCATCACACCTCTCGTGGAAATGGAGTTATTAAGTCAGTGTAATGGGCGAGTTATACTTGTGGGAGCAGTATTTTAGTGTAGACCAGTGGTCTCCAACCTTTTTACGCCCAAGATCACTTTTTGAATTTAAGGGCAACCCAGGATCTACCCCACACCTTCCCTGAGGCCCTGCCCCGCTCACTCCATTCTCCCCCACGGGGCTCCAGGCTGGGGCAGAGGGTTGGGGTGCAGGATGGGGTTTGGGGTGCTGGCTCTGGGAGGGGGCTCAGGGCAGGGGGTTGGGGTGCAGGAGGGGGTTCAGAGAGCAGGAGCGGTTATGGGGTGCTGGCTCCAGGAGGGGGCTCAGGGCTGGGGTGTGGCCTCTCGGCAGGCAGCACTTATGTGGGCAGCTCCTGGTTGGCGGTGCAGCAAAGTTAAGGCAGGCTTTCTGCCTGCCCCGGCCCTATGCCGCTCCCGGAAGGGGACAACTGTGGCCTCTGGGAAAGGGAGCGGGGGCACTGCCCCCTCTGCTCCTCTTGGCCACAGTTCCCCGTTCCTGGCCAATGGGAACTGCAGGGCTCCCATTAGTTTCCTTTTGGGTCTGCAGGAACTCTCAATGATAACTATTTTATATTTAAAACATTTAAAAATTCTTTCCAGCAGGTAAAGAACATTTCAAAGACATTTCCCCCCCCAACACACACACTTACCTATAAGGAGCTGAAGTAGAGATGCAGAAAGGAAGTGCCAACTCAGCATTAAATATAGATTCAGTAACACAACGTCTTTATGTTTAATTCAAAAGGTATCTGTTTCAACTAGATCGTACAATACTCCTAGCAAGTTGAAATCTCATCACAAAAGTCATCCTGTGTGCTATAATTTTTGGTACCAGCTGCTGGCATTTTTTACTTTTAAAAATATTAAACAAAAAATACTGATTTCCGAATTTCTTGCCTTTTTAAATTCCCCAAATTAACATTTGGCAATAAGAAAAATACATTAAGCTGATAATGCAAGGTAAAAAGAAAAAGTAGTTTTTAAACCACTGTGGTAAACCAAATGCCAGGAGCTAAAAATAACCATTAACAGTTCATGAAAGCATGTAGCAAATAATACGCAGCTGTATAACAACACATCTAAAATGAATAAGTACATCAAGACTCAACGTCACTTCCATTATATATTAAAATATCTAATTTGTATGTTTTTCTACATAAAATAAGTTTATTAAGAACTATGTGAAATTTAATTGAAAGCAAAAACATCTATCCAAAAATAATGGCAATAAACATATTTTAAAGAGCAGCAATGAGTCTCTCTTATAAAAATATAATCAATTTTAAATATCTGACTTGCAGTTTTATTGTCCCATTCATAAAATAATTAAAAAATAAAACACTCTGCTTCCCCTTTTCACTACCTTGTCCAACTAAAATTCAATTTCTCAAATGTAAAACCAGTTCAATATTTTAAAGCAAAACAGAAAAAAAAAAAGTAATCTTCTACATTACCGAAGGAAGAACAAATTATTTATTCAGTTTGCGAAGGAAGAACCTACACTAGTTTCTAAGTCACACTGATTGCTAATGTCTGCTGCCAGCAACTGGTCCTTGTCAGTCATTTGTAGTCACACTTCACTTCAACAGCATACTACAGTGGTATCTGCCATCTCATATTTTTGGAAGGATATATCATCTTCAAAATTGGTCTTTTGCAAGAATGTCACCTGCAGGATTAATCCAAATTTTATAATGTTTTTGCCTAAAAAGTACATTTTCTAAAAATGAATATGTCCACATATAAACTGACTACAGTGCTTCTTGGATCAATGATTGCTATGGTCCTCAGGAAGAAACAAATAAAAAGCAACCACAAAAAATCCCTCCGCTTAGAAAATCCATCCTGAAATATTTTGTATTTCAGAGATATTTTACATGTTCTATTTTTCATTCAGAATTCCCTGTACACTGTTATAAAAGCTTTAGAGTTTCTTTGGATGGAAACGATTTCTTTCCAACAGGAATAGAAAAACTACAGAACTCAGAAGCTGTGACTGTACAAAAGCAACATATCTGCTTGTTAATGTGGTGGATTAAGTATAGATATAAGGATGTTTGGGGAAGAAACGCCTATTTTCATATGGATTGGGTGTAAAATAAAAAGCAATGTTGTGGCATGGACATTTCAGATATATACTGGTTTGAATACAAGACGATTAATGATAGGAAGCCGTCCCTTCACTACACAAACAACACTCCCCTCTTTTCTACAGTGTGTTACTTAAACTTTCTTTCATTGAAATAGAGATAAGCAACTTTCAGTGAAATTGATATATGCAAGGCAGAGATCAGATGCTCAAATTTTCCTTTATTATTTATGATGCCAGAAAGACTTTGTAGTTTTTATTTAGAGGGGAACTGTTAATACAACAGTTTTAATGAAAATTAACCCAAATCGCTGCTTTCATTATCTGTTTTTATTTTTAAACTTTTCTCCTTAAAATGTTTGCAACACATTGCTACTACTGATAAGCCAAACAAGGAACTGATGAGAAACAAAAGAGAAACTGACTGGTCTATTTTAACTGTCCAATTCCATTATGAAAACAAAGAATGTCAGGTTTTACTAGTAGTGTTAGAACATTTATCTTTAAAAACATGCTATTTAAACTTTGCAATGTCCTTCCAAATCGTTCTGTCCCAGTCTTAATTTTTTTGTTGATATGTTCAAAATGACTAGAAGTGACTGAGCAAGAGCATGTTTTAAAGTGGCCCATCCAAACTACACCATTACCACTCCACTCTCACCTGCCGCATAAACCTGGATTCCGCAGCTTGGCTGCTCCAGTTGACCCAGAGCTGGTTGAGGCTGCCAGCATCCCTAACAGTAGAGGCTCGGTCCAGTTTTCTTGGTTCCTGTCCTTAGATGGGTTTCAGACCTGCAAAACTCCTAAATTTTGTAGAAGTAGGGCTGAAGAATGGATCTCCACTCCTGTAAAACTTAGGAGGACTGCAATAGACAGGTAACACACTTATAACCATGGGAAACACAGATTTTTTTACTTAATCATGGTTCACCTGCTCATGAAACATACCACGTAAGTGTAACCTATTAAATCAAACAGTAACCAAATATAAATTGAAAGCCTTCTATAAAAATAGAATATCTAAAACAGAGAAGATGCAATTGAAGTTTTAATCATTAAGACAATGGCAAAAGGCAGGCAAATCTTCCCTCACAGGCAAACAGAGGAAGTAAAAAAATTAATATCCCAAACTGCAGCAAAGATTACACACATAAAACAACCCTTTCAAGAGTCTGCTTCTAATTTTTGTAATACTCCTGCACACACTACACCATCAAAACATCTGTTAAATGTTTGTAATGTTAGCTGCAAAAACCTGGTATAATTTGATATCATTTCCCCCCCATTAAATTAATATTACAGACATTCAATGGATGTCTGAATGAAAAGTCTTCATGTGTATGGATCCAAGGAGAACTAAACCAAGAATTTCACTCCACTAATTTCTAAAGATCTGATCCTGCAAACACATACTACCTGGCTGCAAAAGGGACTATGCAGTATGTCCAATAGCAAATGTTTGCAGGATTGTGCCCTAAGGAATTTTATTATTTATTGTGTGTAAGGTGGACCAGTTTAGCTGAATTATTAGTGCTTTGGTAACTACAGGACAGCTACATCTGTTGGAAAACATGAATACATAATCAGAGGAAACAACAGCATAGTATAAAATAAATCAGCAGCTTTTACATCCATTGCACATCAAAAGTTTCCTCTATTTTGAGTGAGAGTGAGCATGAGAGAAGGTATTTGGAGGCAAATGCTTTGAACTAACTTTTTTAAACTGAGCTGATTTCAAATTGACAGGCTTCCTTTATGTGCAGTTTGGGCAGAGCATACGTAAATGTACAATAGGGAACATTCCCGCCTTGGCCACTGGAGATGGAAAGGATGGATGAATGCCACTTGAACTAGTAATATCTGTCAAAAAGAAAGCAACTTTTTTAAGGACAGTCAATACCTGTTGCATTTTTCATCTGAGAACCTCAAAATATTTGACAAAAGTAAGTTTAATATCACTATCCCCTTGCAAGAGGTCAGACAGCAGGCTAATATAAGATCAAGGGATAGATCAATTCTCCAGACTCCCAATTCAGTGCCATTTCCCCTGTCTATGTTGATTCCCATACTGTGTAAATTCTAGCAGCTATAAAACCATTTCAGGCAGAAGGTTTCAAACCTTTTTACAGTAAGCTGAGCAGGGACATAAATTTATGGCCTTCAGCTCCAGAGCAGTTGTTATTAAAAGGCACTATACTATGTTCAGCTATGTGCAAAGAAGTACATTCTTCCTGAACTAGCAATCCCCTGCTGACCAAGCCAATTGAGATTGCTGGAACGATCCACTCGCTTATCTTCTGAGTCTGAAATAAGATGCCACAACAAAGCTGTGCGTTAAACTGTAATGGAGAAACGCACTGGAATAGAAACTAAACCCAACAGCCAAGGGGTGCTTCTGAGAGAAGGGTCCTGAACTAAAAGACTAAGCAGTAAAACATCAATTCATGCTCAATGAAGATCATGTCAGGAAAGCTCCTGGAGAGAAGGAAATTGAAAGAAAAGCCTTCTGTAATAGGAAATTTAAGCCAAAAAAACTGTACCAAATATCCTCATGAAGTCTACAGGCTCAATAATTTTTTTTAAGATCATCAGTATGTTTTATGCATTGTCAGCACCTTTCACAACCTTCCCTCGTTCCCCCTCTCCCGCAAAATTCTCACCTAATTAGGATATGCAAAAACACACCAGAGAGTCACTTATGACATGGATCCAATTTTCTTTAACACAAAGACCAATAATTTCTAATTAGCTAGCTAGCCGAATAAGAAGAACTTTTATTTTCAAATGTACTTTTCCTATTTGTTTTTATTTAAATGGAAACAAACAGGTTATTATAGAAACATCAGTTTTGACTCCACAATTAAGGCTGCATGTAGACATCCAATATAAGTCCTATTTTCAACCTCCCTCTAAACTTTTGACTGCCGCAACTGATCAACTTGCAAACTGATATACTATAAAATGGGGTAGAAGAAAAATATTTCCACAGATTGAGAGTTTATCATTAAAAAAATTAAATGCTAGGTTATCAAGAATGACCTCTGTTTCAAAATTATTCTTGGACTCGCATGATTTATCAGCCCTCATGCTCTCAGAATAGAAAAAATTACATAAATCCAAATTTCACAAACATTTTTATACAATATACCATAGATGATTTTCTTTAGAAACTGTAAGCAACAAACTATTAAATATGTCTAAGATTTAATAAAAATTTATTGCACTGAAATATATCAACTATATCTACTTCAGGTCTCTGCCCCTCCCATCCGATTAATCTGTGCCTTGATCCTGCCCTGTTTTGGTGGTTATTTTATTTACGATTTTTAATATATTCAAAGTATTAACACTGGAATTTTTTAAGTGTTGTATTTCCCCAAGCCATTGTCTTTCACATAGGAAAACGATCAAAATGGTTTACAAAACCTGTAGTAAAACACTGGGAAAACCATAAGGTTTGAAAATAGCCTCGAACTACTAATCCTGCACTGGTTGCTGAAGCAATAATATTTAGAAAAAACAAGGAATTTGGTTTAATTTTTGTGCTGCTTAGTTATTGCATTTTATAAAGTAAAATAAAGCTTTAAAAAAGTCAATTTATCAGAGGCGTAGCGAGTGTTCAGACAGGTGCCTCTTGTTATAAGTCTAAATAAATACGCTTTTAACAGTTTAGGAATATTTGAATGATTATTCTGACAATCTATTTCAAAATATCTGGATCAGCTGCTTCCTATCAAGCAAAATAATACTTTATTACCTCCAATAAGTGCTTTCTCTGTTCTGTATATCAATCAGGTCACTATTTTGCATCATGCTGACAGGAAACATGGAGGCTACATTTTAAAGGGGAAACACCTGCTTGAAACATGCTGTAAATTTAGCAATTCAAAGTCCAATTCCATATTTTAGTTGATCACATATACAAAAAAGTACTTGGAAATTGACTATGAATATGGACAGATCACACCAAGAACATCTTTAAAGGAGCATAATTTCTTACTTGACATTCAGATTTCTCCTAGATCTCATATGCCAGCCCAGATGAACTAGCTAATTCCTACAACCAGAAGACAGAACAGGAATGGAAACGCGGGTGGAGGAGGGGAGAGATAAGAAAGGGCACTAAGCTTTTTGTCATGTCCTTCCCTGTAGTACACCGAGTCTGTGCTGTCTCGCTACTTCTTAGTAGATTTCCCGTGCAAATATGGTTTAGTTCCTCCAACTAGCAGATGGAGAACAAAAGAGGGAAAAAAAATCTGTTTATGTCCTTCCTTACACAGAAGGTGGGCTGCCTCACTACCTCCCAGGAAACTTCCTGAGCAATATAATACTCGTATCTCTGTTCAATACTTGAGCAAAATTATCACCAAAAACCAGCAAGGGAGGAGTGTCTTAGTAGGGAGCATGTATAAGCCAAACAAACTTAGAGGGATTACTCTTCTTCAGCTTCTTCTTATACCTGCCCCAAAGAGTGAAAGTGAACAACAGCATCCAACAGATCAAAAAGGGGATTGAAAACGACTAGTGAATGTTGTCTGAAGAACCCACTTTCTAAAATGGCATCTATTCTGCTATGACAGAAATGTGACTAATCTATATATGACATAAGTTTGGAGTGCAGATCAAGCCTATGTTGGTATAACTACAGCACTCAGGGGTATGGAAAATCCATACCCCCAAGCGACACAGTTACACCAACCTAACCCCATGTAGACAACACTATGTCATTTTCCCATTGACATAGCTACTGCCTCTCAGAGAGGTGGAGTACCTATGCCAATGGCATAGGCTGCTGTAGAGCTGTGTGTGCAGAGTCCTTAGGAAGTTTATGTTCTTATTGCCCATGGAGCAGAGGTTGCTCTTATAAGTAAGGCATGATGGTAGCAGAAAATTCATTATTCTTTGAAATGTAAGACTTTCTGATAGTCTTGCAGCCAGAACTCTGAGGGGCTGCAAGGCATTTAAAAAGCTGACAAACAGAACAAAGAATGATCAGACTTCCCTAAAACTCAAGAACAAAATTTTTAATGTTTGTTTCACACAGAGAGCCTACAGAGATTTCTCTTGCTTGTCAGATGTACAATAGGAAAAGGAAGACTTTTGGTCCTGAAGTTTTTTTGCCGAAGGATGGTTACCTTTAAATCTGCTATTGTGTGTCCACGGAGGTTGAAGAGTTCTCCTACAGGTTTTTGTATATTGCCATTCCTAATATCTGATTTGTGTCCATTTATCCTTTTACGCAAGGACTGTCCAGTTTGGCCGATGTACACAGCAAAGGTGTACTGCTGGCACATGACGGTTTATGTTACATTGGTGGGCGTGCAGGTGAATGAACCGGTCATGGTGTGGCTGATCTGGTTAGGTCCTGTGATGGTGCTGCTGGTGCAGATATGTGGGCAGAGTTGGCATCAAGGTTTGTTGCATGGATTGTTTCCTGAGTTACTACGGTGCGGCGTGTAGTTGCTGGTGAGAATATGCTTCAGGTTGGCGGGTTGTCTGTGGGCGAGGACTGGCCTGCCTCCCAAGGCCTGTGAAAGTGAGGGATCATTGTCCAGGATGGGTTGTAGATCACTGATGATGCGTTGGAGAGGTTTTAGCTGAGGACTGTATGTGATGGCCAGTGGAGTTCTGTTGGTTTCTGTTTTGGGCTTGTCTTGCAGCAGGAGACTTCTGGGTACACGTCTGGCTCTTTTGATCTGTTTCCTTATTTCCTTACTTCACAATAAAGGCTGTAGCACTCTCTTACTCTCTTGGCTGACAAGATGACAATCAAGAAATGCTCTTCAAAGTAAGAAACTTCTTGGACATCTGTCACAAAGTTCAAATTTCAAACTTTTTAAATTTTGGGTTGAAGTTTCCAAGAATCTGATATAAGATAGCATCTTCCCTGTATCTTATCAGAGGTTTTGAAAAACATCACTACCCTTCCACTGGTGCGTCAGCCCCTCCCCAACCCAGACAGATCTCTTTGATGTCTGAAAACAGTCTTAACCCTCAGAGAGTTGATAATTATGCCTCTTTTTCCAGATCAATTGTAAATATAGGAATTTTCAGATCACAGTGAACAACAGGATAGTGTCCAAAAAACTGCAACTAAAATTGGGGAAAAGGAGTGTTAGGGCGGAACAGGTTGGTTGGTTGGTTGCTTGCTTGCTTTATTTGCCCTCTTTAAATTTAGGATCTTTAGACTGAGATCAGAGTCTTATTAAGATTATTATATTCCACCTAATATATTTTTAAATATATTTAAATGTATTAGGAGTACATTTCTCCTAGAGCAGCCCAGTGGTTCTACTGTCATTTTTTATATTTAATGATGCTCTCAAAAATTATTCAGGCACCCTGTAATTTTATTTAGCATTCTTTGGCAAATAATAAAAACCTCTGTAAGACTATGAGGAAATTTCCCGCTTTCTTTCCCTGCATGGCCACAGGTGTAAAAATCCAAACAGCCAGTTTAACACTTCCTTCTTTTATTAGGAAACTCATAATTTGACATCTATGTTTAGCTCTGTTTATGTATAGTAATTTCCCCTGCATACACACATATATATATATATGTATGTATTTGCATAAAATTGGAGAGATGCTTAATAGTGAAATAAACATTCTAAAAAGTAAATATGGGAGTCATTTTAAAGACTTCATAGTCTTAACAGCAAAAATGTTCAGATAAAACCTTTATTTTAATTTTGTATCTAGACAACTCTTTTGGTTAAAATAATTTCTATACAATCTACAAGATAGAGCATTCTTGGCAACAGAAAGTATTTATCAAGGCTAACAATTCTATGGTGTATTCTGCAGTTTTTAAACTATCAGCCAATAGCACAACAAATTTCTAATATTCATCTCAGAAGTGATCAGATAACATTTACCCTCATCTTATTACAAAGTACAAAGCAGCAAATGAAAGACAAATATTTTAGATGGAGAAAATGTTTCTTTACCTCCTATTTAAAGGAGGAAATTGGGGGAACAGACTCCCATGTTAGTGCAAAACTCTTCTTCACTAAAAAACTCAGGGGCAAGTGCATTAGTAAAACCATGACTCAGTATATTAGACTGGGACACAGATGAACATCTCTCTGAGAGATGGAGAAAATGTTTTTCTGCATGCATATTTCTTTTAAAAGCCAATTCCCAATACAGATCCTTATCCCTGTCCTTTTACCCGCAGACAAACAGTAGAGGAGTAAATTTCTTTTTTAAAAAACCTCTATTTCCAATAATGTTACTGGAGAAAGCAACAAACACATTCTGGTTTCCTCTGAAGAAACCAGCTGTCATTTTTATGGCACTTGAATTCTTAGCATGATTTAAGTCAGGAGATGTTACTTGTCCTCATTTAGAGACACTGCAAGAAGTCCAGACAACCTTTGGGAAGCACACCATCAGATTAATGCAGTTTTACTCAATTTACTAATGTTTTCTTCAGTTAATCACTGTGACTAGTTTGTTATATTCTGCATGGATAGGAAATCAAATATAGGGCTTTCTGACCCTTTTGACTGCGAAAGCCAAGGATGGCCAATCTCCCTCTTGTGGAGTTTGATCACGGGTTTGGAAGGTGGTATCTGTGGTCATCTGACAGTAGAACCACTGGGCTGCTCTAGGAGAAATGTACTCCTACTACATTTAATGACTAGTTCAGATGCCCTTTACACCAATGATAATCAAGATAAGTTCCAGCCTGGGTTCTGTCCTTGCTCTGGAGTGATGACTGCTCATCAGGATGATGAACAATATACAACTCTTGTAAGACTTTATATATCTTGCCTCTTCAAACCTGCAAGTTCATTAGTGGCCCTGAAGGAATACTGGCAGATGGACAGGCCAGAACGACCTTTTCCATATCACTGAGAAAATTGAAGTCCTGAACACCCATGTCCACCTACATTATGAGGAGGCTCCCTCTTATGTAATGTCCCTATTTTAAGGTTTCAGCAGTGCTCTTTCAATTGCAAACCCCATGGGCCAAACATGGTACCAGGTTTTGATGTCTCTCTCTTCTCCCTCCCCCATTACACAATTTGTACAGGACACACCTTTATTGATTCTTTGACTACTTCATAACACAAGATGTTATGCGATTGCCGCCACATCTCAGGTCAGCAAAAAATTATGCTTTGCTGTCATGAGCCCTAGGGTACAGAACTTTCTTCCTTTTGTCATTGATCTCAATAAATTTCTCCCCACTTTTAAAAAGCATCTTATGTTTCTACAAGTCTTTTTGGTGTGACAATATGTGGAGTCAATCACATTATCATCTCTCCAAAACTGTCCCTCTACTATATCCCTCTTTCTTATTTATTTGAATTTTAAGGTGGTGGTTTTAATCAGATTATTATATTTTAAAATGTTATGTTGCACAGTATTCAGAGTACCTCATTTGGGATGATACTTTATAAATAAAATTTGTATTATTGCAGTTTTAGAAAGTTTTCCTCCAAGAATTCAATATGAAAGGGAGAACAAGGATCCTCAACTACATGATTTGGAAAATCTGATCTCACAACCAGGGTGCTGGAAAAATAGAAAGTGAACTCATTTAGAAGCAACATCTTTGCTAATTTTATGGAAGTGAGAATGAATAAAAGAAATTACATGTATAGCCAAACAGGTGCTAATGACACATAATCAGTTAGATAATTCTGTAGCTCTGACCAAATAGATGACAATACCAGGATTGAATTGTATTTGTATAATCCTTTCATTGAGACAGCATCTACTTTGTATAATGCTTTGCAGAAACTGAGTGACACATGAAAACAATTTAAACTGTTAGGCATGAAAAAGTTTACCATTGTAGAACAACATGTTGGCTAAAATTCAGTTTTTATGGAGGTGTAATGTATTAATAAATAATAGTGTTCACTAATAATGTGTTACGTGAGAAGTCAGTTTGTTGCCGTTTTCCCTCCTCACTATTTCCCAAGTTAGCCTGTTCTGTTATTTAACACTTCCTTTTAGTCTTAGGGCATGGCTACATTTGAAACTTCAAAGCATTGCCGCGGGAGCGCTCCCGCGGCAGCACTTTGAAGTGCAAGTGTGGTTGCACGCCAACGCTGGGAGAGAGCTCTCCCAGCGCTCCTGGTACTCCACCTCTACGAGGGGATTAGCTTAGAGCGCTGGGGCACTGTTTACACTGGTGCTTTACAGCTCTGTAACTTGCTGGGCTCAGGGGGGTGTTTTTTCACACCCCTGAGTGAGACAGTTGCAGTGCTGTAAAATGCCAGTGTAGCCATAGCCTTAGTGCAAACCATGGCTTGTCAGGGAAGATATGTAAGCAAGTGTAAGCCACTATGGTAGGGCCCTGTAGCTTTTATCCTTCTTTTCTACATCTTTGGAATTGCAGAATTGAATGGGGTTAACAATTTAGAAGAGCTGGTTGTGTGCACCTGAGATATCCAACTACTTCCAAAGACTGAAATTAACAGTCCATACATAGCCCCATTTAAAATGCTTAAAACAGTTTTTGAAAAGCTGCTGTACAAGAAACTGACTAGCCAGAGGACTAAACATATTTACCAGATATATACGTTTGTGTGCGCAATGCCCTGCCGAGAAGCTCAGCCCTGCCCCACTACTATTTACAAATTGCAATAAGGAGAAGAATGTTAGGATCCATACATTGGAGGCTGTGTCAAGACTCTGCTTGGTGCTCCATCTTTTATATTGGCCTCTGGTTGGATAGTTTCTGATAAATTTAAAATTCCCTTCTTCCTAGCCCCTCTTGCTGGAAGAAAGATATATTTCAATTTCTCCCTCATCCTTAAGAATCTCCTGGTTAGTGCTGGGATGAGATGACATGGTTGTAGTCATAGATTCACAGACTTTAAACCCAGAAGAGACCATTAAATTGTCTACTCGGTCATACTGTATATCACAGGACATACAATTTCACCCAGTTACCCCAGCACCAAAACCAACAATTTATGTCTGACTAAAGCATAACTTCTAGAAAGGCATACAGTCTTGATTTGAAGACCTCAAAAGATGGAGAATCCACCACCTCCTTTCGTAGTTTGTTCAAGTGGTTAACCACCCTCCATTAAAAATGTGTGCCTTATTTCTAAAATTTAAATATATACAGTTTTAGCTTCCAGCCATTGGTTCTAGTTATGCTTTTCTCTGCTACCTTAAAGAACACTTTTGTACTTGGTATTTTCTGCCCAGGAAGGCATTTCTGCACTGTAATCAAGTCACCCCTTATATGTTTTCATATACTAAACAGATTGAGCTCTTTAAATCTCTCACTGTAAGGAATTTTCTCCAGCCATTGAAGTATTTCAGAATCAGTCTAACCCAGGGGTTCTCAAACTGCGGGTCGGAACCCCGCAGGGAATCATGAGGTTATTACATGGGGGGTGGCAAGCTGCCAGCCTCCACCCCAAACCCTGATTTGCCTTCAGCATTTATTATGGTGTTAAATACACCTCTACCCCGATATAACACAAATTCGGATATAACGCGGTAAAGCAGAGCTCCAGGGGGGCCGGGCTGCGTGCTCCAGTGGATCAAAGCAAGTTCGATATAACGTGGTTTCACCTATAATGAGGAAAGATTTTTTGGCTCCCGAGGACAGTGTTATATCGGGGTAGAGGTGTATATAAAAAAGTGTTTTTAATTTATAAGGGGGGGGGGTCACACTCAGAGGCTTGATATGTGAAAGGGGTCACCAGTAAAAAGTTTGAGAACAACTGGTCTAACCAATGCTGTAGATCTACTCCTCCTCACTACCTCCTTGTTTACATATCTAAGGAGCATACTAGTCCTTGTCGCCACAGCAATGTACTGGGAGCTCACATTCAGTTTCTTGTCCACTGTGACCCCTATATCCTGTTCAAAGTTGCTGCTTTCCAGGATACCAATCTTTCTCTTTCTGTCTTTGTCTCTGCTGACTTCCAGTCCCCTGCTTTAAACATCCTTCCTCTCCAGACAAAGTTAATGGTTAACCTGTTCCTTCCTGAATTTTGCCTTGTAACCTCTCCCATTTCTCATTAACTGCTACCACACTTAACCTCCTGTTGCTATTATTCCTTTAAGTGAAGACTGAAGCAAAATAAGGGCTTGCTACACTGCTGTAGGCTTAGTGAAGATGTTACCCACACTGATGGGACAGCTTCTCCCATTGGCATATGTACTCCACCTCCCTACGAGGCAGTAGCTATGTTGACAAGAGAAGCCCTCCCATTAACATAGAGCTGTCTACACTGGGAGCTCAGTCGGTATAACTGTGTCACTCAGAGGTGTGGATTTTCCATACCCCTGAACAACGTAGCTATACCAATGTAAGTCTGCAGGATTTCAGTCCTCTGCTTTCTTTCCCGATGAAATATGAAAGCTACACTTCTCCTTTGCCATTTTCTTGCTTTTAATATACTTTAAAAACTTTTTTCTTGTTCTCTTTTACATCTTCTGCTTACAGTACCTCATTTTACATCTTACTCCCATTTCATGCTTCAATTCAGTAATTACAAAATTAACAATTTTCATTAACATATCTTGCTCTTTTGGAGCTGGTAACCTTCCTCCTACTCAAAAGTTAGTTTGAGTTTTTAAAAATCCTGTGGTAATCCTGGACATACATGAAAAAGACATTCTGCTGTTTAAAGTTCAACAAGTATTTTATTTGAAGCATTACAACCTAAATCATTTCCACATGGCTCTGGCAGAAAGACGACACTTTAGTCCATCACCTACTTTTTCCGTTTGAATTCCAGATCAAGGCTGCAACTGGCTCATTATCAACAGCAGACTAACATAATGCAGTGCTAATCCCTGGCAATAAAAATTTGTCGGTAATGTAAGATACAGAAAAGACCACTTTAAAGATTGTCTGGACATTGCTGGCAAAGCAAAATGGAAAGTAGTAACACTTCTGGTAAACTGAAAAGTCCATAAAATAGAGAAAACATACACAGGTGCACTGGAAGAAAATCCAATAAAGACATTCTTTTGAAACAAATGAGATGACTAAAACATTAACTGTATCAATATCCCATTGGCCAGAGATGGCAATATATAATTAAACCATAAACAATAATCAGAACATATACGACAACTACTAGCTCAAGACATTCGAAGCAACGCCATGGCAAGAAATCCAGAATCCCTTACTATTCACAGATGACGGGAATGGGAAGGGTAATGAGATTTCCACCTGAGGGGCCATCCTTCATTACACTCTTTGTCTAGTGGGTCTCTGATAAACCTAAAGCTCCATCTTCCTCCCTGTCCCCCCACAACTGTTGTGTCTTTTCTCTATTCCCAGAGCCTCCTGGCTACTGAAATAGGTACAGGTCTTCATGCTTCTTTCCCCCCAGGTACTCCCCACTGCTGTGAAGAGATGGGATTCCAATACTATAGCCCTTCCCCTCTACTCATGGCTGCTGTGAGGAGTGAACAATCTCCGTTCCTCACTCCCATTCCATTTTCTGCATCCTCATCCCCTGTAATTCAGCATCTGGCTCTGCTCCTCAGAGCAACCTCAAAGTGCAGTAGCCCAACATGAAACTGACAAGATTCTTGACCTTTTCCATTACACTAACAGCAAAGAAACTGGTGACTCTCTCATTAATTTCACTCCATTAATGACTGGCAGATCCGTCTGCAGATTAGGGAGAAAACAATGCATCAACAAATATAATGAACAGAAGCTTCATTTTTAGAAGTTTAAATTATGTAGAAATTGATGAATTAGGCTTCCTTGTATTCCCGAGAAAACACCACACATACTACTGGTGAACAGATACTTTGAGCTAGGACTACAATGTATAACATAAGATTATGGTCACACATTTCAACTCTAATTGCATTGACCTGTCTTATTCATGTTGCTGATGCTTATTCACGTTTCTCATTTCTTTTCATGTTCTGGGGATACTGGGTGGTTGAGTCAGAAGCATTCAGAAGGAAAATGTTCTTACACCCCGTCATCCCTCCTTCCAAGCTTGGTTGATGTACTGTAGCCCAGCAACTTCCACTTCTGCTCCCAATTTCCTGCAAGACGTTGGTTGCTGGACATTCTCATCTCTTCAAGACAATCTATAAATAGTAACCTTGTGCTCAAACCAAGTAAGAACTATTGCCATTTTCTTTAAGGTACATCATTTCAACGTACATATATTTATTCAATGGCAAAGACAGAAGAGCATTATAAACTATAAATTTCCTAGAATCAAAACAACTTTTTCAGCTTACCAAAACCAGATTATCTGTGTTCTAGGTGTGGGGTTTAACCTAATCCCTTGCAATTTATGCATTGAGCAGTAATCAAGGCCCCAGCAGAAAGATTCATGAAGAACTGACCCTCCTAGCACTCTCACTCTTCCTCCTCCATCTCAGTTCAATCTGTTAAAATCAGTACAGTATCCTTATTTTATTTACTTTGGGTTTGTTTTATGTCTTAACATCCCCTACAGTTACATGTATCTGAAGGATAGTGCCAAAGAGCAAACAGCATTTTTTGGCCAAGAAAATTTCTCATATATATTACAGAACAATGGAAAAACTAAATCCAGCCAATAAAAGATTGCAAGGTCAAGAGACTTGCAATTTTCAGCTCTGGTCCTAAGCTACATTTTGTGGATTTTATACCTTCCTGATGCATGAAGAGGCCCTATATTTGACAAAAAGATATGGAAACAACCATTAATGTAGATATGCTTTTTTTAAAAAAAAATCTGAAGGCCACACATTTTCATTATAATTAGGCTTAGCTGAATTTATTTTGTATTATCTGTTGAAATTAATCAATGTTTATTTTAAGCACTTTTTAGATTTTTATAATATAAATTTTAATAGCAGGAAATTATGGGGGGGGCACACAATTATTTAATGATGGAAGACATTGAGGTTCAAAAAATTAAAACTTTATAAACGGTTAAAACAAACTGTCAATGTCATGTCAAAATATACAAAATAAATCGCCATAAATCAACAAAGGGAATCATTGGAGTATGCTCTAAAGAGACATTTTCTGAAAATTGTAACCAGAGTTATATACGCAGAGACTGTTTATGAGTTGCTGAGAAAATAAATTATTACATGCAAGACACATCAAAGAAAAAAGGATAAAAGCCAGGATTGGAAATGGGGACAGGAAGGCAGATTAGATGAGCCTGCATACTTACAGAGAGAGGAACACATTTCTAAAAAATTACAGAATGCTTAAATAAATTAGAATTCTTATTATCCAAAAATTGCGAACAGCAGGGTTTCACTGATTTTATGAAGAAAATGAAAGAAAAATGAGACCCTCTTGCACCACTAGTTGCTCAAACTCTTTAGGATGTCAACATCAGTAAAATTACCAGTTTTGAGAATCAGCATAAAGTGTGGTATTTACATGGTAAGATGTTTTTGAAATAAGACTTCATGCTCTTCAAAAATATTTAAAAAATAAAACAAGGATATCTAACATTAAGGACGTGACCAGAGAAATTCTAGGAATGCACTGCAGCTTACATTATGTGGCATCAACCACATTGAATATTAAAATTTACTTTACAGCAAAATTTGGCAAAGGCATACCACTAACTAACTAGGATGCCACAAAAGCTTCCAATATACTGGGATCTCCTTTACTCAAGTTCACATGGAATTTTAAGATAGCCTGAATTGATCTGTCGCATTTAGCAAGAGCCTGGTAAGCTTCAGGAGGGGGTTGGTTTTCTCTTTATAATGTCAGGCAATTAACTTAGGGCAGGTCTACACTTAAAAAGCTGCACCAATGCAGCTGCGCCATTCTAGCGCTTCAGTGAAGATGCTACTACACTGATAGGAGAGCTTCTCCTGTCACTGCAGTAAATCCACCTGCACGAGATGCGGTATCTATGTCAACAGGAGAAGCTCTACATTGGTGTTAGGTTGGTATAACTACATCACTCAGGTATGAAACTGATGTAAGTTTGTAGCTGTAGTGGCTCCAATCTCTGTCAGGTAAAATACATAGCAGTAACAACAACTTAACTAAATGGATTTAAGAACTCATACAACTATTATGGAGAACATCGGCTAACTTGCAAAAATGGACAGACACTTGGATTGTTTAGCCCTTTTCCATCCTACAGACTTCTCATCTAATAAAAGGTCTCAAATCATAGACTATCACTGTTGAGTCAGATGTTAAAATTATAGCTATAATCATGTCAAATTACCTCAGTTAAGGCTCCTATTTTTCCAAGTTTAATTGTTTTCTTGTCCATTTTATGCCCAAATTTATTTCCAACTTACAAATTTTATGATCTGTAACACTGAATCTTGAAATAAAGAATATAAGCAACTACAAAAAAGTCAGAAAAGACTACAATATTTCCAGCTGCTTCTCTTGCTATTTTCATATATGCCAGACATCTTTATTTTCCTTCTTGAAAAAGCATAATATTTCATTTCTAATCTGTCCCTCTAAATTTATCTCCTGGTCTCAGCATTAGGAGTGAAAAGTTGTGTTCCCATTTTATCCCGAATATTTTTTAAAATAGCTTTTACAGAAGGTACTAAAATGTATAATAGGGAATAAGCCAAGGCCAAAGGTCTTTTCCATGTCTACCATCTTTAATTTTATGAAATATTTGCTAGTATGTCATTTCCTATCATAGGAACATTTATCCTATATCACCACATATCCATGTCTGATGCGCAAGACAATTCAAGACCCACAGGGCCCTATTATTCTCTCAAAAGAAACAAAATAACTCCCAATGAAGTAAAGGTAGTAAGAGAAAAAGGAAACAACTATGCCTCAGTTGATTGGCTCTAAGATTTTCATTACTAATTTTCTGAATTACATCTGTTAAAATTAAACATGCAGCTCCACTCACTGTTTCAGAACTGGAACATTTTATGCTACCAGCCCCTTCACTGGAGTTAGCAAAATATTAAGTGGAATATTGTATAACAAATACAAAAGTGTATTTTAAAATCACTTTAAAAAGGCTGCATAACCTTATTACATTTCAGTTTAAAATACCCTCCCTCCAAGTTCTGAAAGGAAATCTTGTCATTACCCACAACCAGTGAAGCATATGACATCTTCAAGTCCTGTATTTCTATATGGAATTAAAGTAATGGGAAGTACTGATACCTCTGGTGGGGATGGATGGAATAGCTACCATAGATATGAAAAATAATCATGTACTGAATTAAGATTAGACAGGTCTCTGGAGACACTGGACATAACAGCTGAAGAAAGATTAGCCACATCATGCTTTACAGACTAATGGCTGGCTAATTATACATAAATTGCATTACCTATGAACCAAGGGGCTTGTCTGCACTACCGCACGGGGTCGATCTAAGATACGCAACTTCAGCTTCGTGAATAGCATGGCTGAAGTCGACATACTTAGATCTACTTACCGCGGTGTCTTCACTGCAGTAAATCGACAGCTGACGCTCTCCTGTTGACTCCGCTTGCACGTCTCGTTCTGGTGGAGAACAGGAGTTGACAGGAGAGCACTCAGAGGTCGATTTATCACGTCTATACTAGACATGATAAATTGACCCCTGCTGGATCGATCGCTGCCCGCTGATCCTGCAGATAGCGTAGACAAACGCTTTGATTCCTAATGGAGGCTCTGGTAATTCTTTCTTCATAATTTCCAACCTCCTCAAAGCATAATGAAAATTCTGTGGACTGAACTGTGCTAAAATGACAAGATTAGAAGTGAGAGTAAAGAGCAATAAAACAGGAAATCTGATTATTGGCCATGACCAGTGTCATGTTTACAACTTGCAAGACAGTGAAATTAAATTCTTACAAGGTCATGTTGGAGGGAGAGGGAAAGGTGATCTTGGCAGGCCACAACAAGGCAGTTGTCATTCTCTCTTACTGAATATTATAAAACAGGTAGTTTGCCTATATCAGACAATTAGTAACTTCCCTAACTGGAACATTTTTTATAAAACTTTCCCATGGTTCTTAAAGCTCTCCAAACTTAAGAAGCAGGGTATAACTGCCAATTAAGGATAATATAATTGTATACTTATGCCCTGTCTTATATCCACATATATATTAAACCATGTTAAACCAAATGCAACTATCCTTTCAATTAAGGATGGCAGCCAGCAGGTGGAGAACGTCAAGAGTGCATAACAAAGGCAAGATGATATTTCTGACCAAAGGCGCTGGGGATTATTCAAAGTTTTATTAAAAACATTCATGACATCTGTCTATTCATGAAGGGCAGAGAGAAATTGTTTTTTATGATCTCCAATAAAAGAGCCACACACAGTAAACTGAAAAGGAGTACTTGTGGCACCTTAGAGACTAACAAATTTATTTGAGCATAAGCTTTCATGAGCTACAGCTCACTTCATCGGATGCATGCAGTGGAAAATACAGTGGGGAGATTTATATACACAGAGAACATGAAACAATGGGTGTTACCATACACACTGTAACAAGAGTGATCAGGTAAGGTGAGGTATTACCACCAGGAAAGCGGGGGTGGGGGGAAACCTTTTGTAGTAAGGTGCCACAAGTACTCCTTTTCTTTTTGCGGATACAGACTAACACGGCTGCTACTCTGACACAGTAAACTGCATGGGATGTGGAATGAATCCCAACAACACTACTGCAAAATAAGTATTTTAGGAATAGGAAAAACGAGGCATAGATATATTAATTGACTTGCCTAAAGGATGCCAGTGACAGAGCTGGGAACAGAACCTTAACATCTGACTCCCAGTAAATCATATTCCCATACCACTTACATAACCCACAATATACGCTAAGATTTAAAATGTATATATGTATTGATACATTTTAAATCTTTTCAAATGTCTCTTCTGAGGGTGGGGTGAAGGAGCTGTGATATTACTTCATTCATTCATTCATATTTGTACTATATTAAGCAAAACAGTTCAAGTGTATAAAAACATAGTTGTAGTCAGAAAAGTTTGTACACAAAATGATGCCTTTGCAGTCAACAGATCTGTTCTGTGTCTGCATTCTAAATGACATTCAAGGCCCCATGTATTTTGTGTCTATGGTAGATACTCATCCATCCTTCAGCACACATTGTCTTCCAGAATTTAAGCTTTCATTTACAAAATAATGCCTCTAATACAAAAAGAACCTTAAAACTAGAACCCAAATATTAATCAAAATAGTATTGACTTCCTGAGCCTGCAGACAGTCTGAAAGGGTAACTCAGAGGAGCATTATCTGTCATTTGGTGGATTGTTAGCCCTGAAACGTGAAGTTTAACAACATAAACGTGAGCGTTTAACTATTTCACTACTCATCGTTTAACCTTAAACATATACCTAAGGTGTTTATCTCTATAGTTCCCACACGTGGCCCCACACAGCCCCAGCTGCTTAAAACGTCCAAGCCTACAGCTTCCCCAGATAACTCCAATTATGCCGGCTGGTACAAAGACATGCGGGTCACTGAATAGCTTGAAACACCACAGTAACACGGGGGCTGCCCTAACGGCGACCGACTGTCACACTCCATCTGGAGCCTGTGGTCTGATGAAAGGGAAGCTGCTGTGGCGCCTGCACGGCAGCACCCAGATCCCTGCAGCAGGAGGCAGGACAGAGTAGGCGCCGCCTGCCCCGCGAGCAACAATGCCGGCAGCGCGCGCCTGCTGCCGTTGGCGCCCGTTAGCTCTGGCGGGCCGGCGCAGCGGCGAGTTGAGCCGGAGCCCCGCCGCTCTGGCGCAACATCGGCTGAGCGGAGCGCTCCTAACCGACAGCGCAGCCGGCCGCGGGGAAGCACAGCCACCGAGAAAGCGGCCTGCAGAGCCCGACACAACGCGAAGGGCCGGGCCGGGCTGGGCTCGGTAACGGCCGGCCCTACGATGCCCACAGTGCCGTCACCGCCGACGGCAGAGCCGGGCCACTACGCTCGAGAACTGCTCCGGGGGGCGGGGGTGGCCCCTGTGATTGCGGGGAGGGGGATGTGCGCGCTCCAGGGCGGGGCTGAGCCCGGCTCGCGGCTCCGCGCGCACACGGTGGGAGGAGGGGAAGGAATAATGGGGGTCTCATCCCGTTCTCCCCCGCGGATCAGCACAAGAGAACACGGCCCGGCCCGGCCCGAGAGAAACTCACATGAACCGGGGGAAGTCGGAGCCGAGGTCACCGCCTCCGCCGCAGCGCCCAGAGGAGGCACGAGAGAAAGGACCCCTCAGGGCTGCCCTGAAGAACACCTGCCATTAAAATGGATTGTGCAACCTTAGCTCCCCAAATGAGCCATTTACAGCAGTTACATACCCTCCGCACAGAGCCCGCCTCTGTACCTCACGTTACAAATAATTGCAGTTGCTAAGCATCCGCAGTGGCACGCGCTTTCCCGGAAACCAGGGTCCTTCTCCTAGCGCCGGCGCTGACTGGTGAGGTAGGAGACGCGAGGGTAGGCAGCCAGTTCAGCGGCACCTGTTCGCGCACAGGGGGTGGGCTCGCGCGCTCGGGAGGCAGTGGCGTCCTCGTCAAGGGTCGGGGAGTTTCGGAGACACACAGCAATGTTTGGAGTAGCAACGGCGGCGCGAGGGCCCCTGTAGGTGGCTCGTGCCTCACGCCCAGCAGCTGTAGCAGGTACCCACCCTTGTGCCCTGTCTCGCCCAGCTCCGCTGCAGGGACTCGCTGCTCCCCGTGCTCCCTGGGCGGGGAGGGTCCTTGCAGCCACTGCCCTGCTGGGCCCCGCGCACCCTACCCCCGGGGAGTGTCCTTGCAGCCAGACTCTGATGCGCCCTGTGCACCATATTCTAGTGCCCGTTCACCAAAGCTTTCCACCTTCTGATCCCTTTTTTCCCCTTTCCCAAATTAAAATGAATACAGTTATGTTCTTTGGAGAAAGAAAAGATGCATAGGATCGTATCTAGCCTATCCTCTTCCTGGGAGCCAGTTCAGGATTCTTCCTTGCAGGATGTTGCTGTTTGTGCTTTTCAGACCTGATGCCTTTAGAGCACTTCGGTATGCCCCCCCCCCCCCCCGACAAATCTATCAGTCTTTCAAGAAGTGATTTTTCTTGCTAATTGCTTCAAGGACTGAAGAAATCCACCTGCTAGTGGTGAGGGAAAAACCATCTGGTGAGTGTGGAGGCCAGTGCATTAATTTTTGCAAAACTAATGAAAAGAAGTTTCAGGTCATTATCCTTAGGAAGATATATGCACTTCATAGGAAGAAGGTTAAGCTTGTAGTGAGCTGCTTTCCTGAGTCTGCAGATAGAAAGCTACAGAGATTCTATTAAAAAGAAAAGGAGTACTTGTGGCATCTTAGAGACTAACAAATTTATTTGAGCATAAGCTTTTGTGAGCTACAGCTCAAATAAATTTGTTAGTCTCTAAGGTGCTACAAGTACTCCTTTTCTTTTTGCGGATACAGACTAACATGGCTGCTACTCTGAAACCAGAGATGCTATTGCCTTAGTAGCTTTGCCAAGTAGGTACAGAGTAAATTTACATGACTTTCTGTCACTTTCTCTTCTGCTTTTCAAAACCCTAGGAAGCATAGTGAAACTCATAAGACTCAGGTCAATTAATGCTGTTGCCTGGTAATATGTGAGCAAGGGCAGAGACGGAGTCCAACTATTTATGGGTGAGGATGACCCCAAAATGACAGCTGGAGTAGAGGGGAGTTTGGGGAGTAGCAGTATTGGATCCCTAACTGTCAAGAAGAATGATGGGGCAGAGAGCTACTTCCTTCCAGCAGTCTATAATGAGGGGAGAGGCATCAAATTTATCACCCAACTGTTACCTAAACAAAGATAGAGGCCCCCGATCAGGGTCTAGGGAAAACAATATTTCCATTGCCCATATTCTTGGGGTGAGACTGCCTTGTCACAATGTGTTGCCTTTGGCTATTCTGCTGGGCCTACTCTCAAATTCCTATCTGCTGCTGGCTAGTAGGAAACAGCTACGTGTATCATGTCCTCAACCAGTCTGAGACTTGCAAGCTTTCCAGCAGCAGTTCAACAAACTAATTAAAATAAGTCTTCACCCTGGGAAGCTGCTTCATGTCTTTTATTCCCTGAATATTTGTGGATGATGCCTAAATTGAAGGAGTAGCAAATATACAGGAGAACAGAACTTTAAGTGCGAAGTAACCTGGAGATAGTAAAGCATGCCTTGCTGCAATGAGAATGCCAGTATTGAGCCATGAACCCGGGAGAGAAGAACCAAATATTGTGCATACAGTATTGAGGGAAGTGATCAAGCAGCTGCATCCAACATATTAAAATGAGATTATTTTTATGTTGTTTTCTTAATACTGTCCAAATATTACTTTTCTTTTAACAAAATACCATAGTTGTAACTAAGGAATTGGGATCATAGGTGTCCACAAGAGGATCTTGACGGTCTGAAATATGAAAATGTTTGTTTTTTTGTTTTTTTTTAAAAAAAGCCTCTTAATCTTCTAGTAGTCTGTTTTAGTTTTAACCTTTATAGAAGAAGTGGCTTTAACTACTTCTTCTAGAAGACTATCTTACTTTCTCCTGTGCCTGGATTTTGTTGTTAGAAAGAGTGAGGCTAACATGTACAGCAAACATACAACAATTTCCAATTAATCTTTTCCCATTTCTCTTCCTTCCTCCTCAATAAGAGAGACTGTGAAGTGATGGTGTCTGCGTAGTTTGTTACTTTCACTGTTTTACAACTTGCATTGTTCTGTAATGAAAATAATGGGCACCCGGGATGTGAAGGGTCAGGAGACATGGACATGTTTAGCTCTTCTGTATGATATAAATAAGCCTCTTTCTCAATTCTTTTTCAGTCTGAGCTGAGACCTAGTTGTTGGATTGTCCTCAAGGTCTCACCAAGTACAGTCTTTTTACGTAATTTTTTCTTTAATGAACAAACCACATCTGAAATTTGCCAACAATTATTTTTGCAAAATCTAATGCACAAAAATTGGAATTGGAAAAAACAGAATTGGAAGTAAAATCAAGAGGAATTCTTGAAAATTACAGGCGGGTATGTTACTTATTGTAGAATGAATATAACTGAAATGTGAAATAAAATGGACTACAATATTTAAGTGGAGGACTTTATAAGGTTTATGTCTGCTAAACTTAATGAATGACACAATAAATCTATTACTTTCATTGTACAATAAGTTTGACAAATCCAGTATATTTCTGTAAAACTGATTCCACTTATTTTCTTTTTTCTTAAATCTACCTAAAATATTGAAAAATGTAGGTGGTTATATTTGGTTCCTCAACTAGTTTGGATAGCTGTTTTGTACTTCTAGAAGGATTGCTTTTAATTTCAAAGATCATCTGGATAGCCAATAAACTTAAAAAGAGGAAGTACCATATATACTCGTTCATAAGCCGAATATTTTTGGTAAAAAAGTGACGCGTCAAAGAGTGGGGGTCGACTTATAAAAGGGTCTACACCAAAATTTGATGATTTTAAACTCTATGAAATCATTGAATTGAATATCTAATACATTGTCGTTTTGTTTACCTGGAGCGTCTGCAGATATGGAGCCCCTCAGTTCCCTGTGGCCACGGTTTGCCGTTCCCAGTCACTTCCCGCAGCTCCCATTGGCTGGGAATGCAAATGGCGGCCACTGGGAGCTGAGGGGCTCCATGTTTGCAAACGCTCCAGGTAAACAAAACGTCCTGACCCGCCAGCGGCTTACCGTGATGGGCCGGGAGCCGAAGTTTGCCAACCCCTGAAATATAGGGTCAGCTTATGAAAGGGTCATTCATTTTTACCATTTTTACTTGTCCATCTTGTGGGGGTCGGCTTATAAACGAACCAGCTTATGATCGAGTATATATGGTAAGCATATTTGAGAATACTTAAGTGCTATCACATTTTCATTCTCAAGAAAAATCTTTACAGTGGCAAGTTCTTAGGCACATTCAGATTTCTGAAACTTTCGGTAAAAGCGATTTAGTGAAGCAGTATTGTTTCCATTAAACTTTACACTTTATAATTCCATTTCAGTATATCTAACTAGTTTACAAAGAGGGGGGGAAATGTCAAGGTAGTAATTTTAAGTGTTCGTATGATGCATTTGACCACCAGAGCCCAATTCACTGTCTTTTATGTCCAAAGAGGCTCTTCTGTATCTCTGGTACTTCTAGAACGTTATTGAAACTGAGTTTTGTCCAGCCTGTTAACTATTTTTGCATATTTTTTACTATGAATACCAATTTTAAATGAGTGCTTCCCAAACTGAGGCCTGTGGAGTGCTTGCTCATGGTCATTGATAGGTGGTTGATCGCATGGTCTGGTTGTCCTTTCTTGCTTCCAGCTGCTAAATTTTAATATAGACAGTTAAAAATGCTTTTTCTTAATCTTTTTCTAAATTCGCAATTGCTGTAGTTACAGTGGGAATGTTATGGGATTGGGAATGGAACAGAGGATGGTTCATAATACAATTTCTATTAAGATATGGATTTGGTTAAAAGAATCAACTACATTAGACACGTTGTTTAGTTGCTCCTAGAATTGTTCCTTAACTATTTTTTCAATTATCACTTTAAAGGCAGGATTGTTTTAGTCTATTTTAATTCTAGAAAACTGCATGCTTTAAACAAGAAACAAAGTACGTATATTTGCAAAATTTTGAAACTTATATTTGTATTTCCTTTTCCTATAATTAGAGGTGGACATTCAAGTCCTAATACCTACTACATTTGCTGAGGAAGACTTATTCATCCATGGTTTGTGTACTGTGGAGACTTTCCAGCTTAGGGCTTGAGCCAGCAAACATTTATTGCCAGCTGTAATAATCACTAAATGGGACTAGTTATGGTAGTGTGTGCTCTACCTTGTAGTAAGTATTTGCAGGATTTGGCGTTAAAAGAAAAAGGTACAGTGAGACCCATAAGATAGTGTTCACCTCACATATGAACCTCTTGAAAAATATTAGGGTTGTAATAGGATATTACTGGTGTTGGTTAGTGTTTGTGGGTCCTGTAATGGAAGTGGAATTTTAAGATTTATTTGAATGGAGATAATGGAATTGGGAGTATGTTCTAGGCATGGGATGCAGCATAGATCACTTCTGAGACTAAAGTTTCTGTGCAAGACCTTCTTAGCGGTTGTGTTAGCCTATCATGCCTCTTTTCTACCTCAGATACTTAGCAAATCAAACCTGGAAGCAACTACTTAGTTTTCTGCCATTTTGAAAATGCCAAGGTACAAGTAAACATAATCATCTTCTTTTCCCTCCCCCGCCCCCCCCCCAACTACAGTTGCTTATTTAAAGTTTTATTCATGTCTAGTTGTATTGCAAAAAAAAAAAAGCAAAGCATCTTCTTCTTTTTTATCATAATTGGTTCTTATAACTTATAGAATTGTTAAACTTCTCTAGAAAAAAAGCTTTGTGTACAATCAAAACCAAACAAGTGCTTATGGGGTGAATATGTTAAGTCTCCAGTCCTGCAAGCACTTACGCATGTGCTTAACTGTAAGCGTAAGACTGTGTGTAAGTGTTCGCAGGATCAGGGCCTTAATTTATAGAAGGCATACAGTTAAAGTGTTGATATTGTGACTTACTCGAAACAGGCAGACCCTTGCACTCACACAGAGCCCCTTTGCAGTCAATGAGGCGCTAATGTCTATTTGTGAAGGATCAGGGTCAAATAAATGTACACTTAACTGAAGAAATACAAAAAAAGTATATCTTTTTAAAACTGTGTTGGGTAATAGAATAAAGCATTACTATAAAAACCTTAGTCTGTGCTGTTTCTCATTTATTTTCTTAAGATAGCAACTATATAATGGCACAGAATATGTATCTGATTACTTCTGAAGTTAGTATTTTTAATGCATTCATTTGTGGTGGAACAAATGCTTAATTCTGTCATGTGTTTGTAGATTATATTTGCTGTGTACAACAACCTTGTTTAAAATTTAAACCAAAATGGTGCCACATCTTCTAATTTTTGTTTGTTGCAAATCAGGATTTTCAAAATATAAATAAAAGTCAAATCTGAAACTTTAGTAAGAAGTTCGATTTCTTTTGTCCAACATCAAATTTCAGTGTGTAAAGTTAGGCAGCATTAGCTTAAGTACAGCACACATTACCTAAACATTAAATATACAGCCCATAGATTTGTTATATTTACACTCTAGTCTGTTTCTACATTCAGTGTATGTTTATTTAATTTTTTTAAACTCAGAGGGAGAGTGATTCACAAAGGGAAGCTGAGAAGCCCATGCTATGAACAAGGTGGCATTCCTTCACTAAAGAGCTACTCTTGACTGGCATATTTTTTTAGTGTTACGTGCCTTATTTTTCTTGGATAACTTTCTCAGTGTTAGTGAAATGCTACAGGGCAATATTAAGACAGAAAGGAAAAAAACTAACTAGTTTTCAGATTCCTCAGTTTTTTCTAAACAATTTTATTTTACTAAGTGTGTTGTTTCATGTCACTGTTGAGATGTAGGAAACACGGGGGGCTGGGCTTCTGGGTGCAAGAGACTGGCAAAGTCATTACAAGCATTGGAACTCAGCTTCTGACTCCAGCATGTATCTCATCAGAATCATCTACTGAGCATGCCTGGCCTATTTTATAGCTTCTCCTTACCTGAGCTCTGATGGCTCAGTTCTCAAATTTTGAATATTTATGACTCCACATACCAGGAGAATTGGCTCATGGAAATACTGATCCACCCAATGACTACCAGCCCTTAACTTCTGGATGGTTCTGGGCACTTCAGGTAAATGATCTTACTGTGTCTTACTGCATGTGTACACAGATAGAGATACAAACAAACACAATTAATTTCTCAGCAACCTCCCTTTGTCTCTAAATAAATAAAATTCTGCAATGCAAAAGGTATGTGGATTGTTTTTGATTTTTTCGGGGGTGGGAGTTATGTAAAAAGGGAGAAATAGCAGAGTGTGCAGCCAGAAAGAAACAGTGCCTATATCAAAGCGGAACAATAGGAAGAAGGGACCACAATCTTCGGAGTAGCTGGGAACTGGACCAAAAAAAACCGGCTGTGGCTGCAGATTGTAAAAAAGACCCTATTTGGGAATATTTTCAAGAAATTTCTGTACCACTAGGTAAAAAAGGAACACGTGCCAAACGTAAACAGTGCAACAAAGAGATGCAAGGTCTGGCTGTCCGAATAAAACAAGATTATGAAAAAGGCTCTTCAGAGGGCAGTGACTTTGAAGATGATTATGTGGACATGCTTGAATAGTCTGGATCAACTAGTTAGTAAATTTATTTTGCACCATTCTTATGGACTGCCTACCATATTTTATTATGCTAGTAAATGATAACTTAGATTATTATTATATACTTGTGTTTTGGGTGGATTTCTTCACTTATGAATTTCAAAATGTTTTCAAAATATAATTGGTATGTTACTTTGTTATGGGAGTATTTATCAGTTACGTTTTTATTGTTACTCCTAAACTTACTTATTTTATTGCTAATTTTTATTTTATTGATGATCAGACATCCTAGGTGAAGATTTTCTGTTTAAAAGTAAAGTTTTATTGGGAAGTTTATAAATTTTAAGGTGTTTTTTTTTTTTTTGTCAAACTGTTTGGTATGGTGCTAGAGATAAGGGTTTAAATAGATTTAGATAATCCTTTCTTGTTAATTATATTCCCTTTAAAACTGGCTTTAGAATAAATTATATCAGTGGTACAAGCAGCTGCAGTATGAGGAATTGTTTATTTACAACCTTACTTTTTTAAAGCAGTGAACTCAGTACCACTTCAGTGGGTGAGTGTGGTTTTTTGTTTTTTTTTAGGGCTGTCAAGCTATTAAAAAAATTAATCGCGTGATTAATCGCGCTGTTAAACAATAACAGAATGCAATTTATTTAAATATTTTTGGATATTTTCTACATTTTCAAATATATTGATTTCAGTTACAACACAGAACACAAAGTGGACAGTGCTCACTTTATCTTTTTATTACAAATATTTGTAATGTAAAAAAAGAAATAGTATTTTTCAATTTACCTAATACAAGTAGTGTAGTGCAGTCTCTTTATCATGAAAGTTGAACCTACAAATGTAGAATTATGTACAGAAAAAAACTGCATTCAAAAGTAAAACAGCGTACAACTTTAGAGCCTACAAGTCCACTCAGTCCTACTTCAGCCAATCGCTCAAACAAGTTTGGTTACAATTTGCAGGAGATAATACTGCCTGCTACTTGCTTACAATGTCACCTGAAAGTGAGAACAGGCATTCGCATGGCACTCTTCTAGCCAGCATCGTAAGATATTTTTGTGCCAGATACGCTAACGATTCATATGTCCCCTCATGCTTCAGCCACCATTCCAGAAGACATGCGTCCATGCTGATGATGGGTTCTGCTTGATAACGATCCAAAGCAGAGTGGACTGATGCATGTTCATTTTCATCACCTGAGTCAGATGCCACTAGCAGAAGGCTGATTTTCTCTTTTGGTGGTTCGGATTCTGTAGTTTCCGCATCCGAGGGTTGCTCTTTTAAGACTTCCAAAAGCATGCTCCACACCTCATCCCTCTCAGATTTTGGACGGCACTTCAGATTCTTAAACCTTGGGTCAAATGCTGTAGCTATTTTTAGCAATCTCACAATAGTACCTTTTGCATTTTGTCAAATTTGCAGTGAAAGTGTTCTTAAAACGAACATGTGTTGGGTCATCATCCAAGACTGCAATAACATGAAATTTATGGCAGAATGTGGGAAAAACAGAACAGGAGACATACAGTTCTCCAAGGAGTTCAGTCACGAATTTAATTAATGCGTTTTTTTTTTTTTTTTTTTTTTTTACTGTTTTCTTTTAGCATAAGGGGTTCTGAATCTCCATCTGCCGTATCTACAACTTCAGTGTCATCTGCAGGTACAGTAGGACCTCAAAGATACAAACACCAGAGTTACAAACTGACCAGTCAACCACGTACCTCATTTGTAACCAGAAGTACACAACCAGGTAGTAGCAGAGACCAAAGGAAAAAAAATAAACAAATACAGTACTGTGTTAAACTACTAAAAAAAATAAGGAGAAAGCAGCATTTTTCTTCTGTATTGTAAAATTTCCAAGCTATATTAAGTCAACGTTCAGTTGTAAGCTTTTGAAAGAACAACCATAATGTATTGTTCAGAGTTACGAACATGTCAGAGTTACAAATGTTCCTGAGGTGTTCATAACTCCTGAGGTTCTACTGTACCACCAACAGTGCTGCAACTAAACATATGTCAGACAATAAATTACCTGTGTTTGTGTTTAAAAAAACCCAAAAAGCTACATCATCCTGTAAATGCACCGATCATAATCAGGACCAGCAAATTGCAGCAAACCTCCATAGATTGTTCAGTTCATTTATGCAACAGATTCTTCCCTTTGTCTTGTTCAGAACAAACAATTCAGTGACATAGTTCAGTCATTATGACCAAGCTACTCTCTACCTAGCAAAGCAGACATTGCTAGAAAGTTGCTGGATATAGCGTATAAGAAGGAAATTGAACAGAGTGCAAAAAACATTGATGGGAAAATTTCTTAATCTTCTCCATCAATCAAGACTCAGTGTACACAATGACCTAGTATTATGTGCTTGTGTGACAACAGAAGATGGGGTTGTATATCGCTCAGAAACAAGTGACACATCAGGAAAGGCCTATTTCGAAGAATATTTAAAACTGTGAACTAAAATTCAAGTGTCAGGTGTGTAGTTTTCTCACAGATAATGCTGCAAATCGTTGGTAACAAAGATAAGAAGAAATTTAGGATAAAAAGAATGCAAGGAATCTGACACTTATAACCTACAAGTGCAGTGCTCATTTGATGCATCTTTTACCCAAAGACTTAAGTACAACTTAAGAATAATGGACAAAGTTGCTGAAATTATTTCTACAACAACCACTTTGTTTCATTTTCTCTGAAGAGAGCAGGAGGATCCAAATTAATTCTTCCCCAAGATGTGCGATGTAATTCAGTGTTTGACTGTTTTGAGCTATTTATTAAGAGCAGGCCTATTCAGATGACAATTTGTGAAGAAAACTGTGACAAAATTGATGGAACTGTCACAAGCAAAGTAGTTAACATGGGACTAAACAGAAATGTAAAGATACGCTGAATATACTGAAACACATTTCCATAGCCCTGGACAAACTGCAGAAAAATTGTTGCCGTATTGGTTGATGCTGCTGAAATTTGGAAAGGACTTCAAGAAACATGGAAGAAATACCCAACAACAAACTTAAATTGTAGGCAGTAAAGAAGCAGATTTTCTTGCCAGTATTGTCGACCCAAAGTACAACGGGTAGGTGCCTAACTGCTGAAAAACATGCTGCTGCTATGCCATGGGCATCTGATAAGCACTCATCAGTTATGCCAACCATATTAAATTTCAGGGCTGGAGGTGAACCATTCAAGTAGTATATTTTTGCTGATGTTTTAGAGAGTCACCATTCAACTGGTGAAAGTCACTAGCTAAGCACCTGGAGGGTTGAAAAAGGAGGAACACTTGTTTTTCTCTTCCAGTGTATGAATAAAAACGAGGAGGGTGGGGATGTACTAATTGTAAAAGTTTAAAGGAGTATTGTGTTTGAGACTGTCTCATTTTGAAGAGACTTAGGGTACGTCTACAGTACAAAATTATTTCGAAATTATTCTATTCCAATTTTTGGAAGCAATTTTATATATTCGGTCTTCCGTGTCCCCACTAAAGCGCGTGAATTCGGCGGAGTGCATCCACAGTACCAAGGCTAGTATCGAATGTCGGAGTGGTGCACTGTGGGGAGCTATCCCACAGTTCCTGCAGTCCCCACCGCCCATTGGAATTCTGGGTTAAGCTCCCAGTGCATGATGGGGCAAAAACATTCTCGCGGGTGTTTCTGGGTGTGTGTCGTCAGTCGCTCCTCCCTTCGTGAAAGCTATGGCAGACGATTGTTTCATGCCTTTTTGGTGTGCAGACGTCATATTGCTTTCAGCAGACGGTGCACCGCTGCTCTCCTGCTTCTATGAATCCACCTCTCATTTCCTCTCATCTTCCTACGTAGTCTCTACTATCTACTCTTTCTCTTCCTCATCGAACGGTTCCGCTGCCTACTCTGCTCGGCCATCGTGAACCGAGCAGCACAGCTTCCGCCACCAATGCTGCTCTCCTGCTATTGCTGCGCTTCCGAGCTTCTCCATGTTGTCTGTCCTGGGCTCCCGCCTCTGTGAAAGCTACAGAAGACAACCATTTTCCGCCTCTTTTTGGCTATCATGAACCGAACAGCACCTCTTCCACTGCCACTTTGCTCTCCTACGTTTTGCGCCCTTTTTCCAGGATTACCCATACAGGTGCCATAGCCATGGAGCCCGCTCAGATCTCCCGCTGCAGTTTTGACCATTGTAAATACCTAGCACATTATTCAGCAGTATGTGCAGCGCCTGCAAAACCAGGCAAGGAATTGACGACAGTGCGATTACGATAGTGATGAGGACATGGACACAAACGTTCCTAGAAGCACAGCATGTGGCGATTGGGAGATCATGGTGGTGATGGGCCACATTCATGCCGTGGAACGCTGATTCTGGGCCTGGGAAACAAGCACAGACTGGTGCGACCACATAGTGTTGCAGGTATGGGATGATTCCCAGTGGCTGCGAAACTTTTGTATGCATAGTCACTTTCATGGAACTTTGTGACTTGCTGTCCCCTGCCCTGAAGCGCAAAGACACCAAAATGAAAGCAGCCCTCACAGTTGAGAAGCGAGTGGCCATAGCCCTGTGGAAGCTTGCAACACCCGACAGCTACCAGTCAGTCGGGAATCAGTTTGGAGTGTGCAAATCTACTGTGGGGGCTGCTGTGCTGCAAGTAGCCAACGCAGTCATTGACCAGCTGCTATCAAGGGTAGTGACTTTGGGAAATGTGCAGACCATTGTGGATGGCTTTAATGCTCTGGGGTTCCCTAACTGCGGCGGGCCGATAGACGGAACGCATATCACTATCTTGGCCCCAGAACACCACGGCGGCTAGTACACAAACTGTAGGGGGTACTTTTCCATGGTGCTGCAAGCACTGGTGGATCACAAGGGACATTTCACAGACATCAACGTGGGATGGCCGGGAAAAGTGCATGACGCTCCATCTTCAGGATCTCTGGTCTGTTTGAACAGCTGCAGGAAGGAACTTACTTTCGAGACCAGAAAATTACTGTTGGGGATGTTGAAATGCCTATAGTTATCCTTGAGGACCCAGCCTACCCCTTAATGCCATGGCTCGTGAAGCCATACACAGGCACCCTGGACAGTAGTAAGGAGCAGTTCAACTATAGGCTGAGCAAGTGCAGAATGGTGGTAGTTTGGATGTTTGAAAGCGAACTGGTGCAATTTATTGACTCAGTTAGATCTCAGCACAACCAATATTCCAATTGTAACTGCTGCTTGTTGCGTGCTCCACAATATCTGTGAGAGTAAGGGGGAGATGTTTATGGTGGGGTGGGAGGTCGAGGCAACACGCCTGGTGGCTAGTTTTGCACAGCCAGACAACAGGGCGATTTAGAAGAGCGCAGCAGGGCACACTGCACATCTGAGAAGCTTTGAAAGCCAGTTTCATGACTGGCCAGGGTACGGTGTGAGAGTTGTGTTTGTTTCTCTTGAAGTTACCCGACCCCTGTATATATGAAAGGAAATAAAGTCACAATTGTTTAAAAACTGTTCTTTATTATTTGCACAACACACTGAGAGAAATAAGAAGGTACATCAGGGGCGGGGGGTAACTGGGGGACAGGAGTGGAGGAGGAGGGAAGGACAAGACCAGAAACCAAATCAAAACTTCGGATATGGCAGCTTTCTGCTGCTTGTGCAATCCTCTGGGGTTGAGTGTGTGGGTCCCCGTAGCCTCCCCTCGCCATGTTCTTGGACGTCTGGGTGAAGAGGCTATGGAACTTGCGGAGGAGGGAGGACGGTTATACACGGGCTGCAGCGGCAATCTGTGGCCTTGCTGCCTTTCCCGCATTAGATCCACCATACAGCAGAGCATGTCAGTTTGCTCCCCCATGAGCTTGACCATAGCATCCTGCCTGCTCTCATCGCGCATGTCCCTCCTCTCTTTGTGTTCATGTAACGCTTTATGGGACTCGGCAATTGTTTGCCTCCATGCATTCAGCTGGGCCCTATCAGTGCGGGAGGACTGCATGAGCTTGGCGAACATGTCGTCCTGAGTTCGTTTTTTCCACCTTTTAATCTGGACCAGCCTGTGGGACGGAGTAGATAGAGGCCGCGTTGAAACATTTGCACCTGCGGGAGGAGAAAAAGGGAGGGTAGTATTTTAAAAGATACATTTTAGAGAACAAAGGGGACACTTTCTCAGTGAAACAGGCAATTCATAGTACACAGCACATGTTCTTTCTGTACAAGGTCCCATTTTGCCTTTTGTACTGAAGTACCTGCCACTTGCAAGCCATCACATGCAGCTGGGCAACAGAATTCAGCTTGCAGGCAGCCATGGTAAGCCCTAGGGGCATGCGGGGTTCTGCTTCTTCCGCATTCATTTCAATGCTTTCAAACTGCTGGGCCCCCTTTCCCATAGCAAGCAATGCCTGGTGGATTTGCCATTTAAAAGGAGAGCCTGTGGGCTCTCTGGGATGATCGCTTCACACAACACCCTCTTTCCCTCCCCACCCCCTCACAAACCGACCCACCGCATGGCTCCGATGAGGCTCTGAGCAGGGATGAGCCCTTTAAACTAAACGCAAACAGCCCAGCGAGGCTGGGTTTCCCCCTGCCCCCCACCGCGTGGCTCCGATCAAGCTTTCACTCATCAGAAGTGCCTTCTCCAGGGTCATGGTCTGGGAGCATGCCTTGGGAGTGGGGGGAAGCTATTGGCTCCAGCATTAAGAATAGTTTCTGGCTTGGGGGGAAAACGGATTCCCCACTTGCTGCATGTGTACTCTCCTCCTCCTTCTCCTTCTCTTTGTCCTCCAAAAACTCATCCTCCTCGCTCCGTGCTACTCCCCCCTTGCAGGTGTCGACGGACAGTGGTGGGGTAGTGGTCGTCACCCCCCCCATAATTGAATGCAGCTCACGGTAGAAGCGGCATGTATGGGGCTGTGACCCAGAGCGCCTGTTCACCTCCCTCGCTTTTTGGTACGCTTGCCTGAGCTCCTTGATTTTTATACGACACTGCTCTGTGTCCCTGGAGTAGCCTCTTTCCATCATGGCCCTGGAGACTTTAGTGTACGTATTTATGTTTCTTTTTTTGGAACGTAGTTCTGCCATAACAGATACACCTCCCCAACATACGATGAGATCCAGTACCTCCCATTCGGACCATGCTGGAGCTCGTCTGCGAATCCAGGACCACATGGTCGCCTGTGATGGTGGACTCTGCATGGTCACCTGTGATGGTGGACTGTGCTGATGGTCACCTGTGTTGGTGGTGACCAAACAGGAAATTCAAAAGTTTCCGGGGCTTTTACTGCCTACCTGGCTAGTGCATCGGAGTTGAGAGTGTTGTCCAGAACGGTCACAAGGGAGCATTCTGGGATAGGTCCCGGAGGCCAGTAACGTCTGATTGTGTCCACATTACCTGTAACCCAGAACTGCGATCTCAATTTTAGCGCTACTCCACTTGCCAAGGTGGAGTACGGAAATTGGATTAAAGAGCCCTTTAAATCGGAAAAACTGGTTCCGTCGTGTGGATGGAATCAGTTTTATTTCGAAGCAACTCGGCTAATTTCGAAGTAACCGTGTACTGTAGACCAGGCCTTAGGCAAGTAGGAACTCTAGTCACCTTTACTTAAGCATATTTAAAAGTTTTCCCAGGCTGACCTGAAATGATCAGTTTGGTTCACTGACTGCAGTTAATCCTTCTGTTTCTTTAATAAATCATTTTAGTTGTATATATGAAACATGTTTTGATACAAGAAGTTTATGTATTCAAAACATTTAAGGTGGTTTTGTTTAATAAATATAAATTAAATTCCGGTTACCATCCTAATGCGGCTTGACACAAATCATGAGCAAAAAGTTTATGTAATAGAAAATCATGAATGAATTATTACTTATTTAACGTACTAAAATGTACAATTAATAAGCATCTGAAAATATTAAGGTATAGAGTTGTTTAAATAGATCTATATATTTATAGAGTCGCCTCCTAATAGAAAAAAATGTACCTTTTCTTTCGAAAATAACTGAAGTACAAATTGAAATGTTGATCAGAATCATTTATTTAAATTGAGACATTCCACTTGGTGATTTAAATCGCCTTGATTTAAAATCAGTCCACCCTGAATGCCAAGTTAAAATTCTGTATTACTTATTTTATTCCTTACTCTATCTTCCTTTCTGTCCTTCCACTCACTTCTGTAATCTGTTTCTCACATGCCATGTGCGCACACACATGCACATGCTGTCTCTTTCACACATTCTGGCAACAGGGACAGTCATGTCTAACGATGGCCTATGCTGCCAGGCTTCACAGCCCAAAACTGATTGGGGAAATGGGTTAAGCAAAATCATACACTCAGCTGTATTAGATTCTGATACTTGGTCCTTCATGTCAAGATGTTAGCAGGCCAGCTGAAGAGGGAGAATTTGTGACTTAACCTGTCAAACATGTATTTATTGGGGGGGGGGGTGTTGTTTTTTGTTTTTGTTCTTGTATTGCACAGCTGTGACACATTTTTTCCAAAAAAGTGTGAGTGAAATTTTAACTCTAAATTAATTGAAATGCCATGTAATGCTTGGCCCAGACTAGGGAACTTGCTTCCCCAAGAGATAAGAATGATGATGCAACTCACCACTTCTGGAACTAAAAGCAAAACTCATTTCTTTGAATCAGTGTTTCCAATAACTTTTTCACATATGGACACTTCACTGACACTCTTACACATGAACAGAAAGAAGCAAACAAAACCTACCGCCTAATCAAGCTGTTTCTCATACTTGGCTGGGAAAGAAGTGGGGAGGGGGAAGAGAAACTCTTATTTTCTATTTTTGGATACTTATGAGATGTTAATATACTCCAGTGATGAAGGGTTATCTGAGGTACTAAGGACACCTCAACAAATGGTGTTGAATTTTGAGAAACGTAACTTGTGGTCTGCTAGTATGTGATGTAGTTTTAAGAATATATTTTTCTTTCATTCCATTTAAAATCCATCCTTAACCATCAAGATAGTGCAGACTCTGTTTTATTTTAAGACTGCTTAGCTTCTTTTGCTGGTTGCTTTATTTAACTTGATATTAACACAGTCTTCACTATAAATCTAAAGTTTATTTTAATCCCTGAACATTGTTTAACACTGTCTAGCTTCCCTATTACTTTTGTAATGCAACAGGGCTGCATAATTGTGATACTGATGCACAAGTGTATATTTTTTTGTTTTACTAAGAATTATGCTTTAGTGGCTTTATTACTTTTAATCTATCTAATATTTTGGCAATATTAATAATTTGTTAATCACAAAACCCTTTTTGCCATACTTCAGATTTTAGGTGAAATTCTTCATTTTCTTTTCAGGAGTGTGCACTGCTTGGAAGGATTTAAGGGCAAAAAATGTTTCCCTTGAAGGATGCTGTGATGGGTGCCTCCACTTTCTTTGCTTCAGCTCTGCCACATGATGTTTGTGGAAGCAATGGTCTTCCTCTGACACCAAACTCCATCAAAATTTTGGGCCGTTTTCAAATCCTTAAGACAATCACTCATCCCAGACTTTGTCAGTATGTGGACATTTCTAGAGGAAAGCATGGTGAGTGTTTTCTTTCCTAAGGAAATTGCATTTTTGTGCAAGAAGATATTTTACAGTAATGATTTTGTTGATGTTTGAAGTTAACTGCCCCAGTAAAATTTTTCCTTTGTGGCTTACATTGGGGAAAGCGTGCCCATTTTGTTTTCAGGACAGCAGTGTGGCTCTATCTGGACTGACTCTGTAGCAGTCTTATTGCTCTGTCATTACACATAACAAAAGCAGATGTAAGAGAGACAAGGTGGGTGAGGTAATATCTTTTATTGGACGTCTGTTGATGAAAGAGACAAGTGTCACTCTTAGTAACTTTCCCATACCTGAAGAAGAGCTCTGTGTAACTCGAAAGCTTGTCTCTTTCACCAACAGATGTTGGTCTAGTAAAAAGATATTATCTCACTCACCCTGTCTCTTTAATATTCTGGGTCTGACATGGCTACCGTAACGCTCCATAAAAGCAGATGTAGGTAGTTTGGCTGAAGGTCTCTGTAATCTGGTTATCTGCAGAACAAGGAGTAATAACTTTTAGGTATTTCCTTTTCTTTTTCACAAAGTTCTCATCTCTCTCTTTTCTTTCACTGCCCCTCCCTCCCCCCCCCATATTTTTTTCATTGAAATCTGCAGATTTCTTCATTCACTTGCCTTGTGGGTTTCTGGAATTCATCAATTTGTCTCAATTTTTTTACATATTTTAATTTCTTTAGCCTTTCTTTTAATCTTTAACCTTTGAAAGAAATATGTTCTACAGAAGGAGATTCCAGCAATGCCCTCCCAATCTTCTATTATGTCTTGAATCTTAAAAAGGAGTGTGAATTTTGTAGGGCAAATTGACTTTAAAATAGAAACTAGGGCTGTCAATCGATTAAAAAAAATTAATCTTTATTAATCGTGCTGTTAAACAATAATAGAATACCATTAAAATATTTTTGGATGATTTCTACATATTCAAATATATTTATTTCAATTACAACACACAACACAAAGTGTGCAGTGCTCACTTTATATTTATTTTTGATTAAAAATATTTGCACTGTAAAAAAACAAAAAGAATAGTATTTTTCAGTTCAGCTAATACAGGTACTGTAGTGCAATCTCTTTTTCATGGAAGTTGCCATGCAACCTCCTGTTTTCACTGTTAGGTGACATTGTAAATAAGAAGCAGGCAGCCTTATCTCACGTAAATGTAAACAAACTTGTTTCTCTTAGTAATGGGCTGAACAAGGAGTTGGACTGAGTGGACTTGTAGGCTTTAAAGTTTTACATTGTTTTGTTGTTGAGTGCAGTTATGTAACAAAAAAACCCCTCTATTTGTAAGTTGCAGTTTCACCATAAAGAAATTGTATTACAGTATTTGTACGAGGTGTATTGAAAAATACTATTTATTTTATCATTTTTACAGTGCCAATATTTGTAATAAAAAATAACAGTATAAAGAGAGCAATGTCTACTTTGTATACTGTGTTGTAATTGAAATCAATATATTTGAAAATGTAGAAAAACATCCAAAACTATTTAAATAAATAGTATTCTATTATTGTTTAGCAGTGTGATTAACTGCACGATTAATTTTTTTAATTGTTTCACAGCCCTTTTTAAAACTATTAACTACCAAGGCAGAAACAATGGATGTATTGTGCTTGTGCTCTGTGATAACTCTGTTATAACTATTTAAGGTCATACTTCCAAATAAACTAACACTTTCCTACTAAAATAGTATGGTGACTAGGCTGACACTAATATGCCTGGCAGGTGCAGAGCATTCCTCTCATTAAAAATAGCAAGGTCAATGTTTGGTGAATTTTGATAAGTTCTTGGAAAGTATTTTTGTTTTTGCAAGTGTGTTTCATATTACAGAAAGCTGTCAGAAAGGTATGTTGTAGTGAAAATTAAACATGGAGGCATCTCTAATATAGGTAGTCTTCACTATTCACAAAAATGTTTCTTTAGTAACAATTGAAAAGGTGACAGGTCTTGGTGTTTTAAATTTATCTGTGAGCATTTAAAAAAATCTGCTGTATTTTATATATAAAAATAAAGCAATTTTGTTTCTGTGCAATCTGAGTTGTAAGCATTTTGAAGGATGTATAACGTGGCTATATTCAGTGTATGCCAAGATATTTACAGTTCTCTAAAATAAGAAGGCATTCTCTTAGTCACTAGCTTATGAAATGTTGAGATAATGCTGTGTGTCCAGGTTCTAAAATTGCTGTTGGTATATTCTTTTAATTAGAGAGGCTGGTGGTGACTGCTGAACACTGTGAAAAGAGTCTGGAAGATTTGCTGCGAGACAGGAAACCTGTGAGGTACAGTATCAGGGAAAACACAGGAAGAGAACACACTAACTAAAAGCTTCAGATACCTTATCATTTAAAGTCCAGACACAAATTTTCTTTAACAAAACAAACAAACTACTTTTATAGGTCCATATGAATTTAATACTTATATTGGCTAATGTTTAACCCTTAAAGCACTGTCTACCAGACTTAACACTTGCTTAGGAGGGTTTGTGTATATTTCTTCAGAGTCTAAAAGGTGAAGAATTTTAAAGAGAAATGTTTAAAATTAAGAAATACTTTTCTGCACACTAAACTTTGTTTTTAATTTAATAAATGCTGTTTGGAATAGAGTGAAAGTTAAGAGAAGGGGTTAGAATTTACATAAAAATTAAAATGTAAAAACAGTGTTTACAAAGATTTGGCAGTTGAGGTTTAATCTTCTTGATGAAAATACCACTTTCAAGGAAAAGTAATTATAAACAGTTTATTCTGATATCTTTCGTTTGCATTTCTATGCATTAAAAATATTAATTGCTTCTCTGCTCATTTTTATGCCAGGTATATCACATTTGCAAAATGCAGTTCTGATACAAATACAAAAAAGTTCACAATACATTTCTACACAAGTAATACAAATGTAGCTGTGTGCAAAAACTCACACACCACAGTTCTAATGTGAAGATCTCCATCAAGTTTGGTCATTGAAGATACTACAGTAATGCATTCCATGGTCACTATTGTGACTTTTATTGCAACTTTAAAGTAATTACTGTAAGGAAATAAATATTATCGTTAGTAGTTTCAGAAGGGCATATTTCAGGTAAGGTACTATCCAGATATGTTCCTATGACTTAGCACGTAAATCTGACTTTTTCTGTATATGTAGAAGGTTTATATACAACATGAACCATCCTCGCTGCTACTCTGAAATCTGTTTATTATGTAAGTTAAGTAGTTTCTGTGGGCACTATGTGTCCATATTATATTTCCATAATAATTCATTGTTAACACTAAGGTTGCACAGTTAACCATGCTGGTCTGTATCTGTGACCGTAAAGAATGAACATGCCATTTTCCCTTTGTGCATATCAATAAGTATTACAATACAGTATTTACATAATTAAATACTAATTCTCAAATATTATAGAGTTTTTGGTACTCTGTAAGGTAATTAAACACCATATCTTTTAAGGAGCAAATTTAAAGGTTGAATGCAGAACCTTAACTTTAATGCTTTCATACCTGTATATATGCTGTGTATTCATATGGGGACTGATCCAGTGCCCATCAAACTCAATAGGAAACTTTGGTGGGCTTTGGATCAGTCCCTTTCACAGTCCTACAAAGCTCTAGAAATAATTAAAGCAGGAGGAAACCCTTCCTCCCCCCCTGCCCCTTACCTTGCTGTACTGTGCTACTCATTGTCCTCCCAGAAACGTATGTTTTAGTGTGGGATGCAAGGGAGCACAGATTGACTACTGCCTCTGAGCTAGTTTTGAGAAAAGTCCACTTAAAACAAAATAGCTATTGGTTTTGAATTAAATAATAAAAAGATGCCTGTACAAAGGCGTAGGTGCCCTGGCAGTTAATTTTACAATAACCCCAGCAACAATAAAACAGTTGTTCAAACAACCCTCTCCCAGCCCTCCAAAAAAAAATCAAAAACAAAATCCTGTTTTCTCTCCTTTTAGAGAAATAGCCTCAGTCTTCTCTAAAAATCTTCTCAATTAAGTAATAGCTTTTGCAGCGGTGGCTCCTGGCTCATTTGCTTGTGCAATGCATTTCTCAAGCCCCTCGACTACTGTTCATTTTTACAGCACTTGAAGATTTGCTAGGTATCTTAGTACCTCATTTTTGAAATTCCCTAACTTTGTTCAGTTGTTATGGTTTGTCTTCACAACAGGCAAAGTTCATCCTCGGTAATGACTAACTGCATTAGTGTTCAGAATTTCAGCCATTTTTGCTGTGGCTCTGTCCCAAAAATGGGAGAAGTTTGTGTGGTGGTTTTTTTTTTTTTGTTTGTTTTTTGGGTGGGTTTTTTTGAGTGGGGAGGAAATATGATGCAGGGGTTTGGATTTTTTTCCATTAACACAAAAATGCTGAAAAGTTTCTACTGAGACGTTAAAGTAAATCTGAGTTCAGGTATTTAAATTTATTTCCAAACAAGAATTTTTAAAGAAATAACGAGCTTATGAAATGGAAAGTAATTCCTATATCCTCAGTATAGTAGGTGTTTCTGCTTCAAACGCTGCAGTTGATAGCATATGTAGTGGAAGCTAAAAGATAAGTTCTCTTCAAGCAACGTTTCCAGTTAGACTAAGACAAATATTTTCCCTTTACTTGTCCTTTGTGAGACGCATCAATAGCCAGAAATAATTTGGACAGGAGCAATTCCCAGTTATTTGATCTGTCTATGTCTATTAGCTTTATAGAGAACTGTTTGGCTTTTTCCATGTATTCTGATTGCATTAGTCTATGATAGCAGAGCACATTTAATACCCAGAGCTGATGAGTATGCTATTGTAATTAATTTCATAAACTGTTTATGGAATGGAGAAGCTGCTCTTATGGTTTCTAGATGAGTTTTTCCCACACTTGCCAGAAACTAAGTCATTTGCACCTGTACCACACTTTGATGTAAAGTCAGCAGGAAATCTTCGATTAGGTTAGTGTTGAAATTCAAGACCTACCATTGTGGATTGTCCAGCTTTCCATACATATTGCAAAACAACAGGCTGTCCAGCTGTCTGGTAGTTATTTGCAGTTAATCATCTAAAGTCATGCATCACTTATGGCATACATTACTTACAGTCTGATTTACGTTTTTTTCTAAAAAAGTGAACAAGAGCATCCTTCATGTTTAAGGTTAACTATCCTCAAAGTTTGACCAGGACCTCATACCTGGTGGGGGGGGTTCATCAGAATTAACAGTTTTTTGGACTCCTGGGCTCTGCTCTGTTGTGGGATAAGCACAGTGTGGTAACTACTTGTACTGGGAAATGGGAGTATGGAGCCGCTGCTGCTGGCCCTGGGGCTGACCACGCTGCTGGACTCATACAATCTTAACTTTTTCTGTGTGAAATGGAGATTTCCAGAACCTGAAGGATTAGAAATTTAATTCTTATTTTAAAGGAGAGTTTAAATGATGAAGGGCTGCCTGCAAAGTGCCGATACTTACCACCACTGTCCTATGGCTCAGGCCAGACTCCGTCAAGAGACAGAGACAAAACTATTCCTTCCATGCTCGCTATAGCCTAGGAGACAAATTAAAAATATCTCAGTTATGTTAGTCATGGGGAACGGTTCAGGCAGTACCAGGAGTCGATGCATTCAGAGAAGAACAACATTACATTGTATTTATGATAACATTTCCGTAGAATGTGCAGCATGGCTACACAGGACCTTGAGACACTAGAAAAAGCCAGTCAAATGTGTGCACACGCACGCTCACACACACATTAGGTTCCAGATACCTCCCAATGAAAAAGAACAAAAGTTCTGAGAACTTCCTTCCTATCACATATGGGCAAATGCCTCACATCCTGCGACTTTCAGAATCCCCTTAGCAGAAGTGGAGAATAAATGAACAACTTCCAACAGTGGATCGAGGTGTGAGTGGGGTTAGGAGAAGAATCCTGTGCAAATGGTCAAGAGTCCTTATGGCTAACCAGTGATGGATTCTCCACCACTGACAATTTTTAAATCAAAATTGGATGTTTGTCTAAAAGACATGCTTTAGGAATTATTTGGGGGAAGTTGTATGGCCTGTGTTATACAAGAAGTCAGACTTGGTGATCACAATGGTCCCTTCTGGTCTTGGAATCTATGAATAAACTGTTCTCCAAATTTGTGGATGGGAAAGAATTTCCCTGGGGCACATTGGCAGGAACTTGGCAATATTGTCACCTTTTGAAGTACTGAGTTGGGATTGCATATTAGGCTTCCATGCACTATCCTATAACACTGCAGAGGTGTGGTCCAGAACACTGGTTGGCTTTGTTCCGTCCTGTCTCTCTTTTTTTCTATATTCTCTGGTTTGTCATATGTCTCGGGAGCCTGCTGTATTTTAAATACCAAAGCAGTTGTTCATCTCTAGAAAACAACAATATTAGTTGCCTGTATTGTTAACTGCTGAGTCATGAACTAGCCTATTCCAGACTATTGATTAGCCTTTACTTGTGTTGGGGAAGGTTGGCCTCCATAGCAATGACTGGAACTCAGGAGACGGGAGTTCAGTTAGTCATTGCTGAGTTCCAGGCTCAGCCCCTGATACAGTGTGTGTTTAGATCAATCACTTTCTCTTTCTGGCCTCGGTTACCCATCTGTAAAATGGGGATGATGATCCTTTTTTCCATCCTTTGTGTTTTCTGTTTGAGTATGTTCTGCAGCATGGGTTGTCTTTCACTATGTGGCTATGTGATGGGGCTTCCAGGGATTGTTGTATCATAAATAACAATCAGAAAGCTTGATAGAACTTTCTTTTATGGTTGGAGCTATAAATGAGTATCCTAACTAGTATGAGTGTCCTCCTGTTTAGCTCAGACACTCAGATTACCTTTTCTAGACCTGAAGAAGAGCTTTGTGAAGCTCAAGCTTGTCCCTTCCACCAACAGTATTTGGTCCAATAAAATATATTACCTCACCCATCTTCCCTCTCTTCTAAGCATCTGTAAAATGGGTTGTTACTCCAACTCATCTGCTCTCTCAAAATCTAATTAAAATAACCCTTATTTGTGTGGTAATAGTTCAGATCCCTCCACTCTGAGGAGAGGAAGTGAAAAGCTGAAAGATCATGCTGCATGGTGGGAGTAGAGAAGGGAGAGAGTGCCACGTTCACACATTTGGAAACTCTCTTAGAATTCCCCTGCCACTGCTTTGGAGTGGCCAGGCTTTGTAGAATTTTTGGGGTGGAGCCAGGTGCAGGAAGGTTTGGAGTTAGACTGTCTACTCTCTTCAGTATTCTCCCTTGTTTACCATGGAAATATTCATATGGATAGTTCACCTGGAATTAGTACTGTTTGAAGCAGCATTAATTCCTGTGAGTTCTCTTCCTGGCTGCTGTGATGACGTCACATGGGATTCTGGTAACAGCAGCACAGCTCCATTTGAAACTGTAGTGCCATCAGGAGGGTAAGCAATAGCAATGGTCTAGTGATAGGCATTGATGTGGGAGTCTCTGGTGACTTTCTTATCCTGGAGCATTTGGGCAGCCATGTCCTCTTTTTATGCCACACCTGTCCACCAATTTTGTCCTCTTGAGAGAACATGTACAGGTAGATTATTCTACATAACCCATTCAGTTTCTAGAGATAGTGTTTATGGACTTCTCAGTATGGGAAGGCATGATCTAGATAATAGTTTCTTTTTCACCTAATCATAATAACTTGCAGTGTAGTTTTCCTCACTGTAGCTTTAATTTTCTTAACAATTGCTAACACAAAATCAGTTTTGAGAAGTATCTTCAGGAGACATCTTAGTACCAGTTTGTTTTAAAGGGCCTGGCATTTGTATACACAGTAGTTGCACTCCTGATTTGTATGTATGCAAGAGATTAGGCCCCGAAAATTAGCCCTAAGCATCTAGTGAATTGCCTGTAACAATGCCTGTGTATGTAAGGGTTCTTGTGAATATGCTTCTCAGACATGTTCAAAATGAGCTAAACAAAATACCTGAAAAATCTGAAGGGGGAATAATAAAATTCCAAAGTCCATCAAGTTCAGTAAGGTCAGTTCTCACCATTGTTTAAAGCTTTATTAGGTTTGTAAAGTTACTGTCTGCTTACCACCACTTTGATACCAACAGATGACAAGTTAGGATATTAAAAGATGGGAAATTAACTTTTTTCTTTTTTTTAAGCTATTTTAGAACTATTCCTTTGGGATCATTTTTCCAGACAATGTTAAAGAGGCTATAAGCAGCACTTCATTGATGTTATAATATGAATTGTGTATTTTTCCTTGCATGTCATACTTGAAGTGGTTTTCTTTTTCATTCTTTGATGAAGTTGATCTGCACTTGTATCCTTAATAATAAAAATGCCAACAAATGTAGCATTCAGACATTTAGCAGACTCCTGGCACCTCCAGTAGTGTTTCTGGATTGGTCTTAAATTTGTGACTAGGGCGGTCTATGCATATTTCTTTCTTTAATACAAAACAGTTTTCATACATTTTGAAAGTTATGTTTAAAAAAACTACCAGCGAACCATCAGAGATACAGAGGTATAGTATGTTGTACATGGACTCTTTGATAGGAAGCAGGCTATGTCTGCAGCTACTTATTTGCTTGGTGGAAAACATGATCTGACTGTCTTGGATGAGTAACTTTTATTTGCGCTTATGAACTATTGTCTACTTGATTAGATTTCTTCATTCTATTCTGGAAAGAATGCAGTTCTTGGGGTGAAATTACAGTATGAAAGGTACTGTAGAGAAAAAGATAACTTCCATATAGCTATAGATTTTAAAAAACCTGGACTTACAGATGGGTGCAGGTCTTCTAAAGTCTTTCCTGTGGTTTGAGTTTAAAAGCTGCACATGACCAGGGCATCAAGGGATGCATGTACTCTGCTTTGAATCAAGACAGTGGGCTCAAACTTTCCATGAGAAACCCATGTGCTATAATGAAGGTATACTGAACAAGGGTAGATGATGGAGTAGTAAAACACACTAACATTAACAAACAGAACCTTTTAAAAAGTAGTTTCTCTCTTGCCATGTATAAGATACTATACTTTGGGGCATTTACTAGCTTCCGAGTTTTCCTTTTAATTCTCTACCAGAGGTTTATTTCCAAAACAAAATGTATTTTAGTGAAAACACGATGTAAGAATAACATTAGTCCAGACTTGTTTGTTCATTATCTAAAGCTAATTTTCTTAATATAGAAATCAAACACTTTTGTAAATAAAGAAATTGGAGTTGGAGCTATATTGTAAAATATAATTAACTGTAGCATTCCTTCTATACAATAGATATATTTTGCATTTGGTCTTTTATGTGAGTAATTACGAATGTTCAGGATGTTAAACAATGACAACAAAAAGTAGCTTACATGAGGTATTGCATACGTGAAGTATTGAATACTTGCCCAGTCCTGTTCCATTTAAGTCAATGATGTTTTACCATTTTCTACAATGGGTGCAGTAATAAGCCGAGAGAGAGAGAGAGTGTGTGTGTGTGTGTGTGCGCGCGCGTGTGTGTGTGTACAATTTACTATATGCCATGTAAGGTACACTTTTCTTTCATTCTAAACATGTCCTGTGTGTGAACTATAGGGTTTCTCTTCACAGACCTGTATTCAGGGTATAGTTTTTCTTTCCTCATATGATAGAGGAACTAATACAAATATTCTAACAAATTTCTTTTGTGCTGAAACTGTCAATGCCCAATTTTGGGGGAAGAAAAGTTGGTCAAGATCAGTGGGACAATTTTTCATTCATTCAAATGTGGAGGAAGGAAAATATACTTAATGCTCCTGTCAGAAATTTTGAGTGGACAGAGTTTTAAACCATCCTCTTTCCAAAAATCCTAGCAGAGCAGCACCATCCTCCTAAGGGGAGGTATCTTGATCCTGTTGACATGTTTCTGCCACAGACTTTGTAAGGGTATAAGTAGAATCCTGTTTTGTATAAGTGTGCATGCTATCCCTAGCAAACCACCAGACTGGACAAATAATGTGCCAATGAACATCAGATTTGTGAGTGTTGAAATCTTACTAGTTTACATAAGCTACAGTGTCACAGAAAGCTGTTAGTGTTTTTCATCTTGATTCATTGAGCCAATGGGTAATATAAACTTCAGATCTCAACTTGAGATCCCAAGAAGTGGTTAGTTTTCAATGCTTGTCATATTTTTTTCTATATAGGTTATCTAGCATGAGGAACTGAGCAATCCATTAAACTTAACACATGGTGTATGCTTTACCTTTGTTTCTGTCTTCTTGAGCAAGTGGCAAGTTGGTGACTAGTATTAACTTGCAAGCTACGGTATCGCCTGAGAAGTGAGATCACAAAACATTACACACAGAAACACCATCAAATTTAGCATCACTCACTAACTTAATGGACACGCATCTTAAAATGTGCCATCAGATAACTTGAAATTTAACTCTGCCACCACTCTTTTATTTGACTCATGAACCTGCTTTTGCTATTGTGTCTTGCTGTTTAAAATTAAATGTAAATAGGTGCGCACACATTCCATTCGTTCACCTCCCTGGCCCCAGGGTTTTGAGATTTTTAAGTAAAGGCGGCAGTATATCAGTCACCTTCTGCCTCGTCTGTCTTTGTGCTTTCTGCAGTGTAGCCCCTCATATTGAGAACAGCCTCTCAATTAATGCGTATCTAGCCTTCTCCCTCTAACTCCAGATTACTTTTTTTGGTCAGTGAATTTGTACCCCTCAATGACTTCTAATTGTAAATGCTTATAGGGAAGTCCTGAACCCAAGTGAGTTTACATCAGCTCAGACCTTAAGTCTTCTGTGAATCTCAGAATAGGTCTGTCTCAGTTCTTCTGTAAAATTCCCAAAAGTATTTCTTGTGGTATTCTGCCCAGTTCTTTACATATGTTCCTAAAATAGTATTCTGAATGGAGCACTAAACTGACAAATTAGGGATGAATTTATTTGGATATGTTAGCATACTCATGAGCCTCTCTAATGGTTTCTTGATTTGTGATCTTTTCGTTTGTACATTTGCCTCCCCTTTTCTTGGGTGCAGTCAAACTCCTTAATCACTGTGTATCTGTTTGTATTTTTGGCAAAACACTGGGATCTATATCAATGTGATGTATTCTTTAACACATCTCATCTGTTAAACACCTTATTAAATTCTTTAAGAATTTAAATCTGAATCAGTTGGTAAGTTATTATGCATCCACTCGATCACCTGCACTTCCAGACTGTTCTTCAACCAAAGCACATGTGACTTTCTGTTCCACTAGTTCAAACTACTGAGTAGCATCTGTTATGCCTGCATGCCATTTCACATGGGTTCAATTTTGAGCCTGCCAGGTGCACCAAGCTTAGCTTTTAATCTTAATGTTGGGTGGTCAGTGACATTAAAAGAACACTAAGGTTACAAAGTCAAGTTCTCAAAAATTAGGAAATGACAGAGAATTAAGGTTATGCATTTACCCTTTTTTATTTAAGGTTGTACTTGTCTTTTTTATTTTATTTGGTTTCAGCTGCCTTTATTAAAAATAATAATAATAATTCTCTTCGAATGTTTTCAGTCTACAGTGAGTCCACCGGGCCTGTTCTTTATGAACTGGCACTGCTTCACATAATCACAGAAACCAGAAATAGACAAGATCTAGTTGATTTTTACCATCTCCCTGCTAATGCAGTATTGTTTAGTATATGATTGATGGGAGATATTGTTTTCAGTACTATCAGTTTAACCCCACAAAAAACACTGCAGTAAATGCAGTAAGACTGTTTTATTTTTAAATTGGTGAAGATTTTTTTTGAAGAAACATTTTCATTAGTGAGATTTTTAGTGGGACTGTGCTGACTGCTTAGGGACAAAAAGTGGAAATAAAGTGTGGGCGGGTGGGTGGTTCCTGTACCGAAATTAGATGCGGGAAGTTTTCAACATGATTAGAGTTAAACCAAGCTCCTTTCATATGTCACTCATAATTTCCTTTGCCATCTTTGCTCATTATCAAAAAGACTTTTATTTTAAGCAAGGGTAACTCGCTTCTCTCTGTTCTCCTCGTCCTACTTGGTTCTTCAATTACATGATACTAAATTAGGTTCCTAAATGTCATTAATATAAAAAAGTAATAAATGCAGGATTATTATTTAACTGCAGAATTGAACAAAAGAAATCGAGCAGTGAAGGAAAGTTTTTTGTTCTTTTCTTTATCCTCCAACACCTTCTGGTGCAAGGGGTCCACCAGTTTCTGCTATTTATTTCAGTCTTGTGCTCATCTGTTCAGGCTTCTAAGTGTCACATTGAGGAATATGACTTCTTTCTCTCTTTTGTGTAATGTTTCTTTAGGTCACCCTCTTTTTCTGGGTTGTGTTCATATTATCAGTTGCTGTGGAAGCCATGTTGGTGGCATCCTTAAGTCATGTCCTAAATATGACCTCCATCCTCTTACCATATTTGATACTTTAGATCGATTTGCTCTTCTTAGAAATTCTGACATTGCAAGAAACTCTTTGCAATCGACTCTGAAGATCTTCCACAGGCATTTACTTTGGAATGAGGGTCACCAAATGAAATCAATAGGCAGCAAGTTTAAAACAAACAAAGGGAAGTATTTCTTCACACAATGCACTCAACCAGTGGCACTCTTTGCCAGAGGATATTGTGAAGGCCAAGACTATAACAGGGTTCAAAAAAGAACTAGATAAGTTCATGGAGGATAGGTCCATCATTAGCCAAGATGGGCAGGGATGATGTCCCTAGCCTCTGTTTGCCAGAAGCTTGGAATGGGTGATAGGGTATGCATCACTTGATTATAACCTGTTCTGTTCATTCGCTCTGGGGAACCTGGCATGGGCCGCTGTCGGAAGGCAGGATACTGGGCTGGTGGATCTTTGGTCTGACATAGTGTGGCTGTTCTTATGAGTTGATTTTTATCAATCTCTGTTGTAGATTTCTTACTCTGCTTCATAAGGGAGGACTGATTTTATGCCAGTGTTAAAAATTCTTTGTCAGTGCCAGACACTTTATTTTTCTAAATCTTTTTAAGTTTATGCAAGTTGTTTGCTGCTTTTGCTATTTGTTGCTTGACATGTAGCATGGGGTCACCATCATTGCACATTTCACTCCATAGATAGGCAAAAGGACTTTTTCTTCGTTTATTCTAATGGTTACTTTTGGGACAGTGATAGCCATATATTTTGTTTTTGCCTTGTTGATGAACAAACCAACTTGTTTTGCTGTTTTTCTTCCTTTAAGTGATGTATTGAACTAAGCAGGACAATGAGGTCATCCAATTGTGTTTTATTATTTGTCCATAAAATTCCTCTGTTGCCTTCTGTAGTTACTTTCTTCATAACGTGGTCAATGACCAATTCAGACAAGAGTAGAGACCTACCTTGCCTTACTACAGCTGTCATTTCAGACCATTGACTCAAGTGTTGCTGTCTACCACTGCACATTTGGCATTATCATGTAGATCCTTGATTTTTCTAATTATGTTTGCTGGTATTCCATAATATGTCATAATTCTCCAGGGACTTCACTACAAAATACTTTGAATAATAGTAAAGTAAATACTGAAAACTGGTCAAATAAATTAGTTCTTACATAATTTATCCAGGAGGGGTGAAAATAAGCATTTTCCTTGTGTGACAGCCCCATTAGTCTGTGCTTTTAGAATAATTTGTTTCCATACCTCTATGTATTCTCCATTCTTTAAAGATACTGTTGGCACAATTTTCTCATGCTTTAGTCTTGTTATGCCACTTAGAGTTGAGTGAAAGCTTTGGGAGCTTCCAAGTTTGTCTTGCATTTTGTTGATTTCCTTTTGTATGTTTGTTGTGTGTTTTGGACCATCCAAGGCACTTGTAATTTTTCTTGTTTCCTTTGGCATTAGTTCATTATCTGTTGCTGTCATAATAAGAACTGTGTCTCTGTGGTTGTCTGATCTTATTTCTCACTTCTACGATGACATGGCTAGCATGTGTTTGATTCTGGAGCAAGGAGTCAGTTTTGTTTCTCAGTGCAAAACAACGTGGTTCAAAGTTAAGGAAGCTTCTTAGAGCTTTGCTCCTTTCTGGGAGGTGGGAGGGGGGAAGATGTCTCTTGGTCAAGTTTTGATAGTTTTGTTTTTCTTCATTTGGGCTTATTCTCTTTCACCATTTATTGAATTGGGGAGGAACATTATCTTCTTTTAAGAAAAACAAAACAAAATCTCTAGATTTATGCTGAAAATATTAAGAAAATCCTGTGGGAACTTCAAAGAAGCAGAATTACAGATAAATAATTTTTCCCTTTCCCTGTTCCCCAATATAGAATGTTTGAGAGTGGCCAAAACAATTTTAGTGATCTTGAAATTCAGTTAAGTGCTTGAGTGCTGAGCTAGTAACCCTAATTTTATGTGCCTGAATGAGGAACCCAATATTTACATATTGAGGAATGAGTTAAGTACATTTTTCCTTCAACATAGTAAAGGGTGGCATATATTTTGCTGTTGGGAGAGCTTGAAAGATGAGGGGATGTATTGGGTAGTGTCAGGCTTACTTAGTCTGTGAGTAATTTGGCTTCCAGGTATGATTTACCTCATGTATGTAGATTATGATGAAAATATGAAGGGCATGCATGTCAATCTTCTTTTCTAGATGACTGAAATACTATATAGTGACTGTCTGCTAGTGGTAATTTTAGTAGTTTCCGAAAGAAATTCTTTTTAAAAAAAAAAAAAAAAGTAAAAAATCTACATCCTATAGCTGCTTGCATAAGCTTCTGATACAATTGCAAATGATATGCTTTGATCTGTGATCTCTGGAGATCGACAGAATTAACTTTTAATTCAGCAAGCTTTTAAATGAGTGCTGTAGACGTGCTCTTTTTTTATATCGGGGATGGGTATTTGATGCCTTTATATGGAAAATTTCCCTCAAATCCATGAGGAGACAGCTCTATCATGGTCTCATATTCTAACCTATATGTACTAATTCCCCAAAAGCCTCTCCCCTGCATCTACCTTTTTAACTTGGTCAAAAGATGCTAAACAATTACAGTTAGTGCCAGCCATTCTCAACTTTTTCATTAAAGGAGCTGTTCAAAGGCTATTTTTATAATCGCAAAAAATGCACACAGAGTTAGATTACCATTTTGGCCTTAAACTTAACTTGCTTTTATTTTATTACTTCACTAGTAGTACAATGTTAAAGTGGATAAAACAGATTTAGAATATAGTTGGTATTCTCTAGTAGATTTATTTCATTGATAATTATTGATTTTGAAAAAATACTTCATATCTAGAAATGGTATATTTGGTAGTTTCTTTCAATAGGTTTATTTCTTCCTTAGGATGTTGTTTTCCTTATTGCCACTTCCCTATTCAGGGTTGGCAGTTTTTATAGCCTTCCTCCAAAACTCATCACTGCACACCTGGCTGTCTCTCTAAGGTTCACCAAATACTTGGCCTCCCTGTTTGTTGTCTTTTATCCACGATCATTGCAAGGGCCATCTTACCAATATAACCCTTTCAGGTCTCTACTAGACATGTTCATACCAACATAGCGTATCCTGCCTCAATGTGTCTTCAATTGGGGCAACTCTCATTAGGTCCCTCACAGCCTCAATTTTTTCCTAACTCAGTGTGTCCAACCATTTGACCATCTCAACATCTTCATTTCTGTTGAGGAGAGCATATTGATTTCTTTTCTTGTGGCTGGCCAAATCTATCTATACATTGGGATGGGCTGACTTATAGTTTTATACACTCTACCTTTTAACTTTATTAGCATCTTCTTTGTCACAGAGAACTGGGGTCAGCTTCCGCCATTTGCACTAAGCAGCTTTGGTACAATGCCAGGCATCACTCATGAAGACACCATTAATTGCAGCCATTGATCCTAGGTATTTAAATTCTTTCACTCTTTTAGATCTGTAATAGCCTTTTATGGTGATTTCTCCTCCCTCGGTTATCATAGCCTCAGTCTTACCAATGTTTGCTCTAAGTCCTATGGGTTCAAAACTGTATTGCCACTGTTCAAAGCTGGTTTGTAGGGTCTCAGTCTTCTGCACATATCACTAAATTTTTTAATAGGCAGCAGGTTTAAAACAAACAAAAGGAAGTATTTCTTCACACAACGCACAGTCAACATGTGGAACTCCTTGCCAGAGGATATTGTGAAGGCCAAGACTATTAACAGGGTTCAAAAAAAGAACTAGATAAATTCATGAAGGATAGGTCTATCAATGTCTATTAGCCAGGATGGCCAGGGATGGTGTCCCTAGCCTCTGTTCGCCAGAAGCTGGGAATGAGTGACAGGGAATGGATCACTTGATTATTACCTGTTCTGTTCATTCCCTCTGAGACACTTGGCATTGGCCACTGTTGGAAGACAGGTTACTGGGCTAGATGGATCTTTTGGTCTGACCTAGTATGGCTGCTGTTCTGTTCTTAAAGCTTTTCTAATAAGGTATCAGTCTAAATATAAACTCTCCAGAGACCCATGCCCTGTTAGTGAAGTCATCAAATAAATACTGTGCCCAGTAAATACAATATGGCATGTGAACTCGAGTCTCATTGGCACAGATTGCATAGTCCTACTGGAAGTTCTATATTTCTTTGCAAATGAAGCATCTGAAACATGCTGCCAGAATGACAGTATGCAAACTGTTACTTCGTTGTTGGTCACGTACCATAAAGGATCTCACTATGGCCCCAGTCCTCTCTTTAGAATTCCGTAGGAATAAGTACATTTATCATTACATCTCTAAGACTTAGTTCCTTCTTGTTCATTCCTCACTTTAAGAAAAAAAGATAATATCCACATACCCCTTTTCTTTATACTTACATCAAATTAAGCTTGAATGGTATAGTAGTTGTGAAGGCAGTTGGGATTTGAAAGAGAAATTATTGGAATAAGTTTAAACTCAAAATTATATTCAGCTATTAAAATGTGTTACATTAAAACAAGACTTCCAGTGCATAACCCTGGCGGCCTTCTGTGACAGCACTCTTTCATTCACTCATGGCTTTTCCTTTGATTAAGTAAATATAATCCTTCTGGCCTCGGTATAAAGAGAGAAGCTGTGCTAAATTAACCATGGCACAGTAAAACATATTTGGTGATTTTTCTTGAGGCTGCAGCAAAGGCTGCAACTGGTAACTCTATGCAATAATTTCTCTCTCTCTTTCTCTCAAGTTAAAAAAAGAGGTGGTTGTAGGGAGGCAAGAAAAATAGTGATGGAATTAATCAGCAATTTCCTGGCAGGAAATCTTTTTGAAAAGTAATAACTTTGGTTGACTAATGCAAGTAATACTAAGGTTTGCTGTTTTAACAGTTTCGCAGCTGAATAAGCATATGGACTCCTCGTTCTAAAATTTACTATTTAAAACTTTTGAGTGGTTTTTGGGTATTCATTCAGCTGAAGAGTAACCAAGGATAGGTAGGTTGTTTTTTTTTTAATTGTTATGGTTTCTGATAACTGTCTTTATTGGTTCATTGTGGCAAACCTGTCTTGATGCTGAGCAGTTATTACTATTCCTGTTTCTTGATGCAGACTTCAGCCAGTATTTTAAAATATCATTTGAGCTCAACCATTCATTTGAGGAGAGAGGAAAGGAAACTGTACCACTTTTTTTTAACTTTTAACACAAAATATTGTGATGGTTGTAGGTGACTGGATCATGTTGTATTGCCTTAATTGAGAAATAACATAATAAGCCACACTTGATGCTGACACAAGGTATTAGCTGGTAGGTAGTGTAAATGTAAGGTATTTCTCCCAATTATAGTTCTCCTCATACCTGGAAGAATGTATTCATTTGTGATGATACTATATGGATGTTTCACCTGTTATACATTATATCAGATTTACAATGTTTAAAGACTTGGCATCTGATGTGTACTTAATATTCTTGAAGTTTCATCATCAGTGGTGAAATAGAAATAATAGACCAAAACCTGTTTTGTTACATGGGTGTGACCATGATTGATCTCAGTGAGATTTGCACCCATGTAACTAAGAGCAAGATTTTGGCCCAGTGGGAGCACCTCCTGAGACCTGGTCTCTTCCTTCTTTTTCCCTATCCCCTGTTTAAATTCAGCGATCTTGACTTTTTTTCACTGCCTTCTCAAGACGAACTTAATATGCAGAGATGTGAGAGTACCAGCAAAAGTTGTCCTCTTCTATATGTAACTTTGGATCAATCAAAACAGCAGTGGAAAATGTCCAGACGCTATGGGTACTTCAGAATCCTGGACCCTTTTATGAAACTGCGTAGAAGTCACAAAGACACACTAATTCCAAAGCAGTATCTCTATTTTTGTACATATACAAAGTAGTGTCAAAAGAAGGTGGAGATTGCTTATTTTTCATCTTTACTGCTTCTTATAATTGCCTTTATGTCTCCTTGCTCCCAAACTTCACTGTTCAAACTGCAAAAAAAACCAAAGTGGAATGTCTTAGTTTTTATCTCCTCCTACACTGAGAGCTTTGGGGTTCGTATGGGTCATGGGACTTATTTCTACCTTGACCCTCTTTTCTCAGTGGTCTTAATATAATGATGCCATTCTTCTCTTGATGGTGAACTTTGTTCTCCTGGTAATGGGGGCATAGTGTGGGAATCTCGTAGTGCATCACATCAGCAAAATGGGAATAGGCAGTTTCGCACTTATTTGTGGCTGTGTATTCTGAATACAGTACATGAAAACTTCTTATAAACTTGTCATTCCACTTTGGTTTCTGCTGACCTTTTTAATTGGTTGGGATTGTTTGCTTTATGATCTCACTAATGGTTTGAGATGGAATTGCAGATCCTTTGTGCACTCTGGAATGCCCAGTATTCTTTTATGTAATACTTCATTACATTGCCAACTTTTGCTACCTTATTGTGAGTCTCATGGTATTTGGTGCTTTTGAAAAGCTTCTAGAGTTATTTGATCATGTGAGAATCTTTTATTTTATTTTGTTAGTTTCTAGTCCTCTTGGTTGTGGAGAAAAGCTTGATAATGTGCACCTTAAAAGCCTTGAAACCCAGAGAAGTTTGTTTTTGGCTTAACAACCATAAGAGTTTTTATGATTTTGGGGGCCTGATTCATTATTTTTGAATACTTGTGATTGGCAATAGTGATTCTGTTGCTTTGTATTCCAACAGTTCAAAATTATGTGACTGTATTTTTTCACTAATAAGACTTATACTATAAAATCAAAAGCCTTGTTTATTTTTCTAAAACCCCCAAATTAAGTTAATTTAGGCTTGATCTGGGCCAGTTCCTCATGTAAATGGTTAAGTAGGATTTAGGTGCCTAATATTAGGCACTGAAGTTTGAAACTGTGGCAATAGTACGTTACTCTGATAATTGTACTTTTAAGAGAAGGGTTAATATTTATAAAATAACCGTAAATGGTTGTGACTTGTGACTTTCTCCCTGATGTCATTTGTCAATTTTGTCTTCCAATGACTTTTTGAAAACGGATCTACAGTCAGAAAGCCCACTAATGCCACTGGGATTTCTAGGTGCAGATTGGACTTAATTTTCAAAAGTGTATTTAATTTTATCATTGAGGAAAAATGAGAGATTAATAGGTACACACAGGCACTGTGCAGGCTTCCCTCCCCACAGAACCTGAGGCTTGTCCTTCAAAACCCCTGCTATCCCAGTACTAAATTCTCATAAGACTGCTAATTGTACCAAGTTGTGTGGTGGTTTTGTTTTGTGGGCAGATGCCCACTAGGGACTACAAGGGAGATCACAAGTCTTATTTTTACTTATGACCTCAGTTGGGATTCAAAATTCTGAGCTTTATAAGTAAATGGCTAGTGCATTGCAGCACAGTGTGCCTCATAGCCTTCACCCTGGTGAATAGGTCTAGTTGTCCGGGCCAGGCCAGACTACAGATGATGAGACTCCTCAGAGTCTGGGAATCTGTGTGGAGTTTAATTTCTCCAATAAAGTTTTATTTTAAAACAAGAATATCCTTAACCACAGTCTCCCTGGTAAGTGTATCCTGGCGATTGAAAGTATTAAGGAGAATTGCTGTGTTTGCTTGTGGGTTGTAATCAAATCATGATGGAAACTATGCCAGCAACATTAACTCTAAAATGTGCAGGCCTAATAGATGTACTTATATTTTGATTTAGCTGAAGCCCACGATAAAATAACCTCTAAAATGGGGTGAAACCCTGACCCTCTTTGATGTTAGTTTTGCTTTTCTGTCACTAGTTTGCTCTCTTTGGAGGAGGGGAGTGCAGGAGAATGTGAGAGGTTTGTATGGCTCTCGTTTCCATTAATGAAAGGGTGTCCATGTGAAGCGTGAGGTATGTTAATAATCCTAATTAAATTTAACTTGTTATTGTATGTTCAGATGTCATTACATGGCCTTTTAGTGAGAGATTTTATTTAATGTTTTCTCCCCTATTGTCCCCATCACATGCTGTCATATTGGTAAATTTTTTACCTAGGAATGTGTAGACCAGCATCTGGTTTTCAGAGAAGTCTGTTTTTACCTAATTTTTCCATCTGGTGACCGTTTTGGCCGAAAATCTTGTCGGTTGCATCATATTTGTTGGTCCAATAAAAAGTATCTTATTATTTTACCTTATACATCTGGGCTGACTCAGACTAAGGCGTAGGAGAAATGGTTTGTCCCTGGTCAGTCAGTGGCAGAGTCAGGATCAAAAACTGGGAACATGGATCACAAGTATTTTTGATCTAAGCACTAAACCACATGGCTTTGCAGATGTCATTAGGATAATTCTTTATAAGGAGTATCTGTTGTTTTCCAAAGGACTTTATTCATTCACTTGCCCTTTTTATAGGATGAATGCTATAGACCTTAAAGAAACTCAAGGTGTTAAGCTTTAAAACTTCTGCTTTATAAGCAGTCAGGCCCGTTAAATCATTCATAGTGACAATGCAGTGAAAAAGAAAAATAGCACATCTATTAAAACATCCTGAAGTACAGTATGCTATGTATTGGAAGCAACTTTTCCTTTTCTAATGATACCTTTGTTCATTTTCCTCATGATTTCCATTAGCACCGGATTAATACTGTAGGGTGGTAGGTCTGCCTGCTGAATGCTTCACAGCCTGTGATGTGATTTCACTCATTTAGACACTTAAACATTGCCTTCAAAGTCATCCTTATGCTTTTGAAAAGTATAATAAAACCCAGCAGTATTTTGAATCCTCTCATCACAATTGGTGTGAGCCAGATGAAGATGTGGTACACCAAATACCCATGTGCATAAGTTAGAGGTTTCCTGAGGAGTTCTATAATAAACTTAATTTTTGTATTATATTCTGTCTGCTACATTTCCTTCCAGTTCATATAATTGATAGTATAAATGCTTTCCCAACTAAATTAGCTATGTTTACCGTCACAATCTCAGTGCATCTTTTTTAATCAAACACATAATAAAGTGCTAAATAAAGGCATTCCCACCTGCATCAAACTCTTGTTGTTCTGTGTAGGGTTTTTTGTAATTTACTTACCCAGGAAGACTCATGTCAGATGTACATCTGGTTTTCAACCAGGTCCTGCTTTTTATCCAATTTTCCAGCTGGGTTGATGAAGACATAAGGAGGTCAAATGACTTCCTCAAGGTCACATAGTGATTCAGCATCTCAGCTGGGATTAGAACCAGGCTGCTGTAACCACTGGACCACACAAACTCTGTATTCTAAACTCCTCTACAGGGGGTGAACAAGTTAGTAGTCTATCTGCATGGTATTGTGCAAGCTAACTGCAAACTTCCCTTCCTACTGCTTATAGTTTTGCATGTGCTACAGTAATGTCACATAAAGAACTTTATTCCCATTACAACAGTCACAGCTTCGTCCAGTCCTGTTCTTGGAGAAGTTTCAAGTCTGTTGTGATCAGATCCCATGTGCTGCTAAGCTCCTGGGATCTGGGTGTAGTTAATGTCAGTGTTTCTGCTCCAGGTCACTCAGGCGCCCTCTCTAGGTGCAGACCCTGTGGAACCCCACAATCCTGCCACCTAGACTCTGGAACCAGTGTCTCAATCCTCCCAACCCCCAGAATTGTATAGGCATGTTCCTTCTGTGTTCCTTTTATGTTCCTTCCTTTTATGGCTAACTTAGAACAATGCTTCCTCAGCTCTTGTCCCCTAGCGCCCCTACTCTACTTGCACTACATTGATGACATCTTCATCTGGACCCATGGGAAGGAGGCCCTTGAGGAATTCTACCAGGATTTCAACAGTTTCCATCCCACCATCAACCTCAGCCTGGACCAGTCAACATAAGAGATCTTCTTCCTGGACGCTACTGTGCAAATAAGTGATGATCACATAAACACCACCCTATTCCAGAAACCTACTGACCGCTGTACTTACCTACATGCCTCCAGCTTTCATCCAGACCACATCACATGATCCATTGTCTACAGCCAAGCTCTAAGATACAACCACATTTGCTCCAGTCCCTCAGAGACAAACACCTACAGGATCTCTATCTATCTCTATCTTAAAACTACAATACCCACCTAGGGAAGAAACAGATTGACAGAGCCAGAAGGGTACCCAGAAGTCACCTACTACAGGACAGGTCCAACAAAGAAAGTAACAGAATGCCACTAGCCATCACCTACAGCCCCCAACTAAAACCTCTCCAGCACATCATCAAGGATCTACAAGCTATCCTGAAGGATGACCCAACACTCTCACAGACCTTGGGAGACAGGCCAGTCCTCGCTTACCGACAGCCCCCCAACCTGAAGCAAATACCAGCAACTACACACCATGCAACGGAAATACTAACTCAGAAACCAATCCCTGCAACAAACTGCGTTGCCAACTCTGTTCAAGGGACACCATCATAGGACCTAACCACATCAGCCACACCATCAGGGGCTCATTCACCTGCACATCTACCATGTGATATATGCCATCATGTGCTAGCAATGCCCCTCTGCCGTTACTTTGGACAAACCAGACAATCTCTATGCAAATGAATAAATGGACACACATCAGACCTCAAGAATTGTAACATTCAAAAACCAGTAGGAGAGCACTTCAGTCTCCCTGGACACTCAATAACAGACTTAACAGCGGCAATTCTTCAACCAAAAAAACCTTCAAAAACAGACTCCAATGAGAAACTGCAGAACTGGAGTTAATTTGCAACTTGACACCATCAAGTTAGTCCTGAATAGACTGGGAGTGGCTGGGTCACTACAAAAAATAATTTTCTCTCTGTTGTTACTCAGACCTTCTTGTCAACTGTTGGAAATTGGCCACATCCACCCTAATTGAATTGGCCTCGTTAGTTCTGACACCCCACTCAGCAAGGCAACTCCCATCTTTTCATATGCTATGTATTTATACCTGCCTACTGTATTTTCCACTCCATGTGTCTGATGAAGTGGGTTGTAGCCCACGAAAGCTTATGCCCAAATAAATTTCTTAGTCTCTAAGGTGCCACAAGGACTCCTTGTTGTTTTTGCTGATGCAGACTAACACGGCTACCCCTCTGAAACCTGTCCTCCTCCTGGGTCTCTTGTTTCAGGTGATGAAATGGCTTCCTTTGGCTTGGAGAAACACACGTTTAAAACCAATCTCTGTGTCTGTCAAGCAGAGAAAGCTGCAGCTTTCCCATCTATGTAAGTGGATCCGAGAGAGTTCCAGCTCCCTTCTCCCAAATGAGGTTTTGGTGAAGAGTCCATTCAAAGGAAAGGCCCAGCTGGCAAAAACTCATTGTTCAAGCATGAGAGAGCCAATTAATGTTAATGCTAATGGCCCTTGATTGCTTTTTCACCACTTTCCAGACATAGCTTCCTCACTATGTTTCAAGTTCCTGCTACAAAATGGATGATCTAATTCTCAGTGACTATTGTGCTTACAAATAGCATTAATAAAACCACATATAGTTCATAACTGGACACAGAGATATTCAAACTGTCACAGCAGTCATGACATTGTAGCTAGTGAAAGACAGTCGTCTTAACCAATTACAAATAACGTGATTTGGTTTGTGTCAGTACATCATGTTTTCTGCTGTTCCAACCTTGTATTTGCAGCCACGAGTACTAGACTACCTTAGCGTATGTCTTTCAGTGCATTCTGACTAGCTGTCCCATAGTGCACTAGCCACTGCCAAAGAATATAGGCGTTTGTTTTTTTTTTCCAACCAACTCCTAATCCCAGTAGGATTATGACACCAGCTGTGGCTGTTCTGCAGCACCCAGTATTCGTCTATCTTGACAATGGTGTGAATGCTTTGCCTAGGAAAAGGAAGTGCTGCTGGGAATCTTAAACTGGCCTGTCTTCTGATTATTACAGCCCAAAAATCTCTGTGGGCCCAGCTTGTATGTTGGGGCATCACATAAGTGTGGGAGCGGACAGCTGTGATAGGACTGAAAAAGAAAGGAGGTATATTTTTCAATTAATGCTCTGAATATGCTTTTGCTAAGTGGCACAATGTACAGGTTCCATATTCAGGCTGCCATTAACTTTCTTTTTCAGTGTGCTTGTATGAACCTACAACCTGCTTATTATCATTCTGGCTTGCAAAAATATTTTCTTTATCTTCTTTTGGCTATTTTCTCATGTCATTTTCTTTTCAACAACTTCATAGGTCTGTCTCTTAAATCCAACTATCTCAGAATTCCAGTTGTGTGATTACTGGTCCTTGTGGTCTAAGAATTCATAATGCACATATTGAGGAATTTTTATTTCAGCCTCTGAGCCATCTGTGGTGCTGCCGCCAGCTGTCAAATGTATCTTGCAAATTCCCTTTTCCCACTCCCGGGCAAAGAAATTGTTTTCTTTGTTCAAAAACAGTGGTATTTGAAATAACTTCCTGGAAGCTAGAACAATGGAATGTCACACAATAAAATGGACAGTGCTGGTAATATCATCAAATACTGTTGTGAAACTGAATATTAAAAAAAAATTGTAATAATAATACTGACACTTATACAGTGTCTTTCTGTAGAAAATAGCTTCAGATAACAGCTAAAGTAATAGGTCATCCTCTGCACAGTCAATTGCCAAAGAGATGGAGGACTCAGAATAATGAGTGACCTGTTATAAAGGGTGATTGCTGTTAGTTCACACAGGAGTTACTTTCTGCTCTAGCTTAGGGAGAAGCAGATGTTGACATGCTGGTCTTAAGGAGAACTTTTGTTTTTCTTTTGAAGATGCCTGAAAATGCAGAAAAATTAAAAGGGCCCTTGATAACATCTTTCTAAAATGGACAGCAACCAGATGCACAATGTTGTTTGTCCTGAAATGTAAAAGGTCAGATGTCTAACCCAAGATCCTAACCACATGTACAATCTGTAATGTCCTCTTCTCCTCTTCCAAGGGAGCAGACTTCTTGCTAAGATTGATAAGACCTGTAGGAAAAGGTAAGCACTCTGTGTCTGTTGCTTCTCATTCTACTTCATACTTGGATTTCAGTATTTTTTTTTTTAATCCTGACATAGCAGAGTTTAGAACTGTGCCTTGGTTCATTCCAAAGAAAAATGCCTAGACATTAATCAAGCAGTATCTCTCCCTCAACACAAAATGTGACAAAAGAAGAATCTTGAATGTGGTCTGAACTCTTAAATGTTATCTGGGAAGGACAAACGCTCTGAGAAATGGATTACCCTATCATTTCCTTTGAAGTAGCACAAAAAGGCAAACCACTTCCAAAGCAACTGTTGCTTTGGTGGTTTAGTTGAGCATACTTCCAGGAAAGGTTCTCTTATCTCCAGTCTGTTAAAAACTCATCAGACCAGAGGTCAGGCTGACTCCTGGGTAGAAGTGGAAATGGCCTCTATAAATCTGTAATTCCATCCGTTTGTTTTCTAATCATGAGTGTGGACACATTAATCATTAGGTGCAGTTTTTGGCTGATAAATTCTGAAGGCTGTAATATAGTATTCATCATTTTTTATTCGTCTTAAAAACTCTTCTTTTCCCCAGTCTAATTCAGCTCATTTATATTACTTTTAAGAGCTTGCTAGTATGGATTTTTGGAGCTACTTGCTTAAGAATGGGAATTTTTTTCCTCCTTCTAAAATGGATTTCTGAGAGAGCAGCTCCAGTAATCCCTGTACTCATTCTGCTGGTGTTCTGTACCGTGATGTTACCCAGTTCAGTTTTTTTATTTTTGTTTATAACTAATTCTTAAAAAGCGCATCCTGTGCCTTAAGTATCTTTTGACATAATTCAAAGTGCAGTGCATAAAAGATAGTTCCCCTCATCCCCTACCCAGAGATAAAAATCAAACCTACAGTACTCTGCCTTCACCTAGACATATCATCCCTTGTTATTGCTCCTCCCTTCTCAAAAAACCTTAATAAAGAGATAACATTTGAAGCACGTCCTGAAGCTCAACATGCATCCGATGAAATGAGCTGTAGCTCACAAAAGCTTATGCTCAGATATATTGGTTAGTCTCTAAGGTACCACTAGTACTCCTTTTCTTTTTAACAGATTTAGAGTATTTCAGACTGGGGCTGGAGGGAGGGAACTGTAATAAAAATAAAAATAAAAAAACCCCAAGAAACAAACCTCCCCCCCCCCGAAAAAAAAAAACAAACTCTTGTTGGAAATTATTGAGAATCTGTATTCTTGGTTCATCTGTGCAGCACCCCTTTGCAGAGAAACTCGTTTCTTCTGACTGTCCAACTGCCTGTCAGTCTCTTGTGAAGAGAGAAGAACCCAAGAATAAGGCTTACTGGGGCAACTCTCGGGAACCCCTGGAGAAAAATTCGCTTTTCATCCCAACTTCTAAAAATGTTTCACAAAGAATATTCATACAACACCACTAAAATGCAGTTGTCTCTGGGATGGGTGAGCACAGTCTCACTGAAGGTTTGTTTATACAAACAACGACAAGCTGGGATGTAAATCTACTCTGCACTAGCCTTCTGCATGCTGTCTGGACCATGGTGTTGTGCACTAAAATGTCCATAGTGTGTCTTGATCTATCTCGCTTCAGAACAGGGTAGATCAGAGTGCTTTATGGAACTTTTAGTGAACCTCAAGAGGGTCCATATGGACACTTTGTGTGAGGAAGGCTTGTTCAGGGTAGATTTACAACCCAGCTTGCTATGACCTAAGTGTGTAGACAAGACCTGATGCACAACATGTATAGCAAACACCTGTTTGTGGCAAAACCCAAACAAAGCTATGGACTGTTAAGACTACACCGAGCATAGATACCTCTTGAGGTCTTGCCTGAAGGATGTTCACACAGTAAACTGCATGGTGTTTCACTTATCTACCTCCATAAGGATGAAACTCTGATCTTTGAGTCTTTGGTCCTGTCAGTATCTAGACCTGTAATTCTAGGGAATTTGAGTTTTTTGGACCTGATATTAATACCACTCAGACATCCCATCTTTCAAGAAATGTTTGGACTAGTGCAAAAAATAACACTGAAGACAGTGTTGATGGAAGATTGCTGGTTTAGTATTCTAATAAAGAATGATAAATGTAACATCTAACTCTGTGCATCAACAAGGATACAATATATAAATTTAAATATATGCATTGGCTTGCTCGCAGTGAAGAACTGTTGGAGGATCTGACCATTAGATTAATTCTTTGGAGGTTGGAGGAGAACGAGGTTTCTTGGATTAATCCAACACCTATTTTAAAAAATTGAAAAACATTAATAGTAGAAAATTAGTATGTGGGTTCTTTTTATAAGTTTTCCCTACTTTTTTCTTTCTCCTGCAGACAGTTATAAGTGGAAATTCTATATGTAATTTTTGAATATATATAATAAAATTCAAAACTTAATTTTAATTAAAAAAAAATCCTACTCCACTGTAACAAGAAAAACAGTGGTGTTCATTAGTGAGTATGATATTGGTGCACTTCATGGGTGGTTGGCATGAAGCTGATCCACTGCATCTGAGGCATCCATCAAAAGCCTACCATGGTTTATTGCTACATTGAGCCAATTGCTTCAAGGATATTCTTGAAGTGACTGAAGTAAACCTCCAGGATGAAGAAGAATCATTTATAGCAGTACAAAGTGTGTTGCTTGGGTGGTGTTCTTAATGTAATGGTATATGTTTATTTAGACCAGGGGCGGGCAAACTTTTTGGCCTGAGGGCCGCATCAGGTTTCGAAAATTGTATGGAGGGCCGGTTAGGGGAGGGTGACGTGGCCTGGCCCCCACACCCTATCCGTGCCCCCCCACCCCCGCTTCTCGCCCCCTGACAGCCCCCTCCCCGGGGATCCCTGCCCCATCCAACCACCCCTTCCCCTGACTGCCCCCCACTGCCCCATCCAACCCCTCCCCAATCCTTCCTGACTGTCCCCCCGGGACCTCTGCCCCCATTCAACCCCCCTGTTCTCTGCCTTCTGACCGCCCTGACCCCATCCACCCCCCGACTACCCCTCTGAACTCCCCTGCTCTCTATCCAACCCACCCTGCTCCCTGCCCCTATACCGCACGGCACAGAGCACCGGGTCAGGCTGGGCTCTGCAGCTGCGCTGCCCCAGGAGCTCGCAGCCCCGCCGCGCCGCCTGGAGCATTGTGCTGGCAGCGCAGTGAGCTGAGGAACAGCGGGGAAGGGGTCGGGGGTGAGCCTCCCAGGCCGGGCAGGAGGGGTCCTGCGGGCCGTAGTTTGCTCACCTCTGATTTAGACTGAACGTTAGGCAATACTTGCTCATGGTATGATGTTGTTGGTGAACAGTCTCCCAGAAAAAGCAGAATTCTGTCCCTTGAGGAACTTAAAAATAGATTGGCTTAAGCAGCAATGTATGTTCTGGAGGGAATACCCTGTATTGGCTGGATGATCTAATGGGTGTCATCTTTTTATAAATATATATGCAGAATGTCTTCATATTTAATCACGTGCCATGATGGTAACTGAACAAAACATGGCACATCTTTTTAACACACCAATTTCATTGTTAAACACCTTTTAAGATCCACAGTCCATTTTACTTCCCAGAAGCAAGGTTTCATGGTAGGCTGGAGTGTTCAGTAATATCATTCTTGTCTCTCTTGTAGTGTGATGCCCAAGTGAGAAAAAGTTTTAAGGCTTTCCAAAGACGCTTTAGTTGTAGTTTGTGTACTGACTATTTATCTTGTTGGTATTAACATCTGTAATGGCCTTCTAAGCAAGAACAATACTTTTAGATTAATTCTGAAATTTTTTTTTTACATGGTTATAGAAGGTGGTAAATTCAGAAGCATCTTAGTGACTTAAGATCACAAGTCCCATTAGAAGTCTCCTCCTTGCCCCCTTAGGAAAGGGAAACCATGGGTGACCTTCACCTGACACCCTAACACGTGGTCTTTAAAGGCCTACATATCTTAATTTATACATCTTCGATCCCCCTCACTAGTCCTTCATATATCCTCCCACATGTGCGTACAAACTTCAAGACAGCAGTTCTCAAACTGTAGGGCGGGCCTCCCAGGGGAGGCACGGGAATGTGTTAAGGGAGGCAGGAGCTATGTGTGGTTTTTTTTGTTTGTTTGTTTTTTTAAAGAGCTCTGGCTGTCAGTCCCATGTGGCTGGGGCTTGTGCAGAAGGGTTGAGAACACCTGGGAGGCGGGGATAAAGGAGACAACCGGAATTCCACCTTTCCGGGGCCAACAGCCAGAGCCCCGTCATCTGGGCTCGGGCTGTCCTCCCCCTCAGTTCCTCACCAGGAGGCGGTTCAGGCTCTCCTTCCTGCACCCCCCCACCCCCAATCACTCATTTGCAGGTGGCGGGGCTCTGGCTGTCAACCCCAGGGTGGCAGCAGCAGCACAGAAGTAAGGGTGGCAATGGGGCATTCAGTCTGCTGTGAAAAGTGATATTGATGAGTATCACTTTTCACGTTGCCCTGCTGGCACGGCGCTGCTTTCAGAGCTGGGTGGCAATAGATGTACTGGGGGGGCGGGAGCATAAATTACTACAGACACAAAGAAATCAAATAAGTTTGAGAACCACTGCTTTTAAGAGAGGCTGGTATAGATCTTCGTAATATGGTGGTACTTATTTCTTATCTGCTTTGATGAGCAATGAAGTGGTTGACATGATGATATTAAAGTATCACACTTGCTAAGTGAGCATCCATTAAAATGCATGGGGCAGTTTACACCATGGAGCTATTGTTTCAAACTCTCTGCAAATTTGGGCAGACCTCTCTTTATAAGTTAAATTTGTTTCGTGTTTTGAAGCTTTCTCTATGTCTGTAATAGCTAAAGACTTTGGAACAGTGGTACTCTGGACAAGTACCGCTTCTCAGGCCCCTCCCCATCCTGAGGAACACTGATGTAGCCCAAGTCATCTTATTCACTTGGAGCAAGTAAGTAAATGCTTACTAAGGAATCAAATGTGACCAGAACCCATTACCATCGAAGGGGTAATGCAAGGTCAGTGGGATCTCCAGGTGGCAGTGTAAGTTGGGAGGGTACAGCTTGTGCACCCAGTGGTGGGACAGTTCCATTAGTACCTAGAGAGACTTGGAAGGACCCAAACCAATCTGAGGAGGCTAGACGTATCGCTAGCCTGAAGCAGTTCGCTTGGGGAGCACAAGGACTGCTGTTGTGCCCAGCCTTATGTTGGTGCATAAAGTGCCTCTTCTGCCCATTTCTCACTCACTTGCAATCATTCAAGTTTGCATACGATTGTCAGGCTAATAGCAGTTAAACGTAAATCATAGTGGTAATAACCACAAGCAATACTCTTTCCTAAAGAAGGGTATCTGATATGCACAGCATTATTAATTTTGGTAATAAGAGTATTTGTTTACTTATGGAAGATGTGCATACTCTGTTTCTCGGTGACCATTGCACTGAGATGCTATGGTGATAGCTTTTGGCTACTGGGATGCAGTGGAATTTGAATTGATTATTTTTTTTCACCATTTAAAGGTTGATCAAGATGAAAAGCAAATGTGCTCATATTTTTACGTATACATTTTTAATCCATTTTGTCAGTCAATGAAACTGCAGAGATCAGGATGGCAGACCTTCTCTTTTATGTTTAAAAACAACGAGGAGTCCTGTGGCACCTTAAAGACTAACAGATTTATTTGGGCATAAGCTTTCGTGGGTAAAAAAAACCCCACCTCTTCAGATGCATGGAGTGTATGGATGTTTATCCATGCATCTGAAGAAGTGGGTTTTCTACCACAGACTAACACGGCTATCTCTCTGATACTTTTATGTTTAATCATTCTGGAACTGGTATTTAATGACAGAAAAATCTGAAGACATTTTTCAGGCATTCTTGGAGTAGTTTTGTGGCCACGCTTTTACCCATTCTGTGTGGTCACTCAATTCAAGAATGATAGGTGTGCAGCTGAGGCCCTCTAGTGTAACAGTTGAGCATATCTTTACTGAGGCAGATACCCATTTAAGAAATTTATTTCAAATGCAGTCATTCTAAGGCCCTCTGGTCAAGGGACCACTTTGTCCTACAATGTGTCCGATGACCTATTAAGAGAGACAAGGCAGGTGAGGTAATGTTTTTTTATTGGACCAACTTCTGTTAGTGAGAGAGTCAAACTTTTGAGTTCTTCTTGACATCTGGGTGACTTACTCTGAATGTTACAGCTAAATACAAGATGAAACAGATTGTTTAACAGATGGTTAATACATTTTTCAAGGGACCATTCAAAGTGAAGTGGTTAGTTAGCCCCGAGTTGGAGGAGGGAAAGGACGGAATGGGGAGCTGCTGGCAGAGGGGCCGGGGGTTGTGTAAGTGGGTTTATATACATTGTTGTAATAAGCCATAAATCCAGTCTCTCTATTCAGTCCATAATTTTTAGTGTCTAGCAAAGGTATGAATTTAACTTTAATATAAGGTCCCAGGCTTATCTTTTAAATGTGTTGTGCAGGTTTTCTTTGAGGTTGAGTACTAATAGGTTGGATGTAGAGAGATCACTTTGTGATCTCTCCATATATATATCCACAGATAATACAGTGTTTTTGTCTTTTATCATTTTCCTGTGTGAATTCATTTGAGAGCATAGTGATTATCAGCTTTCACCCCTGTAGTTGCTGTTTGAGTATTTAGTGCACTGTTTGAGGTAAACCACATGTTTTTATAGGCATGGGAAGGAGCAAATTGATCTTGAAAGGTGCGTTGTGTGGGGTGTCGATCATTGTAGCAGTGGAGATATGTCTATAGGTTTTGCATCTGTTGTTCTGGCAGGGTCTGGTGCCCCTTTGAGTTGGTGTGTCCTGGTCTGTGGGGAGCTTGTTTCTGATGATGAACTGGGAGAGGTTGGGGGTTGTTTGAAGGCCAGAAGAGGGGGTTCAGGAAAGATTTATTTCAGGATGGGGTCTCCATTGAGTATGGGTTGTCATTGTTTGATGATACCCTGTTTGGGTTCCAGTGTGGGGTGGTAGGTGACAACTAGGGGTAGGCGGTTGAAGGGGGGTTTATTCCTTGTATTGAAGCAGGTTCTTTCAGGGTATTTGGGTGACCTGTTCCATGGTGCGATCTACTTTTCTATGGATCATCCTTGTTTGGTAAAGGTGATTTTGAATGTGTTACAGTGTATATCCTGGTCTTTCTCCGTGGAGCATATTCTGTGGTATCTGAGTGCCTGGCTGAAGATAAGATTTCTTGGGTAGCTGTTCATTGCTGAAGCAGATCGTGGTGTCCAGGAAGTTGATGCTGGTATGTGAGTGTTCCAGAGAGAGTTTAATGGATGGGTGGTGGTGGTTGAAGTTGTGATGAAAATCTATGAAGGAGTTTGTCATCTGTTCAGAGGATGAAAATATCTATGTAGCTCAGGTACGTGGTGCATTTGTCCGCTTTGTAAGATAGATTACCATTCACACCATATCCCTACCTCACTGTGAAATCTTCTACCTGACTGTGAAATCTTTTACCTGCTACTTCATTCTCAGTGTTTTGCTTGATAAATCACTGGTCATCCAAAGACCCCTTCTCTAAAGATATAAACATTTTTAAGCTCTGTTAGAATGAAAGAAGATTTTTAATAGCTTTTATTATGCATTTTATTACGAGAGCTTAGGAACGACTAGCATACTGAAAATGTGAAGAAACTACTTTTTCAACTATCAGCTACATAATGCTAAATTTTAGTAGTCATATTCCTTGTGTTTGTCCCAGGAATGACTAGGAGGGACCTGGTATCCTTACATTGATCAAGCTCTTCGCCCTTGGTGTTCAGGTGGTAGCATTGCTTCTAGAACTGCATTCGTGTATTCGCTATCTTGCACCATTATTAAAAATAAAAATTAAATTAGTGAATCTGGAAGACTTTTGCATGTGGGCCTTGCCCTCTAAATTTAAGGGCCTAACTCTGGTGGTGTCTCTTTATAAACAAGTGTCTGTTGCACCATTATAAAGACTTCATAAATTTAAAATTCCTGTCACACCCAGTAAAGGTAAACATTTTTGCTGGAACTACTTGGGAGACTGAGAATATTCATACATAAAGGAATTTAAATAGCTAGTGCTCTTCTGTTTCCTTTGTTACTAATGAAGATGTCTCTAAGAAACCACAGTGTTTTCTTACTCTGTCTGCAATGAAATTTTAAATTTTTATTTATGATGTCCGTCTGTTGCTGTGGAACTGCTATGTGACTTCACTGGTTTAAAACTGTTATTAGCAACATCTAAGTGTGTATCTTAAACAAGAGGCTCACCTTGACAATCAGCCAACCTGGGACATGCTGGTTTTGTTTTTTTTTGTTTTTTTTGTTTTTTAAATCAGGGACAGGCCCTGAAATGTGGATATTTGTTTGCTTTTTGTTTTCATCTAAAGTCTAGAACAGGGGTTCTCAAACTGGGGGTCGGGACCCCTAGGGGGTCACGAGGTTTTACATGGGGGCTCACGAGCTGTCAGCCTCTATTCCAAACCCCGCTTTGCATCCAGCATTTATAATGGTGTTAAATATATAAGAAAGTGTTTTTAATTTATATGGGGGGGAGGGGGGAGGGTCGCACTCAGAGGCTTGCTATGTGAAAGGGGACACCAGTACAAAAGTTTGAGAACTACTGGTCTAGAAAGGTTGAGTGGCCAAACAGTGTGAGAATTTATTCAAAATAAAAATAAATAAATAATCGGAATCTGGAAGACTTGCATCTGGGTCTTGCCTAACTCTGATGGTATCTCTTTATAAACAAGTATCTGTGCAGAGGGCTAGCGAAGAGCAATCTGTTTATCATTCTGATGTTTTTCATGGTTTTTGACCAGACAGTTGTGGAGTGTGTGTGTGAGAGAGAGAGAGAGATTCTTTTTTACTGCAGGGAAGGCAATAAGAGTCTATTAAAGCTGTCATAGTAATTGGTAACTCTCTTGGGGTGCAAGCACATGTTGGAGTGACTACTTTAAGTTTCACTATTATATCCACGGAGAAAAACTGCACAAAACAAGGATCAGTTTTAATGCAGTTATTTTTATTTTTTAAAGGTGAGGTGAGTGTGCTACATACTGTTTTATAGGCACATAAACTATACTGTATCCTGCAGATTCCTGACAAGTTCAACACCGTAGTGTATGGGTGCCGTAGAACATTTGTTCAAATTAAATCTGTCCAGGGAGGCTGGCAGCAGCACTAGTCTATTTTGTTGCAAGTGAGATTAGTGTGCTAGTTCATTTTCAGTTCCTTGTGGGATAATACTGTTAATAATATGTGGGATAATATTGCACAGAATTCAGTACAATTTGTCATTGATGTCAGCCTCTCCTTAAGGGGATATTGATGACTAAGGCAAGATGGAGAATTTGTACTTTGAATACTGAGGATTTATAAATGGCACTTAATATACGAGGTACATGCTACAGTATTATAACCTTATAACCTTTCTGGAAATGGAGTACTCTAGTTATCTGCGTCTCAAGTAATTGCAGTGATCACTGTTTTTTCCTGCCCTCTGTGCTACCAGCTTAGAAAATATGCTGTCTCTCACTCCAGTTGGAGGAGTGTGCTAGTACTGTTACTGAAGGAGTAACGTTTTTATTCCCCTCTTGTCAGGCTAACCATTTTGATACACTTTATGTACCACCTCCATTAAACCTGGGGGAATTCTGTCTTCCAGCCACTTGAATTTATTTCATTGGTACATTTTGGAGGTAAATTCTAAAGTAGAGTTGGTAATACCATGTAGGAGGAACTGTCTCTGGCCAAGGGCAATTATATGAAGGGGTGACTAACAGTTCGCGGGGGTGGGGAGTGCACAGCATTCAGAACAAATCCTTCAGTCTGAGTATTAAGAATATGAGAATCAAAAGATTAAGGAATTAATCTAGCTTCAAGTAGAATATGGGAATGAGCTGCAAGATGGAGTGATTAGCTGACTTTCTGGATGCTGCTATATACCCGACTTCTCCTGGCATTATCTTTGTTTTTCCTCGCCCTCTCCCCAATATAATTGCCCTAGGTCAGACACCGTCCTACTATTATACACCTACTTTATCCTAGCAAGCTTGCTTTGCACCTCTTGCTTGTGTTCCCTACCCTAGCTGATCAACTATTTACCTTCCCCTCCTACCTCTATCCTCACTGATGCTTGTGATATGCTCCAGAATGTTCTGAGTACTAGTTTTTTGGTGACTGAAACCCCCCACCACCACCACCTTTGGTGAAGAATTAGTGCTGCTGTTAGATGTGAAAAATAAACTGGCTGAGGAAATCTGGTGACATCAACTAAACTACAACTAGGAAGCAGCAAACAAACGTAACTGAACAATATGAAAAAATATATTTTGGTTTTGCTTATTTAAACTTTGCCTCAGATTGGGAAAGAGATTTGCAAGCTCCTTATGAAGCCTAAACTTTGCAAGTGTGGAGGATGGTGTGGAAAAAAATTGCCCCCCTTAACCTGATGCAAATAATCCCCGCTCACAAAAACTTCTTCATCAGATGAGAAGGAATAGCTCAATTAGAGTAGCAGTGTAACAAAAGGAAATCAAATCATCGGTGTCCATAACTTACATACTTATTTGCGATTTTTTTAAAAAAGGAAATGGGTACAGAATGTTGTTCTGTTTTGCAGCTTTTCAAGGATTTTATGCATAGCATTTGAGGTATTGCAGGGTTTGCAATATATGAACAAACATGGAATGGTCCACCGAGCACTCTCCCCTCACAATATTCTCCTGGATCGAGAGGTAAGGCTACTGGAATATCCTATGAAGCAATCAAAGTTAGTGCCACATTGTACATTTTGGGGCCTGGCCAGTGAGAAATAGCTGTGGGATCCTTCTGGATGAAATTTTTCTATAATTGAGACATATTTACAGTCAAAACAACAAGTGTTCTCAAAATGTATAGAATTTCAGATGTGTTTACAGCTTCGTCTCTTTTTTCCACATCTCCCAGCCCAGGCTTTTTACCCTTTGTCTTTTTTTTTTTTCTTTTTTTTCAAGGAAGTTGTACAATTGTGACTTTTTTTTTTTGTATTGGCATTCCTAGACCTTCTTGACTACTGCTGTAGGATAATTTAACCCTTAAGTGTAGTTGTGGGTAATGCTGCATATATCTCCTCCCCTCTCTCTCTCTCTCTCGCGAACAGAATTTAGTATTTGCTTTTTAAATGGTGGTGTATTTATTTGTTTCATAATCTGAGTGGATCAGTACAATCCCAAATTCTGATAATTCTCTCTCATCTGTCACAGATTTTCTAGTTTGCAGAAAGGAATATAGATGCCATGCACAAAAAGCAAGAAAAACATAAGGATGTAGTCAGAGCAGTCACATTAGTGCACTGAAACTAAGGAGCCTAACTGTGCTTTTTTTTTTTTTAAACTCCTCTTTAAAGGAGCCAGATAGTAATGGGGCTACCAGTATCTCTCATCTCAAATCCTACCTTTGCAATAAAGTGGGAAAGGGAACAAGCAGAAACACTTTTGTTGTTCTGTTTCCTTGCTTTGGGTAAATGACATGTATTTCAATTTGGTGAAAACTGAGTTAATAGAAAATGAAATCCCTGAGGAACAAAAATACTCAGGATTTTAAGATGATATTAAAGACTTAAAATAGATGACAGGAGACAGGGAGCTGGAGAGAGCAGTTACATGAACTTTTAAAGGGTTGATTCCCCCCCCCCCCTTAAATTGCTTAAAAACCTGATGTGTTGTAGTCTTCACCCAGACATCAAAGCCATTTGGGTGCAGCCTGACTTGTGACCATGGTAAAATGAGAGTTTGTATGTCAGGCTTGGGCCTGCAGTTATTTCTTTATAACTAAATAACCCCGGAAAACCTGGCTTTATATTGGGAGTGTTAATGTAACCTTCTCTAAAGCAGCACAGATGTCACTGCTCTGACTTCAGAGAGGAAGGAACTGTGGTAATGTATAGGGGTAATATGCAGAAAATGTTCTTCTAACATCATTATGGATGGGAGACGAATGAAAAGGAATGAGTTAGTGCTGGAGAGGAGGCTGGTAATGAAAGTTAGGTATGGAATTAATGGGAAGGGAGGAAGGAGAGGGACTGAATAAATGAAGTGATAAATGGAATGAGGGAGAAGAGAAGAAAGAATGCACTCAGATTTTTAAACCTGAGTAGAAGTAGTTGGGAAAAAATGTGGTTTGGATGCAAGAAGAAAAGAATGAAGGAACATTGCTTATGACTGCACAGAAAGTAAGGAAACTTAGCTTAATATTCTTTTAGTGTGGTGTGCATTTTATTTCCCACACAAGTAAAGGCTCTCATTAATTTTCAGTAAAGTTTTGTCTGCATATAGGAATCGGGACCTGAGAAGCTAGGTTTTGTATTTTTTAAAAACACTTGGGACACACAGAAATTCAGTCTCCAGCTCTTTCTGACACTCATCAGGTTGCTAGCACAAGTTAAAAGAATTTATATATTTTTCATTTTTTCTGTGGCTTGTGTAATATGTAGAGTTCCATTGCTAATATATTTTTTGTTTTTCAGGGACATATTAAATTGGCTAAATTTGGACTATACCACATGACAGCTCATGGTGTTGATGTTGATTTTCCTATAGGGTAAGGATACATACATGCAATATAGACATCTTAGGCATTGTATATTTGATAGTAAATTGTTGGGCGCACGCATTGAAATGTATGAAAGCTTGCAAGGAAAGATTAAACATTAGTTAAAGGGAAATATTCCCTTAGAACTTTTTTTAATCTGTAACTCTGTGTGCTTCGTACTTTTGGGTGAGTGAATAAATAATTAATTTTGAAGAAAATGTTTTTGAGTCACTTCAACCACCTCAGTTGTCATTGGTTCCTGGAGTCTGAGGTGCTAAACATGGCTGGGCCTGTTGCATTAACATGGTTGGGAACCAGGGATCTGCAGCTTGGAGATCCAATCTAGGAGTGGTTTGACCACAGAATTCTACCCAATGAGAGGTGTAGGAAACCACCCCTGTCAGCTGAGGGGATACTCTTCGGAGGGACTAAAAGGAGTTAAGATGCAGTTCTCTCTGTAACTGTGACACCTAATAAGAGTCAAAGAGGAAATGGGTACATATATGGATAACAAGAATATCCAGATAATACAATTACAAAGTTTTGGCTTAACCTAACAACTAATTATTAGAGGTTAGATTTATGTTTGTGGAGACAGATTATACCACCTATGCCTTCTGTGGGATTCTTACACACTTTCCTCTGAAACATCTGTTGCTGGCCACTTTCAGACACAGTGGCTCTCTGGTCTGATCCACTGTGGCAGTAGTTATATTCCTTTGTAGAAGTTGTTAATGTGACATCTACTTTCAGCCCCCAGATAGTATAATTATGAGCCTGGTATGCAGGCCAGACACAGGAAATGGGTAGAAAATGAATAACAAAACTTTTACAAAATCAGAGTACACCAAGAAATGCAAATACATAAAAGAGAATGAAATTAAATAATACTTACAAACACCCATTCAAGTTATAGCTGAATGCAACATGCTTAAATCTATTCATTTGGGGTGTCCAACCTGAGATGCCTGAATGGGATCACATTGGGGTGTCTAACTGTAATAGAAACAATGTAGGTAACTATAATTAAGGAATTTTTTTCACCCACAGTTTCATCATTTTTTTTCAAACACAGAGTTTAAAAAAAAGTTAATTAACAATACAATTTTAAACTTTAACCTTTTGAGAGTAACTGTGATGGCAAGGCAAATCTCACATAATTTCACCACCATTTAGCCAAATACTTTAACAATAAACCAGTTGGTCAGCTTAAATAAACCGCAATTTCTAGTTCTAAAAGTGTCCTTAGATATTAAGATTTAAGTTACTTTTAACTTGCCTAAAATTTCTGTTTTGATCATCTGCAAATTTATTTTGGTTCATTTTTATTTTTTTCCATGTTACTTGATCACTTCATTTTTCTGGGTAATGTTTCATGTATTGATGTGCCCATGAGTGAGAAAAAGATATCTTGGTGTTGTCCAGTATTAGTTCTCCTTCCCCAATAAGTAGTGGTCCTCTGCTTTTCCTTATCTTCTCTTACTCCTAATATATGAATATAACTTCTTTTATGCCCCTTGGTATGTGTAATTCATTTTGTGTCTTAGCTTTTCTTTGTCCCAACATACTGGCATTATTCTTTTGGACTCATCTTTAGCAATTTGTCTATGGTCCTCTACCTTCAGATTTGCAACCAATTCTTCTTTGCGTGAGGAGGGCTGCCCCCCTGGTTGCTTCTTCCATGTTCACATTCCAAGAACCTATTGTTTCAAAATCTTTTGTAGTTCCCTGTAAGTGAGAGAACGGTTTCTTCAATTTCTGAATTATATTGGTCCTCAAAGTTTTATGGTCTCATTCTCTGTTGCCCCCTTGTTTTTTCCCCTTTGTCCTTATTAGTAACTTCCTCTATATGTATCTCTTTTTGTACACACAAAATGAAATTGTTTCACTTCAGTATCTCTCTAGCTTCTGTAGTCAGGCTTCTTTTGACGCCTTGTAATCTTTGGGACATTTTTTAACTAACAATGGACCTTTGGCTTCTGCAGCTACATACATCAGCAGCTATGGCCTCTCTACCCCAAAAAGTTGACTTCTCAGTTTTAAGTATTGTACTATCTATGGCTGATTCATACTGAACAAGCTTTAAATGGAAAAAAATTAAGATGAGTTGTTGAGGCCATTGTTTTTTATTTGGTTTATTTTCCATCTGTTGCTAAATTAACTTAAAAGTTGTTTGATGGATATGAACTAAATATTGGGAATGATATAACATTATAAAGAAATCAACAAGGAAGAACACATACTGAAAAAGCACTTGTAATATTAGGTTAAATACAAGCATATGGTAAAGTTTAATGAACATTTTCTGTGTTGTGTAGGACACTTTTTTTTTTAAATGTTGCTACCATTCACTCCTCACAAAAAACACTTGTATAAAGAAAAAATGGATTTTTCATATAGTAGATATTACAGTAGCTCTGTCTGCACAGTTTGACCTACTATGCTTTCTGGGCATTCTAAGTTGCTGTGCACTTTTAGTGAGTTTGCTTTTATCCAGTTTTTTTCAGTACAAGAACTTATTTTGACTAGTGTAGTTGACAAATGTCTTAATGTACAAATTCTTGTTGCATTGTTATAGGTACCCATCATACCTGGCACCTGAAGTAATTGCACAGGGATTTGTCAAACCTAGTGATCACACTCAGTGTGAGAAGCTGCTGCCCTCTGGCCCTAAATCAGACGTGTGGTCTCTTGGTATTATATTATTTGAGCTTTGTGTGGTATGTTACTGAATAATTCTTGTGTGTTTTTATTATATGACACTCAGTGAAGAATTTCGTGTACATGTGTTTTCACTTCGTACCTATGTCAACTCAAGAAAAGCTGTTTCGCAAGTAATGGTTAAATTAACAATAACTATTCAGTGGATACGAACGATGCTTACTATTAGAGCATAACACTGGGAAAACTCATCCTGTTACCAAAGCATTGAGTTCCTGTATGGTGTCATGGATTTAAACAGAAGATGTTGCCTGTTGGCTTGGTGACTTCAGATAAATTCCAGCTACTTAGTTTTCACTAACTATACATGATAAATTGGACTTCTTTATCACAAAGATGATGATGTACTATTATTCAGACAGTAAAAATGTTTGTCTTTAATCCTATTACATTAAACAGTATTTAAGTTATCTGAATTGCATTGTTAGGGCAGTGGAATCCAATGGTTAGAACAAGCCATTGGAAATCAGGAATCTTAGCTTTGGTTTCCTGCTTTGCTAACTTGCTCTGTGACCTCAGACAAGTTATTTAACCTCTTTGAATTGCTTCCTCCTGTGTAAAATTGGAATAACATTAGTTGAAAGCCACTATATAAGAGCAAACTATGACTATTTGTCATAGACATTAAAAACTAAATCTTAATTGTAGTTGTTCATAGTGATGTGAAAGATTACACAATATTTCCATGGTAATGTGTGTGGTTTTTAAAATCCTATTCTTTTTGAGTTAAAGAAAAAAATCAAATACATTAAGAAAGCTCATTCACCTCCCTGAATTTACTTCTTGTTTTAAAAAACAGCAACCCCAAAAGGTAAACAAACAAACAAAAGTAAACCTTACGGTCATGATAGTGGAATGGTAGCTTTGCTATAGTTAAGGTTGAGAGTTGCTTACCGTCTGACAGCTAACTTTTCTAAGAGCTCTAAAAGCTACATGCTGACTCTGATTTTCTTTATATATACCTAAAGTTGCACAGGGCATGTACTTGTGACAGATTGACATTTAACTGTTGACATAATTTTCTATTCCATTTAGGGTAGAAAACTGTTCCAGAGCTTGGATATAGCTGAAAAACTAAAACTTCTGCTTACATTAGGTGAGTGACCTAAATGTAAGTACAGGGTTCAGTGCTGGCCTTCCTAACTTCCCAAATAAGTCTGTAACTAGGGCGATAAGTAAGCTCAGGATGCACAGGCCTAAGATAAATTAATTTTGGAGATGTAATTTTGGAAAGATCATGGGCATCTAGCAGCTTCACTTGAGCTGGTATAGGGGAGCAGCAGCAACTGCCTGCCAGATATGCACAGCAAAGGAGCATTGTGCTTGTAGTGTGTTGAATGAGTGGTGAATGGTGGGGTAGAGGAGGAGTTGCTGAGAGGAGCCAGTTCTGATGGTTATTTGTTACTTGGTATGAACAAGTCAAGAACACGGTGTCTGTGCCAAAGATATAAGTATGCAAGACACTAAACAGATAAAGGATTGAATGGAAAGATAACTGTTCAGGCAGTGACAGGCATGTCTTGCTAGTTCCAGATTAATATAGTCCTTCTTTTTTTTAATTTGTCAACAGTGCTGTAGACATGGAGGTGTAAGCGTGATTTGAATGAGACGAGGCTCGTAGAAAGACTAGCAGTTTTTGAAATGCCATTCAAGCTTCTTTAAAAAGAAAGACCTGCAGCAAAGTAGTGCTGCGACAGACTGGCCTGGGAACGATCAAGTGTGAGGGAAAAGAGGCAGGTCCTCAAATTGAGACCTGAGGACGCATGTTAAATTGGTCTAAAGCTGACTGCAGTACCTGTAAGGTTAACTACTGTTAACGCAAATATCCTTTTTCTTCAACAAATTGTTTTCTTTCGAAATCTCTCACTATTTTGAATAGTTATTAGATCACAAAATAAAACCCATGGAAGCTGTCACTGTTTGAGAATGCACCTGTATTCCTCTTCACCATGGTCCACTCCAAGAGAGCCTAGTCAGGTCTCTAGCCTTTACCTGTCTTTGAGTTGGGTTTTAAGACAGCCCAGGTCCCTGTCTTACACTGTGATATCCCCAGCAAGTCAGTTTGTCTAAAGGCCAGCACCTGTGCTTTGCTTTCTCCCTGAGGATTATGAACAGTATATTGTGGGCAGTGACAAGTTACCACACAGTTCTTTCTAAATAAACACATTTATTCTTAAGGTGAAAGTATTATGAAGAAAGCATAATAAAAACAATACACAGACTAAACACACACTAAATCTATCAGGAGGCACCTGGCAGTCTTCTGGAGCTCAAGGAGGCCGAAGACTGTCCAATCCTTCCTCAAGGATCCGGGCCCCCATTGGACAGCAGGTCCTGTTGGTATGTAGGATCAGAAAGAAGGTCCTGAGTCAGTTTAAACACAGCCTTTTTATGCCAAAAGCCTGTTGGTCTCCGGAAAACCCAATCTGAGCCAGTATATGCAAGCCTCCCCAGGCCATGGTTTCTCTCTGGAGGTGTTTACAGACTAAGTGATTCACCTTAACCAGCCTCCCATACACATACTGTCTATGGTTCCCAGAAGAGTTGTGTAAACCTCACACAGTGGAGGGGATTCATGGGATATTTCATGGGATTCCTGTTTTTAAAGGAAAAAAACCTAGAAATTGTAAAGCTCTCAGATGCTGTTATGATGAGCCACCATAAAGCCAACGAGGAGTCCAGTGGCACCTTAAAGACTAACAGATTGATTTGGGCATAAGCTTTTGTGGGTAAAAAACCCACTTCTTTAGATGCTTATGCCCAAATCAATCTGTTAGTCTTTAAGGTGCCAACAGACTCCTCGTTGTTTTTGTGGATACAGATTAACACGGCTATCCTGCTGATACTTGAGATAAAGCCAATCAGTCAAATAAATGCTTTAAGAAATTGGGAGGAGAGGAAACTTTCTTTGTGTCTTTTTAAACAGTAACACTTTTTCACTATAACCTTTCTTCTTCCTACTGTTCTATTTTATAGGCTGCATGGATGACATTGTAATCGTATTAGCTGAAGAACATGGTTGTCTGGACATTATTAAGGTTGGTGAACTAGTCTACTCATCAGTGTTTTCTTAACTGAAATTATTTGGTTTGTACATTTTATGGGATACTTTTTTCTTCTTTGCTGAAGTGAATTCAGTCCAAAAGATTTGTTACTTATTTGATTACTTTGATTTTCTATAGTATTTTTTTACTATAGTGACAGTTTGGACTTTAGATGCTGAAATGCGTAGGGCCATCACTATTCAGAAGACCTCCATCCTTTCCCAAAATTACTGACAATCCAAATAAAATGTAGACAATACTTTTCAGACTCTCATGATACATTAGTAGAAGACCCATCTTCAAGTGATGCAGATTTTTAAAATCTGGTTTTGGTGTTGTAATGACTGGTGAGCTAATCCGCGATGCTGTAATAATTCTATTGGTATATAATTACACAGCTGAGTCCAGATTTTCAAAAGCAACTAGTGACTGTGGGTGGCTCAGTTTTGGGGTGTCTGGACTGAAAAACTATAAAGGGGTGGAATGATTTTTTTTCAGGGGCGAGAATGCCCCATGTTTTGAGGCTTCTGAAATTGGACACCCAAAATCACTAGTCAGTTTTGAAAATCTTGGCTTTAATATATTAATTCTGACTTCTAGAACGTTTTGTCCAAACTAAAAACTATACTCATGACAGAGTAGCTAAAGCCTTAAGTAAATATGTAGTTCCATTGACTTCAGTAAAACTACTTACATACTTAAAGTTTCATGTATGCTTATGTGGCTTGCTGGATCAGTGTAGTAGTAATCAATTGTTGACTATTATTTTTTTCACCTTTTATGTTCTAGGAGCTTCCTGAAAATGCCATAGCTCTACTGAAGAAATTCCTTACATTTCAACCTTCCAAAAGGTAAATAGTCAATCCAGATTTACAGGAAATTGAATACTTCTGCTGGGCCTAAAGGAATTAACTAGATGAATCTGAACTGCATTCAGTATTAATATTGACATGAGTTACATAAAAGTGCATGCATGTATGCTCATCCATATAGTAATGCATCAATTTATTACTTGTGTACTACTTTCCATCATCATTTAACATTTCTTTTATATGTGTTGGAATAATATATTGTGAGTAAAAAGTGAAAGTATACTGTTAGATTAAACCAGAATTAGAGCACCTGTTGCTGTAATTTTTCCAAACAGGCTTGTGTTTTCCCAGCCCATGACTAAACAGAACAGTACCAAAAATGACCATCCAATAGAGCTGTTTACCATATATGATTGTTTCTTTTAAACTCCAAGAAAAAATATTTGGAACAATTGCTTTGCAGGATGAAGCGCTGTGGGTAATTAATCAGAACTGAGACTAATCAACTTTGTTTGGGGAACAGGGGAAATATGCACATTTATGATGCTTGATGTCTAAAAATGAGTTATTTGAATCAGGACTCCAGATTATTTTTATTTTAATAAAAAGTAAAAGACGAGCTTTATTTTTTTAAAAAAGAAAGATTGAATCTTGGTGTTTGGAAGTAAACTATTTAGTCACTTTTAAGTTGACAGGTTTTCCCTCTTTGGAAATTTGAGATGTTTATTGTAGCTGTACCATAATCAACATGATTGGTAGCATTCTTGGTCTCAGTATATTAGAAAGAAGAGGTGGGTGAGGTAATAACTTTTACTGGGCCAACTTCTGTTGGAGAAAGAGACACAAACTTTCACAGAGCTTACGCAGAGCTCTTCTTCGGGTGACCTGAAAAAGAGCTCTGTGTAAACTTGAAAGTTTGTGTGTCTCACCAACAGAAATTGGTCCAATAAATGATACTATCTCATCCACATTGTTTCTAATGTGCACTGGCATGAGTGACCTCTCTTTTAAAAAAAACATTTTAAGTACAGCATAGAGCTACTCACTAACCAAAGGTGAAAAAAATCTCATTTATGACCAAAAGAACACTGGAATGTCTCATTGCGTTACCTTTGTTAATTAGTTTATATCTTCAGTAAAGACAGAAGAGCCTAACTTTGGTTGAGAATGCTTGATCATAGATAGGCTGTAAGATGTAGAATATACAGAATTATTGTAAATAAAATGGCTCACAGTGAACTGATTACCATATGAAGCTTTACATTTTGATTTGATTAACAAGAACATTTCTTTAGTGATATGAGAGTCCACGATCTTACCACTTTTGATTTTTTTTATATTAGCTAGATTTTTTTAAAAGGGCTTTACTTTTTTTTTCTTACTGTTCTTTTTTCCACTTTTTAAAATGCTTTACTCAAGGCCAACTCCAGACCAGTTACTGTGTGACAATGTGTTCAGTGAAGTGGCCTCTGTATACCCTCCCTTCCACAAACCTGCCAGTCTGTTCTCGTCCTCTCTGAGATGTGCTAATTTAACTCTTCCAGAGGACATCACTCAGCTGTGTAAAGGTAACAGTGGGTAGCAGGGATGGGGTGTGGCAGAGAGAAAAGGGAAATAAATAAAATGTTGCCTGTAGAGGACAGAACATGAAGGAATTGATTCTTTTTTTTCTGCTTACAGATTGCTAAAGTATTAATATTGCATTCTTGTAGCAAGATCTTATTGTTTCCTAATGATTAGTGAGTAGTATTAAGGGCTTATGTGTCTGTGGGGACACTAGAGGACAGAGAGAGGGTATCTCTGATCTGTGTTTTGTTCACTTTATGCATCATCCTCTATAATAGTCACCTATTCATTGTCCTTGATCTGCAGGGTGAGGTTTTTTTATGACGTTTTTCAGCATGGTTCTGAGGTGCTGATTTTTTTTTTTTTTTTTTTCATATTACTATGTGGTAATTTGCAGACGGGGCTCCTTGGACATATCATGTGAAGGTTGGCTGTAGCTCCATTATTAAAATTTACATAGGCAGCAGGTGTTGGAAGTAGTGGAAATTATAGGCTGTTGGCAATTGTTATAAAGCACAATCTGTGTGGGAGAGGCTACATTTATAAAAGTCTATGTTAAAACTTTGCACTTACCTGACAGTATGTTCAAAAGAGATGGGATTTTCTTTTACCCTTGTTTGAAATCCCCACATGAGTGAATGGGCTGCCATTACCCTTTCCGATAAGCTCAGAAGTTTCTTTTTATTTTGGATATTCTTGTTTATTAATATTGTGAAGCTAAAGTTACAATTGTTAAAATTGAAGCTGAGGCCGGTACCAGCATGTGTGTGCTGCATGTAATATTTTGGTAAATTGAGGCTTTTAAATGTGAATCACTGGTTCAATGGTTGCTGTTTGCTCTTAGCTCTTTGTATTGTAGAAAAGAAATAAATTTTATATTATGGATAAAATAAGCAAAAAACACACTTTCACTCAGTGTACTTTCTGACTTGTTCAGTTTTCTGGCACCAAATCAAACTGCAGACATTCTTTCACTTTTTTTTTCGAATGCAAGACAACCCTATAGTGTGTCCAGCTGCCTTTGTCTTCCCATGAGCCTTGCTTTAGGATATTGCAATGGGAAGATCACTTTTCTTCTAACTCTGCAGTAGGCCATATGACCCTTCAAATCTAATCTCTTTCTAACTAAAATGTGTTTAGAATGATTATGAAAAATATGAACTGCTTAAAAAGCTGTAATTCATTTTAATATGGCTTTTGTTAATAGATGAAGACTGTGACTACCTAGCAGAAAGATCGATTGAAGAGGTGTATTATCTCTGGTGTTTGGCTGGAGGAGACTTGGAGAAAGAACTTGTCAACAAGGAAATCATTCGATCAAAACCACCCATCTGCACGCTCCCCAAGTAAGGAAAGGAAAACACTTCTGGGGATGGAAACATGAGGAAAGGGGTGGACAGAGAAGTATAATGTTTCCAAAAAAAAGTGTTTTTAGAAGTTCCAACTTCTTAGTTTCAGAGAGCAATTTGAAAACAACATCCTGAGCAATAGTAAAAGCCTCAACACTTCCCCATATAAGCTACTATCATTCACTGTTATCCCAGTTGATTTTACACCACCCACCCACACTTAATATTGCCTCTGAAAAATTTGCAGTAGTGTCTGGAAGGTTCAAAATACAAATTATCAACAGGCTATAAGATTCCATTTCTTAATCACATGATCCATTTCCAGTATACCATAACACTAAATTATGCTACATTACTCAGTACAAAAAGCTGCATATTTAGTTACTATACAATATAGTAAATTAAAATAAAAACTTGCCAGTTCTGTTTACATTTACATAGACCTACAATCCCATACAGTCAACACATTTCACCAGAGATCGATCAATCATTTTCTTTTCATAAAAAATAATATTCTACTGTGCAGGATTTATGGAATTATGACATAACTTAATGTACCCTGGAACGATATCCTTTTTGAAATCTTTACAATGTGTTTAGGCTCTGGTCCTACAATATAATATAAGTGGGTGGATCCCTGTGCCCATGCAGATCAGATTGCAGGATTAGGTATTTAAGTAATATGTAAAATCAGCTGTGTATTTCCAACAGCATATTTATTTTTACAGAGCAAAAGATAACGACAAAGTTAGGGTTTGGTTGGTGGCATGAGATGAGTGACATTTTAGTGAGTGCAAAGTAATAAGTACAAAATAACACGCACTAGAAAAAATAACCCCAACTATACGTACAAAGTATTTCTTCACACAATGCACAGTCAGCGTGTGGTACATGTTGCAAGAGGATTTGTGAAGGCCAAAAGTATAACTGGGTTAAAAAAAGAATTAGATAAGTTCCTGGAGGATAGGTCCACCAATGGCTATTAGCCAAGATGGTCAGGGACACAACCCCATGCTCTGGGTGTCCCTAAACCTCCAATTGCCAAAATCTGAGACTGGATGACAGGGGATGGATTACTCAAGATCACCCTGTTCTGTTCGTTCCCTCTGAAGCATCTTGCACTGGCCACTCTCAGAAGACAGGATACTGGGCTAGATGGACCATTGATCTGACCCAATATGGCTGTTCTTATGAGTGATTATATGACAGCAGATAACTGACTCAGCTCTTTATCTGTTAATTTCCAGAGTTTCAGGGTGGGGAAAGGGGTGGAGAGTGTGTTTAAGCAGTAGAATTTTTGTGATGAAAATCATTTTGTGGGTTAGTTGGCCTCCATTAAAACACACTTCAATCCTTTTGTTTTTAGTCACATTTTTTACATTTAAATGACTTTCTGTATTATTTGGATTGTAATCTCTCTCTCTCTCTTTATTTTTTTATATATAAAATATACACACACACACACATTTCTGCCTCTGAGTTTAATTGGTCCCATTAATATCTATACTGAAGATTAAATATTTCTTCATTCAATGGGCAGATACTAATTTCATCTCATTAGTGAGAAGCAAATAGAGAATCTGGTATTATAGATTCATAGTTTCCAAGGCCAGAAGGGACCATCGTGATCTAGTCTGACCTCCGTCCTGTATAACACAGAAAAAAAAAAAACTACATGGCCAAGTGCTCCCAGGATTTGAACCCATGACTTCTGGTGTAGAAGGTGGGAGCCTTACACCTGTGCCCATAGCCTGCCTAGATCCATGTGAACTTAGTTTCTTGAAAATCAGCTCAGTACAGTATGTTCTAAAATACTCATTCTGTTGGATCACCCTCATTTGGATGTATCCATAGTTCTGAAGAATTACCCTGCTACAGCCAAACAGATAAACACCTTATAAGATCCTTTTGAATGACAGAGATATTTATTTCCTCCTTCCCTCACAATGCAAGAAGCTCGTGTATTTCCCCCTGTTAATCATGTTGTGTGCAAGGATGAGGAACAGAAGGGAATGCTAATCTAGTTCTGTTCTGCTTTGAAGAAGCTGTAAATGGTATTCTAATATGTGTTCAGTATCTAGAAAACATGAGAAATAAGATTTTTTTCATTCAGAATTTTTCAAATATTACTAGCTTTTTGCACACTGCTTTTGAAGGCAGTTCAGTGTAGTCAGGAGTACGGTACAGTATAATTCTAGGAGTTAGTGTTTTTTATTTTTGTTGTTAAACAGCTGATTATTGTAGAATTTTGCTCTTTTTGTTTGTTTGTTTTTTAGTATGCGATATTATTATGTCCTTTAAAATAACCAGGAATTGGGGTTCTGTCTTTCTCTTTGAAGCTTTTTGTTTGAAGATGGTGAGAGCTTTGGGCAAGGACGAGATAGAAGTTCTCTCCTAGATGACACAACTGTGATACTGTCGCTGTGTCAACTCAGAAATGTAAGCAAAATGCATTCCCTGCTGCCTAGAGAGAGACAAGGGGGAGAAGGTAGTACCTTTATTGGACCAGCTTCTGTTGGTGAGAGAGACAAGCTTCCAAGCTTACAGAGTTTTTCTTCAGAGCTGGCAAATGTACTCAGAGTGTCACAGCTACATACATTTTACTTTTTACTAAATACATTTAACTGTGACATTCTGTGTACGTTTCCGAGACCTGAAGAAGAGCACTGTGTAAGCCAAAAGCTTGTGTCTCTCACCAACAGAAGTTGGTCCCGTAAAAGATACTACCTCACCCATGTTGTCTCTCTAATATCCTGAAATGGACATGGCTAAAACAATACTGCATACCTTCTTAGCTGCTTGTAACTCAATTGCAGAAACAGTTTATATTTGAAAGAATGTAAGAGAACAAGTGCTGCTGTTCTTTCAAAATACCATTTCAGGCATTCTCTCCTGGACATTTGGCTGCTCTGGATCCAGTGGAAAACTCCTTGCCCCAAGTTAATTAGATTCTGAATTAGATATAAAATAAAAAAGAAACCATTTTGTCTGGGAGAAATTACTGAATTGGTTTTTTTTTGTTTTGTGTGTGCTACTCGGTGCATTATGTTGCAGTAGCTATGTTTTTACTGGGTAATTGTGACATCCAGTGGTGGCTTAAGTTAATAATAAAGAACGAGTTATCTATTTTTGCTTCAAATGATACATCTTTCAGAAGTTTCATTTCTGTCTCAGATCAGCCGACTTTACTAAATGCCATGTTTACTACGGTTGCTGAGTTTCCCATGGTTTCACCTCAGTCTTTGGAAACTTGAAACAAGTCTGCAGCTGTTAGGCAACCGGTTTTAAGAGATCACCTCAAAGATTCCCTCAAAATTACTGAATATAGTTCTGTTTCACCTCCATTAGAAAACCACATTGATTAAACAATAACTAATCAAATTATTGTTAGGGTGCTTCGGGTGATTGCTGATTGCAGGGTTTACCATATTTCTTACTGAAATGTTGTTTTTTCTCATTGTCAGTTTACGTGTTCATTCACATGCGGTTTTTATTTTAGAGTTCTATGTTAACGCTGCACAATTGGTATTTTGTATTTAAAGCAATAAATAGTATCCAGTATTAGTTTGAGGGAAGATGCCATACAAAAATTAAATGGATGTTACAAATGGATAACTCAAAATTTTGGTCCATTTTGGCTTGAATCCTTTACTTTCCAGAGTGTTACAGGAAATGAAGCATGAGGTAATCAAGTCTGTGCACTCCACATAAAAACATGCTGATGAAGCAACAAAACTGCACTATTTTACATTAATACATGAAAACTGATCAAATAAGTGTTTTATTACAACATGCAGCAACTGCAGTGGGGTGAGTTTCTGGCATATAAAATCAAATATCTGTGCCTACAGATACAAATGCAGTAGTGGATAAATATACAGAGCTTTCATTTTTGAGAGGATACTAACCTGAATCTTGCTAATCTCTTAGCCAAACTTGCAGTGTTAGTTGAAAGATTTATATTTATCTTTTGGAATCTTCCAAACACAACTCATGGAACAGAGCACAATGATTGTAATAAAAAAAGGATCAGTGATGAGTGAACTGAGACTCTGAACTGCTCTGTCAATCCCCAGGGGAGATGGCACTATAGCTTCAAGTTAGAGATTGACCTGCATAACAGAACACTACAGGGAAGATGGTATTAAACTTTAAGCACATTGAACTGAAGATGTCTATAAACTTCCGTCTCGCCTGCCTGTCACCTTTCCCCAGAACGTCTCTATTACTGTCTGTCTCTCAGATGTCATTACTAAAAGAGATTTAATTAGCATAATTTTAATTTTTATGTAACAAGAAGTACCAGATTCTGTTGTTGGTTTGTAACTACCTGAATCAAAGTCCTTGTCAAAGAAAAAAAACCAGCCATTTAACAGTGTTAACCTATTAATATGTGGGGATGTTTATGTGAACAGGATTAATTTTCAGAGTTGCTCAAAGTGTAAACAGAATGGCTTCCATTGATTTTTTTTTTAAGAGTCATATTATTAAATTTTGCATGCTACTTATCATTTAAGGGTGGACATTCCTTCTTTATCAGAACTAAATTAATATTTAGGCAAATATTAGTACAAACAGTTAAAAGTGACTAGTTCTAAGTTAATACTTTTCATATTCCTCAACTGTACCAGTTAAGGTACTGAGAAGCATTTTGATGTTAAATACTTTTATTTAATCTTAATTTCAGAGACTGAAAGATGTTGGTGGAGAAGCATTTTATCCATTGCTTGAGGACGAGTAAGTATATATAATAGCATTAATTATTTTTGACTGGTGGTTTCTATTATAGCGGAATATTGCACGACTGGACCAAGGTTTTCATAAAGAGAAATCTCGTGTTAACCTCCTATATCCTATTTAGATTCCTGAAGCCAATAGGAGCTGCTGTCTGCTCAGCACTTCAGAAAATAGGTCTGCTTATTTAGGTGTCTAAATGTGAACTGAGAAGTGTAACTTTAGTTACCTGGTCTTGCAAATCTGGACTTTGGTATTTACTGTATAGCACTGAGTGCACAAATGCTGATCAGTAGATAGTAACTTCTCCTTTCAAAATTGTTTTCTAACTTAAAAACACTTTCCATTATACATTCTTCTTTTTACATCTAATTGCATGTATTGTTATTTAGCCAGTCTTCACCTCTTTTCTCACTCTATTCCAGGCAGTCAAATTTACCCCATTCAAACAGTAATAATGAGCTATCTGCAGCGACCAATCTTCCTCTGATCATCCGAGAGAGGGACACAGAGTACCAGCTACACAGAATTGTTCTATTTGACAGGCTACTGAAGGTATGGATTCTTAACAGTACTGCAATAACCTCAGTTATCCATTAATCGAATGGATTAACTAAAGAACTAAGCAATTGCAAGTGGAAGCAGAGAAGTGAGAGAGAGTAAGGAGAGAGGAAAATAGAAGAGACTAGATGCAGAAGTGAATCCAAGAGAAGAGGGAAAATAGGAGTTAGGAGAAACTACAAAAAGAAGAGGCAATTCTAGAAACCCCTACAATAAGAAAGGCCTTAAAAATAGAAATAAAATGAGTCATTACTGTAAACACAGTTGCATATGAGAGAGGACACTGAAGCATCTCGTATATTTTCTAACAGCAGTGGGCAGTGCACACAGCTACCAAATTAAACATAAGTGGTGTAGCCTCAGGTAGGACAGTAACACTTTTGCATTGCACATTCTGGACTGAACACTGGTCTTGCACATTCAAACTAGTCAAAACTGTGATATCACTGTGGAGGGGGAGAGGTTTATTCTTATGCCGGGGTATTTTGAATTTTCTCAGCAATATGATTGTACACATTTTCGTGTGGCACATGTGTGTAAGAATACACATAAGTACTCATGAGATAAGTGATGGGTTCATTCAGATTTTTTTTACACATTGTAATAAGTATTGCACTAACTCTGAGACATTTTTCAAGAAGTCAGGTGTATATATACTATGAAAAGGAATACTTAATGCAGAAGAAATTAGAAACTCTGCAGATATTACTTATATTTAAACCTTTCAAATGTAACAAAACATGATAGGCACTTCCTTTCCTGTAAAAAGGTGTTGGACTGGATTATCTGAATCAATAAAAGTAGATGTTTAATCCTTGTCTTTTAGAGAGGAATTGCACCCCTTTTAGATTGTAAAATTTGTATACATTAATTAAGTATAAGCAGATTTACTGTGTTTGTCTCCAGTGGCCGAGAAATTTTTCCTAAAGGAAGGATCTTGTTCATTTCAAGGAAGTTGTGGGGTTTTTTTTTTTGTTTTTTTGTTTTTTGTTTTTGTTTTTGTTTTGTTTTTGTTTTTGCAGGCTTATCCATACAAAAAAAATCAAGTCTGGAAGGAAGCCAGAGTTGACATTCCTCCACTTATGAGAGGTTTAACCTGGGCTGCCCTGCTGGGTGTTGAGGTAAGAGTAAGAGAGAGGATGATTCACACTAATTACAGATACTAGGGAACAATGAAATGAGAAGAATATTTGAAACTATGTGAATAAATACGTTGGGGCAATTTTTGCTTCACTTCATGATTTCCTTTCTGTACAGTCAAGGAATTTTGAACTTGCCTGGGTTTTAGTTTATTTTTGACTTTTCCAAAAAAGATAAGTGCCTAGGCATCCTTGGCAATATTTAAAAAAGCCACTGTTGTTTAAAAACAATATATTATTATTATAACTCCAACAAATACATTTAGCAATCTCCTCCCCAATCAACAAGGGCTTAAAAAAAAATAAAAACTCTGAGGGAAAAAAAAATCTCCTTTCCATCCCACTATGACATTCCGGGGTTCAATTCAGACCAGTGATGGGTTGTGTCACTATTTGCCGTGCAACCTGGGGTGCTTCTCAATGCTTTTCTGCTGTAGCTCCCAACCTAGGCTATTTACAAACAGCCAAACAGCATGCAGGTCATATCCTGAGTGTCTATTTATATCCACAGTCCTGGTCCAATAGCTCTGACCCCAGCAGCCTGTCAGCAAACACCAGCCACAGTCTGGCTTCCAGCAGCCTTGGTTACTACTTGCAGGGTGACCCCACCATACTCCCAGTCCTGGGTTTTCCCCAAAAAACATGTGTTTTGGACTGTGCAAACCTCTTCTGGACAGTCCAGATATATTAGGTCCATTGCTCTTTTAAGGTAAGATAAGATCCCATGGGAAGCAAGTTTAAGGGGGGAAACAGTTCAAAAGAGCTGGCAATTTTTCAAAGAGACATTATTAAGTGCACAAAAGCAAACTGTCCCACTGTGTAGGAAAGATAGGAAGTATGGCAAGGGACCACACTGGCTTGACCAGGAGATCTTCAATGATTTGAAACTGAAAAGAGTTCTACAAAAAGTGGAAACTAGGTCAAATTACAAAGGGTGAATATAAACAAATAACACAGGTATGTAGGGACAAAATCATAAAGGCACAAAATGAGATTAAACCAGCTAGAGATATAAAGGATAACAAGAAAACATCTACAAAGACATTAGAAGCAAGAAGAAGACAGAGGATAGGGTAGATCTGTTATTCAGTGGGGGCCGGGGGAGATGACAATAACACAAAATGTGGAAATGGCAGAAGTGCTAAATGAGTTTGGTAGCAGTTGGACATCTAACTTAATGACAGTGAAAATGAGGTAGAATCAGAGCCTAAAATAGGGAAAGAACAAGTTAGAAATTACTTAGACAAGTTAGATGTCTTCAAGTCACCAGGGAACTGACAGAGGAGATATCTGAACCATTAGCTATTATCTTTGAAAAGTCATGGAAGACAGGACAGATTCCGAAAAGGGAAGTATAGTGCCAGTCTATAAAGAGGGGAATGAGGGCAACCTGGGGAATTACAGACCAGTCAGCTTAACTTCAGTACCCCCGAAAGATAATGGAGCAAATAATTAAGCAATCAATTTGCAAATATCTAGACAATAATAAGGTGATAAGTAACAGTCAGCATGGATTTGTCATGAACAAATGGCATCAAACCAACCCGATAGCTTTCTTTGACAGGGTAACAAGCCTTGTGGATAGGAGGGGAAGCAGTAGATGAGATATATCGTGACTTTAGTAATGCTTTTGATATTGTCTCACATGACCGTCTCATAAAAAAACTAGGGAAATATAACCTTGATGCAACTATAACGTGAGTGCATAACTGGTTGGAAAACCATTCCGAGAGAGTAATCAGTGGTTAACCATCAAGCTGGAAGGGCATATTGAGTGGGGTCCTGCATGGATCAGTTCTGGGTCCGATTCTGTTCAATATCTTCATCAGTGATTTAGAGAATGGCATAGAGAGTACACTTATAAAGTTTGTGGACGATACCAAGCTGGGAGGGGTTGCAAGTGCTTTGGAGGGTAGGATTAAAATTTTAAATGATCTGGACAAACTGAAGAAATAGTCTGAAGTAAATAGGATGAAATTCAGTAAGGACAAATGCAAAGTACTCTCCTTAGGAAGGAACAATCAGTTGCAAACATACAAAATGGGAAATGACTGCCTAGGAACGAGTACTGCAGAGAGGGATCTGGGGGTCATAGTGGATCACAAGTTAGATATGAGACAACAGTGCAAAAAAAGCAAACATCATTCTGGGATGTATTAGCAGGACTGTTGTAAGCAAGACACGAGAAGTAATTCTTCTGCTCTACTCCATGTTGATTAGGCTTCAGGTGGAGTATTGTGTCCAGTTCTGGGTGTCACATTTCAGGAAATATATGGACAAATTGGAGAAAGTCCAGAGAAGAGCAACAAAAATGATTAAAAGTCTGGAAAACATGATGTATGAGGGAAGATTGGAAAAAATAGGTTTGTTTAGCCTGGAGAAGAAAAGACTGAGGGGTGGTTATGATAACAGTTTTCCAGTACATAAAAGGTTGTTACAGGGAAGAGGGAGAAAAATTGTTTTCTTTAACCTCTGAGGATAGGACAAGAAGCAAGGGAGATTTAGGTTGGACATTAGGAAAAACTTCCTAATTGTCAGGGTGGTTAAACACTGGAATAACTTGCCTAGGGAAGTTGTGGAATCTCCATCTTTGGATGACAAACACCTGTCAGGATAATACTTAGTCCTGCTGTGAGTGCAGTGGTCTGGACTAGAAGACTGCTTGAGGTCCCTTCTAGTCCTACACTTCTATGATTCTATATATTGTAAGGGCTTTTTTTGTTTATTTAACATGTTCTTCTTACACTTTAGGGTGCCATTCAAGCAAAGTATGATGCCATTGATAAGGACACTCCAATTCCTACAGATAGACAAGTAAGATTCCTTTTTAGTTTCAAGTACTGTCACTTAAGATAGTGCCAAAGGTTTTTCCTCCTATTAACTGTAAGTCAACTGTTTTACTGCAGCTGATGCTGCTGATTATTATTTAATATTAAAAATTTTTCTCCCAGTTTTGTAATATGTTTGTTCAGCACAAAGCAAATTGGAGGGCCACCAAAAACAAACAATAGTAACACAAATTTAACAAATACATAAAATGAAATCTTGCATTTGAGTCAAAAACAGTATTTTGAAACAACAAAGGTAAAGATGTCATAAACAACCTAGCAAACATTTAAAAAAAAAAAGTCCCTTTCCCCTCAGTACTTATTATGCACCTTGGATTTAGATTCTGAAAGACACACGTCATCCCCAAATCCCATCGGCTTCAACTGACGCTGAAGGCACGCAGTACTTGGCGAAAATGGGTTCCTGTTTAGTTAGGTTCTCCGAGAAGTTCTGTCAAATGGTAAATTGCTAAAGTCCTACCAAATGGCTTTTCAACTAGCCCAAGAAATTTTTTTCATCGAATTGGGCCTTTTATTATAATAAAGAACAAAGTGACATTAGCATCCTGAGAGACGCAATTTGAGAGTTGAGCTAGAAATCAGTACAGCAAAAAATGCCCTTTTTATTTTTGAGGGGAAGGAGCTGTATTTCAAGAGTTGTTTTATATTTTTAATCTGTGTGTGCAGCTCATGGAATGCTCCCTTTTCCCCCAGTTCTGTTTCGGAAGGTGAGGAAGAAAACAGATTATGTTTATGTTGGTGGTTTGACCTAAATGCATTGGCTGCATTCCAGTTCTGTCAATGTTGTGGAATTTCTGTGGTGCCACCTCAAATATCCCTGTTCTTTTTTTTTTATGCTTGTCTGTATTGCAGATTGAGGTTGATATTCCTCGCTGTCATCAGTACGATGAGCTGCTGTCATCACCAGAGGGTCATGCAAAGTTTAGACGGGTATTAAAGGCCTGGGTAGTTTCCCATCCTGATCTTGTGTACTGGCAAGGTGCGTTCAACATGTTAGTAAGTTTAACCATTCAGTTGGAAATCTGTACAAAAGGGAAGATTTACTTTAAAATATATAGACACTTCCTAAGTAGATCAAAACCAAACACACACACTTCTTTTGTCTATTTCTTTTTTTTTGTTCAGGAGAATTTGAACTTCGATTCAGTTGTTCATTTACAGATGTCAATATAGAAATGTCTGGAGAATATATCTGTGAATTACTGAAAATTTAGTATTCTTATATATTCCATTCTATTTGTAATGTAAATTTGCCTCAGTTGTGTTTTATAAAAATTGATCTTTCGTTGTGCATTTTAGCATTCCTTAAACTTCATACACTTTGTTTTTAAAATGTTCTGTTGGCTAATGCTATTTAGTGCAAAGTTAAACTGCACTGAACAGTTATTAAGTTAGATTTTTTTTTTAGAGTAATTTGCTGGAGCATTCCTGAAAACTGTGATGAAACTGGAAAAAGTCCAAATAATCTACTAAGTGCTGTACTTCTAGGTTTTAAAATATTTTTATTTGCCTGCAGTTTTCATATTTTTTCTCTGTATAGTACATTAAGGGTAACATTAGAGGTGTCTTAATCCATCTTAAATATGTAAGTCTCGCTGATAAATGAATGCATTTATCTTATGTGTTATGATAGTGAAAGAGAAGCTTTTCATAGTTTCTTTGCATTTTTTTCTTCCCTCAGGTCTTGATTCACTTTGTGCACCATTTCTGTACTTGAATTTTAACAATGAAGGTGAGTACCTTCTCTCTAGGATAAAACCATATCTCCATCCGCCTCGTGTGCCCACACATACAGTATGTACACACGTGCTATGTATACCACATTATATATCACAAACAGGTATAAACAAGATTTCAGTGAGTTTTAACTACAAGGGAAGTTTGAAGCTAAAATCATTCGGAACAAATGGTCTGTTGCCCAGTGCTAAATTTTCCTGAAGGATTTATTTTTAAATCATTTTAACTCGCAAACTAATTTCCAGATTCACTTGCAGATACTGAGAACGTTTATTCTTCTTCGAGTGGTTGCAGATGTGTATTCCACTCAAGTGTGTGCACGCTCAGTGCACCAAAGTCAGAAAACTTTGTCTAGTAGTACTCATAGGGCTGCCTCTTGTGCCTTCTGGTTTGTCTTTCCCCTGGCTGTTTAAGGTTGGTGCCTCTCGGACTCCCCTCAGTTCCTTTTCATGTCCCGTGTTTGATTCGGAGCATTCTGTGTGGTATTTACCTCAACTTTCTTTCTGTCCAGTATTTTTGGAGTTTTCTGTACATAGTTAGTTAGCAGCTTAGTAGTACCACCTTAGGTTTTTCGTTAGCAGCAGTCTTTAGCCTGGTGGGATGCCCTGACCAGGTTTTAAATATTGCCCATCATGTGTGCTTACTGCGCCTGGGAGAGGGACACATTAATGAAAGGTGCTCTCTCTGCAAGTCATTTAAATAAGAGAATGCAAGTGGTGAGGGGCTTGTTAAGCAGCACCTCATGGAGCAGGCCACGAGGCCCATTTCATCACTCGTCACTTTGTCCAGTGCCACAGAACCGTTCGGAACCAACCCAAGATGTTGCTCCAGATTTGAGGTCACTTTTCCCCTATTAGGAAGATGAATCATTCTCCTTCCTCTTATTCTCCAAGGAAGCGGTCCCCTAAAATGGACTGAGGCCATAGCAGGACTCAGGGATATTCCTCTTCGTCTTCTAAGAGGAGTGCTGACCGGCACTGTGATTCCTCGGGGACAAAGGATAGAGCTAGGCTGTGTAACTGCGCCCCAGTACCATGCCAAGATCAGCTGGATACCGTACCATCAACTCTGGTCCTGACCATGGGGCGTCTACTGATGGCACTGGTGTCAGCAATAACTGTCTCTATGCCATTGGCATATCAGGTGGCATCTGACTTGCTCTGCCTTTCTGTTCCTGATTCCCCAATAATCCAAGAGCATTCACCTGCATGGCTGCCGCTGCTTTTTCTGCTGTGTCCTTGGTGCTGTCTGGTTTGGTCACAGAGTTGTCTCATTCATCAGCAACATGTTCTACAACATGTAAATCTCGGTACAGACTTGAGGTCATCCTCCTTTTAAGCACTCATGGGTCCAGCAGTGCAGACATTCCCTTCGCACTGACACTGTTTTGGGGATTGGTACCAGTCTCTGCTCCTGCACCATTGTTTGCTCTGGTACTGAGTGGAAGTGCGATGCTTCTTTCAGTACTGAAGGCGTCAACTGCTCGTCCATCCTCCATATCAATACTATCTCTAATGGTTTTTGGACAAGGCTGGTCATTTGCTTGCTCCGTTAGGGGTGGTTCTTCTGCTACCATTGTGTGATGTCAAGCGCATATCAAGATCAAGTTCAGAGTCATCTTCCTCCTCTCCCTCACCTTGCAAGCAATGCTCTTGGAAGTCCTTAAGCCTACCCTCAGTTCACTATTGGTACTAAGATCTGCACCTTTCCTGCAGCAGGGGTAGACACTCCTGGTCTAGTACCTAGTGACTACTAATGTCTTACCCTTATTCCCATTGGCCTTCTTGGAATTTTTGGGACATTCCTCAGTCTGCAAGATCCCGTTCTTTGACCCATTCTGGGGCAAGGTCACCAATCCTGGCTGCAGTCTGTCTTCCCGAGCCACCTCTATTTCAGACACAGTCATTCCTCCTGAGCTGCTCCAGCCTGATCCTATCATACAGGAACAAAGTTCTCCCTCAGGAACCTCCATTCATCCTGCTCCCTTCTTCTTCCTCACTGCTTGACTCCATGGTACCGGACTCTTCTCCTGTCCCTGAAGATGTCATGCCAGGACCTCTTGAAGCCTATGGCTTCTGCCTTGTGTATTCAGGCTGAGTTTGTGCAGGAGAATATGCATAAATTGCTAGATATTCTCCAGTCCTTAGCTCCAGGGAAGATGGCTCTACCGATTATATGACGCTTAGAATATCCCACCTACCACAAAGCATTCTGAGAAATGGTATTATGTCCCTATGAAGGGCTTTGAGTGTTTGTATTCCCATCCATTCCCAAACTTTCTCTTTGTGACAGCAGTGAATAACAGATTACAGCTGGGGAGATACAAGTCCACGCCTAAGGACAAAGAGTCTAAGAGGCTGGACTTGATGGGGAGAACAATTTACTCTATTTCATCATTACAGATGTGTATTGCAAATCAGCAGGCGCTGTTATCTAAATATGACTTTGTCCATTGGGATACTATGTCCATATTTGCAGATGAGTTAATGAAATCCTCCAAGAAGAGTTTAATGCATTTATTGCAGGGGGCCATCGGGTGGCCAAAACGCTGTTGCATTTGGCTCTGATCACGTCAGACACTTTCTCCAGAATTATGGCATCAGCTGTGACTATAAGAAGGGCCTCATGGTTACAGAATTCTGTCTGAGCATAGAGGACTTAGTTTACGTTCGTTGGGGTTTATACCCTAGCCACAAAGAGATGTCATTACGGAGGGCAAGAGCAACTGCAGTAATATTGCTCACATCTCTTTTTTGGACATTCATCCTTCCCTGTTAGGCAGCAGGAAGGAACATATTTCACAGAGAAGGAGGCTTTCTGAATCCAGTTTTAGCCAGCCAGCCCATCCTTCACTACCATCAAGCAAGTAGCCCGGAATGTAATGGTGGATCATCTCAGCAGATCCGTTTCCTCTCATCACAAGTGTTCCCTTCACCTGGAGGTCACCAGATTCATCTTCCAAAGGTGGGCGTCTCCCCAGGTAGACCTGTTTGCGACCAAGCAGAACAGGAAATGCCGTCAGTTTTGCTCACTATGTATGCACAGCCCGGAATCGCTCTCTAAGGCCTTTCTGCTCCATGGACAGGTTGCCTGTTTCATGCTATTCCACCAATCCCTCTGGTTCACAACGTCTTCCTAAAAGTCAAGCAGGACAAGGTGAGAATTATTCTTATAGCCCTAGCATGGCCATGTCAACTCTGGTTCGGCATGCTCCTGGATCTGTCGATAGCAATCCAACTCTTGCTCCCACTCCGACTGGACCCAATCTCACAAGACCACAGCTTACTGCTTCACCCGAACCTTGTCTCCCTGCACCTAACTGCATGAATGCTACATGACTGAACCCAGAAGAACAGGCCTGTTCGAAACAGGTTAGGTAGCTCTTGCTAGGTAGTAGAAAACCATGCACAAGGGCTACCTACCTGGCCAAGTGGAAGCGCTTTTCGATATGCATCTCAATGATCTATCTATCTCTCTCTGTCTCTCTCTATCCCCTCTTTTCCCCCCCCCCCAACTTGTTCTTCCCTTCAGTGTGTCTTGGACTACTTCCTCCATTTAAAGCTTGGGTTCCAGCTTTGAAACACTAGCATCGTGCCCCCTGCTGCTTCTCTTTTGGAAGGTTGCTTTCTTGGTGGTGATCACTTCGGCTAGAAGGGTCTCTGAAATCAAGGCCCTTATGTCAGAACCACCTTACATGGTGTCCTTCAAGGACAAGGTCCAACTGCCCCCCTCCCTGGCCTTCCTGCCAAAGGTGGTGTCACAATTCCATAGCAACCAGGCAATTTTCCTGCCAGTCTTCTTCCCAATGCCTCACAAGAACTCTGAGGAACAGCGGCTTCACTCATTGGATGTCAGGCCTACCCTTGCCTTCTATATTGAGAAGACTAACCCCGTCCACAAATCCATGCAACTCTTTGTAGCAGTAGCAGAAAGAATGAGAGGACTATGTGTCAGCCGAGAAGATCTTGTCCTGGATAACCACCTGTATTCGGGCTTGCTACAAACAGGCAAATGTCCTGCTTCCAGCCATCTTAACCACTCCCCAAGAGCCCAGGCTCCGTCAGCAGCATTTCTTGTGCAGGTCCCAATCCAGGACATCTGCAGGGTCGCAACCTGGTCATTGGTGCATACCTTTGCATCTCACTACGCCATCACCTAACAAGCCCGAGATAATGCCAGTTTTGGGAGACTAGTGTTGCAGTCAGCATGTCCATGATCTCTGAGCCCACCTTCTAGGGTACTGCTTGTGAGTCACCCATGGAATGGACATGAGAAAACACTCGAAGAAAAAATGGTTATTAACATTTTCTAACTTTTGTACTTTGAGATGCGTTGCACATGTCAATTCCACAACCCACCTTCCTACCCCTATGTCGGAGTTAACCCACAAAAAAGAACTGAGAGGGTGCATGGCCAGCAGCGCCCCTTATACCGGCGCATAAGCGCGTGGCACCAGAGGGCAGTAAAACCAGTCTGACGGATGCCACCAAGAAAAAAAGTTCTGACAACAGTGCATGTGGTGTGCACACACCTAGCCAGAGATTTTTTTTCCTCAGTTGTACCCATCAGACTAGTTTTACTGCCCTCTGGTGGGAGCGTCGCTGGCCACGCACCCTCTGTTTCTTCTTGCGGGTTATCTCTGACAGAGGGGTAGAAGGGTGGGTTGTGGAATCGACATGAGCAACACATCTCAAAGAACAACAGTTACGAAATGTTAGTAACCATTTTTTCATATCAGCATCCTGGAATGTCAAGCCATTTACAGTGTGTGTAGGGTATTTCAAGTGCAGATCAAAGGCACAGTGATTCATATACTCACCAGCAACACCACCATGATACATTATGTGAACAGGCAGGGAGTAGCCCACTCTAGCCAGCTTTGTCCAGATGTGATAAAGTTCGGGCAGTTCTGCATCAAAGAGAATATCATTCCCAACAGCTACTCATTTACTAGGGTCCCAGAATTACTTGGGCGATTGTCTTGGCAGGACTTTGTCCCAGAATCACCAGTAGTCTCTGAAGAGTAGTGTGCTGAGGTCTTGTTAGCCGATGGCCAGGGATGTTTGGTGAGGTGCCAGCTATGCCCGTTTATACCATCCGTGACTTTAACCGCTAGGACGCACTGTCCCTTCGCGGCGGGCAGCCCGGGCTAGGCTGACGGATGCCCCAAGGTCCTAATCACCCGTGACTTTAACTGCTAGAGCTCAGAGCTCCTTCGCAGCGGGCAGTCAACACTGACTGACAGGTGCCCCAATGGCAGCACTAAGAGCCTCTCCACACCCGTGACTTTAACTGCTAGAGCTCAGAGCTCCTTCGCAGCGGGCAGTCAGGATTGACTGACAGGTGCCCCAAGAGTTTGCCCCGTGGAGGCGGCACAACTCAACACTAGGCTCTTAGTACTCTCACCTAATGGCCAGGCTTTATAGCCAAAACGGCTGAGGTTCTTTAATTGTGTTGGCTGCTTCACAGTAAACCAGAGAAACAAGTCAGGCTTATGCACAAATGGTTACCAAAATTTATTAAACTAGATTCTAATCATGTGGTTACAAAATTGCTAGTGCCTACTTATTTAAATGTAGAGATGTTACACACACAAACAAATTACAAAACTGAAGCTACAATCCCAAAGAAAGAAAACAAAGTATAGAGCTCTATTTCAAAATATGTGTACACTAAAGATAGGAGATCAGGTGTGGGTGCTTCTTACCCTCCTTGCATCTCTCGATTCCAGCGGTGCCAAGCCAGGATCGGTCACTCAATTCCGCGGAAAGACGAATAAGGGACAAGGCTTAGGGACCCTCTTAGCTGCAGAAGCCTTGGGAGGCTGTCACTTATCTGACCAGCAGATAGATAGTGAAAAGCACTCAAAAATCATGGTGCTGTAGGTCCCCTACTTATACCTCTGTACTCCTTTATTCTCTTTCTCCTTTCTATGCCAAATTGGGGCTGGTCTGTCGGGGTGACGCCAGCTCTCGCAAGAGTAGTTCACACTTGCAAGGGAGAAACAATAAGTTTCGACTACTGGACACTTCTTTTATCAGGGTAAATATTTTCCCACCTAGGATGTTGGTGTGTGTGCATCATGCTGTTTTAGTAGGGGCTAAGAGCCATGTCTGTCACAGCGCCTCTGCCTGCTGTGAGCCCAATTGTTGTATACGTTCCCAGAGGCACATTGTCGCAGCACACCTGTGCTTCTCACAGCTTCAAAGGCTGTGCTGGAGTGCCCTGGTGTTTTGGCTCCCGTGTGTTTCCAGCAATGCTGGTCTGAGGGGGGGGGCTGGCTGTCTGGCTACAGGTCTGTCTTTGGATAAGGGGGCATTCTTGTTCTTGACCTGTTTGCAACAAAAGGACAACAAGAAGTGCCAACAACTTTGCTTTTGAGTGAATCTCAGCCAACACATTTCATCTGAATTGGGAATATGCTCAGATATATGCTTCTCCCCCAATCCCAGTCATTCCTCAGGTCATCCTTAAGCTGAAGATGGATCATGCCAGACTGATTCTTGTTGTACCAACTTGGCTGAAACAATGTTGGTTTTCTGATTTCCTCAATCCTTCTGTTCATCTGCCTATTCCTCTTCCTTGTTGTCTCTATCTACTGACACAGGGCCATGGTCAGATTTCGCATCCAGCGCTGAGCAGCTTGCACCTCACAGCATGGATGCTGTGTTGCTAGATAGTAGAGGAGCACTGTTCCAAAGCTGTTCAACAGGTTCTACTTATTAGCAGAAAGCTATCTACTGCAGCTACATATTTGAGTAAGTGGAAATGTTTTTCTATTTGATCCATGGCCTGGGGAATTCAACCAATGCAGGCCTGCATTCCGGACATTTTGGAGTACCTGTTATTCCCTCAGTCCTCTGGTCTGTCTATCAATTCGTTGAGAGTCCACTTAATGGCAATTTTGGTGTTTCAGCCTCTGGTCCAAAGGAAATCTGTTATCTTGAACTCCGTGGTAGTCAGATTTTGAGAGGAATCATTCATTTCTTTCCTCCAGTAAAGGAAATGATTCCTCAGTGGGACCTTAACACTGAATTGACTGTCCTTATGAGTCCTCCATTGGAGCCCTTGGCAACTTGTTTTCTCTCTCTCCTGTGCCAAAAGGCAGCATTCTTGTGGCCACAACTTCTGTAAGAAGAGTTAGTGAGCTGCAGGCCCTAATGGTCAACCTTCTGAATACCCTTCAGGCCTCATCCTAAATTTTTGTCTAAAGGTGTTTCACAATTTCATGTTAAGTCGGCAAATTTTTACCTGTATTTTTCCCCAAGCCTCATTCAAATGCAGATGCAGCATCTTCATTCCTTGGATATGAGGTGATGCTTGGCATTTGACTTGGAAAGAACAAAGTCATTTCTTTCATCATCTCAGTGTGTCCCTAAGAGCATCTCTGTGCCACAATGTAAGAGACTTATTTGTATCTAGCAGTGAGTTTCAGCTGGCTTGACCAGCTCAGTGTTATTATATCTATAAGGTGTCATGTAGTATGTCATTGGAAAACCAATAATTCACTGCTCGTTAATATGCTTGTGTGATGTTTGTACATTCAACCTACAAAGGATTATACAGTAGCTAAAATATGTTTAAACCAGGCATTAAATGGTTTTTTTCAAGACAAAGGAATCCAGTAATTGGGCAAGTTGTGACCAAAGACAAAGAAAAGCATATTTGCATGCCATGCAAACAAAGCTATCAGGAAAGCAAGTGGAGAAAAACTGATCACTTAACAGTCTCAATGGGGGATTGGAGATTGCACTACCAGGAACTCTTCCTGCCTGTTCAAGCAGGGGCAATCAACTTTGACAGAGAGAGGATTTTCAAAAGATTACTGGATTGCAAAGAGAGGAGTGGTGAACCCCTAAATTATCCTCCACTTGAAGAGACCAGTAAAACCAGCGCCTTAGGCTTTGTGGGCATCCTAGGTAAGAGCTACTCAGCCATTGCTGGAAAAGGAAGATAGGCAAGGAAATGAGCTTGAACAAAGACTATACTTGTTAAGCTAGTCATTTTGTTTGTTTGCAACCTTTTCTATCTTTATCTCTTATAACTTGAACTCACTTAAAATCTCTTTTTGATTGAATAAACCTGTTTTACTTTTTATCTAAACCAAACCAGTGCTTTGATTGACTTGAAGTGGTTGTTAACTCCAGTCAAGCAGCTGTTTGTTTAAAGGAGCACCAAACTTAAAATCTGCTGTGTATGGACAGTGATAGGGCTGTGCATTGCAGAGACATCTCTGAGGAACTCAAGTGCTGGAGAGCTGACTGTTACCTCCTAGGTAAGGTTGGGGCTTGGAGAGCCCTGCGCAGTTTGCTGGCAAGGCAAAGACAAAGGTGTGTCAGGGAGCTGGCATAGCTTAACTGCAGCAAAGCTCTCACCACTTCCTGAGGCTGAGAGGAATAACTGTGTCTCACAGCTCTGGGTATCTCCAGCAGCTTGTCACATTCATCTTTTTGTTTCCTTTGTGGCTCAAATGAAGGGTCAAGTGGTCTCCCTGCAAACAATTTCTGGGTGGATAACATCCTGTATTACAGCGGGACAACTCAGAATTGGCCTCCACAGAGGTTAAGACAGAGGTGGGCAAACTTTTTGACCCGAGGGCCACATCTGAGTATGGAAATTGTATGGCGGGCCATGAATGCTCATGAAATTGGGGGTTGAGGGGTGTGGGGTCAGGGGTGAGGCCAGAAATGAGGAGTTCAGGGTGCAGGAGGAGGCTCCAGGCTGGGGCAGGAGGTTGGAGTGCATGGGGGTGTAACTCTGGCTGGAGGTGTGGGCTTTGGGTGGGGCTGGGAATGAGGGGTTGGGGGTGCAGGAGGGTGCTCTGGGCTGGGACTGAGGGATTTGGAGGGTGGGATGGGGATCAGGGCTGGGGCGTGGGAGGGGGTTGGGGCGCGAGTGGAGGTCAGGTGTGCAGGCTCTGGGTGGCGCTTACCTCAAGCAGCTCCCGGAAGCAGCGGAATGTACCTCTCCGGTTCCTACACGGAGGCGTGGCCAGGCAGCTCTGTGCGCTGCCCCATCTGCAGGGTGCCACCCCTGCATCTCCCATTGATCACAGTTCCCAGCCAATGGGAACTGCGGAGGCAGTGCTTGCAGTGGGGGCAGCATGCGGAGCCCCCTGGCTGCCCCTATGTGTAGGAGCCAGAGTGGGGACATGCCGCTGTTTCTAGGAGCCGCGCGGAACGGGGCAAGCCTCTGACCCCACTTCCCGGCTGGAGCGGGGAAGGCCCTGGACCCTGGTCCCCAGCGGAAGCTTGAGGGCCAGATTAAAACGTCCTAAGGGCCGGATTCAGCCCCCGGGTCATAGTTTTCCCACCTCTGGCTTAAGAGCTCATTTGACAAAGGCCTTTGCGAAATCAAATGCATTTTTCAGTGACTTTTTGATATTGTACATTTGTAGACTTGGTCTTCCATGCATACTTTTACCAAGCGTTATGCTATTACAACTGCATCTAGATCAGATGTAAATTTTGGGAAGGCAGTTATTAGTTCAGTTAACTCCGCACGTCACCTCCTTGTGATACTGCTTCAGAGTCATCTGAGTGGAATACACGTCTGCAACATCTTGAAGAAGAAAAGACCTACCTGTCAGGCAACTGTTGTTCTTTGAAATGCAGGTGCAGGTGGGTATTCCATGGCTCTCCTTTCCTCCCCTCTGAATCAAAGTTTCAACTCTGATGTTCTGTGTGAAGGAACTGAGGGGGTTTGGGGTTTAGCCCTTAATTAGCCAGGAAAGGGCGGGGAGAAGGGTTCAGAAGGTGTTTGCACCACCCCTATGGTACTGCTAGGCAAAGTTCTCTGATTTTGGTGCACAGGGTCACATACGCCTAAGTGGAATACATGTCTGCACCCATATCTTGAACAACAGTTACTGTACAGGTAGGTAACTGTCTCTTTTCTTACTGAAAGAGTAAGTGCTGAAATTTGGGGGATAATACACTGTATTCTTCAGGTAACAAAGTGGTTGAATCCCTACTTCAGGTACAAAATTTGTTTTTACCTGTAGACCTGCCAGCAGCACTTCCATAATATACATATGCCTCTTTTTCTGTGAATGTTCTGTAGTGGAGCCTGGTTTCTACTTTCTTGATTCTAGCTTTCCAAGTCCCTAGCTCAAGTAAGATCCTACATGAAAACCAGATAGCTTAGTCTCAGTCTAGGCAAAACAAAGATTTGTTGGGAGAGAGGAATTGAGAGGGGTTGTGACTGCTCCATCTATCAACAGGATATATCTACCCTTTGTCTTGGTGGTTCACAATCTTGATGGGCTTAGTGGACCATCCCAGCCCCTGGATTCTTATATCGCTGCAGCATTCCAAAGCTGTCTGTCTCTCATATTCTGCTAGTTTAGAAGTTGTAACTTTCCTGTCATTTGCAGACAGCGGTACAGTTACACATACTTTCATTTCTTTGCCATTGTTAGGACATCATAAACCAATCAAGAGCAACTTTTATCAGTGCATAGTAAAAATAAACAGTGTAGGGTTGGAAGTAAAGATTTGTTTTAGCAGTTGTTTGTGTTCTAGTAAGGCTTGAGACCACAACCTAGATCAGAATCCCATTTTGCTAGATGCTGTAGGTACTAGGGAGAGAGTGAGGGAGACCAAACCACACAGGGCAGATGTTAGTCACATCACTTATTGCACCTTTTGGAAGGCACCCAGGTACTATGGTGGTGAGGGTGGACTAAGAATTTCTATATAATAGAAACAGTCTAACAATCAAAATATAATTAGAAGAGGTAGGAAAAAATGTGAGGCAACTGAGTCACTGAGATGAAATGTCTTGTCCAGTGTCAAGAAGTCTGTGGCGGAATGTGTAATTGATCTCTGATCTCTTGAGTTTCAGTTTAGCGCAAGAGCCACAAGATTATCCTTCATTCCTAAAGAATTCTTTCTAAAAAATTCCATTGCAACTGCAAGCAGACTTTAGGTAGACAGATGTGGTCACTCAAGTTTTGGAACTTGGACAAGGTTAATGCCTATATTACAATAATTGATATGGGAACACTACTGATCTGAAAGTCCCAAATTTTTGTACTTAGCCTCAAAACTAATACATGGTAAAACTGAATTTATTTGGATTGTTCATTGCATAATCAGTAGCAATAGGATATTTCTTGAGTACCTTTAAAATAATTTTTTAAAAGGAAAAGTGTTTTTCATGCATTTTGCACCGTTAGTTACCATGTGCACAGACTGATAACAAATCAGGTATAAACACTTCTTTAGTAATGAATGTTTTCCAGTGTAAAGATGTTTTTTGCAGACTCTACCTTCCTAGCTAATGATGTCTTGTCCTAATTCTCTTTTAGCTCTTGCATATGCCTGCATGTCTGCTTTTATTCCCAAGTACCTGTATAACTTCTTTTTGAAGGATAATTCTCATGTCATTCAAGGTAGGTTGATGTTTGTTTTCCCTTTTCTTCTAATAAGAGAGTTTATGGAGTAGTTATTAATGCTGTGTTTTCAAGTAAATTTTGTTTTTTCTTCAGTGGCTTTTTAATTGACAGAAGTAGAAGCATACCCTTTCAGTATTATAGAAATACCCACTTATAGCTTCAAGTAGCTTATTAGGAGACCAGGGTAGTAATCGAAGGAACAACGGCAAAACCAAAACAAAAATAAGTAGGGAAGTGTGTGAAGATGAAAAACTAACCAACAAGCAGCAGCAGCAAAAAAACACTTGCTGCTCTCTGAAGCAGTTTTAAGCAGGAACCAATCAATGTAATGAAATAAGAATGCTAAAAAGACTCTCTCTGCACTTCGTATCATGGTGGTCTATCATTGAGGCAATCCAAAGCCACTTTATTGCAGACTGCCATTCTGCTTCAGAACAGAAGGTGAGAGGAGCAGCAGATATCAGTGGGTGTTTAGAGAATACATTTACTTTAGTAGAGGGTCAAGAGTTTGACGGGAGTGCCCTATGCCTATACTTAAAGCACTACAGTGGCACAGCTGCAGCATTTCAGGGAAGACACTTGCTACGACGGAGGGATCATCCCCTCACTGTAGGTAATCCACCTTCCTGAAAGGTGGTGGCCCAGGTGTATGGAAGAATTCTTGGGTGTACCTAGTCCTGTCTACTCCAGAGGTTATTTTGGCTTAACTATGGCTATAGCTACACTAGAGAGCTTACAGCCATTTATTAGCCATTTATTAACTTGCATCTAGTGTCAATCTAGTATAGCCACTCTACACCGACAGGAGAGAGCTCTCCTGTCGGTTTAATTACTTCAGTGCCCGTGAGCAGTGGTAGCTGTGTCGGCAGGAGAAGCTCTCCTGCTGGCATAGCACCATGCACACTGGCGCTTAAATTGGCATAAATTAATAAATAGCTAATTCATACCCCTGAATGACATAACTTGTGTCGACTTAAGCTGTAGTGTAACCATAGCCTATATCTGTCAAAGTTTCACACTCCTGAGAGAACTAGCTATGTGGATGTAACATTTCAACATAAACCAGTTAGTAGATCAGTTGTATGACTGATCTGAGGACAAGTCTTCCTAAGGAAACTGCTCCATAGCTCCTGGTTATTTCTTGGTCTCAACAGCCCTATAAGTAAATAGGAGGAGGAGTGGGCTGTCAGTTCCTTTTAATATGGAGACAAAGTGGAGAAGAAATTTGGGAGGATTAGGAAGCCTCCCAGAGAAGATTTGCTGAAGCCATTCTATCTGAATAACAAATTTAAAAACATAGAGGATCTTTACTTCAATCCACACTCTGATGTCCTTCTTGTCATCCTTTCCCGCATCACTAGCCATCAAATGCGCAGTTGACAGCAATTCTAACAAGCATTATTCTAATTTGAATGATTTAACACCTCGTGCTGTTTGTGAGATTCATGAGTCAGAAGTGTGTCTTAATAGCTTTGTTAGGGCATTGTCTCTGTTGACCTAACAATGTTTTTTGTCTTGGGAGTCAAGTTGGCAGCTGTATGAAAAGGAACAAAAGATTATTCTTCAGAAACTTTAGTTAGAGCATACAGGAAAATACTTTTGAAGTCTCTAGCGCTTTTTTTTTTAGCAGAGGGGAGAAAGAGAGAGAGATGGAAAATTAATGCTAAAAAGGTAGATGTTAATAATCATGATGCATAGCTTCTCACTTTTTTCATTGGTTATGACTATTTGTACCTGTTTAACAAATAATACATCTTGCTGAAATGCACCACATGCACTTATAATCCACAAATAAACGTTATTACAATACTTTCCCTGTATGTCTTCTACTGAGGAAAAGCATTTATTTCCTCCCCTCATCTCCAAAAAGATATGGGAAAGTTCTCAGAAGGTCAGCAAAATGATTGGACATTAAGATTCGGGGTAGGCGGTAATATGAGGAGAGACTAAAAGATTAGGACTGCATAGTTTGGTATGGAGATAAGTGAGAGTGGAGTTCTGACCCGGACGTATGACATAATGAATGACGTGGAGAAGGCCAGTCAGGAGATTTCCTGTTTGCACTCTATCATAATATAAAGGCAAAGGGGCACCTGATGAAACTAAAGGAGCATATTTTTAAAGAATAAAATAAACTGTTATTTTATACAATAAATAATTTGCCTGTGGAATTAACTGCTTTAGGGTTTTTTAAGGCCAGTGTAGCTTAGTGAGATTTTTTTTTAAAGGTTGAGACAGTGATATGTAGAAGAATATCATTTGTAGTGTTGCTAACTAGGATACAATGAGAGTTATTGATCTTCATGTGTCCAGACCTTCATGTGTCCAGACCAGATGGGGATAGGCACATGGTATGATATTGCTCAAGTAAATGTATGATGTGGTCTTTACATCATGCACTGCAGCATCTGGTATGGGGATATTAGACTAGCTGGACTGTTGGTGTGTTCTGATTTGATTTCTAGCTGTTGGTGTTCAATATCAACATATTAATATAGTTTTAAAGGAAGGTTTTGTGATGGTTTTGTTTAGTTTGGTGTGCTGAGCTTTTTCCTAGTCTCTGGAGACACTGTGAAGAACATGGCAGGATGGATCATGTCTGATTACATCACTGCAATTTTAGCACCTCACCCCTCAATGGAGTAAAAATCTTTCCCAGCGCAGAAAGGTTCAGCATATCTCATTTCTGAGCCTGCCCTAAGCAGTTAAAGCACAGTTTGTCAGATTTATCAGATGCATTTCCCCATATGAAGTAAGATGTAAGAGCAATTAAAGGTTTATAGCTATAGAATATCAAATTATGCGAAAGAATAATTCATATCATAAAATTCCAGCCAACAGTGTTTGGCAGGACCTAAATAATGTGTTTTCATGAAGGATTGTGTGTCTTCAATAGACCCTTCATTAATCATGTAATCCCATGCAATAATTATATTTTATGAGTCTGGCTATACAAATAAAAATGATATTTAACAAACTATAGTGTATCTGTGCAGAACCACCATAGGCACGAATTTCTTGTTTAAAAGGAAATGTGCTTTAGGGAAGTTAATTGTGAATCTGTTTTCATCAGCACGCATATGACTGTATGTGATTACTGGCTTTATATGGCTTGGTCTGCACTACCAGTTTATCACAGTATAACTACGCTATCCACACCCCTGAGTGACATTATTATACCAACCTAACCCCTGGTGTAGAAGCTCTCCCGTCGACATAGGTAGCATCTTCACTAAGCGATACAGCAGCGCAGAGCGTGCAGCTTTGCCACTGCAGTGCTGTAAGTGTAGAAAAGCCCTGTACCTTACCTGTGGTTGCTGGGTATTTCATTAACTCAAATGTGTCAGCACTGAATGTGGGAAAAGCTAAATTAAGCCTGGCTCGTCCAATCAGCTTATGTGGATAATACATGCATACAATGAGATTGGGGGCTTGTCTTCACTGCAGTATTAGCTCAATGTATAACTTGAGTGTTGCCCCTAACACGACTCCTGTTGATGCATAAAAATCTCTAGCTCGAATTAAGTGGTACTTTAAACTTTAGCTAGCTGTTCTGTCAGAATATGTGAGTTAAAACTTGAGTGATACTGGAGCTAGTAATACAGTGAGGATGCAGCTACGCTGTCTTAGTTTTCACTGCTTAAAAAGGTGTGATGTTATGGCCAGCAAACACGTGATTGTTATCTTGTTGCAAAATCCTAAGTGGAGATGGGGCACTTGTAGTATTCATGGCGAGATAGATTGGTGAGGTCAGCATTATGCCTCCACCCCCCACCCCTCCAGCCTGTGATTAACCTCATCTAGTTTATTTCACAGTAAAACCAAAGTGCCTTGTGTTCACTATGTTTTACAGTGGGATAGCTGATGCGCATTAGTTATCCTCGGGTAAAACACACAGTTTTTTGGTCAGTGAAATCAAGCCCTATATTGCTAATCCAATCATTCTGTGCTGCTGATCCACTGTGCAGATCAAGTTTTTTCTTGTATAGGCACCTATTTCCCCTCCCTCCCCCCACCCCCCCTCCCCGATTTTTCACACTTGCTATCTGGTCACCCTAAATTAAGATAACTCAAGACAAAAGACAAGCTCTGATGCTGGTGTTTGTACATGGAATGTTTGCAAATTAAGGAGGGGCAGTTAGGGGACTTCCTAAGGCACTGTAGCAGCACTTACTGACCGTTCACTTCAGAAGCTTTTATTAAAGGGTGCCTGGCTATGATTCCTTCGCATGAAGATGCTGCCTTAGCAGAGTCTTTGATGGAGGGGCCTGGAAATCTCTGCCATTGGGGCAGGGTTATGCAGTGTCAGGCAGCAGCACTGTTTGGAAATTTGAGAACTTTGTGGAAGGGAAAGGGAAATGCAACCTGTCATGAAATTGCAAGGTTGATTCTTGATTCTGAGCCTAAGAAAGGCTCCACTTGCAGATAGAAGGCAAATGAAATTGTGTGTAAGGGGGAGGAAGGGGAGAGAAGCCTTTCGGGCATGAGTTTCCATTTTGGCTTCTCCGAAATTAAATGTGAATGATGATTGAGGCGATTGAGTTAAACTGTCCCTTTCAGCTTGATGTGTAGAACTGGGGATATATTATTAAATCTGTCCTGTAATAATTCTTTTCCCTCCCCAGAAAGGAAAATAAAGAAGGTAGGTGTTAATAAAGGGAGGAGAGACTTAACACTTCAATCCACATAATGATGTAAACAAGTTCATTTAGTAGCAAATACGTTTAGTGTGGTGATATCTTTGTAGTTTTCAGTGCATGTCAGTTCCTGGAAATTACTGGAAGAACCTTGTTCTAAGTTACTTTAATCAGTGTGATATGCCCAAGGCCTAGTTCATATTCATGCTGAAATATTTGCTATTTTTTAAATTGTGTAATTTGCAAGTGTGTAACACATCAGGCTATGAGCACCAATGAAGTATTCCATTTGTTTTAGCTGTATCTGACTGGAAAAGGAAGTATGGAAAGCCCTAAGGACTTAGCTACATGTACAGCACTGCACCATTGTAGCGCTTAGTGAAGATGCTTCTTACACCAATGGGAGAGCTTCTCCTGTTGGCGTAGATACTCCATCTCTTCGAAGGATGGTAGCTGTGTCGACAGGAGAAGCTGGTCCTGTCTACATTGGGGGTTAGGTCGATATAACTACATCGCTCAGGGGTATGGATTTTCCATACTCCTGAGCGACATAGTTATACCAGCATAAGTTCCTAGTGTTTTAGACCAAGCATAAGTGTAAAGAAGATAGAAGCTGTGTACTGTTGAAGATGCACATGGTATAAACAGGGAGAGGAGAAAAAACTTTTAAATGGATTTTAAAAAATATATTTGTCCTAATGGATAATATAATAGTTAAAATTATGTTGTATGTATAAAGAAAAGTGCAAGCTTCATAATTAATACTGTTCCAAGCACATGTATTCCTTGTGTGTGAGTTAAGTGTGCAGTTGTGTGTTCTCTTTTTTTTGGCAATGATCTTAAACATTGTTGTCATTTCAGAATACCTGACAGTGTTCTCCCAGATGATTGCATTCCATGACCCAGAGCTGAGTAACCATCTCAATGAAATTGGCTTTATTCCAGATGTAAGTGCTAAGGGTTCTTGTAAATGCTGTATAATGAAGGTAAAGAGAAGAAAAAAGGAAGAGAGGGTAATTCTAATAGGGTGTTTCTAGATTGTTGCTGACACAATGAAAGTTGCCTACAGAAGAACTTTACCTCTGTCACTGGAAGTTTGATCTGGACACAGTGGCAAAATGAGGAAAGAGACATGCATATAATTAAGTGGCAGGCCACAGCTTTTATTAAATTTCAACACAAGGGAGGGGCACTACCTGACATCACTCATAATCTCTTATATTAGGCATTTACTTAGCTCAAGTGGGCAGCAGGGGAGAGGGCTACAAGACTCCTTACCATATAACCGGTAGCTGGCACCAGGATTACAGGACTCCTTACCATAATATGAGATAGGCTGTCCTCACCCTACCCCCCAATACTCAGCCCTCCCAAGAGGGGGACAGAGGGTGCAGCAGGGTGGGGACCTCAGACAGTGAAGGCCACAAGGTCTCACCCTATCACATGAGCCCAAAGCTCACCACCAAAATCCCGGGTCTTTTACCTCCTGGGAACTGTTCATTTTTATTCTCTTAACTACACTGGAAACTGGCCACAAGTTACAGCAAATAAACAACTCCACCCCAGAACCTCAGTAGGAACTAAGGATATGTCTGTACTACCCCTCAGATCGGCAGGCAGCGATCAATCCAGGGGGGGTCGATTTATTGCATCTAATCTAGACACGATAAATGGACCCCCGAGCGCTCTCCCGTTGACTCCTGTACTCCACTGCCGCGAGAGGCGCAGGCAGAGTCAATGGGGGAGCAGCAGCAGTCGACTCACTGCAGTGAAGACACCGCGGTGAGTAGGTCTAAGTACGTTGACTTAGCTACGTTATTCACATAGCTGAAGTTGTGTAACTTAGATCGACACCTCTTCTCCCCCCAGTGTAGATCAGGCCTAAGTGAGTTCCTGCTTACAACCCACTGTGGCTTGCAGGTGCTACGAGGAAGGCAAAAATCTTCATGGTCCTCCGCCAGTTGTCCCATGGGAGAAAAAATTCCTTCATGACCCCCTGAACAGGCAATGGGATAGTCCCACAGCATCTGTCAGGCCAGGTTCCCATCACTATTTTGGGTGGGTAGAATGGTCTGCTTGAACTGAGCCAAAAGATGCTCCATATGGTCCCTGCCTTGGGCTAAACCCTGGGACCTGGGGAGTGCTGGCCAATCAGCACGCCTCTCCAACAGCTGGCCAATGGGTGCTGGAGATTCCCAGGGTAGGAGCTATTTATTGTCCCTTGGCGAGTGTCTCCCTCCCTTGCTACTGGGACTGCTTCCCTTTCACCGCTGGACCCTACCCGTTGATTCTGGTGGGTGGCACTTCTCGAAGGGCTTACGATTAAGGCTAAAATTTTGTCATGGATATTTTTAGTAAAAGTCATGGACAGGTCGTGGGCAAGATAGAAAAATTCACATTAGCCCATGACCTGTCCCTGACTTTTACTAAAATTATCCATGATAAAGTGGGAAGGGACTGGGCAGATGCGGAGTGGCTGGGAGCTCAAGGGAGCTTAGAGCTGCAGGGTTCCCATGTCCACTCCCTATCGGGGAGGAGCTGCCGGTGTCCCCTGCTGCGGCAGCAGTGGAGCTGCTCGGGTACTCCCCTGCCTTCAGCGGCCGGGGGCTTGGGGGCCGTTGTCTCAGGTTGCTGAGGAGGCGGCGGGACCATGCAGCTCCCAGCTGCTGGTGCTGAAGTCACGGAGCTCTTTGGAAGTCACGGATTCCATAACTTCTGCGACCTCCGTGTCAAAATCGTAGCCTCACTTATGATGAGATAGTTAAACTTTTTGTTGTTGTTCAACTTCATTCTTAAAAGAAAAATATCAATATCAAAAATCACACCCCTGATCGACATCATAATGCTCACCTAATCCTCACTGTAGACACAGCTATGTTGGTAGAAAAATGTTTTCATTCCAGGGAGGTAGTTTTCCTACACCAATGGAAAAACCATTTCCATCAAACTAGGCTACGTCAACACTACAGGATTATGCCTACATAGCTATGGTGACATAGTCTCTGTATTGTAGATATACCTTAAGCCTGTACTGAGGTAACACATTGAAGACTCTAAAGAGAAGCATTGTTAACTGATACGTGCGGCACTCTTCAAAAAGTCTGGTCAGGTTATAAAAAGAACAGTCATTAAAAATACGTGGCAAGCTTTATGACAGTACATGTAATAATCAGTGTGGGCGGGGAGAAAGAAAGGAATCATCACCATGGAAGAGGGGAATACAGGTTCAGTGGAAAGAGGGGGAATACAGGGTGTTTGGTTCAGGAATATATTTTCTGAACAGTCATGATTATCATTTTTTTAAAAAACTATGTTCCTTCAAAAATGTTAAAGGTAAATCAGTGCTTTTGCAGAAATTGCCTGCTGTTACAGGGCCAAATTTGCAGAACTGTTTTTTTCATACACAACTTCTGTATGAATTTGTGTATACTCATGAAGTGATCAGGAGTTTCATATTTAAAGGATACTTATGCATGTAATTATCAGGTTTGTGGCCACAAATGAAGCTTTTGCCAGGAAAGCATAAATTAAGTCTGTTGTACAGTTTTTTTTCTTTTTGATAACAGTGTTTCAGGGTGATAAATAGGGTTGTTTATAAATGATCCAACTTCAGACAGGATATAGCGACACTTAAAAACTAACGTAATATGTCCAGTCAGCTGAAGAGACCGGCTAATGTAGTGGGTTACACACGGATGGGTTAAACTTATTTCGGTGTAGAAAAGACCTTACTAGGCCATATGCATCACTTCAGGCTAGTGTCAAGGGGGAGAGAAATCTATTCATCTATATAAAGCCGGTGAAATCAGGGTTTTATGTAGATGAAATGCACAGGACTTTGAAAAAGCAAAATGCAAGCTCCCAACATGGGGCTGGGGCACAGGGCTACAGCATAGCCATCCAAATACACTGTGGCCATTAATTCAGCATGTGAATTGGAATAGCAGCATAAACTTGTACATATGTACGTTCCCTGACCCATCCTTTTGCCTATCCCTATCATTGCCATCCATACCATCCTACGTGGACCCATTGCAGAAAACCATCTGCAGCGCTCCTCAGACAATGACTCCAATCATGGGCCTCTTATGGGCCCTCAGACAAATTGTAGATGAGATATGAATAAACAAACCATTTATGTGTACATATTTTTAATTATTTGTATTATGGTAGTAGCCAGGAGTCCTAATCAGTATCAAGACTCCACTATGCTGGTTGCTATACAGATGCACAGGCATACTCAGGCCCTGTCCCAGAGACCCAAAAGCCTAAGATAGATGACAAATGAAGGGAGTAGAATAGAGAATCCAAAATATATACCAATTAGGATGTACAACTATAATTTTTTTAAAAAAGTATTTGCATCATACAAATAAATGTATTGGCAATCCCCGACTGTTCTAAAGGCTAGCTACACCTTCTAAGAGGAGTCATTCTTCCTAAATCACCTGTCACATCAAAATATTTCTGTTCTGGGTTCTGCCTTTTAGATTAGTAAGAGAGAGGGTGTTTTTGCACCTGTAGCAAGACAGCCCAGATCCATCAAGGTGAAGGATATGCACTTCAGTAATGAGATCTGAACCAGAGTTTCGTGCTTGAGTACTAATCCTATCAAAGTAAACCCTGATTAATCTTTCATCATTGAAAGGCAGGCTCCCGCTGCAGGAAGGATTGTGTTTCCTGGCACCCTTCCATTTACTCTGGGTCATGTAGCTCTCAGAATATTGAACGCTGCTGAAGCTTGAATAGTTGTGAATATTGTTAGCGGATGTGGTGCCTGGATTAAATATATTGCAGTGGCTATGTGATTTACATGTAAATGGAGATATCCGTAAGGTGAATTTTACAGGGTTTTTTTTCTTTTTCACTGTTGTGGAGTATGAGCTTATATAATGTTTTATAACATCTGTTCTGTATTTTACTAAATAATTCTAACATCAAAATCAAAATCCATCAAAATCCGTCCATTTTTAAGGGAAGAGAAACAAGGAAATGAGCCACGTTACTATAAGGGAAACTATATCCATAAATTATTCTGAATAGCTTTCAACTGCAAATAATAGAAGCTAGACACAGTTGTCAGCTGACCATTAACAGAGATGACAAGGTCTGGCTGCAGTTACTTAATGTCATCTTGGTAATGCTGCTGTTGTAGACAGACCTCAAATTGGATTCAGTGATATGCAGGAGGTATCTGTAATAAGGCTTTATCTAACTAGAGTTAAAAGAACACTGTTGCCAACATATTTTTCGTTCTTTTTATTTTCCTGTTTGTTTGTAACTACATTTGGAAGCCTGAATTAAATTGTCCTTACTGAAATATACTTTTCTCTCTTGCAAGCACGCGCTTGTTCAGTCATGAGTGTTTGACGGCTGGTTTTTAATTTTCATTTAATAGGAAAGCAATTGTTTTGTGTTTTTACATATTTGGGAACTCACATGACTGGAGTACAGTCATGGATGGTTATAAACTGTTCAGGAAGGACAGGCAGGGCAGAAAAGGTGGGGGAGTAGCACTGTATGTAAGGGAGCAGTATGACTGCTCAGAGCTCCGGTACGAAACTGTGGTAAAACCTGAGTGTCTCTGGATTAAGTTTAGAAGTGTGTGCAACAAGAGTGATGTAGTGGTGGGAGTCTGCTATAGACCACCGGACCAGGGGGATGAGGTGGATGAGGCTTTCTTTCGGCAACTCACGGAAGCTACTAGATCGCATGCCCTGATTCTCATGGGTGACTTTAATTTTCCTGATATCTACTGGGAGAGCAATACAGCGGTGCATAGACAATCCAGGAAATTTTTGGAAAGCGTAGGGGACAATTTCCTGGCGCAAGTGCTAGGGGAGCCAACTGGGGGGGCGCTTTTCTTGACCTGCTGCTCACAAACCGGGTAGAATTAGTGGGGGAAGCAAAAGTGGATGGGAATCTGGGAGGCAGTGACCATGAGTTGGTTGAGTTCAGGATCCTGACGCAGGGAAGAAAGGTAAGCAGCAGGATACGGACCCTGGACTTCAGGAAAGCAGACTTCGACTCCCTCAGGGAACAGATGGCCAGGATCCCCTGGGGGACTAACATGAAGGGGAAGGGAGTCCAGGAGAGCTGGCTGTATTTCAAGGAATCCCTGTTGAGGTTACAGGGACAAACCATCCCGATGAGTCGAAAGAATAGTAAACATGGCAAGCAACCAGCTTGGCTTAATGGTGAAATCCTAGCGGATCTTAAACATAAAAAAGAAGCTTACAAGAAGTGGAAGGTTGGACATATGACCAGGGAAGAGTATAAAAATATTGCTCGGGCATGTAGGAAAGATATCAGGAGGGCCAAATCGCACCTGGAGCTGCAGCTAGCAAGAGATGTCAAGAGTAACAAGAAGGGTTTCTTCAGGTATGTTGGCAACAAGAAGAAAGCCAAGGAAAGTGTGGGCCCCTTACTGAATGAGGGAGGCAACCTAGTGACAGAGGATGTGGAAAAAGCTAATGTACTCAATGCTTTTTTTGCCTCTGTTTTCACTAACAAGGTCAGCTCCCAGACTGCTGCGCTGGGCATCACAGAATGGGGAAGAGATGGCCAGCCCTCTGTGGAGAAAGAGGTGGTTAGGGACTATTTAGAAAAGCTGGACGTGCACAAGTCCATGGGGCCGGACGAGTTACATCCGAGAGTGCTGAAGGAATTGGCGGCTGTGATTGCAGAGCCCTTGGCCATTATCTTTGAAAACTCGTGGCGAACGGGGGAAGTCCCGGATGACTGGAAAAAGGCTAATGTAGTGCCAATCTTTAAAAAAGGGAAGAAGGAAGATCCTGGGAACTACAGGCCAGTCAGCCTCACCTCAGTCCCTGGAAAAATCATGGAGCAGGTCCTCAAAGAATCAATCCTGAAGCACTTACATGAGAGGAAAGTGATCAGGAACAGTCAGCATGGATTCACCAAGGGAAGGTCATGCCTGACTAATCTAATCGCCTTTTATGATGAGATTACTGGTTCTGTGGATGAAGGGAAAGCAGTGGATGTATTGTTTCTTGACTTTAGCAAAGCTTTTGACACGGTCTCCCACAGTATTCTTGTCAGCAAGTTAAGGAAGTATGGGCTGGATGAATGCACTATAAGGTGGGTAGAAAGCTGGCTAGATTGTCGGGCTCAACGGGTAGTGATCAATGGCTCCATGTCTAGTTGGCAGCCGGTGTCAAGTGGAGTGCCCCAGGGGTCGGTCCTGGGGCCGGTTTTGTTCAATATCTTCATAAATGATCTGGAGGATGGTGTGGATTGCACTCTCAGCAAATTTGCAGATGATACTAAACTGGGAGGAGTGGTAGATACGCTGGAGGGGAGGGATAGGATACAGAAGGACCTAGACAAATTGGAGGATTGGGCCAAAAGAAATCTGATGAGGTTCAATAAGGATAAGTGCAGGGTCCTGCACTTAGGATGGAAGAATCCAATGCACCGCTACAGACTAGGGACCGAATGGCTAGGCAGCAGTTCTGCGGAAAAGGACCTAGGGGTGACAGTGGACGAGAAGCTGGATATGAGTCAACAGTGTGCCCTTGTTGCCAAGAAGGCCAATGGCATTTTGGGCTGTATAAGTAGGGGCATAGCGAGCAGATCGAGGGATGTGATCGTTCCCCTCTATTCGACACTGGTGAGGCCTCATCTGGAGTACTGTGTCCAGTTTTGGGCCCCACACTACAAGAAGGATGTGGATAAATTGGAGAGAGTCCAGCGAAGGGCAACAAAAATGATTAGGGGTCTAGAGCACATGACTTATGAAGAGAGGCTGAGGGAGCTGGGATTGTTTAGTCTGCAGAAGAGAAGAATGAGGGGGGATTTGATAGCTGCTTTCAACTACCTGAAAGGGGGTTCCAAAGAGGATGGCTCTAGACTGTTCTCAATGGTAGTAGATGACAGAACGAGGAGTAATGGTCTCAAGTTGCAATGGGGGAGGTTTAGATTGGATATTAGGAAAAACTTTTTCACTAAGAGGGTGGTGAAACACTGGAATGCGTTACCTAGGGAGGTGGTAGAATCTCCTTCCTTAGAGGTTTTTAAGGTCAGGCTTGACAAAGCCCTGGCTGGGATGATTTAACTGGGAATTGGTCCTGCTTCGAGCAGGGGGTTGGACTAGATGACCTTCTGGGGTCCCTTCCAACCCTGATATTCTATGATTCTATGATGAGAGATGGGGATGGATGGAATTAGGTTTAATCCTTTACATTTATCTTGCCCGCTTATGGGTACTCTGTCCCCAGTCCTTCAAACATTTATACATGTGCTTAACTTTAAGCATATTAATAGTTCATTTAAGCACTTACACAGTGCTACAGAAATTAAAATTAAGCATGTGCTAAAGTGTTTGGAGTTTCAGGGCCTTCATTACCTGTATCTGGATAGGGCACTGAAATAGGAGGTATAAAATTTGAGTTTTAGTCCTGCCATTCTGCCACAATATTGCTAGGTAACCTGGGGCAAGTAATTTTTAATTCTCTGTTCTTGGCTTCCACTTCTTCACAAGAAGTCAGTGAGGCCAAAAAATTACCAAGATTCTGAAAAGGACTCAACATTTATATGGCTATCAGGAATATGCAGGGTTGTCACAATTATAAAAACCTTGGAAGGGACATTAAACCTGATGCTTCAGGGTTTAAGCCAGTCTCTAACTAGGAGGAGGAGACCTGATGTGGGAGGCAGACTATCTCACATTTGTCCCCATTAGGATTCTTATGCTTTCTGTAGCATCTGGAGTAGCCTTTGTAAGAGACAGAGTACAGAGAGTTAATGGACCTTGGGTCTGATCTAGTATGGCAATTCATATGTTCCTGTATTTGGTTTGTGAGGAAAAATGGTTAAATTTACCAAAGTTGTGAGTGTATGAAAATCACACTAAATATGTGTAGTAGATATGTTTGTTCAGTTTATAAATTTGCCACTTACTTAAAGAAATGTATATCACATGTGTTGGCAGTTACAGTAATTAAGTTTTCTCTTTTAAGAATTGCCTTGCCAATTAATAAAAATACTGTGCCAATTGTCTTCAGACTTGGGTTGTTTTGTAGATGATGATGATTATCCTGTAATATATTTTACTCCTAAGTAGTAATAGATACTCTCAACCTTAACTCTATCTTAAAGTTTTTGTCTGGAAATTTCCTTCTCAAAATGTATACCTAATGGGTAAATCTACTTTTTGTAAATTCTCAGAAAACTCGTTGTGCATTCAAATGATGATTGCATTAATTTTGGGGAGGATAGGCCGTATTGTTCATAGATTTAAAAAAAGTGGTTGTATCGCTGATTTTATGTGTACAACTAAACTCAACCTTATCTATTAAACATCGATAATTATGGGACTGCAACTCATGATCTCAGGCTGTTTCTCAGATAAATGTACTTTTACAGTTGTAATGAAAGTATATATTTTGATTCATTGTTTTTACTAATTCTCTTTTGATGTGGAAGTTCAGCTGATCTGTTTTTTCATGTGACTTAGTGTCTATGAAGTTCAAATATTGCTCTGAGTACTGTGTAAATTTTCTTTAAAATATTGAGCAATACTCATTTGAAGGGAAGATACAGGGAGAACCACCAGTCTGCAAACCCATTGCAGTTTGAGCTCCAGTGGAAAAAGGTTGAAAATCACTGCGGTGAAAGTTTTAGCCAGTCCTAGCATGCAGTTATTCTTCCCAGATGTTGCTAGGGGGCAGTATTTACTAAGAATATCTTTATTTAGAGTATAGTGGTTTGACTATATACATATGGCAGCATATTTGTTTTAAATTCATGTTTGTGAGGCAAGTATTTTAAACCAGATACATGTTGTTCTCCTTTTGGATCTTCATTTTCCACTTTTGACCTGCTACAGTGGAATAATAAGACATGAAGGAGGGATGCTGAACAATGCAGTAGCTCTCTCTTTGCAATAAAAGCACTGGAGATAATTTATCATAATATTTTTATACTTACCTCTACCCCTTCTTGTTGTAGCATTATATTGTAGAAAATAACAAGGATAATTTCCCCTTCAACTCCTATTGTAATTTCCCTAATAACTACCTACTACTTAAAGATTGTCTGGCCTAATTTTTTGACATATTGGGTAGTTGTCAGGAGTGACATTTGTAGCCAGGTGAGTGTTTTAGGGATAAAGTTTTTTACTATTTGTCATATTTACAGCATGTTAGTGTTTTCTGTTATGTCCAATAGTTTTGTATCTTTCTTTTACTTGTGTGTTGAAAAAATGTGTACACAGCTAAAGCTATGGGTGTTGGTATTTACATTTCTGTGTGTGTAATTTTGAATATATGCAAGTCTACTTGGCTAATACAATTTGATTTTTAAAAAAATTGTGAGTCTGAACTGATCTACTTCCAGTTCTCAATGAAATAATTTATGAACAAGGGGGGCTCAGGTATTTTGCTGTGGTCAATTTCTATCTCAAAAGCAAAAGGTATGTCTACATGGGGATAAAAACCTGCGGCTGGCCTGAGCCAGCTGACTTGGGCTCCTGGGGCTTAGGCAGTGGGGCTGAATAATTGCTGTGTGGATATTCGGACTCAGGCTGGAGCCCAAGCTCTGGGACTCCGTGAGGGTGGAGAGTCCCAGAGTTCAGGCTGCAGCCCAAGCATGAATGTTTACACAACAATTTTTGGTCCACAGCCCAAGCCCCACTAGCCTGAGTCAGCTGACCCAGGTCAGCCACGTCCATGCCATGGAGCTTTAATCTCCATGTAGATATACCTAAAGACAAAGCATTCAGCATATCTGGAGTCGTCTTTTCTAGTGGATATACTGCACATTTTTGCATGTGAACAAATTTTTACAAACGTAATGGCAGAGCAAAAGCACTATTGCAGGCTTTTCAAATGGTAGTGGGGAATAGTGAAGTTGCTGATGGAATGCTTTACAAAAATACACGTGTGGAAGTAGCTTGTGCTGGTGTATCCCATCAACAATGGTAGAGGAATTTTTACTATCAGAAACGGAACCTTTCTGTATAGTGAGGTCCATTCATAAAGACCTGTGTGAATGCTGAAAATACTGGCAAGTTTAGTCATCTCAGCTTTTCTGCTGCTGTTATGAATAGTTGGTTAGAAGAAAGGTACACATAGAGTAGCTATTATAATAAATTTTGGAGAGCTCTATGCCAAGGAGTACTGCAACAGACATACATTCATCAGTCTGACCCAGTTAAGAGTGTATTTAATACAAAAAACACACTACTGCAATATTAAGCTTGTTCATTTAGTCACTAGACATAAGGAAATGCAAAATGAAGGTTCATTAGCAGCACTAACTTGTGCATTTCATGACATAAAAAGTAATATACTAAGCTATACATTTAACTAACTAAAAAGAACCTCTCCAGAAATGGTAAATACTGTATATGTACAGTTCAGTTGAATTAAATTTGATACTGGATTTTTAACTTTTGCATTCCTGACTTGCAGTGACTTTCTGTGCAACTTCAACATAGTATCCACATAGATTTTTGCCTTTAATTTTCTTAGTATTTTCTTTAAAATTAAGAATTATGCTTGAAGTGGCATAAGCACTTAAACTGTCCCAGTTACTGAAGAGGGCATACCTTTTTAACTGCCTTTCATATTTACAGTGCCATACATGCATAACGTAAACTGTTCGAAAGCCTTACAGTAGCATAAAGTTTTTACGGCCCAGAGAGCCCTTAAGCTCCTCATAACAGGATAAGTGCCTATGCCACCTCAAATCCTTCACATGACATAAACATTAGGCATAAGCACCTAAACTGCTAAATGCATACAATACATCGATAAGTGCTTTAAGTCCTTAAGGCTGAATTGTACCTATTGCCTTTCATTGAAAAATGTTCACTTGGTACATTAGGATCACATTTAATAGATGTCCATACGGGGGGGGTGGGAAGGGGAAGCAGATATGCCCAGTGCTCTTCTCAATAAGTGTGAATACCCACATCTTGCTGAATGTCCTACCGCAAGGAACAATTTCCTGTTGTTCATAACTTCATTATCTAAACTGTTTGGTTTTTCATACTTGGCTATGTACTCTTCAATGAAGATTCATTGAATGCCAACTTTCAGATGTCCAAGATCAGTCATTTTTGAGTTATCTGTATGTATAAGTGGGATGGGAACTGTGATCATTTAATCAAACAAGGCTTTGGTTTTTTAATTTTCATGAAACTTAAAAGTGGCTGAGACGATTCTGCTCAGCCTTTTAAGCAAAGGAAAATTCAGCCCCAAACGTGAAGTTCTGTATAAGTTACATTTATGTGAAAATGGTCTTATCACTGAAACTTGAAATGCTATACAGCTTTAAATGTAATAGAAAATCAACCTTGACAAGGCCTTCAGCACATAACAAATGTGTTTTTTATCCCTTCTCTTTCTCTTGTAGCTGTATGCTATTCCTTGGTTTCTCACAATGTTTACACGTGAGTATATTTTTTTTCTTTGGTTAAATATCAACACTGTATGTTTAACTTCTCCCATTTTTCCATAGAATATACATTTCAGTTTAAAAGGGAAGAATATAGACCCTTCACTCCTAGATGGCTAGTTCAGATTCACCCCAGGTTAACTGGAGTCCACAGGGACTTTGGTTTTGTACACTGAAAACCAGTCTTTTCAGTTCCATGCATCTATGAGAAAACTGGCCTCTTCCAGCTTTTGGGAGGGAGGAACCTCCCATTTCAGAGATCTGTTACATGTTCCAGGCTTCCCCTAGTTGTAATTTGTATCCTCCATGAACTTATTTAATTATTTTTGAACCAAGTTATACATCCCAATATCCATGGCAATGAATTCACTGCATTATGTCAAGAAGTACTGCCCTATGTTTGTTTTAAAGCTTCTGCCTACTAATTTAATCAGGTGATCCCTCGTTTTGTTTTATGTGAAGAGGTAACACTTCCCTATTCACTTTCTCCATACTGTTCCTGATTTTATAGACCTCTGTTGTGTCATACTCTATATAGATTCCATGGCAACTGGTACTTTTTCTTATTCCTGAAACCAGGGATCAGTACTGAAGGAGGAAGCCCTTACGTAGACAGAAAATCTTCATATATAATTTGTCACATTTTAAAAAAAGTAGAGCCAATTTTTTGAGGTGAGAAAATGATAGTGACTTTGTTGGGTTAAAGGCCAGCATATGCAAATACACCTTAATTGTATAAACCAATACTTTACTATTGCACAGATCTGTTACTACCCTACCATGATTTTATGTTGTTCCTTGGACAAAAGGAGTATTGTACCTGAGTAAGGTTAAATGATAGATGATTCTATATGGAGATAATGCATTATTTCAATTGTAAAGTAGGAATAATCCATTATACTTCCTCTTCCCCTCTGAGATATGGTTTCCGATTTCATATCAGATGGCATTGGAGTTAATTAAAAAAATAATTGATCAGTTTTCCTATTAGGAAAAGAATGTAAGTTTTATATACTGATGAAATATCAGAGAGTTAAAGATTGCCTGTGCAATAAAGCAGTGTTGTCTATTGACTACTGTTGGTCCATTCAGTTAAACCTTTTGTGAGCATAGCAATTCTACCCATTTTTCCTGTATTCACAAATAGTTTTAAAAAAAGATTATTTAAGCATGCTGGATAGGATAAAGTCATCTGGAGTATTTTATGTGCAGATTGCCATTAGTCCTTTTTTTCCTGAAAGAAAAGGTTGTTCTTCGAGTGCTTGTTCACGTCCATTCCACATTAGGTGTGCGCGCGCTGCATTCACGAGCGTCAGAAACTTTTTCCCTTAGCAGCTCCTGGCCGGCCACCTGCGTGGTGCCACTGCACCTCGCATATATACGCCCGCCGGCCCGACCCCCTCCAGTTCCTTCTTATGGTCCGTGGCGGCACTGGAACAAGTTTTTTTTTTTTTTTTTTTTTTCTCTCTCTCTCGTAGAAGAGCAGTCCCTCAGCCTTTAGAGTAGCTGTTATCAGTTCGTTTACATATAGATTGTGAACACTTAAGTGATTAGGTGCTTGGAGGCCTCCAGCACCGGCCGGGGGGCATGTCACAAGCCCACGGCTTCAAAGCTTGTGCCACATGCCGCAAACCTATGCCAATTAGTGACCCCCACGACTCATGTCTACGTTGCCTGGGGGACGGACATCAAACTGAAAGGTGTAGGATTAGCAAGGCGTTCAAGCCAAGGACAAGGAAAGAAAGAGACTTTCGCCTAAAACAACTGTTGATGGAGGTCGCACTTCAGCCGCCGGGCCCGGAGCGCCTAACACTGGCTCAGGCTTCCTTGGTGCGTAGTGCCCTGGAGCCGTCAGGAGACCCAGCACTGGCGAAGCAACGTAAACTGTTGGCCCCGGAGTGCCAGGCTAGGCCCCGGCATTGATCGTCCTCCCCGGTGCGGCCCCCGGCGCAGCCTAAAGGAAGGCGTGGTCGTTCCCCGCACAGGAGGCTGGTGCCTCCCAAGGCACCGAGCACTGACAAGAGCGGGAAGGCCGCGGTACTGGCGCTGACACAGGCGGTTCCGGCGGCACAAGCCCCACTGAGCCCAGACCTAAGTGAGCTCAGTGCGGACAATGGGCTCAAGGGCATAACAGATCAGCCCTCTACGCGTGGCACCTTTGAGGCCGCAAAGAACCTCATCGAGCATTCGGTGGCGAGCCCCCTCCTGTATGGGGAGAACCCTCTGGCACCCATTCCTCGGGCACCGTCGAGGGGTAGGCCGGCAACGGTGTGCCGCTCGAAGACACCGTCACGGCACTGCTCCTGCAGTTGGTCCTGGTCGAGCTCCGACTCCGCAGACTCTCACTTGTCAGTGGCCCAGAAGGAGGTTGCAGCACCGTCAGTGGATCAACGTGAAGAAGCGCCAGGAAGGGCACACCGCTCTCCGGCACCACCCAGAGACCAGCCCCAGGAGGAGTTGAGACTGCCCTCGCCAGAGGTCTCCCACAGATGGTCCCAGTCCAGGGAACGCCGGTCCCAGTCCAGATCCCAGTCCCGGGGGTACCAGTACTGCTCCTGATCCTGCTCAGCCAGGAGCCACTCGTTCTCCCACCGGCGCAGATCGTTGGCACGGCCATGGCCTTCGCGATCAGCGTCGCCACAGTCCGGTGCCGGCTCCGGCCGCTATAGCTACCTGTACCGGGGCCCGGACAGCAGAGACCCTCAGGGGAGCTGGTAAGCTCAATGGGGGCCGCCAGGCCATTGGCCCTTCTGGACCCCCTGGGCCTATCAGGAGCACCAAGGGGCCCCGTCCAGGGCAAGTGATTTGGTGCAGCGGTCCCGGTCCCCGCACCGACGCCAGACAATGCCGGGGGCAACAGTATCCAGGCCTCCAGCATCTCCCTAGCGTAGACCGGAGAGTCTGACTCCGAGCCCGGTGCTGTCCCATGGACTCCCGCCCCAGCCTGAGCTGGGGGCCCCTGCCCCAGGAGATGGGGAGCAGGAGGACTAACCAGAGGGGATCGAGCAGCAGCTAACCTCCTCGTCTTCCCCCGATGAGGCAATGGCCAGTACAGAGGTATCTGTCAATAGACCATAGAGCCCACCAGGAACTTCTGTGCAGAGTTGCCCAAAATTTGGGGTTGCAGGCCGAGGAGATGGTTGAGCAGGAGGACCCATGGTGGACATTTTGATCCCCAAAGGGCCATCCAGAATAGCACTCCCGCTCATTAAGACCATTCAGTCTAACTATAAGACTATATGGCAGACCCCGGCCTCCAGCGCTCCAACGGCTAAAGGAGTGGAGCATAAATACTTTGCCCCATCTAAGGACTATGAGTTCCTGTTCTGCCACAGGAGTCCCATGCTCCCTAGTGGTTTCGGCGGTGAACGAAAGGGAGCGCCATGGACAGCAGGCCTCGGCCCCTAAGGCCAAGGAGGTAAAACCCCTGGACCTTTTTGGTAGAAAGGTGTACTCATCTGGGGGCCTTCAGTTAAGGATTGCTAACCAGCAGGCCATCCTCAACAGGCACAATTTCAACTTCTGAGCGGCTGTGGGGAAGTTTAAGGACAACCTCCCGCAAGGTTCCCAACAGGAATTCACGGCCCTGGTGGACGAAGGCAAGGCAGTAGCCAAGACCTCTCTCCAGGCCTCCCTGGATTCGGCAGACACGGCGGCTAGAACAATCCCCTCAGGGGTGGTCATGAGGCGCTCTGCGTGGCTCCAGGAGTCAGGCTGCCCCACGAGGTCCAGAATACGCGAGGCTACATATTCGAAGGGTCTGGGCTCTTCTCAGACCAGACAGACGCGAGGCTGCATAGCCTCAAGGACTCGCGGGCTACGCTCAAGTCGCTGGGTATGCACACCCCAGCGACCCAGAGGAAGCCCTTTAAGCCATAGCCCCCCCCTCAACGCCAGTACCAGCCTGGCCATAGGCATGAGCCTTACCGTAGGCGAGGCAGGGATAACAGGCGATGGCGCAACAACAATAATAACAATAATGCGCCGGGCCAGAACCAAGGCCAGCACAAACCCTAGCCGGGCACTAAGCCAGGCTTTTGAAGGTGTGCTCGACGACAGCATACCAGACCAGTCACCGGATCCATCCCTTTGTTTCCTGAACTGCCTGTCCCGTTTCTCCCATGCATGGTCCACCATTACGTAGGACCGTTGGGTCTTACGCACGGTGCGGAACGGGTACTCGCTGCAGTTTGCCTTCCTCCTCCCCTCCGACCCCCCCTTCCCTGTCCCTCTTCAGGGACACCTCTCACGAGCATCTCCTAGAGGAGGAAGTCCGCTCGCTGCTATGGGTGGGGGCGGTAGAGGCAGTGCCTCACGGCCTAAGGGGAAAAGGGTTCTACTCCCGATACTTCCTCATCCCCAAGGCCAAAGGGGGCCTTCGCCCAATCCTAAACCTGCACGGGCTCAACAAATTCCTGGTCAAGGCCTGGTTCCACATGGTCTCTCTGGGCACCATCATCCGTTCCCTGGATCCGGGGGACTGATAAGCCGCCCTCGAAGTGAAGGACGCATACTGTCATATCGCCATTTTCCCAGCACATCGGCGGTTCCTACGCTTCACCGTGGGCCAAGAACATTATCAGTTCTCCCGTTCGGTCTAGCCCCAAGCGTGTTCACGAAGTGCATGGCGGTGGTGGTGGCCTTCTTACGGAGGCAGAGAATCCGGGTGTACCCGTACCTTGACGATTGGCTCCTGGCGGGCCAATCCGAGGTGGAGGTGCAGGGCCATGTGGAGGTGGCCCTGAGATTGTTCCGCGAGCTGGGGCTCCTGGTCAACGTCCCCAAGTCCACGCTCGTACTCACGCAGAGAGTGGAATTTGTAGGGGCGGTCCTGGACGGGGTGCAAGCCAGGGCAAACCTTCTGGTATCCCAATTCCGGGCTATCCAACAAGCAGTGGCCTCCCTGCGCCAGTTTCCAACAATAATGGCCAGGTGCTGCTGGTCCACATGGCAGCATGCACGCACGTGGTCAGGCATGCCAGACTGAGACTCAGGACTCTGCAGGCGTGGCTCACTCAGGTGTACCGCCCAGGCAGGGGCCCCCTGGACTTGGTAGTGACAGCCCCAAGGGATGTGCTGGACTCCCTGCTGTGGTGGCAGTCCCAACCTGTGGTTTGCAAAGGAAACCCCTTTGCTGCCCCACTTCCGGACCTGACGCTGGTGTGGATGGGGGGGCTCACCTGGAGGACCTCATGACGCTGGGGTTGTGGTCCGAGGCAGAGCGGTCGCTCCATTTCAACTTGAAGGAGCTCAGGGCGGTTCGTCTCACCTGCCAGATCTTTCACGCCACTCTGAGTGGTCACAGCATAACAGTTCTGACAGACAACACTACTGCCATGTTTTACATAAACAGGCAGGGCGGGGCTCCTTCCTCGCCACTCTGTCGCGAGGCTCTCCTCCTCTAGGACCTTTGCATAGCCCATGCGATTCACCTCGAGACGTCCTATCTCCCTGGGGTGCGAATGAGCTGGCGGACTCCCTCAGCAGGTTGTATCACATGCACGAGTGGATGCTCAGGGCGGACGTGGTGCTTTCACTCTTCTGCAGGTGGGGGTTTCCCCGGGTAGATCTGTTTGCCACCAGGGCCAATGCCCGGTGCCCATGGTTTTGCTCATTCCAGGGCCGCAGCCCGGGCTCACTTGCGGACACGTTTGCAATCCCGTGGAGAGGGGGCTTGATGTATGCCTTCTCCCAGCTCCCCTTGGTGCACAAGGTCCTACTCAAGGTGCGCAGGGACAGGGTGGCGGTGATCCTCATAGCCCCAGCTTGGGCCTGCCAACACTGGTACACATCGCTCCTAGAGCTGTCGGTGGAGGCCCCAGTAGTGCTGCCCCTACACCAGGGCCTCATTACACAGGACGGCGGGCGGCTTTTCTCCACCCCGACCTGCAGTCACTGCATCTGATGGCTTGGAGGCTCTGTGGCTAAATGCCCTGGAGAGCCAGTGCTCCCTTCCAGTGCAGCAGATTCTGCTTGGCAGTAGAAAGCCCTCTACCCAGGGTGGCCTACAAGGCCAAGTGGAAAAGGTTCTTGTGTTGGTGTGAATGCCGACAGGTGCAGCCGGGCCAGGCCCTGGTGCAAGCCATTCTGGAGTACCTCCTGCATCTCAAGCAGCAAGGGCTAGCCCCGACTTCACTCAGAGTGCACCTGGCAGCCATCTCCGCCTTCCATCCAGGGTTCTCGGGGGGCTCGGTGTTTTCCCACCCAATGGTGGGGCGGTTCCTTAAAGGGTTGGAGAGGGTGTTCCCGTACTCCCACCCCCCAGTCCCTCCATGGAACCTTAACCTGGTCCTTTCTTAACTCATGGGACCCCCTTTCGAGTCCCTCACTACCTGTTTCTCTCCTCCACCTTTCTTGGAAGGTGACGTTTATGGTTGCCATTACCTTGGCCAGAAGGGTGTCCGAACTGACGGCCCTCACCTCTGAGCCACCATATACAGTATTTCACAAGGACAAGGTGCAGCTCCGGCCGCACCCCAAGTTCCTCCCTAAGGTGGTCTCCCAATTCCATCTGGGCCAGGACATTTGTCTGCCGGTGTTCTTCCCGAAACCCCATACGGACCTGAGTCACTGCAGCTAGTGCACCCTGGATGTGCGTCGAGTGCTGGCGTTCTATTTTGAGCGCACCAAACCCTTTCACAAATCCGCACAGCTGTTTGTGGCTGTAGCCGAGAGGGTAAAAGGCCTCCCAGTGACAGCGCAGCAGTTTTCATCTTGGATTACAAGCTGCATCCAGGCGTGCTATGAGCTCGCAGGTGTTCCGGCCCCGGCGGTCACGGCCCACTCGACCAGGGCGCAGGCGGCTTCCACGGCATTCCTGGCACAGGTCCTGATCCAGGAGATCTGCAGAGCAGCCACCTGGTCCTCGGTGAACACCTTCATGACCCACTATGTGGTCAACCAGCAGGCCAGAGACGCGGCAGTTGGCAGAGCGGTCCTCCGAGCAGTTGTTCCATGACTCCTACCCTCCTCCAGAGGTAAGCTTGTAATTCACCTAATGTGGAATGGACGTGAACAAGCAGTCGAAGAAGAAAAAAACATTACTTACTTTCTCGTAACTGTTGTTCTTCAAGATGTGTTATTCACATCCATTCCACCACCCACCCTCCTACCCCTCTGTCGGAGTCGCTGGCAAGAAGGAACTGGAGGGGGTCGGGCCGGCGGGGGTATATATGCACGGCGCAGTGGCGCCACTCGGGGGGTCCACCGGCCCGACGGGAGCCGCTAAGGGGAAAAGTTTCCAACACTCGTGCACGCAGTGTGCACACACCTAATGTGGAATGGACGTGAACAATACATCTTGAAGAATAACAGTTACGAGAAAGTAAGTAACCGTTTGTTTTCAAAGGAGAAAAATCCCTTCTGAAAGCTCAATCAGCTAAGAAGCATTGCATACATTTGTTTTTCACTCTCACCCTTCCCCCCACCTCCAGTAGTATACTCATGCATAATTACAGATTGTTCCAAAAGAGAAAGAAATATCACTAAAGTGTGTACTTAGCACCAGAAAAGAAAATAATCCACAGAAGTAGATATTTAATATTGAAACAAAGTGTTGATTGCCATAGGGAGTAATAAATATACATATGAAAACAAATCTGAGGCTAAGCAAGTTTAGTCTCGTTTGTTCCCAAATTAAAAAGCAGTAACTTTGAGGCAACAATAAAACTTATAGAAGGTTAGTCATGTATATTTTTAAACCTTAACATTGTGTGTTATAATTAATATTTTGTTGCCCGTGCCACCTTGCAGATGTCTTTCCACTGCACAAGATTTTTCATCTGTGGGATACATTACTGCTTGGCAATTCTTCCTTCCCATTCTGTATTGGAGTGGCTATTCTGCAACAGCTGCGGGACCGGCTTCTGGCTAATGGATTCAATGAATGCATTCTGCTCTTTTCAGATTTACCAGGTATATAAATGGCAATTTTTTTTTCTTTTCTGGTGTCCTATTTTTAAGCATTCTGTTGAACATATTTATGTTTATGTCAAATATTTTATAGGTTTGGAAAATTAGGCTTATGTGAACCTATGATAGTGTTTGGGGCCTGGATCACAGCCCACTGAAGTCAAGAAAGTCTCCATTGTCTTCACTGGTGCTTGGGTAACGTCCATTATCAGGGTTCAAGTAAAGCATGGAGAACTCAATCAACTTTAGAATAATTTAAAATAATTAATGAATTGAAAAATTTGAATCACTGGTTGACATACCACAAACAGGAAGTGGTGCAGTTAGTCAAATTGATCCTCAATGAATTACTCGTTCAGATTTGCTCCGTATGCTATTACTATGGTTATCTCATTATATGATGATAGCTCTATCCTTCCCTATCCTTCTCTATCCCTTGGGAGTACATTTCTTGCTACAGAAGCAGTCACTAGAGCAGAAATACAAAAAGTTGTTTAAAAGCCAATAAAGAAGCACTGTTTAAAGCAGTCTGCACTTGAAATTCAAAACTTATAAGAGACTGTTTACATAAAAGGTTTCAGAGTAGCAGCCGTGTTAGTCTGTATTTGCAAAAAGAAAAGGAGTACGTGTGACACCTTAGAGACTAACAAATTTATTTGAGCATAAGCTTTCGTGAGCTACAGCCATAAAAGTGCAGGCTGCTTCAGGTTCCTTTAGCCACTGGTCAGCAACTCTGCCATCTTATTCAGTGGATACTGATGTGACTTAGCTCTGTACAAACTTGTGTCTCCTGAAAATATAATAGTCCAGCATGAGGCTTCAACCTTACTTGTGAGCAAAAGCGTTACTGGTTAATAAAAAAACATTTGAATTAAATAAGCTTAAGTAGACTGGAAGATGCATTTCCATGCACTTGTGTTTAATCAACATTCAGATAGCTCACTGAACATGTAAAACACTACACTTCATAATTATACATTGTTATTTCTTTGGCACAGCAATTTGCTTTAATAGCATCACCCCAATTTTACCACTATGTTCAGTGGTAAAAGAAAAAACAAACCTTTTTTGATTCAGCAAGACACACACAAGTTAAAACTAAATAATCTTGTCTCCATAATCAGTCATTTCTAGACTCCCCTCCTTCCTTATTCAGTAAAATATATTTTATTGTTGATTCTCTGTTAATTTTGTCATATATACCCCAGTCCTATAAACAGAAACATGCTTAAAACTTTACTACTGTGAGTAAATTAAATCAGTGGGACTACCCCCAGTAATAAGATTAAGCAAATTCATAAGTATTTACAGGATCAGGGCTTTAAGATGCTAAACTTCTCAAAACAGGGAGCTGCAGGTTAAATAAAAATTGTGGGTTCTTTTTTTTGTAAAGAAACAAGAACAAAATGAGATTTTATGTAAACCTTAATTTAATTTGATATCCTGTTCCATATTGTATTTTAATTTCCTTCTGCATTCTTGGTCAATTCAAATGCCTTTCTTAAAGTTCAAGAATATCCTTTGAAGTTCTGGAAGGTGTGGGCCAGTTCAGAGGATCTCCTTCTCCCATTCCATGGCTGTTTGGCTAAATGCTTTGGCTAGAGCTCAGTTGAAAAATATTATAGTTATTTTCTTGCCCAGGTCATTTCTCCTGATTTATTTCCCTGAGTGTATCTTAATTATGTAGTTCAATTAATCTTAAGCCAAATAAATTGTTTTTATGTTCTTATAGGTGTACTGTACATTGTAGTAGCATTGTGTATGAATAAGAAGTTATTAGCTTTCATAGTGCTGTAGACTTGAAATATGCTTATGACTCTTTTTATGATAACCATTTTCAAATTATAGAGTATTGTAAGGAATTTTGAAGATTTAAAGTACGATATACTGAAGTATTGTTTAATCTTATGGTGTATGACCCTGAAATTATTTAGGATTATTGTGATTTATTTTGTGTGGTGCAAGAGTTCCAGAAACCATAAATATGTCATGTTCAAAGCACTTTCAAAACGTTATTAATTTTATAATAAAATATTTGATACGTCAAGTAAGAACGCTGTCCACCACACCCTGTGTTAGAACACATTAAATGTAGACCACACCAGGAATTACTAGTTGGCTTTCTATTCAGAGAAATAGTGAGTCACCAATGTATGTATACTGAAAAAAAAGAGAGACACTATATGAAATATCTGACCCTGTTTTTTGAAGATTGAAAACACATATTTAGAACCATAATATGTGAAGAGCTCCATTGATAGTAACTGTTGCAGAAAATCGTTGGTGCTCCAAAGATGCCAGTAAGAGTGCTTCTGACCTTTCTTAATGACCTGCATCACAGAATGGGGTACATTCAACAAATATCTTTACAGTTCTTTTGTTTACACCGTCTTAGCTGCTTATTTATGAAAACATGTCTATTTGCATGTGTGTAATAGAATACAACTTCAACTTCAGCCATGTCTGCCCATACTTAATTTTGCCTCAAGCTGCCATGAATGCCCGTGAGCCTTGTCATAGTTCACTGACTGTCAATATGGTAATGTTAATAAATATTAATTATGACATACACTGCTTTTAGCGAGGTTATCACATTATACCAAGCTATTTGTTAACAGAGTTTTTTTTATTAATTTTTCCTATGTTACTGGAGGAATCAAATTGCAGTAGCATGATAATATGCTAGGTAATCTCTGAGAAGCATTTTAAAAGGAGGTATAGGTGATAACAAATGCAGGTTGTATGAGTTGGGGGTTTTGTGCCATAGAAAATATTGTAGGTAATAACACAGTATAGATCAGAGTTCTGACGTGAATTCAAAATGCAACCCAAATTGGCGTCTTGGAAAAAAAACAGTAAGATAATCATAAAGTAAGACAATATCAGCATTATTTGGAAATAAAATACACCATTAGTGTAGCTAAAAGTGAAATAATCAATATCTTCTCTTAACATATAATGATTATGGTTATATGTCTGACTTTCCTACATAAATCTTATTTTTGGTTTAAAGGAGTAGCCTGATTATGCTCTTAGTCATCTGTATGCCCCAAGCAGGGTTTTCACTATTTTGATTGAAATACCCTTTATGCCATGGCTGAAATTTTTCTGAGACTAATTCATAGACAGCTTTCACCTAAAACTGCGTCACTCTGAGAAAAAAATTACACTGTTGAAAACATCTGCAATAATTTCTAAAATCAGTTGTTACTCAGCAGCCTAAAATTCCTGTGGTTTTAAATTTGCTGCATACCTGAATGGATTATCTCAGGCTGCCAGTGAAAATGACTTGTTTTCCAGTCTAAGTCTATTTTATTGCTCCTCAAAATTGTAAGATTATAGTTTTTTAACATTTTCTTGTTTATAATTTAAATAAAAGCTCACTGACTTCTCAAAATCTGTATATTAATAACAAAGGGCCACATATTCTATCCGGTGCACTGGTAATTATATACTCACAGGGTTAGAAGGGACCTCAAGGGTCATCTAGTCTAACCCCCAAGAGCAGAAGCCACCTTCCCCAGGCCACTGAGTAATAATGCAGTTTCCATAGCTGTTTGGGAAAGTTAACAATGCCAGTAAAAGGAGGGGCATATGTAATGCCATCCTATGTGTGAGATGGGATCCCTGGGGCGCAATCTGGAACTGGGGTACTGCAGTGCCCTCTTAACTCTCCAGCCTGGGCTGTCTCTCACAACGCTTTGCTAGTGACAAGCAGCAAACCCCTCCAGGTGCTGTTATCACTCAGTACAACGGGACGTGGAGCCCGACACACTGCTAAATTGCATGAATGCTCCCTGAACCACTCATGAATCATACAGTAAAAGGTACCAGCAAATCTCCCAAGCCCCCAGCCTTGCACCCCAGAACTGTACCATTTTGCCCTGGTTAGAAGCCTGACCAGTGTACGTTCATTACCCAGTCCGTCCCTACCTCCACGTGGAGGGGGACACACACTAGCTTTTGTAAACTGAGCTGAGATTTCCTAAGCACTTCAACCAAAACACACTGTTTTAGGTAAAATATAAAACAGATTTATTAACTACAGAAAGATAGCTTTTAAGTGATTATAGTGGTAGGCACAAAAGGTCAGAGATAATTATCAAAGAAACTGAAAGGTAAGCATGCAGTCTAAATCCTAACCCTGATTAGACTAAGCAGTATTCGGATCAAGCAGTTTTTCCTACACCTTAATACACAGGTTTTCCTTTTAACCTTGGGGCCAATCTTCAGTGTAGGTGGGGGAAAAGAAAGGTAAAAGCATGATGCCACTGTCCCCTATGATATATCCTCAGTCCAGGTGCCTGGAAAACACTAGCCCAGAAATGTCCTGGTGTGCTTTGCTGAGTCAGAGTTGAACAGTCCCCCATTGTGTGGTGCTTGTGCAACTCTCTTACAGAACTATAAATCCCTTGCTTACAACACCCCTTCTGTTTAATGGTGGTTTAACACCCACCTGCGTGTAGATCACTTCCTTTGTTGTCACTAGAGAACTAGCAGTGGACAGCTCCCAAATTTACAACATATTTCAATAACAATCATATAGCAAAGTTTCATGACTTCATACATGCTAACAATATACATATTTTAACAGAATAATGGATTTCAGCAGAGCATGACCTTTCATATGATATCTTACATAGCATGTTTCATATGAAATATTATACCCATATATAAATGATGGATATGGGCATTACAGGGTGCTACTCTGTGGTACAGCATGTCACCATATGATACTAGAAAATTATCTTGAAAACTTTTTACAAAGGCAGTGACTTTCTTGATGTGTTGGCTGTGTGTTTTTTCCTATGATGGACAGTGCTTGGTATTTTCTGGGAGATCTCTTTATACCTGAATTTAACAATCTGCCAAGAATAATTTTGGGGACAGAATATTCATCCAAAGTTATCAAACCATTTTATGCAATTTATATCACATGGCTTCATAGTAAAGTTAACCTTTATGAGCAAGAGAGAAACAGGCTAATTAAAAATACTTACTTTAATTTTGGAAACATACCACCAGTAAATCACATTTTAGGGTTTGATTTTCTTATTTGGTAATCCATCTTTGTAAATGCATTAAGTGTTTGTTTCTAACAGTCATTTAAAATTGACTCTATATGAAGGGAGTGTTTCCCCTGTAAAGGTTTAAAAAAAAGTCAGATTTCATCCCGCTATATTTTCTTCTAAAAATGACTGTTGCTCTTTTGTTTGTCTGTAAGCTTTCAGTTCTTGCAGCTGTCAAGCTGTTTATATCACATTACTCAAACAATACCTATAGTAAAACCATTAAGATGCCACAGCACTGAGAGAGCCTGTATTATGTAATATCACAGTTTGTTAAAGTTTTGAATCCTGCGTCTGACAGCACTGTACTCTAAGCTAAACTATCTGAACACAAATCTTACTAATGGAACCCATAATATTACAATGTTTACCTCAAGACAAGAAAAAATTAACATGTTGGAAATAGCCCTACACAAATATTTGGCATTGTTGTAAAGATAGGTGCTAGCCATATTCTTGACTAGGACAGTACATCTTTGTTGTCAAAACACATTTCATTGGCCCATGAATTCCTTGTCTTGTAACCAACAAGCAGCATCCCAAGCTCATTGTTATCCATCCCCTTTTCCTATACTTGCATGCATGCATGTCTCGCATTTTGGGGAGACCTGTCTCCTACAGTTTCTGACAACTCTGTCAGTTTATCAGGGTTTCTCTCTCATTCTCTAACTTTCCATGCCTATAACTGTAGGTGGGACACAAACTAGTGCATCCGATGAAGTGAGCTGTAGCTCACGAAAACTTATGCTCAGATAAAATTGTTAGTCTCTAAGGTGCCACAAGTACTCCTTTTCTTTTTGCGAATACAGACTAACATGGCTGCTACTCTGAAACCTGTAGATATGAATATGCTGCTTAGTTCAAGGTGGACTTTTATTTTCTGAGCAAGTCAGTCATGTTATTGATAAGACTTGTAATTAACTTTAGTATTACAGTTTTGTAGGAGCAGCAAATTTGTGGCCAATCAATAGCCACTTCACATTCTTTGGTAACCTATGCAGTTTTAGCATAATAGTAATTTCCTCTTATGTTAGTAATTTGTATTACAAGTTTCTGACAAGATACAGATTTTTTTTTTGAACTATCTATAATGAGGTGCCAGTACCATGTATCCTGATTGGAATATCTAGCTTTAAAAGGATACTGACAAGGCTGGTACAATATATATAAAATTATATTAACTTGTTTAACTTTATGGGAATGTTTATGCATATTACGTTGTCTTTCTGTCTACTCTAATTCTTGCTTTCAGAAAGAGCATACAAATATGCAAAAGTCCTCTTCTCTTTTTGTGAGACTTGTGTAACACAGGTCCACGGGTTTCTTATTCATTCCAATAATGTAAGCACCAGAAAAACGTCAATTGACCAAAAAGCAAAGCCAACCTTTCAGCTGCAAACTTTGTTTTGTTTGTAGAATGTGAGAATTGGAGATTTAGAACAGTTCATTCCAGCACATCCAATGGTGTGTGTGCACAAGGAGACAGAGATAAGGTTGTACAGATAAACACAGCTTTGGCATTTGTCACTTCAGAGTGCTTAACTGTGAACCCTTAACATTGGTGTGATGGATTTGGAGTTGCCTGTAATTTATTACTACTGTATCTTGGCCAGGTTACTATTCTTTACTGCATATGCATATATTGAGTTATCTCACTAGCAGACACAAGGCCTAAAATTGAAGGGGGTGCACTCAGAGAGAGACCGAAGAAGGGGCAAAGGTTCAGCTAGCCCTGAATCATGACAATAGGTTATTCCTCCAGAAACTGAGTTATTCGAATATTAAAAATTTGTTGTAGTTAAAGCTGCTGACTGTTCAAAAATTGACTTACCATAGATGCACTACCAGTGGTGGTAAGGGTCGAATAAACACCTAGATAGATCTCACAGCTCTAAAAGAACCCAAATACTAAAAAAAACTATGGAAATTCTAAACCGAGGTTACATAAACAATTCTGACATGCACATTTTCACTGACGGAACCAGAACTAACTGCTAAAGATACTTGCACATCAGAGCTTGGGTCTGCTGGATGCACACCTTGAGGTGAGAATCTCTCCCTTTTGGTGAGCCACCTAACTTCTAATTCCCTGTCTCCCGGGACATGCTTTGCTCACCCCTATCCATGACCCATTCAGCTCTAACTGCGGAAGTCTGTCAAAGGCACAGACGGCTATCCAATGCCCAGCTCCCATTGAGTTTGTGGCAGATGAGTGTCTAACTTTCTTTTGTGCCTTTTGAAAATTTCCCCAATAACAATTAAGATATTAATTGTGAGGTAATTAAAATGCAATGCTCTAAGCAGCTAGTGTAGCTCTAGTTAATAACAGTGAAGATTATTAATGTTTTATATTACTAAATGCCTGTATATTGTAGAGAAATGTGCATATGTGAGAATTTTGAAGTTTGTAGAGTATTTAACTTTAAAGTTAGGGGTTGAAGGATCGTGACAGTATTTTTACCTTTTTTAAAAGGGCTTATTTCAACTTTTTATACTACATTTTTGAAAAATCTTTAAAAATTTCGTCCTTTAGATTCAGGGGCTAAGGGAAGAGGAGGTTAGAACAAGTCTTTTAATAATGAAGCCCTTGTAACACCTTAACTATGCAGTCACGACAGGCATCTCCGAAATAATGTTCCCAAGCTAAAGAAATTTGCCTCTTGTGCAAAACATTTTGCAAGGTGATTGTCACAGAGTTAGTGGGGCTATCCTGCTGTACCAAATGACTGTATACCTGTGAAGAAAAAAACAATTTTGGACTCTGTCAAATACATACACATACAGTAGCCATGGTATTATACTATACTTTGGTAGTTTCATATAAAAAATTAGATTGAAAATACCATAAGACAACAACAAACAATGCTGCATTCTTTATTTTTCCATTTCAAGAAGAAGAAACAGTCTGGATTGACATTTGTGGAAACATCTTGGTCCCACATATTCCCAGTACCTGTTTTGTGTTTGATGGCTTTGTTGAGATGCAAGTGGCAGGGGTGTTTATAAAGCAATTTATGAAGATTCATCACTGATAAATAATGGTATTTGTGAAACAGACTATGCATATCTGCCAATAATTCTTTTTTTATTGCTTGCTGGCAGAAATGGGGTGGGGAGCTGGCTTTGGTACAGGAGCAGAGCGATTTGTTAGTGCACACCTGCTCACCAAGGTTGTTCTGTAGTGTCAAAGCCTGCAAGATTGATGTAATTTTACCTGAAGCCGCAACTCCTTTAATTATTCACATCTTCTACTTGTAGCTACATGATGTTCATGCATCTCTATTTATAGCTTTCACTGTGATGGGATTAAAAAACAAAGGAAAAACACTAAAGAAACATCCATTATTTTATTCATATTTATTTGTGCTTTTGTTACTGTGTAGTTATTACTAGCAGAAGAAAATCACATGTATACTCTTTTTTCTAAAAGACAGCTCTAGCTAAAAGGTATATTCATTTTAAAGAGGTTGGTAGACAATAAACAAGGAAAAAGTCATTACATAGCTAGAGCCTTCTTTAAAACAGCTGTTGTTGAACGGGTTACATCTCTCCTGTTTTAATACTATCTCTGTATTTTCTTTACAGCAAAAGGAAGAATGTGTGAATAGATTGGGGCCCCTTAGGGGGCCACAAGCAGGTTACTAGCAATATTACCCATAAGGGGGAAGGATTGCAAGCCAAAATAGGAAAAGAACAGATTAAAGAATATTTAGATAAGTTAGATGTATTCAAGTCAGCAGGGCCTTTTGAAAGTCATCCTACGATATATAAGGAACTAGCTGAAACAATCAAACATTAGCAGTTATCTTTGAGAACTCAGGGAGAAGAGGTGAGGAGACTGGATTAGGGCAAACATAGGACCTACCTTTAGAAAGGGGAACAAAGAGGACACTGGGAATTACAGACCAGTCAGCCTAACTTTTGAAACCTGGAAGATACTGGAACAAATTGTTAAACAATCAGTTTCTAAGCACGTGGAGGATAATAGGGTTGTAAGGAATAGCCAACATAGATTTATCAAGAACAAATCATACGAAACCAACCTAATCTCCTTCTTTGATGGTGTTCCAGCATAGTGGATAGGGAGGAACCAGTAGACATGATATATCATGCTTTTTAGTAAGGCTTTTGATTCAGTCCCACATGACTTTCTCATAAACTAACCAGGGAAACTTGGTTTAGATGAAATTACTATAAAGTGGGTGCAGAGCTGGTTGAAAGAGTGTACTCCAAATAGTTATCAGTGGTTCATTATCAAACTGGGAACGTGTATTTAGTGGTATCCTTAAGGGGGTCAGTCCTGGTTCCAATATTTCAGTTAATTCCGCATTTCAGTTAATGACTTGGATAATGGAGTGGGTAGTATGCTTATAAAATTTGCAGATGACACCAAGCTTGGAGGGGTTGCAAGCACTTTGGAGGACAGGATTAGAATTCAAAACAACCTTGACAAATTGGAGAATTGGTCTGAAATCAACAAAGAAATTCAGTGAAGACAAATGCAAAGTACTTCATTTAAGAAGGAAAAATCAAATGAACAATTAGAAAATGGTGAATAACTGGCTGGGCAATAATATTGCTGAAAAAGATCTGGGGGTATAATAGATCACAAATTGAATATAAGTCAACATTGTAATGCAGTTGCATAAAAGGCAAACCATTATTTTGGGGTATATTAATAGGACACGGGAGGTAATTCTCCTACTGTACTTAGCACTGGTCAGGCCTCAACTGGAGTACTGTGTCCAATTCTGGGTGCCACACTTTAGGAAAGATGTGGACAAATTGGAGAGAGGAGAGCAACAAAATTGATAAAAGGTTTAGAAAACCTGATCTATGAGGAAAGGTTAAAAAAACTGGGCATGTTTAGTCTCGAGAGAAGAAAATTTAGGGGACACCAGAAAACAGTATTAAAATATGTTAAAGGCTGTTATAAAGAGGAAGGTAATCAAGTGTTTTCCAGGTGCACCGAAGACAGGACAAAAAGCAGTGGGCTTAATCTGCAACAAGGGAGATTTAGGTTAGGTATTTGGAAAAACTTTCTAACTATAAGGGAATTTGAGCTCTCGAATAGGCTTCTAAGGGAGGTTGTGGAATCCCCATCATTGGAGGTTTTTAAGGACAGGTTAGACGAACACCTGTCAAGGATGATCTAGGTTTACTTGTTGCTGCCTCAGCACAGGAAGCTGGAGTTGGTGACTTCTAAAGGTCCCTTCCAGCCCTGCAATTCTTACTCTATGAACATGCCACGTGGTGGTATTTAATTTCTCATTTTATGAATTATACATAGGAGTCAAAAATGTTTTGAAAGCATAACAAATAATTGTTGACTCAATAGATCCTTCTAATCCTATATGCTATTCATTAAATGCACAAAAGCCAGCATTTGGATAGTATTTTGTGTCGTGATATTAGTACTCTTAGACATACTTTTTTCACTTTAAGTAAGAGTGTTGTATCCTTAATACGAGTGTTGTATTATGTTGTATCCTTAATACAGATAGTCCAAGGAATTGCTGACACAATGGCAGTAATGAAGGAAAAGTTATAAAAATGTTGGCATGAAAAATTGAATTGAAATTAATAGCGTTTTGCATACTGTTCATATAGCCATATGTTGTACTATATTCAATTAAATGTGTACTGATTGCTTCTTTCTTGGTTTATTTCTCCACTGTGCACAAATGAATATATGAACTAGCAGCTATATGTGAGGTACTTATTTGGAAAAATATTTCAAGAAGAAAAAAGCAAAGTATCTTTATATGAAGGTGATTTCTACCTAATCTCAACATTTTCCTAGCTACTGCCTTCTAACATCTTCAGCAATCAGTTAGGCTAGGAAAAAAAGATGAACATAAATTTATCTGCTAGTAACCCACCCTAAAATAACATTGTGAAAGATAAATAATAAATGATTGTCAGTTTCAGTTACAATTATGACAGATATGTTTTTAATGGTGTACTTTTTAGACCAATATTTTCACGTGTAACTTGATTCAGAATGCCTGAGTTGCCATCTCCATTCTCAGTATAGCAGCTGGCAGCAGAACAAATCCGAGGTTGAGGATTTTGGTGTGCTCATCGTTTCCCTGCATCCTAATTTTTGAGCTCAATTATTTTTCTTCCTCAGAGAGAGAGAGAGAAGCAGTTCTAAACTCCTTTACTTCTTTTCATTCATTAATCGGGTTGAACAGCACACCAGACAGTGGAAAAAAAAGCCCCAAAATGCGGAGCCTCACTGATTGGTTCAGCCTGCAAGGATTTGGACTGATCTGGGGAGTCTTCCAGCCAGCTGGATTTTCCTGGGCCTACTTCCCAATTATGCACTAAGAGATCCATGTAGAATCCATGTCACAGCTCAGGTGACCCATACCAGTGGTATAGCAGCCCCTACTTGTCTTCGGCTAGAGACCTGATGTCTGGCTGGCATGAACTTTGTGATAGGCATGATGAGCTTTGAAACCATGCACACTCCCCATGTGCGCCTCTGTGCAGAGTAGAGTTAGACGGAAGTAGAATGTCCTGATGGCTAGTAGCTGAAGTAAGCGTCATCTAATATTTAGAATTTACAGATTTCCACACACAAGAACAGACATTCTGGATTTTTTTTTCTCCATTCCTTTCCAAGAAGGAGGGAAGTTTCTGAGATCCACTTGTGGAGCCTACAGACTCCCAAAAGTCAGTGAGAATATTTAAATATGAAGATTTAGCCTACCTTTATTAACTCTTTTCTAACACCCACCAGTTAAATCCAAAGAGACACCCCCCCCCCCCCGAGAAACTACTCCCAGTCCATTGGGCCATCACTTCCCAAGGGTCTGTACCCAGAAACATCCAGATATTAAATTTTTTTGCCACAAGCCGGCCTTTGAACTGTGTTCATTTCTGGACAATTTATAATTTACTTGGGGGCACAATCCTATGGTTGATTCCTTTGTTGTTTCTGGGCTAAACTAATCTCCTGTTCACATTTTTTTAAAAGAAGCAATTCCTCTTCTCCCAATGCTTTAGACAGAAAGACTGATGGCTCCTTAAGGGGAAAAAAATATTACTCTTCCCTCACAGCAATCCAGAACTAAGCATTCTGTATGCAGCTAAGAATCTGAATATATCTTTAGGCTCAGATCCCTTCCTCACCTACCAGCCAGAGCGAGAGATTTAAAAAATGAACAAAAAAAGGAGTAAGTCTGGTGACAGCTTTCATCCATGATGCATGAGACTTATGTCATCATGCCAGTCCATGAGAGAGGAAGAGCAAATGACCATTAACAAAGCAGTGGAGACAGACAACTGCACAAAATGTTCACAAATGCAGAAAGTAAGCTTAAAAAAAGAGGACATTGTTTTTTTTCTGGCCTTTCAGTTACAGTCCTCAAGTATTAGTAACAATAATAATAAGTAAAGAAATATCAGACTGAAATGTGATTTTTGTTTTAAATTGATTGTGTCCCTTTCATTATGTTACCTTAGTATTTTTGTATGGCATACGTAGGTAGCTTGTAATCGTTTATCTCTGTGCTGTCCTCTCTGTGGAAAGGTCACAAGATCAAGCTGTCTGACCTGTTCAACTCCTTTGCTTGCAGCATAGTGGTGTCCTTGGCCACATAAGTGTAAGGTGTTTGTGGGTGTGCGGGGGGAGGGGTGGCAGGACAGTAGTAGAATGCTTGTGAGAGAGAGGTCAAACCACAATCTTAACCTTAGCTTTTCTCCAAAATAAGTAGATGCAATTTATCTTGTCCACATTTCTTCTTGACATGTGTCCTCATCCCAAAGGAAAAGGTTTCTGAGATGGATTAAATTGTGCACAAAGACCTATTCAGTATAATTCTTCACTAAATAAATACCATTTATGACAGGATTTGCTTGAGTAATCGTTTGTTCAGCATGCTTTCTCTGTGAACAGTTAAAACCAAAAAAAACCAAAAAAATCTTCCATATGCAGTTGACCCAGGCATATTCCCTTAAGTTGGTGCTTTGTGTTTTTTGACATCCACTCAAAATGCAGACAGTTGGAGATTTACAAAGGTTGCTGTATTGTACTGAATCTCAGATATTCCATAAAGTTCATGTTGCATTACTGATATCAGTTATTTTTCACAAGCTTTTAAGACTTCAGTTTGTGAATAGAATATATGGCTTACTGGATGGAGTTATATTAATGACACAGTTTTGAGTTAGAGCAGCAATGCATGTCATCCATGCCTTCCAGACTTTATCAACCTAGAGAGATTAATGATTGGTTTTGTTAGAAAATATAGCAGCTAATTTGCCCGTGTTTACTTAAAAGATTAGTTTATCCAGCTCATCAAACCTTCAGGAAATAAATGTATTAACTAGGTATATTTAATGGTAGACAATAGCCTTTAGCAACTTTCCAGCCTAAAGAGGAGCCGCTAGGGGAGAAAGCTTGAGGTTATATTTTAATTTTGCCCCAAAAATAGGACAACAAATGTTTTGATTTGTGAAAGAAAGTTCTTACATCCTGATACAGAAGAAAAGCCATCCATCTTCTTTATGACAGAATGCCCTAAATGTGCTCGCCTCTTTCTGTGATAATATTCATTAGACATATTCATAAAAACTAGCCGTGTCCATATTATCCAGTTGTCACACTGAGGCATCCTTCTCACTTCAGATTGATTGATTGTGTTGACAGAGGAAGGAGGCAGTAGTTATGTCTGGAGAGGAGAATTGAGTATATAAGGTTCAAAAGGGGAACAAAATAGTAAAATAAGGTTTAGGAAAATAAGTAAAATATTTTTGTGGGCTTAGTATTTTTTGAATGTGTAGCAAAATGCCTGCTGTGTGTGTTAGATCATTTATATTTGGAAGTGGGAATGACATTCAACATATAATGTTAGCACACACAAAAAGGTCTCTCTCTTTTAATGACCAAATTATTTTCATAAATGTAAAACTCTAGTAAATTTAGGAGACAAAAAAGTTTTTAATGTAGAGTAGTGGCTACTCTACATTAAAGGGCAGTCAATTCCTTTTTACTAGAAGGTTGCTGGTTTATTGTAAAAAATTAAAATGTAGGGAGGAGATGGCCATTGCTACAGGCCAACATTTCCAAAAGTGACTTGTGATTTTTTTTGAGTGCCTCAATTTTTAGATGCCCATCTTTTGAGACTTCTTGTAGGGGCTCAGTTTTCAGAGAGTGGGTGTTTAGCAGCTCCCTTAAGATGTCTCCAGATGTACACCAAATATGTAGGCAACCAAAATCACTTGTCACTTTTGAAAATCTCAGCCCAAATGTCAAATATTTTCATGCCGGTTTAAAATTCCTCTCCTTCCTTGACTTCTTTGTTTTAACAGCTTTGGGGTATATGTAGACTCTTATGTCCTCCCACAATTCTCTCTGTTTTACTTGGGCACTGTTGGAGGTGGAGGTGCTCAGATGCCTTTTTACACTTGCTAAGGCATCCTACTTTTATCTCCCTTCACACACAAGTATTGCTGAAGTTTTCCTAACAGTCGTGTAAAATATGCCAAGAATCCCAGGTGCAGAGGATATAATTCATGATAGAATCAGGTTGGAACTGTCTCCCTACGGAAAAATAAGAGGTTGTAAACATGTCAGAGAATTTAGTTGAAGTTCTCATCTCCATACAAATAAAGTGAGCCTTTTAAAATGTGAGCAAAATCTGTGTAATATCAACGACTTGGAACCTGTATTTTGAGCCATAGAGTTGGTGAAGTTTTGCAAACTTTGCTTAAATCAGAAAAGCCTGCATTAGTTTTGCCACTTTCTCAGATTTTCCTGGAAGATATTACTAAACAGAAACTTTTTACCAAGTCACCTGTAAAATGAAAAATTAGTAATTAAATTGACTAGTAATACATTATATAAAAGAGCACATTTTGTTGTCAAAGAACTTGACATACAATACCCCTGAGAAGAATGATCCTGCATGGAAACCCTTGAGTTGGAAGAACGGAGGCTGTGATTTTATCCATGGCCACAGCAGGATGCTTGTTAGAGCTGGCATTAGAACCCAGGAATTCTTAGCTCCCAGCTTGTACTCATTAAGTCCCTCAGTCAAGAAAGCATTTTAGCACAATGACTTTAAAGGGACTTAAGCGTGTGCTTAAAAGTTAAGTACTTTTCCTGAATAAGGATGGCTTCCTGAATAGACCAAGTCTTTCTCTTTAAACATCAAAAAAAAAATTGGAGTAAGTAGTCCTGTCTAACTAAAATATTCTACCTTAAGTTCCAGCCTAAACTTGGTAGTGTCATAATGAATTGCTGTCCATCCCAGAGATATCTAGAACTGATACATCCAGTGCCGGTCGTACTTATGTCATGTCTTGTGCACTCTTATAAGATGAAGGTTATGGTAATTCTACACACTTGTTAATTTGTCCCGTTTATGAGACTGAAGGTCTGGTGAAACAAATCAACTGGTCCTTTTGCTGTGCTCAAGAAACCATATACTCTTATTAACTGCTTTGGTCAGAACTGCAACACCCTTGCTTTCAAAACATACGTAGCCCTGATGTTATCACTTCTGAAATGATGTTTGTCATAGGATCACTTTTGGTTACACATTTCTTCATTCTGCTTTGATAATTTGCAACTGGTGATAGCTTATTTTATATTTTAAAACATTCCCAAGTTCAGTCATGTTGTGTCATGTACTTCAACCAGCATGCTGCCCTGTGAGCTGCAGCCATTTTTGGATTGAATTCAAAGTAAGACTAAGACAAATCCATTTTGTGTGCCATCAAGCACGAAATAATGTTGAGATTTCCTGTTTTCCAGTAGACAGCATATAATTTTGTCAAAAATAGCAGGCAACACAAAGTTCAAATTCAAGTTCAAAGTCAAGTTTCACTGGACTCTTTCAATCTGGGAAGTAATAGCTTTTAACAACTGTAACCATGACAAAGAGGGCATTGATTTTTGGACCAGCTGAAAGTTCATGCATCATGTAAATAGATGTTACTTGACTTGCTTTCCATTGTACATCTACATTTATGAGCATTTTGGTTTACAGTATGCCAACAAATTTTACTGAAGTATCTTTACTATATAAGTAATTCTATTAATCTATTAAAATATCCCTATAGCTTCAGTTGGTTATGGTACTTTTTCACTTCCTGTCTTAAACAGTTGTATAAATGTAACTTTGCTGCCACTTTACATTCCTGAGGTGGCGGCATTTCAGTGGTGGATAAAATTAATCCCTATATAATTTGTCTGTAAAGTCTCTTGGATGTCTTTTGAATAAAAATTAACTAAATAGTTACTAAAAATTGAAGATATGTTTTCAGCAGTTGTTTCACTCGTCTAACTTTCTGATTTTACTAACTTTCACATCTGGGTTTTTGCTTGTTTTTCAATCCTTGGTCAGAAATTGACATTGAACGTTGTGTCCGTGAATCAGTCAACCTTTTTTGCTGGACCCCTAAGAGTGCAACATATAGGCAACATGCACAGCCTCCAAAGCAAGCCAGTGAGGGCAATGGCTCAAGAGGTTCAATGTCCTGCTTCACAACAGATTATCAGGATGCACCTAAAAGTGACCTGGTGAGTGTTTTAGGATTATGCTTTCCTGGCTTCTTGAGAACAAGGTGTAGTGTTAAGGGTAACATTACAAAAAAAAACTTTATTAAGAAAATCACACCTTTGTTGTTGTTATTATCTGTTGTTATATTGTAATTCAGGTTTGGCTTCTTTTAATGCAGTACTGTATTATTATTCATTAATAAACATGTATATTGTTAGCTCCTAAAGACCTCAAATATGTTGGGATCTCATTGTGCTAGTCATTATGTATACACATAATAAGTGACAGTCCCTGCCCCTAAGAATTTGCGGTCTAAAATACAGAATCTTTAAATGTAATATTTTAAAATGCCTTAGATCTTCCTAAAATAGGTTTTCTGGAAAAGGTGTATTATGAAGGTCTTATGTTCATCATACAAGATTGGCAGTATTACAACTTGTGAGTTAGTGAAACTAGAAATGAGTTGCACCGATTATCCTAACCAACTGACAAGAATGTGTGTGTAATAAACTGTTTGTATATTAATTGATTTCTTTCTACACTTTGTATTGCATTTAGTGCCCATAAAAGTGAGGGATTAGTGGTGTTGGTTTGGTCTAACCATAGTGCAGAAAAGGGATGTGTTAAAATTTTCCACTTTGCTTTGCCAGTGCACTTCAATCCTTACTTGAAACATCCTTACTCTTTTGTTGTTGGATTTCCTCAAGCAGAGACTAATTGTTCTGAATGGTTTTGTGATGTGACCAGATGAGACTACACCTATCTCCTTTCCCCTGATGACCCAAGATAGATTTTAACTCTCCATAGATGAAAAGTATTGCTTAACCTGACATCTCTATAATCATGGTTTTCATGACTGATATTGTTACAGTCCCAATAACGTTTATGGTTACAAAACCCAACATTTTTCCCTTCAAAGAGCACTCATATGAGTGGTGAGTGAAAAGTGTATACTTCTAAGAGAGAGAATGGTGGTTTACTTGATTGAAATATTTTATTGTTGGAGTATGTGCCTCAATAGTAAAAATGGAAAGGGGACGACATTGGTGTGTGTACTGGTATCACCCTTATTTTCCTCTGTTATGTGAATTTTTTTTCCCACCCCAATCGTGGCTTTTAGTTTCAAAGGCCTCGCGTACCTGCTGCGTATATGTCTATGTACTTCCTGTCCTACATAATGAGTAAGACCTCGTGACCTTCCCTACAAGGTAACCAAGTGTCATTTTAGCACATTTTACAAATACGGTAATGCAGAAGTTGCACAAATTCATTTCAAGCAGAGCTAGGAGTAGAGCCTGAGGTCTCCATACAGAAGACCTAAGTCTCTTCCACTCAGCCTGCTGTTCTGCCAAATCTGTGGGGCTGGGAGTCCTGCCTGCAACTGCGGCTCCAAACACCTGGAACTGTTGAAGGTTGAGAGGTGTGTTTTGTTTTGAGGAACAGTTTATTGCAGTGAATGAAAACAGCTCCTTGTGGGAGGCAGTGCCTTCCTCCCCACCTGAACATGTTGAACCTTCTGATTTTTGCTCTGGTTTTGATATCAGGGTGATCTTTTAATTTTTGTTTCAGTACCATTTTGATCCTAAAGCTGCTGTAAGGAATGTGCCAGTAAAATTATTTTATCTTGTGCCAGGACATCCTCCTACCCCATCTCCACTCTTTCGGCTCTGTATAGCATTTTATTTCCATAACAGAGTATTATCAAGGGCCTGTCTGCAGGACTATGAGCAAGCTCTTGCTACTGAAGAAGAATAGTGAAGGGAGTAAAGTTTCCTTGAGAGGGTCAGGAAACTTTGCACTAATGCAAGACAGGCTGTGGTCACTTTTGATTGCTTTTTCCATCTGGCATGTCACGTTACAGTTGCTGTTCAAATCTTGTAAGTGAACAGATCTTGGGTAATAGTGTGTGAATGAGTCCCTGTGTTTTCTGTTACATTTTTTCACAAAGAATAGATTTGTATTCTGTAGCAATTTTGCTTGGCAAAAATAATTTCCAGATGTTCCCTTGTAGCTTCTCTTACTCTAGCCTGATAATTATTTCATTGTCAAATATGCCACCTTAGATTAAGGACATCGGGCTATTTTAAACTTTCCTTCTTCAGCAAATGCTCAAATCTCCTGTTGAGTTTTGCAAAAGATTTTAAAATAATTTGAATCCGTATCACATCTTGAATCAGAATTTTTGCAGAGCTGGCATTGCAGTTGCTTACACAAAGTGCATTATTATTCAGTAAGTTATGTTAGGCCATTAGAGTTGCTTCCATCTGTTCTTTCTTAACCATTCAGAAGTCAAGGCAATGAAGTGTGTGGCTTAAATGTACCTTACTATCGCAAATAGGTTTTTCAACCTCATTATCATTCTCTGACAAGCACAAATATTTCAATATTTTTGTTTTACGTTGTAATACAAAAATGAAGGATGGAACTTCTATAATCTCTTTACAAAAGTGAAAAGCAAAATGTAAAACTGAAGAGGAGCGACACATTGGCTTAGCCCTTGTGGACTATAATCTTTCACAGTAATATCTTAATAACAGGAGCTCCAGCTGCTTATTTCTCATCATAGTTATTAAGGCTACAGTTGAAATTAGGGTTCAAATACCAGTAGGTTTACAGTTTCTTCAAACTGTTTTTTCCCTAGGCCTGGCAACACTACTTTAAAAGTCCACATTTCTGCATTTTGGTCAGTCCTCTGCTCTGAGATGGAAGAGTGCTTAGCATATCATAGTCGTGGGATCTGCTTCTTTAAGTTGAAGAATTCATCCCCTGCTCAGGTCATGAAGTATTTGGCTGTGGAGTCACATCAGTGTGTTTTGGGCACTTCCCTGTAATATAATTGAGCTCCTAAGGATGGTATCTCTTTATTTCTGAAATATCAAGGTGGCCATGTTAGTGGTCCTCACTTGAGCTACAAGGGTCTTTATCCATTTAACTTCAATATTTTATTTTCCATTAAGGTAAAATAGTACTGAGAAACATGGAAAAATTAACTACCTGGAGCAGTTATTTCACATGTTATAAGACTTCTACCTTTTACTCAAACCCAAACTCCAAGAAGAAACACAAATGGCATACTTTGGGCATTGGCCAGACACTGGAGATGTACTGTACTTCAACAAAACTGAACAATTTAGAAAAACTGCTGACTTATTGATAAGCTTCCAGCTGAAACAGAGGAAAGAATTCACTAGGGTTCTATTTCCAAATGGATATGTAATTGTGTCAGGGAGATGTACAAGGCTAAGTGACCTTCTGACACAGCATGTACTCTTCCAGATCAGTTATGATATCCTGGACTGAATAGTCTCGAAGACCTTCAAGGCCCAACGTTCTTAAAACACTACATACTCAATGTCCAGGACTCAGTAATTTGCAGTAATGTGCAGATAAGCTGTGTCCCCCTTCCCTATTCTGCTAGACACAATCTCTTTTTTGCTCTCTGTTCATTAACCACAACTGGTTGCTTCCCAAAAATAAAGGCTGTAGAGACTTGCATCTCCAAAGAAAATGTTATCCTAACAGTCCTTTTCTCTTTTCTGAGATGGCAATGATCTGACCCCTTTTATTTTTGAGAAGATTTTGTTTTGAATTTTTTCACCTCAAGTGTCTGCTGTTCACTGACAGAGTTATATTCTCATGCAAGGCTTTGTCCAGTATGTTTATCCATAGTGTACATAGTTACGATCATTTCAGTAATTTTCACATCAATGTAATTGTTATAATAAAAATGTTCCTGTAGCACATTTGTTTCCAATCTGAGGAGTTGCAGCCACTTTCCCCGTTCCTTATGGCTAGATGGGGGTGGGGGAGTGTCTTGAACCATATGGGAGAGTGTCCTGACAATTTTTTTGGCCTGTCTTAGGAAAGGACACTGAAAGAGATTGGCTTGTTTAGGCTAGCAAAAAGAAGTCTGCAAGGAGATATGATTGTTCTCTGTTAATACATTAGGGAGGGTAAATACCAGGAAGGATGAAGAATAAATGGATATAAATTGGCCATGAACAATTTTCTAATCTTCAGAGGAGTGAAGTTCTTGAACAGTCTCCCAGTAGGTGTTGTGGGGGCAAAATACGTAATTTAGTTTTGAGAGAGAGCGGGACAAATGTATGAGTTTGCTTGTATGACGAGGTTGCCTGTGATAGTAGAGGGCAGAGCTCAGCAACCCTGCAAGCTCACTTCTGGTTTGTCTTTATGGTCCTAAAAGCTCATGCTTCAGAGCTTCAGCTGGCCACCTGCAGGAGTCAGGAAGGGATTCCCTGCTCCATTTAATTCTGTTTATCTCCTCCTTCTGAAGCATTAGGGATGGCTATGGCTGGAGATGAGACAGTGTCTGAGAGGGGCTCTGAGGTGAGCATTCTTTCTCAGGCTCTTGTCTGGCTGGTTCTTGCTCACATGCTGAGGATCTAATAGATCGCTCTATGGGGGTTGGGAAGGCATTTCCCTGCACATCAGATTGGCTATGAGCTTGTTTTTCATCTTTCCCTGCAGTGTATGTATGGGTGTATGTCACTTGCCAGGATGATCTGGGTATATCTCACTTAATCACTGGTGTTGAAAGCCTTAACTCACCCTTTTGAACCTCTGACTTCAATATCTGCATTCTGTCCCTCCAACCAAACCTGTTTTCTGGTCACCATTACATTTGCAAAGCGAGTGTCAGGGGTGGCAACGTCCTCCATGCATGTTCCACAATGCCGAAGTAGTGCTGAGAACTCCACAATCATTTCTCCCCAAAGTTCACTCTTTTTTCCATGCCTCTCAGGAGATTATTCTTCCCTTGTTCTGTCCCAGGCCACAGCATCCGGTCGAGAAGCTGTGATACAACTTGGGCATCAGAGGAGCACTAAAGAATTGCACTAAACGTACAGAATCCACAAGAAGGGCAGACACACTGTCTCCTTTCATCCAAAGTGTCAAGGACTCGGAGCTTTCAAGCTATCCATTGCTATGTGGCTCAGACTGTGAATCCTGGGTGCCTATAAGGGTATCAAGCATCCCTGTTCCAGAATAAATCAAAGCACATTCCAGGAGATCTATAGAAACCTCATGGGATGAACAAGCAAGTGCTTCCACCACTGAGATATGCAGAGCACCACATGGGCATCGACTAACATGTTTATCAGACACTATAAAGTGGAGTGCCAGTCATTTGCAGAGGCCTTCTTTGGCAGGAAGGTGCTACAGGTGGTGGCCCAGTATTGCCTTTTGACTAACATTAGTGGGTGGGATTCCTTTTCTAGCTCATTCTATTTACTTTTTCCTTATCCCTCCCTACTTCTGTTTCACTGCTTACTACTTCCCAGACATAACAGAGTTATGGCAGACGCTGGGCTGCAGAGTGGAAAACTTCTTACCAGATAATTTCCTTTCTGCTAGTAGCATCTCCCACAATTCAACCCTGCCTGCATGGCTCTTAAGCCAAGGGGTCAACTTTGCATAGTAATGTCCAAATAAAGACAATTGCCTGCTGTACATGGTTAATAAGTTGGCATTTGCTGTAAATCTATTTCTACAAGTTTCACCCGGCTTTGGACTGACTCATCTGGTGACAAAGGAGACATGGCCAGCACACACTGTGCTGCAGCTTTGATCCACTTCCGGAAACTTCAGTGTGTTGGGGAGCAGCCCAGACATAACAGAATTGTGGGAGATGCTGCTAGCAGAAAGAAAATTATTGTGTAAGGAATTTTCCATTCTCTGTTTTACAGAAGGGGGAAGCTGAGGCATAGAGCTTGTAACTTGCTCAAGGCCACAGAGAACGCTATTATTAAAGCCATGACCAGATATTGGGACTACTTGATTCCCCATCCAGTGCTTAAAGCACTGAACCACATTTGTTGTTGAATTATTATTTGTATTATCGCAACATCTACCATACATTTATTTGTATTACCTAGACGTGGACCAGAACTCTATTCTGCTAGGTGCTGTACAAACACAGAACAAAAAGGGTCCTGGCTCCAGAGAGCTTACAATTGAAATATAAGATAAGAGACAACACAGGGATACAGACACACCTGGGAGTATAAGAAAGCAATGAGTCGGTGGTCAGCATGAAAGGCAGTGGTCAAAGCACACTTGCAGCCTCACTGTTGTCAAGCTTTTTATAGGCATCATGACAAAGCAGAGTGTTGAGGGATTTTAAGGAGATGATGAGGTAGCTTTCTGGATGGTTACAGGAGTTCCCCCGGAGCGTGATGGGTAGTGGGGTTTTCCCCTGACGGTGCTTGTTTGAAAATGTAACAAGTGAGAGATGGAGGCTGGCATCCTTGGCCAATTGAAGGCAGGACTTGACCTCTCCGTAGTGAATGAGAGATGATAGGTAAGGTAGGGATAGATGAGCCTTGAAGACCCCTGAAACTGAAGACAAGTTGTGGGTGTTTGATGTGAAAGAGAAGGGGAAGCCAATGGAGGGATGCAAAGAGATTATAATAGCTTTTTTAAAACTGTTCTCTCTGGTAGTAAGTGAACAAGGGCCTTCTTTGCAGAGGGCTTGTCCATATAGACAGCTTTTGCTTGCCTGTGTTCAGTCAGCACAAGGAGATCCAAAACTAAGAGAACAGTAGTCTGGTAAGACATTTTTCTTAACCTCGAAAAAAGTTCCACTGTCTGAGCCAAAGTACTGGTTTTATCAGAAAAGCCTCTTTGATGTTGCTCCACAATTCCTTTCGCACCCCTATAGGACTCTGGATTATACTAGATTTATACTGGAACTCTCTTATTTTTATATAATTCTTTTCATGCCATGAGCTGTATTTCCCCTGAAGCCAGCAATAGACTCATCCAATCTACCAGTGCCAAGGAGTTAAGCAAATGTTTATGCTATGTAACACAAAAGAGAAAAAATTAGTATTGTAGTTTCAGCTGCTTTCCTTTTTGTTTTTATTTTTCCTTCTCCCTCCTAACACATGTTGTATTTTATGTGGAGTGCTTCAGTATGAGGGCTGTGTCCCTTCTGAAACTGAAGGGAAATCAGGCTTTCCAGGTACTACTGCAGCATACTAGTTTACCTGTACATTCTAACATGGTAAAGACTTATGAATATACTCAGTTGTTTTAATGATTGAGAATATGAATAATGTGGACAATTGTACCATGAGGGAGCTATTCAATAGGAAGGTGTAGTCTATAAACATGTTCATTTTTATGTACTGTAGTTTTTATTGGCAGACTTCCAGTCATGCGGGTATGGAAGTTAGTGTGTCTAGCGATCATAAGAGGCACCTGGGGAGTTTAGACTCCTAAAACCAATTTAGTCTGTCACTGGCCAGCAGGAGTCATGTTAGTCTTCAAGTAATGTTTCTAAAAGTTCTTTGAGATCTTTAGATGAAAGGTATATGTAAGTACAAAGTAATGTTGTTGTTCTCTTAATCCTAGGGCCATCTTTCCTTTGACTTCCGCACCTACCTTTCGTAATAAAAGATTTGCTGCCAGGGAGAATTTGCTGCCATTGCCAGTAATGGGGCCAGATTCTAATCTTCACTGTACAGCACAATCAGTAGTGGATTTCAGAAAATCCAGTGTATTGCAAATCTAGCTCTTACAAGCAAATTTCTCATGACCCCTCCTAACTGCCTTTCCACTCCCTGAAACAAGGCACTACTGCAGTATGCTTGTTTCTCCACTAACCTGGTCTCCAGTTTCATAATGACATTTATCTTTTGAGGTTGGGTGTTTAGGAGTGGGAACAGATGGAAAATGGCACCCTTGATGGAAAAAACACAGGCTTTATTATGACTTTTTAAAATTTCAGTGTTTAATTCTAAACGCTGACTGTCTCGTCATGTATTTGTATTTTTCTTTAAGCTGCTTGACTTGGTCTCTTGAGTGCTTTTTATTGACTATCCAAATATTTGCATAGTATATGTCAGAATGTTACAGTACTTTGGTTACCAATAAAATTAGAAGTGTTTGCCCCGGGTAAGTATTTTTCTCCCCAAACTATCAGCTGGTAAAATTAAACCTGTTTTTTACCCTTACTTAACTTTCTTGTTAGTGTCATATAATTGCAGCTGCTTTAAAAGGCTCAGAAACCTACCTCCTCCCTAGACGTCCCAAATATGTAGCTTAATCTTTTACTCTTTCAGCCATAAAACATGTTTCTACTGAGATATTATCTAAAAAGGAGAGAGCAATGTGTCCCCTTTCAAGAGGATGCAATATGGCCTCAGATGGAGTATCTACCAAGCCTACTTTCAGCTTAGGTACGGCTTAGCCTTTTAGTGTTAGTGTAGTTTAGTTATTTTATTGGTTTGTGGGTCTTTTATTTCACTAAAGGTGACCTTTTTTCCCCTTTCAAACACCTCTTCCTTCCCCACCTCTCTTCTTGGGGGCTGTTGTCATTGTTGTCACCATGGTATGCCAGGATCCCCAGGCTTGAAGAGCTGCCACCTGCCAGGAGTTCATTTCAGTTAGTGATGGATGTTCTAGGTGCCTCCACTGTTTGAAAGAGACCCACATACCTAATAGTGTAACATGTGCACATCTTTTAAAAGCAGATCTAGAAAAAACAGGAAAATCAAATTTAGACCCCTCATGAGGGAGCAAGCCCTGAGGCCAGCCTCTGATCTAGGTTCAGAGGAACCTATACAATGGCTTTTGAATGTACTTCAGTGCTCCATCCAATACCAGGTCCTGCTCACCGAGATCTTTGCAAGAGGAGGGCACCAAAGGGAACTAAAAGTCTCCAAGGAAGAGAAGTTCTAGATCTCCCACCCGAGAGCCTTTTTCAAAAAAAAAAATAATTTTGGAGACCTCAGGTACCATTGAGGCACATTCCCCAGGAGCCACAGTACCAAGCATACATCAGTATCCAATCCATTGTTAGTGCAAACTAAATATGATTGCTCCATCAGCGATTCTAAGCACTCTGCCCTTAAAAAACTGGTGCTATCTCTGGACCCCTCTGATCTACCCATGATACTTAAACTGATATCCCAGACTGCTACACTGATGCCCTAGAAACCATCAACATCAGACATGTTCCATCCAAGCAGTGTGCTTGGCACCGGCACCATCTTTCAGAGCAGATCAACCAAAGCAGTCGGCACCCTTGGTTTCTATGCAAATTGCGGAGCCTTTAACCTCAGCTCAAGTATGCTCCAGTACTGCCAGAGTTCAGATACTCCAGACACATCTTTGTTTCAGATGAGCTATAGTCTTCATCTCTAATGGTACCAAACATTTGCTGGTACTGAAATATAGTGGCTCACCGAGACCTCGTCTTTCTCCAGTACCTCTCAGCTCCCTGGTACTTATCACGTGGGGCAGGCAGTCATCTTAACCCATATTGTCTGCCCCATCTGTGGTCTGTGTTGAAGATGATTCCTCTGATTCTCAGATTTCTGTCCAGGGATCTCTGTGTACCACAAAAGGGATATCTCTTCTGTCACCCACCCAGAAAAGAAATTTCCAAGGGAGAAACAATTTTGTGCACCTTCTCGTTGGTTTAAGCAATGCTGGATGCCACCTTCTGTACCTTATGGTTCCCCTCAGTGGCCACATTGAGAATTGTGGCTTGCTTATTGCCAGCAGCTCTTGAGAGCTCCTAGCTACTCCTGTAGGGAGCAGAGAAAGACATTTGCCTGTTCCTTCACTTCTCAACAGCCTCAGCCTCAGGAAGAAAATTTTGAGGAACAAGGCATCACAAAAGGATCACAAAGAGGTGACACCTCAAGCAAATATCTCATTGTCATAGCCAGATGAGGCTATAAAGCCTCCATTACCTACTTTCGTAGATGACTTAAGCAGAGTTAGGAGCTGAGAGAGCATATATACTTGATGCTTTCTGCACAAGTAGTGTTACCAGTGAATTAGTTATTTTATTACTGGAAACTGCCACTACCATCTGGAAGACTCCTGCGATGGCTCCCCTTCCATTTAAGTGGGCAGTTTTTGTTTCCCCCATCCACCACCAAATTCTTTAGTTGTGGAGGCAGTCAATGAGTGTGGCAGCCAACACCATGCAAAGTCTACCCCTTACAATCAGGACCAAAGTGACTCAATCTGTTAGGTCGTAAGAGTTACTTTTCAGCAACCCTGCAGTTCAGGATCATGAATTGTCAAATTCTAATGACAAAGCACAGTCACACCAATTATGGCGGATTCCAAGAGCTTTATTGAACATCTTCCTTGGGAACATTGAGAACTGCTCAAGGCCATCGTAGCCGAAGGTCAGCTTTTAGCAAGAACTTCATTGCAGATCTCCGTAGATGCAGCTAATGCTATGGCTCAATCAGTCTCCACTGTGGTTGTCATGCGTTGAGCATCTGCAGATGTCCAGTTTTCCTAGGGAGGTCCAAAATACTGCAGACGATCTCCCTTTTGATGAACTCTTTTCAGACTCCACGGACAAATTTGTATATCCTTTTAAAAAGATCCCACGGCCACACTCAGGTCTCTTGGAATATATATGCCTGCAAATAAAAGGAAATTTAGTAGAGTGCAGCGACCCTGCCTAGCCCAATTTTCTAACTATCATAGATTTACAGAACCATCTAGAAAGAGGCTGAGATATCAGAAGAAGAAATCTCCTACCACAACTAACACTACCCAACTGTCATCTTCAACCAAATGACTATTTTGATGGCTGTGTCGAGGGTCCAGAACTTCCCCACGTCAAGTATCTTCAGCTGCACTACCTTCATAGATAAGCTTTCCCATTTTTGACCAGCATGGGAACACGTTGTCGATATACAACACGTTGGAGGTTATAACATCCGGTTACTCCATCCATTTTACCTCCATCTCCCCATCCTATCTCCTAACCCTGTCCCGTTTCAGGGATGCATCTCACAGACTTGCTGAGACATGAATTCATCTCTTTCCTAAGCATAGGGACCACACAACCAGTTCCAGTCCAGCACAGAGGGAACGGTTTCTTTTCAAGTATTGTCTGGTTCCAAAAAAGAACAGGGAATGGAGATCGATTTTAGATCTTAGACTCCTGAACATCTTTGTGAAATCACAGAAATTCAGGATGGTGACTCTCGCAGCAGTAATTCTATCATTAGATTACAGTGATCGGTTCTCGGCCCTTGACCTTCAGGACGTATATTTTTCACATCACAGTTCACCCCTCTCACAAAAGGTTTCTCCACATCACAGTCGATCAGGACCACTTTCAGTATCTAAGTGCTTCCTTTTGACCTATCTGCCTCCCCAAAGGTACTCTTAAAGGTCCTGGCAGTAGGAGCCACCTACCTTCATTGTGTGGAGATAATCGTCTTTCCATACTGTAATGATTGATTTTGCAAAGGCTGGTCTTACAATTAAGTTTGTTCTGCAGCAAAGACAGCTATGTCCCTGTTCGACAGATTAGGTCTTCAACTCACTGTTGAAAAGTCCACTTCAACCCACTTCAACGGACTGACTGTTTTTAGGGGCCTCTCTAGATGACATAAAAGCCAGGGCTTACCTTTCTTCGAATAGGTTTACGATATTATAAAGATTCAAATAAGTCCACAGACATTTTTAAAGAATTGCCTCCAACTGCTAGGGTACATGGCAGCATGTACCTTTAGGTTACATCTGCACCGTTTCCATGGACAGCTAAAAACAGTTTATACCCAGAACGCACACAGTGTGGACAGGATGGTTTCTGACCCTCGTTGGGTTCTGGACTCATGCAATTAGTGGAAGAACCTATCCAAAGTGTGTGCAGAAATTCTGTTCAACCAATCGACTCTGTCACCATAACTTCAGAGGCATCCTTTATGGGATGGTGAGTGCACCTGCCCCCCCGCCCCTCCACAACCATTCAGGGCAAATGGACATCTCTGTGTCAGCCTCCTGGAATTAAGAGCAGTCTGGAACACCTGTCTAGACTTTCTTCCACTCTTCAGGGGCTAATCTGTAAAAATCATGATCGTGAACATAGCCTGCATGTTTTACATAAACCGCCAGGGGGAGTGAGATCTCCATCCCTCAGTGCCAAAATAATAAAACTATGGAACTGGTGTATAGCCATCCACATCCTCATCTCAGTCTCTTAACTTCCAGGCATTCATACTACCATGGCTGACAATTTGAGTCAGCACTTCTCCCAAGATTATGAGCGGGAACTTGACTATCAGACACACATTTCTAACTTTGAGGTTCCCAGAAATGGACTGCTTTGCAACTTCTTCCAACAGAAAGTTCAAGAAATTCTGCTCGAAGGGAAGACTGGGTCTTTAGTCCTTGGATTCTTGGACACAGGGCCTCCTCTACATATATCCACCCACACCCCTTCTCTTAAACAAGATCAAGCAGGACAAAGTCAGGTTCCTTCTAACTGCATCGATTTGGCTGAGACCTTTACCTGATTTATCTTGCTTCTTGACAAACTTTACTCCTCCCAACCATTCCCCATCTGCTGTTGCAGAATTCCAGTCAGACACTCCATCTGAGCATTCTTTGACTCAGAGCTTGGCTCCTCAGTGGCTCTCAGGGATAGAGATTTTGTGTTTGGCAGAAGTACGACGGGTAATATTAACCTGTAGGAAGGTATTTATGTGAAACACCTTCAGAAATGAAAATGATTTTGCCCCTGGTATGTCTTTTTACAGTTTTTGCCTGTTCATTCTTCCCTCTCCATGGTTCTTGATTATTTGTTGGAATTAAAAATGTCAAATCTTTCCATGAGTTCTATCAAGGTTCACGCAGTGGCTATCACAGCCTTTCATTCATCTGTAGAGGGATTCTCAGTGTTTGCCCACCCCATGACAGCAAAATTCATCAAAGGGTTGACCAACCTTTTCCCTTAGATTAGAGATACCACCCCTGTAACGGATTTAAACTTGGTCCTTAATTGCCTTATTAATGCTCCCTTCATTGGCTACCTCTTCCATACCTTCACCTGTCTATGAAGATGGCTTTCTTGGTGGCCCTCCCTTCTGCTCAAAGAATTGGTGAAATGTGAGCTTTAATCCTCTCTTTACAGTATTCTTCAGAGAAGAAGTTTTGTTGCAAACATATCCTTAGTTTTTTAACTCTCAAGTATTTTCTCAATTAATCCGATTAATCACCTTCCAGGTCTTTTTTCCACCCCGAACCTGTACCAGACCAAGGAGGAAGCTGCCTCCATTCCTTGTATGTCAGAAGAGTGTTAACCTTCTATCTTGTCAGAACCAACCATTTAGAAAATCTCCCAGACTGTCTTGTTTCATTTGCAAACAGATCCAAATGAGCCACAGTTTCCACTCCAGACTCTCACAGTGCGCGTATTGTCTCTTCTTATGAGGCTCCCAACATTCAACCTCCTTCTAGAGTACTAGCCCATTTCTACAAGATCCCAATCTACTTCTGTGGCACTATTGAAAGATATTCTAGTTTCTGAAATTTGTAAAGCTGCAGCCTGGACCTCAGTACACAGTTCCTCCAAGCACTATGGTTTGGTTCATGCTTCCAGATCAGACACTGTGGTTGGCAATGTGGTTGGCAATCTCTCTTCAGTGTTAGATCCACTCAGAAGCCCCTTCTTCTCTCCAGGCATACTGCTCAGGAGTTTTGTGAAGTGGAGTACCCATTGGAACACTACTCGGAGAAGGAGGGGTTACTCCACCTTCTTCAATAACTGGAGCTACTTGAGCTGTGTGTCCTTCTGGATGCTCCACCTCCTGGCCTCCTTCCCCTCTGCTTCAGGGTTTCATTTTGCAAGATTTCAAGGAAGAGAAGGAACAAATGGTAACTGGTATAGTGGAGAATAAAAATATGGGACCTAATCTTTCTCTCCTCCCATGCCTGGAACTCATTGAAGGAAGGAGTTGTATGCTGGAGAAATGAAGGATCAGGTCTGTAATAATACATTAAACATGCACAGCCAAGAAATGTTGATGGCAAATATTGAAAGAACTAAAATAAAAATATTCATCATGTTTGAGCTGAATGGGTTATGTCATTCTCTGAGCTTCCTGTGTAATTTGGTCGTAGCTGGTTACCACAGCGATGACAGTCTCTGACCCACATACAGCACAAGAAAATATAGTATCAGGATGTTAGAAAAGCTTTCCAGAATCCAAAAAGTGTCTCTGGCCAATAAATTGCATGCCCATCCACACTGAATTTTAATTATGGTCACAGGTATAGTTTAGCTTGTGGGCTCTGCTAAATGACAAGGGTGGTTTTTGCCACTTATCTTGGTTAATGCTCGTTGACTAGTTGCTAATTACTGGATGATCTGTTTCCCAGCTGGTGCCCAATTGCTAGATTAATTATCTTATGTCCCCTCTTGGTGATATGACGCTGTGTGGATCTCACTGTGTACCACTGCAACTGGATCAAGATCCTGCAGACGTTTTAGCTGGGTTGGTAGAAGGAAGGTAGTCTCCTTTCTGCTTTCTTGACCAAGCAAGTAGTAGGTTTGTCGTAAGTAAAAGTCATTCTGTGGCATATCTTGGACTGGACTTGCCAGTTAGAGTGAATTGTTTCTCTATGGCATCTTCTAATGCTATAACTCTCTGAAGATGTCCAAACAGCTTTGTATGCTTCTTATCTATCCCTTGTTTTTGCAGCAATAAATTCTACTTGTTTCTCTTAGAACTGAGAATGTTCATCATTAAAGCCTGAGACACATTAAGAAGAAAAATAATTAGAGGTTCTTGTCCTGAAATCAAATAACTTGGTAGTGTTAGCTGTGTAATCCTTTGACTAATAGGTGTTGGGCACGTTCTCCATTCTGACATATTGTTTAATTACAAAATGATTTTTTTTTAAAGTGCATTACTTTTGATAACGACTTACTAAATAATTGTTTAGTGCTTTTTGCACTACAGTGTATAACTTTATTTCATGTTACTCTCCATCCACAGGTATTGTACAACAAACCGTGAAACACTGAAAATAGTGTGATTTTTTTTTTCTCTGACGTTTGTTTTAAAAGAACAGTTAGAAATATGTCATGAACACCACATAAGAAAATATGCCCATGGGAACCAACAGATAGCATACTTGTGTAAGCCTGTTGGAAGTGCCAGATTCAGAACTGGATGCATAGTTGTTTAAGGAATACAAGTTTCTTACATTTGAGCATTAACCCTGGCTATTTTTTTGAGAGACATCACTACTAGAAATAAATCTTTTGGCAGCTAATATGTGTGTGTGGCGCAGTTTCCTGAGTATGACAGTTTTATTTTATATTTGATTAAAGAGGCCATATTTTTATCATAAAAATAGTAGTCTGTGTCTACAAAAGGAAAACGAGAAGAGCACCACAGTGCCTATTAGGTTTCGTTTTAGTTCAGAAATAATTCACTGAGTAAATCCACTGCGTGTGCTAAAAATATGCTTTAAGATTGGAATTGGTTATAGAATTTTCCTTCAGCTTTGCTCTACTTCTGGTAAGCCAAGTTTGATTCCAAAAACAGACCTGGTCCATTTTTGTTACTTTCTGTTGTGTACCGATAGCATAGTAAAATATTGGAGATTAACAGAAACAATTGTTTCTGTTAAAGGTGACATGGGAAAATGGCTTTCAGAGTCCTAATAACTGTATAAAAAACACACACACACACACACCCCTCCCCGCACCCCCAAATCAGCCTGGAATAATTTTCTCATATGCAGCGTATCATCACTAGATTTTGGGGGTCATTTTAGTGAAGACCTAGATTCCTGTCCTAGATATTGCTAGTGTTGTAAAGACATAATAAAGGTGTGGTGGAGCAAACAGTTGAAGTTGGGTAATATGTGGGATATTATGTATAATATAATAAATAAATAAAACCACCCTACATTAAAAGAACAATAAGGTTTCATTTCTCCCATCCCCCCAATGTGCCCCTTTCCCCAGGCTCCATGTCTCCGTTCCTGTGCCCCCTGCAACCTCCCTGTCCCCTTGTCTCAGTTCCACCCTTCTCTTGTCCCAGTCCTCCCCTCGTCCAGCCTCAGCTTCAGATTACATTTCCAGCATCCTGTGGCTCTGTGTCCTGGACCTGGCTCCTCACCCCTCCCTGCATTTGAGTCAGGCTTTTTCTGCCTTCTCCTGCTTGGTGTCTAAGTGCCAGCAGGACGAGCACTGAGAGCATGGAAGATAGTCTCCCAGTTCTCAATTTCTTTGCTTGATGCCACAGCTAGCCTTGTGCAGTCAAGAAATTGCAAGGAAAGTCCTGCTTATCCCCTGTACCCCCAGGATTAGGCATGCTCAGTGCAGATGGAATCTTCAGAGAATTTAGCTGTCAATCTCTAACCAGTCTCTGCTAAACACATGGCAACTGAGATTTTCAGGGGTTTATAACTTGGCCAAATGTAGGCAGATTTTCACGGGGATAGTAAAAGGCACATCCCGCAACAGCAGGCAGTGGTGCTAGAACTACGGGTACTGGGGGCTTCCTCAACCCCTTTCTTGAAGTAGTAATAACAAACACTAAATATATGGTTTCCATCATCAGCACCCCCCACTATGAAAATTGTTGCAACACCCCTGAGACCAGGGCAACCCTCCTTCCAAATTTCAACTCCCTGCTCAAATGCATGAAGGCATTAGAGCTTCTCAACAAAACGGTTGTAAAAATTGGTTAACATGGCCAAAGCAATATATTTCTCCCCCCTCCCTCCCCCTCAACCTCATTCTGAGAAACCCCTGAGCATGTTTTTCTGAAATTTAAAAAAAATAAATCAGCCTGAGGCAGACATCCAGCATGGAAAACTTTGTCCTGAATGGTGAAGTTTTACTAAGTTATAAGTAAATGAAAACAGTGTCTTAAAATGGAAAATGTTGAACAGTCTTTACTCTCGAGGCTTTACTAGCGCCATATACAAACATGAGGTTGTGAGATATACATTTCTATTACCGTAGTTTGGGGATTACTACATTACAAGTAATCCCATGATTGGGCCAATAAAAATTTTTCTCTAGCAACCCACAGCAAACTGTGACAGGGACAACACAGAAAAGTCTCTTAACCAAACTTGGAATTTTAATTTGTAGTGTTTTAAAAAAATCTTTTTCTGAATATGAGAAACAATACTTCCGCTTATTAGGACCACCCCTTTTATCTTTTTAAACCTCTAATGAGCACTCTGTAATTGAATTTTTACACTTGAATTGTTAACAGTTGTTATATTATTACATGTGGTAATAGAGAGAGCATGCACTGCCTACCATGCTAGATGGGAGTGAATCAATAGATCACTCTGGTTCCAAGTATCCCAGGATAGAAGCTCTTCGTAAAAATCAGGTTAGGAAAAATCTACTTGGTCAACCAGGTCCTTCTCCTGCCATTGCAGGATGGGTCCTTACGCTATATTTACATTCTCTAATTTAAAATGTCTCAAACAAATGGGACTTCCACTGCTTCCTTAAAGCTAAATAGATTTTCAGGATGTTAAGAGTAACAAGAAGAGTTTTCAGGTATGTTAGCAACAAGAAGAAAGTCAAGGAAAGTGTGGGCCCCTTACTGAATGAGGGAGGCAACCTAGTGACAGAGGATGTGGAAAAAGCTAATGTACTCAGTGCTTTTTTTGCCTCTGTCTTCACGAACAAGGTCAGCTCCCAGACTACTGCCCTGGGCAGCACAGCATGGGGAGGAGGTGACCAGCCCTCTGTGGAGAAAGAAGTGGTTCGGGACTATTTAGAAAAGCTGGACGAGCACAAGTCCATGGGGCCGGATGCGCTGCATCCGAGAGTGCTAAAGGAGTTGGCGGATGTGATTGCAGAGCCATTGGCCATTATCTTTGAAAACTCATGGCCATCGGGGGAGGTCCCGGATGACTGGAAAAAGGCTAATGTAGTGCCCATCTTTAAAAAAGGGAAGGAGGAGGATCCTGGGAACTACAGGCCAGTCAGCCTCACCTCAGTCCCTGGAAAAATCATGGAGCAGGTCCTCAAGGAATCAATTCTGAAGCACTTAGAGGAGAGGAAAGTGATCAGGAACAGTCAGCATGGATTCACCAAGGGCAAGTCATGCCTGACTAATCTAATTGCCTTCTATGACGAGATAATTGGCTCTGTGGATGAGAGGAAAGCGGTGGACTTGTTGTTCCTTGACTTTAGCAAAGCTTTTGACACGGTCTCTCACAGTATTCTTGCCAGCAAGTTAAAGTAGTATGAGCTGGATGAAGGGACTATAAGGTGGATAGAAAGTTGGCTAGATTGTCAGGCTCAACGGGTAGTGATCAATGGCTCCATGTCTAGTTGGCAGCCGGTATCAAGTGGAGTGCCCCAAGGGTCAGTCCTGGGGCCAGTTTTGTTCAATATCTTCATAAATGATCTGGAGGATGGTGTGGATTGGACCCTCAGCAAGTTTGCAGATGACACTAAACTGGGAGGAGAGGTAGATACGCTGGAGGGTAGGGATAGGATACAGCGGGCCCTAGACAAATTAGAGGATTGGGCCAAAAGAAATCTGAGGTTCAACAAGGACAAGTGCAGAGTCCTGCACTTAGGACGGAAGAATCCCATGCACCGCTACAGACCAGGGACCGAATGGCTCGGCAGCAGTTCGGCACAAAAGGACCTAGGGGTTACAGTGGACGAGAAGCTGGATATGAGTCAACAGTGTGCCCTTGTTGCCAAGAAGGCCAATGGCATTTTGGGCTGTATACGTAGGGGCATTGCCAGCAGATCAAGGGACGTGATCGTTCCTAAACTCTGCAGTATAACCATTTGGTTATAACTACTGTAGAGTTTTATAGCAGTTAGTTTATAAGGGATCAAAACAGTCTAATGTGCTTTAGCAACAAACGAACTCAAGATAATTGGCAGGGTTTCCAGACTGGTGTATCTGGATTATCAAATAAATAAATACATTTCTTCCCTACCTACAACGTCCATTTTTCTAAGTACAGCTGATCGCTACTCTCAAATCATAGAATCATAGAATATCAGGGTTGGAAGGGACCTCAGGAGGTCATCTAGTCCAACCCCCTGCTCAAAGCAGGACCAATCCCCAACTAAATCATCCTAGCCAGGGCTTTGTCAAGCCTGACCTTTAAAATATCTAAGGAAGGAGATTCTACCACCTCCCTGACTAACAGTCCTCTAATAATAAACAGGATATTTTAATCAATATTGCATAATATCCAAAGACAGTGTGAGAAGAAAGAAACCCATCCAAACTGTAGAGCTTGTGAGCCACACCAGTGCCAATCTCTTGTAACTGTGTACCTGTGATAGAAAGAAGCCATGGTATTATTAATGATTTTGAATACACAGGTCCTTAATTGACACTTTGTCTTTAGGTGGCTGAACTATCCATGATTTAACCTGCTTTGTTTTTGATTGAAATTATTTTGATCATATTTACTATGCCTTAAAATTTTGTGGTGATTTAAAAACCAGTGCTGTGAAAGTAACACTGTTTCCTCATCAATCTTCTCCCTATTTTAGCCAATAGTAATACCAGTATACCTCCACCAGCAGCCACTGGTGTTTGAAGCACGCTGTCAATTAGACTTCCACAAGCAGAGCTAGATGACAAGGGACTTAAAACACCAGTAGCAACCAAAGCATGTCTGGAATAGGGGTTCTAATGTTGAAGGATCTAAATTGGTGTTAAGAATGGTGGGCAATTTTTACAAAATTTCTGTGGTGTAGACAAGGTCTCTCTTATCGCATTGATGTCCTTTTAATACACTATTACTGCTGTGAACATTCTAGAGTGAGTCAAGCGTGAAAAAGGAAGCTGTATTTTCGCATCTCCATCTCATCCAGCAACGTTATCAACTAAAGTTCTGTACTTTGGATGACGATGTAAGTGGAAGAAAGAACCCTGCTTGGTTTTCAGATTCCAGGCTGAGCTTGCAATAAACGTAGTCAGAAAAATCTTGGTTGGGGGCCTAATCATGCAAATACTTATGCACATGCTTAACTTTGTACATGCACGTAATCCCATTGGCATTAATGGAACTATTCATATGTGTAAAAGTTCATAGTACTGAGACCCTAATTTGTAAATTGAGAAAATATATCAAAGTCACAGAGAGGATAAATGTGGAGCACGGATATCATTTTGATTACCTTTTCTGATTATAACCATATTTTTAAACTCTGAGAATCCTGCAGATGAAGTATGGATCCTAAATACTTGACTGAAAAACATTTAAATTTGTCACTGCTAAAATAGGACAGTGTATTGTTGTCTTTCAGCAGGCCCTAGTAGCAGCTAACACACTTTCCAAAGCTGTGCTGATGTTGCTAATGCTTATCCATAAAATAGAAGGGACTCTATTAGAACCCCAGAAAAAATAAATATCTGCCAAATGGAACTGGTCATAATTGGAGGGGGGAATCTTTATGTTCATGCTAATACAGTTTTTTTAAGTGGGATATAAAATAACAATTTAAAACTACTTAACAAAACAAGTATTCTTCCAGAAACATTTCTTTCCTAAAGCTAAGTAGCATAACTTGCTAATAAGTCTAATTACTTATAATTTCCAAAGGAAACAGTATCCAGCAAATGTAAGAAATTAGTCACTGGTTGAAAGTGCAAGAGGAAGTTGTCACTTCATTCCAGTTTCTTCACTTGCATGGTTTCCCTTTGAGTTGATTTACATTAACCTGTGCTTTGTGTGTTTAAGACACAGCTAGACTGCAGCTAAGCTTTATAATTTAAAATGGTTTCCCACAGTGGTAGGGAGAGGTATTTAACCTTTTACTGAACCAGCAGTAAATGAGACTTTGCAGCATGCCCACCCAGCATATAGTGGAGTATTTTCCTTTCTGCTGTGCAAAATCAGCCTAATCATCCAATTTTGTTATTCCAGGGAGAAAGAGGTGGATTTGCTTGGTAACAAGGAGTTCTGGCAAAACGGCAGAGTTCGTTTATGCTTTGTATGTTGTGAAAAAGTGTGTGTGTTGTTTACCATTTTATAAGATCTGTGCATTCTTGATTGAATATGAGAGAATAACATGAAAGTGTTTTTCTATGACTTATCTTTAACAATTTACTTTTTCTCCTTGTCCCTTCTGCCAGACATCCTTTTCTTGTTTTTCTGATTTAACTTACCTCCCCTTCCCTAATGTCATTAATAGTGGACTTAAGCATGAACATCTTCCGCAGTGGTATGCTGGTAAAGCACTTTACAATTTCAAGGCCATCAGTTTGTAATATTAAAAGTATTTTGTTTATAAACAAAAAGGACATTATTAGTAAGGGCCCACTACCCCTTGCAGAAGTTCTTAGCAGACTATACCTGCCTAATTATAGAGACTACAGATTTTGAATCAGTTTGAATAATATGCAGTAGCAACATCCAAGTAGTTGTTGAAGAGAGTTTAGAATGTGTAAAGCTCTTTTTGGGATAGAGGCAAAATGCATAAAGCTACCACCTTCTCATCCTTAAGACTGACTTCACCTGTGATGTATACAGAAAACTGACATCTGATAATATCTAGATAAGTTGACAAGAATTCAGGTGGCTGTGAGCCCAGTCGCCTAGCAAACCAGCGTACTTGGCTGGGCCTAATAAACCCTCACTAAATGGCTGTGCTCCCTGATCAGGGGAAAAAGGGCCAGCAGATCACTTAGCATTGCAGCAATGACCGTACAGTGGCTGCTCAATGCATTCCATACCTGCAGCTGTGCCAGACCATCTTCCTGCACCAGCCCTTGTTCCAACTTGTGCCTGCTCGCGCTCCAGCCCTAGTTGCTACCTTCCTTAGAACTCCTGACTCCAACCATTGACTTATCTCCTGCCCATGTCTTTGGTTCTTTGTCATTTGGTTTTGCTAGGCCAGACTCCGGTTCTGACCACTAGGTCACACCGCTTATACTCTGTTATGTGACAGTGGTGAATTGTGATTATGATGACTGACTGGTGCTGATTGGCATTTTGCTGTGCATATAGCTAGTCTGTGCTTTACCACCCCACCCCCTGTCCTCCGTCTCCCCTGTCTCCTTATTATTTCACATACCTGTTAGGTCTTGTCTGTTTAGATTGTGAACTCTTCAGAGAAGGGGCTGTCATATACAGTGTGTTTGTACAGCACCGAGTACAGGGGGGCTCTAACTGGTTTTAAAGCCTGTTACATTTAGGTGTAAAGCATCATGCATGGTAAGAGAGCCTTCTTTGGTTTTGTATATGTTAAATGAGAGGGAGCCAACTGGTATGGTCAGTGACATCTTTGTAGTAAGAGTCATCATTGGTCTGCAACAGTCTTTTCCAGTTTACAATATGTTCGTAGTTGCTTGTGGTCTTCTGCTTTCTTTTTTCCTGGGTGAAATAAAAAGCAATTATCAGATCAAGCTCTAGAAAATCTACTTGGCTAAAAACATGGTATAAGCTTATCTCAACTTTAAAAGTCATTGTCTCTCGTTTCTGAACATAGACACATAGGTATTGCACAGATAAATAGATTGTGTGGAATGCCACCTTCAGCAGAACACACGGTTCCTAAGGCATTTGAAATTATGCAAAAAATCGTACTTGGTCCCTTGCTTACATAGAAATTGATTTAATTCAGGAGTTCTCAAACTTCATTGCATCATGACCCCCTTTTAACAACAAAAATTACCACACGACCCCGGGAGGGTAGGACGGAAGCCTGAGCCCTACCGCCCTGTGGGTGGAGGGGAGGCAAAGCCCAAACCCTGACCCAAAGCCTGTAACCTGAGCCCCGCCATCCAGAGCTGAAGTCCTCAGTCTTCATCTTTGGTCCCAGGTGGTGGGGCTTCGGCCCCAGGCCACAGAAAGTCTAACACCAGCCCTGGTGACCCCATTAAAAAGGGGTTGCGACCCACTTTGAAGCCCTGACCCACAGGTTGAGAACCGCTGATTTAATTCAATGCTGAAATACCTTTGTTTAAAAAAGGCTTTTTTTTTTTAATGTGATAAGGAATGCCATGTTCATTTAAAAACAAAAAGCAAAAAACCTGCAGCCCATTTTAAGCCATTCTGTTTCCTGGACCAAAATTCAGCTAAATGCAAGAGCTATTATCAGATGGAACTGCTAAGTGCAGGTCCGGCAGAATCAGAAAAACTTAATTTCTTTTCCATAAAGGTGTATCTGCATGTGAAAGACAGGATGAAATGTCAATCGGAAATTACAGCTTAATGGAAATTGAGATGGAAGTTCTGATTGTGTGGCCTACCAGTGCTAGAGCTCTTTAATCTTTCTGAAGCTCAACTTCTAATTTCAGAATATTTATGTAGCTTTCATTTCTAATATTAAAAACATTAAAATTCCTAATGCCTCCTTTTTATTAAGAGCAGTAAATGCATACAGCTTAGTAATTCCCAGTCCTGTTTAAAAGCTAATGGGGTGAGAAGAACAAGTGCTCTAATTTAAAGGATTTAGGGGGTAGTCAAGGAAACACATAGGATGAGAGTAGACTTCTAAAGCCAGCCCATATAAATCTTTTTTCTAAATTGTGCTGTCTGTTAAGCAACCTTCCCTGGTGAACAACTTCTCATAGGTGAATTTTCTAAAATGAGATTCCACACTAACGTTAGGATACGGGAAAACTAAAAGTTCAGGAATTTTACTACAGTGTAACTAGGAGCAGATTTGAAAGGACTTTTAAAGAAAAGGGCAGGATAGTCAGTGATTTGCAAGCATTTCCCAGCTCAGGCAGTAAGGTCACTACCAAGAACAGAACGAAAAGGAGTACTTGTGGCACCTTAGAGACTAACAAATTTATTTGAGCATAAGCTTTCGTGAGCTACCGCTCACTTCATCGGATGCATCCAGTGGAAAATACAGTGGGGAGATTTATATACACAGAGAACATGAAACAATGGGTGTTACCATATACACTGTAACAAGAGTGATCAGGTAAGGTGAGCTATTGCTAGCAGGAGAGCTGGAGGGTGGGGGGGATATGATGGACCTTTTGTAATGATAATCAAGGTGGGCCATTTCCAGCAGTTGACAAGAAAGTGTGAAGAACAGTGGGGGGGAGGGAAATAAACATGGGGAAATAGTTTTACTTTGTGTAATGACACATCCACTCCCAGTCTTTATTCAAGCCTAAATTAATTGTATCCAGTTTGCAAATTAATTCCAATTCAGCAGTCTCTCATTGGAATCTGTTTTTGAAGTTTTTTTGTTGAAGAATTGCCACTACATGCATCCGGTGAAGTGAGCTGTAGCTCACGAAAGCTTATGCTCAAATAAATTTGTTCGTCTCTAAGGTGCCACAAGTACTCCTTTTCTTTTTGCGGATACAGACTACCACCGCTGCTACTCTGAAAAGTGAGCAGAACGTTGTTGTAAAAGCTCTATCTACTGTCTTTCATTTTTCTGAGCAACATTGTTTAATTCATCCTTATATTTTGGTTGCAGTTTTCTGTCTGCTAGTTTTGACCTTTAAACACATCTTTTTAAATAACTATAAACCACAGCTCTGTGTGTGCGTGCATGCAGCTTTTTAATGCATACCCTGATATTGCTCACAGACTACAGATTCTTAATTTTACTTTCCATTATTTTAAAAAAAAAGTTTTTCTGGTAAACCCTAAATAGGTCATATCAGAAGGGTAACAGAAGAGAGTAAGTTATAAATGCATCCTCCTATGCTATTTGGACTGTATTTGTTAATTTTTTCTCCTAGGTGTCCTGGTCTATTGAACCCCTTCTTTTTTTACACCTGCCTGCCAATGAGCCTTACTGCCCTTAGAGCTGCAGTTTGTAGCCTAGTGGCTTCTTTCAGCTCTCACTTTCTATTGTTTTTTTTTTAAGTAGGCATTGATTCAGCAAGTACATGTTTTAACTTTAAGTATGTAAGTAGTCCCAAGGACGTCCATGGGACTATTTGCAGCTTAACGTTAGACAAGTGCTTAAGTACCTGGCTGAATCAGGCTTTTAATTGGGAGCTGTTTTATATTCACAGCTTGGTGAGTTTTCTAAATGAATTTAAAATGTCCGGTGGTCACAAATTGCTGCTGAGAGGACAAGTAATCTTTCTGGAGGCTTATTTTCAAATGGTCTCTCTCTCCCCTCCCCCACAGCTGGAAACTGGTGCCTAGCTATGATGCCACCAAAAGACCTAAATGAGGGATGAGGCCAATCACTGGGTACAGTTAAGAATTCTGTCTAAAAGTCTAGCAGTCGGCTTAAGCTAAACATGGCTCTAGCAGTGCTCTTAATCTTCCTCCCAAGACCTCCTCCGCACCTTCTTTCTCAATTACTGTGAACAGCACCACCATCCTGCCTGTCACTCTGGCCCATAATGTGGGCATCATCTTCGACTTGGGTATCCAAGTCCTTATATCAGGCTATGTCTAAATCTTGAAGATTCTTTCTGCATCACATCTCTAAGATAAGGCGTTTCCTATGTATCCACACAGCTAAAATGCTCAGCCAGGCTCTTGTTATCTCATGTCTCAATTACTGCAACATCCTTTTCTCTGGCCTTGACAAATGCAATTTTGCACCGCTCATATTCATTCAGAATGCTGCTGAAAAGATTATTCTACTAGCCTAGCACGGTCACCCCTCTCTTTTGTGTCCTATCATTGGCTCCCCCTTCTATCACATCAAACATAAGCAACTTGTCTTCATTATCAAGGTCCTTCACAGCCAATCCCCAAGCTACCTGCTGTGTCTCATTCAGCATCAAGAGGTCAATTCCTGCCTCCAATTGGTCAATCATAGCAGTCTCTATCACCCATTTGTTAAATTTTCAGACAAGCATATTTTCTCTGAGACCCCTTGTGCTTGGGAGGAGCTCCCCATAAATATCCGCAAAGCCACCTCATTACCTTCATTCAAATCCCTCCTTAAAACTTTCCTTTTCCATGATGCCTACAATAAATATGACAATGGTTATGCTGCTGGTGCACTAATACCACTGCCTGTTATACTGACCAATACGGTTTTATTTTTTCCATGAACTTCTCTGTCTGCCGTTCTATATTGGTTGTTGCTTGCCATAGATTTAGGGCATGTCTAAACAGCAAATTAGCACATAGCAAATTTACAGTACTCCAGCATGCTGTGCACTCTAACTGTCCATGTGGACCGTGCTGCTGCACTCTGAAAGTTCCCCAGTGTGATTTGCATACTGCTGTTTCAAACTTTCAGGGTGCAGCAGCACAGTCCACATGGACAGTTAGAGTGCAGCATGTAAGTGCACTGCAGATTTACATACACCACAGCTTGCCTCACACTTATGCTTCGTTTAGACATGCTCTTAAACTATAAGTGCTTTGGAGCAGGGACCGTCTTTTTGTTCTGTTTGTACAGAGCCGAGCACGTGGATCTTGGCCCCTGAGTAGGGCCGGTAGACGTTATGGTAATACAAATAAATGATGATGATAATCAGGTGCAGCTCTAGTTAAAACCAAATATCACTGCTGTCACAGCAGATTGTGGAAGATGTGAAACTATATTTAGTGTGCAGAAAAGAGTATAAAGATTTTGGTTGGACTGTCCCAAGCAGAAAATCAAGCTTGAGAGTAAACATATTTTTTAACTGTGAGCAATAGTCTTTGGAGTGAGGGCTCTGTGCCCATATTGCTCTCTCGCACCTAGAGTGCCCTGAGGAGTGGAAGTGATACAAAACATATACAGGTTTCAGAGTAACAGCCGTGTTAGTCTGTATTCGTAAAAAGAAAAAAGAAAAGGAGTACTTGTGGCACCTTAGAGACTAACCAGTTTATTTGAGCATGAGCTTTCGTGAGCTACAGCTCACTTCATCGGATGAAGTGAGCTGTAGCTCACGAAAGCTCATGCTCAAATAAACTGGTTAGTCTCTAAGGTGCCACAAGTACTCCTTTTCTTTTTTCTTAAAACATATACAGGAAATACCTGAGAAGAAGAACTGAACAGACTTGGTGGACTCCTTGAGACGTTGTAAACTCAAGTTCTAGACATAAATTTAGAGAAAAGTGCTTTATATGTTGACAGTTTTTTAGAGAATCTCCATGAAGAATCTTTCTCTGTGACTGAGAAGTATGCAGGCATTAGCAGATACAGACAAACTTTTAAAGGTAGCCAACCCCCTCCCCACCTCCCAAAAAAAAAACAGTTTTATATATGGAGAGTAGAGCTGTTCCTTTTTCCAGTTGTATTTTCATTAACACAGTCTTTGGAAGAAGAAATGACTCTAATTAAAACAGTTGTAAATGAAGGAATTGATTCAACAGTTCTATTTCCTGCAAAACTGTGCATGAATTACGGGCCACACCTTGATATTCTGGGACATCATACAATACAGATGGAAATTGGGTATCCTAGATCAGAAAAGGAAGAGAAGGAATCATAAGAAAGATAGTAATGAACTTTACAGGTGGCTAACGCCACTTAGGATATTTATTTTAATTGAGTTGCAGTTATGTTAGTGGTTACTCAGCTGTTAACAGGGGATAATTTCTTAGGCTATGTCTACACTATGAGCTAGGAATGTGATTTCCCTGCTTGTGTAGGGTAGCTCTCATCAAGCTAGCTTGAATACAAATAGATGGGTAGCCCAGGTAGTGGCAGCGGAGGCACAGCTGAGTCGGGTCGAATACAAACTCTCCTGAAACCACTGAATATGTACTGAACACAGCTCAGCCATGCTTCCACTGCTGCTACCCGTGCTACTGTGGCTACAAGGCTATTTGTTCTCCTGATAGCTCACTGAGTGCTAGCACGAGTATATGTATGTGAGCAGGAATATTGCATCCCTAGCTCATAGTGTAGCCATAGTCTTACTTATGTAGCACTTGTTTACTGTTTACCCTTTGGGGATAATGTAGAATTTTGATGATTATGACTTCTATTATACAAGCATAGGAAATGCCACTTTTAAGGTTGCCAATTCAACCTTAATTCTTCCCCTGTGTGCATCCATCCTGTGCACTGAATTAGGCAGGTATCTTGGTGGGGGGAGGGAATAGTATGTGGTCATATAATTAAAAACTGTTCTAATGCAAGGATACTTGGGTGCTTGAATTAAGGTTACAATACTCTTTCACGTTTGAGTATTCTGTTGTACTTAAATTAACAGTACATTATCTAGAAACTCAGGGGTGTCTTTTTGTCATAAAGTGTCCTTTATTATTTTCACTGGGGTAAAAAAATCCTGCACGCTGAGTATATCTCATAATAGAGACCGCAGATTTCTAAGTTATTGTGTTCTGCAGACTGTAACAGAGAGACCAGAAAAAAGAGTGTAGTAAGTTAGCATGGTCTCGTTAGTCCAGTAGATGCTGTCTATAATTATGAATACCTTTTGATTCCCTGATCATAGCAAAGGTAAGTGTAATTGTACATAGGCTGCCTAAGGACTGTTTTTGGAGGTATACTGTACCACACCACTATGTCCCTTTGTTGTGTAGCTTAATTTTGCCTTTACTGTTTGTCAAGGTTCCTTCCCCACTCTGAACGCTTGGGTACAGATGTGGGGACCTGCATGAAAACCTCCTAAGCTTATCTTTACCAGCTTAGGTCAAAACTTCCCCAAGGTACAAAATATTCCACCCTTTGTCCTTGGATTGGCCGCTACCACCACCAAACAAATACTCGTTACTGGGGAAGAGCTGTTTGGAAACGTCTTTCCCCGCCAAATACTTCCCAAAACCTTGCACCCCACTTCCTGGACAAGGTTTGGTAAAAAGCCTCACCAATTTGCATAGGTGACCACAGACCCAAACCCTTGGATCTGAGAACAATGAAAAAGCATTCAGTTTTCTTACAAGAAGACTTTTAATAGAAATAGGAGTAAATAGAAGTAAAGAAATCCCCTCTGTAAAATCAGGATGGTAGATACCTTACAGGGTAATTAGATTCAAAACATAGAGAATCCCTCTAGGCAAAACCTTAAGTTACAAAAAAGATACACAGACAGAAATAGTTATTCTATTCAGCACAGTTCTTTTCTCAGCCATTTAAAGAAATCATAATCTAACGCATACCTAGCTAGATTACTTACTAAAAGTTCTAAGACTCCATTCCTGTTCTATCCCCGACAAAGGAAGCATATAGACAGACAGACAGACAGACGCTTTGTTTCTCTCCCTCCTCCCAGCTTTTGAAAGTATCTTGTCTCCTCATTGGTCATTTGAGTCAGGTGCCAGCGAGGTTACCTTTAGCTTCTTAACCCTTTACAGGTGAGAGGAGTTTTCCTCTGGCCAGGAGGGATTTTAAAGGGGTTTACCCTTCCCTTTATATTTATGACACTGTTTCTCCAGCACATTCATGTAATTCTTTTCCTAGTTAGTAGCAAAACTGTACGGAAGATCATAAACTACAATTTGAGTGGGAAATCAATAATACAGTAGAACCTCAGAGTTACAGACACCTCGGGAATGGAGGTTGTCCGTAACTCTAAAATGTTTGAGTAGCAGCCATGTTAGTCTGTATTCGCAAAAAGAACAGGAGTACTTGTAGCATCTTAGAGACTAGCAAATTCATTAGAGCATAAGCTTTCATGGCTTTAAGGGTGGCAATTTTGCAACAGAAAAGCTTCAAAAACAGACTCCAACCAGAAACTGCTGAGTTTGAATTAATATGCAAACTAGATACCATTAACTTGGGTTTGAATAGAGACTCGGAGTGGCTGGGTCATTACACATATAGAATCTATTTCCTTAAAGTTAAGTATCTTCACACCTTCTTGTCTACTGTCTAAATGGGCCATCTTGATTATCACTGCGAAAGTTTTTTTTCTCCTGCTGATAATAGCTCATCTTAACTAATTAGCCTCTCACAGTTTGTATGGCAACTTCCAACTTATCTGATTGTATATATATTTCTTCTTACTATATGTTCCATTCTATGCATCCGATGAAGTGGGCTGTAGCTCACGAAAGCTTATGCTCTAATAAATTTGTTAGTCTCTAAGGTGTCACAAGTACTCCTGTTCTTTTTCTAAAATGTTTGTAACTCAGAACAAAGCGCAATTTGGGCTCCAGCAGCTGACACTCCAGGCCAAGGTCCAGCAGCAGCTCTGCTCGCTCCTCAGCACTGGCAGCTTCTTTCAGACTGAGTTTGTAACCTTGTCCCCCTTCCCGGCCAGGGGAAGGGGGTAAAAACAGCGCATCCCCATTTCGGCGGGGGCTGTGTGTGTGTGTGAAAGCAGCACAGACCCCAGCGTTGCTCCTGCTCTGCCAACTCCAGCTGCCTTGGGCTGGAAGCCCCAGTGTCTTCACATCCTAGCTGTAAGTGGCTGCCCTGCATGTAGGGACATGCAGCCCAGATGTGCCTACCTTTAAGATTCAATACAGGCACAGTACAGTATTTGCTTTTTCTTTTTCTTTTTTTTTGGGCGGGGGGGATCCCTGCTGCTGCCTGATTGGTTACTTCTGGTGTCACATGGTGTCCAGTTGATAGGTCAGTCTGTAACTCTGGTGTTCATATCTTTGAGGTTCTACTGTATCAGTAGAAGCTGGCACATGTTTACAACACACCACTGAAGCAAGGGCTAGCGCTAGCAGTAATTTACTTGAGTTAATTAACACTAGACTTGATAACTAATTTTTCATTGCACTGGGGTTTTTTTTGCTGGAAAATGTTGATTTATAAGAACTGAAACTGTTTGCAAAACAGTTCATGGTTTTGACAAATCTGACATGAAATTTTGGGGGGGAATAAATTTCATTTTTCTGAGTTTAAATTACTTTTTATTTTGACGTTTTAGTGAATTTAGACTTAAAGCTTAAAAAAAGAAAGAAGATCAAAACCAAAATGAAATGTTTTGAAATTATTTTGATTGAACCAGAGCAAATTTTTTTTCGGATTTTTGATTTGCAAAAATTGTCAAGATTTTGACTTTTCATCCCAATTTGAGATGGGAAAATGTTTTGATATCTTCAAAATATTCATGGGACAGGAAAACCATCTTCTCCTCAGCTCTATTTAATACTCTGATTACAAGTGCCTCAATAAGAAAAGGAGTACTTGTGGCACCTTAGAGACTAACCAATTTATTTGAGCATAAGCTTTCGTGAGCTACAGCTCTCCTGATTGCTAACACTACTGTTTCCTCATTGAGAAGTGAAAATTGCAAAGCAAATGATAAGCTAGGTACTGAATCGGTATGAACATACCCTACATATATACAAGAGACTAGATGGCAAAGATAATCCTATGAACTATGGTTCTGTTTTTCTCTAAGCATAAAATTCAGCCCCCTGATACTCTTAGAATAATCCTGCTTTTAAACAGCACTTTATATATTTACCTCTTAAAATCAATCCAGTAACATTCACCAGTAATGTAGGAACACTTTTTAAATTTTTTATTTTTCTATTTTGTATTTTACATCTGGGCTGTATTTACTGTATAATCTGCTTATAATTTCCAGTAATGTAAAAGGGAGTAATACCTGCATTGGGGAGAAGTGGCCCAAGCACCTTTGTTGGGTATGGAAGAATTGCAAAGCACACGTTTGGATTTTCTAAACAAAATAGCTACCTTTTAATTTACACAGAAAAAGTATTCCACCAGTAACAGTCACCAAAACAGTAGTCTAAACAGCTTCGAGAAGATGCTCACTGTAGCAGTTCCCAGCTATCCCATACAGATTCATCTCCAGACAAGCCAGAATAATTCACTGGAAACAGCTGAACACTCAGAAGTTATAAACAACTTTTGCCTATGTTTGACCTCAAGCACAGGAGGAGCACAACAGTTGCACAGAGACAAATTCAGCCCTGGTGTAAGCAAGAAAAGCTCCACTGGAGTCACATACAGCAGGGCTACATTTTGGCACAATGGAGCTGAATTTAGCCTTTGTCCATTGGTGACTGACTTCATTAACTCTTTACTGCTAGGATAAAATATTATGCAAATCAGACACCTCATTACTAGGCAATGAGACAAGCTGGACAAAGTGGTGGTAGGTACATGCTACTTCTGCAGACTACAGTAAAGCACAATGCAGTGGTGCATTGAAGCCTCTGAACCACATGTCCTGTGCTGGATTTTCTAAATGTAGAAAAAATTAATGTTTGCCTCGGTATGAGTGCTTTGAAAAGCTGGTAACATTTGAAGCTGAAGTATTGAGACTTCCCCATAGAGTTCCATTAGCTGCTGAGGCAAAATTGCTGTGCATAGAGGGGTTACTGGTGAAAATGATCTAACTCACTTTGGCTCAGTCCTGTTTAGAGATGATAACATGGTGGGTATAATGCATTCTACTATTTTAAGTCCTTGGGTAAGTTACCATCTCTCATGAGATCAGCTGGGATTTTCAACAGTCCCTAGATTTAAACACCAGGGTGTTAGTAACTGGACATTCTCAATGAGTTTGCATGACTGGAATTCACGTCCCTGCATCACTCTTACAGAGCCTGAGTTTCCTGGCCTTTTGAGCATTCTGCAAAGTATATCTGTTTGTCATGGTGTGTTTTTTTTGGCGGGGGGAGGTTTGATGGAATGCGTTGGATTGGGAAGAGGTGGTTCTTCTACAATGAGGAGCTGTTTTAAAGTTAACTTCTTAAAAATTCAGCAATTTCACAATTATAAATAAGGACTATGGCTGGGAAAGCTCTACCACACTTTGTGGCCCAGCTTTCTGCATTTTGTAATCATCTCACTGAAATTCACTGTACATAAACTCGGCTATAATTTAGTGGTTTTGTATTCATCATCAATTATCAATGTATTTGTGAATAAGATGCACTGATTCACTTTTCTGGGGTTCAGGATGCATTACTTTGTTCTTTTTTTGTGTGTGCGGGCTTAATTACATGTTTTTTCACAATAATAAAAAGCAAAAGCACCATGGATTCTAGTGCTTGTGAATATTTGTTAGAACATTCACAATGGAAAGGCTGTTAAGCAAATAATAGAGTATTTCTGTGTCACCACAATAAATTAGCTAAGTGTTTCCAAATAATTTTTATAAAGCTTAGCTCATCCAGAAACAATACCAAGTGACTTATTTGACAAATAGTATGGTTCAATGGGGGAATAATAAATAGTGAAAGGGCACAGGGAGAGATTCTGTGCTGCACCTCAAAGATGCAGGACAGAACTCACAGATAAGGGGAGGTTAAGGTAGCTTTAAGTCATCTTTGCATTCTCTGGGGACTGGAGTAGCCTCTGGCATAATTTAGACAGCTCCATGGAACAGTCTAAATTATGGTGGGTTTCCCAGTTGATCTATGGGCCCTCCTGAATATCCTCCCCACTCACTACACATCCATCCCATTCCTGACATGTCCTCTACATGAGGGCTTTCAAGGGGATCCTTGAAGGACAACTTTGTGGCTGTCTACATCAGTTCTTGAACTGGGAAAGTCCTCCACTGGAGAGTCCCAAGGCTTTTAGGGCCTCTTTACCTTGCATAAAGTGGCCAGAGTGAAGGAGAACATCTTATCAGTATTCAGAGTGACAGCCGTGTTAGTCTGTATTCGCAAAAAGAAAAGGAGTACTTGTGGCACCTTAGAGACTAACCAATTTATTTGAGCATAAGCTTTCGTGAGCTACAGCTCACTTCATCAGATGTGAACACTTCATGAACCAAGAACAGGTGAAAATTTGTTTTCACAAGCTGTTCCTCAAACAATTGTAAATGACATGTTCATAAAAAATCTATTTATGGATAATTTTCAAACAGAAAATAGAGCTAAGTTTTTCAGATAAACTATCCACAAGGAATAATTTGAAAAGTTCTAGATGCAGTGCTATATGGCTTATCTCAAACTTGTCTGTAGTTACAAAAAAGGAATGTTTCTATGCAAAACTTCACTTTTATATTTAGGATAATCATATAAAGCAGAAGTTGCAATGAATGCTAGATAATGCCTAAACAGTTAAGTGAGAAACTAGGTAGGTGAGGTTATATCTTTTTTTGGAGCAACTTTTGTTAATGAAAGAGAAAAGCTTTCAGGCTTGCACAGAGATTTTCTTCAGGTCTTTGTAAGCACGAAAGCTCATCTCTTTCACCAACAGAAGTTGGACCAATAGAAGATATTAACCTCACACACTTTGTCCCTCTAACAACCAGGGACCAACAGCTACAGTAACACCACAAATAAATAGTTACATCATTGTAAAGATTTTATTTTTCTCTTTAAAGTCTAGGGACTCTATCCAGTTGAATGACCTGAAGGCAGAAATGTCACCACGGATTTCAGCAGAAGATCTGATTGACTTGTGTGAGCTGACGGGACCTAGTCACTTCAAAACACCTACAAAGAAAACCAAAAATAGCAAGCCAAAACTGCTTGTAGTTGACATCCGTAATAGCGAAGAGTATCCTTCAAATTGGCCCATTCACCACTACTGCTGCCTATTTTAATTGGGCATGATAAATATTTTAAATAGAGCTATAGATATGCAGCAGAGAGTCTGAAGGTAGGGTTGATAGTGGAAACATTTTCTCTGTGGAAAAGAGGGCAAAGAAATTTCCCTATAAGTTAGTCTGTCTTGCTCCTCAGGCTGTGGGCTGGATCCTCGATCCCAATGAGATCACTTTGTACCACTGGAGCAGCACACAGTGACGTTAAAGCTGCCAGGGGCACCTGAGGATTCTCCTGACATGATAGAATCTTGGACTGGTGGAAAGTTGGCATAGCTGGTTTTACATCAGTAGCTCTCTGCTCCACTCCTTCCTCTCCATTGGTGCAATGGGTGTGTCAGGAGAGGGGATGAGCTTTGGGGGGCTAGAGGGGAAGCGGAAGCGTTGGTATATGATACGTTCTGCCAGTCCTCATCTAGAAAAAAAATTCTTAAGGAGAGTATTGTAATTGGCATAAGTTAAAGTAGCTCTGTGGCTGCTCTAACTTATGCAGGGAGGCTTGTTCACCTACCCAGCTGACTCACAATCAGGGAAGGTATAAAGGCAGCCTACAGCCACCTTTTTTCTCAGTGCAGCTGAGGACTGTACCCAGTATATTTTTCACTATGTCCTTCAAACATGGCTTTTAATTCAACATATACAACTTCAAGGATTTTTTTGTTGGGTTTCTTTCTTTCTTTTCTTTCTTCAGTTACGTGATTCTTTCAGCAAGGAGCATATCTCTGTCAGCAGTTTCCATCAAAAAGTGGAATAGATCACAACACATTGTTAGGTGAGTCTCTTAATGTCCTAGGCAGCATTTTACAGTATAGTTATTTATTTGTAATTACTTATGTACCGTTTTATAAAAAGTTCCTTTCATAACAGTAAAGCTGATGCAGATTATTGCTTTTAGAGGATATGTACCTCATTTTTCTAGGTAACAGGCTGTAATGTCTCAGTTAAAGGGTCAGGTCCAAAGTTCCTTCTTTTGTATACCAGCAAATAGCTCACAGTAACATGACTTGTCACAAAATGTTAGTGCAGATTTTATTGCAGTTTAGACATCCACAGAATTAATACATATTGCAAGTATATATTCTGTACTATGCAAAATGTACCATGCTGTATGCATCTGAGAAAAGAGCTGTGAATTTTAAACTATAGAATACCTATATAAGCTTTCTTTTACACAAGTATGGTTATCTAGAAGAGTAGGATTGCTAGAAAGTGTCCCATGACATACGTATCAAATGTCTTAATCTTTTAAAGTCTTTGTTACTGGCTTTTTCAGGAGTTTACAGCTTGATAAATCCTTTCTTTTAAGGAGAATGGTAAACTTAGGAGAAGCAGTGCTAAAAGTATTTTCCTCAGTGTTTAATATTTGAGACTTTTTACTGCAAAACAGAGCATGGTAGAATTGGGAGACTATTCCAAATCATAACTGGAAATATGCCGAAACTTGAATGCTCAACACGATCTACTGTCTAGATAAAATAAAGAAGATCAAAGCATGGAAGTGTAATTTTTTCCTTGTATTTATTAATTTCATGCATCAGTTGATTTTCAGGTTAGTCAAAGGCTCAGGTATCTGAATCATTTGACTCATCATTGTCCGAACTTCAGTGACTTTTTTTCCCTCACAGAATTAAGGTTAATTTTTAAGCTATATTCATAGTAAAGGTCAAAGGAAAGGCTTTTAATTTGGTCCTCTTTTTTCTATCTACCATGTTATTTAGAAGGCCAGCAGAAACTTGAGCTATTATACAGGAAATAGACTCTTTATCATAAAGAATGTAGTTATTATTCTCATAACAAATCCTCATCCGAATTTCACTAAGTGGTTCTCTTGTTATCAGACTCACTGTTCCAAGACCCTGGTCTGTCTTTCTGGTCCATCTGAGGCATATTAATGGGTGGTTCAGTGTGGGAAGCTGCAGTTACTCATGCTGTACCTATTCTGTAGATAAATAGCGGACATCAGTCTCCAGGGTTGTAAGAAGTGAGGAGTCTCCTTGCTCAAAAGTGAGCTCGTACTGGAAATAAAATAATCCACTGAGTTAGTTGACCTGTTGTCTGGGAACGTCCCAATATCTCCTGGAGAACACACTATACATAAGAAATTGACTGACTGTCAGGTATTCTGAACATGTAGGTGAAATGCGAAGAAGAAGAGTGCCTCACCTATGCTATTGTATATCCACTCAGGGATGGGAGGTACTCAGCCTTCAAATATTTTCATCTCAATGCAAAAAAGTCTGTATATTATCACTGTATTTCCTGTTATATATTACTGTTACCTATCTTCAGAAAAATGCTATACCGCTTTGTGAGTTTTATAAGAGAATATCTCAATATGCGCAATTATAAGAGAATCTCTCCATAAGAGAACCATTTTGTAATTTATTTTAATATTTCACTCATATGATGCCCTTTCATACACAACTTTATTGTTTTACAGGAAAGAAAGAGCACAGTAGCTTTTAATGTGATTTGGTGGGAAACAGAGGACTTTCAACAGGTTTCTTGTTCATTAAATTTTTTTAAACAGTGTCCAGCATAACTTCACTATAAGGCTGTCCTTGGATACTAAGGAATTGCTGTATTGTAATGAAGTACATATTGTGAGATCTAGTGACCCCTTTCTTCCAAGATTATTTTACCAAGAGAAAACTTTGTAATGACAAGGTAATGTACTCTTAGCGTTCTCTATTGCAGTAGAAAGCCAACAGTTCTGTCGTAGCCTCTTTTGATTAAACATGTTAGCAGAAATACTGGCAGTATTCCATTCCTTTTATGAAGGTCCTAGCTAAGTACTTTATGGTCTTTCAGCCTTTCACAAAATCTCTGCCTTTTTGTAATCAGCTAAGAACTGGAATGGTTAAGATGGTCACTTAAGATTAGAGATACAAACCACAAGAAAAAACAGTCTGCATAGTTAGATACTAATGTCATTACTCTAAGTAAATGTATTTTATTCTATTTAAAGGTTAGTTCAGTTGTTGCATTGAGCAGCTTAGCATACTCAATATGGGCAAAGTCATGTTCTATCTAAAAGAACTGTCCTATTTTTAAACTTTTATCTTACTTAGTACTATTTACAATGGAGCTGTGAATAAGAACTTTTTGTACAGTTTGTGGTGGGGGCGAGATTCTTCTTTCCAATTAGACACGAATAAACGACAGTAATTAGTGGTATTGGGTTCTCGCTCTCACTAATCTTTCAAAAGTTTTTTTGTAATGCTTTCCCATCATGTAACAGTGATAGTCATCAAACTGGAACTGTTCACACTAATCACATTTAAGAAAGGTATTGCGGTATTAATCTTAAAAGATTAGCTCTTAGCTCCTTCCAATGCAGCTTCTTGTAATTAAAGCCTGCAGTCTACTAGCCTTCTACAAGTACTGCCATAAATAGTGACTAATCTCCATACTTGGGACTGGTATACTTTTGAAGCAAATTCTACTTTTACTTCCCTGCTCCCCCAAACCTACTCCTGTACCTTAGGGAAAAAAAGATATCTGTCATGCTCACATGCACAAATAGTCATTTCTGTTGTAAATTCTCTGATAATTTTATTCAAACTAGTGGAAGAATGGCCCAGTGTTGTTGTTTTTTTCTGTTAATTGGACCCCAAAGATTTCACACAGGTTTTCATGTTCATTAACTGTTCATAAAATCTTTATTAGACTATTGTACCTTGGGAGCAGGACATTTAGGTCTGGATATATAAAAGGAGTTGTTTGTTGTGACTTTGGAGCAGGAGGACTGTATCATGGGTGACCTACATCCTGGGTGAAAGCTCTAATCACCAGGCTATAAAGTCATTCCTGGGTTGTGCTCTCTGGCCCAAGTAACTCTTAGATTATTTAACCAAAGTGGAACAGCTTTAAGAGAAGAGATTGAGAAAGAGAGAGAGAGAGACATCAGAACATGGCATGTGGTTGTCTTTCATGATGGAAGATGATGCTGATGACCGTATTATGGGTTATGAGTACAGTTGTGGCTTAAAAGACCAATGCGCAAGTGGCAGTCCTTTCCACATGAAGTGCATAGCTTGATGCTGAGGAAGGGATTATAGTCTGTGCTTGTTGAATCTGCCACTGTTTACAACTCAGCCTCTGTGCCTCAAGATCCATACGACAGTTAACCTTGAACTGGGTAACCCCACCATTGACTACTGCTCGCCAGTGTGGTCTTCCAGTTGCTGATAACTCACAGCTGTTAGTCTCAATGTCGTGCTGTTTCAAGTTATGCTTCAGTGTGTCTTTTGAAGCATTTCTTCTGGCCACCTCCTTTGTGACTGCTCACTTTCCAACTCCTTTGGCATCCTGGTGTCATCCATCCTCAGCACATGACCAGCCCAGCATAACTGTGTTGTGACAAGCCTGGCTTCAATCCCTGTGGAGTGACTACATTCCAGAATTTCATTATTGGTAACTTTATTCTGCCATTTGATACAGAGTCTGGAATGCAGATGTCGTAAATGGAACTTATCTAGAAGCTTAATATGATGCCTGTAGCAGGTCCAGGTTTCACACCCATACAATAAGTTGGACAGCACAACCGATTTATAGACTTGGTTTGAAGTTTAATACCATGTTGCCACCAAACTCTTCCTGATAGTCAACCAAATGATTAATTGGTTTTGCTGATATGATTTGTCAGTTCCTTGTCTATACTAACATAAATCTACAATATACTACCATGATAGCAGAAGTCTGTAACAACATTTAGCTGTGTGTTTCTGATGGTGACTTTTGATTTCATGGAGGGTTTCCCTAGTGCAGGTTGATACATGGCCTCTGTCTTTTTCAGAATATAAGCCCGTGTCTTTTTGCAGACTCTGCAAATCCATTCATATTCAATTGTATCTGGTTTAGAGCAGAGTCATTGGCACACAGCAGCTCATGAACAACTGCCCGAAGACCTTTGTGGAAGATCGCAGCCTGTTCCAGAGAATTGGAAACCTATTTTGATACTGGCATTCAGGGCTCTTGTAACATAATCAAGCATTGCTGTATAGAAGATATTAAACAAGAGTGGACCAATTATGCAGCCTGCTTAAAACCTTTAGTGTCAGGAAATGGGACAGACAGAAAACCATCTACGCAGACTTAAACGAGCATTCCATTATGAAATAGCCTCAGAATGTTGGTGAATTTTTCTAGACAACCAAACTTATGTAATAATCGCCAAACCCACGTCTATTGATGGTGTCAGATGCTTTAGTCAGTTCAATAAAGACAGTGTAAAAGGTCACGTTGTTGTTCTCTGCATTTCTCTTCAGGCTACAAATATCTTGTCTTCCATTCCTTCTGTTGGCCTAAAGTCACATTGCAACTCCGGTAACACGCATTTAGTGATTTTGCATAGCAGACAATCAAAGAGTGTTCTAGTCAGAACTTTTCCAGTGATGGAGAGTAATAGTTGCCATTGTCAGACTTTTCACCTTTCTTCTGTATATGATGACAAAGCAGAGTCTTTGAAGTCTTACAGTAAATCTTCATTGCTCCATATATTGAGAAATAGTCCATGTAGTCACCTCAGCAGGATCTCACCTCCATACTTGAATATTTCTGTAGGAAAGCCATCAGATCTGGGAGCTCTGTAATTCTTCATGGTACTGATTGCAGTGCTGACTCACTCAAAGGATGGGGCTGCATCCATGTTGTCATTACAAGGTGGCTGATCCATTGCTTTTACTGGTGCCTTGTCTGTGATGTTGGACAGCATGTTCAAAAGATCACCGAAATGCTGTCACCACCTCTGAAGGATTTCTCCTTTGTCAGTCACCAGTGTTAGGCCATCTGCACTCTTCAAAGAGACTGTAGTGCTGTATGTAGGACATATGCATCTTTCGAAGCAGCATAGAAGTCTTTGGGCTCCTGATGGTCAGCATAGCCTTGGATTTCATCTGCCTTGGCATTCCATGATTGATCTTGCATGTTTCTGAGCTGAGATTGGATATCATGACACAGATGCCTGTATGTTAAAACTGTGCCTACAGGGACATGGGATAAAAAAATGTGATTATACATCTCATGTTTTTTAGTGAGTAGCTGTTGAATTACTGCTTCATTCTCATCAAACTGATCTTGATGGCGTTGTTTTGCTCTACTCAAGGTGGCGAGAGCAGCTTGATATATGGTAATGTGTACTGTCGCCCACTCACTGTTTACTTTAGCACCAAAATATCCCATAGCCCAATAGTTAAGGCATTCATTCACCTGAGAGGTAGACGATCCCAGATGAAATCCCTTCTCTCCCTCAGATGAAGTGGGGACTTGAGCCAGGTTTCTCCCACATCCCAGATGAGTACCCTAATGACTGGGCTAAAAGTTTTATGTGGAAGGTTCTCCTTTTTCTCCCCAGCTGTTTTGTATGAACTCCCCTGAGAGGACTGATCTGGCAGGCATGCTCAGATTGTACCTACCATTTCAGGCAACTTAGGTGGCTGAACACCTGTCTTCCCTTGACTTGTGAATCACTCTGGGACTTAGGTGTCTGGACACCCAGAGAGAGGAAGCAGAGACAGGAACATAGGTGGCTAGGGAACTTGTACTACAAAAACTGAGGGTAGGCACCTACAAGCTTCAGCAGAGATTTTGTGCATCATAGTGGTGTCAAAACTGGGATTTAGACATGTAACTCCTTTTGTGCATCCAGATTTTACCTAACAACTTCTAGGAGTTGTTGGCTTTTACATACTAACCCTTTCATGGGTGTCCCATACGATACACAGAATTTCTTGATTTTAATAAGGTTGTAAATAAGAATTTGTCTAGCACCTTTTGTCTGAAAACCTATAAAAACTTTAAAATATTAAATAACACTCATAAAACCTCTGTGAAATAGGCAAATAATATCCCAATTTTAAAGATGTGAAAACTGAAGTATACAAAGTAAATGCTTCTCATTTAGTTGGTAGTGGAGCCAAGAATAGAACCCCAATCATCTGATTCCCACTTCAGTGTATTAACCCCAGAACAGTCCTACATTTCATTGGTCCTTCTTGTAGTGCTTAAGTTTCTGTTGAAACTAAGAGATGCAGATGCTCGTGAAAATTTTAAGAATAAGCAAATAATAAATTAAACAAGCTCTTTCAAACTGCAGTTTTGAGCAGGGTCGATAAAAATCAATGACTTTTTAAAAAAAACAGATTTTTTTTATTTAAATTGGATTTTTTCGATAGGTTTTTCCCTCAAAAAACATTTTATCTAAAGATAGTTTTAATTAAGATACATTATAGCCCAAAGGTATCTCATCATGGAATAGGGATTATAAATGCTAATTCTCTAGTACGACACAATGTATTCATATAATGTTTAAGAAAGGTTTTGTAAATGACTTCCAATAGTTCATGGATTAGGGACCCAATCTTGTAGTTCCATGGGCTTCTGTATAGATTATTTAGGTTAATCTTTCTATCTACCCAATGGGACTCAGTGGTCAGTCTAGAAGATACCATCAGAGATGCTTAGTTTTGCATTTCTCAAACTGTGGATTTGTGTCTCCAGAGGTAACATGCTTGTTAACAGCAAACGTGTTTTTAAATAAATAAATATATAGAGGTGAGAAATAACAGACCTCAACTCTATTGTCCTTCTGCAAATTTGTGTACACAGAGTCAATCCCTTATCTCTCTCTAAAAGTGTAAAGTTTCAGAAAGTTCAACGAATAGAAGATTGTTGGGAGCAGAATAGATCCGGACAAGGAAAAGAAATCTGGAGCTAAATGTGAGAAGCAAGGGACATGTGCTTGTTTTGTTAAAATATTATATGTTTGCTGTTGAAGAAAAAAATCCAGAATACTTAACATTGTTGTTTTCGTTAAATAAAACAATGTAAACGTCTGTCTGTTCTCCTCCTAATACAGCATGGCAAGAAAATCCTCCAAATATTAATGATTAACCTGTTGAATTGGAGATAGTTCACCTCCCAATGACTTTATAAATATCTGCTTCAATTACCTGACTAGTGATTTAAATCAAATCCACCCTTGTTTTGAGTTCAATTTTAGTTTGGGAAATGTTCTTCCATTTTTAGTTAACTGACATTTTAAACCTTAAAGTTTAAATGAGGGCAATTTCAGAATGGCAGAACTAACGTAAAACAATGCAGAAATGTGAGACGCTACTCGGCTTGACTGAATATCCCTGTATTCAAGATTTTAGAGGAAAGTTCATAGTACTTGATATCGAAAGGGTTAACTACTGTAGTGAGGGCAAAGTAGTTGCTCTACGTGGAAGAGTTTCATGGCTGTTTAAGCATAGTTAAACCTTTACAAGGCTGCATGCTGATAAAACAGACAGAATGATGTGTCCCTGAGCATAAATCTCTGCTTCCTCATGTGAAACTAAGTACTCAATGACCACTGCAGAATTCAAAATGATTCCATCTGTCACTTTTTAAACAGCAAATAAACTTTCATGCTGTTAGTTTTCCTGTGAGGTGGCAGCTGTTGTTTTCAGAATGGATAAACAATAAATGAGGTTCTTGATATATACTAATCCAGTAAGAACAAATTAGCCTGTGTCACATCAGACGTGGGGGAGGAGGCGGGAGCTGCTTATAAATTAGATAGTTTGTTTCACTTACATAGATCATTGGCATTAGCAATGAAGAGAAAGAAGAATACAAAAAAAGTTCATTGTTTAGTTATGAGTTAAAGCTGTACCATCCAAATTCTGTGCTAAAATTGAAAGTCACATTGACTTCAATGGGAGTGGTGCATACATACAAATCTGAGAGCTGGGTTCACTCCTGGTTTGTTTGTTTATATTGTGGTAGCACTTAGAGACCCCAGCCCCACTGACCTGTGTGCTCTACAGCAGGTGTGGGTGTATCCAGTTTTTTTTTTTCATGTTTCCCTTAACTGTGTTGCCCGTCAGCTTTAATCGCGGCCACATTTCAGGCAGCATCAACATTCCATTTGGCTCAGCATTCACTGCGGAAGGAGAGCTCGTCCAGTGTCCTGCTACTGCCACACTCCAGAGCTTCAAAGGAAGAGTTGTTGTGATTGTAGGACATGTGGTGAAGAACACGGCTTCTGTAAGTTTATAGCTATAACATATACTCACTCGAAATAAATTCATGAAAGATAAGTCCATCAGTGGCTATTAACCAAGATGGGCAGGGATGGTGCCCCTAGCCTCTGTTTGCCAGAGTCTGGGAGTGGGCAGCAGCGGATGGATCACTTGATGATTACCTGTTCTGTTCATTCCCTCTGGGGCACATGGCTTTGGCCACTGTCAGAAGACAGGACACTTAGCTTGATGGACCTTTGGTCTGACTCAGTATGGCCTTTCTTAAATAATGTCCAGGCCCTGAATATTAATTTTCAGGCACCAAAAAATAAATATCCCTGTCTGTTACTTAGCAAATGGATGCCATACACATGTTTTGGGAAGCCCTGGTTTGTGTGGGTTTTTTTTGTTGTTGTTGTTTTTGGCCTCTTTCCAGTTAAAGAGAAAAGGATTTGTATTTCTTTTAAACATTTAGTGTCTGGAAAATGTCAGCATTTGATGAAAAGGGATTGCTAAAAAAGAGGTAATTGTCTTACAGCTTTAAAAAGTTCATTTTCAAAATGACCAATTTCTGAATTTGCAATGGAGAGAGCTAGTTTTGTGAAATGGCTTGGAGATCTTGCCATCTCTGTAGAATTATAAAATTCATCCAAATTTCCAACATCCATGGAAAGGAGGAATAAGAAGAATGGTTTTAAGTCTAAACAAAATGAAATATTATACCCAGCCAGGAAGAATACTGGCACTTACTGATCAGACTTTCAATATTCTGGGCATCCTTGGGCCACTCTGCCCCAAGTGCTAAGGAGAAAAAGGCACATCCCTTTAAATATGCTACTATCGGGTGACAGTGGTGAAGTCTCTGTTTTTAAGCATTTGGAGGCAGTGATCAGACTTGCCTCTTTATTTCTGTGGCTGAACATTAATGACTTTACAAGCCAATGAGGAGTGGAAGTGCTTCTCTTGACATTTTTCTTCTGAAGGGAAATTAAATTGGAAACTTTCCTTTTGTTAGTAAAGTTCTTTGACAAATTATCTTCCCTCTCTCTAAATTCCTTTCTGAGAAAAAGTATAACTTAGTTTCATCAAAATCTCGAAGTCTCTGCACTCAGGAAGGACATGAGTTAAAGGCCTGATACGGAAGATTAGAATGCTGTGAATTACCAATGACTCTTCACATGGCTTATAGCAACAGAATGCATCTGTTTTTTGGATTTGTTTGAAGCACTTCACTATATCCCTAAAGGAGGAGGAAAATAAATAGAAATGTCCGTGTTGGTCACTTACAAAATAAATTCAGTGATTAATATCTATTCACTTGGATGGTACCAAACAGAGGTAGTATGTGGGCTGACTATACAGCAGATCTAGAGTAGTCTCAGATCAGTGAGTGTCTTGGCACATGCAGTTATGTGCATTAGAACTGAGTAAGTCTATGAGAAATATTTCAATGTGAAAATCAATTTAAATAATCACAGTAGCTCACTAAATGCCTGAACACACAAATCCTTCCCCGGAGGAACAAGTGCAGAATGCATAAAATGCTAAATGCCAAGTGGAGATGATTTAATGGAAGTTTTAAGCATTTGATGGTGGGTTACGCAGAAGCTTTCAACAATTACATTTTAAACCACTAAACGTCATCATCTATCTTAATAAGAGCTTTACCATTCAACGACTTCCTGGGAAAAGGGGACAGGGAAATAAAAATGCCCTGGTGTATCAATGATGAGTCTCATTATTGAAGACATCCCACACATTTGCAAATCAGTTCTCAGCAGTTGTCTTGAAGGATCATTTTTGGAAACACTTTATTTGAAACACAGAGGCAACATGGGTACTAATTTAAGAAAAGAAAAAAAGAAAAAAACTGATCAAGCTACCAATGGGAGTTGTCTTAAGTAAAGACTGGGTAAAGGCTTAGGGATTTGACCTCTCCATCAGTCACACTAGATTTGTATGAAGGGTCCTGTACTTCCCTTTTTGCATGATATGATGCCACTTTGTATACCAACCAGAGTAACCTGGGCCTTCTTGCTGCCATATCCGATTTCAAATTCATGTTTTATTTATTGTCCACTACTGCCCTAGGCAGGGCTTGAAAAATTTACTCCCACCCTACTAGACTAGGAACTAAACCCACTAACCAGGGTGAAAGGTACCTGTGTTACCCCATCCCCAAAGCCATGCTCTCTGCAATCTAAGAAAACAGTCTTTGTGTTTATCTGTAATATTGTCAGTAATCTATTTAATATATTTTGAAAAATGTAACTTACTCTGTTCATATTGGTTTTGTTTTATGATTCTTGATAACATTACTGCTGTCCAGGGAGGTTTTCTAAATAGCAACAGAGAAACTGACCAAAGAAAAGGATTTTCATAAAATACTTGCACTGACTAATATTTTTCCCCAAAAATCACTCGAGTACTGAAACCTCACTTGTAGAGCCTGATTAAAACTGTCTCTATTAGCTCTTTATGGCTGGTACATGTTAAAACTGTATCAGATTGCCTCTGTTCAGAAGGTTCATAAATTCAACGACTTGTGTTTCTGCATCTCTCTATAAAAAACATGGCAATACCAACTTCATCCTATACAAATGTTTGAAGATGTATTTCACCAAGCTGAAACTGGGGGCATGGGACTGGACTTGTCCAAAATAGTAGCTATTAATTTATTGTTTAACTAGCTCATTGTTCCATGTTCAAGTCACTAATATGAAGTGTAAAACCAAACAAAATTTTGCACAATGAAAAGTTGTAATAAACTCTTAATTTTAAGTGTCAAGTGTCAAACTATTCCAAGTAAAAAAGAAATTAGTGTTTGTTAGTGCCTAATCCAAAAAAGGCACTAAAATGATCAGATGTTTAAATGTATTGATTAAATTGATTAAATACAGGACAGAAGGAAGGGACATGAAAAATGCTGCTGAACAAAGTGACTGAATAACTGTAATTAGAAAGTGGAAGATCTCATTTTAATTTGCATTGATGCCTTGCTTTATATCATTACAATGCATCCAAAGTTGACTGTCCCTGAATTGATTTGTAGAGAATTCTTCCTTTTCTACTTGCATCCTTTGTTATTGGTTTAGCTTCCACATGATGAAACACTTAGACTAGCTTTAGAAAGTCATTTCTTCCCATATAGACAAAAACATTTGCTTTCAGCAGGAGAAGCAGGAACACAGCAATGGTAAAGAAACTAGTTCTGTTTTGGCTTCATTTAAACATTTCTGTAGGCCAGGATTAAGCCATGCTAAATCCTACTTGTCAATAACCCCTTAATTTAACTCACCCTGAAGATTAAACGAATAGGTTGGCTGATGTATGAGAGCCTGACTGAATGTGCTGTTAGCAAAGTAATATTAGCATGGAAAGAAACTGAGGTTGAAGCTGAGTGTAGTTAATGCAATGCACTGCGTTCTGGCTCCCTTGGAATGTTTGTTGCCTTGAGGATGGCTGTAATTTTATGTGAATGTGCAGCTTCTGGGTGGTTACTGAGCCTTCCTTACTGGCCAAATAATAGCCTATATCTTGCAACAGCAAGAAACCACTAAGAAAAAAGGGTGATGGGAGAGAGTTAAACAGTCTGAATTGAGTCTGAGTAAACAACCTTTAAATGATTGAAATAACATTACATTCTTATGCTTCCTATGCCTTACATTCTCATGCTAATTTATGTCTTAAATATCCCCTCCCTACATTTGTACATGGGAAACGGACTCTTAAATTCCAGCATGGATACTGGATAACTGAAGTGGAGTGTATAATGGTTAAGCTGATATTTGGATATGGACAACAGCAGCTCTTGCTTAATTTGTGGCTGATGGAATTTCAATACATATTTAAATCAGTGACCGAAGTTTGAGAGCCAGTGAGCTAAAGATGGATCAATGGTGTAAGTCACAGAAATGTGGAGAGGGGCTAGTTTTGTGGGAAGGAGGTCACCATTTACTTATCCAAAAATATCAATTCTGATGCATTATCTGTGGGGGGGTGTTTATTTTTAATGAAGTCCTGCTTTTATCTGTGTTACAGCCAAGTTGACTGAAGTTAGAAGAGATCAATTGACTTGACCAATGTCAGAGAGAGAGTTAGTGGCTTAGCCTCAATAGTGACATTCACTACTACCTGGGCTGGTGTCCTTGGAGAAAATTTACCATTTTCCTGACTTGCCCAGATTATTTAATGCATTTCTTATTTTTAGTTAAATGTTTAACTGGAAAAAAAATGTTTTCAGACCATTTTTTTCCCTGATAGTAATACAAATACACAGATTATATTAGCCTAACTCTGTAATCTTCAATCACCAGCCGATCATTTCTCAGCAGTGAAGCAATCTCTCTTTAACAAGAAGGCATGTTTAGTATAGTAACATTCTTAATCTGTTGATGCTAATAATTAGACTCTGACTTTTTCTTACTGTGGGAAAATATTGTTGGATGGAATGCTGGGAATAGTGTAGGATCTCACTACAGAGAGATGGCTGGTCAGCCATGGGGCAGAACTAAATGAACCATCAATCTTGTGTTTTTATAGTTGTACAGTGAATCCTCAGTCATGGAGTTTGAACTTTTGATTGTTTTTACATTGATTATTTTGACCTGGTAAAGTCATTGCTTTATTATTAATCCATTATGTAGATCATTTTTTAAATTCCTCTTGCAAGCTGTTGTACCATAATACTGTAATAATTCTCACCAGTCAAGAGTAGCTATGAGATAAGATCTATGAATTATCCCCAAAGCAAAGACAAGCAATCTGGGTTTTGTATGAGGTGGTCTTGACTCTTTACAAAGCACAAAGAAAAATTTAAGTTCAACCTCTCTTTAGTATGACCCATTCCTGGCCCAAGATGATGTCTTCTACCTTACGAAAATGACATATTGTCTGAATCTGCCTGGTGACACTTTCACATGGCAACATTTCCTTTTCCTTTAAAAAAAAAAAAAAAAAAAAAAGTGAGGTGGGGAGGAAATAGGTAGCAACTGAAAACAGATTATTTTATAGCATTGAGAGACCATTACCAGAATGCATTTTTGCTGACTACATTCTTTACATGACTGAAGACTGAGTGTAACATGGTACTGTTAGATAATGACTTGCCAGACTTCTGAAAGTCAGCAAAATTTAAAACATAAGCATCTAGCTGTTACATTTACATTTTAAAATAATTATTTTTGAATAATTACATTATATTTAAGTCTATGTTCAAGTCAGCAGGTAAGGTAGTCAGTGTATAATTACCAATGTTAATGAATGTTCTTGTTCCTAATTATCTTAGTACTGCACTAAAGATGTTGCGTTGTGTGTTTAAAGTATTGAATTTCTTACTGAGAAGGTTGATGGTTTCGATTATACGGAGGCTGGGAATTTTCAAAGGAACCTAAGGGTGTTAAGTGCCCAGCTTCCATTGAATTTCAAATGGATTTTGATACCTAACTTGCTCTCTTGAAAACCCCAGCCAAAGAGGCTAGTCTCTTCAGGGTAAAGGTTGGTGCTACTTTCATGTTTAAAAACCCATATTTTGATACATGCACACCCTACTAACTTAATTAAAAAACAAACAGAAATCTCTGAACTTTCACATGGGTGAAATATTAACCAAGGGTCACTTTTTTTTTTTTTTTTAAAGACTGAGAGCCAGATTTACAAGTGCATTTAAGTGCCTTAATGTGCAGGTAGGCACCTAGCTGGATTTACAAAAGAGCCTAAGCATCTTAGGGTACATCTACACTTTGAGCTGGAGATGTCAGTTCCAGCTTGAAGAGATATATCTGCGCTAGCTCTGATTCTATTAGCATGCTAAAAGTAGAATGTAGCTGGACACCGTGAGTGATGGGGGAGGGACTAGCTGCCCTGAGAGCATATCCATCCAAGACACTAGGTACACACTCAAGATGGCTGACCCCTCAGGTCACTTCACCGCCTATGATTTTAGCTGTCTCCTCGAGCTGGAGGTGTAAATTCCAGCTCAAAGTGTAGACGTACTCGTCGGCACCTATCTGCATCTTGCAGCAACTAAATACCCTTGTAAATCTGGCCCTGGAGCAAATATATAATGTGCATGGTCCCAGTGCAAATACGATAAAGTCCTTATGATTCCCAGTGGACATTTTATGAAGTTGGGGAAAAAGAGAGCTGCTGTCATCCCCACTCCACACTTCCAAACACCACAGGATCACAGGAGAGTGATACAGGGCTGTGAGCCAGGAGGTCATCCTGAGTTCTTATCTCACCCCTACAACTGGCCTTAATTACTTTGCACTTACAGTTTGCAGTACTACACAGACATTATTTAGTTAGGCTTTACATTGCCCTGAGCAAGTAGGTTAAACAAATAAAGTTAAAAAAGAAACAGAGTCAGGAGAAGTTTCCCGCTGTTCCTTTGCCAGCTCGTAAATCAAAAGCAGCCTGGCCTAGAAATCCCAAATGTGTATCATTCTGTTATCCCTGATGAGGTTAATGCCTCTGACAGTTATTAGAAAGTTTGGGTTTTTTTAAGGAGGAGTTTGATCTGTCTGTCTGTTTTATTAGATGTTTCTGGTTCTAGGAGGCACTGATAGGCACTTGTGGAGCCCTGAGCTTTACCTCCCCAGAAATTTCCATGAATTCTGGGGGAAACACTGACATAAGGGAAGCGAGACTGGTGCTTTACCTCCCCCAAGCCGAGCCCTCTGTGAAGGCATGAAAGATTGATGGGGCTGAGCCAGTAGTTTGATCTGGAGATGCCATGCTCGAAGGGTTCCTTCAGAGATGTCAACCTTGCAGGTTATGTTTTGGAACTAGGAAGCTCCATGTGGGCCTTGCCTTCCACTATCCATATGGTACAGAAAAAGGAGACTAGACTTCAACATGATCTCTTCTCTGAGCAGGACCTTTAAGCCCTGGATGGACTTCTGTCATTGAGCAATTCTTAAACACTTTTAAACAAATAAAGCAATTCTTAGACAAAAAAGAAAATAACTGAAGTTAAAATTAAACCAGCATACGTCTGACTTTTGGGCTGGAGATGGGAGGGGAAATGTTTCAAAAGAACATTATCCCATTTAGAAACAAATCCCCTAAACTAAACTTCTTGGAAATCCTGGATGACTAAGGGCCTTAAAAAATAAACAAACAACCAACCAAAAAATACCAAACTCTTTATTATCAATTGATACGTTTTCTGTTGAATCCTAAAATGGTATTTTTCCCCATTATTGTTTCACAGCCCACTCAGCCATATTGATATGAGATGTTAGATTTCGTGGAAGTGCTTTGGTTGGTACAAATTAGCTGTGTTACAAGAACATTCTCAGGAATTGGGTTACTTTTCACTTTCAGCTGTTCTCAGGAATGTTTGTGTTTTGCTATTGCATTTTCACATTCCTAAATTGAAGATTCAACGCTTAGGGCAGCATCATTCTCTTTCATGTACATTGACACTCATATAACCTTATCTGATTCCAGATAATAGCTGTCCATCTATGTAGATGAATGGAATACTTTCATTCAAACTCTTGTGTGTAGCACCTTTCAGTTATCACTTTGTAGCTGAAGTTATGGAATGGAAAGTGTATCTTCTTCAGTATGCAAAGAATTCTTCTTCCTTGATCTTGTTAGAACAATAAGTGCATTTTTAACATACTGTGTGTTTACAGCTAAATTTATACCTTAACTCCTTCCCTTTCTTCCTTTTCAGTATATGGTGCTACTTTAATAGTTATCAAGTAACAGTGCCTAGCTAATTGCATTTTTTTAATGTCCATCACCTGAATATCAAAGTGCAATGTCATTTATCGGGAGTATCTTGACAGCAATAGGTGAAAGCACATGGCAGAATGCGGTAGCAGGATCCACATGGCCAGTTTGTGGGTGGCAAGCAGGTGTGCACCCTGTCTTGAACTCACTAAGTCTCCAGGTAGACAAGCCCTTAGTGTTTAGAAGTAGTTGTACTAAAAATACCTTCTCTGAAGCAGTGGGATTCAGTGTCTGGCTAGTGCAACAGAGAAAGCTTGTTCATGGATACTAGTGAATAATTTCTTTGCTTGGTTCATGTCTACTCTCCTTCACTAGAATCAAGGGCAGCCTACTGGTTCCATTTTACAGTAAAACAGCCTGCAGTCCCCCAGCTGAAGCTTTTGTAACATATGTTTACAAAGCAATAGAAAGAAATGAACATTTGAGGAATCTTGTAACAATCTACAGGTAGTACAAAGTTTGGATGAGAGAGATCTCTAACGTGAGTATCTCATTGCCTTCCGATTCTTTGTGTGGCTTTGCTTCCTGTACTGATGATTGGTCACAGCATTCTTTCACTTAGTATTCTGGTACACTATGCTGTTCCTCCTTCCTTCCCCATGCACCCTTTAATTTTCCCTGGCCACAGGAATGTCTGTGAAAGCAAGAAATTTAAACAGCACTATCGTGATGGCCAGCCTGCAGAGAGTTGGGAACTGACTGTAATCCATTATGGCTCAAACTGCATTCTGTCACAGGAATCTCCACTATATACATTCTGAGACCATGATGCGTCTAGTGTAATACAACTGGTACCCTTGAAAGCTGTGTGGTTTTACTGCTTTGAGTAGTCTGGTATAAACACAGTTTGATAAATGATCCCTAGGGGGATCTAAGGTTCCCAGTTAAACCATGGAGATCATTATGGCTCCTGATACATGATGGTACTTAAATGATGGAAAGAAGGGTCAAACCTACTGTGTATATTTCTATGTAGAGCTGCTGAAATATGGCATCCAACACTAAATTAAAATGAATTTGCTTCAGCTGTGCCTGTGCCTCTTTTTGAGCATTTGAGTAAAGGAGTTTTATTCACAAGAATGCTTAAATATTAAATATTTGCAGGCTCAGTAATTCACACTGAAAAGGGCATATTTTATGTGGAATTAATTGGTGCTTAACCCAGAAAACGGGCAGGGTTCCCAAAGCCGTCACCAGAAACCTGGGATGGTAGTGGCTAAACAATCCATTCAAAGATCTCCATGCACCCTCCACACACTCAGTTATTTGCTGTGAATATGACATGAGGAAATTAAATTGAACTGTGCATGCAGCTAGTAAATTTCATAGTGCCCTAACATTTTTGGAACAATGACTTCAGCAAAGCCTATGTGACCCAGAAAAGAGAGTCAGTCAATTTTTCTAGTATTTCCTAAATCCTATTTATCTGGTGCCTCTCCTTGAGAGACTTAAAGCCTTTTCCTGAAGTTATACTTCTCCAGTCAGGGAATAAAAACAATGCCATTCAACTTTTGTTGTTCGATGACAAATAAACACACCTCAAATTTTGAATATTAACTAGTGAATTCTTGCAAATAACTGTTTTATCTGAGTAACTGATACATTTGAGGAAACCACGATCTGTTTGTGAACATTGAGATTTATAAGAAAGGGGGACACAAGAATTTTACATGTCACAAGGATAGTTGGAATTGAGATTTGAATAATGCTTGCACAATTTATGTATATTCCAAGAAGCCTTTTAAAAAAAAAAAAAAAAGTTTTACAGGTTATTCCAAACTAAGCATCCCCAACACCAATTGGCTTCTGTGCTCACAGTACCCTGTAAATCAGGTCACTTTTATTTAGTTGCAAAATAAACTATTTAGGTGCTAACTTTAGGCCCCTATTTTGATAGTTTGTCTTAGTATTTGAAAAAGAAAATATGAGCCCATACACAATGGATAATATGGTAGAATGACACAATCATGTGAGGACACGGGGGGAGACTAATTTTTAGCATTCTGAAATTAGAGTTTCTGCTGCTGACACCATAGAAGAAATCTATCGGTGGCTCAGAAGGTCACACTACTTCATGGTATTTGTATGTCAGGAATTTTACTCATTTTAGACTGTTAATTCTTAAAGTCTGTGTTTGAGCAATATTAATTTTCTCTTTGTATTGTTTGTTTTCTCCTGTCTTTAAAGTTTTACTACGTGATATTTGTACATAACTGTTAGGTTGTGAAAAAGACTTGAAGTTGATGTAAATATTTGAAATAATCTTTCCTCCCCGTTCCTTTGAGCAGTATACATGCCAGAAATAACCCTTTCACCTTTTTTGATAATGTAAGCTGCATACAGTGTACCTTGGCAGGATAAGATTCCAGGTGGCGTTAGAACATTTTTCCATACAATTCCATCTCCAATCTTATAATTAATGTGGGATGCACAACTCCTGTTCTTCTCTCTCTGGCTGACTTGCTTATCTGCAAGAAGCAGGAACCAATGCATACAAGAAGAGAAATATAAAAAGTTAATATTTTAATTAGGGAGACTGAAGGAATGTTGATAATGCCAACAAAACACTTCAAATATAATCTAATGCTGAATCCTACAGCTGTTTCCACTTTCAGAACAAAATATACAAATAACAGAACATGAAATTGGCATTGTCTTTTCTTTTCCCCCTTCAGTAATCAGATCAGGTAGTTGCTAAGCTAGGGTCAAACCTTGGCCCACTCCAGCTCTGCAGCATGGAGCCATCTGATGCTGTGGAGCACAAATGTTCCCCAGGGCTGCAGAGTTCTCTTGGTGTGTTGGGATTAGGAATTAGAGAGGGATCTTGTATGACAGCCAGGAAGCTCCCTCATAGTAATGTTTGTGCCCCTGTCCTCCAGCTGTCACCCACAAAGTTGAGGGTGCTGGGGGTGACATCAAGGGAAGACAGTACATCTCCAGTTTCCCAGAAGAAGAGTATGGGGTGTCTCTGACTGCTGGTGGTTAAATGAGATAGGTTGAACAGCAACTAAAGCAAGCTCCTGGTTGACCACTCTACACTGGTATAGTCTGGCAGAGCAAAAACATCCCATTATGCTTATCAGGAGTTGAAAAACACATGCATGGTAATTCAAAACTCTCTGTGTGGTGTGTTTTACTTTAAATACTACTTAAGGACCCAGGATTATGGTCCCTGCTCTCCCCTCTGGCAGTTCTGGAAGAGTTGCAATAACCTCCAGAGGCAAAACATGGAAAAATGGGGACAGGGAACCTCAGAGAGCAATTGGGGTGTGGGAATGTCACTATAAGTCCCCAACCTGAAAGATTCTGTACCTTGCTCTGGCAGACTGAATACAAAGCCCCTCTGTCACCTTTCTACACTGGGAACAACTGACCTCAGTTAGTTGACTTATGAGGAGCTTGATTACATGCAGGTAGAAAGCTAATATATGTCTTGCTCCTGTGTGACTGAGCTATGATTTAGGCTTTGACCAGGGTGTCCTTTGTCTGGCCAGGCCTACTAGCAGCTGACTATATAAACATCAGTGTGTGGTGGTTGACGTGATCTAGCTGCTTCAGTTTGTGTTCGTGATATTGTCCTAGATGTTTGTCCCTGGTGGTCTTTGATAAGTCCTGTCAATGGATTTCTTTGAGTGTCCTGATGAATGGTCTCTACAGTTCTCCCAAATGCTAATCATAGAATATCAGGGTTGGAAGGGACCTCAGGAGGTCATCTAGTCCAACCCCCTGCTCAAAGCAGGACCAATCCCCAACTAAATCATCCCAGCCAGGGCTTTGTCAAGCCTGACCTTAAAAATATCTAAGGAAGGAGATTCCACCACTTCCCTAGGTAACGCATTCCAGTGTTTCACCACCCTCCTAGTGAAAAAGTTTTTCCTAATATCCAACCTAAACCTCCCCCACTGCAACTTGAGACCATTACTCCTTGTTCTGTCATCAGCTATCACTGAGAACAGTCTACATCCATCCTCTTTGGAACCCCCTTTCAGGTAGTTGAAAGCAGCTATCAAATCCCCCCTCATTCTTCTCTTCCGCAGACTAAACAATCCCAGTTCCCTCAGCCTCTCCTCATAAGTCATGTGTCCCAGTCCCCTAATCATTTTTGTTGCCCTCCGCTGGACGTTTTCCAATTTTTCCACATCCTTCTTGTAGTGTGGGGCCCAAAACTGGACACAGTACTCCAGATGAGGCCTCACCAATGTCGAATAGAGGGGAACGATCGCGTCCCTCGATCTGCTGGCAATGCCTCTACTTTTACATCCCAAAATGCCGTTGCCTTCTTGGCAACAAGGGCACACTGACTCATTTCCAGCTTCTCGTCCACTGTAACCCCTAGGTCCTTTTGTGCCGAACTGCTGCCGAGCCATTCGGTCCCTAGTCTGTAGCGGTGCATGGGATTCTTCCATCCTAACTGCAGGACTCTGCACTTGTGCTTGTTGAACCTCATCAGATTTCTTTTGGCCCAATCCTCTAATTTGTCTAGGGCCCTCTGTATCCTATCTCTGCCCTCCAGCGTATCTACCTCTCCTCCCAGTTTAGTGTTAGTGCTTCCCGTGACCCCTTCAGCCTCTCCCCCAGAACAAGCATATACTTTCTTTCTTTCTTAATTTTTCATTAGAATCAGTACCTCCTCCTCAAATTCCTGTCAGCTCTTTACTTGCAAGAACTCTTACTTTGCCACTTTGTCCCCGTCTCACGGTTACTTTTCCTGCCCTGCCTCTCTCCTAACTATTTGAATACTTGCTTCTCCTCGCTCTACAATATCACGCCTTTCTTCAAACCACCCAACTAGCAGACTCTCTTCCTCTGTTTCTCTGATGGTCTCCCCACTCCAACTGCTGTTTCCCGGTTGTCACAGGCCTCTCCAGTCTGGTTGCCATGGGGCTCCCTCAGCACACCAGCAGGATTTACATGGGCCATTTGTCAAATATGCAGTGAAAGCTCATTTCTAACTATACCCTGATTACTGGGGCATGGCAAAAGTATTGTGTAGCACAAGATTTATGATGTACAAACCCTAAATGAGAAGCACTTATGTGTGATTCAGATTCACTTTTTAAATAAAATGAAATGGCAGTCATATTAAGACCAATGTGTGCTAAATCCCTATTTATAGTTAAAATTTAAAATATTAATAGACACTGTATGTAGCTTTTGAAGAGTTATTGATGAGTAAAACGTGATAGATATATGATGTAGGTATGACGAGGTATAGATACGGGATGAGATAAATATATGTCATTAAGAGCGTATGGTAATTTTTCCAGCATATTTTTGATGAATATAGCACAGGTACTTCTTTTTAAAAAAAGAAATACATTCATATATGTGTTTGTGTGTGGTTAGTGACTGTAAAGATAGTGGGGGAGTCTGAATACGCCTCAGGAATAGTTCAAATGCATATCGCAAGAAGCTCTGGTTCAGAGAACTTTCCATGGATGCAGGGTATTTATTCCTCTGTTGCAAGCTGGCATCACTTGGCAGTTATCCTGCCATATCCCATATCCCATCTTGCTTAATGCCTGTAATGTTTTTCTTTCTGATCCTTTGAATCTTCCACTGACTGACAGAAGCCAATGAGGAAGGAGAAAGACACACCAACATAGTATGACTTTGGTCTTCCCTAGGGTAGTACCTCCACGAGACGTGACCCTAGGAATTCCCTGACACTGATCAGCTGTGACCCCTTATATTATCTGAACAAATCTTCAGTGATCAGAGATCATGTGCTGAATTCTCACTCCCTATTCACGTCTAACCTGAATCACTTGGAAAGGAATGCAGTAACTTTGTTTGACATACAGATGTACAAAAATGAATTATGTGCATACTTAAAATGCCTTTTTAAGGGTGACATAAAACACACACGTTACAAGGTGAAAATTCCAGCTGGGGAAGTTTAATACTTGGCTGCTATTAATTGTTGTTGTTTGTTGCCCTCAAAGGAAATTCCCCTGTCTTTCTGTTTTAGCATTGAGCAGCTAACGCTGAAGCACATAGTCTTAAGCCTTGGTAGCTATTATAGTGTCATGGACATTTAAATGGGAAGTAGACAAAAAAAAATTCTTCCAGCTACAGTTTAGAGTGCCAAATTCAGTTCACATGGTGGCACTAGAATGGAAGTTATTGCCCTGTTGAAGTTGGTAATTTAGTTGGCTGGCAGAAGTAATTCTTAGTGCTTTATACTTCCTGTGAGTTGTGCAAATGGATAGTAAATGGTAAAAAATCAGGAAGAAAACAAACGTTGTACAGACTTGTTAAATTGTGGGGCTGGGAGTTGGCTGTGTGTTCTCCAAACAACATTTGGTTGGGAAAATTGAATGTCAGGGTAACGCACTGATCATAATGATAGATGCTGGGAATTGGATGATTATGGAGAATTTTATCTCCTCTTTTAAACCACTAGAGGATGGTTCCTCTGGATCAGATGTTAAGGAATCCTGATAGTGATGGATGAGGAAACTGGACCTGCAGATGCCTGTACAATACATCACCTGTAAAGAGAATTCAGAGCGACCAATGTGAGGCTTTTCACGACCACCAAATTCAATGCAATGCATACAAACAAACTCTTATGGGGTGCTATGCCATAGTAGTTAGTAGGAAAACAGTTCTGTTGTGGGGTTCACAGGTGAATGCAGATATTATACAGGGATATTATTAAGGTTATCCTCTGTTTCACTTCACTTTCTTAGCTCAGAAAAAGGAGTGCAATAGACAGCATACTAACGATGTGTATCTGTTTCAGTTTGCAGCTCATCTAGTGCAAATCAAATATCCAAGAGTCTGCATTCTGGATGGAGGCATAAACAAGATCAAGCCAACTGGTCTTCTGACAGTTCCTTCTCCACAGATATGAACCACTACAAATTTTGAGAGAATTTAAAGTTAGAGGGTTCTGTCGACTGTGTGTGAGCATCATAAACCCTAAGGGCATTAAGACATCTGCAGTATACAAGAAATCCAGATTATTAGTGTCTTTCCATGTGGATCTGAAGTGAAAGAGCTTTGATTTTATCATTAGACATGGAACTTCAGTTGGACTGGATGAAAAATGTGAAGCTTTAAGTCTGGCAAGGGACTTCTTTCAGCAGCAATGAAATCTGCATCGAGCATTGTCAGGTTCCAGTAGAAAAGCAGTGTAGCTCAGGTAAATATTTAGGGTCTATACATATTTCAGCAAAACAGGAGAAACCATTGCCAGAGAGATCACAGTTGCATTAAATAGATTATGTTTTAGAAATATTTTAGAGAGTGAACATTGAAAGTAATAGGCTGAAATTGTATCACACACATCTTACTACAAAGAACACTTTTTTCTATCAAATCTTTAAAGAATAAATCTGCATTTAGTGATCCACTTTTGTTCTGGGCAGCTGTTTTCTGATCTGAACAGGAAAAGAAAATAAATAAATCCCAAACTGGAAATCAGTGTATGGAGTGCTGCTGAATATATCCAGATATATACCTTCTTTTAGAGAATTGTTCATTCAGCTTTCCTTTACTCTGTTATTACCGTAGCTGTTGCAGAGTAGGCCTCATCCTGTGCCAATAATTGAATGACGTTTCCTGAAAAATGAGAATTTTTAAAATATGCAGAAAAAGAGGCTTCTGACTGTACTGTGGGAAGTGACAAAAGATTAGTTAGCCAAACAATAATAATAGTGGTCCATGTTTGAAACACTGATGAAGGAAAAAAAGCAGTTCTGTTTTTTCACACCATAGGACTCCCCAACCTTTCATAGAAATGTACATTCTAACTGAAGGTGGAAAAGGTGTATTGGGTGATCTACTTTATTCCACCTGCCAATGTAGTCACTTTTTGAAGGATCACTTCTTGAGTCTGAACTTGAAAACTGACACACTGATTCAGCAGTCATATCTCTAAAATAAAATATATGCCAGTGCTGCAGTTTAGTGAAACCAAGTACCACAAGTGGGATGAGATGGTTTTGGGTAAAGAGAATTTGGAAATGACTTTTCTTGCAGTCAGAAGCCAAGAGTGTCAAAATCAGAGATAGGAACAGGAAATGGGATCTGTCTGCTGCCAAGGAGCTAAAAGGGAGGGTGACTTTATTTTTTGTTTTGTTGTTTGTTTGATTAAAGGCTTTATTTGTGTGAGACTCACCTTTTTGGATATGGTGAAAGATATCTGAATTCTATGCTTCACAATTTTAGCTAAACCCCAGTTTAGCCCCAGCTTTGCTATGGTTCCAAAAATTCATTTTTCTAAGTAAAATTTTTAAAAAAACCTCTAAAAATCTACAATAATCTATATCTTCCTGTACAGCACTGATAAAAGTACAATATTTTTAATCCCAAAAGATGTGATACAGGCTGTAGGCTCCCTAAATCAATAGCATTAAAATAAATGTATTGTGCTCTAATGCCCTGAGAGCAAGAGCCAGTGAGGGAGAGCTGATGTTTAAAGGGAAAAAACTTTGAGATGGTACTAAGAATCTTCCTATAACTTTAAAATTAGAAAACTTCCTTGTGCATTCTTCTGAGTATTATCTGATTTTATAATGTGGTTGTAGATATTAAAGTAGCTTGTAAAATAAAAAAGCATTAAAGATTTGTTAGTGTGAGCAGATGGGAGTTTGTCATTTGAGTTGACACAATGTTCCTTTTTTTAGAGTGGTCCATGAACTATAAAGGTTTACAATAAAAGTACAGTGTTAGTATACAAGGACTTACTCTGGAAAAAGTGACTAAAACTAGTGCTTGCCCTAGTTTGGGAATTCATGTGATGATTTGGTTTTAACTTTGCAAATAGAGCATTGCAGCAGCTCAGTATATTTACATTTTTTCTTCCCTTATGTCATAAAAGATTAATTTTCAATATTAAGCCATTTGAAGAAAGGCTAAACACGGACCATGTGCTCTTCTGTAGATCGCCGACAAGATTATCTCATAACTGAAACCGTGGAAGATCAGCGTCCTAGAGGGAGCTGTTCCACCAGAGCACTTGGATCTGGACTGCTCAATGAGCAGAAGGTTTTATTCTGAAGTTGCTTCAGAGGTTCACTTGTGGCACACCATTAGCAATTCTTGATATCACCAGGTGACTGTGATCTGAGCAGCCCTATATACTGCATTATTCTTCATACATGGAAATGTATGTCAAGAAAAAAAATTATGTACATGGACAGGAGTCACAAAAAAAAGAAACGTGCAAGACCAGGAAATGCACAGAATCATTGAGCAACATCTAATTACAGTGAAGCAATTAGAAATGTGTTATGCCATTTACCTTAACACTTGTATAACTTAAACTGGACTAGATTGAGTTGCTAATGTGTAGCACTACTTATTACTTTGTTACTGACATTTTAAAAGGCTGAATAGATGGAATGAGGATATGCAAAACTTGAGACATTTTAAAGGAAGGAATTGCACATCATTTCTAGACTCCACTTTTATTGGTGTGTCTCAGATAGGCAGGGGTGAAAGTAATTTAAAGGATTTACCATTACACCGGAGTCCTGAGCAGGAGGCGGGGCCTTGACTGGAAGAGGCGGGGCGTTTAGAGATTAAATTGAGATTTAAAGGGCATGGGGCTCTGGCTGCGGTAGAGGCGGCTGGGAGCCCTGAGCCCTTTAAATCACCGCCGGAGCTACCAGCTGCGGAGGTGGCTGGGAGCCCCGAGGCTCAGGGGCCATTTAAAGGACCTGGGGCTCTGGCCACCGCTACCGCAGCTGAGCCCTGGGCCCTTTAAATCACCACTCGAACCCTGCTGCCAGAGCCCCGGGGTAGGAGCAGTGGCAGAGGGCTCCGGCAGTGATTTAAAGGGCCCGGGGCTCCTGGCCATTGCTACCCACAGTGGAGCCCCGGGCCCTTTAAATTGCTGAAGGAGCCCCAGTGGCTCTGGCAGTAGGGCTCGGACGGTGATTTAAAGGGCCTGGGGCTCCAGTCACTGCTACCACCCTGGGCCCTTTAAATTGCTGTGCGAGCCCTGCTGCAGAAGCCCCCGGGGTAGCGGCGGCGGCCGGGGTCTCTGGTGGTGATTTAAAGGGTCTGGGGCTCCTGGGCCCTTTAAATTGCCTACGGTGCCCTGGGGGCTCCCGTCTGCCACTGCTACCTCAGGGCTCTGGCAGAGATTTAAAGGGCCCGGGGCTCTGCTGTGGTAGCGGCGGCTGGGAGTCCTGGGCCCTTTAAATCACCACCGGAGCCCTCAGCCGCTGCTACGGCAGCAGGGCTCAGGCGGCAATTTAAAGGGCCCGGGGCTCTGGCTGCTGCTACTGCCCCGAGCCCTTTAAATCTCTGCTGGAGCCCTGTTGCTGGAGCCAGCAGAGGTTTAAAGGGCCCTGGACAGTAGTGGCAGCCGGAGCCCTGGGCACTTTAAATCACCGCCCGAGCCCTGCTGCTGGAGCCCTGGGGTAGCGGTGGCTGAGGGCTCCGGTGGTGATTTAAAGGGCCAGGGGCTCCCAGCCACCGCTACTGCAGAGGAGCCCTGGACCCTTTAAATTGCTGATGGAGCCCCAGGGCTCTGGCAGCAGGGCTCTGGCGGCAATTTAAAGGGCCTGGGGCTCCAGCCACTGCTGGGAGCCCCAGGCCCTTTAAATCACCACCTGGGGAAGCCGGTCTGGTACGGCGCACCGGCTCTTCCTGGTATGCCATACCAGACCGTACTGGCTTACTTTCATCTCTGCAGATAAGTATTTGTTACAACTAAAAAAATATCACCACACACAATGGGTCTTGCAGTCTGAGAGCTCTTCATGGAAATCTTTGTGTATCTGGATTCTGTTGTTATACCAGTTCCAGCACTCAGTGACAAAATTTGATTTTATCTTTTCCTCTTAGAAGTGTGAGATTCTTGTAATTGTTTGGTAACTTGTTCTCGCTACAGAATTCTGTTTTTATGCTATCTGGTTTAAAGGAGAAAAGTAGACCTGTGTTTTGGTCATTGATATTCTCACACTACATCTATTCCACCAGTTCTGGCACTGCTGGGAAGTCCTGCTGTTGGCATGGAGGTATGCCAAACTGCCAGGATGTCCAATGAAAGCAATAGAAAAACGACATCCACTATGCCCTTCTTCTAGCAGTCCCACTCCCCCTTGGCCTTTACAGGCCATTATGTAATTGCTGTTCTGCCAGTATGTTCTCCGCAGCCCCAGTACTCAGCCCAGAACCATCCTCTGATATTTTCATTATGTTCTCCTTCCAAAGGTTTTTCTGGCACCCAAAGGTATTTGTTTAGTGAATTTTTTGGGCAAAGGCAGTTAGTTCTCACATCCTTGATTTCTCTCCTGCCTTAATGCTTGGCAGGGCCCTTCTTTTCTGGCTATAACTTTGTCCCTTCCTCAACCTCATTCCTCTGATTCCAGAGAAAGTTCTCCGTGGTCCTGTCAAATGTTGCCAGTTGAGGGTGGTCCTTACTCATCTAGGAGTAGCCAAAAATGACTATGATGTGCCACTCACCTCAAGGCAGATGTAGGCCAGGTTCCAATCAATCATTTTTCCCCAGGACTGCACCTTGAGGTGGTGGGAGGCTTGCATGCTCCAGTGACCCTGAGAGCTGTGCTTGAGGGAACAGAATTCCTGGAAGGGCCATCCAAATCAGACAGGTCAAAGAGTAGGAGCCAGATTAAAGGCAGTCCACCAGTCCTGGTAGGGAGTTGTGAATGAGGCTAACAACCTATCTATGCAAAAATACTTTCTGTTACGGAAACAATGCAGAGAGAAGACCAGTCTGCCACAGATTTGACAATACAGGCATTGACATTGGAGAACCACAATCTGTTGGACAAAAGACAAGTTACTGGCCAACCAGCAATCCAGCCAAAACGATGATGATGGAAAATCAAAGTTGCAAGGAAGTTCTTAATCTGAAATGGCATTAAGGTTAAGACAAGAATTGGGTGTTGGAATGTTAGCTCACTTTGGAGCATAGGTAGACTGATGCAAGTTATCAGAGAAATGAAAATTTGGCCTAAGTATACTTGGATTGAGTAAGAGGAGGTAAATTGAGACAAATTATTGTTGGAAGGTGTGATTGTTTTATATACTGGAAGAGAGGAGGATGCACACAGGGAATGTGTAGGTTTATTATTGAGCAAAGAACTTACTGAAAGAATGGGAACCTGTAAACTCAAGAATAACGACTACTCACTTTGTGACAAACCTTGCAAAAGTCACAGTTCAGTAGTATGTGCCAGTGAACGTTAGCAAAGGATGGTTCAAAGACCGTTTCTATTGATTGCAGAGCCTCCTTAATAAGATCCGTAAATATGTCATTGTCTCATGGAAGATCAAAATGCACAGGTTGGTGGTGATAATACTGATATGAATACATTATGGACAGATGTGGCACTCCCAAGATGGATGACAATGGTGAATGTTTTTGTTGAACTCTGCATGCTAAGCAATCTTTGCATTGGGATTACACTTTTCCACACAAGGAAAGCCAGAAACTGACATGGATAGCAAATGATGCTTCGCCCAGAAACAGCATGCTCATGTCGCTATTAGTAGGCAGTCGAGAAGATCTCTGTTGGATGCCAGGGTGCTTATAGATGCTGATATCAAAAGTAACCTCCATCTTGTTACTGGGACAATCAAAATAAAACTCAAGAAAGGTGTCAGCCTGCAAGGTAGAGGATATGGATGACACGAGAAAGTTAATAGATCCATCTGTGTAAGCACATATTGAGCTGCAACTTCACAATGGATTTGAAGAGTTAAAGACACTGATGGAGAACATAGAAGAATAATGACAGTTTTTCAAAGAAACAACTGTGGATGCAGCCAGGAATACAATGGGGATGAGAAGCTTTCAAAAAGAAGAATGGTGCCAACAAATACATGGAGATTTGTTGGATTCTCTAATTCAAGAACAAGACAGCAGTAAAGGAGCTATTCTGCAACAAGAATATGTGGACAAACAAGAAAGTTGAAGGATCATCTAGAAGAGATAATAGAGAATGAATGGAAAACAAAGCAAGAGAAGCTGAGGAGGTGTACAGGAGAGGAGATTCTAAAAAGCTTTTTTTAGTATCTACACAACTGGTATCACAGTTCTCGAACCATTGTCCTGTTGAAGGCTTGAGTTGGTACATTTCTAACCACAGAGAGCCTGTTGGATGAAACATTTCCAGACTCTGCTTGACCAGCCAGAACCATTAACACATATTGAGAGATAGGAAAATCTGCTATTTCTTCATGTCACAAGAAGTAATTGCCTTTGATGAAGTAAATGAAGCTATAAACCAACCGAAGAGTAGTAAAACATGAGGCTATGACCATATAGATATTGAAATGTTAAAAGCTAGGGAGAAAATGATGGTAAATTACATGTGCAGGTTGTACAGATTGGTTTGGAAAAAGATCTTTCCTAAAGATTGAGGAAGAGGTATTATCACCTGCAAAATTCCTGAAAAGGGGAACAAGCTTATTTGTGATAACTGGAAAGGGGTGACACTGCCACCTGGAAAAAAATTTTGTATTATTTTGAATAGGATGAAAACTGCTGTTGACAAAGTACTCAGAGAGGAATAGGTTGGATTTCAGTCCAGAAGGTTGTGTTCAGACCAGATTTTCGCATTTGAGAGGACTCATTAAGAGAGATTTAAAATACCAGCAGAAGATAATTTCCTTGATTTCATAAAATCATTTGATAGAGTTCAGACAGAAGCCCTCTGGAAGATCCTGAGACACTAAGGAATTCCAGCAAGGATTGTTAATTTGGTAAAAGCTTTGTTTGCCAAGCCTGTGTGCTGCATCAGGACAGAGAGCAGAGACCCACAATGATTTAAGATTTGTTACTGGCGTAAGTCAAGGTTGCATATGATCTCCACTTTTCTTGTGCCTTGTAATGAGAAAAGTGACCATGGCTGCTGAGGACAATATGTTCAGGCAAGAGAAAAGATGCATGATTTAGATTTTGCAGAGTATATGGGTTGTATATGTGTCTGGATGTGGGCTTGAATGGCAGGGTCAACCACCCAAATCTCCCTCATGTGAGTACTGGTGACACAAGAAGGATGCTCTTCTGGGCATCTGTTAGCTGGAGTTTAAAGCCATAGACTATACATTGAAGGAGTTAATCCCTTCCCAGGAAAACAGAACTTCAGCAACCAGAAGGCTGTGTCTTACATTGTCATACAGTGAGACACACTGAGCTCCTGTCTTTGATCAGAGGTGATCAGGATTCTGGGCCTAAATAATAGATATGTGCAGTCTCCAGAAATTCAGACTATAACATACAACAAAGGCATGCTATTATATTTGGTCTACAGTTGCAACCTGGGTGTAAGCCCTAATGAAGCTTCTTCAGTCAGAGAATGTTTGTTTATATTTTCTCTTATCTGGTTTTCACAAAGGCATGAGTTCATATGTTGATATCAGGAGCTATGAGAATCACTGTGGCCTTGTTTTCCCCACTTTTCTAAATATCTTTTCCTATCAAAAGGATTAGACAGGACTGTGATGGGTTGGGTCACAGAGACCCTCCCCACCCCCCTTGAGACTATCACCTGATGTGCTGAGACTGCCTCTGAGCCCATGTTCCCTGGCAGCATGAGACTTCAGTACCCTGTTTTTTTGAGCCAGATACGCTAGCCTGCTGCAAACACAGACCCAGGTCTGAACCGTGTCCCCCAAAAGCTGCAGACTTAACTGAAAACAGCTTAAGAAGTGCTTCTGTCTCCAGCACCCAGATACCCAGTTCCCAATGGAATCCAAACCCCAAATAAATCAATTTTACTCTGTATAAAGTTTATACAGGGTAAACTGATAAATTGTTCTCCCTCTATAACACTGATAGAGAGATATGCACAGCTGTTTGGTGCCCCAAGAAATTAATTACTTGCTCTGGGTTAATTAATAAACAAAAAGTGATTTTATGAAATATAAAAAGTAGGTTTTAAGTGCTTCCAAGTAATTAACAGACAGAACAAAGTAAATTACCAAGCAAAATAAAACAAAAACACACAAGTCTAAGTCTAATACAGTAGGAAACTAAATGCAGGTAAATCTCACCCTCAGAGATGTTCCAATAAACTTTTGGCACAGATTACATTCACACCCCCATAGTTACTGTCCTTTGTTCCAATTTCTTTTAGCCTCTCCACCCCAAAGAGATGCTTATCTTCTGAGACAGCTGAAGACAAAATAGAGGAGTTTCCAGGGCCTCTTATGTTCTTTCTCTTGTGGGAAACCCCTTTGTTCCCCTGTGCAAAATCACAACAACAAGGTGGAGTCTGTAGCCACCTGGGCAAGTCACATGTCTATGAATGATTCAGCTTTTTGCAGGCCAATGCCATTGTTTATATGTTAGTTTTAACATTCCCAGGAAAGCTCAGATGTGGATTAGTGTCTCCCAAAGTCCATGGTCAGTTAAGTGTTTCTTGATTGGGCACTCACTGAGAATAGTCCTTTCTCAAGAAGCTGACCAAATGCTTCACTTAGGCTACTTAGAATCAAACAAATACAAAGCCAATATTCATAACTTCAACTACAAAAATGATACACACATACAGACAGCATAATCAAAACCAGCAAACTACAACCTTTCCATAGACACCCCACTGGACGTCCTCCATATAAGAACTGGTGCAACCCTGGTTGCAACAATGATCTATATAGTCGCAGTTTATGTCAATAATGTCACAAGGCCTATCACTCTCCTATATGAAGTTGGAAACTTAATTTGCTCCTAAAAGCCTTGTCCCATCATCTTTTGAGTCACCATACTGTGTTCTCATACTACTTTTCCCTGGGTTCACCCTGCACAGATCCACTAAGAGTGCTTAATGAACTATTATCTCTTCCAGAAGATTTTCTGTCCAGGAGGAACCAACTGCTTTTGAGCTGTGAAGACTGATTTGACATCAGGCTTGTGTGTTTGGCTAGAAAAACATATTTTTTTCCTTAACTGATCCCACCTTTCTAATGCCAGCATCATCATCCTTTTTGATTTGCAGCTTGCGAAGCAAATTGATGTCAGAGATGACTATCTGTTTTTGGAAGAAGTTTATATAGTCTCCCAGGTAAGTGTTAGGCTATTAATTTTGTGGTGAACAATGCTCTAAGTGATATCACTGTAATATCAGTAGGACAACTAAATCTGTAGTCTATTCATTATCTTAACAAACCCATTTAGTATCATCATAATCACATTACTGAACAAAAGTTAATGTTGCAGGGGGCCGTCCCAGCTGTCAGTGTGAAATAATCCAATATCTATTATGTGCCGTTTAAAAAATATGACTGGCAAAGTGCAGGATCTGTTTACACTGACTACACTGTATTTTTGGTGTCATGCATTGGATGAGTTTAGATTAGACATAATATATTGCTTGCAAAGCTTTTGGGCTCCTTCCAAAACCTGTTCAATCATACTGTAAATCACTATGATGGTTTTATTCTAAATCAACTTGTTGTTGTCTCTTGGTGTTATTACTACAGGATGCCCTCAGACAGTACACACTTGTAATTCAACTGTTTTATTTCTAGATTAAAATTTTATTATACACTTTAGCAGCCATGTTCCATGATGCACTGATACATAACAATGCCCAGGACACAGTAACCTGTCTAAGGGAAGAGATAAAGTACATAAACACATGGATTTATGCAGTAATCATTATGTTAAATGAGATGAGCATAGCCAGAAGGTAGAGAGCCAACTTCAGAGTGATTACATTGAGTTACTGACTACAGCAGTCTTGAACTGAAGGGGGCCAAAAATCTATTTATTTATTGATTGATTTGATTGATTGATTGCCAGATATGGTATCTAGTACAACATACTCTTACAAAGAAGTCTGCGTGGTTTTAGTTCTGGTGAAAGATGCCAGTTTGATGGATCAGGGGAATAAAGTCTTAGAACAGAAGTCTTAGGCGTCTACAGAACAGGAATATGGCATAATTTGTTTTTTGGGAGCTCCAGTGTTTAGGGTGCTAGCTTGGCTTGTGGGAGGTCTGTGCTCAGTTCCCTTCTATAGACTTCCTGTGTGACCTTAGGCAAGTCACTTAGTCTCTCTGTGCCTCAGTTCCACATCTGTAAAATTAGGATAATAGCACTGCTTTATCTCTCAGTGGTTCTGTGCGGAGAAATACATTAAAGATTGTGATACACTCAGATACTGTAGTGATGGGGACCATATAGGTACATAAGAAAAGGTAGATACTTTGTTCTTTGGAACAAGTGAGTCCTTTGCTTTTCTAACATATCAAGCAGTCAGAGGCATGTGACAACCTCACTCCACCACCCCGATGTAGGGAAAATGGACCTGGAGCTACGGAACAGAGCAGAGAGAAGCTTGAAGGACAGGGAGGACCTCATCCAGCTGGGCTATGGGGTACATCTCAGGGTACTCCTGGACTCTCTAAAGAAAACAGTCTGGTGGGACTAGAGGTTCTCCTCACCCCCAAATCTTAAAATGACTCCTAAATGTCCTGGGGGAAGGGGCCCATAAACAGTCCCCCTCCCTCCCAATTGAGCAGAAGGATGGAGGCAGCAAACCTCTCCCTGCTCTAGAGGACTGGGAGCCCTGGAGGAATCAGAGAATTCCCTAGAGGGCTTCAGGCACTGTGGAAGGCAAGCTGTAAAATACTTCATCAGAGCCACAGCAGGGCACCTTGGCCTGTGAGGCGGGCTACAAGGGCAAAGAGACCAACAAAGAGCAAAAAGAGAAAAAGGGTTGGGGGACAGGGATGAATGTGCTCTCTGACTCTTCCTCCTCCCCCTCCCCTCCCCCCCCCCCCACAGAGGAAGGATTGCTATTGAGCTGTGTAGCTGAGCAGGCTCAGGGGAAGACACAGCACAGATTCTCCATCCATCCCCACCTGCACAGTTTGAAGCCATGTACAGAAAGGTTGTATCTACCATACAGATCCAGCCTCAACTCAAATATGTACCCTCAGAATCCTCTCCTAAGGCTTCAATTCCCCGTACTCTTCCTCTGAGGATCTGATCATGGAGGAGTGGGACAAGCCTGACAAAGGCAAACATATCAGTAAAAATCTCTTCGGGTTCTACAGGCTACAGGAGCCAAAGAACTCTGTTGCTGAGGTCCCAAAGGTCAATGCTGCTGTTGCATCCCTAGCAAGTGATATGGTTACCCCCTCAGAAGGAGAATTCTTCCCTAAGGACCAGACAGGAAAGTGGAGACCACTCTCATAGAAAGACTTTGAGGCCTATTTGCCTAACTTGAGGGTGTCTCTCTCAGCAACATGCTTTGCTAAAGCATGTCTCCTAGCTGGAGGATCTCAGGGTACTAAGGGACAGAGATCACACTTATTTCAGCCCTACTCTTAAAAAAAAAAAATCTCCGTAGCAGCAGTGTTTCTAGCCAAAACTTCACTAAATACAACAAAGTTTTCAGCCAGTTCCATGGCATCCACATGCAGCTCCAAACTTGGAAGGTGGATTCCCACTCTAAACAGGTGGTGTGCTCAGCAAAATGTACAGACCCCATTCTCTTTGGACCAAAGCTAGACAAAGAGGTGGTGAAAAATTAAACCCAAAACAAGCAATTTCTCCTGTCCTTGTTAAGTGCCCTCCAGAAAGAATACAAGCCAATGTTCAGACAGAGATTCTCCTTTCCCCTCTCTACCTCACAGAAGTACCAGTGAAGGGAAAGCAGCTTCTCTACAGGTAAGCCCTGAAATCAAGGTTTGGGGGGGAAAAGCCCAGAGGTGGCCCCGCAGCCTCCAAGACCACCTCATGGTGATGATCATATGTGTCTGCTCCCAGAACTGAAGCTAGGAGGCAGAATTTCTCACTTCACGGAGCAGAGGTACGCATCCACAATGGACACGTTGGTGAAGGACACAGTGAGCCAGGAGTAATCCCACAAACTTTAGGGCTCCACCTTATCCTTTCTTCATCCAGTCACTCATTTCCAGCAGCCCCGAAAAACATGAGCTAACCTAGAACAAGATTTCTCATCTTCTGGATACAGGAGTATTAGAAAGCATGCCCTCAGAAGAAACAGTCTTAGGGTTTTACTCCATCTTCTTTATGGTCCAGAAGGTTGAGGTGGGGGAGTTAGAGCCATCCTCGACCTCAAGAGGCTCAGCAGCTGGCTGACAAGGACACAGTTCCAAGTGGTAACCTTGGCCTCAACAGTGCTTTGTTTTCTCAAGGAGACTTCCTGACATCAGTGGATCATGTCACTGCAGACTCCTGAGATTCCTTTATGGCAGGAAGCATTACCAGTACCAAAACCTGCCTTTTTGGACTGTGTTTGGTCCCCAGGGTCTTTACAAAAGTAAGGTAGTGATCATAGCTAGGCTCAGGGCACAGTGTATACCCTGTCTCGACAACATCCTGATAAGAGCCCCGTCCCAAGCCAAGGTGCACAAAGCTTGGACTCTGGACCTCCTAAAAGCATATGGCTTTGCCTTCAATGTAAAAAAGAGCTCCCTGATTCCTTCAACCATCGTCTCTTACCTAGGAGTGGACATAGAAAAATCTCTCTGCCACTTGAAAGGTTCTACAAGATCCAGGATCTTGTCATCTGTGGAAGTCGTACTGTAGCACAGTGTTTTCAGCTTTTGGGCCTTCTGATATCATGTATCAGAATCCTCAATTGGGAAAAATCGCACAAGTGCCTTCAATCCTTTCTCCTAGAATCACTCCCCAGGACACATGAAAGACCAAGTACAAGTCCCAGTCCAGGCACTCAGCTCCCTAGAGTTGTAGACCATCCATGGGAACAGTGGTTCTCAACCTTTCTGGACTACTGTACCCCTTTCAGGAGTCTGATTTGTCTTGTGTACCCCACCTCACTTAAAGACTACTTGCTTACAATATCCGACATAAAAATACAAAAATGTCAGAGCACGCTATTACTGAAAAATTGCTTACTTTCTCATTTGTCTATATGAAATTTTAGTTTGTACTGACTTCGCTAGTGCTTTTTATGTAGCCTGTTGTAAAACTAGGCAAATATCTAGATAAGTTGATATACCCCCAGGGTATGCATATCCCTGGTAGAGAACCATTGCATGAGAATATCTGCAAAGGCCTGCCCCTATGCCTTCCAGATTCTCTTGTCTTTACTCTCATACGAGCGTGAGGAGCTGGGGAGCTGGGGTGCTCATCTGGGTTTTCTCACCACCCAGGGAACTTGGAACCTAGAGGAAGCATAAATCTTTTAAAACGGAGAGCAGTCACGCTAGTAACTTTCTCATTACTGTGAACTTAAAGATTCTCGAAAAAGTTTGTACACCCTTTTACGAAAGTTCTGGATCTCCCTGAAGGGAAATCACATCCCAGTTCAGTCAGACAACACAATTACAGTAATGTACATAAACAACCAAGGCGGGACAGGGAGCCCAAAGCTACATGTAGAAGCGATGAAAATAATGAAATGGCAGAGCAGTCTCTCCTGTCTCTCAGAGCGATGCACATAAAAGGGAAACTGTACCAGAAGGTGGACTGGCTCAACAGGTGCAAGCTCAACAATCTGGAGTAAAGTATCGAGGACATTCATTCTTGCAGCTGATCTTGTTTGCAAGCCACAAGAATACAAAGAAGCCAAGGTACTTCTCCAGGGTCATAGATACAGACTCCATGGCCCAGATGGCCCCCGGGCCTACTTCGTGTTCCCACCTTTCCTCTTCTGGGGAAAGTGATTCAGAAAATAAGACAGGAGTGGGGACCAGTCATATTGATAACTCCCTATTGGCCAAAGAGATCTGGTTTTCTGACCTGTTTGACCTGACAGTAGTCTCCACTACAGTTACCACAGAGACCGGATATCATCTTGTAAGAGTAGTTTCTCCATCCAGATCCAGACCAGTGTCAGCTGACAGTCTGGTTATTGAAAGGAAAGCTTTAGCAAAGCTGGGTCTGTCTTCCAACATAATCAGGAATTTGCTAGCTTCCAAGAGAGACATAACTTTAAAGGCATATTCTGTAAGGGACCGAGGCATAGGCATTCTTGCATAGTGGTCACAGTTGGGCTGAGGTCTGCCCATCAGCGACAGGAGTCACTGGGACAGAGTTGGAGGAATCGCAAGGCCAGGTCCTGTAAAGAAGAATCATGGTCAGATGGTCAGAGTCAGGCCGGATCAGAGACCAGAGATCACAGGCAGTACCAGGTTAGAAATGAGAGACAGGAACCGGAGTCATAGTTAGGCTGGAGTCAGAAACTAAAGATCAGGAGACGGGGTGAATTCTGGTGTTGCAGCAGGCCAAAGTCTGTGTGGTTGCTCAGACAACTTCCTGGAGTGACCTCTGGGTTAAGTAGGGGCATTTGGTCAATCAGAGGGCCACAGGATACTGTCATTCTGGGTCACATAGGTGGTATTTCCTGCAGTGCCTACTCTCCGTGGGGCTCCCTGGATGTGCCTTTGCATGGCTTTTAGGTGGCACTGTGGGAATATTTGCCACCCCAGGCTCTGCAGATCCAGGTTCTAGTCCCCAGGTCCTTACATACTCTTGCATCTGGTCCAGGTTCAATGTCTGGTGCCTGATGAGCATGATGTGGACTCCAGGAATCCAGGGTTTGAAGCCCTTTTGGACTTTCTACTGGAAGGCATAGATAAGGGCCTTCAATCCAGCACCATAGTGTCAAGTTCCTGCTCTCAGCAGCATCTTTTCCATGGTGTCTGGAATTTGTGCAATAGAACCCCCAAATCTCCACCTTCCTATGAGCTGCCAGATTGGCTCAATGGGATCTACCACTAGTTTTGAAGGATCTAATAGATCATCCCTTCTAGCCCCTCACTTCAGTGACTGCCTTTTACCTCTCCATAAAAACTTGTTTTCTGGTCGCTATGACATCTGCTAAATAGGTATCCAAGCTGGTGGCATTGTCTATGCAAGAATTCATTGCATGTTCCACAGTATGGTGGTACTGAGAACTCTTTTCTTCCTAAAGTAAATTCTCCCTTCCATACTTACTAAGAAATCCATTCATTCATTCATTCATTCATTCATTGTTTGAAGCTTCAGCATCTGACAGAGAAAAAGTGGCAAACCTTAGATGTCATGAGAATGCTGAAAATCTACCTCAAGCACACAGAATCCACGAGAAAAGGGTGCCCTGTTCATGTCCTTCCAGCCTAAATATCAAGGACTCAGCGTTTCCGAGTCATCCATCACTCGATGGATTGGGCTCTGTATTGTTAAGGCCTACAAGGCATGAGAAATCCCTGCTCTGGAGGTTTTCACAGCCCACTCAACAAGATCTCTAGCTGTCTCGTGCAGAGCAGCCACTTGGTTTTCAGCCAACACCTTTATCAAATGCTGCTAGGTCGGCTTTCTATCAAAAGCAGAGGCCTTCTTTGACAGGAAGGTATTATAGGTGGTTGCCCGAAAATGATGTTGCCCTTTGAGAAATTCTTACAGCAAAGGGTGGCAGGGGGTCTCTTTTTTTCTATCTTATTTCTCAAAAAGAAAAGGAGTACTTGTGGCACCTTAGAGACTAACCAATTTATTTGAGCATAAGCTTTCGTGAGCTACAGCTCACTTCACCGGATGCATACTGTGGAAAGTACAGAAGATCTTTTTATACACACAAACCATGAAAAAATGGGTGTTTACCACTACAAAAGGTTTTCTCTTCCCCCGCCCCACTCTCCTGCTGGTAATAGCTTATCTAAAGGGATCACTCTCCTTACAATGTGTATGATAATCAAGGTGGGCCATTTCCAGCACAAATCCAGGGTTCCCCCCATCATGTGCCAGCAATGCCCCTCTGCCATGTACATTGGTCAAACTGGACAGTCTCTACGTAAAAGAATAAATGGACACAAATCAGATGTCAAGAATTATAACAGTCATAAACCAGTCGGAGAACACTTCAATCTCTCTGGTCACGCGATTACAGACATGAAAGTTGCGATATTACAACAGAAAAACTTCAAAACCAGACTCCAGCGAGAGACTGTTGAATTGGAATTCATTTGCAAATTGGATACAATTAACTTAGGCTTGAATAGAGACTGGGAGTGGCTAAGTCATTATGCAAGGTAACCTGTTTCCCCTTGTTTTTTCCTACCACCCCCCCCCCCCCCGACGTTCTTGTTAAACCCTGGATTTGTTAGGAGGTTGCATGGGATGGAGTTGGAGGGGAAGCAAAGCTGAACGGGCCCATCTAGTTTCTAGATGCGGGGGCAGAAACATAGATCATCTCCTCCCCAGACCCCTTAATTCCACCGCCCTTGACTGAGTCCCTATCACAGGATGTTAATTAGAAAAAAATACCTGAATTTTCATTCACACAAATATAGTCCAAAACAAACTTGTGATGAAGAAATGGCGTGGTGGAGGGGTTAGATTAATAGATTTTAAGGCCAGAAGGGATTATAGTAATTGTCTAGTCTAACCTCTTGTATAACACAGGCCATCTGACTCCGTGAATTAATTCCTGCCTCAGGTCCACCTGATGTGCTTGAACTAGAGCATAGCTTTTAGAAAAATTCCCATCTTGATTTAAAAATTTATGGTCAGGGAGAAATCTGCGTTAATACTTAGTAAACTGTTCCAAAGGTTAATTGCCCTCATTGTTAAAAATGTGAACCTTATTTCTAGATGGAATTAGTCTATCTTCAACTTCCAGCCATTGAATCTTGCTGTGCCTTTGTTTGCTAGATTGAAGAGCCCTCTATTATCGAATTTTTGTTCCCCGGGTAGGTACCAATAAGCCGTGATCAAGTCAACCTGTAACTTTCTCTTTGTTCATCTAAACAGATTGAGCTCCTTCAGTATATCACTTTTAAGGTGTTTTCCAATCCTTTAATCATTCTCGTTGCTTTTCTCTGAACCCTCTCCAATGGTGAAGTTTGGAGTTATAGATGTATGTCTACTTGCTATATCCTTCAATCATATTTATGGTGCATGTATGAAAAACTGTATATCGTACCTGCTACAGTTAAGCAGTAATGAAATATGATACAGTTTGCATTGATTAAAATACTGGCAGTGGTGTCAAATATTAATTTAGATTAGCAAATGCTGTAAAAATAAATACGAAACTTTTACATACTAGTTCTCCTGTAATAAAATCAGATCATAGCTTTGCCAATAACCATCTACAAGGCAGAAATTGTCTTTGTACATTTTTAAAAATGTACATTGTCCTTTTGTTCTGTTTTCCTTCCCATCTCTCTTTTTTTAGGACTTCAAAGTAGCCTTGTGGTTTGCATTGTAGGAAAGTGATGAGTGGAAGATGAGAAGCAGACCTGAATGTCTTTAAAGTTTGCATGGATCCTGTATATCATGCTCTTAAAGAGCAACTGTAGTTTGTCATGGCCTCTCCACATTGGGATCAGAACTGTGCTAGCTCTAAGCTTGTTGAAACACAGGAGAGGACTAGCAGAGTTTTCTCATGGCATCCCTAACCAGAGTACACTGGATTTTTTGTCTGAGAATTGGAACCATGGAACCATGTTCAAAAACACACTACATACTATATAGGAGGCTAGCCTATAGCATTGTTTTGCTATTATGGTTTTCCTTAATAAATAAATAACATGGCCCCAGATAGAGCCCTGCTAGCAACAGTCATATTTAAATATGCTTCTAGCCAATATGGTTTGACTCCAGTTCTGTGGCTAGTGAGGCTGGCTGGAAAACAAGAATTCTGTTTCAAGAAAAATTTTGAGGTTTCAGAATTTGTTTTTGTTCTGTGGTGGAATGAAAATGAGACCTTTTGAAAGTTTTCATGAAAAAACGAGAGAGAAATGCTCTTCAGAATATCCAGTAGCCTGGTGGTTAGGGTACTCACTTTTCTAGCTCAATTAATATTCAATAATTTATATAAAGTGGAAGTGCTCCAAAACAAAAAAGAGAGATTGACTCTGTATCCCAGTTGTTAGGGCACTTGCTTGGGATGTCAGAGACCTAAGTTCAAGTCCAAACTTTTAGACTTGGATCTTATTTCTCTGGTACTTAGTGTTTAAACAATGCAGTATGTGACATGTTGCAGTTATTGTAGATGCTGTTCTGGTTTTCTTAGCTTCCATACTCTCATTATACAAAGGGAATGAACTTGAACAGCGGAACTGGAATCCCTATTCATTCTTCAGGTAGTCCCAGGTGTTCCATCAGCTGTCTGAAGAGAGGTTTTTGTCCTTAATATTTATTCACCTGGTAATATCACAGCAAGCTGACTCCAAAGTGAGTCATGGTTAAACCTCTTTTCAGGCATCTCTGTAGGGGAAATTTTATCTTGCTTCTGGGGTAAATACGTAATTCTGGTACCACTGAACACACAAGTAGCATGATAAATCTTTCTTTTGCTGTATAATTGTTGATATTACTTAAAATAGCAAACATATAACCATCTGAGGATTCAGGAACACGTATTATTGTACGCAAGATATTTGAGAAGTTTTAGTTTTCTAGCCATTACATTGCTGAATTTGATCTGTCCTCAGCCCTGTTCCCCACTCTAAATATCTCTCCCTCTTAATCCTTTGAAGCTTTAATGATCCCATTATGTTTCTGACACTTTAGAATTCTACTCCAAGCAAAGTTGTTTCTGCAAACCCAGTTCATTGAATGAAAATGGGTGCTAGATGTTCATGGTGGAACTTACTGACTCTGAGTGCTACAGGTTTTCACAGCAGGACCAGTTAAAATTCTACAGTTGTAACTCTCCGCATTGATTAAGGTACTATTATGTATCCTCTTCTAAATGTAGGAAGATACCGTAGTTTCTGCAGGTACTTGGAGCAGGGAAATTGAGATTTTAGTAGCCATTACTGTAATATAGCTAACAAATGGTTATCTTGAAAAAGAAGTTAAGAACTTGCAAGTCAGATGGAGGGTATTGTGAGGAGTTGTGCCCCCTGTACTAGTCAAGGGTGTTGTCTCTAGAAATTCCTCCATAGCCGTGTTTTAGATTTACCCATAATGCTTTGCACTTATCTAGTGCTTTTTCATCCAAGAATTTCAAAGTGCTTTACAGAGGCAGATAAGTGTTATCCCCATTTCACACATATGGGGAAACTGAAACACAGAGCAGAAGTGACTTGATAACACAGCTGAGGCAGTGGCAGAGATTGGAATAGATCCCAACTCTTGTAATAAGCCTTAGTTCTAACTATTCTAACACGGTCTCCTTCATCTAGACAGGTCATTCTCATTTCTCCTGACCACCTTGCATTGCTTCCTCACGGCCAGTCTGCACTGCAAGTGCATATGCCACTAAACACTGGCCACAGATTTCCTCTATTGACCCCTTAAATAATCCGATATCTGCCCAGCCGTCCCCTACCTTTTCACTCTGATTTTACTGCAGTTCCTGGACCCTTCCTCTCTCCTCTTTCACACGCTTAGAGTCCCCTTCCCATGTACTCTCCTTTCCTGAAAGTGTGTGGGTTTTTTTTGTTTTTGGTTTGTTTTTTTTTTGCGGGGGGGGGTTAAAATGTGTCTTTTGAGCTGTCTTGTCCTCAGAGTTATTCATTTCTTATTAGCACATGCCTGGAGCCAACGACATTAGGATTAGTAGTGAGATGAGACAGCTGTTGTACAAGGGGTGGGTGGGATGGAGAGAGGTGGAAAATTCCATTCTGAAAGGCATCTCTTTCATAATGAGTCATCAAGAAGAGTCTTCCAATGATGGATGGAGAACTGTGGGGATGGTGGGAGGCAGTTGAAGGCAGCAAGGAGTTATTCTCTCATTACTTCTTCCTTACAAGATAGAATAATTGACACTGATGTCTGTGCTTCAGACTTGGCTCATCACTTGTTATGGGACACAGGCCACCCTTGTGGACTGGGGCATCTCAAGAGTTATTAGAGTCCTAAGACAGCAGTGTGTGCTGTCACCTCCCATTCCAGCAGGGATGGGTTTGCCTTTTTTTTCCTAATTAACAAGGAATCCAAAAGTTAAAGTGCCCACATTTTGTGTGCTATACTGTACATAAAGGTTTTGCATTAAACAGTCTCAGTTGCGTAGTACTAGAAACATGAGGGCAATAGAAATTTATTAAGCTTGCCCTTAACTTGTGCATTTCCTAACTTTCTGGTATTTATATTATGATGGATGTTAATGTTTCATTTATATATATTTCTTGTGTTTTATTTCTTTGGATGGCCTCTTCAGAGAAGAGGAAAGAAAATCTCAACCCTTGTCTTTTAAGTCCTGACTCTTCCTTCTGTATTCAGGACCTCTCTCTCTCTCTCTCTCTCTCGAGTCCCCTCCATGTATCCAGAACTGAGCCCTGACCTAGTCAAAGTTCCAGCAGTGAAGGTCTCAAACTTTGTTCTGTGTGCGCTTCAGACACTCAGCAGACTTTGGTGTGTGTGTGTGTACACCCCTAAGGATTTAGGTGCCTAACCCAAATCTGAACATTTTGACCACGGTTTGTGTGTGTGTATTAATATACATATATAATATATATAAACTCAACACTTCAACACCTACACTCTCCCAAAGTACATGGTTGTTTAGCTATAGGGGTCAGGTGAGGATTGTTCTTAAGTACCATGTTTTTCTTTACATTGCCGTACAAACAAGGGTCAAGCTGAGGAGGGGCCAGGTCATGATAAATCGGCAGAGACAATTAACTTCTATCTAACTCCTGTTTGTGTTTGTTTTAAGAATTTATGAGAAACTGACAAGCAAAACAGGGACAAATGTAGGAGTTAGAACACAAGCTGGTTGCTAACCATTGTCTTAAATGGGCATGAGTCATTGTTACAGCTCAGTTAGACTACAGACTAACTAACCAAACCTAGTATGTCATAGACTAAGAGGTCTCAATTTGTGAGTAACATTGATAATTTAGCCTTCCCCTTCCCTCATCTGCTTGCTTCATCCACCTACGCTTCCTTGATGCTAACCACAACTGTAAACTCTCTTTAGGGCTCTTTGTACAGTAGATAACATAATAAGGTCCTGATCTCTCGTTGTGGCCTCCAGTTGCTAGTGTAATACAAATAACATGTTTAATTAATTAAAAATTACAGTTTACAAAGGAACCAGATTAATAAATTTTAAATAGTTGAAAAAAATTAGAAGCAAAGGAGAGAGAATTTAGAATGTCAGATCAGAAATACATATCTGCTGTAGCTGTATCGTAATGTGGCTGAATTTTAAAAGGGAGTTGATCATTTTGACCAGTAATGAAGTATGTAACAAGCAACAAGCTACAAGTAAGGAGAATCCAATATAGTACTTCAGTAAATAAACTGACTACCCCAGTGATCAGGAAGGAATCATTTTCCTTGCTTGCATTTTTAGCTTGGAGCATGCTTGTTGTTTTCCTTGCATGGAGGACTTTTGGCTTACTCTGAATTTTCAGGTATTTGGCCACTTTTAGAGGCAGAATGAGAGAAAATGGATTTGTGACCTGATCCAGTGTATCAAAATCCTCTGTACCTATATCTTATGACTCCAACCTACATTGTCCACCTTTTCATTTCATGTAGTAGTGTATTGTCCTACTGTTCAGCCCAGTCCTTGATTTAAGATCCATTCATACAGGATACAGCCTCAGCTTCTCAAGCAACTTTGTGTCCTGAAAACAAAACAATTACCAGGGATCCTCCAACTAACCACTGGCTGTGTTTTTCAAGGACCAGAATTGCAGGCTCTTCTCATAAGAAGTCCAGAGTAACATTAGAAGGCTAGCTAATACAATAATAATTTTAAAAATACCAGCACAGTTGGGAATAGGTCATCTTTGGTTCTCCTTTCCTGCAGCAGAAAGGACATCGCTAATTGCAAGATTTTTCAAAAGAGCTCAGCAGTTTGAACAAAAATTTTTTTTTTGAAGGTCGGACTCTTACTTAAATGCCTAAATGGGATTCAAGATCTCAATAGTGAGTGCTGAGCACATGGAAATCTGCCCTCAGAGGGCTCAGAATTTTTAGGGTGCCAGTTGTAAATGGTTTCAATGGGAAATGCTAGCAGTGCAGTCACTCCAATCAATAATCATTAGTAACCTGTTGCTTCCCTAGCATTTTGCAGCTCTAGTTGTCTACCTGTTCTGCCTGCACAATAGAGTGAACCTGGTCCCTGAATGAACCATTCAGTGCTGAATGATGCCCTTGCTGTAGCCTCAGAGCAGGTAAAAAGAGGTCCCCTAATGCATCTACCTTACTATTAGCCTTTTAGGATATCTGAAAAATCCTCTGAGGGTCTGTGCTCTTCTCCCTTTAGATCTGCTTCAGACTTCACTCTCAAGGTAACGCTTTTAAGAATAATGGAGTTTAATACATTCTAATGCTAGACTTGACATTAGCTTTACACACTTTGACCCTGATTCAGCAAGGTACTTGAGCATGTGCTAAGCATGTGAGTAATCCCAAGGACGATTGCAAGTTGAAGTCAATGGAGCTATGCTAAAAGTAGGTGTGTGTTTAAATAACTTGCAGCATCAGGGTCTTTATCCTGTTTTGTCTGCAGTGACATGGAGACAAACTAAAGCGAAGAAGATCAAAAACCCATCTTGTGCTTGAGCCTGCTAAAGGAGCTGAGCTATTCCTTTCTATCTCTCACTTTTATCATTTTCACTAGCTTTTGATCAGGCTAAGGAGCAGCAGTTGCCACCACTGTCCTCTTTTCGGAAAGCAAAACAAAAACAAAAGCCCACCCCCCAACCCTGTGCATCAGCAGAAGCAATGTCATTTACATTAAAACTGCAAAAAAACATTGCAAGCAATGTGAGAATGTGCACACCTTTCCTGGAATCTCTCATGATCAAATTACCCATTGCACTTGTGTGCAGTTAGTGTCAGAGAGAGAAGGGGCCCTTCATGACTGTTTGCTGAGCTGCAGTTTACAGTTATGTAATATTTTGTTTCAGGAGCGAGGTCGATGGGAAGCAGTGCCGAGGATGTCTCTACTCTTGGTGAAAACTACAAGGGAAAAAAATCTCATTAGCTCTTGGCCAGGGGACGATATGCAGCCAGAGCACTCTATGTACACACAGCACGTTCCCCATTATACAGTACAGCTTGTAATTGCTGAATGCTTCTAGGCTGATGTTGAAAGCCTGCCAAGCTGTCAATCACAATCTAAAGTGTAAAACAGTGAGTAACCTTTATCCAATCTAGTTCAGCACAAGAGCCGCAGAAAAGCTATTTGTATGTTCAAGCAAAGCTACTGAGAAAGGTAGAGAAAAGGCTCAGTAGGTTTGAGTCATCTAGAGCTCTCACGAAACGTAGATTTAAATCCTGACTGATCATCCTGTAGTTAGATTCTTACTTTCTTTGTGTGCTCTAATACATTTCAGAAGTGTTTTGTTTGCCCCCCTCCCCGAATCCAAATTTTGACTGGCTTGATTCTGGTAGAATTTTGAGAGGAAGTAATGGAAACTGTTAGTTGTAACTTTTATGTTTATAAGTGAGCTTACTGGAGTTCACACACAATAATATGCCTATAATTTAAGTTCCCCTTTTTGCAGAAAACCACAGAATTTCCAGAAAAGATGGGATTTCTCATTTATAGCAGCATATATTGTAGCTTTCTGTTTACTCCCCAGAACTAACCATAATCCTTATTATACTGTTAAATGTCGAGCAGAAAACAATATCTGTACAAAAGGTAGCTTTTTGAGCTTATTTTTTTAAGTGTGTGTGACAAGGAAGGTGCAGTAATTTGCCTTTTCATCATTGATTATTTTAGGCTTGGAAAGCCCCTGTGAGTGAAGAAGAGTCAGTCTGGCAGAAGATTGGAATATTGAGCGTAATACAGATCTGTCAGTCTATCATCACTTGAAGAAAGAATATCGTTTAGGAGCGGTGAGTGCTCAGACTCTTTCCTCTGCGGCCTTTCCATCTCACCACAATAACTCTTGGTTTTGTACACTCACTCACTCACTCTGTGTTTTAATTTCCTTTCCCTGACATGTCTCTGTCTGTCCTTAGATTGTAAGCTCCTGGGGCCAGGGTGTTCCCTTCTTGAATGTCTGCAAAGTGCCTAGTACATTTGGGTACTACTGCAAACAAATAAAAATTAATAATTTAAGTCATGTATTGACATTGTACTATCCCAGTCACATATGAGTGGACCTTACGTGACAAATATTCTGAGGTCAAGCTATCATTTTAAGCTCAGCAGCTGCCTGAGCAGGAAATTGAATTGCAAAGTCATGGTGTTTCTTTGCACTCGTTTTCCCCTGCCTTGGGAGTTGGGGTTTTCCTTCCCCTCCAAATGGATTGCAAACCTCTTCATCTGTCATGTCTCAACATCCTTTGAGAGCCCGGATATTTATGCCAGAGGCTCAGTATTTCGGTGCTACTTCCCCATCCTCCTATGGCAGTATAGCTCCATATGGAGGGATGATGTCCCAGTCTCCCTAGTAGCAGCTATCCATAACTCACCCACCTCAGAGGCTTCGTGTGTGGAGGGGCAGCCCATAAGAATTAAGTTTGACAAGGTCAGTATTAATTCCCACACTGGCTTGGAGGAGGAGACTCCCACAGCAAATTGCATTTCCTGACTCCTTCCATTTTCCTCCCATCTGTGTCTCATAACACAGGCGCACGCATGTACACACAGACCAAACCAGGTGGAGAGTGAACACAGGGTTTCTGTTCCTGCTGCCTTTATTGCTTTTTGTCTTCCCTAAGTGAATGAACATCATTTTGGAATCTAGTTATGGTGCAAATACTCATGTTTTTCAATTCATCATTTTCTGTCTAAGATTATGCCTTTGTATTCATTATTTCAACAAACATTCCTGCTACTAAACCCATGCACATAAATATTCATGGATAATGAACACACATAGTGCCTGAACATAGGCAAAGCTCATTCAATTTTTTATTTCAACAAATATTTTGACTGTTTTATTATATTTGTCCAACTCTAGCTTTAGCTGGGCATTCAGACATCAAGTCTTCAGCTGGGGCAAATAAGCGTAAGCTCCCTTGAAGTCAATAGATCTATGCCAATTTAACTAGTTGAGAATAGCTATAAACGCTGTCAGTTTGCACAACCGAAGACTTGTCTTGAACAGTAGATCCCAAATCAATGGACATGGTCAGTACTTGCCTTTATTTTGGTAGGTCTGTCTTAGATGAAAGAGTTTTGTTGGTGGGACACAACTTCCAGACATCCTGACTTCACATCCGTCCAAGCTCAGCTAACACAGACAGTGCTGTTAAAGCTTTACACATCACTTTTTTGACTGGGGGCTTAGCAAGAGGATGAGCTTTAGTTTGTGTCTCAAGAATTCAAGACGTTTTGCAGGTTAATATGTGACATGTTTTACAAGCTCTCTGCCATCTACAACCATGAAGCCTTAATGTTCCACCTTTCCTGCAGGAAGGGAATGTCTTTATAGCTCAATGTTATTCACTTCCCTTAATACAAGTGGAATTTTGAAGGCTTTGGGATTCTAAATTCTATTGGGAAACCCAACTTTAAAAAAACAGAACTTTTAAAATTGTAATGAAGAGAAAATATCTGTCAGAAAATAGCTTATTTCCGGCTGTCTTTTCAAACACCACCACTTCATTCTACAAAACAGGACCTGATCCTGCAATGCAGTGAGCACAGACAGAGCCCTAGCCCAAGCAAAGCTCTGCTGAAGTCACTGAGACTCACTGAGATATTGGGCAGCACAGATCTCAACACAGGGCCAGGGCCTAAGGTTCCTCTTTCCTTTTGTCCTTTTTTAATGTTCCCTTTTTATTTATTATTTGTTCATCCCCATTTCCCTCCTCTGTCCTTTCTTCCATGCCCTTCTCTCTACTAGATGCAGGAGAGCACAGCAACAAGAATGTGGCAGAAAAGGGCAGGTAGGTAAGCGCTTGGGACCAAACCTCATGGGGGTCTTAGTGAACTTGGGGGGAAAAAAACTTTCATTAGTACAGCATAGGCACTAGGACTGTCCTTCTAAATGGAGCAAACCTGGGAAACCAGGATGTCTGGTTACAAGATCTAGAGAGCAGTTGGCTTGAACATGTGACTAGCAACCCTCTGACTAATGGAAAGCAAGAATAGTTATGAATGGAGAACTATCTGTGATGCTGACAAATGGGCTGTGCACAGAATTTTGTGTGGAGGTTGTCTCATAGGCTGGAATTCATGCATGTATTGTCTTTATGGCAGCAGCTCTGTTTTGATTAGAACAAGTGTGGGGTAAGTCCTTTGTACTTGCAGACTGGGTTTATTAATGTGTGATGATTTATATGATAGAGGCAGGTGCCATGTTCTCTGTAAAACTGTTCTCCAGAGGAACCTGAGATTGCATGGTAAATAAATGGTTTCTGGGCAGATTAATTGTACTGAATTACACTTAATTAGAAGGAATGCTTTACTGCAGCTTAATCCAAAGATCCCAGGGCCTGCAGAATCCCATCCGGGCCTCTCTACGCTCCACAAGGACTGCAAGTGCAGTTTAAAGTTACGATCAAATACATTTCTGCTGACAGAATTTGGCCATTAGTATTGTCAGCACCCACAAAACCAGATTTGGCTTTTAGAAACAAAGCTAGCCTCTGCCTGCTATCTGAATTCTCCTTTTCAGTCTCAAGTCCTCTCTTTATGAAGTTCAGGGTGATTAAAATACAGCAGTGGTTCTCAAACCTCTTCAGAGGGCAGTCACCGCTTATGAGGAAGGCTTTCTCAAAGACAACCAGACCTTCCAGTCAGACTCTGATTTTCTGTCACACTGTCTTCTTCTTTCCCCCCCTTCTCCCATGATCTTTGTCCTCAGTTTCCCACCCACACAAAATTAATTCCCCTTCCCTTTCACTCACTGATCTTGTTTCCAACAAATTCAGTCACATCGCCTTACACCCAGACAAATAAGATCATTTTCTTGCCCACAGTCAAAATTAGTTCTCCTCAACCCCTTCCCTTACTCCATTTCTCCTCTAGGCTGCCTGGCTGCTGCCTGAGGCATCTTACAGGGCTCAGCCTCCTCCCTCCCTCTGCCTGCTTCAGCAACCTTTTCCTGGCTGTAGTTCCATTTGGTTCCCAGCTCAATCTTTCTCCCCCCATCTCCTATGCCATTCATGGCTCCAGAGCAGCCTCCTTTGTCCCCAATCTCAACTTCATCCTCTTTCTGCCCCTCCCCTCAGAATCATTGTGTATAAGTCTGCTTCCCCGACATAATTCCTATCCCTATTCTCACTCCTCTGGTGGCTCCCTCCAATAGCAGTGGCATCTTCAACTGTCTTCCTCTGGTGGCAATGGTTCTCTCCTGAGGTGTTATCTCCATGTAGTGGAGGTGGCTCATGTTACTCGCTCTCAGTGGCAAATCTAAGCCTTTCCTAGATGTTCCCACTGGAAGCAGCAACACCATGCCACGGTGACTCTGGCAAAGGCTCCATCAGATCTCAGTACCAGCTCCCATATGTTGGCCATTTCCTCCTGTTGGAAAAAGTTGAATCCTGCAAAGCCAAATAAAGAGGTTGGGCAGCATTCAACCCATACAGTACAAAATGCTTCATACAATAAAAAAAAATAGAAATTGTACTCTTTCTCCTACGTGCCAAGTAGTTTAAAATGACAATAAGAGTCCTATGGTGTGTTTGTTTAAATATGGAAAACATATGGAAGTAATTTAATATGTACACAAAGAACAAAACCAGAGGTAACATATTAATGTCAAAAGTGATGCAAGGCAATTTTATTGACCGGCAACCAGTGACTAAGCCTGAAATGTATCCATTCTAACTGTACTACACTAGTATAATGTTTGTTTCAGAAAATATTAATTTGTGCACATCATCCATGATGACCTAAGTGTTATACAGAACAACAGGCGAACATGTTTTTTTTTCCCCCTAAATCTCAGCCATAATAATAGATGAATGAGATGCACATCTGAGCTACCTGCCAGAGCTAATGGGCCTGATCCCCAGGACCAGCCATTTAGTGCTTGGTGCATTGTAGATTCATATCTAATTTGCTGTACACTATTGCCTAAAGGTCTCTTCCAATATGGTTGCTTGCCAGGTTTCTCCCACCCAACTGTGTTTTTATTATTATTACTATTTTATTTTATTTTTCCCCAGATGAATTACCTTTCATTTTTAGAAGTTGCATCTAGTTCTGTTATTTCCTGCCCAGGTTTCTAATCTCTTTAGGCACTGTTGTAGTATTATTCCCCAGTCTTGATTGGTATCTTCAGTATTGTGTTACATGCTCCCTGTTATCTAGATCATTGATAGTCTTTCCTTTTTTAAATTTTTTTGTTTTTCTTCCATCTCCCAATACCTCCCTAATTGGCCACAACTTTTCATATATAATTATTTCTGACCAGTAGCACTATCCCTATTCTTCTTTTCTTATATATCTCTATTTACATTTCAACTATGAGAATCATCCCACCATCTCCATTATATGCACTGGATAATATCATCAGTCCATTAGTAAGGCTACTTTCTCATCTAGCTTGCATTTGTGTAAAGACATTTTAGCTTTTCCTTCCTGATGTTTTAGGAACCAGTCCCATCTTCTGCTTTATTTGTATGTTGGAAATACATACCAGATCTTTTGAGTTAGGCAAAAGTTTCCTTTTTCTGAAAACATGTGGTTTAAAGGCCAATTAACAAGTCTTGCCATCTTTAAACCTAGGTGGTGAGTTCACCTTCTATTTAAATGTAGACCATCTAATCCAAACAGGTTTTTAAAACAGAAGTTGTTCTGATGCTGTATGTTTGTCTCCTAGCACTTCTCTCTTCTTTACCAACCCACCACGCAGCTGGTCTTCAGTGATCATTCCTCTCCTTTCTTTGCTTGCACAAGAAGCACTTCCCTCTTCACTTCTCTTCCCAGATCCCTGAAGTGAAGCAGTGTCACAGCAAGTCTGTCTTTCTTGGTATCAGTTGTTCCCACATAGACCATATGACATTCCTGGTATACTTTAGACAGCACCCTTATTATAGTATTTTCACAATCATCACTCAACATTACTTTTCTTCCCAGTGACTCCCTTTCACACTGTTCTTCTGATCACTGATGGGTTGCTGGTCAATCTTTTCCTTACTTGAATTCCCACATTATAAGAATGCTAGATCAGCCTTGTTCTTTATGGTCCACTTACTCTGTAACACCTAATAAAGATCCAGAACCAGGCCTTTCAATCTCCTTCAAATATCTGTAATTAGCCAGGGCCCTGGTTAATGTCTGTCTCAATCTTGTCCAGTGACAGCATGGTCAGTACAGAGAGAGGATAGAGAGAACAGTGTAATGAGGAAAGATGATCAGTGGTTAAGGTGATAACTTGGGACTCAGGAGACCTGGGTCTCCAAGTCCTAGTTCATTTCCCTGCTCCACTACAGCCTTCCTATTTTACCATAAGTAAACTTAATTCCTCTGCCTCAGTTCCAAAATGAGGATAATAGCACTTCGCTGTCTCACAGGCGTGTTGGGAAGATAAATACATTGAAGATTGTGAAGTGCTCTGATATTGCAGTAATGTGGGCCATATAAGCTCTTTAAGAATCTAGAACATAGATTGTGTTCAGAGAATATTCTGACGTCAGAACAGCACTCTTGGCGGCCATGTAGCTGCAAAGACTCTTAAACCTGAAATGACCTGAAAAAGGAGGTGAAATAGAAAAAGAGGGAGCTGCTGTGGAAGCCTGACTCAGAACAAGAAGAGGGCAAAACTGATGACCTCAACCAGTTAAGCTCGCTCCACATTCTAATGATTAGCTTGAGAAAGTGACTCACTGTCCCTTTGGCACAGGGTGCTGCCAGGAGTGATGAGGTGAATCATTTGGACCCAAATGTTGAATACTAGAATGAAGGTGATTTGGTTATTCTTTTGTAACTCCGCTGCTGCCTTACATCTATACCAGCATGAGGGGGTGAGTAAAACTATTTATTTTTCTCCCCAGTGGAAAAAATCCTTTGAAATCAAAATGGCCACTAGACAAGACATAGCAGCTGGATATTAATCTCCAGCTTCATCTGCATCATCTTGGTCAAAATCTTCAAGTTTGAACGGATGTTGAAGATGTGACGATGAGCCCCAGTGTTCAGGTAATCTTTTGGTTTTTCATTAATTTATATAATGATGTCTGTCATGTTAGTTTTATTTGTTTGCTCTATATGGCTGGTTGTACATTGTTAGGGCTTGATTTTCTGTCACTCTTTTGATATGATGCTGCTGTGATTAACTCTGCTATTGTTTCCTTTTGGTTTGGTGCCCTAAACTATTATTTTTAAGAGTTCTGGCGGTATGTTATGAAGTTGCTTGGATGCAGCAGGCAGTGTATATTCTAGGTACAGTAAGTAGGATGCTGTCTGCCATTTGATACTATGACTTTTGTGCAGTGGTATTTGAGCTGATCATGTTGTTTTAGTTTAGGCATTAATAAGGCATGCCAGCACCTCTTTCTGTTTTGTCAGCTGAGATGTTTAGCATGTTGTTATTGCTATGTGTGCTGTGAGGATCCTTTTCCTCAAGGAGTGCTGGGGGAAGAGGAGGACTCCTGTAGACAATACACACTATTTGAATTTCCAGTAATGTGAGAGAGAGCATATCTCAGCAGGTAGGGTACTGAATTCACACTCAGGAGATGTGGGGTCTATTCCTGGCTCGGCACTGCCCTGCTATGTGACGTGGGCAAGTCACATCACAATGCCTCTCACACGGTGTCTGTCTTGTCCATTTAGACTATAAGCTCTCTGTGACGGGGATTGTCTCTTTCTGTGTGTTTGTACAGAGCTTAATGCAATGGGACCCAGTCTCCAATGGGATTTCTAGCCACTATTGTAATTCAAATAATAAATAAATGTAAATGTTGAGTTATTTAGTGTTCATTTTTTGAAATAGTTATTGAGTTTCCACCTCCAGTTTATTTGCTCTCTCTCTTGTCCAATGGGTTATTGCGTTGCACTCTGTCTTGTGGTAAACTGGTAGGACTGTAATGATTCCTGCAGATGGGGATGGTGATGATTGCTGACATGTTCCAATATCCGTGGCAGGTTATCAATATTCACACTTTCTATTTAGAGTCCATTTGGTAGAATGCTGCAGATAAGCTAGCTAAAGATGGTTATTTGCTCCTCTGTCTGAAGCTAAAAGTTGATCTGTAAGATACAGTATATCCAAAATATAACCCCTGTAGTTACATTCATAATGGCTATAGAGGCCCTGAAAGATAGTTTAGGGGGACACCAATCCAATGTAATAGGTGGTCCTAGTTGAGCACCCTGCCCATGTTTGTCTGTTTATCTGCTTTTTGTCACAATCCAAGATTGTGAGCTCTCTGTGCAGAAGGGACTGTCTTTATTTTACTTATGTGTATAGCACACTGGGCTCTGACCCCTGATTGGGATCTATAAATAATCATAACTATAACCTAATATGTGTTCTGGGTTTTTTATCTCCTTCCTCTGAAGCATCAGGGATGGCCACATATGGAGACAGGACGCTGAAAGGGGTGGGCCAGGCTCTGAGACGAAACCGAGCGTTCTCTTTCTCACTGTCTGGCTGGCTGGTTCTTGCTGACATGTTCAAGGTCTAAGAGTGTCACTGTATGTACAGTCGGGAAGGAATTTTCCCCCAGGTGAGAATGTCAGTAAAAATACGAGACTTTTCACCTTCCTCTGCGTGTGTGGATCCGGGTCACTTGTGAGGATCATCAGGGGGATATTTCACTTTAATCATTTCCCTGCCTTTGCAGGGACCTTGGACACTGATACACCTCAGTCCCTCCTATTCTTTGCCTGTAGCACACAGCAGTTTAGTCTCCTGGAGACCGCAGTACTTTGGTCTAATTTCAGTTGTTGAGTTTAGGGTGCGTGTTTGTGCTCTGGGTAGTATTGGTGGCCTATGATATACAGGAGGTCAGAAGGGCGGTCCCTTCTGGCTGCAAACTCTGACTCTATGTGAGCAATACTGGTCTATCCATTATTGGCTCAAGGGATGTAATGATCAAATGTAGAAAAATTAGGAATCCAAGAATAGCGCAGTGTTAGTCATCCACAAACTATGGAAGGGTTGTTTTTGCCACAGTTGTATGAGTTAATTAAAAAATTACAGGATCATTAAAATGTAGAACTGGAAAGGACCTGGAAAAGTCATCAAGTCCAGCTTCCTGTGCTGAGTCTGGACCATGTAAACCTAGACTGTCCCTGGCAGGTGTTTGTCCAACCTGTTCTTAAAAACCACCAATGATCCGGATTCCACAGCCTTCCTTGGAAGCCTATTCCAGAGTTTAACTACCCTTATAGTTAGAAAGTTTTCCCTAATATCTAATCTAAATCTCCTTTGCTGCAGATTAAGCCAGTTACTTCTTGTTCTACTTTGATTGTTCTCCACGTCCACTGAATCTCCATCCCCTTTATAACAGCCCTTAACATATTTGAAGTCTGTAATCAGGTCCCCCTTCAATCTTTTTTTCTCAAGACTAAACATGCCCAGTTTTTTTAATCTTTCCTCAAAGGTCATGTTTTCTAGAACTTGTGTTGCTCTCCTCTGGGCTTGCTCCAATTTTTCCACATCTTTCCTAAAGTTTGGTGGCCAGAATTGGACACAGTACTCCATTTGAGGCTTACCAAATGGTGAGTGGAGTGGGGCAATTACTTTCTGTGTCTTACATATGACAATCTTGATAATACAGCCCAGAATGATATTAGCTGGTCTCTCAATTGGATCATAGTGTTGACTCATATTCAGTGTGTGATCCACTATAATCTCTGGATCCTTTTCAGCAGTACTACTGTGACGGGTTGGATCACAGAAACCCCCTGGAAGTTGCCACCTGATGTGCCAAGACTACTTCTGCCCCTGCTTTCCTGTCCTGTCAGCTTAGGACTCCAGCACCCTGCCTAGTTTGAGCAGAGCAGCTAGCCTGCTGCAAACGCAGACCCAGGTCTGAACCATGTCCCCTAACAGCTGTAGGCTTAACTGAAAGCAGCTTACAGAAGTGTTCCTGTCCTTGACACTCAGATGCCCAACTCCCAATGGGGTCCAAACCCCAAATAAATCCATTTTATCCTGTATAAAGCTTATACAGGGTAAACTCATAAATTGTTCGCCCTCTATAACACTGACAGAAAGATATGCACAGCTGTTTGCCCCCCCCTCAGGTATTAATACATACTCTGGGTTAATTAATAAGTAAAAAGTGATTTTATTAAATACAGAAAGTAGGATTTAAGTGGTTCCAAGTAGTGACAGACAGAACAAAGTGAATTACCAAGCAAAATAAAATAAAACATGCAAGTCTAAGTCTAGTACAGTAATAAAAACTGAATACAGATAAAATCTCACCCTTAGAGATGTTTCAGTAAATTTCTTATACAGACCAGACACCTTTCCAGTCTAGGCACAATCCTTTCCCCTGGTACAGCCCTTGTTCCAGCTCAGGTGGTAGCTAGGGGATTTCTCATGATGGCTGCCTCCCTTTGTTCTGTTCCATCCACTTATATATCTTTTGCATAAGGCAGGAATCCTTTGTCCCTCTCGGGGTTCCCACCCCCTCCTTCTCAATGGAAAAGCACCAGGTTAAAGATAGATTCCAGTTTAGGTGACATTATTACATGTCCCGGTAAGACTTCATTACCAACTTGCCAGTACACACATATACAGGAAGACTTACAAGTGAAACAGAGCCATCTACAGACAATTGTCCTGGTTAATGGGAGCCATCAAGATTCCAAGCCACCATTAATGGCCTACACTTTGCATAACTACAGTAGGTCTCAGAGTTATATTTTATATTTCTAGTTTCAAATACAAGCGTGATACATTTATACAAATAGGATGACTACACTCAGTAGATTATAAGCTTTGTAATGATACCTTACAAGAGACCTTTTTCATGAAGCATATTTTAGTTATATTATATTCACACTCATTAACATACTTTCATAAAATCATTCAGAGTGCAATGTCACAGCTACCACCTAGCCAGTTATTCCCCACGGGGTAGTTCCTAAGTGTAATACTTTGCACTTGTCTTAATTGAATGTCATTTTGTTGATTTCAGACCAATTCTCCTATTTGTCAACATCATTTTGAATTCTAATCCTGTCCTCCAAAGTGCTCGCTATAGTAATTTCATCCAGATTACCTTTCCCGAGTTTGCTTATGAGATTGACATGTGGAACTGTTTCAAAAGCTTTACTAAAATCAAGATACATCACATCTACTGCTTTCCCCCCATCCACTAGGCCAGTAATCCTTTCAAATAAAAAAAAATAGGTTGGTCTGACATGATTTCTTCTTGACAAGTCCATGCTGGCTATTCCTTATAACCCTGTTATCCTCTAGGTGCTTACGGATTGATCAATAATTTGTGCCAGTATCTTTGCAGGTATCTAAGTTAGGCTGGCTGGTCTATAATTTCCTGGATTCTCTTTGTTCTCCTTTTTAAAGATAGTTACTGTGTTTGCTCTTCTCCAGTCCTCTGAGACTTAACCATCCTCCAGGAGTTCTCAAAGATAATGGATAATGGTACCAAGATGGCCGGTAAAAATCCGGTCGGCAGCCCAGCGAGGGCCTGGGGCTAAGGCAGGCTCCATGCCTGTCTTAGTTCCGTGTGGCTCCCAGAAGCAGCCACCAGGTCCTTGCAGCCCCATGGCACATGGGCAGTCAAGGAGGCTGCGCGTGCCGCCCCTGCCCCGAGGAATGGCTCTGCAGCTCCCATTGGCCAGGAACTGCGACCGATGGGAGCTGTTGGGGTGGCACCTGCATGTCGCCCATGCACCTAGGGGCTGCACTGCAGGGACCTGGCAGCCAGTTCCAATAAGTGCCACTGGGACCCTGCAAACCCGAACCCTCTCCTGCACCCCCACCTCCTGCCCCAGCCTGGAGTCCTCACCTGCACCCAAACTCCCTCCCAGAGCCTGCACTCTCCCAACCCCCTGTCCCAGCCCTGAGCCCCCTCCTGCACTCCAAGCCCCTCAACTCCTGCCCCACCCCAAGTGCCCACGCTCCCAGCCAGAGCCCTAAACCCCTCTCATCCCTGGCCCTGCCCCAGAGCCCACACCCCCAGCTGGAGCCTGCACCTTCTCCCACAGTCCAAACCCCTCGGCCCCAGCCTGGAGCCCCCTCCTGTACCCCAAACCCGTCATCCCTAGCACCCCCCTCCTGCACCCCAACCCCCAGCCCGGGTGAAAGTGAATGAGGGTGGGGGAGAGCAAGCAGTGGAGGGAGGGGGGATGGAGCGAGCGGGGGTTGGGCAGCAGGGAAGGGGCTGGGGTATTCGGTTTTGTGCAAATAGAAAGTTGGCAACCCTAATTGATCCAGTACTTCTGCATGCTTTTGTGTAAAGGATGAGTTCTGTGTGTATTTGTAATGTACTTTAACCATCACCATACTGATTTTCTTCAAAGCCAGTGAGGCCCGTATTCCGTGCCATCTTAATCAATTGAGCCTGAAGAGCTTCCCCCACCAGTAGCAGTGTATGCGGGTCCAAACAGAGCCCTGGCTGACTGACTACCAACAAACTGTGCCTCAAAAGGGGAGAGAGAAAAAAGAAAAACTGACAAGGGAAGCATCAAGGACACTGCAATTTGAGCTTGATGCAGCGTCAGCAGCTAGAAAGGAACAGAGCAGAGAGGGTTGGTTGGGGCCACCCCGCCTTTTAGATCCTCAGAACCCTCCAGGATGTGGGGGCGGGAGGGACAAGAGGGCCCAGTGGACACTGCTTTCTAGAAGGTTCCAGAAGCTCATGGCATAGACGCCTTGATCCCACAATGTGAATATGCTGAGATGAAATACTCCAGTTCCAAATAAGTAATAATGGATAATGTTCTCAATAACATATGCAGAATACAGTCCATAATGACATGGTGCCTGCCCACTTGGATGAACTGTCGGTCTACTGTATAACTTCTGTAAGAAAAGAGAAGTTGAGGAATGAGGAGAGCCAGATGCTGAACAGAGCAAAAGTATGAGATACGTATTTTATTTATATAGTGTGTTACAGGTATCCTACTGTGAATAGGACGAATTGCCAGTGACTTATTTAAATTACAGGGAAGTGAAAAAGAATATCCCCTGTATAGTTAAGCAATAACACACGGCAAATGTGTTTGAAAAGGGGTCAGTATGATCAGGGCCACCCTGTTACATCTCTTTAACCTCTGACAGTCTACTAGAGGCAAAAGTAAATGTGGGGAATCATTCCGTACAAACTGGTCTTCTTCCCAGATTTCCCTCTTCCAGCTTTCCTGTTTTTAAATTAATGTTAATTGCATTTGATTTTTCAAAAAGAGAGGCTACTATATACATCATTCGCGCACTGACCAACAAAGAGTAGTGTTCTTCCTCTTTTTATACCAGTGTAGTGCTGAAGGACTGCTCTTTCAGTGAATGGCCAGGCACCCTGTTGGCAAGTAGAGAGAATGTTAAAAGCTCTTTGGATATAAAAGAATTACCCTGACCTTCTGATTTCCCAAATTTGGAGATGACTGATTTATTCAGCTTTTGCTTTAATTAGGTGTTAGGGTGGGAAAGTTATAAGAAGCTGATTTCCATTGTAGTTCTGCCAGTGCTTCCTGATGGAAAAAGACACCACCCTGATGTTAAGAGCATTTGTGTAAACAAAGCACTTTGGGAGGCATAATGAAGCCAGGTTATAAGGGTAAATCTAATGGAGTTTAATTTGGTTGGGAGATGAGATGCAATAGTCTTATTAAAAGCAGACAACCTTCCTATGTGAGAGAGGTTACTCCACATTAGGAAACACTTTTAATCTTTTGATGTACATGGTAAAGGAGAGAGAGTCAGTCCCAAGAAAAACACATCATCAGATTTGTCAGATGTTGAAGTATTTCTAGTTTTCTTGGAGGACAGTGTCTCGCTACTTTCTTAAACATGTAGTATTTTCTGTTTTATCATTAGAAGCAAACTGCCAAGGAGGTCGGCTCTTCTACGCTTATGGAATCTTTTCCCTGTAGGATTAAACTTCCTTATTAAATGTATTCAGAAGAAGTCTTAATTACTGCAAGACAAAAAGTATTGAAGCTCTTTTATAACTGAGAGATAACTGTTAGAGAGCTTATTCCTTCAGTCTCCCACTTCCCTGGTCCTTCTCGCATGAACAGAGAGCAACAATACCCGAAGTCCGAAGGTGCAAACAATTCGATGTTTATTGGGGTGAACTTCCAGCAAGCTTAAATACAAGTTCCTTTTTCCTTATTTTCGAATCCCAATTTACTTCCTGTTTGCCCCTAATTTATATAGTAATATTCTTAGCTATACCTTAACCAATCATTCTACTGAAATTTAACTAACCAATCCTAACATATTGTAACATGATTAGCTAACCAATTATATCCCACCACCTTAATTAGATTACACCCAGCAAAATTAATTATACAGCAGACAGAAACAATCACAGAACCAGACAGAGATTATACAGACAAACAATAGCAAAGTGGGAACTATAATGACAAAACAATACAGAAGTGAGGATTTCACATCCCAGCTATTGATAAGTGAGTTCTTGCCAGACAGGATGCTATCAAACTAAGTTTCCTTTTACATTTTCTAGGCACTTCCCTTTCTCTGGAGGTGATAGGAATACAATCCTATCCTGATAGTGCCTGACAGCCCAATAGCACCTTATTTCAATGTGACTAGTTTGGAATGTGAGGATGTGACTGTTCGCTTCCTAGCTTATGGCTGCCTCTGTCGCTTAGCCAAAGGCCTTAGCCTAAGAACAGGGCCTCAGACTGTCACAGTAAGAGAAGGACCTTACACTGGCAGACAGTGATTTTGATTCTTTCTTTTATACCTCTAACTAGCCAAGTGATAAGAATACACCTAAATTCTTAAAGTACAGGCCTTTACAGACAGGCCTGAATATCTATATCCTAACAATAACGTAGACACCTAACTGAGGAGCTCTCTGAACATTGGCTAAATATATTATTTGCTTTCCAGAAAACCTCATAATTATTAGATTGGTGACTTCTATGACCTCTTTAACCATCTCTGTGATGTAAGAGTTGCAACATGATGCCCTTGCAGTGCATAGCATTTTGTATTTGTCTTCCAGAGGTGGTATTTAGTGGTTAGAGTAGAGAAATGGAACCAAGACCCATTGGTTCAGCACTGACATTGACTTGCTGTGTGATCGGGAAGTGGAATCTAGTAGAACATTGCATGCTTCATAAATTTAGGAGGTGTAATGAGACAGTCAAAAAATAAATTTTCTTGGAAAATGTTCTAAAAAGCATATTATATATCAGCATTTTTGATAGGGTGACTAATATTTGTCCTTTGGACAAGTTATTCCATAATTGTCCAGTGTGGGGTTTCTTGGTATGGTCCACTGTTGGAGACAGGATATTGAATTAGTTGAACTAACTGGTCTGGTCCACCACAGTAATTCCTAAGCAAGACTTCAATAAGACACTGTGGGCCAGATCCCCAGCTGGTGTAAATCAGTATATCTCTGTTTAAGTCAGTAGAGATGTAAATTTATATCAGCTGAGGATCTAGTCCAAAGTGCATAAAATCCACGTAATCCATTCATGTTTTTCTTGCATATATGAAATTTCTGCTTTCTGTTAAAGAGATTATTTTGCCTGTATGACTTGGCTCACTTTGGAATTGTGAACCCTTAGGTGAGTAATAGAGACATCTTGAGGAATGCGTAGATTATTGAATTATAATAAAAATAAACAGGATTCCACAGGTCAGATTGCACTCTTGCCAAGTAAATCATGTGACATTCATGTTTCAATAAGATATTCAGCTTGTTTTCTGTATATCAGATCCAAATTCATTCTAAAAACTGTAAAAGCCCTAAAAATATCAGTTTGGAGAAAGGATTAGATATTCAAAATGGCTCAGAGTGGTACTGTCTTAAGTGCCCAATAAATCAGTTTTATACAAAATTCTTGTAATTCTCTGGGGAGGAGGGAGAAAATTATGGAAATGAATAATTTCCTCTCTCTCTAGCTCCTGGAACTTTAGCAGTTAATGAGATCCCTTTCAGAGGAGCTTAGTATGAGAGTATTTGTTCAACTGACGCTGTGATTCTCCAGGGCCAGTTTAAGAACACTGTGGTCCTGTCCCTCACAGCAGCATCTGCAAAGGGCAGCTTCCCCCTCAGACAAATTTAGCACAATATCTGCTGCTGTTACCAGAGGGTTGCCTGACATTGTAGAGCTGTGTGCCTGCCAACTGCAAGAGCTCTAGTTCAGGTCCTGACTGTGGTGATGCGCAATGCGGACTCCAGTCACCACACAGTGGGACTCTGCTAACTGAATTAAGCCTGCTCCAGTACCGTGTCTTTTTGTCTACTACAAAATGGCAGTCAACCCATCATATCCCAAAGGTGGGTTTCCAAAATATAGGCAGTTGTTGACTCAGCTCCTTCCTGTTCCATACCTTTGCACTTGCCTGATTTTGGACCAGCTGTTCACTGGTCCAGACCCCAACATAAACTAGAGCACCAATACTGGGAATAACAGTGGCAGAAACCTAATGTTCCTTGGTGAGTTGTAGGAGGCGGAGTTATTGGTGGCCACAAAATCATGCAGGGAAGACTTTTAACCTAGTACTGCTATTACATTTTAAAAAAATCATAGTCTGATATCCTGCTTTTATTCTCCAGTGACAACCTTAGCAACTCACTCCCATCTGTGATTATAATGGTATCTAGAATTCCGCATTCAGTTTCTGGACACCTCAGAACCAGGAAGTTGTCACTAAACTGAAGGGAATTACCAAGAGAAGCAATAAAAACGGTCAAGGGACAGAAGGGATTAATTAACAAGGAAAGATTAAAAGAACTAAATGCTCGTGGATGGCCCAGTGATGATTAAGGTTTGATATGAACCATATAAAGTATCTTGGATGGTTTCAAGGGAAGGAGTAATTTGAAGTTAACCAAAACAAAAATTTTGACTTTGTCAGCAAAAACTTCCTAAAGAGAGATCTGTTAGAGTGTGTGTGTTTACATTTAGTAGTGCCAGAAGCCCAGTTAGGAGCAGAGCCCTGAAGTGTCTGTGAAGGGAGGTGGTGGAAGCTCCATTGTCTGGAGCTTCTTAAAGTGTATTAGAGAAAGCAGCATAGAATTTATTGTTTGGCACAGACTCACTGAAAGAGGAATCGACAAGATAATCGAGTAGGTTTTTACAGTCTCTAATTTCTATGATTCTGGGTTAGAATTGAGCAAAACATTTATGGACATTCATGTTAAATTTGTTTATGGTTCACTTCACATGCTTTCAAACATCCAGAAATTTGAGGAGACTGAATGCTTTTTTTTTATAGTGAACTCTGAGAAAACTTGGCAAGCTGCTGAGAATTTGCACATGTGAAATTTGAAAACCATGCTGCTGGAGAAAGTGGTATTCCTACTCCCTGCACATACACCAAAACAAATTCCCCAAAATATATGAGCTAAAGGGAGACCACAGAGCTGGGACTCTGGAGGTCCTGCATTCCGTTTCCCGTCACCGCTGACTGGCCTTAATAATATTGTGCACATATGCAGCACTTCACAAAGATTATTTAGTTACATATTTAGCTAAATTTATAAATAAGTAAATTGACTTAATTACTGCTCCTCTGTATGACTGCATGATTTTGTAGATGGAGGTGTGATATTGGAAGTGGGCATCCTACGTAGATCTGTGCAATTTGTACTCTGCTGAGTTTCAGCACGGTCACAGCTCAGCTAAGTCAGTTAATAAAAGCCCAGTTAATGTTGTTGGCCTACGGTCCACAATTTTTCCTGCAGTCAGAGTTCAAGCAGAGGGGCCAGAAAGAGAAATAAAGGTAAGGTAGATCACAGAAATTGCCACAGGAGCAGAAATTAAAGAAAAAAATCTGTATCTTAATCTTCTGGGATTTCCTTAAGATCAAGATGCTTCATTCAATTTGGTCCTCACTCCTGGCCTAGAAAAATCAATCACATATGTTGCTGATAACATTCTTCGTCATTCAGCTCTTTATAAAACTGTATTTCAGAAGGTTCTGCAGGCATTCACTGATTTTCTTGTGAAATCTGGTTTGGAAGTAAACTTGGTTAATTTGTAATTAGAGGCCAAAAGACCCAAATGCCACCAATGAATAAATCTGGAACATAAAAGTTTCTGAGACAAATCCTCACCTGGTGTAAATTGGCATAGCTACATTGAAGTCAGTGGAGCTAAAATGATTTACATCAGCTGAGAATCTGGCCAGTAGTTTTTTATTTTATTTAAAGAGACAAGGTGGGTGAGGTAGTATCTTTTATGGGACCAACTTCTGTTGGTGAGAAAGACAAGCTTTCGAGCTGCATGCAGCTCTTCAAGTCTGGGCCTGTGTGATTTTTTTTCCTTAATGTAGTTATGCTACTGGACTTGATCATACACCTATTGGTAAAGTTCCGACACCTGGTGGCTAGATGCTGGAAGCAGACTTGGCCATGGAGTGCAGCCTTCTGCCTAGTGGTTTGCTTTGAACCTTTGCTATTGTACTCAAAATTTAAACAGGGACTTTCTGAAGTGGGATTGAAGATTTACTGGTTTGCTAAAGCAAAGAGCGAAGCTGTGCATACTGTCTGTGGTGCTGAAGGCAGTAGAAGATGACAGCGAGAATAGTTAAAAAATACAACAGACTTCTGTACTGTCCCAGATTACAGAGAGCCTCTGGTACTAGTAGCTTAATTCTCTATACAAAAGTAGCTATCAGCTCCAAGTGCACTTGCAGGAGCAGAATGGCTAGCTAGAACCCAGATGTATGAAGCACTGCTACGGAGCACCTGAGAGTTTGTACAACTAGTCAGTTTCACTCTGTTGCTAGCTGTACAGAATGGAATGGCAGGTAAAGCTGGGTGAAATTTTTTGGACAAAACCCTATTACTGAAAAACGCTTATTCCAGTCGACCGAAACATTTAACATGTTGCTATCAAATTCACCTAATTGTTTCGATAGTAAAAAAAAATATTCCAAATAAGTCTAAACATTTCAATTTGACATTTTCTAAATTCAGTATTTTCATTATTTTTATTTGAAGGTACTTTTCACTTTGAATTTTATTTCTGTTTTTAACTAATAATAATAAACCCCTCAAATGAAAAAAAATGTTTTGGGTTGAAAGAAATAAATAGTTTGACCCCAAATGAAATTTTCAACTTTTTAGTTTCACTGAAAAATATGAAATATTTTCATTTTAGTTGACCTGAAACAATTTGTTATTGTTTTGGTTTAATCACCACACTGAAAAATCAGTTGTTTGCATAGCTGTAATTGCAGAGGACTATAACATGGAATTAAGCTGAGAGTGGATGTAGACAATTGTCTAATTGCTTGGGCCAGGTAACTGAGAGAGGCACCTTCTCCCACCCCCACCCGATGCCTCACTGGCATGACAACCCTGCCCCATTCCCAGCTATGTTTTTTCCTTTAAAGAAAAGAAGGGTAAACTGAACAAGAGAAGTGAGCAAAGGTGTTGAGTGATTTGGACCTGAGAATGTTGGTCGAAGGCCATAATAGTTAGAAATAATTGCTCTGATGTGCTGTACCCAAATGTACAGCCTGAGCCAATAGAATTAAACTGACTACAAATAAAAGATAGGCAGGGTCCAGTCCTGCTCCCATCAAATTTTAATGAGCATTTGGCCAGTGAAATCAATGGAGGTGGGTTTTTGCACTAATTTTTGGGATATGCTTAATCTGATGGTCATTAGGCAATTTACATAAAGATTGTTACACCTTCTAAATAAGAGCCTAAGTGTAGAGAGAGAAGAAAAAATGTGAAAAATATATGGAAATATCTCAAATCAGTTAAAAAAAAAAAAAAGGAGTACTTGTGGCACCTTAGAGACTAACAAATTTATTTGAGCATAAGCTTTCGTGAGCTACAGCTCACTTCATCGGATGCATTTTCCACTGAATACATCCAATGAAGTGAGCTGTAGCTCACGAAAGCTTATGCTCAAATAAATTTGTTGGTGTCTAAGGTGCCACAAGTACTCCTTTTCTTTTTGCGGATACAGACTAACACGGCTGCTACTCTGAAAGCAGTTAAGCAATAACTTGCAAAGACTTACTTAGTATTTCGTCAGTGCAGGCTCTCATGCAATGGCATCTCAGTCAAGATCCTAATCATTCCATCTTTTCTGAATAAATTAGAGCAGATTAGTTAAATTGCATGTATTAAAATAATTTCAATTAATCATGGCCCATAAATGTCCAGACTAATTGAATCCATTTATTTTTATTTTGAAATACTAAACCCCTCACACACAATTCATAACAGAGGACACGCCAGTATTATAGGAGTCATTTCATTCCAAAAGAGATGTCACCTTCTTCTATATTTATATTCTTCTTCTTTATATTCAAGGCATAGGGAGAAACAGACTATATTTGGGATATTCCCTACAGCTCTTCCTGTAATTGCTTGGGGAAAATTAAATTTAGCATTTTTCTGAAAAGAAAAATACCCAAAAATATGAAAACATAGTTGTGTCTGAACTGTGTTAAAATATGTTCAGGAAGATGAGATGGTATTATGGCTAATGTGCTGGACTGGAACTGAGGTGGTCTGCATTCTGTTCCTAGCTCTGCCAAAGACTTCCCTTCTGACCTTGGGCAAGTTACTTAATCTTCTTGTGCCTCAGTTTCCTATCTGTAAAATCGGAATAATACTTGTTTTCTTCCACTCTTTGTAGCTGTCTTGACTATTTAGACTGCAAGCTCTATGAGGCAGGGACTGTCTCTTACTATATATATGAACACCATCTAGCACAGTGTGGTTCTGAGCTCAGTCGGTGCTTCTAGATGGTACAGCAATACAAATATTTTGTTTTCCCTGTGAGGACAGAAGAATACCAGTTATCCTCATATAGGGATCTGTATTTTAACACTGCTAAAACATAAGTTTCCTAACGTGTATGGACTTAATTTTTTTAATTAAAACCCACCAGCACAGTCACAAAATCTACTCACATGTCCTTTACTATGTTGAGGGATGATCATTTTTGGAATTACTTATATTTCACCCACCCTGGAAACTTTAAAAGCCTGTTGTAACAAGTTTTTATGCTGTCCTCACAGGCAAGAAGAGACATTGTTTTAACATAATTGGGCCATAACCATATTTCATCAGCCATGTGTAAACATGGATTTTATTTTTATTTTTTTAGTACACAATGGGTCCAAGATGCAACAGACAACATCCAAACGGTGCCGTCAGGTGAGACTTGTTCCTGTACACCGTGTATCTCTTCGTACACAGTTGATTGTTTTTTGTGAAGACGCAGAAAGATGGCCCTGATCCAGATCTCAGCTGCTGTTGCATGCTTCCCCCAGCCCTGCCCAGAGAAAACAAACACCATAGAAAGGATACGGAGAGAAGAGCTGGTTTTTGACAGCTGGCTAATTTTCTTGGCTTTGGGCGTAGGCAGTGTAATAATAGCTAAGTGTGTTTGATAGACTGCCCTGCTCCTTCACTGCTATTAGGAAAATACTTCGGGAATTATTAAAAAAAAAAAAAAACACAAAACACCAACAAGCCCTTAGCATTCCATGCACGAAGGGTGTGACTGCTGAAGTAGGAAAAAATATCCTGACATCTCAGTTTCTTGTGTCAGATAATTCCTGTTTGCCTAACAGCTATCTCAGAGGTAAATTGGTCACTAGTGCCAAAAAAAACACTCATGGGATCCTGTGGGTCCTGAGGCAGGGAAATGTTGTTATTCTTAGGGCAGGGTCCTGAAAACGCTACCGTGCACAGTGCTTATTATTGGAATGAGTCCAGGTGGGAGATTGGGCCCTTAACTTTAAAATATGCAGTTGAGGACAAAGAATTTAATTAGTCCCTCAGAGCAGTTTATCTCTAAGACTTCAAAAAGCTCAAAACAAACGGCATGTGCAAAGCTGTAAGGACCTGACCTGAAGGCAATAGCCTGCATACCAAGACCTGTTCTGAGTAGCATCCTGGCCCCCCCACCCCCCCTTACACTGCTCTAATAGCAAAAACGGCAGCACAACAGCTAGATCTCTCCACTTCCCCCTTCCCGGGTAAAGAATGACCTTGAGCTGCCCTCCCACACAGCCCTCATACAGGGGTGGGCCTAAGCGCCTGTATGAGTGAAAGCTTGTGTGTGGAATACTCCACACTGCAGCTATTCCAGGCTTTCAGATGGTAACTTTGGGAGCATTGCAGCCAAATGCAAATTAGAGGCAAGGCTAGTTTATGCTGGCAGCCCTATAATTTAGAAGGTAGCATAAATCCCCCTTTCCCCCCCCATGCTGCAATCAGTTGAGCTTGGTTGCATCTCAGAATCAGGACTCAAGTCAATAGGCGCTCAGGAAATATTAATAAGTGGTATTCTGTGCCAGTGAAATCAATAGAAAAACTTCAGTTGGCTTCATTGGGACCAGTCTCAAGTCACATATGAGCAAATCCAAGACAAGACTTTATATAGACACGTTATATATAATAATTGTCATCTGCTGTAGAACATGGCATTTTGCAATATTCCATGGTGGTAGGAAATTTTGTATTAACATCAGCAACTGCTCACTGTACATTAAAAGGACATAACACCTGTTCTCTAATTCCCTGCTAACTTCTGTGATTTTCCTATTTAAAAAAAAACAAAAAAAACCCTCTCCCCTGTTGCTATGTGAAAGACTCACACAAACAGGGGAAAGTGACATATGGGGGGAGAATAAACATTGCAATCAATACACGAAGTAAACTGGAAAAAAAAGAAAAAATATATTCCCACTTCTAATCTCTTTCAGATAAAGTAATCTTCAGTGTAACTTGTAATAACTGGAGATAACACAGTTTCACACAGAGGCATGGTTTTAATGTTCATGGTGTCCCTTAAACCACTTTATAAGAATTATTATTTATTATTTGTATTACTGTAGTGCCTCGGAGCCCCGGTCATGATCCAGGATCCCCCTGTGCTAGGTGCTGTACAAACACAGAACAAAAACAGGGTTTCTGCCCCCAAAGAGTTCACAATTGAATTGTACAACAAGCAACAGCAGATGGATACAGACAGATGGAGTGCAAGGAAACAATCCAACGATATTGGTCAGCATATTAGGCAGTGTTATCCGCACCGAGGCACCCAAACCATTGTCAAGCTTTTTGTGGGCATCACACCAAGGTGAGTTTAAGGAGGGATTTGAAGAAGGATAGTGAGGTGGCTTTGCAGATGTTTATGGGGAGTTCCTCCTAAGTGTGAGGGGCAGCATTAGAGAAAACTTGGAAGTATTTGTTTGAAAATTTAACAAGTGGCCAATGGAGGCTGGTATCATTTGTGGGAGTAAACAGTTCAGTTGAATGAGAGATGATACGTAGGGTTCTGTAAAGGACCTTGAAAGTGAAGACAAGCTGCTTCGTTTATGTGACAGAAAATGGGGAGCCGTGGAGGATGCAAGGAGAGGGATGATATGGCCATAATCGTGGGCTGGTAGAATGATCTTTGCAGCAGCATTCTGAAGGGATCTGAGCAGGGCAAGACTGCATTTGTCAAGACCAGAGAGAAAAATGATGATGTTATCAGGATGTGAGATGATGAGAGCCAGGACAAGAGTTTTAACCGTATGGATGGATAGAAAAGGCCGTAACTCTAGAGATGGGATGCAGAAAGAATCTCAGACATAGCCTGGATGTGAGGATTTACGGAAAGGTCTGTGTCGAAGATGATGCCCAGGTTATGAGTTAGAGTGACAGGCAGGATAATGGGGGTGTCCACAGTGATCAAGAAGGGAGGTGATGGAGAGGGTTTGGAAGCAAGTTTGAGCTCTATTTTAGCCATGTTGAGGAGATCTCAGAAAGACAAACAGAGATTTTAATTTGGACAGGAGACAGGTCTGGAGAAGAGAGGTTCATCTGTGAATCATCCTCACAGAGATAGTAGTTGAATTTTGTGTTTTGTGGATGAGAATACGCAGAGTAAGATATAGAGGGAGAAGAGAAGGGGACCAAAAAGAGAGCCCTGAGAAAACTCCACAAAGGAGTGGGATGAGGAAAATCTTCTGAAGGACACTCTGCAGGAACGGTTAGGAAGGTACAAAGAGAACCAGAGAGGACAGAGTCACAAAAGCCAAGGGGAGGACATAATTTCAAGAAGAGCATGGTCAACGGTGTTGAAAGTTGCAGGTAGGTCAAGGAGGATGAGAAATGGGGTAGTGGTTCTGAGATTTGGCTAGGAAGAGGTTATTCAAGACTTTGGGGACAGTAGTTTCCATGCAGTGCAAGGGATGGAAGCTGGATTGGAGAGGTCTAGGGAATGGATACAATTGGAGGAGAGGAATTATAGACAGTGTCTTCAATGAGCTTAGAAATGTAAGAGAGAAGGAGCAGTAGTTGGAAAGGTAGGAGGGATCAGAAGCAGGTTTCTAAGGTGGGGGAGACTTAAGTGTGCCTGTATTATGGGAGGAAAGAGCCAGAGGAGAGTGAAATTAAGAAGAAAAGTAAGGGATAGGATAGGGTGGGCATGAGATAAATTAGGTGATGGGATGAGATCACTGGGGCAAGTGGAGGAGTAAGGGAAGGAGAGAAGACAGAATTCTGTATCTGTAACAGGGAGAAGGAAGCGAGAGTTGTGAGAGGGAAAAGGGGGAAGGCAGCCTTGAGGGGAAGGGGAAGGTCTTACTATGCTGTAGTGGCTATATCCAAGCCCAATATACACACAGTTATCACAGCAAGATAACAATCTCGGACAGCCTTTTCCCAGAAAAGGAATTTCTGTGTATTAGCACCACATGAGGAGATGAGGCAGTGGAAATAATGTCCCACAACTTTGATTATTAAATAGATTAGAAGTAAAAAATTTAAAACCCATAATTTTGCATATTAATTTTAAATTGATAAAAATTGAAAAAATGCTTAAAATAAAAATCTATAGTATCAAAATCATTAAAAATAATTTGAATGCCTCCAAGTCTATGTACGTTGGGGTCAAGAAGGAATTTACCCCCAGGTTAGAATGACAGCAACCTTCTTTAGGTTTCGCCTTCCTCTGCAACACGGGGCATGGGTTGCCTGCCAGGATCATGTTGGTAGATCTTGCTTAATCAATTCCCTGCCATTGTAGGGGCCTTGGGACCCTTCTATTCTCTGCTTCTGGCACACAATAGTTTAGTCTCATGAGAGTTGTAATACTTTGGTCCAGTTTCAGTCATTGGGGTTTATATGCTGTCTGGTGCTGGTGGCCTCTTATATACAGGAGGTCAGACTAGATGATCTGGTGGTCCCTTCTGGCCTCACACTCTATGGACTAGCTACTAATCTGTGTGGATTTCATTATGGCTAATATCTGTAATAAATGCCAAGAATGATGTCTTACAAATTCAGTCTGTGGAAATTTCCTTTAAAGATATGTCCCAGGTGAAACACATGACTTTTAGGCAAAAGCTATTTTGATACCCCAGATCTCGGGGAATCGTAACTGCTGAAGTTGGGAGTCACAAGGCGAGGACTGAGATGCTGTATTGGAACAGGAGCACTGGAACCTGGGTCTCCCACTGCCTAGGTAAGTGCTGAGTGATCGTCATAGTCCCTCTCTCTGGGCCAATGCTCAAACCACACCTATTGGACGGAGTGATAGGCAGGGGAATGTGTAGATTGTGAATCTCCCTGGGACTTAGGTGAAGAAGTGCTTAGTGTTGTCAGGATTTAGGCAAGACTTAGTTGTGCACATGCCAGTTGCTGAAATTTAGGCACCTTGGGGTACTTTAGAAGAGAAACATAGGGACATCTGGTGCCTGTAGAGTTAGGTAGCAGCTGAGCAGGGCCGTTGTGAATGCTGAGGCATCTAAATTGGCGCTTACGCACCCAAGTCCCCCTTGTGAGCTCCACTCTAAAGCTCTTATGGATCTAAAGAACAGGGAATGTACATTTGCTGAATGTTTCTGACAAGCAGCAAATAGTAAAAAGTGGAACTAGTAAATGCTGATATAGAAGAAAACTGTAAGGGGAAAAGGGAATCTGTGAATCCTCAACAGAATGTAACTTAGTATTTTCAGAGTTCAAAAAGACCCTTGTGACTGGTCCTGGCTTAGCTTAGCTTACCTATATTTTGAAGCCCTTTTTATATTGGACACAGATGCTAGTGCTTATGGATGGGGGGGCAGTGTTAACATAAGGACTATCTGAGAAGATATTGGGGAAAAGAAGCAATGAGAGCATGGTCTCATCATTAATTTCTCCTCATAACTGAAACAACCCACAGGGCTCTGAGCTTTGGCTAACCACTTGGGTCAAAAGGGGGAATACTTACAAAAATGGAAATTGTATGTCGTCCATTACAGATCACTTAAGTGACCATGGTTCGGAAGGGTAAGATTATTAAGTAAATATAACTTTTCACTGGTGATATTTTCTTTGTTGGAATGGTTAGCATTGTGGATGTGGAGCTGCTATGTAATAATGTAAGAATATTGATCTGCTGTAGTAATCTTATGAACACTATATGGGACCTAGTCAGTGAGAAGAAGTTATTATATATTGGGTAATGACCTTTCCCAAATCAATGCATTAATCTAGTTTAATAGGGAGCCGTTGGTAAAACAAGCAGGAGACTGGGAGTGGCTAAGTCATTATGCAAGGTAGCCTATCTCCCCTTGTTTTTTTCCTACAAACCCCCCCCAAGACGTTCTGGTTAAACTTGGATTATTGCTGTGCACATTGTAAGATGAGCTATTGCCAGCAGGAGAGTGAGTTTGTGTGTGTGGTTTTTGGAGGGGGGGTGTGGGGGGGGGTGAGAAAACCTGGATTAGTGCTGGAAATGACCCACCTTGATTATCATGCGCATTATAAAGAGAGGTTTCAAAGAGGGATGGGCTATTACCAGCAGGAGAGTGAGTTTGTATGGGGGGGGGGGGAAGGGTGAGAAAACCTGGATTTGTGCTGGAAATGGCCCTACTTGATGGTCACTTTAGATAAGCTGTTACCAGCAGGAGAGTGGGGTGGGAGGAAGTTTTGTTTCATGGTCTCTGTGTGTATATAATGTCTTCTGCAGTTTCCACGATATGCTATGCATCCGATGAAGTGAGCTGTAGCTCACGAAAGCTCATGCTCAAATAAACGGGTTAGTCTCTAAGGTGCCACAAGTACTCCTTTTCTTTTTTCTTTTTACGAATACAGACTAACACGGCTGTTACTCTGAAACAATGGATCTAGATAATGGGAAATCCCACCACTAAATCAGAGGGGAGTGCAGTGGGTTGCGAGTTTGCCACCAAGACCCTAGACGATTTTGGAGTGCCTATAGGAAGCTTGGACCTACCTACATCTCCATGTGGAAGATGGATTAAAACCTGGTAAGATGGACATATAGTCTGTTTTTAAGACCTATTTTTGTGAAAGTCTTTTGTTCTAAATACTTTGCTTTAAGACAAAGTGGGTGAGGTAATATATTAGACCAACTTGGTGAAAGAGACAAGCTTTTGAGCTACACAGAGCTCTTCGGTTACTGGATACACAGAGTCTTTGCTCCCAGAGGGAAGAGAATTGCAAATATTGAACACAAAACAGATTTACTGAGGTAATTACGGCTGCAATATATGGGGCTACAGCCCAGTCGGAAAATAGCATGATTTCATCCCAAGTGCTGACCTGAGGCCCGAGAGAGGGGTAGAGGTGCAGTTAGCCTGTAACTGTGATAGTAACAGTGCAACAGCATTATCTCCCCCAGACTCCATGAAAGATATATTCAGAGGACTACAACAGCATGAAGCAGTGTTACACACAGGGAGAGACAGTTCCTTAAGTAGGTACTTACGCACTTTGTAAAGCTGCACCTCCTTGCAGTAACAGCAGCTGTTCTGGGGTATTATCTATACATGGTACGCCCAGAATTTATTCCAAACCTTGACCCAGACTAAATTGCATGATCCATAGCCATTTTACCTTGTCATGCAGACTTCTAACATGTTTGTTTTCCTCTTGCAACTTTTCAGTCTACCCCTGTGCAAATTTAAACAAACCCCAACCTCAGTGGATTTTGACTGTTTATGGTCTGGAAAGACTGCAGTGAAAAGCCTTGTGTGCTTACAGTACACAGGTGTACAACAATGGGTAATGGAGAATGTGATTTAATGAGCAAGGGAGTTTTATAGTAACCTGGTGTCTGGTTTTCTTGCCTACAGAAATAATAAATGGAGTTAAGTCTGCTACATATGGTTTTGGTGAAAGCCAGGTGGTTCTCTGTTAACTAAAATTCCCCTCAGACATCTGAGAAACACAGAAGGAAGATTTGGAACAGTTTATGTTGTGTTTGAGTGTAGGGACATTAAGTGATGAAATTAATCAATGGCAAACATTTCCAAAATGAAAGTCTGTTACATCCTAGTTAGTTTATAAGCTCCAAGGTCAACGTCATCAGTGTGGTACCATTCAGCCTAAAATATTTTGTCTGATGCCCCATGTAAGTTATGTTTGACTTTATCCATGATTCATAACGAATGTTAAAAATTAATTTGTAAGAATTATAGCTGTCCTGATCTGTAGAGGCATTGAGTGGAAGTTACAGGTACTTAACAACTCTTTAAACAGAGTGAACTGCTTTTGAGTTGACACTGTCAGCTAGTGGTTTGATCCAAAGCCCATTGAAGCCAATGGGAGTCTTTTAATTGACTTCAGTGGAGTTTGGATGGAGCCAAGACCATTATTGTACAAAAGCATCATAGTTAGGAGGGAACAAGTGGCAGATAGCTACTGGAGGAGTTGATGTTTGTGCAATAAGATGCAAAAGTGGACGGAGAAACTGTTGTTGTGTTTTCTCCCTTTGAAAGAACATGGAGTCTGAGGTAGATTCTGCTGGTGAAAGCCGTCTTCGGTGTGTGGATTTTTATCTTGGAGCTAAATTGAGTCAATCAGCTGCCCAGCATCCTATGATTTGTAATCACAATCTTCAGTCCCTATGTCTGTCTAGACTGATCTCTTAAGGAACCTGACTATGAAAACCCACAGGAGGCTTGGCCACACTTCAAACAATCTGGATGGGATTTTTGAAGGCAATCAGTGTTGACTCACCTCCGCGCCTATTAAAGCTTTACCAATAGCTAAAAACTGCACTAGGAATAGACTTAGACCAACTCCAAGTTTTTTGAAAATCCCACCTATTGGATTTTGAAGTGAGTGGAAATTAAAAACATAACCAGGTAGCTATCACTTCAGTTGTACTCACTTTAAGGCCAAAAAAATGCAAATTGCCAATGTTAATCAGTGCCTGTAATTTACAAAGATACTTTTTATTTTCAGTCAGTTTGGGAGGAAAGTTAACATTTCTTCAAAAACTTAAATTATAAGACAGTTAAGATGATATACAGTACGTTTGATAACTGTTTCCATTAGAGGTTAGCGCAATATCTTCTCGTTGACACTTAAAGTGGATTTTTCAGGAGGATTTTCTTTAGAACAAGCTATGCAGTTATTGAACAATAAAGGAAATGGGTAGCTATAAATGATGTTTTAAGGCTATATTCAGATCTCATATAGTCATCTGCACACCCAAAATTGTGTCTGAAATGTATGGAAAATGGTGGTCTCTGCTAACATAGTGCAGCTTGTAGAGTCTTAGTGACATCCCCAATTAATGAACTCCATGTGGGCAGACCCCTCTGTCCTTGCTAACTGCCATTCACTTTGGTGACATTCTGCATGGATTCAGGGGTGAACCTGCATAGAGCTCATTGCAAGATCAGGGACTTTGGCAGGAGGACTGAGAATCATGCAAAAAGATGACCCAACAGAGCAAGTTAAATGTTGTCTCCTCTACCAAAATGGAAGTGGACTGAACAAGCTCAGTAACCTTAAATACTTTTTTTAACCTTTTGCAGGGGGCTGGTGACAATTCAGTAGACTCCGTCAATCAAATCAGGCAGAGTAATCTTTAGAGGCGAGTAACGAACTCTTTGACTAGGGGTGGTTTGGAAGCTGAGCCATTATATGCTGTACACCAACAAAGTGAAAATGTAGCTGTTTATAGTATTACTCTTGCCTCTTGCTATAATGTTCATTTGTTTAACCCATTCAAGCATAGATAGTGGCATAATAATGTTGTATACTGCAATACTGATGAAAGGTCCATTCACTACTTATGAGACCAATGAAAATTCAGAGATCCACCTATTGGTACATGCCTGTACATTTGCATGTTGAAAGGGCAGAAGAAATGCACTGACCTGTGATATACCATCTGCACTAACAAAACTTCCATATGCCCAGTCCTAATTGCAAAATGATTAAAACCTGGGTGGGTCTTTCTTCTGGGGATGAAATAGATCCCTATTCTAACCAATTTACCTGAACCTCGAAGGGCTGTAACATGTTTTAATCCTTTTAGGATGAGCTAAGCCAAGGTATGTCCCAATAAGAGTTTGAAATTTATGTCTTGCAATGTCATCCTTATGGACAGAGTGTGCAAGACCAGACACAGGTTTTTGTTGAAACCAGAAATAACTTTTATAAGATCATACATGATACATTTAATTATTTTAAAAGGTCATAAGGCCTTTTGTCTTCTGGCTGTACCTTTTTGAAATATTAAGGGTTGTCTTCCTAGAACAACAACTAACTTTGCTTCTAACTTTCTTAAAGATAAGTTTGTCAAATTTAAAATTGATTTCAATGCTGATAATAAAGCTTTTTCATTTAAAAAAGGCTAGACAAGTGGAGAAATTCAACATTTCTCCACGGAGTTGTACATTTCTCACACCCAAAATGGATGAGTAAAAGAAAAAGCCCAATATTCTGACAAATATTTATTCCATCTAGAACTAACATTTTAGCTCTAAACGTTGTGTTGTAGTTTTCTAAGCAGTCTGGCAAGGACCTTGTACAGATGCAAGATTCAGTGGCCAGTTATATTTCAATGCATTAGAGCAATTGACTCACGTGTGCTGCTTAGATAGTAACAATTACTATCAGCACAGACTGTGGCCCATCCTGTCAATAGCAAAACTGCCACTGACTTCAAGCTCAATGCTGCAGATCGTAAAAGCACCTCCTTAGAGGTGCTCAGCATCCTACACTCCCAGAGAGATCAATGGGAGTTAATAGTAGGCAGCATCGTGCTCATCAGCTGGTGTAAACTAGCTTAGTACTATGACAACCCATTGAATTACACACCAGCTGAGGATCTGGCCCTTTGTTTTCAGTCATAACCTCATGAAGAAAAACACACTAGTATTTAGGGCCAAAAGATAGAAAATGTCAGGACACTGCTGATTTATCAATGGTCAAAGAACACACGGAGCTCACATACTGTATTTTAGCTTGAAAGCACAGCTGCCATTTACCTTGCAGCTGAACTCTGTAAATATAAGAAACATAAATACATTAGTAACCACACACATTTACACAACACAGTACTAGCAATATTAAGGGATGCAGTGCCTACTCTACATAACAGCCTTTTGTTAATATAGATACAGCAGAGTAAATGCTATTTGATACGTAACACACCCTTCTTTAAAAGTTAATGGCGGTAAAATAGCCAAGTTCAGGTCCAGGCTTCAGTTGACTTCAGATTATGAAGTCAAACAAATCGCACAGCATATCATTATCATCAGTGTGATAGTAGCAGTATGGCAAAACACAGAACAGCAGTTAATATTACCACTGTGAGTTGGAGGTCTCTTCTGATGACGTTTAGCCACATTTGGCTCTCCCGCCCATTTAATAGGAGCATCTTTCAGGCATAGTACAATATACCTTTATCACACACACGTATGTGGACAAGGAATAATAGTAAAAACACCCAATATTGGCTTGAAGTTTGCATCCTTACAGACAATTTACATTATTTTAAGTGGAGTTTCACTGGGATTTGCACAAAGCGGTCTAACTAGGTGATCACTGTCCATATTTTCCACTTTGGCCCACAAGTTTTCTTTTAACTTGATGGGAATAGGATTAAAGGGAAAGAGAAATTGTATATGTTGTTTGCCAGTCTAGGGGTGTTGCTAATGTTCTTCAGAGCAGCGGCCTTTCCTCAAGCTCACATCATCTAATCCAATGTCCCCAGTTCTGCCTTTCCCTTTTTCACCTTTGAAAATAACCTGGGGAAGGAAATAAGACACAATCAGATGTAAACTTAAAACAACTTGACAAGAATGGCTACCTGTTCTGAAGGGTCCCAGCAAGAGCATGGTCAGTCCTAGCCTCAGGGAACTTAGAGACATATCCCTGGATGTTGGTATTTGTAATGGATAAAACACTTCCAGTGATCTATAGAAGTGTACTTACTCTGCTGATGGAAGCAGTGTTCAGGGAGGAGTCTCTGTCTCCAAAGATGGTGATCCTTCTCTTTACTGGAAGGAATGATTTAAATATATCTAATCCATTGCTTTAAAGATACCTCTAAAGAGCCATTTTATTTTTTGTAGTATTTTGAAAACATTTTCCCTTCCACCTCACAAATTGATCAGTTTGAACACTGGATGTATTATAAGCTGGATCTAGAACTAGTATCCCCTGTATAACATGTTCCAACCTTCTGCAAAAATGTGCTAATCTAAGGCTTCCTACAACGTGATGTAGCAAATGCTGCGTATCTGTGTTTTAAACAGATAACTAAAAATGCACCTAGTTTGAATGAGGGAGAGCTCAACAAATTTAAAGTAGGATGAAGAAGAGACTATAAGGTGAGAGGACCATGGCAGAATAATATGCTGTAGAATGTTCCCTAAAGCCAAACTGGTACTAAACTCTACCTGAGCCTGTTTATTTTAATCCATCCACAATCACTAGTATCTATCACCTGTACGGCTTCACTCAAAGACTGAACTGTTTTAACATGAGCAAACGTTATTTTGTCCATGGTCTGAAAATTAATCAAACATTCCAGCAAGATTCCCTCCTTAGATGGGAGAACCTGACGCATGCATGCTCCTTAAAAAAAACCCAGCAACAGGATATGTACACAGTGACCCTGTCAAAACTAGAATTTAGATAAATTCATGTAGGATTTTGCAATACTTTACTACAATCAGACTTTATTACTGATGTAGAAAAAGTCAATACAAAAGCATGATCTACTATCAATTCTGTAAAATAATTCTGGTGTTTACTACATTCCCTTTAGGCCTTTTGGATTAATGAGGGAAGTTCAAGCAAAAAGACAGTATGTATATTGGATATATTGGCTTAAATTTTCAGAAATAGTTTTGGATGCCCACTGGAGGCACCTTAAAAAGACCTTTTTTTTTTTTTTTTTCAGAAAGCGTCGGAGAGCCCATAGGGCTGTGAAGATGGGCATCCAAAAACTAGGGTACTGAAAATCATTACTCATATTTTAAAATATCAGCTATCTTGCAAATGCATCTTGTTGTTGGAGTTTTTGTGATAAAGGGGCTGTTTGCTGAGCTGTGATGTCGCCTTATTCTGAGAGCCTATAGACTATTTTTAAAAGAATAAGGAGAAAAGGAGCAGGTGTTTATAAATCCATCTCTAGGTGCTGTCGTCCTTGTTCACAAGTTCTAGTGACCTCCTATATTTGTTTAGTTTTTAGTCAGGCAGAATATTTTATATTGGTAATTAGTATTTTTACATATGATGGAGGAAAAACATGTCCCTGGTGTGACTCCACTGTCAGGCATGAATTCGGCCCCTTTTATTTAGAAATAAAACATAGGCTGATACTAGACCTAGGAGATGCTAGCCCAATGCTTCAACCTCCTATACTGAAAACTGTATAGACAGCTATACTTACACTTTTGATGCCTGAGTCTTGCAAAGTTATTTGCGTTTGTCTCCAGCCGTGGCCACCATTTCTTCCCCAAACCGCTGGTCCATGAGCACCATTTTTTCTTAAAAACACTTGGAGTAGACCAGAGTGTAGTCCAGATACCTTATGCCTAAAGGACAGACACAAGTCCCCTGAATGAGCTAACTGGCCAAGTGGCAAGACCAAACGTGCTACTTTTCCCTCTTTGCCTTTGGGTTCAGAGATAGTCACATACTGTCCACCTGCAAAAGAAAAGGCAGCTCTTTTTAAATGTTTCCAAGCAAGGTCAGTACCTTTCACGTACAAAGTCGCATGTATTTAATGTGCCATGAATCTTGCAAATTCCTGTCTCTTAGGGATTTCAAACTCCAGGACTTCTTAGAAATCACTGTTGCAAATGTGTTGCTGTGCTGCATTAGCTGTGGTAGAGGAGATTTAAATTTCCGTTACAAGTCATTGGCTCTTTGACAACACTGCTGCATAGGAAACTTCACTCAGAAGCCTTAACGATAAACTAAGCCTCCTAAATATTATTCTAGGTAGCAGTTATGAAATGACAAGTTTTAGGCACTCTCATTAATACATAAAAAGAAAAGGAGTAATTTTGGCACCTTAGAGACTAACACATTTATTTGAGCATAAGCTTTCGTGAGCTACAGCTCACTTCATTGGATGTATGCAGCTCACAAAAGCTTATGCTCAAATAAATTTGTTAATCTCTAGAGTGCCACAAGTACTCCTTTTCTTCTTGCGGATACAGACTAACAGGGCTGCTACTCTGAAACTTGTCATTAATACATTTACACTATGGACAAATGGTAAAATTTTTGAAAAATCTCAAGTCCCATTTTCAGAGATGACTTAGGCATTGAGTAGCCTAAGTCTCATTGCACTCTCCAGTGAGTCTTCTGTTACAATGATACTGTTCATGTGAATGTTGTACCCCATAATGCTTTATAGAAATATGTTTGAATGTAAATATGGCATAACTGGAATATGTTTTTTGCTAGATATGCCATGTAACACATCTTTGCAAAGGTTATGGTCTACTGAACGTATTCATCCTATTTGTATGCATGTATCATTTTTATAGCTGAAGTTATGAGCGTTGGCTCTATGCTTGTATTTAAAGTGTTTGCTGTAGGAAGCACCTAAGGCAGCACTTGGTCAACATAGTGTGAAGGTGTTATTCAAGTAATTGGGAGTACTTAGCTAACAATGGACCTTGATAGACACCAATCCACATCTGAACTTTCCTGGGAACGTTCGGACTAATGTGGGCAATGGCGTCGGCCTGTAGAGATCCGAGTCGTGCATGGACATGTGATTTGCCCATGTGACTCCAAAACTCCATCTTGTAGCTGTGATTCTACACAGGGGGAGAGAGGGGTTTCCACTCACGAGAGCGAGACTATATAAGCCCCTGGAAACCCCTCCATTTTGTCTTCAGCTGGCTGAGAAGATAGCCTCTCCACCCCAAAGAGATGCCTGAAAGAAACTGGAACAAAGGACAGTAACTACAGGGGTGGGAGTGACTGCTGGACCCAGACGAGGAGGAAGTCTAGCCTGTAAAAGAAGCTTATTGGAACATCTCTGAGGGTGAGATTTACCTGCATTTAGTTTCCTACTATATTAGGCTTAGACTTGTGGATTTTTGTTTTATTTTGCGTGGTAATTTACTTCGTTCTGTCTGTTATTACTTGGAACCACTTAAATCCTACTTTTTATATTTAATAAAATCACGTTTTGCTTATTAATTAACCCAGAGCAAGTAATTAATTTCTGGAGGAGCAAACAGCTGTTCATATATCTCTGTCAGTGTCAAAGAGTGAACAATTTGAGTTTACCCTGTATAAGCTTTATATAGAGTAAAATTGATTTATTTGGGGTTTGGATTCCATTGGGAACTGGGTATCTGGGTGTTGGAGACAGGAGCACTTCTTAAACTGTTTTCAGTTAAGCTTCAGCTTTTGGGGGATGTGGTTCAGACCTGGGTCTGTGTTTGTAGCAGGCTAGCGTGTCTGGCACAACCAGGCAGGGCACTGAAGTCCCAAGCTGCCAGGGAAAACAGGCTTAGAGGTAGTCTCCGCACATAAAGTGGCAGTCCGAAGGTGGTTTCTGTGACCCAACCCGTCTCAAACGTCATTCAAAAACCCATTAATATCCCCATTCCTTTAGTGAGAGATACCTGCACATAAATATAATGCAATAAATGAAAACTAGAGGACCTCATGGCAGGACATTTGTAAAAGCCAAAATCAAACATGTAATCCCAACAAATTCTTCTAGTGCTCCTTTTTATGTAGACTGCTAAACTGTGATAAATGAGATTTTAGCTCTTCTAAAAATCCCATAACCATACCAAGAGGATTTTTTTAAAAAATTTGAACTGATTAAAGCTAGAGCAGGGTTTCAAAGTTGGAATGGGACCCTGGGGAAGGGGGAGGGAACACAATTTTTTACAAATCTGAAATTACCGGAAAAAAATTACAAAACAATAATATCCAACTGAGAACTCCATGTTCTAACCATAAAACAAACAGCTTTGATAGCACAGCAGAATGTCAAAATTCACTTTAAAGGTCTTAGCATTTTCAGGCTCTGACTTCAACAGCTCAGATTTCATGGAACATTTATGACTTAATTAATATTTTTTCCATATTGTAGAGAGATACAGAATTTACTCAATTATAATAGTTCAACCTTTTACTATGAAGTTTAGTCGCAGTTTTAGTCAAACTAGACTTGAATGTTTCTTGTTGAGTTTGATCATTAATGTTGCATAAATGTTTGTTCTAAGCAAAGCTATGATGATTTTCTTTAAAAATCATTTTTGCAAGAAAATATGAATGTGATTTTAACAATGTGCCAAAACAAAGCAAACAACTGAATTACAAGAAAAAAAAGTCTATAATCTTCAGCAAAGCATTTAAGCATATGTTTAAAGTTAAGCATCTGCCTGAATTCCATTGACTTCTATGAGACAAATCACATGCTTAAATGCATTGCTGAATTGGCTACTCAGACAGGAACAGTCATGCAGTACAATCTACTTAAAAAAATGCTATGCTTTGTCTACATATCGTTTTTGGAACAGTACAATGAAATTGGTAGAAAAATGTCTGTTAGTTCAGTAGGACTGTCTAGCATGGACACAGTTATACCAGGATAAAGGTGCTTGTTATACTAGTACAAACACTTGAAACCAGTAGAACTGCATCCGCTCTAGAGAGTTGCGTAGATTTATGTAAATCAGTAGGAAAACATTTAATTATGACGAGATAACTGGCTCTGTGGATGAGGGGAAAGCAGTGGATGTGTTGTGCCTTGACTTTAGCAAAGCTTTTGACACGGTCTCTCACAGTATTCTTGCCAGCAAGTTAAAGTAGTATGGACTGGATGAATGGACTATAAGGTGGGCAGAAAGCTGGCTAGATTGTCGGGCTCAACGGTTAGTGATCAATGGCTCCATGTCTAGTTGGCAGCCAGTGTCAAGTGGAGTGCCCCAAGGGTCGGTCCTGGGGCCGGTTTTGTTCAATATCTTCATAAATGATCTGGAGGATGGCATGGACTGCACCCTCAGCAAGTTTGCAGATGACACTAAACTGGGAGGAGTGGTAGATACGCTGGAGGGCAGAGATAGGATACAGAGGGACCTAGACAAATTAGAGGATTGGGCCAAAAGAAATCTGATGAGGTTCAACAAGCACAAGTGCAGAGTCCTGCACTTAGGACAGAAGAATCCCATGCACCGCTACAGACTAGGGACCGAATGGCTAGGCAGCAGGTCTGCAGAAAAGGACCTAGGGGTTACAGTGGACGAGAAGCTGGATATGAGTTGACAGTGTACCCTTGTTGCCAAGAAGGCCAGTGGCATTTTGGGCTGTATAAGTAGGGGCATTGCAAGCAGATCGAGGGACATGATCATTCCCCTCTATTCAACATTGGCGAGGCCTCATGTGGAGTACTGTGTCCAGTTTTGGGCCCCACACTACAAGAATGATGTGAAAAAATTGGAAAGCGTCCAGCAGAGGGCAACAGAAATGATTAGGGGACTGCAACACATGACTTATGAGGAGAGGCTGAGGGAACTGGGATTGTTTAGTCTGCAGAAGAATGAGGGGGGATTTGATGGTTACTTTCAACTACCTGAAAAGGGGTTCTAAAGAGGATGGCTCTAGACTGTTCTCAGTGGTAGCAGATGACAGAACGAGGAGTAATGGTCTCAAGTTGCAGTGGAGCAGATTTAGGTTGGATATTAGGAAAAACTTTTTCACTAGGAAGGTGGTGGAATCTCCTTCCTTAGATATTTTTAAGGTCAGGCTTGACAAAGCCCTGGCTGGGATGATTTAGTTGGGGATTGGTCCTGCTTTGAGCAGGGGGTTAGACTAGATGACCTGATATTCTATGATAATTAACTTCATAGAGTGTGTGTGTGTAGACCTTCACCTGTTTTCTACATACAAGGTAAACCTGAAGAAATAGCATAGCACCTTTAAAATGCAGCTTTTGACAAACCACTTTAAAAAAACAACTAAATATCAGGGCTTTTGAAAGCCAACAAACAATTGGCCAGTTGCAAGAATAAATCTGTGAAATAACTGGGGTTTTGTTTGGTTGGTTTTAACAGTTTATAAGTAGCAGCAGTGTATGTGTATGAAGCTGGGGAACATAGAATGTAACTGGTAAAAAAAAAAAATAACAAAAACATAAGAGTTCCAGCCAGCTAGCCAAGTGATATTTTTTAAACTGATGCTTTTCAAAACAACCCTTGAGTAAACAAAATTCATGCACTTTATAATCAAAAACTCATTGTAGGCCACACTTTGTTCCAGGACACAAGCATCTTAAACCTTATCTGTATGTCATGCTAAATTATGTCTTTTCTGAGCCACATGAGAAAGGAGTGGTGCTTAGAGGCACCATATAAAGTGTCAAAGGCATAATACCAATACAAGCCTGGAGGGGAAGTGTGGAGATCATGCTCCTTGCTACACCTGTTGAACAGTTTTAATCAGTACTGCCCCCAGTGCGGCCACCTTTCAAGGATGATGGCCCTGGCCTGACTCCATCAGATGAGGATGCCTCTATTGTAGTGCTGGAGGAAAGGACTTCCTGCACCCTCCCACCCACATTGAGGCTATGATTTAACTCATAGTATTTTACAACTGGGTAATGCATTTCTTTTCAGTGTCTACAATCCAATCACATAAGGCATTCTGTCTATGATGTAATCCCATAGGGTCTAATGGAGAGCTAAAGGAGTGTGTTTAATCTCCATCCCTTTGGTGAGAGGGCTGAAGGGGAAGGCATGTTCAGGACTGTATGTTTAAAACAGAATTTCACTGTATAGCTCTCAATACTATGTGGAGACAGATTTGGTGGCAAAAATTGACTAGCTTCCAGCCTTTTTTTTTTGTCTAAACTCACTGTATTCTTTTTGTAAAGAGAGCAGATTCTCTGAGGTGTGTCAGTATGCAGTGGTTCACTGCCCTGAGTGAATACCAGTTGGGATCCAGAAAGAGCCTGTGATTTGTGACATGGTTCATTAGTGCCCTTTTTTGTTCCATTCAGCTCAATATTCCAAGGTCCCTTTTTGCTACCCAAGATGTACGCTGCAGATTTTGAAAAATCATATATAGTAAAAATCTACCCTCCTTCCCTTTTTACTAAAACAGTTTTCTTGTGTACATACTTTTGTAATATTTTATATTGGATTTCTGTAAACTTCGCTCTGACTTGGGAATGTTAAGGTAGAAACAGAACTTTGTACAGTAGAGCCAAAATTATTTCCAGCTTTGCCCACAATTTTAGTATTACCATGCAAATAATTATGGTGGAATGGCAATTTTAAAAATATCTCCTCATACCTTCGAACTATAAATTTTACTTCAAATAGGATAAAATAAATTGGGCCACATTCCAAGTTCTATTCTTTCCTCCTTAATTGAATAGGGAAAACACTTTACTGTTCCTTCATAAACATTCCTATTTAAAGGATACAGGCTAACAAAGAGCCAGCTCCCCAGTTGACATATGTTGGTGTAGTTCCATTAAATTTTGGTAGCAACCTCCCCCCGCTACATTTAATGGGAGCAGGAGCAGGTCCTAAAACCATTGAGTTGTAGGTCATTTCTTAAACTACTGTAAATTAGCAAAGTTTTGAGAATTTTCTTCTGCTCAGATTAAACGTAATGGGAGCTCTGTCACCAACTTCAAGGGGAGCAAGCTTGGGTTCTTAAACTAAAACAGGTGTGACTAGACAAAGTTATTCTACCTGATGAATCTCTAAATGGTTCCCAGTGCAAATCATCATCTTTATCTTTGATCCATCCACACAGACCACTATCAAAGTTACAGCTGTGCACCAGGATACCTGCAAAAAACAGACCAGAAAGACATCATAACAGTTCTTGATCCTTAGGGTTGGTGGACGACTGACCCATTTTTTGACTGGATAGAATTTACAAGCCTTACAAAAAATAAAGTGCAATATATTGAGCCATACAAAAAGAAGCTCCAGCAATATTAACAAGTACTAGAAAAATAACAGTATCACTTAAGATACTATTTAGAGCACAAACCTGTGTTAATAAAATCCATGTTTGTAAAAAATGAGACCAGTTAGTTGACGGGACAAAGTTAAAACACAGATGGTATAAAAACAGCTGATATGCAGGTATCCTGCAAAACTCTATCCTGAATAGAAAACTTGATAAGTACCTGGATCATCGTTTGCTTCATCCTCATCTGCACTAATCCCTCTTTCAATTTCAAATATTTCAAATAGATTATTGCTCACTCCAGGCTGTCGTGGTACTGTAAGAGAAAGTAATTTTTAAAGAAATGAATGAGGTAGATAAAAGTAGTCAATGACCTACTTCCTTATCTTTAATAAAAGGCAGAGAGAAAGCCTCAGGCTTAGGCTCTTCTTGATGAATTCATTATATTTAATTACATTTCACATGAAGATTCATAAACTTCCCGCCTCAGTGATTTATGCTGGAACATTTATCTGGGCTCTGTAAAAGGTTATTCAAAAAAATTCTGTCCTTAAAATAGGATTTTCTCTGCAAATACATTTTCAAATAAATAAAACAATCAAATGTACTCTCTGCTAAAGCCTCATCAGCGTCTCAAAGGTTCTGGATCCAACTTTCACTGATGGTAATGGGAGTCTGATGTCACACGTGAGAATCTGCAATAATACCCCATGCACCTGACCAGCATTTAAAAACACACAATTAGACATTGAACCATCTCACTACAAAAGATTAGAATAAAATTTGACAATCCCTAAATGATGAAGATCAGGATTATATTTTGGAATAGGTGATACGGTTTACAATACTGCTGCCTGAGGGTCAAACAGTAATCTGAAGAGATAATTGAGCATGCAAAAGAGAAAATGTGAAGTCAGATGTTTGTTTTAAACGTATTTCAGTTGAGTAACAGTCTACCAAAAAATCCAGGCTTCTGCCTCTGTGCTTTTTGTCCTCCTTTGCACTATTGGTTAAATTTATTCTATGCAAAAACCTAGTTTAATGTAGCAAAATAATAGAGCCAGGTCTTCTATTTACCAGAATTAATACACATGTTGAGTACTGCTCAAGAATGGGACATTGAGGGACACTGGACAAATAAGTAACATAGCAACTTGCTCCCAGTCCCTCTCCCCCACTGCTGCTGCCTATGGAACTGAATGATGTGCAATCTGGCGAAAGGGAGGAGAGGAGGCTAAGGAGGTGCTCTGGGACTCGCTGATGGGTGGGTAAGGAGGTAGCTCCTCCCACCCATCACCCAGTCGCAGAGCACCTCCTTAGCCTCCTCTCCTCCCTTTCCCCAGGCTGCATATCAATGCAGGAGATGTGGCATTTCCAAAGGACAATGTCACAACCTCTTGATTTGGTGCTTCCCAGCCCTGAGAGCTAAGTACCATGTGCACCTGGGAGGAGGAGGAGGGAAGAAGGATTAACCCCCAGCCAGGAGCACCAGAGCCCCTCTGAACACTGACCCCAATACCACTGCCTTGCTTTGTGATCTTGGACAAGTCACTTATCCTCTCCACATTTTATTTTGCCTACCCAATAAGGATGTTGCAAGGCCTCACTAAAGAATATTAAGTGCCAGACTGTAAGTTCTTTGGGGGCGGGGACTGTCTATTCTGTGTTTGTACAGTACCTATCATGGGGCACTGGTCTCTGCTCTACTACAATACAAATTATAATCACAGGCCTCCCAAGTGCCACACATTTCTCTTTAATGTGCCATTTGCCTCTGTTTTCTCAAACACTGCAAGGCAGCATGAGCCAAATGTCTCCAGGTCTCATCCTCAGGCACAAGGGAGAGAGAAGGGGCGGGATAGGCAGGCAGCCTTCCTGCTTAAGGACTTCCAGCCCAACTGGAGCAGGAGAGAGAGTGCAGCTCCAGCTTGCACACCTGGCAAGACACACACAATGGTCAGGTAACAGATGTCACTACAGTGTGAATCGTAGGAACTTGGGATATCCGTTCCTGCATCACCCTTGTGTCTCATTTTATGCACATCTCAATCCCTGCCATACTCTTTGCCTTCACTACACCCTTGTCCTATCTCCTCCTGTTACCCGACTCTCCACTGCTCTAGAGCCAAATGACTCATTGACTTCCCCTCTTCCCCCGGCATGAAGGACTCAAAAATGGCGAGAGGTATTTTTCTGAAACTTTCCAAAAAAATATCTGGGCAGAGAGCATTGATAATTTCAGCCATAAAGAGATGTGTGTGAGAAAGTTAGGAGCAGTTAAAAAGGGGGAGTTTAGAATGGAAGCTGGAATTCAACCATAAACATAGCTGTCGCTATAATACAGGCTCTGTGCCCCAGTTGCTGCGCTCAGCTGTGTAACAACTACACAGAAAGGAAATAATCCCTTTACCCGTGAGGGATTCTTTGACTATGAAACTTGTAAAAGACAGGACTCCTTGAAATTAAAAAGGCCCTTGAGGGATTCATATTTGCAGAATATAGAATGGCTGCAATGACTGTTACTTACTTATACTGCCACTTAAATACACTGACCTTGAAATTCCAGACAGTTCCAGGGACCCTTATTATACTAAAGGTTCTCAGTGCTGCCTTGACTCAAGATATTCTGTAGCATTCTTCTAACCACATCTGTGTGCCAAATTTAGGTCTCCAGATACAGTACACAAATGTTGTGTCTGAAGGACAACTGTAAGCTGTAGCTAAATAGATTATTGCACTCGTTACAGCTGAATTGAAAATTCCTCTTCCAGCCACACACACAGCACATCATTGATGACAGTAGCAATGCATTTCAGACTTGTCCTCAGATATTAAACCTCCCTGTGGTGCTTAGAATATTTATGGTTTTATTTAATTATTCATGCCATCAAAACATAAAATAAGAATAAGATGCATGCTCGCAATTCAGTTTTAAAATAACTTCTAAACTGTACCAATAGGCTTTTTAGATGACTGAAAATAAAGATGAATTTAGGTGATTTAAGATTCTGACCAGAAATTAATATGGTTATTTCTATTAAATCACACCCAAACTGAGGAAGAAAACACTTTTTATCCAGAGTCTTTTTTGCACTGGAAGCAATGTGTAAATAACACTGTTGAATGGGTACTCTAACCTGTCAAATCCAGGGAACTGGAAAACACTCAGTAATATAAACAGAATCTTAAACCAGGATCAAATAGATTTTATAATATATGATTACAACTTTTGGAATTTGAACAAAATAACCGGGTAATGATAAGAGCTTGACCAAACACAAATACGTCCTTTAACGGTAACAAATTACATGTTATGAATAAGATATTTTTAATCCTTGTATGCAACATTCATGTATGTTAATAATCAAGCAAGCTCCCCACGGACCAGGACCCACGAACTCAAAGGGGCACTAGACCCTGCCATAAAAAGAGACATAAAACCTGCAGACATATCTCCACAATTACGATGATCGATCACAACACATGGGTTCTACACATACCGATCACAGGTGATATACCTCATCTAGTGCAATAAATGGCCCAGTAACAACTGTGTGGGTGAAATGAGACAATCACTACACTCTTGAATGAACTCTCACAGAAAAACAAAAGACAAAATAAAAGACAAAAACACCATATCACTTGTGGGCAAATACTTTTCACAAAACGATCACACCATATCTGACCTCTCAGTCCTCATCTTCAAAGGAAACCTGCACAACACCTTCAAAAGACAACCCTGGGAGTGTAAATTCATAATTTTGTTATACACTAAAAATCATGAACTCAATAAAGACACTAGATTTATGGCTCATTACAAATTCCTAGAACCCACTAACCCACCTTTCTTTTATGACTGCAGAGGTGTTAATTGCCCACTTCACCTCGAATGGTCACTTGCAACATGTTAACTCCTTATGCTAATCAATCTGTTCCACCTTGTATTTAGCTGTGACACTCTGAGTACCTTTCCCAGGTCTGAAGAAGAGCTGTGTGTAAGCGCTAAAGCTTGTCTCTCTCACCAATAGAAGTTGGTCCAATAAAAGATATTACCTCACCCACCTTGTCTATTAATCAAACAAAAGGTTAAAAAAATCTGCAGTAAACTGGATATTTTCCTTTATATTTCAGTCATCTTTAAGAACAGTTATTTTTCTTATTATTTTCTTCCATTGTAAATTCTTTAGCATTAGGAATGTGTCTGTCCATTTGTAAAGTAATGTAGGTCACGTTCTTATACTCTCACTCATGTTGAATAGCACCTCCTCCACAAATAGTCCCAATGACTTCAGTGTGACCATTTGAAGAGCAAGGTATAGTGTAAGTAAGAGTATTAGAATTTGGCCTTTTCATCTATAGCACAATACATCATTTTTAATAATAGTTTTCGCTGTTTCGTTTTTAACATCTGTTTTGCTCATACATTAATTTTCTTTAGCTTTAACATTACAAAAAAGCCCATATAAAAGCTCTACATACCCTGAAAATAGTTAATATTTATGCTATTGCGTGGTTAGTGTAAGTCTAATATACAAATGGAGATAATCATTAACCTCAGCAAGCCAACAAACGAAAATGGAAAAGCTCCAGAAAAGACTCTGAGCCCCTGTTGTAAACAAAGACCTACTCCTTCCCCAAAACCCTATCCAACAAATGGCATTTGCAGCATGCCCATGTTATTGAGTACAGGCTATTTCAGACCAAAGAGGGGAGCAAGTTTCAGAGTCCTGGGGCCCTCACTGAGAATACCCTGCTCTTCTTTTATAATGCTGGTGATCCAGCTTGAACTTCTCTTCCTACTGGAGCTATGGCAGTAGGACACCGGGAAAGAGATGGTCTTTCAGATAGGCAAGTTTAGCAGTAATGCCTACACAAAAGGTTTAAGATCCATTTCAGTTAGGTGTTTAAGCACCTGCCTAACTTGAAGCATGTGACTAGTGTGATGGATTTTTGTTGAATCAGGGACTTATCAATTGGCAGTAAAATTCCCATTAAGGATTTTTAAGAATTTGTATTAAAAAATTCTAATCTCTACACAGAGCATTACAATCAGAAGTGAATCAGTTTGAAAGATACCACAGAAGTGTTTTTAAATGAAATAAAACAGAATAAGTAACTATCAAAGAGGGAGTCTGCTGAAAGTCCAGTGACAAAGTAGTATAGAACTAGAGTTGGATGAATAGTGAAAAATAAATTTTCAAGAAAATGCAATTGAATAAAAACTGCAAATTTGCTTTGGCAGCCAGAGATCCATTTTATGTGCTATTCATACTCAGGAGCTGGGGCCTGTCTTGGAAGTTCATTGGGCTTCACACCAGTGGATGGAGCAGCACTGACATCTTACAGGAGAAATTTTCCATGAGCGTTTCCATATGAGGAGAGATTAAAAAAGACTGGGACTTTTCAGCTTGAAAAAGAGCTGACTAAGGGGGAATATAATAGAGGTCAATAAATTATGAGTGGTGTGGAGCAAGTGAATAAAGAAGTGTATTTACCCCATTACATACACATGAAGCAGGGGTCACACAATGAATTAATAGGCAGCAGGTTTAAAACAGCCATAAGGAGGTACTTCACGAAGTGCACAGTGAACTTGTGGAACTATTACCAGGGGATGTTGTGAAGGCCGAAGGTATAACTGGGTTCAAAAAAGAGTTAGATAAATTCATGCAGAATAGGTCCCTCAATGGCCATTAGTCAAGATGGTCAGGGACACAACCCCAGCCTCTGATTGCCAAAAGCTGAGAGTGGACGACAGAGGATGGATCACTCAATACATTACTCTGTTCTGTTCACTCCCTCTGAAGCATCCGGCACCGGATGACAGGATATTGGACTCAATGGACGATTTTGTCTGACCCAATATGTTCTTATCACCCTGCCATCTTTCCTCTGCTAGCCAGAATCCAAGGGCAACTGAATGGCCCTGTAATTTCCCTCTTCTTTCCTAGCACTCTATAAAGGGATGTATAGTAGGGAGGGATTTGAGAATACAAGCACATTGCCTACAAACTTCTAGATCTTATGCACCTGCTGATTGTTGGTTACAATTGCAATGGGTCAGTTTAGGGAAACTCTCTCTTTTTAGATACATTTATTATCTTGTTCCCATTCACTTCCCTGAGCTTGCCCCATCAGCCAATATGATGCAGTGTCACTTCATCCCATGCTATCAGTACCCAGGACCAGTATTGGTGAATTCCCTGTCCTATATTTTGATAAACTGTAACCATTTAACATAACAAAGTTCACCCTGTTAGCATTATCCTTTGCAGCTTTTCTTCCACACATTGTAACCCCTCCTCCCCCTACCTCAGGGCAGGAGTTTAGGGAGACTGGCCAGCAGTCCATGTCAGTAAGACTCTGCAATAGCCATGTTCCCATGGGAGGGAATGGGGAGTATTTTCTGATGTCCCTGAGTTATGCAGGTGCCCTGAGAGCTGTAGGACATTCTGGCAGATCTTTGTGCCTCCCGAGGTTAGGAGAGTCATGCCCGCTGCCTGCTACATGGAGACCCTTATCATTTTGCCCACCCCACTTGCAGAATGAATTGCAGGAAATCTCACATGCGAGGTGATAGTTTCCTGACCCTAACACAGGTTTTCTAGCTTTACAGGGCAAAGTGGTCCCCAAGTCACTAAATGAAATTCCACTTCCAGTCCCTCTTTACCATATAGACATGAACATTCATGTATAGCAAGTTTAATAGAACTATGTATAATTTAGGGCCCCGGACAAAGATTTCTCCAAAACTTCTTCCAAAAGACTCCTCCTAATGTTAATTTCACGACCTCTGAGAATGCTTTAAAAATGCCCTTTTCAGTGCTGCATTCTAATGAAAGGAATGTGCATTCATATCCAGCAAACAAGGGAGCTACCATACAAGACACAGGAATCTTAACATGGTCCATGTGTACTCTTCTTTCCTAAGACTGCTACGTATGCTGAGTGGAGATCCTGGGAGAAAGAATTTGGCACAATTATTTCTTGTCAGCTTTCCAAACCTTTCGTGAGTACTTTACTTAGCATATCAGTGTAGTTTTCACTTTACTTCAACTGCTAGATAAGATTGTTAAATATAAACTTGACTTCTTCTTAGAAGATTCCATGAACTATATACACTGAATGGTATTTCTCAAGGAGGCTGTGTAGTAGAAGTACATAGTTGGGTGAGCCAATGCACTAATTCTACAGCATTCCTCAAGTTATTGAGTAAAGTTCTTCATAAAGGGATGGGAAGAGAGGGGAGATATTTTTTTACCAGATACATAAGACCGATTCTCACGCTGCCTTTTAATCTTGAAAAAGTCTTGTTACTTCTCTAATCTGTTCACCAGTGGCTAAATTTGGGAAGCTGAGGTATGGTGAGTATATTTTGGGGTTATTCATGATTATGGCCACCTCAGTTTTTTGGCAATTTCAATAACAAAAAAGAAATTGAGAACTGAAGCACAGCTTCATATCGTTATTAATAATACTAAAATAATAACAAAAATAATAAAATATAATGCAGTTTAAACGTAGCTGATTCCATACTGGAGCAATTATGCATGCAATTCCCATTTGCCAATAAATGTAATTGAGAAACAGATATGAAAGTTCCATACTTAAAGCAAATTAAATGTGGTTAAACTCTTAATTCAAAAAATTAAAAAATAAAAAGAGGAACTGTTACGAGGTCTCCAGTGCTCACATATATTAGAAATAGCTAAAAGAAAGCTAAACAGTCAGGGGCTAGATCATGGCCCTCGGTCCCTGAACCACTTTGACAGCACCTTCCTATTTTGCTCCAAGCAGGAGAGGAGATTGGTGTGTCTGGGGTTGAGGCGGGGGGGGGGGGGGGGGGGGGGGGGGGAGAGCGGAGGGCCAGAGGTCAGACTGGGGGAGATGTACATCATCTTACCCCACCACAAGCCACCCTACCTGCCCATGGTGTGTTACCTAAAATTCTGCACCCTGAGGCCACATTAACTTTTGCTTAGGGAACGCCCCCTTCTAAGCAAAACTCTTTACGGAGGGTTTCCAATGGCAGCTACTGGTAGTCATAACCGGCAGTGCAGCTGTATTGCATATTAGCAAGCATCTGGGGGACAGAGAGTCTCTTCGTGGACAGCTTTGTGCTTCTGGCAGATTTCTTGAGAGCCTGGAAGGTCTGCAGGCTTTTGGGTGGACAGGAACATGATGATTTCGGTAAAACTCTTGCAGTCTCTCCCGTTCTTGTGTACCATTATACATAGGAGAGGGCAACATGGCCCTAATTCAAGTAGAGCCCAATTCTGTATTCTTCAGGCAGGTATAATGTCCACTAACTTCTTTAACCTAACTCTTGTTACTTATATTGACGTGCACTTTGAACAATTCTACGTTTATACAAGACATGTCCTGTTAAATCTCTTCAAAAATTGAACTGCTTTTCTTTCAGCAAACAGATCTAGAAGATGAACAATGGCTATACAATCAGTATGAGTCACAGATAGACCATCATAAACAGCAAGCACAAGCTTGAAAGAATCGGGTGTGAACAGAAAATTGCATGGAAGAATGTTGGAAGTATGTGATTTACCCATTATGTAAAGGATTCAGGCCCTATGACTCAGCTCCAGATGCCACATAACAATGAAACATCTATTTTCATAAAAAACATTAAGCCAAACTCATTTTTAAAAGGTATCAGAATAATTGGGCCAAACTAATCCAAATAATGTAACTCCACTGACATCAGTGGCTGAGGGTCTACATTCTTTACCTTTAGCACTGTCTCATTTAAATAGATTAAAGGATTACATAACCATACTTGCTGCACCTTCTAAGGCCTTTTCAGTCTTAATAAGAGGGCTCCAAAAATTCATTAATATAAAACAAGCTTTTTTATAAAAATGGGAATTGAATATCCAAATCTTTTAGGTGGCTTTGAAAATCTCAACCTTAAAAACTAATAAAGTCTGCTCATTAAGAGCCTTATCCAAAGTCCATTTTAGTCAACGGAAAGATGCCTACATACTTCAGTGGGCTCTGGATCAGATCCTAAATAGCTGAATATTAACCCCGTGCTACATTCCAGCAAGTTTTCATTCACGCTGTGTCAATATCAGGAAAAGATTAACCTTGCTTCCAGATGCCATTGCCTCATCTGACTAAGTGGTTCAGAAGACAAGAATAGCAAGTCCATGAACAAAACCCAAACTACTGTCTTGTTTTGTTTCTGACGGTGAGATAGTCCTTTTTTTAGTCCTGTAGTAAATACTGGTAAATGAGTAAAATACCAAAGTAATCTAAAACCTTTCCAAAAAACAACCACATTATCTAAATATCAGTCTAACCTACACCAGTCGGTGATCTCTGTCATCATTTAGCAGACTAATGAAAATTACAGTGGTCCGAATGACAGTGCTAAGCAACAGATTCAGGGACATTTTGCAATGGATATTTCAGAGAATTTCACCTCATGTATGGGGCAGGAAGCCAGAGAAGCAGAGACATGGCTGAGAATAGATTTAGGAAAAATAAATGAAGGGAAAAAAAAAAAAAACCTGAAATGTATGTTTGTTTTCTACAAGAATATTACCAGGCACATTGTCTTTGCTGATCTGATCAGTAATATGCTGAGGCACCATGAATTCATTGCTGGCTATAGTCAAATGGTGCTGAGGCATCACTCCCCTTCAGTGTGCGCCCCATATCCTGCCACCTACTGAAGCCCCTTCCTCCCATCCAAGTATAATATACCAAAAACGTCACCCACCTTTTGGTGGTGGTCAGCTGAGCTCCCAGAAAGGGCCATCATTTGCAACATTAAGCTATCATTCAGCTGCAGCACTAACTGCTGGAAACAAGGAGACATTATACTGAAGAAGTTACTTCCTCAAGCCCTTTAGGTAGTGCATGCACAGCTAGAAAGCCAAGTCACAATCTCCCTCGATCAGCAATGGCTACCCACCCCAGGGAATAAACCAGCCTGAAGGTCCAAATTTAAAAGCTGCTATCAGAGAAAGACAGAACAGGATTGAACAATTGGACAATATGCCCAGTACTGCCCCCTAGTCTGTGCCACAAAGTACCACATCTCCCTGTTTCCCATTTTTTATGACTGCCCCACTGCAGTATTATTGTGAGCCCTCAGCCGTGTACTGAGGGGGAACTAGTCTAACAAAGCCAGCACAGTTCCTGGAAATAGTTTACTACACTCAGTTCAGTCCTGCATCACATTCAGTGAGGAGGCTGACCTTAGTAGCATCCACCAAATCATCCCCTTCCAGGTGTACAATGATGGTTCCAACAGGTCTGCATTGCTGCTGTGGGGCCAACGAAGCATGCAAGAGTTGATCTTTTTCATGCCCCCTCAGGTCCCACCTGGGGAGCGACAGGGACCTCCGTGCAATTCACACTTCCCTGGTGACATCCAGCAGCGAGCCAACTACAAAAGGAACAGCTTCTGTTGCCGGACATGGGTATCAATCACGGTCATCGGTAGGACTCAAGCATATGGATGCTAGCCAAGGTGAATCATGGGTGGCTTACCAGAAAATCTGCTGGAGTGTTAGAAACAGCCTTAGCAGGAAATTTTAGGATGTTTATACGTTTTTGAAACTTCAATACCATATCAAATGGAATTAGCAATGAAGAGAAACTATAAAGAGCTTAGGTTTCAGAGTAGTAGCCATGTTAGTCTGTATTCGCAAAAATATTCACTTCTGAGCTGTAGCTCATGAAAGCTTATGCTCAGATAAATTTGTTAGTCTCTAAGGTACCACAAGTACTCCTTTTCTTTTTATAAAGAGTTTATTTGACCATAACTTTTTAGTTAACTTCTCAGCTGATGTTGTTAAGGTTTTGATTGACTGACTGGTTAATTTTTTAATCTAGAAATAGATTCAGATTTTGATCCACTTTTAGAATGTTGCTTCTCCTTTTGTACAAGAAGGAAATAAATGTCAATACCCTAAACATTACACAGCTGTCTCATGCACTATCTCAAAATTCTGGGCAGCTTTGAACCTCTATCTAATCTATGGCATTTCTAAAACACCTGTCATCATAATATCTAAGCTCCATGAAACAATTAAAAAATGCATACCCTAAAGGGAAGTATTTGCACAATCTCTTCCTTGCTCTCATTATGCTGTATAGATTTTTGTTTGACTGTTTCTACATCTTGTCTTACCTTATCTACTTTCCCACTCCCCCTCCCGTTTGTCCAACTGTGAGTGAGTCTTGGAGAGATGTCACTTCCAGGGTGGGCCACTTATCCAAGAAGGAGATGTTGCATTTGGGTTTGAATATGGTCAGGCAGTGTCTGATCTGATCTGTTTCAGAGTAACAGCCGTGTTAGTCTGTATTCGCAAAAAGAAAAGGAGGACTTGTGGCACCTTAGAGACTAACCAATTTATTTGAGCATGAGCTTTCGTGAGCTACAGCTCACTTCATCGGATGCATACTGTGGAAACTGCAGAAGACATTATATACACACAGAGACCATGAAACAATACCTCCTCCCACCCCACTCTCCTGCTGGTAATAGCTTATCTAAAGTGATCATCAAGTTGGGCCATTTCCAGCACAAATCCAGGTTTTCTCACCCTCCGCGCCCCCCCCCCCACACACAAACTCACACTCCTGCTGGTAATAGCCCATCCAAAGTGACACAGAGGATTCCACATGGGGATGTAACCCACAGGCAGCTGCCTATTTGGGGAGCACACTGAGAATGTGTTTAACTGATTGTAACACTTTCTTTAGGTGACCTCTCTACACTGCTCAGTCTGCTATATGCTCCACTTTTGGGTATGAGCCCACAACAAAATCACAGAAAGGGAGAAGGAAGCAAGATACAGGGGATAAGGAGCAGACAGCGGTTCAGAAAAGGAGGGGGAGGAACAACTTGAGCTTGACTTTGAACTTGGCCTTTGCATTACAAAGGAAGGTGGGAACAAAGCTCTAAAGCTACCCAGTAATTTACAGCACCAGCCAGGGGTGGGAGCAGAGCTGGGTACAGCTAGTTAAGTCAGCAAGGCTGGCAGCTCCTTTGTGCTATGTATAATGCTTCAGTGAAGCCCCTTCCTCTGGTAATCCCTCACCAAACAGCTACTCTTGCCGTTTCTCTGACATTCTAACAATACATACATACCAGTACTGTACACTTAGGAAAAATCCTAACGTCCAACATGGTACCTTACTGCTGTGGAAGGGAGCTCCAGTGCTGACCTGACTAATCCCAAGGATGATGAGGCTGGTGCAATGGGGTGATGTGATGCACTGAGGCCCAGAAAAGGGTGGAGAGCCTGGACAAATAGAACATTGGCAGGGGATAGGAGGTGGCTGACACACATGGCAAAGAAAGCGCAGCATCTGGGATTTCAACTTTAGGAGGGGAGCGGGGAGAGAATTCAGGGCTGACAGGGAGGATAGTTTTCACCAACTGTAATTTTTGCACTAAATAGACAAAAAAACCATGTCTCTATGGTAGGAATCTAACATCTATATAGGACTGCAGCCCTTATGTACATTTTTCAATCTGGAACAATATTGGGGAACATAAACAAAGCAAGCCAGTATCGTGAAAATACATGAGAATTGCCATCTTTTCTGAATGTGCTAAGTGAGGGAATATAACTGCTTCCTTCCTATATGCTACACGCTATCCCCTCCTTAAATACAACGACATTGTTCCTTATCCATACCTGAAAGCTCTCTGTGGCAGTAGGGCATGAGAGGGCAACAGGCATGGCTTTCTGTATGCTACATAGTGCTGAGTATACAGACAGTGCTCACTGAATAACAAACAACAAAAACAGAGCTGTGTTGAAAACCGTTTTCCAACCGTGACTGCAGGTTTCACTTCCAGAGTGAACATTATAATATGCTCACTTAATAAGTGCCTGGGGACGGGAGCAGTGTCCACCATATTCTGGGTACTATCAAAATACAATTGTCATAAATATAAAGGGAAGGGTAAACAGCTTTAATATCCCTCCTGGCCAGAAGAAAAACCCTTTCACCTGCAAAGGGTTAAGAAGCTAGGATAACCTCACTGGCACCTGACCAAAAAGACCAATGAGGAGACAAGATACTTTCAAAGCTGGGGGGGGGGGGGGGGGAAACAAAGGCTCTCTCTGTCTGTGTGATGCTTTTGCTGGGAACAGAAAAGGAATGGAGTCTTAGAACTTAGTAAGTAATCTAGCTAGATATGCGTTAGATTCTGTTTTGTTTAAATGGCTGATAAAATAAGCTGTGCTGAATGGAATGGATATTCCTGTTTTTGTGTCTTTTTTAACTTAAGGTTTTGCCTAGAGGGATTCTCTATATTTTGAATCTGATTACCCTGTAAGGTATTTACCATTCTGATTTTACAGAGGTGATTCTTTTACTTTTTTTCTTCAATTAAAATTCTTCTTTTAAGAACCGGATTGCTTTTTTCATTGTTCTTAAGATCCAAGGGTTTGGGTCTGTGTTCACCTATGCAAATTGGTGAGGATTTTTATCAAACCTTCCCCAGGAAAGGGGGTGTAGGGTTTGGGGAGGATTTTGGGGGGAAAGACGTTTCCGAGCTGGCTCTTTCCCTGTTATATATTTGTTAGACACTTGGTGGTGGCAGCAATAAAGTCCAAGGGCAAAAGGTAAAATAGTTTGTACCTTGGGGAAGTTTTAACCTAAGCTGGTAAAAATAAGCTTAGGGGTTTTTCATGCAGGTCCCCACATCTGTACCCTAGAGTTCAGAGTGGGGAAGGAACCTTGACAACAAATAATTTAAAAAATAAATGACAACAAAGCAGGCCTGCTGAGGGTTACACCAGGAGTGCCCTACAAATTGTCAACATCTAGGGCATAAATGGAATCTTGAATCTTGCTCACACCTTTTATTTTATGTATATCAAATAAATATTTAATATGGGATGAAGAGAAGGGATAACATGAGACTAAAAAGCACAAATCTGTGGGCTTGATATGGAGGGCAACTGAGTACCAATATGGCCTATTGAAGTCAATGACAGTAGCAGGTGCACAGCACCTCTCAGAATCAGGCTGTATTGTGTACTGAAGCGTATTGAAGGATAAACAACTGATCTCAGGCTATGTATATATTTCACAAACTACTAATGGCTACTCCTGAGCACTCATGAACAAAATATGATACACACCGCAGATAATCTCTTTTCCTTAGGTTCCTTGCAACTACAATAATTTAAGATCACATTCAAAAAGCAAACAAACTTAAAAACAGCTTGTACCTGCCAGAATTCAAATCTCTATATTTTGATCTCTACATAAATGAAAGCATACTTCTCAAAACAGAAAAATCCTACAGAATTAGTAGATAACGATATATTTTATAGGTTTTTTTTAAAACTGACCTATACAATTTAGTAGAAAATTATCTTTCTGCTATAAAATTCTATAGGATGGTTCAAAAAACCCTGCAGACGGGAGATCACTGACTGCTGAATTCTATAGATTTTTAGAGTAATTTCTGTAGAACCCTATTCCATTTTTGTAGAAACCAAATTATTTCATCCCTATTAAATTCTATATGCCTTTTCAATAAGGTTGACAGAACTGCAATCTTGTAGGAGCTATAAGAGGAATTGTCATTTAGTTTCTCAAGGCTGCAAACTACCTGAAGGAACATTTTCCCCCCACTACAGAACACTCATTATCTGAACAAAACCCCAAACACATCATGAACAAAGGACAGTATTACCACCCCAGGCACACAGAACACAGAGGAAATTAGGAGTGACAGATACAGCTTTATATAACATTACTTTTAACATTTTAAAGACGTTTCCTCCTTGCTACCTGCAGCTTGTACCAGCCTAAATATGTGTCTGTTACTCATTACTAGGCTGAGAAATTACCTAACTATAGACTTTGCTCTTGTGGGCGATCAGGATCAGTCATCAGAAATACAAAGTATACTTTAGTAATGTAGGATCATAGCAATTAGAGATGGAAAGGACCTATAAGAACATTGACTTGCTGGGTCCATCACCTTACTGAATGTTAAATTGACACTATTTTTCGAAAAAACATTTATATTTAAGATTTAGTTTCTTAGACTGAACAAGTTATAGTGATGGTTTTAAAATGACCCTTGAAAAACAGTTTTAAAGATCCTTTGAGTAGTTCAGAAACAACTTTTTATCTTCCTTAATTCTTTCTAGTTCATTTTTTTTCTCCACCACAAAACAGTCAAACTGCCTGCAGCAGATAAAATATTACCAGAAAAACAAATCCTTTATTTAAAGAATGAAATATTTCACTGTGTAATCATAAAGAACACACCCCTAGAAGCTACTGTATAGAAATCAGAATCACAAACAAAACAAAAAACCCCACAAATGCTTGTCCCCCTGCTCTGAAACAGTAAATGTTTTCCTCCTATACTGCTTGAGCAGCTTTACTGGCTGAAGAAAAGGGCTGATCGAACACACGCTCCCAATCTCTATAATTAACTGCAGCCACAATACTAAAGATGAAATAGGGTGTTGAGTATTTCTTGGCAGGCATGTTTAACTACACGCACCAGCTATGTCATTTGTGGTATGTAGTAAAGCTTGCACAAAAATACTGCAATATCTTTCAGGGAAGCTCTCAAAATGACGCTTCTACACACTGTGAGCATCTTCAGTATCATGAGCTGATTTTTGTAGGCACATTCTATAAAACAAGCCTCAGTATTATTTTTTGTGTGTTTTTGTTATGGGTTAGCAGTAAATATTAGAGAGACTACTACATGAATCCACACAACACACACAAAGCCTTACTGGGGTTCATACAGCAAGTGCTGTTTCTTTCAGATTCATGCAGTCACTCAACACCTCAACTTTTAAACCTATTGTCTAAAACAGGGGTCGGCAACCTTTCAGAAGTGGTGTTCCAAGTCTTCATTTATTCACTTTAATTTAAGGTTTCACGTGCCGGTAATACATTTTAATGTTTTTTAGAAGGTGTCTCTCTCTCTATAAGTCTATATATTATATAACTAAACTATTGTTGTATTGTAAAATAAACAAGGTTTTCAAAATGTTTAAGAAGCTTCATTTAAAATTAAATTAAAATGTTGATCTTACGCCGCCGGCCTGCTCAGCCCGCTGCTGGTCTGGGGTTCCGTTCACCTAAGCCGGCAGCTGGCTGAGCAAGGCCTGCGTCTCGGACCCCGGCTGGCAAGGGACCGGCAGCCAGAACCCCAGACCAGCAGTGGGCTGAGCGGATCAGCCCGCTGCTGCTCAGGGGTTCCATCCGCTGGCTCCTGCCAGCCGGGATCCCAGCTGCCGGACCCGCTCAGCCCGCTGCCAGTCTGGGGTCCTGGCCCTGCCCACACACAGTGGGTACCTCCCTTCTCCCTGGTTCTGGCCATTCTCTTCCTCTCTCTTTGCACTGAGCTGAGGGTGGGAGTGCACTGAGCACAGGGCTGGGGGTGAAGGAGCAGGCTGGGGGTTGGGGTGTAGGGTCTGGCCAGGAGCTAGAATGAGGGAGGGAGCTCAGGGTTGGGGCAGGAGGTGTGGGTGTGGAGCGCTTACCTGTGCAGCTCCCATTTGGTGGGAGGGGTGCAGGTGGGAATGTGGGGGTAGGGGGAGGTGCAGGAGCTCCCGTTTGGTGCTCAGGGTTCGGGGTGGGGATGTGGGGGGGTGCAAAAGTCAAGGCAGAGGGCTGGGAGCATGTGAGGGGGGTGCAGGTGTCAGGGCATAGGGTGTGGGGGGCCTGGGTGTGGGGGGGGGTGCCAGAGTCAGGGCTGGGGTTGTGAGGGGGGGTGAAGGAGTCAAGCAGAGGGCTGGGTGTGTGTGAGGAGGGTACAGGGCTCAGGGCAGGGGCCTTGAGGGTGTGCGGGGCTGCAGGGCAGAGGGCTGGGTGTGTGTGTGTGGGGGGGGTCAGGGCTGGGGGCTGGGGTCGTGCGGTGCTCACGGCAGGGGGCTGGAGGGGATATGCCCCGCTTCCCCAAGGCCTTGCCCCCACTTCTTCTCTGCCTCCGCCGGGAGCAGCGAGCACTCTGACTCCGCTCCTTCCCCACCCCCTCCCTCGCAAGGGCCGGCAGGGAGGGAAGGACGAAGAGGAGGAGGAGGAGCAGGAACCCAACACACTGTGGGAAGAGGCAGGGGAGCCGGCAGGATCAAGCTTCTGCCCCTTGCCCCCTGCCCCCACGGGAGGGGGCAGGGTGCGGAGAAGAGCAGGCTGGGCCGGATTTTTAATGGCACGCTGCTGCCTGCCGGGACCCCAGGGGACCCTATTCAGGAGAACAATGGACCTCAACAACGCTAGGCCAGGGGACTGAACTGAAAGCCTGTTAACCCTTGAATGCTAAAGTGAGCGGTTATCTGTATGGCCATGTAGGTTTAATATGGCACATATTTCAATAGGATAACAAGCGGTACAACATACTTTATATTCACAGAGGCATGCAATGTCCAATGGCAAAATGTCCATACGGCACTGCAGTGGTAAAGGCTATCACAATGTCACCATTTGCAATTTCATATCCTACATGCCATCTATGAAAATAATTCTCTGAAGACAACAGAATGCAACACTTCCTTTCACCTGCAATTTACACATCCTATTAATGAAAGAGCATATAGGTGTACTTACTAAACACGTCCCCTCGTGGTTTCTGAGGTTCTATTTGTATTCTGTTGTCAACTGTAATTCCTTGGGGAGAGGTAGTTTCAGTGGGAACAAGAGAAGAGTCTTCAGTTGTTAACTGTGGGGTTCTTGCTGTGGGTGCAGGTTTTGATGTTGTAGATTGTGGAGGTGTTGGAGGCCTTGTTGCTGGCTTCAGTGGTGGTCTTGTTGTCATCGGTTTTGGTACAAACCTAGTAGTTGGCTTGGGTGTAGGCCATATTGTTGGTTTTGGTGTAGGTCGTACTGTTGGCTTGGGTGCAGGCCTTGCTGTAATAATAGCTGGTATATGTGGTGGTCTCAAGGGCTGTCTTGTACCTCTGATGTCAGGAATCCTATTGGTCATACCGCTGCTGCCCTTCGGAAGTGTAGTATTGCCCTTGAATATATTATATGGACGAGATGGTTCAATCATAACTTTAGGAATAGCTGAAAAGAGAGTGAAAATGGGAGAACAATTGGTATTTGAATATCTCTCTGCACAAACTAAAATGTTACAATATCACATGAATATATGTAGAGTATTTGTTGAAATTAGTTCCTTTTGTTTAGTTTTCCACTTATAAAAATCCCCCAGATTTTAGTATTAATACCGCTGTATTATCACATGCATTTATAAAGTGCCTCTCATCATGGTATCTTGAGAACAAGTTATGTGGTTAAAATGATTAAGGACAACCCATTATCAAAATAGGGAGCCTATACTCAATCCCCTGCAGCCCCAAAATGGATAACTTTAAGGCACAGAAGTGGCAAAACCTAGACAGGAGGGACAGGTAGCGAAGAGCTGGTCAGACAGGTACATCTGACGTTGAGCTCTAAAAGTGACCAAACTTGCACGCTCTCATAAGCAATCTGTCCAGCCAAGCAGGAGTGAATTCCAGAGGCTAGTTATGGCAACTGAGTGCTCTGCCTCTGCAAACACCTCCCTTAGGATGATAGCTGAAGTCTTCTACAGTTGAATGTAGGGGATTATGACTGACAGAGAGAGTCTTCAAGATAATTGGGACTCTAAAAAGTACTCACATCATTCTGCCCCACTCAAAAGGTGGGGCAAACACATTCTGCACTACATTCCAAGAAGCTTTCAAAGTTAGTTTGAGGTGCCACATGTTGTAATAGTCTAGGACCCGGTTTACACAGAAAGTTGCATTGGTGTAACTAAACTACGTTTAACTGATATAATAAAACTGGTGTAAAAATCCTAGGTAGACACACCGAACTGATTTACATCCAGGTAATGTTGGTGTAATTCGCATTAGTAAATTCAGAAGTGCAAGCTAAACCAATGTAAGAGTGTCTAAACTCAGGAGTTTGCTCTGAGCTAACTAAAATTGTTGGGGGTTTTTAAAATGATTTTTGTTAAACTGGTGCAGCTATTGTGTATAGAAGAGGTCTAGATTTGAGTTAACAAAAGAGAAAGGTCCACATCTAAGAAGAAAGAGTTCAGTCTCTTGTCCAGCCCCAAAAAAGTGTTTTTGGTCAATTTTGCTACCTTGGAGACTTGGAGTAGAGATGAGTCTAGTAAGACCTCAAGATTTGACCATGGGCGGACAGAGATTGGAGGAATAGTTACAGGCTTCACCAGTTCTTCAAAACGCTTCTTCCTGCCAATAAGCATCAACTCTGTTTTATACAGCTTGAACCTAAGCCACTTTCATCCAGATCCCCTATCTGCCAAAAGCTGGAAGGAGCAAGAAGATGGTGTCATCTTGGCTATGGTGACCAGATGTCCCATTTTTAAAGACACAGTCCCGTATTTAAGCCCTCCTGCAAGTGTCCTGATTTTTTCTTAAAAATGGGCAAATTGTCCTGCATTTTCTGTCTCCCCACCAATCAGTACTGGAGGGTCCTGCTGCTGGCCAGATCCCTATTCGCCAGCCGCCCTCCCACCAGCGGGGAATAGGGGGGTCCAGTGGCAAATGATGGGAGGGGGGGCTCAAAGCTGGTGGTGGGGTGAAGATGTAGCGCACGGGGCCAGCCACCCCCACCCTGCCGGGTCATCAGCATAGCCCCTACTGCATGCCAGCTCTCAGCCAGTAGGACCCTGCCCCCCGTCCCATTTCTGGCCAGCATTGGCTGTGCGCTGTGGTGGCTGATGAGAGCAGGCAGGCCTCAAGCAGCTGCCAGTTACATGTCGCCTGCGCTGCCCACCCATCAGCCCTTTACATGCTCCCCCTCTCACTGTCCTCTCCCTGCTTTGCCCCTTCGTCCCTCCCCCAGATCTGCTGCTCCTCCATATCCCCATCGGCAGGGCGCATCCGGCTTCCAAGGCTGTGCGGACAACAAGCCCCTGGTCGGAGTACTCAGCTCACCAACAGCCTGGCCTGCAGACTCCTTCCAGGCTGGCCAGGAGGAGCCAAGCCCTGCTTGTACCAAAGTCCTGCACAGCACTGGCACAGGGAAGCCTCTACGCCCCTCAGCTAAGCTCTGGAATGGCAGGGAAAGGGAGTTGAAACGATTTCTAGCCTGTTCACATCCCGAACTTGCAGGATCCACAGCAGCCCCTGGGGCAGAGGCTTAGCACCCTCTTAACTCCCTACCCCTCCGCCCTGGGTCCTGTCCCCAGGGAACGTGGGGCTGCTACATCCCCTAGGCACCATCCCCTGCTGAGCCACGTCTCTGGAGGGTTCGCTGAAGCCCCTGCAGTCAGGTTCCCTGGGCCCTGGTGCACAATGCTTAGGGCTTAACCCCTTCCTGCCCACGCTGTAGACAGGGGATGGGTTATGTCAGTGGCCAGCAGCAGCCTGGGGATGTTAGCTGCCTTTCGACACTGTGCAGGCAGGAAAGGACAAGCTGCTTCCAGTCACAGATGAGGGTGGGGAGGGGGCTAGGAAGAGAAGAGAGGAGTTCTGCAAAGACATGGGCCATGTCATCCCTTCCCCACTCATCCTCCCCTGCGGCTGGAAGCAGCTCCTGTCCCTTCCCTCCCACACAGTGATGAAAGGCTTCTGCTGGCCACATTCTGGTGTGAAGCCTGGCTGAAATCTGGGGAGGGGAGGGCATGTAACCCTGCATGCCCCCCACCCCCCAACGTGTTGCCTCGGAAGACATGGTGCCACGTACCAGGAGAGGCGGTCTGTCCCGGGATCCAGCCAGGCATGGAGGGCAGGGTCGGTCAGTCACCCCCCTCACCCCATGTGTGAGAGAGGTATCATCTCTCCGTGTGTGTGTGTGTGTGTGTGTGTGTGTGTGTGTGTGTGTGTGTGTGTGTGTGTGTGTGTGTGTGTGTGTGTGTGTGTGTGTGTGTGTGTGTGACCCCTCCCTGTGTGAACCCTAAAGCCTTAAAGATAAGAAGGTAAATAAAAAGAATCCAACTATGCAGTATTTCTTTTTAACAGGGGCTCGGTCAGCTTGATATTAATTTGAATGTTTGTACTGCATAGTTCTGATCGATTGCCATTGAACTCGCTTGAATATGAGTAATTTTACCAGGTGTCCCATATTCAGCATAGGGAAATATGGTCACCCTAATCTTGGCCCCCCAAAAAAGGAGACTTAGAGCTATCTAGTCTCACTATTATGTAGAGTGCCATGTACCTAATAATGGCACCATATTGTCTCACAGTTTGCCCCAGAATCTTCAATCAGAAAGAGTGACAAAATTTAACTTGGTTGGTGTCAAAAAGTGAGAGTTTGTATGTGACTGGGAAAAAAGAGTGATTATTAGAATAATTGTCATGTATGCTTTACTATTTTATTATTTATTTATATTACATACCACACAAAGGCCCTAATGAAAGTTGGGTACCCGTTGTGCTGGGAACTGTGGAAACACCAAGAGACAGTCTCTTGCCCAGCATAACCCTCTGAGATGTCTGAGAGAACCATTTCAAAGGCATTCCATCCACCAGTGTCTGGTCCCTCAGTAGAGTCAAACCCCATCTGATTATCTACAGTATTGTAAGCTGTTGAAAGATTTAGTACTATCAGCAGAGACATCTGTTGATTGCCCCAAGGACCCAGGTCTCCAGTGAATCTTAATTTATTTTGGCAGACCTTTCAAAGTATTACATGTTTGCCACCTGACAGTAATCAAGATTATGTGTAAATCACACAAACTGCAAATCGTATCCTTCTTTAGCACTGGTTTCGCGATCTGACAATGAGTACGTCCATTTGTTATTCACCATTTTCATGCCTGATTTTACATAAAGAAATAGCAAATTGGCCAGAAATAGCTCTATCCATTAATAAAGTCCCCCAAATACTAAAAGGCTAAAATCCCCCCTAATTACTTAAATATCTTTTAAAATCCAGTAGCATGCAACAAACAATGATAATTTAGTCCCCAATTCAGTTAAGCACTTCAGCATTGGGGTCTGGCTGAGCTACGAGACTGGCACGGAACTCACAGAGTGCATACAACAGACGGAGAAAGAGTAAGATGTAGTATATGATCACGCCTTACCCCAGTTACTACACTCTAGCACTTGCTCAGAACAAGAACAATTACAGTCATTTATAGAATGTGGCTGTGAATAGGGTTCACTGGATTTCTTTCTAATAACGAAAAGATCTCAAGGAAAGATATTTTTATCCAGGCATGTTAAGACTCCTAAAACTTTGAATACAATATCTGATCCTTTATTATCTTTCAAAAACAGCTGAGAGAAACTGAGCCTGATACTACTGCATCTCAAAATTTACCATGTTTCTCAGCTTTCCTAATAAATGGCCTTGGTGTTTGACATTTGGCTTTGAGGTTCATGACACCCCTCCAGCCCCAAAAGAAAAAAAAAAAGAACACATTACATACGTAGGCAGTTTATTCCATCGCCTCTGTATCCTTCTTTACATTTACACTTGTAGGTTCCCTGTGTATTGTAACATCGTGAAAAGCTGCCACACTGATACTGGCCAATTGAGCATTCATCTACATCTGTAACAGAAAATCATATAAAAGTCATTCACATGAGAGAAGGAACATGCTTTCCCCCTCCAAAAAAACCCTACAATAAGCAGATGTCATCATTTAAAAATATTCTAAATTTTTAAAATTCAATAACATTGTATCACCAGTGAAACCAGGAGAATTTTATCCTAAATTAATCTTTTTCATAGATTTTAAAAGGCGAGAAGAGATTATTATGGTCATCTAATAATCTCCTATATAACACAGGCATATAACTTGGCATCACCATGTTTAATATTTTGCTGTGGCAACAGATAGTTTCTACAAGTAAATTTTATAATTTCTGTAACCACTTTTTAAAGGTGACCTGTAAGGGTGGGAAATAATTGAGCTCATGATTTATAAGGCCCTGATCCAACAAAGCACTTAAGCCTGCTCTATATCTGTGTTTTAACCACTATTATACCAGGGTGGAAACTGTTTACAATATCTTATGTTATTTCACTATACTAGTGCCACAAACAAGGTCCCTATACCTGCAGGTGCTCTGTGCAGAGCCTTCTCACTGAAGTAACTGGAAGCATGATCACATGTGAAGCAACACAACTTAATCTCCAACATCACTTTTCTTTAATATGATCATCAGCTGAAGCACTGAGAAAAATTAGGGAAGTTCACTAAGGCCCCAGACCAGCAACTGCTTGCAAGAAGCCCCACTGAAATCTACAGAAATCATACCACGCTGAGCCACTTCCAGGATCAGGGATTAAATGTATATTTTTTCATTTTCATATTCAATGTAATTCTATTTCATAAAATTAATATAGGATAAACTAAAGCAATCTGTTTTCAGCCCATAATAAAGTGATTAATACAGTCTCTATAAGCCAGGTAATATAATAATATAATAAACCTTGGATTAGTATTACAGGAAACATATGTGTGCTCTATGCATGCAAGATTCACTGAAAGAAATGGATTTTATTACCGTGGCATTGGTATTTGCCTCCAATGTACATCAGATCGAAGCCTTTATGACACTTGCAGATGTAGCTTCCAAAAGTATTAACACATTTCCTAAATCTGGGACAGACAACTCTCCCAGTAGCACATTCATCAACGTCTGTAAACACAAATTAATTGTATTCTTAATAATATAGCTAAGATATGATCTGCCTCAAATTGATTTCAACTCTCAAAAATTGAATTTGCAATCTGAACTGTCAAAAAATCATTTAAAAATTTCCTCTTTGCCCCAGTCTGGTAGCCTTATACCAATGCTTGGGCGCTACCCTATGGAAGACCTGAATTCAGTTTTTGGTTGTGCTCCCTCTATATCCCACATCTGCTATGCCAACACAGAAAGCACAGCAAGAAAGAGATAGACATTATGCTCAGATTGGTGGGAGTTAAGTTTAGAAATTACCAAGAGTAGCCTTACTTTACATTGACTGTTCTGATTGATTTATATTAGCTGGCTCAAGGTTGTAGAGAGAATCCCAGAAATACGGACAGATTTTGAAGGGTGTAGTGGGCAGTTTTCCTTGGACAGAAAAATGGTTACTTACACACTCTGCATCAAGGATGATGGTATAAAGCAGAAACAAACTGGGGACATGCCCCAAACACATATGTCAAACATCCAAAGTAGTACTTAATTTCTCAAGCACTGGGAGCCTTTAATTAGTGGGCTGTAAACTATAAGTAATACATTGAATTGCAGGTAAGTAGAATAAATAATAAACATATCTGAAATATCATTCAGACACAAAATGTTTTGAAACGTAGTCCTCCTTGAACAGGTGTGTATATATTTTGTTCTATACTATACAAGTACAGTAAACTTCAAGAGATACATGGCTATCATCATATCTACACCACCGCATATGTGGAGAAGCTGTCCTTCCTTGATGTCTTGATATCCTGCTGGCTACAAATGGGAGCTTTACACTACAGAAGAGGGAAGATTCCCAGATTCCCTGTGGAAGGCACAGCACTTGCTTCTACCTCTGGAAGGGCTCAAAATATTGGTCCTTAAAACCATGACTTTTTATGTCTAGAAAAGCTGATTCAAGTCATTTATAGAGGTTTTATTGCTCCCTCTGAGTCCTGCACAGTTTAGCTATGGCACCTGATTTTACAGGCAAAGGGATATGAAAATATAGTCCCAATAATTTTTTTAACTCTCTAAAGTTCACTGAAAATATTATTTCTGTAACACGATATACACAGAATACATGACTGGTACTGGTTTGAGAATATCTGAGTAACGTGGCTATCCAAACTCATGTCAATAAAATCTTTACACCACACCTTACTATGATGTATTCCCTATATATGTGATAAATTCATTGAAACTGTGTTTTGGGTCAAGAAGAAAACATCCTGAGGAAAACAGTGAAATCAGTAACCGTGACTAATAACTTACCTATGCAGGTTCTACCGTCAGGCCCTAGCTGCAAGCCTGGAGAAGGACAGTGGCAGCGTACCTCTCCTTTCACGACATCACAGCCATACTGACAGTTTGCCATTGAACAAGAAAGAGCATCTAGGGAGAAACAGTTACACATTTAGACCAAATATAAGGACTCAGCATCATACAGGTAAGTCGTCGAAATCTTTGGAGCATAAAGGTCCAGTCCAGCTACCATGAAAGTCAGTGGAAAGACTCCTGCGGACTGTAACAGGAGTTGGCTTAGGCCCTTCAAAAGCAAATATATATGCTGTAAATTTGTGCTCCTCATTTCACAAATTGTATTTATAAGAGACATTAAGTCATAGAGTACAGATTTTAGCTAGCTGTGTTGTGGCACACAATTCCCATGCTGAAAATAAACCCCAATATGCACTAAAAATCCTTCACGGATGGACTCGTTTAAAAATGCCAACTCCTGACTGCCGTGAAGCCTGTTTAATATCTTTAATTAAAGGTTATTGTCTTTCGCTCCTTCTCTGTTCATATACTCAAAATATCTACTTTTATGGGAGAGAGGAGGAACTGGATTCCTAGTAAGATCACAGGACAGTGGTACACTGTGGAGCCAGCAGGCATCTGTTGCTTTAACAATTTTACATCTATGTGGCCACAATATAGCAGCATTGCACATGTCTTGCTGCTGAGAGCACAGCAAGTGCCTATCCCCAGAAGCAGAATAACAGTGATTTACACAGCTGAAGAACAGATTGGGAAAATGGGTAATATAACTAATAAAAATCAAATTATTTATTATTGTTTGTCTGAATCTAATTTTACCAGATTGATGCACAATTTTCAGAACGAGGAGGCTTTTGCCTTGGGACTGATCCTTGTCCAGTAGATATTTACTGAGCACCTCAAGGGATTAAAAAATATTAACTGGAGTTTGAAAAAAGAAAGCTAAGGAGTCTTGACATACTGGAACATGATCCATCTGGCATAAGCATGTATCCATTCAGACAATAGCATTTGTAGCTACCATAGGTATTCATGCATCGATGTTTGCATGGCCGAGGCTTTAATCCACACTCGTTTAGATCTGAAATTAACAGGGAGAGGAGAGAACAAGCAAACAAACAAATTACGCACGAAAAAGGAGCATTTAAAGTTGTTCTAGTACTTTAAAAGTTTAGAAAAGATGGAGGAAGGGATGAGTCTTTCATATCCAGCTCATCTCAACTATGATCAGATTTGGCTACGTGAGCACTGTTCGGTACCCCATGTGAAGTAAATAATGTTGTTCGGTTCATTTACCAGTTAATCCACTCCCCTTTTTGTCCACATTATAAATTCCACTCTCAGAAATGGCACTAACTGGCACTATTAGCATTAACTGGCAGTAACAGGAATTTCAGCAGAGACGACATTGACTGAATGTGTATGGAGGCTGAATTACCATCTCCTTTCTAGAGGTATTCCCTTTAGATTGCTTGAGGAAATTAGTGGGACAGCATGGGAAAGCTGGCATTGCCACTGTTGTACCAGTCTGGGAGAGAAATTTGGCACTTCATTATCTAGACCTGTCAGTCCAATACGTTTTCGGAGTACTGTAAAAGTAAAATGTAAAAGGCTGTGTGGGGAGAGGGGAGGAAGAAGCTAGGTATATTTTTACCTATCTATTGAAGAAGGTATTTGGCATTGCTAATGTATGTGTTAAAGATTACCTGTGATTTTGGATTTCAGGTTTAAACTGAACTACACAAGGAACTAATGAATTACACATTATGAAAATGTTCAACCCACAATTGTAGCTCTAGCTAACAAAAAAATTGTAACGGAAAATAAGGACTGAACTATGAATGCCCACAAAATTCAAATTCAGTAAGAAAGCACAGATATGCTGGTGGTATGAGAGGGAGTACTGACTTAGTACAGAACTAATAATGCATGGCCCACAATTTACATCTTAAAAGGGTAAAAATAAAAACAAACCCTGTTATTCATAAACCTACTTACAAATCTAATTGGTAAATTATTATGTAATTACAGGTTGAAATTGTGGCTTGTTACTGACCTGTAAATCTCTCTGATTTAAAGTACTGTACATTATGGGCCAGATCCTCAGTTGATGTGAAACGATATAGTTCTGTTGAAGTCAATGTAGCTATGCTGCTCTATACCGGCTAAGCACCTGGTTACTCAAAATAGTCAGGTTGTTCATTTGTGAACCACACAATTTCACTTAAAACTTGTTAATTTATCAGAAGCAAAGTCCTATGGTGATGGTAGGACCTCTCCTGTTGGCATAGGTACTCCCCTCCACATGAGGCAGTAGTTATGGCTACCGGAGAAGCCATCCCATTGACATAGCTCTGTCTACACTGGGAGTTAAGTTGGTATAACCGTGTCACTCTGGGGTGTGGATTTTCTATATCCCTGAGCAACGCAGTTATACCAACATAAGTTGCTAGTGTAGACCACGCTTTAATTCCACTTCTGCATGTGAATGAAAGCAGTCCCAGTATTGGTTTTGAATGCTTTCGATTCAGATCTTGATAAGCATGCTGTAAATACTTGGAAGATGCCTGGTCTTTAAACAAAGATGCAGATTTGTTTCAGTGGTAGCATGGCTGTCATGCTAATGGTTCAACATCAAAGGAGAGCCAAAGTAAGACCCTTCGTACAGCTCCATTAGATTTAAAAATGTTTTTCCCCTCTGCCTTTGCGCTTTGCTATTGAGAGATAGTTTGTTGTTAATCCTTTAATCTGAACTCATGCTACAAAATCTCCCAGTATTAGTGAGAAGGAAAGTGTTTGTCATCACCTTGATTACCTAACTGCAAAGCCAGTGCTTTCAAAATAGGCTAAAATGTTACAATGTGCTGCTCCATGGGCTAACAGATCTACTGTCCAATTGTATTTTCCCAGGTGTAGCATTTTCAACCCCTCTTTGCCAACACTACTGTAGCTTCTTTCCCAATTTCAGTGTAGATAGGCATATACTCTGTACACCACAGCATGTAATATTCAATTTCCTAGGTGAACGGTCACTGGGAGGTTCATTTGGTTCTTCATAAAATCTTTTATTAACACAATGATGGTTCTCTTTATATAGCTCCACACTCAGACTACGTGCAACAGCATGCCCTTCTCAGAAGTTTATGGATATTCTGCATATGGGCAAGAGGAAAAATGAATCAGTCAGTGTGCATACATATTGCATCCCTGTTCTCTGGCACCTGTTTACAGCTCAGAAACATTTCTGCTATTAGCATTCTCCATCATCTTCAGATGCTTTATATTTTTGTTGTTTATGTAAGGTCATGTTATTCTTAAACAGGTTCAAGCTAATGTTAGCAGTTAAAGGGTCATCTATAGCAACACACTGAATATACTGCAAACATATGGTGGTTTTAAGAAAGGTCAGGTTACTTATCTAGAGATATCAATTTGGCATTTCAAACAGTGTCTATAATGATAGCTCACTTAGAATAAATACTCCTCCATCAAAAGGGAAAAAAGAAAACAGCAGAATTTTCCTCTAAAAGATTGAAAGGTAAAAGGTTTTAAAATCAGAACGTTCCATAAATAAAACTTGTACATTATTTTTATTTTAATATAACATCACTCCTTTTGTTCCTTAAGAAAGTTATAATGGAATTAAAAATACAAGGTGCATCAACATCAAATGTTTAACGAGTCCCATTATACTGCTGACAGAGATCTTCATTCATTATTCCAAACTAGACAATTTTACCATTAAACCACTTAAACTTAAGTGCTGTAATTATACAGTCAATACAAAAATAGCACTCTTAGCTGCAAGTAACATATTAAAAAGTGCTAAATGTAAAAGCAGGTTGGGTATTGGAGGAGCTTGTGAAAGCAGGTCCAGAACATAAGCGCAGGCTGCTGAGCATAAATATTACATTTCAAAAGGAGAGAGATGAAAAATGTAAAAACAGTGGAAGGACAACTGGTGGTATACGGTACATCTGGGTGTGACTTGTTTAACTAGTGTAGGGGCATTGCTCTGAGGCATCACCTTGGATAAAGATTGATTTTCTGTATGCAGGCATGTTTCTTTCCTCAAGATTATGCTGTATACTGTACTTAATTTTCTTTAATTAGCCCCTTCACAGAATCCCAACAAAGGCCTAGCATTCTTTTGTATAACATTCAAACTTTTGTTTCTACCTTCTAACTTGGACCAGGGAAAACAGAGGTCAAATATTCACTATTGAATTTACTGAGATTAAGCTAGAACAGGAAGCCATTGATAAAATATTCAAGCCTTCATCACCTATACATAAAAAAAGATCAGTTTTTATTTTCAGTATGTCATCAGTTTCACTTAAAAGAGAGAGAGCGTGCGCAGATTTGCACACCCTCAGACATGTCTGTTCAAATCACACCATTTGTCTAATAGACAATACAATAATAGCCAAACTCTGAAGTTAACAATGGTCTTTCTCTGAAACAAAGCTGGAAAATAAATCACACTGTTATCTTCACCTGAACCTGATAAACAATTTCCATTGCTCTTGGTTTATGTCTGATCTACACCTAAAAGTTTTCACCCCAAGCACCGTAGCTGCGCCAGTCTAACCCCCAGCACATGGAGCTATGTCGACGAAAGAATGCTTACGTTTGGGGACATGGGGTTCCTTTGATTGGTAGGAAAACTCTAGGTTGTGTCTACACTGAGGAGTTATAGCAGCATAGCTACAGTGACCTAGCTATGCCGGTATAGAAAGGAATTTAGAAAAAGCAAATCAGCAAATCCTGAAAGAACAAAGCAGAAAAGAAACAACAATAGGAAGTTAAAAAGATTATCAAGAGTCAAGTCTTTTCAGAATACAGGCATACAGCAATAACAGCACCAAGGAAGTGTAACTGCATATTTGCTTTGCATGCCAATGATACTGCAAGCCTGGCTTTCACATGGCAGCCATTAATTCATCGTACTTCAGTACATTTGCAAGAACTTCTTATTTTCGTATAAAGCCATGCAGGTGGAAGGAGCACACCACCTGAAATAAAGGACTTTCTCACCCCTTGAAGGCACATTTGTTGCATGATGATCCAGGGAGCGAAACAGAGGTGGTTCACTGTGCCGAACAGTTGGGCTTGTATACAGATGCTCAGCTTCACGAAGGGGGAAAAGGCATAATAATAGTCAAAAGGCCAAATCCCTGTAATGATGTATTACTTTATTATGTCAAAAACCATCAATGCAGACTATCAGCTGCATTAAAAAAAAAAAAAAAGAGAGACATACGTTATGTTTGTAAGCTGGTCCTGGAACAATAGCATTCAGAAAATCAGTTGTGGAACACATGCTACTGTATTTCTTTAATTTTATATAGAAAACCGTCCTTTGTCTACTGTAATACATCACCTTTCACAGAAAACACTGCAAACATTTTATATTGATAACACAAATTTGAGAGTCTTTAATAACTTGTACTACATATCAATTCACTAAGTAGCAAACACAACACGTATTAGGCCAGGAAAACAGCTACCACTATAGAGCTAGTTGCAAATTTTTGAAGAATATGTTTTGCAAAATATGCTGGTTGTTTCACATCTAGCTTACAAAGCTGGTAAACTTTTTTAAAATTTTCAGCATTCCTTTTTTAATTATCCCCAGCTACCATCTATCTCAAACGCTGACCCAAACTGCAAAATGAGGTTGAAAAACCAAAACTGAAGTGCGAAGGTCACAAAATAAACAATGGGGAGCACTCTATTACCGCTAGTAGAAGGGTATTGCAATTTAGCTACCAACTCAATTTAACCTCCTAAGAACACACTCATACAAAGGTGCCAGGCAACTGTAATTTAGTGTTGATGAACTAAAGCAGAAGTTAAAGGTTATATACTCCAGTGCCCCTCGGAAGAGTGATTGACTTTCAGACCTAACCAGTCAGTTGAAGTTCAGCATCTCATTATGAGATTTCAGGTGATCCTTTACTTGGTTCACAAGAGGTAAGAGGGTACTGAATAGATTAAATATAACATCTAATAACAGCAGTAACACCTTGTATTCATACAGTGACTTTCATCTAGACAAAACCAAAAGTGGTTTATACCCTGGAGATATATATATTTTCCCTGGAGATGAGTGCATCAGACTGTCTATGCCAGCAACAATGCATAATAATGCTTTTATTGCAGGATGGGAATTGAAATATCTTCAATGGAAACACAAGGGGAATTGTTTTATTCAGGCAGAATGCTGTCATTCAAATTGCAATCTGATTAGGACACTGTGTTAATGATCCTAATCTTGTGATTTGAAAAATGCTATGAACAGGGCTTCAGTTTACAATTCAACAAAAAGACAGAGTAGGATTTTCTTAAGTGCCTAAGTGACTTAGGAGGACAATGGGACTTGTGCTTGTAAGTTAGTTAGGCAATTTTGAAAACCTTACGTATCACTTCCAGTAACAGAGTGTCACTGGTACCATGCTGGAACACTGGCTCAATACTGACTAAGAGACAAGGGGGCCGCCCACCAAACCATCTGCCATACTTCATCTAGCATCCTGGGTTTCTGGGCGGTTTCTCAGGTCCGACACTGTTTTAGCTCAGGACATCAAAGCCTGAGGTGGTCTGTGTACTATACATACGATACTATAAAGCTAATATATGTTACTGTGCATCTAAAACTGTACTGAACACACTCTAGGTAAAGCTCTAAAGTGATCAAGACAGCGTACTCAAAATAGTAAAATCACAGCATGCCATCCTTATGAGTGTTGGACTGGAGTGGAAAGAAAAGAAGAGGGGAAATAAGAGCAGAAATAAGGAGCGGGAGAGGAAAGGGGAGGAACCATTTATTTCCAAAGAAGTCTGTCAGGAAAGAATTAGCAAATCTGAAAAGAATATATTTTAAAAGAAAAATATATTTAGAAATCAGTGTGCCATAGAAGGATTAGTAAACATCAGAAGATACAATTCTGAATAACAGCCTGGCTGTTTCCTACAACATCCCCATCTGCTTTTTCAGAAAAAAAGGCTATAAAGATTTTTCTATCATTTTAGACAACTTGAGAGGATGACTGTGACTGTCTTTATGACATATTACTGCATACATGTCTTAGTCTTCACAACTTAATAAAAGTCCTGTATTATAATTGTGTGTAATGTTCTGTGCTATATAAATCTCTCTGCATTTTTGGAGGTCAGTTACATGAATGGAAGACTCTTAAAACTGCGGCTATAGTAATTTAGCAAGAAGGGAAAAACATGGTTTTCAGCTTTTAATTATGAATTGTGTGGGGTGTTCTAGGTAGTTTTGGGTTAACAACACTGCAGAAGAGAATATTTCAATTAAAAACATGTGCATTAAAAATTGTCAGTAAAATAAAAACTATTTCACTATCATAACTTAAGCTTGGTGCCGAAATTACCTCACTACCTTTGTAAAGGGCCAGGAGCTACATCTTTTGGACCTGATTCAGTAAAGCACATATGTATATGCTTAACTTTAAGGAGTTTGTGACAGAAAACACTCCTGTATTCACATCCTGTACACTCTTCTAATGATCTTCATACAAAGTATGCCTTGTAAGTGTCATTTGAAAACTCATAATTCGCTGGTCAGTATTGTCCAGGTAAAATATATGTGGCAACATTGTATGTGAAGTTATAAGGTTTCCCTGGATGGTATTATTGACACATGTTCCAAACCCCACAGGTCTGTCCTGAACAACGGAATGTGTGCTCTGCTTATTTTGCATTTAAGCAGTAAACAGAGTCAACAAGCATGAAGGGAAGACAAAGGAAGTTCAAACAGGTGCAAAAACCAGAAGGGACTATCCTTCCACATAGATTCTTTGGGTCCTGTTCTCAACTAGAAATGTTTTTCAAGCAGGGGACTGAAACTATAAAAAGGCGGGTGTCAAGGTTCCTCCCCCACTCTGAACTCTAGGGTACAGATGTGGGGACCTGCATGAAAAACCTCCTAAGCTTATCTTTACCAGCTTAGGTCAAAACTTCCCCAAGGTACAAAATATTCCACCCTTTTGTCCTTGGATTGGCCGCTACCACCACCAAACAAATACTGGTTACTGGGGAAGAGCTGTTTGGACACGTCTTTCCCCCCAAAATACTTCCCAAAACCTTGCACCCCACTTCCTGGACAAGGTTTGGTAAAAAGCCTCACCAATTTGCCTAGGTGACTACAGACCCAGACCCTTGGATCTTAAGAACAATGAACAATCCTCCCAACACTTGCACCCCCCCCTTTCCAGGGAAATGTTGGATAAAAAGCCTCACCAATTTGCATAGGTGACCACAGACCCAAACCCCTGGATCTGAGAACAATGAAAAAGCATTCAGTTTTCTTACAAGAAGACTTTTAATAAAAATAGAAGTAATTAGAAATAAGAAATCCCCCCTGTAAAATCAGGATGGTAAATACCTTACAGGGTAATTGGATTCAAAACATAGAGAACCCCTCTAGGCAAAAACCTTAAGTTACAAAAAAGATACACAGACAGAAATAGTTATTCTATTCAGCACAATTCTTTTCTCAGCCATTTAAAGAAATCATAATCTAACACATACCTAGCTAGATTACTTACTAAAAGTTCTAAGGCTTCATTCCTGGTCTATCTCCGGCAAAGACAAAATGTAGACAGACACACAAACCCTTTGTTTCTCTCCCTCCTCCCAGCTTTTGAAAGTATCTTGTCTCCTCATTGGTCATTTTGGTCAGGTGCCAGCGAGGTTACCTTTAGCTTCTTAACCCTTTACAGGTGAGAGGAGATTTCCTCTGGCCAGGAGGGATTTTAAAGGGGTTTACCCTTCCCTTTATATTTATGACAGCGGGTCAAACAACCCATGCGCCCCTCTCTCTCTCATTCAATCACATTCACTGCACCTGAAGAGACAAAGCAATGGTTGGACTCTGGGGAAAAGGTCTTGATCTGAGAGTTTGGTCAGTAATCTGCTATGGTGACACACTTTGCTTGAATCTAATACAGTTCATTATGTTAGGCACCAGAAAGCACATTATCTTTATTTTTCTTGTAACCATTTCTGACTTTAATGTCTTATTACTTGTACTCACTTAAAATATCTCTTTGTAGTTAATAAACCTATGTTATCGTTTTATCTAATTAACTATGTTCAAGATGAAGTGTCGGAGTAACTCCATTTGGGGCAACAAGTTGTGTGTATATTATTCCCTTAAAGGAATAATGGACTCAGTATATTTGCGACTTTCCAGGAGAGGGCTGTGCAGTAGAGGACATACATTTCGGGGGGGGGGAAATCTGAGATCGGGAGTATGTTGGGGTAACCCTGTGGTAGTTTTTAAGGCTGGTGAGAGCCAAGGTGTGGCTGGCTGGCTGCAGCAGACACACAGACATAGCTGGGAGTGTGTTCATGCTGGAGACTGTTTGTGAGCAGCAAGGCATTTTAAAGGATACCCCTGGTTACAGAGCAGTTACTCATCAGTCTGGATTGTATGTCACAGAGGTGCTAAATTCCATGGACTTCAATTCAATTTACCCACATACTTAAATGCTTTCCTGAACTGAGGCCTTTACCTGTGAAAAATGTCCACTGAAATCACACAATGACTGCAGGACTTTAGAGATATGGCCTCAGAATTTGGAAATTATAAAATTTAAAACATCTTAAAAATAGGGCAAGTTAGTGGAGAGAGTTCTAGTCTACTTTTAATAGGTGTTGTCTAAATTGCTTCTCCTGCTTCAAAACACTAATGATGCCAGTGACGCTGCATATTCAGATCACAGCATCAGAGTAGTGTGGACATACAATCTTGTAGACATCAAGGAAATACTTTAATTGATTATATATTTAATAAGTTTATGTTAATGGATTTAATAAGTAGCTTTGAAGCAGCTTGACTCTCAGCCTTCATAGAATGAAATAACCTTTAATCCAGTATCCCTGAGGTGGCAACAGTTCAGTAAATGTTTATTTTGTGTATGAGGCCTTGCCCATTTTGAGGAAGCATAAGCTGGGATGTGTGGATGGGTAAGGAACTACTTTTGTATTTTTGTACTTTTGTAAGTCAAAGGACAATGTTATGACCAGGAAGACAACAGTCAAGAGGCCACTGAAGAGTCTCAGCTGTTCACCTAAATACAAGGGGGTGAAATCATCTTGATAAGAGTTTTCACCTCCTCTTATTCCCTCAATGTTGCTTATTGTGGAAAAGCACAGACTTGTGGATGTAACTAAGAAACAGTACCCTAAAAGGAGAAACCCCAAAGTGGACTCAGATTCATACTGACATCACCTAATCAGAATCGGACAATGCAGATCCCCTGATTCAGTCAGAAGGTCACAACAGGAAGTCCAGGGGGACAATAGTAGTCTGAGTTTCACCCACAAAGGACCAGGCAAACAAGGAAAAAGTGTGCTATTCTTGAGATCACCACAACACTGCTACTATGTCCGATATTCATATTTAACCTTTCAAGGAAAGCAGAGACAAAGACATTGCAGACCAGCCAACTAACCCAAGAATGATGTCCGCTAGCATGATGGTACCTGAGCCAGAAGTCACTGCCTGGCTCCCCAACCTGCAGTTTTTAACTGACTCTGAAGCTTCAAAGACATATAAGTTGAAGAGCACACACTTATTTTTCTAAGTAACCTTATACTTTCTGTCTCCTTAGCAGGACATTTGAACATCTGTGCAAGGATGCCTGCCAGAAAAAAAATACTTTCTTAGCCTTTTTAGGTAGAGGTGTGTGTGTGTGAAGCAAAGACATTTTTGTACCTCGGGGGAGCACTCTGCAACCCCCGTATTCCTCATTTATATACGATTATGATCTTGCATATAAAGCAGGCCGTGTGAGGTATCAGGGGAAAGGTTATGATCTCCGGAAAGTCATTTTTCTATCCATATATGTATATCATTAATGCATATGAAGTTATGAGAATTGTGTTGTAAGCTTGTCACTAAAACATGCTGTCAGTTGGGGAATCAGCCAGATATTAGACCCCTAGAGACAACAGCAAGGAAAATAACCAACGTCCGGGCAGGGTGTCAAACAACCCATCTACAGCCATCGTCCAGCAAGGGAGCTACAATTCAATGACTCACCTGCATGAGCCCACACCAGGGGAATTGTTCAACCTTGCCTGGGGACTCAGCAATGCCCATGAGACATGCCTGGACTTGTGTTCTACAAGCACATGGGACAGAGGGTATAAAACAGAACACAGGGGCCCCATGCTTGGCCTTTCTCCCGCCCCCACCTATGCTGCAAGCAACAAAGACACTGAGAAGAAGACTGAAGACTCCAATAGAGGAGACTGGCCCAGATTTAAGGGACAAATCTGCATATTAAGGACTGCAATATCCATTGGCGTGAGAAAAATTGCTTAGTATAGTTGTTGCCCAGTCAAATAGGGTTGAGAGTTTAGACTGCGTGCTTATATTTTATTTCTTTTGGTAACTAACTCTGACTTTTTGCCTAACACTTACAGTCATTTAAAATCTATCTTTTGTAGCCAATAAATTTAACTGTTTATCTTTACCAGTGAGCTTCCCTGAAGTGTGTGGTAAATCTGCTCAGGTTTTGCAAAGGCTAGTGTATATCCACTTTCCATCGATGAAGTGGTGAACCAATTAATAAATTTGCACTGCTCATCTTGAGTTATTTGGGATCCATAAAGATTTAACCCTTAACCTAATCTTTCCACAAGGGAAAGTATAAACTGCTAAGTAAATGCATAGGGGTAGAAAGATTAAAGAAATCATTTAATCATTTGTATTGTGTCAGCTTTGTGATTTGATTACTGGTTGTGCCAATGCAATAACTTGACTAGTTCTTCTTCTTAAATTGTTCTCTTAGTAGTTAATCAATTTAACGTTGTATTATTGTTAACTCCTTGATTTGACTGACTCAATTTATATTATAATATCAATATTAATCATCATATTGTTTACTACTTTAGAGAAGTATAAGCAATTACCTAACTTTGCACTAACACACCAAACTGGTTTTCTCTGATCAACTAGTGATGAGGTGAAAAGCAGCCTAAATTAAAGGGACTTTAAATACCCATAGACCATTAGACTCAAGGGCTAAGAAAACCCTTATTATCATTACATCTGTAAAAGACCTAGTAGATGAAGTCCATTATGCTGCAAGTGCAGAATATACAGTACATTCCCTTTATGAATTCAATACAGGTATACTCAATTATTTATGAATAAGCAGAAAATTGAAGCTGCTATGCATATATTTAATTTTTTTAATATTTATTTTTTTAAGATAAAAATTCTTCTGTAGTCTCATATGCAGGGTTTGTTTGTTTTTTTAATTAAAAGATTTGCTTTCTTACCTTGGTTGCAGGTTTTTCCGGTATATCCTGGGAGACATTTGCATTTGTTTGGTCCAATACATTCACCATGTTTGCATCTAGGCTGACATATAGCTGAAAATAGAACATTTATTATTGTTCTGATCTAATCAACAATAATATATTAATGAAAGCAGCACAAATACTACTAATACTTAGCCCTTGTACTTCACTTCACATTTTAACACCACAGTGCACACATAAAGTGTCTTTTCAGTTATAAAAAACAAATACACATCAGAAAACAGATTGATAACGAGCATTATGTTCTCGGGTTATAGGATATAATGCTCAACTTTTTTGGATACTCCAGTTTATGTAGTATCTGACCAGCAAACAGACTCATGGCCTTCCAGATGTACTGTGTGATGCGTGTCATTCAGTTTGTTATTACTAGAATATGTCCGAACTGAACAGGAAGTAGGAGTGTCAACATCAATGAGTTATCAGCTCAGTAACAGACAAGCAACAGTGCAGTTCCAAGTATCCACAGATTTTCCCCTGCCCTGGGTTGTTTAGACAATGGCATTTCTTTATCCGGCATTTCTTTATTCTTTAACACTCAAAAAAAGGCTCTGTGTCACCATGACCTTCCCTATTCTGAGGAGAATTGAATGAGGCTCCCTCCAGAGTTTGTTGGCCAGAAGGATACAGGATGGTTATTTACAGAGGTGATTTGTCTCCGAGGCTGGGATCACGGCTTCCAGAAGGTGGATCCGTGAAGGGAAGGATCACCAGTGCAATCCTACATGCTTTACTCATGTGAGTAATCTTTACATACACAAGAAGTTCCATTTAGTTCAATGACACTACTTGGCTAAGCAGCTGTAGCAGAACCAGGCCCAAGCTTGTAATATGTCATTCAGATACCTCTTTTGCACTGCCACTATCACAGCGAGGTGGCACAATTTAAATATTTAAACAGTATTTTGAAAGACCTTGTTAATAATTAAAAATAAATAAAAAGGTCTTTATTCACTGTATCTTCTTACAGCTCATTAAAAGCAGCATTATTGCTGCTGCGCATAAGCCTGATTCTTAAACTTGAGCTTAGAACACATTCAAATTAATGATGGGGAACAAGTGGGGGTGGGACACTGGGACAGCCACAGGAACAAGAAGTCACTAGGACCAGCAGGAGACTGGGAACTGAGGGATGGGGGTAAAACTGAGAAAAGGATTAGAGTGGGTGGAGCAGAGATTAAGATGAGGGCAGACTGGAGGAGCCAGGGACAGAAGGAGTAGGGGTTGGGGTGCACAGGAGCAGATGGGTTTATAACCAGAAGAGAACATTCTCCACAGAACTTAGAAGAGAACCCAGGATGCCCAGAGTCTTAGCATTCTGTTACCATCAGCAAATAGCAGTGCAACCCACTGGCAAAGCATGCGCTTCATATCCCGTTAGTGGCTGGCCCACATACAGGGAGACAACCTATTAATATTATCCATCACTCTGTTAGCTCAAGTGGCAGAGGTCCACATGATGGATCTAAAAGGTTCCAACCCTGCTGATGAATCATGTGGATATCAATATAATTCCACATGATGGCATTTCTGTTTTTTCAGTTTGCTTTTTAAAAAAACCTAGGAAATTCCATACAAAACTCATTAAAAGAACATTAAGGTTGTAAAGGCAAGTGCTGAAAAGTCAGGAAGTGCCACAATTAAGCATGAGCAATCTTAATAAAGCCCACTGGCGTATATGTATTGTGATACAATCTTTAATTACACAACTGCATGCTGTCTTTTCCACATGATTTCTGCCTCATTCAGTGTACAGGACGGCTAGTGCTCAGGGAATGAATGAATGGTGTAGTGAATGAAGCTATTGTCTGTACTGCACCTTCCCATATGTTGCAGAAGTTGGAAGGTGAACAAGGCAGGGGATTGCATGAAGAGAAATGAGGATCTCATTGTTAAGGCAACTGAATGCCACCCTGGAGAACTGGATTCTATCCCTGCCTCTGCCACAAAGTTCCTGTGTAATACTAGAACAGTCATTTAAACCAAACATCTCACAAGTGGCCACTAATTGTGTGTTCCTCATTTTCCAGGTGCCCAATTTAAGACCGTGAGGTCAGATTTGCAGAAACGCTGAGCACTGAAGTTAACAGGAACTGTGTTTTCAACATATAATGTGCTATAAAACGTTACCTTTTCTGAAAAATCAGGCTATAGGCATCTCAAATTGGGTTTCCAAAATTATCACCCACTTTTAACATAAATGTCTGTATCTCAGTTCTCCATCTGAGAAATGGTAATAATGATCCAACCTTACTTCACAAGGGTGCTGTGAAGATAAATTCATTAGTGTTTGTGAAGTACTCACATATTGTGGTGACAAGCTATACTGAGACGCCTGTGTGGAAGTTAATAATTGTGTATTCAGTGAAGGATTTGGATGGTTTACAGTAAATAAGGAAATTAAATATTTTATTAAAATGAAATATTGAACAGATGCTTATTGAGTAAAACCCATCTCATCCTGCGCAATGACAAAGTAGAGGTGCAATGGAAAAATAGTATGAAATCATGTAATTAAAGTTAGTATCATAATGCATATACACCAGGGAGCTGAAGAAAGAGCTGTTGAGAGCTTGACTTTGCAACCTTACTGATGTTCTTTTACTGTATTTTTGTATGTAATTACATGCACACATCTCTAAACGCATACACATTTTGTTGTAAGAGAAAGGTAATTTGGCAAAGTTTTAGTCTCTCAAAATTTTAAAATATTATTCTGAAAGTTGGACTACAGTCAAAAAGCACAGAAAACAAGTGAGGGGTTACTGTGCAAAGGTGGTTTAAAGCTCACCTTTGCACTTCTGTGAAGTGCATTTCCCCAGTGTTTAAACCAGCCTTTAATAGCCACAGGGCCCAAAAAGGCCACTGAGAATTGGTCAGCCATGCTGCCTTTTCCCTTTAACACCCCAGCAGGGAAGGTGTATGCTATGTAAAAAATAAATGCTATATACTGCCAAAGGGTCACTGTTACACTGAGGTGATGATATTCCTGCTATGATGATGCCAGTGGAAAGCAGCTGCATGACACCAGAGAACCAAGACCCAGTAGGTTTATGGCCATTATTAAGCATGAATATAAAACATTAAATAACCCCTCAGCTATTTAAACCCAGCAGCAATAACCCTAAATGACAGTTTCATCGCATTAGTGTACAAATTTTAAGAGGGGAGGAAGGGAGAGTGGTTAATTAACAATTATACCTTTATTTAAAAAAATATCTTCTGCCACAGTGGGTGATGTAAACTTTATGGGTTGTCTTAAACACTGAGTCATTCTCATATTCCTCAATACATACTGGTTCTAGAGAGAGTTAGTCTGAATGAGGAGAGCTCTGGGCAGAATGCATGTACATGAGGTTCGTTTTAAGTAGGGTGACCAGATAGCAACTGTGAAAAAACAGGACAGAGAGTGAGGGGTAATAGGCGCCTATATAAGAAAGTCCCAAAAAACAGGACTGTCCCTTTAAAAACGGAACATCTGGTCACCCTACTTTTAAGGCCCAATTCCAGCCCTCTGATATATACCAGGTTACTGAGGCTTTCAGGATAATTTATGCAAAGGAGATAATTAAAATCAGCTCTCTCATCATATATATTATCCTATGTGCAATTTAGTGAAGGCATGCAGGGACAAACTGCATGTGCCCACAAGGGGATGTCGATCACTGTAGATGGAAATGACAGAAAACACGAAGAACTTGCTGAATCAAGCAAGCTGCTCCTATTTATCCTCTGTAACTAAACATAGTCACAGTAAATTTTCCAAGTATATTAATCTGCCAAAGGAATGTAAAGCTTGGCACCTCCTCCAGCAGAGGGATAAGAGAATAAAGAATACTCTGGATGGATCTCCAGAAGTAGTTTCTTCCAAACTCATCCCTCTGGGAGTGGATGGTGAGATTCCTAGCCACAGGAGAAGTGGGATTTCAACTTTACAAACTAGTTGTGGGGAGAGGAAGAATTTCATATTATCAGTATACAATACTGGGTCAGTTGTTGTGTAAATGAATGTATTTACTTTGTTGATTTCAAGGTAACTACTTTTGGAGTAAGAGCAAAGGAATCAATAAGTGGCCACTAGTGTATAGTCAGTCTGGGTCCCCACCAGCACCACCACCCGTTTCTTCAAACCTATCTTGAGTGGGAAATTTCATTTAAAAAATAAAATTTGAAGTGGGCTAAAAAGCAAGTGTGTAGAATGACTCTTTGTTACTGCATACATCTCAGTTATTTCCATTTAGATCACTGACAGATACAAGTGTTTAATACTGTCAACCCTGCTGAACCAGTAATAATCACAGAACATGAAGTTATGTTCTATTTGCTTCCTGCATCATCAACAATCTTGCCAGCTAAATTCTGGTTCCACAGATGGAGAGTAAATATGGAACACCAGTGGATCACTGTTACATCGACATTTTTCTGAGCCTAGCCATGCTTTAATTAAAACAAATATGAAACAACACTAATAAAAATGTACATGTATTATAAACCAAGTAATTAAAATACTGCAACAGCAAAGCAATGATACTATGGAAAGAAACAGGGAAAAAATAGGTCTATGAATTTATTTGTATTGCCACAGGATCCACTTCATGCTAATATGATTATTTTTAGATTGCTAAGAATCATTACAACTCTGGAAAACATTTTACAGCTCAAACAATTTGAAGAGGACCCTGCGCCAAGCATTTTTTTGTTATAATGTCTTTTTTATTATTAAACACACTGCCTTTAACTCCTTAAAAAGTGAAATCTGTTCCCTTACTGAAAGTATTTATTCCAGTGCCATGATATTTTGGGGAATATTTATCATGTATTGACATGTTTAGCACTGTACAAAACACAAAATGCAGACAGTCCCTGCCCTTACGAGTTTATAGTCTAAGCAAAACGGACACAAAGTAGACAAGAAACCAGAGGATGGTATAGCTGGGATGTTATATTTTTACAATTTATTGATTCCATATGTTTCAACTGATTCTGTAGAATAGTAATGCCATTTAGAATTTGCCAAGTAATGAACCAGAGTCAGTTGTCATCTTAATTAACCAAACAGTAACTTGCATCATAAAGTTGAACATATTAAGGACCTTAGTTGATAGAAATTTGTCACACAGACCCCACAAATCCAGCTTTCTAGCTTCCACTCTAGGCCAAGCTATTGAACAGAAATAAATATTGACTATTAGTTCTCTCAGAGCCAATGCAAACAAATCTCTGACCAGCCAAAGATCTTCCCCATTTCATAGACTTTAAGGTTAGAAGGGACCATCGTAATCATCTAGTCTGAATCCCTGCACATTGCAGACCACAGAGTCTTACCACCTCCTGAAATAGACCCCTAACCTCTGGCTGAGTTACTGAAGTCCTCAAATTATGGTTTAAAAACATCAAGTTACAGAGAATTTACCATTTAGGCCTGCAAGTGACCTGTGCCCCAGGCTGCAGAGGAAGGCAAAACGCCCCCAGGGTCTCAGCCAATCTGAGCTGGGCGAAAATTCTTTCCTGACCGCAAATATGGCAGTCAGTTAGATGACCCAGAGCATGTGAGCAAGACCCACAAGGCAGACACCTGGGAAAGAATTCTCTTTAGTAACTCAGCCTTCCACATCTAGTGTCCTGTCTCTGGCCATTGGGGATTTTTGCTACTAGCAGTTGCTGATGGGCCACATGCCATCGTAGGCAGTCTCATCATAGCATCCCCTCCATAAACCTATCAAGCTTGGTCTTGAAGTCAGTTAAGTTTCTTGACCCCACTACTCCCCTTGGAAGGCTGTTTCAGAACTTCACTCCTCCGATGATTAGAAACCTTCGTCTAATTTCGAGGCTAAACTTGTTGATGGCCAGTTTATATCCATTTGTTCTTGTGTCCACATTGGTGAGTAACTTAAATAACTCCTCTCCCTCTCATATTTATCCCTCTAATGTATTTATAGGGTGCAATTATATCTCCCCTCAGCCTTCTTTCGGTTAGGCTAAACAAGCCATGCTCTTTGAGTCTCCTCTCATAAGGCAGGTTTTTCATTCCTCGAATCATCTTAGTAGCCCTTCTTTGCACCTGTTCCATGTTTAAGAAAGATGAATTCAAACTGGGAGACCAGAATTGCACACAGTATTCCAGAGGAGGTCTCATCAGTGCCTTGTGTAATGGTACTAACACTTCCCTGTCTCTACTGGAAACAGCTTGCCTGATGCATCCTAGGATGCAATTGCCTTTTTCACGGCCACAACATATTGACAGCTCATAGTCATCCTGTGATCAACCAATAAACCCAGGTCTTTCTCCTCTGTAGCTTCTAGCTGGTAAGTCCCCACCTTATAGCAAAAATTTTTATTGCTAGTCCCTAAATGCATAACCTTGCACTATTAAATATCATCCCATTTCTATTCCTCCAGTTTACAAGGTCATCCAGATCTTCTTGTATGATATTCTGGTCCTCTTCTGTATTGACAATATCTCCCAACTTCATGTCATCTGAAAATTTTATTAACACACACTCACTTTTTGTGCCAAGGTCAGTAATAAAAATGTTAAATAAGATTAGTACCAAGACCAATGCCTGAGGAACTCCACTAGTGACCTCCCACCAGCCTGACAGTTCACCTTTCACTATGACCTGTTGTAGTCACCCCTTTAATCAGTTCCTTATCCACCTTTCAATTCTCATATTAATCCCCATCTTCTGTACCTAATGTCTTACTGAAATCCACATAGATTAGATTGACATCGATTAGATCTACCACATTTCCTTTGTCTAAAAAATCAGTTATAGTCTCAAAGCAGGATATCAGGTTGGTCTGGCATGATCTATCTTTTGTAAAACCATGTTGTATTTTATCCAAGTTACCATTCACCTCTATGTCCTTAACTACTTTCTCTTTCAAAATTTGTTCCAGACCCTCCATAAAATTGAAGTAAAATTAATAGTCCTGTAGTTTCCTGGATAATTTTTCCCCCCTTTCTTAAAAATAGGAACTCTGTTAGCAATTCTCTAGTCATAGGGTATGACCCCCGAGTTTACAGATTCATTAAAAACCCTTGCTATTGGGCCTGCTGTTTCTTGTGCCAGCTCCTTTAATATTCTTGGATGGAGATTATCCAGGCCTCCGATTTAGTCCTATTAACCTGATTTGTTTGACTTCCACCTCAGATGTGGTAATTTCCACCTCCATATCCTTGCTGCCATTAGCCACCCTGCCACTACATAAGAACAGCCATACTGGGTTAGACCAAAGGTCCATCTAGCCCAGTATCCTGTCTTCCAACAGTGGCCAATGTCAGGTGCTCCAGAAGGAATGAACAAAACAGGCAATCATCTAGTGACCCATCCCCTGTCGCCCATTCCCAGCTTTTGGCAAACAGAGGTTAGGGACACCAACTCTGCCCATCCTGGCTAGCCCTTGATGGACTTATCCTCCATGAAATTATCTAGTTCTTTTTTTAACCCTGTTATAGTCTTGGCCTTCACAACATTCTCTGGCAAGGAGTTCCACACGTTGACTGTGCCTTGTGTGAAAAAATACTTCCCTTTGTTTGCGTTAAACCTGCTGCCCATTAATTTCATTTGGTGACCCCTAGTTCTTGTGTTATGAGGAGTAAATAGCACTTCCTTATTTACTTTCTCCACACCAGTCATGATTTTATAGACCTCTATCATATCCCCCCTTAGTCATCTCTTTCCCAAGCTGAAAAGTCCCGGTCTTATTAACCTCTCCTCACATGACAGCCGTTCCATACCCCTAATCATTTTTGAACTTTTCTGAACTTTTCCAATTTCCAATATCTTTTTTGAGATGGGGCGACCACATCTGCACGGAGTATTCAAGATGTGGGCGTACTATGGATTTATATAGAGGCAATATGATATTTTCTCTCTTATTATCGATCCCTTCCTTGATGATTCCCAACATTCTGTTCACTTTTTTGACTGCCACTGCACATGGAACGGATGGTTTCAGAGAACTATCCACAATGACTCCAAGATCTCTTTCTTGAGTGGTAACAGCTAATTTAGACTCCATCATTTTTTATGTATAGTTGGGATTATATTTTCCAATGTGCATTACTTTGCATTTATCAACACTGAATTTCATCTACCATTTTGTTGCCCAGTCACCCAGTTTTGAGAAATCCTTTTGTAGCTCTTCACAGTCTGTTTGGGACTTAACTATCTTCAGTAGTTTTGTATCATCTGCAAATTTTGCCACCTCACTGTTTACCCCTTTTTCCAGATCGTTTATGAATATGTTGAATAGGACTGGTCCCAGTACATACCCCAGGGGGACACCGCTATTTACCTTTCTCCATTCTGAAAACTGACCATTTATTCCTACCCTTTGTTTCCTATCTTTTAACCAGTTACCAATCCATAAGAGGACCTTCCCTTCTTATCCCATGACAGCTTAGTTTATTTAAGAGCCTTTGGTGAGGGACCTTGTCAAATGCTTTCTGAAAATCTAAATACACTAATTGCATTGGATCCCTCTTGTCCACATGCTTGTTGACCCCCTCAAAGAATTCTGGTAGATTGGTGAGGCACAATTTCCCTATACAAAAAACATGTTGACTTTTCCACCAACAAATTATGTCCATCTATGTGTCTGACAATTTTGTTCTTTACTATAGTTTTAACCAGTTTGCCCAGTACCGAAGTCAGACTTTATCTCTGCATCCCGTCCTGAGGTGATATGTACCCAGTCAATATGAAATCCCCCATTATTACTGAGTTTTTAAATTTTTATAGCCTCTTTAGTCTCCCTGAGCATTTCACAGTCACTATCCCCATCCTGGTCAGGTGGTTGGGAATATATCCCTACAGCTATATTCTTATTAATAGAGCATGGAATTACTATCCATAGAGATTCTATGGTACAATTTGGTTTATTTAAGATTTTTACTTCATTTGATTTTACTCTTTCACATATAGTGGCACTCCCCCACCAGTACGACTTGTTCTGTCCTTCCGATATATTTTGTACCCTGGTATTATTGTGTCTCACCAAGTTTCTGTAGTGCCTATTATATCAATATCCTCTTTTAATACAAGGCACTCTAATTCACCCACCTTATTTAGACTTCTAGTATTTGTATATAAGCACTTTAAAAATCTGTCACTTTTTAGCTCCATCATGTAATTGAAAGGGCCTCTTTTTCATTTGACTGTTTCTCATCAGATCCTAACCGTATTTTATCATCTTCCATCCTCTCCTCCTTACTCGGACATAGAAAATTTCCATTAATAGATCCTCCCCTAAGAGATGTCTCTGTCCAAACCATGTGCTCCTCCGCATCCGTCAGCTTTCCCCCAGCCCTTAGTTTAAAAACTGCTCTACGATCTTTTTAATTTTAAGTGCCAACAATCTGGTTCCATTTTGATTTAGGTGGTTTAGCCCATCCTTCCTGTATAGGCTCCAACTTTCCCAAAAATTTCCCCAGGTCCTAATAAATCTAAACCCCTCCTACCTACACCCTCGTCTCATCCACGCATTGAGACACTTCAGTTCTGCCTGTCTAACTGGCCCTGCGCGTGGAACTGGAAGCATTTCAGAGAATGCTACCAGGGAGGTCTTGGACTTCAATCACTACACCTAAGCTCTTCATTAGCCTCATTAAAAACTGAGGCAAAGTACTTGTTTAGGTGTTGGGCCACGTCTAGATTATCCCCATCCTCAGTGCTTAGTAATCCCACTTCTTCTCTCCTTGTGTTCTTATTTATATGGCTAAAGAACTTTCCCTATGAACTTTTTCTCCTTGCTTGGGATGCAAGCTTCAGATAGCTTCTGCAGCTTCGACTTGAAGTAATTCCAAGCCTCCTCCAAATTCAGATTCTTGAGTTCTTCCATTAATTTATTGAAGTTAGCTCTTTTGAAATCAAAGACACTTGTTGCAGATCTATTTTTGTTTATCCTCCATTTAGTTTAAACTGAATTAACTCATAATTAATGGTACGTTTTAGTCAAGGGGAAATTTTAGTAAAAGTCATGGACAGGTCAAGGGCAGTAAACAAAAATTCACAGCCTATGACCTTTACTATATGCCCCTGACTAAATCTTCGGGGGGTGGGGGTGGCCTGGGGGCACTGTGGGTGCTGGAGGGGGCAGTGGTGCATGGCCCAGAACCCCTGCTGGGGTGAGGGGAGTTTGGTGGGGCTGGCAGGCTCCCTACCCGGCTCTGCACCTCCCTGGAAGCAACAACACCCCCCTCCCTCTGTTCCTAGGCGAAGGCGTGGGCAGTGACCTCTGCGCTCTGGCTTTGAGCCAAGCGCTGGCTCCGCAGCTGTGGGGGGCGGTGCCTGCAGGTGGAGGCAGCACGCAGAGCCCCCTGGCCACCCCTTTGCCTAAGAGCCAAGGGATGTCACCGCTTCCAGGGAGCCCCCACTGCAAGGTAGGCACCGCCCAGAACCCTCACTCCCTCCTGTGCCCCAGCCCTGAGCCCCCTCCCACACCCAAACTCCAGCTGCTGCTGGGGGAGGAGGGTGCCGTGGCCCAAGACTGCCCCAGCAGTAGCTGATGCGGCTGGCCCAGAGGCTGCCTGAGCTGCTCAGGTGGCCCCCAGGCCAGCCACTGCAGAGGTCCCAGAAAGTCACGGAATCCGTGACTTCCATGACAAACACGCAGCCTTACTCATGATCACTCGAACCAAGGTTGTTCTCTGCAACCAGTGCTTCTAGGAGGTCCTCACTACTCACTAATACCAATTCTAAAATGGCATCACCTCTTGTTGGTTTAGCAAGTGAGCTGTAGCTCATGAAAGCTCATGCTCAAATAAATTGGTTAGTCTCTAAGGTGCCACAAGTACTCCTTTTCTTTTTGCGAATACAGACTAACACGGCTGTTACTCTGAAACCTGATACTTGGTGAAGAAATCTGTCAGCTATCGCATACAGGAAAATCTGGGCCCTACTGTTATTAGTAGCACTTGTCCTCCAATCTATACCTGGGAAGTTAAAGTCTCCTATAATCATACAATTCCCAGTAGTATTTATTTCATTAAAAACATTAAAGATGTCTCTATCCATATCCAAATCGGATCCTGGTGGTCTGTAACACACCCCAAGCACTATATCAGGGGAACCTCTGGTAGCTTTCTTCCCCAATGTGATTTTGGTCCAAACAGACACTGTCTTATCCATTCTAATCTCTTTATAGTCTACCATATAATTTATATGCAATGCTACTCAACCACATTTGCCTTTATTTCTGTCTTTCCTGACCAGCACATACCCTTCAATATCTGTACTCCAGTCATGACTACTATTCCATCATGTTTCTGTTATCCCTATAATATCTGGCTTAACTTCCTGTACTAGTAGTTCTAGTTCCTCCATTTTGTTACCCAGGCTCCTTGCATTGGTGTACAAACATCTTAACTGTTGCTGCTTGACTTCACGCACTTTCGTGCCCAAGTGGGTACAGTCATTCTACTGCCAGTATCGCCTATCATTTGACTGGTATCAACACGATCCTTCCTCTTAATTTCCATTCTCCTACCCACTGCAGCTCCTTTCTTCTTTGCTGTATCCTTTCTTACTTGATTTTCCTCCCTCTCAATGTTAAAATCAGGCGTGGAGATTATATGATTATATATAGCATCTCACAATGGTCTCCCCTGAGTTTCTAGTTTAAAGCTCTTTTAATCAGTTGTGCCAACCTCCATCCCAGAAGTCTATTTCCTTCCCTACTCAGGTGGAGTCCATCCCATGAGAACTGCCTCCCAGTAGTCAAACATCCCAACATCCTCCTTATAACACCACTGCTGAGCCATCTGTTGAGCATCATAATCTTGTCTCTCCTTCATTCTCCTCCTCCAGGGAGGGGCAGAATCCCACTGAAGATCACCTGAGCCTCCATTTCCTTCAACATCTTCCCCAGCCTGGCAGAGTCTCCCTTGATATGTTCCAGCAAGAATCTAGCTGTGTGTCATTTGTTTCCACATGAAGGACAATCAATGCATTCTTTCCTGCTCCCATTAGGATCCTCTTCAGTCTCAGGTCCACATCCCGTATCTTAGCTACTGGCAGACAGCACACTCTTCTGTTCTCCAGATCAGCTCTAGCGACAGGCCTGTCTGTTCTTCTTTATAGGGAGTCCCCAATCACGTAGACCTGCCTTTTCCTGGTGATGGTGTGATTTTCTGGCTGAGAGTCCTCTTTTATTCTCCCTTGCAATCTTCTGCAAGTCATCCTGTACCCTCCTGGGGCTCTGAACTCTGGGTATGTCCATCGGCTCTTCTCTTCTTACAGGACTAGCCGCTCTTCTCTTCTTTCTTGCCCTCTCCTCCTTCAGTTACAGCCTGTCATGCCTCTTCTTCATTTTCCAACTGAGCAAACCTGTTCCTGAGCTCTATTTCTCCTTCACTAGTCAGTCTTTTCCTTTGCCTGGTTCTTGTAGTCACATGCTACCACAGACCACTTTCCTCACCCAGTAGTTTCCCCTCCGAGTTCTTTAGTCCAGCTTGCATCTGCAGGTCTTGACTTTTTCCTTCAGCCTCCTGTTGCCTTTGCAGCATCTGAGTTTCGAAGGGGCTTTGAGCAACCATAATTTCCACCTGCATCTTCAAGCCTCGGATCTTCTCCATAAAAGCGACACTTAGAATCATAGAATATCAGGGTTGGAAGGGACCTCAGGAGGTCATCTAGTCCAACCCCCTGCTCAAAGCAGGACCGATCCCCAATTAAATCATCCCAGCCAGGGCTTTGTCAAGCCTGACCTTAAAAACTTCTAAAGAAGGAGATTCCACCACCTCCCTAGGTAACACATTCCAGGGTTTCACCACCCTCCTAGTGAAAAAGTTTTTCCTAATATCCAACCTAAATCTCCCCCACTGCAACTTGAGACCATTACTCCTTGTTCTGTCATCTGCTACCACTGAGAACAGTCTAGATCCATCCTCTTTGGAACCCCCTTTCAGGTAGTTGAAAGCAGCTATCAAATCCCCCCTCATTCTTCTCTTCCGTAGACTAAACATCCCCAGTTCCCTCAGCCTCTCCTCATAAGTCATGTGTCCCAGTCCCCTAATCATTTTTGTTGCCCTCCGCTGGACTCTTTCCAATTTCTCCACATCCTTCTTGTAGTGTGGGGCCCAAAACTGGACACAGTACTCCAGATGAGGCCTCACCAGTGTCAAATAGAGGGGAACGATCACGTCCCTCGATCTGCTGGCAATGCCCCTACTTATACAGCCCAAAATGCCATTGGCCTTCTTGGCAACAAGGGCACACTGTTCACTCATATCCTGCTTCTCGTCCACTGTAACCCCTAGGTCCTTTTCTGCAGAACTGCTGCCGAGCCATTCGGTCCCTAGTCTGTAGCAGTGCATTGCATTCTTCCGTCCTAAGTGCAGGACTCTGCACTTGTCCTTGTTGAACCTCATCAGATTTCTCTTGGCCCAATCCTCCAATTTGTCTAGGTCCCTCTGTATCCTATCCCTACCCTCCAGCGTATTTACCTCTCTTCCCAGTTTAGTGTCATCTGCAAACTTGCTGAGGGTGCAATCCACACCATCCTCCAGATCATTTATGAAGATATTGAACAAAACCGGCCCCAGGACCGACCCTTGGGGCACTCCACTTGATGCCGGCTGCCAACTAGACATGGAGCCATTGATCACTAACCGTTGAGCCCGACAATCTAGCCAACTTTCTATCCACCTTAGAGTCCGTTCATCCAGCCCATACTTCTTTAACTTGCTGGCAAGAATACTGTGGGAGACAGTGTCAAAAGCTTTGCTAAAGTCAAGGAACAACACGTCCACTGCTTTCCCTTCATCCACAGAGCCAGTTATCTCATCATAGAAGGCAATTAGATTATTCAGGCATGACTTGCCCTTGGTGAATCCATGCTGACTGTTCCTGATCACTTTCCTCTCCTCTAAGTGCTTCAGAATTGATTCCTTGAGGACCTGCTCCATGATTTTTCCGGGGACTGAGGTGAGGCTGACTGGCCTGTAGTTCCCAGGATCCTCCTTCTTCCCTTTTTTAAAGATTGGCACTACATTAGCCTTTTTCCAGTCATCCGGGACTTACCCCGTTCACCATGAGTTTTCAAAGATAATGGCCAGTGGCTCTGCAATCACATCCGCCAACTCCTTTAGCACTCTCGGATGCAACGCATCCGGCCCCATGGACTTGTGCACGTCCAGCTTTTCTAAATAGTCCCGAACCACTTCTTTCTCCACAGAGGGCTGGTCACCTCCTCCCCATGCTGTGCTGCCCAGTGCAGTAGTCTGGGAGCTGACCTTGTTCGTGAAGACAGAGGCAAAAAAAGCATTGAGTACATTAGCTTTTTCCACATCCTCTGTCACTAGGTTGCCTCCCTCATTCAGTAAGGGGCCCACATTTTCCTTGACTTTCTTCTTGTTGCTAACATACCTGAAGAAACCCTTCTTGTTACTCTTAACATCTCTTGCTAGCTGCAACTCCAGGTGTGATTTGGCCTTCCTGATTTTACTCCTGCATGCCCGAGCAATATTTTTATACTCATCCCTGGTCATTTGTCCAATCTTCCACTTCTTGTAAGCTTCTTTTTTGTATTTAAGATCTGCAAGGATTTCACTGTTAAGCCAAGCCGGTCGCCTGGCATATTTACTATTCTTTCCACACATCGGGATGGTTTGTCCCTGTAACCTCAATAAGGATTCTTTAAAATACAGCCAGCTCTCCTGGACTCCTTTCCCCCTCATGTTATTCTCCCAGGGGATCTTGCCCATCAGCTCCCTGAGGGAGTCAAAGTCTGCTTTTCTGAAGTCCAGGGTCCATATTCTGCTGCTTTCCTTTCTTCCTTGTGTCAGGATCCTGAACTTGACCATCTCATGGTCACTGCCTCCCAGGTTCCCATCCACTTTTGCTTCCCCTACTAATTCTTCCCGGTTTGTGAGCAGCAGGTCAAGAAGAGCTCTGCCCCTAGTTGGTTCCTCCAGCACTTGCACCAGGAAATTGTCCCCTACATTTCCCAAAAACTTCCTGGATTGTCTGTGCACCGCTGTATTGCTCTCCCAGCAGATATCAGGGTGATTGAAGTCTCCCATGAGAACCAGGGCCTGCGATCTAGTAACTTCTGCGAGTTGCCGGAAGAAAGCCTCGTCCACCTCATCCCCCTGGTCCGGTGGTCTATAGTAGACTCCCACAATGACATCACCCTTGTTGCTCACACTTCTAAGGTTAATCCAGAGACTCTCAGGTTTTTCTGCAGTTTCATACTTGAGCTCTGAGCGGTCATACTGTTCTCTTACATACAATGCAACTCCCCCACCTTTTCTGCCCTGCCTGTCCTTCCTGAACAGCTTATATCCATCCATGACAGTACTCCAGTCATGTGAGTTATCCCACCAAATCTCTGCTATTCCAATCACATCATAATTCCTTGACTTTGCCAGGACTTCCAGTTCTCCCTGCTTGTTTCCCAGGCTTCGTGCATTTGTGTATAGGCACTTGAGATAACCCGCTGATCGCCCCTCTTTCTCAGTATGAGGCAGGAGCCCTCCCCTCTCACGCACTCCTGCTCGTGCTTCCTCCCGGTATCCCACTTCCCCACTTACCTCAGGGCTTTGGTCTCCTTCCCCCAGTGAACCTAGTTTAAAGCCCTCCTCACTAGGTTAGCCAGCCTGCTTGCGAAGATGCTCTTCCCTCTCTTCATTAGGTGGAGCCCATCTCTGCCTAGCACTCCTCCTTCTTGGAACACCATCCCATGGTCAAAGAATCCAAAGCCTTCTCTCCGACACCACCTGCGTAGCCATTCGTTGACTTCCACAATTCGACGGTTTCTACCCAGGCCTTTTCCTTCCACGGGGAGGATGGACGAGACCACCACTTGCGCCTCAAACTCCTTTATCCTTCTTCCCAGAGCCACGTAGTCCGCAGTGATCCGCTCAAGGTCATTCTTGGCAGTATCATTGGTGCCCACGTGGAGAAGCAGGAAGGGGTAGCGATCCGAGGGCCTGATGAGTCTCGGCTGTCTCTCCGTCACATCGCGAATCCTAGCTCCTGGCAAGCAGCAGACTTCTTGGTTTTCCCGGTCGGGGCGGCAGATAGATGACTCAGTCCCCCTGAGGAGAGAGTCCCCGACCACCGCCACCCGCCTCCATACACACACACACCGAAACAAAACAAGACCACTGCACCCCCACCCCAAACTCTGCTTACAAACTCTCTTGTTCACAGCTCTGTGTGCTGCACCTATGCTGCTGGAAGACTGTTTGGCTGCCTTTATAGGCCCTCTAATCAGGGAAGCCCCGCCCGCAATCAGGACTCTGCTTCTCTCACAGCACACTGCCCCCTACCAGCTTCTACAAACTGAACAAGGGAAAAAAACCTATGCAAACCAGAAAAAAACCCCACAACATCCACAAAAAACTCACTCATTGCACCTAAGGATCAGGAACTTGTTCCTCCCTTCTCCTCCAACAGAACACCCACTCAATCTCCCCTGTTTACAGCTCTGTTTGCTGCATCTGTGCCCCTGCTCCCATGCCATCTGATTAAAAGATCACAGAATTCGCAGTTTACACAATTGCACCCACTAAAGCAATTTAGGGTGGAAAGAGTTTGTTCTACCTGCATACATAAATCACAAGCAATGCTTGTACTCTACCACCCGGAAAGTGGTTTGGTTTAAAAAGAAAAAAAGAAAAAAATCATCTGGCCCGTGAAGTTTCTTCTCCATTCCAGAGAGAGCAATAAGACCTTGATCAACATTCTTCCAATTTCAGATTTGTTTTTGATACAGAACATTACACTTAATGCCTTTCCCTGGCAGATTTGTAACTGACTTGCTGCCAAATCTGTCCTAAAGAGCATGTGGGTAGTAATTTTAAAGTTTTTTTTAGTTGCCACTTTATTTGAAAGGCATAGGGGTCACTGTTGGTAAAATGTAAGATGTTTTCCTCCAAAGAGTATCCAAAAAAATACAGTTATAGAAATTAGATTGTTCTGTAGTCTGGGATAAGGTGACCAGGTAGGAAGTATGAAAAATCGGGACACTTTTTTTTGGAGGGGTGGCGGTTAGAGGGAGGTATAGTTGCCTATATAAGACAAAGCCCCTAATATCAGGAAGTCTGGTCACCCTAGTCTAGGTCAACATCTTTCAATTAAATAGCTTCTTCCTCTTTAAAAATGCTTATTGTTGTGATGATGTTGAAACACCAATGAGAGAGAGAATATCATACCTTCCGTCAACCAGCAAATCTTAAAGAAAGCATGATACATTCCTAAAGTGAATTCTCTAAAATTCCCAAAGCAATTATCTGCTTATCCAATTTTTGTTTAAAGTGGTGCCTTACTTAGGGAACTGATGGAAAGTATATTTTGATTAAAGAGCAGTTGAGGCCTCATGGAAAAATAAAAATACTCTACTGAGTAACAATTCTGCTGGCATCAAATTTATTTTCTCATTTTGGTTCTCCTTTTCTTTTCTTTTTTTTTTTAATTAAAAAGGATACTTACATGAAAACAGGATCTTTGGTGCTTTAGAGTTCTACTTTCTAGTTGCTCACCATAACCATCTGTTTGTGATATCACAATAACTTCACCCCAGTAACAAAGGGTGATGATGATGATGCAAAGGGGCCTGTGGGACCAATCTTCCTCCCATTAGAATCAATGGAAAAAGTGACTTTAATGGGAGCAGGACTGGGTCAGTGCCTTCAGCTGAGCAATATGAGTGAACCACTACTAAGCAACAAAGACCCCATTTTCATGTAAATTTTAATAATAAATAAAAGAAAGACTTAAACAGGGATATACTGATATAGTATAAACAGAAAATCTTCAAACAGATTTTATATTAGATTTCAATGGATCTTGAAAAAGATTCATATATTGAAGATGGATATTTCTAGATAACAGATCTTTTAAAAATATTAAGCACTATTGCCATATCCTTAGCTGGTGTAAATTGTCAGAGCTCCATTATTGGATCTCTGACAATTTACACCAGCTCCGGATATGGCCCACTAGGATGACTCAAATGAATTCAGTAGAGTTACACTACTCTAAGTGACAGATGAATCAGGCTTTTATCTTTGTTAAAACTCAAACAAGAAAATGTTTGCATATTTTAGTGAAGGAATATTTGATTCTTACTATTCATCTACACGGGGACACTCAGGAAAGTTAATTCGGTTGAATTTTTAACGTGGATTAGCTCAGTGGTTCTCAACCAGGGTACATCAACTCATCTAGCTGTTTACCTAGTTTTACAACAGGCTACATAAAAAGCACTAGCGAAGTCAGTAAAAGCTACAATTTCATACAGACGATGACTTCTTCATACTGATCTATATACTATACACTGAAATGTAAATACAATATTTATATTCTAATTAATTTATTTTATTATTATATGGTAAAAATGAGAAGGTAAGAAATTTTTCAGTAATAGTATGCCATGACATTTTAGTATTTTTATGTCTGATTTTGTAAGCCACTAGTTTTAAAGTGAGGTGAAATTTGTGGGTACTCAAGACAAATCAGACTCCCAAAAGAGTACAGTAGTCTGGAAAGGTTGAGAGCCACTGGATTAGTTAGCCTACATTCCAAAGTGAATTAAGATAAATGGAATTAAGGCCACTTTAATTCTGGATGAGAAAGCCAACACAGGGGCTTAATGCAGTTTAACTAATCTATTTTAAATTCACACCCTAAGTTTATTGGGATGAACTTTCCTAATTATCCCTGTGTAGACAAGATCTTAGAGAAGAGGTCCTGTAACTTTATCATCCAATTCATGTGGTTGCTTTGATCCTGCTTGAAAGACAACGAGGTTGAGGTAATATCTTTTACTGGAACAAGTTCTGTTGGTGAAAGAGACAAGTTTTCAAGCTCCACAGAGCTCTTCTTCAGATCAGAGATGTAATCAGAGTGATTACCTTTCACAGAAGTTGGTCCAGTAAAAGACATTATCTCACCCACCTTGAGTCTCTCATATCCTGGGACCAACACAGCTACAACACTGCAAACAACAACAATGGAAGATCAATCAATCAAGATCTTGTCAATCAACCAAGCAGATGACATTGCACTAGAATGTGGTCATAGCATAGAAAACAGAAGGCATATACTATGTCGTTACACTTAAATGAAAAAAAGACGCTGTCAAACTATTTATTTGTAAGATGCAAGTCAGTCATTAAATATAGAAAGCAGGTTCTGTTACTAAATCAAATCCGCTTTTACCTGCTAAAAAACCAGAACTGATACATTTATGCCCAAGACTAAGTACGATGTGATGATGCATTACTTCACATATGAAACAAGTGTCTGGAAATCCATATTTGACATTAAACACTATGCATGAAGAACTCTATTAGGGCATACGTTGTGTATTTTAAGCCACATACAGTTATGCTTGGTAGCTGAAATTCAGTATGTTTTGATTAAGAATGTGAACACATAAAAGTAAAGATTTCAGAGGAAGTGTCACAGCAGCTGTAACTCAGCTATGCTGTGCATACAGTTTATAACATTTCCACCACTATTCAACACATATTTCTGCATAAGGCAAGGAGAAAAGGTGTACTTTGAAGCACAATCTGAAGGCTGACAAATTCAGACTGTTACAGAGAAGGAGAAAGTGAATTCCAAAGGACCACAGACTTCACAAGCTGCCATATGGAATCATAACATTTTTTTTATAATCACATTTGGGTGGAAAAGCAGCATGAGAAATTTAAGTCCAAAGAGTAATTTTGTTCCATAAAGTCAAAAGCATCTATAAAATACAATTCTATAATGTAGACTGATTCCTGAATAGGATTTCTACTTTGTAGCTATTAATACTACTATAAAATTTCAATATCAATTGCTTCCCCAAAAACTCCTTCTCTGCCAGTTTTGAAACTGACATCCCAACAGGTAGTAAAGTGGATTTGAAAGAACAAGCAATGATATATTATTTGCACACATTTGGTAAGAAACTTTAACTATCTCTATTTTGAGCTTTATTCATTGAACCTGTTGGCACCTGGCTGAAAAAAATCTTGGACAGCCGAATCAATCCATTTTGCAGTGAAAATAAGCCCTTCAGTGATTGACAAGCCAGATACTACAGATGAAAATAGGCATGGCAATAACAGTCCTTTTTAATTTGACCAAAGATCCATGTATAAATGTTTGTTTAAAAATGTCAACAGGTTCTCAGGTTTCAGAGTGGCAGCCGTGTTAGTTGGTATCAGCAAAAAAAACTGAGGAGTATTTGTGGCACCTTAGAGAGACTAACAAATTTATTTGGGGATAAGCTTTTGTGGGCTAAAACCCACTTCATCGGATGCATGCAGTGGAAAATACAGTAGGAAGATATATACACACACACACACCCCATGAAAAAATGGGTGTTGCCACACCAACTGTAACAAGACCAGTTAATTAAGGTGGGCTATTATCAGCAGGAGAAAAAAAAACCCTTTTGTAGTGATAATCAGGATGGCCCATTTCAAACAGTTGACAAGAAGGTGAGAGTAACAGTGGGGGGGGCGGGGGGAGAAATTAGCATGGGGAAATAGATTTTACTTTGCGTAATGACCCACCCGTACCCAGTCTTTTTTCAAGCCTAATTTAATGGTGTCCAGTTTGCAAATTAATTCCAATTGTGCAGTCTCTCGGAGTCTGTTTTTGACTTTTTTTGTTGGAGAATTGCAACTTTTAGGTCTGAAATTGAGTGACCAGGGAGGTTGAAGTGTTCTTCGACTGGTTTTTGAATGTTATAATTCTTGATGTCTGATTTGTGTCCATTTATTCTTTTGAGTAGTGATTGTCCAGTTTGGCCAATGTACATGAAAGAGGGGCATTGTTGGCACATGATGGCATATATCATATTGGTAGATGTGCAGGTGAACGAGCCTCTTCTGGTGTGGCTGATGTGATTAGGTCCTATGACTGTGTCCCTTGAATAGATATGTGGGCACAGTTGGCAACGGGCTTTGTTGCAAGGATAGGTTCCTGGGTTAGTGGTTCTGTTCTGTGGTTGCTGGTGAGTATTTGCTTCAGGTTGAGGGGTTGTCTGTAAGTGAGGACTGGCTTGTCTCCCAAGATCTGTGAGAGCGAGGGATCGTGCTTCAGGACAGGTTGTAAATCCTTGATGATGTGCTGGAGAGGTTTAAGTTGGGGGCTGAAGGTGATGGCTCGTGGCATTCTCTTACTTTCTTTGTTGGGCCTGTCCTGGAGTAGGTAACTTCTAGGTATTCTTCTGGCTCTGTCAATCTTCACTTCAGCAGGTGGGTATTGTAGTTTTAAGAATGCTTGATAGAGATCTTGTAGGTGTTTGTCTCTGTCTGAGGGGCTGGAGCAAATGCGGTTGTGTCTTACACCTTGGCTGTAGACAATGCATCGTGTGATGTGGTCTGGATGAAAGCTGGAGGCATGTAGGTAAGTATAGCGGTCAGTAGGTTTCCAGTATTGGGTGGTGTTTATGTGGCCATCGCTTATTAGCACCGTAGTGTCCAGGAAGTGGATCTCTTGTGTGGACTGGTCCAGGCTGAGGTTGATGGTGGGATGGAAATTGTTGAAATCATGGTGGAATTCCTCAAGGGCTTCTTTTCCATGCGTCCAGATGATGAAGATGTCATCAATGTAGCGCAAGTAGAGTAGGGACGTTAGGGGACGAGAGCTGAGGAAGCGTTGTTTTAAGTCAGCCATAAAAATATTGACATACTGTGGGGTCATGCGGGTACCCATAGCAGTGCTGCTGACTTGAAGGTATACATTGTCCCCAAATGTGAAATAGTTGTGGATGAGGACAAAGTCACAAAGTTCAGCCACCAGGTTTGCCGTGACATTGTCGGGGATACTGTTCCTGATGGCTTGTAGTCCATCTTTGTGTGGAATGTTGGTGTAGAGGGCTTCTACATCAATAGTGACCAGGATGGTGTTTTCTGGAAAATCACCAATGGATTGTAGTTTCCTCAGGAAGTCAGTGGTTTCTCAAATATAGCTAGGAGTGCTGGTAGCGTAGGGCCTGAGGATGGAGTCTACATATCCAGACAATCCTGCTGTCAGGGTGCCAATGCCTGAGATGATGGGGCATCCAAGATTTCCAGGTTTATGGATCTTGCGTAGCAGATAGAATACCCCTGCTTGGGGCTCTGGGGATGTGTCTGTGCAGATTTGTTCCTGTGCTTTTTCAGGGAGTTTCTTGAGCAAATGGTGTAGTTTCTTTTGGTAACCCTCAGTGGGATCAGAGGGTAATGGCTTGTAGAAAGTGATGTTGGAGAGCTGCCTAGCAGCCTCTTGTTCATATTCCAACCTATTCATGATGACGACAGCACCTCCTTTGTCAGCCTTTTTGATTATGATGTCAGAGTTGTTCCTGAGACTGTGGATGGCGTTGTGTTCTGCACGGCTGAGGTTATGGGGCAAGTGATGCTGCTTTTCCACAATTTCAGCCCGTGCATGTCAGCGGAAGCATGCTATGTAGAAGTCCAGTCTGTTGTTCCGACCTTCAGGAGGAGTCCACTCAGAATCCTTCTTTTTGTAGTGTAGGTTCTCAGTGATTTCACAAAATGCTTGTGGAACAAGATTCACATTGACTATTCTAGCATAGGCTCAGGCAAACCAGTTGTTTTTGCAGCCACACAGAATTAGCTTCTAAGCTAACCTCCAAGGGCTATTACTCCTGAGGGAATTCTGTGCCAAAGAATTAAAAATTCTGCAAACAACATTTTAAAATTCTGCATATTTTATTTGTCAATAAATAAATGTGGAGGCTCCAACATGGCAGTGGGGAGCACAGGCCACTGGCTGCATGGAGGTGCGAAATCATCCTACAGCCTCTTGGCACCCCACCCCCCTGGAACACTGTCTCAGCAGTGAAGCTGCACCCTACCCTGACACAGTACAAGGGCCAGGACTGCCCCAGAAACACCCCAGGGCCCTGCACCTCCATGCCATGCTCACCAAGATAGCCAGAGGGACAGTCTCACATGCATGCCAAGCCCTGGCCCCTGATCCAAGTGTAGACCAGGCAGGCTCAGCCTGGCAGGATCCAAATGTGGAGGGGCTTCGTATGGGGGAATCCAGCTGTGGCGTGAGAGAGTTCTGTGTGGGGCAATCTGCGTGCAGGTGGCTTGGTGTGGGGTCCGGGAGCAGGAGGGATCTGGATGCACCAAGGCTCTTGTAGGGCTCCAGGTGCAGGGGAATGAGACTCTGCAGCGGGGTTCCGGTGAAGGTGGTTGGGGCTCAGCGGGGGATCCGGGGGCTCAGCGGGGGGGTGCTGGGAGAGAGAGGCTTAGTTGGGGAGGGTCAAGGTACTGGGGCTCATCAGGGTGGCAGTCCAAGTTTGGAGGGCTCATCGGGGTGGTCCAAGTGCAGGGCAGGTGGGGCTCATCAGAGTGAGGGTTTGAGTTTCAGGGGCTCAGTGGTGAGTTATCCAGATGGAGGGGTGGGGGTCTGGATGCAGGGGGAGCAGGGCACAATGCGGGGGGAGGGATCTGGGTGCAGGGGGGTTCAGATGCAGGGGGGAGGAGCTCAGCCAGGGTATGGATGAGGGTTCTGGTGCAGAATGCTCAGTGGGGGTGGTGGTTCTGTGTATTGGGGGGGAGGGGGATCCAGCTGCACAGGGGTTGGGCAGATGGGGGAACAGCTCCCCATACAGTGAGCCCTCCCCCCCATGGCTGAGGAGTGATGGGGGCACGAAGTGAGGGGAGGCGGAGCTTCCTGCAGCCAGGGGAGGTTTCTAGGTGTGGGTCTAATCTGGCCCCAGCCCTAACCACTCCTTGCAGAGGAATAAGACCCATCCTCCCCTGCCCAGCCAGGACTAGCAGCCAAGCCCACTGCAGGGCAGGAAGCACCAGCCTGGGTGTCCCCAGACCACCCCAACCCATGGTGATTTCTCTCTCCGACAGCTCCTCCACGTGCCTGAAACGACACACCAACACTGCTGGGGAGGGGAGCATGACCGCTCTTGTGGATTCCCTTTGCTTTTCCGTCAGAAAGTCATTTTTCTGTGGGGAAGCAAAGAAATCTGTGGGGGAAATAAATTCTGCGCACGTGCAGCGGTACAGAATTCCCCCAGGAGTAGGAGATGGATATTGTGACAGACAATAGAAATTCCAGATTTTTCTACTAAGGTGTCCCCCAGCATTCTGAGAGCCTTTTAAAATGTCTCCAGCTACTTCTTTTGAATTCATCCTTGAATATCACTTCTATGCTGAATACACTCAATCTGTATTACTCATCACTGTTTTTCCCCTTTTCTTAGTTTCTCTCTCTTTGTCTTGTCATCTTCTTATTCTGTAGAACTTCCTTCATATATTATATCCACACGGTATTCTATCCATAAGAACTGCCTCATCCAAATTGCCATCTGCTCTCTGCCTCCTCAATTTAAATCTGAACTTCACCTCAAATCTTCAGAACTCAGATGTTCAACTTGACCTTGAACTCACTTGTTTTCTACCTTCCCCAGATCGCCTACATTGGAAACAAACTGTCTTGACCATTCTTCAGCCAAAACTCCTCTGCTTTCATCTGCTCTTCCTAAGTAATATAAACTCTTTCTTTATGGTCCACCTAAAACACAATTTTTTGAAATTCAATTTGTCCAAATGCAGCTCCTCATGTATGCACCTGCCTGGAGACAGTAACACATCACTCAGTCTCAGATACCTGTATTGGATGCCTGTTCACTTCAGAATACAGAACAAAATCTCTTTCCTAATCTTCAGATCCTCCACATACTTCCCCTGAATCCCCTTCACCAATTCCCTGTGTTCCCCTAATGCCAGACTTCTACACTGAAGGAAATAAACACGTTCACATATAGGAACCTTGAAACAGGATCCCTGTTACGCTGTGACCAACTGACGATCCCCTCTGGTTAATGCCTCCTTATCTCTCTCTAAAAACTACCAATGTCTTCTCCCTGAAGCTTGGCCACTATGCCCCCATCACCTTCCTAGCACATTTTCAGGTACAAACAACAGTACATTATTTTCACACACTAAGTAAAACATTAACAATCTGCTTTATCCACGTCAATTTTGACCTAGTTAATCTCTGTGGTTTATCTACCTTATAAAATGGACCAGATAAGCTCTTTCAACATGGTTTTACTGCCCAAATGTATATAAAATAATGTCTAACCTACTATACAATAGATTAGATTATAAAAATACGTCTTACCCAAGGACACATTTCCAATATACTATAACCATAACACACAGTACAGAATTACTCACTAATGTTATTTCCTAAATAACAGAATTAGAAGTACAAACGTACAATTTCTAGGCAGTATCTGGTTTACAATGGCGCCATGGAACTGGGCCCATGCTCCGAAGGGGCCCCGACCTGCTCTACTTCTACTGCGCCCTGAGACCTCACCAGCCCACTGGCTCTCCGCTGCCCACCACTTGCTTCTCTCAGCCAGCTAGCCAGATACGGGCTCCTCTCCGCCCCCTGGCCTCACCTGCCAGCTCCTTAATACATATTATATAAAATATTACATACATATGCATGCTTTTTCTAAAGACTCATTCAAAACATCTTTCAAAAACCATTTACACTTACCTATAGCATTCAGGAGGCACAATGTCAATGTTAAAGTTAAGCTTAAGTCTCTAATGTTAGATGCACAACTACTACATTTGTTCAAGTAAGTCAGGACTATTCGGTTTGCACATACACATCTGTCAATTGAACATCAAGATAATATATGGCAAACAATGGGGGACTCTCTCTGGTAATAAACTCTATGCTTGATTATAGCTATTTGCAGGGTCCTACAATGCACATGTAAATTCAGACCACAATCCCTGTTCAGCAAAGCACTTAGGCATATGCTTAACTTTAAGCACATGCTAATGTCCCCACTGAAATTAATGGGACTTAATCACACACTTAACTTTAACCACATGCTTAAGTATTTTCCTTAGAAACCAAGTGAAAATTTCCCCCCAAAAAGGTAATCATCATTTATTTATTTAATTTTGGGGGGCAAATTTTCCAGTTTACATGTTAAATGGCTTTAGTCACGTCACAACAATATTTTATACAAGTGCTTTTTACCAACACAAATGTTTGTTTTGAAACATTTGTTACCTGAATTTTTCATGGATTCAAGAATCACTGAATTTTAAATTCCTGATAAAGGCAGGTTAGTGTGAGTACCATCATGTTTGGTTGCACTACAGAACTGGGATCTGATTCTAATCTGATTTACACAAATTTAACACCCATTGGCTTCAGTGGAGTTACTCCTTATTCACAGTGATGTAGGTGAGAGCAGAATCAGGCCTCTTGAATTCATCAGATTGTAAATGTGGCACTGAAAGTACATTAGATTTCCAGACAGGAAAAACATTGCTTGGGCCTTGAACAAAAGCCCATGGATTATTTGAATACTAAATTTACATTAGTCATTAGATCTGTGGTTAAAACAGTCATCTCTCTATAAATTTCCTCCCACCCCCTCAAAATAAGTAAAAAATAAATGTTAAAATTAATATCTATTAAAGTTTCTTTATACTTCTCATGTAAACTTCTGATTTTGAGACCATGCCACCAAGACATAGGCTTGCCAAAATTATTTCAAGAAATATGTTTAGCTAACCTTTGGGCTGGCACCTTATTCTGGCTATTCTCTGCCTTAAGACGTAGAAAGCTGCAAAACAAATGTCCAAAAAAAGAAATTCCAGCTTTTTTTTTTCTGTAAGGAAGATGGACTTGGCTTGGGTTTTTATCAGCTTGCTACATTCCTGGAGACTTACACACATTTAACAGTCAAAGCTTCTCTGAAATAAAAAAAAATTCTGGGACATATTTAAAAATGGAAACACCTTACTATTTTGTTATGAGATTTAACAAATACATTATGTGATATAAAAGTGATGACAATTAATGATGTTATGCTATTCTTATTCAGTCAATGAGCTCCAATTTGGCAAAGTATAATAGCCACTTCATCCAGCTGTAAAAATTATCTTATTTCAGGGTTCAAAGTTCAGTGTTTTCAATAACAGAACATAAACATGGTTTTCTTAAAGAAACAGTATCCTTTCATTTAAATATACAAGCTCATGTAGATTTTCCAATATAGCCAACATAAAAAGAGTTAGCATCTGGATACTAACTTTTGTGTAATTAAAATAATGTGCACTTTAAGTATCGGAACAGCTGTCACCAATAAAGATGCTGACATATAAATTGCTGGTCATCTTTACAGTGTTTAAATTTTGATTGTCATCTGAATTAAATACTTAGCAACCTTTTCTACTCTTATTAACATATGTAATTAAATAACCTAAAACAAAATAAAATCCAAACACCAGATTTGTGTTTCCCAGTTCAAATATTTGCAAATAAAATGGACGGTCAGTTACATTAAGTAGCTGAGATTGGTACATTATGTTAATTTACTATAAGAGCCTGAAACTTACAGTTCTTGGTTTTCTAGCATCACAGAATGTGATTCTGATTTCACCTACACTAGTTACATCAATGTAAAACCAGGGAGAGAAAGAATAATAAGTCCCTAAAGTTCTGTTCCAAAGCCCATTGAAGTCAGTGGAAGGATTTCCATCAATTTTGGAACAGGCCCTAAGTGTAACATTTAAGTGCTACAAGAGAAAAATCTAAATAGCCAAACCACACTACTGGAAAAAAACAGATTACAAAATTCTTGTATTTTGCAGGTGGAATGGGTGCAATCTGAGAGAGGAGGATACTGTTTCTTTAACACCACTTAAAATATTTTCTGATATTTTAAAACAATATGCTTTTGAACTGAAAAACGTAATTGAATAAAAATAGCAAAACCACAGTATTGTTTTACATAGCAATATTAAAGCAGTAGTGCAGTTCTGTATACAAATGTCTGTTCTTTTTTTAGAATATTTAAAGATGCACAAAAAACTTGTTTCTTTACAAAAAAAATAGATATGTATAAAATAGATATATATCAATATATTGCGTATGTGCAAATCTAGTAAATTATACCAGATTAAATTAGGCCCCAATCATGCAGTCATTGAAGTCAATGTCAAAAATCCTACTGATTTTAATGGGCCCTCTAGGAAACAGCCAATCTGTCTCAACTCAGTATTTCCAAGGCTCATTAGCGACACAAAGCATGGTTTTGCTTTTAGTTGAGATTAGTGCATTTTAGACCATACAGAATTGCATTTCCATTTAAAGCATTGTTATGCCCAGAATACAGGAATCCTAAACAATGAGGCCTATTCTCCCATCAATGCATGAAGGGATTTATATGGGTAACTCCCATCAATGCTAATGAGAGCTACAAAAAACTCCATGCAGGCATCAATGAGAGTATAAACCCTTGTGTTTTCAGTTCTCTTTAAAATGTTTATCAATATATTACACAATTTAGAAAAATATTTATTTTATCTCATAAAGACAAGAGCAGCAGCAGCAGCATCTACCATATAGCTTCTCCGCAGCTATTGTGAGAAGGCAGCATCATGCAAAATTTCCAGCAAAGCACTTGGTTACTTCTACAATTCTAGCACCCTCTGTGTATACTTGTGAAAGCCCCACTCCTTGGTGTTGGTAATATGACAGCTCTGTGATAGTGCATTTTACTATGATTGGCTAAAACTACCAAGCCACTTCTGCATTACTGAAGCTGGTTTGTGTAGTCTTATACAGTACTTTTACCAATGGGATGAGTATTGAATTGTTTAATTCCTTTGACTGCCCTGCACCTATGCCATTAAAACATAATCACAATTACTTCAGTGGAAGATGGTAGGAAATTTGATCATTGGCCTATTTTTGTTAAGATTTCTTTATAAGATGCTCAGTTACCTCAATGGTGGAAGATGACAGATAGATGCTATTTTAAGTACACCCACCGTTATTAAAGACTTCTCAGGACATCTCACATAGACTTTGTTATTGCTAAGGAGAGTTCCATTGTTGGATGGCTGTTGGATGGTAATAAATTGTATCACTATTTAAAAAAATCTACAGTAAGAATTTTATTTCAGTTAAACACTTCCTACTGATATGCCACTTCTAACTTTCTGTCCAATGGCATTATGTATTTGAAGAGATGGCAATATCCTCAGGTGGTATAAATTGGTACAGCTCCATTGACTTCAGTAGAGCTGTACCAGTTCATACCAGCTGAGGAGCTGACAGAATAGCTACCACCAATTTTTTTCAGCTGAGGATTTAGCCTTCATATTTGCACATATTTGAATGTAGGAAGATTTCTTCTTACCACCGTCCCTAGCAAAGGAGTTGTCCAATCTGCATTCAAAATGAAACTTCAAATTGCTTTTTATAGCTATTCTTTCAAAAGATTTACATTTTGGTTTCTACTTTATCTTAATAAAGTTTCTCATTCTCAAAACCTTATTTACTAAAAGAAGTTTATATCTTGGCTGTTATACTTCAACTACAATTTCAGACAATTTAAAATGGAAGACAAATGTTCACTGGGTAACGCACAGCATGAATGTTTAGCGTAGCTTAACTATGTAAAACTGGCATACAAATGAGCTGCAAATAGGCATGCAGGCAGGTCCAAAGCAGGTGCATCTTACATAAGAAATATATGGACATATAGAAACAATCTTGTTTCTGTGGTTCTTTCAGTGGCCATACATTTGTAATCTGAATAGAATCTAGGTTCTTGTTTAGCAACATAGAAGTGAATAATTCAGTCAAATGGACCAATAAGTCAAACAAAGAATACCTGCTCCTATGAGGAACTCAGATTATTGCTTAGATAAAGTAATGCGCGTGGGGGGCGAAACCTCAAACAAACCACACTGAATTGTTGGCAGGTACAGAACTGCCACTCTCATGCTGAAAAATCAAGAGGGTGTTTCATGGGCCATATAATTTCTATTATAAGGCGCTGCATTGAAACAATATCTTTTTCATCCTGTACCTTAGCTATCTGTTATGCTAAACCCCAGACTAATCCTCTTCAGTATACAGTAATGTTGGATCCATCATTTATAAATGTCATCTAGCCGGTTAACATATTCCTCAGCATGGTTGAGCCAGATCCTTGGCTAGTGTAAATCAGCACAGCTTCACAGACTTCAGTGAAGCTTTGCTGATTTATACCAACATCTGGCCCAATAGAGACATTTGCAAGTTTAGACCTGGATTGTCCTCTTGTATAGAAATATCCAGGGGAGGCAACCCTGGTGAGAAGACAACTACCTTCATAGGGTAGTCTCTGAGCCATTCCATCAGAGGAGTGCAGTTTCTCCCACCAGAGGACTGCCCTCAAGCTCTGTGGATATCCTAGAATACACAGAGGCCAGGACTGGTCAGAAAGAGGCTTATCACCAGCTCTGGGACTCTCAGTGCCCCGTCAGCTCACTGGCAGGGAAGCTCCATTGGAGATAGGCTACCAGGATTCCCTTGAGCTGTTGCCGCCTCTGGAATCTCCTTCTGCCCAGGAGTTTCCTATCATAGATATGGAGGCTGAACAATTCAAGCAGTCTGAGGCTGCATTAACTTATATATATATATTTTCCTACTGTGTTTTCCACTGCATGCATCCAATGAAGTGGGTTTTAGCCCACGAAAGCTTATGCGCAAATAAATTTGTTGGTCTCTAGAGTGCCACAAGTACTCCTGTTCTTTTTTGCAGATACAAACTAACATGGCTGCTACTCTGAAACCTGTCATATTTTTAAGAATCCATATCTTGCACTTGCTGCAGACACAATACTACTACATAAGTAAGAGTTGCACAACTGGGAATTTATGAAATAATTTCAGTTTTGGACTTTAAAGATGCAAAAAGCAAACTAAAGCTGAAATGCTACAGATCACGCCACATGGACCAATCGCTGTGTACACTCACAGGCCCACTGAAATCAAGGGAGCTCCAAACAACTGCAATGATCTGCCTGTGCAAGGCAATTTGCAGGATCAGGGCCTCAATAGCTGAATGTCTCCATTTTTATTAATATATAAAGATAAACTACCAATTAAATTATTATATTGGTTTTAAAAGTTTCAGTCACTTCAAACTTAGGCCTGTATGCCAGGTTTAATCCACAAGCCAAATCTCCACATCAGACCTATAAATGCCAGAAACACTGTTTGATCCTTCACTGTATTAAATAAGAATTATTTTTAAAAGTCTCTAAAATTAGGCTCCTAAATCCCCCTGGGTCAATTTTGCGAGTGCTGAGCACATACAAGTCTCTTTGTAATCATCTGGAGCTGCAGGTGATCAGTGCCTTTGAAAATCTTGCTATTTTTATTTAGGAACCCCAATATGGACTTAGATAGCTAACTTGAATTTGTGCTGGTGTTCACAAACTGATTCTGGGAAAACATCAGAGGCATAATCCAAAATGCTTGGGAGCTCTTTCAATTATTTCTTTAGAGGATGTTACACAACTGAATGTGCCAGTTTTGGAAGGAGAGTTTGGGAGTATCATCATAATGTTTAGCATAGGTCTTTATCTCCTTTCTAACAATGAGGCAGGTTATTTTTACTGAAATGGTACAGATGTGAGGGGCCCAAGTTAGTGGTGATGTTCAAGGCATTGCAAATTCACTAACCGTCAAGTAGACTAATGCATACCTGCTTATCTATGTGTAACAATCTAAGTTTGTGCAATTTACAAACTGAGGCACTAGAAGGTGAAAAAAAGATGTAAATTAAAGCAAGAACCAACTTCTTCCCCCACCTGTTTATTATTATTCCTACTCTCCTGTCTGATGGCTACAAATTACCTCACCTTCCATTCCCTGACACTAATTTAGCCTCAGTAGGCCAAATTCAGAGGTGATGAGTGCGGGAAGTATAAATTACATCTTGGTAAGTAGGTGCGAGTCTGTGTTAGTCTAGAGAAGTAAGGAAGTCTAAGCCAGTGTAGAAGGAGTATTAAATGGTAAAATATGCACATTAGAGAGGTCATAAGAAGGCATAAGTTATCTAGGGTGACTAGATGTCCTGTTTTTAAAGGGACAGTCCCATATTTAAGCCCTCCTGCAGGAGTCCCAGTTTTTTTTCTTAAAAACGGGCACATTGTCCTGTATTTTCTGTCTCCCACCCTCCGCATCAGTACTGGTGGGTCCTGCTGCTGGGAAGATCCCTGCTTGCCAGCCGCCCTCCCACCAGTGGTGAGAGTGGGGGTCTAGTGGCTGACAATGGAGTTGGGTGTGCAAGGCTGATGGTGGGGTAAAGATGCAGCACACGGGGCTGGCCGCTCCCCGCTCTGGTCCATCAGCACAGCCCCCACTGCATGCCACCTCTCAGCCAGTAGGACCGTGCCCCCTCCCCGCAACCTGTTTCCAGCCGGCACTGGCTGCGCCCTGAGAGCTGTAGTGGCTGGTGAGTGGGGGAGGCGCCATGCAGCAGCCAGTTATATATCACCTCTGCTGCCCACCCATCAGCCCTTTACGTGCTCCACCTCTCAATGTCCCCTCCCTGCTTTGCTTCTTCACTGCTCCCTTCCCCCCCAATCTGCTGCTCCTCCATATCCCCACCAGCGGGACATAGCCTGCTCCCAATGCTGTGTGGGGAACCAGCCCCTGGTCGGAGTGCTCAGCTCACCAACAGCCTGGCCGGCAGACTCCTTCGTTCCCCCACTGCCTCTGGCTGGGCTGGCACCCTGGGAAAGCCCAAGACCCTCGTGCCCGGGGGCACTGGCCTGGAGGAGCCAAGCCCTGCATGTGCCAAACCCCCGCACAGCGCTGGCACGGGAAAGCCTCTCTGCCCCTCAGCTAAGTTATGGAGTGGCAGGGGAATGGAGAGGAAGCGATTTCCAGCCTGTTCAAGCCCCAGACTTACAGTCTCCACAGCAGCCTCTCCACTCCCTACCCCTCCGCCCTGAGTCCTGCCGCCAGGGAGCGTGGGGCTTCTCTGTCCCCTAGGCACCCTCCCCTGCTGAGCCACCCTCTGGCTGGACTGAAAGGAGGTGGGTAGTGGAGCACCTACAGGGACACAGCTCGAAGAATGTCAGTTACTGCACAAGGTGGGTAACCACCTCTTCTCCTTCGAGAGATGTCCCTGTGTGTGGTCCACTCCAGATGACTGAAAAGCAGTATCTCTTAGAATGGTCAGGATTTTGGATCTGGTAAGAAAGCTGTTAAGACAGCTCGACCCAGTCGGGTGTCCGATGATGGACCCTGAGTGAGAGTGTAAAGTTTAGTAAACGTAAGGCCTGACGCCCAAGTGGCCACCGTGCATATGTAGGAAAGCAGGACGTTGCAGAAAAATGCTACGGAAGTGGACACGGGTCTAGTAGAGTGTGCCTTGATTGCAGCAGGAGGTTGGACTCGCTTCAGCTGGTAACAAACTTATGCAGTCTGATATCCATTTGGATAGTCTCTGGGTGGAGATCCCTTTGCCCTGAGATCATTGAGTGATAGCTATAAAGAGCCTAAGGATCTGTCTAAATGGCTTCGTTCTGTCAAGGTAGAAGGATAATGCTCTACGAATGCCAAGCGCGTGCATTGCTGCCTCAAATGCATTAGCATGTGGTTTTGGGAAGAATGTTGGAAGGTGAATAGGTTTATTTAGGTGAAGGGACGAATGCACCTTAGGAAGGAATTTAGGATGTATACGAAATGTAACTGTCTCTGAAGAAGGCAGTATACGGAGGTTCGGCCATCAGCACTCCAAGTTCCCCCATGCAGCTGGTGGATGTAATTGCTACTCACTCACTTTTCATGGATAGGTGTAAAAGGGAGTAGGTAGCCAAGGGTTCAAAGGTTGTATATCAAAGCTGTGAGGGCCAGGTGTAGGTCCCATGGCTCAGCCGGTGGTCTTATATCTGGGTAGAGCATTTGGATACCTTTGAGGAATCTTTTGGCGACAGGATGGGCAAAAAAACAGTAGCATTATCTACCTTGTGGTGGAATGTTGTGATTGCCTCTAGGTGAACCTTTACTGAGCTAAGAGAAAGCCCAGCTACTTCGAGTTCTAGAAGGTAGTTTAGAATCAGTGGAAGAGGGGTGGAAGCCGGAGGGGTGTATCTGGCAGAACACCAAGTGCTGAACCTTTTCCATTTCTGCAGATAGGTAGTGAGCGTGGAGTGTATCCTGCTGTGTAATAAAACTGCCTGGACTTGTACTGAGCATGCTAGTTCCTCATTAGAGAACCACTGAGTAGCCATGCTTTGAGGTGGAGCATCGCTATATTGGGGTGATATAACTGGCCCCTGTGTTGTGATAGTAGGTTGGGAAGTGGGGGAAGCGAGATCAGGACAAAGCAGTACCATGGTTGCCTGGGCCATGTCGTAGCAATTAGAATGGCCTGGAACCTGTCTGTCCTTATTTTCTGTACCACTCTATTTAGCAGAGGTATTGGTGGGAATGCATACAGCAGAGTGTCGTGCCAAGTGATCTTGAATGCGTATTCCAGAGAATGCTTTCCCAGTCCTGCTCTGGAACAGAATGTTGGACATTTTTTGTTGATTGTAATTGTGAAGAGATCCAGCTGGGGATAGCCCTAGCTCTGGAAAATGTTGTGTAGAATGGTGTCGTTTAGCTCCCAGTCATGATAGAGGGGGAAGGATCGACTGAGCTCATCCACTGTGGTGTTTGGAGAACCTGGGGAGATGTGAGGCTGAGATGTGAATATTGTGTTGGAGGCACCAGTTCCAAAGTTTTATAGCCTCGGTTGCACAGGGATTGAGCTCCCCCTTGTCTGTTTATGTAAAACATGCATGAGATATCATCGGTCATGACTCTGATCATGTGGTCCTTGATGAGGGGAAGAAAATGGAGGCAGGCATTGCGGACAGCTCAGAGCTCTAGGAGGTCTATATGAAGCATTGTTTCTGTAGAAAACCAGAGACCCTGAGTCGGCGTGAGATGGTCCATGTGTGCTCCGCAGCCGGTGAGGGATGCATCTGTCATGATGATCCTGCCGGAAGGGACCCCAAAACACAGGTTGAGAGAAAGGGTCCACCATATGAGCGAATCTTTGACTTTTGAGGGCATAGTTAGCAGTCTGCTTAGTCTATGCATGTTGGGTTTGTAGACTGGCTAACCAGCCAGTCCTGTAGGCATCGCACGCAGGCGTGCGTTTATGATGATTAATGTGCATGCGACCATGTGGCCTAACAGTTCTAGGCAGTCTCGAGTGGTGACTTGTGGGCTTCTCTGTACGCTCACAATTAGGTTACTCAGTGTGTGAAATCTGTCCTTTGGAAGTGATGCGAGAGCTGTGGTGGAATCAAGGTGGGCTCCTATGAAGTCTAGTTGCTGGGTAGGATGTAAAGTAGATTTATTTATGTTTATCTGCAGGCCAAGGCTGTGGAAGCAATGTATGGTTCTGTGGTCCCTCGAATGGCTTCCGAGCAGGTATGAGACTTCAGGAGACAGTCATCCAGGTAAGGAAAAATAATGATTCCCTTTTTTCTAGGTGTGCTAGAATTTTGGAAAAAACTCAGGGAGCAGTTGAAAGGCCAAAGGGCAAAACCCTGTACTGGTAATGATCCAAGCCCAACACAAATCTGAGAAAGAGTCTGTGGGCATGGTGTACAGTAACATGAAAATATGCATCCTGCAGGTCGAGGGCTGAAAACCAATGTCCTGTCTCCAACGCCGGAATGACTGTTGACAGTGTAACCATCCTGAGTTTTTGTTTCTTGACAAACCTGTTTAGTTATTGAAGATCAAGAATAGGTCGCCATCCCCCCACTTTTCTTTTCGATCAAGAAATAGCGGGAATAAAATCCCTTCCCCTGGTGTTGAGCGGGTACCCTCTCCACTGCTCCTAGTTATAGAAGATGGTGCACCTCTTGACAGAACAAGTGTTCGTGAAAGGGGTCCCTGAAGAGGGACGGGGAGGGAGGGCATGATATAGCCCGATCGGATGATTTCTAGGACCCATTTGCCTGTAGTGATAGCTTCCCAGTTGGTGAGGAATGGGAGCAGATGGTGTCCAAAAGGATGGATGGTTGCAGTAGGCGCTGGAGTGCATGGGAGGTCTTCTATACCCTTGACCAAGGCTTCAAATCTGCTTGTTTGGTGGAGGGGGTTGAGATGCTGTGGATGGTGGGGGGCGTCATTGTTGGGTTCTTCGTTTTTGCTGCAAATAGCTTCTCGCCATCGAAAGGAAGATCTTTGACAGTGTTCTGTATCTCCCGTGGGAAGGAGGAGCAGCTGAACCATGAGGCTCACCACATGACAGTGGCTGTGCTGTTGGTCTGGCGGCCGTGTCAGCAGCATCAACGGTGGCCTGAAGAGCCGTATGGGATATCATCTGTCCCTCAGAGACCATGACTTTAAATTGTTGCTGCTTGCCCTCAGGAATGTCATTAATAAATTCCATGAATTTAGCATAGTTCCTGTGGTCATACTTTGCTAATAGAGCCTTATAATTTGCCACCCTAAATTGTAAGGTGGAAGATGAATACACTTCATGGCCAAATAAGTCCATCCTCTTGCTATCCTTATCAGATGGGGTAGACCAGAAATATTGCTGTTTATTTTTCTAGTTGGCCGCCTCAACCACCAACGAATTGGGCAACAGGTGTGTAAAGAGAAACACAGAACCTTTGGAGGGGATGTACTATTTGCAGTCTGCTCTCCTGCGGGTTGGGGATATAGTGGCCGGGGTCTGCCATATGGTTTTAGCTGGTTCCATGATGGCCCCATTGATCGACAATGCTATTTTGGAAGACGCGGTGAGTTGTAAAATGTCGGTAAGCTCGTATTGGTGTTCAGACACTTCCTCAAGATTAATCTTGAGCTGATCAGCAACTCTTTTAAACAAATCCTGGAAGTGTGTGAAATTGTCAGCTGTTAGTGGCAGAGGCATAATAGCCTCCTTGGGCAAGACAGATGAGTGTTTATTAGTTGGAGAGGTGTCAGGTGCGACGTCCTCTGCTGGTGAAGCTGTTGGTTCGTCTTGTAGCTCAGCATCATTGTTTGTGGTTGGGGGAGGAGATCTATGATCCTCTCTGCGTGAGGTAGGACGAGTGCTAGAATGTCTCTTATAAGATTCCCAGGGATTCCAGCATGGCCATTGGCCGGGGAAGGGTATGGGTGGTCCCATCCAAGGGTGGCCATACCAGGGTGGGAATTCCCTGGTATATGAGGAGTGGGATCGAAGATGTCCTCCAGTCACAGATGTCTTAACAGGGGAAGAAGAGCGTGGAGAAAAAACGCCGTCAACATCCTCCTCCTCCTCACTCGAGAGGTGTGAAGGAGCAGGGGCTAGCTGTAAGTAAGGTGCTGATGGTTCCGGTGAGAGATCAGTGCCTAGTAGAGGAGACTCTGGGGTGGGAGAAATAGCCAGGTCTCTATGGTGGAGAAACTGGGCTAGTGTGGCGGCTGACAGTGCTGAATGGTGGTGAAGCGCCGTGTATCGAGAATGGGCTGATGCAGGAGGCAGAGTCTGTACTGACCGTGCTCTGTGCTGTGCTGATATAGCTGCCTGAGGCAGTATCTGCACTGTAGGTACCTCATGCTGAGCCAGTGCCAATGGTGTAGGCGCTGTAGACCCAGGGGTCAGCATTGAGAAGTATGGCACAGGCAGCATGGCAGGGTCGGAGCTTGAATCGGTGCCAAATTTGGATCTGTCAGCGCTGCAGCAGTAGTTCATGGCATCAGTGTCATCACATTAGTCGGTACTGGGTTCTTGTCAGTGACCGACGGTGCCACATTGGAAGCGGGCAACTCAAAGCCTTGAGCCTTGGCACCGGAGCGTGCGGCCATCGATGGACAGTTGGTGCCGGAAGTGCCTGGAGAAGTGTATGTGCTGAGCCACGGAGCGGCCAGCACTGACAGAGCTGAAGTCGTCAACCACTGCTTGGAAGATTGTGCTCCCTGAGAGGGAAGGAAGCCAGTCATTTCTTTGCCATTTTTTTAAATCCTTTGAGGATTTCGGTGGTGAATTTTGACGGGAGGAAGAGTTCTGGCCCGGGACTTTTCCAGGAGGATGAGCTTCAGTCTGAGGTCACTGTCCTTCCGAGTCCGGGCTTTAAGTTTACTATAGAGTACGCATTTTGGGGGTACATGAGATTCCCGCAAACATCGTATGCACTGAGAATGGCCATCAGAGTTGGGGATGGCGTCTCTGCATGTTATACATCTCTTGAAGCCTGGAGAACCAGGTATATTGGGAGTCACTAACTCTGAGGTAAAGACTTTTTTTTTTTTAATAGGAGATAAGTAATAAAACTTATCTAAATAAGTAACAAAAAACTAATTAACTACTTGAACTGTATCTAAATAAAGGCTATGAAGAGTGAAACTAGTGGGACTGCTAAACTCTGTCTCTGGCAGTGGATGGTAGAGAAGGAACTGAGGAGTCCGGGCCGTGCACACGCTGTTCAAGCACTGACAGAGTGTAAGGCAGGCACCACATGTGCATGGCCCGTATGGGAACTGCTGCGAAAATCTCTGATCAAAGGTGCAGGGACGCACCTTGCCCTGAAGTGGAGCACCCACAGGGACAACTCTCGAAGGAGAAGAGATAAGCTCAGCAAAGACACGGGCCAGGTCATCTCTTCCCCTTCATCCTCCCCTGCAGCTGGAAGCAGCTCCCGTCCCTTCCCTCCCACACAGTGCCAAAAGGCAGCTGCTGTCCACATTCTGGTGTGAAGCCTGGCAGAAATCTGGGGAAGAGAGGGCATGTGACCCTGAATGTGCTTCCCCCCCCTTCCCCCAATGTATTGCCTTGGGAAGACACGGTTCCAGGTACCGGGAGAGGCGGGTCTGTCCCAAGGGCCCAGCCAAGCATGGAGGGCAGAGAGCGCCGGGCAGGGATGGTTGGGTCAGTCGGTCACCCCTCCCTGTCTGGGGGTTGGGGGGAGGGTCATGTGTCACCCTTCCCTGTGTGAACCCTAAAGCCTTAAAGATAAGAAGGTAAATAAAAAGAATCCAGCTACACAATATTTCTTTTTAATGGAGGCTCAGTCAGCTTGATGTTAATTTGAACATTGTACAACAGACCGTTGTACAGCATAGTTCTGATTGATTGCCATTGAACTCGCTTGAATGAGTAATTTTACCAGATGCCCCGTATTCAGGGAAATATGGTCACCCTAAAGTTACCCCAATTTAAACTCCCTCCAGACTTTCTTCTCACTTCTGAGTCTGGTCCATTGTAGGTTTATTTTTAATTCTCACTCAATACTTTTTGTCTTTGCATAAATGAGATTTGTTCCACTGAATAGTGGGCTCAGAAGTGGCAAAGAAAACACATGGCTAGTAGAAGAAGCCCTGTGTATATTGAGGACCCTGCTTATAGAGAGCGATTCTGCTCTCACTGGGAGTTTTATTTTACCATAATGGGAGTAGGAGAATAATTGCACACCTGCATTTTTGGAAACTTTTCAGTGATTTCCCTCTGTACAGTAAACACTCCGAAAGTTCCAAGCGAGGCCTGGATTGCCTTTTTCTATTCCAGCTCGATCTCTCATATTGACCACCAGCACCCTGAAATGGATAGCTGAGGGCAGATTTGCAATTTAGTTGCCAGCATCAGAAAGATTCACTTTCATTTAGTTTAACCTCCCATCATGAGCTACAGGACAGAATTTTCTAAAGGACTCAGCATCCATAATCAGCCAGATTTCCTCCCCCTCCCACACAAGAGTTTGTCTCCCATTTAAGCACCAAAAGGAAATGCCAGTTTTTCCAAAAGAGCTCAGCATGTTGGAAGTCATTTGGCCATAAGTGTCTCAATGGGAGCTTCTGGGTGCTGAGGTCTTTTGAAAATGTGGCCTCAACTGTGGGCATGGAGCACTGAAAAAATCCATCTTTGAGCTCTTTTGAAAAGCTAGTTGAGAGTGAAGACGATGTAAATAATAGGCTTGGAGTTTTATGTTTTTAAAAATATAGCAGAAGAGAGATAAGGGGGAGATTTTTGCCCCCATTTTAGTCTACAAAATATTTTAAAGGGAATCTGAAAAAAAATTATTCTTACAGTCACTATGAATGACATCATCCCTATTCAATTCCAAAATCCAAACAGAAAAAATATGAAAGATTTAAGTAGTGGGAATTAGTATAGATGTGCTTGCTGCAACAGAGCAGCCCCTTATAATACAAGGCCACCCAAATAATGACATCAGAACTGCAGGCAGTCAATGTTTCTAAGCTTTTAACATCATTCAAAAACAGAATCAGTAGCAAAAGGGGAAGGGTGTACCATCCAGTAATGAAAGCAGTAAGTAGCATAATGTGAACAAACAGCAGAGACACACCATGACATCCGAAAGGATGGATTTAGCTATGCAACTGTTTTCTTTGTACTACATCTGTAAATATTGAAAACTGGTGGTCTGTAGGAGCTGCTGCCATTTTGTCAGGCATAGTTGATGCAGCATGTGACAGAGACAATGCTAACTATGTATTATCTCATGAACACTTAGCTTTTGTTCTTCCTTGTTTTGTTATTTCCCTTAATCTAAAATAAAATTCTAATACAAAATTTAGACTGGAATAATATGGTTACCCGTGCGTATGAAAAAACCTCACAGTAACAATAGAACCATTTTCCCCATAGTTCATGAAATACACATGTAGGAAGCATCTGACTCCTTTTGTTTCTATGACTGAATTCTAAAGACATTAGGATAAGATGCCTCTTTGCAGTTAAATAAGTAATAATAATAATTTTGTAGCCTTGACATACTTTCCAGTTATCCCTGTTGGAAGCAGTGATATCAGGAATAAATTACCAAATATTCCACCGAGTTTGAAACAGAAGATATGAAATTTTCAGAATAGCAAACAAATGCCCATTTTTCACATAAGTAGACTTGAAAGCATGCCCACAAAGTCACTTAGACATGTCAGTTAAGAAATAAGTAGAGGGATGCCCATCCATAATTAACTTCCTTTTTAGAATAATTTTGGACTTGACTCTGTGCCTGAATCAAATCTAAGCAGTATGATTTTGAAATCTGTCAGATTTTCAAGGACAATTTATGGGTCAACTAACAACAGCTCCTGTGACTAAATAAGAAATATTATGAAACTATGATTTAAAGAGATGGAATACTCCTCTATTTTCTGTTAGAAAATGGTTAATTGTGTCTTGGAGACATATTCAGAACACTACCATAATTCTGAAACATGGAACATACACCCTTAAAGAGAATACAGACCACAGGGAAAAGGGGGAGAAATCTTTAAAGTTTGTGTGATGTCTTCCATGCTGCCAAGAGACAGAATGGGGGTCTCTGTTACCCTCCCATTTCATAGCTGGTAATTGCTTTAGGACAGCAACACTGTAATTTTCAAGACAGTATCAAATTTTACTCCTTGAACTGTAGGGACATTTTCATGCCAACTGTACACAAAACTGAAAAAATTAAGCTCATCACTATTTTTGCTATAGGGCAATAAAAATTCACTTTCCACTTTAATTACATATTTTGTGCCATTATCACCATGAGCCATTCACTTCCTGAAACTATAATACAGGACGTACATCAAAGCAGAATTGGCAGTGGTTGGGAATTGAAGGTCAAATATGAAATACAGATTGGTTTCCATCTGAATGTTACCACCCTGGTGAGCTCAGCTCATTGTCACAACAAAAGTGAGAACTTAGCTGGGGAAAGGGAAACCAGGAGAACTATTTAGTAAAACTCACTTATGCCTTGCTGCTTAGAGTATTTGTAGTATGATACACATGCTCTCGGTTTGATTTTCATTTGTATATTTGTGTTATAAAAGATGGCCATAGATTCTATTACCCTTGGGCGCAATCCTTCCCTTTACAAATGTTTATATCAGGGAAATGACTATTTCTCTTACAAACTGCAGTTCTAAAATCCAAAGGACTGATGATGTGGGCTCATGGGTGCTAAATAGAATTCCATGCTTGTTATATTCCAATAGCACTTTACAGCTATTTTTAATTAGTCATCTTATTATCCTTTCAATGCTGTACTGTATTAACCTTCTCCCTTTATAAGTGGTAACTATTATTTTTATTTACAGATTTGACCAAAACCTTTGCTTAGAGACTAGACTGGGATCTCTGCTGTCATTTTCACCTGCTGCTTTACTTTCACAGAACTGCAAAATGAGCAGTAATCAATGTTCACCTCTTAGCTCTGCTTGTATATTGTTTGGCAGAAATTCATCTAATTTTGCAAGCTTTTGCCTCTGGATTAAAATGCAAAAGTTTCCAAAGATCTGATCCTGCAAACACCTATGGGAAACTACCCACGCGTTAAGTATATATTAAGTGTTTTCAGGGCGAAAACCTATAAATGTAACTGAGATCTCTTTCTCCCACCCTGGAAAAAAATCTGCACTTTTGCATTGCTCTGCTTACCAGTGTAATGCTATTTTTTAAAATTGATTTAATGAAGTCTTATTTATATGATTATCAATAGTTATAACAAGGATTATAACAATGGAAAAAAATTCAGATATGTCTCTATTAATATATGATCTATTAAAAGGACACTGTCAGGTTGATTTAAACCCGTAGATTGGGTTATAAAAGAAGGCTTTAACCTAACACCAATAAGGAACATTTCCAAGATGTTTTTGTTCAAATTCTAGCAGTAGGTTGTTTGTTTTCCCTAGGATGTAAATATTTCCTCCCTGCAGTTTTTGCAATCCAAAACACTGCAGCCTTCTCCTAGGCCATGAGAGCTAGAAAGTGAAATTGATGAGAAACAAAAGAGAAATTGACTTGTCTATTTTCATTGCCTAAACAAAATTTAATGAAAAAATATACCAACCAACAGTATTAATAGCAAAAGAGTAAATTAGGTTCAATATTTCTTTCAGCTTTAATTATCTATAGTGCTGTTAATAACACAAATTGCTTCTTAAAACGTATGTTTTTTTAACCTGACCGTGTCCCTTAAATATGCTCCATTTATGTCATAAACCCTGCAATTATGTGTGTATGTGAATATGTGAAATCTAGTCATAGGTGTGTACAAGCCCCTTCTAAGTGGCTAAAAGCCCCAGCAGTGATAATACTCACGTTGACATTGCCCCCATGACTGACGGGCCCAGCCCCAGCAGCAATCAATTCTACTTCCAAACCGACACAATCCCATAGAGGAGACTATTTGTCTGGGCCACCTACACAAGATAGTTAAAAAAAACAAAAACAAAAACACCCTTATCTACAATTCATAAATCTTTTTTAAAGAACGTCCATGCTACTTTTTAAAATAAGTATCTTTCTGGTTAACATAAATATTTATAATATCTGCTTTAATATTAGTCTGTAGTATTTCTGTCCTAGTGTAGAACTCTGACAGTGTGTGTGTGGGGGCGGGGGGGTGTTAACCAAAGAGACATTTTAAAACCAGAAATAGCAGCACCTAATACACTTTGTAGCATGCTCACTGCTGCCACTCACAGGATGGTCATAAGCAATATTAGATATCTGAATTTTACAACATTTATAAGTAATAAACTGTCATCAACAGTGTTTCAACTTGATTTCACAAATCTGAAAGTTAAGTTGGCTAAGTTTAAAACCTGTCCTAGAAATCAAAAATTAAGACAAGTTTCTGTCTTGCAAACAGGCAATAATGGGAAAAGGGGAGTTTAATTTTTTTTTTTTTTGGTCTCATCCCTGTGAAATGAAATAGGTTACATTTGGAGTCTTAAATATTCAGAAAGCAATGTCATAAAATTATTACATTTTAACAACAATGTAAAACAAAACAAGAAAAAACTATTTGAACAAATAATAAAAAATAAATATTTGGTATGTGCATGTTAATTGATTTCCATGTACAGTAAAGCAAAGTTAATGTTTTCATTTGAAAACCTATTCAGTCTTTCTTTATACATGAACTACTCCCATATTTGTGTTTAAATATTTCACCAAATTTGACACAGTTTAACAATATTGATTACACACATTCCTGTACCTCAACACTTATTTTCACATTTCATTTATCTAGATTCATGTTTAAACTTGAGTTGCTATTTTTTTCAGTATATTGTTTAAATGCCTCTTGGCACTACTTAGGTTTGTATGTTATATGAAGCATTTTTAAAAATCTTGCGGTATATGTCCATAAGCACTTGTGTATAATTTTTAATAATAATCATAATAATTTATTTGATGATTTAATAATAATCATCAGGAACAATAGTTAATTTATAGGCACATATATATACAAAATGTGTGTGTGTGTATACACACACTTTGTATAAATAAAATTTGTATAATTTAGATGCCATGAAAGACTGCCTACAAAGCCCCATACCTTTTTAAATTGCTTTATGCCAGGTGATACGCAAGAGGGTGCATTACTTCTCTACTAGCCTCAGCTAGTTCACCTCTGTCAACAAAGTCCTGAGAAGCAAGAAACCAATTCAGTCTTCCCAGTTCATTCATTTCAAGACCACAGTAAGCTTTACAACAGCCAGGTGTGGTTTTTTTTTTTTTGGTTTGGGGAGTGGGGAAGAAGAGTGGAGAAGAGAGAATGTAGAGAGGATTCCACTGGAGGCTAAAACCTCAAGGCTTCACTTGTTTTTGACCCTAGCTTGAACTCCAATCTCCAGAAGTGAGAATGCTTTGCATCAGTCAGACTTTCTACATACATTTTTAATGATCCTCTAAAGCAGGGGTCGGCAACCTTTCAGAAGTGGTGTGCCGAGTCTTCATTTATTCACTTTAATTTAAGATTTCGTGTGCCAGTAACACATTTTAATGTTTTTAGAAGGTCTCTTTCTATAAGTCTATACTATATAACTAAACTATTGTTGTATGTAAAGTAAATAAGGTTTTTAAAACGCTTAAGAAGCTTCATTTAAAATTAAATTAAAATGCAGACCCCCCAGAGCGGTGGCCAGGACCCGGGCAGTGTGAGGTGCCACTGAAAATCAGCTTGCGTGCCATAGGTTCCCTGCTTTAAAGGATCAAATCATCCAGGACTTGTTGTGATGAATTATACATAGATAATACACAGGTTGGAATTTTCAGCTGTACTGATGTAGCCTGTAGGAGTATCAGCTGCATAATAAAGTTAAAAGAACTCTGGAGTTGTTCAAACCTGTCATAGCATGCATATCTCACATCTCTTTACAGCTGAGATATGTTCATGTAAGACACTATAATATGTATAGCTTTTCAGAATTATTTTAACACACTAATATATATGAGTGCGAAAGGGAGATATGCACAGGGGGAGAGAGACTCATGAAGGTTAAATCTGGGGTGGCCACAAATTTTTTTAGTGGTGGAAAGAAAAACAAATAAGATGCTAAGTCTCATCCCTCCACTGCACATGTAAAAACAGTTTATTCAGTTCTTCACTTTTGTCTATCATAGATGTCCCTTTATAAAAAATAAAATCCTGCCATTAGGTAAATCAAAGTTTCAAAAGAGGACAATCAATTGCGGCTGCTCAGTCATTCCCTAAACTGAAGATACAAACAATGAGACCAACTTGTTTATGACCTGACAATCAGCGTTGAGTTTTCCTTAGTTCCTTTTCTTAGCTTCCCACCACGAGGGGAAAAAATAGGTTTAGATCGCTACACTGAAAACTTCGGACTATATTTAGATGCCAAGTCTTCAGGACTGGCTCTGCCAGAAAGGGTCGGAGAGAGCTGAATGGCTGGTGTCTCTTGAGCTTCACAGGTGCCTCTATCAACTCCACTGCACAACTCAAATCCCCTCAGTTCAAGTGCCTGCAAGCTGTCAGCCCTGTACCTTTCTCTCTCCCCCACGAGCCCCTTCCGTGCCTGAGAGCTGGGGCGGAGGTTTGCAGGTGCTTTTCGTTACATTTTGCTCTAAGCAAAACCTCCAGGGAAAGCGACTACACTTAAATGTTCTGCTGCCTCTCCCCACAGACCTGCCTCCCCCGGGAGCCCCCCGGGAGCCCCCGGCCAGGGCAGTGCTGGCGAGGGGCTCTCTCCCCCCGAAGGCGCGCCTTACCTTCCGTCAAACTCCGCCGCAGCCTCCAGGTGAAGCCAGGCCACCGCGAGTAACCTCAGGAAGAACAAATCCATGTTTGGAGGGAGCAAAAAAAAAAAAAGTCTAGGGGCCCCGGCGGCGGCGGCGTGAGGAGGGATACAGGGCAGCGCAGCTGCTCGCCGCTCCGCTCCCAGGCACTCGCAGCGCCGCCCCCCGCCCCGCCGCGCTGAAAGCTGAACTGCGGGGGCCTCCGGCGGCGGCTAATCCTGGCTGCTGTGGGAGCCGCCCGGCCGCGGCAGCCGCGAGCCCCTCGCGCTCCCTCCCAGCGCGCGGGGGGTGCAGCGGGGGCGAGGCAGCGCCGCCCGCAGCCAGCAGGGGCGCCGGGGAAGCGAAGGACGCCGGGGAGCGGCGTCGAGCAAACACGCCGAGCTCCAGCGAGCCCCTGCGCTCGGGCAACCAGAAGGCGGCGCGCTCCCCTCCGGCAGCCTCCGGGGGGATAGCCCTGCACGGCTCTCGGTGCTCCGTCGGGACCAGCCCCTGCCTCGCACTGCGCACCTGGCAGCGAATAAAGCGACGCTGCCACGGCGTAGGGGCTTTGTACAAATACCTTCCTACCAAACCGCGCTACCCAGACACCTGCGGCTGGAGGTTTCCGTTTAACTTCCCGCCAGGGGCTGCACTGGCCCCCCGGGCCAGCCCAGAACCGGATGGGCTTAAAGCCACTGCCGCCCCTCCCCCCACTTCCCATGGGCTTTGCCCGTCTGTGCTTCACCTCCTGGAAGCGCCTCGCAGAATCTCAGCCCGTGCAATTTAGGCAGGATGAAAGAATTTTAAAAATTGTAAGGGGGCTTGATGTTGCAAGGTGCGAAGCAGGTACTGAGCCCTCAGCACCTTGCAGGATCAATACATTGCCCCACAGCCCAAGCCGTGTTTATTTTACTCGTGGGAGAAGTTACACTGATTTCCAGAGGGTTGCTCAGGTTTCTGCCCTGGTGGTGGGAAGTTCCATTGTGCCAGAGGGGCACAGTTTTCAACGACAAGCCTCAGCCCAGAATTTTAGTTGATACTGTTGCTATCCTGGGCTGAAGACACTGAGCGCCTTGAAGATAAGGAATGATCTTGAATTTTAACTCAATAGTCTAAGGGAAGCCAGTGCAGAGGACAGGTTTTATGTGCTCCCAGTAGCCAGTATTGCTGTACCAGCTGGAATTTTCTAAGGGCTTTGCATCCCAGGATAATGCATTGCTTTTATCCAGGCCAGAGAGATGGCAAAGGTGTGTACAACTGAGGTCACTAGTAATAGTTTTAAAAGTGCAAACTGTAATTTAAAAATATTAATTATCAAACACATTCCACAGTGCCAAGCGCTGGTTATGGTACATTTCAGTCTTTCCGAATACTGAGCAAAAATATATTAATGAACAATTTCTTTTTAATGACTCAGACACATGTTGATAGAAAGCACAAACTTGTAAGTACACAGACTGACGTTTGGCACAGTATAGTTATACAGATTACATAAGTACGTATTCTGTATACAGTTAAGTACAGTAGTTGACACTAATAATACAGTGCAGTGTTAAACAACTGATGTTATGAGTAATGCATGTAGTTATTAGAAGTTGGGTCAATTTTGAGACCTCTGTAAACAATGGACAACATGGGTCTTCTCAGATGGAATTTGTACCATTTTTCATTTGTGCATATGGGACTTGTTCCCATTGAAGTTAATGGCAAAACTCTCATTTATCTCGATATTACTATGATGGGTGCAGTAAAAATACATGGATAAAATTATTTCTTAAATACAATTTAATATGAGGTCACAAATACTGTTTTCTAAGAGATCCCTGTATGGACCTAGCCATTCACAGGGGAGAAGTAATTTATGGAAGATTTCCTGTAAATAGGCTGGGTGTGTTTATTGTAGTATTAACAAGGAAAAGCTGTAAAAATTCAAATGGTTGGACAGATACATAATTATATTAATTATCTGTGACAGAAGAAAATGGGGGTCAAATTTACCTCCATTGGGAGCTGCAAATTACAGCGCACAGCACCAGCCATAGACACTGCTCCAGGAGGAATTTTGCCTTGGGATTCAGAGAAATCCTGGTGGTGGGATGTGCTGAATCAGCCGCTTCCAGTAACTTCTATCCAGCTTCCTTAAAGTGCTTTACAAACATTAATGAATTAAGCCTAATACCCAAGTAATTAAGGTACTACTCTTATTCTCCCCCTAGTTTATATAAAGAGAAACTGAGGCACAGCGAGATTAAGTGCCTTGCTCCCAAGATCACATAAGAAGTTTGCCACAGAGCTGGGAACACAACCTACATCTCATGCCTTCCAACTCCATCCTTCCTCCCCATATGCACTTGAACCCTATCCAGTTGACACGAAATGACCACAGATGCCAGAGTACCCCAAACACTGAATCACACTCAGGCATATGTGTAAAATGTATTTCATTTTCATTTCTAGGCAATGATGTGAATATTTTCTGAATTGTTCCTATTATAATACTTGTGACATACATGAATCCCTGTGAAGTTGAGCAGAGGCAAACAATCAAAGTACAAGTTGTCTGTATAACTGTCCCGCTATTTCCATGTGGCCTTTTAGTTTCAGTTCTACAGTTTTGCTTCAGAACTAAACTAATAGTTACTATATATAAAATTAATATATATAACTATTACCCCACCCACATGACTATCAGACATGATAGCACCAAATTAAAGTTACCATCTCTCCTTATATATTTTCTCAGGTATAAGAAATAAATGTACAAAAAGTTGACAGTGCCACAATTATTTCATCCAAAACTACTTGCAATAGACTCTAACTTTTATATTTAATTAAAGTTTCTTTAAAGACTACTCTGTCATTAGAGGTAATTCTGCAGCAGTCTCCTGGATTCCATTACAATACTGAGAGTTTTCTCTCCCTATTTAAATAAATTATAGCTTTCAATTAAGAAATGGGGCCTACAGAAAGACACACTGTGTCATTCCACAGCTACCTTATTGTGTGTCTCTCTTACAAATATTTCTAACTGGCTTCTTATTAACTTTGTCCCAAAGGTATTTTGTATGTGGGACCAAAATGATAATCCCAAAAAGGGATTTGCAAGTCCTTTACATCAGGATCCATTAGATCTATCTGAGCTCTTCCTGGTGCCAATCACTGACGTCTAGAAAAACATGATTATCCACTGATGCTATTTGAGAAAAAGGGATCAGAGAACCCTCTGCATTGTGAACCTTTTTAACAAAGGACAGGCAACCGTCTGAATAATGAGGATAGACACCATTGAACACAGTGCTTCCCACAACCCATCACCAACATCTCTGTGTTCTCCAGACTGAGTTTCAGCCAGCTTGCTCTCATCCAAGTCCCTATTTCAGCCAAGCATTGGGAAAGCAGAGACACCACAAGATCTGGGTTCAATGAAATCAGTGCAGAGTGAAGTATCTTAAGGAGCAGGGTTTAGTCATGCTTCTGTAACAGGGCTTTCTATATAATCGTGGAGTCCTGTTGTTCCCATAATGTAATGAGTCTTGTATGGCTCTTATAAGCCTTCAGGCTATCGGATATTGAAATTCCTCATATGGATCTCAATGCCTCATTTTACACAGTGCATCTATACGAGATCTTTTTTTAATTTTAATTTTAAAAAAATTAAATTAAAAAAATGCCAAGTTATGCATCATCTATGGAATGATGGCACTGTAGCCCAAATCATCTCACTATCACCCCCCGGTGGTCTCATATATGTGTTGTACAGAAGAGCTGACAGACTGGAACCCTGGTACAAGGGAGCCATCAAGGCTGATGACCAATTATCCAACACTGCCCCCCCTCCTGCAGTGATTTATCAGTAAAGTGAGAACATACCATACATACATACCAAATCCCTGAACATCAACACTGCACTCTCTTGCCTGGTAATTCATAATCCAGTAAGGGTCCATAGGTGAGTAAAGAAAACCCCCAAAACTTTATGTTCAACTATAATGAAAAGCTACTTACAGAGCCTTAAAAAAAAGACAAAAAAACATCCTGGATTCCCGATCACTATCGACTACCCATCACTAGAAGATTTTTTTTTATAAGAAGCCCAACAGCAATAGCAGGTCTCTTTGTCATACCCAAGCTACCTGGCAGACTGTTAGGGATCAAGAAACCTCAGATGAAGCCAAACTTGCAGCACCACAACCCCTTCTCAGTAACCTTAACTAAAACAAGGGGATAATAACTGGTGAGATCTCCAACATGAAGACATGTTCTTGAGCATGGTTCTAATGGCAACTCATTTGAAGGGAGCTGGCAGGCTGCCCAAATGTTATCTTAGCCAACAACAGACCTAACATCAGCCCTCCCGCACTGATTGAATTTAATAAGCCATTGGGGCATAAGTCCAGCTCACAAGTCAGAACTCCTTGAGCTTCTCAAGAATCTTAGAAAGCAAAACTGACCAAAACAGCCAGAGAGACATAATATTTATTCCTGGACAAAAGCACCCAATGAATCCAACCTTATCATCCGTTAAATAGATATAAATTCCTTGCAGCAAGAAATACTTGGCTAATTGCAGGCATAGACAAATGTAAAATGATTTACAGAACCATGCTATATGATAGCATTAGCTATAGTATGGTCTTTTTAAATTATTTTCTAATATGTTTATGCCTTGTTTAAATTGGTGATGGAAATGGCATTAGTATCTTTCTAGCAACAAACTTGGTTAAAACACCTAGAGAGACACCTACAGAATGTCATATTTTTGTGTGACCTAGGACTTAGTTCCAGTCTTTAATCTGATTCTTTTGGTGTGTTTCATGGGCTGCTATGAGTTCTGGCAAAGAGATAATGCTGCACCTGAAGATATTTGTAAAACTTTGGAGCCCTATTTTCTACTCTGTTTCATTCACTTTAAAGTGATGTAACTCCATTGGCCGCAGTGGAGATACACGAGTGTAAAGTCAGTGCCACAAAAGTAAAAAATCAGGCCCCTGTTCTTGATAGTTTCCTCTGGAGCTACCGAGTCAAGTGAGTTTAGGCTAGCATTCCATTTTTTGGAATGCTATATTAAATTTATTATATTAAATTGCCTGTTTCTATATAGCTTTGGTATTGTGTGGAAAACCCAGGTTAAACTCTGGGATGTCAAAGATGCTTAGCAGGCAAGAAAGAGCAATGTTGGTGTTCATTTTCCTGTTTGTGAGTTTCCAGATATTTATGGGATTAATGACCCATTCCTTTGTTTAGATCTGTTTTAATTTCTGGAAGTTCTTTAAAGGACACTGATTTCAATTACCTGTATATAGTTTTGATAAGTTCCATTTGCATTCATGCCATAGAGTTCTTTCAGCTAGAATTTATCGTGTTTTTTTTTAAAAAAGTATGTATGGCACCTATATATGACCATGATGGGTGCAATAAAATGCCTAACCAGGGGAAAAAAAAGATGTTTGAGATAGGCAATCCAGTAGGTATTTTAGCTGAGTTGTCTGATAGTACTTTGATTCTAATTCCTTTAATTGTGACAGTCTGGCAGGATCCTGGGGTAAATGTAATGGGCCAGATGTTATAAATTAGAATAGCTCAGTTGAAGTCAAATTTAGACCAACCAAGGAGCTGAATGTATGATTTTAGGGCGTAAAGCAAGCATATTTTAGACAAGTATATTCCAATCTATTTCATATAAAGCTATTTGATCAGTTTGCTTTTGGATTAAAGTCGAAAAGCATGTCAGTAATACCACAACCTTTTTTTGAGTCTTACATAAATTACTGTGCACCTCAAGATTTTGTTTGCTGTTTTCATTAGCAACGATTTAAGGAACTTTAAAATGTTCATAAAATTCATGTCTCTAGAATATATTGAGAGAGACAGTAGGCTGGCATAGATTTAAGGTGGGTTTAAGTGCTCAGCACAAATGGAAATGACGCAGCTGTAGGGTTATCTGCAGCTTTGGATATGAAGCTACCACTCGCTGCCAATTCTCTCTTATTCTATTAAAACAATATAGTTTGATACAATTTTATTTTATATTCTGTTTTTTTATTAAAACTGTGCCTTCAAAAAATTTATAGAATTATTGTAAATATCACAGATAATTAGATAACAGAAAGAGAGAAAAGTAAGAGGCATACGCTAGGGTGAAAGATATGCTTTAAGATGAGATTTGAGAGGAGATGGAAAAGTTGGGGACTGATTCAGTAGTAACATGCTTAAAGTTAAGCACGTATTAAGGGCTTTGAGGTAGAGCAACAGAGGATGTCTTTCACCAAGAATGTGGAATTCTGGGGAGGGATAAGGAGATATCTGGGAGTAGACAACAAGGTGTTGATGCTGGTGGTAAGGTGGGGAGTGAGAAGAGCAGAAAGGGAAGGGCTGTGAGAAAAGATGGAACAAGTCCATGGAATATTTAAAAAACCAAAAAAGGTAGTTTGCGGATGGCACCAAAATTGGAGAGGTGCAAATAAAAGAAAAGTTCAGATTGTAAAGTGTCATGGATAGAGCAGTAGGGATATCAGCTAGCATGAGGAGGTTTGGAATTAACTAATATAAACTAATATATAAAATACTACAGACAGGGAGAGGAGCTAGAGAGCACTGACACATAATAGGGAGAAATAGCCATGCCGCTGCCACTTGTCATATTTAATTGAGTTTATTTTCTCCTTTTTCTCCTTAATACTAATACTTTTGAATGTAACCATGCAGGTTAGCTATAGCAAGGTATTAGGATTAGAAGATGGAAAGGGAAAAGTGCCCATGAAAAGATCTCCCTCAACCTTAGAAAGTGTTCTGCAATATGAAACAGTTTGAGAACCAATGTCCAGACAGCTCTCAAAATATATTGCAGAAATCTGAATAGGGAAGAATCAGCAAATTGGAAAAAAGGACCTTTAACTTTACAAAGATGTCAGTTCCTGAAGACACTGGGAAACAGTCCAAACAATGAGGTGTCATTTTGATCTGGAGAAAGTAAAGAAGGAAGTGTTATTTCAAGAACTAGGGGGCACCAAATGAAATTAATTGGCATCAGATTTAAAATAAACAAAAGGCAGTATTTCTTCACACAATGCACAATTAATCTGTGGAACTCTTTACCACAGGATGTTGTGAAGGCCAAGACTATAACAGGGTTCAAAAAAGAACTAGATAAATTTATGGAGGATAGGTCCATCAATGGCTATTAGCCAGGATGGGCAGGGATGGTGTCCCTAGCTTCTGTTTGCCAGAAGCTGGGAATGAACGACAGGGCTGTGAGAGGGGATGGATCACTTGATGATTACCTGTTCTGTTCATTCCCTCTGGGGCACCTGGCATTGGCCACTGTTGGAAGACAGGATACTGGGCTAGGTGGATCTTTGGTCTGACCCAGTATGGCCATTCTTATGTTCTCTTAAGAGTTTAGCTAGAGGATGTTGTCTGCTCCTCAGGAGGCTAGAATGACAGACTTGTGAAATTCCCAGTTTCTGCTTCTAAGAAGGCTAATGGTAGTGAAATTATAGGGAGAACACAAATAGATTTTTAAATAAGAAAATTAGGAATAAAGCCAAAGATCAGCGAAAACCTATTTATATAGCATCAGAGGTGCACCTTGTATTGTAAAAGAGGGAAACCAGGCTAATAATTGGATTTTTGCCCTGACCCCCCCCAATTTTTTTTTTAATGATCTTGGGTCCCAATACTGCGAACATTTATCATGTACCTAACTGTATGCACATGAGCAATCCCTTGGCTAGCCCGTGCCAGCTGACTCAGACTTGCAGGACTTAGGCTAAAGTGCTGTTTAATTGCGGTGTAGAGGTTCAGGCTTGGGCTGCAGCCCGGGGCTCTAGGTCCCTGCGAGGTGGGAGGTTACCAGGCTGCAGCCCAAGCCTGAACCTCTACATCGCAATTAAACAGCCCCTTAGCCTGAGCCCTGCAAGCCCGAGTTCACTGATATGGGTCAGCCACAAGTGTCTAACTGCAGAGCAGACATATGCACAGTGTTCTATTGAATTGCTGAAAAGCTTCAGGAAGCAGGTGGGTTTTCAGACATTTTGCAGCACCCACTGAGGGGATCCAGCTGCTTTCCCCTCCCTTTTGCACTATAACAGCAGCACAAAGCAGGGGCAGGGGAGGTGGGGGGCAAGGGGCCTCAGGGTTCAGGCCACTAATTTATCCTATTTGCCTCTTATTGCTATTTACTTTCATTCAGCGTCACGGGGTCAAGTTCAGCTTTGATTTTATTGGTTTTATCCATTTGTTACAACAGCTACCTAATCTTGCTTGTCAGTCATCCTTAGGGAGAGTAAAGGCCACCTTTTTTGGATGGGTCGAGCCTGAGGGCACAGAGAATAATTTTACAATCTGGAAGATCACTAAAACAAAGGACCATTTTCCACTTTTCTACAACGAAAGGAATTACCTGCACTCACATGAAAAGCAGACAATGTTTACAGAAAAGTTACATTACTTAGCAAAAGCTATGAATTTTGGAGGGGTTGGCCACTCAAAAATTAGGTGTTAATGAGGACAACTAAATAGATTTTAAAATAGCTTTAAATGAAGTGATTAAATAGCTCACAAAAACTGGTCATTGGTCACAAAATTGGGTGACTGGGCAACAAAATGGCAGATGAAATTCAATATAGATAAATGCAAAGTAATGCACATTGGAAAACATAATCCCAATTATACATATAAAATGATGGGGTCTAAAATTAGCTGTTACCACTCAAGAGAGAGATCTTGGATAGTTCTCTGAAAACATCCACTCAATGGGCAGCAGCAGGCAAAAAAAGCTAACAGAATGTTGGGAACCAGTAGAAAGGGATAGATAGAAAGACAGAAAATATCTAATGCCACTATATATATCCATGGTACATTCACACTCTGGGCAGTTCTCGTCACCTTATCTCAAAGAAGATGTATTAAAATGGGAAAAAGTACAGAGAAGAGCAAAAAATGATTAGGGGTAGGGAACAGCTTCCATATGGGGAGAGAGAAAGAGAGAGAGAGAGAGAAAGACTGGGACTGTTCAGCTTAGAAAGGAGACAACTAAGGGCGGGATATGATAGAAGTCTATAAAATCATGAATGGGGTGAGGAACATGAATAGGGAAGTATTATTTGCTCTGGGTCACCCAATGAAATTAATAGGCAGCAGGTTTAAAACTAAGAAAGTACTTCACACAACACACAGTCAACTCTTTGCCAGGGGATGTTGTGAAGGACAAAAGTATAAATGGGTTAAAAAAAAGAATTAGATAAGTTCATGGAGGAGAGGTTCATCAATGGCTATAAGCCAAGATGGTCAGGGACGCAACTCCATTTTATGGGTATCTCTAAACCTCTGACTGCCAGCAACTAGGACTGGATGACAAGGAATGAATCATTCAATAATTGCCCTGTTCTGTTCATTCTCTCTGAAGCACCTGACATTGGCCACTGTCGGACGACCGCATACTAGGCTAGATGGACCATTGGTCTGACCTAGTATGGCCGTTCTTATATTCTTAGCTTTGGTACTGGTCTTTTCTGCATTGCACTGGCTCTTCCTTTGCCCTTTTTTTTTTTTTTTTTTTTTTTAATATAACAGATAAGTAGGTCCATATTTCATGAAAATCATAGTGGTGGTGTTCTGTGCCTGAACATTTAAACCAACCTCTGCATGTAACAGTCAAAGAATTAGCTGAATACCCACATGCAAAAATAGGAAGTCTTGATTTGCATTCAATAGCCCAGGTAATTTATCCTGAAATCCTATTATCCCTATACGTAAGGGCTGTAAATCTACTTGCAACGTGAGTATTTGGCTAAAGCTCCCCGCCAAGGTAAAGAGAAGCTTCTGTTCAGATTACTTAATGACAAAATTCAATGTCATTAATGCAACCAGAGGGCTATATTCAGGGAAAATGTGCCTTTTTAAAAACATGTTGTTTAACTCTTTATATTCAGATATAGATACTGAATACTCTGTAGTCCCTTACTGGGCAACAACAGAGCTGTAGACCGGTGGTTCTCAAAGCCGGTCCACCACTTGTGCAGGGAAAGCTCCTGGCGGGCTGGGCCGGTTTGTTTACCTGCCGCATCCACAGGTTCGGCCGATTGTGGCTTCCCCTGGCCGCGGTTTGCTGCTCCAGGCGAATGGGGGCTGCGGGAAGGGCAGCCAGCACATCCCTTGGCCTGCGCCGCTTCCCGCAGCCCCCATTGGCCTGGAGCAGCAAACTGCGGCCAGTGGGAGCCACGATTGGCCACACCTGTGGATGCGGCAGGTAAACAAACCAGCCCGGCCCGCCAGGGGCTTTCCCTGCACAAGTGGTGGACCAGCTTTGAGAATCACTGCTGAAGACTATTCTATTATAAAGTCTGCTCATCTGATGTCACTGTTGCTCTAACGGTAGCCTGTAGACTCCACTGCACCAAAGTGACTGTATATTGAAGAGTTATGTTGGGACTCAGACCACTGTTTGCACTGCAGGCCCCAAAGGCAAGAGTGCTGCATTGTCAAGAGATACAGACCATTGGAAAAGACACTAAAATATGGCCATTCTATAAGCCATGGTAAATGTTTAGGGATATGATTGAGATCCTGGGACACTGTTACATGAGCGGGGCATAATCTTGTGGTTTTAGAGCCTAACCCAACACTCAATGAAGTCTACCAATGACTTCACGGAGATCAGAATCAATATCTACTATTTTCAGTGAGATCACTATAGGTTAACTGTGAATAATAATAACAACAATAATACTTACAGCAGCATTTACATAGCGCTTTTAGTAGAGGATCACAAGCATATTGCAAACACTTAAGTTTCATCAAAAAATTTCAAAAAGTCTCAGTTTCATCCAGAAGCAAAAATGGGGGGAAAAAATCAAATACTCAAAAATATTTATGGGATGGGAAAACTGTTTCATGCCCAGCTCTCGTCAACACTTAGTCTCTTGCTTTAACGGCCAACCCACAGTTTCTCATAAGATTATACATGAGATCACAGAAGAATGTGTAATATGTTCAAGCAATTATGGCATGTGTGTGACCATATCCAGCCTCTGAACTGGATTTGTTCAGTGCTTACACAAGATACAGAATTCCGTGCAGTCCCCTGTGGCTGCGTGAACACAATTCAGAATTTGAAGCCATTTCTTTTTGTGAATATATTAAATCTGTGCTCCACAATCAGTCTATTGGTTTCTGGGTTGATTTCAAGATGTTGGTTTTGATGTACGAAGTCCTATATGGCCTGAGACCCACTTATCTAACAGACTGCCTCTCTTTCTGACATACAGTTGTAGCATGGAGGTCAGTAGAGGAGTCTAAATTTGAAATCTAGTGGTAAAACAGAGAAGCAATTATCCATTAGGTTGCTGAGCCTATGGAACTTGTTTCTACCCTTAGTCTACAACAACTTGAATTCGTTAGCCTGCGGCAAGGAACATCTTTTTTGCCTTGCCCATAAGGACATGGGTATTGAATAAGACTGGGCAATGCAGGGATGAGAGTCTGGTTGGGATTTTGTAGAGAGGTTAATTATTATTTGCTGGGTTATTTTATTTGATATTGGAGTAATTGACAACTCTCTTTATTTATACATGTACTTTTAAAAAATTGCCAAACGTGCCCCGTTGGAGGGATACTCTTTTGCTGCAGAGTAGTAAAATTCACAACACAACATGCACAGACCTAAAATGGGTATTTGCATATATACACAGGTAGTTGGACATCATAACGTGTACACATATTATAGGCATTCGTACATATTCTCTAGGAGCATGCAAAAATAATGTGCACAGTTGCATGCAGCTATTGTAACTACTGGCCACTAGCTGAACACCCATAATGTTCTTTTAGAGCAGTTTTTGTTGAATGAACCTTTTCAAAAAAAATTTAAAAATTCCAGAATTATTGCCAGTCTGCTACACTCTCATAGCTTCCATCCTACCGTACTAACATATATTATAGTTCATGAACTCTAACAATTGGAGTATGAAAGCTAATATCCATCCATAAATAGAATCTACGATTTATGCTGAGGTACATGAAGAAAATGTTAGCCGTTCAAAAATTACAGTACATTAACAGGGAGCAGCACAGTTTAAAAAAAAAAAGGGATCCGTTACTGTAGGCTTCAATTAGGGGCATTACAAAGAACAGAACACAGGAATTGCCACAATGGATCAGACCATGGTCCATCTAGTCCAGTAGTTTATCTCCAACAGCAGCCAGCACTAGTGCCCTGCTTCAAAGACGTGTCCCTTAATCTTTGTAATAGACAGTTGTGAAATAGCCAACCACTTCCAGTATGAGCATGAAGACTTATATCCCTCATAATTCTGTTCGCCTATCTATTGTAACAGTGGATGTTCTATATCCTTGAAGACTATTCCTTATTAAAAATCCTGCCAAGAATTCAGCCGCAATGATATCTTGTGGCAGTGAGTGCACAGACTAATTCTACATTTTATTAAAAAAACATATATTTACTATATACAATTATTTTATTCTTTACCTTTTTCTTCTTTTTAGGACCTCAGGCTCATGACTTCACTCCACATGATGCCACGGTATCCACTATGTTGGTCATGTTACCACAGATCATCTTTCTGGGATATTTTCTTTGTAAAACTGTAAGAAGATCCATTGGATGTAAGCTCTTAAAATGCGTATACATTATATTATTTAATAATCTTTAATGTGCCATTGCATCTGCATGCATGACAGACTGAATACAACCAGATCTTAAATAAATCTAGTTATAAAATTGCATAAGCAGCCCTTCTCACTGTTCCAACTCCAACAGACATAAATAACCCACTACTGATCCATAGTCCAGCAAATAGCAGAAGGCTATGTTTTTAAATACACAATGAAAATCAGTAAAGCTGAGCTTTGCTAGAGAGCATTCCTCTCAAACAACTTCCCTCCCTCCCACCTCCAATCCATATACAAGAAGCACCTCACCCCATGTGATCTCAGCTGTCTGGCAGCATAAAGGCCATGCAGTACATTTGAAAGATTCTCTTCAATGGAAAAGCAGTTGCTTTCTGGCTTTCTTCATTATCCATAAATATGGCATTTTAATACCAGACTCTTCCACATTTATAACTTAACCATGAAAATCCATCCATTTCCTCCTTGCTTAAACACATTTCACATTAAGACCTCATATCTTAACCATAACATGTTCACCCAAAGCCTGGGGAACCTTTAGAGTCCATCAATGCCTCTCTTTCAGAGTACAGAAGAGTCACTATTGTGTGACACATTCTTTAATTCCTTCCTCCAAGGGACTGAGTATGCTCCTTGAGGGGAACGTAAGCCTGGATTGGGTTTTCCACACAGTGGGTCACAGTACTGCCATTGGGGATGGATTTACTGTCCCATCACTTCTCTCAAGAACTCTCCAAGGGTGACATGTAATGCTTTTGCAATTTTCTGCAACATATATTTTACACCTTTCTTTTGCATGTTTTGTCTTAGTTGTTTCTTAAGTCTTTCACGTACTGTAATGTACTGTTTCTGTGTTAATTTTTATTAGCCTAAGGATGTATATTATGAGATGTTTCCATTTCAGCTTTGTAGGGGCAAGATTTTAGAATTGCACTATAAGAATTAATGTATAATTTGATTTCATCCTGCTAGCCACCCCATGTGAATAGCAGAAAGGAATGACCCTCTGGGACTATGAGATTCTGTTTTCCCATATCCATTACAAATTGGGCCCTCTTTTGTTCTTTGTTTTAAGGTTTAGTTAGTAAGAGACAGGATTCTGTATTGTGTCTATGTTAAGTAGATTAGAGGAACATTGAAGGCCTGGGTCTCAATGTAAATTGTCTTGGTTATTGATTGTAAAACTTAGCAAGGTTTAATTTGCAATGCCTTTTTGCTCGATATAAAATACTACTGTTTGTATTCTCAAAGTCTCTGTAAAAGACTGTTTGGTCTCTGTAAGAGACTGCTTGTGTGAATAAGGAATGCATGCATCAGGAAAAGATAAGGTGCGAAGGCCATTGTTAACCAGATGATCAAGAAAGGAGGAGCGAAGACACTTATCGAGATTTGTTGACCCCAAAGAACCATCAACGCGTATCCATGATTGATGAAGGGCAAATTGACAACCCTGTATAGACTTCAACAGAGAAAAAGGACTATAAGAACAGGGTGCTTTGCCATGGGACTTTGGGTTCGTCTTGCCACACTCCAGGAGCATCGGATTGCGACCAACAAAGCCCTGCTCCCCTCTGCGACCAATCTGGTTGGCCACTAGATTGATCCAGACTCTGGACTGGTAACTATAAACATCAACTGGGCAGGACTGTGTGTGTGAGAGAGAGATTGAAAAGCATAAATGCAGTGTGCTGCCTTCTTCCCTACAAAGATCCCGTGTGCTTCTTATAAGTATAACAGCTTTACTGATATAACTTGGAATTTGGAGTATATCATCATTATGGATTGTGACTTCCAGTGTAAGGTTGGTATCAGTTCATGGTAGGCTAAGAGAAACTGATGAGAATAACATTCTCTTCTCTTTTTAAAATGTGTCTTCTACAAGCCTCCTGGTCAAATCCGAATTATAGTCTGAAAATAATATACACAAATAGCAACAACCAAATACTTTTAAAAGTGTTACAAATTATGATTGCTAAGTAACAAAATGACTTGCTAAAATAAAATACAGTGCCCTACAAGTATACGGATGTGTTATCCTAAACGAAATCAGGCTTTTAATACTTAGAAAAACTGTTAACAATTAAAAAAATATTCATGGCATGAAATTTGGCTTAGAAAACATGTACTGTGAGAAGAAACCGCCCCCCCCACAACCACTATTCAAAAAGCACACCACCACTTAGCAGATGAAATTACAACCTATGTAGTTTGGTGGGAATTTTAACATGAACTAAATATGTTGATGCATTACAGTAAACAGACAGACTGTCAAAGAGCTTTTCTGAAATTAGACAAATTACAGCAAGTGGAAATGCCTTTTCTTTTCTATGCACTGTATCCTAAGGCTTTTATGTCTATGAGACTTTAGTTTTTCATCAATTTAATCTCAGTTTCATAGCTACATGTATCGCTGCCTGAAAATCTAAATTGTTTTAGTGCCCAAACAAAAAACCTGATAGGGCTCGATTGTCCAATTACACTGTGTAACTCAAGTTGGACAAAGAAGGCATTTTTAGTACCAGAAGAGGATAATTGGCACCAAAACTGGTAACCTTGGCACACCAACCAAGGTGATAATGAGGAGCTAACCATGCTCTGAAAGGGCAAATGCACTGAAAAGAAGGTGTGATAAACACAACAGTAGGCATAACAAGCAGCAACAGGGACAGCATTAAATTATTTCTGTGCTCTCAGATCAGATAATCATGATTTGTTGCCAGATAATCATGATGAACTAGAGCTGGCAGAGGAAGTGTGCATACATAGTGCATCAACAATGACACTGTCTTGTTTTGTAGTATCTTACAATCCCAGACATCACCACAGAAAAAGTGAGCTGAAGTTGGGCTCTGTACAATCTGCATCTGTGTTCTTGAATTGGTAGATATGATGGTCATTTTATGAGATTTCTATGGAAGATCTGGTTAAACAGAGTTGCAATACAATGTAATATATGTATGCCCCTAGATTATTTTATGATCGATCTGTGAAATAGCTAGGAATTGTTAATACATTATTGACTTTCCACTGTGTGCCTGTGTCTTATTTGCTTTGGCCACACTCTGTACACAGTTGCTGGCTGTGTTCTCCAGGTTGTCACTGTGTTACACATTAGCCTTGGTGCTTGTGTGAGCAATGGCCCGTGTTGCTTGGGTGTCTGCTCCATTCTGGTATCTCATACTTTTTACCAGATTCAGCCATCTGTGACAGTGCTGAGAGCTTGTTCTGGGTTCATACCGTTTTTTCCAGTTCCGCTGCATTCCAGGGCCATTTTCCTCTCCTGTTTTACTGTTAGTCTTGGCAACCTGTTTGTTTAAGGGGAGAGGGTTTCTGGGTGATGCCGCTTAGTCAAGACACTTTGCAACAATTCACACATGCTTTTAGCTCCTTATTGGAAATTCTGTGTTCTTTGTAATCCTTTGTTAATTTAACATCTCGTTTGTTTAAAGTCAAAGGGTGACATTATGGTCCCATTAAAGCCAATGAGAGTTTTGCCATTGACTTCAATGCAGCCAGGATTTCACCCATTGTATATACTGAATAGTACTGTTCTAACTCTTAAAACCAGAGGGAGCAATGACACTGACAGTTTATCCCTGTGACTTTAGCAGGGAAGCTATCAAAGCCATATGGGGAGTGCACTGGACAGGGGAAGGATAGAAGATGAAATCTATTTGAAGCAGGAATGCATGAGGAGTATTGGAGGTTAATGGCTCAGGGCCTGTGATTGATAAACAAGACTGAGTTTTGGCAAACTTTCAACTCTGGTGCCTGGCTTACATTTCTGAAGGATATTGGACAACGGCTAGAAACTTATTTTTATTAAGTTAGTTACTTAATAGGTTAGTACTGGAATGACCACTAATTAATATTATTGGTATTCATTACTTGTATTAGTATCACCTAGGGACCCCATAGCAAGCATCAAGCCACACTGAAGTAGGTGCTGTACAAACTAGTAAAAAAGACAGCCCTTGACCTAGAGAGGTTCACAATCAAGGCTTATAACAATATGCAACAAGTAGACGAAACAGACTAATGGGTGAGGGCCAAAGAGTCAATGAAGAATTTAATCTCTGGAATTACTGACTGTTTAATCAGTTAACAGAAAAACCTCAAACTGTTCAGTTTTGCTCCAAATGATCTCATCTCAACCACTAGTTCTAAGGAAATAAGAAAGTATGTAACAAAGTTAAACTCTTGAGCCCATGCTTGTTTTCAATTCCCAGTTAGCAAATAAACAATTTGACACACATTACAAAGTCAGAAGCCTGTCACTTTTCCACTCAAAAATGGTTTGAGTGATTTATTTTAATTTACCCAAAATATGTTTCCTCAAGCCTGAGATTAACCAGGAGAATTTTCAAACATTTTCAATCATTTTGAGTAGAACCAGGGATTGGGGGAAGGGCAGCTTTTTACGCCCTTAACTATGGAGTCAATAAGAGAGATAATTAAAAGTCAAATGAAAAAAGTTCTCAGCTTCACTTTTTGCATATAACTTTAATCAGTTATTCATTTAGGAGACCTAAAGCTTCATTTAATGTTTTGGTATAATTTTGGAGCTTGCTGGAGTCTACTGAATTTAACCCATGAAAGCCACTGATCGTTTCAGTGAAAGTTTCTGTATGTGGAATGTGTTTTTGTGTGCCTCCTTTTTGTTGAAAAGCTAGCCTTGTAAATAGGTAAAATGTTATTAGTGGCCTTCATTCTTTTCAAAGTAATAATCTGGGGACAATCTAGAGCAGCGGTTCTCAACTTGTGGCCTGCAGGCCACATGCAGCCCAATTAGCACATAGCTGTGGCCCAGCTGTGTGCTAAAGGCTGCTGGGCCGCGTTACAGGATCCAGGTTCCCACCGCCCAGGTCTGGGGTTGCTGTCCGGCCCGACATGGCAGGGGTCCGGGGTCCAGGGCTGCCAGCTGGCCCCACGGGGTCGGGGTCTGCTCCTGGCCCCACTCTGTGGAGGGGTCTCTGGGCGGGAGGCGCTAGGGATCTGTCAGGGGGTATGGGGGGGGCAGGGGGGCGCTGTGGTTCTCAACCTGGGGCCCACAATGATAAATAGGTTGAGAACCACTGATCTAGAAGAACTCAGATTGAGTCACACATCAGCAAACATGGAATCATACACAATGATCACAGGTTCATGGGCAAAAACATGGTTGCTGTAGAAATCACATATGGAACTTTCAACTTTACTATTATCTGTGCTTACAGAAAAGATTTAGGAACATTTGCAAAAGTGATGGACTGTCACCTTAGGTATCCAATAACCTTTCAAGGAACAACACATTTCTAGTTCAATATGGTTCTAATAAATGAAGAACGGAAATCATGGGCAGAGCATGTTCACTAATCCCAAACAAAAATCTTAACTGAAAAACAGTTATAGTAGATCATTTGTATAAGAAACAAGATTAATTTTTTTTACAATGAGAATAGCTGCGTCTCTTGGCAGGACCTGCTGTTTGTCACAGTTATACCATTATATTACAATATCATATTAATCCTTTGAAGTCTGGTATCCAAAGTGCTATTTCTGCTATTGATTCCATAAGACTACTTTTGAAAACATGTTCCAGAGGTCCATCAGACAACTAACTCGAAGTCAAGCATTCACGTGCCTGGAAAAAATCCCAATCAAGAATTTTTGTAGCCCCACGAACAAAATGTTCTACATGCATCACTGTAGAAATAACTAATAAATAATTTGATAACATATGTGTCTTTCATAATTAACTACTAGATCAGTTTAATGGAACAATATCAATGTCATCATCATGCATTTCAGTAAGATTAATTTAAGAAGATAGTAAGGAGGCATACTGCCCGCACCCAGGATGTATGCATTTGTGTATTAGTTCCACATAAATACAGCAATGCTAAAATGTATTGAGAGATTTAGAAAGCAGCTAACCCACATAACAGAAACACAGAAAGAAAAGGGGCAGAAATAAAGACACCCACACACAGATGACTACCTTGATGTTTGCCCAGAATTATCTCCCCTGCTTCCTAGGATTACTGTTCTTTTTTCCTTTTATTCAATGGCCATCTCCTAGGCAGATGTCTGCAGATGTTAACTCAATGTTAGCTCCCAGCCCCAGCCCCTTCTTGCTTATTGGTGGATCCAAGACAAAATGACAGGTTATTCAAATAGAAACTCCAGAGATTTTATAAGTATGATATCAAATTATAAATGTAGGTTCACAGAAAACCATCTCTTACAGTAAGATACTAGACAAATGTGACCAGCAAAGCCTACTCCTTAAATCCACTTCTTAGCAATCACCAGGCTTAAAACCAACAGCATAGGGCTTGCCTAGATAGATGTCTCTCTCTGATGCAAGCCTCTAAAGTAGACAAAATGGAGCTTGCACCGTGTGACTTACCCTGGTGAGTCCTTCCTTCTGTGCAACATGCAGTAAATAACAAATTTCCTCTCTCCACACTTTATTCCTGGATTCAGTTGAAGTGAATTTAACTGAGATGGTATTCAGATTTGGAACAAGTTACTGCTGCCTCTAAAACTAACTTCTGTTTGGGTATGCTTGAGAAATTACAGGAGGCATCGGATGCTGTTATATATTTTGGGCTAGATTCTCAGCCCACAATGTGCAGTTTCTTTGCTGTTACTAGAATGATACAAGAATAAGATCACACTTCCTTCCCTGACCTGTCAAGAAGTTAGTGTAAAAGCATCATAGTGTAGTCAAAAATTCAAGATGCAGGTATGAAGTTACATCTGCTTGTGTAGGCCTGCATCTCTAAATGAAGCAGCATGTAGGCTTCCACTGCCATTCACACAGAAGGACACCTAGACCCTTTGGAGATGTAACCATAAAATAGAAAAAAATTCAGAGGATGGCTTTTCTTTCCCCCATCTCTGCAAGCATCTTGTAGATTCGTGTGCAACACTCACTGAGAGTTAAGGTGACAGTCACACTGACAAAACCTTAGTTATATTTTAAATTAACAAATTTCAAAATTCATAAATGCACCAAATCAGTAAACCTGTCAAGTAAATTCATTATATTCTATTTTGATTTGTGTTAATGTCAATGAATGATGCTACTAATTTAAATTAGGATATAAAGATGCTACTACACAAGAGGTTCATTTTCCTTTTACTGTAACACAGAGGTTCCCAAACTAGGGGCACCGCTTGTTCAGGGAAAGCCCTTGGCGGACAGGGACGGTTTGTTTACCTGCTGCGTCCGCAGGTTTGGCTGATTGCGGCTCCCACTGGCCGCGGTTCACCACTCCAGGCCAATGGGGGCTGCGGGAAGGGTGGCCAGCACGTCCCTTGGCCTGCGCCACTTCCCGCAGCCCCCACTGGCCGAGAACAGTGAACTGCGGCCACTGAGAGCTGTGATCGGCCGAATCTGCGGACGCAGCAGTTAAACAAACCGGCCCGGCCCGCCAGGGGCTTTCCCTGAACAAGTGGCGCCCCTAGTTTCGGAACCACTGCTGTAACATATATATGGGAGATATTTTCACAGGGTACCCATAATGCATCTGTCTACACATTTTAAATTTAGTAAAAATAAGTGAAGATGACAGATAAAAATTCAGCATTTCCAAATATAACCATTACTCTGTTTTAGGAACAGCACAGACATCAGCCAGCACTGGCAACGAGTTTGTCAATCTAAGACGAATAGCAATCCTTGCCAAGGTAAGTAGTGAGGTATCAGGCATAGGTAGGTATCTTTTTTTGGTGAAAAATGCATAGTCAGCGACAAACACATTTTGTGAATTCATGTCAATTTTGCCAAAATTATTTTGTTTACAAAAGATCTAAAATATCTAAATGTTTTGTTTTGACATTTTTGAAATGAAACATTTTGATCTTTTGATTCAAAATTACTTTTTATTTAAAAATTTCCTTTAATTTTACTAAAAACATTAGATGCTCAAAATGGAAACACCACATTTCAATTCAGGACAAATAAAACATTTCATTCAACCCAAAATTATTATTATTGTTACTATTATTATTATATTAACCAAAAATATTGAATAATTTCATTTTCAAATCAATCCAAAACCTTTTTTTTTTTTTTTGCCAGCAACCAAAAAACTCTGTCATATATCCAGCTCTAATCAGGAGGCTCACACAGTGTCTGCCTCTGTCTGTCTGTTCAGTGGATAAACAGAAGGATTTTGCTCTAAGAGGCTGTCCACTCTTTCAGATTCCTCAGCACAAAATTCTCATGCCACACATCCAAAGAAATTTGAAATGTTAAAAACAAATTAAGAGATTAAAATATGTATTTTGATGAGTAGAATGATGCAGAAAGTATTTCAAGGATCTTTATCAAAAACAATACTGTTACAACAGTGTAGACTTTTTATAACAAAAAGTCAACTAATGCATACAGTATGTACGATCTATTATTGTACAGACTGCCCATAAAAAGTCACACCATAAATATGTGACTAGATTTTTCAAATGTAAGTATAAAACATTCAGCAACTCTTACTGTCCATCTGGAGACTTACATTGCTGTCAGATAAATACTCAACCTGTGAACATAAATATGGTTTTGAGCTGTAATTTCAAAATGTGAAAAACCAGAGGAGATGGCTGTACTGAAAAGAAAATCACCTTTCCAGCAATGAAACCAAAACTTTTCCAACCTTTACTGGTGGATATTACTCACTGGACAGGTGAACACTTCTGAGGATTCTCATTATGAAAGCCAGCAGTCATTTAATAACATATTACAAGTAGGATTTGTGATGCTCTGTAGGCAGCCAACTTTCCAACCCTTTTCCTGCTACTTCCTCTTCTGAAGACCATGGGTTCAGGATGTTTGATGTGTGCTTCCCAGCAGTTTGAACCCCTGGATGTTATCAGGCGTTGATCATGATTGATGCCTAAATTAAAATTAAATATAAATCTCTTAACCTAAATAGGGACACCCACTACCATGTTGTTCTTTGGGGAGCAACTCTCTGGCTCCATGGACATCACTTGGACAGAGTAGTTGCCTCCTTCTGCAGCCCATGCCCGATCCAGATCCACCAGCCCCATACAGTGTTTTCCTAGAACACCAGAACAAAAACAGAAACATTAAAAGACCTCCTTAATTTTTAGTAGAAACATATGATGTACAAAGAAATGTACCCTTTGGCATAAGAATCATAGAAGATTAGGGTTGGAAGAAACCTCAGGAGGTTATCTAGTCCAACCCCCTGCTCAAAGCAGGACCAACACCAACCAAATCAACCCAGCCAGGGCTTTGACAAGCCAGGCCTTAACAACATCTAAGGATGGAGATTCCACCACCTCCCTAGGTAACCCATTCCAGTGCTTCACCACCCTCCTAGTGAAATAGTGTTTCCTAATATCCAACCTAGACCTCCCCCGCTGCAACTTGAGACCATTGCTTCTTGTTCTGTCATCTGCCACCACTGAGAACAGCCTAGCTCCATCCTCTTTGGAACCCCCCTTCAGATAGTTGAAGGCTTCTATCAAATCCCCTCTCACTCTTCTCTTCTGCAGACTAAACAAGCCCAGTTCCCTCAGCCTCTCCTTGTAAGTCATGTGCCCCAGCCCCCTGATCATTTTGGTTGCCCTCGGCTGGACTCTCTCCAATTTGTCCACATCCTTTCTGCAGCGGGGAGGCCAAAACTGGATGCAATACTCCAGATGTGGCCTCACCAGTGCAGAATAGAGGGGAATAATCACTTCCCTCCATCTGCTGGCAATGCTCCTACTAATGCAGCCCACTATGCCGTTGGCCTTCTTGGCAACGAGGGCACACTGCTGACTCATATCCAGCTTCTCATCCACTGTAATCCCCAGGTCTTTTTCTGCAGAACTGCTGCTTAGCCAGTCGGTCCCCAGCCTGTAATGGTGCATGGGATTCTTCCTTCCTAAGTGCAGAACTCTGCACATGTCCTTGTTGAACCTCATCAGATTTCTTTTGGCCCAATCCTCCAATTTGTCTAGGTCACTCTGGACCCTATCCCTACCCTCCAGCATGTCTAACTCTCCCCCCACCTTAGTGTCATCCACGAACTTGCTGAGGGTGCAATCCATCCCATCATCCAGATCATTAACCACATTAATGAACATTGTTCAGTTATTAGTGATGTCAGAAAAACATAGCAGTAAATAACTTAGAATCTAGAAGCAACCTAATCCAGATGTACCACATCTCTAAATCTGCTTTCCTCCATTTTACCTATATTTTTATTTACTTAATTAAATAATTAATATTTGTATGGCAACCATTATTTTACATGCGTGCCTCACAAACCTCACATGACAAAGAGGTTGGATTATTATCCTTCTTTATGGACGGAGAAACACAATGTGTTCTTTTCTATTACCCAAAATTACGGTGTGTGGGATACATCACGTGTACGTGGCAGGTAAAGACAGCTCCTGGTACTAGGGAAAGATTGGCACCAGCTCCTCATGGTGGGGGAGGGGTGGTCCCCACTTCCCATCAGCCATAGCCATTTTCCTAATCTCCTTCATGTCTTGTCTAAAATCTGGAAATCTTCACGTGTTTAACAGAAATATTAGCCCATTTCCACAGAAAATACAAAAATAAAATACTGAACAAAGTTTACTCAGGGTGACTGATTTGTGGCAACATGCAAATAAGTGCTCACCAGCAAGATCCAGAGATGTTCCACACCCACATCAATGGGCGGGGGAACTTGATGGGGCCAGTTATGAAAGGGGGACAGTCCCAGTAGAAGGGAGGGAGACACTCGCCAAGAGACAGTAGGTAACTCCGCCCCATAGAAGTCTCTGGAACCCACTGGCTGCGGGAGAGGGATGCTGATTGGTCAGCACTCCCCAGCTCCCAGGATTTAGCCCAATGCAGGGGCCATACAGAGCCTCTTTCAGCTCCGTTACAGCCCACTCTACCCACCTGAAGTAGGAATGGGAACTTGGCCTGACAGATGCTGCAGGTCTAGCTAATCGCCTGTTTAGGGGGTCAGAATGGAATTTTTCTGCAGTGAGGCAATTGGAAGGGCACCAGGGAGTTTTCTGATTTCCTTGCAGCATGTTCAAGCCAAAAGAGGTTGAGTAGGAACACGCTTAATTTCTAACTGAGGTACTGGGGTAGAGTTGTTTATTCATTGCAACTTGCAGCCAGTTTCCAGTGCAGTTAAGAGAATAAAATGAATGGTCCCCAACCTTGGGCTCATGTGATAAGGTGAACCTTTGTGGGTCAAGGTCCTTACCCTGCTGCAACCCCTGTCCCCCTTGCAGGGGGGGAAGGAACTAGCACTGAGAAGAGAGCGGAGTACTGGGGGGTAGGCTGAGGAGAGCCTACCCTGCATTATGAGCCTACCTAATGCCAATTACGATTATATGGTAAAGAGCCCTGTAACCCTTCTATTGGAGCCAATTAAATGCCTGGTATTGGAGAGCATGGATAGTGGCAGGTAGTGCCCTCTCCCTTGTGTTAGAGTTTAATACAAACTGCGGACTGCCACTTATTGCCATGCATGTGTCTGCCCTCATCAGTTACATACAGTTTAATTACTTCTAGAGATCAGAACAAAAACTTCATTTTCGAAACATTTGGGAATAAATCTGAGCAACTGTAGAGGAAAAGACTGAATTGTTCTTGGTTTAGAATTTTGTAGCATAGTAAAATAAAGCCAAAGGTATCTGTTTTATTTACAGATTTCAGGTGATTATTATTCAATACATTTGCTTCCTATCTATGTCCAAACTATCTGAACTGATAATTCACAGAAAAGTTGGAACTTTTAGCAGTTTCACAACCCTTACAAGAAAGTTTCACCAGTATCTTGAGATGTATTAAAGATTTATAATTATAAAGTCCTGAACAAGATGCAAAAGGTACTATAGTTTCTCCTTTTCATACTCCAATGCTCTTATCTATGGCTTGATAAAATAATACAATTTAATGCATTTGGGATCGGCGAGTCACTACGGTACATTTCACAAAAGCTGGCACAGTTTTTTAGTCACAGATACCCGACAGTAATTGGTACTATATAACCACCATTGATAGATAAACAGATTGAACTGTTGTGACCAGGCCTTTAAGTTTGAGGTGTTTCTCTGGTGTCACACGGGCAGCATGACAAGCCAATAAACCTGTACTATTTTACAGAAGTTGTGTGACCCACAGTAAGCATTACTACATATATAATTTTTTCTCAATCTTAAAAGACTGGAAAAAAAAAAGCAGAATAAGCCACTTTCTCACTATCTACAAATATAGAAAAAAGACACCCCGCCCCTCCAAAATTGTTTCCATGCTTTCAATCATTTAAAACTCATCTTTAAAAAGAAAATCTGAAGTGCATTTGATGTAGCTTTTCAATACCTGATCTTGTCTTGTCAAAAGAACATGAATCTGACACAAATGTAGTCTGACTTAATCCACAGCAACCACACCCCTATAAAGATTTTCAGTAGAACAGAATAGTCTAATGTCTAATGGAATAGAATAGAATACAAAAATAATGTTCATTTTAAAATAGAAATACCAATGAGGTGTTATTTTTTGTTGGGGAAACAAGTTTGTGAGGAAAAGTGTACAATTTCTATGAGACAGAGAACATACAAAAAGTTGAAATGATTCAAAAACACCTGACATTTTGTATCAAAAGGCAGACAGAAGCTCATTTGATGTCCCTTCCCTCTCTTTTGAACTGGCAGTTTCCTTCCCATCTCCCATGACTATCCCACAAGCAAAAGAGAAGACACCCTTCTCACTGGGTGGAGTATAATTGTCAGCTGTAACCCTGACCATTTTTTTTTCCTGTCTAAATATAGCGGGGATAGCAAAACAATCATATCTATTTTTAAGTAAAATTGGAAATTATCTCAGAATCTGCAGTATTTCCTTTAGTAGTCTGAACTATAGAAAATACCTTGAATACCATAAGTGCAGCTTTTTAAAATGTATTTAGATTAGTTGTTCCTACTGCCTTTGATGTGTTTCATAAGTGTTTTTGAGCCAAGAATATCTACCTGCACTCCCCAACAGTGTCTGCCCTACCTTGGCTTGAATCGTTTTTTTAACTTGAAACCTAGTTTGTAGTCTCCCTTTTCCCTTTGGAAGATTAAATATTGCAGAGGAATGATACATCCATCTGCCACAGTTAAGCTAATTCTTTGTCCGCTCTTGAACATCTGTCATTTGTCACTACCCTACACAAGAACTAGACATGGACTTAAGCTGTAAGATGTGGATCTAGGTTCAGATATCAACCTAGTGAACATCTATGTTTTGGGGACATCTGCATCTGGGATCTAGTAAAAACCTTTCCTTAAAAAAGTAATAGCCTTCCTCTTTACTTTGGATCAGCCCCTCCTTTTTAATTAATACATGGCTGACTTGAGCCATAACTGCCAACAGGTGAGGACATTTTCCAGCACTTAATGAGTCGCTGAAGGAAGCGAGAGACCAATGCACGTTAGTCCAGCTGGTCATTAATTGCATGGAATTGCTCAACCTGCAGATAGTTTTTGCTATTATATACCATGACAATATAAAAATGTAAAACAGAAAAACATAACTTACCATTTAATACATCAAATAGCTAAAAGCTGAACTGCACATTGCCACAGATATATTACTGGGTTTTTTCCTAGGAGTTGGAAGCCAGTACACTAACCAAGTAGCTTCATTCTCAGAATGCTGCTAGATTTAATTATCCTTAATTAGTCTTTAAAAACTCACTCTGACCAATGTATCTAGCTTGTTCTTACCAGTGAAGTTGAGTATATAGGTCTATCTTCCTGTATCTTTCCTTGATAATTCCCTTTATACAGGGGTTACAGCAACTTCCTTTCTGGTCACTTAAGTCCTTCAATTTCAAAGAAGTTTTAAATATCTCTGCTAAAGATATTCCTATCTTTGCTACTTTCTGCACAATTCTTGGACAGTTCCCATCTGGCCCTGGATGTTTGTCAGCGAGTTTTTTAAATGATTTATCACCAACTACTATATCATGTTTAATATATCTAGGGGTTTCATACTGCCACCCATAGCCAGAGTACCTAAATACTTTTTACAGGAGCTAGATTGGCTTTAGGGAGGTCTCTAGTGAACTTCAGGAAGTCTTCTCCCTTTTCAGGGTATGGAGGGGGAAGGAGTGGTGCAGAGACATAATGATCAATAAAATGTCAAATTATACTCTAGCTCATATTTTAAAAACTTCAACCAGGAAAAATGCTTCACTACCAGAGTGAAAAAAGATACAGCAACAGAAACACTCACTGCTGTAAGTGTGCTGAGAAAACAGCAATTTAATTCCCTATTGATTAATGTACCAGTGCTTCCCATATATCATAAGCTCAGCCCATCACTAAATATAGTGCATATATTCTACACAACAGCTGATCTGTGGAAATGCATACCTATTAGTCTGCGTTCGGGTGGAAGCTGAACAGCTGTCTGATCTGCAAATCTGCAAAGAATCATGTGCTCCTAGAATTAAAAAAAACACAGAAATATGGTTTTATTTCATTACTCTTTAAAAGTTATTTAATTTCAGCATAAAAAAACCTATTTAAACATTCAATGGTACCAGAAAACTGTGTGTGTTGAATATTGTTCTATGAAAATTAATTTATACTTGTACTTATTTCAGCTCCAAGTCAGCCTTTGAAAGTGTGTACCACTTAAGTCTGTATAACCACACCCATACTTCTACTTCCCTATATTTTTGGGGAAGTGAGTTTGTCTCAGGATCAGACTTCTCTATTTCCATTCAGCAGGGGAATTGGACACAGCCCCCAACAACAGGGCAGCGTTCTTGAGTGGCATACTTCAGGCTGCTTAAGCCCTTCCCGTATAAACCAATCGGCAGCCAAGTCATCCTACTGCCGCAGGGTCAGACTTGGACGTCCTCTCCCCATTTGTGGGTAGCATTCAAACTGCAGTGTGGGGGCACTCAAACATCCTGCGTCTTCTAACAGTAATGATTCAGAAGCAGGAAAGAATCACCATCACTCTTGTTGGGGACAAGGCAACATTCCATTGCTCAAATCCCACCCAAATCAGTATAGAATCAATTTGAAACTGGAGTCCAGTGTTCCACACCTTGACATGGGGAAACTCTCTCAACTCTATAGCACAAAATAAATTTAAACAAAAGTAGAAACTTCCTTATAAGATATCAGGAACTGACTCTGACTTCAATTTTTAGCCTTTGGCTAGCAAGACAAATGAAGCAGGGGTAGGTAAGTTAACCATTCTCACAGTGGGATGGGGAAAGATTGTGATGCAATGACAACTGAAAAGAATGCTCCTGAAAGCTATACTAAGTGGGACACCTGAAATTTCAAGTGCTAAGACCTAGCAACCACAACCAGAGCCAGCGCTAGCCACTGGCACACTAAGCAACTGCTTAAGGCCCCAAGCAGCAAAACGGAGCCCCTATTCACTTTTTGTTATGTGTTGGGAGGAGCAAAATATTCCTGCTTAGGGTCCCCAGAGGGCTAGCACCAGCTCTGGCAAGAGCTATTTCAGAATTGTCCAGCTTTATAGAGCCCTCTGTAACATCAGATGGCAATACAGACATGAGAAACTTTTCTATAGAACATAACAAAGAACCAAAGTTAGAGCTCTGAAAAGGAGTACCTCTTTCTTAAATCAAACTAGGTTATCCTTTCATTCTTGGTTAATATAAAGAGATGATTAGTAAAGGTTCAGTCCCTGCATTAGGTGAAGGGACTGCAAGCTCAGATGTGTCTGTCTGACTTCTAACTTTTTACTAGCTATTCGGGCTGCTGGAGCAGCTGTTTGGGAAGCTTGAAGAAGCTGGAGCAGTTGGTCAGAGCAGGAAGAGCTGCTAAGAAAAAAAACCCAAATTAAGCCTCTAGGCAGAGGCTTCCAAAAGCACCTGGCTTTGGTACAGGAGAGGCAGTCAGAGCTAGTGGGAGAGGTACTGGAGGAGGCTCCAAGTAAGGGAAAGCAGCAGCAAGTAAAAACAACTCTGAGCTGGGAAGCTAAGCTATTGTCATTTCAGTGAACGAATGAAGGGTAGCTCCTATATCTCAGGCTGTAACATCGCCTAGGTAGGGTATGGGACCACACTCAAACTTAAAGTCTCCAAAGAAACAGGCTCATCTCAGTTTTCTCATAGAAAGAATGAGCATACACAGAGCTCCCTGCCTTCATCTGGTTACCCCACCCAACCCAGAGAGCCCACTGCCCCTGCCAGTTCCGCAGCCTGTTAAACCAGATCTGAACTCTGAGGTAAGCATTATCACTCAACTAACTTGAAAAATGAGGACTGGCTTGTGAATACACAAAAACATCTCACTTTGCTGTGGAGACAACCTGAAAGTTTAACTAGCGTCCAGGTAACGACTATATAATTTCCCCTTCAAAAGAACAGCAACCTGTCACATTTCCTGATGGTAGATATGGCGCAGCCATTATCAGGTCAAAGAACATCATAATTAAAACTATCCAGCTTTTTGTGTGGTTAACTTGCTCTCTAGAGAGAGCAAATTCTACTAAGTTGTCAAAGCTAAATATGAGAAGTAGTTTGGTTCCTACCTTCCAACCATCCCTCAAGGAAAGATAAAAAATTTGGCCATTGAGTGTCTTCTGGCGCAAGCCTACAACCATCATAGCCCTGGTTTTGCAACTTTAAACTCTAATGAATCAAGGCAAAATGTTCCCATCAGAAAAGTAAAATGATAGCAGATAGACCAAGGTGACCAACAGTGAATGGATTCCATGTACACTATATCCCTGTTGGTCTATTATAAGTCTTGTTATGTACAAATAAAGTAAATTGGTTTGAAAAAAATCAGATTTATCATTATATGGGAATTGTCATTCTTCTTGATGTCTCCTTGGACCTCTCAAAGGAAGTTAAGAAAAATGAATTTAAAATGGGAACTAAAGGACACAGGCAATGTCTGCCCACCACATTGAAACTTTAGTCACTAGTCAATAATTTTAACCAATATACTAATGTGACATACAAAAATGCTTATAGCTATCTGTATAACCAAAGTTAATTATAATTAAGGCTGTACAAAAATCTCAGGCCATGATTTTGTTGTGGAAGCCATAATTTCCAGCACTCACTGCAACTATTTTTGCAATGCCCCTCACTGAAATTTGGCCTGACCACCCCTCTGTTCTGACAGGGGCGCAGCCAGGTGAAATTTTAGTGAATGATGTTGCAATGTGGCACCACCAGGGCTTCCCCTGGTCCTAGCCCTATTGGAGGCCCAAGCACTAGCACCGTCCCCACACACCAGCAGCCATGGTTGAAGTCTTCGAGGTCGTGCTTCTGCTCCACAGGCTTGGCATTGCGATCTGGCGCATGGGGTCATAATGCCACTGAAACATGCCCTTCTGTCATGATGGCAGAGTGACCAGGCCAAATTTCAGTGAGTAGTGTTGTGCCAGCCTTCCACAGGGTCTCTGAGCTGAGAACTGTTCTAGGGTGCAGGGGTTCAGGCCCCCTCATACCCTGGGCATTGGAGGAAAGGGGCTGTATCCAGAGGTGTGGCCCCTCTCCCCCGCAACCACCAGGCCTCCAAGCATGGACGACGATCTCAAGGACTTTGCCTTCCACAGCTGCCAGTAAGAGGAGCTGGATGGAGGGGCTTGTGCCTCCTGCATGGGTGGGAAAGGGGACTGCCAATACCAGCCCCCTCACAGGGGCTCCAGAAGTGGGGGCTGTGGGTGGATGACCTTGAGAGTTTCAGTCCTGCACCCACCTCCACTTCTGCCCAGAGTGGGCCCCTGCCACAGCAACACTGCAACTTTAACAAACTGGTTGCAACTTTTGGAACCTCTCCTCCCGACAAAAATCACAGCTTTCTTATAGCCTTATTTATAACCAAAGTTATTTGAGGTACAGTAAGCTGTATTTATTATTTATGTTGTGGTTGACCTAGGCACTACGGCAAATACAAACAACAATAAGAACTAGCCAATACCTCTACACTAATTATAAGATTCCTTATCTAAACTTTCCAGGGATGAATTAATTTAAAAAAAAAAAACATTTAAGGTAGAGTGGCTTCTTAGCACCTCTGCAGTTATAGGACAAAAAGATGGGATAAGTGGATTGTTGCAATAAGCCATAAATCTAGTTTGTCTGTTCAGTCCATGATTTTTAGTGTTTTGCAGAGTTATGAATTTAATTTCCCAGGCTTGTCTTTTGAAAGTGTTGTGCAGATTTCCTTTGAGGATGACTAAATGCAAGACGGAAAAGATTGTTTAGCATAAATAGTTAGCATTTAGCTGTGACACTTGGAATATCTTTCCCTATATTCTCAGACCTGAAGAAGAGGTGTGTGTGGCTCAAAAGCTTGCCTCCCTCACCAACAGAAGTTGGTCCAATAACAGGTTACCTCACCCACTTCATCTTTCTAACACGCTGGGGACGACACGGCTACAACTACAATGCATGTGACAACCTAACAGTCCTCAGACTTATTTGTAAATTTGTCCCAACATTGACAATTAGTTCGTCAAAGCACTATGAAAGTGACATTGACACAGATATTCAGATTATTTATTTATTTCTATGGACACAGAATGCTAGGGGCTGAAAGGAACATGTGGCGTTTTCTTCCTACTGTTCAAGTACGAGGAGGTTTCTCAAGGTTCTAGGGACTTTCTGCAGTTAAGTTACTGTATAACATCAAGAGTCCTAAGATGTCCACAGGGAGATCTGAGAAGACAAAGCAAAAACGCTGGTGAGCATTTCCAAGGTAGGTCCTCCAAATACAGGATCATGACAGACAGAGGCGACACATACCTGTTGGTAGTGGGAGGGGAGAAGGGGAAGAATTTAAAGGTTTTGGTGGTATGCAGCGGGATTCAGGGAAAGGCATATAAGCCCTGGCAGAAATCTGAGGGGGCATGTTATTCCACATCACCTCTGATTACAGAAGAGGTGAGAACTGGCTCAAAAATTACATATAAGGAAGCAAATTTAGGCAAAAGAAACAGTAAAATCCATTAGTCCATGAATGAGAATTCATTATTGAACAAAAAGTCCTCTTATTTTGAAATCAAAAATTTTAGTTAACACTACACCCAGTCACACAGGGGAGAATGATTAGAGAAAGAGAGTAATACAACTATTCAAAGGTTTGTTGATCAATGACATTTTAAACTCATCTTAAATCAAATATAACATATATTAAATGTATATTAAATACTTTAATTTTAATTAAAATTTAATTAAAATAATTGCTAAAACAATCTTAGTAAAGAATTGTATTTATTATTTATTTCTATTTATAGAAGTGCCTATCCAATGCTCAAGGTGCAAATTAAGGAGAAGCACTATCATTAGATAGAGAAAAATCTGAAGCTTACAATAGAGTGTTTTGACTTTAATAAATAAGTTGCTGTACAGAAAGCAAGCTAGTTCTTTAAATATTTTTCAGATAAGAGCTATTGGAAAATGAGTTCTCTAGAAGCAAGCAGTCTACAAAAATGCTCCTATACATTTAATTAGGTCTATATACCTAAGAACAATCAATACTTACACAAAGTCTATAAAGTGAGTGGTATCCAGAAGATTTTAAATGAAGCATGTCAAAACACGAATCTTAGGGGTGTTTTACTTATCTTTACTAAGGGATAAAGTTCTTTTATGGAGAAATCATCTGATTTTATTTTACTGAAAATAAGCCTTTTTTTTAAAAGTGGAAGGAATGTGAGTAGATCTGAATTACTAAACATCATTTACATTGTGTGTTCATCCTCATAATTAAAAGATAAACACAGATTATTCATTCCACTACAAACCGCAGGGAAAATGCAGAAAAGGGCACACAAAGAAAACCTAACCACTGAAACACGTTTACATACCTTATAGGATAAAACTTCCTTGAACCGATGACTGAAACAGAAAAGGAGATTGATTCAATCAACATTAGAAATAACCAAGATTGAAAACAGAAGTAATTTTTAAACACTTGATTGAATTCTAAACAAAATATTTTTATCTGGAGGCTGTGAAGCTGTATTCAGAAGCAGAAACTATGACAGCTTTAGCTCACTTGAGTAGAAAAGGCACATTACATGTAATTTTATGTTTTACTGTACTATTTATAGAAGTTTTTTCTTTAACCATTATAAATACTACACATTTTTATAAAACTGGCTTTGTCTATATTCTATATAAATACTCTGTGTCATAGCCACATATATCCCCTACAGCAGCCGTTCTCAAACTGTGGGTCAGGACCGCAATGTGGGTCACGACCCCGTTTTAATGGGGTCGCCAAGGCTGATGTTAGACTTGCTGGGGCCCGGATCCCAAGCCCAAGCCTCACCACTTGTGGCCAGAAATGAAGCCCGTCGTGGTGGGGCTTGGGCTTTGACCCCCCTCTGCTTGGTTGGGGCTCAGGGGTCACACAGTAATTTTTGTTGTCAGAAGCGGGTTGCAGTGCAATGAAGTTTGAGAACCGCAGCCCTACAGTATATATACACATGCCTTTTGTGTCTGACATACCACAAAACTGCATTATTTTTCACTAGAATTGAATTAAATACTTTGTGCCCAGTTACTGTGGAATGTTTTCTAATATTACCAACTTTAAGAAAATTAAACTGTAGTCCCCAGGCTGAGCTGCTGCACTGAGAGCTAGATAGTCTCCTATATGCTTTAGAGCCTTTAAAATTGTAAATGTTAATAAAAAACAAGACACTTGGCATTTCTACAGCACCTTTGAACAAAAGATCTCAAACATCTTCACAAATCTTAATGAATTTTCAGTCTAAAATTGTAATTAACTTGAAGTTAAACGATAGCATCTAGTCAGCCTTTAAAAAATAAGTTGAAAGTAGTTTCTAATATTACATCTGCCCCTATATCCCCCTGCCCATTTTTGCAACTTTACAATTGTATTATCCTGTTTTTTAAAATATGTTTTCCTCCTTCTTGCTATGTGAAAGATGCGAACAAACAAAAGAGGAAACATACTATACAGGATATAGAACACAACTGGCGGAACATAAAGTGCTGTCAAATGCACAAAGTAGTCAAACTGAAAAAACAAATAGTTATTCTCTAATCGCTCTCAGTTACAGCAATCTTAGATGTTTCTTGTAAAAGTAGTAAGAAAAATATTTTCAAACAAAAATATATTATTTTTAGGTTGATGAATCCCTTTTAAGATAGAAAGACTTATTTATGTCAGCCAATATAGATCCAAAGAGCATTGTATTTTCTAATAAAACCCAAATTTTATAACCTTGGAAATTCAAAAGGTAAGAGTCTACTTCAAACTATAAACCAGTCTGAAAGTATGAAAATACACGATTGAAGCTACTCAATCTCAACTCTGCCCTGAAACACTCTAGCCTCCATTCCCATATGCCTACTTCTTAAAATGTGTTATTTTTGGATCAAGGGCGTTAAAAAGCCCAAAGCCTAAGGGTTATGATCATGAACATCTTAAATCTGGAGAAGACAATAAGTACAGTTCGTGGTAGAAATATCAAAAAGATTAACCTAAGAGCAGTGGGCTTGATTGACCAGTTATTACTTTAGTTTTATGCTAGTGTAAATCCACCTAAATCAATGGGGTTTCACTGGTGGTGAACTGCAGTAACATATTTGTCAATCAGTCCCATTGTAACTGACTGCATACACATTATGTGTCTAGCACTGAGCATGATACTCCCCACACCACACACACACTTCATTATCCATTATTGTTTTAATGAAATTTCCATAAATTCATTATCTTGGAGTTGGAGGTTAGTACAGTACATGTTGATTCCCTAGCACTGTATTTAATAACACTTATGTAATTGGTGGCATATAAAATCTTTGTGAACTGTGTTGAATGGCTGTCTTTGACACGGAGTCAGGAATTAGTAAAGTATCCCCTTTCTCAGTGAAGTATGTATTTCTGGAAAGAAGGCTGTAGGTATCTTTGTGGTCACTGATGAGGTGAACCTGTTTGTCCTGGATAGTTAAAGTCAACTTACAGTTTTTCAGTGTTGGCACAGAAACTTTATGGGGCAGAGTTAAGATTCTTTGGGTGACATTGTCTATTTACATACTTTTGATTTTTTCCCCTCTTTATAGTGGAAATTTAACTTTACATTTCCAGTCCCTTGTACAACAAGATTCTTCACCTTCGTGGAAATGTAAATTTCACTGTATTCTGAATGAAACCATAACAGCAAGGGCAGATGACAAAGGCTGCATGAGCCTCGATGCAGTGCTCAATCACCATATCTGTTGCCACGCCACAAGCATGCAGAGCCACCTAAAATATATAAAAAAAGAAACCTTAATAGCACTGTTCTGTTCACTTACAACTCTATTTCTTAGCAGTTTTCTGGCTGACTGAATTATCTGAACATCTAAAGAAAATTCCCCATGCACTGCAGTGCAAGCTACCAGGTGAGGCAAAGGCCTATTCCCAACCACTCAGCTTCTGTGTCTCATGGCTCTGTCAGACATTTCTTTTGCTCATTTTAATGCCAAGGGAACTTCATGAACCATTCATGTTGGTGGAGAAGCTACAGATGCTGAACTAAAGTTACTTGCCAATGACATTTTACAGGACATACCATACCAACTCAACTGAAGATACACATAAAATACATTTTAAAACAAACTCTCATGCTGGTTAGTGAAGAATTTCAGTCCAAGTAAGAAATCCTTAGAAATGTACAGAAATATTTTAAAGCTAAATTTTATAATAAAAACAATGTGTGAAACACAATAATCAGGAACATACACTGTGACAGAGTTCCTCCTCTGCCTTGGTGGGTCCTGAGCTTATTGGCGGATTTGCTCTCCTCAGAGATTCACAGCAGCCCTCAATTTGGCCAGTTTTGCTAGTGGCTCAAACCTGCCATTCACTCAGCTAACCTCATCACTGGCCAGCATGGGGAAAAGGAGGAGAACAATCCCCGCAGTCTCTGCTGACCCACCTAGTGGGTTGGGGGATAGGCCACGGACCTTCCCCTCTGGTGGGACCCACAGTCTAGGTCACCTCCTCTTGTCTCAGATAGGGAGTTGAGGGAGTTGGGGGGAACCTGGGCCCACCCTCTACTCTGGGTTCCAGCCCAGGGCCCTGTGGATTGCAACTCTCTATAGTGTCTCTTGTAACAGCTGTGTGACAGCTACAACTCCCTGGGCTACGTCCCAATGTCCTCCTCCCAACACCTTCTTTATCCTCCCCGCGGGACCTTCGTCCTGATGTCTGGTAACGCCTGTACTTCGCAGTCCTCCAGCAGTATGCCTACTCACTCTCAGCTTCTTTCGCCTCTTGCTCCCAGCTCCTCACACACGTCTCACTAACTAAAGTGAGGTCCTTTTTAAACCAGGTGCCCTGATTAGCCTGCCTGTCCTAACTGATTCTGGTAGCTTCTTAATTGGCTCCAGCATCCTAATTAGCCTGCCTTAATTGGTTCCAGCAACTTCCTGATTGTTCTGGAACAGCCCATTATCTTACTCAGGGGAAAGGGACCTGCTTAATCTGGGGCTAATATATCTACCTTCTATCACTCTCCTGTAGCCATCTGGCCTGGACCCTGTCACAACACATATAGGTCACATTATATAGCATCTCTCATTGTAAGAAAATCTTAACACATTTTTGACTACTTGGTTTCTGTAAAGCCAAGAAAGAGGAAAAATATATTTAATCAAATTTAGGTTTGTGAGACAGCACCTTCGTAGCTGAGGTAGTTGATAAACAGGTATCTGACTAGTGATTCCAGGTGTACTACTTGAGAAACCTTACCAAAGTTTGATTTTCAAATGTTGGGTGCTCAATACTTCCCACTTTGTCTGTCTTGTCTACTTGGACTGTGAGAGCCCTTGGGAAGGAACTGTGTCTTACTATGTGTTTGTACAGTGCTTTTCACAATAAGGGCTCCAATCTTGGTTGGGGCCTCTGGGCACCATCTCACTACATATAATCATATCCATATAAAATTTGCCAGTCTGTCACAATCTTTGTGTTACCAGACTTAATTTTAAGAATTAAAGGCCAGATTGTGCCACTAACACAGAACCTGGCATTGAGGCAGCGTGGAACCACAGTGCCCTATTTGTCCTGGAGCTTCCCAGAATTCAGGAGGCACACACCTACTGCACCACCCCCAGTGTGCATTCCCCTCCATGACCAGTCATAACCCTATATCCTCTCCATGCTCTTTGGAATAAACAGTGCACCAGGGAGCACTTCCCACACTAGTGGAACTCAGAGATTGCAACTGGGCTTGGCCCCTGTGAAGGAAGCACCTGGTTCCTGTACAGGGAAAGATCCCCATGTGCCAGTCCCTATTATGTAGCCACACAGGGGCCAGAAATAATCTGGCCCTAAACAAATATGTTACAGTGACATAGGCAGCTACTACTGACTGATTACATTGACTTCACCATTTTGACGAAGGCAAGTTAATCATATACAGTATCCACATAAATGGTAGACCTCGTTATGGTATTACATGCAATAATTATACAGGATTCCAGTCAATGTATTACTGAGACTGGTAATTAAATAATACCCCTCCCCGCCACTATAAAACATAAACCTAGGTACTACGGAAAAATATCTGCCCACAATAGACTACATCAAAAGAACATTAAGGCTAAGGATACCAATTGATACAAGCCATTCGCATGTAGAGGAGAAAAGAATCACATATGCTCAAATACTTGAGCACAATAGGTGACCATATTAATGGTTGTTAATTTTCTCTATGGTCTCTGAGCAGTGGAGAAATTACAACATGTTTTCCCTTTAATTGAATATTCTGCACACAGATATGCATTTGTGTGTGCTTATATAAATGTGTTTTAATCAGTCTTTAGCATAGCAGTTTTGAAACAAGGTTTAAACTCACATTTAAAGGTTCACAATAAGATTTTTGACTACAGAAATCAGAAGGCAAAATAACTTAAATCCCAAATTGGTGTAAAATCAAAACAGAACAGATAATGTGCTACTGTTGTCTGCAAATTGCTTTATGTAAGCTCAGTGAACAAAGCAATCAATCAGTACCTGTAGTTAATACAGTTGCAAACAGAAGGATCAGAAATATGCTTGTTAGTGTAGGAAAAGGTGTTATCAAACAGACTGTTCATCATTGTATATAAAAACAAAGTATTTGAACAAAAATAATTTAAAAACAAGAGAAGATTTTTAAAAATCACAGCTACCAGGTTCAACACTGACTAATTCCTGTCTTCTCCCAGTTCCCTTGTGGGGGGCAGGAGCTCTTCTTTCAGTGTAGTGATAAAACACAGATCTGGTACATGTAAAACAAACATTAACTGCTGCTAACTAATATCAGTAGAGAATTATTTTATTGATCCTGCATGACCTTTAAGCCCACCGACTTCTCCTTTCAGCTCAGCAGAATCCACAGAGTTGAAAACTGGATGTCATTAACAACATCCAATATAGAGTTTTGTCATGATGTCCTATTCTATTGGACTTCATATGAATCTGGACAACTAATTCATTTAGTCCTTAATGTATGCATTACAGTCACAAAATTGTATAATGACGGAGACACCTCCCCAAACACAGAAGCAACACAGCTGATGTAGTGGTAGTGTATATCTACATGCTGTGCGTCACATATCCTGAATGTCGGGACACCTCAGCATGGTTTACCATCTGCAGACAAGTGGCAGGAAAAGGAGGACTTTTCAGGAGACCATATTTATCTTTAATTCTTTGCTGTATCTTTGCCAGATTGAAAGAGACTCTAATGCGCCACAAAACCAAGCCAAACTTTTCAACTGTTTTGCTTAGGTCAGCTCTGACAGTATCAGTATCATCATTAAAAATAGCTAAGATCTTAAGGGGTATTCTGAATCTTGACATTTAAATGAGGACAATGCCGCATTACGAAGGCTCTTTCTACTTTTAGACTCCAGACCTTTGCTGTGCTTAGTAGCGTGAACTAGATCATATATTAGAATACTCTGTTTTGGAACCGTGTTTTTCATTACTCCATGCATTTAAAATATTGCAATTTGATCTCATGAATAACAGGAATTATTTGGCAGACAAGTTCTTCTTAACTTACATTTGAAAATGTGAAGCTAACAATAAGCTAGCAACCAAATAGAACAGCACATCTTTATCTGAAGGTAGCTCAAAACAGTTACACATATTCCCCACTAATAAAAATCCGGACAGGTCAAGACTTCTTTGTCAGGTTTATACAAAATGTAATTTTTTGCCTCTTCCTTATTTTCCAAGTACATAATATACAGCAACAAAATGAACAATGACAGGTTATTTTCTGCAGTGATAACAAAAACAATCTTTATTTTGATATTCATCTGGATGTCCATAATAACAAACTGAACAGCCTGCTTCCACGTTTATCCTCAAAGTCATGACCAATGACTGCCTCAATCAGGAATATTTCATTGAGCACAACTAAGTTACACAGTGCTTAAAGAACATTTGAGTTGTGGCGAATTGGTTTAAAATGTTCAGTATGCTTACACTGTCAAGTAGTCTATACTGTCTGTGCCGCTGCTATGCCATTTTATGAACTATACAAACAGTATTTCAAATAATATGCCACGAGAAACTTAAAATACTTCTTTCATAATCAACCATATTCAGGGTACATTGAATTATTACATTTGAGAAAGTCTTTCTAGGACCTTTCAAGAACCATATCAGTTGTCAATTATTTCTATACGGTTTTATTTCTGCGTAATGATATTGCTTGGCTGTTGCATCATGTTTAACATTTATCATTTGCAAATTATAACAATTTTGTCAATGTAACATGATTATTACTCATGAAATAAGAGTGCAAATGTATGTAATGTGAAATATTTGCACTACACTTCTGTTCCTTAAAGGCAAAATTAGCCAGTTTGAGTCTGAAGTGAAGCAGACTATCTAGGAAAAATGACCTTATCCTGAGAAGTGAAGAGTAGCACATGATCTTGTACTGCAGTCTTAGAGCCTAGGCTAAAACTTCTGAAGTGACATTGGACCCAATAAAAAAGCAATGTTCCAGGTTTTCTTTGTAAATAACTTACATAATCAAGTCACTGAAACATGAACAAAGACCAGGACTTGAATAATTTTCAGCTGAAGGTCTTCTGACATACCCTGTAAAATTCCTCTAGTCACAAAACTCAGAAGTATAACAACTACTCCTATAAAGTACAACTCTCATACAACTCTCACTCTCATTTAATTTAGCCTTAATCTCAATAACAGAAAAACTGAACAGAGATTACATTGAATGCAAAACCTAGTGATTAATTTAAATGATGAACTACAATTGCGTGTTTTGTGTACAAGTTCTGGATTGAAGTAAATTATAAAGGAGATTCTGGCTTTTGGAAAAACATCTTGGGCTCCCAGTGTGAGATTTCTGTGATTTACCATAGCACAAATAGTTCAGCTGTACAGCTGGAAATGAATGGGCGTAAATAATCAACCCTTCATACTTATTCCTGAATTACAAGATTAAAGAAAAAACAAAAACACACTGCAGAGCACTGAGGATGTACCACTGAGCCATATGAACCACAAACCTGCAGTTATGTAAGCAGTCTAAGTTGTAGCCAGGACTGGCCTGCAAAATGGGTGACTTGTATGGCAGTCAGAACACTGAAAACTAGGAGTATTCCAGCCTGGGTATAAAGTCTGAGCCTTTAAATGCAACCTTTCCCTTCTCACTCACTCAGATACATATCCACTTGTTCCTTCTCAACTTTGCATCAAATTTAAGTTCTTTAAAGATCTTGACCTTTGAGGCCTTTCATATCTCCACTCTGATCTTGTCTTATTGTTCCCACTCCTCTGCTCCCTTTACTCTGCAAACACCTTATACTTGACTACCCCTTTGCATCCTTCTCTGAATTCTCTCTATATTGAAAATATTTCTAAAGTTCACATCACCATATATAAAGGTAACTTTTTTACACCATCTTCCATGCTGCACCTTTCATACCACCTTGAGTCCCGGTGCAGTGAATATTGCTTTTCCATCTTCAAATCCTTCCTCAAAAAAGTACTGTTCTTTCATGAACCACTCTAATCATGAAGTGCTATGATAAATTAAAAAACAAACAAAAATACTCACCCTGCTACATCACAATACATCTCCACCATATAATCACACAATGCTAATATACTTTAAAGATCTTCTTAGACACCAAACTCTTTGGAACAAGAATATCTTCCTCATCTGTATTTTGCACATTGCAGAGAATGGTGTGATCACTCAACAAACAACTAAGAGCAGGGGGATAATATTACCTTATCTCCTAACTAATAAATTCAAAGCTGATTTCCTGCTGACAGAAAAAAAAGTTTGTATAGCATCAGAAATGCGTCGCTTCATATTCCCAAGTACTGGAATTGTTTGTAAGTATACTTAATCACCTACAGAAAGAAACATTTTTTCTTAATAATCAGTAGACTCTAACGTTGAAAAATCAATCACTTACCCCAATGTTAAAAGTTCCTTTAAAATAGTCCAGGTTTGCTTGAATGAACCAAATATTGTGTAATCCTAATTCATCACTTCTGTCTTTAGCACGTACCAATGACAACTCCTTATTTTCTATCAGCACGACCTGGATTTCATATACAGGAAAATACGTCAGCAATATTGCTCTAAAATCAAAATAAAATGATACTCGCTATACAGTACCTCAATATTCTGGTGTAAAATCTTTACTTAATTTCTTGAGACTGGTGATGAGATCTCCCCCAAAGTGATACGCTAGTGAAATAGACGGAAGGCGCTCAATATCTGCCAGTACCAAGGGACTGACAGATATGATCCGTTTTTCTGAACAGAATTTTTCTTTTTGCAGTCAAGTCCCACATCTATTTGGAACTAACCAAACTTTGAAATTCTAACATTTGCATACATTAGAAACTAAAAGTACTGTGCTGGTAGGGGTTTGTTTTTGTGAGGGTAAGTAACATTTTTTTTTTCGGCACAAATATATTACAGAAACATGTTTAATAAGACTGTATGATACAATTCCACCAGCTCCTCCTTGTCTCCTGCACTAAGTTTGACATTAGAATACAGAACCATCTGTCTCTAAAAATCAGTGCTTTCAGTTGGGTCAGAGTTGATAGGGATTATTTGTGGCCCTGTAAAGTTCTTGGGGATACAGTACTGCAGTTTCAAACCTTGTTAGTTTGCCCCTTTCACAACCATAAAACATATATATGAAAAAAGCACATCACAACTTGCTTAATATTCACAATACTATGTTTTGTGCATAAAAATATTGAGAACTGTATAAAATGGGTGGACTTTGCAATTAGTAATTTCCTGATTAAAAAGTTCCACTGACAACTGCTTTCCAGAGGTAGCTTAATTTTATCTTCAGTTCTGTAATTCATAGTTCTGTTTTGTCTACACCTTATAATATATGAAGACAGAAGGTGTCATTTTGTTCTTTTGATGTAGCCTCCCTAACTCAATCACTTTTTAAAGCAGATATTCTCAATGTAATCTGTGTCCTTTTCCTTCACTGGGCATGACGACTACTCTGAGTTAGGGCCCTGTTAGAACAGTACACATTACTACTAGTACTAATACTTAGCTCTTAGAAAAGGAGTAAACCTTGAAGGGATTTATAACAGCTATCATATATAGTATAAGTAAGCCGCTTCGTTTTCAGTTTAAACTGATTTTTACTGAAAAAATCCTGGGTTTTACAAAAAGTATTGTTTGTTTTTTCCGATTTTTCTCTACTTTTGTATCATTCAAATATATAAAAAATAACTTGTTTTCTTAGGAAAATATAATACTTTGCATGAGATATATGCATTATGATAATACATTTGTCTGTGCATATACAGAGTTGCCTGTTGAAGTAAGGCTATATTAGTCTAGAAGATACACACAATAAACAAACAGGCATGCACACAGGCTCTGAAGTGCGTGCATATCTGAACATACTGATGAATCTCAAGCCCACCATGTACACTTTTCAAGCTTTTAGCATATAACTGTTTAAAGATTTAACACACGAAAACAGGAAGAAAACAAAGATCTGTATCATCTTCCATCCACCAAAATAGACCCTATTTGCCCAGAAAAATTACTAATAGTTTTTTGCACTGATTTTCACCTGTTTTTGTTGTTGTAGTAATAAAACACCGATAAATTCTTGGGAAAAATTAAATAAAAACCAAAAACAAAGGGCCATAAGTATAGGCTGCATCTAATCTCCACACAAGTTTGAGGAAATGGGGCTTGTGAGCAATTACAGGTTTTAGTTCCCAATGTCATTTGTTATCTGAACCCTACCGTTCGTGCTGAAAGTGGCTGGAAGTGAACCAACCCTTTCAGGTTCACTTGGAGCCTCAAGCACAATGAAGGAAACATCCTCTCGAGACTTAGGACAGAGCTGCCTTCAGAGGGAAAGGCAGTGCTTACCTTTTTTTGCTGTCATGAGCATATGTAAGTTGGGGAGTCAGACTTTTTCCCACAAAATGACTTTAGGATTGATCAAAAAAGTGGGCCAGTGGTTCCTCCAGGAAGCCTTCAATTCAACACTTCAATTCAGCAGAGAACTTAAATGTGTACTTCAGTGCTTTGCTGAACAGGGATACAATTCACCATGTGCTGCTACAAGTTAAGCTTGTACTTAAATGCCTTACACACCAATGAGATGATCAGGCCCTGAGGACTTGGTACTGTTTCTAGCATCTTTTGAAAGCTGATTCTTCGAAACTTTATCTTTTTCATGGGTGACACACACTGCACAATTCTGTAGTACAACAAATATTGATATATGCACAAATTCAGAGCCTCAAACTAGAGTATAAATAAAGTCTCTAAATCATCACTGTTAGCAGTCTTTGTGCTTTCCATCTAATGGAATTTTTAAAAAAAAAATGTTGTGAATTATCAAAGTCTGGAAGATTGCATTGTCCATATATTTTTATTGGGACTTTACCTGGCATGATGGCAACATGTGAGCAAGAACAATTCCGACATGGCCCTGTGAAAACCAAAAAAACATGAGTCACTTTTCAAACCCTATGCAGCTGACCCCCTTCACAATGATCCCCTTCAAGAGTGACAGAGTCTTTGTAAAAGCAGCTCAGATTCCAAAGTTTGTCTTTTCCCTCTGTCATCCCCAAGAGCCACCCCCTCAAGCTCTCAGGGTGGCTATGTAGGCACCCTTCCTCAGTTAACCGACTTCTGTACTCTTTAAATAACTCAACTCAGTTCAAAGTCCCCATTGGGGTCTACACTGAGTCCAAATATACCCCCAAAATAAAGTCTATTCCTTCTCTCTGCTCCAGCCTCAGGCTGTCACTCAACGCCCTTCACTCTCCTCAAGTCAGAGACCTCAGCCTTCCTTCCTGGGGCTGGGTTCACTTCAGTCTCTTTATTCCTTTATTCCTTGCAGCACTCACCTGAAGCTGCTTTCTACAGCTATTTGAGCAGCCCAGGCTTTTGTGCTGCTGCTCAGCCAGCTCCTCTCTCTAGGAGCACACTTTCCAGGCTCCTTTCTCTGGTGAACTTGCCTACTGAGCTCTCATGGGAGCTCCTCTCCTCAGGAGCTTCCAGCCTCTAGCATCCACCTTAACAGGACCCTGGTAATTTTTTATCAGGTTTGTTAACTAATTAGCTGCCAGACAGCTGCCTAGCAATTTAATTATTTGCAGGTCGGTCTGAACTGGCTTGTTCTCCCCTACAGGCGCCTGTCACAGGTAGGCTGGTCCCTGACTCCCCTGAAAGTTCCATCCTCCATGAGACTCTGTTTTGTAGTCATGTCCTACTGGATTTGTAAAAGATTTAAAAAAAAAAAAAAGTTGTATTATATATAGAGAACATATATTACCCCTCCACTGCAAAAATCCACAATCACATCTCCGGGTTTAGATAATTTTGTCACCATGGACACCAGATTGTTCAATTGCTGCTGTTTCCTCAGAGCACGATCACTGGACATCTTTCCTGAGGATGACGACAAAGGAAATAAATTAATTTATTTGACTAATGTTTTGACTAATTTTTTAATAACTATTCCACAATATTTCTAACTTTCTAAATAGTTATAAGAAAACTATCGTGGAAATCCCAACAATTAATTATGAGATTTTTCAAAGATGTCTAGACAATTTAGACAACAAATCACATTTGGCAGATTTAAAAATCTTGGCCTAAATATTTTAAAATTGTTCAACGTATTTCTTTAGCACATTATGGAACTATGTATTCATGTTGTTCCTGTTAAGGCACCCAGATGGCTTTGCGCACCAACAATTACAAACTGAAGTGAATTGTTATTATACAGTAATCAAACCCTCCAACTCTACCTTAAAGTGTATTTTTACCCAGTTACTCAGACTCAGAAACTGAGCTTTGACTCAGATCAGAGATTTTACAGGATAAAATCACGCATGGTCTTTAAGCACCTTGTCTTAGATTGTGATACTCTCACTCATGTTGAGTACCACCTTACACTACAAGTAGTAGCCATTTATTTAAATGACTCTATTTGTAGAATAAGATGTTACTCGTAGCTGTCTGTAGAACAACTGGAATGTCCTACCTCCATACAAAAGAAAACTAAAACCTCGCTTCTTTCAACAGTACTTGATAAAGGCCATGATATAGCTTCTTGAGATGGAATGAATTTGTTTGGCTAACATTTATATATTCCAGACATGCTCTTTGTATCAGTGAAACTAATGAAGTGTTGAGGGACCTTATTATTTGTTCAGATAAAGAAAAAGTCCATAACATCCCTTTTCTTTGCTCAAAAATATTCAGAGCTGTAGACAATTCTAGTAGTGAAAGTGTCATTCATAAGCTAATCTTTGAGGTAAGAAGAAAAAGTACATAGACAACTCTTCCTTCTTTTTTCTTCTCATTAAATTTTCATGCACATCACATCACATTTGTTCTACATCCTCCGAAATATAAATACAGGGCCTTCTCTGAGCTTTGCATTATGGTTGTGTGCGCTAGATATTGCTTATGAACTGCAGGCTTTGTTTGGACTTGAACCACTGAACAGATCTGTCTCTATTTTTCTGCAATATTCCTTGCTTGTCTAGTCTACAAAAAATAAGCTTCTTCTCAGAATTAAGGGAATAAAGTTTTAGGGATATCTTACTACAAGAGCAAAGTATCAGATAATGACTTCTAGCATGTTTCTAAAGAAAATGTAAGCTTCCTGATCACTGCATCCACAGGAGCATCTTTCCCCTATCAAATTGGGGCAATGCCTTTGTAATTAAACGATCCAACTTTAAGGCCAGATTGTGATATCTTTTCTCATGGTAAGTAAAGACAATGGATCTACTTGTGGTAAAAGAGTATCATAATCTAGTTCTTATTTTTCAACTAAAATATAAAAGATCGACTTCTTATAGTAGCACATTGTATGCCATTTATGCAAAAAAAAAAAACAGAAAAAAGCTGTAGAAGATGCTACAGTAAGCAATAATATTGAGATGCTTACAGTATTCATCTATGCTAAATAAAATATTCTGTGCTAAAAGTATTCTTTCAGAGTTTATAAATAACTTGAAGCAGCCTAGAAAGGAAAAGAAGAGTTCAAAAATTACTTACTGAAGTAGAGAAAGTAGTATTTTGAGAACTGTGACTAATTTCAAAAAGTTGAATGTTTATTTCTTTTTTTGGTCTGGTACTGATGCCTGAAACTCCAAAACACACTAATGAAAGAAAATGGCTTTACGATCCATTCCTGTCTTGGCTAGAACCAATTTTCTTGGTTTTCCAAAACAATCAATCTGAGAAAGTGCCGCTTTTGATGAAAGGTCCTCAAGTAGTCCCCTGGCATGTAACTTACCCTCCTTGGGTAATTTTCTTTTTCCCAGCCTGGCTTCCCAGAAACTTAAATATAAACCATTTTTATTGTCATTCAGGCACTGTCCTTGATTTCCTGCAGAGCACGGGCCTTACTTTCAAAGTTAAGAGATTTTTTTTTTTTTAAAAACAAGCACTTTTGCTCCAAAGTCAGAAAAATGCAAAGAAATTCTGCACATTCTGATCAAAAGTGGTAGCTCCAATTTGTAACACGAGAACTAGTGCCAGGCATAACATTTCATCCAACAATCTGGGCATTTGATTACATTTTTTTCATTTTTTTTTTTTGCCTAAAACAATAGATCACCTCACACAATTTAATTTAATTGTGCATAGAGAAAGATAAGAAAACATAAATTACACTTCTGCGTTAGGAACATATTGTTGTGCTTTTTAAAATCATTACTATGTGACATCATACCTCAATGACATATTCTAACATTTGGCACTTCTTGATAGGAAGTCAAAAGGTAAAAACACAACCTCCAAAAATATATTAAAGAATATGTTTTCCCATTTCTGTGAGTGCCAGACATTGGGACTAAATGACAAGGGATGATGGATCACTTGATAATTGCCCTGTTCTGTTCATTCCCTTTGAAGCACCTGGCATTAACCATTGTCAGAAGAAAGGATACTAGGCTAGATGAACCTTTGGTATGACCCAGTATGGCTGTTCTTATGTTGTTATGTCACAAAGAAAGACTCAACTACACTTTCTAAAAATGATCATGAACAACACACACACGACTTTCCTTTTAGGATTCAAAACCCAAACTCCAGACACAACAGGTCTTTTTTCCTATTTAGACCTTGCTAGTTGAACTGTTGAAACAAAAATCCAGAAAACTATGGTTTAACCTGTATAGAATGTTAAAATGGTTGCCTAGTGAAATACCAGTCTTTCCCTGAGTACAACAGACAATTAATTGAACTAAATCATGCATGCCTAAATATTCCTATTCATCTATTCTTTATTAGTCTTCATAGACACTAGAAGTAAGCAATGTATATGTTTCTTAGAGCCCAATAAGACAGTCTCCTAACACGTTTTTCTTTGAAGTTTACTCCTACACAGTAAAACCTTCTTGAAGAATGTGACCTTTTCTCACAGTACATTGCAACACCAAAGTAAAACATTTTTCTCTTTTGTAAAACTCTGCTGACAGACTGCCATACATGCCCAGCAGGCTCTATTTTTCTTTTTCATTTGTGGTCACAACAAAAATAATTCTTTTGGATTCATAAGCTGAACATTGTTATTAATCCAGATCCTGTGATGAGGAATATAAAAGTCTTCACAGCCTTAAAGGGCCTCTTGGTTTGGCCCAGAGAATTAGTACATTTTAGCATGCTGGAAAACTTACAATTTGACATTACCTTTTTTGCAACATTTGAGGCCATGTAAAAAGTCACTCAGTGCCCCAAAAATATTTTCAGATTTTCTCATACATACTTTGGTTCAGTATCACTTTTGTTTTCTTGAGTAGGCAAATTTCACTAATTATATGTTTGAGAGCTTAACTCTCTTTAATTTTAATTTTAAAATCATTTTCACTGAATGACATACTATACATGCAGTGTTGCTGCTCTCACAATTTTACCTCAAGTCTCACAACAGCTTCTGGACTCATGTGATTACATGGGTATCTCAGTTTTATGGAGAAAAGCTTGAAAACATGACTCCAGTGTATCCTAAAGTCTCAGAAACCAGAAAGCAAATAAAAAGAACCCCAAATTTACATATTTTATAAATGGCATGATTTTTTGAAGCCCAACTCATGATTTTTTGACACTTGATACTGGTAACACTGTACTTCTAATTATTCTCTAACACACAACCGTGTCTCTTTCACCTTGAAGATTTTACCTCACAACAGTTGAAGTCATGGCTACCCATGCCTGTCAGTAGTTTCTACAAACACATCATTTGTCATTTCAAGCCACATCCACAATTCAATACCCCTTACAGTAATTTCCATGCAATAATTAAACAAAGCATCATTCATTCGGCAATTTTGCCAGGTAGCTGATGAAAACTGACAGCCCTGCTGACATTTAGCTGTAAATAAATATGCTTCCTGCTCAGAAGAAATACCACTTTAACAGAGTGTTCAGCTAACTTCAACAATTAAAGAAAGTCCATCTATCAATTACCTAAATGCAGCAAGAAAAATGTCCTTGCTATGATTTTTTGAGTAGATTTGGTGCTAAGTATGTATTACTCATGCACATATTCTTCCTTTGACTGCAATGAACTCCATATCCAGTGTACATAAATTTGCAGAAGTAGTGTGAGGGGCATCTATTAATTTGTTTTCCTATTTACACAAAAATACTTTCTTTGGTATGGTTATAAAAAAGTAGGCAAAAAAGTACATTAAGCTGCACTTATTTAGAAACATTTACACTTTCTTCCTGATAAAAATGCTGGCTACGGTGATAATACAGCAGAGTGTGCAACAACTGCATGTGTTATACATCTGTCTGTGCACATATACCCAGAGATGGGGGAAGAAGGTGAGTATCCATGTCAAAAGGTTGGCAGCATGCACTGTCTGGATTTTAATTTAAGTATCTACCACTTGGTACAACAACCTAGCCCATTCCAAAAGCAAAAAAATCTGTCCTTCAGAAGTATTTTATGAGCCTAAGGGTTAAGCCATTTCTGGATCCACAGAGTGGGTGAGAGTCCATCAGAGGCAGACAAATCACCTCAACCTGCCATTTACCCTCTGGGGCAGTGCAGCTCTGTACCGACCCCCAATGCAGGGCTGTGCCTAAAAGGCACAGCATAGTCCTTAATGATTTTGGCAGTATGTTGCTTTTCTTATGTGTAATTATATTACTGTTGTATTGCTTTATGAGATATATCTTGATTTGAGTAAGGCTTTTGATATAGTCACACATGATACTCTCATAAGCAAACTAGGGAAATGTGGTCTAGATGAAATTACTATAAGGTGGGTGCACAACTGGTTAAAAGATCATACTCAAAGAGTACCTATCAATGGTTCATTGTCAAACCAGGAAGGCGTATCTACTCAGGTTCCTCAGAGGTCAGTGCTGGGTTTGGTACTATTTTATATTTTCATTAATGACTTGGATAATGGAGTGGAGAGCTGGGAGGGGTTGCAAGCACTTTGGACACAGGATTAGAATTCAAAACAACCCTGACAAAATTGGAGAATTGGCCTGAATTCTATAAGATGAAATTCAATAACAAGTATAAAGCACTTCACTTAAGAAGGAAAAATCAAATGCACAACTACAAAAACAGGAATAACTAGCTAGGCAGCAGTACTGCTGTAAAGGATCTTGGGGTTATAATGGATCAGAAATTGAGGATGAGTCAACAATGTGATGCAGTTGCAAAAAAGTCTAATATTCTGGGGTGTATAAAAAACATGGGAGGTAATTTTCCTGCCCTACTCAGCACTGGTAAGGCCTCCCCTGGAGTTCTGTAACCAATTCTGGGCTCCACAGAAAAGGAAAGCTGTGGACAAATTGGAGATTCCAAAGGAGAGCAAGAAAAATGCTAACAGGTTTAGAAAACCTGACCGCTGAGGAAAGGTTAAAAAAAAGGGGCATGTTTAGTCTTGAGACGCCTGAGGGGGATCTGATAACAGTCTTCAAATATGTTAAGGGCTGTTATAAAGAGGACAAGGATCAAGGTAGGACAAGAAGTAATGGGATTTATCTGCAGCAAGGAAGATTTAGATTAGATATTAGGAAAAACTTTGTAACTATAAGCGTAGTTCATCCCTTCAGGTTTTTAAGAACAGGCTGAACAAACACACCTGTCAGGGATAGTCCAGGTTTACTTGGTCCTGCTCAGTGCTGGGGGCTGGACTTGATGACCTCTCAATGTCCCTTCTAGTCCTTCATTTCTATGAGTCTATGATTCATCCCTGGCTGTCCATGTTGGTGACGTATTAAAAAGGAGAGCTCTGCAAGCATGTCCCTTATTAGTATCAGATTACATATTTTGAAATTTGTAACAACTCTCTTACTCACATGAGTAACTGCTCACCACAGTGAGTAAAAGGTTCACAGATTGCCCTGTATTGAGGGAATCAAATAGAGAGTTTGGAATGGGACATATGGGTGATTATATGATCGGAGAAGCTTACACTGATCTATGAAGTGATGTTACTAGCCAGCAAGATACCTGTCTCTTGACCTTGAGAAACATCTACCTCTTTGTTGCTAAAGGAATGATACCATAGGAAGGAAAGAAAAAGAAAATCAAAAAACATTTGAAAACTGTGCATTTCTCAGTCACGTCCAGACCTTGAAGTCTGACACACATCAGTGCTAAAAACAATTCGGTTTGACATTTTTAATGTAATTTTAGAGGCCTATAAAGATACAAAATAGACTGGAAAAATGCAAGAGGAAAAGCTTATATCTGGACCAAATGTCCAGGATCAGAAAAAGTTACAAATTCTGCTGAGCTTGGCAGTAGTAAGAATATCCCAGAACAGGACAGGAGTATAGTGTAACTTTGGAACTACACGAGTTCATACTGATAAAAGTCAAAGCCAGACACAAATTACCAAAAAAGGCTTTACTGATTGCAGTGTGGGCTTGCCTTTAACAATCTAATAAAATTAACTTGTGAAATAGATGAGTTTTCAGAATATTCCTTCTAGCATGCTAAATGGAAGCAATTCTAATCCTACAGAGCTTTTTTGCACTAATGTAATAATTTATTAAACACTTTCATGGGTAACACTGGATGCAGGATATTAAAAAAAAAAATCACACCTATATTTTTGGAGGGGAAAATATCAGGATTGCCCACAAAAAATAGCATTTTATACAGCCCCAAAACAAATACTTCCCTGGCCAAACTTCCTGGTGTAAAAGAGCATTTGTATTACAATAAAACATACCATGAAGCTTTGGTATTTGCTTTTCCCCTTGCTACTCCTTGTTGCTAGCTCCTTTCAGGGAATTTTCTGATTCAGCTTCCTTTACACTACGTATACTGAAGAAGGAGGTATCGGTGGACTACGGCAAAGAAGTGCTTAGCATTGGCTTGCAACTTGCTTGCAAATCCATTGTAAAACTCCCATTGATTTTAACAGGAGCAGAGTTAGGCTAATGCTTGCCACCCTGACTGTTTAAACAAGTTAAATCTTTCATTTTTCAACATTGGAGTTTCAACAGATCAATGGTGCCATAAAACATTGTTTGGATTGTTTTATTACAATGATGGTCAAAGTGGAAAATAAGTGAATAAATAAAAATAGTAATATTCACTGAGAGACTTTACTTTTATTACTCTTCTGCCTCTCATCATATACTCTCGGAGCAAAAACATTATACAGAAAGGAGAAGTCATTTTTGTATAAAAGGGAGATTATTTTATGTTTCTGGATGTAAATAAAATTAACACGATCTTCCAAAATATCTACCAATGTTTTGCCATTTTATAAAATGAACTCTACTACAATATGCCTTTTTCATGCAGACAGAAAATTATGTTATGAATAAAAGTATCAACTTGCCTTCTAGGAAATACTTTTTCTTAATATAAGTAAATTGTTGGATTGAAGTACCCAGTCACTGACAGAATGATCCAAAAAGCTCTGAAGAACGCTTTTTCTGAATAGCAGTTTATTATGCACGGTGAAACTAAAAAGCTCTGAAGTCCTGAAAAGACAGAGGGCTTGTCTATACCATGGGGTAATGAGCTCTATGGGGATATCATTTCTAAAGTGCACTAACATGCATTAATTGATCCGTGTAGGCCCTGTTGGTGTGCACTACAAGTTCCCTAGTTCGCTTTAACATAGTACTGTTTCAAACAGCACTACGGTAAAGTGCACCAGCAGTGTCTACATGGACCAATTAACATGCAACAGATAAGTGTGCTTTAGAAATCACACCCCCATAGAGCACATTATCCCAACATGTAGACAAGTCCTTATCTGTCAGTAACAGAACAAAAGTCAATGCCTACTTCTTCTGAAACGTCTTGATTCCTTGCTCTCTATCACACACACACACTTTTCTCCAGCTTTAAACACTCTTAAAAGTCCCCCACTAAATGGAGAGAAGACAGTAACATGTGAATCTCCTTTAGACTGGCTTGACAATCGAAATTGTTTGGCTTCTTTTAGTTTTTGCTCACTGGACACCTTCCATGGTCATTGTGTGTCTAAGCCTTCACCACCTCATAAAAGTGAAATAGATACTTAGAGGAAAAAACCCAGTGTTCTATACAAACCCAGCATTCTATACAACATCAACAGAAAGGCCAGCACTTGTTGCCAGCTGTCTCATTAGACATAAAGGTAGATGCCTGCCTAGTAGATACACACCAACTAGAATGCTTAGGCCCTGATTCTGCAAACACCTGAGTAACTTTACACACTTAAATATTCCCATTGACTTCTACAGAACTATTAATGCACATGAAGTGACTTGTGCACAAATGTTTGTTGGATCAGGGCCTTCGTCTGCACACATTTAAATTTGTTTCAACATCACAAACAAGGAATGCAACAGAGGACTTAACACATCTTGCTGGAAAACATATAACATGTACTGTCAAAAAGTTAAGCTAGAGGAAAAACCTTAAAGCATGTAGTGTTATAGTATTTGTTTATTATTATTTTTTACAGTCAAACTAAGTAATATTTTTAGACAACCAAGGGGAAAAACAAACTACAAATCATGATTTTTGAATAAGTGGGTCAATAATATAAAGGTCAAGAGGGACAACTGAACAACATGAGAATTTTTTCTCATTTTTAAACTTACATGCCATTCCTTTTGATCCTGTTAGTCAACCTGATCTCTGTTAAGCTAAGCTTTGTAAAATGGTTCATCATTTCAGGCATAAAAAATTAACCTTGTCTCATGTATACCTTTTCCATGATTTCCTGAAACGCCCATGCAGCTATTAAACTGCCCTTAAACAACCCAAACAGGAACTTGGGCAGATTCTTTTTATAGTTTAACTGTATTAGAGGAACTTATTTGGACAAAAAACAAACCAAATCAATCTATAAAGAAACAAGTACCAGTGGGAGCCATTAAAGAGGCATGAAGACTTATGCTAAGCTTCTACAAAATTAAATGTAGCTAATTCATGCTTGTAAAATTGTTTTTTCTCAAATTGACATCTTCATGCTTCCCGAAAGACATCTGTTTAACAGCTGACAAGAAGCAAACTAAACAAAACTTGCTGCTAACATTCATTTTAGATTTTGCTCTCACTGCAGCACTTTTTATCCTCTGTAGTTTTTGGTCTATACTTCAGCTGATTATGAAGAATCCTAACTGAGAAAAGTCAGTGAGTATTATCCTCACTAGCATGTACCTGTGAAAAAGTCACAGGTTAGTGGGACTGTGACATTACATGTACAATATTGTCAATTGCAAAGTTTCAAAAATTGTAAGTCAGGGCACACTGGAAATCATGAGATTGGTCTAAAACTCCTCAGATTTTATAACAACTATTGGCATCTTTTTGTCTGCTTCCTGATCCATTGAGGTTCATATTTTCAAACTTTTCTCCACAACCATGAGGACTAGGAATTGACTGTTTTAAAATGAAAGCTGAACATTTCATATAATCAAGTGACTCCTTCTTCATCCCTTCTCTTTCTCCTTCCTTCTCTCGATTCTCTTCTCTCTCCATCTTCATCTCTCCTACCGTCTCTTCTTCAGAGCTCCACGAGCTGCAGCCACCAGAAGGCAACATAGTCAGACATCTTCAGCAATTGACAGTGTTTGTGAGGAGAAACAGACACACATGAACCTATACATTATATTTTACAGAGGCTAAACTGAGCCAGAGTTTAAATGGCTCGCTCAGCGAATCGTTATCAGAGGTGGAATTTAGATCTCAGAAAGCTTAATTCTGATCTCACAACAACTTTTCGCCAATCTAACACCACTGACAACAATTACTTTTGATTTACATCAGTGTAAATGAGATCAGAATGAGACCAAGTGATCCTGGCTTCCAGTCTCAAACTGTATTCAAGAACATATCCCTCCCTCTTTTTATTCAGTCAGTGTTTATATGGGCTTACAGTGTAGGTGTTAAAAAGTATCAGTCCTATAATGCACAACCTTTCAGATAGAGAAGTTACACTAAATTAAACTCTCTGAGTTACACCTTATGCTAGTTCCAATCTTATAATCCCTTTATGACCCATTTTATTAGACTTTGGAAAGGACATGTTGTTTGATTTTGATATTAGCTTTTAAGCAGCTTAAGCTCCAGTCAACTAAAGAAGTTTACTTTTTAAGAGAAAACCCTTATAAACTATCAGAACATGATTTACCCCTTACAAAAAAACAAAAACAACCCCCCCACCCCATTAACCCTTAACATTAAGAGCAATTAAAAAAAAAACCTACTTTTTGGAAATAATACTAAGGGAAAGTATTCCAGTAAAGGATTGCCAAAATTTTTCCATTCAAGTTAAAATAAACTAAGACTCTTAGCTTAAACAAGTAAGCAAAATTGATCTGCATTAGTTTATTAAATAAGAATGAAAACAGTACTGAACAAATCTACATAGCTCTTCAACCAATTTAATTTACTTGTTTTATGAAACATGTTGCTGTTAGGGAGAAGATTAAAAACAGTAGCATAGAGCATACACTGTAAGACTTGTTCTTACATATAGGTGAAATTCACTCCTGTGCAGAGAGAGAGCACAAGGCCTGTATACCACTTTAGTCCCACTAAATGGGACTTAAATGAGGCACAGATATCATGCTGGCCCTCTGCATTGAGGTGTATTTTATTACAGTGTAAAGCAAAACATTAACCAATGCATTTTACTGCAGCACTGCAGCTTTATGTTAGCTTACTTATATTCCAACACTTTAAATGTTATTTTTAAATACTGATTTTACTAAATGACTTACTTAGGTATTTTAATGCACTAGCTTTTCAGCCAATGGAGACCTATATATTTATTATTATTTAGATTGCATCTGGCGATAGTTTGAAAAATAATCATCTTCCGAGTCTTTAGATGAAATGGCTTTTCCACACTAGAAAATTTTTACTTAAAATTTCCCACGGTTGCTATGATCAATTCACTTGCACCATTGGTGGTAACAGCAGGAGTTATAGTACACAAGGCACCTGCCTCATCTGCCATTTTAAGATAGACTGAACATGGTTAGAAAATGAACCAGTGCTTTAACGCTGGCAGCTGCTTGGAGCCCTGTATACACTAGCACTGCCATAGTTGCTATCACTAGCAAAGCTGAACCCAATGTAGCAAAACAGCATTTGGTATCTGAACAGATTGTAGCAAAAATTTTCTAGCATGGACATAGCCTATAAGAAACAATGCTTCACACAGATATTATTTCAGTTTTACAGATATGTAAAGAGAGACTTGCCAGGAACAGAACTCAGACATTTTCATACCATCTGCTGATCTAACTACTAGAGTGTTTATCATTACTGAATATTAAATATATTTAAATAAGTATTTTTGTGTAACAATTTACGCATTCATGTATCTACAAGACAGTACTTAAGCACGTAATTTAGTATTCTGTATCTCCTTTCCTTTTGTTTTCTCTTTTTATTTTTCCCTTCCATTATATAAATTTGAATCTCTCTTCCTCATTTTGTCCTTGTCTGTCTTCTCTTCCCTTTTCATCCCTCCCTTTCCTGTCTTGTCTTTCCTCCTTCTCATAGTTTCTCAGTATCATCTTCTTATTCCTATCAGTTTCTCTTCCTCATTCCTAATCTCTCTTCTGTGCCACATTCTGTCACTTCTCTTCCCCAGACCCATAATCTCACTACTTTTTGGTAAACAGTGCTCTTACTCTTTCCTTTTGCTTCTAATCTTGCCAATCCACCCTCCATTTATGATGATTTAGCAAAGGTGCTTGAGTCAAGAGGGAAAAGGGAAAAAAGGAAAATCAACACAAACAAGAAAAAAGACTCAAAGGGGAGAAACAAAACCTTAATCTAGGTTTAAAGTAAAATGTAGTCCTCAGTAATAATGAAAGAAATAAAGCATATTGCATGAAAAGATGAAACAGAAGTCCATGCAGTACCTTCACATAAGATAAGAAAAGCCATATGCAATGAGAAACGTAAAGGTCTGAAAGATACCTTACAATCCTATAGTCATCCACTGAATCTCACCGCACATTTAACATACAAATCACTTTAATAGGTTTTTTTGTTGTTTTTGTTCAAACAGACTCTCACCATTTTGAATTCTCCTCAGCAGAGAGCACCGAAGAGTTTGGGAGACAGAAGAAAAGGTGGGTGTGGAACAGTTACCGTATTTGCAGCTATAAACGGCATGAAAAATCTTGGATGGTGACAGAGAATCTTCAGTCACTACAAAGTGAAAACTCAGTGTGTGAAGTGTTGTTGAACATAGAAATTTGAAATTAACTGGGCCATTCCAACAACTGAACAATATATGCAACATGTCAATAGGGCTGTTTTTTTATACACAGACTTCAGAATGAGACACTTCAGTTACACATGTTGCATGAGTTAAACCAAATGCTCCTTATCTTCATATTCTGTGGAGAATCCAAACTAGTCTCCCATCTCATTCAGTGCACCACTGCAATTATCAATGCTTGTTTAGCATGATCCTGTGTAAATATGAGATTTATGGAAACTGTTAGGCTGGATCAATACTGATCTATAAAATATAAAATACTGTTTAATTAATAGTAAAACTGTTATTTATATAGTTTTAATTAGTTAAAAGGACCAAAACACTGTTTAAAAGTTCATGTGAAACTTTCAGTAATGAAGTGCTTCCATCATACAATTTTCATTTAACATGCAATAACTGATTGGCTACTTGTAGCTTTTTATATTTTTTGTCCAGTTTGAAAGAAAAAATACTGTAAATACCTAATAAAAGCTAGGAATGTTTTCTAAGTGGTTTTAAACAACACCACTGAGCTTTGACAAGTGCTTTGTGATCCTATGACTTCTAACAGCAGAATCTGTTTTCTCTTGGGCCACCTACTCCTACTGTAAAAGCAGGCCTTCAGTATTAAAGCTTGAATCACCTCCGGGATTGTATCCTGAAATAAATCAGTTTGTATCACAAAAAGTATGCATCAAAGACTGAATAAAAGTGTGTTTTTGATTCGTACTTTTCTTTTCCTCACCCTTACTTAGGTCTGTGTTTTCTGACTCTCCTTCACATTATGAAAGGGATGCTGAATGTGTAAGAAGGGCCAATACCAAGTGAGATGGCAGAGTGTCATTTGGGTATAATTAAGTTCTTAAATTCAGCTACTGAATGCTGGACATATACTTTTTCATACCGTTTACCACAGCTGGGTATGGTTACCTGGTATTCCTCAGATATTTTAGTTTCTCTGTGGGTATCCAGGTTGGGTCAGAATCAACATTTTAATACCTATCCATTTTAATATTTATCTTAAGAACTTTTTGAATAATATCTCTCTGTCTTGACTCTTTTGATCCAAGGGTTTGCCAAACCACCTTGCTACACAGCTTCCCTGCAAGAATGCTCAGAGGCCTTAATACATTAACATTTATTCAGAAAGATAATCTGTAAATATCTCTGCTGCATTTATATTTGCCATAAATACCGTAATTATCCATATTAATAGAATCAAGACATTTGGGGGGTTCATTTGTTCAGCCTTCCCCCTCCCCACATTAGTTTTTTCATTGTCTTCAGTTTGCATATATTACACCTGCACACCTGATACACCACACCCAGAACCAGATAAAGCATACTAATAATTCAAAAACCACAAATGATTAGAATCTATTTGACAACAAACTAGTGCAAGAAACTTAAAACAAATATTTCCTTGTTCTGTTTAAATACATTACAAAACCAAAGTAATACTACAGTTCCGCGTACTATGTGTCAGTTGATGCTTTCCAGTGTCTCTTGGCTAATACACATTGTCTCATTGTGCATCCTTCAAAGGAAAGGCTGTGAAACAAGACAATTCTTTCACACAAAGGAAGCAAGAGGTGATTTTACTGATTAGCCATGAACCAACCAATGTGTGAAAACTAAATATTTTATGCCATTCCTTTTTCAGAAAAGCGTATTTTTTTTTAAACATGTAATATTTTCAAATAGTAGCTTTGTTTTATTTTTTAAAATTATATGTATGCCGTACTCCAGACAGGAGGAAAATACCTCATATCCATAACATAGATTATGCAGAGTATGCTATCCCTGATTTATTTAAAAAAAATCACAATTAGCTATTCTTTAAGAAAATTTTAGTATAAGCATAAAGAGCCAATTAAATAGGGAGAAACTCTGTGTATATCATTTCTGAATGGTGCATGAAGATAACAGTGGTATTTCTGAAATGTTGTTACACAGGATTAATACTGATTAAAAATACTTTCAAAGAAGCTAATTGTCTATTAGTTCCCAAACACAAACACATTTTTTTTTTTTTTTACATAAAAGCAAAGAAGAGTCATCCTTATTGATATAAATTTAACAGACTTTCAAAGAACATAACTCATAGCTCACACAAATTTCCACAGGTTAGCTAATCCTGTTAAAATCCAAAATAAAGACAAAAATCAGCCCAAGTTTCCAAGACTGAGTTTATACAATTATAATTTAATAGGTACTCCCTGCCTAGCTAACAGCTAATCCAACTTCAAAAAGATTCTAGCTCTCTTGCATTGCACAGCTTTTTTCAGGGTGGGCCTTTGCGTTACTTTCAGACAATTTATGAAAACAAAGTGTCAAGAAATCCATAAATCTCTTTATCGGCCTTTGAAATAGAGACAAGGGTCTGGATGGAAATAAAAACTGTGTGCTCTGCTTCGAATGTGGGCACCACCCCAGTTCTATACTCAAATCCTCTTAACTTCACATTTAAAAACTGAAGGAAGGATGGAAAGACTTGGACAGTTTGGTCCTCATATAGCAAGCTTTTCCGAATAAAAGCTGGCTGATGAACAACGTAGCAATTCTTTACGTGTCCATTTTCATGCTAGTTACGGATGTCCCTAACTGCACCAGTTCTACCTGTGGCTAAAATGTAACTAATTTCCATAAATTGCCGCTAATGCAACATACTTAACAAAACCTCATTGTGAACATATTGCACTAGTGCTCCACAAACTCCACTGGCTGCCTATCCACTTCCAGATTGAATTAAAAGGCCTGGTCTGCACCTAGAAGGTCCATAAAGCACAAGGCTATCTCAAAGTCTATTATCCCACAAAGACAGCTATGGTCCACAGGGATGATGCAACTAAACTGATCTATGACAAGACTCTTTGGTCAATAGGGCAGGCTATTTTCAAGAGGCAGGAGCCTAGCTATGGAACACTTTACCACAGATCATCGACTAAACCTAATCCTGACCATGTTTGGGTCTAAATGCAAACTTACCTTTTTGAGGGGGACCAGCTTTTCTCAGGACCAAACAACAACAGGGAGTATGGATGGAAGTAGAAGAAGGTGGAATGGTAAGAAGAAACATCACAAGAGGAATAGTTGATTTCCCTGACTGGTTTTATGAAGGCCCACTCTTTCATCTGGTTATGTTGTAATTTTGTTTTGTGGGAACCTTTCGTTTTACCAGCTGTTGACTCTTCTAATATGTCTTATATGAAGTATATATTTATGGACCATCTGCACAATATCCTTCTTTGTTGGAACCCACTGCCTATTCCAACAGCAAGAGATAATTAACTCAAGTAACTTAACAAAGAGGTTTGGCCCTCACTTACCAAACAATGCCAGAAATGACAGCAGACAGGACATCTCTCAAGCCACCTTTCCTGCTTTGGCTCTCTCATCCCTCCAGCAATGTAACTTACTGCACCCAGGCACCCACATGCTTACTCATTGCATTGATCTCAGGAGCTGAGGAACCAATGGATGTAGGGACATGGAGGCCTCAAGAGTTGTACTGGGCTGGTGAGGATACCGCAGCAGCTGTAGCCATGGCTGATTTCCTCTTGTAGAGGGACGGGAGGCTGCTGTATTAGACCAAACCTTGGATTCCACATCCTTTTAAACGTGCAGTGTGACCAGCATCCAGATACTGGCTATATATCTGGCCTTTCAAGCGCACTCCTGGCATACACATTCCAATGTTGCTATCCCTTCTTAGGAATGGGGCCCTCACAGCCTAGCTGTCCTAAGCCTCAAGACCAGTAAAGACCCTCCAACTCTCCTTAATAGCTCTCTCACATGCTCTCCAATGCTCTTTCCCCCTAGGTACTCTTGGTTACTGTTTCACCCTTCAGAAACTTCGTGACAGTTAAAGCAAGAGGGACATAGATTTTACAATGGCACTTCTAAACTACACCCTTTTCCCTCATAGACAAAACACAAAAGTTATACAGAGCTACAGAAAAATGAATACTTATATGCAAGATCCTGCCCTCAGCTTCCTCACCCCTCCCGAGACTCCTTTGAATCTTAGTGCCTTCCAAGGGGGCCAGGATTCTTTTGCACTCCCCATCCTACCAAGTCTTCTCTTCTGGCTCTAGTCTCCCCAAGGATGGCCAGTGAGAGAAACAGCTCAGAGCAGAATTTTCCATTTTATAAAGTTCCAGTTCCCTCCTGAGTGGCTTCAAGGTCCTTATCAGGTGATTTGCTGGTTAGTTCCAGACCACCTGCAGTATCAGACTGGGAAAACTGGTTCCTCTGGGCTGCCGCCAACCCCTTGAACTAGAGTACTTCCATCTGAATGGAAGACCATCCAGGCTGACAACTCTTAATTGCTCTCCATTATTAGCCCTGTGCTAGATGCAAGAATTTCTCCTGACACCTTTTGGGTGTTTCAAGACTTCAATGTCAAAGTGAAGGCACAGTGCAGTTTTACAATCAAGGTAGTGTTCACAGAACAGAAAGGATTTGCATATTAGTATAGACATACAGAATTACACTCATCTATCACAGATGTTTTGGCAGGATGCATCTGAGGTTACCATGCCAGCTACCCACCGCACAATCCCCACATCCCTGACCTTACCTCTTGCAGCCAGGTCCCCCACTCACTGACGAGAAATAAGAGCCCCTGGCAAAGATGGTAGCCCAGGGAAAAGATCGGTTCCCTTCCCAACAAGGGCTGACTTATGGGACCAGCAGTAGAGTGCTCAAAATGCTTCAGATTCAAAATTCCTAGAGACAAAAAGCCAAATGCTTGTATCTCCAGCAAAATTTTGGAGACTTGGTATGAAGAGATATGTGGAAGGAGGAATAAGTTTGAACGTCCTCACACTCTGCCTTCTAGCACTGGGTTCTCTCCATCAGAGAAGGGAGGAAGGACAACAGAGTCCACACCCATCTCTCTCTAATGTATTTTAATTGTTGTGTGGCATTAAGATAGTATGGTGACAGATGCATTAGAAATACTTTGACAGGGAGACACTGGACCAGAGTCTTTAGTGGGGAATTACAGATTGATATATTATGAATGAATTGCATATATTCAGTCATTCATAGATTATCTGCTGCATTTTTGTAAGCACTTTTGGAATTGATTAGAAGCCAGCAGAAATTAACAAACTCCTTTTCAGCAGAAATGAATTTCTCATTACCATACATCAGCTTTCTAACTTTTCCAGTGGCTAGATTCCTGATAGCAAATGGGGTCCTAGTGGTACGCCCACCCATTTAACTTCAGAAATCAATTCTGAGATAAAATTCAGAAATAAACACTAACAAAGTGATAGGTCTAAGCAGACTTGGTCTAACTTTCAGCACATAGTTTGAACTTTGCAAAATATCCACCTTCTGGAAAAGAACACTACATCCTTTCTACGGACAGTGAGAAGACATGGTCCACCAGTCCACCTCTCAAAATGAAATGAACACACACAAAATTATGGATTAAATAAAAGATCTCTAGCTATATACCACTTGACTACCTCAAATTCCATGTGATTTCTAACTCTGGTAAATTAATGGCTTATACTCTCTCCATCTATCAATTATCATTTTAAAATGTAATTTCTGATTAAAAGATTCATGGAGCTAATGACCACTTATTCTTATACATATCTGGTATTCTATAAATTGAATAAATATTAAGATATAATTTATTAACAAATTAGATTATACATATCTGTTCAGCTAATTATTTGATTCCATCTTGTGGTAGTGCCTATTATAATTATTTATAAATCAAGAAGTTTTTCAAAATTCATGTATAAAACTCCATTTAAATGAAAAGTGAAAGATATTCACTCCTTTTCCAGAGAACCTTATTTAATTTTTACTTTTAAGTTTATGGATTGTTAGTAATATGTTTAGCATCTGTAGTTTTCCCCGGACACTTATTTATATTGTTTTTGTATTTATGATGTGAAGTTATAAATAAATATCTCAATAAAAATAAATTACAATTAGTCTAAATATGGACCCCACAATATTGGCCAAAACAATAACCAGCAGGACACAAATGCTATTCGAGGGAGATCAAGGAATGTTTCTACAAGGAAGATCAGACTATAAACATCTCAAAATATCCACATTTCAACCAAAATGGAATGTGTATCATCATAACAGAATAGGCCTAATAAGGAATCAAAGACAAAAGTAAGTTTAGACACATAAAGGCTATTTGTCATAGGGACTTTTGTTTGGCATATTTGATGGGAAGAACTTTGGCCTTAATATATACAATTGGATTAAACAAATGTACACAAAGCTAAATTTAGAATTAATTAAACTGCCTATATAAGTTTTGTTCTTGGGGAGCATGCTGTCACCTCTTTTCTGTCAAAGATTCTCTCGCTAACCCAGAATGCATGGGAAGACATGCAACACCTGTACTTCAACTATACATCTCATCAGATCTGGAGTTTAGGCACAGAGAAAGAATTAGCTGTAAATAAAATATGCTTGTAGGTTCATAAACCGATTTATAACTAGACATAGTAGAGGCACTAACAACAACAGTTATGGGGACAGTATATATAGTTCTCCCTCAGTTATTGTATCTAATGTATAGAAGACCTCTCAATATCCCTTATCCATTCTTTTAATATGCTACTGGATCATTTTAGCTTTGGGGAGAGGGAGAAAAGACTCCAAGAAAAAAAGTAGCTACTATGATATTTACATCACAGGCAAACTAGCCTCAGGGTCCAGATATAAATCTGTATGCTAGCGGATAACACAGACGCAACACATAGTGTGGTATAAAACCCTGTCTACACTAGTAAGTATTACCAGTTATACCAATAAAGCTATACAGCGATAACCCCTCATGTGGGCACTCTTATTCCAATATAAGGGTGGGCTCTTACTGGCATGAGAGACTACATGGGGTTTTTACCAATATAACGATAATAAGTTTACATTCACATGTCAGATTCAATTACAAAAAAAAATTCCATTCTAGACAAGGGCTAAATTAGGAGAATGAACACCATTTGTAGAAATAGGATGTGCACTGAACCTTCAATAGAACTAAAAACATCAAGTGATATTCAACTTTAAGAGAATGTATTTGTTGCAATGGTATTTGGCCAGGAGGCCACCTTGCCTTCCACAGATACCACACAGTAGTGAACTCTAACAGTCTCTAGACAGAAAATTCTGGGGAGAGGTAGTAAAAAAGTCTCAATGTCCTCAACTCTGGAAATCACTTCCCCCTTTGATTCGACAGAGATCAAGTCTCCTGACCTTCAAGAGATGTTGTAAAGCTCATCTGATCTCTCATGATTTTGCTTTAGTCGAGTAGTGGGCAAGAGAGCGGGTAGGTTAGTATAACGCTTGTTTGGGAAAGGTCATATTTATCCCTAATTTATTTTCATGGTTATAACAGGCAAGTATAAAAATTCATCATCTTGTGTAGTCAACTGGAATTCAGTTGTGGATTAGGTGAGCATTTTGAAGCTGATTCCGTGGTTTAATCAAGCAATAAAAATTGTCACAATGGCAAAACATTCCTAAAATAAATTCTACTTATTAGGTGCATAGGTCTTATGCTGGCTCTCTGCTCAAAGGTCAGTTTCACCCAAGATGATCCACATGCACAAAGGCTTTGCAAATGTTTGTTGGGAGAAATACAATACTTGCCTGGTAACCAGGTTCCCAAAGAAATATTTGATGTTTTATTTTTCCTCTTCCCAACCTATCCACATATACATATCAACTACAGCCGATAAGTAACATTTCTTTAAATCTAAAAAAATTAATCACAGGATCATAAAAATTCTGCATTTTCCCCATGTTCCCTTGCAAAACACTTCACATTATTTTACAATGCTCACACCATAAAAATGACAATGAATTTTCCCCTTATTTGCATGTCTGCCAATGGGCGTGACAGCATGGAATAAATGTTCACTTCTGAGGTAATATATTTTTTTAAAAGGTCAGGGGAGATTTGTAGTAAAAAGGCTCTCAATTTGTAGAAAATAGCCAAGTATAAAGGGTATTTCATACTACTAGATAAATTCACAGTTCAGTATCTTACAAAGAGCTTGAGCATTCAACTGCTATCACAGTGAGAAGAGAGCTCACTGGATTTATTTGCTGCATGCACTATATTCTCATTTTTTAAAGTGTTTAAAAATTTATTTATTACAGGAAGAAGCAGGGGAAACAGCTTCAGAAAGCTCTGTTTGGGAGTTATAAGACTGGGTATGAATTGTATTCCAAATCCTGATTTCCAGATGGCATAGATATAAATCTATTGTGGATAACAAATTATTACTACAACAGTCTTCTTGTTTTTATACTGAAATTACATTCACGTGCGGCAACTAATCAATTTCAGGAAAATAAATTTTATCAATTTAAATATGACCTGCAAATAATTTCTATAAATGCAGCGGTGACAGTCAGGGTTAGAGGGGCCTTCTGTATATAATTAGTTTAAAAGTTAATGCAACATAAGCATATTTTAAATTTGAGGTCCATATTTTACTACTAATCTATGTTGACATTAGTGGGAATTTGGAGTAGAATATGACCCAAAATATGCTGAATGTTTCTCTTAGCTATTGGTGACATACAAAACATAATTCTAAAGCAGAGGAAATGTTTAAAAAATGCAAAATCATCTTCATTGAAGAAAGAGAAAATGCCACAAGGATATTAATACTGCACTTTTCTTCAGAGTTATCAGTGTACTGTAAATGCATGAAAAACTAGCAAACAAAATATACAGGTGATCACAAATATGGAAAAGGAATGGCAAAGAAGGAGAAACTGTAAATGATAGAAATATCCCCCTCAATCCCTCTCCAGGAGGCAGCCCGGGCTTGGGATCCCTTTTTACTCCCCCTCCCTCCATCACTGGTGGCAGCCCAGGCTCAGGCTCTCCTTCCCCCACCCTTCAATCCCTCCTTGGGAGGCAGCAGCAGCAGCAGCAGGGCTCCAGCTGTCAGCCCCAGAGTGGCAGCAGCAGCGCAGAAGTAAGCGCCCCATTGCCACCCTTACTTCTGCCAGAGGTGAAAGTAAGCCGGTATGCCCCAGTACGGCGTACTGGGACCAGCTTTCCCAGGCGGCAATTTAAAGCCCTGGGGTAGCGGTGGCGGGGCTCCAGCGGGGATTTAAAGGCCCCCGGAGCTCCAGCTGCCGCTACCGCCCTGGGGTCCTTTAAATCCCCGCCTGAGCCCTGCTGCCCGAGCCCTGAGGTAGCGGCGGCAGGGCTCTGGTGGGGATTTAAAGGGCCAGGGCGGTAGTGGCGGCTGGAGCCCTGGGGCCCTTTAAATTCCCGAAGGAGTCCGGCCACCGCTACCCCAGGGCTCGGGCAGCAGGGCTCAGGCGGGGATTTAAAGGGCTCGGGGATCCAGCAGCCGCTACCACAGCGGAGCCCCAGGCCCTTTAAAGCTCTGCCAGAGCCCAGAGCCCCAGGGTAGCAGTGGAAGCCGGGAGCCCCCAGGGCTCCTCAGTGATTTAAAGGGCTGCGGTAGCTGAAGCCCCGGGCCCTTTAAATCAAGATGTAAAGGGCCCCAGGGATTTAAGGCCCTGCCTCTTCCGTTTGAGGTCACACCTCTTCCAGTTGATGCCACGCCCCCCGCTCAGGACTCCAGCATACCGTAAGTCCCCTAACTTACTTTCACCCCTGACTTCTGCACTGCTGTTGGTGCGGTATTGCCTTCAGAGCTGGGCACCCAGCCAGCAGCTGCTGCTCTCCACTCTGCCTTCAGAGCTGGGCAGCGGTATATGTACTTGTGGAGGGGGTAGGGCATAAGCAACTATAGAAACAAAGAAGGGAGGCATGATCAAATAAGTCTGAGAACCACTGCTTTATATAGTTGCCTGTGATAGTTTGCTATCCAACACTGGTATAGCTGGATGCAATTTAAAAACACAGATTAAGGGTGTTGTAAGAATTTAACAAGTGATTTGACCTTACTTAAACATCAGATTCATTATTTTTAAAACAAAACGTATATTATATAGTCTTAGCTTCCTTGGCTGTTCTGTTGTCTATAAGAATGTTAATCTTCAGACATTCATTATGTTTAAAGTAATATTATGAACATGTAGTTAATTAGTTCCATTACAGAGATTTACAGGAGTCTGTCCTAAAATCAATCCTGCATGCACATGAGTGACTTCATATAATATCCAGTTCAATTCAATGAGAGTACTCACATGAACATGCGTTTTTTCAAGATTTAGGCCTTAGAATTTGTCATGAAAGCATACTACCATACCTAACTGATTAAAATGATACAACAGTTGGCCCTATATAGGATGAAGTCTAGCATTCAAGTAGTCTCATTTTATTTTAAATCAACTATCTTGCTTTGTTTCATTTTTAGATATGAGGTGACAAACACTGATAATGTGTATACAGTTGGCTATTTAGTCCTAAACCTACATGCTATCTTTCTAGGGAAAAAAATATTTTCAAGTTTAGATTTCTGAAATGGCAGGGTTTGTTTTTTGTTTTGTTTTTGATTGTTTGATAAATATGTTAGGGCCTTTTATTTTCATTGAGTCTATAAATTATTTCTGGTAAATATAAATAAGCCACAGTATAAATAAAATAATCTTCACTGGTTAAATGTTTTAGAACCAATATTTTAAGTTGTAAATACTTTTCTAAAGAATGTATTGTGACAGCAAAACCATCCATGACAAACAACAAAATGGAAAATACATTTGTTTGAAATATTTTTGCAAAACACAATTCAACAAATTAGTTCAGAGATGAAGTGTATGAAATGTAATTACAAACTGAGAATTTAATAGATCTATTATTCAAAACTAATACATGTAAGTTAAACATTTATTAGGAATGGGCATCAGCTGTCTAGCCCACTATATTTTAACTCACCATCCATCTCAGTCTCTGTGGGGATGAAATCTGGGGCATTATTATTGACTCCAGCTTTTAAACAGAACTCACAACTGGCTTCAAAGAGAAGTTCTACTTAAAGACTGACAACATGATACAGCCCCAGTGCTCACTGAAGACAATGGAAAGACTCCTATTGACTTCAGTAGGTTTTAGATGGGCCCTAAAACTTTGCCTGTGGAATACTGGGATCTACAGAGTACTTTATACAGTAAAAGTATCACCTTGTTTCTGATTCTACCTGTCTGCTAAAAGAAGTATCTTTTAACATGACTAGAGGGAAGCTTTCATTGATTTTCGCAATAACTCCACAATACTCTTTCTTAGCAAGGTTCTATATAGTCGTTCTGTTTAACACAGTACAATGCAGATCCTTGCTCCCCACCTAATTATGTTACATTTTTCTACAATCAACTGCTTTTGCCAAAAGCTGGCCCAAAGCTCCTTTGAATCTACATATCCTCATTATCTGCTCTGTCTCTGAGCTTTATTTTTGTAACAGTTCAATTGGCACAGCAATTGCTGTTGTGTGTCAAATGGGATGTTTGACTACTCTGTCTCTACTTGCAAGAAGGTAAGGATGGTCTTGCAAGTGGGGAGTACAATGCTAGGTGTTCTTGCTCTGACCTGCCCAATGTAAATGCAACTGCTGATTTGTTTTCCAAATGGCAGGAAGAGGACTCTTAACATGGTGATTCTCTATTGCAATTTCCAATACTTGCAGTGTGTAGACATCTGTGATGCTTTTTTATTTTTAATGTGATTCCACGATACCTGAGACAAATTTTTAACGATGATAATCACCAAGCATAAAGCTTCTGGAATCAGAATTTAGCTGACTGATGGCACATGAGACAAAGTAGAATACAGTTTTTCTTCTGCAGCTAACAGGTCCCAGTTCTGCAGCCTGTGAGTGGGAGAACACTATGCCCAGTTGGAGCCCACTGAAGTTAATACGTGTCTGGCTGCATGCGAGAAGTTGCAAAATCAGGGCCAGAGACTGCAATGAAGTGCTGGGAGGAAATATTCAAAAGCTGATTAAGCCGTCTTTATGGCCACTGGAACAGGGGCCAATGATTTGGTCCTTTGTTTTTGAAGTATGGCTAATTATTCAGCTACTATTTAGTTATAACTGAGAATGTTGTTATAGCTTCAAAAATACAGTTCTTCGAAATAAAAAAAATCCATTACTATATTATAATCCTAAAAACATTTTAAATGAAGGGAAAAAACTGCACATGCAAGATGCTGAAAAAACAGATACAAGTCTGACTGTAGGAAGTCTGATTATAAAGTTTTCCAAATATAATAAAAGTCTGCATAAAAGCAGAGAAGACAGTAGGTTTTTTTGTTTGTTTGTTTTATGTTTGTTTGTTTTTCTGCAAAGTAATTCCCCCTGGAGGAATCCTTGACTACTGTTTACTTCTAAACAACAACAAAAGTCTATAGTGTGTTTGCGTGCATACATAAACACACTCCCAAAGCCAGCTCTTCAGCTGGAGTAAACTGATATAGCTTCACTGCAATCAGTGGAGCTTTACTGATTTATACCAGCAGAGAATATGGCCTATACACACTCTTTTTCAAAGCTAACAAATTGTCTTAAATTACTTGAAAACAACAAGATTTGCTACAAACAGGCCTCATTATTGTGAGAGTTTATTATTTATTTCATCATATTTATTCACTTGGAGGTTGACACATTCCATTTTAGCAACTCTTGCACACACACAAAAATTGCTGGAATGACAGAAGATAAGTATGCATTTCATTATCATAAGCATCAGTAAAAAATTCACAAAATATGCTTTTAATTTTATTCATGCAGCATCAGCAAGATGTGTTATGACAGGACTAAGTAGCCTTTTGTGATACTTAATTTCACCTTAAAGCTGTTTTTAGTTAATTTTAAAAACAAAGTAATCTTCTCATCAGTAACAAATATCACTGCTAAATTTAAGAGACCAGAAATAACATAGCAGACAGAAGTTAAATGAACACTATGTTAGATACATAGAAAGATGAAATCCAGTAGGAAATTAATACATTTTGGAGCACTTCAATATGTGGCATATTTTAGGTACAAAAGAGACATTGTGTATTAAATAAAAAGTAGGCCTTAAATTTATCTCACAATTTTTTAAATATGTTACACAGATATTATTTTAGATAGCTACATTTAAATGGACACTAATAAATTAAGGCCCTGATTCTACTAGCACTCACTTGCTTAAATTTTACACATGAACTCAATGGCACTAATAGTGTATAAACCTAAGCACATGCATGTTTGCAGAACTGAGGCATTAATTAAGCTCAAAGCAACCATTTTATAAAAGAAAACTTTAAAAAAAAACTAAGAATAAAATAAATGTTTCTATGCATTTTTCTGAAATTTTTAAATATACTCTGTTCTTAAAGAAATATTTCCCCAAAGTGTTTGAAACGCTACAGTACTAACGTGAAACGGTCCTGATTCATTTTCATTGTTCAAGCTGAGAAACATGAAAAAAGTTAATAAAAGGCATACATGTTGACAAGTAAAATACACTGTAAAAATTCTTTCACTTTAATAACTTTTCAGTGTTACTAATGAATTTTGTTTTCTTAGAATATATGAGTTTCCAAGCTAGAAGTATCCCTTTAAACATATTCAAATAAACTAATATTGGCAAGTAGAAATATGATGCTGTAGAAACCAGAATGTTTTGATGCACCATCAAAATGTTCAGCGTACTCTAGGCCAAGCAATGGTTAGGTCTGTGTTAAAATAATAAACTCCAAAGAAACTGCATTTATGAGAAAGACAAAAATGTATATATTCATAAACTCTCTTCCTATAAGTTAACTTAAGCTTGCAAGAGAGTCGGGAAAGATTACAAACAGAGGCATAAAATCTTCTCACCAGCCCCAATGATGAAAAATTAGTGAAGACATTTTAGAGGGCCCAATTCTTGGGACTCAAAAGACTGGCCACATGTGGTGAAGTGAAGTGTGAACAACCAATGAGTTTTAGGATAAATCATTGTGTTAGCTATACTGATCATTTTATATTGTGAAGGCTAGTTCCACAACACAAATAGCTACAAACTTTGTTTTTTTAGGTTTTTTTTTAAAACATCCCTGATACTGTGCCCTGGGTGAGAGTATACAGTACACGATGTTCTCTACCATATACTCTACAATGAACAATGCTCACCCGCTAACTGGAGTGTGTAATTGGTAGACCCATGAGTAATGGAGACACACACCCCACTCCCTTTCGGTGTGGGGCTCCCCTCATCTCTCCTACCTGTGGCATGGATGAATGGGACAGGTTGGGACTCTGGCATCCACTGGGGTCCCTGAGCAGGCCAGGAGGTGTAGAAGTGGCATTGCCTTCATATCCTTCCTCAAGTTTGTAGAACTGGGGGCCACTTGAGCCCAGCTGAATTCTGCAGTAGAATGACCCTGCTGACTAGTTCAGGAAGGACTCCTCATTGGTTAACAGTTTAATAAAGTTGTGGACTCTGCATTTAACCATACTCTGGCTTGTGTGCCTTGTTGCTTCAGTGTCTGTGTCAATATACCCTGCCCACTGTGTGCATGTCCTATCTCTGGTAAAATATTTACACCACAGTTTATAAGCATCAGTAAGGCACAGATGGTGGAAAGTAAACAAATCTGCTAACTATTAAACAACAAAGAAGATTTTGGTGGTAGAATATGGAAATAATGCCACCTCAATTATTTTGTTTACAAAGCACTTAAACTCTAAGATCTAAAAAAAGCCTGACAGTCTTGAAGATTTGATATATCATCTCTACAAATGTAAGTAACTTCATCCAAATAAATCACTTCAACCTATATTCCAACATAGATCAACAGGGATCACAACTGCATCAAAGTGTCCAGCACAAGTATACAAGGAGGAATGCCAGATATGCATTGCAGATAAGTTGTAAAGTTGTATGTCTGGCACAACTGTTTTTCAGTATCACATAACACTGGCTAAAAATTGTTCCATGTCAGCTCAAGTTTATTACAGTGAGGTCTTCTGAGTGTGTCTAATTTTGTAATCAATAAATCATTTCTAGTCTTTCAAAAAAGGAAGCATGAATGAAATAGGACAATATAATGAAAGGAATTAAGATCTGACTACATCCACCATGAGACCTATATACAACATTACACCACATTTAGGTCTTTTCATTCAGCTCATTCTTATTCTCCTTCCTCTTTTCCAACAGCACACTGTAAAAATAAAATAAACATGAATAAATGTAACTTCAGGTCAATGGTAGCCTCCGACTAATGGTTGAATCCCCAGTTATATTGGCTTTTATGTTTTGGAAAAGCTAAACTCAAAGTCGTCACAGGACCAAATAAAACCCTGTAACTAGCCCCCTAAAAACTCAATTTCTACTTCTATCTTTTTATCACTATGTTTTTCTATTGCCATAGTAACACTATCTACACAGTAAAGGGCTTGATTTTCAAAAGTGATTGTGGTTAATTGCATGCTAATTTCCATAAGCAGATGCACAAACTAATATTTTCAAGCGCAAATGGCCATTCAGGGAACAGACTATTTGCATGTGCGAGTGGACAGTTTGCATATACAATTGCTGTAATTGTACATTAAAAATAAAAATGACTGAGTTGCTTTTTTCATCATGATCTTCATTTAGGCACATCAAAAATCACCCATTACTGTAGTTTCTGAGTGCATCACAATATTTAAAGTATCACAACTGTAAAAGGGAGATAATAATATTTCCCTATTGCAAGGATAAATATATTAAAGACTGAGAGGTGCTCATATACTACAATAATGGGGGTCACATGAATACTTAAGTTAGACAGATCATTTTATTAACACTAAATAAATCAGACTGAGGATCTAACACAGTGGTGGGCAACCTGCAGCCCGCCCATCAGGGTAATTCGCTGGCGGGCTGCGAGACAGTTTGTTTACATTGACTGTCCACAGGCATGGCCACCTGTAGTTCCCAGTGGCCATGGTTCACCGTTCCCAGCCAATGGGAGCTGCGGGAAGCGGCACTGACCACGGGGAAGTGCTAGCTGTCGCTTCCCGCAGCTCCCATTGGCCGGGAACTGGATAATAGTACTTCACTCTCCGGGGCCTTATGAGGATGAATACATTAAAGATTATGAGACATTCAGACACTATGGTGACAGGGGCCACAAAATATTTAAGATAGATAGAAGGAGAATTAAAACACGTAGATCCCATTTACACTGTAATACAAGTAATAATGATAAATCCTTCACCTTAGAACTCTAGTCCAAGAGATATGTAAGGGCATAGAATAACCTATAAACAATGAATCCACAGTACATTACTACAGATGAACTTTGGATACAGAGTACCTATAGGTTTATTTTGTATTTTTTTTAAAATTATAAAATTATATTAGAGCACCACCTTCAGGTCAGCTCAAATCACTAGACCTAATTGGCCAGATTCTAACTTACATTATCGTGATGTAAATACGGACTACTTCCAGAGAGCTGAATGGAATCACTGTAGATTCCAACCAGTGTAATTGAGATCAAAATCTGGTCCAATGCCTCAGATTAAAATGCAACAATGAAATATTTTGGTGATGGTCTGAATTATCTTCTGCAAAGAAACAGCTTAGCTAGAAGTAAGGTCACACAGGTTGCGCTAAGTAACTATTACAGAAGTGTATAACCTACTTGTGTTGAAGAAAATGAATTAATGATCATGCACATCCAATTAAATGGAGGTGTTAAATACAGCTATTCATAAAAATTGAACAAAGCAATAAAAGGGAAGAGGCTTAGTGATTACCCTTGAAAAATGAGGAGAAATTGTAAGTGCCTTATACTGATTTGGGAAAACAAAAGTTACGTAATTCAACAGCTAGCTTGTTCCCTCTGTGGGAAAAATTCTCATGGGGCAGAACTCTCATTGTTTTCCCTTCAGAAGTTCCTCCAAATTGTCCTATTGGTAGAGCTGACAAGTATAATGGTACTTTTTTCCTCTGAATGGTCTGACGGAGCATTCAGACTCCAAACCTGTGACTATCCAGAGACACATGCCAAAACCAAGGGCCACTACGTGGATTTTCAGCTCCCCATGGCAGCAGAACTCCTGCAGGAACTCTGCATCCACTTAGACCCTACTTGCCACTTTCCAATCAATGCCATTTGGACAATGGGGGCTTCGCTCAGCAAAGCTGGTTAACCAAGAGAATGGTTACAGGGTCAAAACAAACTTACTCTGTACAATGCCCACAGGCTTTCAAGGAGTGGGTGGCACACTGTCACACAGAGCAACAGTTTCTCCTCCCCACATCTGGGAACCACTCATTCCTGATGCTTCTGTGATACTAGAAGCAGAAAAGAGGAGACAGACCTTGTGATTCATTTGCTTGTACATGTCGTTTATACAATACATTATAGTTTACTGAAAATATGAGTACGAATGTTTGAAAATACCTTGAAGATGGATATCAAAGATTTTTGCAGGTTATTAGACTTCATAACTTGAACTTGCAAAAGTTATTCTTTAACAGGCAGAATTTTGTAGATTCTCAATTACAAATTTTAAAGGGGGGAATACATATATTTTGGTTTGAAATTATCCTTGTTTTTTCTCTCTCATAGATAACTAAATATTTTTGGAGTTTGTTGCTTTGGGCCTAGTTTCTTTTCTTAGTATATAAATTATATAGTATATACATTTCTTTTCTTAATATATTTTTTCTTTATAAACATTGACCTATTCCATAAGAAAATAAAACATTTAGAGACTAGTAGTCCATATAATTAAATCTCTGGAGTTCTTAATAATTGTTAAGACTGCAAAATAGGGTGCATTAATATTTTACATAGATTTAAAGTTTCAAATCCCAAATTTTATTCTCATGTAAATAAGGAAAAAACCTCCTCAAGATTTCTCTCTGCCACATCTTTTTTGATCAAACAAGTATTCTCAGTAATATTCAGTCTTTACAAAGAGAAACCCTGCCTACTGAAAAAAGTTATTCCCTTAAACTTGCAGTTTGATAAATACTGTGGATCACTTAATGACAGAAAAACCAAAAGCATTCATTCTCCAGTACTGTCATTTCCTATTTAAAAGAATCTCTTGCCAACAAGAATGGCAGATTTACAGTAACCTCTTTGTTTTTGTTATCTGTCAGGTAATGAGCCACGAAACTCTGCTACATATCAAACCCATGTCATCATCTGTTGCCACAGGCTTTAAACTTTTCATTGGATGGTCTTTGTCTACGTTCAGATATGTTCAAGATACAATTCAGTCACAAATATACCTAGGAAATGATTGGACTTTTGTCAAGTTATTGCTAAAGAAACCAATATCTTGTAATGACCGCCTTAACCTTTTACTAATTTAGCTCTCTCTCTCTTTATATATAAATATATTCACATTCAAAAGAATGAAAACATATATTTCTGACCAAAATTCAATATAAAGCTGCTACTACAAATATTCAAGCTGTTATGGAGAGATTTACCATTGATGTTAATGTAATTTGTCCAATGATTTTCTGATTTGCGTAATAAGGATTTTTTCTTCATAACTTTCTTGACAAGCAACTATAACAGAAGTTGAAGTACCTGAATAGAAAACACCTGCTTAGTTTTAAACACAATGAAGTTGCATTTGATCTCACAAAGTCCCATATGTAGGCAACTTTTTTACCTACCACCCTAAGCAGTAATAGCATGTTCTTAGAGTCATATTCCAACAGGACTTTTGAAGTACTCTTACTTAAGAACATAGTTCTAGAGTAGTCTCAGTACATACTACGACTGAAATATTTTGGCGTATCAGAATGACCCCGTCTATCAAAATCAAAAAACAACATGCACACTGCACAATACCTGGTAAATACTGTCTGTATAACTAATTATTTTATTTGTATAGTACCCCTTCTTCCCTGCTGCACAATAAGATCCTCCAAGCTGCTTTATGAGGACCATCACTTCTTAGGTAATAGCACAGTGTTCCTCCCTTAAAAGTCTTGACTAGCTTCAGATAGTCAGATCCCGACTCCCACTAGAAGCTGGGTTGTGGAATATGGATCTGTTTAGGACTCTGGGTGAAAACTTGCCCCCCTGAAGTCCATGCCAAAACAACCCACTGATTTCACTGGGGGGTCAGGATTGCACCCAGTACCTTATGCTGATTAACGTACAGTTAGAGGTAGGGTGAAGCCAAACTTCTCAAGTGGAGTCTGGAAAACTGATTATGTATTTCAGATCCATTTACAAACTGAGCCAGGCTTCTTTTATATAGACCAAGATATTACAATCAAGGTCTATATTAGCAATGAGTGTAGTATCCTGCTGGGAAGTTTGAGTTTTTTTCAACCTACACTTGTTTAGAAAAGAAGGCTTGCAAGAGCATGGAAAGCAGTTGAGAAGCGAGATTAGAGTTTTGTCCAATTCATCATATTCCCCTTGTTCCAGAATAAGCGTTGGCCTCTTTCAGCATTCTTTGTGGAGACTGTCAGAACAGACCAAAAAGCTCTAAAGATCTAAGTTTGTAGGGCCAAGAGGTATCAGAGTCAAAAATCAATCAATAAATGAAATAATCCATGTCCCATAAGGTCCAAAAACACAGGAATGAGTTTAGGGGTAGGATTTTCTAAAACATCTAAATGACTTTCTACCTTTGGTGTTCATGGGGTTAGTGGATTAATGTTGACCAAGTGACTTCAACACCAGTGCAAAGCCCAACATCCCAGTCCTAGATGTATTAAAGGCTTAAAGCAAATTGCTAGCATAAACTGAAGTACAGGCTTCATGTCATCTCCTCCTGCATCAATGGGATTTAAAAAAAAAAAAAAAAGCAAGCATGTCCACTGCTTTAGATTATAATATAATTGTTTTTAATACTATTACTATTTTCCTATTTCTCTATGATTCAAGGTGATCACATATGGGACTAGGTCAATTTCCTGTTTGTTTGTCTTTGCTCTTGAATACTTTAAAAGTCAAAAAAGGATGTGAACTCCTTCTGATAGTGCTATGGGAAGATGCCAGACATGAGCCAACAATTAACTTTTCAGAAGCTATTCCAGAGCATCTGGTCAAGACTGTTTTAACTAGGAAATAATTAATACCACCTTCACTAAAAAATACTGAACACACAGTAGTCTGGCCTTTACTTAGCACAATTAAAAGCTTTAGAATAACGAAGACTACTTGGAACATATTATGAACTGTTCATAATAAAATACTTACATAAATTTGATATGTTCTTACAACAACATTGCCTTCTCCAAAACTACTGATTAGAATTCTAAATGCACACATAGTTTAAAACCTCACTTTCAGGAAAAGCCAGGACAAAACTCCTGACCTTGTCTAATGTGGGATTGTATCCAGTTCAAGCAATGCATTCGTGCTTCTTAATGTGGAAATCTAAAAATACTGCAAATGCAGATGGAAATAATAAGTAACTTTAACAAGCAGAAGAACTCTTCTTGATCTCAGACTTTGTCATAAATGATTGAGAGTTTGAAACAAAATCAGTCTCTGAATTTTTAACAAAGACCAAGGTAAATGAAAAAAAAATGTATGCACAGCCATTTGTATAATGCTTGCATTTACAGCATCTATTACACCTACATTTCTAGCATAAGCATCAAATTACAAACTAAGTATATTTTAGATACAAAAGGCCTTGTACTATGAGATTTGTTTTACTTCAGTAAAATGCAATATACAGTATATGATTCATAAACTCCTGACCAAATTTTAATAAACAGTCCACACAAATCTATTGATATTGCACAAAACTGAATGGTAACTAGGACTTTTCAACAGATGCCAGCTCATGGCAGCTAGGAATACTTTCCAAATAAGGAGAATTAAGTTGAAAAATTAAGTCTTTTGAAGCAAATCTTCCCACCTCTCTCAGAGAAACAGCCTAATTTTTAAAGAATATAAACCTAATTACTGTGATTATATATGTCTCTAGTAAAGAGTCAGGACAACTACATGTGATAAAAGTAAACAATAGCTTTACAAATAACTTCCTTTTTCAGATGTTGGAAGTACTAAATAAAGTAAAGGAGGAGTCAAATAGAACTTCATTAATCCAGCAAAGACCCCAGCAAAAAAAAAGGTTTCACTGTTAAAAAAGTGTTCTGACAATTCAAAAATTGCTTTTATTCTGAACTGGGGAACCTGAAAACCCTCAGAAAAAGTACTGTCAGCTTCTTATTAAGCTAATATTTATTCATAAAACTGTCCCAATGTTACATATATACTGTACTTATCAATCAATTGTAGTGTTTCACAATGTTTTTTCTATAAAAAATTTTTATAGTTCACTAAAACAAACAATAGAAAAAAATCCACATTTTTTCTCAGTTTGAGAATAAGTTCACATCAATAATTATTTGATAACCTGACATGGTGTAATCCTGTTAAACAGATGATAGATAGTGAAACTTGTTAATAAGGTAGGTAAAAGATTAACACAGCATACCCAAGTCACACAAATTACAATGTTCTCTGAACTATGATCAAAATTCTCAAACTCCAGCGCTATATGTAGAGCCTTGCGCAGATACAAAATTTGTATCCGCATCCAATACACAAACATGGTCTGCGGATATAAAGTGGATATCCGCAGATCTGCAGGGCTCTACCTATATGAGAGCCTGATCATGCTCCCTGTGAAGTAAGCTAGAGTTACACCATTCACCTGAATGGGAACAGGATTAGACCCTGAATTTGCAATGAAAGGGATATTTTTTCCTTAATACCATTTCAGGAGATCTAGACAAAACATTAAATTTAAGAGGTGCCTCCTGCCTCCAAGATCCAATGCACTGCTATGAAATTCTTAAATATAATTAAATTACCCTCACCACAACTTTCACAAATTCTTCTGCATATTTCAGATATGGATACACCCTAATACATGCTGAAAATACAGTAAGGTGGCTCAAAATGTTTAGCTACCACCTGCAACATTGAGAGAGACTTAAGAGATGCTAAGAATTGCTTTTCAAACAAAGTGAAGCTTTTAAAATGCCCAACCACAAATAACAGTAACTGATCCTTTCTTGGCTACCTCTGGAGAGAGGCCCAGGATTGGAATTGGAGACTGTAATATTCTCTCTCTCTACAAGCAGCCCTTCCAGGACAGGGGAAGTGAGTACTAAAATGCAGTAAAGATGATGTAAGACACACACAAAGCACTGTAATCCTCAACAACAACAAAGCCCAAACTTACATGTGGTCTTTAAAAAGCTCCCCCCAAAGAGGGCATGAGTTCTATCAAATAAATAAGTTTGAATTTGTCCCATATGACATTTGTCCCTTTCGACATGTTTGAAGTATTTTATTAGCTAGGAAGGGAGGGAGTAGTGTTTTTCATTTATCTTTAGTCAATTATGCACAGATTATTAAAGGTATTTAGGCATTGCTGTGTTCAGTGTTGCAACGCCTAAATAATTTAGGAACCTGAATCTCATTTTCAAATCTTCAAATCTCATTTTACCTCTTGTCTTATACTAAATTGTCAGCTCTTCAGGGCAGGGAGCATCTTTCTATTCTGTGTTTGTACAGCACCTGGCACAAGAGGGCCCTGAGCCATTATTAGGACAACAGGAGCTACCTCAATACATAATTGTTTAAGGCACCAACTGTACGGATAAAAAAATCTTGCAAGCACTCTCAACAAATGGACACAAATGGTTGCTGCCGCAAGAATTGCAGCTAGCCCCATTAAATGTGGCACGTCCTTTGGAGAGTTCTTTGTCTGCACAGATGTTGTTTTCCATTTATCTCTGTATTAACAGCTTGTCATCCAAATAGATCTTGCTGCCCTCTAGTGGCTTGTGAAGATATATAAACTATAAAAGTTAGATTCCCGGCGGCTCATGGAAACTCTAAAAAAAACCTAAAAATCCACCCTTAATTTGTCGTTCAGCTTGAAGCAATTTATATTTTTCTCTCGCTTCTATTTAAGAATAAACTGTGCACCGTTGGACACTATACCTACAGGGATCAGGAAGCCTGATGTCTTGATGCCTTTTCTAAAAAAGGACTGCTTCAGGCACTATAGCAGAAATACAGAGAATGACTACCCTCGGATAGCTGTTGCACTGATAAATGAAAGGATTACATGAATATACTTGCGTCTACCACATCATATGGAAAAAATGAAGTTTAAACAAGCCAGGGAAAAACTGTGAAGAGTCAAAGAAAAAATCTTGATTTAAAGACTTTTTGTGCTGGTAATTAAATGTTGCCATACCAGCCTGTAAATGATGGGTCCTCATGAAATGAACACAGCCAGAAGTGTCAGTGGGTGACACAGAATATTATGCCTAGAAGAAAGGAGAGTCAGAATAATTTTGGACTTAGTTATATAGTAGTTAACTCCAAAACATCAGTAAAGCTGGATTTGAAAATCTGATGAATGAATATAAACAAAAATGCTCAGAAAAACAGGAAGGCTCTTCATAGCAGTAAATATCACAGCACTAATGGAAAACAACCATGAAGTGGGCAGAGTAACTAATTTAAAATGAACACTGCTAGAGCAACATTTTGAATTAAATTATATAGCATCCAGAATACTCAGGTCATTACAACATCACAGCAGAATGTAAAGGAAATTAATGTTCTTAACACTTCAACGTTTTTCATCAGATAATAAATAGTATATTCCAAATCTTTTGCGACAAAATAAAGATAGACATTAAACGTAACAGATTTTATCAGAAACAATAATATTCAGGTACTTATATGGTCTTAATCACCAGTATCTGAATACCTCATGCAAGTTACAATGGAGCTTAAGTAAAATACCAAAGATCAAATCCTGATCCTGAAGTGGCAACACTCTCATTGACTTCAATGAAGTCAGGGTTCCACCCAAAATGTGCAGAAGGATTTAAGTGAGTTCATGCCCCCATAAGAGGATACCCCATTCCTAAAGAGTCAAACTGTATGTTAAATTTTATTCCACAGTTTAAAAACACAGAAGAAGATAAATATATCCCAATTAAAGATCTGATTAAAGGAATCTTGAACTATACAGGATATTTACATAAAAATCAGTTTCCTGTAAGCTGAAAAGGATGATACATGATCATCAAACTGCCAGAAGAATGTTCACACCTACTACTGGAAAGTGTCTTGATGGCTGATCTAAGTCCAGGTCAGGCGGCCTGGTACAAGGTAGAAACTAGCGAGGCCTAACTACATAAGCATTAGAGACAGTAATTACTTCCCAGACCATTTGCCCATTCTGCCAAGATCACATGCTCCTGTCTGACTAGGAAGAAATAGCTGATCCCTCCGGTCATAAATATACCGCTAAGGGTAGCATAAAATCCCTCCTTTACCTGTAAAGGGTTAAGAAGCTCAGATAACCTGGTTGGCACCTGACCAAAAGGACCAATAAGGGGAGAAGATACTTTCAAATCTGTGGGGGAAGGTTTTTGTTTTGTGTTTCTGTGTCTCCTCTAGGGAGGCAGAGAGGCATCAGGTCAGGGAAATCCATCTCCTCCAAACAATCCTGAAACGAGTCTCTGATATTACAAAAAGTGTAAGTAAACAAGGCAAGGTACGTTAGGTTATCTTTCGTTTTAGCTTGTGAATTTTCCCTTTGCTAGAGGGAGATGTATTCCTGTTTTCTGTAACTTTGAAGTCAAACCTAGAGGGAAATTCCTCTGTTTCAAATCTTTTGTTACTCTGTAAAGTTACCTTCCACCCTGATTTTACAGAGGTGATTCTTTTATCTGTTTTTAAAATAAAATTCTTCTTTTAAGAACCTGATTGATTTTCAGTGTCCTAAAGACCCAGGGGTTTGGGTCTGTGCTCACTTTGTAACCAATTGGTTAGGATATTATTCTCAAGCCTCCCCAGGAAAGGGGGTGTAGGGGTTTGGGACATATTTTGGGGGAGATAGGGCTCCAAGTGGTCCTCCCTGAATGTTTGTTTAAATCAGTTAGTGGTGGCAGTGATACCAAAGGCAAGGAAGAAATTTGTGCCTTGGGGAAGTTTTTAACCTAAGCTGGTAGAAATAGGCTTAGGGGTCTTTCATGTGGGTCCCCACATCTGTACCCCAGAGTTCAGAGTGGGGGGGAACCCTGACACCACCTAAAGGCTAAATCCATAGTGGGCAGGCATTAGGTCCCTGTGAGCCAGTTAGAGGAAAGCTGGAGAAGGGGATACACACTGGATGTAAGTGAATGAATCAGAAGTGATAAAGGATGTATTGTATGCATGTGTGTATACACTTGGTTAGGGAGCAAGCCTAACAACTGGTGCCTTCATCTGGCTTTGTACATACTTTGCTGGTGAAGTTCAGATCTTTTCTAATTATGAGCTTTTCACTTTTTGCTGCATTTGATGGAAGTGCAGTTCTGAAGAAGGGCAGACAGTTGTTGATTTTATATGAGGACCTTATGGAGGACGTAAGACGAACAGGACTGCGTCTTTGTAGTTCTTAATACACTATTCCAGCTGGACAGCATATGGAGCCAACACTATGAAATTACAGCATTGCAGGAAGGGCCCCGCTGAGAACAATCAAAGTTTTCCATTAGCAGTGCACTGTCTCCTTAAGAGTAGGGATTCCGCCCTGGATAAAGAAACCCAAAACAGTATGTTTCACTACCATTTTTCTACAAGCTTATGCGCCATGCCACAGCACTACCTCTGCATGCCGCTGTACCAACGTAGCACCATGTTAATGGAGTTGGTCTCACTGTTTTCTGACTCCATCTCATCTGCCAGGCTGTCATTATAGTTCAGCCATACTTAGCAGAAGGCTTCTTTGCAGAACAGATTTGTCATTTTCCCAGGTTGTCCATTTTCCAACCACTAGACTCCTGGAATCAGTCTTTCTTTCCCTGATTGCTATCCTCTGCATCAACTGAGTCAGGTTCTCTCTGCATTGCAAAAGCAGAGCTAGACCAGCCAGCAAACCCCCTTCCTTTAGATATTTGGCTTAAAAGAGTCCTTACAATAGCTATGCAAGTACACTAATTCTAATAAATACTCATTCAAATAATCACATTTTGGGACATAGAGCCCTAGAAATGTGCAAGGAACAACGCAATTTAGAGTATGAAACATATAAGGACAACAAAAGAACACCAGGTATGCTGGAATCATAACAGTACCATCCAAAGGAGGTGAGGAAGAAAGGTTTAAGATATTTCATTACTCAATCCCACAACATACATGTCATAATATCGAATATCAAGTCTACTAAATTATATCTAAAATTAAAGAAAATAGATATTTCTTTATTATATTGTCCATATTATATTTGCTGTATAGTATGTCATGTTGCCCTAACAGGTGGAATTGTAATGTATGTATTTAAGGTCAGAGATCAGGTTCCCGTGAGAACCTCAACTCTGAATTTCCTCAGTATTGTGACTAAAATCTCAGTAACTTAACCTTATACTAATATAGGGCTTTTTTTTTTTTCTGGATGCAAAATCCAGGTGTATGAACTTTACTGACAAACAACCAGGACTAGTTATTATCCTGGGAGAAGACCTGAAAAAGTGCTTTTCCAGAAAAGGAAACGTGTCACTTTCACAACAGGAACTGAAGAAATGAAACTCTAGTAATGAGAAAGCTTGAATAATTCAGAGTCCTCAGAAATGCCAGCAGCAGCTAATAAAAGCATCACCACATCATCAGGGACTAAATAAAGGAAGTCATCATTCAGTAAGAAAGGAGCCACCAAAAATGTGAAAAATATCATTCTTAGCAACTAATCTAGAAATACAATACACTGTGTACAAAAACACTGAATAAATTAAGTGAATCAAAGGCTGGAGATAAATAGCAGACTATTTGTTTAACATTTATCAAATATTTATGAGGAGGATGTTGAAGATAAGAAGTTTATGAACCAGAGCAAAGACTGGGCTGTAGTTTAAAAAAATAAAATAAAAAAAATCTCCTGGCTATCTCTGATGGATGAGCCCTCCCAATGAAGATCATACCAAAACTTTATTTCAATTGGTCTAATCATGTCTACACATTACAACTTATTCTAAAGTCTCAAGATGTAATTTCAGTTCTGCAATGAATGATAATAAGAATATTGTTTAAGAAATACCAAAGGATTTTGGAGCAGATTATCTTAATATTTAACAAGTCCACCGACTAAAACCTAGTCCTGCAAACATTTAAGGACATGCATAACACTTACGCAAGGACTCCTGATGCCAACTGGCAGAGGGTACAGGGCAGTGATACTCAATAGGCGGCCCACAGGCCAAATGTGGCTTCCTGTGTGGCCCACCAGCTCACCTTATAAAAATAAGGCAGCTCTCATGCCTCACTGCACAGCCCACATAGAGAAACTGACCTGGATGCATAGAGCACCTGGTGTTGCCATTCAACCCCTCCCCCCATGAATGTCCCTTCATGCCCCCTAGATACATCCCTGCCTGCACACAGCCCTTAGCTACCCCCTCCCTGAACTTCACCCTCCCACCACACAGCCCCTAGCTACCCCTGCCTACGCCCTCTCTGCACACAACCCCTAGCCCCGCCCCTTGCTACACCCTAAGTGGTTTTCATACTTTTTTAGCTGAGTTCCCGTCCCCCCCTTTGAATTATAATTTTTGGTTGTGCCCCCCTCAATCCAAACAGGTTGGGTGGCCTGCTGAGATGAGTCAGGGGGTGGAGGTGGTGCTCCCTCCCTGGACCCTGCTGCATGGGGCTGGCCTGAGCCCCACCGGGCTCTGCCCCCACAAATACAGAAGTCAAACTACGCCTATGCCCACCACCCAGGGCTGACAACTTGAGCCCTGCTGCCTGGGGCTGAACTCAAAGAAAGGGCACCAAAATATAAGTTTGCCCAGGGTCCAGATGTGGACACTGCCCATTTTTTCATTAGTGATGGACATGAAGCAAAAAATGAATGTGAATGTGAGTAAACGTCACGAAGTTGACAGTGAAAAACAAGTTTTTAACCCAAACTGAACAGTGGATTTCCTTTTTATTATGCCACCTCATTTAAACACAAAACCTTTGTGTTTAATATGCCAGACCACTGTATCCATCTGTAAGGTTGTCAACACAAGGTGCCATTTTGAATCAAGCACAGTAACTTCAGCATGGCCTAGCCTCCTGGCAGTGCTGCAAGACGTGACAAAATTGAAAAATCTGAAGTAGTCTTTGGATCACACTTCAAATGTTGTTCTCACAACATCAGCGACTGTTTAGGAAAAAGCAACAGCTGCTTCTCTTCGGATAACGTGGGGCTAGCTAAAAAGAAAAAGCCTTTTAATGTAAAGGAGTGCACACTGGAAATGCTGGAGGAGCTTTATGCTGGAGATAAAAACAAATATGACATTGTGACCCATGTGAAGTAAGTTCCCCTGTCTGTTTCCATGGCAGTGCGAAAATTGGAGGTAATTTATGAGGATTGTTCGTCGACACTGCTTTCCGATTTAAAAAATGGCAAATATATGCCTTTTGCAGGGGACAAATCAAGCTATTTAAGTGACACTGCCCACTGTCACTATTGTTAGATTTTATGATGGTGAAATTTTCAAGGAAGAATTTTTGCACTTAATACCATTAGAAACCTACCCCACAGGAGATGTCGTTTTAAAAAAGGTAAAAGGCTTTTTTGAAAAAAATGGTTTAGATCTGCAGAAAGTAAACTTGCTTGTTAAAGACAGAGGTCCCTCCATGACAGGGATAGAAAAGGTCTTTGCTTCATGTTTGGCAGCGATACACCCTTCATTAAGTACATTTCACCACATCATTCACCAGACAGTCCTGTGCGGTGAATTGTCTGGGGACTTGGAAAAAACAATAAGTATAATGATGAGATTAGTAAACTATATACACTCAACTTCTAGCTTGCAACATTGTCTTTTTAGAACTCTTTTGCAAGACATTTCAGCCAAATACAGTGACCTGTTGCAGCACAACATTCACTGGTTAAGTAGGGGGCACATGTTAGAGACATTTTGTGCAGTTCAAAAAGAAACAGAATTTCTTTCAAATCACAAGACCAACAAGGCTTGCGAGTTCCTGGAATTTTTATGAATGATGTCCCCTCTGTGTCACAGGTAGCTTTTCTGTGAGATATTACTGGTCACTTGAATTCCCTCAAGTTGCAGCTTCAAGGCCATGCAAGCAGTGTCGGGGATCTGCTTTAAAAAGTATGTGTCTTTCAGAGGAATCTTGAACGCTTTCAGACAATCAGAAAGATGTTGCATTTTCCCACACTGTGTGTTGTTGCTACAGATGATACTTTGATGAAACCAATACAAGAATTCCTGAACGCTCTGACAAAAATCTTTAAAATGCAAATTGAGAATTTTAAATTCCAAAGGATTTGCTTTTATTCGTTCTTGATCAGTTTGTTGTCTCAAGCCCTTCTAAAGCAAAGAACATTCTTGATTCAATTGATGAGGGTGCTTTTCAATTAGAAACTATAAGGTGCCAGAGCTCAGATGTCTTGCAGGCAAAATCCAGAGAAGTGGGGCTTTGTGATTTCTGACTCAATATGCTGACCAGTTTCAGAATACCCAGAATCTAGCCGTCTATCTTTTAACAACGTTCGGCTCAATGTACTTCTGCGAATCTGGGGTTTTCTATCAAGAACATTATAAAAAACCAACACCAATCACCTGACAGATAAGCACTTCACTTGGGCATGCGCCTTGCCCTGACTTCTGACAAACCACTCTTCACAAAGCTTTTCAGAGATCATCAATGTCACTTTTCTGATTAGAGATTGCCACAAACACAGATAAAAGTGTTGATTTATAAAATTTGTTAAAAGATCGAAACACTAATACTTATGTTGCAATCAAGGTCTTTATTTATTGGCAGCTGAACTTTTCTTTGGGGTGGGGAGGGGAGGTCAGCCTTCTGTGCAAATGATGCACCTCTTGTCATATTCTCAAATTGGCCCACGATAGATCTGAGTGTCACTTGCATAGGGGGTATACGGGTTACAGGGATTCTCGGGGCCTGGTATCTTCCACTGAAAGTTTGTGTCACACTGGCTATCATAATCTTTATTAAATGTATGTGTGGATAATGTGTAAGGAGATACCTATCTTTCTATCTATAGAAATTATGTTCTTAAGGCCTTGTAGTTAAAGGCAAGTCACACACAGGTAGTGTGTCTTGAGACATTTTTCCAAACGGAGGCGGGAGACACTTATTTCCCTAGCTGACCGTTGTGTATTGTGTGCCTTACAACAGAAATCTATTGGCATACTGATTTAAATGCTAATTAGCAGCTTGCGGTGAACTTCAAAAGAAAATTAACAAGAGTGGGGGACACCCTGTTTTCAGGTGAAGATCAGTGGCCTTGTCTGGTATATCTGGGGGTGCAGAAAGACACCCTGGCATTTTTCATCTGGGGAGAAAAGCTGCCAGTGAACTTAGCTTCATGAAAGAAGGGTCTCAATCATCCTGGTTAAAAAATGCTATGAAAAGCATTTAGGTTAAGGAGTCCCTTATTAGACAAGCGGGCATTTCATTACTTGAGTTTAGGCACTGCAATGCAATGATTTTGTTTTATATGTAACCAGTTATTGTCTTTGCTATCATATGTATCTCTGACTTCACTAAGTAAACGTATACTTGTTTTCTCCATGAACATGTGTTAAATGGAGCTATGTTCTAAGATATAACTAGTAAACTGCAGTGTACTGTTCCTTTGGGAACAGCAGGACTGGTAATTTTGTAAGTGTCTAGTGGATAAGGAGCTGGACACCACAGGGGGACGCTTGGAAGACTCAGGGGTTGGAGTATGCTTATCATAGTCTGCATGAGGGATAGTGAAGCCCGCACGTGCTAAGAGGGGAGTTCTTGTGTTGCCTTTGGCTGGGTGCGTCTGGGAGCTGACCCTTATAAGTACAGAGAAGGCTTCCTCACGCTAAGAACAGATGGTAGTGAGAAGACTCATAACCCTGGGTACCCCTGGGAAGCATCATAAACATTCACTGCACATGTGAGTAAAGTTGTGTGTGAACAGGATTGGAGCCTACATTCAAAGCAACCAAAAAGTGTATCTTCTATAGTTTTAAAAACAAGCATTTTTTTACTCTTTTAGTTTTAACAGAAATGTGAGATAGGCAACAAACATGGAAGGTATTTTTACTAAATATGAAATGTAAAATAATAATATAAATATGAAATGGTTCTATACAACACAAACATATTCATTCTAAACCATCCAAAATGCTTCTTAAATTGAAGTAATAATTGCACAAACTTAAGACCTTATATCGTAAATACTGAGGTACATGAGTAAAATTACATTTTATTCAATAGAAGTAAAAATAACATGACGTATATATATAAAATTACATATACATATAAAATTTCACATAGAAAAAGCTATGAAATCATCTTGTCCACCCCCATACCTATGCAGGATTATTTCCTAAAATATGTGCTCTCTGTGTCTTTAAAATGTCTCAAATGACTGGATTTCCTTGGGAGAATATCATATTCCCCATGTCTTTGTTTAGTCAGGCTATTCATTTTTAGCTCTTTTAATCTTTCATCGTAAGTAAACCTCTCCAGATCTTTAACCAACTGGAGGCAATTCAGAGAACAGCAACAAGAAAGTTTAATATCTTTGAGGCTGACATGCCCAAAACTCAACACAGCATTCAGGTGTCCTGTTCACTAGGTGCTCTTCTACCAGCGTCACACAGAAAAGCACTGCCACCATACCACCAACCTTTTTCCTGCTACCTCATATTACAAACTGTCCACTACACCCTTTAATCGCTTTTTGGCATGACACCATTGCTATCCAACTATCTCCTTCCCACTGATTATCTGGTTTTTGGATTATTATTATTATTTGTATTACAGTAAAAGCTAGGGGCCCCACGACCAGGATTCCATTGTTCTAGGCACCGTACAAACAGAACAAAAAAGACAGTGCCTGTATTCTCTAGATATTCCTACTGCGTTTTTCCCAAGCTGAAATCTCATTTTGTTATTTACGGTCCATATTGCCAACTTCTCTAAACCTCTGGATTTTTCTTTTCTTGCTTGTGCTTGCATCACTCCTGTTTGTCTGCATCTTTGAGTTTCATTAAGATGTTGGTTAACCCCTCTTCTGCACCACTAATAACATTTTAAACAAGAACTGATTTAACTCAGTCTTGAGTCTGTCATTCGTTGGCCAAACTCCTCAAATCAAGCCATTACCATTTATCATTATCCATTATCTAGAATTTTTCAGCCATTTTTCAGCCCACATGACATTATTTAATATCCAAGCCTATCTGAATGTATTTTGTGAGGAAGTTTTCATGAGACATTATATCACACACTTCACTGAAGTCTAGTTCTGTTACTGTATAAGTGCATATGTTATACATTGCATCTACAGTACTGCATTCCTTCTGTCCACTATTTATAATTTAATCAGATTGTCTAGCATGATTTGTTCTTAAAAACCATAATGCTTATTGCTCATAATTCCTATGACCTATAGCGGAAGTAATTTTAAGGGGTGCTGAACCTCAGTAGAGCCCTTTGACTTGAAACAAAGTTGTCAGTGCTCAGTGCTTTTGAAAATCAGGCCCTAGATTTTTATGGATTTCTTTTCAATAAGTTCCATGATTTTACTAAGGACTGAAGTTAACACTTTAGACATATAGAGCAAAATATTTCTGTATTGTTATTACAATACAGTACTTTAAGACTAAATTATCTTCTACATATTACAAACTGTATTACAAAAGCTATTGCATTAAAATAATCCTAAATCTTCATTCCAAATTCTCCAATAATCTTTCCCCAGCTTTATCTCCAAGTAAGTGACGTTGTTACTGTCCCCTCAGAAAAATAAGATCTACTACAGCAAATATCTTTCCTCATCATTCACATTTTTGATTGCACAATATTTTCCAATTTTTTGCTTTGTTTTTAATACGAAAACCAGCCACATCTATTCAGTGGCAGATGTGGCCTAGAAGATACAGGATAAAAGAGAACATTCAAGGAGAAATTTTCAAAAGCACCTAAGGATTTTAGGAGCACAAGTCCCCTTCAAAGTCAACAGCATTTGAGCTCCTAAGTCCTTTAAGTGCTTCCAAAATCTACCCTGAAGTTTCAAAGTGAAAAAGCATTTTAAAAAAAAACTTTACAAATGAATATGCAATTATTACCACCCCACTCCACCCCTCAAAAATCAACAGTTTATTGTGAAGGAATTTGGTGGTGGTGGTGGTGGGGGGTTAAACTATTGTGCTGGGGTTATAGAATGAGGATTCTTAACATTTGTCAGAAAAATTAACTCACATTCACTATGCCAAGAGCTAATCATTTTATTGTGTTGTAGTTGTCTCTGACAAAGAATAGCATTTTCTGGTGCTCACATCTAAGCATGTACATTTGCAAAATAGCACTAATATGAGTAAAAAGCACAATATGCTGTATTCAGAATTTTTAAATAATGAAATATGATTGCATCAAAAGCATTTATTATTACTTTGTACATATATATGTTCCAAAGATGAGTGCCAGAAATTGTTTTCACTTGTAAATCTGCTATTGTATGGCATTTTCCCCAATCAGAGTTCCCTTTTTCAGAAAAAGGGCAGTGATTAACTTCAATTCCTTAGATATATGCGGTACAAGCATAACACCGCACAAAGGCCAGAAAGAATATACTTCCTACTCTGTATATAAGAAACCTCTGGGAAACATGATCTTTCACACAGTTGTGAAAACAACTTGTGAATTGTAAATGCTCACTTGTGGGGATTAGCAAACTTCAGATTATCAAGAATTTAATCCTGCATTAGAGCATAACTCACATGAAGAATTGATCCTCAACATTCCTCTATGGATTTAAAATTACTCCCCAAAGCATTCCATTAAAACAGACGCAACGCTTTTCAGATGTGTCACAGCATGACTGGTCATCCTACGTACAAACTGTGAACCATTCAACCTCATCAAAGCACAATTCCACCTCCTCCCCTCTCACAGTTCAGACCAAATACCAGCAATGAATTTGCCAGTAAGTCTACAAATATAAATCTTCAAAATATGGGCACTAGAACTTACTAAGACTCTTTCTAGCTTGGTTTTCAACACGATATTTTAGCAACTTGTATATTATACTGAGACTATGAATATTTTCAATGGTAGATAAGAACCATTTAATTTGCATCAAATCTTCATTTGACCACTAATTTTCATCTCCAGTAATGTAGATCCACTTACTTTCTTTTGTAACAAGGATTATTTCCAGTGAAACAACATGATTAATGGATCACTAGTCACCACACCTTTAAATAACAGACTCTGGGCTGATCAGGTTGGCATGTAATGCCTGGTACCATGTAGCCCACTACAACCTGCTGAGAGTCGCATCCCCAGCGACTAAACTGGAAAGACCACTGGTCACTGCATGAGGGGGGCACACCAAACTCTCACTGGAATGAAAATAAAGGAGTAATCTCCATCTTGTGCTGCTGACTTCCAGCTGGTTCTTGGTTGAACAAAGGCTAGGAGAAGAAACCCTGAACCCAATCTGCTGTGAAAAAAACATTACGTATTTGGCACTGCAACTCAGTTATGTCATCTGGCATCTCCTGCAGCTGTCCTGGCTTCCAAAGGTCTTTGTCTTCAAGCCTTTGGGTCCAGTCAGCAATGCTGAAAGTGGGGCTTTGATCCTAAGACAAGCATTTGCCTCCTTATATGCATTGCCTACACATACACACAAAAGACTCAGGTACGATGGTTGCCCCCTTCAAACTTTGCTTGTGGGAATGTAAGGACAATGTGCACTCAAATGACTTAGAGGAGGTCAATGACCCTAGAAAGTCTGCCATCATCAACAGAGAGCTGGAGAAGTTTGACATCGACATGGCCACTCTCTGCGAAACCAGACTAGCTGACACAGGTTCTCTACATGAGACGCATTATACCTTTTTCGGGCACAGAAAAAACAAAACTGCTGTGAACATGGCATGGGTTTTGCAGTCAAAAATTCATTAGCATTCAAAGTTGAATCTCCCTTTACCATATCAGAATGTATATCACTAACAATATGCAGCACAGGTGGCTTTGCCAATATCATCAGTATATATAAACCAACATTTCCTCCATTTCTGAAGGGAAGGACTTGCTCTATAACTCAATAAGATCATTACTAAGCTACCATCGGCCACACAACTCTATCTATTGGGATTCTTCAGGGCTAGAGTCAGCTCAGATCACAAGATGTAGCCACTATGCATTGGCCACCACTGAGTGGGAAAAATAAATGGCAATGGGAAAAGACTACTGGAGCTCTGCCAAGGAATATGCATTACTAACACCTTCTTCCAAGGCAGTCACTGCTGGAAGGTCTCAAGGAGACACCACATATCTGGACACTGGCACAAACTGAATTTAATGATCACCCATAGAAAACACCCCAGGCTGTGCTCCAAGGTTGCATTTTTCAGAGTGCAAACTGTGAAACAGACCATGGGCTTCTATCCTGCAAAATAAGGCTTTCACTGCAGAAATCTCATTGTACTAAACAAAGATTGTGTCCACACATTAATATCAACAAGATTAAGACTGGTTTGCAGCATACCCTGAAGAAATGCTCCCAGTCATTGAAGTAAAACACTCTCCAGCATACCTTCACCACAACATGAACCCCTCTCCAGAGAAGTGTTTATTCATAGTGGCCAAGAACATATTGCAATGAACAGTAAGGCAATGTGCTCAATCACCCTTGCTTGATACAAGCATCCTTTGAGAATGGAGATCTAGAAGTTATGTGATGGAATCAACAAAGCAATACGTCCTTTAGCCAAAAGATTAGCTTTACTTAAATTTCTTAATGGAGTTATCATAATTTCCAGAAGCAAACACATGCAACACTGGGTGGAACACTATCACAAACTTTATTCACATGAAACCACTGTTTCTGAAGTGGCTTCAACTGTGAACCCCAGGCTCCAAACTATCTAAGTGCTTGATCTAGAACCACCTATAAATGAGCTTGAAAAGGCAATCTCCTTCCTAGCAGCAGGAAAGGCCACAGGAAAAGATGGAATTTCAGCTGATAAGTACTAAGGACAACAAGTTGTGCTTAAATAACTGCACAACAACATCTTGATTGCCTGCTGAAGGGAAGGAGGTGTACCACAAGACATGAAGGATGCCATCATAAGATTATATAAAAATAAAGGAAATGAGAGTGATTGCAACAACAAAAGAACCTCTCTCCTTACTATTACATAGGTCATTCTCAACTAACCAAATTCTTGATTCATAGATATCAAGGTCAGAAGGGACCATTATGATCATCTAGTCCGACCTCCTGCACAACGCAGGCCACAGAATCTCACCCACCCACTCCTGCAAAAAACCTCTCACCTATGTCTGAGCTATTGAAGTCCTCAAATCGTGGTTAAAAGACTTCAAGGAGCAGAGAATCCTCTGGCAAGTGATCTGTGCCCCATGCTACAGAGGAAGGTGAAAAACCTCCAGGGCCTCTTCCAATCTGCCCTGGAGGAAAATTCCTTCCCGACCCCAAATATGGTGATCAGCTAAACCCTGAGCATATGGGAAAGATTCACCAGCCAGATACCCAGGAAAGAATTTTCTGTAGTAACTCAGATCCCACTCCATCTCACATCCCATCGGGCCTATTTACCATGAATATTTAAAGATCAATTAATCGCCAAAATCATGTTAACCCATCATACCATCTCCTCCATAAACTTATCGAGTCTAATCTTAAAGCCAGATAGGTCCTTTGCCCCCACTGCTTCCCTTGGAAAATGTACATCCAGAAAGTCAGCACATTTTCTCTCTATGACCTCCATAGATATTCCAAACATTTCTGACTAGGTTAGCAAAAAGGACCTTTTTCAATTGCTAGAGAATTGGCTTCCCCCTAATCCCCCACAGTTTGGTTCAATATTTTCATGATGGCATGAAGGCTACAGTCCAGTATGATGATGGTCAATCTAACAGCTTTGAAATCTACAGCAGAGTAAAACAAGGATATGTTTTGGCACCAGTGCTCTTCAATGTATTTTTCCTTCTGTTCATTCACCATGCTTTCTCATCTAGCACTGAGAATATATATCTCCATATAGGAACAGATAGAAATCTATTTAACATTGCACATCTAAGAGCAAAAATCAATGTTAAACATCTGTTGATAAGAGAATTTATTTTCACCCATGATGCAGTGCTCAATGTACATACTGAAGAGAAGCTCCAGAAACTTTGCAATAGCATTGTGATAGCTTGTGATGAATTTGGACTAACCATCAGTCTAAAGAAGACAATACTATGGCACAAATATATTGACTGCACCAGAAGTTTTAATAGCTGGCACTACACTAGAAATTTTGTACAAGTTCCGCAATTTAGAGTCAACTATACTGAATAACCTAATAATCTGTCTCCAGGTTAACTCTTGCATCAGAAAGGCAGCTACCACATTTGGTCAACTGAGCAAGAACATGAGAGGTAACAGTAAACTGACATTGAACACCAACATATGAGTTTACCAGATTTGCATCTTGAGCACGCTGCTGTATGGTCACGAGACCATCTACAGCAGACATGAGAGAAGGAAGGCTAACCACCTTCCATTCCTGCTGTCTTTGTCATATTTTAAGAAGCAACTGGGAAACCCAAGTTACTGATACTGAAGTACTTGAAAAAGCAAGATTGCCAAGCATCTTTAACAGATGTCTGGGCTGGCTTGGCCATGGTTTGGATGAATGCATTCCACAGGACCTCCTATCTGGAGTGCTTGTGGATGCTCCACCTTAGGATCAAGGATTTTTGCAAGAGGAATTGAAAACTTTCAACACTGACACTGCACGCTGGAAAGAGACAGCTAGCAACAGGCTACAAAGAGGCAGAAAAGGGGCGGCTGAGAGAGAAAAAAGTTGAGAGAGAAAAGAGGAAAGTGTAGAAGGCCTCAAGCATTAGTAGTGTGCCGGTTTCAACATCTGGCTCTGCACCTTACGCCTGCACATCTGCGGCAAGGACTGCCACTCAAGAATTGGACTTTTTAGCCACTCATGACACTGCAGCATGACACTTAGTAACTGAACTGCTTTGGTGCTTACACCATTGTCCTTTGAGATGGAGGGATGCCTTCTATACATCTAGTAACAGACAAATTTAACTATTATTATAAATTATTTATATTGCAGCGTCACCAAGAGGTCCCAGACAGGTTGTGTTAGGCACCGCATAAATATAATATAAACAACAGTCCCTGTCCCAGAGAGCTTGCAGACTAAAAGACAAGGATAAAACAGGTTGGGCAAACAAACAGGAGTTGGATGGGTGAAGATAGGATGGAAGAGCAGTAGTAATAGAACATTTTAGAAGAGATTAGCTGCATACAATCCATAGGTGTATGTGCAATTCATAACTTTAAACTGCTTAGAGAAAAGTTAGTATTGTATGTATCTGAAATTAGGAGGAGGTATCAGATAGGACTTGTCTACACAGCACAGCAAAGCATGCTACAAAGGTCCAATTTGTAAAGCATACTTAACATGCTGTGTTCCACCTGCCCAGTGGCATCCTCTAAAAGGGACCTAGTTTGCTTTAACATCAGAACTGTTAAGATTAAATTAATCTGAACTAGGTACCTTTTAGAGCACGCCGACAGGGTCTAAACAGGGCATGTAGACCACAGCACATTAGTGCGTTTTACTAATCACACCCCACGACCATGCTTTGCCAGCGCCATGTAGACAAGCACTCGGTTACAAACAAAGTCTCACCCTGCCAAAGGCCAGATGTGGGGCACAATATGTAACAAAGTGACAAAATGAAGAACAAAAAAAAATTCATGCACAAAACTAAAATTCTGTGGGAATCATTCCTTAAGGGTAAATAAAATAATAAAGAAACTGAGGTTATAAGAGTTATTTCAGATAAATAATTTTCAATAATAAAAGTGAGGGGGCAACAAATTCGTGTGGACCACAGGTAACTTGGGGATCTGAAATGATGGATATCTGCGAGTTATTGTTACAGAAAGAGCTTATTAAGAATTTCTGTCATGATGGATGCAACTTTCCTAAGGTGACAGACTGAGTTTTCCAGACTTCAGACTGGAAAAATACAATGCAACTGTAAATGTTGTTCAGACTTTTAAAATAAGTATGGAACTGAACTGCAGCAGTAGGGAGAGGTTAATGAGAAGCAGTTCTTCATTCATTTAAGCTTCACTGGGATTGTTACCCATGTGGTTTGCAGGCAAAGAACTGACTGATATGGAAAAATCAGCTGAAGAAGAAGGATGGAGTTCCTGCTTTAGGATCCCTGAGATGCAGAAAGGCTAGTAAAACTATAAAAACAAAACTTCAAAGCCCTTCAAAAGTTCTGACAGGTTTGGAAGGGAAATAGAGAACTTTCAAGTGCTTCTTTTAACTCTTTTTTTTTTTTAATAGAATAAATGACTTCCTGGATCTCATTTTAGAAGCACTGTTAGACTTGATTTTTAAAGCAAAACACCACATTTTAGACTCTTCTGCTGCAATCCTTCTATATTTTTCTTGATTGGCAGGAATTTTAATAAAAGATCAATACCTTCATGTATTATGTGCCCTGAAAGCCTCTCCCATGTCTAACTTGTGCTAAAAATGCCAAAATAAAACAGTTTAATCTGTGACACTAAGTAAAATGGTGTTACTGTGTGACGTATTATCAACTTCAGTAGGTATTCAAAAGTCACCTATATTTAACAGACTAGAAAAATAATTTTGGGGTTTTTTTTCAACCAACCCTCTAGCACTCTCAGTCAAGGTTAGTACAGCAATCTGCAAGCAGAAGTGCCTTTTCTTGAGTGGAAGACTTATACACACAACTTTTCTGATGTGTCTGAGGTTTGGGGAATGTGACTTGAGTCGGTTTTTCATGACCTGAATTCAAAGCCCTCTGAAGTCAATGGAACAACTCCCATATTCAGACACAAGTCCTCGCATGAAAACACCAATGAAATAAATTCCTTTGTTGACCAGCCTTAACTGAAATTATTTTACCACTTCCAAGTTTTTCTTGCATAGGTTTATTTTCAGCTACTTATGGGAGGCAGTAACAAATATCTGTGCATTTAAATACAAAGACCAAAAACTCTGCAGGTGTAAATAGGTCATTAAAATCAATGAAGCACCAGCCATTTACCTCAGCAGAGAATTTGGCCCAGTAGGTGTTCAACTAGTTAAAATGACAACAGAATTACTCTTTTAGGTTTATTTTATTTTCCTATCTCATCTCTGCAGCATTATTTCTTCCATTACTCTAAATTTCTACTAGATAAAAACTGGAGGCAGCTTATTATCTATCCAGAATGGATATTCTCCAAAGCATTTGGGAGCTGTCAGTCACTGAGGCTATTATGTTGCCTTAAGACCTCTCTCTACACAAATTAGGTTTATAGTCAATATAGCAACAATATGAATTGACATTAAAATAACAGTAATCTAGAATAAAAGTGAAGTTCCACATAAGAGAAAGATTGTTCAACTAAGGGAAATCCTTAGGAATATAGGACCAGATCAAAAGTTCATAGAAGTCAACAGGAGTTTTTTCATCCATTCCAGTGAATGACTGATCAGGCCCATAGTCTCTTCTTGATTCATGAACATTTCACCACCACCACTAAGGTTAATGCTGTGAGTACTGAGAAAAGGATTAAAATTATGCCAAGGTTCAGACTTGGCAAATTAAGAAGCCTCAGTACTTCTTCCTGTTGAAAGGTCAGACTAAATTAAAGTGATCCCATACTTCACAGTACTGGAAGCTGAAGTCTAGCAATGGTCCTAGAGGAAAATATACGACTTAGATTGTTTTAGTGGAATGTTATTTACTTCTGTAAAACCACATCTCCTCTTTCCTGCCTGCTTGTTATCCACCAGTGTTTTTCATTTTTTAAAAACATTTCTACATTAGAACACTTTAAACTATGTACTTATTGTTCTGAACACTTCATATATATGTTTTAACAGGACTTAAAATATGTCTATTTACCAATCAATTCTCATAAGTCTATCAGTATATTATTTGATATTGTACTTCCTATATAGTAGCTATACCTGCATCAGATGTTTCCCCAGAAAATATCCAAAATTAGAAGTATATTCTCCCACATGTGAGATTAATTTAATATCATGATCACATAGCCGTATCTCTTGTTTTTCATTCTTTAATAAGGCAACATACAATTATTATTTAAATCAAGATTCGATGTCTTTCTAAAAATATATATTCTAGTTCAACCACAAATTGGGCTGGGTGCAAGCTGTGACAAAGTGGGGGTTTTCCCTTGTTATGTTGTATGTGAGTCTTACTGTTGAGTCTATGTGAGTTTTACTGTTTTGCATGAATTCTGTGTGCGCCTCAGTTTCCCTGTGTGCTACACCAATACTTTGGTGGTGGGAATAGGGGTGTGTGACTTTGGCGGAGACCTCTGGGGCAGGTGAGGCTGCTCCAGCTGCCTGCACATATTCTATGACCAGTGCCCTTCATAACTGGAGAACCAGAAGGGGGATGTAACTAGGTGACGACCAGGTGACTCTTTGCCCGGGAAGCGAGACAAAGACAAGGAGGAGGAGCAACGGGGGTGTCTGAGGTCGGGTCACTGAAAGATGGCAGTCTGCTTGTGGGGACTGGAAGAGGGGGAGTCCAGGGCTTCTGGCCCAGGACTCCCCAAGATAGACTTGGCTGAAAGTCACTGATTTCTGTGCTAACAAGTTCTGTTCTACACTGTGTTGCTGTCGACTAATAAACCTTCTGTTTTACCAGCTGGCTGAGAGTCACATCTGACTGCGGAGTTGGGATGCAGGGCCCTCTGGCTTCCCCAGGAGCCCTGCCCAAGCTGACTCGCTGTGGGAAGCACACGGTATGGAAGGGGATGCTGAGGTCAGACCCAGGAAGGTCGAAGCTGTGTAAGCTTCTTGCCCTGATGACAGTATGCTCAGAGAGAGGAGGCATGCTCCCTCAGAGTCCTGAGGCTTCATACGGAGTAGTTCCAGAGCGTCGCCCCGTGACTCCGTGACACAACCATTACTCACTAACATTTTATGGCCCATATTAGGCAGGGGGTTGGGCTAGGTGATTGCAACGGCCCTTTTAGTCTTAAAATTCATGAATTTACGAACATAAGAGGGACAAAAATCAGTCAAGAAATGAAATATAAGTTAATATTGCTGATGCAACCCAGGTCAAGAAGTTGTTGCCATCTGATGGTTTTTGGTGTCCGGTGCCCAATCAGTTGACTCTATCAGACCACTACCTAGTAGAGAAGTATAGAAATCATAAAAATCACAATCACTTGCCCTGTTGGCCTCTATGCAGCCTTTAGTGTTTGAAGAGACTGTCAAGTTCTCTGATGACATAACTAATGGAGTTATGCCAGCAAAAAATAGCCCAGAGACTGAACCCAGAGCGGGTTGTCTAATCTAGGTCTGGCCTGAAGCACATCGGCAGAGCAGTGTTGGGACGCTGGCAAGGCTGCTGCTTTTGCTGCATCTGTTCTGTGGTTAAACAGAGCCCTTCAGTCTCCAGAGTTGTCAATCTGACAATTTTAACATGCACTACATCCAATTTTTTAAAACACAATCTTAGAAAAAAGAAGTCTGACTACTAATATTTATTTTATTTTTTACTGGCTACCTCTAAACAAAGAGCGAACCAAGTATTCATATGCCCTCACGTAAACCTATTCCATTCCTCACCTGAACATTTTACTTTATTTTCAAGCTACCTCCTAATATAAGAGACCTCCACACACTTTATCTAAAATCTTGGAATCTGAAGTTTCCCTACGGAATCAGCACTTAGGGTGAGGATATGTGAATGTGTGTATGGGGAAAAATAACTGATATGATGCTCTGTATTTACAAAACACTAAAGGTGGTCAATAAGTTCAGTCCTTGAGAACTGACCTCAGAGGAGAAAACAAATTGCTTTGCAATACGGTATCTTAAAAGAATGAGAAATCTGCCTCCAAGATCAATGGTTGCCTGACCTTCAAAAAGCATTTTTTGCCCTCCAAAGCTAAATGCTCTTCTATTTGGTAGAGATTATTATTCCTGATGGATGCCATTCTAGTGCCTTGAAAAATACAAATCAAGATGACCATGTGCTAGGCAAATATCTTTAATAAATTTTTCCTTTTGTCGGAAAAAACCCTAACTTTACTACGTCTTTAAGCACTGATCGCCAGAGCATAATTTACAAATAATCCAACGCCACATACAGATAATATAAGGTAAGCAAACGCTGTGTGGGACCCAGGAGGTGAGTTTTACTTCCTCAGGGCTGTAGTGATGTTTTTTTTAAAAGGTGCAACTTTAAATGCCATCAATGTCGAGGCAGAAAGATTTGTGGCCTAAAAACCTTGATAATGTCTCTGTAAATATATAGTGCCAAATTCTCTAGCAGTGTAAATGAGAAGCCAGCGGATTTTTTTGTCCTTCCATATTCAGAAGTCATAACTACTTTGACTAAGGATAAGAAAGGGGCAAGGGAAAATTATACACACTTCACCTACTTATTAATATTCTATTTAATGCCTCCTCTCAAAGCATAGACATCCTGGACTTAATCATTTAAATCAACAATTCATTTCACATCATATACAAATAATTTGAGACTAGTAGCGACCCCTACATCATCATATGTTCACAAACAGCTTCAACATATTTTTTGCTACAGACATGCTAGCAGGAAAGAATCCTAAAATCAGACGAGCAGTTCCCTCTAGAAAAAATATTGAAGCCCATACCAAATGAAAAGGAGAAGGAAAGTAAGAAGTATCTTCTGGTCTAAAAATTTATGTATATGGCATTAAGTTAAACTTTCTCCAGTCCACAGTATTTGCCAATATTTCTACTCAACATGCCCATGAGTAACCAATTCTGGAATCGTTAATGAGAATTAAGTTACTGTAAAACATTACAATAAAGTAAGCTTTCCCCCCAAAAGACATTCAGGACCAGAGCCTCATCTGGTGTAAATCATGGTTTATTAAAAGAAAAGGTAGACTACAGCTACCTTTAATATGTTGGATTACTCAGGTTTCCTGAATTCTGCTTCTTACAGAAGTTCAGTTACAATATGATATGAGCAAAAAGAAAAGGAGGACTTGTGGCACCTTAGAGACTAACAAATTTATTTGAGCATAAGCTTTCGTGAGCAACAGCTCAATTCATTGGATGCATTCAGTGGAAAATACAGTGGGGAGATTTATATACACAGAGAACATAAAACAATGGGTGTTATCACACACACTGTAACGAGAGTGATCAGGTAAGGTGAGCTATTACCAGCAGGAGAGCGGGGGGGGGGGGGGAGCAGCAGGGGGGGGATTATCACCTTTTGTTGTGATAATCAAGGTGGAGGCTGCTAGGCAGCTCTCCAACACCACTTTCTACAAGCCATTACCTTCTCATCCCACTGAGGGTTACCAAAAGAAACTACAGCATTTGCTCAAGAAACTCCCTGAAAAAGCACAAGAACAAATCCGCACAGACACACCCCTGGAACCCCGACCCGGGGTATTCTATCTGCTACCCAAGATCCATAAACCTGGAAATCCTGGATGCCCCATCATCTCAGGCATTAGCACCCTGACAGCAGGATTGTCTGGCTATGTAGACTCCGTCCTCAGGCGCTACGCTACCAGCACTCCAGCTATCTTCGAGACACCACTGACTTCCTGAGGAAACTACAATCCATCGGTGATCTTCCTGAAAACACCATCCTAGCCACGCTGGATGGAGAAGCCCTCTGCACCAACATTCCACACAAAGATGGACTACAAGCCGTCAGGAACAGTATCCCTGATAATGTCACGGCAAACCTGGTGGCTGAACTTTGTCCTCACCCATAACTATTTCACGTTTGGGGACAATGTATACCGTCAAATCAGCAGCACTGCAATAGGTACCCGCATGGCCCCACAGTATGCCAACATTTTTATGGCTGACTTAGAATAATGCTTCCTCAGCTCTTGTCCCCTAATGCCCCTACTCTACTTGCGCTACATTGATGACATCATCATCATCTGGACGCATGTAAAAGAAGCCCTCGAGGAATTCCACATGTTTTCAACAATTTCCATCCCACCATCAACCTCAGCCTGGACCAGTCCACACAAGAGATCCACTTCCTGGACACTACAGTGCTAATAAGCGATGATCACATAAACACCACCCTATACCGGAAACCTACTGACCGCTATGCCTACCTACATGCCTCCAGCTTTCATCCAGACCACACCACATGATCCATTGTCTACAGCCAAGCTCTACGATACAACCGCATTTGCTCCAACCCCTCAGACAGAGACAAACACCGACAAGATCTCTATCAAGCATTCTTACAACTACAATACCCACTTGCTGAAGTGAAGAAACAGATTGACAGAGCCAGCAGAATACCCAGAAGTTACCTACTACAGGACAGGCCCAACAAAGAAAACAACAGAATGCCACCAGCCATCACCTTCAGCCCCCAACTAAAACCTCTCCAACGCATCATCAAGGATCTACAACCTACCCTGAAGGACGACCCATCACTCTCAGGTCTTGGGAGACAGGCCAGTCCTTGCTTACAGACAGCCCCCCCAACCTGAAGCAAATACTCACCAGCAACCACACAACAGAACCACTAACCCAGGAACCTATCCTTGCAACAAAGCCCGTTGCCAACTGTGTCCACATATCTATTGAGGGAATACCATCATAGGGCCTAATCACATCAGCCACACTATCAGAGGCTCGTTCACCTGCACATCTACCAATATGATATATGCCATCATGTGCCAGCAATGCCCCTCTGCCATGTACATTGGCCAAACTGGACAGTCTCTCGTAAAAGAATAAATGGACACAAATCAGACGTCAAGAATTATAACATTAAAAAACCAGTTGGAGAACACTTCAATCTCTTTGGTCACTCGATTACAGACCTAAAAGTGGCAATTCTTCAATTAAAAAAACTTCAAGAACAGACTCCAACGAGAAACTGCTGAATTGGAATTAATTTGCAAACTGGATACAATTAACTTAGGCTTGAATAAAGACTGGGAGTGGATGTGTCATTACACAAAGTAAAACTATTTCCCCATGTTTATTCCCCCCAGCTGTTCCTCAGATGTTCTTGTCAACTGCTGGAAATGACCCACCTTGGTTATCACTACAAAAGGTTTCCCTCCCCCGACCCCCACTCTCCTGCTGGTAATAGCTCACCTTACCTGATCACTCTCATCACAGTGTGTATGGTAACACCCATTGTTACATGTTCTCTGTGTATAGAAATCTCCCCACTGTATTTTCCACTGCATGCATCCGATGAAGTCAGCTGTAGCTCACGAAAGCTTATGCTCAAATAAATTTTTTAGTCTCTAAGGTGCCACAAGTCCTCCTTTTCTTTTTGCAGATACAGACTAACACGGCTGCTACTCTGAAATAGGATATGAGGTAATTCAATGAACTCTACCCATATGTGAAGGACAAATATCTGTTATGACAACCACTTTGAAGAGTAATCTTCTCTTTCAATCTTGGAATTGTTTCAGAATAACAGCCGTGTTAGTCTGTATTTGCAAAAAGAAAAGGAGTACTTGTGGCACCTTAGAGACTAACCAATTTATTTGAGCATAAGCTTTCGTGAGTTACAGCTCACTTCATCGGATGCATACTGTGGAAATACAGAAGACGTTTTTATACGCACAAACTATGAAAAAATGGGTGATTATCACTACAAAAGGTTTTCTCTCCCCCCACCCCACTCTCCTGCTGGTAATAGCTTATGTAAAGTAATCACTCTCCTTACAATGTGTATGATAATCAAGGTGGGCCATTTCCAGCACCAATCCAGGTTTTCTCCCCCCTCCCCCCCTACATCCCCCCCAATAAACCGTATCTCCTGTTGGTAATAGCTTATCTAAAGTGATCACTCTCCTTGGAATTAGTGTTCTCCAAATTTTGTTGTTTTTAAAAAAATTATTGAAGTACTTTACAAATCTAGCAATGCCCTTAGAGGCCAGCAAGGTTAAACATATACAAAGGATGAGCATCAATCAATACTTTCTCTCTTTTCTAAGATGAACAGTTCCAGTTATTTTAGTCTCTCTTAATATGGAAGCTGTTCCATACCCCTAATCATTTTTGTCGCTCTACTTGTTTCCCCCGCCCTCCCCGTTCTGATTTTTGAGATGAGGTGACTGGAACTGCACACAGCATTCAAACTGTGGGCATACCATGGATTTATACAGTGGCAAAATCTTCTGTCTTATTATCTATCCTGTGCCTAATGATTCCTAACTTTGTTAGCTTTTTTGACTGCCACTGCACATTGAAAACATTTTCTCAGAGAACTATCCAGGATGACTCCAAAATAATTTTCCTGAGTGATAATAGCTAATTTAGAACCCATTGTTTTGTATGTATATTGGGATCATGTTTTCCAATGTGCAGTAATTTGTATTTATGAACAGTGGATTTCACCTGACATTTTGTCACACAGTTTAGTGAGATCCTTTTGTAACTCTTTAGTCAGCTTTGGACTTAACTATCTTGAGTAATTTTGTTTCATCTGCAAACTTTGCCACGTCACTGTTTTACCCCCTTTTCCAGATCATTTATGAATATGTGAACAGCACAGGTCCCGGTACAGAGTCTTGTGGGACTGTGCTATTTACCTCTTTCCATTCTGAAAACTGACCATTTATTATCATCCCTTATTTCCCGTCTTTTAACCGAAGAGAACCTGCCCTCTTCTCCCATGACTGCTTACTTTGTTTAAGAGCCTTTGGTGTGAGATCTTGTCAAAGGCTTTCACATGCTTGTTGACATACCCAAAGAATTCTAATTGACTAGTAAGGCATGATTTCCCTTTACAAAAGTTGTGCTGACTCTTCCCCCACATATTGTGTACATCTATGTGTCTGTTCTGCTCTTTGTTACAGTTTCAACCAATTTGCCGGTACTGAAGTTAGGTTTACAGGCCTGTAAGTGACATGAGTGCCCCTGGAGCTTTTTTTTAAAAATCAGTGTCACATTAGCTATCTACCAGTTATCCACTACAAACAACGATGAGTACTTGTGGCAACTTAGAAACTAACAAATGTATCTGGGCATAAGCTTTCATGGGCTAAGACCCACTTCGTCGGATGCATAGAGTGGAAATACAGTAGGAAGATATATATACATAGTACATGAGAAGATGGGAGTTGCCGTACCAATTCTAATGAGACAATTCAATTAAAGTGGGCTACTATCAGCAGGGGGAAAAATCACTTTTGTAGTGGTAATCAGGTGGCCCATTTCAAACAGCTGACAAGAAGGTGTGAGTAACAGTAGGGAGAAAATTAGCATAGGGAAATTAGTTTTTATAGTTCTTGTAGTGACCCATCCACTCCCAGTCTTTATTCAGGCCTAATTAGATGGTATCCAGTCTGCAAATTAATTCCAGTTCTGCAGTCTCTCATTGGAGTCTGTTTTTGAAGTTTCTTTGTTGAAGAATTGCCACTTTTAAATCTGTTATTGAGTGTCCAGGGAGGTTGAAGTGTTCTCTGACTGGTTTTTTAATGTTATAATTCTTGATGTCTGATTTGTGTCCATTTATTTTTTTGCGCAGAGATTGTCCAGTTTGGCCAATGTACATGGCAGAGGGGCACTGCTGGCACACGATGGCATATATCACATTGGTAGGCATATATCACCCATTATTATTGGCTTTTCTGTTTTTGTAGTCTCCCTAATCTCCCTAAGCATTTCACAATCACCATCACCATCGTGGTCAGTAGTGTATTCCTACTGCTTTACTCTTATTATTCAAGCATGGAATTTCTATCCATAGAACTTCTATAGGACTCTAGGAATAGTTTGATTCATTTAAGATTTTTACTATATTTGACTATATGATCTTTTTCCCCTCTCCTGCACTAGCGCACTATAGTCTGTCATTCCTATGTATTTTGCACCCCAATATTACCATGTCCCATTCATTATCATCATTCCACCAAGTTTTTGTGATGCCTCTTATATCAATATCCTCATTTAATACCAGGCACTCAAGTTCACCCATCTTAGTATTTAGATTTCTGGCATTTGTATACAAACACTTACAAAATTTGTCAATCTTTAGTTGTCTGCCTTCATGTGATGTAACTGAATGGGACTCTTTTTCATTTGACTGTGTCGCTTCAGTTCCTATCTGTACGTTATCAACTTCTATCCTATCCTCTTTCCTAGGATATAGAGTATTTCTTTTAATAAATCCTCCCCTACAGGATGTCTCTGTCCTAACTGTGTACTCCTCCACACCAGTCAGCTTTCCCCCAGCCCTTAGTCTAAAACACTGTCTACAACCTTTTAAATTTTACATGCCAGCAATCTGGTTCTTTTTTGGTTTAGGTGGAGCCCATCCTTCCTGTATAGGGTCCTTCTTTCCCAAAAGGTTCCCGAGGTCCTAATAAGCTAAATCCCTCCTTTTAATGCCAGGATCTCATCCATCATTGAGACCCTGTAGTTCTTCCTGTCTAACTGGCTCTGCACATGAACTGGAAGCATTTAAGAGAATGCTACCAAGAAGGTCCTGGACTTTAATCTCTTACTTAAGCAGCCTAAATTTGGCCTCCAGGACCTTTCTCTATATCACTGGTATCTACATATACCATGACCACCAGCTCTGCCCAAGCACATAAGTCTGTCTAGATGTCTCGAGAGATCCACAACCTTCACACAAAGTATGCAATTTAACATGAGGTTCTTCCAGTCATCAAAAACCCAACTATTTATATTTCTGATAATCAAATCCCGCATTACTATTACCTGTCTCTTTTGAAGAACATGAGTCTCTTCCCCCAGAGGGGTAACCTCAGTGTGAAAGGATGCCATGATATCATCTGGAAGGAGCGCCCCAACAGTGGGATTGTTTCCCTCCACTCCAGCTCGATGTTCTCATTTCCCAAGACTTTCATCCTCCTCAACAGCCCAGAGGCTGTCAGCCTGGAGGTGAGACCTCTCTACTGCATCCCTGAAAGTCTCCTCTATGCATCTCTCTGTCTCTCTCAGCTCTGCCAGTTCAGCCACACTGGTTTCAAATGCCCATTCTCGGTCTCAGAGGGCCATGAGTTGCTAGCACTGAATATACATCACCTACCCACGAAGTAGGTAATAGCATATGCTGCATTCAGTGCAATAAACAAGACAGTCCTCACTCTGCTCTTCTGCCTGCTTTATTTTTTCTCCTGCAGTATTTTTTTTTTAGGACAGTTATTGGCTTAAATTTAGAGTATGTTTGTTAGTTGTATTTGCCACTAACACTCCCTCACAAAACTCCTGTTTGTTGCTCCTATTCCCTAGCTCCACTGGTAGCTGGAGCTGGCTTTTTAACCCCCTGTTCTCCCTGAATAAGCCCAGCCTCCTTGTCAAGGGGTCATAAAAGGGCTATGGATCAAAGGATGGCAGGCTAGTCTCATTAATTAGCTCTTAGCCTAGTCTAGCAAGCTGCTTGGCTCAGCACACAGACCCACAACAGACTACACTATAATCTTCAAGCAAGCAATTACACAGCAAGCAAGCCATTATACAAACTATCAAACAACAAGCTAATAGACAGTCATCCCAAGGGTCACACAGTCTCTCCTTCACTAGGAAAACTGCCTCGCAAAACTCCTGTTTGCTGAGCTGGTTTGCCAAATTTCAAGTTTTAATTAAAAAAACTACACTCATTACAAACTATGTTATGAAATCTACTACCTCCATGCGTTGCCTCTCCAAGCTGCAAAGTTTAGCTAGCACTTCATCCACTGTTTCAGCGCACTGTTCATTCATTCGATTGAAAATTTCATTTAAGGAAAGCAATTCCCTCTTGCCTGGGCTCCATCTGCCATAGTAATGGCTGTGCCTTCTGAGGAAATTTAAGGCACTCAGCTCTGTCCAGAAGGACCCCCTAAGACGTTCACAAACTTACTAACTGCAGCTTCTACATGTTACATACAGCTTGTAGTCCTACACCCAGGCAAAGTATGTCCCAAGCAAGCAGACTGAGTTAGTTACTGTCTGGTTTTGAATTTCACAACTGAATTAAAAACAAAGAGAAATGAAAAATGTTTGTTCTGAAAAAAAAAAATGCTTTCCCTCTAAAAATAATTATAGCCTCTCTCTCCTTAACCTCCCCTTCTCCTTTCTCTTTTCAAAGTGAATTTAGTGCTTAGGAAAGGTGATTTGAGTCTCCAAGGCTATCACCTATCTCCCAGTAGAACAAGGGCAGTTGTTGCGAAAGCTCCCCATACCAGCAATATGCTTCAGGTGAACCTAAAGGAATCACCAATACTAGTTCCAGGGTAGCTCAGTGACCCTGGCTCTTCTTCTTGGAGACTGACAAGGTCTGGCATAAAAAAAATGAAATTCAAGGTAAAAACACTTCCACAAAAACAGAGCCAGGAGCACAGACAACAACTCAAATTAAGACTTCAGGATCCAGCTCAAGACCAATTACAATGCTAAGAGGATAGAGAACCCTGCACTGCTGCCTACCAGAGACTAGGTCTCCATTAGTTCTTCATCTGGGTGGGAAGCCTGTTCAAATACAAAAAGAAAAGGAGGACTTGTGGCACCTTAGAGACTAACAAATTTATTTGAGCATAAGCTTTCGTGAGCTATAGCTCAGATGCTGTAGCTCACGAAAGCTTATGCTCAAATAAATTTGTTAGTCTCTAAGGTGCCACAAGTCCTCCTTTTCTTTTTGCGGATACAGACTAACATGGCTGCTACTCTGAAACCTGTTCAAATATAGTCTCCTACCTCTCATCCATCATCTTAAATCTTCCAGAGAATACCATCATCACACATACAGTTATTTCACAAAAATTAACTTTTCAGACACCACCCTCTCAAAAGAAATTTTTCAAACAATGTCACATGACACTTTAAGCTTGCTCACTACTGATTTTGCATTCTTATTGAGCTAAGTATTGTTTTATTTTATGACACTCTGCTTCCACTGTTGCTGCTAATCTATATATTGCACAATTTGCTTATGTATTTTGTAATACACCCTCTATTCTCATCTTTACCACCTCCACCATGTTATCCCATCCTTCTATTTGCTCTCTACAACTCTTATATCCTCTTACTTCCTCTCCTCCAACCATCCTAGCCTTCTAATCTATTCACATCTACTGGGCTAAAATGCCCCATGTGACGCTTCTTGGGGCACCAAGAGGTTTGAGTCATTTTACCACCTGAGGGGGAGTCTTGCATGTGCCACCTGGTTGTTAGCACAGTCAGCCACTCAAGCACACTCCTCTAGGCTACACCAGCCCTGTCTTTTCCTTGCAGATTGACAACAGAAGCCCCCCAGCCCCCAAGTCCCTTCAAAATGTCCCCTGATCACTGGATACTCACAGGAATCCCACATCCTCTGTTCCCAAAGGAACAGTGTGCCACATTAAACCAGTTTTACCTTGGACCACTGTTCCTGTATCACGCACAGCACTTGAGTTCAATTACAAAACAAAAGGAAATGTATTTAAGACAGAATAGAGATTCAAATAAATATCAGTGAGAGATAGGAACAAATGGTTACATATAAAACAAAGTCATAAACACATATTCTTGAGCTTCAATATAACTAACAAGTTATGCTCCTATCTAAAGAAGCTTATCTCACCCCAAAGTTCTTTCCAGTGTTTTCAACCAAGCTTGACTGAGATTCCTTTTTCATGAAGCAAACCCACTGTTAGTTTACTTCCTAGGTGAAGGATGCTAGAGTATCTCTCTGCACTCTCAAACATACCAGAATAGACCTCTGATGTTCACCTCAAATTAGAGGTCCCTTCACTGTTTACTTCTTACTGTTATTTCTGAGTTCCCTACCAGATCGTCATTAGCATTTGACTTAGAATGCTAACAGACTCCTAATGTATGACATACAATACATACTGGTCCACGATGGATATAAGCATCTCCCATCTCCTGTCTGGAGAAGTTTGTCTCAAGATACACTAGCTATGAGTGATCTGCTTTTAACTACAGACCTATAAAACATAATTTTTAGTATACATACATTACCCCTCACATATATTCCATATATACATCTCTCAATGATTATGATGACCAGTATGAAACAGGCTTTCAGTTGAGAATTTACATGACTGCTCTGGTGAACCCATGGGATCTTTGTACCCCATGCCCTCTGCCAGCTGGCATCAAAGATCCTGGAGTCACAACCAGGCACCATGGCTCCTGAATGCCTAATTCATCTCGTCCCTTTGCTCGCATTTCTCTAATTAACTTCTCTTCTTCTTCTGCCTCACCAATAAGACAGAGGAAGGGCACAGTTTGAATGAAGAGCAAAAAAGCATTTAATTATAAATTTTGCAATGTAAGAACCATGTCTACTTTTATTTTTGTACAGCACTTACCACAGCAGAGTATCTGATCTTGGGTGGGGTTTCTGGATGCCACAGTAATATAAATATTTAATACAAAGAAATAATATCAGGTTTCAGAGTAGCAGGCGTGTTAGTCTGTATTCGCAAAAAGAAAAGGAGTACTTGTGGCACCTTAGAGACTAAACAATTTATCTGAGCATAAGCTTTCAACCTAAATAAAACATGCTAGTATTGCCATCATCAAAAGCTCCTTGCCATAATAAGTAACTATGACAGCAAGGTGGTCCAATTAAACTTCTGTAGTGAAAAATGCATTCTACGAACTTCAGTATGTTCACAACAGAATACAAAGTATGAATGTTTAATTTAAGATAGTTTAAAGCTAGTACCAAGTATATTTTTCATACTATTAAATGAAAATACTATTTGGCAGCAAATTAAATTAACTGTGGATAAAAACAAAGTGTATCTGAATTGAAACATTTGCTCCCATTTCTCAAATTTATATGAACATTAATAAAAGGAACTTTATTTACCAAATTACAGGAGTAATTTGTTTGAAAGCCACTTTATACAGAAATAGAAATGCATTATTCAAACCCAGATTTAAAATCTTGTCACATCCAACCACTTTGTTTTCCTACATGTCAAGTAGGGTCCAACAATAAAATACTGAGAATTTATATAGCCCCAATCAGTCTCCATCTGTAAAAAAAAAAAAAAAAAAAAGCAGATGACATACAGTGTAGTAACAGTCAGAACAGCAGAGCTGAACTGGTAGCTAAATCTAATTGAAAGGCAACACTAGTTCTCTAACCTATATATTTTTTTCTTCAGTATGCTTCCACTGTTCTGTACAGAAATCATAATCCATGGGGTCCCTCTCCAATCTTGCTAAAGAAGGTAAAGTTGTTTTGGGAGGGAAGGGAGGCAGAAACCTCCCACTACTGGCACACGTGGTGAGCTAGCTACGCATTCCCTAAATAATATTTCCAAAGATGATACAAAACTAGAAATGTTGGAGGTTTTTTTGGCAAACTAGGATTGAATAAAACACTCATAACCATTTTGCAGATGCCATTATTGTGACTATTTCAGCAAGCCTGCCAGCAGGAAAAGATATCCGCTTCCAAAAAAAACCCCCAACTCTTCCTCCATTTAGCTATCCAGCCCTCCAGATGTTTTAATCCGGCCCTCGAGTTCCTGCCGGGGTGGGGTCTGGGGTTTGCCCTGTTCCGCACGGCTCCCAGAAACAGTGGCATGTCCTCCCCACTATGGCTCCTACACGTAAGAGCAGCCAAGGGGCTCTGCATGCTGCCCCCGCAGCTCCCACTGGCTGGGAACCGTGGCCCATGGGAGCTTCAGGGGCAGCGCCTGCAGACAGGGCGGTGCGCAGAGCCACCTGGCTGCACCTCCATGTAGAAGCCGGAGGAGGGACATTTCGCTGCTTCTGGGAGCGGCTTGAGGTAAGCGCCGCCTGGAGCCTGCACCCCTGACCCCCTCCTGCACCCCAACCCGCTGCCCCAGCCCTGATCCCCCTCCCTACACCTCAGTCCCAGCCCGAAGCACCCTCCTGCACCCCCAACCCCTCATCCCCAGCCCCAGCCAGAGCCCTCACCGCCCTCCCCCACCCCCCACACACACCTGAACACCCAATTTCGTGAACATTCATGACCCTCCATACAATTGCCATACCCAGATGTGGCCCTCGGGCCAAAAAGTTTGCCCACCCCTGAATTAGCTGGATGGGCAGGATACCCCGTGAATTATGACTGCTTTTTTTCCGCAGAAAACTGGATCCAGCACAAGAGAAATTTCCAAAAAATAATGGCCCTTATGAATCACCTCTTCAGACATTTTCCTATCCAAAAGAAGGAATCAGCCACCTAGATACAGTGTGAATGGAAACTGCCAGTCCAATATTCAAAGACAGGAAGCAAACAAAAAAATCAATTTGACTTCCACAAACGTTAGACTCTTTTAATATAACTTTTACCTGTCACCTTTATGCAATTTATCAGCCAAACTAGAAAATTATTTTAACACAAGGGCTCTATCCACAAACTGACAAGGAGTCTGAAACAGCATTATGTAATACTGAGAGATTCTATCTTAAAGGTTAGGAGTACTTGTGGCACCTTAGAGACTAACAAATTTATTAGAGCATAAGGTTTTGTGAGCAACAGCTCATTCACTGGATGCATACCGATGAAGTGAGCTGTAGCTCACGAAAGCTTATGCTCTAATAAATTTGTCAGTCTCGAAGGTGCCACAAGTACTACTTTTCTTTTTACGGATACAGACTAACACGGCTGCTACTCTGAAATAGGATATGAGGTAATTCAATGAACTCTACCCATATGTGAAGGACAAATATCTGTTATGACAAGGTTATTTTTCCTTCAAATATTAAAAGAAACTGGGCAACAATAATGCAAGCAGTTGCGTAACTTTCCAGCAAGAGAATTTCTCAGCAGGAAACCAGCAACAGAAAGTTAATCGTAGGAAGACAGATATATTAAATTATAAACCATAAATCTATTCATGGAGCAGCTAAGGGCTATCAGGACTTTGAGGATCGCACCTACATCAAACACAGGTGCCACCAATTTCTGAACTGAAGGGCACCACAAAATAATATTACATGGCAAGAGATCTTATTTCCACATAAAGAGGAAATGTTTGCATATACGCCCTTGTGGGTCTTAAGTGAATTGAATTTGTTATTTCAGTGTGCTGGCCATTCAACCAGTCTCTAAAATGATGTTTGTGCTTTTCAAAAAAGAAAGCAAACCTTTCCCACTTTTGCAGAGGGATGTTACTTTTCACTAGCTTCATGGGGGTTGGCAGTATATGTAGGACTTAAGAGAAACTCTATTATACAAGTTTATATACAAGTATATAAACTCTATTATACAGCAGTCAAACCGCCCATGAAAAGCCTAAAAGTACTTCAGGACCAGTGACCTGTTTCCAAGTGCTCTCTGCCTACACAGAATCCATGTATAGCAGACTGCTAAGGTCCTAGCAAGGCAGGGGTGCTGGAACAATTTTTATAGTGGGGGTGCCGAAAACCAAAACTGTAAACCTGTAAGTAACGGAAACCACTACAAGCCAGGGGGTGCAGCAACACCCAGAATTCCAGCACCTATGTTTCAAGGTAAAATAATATTGTCAGGAAAGGGCCAAAATTATCATCATGATTCCAACAGTCTGTTTAGAAAGCTCACATAAATACAGAAGCAGTACACTGGCATTAAGATTCTAAAATGCCCTTAGGCCATCATCTTTAGAGTACCTTCCCTGAGAACTCCCCGTTATCTGGATACGTATTTCTTCATTTTGCAGCTGTAAATCTGGAATAGGCATGTCCCAATATCTGTTTTACGACATCCTAATGCAATTCCCTTTCAGAATCCACATGTTCTGGAAATGTCTGCTCAGGAAACTAGCTTGTAAATTAGAATCTCAAGAACAACCATTGCCAGCAGGGTGGTGGTGTGAATAAAAAAATTCCAGAGGTTACTAACCTACATGAACACACAGAATCTGCTACCTGTATCAGTTGATATAGTACAAGTCCATGACATCACCTGCAAGCCTGTAAGTGAACTAGATTCACACAAAAATTTCCTGCAATTCCAACGGCTTTATGAACAGTTTATGGTAAGTGTGTAACCATTTGGAAGACAATGGATAGCATATGAGATGCCTGCAAAACGTCACCATGACTTCTAACATTACAAACTGTTTTAGTACACTCCTGAAAACACATTGTATCCTTCTGGCCACTGGGTTAAGCAATCTAGATAAAAAACTAGGTACATAAAATAATGCGGGGTGGTCAACCTGTGGCTCCGGAACCACATGCGGCTCTTCAGAAGTTAATATGCGGCTCCTTGTATAGGCACCAACTCCGGGGCTGGAGCTACAGACGCCAACTTTCCAATGTGCCAGGGGGTGCTCACTGCTCAACCTCTGTCTCTGCCGCAGGCCCTGCTCCCAGTCCACCCCTTCCTGGCCCCTGCCCTGAGCCTGCAGTGCCCTCACTCCTCCTCCCTCCCTCCCGAGCCTCCTGCACACCACGAAACAGCTCATCAGGAAGTGCGGTAAAGGAGGGAGGTGCTGATCGGTGGGGCTGCCAGTGGGTGGGAGATGCTGGGAGCGGCGGTGGGGGGGAAGCCGATGGGGGGGGCCGCTGACGTATTACTGTGGCTCTTTGGCAATGTCCATTGGTAATTTCTGGCTCCTTCTCAGGCTCAGCTTGGCCACCCCTGAAATAATGTATCAGTTGGAGACAGGATGTCATACATCTCAGAAAGAATAAGATGACAATCATGTTCCTGTTCTGAATTCAAACACCCAGTTGCCAAAAAGCACAAGTCTTTCCTTCTAGCAAACACTAGCAGCTCATTTTTTGTGGCTGAAAGCAAGACTTAGATTTTTTTTTTAAGATTTGGTGGGCATTTTCTGTTGGCACTGCCTAATTTTCTCTGGCCTTGCCCAAAACTGAAGCCTTGCCAATGTAACTAGATAGCCATCACAGCTATACTTTTAATGAAGATGTACAGCAAGTTCTTGAGACCACAGAGAACACTTTAAACTGACAGATTCTTCCTGGTTTCAGAGTAACAGCCGTGTTAGTCTGTTACTAACACGAAAGCTTATGCTCAAATAAATTGGTTAGTCTCTAAAGTGCCACAAGTACTCCTTTAGATTATTCCTGGTGTTGACAGCCTGGGGAACTTCCTCTGGGATTACATCACAGTGACATCAGAGAACATAAACCTTTTCAATCTATTCCTGTATCCAGTCCCTAGTTTGCATTTGAAGCAATTGGAAATTATTCCATTTTATGTGGCAATTAAGGTTTCTAAAATTCAAGATAAAACTCAGAAGTTCAAGGGAGTTTTGTGGACAAGGAAATACTAGAATTAATGCCTTAAGACAGACTGATTTACACTTCTGTCCACGCCTCCTCCAGCGGAGGTTTGGCAGTTTACTTTTTACTTCCTTACTTTTAAAGCAGTACCGGTAAAACAATGTTGAAGAATTACTTATCTGAGGAAAATTTGCCTTAGCCACAGGACACAGGAGAAAAAGGAAATAGACAGCAATGATTTTTATGAAACACCACTATGGCTGGCAGGCTGAGGAGCTATCTCCCATGAAGGGAAAAAAGTCTGAATCCTTGAAGAAAACACATTTGTAGTCTGAGTAACTAGAAGCCTCAAGAGGTTCCAAACACATTTGTTAAGGGTCTGAGAAGAGATCATTTTCTGAAATACTGCTGTTTTGAACCAGACAAAAACATTCAGAGTCCCAGGAGAATTCAGTATGCAGGTATTTGGGCTCATAGGAATTTACAGATGTGAATAAGAATTAAAGGGCCCAGCGGTGCATGGAACTGTACACATTCAATACAACCTACCAACTCTTCTATGAAGTCAGAGAACACTACCTAATGAGCTGGAGGAGTAGAAGAGGAAATCATATACCTACACAAGAGAAAAATGGTGTAAAGTTTCCAAGTCTAATTAATGTAAGATTTCTTGTGCAAGTGACTAGAATCTGCTGATGCTTCAGGGGGAGTGTATAATTCATAACAACACTCACCATACTGATTAGTATGCCATTACAAAGTTGCAGTGGAAAACATAGCATTGGACATAAATGGAAAAACACAACATACATTCAAGGAAAGTACTGTACACTTCCATTGTTCCTATAAAACCATTATGTAGTTTTATTAGAAGTAGTATATTTTTTATAGGAATAGCTTGAAGAAAAAGAAAAGGAAAAAAGAAAGACCCTACCTTCTCCAGGACTGACTGCTGCTGGTAGACTGTTCCAATCTAGGGTCCACCTAGGGCAGGGATGAGGAGAAAACTTTGCTTCAATACCGCTTTCCTGTGGGTAAGAAAAAAAACTGATCTCTCAAAGACAGATTCAAACAGGCCTTATGGTTTAAGCCTATGCCCACTGAAGTCAGTAGCAAAGTTCCCATCAACTTTAATGGTGCAGGATCAAGATCTAAGATGCCCTTAGCTACATGGTTGGACTACTGCCATTCCATACCATGGAGTTATATTTTCTTTGGCTTTCATCTTCCTATGCATACCTTTTATGCAGAAATGAATGTAGATTTTTAAACGTTCTTTGACAAAACTTACTTGGGTTTTAAGGTACTCAGAGCTATGAACAAAACTGAAAAAATCATAGAAGACAGAATATTAAAACTAAATACCAAAGGACCATTTTATTTTTGGTTCTGTAACAGTCTAATTTTGTTTGTTTGTTTCATAATATATATACCAATACCATTGTGTACTTTAATAATTTTATCATCTGGTTTCCTCCGGTCACAAACTTTATCATTTTTTATTCAGAGGTTAAATAACAAATATATATATAAATAAAAAATTATAGCTCAATAGTTCTGAGAGAGAAGCCAGAATATAGAAATAGCCCTTAATGAGCTGATTAAGGCTTCCAACAGTGTTTTCCAAGCACTTCTAATTAGTTACTACTTAGAGGTCTGTATTATCCTAAATTCAGAACTGTAATAATATCATCATCATCATCATTATTGAAAACAATAAATTAAAATGCTGAATTACCATTAACTTTGTCATGGTTGGCCTTGGACCACCTATAAACTGATTGTCTTCATGTTCTTCCTCTAAGTCATCAGGAATTGTATAGAAGTCTCTCAGCTGCTCATCTGGGAAAGACAGTAAATCTGGAAATTGGAGAAACTGCATATTGCACTTGGCAGCAGCACTCTTTACTCCAGGCACTTCCTGAACTCTGTGGTACCAACTGGATATCAAAGGCAAATCTAATAGCTTTTTGTTGTGCTTCTTACTGAAAACCTAGACAATAAAGCAGAAATCTTACTTAGCAATGTAATTTTTTGCATTAAATGCACAGAATAAAAGAGCTGTACTATAGAGCAAAGCTCTGCTCCTCCCTTTTCCCCAACATGTTATGGAAGCTGGTGGACAGGTGGATGGGGCAGAAGCTGGATTCACAGCACCTGGAAGCTCCCCACACCTCCCCTCACACCTGGAATTTTTTGCTGTCCATTTGCAGACAGATTCTGTAACACCTTTGTGTTGCCCAAATACTGGATCATAATTATGAGTCTGGCCCCTGGGAGTCTCCCTACTATAACAGTTATAACTTTGGTTTGTAATGATGTTTCTGCTTTAAAAGGGTGCAGAAGAAGGAAGAAGAACCCGGGATTAAATAGTGAAAAGTAAAGTATGAATGGTCAGCCAAAATCCTTATACCACCTGTTTGGACCAAGTAGCCACTTAGTTGTTCCAAAAGCAGAAGAAAGGGAGAGAAAACAAAGCTGAGTGTAGTTCATCATAATTAATTCTGGTTCATATTTTAACTGATCTTGAAGGGAAAAGGGGCTTCAAAATAACTAAGATACACAGTTAAAATAGATAAGAGTTTTATTTTGTTATTTATATAGCACTCAAAAAGCATGCTGGCCATTTTACAGACAATATTTCAACTCTGAAGAGCTTACTTGACAGAGCCATTTCTAAGTGTGGTAGAAAGGAAATCTTGCATTCTCTCCTGCTGACTTGGAGATGTGGTCTGCAAGTGTTTAAATTGAGATAGGACAATTTATTTCAGTCTTAGTTTTCAGTGGTTAGATGGTCTAAAATGAGGACCAATTAGCGTACATCTCTCCTTACACATACGATTCAGATAGTGCCAATGGGAATTACATGTATAGGATACATTACATAGGATAAGGTCACAGTGTATAAACACTTGGGAGAATTACTGTGAGTGTAAATAACGAGGAAGGGTTTAATGCCAAAATCAGATAAAATACTTTGTTGTCTTTAGAGCTGGCTGTATCTAGATTTTTAAATTACTAGTTTGTAATTTTTATTTTGCATCATCATCAAATAATCTGTACTGAAACAATCTGTTCATTTTAAATTGATTTTCTGCATTTAGAATGGGCTGTTTAAATAATGTACTATGGTCTTTCTGGGGCAGCAGTGGATCTAGGATTGTGCCCCCTTTCCACTTACTTCTAGTCTTTATACTTTATTTACCCCCTCAGTTTTCTTCCTTTCACATCTCATTGTTTTCTTTTACTTCCCTGAGCAGACACAAGGACTAGATTTTTACTGGATTACTGAAATCCACCGAGCATCTGATCCAGAATCCTTCCCAGGCATGGCATCAATAAGTCAAACAATCATAAAAAATTATGCTACGCTTATTTAGAAAGGTCTCGGAAAAATGAATGAGGCTGGAAGATCTGATCATTGTTAAAATATTACGAAAACATTTTGTTTTGTAGCTTTTATTGGTTGAAACAATCCTTATAAAGGTAATTGATAATCCTCAATTACCTATGGTTGCAAAACAAAAACAAAAAAATACTGATGTATTTCTAATCTGGAGTCTACTGTAAAATAACTTCACAACTCAAAGGAACAACCTTATTGCTACTCTTGGGTGGAAATTCTTGTGACAATACAGAGAGTCATCTGGAGATCATGTTTTTACCGTGAAGAGCTATATAGCGGGTTTTACTACATGTACCAATGTGAGTAAGTGCTTTTCTTGATTTTGGAGATTACTTCTATGAACCTGATAGACAGTATGTTCTCCCAGAACTGCTTTTGTTTTCAACCACCAGCAGAAAAATTTAGCAAAATACAAAGCTTAAACTCACACAACTCTCCTTTTGGCAATAGACTCTAACAGGCATTCCATTGACCAGTTCAGATATCAAACTTTCCTGAAGTATAAATACTGAACATCGCCAATGAAACAGATATCATTGCTACGTTCTTTCAAGTGTATTTTACATGTGTGGGGCTGCACTAGTGTAAAAAGTGACTTGCAGAGGTATGGTTTATCTTGGTTTCAATGGTATAGCTAAACTGATGCAAAGAAATCCCAGCATAGACAATCTTAGTTTTAACCCCTCAAAATGTTCTCTCTCAGGACCTCCTATATATGGACACCTTAGCAACAAGTGCTACAGTAGTGTACAAGTCGCAAAACCAACCTTGGACAGGTAATAAATCAGTGGCACCTCCACAACAGAGCCAAAGAGATATTTCCTCCGTCCCACAGGAAATGTACCAGGAAGTACCCAATAATGATAGAATAGTAGAAAAGAAAAATTAGGTATAAAAAAATTACAAAGGAGAACAAACAGTCTGGCTGTCAGAAGTCAAAATGAATAAAGTATTATAAAAGGATACATTTTTAAAGAAAAAAAATCTGAAAGTTTAGCGCCAAGAAAATCTCAAGAAATTTGAGATCACTAGAGGTCAAACTTTAATACTAACTTCTGAGGAAGTTTGCCATTGGATGATACTTGAATAACACTTAAATTTTGCTGTGTGAAAGGAAAGACAAGGTGCTATATCACTAAAATGCCATTGTCGTCTCTGCATTCCTTTCCTTTCACTTCCTCCCTAAAAAACACACTCACTTTTCTAAGAGACATTCATTTTCTTTTAGACCTGTCTACCCACATCCTGATAAAAATCACATAAAGATTCATGTTTCAGCTGAAAACTGTTTCAATTCAGGGAAAAATTTATATAAACAAGAGAAACAACAAAACTGTATCAAAATCAAATTTTGCCTTGCTCCACCAATATGCTGTTGTCAGAATTAGCATGCAGGAAAATTATAGCTGTGACTCTCTCACTCCTACTTACTTTTGTTTTACCTTCATTATAATGCACTTTCATTAAAAGAATGTCCATTAAAAAGCTGCCTAAGACATCCTGATTTTGGCTCCTAATCTTGTTAAATTATTCATTTTATAATGCTATCCCCATTTATAATTTGCACTTAATGAGAGCATACAGATTCCATGATCATAAAGTGGGCGTATTCAACTTTAGTAAATATTCACTCTGCTAGGCTACAACTCAACCAGCTGAATTAAAACTACAAAGTATTATCTTCCATTTATAGTAGGAAAAAGGTTGAGTTTAAGGTCAGGTTTAACTAGCACATCTTAGACCTAAACTTGACCACTTTTCCTAGGCAAGACAAACTCTACTAAAACACTTTGAAATTCTAACTATTGCTGGGGAATTGTCTCATAAGACTGTTCTGAATCTGATTACTGTCAGTAAAGATACAGACACGTCTCTTTCTGTCAGTTGTGTCTGGTTTTAAAGACAGGACTTGTCTGCTGTAGCAATGTAAGAGATGAACTTAGGTTTAAATGTTACAGCAGTGCAGAATCAGTTATCAACAAGCAAAAAATAATTTAGTTTGATTCATGCTAACTGTTTGGTGTAACGGATGAGATAAAGATGTGTTTTGTTGAAAATAGGAGTATCTCCTGATTTGGGGGTATCCTCAGCGTGGAGAGGCAAAATTAAGATTAATTGAGCACATAGAGTGATGGTGGTTGATTTTATGAGTAACTTTAACTTTGAATTTACAAGTTACCCTTAGTAACTGAGAAAAGTATAGTATTCTCTTAATAAGGGTTTTTTTACCCATTAAGTATTTGGTATTTACAGATGTAAATCCAGTTTAACAAGTTTTTAGCTTAGGAATCTACATACATTTAAAAAAATATTTAGGATTTGCTTCATGACAGGAGTCTTCTGGAATTTGCAAACTTCACAGTGATGGATTCCAGCCCCCCCAGATAAACATAGCTTCCTCTCTCCTGATCCCCAGATTAGACTTCTCTAATCTTTCATGTTGTGCTCTCACTTGCCACACCCCTCAGATTGGATCACAACTGATTCCCAGCCTATTGCTTCCCCCTCTCCTTGGTATGCTGCTTCAGGTATGGAGGAGGCTACTGTCTGGGATGTCACAGCTTTTCACGTGAGTTTCATGGAGCATCTCTGGCCGCTGCTGGCTCTGTGTGACTCTGCAGGCACTCCCTGCCTGAGTTTCCTCCTCCCCAGGATTTTCTGTCTCTCTTGGCAGGTCATGTGGCTCAGTCCTTCAGATGGGTCATTCTGACCTCAATTCTCTTTTGAGGTAGGAAGTCCAAACAAAAAAAAGTACTTTCTCCCCACCTGGGCTCCTTTCTAGCCTGTTCCGGGCTCAGTTTCTAGTCCCTTCCAGGTTATCTTTAAAGTCTCTGGCTCTAACTCTCAGACTTCTTCCCTGGAGTTTCTAGCACCCCTCAGTCTACTGCAGACCCTCACTCAGAACCTTCCAAAGAAGCCTGCCCACTCTCTGTGGTTCCGCCCAAGTTGAGCTTTTTAGCCCTCTTACATGGCCTGGTGTCCATTAAGTATCACCTAAACCTCCTTAGTCCCACCTTCTCAGTCTGGGAAACAGCTAATTAATTATGGCATAAGTGTGGCTGGCCCCATCTCCCCTTAAAGGAGCCAGACACCAAGTGACACCGAGTTTCAAATGGCAGACGTGACAGAAGTCATGCTCTACTTTGCTTTAACAGACCCAGCCCATTGTGAAGACACACACAGCACAAAAATAAATGGCTAATGAAAGTGCTTAAAATAAGTATTAAAAGAAACACTTTTTGAACATCCTGTGTCCAGAAGTATATTTCAGTATACTCTAATAGTAATATATAGGATTCATCTGGCCCCTTACCAACAACTGTCTCTCATATATTTTACCTTTTAGTTATAGATAGAGAAAACTCTTCATTTCCTGTGATACACATACAAAACAATTAACGGAAACTATTCCGTGCTGTGTAGGGTTACATAGTAAATATTTTGCTTGACTGTGTCTTATATCAAGTAGTTATGCAACTTTTCAGACTCTAACAGACATGGGTACTATTTATTAACTACAGAAGCTGTTTTCTTACCAAGAATTGATGGATGCATGGCAAAAGCACTACATCTGCCAGAGTGAAATAAAGCCCCTCAGCAAAAACATGCTCCAGAGGTGGGAGATCAGAGGTTTTTGTTTTCCTGATGTGAGAGGGCTCCCTGTTGGTTGTAGCAGGTATTTCCTGCACAACTAATTTTGAGAAAGCTACTCTCAGTTCCAGACTTGCAGGTTCTTGGTCCTTGATTTCTTCTGGGCTAAGATTTTTTGTTGCTCTTTTAGCGAGGGCAGGCACTGCAGTCTTATCACCTGCCTTTTGCTGTTGAAGTTTCTGCCGTCGAATTTTGTCATCATTGTGCACTCTGACAGGTTCTCCTAGCTTCTTCTCAAGAAGCAAAACCTCAGGTGGAATGGCCTGACACTGATCGGGAGATGCATTCAATAAGCTCTCAACAGCCTGAGGGATGCTGATCTCACAAAGTCTGGTCCACTGACTAACCTGTCATATAAACATAAAAAAGCACAGTCTCATTAGAACTGTTTGGATTATAACGCAGACATTCAAAATTAAGGGCATAACTTAAATCCTGTAAAGAGCTTCCATGGAAAGGCTGAAACTCCATCCTTAACATGCCATGCATGCCACGCCTTCCCATGTGTACTTGCAATGTCAGAAACTCAAGGTATATATACACATATATATATGCATGCTACATTGTTTTATGTGAACAGGATGAAGTTTAAGCTCTCTGAATTTCCTTGCCTTTGTTAGTTTACATTAAACCCTTAATAGACTAATTTCCAGTATAAGTCTGGAAACTAAATTTTATATATAAAAAGAATTAATGTTGGTCTGGTGTGGTATATATGTCTTTTATCAGCATCAATTTGGGATGGCTGTATTATCCAGAAGAGATGAAGCCATGACCAAATTACATTGGTCATCTCAAATGAGTACCAGTAAAAACAGAATATCGCACCATCTATGAATCCCACAAATGCCATTTATTTTACAGAAAATCTATTTCAGAAATGTTTTACACAATGTTGGAACTGCTTTTCTGCTTGTGATGTCAGAAATTTAAGATATAGGAGTCCAACTGTAATGATATCTTAACAAAATACCAATTTTTCTAATTCTTGCCCCACTTTCCTCCATTATTTCTACCAAAGTTTTTTACAACTGTCTTTAAACTCAAACTTCTCCTCTTGTTGGATTTATTCACTGGTGCAATAATCCTGAATTTATGGCATCAAATACTCTTCTTTAGCAGAGTCTCTTAATTCACTCCCATCACTCTTTTGGGGGCTATGGGAAATAGAAGTCATAACTTTCATAAAAATTATTTCACCATTGCAACATCTTTCTACACACACACACACACACAAAATTAGTTGCATAATCTCAGATTATAATCTCTTTTCACTGGAATGTTATGGATTTTCATGGAAATTGTTTCCCCAATTTATTTGTAATAATCTGCAAACCACACACTTAAATGCTGCCCCTTTTTAGGAATGGCACGATATATCAAGCCAAAATTTGATCTCTACCTGTGTCCTTGGTTTTTTTCAAAATATCTCTAAACAATCTTATATCCGTGAAATCCAATTCTTACCCGTGCCACAAGTGAAAAAAAAAAGTCCCTTAACACTTCAAATGACAGAACAAAAAGCTCTCCACATCCTTTGTTTATATATAAACGCTGATAAGAGTACATACTCTTGAAATAGCAATAGTCATAATTAACAGTAATAATTAGGAAGTACAAGTTTATTATTAGTCAAGTCTGCACCAAGTACTATGTCCAGAGGACAATTCCACTTCTTAGAATAGTTTACAGTAGCCCAATCTTGACAGTACAATTTAGTTTGATCGTTAAAGACCCTTTCTACCCTGCAACTAATTTTTGTTTGGTCTCTTGGCTTATTGCTTAAATTTCATAACTTCTTAAAATACCAAATTTTAGGAGTTTATGTAATTTATAGTGTATTAAAATTAAAGGTTAACAGAAATTATTGTTAAATACAAAAAACTTTTAAGATCCTAAATTAACAACTGTATACATGGATAGACTTAAAAGATACAACTCCCCTATCTACCCCCACTCACCGTATTTTAGTATCATCTATCGGGCCTCATTTACCATTATGTTACTCTAGTTTTACACAATTATAATGGTATTTCAAAGGAATTATACCAATGTAAAAGGAGGATAAAATGTAGTAATGGATGGAATGAAGGGGTTTACCTATGGAAAGGTTTAACAAAATTGAGATCCAGGGAAAATATTTCAAAAGCATCTAACTAACTTAGAAAAACCTAAGTCCCATTAATGAATGTTAGGAGCCTAAATACCTAAATCTATTTTAAAAATGGGACTTTGGCATTTTCAATAATTTTATCCCGAGTTTTGGGATTATAGATTTAAGCTCTGATCCTGCTTTCCTTGCAAACCCAAAATGGCCACTGACTTCAGTTCATACAGCCTCATTAATACCTCTTGGCTTCAAAGGGAATTTTGGATGTTCAAGGTATACAAGAGATCAGAACCTAATAGATTATGTGCTTGAAGTATTTTATCTTTCTCAGGGCAAGGCCCTGCACATTCCACAGCCATGGAATTTATTGCATTCTCATTAAAAAGAAATATTGTTTCCAGTCTTTATGGTTGTAAGAAAACCTCTAAAATGTGCACCAAGTGTAAACCAATGTAGTGTCATCTGTCTGGATCTGCAGAAAATCTGAAATAATAGTTTGAGTGTGAACAGTCCCATCCATCTAACGCAGAACACTAAGACTCCACAATTACATGGCTGCATCATCTGGCATTTTCCCAAGATGCTATGGAATTCAATATTTTGCTGCAACCAGACACCCAACATTTTGTTTACCTTCTGTCAAACCGTGCTACTGGGAACTGCCAGCAGCTGTCTATTGCCCTACAGTTTTCCTCACATGAAGAAATTAATTAGATTAGTGTATGCTCCCTGCAATGAATCCTGGACCTAGGCAGCAAGCAGGAGCCTGGTAAAGCTTGTAGCCTGGGATTAGAGGAGACAGAAATGTAGGCTTGACCTGGGAAGCTGGAGAATAGCACAGCAGCCACGGCCCTGATAAGCTGCTGAAGACAGCTAAATAAAAGGAGGATCTGTGCTGGGTCTTCTGGACATTATGGGAACCGAAGGCAGGAGCCAGGGTACTTGAAGAGTGTAATGAAAAACCCATCTTCAAAAATAATCAGGATTGAAAATAAGCACCAATAAATTTTACATCAATGAGTATTTTCATATGCAATAGTTGTATTTGTTTTGGGGAACAGGAATGAAGGATATTTCATGGTGATAGAACAAATTAATGTCACAGAATTTGGTCCAGAGTAAATATGGCCATGGCTAAGGTTTATTATACAATTAAACTTGAATGAGCTGAGGTCACTGGACAGACCAGAACTCAAGACTATAAGGTTACCCTATGACAGAATATATGTAGGAACAGTTTAAGAAGGTATTATTTTTCAAAGTGGTGAACAAGTAAGCAGATCTTCTAAATAAGATGGTTTAGACAAGTAATATTCATATTGAAAAATTAAATGAGTACATGGAATTTCAAAATGGCATTAAAGAGTTTCACAGCTTAGAGTACCTGACCTCCCTTTCTGGGATGTAAGGAATAGGCTCTTCATTGAACATGTTCTGCCCCATACCTACATTGCCCATAGGAGTTTCATTTGTTGGATTTTTTTGCACAGCAGTGCCTTTCCCTTTCTATGGTATAAAACAAAGGGATTTTGTTGTTTTTCTTTTACATTTAACTTCTTTAATGTTAGAACTAGACTGACTCGAGTTGTAAATTATCAAGCCTTTCCTAGCACAAGCAGCCCATAAGGTTGGTTCTGGACCTACACTACTATGTAACTAGATTTAAATATTATCTTCTCTTTTACACACCTTCCAAGACCTTAGTTCAGGATTCTGTATTTATCTTAGAAGAACTGAGGTCATCCTGAACACCTGTGTATAAAGAATGAAATTCACTGATTTGATTTAGGGGTGAGTAATAACACCAGCTCTCTCACACAACCCTAAAATCTGAGCATGGCAGATAAAAAACAAACTGAATTTCTTTTAAAACACATAGCGGCAGCTTCTCAATGGGTCTAAAATGGAATAGCTCCATTGATTTCTATGAAACTACACCACATTATACCACCTGAGGATCTAGTCCATATTTTTAATCTTAAGGCTACTTATATTGTTAAATATTTAGGGTGGTTTTATTTTTGTTTTAAATCATTACCATTCCCTTTTATGCCAAAATCAATACAGCTGCTGTTGTATCAACAATAGGAAACCGTACTATAAAATATCTTAACTGGATATTCCAGCAGACATCCACATTGAAACCCAATTATTAGTGTGAACTATATTTAAACATGTAACAGAAAAAGATGCACTCACTTCAGCACAGGCTTTTAGGCAGGTCTTTTTAAACCCCAAAAGTTCCAAAACCAACTTCTTTGATGGATCTACCTCATATGTTTTCTGTATTATGTGCCTCAACACAACAGAAAGCCCAGCTCGACAGAATTTGCCATTTTCTTCAACTATAGCAGGCAAACAGCAGCTCTGGACAACCAAAGGGAGTTGACACCTTGAGATGAAGTGGACCTCTAGGTCATCAGGCTGTGCTTTACCAAATAACTGGTCATCTGTACCGTCACCAGAAGGTACTAAGAAAACTTTGAATAATTTGTGGTCACAATAGGACAGCAAAAACAAAGATATTGATGTGTGGAGAGGAAAGATGCAATCTTCAAATTGGTGGGAGTAGGCCAGGTACAGATGTTCTTCAGTAACACCACCTTTCATTTTCCTTCAGAGCTGAAGTACCTGAAATAGAAGTCAGAATAACATTTATAAAGACTTGAAATAATGACCACTGCACTTGTTTGAGACAGGTGATTTTAACTTCAGACAAGCATTCTTTTAAATATTTGCCAGTTCAAACAACAAGAAGTGTACTGCAGTCCCCTCTGAGATATGAGTGGTTGCAGATGTGTATTTATATATCTTTAATACCTCACAAATGAGCCCCACTCACACTCAATGACTAAGACCCAATCCTTTAGCTGTATGTGCACAGGTCTACTCATGTGTATGCATTTGCACTATCAAGGCCTAAGTGTGGAACAGGCACTGTATTAAGCCACCCATTCTGCATTTTAACTCATCTATTCTCTGCTGGGGAAGTGGTGTGTTAATAGATGCTCACCCCCAAAAGCTTGTGGGAGTACATTAGCAGTTATCTGTCATGAAAGAAAACAAACTGATCATGAACTAGAAATGAATAAGACTGAACTGTTAGAAATGGGTCTAGACCAGTGGTTCACAAACTTATTTGACCCTTGTGTCTGTAGTTGTTTACGCCCTCCTCCCCAAGAACATACATCACCACCAAGCTCTAAAGGCAGAACAGAGAGCAGCGGCTGCTGGCTGGGGGCCCAGCTCTGAAGGGAGTGCTGCACCAGAAGCAACACAGAAGTAATGGTAGCAATGTGGAAAGTGATATTCATCAATATAAATTTTCACAGCAGACTTAGCGTCCCATTACCACCCTTACTTCTGTACTGCTGCTGCCACTCCGAGGCTGACAGACAGAGCCTGCCGCCTCCAGGTGAGGGATTTGGGGAGGGTGGGGGGAAGGAGAGCCTGATCCCAGGTGGCAGGGTTCCCCGTTTATCCCCAGCTCCCGAGTATGCATGGTCCTTCTGCACAAGCCTCAGACACCTGGAGCTGACAGCCAGAGCACTTAAACAAAACAAAACACACAGCTTGTGCCTCTCTTGACACATTCACGGGCCTCTCTTGGAAGGCCCACCCCATAGTTTGATAACTGCTGATCTAGACTCTTTTGATTTCCCATTTGTCTCCTATCCTTTCAAAATTTCTTCTGACCCTCCTTCTTCGTATGGCTGAGGTAAATGTAGAGCAACAACTATAATTTTATGTTTAGATAGTTAAGCCAGATAATTGCATCTGGAGTAGCAGAGTGTACTGCTGGCGACGCCTCCTTTGTATTTGTGAATTGGGCACTGAGTTCCATGGTCTGTTCTGGGTGATGACAGTCACACATTGGAGAGTCTTTAATTTTCCATTACTGCAGCAAGTATCCACATCTGCCATGGTTTGTGCAGATATGGTTTAGGGCTGCTCATAACCTTTGTGGGAGATCGAAGCCAGAGATCTTCCTCATGGAGTCTTCCATGAAGTGTTTATTTGTGACTTCTTGTGAATTCCATTCAGCTTTGTAAGCTTCATCAGGGTTGAAGTTGCATTATTGAAGATTAAATGCATGGGTCCAAAAAGGCTTGTGCGATTTCAAGTGGTGGTGAAGAACATTGTTAAGGTCCTGGTAGATGGGAAAACGCTCATTTTCCACGATCCTCTGAAATTTCTGAAGGGTTGTGGCATAATGGCAAATGGAAGGGGGTGCAATGTGCGACAACACTGGCAGCCAAGGTGTTGGGGTCAAGCTGAGGGTTCCAGTGATGCACCACATTGCAGTGTTTAGTTGGACATCAACAAGTCGAGTATGGCTGCTTCTGGTCCATACCGGTGCATAGGCTTTGGCTAAGGAGTACACAAGGGCCATCGCTGATGTCTGTAACACTGACGCTGACGCTCCCCAGCTTGTGCTTGCCGGTTTCTGACCCTTGTCTTCGTCTTGGCAGCTACCTTCTTCAGATGGTCATGGAAGGTTAGCGTGTGGTCCAGCTTCACTCTGAGATTGGCTGGAGTGAGGTCATGTAGCACCGTGTTGCCACAGAAGGTCACTTTCAGGATGTGCGTAGTGTTCCTGGTATCAAGATGGAATGTAGTGACTGTTGTTTTGTGAGGATTTGGCTTGAGCCTCCATTTCTGGAAATATTCCTCTCTGATGTTTAGGTCCCTGTTCAAGATGGACTTGACGTCACTGAAGGTGGCTACTTGAGTTGCCAGGGCAAGGTCATCCGCACTTGCAAATCTGCATAACTTTGTTGGAGGCATGTCGCTCATGTAAACATTGAAAACCATCAGCGCAACTACTGGACCTTATGGCAGTCCGTTGTTCAGGAACTGGGGCAAACTGACTTTGTTGCCCAGGTGGACACGTAGCTGCCTATTGCTCAGCATCAGCCATAGCAGACAGTGTGTTTCGTCAGGGGATGATCCTTGTGAGCTCCAGCATCAGACCTTTAATCCAGACTGCCCCGAAGCAGCATGAATTAAAAAACTAAATAACTCGCTGTAATTTATAATTACAAGTCTACTTCCTCCATACATGTGATCTTGATATAATTATATTAAAATATTTTTGTGTTAACATTTATGCATTTTGGTTTATTCCTGACAAAAGGACATTGGTATTCTTAAAGCCCAGGGCAGAAAAATTCAATAATAAAAAAAAAAAATAAAAATGGATTTTTAATTACATACATTTTTCTTTTTCAAAATAACCTATTTTATTTAAACTGTAAATTACAACCTATACTTAAATTACAACAACCTATTAAGGCCTATGCTTGTTTTCTTCTTCCAATCTATGAATAAAAATAATGAGAGAGGATGAATCTACTAGTTCTAAAAAACTGAAGGGCATGGTGGCCAGAAACAAGTACTTCGATTCACTGACTACAGATATAGTTTAAAAATCTGTGCCATCAAGCATCCTCCTGGTTAGCAAAAAGAAGTACGAAATTTAGTGTAAAACCTATGTCTAGTTGCAAATCAACATATCTTAATGATTACCAATCAATGTTTCTTTAGGAAAATAATTACAAAGTACAAATGCAAAACAAGATTAAAATTAATTATGTAAATCAAGGTGTCCTGCCCACTGATTTAAATCCCGATTAAAATGCTAATTTAAATCACTTTGATCAAACTGATTTAACTCAATCAACTTTAAGCCTTTGAATGGTTTTATGCAATTTACTATTTGGTATTCTTAAAAATGTGTAAGCAAGCACTTAGCAATTATGGGAACAGGCGCTTTAAAATTCAATAAATATATAGTAGTTAGATCTCTCCCACTATTACCATGCATTTTTAAAAAATCTGGTACTGCTCACGTGTGCATGACTATAGCAGCTTATTTTATCAGGCACAGATTTGTGTTTCTGAGATCACTATAAGGCCAATACAACATATTCATGTAACCAGAAGACAGCATTAGTTTCTATACTACAAATGAAATCTAACTTCTGTAGGGTCATTCGCTGAAGGCATGAGCAAGCAAAAAACAGACAAGCTGAATGCACCTCAAGAATGCTATATGTGTGCATCTCAAACACACACAATTCATTTAAAGAGAAGTTTGACTTAATTAAAATAATACTCATGGCTCACATTAATATTCTTGTCATCAGATGAAAAAAAATCCATTCAATTTCCTTAATACTTCATTCAAGAGTCACAGTTTCCTCTATCAATCTTACACTATTCCAGGGCAGTTTAAGAATTATGATGTAATAATTGTTCTGCACCACCACCTAATAAAATTCTCATCTACTGCCTTATAAATCGCAATTCATATTTCAATCTTTAGACACTAGATGGCACCCTTTTGAAGCAATCATTGTAGAAGCAAATAACACCAGCAGAGAAAGGGTATCTTAACAGAACGAAAAGATGCCATTATGAATGTTTTGTATAGAAAGCAAATGACTCTGGACCAATACTATTCTTGTAAAAAAATTATCTAGGTTAATAAGAGATCCTGGAGCAATTACATGAATATGCTGTAATTATTTACTTCCACAATAAAAAGGGTTTGACTTTGACACACACACACACACACACACACACACACACAGTTAATGGATATACATGGGTCAAATTAACCATTTAATAACATCACTATAACTGGGCCAAAACTGTTGTTCTAGGACTTATGTATGAAAAAATTTCTAGTCTACCTTTGAGACTAAAGTAAAGAGCCAAATTACTGCAATGGTTATATTACGATTTTTTTTTAAGTGATTGATCACACACTTAGTGCAGCACTAGGGAGGACACTGTAAAGAATATCGCTGTGCACTATGGCTGCTCACACCTGGTTGTCAATCAACCAAGTTAACTCTGCAGTGAAGGCATATCTTTAGTTGATTTCTAACAAGGTTCTGAAAGCAGCTACTCAGTGAAGATGTAATGCCTACCCGTGCTGCTGCTATTGCTTGCACAGTTTTCTGAAACGTAAGGAAAGCTATTTCCACAATCAAGTAGTGACAGAAACTGGGTTGGGTTTTTTGTTGATAAATGATCATTTTAAGTCTCTACAAGTCTCATAAAAGAAAGACCGTAAAAACAAACTCTGGATTTTCCACTAGCTATCCTAACTAATTTTTTTTAAAGCCATAATTATCCAGTGCAGCAAGAGACCTTTGAGTGTCATACATATTTAGGATATGTGCCATTCATATAAAATGCCTTTATGTAAGTCTTCAAAGAGTACATTTACATTTAACTGTTTTTATACCGTCATGTGACAGTTGTTTGAGAAGTCTATTCCCTTCTCCTGACGGGAAAAAAACCCCAAAGCATAGGAATTAGTTAATATTATGATTAACAAATGTCAACAGGGACAGCCATTGGAATTTTACAACTTATGCAAACAAAAAATGGCTGAAACAACTTTGTTGATGATCATTAATCATTGCATTTAGGCAGTTTCAATCCAAAGTAAACTATGCGTAAATTATGCACTGATGAAAAAAATTATTTTAGGAGTGCTGCTGCTTTATAATATTGTAACACAGGTGTGAGTTCTGGAGCAGGTAACTAAGGGACTAATTTTACAAACATTTAAGGCTTGTAATTAACTCATATGCATGTTTGCAACATAGGGTCTTTTCTCCAACAAAATCACTTTCTCCCTCAGATTAGAAGTACTTGAGGTTTATAGTGATTTTGGGAGAAACCGCTTTCTTTTCAGCTTCTGAGATAGTTAATTTAGATCAGAGATATTAAAACTATTTTATGGAGTGGAACAAATTACTTTCCTAAGTAGGGTCCATTTAGGACAATATACTGTTCTCTGTCAACAGTGGACCTCCCAAAAATGTCACGATGAGCTTCACTCAGGGGAGGAAAAAAAAAAATAGCGTTGGACTCATTTAGGAAACCACTATTTCCATCATCCAGGTGCTTCTCTCCTCCTCTGTCCATCTTGACTTGGTGGCCTAGTGGCAGGTTTCGTTTTCAAGGTCAGAGAGCAGTTCAAATTTCAAAGACGCTTTGACAGCCATGGTGAAATATACGCCATCTTTAAACTCGCAAGAAGTCAAACTCGATTGTCGCAGTAGTCCCTTCTGGAGTATATGAGTGAAATCCTGGCCCTAAAAAAGTTAATGACAAAACCCTCATTGACTCCACTGGGTACAGGATTTCACCCTATAAATCTTAATTGTTCATTTCTCATTTTTTGTTTTTGGAATCTATCACCTTTCTTAAATTCCACTGTTGCAGCACCACCGATGGTATTAACGGTGACAACGGAAGGCCATGTCTATGCTGAGGAGGGTTTGTACTGCTGTAGTTATCCCCAGGAAGCTGCACTGGTTCAAGTCACTTTTATACCAGTATGGAACACCTGCGCTAGGTTTTTCCACTGGTACAGCCATATCCGTGTAACTACACACACAAAACCCCTCAGTTCATAAAGACTTTAGTACAGATCAGCCACCAGTATTTAAATTGCTATATGGTTTAGACCTTCTCTGAACAAGATTCAACGACACAGTGGTTAACACACAAACAGCAAGTCTATAACTAGCATTCCCACTATTGTGACAAAAGTGAAGCTACAAAAGTGGTAATGATGGGGAAATTTTAAGAAAATTGCTAATGAAAGCACAGCCTAAGTGGCCTCTCTCCTTTGTTTTCCTGAAGTCAGCTTCTGAGATAGTTAAGAAAGATCAGCGTTATTAAACTCATTCTATGGAGTGAAACAAATTACATTCTTAATTAGGTCTACTTAGGACAATATACTGTTCTCTGTCCAAAATGGACCTCCCAAAATGTCAGGTTTCTTGAATTGTTTTGAAGCAACTCAAACTCCTAGGGTCAGAGTCTGATTGTAGTTACACTAGTGCGAAGTAACTCTGCTGGTGTCAATATTTCACATTTATGCCATTTTAACCATGCTGGCCACTAGTCTGCATTCCCCTATCCCAACCTACACAAGAAAACAAACAAACATATTCAACACTCAACATCTCTTCTGGTTCACCCTTATCTGACTTGGGTCTGTCTTGTAGGATGTAAACTCCATTAGAATTGCAATATTATCATGCATACAGTGCTAAGTACCCTGTCAGCAGTTAATAAATAATATAATAAATTCCCCCACCCTTTGAATTTCACACCTGGCCTTACCATCGTTTATCCTCCAGATCCTTTTCTCCCCACTTCCCTGGGCGTGCATCAAAAAGAGATTTATTACAACGTATCCTCTTCTCCCATACTACAAGCTCCTTAACAGAGCCTGCTTTGCCTATTGCTCTTTTCCCAGCTGCTCCATGTGTCTCTCTTACAGATTCTCAGTGTACTACATTAAGTAGGAAGCAGCTATCAGAGACCACACTGAAAAAAGATGATAAGCAATTGCTGGCTGCAGCAAGGAAAAACACATAGCCCTCCAGACTGAAGCTCAGACTGAGGGTAGATGCAGGTGCTGAGAGTTGTTTCCCTTAAAATAATCATCAGTGTACTAATTGACAATGTTGATATTAACGTGTCATCACTAGGCTTCTGAGAGAACACTATGTTCAGTTGAACAGTGGCACATAACATTTCTCAGAGCTATTTTGGAGATTTTCAGAATTCTTTGTCTGCAAAGAAGACGACACTATATTGTACATATTTGGAAGGTTATTTTTGCAACCAGAGTGGCTAAGAAAATGTTTTTAAATTAAATCTCAAATTCTCCAGACTGTTTAACAGACAGAGGGAAAAAAAACCTCATACCTTTTTAGGTACATTATCACTGTCCGTTTCATATCTATGCTTTAGACAATGTCTTTCCAGCAGAGAAAAAACACTGTGCCATAAAATTACTCCAGTCCTTAATATCTTAAAAAATAGAATTAATTTTCAAAATATCGTTCAAACAAAGTTAAATCAAAACAGTTTGTTAGAGAAAAAGAATAAACATTTCTAAAGAGATATAATAGGTCACCACAGAGAGTTTCGGTTGTTTCTGACTTTTTCTTGGCTCACCAAGAATATCGTTACATAGAGCCTCTAGTGACAGAGCATCAGAAACCTCCACACAAGATTTAAAGATAATCCGCAGCAAATGGGGAAGAAGAGAGAAATTTGTGCTCATGCCCTTTCTTTTTGTTTCTTTATGATATGTAAAGGTGGTCTGAAAGTGGGGTTTGGGGTTTGTTTAATTTTATTTAATTTAATTCTTCTTGTTTTTCATATAAAACGTTCAGGTCATGGCAAGGCTGGAAGACTCCGTGATGACTGGAAAACTACCAAAATGGTGACATCACAAGAGCCAACAGAAATCTGAGCAATTGAGAGGGGAAGAAATTTTTAGTCAGTCTGTTTCAAACTTTTTGTTTTTAATGTTTACAGCTACGTAATTTCAGTTACTAAAATCCCAAATAAAGTGAGCACTGTTAAAGATTCAACCTCGTTTAAGGTGTTAGAAGTCTCAATAAACATCCCTGAGACCTCCCAGAGTGTCCTCAGGCATAACCAAAGAAGACCACATTAGACATTCTTGATATTTATAACAAAACAAAAAAATTAGGGGAAAAAACCTTCAAAAACAACAAACGTTTCAGGCCTTCTTTATATATCATAAAAGAACCCAAAAAGGCAAAAAGCCAATTGTTGAAAAAAATCCGTTGAAGGTCATCTTTAACAAATCTCCGACTTCTACGAGCAGGTAATCTATCATAATTCCCGCTTCAGAGAGGAGTGCTAGAAAAACCTTCCTCCCTTGCTTACACAAACCGGTTTGCAAAGAATTCTGCAGTATAATTTCTGACCTCTAACTTCCACACTCAACCGTACCAACTGCACAATTATATGCTCAGCTTGGTCTCTCAGTTATATTTATCTTTGAAGTCTGAAGGCTTAGATTAATCCAGCAGGTTTCTCTTGCTCTCACTTTCCTAGCCATCAAAAACCTTTCCGTCATGAAACAGATAATTCATTACCTCAAACATTTATCTAGGAAATTTCTTATTCAGCCTCAGACAGATGGTGGTGATCAATGCAAACCTACCTGCTATATTCAAAAGCACCTGTTTTTTATTCCCAGTTAACTGTTCTCTCAAATAGGAGCTTTTCCTCTCTCCCTTTAACACTGCAGTTTCTATAGTTAATGATACTGCCTTCATCTTACTTTTAAAAAATGACAACTGTACATGAAAACTATACAAGGACACATTAAATATGGTTAAAAATGTAGTAGTTCACATAAGCCTACACTAGAAAAGTTACCATATTGCTGACAAGGGCTTCAGTTGAACACATTAAAAGTACACATGTAGACCAGTACAAGCTATGTTCAGCATGATTTCAGAAAAGAAAATGACTGTTTCTGTTGTTTATCCTGGTCTATAATTGCTGTTCAACCATGTAGAGATACTGCTGATACTCACTGCAGCAAAAGTTAATTTTCCAAGGTTACATTAGGCCATAGTGAGTTTCACTGGCTCCTCCTGCTGGAAGCACTAACCCCTTGCCTCATGTCATTCAAACCACATGCTCAAGGTGATCTAAATCAGATGCTCATTAACTGGCATTTTCCTCTTCTTCTTCCAGCTTTAAATTTTTTTTCTGTCTCTTAGCAGAATTGAGCAATAATAAATTTAAGCAAAATTGGACAGAAAATAATTATGGGGAATAGATATGCATTTTCAAATAGTTGTCATCCCTTTGAAAATCAGAATGGAGTAATGTGAAGAGAACTAAGAGGAGGAAGGATTTTTTTGCTGATCACCTTTTTCTTCCAGATTGGTTTGGTCGTTATTTAACATGGGACTTTTTACATTTTCTCTAGCACAAGAAGTTTGAAAGTGTGTAAGACAGAGATGGCAGAGTCATTATTAAACTGTTCCAGACATGATGGGCTCTCACACATGCCTCTAATTACTGTTCAACACATTATATAAAGTTGTATTTGGGTCTTGTTTCAGTAAAGAAGCAAAGTATTTTTATTAAGTGTCAATAAGTGACATAGGGATGGGACTAGTGGATTTTCCATTCCAGCCTATCACATTCATTAATGAATAATTAAACATAAAAAAAGGTTTTAACAGATATTGTCAGTTCAAGTTTTGTCCCAAATTCAGGGCTCTTCTGAAAAAAATAAGACCATGAAAAATATGTCCATGAACTTGTCTTTAAGAAAACAGTGGAAAAAATTATTTTGAACAAATCTCTGTAGTGTTTGCATTTTGAGCGTTCTTAGTAGTGCATGAGAACCAAAAGTAAACACTAACTAGAAAGAAAGTGAAACTGATTAGTGCTAGTGTTGTCAAGCGATTAAAAAAATTAATCACAATTAATCGCACTGTTAATAATAGAATACCATTTATTTAAATATTTATGGATGTTTTCTACATAGTATAGTGCAATCTCTATCATGAAAGTGGAACTTACAAATGTAGAATTATGTACAAAAAACTACATTCAAAAATAAAACAATGTAAAATTTTAGAGCCTGCAAGCCACTCAGTCCTACTTCTTGTTCAGCCAATCACTCGAACAAGTTTGTTTACATTTGCAGGAAATAATGCTGCCTGCTTCTTGTTTACGTCACCTGAAAGTAAGAACAGGTGTTTTCATGGCACTGTTGTAGCCAGTGTTGCAAGATATTTACATGCCAGATGTGCTAAAGACTCACATGTCCCTTCATGCTTCAACCACCATTCCAGGAGACATGCATCCATGCTGATGACGGGTTCTGCTCGATAACAATCCAAAGCAGTGCGGACTGATGTATGTTCATTTTCATCATCTGAGTCAGATGACACGAGCAGAAGGTTGATTTTCTTTTTTGGTGGTTCAGGTTCTGTAGTTTCCGCATCCAAGTGTTGCTCTTTTAAGACTTCTGAAAGCATGCTCGACACCTCTTCCCTCTCAGATTTTGGAAGGCACTTCAGATTCTTAAACCTTTGGTCAAGTGCCATAGCTATTTTTAGAAATCTCACATTGGTACCTTCTTTGCATTTTGTCAAATCTGCAGTGAAAGTATTCTTAAAATGCACATGTGCTGGGTCATCATTGGAGACTGCCATAACATGAAATATATGGCAGAATGTGAGTAAAACAGAACAGGGGACATACAATTCTCCCCCAAGGAGTTCAGTCACAAATTTAATTAATGCGTTATTTTTTTAATGAGCATCATCGGCATGGAAGCATGTCCTCTGGAATGGTGGCCGAAGCATGAAGGGGCATACGAATCTTTAGCATATCTGGCACGTAAATACCTTGCAGTACCGGCGACAAAAGTGCCATGCAAATGCCTGTTCTCACTTTCTGTGGCATTGTAAATAAGAAGAGGCAGCATTATCTCCTGTAAAGGTAAACAAACTTGTTTCTCTTAGTAACAGGCTGAACAAGAAGTAGGACTGAGTGGACATATAGGATCTAAAGTTTTACATTGTTTTGTTTTTGAGTGCAGTTATGTAACAAAAAAAGATCTACATTTGTAAGTTGCACTTTCATGACAAAGAGATTGCATTACAGTACTTGTATGAGGTGATTGAAAAAACTATTTCTTGTTTATCATTTTTACAGTGCAAATTTTTGTAATCAAAAATAATATACACTTTGATTTCAGTTACAACACAGAATATATATGAAAATGTAGAATAACGTCCAAAATATTTAGTACATTTAAATTGGTATTCTAGTGTTTAACAGTGTGATTAAAACTGAGATTAATCACAATTAATTTTTTTAATCGGGATTAATTTTTTTAGTTAATTCCGTGAGTTTACTGCGATTAATTGACAGCCCTAATTAGTGCCTAGTCTCACAATCCAAGACAAGAGAAATGCAAAATATGAATATCATTAACGGTGAAAAGTAAATTAGATTTTTAACAGGGCTGTCGATTAATCGAGGTTAACTCACAGAGGCTCTAAAATTTTACATTGTTTTATTTTTGAATGCAGGGTTGTTTTTTTTTAAAACATAAATTCTACATTTTTAAGTTCAACTTTCATGATAAAGAGGTTGCATTACAGTATTTGTATTAGATGAATTGAAAAATACTATTTTGTTTGTTTTTTTACAGTGCAAATACTTCACAGTGTAATCAAAAATAAAGATAAAGTGAGTACTGTACACTTCGTATTCCATTTTGTAATTGAAATCAATATATTTGAAAATGTAGAAAACATCCAAAGATATTTCAAATACAATACCACTTTTTAATCGCAAAAGGAACAGGAGTACTTGTGGCACCTTAGAGACTAACAAATTCATCTGAGCTACAAGTACTCCTGTTCCTTTTTTGGATACAGACTAACACGGCTGCTACTCTGAAACCTTTTTAATCGCGCGATTAGTCATGATTAATTTTTTTAATCGCTTGACAGCCCTAATTTTTAAGTTATTTCAGTTTTAATAATCAAAAGTGTGTGTTAAATTACACAGGTAAGGAAAAATGTACTCCAATCCTGCAAATGACTCCTTCCTCACAGAACCAGCTGCAGGACTGAGACAGGACTTTGTAGCCATCCTGAATGTCACATCAGCCAAACTTTGAATCATCCATCTGAAATCATTTTCTCAGTATTGTTACAACTTATAAGCAGCTGCAGCATGCCTTTGGGCACCAGTGACGTCATCAGACATATGTTTAACTTCCTCTCCCCTGTGCAGACTGGCTGCTTGATCAAACTCCTCCTGCACAGTTTTTTCACATCAGCCTTATGCACCTGCACTCCATGTTCTCCCTCTTCCTTATCTTTCCTATATATCCTTCCACCACCCTTCCTTTGTCTTGTCCTTTAGCTGATGCTCCTTATAAAACCACACCCAAAACATTAAAAAAAAAATCACAGAATTAACACAATGTTTTCAAACCATCGTGTTGTTCACTCTGCTTGTATATTATCTTCTCCCTTCTCTCCATTCCCTTTTCTATTTAGATACATCTACACTACAATAAAAGACCAACGGCACAGCTGCAGCTGGCCCAGATCAGCTGAGTTGGGTTTGTGGGACTCAGACTGCGGTGCTAACAGCTGCACTATAATGTTCAAGCTCAGGGTGAAGCACAGGCTCTGAGATCCATCCCCCTCACAGTAGTGCCTGGACTCCAGCTGAGGCCCAAACATCTACATGCAATTTTTAGCCCCCACAGCCCAAGCCCTGCAAGCCTGAGCCAATTGACCCAGGCTTTGAGACCCAGTGCTGCAGGCTTTTTATTGCAGCGTAGACTTAGAGTGCAAAATCTTTGGGACAGGGATTGCCATTTACTCTATACTAGTACTAGACACAACAGAGCCCCAGTCTCAGTTAGGGCCCTAGCTGCTGCTGCAATACAAATAATTAACAACATCTGTTATACTGCATAGCTTAAAGAGCAGATATTGTAAACAAACAAATTTATTTACCTATGGAACTAAGACAAGCTTAGTTGGTTAGAACTAAAAGAATGTTAAAAATCCGATTTACTTTAACAAATTATGCTGTTCACTTTTTAAAATTTCTCCAACATGGGCTAAATATCAATTAAGTCTGTTTCACTGTGCTACAAATTTGGGTTTCACTACAGAGGACTGTTTATTTGTTTAAAAATGTTTCCAGGAAAATATAAACAAAATATGGAAACATTTCTATTGCTCTTAGTTTCTGCAAAATGTTTTGTTTGTTTTGTTATGGAAAAAATAAAACTCCGGACAACATTTAACAAGGTTTCTTTTTCATTTAACATGTATCACATCACATTAAGTTATTTACAAATGTAATGGTTATTCCAATAAATATGTAGAACAGCAAAAATAGTACCTGTGTTTTTAAGACATCAGACTCGGGAGATATAATTTATATTCCCATTTACGTCAATTTGCTGTGTGACCAGGGAGAAGTCACCTAACCTCTGTGCCTCAGTTTCCCATCAATAAATAGGAATATTCAGAGGGTTTTATATCATTTGTGAAGTTCTTTGAGTATCTCAGATGAAACATGCTATAAAAAACAACAACAACAGAATTTAGGATGGGCACATTGATATAACTAAAATTACCTAGTTACCAGATATACTTCAGGAAAATAAGGGACACATGAAAAATTAAAGACAAACTTATTTTTAGTCTCTCTTCATATAAGAATTACTGCTGAAATTAAGGCACAAATCCTCTTCTCTACATCAAAACCTCACTTAATGTGCAATGGCAGTCAAAAAATACCACCAAAAAAACAACAACACTCCATAATCAAACAAAAAAGTTGACATACTGTGAGGCCCCCAACCCTAGAAAATTTGAGCATGGGAGTAATTTACTCACATGAACAGCCCCTTAAGTAGTTGAGGGAATAGGATTTTAAGCATAGAAAGAATGGATAGAAAAAATACATTAAATATTTACACTACACAAATTGGTGGTATGTCCTCAGTTGGAATACTGTGTTTAGTTCTGGTCACCTTATTTCAAAAAGAATGTTACAAAAATAGAGTATACAATACAGCTGATTAAAAAAGTGAAAGTGTTACTTTTAAAGAATTAACTTTCTGGGAAAAAGTTAAACGTTTTTAGTTTTCTGATGAAATATTTTTAAAAAATTCAAAGAAAGCACACGCTTTCTGTAAAAATTTTCATTTAATTGAAAACCCAATTTTTGTTCAAAAACGGTTTCCATGCATAATTTTCAATGAACCCTAGTTCAGAAAAAGCTCACAAGAATGACCAGATAAATGGAAAAGATTTTTATATGAAGAGAGATTAAAAACACTGGGTATCAGAGGGGTATCCATGTAGGTGTAGCCACAAAAACAACAAGGAGTCTGGTGGCACCTTAAAGACTAACAGATTTATTTGGGCATAAGCTTTCATAGGTAAAATAGCCCACTTATTCAGATGCATGGAGTGAAAATTACAGATACAGGCATAAATATACTGGCACATGAAGAGAAGGCTCACTACAAAAGCAATTTTCCCTCTCTTGGTACTGACAACCCCTCATCAATTATTGGGAGTGGACCACATCCACACTGATTGAATTGGCCTTGTCAGCACTGGTTCTCCACTTGTAAGGTAACTCCCTGCTCTTCCTGTGCAAGTATATTTATGCCTGTATTTGTAATTTTCGCTCCATGCATCTGAAAAAGTGAGGCTTTTTACCCACAAAAGCTTATGCCCAAATAAATTTGTTCGTCTTTCAAATGCCACCGGACTCTGTTGTTTTTTTAAAAATACCAGGACTGTTTATTTGAGAGAGGAGACAAGACAGAGGTATACAGAATAATTAAAGGTATAAAGAAGCTGAATTGAGAGTATAAATTAACCACTAACTTGTGGAGATTTGGAGAACATCTCCCCATAGGCAGGTTATTCCATAATTATTCACTGTGGATTTTATTGCCCTTTTCTCTGATGCTTCTGCCCCTGGCCACTCTAAGAGACAGGATACTGGATTAGATAGAACACGGGTCTGATCCAGTATTGCAAACCCGTGTTCCCAAAAAGCTTCCTTTTTCAGAACAGATCAACCTATTTGTTGCAAACCATTGATCTGTCACCCTTTTATTTGGTTCATTTGGTGATTTCCCTATTATTCATTGCTAATAGCTCTGCAGTGAATGCCAGTTATAACCATATCTGGATCTTTTAGCTATTCATGTATCCTACTGGCAAGGACTGTGTTCCTGCCTTCTGCCTTGTCCACTTTAACAGAAGATAACAACTGACTACTGTTACCAAGTAGTGGAGAGTCTCCATTAGCTCATATAGTAGAAGCGTGTGCTGCAGGGCTTAACATCCAGGATTCAAACCCTGTTGACAGACCTTCCTGAGGGCTGCTACATTCATAGCCTGGACTATGGTCTCTGCCATGCATCCATGGCAGTGGGGGCTGTGAAATTAGTTACCAAATATAGAGGGTGCAAGTCATTCTCCCAGGGAGTGGGGGACAGTTCCCCAAGCCCACACCAGCAAAACCCATGGGAAAGTAAATGAGAAATTGAGGGTGAATGCCCCAGAGCCCTGTGATGAGTGACCACGGTGACTCCAGGTAACAGAGGACTCACCCCATGTCCTCAATACCTGTCCCTCACAAAGATCCCTGTGCCTCAGGGGTTCACCCCACATACTCAGCATCTGCCCCACACTGCGATCCCTGTGTCCCGGGGAGGCTTCACCCCCCACCCTCAGCACCTGCCCCTCCCTGCGTCCCGGGGAGGCTTCACCCCCCACCCTCAGCACCTGCCCCTCCCTGCGTCCCGGGGAGGCTTCACCCCCCACCCTCAGCACCTGCCCCTCCCTGCGTCCCGGGGAGGCTTCACCCCCCACCCTCAGCACCTGCCCCTCCCTGCGTCCCGGGGAGGCTTCACCCCACACCCTCAGCACCTGCCCCTCCCTGCGTCCCGGGGAGGCTTCACCCCACACCCTCAGCACCTGCCCCTCCCTGCGTCCCGGGGAGGCTTCATCCCACACCCTCAACCCCTCAGTGCCCTGGGCCCGGCTCCGCGGCCCCACACGCTCCCAACCCCGCTTACCCCGGCCCCGGCCCCACGCGGCAGATTCCCCGCTCCCCCGCCTCAGTCCGCTCAGCCACCTCCTCCCCGGCTCCGCCTCTTCCTCCGCACGCTGCCTCCTCCCGCCGGTCCTTCCTGCCGCTCCGCCGGGCTTGCGAGCGCGGCCGGCGCCTGGGCTCCGCTCTGCGTCACGAGCCGGGCGCCGGGGAGCGGTAAGCGGGACTGAGCCAGGCCAGCGGCGAGGGGTAAGGAGCGGGCGGAGGCTCCTGGGAGGGGCCGGGTGAGGTGGGCCCAAGGCAGGGACAGGAGCCGGGGCACAGGCTGCGCCCCCCACCCCCCAGTGCCGTCCCTGAGCCCCGCGGGCTCCCCAGCCTGCCCGGCAGTAGCGCTGGGCCTAACCCGCGAGCGGCCGGGCCGAGCTCGGCGCTGCACAGCCCGGGCAGGGACGGAGCCCGCAGGTTCACTCCAGACGTGCCGAGAAACCCCTCCGGTGCTGGGGGCTGGGCGAGCTGCCCCGGCCCAAAGCCGAGGCTTCCCTCCGGGCCCGCTCAGGCTGTCGGGCCAAGGGGGAGGGTGGTGTTATTGCAGTGCCGGGGAGCTGATCACTGGGCCGAGCCACTCCCTCTCTTTGACTGGCTGGTTTCCTGACGACGCGATTATGCTTTCAGGCTTTTAGGAAACTTACCACTGTACAAACCAATGGTTTATTCTCCACCTAGTGATGAGACCCTTTCCCAGCCCCCTGACAGTGCTGAAGTTTCCCTGTAGGAGAATAAATGGCCATTTTATTTTGCTTTAATCTTCAGTGCCGTTTTGTTGTTTTGCTGTACACAATGAATAATTTCCCTATCCTGCCACACAGATGCGAGCACTTGATTTTTGTAGACAGTGCTGAGTTTAGGTCATTATAGTAACTGATAATGGAAGGTTCTCATTAGCTGTGCTTCTGGGCGCTGTTGGTGGGCAAACTTTTTGGCCTGAGAGCCGTGTCGGGGCTCCAAAGCTGTACAGAGGGAGGGGTAGGGAATTCTGTGCCTCCCCAAACAGCCTGGCCCCCGCCCTTATCTGCCCCCTCCCACTTCCTGCCCCCAGCTGCCCCCCTCAGAACCACCGACCCATCCAACCCCCACTCCTGGGATCCGCCCCCCCCAAATCCCCCCCCCGGAGCCCCACGCCCTATCCAACTCCCCCAACTGCCCCACCCCTATGCCCCTATCCACACCCCTGTGCCCTGACAGGCCCCCTGGGACTCCCACACCTATCCAACCCCCCCATTTCCCATCCCCTGACCGCCCCCCACCCCAGAACCTCCGTCCCATCCAACCATCCCTGCTCCCTGTCCCTTGACTTCCCCCGGGACCTCCTACCCCTTATCCAATGCCCCCGCTCCCTGCCCCCTTACCATGCCACTCAGAGCAGCAGGATTGGCAGCCATGCAGCCCGGCCTGAGCCAGCCACGCCATGGCACTGCCCTGCAGGAGCTCGCAGCCAGCTGCCCAGAGTGCTGTTGGAACGGCGAGCTGAGGCTGCACGGAAGAGGGGACAGCAGGGGAGGGGATAGCAGGGGAGGGGCCAGAGGCTAGCCTCCCCGGGAGCTCAAGAGCCAGGCAGGACACTCCCGTGGCCGGATGTGGCCCACCTCTGCAGTAAACGCTAGCAGGAACTTGTTTCTGTCAGGGAACTGGTCCTAGTAGGTCTTTTCCAACTCTGATAGTATGATTTTTGAACTTCACTTGAATACTAAATCTCTTTCCAGATTAAAACACGTTTTCCTTTGAAGACGCAGCCTGTATATTCACACCTGAGTTAAATGTAAACTAGTTAAATGGTTAACATTGGAATAAAACTGAAAGATTTGGCTGTGGACAGTTATTCTTTATTTGTGGTAGCACCCCATCATGTGATACGTGCTTTCCATATACAGAAGAAGGCATAATCCCTGCCCCCAGGTGCTCAAAATCTAAAACCAGACAGAGAGTGGGTTGAGGGATTAGATCAACAAATATTCAGTTAAGAAATGAATGCATGTAATTTTGGCATAATTTATCTTCATGTGTAGTATAGTCAGCCTATGGTTTAAAATTTGCAGTGGTGAAAGACTATAATCACTTTTTGATCTTTATATTTTGATTTTGTATATTTAAATAATTCTCAAGACAAGGAATTAGTAGATTTGAGATCACTGCTCTCTTCTTAAAGGGAATCTAATACAAAGCTGTACTTGGCACTGGCATGACTTCTGTTGGTATACTCTGTCCAGTCTGGTATCCAGAGTTCAAGAATGATATTGATACATTGGAAAGGGTTCAGAGAAGAACCACAGGAATGAATAACGAATTAGAAAACATGCCATATAATGAGAGACTCAAGGGGCTCTTAATCTGTTTATTTTAACAGAGATTTAAGGGGTGATTTGACTGCAGCAGTCTATGACTACTTGGTGAACAAATACTTAATAATGGGCTCTTCAATGTAGCAGAGAAAGGTATGACATGATCCAATGGCTGGAAATTAAAGCTAGACAAATTCAAATTGGAAATAAGGTATAATTTTTTAGCAGTTGGAACAATTTACCATGGGGTCATGGTGGAGTCTTCATCACTAGAAATTTTTAAATCAAGATTGGATGTTTTTCTAAGAGAGATGCTCTAGAAATTGTGGGGAAGTTCTATGGCCTGTGCTATACCGGAAGTCAGACTAGATAATCACAACAGTCCCTTCTGGCCTTGGAATCTATGAATGTAAATAATCCTTATGTCCAAAGTGGGTATATTATAGAAGTTAAAATTGTGGCTTTGTGATTGGTCCCGGAGTTCAGTTTTGATCCTCCACCTGAAAATCTCCATGAAGACAATATCTAAGGGCTTTCCAGAACCTGGTGAACTTCAGTTTATTAAACAAGGTGATGCATTAATTAGGAATGGTTGGAGAGAATAAACAATTGAGTATAAACCATGAAACAATTAACCAGTGACCTAAATCAACAAACCATAATGCGCACTCAGGCAGTGTCCAGTATCTTTATGTCCATTTCCCCGAAGTGAGGCAGCTTTTAGGCAGCAATCAGTAAGTCATGGTTATATGAATGCAGAAACAAAGTCTGTCCTCAATCCAGGTTCCCTGTCAGTATGTCTGTCTCCATACCCTCCTTTCCAGAAAAATCTCCTCAAGATAGACACCGCGGGATCACCTCAACCCCTTAACTATGCACCTTCCCCGGGGCCCACTGGTGAAAGAGATGGACCAATACACTGGCATGTGAACTAGGGGCAAGAAAATTAGAGAATAGGAGCTAACACTGAATCTGAACAGCAATTAGCTAATACAAAGATGAAAATATGTAATTGTTAGAAGCAGGTAGCCTCCAAGAGAATTGGTGGGTTTCCTGGGCTAGCAGGGGGAGAAGGGAGCAATTATGGAAAAGCTCAACTGTTTCTTTGCATCTTTCTTAATCACAAAGACCATATTTTTCATATAATAAATCTTGAGGTATACTTTTCATATAATAAAGCTTGAGGTATTCTTTAGCAAATTTAACTTTCATATAAAAAGGCATTGGGATGGTCCTGGAAATTACAGACCAATGAACTGCACTGAAGTACAATGAACATGAGTTATGAGGAGAGGCTGAGGGAACTGGGGATGTTTAGTCTACGGAAGAGAATAAAAGAAAGAGAAGAGAAGAGAAGAAAGAGGAGGGATTTGATAACTGCTTTCAACTACCTGAAAGGGGGTTCCAAAGAGGATGGATCTAGACTGTTCTCAGTGGTAGCAGATGACAGAACAAGGAGTAATGGTCTCAAGTTGCAGTGGGGGAGATTTAGGTTGGATATTAGGAAAAACTTTTTCACTAGGAGGGTGGTGAAACACTGGAATGCGTTACCTAGGGAGGTGGTGGAATCTCCTTCCTTAGAAGTTTTTAAGGTCAGGCTTGACAAAGCCCTGGCTGGGATGATTTAATTGGGGATCGGTCCTGCTTTGAGCAGGGGATTAGACTAGATGATCTCCTGAGATCCCTTCCAACCCTGATATTCTATGATTCTATGAAAATTGAATATAAAACACAAACAAACTAGCACTTATTCTTCAGTGGAAAATTATTAGGGCTGTCAAGCTATTAAAAAATTTAATCATGATTAATCGCATGATTAAAAAAATTAATCGCACAATTAATTGCACGGTTAAACAATAATAGAATACCATTTATTTTTGCGTGTTTTCTACATTTTCCAATATAGTGATTTCAATTACAATGCAGAATACCAAGCGTACAGGGCTCACTTTATATTTATTTTTATTACAAATATTTCTACTGTAAAAAATGAAAGAAATAGTATTTCAATTCACCTAATACAAGCACTGTAATGCAATTTCTTTATAATGAAAGTTGAACTTACAAGTGTAGAATTATGTACAAAAAATAACTTCATTCAAAAATAAAACAATGTAAAAGAACCTACAAGTCCACTCAGTCCGACTTCAGTCAAATCTGCTGTGACAGTGTTCTTAAAATGGAAATGTGCTGGGTCATCATCCGAGATTGCTAAAACATGAAATATATGGCAGAATGCGGGTAAAACAGAACAGGAGACATACAATTCTACCCCAAGGAGTGCAGTCACAAATTTAATTAACGCATTATTTTTTTAACGAACACCATCAGCATGGAAGGATGTCCTCTGGAATGGTGGCCGAAGCATGAAGGGGCGTATGAATGTTTAGCATATCTGACATGTAAATACCTTGCAACGCCGGCTACAAAAGTGCCATGCGAACGCCTGTTCTCACTTTCAGGTGACACTGTAAATAAGAAGCAGTCAGCAGTATCTCCCATAAATGTAAACAAACTTGTTTGTCTTAGCAGTTGGCTGAACAAGAAGTAGGACTGAGTGGACTTGTATGATCTAAAGTTTTGCATTGTTTTGTTTTTGAGTGCAGTTATGTAACAAACAAAAAAATCTACATTTGTAAGTTACAGTTTCACGATAAAGAGATTACACTACAGTACTTGTATGAGGTAAATTGAATCAAATTTCTTTTGTTTAACAGTGCAAACATTTGTAATTAAAAATAATATAAAGTGAGTACTGTACCCTTTGTATTCTGTGTTGTAATAGAAATCAATATATTTGAAAATGTAGAAAAACATCCAAAAATATTTAATAAATTTCAATTGGTATTCTATTGTTTAACAGTGTGATTAATCATGATTAATTTTTTTAATTGCAGTTAATTTTTTTGAGTTAATCGCATGAGTTAACTGCGATTAATCAACAGTCTTAAAAATTATGTTGCTCTAATTTACTAAATAATGGATAAAGGAGAACTGGTTGATATAATTTATTTGGACTTCCAAAAAGCTTTTAAGGTCCCTAATGAGAGGCTAAAAGCCTTTCTGTGAAAGGCCGGGCTCTGTCATAGAGCTAAAACTGTAAACAAAGAGTAAGAATAAAAGGTCAGTTTTTAGCCAGGCGATATGTTATATTGGGCAATGGGTGCATGCAGTGTGCTAGGGTAGGTATTTAATATATTGGTGATCTGCAAAAAGGGTGGGGTGTCAGTTGAGAGCAAAAATTGCAGACATAAAATTATTTAATTAGTCAAAACCAGAGAAGACTGTGATGAAGTGGAACCAAAAAAACACAGGTGAATTGTCAGCATGTTGACAAGTGAAATTTAGTATTGACAACTACAAGGTGAAACGTATTGGAAGGAAAATTTTGAACTATTAATTGACATTTCTGGATTCTAAGGCCTGGTCTACAGTATGCGGTTATTTCGGAATTAGCCGAGTTAATTCGAAATAGAACTGATTCCGTCCACACGACCAAACCGTTTTTTCGATTTAAAGGGCTCTTTAATCCAATTTCTGTACTCCACCTCGGCAAGTGGAGTAGCGCTAAAATCGAGATCGCAGTTCCGGGTTACAGGTAATGTGGACGCAATTCAATGTTATTGGCCTCCGGGAGCTGTCCCCGAATGCTCCCTTGTGACCGCTCTGGACAACACTCTCAACTCCGATGCACTAGCCAGGTAGGCAGTAAAAGCCCTGGGAACTTTTGAATTTCATTTCCTCTTTGGTCACCATCAGCACAGGTGACCATTAGCACAGTCCACCATCATATGCAACCGGGCAGAGTCCACTATCACAAGAGACCACGCAGACTCGGATTCATAGACGAGCTCCAGCATGATCCGAACGATCACTGCATGTTGGGGAGACAAATCTGTTATGGCAGAAGTACGTTCCAAAAAAAGAAACGCAAATACGTACGCTAAAGTCTCCAGGGCCATGACGGAAAGAGGCTACTCCAGGGACACAGAGCAGTGTTGTACAAAAATCAAGGAGCTCAGGCAAATGTTCCAAAAAGCCAGGGAGGCGAACGGGCGCTCTGGGTCACAGCCCCATACATGCCGCTTCTACCATGAGCTGCATGCAATTATAGGGGGTGACGCCACCAGTACCCCACCACTGTCCGTGGACACCTGCAAGGGGGGAGTTGCACGGAGCGAGGAGGATGAGTTATTGGAGGATGAAGAGGAGGAGGAGGACAGTGCACAGGCGGCAAGTGGAGAATCCGTTTTCCCCCTAGACAGGAACTATTCTTAATGCTGGACCCAGTAGCCTCCCCCCACTCCCAGTGCGGGCTCCTGGACCATGACCCTGGAGAAGGCACTTCTGGTGAGTGAGAGCCTGATCGGAGCCACGCGGTGTGGGGAAACCCAGCTGCGCTGGCCTGTTCGCATTTAAAGGGCTCATTCCTGCTCAGAGCCTCATCTGAGCTACACAGTGGGTGTGGGTGGGTGGGTGTTGTGTGAAGTGATCATCCCACAGAGCCCGCAGGCGCTCCTTTTATATGGCAAATCCACCAGGCATTGCTTGCTATGGGAAAGGGGGCCCAGCAGTTTGAAAGCATTGAAATGAATGCGGAAGAAGCAGAACCCCGCATGCCCCTAGGGCTTACCATGGCTGCCTGCAAGCTGAATTCTGTTGGCCGGCCATGTGTGATGGCTTAGTCACACCAAAATGGCAGGCACTTCAGTATAAGAGGCAAAATGCAACCTTGTACAGAAAAAACATGTGCTGTGTACTATGAATTGCCTGTTTCACTGAGAAAGTGTCCCCTTTGTTCTCTAAAATGTATCTTTTAAAATACTACCCTCCCTTTTTCTCCTCCCGCAGGTGCAAATGTTTCAACGTGGCTCCTATCTACTCCATCCCAGAGGCTGGTCCAGATTAAAAGGTGGAAAAAACGAAGTCAGGACGACATGTTCGCTGAGCTCATGCAGTCCTCCCGCACTGATAGGGCCCAGCTGAATGCATGGAGGCAAACAATTGCCGAGTCCCGTAAAGCATTACATGAACACAAAGAGAGGAGGGACATGCGCGATGAGAGCGGGCAGGATGCTATGGTCAAGCTCATGGGGGAGCAAACTGACATGCTCTGCTGTATGGTGGATCTAATGCGGGAAAGGCAGCAAGACCACAGATTGCCGCTGCACCCCTGTATAACCATCCTCCCTCCTCCCCAAGTTCCATAGCCTCTTCACCCAGACGTCCAAGAACATGGCGGGGGGAGGCTACGGGGACCCACACACTCAACCCCAGAGGATTGCACAAGCAGCAGAAAGCTGGCATATCCGAAGTTTTGATTTGGTTTCTGGACTTGTCCTTCCCTCCTCCTCCACCCCCCTCCCCCAGTTACCCCTCCCCCCCCCCCCCCGTGTACCTTCTTATTTCTCTCAGTGTGTTGTGCAACAAATAATAAAGAACAGTTTTTAAACAATTGTGACTTTATTTCCTTTCATATGTATAGGGGGTGGGTAACTTCGAGAGAAACAAACACAGCTGTCACACCGTACCCTGGCCAGTCATGAAACTGGCTTTCAAAGCTTCTCCGATGCGCAGTGCGCCCTGCTGCGCTCTTCTAATTGCCCTGTTGTCTGGCTGTGCGAAATTGGCCGCCAGGTGAGTTGCATCAACCTTCCACTCTGCTATAAACATCTCCCCCTTACTCTCACAGATATTGTGGAGCACACAACAAGCAGCAATTTCAGTTGGAATATTGGTTTGTGCTGAGATCTAACTGAGTCAGTAAACTGCACCAGCGCGCTTTCAAACATCCAAAAGCACATTCTACCACCATTCTGCACTTGCTCAGCCTATAGTTGAACTGCTCCTTACTACTGTCCAGGGTGCCTGTGTATGGCTTCATGAGCCATGGCATTAAGGGGTAGGCTGGGTCCTCAAGGATAACTATAGGCATTTCAACATCCCCAACAGTAATTTTCTGGTCTGGGAAGTAAGTCCCTTCCTGCAGTTGTTCAAACAGACCAGAGTTCCTGAACTTGTGTCATGCACCTTTCCCGACCATCCCACGTTGATGTCGGTGAAACGTCCCTTGTGATCCACCAGTGCTTGCAGCACTATGGAAAAGTACCCCTTGCGGTTTATGTACTGGCCGCCCCAGTGTTCCGGGGCCAAGATAGGGATATGCGTTACATCTATCACCCCACCGCAGCTAGGGAACCCCAGCGCATTAAAGCCATCCACAATGGTCTGCACATTTCCCAAAGTCACTACCCTTGATAGCAGCTGGTCAATGATTGCGTTGGCTACTTGCAGCACAGCAGCCCCCACAGTAGATTTGCACACTCCAAACTGATTCCCGACTGACTGGTAGCTGTCAGGCGTTATAAGCTTCCAAAGGGCTATGGCCATTCGCTTCTCGACTGTGAGGGCTGCTCTCATTTTGGTGTCTTTGCACTTCAGGGCAGGGGACAGCAAGTCACAAAGTTCCATGAAAGTGGCCCTACGCATACGAAAGTTTCACAGCCACTGGGAATCATCCCGTACCTGCAACACTATGCGGTCCCACCAGTCTGTGCTTGTTTCCCGGGCCCAGAATCGGCGTTCCACGGCATGAACTTGGCTCAAAGCCACCATGATCTCCCAATTGCCACATGCCGTGCTTCTAGGAATGTCTGTGTCCATGTCCTCACCACTATCATAATCGCGCTGTCGTCGCTTCCTCGCCTGGTTTTGCAGGTACTGCACATACTGCTGGATAATGCGCGAGGTATTTACAATGTTCAGAACTGCGGTGGAGATCTGAGCGGGCTCCATGGTTGCCACACTATGGAAAAAGGGCTCAAAACGTAGGAGAGCAGAGTGGCAGTGGAAGAGGTGCTGTTCGGTTCACAATAGCCGAAAAAAAAGCAGGAAACAGTTGTCTTCTGTAGCTTTCACGGAGGCGGGAGCCCAGGACAGACAACATGGAGAGTCTTGGTAGCGCGGCAAGACCGAGAGAGCAGAGTTGGCGGCGGAAGCTGTGCTGCTCGGTTCATGATGGCCGAGCAGAGTTGGCAGCGGAAGCGGTCGATGAGGCAGAGAAAGAGTAGATACTTATAGAGATTACGTGGAAAGATGAGAGGAAATGCGAGGTGGATTCATAGTACCAGGAGAGAAGCGGTGCACCGTACTGCACTGTCTGCTGAAAGCAGTATGGCATCTGCACGCCAAAAAGGCGTGAAACGATTGTCTGCCGTAGCTTTCACGGCGGGAGGAGCGACTGACAACACACACCCAGAAACACTTGCGAGAATGTTTTTCCCCCATCATGCACTGGGAGCTTAACCCAGAATGCCAATGGGCGGTGGGGACTCTGGGATAGCTACCCACAGTGCAGCGCTCCGACATTCAATGCTAGCCTCAGTACTGTGGGCGCACTCTGCCGAATTCACACGCTTGAGTGGGGACACACAAGACCGAATGTATAAAATCGCTTCCGAAAATCCGAATAGAATAATTTCAATATAATTTCATACTGTAGACGTACCCTCAGTTGCTCTTTCTGAAGACAACCTAGGTTGCTATCGTAAATGAAAAAAGGCTTCTTGATAATTAGTGGTAGTCAAAATAGTAAGCAATGTTAGGTTTTATAAAGAATGGGATTGATTATACTGCACTGTTATAATACTGTCATATAAATCAGTGGTGTGCCATTTCTCAGAATATTGTGTTCAGTTCTGGCACCCTATCTCAAAAAAGGTATACATAAATAGGAGTTCAGCAACAGGTGATGCAAATAATTAGAGGAGTGGCGAGACTTCCATGTGAAGAGACATGAGAGAGGAGATGAATAAGAAGAGCCATAAAAGGGATATACAAATAATGAATAGAATATGAACAGTAAAGTTGGTGCTTCTGTTTAGCCTTTTCAATAATATAAGAACAAGAGGACCTTTAAACTGAAAAACAATAAATTTAAAATGATAAAAGCAAATACTTTTTGCATGTAGTACATAATTAGTGTGGAACTCATTGCCACAAGATACCATTGAGGCCAGGAGGTTTATAGGCTTCAAAGGAGTATTAGACATACATATGAATGAGAATATCCTTGTTTTCACTATATGGAGTGGAGGGTTTTTTGTATAAGCTCTCAGGCCTTACTCAGCCAACCACTGACAGCAGTTAAGAAACCTCCCATAGTGGGAGGTTATTTTATAATTGTCCATTATGGGTTTCTTGCATATTATCTAAGATACTACTTATATCACCCACATTACCATAGTATTTTAGTGCTTCACTGACTTTATTTCTCCTCAGAGCTGTGCAGTATGGAAATATTGTTATCCCCATTGTACAGATAGGGAACTGAGGCACAGAGTGACTAAGTGATTGGCGCAAGGCACTCTGTGACAGAGCGGGAAATTGAACCCCAGTCTGCCAAGCCCCAGTCTAGTGACCTAACCACTGGATCATCCTTCCTTTCATTACTGTAATGTTTGTAGTATTGGCCACTGTAAATGGCAAGATGCTGGACCAGACAGACAATTGGCCAGTATAAAACTCCCTATGTTATTGTGTTCCAATCAGAGAGCTGTGCATGGAAGGAGAGCAGATCATCAACCTTATTTTTGCGGATCACATCCATTTTTAAGTTAGCATATGAGCATCTCGCTCTGGTAAATAAATTTTCCCACTTTCTTTATCTTAAAAAGCAACAAAATAGATCTTTTTAAATTTAAAATTCATTTCCAAGTTTCAGCCTGCTGCACATTTTAAATAGCCTTATAAAACCCCTGAAAATGGGAGATTATAGTAGAGACAGACAAATTCTTAACTGTGACAATACTGGCATGCAGCATTATGATGATATTAACCTTGAGATTAGAAGAGAGATAGAAAGCCATGGTATGCAGATCAAAGGATTGAATATAAACTGTGCTCTTTTTTTAACAATTCCTTAACAGTAGAGTTCTTAAAAGCTGAAGTTAGAATTAGATCTACAAACTGTTACCTGTTAGAAAACAAAATTGTCCTTTTGCTGTTGGACTCAACATTGCTTATAGTCATTTTCTCAGAGTTCTTTTAATTCAAGAAATCACATTTAGCCTGATGGCATCCTGAGTTTGGCTGGTTACTAGTATCTGGTCTGACTATGTCAGTATGTTATATGGAGACTTGTAAACAGGAAAACTCATAAGAAAGGAACTTCAAGTTCCTCAAGCAGTGCATTATTCCAATATCTGTGATAAGGGTTCTGTTATCCTGCATACTTTATATCTTTGTGGATTTAAGAGAGACCTAGAGATACAGTGTATGCTACTGAAACACAGACTGTAAATACTGAACAAAGAAGAAGAGCAGGTAATACAGATCACAAGAGTGGCCTGAGCAGTTACAATAGGTGGATGTATGAGAGAGGAGGATAACCACTTTCCACGTGCATTGAATTTCATTTTTATAGACATCAGAGTGAAACTGAGTTGCCCTGAGATGGGCTTACACTGTAGTCTTTGCTTGATCAGTACAAAACCAGAGTTACTGGTGTTTAGGAGATACTAGTAGAAGTTCTGTGGCCACTGAGATATGATTTGACAAGAAGCAAAGATTAAGGAACAGAGAAAAGGTTCTGAATAGAATTCTTAGCTCTCTGCTGGGTCCATTGATAAAATCCTTATGAAGTCTATTATATGCTGAACTCCTTGATGATCTTGGTAAAGTGATTCTCTAGTGTCTTGTGAAAGCCCAGCATGAAATAAAGACTCCTGGAGACTTCCAGGCAAGCAATGATGGAGCAGCTTGCCACTGCTAGTGGATTGTCCAGAGAGGTTAAAGTTCACTATTTTCACTGTGCTTAACATAAAAAAAAATTCAGTCAGGCAAGACTTTGCAAGCTGGAACCAGAGTACATGTCCAAGCTGTGCTTTTTAGGAGAGTGGCATGAAAGCTCCTTTAAAAGAGTTTTCTAAATTACAGGATTGGAAATAAGAAATCCCAATAAATGTGGCATGATGATAAAAGAAATTAAGAATACTTACATCTCATGCTTTTTGGAAAAGACCAGAAGCCATTATTTGCTGTAGCTTTCCTTAAACTGAAATAATAAAGATATATTGCTGATTTGGGAGAATTTCTTCTTTTGTAAGGAGGATCTCTTATGTAATTGCCCTTTCCTGGAATTTATGTTGCTGAGACTGACAGCTCCTTGCTTATCTAGGTAGAAAGAATTAGTTATGTAGCTTAACTAAGTGGAGAAAACTCAGATGTGGAAAAAAATTGCTGCTATCAAGAAAAGATGTTTTAAAATGAATTCTGTCCCTTTCCCTCACTTCACCTCATTGTATATTGTGGCATCTCAAACCCTAGATAATTTTTACTTGTCATAAAATGCGATCAGTAATCACAAAGGAACTTGGACAAATAATTGCCTGGATACTTAATTTCCTTGCTTTGTAAGTTAAAATTAAGCAATTGACATCTAGATTTTGTCATTTTGTAAACCAAAAATTGTGAAGTAACTGTTCTAGGTATTATAATGAGTAGCTATTGTTCTGAAAAGTTCAAAAAGTGAAATTGTGTCTGCAAAGAAAATTGTTTTTCCAAATGTACATTGGTGTTAGTGAGCAACCAGATGAAAGGCAGTGTGCACGCAATGAAAGTTTAGTACAGTATTTTATGATATAAGGAGGAAATTTACAACCTATTGGTTTCCCTTCTTGAAGCTGTCACTCATTTTTAATTTATTACACTTGAATTTTGCTCATGTTCTGAATAACAATATTCTGAAATACATGTTGCATTCTCATAAATACAGTACATTTTGTTTTCTGACTTTGTTTGCCAAATTCAGAATCTGACATTACTTCAGCTGTGGGATAAGATGCCGCTACTCTGTCATTGTCTCCTAATGGAGGTGGTAGTTGGCTTTTGTGGCTGTGTTTATCTGTTTTGTTTTTTAAATTCATATCTATGCCTAGAACTCGTGATAAATAATGTGCCCATTTCTTCTCCCGAAAAGAGTTTTCTTTGAGATTATTAGCTCTTGTGTTATTTGAGTTGTACTCCATATGAATAAAGTTCAATGTCTTCTTTTTCATTTCCTTTCAAAGAAGCTACTATGGCTGCTACAGTGAACCTGGAACTTGATCCCATCTTTTTGAAAGCCCTGGGCTTCCTGCATTCAAAGAGTAAAGATTCTGCTGAAAAGCTAAAAGCTCTGCTTGATGAGTCTTTGGCCAGAGGAATTGATTCAAGCTATCGTCCTTCACAAAAGGTATTCACATGAATAGAACACGTAGGTCATTTTTATATGCAGTATTAAAGCTCCAGCTATTCCTGCTTCAAGTTTTATAGCTGAAGAACTATGAGAGCCAGAAAGGGGGGAAAAACAGACTTGCGGAGTAGCTATGTTATTACTTGATCACTGACCTTTATGCATTTGTTCCTGGTGCCATTGAAGTTAGAGGAAAACTTTGTATTGACTTCAGTGGCACAGTGTCTGGTCCTGGAAGAGAGCTGTTCCTTGTTAAGGTGGGAGGGGCTCTTTGTAACCTGGTGCTTTCTGAATACTTTTATCCTGGCTTTGGTGGTGGTATGTCTGTTACTTCTGAATCATGTTGCTCATCCATCCTGAATCAAAATTAGAACTAAAAGCTCATAAAAATGCAGGTTAATTATTGTTGCTGAGCATAAATCTTAAGCAATGTAGCCAGATAATGGTAAAACCACATCAGTTTTCTGAACATTCTGTTGATTAATCTGTATGCGGCAAGAAGAGAAAAAAAAAAGTTGAAGGGCACGTTTTAAAGCCAAAATGATTTGCAGAACCAAAACAACTAGCACACATGACAAATGGAAAAAAATTGTGTGTCATGTTCTGTTCTGTATAGGTTCTTATATCGTGCTCATCACTGTAGTGTGTGAGCTTCTTCCAGTAGGGCATTAAGCTAACAAGTACCAAACACTAAAAACACACTAACTAGAATATTTAAGATGGAGAATATTACATTAAAGGGACCCCACCAGTAACCTATTGATACTGCTTTCCACTGCCAAATGGATAACCTGCGTTAAGTGCCCAGTTGTGGTTTCTTGTTCCCAAAGGAACTGAGATTTCAGTCATGGCACCTTGCTCCGTCTCTGATTTTCACATATATTGCTATGGCTTTGGGGACTAATTTAATCACTTATGTTCAAAATTGACCTGATTATTATCTATCACTGACACAAATAAGCAGCTATTGACTTGTGTTGAGATGCATATCAAGATTTATTGACCCAAGAGGTAAATATTGACCAAGATTAAGCAAAGGTCAATATTTTCCTCCCAGAAGGAATGAAATATTGATGTTCACTGACACCAGAAGTCAATTTATATATGGTTACGTAGATTGAATTTTGTCATCAGAACTATCTGAAAATGTCTGCTCGTTGTGGCTGTGAATTTTGGAAGTATGAAAGTTTTACCTTTGATATTAGTGTTCCAAAGGGAAGATGCACTTAGGGATCCAGAAAAATAAACAAACCTCTCTCTGAAAAGGTGACTAGTAAGAGGAGATGGAGGTGGGTTAGAATTCACTGCAGAGGGCCAAGGTACGCTTATGTGATTTGACTGGTTAATGTTGTTCTAGATCCCAGTAATATTTACCTCTGTGAAGATAAAAAAAAATTGAAACACTTGTTACACGACTGGTTATGCAATGTTGTGCCATTTTTTAAATGAGTATATAGAAAATGTAATGCTTACCTAGATTTGTGACCTAAGCAGTTGCAAAGTAGCAAGTGTCTTATGTGTTATGTTTTTTATCAGCATTTTTTTCATTTATTTAGGAAGTAGAGCAACCCAAAGTGTCTATTACCAAGCCGATTTCCAGTAAGCAGGAGCCTAAAGCTTCGTCCAGTCTGCCTTCAGGCAACAATAATGGCAAGCCCATCACAACAGAAAAGGTGAAAAAAGAAACAGAAAAGAGGACTGCTGATAAAGTAAGGCCAATTTTGGTTCTAATCGTGAAATAATTGTGGACTAAAAGAGCTCCATTTGTGCTTGAATTTAAAATTATTATTCAGCCAAAACCAAATTGTTCATGCAGAACTTCGTTAATCTGACTCATTTTAGTTGCATCTGCAGCATGTCACCTTTCGCTCCATAGGATCATAAGTTAGCACGGGCCAGACAGTACAACAGAGGATTTATCATAACTTTTCCCAAATGTCTTTATATACTACTTTTTATTGAGAGGAGAAGAATCAATAAAAATATGCTAAACTGTTATCTCCCCCACTCTCTCTCTCTCAAGACCACTGAATCTTTTACAAACCATTGTGAGTCGTACAGCTGATGACTTTTCTACGCTTTTAGTTCACAAATGTTTTGGTGGGAATGTATTTCTATCTCTAGGAAAAAGTGCCAGATGTATTGTGCAGATCCACAGTACATAATTTACCTACTTGTATTTGTAATTAATTATGCCAGTTAGTTGCTTAGATAACAACTAACCACTAACTTTTCACATTTTCACCATCTCCATGTGTGGTGTTTAATAGATGAAAGTAGAAATTGGTGAAGGAGTTGATGTTCCAAAGAAACCCAGACTAGAGAAGCAAGAGGCTCGTTCTTCCCCGATCACAGTCCAGACTAGCAAGGATTTAACCATGCCTGATCTATCTAGTTTTGATGAAACCAGTGCTGATGATTTTGCCATGGAAATGGGCTTAGCTTGCGTTGTTTGTCGGTAAGTGACTCATGCTTTGTCAGACACACAACTCCTTCTAATATGTTCTTCTGTGAAAATGACAAATTATATTTGTCGTCTCAGTGTCTCCATATCAAATTAGACCAGGGTGTTTTTTATTTTATAAATAATCTTAGACCTGATTGTAGAAAGCACTTAAGCACATGCTTCAAATTAATCATATGCTTAAGTGGCTTCCTGAATAAAGATGCTTTTCTAAAATGCGAGGCCTTTAAGAAGAAAAATATCTAAGTCACAGTAAGTCAAATATCAAGTCTTTGGAGAAATTATTTACCATAACAATGTTTTGCTAATTATAAGACTTCTGTACATCTTACGGGGAGGGGGAGAATCATTGAACATCTTAAGTAGCCAGTATACAAATATAGCACAAGTATTCATTTTAATTATTGGTAGCCAAACTTTACAGTTAATCACTACCTGTGAGCAGTGCACTTCAAGTTAGGGTCTATTCTGAAGTGTTTTTTTAAAGTGACATTGATAACATTCTATGTTTGTTTTTCCATGTTTCCCAAATGATTTTCAATTGGTTTACAAGTAAAAATGGTTTGGTTTTTGGTTTGGTTTTTGAATGGCCAGCCCTGAAAATTTATCTTGGAATGCATGCGTCAAGATAGGTTTGTCTGACTCATACATCTTCACTATTAATAATGACTTTGAAATTGGAACTTAATTGACAGTTCTGTTTGTGACATACCAGCTTTGCAGTGCTGGTAGAAGGGAAAAGTAGCAAGCACGTATTTTGTGAATACACACTCACACAGGGATCAAAGTTGTTGAATAAGAAAATTTATCTTATTTATTTACTTACTTACTCAGTCACTTTTCAGGCTCTTGCTATGTTAATTAAGGAGTATCTCGGGTCCAACAATGGATAAGTTGTTGCAGTTACAACTTCAAACAGTTAATTGTGGTTTTAATTTTCATGTCAAGTTATTGCAGACTTTTCTGATGATTGTTATAAATGGGAGAAAGTCTTTTTAATCTTTTATTAAAGACACAGAAAAAGAAGGAAAAACGGTTAACGCATTTGAAATGCAAAGTATTAAGTAAAGCTTTCATTTTAACAATTTACCTTATTCCCTTTTAGCTGAATAGAGTCTTTTACCCCAACTTGACAGACTTTTTAGATGGTATTAACGATGGTGTTAACTGTCCTTTTGAAGGGAAAAGAGAAAAGATGAGTTTAGATGGTCTTGAGCTGTTGCTGCTGCTGTTGTCCATGAAGTCAAATCCCATTTCTTTTAAGACAAAAGACATGCACAAAAGAAGAGATAATAGAACAGCCAACAGTCTGTGGATCTGATTTTCGCTTGCAGCCTTGCTGCTGGAGAAGCACAAGCCCAGCATATGTTTTTTTTTAGCCACTCCATGACTTGGCAAACTTTTACCATTGTCAGGCTTGTTAACGCATTGCTTTTAGCTAGCCTTTTTGGTTACAGGTTTATAGCTCTGTTGCAAAAGATGGAGCTCCCTTGGCCATGTAAGGCAGATCCTTATTAAACAGATGAGAGAGAAAGAAGAGGAGAAATGAGATTTGGGGGTGGGGGGAATGACACACTAGAGAGGCAGTGAAAGCAGAAACCCAAGGTTCAGGTGATTATCCAGGATTTAGTTGGAGCCATTGGAGGTGTTGAAGTCATCTGGTTCCCCCTCTCTGGCTCATCCTGATCAGAACATATTTCAGGATCAGGATGATGAAGGTCCAACAGTGTTACGGTGGATTCCCACGAGATAGTGGGGAGGGCAGTATCCATGAAGGTAAAGATTTTTTTCTTCCACTCCACCTGTCCCTTTAAGTGACCCTCAAATAAACATTGTCCAAAAAGGCATGACAATCTCATTTCCTTAAAATAAGCAGTCAAAATACGTTTTGGTGAATTCAGCTATAAACATTTCTTCACATTTCTTTTTCAATTTATTGGTATTCCAACTCATGACTTTTCCAGGAGCCTTGAATACTCTTTTGTCACCATTTCAGGTAACTATACCTATATTCCCCCCACTCATGGTCCACCCAAAGCACCCACTCTAGGCTCCTGGCTCCTCAGCCATCATCTCTCTTCGGCAGAGACTTGAGTTCCCTTATTTACACTGTGATATCCCCAGCAAGCCAGACTGCCTAAAAGGCCACCAGCTGCGTTTAGTTCTCTCTGCGAAGGCTATGCCCAGTGTAATTGCCAGCAGTTACAAGTTACCACACAGCTCTTTCTAAGCAAGCACATTATTCTTAAGGTGAAAGCATTACAGAGAAAACATATTAAAAACCATAAAAGAAACCACATGCATGCTAAAGAGCTAACTAGAGGTCACCCCCAAATCCAACCTCAGGCAGTGAGTGGCGTCAGTCCTTCAAAACCCACAACTGGGTTTCACCATAGTTACAAGTCTATAACTGTCTCAGATTCAGAACTAGAACAAAGACTGGCCACTTCAGCTGTTTCTTTGTACAGCTCAGGCTACGTACACACTACACCTTATGTCGGTATAAATTGTGTCACTCAGAGGTGTGAATAAGGGTGTGAGCAATGTAAGTTACACTGACATAAGCACCAGTGTGGACAGCGCTATGTCAGCGGGGAGGTCTCTCCTGTCGGCTTAGGGCTACTGCACTAGCAGCGCTACAGTGACACAGCTGCAAGCTCTGTAGTGTAGCCATAGCCTCAGCCTTTATTCACCAGTCTCTGGGCACAGATAATTGGCAGACAGAAGCCCTCTGCTCAGAGCATAGCTTCAAAAATCAGATTTTTTGCATAACTAGAGGTGGGGAATTTACATTAACTTCCCGCTAGGTATTTCCCAAGAAATCCACTTAACACTTAAACTTTCCATTTAGTACAACGGACTCCAAAGATACTTAAACTGAATTCAATAAGATTTTTCAAGAAAATTGCAAGAAGCTGCCATATCTGTCACAACTTTATCCCAGTTCTTTTAACAAAACCAATACAGTTTGGACCAATCTTTCTATCTTCAATTTTTGCTTACCTTTATAAAAATTGTATTTAATAGTCAGAGTTGAACTTTTTTTTTACCTGGGGCAACTTAGAATACAGTCCTGTGCACAACATCCCAACCATATTTTAAGACAGCAGATACGATGCTGTTTATTAGTTTTATTACAACTATGTAAGACGTGTTCTTACTCTGTCAGATGTTTTATTTACCTGTCCTTGCTTCCTCAGTACTACTCAAAGACACTCATTGGTTATGTCCTGCTATAGTCTTGAATTAGAAAGTTTGTTTATTTTATTTAAGGCTTACTGAGTGAGGCTTCAGTTGCTAGGGCTGGGATTTCCAGTATTAACTCATGTTTCAACATTGGTGCTTTTTTGTTTAATCTGAGCAGAAATACTGAATACTGTAAACAGATATGGTTTAGACACTCCTAAAAACCTAAAAAAAAGTGTCAATGTTAAACACAGCATTTTAACAATGAGTTGTCGAATTCTTCTGTAAAATAAAGCAAATATGTACAGTGTTTTGAAAGTGAAATTTCATAATATTTGGCTAACTGCTTATGAAATCTTCATATCCAAATGTGAAACACTTATCTAAACTGAATTATGAAGAAAAGGAGAGCCCAAATATTATTATTATGACTTACATGCATTGCAATAGCACTGAGGCACCCCAGTCCTGGCAAAGACCCAGTTGTGTGAGGCAGTGTACAAACACAGAACAAAAAGACAGTCACTTGCCAGTTTATCTGTACTGCTATCTGTATTATTTCCATTTTACACATAGGGAATCTGAAGTGCACAGAAATGAAGTGACTTGCTCAATGACACAGAGCAAGTCACTGCAGAGCCAGCATTAGAATGGAAGTGTTCTAACTCCCTGAAACCTACACTAACAGTGAGATTGCTTATTCACTTTTTGCACTATTATAGAGTGGGATCTGAGTGCAGCTTTGCTAATTATAGGAGTGCAAGTAGAAATTCCAGAGTGACCCCCATTTTCTTTTCTTTTCTGTTCTTTTTTTTTTTTTTTTTTTTTTAATGTCAGGATGGGAGGGTGGGAGGTAAAAAATCCCCTCCCTCTAATTCCTGGCCATCCCTTCTGCATACAGATCTTTAAGGAAAAAACACAAGTCACTAGTTATGGGAACCTTAAAGAATCAAAAGTAAAAATATTATAAAGGAAAATGTTGTGTGTGACTTGCAGGTGACATTGAAGTCCTGTCAAAGAGAGAGCATTTAGGAAAAATCTGCATTCTCTTTGCAAGAACAGCCTTCTAAACTGTAATGAATAAATTAATTTTGTCTTCATTTTTAAAAGATAGAAGACCATTCAGGCTGTCTCTTGATTTAAAGACTAGCTTAAAGTAAGTCTGGCTTTGACTTTTCTTGGCATGAAAAGTTTATTTTTTTGTAATCCATCCAAAATTATCCTTTATAGTTTTAAAATATGGAGATTAGTCTGTTCCCTTGTCACATGCAGTTGAAACTGAGATGCTTTGTTCTGACCCAATCTATTTTTCAAGAATCAAATGGCTTCTGAAATATCCTGAATTTAAATAATGTGCTCCAGAATTTCTGAAACATCTCCTCCTTTGTTTTTAAATAGCCTAGTTAAAAAAAAAAGATATTTTTCAAAAATTGTTCTTACAGCTATATTGACAACATCTTCTGATTTCATTTCCTTGTTATATAAAGAAATAAAGTACTATGTTTCCCCACCCATCCTCAAATAGAGTTTCCATGGTTACCTAGGTACCTGCTCCTCAGGGAGATGAGCAAAAGCAGCTTAGCAATTAAATAGCCTGATTTGTCATCTGAAAGAAGAAATCATTAGGAAAATGCAATTTGGCTATTTCACAGATATACTTCCAGTCATGTGTACGTCACTAATTTGTCACATACACAATGTGATTCTTTTCAGCAGAGGCCCACACAAAACTAAGTCCTCATCACCAGCTTACATGTTTGTTTCAAGGCAGAACTGCATAGCTAATCCTTTCTGTTCCATCTCTCTATGATGTTGGTATTATGTTATGTTTCTAATATCTGTCTGTGATGGGGAGCGAAGGATGGTTACTAAAAGTTCCACAAAGAAGTGTGCTACTTGCATCCTGTTTTTTTGAATCCTTTAACTAAAAGAATTAGTCCCGGGGGAATTCCATGCAAAAAAATTAAAATTCCACACACACTATTTTAAAATTCTGTTATATTTCGTTTGTCAAAATAGCACAATATAATCACGCCAGTTTAATTTATTTCAGAATACCTGTCAGCAACTATGTCTGTAACAATACAGACAACAAAAAAGATGCAGGAAATGTTTTGTGACAAATAGATTCCTTACTAGGCATACTAATACATAACTCTGAGTAATAATTCATTGAAACTACAATACAGAAACCTATTTTCAACCTCCCTCAGAAGCAGAGAAGTCGAGGATAACAGAGGAGCTGAGCGAGAGGGAAGTAATTGCTGGGAAGGAGCCTGGGTGTAAACTTGGAGGGTTATTGAGTGTGGGTGGGAGAAGTATGGAACAGATTTTGGGGGAGGGGGAGGGATTGTTAGGGAGCCTCCGCCATGCTCTCTCATTCAGTCAGGCACATTTGCCCCATCCCTATGTGTCCCTGCAACCCCCATCCCCTGTGTCCTTGCACCCCCACTCAGCCACTTCCCTCTCCTCATGTGTCCCTGCACCCCCACTCCCATCCAGCCCCCACCCCAGTCTGTCCCCCACACTAGCCCTTCTGATTCCCAGTCTGACACACACACCCCCAGCAGTCCCACGTGCCCCATGCTGTCCATCCCCCCATATTCTGTGCCTCCTGACCAGGCCCCACGGGCAGGGTGCTGTGAGGAAGGCAGCCTCTTTCTCTTCTATATCTGCTGCTGGGGCTGTTCCTGTCCGGGAGTGGCGGCTCTCTGTTCTGGTGCCACAGCAGCCCTTTGTGGCTGAAAGGAGTAACTGCAACTCCTTTCTGGCAGAATGTATTTTCTGGGGGGAGAGGGGAATTCTGAATAGCACATGGATTCTTCACGGGCACAGTGGCACAGAATTCCCCCAGGAGTATAAGAATGGTTGTCATTGAGACACTATTTGTTGTTGAGCAATACAATTCAACATCTTACAGCAATATTGTTCCCTAGGCACTCAGATACTATAGTAATAGTACTAGTAATAGTAATAGAACATTTTTCAGAGCTTTATACATCATAAGGGAACAAACCAAATGACTTTTTTCCTTTACAGGTGACTTGTAGATGTGTTTATAATAATAATCTAAAATTCTTAGATTTTCTTTAGAATCTACTTTAAAGCAACAAAAAGTTTGCAAGACAGTTATTGGGAAGAACTCATACAGTAGAAAAGGGATCTTTTTCATTTTGCCAAGAATAGAAAGCGTATCCGTAGCGTAAGAATATTTCTAATTTTTTATATTAAGCCTTGCAACGATTACAATGACTATATAACCTTAAAGTGCTTTATTCAGTAACCTGTTCTCAACTGTTTGTTCTGCAGGCAAATGACAGTTACTTCTGGAAATCAGTTAGTAGAGTGTCAGGAGTGCCATAATCTCTACCACCAGGATTGTCATAAACCTCAGGTGACAGACAAAGAAGTCAATGATCCTCGCCTTGTATGGTATTGTGCCCGCTGTACCAGGCAGATGAAGAGAATGGTAAGAGTCAGCTTTTTGTCTAACATGAGTAGTATTTGGAGACAGCAATTCATTTGGGCTGTTTTAAAACAGGATTTGCAGAAACTTTTAGAAGATGTTGGAGAATCATTTTTCACAGCTGCATTTCCTTTTGCTGCTGCTCTGGTTATTTTAACTGTAGTCTCAAAGAACATTCAGTAATGTTCCTATTAACAAAATAAAATAAATCACAGAATTAAAAGTCAGGCACGATCAAACAAGTTTATTTCTTCCTCACTGGTAGGCAATGGAACAAATAATTAGGCTTATTTCATTTAGCATCTAGTTATTATACCGATCTACTAAATAGTCTCATATTTGTCATTTTCTTCTCAAATTTAGGGCCTGAATGAATTGCTCCTCTGGAACTTAACATTTCTCTAACAAAGGTCTACACATTTTGGGCCAGGTCTTGTTCAGCAATGAGTGACCTCAATTTCTGTTGAAGTTGATGATGAGACCCATTATTTTCATTGAGCTGTGTGTTAATTTCTTTAGTAAGCAGGCTGTTGACTTCTGAGTTTCATAATGAGTCAAAATCTGTTGGTAAAAAGTGTCTTTTGCTATTAGAAACAATTTACAAAAGCTGAAGATAACTTACTTTTATGTTATCACTAGAGTAAGAAAACATTTTTATTTTCACTAAACATAAATCATTAGTCCATTCATCTTTAATTCTGAGACCTTTTAAAACTGAGACATTATACAGAAGAAATTTTGTTAAATTTTGAAGCTATTTTGTGATAACCCGGCAAAATGTTACCTGTTGAAATGACCTTTCTATTAGGAAAATCTCATTTAAAATGTTTTTGCTATAGCCAATGAAAGTTATTAATTGATTTCAGTAGTTGTTTTAGTACTTTGATTATCTTCAGTCCTTTGAACTCAGGACTGCTTTCTTGTGCTCAGTAAATTGCACTGAAGTACCATACTCATCCACAGCTATAAATATTTCACGCTCACTGTGATGTTCCCCTCTGGTGTTATCTGGACTGGTAGTCTGCTAGATCAGTCCAATCCTTGACTCTGGGAGCCAGCCTTACCCTGTTCTGCTGTGAGAACCCCTATTCCTGAGCTGTTTACACATGGCCTCTGGCATGTAAGCTGCTCCTTGGATTGTGCAACCAAATGACACGAGCCAATATCTTAGGTTCTGGACACAACCCTAGGAACCTCCATCTTGCAGTGTCCAGTTATGCCCACTGGATGCTGCAAGTTTATATGAGTTTGTCAGTTTAACAAAGAAATTGATATGCACCAGGCTTGTTATCCCAAGGGGAGTTTCAGACACGCTTCAAGCCAAATGCACTGCTTCAGATAGAATAAACAAACATTTATTAACTACAAAGATAAATTTTAAGTGATTATAAGTTAAAGCATAACAAGTCAGATTTGGTCAAATGAAATAAAAGTAAAACGCATTCTAAGCTGATCTTAACACTTTCAATGCTTACAAATTTAGATGCTTCTCACCACAGGCCGCTGGTTGCTCTTCAGCCATGCTCTCCCCTTTGATCAGCACTTCAGTCACTTGGTGTGGTGTCTGTAGTTGTAGGTGGAGAGAGAGGAAGAGCATGGCAAAGTCTCTCTCTTTTATCATGTTCTTTCTTCCCTCTTGGCTTTGCCCCTCCCCCTTTCAGAGGCAGGTGAGCATTACCTCATTGCAGTTCCAAACTGACCAAAAGAAGGGGGGGTGACTCACTCGAGAGTCTAACAGATCCTTTTGTTGTTGCCTAGGCCAGTGTCCTTTTTTCCTGTGAGGCTGGACTGGATTTGTTCCATACATGCCCTGATAAGGTGTGAACTGTCTCTCTGTTCTTGGAGAGTTTTTGCCTGGGCTTGCTTTAAGCCATGAGGGTACATTTTCAGCCTCATTAACTATATACATGAAATTATAACCTATAACCTTACTATAACATTACTGTAACAATTACTATAGCATCACTATAACAACCATGCTCAGTGCATCGTGAGCCTTCTGAAGACACCCAACATGACAAACTTTGCATTGGATACCAACCACACAATCATTTTATAAAGATGAACATGGGGGTGTAGTGTGTTCCGCCGAGGTACAGAGCGTCACACTCACCTCCCCGTCAAACTGCCATACGTCAGCATTCCCTTTGCAGGCCACAGTTTCCTTTTGCTTTCTCAGCATAAATGCTGCCACCTAACCAGCTTTCTCTGAAAAGAGCCCTGCAATCTGCTTCCCAGAAGCTGGTTTCTAACCGTAACCTTTCCCAATATTTTCCTTCCCTGTCCCTCCATCCACCAGTTCCCTACACTCCTCCATCAGGCCTAACTCCTGACTCCTCCTCCCACCTATGTTTACCCACTCAAATATATGGTCACACCCATGCCTTTTAGCTGCTGGAATCTTCCCCTTTTATGTGACTCAATCCCACCTACCTGTCAGCTGGAAACCTCCCTACAAATCCAAGTTGTGTTTCCACCTGACCTGTTATCTAAATGCTTAATTTCCAGATCTCATCTAAGATAGTATTCGAAGGGCTAATGTTGTGATCTCATAATGCTCATGTTTTCTATTGTCACTCTGATGAAATCTTCGTCGTTAGTACAGAAACATAACTAATTTGAGTTTAATTATTATTTATGCAGGCTCAAAAGACTCAGAAACCACCTCAGAAACCAGCTCCTGCAGTAGTTTCAGTAGCACCAACTGTGAAAGATCCATTAGTGAAGAAACCTGAAATTAAGCTCAAGCTGGATACACCAACAACTTTCCTAGCATTCAAGAGGACAGAAGTCAAGGTGCTGTACATTAAACTCTCTCTCTAGGTGCTTTTCTTTTATTGCGTATATGAAACATTCTTGCTTAAATGTCGTACAGCTGTTTTTTCCCTTTTCAGAACCCCATCTTGCTCTTTCACGTGATCAAAACCCCAAATGCAAATACAGGCCCTTATTCTGTCTGTATTCAGTAGTGCTGTAACATAGTGGATTTTCAGTTTCTTGACTTTTTTATTTTATAAGGAGGAAAAAAAATTAGATTTTTCTGGTTTGTTTTTTTTTAAATGGCATTTCTATAAAAGTAAAAAATCTTCACGCTCATAGAAAGGATGTGAATTGCTGTCCATTCTTATGTAACATGCATACATTTGCAATTGCAAGACTCTTCTTATGATACTGTTGCTTCTGTAAGATCTAATTTGTGAGATCCCTTCCTCTTCTATATCATGTCTCATATTTCTCCTTCTCTGGGTTATTTTTCTGTGTTAAAGATTGTCATGAGGTGGTAAAAAGAGATAAACCCGAAGCCGTAGCAACAGCATAATAAATATCTTCAGTAGCCTAACAAACTCTGACCCCAGTCCAGCAAAGCACTTAAGTGCATGTGAAACTGTAAGGCTGTGTCAGTCAAGCTGTCTGGAGTGGCCCACGAGCGTGGGTGCCAGCTTCAGGCCAGACTGTCAAGAAGCAGGGCACAAAACCTCAAATTGGTTGTATATTCTATAGTTAGATTTCACCAGCCAAGTAACAAATGGGAACTCCACAAGCTCTATAACAGCCTTACCATGGAGTCACAGACTGTTCTCTTGGGCAGTCTGATCTATCTTGCCACCCAGGCAAGCCTGCCTTTGTGATAGATGATCTTTTACACCAAAAATCGAAACAATATTCAGATTACTCCCAGTCCCAAGGACCAGTCACTTACCCCGGGTCAGTTGCACCTCAGATCTCTTACCAAAGAGAGTGCTGATAGTCAGTCCTGTAATAAACTAAGGATTTATTAACTAAGAAAAAGAAACGAGAGTTATTTACAAGGTTAAAGTAGGTAAACATACACACACGAATGAGATACAGTCTTAGGTTCCAAAACGTAATAGTAGCTCTTATAATATGCAAGCTCTATATATCCTTTAGGGCTAATCCAAACCAATCAGCTTGGGGATCTCTTGCTTAGAAATTTTGCCCTCTCTGAATTTCAAGCAGCATAGTGATCACAATTTCTCTTTAACAGGGATTTTTATTCCCTTCCCCCAGCATTCAAGATGTGGTGGGATGAGGGCTTGTATGGGTACCCACTTCATGGGTGTTGGGGGAAGCAATCAACAAAGTCTTTTGTTCACTGATGCCTCACAATGGTTTGACTAGTGTCTATAGGCCTTCTTTTTTGGGGGAGGAGACAACACCTCTTGTACTATTTCACACCTGGTAATGCTTCTCTGTTTACAGTCTTAGCAAGCATTTTTATAGTTATAGAGCAAACACTTAAATATTACCTTATAACATGGGATACAGATGTTATAATTAAGATTAATACAGGTAGCATCCTACAAGCATTTCATGAAGTCTAAACACATTCTTGTAACTCTAATATCTATTTTAACAATGCTAACGCACAGGCAAGCCAGACTGATTTCCAGCTAGGCATCTGTCAGCATTCAGTGAGGCCCAGTGGCCTTGGCATAAGCTGGCACCTGGTCTGCCAGTGTCACAATGTCTTCCTTACGGGGGGCTATGCCAGCATAGCTAGTGTAGTAGCAGCATACACTGACAGAAGTTTTGCTGCTGGTGTACGAATACCACCTCTCCAAATGACGTTGGCCATGTCGACAGAAACATTCTTCTGTCGGCATAGCTGCGTCAACAAGGGGGATTTTATTGGCATAACTGTTTCCCTAGGGGGTCGTTTTTTTTCACACCCTGGCTAACATAATTGTGCTGATGTAAGTGTTAGGTGTAGACCGAGCCTAAGCATGCTGAAATCAGAAGAACTATTCACGTGCATAAAGTTATTCATATGTTTAACTGCTTTCCATGTGTGGGAGCCCATATGGATAATATGATGCCTATGATGCAAACAAGTATTCACGTGAATAACTTTATACATCTGAAAAGTTACTTGTATAAATGATTGCAGGATCAATGCCTAATTTCAGTCATAATTCTCAGCATTTAGAAACTGCATGGATGTGCTGTGGGGAGGGGAAATATGGTTTGAGCAGAGGATTGGAGCTGAGAACCCCTACACCTTAACTCAGACTCACTGAATAGCTTTGGGTGAATTATTTAATATCCATGTATCAGTTTTCCCCAAATGTAAACAAAGGCTAACTATTCATGAGGTGTTGTGAAGATTAATTACTGTTTAAAAGCTATTTGAAGATGAAGAGCACTACAGAAGTGCTGAATATTATTCGTAGTTCATTAACAGAAACACTAAATGGAAACAAATCCAGTAACTATTGTGGACAGTTTAAGTGTGTATGTGGTGGGGGCATGGCAGGTACAGGGAGACAGGAATCAGGAGGGCTGGGGGAAAATACTGTTTTTTATAAAATGATCAAGAGACTCTGGTATCTGCATTATTTTCATTGCCTGGGGTCTGACTATGTGATAGACCATCTCTCATCTTCTTAAAAGCAGCTCCGGGTAACAGAATCACACACAATCTAGTGGACTGCCTTTCTCGTTTATACTTCACAAGTGTTGATCTTTTTAATTACTTCAGATAGACTGCCTTTTATAGAGTTTAGTGTAAGATCATTGTGCCATATGGTATCCGGTTCGCTGGTTAGAAAAAAGGGAAGAAATGATAATATTAACTTCATTTTCATTGAAGACAAAGGCTCTGCACCTGTCTCCTTTCCTTTCTCTGTGTTGCTTTTGACTGAGATGATCCAGGATAAAATATCAGAATATTGTCTAATGGATATTTTTGTGTAAAGAATCTGAAACTGAAGTTTGATCATAACCATTCCTGCTATTTGTTGAAACATTGCTAATATAGGATTGATTGATTGATTGATTGATTTTAGACCTCAGCAGCAGTTTCGGGGAACTCAACCAGTACCAGTGTTTCCTCTTCAGCAACCAGTGGCCTTACTGGATGGGCGGCTTTTGCAGCCAAAACCTCCTCCACGGGTCCATCAACTGCCAAACTGGGATCAACAGCACAGAGTACCAGCGGAAAACCTGCAGCCTCCTCTAATAACCAGAAACCTGTGGGTTTGTCAGGGTTAACAACATCTAAAACAGGACTAGGGTCAAAAATAGCTTCCAGTAACAACAACACAAACCCTGTTCAACTAAAACCTCTTCCACCTCTGACCTTGGGGAAAACGGGTCTGAGTCGTTCAGTTAGCAGTGACAACGTCAGCAAAGTAGGTCTTCCTAGTCCTAGCAGTACCGCCCCAGGCAGCAGCAGCCAGGTGAATAGTGGGAATGGAAGCAGTAGCACAACAGGTAACAGTGGGAGCAGCACCACCAAATCAAGTGCAGATTCTGGCAATCAGTCACTATCGCTAAAGGGCCCAACTTCTCAGGAATCACAGCTGAACGCTATGAAAAGGTTACAAATGGTCAAGAAGAAAGCTGCCCAAAAGAAACTGAAGAAGTAATAGAGCTGTCTGTTAATCTTCTTTCTATGTTTCTTCAAAACAAAGATATGTGTGAGGTATAACATACTTCATTTAATAAATATCCATGCAGATAATTTCTAGATTGGCTTTTTTTTCCTATAATATGCTTAAAAATGTAAATCTATGTATTTTCTCCATCTACAACAGACTGTAAATATACTGTATGCTTCAGATCTAGCGGACTAACATGTTCCCTTTCCTTTCTCAAGTTTGAAGAAAAGTTTGTTCACGTTTGTTTAAAGTTTGCGTAGACAATGTATTGTAGTATTTGCCAGTGGTGATGTAATAACTAAGGATATGATTTAGTCATGGAGGTCATGGATTTACTGGCCGTGACTTTATTGGATTTCTGTACTTCGGCTTCAGCTGTCAATGGCGGGGGCGGAGCCCGGAGCCCCCGAACCGCAGCTGGAGCAGGGGCTGTGTTGCTGCCGCGGCCCCTGTGGCAGTGGGGCTGAGGCTGTCAGTCCCCTCCATGGGGCTCCCCGTGTCATTTCTACCCTCTCTCCTCTCCCTGTTATTTTTAGTGATAGTCACAGCTCCCGTGAATTTTTTTTTTTATTGCCTGCAACCTGTCCATTACTTTTACTAAAAATAACCGTGACAAAATCTTAACCTTACTTATAATTAAGGATGCAGATTGGTTTACAATGTTACATTTGTTTATACACGTTCATAACTTTTCTAACAATTCTCCTTTGAGGGCAAAACTTTCTTTATTTGGTCTCTGTGACTGACTTTGGGAAGTTTGAAAAACCTTTAAGGAAGTTGTATTCTGTATTTCGCACTACTGTGACCACTCCTGAAATACTGTGTCCAGTTCTGAGGTCCACACTTCAAGAAGGATGTTGAAAAATTGGAGAGGGTTCAGAGGAGAGCCACGAGAATGGTTAAAGGTTTGGAAAACATGCCTTCTAGTGAGAGAGACTCAAAGGGTGAATCTATGTAGCTTATCAAAGAGAAGGTTATTCACCGTCTATAAGTACCTACATGGGGAACAATAATTTTAATAATGGAGATGTTATTTAATCTAGCAGACAAAGGAGAAATAAAATGGAAGGTCTGGAAGTTGAAGCTAGATAAATTCAGACTATATATAAGGCAAAAAAATTTAAGTGAGAATAATTAACTGTTGAAACAATTCACCCAGGGTTGTGGTGGATTCTCTATTATGAGGTTTACGTCAGGATTGGATGTTTTTCTAAAAGATGTGTTGTAATTCAATCACAGGTATTGGACTCAAACAGGAATTAATTCAGGGAAGTCCTATGGCGTGTGCTATGCAAGAGGTCAGACTGAATTATCCATAATGGTCCCTTCTGGCCTTAAAACCTAACATGCTCTTTTTTTTTTTTTTCCTAAGCTCAAATCACTCAAACTTCGCTATTTGTAAGTATTATATGTAGGGAAGCACATTTTTGTATATACACTTCATGAATTATACTCGATGCGTTATCATTTTCAATCAGCATGTTAATATAAGTATTATACATCTATTAAACTGTTACTTTCCTGAAGCTAAAGCATTTCTCTCACAGTGAGTTTTCAATGGAGAAGTTGTGCAGAATTAATGAAATTCCAAATGAGAAGGTTCCTTAGGAAAAGCTATTATCTGAAACAGATTCCATGAAGAAACTATTTAAACATATATACCTCTATTGAAAGTGACCATTTGAAAGAGTGCATTTCATTTTCAGCTATCAAGGAAGCTTATTAGCAGCCTTGTTTTGTTTCTTTCCATAAGTCACCATGGCACAGAGGGGAGCAAGAGCATTAGAAAAGAGACATATAGGCTCCCTCAGCTGAAAAATAGGGAGGAGCAAATACAAAATATTAGTATGAATGTTCTTTTGAGTTCACTGATGCTAGAGAAAACCTTAAGAGATTCTGGTTTTAAGAGAAATGAAAAAATAAAAGTGAAGGTGTGGTAGAGACAACTATCTGCAGGCTTAGATCTTGAACTAAACACTTATATAACACTTTACTTTCTCCAATAACTGCAAAAGTATAAGCCATTGAATCAATTTCTTGTGTTTTGGTGACGTGAGGAGGGGAAAGCTGAAGAAAAGAAGACATGCCAATTGTTAGCTTTCTTATGTGTATTTCTAAAGCACCTAAAATCATGAGATTATTTTAAATATTCCACACTTTATCTACGAGCTACAAAACTCACAAGTTTTGCTTGTTGCAAGGGAATAACACATCAGCATAGCCCAGGAAATGAGGCCTCAATCCCCTTAACTGTTCACCTTCCATCATAACAAACATAATGATGATTTAAAATGTGTGATATGTTGAATTCAGCTTTTTCCTAGAAAAGACAAGAGCTAAGATACCTTCTGATTCTCAAGTAGTAGTTTTATTTACAGAACTAAAGAAAAACCACTGTCAGGTGCTAGTAGAACTTACATTCTTTTTCAATTGTACTATTTCCTGAAAGAATAAACATTTTCTTTTCTCTCCTTTTTATTATCTGTAAACTGCCAAAATAGTTTGAGTAACAGCCCAGAGGATAAGAAATAAAGAAATGTGTACGGCCTCTTCATCATCCCTATTTCCACCCTCATTCTAGCATAGAAGGTTTTTTAATGACAACCTAAAAAAGTGGGGAGTGGAGACTGTGACAAAGTTCCTGCTCTACCTTATTGGCAGATTTGCTCGCCTTGGAGCTTATTGGCAGATTTGCTCGCCTTGGAGATTCACGGCAGGCCTCAGCTTGGCCGTTTTTCTGAATTCACAGTCCAGGTCGACGACTCCTGTGTCTGACCAGGAGTTGGGAGGATTTGGGGGGAACCCGGGCCCGCCCTCTACTCCGGGTTCCAGCCCAGGGCCCTGTGGAATACAGCTGTCTAGATGCCTCCTGGAACAGCTGTGCGACAGCTACAATTCCCTGGGCTACTTCCCCAGGGCCTCCTCCCAACACCTTCTTTATCCTCACCATAGGACCTTCTTCCTGGTGTCTGATAATGCTTGTACACCTCAGTCCTCCAACAGTCTGCGTTCTCACTCTCAGCTCCTAGTGCCTTTTGCTCCCAGCTCCTCACATGGACACCACAAGCTGAAGTGAGCTCCTTTTTAAAACCCAGATGCCCTGATTAGCCTGTCTTAATTGATTCTAGCAGCTTCTTGATTGGCTGCAGGTGTTCTAATCAGCCTGTCTTAATTGTCTCCCGAAGGTTCCTGGTTGTTCTCGAACCTTCCCTGTTACCTTACCCAGGGAAAGGGGACCTACTTAGCCTGGGGCTAATATATCTGCCTTCTGTTACTCTCCTGTAGCCATCTGGCCCAACCCTGTCACAAGACATTAAACTAGATTTTTTGTGCAGATAAGGAATTTTTTTTTCCTTGTAAATAGTGTTCTATGGGAATGGAACATATATGATGAAATGGAACGTAAAAAATAGATTTCTTTAATGGCAAGTTTACACCTAAGTAAAGCATTTACTTCATTGGTAAAATTTATTCGGGCAGGAAAGCATCAAAATCCTAATTTGCAAAGTGGTCTCAGCACATCCTCTGAACATGTGTACAGTTTTGCTCATGGATAAATGTGAGGGCCTAAAACCTTGAAACTTCAAATTATGTGATTTGCTTTAGGTTTGTCTGGACTAGAAAGAAAAAAAAGTGTACAGTTTATTTGTTTTTGTTAGCTAGTTTGAGATGACTAACCCAATTTGCAATACCACTAAAGCAGCTCACCTAGATATAGTTTAATGCTGTTACAATTGTATTATCTGATAGGGAGTTGGTGCTAAGTTGCCTCTTTCCTCTTTCTTTTTGGAATATTAATGAGACTAAATCCTTAATACAAGTCTGTTTCTTCCCATCTAGGTAGGCCAGGTCTACCTTCGAAAGAATTTGCTGATATAACTATACCAGTAAACCCCGCCAGTAGAGAGACAGATAATATCAGCAAAAGAGTTCTTTGGTATAGATTGTACCAGTTCCCTAAATGAAATAAGCTATACTAGCAAAAGGACTGTTTTGATCATGTAACTGCATCAACACTAGGGAGGCGTTTTGCTGGTATAAATGTGTAAAGATTAACTCCCCTAACTGACATTATATCATCAACAGTTTCTAGTATAGACCTGGCCTAGGGCAAATGCTTAACCTGAACTTATCACACACAAACTGTTGGAAAACAATAGAATGCAGGAAACAATGGCTTCTCTGCTTTAGGAAGCATAGTCAGGACAGAAGGAATAAAAATTCCATCTGTCTGCAAGAAGGGAATGTTCATTTTTACAGTGTTGTTCAATGGAACCTACCTTACCGGCCAAGGAATCTGTTCCATGAGAAGTACAAGGCTCCAGAACTGTCATAAAGTGTGATCTATTATTTAGAGACTGGAGAGCAGGACTTTGAGGTTCTAGGTTGACTCTGCATTACTGTGTGGTTTAGAAGTAACAGCATCTCTCTGCCTTAGTCCAGATCTACACTACAAATGTTTGTCAGCATAGCTGTGTGGTCGGGATGTGGAAAAAACTCACCCTCTAGCCGACATAGCTATGCTAGCAAAATGCCCAGTGTAGATGTAGTCATGCCAACAGAAGAGCACTGCTTTTGGCATAGTCATTTGGGGAGGTGCTGTTACTGTACTGACAGGTAAAACTCCTTCTTGTCTATGTAAGCTGTGTCTGCAATAGGGAGCTTCTGCTGGTACAAGTATACCAATAGAGCTATACTGGCAAAGCATTTGTAGTGTGGCTGTTGCCTTAGCTTATCCATCTTGTAAATAGGTGGTCTACTATTTTCCTTCCTCTGAGAGGTGTTGGGAGGCTTATTCTTCAGAAATGGCCATGTTCTGATCACTTTGCTTTCGCTGAATGCTGCTTTATAAGTGGTTCTGCAGGAAGTAACTGGGAATCTTACAGTGCAAAGTGCTATTCGTTGTGAGTAAGCGTATCAGAATCTGGCACAAAGTTCTCTGAAAACTGGGAGTGAAACATGCTTTTCGCTATTACAACTCATGATTGATCCTAGAGTAAGACAGAGAACTAATAATATTCACAAATTAGGAGCCTAGATTACAGCTAGGGAAGGACAGAACCAAACTAACTGCTCCCCAGCAGTTTTCTCAGTATATTTTTAAACCTTGTTCAGTGCCTAAATGGAACTTTATAAATACTGATAGATTGATAAGATAGATAGATATAGACAAGTGCAGTGTATTATCTGTTTGAAGCAACTGTTCATTTCCTCTGCTCTGCTACCATCGTGATCACAGCATGATCTCTAGTTGATAACAGAACGGAAAATAGGTCTTGGATCTGTGTTCTATTGTGACACCATGCTTCAGGCAGAAATGTGTTATTTTTAAAAGAAGACAACACAAAAGTGCAAAAATATATGTTTATTATTACAATAATTTAAAAGGAGAATTTAAAAATTTGTATGCAAACAATATTGCTATAAATGGAATTTACAATAATAAATCTGGATTCACTCAGCATTGTCATAACTAGATTTTCTATTGCAATTATCGAGTCTATTCCTGCAGCCCTTTCTCATACAGGAAATCCAACCCCACTACAGCACTGTGCCTATTATGTGCATTTTTTCTGAGCTTTCATAAAGTAAAAGCAGGAGTGTTTTTGAAGTTTACACATAGATGCTAACACACTGAAATGTATTAATTTAAAAGCAAGTATTGGAAGGAATAATTCTTAATATTTTCCCAGAAAAAGTGAATAATAGCCTGTCTAGGACAGGGACCACAAACACCCCCAAACAAAAGGAAGATAGTGAAGTAGGTGGTTGCCAAAGATAAAACTTGAGTCCCTGTGTCACTGTTTGGCTTTGGAATCTACTGGGCTTGAAATTGCTGTGCAGAGCACAATGGCATCACTTTAAAAAAAAATCCTATCAAAGAAGAAACACTGTGACAACGTTGGCGCCCAGGTCTACAAACACTTAAGCAAGTTCATAATCCCCTTGACTTAAAGTAAGTACAGTGCCGTGCTTAAGTGTTTGCAGGATTGGTGCCTTATTGGTTTACTAAACTGGAGCCTACTCTTACTCCATTGAGGTCAATGAAAGTTTTGTCATTGATTAACAGGAGCAGGCCCTTGGAATACTGAAGTTATGTCTGCATTAGAGAAAAATTGCCCCTCCCCCCCATCACACCTTTACTAAAACCAGTTCGCCTCCACTGATGTGAGCAATGTAGATGGGTCTCTAGTATTTTAAGCACTGTCTCAACTAGATCTGCTTTAGGCAGGTCCCATTAGAATTTTTGCCAAATTCCTCCAGTGTAGGCAAGGCATTAATTCAGACAGCTTCTCATCATCATCTTGGCAATGCTCTTGGCTTGAATTTATTTTAAAAACAGATAAAAGTTGGAAAAATAAATATATTTTCATTCATTTATAATAATTAAAACTGAACAAGGTTTCAGAAATGATCAAAGTCAATCCCATGAGTCAATACGGAGTACATTACAAATGAAACTTTTTGTGACTCCAGAGTGATTGTGGTTGATGGAAGAAAGCGGATATAATTCAAGCTATATAGATTATTTTTATCCTAAAATATACAAAATATATTCTATGCACTAGCAGTTAAGGCTGGAGTTTTCAAAAGGGCGTGAGGGAATAGGCTCCCAAATTCCAGTGAAATTCAGTAGGGCTTAGGTGTCCAACTCCCTCAGATTCCTTTGAAAAGCCCATCCTTTAATACTAGAGTACAGTCCTTCATTCCTTGTGAAATCAAGACACTTAGGCCAAGATTTTCAAAAGTGACTAGTGATTTTGGCTGCAATTTTTTTATATCAATTTGAGACACCTGAAAAGTGGCTGATATTCAGAGACCTTTAAGATGGCTCAAGCTAGGCACCCAAACACTGAGGCATCCAAAATCACTAGTCCCTTTTAAATATCTTGCTCCCTAGTTCTTTCATTTAACTACAGTCTGGAGCATACAAAGCTTCATCACTGTGCTTCTAGGAGTTTATTAAGCCTATTACACAATTCAGCTACTTTAAAAAACTTTCCAGCTACTGCAGATAGCAGATCCTCTCTAATTAAGATATTCTGAAATATAAGACATGCTGAAAAACTTCTTGTGCGGGATCTTTCCAATAACAAAACTTTTTTTTGTTTTTAGTGCAAAATTAGTGCAATTTGTTATTGGAGTATATTCAACTCTATGTGCAGGGCTTTGAGCCCCATAGTCCCCATTAAATATAATGAAGGTTGTGGAGCACCAAGCTGACATAACAATCGACCGAAAGGTTTTTTTTGTTTTTTACTTGACAGAAAGACAATATTTACAATATCAACTGCATTCTGAACGGATCGAATGGGATGGTAACATTTGTTCAAGGGATGGGCACATTCCACTAATGGAAATTGCAACAGCTAGGTACAGTCCTGTGCATCACAAATAAGGCAGTGTAACCACATTGTTAATTATTTATCATTTGGATTGTGATCGATCACAGAAGTTCAAATACCAAAATCTGTATGTCCACACCAGTGAACTTTTCTCAAGCCTTTTCTGTCATACAATGTACAGAGCGCTAAAGTACTTCAGTGACCTGCCACACCTCTCCTCTTCTGCGAATTCAACAAGTTTCTCTCCCTGGGAAAAATTAAAGCTATATTTTTCTTTTAAGAGACCTCTTTGTTTGCACTTCATGAGCAATCCTAACCTCTCTCATCCTTCCTTTGCTGGTAGTCTCCTTTTATTCTGAATCCTGTTAAATGGTTTCATTCATTTTATCTTTAAATGCTACATTTGGGCTCGGGGAGCAGGAAACTTGCAGTCAGTGGCTTTATTAAGACTGTTGCCTATATGTATTGTTGACCATGCAGTCTGATCATCAATTTTCATAGTATTGTCACTATCACGGTCAGTCATCAATGATGTTGTGGGACAGAAAATACCTAACAGGGGCTTATGTTAGTAGGTCACCGTTTCAGGTCAGAGGTGGGCTACAGGTCTTATCTGATGACTACGGTAGTCCATAGGAGTCTTTCCACTGATTTCCATGTGTAATTGATAGGAACCTATAAGAGCAGTACTGCAGTGATCACATCTTTCCTCATAATTTTGTATTTCTGTGTTCACTGGTGATATCAAAGTATTTAAAGCTACTTTAGTGATCAAAGGTTGGCCCCTAATCCTGCAAACACTAAAAAATCTAATTATTGCACAGTCAAATACATTAAGTTTTTTTCCACTGTCCAGTCTAATGGTCATATAGTCCAAGACTAATAGAAACATCTGAAGGAGATACTGTGTCACACTGTGAGTCCTGGCACCTAGATGCATTTCCTCAAGGCTGTTGTCTCAATGATTAGTCATGCACCCCCAAAGGGGTCACATACACAATAAAGCAGTGGTTTTCAACCTTTTTTTATTTGTGCTCCACTAAAAAATGTTAAATGGAGGTGTGGACCCCTCTGAAAATTCAATCTGTGGTCCATGGACCGTACCAGAGAAGTCTTAGACTGAAAACTGACTGAACAGAATTCAACTATAAATGTTGCATGTGCTCTCAGCACAGCATTTGACGCAATGTGAGAACGGGCAATAAACTGTGGGCTTCTGTGGTAACAACAACACTTCCAGGTTTTGACCTGTAGGTGGGAGTAGTCGCATACTTTTGATTGATCAGAAAAACTGAATGCCTTTTCTGGAATCTGAAACTGTATTTTCATAGTTACCTTTTGCAGACCCCTTAGACATAGTCTGGGGACCCCTAGGGGTCCACAGACATCAGATTGGAAACCACTGCAATAAGGCATTCAAATGAAGTCACCACTTGATTTTATTTTAAAGTCTAATAATTGCAAAAAAATCAGGATTTGTCAATGTGCAGATCTCCAAATATAAACATATTAGTGGGGCATATATCTAGAGCTGTATGGTACAGATTTAAGTTATGAAAAATTACACATTGTGCATACTACATATGTCATTATCAAAAGATAACTTGCTTATTTCTCAACCAATTTTTTTTATTCCAAATTTGGCAAAGTGCACTTCTCTGAGTGAAGGCTAGGTACTTGCCAGGTTTTAAGTTTTAAAACAGCTCTTTTTGAGTGATCAAGTACCAAAAAGGACAATGTTCTTAAAAGACAACTTTTTTCATCTCTAATAATTGATAAATGGCTCCATGGACTTCCTGTAAATGTTCACAGCCCAAAAGTAAAGTTCTGAGAATTAATAGGGAGTTGGGGAATAGGGAATAGTCATCTCAATCTGAACAATAGAGTCTTTACGGCAATTCTGATGACACAATTTATCCTTTTCCAAGGTTAATTCTCTTGGGTTCACATATTATTTGCTAAATATGTTGGAGAGGCACCCCTAGAGAGGTATATGTTTAGCTGTGCTTTTTATTTATGTGTTAACTCCTGACTTATGAAGTATAGTACTAAGAGAGTGAATGAATGAGTAAAGAAATAGCAAGCTCTCCAGGACATTCATCAGAGAGAATCTTGTTAAACACTTCCTCTTCCTCAGGTCTTGACAAAGTAATGGTTTTTAGCATGCAGGAGTTCTCAGTGTAGCCTATGTACCTCTCCAGATATTATAGGTGGGTTATAAATCACTTGTGCGTTCACTCTGCTTGCTGTAAATTAGAACAGATTATTATTTTGACTATGAGTCACTATTTCAGAGAAACTGGTTCCAACAATCCTTTCTGTTCCTATGCATATGTCATCTTCCCAAGGTAATTAGCAGGTACATATCCTTTCTGTCCTTTGGCTTCTGCTAACCACCATTCTTTATTGCCGCTCAGGTCAGAAAACTGGAGTATCCGAACCCGCTGGTACTCCTGAAGGCTGAGTTCCTGATGGCTTCTTGCTTGAAATGCATAAACAGCATAGAAAGTCTGAAAAAAGAACCAACCAGCAGAAGGGGTACATTTTATATAAAAAAAGGCAATTAATATGAAATAAACTTGATAATTTCAACAAAAAGACCCAACAAAATCTGCTGTAACAGGGTATTCTGGCCTTGTAAGAGTAGAGGGGGCCAGAAGACCCCATTCCAGGGAGTTGGAATGAACGAAGGCCCAGAAAATGGCCTGGTAACAGAAGAAGGGAAGTGGTCCCAGGGAATTAGGAGTTGGATGGGAGGGAAATCCCAGGACACTGTTCCTTTAAGGGCCTGGTGTCAGGAGCCCTGTAGTGTGGGTTAGGGCTCCCCTCTCTTTCAGTGTATCACGAGGAATTTTCTGGTGAGGGGGCAGCATATAGGCTACCTTCTCCCTCAGAACAAAGATGACCTAAGCTGCTTCGGCTGGCCCCCAGCTGTAAGGAGGTTGAACATTGAAACTGACAATGGAGGATGTGGGGAGAGAGAAAGTTGCCTTGGTCTACGAAGGAGAAGAAGTAGGGGGATGAGGAATGGCCTTAGATAAGGAGAAAGGGAAAAAAAACAATATATCAGGATTTTAAAAAGTAATTAAATGAAAAACAGGATAAAAGTCAACATTTCATAATAGTCAAATCAGTGACAGAAGATGTGAAAATAGGAGATGTTAACCCAACCAAAATGGCAGAATGGATAAAACAAAGTGTTGGTGATGTACAAAAAGCTAAAAGAATGCAGGGTGGAGCTCTATTGATAAAATGTGCACATAAGGAGCAAGCTGAAAAACTTCTTAAAAATGCAACCTTAGAGAAAATGAAGGTTACTCATCAACTGGCTAAATTCCTGACTGAAGCAAGAGGGTCACGTATGGAGTGCCACTAGGATCGTCTGAGGATGATATAAAAAAGACAACAGGCAAAGAAAGTATTGTTTGTTAAATGACTATTTAGTGGGAGAAAACCAGCCATTTTATTTACAGCTGTACACACAACACTTTGTCAGTCATAATGGGGCAGCCTGACCTAATGGTCAGAGCCAGGGGGCAGCCTCAGGGTCACATTCAAAAGTCATACCATAGATCAAAGCCAGAGTCAGGAGACATGCCAAAGGGGTCAATGCTGGGGTCAGAATCAATAGCCACACCAAGGATTAAGACAGAATTCGAGTGAGATGAGACACCAAGGGTAAAGTTGGAGTCACTGGAATTAGGGTGAGGAACCAGCAGCAGGAACTTGGACTCAGGAGTCTGTTCAGCAGCAAGCCCAACAACTAGTTGCTCAGCCATAGAGCGGAACAGCAGCAGGAAGCTTCATGCCCGTGTGGTGTCCAGGCAAAAGTCTGCTGCCAATCACTTGACCCAGCTGAGTAAGTGGGTGTAGCCTCTGGCAGCGAGATGTTAGCTGCAGTTCCCTCTGACTTGGTGCAGCAGGTAAGGCTCTTGCATAGCAACCCCACAGGTGGAGTCTGAGTATTATACCACCTGAAATGCTTAATGGAGGGATGATCCTTTCTAGGATCCAACTGTGGTATATATCGTTCTATATTTCCCCTTCCCCACCCTTGTGAAGAGCTATGATTGTTAGAGATTTAGGCATGCACCAACCATTTGTAAGGGAACAATGAGGTGGAAAAAACAGAACCTAGTTGCACAGTGCTGCATATAAAGGATGTACAGTAGGAGAAGGAGCTCAGGAAATACAAACAATTATAATTATTCAAAAATTATCATATGTTGAGGCTGCCAAAAGGTAGGCACTGCAGAAAATAAAAGAAAAATATGTAAGTAAGAGAAAAGATGTACATGGGCAGCAGAACACATCTCTGGGCAGGGAGGAGAGTATGAGAGGAATGGTAGATGATATATTGCTTATAGATAAAGGGAAGTTTATAACATTCATTAAGAAGTAATTAACTGCACCTTGCAGACGTGGAGAAAAAAATGAAAGGATTAAAATCATAGCAAAAGCAGCAGAAAAATATCTAAAAATAGGCAATCTCTCCATAGACGGTATTCACCCACTTTTAATGAAGGCACTAATACAGCTTATTAAAGGTTTTAATGATCCTTAGCTGGAATCCTTATAGTATAATAATGTATGGAGAGGAATTTAAGAAAGCCAGCTTTGAAATGGGAAAAAAGCCTAATGTGATATGTGTGCAAGAAACATAGCTAATAAGTAAACTTGTGTTCAATCTACCAGGATATGATATACTCTAGAGGAATCAAGTGGCCACCAGAGGAAGGGGTAGGGGGTCTGTATATTTATAAAAGACTTAGCTATGTCAAAAGCGTGTGCAGAAACTAAGTTTTTAGTATAATGCTACTGAGATTCCCATGCAGAACAAAAACACTTATATATGGATTTTTGTTTATAATCCATGTAAAAATTAGTTATCTTAGAACTAGAAAAAATATTTATTAATGTAGAAAACCTACTCCCAATTTGTGGAGATTATAATAGTCATAATGAGCAATGGGAAAGTAAGAAAACTACGCTTAAAACAACTTATTGATCTGCATAACCTGGTGCTACTGAATGCAGAAGCACCTTCTAGATTTAATTCAGTGAATAGCTCTGTTTCTGTTTTGGATCCAGGAACTACAACAAATAACGTAGTGAGTAAATGCAGCTGGGAATTTTATAAAGAAGACAAAATGGGAAGTGTACCAAGGTTCAGGAAATGTCAAAAACACAAGAGTTACTAGATTGAATTTTCAAAAAGTTGACTGGGACTTTTTCAAAATTAAATGTGATGAATATTTTTTCCAGTAAGTATACAAGTAGCAACCTAGGAGAATTCTATGCAGATATAATAAAAAGAATTACAGCAGCAGCTGATCTGGCCCCCCAGTGTAGAAACCCTGTTGCTTGGTGGAATGAGAATTGCAAATTAGCAATCAAGGAAAAAAATAAGGCATACAAGCAAACAAAACACACAATTAGTAAAGACTGATAAAAGGTGTAAGGTGGTGGCACAAAGGATTATAAAAAAAAATACAAAAAAAGTTGGAGAAATTTCTGTGCGAAATTGACAAAGATTCAAATCTTTCAGAAATATAAGCAAACTCACCGAATGAATGGAATTCAAAGTAAAAGTAAATGTATAGCTGTTCTTATTGTAAACAATGAAACTGAGGTCTCCAATTTAGGAAAAGCAGACATTTTAGCAAAAGAATTCCAAAAGGTCAGTACTGATCTGATTCAAAACGGGGCTCAGGGCTGGGGGGAGCTTAGGGCTGCGGCCAGCCCGGGTCTCCTCCAGCCGAGGGGAGGAAGACACTCTGGGCTGCACTGTGGCCAGCCCAGGGCTCCTCCAGGTGGGGGGCAGGGCACTCCAGGCTGCGCCGGCCTGGGGCTCCTCCAGCTGAGGGGGAGGTGCTCAGGGCTTCTCTGGCAGGGGGTCTCGGGACTCTGGCCGTGGGCAGAAGGGGCGGAGCAAGGGGCTAGGCTCCCCAAAGGGGGGCTCCACCCACTGCTCATGACAATAGCATGGATTCCAGTACATAGTAGAATACCTAGAAACGAGATGGCTGACAGAACAGCAAAACATGCTCTAAAAAATGAGGAGGTACATATTAAGATAACCTTAAATAGACAAGAATTCAAAAATGTGGTCATGAAGGAGGTTGCAAAGGAGTGGCAAGAACTATGGACTAAGGAAACAAAAGGATGAAGGTTCTATGATGTATGCTAAAAAATCAAAGATAGTACTATACTCCACAATCATGGTAGAAAAGAATGAAGCAGTAATTTTTAAAGTGTTAACAGGTCATTGTGCCTTAAATGGTAAGTTAAACTTATTAAAAAGACATAAAGACAGGCTGTGTAAAGTGCAAAGAAACTGTTGATCATGTTCTCTGGCACTGTTGGCAACATTCTATGCAAAGAAATTTTCTTTATAAAAAATTGAGTTGGCTTGAAATCAAAGATTTTTTCCCTAAAGGGACTAGTGAGAATGTCAGGGAAATGGAATAGTGCAAAAAAGGCCTTGCTGTGTTTTCTTAAGGATACTAGAGAGTGAATAGATTTAAAAAAAAAAAAAAACTTGGCCAATAATGAATGAAGAAAGTGGTGGCCATAGCCCCAGGTAATGAGGGTGCCGCACCAAAAACAACAAAGGAGACAGTGAAAAAGAAGGAAGCGAGGGTTAGAGGGCTGAGCTCCAGCCTGAAAGCCTGGGACTGGTGGCTTTGGGTAGTGCAGACTGGGAAAGAGGAAGAGCTATAGGTACGGCAGAAGAACCATGGCTGAGTATGAATTTTTATGTTATTGTTATGGACTTTATTTTGGGAACTCTAAGGATTGCTTGAACATTTTCTGTTATTAAACTAGCTCTAGGTTTAGGGTGCTGTGAGCCATAATGGAGACTATGTGTAGTTCTTTTAAGGGGTCCACAAGTGGGGGGCTAACAGGAGCAAAATGCCTGCAGTGCCACCCATGGCCACAAGGGGGCACATAGTACATCCCCAGAAAAATGAAATTCATCCCCTTAAGTCACTGCTGAAAAAGAACCAGACGAAATAAGTAAGAATGAGCTAGGGAAGGTCCCAGGCATTTAAATCTAGCAGCTGCTAACTTGAGCGCTTCAATTCTCTCAACCACCAGATGTTCTATAAGGCACACATTGCAGCAACCTGTTCTAGATAAAGGCATAGGGTTCCTTATCAGAAAAGAATCGTCATGACCTTCTTGCTAAAAATAGATGAAAATAGCAGAAGGCAGAACTAACTGCTTTAGTGGGGATTAACCCGGCTCTCTTTGTAAGGGTGGGGAGGTGGCTTTACTGCCCCGGAGCAGTTAGAGGCATTGGGTCCCCATGGGGTGTTTCAGCTCCACTCTTCTTTCAATTCAGGATTATGGATAAATCCCACAATTTAACCGTTAAACATTTATTACCTTTTCACACATTGTGTGGTTCATTAAAAACCCAATGAACATTACATCAGAGGAGCTGGAGGGTAAGAATGTTGTGTGAAATCCTATGGCATCCTAATAGATTAGAACAGTCCTTTTATAAACTAAGGTTGCCCCTTTAAATTGTAAGCAGTAGCGCACAACTTTTATATTTGGAATAGGAAAAACAGATATAGATAGATATGCTGCATGTATTATGCTTACATGTTGATCATCCACATCATGATCAGTCTCTGTCCCATTAATTGCAGGTTTTTCACATAGGCTATTATTAGATGAGCTGCTGTCACTCCTCTTATGTCCTAGATTTCTTGCACTGCTATCACTGATAGGCCGTGAAGAGACAAAAAGGCTGATATTATCGAAATCATCATCACAGAAACTGGTTTCTGCTACATCCTTCTGCACCTTGGCTGGATTGTAGGGCTTCAGGAAGGAGGAATACACATACCCTTTAAGAACTAGATATCAGATTAAAAAGAAAAGAAAAATTATTTCAAATATTTTTCAGTCACCTTTTTTTTACAAACTGTTGAGGTAAACAGATGGGCCCAGACTGAAAAGAAAATCAATAGCCAAAGGAAAGCTGTTATTGGGATATTTGTGCAAACGACTTACTTCCTGTGTCAACAAGCCACCTGCTTGTACTTCCAAAGGGATCCTTTTGCTCAGCAACAGCCACCAGCTCACCTTCATATAAATCAATATCAAATTCCTGTGTGGCATTGCATTTGCGCTTAGCTTGATATAGTGATTCTGTGCTGTATGTGGACAATAGCTTGGATCTCTGGATCTCTGTCTGACGTGGAGATTCAGGCTAAAAATGGGAAAAAAGAGACACACTATTAATTGGGAGCAGTGTATTTAAGACTTCTGGATTAACAGCTGGGTACAAAAGAAACTAATGCACACCCCATCTGATTGCAGCAATCTACATTTGAACAGGCAGAGCATGCAATTACATGCCTATCGGATAGTTAGGAGTATAATTTCCTAAACTGTGCCCTCAAACCTGTGAGTTTTGTGTGCGTTCACCTGTTCCACTAATGGCTGAAACTATAGTCACTGAAGGATAAAAAAAAACTTACTGGATGTTAACTGTCAGGTATTGGCTTATGCAGTGTTGTTGCAGCTGTGTTGGTCCCAGAATATTAGAGAAACGAGGTGGGTAGGGTAATATCTTTTATTGGACCAACTTCTGTTGGTGAGGGAGATAAGCTTTGAGCTTACACATAGCTGTTCTTCAGGTCTGGGAAATGTACTCAAAGTGTCACAGCTAAATACAAGGTGGAACAGATTGTATAAGTAGTTACCATATATTTCAAGGGACCATTCAAGGTGAAATGACTCATTAACACCCCTTCAAGTCATAGGAGGAAAAGAAAAAAAAGGTGGATGGGGGGTTAAGTGGGTTATAGATTGTAAACCATAAATCCAAGGTCTTTATTCTGTCCATCATTATTAGTATCTAGCAAATTTATTAATTTAAGCTTCCAGGCTCATCTTTCGAAGGTGTTGTGCGGGTTTCCTTTGAGAATGAAGATGGACAGGTCAGATACAGAGGGATCACTGTGTGAAAAGTGTTCACCCACTGTTTTTGTCTTTTATCATTTTTCTTTGTGAGTTCACTCAAGACCATAGTGAAATGAGACAGTCACTACTCTCTCAAATGAAATCACACAGAAAAATTATTAAAAGACAAAAACCTGTGGGTGAACCCTTTCACAAAGCGATCACAGACCTGAAGAAGAACTCTGTGTAAGCTCAAAAGCTTCTCTCTTTCACCAACTGAATTTGGTCCAAAAAGAGGTATTACCTAACTCACCTTGTCTCTCTGTATCAGTGCACTTACAATTCTCATGTAAAATGACTGAAAGCATTTTGAAGTAACCCAAAAATTGGCAGACGTGTACTGAAGTCATATAACCCATTACAAGGCAGGAGCCATATGACCAATAATCCCTGGACCGTGATATTATATGAAATGACTTTGCTATATAAAAGGCAAGGTATTAATTATTATTATATTAAGTGGGGCTCCTGCAGTTCTGTACGCTTCTGGAGTACTCTGTGTGCTAGGTATATCTGAATTCCATGGTAGATTTTTCAGCTCCTGCTCTAGCTATATAAAACCATCAAACCCACTCACAAAACTTCAACAAAATAAACATCACAAGATTAATATATGTGTGAGAATATTTAACAAGTGAAATAACTATAACTTGCATGCTTAGTCTTAGGCTGGGTCTAGACTACAGAGTTAGTGCCTGGGCTTAAATGCTTTATGTTGAACTAACTATGTCAGTGTCTTCGCCACACTACTGCCTTGCTCCCGCTGATGTAAGTGCCCTACTACTCCAACATAATAACTCCACCTCCACAAGAGGCGTAGGGCTAATGTCGGTGTAATTATGGCGACACAGAGTCTGTGTGGCAAATCAATGCCCAGGCCCCAGGAGAATAAAAAGATGATGCGTTTGACACACATTAAATTTTCATTGACAGAGGCATGATACTCACCTGGGTAGGGGCAGGTTTCTTCTTTTCAAAGCTCAGTTTTCTCTCAATAAATGTAGCACTGCTGTTTTCTTTTACAAAATTTAGATTGTGAAACTCTTCCATCACCTGATTTTGTAATTCACAGATACTTGAGGAAGACAGCTGTAAATACACAAGAAGATTAGATCTCATGTACATTACATAGGATAGGGAGGTAAGGAACAGTAGCTCTAATCTAGTGGATCAAGCACTAGGACTCATGAAATCTGAGTTATTATTTTGATTTCTGGTAGTGCCCACAAGGAGCTTGGCATCAGGCAGATATAAAAGAAGGTATGATCCCAGCCTCAAAGAGCTTAAAATCTTTGCTGTTTAGGGCTTGTCTATACACAGAAGTGTCATCAGTTTAACTTAAATCAGTTTAAAAACCAGTATCTATTTAACTCAATATGATTTAAACTGGTCATGTCAGTTTAACTTGCCACTGTGGTGTTGGATCTGTGGATTTGGCTCAGGTCCATGCCTAATTTTAAACATGATGTAAACAGCAAAACTCAAAAGTGATAATGGGAAAATCCCCAGTGAAAACAATGCCTGGTATAAGCAGCTTCCCCAAAACATAAAGCCCTCTTTAATGATATAGGGCTTGTCTACAGAAGGAAGTTGCACAAGGGTAGCTAAAAGTGTAAATTTATACTGATGTATTTAAACTGCTGTGGAAGGCTTATTTTGGTTTAATTAAATCTGTTTTCTAATTGACTTAAGCTAAATGGAATACGCCACTCTTGTAATGAACTGTGTGTGTCCACACTGTCTTTTGCACTGGTTTGTTATATCAATGTAAAAGTCAATTCAAGTTATACTGGTGAAAATTCCTCATGTAGGAAAAGCCCTCACTTTCCCCTTAAATTGCAAAGCTCTGTGCTGAACCCTTGCATGGATTCTCACTTCTAGCTTGACAGGGAGTGGGAAATAGCCTGATCCTCCCCTGGAAGGAGTGCAGTACAGCACCCAACAGTAACCTCTATGGCTTACTAAGGAGTGGGGTGGAATCTTGTCCAGATGTCAGCCAGGAGAACATGGCTTCTTCAGAGTGTGGGGGGTTGGAACTGTGGGGACAACCTTCAGACTCTCTTAGTCAAAGAGAGGACTCATCTCTGCTGGGGGGGAAATACAACAAAACTGTAGCATTGTTTGATATTCACCCCAAGTCAGTCATTATATTTAGATGGAGTGTTGGATCCATATCTTAGAGTTATGATTAATGCTGGTGTATGAATAGAATGTTATGCAAACCAATACACTTCCATGCAGCTCAGTAGGCACTGTCTAAATACACCTCAAAATATTAAAAGTGTTGATGTAGCTCATATTGTAGCCGAACAAGAAAGCGGTTCCTTACTCTGAAGGAGGTGTCTGCAGTAGGCTTTTGTGACAACAGCATTGCCCTACCATTGCTAACACGCCCCAGCTCCACCAGCATTAGCAGTGGTGGGAGCACACGTGTAGAAGGGATTCCAGTGGCTGCTGGCATTCTTCCTAGTGGGTTGTCTGACACTGCTCAGGGCAGCGGTAAATAATACTGGGGTTAAAATGCTAGCAACTGCTGACTCCTGCCATTGCTACTTCCAGAGGAACAGCAGCAGCAACAACACCACTGGCGTCATTCTTGGCAAAAAAAAAAAAAGTTCAAAGCAGACAAGGGTCAAGGACATGAAATGTGAAAAAATATCCACTGTGATCACCAGAACAGACAGTGGTGGGGGGGTTGATGTATGTGGATTTTTAAGTACCTCTGGCCAAATACCATACACACACATGCACACAGACAGTCTGCTCACCGGAACAGGCACCACAATGGTCGAATATGACTGAAATGCTGAGGACATTGTGTCCCTGAGGAGAGTGATGAAGCAATGCAGACAGTTCATCACAATCTTCTTGGCCGTCCTGTTGAACACCTGAAGTTCCTCCACGAGCTGTGCATTGAGAGCCTCATAGTCCTTCTTTGTCAGATCCAGTTCATCTCCTGCTGACCTTTCAAGGCAGCCATTGTAATCCAGCAACTTGTCATAACGCTTCTGGATAAGCTCCTGGGGGCCTGAAAACAAGGCTTGTAGAGCTGAGAGAGGGGTCAAAACCAGCTTTTCCAATTGATCCACCTGGGAAGGGGAAAACAAAGCAAAAAATCAGTCCAACAGATAATACTTCATTCTCCCATTTGTAGCACTTACAATTGTGTTCTAATGTTAAAAACAAAGCAAAAGTAATAATACTGCATTCACCCATTTGTAGCCATTGCTTTCCAACAGTAACTAATTAAGCCTGACAGCACCCCTATCAAACAGCCGAGTAACAATTCTAACTGCACAGGGCGTTGTTATTATCCTCATGGGGAAACTGAGACACAGACAAATTAAATGGGCACACAAAGGATGAGTGTTAGAGCTGGGATCAGAAAGCAGGAATTCCTGCCTCCAGTCACCTGTGCTAGCCACGGGTATTAATATTGTGAAGCTTCATTGGGACTGGGACCTTTAAACTGGGATGCGAAGGACCATCCGAGGCAAGAGGCAGTGCAGTTTCAATTAAACGGCAGTCTTTCCCACTGAATAAAATAAAGGGACAACCACTTTCCTGGGGATAACTCTAATATCCTGATGATGCAGTATAAATGCCTATACAGACAGATAGAAAGATTTGATTTGATTAAAATGTGGTATGCTTTCTTGTAAGGTTTCCTTTAGTTTACTGAAAGTGAGTCATACATTCACAGTGCTGGAGGCTAAATAACCCCCCCCCCAAAAAAAAAAAAAAAACATGCCTATGGGTGTCTGGATGGCTCAAGGGATTAGTATCAGGCTTAAAGATCATTTCACCTATAAGTCATTGGTTCATATCCAGCACAGACTGCTAGTGACTGAAACTCATTGCCATCTAAAGGCTGCTGGATAGTCTTGTGAAATGAATTGCTGGACTCAGTGCACTAACAAGAAAGAAGGCTCCTGCATAACAAAAACCATGGCTGCAAGAGGCTGTATGTCCATCGTCCCCAGGAGTGGTCCCTCAAAGTGAGGACTGATGTACAGTGGTAGTTTCACATTGGTACTGCCTTTGATATATAATTGTTCTGTGGAGAAAGCTTTCCATGACAAATGCTTAGGTAAGCAATTGTTTAGCACCTTAAACAATTGTTTATTGGAACTGTTGGTTCTGGAGCACAGAAAAGGAGAGGCTATTCTTGATTTGGCCTTAACTAAGAGGGCTAGGGAGATGATTCAGTATTGACAAATGCAAGGTAATGCACCTGGAAAGAAATAATTTAAACTATTCATCCCCATAGCTGGGTTCTCAACTATAAGTACTCAGGAAAAAAACATGAAACAGTACAATGATAATCTGTGCTCCTGGTGAAATGATGGTCAAAAGTGCAAACAAAATGTTAGGATGTATAACAAATTGGATTGAAAATATTGTAATTCCATCATATAAATCAGTGATATGCCCTTGCTTGGTATACTGCATTCAGTTCTGGTCAGACTACCTCAGAAATAGATATAACAGTAATAGAAGGGGTCAGAGACAGGCAACAAAAATGATTACAGGCATAGAAAAACTTCCATATAAGGAGACATTAAAAAGACTAGGACTGTTCTCAAAGGAGATGAATAAAAGAGAACATGATTCAGGTATACAAAATAATGAATGGGATTGAGAAGGTAAATCAGGCACTTCTATTTACCTAGTCTCACAATATAAAAGCAAGGGGCTATTTAAACTGAAAGGCAGCAGTTTCAAACTCATAAAAGGAAATACCCTTTTACCTAATGCATAATTAATCCCTGGAACATATTGTTCTAGATATCCTTGTTGCCAAACTCCTACTAGGATTAAAAGGAGAATAGATCTGTATGGATATTGTAAACATTCACAGTTATAGTAGATAGAATAAAAAAAATTTAGAAGGGATATGCACCTTCATGCTTCAGGTCATGAGCCCAACTTCTAACCTACAGAGGTTAGACAGAAACTTCCCCTTTGCACAGGTTATGCCATAATTGTCCACTGAGAAGATTCGTGTGCCTTCTTCTGAAACATCTCACACCAGCCACTATTGCAAAACCAACTGCACTCAGTGGACCATTGTGATGGGCCAGAATGGCGATTCCTGTGTTCCTTTCTTCACTATATTCATTTTATTTATTTTTTAAAATATACTTTTAAATGATGCAATTATTTTAAATGGTGGAATTAGAAAGGAAATAGAATTGCCGTTACAGAGCCAGTTTTGGTGGTTTGGTTTTGGCATGGAACAACTTATCTTTTAGGAAAAAAATATAACTAGTAGTCCTTTCATTGGTTGGGATGGAGTGATCTGTCACTGAGTGTATATGCTGTTAGTACGGGGACTCCATTTTGAGTTAGGTGGAGGGAACTGGAGGGCTTTTTGGAGTTTAGAGGGGTAAGAGTAAGGAGATATAAAATTTGCCCCTGGCTTGAAAGTGTTAGTTTAGCTTGAGAGCCTGGTTCAGGCAGAAGTTTTCCCTACCTCGAAAGATGTACTCCAGCCTGTATTGCCAATCCCAGGAATTCAAAAATCACAAGTCAGACCGCAAAAATCATGAGATTTAAAAATTATATGTATACTGGGTTCTGTTTTATTTGCCTTCTGTTTTATTTTTTTTTAAATGTTAGAGCTCACGTTTTCCATCTTTTTCTCTGCAACCACCAGAGATAGAAATGTACATAAGAAAAGTAAAGAAAAGCTGCAATTCCCACACATTCATATGATTCCAGGAGCTGGGGCTTTAAGTAAACACCAGATATCATAAGACTCATGATAAAATTGTGTGAATTGGCAACACTGCAAGTTTAAGCAGAGGCCTGATCCAGCTTACGTTGTACTTAAACTAACAGGAATTTTTGTAACTTAAATTATTTTATTTCCTACAGAAACTTAACTGAAAAGTTATATTTTTCTCAGTATTTTTAATGGAGTCCTACATTTTTCTGCTCTTTTCCCTTCACTGTATTTGTATGTATGACCCACAGCTCATACATGTTGACAGCTGTGTGATATTGGCATGTTTCATGAACTTACAAATCCTTCACAGGGGTTTCCAATGTTATTCAGCATTTTTGAACAGCCATTGTCTTCATCATCTTTGTTGTGTAAAATACCTTGTAGTTCAGTTATATTCTGTGCAGCTAGAAGCATGGAATCCTAGAAAGGAAAAAGGTGGGAAAATTAAAATAGATTGATAATTTGCTGTAGTACAGTATACTTGTTCATGCAAACCCTGCAATAATATTCACTGAATTGTAGGCCTTTTCATTTCTTACATCTCTTTGGTTATCTAGACCATCCCTTACCAGTGTAAGATTGTTTCCTATGATATATTATCCCATGTTTTATCCAGTTTTGTTGTACATTTCTCAAGGAACAAGGTTATCACCGTTCAATTTAGCAGATTATTCCACACCATTAGGGCTTACTCAGAAAATGTGAAATTCACCTTTGTTCATTTCTGCTGCATTTTGAGTCATATACATGTGTGCAGGGCCATTTAGGGTTTGGTATTACATGACACTGTGAGAAGTGTGTGTTAAACTGCTCACATATATGTTTTATGTGTGCTTAGCTCATATTGATGTGGGTGTATGGTATACCCACCTGTAGATGTTGTAGAGAGAATGAAATATTCTTCACACAAAATTTCACAGTCTTTTCTAAACTTCTAAATAGCTTTTCCTCCTTATTAAAGGTCTGGTCTTTCACCTGAAATAGATGTTTACATGATGGTTAGGGCAGCAGTGAACTAATGAAATGAGTGGACAGAGATCTGCTAGAAAAAATCTAAAGAAAAGCCCATGAATTCCTCTCTGTGAAGCTGGATCACTGTACTGCAGTAACTCTTCCAAACCCACTTAAAATTATCAGGTCTAAAGAGAGGAAACAGCAAGGATACTGGAATGTGTATGATAAAGATACTGATTTTTGCAGCGCATTAAGGTAGCATGAAGTTATTTAATTGTAGGCACATCTATGTTTATCAGAGACTCCCTCCTTTTTTATGTTTACACAATTTGGGCAAGAAATGATAAGTAAAAACATAAGTCTTTTCACATCATAGCCATGCTTCCTCCAGTGCTCCCTAATGCAGATGTGGGCAACTGCCTGTGCAGAAATTTTGTTGCTATTATTTCTGTAGCACTGTGCAGCCCTGTATATGTTACAGTCCCATTATCTCTAAAGGGGTTATTTTATTTCTTTATGGTATATAAAGAAAGTCTGGGTTTTTTTTAAATTCTTCCTTTCTGCTTGCTTTTTACCTTAGAAATATGAGAACTGTCAAGTCTAGTCTTCACTGCTTTCACTGTCAGAGTCATTGAAAGACTCAGAGATGTGCGTCATGAGTTTTCTCAGCTTCCAATTATAGGAGAGGGAACGCTGAATCTTTAACAAAGGCATCTTTTTTCCAAAGTGATTCTCAAGTTTTTAGAATTCAAAAAGTGTTAACAAAAACAAATAGTAAATAGGAAGTTCTAACAGACTGAATAAAAATAATTTCCCCTCTCAGTCGATTTCACTGTATGGTTATCTCTGATATCATAATCCTATTAATCCTCCAGTCTGCCATGGAGCCTTTTAGGAAAAACAGAAGTAAATCTGAATTTCTAGTGTAAAAAAAAATGGGAAGTGGGGGTGGGGGATGGGGAGGGAGAAATGTCTCCTCAAAAAGAAAGAAAACAGAAAAAAGGCACAAGGCTGCAGGTAACCTTTCAAAGGGCAAATGTTCTTGTATAAGCAATCATAGTAAAGTATACAGGGTAAAATGTTCAAAAGCAACTAATTCATTTAGGAGGTTAAGTCCCATTGAGTTTCATTGAGACACAATGTCCTAAGCACCCAAGATACTTTTGAAAATGGGGCTTGAGTGCAAAGAATTCAAACACTTCTTTATAGTTTCATTGCCCTAATTAAATTATTGTGATAACATTTTCAAAGGCACCTAAGTCACTTAGGAGCCTAAGTCTCAGTGAAAGTCAATGGGACTTAGCCTCCTAAATGGCTTAGGTGCTTCTGAAATTTTTTTCCAGTAAACCAATAAGTATTTAATTAGGGCAATGGAACAATAAAGTAGTGTTTTAATTCTTTGCATTCAACACACTGCAGCAGATTTATTTTAAAAAATGTGTAGTCATCTATTCATTTTGACAGTCAAAGGTTTTTATGTTTTACTTCTTTATGGTATATAAAGAAAGTCTGTAGGGGAAAACTCATTGCCCATACTAATCAGCATACAAGTCTTGTTTGGTGGTCTTGGTGTACTAGGGCCTGAATGATGCTGAATAAAATGCACAGAAAATGCCCTCTGTAGCTATCCCGCACCTACAATATCTTCTACAAACCCATCTGTTGAGCACTGACCTCCATATTCATTTTGGTGAGAACTGCTGACCAGTATCTCTGTGCTGCAGGTCAGAGATTTGTAGAAAAGGCTAGATCCAAAAGAAAAGATGGAGGACACATTGAGAGGTTTTCCTTTCAATCTAGGGTCATAGCATCTTTTCTTCTTTGATGTGGCACATGGGAAATTACATGATAAATACCGTAAAACAAGTGACATTATGAAGTCCTCAATGCAAATTTGCAAATGGCTGACTAAGTACCTGAGGCTCTCCCCCCGTCAGAATTTTCAGATGGCTAGTAACCCTCTTGGATTTCTTGCTAATGGAGTGAATATTCAGTTTGGAAAACTTCTCTTTAAGAGATTCTTCTTCATCATTCTTCTTATACTTCAACACTGCAGAGAGAGAATTTCACAACACTAATAATCTAAATTCATTGGGCTCTAACACAGCTCTGCACTCTAATATAAGACCATTTGAGACAAGAGACTTTGATGTCCCTTGTTGTAATCTTGTGTGAAACTGCTGGAAAGAGGTAGTAAAGTTAAGGCTTAAATACGGCAGGTCTTTAAAAATACCTTTATTATTTATTAATTATTATTAGTGTTAGCAGTAGCATCACTGACGTTAGTATAATGTATTATATGCAATACTGTACTATATTCATTTTCACATTTTTGAAGTTTACATCCCTAGTGATCCAACCTGGATGTTTGTTTTTAAGTTTGAGACTACAATGCAGTCTATACACCAGTTATGTATCTCAAAACCCAGCATGTTTTGTAGCCCAGATAAAGCCAGAAAACAATATCATAATTGGTAACATAATTGGAGCTGAAACCATCTCCCATAATCACCAGCCAAAATCTACAATTGTGAATACAATTAATAGGAGAAAGAAATATACCATCTCTGTTTCCTACCTAAATCTTTCCTTCTTTTAAGTTCATTGATGTTCACATTAATGTCTTTCACAGCAGCAAAGGCATCTTGCAGTGCCTTGTGGTCAGGGTGGGAAGCAGGAGTTGAATTCAAAAGCTCGCACAGTAACAATGGGTATTTCATCACACGCTGTATTGGTTTGATCATCAGGGATCCCATGTCCATTAAATTCGGTTTTCCTCTATTATTTACACGAAACAAACAGAACTGTCATGTAAAATGGCAACCCTTAGAAGAAAAAATGCATAGTCCTATCTAGTCAGTGAAGTTATTACCTTTTTAAACCTACAGTTGAGTTTTTAATTACCGAAGATGTCAAAACTGGGGCCTAGTTTTACATTCAGTGACACAGGTGCAATTCCCATTTAAATTGAAAGATCAGGAGACACATTCAGTGGGGAGTCTGGGTTGGGGTAAATTGAAAACCTTTTCTGGCTTCCTCATTATGAAAGTTATACCAGCTTACACTTTCTTAGACTCACATCTACTCACTAACATATAATTTCTACGTAACCTCTGAATTTGGCCCACTGAGGCTAAAGGAGTCTGTATGGTACGCTTTACACACCAAGGAGCTGGGAGAGAGGGATGCAGTAGGAAAAATAACTAACATTTAAGTATTAAAGTAGACATATTACACCTCATTTTGGCACCTCAATGTGAAAGTGACATTAGTTCAAAGTTCCTTATTTACACCCACTATTGTGTACCTTACACCACGGAGCTTGCCTCTGTAACCATAGTCCTTTGTTATGCTTTCTGCTGCAGTAGTGATAAGGTCGATTCTAGTAGCTGTGGTTGCTGATTGGTGGATTACAGCTAGTGATGGGCGAATTTGAAAAGGATTCAAAATTTGGTCTGGATTCTCCAGTTTGGATGTTTACCCCAGGCTTATCCAAGCCATCTGGATCTCTTGACCCCATTCCTATCATGCTGTGACTCCCTCCTTTCCCACACAAGCCATCCCACCAAGTGGCAAACATTCTAAAGCCCTGCTCCCACCTCTTTCTGCAGGTTCTTTTATGGAAAGATATTGGGGTAATTTGCTTCCTCTGCAGCACATGGGTAAAAAGGGCCTGTTTGCCTCTTCACTCATGACAGTGTTTCCAAGGGGAAAGAGAAGGAAAGAAATTTCTGGACTGGGAAACTGCGACAACCCCATGTTGGTAGCAATCATGTATAAACTGCTGGGACCTTCTTGTAGGTCTGCACTTTAAAGGAGGGAGGGAGCTATTGATAATAGTCTGAAGAAGACAGGATCCCTGGCTGTAATGTAGCTTTTTATGACAGAAACACAGAGCAGTGCTTCCATTACATCCTAAAGAAAGAATTTCTGGAAGGAAAAAAGTTCTATGAGATTAACTATGTGAGATTTAATGAGAGGTGAGCCAGAATGTTTGAGCATGGGAAGGGACTGGGTTAATGGAAAATAAAGGGAACGTAGAGGGAATACCCACTGAATATTGCCAACTGCCAACTGGAGCACTATTGACTAATTAAGTAATGATTTGGATGCTTTGGAAAAGAGGCATCTGCATATTTAAGCCATCTCTCACACGCAGGCACTCAGTATAAAAAGTCCTGCATGAAAAAAGGCGTTTTAACAGTAAATGCTTTTTAAAGCCTCTTGATGTCCCCAAACCTTTTCATCATTTCTCTTTTCTCTTCCTTCTCCCCATCTATTCTGCATCAAATATAAAGCTGTTTTCCCTTCTTTTAGCTTCTGGCAGCAGGAATAAAAAATAATCTTAAATTGTTATTGTTTTCCCTGAAAAGCTCCATGAATGCAAATCTTTTAAAAGCTGCCTCATGAATGGAAATCTTCAAGTGTCTTCTCTCCATACAGTTGCACTTTGGACAGCCGCCCAAGTGATAAACAGCCCTCTGTTCACATATCTGCATGACACAGTCTAGCAATATGGTTTGAAAGATAGTAGGTTTGTTATGAGATGATGACTCCCTGCGGCACAAAATGCCACAAAGTTCAACTCATCTAATTCTACTCAGTAAGATTATTTTATGATAACTACTCTCCCTCGATTAGTCCTATTTCTAATACACCCCTTTAGAATACACTGCAGCCAATGAGAACACTGCATTGCCACACAATTTAAACAGATGTGTAATGACTTGTGACATCTTCTGTGCAGAAAATTAAGCTGATAATTCATTTGTAATGCCACTACAGCCACCCAGTCTTATCATGAATTTAGCAAGTAGTTTAGTGCCATGAGTAGCTGCAGTAATCTCATTGCAAATCATCGCTGTTGTTTTGCAGTCATGTAAACATAGCTGGCTTAAATGCATCAGGTTCCACTGCACAACCCTCCGCATTGCATGCAACAAAATAAAGTCACGGATGGGGTGGGGGCATGGATACGTACGTCTAAATAGTCGTGGTGTCAATCTATGAAAAATATACTATTCAATTTTAAGTCTGGCATGCTCTCTTTATGAAATATATAATTCTTTTGTGGAACACACTGGCAGAAAATGTGTTAAGGTGGAGTTGGGGTCACATTAAGTTTGACAGTTTTTATTGCTGTGCGTGTTTGTCATAACTTGTAATGTTACTTAAACATTATTTTTGTGTGTGCAAATTCACTGTTTCACAAAATCTACAAGGCAAATAAATCACTATGGCCCATATTCTGCTGTCACTTACACCCATGCAACACTAGTGAACTCAGTGAGGTTGTACAGGTATAAGTGAGGGCAGAATTCGGTTATATTTGATTGTCCAGCTGGAGTAACCCATCCAACTGATGGCGAAGTGGAGAATGCTTTAATACTGAAGATTATGTTTTTCCCTGTTATACTACAGTGAAAAGCAATCTGTAGCCTCACTGTTCCAGTGACCTCAGAGATGCTTGGGGTAAACACCAGTGTACTTTCTAAATCAGGATAAACCAGCTGTGTAGAGCAGGAATGGAAGAAGAAGCAATGGATCCCATTGAGACAATCCTTCTTTTTATAGGCTCCCAGACTTTAAGGCCAGAAGGGATCATCTAGTCTGATCTCCTGCACATTGCAGGCCACAGAACCTCCTTCAAATTGCTACAAGGTAAGGGCTCAGTGGGTAACCACAGTCCTGAGGAAGGGATGGCATGACACTGTAACACCCCAGGAGAAGGTATTTGCAGTGCTCCCTGCACATACTACAATATTCCTTAGCATTCCTAAGCACCTGGACTATGATTATGTCTGGTCCTTATGCAGGAGAATGGCTCCTTGCACCTGTCACAAGTACAACCACACAAGCACCAGGCACAGTTTGGCAACTCAGAGGTAACTGCTTATGAATCCTTGATCAATTTAAACTCAGTGAGAAACTCACAATTTAGTGTTTCTACGGGACATTCTTTGAGGGATATAAGTGCATGTTAATATATGATAGTGCAGTGCAAGTCAGTGTGGCCAGTTCACACTATAAACACACACACTCACACTTTCAACTATTTGCTTTTTTTATTTCATAACTGTAGCCTTAACTTAGAATTTCCTGGCTTTCAAGTGTTCCTTCCCCACCCCGATAAGGTCTTTAAAACAGCAATTTTAGCAGAGCAATATAACTTTACCTCTTCTCTATCAGAATTAGTATTTTTGCCTAGGATTGTAAATTTTGTTTTCAGTTCAAGCACTTTCTTCTCCCACTCCTCTCCCAAGATATCTTCAGAATTGTCCCATTTTGATGGCCCTGGGCTTGTGGGTCTTCCAAAACTACAGTCTAGGAATGTACCCTTCTTTATTGCCTTATTTAAGGCAGGAGAGACAGTCACTAGCTCAGAAAGAATTTTTATTCTGAGAAGAGTCTAGAGGGGTTTTGAATCCAGAGCTCAAATCTCTATCACCTGGGTCATTGCTGTGCTAGTGTAGGATTTCAAAGGACAGCACTGTTGTTGGTTTATTTGAGAAGCATGCTTTAGAATCACAGAAATACATCTGTTCTGAAGGGAGACGATAAAATAAAGGGCTCTGGAAGGATTGGGAACCAGATTAAGTAGCTTCATAAACCAGTTTTGAAAAATACTGCAAAGCAGGTGCAGTAGTAATTAGAAATCCAGATAGATTAGGAAAAATTAAAAGTCAAAGACTTTTTCACCAATGTCTAGGAGAAATCTAATTTCTGTTGCTGCACAGGATTACCTGGTACTAAAATGATGCTCTTGTTCTGAACATTTCCATACGTGCAATTTTAAACATTTTTAACATCTGGAGATAATTTAGATTCTTTTTTCTAAAAAACAACAAAAAAGTTGGCATGATACTTACTCTTCCTCATATATCTTTCTGCAAAAGGAGAAAAACAAAACAAGTATTAGCTTCCTCCTAAGAAAAAATATATACAGACTATGGGCGAAATTCACTAATGTGTTCAGTGACACAAAGCAACTGTAATTGGCCAGTTGAGCTAGGTACTTCACAAAGCAGCCAGTGGATACCAGTGAATCTGGCCCCACATCTTCTTGAAAATACAGCCCTTAATGGGTAAGGACTTTAATAAACCAGGATTTGGTGATAAAACTCAACCATCTCATAGATAGTTTATATAAGGGAGTTGCTGTACTGTGCTAGCAGTAATTAATGCTTAAGTCCTAGCTACAAAATCACTAATCAATAAAAGAAAGAGTGTAAATTCTTGGGCTCTATATATGTCCACTCTATTCTTTTTAAATAGAAATAAAATTTTAAAGAATGAAAGATGGACGGTGTATTTCAGTGTTTTTTAATATAAGTTCCCTTGTATTTTTATTAGGATTCCCTTTTTTTTTTTTTCAGTTAAAGATTTACTTCCTGAAAGACTCTTTTTGTAGATTAACTTTCAAAAGCAGTCAACAGATGTGTATATACTATGAATTTATACACCAAAAATATGCAGGGATATGTGCTAATGTTTTGGAAACAAACACACATAGATACATTAACATGGGATATTTTATTAAAGGTATGATTTAACATACAGAAGAAGTTTGGCCATTGGACAGGATGGTATGTTTAGTGAAACAACACATTAGAATCAGAAATTCAGCATCTCTTCATACCTGACTTCTCTGTTGCCCAGTGCTGAGCAATATTCCCTCCCAACATCATCACCCACTGCGGTCTGGCTGTCCACCACAAAGCCCCCTCAACTACAGCTGACTAACTGAGCATCAGGAAGCTGATACAGTAGTGCTGCAATGTTCCTGCAATGATAGCTTTGGGAGAGCTCTCTTTGGTAACCAAGATGCTTCTGACTAAAAGTAAAGCAGGTGATCACCAGCAACATTTAATGTATACAAAATTAATTTCATAGGCTAAGCTAATGCACAATATCACTACTGGATTATAAGATTCTACAGAATTTACTAATGCTGATGTCTCCAAGGCATGACCTACAATTTGGATGGAATTTCTGGCATGTTGGAACTCCTCTGCAATCAGCATGCGGCGTAAGAGACTGGACAAGGGTAATTAAATACAGTGTGCCTGCACACGTGTGCAGAGTACAAACCTCACAACAGTCCTAATATGGAAGCCTTTTAATACTGTACGATACAGCTCAGCTGAGAAGCAGCAGCTCCGCCCCTTAATCATTTGGATCCAGTTTCAGTATTTTTTTTAAATTTAGCAATTCTTTGCTCAAACAAAAATGTCTTTGTTTTTAAGAAGTGAAATTTTGCAAGAATAACAGTTGTGGGCACCTAATGTGTTATGCTGAATGGAGGAAAGGAGTCTAAGCCTTATTTAGTAGGAACTCTAGTTAATTCCCCCTTTTGAGCCATACTCTCTACAGGATAGTTACAGATTCAGATGAATACAGCTATACATTTTGATTGTGTACTTTCAACTCTTTTTTTACTAACATTTCTGACACTTGCTGAAGTGGATATAAATGTTCTGCTTGCTACCTTTAGTCACTGTAAACAAAACCAAGGAAGAGAAAAAGCAAAACCCACAATGCAATACACATAGTGATTTTTTTTCTATTAGTTCCTGAAAAAAGATTAAGGGTTAACCAGGAAAGAACAGAGTGGGGGAAAAAGGCATCATAGTGATATAGTTTAGAGCCACTTCTAGCTATGAAAAGCTTAGCAAAGCTCTGAATTGGGGAATCCAGTAACTAGATGCATTATGGTGGTTTCCTCCCACAGAAGCATCCTGCAATGGCCAGGATCAGAGATAGGCCATTGGACTAGATGGCACAATAGAGACGGAAAGTGAATTTGGGGGTTGGGATCGAGGTGCTCTACATCAAGAGATGACACAGATTCACATGGCTAGGTTTAGGATTAAGTCACATTATCCTGTTCCATGCCAACTCTGAATAGAACTTCTCTAAAGAACTGGAAATTGAAGCTGTGGAACTGAGCAAATTCACTTGCCATTCAGACAGTCACAGCATGTCTTAACTGTGAATTCTAACACCCACAACACAAAGTAGCTAATAGTGCGGTCACGTCTAATCCCTGTAGCCTGAGAAAGCTGTAGGGAGACAGAAGCACGAGTATGTTGTCCGAGAAAGCAAATAGCTACAATCACATGACATTTTAATTCCAGTGACGTTATTCTGTGCACACACATTTGACAGAATTACAGCAGATGGGGGAGTGTGTGACAGATCTTTGGGGGGCTTGGGCAAGGTTCTCTCAACACCGTTTATGATACTGCATTTCTCTGCCAGTATGGGCACTGATGCTAAGGGAAGAGAAACCTTCCTTGTGTTATTTTTGGCCATCCTAGAGAGAAAGAAATCTAATCATGGCCCCTGGCTTGTCATCTTTTCATGAAAGCAGCATAAGCCAGAGCTCCCAGCAAGCCTCATAAAACTCCGGATTTACAGGGGACCTTTCATCTACATCCATTTAAAATGTTCCCTGCTAGGCAGCTGACTATGGACGGAAATCATCATTTGAAAAGATCTTACTTTAAGGACTGTACACAGTGTTTTAAATGCTGTTTCAGTTCTTCATCCTTTTCATAGGATTCAAGCATGGCGTGCGCATCGTCGTGGTGGTAGCAGTAGATTTTATATGTGTCTTCTAGTGGGCCTTTAATCTGCAAGAACACTTCCCCTGTTAAAGAGAAAAACAAAGCATGTCAAGCCAGACAGCAGCATCTCAGAAGGCGTTTTCCACAACATTAGTCATGAGCTAAAAAGGCTGGTTTCCACTTTACTCTCCTTAGAAGCTACCTTGTGTGTGTATGTGCATTATTTATCATATGCCTTTCTCAGTTGCTCATCTTTGTCATAGCTGGGCACCATTATAACAGTTTGAAAGAACAAAAATTCCCTCAGGGAAAGGTATGAAATGCTCTCTTCCTCCCCCGCTTCCCCCACTCCCCCCAACGTGCCCAATCCCCATCAGTTTACAAGTAAACCAGACTGGGTGGTTTAGCTCTTAAAGGAAGAATGGTGGTGTGTGTGGGCGTCAGGGGGAAGGAACGTAAGCATGCTAATTTTCTTTTTGATGCCTTTTCAGCTGCATATAAACCTAAATGGGTCATAACAGGAATAATGACTCCAGCCTCCCGTTAGTCTATTTGTTTTTCTCTTTTGATTTGTTCTGCAGAATACTGAAGTAACAACAGTTGAGGCCCAGGATAGAGTTTTTCTTCACATCACTGAGAACCAAAGAAATACTGTGGACTGGAGTCATTATTATATACCATTTAGGTTTACATGCAACCAAAATGGAAAAAGATAAAGGAACATGCTTACATACCCTTCCCTGCACACTCCACACCCTACACTATTATACCCTTAAGAATTATATTTGGGATTTTCAAATGTGCTTCCATCTCCTAGTGAATATAAATTGGATTTGTGTGCCTAACTCCCTCAGCCTGCACCCCCACCATAAACCTCCTAGCTTGGTTTCCTTGTTAGAAAGAGACAGTAAGCTGAGTACATCTGTTTTCCTGAGTGGCTTTATTGTTTGTAATTCTAACCCTAAGTAATGGTGCCAGGATCAACAGCAAGATGTACCTTATAATGCACATAATAAATAATAATTATAATGTGAACTACTGTATTGGGCATTTATAGAAAAATTACACCTGTGTGGCAACCAGTCAGATTCTTCTCCTTTTATAAACAAGAAGGTTCCATTGGAGTTACAGTAATAATGACTAAAGTTAAAAGCAGAATGATACATTAATTGGGATCCATCGCCCCATTCACAGGTCAAGCACAGTGCTGTCAAGTGCAGTGTATGTGTTGCCTTTCAGCCTGACCACTGCATTCCGTCTCATAATTCATTGTATGAACCACTCTGTCTTGAAGTGAAAGTGATTCCGTTTCCACAGTAACAACAACTCTGTTTTCTTCCTCATAGCAGAGAAGGTTAACTGGGCTGTCTAATATGTGTTGGTTTTAAGGTGTGAATAGGGAAAGAACAATGACTGAGATAAGACCACCAAAGTTCATTTCACTTAGTGTAGGACCATAAATCAGAAATCTACCAGAATCCTGTAGGCCAGTGGTTCCCAGACTTGTTCCGCCGCTTGTGCAGGGAAAGCCCCTGCCGAGCCAGGCCGGTTTGTATACCTGCCACATCCGCAGGTTCGGCTGATCGCGGCTCCCACTGGTTGTGGTTCGCTGCTCCAGGCCAATAGGGGCTGCTGGAAGAGGGGGCCAGTACATCCCTCGGCCCACGCCGCTTCCAGCAGCTCCCATTGGCCTGGAGCAGCGAACCGCAGCCAGTGGGAGCCGCGATTGGCCGAACCTCCAGACGCGGCAGGTAAACAAACCAGCCCGGCCCGGCAGGGGCTTTCCCTGCACAAGCGGCAGAATAAGTTTGGGAACCACTGCTGTAGGCAAAGGTACTTACATCATCTCTGTTCTGTATCCTCTGTGATAAATGCTTATTCCAACATTCATTGCAGACTGACTTTCCTATTAACCCTGTATAGACCATTATTATCCAGCAGTGCAAGGAAAACCATATAAACATTCACTGGGTCCTGTTCCCTTAGTTCTGATTTGGGCTGGTCTATACTATGGGGGGGATCGATCTAAGTTTCGTAACTTCAGCTGTGTTATTCACGTGCTGAACACTCGCAGACAAGCCTTGAGATGCTGACTATTCAATTTCTACTGACTTCAATAGGAGCTGCGAGTGTTCAGCACAACCTTTAGTGTATTAGCCTCTGATAAGAGCAACAGTTTTGTTGTCTGCACCACAAATGCCAAATACAGGCTCACAGTTCATCTCAGCAAATTCCCAAATATGACCAAAAGTGTTACTCACTTCCACAAAATAAATGAGCTCCACAAAATCTGTGCATTAGTACAGTGTGCCACTATGCCAGATTAATTAATTGGAGTTTATGTTGTTGCTAAACAAGAGATTATGTACTGATTTGACTCAAATGATAGATGTATTTCCTAAGTCTAAAGTTCTTCTCTGTCTCGACCATATGAACTGAAGCAACCAACACAGACATAGGTAAATTATTATGGCAGCTTCCAGTATACTCTGTCTCAGAGTTGGGCAAACTATGGCCCATGGGCCACAACCAGCTCGCGGGACCCTCCTGCCCGGCCCCTGAGCTCCTGGCCCAGGAGGCTAGTCCCTGCCCCTCCCCTGCAGCCTCAGCTCACTGCGCTGCCGGCACAATGCTCTGGGTGGCAGGGCTGCAGAGCCGCAGCTGCCTGTCCTGGCAGTCTGGGCGATGCGGCTGTAGCGTCGCCAGCCACCGGTGCTCCAGGCAGCGTGGTAAGGGGGCAGGGAGCAAGGGGCGTTGGATAGAGGGCAGCGAAGTTCGGGGATGTGGTCAGGGGGCGGGGCTGTGGATAGGGTCCAGGGCGGTCAGAGGGCGGGGAACAGGGGGTTGAATGGGGGCAGGGGTCGGGGGGGAAGTCAGGAAGGAGGGGGTTGGATGGGGTGGCAGGGGGCAGTCAGGGGCAGGGGTTCCGGGGGCAGTCAGGGGACAGGGAGTGAGGGTAGGGGGGTGGATGGGGCACGAGTCCAGGGAGAGCCGTCAGGGAACAGGGGGAGTTGGATGGGGCAGGAGTCCTGGGGGGCGGGGGGGCTGTCAGGGGGTGAGAAACAGGGGTGTTGGATAAGGGGCGGGGGCCAGGCCACACCTGGCTGTTTGGGAAGGCTCAGCCTCCCCTATCCAGCCCTCCCTACATTTCGGAAACCCGATGAGGCCCTCAGGCCAAAAAGTTTGCCCGCCCCTGCTCTATATAGTCCAAACTATTGGGTTGTCTTTGGGGACTGTTATTACTTCCGGTCTCAGTCTTCTGAGTAATCTGGGGACTCCAAAGCTGACTGCTCTCCTGTACTGCATTCTAGAGTGCTCTGGTAAATTGGTCTTGGAGATGAAACCCCAGAAAGGCTTGAATGAGGGAAACAACCTTTCCCCAAAGCTTTCAGGGGTGCTTCCTGTGTCTACAACAAAGGGAAGGGGGCAGAAGGGGTCAAATGGTAAATTGAAGCCTTGCTGAAATTTCTAAAACTTCATATTCCTATGTGAATGGGGAGAGAAAAAAAATATACAGGAGGAGGAGAGCTGGAAAATGTGTATTATCTCTGCTCAATATATTCAAAAGGGCGAATAATATTTTATGATGTGTGGAATGTGACAGAAAATAATATAAGGTCATTATGTAGATCAATGGTACCTCCCCACTTGGAATACTGTGTTTAGTTCTAGTCACCCAGTCTAAAAAAAGATACATGAAAAGAAGAGGGTCCAGAGACAGATACCAGTAATAATTAGAGGCATGAAGAGACTTAGGCATGGAGAGAGAATAAGGCCTTGTCTGCACAACAGGGGAAATTCGATCTAAGCTAGCAATTTGAGTTACGTGAACAGCGTTACTCAAATCGATATAGCTTAAATCTACTTACCGCGGGGTCCACACTACACGATGTCAACGGGAGACGCTTTCCCGTCGACTCCCCCTACTCTTCTCAATCCGTTGGAGTACAGGAGTAGAAGGGAGAATGAACTGCGGTCGATTTAGCGGGCCTTCACTAGACCCACTAAATTGACTGCCGATGGATCGAACGCCGCTCGTCAATCCCCCGATAAGCGTAGACAAGCCCTAAGAAGACTAGGGCATGGTTTACACTAGGAAATTCGGTAAATATAACTACTACACCCCTGAATGACACAGTTAAGCCGAGCTAACCCCCAGCGTAGATTGACGAGACAATTCTTCCTGAGGGAGGTGAAATACTTGCACTGACCGGAGAAGCCCTCCAGCTGGCATAGGTTGGTGTAGCTGCTCCGCTGCAGTGTTTTAAGCGTAGACAAGGACTAGGGCTGGTTAGTTTAGAGGAGATGAATAAGAGGGGACATGATGGAGGTACACAAAATAAGGAATATCATTAGAGAAGGTAAAGTGATGTGCTCCTATTTGCCTTTTCTCTTAATACAAGAACCAGGGGACATTAAAATGGAAACCAACTACATTATGGTCCTTTCTACAATAGAGAAATAGGCAACTTTGATGTAGTTTTACCAGGCCAAACCCCTAGTGAGCACACTGCACTGATATAAGGTAGAGTTTATGCTGGTACAATTTACTTGGGTAAGTGTGTCTATATTAGGGATTTACCCTGGTGTAACTAACTACATTGATGTTATTACACGAGTGAAAATTTCTCAAATATAGACAGGACCTATCTCATTTCTGGCGTCAGACTGGTGAATTAGCACTGCAGCCCAACTCACACTGACTGGTTAGATTCAAGAGAAAGATTGTACATTGGGAAAATGTCTACATTAAATATATATATTTTTAGCCCCTAGCCACTGGAGAATGGGTTGAAGAGTCAGAAATTATTTTTGGGATCCTCTATTGTTCCCTTTCCTCAAGACAATTGTTTTTTCAGGGGCTTGTTTTTATACCCCGTACAATGAATAGTAGAACCTCACAAACAAAGCTATCTTCACATGTTATCCCTTTGGGATGGCAAAGGCTCTCTAATGATATTACTACCCCTTTTCAGAAACTAATGTCACAAGAAGGAATCACTCTTTCACCTTTTCTCAGCTCTATCCTGCCCACTCTAGTCATTGACACAATATGGTTTAGCCATCCATCTGAACCAGACCCACATATATTTTCATAACTAACTCTTATATCCATACTGCTTCCATAGCTAAATTGAAATAGCTAAATATAACCTAATAAATTGATGACATTGCTTGTCTTTTCTCCCAGACACGGTAGGAACTCAAAACACTGACTCCCTTTGCTGCATAGGAAACAACTGCCTGATACAATGCAACATTTTTTATTAGGTGTGTGAATCACCATGACGCACAGTTATTGAAATACCATCAAACAGCACAGTCTCATCAAATTACATTGAGCTGGGTGCCTTGGCAAACAGGATACAGACTTACTAAGATCAGTACTTTGGCCAAGCATCATCTGCGTTAAAATCTGTGGCAAATTATAGTTCCTTTTCAATTCTCTTGCAAGAACACGGGGCTTCTCTATAGCATGTTGCCTCAGGCTTATGACTAATTTGGAAAAAACAAAAAAAAACAAAAAACCCCAAACTACCCTTTGACTACTCTTTGTGCGTAATGGCTTGGTTGAGTTCTGAGTATGGGAGGTGAGCACATTTGCTAAGCTACGTGCACAGCTTTCATTAAAGTGCGTCTGCAACAGTTTTCTGAATTAAGCTTGGTATGAAGGGGTGTACCAGGCATTTGATGCCTCCCTGCTAGAGGCTCTCTCACCTTGACACCCCATACCCAAAAGAGGTACCTTGTGGGAGAAAACAGCAGTCAGTTTAGACCTTCAGGAGCTGCCTAGAGAGACCACGCAGGATCAGGTGCTAGCAGAACCAATGAGAATTGGTCTTCCAGCAGCTAGAAGAGCCACGCCCAGAAGGTAATTTAAAAAGAGCTCGTGCTGCCTACTGGGGGCAATTCTGAGACAGGAGAAGAAGGATCTCCTCTGTCTTAATCGAAAACCCAACGAATGCCAAATTTGATCTTCTCTGGTTTTGTTGGAGAATCTTCTGGCTGACTCAGAGCCTACATAATGTATTATTGTATACCTTGGGCAATGGTGTTGCATATTTAACAAAAACTTATTTCCCCCAAAATGTTTATTAGTCATTGAAATTAAGTAGCTGTTGACAAAATACAAAGATGGTTAAATAGTCTGGCTAAGAATTCTTTCCCATCTCTGCTGCTCAGGTTTCATTCTCTTGACTCTTGGAAAGCACTAACAGATTTTGGAAGCTGAAACTACAGAATAATAAATGTTACTTCTTTTTCTGTGTTTTAATACTAATCAAGCTTTTCTCTTCTGCTAACTCCTATTTTTTATAGGTTGGTCCACTACACCTGGAAGGAGATTTAAGCTTGAAAAACAAGCACTAATTGATTGTGAAGCCCAGCTGGGCAGGGGCAGGGGCAGGCTGAACTTGTATAAAGCCACCAGGATGAGAAGTAGAAGGGTGCTGCAGAGGAAATAGTTCGCAGTCACTCCCTGGGAGAAGGGAGGTGTGTTTGAGGCTACAGAGTTTGGCAAGTAGTCAAAGAGGGAAGTAGGAAAGAATCTAGGAAAACAGCAACAGGGTTTTGGAGCAAGCAAACAGGAGTTGCTAGACATAGAGTGGCTACCGGCCACTGGGGAAGTGGCATAGGACCTGGCCGTGGAGCAGAAGACTGTCTGAAACAGCATATGAACAGCTGACACAGTGGGCCTTTGATACCCTGGAAGGGGAGGACTAGACAGTGACTTGGCTAGAGGGCTGAGTCATGAAGAGGGAGCTCCATGAGGAGGAGGAGAGCGAGGAGGAATGTGGCGTGAACAAGTATTGGCGGGGGGCATCAGACCTGACTGGTGCTAATCCTCAGATGTTGCCACAAAGAGGGGTCCAATACTGAGTAAGCCCTCACAGATTTGCGAGGAAGTGATGTAGAAAATAAATGGGACTTAAAAGTGAAATCTCTCTTCAAGTATATGAAATTTTTTATAGAATTTTTATTATCCAAAAAACTGTTGCATATATATTTAGGGGTAAATTATGGCTGGCAGTGAAGGGAAGACAGCACAAGGAAACCCTCTGTCCCTCCCAGTGCACCTATGCAGGAGACAGCCATAATGTGGTGGGTTGTGCTTAGGAATGCAAGCAGTAGGAGTCTGCTACAGTGCTTTAGGAAGCACTTTTTGGCCAAGACAGGGTGAGGGGGTGGAATTGTCCTTCCTATGCACCAGTAAGCACTAGTAGGTTTTCACTGATGGGAGTGCTGCCTCCATGCTTTTAGAAGTGTAGCAACTGCCACAGCTGAGCACACATACCCTAGTGCCCTTGGAGATTTTGTGCCTTATGGAGGCAAAACACCTTCCTCTCCCAGTATGGGAGCACAGTAGGTGCTTCCCATACTCCAGGGTTCCAGCGGCTTGCATCGCCATAATTGGCCTGTAGCGTCTAATAACCTAAAGAGCGGATTTATCACATCCTTAAAACCACACAAGAACTCTTGAACGTGTGACTGTCATGATGCATGTAATCAGTCCATCTGATTAAAACAACTGCAAACTACAGGCATAAATGCACAGCTTGTCTTCTGCTTTACCTTCCCTTGTTGACCATGAGCCACACCCTGTTTGGAACTCTATTCCAGAAGTTCTCAAACTGTGGTCGGCAAGCTCCATTCAGGCGGTCTACGGATAGTTCCCTCTAAGGTGTGTGCCTGCGTGGCCGCACACAAGAGAATGAAGGGCCACCCACCTAATTAGTGGAGCCGCGCAGGCGTGGTTTCACTAATTAGGTGCCTGGACCCTGGAGAAGATGCACATGTAAAGTGAGGTGGTGGCCTTTGGGGGAAAAGGAGGTAGGTGGGAGGGGGAAGTGGGGTGAGGTAGGGGAAATAGGAGGTAGGTGGGGAGGCAGTGGGGTGAGAAGAGGGGATGGGGGGAATTTGGGACGTGCAGGGCTGTGGCGGCCAGAGAAAGAGGTGACTTTCACCAGCGCCAGGGCTGCGGCTGCTGATGAGTGACGGCCCTCCTTCCCAGCCTCAGCTTGGGGGCTGCCGCAGCAGGTGAGAGAGGGAGAGACCCTGCCCTCCCCTTCCCAGTCCCAGCGTGGGGGCTGCCATGGTGGGGGAGAGAGGGCACATGCATCGCATCAGAAAGGTAAGACTACTGATATTAAAATGAGTTGTGTGCTTTTATTTGAAGAACAAAAAAAGTTAATTATTATTATGGTTTTTTATATACAGCTTTTATCCAAAGTGCTTTACAATAGTTAGCTAACTGTACAAACAACATTTGGAAAGATCATTAAATGGTCCACCAAGACCCTCAGCAATTTTCAAGTGGTCCACAAAAAAAAAAAGTTTGAGAACCACTGCTCTATTCACCATGCTCACATCTGAATAATTCTTGGCTGAATAATATATTGCAGGTAAACATCAGTACGACGATTTTTTGATATTTTTATTTTTCCAATCATTTGTTTAATTCTTTACTATCACAGTACTATATGAAAGTTTGCCTAATTATCTTAGTAGGAAATACCAAATGGGGGGAGTGGGCCCTGTGGTTAGTACCTGTGGCATCGTAGTCAGGACTCCCTTTTACAGTTTTTACTCCCCCACTGAAATCAAGTAAGGATGGAGTAAGGGCTACAGGATCCAGCCTTTAATGTGAATGCAATACATCACTAGATAGGCTGTACATTTTTTATTTTTATGTATTATCATGGGGATTTAGTAAGGGCCTGCTCCCAATGGAAGTGGCACTAGATTAGAACAAAGGCTGGTGAGGGTATGGGGTGGACGAATGTTCTTATATTATCCTTCATACCATTTTGTAGGATTCAAAAAAGACAATAAACATACCAATCACTTGCATGGGTGGTTCCACGTCTGCTGTGGCTTCTTCCAACAATGACAGCAGTTTGGCTGATATTTGATGGACTGTTTCAATGTTGCTAAACAAGCCAGCCACGTCAAACCTAACAATCTGATGGAAAACAAATATTGAGCAACAACTAATAGAAGCATAAGGAGGGACACTGAATAGTGCAGGCTTTTTCCTGCTTAGCCTCAAGTGTTCAAAACTCCAGGACATGCCACTTTTTGCAAAAGCCTATGTAAACATCCTTGCTGCAATTTCAAGGACACGTGCAGTGTTTTAATTAATACAACTGGGCTAAAGCAGTTAACAAGGGGCACTTTATCAAGTGTATTTAAAATTACTTTGAACAATTCCTAAAGGAATATGTGTGTCTTGGAGAGAGGTAAATATTATTAGCTAGCTAAAGGAAGAGCTATAGCTGGCTAAAATGTTTACTTACTTTGTCACAAAGAAAAAAGACAGTAAAACTGAAAGTGACAATTATGAGAGAATCTGATCCCTTTATTGTGTTACCCATAGAGACTGCGTAAATTGAGCCCTGGTTGTTTGTTTACATAGGTGCCACATATCAGGCAAATAACCTTTCTGGACTAGAAGAGGCCATTTTATGTGAGGAGATAGGAGTAAAATCAAGGCAGTGTATTTTGGCTAAAATAAACAGATTTATGGTTATTACAGAGACAAAGTGGGTGAGGTAACACCTTTTATTGGACCAACTTCTGGCCTGAGAGCTCTTCCTATCCTGAAAGCTTGTCTCTCTCACCAAGTTGGTCCAATAAAAAATTACCTCACCCACCTTGTCTCTAATATCCTGGGACCAACACAGCTACAACAACACTGCATATGTAGATTTATGGTTAGTCATTAATATATCTGTGGGCCAAACCCTCTGCTGATGCAAACTGGCACAACTTCATTGACTTCAATGAAGCTAAACCAATTTACACTAACAGGAAATCTTAATACATAGGGCAAAATTATCTCACTGCTTATTTTGAAATAGGCAAAAAAAAAAAAAGATTTGAAAATATACTCTTCACACTGGCAACTTGCTTCCATGGACAGAAGGACAGTCATTAAGGTTATGGAACAATTAGAGTTACCCAGTATGTGGAAAGGCAGAAAACTAAATGCAGTGTTGATTTTGGCAGATATGCTGGTCCTTCTGAACATGCCTATCCATTAGTAATAGAACTGTGTGTTTACATAGCAGCTTACAGAAGGAGTCCAGGAGAATCAAATTGCATGTTACCGTAACAGAATCAACATCATGTTTTAATTGCTTGTGTAGTTAATTTCTGATTATAGAGATTAACAACATTTTTGCTCCATTAGGAAATGTGAAAGATTCATCTCTAGCTCAATCTTCTAGACACAATTTTTTTTCCTGTTGAAGCAGTCTGCCCTCAAATAAATAAAAAACAAGCTTTCAAATGTGGTTATTCACCTCAAAAATAATCTTAAAAGCGTATGACATTCTTAAAGCCTTCTTTTAAAAAATTGAGATTATGTTAAATTAAAAATGTAGGGTTGTGATCTTGTTTTTATAAGATTTTGTCTTTTATCAGTGGATCTCTGATATCTTACCTAATGCAATGTGCACGTGGTATTCAGAAATACATGGACACATAATGACAAAGGCGCAAACTGGTAAATGTGCCTAACTGATAAAAGTAGCAAACAATGGAAAAAATGTCTTCAGTATGAAGAGCAGCAAATGGATACATAAGGTGGTTCCAAATGCTAGGAGCTGCGGAGGAGAAAGCTCTCACATCAACATTGGCAAGACTGTAATTGGTGAGTGCAGCTAGAGAGGAGAGGAAGAGAGACAAGGAGCAATGTTGTCCTCTCAGTAACACCAGCAGGTGCCAGGGTTTCTACGGGCTCGTCTACATGGTGCCAGCAAAGCACATAAGAGCACTTTACAGATCACACCCCTCTAATGTGTTGTGCTACAGGCCCTACGGGCGCAGGTTAAAATGAACTAAATACCTTATAGAGCACACCAGCAGGGTCTACATCAGGCTGTTATTGAGCAACATGTTAGAGTGTTTCACAAATCACAACCCTCTAATGCACTTTGCCATGCCTAAAATAGATAGGATTCCAGGAGAGATGGAGTCAAGGCAGTTGAAAAATAGTTTGGCACAACTTAAGCAAGCAAATTGTTTCATATGGAACCATACATACACAGTGCAGATAACTGGCTAAAGACCCAGTGTGGATTCTGAGCTGTGCTAGTAGCATATAGCAGCTGCCTGGCCTGGTAGACTGTGAGGTAGGAGGACAACTTAAATTTGTCCGCCAGAGTCTGTTGCACAACCAGCATGTGAGTGCTCCTGCCTGCAGGAAATGCTGGTACTCCAGCACACAGTTTGCCCAAAACTGCAAAGGTTTTTGGGGGAAAATGTGCTCTCTCTGAATAGCAGCCAAGCAGGTTTGAAGTTTCTGTGGAAGAGCAGAATGGGTATAAACTGAGCTGTAAGACCCGCAGGAAAGATGTAATCTGATCCATCCTGCTTACATGTAGCTTCACTATCTAAAATGCAAATACCTCAGGACTCACTGGGTTGCCTTGCCTAGCATTTTCCCACAACAGCTGTTCAAGCAACCCGGATGAGTTTGTTTGAATAAAAGCGGTCTTCAAGGGTGCAATTCACCATGGTGTGAATAACATTCAAGCCCCTTACTGGGGAAGTTGGTGTAGTGGAGCTTCCATAATGATGGGACAAAGTCAGGGGAGGGGACGTGTAATCTGTGATTACACAGGAGGCTGCCCAAGCAGCATGGAGGAGCTGAGGCTGCTATTCTAGTTCACAGCCTGGAATAATGGCCATGGGGTGCAGGGTGAGGAGGTCTGTGCTGCAGTCCTGTTTCTGCCCCATTTATTCCAGCTTTATGCAGGTGAAATGAACTTCACCCTGAAAGCCTTTATCATTTAAAGTGTTCCTGCTTGCCCTCCCTGCAGAAAGACCTACCCCCTCCAAAAAGTCAGGCCTAGAATTGCACCTTTTCTATTCACTTTTATATTCACTTTTTCACCATTCCTGCATATCCCTTGGCAGACATTTGTGTTTATTGTTGATTGCAGACAGAGCAGTGGTGAATTCAGATCTCTGTCAAATCAGCCTTTCCTCCAAAACACAAAACAAATAAACCCAACACTTTCTTACCTGCTTGTTTCTCAAAGGCTGAACCACTTCCCTGATGCACAGCTCCAGGTCACTGAGGTAGTCTTTCTCTGTCTGCACGAGTTCTGCAATGATTTTTACCCTCTTGGCCATCATTCGCCTGGTCAGCTGCTCTTCATTCTCCTGCAGTGAAGTGACGGGTGACAAGGACCCAGCTTGTGGGGCCATCTTTTCTGTTAAAATTTAGCACAGAAAACTTATGAGAACTGTAGTGTAAGAACCTTTATTCCCACTGTCATGCCTACTCCGGTTCGAGTCACTGATACATGTTTAGTCTATTCAGAGTCATGGAAGATGCTTGGTGTATCTCAGACAAGGACAAACCCTGCCTCATTGGCCGAAGCAAAGAAGGCCAAACAAGCAGCAGACTCATGTGGTTTCATTGCCCTGGAATGGGGAGCTTCACTGTGGGAATCCTGTGCACCGAGCAGCATAGCTCCTTCCAGGGTTTGCTCTGTGTTAATGCAGGGGGAGAATATGGGGTCAGAAACAATGCTAGTGTCCACTGAAGACTCCCCTAGCCACATGGGCAATGAGGGGAAAAGTATATTCAGCAGAGTAGCTACATAGGAATTGCTATACAGGATCAGGCCAGTGGTCCATTTAGCATAATTAACCTGTCTCTGAGTGCCCAGTAGCAATTGCTTTGGTGGAAGAAACCCTGCAACCGGCAGTTATGGGATAAGGCTGTGGTCATCTGGGGCAGGTTACTATCTTAAATTTAGGCTGGGACTTTTGAAAGAGCTGAAGGACTTAGATCCATATCTCCCATTTAAAATTATTAGGATTTGTGCATTTGACTCCTTTAGAAATAAAATCTTGGCCCTAGATTAACTCTTTGGGGCAGGAAAAATTTCACTTCCTATGTAAGGTGAAGATTGCGTTTAACTGAGCCTCACTGGAATAACCTTTGCCCTGTTGAAAGAGATGAGTGTGTGGCTCAGGGATACAGGAAGTTGTGCTACAAATTCATCTGTCCATGATGATGATAAAGTCTGTAATTCTATCTGATTAGGTTCCGTTGGCCATTGCTGAGAAATTCTAGGAGAATGAGGTCAGCTGTGAGATCCAGTAACAAAGGATCCCAAGGGCAGGAGACACAGGGATGCAGCCACTCATGGCTAATTTTCCTTATTATAAACCCAAAATACCTATTTTATCCCAGACATTCGGAAATGTTCCTTTGATATTGATGAGTCACATATATGTGTTACAGGTAGAGAAGAAGGAAATTTGCATGTTTCACAGGGCATGTAAGTCTGTAATGAGGTTCCTTCCTTTCATAGGTTCGTAAGGCATTCGGTTTGCCAATCTGGCAGATATACTATGTGTGAGCTGCATAGACAGGTTGTGTATTTTATCTGTAGGCACAGATCTATCTCTTTTTCACCAGGAAAAAACACTTAATAGGAAGACAGACTTTGGAGGGTGTTTAAGATACTGCTAGCCACAAGATGGTGTATAGAACCAGCAAAAAATGGACATACCATTACTGAGTGTCAGTGCAATACTCGTATAACAGTTTGACAGCAGAGAGACTTACAGCTGAGTGGCAATGCACTGGCACCCTCTATTGAGACCCAGACTCTTATGCTATTTGTGTCAACATTTTGTATACACCCTATTGTCTAACAAGTCAGTAACAAGATGTATCTTTTATTTTTGCAAGGTGATAACCAATATTGAACCTTCTGTAGTTTATGAATGAACTGCTTAGCAGGAGAAGAGTCATAAACATCCAGCAATGCCTGCATAAGATAATGAAGGACTAGGTCTCTGATACTTGTGATAATGTTTGTGAGAGAACCAACAAGCTTGCAAGATGGAATATTCTGAGTTGTTCATCATCATGGGTCATAAATTGTTATTGATCCGACATGTCATCATCATCTTCTATAATTATGCTGAGTGCTGACCCTGGATATTCTGAAAGGGCAGTTGTGTTGCTAATCTTATCCTCATTATATGACACACTTCTAGTAAGCCTGTGTGGCCATGGGTTTTTTTAATCAGAGCATTTCTTTGCCTCAATTTTGATATTTTCAAACACAAAGGATGAGCCTGAATAAATGTGTAGCCCTATCCAGTTAGGGACTTTTCTGCTTAGATTTTTTTTTCTTCTCTTGGGTAATCATTATTTCCACCATTGAGCTTCTCAGCCTTGGTGTGAAAATAGAAGAGGGGTGGTCAGGAGGGGTGAATCTTTTCTTCTTCAGGTTGAAACGTTGCCATCAAAATGGCAAACTAGGCAAAGGATGTTTATCCTCTCCAGGCCTAATTGATCCAGATTTTTAGGCCAAATTCAGCCCTGATGTGAGCAGGTGCAATTTTACTGACTTCAGTGGAGCAGCATCCACTTGTAATACCCATTCATCATGAATGCTGCAAAGTGGAATAAATGAACAGGCTGTTGCTATACCCAGCAATTGGCCCACACCGGTAAAGAGGAGAACAAAGGGATCATTTGTACCTTTTCATGGCCTCCTTCCAATTACTTCTCATTTCCCAGCTAAAAACATAGGGCCAGAGCTTTCCGTCTGCTTCCTCTATGCAATAGTGCACTCATTTTTTAAATAGAAATCTTGATTTGTGACTATACTTAAAACTTCAGAGTGAACCACTGAAAATACTGCAGAATTGAATCCATTTAAGTTCTATGTGTAGTGATCTCTGTGCAAAAATCAACATTTCCACTGAGGTGGCATGTGAAAATAATTTATCTACCTTGTGAATAAGATAGTTTCTGAAAATGTGCATAAAGCACCGGACAACATGGAAAATCCCACTAGTATCACTCTGCCTGGCTATCAGGACTAATAGGACATTATTGGAAATGTGAATGTAAACAGACTTATTGAAGAGAAACATTCTAACCTTACACTATAACTTTTTTTCTAATTAACAAAATAAAACTATTGCATTCCATTTTGGGCTTCAAGATGTAACCCTTGAGATGTTCTTTTCGTTTGTCATTCAAATTGCTTGATCAAATTCAATCCTTGTATTGTCAGTACTCACTTATTAGTCTTAATATATGGTACATAATATAGGTACCAGGAAATAACTATACTCAACCTCAACACTAAGAAATAGCTAGGAGAAATTTCAGTAAATCTTGTTTTCTTTGTATTTTTGTAATATAACTTTACATTTTTGCTAAATATATTTACTTTTTCACTTTGGATGTGCCTGTCTCTATACAATGCAAAAGGGAGCTACTGAATCAATGATTACAGCAGAACTTGTGGTTTTATGTTCAGCTGATTGCTTTTGAGCCCTTTGAGGATATTAATAGGATTCTATGGTCAGAAGGGAAAGAGGGAAAGCTTGAGGAATGCAGCTATAGCAAACACATACTTCAAATATAGGCAGACTTTCTTTTCTATCAGGCACCTGCATCAACAGTGGTATAAGTCTGGTGAGGGCTGGAGGAGGAGAAAGAAGAAGCATTGCTTAGGCGCAATGCCATTGTTGTACAATACAGTCCCTTTGTCCTTAGAGATGTTAGGTTATAAGAGCATAACATTCTCCAAGTAATGACACTGTCAAAGCAGCTACCTGTGTTTTACTTGTTCCTTTTGTGAATATACAGTCTAAAAACATCCCTCAAAGATAATCACAAAGAAACAAATCCCTGCACTTACCTCCACGGGTACAGAGGGTCTCCTGGCAATAGGAGGGTCTGGGTAGGATTTGTGGAGCTATATGCCTTGTGTGCAATACACAGTAGATCCCTCCTCTGCAATAGCTCCCTCACAGAACAGCAACTTGGAGGAGGTGTTGGGGCCTGCTTCGAGAGAAGCCAGAACCAGAAGATCCACCATCCTCCAGTCCTTCTACTTCATAGAACGGGCAGCCCTGGGAGTAGGAGTCTTCCTAAGTTCCCAGATAAGGTACTCAAGTTGGACGCTAGATGTGCTCCAAGGGCCCTGTCCTTACTTCCTGTGTACATACCCAATATTCTCATTGGAGGAGAGTCGGACAATTGAGTTGTTGGTGTGTTACATGTCAGTGAGTATAATGTTGTAAAACAAAACTCGTGGTCCTACAGGATGAAATTGCCCCCCCTGCAGAAGGTCAGTACATAAGCCTTATGCTGACACTCTGCAGTCAGGGGCATTTCACCCAAGTAATGACAGAGAGAAGCTATGAAAATAACCAGTGCGTAAGAAGAAAAAAAAATACAGTATTTAGAACACAAGAAGAGGAATATTATAGTATATGTGAGTTTGCATGAGTTGCCAGGGCAATGAAATTTCTCAGAACCTCAGGACCAGAGATAGTTTGTAATTAGGTAATTCAACCCTCAGTCATTATTTGTTTTGCATCAGGTATAGAAAAAAATCCACATATTATATGAAATTCCTTTCTTCAGTTCCTTGACATTAGACTGTTAATTCTGTGTGTGCTGACAGGAGAGTAGAGATATCCCCATGGGAATGTGCTGGAAGAGAAAGCTTATTGCTGTGTGACAGAAGAATGCCTTGACTGTTAGTGCTATTACCTGCAAATAAACCTTTCCAATATGTCATGGACTGGTGTACTTATATCGTCTTATGCTACTTGGTTAACGTTGGTAATGAAGACCTGAGGAAGGGCTACATCCAATGATATGCACATGTCAAGCTTTGGCATGGATAGTCTGAAAGGATTGTCAGGTGTCTCTGACCCAGGATCTAACAATTTTGATTAATAAAATGTTTATTCGTGGGTCTGACCGTGTGTATGGAGATAGATATCCTACACACTTTAAAAACATTGGGTCTTAGTCTTCACTCCCTTAGAGTATGTCTATTTCAGTAGCCCTTTGGAGCCTCAGTCATGGTCCCCATTGTGCTAGGTGCTGTACAAACATAGAACACAAAAATGGTTCCCCAAAGAGGTTACATCAGTGAAACTCCAATGAGTTCAACAGAGTTGCTCCGGATTTACACTGGGGCAAGTAAAGGAGACTTACGCCCACTGAATAGAAATTTGAGCATGGAAGGACAAGTGGACTTGTTGTCTGATATGATCTCAAGACATTGGGTATATTTACATAGGTGTATCTTCTGCACTAGTGTAATCTATGTAAATTTTTAGCCCTAATTGGACTTTAATTCAATCAAGAAAACAGTGTGTATGATAACACCCATTGTTTCATGTTCTCTGTGTATATAAATCTCCCCACTGTATTTTCCACTGAATGCATCCGATGAAGTGAGCTGTAGCTCATGAAAGCTTATGCTCAAATAAATTTGTTAGTCTCTATGGTGCCACAAGTCCTCCTTTTATTTTTAAGAAACCAGCTGTTTCAAAGAGCAACAAATTTTGCAGTGCAATAAGAAATCAGCTCTATGTATATTTAAAATCTAAATATAGTCCAAAGCGTATAAGGGAATTGGGGAGAAATATGTGGGCTTTCAGTGAGGAGATGCAGTAGCAGGGGGTTGGAGAAGCTGACAGGAAGAAGAGGCGTGCAGTTCAGTGAGGGTTAGGAGAAAGAAAAAGGCTGGGGGAGGGGTTGTTCTCTGACTTCTTATAACATCAAAGGGTAGTGCTGCTACCCTCCAAGAATACTGCAAACAATCTGATATTACAGCTGATCAGTACAGCACTAAAATGACAAGTCAAAACCAAGGGTATTAATACTAGATAGACTTCCAACATGAAGATTTTTCAAAAATATTTATTACCTTCAGGTGAAATACTGCAAATCCCTACATCAGATACTTTCTGGAAACCCACCTTTTCCATAATCCCTCAAACAATAATTCATCCCCTTATGCCAAGCTCTTATCTAGCTAGTTTTAAAAGAAACAAATGTAACATAAGTAATCTCTTCCAATATTTTGTGTGTTCCTCCTACGTTTACACGACTGCAGCTCAGCTACAGCAGTGTAGCTGATGGAGGTATTCCATCTTTCTTAAAGGGGGTATCTAGGCCAATGGAAGAATTTTTCTGTTGACCTAGCTGCATCTATACAGGTTTCAGAGTAACAGCCGTGTTAGTCTTTATTCGCAAAAAGAAAAGGAGTACTTGTGGCACCTTAGAGACTAACCAATTTATTTGAGGAGCTTTCGTGAGCTCATGTAGCTCACGAAAGCTCATCCTCAAATAAATTGGTTAGTCTCTAAGGTGCCACAAGTACTCCTTTTCTTTTTTCATCTATACAGGGAGTTAGGTCAACCTAACTGTGTTGCACAGGGTGCAAAAATTTTCACAGCCCTGAGCAACATAGCTAAGTCAATCTAATTTCTAAGGGCATGGCTACATGTGCAAGTTAGAGCACATTAAAGCAGCCCCGGGCACCCTACCTCACGACGAGTCCACACTAGCAAGGCACGTAGAGCGCACTGACTCCGCGGCTAGAGCGCTCCTGGTACTCCACCTCAGCAAATGGAATAACATTTTGGGTGCCCCCGCTGGAGCACCACGGCGCCAGTGTGGACTTCCTGGCCTGTTAATGCGCTCTGATCGGCCTCCAGAAGTGTCCCACAATGCCTGTTCTAGCCACTCTGGTCATCAGTTTGAACTCTACTGCCCTGCCCTCAGGTGACCAACCATCAGACCTGCCCTTTAAATTCTCTGGGAATTTTGAAAATCCCCTTCCTGTTTGCTCAGCTAGGCGTGGAGTGCTCTCAGTGCATCTTTCCAGGTGACTGTGCCTCCATGTGCCAGGCAATCCCCAGAATGGAGCAATGGCGAGGTGCTGGACCTGATCAGTGTTTGAGGGAAGGAAGCTGTCTAGTCCCAGCTGCACTCCAGCCATAGGAATTACGATACCTTCGAGCAGATATCAAGGTGACATAATGGAAAGGGGCCATGACCGGGACACACTGCAGTGCCGGGTTAAAGTGAAGGAGCTGCGGAATGCCTATCGCAAAGCCCACGAGGCAAACAGCCGCTCTGGTGCTGCCCCTGCGACCTGTGGTTTCTACAAAGAGTTCGATGCGATACTTGGCGGCGACCCCATCTCCATTCCAAGTACCACCATGGACGCTTCAGAGCCCAGTTCAACAAGGCAGGAGGAGGAGGAGGAAAGCAGGAGCAAGGGTGCTGAGGTGGAGGAAGACACCCCACCATCCCTAGATGTATGCAGCCAGGAGCTGCTGTCAAGCCAGGAGGAATGTAGCCAGTCGCGGCAGCCAGTGCTTGGGGAAGGACAAACACCAGAGGAGGTTCCCGGTAAGCAGCTTTTATTTTGGGAAGGAAGTTATTCGGTGTGGGCTCTTGGGGCGAGGAGGGTTAGGGCTCCATGCATGCTTAGATGCGGAGTAGGGCGTTGATGTGCTCTCTCACATCGCAGTAATCGGCCTCAGTGATCTCTTCAAAGGTCTCATCCAGAAGTTGGGCAATGCGCTTGAGCAGGTTAATTGGGAGAGCCACTGTGGTCCTTGCCCCAGTCAGGCTAACTGTGCCATGAGGGACGGGGGGACCATTGCTGCACACAGGCAAGCTGCATATGGGCCAGGGCAGAAGCTGTACTGTAGTAGAAGACCCTCCCTTGCTTCCCAGGTCACCCTCAGCAGCGAGATATCTTCCAGGACGAACTCCTGTGGAAAATGTGGGGAGAGTGTTCAGTATAGGGGCCTGCTGCAGCTGTTGGCTCTCCCCAAGGCACAGAAACCTAGAGGACAGTACAGCTGTGAAACAATCAGTCCCCCTTGACACTGTGCTTACTCACCATTTTGGGGCTCCCGTGGGTTATGTGCGCTAGCTTTGGGACGGGCAAATTATGCTATTGTGTAGACTGTGCTTGCCCTTAAGTACGGGGGAATCATTGCTCTGTCTGGTGTGAACAATGTTGCCTCTGTTAAGTGTTGCATTTTGCCTTTACAGATGCAACCTTGAGATCTCAGCCATCCGTGTTATCACCAGCTGAAAGACTTCAACGAATTAGGAAGAGGCCTCGTAAAAGCAAAGAAGACATGCTGCATGCAGTCATGCAGCAGTCCCTTAATGAGAATCTAAAAGTGCAGGAATGGCGGGACAGTGAAAGGAGGATCCGCCAGCAGTCTGAGGAGCGCCGGCACAAAAGCACAGTGCTCCAGCAGCAAAGCACGGATCGGCTGATAAGCATAATGGAGCGCCAAGCGGACTCAATCCAGGTGCTCGTAGCCATGCAGGCGGAGCACTAGTGTGCCCGCCTCACCCTAGACCCCTTGTCCAAAAACTCTTTCCCTTGTGCCCCCATGTCACCTCCAACCCACTTTCCCCAGCATCTGGGTTCTTATCGCCACCAGCTGCCTCCAACACCTGTAGCTTCACCACCCAGCCCTGAAAACTATGACCCTTACCCAGTGCACTCAATGCCCATCACCATGCAGTAGAGCCATCCTGAAGTGCAGCACTCGTTGCACAGCACTCCAGACAGGAAGGCTGAGTATGAGAACAGGGCATATGCAAATCTGTGATTGTACCGTTCCCCACCCCATCCCCTTGCCCTTTCTGTTTCCCAAGCAGTTGTGTTTCTTTTCAATAAATGAATTTTCTTTTCAATAAATGGATTTTTTGGCTTTGAAAACATTCTTCATTATTGCATAAAGTAAAAGATACCTTAGCCCAGGAAAGCACCAGGCACTGCAAGTCAGCGTGGCAAACACCGATTCCTACAAACATTGGAGCCACTGCACTTCACGCCTCTGCAGGGCACCAGACATTACTGATGGCTCTCAGCCTCAAATTGCTCCCTCAAGGCATCCCTAATCCTTGCAGCCCTGCGCTGGACCCCTCTAATAGCCCTGCTCTCTGGCTGTTCATATTCAGCCTCCAGGTGTTGTACCTCCGAGTTCCATGCCTGAGGGAATCTTTCACCCTTCCCTTCACAAATGTTATGGAGGGTACAGCACACGGATATAACTGCGGGGATGTTGTCATCGGCCAGGTCCAGCTTCCCATACAGAGTGCCACCGGCCCTTTAAATGGCCAAAAGCACACTCCACAGTCATTCTGCACTGGCTCAGCCTGTTGTTGAGCCACTGCTTGCTGCTGTCAAGGCTCCCTGTGTAGGGTTTCATGAGCCATGGCATTAAAGGGTAAGTGGGGTCTCCAAGGATCACAATGGGCATTTCGACTTCCCCTACGGTGATCTTCTGGTCTGGGGAAAAAGTCCCGGCTTGCAGCTTCCTGAACAGGCCAGTGTTCCGAAAGATGCGTGTATCATGCACCTTTCCGGGCCAGCCTGCATTAATGTCAATGAAACACCCATGGTGATCCACAAGCACTTGGAGAACCATAGAGAAATACCCCTTCCGATTAATGTATTCGGAGGCTAGGTGGGTTGGTGCCAGAACTGGAATATGCGTCCCATCTATCGCCCCTCCGCAGTTAGGGAAACCCATTTGTGCAAAGCCGGCCACAATGTCATGCACGTTACCCAGAGTCACGGTTCTTCTGAGCAGGATGCGATTAATAGCCCTGCAAACTTGCATCAACACGATTCCAACGGTTAATTTTCCCACTCCAAACTGGTTAGCGACCGATCAGTAGCTGTCTGGAGTTGACAGCTTCCAGATTGCAATAGCCACCCACTTCTCCACTGTCAGGGCAGCTTTCAATTTTGTGTCCTTGTGCCGCAGGATGGGGGCGAGCTCTGCACACAGTCCCATGAAAGTGGCTTTTTTCATCTGAAAGTTCTGCAGCCGCTGCTCGTCATCCCAGACTTGCATGACGATGTGATCCCACCACTCAGTGCTTGTTTCCCGAGCCCAAAAGTGGCGTTCCACGGTGGTGAGCATGTCCATGAATGCCACAAGTAATCTCGTGTCGTATGTATTACTTGAGTCGATATCATCGTCTGAGTCCTCACTGTCAGTTTGGAGCTTAAGGAGTAACTCGACTGCCAAACGTGACGTGCTGGCGAGACTCGTCAGCATACTCCTCAGCTGTTTGGGCTCCATTCCCGCAGACGGAAAGGGAAGAAAGAGCGCGCAGTACAAAAAACGTTGAAAGATGGCGCCAAATGTGGACGGAAGCACAGGGATTGCTGGGATGTGAACCGATGCGTCACGGGGCATTGGGACAGGACCCAGAATGCCCCACACCCCCCACCCCCTTCCCACAAGCCACAGCGCCAGAATGGGAAGAGGTGCTCTGTGGGATAGCTGCCCATAATGCACTGCTCCCAATGCCGCTGCAAGTGCGGCAAATGTGGCCACGCCAGTGCGCTTGTAGCTGTCAGTGTGGACAGACTGCAGCGCTTTCCCTACTGGGCTCTGCGAAGGCTGGTTTAACTCAAAGCGCTCTACATCTGTAAGTGTAGCCATGCCCTAAGTGTAGACTTGGCTTCGCTTAAGCCCGGATCCTGCAGACACTTATGCATGTGAGTAACTACGCTCACTGAACTCGAGTTACTCAGGTACAAAAGTGTTTGCAGGATGGAGGCCTTAGAGTAGTCCAAGCCCAGCTATGATGCAATACATAAATGTTTACATAGATAACAATGACTTTCACTGCTGTTGGTCCAAGTTTTATAGGAAAGACCATATCTTACTAGAAGGGAGACCAACAATTTGTTTTAAAAACTGACAAACTAACCATTTTATATGATTTTTAAGGACAGTAGTAATTTCCTCAATTATTCAGTCAAAAGCAAATGACATTATTTGCGGGGGACTGGGAGTCAGAAGTCCTAAGATGCATCTAAGCACATATAAGAACCCCATCAATGTTTCTAAATAAATCTCAAGCATTAATGAATTATCTTCATGACATCCGTGTACTGTAGTAACATATTACCCCCCAGCTTTACCAGGGAGAGAACTGTGGTATAGAGAAATGACTTAGCCAAGGAATCTGTGGCAGATCCAGGAACCAAACTCAGATCTCCTGAATTCCAACCAAGTTCCTTTTTATTTTGGTTCTGCCACTGACTGAGATGCTCTGTGACATCAATCAGTAGGTGCCTAGGTTTACCCATATGTAAAATGTGGCTAATAGTATGTTACAGAAGATACTGAGAGACTTGACTGTGAAATTTAAGAATGAAATGATGCTATTGAAGTGCAAAATGTGCAGCCTTTCTCAAAAGGAATTTTTTAACTGAATGAAACATCAAGATGTTGAATGACCACTCATACTAGATAAGTGCATTAACTGGATGTTTCTGGTATAATCATTAGTTAACATTTCCATAGCTATGTTGCTAATTAAGTGATTAAGTTTTAAAGTGAAAAGCCTTTACAATGAGAAGTTCACACCTCTTGTAATCCTTTTGTTTCAATATCTCCATTCACAGAGCTAACTGAGTGCCCCTGGTTATCTTTGCAACCAGAGATCGAGTAACTCTTTTCAGATGAAAGTTTAGATTCTGTAGAAAATGGCAAAATCTAATGGAAATCCATGGGAAGGTCCTAAATCCTTAAGAATTGTGGATTTTTCATGTCTGTAATTCTACTCATACAAATTGCACCCGCTTTTCTTTGGTCCTAACAACCTTTTAAAAGTACATTCTAGTGCCTGTGAAAGGGCTGGAATGACAACAGCACAGTTATAGCATGGGTTATAGCTGCTCTCATCATCTTCTAGGCCATGTCTATGCTACGGAAGCACAGCAAGGGCGCAGCTGCTGTAGCACCTTAGTGTAGACGCTTCCTACTTTGATAGAAGGAGTTTCTACATCAATTGTAGTTAATCCACCTCTTCGAGAAGTGGAGAGAACTCTTGGGTCAATCTAGCCATGTCTACACTGGGGGTAGGTCAACCTGACTATGATTCTCAGAACATAGGATGATATCACTTTTAAGTATAGCCACACCCCAGTGAATATTCTGCTTCGACTGATGTGGCTACCATCACTCAGAGATGGTGTTTGTTCAGCAATGGAAAAACCCCTTCCGTTGACATAGGCTGCATCTACACTATGGGGTTATGTAGTGACATAGCTAGGTCAATCTAAGGGCTTGTCTACACTGGCACTTTACAGCGCAGCAACTTTCTTGCTCAGGAGTGTGAAAAAACAAGCCTGAGCGCTGCAAGTTTAAGCGCTGTAACGTGCCAGTATAGACAGTGCACCAGCGCTGGGTAGCTACGCCTCTCATGGAGGTGGTTTTTTTAGAGATTTTGCACCAGTACAGTGCACCTACATTAGGGGTTTCAACTGGTGTTGCACAGTCAAAACTCTCACAAATTTTCCAAATATAAACAGGCTTCACTTAAATACAAGTTCTTCACTTGTAGACAAGACCTTTCATGTGTGAGGCCTTCTCAACAGGATTGAGTGGCCAGATCTGTCAAGCTATCATTTTTCACTTAAACTAAAATTTCTTAAACCCTGCCTCTGTCCCCCAAAAAAACACTATCAGAGAATGTTTGATAAGACACTGTTAACTGTCAGATCAGTGCTTCTGTAGATCTTATTTTTATTAACAAGTTTGACCAGCCCTGCAGATTTCCTTCCCCACAAATAAACCCTGAATTATCTCTGCTAAAGATCTGCTAAGTGTAAACTTGCATGGCCCTTTCCAAACTGGTTACAGTTCATTTTGCTATCAAGAATGACAATTCACTAGAAGAGGAGTATAGTTCTGAAACCCAGTAGCCCTGATCTTCTCTCACTTTGTTAGTTTTGCTCTGCTGTAACTCCATAGACTTCTGAGACTTCCTCACTCCTGATTTACAGTAGTATAAGTGAGAAGAGACTCAAGCCTAATGTGTGAGAAAAGAAGGAGCAGCAACTTCAACAAAGATAACCTATCATGTATTCTGGTATATGCTAATACTTAAGTTCCTTTTCTCTCTGGACAGAACAATTAAGTTAGATTTTTCACACTTTACTAATACAGTTATATTAGTAATACTGTTTTTTCAAAATATTAAGCGGTAAGTAACTCAAATTCCAAAGCATGATTTGTTTTTCACAAAGCAGCAGCAAATTAACTAATAGTGAATTCTTCCTTAAAGTCAGTATTGCGGAGAGGAAAAATTAACCTAAGAAATTAACCTAAAGCTCTTCATACTTCTTACTACATCTGAATAGGTTGCATTTTAGTCACTGAAAGGGAATGTCATCACCAAATCTGTTAACTGCATTTCAACAGATCAGTAGCTATGTACATTATATTTTCTGTTTGAGGGAATGCTATTCCTTTATTAAACGCACCAAAACCATACATATTGTAGTAAAACACATTACTGTTTTATTCCCTGATACAAGATTATTGCCATGAAAGGTATTCTGATGTCATAGTTCATCTAACTATTAGTGGTTTGAGCATTGGCCTGCTAAACCCAGGGTTGTGAGTTCAATCCTTGAGGGGGCCATTTAGGGATCTGGGGCAAAAATTGGGGATTGGTCCTGCTCTGAGCAGGGGGTTGGACTAGATGACCTCCCGCGGTCCCTTCCAACCCTGATAGTCTATGATTCTATGATTAGTACTGTTACAGTAGCACCCAAAAGCCCCAACTAGGAATTGAACAAACACAGAAATAAGACAATTCCTGTCCCCATGGGTTTATATAAAACATTTATGTAATTTTACAGGTTTCTGCATGATTTGAAGAACTGGGCTGAATTTCCAACCAATTCAGAGATTGACAAACTTTTGGAGTCAGATAATTCATGGATTTGAAAAGTCATTGTAGGTTTATAATTTGAATCAGAGTCACCATTAAAGGCACGTAGTTGGATATACTTGAAATTCAGACATATGCAATCTAGATAAGAGATGAACACACAATTTTTCTTTTAAATTTAATCAAGATTTAACTTAAACAAAAATATCCCTTGCCACCTCTATTAGTTTGACAGTGTATATCCCATTCCACAAAATACTATCAGCTCATGCGGAGACATATTTTCAAAATACTGAAGAACTGGTAGATAATACGGCTAACATGTAGAGTAGGATTTCAGTTCCATGTATATTTTGTACATAGGCTTTAAAAAGCTGGGCGTCATATGAATCCCATTTGGAATCCTGTGCAAGTGGCATTATTTATAAATATAAAACCAGCCAGGAATGGTTACCACAGTGGGGGGGTGGGGTGGGGATGGTCACTTAGATTTTAAGCTTTTTGAGAGAGGAACTTCTGGCTTGTTCCCTATTTCTAGGGTGCCTAGCACAATGGGGTCCTGGTTTGTGATAGGGCTGCAATACAAATAATAAATAAGTCATTTTTTCCCCGTTACCTTGTAACTTCTGGCTGTATTCCGTCCTGTCAGATTGGCTCCTCCTCAAAGTGCCAGAGTTACCCTGGTCCCCAGAAACACTGTTCTCAACAACGGTGTCCGTCTTCCTTCTCTCCAGCATGTACAGCCTGTGCTTCAAGAAGGTCAAATTCTTCCTCTTGGCTCCCATGCCTTCTTTCCCAGGGGCTTCTTTGGTTTCCATTTTCAGCAGTGACAACCCTCTTCCTTGGGAGACTGTCGATTCTTAGGGAGCTGAGTTGAGTGCTTGTTTCCCAGGCGAGTGCAAAAGCTGCCTATCAGCTCAGCTCACCTGTCTTTGACTCCACAAGTTCACTCGTTCCCTGGCTCAGGTTGCCTGCCACCTCGCCTACAGCCTCGCAGGGCTCCACCCCTATGAAGTCATCCTCTGCTGCCCTTGGAGCCTGACTGGGCAACCTGCCACCTGCTACCTGAGAGGCCAGCAGCCCGGGGTCGGGCAAAGGGAAGGGCTGCGCTAGCAAGCCGCGCTCGGGGTGACCCCGATGTTTGGGGGCAGTGGGCCCCTTCTGAACACAGAGGTATGCCCCAGGGACAAAGGAGGCTTTAAAAATCGCTGTTTGGGTAGTGACAGGAAAGAGTCTCTGAAACCCTCCCCGCCGCCTCCTGGGGCTGTGCCTGTCTCCGCTGAGCGATTTGCGCCGGTGAGGTGGGGAAGCCTGTGCACACTCTTACGCTGGGCAGGCAGCGATCCCACACAGCAGGCTCGCGCTCTGCTCCCCAGCCATTCGGAGCCGAGCAAACCAAAGCTGGGGTGAATCCGTTTACAATGGCTGCCCTGGAGGCTTTCCCCTTCTCTGTGTTCATGCGACAGTAACTTAGTGCACCAGGAACTCACTCCATGGCTTTTCCTTTCTCCATTGTCAGTGCGAACAGACAACTCAGCACAGGAGACCTCATTCCTCTCCCACCCCAACCCCTTCTCCCTCCCAGGGACGAGAGGGGAGACACTCTCTCGTGCAGTGGTTTCCAACCTGTGGTCCGCAGAATATGTCTAAGGTTTTCAATGGGGTCGACACCTCCATCTGAAATATTTTAGGAGTCCGCAAATGTAAAAAGGCTGAAAACCACTGGTCTAGCACTAGAAAGGAAACTGTGGGTGTGGGTGTGTGAAATGGGTAATGAAAAAGTTGTCTGAGGTGGGACACTGAATCACCTGAGGGCTTGCCTAGATTAGGGAAACTGGCGTGTTTTGGACTGGTACCCTGTGACTATGTGTGGGGGACTGTACTGGTAGGACTATTACACCACTGCAGATATCCCTGACCTACATAAGCCCTAAGGCAGCCAAGACAAAAGTAACACAGAACATGATGAAGGAGCAAGAAAAATATAAGTGCCAGGAAGGGAGAGAAGAAGGGATAGTGGAACTAGGGGAAAGATATACACAAAGGACTGTACTCCTAATTATTTCCTCCTGGTGTCCGACTTTGAGATCTCTGGATGAAAAGCATTATATAAACTTGCTTCAATACATATGGGCAGACTCCCACCTGCACTGACTTCAGTGGCTATTGTGTCAGGCCCTGTAAGCGATTATAGTGTTATTTTCCATTGTGCCTGGCATTTTGAACACTGACCTGTAACCTGTCTGAGAGGGTCTAATCAACAGAGTTAAAAACACCAGCAGCTGGTAAATCATCTGCATTAGGACCTTGCCTACACTAGGGACCCAACTCCACCATTGGTGGCAAGCAATGGATGTAGCTGCACTGATACTCTGGCCTAAGGCCTCATCCTCACAAAGAGATGGAGTTGTAGCACCCATCTTATACTGTCTGCATAGGTTCTTATACTGCATTTAACACTGTAGTATCTGAGCACCTTCCTGCAGTCCATAAGTAATGTGACTATTACCATACTATAAACTATAGCATGCTTATAGTTTGATCACTGCAGCTGACATTGTGAAGGACTGCAGGGAAACAGCAAAAAGAAAAGATGCAGTGCCGCAGTTCTTGTGCCTCATTTCAACATTTATTTTTCCTCAAATGCCTCAGGCTGTGAAGCAGCAGGAGTCCATTGTCCTGTGATAATTGTTCTTATTTCATTGACATTACCTCTTAATTAAAGCTCCTAGTTTCTTCCAAGTGATGAAACTAAAGGATTACAAAACTATTAAATGAATTAGCATGCTAAATGCAGCAGTTTGTTAGTGCTGCGTGAAATGCCCACCCCTAACACCTAATAGAAGAATAAAGCAGTTAAAGGTTTACTGTGAAGACTTTGTGTATACCAAGAGCATACATATAAGAGATCTCTCTTACATTTTAAATTGCCCTAAATACCTCTCGTCAATATGCTAAATAATACAAGTTTCTTAAAGGTGACAACTGCTCTGGATGCACTGGTAAGAAAAGTGTGAAGGCAAGCAGATATGTGGTGGTGCTAGTACTGTGATAAATTGCAGAGCCTTAAGGATCTCAACAGTGAACAATAGATTAAGGTGGGGGAGCTCACTGGCCAATTCTTTTCATTTGATGCTTTATGAACTCTCCCTGATCATGGTTGTCAGGGTCCATGACTTCCACCATTTTCATGTGGTTTTATTATATTTATAAGTAACGAATTTTGGGGGAAGAGACTACTTTCCATGTAGGCAGGTAGATGTGGTAGTAAACTATGGAACAAACATTATTCAGTCCTGGGCTTCATTGGAGGCTCTGCCCAACTTACCAAGGGTTATGACCAAGTTTCACATTTAATAAAGTTTAGTCAGCTGTTTACTGTTACAGCTACCTATCCAGACGCAAATATATTCTCCCCCTTCCCAAAAATCATTCTCCAGAGTAAAAGTGTCTTCCCTTTGCAAGGATGTTGTTTCAGGGACCTTGGTTGCATTATGCTGTTTGCTGCATTATTTGTCCTTGCAATGTTTTAAGGATCTACACAACACCATTACTTTTGATGGAACCCTTCTGAAGTATCCACATACAAGACAGCTTTCTGGGACTCCTGAAGTACCTGCTGCATTCTGTCCAGCACTGTTATTGAAAGTAGGAACTTTTAGGTAATTTCTCAACTCAAAGGCATTGCACTGTGGGTTGAAATTAGGGATTGTGACTTCCTGTCCACACTGCAGACAAACCATTGTAGATTGTCCTGGTTCAGCCAGCCATGAGCCAAAGGACTTCATCACAGGGGCTTCCACAACTGGTACAACCAATGTTTGGTAAAAACAAAAGTCCTGTGTGATAGCCCAGATTGGAAGATGGAGGTTTGGGGTATGTAACAACAAGACACCAGGTTTTAACTAGACACCCTTGTAAACTATTTATTCTCCTTCATTCTACAATACTTTATCTGGCTTGCTATAAAACTTACACAAAACATTACCAGAACTCTCTGTGAACTGCTTCAGCTTAGCTGCTAAACACAATGCATGATAGAACTAAAGAAATAACTCAAACTCTAGAAATTATTCCTGTTCCATTCCAACCTTAAGACCAATTAGTGAATGGATTATATTAAAGTTTAAACAAATTACATGTGTTTTTTAAATTAAGGTGAAATCTGCCTAATCCCCCCACACCTTGTCTTCATGTAATTCTTAGAAAATTGGAATCTAGTTGACGTTTGCATTCATATGAGTTATTTATAAATTGTGCTATTTAAGAGACAGAACGGGTGCTGATCTCAACATGGAAAATATTGGCATTGTGTTCCCAAGCAACGGTATTAGGTTATTGTTGTGTGGTCAATGATAATCTTTATCTGGATCCAGAAACATAAATGAACCAGAAGCACCATCAAGACTCTGATAGCCAGTAAGTAAGCAAACGGTTATTTGTTTTTGTGACTCCTCACAGCTGTTACATAATATTTCTTTATAAACTACTGAAAATAATGTATTTGGACTTCTGTGCATTTATATAAAATAATGGGCTTGGTTAACTACCATTTTTAATTTCAACAAATTTACACCTGTTTAAAGCTGTAGTAATGCAGTGGTGAACCATTTTCAATTTTTATTATTGAAACTGGACCATCTAAACCATGGACTATTTTAATCTAATCAGGGCTAAGGGACAAACTTTGTTACATTACACCAGGATAACTCCACTACTGTTACTGCAGTTACAATGGCTTAATTTGTCCGGGATCACCATGGTGAAATACACCTTTCTGTTGAATTCAAATGCCTAGGTTGGAAAGGCAAATAATAGGCATGTGGGTTCCATCAGTAGTCCCAATACTATTTGGTAGCCCCAACCATGCAAATCCATCAGTAACCCGCTTGGCATTGCTAAGATGTATGACCGAGGGCAGCAGCACCTCTTGATAGATGGGGGCACCGAATGGCTAGGGACTGAATGGCTTGGCAGCAGTTCTGCAGAAAAGGACCTAGGGGTTACAGTGGATGAGAAGCTGGATATGAGTCAACAGTGTGCCGTAGTTGCCAAGAAGGCTAACGGCGTTTTGGGCTGTATAAGTAGGGGCATTGCCAGCAGATCGAGGGATGTGATCATTCCCCTCTATTGAACACTGGTGAGGCCTCATCTGGAGTACTGTGTCCAGTTTTGGGCCCCGCACTGTAAGAACGTTGTGGAAAAATTGGAAAGAGTCCAGCGGAGGGCAACAAAAATGATTAGGGGACTGGAGCACATGACTTATGAGGAGAGGCTGAGGGAACTGGAATTGTTTAGTCTGCAGAAGAGAAGAATGAGGGGGGATTTGATAGCTGCTTTCAAGTACCTGAAGCAGAGTTCCAAAGAGGATGGATCTAGACTGTTCTTAGTGGTACCAGATGACAGAACAAGGAGTAATGGTCTCAAGTTGCAGTGAGGGAGGTTTAGGTTGGATGTTAGGAAAATCTTTTTCACTAGGAGGGTGGTGAAGCACTGGAATGGATTACCTAGGGAGGTGGTGGAATCTCCTTCCTTAGAGGTTTCCAAGGTCAGGCTTGACCAAGCCCTGGCTGGGATGATTTAGTTTGGGATTGGTCCTGCTTTGAGCAGGTGGTTGGACTAGACGACCTCCTGAGGTCCCTTCCAACCCTGATATTCTATGATTCTATGATGTGCACACCAAACTGGTAAGATAGGGACTGGTAACAATTGGGGGTGGTAACCTTCCATATAGCAACAGCCAAATGCTCCTCCACACTGAGAAGAACTCCCATTTTGGTATTCTGACATTGCAGCTTCAGGGTGAGCTCTGCACAGATACTTAAACTGTAAATTCTTTGGAGCAGGGGCTGCCTTTTTGTTCTGTGTTTGCACAATGCCTAGCACAACGGAGTCCTAGTCTGCTCCTGGGACTCTTAGGCACTATGATACAAGTCACCCCGCTCCAGGGCTGAAGGGGTTAAAACAGCCGTGGGAAAGGGCTGCTTGGGGAGCCAATAGGAAAAGACTGGGAGGCAGCCAATCAGGGCCAGGCTGGGCCCTATAAAAGAGCTGCAAGGCCAGTGGTGCTGAGGAGTTTCACTCTAGTCCTAGAGTGGGAAGGACTAGCTGCTTGAGAGGAAGGTACCTGAAGTAGAGCAGTGCTGGGGAGCTCCAGCCTGGTAAACCCCCAGGCTGCAGGCCTTGTTAAAGGCCCAAAAAGGTACTGGGGCTGCAGAGGGGCAGACTGGGAATAGGCAAAGGCAGAAGGTCCTAACCCCTTGCCAATGATGAGCGGCCATGACATACTGCAGTCTGCCCCAGTGAGTGGGGGCCAGATGACAACTAGCAGTAGCCACTGAGGCAAGGTGGGTTTATAGGGTTGGGGGTTCCCCTGGGAGGGGAAACCCAGAGTATGGGGGTACTGCTGGGGGCAGAACCCTGAGGTAAAGGGTTACTGGGGTCTGGCAGGGATATGGGGCCTGAGGCAGGTGAGACACCTGCTGGCAGAGGGTGCTCTGAAGGCTGGAAAGAGCTAATTCCCAAGATGACCAGCAGGAGGTGCCTTGCCGGTGAGTCATGGCTTTGCTACACTTCCACATCCTGAAGTTCTTGCTGCCTCTGTTGGCTGTCTCAATTCTGCAGCACTATATCTTGTCCCACCAGTTAGTGTTAGCTTGGCAAGCCCAGAAGCAGCACTCCACCAAGTGAAACCACTCTAGGAAAATGTCATGCAGAAGTAACGGTTTGATTTCCTCCTTTTCCTCTTTCAGGAACCAAAGAGCATCACAGCAGTTCTGTGGGGGGGGGGGTGTCTCAATTCATCCAAAGCCATCTGGCTGTGTGACTTCCAATACATCTGGAGCACCCTGTTTTTATCAATGATTGTCAGTCATGCCACTCTGTGTTTCCTCCAGGCTATTTGACAGCAGTTTGAAAATGGTACTACCTCACTAAAACCATATAAATTATGGGATAACAAAATCACATGATTCCTTCCTGATAATTTGACCCTAACCCCAAGAATTCCAGTAGGATATGGCAAGTGTCCTACAATGTGCTGCGAGAAAAATCATGGTGGAACATTTGTAACCTGCCCCGTTACACATTGCACCATTGGATAGCTGCCAGATTGCTGTGAAGTAATTTAATAAAAGCATAGAGTTACGTGGCCACACAATGATTCATCAGGGAAGTAGCATAAGCCAGCATATGCAAAATGGTATGGATTCACTTTTGGTGAATTTATAATGGGAAAACATACACAGAAAAACTTTCCTGTTAGACAAGGCCTAAGACCAGAATTTGTCTGATTAGTTTTTAATTATTGAAATGTAAATAGCATTTAAGGGCCATTTTGATCCCTTCAATGTCAATGGAATTTTTGCCACTAATTTCAGTGAAGCCAGGATTTCAACATACAGTTCTGTAAGGGTGAAATTCACCCCTGTGCCCAGGTTAGCACAAAGCATATGCACTAAAAATAGAGTTTAATTTTACACCTACACTTTGAGCTGGAGGTGTGATTCCCAGCTTCAGAAGACCTACCCTTGCTATCTCTGGTTGAGCTAGTCGCAGGGGTTCTCAAACTGGGGGTTGGGACCCCTCAGGGGGTCGCAAGTATTACAGGGGGGGGTCATGAGCTGTCAGCCTCCACCCCAAACCCTGCTTTGTATCCAGCATTCATAATGGTGTTAAATATATAAGTGTTTTTAATTTATAAGGGGGTGGGGTCGCACTCAGAGGCTTGTCATGTGAAAGGGGTCACTAGTACAAAAGTTTGAGAACTACTGAGCTACTGCACTAAAAAACAGTGTAACTGCCATGGTATGAGCTGCAGGACAGGCTCTGCCCTGAGTAGGCCTAGGATCTCCAAAGGGGACGGCCTTGGGGTGGCTAGCCTGTCCTGCAGCTTCCGCCACAGCAGCTATGCACTATTTTTTAATACACTAGCTCAATGAGATTTAGCATGGGTATGTCTCCTCAAGCTGGGAATCATACCTCCAGCTCAAAGTGTCGATGTATCCTTAGAGGGGCATAGGTTTGCACTAGCCCTCTGCACAGGGCTCACTTGCACTCAGCATAATCTTAGATGGGATTGTAGTCACAACTGTCTCCAAAGGTGCTTCATTTGCTTTTCTCTCCATGGGCCTACTTGTCTGAAACAGAGAAACAGTATGCTGTGTGAAGAGCCACTCCCTGCACTTGCTGTTTGAAATTTCTTTGCCCTCAGTTCACACAGGTGTAAATGACTACACAAGGCAGAAGGTGGAGAATCAGAACCTACAATGATGACGTCCCCAAGAACTACTTTCTTGTCTGCCAGCTACATAAGTAGAGAAAATAAAGAGTTCAGATGTCTCTCTTAGCCCCTGGTCTCTGTAAAAGTAGATATTGCTACACGTCGTCTTTTTTTCTGTCAGCTATCACTCTGATGGCATGCAAAATGTTAGGTGTACTAAAACACCCGTGGGAGAGTAAAGTTGAGATGTAAATAGTGATAAGATCTACCACATGACTGCATCTCAGAGGACTTTGAGCACTGGAACCTATTCATTAAAAGTTGTTAGTATATATACAGTATATGTCCTCAGCTAAACCATAAGATAAGAATATGATAGATCTGGGATTAAAGTGGCAAAAATGGGTGGAAGTAGGAGTCTGCTTCTTGATTTTTTTTTTCAAAGCTGAGTTACCTTGACACATACACTGAAAGAGCTCCCAAATGAACTGAGAAAGCTACTGAGAAAGTAATAAGAACCCAAACCCATGAAGTGTTTGGCATATGAGTGTCCCCTTGCCTCCCACTGTTGATCTTGCCAGAGGGGAGCTTTCAGTAGAGAAAATAAGTCTTTAAAAATAAGTGACCAGTGGTGGATTGCTTGCTTTTTAGCTACTTCTATTGCAGATGTTTATGTGAGATTAATGAAGCTATTTTCCCTTGAAGGAGCCAGGGGGACTGTGGGATTTTTCAGAGCTGAGAGCTCAAGTTAGCAGGCTGTGCAACCAGGGAAGCAGCACTGCCTATCTTTCATCCTTGAATAAAGACTGCCTGAGTATACACATACAGAAATGTTATGTATTGTAGAGGCGGACAAGATATTCAAAAGGAAACACCGGGAGAAGGGCAGGGTGGATGGTTACAGGAGGGCCATCAGGAAGCACTACAGACCTGCATCAGTGAGAGTGGACACAGACTGGAGGGGATGATGCAGCAGAATCTGTTGCAGCAATCTCCCTGAATGGTAATGACAGGATTGTCAAAGCCAAAAGGGCAAAACTCTAAACCACTTTCGATTCTTGCCAAGGCTCACCTCAGTATTCTCCACATTTGTCCTGGTCTGTGACCCAGCCCATTTAGGGCCTTGTCTGCCTGAAGAAAGAAAAATACAGGTCAGGGTACGTGGGCTTTCTGGTATTGGTGTGGCAAAAGGACCTGTCACAGAGCCACCGGGTGATGCTCTGGAACTACTCCATATGAAGCCAGTCAGGACTCTGGGGGAGCATGCCTCCTCTCTCTGAGCATACTGTCTCCAGGGCAAGAAGCTTACACAGCTTCGACCTTCCTGCGTCTGACCTCGGAGCATTTAGCATCCCCTTCTCACACTGTGCACTTCCCACAGCGAGTCCACACAGGCGGGACTCCTGGGAAAGCCAGAGGACCCTGTACTCCAACTCCGCAGTCAGACGTGACTCTCAGCCAGCTAGTAAAATAGAAGGTTTATTAGACGACAGGAACATGGTCTAAAACAGAGTTTGTAGGTACCGAGACCAGGACCCCTCAGTCAGGTGCATCTTTGGGGTAGGGAGCCCACACCCTAGCCGGCTCTAAACTGAGACTCCCTCCAGCCACTCCTCTGGCCTTTATCTCTTTCCCGGGCCAGGAGTCCACCTGATCTTTGTTCTCCAACACCCTCAGTTGGCACCTTTGCAGGGGAGGGGCCCAGGTCATCAGGAGACAGGGTGTCGGCCATTCTCTGTGCAAACAGCATCACACTGGCCCTCTAGGGCTCTGCAACAATCACACACCCTTATCCCACCACCTACATACTTAAGAAAGGCATAGGGGAAACTGAGGCACCCACACAGTATTCGGCGAAAGCATTAAGAATATTTCCACTTCATCACAGGACCTGTGTTTCTAATTCCTTGTGGTAAAGTTCGTAGACCATTTCCCACTGCTGCACTGACCTGCCATGCAGTGCAAGTCTCAAACCCAGAGGTTACCAAGTGAGAGCAGTTGATACCACACAAACAGGGGCTACACCCCTGACTCAGTGAGACCAGCAGACTGCTGCTTGGTCACTTCTTAGCATAAAGCTTCCACACCCCATGTTGCTAGGCCTCCTGCCAGCCAGAGTCTTCCTGCCTCCTCCTTTGGTTCCCGCTCCTTGTTCCTGTTGCCTTGTCTTGCCCCTGCTCCCTTGCCCAACTCTAGTTATTGACTCTGGATTGACCCTTGGTGTGACACTGGTTTGATCCTTGGTGTGGCTTCTAACTCTGGCTGTGACCCCTGACGCCACTCTAGGTTCTGACCATTAGGTCAGACTGCCCACATACGGGCCCAGATGTTATCTCAGCCACTGACCAGGGACTGGGAGTGAAGAATGATGAAGCCTATCCCTACCTTAAAAGCTAGTGATAATTATGGACTGGGACACTACCCAATCCGCATTGGGACAAGCTGGAAAGTATGGAATCCAGGGTTTCAGTGCTGTAATTTATAAAGGCAGAATGACTTGTCCAGTCTCTGCTTTCACCATTCTTAATAGCTTCCTTCTATTTTTATTATCTTAATTAAAAAATTAATTCTCAAATTAAAAATAAAATGCTAATCCCTCGTTGTTCCTGTTGGGAGAAATCATGACCCAAATTTGCATTTTGCTCACTTTGATCTCTATACTTTTTTTCTCTTTAGTGCGGAGGAAAGGTAAATTTACTACGCAAGGGCTAATCTGGCTTTTTCTTTGTTCGCGAGTCATAGAAGCAGTAGCAGCACTATTCTCCCAAGAAAATATTCTGACTTGATTGATCAAGTGGCTGGGACTGTGACATCAAAGCTAACCAGGGGAAACAAGAAAATGAGCCAGGGAAAGATACAGGGAGACAAATCCCGAATTAAAAAATAAATAAAATAAAGGTGTAAAATTTCACCAAAGGCATAGAAAGTTTGTATTAAAATGATGTGAGGTTTTCATGTCTGAAAACTTCACAAATCAAGAGAAGAAAATGGGACCTCAAGGCACTGCTGCAATATAAATAAATGAAATCATATCTATTATCTATTTAAATTAAACAAGTTTCCAAATATTGCAGGTATTGAACTATTAGAATTAGAGCCCCTAAAAGAACATAATAAAATAAACTCAATTCTACTTACTGTAGACATTGCCCCCTTTAATTAATGACAGAATTTCTTATTGCTACAAGGTAGTATCACAAATCAATAGGTGAAATTTAAACCCTAGTTTGAATGGGACAAAGTGATGCTCGGGTCTTGTGCCAGCCCCTTTCTACACAGGGGTGAGTTTCACTCAGAAAGTGCAAGAATGGCTGAATCTGGTCTGTAATAGTTAATGGTCTTGTCAGCCTTGTAGATGGAAGTAGCATTACACTGAATCTTGATGACAGTGTGATTGCAAGTTGAGAGCAAAAGCACTGGACGAGCACGTAACATATTAATGAAATGCTTTTATTAGCTGAAAAGATAAAAACAATGATTTTCTCCAGAAGGAAGGTAAAATGGGACACTGAGTGGTGTTTGGGATTTTTTAGTGATAAAATGTTTCAAAATGTTTTTTCAGTATTTAAATTGATTGCCATGATAGCTGATAAAAAACGTTCATGGGAAAAATGTATTGATAATATTGTTGTAAAATACAAAAGAAAAAACATGACTGCAGTATATAAACTCAAAGCAAGGATGTCCTTCAGAGTTAGGTGATTATAAAGCTGGAGAAGTTTTGCTTTGCTCCAGTGACTTTCTAGTAGAGTGAAATTCACCCGTCTGTGCTTAGGACAAGCATAAAGCCTTCTGAACCACGTAAGTCCCTGTAAGTCTTGTGGGCTGGATTCTGCTCCCTTTGAGATAAATGGCAACACTTTCAGGAATTTCAGTAGGAGTCAGCTTGAGCTCTGTAAATAGGGCTTAAGTGCTGAATAGGCCTTGTGCTGGACCCCTGTACAGAGTGATTTTAACCTGCAGTAATCAGAGCAATGCAGGGGTGCTGGAACAATTTTTATAGTGGAGGTACTGGCAGCCATTGAACTAAACTGTAAATCCTGTATATAATGGAAACCACTTCAAGTTGGGGAGTGCTGCAGCACCCTCCGCACCCGTAGTTCCCGCACCTATGAAGCAAAGCCTTTAAGATTTTGGATATGTCTGCACTTCAAGCTGGAGATAAAAATTCCAGCTTGAGGAGAGACATACCTATGATAGCTCTAATCAAGCGCCCTAACACTAGTGTTGGTGCAGCAGTAGGAGGGGCTAGCTACCCCAAGTACTGTACATACCTGTCCATGACACTAGGTACATACTTGGGACCGCTAACCCCGCCCACTGCTGCAGCTACACTCTATTTTTAAAAAGAACAGGAGGATTTGTGGCACCTTAGAGACTAACAAATTTATTTGAGCATAAGCTTTTGTGGGCTACAGCTCACTTCATCGGATGCATTCAGTGGAAAATACAGTGGGGAGATTTATATACACAGAGAACATGAAACAATGGGTGTTACCATACACACTGTAAGGAGAGTGATCAGTTAAGGTGAGCTATTACCAGCGGGAGAGAAAAAAAAACCTTTTGTAGTGATGATCCAGATGGGCCATTTCCAGCAGTTGACAAGAACGTGTGAGGAACACTAGGGGGGAAAAATAAACATAGGGAAATAGTTTTACTTTGTGTAATGACACATCTACTCCCAGTCTTTATTCAAGCCTAATTTAATGGTGTCCAGTTTGCAAATTCCAATTCAGCAGTCTCTCGTTGGAGTCTGGTTTTGAAGTTTTTTTGTTGTAATATTGCGATAGTCTCTACGTAAAAGAATAAATGGACACAAATCAGACTTCAAGAATTATAACATTCAAAAACCAGTCGGAGAACACTTCAATCTCTCTGGTCACTTGATTACAGACCTAAAAGTCGCAATATTACAACAAAAAAACTGCATGAAGTGGGCTGTAGACCACGAAAGCTTATGCTCAAATAAATTTGTTAGTCTCTAAGGTGCCACAAGTACTCCTGTTCTTTTTGCGGATACAGACTAACGCGGCTGCTACTTTGAAACCACTCTATTTTTAGTACCCTCCCAAGAAATTCCTTGAGCTAAAAATTACACTTCGAGCTCCAGGTGTAGACATTCCCTCCTAAGAAAAATTGTGTGCATAAAAATTAGGTGAAAGTTATTTCAGAAGAAATTACTTTTTTTAAGTACTTCAATACATCCAAAGCATTTGCTTAGTATATAGTGCAGAACTGACACTCCCTTTTGCATTAAGGATTCAAAATCTCATAGAACAGCTGGAAACTTCATTCTAATAATGAGGCGGTTCCTTACCTAAATATGACTTTAGGAATCTTGTGTATAACTTTAACAGTACTAACATATATGTATAGGAAGTCTATTGGGAGCTTTATTATTATTTCTATAGCACCTAAAGTGTGCTAGGTACATAAGAGAACATAAAATAGTCTTGGTCCCTGCCTACCCTGACAATGTAGGCAGGGTACTATGCACAACCTGGAACCCCTCTACATTTTGTTGTAAGCTTGCAGCTGACTGCACATTACAAGATGAGTCCCTAGATAACACCATGCTTACCTTACAAAGTGCACAAAAACCCACCCTTATTTATGCATCTTACAAGGCCCTTCCTCCAGCCCCAGGCATTGGTAACAATTCACAGCTTTGTATTTCACTACATAGCTAAGTTAGGCAAGCAGAATGATATGTCCTGAGATCCTCCCTTAGCAGTCAACTTTACAAGTTTAGCAAAAAACTGACTGTGCTCAGTAAGTGACTTTCAAAGGCTCCTAAACTGGTCAAATATAATCCAGCGTCCTTTGCAAGTGAAAGAACTTCCTAGTGAGAGTTATTTCTATGACATGTTAGCGTTCAACTTCAGCTGTAGGCCTAATCAAAGAAAGTTTACAAGACTTTTTTATAATGGGAGAAGTCTATATTTTTTCGCTCTTCACATTCGAAAAACTGTAGAAATGTTTTTTTCCTAAACTTTAAAAATAAATGAGCTCCAAGTAGAGACTACGCATGGAGAGTTTCAGTCCTCAAATGTAAATGTTTCAGAAAGTTATAGCTGAGCTGTGACTGAAAAGAGGAGGTCTGCTGATCTCAGTGAAGAAAGATGCCAACTCCTTGCAGCTCATGTTGCTGGCCTGCTGTGGAATACAGGGTATGATTTAGCAGCTTTTATGGAGATGGAGATGAATGTCCCTTGGTCTGCAATACAGCCTCCATGTTATTGTGAAGACTCTGTTGTAATATACTTAGCAAATGATCATGAAAAATCACAGAAAAATACCAATATTTTATTTCTGCATAGCCCTTTTTGCCAGGAAAAATTCCAAGAAGTTTTTGCATACTACATACTGTAAATAAGACACTACTAAAATACTGCCAGGTGTAGGGTAGCAGCTAATTAGCATACTACTGCGTAACAGTAGGAAATATTGGACATGGCCATTGGGAAAATCCTTATTCTTACAAAAAGTACCATGGAATCTTTAGTGTCCATATAGGACAGACAGGGCCGGTTGCTTTTAAGGTGTGAACCACAACATAGAGCAGAAAACAAAGAGTCTGGGAAACCAGCGGATTGTCGCAGGCAGTAGGCAGGGGAGAGAGTGGGAGCCTGCACGCCGAGTCCTTGCTCCTCCCCCATCCGTCCTGAACGCCGCAAGCCAGCTGATTGGCGAGGGGAGGAGGGGGAAGGCACTGATCTGCGGGGTCTGCGGGCGGGGGACAGGACGTAAGAGCTGATGGGGGGGCTGCCAGCTGTGGACAAAGCAGGCAGCCAAAGGACATTATAGCGCAGCATTGCACAGCTTTAAATGGAGCCTGTTCTGTAACTGAGCAGGGACATACTATTGAAACAATGTTAAGCGAGAGGACGTTAAGAGGGGAGTTACTGTATAATATTTTGCTTCCAATTAAAAGAAAGAAGCTATCTCTTCCTTAGCCTAGTCTGCCTAGGGGCTCCAACTTCTGACAAACTCTGACTTCTCACCCCAGTTTTGTGCCTTCATTCTATATTTAGTAGGGATTTTTTTTATTTTTATTTGTTTGTTCGTTTGTTTCCTGTTCTTTTCTGCCCGTCCTTGAAACTGATGAAGTTGGCCAGGGATTTTGTCAAAACACAGCATCATCATGTTTGAAAATGTTTGACCCTTCAAGGAAGAGGTGGGAGGGAGACATTGAATCACCTCTCTAGTGGCCAGCTATATCCAGTTTTTTTTATAGAAATTAGCGAGATAGACATTGACCTAGATCAACAGTGTTTGCAACTCTCACGAGTCTCGCACTAGCTGCGAAGTTTGCACTATTCAGTGGCGTTCTTAGAACGCCCCGCCCCGCCGTCACGTGGTTGCGCGAGCGCCTGGGCTTTCCCTCGGAAGGGGAGACGTGTCGGGGGCTTGAAATCAGAAGTTCGATACTCCGAAGGCACAAGAGCAAGAAAGCAACTAAAAACTCCCCGTTGATCGCCTTGTTTTTAAGCCAATCTCATGATTTTGGGGAGGGGCCTCCTCAAAAATGGGGCACACTTGGGGCTGACGATGTGGGGTACGCGATCTGCCCCCCAAGGCCCTCCAACAGGTGTCGGCGGGGGGGGGGGGGAGCCCATCCTGCCGCTCGCACACTTCTAGCTGACGGCTCCTAGGGCGGGCGAGAGACCTGACTCCCACGCCGGCTGCCCCTGTTTCTGCCCCCTCCCTGCCCCTCAGGCGTCCCCTCCGCACCCCGCTTTTGCACCGGAGCGTAGCAGAGCCAGCCAGGGCAGCGGCTTGAGCGGCGGCCACCGAGCATGCTCAGACTCTCCGCTCCCCTGCCGGGCGGGCGCAGGAAGCGGAGGGAGCCGTGGCCGGCACAAGCATGCGTGCGGGGCTCGGGCGGGCCTGGCGGGGGCTGCTGCCGCTGCTCCCGGCTCGGAGCGGCTCCTACGCCGGAGCGGGAAGGAGGAGGCGGCTGGTGCGGCAGCTGCCGCCCTGCAGCTGGCTCAGCACCATGGCCCAGTTCGGCACGGAGCCGCGGGGGCGGCCCCACTCGCCCGAGTACCGCCTCTACTTTAGTGAGTAGCAGCCCCGCAGGGGCTCCAGGCGCCGCCGCCCCTGGCCGGGGGGCGCGGTGGAACGCGGGGCTGCGCTGCGTCCTACGCCCGGCGGAGAGCTCAGGGGCGCTGCCCCCTGCCAGCCGTAATTGGGGGCCGCTCCTTAAAGGGGGTGAATGGCGAAAGCCAGGGTGTCCCCGCCTCCCCCAGGACATGCTTTGGAGCTTAACTAGGAAACTTGGCCGGGGGCGTTAACATAGGCACCCCCTGTTGCTGTGTCCCCCGGCCCCCACCCCCCCGGGGGCGCTGGAGCATTGGGGTGGAACCTACAGGCTTTTGCTACAAGTGAATAAAGACTAGGATGTGGCTAGATGCATTAGCCCCTCCTAGGCTTATGCTGAGGGCTCTGTCTCCAGCCCTGCAGGGAATTTGAATGTCCCAGAGAAAGAGCTGAGGGCTTGTCTCCCCAGAGGGTGACTTTAAAAAAAGTACCCTAAAATTAATCCAGTATGAAGAAGTTTCTTGCGACCCACTGGGTGAGACGTGTGGCAGGGAGGGCCTTTCAGCCGCCAGCAGCCCCCATTACAAATAAAAAAAAAAAGTGTAGGAAACTTTTAAAGTGGTACATGAGTTTCATTACTTTAGCAGGAATAACCGTGGTGAGTCTACTCTCCTGATGCAATAATAACGACTGCTCCAAATATGCTCATAGTAAAGGGAAATTTGCATTTGAAATGAGGACATCTATTTTACTGACGGCCCGCTGAGCAGTCAGCATGTATGAAAGTATGAACAAAGCTCTAAGACATAAGTCAAGACAGAAAAACCTCGTGTGATATGTGGAGGGGAAATATCTTTTCTTGGACCAGCTTCTTTTGCCTCACTCACCTTGTGTCTCTAAGGCCCTGGGACAACATGATCACACCAACATTGCAAACAAAAAGCTGGTGTGTTCAGTTTCAATTTCACACTACCTTTTTCTAATAGTTATGAAGATTTTTAAAAAGCCGCTTTCTGATTTTGCTCTTCACACTGATTTTTATACCACTCTGATTCCATTACGTTCAGTGGAGTCACTTCTGATTTACATTGCTGTGAGAGAAATGGACAGATGTAAATGGTCAGTTGCACCCTGTCAGAAATCTGTCACGCTGACTCCACTAGAGGTCGGGTGCGATAGGCTTGATCTAGTGACTGTCACTTCAGTTTGAACAGTGGCCTATGACTAGGGCCCTGCCAAATTCACTGTCCATTTTGCTTAATTTAACAGAGGATTTAAAAAATCGTAAATTTCATGATTTCAGCTATTTAAATCTGAAATTTCATGGTGTTGTAATTGTAGGGGTCCTGACTCCAAAAGGAGTTGGTGAGGGAGGGGGGTTGAAAGGTTATTGTAGGGAGGATTGCGGTACTGTTACTTCTGCACTGCTGCTGGCAGTGGCCCTGCCTTCGGAGCTGGGCACCTGGAGAGTGGCAGCAGCTGGCTGGGAGCCCCACTCTGAAGGTACAGCCGCCATTAGCAGAAGCAAGGATGGCATGGTATGGTATTGCCACCCAGACTTCTATGCTGCTTCCTGCAGAGCTGGGCCCTCAGTCAGCCACCGCCACTCTCCAGCCGTCCAGCTCTGAAGGCAGCAGCGCAGAAGTAAGGGTGGCACAGTATGGTATTGCCACTCTTACTTCTGCGCTACTGCTGCCAGGGCGCTGCCTTCAGAGCTGGGTGCCCGGCCAACAGCCACTGCTCTTCCAACCGCCCAATTCTGAAGGCATCACAGAAGTAAGGGTCGCAATACCGCAACCCCCCTAAAATATGCTGGTGACCCCCTGCAACTCCCTGTTGGGTTAGGACCCCCAGTTTGAAAAATGCTGGTCTCCCTGTGCAATCTGTACAGTATAGGGTAAAAGCACACAAAAGACCAGTTTTTGTGGGGGGAGACCAGATTTCATGGTCTGTGATGCATTTTTCATGGCTATGAATTTGGTAGGGCCCTACCTATAGCTAAACTTTATCTTTTATTTCCTGGAATGTAACACCATATTTGTACAACGTTTGCATAACAATTGTTTCTGTATTTCAGGGGTAGATGTAGTGCAGTCCATAGGCCAAAGAGGGCCCATGCCCACACACACTTTTAATATGAATAATGCCACCTGATCAGGAGGGAGCAATGGGTGCTGGAATTTGTGGCCTCTAAGACTTGCATCTTTCTATTGACTGTTCTATTTTTTTTTGCAGATTTGGCTCAGTCATTGAGCTCTTGGCAAACTCAAAATGTGTCCCTGAATTAGACAAAGTTTGGGCACTCCTCCTGTCTACTTAGAAGTCTGCTTGCATGTGAGAAGGGAGGGGGAAAGGCCTCATGGTAGCCAATTAGAATTTTGCCATGGACATCAGTGAGGCCAGAATTGCACCCTAGAGTCTACTCTGAAACCCTAGAGTCTGTCATTGTTCCTTTTAAAACAAAATGTGTGAGCAGTTAAGGTTTAACTAATGTATATTGCTGGTCAGAATTGGTATAAGCTGTTTAGCGGTGAATGTTTTCTTTATTGATATGAAATTCAGTTTATTTGAAATGACAAGCCATGCTAAGGGAATACTGTAAAGTTTTAATAGCTGCAGTATTTTAGCCTGTTATCTGCAATTTTTGTTTTAAAAAATATCTTGATCATGAAGAAATTATTAGCTGCTGAAAAAGAAACTTGAAGTATGACTAAAATCCTAGGTAATCTAGGAACTGGTTTTCTCTATACATGTCCTATGACATTTCCTCTCCATTAGTGGCTCTGTGTAGGAAAAATACAAGGTTATTGACATCTTTGCATAGTTCATTTTGCCAGTTAGGCTCAAAGGAATGAGCAGGCTAAAGAGAGGAAAGAAGGTATAGCTGCCAAAGCTGAAAGTTCTGATTTTGGTTTGTCCCTTAAATTGACCATTTTATTGTAAAATTTGGAGTTTGACTCCAGGAAAGGCTTTGTTACAACATAAATCCCCTGGCCAAGCAGCGTTTCAATTTAAAATACTCACAGACCCTTGTCTGTCTATAATGATGGAAGCAATAGGGACATATTTATTAGTAATGTGAACATCTTTCAGCATGTTTGGTTTAGATTTGTAACACTTTTTTTGTCTCGCAGAGAATGCGGAGGGTAAATATATTTCCCCGTTTCATGACATTCCTCTGTTTGCTGGATCCAAAGAGGTATATGTTAGACTCAGTTATTATTTTTTGAAATGATGGATGTTGTGTTCTCTAATGGTCAAAAGCAGGTAGATTTTTCTTTTCAGTAGAAATCTTGTTTTATTTTTAGCAATTACTAAAATAGATTCATATATTTTAGGACCTGAAGGGACCTTTATGATCTTGTGTGACTTCCTCTATAGTACAGACTGTAGAATTTCACCCAGTGATTCCTGTGTTGAGTTCAATAATTTGTGGTGGAACTGGAGTGTGTCTTTTTGAAAGATATGCAGTTTTGATTTAAAGACTTCAAACGATGAGAAGTCCACCATATCTTTTGGTAAGGTGTTAAAATTCTGTGCTTATGTGCGCTAATCTAGAATACAGTTTCTACTGTTACTATTCCTAAGTCACTTTGTGTTTCACCAAACCCATGTAAATTGCTATTTTTCTATAGTACCAGCAGTTTTGCAGCAGAAGAGGCTTACACAATACATATTTATGTGAATGGTATATTTCTTTAATTCCCAAAAGACGTGCTGTAATTTGAAGGCAGCAATAATGCCCAAGAGAGGAGTGGTAATCGCACCTTTGGAGAATTACAAGGCATGAGGTGCAACCAAGCACTTTCACGTATTGTTAGCCACATTCCCTGGAGTTTCATTATTGCTATAGTGAAATGCCTGTTTTCTACGTCATCTGTGAAAACTGCCAGCCTTCAGTTTAGTCTGAGAAGAGGTTTGCTTATTATGGCATACTCAAAAACAAAATAGTTTGGGAAATTTTCAGCCTTTAAGGTTTGTTGCCTCAACTGTTCGGTTGATTTGTAGGCTGGAACACTGAGAAAAATCTGCAGCTCTATCATGTGCCCAGAGGGGTTTTTCTAAACAGATAAATGCTACATCAATATCATTCTGTTTAATCATTTAAAACCAGGGCTTGAAAAGTGTACCTGATGCCTTTGTGATGGAGGACTAAACTTGTTGGTGAGAGGTTGATGAGAAAGACAAGAGTTGGAAGGCCCAGGGGCCCTAACTTTACTTGCACCTCTTAGCATCTTTAGCTGCTGGGAGGGAGGAGGGTGCTGACATTTCCACTAGGATGCTGTCCCTGCATCCTCCTTTCAGTCTTCTTTTAAACTTGCCTCTGGCAAGCGGATGTCTGATTAATTTGAAGATCCTCCCATTCTGGCTGTTGGACAAGGGAAAAAATGTCTGTTTCTTCTGTCCCTCCAGAGCCTCCGGTCTTCACTACTTTGATCTCTCTCCCAGCCTCCTAGATGCTGCAAGGGGACTGGAGAATGAAGAGGCCTCTGCTACTCTTCCTCTCCTCCAGCCTCTGTCTTTAGAGTCCTCCTCGCTTGTGAATAACTCCAATGCCTGCTGCTGTTTATAATGCAGTTCACAGCCTTTGCAAGCAGCAGCAGCAGAATGAAACTGACCTGGTTCTTAACAGTTTTGTGGCTGTCTACAGGGATCCCTAAAGCAGCACTGAAAATGACCGGTCTTAATTTCACTCAGCTGGTGCTTGGCAAAGAAACGAGATTTGTCCATTTCTGATTCAGGAAGATGAAAATGCATCAGTTCACATTTGGGAGGTTATAGCCTTACAACCATTTGGAAATTTAAATGTTTTTAAAATGAAAGTTACAGTTATAGAGAAATTGATGGCTTAGGTCCTCCTCCCCATATTCTCAAGGACTAGCTTGCCACTCATGAGTGGATTTTTCAAGCCCTTTTAAAAACTACTAGTATAGTCTGTGTAGAATCTACAGTGTAGTAGTTATTTATACAGACACCGTGGTATTCTTTTCTCTAACATGAATATATTTTGGATTCGACTCTCGTAAGTGAGAGTTCTAAATGCTAATTTTTCTTTTTCTGTATAGGATAAGGAGGTTCCTGCGAAGAGATCAAAGACTAATGGAAGTGAGGTACAGTTAGAAATTATTTTTCATGAAATGTAATTTTGCTGTGCGCTAGTTGTAATGGACACATTAGAATGGGGCTTTCAATCATGGTGGGCAAAATGAGAGCTGTTCAGTACCATGCATCTTTCACTGAATACAACTGATAAACCTTCAAATACAAATGCCATGGGACGAGGGACCTCAAAGGGATTTTAAATCTCCTGATCAAATGGGCAAAAAAAGTCAGTTTTTTTTATTAATCAAAATGTTCTAAAATGCAAGTGTTTTTATATTTTTCAGTAGAAGCTTCCTTCTGACAGTTGTAAAGTTGATACATTGTATTTTCTCCTATTACATACAGAAGCCTGCTCAAGTAAACTCTCTTAGTAAAAGATTCACTAGGTGCTCTGACTGCAGAGTAAAATAAAAACTATTAGAAATCTTTTCTGTTAAAGCAGTGGTTTTCAACCTCTTTTCATTTGCGGACCCCTAAAAAGTTTCTAATGGAGGTAAAGACTCCTTTGAAAATCACAGACATAGTGTGCGAACCCCCCAAGGGTCTGCAGACCACAGGTTGAAAACCACTGCGTTAAAGGGATATTAAGTATGATAGGCCAAAACCCAGACTTTCCAGCTGTGTTTTGGACTGAAGGCATGTGCTTTTCTGGGATGTGCAGATGTGCACAGTGGAGGAAAGTGCCCTGTGCGTGTGCTCAGCATTGCTGCTGGTTAGAGAGAGAACGAGTACCCAAGGTTGGTTTGTGTGAATGTTTGTGAAGGAGTCTTCTTTTAATTGTATAGTTTCTAGTAAACGTTGTCTTGGGACCTAAGTGGGGGCATAGAATCATTTTAAATAGAGTAGAATGCGAAAGAAACAAGTCACATTTTAAGGCCCAGATTTTCAAACACGGGTTCTTAACGATGGGCTCTTTAATCCCTATTTAGGCACTGAAATAAGTTCTGAATAACCAGCAATTATTAGGCAATATCTCTGTGACCAATCAATTGTATTTCAAATACCGATAAATGGCATTTTAACTTGACAGAGCCACTCTGATGGTCTGGTTTCTAGCAGCATTTGAAATATTATTTCCTGCCACTGGTATGGTCCTGTGTACCATCCTTACACATCCATCGGCTCACACATACACCTTAATTCTCTCTCACTCATAATTAATTTAACCCACAAACACCAGTTATATGTACTATTTAGATTTCAGGCTTTTTTCTAATGCTGACTTAAGAATTATTTAAGTAGGTGCACAGTCATTTATAAACGCGAATAAAAGATAAAATGTAAGGAGGAGCTATATGGCTGCTGAAAATGGGTGATGAGGCATGCACTCACATGGCATATGCTGTGAATTATAACACTAGCATGCAGTCATGTATTCTGTTTCTTATTTGTGTAAGCAGTGTGTGACAATAGCTGATCCTGATCATCTTGCAGAGCCTAATCTAAAAAATGGTTAAAACAATATGAAACTTCTGAGCTGTAATGTTAATATTTATATGTTAATATTTTTCTCATTTAGTGGAAATTTTTTTAAACTTGACTAAAACAACATCGTTTGCTATGTGCTGTGTGCTATCTATAGCCCTGATGCTACAGATGTCCTCGCAGGATCAGTCTAATATAGTGCTTATTTAGACGTTTAACTTCACTGAGTATTGTTTTTGCAATATCTTACATATGTTTTCTTTCATCCAAAAGGATCCCAAAATGCTTCACAAAAGTGGGTATATTACAAAATCTGAGTGTGTAATTCACTCACTCAGAGATAGATAGAAATAAAAGAATTACTTTGCTCACCTTTTTAAAACATAGCCATGTCTAGGATGAAGCATAGAAACTTTTTAACAGCACCCACTAATATTACACAGCAGTTCAGGACAGGAATACTATACCCAGCTGAAAAAGCAAGAGACATTATGGATGCAAATTGTACAGTAGATAACCAAACTGGATACCTTTCTTAATCCCATGAAAAGTGGCATAGCTTTTTTTAATAACCACGTGCTCAGGATCTTGCTTATTTGTTGGCATTTCCAGCAGTACGGTGCCTCCTAAAACCATATGTTAAATTATACTAGCCAAGTGTTTCTTTGGTAAATCATGTATATCCAATGTCAGTTTAGATATAGAAAATAGAAATAATTTGGCATAAGTCGCCTCAGTTTATCAGATTTATTTAAAATTGTTCTGAGCACTTGTGATATTGAAAAGGGGACTACAAAATATTGGTCTATCTTTTGATGTACTTAATTCAGTTCTTCACTGAAGTAGGGACATACATCTTAGCAGTTTGCAAGATCAGCTTGCTTTGGTTTGTTCTAATAAAAGGTTTCCCCAACTTTTTCTTGGTATGGGGCATCTTTTAGTAGTGAGGCTATGTCGTGGGCCATCTCCCTTTCCAAACTCTGATTTACTCTCAGATTTGCAATCACGTCAACCCTGTGTAACTACTGTAATTGCTAGCATGGAAAAGAGAATAAAGAAACTATTTATATATTTGAACTACTTAACGAGTTGGGTATGGCTGCTTTCCAGATGTTAGGGGAGATAATTACCTTTTGTCTCAGATCATTACCATTTTGTAATCTGAACCTGTGCTTTGTTTTAAGTACTACAAGCACTGAAAATTCACTCTCGCCCAGGTAAGTAGATGTGAAAAGCATCAAAAGTTTCAAATCTCCATTGTGAATGCTGGATATTCTTCCTATAGTTGCAATCACAATTCTGTCCGGGGCTGGTTCTGTGGTCTTCAGGGTATATCTACACTGCAGTTAAAAATCCCATGGCGGGCCTGTGCCAGGTGGCTCAGGTTAACAGGGCTTGGGCTAAGGGGCTGTTTAATTGCAGTGTAGATGTTTGGGCTCTAGGACTCTGTGACAAGTCAGCTAGCCCGGGCCAGCTGGGGTTGTCTGATTGAAGTGTAGACATACCCTTAGTGTCTTGTTGCGGGCAAGTTCCTAGAAGCCATAGTTGTCTTTGAAAGACAAATCTGAAATGTTGCTCCCAGCTGCACTGAAAGGGCTTCTAACCAGCTCATCATTGTATGTGCCTTTGATGTTTTGTTTGTGAGTGACTTGACAGAGAGACAGGCACTTCGGGAGGGAGTTCAAAAAGGTGTGTCGGTGCTTTCTCATGATAAAGCCAAGACATACCAGTGTGAAGGAGGAACTTGGCAGCATTGATCACTCAGCACAGCAAAAACATTAGAAATCATGGGATAAGCTCTAAGGAAGTTAACTGTCTTCCCAGCAGCATCCTTTATGTTTTTCAGATGTGCTGGTGATTTCCTTGTGATTAGGGCCTCCTGGCCTATACAAGGAGCCATTGGAGCTACAAAGCAGTTATAAGTGCTGCCAAGTCATTGCTTGTGCTCCATTTGTGGAGACCATCACAATGTTCCCACTCAAGAATGCTTTCCATACGATATTTGAAAAACTTCCCCTGCAGTTGGGCAGGTTAGCAGAGACTGAGAACAAATGAAGTTGTCTTGCACTCCGCCACCAGATAAATATCTAACCTAGGAGAGAGAGTTTGCCAAGGAAGCCACATCAGTGAATTAATAAGACTTAATTGCAAATAAATAGTTGCTTCAAGCTTGAGAAGATTGATGCTGCATTTTCACCAGTGGCAGAGATTCTTCTTGGTCCTGGATCTTTTCACAACTCTAAAGTGTCCAGTTACTTGCTTATCTTGTCACTGAACACCACTGAAACCAATTCTTGGTACAGCGAGCTTGAAGTAAAAACTCTTCCCTTGTGCTATCAGACTCCCCTTTGCTTTTCAGTGCAAAGACTTGCAAGATGAAATGTCTGCTTGTTGACTTCAGAGTGGACATTGTACTTTTTTGGCCATTTAGCTTTGTCAAGTTATACTGGAAAAACTCCAGAGGCTTGTCTTTCAGGCCAGAATGTTTGGTCTCTAGATTTAGCTGGAGATTGTTGGTTTGATTTTCATTGGCCAGCACCTCATAGCAAGTGATACATTGAGGATGGGGCTCATATTGTGAACAAGTCCATAGTAAGCATATCTCCATTTATTTGTGGTCATGTTTCATGATAGTCCTTCTTTTCATCTCTCTTTTCTCTTCTGTAGTTAAAGGCGCTGGGCTGTGGCTTGCTCTGTTCACTCTCCCTTAGAACTTCGGCTCAGGCTGCCAATTATGAATGTACGGCCTGTGATGAGAGTTGGTAAAATCACAAATGAGCAGCAGCTGCGTTAAATAGTTACAGAAGAGAAGTAGTTGAAGTACAGTTATTGTCTTCTATTTTTGCCCTTGTCATTTACAAAGCTTAAGAGAGGTATGTCAGCAGGTCCAGAATGCTTTTTTTTTTTTTAATTATATTTTCCAAAAGCACTTTGCTGTACAAGTGGCTAGAGTAACTGCAGACTTTTTCTGGGAAAACTCACCATCCTTTTTGTTCCTCATTTTATCTTCTCCTCTTCCTATCGGTTTTCTTCTCTTCCTCATTCTTGGCACAGGCTGCCCTGCATTCTGCTTCCTCTTCTACTCAAAATTGGTTTATCCCTTAAAAAGTTCCACAGCAGCCCCTAAACTCTCAATTTCCCATCCCCCAGGCAAAAATCAAATTTCTTCCCCTCCCCCCCCATTCAAAATAGGTTCTAATCCCTGCCCCACAGCCACTGACCTCACATGATCAGGAGCTCAGAGGACTGGGGAAGGAAGTGAGCAGCTCAGCAGGGAAAGGATGATTTACCAAGAGAGGAAGAGGGTTGTTTGTCAGAAGGGACACTTCAAGCCAGAGGGCAGCTTGTAGGGAGGTGGTCCAGGAAAGGAGCCAAAAACAGATTTCTTCAAGTAAACTATTTGCAGCCCTCTTTCCTCCTTCTCCTGCCCTTCCTGAAACTGTTTCTTTGGCTATGGGTTGCTCTTATATGTCATAGACAAAATATTGTAATTGAAGGGATACTACTAAATATTTTTTAATTGTTTTTTTCCTGTTGGCATATTGCATTTTAGAAACTAGAAAATGGAATGCTTTAACTTTTCTCCACTTTGCAACCAATGATTCCCCCTCTCAGCTCCCAGTGTATTTAATGGAGCATAAGCAAAAATGACTGCACTCTATATTAACGTGAATGAACAGTACAGTCTCGGTTCTTATATATAAGTAGAGAATCTGTGTGTCCCTGAGAACTGTGAGGATCCAGCTAACATGGGCTGTCCCTGTCTGTGTTACAAAAAACTGTTTTGTCCTGTTTTTGCCCTAAGCCCCACCAGACTGGTCTTCCAAAGAAGCCACCACCCAACGGAGCTGATGAAACTGTAAGTAGGCAATGTGAACAAATATGCACCTCAGGAACCACTTCCATCCAGGTCTGTCATACAGCCTGCCCTCCATGAAGCCCCTCACACACACGTATGAGAGTCTGCACCATGTGGAGTCTGGGGCATTGCTCCCAGTGGTGAGCCTACAGGGTGCTCACCATGTACAGGAGGTACCCGTCAGACCAGGGTTGGCATCTGTACTTTCGCTTGCTTCCCCTGTAACAGAGGGGTCAGCATGTTGTGGCAAGGTACAAGGGATGGTGGAAGCAAGAGATATTCATGGGTGGAAAGGCAGGACTGAGTCTATCTGATGGAGAGAATAAGAGGGGATGCTGGGAAGATCCAAGGGTGAAATCTAGGAAAGGAAGGGAGAGGAGAATGGAGAAGAGAAAGTGAGGGAAAAGAAGAGAAGACACAACGTAGAATATATGAGGGAGGAATAAGCAGCCTTTTCTCTCTTCCCTTTCATCTCCAGCTGTCAAATCCTCCTGTACATACCTCCCTAATTCCGATTAAAACCATCCCCTCATGAACCCTCTGCACGCAGGTCAAGGGCTCTGGTTCATCCCTGGAAAAAATTGATTGTCCCATAAACAAACTGTTTTTATTTTTAAACATAAGGATTGCATGAAGCTATTAAACTCTTGTAAACATCCGCAGCAGCTGAAACTTGGGCAGCTCAGCCTTTCCAGAGGCCTTTTTATTTGTTTTTGCATATGAATTAATCTATTAGGCTGTTATATTTAGTGCTCTTGACCATTTGTGTTCAACCGATATCAGAAATCCTGAGGGCCAGATTCTTGTCTGTGATAAAGCAATGTAGCTTCACTGAAATAACTTGTGCTACACTAATTTACGCTAGGTGAGGTTCTGGCCCTAAGAGTCTTCCTTGACTCGCTGCAGGCCTCAAGTACTTCTTGATCAATTTAAGTTTTTAAAAAATCTCTATATTCTGCAGCAGCCACAGTTACAGATGCAGTCAGGAAAATGCACAGTTACAACACAGGTGTATGGATAAATCTCCTGCAGTCTCCTTCACAACAAAAATAAGGTTCTGGTGGCAATAAAAGTTTATCCTGTAATATTTCAGCAAGACTTTATAGGTCTTTTTCTTGTTGTAATTATGAAAGTCAAAATGATTATTTAGTCTTGTTAGCTTTTTTTTTTTTTTTTTTTTTTTAATTTAAGAGCTCCACACCAGAATTGGCCTTAGCATTTTTGGAGTGGGCCTGTTAAACAGTGTTTTGCTACCTGTCCCCAACTGAGAGATCCTGTCCACCATGATTGCAATGCTGTGCAGTAAGCCCAATAGTTCTGGGGGAGAGTTAGAGATGGTTGTCAGACGCCCCCCATAATTGTCTCCTCGCAATCCTGCCCTTATCTGCTTTTGTCTCTTATCACACTTCCATCCCTATTATCTCTCCTTCAGTGCTGCCAGCTCTGAACCCTTCTTTCATAACTATGTTCTCTTTCTTCAAGATGCTCTTTACCCATGGAATATTCTCACTGAAATGATGCTTAAGGACTCTGTGCTCTCTTCGTTGCTTATTATCTTAGGTTGTTGACTTTTCAGGAGATGGATTCTGTCTTATGAATGCGAACAGCGCATTGTGGGCATGACCATTATACAAATTAATATAGAATGTGTTTTGGGATCTTCTGGCTGTGAGAGGACTGTGAATTACTTGTGACCTTGAGGAAAAATCAGTGAAAGGTGACTATTGAGATTCCCTCTTGCTTGTTTTAGTTCATCTCTCAAATTTGGGGAAGAGGGTACAAATTTGGGACTGCAGAGGCTGGCGTTAATCAGGCTATTGTATCAGCTCTGGAAATGTATTTGTTAGTTAATTAATATAGCAGATCACTAGGTGCAAAAATCCCGGTACTTCATGTCAGTTTCTAGGTTAACTGTGCCTTTGACACCCTCCCCCACAAACCAGTCTTCTTTAAGCACCCACTTTAGGTTTAGGCTCCCAGCAATCACCTCTCTTGTGTCTCTCCGTCCAGACTGGGGGTTAGGCCTGCAGTCCTTCCACACCTCACTGTGATATCCCCAGCAAGCCAGACTGGCTAACAGCTAGAATCTGTATGATGCTTTCTGTCTGAAGGCTATGAACAGCATATTGCCAGCAGTTACAATTTATCCCACAGTTCTTTCTAAGTAAGCACAGCTATTCTTAAGGTAAAAGCATCACAGAGGAAACATATACAAACAATTGAAGTTCCTACATGCTTATCAGAGGTCACTCCAACTCCAGCATAGGGCTCTGGTAGATGTCAGTCTTTCCAATCCTTCCGGGGTTGGGTTCTCCTAGGACCCAAGGTCTTGTCTGTTTGCTGAATCAAAAGAAAGCCATGTGTTAGTTTAAACTCAGCCTTTTTTGTACCAAAAGCCCTTTCTTTGTCTGTTGGTCTCTGGAAAAAGCAGTTTGAACTAGCAAATCTTCTCGGGGGGAGGTATCTTTCTGGAGGTGTTTACAACCTGGGTGATTCACCTTAATCACCACCCCCACTGTTTTTATTTCCTGGAGGAGCTGTCATAGCCATCCCCCAGGAGTTGAATACAACCCTTGGCCCACAATGATACAAAAACCATTCCTCAACTCAATACAATGTGGTCCCCAAGGATGTTGCAATATCTCTTACACTTTTTATATTCATGTAAGAAGTGTCTCTTAGGGTCCTAGGCAAGGTGACATTCTGGGACAAATTCAAGCCTGGTGCAACTCCAATGAAGTCAGTTTGGCATTTCATCTTTCTTTTTAAGAAATCATGTTTGGCATTGTCTACACTAGCACTTTCGTCGTTAAAACTTGTGTTGCTTGGGGGGTGGAGGGGGGTGAAAAAACACCCCCCTGAACAACAAGAGTTTGAATCACTAAAAGCACTGTTGTGAACAGCGCTTTGTCGGCAGGAGCCGCGCTCCTGATGAGGATGCTACCACCCCTCATTGGAAGTGGTTTTATTTTGTCGCCGGGAGAGCTCTCTCCTGGCAATAAAGAGCAGCTACACACCGCACCATACAACGGCGCGGCTGCAGCGGCATGGCCACACTGTTGTAAGGTGCGCTGTGTAGACATCGCCTTAGTTTCTACAAAGGAGTGGTGTGTCTGTCGTTGAGTGGAGCAGCGGCACTGTGATGCATCTTTAATGTAAACAGAAATGTTATCATCAATAATACACCATGAATAAATATTTTTATTTTTGCCTTTGCTTTGTTTTCTGACATTTCTGTTACGCAGAATGAATGCACTCACACGGGAAATTATTAAAAGACAAAAACACGACATCACCTGTGGGTGAACACTTCTCACCAAGTGATTATTCTCTACCTGACCTATCAGTCCTCATCCTCAAAAGAAACTTGCACAACGCTTTCAAAAGACAAGCCCGGGAGCTTAGACAATAAAAATCGCGGTCTTAATAAAGACACTGGATTTATGCTTTCTTATAACACTCTGTCACCCACTAACAGTCCTCCACCCTTTCTCTCCCTATGACTAGAGGGGTGTTAATGGACCACTTCACTTTGAATAGTCCCTTGAGATATGTATTAACTACTTATGCTAAACAATCAGTTCAGACCTTATATTTAGCAATGACACTTTGAGATAGGGCAGGTCTACAGGTCTTGCAGCCAGGGCGGTTTAGGTTGGACATTAGGAAAAACTTCCTAACTGTCAGGGTTGTTAAGCACTGGAATAAATTGCCTAGGGAGGTTGTGGAATCTCCATCATTGGGGATTTTTAAGAGCAGGTTGGACAAATTCCTGTCAAGGATGGTCTGGATAATACTTAGTCCTGCCTTGAGTGCAGGGGACTGGACTAGATGACCTCTTGAGGTCCCTTCCAGTCCTATGATTCTACACTTAAAACTCTGGGGCAGCGCTGCTGCAGCGCTTCAGTGGAGACAATACTATGCTGATGGGAGAGCTTCTCCTGTCGGCATAGTTAATCCACCTCCGCAAGAGCCGGTAATTGTGTTCACAGGAGAAGCCCTCCCATCAAAGTAGCGCTGTCTACACCAGGGTTTGGGTCGGTATAACTGTCAGTTAGGGTTGTGGATTCTTCACACCTCTGAGTGACATAGTTATACTAATGTAAGTTTGTAGGGTAGACTTGGCCTTAGTTTCCCAGACCTGAAGAAGAGCTCTGGGTAAGCTCGAAAGCTTGTCTCTCCCACCAACAGAAGTTGGTTCAATAAAAGATACTACCTCACCCACCTTGTCGCACAGAAAATAAGGCATAGGAACACAGGAATTGCGATATGGAGCAGAGCAGTTTTGCCCAGTATCCTACGCTCAACACCGGCCGGTACCAGCTGCTTCAAACTAAGGCGCAAGAAACCCCCGCAGTAAGCAATTATGGGATAACTTGCCCCAAGGGATAATTTCCTCTTAACCTGCATTAATTAGAGGTTAGATTTTGCCCTATTCTATTCTCTGTTGGTTCTTAGATACTCATATCACACTCATCTCTGTAGTATCTTCCACTAGTGCATTTAGCACTGTAACTATGCATCTGTCATGTGGTGTTTGTTCTCTTACCCTCTCCCCAGAGGGTAAAGCATTTGCACTGTAGTGTCTTGATAGAGTATGTGGGGTTATTTTGTTCTGTGTTTATGCTTGAGTTTATATTCCTTCCAAAACTCCCGTTTAATTTTTAAATATCCATTTTATCTAGATAAAATGTCCAATCCTTTTTGAATCCTGCTAAGCTATGGGCTTCAATGATATTCTGTGGCCATGGGTTCCACAGGCAAATTGAGCATTGTGTGAAGAGCTGTATCATAGAGCAGACTGAAAAGCATCATGGAGATTTCTAAGTCTGTCTTAGCGGTTACCCTGTCTTCTAATTGGGGGAAGATGGAATAATGTTGTGAGAAACTATAGCGTTGTAAACATGTTGCATCTAGAAAATTAAATGCCTGAGTTGTCAGTGTCGGCAAATATTGCTGTCAGATACGGAAGAAATAACTTATCACACAAAATGTTTATCACCAACTTAACTTTATTTTAAATACTTCAATTTTTTTTCTTTTTAGGTAGTGTTTAACATGGTTGTAGAAGTGCCTCGCTGGTCAAATGCTAAAATGGAGGTAATTAAAAAAACAACCTTGGTTTATTAAATATATAGATATTTGCAGAATTGATGGTGGTGTAATGGTTTCCAACATTTTAGAAAGTCAGTTTAATCCTTATATGTAACATTCTTACTACTAGAATGTTCTTTTGCAGTTATTAATATTGACGTTTTTCCTGTAGTTAAAAAAATTAAGGGCCTAGTTTTGTCTCCCTTACTCACATTGAGTATTTCCTTATTCCTCAGTAACCCCATTGATTTCAAGATGGAGAGTAAGGTGCTACTCAACATGAATACGAGTGGCAGAACAGGTCCTAAAAATGTTTGAGTTCAGGACACCATCCTGCAATTTATCTTCCTCTCATATAAACAGATACAGTAATTTATTTAACTTTGGATTCAAAAGATTTAATCCCTCCATGAGCTTTATCGGTGAATAAATTATAGTGTGCCAGTCCTAATCTTGACCTCTCTGTACTGGCACTTGAAAAGCATCATCTTTCATCTAAGAGCAGTTGTTGGCACTTAGTTACTTTTGAAGTTTTTTTTTTCTTCCTGGGAAATGAGCTTCTGAAATTTTAAAAGCAGAGCCTGACTGGAGCATTCCTCTGCAGTGTCACAAAACAAAGGCGTAGGCATGCTTCATTAATAGTGTAGGTAAAACACTTCCTAGATCGTACAGGAACTAGCTTGTTCCCTAGGTAGTATATTAATTTCCCTTCCCCAAGGTTTTATGGAAGTTTGGGGGTAAGTTGTTAATAGTCTTGCCTGTGCCGGTGCCCTGTCCAGAGCTTAACTTTTTTTTCCTGATGCTGAAATGATTTTGAAGGTTGGATTTTAAATAGTGTTCACTATCACAGTTCATACTTGTAGGAATAATGCTATTTTTTCTTCTGTCAAATAATCACCTTACATTTTAAGATGACATCAGGGGAAGGCTGAGTCCACTTGCCAAATGTTCTAATTTCACTGCACTATTTAAAGGCTTAACTTGAAATCTGGGTTGCTTTTAAATGTATTTTATTTTCTTACCTAACACTTCGCTTGACCTCTGGCGATATAGAGACACCTGCCATCCCATTAGAATCAGGTTCCAAAGTGGTGTGACATCCTTGTCTGGCTTCTCCACCTCTGACTTCTTGCAAGAGACAAGAAATGGCTGCCTTTACTTTGCCGTGCCAGCTGATCAGATAATTGCTGGGATATGGAAACTCTTAGAACACTACTCTGGCAGAGATTATGTCGGTGCCCATCAGGTTTCTGTTCTCCTAACCCCTTCCCTGCTCCCAGACACCATCCTTCAGATTGGACGATGGTGGGAAGCCAAAACTAGACACAGATCACCACACATCTGTGACTCCTGGACTGTCCTCCCTTCATGGGAAGACTTTCTTATCTGATCTAAAGAATTTAAGAAACAAAGTTATTGAAACTTGCCTCCCCTGCTCCCTCTTACTAGATCACATTTCCTGCATGTCACTCTGCCCCAACAGTTCACATAGTTTCCTGTTGGCCTTCCTTGACTTCCTTGAGGTCATTCTCATTTTTGCATCTCCAGCAGCCTCTTCCAAGACACTCTGGCAACATCAGGCAGGGGCCAAATTATTCTGCTCAGTTACATCACTGTACATCTGGAGAAACATCACTATTCTCAGTGGAGTTACTCCATATTTCGCTAGTAGGATTTGGCCAAATGCAGGGTAAAATCCTGACTGAAACCAGAATTGCACAATCAGTCACAAATTTTGGAGCGTGCTTTGTGTTTTTTCAAGAGGGAGACCTATAATTAGAGGCACAATGTCCAGCTCTGACCTGGTGTAAATGGGTGCAACTCCTTTGGAAGTCTATGGGCCAATTTCAGTGATGATTTAAATGGTGGTGTATGTCACATAGAATCATAGAATATCAGGGTTGGAAGGGACCTCAGGAGGTCATCTAGTCCAACCCCCTGCTCAAAGCAGGACCAATCCCCAACTAAATCATCCCAGCCAGGGCTTTGTCAAGCCTGATCTTAAAAACTTCTAAGGAAGGAGATTCCACCACCTCCCTAGGTAACTCATTCCAGTGTTTCACCACCCTCCTAGTGAAAAAGTTTTTCCTAATATCCAACCTAAACATCCCCCACTGCAACTTGAGACCATTACTCCTCGTTCTGTCATCTGCTACCACTGAGAACAGTCTAGATCCATCCTCTTTGGACCCCCTTTCAGGTAGTTGAAAGCAACTATCAAATCCCCCCTCATTCTTCTCTTCCGCAGACTAAACAATCCCAGTTCCCTCAGCCTCTCCTCATAAGTCATGTGTTCCAGTCCCTTAATCATTTTTGTTGCCCTCCGCTGGACTCTTTCCAATTTTTCCACAACGTTCTTGTAGTGTGGGGCCCAAAACTGGACACAGTACTCCAGATGAGGCCTCACCAATGTCGAATAGAGGGGAACGATGCTTTGCATAAATAGGTCAGAAAACATGTGTAGGCCATGAAGTCAGACTTGTCTACTTGGGGAAATTGGCCAGAATAGCTATTGTGGAATAAGCTATTCTGCAATAGATCCCCATGTGGAGATGCCTATTTAGGAACAAGCGTGCGTTTTTCTGATTTAACTTAATCTGCTTCCAATCTTGCACCAATTTGGTGTTCATTGGGTGTGCAGAATGAGTGTGCAGAACAAGTGTAATTTATATACTATGGGTAGAGAAAGCAGATGGTGTAGGAAAACAACTAACAGTTAAAGCAGTTTTCCGTCATTGTCAAACCCCTGTTGTCTGATCAGCTTGGACCCCTATTTATGTTACTGCCAAATTTGGCCCATAAAGTGCAGTGCTTCCAACCTAGGTCCCCTTCAGTATTTGTATCTGACCATGAAAGACTTCTTATAATGATATGCCTTTGCGTGTCTGGGTCCAGTTTTTTTTTGCCATGAATACTTCACACCAAAGCTTAAAACATTAATAATAAGTCTGTTTTTGAACATGACCCTAAAGAATTAGTGAGGCTATCGCACTTTAATACTTTCCAAACCTCAAGCTTGCTCTCCCCACTGCCCAAAATGCAACTTCTTACCCAGTTTGGTACAGGATTAATTGCTGTGCATTTTAGAATTCTTTACTCACTCTCTCTCTCTTTCACAATCTGCTTAGATTGCCACCAAGGAACTATTGAATCCCATTAAACAAGATATAAAGAGAGGCAAGCTTCGATATGTGGCCAATATCTTCCCTCACAAGGGTTATATATGGAATTATGGTGCCCTCCCTCAGGTAACATTTTTGTTATAATGGTGAAACCTTCCTGTCTTCTGAATAAATTGCCTTATAAATCCTGAGCATTGCCTGAATGCAAATATGTTGCAAGAAGGATGTTTCTGTTTGATAGATTTGTAAATTAGGAATTTTTTATGCAGAACTTTAGTGTGTCCATAAATTTTGATCAGAATTGGGGCATGTATGTGCTATTTCAGGAAGGAGTTAAGTATTAAGGAACCTTGAATTTATATGTTTTACTTCCCTCTACTATGTGACAGGATTATGCTGTCATCTTCCTGTCATTCAAAAGTACTTAAAACAAGTAGTAGTAACATTTTTTCCCCTTACACAAAGTTCAGGTGGTAAATTCATGGAGGCCATTCATATTTGGCAGTGCAAATAGTAACTGGAATCTCTTAACCTCTTTGACAAAGGAAAAAAATGTAGGGACTTTGGTTTTTGGGTTAAACTCTAGTTACATGTACTTTGACTCATTTCACTTTAAACCGTTAGACTTCTTTGATCATATTTCATTTAAAATTTTATGTTTCGTGTTTATAAAAAGTGACTGAAATTCCAAATTTGGTGACAATAAGGATTTAGATGTTTGCTCATGAGCAACCGGTGGGGAAGTAATTAAGGGTGCCTTGGAAGAAATTTCACCATGAGGCTCTTTTTTCCCTTTTCCTAAAATCCATATTTTTTGGTGGAAGAGCGTGTGTGTGTGTGTGTGTGTGTGTGTGTGTTTTTCTCCCTCATTTCTAGTAGATTCATTACTTCAAATGTGGAAAAGAAAAATCTCCAAATTGAAGCAATTACCTACTTCAGAGGATATAAAAATCACAAAAAACAAAGTCACTTATAGCAGGAAAATAGCTACTGATGACAAACTTTTTCTAAAAGTGGAAATAACTAAGTTTTAAAACCATCCCCTTTAATTAAAAAACCCAACAAACAAAATGTTGAGCATATCTTTAGAAACACATCCAGCCTTGACTTAGCATTTGTACCTGAAGAGGGACTTTAATCCCAGACCCTCAGATTAAAAGGCTGGTGCTCTACCAGCTATCTTACCCTGGCTCATAAAATCTATCATCTTTCTTGAGCTAAGCATGCCTATTGCCAGAAAAAGGGAAGGTTGTATCTTCATTTACTGGTGTTTTATTAATCTCTGTAATTTATAGATAAACTAAGGAATTGTGATTGGAGATTAATTATTTTGTTTCTCAATCCTTTAACAGACTTGGGAAGATCCACACCATAAAGATAAGGATACAGGATGCTGTGGTGATAATGATCCCATTGATGTGTGTGAAATAGGCACAAAGGTTTGTCTTAATAAACATGGTTATTTTAATATTTTGGTGGCAGCTTTTTGGATAGAATGGAGAGGGGCAAGGTGGAAGCAATTGACCAGAGGGAAGAGGTTACAGTATTTGTGGTTGGGGGATGACCAAAGTACAGGGCCAGGTTTAGGGAAAATGGCACCCGGGGCAAACTTGCATTTTGGTGCCCCTGGCCCCGATGGGTGTGGTGCCCCCTCACATTGTTCCTGGTCCCCCATGGACTCCCCACCCTCCCTTCCCCCCTAACCCCTGCACTGTGCCACCTTCATCCCTAATGCCTGCACCTCCCTCCTGCTCCCCTAAACTCCTACACTGTGCATGCCCCCTCACCCCAACCCTTGCATTCCCCTCCTGTGCCCCTAGTCCCTGCACCCCTTCACTCCTATCCGCTGCACCTCTCTCCTGTGCCCCAACTGTTTCACTGTGCCCACGTCACTCCTGCCTCCTGCTCCCATAACCCCTGCATCCCCGTCCTGTACCCATGTGGGGAAACTGACCTGGATGCACAAAGCAGCTGGCATTGCTGCTCACTCTCCCGCTGGACTGCTGCACCTCTGCCCCATGCCCCCCTGGCTGCATAAGGAGACGGCAGGAGAGCAGCAGCTGCTGATGCGTCAGCACAGCCCAGGTGAGGAAGTGACCTGAATGCAGGGAGCCCTGGTGTTGTGTGTGTTGGGGGGGGGGGAGGGGAGGGAGAGGAGAGAGAGAGAGAGAGAGAGAGAGAGAGAGAGTGTGTGTGACACAGTGTGTGTTGTGTTGAGGGGAGTGTGTGTGTGCCTGAGTGTATGAGTGCGCTGTCTCTTTAAGAAAGCACTCAGTTGTCAGGAGCCTGAAGGCTTGTGTTCAGAGATATGCAGCCGCCAGCAGCTCTGGACCCAGAGAGGCAGCAGCGCACACACAGATTTCCCCCTGTCCCATCACCCCAGCTCAATGGAAATCCAGTGCACAGGTGAGGGGACGCCCTGACATCAGCCCCCAGCAGACAGCAGGACCCTCCCAGTCCGGAGTGGCCAGGGCGGCTCCGGGGAGGAGAAAGGAGGGTGGGGGGAGACAGGAACAGCAGCAGCTACACACGCAGAGCAGCGGGGAGGAGGGGAACCTCTGCTCTGGAGGAGTCACCTGATCACCTGGCTCGATGGCTGGTCGTCCAACTGCCCTCTGCAGCTTGGGTCTCTCCCCCTTGCCCCGTCTCCAGCGCTGCTGCCTGCCTGCCGCCAGCCCAGCTGGCCCTCAGCCAGTCAGGTGGGAATCCAAACCCTGCACATCTCTTCCTCTTTGGTGGGTTGCCCTGGGCGGGGGCCCGAATGGCCCACCCCAGAGGCCGGCCCTGCCAAAGTATGGGCAAGGTTCTGTTAGAATCTGAGAGGAAACTGAGGGTTGCTTGTGTTAATAGGGAAGGGTTTAAAAACCCTGGGGCTCACTTCAGGTTTATGTCTTATATTCCTAAAAGCTCATGCTTCAGGGTTTCAGCTAGCCTCTGGCAGGGGGTCAGGAAGGGATTCCCCCCTCTGCCTCCCAAATATTCTGAAAGTGTTTTTATCTTCTTTTTCTGAATAATCAGGGATGGTCATGGCTGGAGGTGGCACACTGGATGGGGCAGGCCAGAGCTCTGAGGTGGCACCAGTGATTCTCTCTCTCTTTTTCTTTCTCTCTCTCAGGTTCTTGGCTGGCTATTTGTTGCTCACGTGCTCAGGGTCTAACTGATGGCCATATGTGGGGTTGAGAAGAAATTTTCAGATTGGCACTGATCTTGGGGAGGGCGGGGTTTCAGCTTCCTCTGCAGTGAGTGTGCGTATAACTCATTTGCCTGGCTTATAAGGTTATATCTCACTTAATCATTTCACTGCCATTGTGGGAGCATTGGGCACTGGTGTACCTTGGTCCCTTGTATTTGCCTGGGGCACACAATAATCTAGTCTTCTGTGGGCTGTAATACTGGGGTCTAATTTCAGTTGTTGGGTTTTGTGTGAGGGTAGTGGTGGCCTGTAATATCTAATCTGACTTTTCGTAGGACTTGGTGGTCCATTCTGGCCTTAAACTCTATGAAATGGTGAATTTTGGAAAGGGGAAAAAAGGATTTCACAAAAGCTTGGGTGTTGGATGAGAGAGACAAGAGGAGATAAAAATGGCAGGTTTTAGGGCTAGAATAACTCACAAGGGCAGTGCAATTCTTAATGGCGATGGAAAAGAGAGAGAACTTTTTTTTTTTTTCCCATGTTGAGCTTGAATTGCCATGGGAAATCTAGGAACACGAGACAGAAAAACAAAGATGTGAGACTGGAGTGAGGGGGATAGATTAGGTGAAAAGGCAGATTTGGGAGTTACCTGTTTAGAGGTGGTAGGTTGAGGCCACCTAGAGATGAGACAGGAAAGAGGGTCTATATAGCGCTTATGGGATGTTGACTGGGATGGGTTGAGAAGGAGACTCCGAAGGATCATTTGGAGTGGTAAGGTGGTAACAACATGGAGGGAGAAAAATTCTGAAGGTCCACAGAGTTAGGAAAGGAGGTAGCAATCATCAGTTGTGCTAAAGGTGGTGGATAGATCAAGGAGAATGAGTTTGCAGAAGATGCCCCTGGGACTATGCCAGAAGGAGACTGATTGATAGTGACCTAAGTAAAGGCTGTGCCACTGGAGAAGAGGAACCTGAATTTGGATTACAAGGGATCCAAGAAGGAATTGGAAGAGAGGAAATTGCTGCAGCAGGAAGAAACCTCACACTCATGGGGCTTGGAGGAAAAGAAGAGGAGAGAGAGGAGGTGCTATTTGGAGAAGCCAGGGTGAATGTAGTGTGTGGAGATAGGTGTATGTTTGAAGGCTAGGAGAAAGGAGCCAGGAGAGTGAGAGAAGAGATGAGGATTTGGGATGAGGACAGGAGCGATAGGTAGAAGGGATTAGAAGATGAATGAGTGGTGCCTCTGGATCACAGATTGGGGTAAATGTAGAGGGAAGGGAAGAAAATTCTTGCTAGAACATGTCAGTTTTCTCCTTGAAGAAATTACTGAGATCCTGCACAGAGAGATGGAAGAGAGAATCAAAGGTGAGAAAAGACTGGAGAGGGGCAAGTAGGCCTGGGAATCTGTTAGGGACGGGAAGTAAAACTCTGGACAGGAATGTGGCAGAGTTGAAAGAGGAGAACAACTTTTTGGTCTGTTAGAGGAAAACAAAGAGGTTGTGACTGTGTAGCCTTTTCTGTACCTTACTGAGACAGGAATTGTGCTGCTGTGCTTTCAGGTACACTCTCTTGGTGAGATCATTCAGGTAAAGGTTCTTGGAGTTATGGCTCTTATTGATGAAGGAGAGACCGATTGGAAGATTATTGCCATCAGTGTGGATGACCCAGAAGCCCAGAAAATTCATGGCAAGTATCTTTACCTGTCCTCAAACCATCCATTTCAGCAAGTGAACTTTGAGGAATAGGATAAACAGAAGTGTGGCCTAGATTACTAACTGCGCAGCTCCAGATTTAAATATTTGCACCTTGCTTTTAATTGCATGGCCAGTAGAGTGGTCTCTGACATTTACACACAAAGGATGAGGCAAGGCAGACAGCCTAAAGAAAAGGAAGCATGTATTAAACATCTTCTTTAGGGAATGCATGTACGTATCTCACACTAAGCTTTAGGAAGGCTAACAGCTATCTCCGGACTTCCTCAAATGACCTGTCATACACAGAACCTTGTGTCAGAGAATATGATTTTTGAAACATGACTGCCTTAGTAAGTAGTTGGGAAAATTATAAAGTTTAAACCCTTGCAAGTGTTGTTTACTTTGAACAGCCCTAATTTTCATTGGCTGTATGAGGGTTTTTTGTTTATGGTATTCGGGTAGGTATAGTTTTGCACTCTGAAGATGCCCCTACATTTTCAAAGTGTCCTACAGGATTTTGACAACTTGATTCCCAAGTAATTGAGAATTGTTGCACATGTGAAATTAGTTGGTGGGCTCATTTTAGCTTTTTGTAGTTCACATTGCAAAATCATTATCACAATTGACTCTAACAGAAGCCTTGATGTTCGTGTCAGCAGAGGGAAGTAGAGATGAAAGGAACACATCTAACTTAAAAAAAATAAAATCACATTTGTCTGAAAAGCTTTTACTTGCATCTGTGAAATAGTTTGAACTGTTGCTGAAAGAAATGAAAAGAAAAAATTAGTTTAAGTGTTTACTTTCAGTATTGTTAGTTTGCCTCCCCAATAGCCATTCATCCACTAGTTTGTTTTGTTTGGATCCTTTGCACAGTAACAGAGAAGGAAAAAAAAATACTAAAAAAAAGTGTGATTTGTGTAGCCACAAAAAATGGGTGGCAGGACTCCAAGGCAGGTGTAGCACCTGAAATGACCTTTAACTTAATTTTACAAATTGGCTAGATTTCAGCTTGGCAGGGTTGCTTTAAAGTGGCATGATAACTGGATTACCTTCCCATTCCTGCAGGTGTTCCCTTCAGAAGAGTTAAGCGTGTGTTGTCAGCGGTTCACTCTGTGTTTGTGTCATACCTATCCTGTAGCTAACAGGACTTCATTCTTAAAAATAAAATCATTGGGAATCCAAGGGCTAAAATCTTGTGCAAGTCGTGGACAATCTTTGTCAAGGTAATAGTTATGTTCTGAGGCTAAATATCCTATATACTCTCAGGTACTCGAGGTCAGGGCTTATCCTTCTGTTGGGATAGCGCCCTTTTTAATGGTTGGTCTGCAGTAACAGATGTGTCCAATAGAGTTCTAGATGTCTGAGGAATTATGCTGCTCAGCCATTGAACCATTTTCCCGGTGGCTGAATACAATATTAAGGCAAGTTGTTATCTGCATCAGTGGGCTGCTACCTAGATGGCCCTCCCCTTTTCATTGTTTCCACAGGTCACCATGATTTACAGATTACCTGTGATGAAAGGATAAGGAAGCTCTGAGGCTAGTAAAATCACTGAGGCAGATCAATTGCAGCAGAGTGTTTCTGCCTTCTCATACTGTGTGTTTGTTACAGAGATCCATAAGTTTAGTTTAGGGAAGCAGTGAGATGTCTCAGCCTGCAACTTCATCAGTGTGAAGATGACACTCTGATCTATGACTCTTTTTTCATCAAAACCAGATACTTAACTCTTTGCTTTTGCAGTGAGCAAAGTGGTTCAATCTGGATGAGACAGAACTAATGCTAATGGCATAAGGAAGCATTTACATGAATGGATAGGTGATGTTAGTGTGCCTTCTGCCTAAGGGGCTTGCTGGTATGGTTCATAGTCACACGGTTATCATGGATTCATCACTAGCCCTGGATTTTCAGGTGACAGCTGTAGCACATAGATCCTCTTTCCATCTGCTTTTAGTTTGAAGGCTGTGACACCTTGCTTTTTACCGTGGACCTTGCCCCCATGATCAGAACATCTGACAGCCCTTAGAAATGACTTTGAAGCTTCAGCTAGCCACACTGTAGTTGCTTGTAAATAGAAAGGCACAACTTGTAAGAAGGGCTAAATGATTTGAGATTCAATTATCTGAGAGAATCTCTCTGTCGTCTTCCCCACCTCTTTCTCAGAGGAACTAAGATCTGTGGAGTTGCCCTCAATGTTTGCACCCAAGTTTACAACGTTCCATAATGTTCAGCGGGTATCCGTATATATTTTGTAATAAATAAGAACCACTTGGTGGCTGGCTAAGTGATCTTGACAAGCAATTAGTGATATATTTTTAGACAACGTTTTTTTCTTTTTTAATCTCTTATAATTTTTTTGACCATAACTTAAACTGATTAAGAAATAGTTTAGTATGACAAAAGTAAAATATAGAAAAAGCTGAGCCACTGTTTAATACTTAGTGCACTAGTGCTGTCTTAAATCTGGTTTTATTTTGTTGAGTAACATTCTTGCCCTAAAGGATTGGATACTTTGGTGACAGAACTCCAATTTATTTGGAAATAGACTATTTATCTCTCTTTTTTTTTTTTAAACAAAACCAAAAAATATGAACTGTGGCATGTGATGTGTGCGCGCACATACAGATTTTCATTAGAGAATATATTTGCACGAATAGCCAGTCCTTTAATAAACTGCCTTTGGTGTGAGATCCAACGTGCAATTGACCTGGGGTAAGTGGCTGGTCTTTTAGATCTGAGAGTAACCTGAATATTGCTGTGATCCTTGGGGTAAGGGCACATTTGTCACAGAGGTAGGCTAACCTGGGTGGCAAAACAGAAAGTACTCAAGAGGAATGTCTGTGACTCCATGTTAAGATTGTTATAGTGTCTGAGGAGTTCACACTTGACGATTGGTTGGTGAAATTTAGGCATAGAACTCACAACCAACTGGGGGTTTGTGCCCTGGTTCCTAACAGTCTGCCCTGAAGTTGGTACTTACACTCTTGAGCCACTGCAGGGCAGCTTGACAGATGGAAAATACACAACTCTGAGGGTATGTTGACACAGCAAGCACACACCTGCATCTGGCCCATGCCAGCTGACTCCGGCTTGCGGGGCTTGGGCTCTGGGGCTGTTGCATTGCTGTGTAGGCTTCTGGGCTCGGGCTGGAGCCTGGTTTATGGGACCCTGCAAGATGGGAGGATCCCAGAGCTCGGGCTTCAGCCTTAGCTCGGAAATCTACACTGCAATGCAGCAGCTCTGCAGCCCAAGCCCATGAGCCTGGGTCGGCTGGCCCGGGCCAGCTGCGGGTGTCTGGTTGCTCTGTAGGCATACCCTGAGACGCGTCCGCCTAACAATCAAAGGGTGAAGAGGGAAAACATTTCTTAAATATAAGAAATGGTCACTTCAGAGATTGTCTGAGTAGTCCAAGGTTTGGGGGGGAGGGGAAGTCCCACATTTAGTTTAAACAAAACATAACTGTAGCTTGCAGTGTTTAACAGGAATCCCTCTTCATTCTGAAAATAAACAAATCTGGTGGAATGTGCAGTACAGTATGTCCCTTTATACTTGTTTTTCCCTCCACCCCATGAGACTTTTTATTCAAATGGACAGTAGCTGTGGATAAAACTAAGAAACCTCTTCTAATAACTGACAAGCTGATATCATTGCATTATGGCAGTGGCATCAGTCAGTTTCTACTATTCACTTAATATTTCTGATTGGGTCGAGAGTTCTTATGTTTGGTCTCTGCCCAGCAAGGACCTTTCCTGTCTCCTTTGTCCCCTTCAGAAGTCTGAACAACATCTGGTCAGTCTTTTTTGTTATGCTAACATTTGTGAAAAATGTTTAGGTTTTTTTTGCTTGGGTGACTCAGGCCACTTTATATTAAAAGTTTAGTTATGGTAAATCTGGGAAAAAAATAATTTAGGGACAGTAAAGTGCTAAATGCTTGAAAATTCTGTCCTGAGCTTGTGCTGTATATTAATTTTTTTCTTACTGATTTAAACACGCACCAGGTACATCGTATTTCCCCATCTGGGTTTTTGATCATTCTCATAACTGCAATTGATTTCCAAAACAGAATTTAAAGCAGAGCATTTTCTGAGCATTTCCCATTGTTTATACAGAGTCCTCCCAATATATAGGCCTCCAATTCTGCAGGCATTTATTGATAAATACTGCTTAAACTGGAAACTCTGCCTAGAACTCTCTCATATAGAGCAATGAAAAAGCTGTAATTTGCATTTGCAATACCTGAATGATACGATATGGGGCTTGAGAGGTGCTTGGCATCAACTCCCATTAATTTCATTGGGGATTAAGCAGGCACAGTGTCAAAGGGCTGGGCTTTATGCATTATGTTGGGGCTGTAAAATTACAACTGTTAATATTGGAAGGGGTGGGGACAATTCCTGTTTCAAATCGAGCTGCAGTTCAGACACTGGCTTTTTAAGTGTGTGCGTAAGTTAAAAAGTTTAACTTGGAAATTTTCATTGGTGCAAGGGAAGAACCACCTGTTTTAATATAATTAGCTTCGGTTTAACTCTGCCCTTTACATACCTGAGCACCATTTTTTGCCCAGGCAACTGCTAGCCAGATAACCATTGCTGGACTCAGTGAAGCAATTTAAAAACAAGGATGTGGGTCTGGGTGTGGATCTAAAATTTGGTTTCCCCACTCTTGAATCTCTAAAGCAGGCCTGAGCTTTGTGTCATATCTAGGCCAAGAAGAGAGTCAAATTCTTGAAATGGAAAATGTTTTTGATCACTTGTCTCATAGTGGGATTTAATTTACGTATTGAAGTTCAAATACAGATCAGGACCAATTTACCTTTCCTGCAAACTCAGAGAAATATTTAGGCATGATTATGTTTAGCCCCAATTACAAAGCCCTAAAATGAGATTCATACTGGCCAAGAGTTTTAAAAGTGACTAGTGATTTGGGGTGCTGGGTTTGAGGTGTCTTACAGATGCTCTTAGAAAGTATTGAACACTTACCCTCTAAAATCCAGGCCCCTTAAAGGTGTCTCAAGGTTGGCACATAAAAACCAAGGAACCCAAAATCACTAGTCATTTTTGGAAATCTTGGCCAGTTGGTTTTATTCTGTTGGTCATTGGAATGATGCCTGTATATATACATATCTGTAAATAATTTCTGTCAATGTTGGTATATTAATAACGCATTGTATAGTTACTGTACAATATCAGCACCCTTCTCTCCCCCACCCGAAAAATGCTCTCTGCTGTTTATAAACATAATACATAGCAATGGGCAGTGTCTTGGGTTGTTTTTATTCATTATAGGTGGTGGCTTTAAGTCAGTTGTGAGTTATGGGGTCAGTCGCTGAATGATGAAGTATATTGCACTACTTGGTATCATGTACTGTGTATATTCCCTTTCTGTACGTATGGGTATATTTATATGCAGAAGAGGCCCATGAAAGCTTTTGTTGGGAATTTGTGTAAGCATTCAACATAAAGAAATTAATTGTCTGTACCAGGGCTGATTTTCCCCCTTGCTGCAGAAAATACAACAAATGCCTTTATATGGAGTGTAGCTGCTGCTTCCTGTAAATGTTTATAAGATGTTATTAAAAACATATGTCTTCTCTTCCCACAGACCTTGTTTAGAAAGCTTGTTGCAAGCATGTTGCTTTAGCTTTGCTTGCAAGAAACAGCATCTGTTATACTAAAAATGGTAGTTTTCTACAAACGTTTTTATCGTTTCCTTTTGTAAGGCCCAATAGACTTGGGAGCCGCATTTTCATTGGCTCTGTCCTTTGACAAAAAGCAAAGCCGTAGCCATTTGTGCCGGCCTCTAGAGATTTCCCTTATTCAAACCAAGCTGCTTACACTCACTGTAATAACAGCTGACTTTTTTTCATCTGCTTTTTTAACCCTGGGGTCACCTTTGATGCTTATGAAGGTGGACCTGGAAAATGCATACAGGCAATATGCAGAAATCACACCCCCATACTGGTGTTAATGCATGTTAATACTGTGTGACCTGCAAGGCTCCTGGCATTCGCATCCTGGGCCTCTTCTGAGCAGAGATTGACAATACCAATACATAGGACCAAATTATGTTGGGCTATACATTTGGTGTTCTACACACGTTTAGTTCCCTTTGACTTCAGCCTGAATACATAGTTTCAATGGAGACCATGTGTACATATCCAGTACCAGAGTATGGCACCTAATGACTGTGATGTGGGGAAGGCAGAAATCAACTGACTCCTATTTGTTTTATTCTAATACAGATGTGAAACCCAGCTTCTAGAGACTAGTGTATTAAATCACTGCACCTGCTATCCTTTCTTCCTGTTTTTCTGCTCCTTTATCGGAACACTGTGAATTCCTCCTCCTTTCGCTGCTCTCTCCCCCCGCCCCAACACACACACTTTACATCCACCTCCCAAGTCCTGTGTGGAAGCTGTCATCCTCTTAGTTTTCAGTGGACTGAACAAGCTTTCTTTCCAGCTTGTCCATGTTGTCTCTTAAGTGACTAGGGTGGGTTGCTGTTGAGTAATGAGGCCTTCTTTTCCCCGTTACCTGTGGCTGAGTGCTGGCTTTACAACAACAGGACTTACGGGTTGTAACACTTCCCCAAATTAAGAAGAAAAATGTAATAAAAAAAATTTTAAAAATTGCTGGATAATCACATAGTGCTTATGTTACTGTTCTGTTCCAACTGCTTCTGGAGCCTATTAGAGAAAGTGGAAACAAGGAGGAGAAGCCAAGCTAGCCCAGATGCCTTTACTGACGGTCATGGGCCATGAAATTCAGTGGTGCCTGTAGTTCCCCAGGTTGTCCTTATTTCCCTTTTTATAGATTGGCACTATATTTGCCCTCTTCTAGTCCTCTGGAATGTCTCCCATCTTCCATGAGTTTTGAGGATAATCTCTAATGACTCGGATATTTCCCCAGGAAATCTCTCTCTCACCCTGGCGACTTGAAGACATCTGATTTGTCTAAGTACTTCTTTAACTTGTTCTTTCCCTATTAGCCTCAGACCCTACCTCATTTTCACTGGCATTCACTATGTTAGACTTCCAATCACTACTAACCTTTTTGGTGAATACTGAAACAAAAAAGTCATTTATCACTTCTGCTGTTTCCACATTTTCTGTTATCTTTCCCCTCTCATTGAGCAATGGGCCTGCCTTGTCCTTGATCTTCCTCTTGTTTCTAATGTATTTGTAGACTGTTTTCTTGTTACCTTTTATGCCTCTAGCTAGTTTAATCTTGGTTTGTGCCTTGGCCTTCTAATTTTGTCCCTACGTGTTTGTGGTGTTTGTTTATATTCATCCTTCGTAATTTAACCTAGTTGCGTTGTTCAGAGTCCTTGGGGCGATTAGGACTCAAAGCAGGTAGAGCTCCTCTGCCACATGAGGCCACCACATACTGTGTGACCTTATCCTCTCCTGCCCAAGCAGCTGCTTCTTGTCTGGCTTGCTATAAGCCCGTCTGGCTTCCTTTGTTCTATCTTTCGGGTAACTTTCCACTGCTCTGACCTCACCCCTCTCCTTCAAGGAGTTAAACTAAAACTGTTTTTTTATGGATGCAGCTGTCTTTAGTATAACTTTTGTGAGGTCTAAGTACCATTGTTAACGTTAGAGAGAGAAGGGGAGTGAGATAATCTTTTATTGGACCAACTTGAGTTGGTGAGAGAGAATTGAGCTTTCAAACTTACATAGAAATCTTCTTCAGGTCTGCTACATATTTCCCATTGTCCTTGTCTGATTTGTACCCGCTACAGGACCTGTCAGCAGTGATGGGTCCGTATACATACAGGCACTCATGTTACAGAAATGTTTCATAATACAGTTTCACAATAACAACCAGAATTCATAAGTCGTACAGCCATTTTCCAAATTCATCATGCTCTGCCAAGGGCATGCATCCCTCTTCATGGCCTGTCCTATGCTTGCGCGGCAGGAACTTTCTCATTCTGCTGCCAGGTGCTCTGCACCTGCAGAGGTAAGGGTAGAATGTGGTTAGCACAAGTAACTAGCAGTAGGTGTTAGAATACTTAATGCTAGAAGCATTTACCTTTTCTGTATCTAATGGGCCAAATTCAGAGGTAATATGTGCTGTCAGGTGTGTTTTTAATATACATTTTGTGTTTTCCTTTGCTACACCAAGTTTATGCTTTGTTTTCAGGTGCTAGTTTAAAATCCGTGAGCTAAAATTGTTTTTGCCAGTTATTTTTCCATTACCAAAAAGACGCAGTGGCACAGTTGCTGGGAAATAAAATGTATAAAGTAATCCAAGTCTCTCACATGAGGTACCTAGTGAGATGAAAGCCTATAAATATGGAATTTTCTTCCCCACCTGCTATAAAGGTGGTCATTTTATTAATTGGGCCTTTGGGTCTTAATTAATGAAGACTGGGAGGTGCCTGGCTTATCTATTTTATTGTGCTGGTGAAATCATAAAACATCAACTATGTGCAACTGAGGAAGAAACTGAAATTCCCTGATGACTTTGAAAAAATTCACTGAAATCAAATTGCTTGCAAATATTTTACAAGACTTCTAAAAATTGATGTTGCCAAAACTGGGAGTAAAAAGGTGATACTTTTTTTTTTTTTATATATACCTACAGATATTGATGATGTCAAGAAACACAAACCGGGTTATCTTGAGGCTACAGCTGAGTGGTTCCGATTCTATAAGGTCCCAGATGACAAACCGGAAAATCAGTTTGCTTTTAATGGAGAGTTTAAAGACAAGGTGAAGATGATATGGATTTAAAGATGCATCTTGCTGGCATGTGTGGTTTTTGGAATGATATATCCTAGATTTTTTGGAATTGCTTGCAAGGAAGTGGTTGGTCCATCATAATGGAATAAAGCTAAGTCAGCATTCTTTAAATGCAGTATGGAGGGAGTAGGAATATATTATCAAACATCAGAACTTTATTTGGCTTATATTCATGTGTTTGTAAAATGAAAACCTTAATCCATATAGAGAATTTTGAATAGTTGTATTTTTGTCTGTGTGGATAATTAGGCAAACTTGCAAAATTAAACATATCTCAAGAAAATAATGGCTTTTGAACAAGTGGGAAAAATATTAGGTCCCACTCCTGTTGAGATTTACACACACGCATATGGTTTTTGCTGGGTCTTTTCAGTATCTTTGTCATCATAGGAAAGAAACGGGGAATAGATTTTGAGCATAGACTGGCAAATCTTCATGACATTTTTGCAAGACTGTATGTTTTAAAAGAAGCAGTAGGTTGCAGACTTTTCCATGCTTGGTCTTTGCTCTGAAGTGAATTTTTTTGGTAATTTGGAGTAAAAAAGTTTCAGCAGTTTTTGTCTTCAAGACTAAGATCTTTTCTCATCTTAAGAAAAATTCTCATGAGTTTTTGACACCTGTGGCTAAAATAGCTGATGATTGGAAGTGCCGTGGACATGGGAATAGCGCTCACTGTAGAGACTGTGCTCACTGTGGCCTTTTTCCAGGTGAAATTGGGTTTGATTTGAGTTTTAAATGTTTTGAAAATCACATATTATGTACAATCTATAGAGGGATTTTTTCCCTAAGCATTATAAATGGGTTTCAGAGAAATGATGCCTGTACACAAATTGGCTATAAACTGTCTCAGCTATAAAATGGCTACTAACCAACCCAAACAAACTTTCCAATGTTTTCTGGGTGTAAAGATCCTCTTATTACTCTTCTCCATAAAACGAATCATTAGCCTGGTGGAAAATACCCAGTGTTGCAAGGGCAGACAACCCAAAGCTCTGTTGCCAGCTCCTCCACTGTCTGCCTTTATTAAGTATAGACTTTGCAAAGCATATTCAGTGAGGCTTGAACAAAGCTGCAGCCAAAACTGCTGGAATTTTGGGTCAGAGTTTGCACTGAGTACTCACCCCCTGACCAACTTGGATGCGCTTCATTTGTTTCCAGAGACTCAGGATGTAAAAGACGTGCATGCATGTCTCCATGCATGTGAAGAAGTGGATGCCCACGGAAGCTTATGCCCAAATAAATCTGTTAGTCTTTAAGGTGCCACCGGACTCCTCGTTGTTTTTGTGGATACAGACTAACATGGCTACCCCTCTGATACAGGATGTAAAAGAGTTACTCTTCCCCAAAATGTTCCAGTGGCACTGGTGAAGATAGGGTGCCCAGATAGCAAGTATGAAGAATCGGGACAGAGTGTGGGGGGTAATAGGCGCCTATATAAGAAAAAGCCTCCAATATCGGGACAGTCCCTATAAAATCTGGACATCTGGTCACCCTAGGTGAAGGGTGGCAACATCTCAGTGGTATCTAGCCACCTAGTCCAGTTATGAAATATGCATTCTCTGTCTGCAAGTGTGTGTTAGTCCATACAGCTGTTAAGTCTAAAACTTTAAAAACTTTTTGAAGCTTTTTAATTTCCTCCCCGTATTTCCTTTTTTAACAGCAACAAAACACCAACAAGAAATTAAATTCCACACCAAACAAAACTAGGCAATTAATATACCGCTTTAATGCAACACTAAGGTTGGATGGTTAAGCAATCAAATCGGGAAATGCCAGTATATTGCTGCGTGTGCAACATTAACTTTGATCCCTGTGTGTATGCGTTATAATACAATCTTTAATAACAGGATCATGTGTTTCTCAAATAATCATCATACAATGTTACTACATCTGTAGCTACCCATGTAGAATATGATGATTTATTCCCATACACATACACTGATGTCATTTTTCATGAATTCTCCTTATTGTGTCTGGCCATCAACCAAAAAGTATCCTCAATGTGATGCCAATTTATTTGGTGGGTAGTGAGGTCTGTTTCTTACCTTAGAAAAGTGTGATTGTAGGGAGCCTCCCGTGAAGCCTTATTAAAAGTTTTGGAAAATATATCTTGTGAAATTGCATTTTTTAATAAATTAATTATTTGGAATGTATTTAATAGCTTTTTATATCTCAAAACTTTTTCTTGATATAAACTAGGATTTTGCTGTTGAAATTATTAAATCCACCCATGAATACTGGAAAGCTTTGCTTCATAAAAAGGCTGACAGAGGTGCTATAAAATGGTAAGTGTCCATTCAAAGCTATTCCTATTTGTATTGTATTCATTCTGTCAGTGTGGTAGCTGTGTATGAACTACTTACATTTTTTGCTTTGAGGTGGCAGTAATGTTTCTGTTTTTACAGCATCCTGATAGATAATTGCTCTTGCATGGTAACTACACAGGGTTTACTGAAAACTGCTCAGAAAATATATATTGATCATGTGAGTCCTGCAGATTATTTATAAGTAAACTTTAGTAAAAGCTCAAAAACCAGTAACTGTGTAATCTGTTGCTTTTTGCACAATACTGATCATTTTGAATTTCTTTGAACATGTCCTGTTATGTAATTTGATAATATAGCCAGGTGTAGCTTGTTAATATTTAGAAATTATTTAATTAAAAGTATTCACTTTAAACTGGAGAAAGAAGATTAGGGTTGTGTTAGCCATTTAGTATGGTGACGTTACACAGTTACACTGTAAAATTAAATTTATGAATTCTTTAAAATGTTAAAGATATTAACCTAACCTAAGGAAAAGCAGAGTTATTGCTGTCATTTTGTCCTGACCACCCTGTTGTGTATCACTGTAGATGTATTTATGATCAGCTTCTGTTCTAAAATTCCTGCAGTATTTAAATACAACAAGGGAATTAAGTTGTCAAGTTAGTCCTCAATTTTGAATTTCCCTATCTTCCATAACACTGTTTGGGATTTCCCTGAGAGCCTCCATATTCCATACAAAGCCCTAATGAATCCTCTGCCTATCGTTTGTTCCATACTATTATTATTATTTGTTTTGCAGTAGAACCAGGAGTCCCCAACTCAGATTGGGGCCCCAATGTGCTGCACAGACACACAGTGAGAGACATTCCTTGCCCCAGAGAGCTCAACAGCCTAAATAGGACACAGTCAAAGAGTTGGAGAACAAGTGTATTGTTATCTCTGTTTTATAGATGGGGTATCTGAGGCACATTGAGATTAAGTGATTTGCCCAAAGTCACACTGGAAGTCTGTGGCAGAGCTAGAAATTGACCCCAATTCTCCAAGCCAGCATTCTTTTTGGACTGGCTGGGTTTGCCTTAAAGCTAGTCACCGAATCATCTTCGTTGGCAAGATGTGATCACTGCTGAGTGATACCATTCTTAATATTAGTTGTGTTTAACATGCTTTGTTTAAATATACTGTAAACTAGTAAAAACGAAAAACAAAATTAAACAAAGAGATTTATTGTTATTTTATTTGGTTGAGTCTCTAGGTGTATCTAATGGCTTACATTGCAACTGGAACTATTTGCAGTTTTTCCATTAATTGTATAAGAAAATTCAGTGAGATATCAGAAGGTAGCAGGGTATATTTGTGCATATTAACATAACTATGGTGTTGTTCATTGATCTAAAGTAATGGGCACTCAATCAATGTCTAGGCACCCTTAGAATACATTAAGTCAGTGTCACAATCAAAGCATAGGAGTAATGAAATTGTTAGCTGTTTGCCAGGATATTGCATGGCCCTCACCCAACCCTTCTGACCCTACAGCGTGAACTGTTATGATGTAAGCCATAGCATGCAAAGATTCATTGGAATCTGGGAAGTGGGAATATGGCTCCAATTCAGCAAAGTGTTTAAGCATGTGGTTAAAGTTAAGTATTGATATCAGTGTGATCTTAAGCAGAGCTTAAAATTAAGCATGTGCTTAAGTGCTTTGCTGAATGGGGCCCCGTATTGCTCGTAATCTGATATGTGTGTATATTGATATGTAACTGTGTATATATGCGTTTTTAAAAGTTTTGTCATAAATTCTTTTAAATGTTACGTTTTTTAAGTAGTTAGTCCTCTTGAAGGCTCAACTGCCATTAAATACCAGGTTTTGGCTTGGTACACATTTAAATGGCCTGTTATCAAGCTCACTGAGCGGATTTGCAGTGCAAATACTGTCAGCACAGAACCTACAGGGTGTGAATGTTCTGCCTGGTCCTCTTTTAATACTATGGGTGCCTGACATTAACCAAACATGTAATGCAAATTCTGATTCATTATAGTCCTCCTATATGTTTCCTGGAAAAATGTGGTGGTCTCGCTGTACTCTAGGGTCGTCCAGCTCTGTTAATAATCGGATAACTTGGTAATATTGAGCTTCATATTTTTTTATTCCAAAGCACTTAGGCTACATGTTGGTATAATTTATAAAAAAAAAAATCACAGCCTTACTTTGAGGAATAGGATAAACTGCATAGTATTCGATCGGATAATTTAGATGAGACCTTACAAACCAAAGTCCAAATTCAATCCTGGTATAGATGGGTACAACTGCACTAACTTCAGTGGAACTTTAGCCATGTACACTAGCAGAGGATTTGGCTCCATGTTCCCATCTGCTCGCCATAAGCATTAAAGATCTTGGACACTTTTTTTGAAAGAGCAGAGGTTTGCCCCAGGTCTTTGATCAAAATTTTTCCTTTGCCACCAGTGTGATGTGAAGTCAGTTTATTGGATCCCCTACCCGAGGGTTGTCTCCATGCCATTGTGTCCATTTATAGAGAACTTTGGGATCTTTTTAAGGATGAAAGGAACTATATAAATGTAAAATATTAAATGTATAAAATGCTGATTATTGTTGCTTCATTTTTGACTACTCACTTCTTAGTAGACATAAACATTTGCGTTCTTTGCAGAGGCTGTTTATCATAGGTAGGTTTTATTATATTCCATTTTTTTATTGTTAACTATCTTATTAATTTTTATTTTTCAGTATGAATGTTTTGGTGCATGACAGCCCCTTTTGTTGCAGCGAAGAGGATGCCAGATTAATTGTGCAATCAGTAAGGGCAAAACGCTTTTAATAGAAGTTTTTTATTTTTAAAAATTGTTACTAATGCTCGCAAAAGATCCAAAAATTCAGTACTGAAATAATATAGGTAGACAAAGTGGGTCCTTGCATTAAACGAAGATGTGAGGTTTAAAAAATAAAACGTAGAATACAGAGATTATGGGGGACATATAACCATTATAATATAAACCTTTTTTGCTGCAGTATAATAATTGTATTTTCTGGCAGGTTCATTACTGTTTTGCTGATTTTCTATGGTGCTATTTCTTCTGATGCTAAATAACAAGATTGACTATGTATATCTAGCCTGCTGTCTTCTCTGTCTGCCCTGTTGCCATGAGTTACCACCCAGTGCTAAAACTCGTTGACTAGCTGACTGTACTCTCTAATCACTAAGGGGATCCTTTGTTTGCCTACTTGCATAATTAAATGCATCACTGTACAAGGAAGGGGGAAATGTTTTTCTAACTGCTTGTTAAAGAATAGCGCCTTGTTCTGAAAATTAATGTAAAATTCAAATACACGGGTTCTCTGTTTAAAGTAGAAAAACGTCCTGCAGGTTTGATACTTGCATATGCAAATGTCATTGGAGAAGTTATTCCATTTAAATGTTATATTTTGGAGACCACAACTTAAGCAAAAAAAAAAAAAAAGAAAGAAAGAAAGAAAAGAAATGTAAAGTGCCTGATTTAACAAAAAAAACCCCGAACATTTCTCTCACGTATTTGCTTTGGCCATTCGCATGAGCATATCGGGCGTTTTGCAGTTGCAAGTGGCTGTATAGGCAACTAACTAGGGTTAACTCAGACTCTCTCAGTTGCTTGATTTGCGCACACAGTTATAGCAATAGTGTAAGTGTCAAATGAGACCTCATGCCTCTTAAAACCAAGGTCTGGAAAAGCTAATGTTTTTACTTTCAAAAACCAGACATACAGAACATATACATATTTGGAGGCTTCTTTCCTAGTTGCCTCACTTTTTCATTGTTTACTTGTAAGATTACACGCTAATATCTTCAGTAGCTTACACCAATAATATATCCGTCATGCAAAATCCAGGACCTTTTATGTATTGGGATGGTGAGTCAAATATTCCTGTTTATTTTAGCTAGTTGAGGACTAATAAATTTCCCTGTAATGGGTGCCTATGGCATTGTATCTGCAACAAGCAGTTAAAAGTGAACTCCCTTAAAGTCTTATAGTAGCCACCAATGTGTTTGACTTTTTTTTTCTTCCTGCTCTCATTCCTCACTTTCTTTTTTTTCTTGAATGGTTTCATTATTTCTTTGTAGTGTTTTACTAAACCCCAATCATCCATGATCCTCCCCTGCTTCTGTTGCTTTTACAGTTTTTTTCTTTAATTTTTTTAGGGCTGTCAAGTGATTTAAAAAAATTAATCACGATTAATCACACGATTAAAAATATTAATCATGATTAATCATGTGATTAAACAATAATAGAATACCATTTATTTAAATATTTTTGATGTCTACATTTTCAAATATATTGATTTCAATTACAACACAGAATACGAAGTGTACAGTGCTCACTTTATATTTATTTTCAATTACAAGTATTTGCACTGTAAAAAAAACAAAAGAAAAGGTATTTTTCAATTCACCTAATACGAGTACTGTAGTCCAATCTTTTTATCATGAAAGTTGAACTTACAAATGTAGAATTATGTTTAAAAAAAACCCTGCATTCAAAAATAAAACAATGTAAAATCTTAGAGCCTGCAAGTCCATAGTTTGTTTACATTTGCAGGAGATTGCTGCCCGCTTCTTGTTTATAATGTCACCTGAAAGTAAGAACAGGCGTTCTCATGGCACTGTTGTAGCTGGCGTTGCAAGATATTTACGTGCCAGATGCGCTAAAGATTCATATGTCCCTTCATGCTTCAACCACGATTCCAGGGGACATGCGTCTGTGCTGATGATGGGTTTTGCTTGATAACAGTCCAAAGCAGTGCGGACTGACGCATGTTCATTTTCATTATCTGAGTCAGATGCCACCAGCAGAGGTTGATTTTCTTTTTTGGTGGTTCGGGTTCTATAGTTTCTGCATCCGAGTGTTGCTTTTTTAAGATTTCGAAAAGCATGCTCCACACCTCGTCCCTCTCAGATATTGGAAGGCACTTCAGATTCTTAAACCTTGGGTCGAGTGCTATAGCTATCTTTAGAACTCTCACATTGGTACCTTCTTTGTGTTTTGTCAAACCTACAGTGAAAGTGTTCTTAAAATGAACAACATGTGCTGGGTCATCATCTGAGACTTCTATAACATGAAATATATGGCAGAATGTGGGTAAAACAGAGCAGGAGATGTACAATTTTCCCTCAAGGAGTTCAGTCACATTTTTTTAATGAGCTTCATCAGCATGGAAGCATGTCCTCTGGAATGGTGGTGAAAGCATGAAGGGGCATACGAATGTTTAGCATATCTGGCACGTAAATACCTTGCAGTGCTGGCTACCAAAGTGCCTTGGAAATGCCTGTTCTCACTTTCTGGTGACATTGTAAATAAGAAAAGGGCAGCATTATCTCCTGTAAATGTAAACAAACTTGTTTGTCTTAGCGATTGGCTGAACAAGAAGTAGGACTGAATGGACTTGTCGGCTCTGAAGTTTACATTGTTTTGTTTGAGTGCAGTTATGTAACAAAAAAAAAAAAATCTACATTTGTAAGTTGCGCTTCACGACAAAGAGATTGCACTGTAGTACTTGTATGAAGTGAATTGAAAAATACGATTTCTTTTGCTTATCATTTTTACAGTGCAAATATTTGCAATCAAAAATATTTCAATTACAATGCAGAATACAATATATGTGAAAATGTAGAAAAACATCCAAAATATTTTATAAATTTCAGTTGGTATTCTGTTTAACAGTGCAATTAAAACTGCGATTGATTGTGATTGATTTTTTTGAATTAATCACGTGAGTTAACTGCGATTAATCGACAGCCCTCTTTTTTTTGTTTATCTAGTTAGTCCAGTTACTCTTAATATATTTATCCTTGAGTAAAATGCACAATATGTTTTAATTGGTATTTTTAATGTATGTAATTTCCAATCAAAAGTAACCTGAAGTGGAAACAGTACAGCCTTTAATATTCCCTTGAGAGCAAAACGTCAAATTCTAGATATTAAATTTTAAACAGGTGTCTTTTCCACAGTCTTGCATTGCCAAATTCCGTTGTCAGACATTCAGCTCTTGCAAGCTGAACTGACAGTATACAGAGATCAGCTGCAGAATCTTAATGGCTGTGGGTTTTTCACATGTACCTGGAAAATAAAAAAAAAAAAAAAATTCTACTTTTACTTCCTTTCATTGGCTTATGGATAAGAGCAAGAGAAATCAAAGCTATTGTTGTGTTGACTTACAAGTATAATTGGAAACATATTTCCGTGTTCCTGAGTCACCTGCACTCTTTGGAACAGCTGCCATGCTTGTTTCTAACCCACTTTACGGAGAGAAGATTTTTGTATTGGATGGGTGGTGTATACCTTTTATTTTCATGAGATATATTAACTGCAAAAATAAAAGGCATGCTCTGTTGCTATGACTCTTGCATTTTTACGGAGAGTAGAATGCCTACAATTTCCATGCCTAAGAACAAAGTAAAAAGCAAATGATAAAGAAGTCTTTATTGCGCTGCTTCTGCATATATAATTATGGATGGGCCAGATTCTGATACCCTTGTTGTTGGGTGACACCTTACTCCATGGGTAGACCTGTTGACTTCAACATGATTTAGAGTGTTAGCATCTGACCCTTTATGATTTTACAAGCATTATATTTGAGACTCAAATGACTTGTCATTATTGAGAATTAATTTCTGCTCTGTTTTGGATGGTTTCTGCCTTCTTTTTAAGTATCCAGCGTTGACCGCCTTGTAAGAGTGTATGTTTGTGCATTCTCTGTCTCTTAAGGGTGTGTTACTTTGTTGATCTTTCCTCCTTGTCTCACTTTACTCTTCTCTGCCAGTTGAGTTTCAGGACAGTTGGCCTAACTGTGCTCTGACGTTAGTGAAAGTCAGGAGTGTTCCACTGCACTTGATATAGTTACCCCCAAGTAAAATTGGTACAATCAGAGAGATCAGAAAAGGTAGTCTGTGTATGACAGCAGTAGGTCTGAGCATTTGAAATACCCCAAATTACCCTGGCATTCTGTAGCCAGACATACACCAGAGTTTATAACTGTCTGTAGATGGTGAAAGTTTCTGGTGTTTTCCGATCTCTTGTGCTGTCTTTTTCTCAGCACCAGTGTTAGTGCACACTGAAAATTAGGTGCTGGAACAATAAAACATGAAGCTAGATACGTCAATGTTAAAATTTACCATTTGCTTTACAATAAGTGTTGCCATCTATAAAACTGACCTAGGCAGCCAAGCCTTTGTTTAACATTAATCCCAAGAACTGCTTGCTCCCTCACTCTACAAGGAAGCTGCTTATAAAATTGGAAAACCTCCAAGATAAACTATAAATAGCTTGAAGAACAGTTTTTCTCAGACTTATCACATTATTCTTCCCTTATAAAACTGGAAAGAAAATGTGGTAGAAGGGCTTTTCTGAGAGGGGTATCTTTGATAAAAGAACTTTGGTAGGAATGCTTTACAGGCAGAAGTATCTTTTAAAAGAGAGAGGAAGAGGGGCAGTCTTCCCCTCAGAACTTAAAAACCCCAACCAAACAAAATAACAACCTGGTATATTTTCTGTAATGTTGATAATGATGCATGTGGACAGTAGGAGGGTTATGGCTAAAACCCAGGGAAGAGCCCTAAGAGTGGTGAACTCCCTTCCCCTTCCCTATTAATCTCATGGGGTGTTAACTCTACAGCCAGATGCTGATACTTTAAATGTCAGTATTAAGTATTTAATTGCTGATAATTTTAGCAGATGGGATGGGAGTGAAGCCAACATGGAATTGAGATTTGCTGGAGAGAAGGAATTTCAGAGGGTAGGAAATAGAAGAGAGGAGAGAAATAGGAGGATAGGAAAGGAAGTGAGACTAAGGACAGAAATAATACTGGTCCTAAATGTGAAAATATTGTCTCACTGAGTGATGCTAGATGTGACAATAGGTGGACAAATAAAATTAACAACCAAGTTTATTTGCACTAAGCTATATTTCCTAGCACTGATCTTTGTGAAACCAGTGTAAATGGGAGATCCAGCGTGGGCTGAAGGATATATGTAACTTTAAAGTTATACAAAGCCCCATGGACCACAGTTAAATATAGAATGTATTCCTTCTACAGAATGAGTTTGACTCTCCTGTTATATTGTTTTCCCCCCGAAAAAAAAATAGTTGTGGAAAGATGTAATTGTAAATTTACTAAGAAACTTAATCATATAGTAACCTTGTTGCAAAGATGTTTTCATCTTTGTTGTTTTGCAAATCAAAAAATCCTCTTTATCCTACAAGAGTAAATCATCTTTATTCTGCTACTGGTAGGTCTGTGCCTGCTTCTGAGTGAGACAGATTACAGGTAGTAAGAAAAATGGAGGTATGAGAGGGAGGAGTATTGTCTTACGGTGCCAGTGGTATGTTTCTTTTGTGCAAATAACTGTTGACTTTCACAATAAGATAACCTAGAGTTTGGACACTCTACATATGGAGTGTTACTAATATTGTGGGGTTTTTTTCTGTAGACACCACCACCTGCGAGAGGAGACTCTGTTTCTGCAGAAGGTACGGTTTATTGTTACTCCAAATGACAACATGTATTTTTTTTTCATTTGCTGGGGGAAAAAATGACTTAAAAATAGATCAGTTGAAAAAGCTTTTGTGAACTAAACATACTAAGCATGAGAACTGATAAAAATGCTTTTATAGGGCCAGATTATACTGCCCTCACTTCTCTTGAATAGTACCTTAGACAATGAGTAGTTCTACTGAAGTCAAAGGGACTACTAGTCAAGTGGCATAAAGTACTAATACCTGCTCTGTGTCGATAAGGGTATTGTAGTCTTAGCCCATGTCAGTCTAGAATTAGACGAGCAATCATACTAATATTTTTCTGTTTCAGAAATTATGGAAGGCCATATTTATCCTTTTAAGAAATGTTGCTTTTCTTGCTTTTATTTCTTCCTTGTGGTAACTTTAAAAATGAAACAGAAGAAACTATCCACCAAAACTAAGCCAAATTTACTTTTTCAGTGTTAATTAAAGCAAAATTGCCTTTCCCCATTCTTGTGGAACTGGTTTTCAAGTTAACAAAAATGATAGTTTTAGTTGAGGTACAGGAGTCCGAACTAAGTTTGTTCAATATGCTTTGTTTACTTAAAAAAAAAAAAAAAGCTGTTGACTTTTTAATGCCAAAAGCACTGTACGAGAGAGGAACATACACTACTACAAATTGGAGGGGGGAAGGGAAAGACAACAAGGAACTTAAAATCTTGAATCTAGTTCCAAATTCTTCACAAAATAACATCTGTGTAATCAATTTCATGGGAAAGCAAGCTGCATTCCTTTTGCCCTTATATGGTATGCCAATAAATAGCATTTATATACTAAAATATTCCATCTCAAGCCTCTGACAGAACTGACCACAGTCTGCCTCATCTTTGATGTGTGCAATACATCAGGGCTGTACACTGTTGCAGGATTTAATTTTCAACCAAGTTGTATCACAAAATAAAATATGTTTACTTTGGGGGCACTCTTTTCATGGATTGCTGATATGGTTCAAGGAGCTGTATATGTTTGGGAGGGGAGAATAGGAAAGAAGCTGAAAGTGTAGAGTACTGCATATCCAAGTGTTTGCATCTGGTTATCCATGTAGAATTAATACCATTCTTGACGTGTATTTTTGTTTTAGTTGATGTGTGGCACTTTCTTAACAAATGATCATTGGAATGTTCTGAAGTCACATCATCAAATCTTAAATCGTCCCTTTTTTCCTGAGTTTTGAAGACAAGCAGGCGAATGTATTAATTGCTGGGTTCCTGTTGGAACAACTTTTCAAGTAGCATAAACCCTCTGTCATGTAAATAAACTGACATTTTAAAATGGTTTCCTTTCTGCGTGTTTCTTTGTGTGGAGTTTTGTTTGTTTCTAATCTTGAAAACTCTGTGGTTCCTTCTGTACATCCAACCTGTACCAAAACAGGTGGGGGACAAAGGTGGCTTCAGTACACATTTACATCCTCCAGGTGTAGAGGTTGATTTGGGATGGTCTGGTATACGGCTGAATATTAGAGCAGCCCTCAAACTGCTCTAACATAAGCCAGCTGCTGATGGCCCTCAAGGGGCTGCTCTGGCAACCAGGGGTCACAAGGGTGTAGGGATATCCTGGCCATGATCCCTTTCAAACAGACAGTATCACCTACACTGTGGGCTAAATGTCTGTGCAAATATGCAACGGTACACAGAGTTTGACAGTTTGTGCCCATAATGTGTTCACATCCACAATTACCTATTTGCAAGTTTCACCTAGTTTGGGTGCAGCATATTTGCTTATTAAAAAAAAAATAGATGAAAATAGCAGCACTTCAGAAAATTAATTGAATTAGGAAGTGAAAATTCCATGATGAAGCACAGCAAGGATGCACAAACATGTGTTCTGTGGAGTAATCCTGTTTTGATAATTCTTGAACTTGATCCTCCAGGAAGGATTTTTACCCCTTGGAAAACTTTTCATTTTTAGAATTGTTCATGGTTGGGAGGCTTTTGATGCTTCATTATCCAATGGGGCAAGATTTGTGGATAAAATTTGTGGAATTAAGCCTTATATCTTCGTTAGGGTAAAAATACCTGCCAGATTTCCTGCTTCAATAGGCAAGGCCATGTACAGCAGACTTAACATTTTTTCTAAAAAATTTCCTGTCATATCTCCTGTCAAGGTTCCTTCCCCACTCTGAACTCTAGGATACAGATGTGGGGACCTGCATGAAAACCTCCTAAACTTACTTTTACCAGCTTAGGTTAAAACTTCCCCAAGGTACAAATTAATTTTACCCTTTGCCCTTGGAATTTCCACTGCCACCACCAAACTTTAACTGGGTTTACTGGGAAACGTAGTTTGGACACGTCTTTCCCCCCAAAATCCTCCCACCCCTTGCACCCCACTTCCTAAGGAAGGTTTGGTAAAAATCCTCACCAATTTGCATAGGTGACCACAAACCCAAACCCTTGGATCTTAGAACAATGAAAAAGCATTCAGTTTTCTTACAGGAAGACTTTTAATAGAAGTAAAGGAATCACCTCTGTAAAATCAGGATGGTAGATACCTTACAGGGTAATTAGATTCAAAACATAGAGAATCCCTCTAGGCAAAACCTTAAGTTACAAAAAAGACACACAGACAGGAATAGTCATTCTATTCAGCACAGTTCTTTTCTCAGCCATTTAAAGAAATCATAATCTAACACATACCTAGCTAGATTACTTACTAAAAGTTCTAAGACTCCATTCCTGTTCTATCCCCGGCAAAAGCAGCATACAGACAGACCCAGACCCTTTGTTTTTCTCCCTCCTCCCAGCTTTTGAAAGTATCTTGTCTCCTCATTGGTCATTTCGGTCAGGTGCCAACGAGGTTACCTTTAGCTTCTTAACCCTTTACAGGTGAGAGGATTTTTCCTCTGGCTAGGAGGGATTTTAAAGGGATTTACCCTTCCCTTTATATTTATGACATCTCCACTCATGGAACGGAAGGAGTGCTATGTAGACAGACTACTGGTGTTTTAATCACCATGTCATTGGAACCTACTGTGAAAAGGGTTAGAGGGCACAGTGATTAAAACAGTGGCAACATTAGCACTCCTCCTGTTGTCACCACTTGCTGAAGCTGCATTCATGCTATGGCAAGAGGGGAAAACTTCAGAAAATTGCTAGTGTAGACACGGCCTGCGAGACGGTGTTGCTAGTATAAAGGATGAGGTAGATTTATATTATTACTTGTTACTCAGCAAATTATGATTGCAGAGAGTCATTTCATTGGCTTAAAACCTCTTTAGTAGTGTGGCCTAGTAGATAGTGCTTGACTGGGACTCAGTAAACCTGGCTTCTATTCCTGGCTCTGCCACTGGCCTGCTGGGTCACCCCCGTACCTCAGTTTCCCCCATCTGGAAAATGGGAGATAATCAGACTGACCTCCGTGGTAAAACTCTTTTTAAGATCTACTGATGAAAAGTGCAATATGAGAGCTAGTTAGTATTATCATTAGCACTTCTTACATCATGCTTTTTCATCGTTAAGGCATATTGCATCTGACACATTCTTGTACAGGAACTCCAGAATGGTCATTTATTCAGGGATCTTGTAGCAGAACGTGTTAGACCTATACATTCAGTGGCCACTGTTTGAAAATAACGTGTTCATTCCAGTATCCTGGGCCTACGTTCCTCCTCTTAATGTAAAACCATTTGCTATAGGTGAGCTATTGTAGCCTACCCGTGGCTGTAACAGTATCTAACATGGACTTATGAGGTAATATCTTTTATTAGACAAGCTTTCAAGCCACACACTTCTTCAGGTCACGCAGAGCTCTGTGTTGCTCGAAAGCTCGTCTCTCTCACCAATAGAAGTTGGTCCAATAAAAGATATTACCTCACCGACCTTGTCTCCAATATATTGTGACTGACACGGCTACAACTACACTGCATACACATCTTATAAAGCACTTAGGGACAGCTGGACTGTGAAAGGGTCTTTCTAAAATCAAATTACACTCTATATATCAGTTGTAATTTTTAAACATTATTTCTGAGTCTCAAAAAGGAAAAGACAGGGTGTAAACAAATACAAAGACCATAGGTGAAGTATTGGTTATAAATGAGTACCTATGGGAACTACCTTTGACAGTTAGGCCATAATCAGTATAAAGAGAGTTTGTCAGAACTCTGTTCTTTAGCCCTCAACAAGGATTTCAGTAACTTTTTATTAGTAATAAAATTCCTCACTAGATGAGCCATAAGAAGCCAGATTAGAGTATTTGGGACTAAACTACTGGGGAAGGAAATAAGAGATAGTGTAAGTCTATTTAGACTGCAAGTAAATAATGCTAACTAGGGGAGAAGAGTGCTGCACAACTAAAATTATCTGAAATGTACAGTGCTGTGGCAAATGTTATTTAAAACGTTAAAATATTTCATACATATGGAATATATGATATGGCATTGTCTCTTCATATTGCTTTCAACATCTGTTCATATAGGTTTTCTAAAGTTTTTCTTTCCAGATGCGATAAAAAGACATGCAGTAAATTTTAGTAAGAAGGTTAAATGCTCCTAATAAAAATCTATTTCAGAAGTGAATAGAATGAAAAGATTAGAAAAGGAAAGTTGTGGAGAGAACATCTGCTTGTGAGAGGTGTAAGGGGATGGGAGATAAAAACTCAGGAATAGATTTGCAGATCTCTTTACAGACTTACCCTCTCTCAGTTCTTCTAGTTAAAGCCTTCTCATATTCTAGTAAGGATCTTGGATGCTGTATTTAAAACTCAATCCAATGTGTTGGGAAGCGTAGCTACTGTACAGCACCAGCCACTGCTCTGTAGCCATTACATATGAAAGCTGTTGGTAAGAAACGTGAAACCCAAAACTAGAATATTTCCTGGAAAGAAGTCTTTAAGAGAATACATGTGTATTCGGCAAGCTATAATAAACTTTTGTGGGAAATAGGTCTATTGTATATTTCTTCTAAGGACAACTTTCTAGGAAAACATCAACTTAATTTAGATTTTGAGGGGGTGCTTATTGTAGTGGTGAATGCTCCCTTTACATAAATAAGGCAACAGCTGCTATTGTAAATAGTTGCTAAGCTTCTGATGACACCAAACGCAAGCCTCAATACCACAAATGAGAACAGGGTCTGAGTTTTACTTAAGTGGAAATAAGCATCCAATAAAAACATCACTTTCTTTAAAGAGTGAAAATAATAGGATTGTGAAAATGATATTCTATTGTCACTGTCAGGATGTTGTTTTCACTGCTGTTACTAGCAGGAGACAGCCTTTAAAAAACAAAGTAATCGCGTCTTGAAGTGGATTTTTTAAGATTGTTTGGCGGTGGTACATGTGGGGAGCAGAATACAGCTTTTAATCTTCATTCATTTGGGATGGCCTATGGCTAAGACTTGCTCTGTCGCTTGGGAGCTACCTCATGCAGCCATCCCTAAACTCATCGAAGTGTTATTCCACACTTCTCCCTTGCCTTTCTCCAGACAGGATTTTTTTTTTAATATGTTTAATTTTGCAACATTTGCTCAGTTTCACAAGAGGAACAATATTATACTAAGACAGTGGTTTACAGGACAAAATCCTCTTCTCTTTACCAGTGAGTTTAAGATGACTTCTTACAAGGTATAACCTGGGCCCAGCCAAGGATTAGATAAGAGGGGAGAGACCTAGATGGTGAAGGGGTGAAAAAGTTAATTGGAGGGAAAACAGGTTGGAAAACAGATGGGAAAATGGAAGCAAATGTAAAATTGGAGACAAATCATAAAATAGGGATACAATGAAGTTGGGGTTTTTTGGAATTTCCCCAAATATTACAGCAATATGCATGATATCTTCTTGCTGGAGATTTCAAGGGGACATGATTGCTTTGGAAGATGCGGGTGTGGAGATTTGGGATGAAATCCTATGCCATTGACTTCAATGGGGCAGGATTTCACTATTGGTTGTCAATGGGACAGGAAGGGGAATAACATGCTTTGGTTTTATACATAGGTCGAATTGACTTTTTGAATGTTTTAATGATTTGTTGAGTCTGTTGAGACATTCCTGAATTTATTTCTGGATGTGTGCTTTTTTTCTGTGCAGTAATTCATATACTGGCATCATTACTTCACATAGATACCATGTAGGCTTATTGGTTTATTTGCATACAGTCTTTGTTTTCATACGGCTTGCCTTTCTAAACTGCAGAAACTGGACTGGGGCAGTGTTACCTTATTGAAACTGCAGACAGAGTCTGTAGGTAGACCAGAAATGACTGAGTAGTAAAACTCCCCGGTTCATCCCAGTGGAGTGTCACTTCTGAGGCTTTGTGGTTATTTAAATGTCAGAATTAACTATTTCACTGCTGATCATTGTAGCAGAAACTGTCAGATATGCTGGGAATGTGTGCAGAGTTTAGGTGAAGTACCACACCTCGTTTCCCATATCTCATATGACAGACGTCACATAACTGAACATAGTCATTCAACAACAAAAATCTGTTGTTGGAAGTTTTTTTGCAACCGTAAGGGCTAAAAACATAATCTAAAAAATGTGAAAGGAGAAAATGATGAGACCGCTATTCATGCATGAAATATCTCAGTGGCTGGTAGATTATGCACCATAATGCTAAGACCCATCAACTTTTCCCCTTTCGGCATCCTAATTGGATCTTTAGATTTTTGACATACGTCACCAAATTCAGTACTAATTTTCATGTCTATTTTCTTTGAAAGGAACTCTTAACTGCAATACTACTTGCAGTCCCAGACAATAGTACTTATACAAATTCATTTGTCCAGTTGCATTCCTTGTCCCAGAGTGTTGATATATTTGTGCTATTAGTGCTTTCTTGAGAATTGAGAAGTCTGTCTACCTGTAGACAAAAATCTGTTCTGAAGTGAAATTCCCAATTTGTTTACTTGTTTGTTTTGTGTTATAATCATTGTTAATTGATCCCTAGAGCTTGTCTTTCAGTGCAAAAAGTCAGTGAAATGGCTGCACTTAGCAGAAAAGCCACGTATTATCAAAGGTGTACTCTTTCACTGGTTCTTAAATAAGGATAGAGATATAGGAGTGTTATGAAATTGGTCTGAATAAATGTTTGCTGTGTGCATCTGAATCTGATATCTGCTGCTGTGGCAACAGTAGATGATGTTTCCAAGCACTTGGTTGTAGGGTGTCTTTTAATGTGCTGAGCAGTGGAAGGATCTTGTGGCTAAGGCACTGGCCTGGGACTTAAGACATGTGGGTTCAATTCCTGGCTCTGCCACAGACTTCCTTTGAGGCTTTGGACTAGTCACTTAATTTCTTTGTGTCTCAGTTGCCCATCCATAAAATGGAGATCAGTGTCCTTTGTAATTTGCCTGACTTCTCCTACAGGCTGTACAGCTGTCCTCATTGTCAAGAGAATGCAGACGGAACTGGGCCTTGTCTACTTAGCTACACTGGCAAACCCTCCTAGTGGAGCTGCAGATTATACCAGCAAGAGTCCTTTTGCTGTATATTTTATACTAGATCCAGTACACTAGAATGAAATAATCTATATGGGCAAAAGGCCTCTTTCGCCAGTGTAACTGCATCCACACTTGGGTTTTTGTTGGCATAGCTAGGTCAGTTAGGGGATGTGATTTCTCCCACCCGCAACTGAACACATATATGCTAGCAAAGCTTTTAAGTGTAGACCAGGCCTTGGTCATCCTGTCTTCTGCAGCAGACTAGTGTAAATTATTAAGTAGGCCCTTTAAGTCACCTGCTGACCTGTTTATGGATAGTCAGATTCAAAGAGAAAATGGAGGTCACTTGGGAATTCTGAAATTTTGCCCTTAAATCACAATAGACCTCAATACAGAGCTGCTTTAGGATGCAAGTGGAAAATCTCATTGTAGTTCCTCCTATTTAGGAGACATCCTACATCACAAGACCACATTCTATTAGGGCATGATGGGCAGGCTGCCCTCCAGAGAGGCCTGGCATTGAAACGAATGACTGTTACCGGTTAGGGCAGAACTCTGCAGGAAAGCTTACTTAGTACCCATTGTTAATGCCTGGCTCTAGCGTCCTCACTAATGTCTACTGCATGCCTGGGTGGATCTCTCCCCTCCCCGCCCTGGGATGCCACCTGATGTACCGGGATTTCACTGAGTCTGCCTGCTCCACTAGCCTGGGCTCCCTCTCCCTGTTTTACTGAATTAGGATCTCTGGCAGTGCGCGCGTACACGCACAAGCTGTAGAATCACACAGAGTCTGCAAACAGCCCTCTAGGAGAAGACTCAGCTAGGAAATTGCCCAGCACTCAAGTGCAGCTCCACTCTGGAAAGTACACCCAAAATAATGTCTTGCGCTGTAGAGAAATCTATACAAATTAAGCACACAAATTCTCCCCCTCCCTCAATGTGGAGGAAGATGTGTACAACTTCTTGCGCCCCCAGTTAGAAATTGCACAAACTGGGTTTAATAATAAACAAAACAAGTTTATTAACTATAAAAGGCAGATTTTAAGTGATTATAAGGGATAGCAAACAGAACAAAGCAGATTACCAAGCAAATAAAATAAAACACGCATACTGAGCGTAAGATCTTAAAGAAACTGGTTTCAAGAAATAATTTCTCACCCTAAATGTTGTTTTAGGCAAGTTGCAGAGTTTCTGTAGCTTACAGTTCCAGTTATTTCTCCTTATAGACTAGACTCCTGTCTTAGTCTGGCCTCATCCCTTGCCTTTCTCACCACTCAGTTCCTTTGTTTCTTCAGGTACTTTCAGCAGTCTTCCTTCTTGGGCAGGAAGGCAATGGAGAGGAGTCCTGTTTGCCTTATTCCCCAGCCTTAAATAGAATTTACATAAGGTGGGAATCTTTTGTTTCCCAGTCTTGACCTCCCCGCTCTTTTAGTGGAAAATTACTAGAAGTCCAAGTTGGTGTTTAGTACCAGGTGACAGGACCACCTGACCTAGTAGTGTCCCAGCTACATCCCAGGATCTCTCTCAGGAAGGAGAGAGATTAGTATCTTCAAAGTCTTATTGTTTCTTCCTAATGGCCTATCAAGGCTGATAGCCTGTTGTCTGGTGGGTGTCTCTCAAATATACACACAGTTGTAATTATCACATAGTAAATATTCCTAACTTTAGATACAGAAATGATACAGGCAGTGATGAGCTTCCAAAATCTTAACAACCGGTTCCCTATAAAAAGTTCTGATTTAAGGGATGTGCCAAAAGGTGGAGGGGGCTTGTTGCAGGGGGTGCAGTGGCAGGGAGGGAGTGGCACAAACGAGAAGTGGGCAGGAGGGGGTTGTTGCAAGGGGCTGGCAGGCAGGGGTGTGTATGTGCCCGGGGTTGTTGCATGGTGAAAGTGGCAGGGAGGGGTTTGCACAAGGGAGGAGTGGGCAGGAGGGAGATGGCAGGTGGGGGGTGGGGGTCCTGAGGTTGATGCAGGGGTGAAGGTGACTGTGGCTGGTTGGGGGGGTTGCCGGGTGGAGGTTGCCCAGAGACAAAAGTGGCAGGACAGCGTGGGTTGTTGGGGTAGGGGGTGCACAGGGGAGAAGGTAGCTGGTTGGAGGGGGTGGCACTGGTTGGGGGAAGGGTGCCCGGCTTGCTCCCACATACACTATTCCACAGGCCAGGGACAGGACCTGCCCACCTGCTCCCCGCGGCCTGGTTAGGTACCTTGCAGGCGGAGTAGACACCCAGCTGCTCCACCCGAAGAGCAGAGCACAGCTGCGCCTTCTTCCCTGCGCCGCAGGCCAAGCCAGGCTCCCCACCGGCCCCGGGGATCTCAACGGCGGCGCAGGCAGCCAGCACCCCCACGCCCGAGCACCGCTTTTTGGCGCCCCCCAACCACTTGGTACCCTAGGCGGCCACCTAGTCCACCTAGTGATGGCACCGGCCCTGCCCGACAGACCCCCTGGAACTCCCACGCCTACCCAACCCGTTGCCCCCCCCACCCCGTTCCCCATCCCCTGACTGCCCCCACCCCCCGAACCTCTGCCCCTTATCCAACTCCTCCTCCCAGTCCCGGCCCAGCCCCCTTACCATGCCACTCAGGGCAGCGTGTATGGGTGCCGCGCGGCCCGCTGGAGCTCGCAGCCCCACCCCCTTACCATGCCGCTCAAAGCGGCAGGAGCTGCCGAGCTGCTCAGGAGTGGTCCAGAGCGCTGGCGCCGGCGGCGCGGCAGGCTGAGGCTCTGCGAGAGGGGGGAAGGCGGGGGGGAGGGGCCGGGGGAGGCTCCCCCGCCGGGAGCTCAGGGAGCCGTAACAATTTTTAACAACTAGTTCTAAAACTGCTTCAAAATTCAAAATCACTTTTAGTAAATTATAACCTTTGGATGATACCTTACAAGATGCATCTTGCTTAAACTATATCTGTTTGCCATATCCATATCATAAGCATATTTCCATAAAGACTGGGGGGGGAGGTAACGTCACATAGTGTTTCGGTTGGGAACCAAGAACTTCTGAATTCTAATTCTTGGCTTGGATGCTGACTTGTTCTGTGGCCTGGACAATTCACATAGGCCCAGATCTTCAAAGGTGGTAATTAGGCATCTAACTTTCTCATTGAAATCTATAGGAGTTTGGCCCTTAACTACCTTTGAGGATCTGGGCCTTAACCTCTCTGCCTCCATTTCTCCATCTGTAAAATTGAGAAAATACCTCTTTACCTCCCAGCGATGTTGTGAACATTAATTGATGCTTGAAAAACACTAAACATCAAGTAGTCTTTTATCATGAGCAACTGCTCTGCCACCCCACAGAAAATCACAAAGCTTCTAAATAAGTTTCTTAAATCAAATCTATGTAGACAGCAATAGCTTTTGCAAGTGGAATTATGGAATTGTCAGACTAAATTTTTATTGCTGAGTGTGTGGGTATGTCTACACAGCAAAGAAAAACCCCTGGTTGGCCTGTGCCAGCTGGCTTTGGGCTCTTGGGGCTCAGGCTGCAGGGCTGTTGTATACTTCTGGACTTCGGCTGAAGCCTGGGCTCTGGGACATTGCGGGATGCAAGTGTCCCAGAGCTTGGGCTCCAGCCCAAGCCCAGAAGTATACACCACAATGAAACAGCCCTTCAGCCCAAGCCCTGCGAGCCCTTTGCTGTGTAGACATACTGTATTTTGTGGGGAGGAGCGTTGGCAAAAAAAAAAAAAAAAAAACTTGCAAGACCAGGTGATTTGGGGTGTGAGGATAGTGCAGTTCAGAGAGGATCCGTTTAAAGTATGAATGGAAAAAGAGGACAACTTTGAAAGACTGATGTATCAGGAACATGAGAAAAGGTCCAGGGAAAACAGAAGTAATACCTGAGGTGTGGAGGTGGTGAGTTTCCATATATTACAGAGACTGGATAAATGTGACCCAGGTGGAAGGAAAACTACACCTCAGGGTTCTGCCAATATCAGAATGGACTAACACTTCAAGATCTTGGGTGGGGGGGGGGGGTTATATCCTCAGAAGACCTTGGTCTATTTCTGTATAGCTCATGTGCAACTCTCTTTCACTGCTTAGCTAATGGGACTATCCTAATTTTAAGGTTACAGTGAGGGAGAGATGAAGCCCCATACAGCATTTTTTCATTATATTTTATCTGTTGGTGCCTCAAAAGAAACCCTAAGTCTGATTCACTCAGCTTCATAGCCTGAACCAAAATAATCTGGGATACCCGTGTAATTGTAATGCAATGAAATTGTAGGTCTCTCTCTCTCTCTCTCTCTCTCTCAAAAAACCTTTTCAGTTCTCATTTCCTGGAGGCAATGACACAGTTCTTGAAAATATCATAATGGTGTTTCTGTGACGTATACATTCCTTCAACTGTACACACAGTATGGCTCATCAGAATCATACTGGTACCCTCAAAGTCTACCTGAAAGTATCTTGGGTGCTCGTGGCAAGGCCTGGGAAATTTTTGAAATTGAATGTATATTTGAATGATGTCATATAGAAACAAAAGAAAGACCTACAGGGGAGGAAGAAAAAAGGTTGACAATTGTTTTTGTTCAATAAATTTTGATCAGCTGTAATGCGAATTCTGAATTTTTAAAAGTTATGCTGCTCTGTGTGAATAAAAAGTCGTAATTCCAAATTGGCTAAAGGGATTTTCATCAAATTGTTCATATACACAGAAATCCCCATTTGCACTGAAAAGACCTGGAAAATCAGCTTGAGAGACAGTTTCTGACAGGTTGGGGATTGAACCTACTTCTCCTGAAGCTCTTTCCAATGTCCTAACCTCTAGGTCTTCCTCCCTCTCCTCCTTCCTTCTTCTAGCCTTAGTCCTATATGAGGTCAGCTCTTTGAGTCCTTCTTCTCCATTCCAGTCTGTCTTGAAGCAGTTGCTCGGAAACAAAACAACTGATCAAATCCTTTTGTATCCACCTAATTTGGGGTTTTCCAACCCTTCCCTTACCCTCCACTTCTAAGTTTAGCACCCTTGTTTCTATATATTCTTCTGATCTTTTCACATGCCAAAACCATCTAAGCCTGGATTCCTTCTGCTATCCTTCCACCTTCGCACTTCCCATAATTTGTTTGTTCTGAACATGGTACATCCTTGTAACTTCAAGCATCTGTCTTAACATTTTCATTTCTACCATATTCAAGATCTGCTCCCATTTCTTCCTCGGTGCCCAGAATTCAAAGCTGTACAAAATTGCAGATCTAATGACCATACTGTAGATTTTACTACACTAAAATCTTAATAGACATTCTTCTGTTACACACACTCCGCTCATTGTTCTCCAGGTGAGGGGGAGGAGGGGTAACTGCGTGGTGGTGCAAGGACACACGGGGACGGGGAAGATGTGCCTGACTGAATGAGAGAGGTTGGGGTCAGCCATAGTCTGCATGGTGGAGGCTCCTTATCAATCCCTTCCTGCTCAAAAAACCCTGTTCCATACTTCTCCCACCCATGCCTAACAACCCTCCAAGTTCACACCCAGGCTCCTTCACAGCAATTACTTCTCTCTCCCGCAGCTCCGTTACCCTGGACTCCCCCTAAGCCATTGCATTTCTTTTGAGGGGTGCAGGAAATATGCTTCTGTACAGGGGTGGCAGGTTTGTATTTTTTTTTTTTGGTGGTGCGCATAACAAAATTAATGGGGTGGGGCTGAGGGGTTTGGGGTGTGGGAGGGGGCTCAGGGCTGGGGCAGATGGTTGGGGTGCCGGGGGGTGAGAGCTCAGGCTGGGGATGAGGGGTTTGGGGTGTGGGAGGGCCTCTGGCTAGGGCAGAGGGTTGGGATGTGGGGGTGAGGGCTGCAGGGTGGGGCATGAGAAATTTGGGGTGCAGGCAGGCTGCCCCAGGGCTGGGGCCAGAGAGGAGGACTCCACAGTCCCCCCAACCCTCTCCCCACTGGCAGCAGCGAGCTCTGAGGGAGCAGCCTCCCTCTCCCGCCTGGCAGCACACTCACCTGGCACCGTCACTGAATGTGCTCCTAGGGGCCAGGCCCCTCTCAGGTCCAGGAAGCCCCCTCACCTCCCGGGTGCCGGGGCGGTGTGGGGGGGGGCTGCCATCACATGTGTGCATCCTCTCTCCGCAGCCTGCCACCAGCGCTGCTCCCTTTTGTAGCCAGCAGCAGCCAGTGAGGGAGTGCAGTGCGGAGTGGCAGGGCAGCTGCCCGCTGCCCAGGGCGCAGGCAGGGACGCTCTGGGGGAGGTACATGGAGGAAGCAGGTGAGGCCGGGGGATGTTCTGGGGGAGGAGTGCAGGTGGCAGGCAGGGCCGGGGAGAGACCAGGCCCCAAATATTGGTGGAGCCGGGTCCCCAGGCCCTGAATTTGCTGGAGCACGGGCACCACGGGCCCATATAAGTCGCTGCCCCTGCTTCTGTATTGTAGTTTAAATAAATTATTATTCCGAGTTCTGTGTTCATATGTGTAGTAAGGAAACTATTTGTCAAAAAAACATTTCCTGAATCTCTCTTGTTTGTATTGTTACAGACATACTTACTGACAGGTATTTTGAAATAAATTACCAAAATAATTGAAACTGGCATGATTATATTGTGTTATTTTGACAAAATATGCAGATTTTTGCCAAATTTTAAAATATAGTATGCAGAATTTTTAATTTTTTGGGTGAGAATTTTTAGGTGTCTCGTCTCTCCCTCCCCCGCCCCCGAATTCCCCCAGGAGTAATATGCTCTTTCTCCAGGCATCATCTCAATCCTCACAATGCAATTAAGCAGTTGTCAATATGTTCATGCATTCTTGCCCACGGCACTTCCATACTTCTGCTGGTATGCCATAGAAACCAAGAACTTTCTTATTTTTCATGTTTCAGAGTAGCAGCCGTGTTAGTCTGTATCCGCAAAAAGAAAAGGAGGACTTGTGGCACCTTAGAATCATAGAATATCAGGGTTGGAAGGGACCTCAGGAGGTCATCTAGTCCAACTCCCTGCTCAAAGCAGGACCAATCCCCAATTAAATCATCCCAGCCAGGGCTTTGTCAAGCCTGACCTTAAAAACTTCTAAGGAAGGAGATTCCACCACCTCCCTAGGTAACGCATTCCAGTGTTTCACCACCCTCCTAGTGAAAAAGTTTTTCCTAATATCCAACCTAAACCTCCCCCACTGCAACTTGAGACCATTACTCCTTGTCCTGTCATCTTCTACCACTGAGAATAGTCTAGAACCATCCTCTTTGGAACCACCTCTCAGGTAGTTGAAAGCAGCTATCAAATCCCCCCTCATTCTTCTCTTCTGCAGACTAAACAATCCCAGTTCCCTCAGCCTCTCCTCATAAGTCATGTGTTCCAGACCCCTAATCATTTTTGTTGCCCTTCGCTGGACTCTCTCCAATTTATCCACATCCTTCTTGTAGTGTGGGGCCCAAAACTGGACACAGTACTCCAGATGAGGCCTCACCAATGTCGAATAGAGGGGAACGATCACGTCCCTCGATCTGCTCGCTATGCCCCTACTTATACATCCCAAAATGCCATTGGCCTTCTTGGCAACAAGGGCACACTGCTGACTCATATCCAGCTTCTCGTCCACTGTAACCCCTAGGTCCTTTTCCGCAGAACTGCTGCCTAGCCATTCGGTCCCTAGTCTGTAGCTGTGCATTGGGTTCTTCCGTCCTAAGTGCAGGACCCTGTATTTATCCTTATTGAACCTCATCAGGTTTCTTTTGGCCCAATCCTCCAATTTGTCCAGGTCCCTCTGTATCCTATCTCTGCCCTCCAACGTATCTACCACTCCTCCCAGTTTAGTATCATCCGCAAATTTGCTAAGAGTGCAATCCACACCATCCTCCAGATCATTTATGAAGATATTGAACAAAACCGACCCCTGGGGCACTCCACTTGACACCGGCTGCCAACTAGACATGGAGCCATTGATCACTACCCGTTGAGCCCGACAATCTAGCCAACTTTCTACCCACCTTATAGTACATTCATCCAGCCCATACTTCTTTAACTTGCTGACAAGAATACTGTGGGAGACAGTGTCAAAAGCTTTGCTAAAGTCAAGAAACAATACATCCACTGCTTTCCCTTCATCCACAGAATCAGTAATCTCATCATAGAAGGCAATTAGATTAGTCAGGCATGACCTTCCCTTGGTGAATCCATGCTGACTGTTCCTGATCACTTTACTCTCGTCTAAGTGCTTCAGGATTGATTCCTTGAGGACCTGCTCCATGATTTTTCCGGGGACTGAGGTGAGGCTGACCGGCCTGTAGTTCCCAGGATCCTCCTTCTTCCCTTTTTTAAAGATTGGCACTACATTAGCCTTTTTCCAGTCATCTGGGACTTCCCCCGTTCGCCACGAGTTTTCAAAGATAATGGCCAATGGCTCTGCAATCACATCCGCCAATTCCTTTAGCGCTCTCGGATGCAACTCGTCCGGCCCCATGGACTTGTGCACGTCCAGCTTTTCTAAATAGTCCCTAACCACCTCTTTCTCCACAGAGGGCTGGCCATCTACTCCCCATGTTGCGATGCCCAGCGCAGCAGTCTGGGAGCTGTCCTTGTTAGTGAAGACAGAGGCAAAAAAAGCATTGAGCACATTAGCTTTTTCCACATCCTCTGTCACTAGGTTGCCTCCCTCATTCAGTAAGGGGCCCACACTTTCCTTGGCTTTCTTCTTGTTGCCAACATACCTGAAGAAACCCTTCTTGTTACTCTTGACATCTCTTGCTAGCTGCAGCTCCAGGTGCGATTTGGCCCTCCTGATTTCATTCCTACATGCCCGAGCAATATTTTTATACTCTTCCCTGGTCATATGTCCAACCTTCCACTTCTTGTAAGCTTCTTTTTTATGTTTAAGATCCGCTAGGATTTCACCATTAAGCCAAGCTGGTCGCCTGCCATATTTACTATTCTTTCGACTCATCGGGATGGTTTGTCCCTGTAACCTCAACAGGGATTCCTTGAAATACAGCCAGCTCTCCTGGACTCCTTTCCCCTTCATGTTAGTCCCCCAGGGGATCTTACCCATCTGCTCCCTGAGGGATAAAGACCTTAGAGACTAACAAATTTATTTGAGCATAAGCTTTCGTGAGCTACAGCTCACTTCATCGGATGCATTCAGAAATACATTTTCCACTGAATGCATCCGATGAAGTGAGCTGTAGCTCACGAAAGCTTATGCTCAAATAAATTGGTTAGTCTCTAAGGTGCCACAAGTCCTCCTTTGCTTTTTGCTTATTTTTCATGTTGCTCAATGCTTCTGCAGCTTCTTTCAGACTAGTGCATCAGACCCTGGTTTGGTTTTATCATACTGCGTAGTTCTCTTGGATTCTCTTCATTCGTAAGTCTTTCCAAGTAATTTCTCCACTGTTTCCATTGGTTGATGTATTTCCACTTTCATCTTTAATGAATTTGATGTCACCATTGTCTTTAGTTTTCTTATTATGGGTCTTTGCCTATCTATATATTTCTTTCTCACCCTCCTTTGTTTCAAGATAGCCATATAAAGTCATCTTCCATCTCTGAATGCTATTATTCAGTAAGTACCAGCAAAGTTCTCGGTGCTGTACCTGGCCCAACATATAGTCCCTGTTCCAAAGAGCACACAATTTAACCAGGAATAGTTTTTAAAGAATTTCTAATGTACTTCTAAATAACAAAAGTATAATACAGCAAGGACCTCATTTAAAAAGAAACTCTTCCATTAGTTTGATCTATATTCTTCCATCTTCATAGCACTGTCTGTCTGGACTAAGTATCACATTTTGCTTTTGTCTGGAAAGTGAAGTCCTGTATTCCCAAGAGCGATAAAGTGCACTATTCAGCTTGGGGAGATATTTTTCTTTCCACTGGGCTAAAAGCTGGTAATTGTGTCCTTATGCCAGCTGCGTCTTAGAGCTTCCTGAAAGAGAACATAAGTTCTTTTCTGTTGTGTAGCCAAATTGTGATGTGACTTATTGTCCTCGGGGAATTAAGCTGCTGTCACTTCCATCATTTTTGTTAACCTCTTAAGCTTGGTAATCGGAATTTACTGACATGCTCTGTTAATGTAAAACACACACTACTGTCAGGGAGCTATCAGCCTAGGGCTGGTCCCAAGGGGGTGCGGTTAAAATTGTTCAGCATGCAAGGCACTGTACATTAATTTGCTCATGAGATGAGATGGCTCTGAAAACGAGCGCATAGTGGGGGGACAGAGCGTGGGGGCAGAGAAGGAAGGAGAACAGGATGCCAGTTTTATCTCTGTTTACTACCAATCTGTCATGTAGATAAATGCATGAAGTTGATACCTTTGGAGTCACAGAAAAGCACTAGATCAGTATTGGTACAATGAGATGAAAGCCATTCTGAACACACTGCTCCTACAGTGTTGATAACTAATTTCAGTTGCTGATTTTTCCATTAACCAGAAATTCTGGTGGACCAGTCAATGCATATTTTTGGCTTTATCCAAGCTGATGACGTTCTTTCATGGAAAGTGTGGTGTTTTGACCACATGCTTAAGCGTTAACATGTTCTATGGCAGCTGCCTCCGCATGCTTACATTAAAGAACTCTAAGCCACGTCAAAGTCCAAGAGGGCTGTTTGCAACTTTATTAAGTGGATTACACTGTTAGCGGCAGAAGTAATTGGGACGATTGAATGACCTCTTGCTATGTTAATTTTCAAAGCAGGTTCAGGTAAAGATATCCTTATTCCAAGATTGTTTTAAATATTAGTGGAACTGATAGTGCTGTTCAATAGAGTGAGAATAAAAAGAAAAACTCTAATTGGCCCTTGAGTGTACAAGAAAAAAGAAAAGCTAAGTCCAGGTTTTACCCCTAACTCTTCCCTCCTACCGTTGACTAGAAAATAATGTGTATTTCCTTCATTTGACATTTACTATATTTTTCCAACATTGAACTTCACAATACTTCATGGAGGTAGATTATACACAGGGGCAAACAGAAGCATGGAGAGGTTAAATGCCTTACCTTGGGTCACAAAACAAGTCAAGGGCAGAGTTGGGAATAGAAGGAGTCCCGACTTTTGTTCTGTGCTCAAAGCACTCGTCAATGCTATTTCTACATCTCCAGTTGGGTTAGGACTAGTGGTGGGAGGGTAACCTCAGACTCTGTAAGAGCATACAGTATTTTGGATGCTGATCTAAGGCCTTGTCTACACTACACAGTTTTGTTGACAAAAGACAGCTTTCTTTGACAAAAGAGTGGAGGTGTACACACTGAAATGCTCCTCCCGCCGACGTAACTCTCCTGCTACTCAGCATAAAACCACCTCCAGGAGAGGCATAGAACTTTTTGTGACCTCGTTAGAGCAATGCAGTGTCAGTGTCAACACTGCACTTGCTTATGTCTCCCTAATTGGCCTCCAGGTAGTGTCCCACAATGCCCATCATGACCACTCTGGTCATAAGTTTGAACTCTGCTGCCCTGAAGGTACACAGGTATGCGCCCCTTTTAAAGCCCTGGGAATTTTTGAAATTCCTCTTCCTGTTTGCTTGGCATGGACAGTTCATCTTCCCAGCTGACCCTGCTCGCTTTCCACAACAGATGAGCTCCCATGTGGAGTAAACCAGAGCTATTGGATCTGCTGGGTCTGTGGGGAGAGGAGGTTGTGTAGTTGCAGCTTCGCTTCAGGTGTAGGAACTTTGATACTTACATGCTGATTGCTAGTGGCAAATAGGAGAAGGGGCATGAATGGGACATGCAGCAGCTGTGCTAAGATCAACGAGCTGAGGCAGGTGTACCAGAAGGCAAGGGAAGTCAACTGTTGCTCTGGTGTGGTGCTGAAGACATGCCACTTCTACAAGAAGCTGCATGCCATCCTTGGTGGTGACTCCACTGCGACTGCCAAGAGCCCCGTAGATACTTCTGGGGGACTGGAGGCAATAGCCAGTGGAGTCAACCCCAAGAACAACGTGGAAGACCAGGAAGTGGTGTTGGAGTAGGATGTGGAACACACGACAGAGTCATCTAGTGGTGTGGTGAGTCAGGATCTATTTTTGACTCTGGAGGGGTCTAGCCAGTCCCAGCACTCTGGCTCTGGTGTGCATGAAGCAGGGGACACGAGCAAGGGTAAGCACACATTTTGCTTTGATATGTCACTGAGAGAGGAGACTGAGCTCTCACGTACTCTGTTATGTGGTGGAGAAGGGATATGGGACATAAATTAACAACAGAGCCTATGCAGCTACACAGTGGGGGTTCTGCGGAAAAGTTTAATGTACACCAGGATGTGTCGGGAATCCTCCATAGAGATCTCTAGGAAACTTTCTTATCAGTATTCTGCAATTCTCTGCCAAAGGTTCCTTGGCAGAGCTGCCTTGTTTTTCCCCACTGTAGGAAACTTTTGCCACGCCAACTGGCAATTATTTCCACAGGGACCTGAGCGGCACACAGTCAAGCAGTATACGGAGCTGGTCTGAAGCTGCACACCTGCGTGAGATGCACTCTGGAATCCTTGGGAACCCCCAGGAGTAAGATATTTGGTTCGATTACGCCTGCCTGTGGAAAAGGGCGCCAATATTCATTGCTTGTAGGAACCCCTTTCACTGACCACCCAGACCCTTTGTACTTTCTTGTCCATTCCCCCTTCCCACCCACCCTGCCAAACTCACCATATTTCGGACTCGCGCCAAGCTGTGTGCTATCGAAGGGACAGTGAGAAAGAGATGTGTGTAACTTTTGTGATTCACGGCTGCGAGCACATTTACAATACTTTCTCTGTTCGTTGTTTCTTTGGCTTCCGCAGATATGCCCTTGAGGACCCACTCCGCTACACTGGCAGAGCGCCTCTGTCAGATAAGGCGGTGAACCGGGAGGATTAAGGAGGATATATTTTGTGAAGAGCTGCAGTCAACAGATACAGAAGATAGCAAAACAAGAGCGTTGAGAGAGACAGTTAATGAAAAATGCAGGCTGGATAGCCTGGAAAGGAGAGGGGGCAGGAGAGGATGATTAAGCCACTGAAGGACCAGAGAGAGATGCTCAAGTCCCTCATTACACTGTAGTCAGACCACATCCGTGCACAAGTCCCCTTGCAGCCAATACAGAACACCGTTCCATGCCCTCCCCAAACTCCCCCACCACATTCTGTGCGTGTTCCTGGTCCCTCGCATTACCCCTTGCGCTCCAACCCTAGGGACTGGTTTCACAGTGAAAGCTAGAGAGACTCAGCTGTGAGAGCAGTAACCAAGAGACTGTTCCTCATTTCCATGTCCCCTGTTTGACGAAAAATGTGTATTTTTTCCTGTTGTTAAACTTTATTCTTTGATACAAATTGACTCTCTGTGTCATACATACGTTAGTTGGTGCTAACATTCAAACGCAATGGCTTTTGGCAGGAATATTTTCTCAGTACAATTAACGCTCAGGAATCAAGCACTACAGGGGTCATTCAGGGCAGCAAGTAAAGATTGCCTGGACAAATGCCTCACATATAGACACATTCCCAGGAATCATTGTCAAAATGCTTCTTCAAAGCCTCCCTGATTCGAGTAGCACTCCGCTTTGCACCGCTAATTGCCCTAGTATCTGGCTGCTCAAAATCAGCAGCCAACTGATCAACCTCAGCATTCAACCCCCGGGGAAACTTTTTCCCCTTCGCTTTACAGATATTATGCAAAATACAGCAGGCTGCAATGACCATTAGAATATTTTCCTCACTGAGATTTAACCTGCCAAAAAGGCAGCACCAGTGACCTTTTAATCTGCCAAAGGCACATTCAGTGGTCATTTGGCACCTGCTGAGCCTGTGTTTGAAGCACTCCTTGCTGCTGTCTAGGTTCCTGGTATAAGTCTTTATGAGCCACAGGAGCAAGGGGTAAGCTCACTATAGGCATGTCCACATTCCCCCATTGGAATCTTTTAGTCTGGAAAGAAAGTCCCTGTTCGCAGGTTTCTATACCATTCAGCATTCCTAAAGAAGCGTGCATAATGCACCTTCTCTGACCACCCCACACTGATGTCCACCATCACCCCTGGTGATCCACCATCACCTGCAAGACCGTGGAGAAGTAGTCCTTGCAGTTGATATACTCTACCGCAAGATGGTCCGGGGCTAAAATTGGGATATATGTTCCATCTATCACCCGCCACAGTTAGGGAATCACATTGCCTTGAAGCCATCAAGTACTTCCTGCACAATACCAAGAGAGACAGTCCTTCGCAGGAGGAGGTGATTAATGACCCTACACACTTGCACCCCCGGTGGATTTTCCAACTCCAAATTGATTTGCGACTGACTGGTATCACTCTGGAGTTTCCAGCTGCCACACAGTGATCGCTACTCGCTTTTCAAATGTGAGGAAAGCTCTCATGCTGGTATCCCTGTGTCACCAGGAAGGTGGGTTTGCACATCTGAAAGTTCTGCAGCCAATGCTAGTTATCCCATACATGCATCACAATGCAATCCCACCGCTCGATGCTTGTTTCCTGAGCCCAGTACTGTTGGTCTACCATGTGCAGCTACTCCGTGCAGGCCAGCAGCATTCTTGAATTATTTCTTTCCATGGCACACAGCAGGGCAGGCACCATGGATTCACTTTCTGTTTCGTAGCTCATTAAATACTGCAGGACCAGCCGCATTGTGTTCCTAACATGCATCACCAGACTGGGCAGCAGTTCAGGAGCCATGCTTTCAGGCAGAGATGGTAGGCACACAGTTTACAGAGGCTGTTAAAAATGGTGCAAAATGAAGTTGGAAGCCCACGGGATGATGGGACAGAAAGAACTGTATCATGGGACAGTAAGCATGCTTCCATGATTCACCACAATCTGTTCCCAAGGCTCCCAGTGGCAGAGGGTGGTGAGCTGCACAGTGGAATGCAACACGCTCTGTCGATACAAGAGCAGCAACCAAGGATGTGCTGTGTTGACGTGCACAACCAATGCAATTAAAGCGGCTTATGACTGTCGATGTCACTTAAATTGACTGAACTCTGTAGTGTAGACATGGCCTTAATCTCTTTGGGATGGAGCGAGGTTGAAAATTGCATGAGAAGAGCCTTTCTTACAGTGTTTCCTCTTCCATCTGAAACCAAGAACTACAGAGCCAAACTGGCAAAAAAGAAGAAGCTGAAAGATTTTAACGGTTTGTGGTTCACATGTTGGGCAAATGTTCCGGTGGTTTGTTTCATCCAAACTTGTTTACATGTCCCCAGTTATCTCAGAAAGAGCCGGAATTAGAGGCTAATGGGGCTAAGCCCCACCAATATCGACACAACTGTGTTATGCTGCCAAGGTGCTGCAGACTGCAGTATCACCTTCTGCCACTGAAATATTTCAAACCTTGGAAGTTGCAGTATACCTGACTGCCTTTAGAGAACTTCTGCCTTGCAGCACAGAGGGAACAGGGTACAGAGCAGAGCTGATGATCAAAATCTGAATTTCATTTTTTTTCACAAATTGTTTGATCAGCCCTAGAGCTCCTGGAGAAATTTCAAAATGTTTCCATATGCAAAAGGGACACTTCTGCATCTGGGCATGTGTTTTTTGAGTCTGGAGGGTTGTCTGTGTGAGAGAGGTCCAGAGCCAGGGGATGTTGGTTGGCAGGGTTTGGTGTGAGGGGAATTAAGTTAATCGGTGAATCAGGTGGGGTGAATTTGTGGCATGGGAAGGTGACTGGGGCAATGAGAGAAAAAAAGACAGCAGGATAAATACTATTCTCTCTCACTCTGCCCATTACTGTAGTGTCCTAGTTTTCCATTCTGAAGGAGGGAGGGAATGGGAGAGAACCCTTTCTTTTTCTTCTCAGTGCCCCACCAATCTCCCTTAACTCCCAAGAAAATCCCATCAAACACAAACTGTGACCACAGAGTCAGTTTCTCACTTTGAAAACATGATCCACTTTGAAAGCAGGGCTGGAGCAATGGTGGCGAAGAAGATTGCTATCTACAGATGCACCAATTATTTTGAGCACCAGCTGCCACTGAAGGAGGACCAGATTAAAGGGGTACAGTGTTTTGTTGACTCATGTAATTTATCATCTGCCGTAAACTGGAGATCTTTCACTGGGGTACTTTCCTAGTGAGTATCCTTTCCCCTCTTCTCTGCAGCAGAGAGCCAGAGATGTGCAAGCACTTGCTCCACTCTGCCTCCCCCACTCAAATGATGAGGTGGGAGCGTCAGGACAAATGAAGGGAGTACTTCCAGGTTTATAAAAGTGTAAATTTCTTACCAGTTTCGTTGATGATTTCTGCATGACTTTAATGAAGAGATCCAGTTCCCCTCAATAAGTTACAAAAGACTCCCCTATCCCCCGCCACGTATGAAATAGATCATGTTTGGACATGAGTTGAAAAGCACATTTCAAAGGTAGGCAGGTAAACAAAAGTTTAGCATTTAAAAAAAAAAAACCTTGAAGAAAATGTAAAGCTTAATTACACACTTGTAACCTTCCATCCAAAGTAAACAGTTAATCTGTCCAATTTCCCATTAATTTTTCCTTTCTTGGACTACCTATGAAGTGACAACTGATTCTGCGAGTTCAAGATTGAAAACACAGCCACATATAGCAAGACTTGACTCTCAGTAGATGTTTTATAAATGTTGATTTGTACACATACTTTAGTGATGACTGCCAGAGACAGGTTAGGGCATCAGGACTTTCGAGTTTTATTCCAGACTGAGTTGCTTTGTGACCTTGAGCAAGTTAATAAGGTCGAATTTTCAAAGCTGGGTGCTTAAACTTAAGCACCTTACCTCATATTTAGGCACCTGCAAAAATGGCCTAATCTTAAATGGTGGTGAACACCTCCAGTTTCTGTTAATTTCAGCTGATCCAGAGCAAATGCAAATCCATCTTTGTCAGGCTTTCACTACAGGAAAGCAGAAACGACCTCCTCTAGGAGGCTTTTAAACTCTGAACACCCTGCAGTTCCTGCCTCTCCTCAGTTGGAGTAGCTGAGCTGCAGCCTTCTCTCTTGTTTATCCAACAGCAAGCCCTTGCTCCTCATCCCCTCTGACCATAGTACTGACAAGGGGAGGGAAAAAGAGGCACCAAAGTTTCATTCCCCCCCGCATGCATGCATACACATGCACTAACCATGGCACCATCTTCCCAGGAATGTGAGGCAGGAGGAGGGACAGACAGATGAGCCAACTCATTGACTGCTTTGCCTCTAAATTTAGAGGTGGGACTCATAATTCTTAGACTTCGCTCTTAACATTAATGTTGCTCTGTATGAGATTGAGATTAACACCACTCTCTCATAGCTGGCCCTTCTGAACAGTGGGCCATTCAAGTGCCTAACTTTAGGTCCTCAGCAATGTTCCCTCTAATTTTTGACAGGCCGTGTGCGCACAAAATTTCTTCTGTGCAAATTTTTGTGCGCGCGATGTTTCGCTGTGTGTGTGGAGTTTAGGATCTGTGTGCGCGCGCACACGTGCACAGCTTAGAGGGAACAGTGGTCCTCAGGTATGTCTATTGCCCTCTTTTTGTTCCTTACTATGTCCATCTACCTAATGGCTGTAATACCATTTACCTCACAAGGGTTTCATGATCCTTTATTAATGCTTGTAAATAACTTTAAGATCCCTATGAAAGATAGTATAGACTGGGGTATAATTTCATATGGCAGGCCTGATCCAATATTCTGCCATGTTCAGCAAAAGTTAATAAAACAGAAACAGATAAAGATAAACCAGGTTGGTAATTTACTTATATTCACCATTTGACTTATCTGAAGTGTCTTTTTCTTTGACTTGCCAGTTTTGGGGTATCTATTCTCCAGTTGTTGAATAAGCACTCTTCAGTGCCACTTCTCCTCGCCTGGACATGTACCATCTTCTGCCAGACATATACCTCTACAGAGCTTCTTAAATGGAACCAAGTGGTTCTACACTTGTATGTGAGGTTTTGTTGGATTGCTGCGCTGAAGTCTAGACTGCACGAGTGTGATTTGTAGAGCTCATCACTGTATTGCACTTTAACTTCCTCGTGTGGACCCTGCTGGTGTGCACTAGATGTTCTTTCGTGTGCATCAATATAGTCCTGTTTCAAACAGACTTACATCAATGCACATGCTAACCAAGTCTACACAGGGGAGTTAGAGAGCAACACACTGGTATGCTCCACAAATCTCCTCCAGTAGCGTGGACTCGGGTTGTGCAGACAAGCTCAAAGTTTCATGGGAAGTCTGTAGGCCCACTGAAACTGTTCTTAGGGCTGAATCCAGCCCACGAGCCTTACGTCTGACACCCCAGGTATAGACTGTAAGTGGAAATTAGTAGAGTCATGTTGTCTAGTTCTTACAAGAATTGTTTGCATATATATAGCTCAGTAGTCTGTGTCTTTGTGCAGCAACTACTGTACATGTCCAGTCTAGTCTGGACAACTGAGAAGTCACTCATGCTGCATTTTTCTGTTCAGGCTATTAAATTGTTTTGCCTCCCCTCCCCATGGTTTTTAACATTAAAAATGATGAAATTCTAAGGCATTTAGCCAACAGTCTTGCAGTGTGAAAATGAATCAAGGATTACTTAAAGGAAGTGAAACCAGTGAATGACTGCATGTCCCTCTGTTTCACATTATACAACATCAAAAAACACGCTACGTAAAAAAAAAAAAATTGGTCATATCATTACCCTTAAAAATCCTAAAACACAATGGGCCAAATATAAATGGTGTTCCTCAATTGGTCATCAGTGGAGTTACCCTGGAGGAGAATTACATTCTGTTTTAAAAATACATACCATGGGTTTAACCCCAAGAGTAAGTGGGAGAAGGAATGTGGGGAGAAAATGGGAAAATAGCTAACTCACTTAGCCCCTTTGTCATAAACCTACCACACAATGAGGAATTTTTCATAGGGCAGCAAAAGAGTAGGGGACAGAAGAGGATGCAGGGGGTGGGAAGTAGGACCACTCATGCCCCACTTGGGATGGGCTAAGAGGATATGAATCAGAAACCTCACAATCATCATGACCTCAGGCGAGTTTCCTGTAATTAGAGGGAGGGATGGAATTAGGATGAAGAGGAGTATGGCATAGGCCCAGTCCAGCACCAATTAAAATCAAAGGTCGATCTTCCTTTTACAGCTGTGGGAATTGGAGTGGGCCCAGAGTGACTATGTGATGTTAGGCCTGGCCACCAGAAAAGATTAGTGCCCCCTACTCATGTATGACTGAGGCCTGTGTTTTGAGAACTGAAAGCCATTGGTTCTCTGGGGTCTGTGTGAGAGATCCTTTTCTCAGTCATCTGGCTCTGTTATACCCATCTGCCACTCCTTGATGATGAAGGGCCTTAGGGAGATGGTGCCCTACAACCTCCCTGCTTATTCACTACCATAGGTCATTCTTACATGGCAGAGGTTATTTGGTTAGACAGTCATGGTATAGCTATCTGGGCCATCCCTCATCAAAACCCATCAATGCGAGTGTATGTTTGCAAAACAGCCTAAGCAGATGAGTCTCTAGCACTGCAGTTCTCTCGCTCTCCTTTTAAACCTATTACTTTTTCATTGGGGAATTCTTGACTGTTCCGATTTAATGGCTATTCTTCAAATGTTGTTGTCATTAAAAATCTCTAGTGTGAGCCATCAAGAGAAAATAACTCTCTTCACTCAAGGTGAATGAAGTTCATCACTGATTTCCTGCAACTTTTCAACTTGCCACCTGGGCAATGGCTTACAAAATTTTTATGCTAATGGTATAAAAAGCTTAAATAATGATATTGAAGATGTATAAATGCATCCTGGGAGTCATAAATTATGGGAGCTACCATCAATTACAGTTGGAATTAGATGTTTGGAAATGACCTAGTGTGAGGAAATTTCATCTAACCAGATTTTGGTAAATGCTATGTACCAGTTAATACTTGGGTGACCACTTAATAACAATGCATTAATTTTTTTTTTTTTGCTTCTGTGTGTTAGCAGAGCACATTATTTTTTTAAATAAAAGGTTAATAGTGAATTTTGAATTCCATAAATTGAGACATTTTAAGACAGTTTCCACCACAATGTTTTCATTATATTCTCACAATGCTGCAGGGTGATTTATTGCTCAGCAAATAATATAAAGGAAGGACACTAACAACTGGGGATACTGGTACAATTTGTAGCATTTGTTTAACTCTATATGCTGATTCATCTTGTAGTGAAAAGACTGTGTTGTAATGAACAAGTGTTAAGGTTGCTGGGTGAATCATTCCATAGAATGTCCTGAGGCTATGGTCAATAAAGAGACTATATATTAATAAAAAAGGGGGCGGGGGGGTTTGTGTTACTTATCAGATCTTAATAAGGCCAATCCTGAAAAAAACGGAATGTGAGAAAATCCCAAAGACCCCTGTGCCTGGAGGGTTCCCTGGTCAGATCTGTTTACTGTTCTGAGGAACCTATATTTGCTCTGCAGAACCAACATAGCTGAGAGACAGTGAGCTGCGTTGTATTCTGACTGGTGCATCCACAGCAACGACAAAATCGAATTGTGTTACAGCTTCAAATAAGAGAGGAAGAAATAACATGAAATAAAGGCTCGGAAACGTACACTTTTGACTTTCAGATTCTAAGATGAGTTTCAAAGGCCAGCGATTACATAGCCCTCCCCCCATTTTTATCATGAAAACTGAGTCGATTTGATCTGGAATCACTGGAACACAGTAAAAATGGATCTCTGCAATGCTATTTGTAGAATCCCTTTTCAGAGTAGAATTGCACTTCAGGGTCAATTCATTTAGCCCAGCGGTGGCCAACCTGAGCCTGAGAAGGAGCCAGAACTTACCAATGTACATTGCCAAAGAGCCACAGTACTATGTCAGCAGCCCCCCATCAGCTCCCTCCCTCCCCCGCTCCCAGTGACTCCCACCCACCAGCAGTCCCGCTGATCAATACCTCCCTCTCCCTCCCCGCACCTCCCGATCAGCTGTTTCGTGGCGTGCAGGAGGCTCTGGGGCGGGCGGAGGGGGAGAAGCGAGGGCACAGCAGGCTCAGGGGAGGGGGCGGGAAGGGGTGGAGTGGGGGCAGGGCCTGTGGCAGAGCTAGGGGTTGAGCAGTGAGCACTCCCCGGCCCATTGGAAAGTTGGCGCCTGTAGCTCCAGTCACGGAGTCGGTGCCTATAAAAGGAGCCGCATATTAACTTCTGAAGAGCCGCATGCGGCTCCGGAGCCTCAGGTTGCCCACCCCGATTTAGCCTTTCTGGATAAGACATGGAAGTAAAGGCCCTGGAACATGCTGAGGCAGAAATGTCAGATGTGTCATAACCAAAACAGCATGGAACGTTGATTAAGCTCAGATTCTGGTCTGTACCTTGCGGCTGGGACCTATTCTCAGCAATATATGCGGCACAGGGCCATTTCAACTGGGTGGCTGTGTGTGGTTTGCCACGGACTTGGTGTGTGATGTAAAGAGCAGCGAGGGCTAACGGGGGGGAGGCGGGGAATGGATGTCTGACTCGGGAGGTTGCAAGCTGTGGTGCCACCTGCAATGCCTCCTTGTAGCCACCATGTGGCATCAGGCACCACAGCAACCCTCCCCCCACAATGTCCTGCTTAGCTGCCTGCTGCCTGCTTTAGCTGTTCAGGGAAGCAAAAGGGACTCGATTCCCAGCTGCAAGGAGCTGAGACCAAGAAGCCAGTGGAGCAGCTTTCCCCTTACCCAGGGGCTCTTCGGGCGGGTCACAGGAGAAGAGAACTGGGATGGAGGAAGGAGACTTGGAATAATGACAGTGGAAGAGAAGTGCTGGATTCTTCATCTGACTCAAACCCACGGTGTCCAAACAGTAATTTGGACAGAAGCCTTGCCTGATTTAAAATGCTGCAGCCCCTAGTAACTCACAACCTGATATACATTAAACATGTCAGAATAGAGGTAGCCACAGGAATTACATAGTGTAATAGGTTTCAGAGCAGCAGCCGTGTTAGTCTGTATACGCATCATCGAGGATCTTCAACCTATCCTGAAGGACGACCCATCGCTCTCACAGATCTTGGGAGACAGGCCAGCCCTTGCTTACAGACAGCCCCCCAACCTGAAGCAAATACTCACCAGCAACCACACACCACACAACAGAACCACTAACCCAGGAACCTATCCTTGCAACAAAGCCCGTTGCCAGCTGTGCCCACATATCTATTCAGGGGACACCATCATAGGGCCTAATCACATCAGCCACACTATCGGAGGCTTGTTCACCTGCACATCTACCAATGTGATATATACCATCATGTGCCAGCAATGCCCCTCTGCCATGTACATTGGTCAAACTGGACAGTCTCTACGTAAAAGAATAAATGGACACAAATCAGATGTCAGGAATTATAACATTCAAAAACCAGTCGGAGAACACTTCAATCTCTCTGGTCACTCGATTTGTGACCTAAAAGTGGCTATTCTTCAACAAAAAGACTTCAGAAACAGACTCCAATGAGAGACTGCTGAATTGGAATTAATTTGCAAATTGGATACAATTAATTTAGGCTTGAATAGAGACTGGGAGTGGTTGAGTCATTACACAAAGTAAAACTATTTCCCCTTGTTTATTCCCCCCCCCCCCACACACACACACACTGTTCCTCAGACGTTCTTGTTAACTGCTGGAAATGGCCCACCTTGATTATCACTACAAAGGATTTTCTCCCCCCCCACCACTCTCCTGCTGGTAATAGCTCATCTTAAGTGATCACTCTGGTTACAGTGTGTATGATAAACACCCATTTTTTCATGTTCTGTGTGTATATAAATCTCCTCACTGTATTTTCCACTGAATGCATCCAATGAAGTGAGCTGTAGCTCACGAAAGCTTATGCTCAAATAAATTGGTTAGTCTCTAAGGTGCCACAAGTACTCCTTTACTTTATACTGTAATAGCAAGGTCTAGATTAACACATACCCCATATCCATCTTTCTCCCTTGCTACCATTCTGCCAGTGTAGGTTTCTGTGGGGAAACACTAAGCTATGAGGTTTGTGGGGTATGTGACACCCATAAGAGTTAATGTGTAAAAGCCAGTTCTCTGACACTGCATGGGCAGTGAGCCCAGAGGATCACTGATCAGCCAATGGCAGTTTGGTGTGATATGTTTTCTTGGTTGAGCGCTTTGTCACTATAGCCTGCAGGGGAGTTTGGTGAGGGCTGTTTTCTGTAAACCAATAATGAACTGGTTCAGCCTGTTTAGAGGGTATTGCAGTTTTCTTGTTCATCCAGTTGAATTTCAGCACTTTCATTAGAGAAGTAGCTTTTCTTATTTGCTTCTGGACTCTTAACGGTGTCTGTAAACACAATAATGATGTGTGTACTGATCTTTTTTATCTTCTGACATGACACTGTCAGGCCTTTCTTAATATAAGAAGGGGGATATCGTCCTGCCTTGAATGACAGTTTTCTGTTCTCTTTGGAAAATAAATATTTTAATACACTACGGTGGCATCTGAGCTTGCTCTCATAAGATCACCATGATCCTACTACTCCCAATACCATGCATTTGAAGTGCCTCCTGTCCCCTTCCTCATGCTTTCTGAGTGTTGGAATCTTAGTGCTTTTTTGTCTGCCACCACGTGACATCTGTGTTAATGATTTGGCCTGAAATATTCCCCACCGTTGTGCCCACTGATTCAGATCCATCAGTGATACTGACAGAGGGAGAGCTAGCATAGTGAAGGTGCTCTTGGTCACCAGATCTTTTACATCTTATGTCAGCTTACTCTTAGTATGGTTAGATGACAGGGTGCTAAAAACCAGTTGTTGCCTGGAGCCTTATATACACTCATATTTTCGCTGTTGCTGGATGTGTTCCAATGCTAGCAACAGTGAGAAAAACTTAGCGTACTCACAGCTCACACTGAATGCTAGAATTATGGGACAGGTTTCAGAGTAGCAGCCGTGTTAGTCTGTATCTGCAAAAACAACGAGGAGTCCTTGTGGCACCTTAGAGACTAACAAATTTATTTGGGCATAAGCTTTCGTGAGCTACAGCTCACTTCATCGGATGGGAGTGATTATAATTTGTCATTTTAAAATAATATATACATCTTGTGTATAAAACTTATAATAAATGTAAGAAAAATCAGCCCAACATCAGCACAGGTTTTCAAGTTGGTTAAGGTGACCTGGCACCCAGCCTCATTATTACCATGATTCAAGACTACACTGTATGTTTTTCTGACTAAACAATATGCATAACAGCAAGAAATAGGAAAAGAATTCTTCCAGCTCTGGCTGGTACAATGTGTTAATAGCCCTGTTCATATAATACTTGAGATGGGAATCAACCACAGACTGTCTTTAGATGACAAAAGATTTGAGGTGTTGTGTATTATGCACACTGCCTGTGGATGGGATGGATAAATTCTCACTTTCTGACCTAAGGTCAAACTAGTTTTAATCTGAGCACAGAAGTAATTCTAGTTGCATATAATGTATATCTGTGTATACAAACCTCCTCAGTGAAATAAAACTGAGGCCATGTCTATGCTCCTGTATCGGCTGCCTTTTACCTCGGGCTTCAGCATGATTATGTGCGTGTGGACAAGTGCATGCATGCTTTAACTTTTTACTAGACCCACAACTAGTCCTGACAGCAAAGGTGGGGGCTGGGGCAGGCTAGAAAAAGATAGGATCACACAGTTACACTTAAAGTACCCAGTTAAATGAAGGTTTTCTTCCACTTAAATCAATTAACTGGAATGAATGGAAGAACTGACTTTCACATTTTCAAGGTAAACTAGGAGGGAAATGTCCACAACAGGAAATTCATTTAACATTGAACAGCATAACATTTTTATGTGTAAAGGGAGGCAACAGCAATGAGTAAAAACAAGGAAAGATTATACATGCAACTGTTCTATTTCTACAGAGCTTACTATTGTAGCTTTGTTTCTCCACTTTATATGCTCATTTACAGCTGTGCAAAGTGGGTGTGAAAATGCTACCAAATCAAAATGGCAATGTGTTGCACACACTGTGCCCAGGTGTCATCTATAGTAAGGCAAGGGAGAATTTGGCCCATTAGCTCCTCCCCACCCCTCTTTTGGGGGTTGGTTTAGCCACAGCTCAGAATGTAGTTTCCTGTGATGTCAGGTCCCCAGTTCTAAAAAGACAGACAAAGTTCTTCAGGAAAAGAGGTCAGCACTTGAGATTTATAATGCAGAAAAACAAAGGAGGGGAGGAGGGACTCACAAAGTAGGGCTTCAATCTCCCTTTTGCTTGAAGGATACAGCATATCTTCTCCAAATTTACTGCACTGTCTGGAGCAAATACTGAATCTTTTCTGGAGATTTTTCAACTAAATCTGTAAGTTTGACCCAGACAACTTCAAAAAATGAAACATTTAAGAATTTTTCAGTCTGGCCTATTTCTCAATACTTTTGCTAATAAATGGCTGGTTTGAAAGGAAGAGAGGAAGAAATAACATGAAATATAGTTAATACTCACTGCTAGCTACCTTTAAATGTATATTTGAAGTAATTAGGTTATTCTCCATTGCCCCCCCACCCCATCCTACCCTTACCATTGTATTCACAGTTTTCCTTTACTCAAAATGGCTGCCATTTCTTCTTGACTTACAATTGGACTGAAGCTACCTATACCCACAGGAAAGTACTACTTCACTGAGTCACACTGTGTGTCAAAAGCCATTGAAAAGTGTATAAAATAACCAAATGTGAAACATGTATTTTGTGGCGCAACACACAAACAATAGTTTTTTGCTATAACACTTGTTTTTATGGATATTTTTTCACAGTGTGAATTAAAATAAGACCATTACAAAAAAACCTGATTTCAATCATATAGTCCCTATTTCAAATATTCTCACTCTTTGCATGTACCTGCATGACACAGGCATTTAGGGGGAATCCATGACCCCTTTCCATGCCCCTCACCCCCAAACTGAAGCAATTCCCTAAATAAAAAACTTCATTTAAAAGGGTTTATGGTTGGGCAAATATGAATGAGTGGACAGATTCAGTGTGTGGGGTGTTATGTTTTTATGGGGGAAGCATAAGGTTGTGATTAAAGTTTTGTGTTATTCTGTGAGGGAGATTAATGGGTTGTGTGTAGTGTGTTTCCTTATCAGTTGGAGGCAGAAGGAAGTTCCTTGTGATGATGCAGACTCTGTCACTGTCAGTGGAAACATGCTGTGTTGGCTTTAGGACACAGTTAAATGATATCCCATAATTTATTATTGCCTTGCTTCTGTGTATTTGGGTGGATGGGGATGTCATACTTTCCCAACCATAATACATTTAAAAAGAGTTTTTGTGTGTGGTATATATATGAAGATATATAATCTAATATACAATTTTTACTCTTCACCTGTATCATAAGGACATAGGAACTGTCAGTCCAGAATAGATCAATGGTATATCTAGTCTGGTATCCCATCTCTGACGGTGGCACAAAGGTTCATCTACATACTTTGGCTGGCAGGTCCAGGGCCCTGGTGAACAGCTAATGTCTGGGGATTTATGAGCCTTGGGAGTTTTGAATCCTAGCTTGTTTTATAGAAAGGTTAATTTTGGAACACTAACTAAATGGGAAGATTGTAGTTAAATTGTTTCTGACTTAAGTCATTTCAGATAGATTGTTATTGATACATGAGATTTGGTTCTGTTCCAGCTAAAATGTGTAATTTAATTTGTCACCTGAATGTTACTGATTTCTTTATTCCATGTTTACTTTTACTGCTTCCTCAACATGTAAGCATGGGGTTGTATTTTGCAATTGTTTCTCATGATTGGGTACATGAACGTTTTTGTAAAGATTGCTGGAATCGGAAGCTTCTGTCTTTGGCCAATGTTGTGTTTGCTTTTATAAGATCCGATTCGGATACCAGCGTGATGGCCCAGAGTAAAGCACTACTTAGTGAGCATGTCTGCACTAGGATTATTAACTAAAAAGTGTTAATTAACACACTTAAAAATCCTAGTGCAGACAAGCCCAGTGTGAGTAAGGCTGGCAGAATGTGACCCAAGGGGAATATATACATATATAGTAAAATTTAGGCCACCCTTATTAGGCAATCTTCTGTGTTAAGGCCACTTACAATGAAATCTTTAAAGTGCTCAGTACGGGTCTATTTCACCTTTACTAGAAGTCCATCTCTGTTAAAGAGCCATTTTTGTCTGCAAATGATTTTAAGAAAATCATTTTCTTTCCTTTTATGATGTATAAATAAGGCCTTATGCTCTTTAGGTTGTGTTGTGTTCGTTTATTTTTTTTTCTCCCTCTCCTTACGTGTTTGATATCATGAAAATATGTTTTTCTAGGGTTTTTGTATAAAGATCTCTGGATGGTCTCAGGGATTTTTCTTTTATAAGCTCAAACATCTGACTTGAAAGGAAAATGGTGTTGATCTTTAAAAAGGCTTCCATTATCCAAAACTAGATAAAACTGCATTTAAATAGACATTAATAAAAAAAAAGTGTTGTTTTATATAGTCTGACAAAAACTCCTTTCCTCTCTTTGCTACTTAACTTTCATTCTCTTGACTCTTTGAATGTCACGTTTTTACTAGATATCCAGTCATCCTACAGCCTTCTAGCCTGGATGGACCAAATTTCTGTTTAAATTTGCAGGTCACCTGAAAATTAAGTGCAAAGAAACTGAGGGCTGGATGTGATGGTCTTGTTTAAGAAAGGATTTGAAGGTGAGTTGTCTGATTTGTTGGTTAATAACTTACACTGAATGAAATTATTCACTGTGAATGCCCTTAAAGTTTCTGTTTTTATGCTTCTCAGGGTAAAATATGAATATATTGTAGGCTATGCGAAGATGTCAAGAAACATTTGAAATGCCTGTTTGTGAATTTTGACCTTTTCGTATATAATTTAGGTGTTTCTTTAAAAAGTTTTTCCCCTACAAGTTAAGAATTTTCTCCTCCCTTATCTTCAGTTGTAGTTTGAGCTAAACGTATTTATTAAGCAAGTTACTGTGTTGCTACCTTGAGAGGGGGATAGGAAACACAAACAAATGTTGCTAGCTTCTGTCACTTTGGCAGTGTGTTGTCCCAGGGGCTGCTCTTCAGTTATTGTTTCTACTATGAGGTTAAAGTCCCTCCCCACCTAGCAAACATTAACTAATGTGCATGCCCCTCTCCGCTTACAAGTGAACACACATGACAGAGGACAGGATTTTCTCAGCCTTCCTGAATTAATGCAGGTGATCATGGTAACTCATCTTCCTGATGGCTTCTTGCCTAGGAGCTAACAGTGGGTGTTGCTTTTGATGGATAGTGAGTAGCAGATGAGCACATGGGGGAGAGGGACTGCAAAACAATTTACTGAAATAATCAGCTTTTAAGGAAAATTGTATAATGCAAAATAAAAACGGCTAAAAATAAACGGAGTCTTGAAGCCCTTTTCCCATCTGAAGTTTTTCAGCAGCCTTATTTACATTAATCAGGAAAAAGTGTTTAGTAGAGGGGAACAGTACAATACCCTGTACGGTTGCCAACTCTGATGGAAGCTATTCAGTAGTCACTGGGAAATTGATGCTGATTCCTGGAGACTCCAGGCCAATCCTGGAGGGTTGGCAACTCTGAGACCCTGGGAGCTTTCATCGAGTTTAGCAGTGGGCTGTTCCTTGGTCTCTCTCTCTCTCTCTTATCCACAGGAAACTGTAATCAAGATTGGCCAATTTAAAATGTAAAGTTTCCTGGGGAGGAGGGGAAGAGCAATTTCTCCCTAGGGAGGATAAGCCGTGTTTCCATGGTGGTGGTGCTTGTTGTTATATATTTATATTGCAGAAGTGCTTAAGGATCCCAAACAGGGATAATGATTAATTATTATTTGTATTATGGTGATGACTAGATGGACTATTAGTCTATGCTAGCAATTTAAATATTTTTAATGTGATGAATTAGCATTTCCCCTGGATGCTTTATCCATACCTCCTTCCTAGCTGGTACCACCCACTAATTAGGATGCACTGGCTCCTGGTGGATGGGTGGTGGTGGCTGCATTGTCTCATTGCAGATGTCTCTATGGTGGTCTTTCTACCACCAGGGAGCCTGCTACTGCAGAAGCTAGAGTAAGCCAAGAATGAATTTGACCTTTCTCCTGCATATTTCATTTCTCATTAATTTCGTCAGCTGAGATGTAGAACCGAAGTCCTGATAATTTGAGGTCCTTTAGTTATATCACCAGGGGATCTTTAAAGTTGTAGGGGTGTTAACACCACTGTCCAGCCAAAGGCCAGCTCTGAAAATTATATTCTGCCTTCCTAAATTTCCCCTGCAGTTTGTTTGTGAAATCACTTTCTGTGCTAAACCATTATGTTCCATCCCAGAGGTGGCTGAAATTCTTGGGTAGACAGTAATCTCTTTTAATGGTTTGTGTCTTTGTAAATGCCTGGGGAGATAGAAGGTGCTTTGTCAAAATATTATTTAAACAGATAATGTGTCATTCAGTAAAATACATTATCCTTTAATAGAGTGCAGAAATATTACAATCTTATAAACAAGCTGCCTCCTTTCTCTTTGACCTGGCTTCCTAGAATATTGCGGTAGGCGACTCTGAATTCACATCTCAGACTATCCTCTCTACTCTTCCTTTAACATAAAAACCAAAGAATGGCTATACTGGATCAGAGCAATGTTCCATCTAGCCAGAACTGTGCCATCTGACAGTGACCAATGCATATGCTTCAGAGGGAATGAACAGGGTAATTATCAAGTGATTCCTTCCCATGTCATCCAGTCCCAGCATTTGTCAGTCAGAGTCTGAGCCATCTTGGCTAAAAGCCACTGATGGACCCATCCTGCATTAACTTCTGTAATTCATTTTTGAACCCAATTATACTTTTGGCCTTCACCACATCCCATGGCAATGAGTTCCAGAGGTTTACTGTGCATTGTGTGAAGAAGTACTTCCTTTTGTTTGTTTTAAAACTGCTGCCTATTAATTTCATCAGATAATCCCTGTTTCTTGCAGTATGTGAAGGGGAAATTAATACTTCCCTGTTTGCTGTTTTGAAACCATTCATGATTTTACAGAGCTCTGTCATATCGCCCATTAGTCATCTCTTTTCTAAGCTGAATAGTTCCAATCTTTTAAAATCTCTCCTCATAAGCTGTTCCATACCCCTAATCATTTTTGTTGCTCTCTCTATACCTTTTCCAATTCTAATATGTCTTTTTTAAGATGGGGCAACCAGAACTGAACACGGTATTCAAGGTGTGGGTGTACAATGGATTTATATAGTGGCAAATTCTGTCTTGCTATCTATCCCTTTCCTAATGGTTCCTAACATTTGGCTAGCTTTTTTGACTGCTGCTAAACATGGAGCTGATGTTTTCAGAGAATTATCCACGATGACTCCAAGATCTTTTTTGAGTTGTAACAGCTAATTAAGGCCCCATAATTTCATATGTATAACTGAGCTTATGTTTTCCAGTGTGGATTACTTTGCACTTATCAACATTGAAATTCATCAGCCATTTTGTTGCCCAGTCACCCAGTTTTGCCAAATGCCCTTTTAACTCTTCACACTTTGCTTTGGACTTAACTATCTTGAGTAATTTTGTATGATCTGCAAACTTTGTCACTTCATTATTTAGCCCTTTTTCTAGTTCATTTATGAATATATTGAGCAGAGCTAGTCCCAGATCCTTGGGAAACCTTGCTATTGACCTCTCCCTGTTCTGAAAACTGACCGTTTATTTCTGCCCTTTGTTTCCTGCCTTTTAACAAGTTATTGATCCCTGCGAGGACTCCCTCTTGTCCCCTGAATGCTTACTTTGCTTAAGAGTCTTTGGTGTGGGACCTTGTCAAAGGCTTTCTAAAAATCTAAGTAAATTATATAAATGGGACCACCCTTGTCATATTTATTGACTCCCTAAAAGAATTCTAATGAATTGGTGAGACATGATTTCCCTTTACAAATGCCGTGTTAACTCTTCTCCAACAAATAGTGTTTATATATATCTGTTTGATAATTCTGTTCTTTACTTTAGTTTTGACCAGTTTGCCTGGTACTGAAGTTAGGTTTACTGGTCTGAAATTGCCAGGATAATCTCTGGAGCCTTTTCAAAAAATTGGCTTTACATTAACTCTCCTGCAGCCATCTGGTACAGAGGCTGATTTAAGTGATAGGTTATGTATCATAGTTAGTAGTTCTGCACTTTCATATTGGATTTCCTTCATAACCCTTGGGTGAATACCATCTGGTCCTGGTGACTTATTACTGTTTAATGTATCATGTCACATTTCCAAAACCTTTCCTACTGATACCTCAGTTTGGGATAGTTCCCTAGCTTTGTCACCTAAAAAGAATGGCTCAGGTGGGGAATCTCTCTCACATCCTCTACAGTGAAGACTGATGCAAAGAATTCATTTAGCTTTTCTGAAAAAGGCTTGTCTTCCTTGAGTGCTCCTTTAGCACCTTACTCATCCAGTGGTCCCACTGACTGTTTGACAGACTTCTGCTTCTGATGTACTTAAACCAAAATTTTCTGTTAGTTTTTGTGTCTTTTGCTAGTCGTTCTTCAAAATCTTTTTTTTTTTTGCATGCCTAGTTATATTTTTACACTTGTCTTGCCAGAGTTTATGCTCCTTTCATTTTCCTCAGGAGGATTTGACTTCCAATTTTTAAAGGATACCTTTTTGCCTCAGTCTGTCTCTTCTACTCTGTTGGTATGCCATGGTGGCATTATTTTGGGCCTTTTGCTTTTTTAAAAATTTAATTAGAGCCTCTATTGTGGTGTTTTTTAAGTTTCCCTGAAGCTTGCAGGCATTTCACTCTTGTGACTGTTAGTTTTAATTTCTATTTAACTAGCTTCCTCATTTTTGCGTAGTTCCCCTTTTTGAAGTTAGGTGCTACTGTGGGTGAGTTTCTTTGGTACTTCCTGCCTCACACCCCCACCCCCAAGGATGTTAAATTTAATTACATTACGGTTGCTATTTCCAGCTGATTGTCTATATTCACCTCTTGGACCAGATCCTGAAGAATTGCCTCTGCTCTTGTGGGTTCCAGAACTAGCTGATCCAAGAAAGTCATTAATGGTTTCTAGAAATTTTATCTCTGCATCCCATCCTGAGGTGACATGTACCCAGTCAGTATAAGGATAGTTGAAATCATCCATAATTATTGAGTTTTCTGTTTTTGTAGCCTCTCTAATCTCCCTGAACATTTCATAATCACTGTCCTGGTCAGGTAGTCGATAGCATATTCCTACTGCTATACTCTTATTATTCAAGCATGGAATTTCTATCCATAGAGATTCTGTGGTACAGTTTGAGTCATTTAAGATATTTTACTATATTTGACTCTGTTTTCTTTTACATATAGTGACCTTAGAACCTGTTAAAAATTGGGTACTCAAAAGTGGAAGCACCCCAAAATCACTAGTCCCTTTTGGCATATTTAGGCCATGTAGCTCTCGAATTCTGTAGACCTTTTACAAAGTTGTTTCATATTTTTCCCCTGCCGAGAGAATCACAGGGGCAGCCTTTTGAATATTTGGTGTTAGACTTCAGTAAAGAAAGCTTAATTTTTTATTAACTTGTTTCGACTCTGAGATAAAACAAATGCACATTTAAGTCTGCTGTAACAGTGGATAATCCTTTTGCCTTGACTACAGCCTCATCATCTAAGAAAAATGTTCAAGTAGTTTTTTGTCATTTGCTATCCCCAGTTTGTAATGATGTTGCCCTTAATGCCCATCGAGCTGGCAAAGAAATTTTAGATGCACTTCTCTGCAGCATTTCAGTCTCTGTGAGACATTGTAGAGACTTTTAATCAGGGCAATTATGTCATGAAGGAGGCTCAGAGGAGTTTTGCACAATGGAATATTTTGTTTAGCACTTTTTTACAGCTAGCTTCAAATGATGAGACAGACAGTGTGTGCATAAAGCTGGAGGCTATTCTTTTTGCATTAAATGTTACTGTTGCAGACAACAAGCTATGCTTTTGTAGAACTGTGTGGCACTTCTTTAAAGCCGGCAAATAAAATACTAGTTGTGGTATCATAAGGCATCAGGAAAGAAATAATTTGCTATAGATCTTTATTAGCAACAGGTCAGCAGATCTATATTTGTTCTTTTGCAGACAGATGACAGCATCTTTCCTATCTCCTGGTGATGCGCACAGGATTTCACTGGCCATACTGAAATATTTTATTGATCACATTATGAGAAATCAATTCAAAAGTTGCCCAGGTCGTCAATGCTGTGATATCTTCTATGTATGCAACATCAGGTCTGATTGCTCGTCACTGTGGCTGAGAACAGAATACCTCGGGGTGCCCAATTATAACTGAAGTGAGGGGAAATTCAGAAAAGTAATTTTGGCTTCTTTCATTGCCTTTATGTTGGCCTCCAAATGAGCAACCATTCCACTCCTTTCAGATTTCACAGCAGCAAGAGCACTATGGCAACTCTCTGCAATTTCAACTTCTCATGTCCATGAGTTTAAATCAATGCTTTCCTCTCCACATTTAGTAAAACAATTTTCCACACATGCTGAGCAGCTATTCTTGTCTGTACATGTTTTCAGGTGGGCTAGATAAACTGGAACATTTTATGGAGAACGTTCTCCCCCGCCCCCCCATCAGGTATGGATTGATAGCAGACCACAATTCTTTGAGGGGGTTGGGAGATCATGCAAGTAGGGGGACAATTCCAAAAGCAAACCCCTTAAACAGGGCTGAAGAAGTAGGAAAAAATGCAGGTCCAATTAGCAAGATCTTTTCCTTAGGGATAAATTTTCAAATATGAAAGTGAAATGAGTTAACACAGGGCTGGTTCTAGGGGTGGACACCCTAGGCACAAACATTATTTTTGTTTATTCTGCTGATGGACCAGGTGTGTTGTGGGTTTTTGTTTGTTTGTTTTTTATTTGTTTTGGTTGGCCACTGTGGAGGGGTGGCCTAAAAATGCTTTTCCACCCTGGCTGGCAAAACGGTTAGGGCTACTCCAGACTTAAGATAAGCAGGAAAGGAAAACAAATTCCTCCATTTCTATCTAAGGTACATACATTAGTCCCCATTACCAAAGTATCTGAGCACTCACAGTCTGTAACATGGATATCTTCACAACACCTCTCATAGGGAAGTGAATATAAGACCGTAAGAATGGCCATACTGGGTCAGACCAATGGTCCATCTAGCCCAGTATCCTGTCTTCTAACAATAGCCAATGCCAGATGTTTCACAGAGAATGAATGGGACAGGGCAATTATTGAGTGTTGTCCATACCCAGCTATTTGCAGTTAGAGGTTTAGGGAAATCCACAGCATGGGGTTGCATCCCTGACCATCTTGGCTAATAATCATTGATGGACCTATCCTTCATTAACTTACCTAATGCTTTTTTGAACCCAGTTATATCTTTGGCCTTCACAACATCCCCTGGCAATGAGTTCCACAGATTGACTGTGCTATTTGTGAAGAAATACTTCCTTATGTTTGCTTTAAATCTGCTGCCTATTAATTTCATTGGTTGACCCCTGGTTCTTGTGTTATGTGAAGGGGTAAATAACGCTTCTCTATTCACTTTCTCCACACCATTCATGATTTTATAGAGCTCTGTCATATCCCACATTAATCATCTCATTTCTAAACTGAATGGTCCCAGTATTTTTAATCTCTCCTCACATGGAAGCTGTTCCCTACTCCTAATCATTTTTGTTGCCCTTTTCTGTACCTTTTCAAATTCTAATATTTTCTTTCAGATGGGGTGAACAGAACGGCACACAGTATTCAGAGTGTGGGCATATCATGGATTTCTATAGTGGCATTATGATATTTTCTGTCTTATTATTTATCCCTTTCCTAATGGTTTCTAACATTTGGTTAGCTTTTTTGACTGCCACCTCACACTCAGCAGATGTTTTCAGACAACTATCCACAGTGACTCCAAGATCTTTCTTGAGTCGTAAATGCTAATCTAGACCCCATCATTTTGCATATATAGTTTGGATTGTGTTTTCCAATGTGCACTGTTTTGCACTTATCAACATTGAAATTAATCTGCCATTTTGTTGCCCAGTCACCCAGTTTTGTGAAATCCCTTTGTAACTCTTAGTTAAGTCCAAAGCAGACTGCTATCTTGAGTAATTTTGTATGATCTGCAATTTTTGCCACTTCACTGTTCACCCATTTTCCAGACCATTTATGAATATGTGAATATGCTCTAACCATTACACTAAAAGTTATAAGGTGGCACCATCATCCCCTCCCTCCAGCTCTTTCCATTTTGTGGGGAATGAGACAGGCTCCTAACCATGGGCGTGGAGCCCCCCTTTGGGAAGGTTAGCCCTGGCTCCACCGCTTCCTCCCCGCCACCAGGGCTGGAGCCCTGAGATCCCCTGCCCCTTCTCTGCGGGTGGAGCCCTGAGTGCCCCCCGCCCCCAGTTGGCCGGAGGAGCCCTGGGCCAGCTGGAGGAGCCCCAGGCTGGCTGAAGTCCCAAGCACCCCCCCCACACCTTTTCAGAGGAGTCCTGGGCCAGCTGCAGCTGTGCCGCTCCTCCCCTCCCCTGATCCCAACCCGCCCATGGAAAAGTATCTCTCAGGTCCAGAAGAAGCTTTTTATTATGCCCCATGCATGTGACGGGGCGGCTGAGGAGTCCAGGGAGATTACTGATGAACCCAGGAAGCTAAATAGCACATACCGCCTCCTCAGCCAGCCCAGAACCTGCATGGGGCATAATAAATCAGAAACTTCCCCCCCGAATCCCACAATTGAGGGTCCGGCAGCCGTGACAGCACCAGGGGAGGCTGAGCCTCTCCTGGCCTATTATATCCGCCACCCATGCTCCTAACACATTTTTACAAGACATGACTTTGGTGTATAAGCTGTCTGACTCCAGGAGAGGGGTTCCCAGTTGTGGGCCACTAGCAAAGGTAGGCACCCCTCTTTGGCCCACACTTAGGCACCTATTTCTGTGAGAGGGGTAGAGCTGAGAACATACCTCTCTTGTCAACATCTCCATTTGGCTAGCACAGGCAGCTCCCCACCTAAGAATGTGAATGACATTCTTAGGTGCCTAGCTCTCCCCAGGCATTGTATAGGAACCCTAGATACCTAACTCAGGTTTTGTGGATTGCAGTGTTGTTCCTGGGATTTTCTAGGCACCTGAAAATAAGGCATCAAAGTTCCTTGGTGGATCCAGGCCTCAGTGACTTGCCCAAGGTCACACAGGAAATCTTTAAGAACAGAGAATTGAACCTAGATCTCCAGTCTCAGGCTAGCATGCATGGGTCAATCTTTCTCTCAGTTGGTGTTCAACCCAATCCTATGAGACTGGGTACCCAACCTTGCCATACGATATAGGGGCACTGCCCCAGTGAACAAGGGATTAACCTCAAGTCAGTTTCCCCCATCCCTTGAAAATGTGCTCAGGGTAAGAACTATAGAAATGGTTTGTACCAAAAACAGAAGGGAGATGAGGGGCCTTTGAGAAGGTCAGGTTTCACACCCAGGATCTCTAGAACTTCTACTTGGGCTAGGTTTCACTTCTTCCCATTACAGGAAGAAGGGCGAACATATGTTAACTTTATGATCGGTTTCTTTTATGGTATATAAATGTATCTACTTTAGCTGATAGAATAAGAACTCAGTTAATTTACTATTCACTAGAAGCTAATATCAGTACAGTTCTTGCAGCAGACATCGAGTCTCTGACTTTGTTGAGTCATATGTACTGGAATTGTGCAATCAAATATGACCAAATAGACAACAATCATATCTGTAGGGAATCTGGGTTTTGTGATATTTCCAGTCATGTGTATTTATTTAAAAAAATCTCGATGAGTGCAATGTTCTCTCTAGAGACAAAACCAACAAACTGCGTTGTGCGATTTATATAAAGAAGCAATTAGTCCAACTCAGAAAACACATTTATCATATATCCCAGCTGTAACTAGAAGAATTAACTGGGGTCTTTCTCAGGGAAAAAACTAGCAGCTGATACTCTTATCTAAAAAGGCATATATTAGTCCTCTTCTGCAAGCACTTACACATGTGCTTAACTTTATGCACATGAGTAGTCTCAGTAAAGTCAATTGAACTACTCCTGTATGAAGTTAGGGGGTGTCCACCCACCGTATGGAACACTTTGCAACACTGAAAAAAAACATACAAAATGAAGCACCACCGCCTTAATGTGTTATGTAATTTATGGGCAGCCCCTTAAGCACATGTGTAAATGCTTCCTGCATCAGGGCCATACTTAGAAAAGCCCCTCCTCTGAGGAGATCACATAATTTTCCTATTTCAGTTCTTTCTGGAAGGTAATTTAAAGCCCCCGTCCCCCTCCACAGTTAGTGCTTAGGAGCTCTTTGTTTAAGTACAAAATGTTTCCTTCCATCTACTCTGTTCCATCAGACTTCTTCATGCAATCAAGTTATAATATCCTAATTTGTTACCAGACGTATTGTCCTATCAGAACTAATGGACTGTATCATCTTTGCATAGAAAATGATCATAAGATGGACTCTGAGGACCTCCCCCAAACATTCATTAATATTAACAAAGAAAAAGTTAATAGTTAAAATTAAGTTAAAGTTTCCATAAATAACAAATGTTCTGATTCTTAAACATTTGATTTTAAAATGGTCCACGCTGTTGCTGAGATTTGTAAAGACTCTGTTTACACAGGACCCAACACATTTTTGCATTGCTACTGTAAAGCCAACCATCAGAGGGAGGACAAGTTTATTAGCAAGTTATTTTCCCAGAGTTGTATGTGGGAGAAATCAATGTAACTGATGCATAGATGAAGAAATTGGCTAAACTTTTAATTTTATTGATTAATTTACCTACTTAATTTCAAGTTCAATTAGGAACAGATGGTGGTGGTGACAAAGCAATAGCTGTGAAATAGCAATAATAAGCACAGTGGTGGAGGCAATGCTTTTTTCATGCACTGTAAGATGTTGCAGACAATAGAGAAGGAGAGAGCTAAATAAGCTGGCTATTTTTAAAGCACATTCTTTGTTATCAAAAATGCATTTTAAATCTTCAGGCTTTGTTCTGAATTTAACAGATATCACAGCAACCGTGACACTATCTGTGAACACTGGAAAGTATGTGATGCTACCAACTCAACAAAATCTCCATCAGCTGAAAATAAAGATTACAAATCTGCAAGCAGTTCACAGTGTCCTTTAAGCAGTCATCTGGCAGAAAAACAACTTTGTCTCATTTTCTTTGATGTCTAGAGTCCATACTGTTGAGAATGTCTGTACTGCAGTATGCCATGGAAGGCCTTTTAAAATCCCATTTTAATTTTTTTGTCCCCTCTATTGTCACCATTAGATAGGCACCACAGCAGTGGAGGTTGATCATTGCAACTATCTACTCTCCTAATATTAGATCCTTGGTTCCATCAGTTGGTTTTGATGCCTAAGGCTTCAGAAGGATCTAATATGTAGCACTCTTTTCATGGCCAGGGCACTTTATGGTTGTTATCCAATTAATCTTCACAAGAGCCAGGGAATCTGAGACAGAGAAGTTAAGTGACTTGCCCAAAGCCACTGGTGGAGTCAGTGTGAAAGTAAGAACTAGAATTCAGAATGTTCTGATTCCTAAATCATCTGGCTGCTCCCTATACCTCAGTGTAATTTTTTCTTTACCTGAAGTAAGTACATTGGTAAGTGAATGCTTAGCACCTTCTGATTGCCACAAATTATAATCCTAAAGGTCCACTAAAATGCACTCTCCTGTGTGAACAGTGGTAACCAATCAATACACAGCATAGCAGGGAGGATCAGGGAGAGATATTTGGTCAAGGCCAGTGGGATTAAAAGAACCATGGCTTCTTTAAATTACATGCAGAGCAGAGAGGACCTAGGTTTTAAAGGTCTTTCCTGCAAGACCCACATGAAATTCTTTTAACTTGGATGAAGGACGGAATCAACCCTACTGGGATTTGAACTTTTGTTTGCAGGGAATCTGGGTATTTGAAACTTGATGCTGAGGTTCTACCTCACAAAATGAATATGGAAAAAATGAGATCTTCTTACCCGACAGATCTACTTCCTTTATGTGGTCTGTCATAAACATACAGCTAAGGGTAACATAAAATCCCTCCTTTACCTGTAAGGGGTTAGGAGCTCAAATAACCTGGTTGGCACCTGACCAAAAGGACCAATAAGGGAAGAAGATCCTTTCGGTTGGGGGCGGGGGGAGGTTTTGTTTGTGCTCTCTTTGTTGTTCTCTCCAGGAAAGAGAGAGACCAGGGCAGGAAAAAAATTCTCCTAAAACGCTACCTGAAATAAGCATCTAAGATTGCAAATTGTACGTAATAGCAAGGAAATGCATTAGATTATCTTTTGTTTTAGCTTGTGAATTTTACCTATGCTAAGAGGGAGGTTTATTCCTGTTTTTTGTAACTTTAAAGTTTTGCCTAGAGGGGAATGCTCTCTGTTTTAAATCTTATTACCCTGTAAAATTACCTTCCTTCCTGATTTTACAGAGGTGCTTCTTTTACTTTTTCTTTATAATAAAGTTCTGTTTTTAAGAACCTAATTGGTTTTTAGTGTCCAGTCTGTGCTCACCTTGTTTACCTATTTGGTTGGTATATTATTCTCAAGCCTCCCCAGGAAAGGGGGTGAAGGGGCTTGGGAGGATATTTTGGGGAAACAAGAACTCCAACTGGTCCTTTTCCTGAATCTTTGTCTAATTCACTTGGTGGTGGCGGCAATACCGTCCAAGGACAAGGAAGAATTTGTGCCTTGGGGAAGTTTTTAACCTAAGCTGGTAGAAATAAGCTTAGGGGGTCTTTCATGAGGGTCCCCACATCTGTACTCCAGAGTTCAGAGTGGGGAGGGAACCCTACCATCTCTGCCACCATGTCAGCTTTTAAGTGATTTAGGAGCCTGAGGCTATGTCTTGACTACAAAAAAGAAATGTGTGTTTCACATTGAAATAGCTAATTCACTGCAAAATCCTAGTGGAGACAAGACACAAGTAGTTTTTACCTCATTATAGCTAGTCAGGCCCAAGTGGGGCTGTAGGATTGACTTTGACTATGAGTCTATTAGAAATTAGTTCTTTAAAAGAGAGAGACAGGATATTTTAAATTAAAACACAGTAGAAGTTTCAAAAAGTTGAACTCAAAGAGAGGTTCTGTGGCCTGCGATGTGCAGGAGGTCAGACTAGGTGATCATGATGGTCCCTTCTGGTCTTAAAGTCTATGAGTCTATAATCTGTTTGAATCCAATGCTAATTAAATTGAAAAGTGTCATGTTTTTAGAAGAGAGCTTCATGAAGGGTTTTATGACTTCTTTTGAATCATTGTGTTCTTATCATGATGTGTAAACAAGGGCTGAAATGTTTATTTATTTTATTTATATTGATATTATTGCTTATTACCTTTAATATCAGAAATATCACATCTGGTTTTTCTGTAATACTGTTTGGAGAGCTCAATTTATGTGGACTGAATTCTCTCTCCTTAATTGAAGGATAGCATAAAGTGATGATGGTGGAGCGTTAATAAAGACATTTCATAACAACTGGGGAGTTTTCTTTGTTTGGGTTTTTTTTTTTGAAAGCAGGGGAAAAAATTGAAAAACTCACCAACAGCAAACCTTCTCAGGCCTCTTTTATACAACTTTATTTTCCCTATGCAGGTCACTATTAGGCAGAACGTAAAGTTTAATTCTGTTGAACCATCACAAGCAGTTAATTCCTTTCACAATATTTATCTTAACCAAACAAAGTGAGAGAAAAAAGTCACAGACCAAAAGTGAAGGGACTTGCTTAAGTACATGAGGTCAGTTGAAAAACAAAATATCTGGTGGTGAGTGATGGAGAAAATTATCAATTGGCTCTTGGAAAAATAAAATTGTCAGGCCACTCTTTCTGAGACAAAGTTGTCAACTACTGTATGTCTCAAAGAACAAAATGATTAGTTGCTGAATAAGGTAAATGTAGTTGGGTGTAAAAGAAATTTCAGATGCATATTTTTTATGCAAAGTTCTTAGCCATGTCAGTAAAATAATAGAGTATTAATTCACTCGCAAACTGAAATTTATCATTTTTAACATCTGCACTGTTTGAACTGAAGTAAACGTCAGCAAGACAAGCACGATATGCATAGCATAAGCACAGAAGAAACTAAGGCCCCCCAGTTCCGCAAACATTTAAATACTACTACTCATCTGAATGATCCCACTGAGTTCAAGACATGAATAAAAGGTGGCGCGTGTATCTTTATTATACATAGATAGGCCCAGGAAACAAACTACACATTTGAATCCAGAGTTTAATTTCCCCACTTTGTGGCCCATGTAGGTAAAAGGTTTTGTTTTTAAAATATTTCCTAATGTGTGTCTTAGATTAATGGTAGGTAATCCATACTGGGACGAAGGCTTCCATTTTTAATAGGTCATAACTTTCTTTGTGACTGATATTTCCAAGCTGGGCATTATCTCAGACGTTTGAGCAAAATCACTATAATTGCTTTTGAATTCTACTTGTATACATTAAAAAAACAACACCCCATGATCCACTCCTCAGTTTTGGATATGTGTAACTCAAATATGTCTGAAGAAATCTTGTTCTAAGTTGTCTTATTTTGTAGACATTACAAAGATCTAAGGCATTAGCCAGGTTTATAGGAACTTGGCTTAGTCGCTTTCATGAGCATTTGAAGTTCATCCAGGCACGCTAATATTTGTTTTCTGCTTAATCTGAATCTAGAGCAATTTAGAACATTTTCAGTGCAAAGAAGTGCTTTAGCTTTGGATTAGTATAAAGTGTGGCACCCTAAATGATTTCAACAATGTTGATCTACGTGAATATGAGGAAAAAGCAATTCTACTTGGCGTTAAGGCCTGAAATATCACACTACCTTCCTTATTTTACACACACAAAAAGCCTCTTCAAGTAGAATTTAATGGGACAAAGTTTGTGTTTAAGTGTTTTGCTGATACAGGGCCTCGTGTAAGGAGATAGGTGGCTTTTCAAACTTAATGGCATGGCTACACAGCAAAAAAGTGTGTATGGGTTAGCCTACCCAAGCTAGCTTGAATCCAGTATGCATGGGTAACAATAGCAGTAAAAATGCTGTGGGTGTGGGAAGTGCCCAGACATTAGCTCCCCAAAGACGATAACCAGGGGGGATAACCAACACCTGGGTGTGTGTTGAAAAACTACCAACAGCCATTGTCCAGCAAGGGAGCTACAACGCAAGGACTCACCTGCGCAAGGCCACACCAGTGGAATTGCTCAGCCTTGCCAGGTGGTGACTCAGCAATGCCCACCAGACATGCCTGGACTTGTGTTCTCCAAGCACATGAACTAAGGGTATAAAACAGAACACAGGGGCCTCATGCTTGGCCTTTTCTCCTCCCCCCCCACCTATGCTGCAAGCAACAAGGGCGCTCAGAAGACTGATGGTTTCAACAGAGGAGACTGCCCAGGTTTAAGGGAGAAACCTGTATATTAAGGACTGTAAGATCCAGTGGGGCGAGAACATTGCTTGATCTAAATACTGTCTAGTGCAGGAGTTCTCAAACTTCACTGCACCATGCCCCCCTTCTGACAAAAATTACTACATAACCCCAGGAGGGGGGACCGAAGCCTGAGCCCGCCTGAGCCGCACTGCCCTGGGCGGAGGTGGAAGGGGGCAAAGCTGAAGCCCAAAGAAGGGCTTCAGCCCCAGGCAGGGGGCCTGTAACCTGAGTCCCAATGCACAGGGCTGAAACCCTCAGGCTTTGGCTTCAGCCTCAGGCGGTGGGGCTCGGGCTTTGGCTTCAGCTCAGGGGCCCAGCAAGTCTAAGCCAGCCCTGGTGACCCCATTAAAATGGGGTCATGACACACAGTTGAGAACCGCTGGTCTAGTGTGATAAGGGATATATATATAATATAAAAAAATTTGGTAACCACTCTGCCTTTTTGCCTATCACTCTTTTGTAATCAAGAAACTTGTTTTACTGTTTATTTTTACCAGTGAGTTTGCCCGAAGTGTGTGGTTAATCTGCGCAGGTTTACAAAGTATATCCACTTTCCATTGATGAAGTGGTGAACCAATTAATAAACTTGCATTGCTCAAGAAAGGGTCTTGAGCAGTGCAAGATGGTATATTTCTGAGGTACAAGGCTGGGAACTGGGTGGATTTGGCTGGTGTCTTTCTCTGTGTGATTCATAAGTGGTTTTGAGAGCATTCATGCAATCTAGATGGGTGTGGGGCTCCACATGCAGTTGTGCTGATAACAGGGCCTGGGGGGGGCGGGGTTGCTGCTTGTCACTAGCAAAAGCATTGTGAGAGACAGCCCAGGCTAGAGAGTTAAGAGGGCACAGCAGTCCCACAGTTCAAGGCTGCACCCCAGGAATCCCGTCACAGGGATATATTATAGAACTCTGTAAAATCATGAATGGTGTGGAGAAAGTGCATAAGGAAATATTTTTCCCCTTCATGTAATACAAGGACCAGGGGCCTCCCAATGAAATTAAATAGGCAGCAGGTTTAAAACAAACATAAGGAAGTACTTCTGCACACAATGTGCAATTTTTGGAACTCATTGCCAGGGGATGCCAGAGGTATAACTGGTTTCTAAAAAGAATTAGATAAGTTCATTGAGAATAGGTCCATCAATGGTTATTAGCCAATATTGTCAGGGATGCAACCCTATGTTCTGGGTGTATCTTAAACCTCTGACTGCCAGGAGGTGGGACTGGATAATGGATGGATCACTCGATAAACTGTCCTGTTCATTCCTTCTGAAGTATCTGGTGCCGACCACTGTCAGAAGACAGGATACTCGACTAGATGGACCATTGGTCGGACTCAGTATGGCCATAATTATATTCTTGTACCAATAAAGTCAGTGGGATTATTCCCTCATTTAAATTTTCTTAGCCAGCTCCAAAACAGGTGTTAGTGAAGCTGGTATTAGTGAGGTCAATGGAACTATGCTGATGTGCACTAGTTCTGGCCCACTGTGTTTGTCAAGCCTCTCAATGACTGAAGTCATGCAGCTTGCAGAACATTCAGACAGTTTCAGAGTGCAATATTTTAGATTTTAAACAGTTAGACCATTAGATTTTTCCCCATGTTCAGCCTAAACTTTCTTGTACTCAACTGTATCAGGAGTAATTAGTTAGACTATCCTTCTTAACCCACCCTAAATAATATTTCTTTTGTGGCTTCAAACTTTAAGTATTTAATAGTTATGTTTTCCCCTTAGCTGCATTTAGCAAAGAAATACCTATTTAACTTTAGTTTCTCCAAATTTCTGCAGTCCTTTTGTGACATTGCACCCCATAATGCTTTATAGCAATATGCTTATGAATGTAAATATGACATAACTGGAATATGTTTTATGCTAGATATGCCATGTAAAATATCTCTGCAGAGGTTATGATCTACTGAATATATTCATCCTATTTGTATGCATGTATCATTTTTGTATTTGAAGTTATGAATATTGGCTATATATTTCTTTGATTCTAAGTAGCCTCAGTGAAGCATTTGGTCAGCTTCTTAAGAAAGGACTATTCTCAGTAAGTGCCCCGTCAAGAAACACTTAACTGACAATGGACTTTGGAAGATGCCAATCCACATCTGAGCTTTCCTGGGAACGTTCAAACTAACAATGTAAACAATGGCGTCGGCCTGCAAAAAGCTGAATCATTCATAGACATGTGACTTGCCCAGGTGGCTAGAGACCACATCTTGTGGCTGTGATGTTGCACAAGAGAGAGGATATAAAAGGCCCTAAAAGCCCCTCCATTTTGTCTTCAGCTAGCTCAAAAGATAACCTCAGCAGCCCCAAAGAGATACCTGAAAGAAACTGGAACAAAGGACAGTAACTACTGGGGTGTCAGTGATTGCTGGACCCAGATTAGGAGGAAGTCTAGTCTGCAAAAGAAGCTTACTGGAACATCTCTGAGGGTGAGATTTACCTGCATTTAGTTTCCTACTGTATTAGGCTTAGACTTGCATGTTTTTATTTTTCTTGGTAAATTACTTTGTTCTGACTGTTATTACTTGGAACCACTTAAATCCTACTTTTTATATTTAAGAAAATAACTTTTTACTTATTTAATTAACCCAGAGCAAGTATTAATACCTGGGGGAGCAAACAGCTGTGCATATCTCTCTATCAGTGTTATAGAGGACAAACAATTTATGAGTTTACCCTATATAAGCTTTATACAGAGTAAAACGCATGTATTGGGGGTTTGGATCCCATTGGGAACTGGGTATCTGGGTTGGCAACAGGAACACTTCTTAAGCTGTTTTCAGTTAAGCCTGCAGCTTTTGGGGGACGTGGTTCAGACCTGGGTGTGGGTTTGTAGCAGGCTAGCGTGTCTGACACAACCACGCAGGGTACTGAAGTCCAAAGCTGCCAGGGAAAACGGGCTCAGAGGTAGTCTCAGCACATCAGATGGCAGTCCCAAGGGGGTTTCTGTGACCCAACCCGTCACACTTTTAAATCATTTTTCTTTGGCTTCTTCAAATCCTTTTCAGTTTACTGACCTCTTCCTTGACCCGAGCAAACCAGAATTGTATATGTTCTCTTGTTGGCTGTATGTGCTTGGTAAAAATTATTCATCATGAAAGACAAGTTTCTGTAAGACAGACTTTAGAGTGCATTAAATAAATATAAATTTTATTAAAAACACCCACATCTCAGCGTTATCAGGAATGATATAATAATAAACAGCTTTAAAATAACCTGCATTCATTACATTACAATACTTACAGTATTTATAACCATCCTCAGATTTTTATAGACTTACCAAACATTTCATAAAAATGAGTGAAACTAAAGTTTAAAAAAAAAAAAGTAGAACATAAGCATGGAAAACACACATAGAAGTTCATTACCTTAGTGTCAAACTGCTAAAGTTTCCTACACAAGTTAACCACTAGCTTTAGAAGTGAACTTTACACCACTGTGCATCAATCAAGATGAAAAATTCATTCAAGTAAAGTTGACACCACTCAGAAGCATCTTCAAGTATGGCTATAGTCAACCTGATAATCCTATACACGCAATTTTATGTCTGCTTTTTCATTCATTTTGAGGCAGGGTTCTGTACACCTAAATTACAGTTCAGGTATTTACAATACATAATTGAATCCCCAACTAAGCTTCCTGCTATTGTTTGCCAGCAGTTTGGCAAATGACAGTGAATGGTATATTAACCAAACATCAACTATGGATGGCATGATGGATATGATTCAAATAAAAAAAAATCAAGAGATTAAATTTAATGATTTAATTAACCTAATACATAAGGAAATTATAGTTAAGGTTTTAAAAACTTGAAACTCCTGTTTCAATGAAAACAAACATTTTTTAAAAAATTTTGTATTTATAGTGGTTAAAGCCACATATTAAGAATTTCAAAAATTGCCAGAATATAAATATTTGACCAATAAAACCAAAAGGCCTCCTTTTATTGAATAGAATTAGTTTGTAATTCTGCTAGACAATATGTGTTTAGATCAATCTTACAGTATATTGCACAACAAATATCTAAGTGATGGAGGTTTGCTTGTTTAGGGAAGCCCTCATATAGACTGTACCTTTTTAAAAAAAATTATTTTATTCATTACAGTATCCCAGAAGCCTTGTTTAGAGAGCGATTTGAAACACTCTAGCAAACGGTCACTTGCCAAACCTCTGCCTTACAATTTTCCCTTTAATTAGCTCAGTGCATTCTACTTTCTTTGTTTGAAATAGGCAAAACAAGTCTAAAACTTTTAAACACTTTCATTACAATAAAAAGAGCTAACAAATTTACAAAATTAGTTTGTTACATCAATACATATACAAGTAAAAGTAGAAGAGGGATTCAAAAGAGAAGAGTTAAATCCCTGAAAAAAATAAAGAAACCCCACAAGAATAATATATTTATTAACCTACAACAGCTTACATACACACAGGTGACATGTTGGCATAAGGAGAACAGGAGCTGAAATATCCCTGAATTTTTAGGAAAAAAAAAAAAAGCTTGAAGTTCAAGTTATACTTGCTAAAATATCAAGTACTGAGAAAAAAGGTATTTTTTTCAAAGGCTATGGGAGGTGGGGGAGGTGGTATACAATATTATAAACTTTCACTCTCAGTTCAATATCCTATTGCCAAACTAGTGTTGAGGTATATGACAAGTAGGAACATCACTCAAATCTTTTAATGTATTTTTAGCTCACATTATGATATATTTGTAGCAGGCTGAGTAGCACCATGATGTGAATTCAGCTTCAAACCCAAATATATATATATATATATGTGTGTGTGTGTGTATATATATACATATATATATACACAAATTTTTACAGTACTAAAATACTAAAGCATTGCATTAAAAAAGGTTTTGTTTACAATTTAATTTACTATACAACTTTTGCTTTTTTTTATATAGAAATTAATGATTTAAAACCACCACAGCAAGCCAGCTGCCTTTTCCCCTCCATTTAATCAATGGAATCACACAGAACTAACCCTTCTTCATTAATTTTATGTAGGCATCAGTCTGCTCAATCTTCCTGGAAAAGAGGACACTTACACTGAGAAATGACATACACCACAATTTACATAATTATCAACACAAAAACAATCTGCCATTCAATTATCTGAAGAAGCATACAGATCTTTTAGAAATAGCAGAAACCTTAGCTAACTAATTGTAGAATCTGTCACATGCTGCCAATTATTACCTGTGGTTACTATAAAATTCTCTCCTTAAAACTGTACTCATTTGAGTAATAAACTTGTCATAATAATTGTAAAAAACTGTTACAATATAGCTGTGAGAGATGAGCACCAGTAAAATATGTGTTGTGTACTAAAGTATTCCCTTGTATCCAGTAAACCCCATTTCTACTGTAACTGACTTATTAAAAATGGATATGTAGCCCACCAGCAGATGTCTGGCTAAAGCCAAAAGTATTTAAAAGCTTTTTAAAAAAAAATTCTTTGCATTTTAAAATCAAAGTAAACGTTCTTTCTTTCTTTTAACGTCTTAGTACCTTAGCACTGTTCAAGTTGCCAAGCTTAGGTAGACAAAGTGCTTCTGAAACACTATTTAAAAAAAAAAATCTCTCTCTATATATATTATTGTCCCTTAACCAGGACTTGACTGGATGAGCAAAATCCAGAGGTCTTTAATTCCCATATGTTAAAAAGTAAGCGTGTTTTAGTAACAGGCAAATTTGATAAAAACATGAATGAAAAGGTCCCCCCTGTTGTTCAAGGATATTTGAATACACCATTAACATTTTAAACTATTATAAAGGCATTAACTGTTCAACGGTTATAATAAAGACACCATTTTCTTAGATAGCACCATGTTTTAGAATATCCAAACAAATTCAGTGTTTTGCTGTCTATTCATTATGTTCTATATGTATCTATTTTGTTAAATAAAATCAAGAGACTATTAAGATTACAGTAAAAACTGCATGTTAAAAAGCCATAATTCCAGTATTTCAGTACATCATAGATACAGCACCAGATGGTATTTTAAGATTCCTTCTGTTGTAATACTACAGTATTTTAATTTTTTGCTCCTGTTCCATGACTATGCAAAGTCGATATTATTAAAAGTGGTCACAGATGTGCAAAACTAAGGAAAAAAGTTACATTTGCAGATTCTCTCTTCCAATAATGGAGCCAGTGTTTTTCAATGTAAATTGTGAAACACTTTTTTTTTTTTTTGCATAGGATGCTTTGGTCTTGTTTCCACATGCCATCTGTGACCACTTACAAGTCAGTGGAAAATAAGTGCGGTGGTAAGATTACCTCTTTTTGCTGGTGTGCTGAGGTTTTTCCACTGACAAGTCTAATGAAAATACTGTTTCTTTCCCTGCCCACCCCTCCCTGCAACCTAAATGAGAACTATTCTATTGACAACTTGTTTTTTAAAATGAGGTAACCAACAAAGGTGTGAAGTTATATATATCTGTTGTAAGGCCCTGTAACCCGTGTAAAGGCATATGGAGATGTAGTTACTGTGGAGTTTGTGGTGACTGACATAGTCCTTTGTGCAAGAGACTTGACAAAGCGCACGTATGTTGGTTCTGAGGGCTCGTGTGATTCAGTAGGCTCCCGCTTTGATTTTTTGCCATAAGATTTTTGAGGCACGTAATCAGGACCATATTTTTCACACTCCTCTTCTTTTTCTCTTGCCTTCTCAGCCATCTTTGCCTCCCACAGAGCCAGACCGTGTTTTGGCTCATTCATACTCTTATGTTGATAGAAGACAAGTGATATCCTGGTGGGATGGTTCCTGTTGGGATTTTTCAAGGGGGTCGTTGCATGGAGCTCACGTTTTGCACATTCAATGAGAATTGACCCATGAGATGGGGCAACTGCCACTCCTCCAATATCTGCATCCAGAAAGCTGTGCTCGCTATCTGACCAGACATCATCGGGATCCTCTGCTTTTTCTGGATTCAGACTATCAGTTTTATTTAAACCATGTTGGGGAGTAGTCCTATCGTGGTTAAGACCTGGAAGCATATTAGACAACCCATTAGCTGTGTGTGAAGTCATTTCACTATCCTTATTTTGGAGATGTAGTGAATGAGGAGGACCACTGAATATACTTGAAGCTGAGTGGTAATCATGTGCTAGATGTGAAGGTGGATGTAGGGGATGTTCACCATTTTTATTCATGGAAGTATAGTCCATACTTGGATTACTAAAATTAGATTTTAATCTTGAGGCAACATCCATAAAGTGGCTGTCAGCCTCAAGGGTGGAGTAAGGGGAAAAAGACCCTGCGTGGTGTACATTTGGTCTATTGGTGCAATTATTGAAGGCGTCTACCTGCATATTTTGGTTTCCATAATTCAAGTACTTGGGACCAAAACTCTGGTTATTCCCAAGTCTATGCTGGTATAGTGTATGAATGGGTGGCAGACTTAGTTTAGATAAAGGGTCTTGACTCTGATACCTATATAAGTCCAAGTGTTGAGGTTGTGAAGGGTAGGAACCCAAGTAAGAGGGGAGGTTGTCCATAGGCATGTTTCCATTGCATTGGTAAGGTGGATATTGGTTATTTTGACTTAATGATCCTGAATAAGGGTTCATAGGATTGGAAGAATTCAAATAAGACCCTGAAGGCTGTGACGAGGTTCTATAAAGGTTCATGGGGTTGGACCCTCCATAGAGATCTGAAGTGTATGAAGAGCTTGGATGAGCACTGGCTGGATTAGGCAGCCGCATGTAAGGATTGGCAGGACCTGAACCAGAGTAAGAGTTGACAGGGTTTGACTGAGGGCTGTTAGCAAGAGTATGCTGTTGCTGTAGCATGGCTGGTCCTGACAGACGTAAAAGATCTGCAGACGTGAAAAGAAAAAAACACATTTTACATTGACTCTAGATGAAAATACCAAAGCAATTTCCATTAAATTTCCCACAGATTAACAGAAAGATCCCTTTCACACAAATCACAAATACAGTTCCTCTTACAAAAAGAAAAGGAGGACTTGTGGCACCTTAGAGACTAACCAATTTATTTGAGCATGAGCTTTCGTGAGCTACAGCTCACTTCATTGGATGCAACAGTTGCTCTTACAGGTGACTAAACACTTCTACTTTTCCAAGTTTCTGGCAAGGTGATATGTGAAAACTTGGAACAAAATTCATAGTGTGACCTGTCCTAAAGAAGAGTCAAATGCATAAAATCTAAGGGCTAAATTTTCAAAAGCAGCCTCTAAAAGGAACCTGCCAGATTTTAAAAGGTATTTAAGGTGCGTAGTGTTGCAGATAAGTGCCTAACTCCCACTGATGTAGAGTTAACACAGAGGGCGTTAGGTACCTATCTGCATCTCTAGACACCTAAATACCTATCAATTCTATGGGCCAGAGAATCAGCGAAATATAGGGCTGGAAGGGACCTCAAGAGACAGGACTAAGTATATCTAGACCATCCCTGACATGTGTTTGTCCAACCTGTTCTTGAAAACCTCCGATGATGGGGATTCCATAACCTTTTTTGGTAACTTATTCCAGAACTTAACTACCCTTATAGTTAGAAAGATTTTCCCATCACCTCACATAAAACTCACTTGCTGCAGATTAAACAGAGAACTTCTTGTCCTACAGTCAGTAGACATGGAGAACAATTGATCACAGTCTTCTTTTTTACAACCCTTAACATATTTGAAGATTGTTATCAGATCCATCCTCAGTCATCTTCTCTCAATGCTGAATATGCTCAGTCTTTTTACCCTTTCCTCACAGGTTTTTTTTTGCTCTTCTCTGGACTCTCTCCAATTTGTCTACATCTTTCCGAAAGTGTGGCACCCAGAACTGGATGCAGTACTCCAGCTGAGGCCTCACTAGTGCTGAGCAGAGCAGGATAATTACTTTGTATGTCTTACACAGGACACTCCTGTTAATACAGCCCAGAATACTAGCCTGTTTCGCAACTGCATCACACTGTTGACTCATACTCAATTTGTGATCCAGTATAACCTCCAGATCCTTTTCAGCAATACTACTGCCTAGCCAGTTTTTCCCCATTTTGTAGTTGTACGTTTGATTTTTCTTTCCTAAGTGAAGTACTTTGCCTTTGTCTTAACTGAATTTCATCCTGTTGATTTCAGACTATTTCTCCTGTTTGTCAAGGCTGTTCTGAATTCTAATCCTGTCCTCCAAGTGCTACCAACCTCTCCCTGCTTGGTGTCATCCGTACATTTTATAAGCATATTCTCCACTCCATTATCCAAGTCATTAATTAAAATATTGACAAGTACTGGACCCAGGACAGACCCCTGTGGGACCCCACTAGGTATGTCCCCCTCCAGTTTGACAGCAAACTACTGATAATTACTCTGAATATGGTATTTCAACCAATTCTGCATCCGCTGTATAGTAATCTAACCTAAATCACATTTCCTTAGTTTGCTTATGAGAATATCACGTGGGACTGTGTCAAAAGCCTTACTAAAATCAAGGTATCAGGTCTACTGCTTCCCTCCATCCACTTAGCCAGTTGCCTTGTCAAAGAAGGAAATTAGGTTGGTATGATATGATTTGTTCTTGACAAATCCATGTTGCCTATTACTTACCACCCTATTATCCTCTAGGTACTTACAAACTGATTGTTTAATAATTTGTTCTAGTATCTTTAGTATCTATAATTCCTCAGGTCCTCTTTGTTATCCCTTTTAAAGATAGGTACTATGTTTGCCCTTCTCCAGTCCTCTTGGACCTCATCCATCCTCCATAGGTTCTCAAAGATAACTGTTAATGGTTCAGAGATTGCTTCAGCAAGTTCCTTAAGTACCGTAGGATGAATTTCATCAAGCCAGGCTGACTTTAATACATCTAACTTACCTAAATATTCTTTAACCTGTTCTTTCCCTATTCCGTCTTGCATTTCTTTCCCCGTATTAATATTAATTGAGTTAAATTTCTGGTCACAATTTACTTTTTTAGTGAAGATGGAAGCAAAATAGGCATTAAACATCTCAGCCTTCTTGATGTCTTCCATTATTAGCCTTCCTTTAATTAGAAGGCCTACACTTTCCTTTGTCTCTCTCATATTGCTAATATATTTATAGATGCTCTTCTTATTGCCTTTCATGTCCCTTGCTAGATGTAACTCACATTGTGCCTTAGACTTTCTGATTTGGCTGTACATGCTCGTGCTATTCTTTTGTACTCCTTGTTAGTAATTCATCTATGTTTCCATTTTTTGAAGGATTCCTTTTTTATTTTCAGATCATTATAAAGCTCCTAATAGACATGTTAGCCTTTTACTATTCTTCCTATCTCTCCTTTGCATCAGGGTAGTTTGCTGTTGCACTTTTAATATTGTCTCTCAGAGAAACTGCCGGGTCTCCTGAACAGCTTTTTTCCTTAGATTTTCTTTCTATAGGCCCTTATTTCCCAGTTCTCTGAGTTTGTTAAATTCAGCTTTTTTGGTGTCCATTGTCCTTATTCTGCTGCTCTTAAGTTTCCGTAGAATCATAAAATCTATCATTTAATTTTCACTCAGATTGTCTTCAACCTTCAGATTCACAACCAATTCCTCACTGTTAGTCAGAATGAAGTCTAAAATGGCTGTGCCCTTGGTTAGTTCCTCCAACTTCTGAAACCAAAAGTTATCCCAATACATTTCATTTTCTGTTTTGCTGTGTTACTTTAACTACTCAGATTTCTGTTGTTAAAAGTCCCCCATTACTACCAGGCCTTATGTTTTGGAGAGTTCCTTTATTTGTTCTAGGAATGCCTCATCCACCTCCTCCTCTTGACTTGGTGGCCTATAGTTAGGCTTGGCAGGATTCAATATAAATCAATTTATGTTGGTAAACATTGATTTCACTTGAAACATTGAAATGGATGGAAAAAAATATTGATCTGTAACAGTGGGACTGCAGTCTCCCCTGCTTGTGCCTGCAGGGATGGGATGTCACCAGCCCTGTGGCAGCGCAGCGAGCCATCTGCAGCTCCGAAGTCATGGCCTTGCTCGCTCGCTCACTCACCGACCATCCAGGAGTGTTCGAGCCATCCTCGGGCAGGAAATGTTCGTCAGTACGCCGTGGCTGGGGGCTTGTCCACCTCATTGCAGTCCTGGCTGGGGGTCTCTGTTCTGCCAGGTCAGGACTGCAGCCTCTGCCACGCCTTGCTCCCCAGTGTCTTGGGCCCCTTGGTCATATAGAGAACCCCCTGCAGCCCCGATGTCTGTGCTGAGAGCCCCCTCCAGGCCCTCTGTCAGTTCTGCCCAAACCCCAGCCCCAACCCTAACTAGGGTGATCAGATGAAACGGACAAAATATCGGGACACATGGGGGAAGCAAAAACAACAAAAAAAAACGGCCGGAGCGGCCAAAGCCGCAATATCGGGACAAATGGCGTCCCAACCGTGCATCGGTCAGGACGTGGGACAAAGAACTAAAAATCGGGACAGTCCCAATTTTATCAGGACGTCTGGACACCCTAACCCTAACCCCCATTAATTTCCAAAAACTGTTAAAACAAAAAAATCTTAAACAAAAATTAATAGTCAAAATTAGAAAAAAATAAAAATCAAATTCTGCCAAGCCTATCTATAATAGACCCCTACAATGATATCACCCCTGGTTTTTATCCCCCTTTTATGTTTACTAGAGGCTTCAAATGGTCTGCCTCTCAACCCTCTTTCCGGACCTCCTGGTTTTCTCAAGACTTTTTATAAACTGCCTTCACTTCTATGGTTAATTACTGTTATTAACACGTATACTGACTAATAGAAGATTCTTGCATTACCTGCTAACTGTTTTGCATGACCTGCAGCCTCCGAGCTGGCTTGTTTATGGCGTGCTGCGGCAGACTTATCTTTTTCAGTTTTGCTAGAGCTATTCTCCAATGAGGAAAGCTTTTCTGCTGCTGCCTTCTTGGCTTCTAACTTCTTTTGCCTGCATGTCTTAACAGGCTCTGCCAGCATCCTTACTTTGCGCCTAAACGAGCTGAGGACTTGGATGCTGCCATTCTTCTTTTTCTGTTCCTGGCCTTCAGTACTTCCAAACTCATCCACATCAGAGACTTTGTATAATGGAAGTACATGCAGCTGCTCATCTTCTGGCATTTGGCCAGTTTCACGATTGTCTTCTCTGGTTAGTGTGCACACCTGTCCGAAAGGTATGGTAGAAAAACTATCAAAAATTTGCATTACGCTGTCAACTCAGATAACTCTATAATGGCAAGTAGCTGGCCAGTAACATCAGATTGCAAGGCTCATGACATAACAGATGTAATGCCAAATAGAGCATCCAATGTGGGGATCAACTGAATGCAAACCCCCCGCCCCCCTTTTTTTGTGTGTGTAGAAAATTTTGGTAAGCTTTAACTTTTTTTTTTTTTGCTTCTAGATTCAGCATCCAACTCTCTCTCTCCCGCCCCCGACCTTGGCAATATTAAGGGACACTTTATATAAAATGCCTATTTTCCTCACATTCCATATTCCGCCTGGAAGTAAGCAGGATAGCCACGTGTTCCCAAAAATTAAGTGAATTCTTTGGCCAATGATTCCATGGTCAGGGAACTGAAACGCTAGGCTCCCTGGAACTCTACAGCCAGCAAGATTTTTTCTTAGGGTGTGACACGATAGTTAGCTACATATTGGCAATGCTGTTTAGTATAAAAAAAATCCCGTGACATGACATATACTTTCAAAGACCACCCTAAAATTCCAAGGGCAGCGTAACAGTATGGCAGACTCTAGGGCCTTGTACTGGATGCAGGCTCCTTCACTGAGTCAACCGCACGTTAGATGTTTGAATGACAGATACAGATTCAAGGAACTGCTGCAGAGACATAGCAGTAGGCACATCTTGTGAACTCCATCCAGGATATAAGAGATGATGGGGATATCTCTCAAAAGGAATGAGAAACTGCAAGACAGAAAGATCTGCAGGAAAACCAGCCAGTCTTGGGGAGAAAACTCAGGCAGAAGTGTATATTTTGTTAATGTTGTTTTGAAGAAAGTCAAGCCCCAGGAAGGGTGTAAGTTTAGACTTTGTAAAATATTTGGATGTTCTGCTCAGACCATGGTGGGAATAGCACCTGCTTACAGGCACTGATGCACTTACTTCAAATTACAGCAAGCTAGTCTTGATTTTTTTGCATATTTTCACTGACAGCATGCAGTAGATAGAAGTAAGTCATAAACTCTCCTATTCGATGAAGCCAGCTAGTCTTGCTCAGTTATTTTTTTCAGTGTCGAGTTTTGGAAAGTAGCAGAGTTTTGTGGGACAAGAGCAAGGGTTTTATTTAGTACTGGCCAAAGAACAGAAATTATGTTTGAGAGGATTTTGACATTTGTTTTTATTCTGATTTGAAATTAAACATGAAGATTTTGAATTTTCTGCAAAATAAATTTGAGGGGAAAAAAATCTTTCCAGCTCAAAATGCTTTGGTTATACTATAATATGAAATAAAGTTGAAATTTATAATGTAATACAGAATTTTAAAAACTCAAAGTGAAAAGTCATTTTGAAAGGAAAAATCACAATATTTCACTCCAAAAATGTCAAAATGGGAAGTTTTAGCATCATCGTAAATCCCATCCCCCTTTTTTCTCCGAAATGGAATTTTGGCAAAATCAACATGATTTCACGAACTGTTTCAATTTCAAACTACATTTTCCACTGGAAAACTGTTCCACTGAAATTTTTCAGCCAAATCTATTTTAGATCTTTCTCTAAAGTCTGATTTAAATAAAAAATCCTGTCGGGATTGCACATTTTAGCTCCAGCTACTGATGAACGACTCTTCTTTTAGCAGTTAGCTTTATGTGCAAACTTAATAGAAATATAGATAATGAATTAAATATGAGAAATCAGTGCTGAAACAAGGCAGCTTTATGCAGCACTGACTTACCAATGTACTCCCATTCTGCATATTGTGCAAGTCTCTGTGAGCATGAGCACAAAAATCCAGGCAGGCAGTGACCCCTGAGAATGGACGACCTTCTTTTAAACCAAGACGGCACTCTGGCGCTCTGTGTTCATACTCAATCTGGAAACAGAAGTCAAGTAATCACTGAAACTTATCTGGACAGCCCATTACACGGAATTACTACTGAATACCTTAGCCTCCTAATATCTTGGCAATGGCAGAATATAGTTCTTAGAGGTGAACAATTCCAAGAAATTACGGTAATAAAAATGGGAATACAAGCTCCTCTTTCTTTTCTTGCTACTCAGTTCCACGTTGCCTTCCATTGTTCAAGCGCCATGCTTCTGCCATTATCATATTTGTGTATTTAGCTGACAGTACTTCTCCTTCAAGATTACTTTTCATTTTCCTGCCATTGTCCAGTTTCTTCAGATGATAAAATACAGTATATAGTTTGAATGTCTGGCATGTTGTTAAGTTATAAACACAGGCTCAGAAATATTGAACTACCTAGGAAGAGTGCATTTCCTTGGAAAACTGACTTTCAGTGGGCTGAATGGAGAAGTCAGTGCAGAATTTGACCATTAGATTGTAATTTCTTGGTACATTGACAGCCTTTCACTATATTTGATATAACACAAGTATGATGGTGCTCAAAAATAGATAACGGATAATCAGCACAATATTTTCTATTGTGTTTTCATTACTAATTTTGTGAAATGTTCACACTGAAACCAAAAGTCACACACAATTCTTGGTTTCACATTTTATTAGAAAGTTAGAAGTTCTCAAAAACGTCGCGAAGATTCACGAACCTTTCAGGCGAACATGGGCCCTATTTTGAGTAAATGTATGGATTGGCATTAAAATGTGAAATTTGAGGTTTGGCTTCCACACCAGGAAGAACCTGGCTAGTTTGGTGATTATTTTTATTTTTAAATTTGAGATATTTATTTCATTCAAATCTGAAAATCAAAGCAAAGCTTGAGAGATGTGAACCCGTGCAATCTGAAACAAGAGACCGTGGTTGGATTCAAATCTGGATTAGAGTTAGGTTAGGGTTCTGGTTCAAGGCCAATACAAAGACAGGGATCATGTTCAGATTCTGTGGGGCTGAAGGTGCATGAGATGTTCTTGTAGAATTTCTGCGGGATCTAAATTGGAAAATCCAATAATGGATTTGCCCTGGAACCAAACATGTTGAGACAGGTTTAGATTGGAGTAAATCAGGGAAATCGAACATCTGTCAACTTAGCCAGTGAATAATGCTGAATCTGGAAACCTTAAGGACCTTATCAATCACAGGAGCAAAGCTTTTGCTAGAGTGTTAAATGCTATATAATGTATTGAGTGAGCAGGATTTAGTCTAAGTAAGAGCAATATTGGCACAAACTGTAAACAATTACTTACAGCAAAGAACATGCACTGGCAAAGTAAAGCAAAGATCAGATTATTTTAGTGACTTTGCCAACTCCTTTTGACCTACCTGGTTGTTATATGCGTCTGGTGCAAGTTTCTTGTAGGTAGGTGCCATTAGAGTCGATAGATTTTGCAAATTGGACTCTAGCTTTTCTTCCTGTTATCAGATGAAATCATTTTAACATATCATCTAACCACCTACATTACTATACATGCAATCTACCATCTTTAGAAGCTACCGGACACTATGATACCACAGAGATGACTGATATAAATGCCTAATATGCACTGTAAATGCCTTGTAATTCTTGCTGAGAAAACAGCCCCTATAAATTTCAGTTATAGTGATCCCTTTTACTGTTTTTAAAAGCACAACGTATGTCCAGAAATGAGCTTCTATGATCCTTATGAGGAAGCATCATATAATGCTCATCTGATTTATAAGAAAAGATGTACCTACTATGTAAAGGTTCAACCCAAGCACGAAATAACTAGTTATTACAGTTTTTTCTGGAAAAAAAATTTCCCCTTTAAAAACCTTGAGGGGGAAAAAAGAAAAGAAAAGAAAAGAAAAAATAACAGACTGCCCAATCAGCATCAATTTAATCCATCTAATTTGAGAGTTTTACATACTGAAATCATAACACTTCAACACAATGAAATTCTCTCTCCATGTAGCAACTTAAAATTATTGGAATACTTCAGACTGAAAAAATGACAGTTTTTGAGCAATCAAGAGTTGTGGGTGTGGCTAGTGTAGAGCAATTTGGGATACAAATGACCACTTACTTTTTGTTTTTAAGAGAGATACAATCTTTCAAAATGACAGGCTCTTAAAAACATGAAGTGCTCTAATAAATTTAAGTTGCTCCACTAATTTCTCATGCCCAGAATCCTAATTTCAGATCTGTTTCTTAAATTAAAAATACAGGCCTCATTGCAAATGTTTAAAAAGAGCAGCAGATTTACACAGAGAAATGTAATCATTTCTGGAATTTGTTCATGAAAGCATGTGAAAAGCTATGAAAAATCCATCAGTTTTGGTATGCACTAATTTGGTTAAAAAAGTTTGACCTGCCAGTTTCAATTTGAGTTCTGGGTTCACAGGAACCCAAAATCACAGTATGACATTATCAAAAACCTTTCACTGTGTCCCTTTTTTTAGTTGCTATCGAAACCTGGAATCATTATGTTGCTTTCCTTTCCAGCCTACAAGTTACAACTCATAAAATGTCACTTCTTCTTTGAGTCTTTGTGTAGATCCCACGTGTGATGCGTATCACGCTCTCTTTGTTGCCCTCTCATCAAGCATAGGTATTTTATAATAGAGGGAAAAAGAGGGTCAAAGGTTACAACTGTCTCAGAGATGCTAACATTTTTAATAGAATATCAAATGTGCTAACATAATCCACAGGCCATGTGATGCCTGCTAGATCTAGGCATAAAAATGTCACATGAACAGATGGTTTAAAAAAAAGTTTTAAAAAATTCCATGAAAAATGTTATCAAAATTCTTGCCTTTTTCATAAAAATTTTGAGAATCCAAAAAAATCTGACCAGCTCTCTAATTACATAAGTCACTGATGACATGTCTGAAATGCTAAATGTTATGGGTTTTGCATAAAATGCCCCAAGCTTTTAGTATGTTATGTGGCCCATCCATCACAGTGGACAAGCTCCATCGTAAGGGACACATTTGCACTTGTATTTGCCAAAAAAGTGAGCCAGCCAATCAGAGAGTAGAACCCTCCCCAGAAAGGCAGCCCGTTAACAATTAGCAGGCATGTTAGCTGAGGGTATCTAGAACCCACTGGAGTTTGAACTTCGAAGTCAACTTGTTCCCCAGCTACAGGCACGGCTGCTGAGCTCCGTGACATGCTTTGATATGATCAGCATGCAGTTCTGGGTCCAGTACTTACAGCATCTTAGAGGCCACTCTGGAAACCTTTCCTACACTGTCGGCGAGGCAGCAGCATCCACTGAATGAGTCCTCCCAGTCCTTTCATTCTGTCACTCCTACTGTATCTCACAGCTCCCTCATACTGTCTCCATGCAATTTAGTCCAGCTCGGAGCTGCAAAAAGTTATATGCCTCAACCGAGTACATCCTGTATTCTGCCATTGTGGAAACTGCAAGTGCAACGCTTGTCTGTGGGCCTGATATAGCCATAACTGTTCTGGGTGTGCCCTTTCTTGCTCTTTCACAAAACCTGCATATATCATTTTATGTCTCATGGTTTTGACCTGCTGCCAGCATTTTGGCAGTCAATTAAGCTGGCTCAGTGGCTGGGGTAAATCCATTTTGACTGACACTGACTTAATTTCCCTATGTGGGTGGATTTCAAATGAGATTCTGGCCCTGTGTCTACTTTACCTCAGCTCCACAAGAACAACAGAAACATTTTATAGAATGAGGCAAACTTCACTTTAAAATTAACACCAACCTCTTTTGGATCATCCCCCAGCAGCTTAAACTTCCTTGGGACCTTGCTTCTGGCAAACTTGCACCCATTGTAGTACATGCTCCAGGAGCAACCAAAGGAAAAAGAAGCACCACAAGTCTCAGGGTCCAGCCCTTGACATGCACAAGTCCGTCTAAGAAATAAGAGAAACATTTATGTGGCTATCAACAGCATGTAGAGCCGTACATGGGTAAAAGTCCGCATGCTTAAAATTCATGCAATACATGTAAACCATGTACATGTTCATGTATATGGGGATAGAGTTCTTTTGTGTGGCATTTCTCCTTATTTGCCCACCATCAGTGCAGGATTTCCGCTTCTTTTTGGCTTTCTGTGCTTGAATAGCCTGGCCCAGGTTTCAGCCCCGTAAGATAAAGCTTTGTTGAATAAATGGTCTTTTGACTTTCTAGGGAAAATGAGTTAACTCACTGCTGTTTGCAAACTGGGATAGGACTAAGTTCCTGAAACAAAGCCATGCCCATGTTACCAAAAAGAGAGAACAGAATATTTGTAATTAAGTAAGCCTTGTTCTGAAAGCAGTTTCTTTCTGTGTATAGCCATCAGAGAAAGGGAGAAAGAGGAAAAGGAGTGTGCCCTTTCTTGCTCTTTCACAAAACCTGCATATATCATTTTCTAGCTGTAAAATAGTTGACTCAAACAAAGATGTTACCAATCATTAAATATTTTTACAGACTATCAAGGTTTTGTTAGCCAGTGCTTCTCTGTTTAGATGAAGCCTTGAGAGAATTTGTGCTCAGTTGTCAAATTTTTTGTGGGTGATGGGAGATTTAAAATGAACTGTCATTAAAAACTGTAGCTACACAACTTAATTCTATATAGAAATCATACAGCTAATTCTCTTTGTGCACTCCCATGAGCCTAGATGGAAAAGCTCATATATTGAATGTCTGTTTTATATTGAGATTTTTGTGATTGTGAGTGCCGAAAGAGGTCTTCATTGACTTTAATGAAGCTCAATTTGTCTCCCCCACAAGGACAGTAGGGTTTCAAAATCTCAAAAGTAGCTTGCTTTTGAGAGAAGTTTCTTCGAGCCCTAAATACGTAACTTGAATTGTCTAATTTTAAAAGCGGTATATGTACACATCTTGCAGCTTCTGAACTAAAATCCTCCCCCCCCGCCATGACTTCGCTGGTATTACATGGGGGTGAAATCCAACACAGAATTTGTCCTACTGGATCTAGATAAACTTTTGTGGGTCAAATTCTGCTCTCAATCAGACAAGGGCAAGTACAGTTCCCACTGAAGTAATGAGCCCCTGTCGTGTTCTCATTTACACCAGCCTAAATGAAGAGTAACTCCAGTGAGGTTAATAGTGACACCAGTTTAAAACCAGTGAGAGGAAAATTAGATCCAAGACGTAAGTAGAGCTTGTGTTTGTTTTTGACTGTAGCTTGATTGCATACTCAAGGGAAAGGAGAATATGATTTGTTTCACTTACTCTTCATTCAGAGCACACCGTCGGTTTGTGAGTGTGCCATACTTCCTTAGAGTGTCGGTGAGTTCAGAATACAGCTTGTCTGCCAGACTCAGGGAAATCCCCTCCCATACCAGGATAAGGATCACTATCACTGCAGTTTCACAGGTATGGCCAGCTCGTTCCCGCACCAAGCAAAGCAGCTTTTCTTCGTCACTACTTCTACGAACTACCTGCATGTACGGCAACACCATCCCCCCCGCCCCCCCAAAAAGCATTTCTTAGTGAGAAGCAAGAGAACATGAAACCTCAACAGTCATGGTAAAAAGTTACATTTGCCAATATACGTTTTCCCCCTTGATGCTTCTGACACACAGATTCTTGCCTCTATTGAGTAATACACTGATAAGGGCCAGGATAATTCCCTTCTGTTTCCTGAAACACAGGGCGGGTCTAGATGAGATAGATACTGTCTGAAGAGCACAGAAGACCTGGGGTAGGTGCAATGACACCTTTGCAGAATATCTCCTTTATTCTCTGAGAAAACAGAAATGTGTCCAGGATGGAATTATGGCAGAAAGGACTATTGCTGTAGTAGAGAGGGCAGGAAAAGCTAGATACTCCCCATGGTGTTTCCCTCTGCAGAGATGGCAGCAGATATTTGTACCCAAATAAATCCTCCCTAAAGCAATGGTGATTAATTTAGGTCTCTCTTCTGCAAGAGCCACACAGATTCGGGGAAGAGACTAGAAAAGCTTCACAGAGGAGCCTGCCCTCATTTCTCTCCCCTGATTCCTGCTGTGCCCAGATGATAAACTGCAAACTTGAGGTCAGCCTCCGTGTTTTGCGACCTCATGTGCCCCTATTATTAATTTTCATGTATAAACATTATGGCAGCATGCACACAGTGGCAGGTGAAGTTCAAACAAAGTAGAAAGACAGGTCTGCCTCTCAGTGCCCATATGACTGTGGGTATTTCTACAAGAGGGTACAGTTTGCCATACCAAAAGACTATAATTAAAAAGGCATCAATTTGTCCTCATCTTGTCTCCTACCAAGCGACCCAAAGTACTCAGTACTGAGTCTGCCAGAGCAGACAAAAGAGCTTGCTGGCCTCTGCTGATCAGTGTGCATATTCAAAACATTGTACTAGTGCTGTTGCACCTCTTAATTATTTCTACGCTAAATGTAACAGTAAGAAGAATGTCTAACATTCTGGATCTTATATCTAAAAGAATGCATCTTCCTTTTCATAACTCTAGGCCAAGTTTTGCTTTCACTCACACGCTTGCAACTCAGCTGAAGGAACTGCACAGGTGTGAGGGCAAAAACTGGCTCAGAGTGGGCAACTGGGCAGCCTGAGATATTGTTGCTACTTAGCTGTTTTAATTCTACTTCAACCAAAATAAATACATGTGTCATTCTCCTTTACTTACATGAATGATCAAACTGAAGTAGATTATTAAGGACATGTAGACATCACTCTTACCCATTTAGCAATAGGACATCCCTGAGAACTTTTGCCTTCTTTTCCAGTATAGATGACCCTCTCAATCCTTATAGCTTTACCCTTCTGTCCAAATCTTAAACGAACAAGCAAACAAACAAAAAAAATACAATAAGCAGCTGAATTTGAATGTGGTCTGCACAAATACTTAAAGTTTGAGCACATTTCTAAGTCTTATCTTAAGAAATAAACTCTTAGCTCTAAGCAAGAAGGGATGAATCATAATGTTTCAGTCTTATTCATATCAGTACAATAATATGTTGCTATGGTGAAAGAGGCCATTTTGTAAAATGTATTTAGTCGGTCATAAAAGTGTAAAAATTGTCCATCTGTGCTAGGGTGCCCAGGTGTCCTGATTTTATAGGGACAGTCCCGATATTTGGGACTTTGTCTTATACAGGTGCCTATTACCCCCAACGCTGTCCCGATTTTTCACACTTGTTATCTGGTCACCCTAATCTGTGCTAAATTTTTAAAACCAGATAGCTCCTTTCTATAGTGAATTTGCTGTATTTGATCATTTGGAAACACACATTTGACAGGTATTTTAACTGTAGGTAGTTGGTCATTTTTTAAGTTTATCGTTGTCATGGAATAGTTGGGATGTAATAGTTACATTCAACTCACTTTCTATACTGATTTCTGCTTTAGACACAGCGTAAGTCAGCAAAAAGACATGAATCATTTATTTTAAGACATACTCATTACAGATTATCATCCATTCTGAGTTACCTGTTGCATTTAGTTAATAAGTATGGATAAGAATTATGCCTGCCTTCTATACCTAAGCAGGGTTATAGGAAGTACTAAAATAATACCTTTGATAATGTGTCTGTAAACCTTTGCAGATTTGGAGATCTGGTTTGATTCTCACTTATCTTGGTGTAAATCAGGAGTAATTACATTTTGGAGTGGAATCTGGTCCAAAGTTGTGAGTGTGTATGAACCAAAGGCAGTAGCATACACCCCAAAGGGGACATAGTCAGCCCTCCATGCCCCCCCCTCCCACTCCCATGCACCAGCTGGCAGTTTGAGGCCTGTGGTAGGCAGAACAATTACTGCATCTATAAAAGAACTATGAGATCTGTTGTCATTTCTAAACACACTCCCCCTTCTGTGTCCCCCAGAGGCATTTACCGAAGGCCATTGCTGCTGTTGTGGTGCCCTTCTGCACAACACAATAGCGTACCAAAGTTGAAACAGCCCACTTAGTTGCAAATTTGAACAGCTCTCAGTAAATGCAACATCATGGTTCCAACAGTAACATTAACTTAGCCACATTTCACAACTGGGCCAAATTCTGTTTTCAGGTGCACTTGTGCAACTCCGTTGTGTTGTAGGGACATAATGAAGGTAGCATTTGGCTCAGATCACAGTCTACTATATATGTAATAGTCTAACCAGTAATAGAAAGCATTACACATGTCGTGTGGCCAAGGTAACTGTTTCTGGAACGTTCAGTTTGGCTTTTCTTATTTGTGTGTTTAAATTAAATACAAATGTTTGTATTTAATTTTCTTCATCAGTAAAGGAAGGGGGAAAAGGAAGAATTCCCAATCATGTTGGACTACACATCTGCTAAAGGCAATTACTAGATCACCTTTTTCCTAGTTAAAGGCTGAGATGTGAATGTACAGCTGTTTTTTTTTAAAAATTAACCATGTGCAAAAGTTGTAATTCTTTATAAAACCATTTTTCCTATCAATTAGCTAATCAGGTTGCACTGAAATTTGTTTCTATAATATTATTCTCACTCTGACATCTTTCCTTAAGTTGCAAAATAGGAGCTGATAGTTTTGAGTTATGTGAGCACTGTAGAGGGTGGATGAGGGAAAAGATAAACACACATTCCCATGGATTCATGCAACACATTGTTGTCGCATAACTAGAAATTCCAGACCTAGCTTGTTTTGTAGATCTAAACACTTAAAAATAAAGCCAAGTGTGTTGAAAGCCAGTTCAGTAATGTCAACGCTATACTTATTTAAACTCAGTAATTGCATACATGTGTTTTAGAATATTTGTATAGGTATTTCAGGGTGTGTTTTAAAGGAAGGTTGACTTAGGGATGTAGTATTAGCTTAGAGAGCCAAATAGCTTTGTAGTTCCTCAGCCATCTTGAACCACACAGCTCTTACAATATAAAAGACTCCCAGCCTGTTCAAGTAATTTTTGAGCTTTTCTGGTGAAGCCAGCTGAGAGTATGAAGGCTGTCAATCAAAATACCTCTAGATCTTCTCCTTATGCCAAAACAGCAGAAATTAAATGCAAACAAGTGAATACAATAAGCTGTGAAATCAAGCCCTCAGAAGTCAAAAAGTTTGAAAAATTAAGGTTTCTTCTATAACACTGCCAAAGTCTCATACGGAGGATTTTCTGTTTTACTGATTAAATATAAATATTAAGGCCTAAATGGAAGAACTAAAGCCCTGAGCTGGGAATGCTGTGCAGTTACAAACATACTGCATCCCAGGTGTGGCCTGTACCACCTTCTAAAGGTGCGTGCTCCCCTGCACAGTGAGGAGTGTGGGATATGGTCCACCCACCCTCTCAAGCTGCCCTGCAGTGGCTCAAGAGCGTGAGTACTAACCACAGGGCAGACTGTCAGGGAACAGGGCACAAACCCCAAATTGGTTGTGAGCTCCTTACTCAGATTTCACCAACTAATTATCAAGTGTGAACTCCTCAAGCACTATAACAGCCTTAACATGGAGTCACAGACAGTCCAGTTGGGTACTCCGATCTGTCTTGCCAGGTAAGCCTGCCCTTGTGACAGATGAACCCGTACACCAAAGATCACAGCAATATTCAGGTTACCCCCAGTCCTAAAAGACTGGTCACTTACCCCAGATCAGTTGCACTTTATATCTCACACCAAAGAAAATGCTTGTAGCCAATCTTATAATAAACTATCTACAGATTTATTAACAAGGAAAAGGAAACAGAGTTGTTTACAAGGTTAAAGCAGGTAAACATATATACACACAAATGAGTTCGAATCTTAAGTTTCAAAAAGTAATAGAAGCTTCTGTAATAAACAATCTCTAGATGTCCTTTAGAGCTAACCCAGGCTAAGCACTGGAGATCTTTTTGCTTATGCACAGTCCAAGCAGCATAAAGATACGTTTCAGAGTAACAGCCGTGTTAGTCTGTATTCGCAAAAAGAAAAGGAGTACTTGTGGCACCTTAGAGACTAACCAATTTATTTGAGCATGAGCTTTCGTGAGCTACAGCTCACTTCATCGGAGTGAGCTGTAGCTCACGAAAGCTCATGCTCAAATAAATTGGTTAGTCTCTAAGGTGCCACAAGCACTCCTTTTCTTTTTGCATAAAGATACGGTTCCTTCTTGTTAGGGGTTTTTGTTTCTTTCCCCACTTGTGCTTTGAGTTGCAAACTCAGCTGATGGGAAGAATAAACTTGGATGTCCTTACTGGTCCTCTCTCCAGGGTTTGGGGTAGGAATCAGGTTGGGTGATGGTGTGTACATTTCTAAAATCCAGACAAAATCTCATGATTTATACCTTTTAGGTACCACCACAATAGGAGACCCAGGGGCTTTTTGATTTAGTGATCACTCCCACGTCTACAATGCTCTACAATTCCTCCTGAATTTGTCTTTGCATTTCACTGTTAGCATAGGCTCTGCTAGGAGCAGGGCAGGGTGCTGTAATTACAATAGAATGCATTATTTTTTAAATTAAATCTGGGAGGTTGGAAAATGAATGCCCCTGCCTGTGGTATTTCAAGAGAGCCAATATCTCCTGCTTTTGGCTGGGTTCAAACCCTCTCAAATCTCAGTGCTCTCCAGAGTAGTCTCTTCCTTCTCTCCTTGACCAAATCCATTAAAGGCGAAGAAAATGTTCCCTCAGAAGTATAACAAATTGTATTCATCGCCATCTCTCTGTCATGGTAACCCTTCAAACTATTGACATGTACCGTTTGCACAGCTCCCCTGCCACGGGGTTTCATTACATCAGAAGTGACCTCATTCCCTCTCTCTTTTACCTCAAAAGGTCCCTCCCAGCAATCTTGCATCTTGTTTTTCCTCACTGGAATCAATACCAAGTCACCTATATCAAAAGACTTTCTCCAGCATGCCTGTCATACCAAGCTTTCTGAGACACCTGACTCCTTTCACGGTTCTGATGCACTAAGTCCATCATAGCCATTAAACTGTCTTTAGAACGAGTGTCATATTCCCCTACAGGCTTTCCTAACTCCTCTGTACTACCCTGCCAGAGCCTTGAATTAAATCTAGAGCATGAGTGTCTCTTGTAAAGGAGATCAAAGAGGGAGAACCATGTAGACTCTTGGGGTACACAAACAACAAACAAAGGAGCAAACACCTCAGTCATTCACTTGCTGGGTACCACACATCCTCATCATAGACTTCAATATCCTTCTGAATCTTTCTACCAGCCCATTCGTTTCTGGATGATTGTCGTGGCCTTTATATGCCTCACTCCACACAACTCCTGTAACTTTCTGAAAACTACAAGCATGGAATTTGCAACACAATTTGACAAGATTTCCCTGGGAAAACCTACCCTGCTATAATTGGTCATTAGGGCAGTAGCCACAGTTTCCGCTTGTACATTAGATAGAGCTCTCACTTCAGGGTACCTGGTGGCAGAATCCACCATAGCCAGTATATATTTCTTTCCATTCCTGGAGAGTCCATTTAATCTCTTATGCTTCTGACATATGGCACAACTCTTACAGTACTTTTTTTTTTTTTTTTTTTTTTTAACTGTCTCACACACGTGAGGCCAATAAAAATTCTGTTGGAGCCTATCACAGGTTCTCTTCACCCCTAAGTGTCCAGCAAAGGGGCAATCAAGAACTACCTGCAGCCACACTGTCCTGTACTTATCAAACACAAACGCCTGCTTGCAAACTTCACCACGGTGCCTCTTTTTCCTTATGGAAGCCTCCCTATACAACAAACCTTCTTCTAGAAAAAATCTACCCTTTCCTTCCCCAGTCAGGGTATTATTCTGAGCTGCACTCCTCTCCTGGTGCAGGGAAAGATCAACATGTTGAGCCTCAATAAATTCCTTTTGCGTTTCACTTAAGTTAAGAGCAGACTCTGGCAAAGCCATGGAATCTGCAAACCCTTTTTCTGGGGACAGACTGTTACCCTCAGTCCTTTATAAGCTGTGAGTATTTCCCTCCCACTGGCAGCCCACCATAGACAAGCCAGGTGAAGTACAGCTATACTCTTTCTAGCTGCAAGTTCTGACATTAACCTGCTTAGACATGGCTAAGGTATCACTACCTATTACAACATCAGTGGGAAGTAGATTCCGAATGCCCACAATAATATCTCCTTTAAAATCCTCAAATTTGAGGTAACCTTGGCCAAAGGTACAGAATATTCAGCCAAAGCTAATATATTTAAACTCTTATCGGGAAGTCTGTCTTCCTCCCTTACCAAACTTTCCTTGACCAAAGTGAGGGCTGTGTGTCCCTCCAGCCCTTACAATCTAAGCCATTGCCCTTTAGCATTTTAAATAAATTCTTCACAACCTTCCTAAGGTTCAGTCCTAATATAGTTCATGACTGACACTGTCAAACGTTCTGAGGTTTCTATACTTCAACTGATAGGTCTCAGGGGTAATCTTAAATCTTTTCAATACATTTTCTTTCTATTTCAGATACCCCATGGCATCACCCTCCTTCATATCATTAAAAACTTGTCTGGCTTTCCCAGTTAATCTAGTTAAGAGGAAAGACATCTGTTTCTCTGCTGGGATATAGTGCATCCCACATAGTCCCTCAAAGGTGGACAGGAACTCTTCCGTACAGTCAGTTTCTTTGTAAGTTGGGTGGACTTTCTCCCATTCCCTCCCATGGTGGGGTGTACTCACTACATGGAGAAGCTCTTTTTACTGCTCCAGTATTTTGAGCAGCATTGCTTGAACTTCCATCAGATTCTAGTGGGCTCTCTCTTCTGCTGCCTTGGCCTCCCTCATTGGCAGTTCTGCTATCAGTCTCTGATGCTCGCGTTCTTCCTGGGCTCTCAGGTCAGTTGGACCAGTTCCTCTGTGGCATCTCGGGGAGGAGGGTCCTAGGACTCCACCACCTCTTCTTCCCCTGGTGCCTGGTCAAAACTTATGAGCAAAGTTCTCAGCTCCTGAAGTGGGGCCTTCTGTTTATAGGATAGTGCACTCTCCAAATGTAACTGTTCAAGTTCTTTTCTCATAAGACCATCATATGACTGGTTCACTCGTGTCTATTCTTCATCTTTTAGAACTCAGTATCAATTTAAAACTTTTTGTATTGCTGGGGTTAAGATCGATAACCTTAATTGACCTGTGGTATATAACTCCTGTCATGACTATTCCAGTGTCAAGCTGCCCTGCAGTGGCTCAAGAGCATGAGTACCAATCTCAGGGGAGACTGTTAGGAAGCAGGGCACAAACCCCAAATTGGTTGTGAGTTCCTTACTCAGGTGCATGCTCCCCTGCACAGTGAGGAGTGTGGGATATGGTCCACCCACCCTATCAAGTTGCCCTGCAGTGGCTCAAGAGTCTGAGTACTAACCACAGGGCAGACTGTTAGGGAACAGGGCTCAAACCCCAAATTGGTTGTGAGTTCCTTACTCAGATTGCACCAACCAATTATCAAGTGTGAATTCCTCAGGCACCGTGAGAGCCTTAATATGGAGTTACAGACAGTCCCGTTGGGTACTCCGATCTGTCTTGCCACCCAGGTGAGCTGCCTTTCTGACAGATGGTCCCTTACACCAGAGATCACAGCAATATTCAGCAAAAAGAAAAGGAGGACTTTTGGCACCTTATAGACTAACAAATTTATTTGAGCATAAGTTTTTGTGAGCTACAGCTCACTTCATCGGATGCATTCAGTGGAAATTACAGTGGGAAGATTTATATACATATAGAATAACGAGAGTGATCAGGTAAGGTGAGCTATTACCAGCAGGAGAGCGGAGAGGAAAAAACCTTTTGTAGTGATAATCAAGGTGACCCATTTCCAGCAGTTGACAAGAACGTCTGAGGAAAAACGTGGGGGGGGGGGAGGGAAATAAACGTGGGGAAATAGTTTTACTTTGTGTAATGACCCATCCACTCCCAGTCTTTATTCAAGCCTAAGTTAATTGTTTCCAATTTGCAAATTAATTCCAATTCAGCAGTCTGTCATTGGAGTCTGTTTTTGAAGTTTTTTTATTGAAGAATTGCCACTTTTAGGTCTGTAATCGAGTGACCAAAGAGATTGAAGTGTTCTCCGACTGGTTTTTGAATGTTATAATTCTTGACATCTGATTTGTGTCCATTTATTCTTTTACGTAGAGACTGTCCAGTTTGGCCAATGTACATGGCAGAAGGGCATTGCTGGCACATGATGGCATATATCACATTGGTAGATGTGCAGGTGAACGAGCCTCCGATTGTGTGGCTGATGTGATTAGGCTCTATGATGGTGTCTCCTGAATAGATATGTCGACACAGTTGGCAACGGGCTTTGTTGCAAGGATAGGTTTCTGGGTTAGTGGTTCTGTTGTGTGGTTGCTGGTGAGTATTTGCTTCAGGTTGGGGGGCTGTCTGTAAGCAAGGACTGGCCTGTCTCCCAAGATCCTTGAGTGATGGGTCATCCTTCAGGATAGGTTGTAGATCCTTGATGATGAGTTGGAGAGGTTTTAGTTGGGGGCTGAAGGTGATGGCTAGTGGCGTTCTGTTATTTTCTTTGTTGGGCCTGTCCTGTAGTAGGTGACTTCTGGGTACTCTTTTGGCTCTGTCAATCTGTTTCTTCACTTCAGCAGGTGGGTATTGTAGTTGTAAGAACGCTTGATAGAGATCTTGTAGGTGTTTGTCTCTGTCTGAGGGGTTGGAGCAAATGCGGTTGTACCGTAGAGCTTGGCTGCAGACAATGGATCGTGTGGTGTGGTCTGGATGAAAGCTGGAGGCATGGAGGTAGGCATAGTGGTCAGTAGGTTTCCGGTGTAGGGTGGTGTTTATGTGACCATCGCTTATTAGCACCGTAGTGTCCAGGAAGTGGATCTCTTGTGTGGACTGGTCCAGGCTTAGGTTGATGGTGGGATGGAAATTGTTGAAATCATGGTGGAATTCCTCAAGGGCTTTTTTTCATGGGTCCAGATGATGAAGATTTCATCAATGTCGCGCAAGTAGAGTAGGGGTATAAGGGGACGAGAGCTACGAAGCGTTGTTCTAAGTCAGCCATAAAAATGTTGGCATACTGTGGGCCCATGCGGGGTACCTATAGCAGTGCCGCTGATTTGAAGGTATACATTGTCCCCAAATGTGAAATAGTTATGGGTGAGGACAAAGTCACAAAGTTCAGCCACCAGGCTTTCTGTGACATTATTGGGGATACTGTTCCTGACGGCTTGTAGTCCATCTTTGTGTGGAATGTTGGTGTAGAGGGCTTCTACATCCATAGTGGCTAGGATGGTGTTTTCAGGAAGATCACCGATGGACTGTAGTTTCCTCAGGAAGTCAGTGGTGTCTCGAAGATAGCTGGGAGTGCTGGTAGTGTAGGGCCTGAGGATGGAGTCTACATAGCCAGACAATCCTGCTGACAGGGTGCCAATGCCTGAGATGATGGGGCGTCCAGGATTTCCAGGTTTATGGATCTTGGGTAGCAGATAGAATACCCCGGGTCGGGGTTCCAGGGGTGTGTCTGTGTGGATTTGTTCCTGTGCTCTTTCAGGGAGTTTCTTGAGCAAATACTGTAGTTGCTTTTGGTAACTCTCAGTGGGATCAGAGGGTAATGGCTTGTAGAAAGTGGTGTTGGAGAGTTGCCGAGCAGCCTCTTGTTCATATTCCGACCTATTCATGACGACGACAGCACCTCCTTTGTCAGCCTTTTTGATTATGATGTCAGAGTTGTTTCTGAGGCTGTGGATGGCATTGTGTTCTGCACGGCTGAGGTTATGGGGCAAGTGACGCTGCTTTTCCACAATTTCAGCCCGTGCACGTCGGCGGAAGCACTCTATGTAGAAGTCCAGCCTGTTGTTTCGACCTTCAGGAGGAGTCCACCCAGAATCCTTCTTTTTGTAGTCTTGGTAGGAAGGTCTCTGTGGGTTAGTATGTTGTTCAGAAGTGTGTTGGAAATATTCCTTGAGTTGGAGACGTCGAAAATATCGTGTTCGAGGGGGTGGAGGGGCAGAAGGAGAGGCCCCGAGATAGGACAGATTCTTCTGCTGGGCTAAGAGTATAGCTGGATAGATTAACAATATTGCTGGGTGGGTTAAGGGAACCACTGTTGTGGCCCCTTGTGGCATGTAGTAGTTTAGATAGTTTAGTGTCCTTTTTCTTTTGTAGAGAAGCAAAGTGTGTGTTGTAAATGGCTCGTCTAGTTTTTGTAAAGTCCAGGTTATTCCTAGTCCCAAATGACCAGTCACTTACCCCAGATCAATCTCAATTTAGATCTTACACCAAAGACAACGCTTGTAGCCAATCCTACTGTAAACTGTCTAAAAATTTATTAAATAGGAAAGGAAACAAGAAAGTAATTTACAAGGTTAAAGCACATAAACATATATAGACACAAATAAGTTCCAATCTTAACTTTCAAAAAATAATAGAAGCTTCTATAATAAACAAACTCTAGATGTCTTTTAAGGCTAACCCAGGCTAAGCACTGGGGATCTTTTTCTTATGCCCAGTAATCCTTGTCCTCCAGAATCCAAGCATAATAAAGATACAGTTCCTTCTTGTAAGGGGTTTTTATTTTCTTCCCCCCTTGCCCTTTCAGCTGCAAACTCAGCTGATGGGAGGCATTCACCTGGATGTCTCATCTTCATTGGGAGGAACAGACTACAAAGTTTTTGTCCTCTTTAAATGTTCCACAGTAGTTTGTCTGGTGTTGAGAGGCCTTCCTTTGTGCCAGGACATAACACCTTCTGTTGGAGATCAGCACTTTACATTAGTTAACGTCTCTCTCCTGTCCGGTGATATACACAATCACAGAGGCTTATAATACAATGCTCAAATATTACCTTACAATATGGGACCCTGATGTTATAATTAATGATGATTAATGCATGGAGAAACTTATAAGCATTCAATACAGTCTAAACAGTAATCACATTTTTATAATTCTAATACCTATTTTAACAATACTAACACATCGGTGAGCCAAACTGATGTCAGCTATGTATTTGCCAGTTTTCAAGTGAGGCCTGGGACTGTGCCATGAGCTGGCACTTGGCCAGCCAGCATCACACTCCCTTGTTAGAGTTGCTAATGCTGCTTACCATGCTAGCCAGAAGTACTTGGGCTAGTGCAAGGTCTGCAGCTGGGGCCAGCCCTGCACCGGAGTCGCAGGGGAAAGAAGCTCCTTATACTGTACCACTCCCCTGTGCACCTGCTAGCTTCAATCTGGCCCCAATAGATCAGGTCCAAATCCTGCAGTTCTTACTCAAGCAAACTCCAAATAGTCTGGGTATGGAGTAAGTAAAAACACAGACACAGCAGAGTGAGGACCTCAGGATTTGGCACATAGTGTCTATGCATACCATATAATATATGGGCTGTGCAATATGGCAGTTTTCAAGTGGCAGGAGAACCTTACTGTTTGCTGGAGTTCTCCCATTTAACACCTTATTAATGTTAGCAGTGTTTTATATTTATATAATATGTAAATGATCCACATATCTCTATGACTATTATATGCATATCCTAAGCATTTGTTTTGCTGGTAATCTGGAGAATGCTAGTAATGTAGTATCTTGTGAGATATAATTTATTCTATCATTCTGAAAAATACTGTCTTCAAATAATGGAAGGGGGGATGTTTTGCTAAAGAATTGCTTATTGAGTTTCAGGACCAAATCTTACTTTGCTCCCATTATTGTAATTGAACACATTGCAGGAGGAAAGTGAGTAGGATTAAGCCATTTGAAGTCTTTTTGTAGATAACATTTTGCTTGAAGTTTGCTTTTCGGTGCTCTCCTCCCTCCATCTTCTTCCTATCTTGGCATGTGCATCCCCCACTGTGAATACCATAGCCAACACTCTTGCTTGGCAGGCTTATGAATACTTGTCCCCGCTTGGGTTTGCTGGCATCTGTCTCAAAGTGGGCAGCCTGTGCCAGCCAGCAGACTATTAGCCCTGTCAAATATTGTGACTCTCCGGTGAATAGCACAGTACGTAAAGCTGGCACACTGGAGTAGCTAAGCCTACAAATAATTACTCCATTTGCAATTGTTTACTTCTTTATGTGCAAAGACTGGAAAAATTCTGACATACACAAAAGGATAAATGTTAATCTGTCCTGTTCCTTTGCGCTAATTACCTTTCTTCCATGATTTCTCTAATAGCTGCCACGTTAGGACCGGCTCCTAGATGGGTATAGAAAGGACCTTCATCTTTTTCAATAATTTGCTCTGTTTAAAATAAAATAAAGGTTATTGCCTTAAAGCGTAATTATTTAATATAAGAAATTGCGTTGCAAAGCTTGTCCACAGCTGACCAGGTAGGACCCTGTTATGAATTTTTGGGGGCCAAACTTTCACACATACTTGTCTAAAGTAGGCCCACAAATTATGCCCAAGTGTATTTGCAAACCATGAATTTACACATGTATAATGGGTGACAGTGTGTGCAAGTAGATATTGCACCCCATTGTCCCTTTTGCAAGCACAAATGCTTGTTTTATATTTGCAGTTACAGTGAAATTAAAAATTAGCATTTCCCAGTAGTTACTGAACAGTGATTTCTCACCCCCGTATTTAGAAGGGAGGATTTTTGTGGTCACATTGGCAAACATCACTTTGGGGGCTATCACGTATCTGTTTTTTGCATGTATGTGTAACTTATATACCTAAGGCTTGAAAATGTGGCCCCTAAAGTTAAACACAGCTTGAGTGGAGAGCAGACTCTTCTTGTTGAGTTCACAATTGCTGTATTAGGTGAAAAAGGGGTGGGGAAGACTGGGGCAAAGCTGAGATGAATGCTAGATGTTGAAGAAAAGCCTCTTTGTGCCAAATACATTGAAGAAATTGTCTTAATATATCCATTATGTGAAAATGCAGGGTGACCATCTCTGTAAGTATCAGTGACAAGTTAAAACTACAAATGCAGAGAGTTTTGATTTCCCCATTTCATTTCTACAAGGTTTCTCAAAGTGTGGCAAGGAGAAACAAGAAACCAACTTCCAGTTTTGTATTTCTCCTTGCAGTATGGTAATGCACTACTTTTTCCCTTCGCCCCCATGTCAATTTTCCTGAGATTCAACTCAAAACATTTTAGAAGGGGGAAAAGATCAACTTTGCTTTTGTAGAGAACTATATTTTCAACTTTATACCCTGGGGCAGGCTCTCTGTGTGTGTGTATATAAATCAGAGAGGTTACAACAAAGCTATTTGTCTTCACAATGAAGAACTGTACATTTTGTCTCAATCCAACACAGCAGAGAATCATTTCTCCAGAAAAATGACTTCAAAATGTGCCCATAGTAAGAGGCAGAGTGGAGACTCATTTCGCCAAACAAAACAGCGTGTGGCAGAATGAAAAGGAGGAGCATGCCAGCTATTACACTTATGTTCTCCCTACAGTTCCAGTCCTGCTCTGTGCAGAGTGGGAGGTGAGCCATGGTCTTGCCCCTTTGCTGCCTCTTAGAGGAGAGCAGAGAAGGAGCAGTCACTGTGCTTCCTAAAGCACAGTGACTGAAGTTCTGCTTGGCCCTGACACTGGTCATTACCAGGGGAGTGGAAGGGAAGAAAGGAAGAAGGCACCTATGTAAAGAGTCATGCAAAAATCCAACCCTCTGTTTTTAATCAGCCCTTACTCAGTCAAACTCTCAGTAATTTGACTGTGTATCTGAGTAAAAATGGAGTAAGGATCTCAGGTTTTGGCCCCAAGACATCTTTCATACAAACAGTATCTCCAACCTTGACTTAAATAATACTGCATCAAATTAAATTGTGAATCTGATCTTTTTATCAGATGTGTTTGCATAATATATGCCTGCTTCTGAAGGAGACTGGATACAAAGAGATAAACAGACTGAAGAATCTACTTTATATTAGATTTGTATGCCATACATTAATCTGCTAGCACACAAACCAGACAGCTTTGTTACAAACATACGGTGGAGTTCTATTTTTAATGTAAAAACTAGTGTTGCTGGAAAGAAACTGAAACTCTCCCTTGCTAATGGCTGGCATTCTCAAAAATCAACCCAAAATAAAACCAAACAAAAAACCAAACCAAACAAAACCCCCAACCACTCTGAAAGCTACCTTCCTAATTGTGAATTAACAATGTATTTTTAGTACATTTCTTGCCACTTACCAACACAACTGCATGATGGGAAATCATATTGGGTTTTGACAGGTGTGTCCAATAAATTTTTTACAGGAGTATCCAATAACTTTGAAGGGGACTCTAAAAAATTATTTAGGACAGATCCAGCTGGTCTTTTAGTTGGGGTTTTTTCAGCAGAAGGAATTGCTTGTTGATCTAAGGTGGAAGTGTGGCTGTCAAATTCTGCAGCAATAGAATTTCTTGATAGGATAGTGATAGGACCTGCGGTTTCGACCTTCACATGCTTAGGTGATTTGATAGTAAGAGCTTTGTGATCAAACAGTGATTTGACCTGAATCTGTTTCAGCTGCTGTTCCATTGTCTCAATGATACTCTTTTGCTGCATGTTCTCACAACTGAAGTGCTGATTCTCTTGTTTAATTGTTTTTTTCCATGTTTTGTTTTCCAGATGTCCAGTTGATAGATGCATGCAGATATTAGACTTTGAGCCAGCCTCAACTTTTATAGGCTTGCGCGTCACACTGGGACAAATTTCAGGTTTGGGTTGTTGGTGTATTTGCTGCTCTTGCTTTTGTAAGAGATGCCACCTGAGAGCAGCATGATTTTGAAAATCCTTGTGGGGTTGAGCCTGAAGGTAACACCCTCTCTGGTCTTGTGGGAGACTTTGTTGGCTGTGTGGTAAGTACCTTTGCTGAATCGGTGGAGCTTGCTGGCTGGACATACCTTGTTTCAAATTCCCACCACATCCCTCTGGTTGTTGGAGTGGTCGCTGTATAACTGAAGCTTGTTGAGATTGTTGCTCTTGTTCTTGAAAGCAATGATGCACCTCTTGCTTTGGGGTCATACTATTTGGATAATATTGCATATGTTGCAAGTCCTGCATTTTGTTTATTCCGAAGAGTTCAGCATTTATGGTGTTTTCCTTCTTCTCAGAAACCAAGTGCATACGGCCAGGATGCTGCAGATTAGTATTTGTTTTCAGAATCTGATTGTAAAGGGAAGTTTTACTGTTGCTACTTTGCTCCTGCTCTGGTCCAAGCTGAGGGTTATGCGGGAACTCAGTTGGTTTTATATACTTATTCTCGGTTTGAAAACATTCTTCTAGTTTAAGCTGACTGTAGGATGCCCCATCTATTTGCTGTTCATTGTTACTTTGGGAATGGGAAAAGGTCTGAGACAGTTCTTCGCTTTTCCTTTGCAGGCTTTGCTGGTGGTGGTGGTGGTTTGGGGTTAACTGTGGACTGCGTGACAGTTGTGTTTGCTGCGCCTGTTTTTGCAACATCTGTTGTAAAATGTTTGAATGTAAGAATGGTTCATTCTCTGTTGTCTGGGGAGTCAAGTGCTGCTGTTTTAACAGGGCCCCCAAAGGCTGCTCAGTTTGTTGTTCTTGTCTTGCTTGGAAATGAAGCTGCTGCGTATGGTGTTGCTGCACATAGGACTTCACCAGAGAATTCCTCGTTGTGAGCTGTGGCTGGGGAGAGTGCTTTTGGAACTGCTGCTGCTGGTCAGCTGTAGGATGGACTTGCAGTTGTGCTGCCTCGCTTTTGTACAGTTGAGGCATTTGTTCCTGTTGTATTATTTTCTGGCTACGGGGCTGTCCTGAAGGCTCTTTTAATGCATCGGGATTCCCAGTATACTGGTTTAAATGCATCTGTTCCATTGGATTTGGCTGGAACTGGAGAATTGACCTCAATAAAGCCTCATTGGGCTTCTGTGGGGAATCTCTATGGTGAAAATGAGTGGAAATCAATTCTATCCAACCAGGTTTTGGATAATGTTGTGGCTGCTGTTTCACTTGGTCTTTTCCTTTCTCAGGAGGCATCTCGTGTTCTTTTTGTCCCAAGTGCTGCTGATAGTGTTGCTGCAACTCTCCGTTGTTCCCAACTACCTGCAGATCTTGGATGTGTGGTTCTGATGTTGGCTTTATTTCTTCTGTGCGTTGCTGAATGGAGGTCATCGTGGTAGCTGGCAGATCACTTTCACTGCCATCTTGTTGTGACACCTCAGGCTTCTGTGGAAGCTTCTGTTGAGAGTTAGGTTGTTGCTGGGCAAGGCCAGGACTCCTGGACATCAGTTCTTCCTGCTGCCCTTCATTCTTCACTCCTCTAGGAAGAGTTTCAACATTTCTGTTGTCATAGGGGTGATGTCCTTCTGTAACCCCAAGGGACAGAGTGCTGTTCATTTCTGGAGCTGGGGGAGGAACAGAAGCAGGAGGAGGAGTGAAGGAATCCTTATTGGACATTGAGTTGTGTTTAAACAAAGCACCATTTTTTTCTGCTTGCTCTGAAATCCCCTCCAGGCTATTGTTGTGAGATTGCAGATTACTGCTGGAACTTAGAGAGAGATCTTGGTTGGGTGCCCGCCCCGTATTTCCATGAACACTACTGTTTCCTGTGGGTAACTGATGTGTATCATAGCCTGGGTTTTGCTGCTGTAGCTGCAGTTCCGATTTCTGAAGTGAATAGCTACCTGGTAATACAGGTGGTTTACTGGAGTCTTCCGTATTGTAGACCTCAGTAGCCACTACAGCTGGCACTTGAGGCAGCTCAGAGTTTGAGGTCTGTGGGGAAACGATCTGCCCTGAGGTATGGGATGAATGTGTTGTCTCATAGGACAACACATTAGTAGCCTGACTGTTAATGGCATTTATGTGAGATGTGTTTTTCTGCATTGCAATGGAAACATGGTCTGGATAATATTGAGACAGTGTTTTTTCTAGGAGTTCACCATGCATGTTTTCCATGGAAGAGGCAGAAACTGTAGCACCATTAGGCATTGGCACTGCCTTGTTCTTAAGTAGTAAGACAATGTTCTTGTTGTGGCAATTAATGTTTTCCCTCTCTTGCTCATTCTGAATCTGGAGATCTTCAGGATTTTCTGAACCATCACAGTTGTATCTTGAAGACTGTATAAAATCAGAAGCTGCATTTTCTTGTCCAGTAAAACTCTCAGATTCCTTCTCATTGCATGAATTGGAGACAGTTGGTTTTTCATTGTTTTCCCCTGGCTCATCTTTTTCACCATTTCCCTCTTCATCTCGTTTAATTTTCTTGTTCTGATGAAGGCCATATAGAGAAGGCTCACTAAAAGTGCGTTTTATCCCACCATTTTGCATATACTTGGAATACACTCTCTTTTCCTGTAGGAGGTCAGGGCTGGTACGGTTATTTGGGTTTCCCTTCACGTGAGGTATTCCATAGCTGTTCTTAAAAAGTAGCCACTTATGGTCACCATTTACTTCAGCATGGGTTCTCTCTGTTAATGGACTTCCATTCTGCAGCTTCACTGACAAAGGCTCCACCTGGGAAACATGAGAAGGATGTGGTATTAAAAATGGGCTCAATCTATTGCCATCAACATGGTTGGTTCTATCCTGTTCCATCTGGCCTGCTCCAGGGCCATCCACAAGGCTGCCCTTTTAACGTATCTGAAAGAGAAAAAGGGAGGGAAAAGGGTCTAAGTTTAGTTTTATTTGATACACATCAAATCACTGACCAGACACAATATTTGAGCATCTGCCCTCCTATCTATGCACAGCATCCCAAGTTACAGTGGTCTCTCCCGTTTGATTGGTCTCTTAATCAAACCAATGTTTTCTCAGGGTGTTTTCAATAGCATTGGACTTATAAAGTGTCATTTTTTCAAGCTGCGGTCTGATGTATTTTTAATAAATTAAAGGTGAAGCCTGAACTGAAACAATATCAGATTGGGCATGAACATGTGAAGCTGATGGTGGTATGCAAGCAGAGTGAAACTGCACCAGACAGACCCGCTTTTAAAATGGTGCAGAAAAAATGCTTGGTTTGTTAACTTGAAACCATTATGCCTTATAGCAACATACTGTCTTAGTTCATATTTTAATTTGACACGCTTTCTGAAGTTCAGCACGTGATTAGTTCAAGTGTGTTTTCAAACTTGATAAGAACATTTTCAGCACTAAGTTCCTAACAACGGATGCATAGGTGAGAAACTCAGATTAGTATAGAAAAGGGCATGCAAAAATAAACTGGGGATGAGAAAATGCTGTTCTAACAGAAATATACTTATCTTAAGGCTAAATCTCTTGCATGATTAATGATCATTTTTTAATGAAAATATAAGTATTTACTGCTTCGCCTGAACTTTTCTGTAATGATTTTTATTCCAAGTAAGGTGGAAAATCATGCAGAAACTGTAGTTCCCAGACTTAGAGCTAATCCTGTTACTTGATTATAGTACGCCAAGCCTCTTTTGTCTGATTTGAAGGATTATTGCCACCAAGCTTGCTGGTTAGAGAGGCACCCCTGCCCCTCTATTCATCAGCTGTTTGACAAGGTCATTTAAAGTTGGTTTTCCAAAGATCTCACCCTTAACAAAATACACGCATGATAAAACAAAACAAAAACTGACTACTCTCCACTGGAATCCCTATACTCATTCATTATTGTTACAATACTAACATTACCATTATGCATTTATTTAAGGAAAAAAATTAAAATCATGGTACATATTCATATACAACAGACTGTATTTGCTTGGTATTATGAATGAAGCCTGTGAGCATGCCTTTAGAATTGTATTTTTGTTGTTGTTCTGCAGCAAAGCCTAAAATCTGTGTGTCTTGGATATGAGTTGGGTCGTTTGGAAATTCTTCTCTTCAATAAATATCTTAATATTCAATAAAATATTTTCCTTTTATTTATATAAAAAAGGTTTCACATTGGATAAACGTGCTGCCAGGGTGTAGTGAACAAATTCCACCCAACAACTGTCCAATTCTGGTTAGGCAGATCAACCGAAGGTTCAGAATGACAGAAAAAGTAGAGAAAGCTGTTGTTGCACTCTCTCCATAATTTGTTCTTTGTGGGTTTTATCGTTCCCCACCAACAGCCCAAATGACAGAAGAGAGACCGACAGAGCACCTTGCAGATGTTAGAAGGATTTCAGATTGGGAAAGTTAGGAAAATGTGTCAAATAATAAATACATAATGTACTAAAGGTACAAATGAGTCTAACGTAAAAATTTTGACTCACGCAAATTTTTGCAATGAAGACATTACTTCTAGTTTGCATAGAAAGGGAATATGAAGGGCTCTCTATTATTAATTCATATTTGCTTGGACTGCTAAGAGCCTCACAAGTGGCTGATATTACCACTCCACAGAGAGGACTATTACATTTGAAAATTTCTCCTATCACAGTAGATTTGCCTCCAAGAGCACAGAACACGATTATTTATCCTTCTCTAATTTTTTTACAATATCAAATTACACCTAATTTATACAATGTGCACTGAATTCCAGGGTATTATTGCCTTACTAAACTCAAGTGAGTAATAGAATTCAGAAACACTCTTTACATAAGAATTGCTCTTGGGCCATGTAAAATTATTATAAGCAGAACTGATAGCATTATATAAGATTACTGGGATTCCCTTTCTGTTCAGGGTGCTAACTTCAAAATAGGGACAATCAAAGCATCACAGGTGCATGCTAAGCAAAACTGGACAACTGGACATATGCTAACCACACCCCCTCATTTGTTCTTAAATGTGCTTTTAACCCTTAAAACTCTTTTCTCCATGTGCTCGAATTATTCTTTATAAAATGAAAATATGCTATGGTCACATTGCTTCCCAAACCCCACCACTAACAAAGTGAGTTTATAAAGTAATTTGGAAAACAGAAACTAGAGATGGAGAAGATCAGTTATGTCATCTAGTCTGCTCCCCTAATAAAGCAGGATTCTTCTGGGTAGAATATATATTCCAGCATCTTGGCTTGGCTAGCTTTAAGAGTCCCAGGTGATAAGGCATTTGTAACTTCCCTGGGGAGACTATTCCATAGCATAATAGACATCGCTGTTAGACTGGCACATCAGGAAAACTTTAGAAGTTCCCCTCATTCCATATAGTTCTTTGAAGTAAAAATGAAAAGTAAAGGATGCTGCAGAATTACATTCCCTCCCAATGGGGTTCAAGAAACAGACATTCACCCTAACCTGAAATTGCTTCCCTTTCATTCCCTACCTGCTGTCTTTTGATACCTGAGCTTGCAGCCAAACAACTCCCAGAGGTGAAAGATGAGTGTGTAAACTGCTAAATGACACAGTATTCTGAGCAAAATACAAAGGAACAGTAATTAACACTACCCTATCAGATTATTTTTTATTTCTATCAAAACAAGGTATTAGTCTGTGTGACTGAGCCATGGGAATCCTCTCCATGGTCCTCAAAGCATATCAGTATTTTAACACTGGTGGTTGAACTCTACTTTATCACAGAGGGTAAAGTTTAACTCTCATTAAAAGTTTTCAAAAGCTCCTTTTGCTCTGTGTTTTGTTGATGGATAAAAGAGCCTTACTACTTGAGGAATGTGTGGCCTGTATCTAAGCTCAGCATGCAAACCTCCGTGCAAAGTGTGCCTGCTCCTCAGGAGGGAAACTCATGATCCTTGAAAGCCACGTATTTCCTTCCTTATTATGTGACAAAAAATACATGTACTCTTCACAGGCTTCTCAAAAGCCTCACACTACAAATCAACCAATCCCTTGGATTCTGATTGGCTCCAGCATAAAAGGAGGTGGTGGAAGGCATTCCAAAGCAGGATTAAACCATTTGACTCTTCAAAGCCTCGTATGAACTCATTGGTTTAAAAAGCCTCACACTTTCTTTCTTCAGAATAACTGTTGGATTGGGGTTACTTTGCATTACTCTTGATTCCCCATGTATACACTCAGTTATGATTCTATTCACAATCCTCCTGAGTCTCGTCTTATTACAAACCATAAAAGGTGCTCAGACAAACCACAGTAATGCAATTTAAAGTTAGGAAAAACCAAGCAATGGTATACCTCTGGTATTTATTTCAGCTAGTACACCATGCATGTGCTTTAGATGCTACTGTTGAATTGTTTAGGACTGCAAAATCTGGACTCTATGGTCTTTTTACATTTGTGGTGGGGTGAACTACATTTCTTTTAAAGAAAACTTACATTTACTAAAGGATAGTAGTTTATTTTTTCTCCTCCAGTAACAGGTGTTTGAGCCAATACGCTTAGGAGCTCTAACATATTTTTCCCCAGCCATAATTTATTAGGAATTCAAGTCACATCAGCAGCATCTGTGAAACAATTACTGCATCTAGGACTGACTCTGCAGTCTAATCCATCAGAATTATGACTGGTCTCTTTGAAGATGCTATGATGCATGACTTAAAAATAGCACATTACTGTGGAAATGGATCAGCATCTCACATCCCACCAAGTTGTAATTCTGCCCACCACTATTTGACTTCTTGAAGTATCCAGGAACATACATGTAATTCTTGCCATATACTGGGCACAAACGAGAGATAAGGAGTTAGAAGTAGATTATTGTTGGTTTTGTTTTTTTAAAAAGATGTGTAGGTGCCTCTTTGGAGTGCTCCTGCAATCTTCATGAGCACAGAATATGTAAGAGAGTGACTCATGTACAATTAGATGACAGGAAAAACCATTTTTTTTTTGGTCAAAAGTAAGCTTGGTTATGTTGATTTGCTTTCTTTTGATAACTTATCTATTTTGAGTCAATTCCTGAGGTTCATATTTTATTAACTATTTGTATTGTGCTGATTTGCTAGCTAGGGACTTTGTGAATGCAAAGAAGTTTGGCTGAGTAAACATCCATGATCAGATTCTAACCAGCCCCTGTACATACATCTAGTGCAGGAGGCGTAGGAAGAAAATTGGGGTGAGTTCCCCCCTCCTCCGGCTCTTCCACAAGAGCAGGCCAGAATCCCATTAGGAAGAGCAGTGACTGTTCTCTGTTAGGATGTCCATGAACACTTGCTGGCTGACAGAATCAAGATGGGTGGTACTATAGCCCCTCCGTATCAACTAGAAACAGAGCAGAGAACACACTGCATCTTCTCCAAGGTGACTTGCTGATAGCCCAGCCATTCACAGTGTATTTATGCAACCAGACCTCCTTGGACTGTGATCTCAAACATAAATGGGGTTGGACTTGCTCAGTAGCTGGATGGGAGAACACAAAGTAAAAGTCAAGGAAGTACAGGTGATAGCAATGGTGTGACAGTCCCTTCTATATCAATACTAAACTACTGCCCTGCCCCAGCATGATGCTTGGGTCACTATACTGCTAGACACTTTTGGATGAAACAGAGGTCTAAATCATTTGCAGTCATTAAATTCCCATGGCAGTATCTGCAAGAGAAGAGTGTTTATCTAGGTGCCCTGGCCAAATTCCAGTTTGGGTCGTTAAATTCTGCCTACTTTAATTCCCCTTCTAATATCAACTGAATACAATAGTAGGCTCACTTCGGGACTTAACTTGTTTAGTGTTACTGTGCACAATTAAACAGTAGCCTATCCTACCCCAGAAGTGGCTGAATTTCAGTGATGGGCAACCTCATGCCTCTATCTAGTTTGTAAAGCACTTTGAGAGTCTTCTGGTTGAAAGAAGCTACAGAAGAAACAATTTACGAATTTCAGCAAAGAAAGGGAAAAAGCTCAAAACAGCCCTTCTCTGTAACATCATAAACCATTACAAACCATGGGCTAAATCCTGAAGTCTTTACTTGGATGAAAAGCTCTTGAAGCCAATGGGAGTTTTTTCCTGAATTGCACCTGGTAGATAAGCTAATGAAATTTTCAGAGTTTTGATGCAAGTTTATCCCTGAAGGTAGTGCTGCCAAGCAGTCAAGCAGCCACAGTTTGAACTTCTGTGTGGTCCTCAAGAGTAGTCCTATGTACATCACAATGGATTATTGTAATCTATAAGCAATAATGGCATGGATAAATTCTATATCTGAGGAAATGACCACAGTTGCCTTAACAGATGAAAAAGGGGTGCTTTTGACCACCAGCACCCACTGAGAATCCAAAAGCAGTCAGAGCCAAACTCACCAAGCAATGAAGCTCTTTGACAACTTCCCCAAAAGAAATGTGGGCAGGCTCCAGTGCCTCCACCCCCTCAAGATGCCACCAACATACCCCAATCTACTAGCATCACCCTTGACTTCTCTGGATTGAGCAACATTTTCATCCAAGTTCCCATCTCAGTCAAGCACTTGGAAAAACAGATAAATCACATCATCTGGATTAGTTATAAGCCTCATGTCACCCATATATTGATGGCATCGTAGTGAAAATCATCTTGCTATCCTCAGCAGTCTTGTGTGCACAACAAACAATCTGTGTGATAGAAAAGAAGCCTGCAGAATCCCTGAGGTTTTCATTGACTCCAATGGGCTTTGGAACCCAAAATAATTAAAATACCAATATTTATCTCTCTCATAGATGGAACAGAATGAATATACATACATAAACACGTGGTTCAGTGTATTCTATCCATGGATTTCTGGGCCCCAAATCCCTTATGGACTATCAAAATTCATCCAATTGCCTTGTTTTAGATTTTGTATTTGCACCACTTATTTAGCAGAAAGTTCTATAGTAACTATACATCTGAGGAAGCACTAAAGAATAATTTATCCCTTCCCAAGTCAATTGTAATTGATGCCTGCTAAATTGTTTCTAGATCCACCTTTTTCAAACAGTAACATACGAACAGCTTAGGAAAATACACCCTCTGGTGAAGCTCTGCCATCAGAAACGCAGAGGACAAGTGGAATTGAGGAATGGCATTTTTTTTTTTGGAGGACAGCAAAATACCTTAGGAGCAAATATTTGGTATGGATATTGTCATCCCTTCAAATACATGATGACATTTTCAGCTTCTGGAGACTGGATTAGAAAAGAGAATTTGGTCCCAAGTCTTGATCTTATTTTTGGACTAGCCAATACATTAGTTTAAGAAGATCTTAGGCATCAACTAATCTCAAAGAAAACAGCATAAATCCCAAATTGTGCACTAATTATAAGTCAAAAGAAGCAATTTTCAAGTTACATCAATATTTAACAAGAAGCCACAGTGTGACTCCCTCAGGACTGTAGGAATATGGAAACCTTGTTTTCTGAGGTTAACATTCTGGCCATAGTATTCTTTTTTTTCCTCCAGGAGCTGGAGCCCCATTTTATTTTTATTTTTCTGGAAGGCCATTAACTAAGACATTGTACTAAGCCAAGTTTGGAGTTAAAGCCACAGACACCAGAATGCTCCAACAGCATTCTGACAAATTTTTGAGTTCTCCCTTATATTCAGCTTACTCCAGTACACACAACTTGTTTTATTTTCACTGCCTTTCAAAACTCTGCAACAGTGTAGTAAGAAACTGACACTGAGAAGCCAAATTGATGTATTTCATGGCATGAAACATTTGGTTAGAAAGGTTTTAGGAAAAAAGTTGGAGGGAGAGAGGTGGCTGGCCTTTTTTTGGAAACTGCCTTAGTGGTGAACCAGGAAAAAGAGTAGTCTTTATAGACAGGAAGTCTATTTAAAGGTACTGTCTTAAAGTTAAGCTTCACTGGAGCCACTGATTTCTAGAACTGCATAAAAATTCAGCACTACTGTGTTGACAAAGGTTATGGGTTGGAATCCCAGAATGAGCTGACATTTCAGCCTTCCTTCAATTTCCTATGTTTCAAAGCACATTCTTTCCCATGGTAAAATGTACTCTCTATGGCAAGATGCAGCAGGAAGAGCTAGAGAACTAACTAAAAGAGGAGAAAAATGGCAGATTGTGTTTTAACTCTAAGTAAGGCTTTTAGGCTCCAACAGTAGATCCTCGTAACGGTGATATTTATACAGTTCTACAGGGAATTTCAGTACTCCCCTCTGGCACTCCTTTTAAAATACTTCCAAAGCTTTGAAAACAGTCAGTCTTTCTTCATTCTGGCAGGCTGCCATTCACTGCCAACCCAATTCAGCTCATAATCTTCCAAGGCCTCCAATAGCCCACGTGGATTTAAGAGAATTTTAAATGGCTGAAGTACTAAGACATTTCGGGGTATTAAAAAAAAAGTATATATCAAATTTTAAATTAAAACAAAACATAGCTACACAAACTTTTGTCAGTTTTCTACAAAGTTAGCTTCATATTCTTCACAAAATGCTATTTCACTAATTGAATCATAGAATCATAGAATATCAGGGTTGGAAGGGACCCCAGAAGGTCATCTAGTCCAACCCCCTGCTCAAAGCAGGACCAATTCCCAGTTAAATCATCCCAGCCAGGGCTTTGTCAAGCCTGACCTTAAAAACCTCTAAGGAAGGAGATTCTACCACCTCCCTAGGTAACGCATTCCAGTGTTTCACCACCCTCTTAGTGAAAAAGTTTTTCCTAATATCCAATCTAAACCTCCCCCATTGCAACTTGAGACCATTACTCCTCGTTCTGTCATCTGCTACCATTGAGAACAGTCTAGAGCCATCCTCTTTGGAACCCCCTTTCAGGTAGTTGAAAGCAGCTATCAAATCCCCCCCTCATTCTTCTCTTCTGCAGACTAAACAATCCCAGCTCCCTCAGCCTCTCTTCATAAGTCATGTGCTCTAGACCCCTAATCATTTTTGTTGCCCTTCGCTGGACTCTCTCCAATTTATCCACATCCTTCTTGTAGTGGGGGGCCCAAAACTGGACACAGTACTCCAGATGAGGCCTCACCAGTGTCGAATTGATTATTCTCTGTCCGGGATGTGGACATACTTCTGGCAAAGTATGTACAAAGAAGCAGTGTGAATTACAAAGCTCATCATTTTTAAGCAGCAGTGATACTTTTTTCAGGACACTGAGGTCAATGTGTGTGTGTGTGTGTGTGTATATATACACACACACACACACTGACCTCAGTGTCCTGAAAAAAGTATCACTACTGCTTAAAAATGATGAGCTTTGTATACACACACGCACACACACACACACCCCCCTATCTCTTTGGCAGAGACTTGAGCGTTGTGCTGGGTTTGAATTAAACTTAGGATTCTCCTAGCTGAAAAGTCTGAGTTGGGAGAAATATCTTGAGTTTAATCAAGTAATTATAAGTCAAAAGAAAAAAGCAACTAAATAATAATTAAACTACTTCATCCATCCCTCCCTCTTTGCTCTTCCAAGAAAGGACAGCAGATGAACTTTGTTTTTTCTTATTTAAATACACAAATCCCACCAGCAAGGCCGAGTGGAACTCCTCATGGTTGTACGCACTATCGTAAGTGTTTGCAGGGCTGGACTTCCAGCTTGAAGTCTGATAAATCTGGTCTTCAGCTAAAGTAAGAAGTTAAAGGAATGTCTTGCGTGTATTAGTCAAATTCCAGAGAGAAGTGTGTGTGTAAGCGCGTGTGTGCTGAAAGCTGTTGGGCTGCAGTCCTGAAAGAACTGTAATTGTATGCAGTTTCATACCACAGCTGTTCCTTATTATGCCAGCAGCAATCTTCAGGTTTGTGAGAAGTTTTTTCTTTCTCTCTCTTTTTTTTTTTTTTTTTTTTTAAAAGGCAGGTAGGGGCAGGGAGGAGGGTAGTCAGGTTTTAAGCTCCAACACATACAACTGGTTTAGCTCAAAAGAAAAGAAAATCTGCGTTTGGTAATATAACTTCTATAGAGCCTTTGGGAAAATGAACAGCTGCTTTTTCTTAAAAAAATGGAAAGACGGGGGAGGGGAGAGACAGTCATGAGGATACTAAATGTTCAGTGTAGCCATTTAAATTGAAATGCACACTGCTGTCAAACGCATAAAGGGACATTAGATTTTGGGTTTCCTAAAAATATGATGGCTAGCCAGGTTGATTATGACAAAATGAGCGAATAATTTCACTGTGGGGGAAGGGGAAATTGCCAGCCAGAGCTATCTGCTCATTATACAATCTAGCAGACCACCCATCATAAAAACCCCATCTAGCTCACATATGTTTGTGTGTAATTGATATGTAATAAATCCAAAATGTATTTCAACCAATATCTTAAAAATTCATGATAGGTATGGATGACTAAGAAAATGTTCTGGAAAGCTAGCTATGCCTAAATGTGGAAGACTGAAAATGAGAGATCTGCCCTGGGCTACATGCAATTAACTTGCAATAAAGTAGTACATGGGGAACCGAAGCAAATCAGACCAACATCAAAATTTTAATGGGAAAAATAATCTGGTTCACTGTGCACTTTAAAAGGCACAATTCCGCAAAGTGCTGAATGCTTCATAGAAGTTATTACTCATTTGTATTGTGGTAGTGCCTGGAGGCCTAGAACAGCTCGGACCTGTTGAGCTAGGCTCTATGCTACTGTGAGAGAGTGGCCCTAAAAAGTGCAGAATCTCTTCAACTCCCATGAAAGTCAATGGGAGTGAGAATGGTGAGCTGCTTTCTGGAGTGCTTAGCAACCTGCAGGCCAAACCCTCTACATTTAGAGCTTTAAGATTAGATCTGACTCTGAGATCTCTATTTTCTGGCCTTAAATGGAGGGTGCTTAAGAACATAAGAATGAACCGTATTGGTTTATCTAGCCAAGTATCCTGTCTTCTGACAGTGGCCACAGCTGGATGCTTCAGAGTGATCCATCCTGTTGTCCGGTCCCAGCTTCTGGCAATCAAAGGTTTATGGACACCCAGAGTATTGCACTGTGTTCCTGACCATCGTGGCTAATAGCTATTGATGGACATATCCTCCATGAACTTATCTAAAGGACAATGCCATTCAAAAAGACAATGAAAAAGAAAGGACACGTTTCAATGAAAAGCAAATACCTATGTGCCATTGTCAATTATTTCTCTTCAGAGGTCCATTATCCAGAGCTTCTTTTTAACTTTTAACGACATGCTCAAAATATTATCAAATATTCTTAATGAATATTTACATAGTGGTAGTCCAATGGTTGTCTAGGAGGCTCAAAATAAGAAAAATATCTATTTCTGTGAAAAAGTGTGTGTGCAGCAGAGTTCTGTAGACCAGCTGTACAAAAGAATCATGTATTTGCATTAAAGTATAAGCGGTATTCAGGATCAGGTTTTCTTGACCTATACAAAAATACAGGAAATGATCAGAAACACTGCACCAGCGCAGCTGTAAATTACATTGCTTGGAACCATTACTGTTGAGCACATTAGTATATTTATAAGGGAATGTACATTTAACATATCCCTACAGGTGTGCATGGCACTTCACAGAGAGATCAACGACACAGCCCCACTCCCTGCCCAAACAAGCTTAAATCTACCCTGCAAAAAGATCAAGTTCTTGCTTTGGTTTGTGGTGTATGAATCATGATTGTCCTGCATTTATTGGTTTGGTTAATTGTGTTTGTTTATAAAAACTTATCATAAAAGTTATTTTACATAATGAAGTCCACTTGTATTTTAAAAAATAAGCTATACTGATTGTGCATAGCAGGATTGAGGATAGCAGGGAGAAAATCTTGCACTGTGGATTTTAAACCAATATGGTCGTCCGACTTTCTTTCATGGCAATCTGTTAGAGTCCAAAGGCGTGTGCTGACTATATTACAGTTAGAGGCATGAGGCCTGTATCCGTTAGCATGTGTAGTTTATCTCAAAAAACATAAAATAAAATAATAATAATAATTTAAAAAGTACTGAGATGATTCAGGTTTTTTACAATAATGGCCTCATTTTTCTCCTTACCCTTATCAAGAATACAGATATGCAAAATACATTTAATTTTACTGATAAATACTACGTGGGCTGCATATCGCATGTGTGCTGAATACAATACATTCAGCAGAGAAACAGGTAACTAATTAAAATACCAGACTTCACTAGACTGGTTCCTGTGTTGTGTCCTATTCAGCAGTCACAGTTAAGGCCAAATTCTGTAGTACTCATATAGGATGCCAACTGACTTCATATAGGTGAAATGATCATTAAGGATACCTAGATTTGGGCCCCCCTTCAGCAAAGCACTTAAACATGGGTCTTAAATCTCATTTACTTCAACCTAAACATGCTTAAATGTTTTTACTAATCAGGGTCCTAGTCTTTAAATTCTGCTATCTTTAGCCCTTGCCACAGCCCCTTCCCCAAAACTGCTTATCTTACTCTGACCCAGGGAACCTCATTTGCTGACTGTTGTTCTTTCTGAGGAGGAAGATACTTTTTATTTTAATTGGTGCAATGTAGTGCCTTGTACCCTAGCTGCTGTTTGTCATGGCAGATCACCACACTGTAAAGGCAGACTAACAGGAATAGCTAACTATTTGAAAAAAACATAAACACTGAAATGTTCCATGGCTACTTGGGTTGGAGAACTCAAACGTTTACTGTACTGAATAAGCTTCTGATTCAAACAGTGTTGGTTTTGTTTTTTTGTTCAATTTCCTTACTTTTGAGTAAAAGAGGCCTATATCAGAGTAGCATTACACATCTCAGTATTGATAACCCTTATCTTTCGTACTTGCACCAGAATATTTTCCTCCCATCTAATCTACTTCATTACTTTTGAAGATGGCCTAACTTGAATTACTTCTTTTCTGAATCACCAACTGCAGGATGTATAAGGCCATAACACTGGCTCTAACTATATCTGGAAAACCTTCCTCCATCCTGCAGTACGCTGGGGTTACTGAATGGCTCTGTGGATTAATAGCATGCCCCGGCACATGATCAGCAAGTCATGTTCCAACTAAAACAGGACATCAAATAGTTAACTTTGGAGAATTATTTTTCTTATAGGTTACAAAAGTTAATACAAATTGATATTATTAGTTTACAGGCAAATATAGTACAAAGTTCAGGTAATACTAATTTTGGAAGTGTTCGTTACAAACTGTTGTCCCTTTATGATTAGAATTTATAGATATAAATAGGATATTGTTGATAATCAGAAAAGCATAATGTAAAATTTAGCCAATTCCTTTGACAAACGTTTGCATTTCACACCAGGAAACTGGGATTGTGACTACTGCATGCTAAATAGTAAGAGTCTGTTTCAAGGACTCATGCTGGTTAGACAGCTCCCAGACCTATAAGGCTAGGAAACCGTATCACCACCTCCCTCGCTGTTTACAGTCCAGTTAGAAAACTTAAAGTCGGATGTGGCATTTTGCAATCAGCCAGCTTGTAGGCTAGCACACACATATTTTGCATGTACAATCATTTATATGCACAATATCTGCATTTGAACATGCACATTGAATTGTGCTAGCATGAAACACTGATAACTGTACATCTAACTACTCTATTTGTCATGTGTGTGAAATGGCACGTTCCACCCACCCAAACAGGCATATTTTTGTAGGGGCGAAACTAAAGACAATGGTTCCAACCACAGCCATCTATGTCCAGAATTTCAGAGATGAAACAGAGCAATTATAATGGGCCTCGTGAATGGAATGGCAACTTTTCTGTGTAGCTAAATCTTAAATGAAAGCTATTCACTTGAAATCTATTTAATTTCTAGAAGTGGACTGAAAACAGTTTCAGGTGCTATACCCCTTCCTGAAACTCCCTACTCATTTGTGGTTTCACAACTACATTTTTCTGTCTTGTTTTAATGTCTGGGTGTATTATGAAAACCCTGCGCAGTGAAACTGACCATAAACAAAGTGCTATCAAATGTGCTAACGGAACAAACTGGAAAGATAGAGGGTGAAATCCTGGCCCCGCTGAAATCATTAGCAAAACTCCCATTGACTTCGACAGAGCCAGGATTTCACCCAGAGACTATCACTATAGTTACCGGAGGTGTCTGCTGTAACAATTGTAGGTTAACTCCTCTTCCCCCCAAAAATCAGGCAAAAGTATCGTCGTTTTATATTTGTGGTGTGTCTGTCATGCAGTTATAATTTAGCAACACTGAGTATTTTCATTCTTTGGCCATTTTTATTTGCATTCTTCACACAAAAATTTCCCTTCCTAGGAAGAATATAAATTTGTGAGGGTTTTGGTTTTTTTTTTTAAATAAAAAAATAAAAATAAAGTTAGGGTTATACTGTACTTTTTTGATCTAGAAAGAGTAGAAAGTAAAATGTAGACTGAATCCACCAGGCATGAATAAAGAAAAAATGACCGTCAAATTGAAAAAGGACAGAAGTTTACTAAGAGTACAGATGGATCTCCTTCCCCCATACCACCTATGTATGATATCTAGAAAATAAGTTTGATAGACGTAAGCTATCAAATAGATCACATATTAGAAACTTTAATACAACATTCTGTCTATCATTTGTAATTAACTTTCAGGTTTGATACAATTTAGAATAAAAATTAAATCATAAGATGTATTTGATATGAGACTTCGTAATTTTCTTCTACTTGAAGAACCTTGAAGACTTAGTATATGTGCAGTGTTCCAATACAGTCTCGTGCTCCCTGACCTGGTACTTCGGAACATAAATCTCAAAATCCCATCAGTCTTCATTACTGTCTTATTGCATCACATGTGCATACTCAATTTAAGATCGAGAGCCTAATCCAAACCTCAATGAAATCAAAGAAAGGCCCCATGTCCTTACAAAGGAAAGATGATAAAAGCGACCAGCTATAATGCCACTTAAGAGCAATATCCACGGGCCAGACATTTCTAGCATACATACAACTTTATTTTCATATAACATCTTTATTCCAACAGAATCCCAAAACGCTTTACAGTTTAAACACAATTAGTGTTCATAACAAAAGGCAAAAGGGAAAGGTGAAAAGATATATTTTCAGTTAGAAGTTTACATGAAACGATGAGTTGGGACTCTATCCTGAAAGGTACTGAAAAAGCTGGTCCTACTTCAAAGAAGCACTTAATACTCCTGGGGGAATTCTGCGCTACTGCGCATGTGCAGAATTTATGTCCCTCACAGATTTCTTTGCTTCTCTGCAGAAAAATGACTTTCTGATGGGGAAGCAAAAGGAAGCCACAAAAGTGCGACCCTCCCTAGCAGTATGGTTCAGGTGCCCAGGGCAGCCGGCAGAGAGGTAATTCACTGTGAGGCAGGAGGCGGGACTGCGGAAGACCTGGCTGGTGGCTCCTACCTTGTGCTAGGCTCAGCTGCTAGTCCCAGATGCCAAGGATGGGACTTCCTCTTCCCCTGCACTGCATCCGGGGCTGGGTCAGACCCACCCCCAGATTTCTCCCCCGGCTGCAGAAAGCTCTGAAAACTCTTTCTTCTCCCTCCCCACCCCCCAGCTTCCTCCACCCATTGCTCCTCAGTTGCAGGGCAAGGGATCCCTGTAGAGGAAGCTGCTCCCCCACCCACCCAACCCCCGTGCATCCAGAACCCCTCATACCCAGACCCTCCCAGCAAGCCTCACCCCTCCGTACTCAGAACCCCACCCCCCATGAGCCCCACTCTTCCTGCACCTGGACCACTCCGACAAGCCACCCGCACCTGGATCCCCACCCCACTGAGCCCCAACCAGCTGCACCTGGATCCCCATCCCACTGAGCCGCACTCCCCCAGCATCTAGACCCCCCTTTGAGTCCTCCACACCCAGACCTCCCCGCTGATCCCCAAATACCCTCACCTGGACCCGGCTGCAGAGTCCCATTACTGTTGCACCCAGAATCCCCCAACAAGCCCTGTGCATCCAGATCCCCCACTGAGCTGCCCGCACCCAGACTGTCCCACATAAAAACCTCTCAACCCACACCTGGATCCCCCCACTAAGCCCCTTAGATTCTGCCTTGCTGAGCCTGCCTGACCACACCTGGTGCACCTGGAACAGAAGGGCAGGGTCCTGGGGTGTTTCTGGGGCAGGCCCGATCCTTGCGCTGTGTCAGGGTTGGGTGCAGCCTCACTGCTGAGTCCGTGTCCCAGGGGAAGCTGCACAGTGATCTCCCACCTCTGTGCAGCCAGTGGCCTGTGCCTCCCAATGCCCTGCTGGAGCCTCCACATTTATTGGACAAATAAAATTTGCAGAATTTTAAAATACTGTGCACAGAATTTTAAATTTTCGGTGCAGCATGCCCTCAGGAGTAACGTAGGGCTTGTCTACACTGGCACTTTACAGCGCTGCAACTTTCTCGCTCAGGGGTGTGGTTTATTAATGTTTCAGGGATGAACTCTCTTGCTGGAGTTTAGGCACAGAATAAGAATCTCTTTGGATTAGGGAATAGGAGTTAAAGGAATAAGTAATCTTTGTCACCATTTTGACATTGTTTCTCCTTCCATTTTTTGGGGTGTTTTTCCAAGTAGTAGAGAATCTGCTGGCTCATGCAATGCAGGGGCAAGATAAAAACTGTGTATTAGGGGGAGTGTCTCCCAGATAAATAGGTTGCTATTTAAAGGGGAAGGGAAAGAACAAACTGGTTCGGGGAGATAGTGTACGCTTTCCTCTTTCCCTGAGCAAATTATCAGCGATACTGGTAGGACTCTAGCAAAAGTAGATGAAAATTAAAACAAAACAAAAAAACAACCAAAGCTTGGAAGAAGGGAATTTTATCCATGTAAAATTATCTGGAAACCAAAGATTAGCATTCAGCTAGAAAATTTAATTGAGCTTTCAGAGAGAGAGAGGAAGAACTTCCTTTTATCATCTGATGTAATGTTTCTTTGGAGGAGGGAGCGGAAGGTAAAATGGAAAGGAAAATTTTCCTGTTTGCTGGCTACAGGAACTAAGTAATTCCTATAAGCCTCTACCTGTTAAAGGCAGGCATGACTTGCAATTCCCTGCTAAAAACAAAGCTGATTTACACTGATGCATGACAGATCCTACAATGTGACTGTGAAATGGTACAGTTTCTCCAAAACGACAGATGATGGGAGTTTATCTGAGGATAAAAGGGGAGGGATTCTCTGCACAAAGTCAGTTTAGGAGAGATGTTCAGAGCAAGAGCAGCTGTCTGCACTCTCAAACCTCTAATCTAAGAGGACCACGTCACTGCACTGCCTCCCTAAAAGACAGGTTAGACTGCACTGCTATTGCACTATCAACCATTTAAGTTGTTTTCTGTTTCACTGGCTTTTGTTTTCTCCCCTATTCAGATGTAAAATAAAATCCAGGGGATTTCTGAATTGAGGTCATCTTGCTTCTTTTGTAATGGCAGCACCACACTCAACCCTGCTGTCACCCAGAGGGCTTTTTCAGCATTTCCCAAGAGCTCTGAGGATAATAAATTCATTCAGGTCTTCACCCAATAGATAATTTTTGTGGTCTATTTAAGAGAACAGATTTTGAGTATTGTGTTATTTCCATTTTTGGTGCAGCCTTCTCAGTTGCTGTGCATTTCCTGTTTATTATAGAAACATCTCATTTGCTTTGAATCTACATTTTAGCTCCAAATATTAACAAGAAATGAAGCAAAATGGCAAGGAATGCCTTGCCAAGTATGTGTACAGCAAGTCACTGATTTCAGGATGGTTTGAAATCAAGGAATGTAATGAACATTCAAATCTACTTTGACGTATGCCCTGTGTAACCCCATTGGTGTATCAGCATGACTACATGATACAATTAATTGTTCTGCCTAACATGTTTTTTTAAACTTCATCACCTTCGCCATCAATATCATACTCCTCCTCCTGCTCCTCCATCAGGTCAGTTTTGTTTTTAGTAATCATGGTAGTCAAGAATATACCTAATTTCTCAGATTAAATGACTATTTTAAAGGTACAGCCGCTTAAGTGGACTGTTTAGGTCACGGGTGGCCAACCTGAGCCTGAGAAGGAGCCAGAATTTACCAACGTACACTTTCCGAAGAGCCACAGTAATATGTCAGTAGCCCACTATCACCACCACCCCAGCTCCCAGAGCCTCCCCCTAGGGTGACCAGATGTCCCAATTTTATAGGGACAGTCCTGATTTTTGGTTCTTTTTCTCACATAGGCACCTTTTACCCCCTACCTCCTGTCCCGATTTTTGACACTTGCTATCTGGTCAGCCTACTCCCACCCACCAGCAGCCCCACCGATCAGCGCCTTCCCCTCCCTCCCTGCACCTCCCGATCAGCTGTTTTGTGGCATTCAGGAGGCTCTGGGAGGGGGAGGGGGAGGAGTGAGGGCATGGCATGCTCAGGGGTGGAGTGGGGGCAAGGCCTGTGGCAGAGCCAGGGGTTGAGCAGTGAGAACCCCCTGGCACATTGGAAAGTTGGCACCTGTAGCTCCAGCCCCAGAGTCGGTGCCTATACAAGGAGCCGCATATTAAGTTCTGAAGAGCCGCATGTAGTTCCAGAGCCACAGGTTGGCCACCCCTGATTTAGATCCTCTGCTGTTCAGTTTACCATAGAAAGAAGGGCACAAATTGAACTCTTGACTAACTCCTTTGACATCAATAGTTACACTAGGGATTAATTTGGTCTATTACATGTACATTACATGTAGGGTTTGCAGAATTTAATTTTTATTTTTATATGCTTTTTAGGATTTTTATCCATTAAAATGTTCATAATTGTGGGAAATTATGGATGGGGGTCAGACACTAATTATTGAATGACAGAGAGATTCAAAAAGTTAAAGCTTTATAGCTGGTAAAATACTATTTGTCAACATCAGATGTCAAAACATACAGAGTAAATATCCTTAAATCAAACCCTAAGTTCTCTAGCAGCATATTTTCCCCTTTGCCTACCTGGAAATTTTGATTATTGATGGTTATTATTGATATTTTGACTATTGATTATTAATATTTTTGTCGGTTGGTGTATATACAGTGAAATTGAAATTTACCAATAAAAATCTAATCCTTCCAAGCCTAATTATGTACTTGTAACAGTACATCAGTCATTAAGATCAGGAAGTTGCATAAATAGGAAAGTGGACAGGACAGTCAAAGTTTTATTTATTTTGCTTTGTGATCTGCACAGTAATGACAGTTTCAGTCTTTGGCGCAGAGCAGTCCTCAGGCTGATGTTCTCTTTTCACTAACACACTGTATTTCCTCAGGGTGCACACCCTTAACTTGCCATCTATTTCACAGTTCTGCACCAATCTCTCAAACTCCCTCTTGCATATGGCTTTGTGCCAAGCCTATCTCCTACCTCAGGGTCTATTAAATTGAGGGGAAGAAGAAGAAGGCAATGAGAGCAGGTGATCAGAGTGGTGGCCTCATTGCTACGTGAAGAGCTATATACAGAAACATTTTCCCCTTGTGCCAAGTGAGGGGAGAGGGGCCCTTTGATAGTCCCCCGGCAGAATTTTTCCAGATTGTTCCACTGGAGAAGGCAAAAGCTTGCTTCCACCCCTGCAGGACTGGCAATGGATTAGCTCCAAAAGCTCACATGTCCTAAGACCAGCCGGAGGCCCAGACCCCTGACTTCAGACCACCTGTAGCACCGAATAAAGTCACACAACCATGGGCTATCCTATGCAGATGGAAACTGTAGCAGCTTTGTTGGCTCCTGAAGTGAAAACTACGATAGGCTCTCGGCTAGAACAAGGCTCTCAAAGTCAGGCTACAATGAGATCCTCCTGGGTTCTCTCTGTTCCTGCTTCTTCCACTAACTTAAGTGACTTCTGCAGGTCACATAAGAAAACTTGCCTATACTAGGAAAATAACCCATTGTTGACCACAGCTGTCAGCAATGGGGGCAGCTGGAAATGGTGCTGAACATGATTTGTCTGTTCACATTTGCAAAACTTGTAGTTTAACTGTATTCAGCACCTGTTACTGACACACAGCAACGGATAGCCCTCATAGCGTAGTCCACAAATTAATCTGTCTGGTCCTCAGTTTTACCATCTGTAAAATTGGGATACAAAGTATTTCATCAGGGTGCTGGGAAAAACATGTTTGTTAGTTACTTTGAGATCATTTGCATTTCTATAAAAGTAGACTATGATGATGTCCCACTATCACACAGATGACTTTTTTTTTTTGGTGATGGAGTTGAGGCAGGGAATGATGCTGGTGCAAACCTGAGCCATAACTGAGAGGAAGAGGGTGTGTTCAAAGAACTGAAAAACAAGGAAAACTTCACATTGAGGTGCCTCCTCTGCCCTGTTAATATCAGTTAAAGCTCTTCCAGCGTAATCATCTCAGAAAGTCCGATTCTTTGGAAAGTTGGTCACCAGGGACAGGCAGATTTCCCTGTGTCCCTGATTGAATCATGATCACACTTCTTTTTCTTCTTTTTTTTTTTTTTAAAAACCAACAGCTGTCACACAGAGAATCTACCTTCTGCATTATCTTACAATTAACATGCTGAAACAAATGCCACTGGTATCTTCTGGGAGTTTCAGTGACGCAAAACATCATTTCATTGTGAGACACAAAGCTGGAACCCGTTAACAGGTAAAGTAACCTGTGTTTTGAAGCCTGGAAGCATCGACTCTGTTGTAAGAAGCAGTAACATCATCTTTTTCAAGAAATCTTTAAAAAGAGAGAGAGAAAAACTCTCCGAGGCCTGGAGGATGCATTAGCTTTTGCAAAGAAGTTTCAGTCACTGACAAAAGCTACCCAACTATTTCAGCTCATTGTGCTGGGATACATTCACACTGTTTTGGCTTGAATCCTTCCTTCCTCCCTCCTATTCCTATTTGTCCATAACTCATCCTGTTTCAACATGAGCTCTGAGCAGGAAGCTCCTTCTAATCAGTGTTCCCAGGCGGCCACTGCTCCTGCTCCATACAGCTACAGTGAAATCCCACTCCAGTCCTAAAGAAGCCGAACCAGAGTTTACTGAACAGCTGGTCACTGGCCTCGCTTAGATACACCCACAGCACATAACCCCTCCCCTCCCTCCCTAGCAAGGAAAAAAAAATCCCTTTGCAAGCCAGAGATCCTGGCTGACCTAGGTCTGCCCACGGGGAAATGTTAATTGAGAATGCTGCTTGCCAGCAGAGACTGTCCTTACACAAATGCCCACAAAATGACCAAACAGTATATAGCAGGGTAAAAAGCAAATATTTTTCAATCCCTCTTCAGGAAACATAGTGCTGTGAACACAGAGATTTTTCCTTTGTTTACTTTGTGAACAAAAGGAAAGAACAGGGGTGAAGAAGGGACCCCTTAAGGAACAGTTGCAGCTGAATTAAAAACAAAACGTTACTTCCCAACTGTAGTCGTTTTAGCTAACATTGCTGTGAAGATCTGTTCTGGTTCTTTAAAACTGGGACAGGAAGCCAGGCAACAAGGGAATGTGGGTGGGTTCTAGACAGACGTTTTACCCAGAAGGTGAGAAAGACAAAGGAAATCCAGGATAATAACTGTTAATTAGAATAATAAAAACTTTCTTTTTCAATGTTAAAAGAAAGTGACTCTTTCTGTAAGTCACAGGAAAATTCTGAGAATCTACCCCAGCGCCACCTAGAACTCTCTTGTTCAACATAGTAAGGGTTTGTGCCCTCAGATCACTGTTTTTAGAAATTAGAATGCATTGCAGAAGGGGCGTGGAAAGTATGCTGCATATTATAATTCCCCGGAGAAGCATGAATAGTGCCAAATGGACATACTTCTTAATTGCATCGTAGATAATCATACTGCAATCACAGAAACATGTAAGGAATGGGAATTTTAATTCATGAAAAATAACTAGATTGTGTAATGGGGAAAACCATCACATGCAGAAGAAAGCAACCCTGAGATGGTCACTGATTAATGAGGAAAAACAAGAATTTCCTCATTAATCTGAGATCATGGGGCAACAGAGAGGCTCTTCAGATAAATACATACATACAATAGTGGGTATATTTGTCCCGTACAATAAAGAGCTACAGAACCGATTATGATTTCACTCTGGTGTGAATCAGGAGTAACTCCATAGTCACATGGGATGTAGAACTGTTATATGTAAGATCAGACCCTGTGCCTGCTCTGTATCCCATTAAACTGAAATCTTTTAACAAGTACACACTAACTAGCATGCTGTGCAGAGAAGATGAATTTGCTCCTTGTGGAAGCCTCCAGCTAGGCAGGGCTGGAGAGGAGTGCAGGTAGATGCACTTTTCAGAGGAAGGCGTGTGCACTTCCACATGCCAGAGAGGTGGTCTGAACAGGTGACCAGAGAGAAATATGCTGAGAAAGGGACCATTGGACCCATTCTTATGCCAACCCTGTAGTCAGGAACCCCTGCATGTGGGGTATGGAGAGGCAGCAGCCTTTATGCCAGCCTATGATCTGGAACAGTAGCTGTAATAGGCCTGTGCTGAACTCCCATGACTTGACCCTGGACTGCAGGTAGATTTTTTTTTCTCCCTTCAAACACTCACTTAGGACAGCCACCATGAAATTATTTCAACAGTTTCATTTTTTTTCTTTAACCGAAACAATTAACCTAAATAGACACACATTCACAAAATGTTTCAGGAAGCCCAAATCTGCATTTTCCAGTGAAAAAATATTTCGGATGAAAAAGGTCAACCAACTCTAAACTTAGGTCAAACTGTTAAAAAGAAAAAGGCAGCAGCCATACCACTTTGAGCTGTGAGATCAGTTTTTGCAGGCTGAGCATGGTCAGACTAATTCAGGAGAAAAAAAGCCAGGTGCAGCAGGAAGTGGGTCTAATATTTTGTTCAAGGTGTGGTTATCTTCTCTTGGTGCCAGTACTGGGCCCACAACACAGTAAGGTCAGCATAATGAATTACTGTTCACTTCCACTCTGCACAAAACCCTGGTCATGTTCCAACTCAGAAGTGACTGAATTTCTGTCCTGGGAGAAAGTAACCCCCAGATTGTGTGTGAGTTTTCTATATTTATACAAAGTGTGTAAAACACCCTGAAATTCTTCAGGATAAATGGGGCTAATAATGTGTGAAGTTTTATTAGTGAGTCTATTGCCCTGGATTTTTCAGTCACAATGGATTTTGTTTTGTTTCTTGCTATAGTAGTTTTAAATCATGTCATTGTTATTTAGAATGAAATGTTACCGCTTGTTATGGTGATACAATACTCTATGAAAATTGCATGTTTTGAGACTTCCTCAATTGCCGTTGTTTTGCAGTTTCTACTGGATAAATACCTAATCAAGATTTTTACATTTTTTTTTAAGGTAGCAGCTCTATACCCTGAATCAGGTAATTCTGCAATTAGTGGGTTATTGTAAAAATCAGCTCTTCAAAAGAATGGAGCCATTATTGTGTATCGTATTTGTATCACTGTCCATTTAGAGAGTCAGTGGATCAATAAACCAGTAGACTTTGATAGTTCCCTTCAGAGCTGCCACAAGTCTATAGCATCAAAGATCACTTAGAGAACTTACTCGCTCTTGCATCACTAACCCAATCACCAACTCTCTCAAAGCCAATGCAATGCACTGAATTAATATGGGTACTGAACATGCACAAGTAATCTGACTGCTAAAAATATTAAAAAAACCCCATACTGTGGATGCACAGGAGCTACTTATAATAACTATAATAATTTCATTAATAAATAATTTAATTGTTTTAATTTTTTAAAAATGCAACTGATAACTTAAATAAAGCAACCAACAATTGATGTCCTTTAAAAATGGTTTTCTAGTTAAAACAAGATGAGTCACAGAAAAATGACAGTAACATTCCTTGGTAGTGGTATGAATGATAAAGTCAGAGAACACTAGTCTTACTGGAATTAAAGGGTTAAGAGACATACCAAGAGTAGAAAACTATCCAAGAGGCAAAGCCACAATTGTGATTTTTTTCTTCAAACACTAGAAAAGGAGAGAAGACCAGACAAGACAAAATATGGGAACAATATTTGGAGGGAGGGTTTGGAGGGAGGGGAGAGAAACGCAGAGAAAGTTGTAATTACTTGCAAAGCTAGCTAGTACTTCCAGAGACTTCTTGACTTTGTGAAACAGAGGGGGATTAAGGTTGTAAGTAGGTTTGTTAAAGGCAGTGTAACTTCATAGCTGCTGCTGCTTCAAATGTCACAATGGTAACAATGCAATGGAGGGCCCTAATCTTTGGGTACAGTGAGATGGGGGTGAGGAAGACAACACATACAAACAAACAAACCTTTCTGAGCCAGGGACAACTTATCCTTTGTGACTGACAGATCTAAGGAATGAAAACCAATAGGTTGCTTTGTGACAGAGGTGGTAATTTGCGTCAACTGTTTTCCTGTTGTTGTAAAGAGAGAAACTTTTTAGGGTATGTCTACACTCGCATTAGCATTATGCATCGCAGATGCATCCCATGAAGTGAGCTGTAGCTAACGAAAGCTTACACTCAAATAAATTTCTTAGTCTCTAAGGTGCCACAAGTCCTCCTTTTATTAGCATTAGCAACTCTAGTGTTTTGTAGGAACCAAAGAACAGAATGGTTTGGTCGTAAAATGGCAGCACTGCTGACAGGAGCAATGCAGTGACCCAGAGTAGTGCATTTTAGAAATATCTCCTGAGCTCATGTGGTTTCATTCACACAGCTGGTTTTGTATGAATTTTATTATTGTGATCATGTGTTATCTCAGAGAAACATTTAAAAAGCTTTAAAGTGAAAGATACGAGGTTCTCAAAGCCAAAAAGGGAAAGGAAGTTGGGAGTATGTTAAAAATCTACAAAGGAAATTATTCTAATTTGACCACCTTTGGAAAAAAGTTGGTTGCAAAGTTTGATGATAGGAATTAAAGAGAAAAAATGAAGGCTGTGATGGGGAACAGGGTAGATACTGGAGCACAAACCATAGAGTGGAAGACTGGGGGTGGGGGTGGGGGAATCCACAATCAAACCTAGTGCTATAACAGCAAACGGACTGCAATGAATTAAGCAGGGAAAGGGAGTTGTACATTTCCCGATATAAATGCAGGTCTTAATTAGATTAGAGAAATCAGATGTGAGGCCTTCTTTGGGCATAGAAAAAAGAAAGATCAAAAGAAGGGACCTGAAAGGGAGCGAAATGGATGAATGAGAATGTGAAACAAGGAAGGTTAGATTTAAAAGAAAAGAGGTTACAGATACAGTAGAGGCAAAAGCCTATGAAGGCTGGTTTTGAAATAAAGCAGTGATCCTTTTCACTCTGTAGGATGCGAGCAGAGCAAGGAAAAGGTGAAACCAAGTTTGCAGTAAGAAAGGAGACCATAAAGATATTAAAGACCTCCTTGTCTCTATCCTTTTAAAGTTGTGGCACTAAGGGAGCTGTGAATTATTCACTCTCTGTACTTGGTGGTAGTTCTCGCCTCATTGTAAGCCAAGTGCCGAGTGACCAGATACTTTACCATGATGGGCATGATACAAATGCCTATAATAACTGAAGGCAATAACATTTCCAAACCTAATGAAGACAGTTTAGGAGAATTTATAAAACAGGTTAGTTGTGTAGTGGACACGTGACTTTCTTATTCAAAAATGATCAACAAGCAAATACAATTCTCCTCCATCACCAGTGGAACTGAATCTGTGTCAATGTAAGGTCACTGCACTGTTAGTTGGCTGACAAACCTAGCTGAAGAGCTGACTAGGGCTTTCAGCCAGTGGATGTGGAGCATGTCACAGAAATGACGCATTGGCTGGAACTTATCCATCAAAAGAGCCAATCAGTTTTATACAGTGCCTGTATAATTAGCTAATTCATAGAGAGGCAATTGTGCCATCTCTGAAGATGGTTGCTTGTCTGACCACGCGGATGGATGCATAGCTGTCCTGGCCACGGTTAAAGTTCTATATAACAGAGAAAAAGACTAGTCAATAGTCAGGTGCCAATTCATATCTAGATTCCTAGGAAGTCTGAGATTGCTCACAGTGAACATCCTGTTTGCCTTGGCTAGGAGTTTCTGGTAATTCTGTAAGAAATGAAGATAATCAGCCAGATCTTCAGCTGGTGTAAATCAGGATAGCTCCATCAATTAATAGATTGACACCAGCTAAGATCTGGCCCAGCGTTCCTGTACAATTGCACCAGAATCTGATCTCTTTTACACCTGTCTGAAAACTGGAGTAACTCATGGTTTTTCAAAAGCGTTATGCTGGGAATACAATGGTGTAATTATCACACTGTTCTTTAATGCTAATACTTGGTGCTCAGATTTTGTTAGTGGGTTACCATAAATAAAAATGATCTTGGCTGTAGTTCAATCCTCTAAACAATACCATGACAACTGTATGTGGCTCTGCCTGTCAGGTTCAAGCAAGGACAGAGCCATGCACACCATCACTGGCGCTGCAAATGAGGTAATGCGTTATCAGCAGGCAGGTCAGAGGCTGCATATATCAACTCTTATAGTGTACAGAGACTAAAAATAACTTTCTGTTTCAAGCACCCTTTTCCTGAAGAAGGAAATGCCCTTATTTTAACACCTTCCACCCCAAACATAACCAGGAAGGGCTTATCACAATTCCGATATCCTCCAAGAGTAGGTCTGGCTGGATTAGCGGATAAAGCATTCTCCTTTCACCCTAGGACCAGAAATCAAGTGTAATGTAAAGTCCTAAATTAAATGAATTTGGTAATCCTAGCTCAGTTCCCATCACTAAACTACCACTATATGTAATTTTGCATGTAAATCTCTCTCTGCTCAGGCATTTCTCACACCAACTCAGTCATGACCATTAACTAACTCTCATCCCTAAAGAAGCAGATATCTCCAGGTCAAGACCAGCAAAAGCATAAGCAACTTCACAGGGCAGCTGCCTGATTGACCTGAACTGTAGGTAGAGAGAGGAATTCTATTAGTTACTTTCATAAGCTTGAGCATTCACTCATATTTAAAATATGTAAATAAAGAGAGAGATCTTGAACAAACTATCGATCGTATTTACTATCGAGCATGGAAAAAACCCTCAGGATGGTAGGACTAGGTTCATTTTCAGCCTATAGTATATTCTGAGGTGTACATTTTGGGTAGGGTATAACTGGCGTTTTTGGTTTCACCATGTTTGAAAAAGCTGCATTGTACAGTGTGCAAAGATGGTGGGTCTGATTCTGAAGTCACCAACTCCAGTGTTGGTTAGCAGTGACTCCAGTGAAGTCTCTGTTCTCAGATTTATATTGGTGTAATTCCAGAGACAGACCCAGTTTCTCTAAGAATTCAGACAAAACCTGGGTGCCTAAAGCTAGGTATCCAAATCCACATTAAAGGCTGCTTTTATTTGGGTGCTTAATTTAAAACACCTGTGGGAGAGAAGTTTTACTTTTTGTACAGCTCTGAATAATTATGGTCCTGTATCTTTCAGTTCCCCATGCTGTTTCTACTTCTACTTTCCCGACTGTTCTCTTCTAGAGGTTTATGCTAATAAATTTACTGACCATTCTAATCACGTCTAATTAGGATGAGTGGAAGAGTTATGATTCTAGAGCACCACAGCAAAAGGCCAATCTAATCTTTTCCTAAAGATAATACTATTAGGACAATGCCGAATGAAGGGTAAGATAAAAAAATAAAAACAACCTTATTTATTTACTTTAAATCAAGTGCTATTTCAGCCACTTGCCTTGCTTATCAATATAGTATCTGACATAAAATGACGCAAGATGATTGCTTCAGTGCCAAAAGCACATTTTAAAACATGATTCAAGTTTACTTAAATATATAAAAAATAGCATGTATTCTGAAGACTAAAAAATTCAGTGCGTGTTAACACATTCACAAGGGACTGAATTCAGCCTTAGTGTAAGAGGAGCAATTTGGCCTGCTTAAGTCTGGATTTGGTCCATGACTAACTATATGGCAAAAAATTGTGCTGAACACAGTCCTCACCCCGACATACTGCACATCATGGCAGCAAGTCAACTTTATCTTTAATAGTAAGACTTCCTATCCCTCTCTCTCTTGAAACTACTCTCCCATCATCCTACTCAGCCAACTTTCTCTAATTTCGCTTTAAAAAGTTTACCCTGACAATTGCCACTTGGGTAAATAGCACATTGCAAATAGTCATTTTATTTTTCTATTCCTTTCAAAAGTTAAACGTAGGTGAATGTTATTCTTTGTAACATGTAATTGATGTGCACGAGCCAACTTTCCACTCAGAACAAAAACTGTATTCTTGGGAGACTGTTGAGTATTCTTGTTCATATCACTGGTTCCCTGAAGGGATGCGGATCGGGGGGAGGTGGGGAAGAGAAGCAACTTTTAAATTTTGGCTCACAAGAGTCATACAGATACATCTCGCTATTTGGCTCTATCAGATAAATGGTAATATGACAGCGCACGTTGCCAGAATAAGAGCACAGGCAAAATTTGAGAGGGCTGGGAGAAATAAACTGGTTTTGGCATTAAAGGATTTTTATCTCCTTAGATATGCATTACCAGAAGCCTTGATTCACTGAGTAGCATGCTTGGTTCCGTGCGTAACTCTTTACTTAATAAGGCTTCAAGTCAGCAAGATACCTAAAACACATGCTTTACTATAAGCATATGAATATCTAACTTAAAAAAAAAAAAACCCGATGGGACTATTCACATGCTTGCTGAATCAGAATCTAAGTGCTTAATCTGAAGCCGGCTGAAGTCAATGAGTCGTCCCATTAATTTCAATGGGCTTTGGGTCGGGCCCAAGAAAGCACCACATATTTTCTTAGTGTTTTAAGAGGATTGCTTTTCTTAATATTAAAAAAGAGGAGAGAGAGAGAGAGAGAGAGAGAGAGAGAGAGAGCGAGCGAGCGCGCGTGTCCTTTCATGCAGTTTCATCCTTTGTGAGAAATGTATACATGTCAACACACACTATTAAAATGCAACACCTGTAATTTAGAACATTGCTCACAGGAGATACACTCATGCTCCTCAAAGATGTCAAAAAATGTGTTGTGGTACAGTCCTTATGATGTCATAACTTCCCAGCTATCACTGCAGGCCATGGTTTTTGACACAAAAGGGAATCCTTTTCTGGAATACAGATCTTTGTGAACCCTCACAAAAGTCATTCTTTTAAATTTGCAAGAGGACCTCTGTCTTACAGCCTCTAGCGGCTACCAGCTTTAGTAAACATATCAAGGACTGTGTGTTCAATGTCAGTTCATATTTAAGGACTTGATAGTCACACTTTTCTCAAGCAATAAATATAAGGCTAAATCCTGCCTGCCTTGCTATGTAATTTCAATTAGGCTACTCACAGTTCTAAAAATTAGATTTTTTTAAAATAAATCTATTTTTATACCAGAAATGTGCACAAAGGATGAAATATACCCTATTCAGATGGTCAGCACAAGATTATGCACTTCAGTATCACTATCATAGCTTAATGAGACTTAAGTATTGGATAGGCCTTATGGTTAGTCCTCTGAACTGGGTTGAATGTCACTCACTATCAACTTGCTTTGAAAACTGCATTGGATTTATATTGCTTATTGTAAAGATGGAGTATAGAATGCCAGTAACGATATCATGGCACTTTTGGAACCAATCATGTAGTCCTTACTCACAAAAGACTCCCATAGACTAAGGTTGTTGAGAGCTATTTTTGTTAATTTTGCGGTGTTTATTTTACTTGTGTTGAATCAATGCTGGTTAGATGTGGAACCCTACAAGAGTTATTGCTTCTACCACCCTGTGCATCCATCGATAAGAATTCTGGACACTAGAATTGTGTCTATTAAAAATTTACTCTGCAACTTCTATACACACAATAAAAACAAAAAAACCCACATGCTTGTTATTCAATGGTAGCCTGGAAAATAAATGAGGCTATTCATTCTGCTTTCACTTTATTTCAATCAGATGTGCATATGGGACACACCATAATAGATTAAGTAGAAAGTTAAATAGGCTGTAAATTCTTACCTACACCCCCAGCCTTATTAAAGCCATGGATGTACCCCCTGAAAGTTGAGAAATTTGTTCAGATAAATCAATGTATCAGAATTATCAGATGCCAGAAAAATGTTAGCAGAAGAGAACATTCATGTCGCCATGTTCTTAAGATATTGTGATTGCCATTTAAATATCAGTATTTCCCAACAGCTATCATTTGTGCCTGTTGGACAACTGTTTTCACTTATCATGAGCAGGTACCGGAGACCCCAGTTATTTCCTATAATAACTATGGGTCGGATTGTGTGTTCCTTGTTCACATCGGCGATCAGTTAATCCCATACATGGTTCCATTGACTGCAGTGAGAACATATGTGGTTAGACATTCATAATATAGCCCCGTGAAAGGAACACTGATATCTCGGCTACCTATGGGAGATCAAAGTCAGTATTTGCCAGTAGTCATCACTCCACATTTACATTACTGCTTACGCTATTGTGAATGACCATCTATATTACAACAGGCAGCATGTCACTATTGCATACCATGCCAAATTTGTTTTTTTTAATCTCATGATCCTGCCATGTGTTTGATTCATCTACCTGTTGTATTTTTCCATAAAACCTATTTTAAACTCTTTGGGGGCAGGAATTGGTTTTTTACTACATGGTCGCACACCGCCTACCATAACTGAGCACCAGCTGAGATAGGGCCTCATTGTGCTAGGCATTGAACAAATGTATATTGAGAGATAAGTTCTTCAGAGTAGGGACTTCAAGTCTAAATTGACAAACAGACAGAGGCCAGGTGAGGAACCACAGGCACAGAGATGTGGCCACTTGCTCATGATCACAGTAGTTCAGTGGCACAGTCTGAAATAGAACCCAGTGGGCTATCCACTGGACCACATGGTCTCCCAGGACTCCTTATGACAGGATACTAGGGACCGATTTCTCCTGTTGAGCTTTGCCCTGTATGAAGTCTTCTTTCTTGAGAGTTGCCATGTAATTACCTAAAATAGCCTATAATACATCTACTCTGAGCACAGCTGGGAAAAGTTCCTTCATGCTATCAGTCATAGATAAAAATATTCCTGTTACAAAAACAGGCATGTTATATTGGGGCTGAGGGGAAGAAGAGACAAAATTATGTCAGTCTCATGGCAAGTTAACTAGTCCAGAAAATGTGCATGTTCTACTGAACACACTGAGCACTATAAGGATTTGGAGTTAGTTTCAATGATTTTTCCATATCAGCTGCATTTCTGAAGTATAAACAACTCTCTGGTTTGCTTCTTATTTATTTATTTGGTTGTCTTGGCAGAGGGATAATGTATAAACAAGAAAGGTGATGTCATTACTTCATGTGGCACTTGTTAAAAGTCATCTGCAAAACTGTGTGCAGCATTGCTCCCTGTACCACAGAAAGAATCTTAGTGAACTGATGAGGGATACATAAATTAAAGATATTTAATCTAAAACACTATTATAAATAGACAATGGAGTCAGGAGTCTGTAATAGTGTGTATGAAATAAAGCTACCAAGTAAAGTGATTAAAGCAAGGAATATAAGTGTGGCCAAGAAACACTCTGATTTGTCTCTGGAGACAGAAGTTGAGGATAATGATAAAACGGGAAGGTGGGATTCAGATCAGGCTCAAAAAGAAGAGGCATTTTGGGTCACACACGTTTTTCTTCTTCCTAACTTTTTTTTATGTTGTAACAGGAATCCATAAAAGAATCAGATATTGTCTTACAGAAATAACTAATTAAATGAGTGAATTTGAAGATGAGGAAATAGTCATATTAATCAGGTATCTCATAAGTGACAATGTGCTCAACACTGTATGAGACAGACTACAGCCAATCCATACTCTAAAGACTTTAAGTAAAGCAAGAGAAAGTGTTTTTAATGGGGAAAAGGGAAAATAAATACAAACAGGGCAAATGGGTGAGGTAGGCGTGGAGGGGACCCAATGGTTAAAACTCATAAGGGGTGGAGCAAAGCTGGTCTGCGAGCCTCTAGGAACCTTTATTTAGTGTAGGTCAGGACTTTTTGCAGATTAGACCTCAGCTCATGAGTTTTAACAAGATGCCTAGATTTTATGGAAGGGTATCTATTTCTTTTAATGGTTGTTGCTGGAACTTTGAGAGTCAGATTCATGTATTTCTTTTGGGATCTTAAAATTAAAGTACCTCTTTATATATCTATCTATCTATCTCACACACACATATACATACACACACACACAATGGACTTCTGATTCTTTCTTCCCTTCCTCTCATCATTCTTTCTAAGGATCTTTCATAGAACCCTGATTTCCTGCGCTACAACTGTAGTGCGACTGACACCCAACTTTTCAATCCGCTAGACAGCCAGAAAAGTTTGCTCACATCCAGATGAGGATGTAACTTTTCTGTGTGGTTTTGCACAAGAGAGTTTCCCCATCCACCCAAAAAAGACCTGCTGTTTCTACTGCAGTACTAAGTCATTAGTACTTTTCTTCATTTTTTATTTACTGGGACACTTAAAGAGAGTGAGACAGCTGTAAAAACTCAGCTACAATTTTTTTAAATTCTCGAAAAGGGAAGTCAAACCAGTAAGCACAACATATTAATATGAAAAATGGAATAAAGCACCAAGAGTGCGGGTATTTTTCTACACATAGAGGAAGGCAGGTGAGTTCATTCTGAATTTGCTTTTATTCTAGATGAAGAAAAACAAGAAAAAATGAAACCAAAGTCTCCTTGAGAGCGCAGTGTATATCCCCATGTAACAGGCTGCAACTACTTGGAGAATATGGTGGTTGCACTCTGTGTTTTGTGTTGTTTTTTTTCTTTAGATACGCAAAGGTGCAATAAAAGGACACAGGCACCACAGTTTCATAGCTACACATCTAAATGTTGGATCTGAAAACTCTAAGAGCTCATGGTGTCTGGATTATTCATTTATTTAGGTTCCAACCCATCTCTAATATAAGATCATTTAAAGTTGTCCATGTTTCCTGTAGATTTTTCAGGAAAACTTCCTAGTAGAACTAAGGTTCTTGTGGGTTTCTTTTCTAAACTATCTTTGCTTATCTCCTTTCACTTTTGGTGTAGTTTCAAGCAGCTCCTCAGTAAGCCACAAAAATGTTAACTATCCAATTCAGTGCAAGTGGGTCCCAGGTTAAATAAATAGTCTGCACAGGCATACTACCTTTCTTTTCCCTTCTATGTTAGTCCTGAATGCACTCACTTCACATAAATCAAGGGCATTTAAGTTGTTTAGTGAGGAGACCATGCACTGCAAAAAGTGTTGCTTTCATAGTGCTGTGTTTCTATAGTAACCATCTTATTAAAGCACAGCAGCCATCTGCTTTAAATATTAACTTCACAAGACCATCAGGACTGGCTTTAAAACAATATCACATGTTCATTAAATATTAAAACTAGAAACAAAGGGCTAGAAGAGAGAGCTTTCCTGTTCCTTGAATTTCCTCTGTAAAAAAAGCTGTTTGTTGCCTTTCAAAGTTAAACAATTTTAGACTTTGGTCCAAAGAATAGTTTAGATGACCATGCTAGGTCATGTCTCTAAAGCTTAAGCAGAATTTTTAGATGCTCACCAAATGAACGAAGAATTCAGTTAAATGAGTCATCCATTTGCATATATTTATTTGTAATAGTCAATTTTATGTACCATGTTTTCATAGTAGTAGTCTTCTGAATACTGAAGTGGAGAATGTTTTGGGAGCTGCACACACAGAGATACACTTCTCATGTACACGTGAAGTGCCATATTGAAGCAGAACAATTGTCCATTTAGTTCTGGTCTGCTACAGCACACATGCTTCAGTGAAAGGTATACAGTCCCACAGTAATGTACCTATCAAGTGAGCAATATCGTTTTCTTTCTGATTACTTCTAGAGTTCAGCTTATATCCTGAAGCATGAAAACCCCTATAACTTTTATCCTAGTTAGTGTAATGGCAGGGACAGTTCTTATTTCATACAACTGTCCGCTACTGTCACTACTTACATACTAAATGACTTGCCTCAGTAATATCCTGTGACAGCAAGTTCCTTGTGTGATTACACTAGTTTGTATTGATTTCCTTTTATCCAGTTGAAGTGTATTGCCTTTTAATTTTACCAAATGCCCTCTCTTTTTCTCATACCATACTATGGGAATGAGTAAATGCAAATGCCTGGCTGGCCATACCATACATACTTCTATCATACTATATCTACTCTTGTTCTTCTACATCATTCCTTCCCTCGTTTCTTTCATTGCCCTTTACTTGATCTTTTCTATTTCTGCTCTCGCCTTTGTGAAATCATGTGACCCAAACTTGTATACTGTATGCAAAGTGATGATGTACATGGCCTTCTAGGTTGCTCGGAACTCCATGGTAACAAGGGGGATAGAATTCAGATCCTCCTACTGCAGCAGGACAGGCCTGTGTCACTTGAGCTAAAGAACAGGAGGACTTGTGGCACCTTAGAGACTAACCAATTTATTTGAGCATAAGCTTTCGTGAGCTACAGCTCACTTCATCGGATCATGCATCCGATGAAGTGAGCTGTAGCTCACACAAGCTTATGCTGAAATAAATTGGATAGTCTCTAAGGTGCCACATGTCCTCCTTTTCTTTTTGCGAATACAGACTAACAAGGCTGCTACTCTGAAACCTGTCATTGAGCTAAAGAAAAATCTTTTAGTAGTATATGTCCATTGGCAGTGTCAAGCAGTTCTAATTCCATCCAGTAGAGGTCAATGATACATATAGACAGCTCAATACATTAATACAGTGATAATTTCAGTATTGTACTCTAACCTCTGCTTAATTCAGCCTCACATCTTTGAGGTTTTTTTTTTTTTTTGATCATTGCTAAAAATTGAGCAAGATGCTTTCATTTAACTGTCTGAAATAGTGTCTAGATCTTTTTCCTTGAGAGGTTATTTTTTATTATATATTGAGTGCCAACAGTGTGCTCAGCCTCACACAGACTTAAATACATGGTCCTTTTCCCAAGGAGTTTACAGTCTAGTTTTATTCTCAGACAAAAAAAGATTACAACAAACTCAGAACTCAGCATTTCTCGTACTTCAAAGTTTCATCCAATATACGCTTCTTTGTACTTGTCAACATTGACTTAATCTGTTCTCATGCAATCTGATGTTTTCTTAGGTGCTTCTGGAGTTTCTTGTACTCCTAACCTAAATATTGTGTCTCATCAGCAGATCTTGCCACCTCACTCAGTAATCACACCATCTTCCTCGTTATTGGCCCTAGCACTGATGCATGGGGAATACTTACTATTCACATCTTCCTGTGGGAACTCTTCCAAGGTAGGTTCTAATCAAATTTGTGGTTTCTTAGGTCACAGGCCTTGAAGTTCAAAAAGATCCTGGTTTAATCAGACCCTGTTTTCCCATGGTCAAATCTTCATGCAAATACATAGGCAATGTTCAGGTTGGGTTGGTTGGTACACTTTTGTATCGATTCTTGCGGGATTTGCAGGATTGTGGCATCCTTCTCTTCAGTGACAGTCAAACTACTACAAGAAAAACCCATCAAAAATTTAGTGTTGCCCAGAACACTGGGCCTGATCTACAGCTGTCTGACATCTATAGAAGTATTTTTCCATATATTTAAATTGGCTCTCTGTCAGGCTCATTGCATAATTTCTCCTTTGTTCTGTCCACTGAAAGAGGAAATAGGTTGTATATGTGGTAGGAAACCATGTTCCGTTTAGGGAACAATAGGTAAAGGAGACCCAAGAGCAACATGGAGAAGTAGATGCTCTCCACCAGATTCATGGAGGGCTTCTTTTTGTGAATCACTAAGATCCACAGGTTTTAGTGGACATACCTCATACCACATCCACAAGGCCATAACTCCTGTCCCTCAAGGGTAGAATTCAGTGGAAAATCCATAAGATAAATAAGTCTCTCTCAAGTCTGATTCACCTCTCTGTGGGATTTTAATCTGATCTTGTGGGAGGTTATGATATGTGTGTCCCCTCTACTGGCATGCTCCAAAAATCAACTGTTCCTAGATGTAATTATTTATTGTGTTAAGAAATGCTTTCTCCAAGTCATGTGACTATCAACCAGCAGATTTTCTACACTAACAGAAATTAGAGGAGGGTTCCAAGTCTTCTCTCAGATACCTGGGTGCAACTCATTCACTTCAGCAGGAACTGTGCCAATGTATCTGAGGACATAATTGGACTTCAGGTGTGACTTTTGCTAAACTTGTTAGACAGGATTTCCTTTACCCTTTTTATCTAGATGACAAACCCATGACAGAGTCTGCATTTTGAGATATTCATCTAAACTGACACAATATCATTACTTACTTTTTACCACGCAAAACTAATCTCACCCCACTCTCTCTCCCACCCCTCTCACCTCCAGTGCAAAGAAGTTAATTTTCATCAGCAGTAACAGCTCTTTGATTACACCTGCTTTATGGAGCAACTTAAAGATATTCTTTTACAATGAAAATTACTATGAGAAAAATGTCACCAGATAAGTTTCTGGTGTCATCAGAATCTGTTTTTAAAAAACACTAAGTTAAATATGCACTACAGATATGTTAATTACAGTCTGCATGTTCACCTCACCTCCACCTATGTGGATCTAATAAGTTAAGTGTGAACTTCCACTGCAAACAAAATACTGTGGGTGTCATTAACACTAATAATGAGTAAAAGGCAACTTTTTGTTTCATATAAACAAGCCTTGAGTCTTTTGGTTTCTGAGCATTTTCAAAATGCTTTCAGCTTTTCTTGAAAAATGTTCCAGTATTACTCTTGATGAGAATTTTAGTGCAGGATGTGCACAGTAAAAACCTACTGTTATATTTAAGAGAGGTTTTTAATACCAGCACCTTACTTTGCCTTCCATCCTTTTTGACTATTACTGCAGAGATTCACAATAAAGTTTAAGTGCTGTGCAATTGGTTCGACATGCAGAGTGACCATGAGGAGTTCTTTAAATGGGTAGATAGGAGTTATCCATTTTCAATAGTGCTGTTTTTTAAAAGAGCTACTAATTTCTAGGTCTCCTAGATACAGTGTAAAGAACACTTACAACACCAATCAGTAAGAAGACATCAATAATTAGGGCCCTACCAAATTCACAGCTGTGAAAAACAGGTCATGGACCATGAATTCTGATCTCCCCCGTGAAACCTGGTCTTACCTATGAAATCTGGCTAGTGTAGGGGAGGGGCAGGGCTGGGGATTCTTACTGTGCACCTGTCTCCAGATGCTAGTCTCAGCTGGGCTGGGGAAGGAAAGGACTTCCTGCTCCTGGGCTGGATCTGACCCATCTCAGGGGACCTCCCCCGGCTGCAGGTAGCTCGGCAGCTGCTGGTTGGGAGCCCGGCTCTGAAGACAGTGCCGCCACCAGCAGCAGCGCAGAACTAAGGGTGGCAATACTGCGAGCCCCCCTACAAAAGCCTTGTGACCCCCCTTCCCCCTGAGAACCCCCTTTTTGATGGGAACCCCCATGTTTACAGTACTATGAAAGTTCAGATTCAAATATCTGAAACCATGGAATTTACCATTTTTAAAATCCTATGGCAATGGAATTGACCAAAATGGACAGTGAATTTGGTAGGGCCCTATCAGTAATCAATGCAAATGCCTTTGTTCTCACATGCTGAATACAATTTAAAATTAGCCAAATGAAGAGGCTGTGTGCATCCAGTGTCAAGTCAGGGCCTAGGATACAGAGCATTTCTCCTCCTGCTGTAGTTATCTGATAACTATTTGGTAGCCCATATGAAATGAATTCGTGGTTAGTTCAGAACTGGCATGTGTCTACATAAAAAATTACCATAGCTGATACAGGATAAGCTTTTGTGAGCTTATGCTCAAATAAATTGGTTAGTCTCTAAGGTGCCACAAGTCCTCCTTTTCTTTTTGTGGATACAGACTAACACGGCTGCTACTCTGAAACATAGCTGATACGGATACTAGCAGACGCAGCAGAGGTGCCAAGGACTGAACACGCATGGAAGTGAGGTATTGAAAATGAATGGGGAAAACATATGGAAAATGAACTACCACCATACTTATAAATGGTTCCTCCAGTAGTGAGTTGGAGGTATATTGACAGCGTGATGTGGGAAAGATTGTACTGAATCTTGAGGAATTTATTCTCTAGGGCTTTCAGTCTGGCACCTCTGTAAATATTAATGTCCTTTTAGAGATAAAGGGTTAATAAAAAATATATATACAGCATAACATGTAACTCTTAAAGTAAACAGATTTAGTTATAACTTCCTCCTAGATCCTCAATTTATTTTTAAAATACATACATATTAATCTACACTTGTAGAATGATTTATGCCTAATCAAACCCTTACAATAATCATGCAGTTTGTTATTCTAGATGATAGTAACACCCAACCACTCTGGACTATGTAAATTCAAAATGGAGAAGGAGAATTATTATTAAATACCATAATGACATTAACTTGAGTCATGTAGTGTAGGAACCATGTAAAAACGTGTGAGCCATTCTATATTTGATATATTTTTATGACTAAGCAGAAGAGGAAACAAGTAATCTTTGCTACTTTGGGGGAAGAAAGTCCTTCATCAAATAATTGGTTTTTACAAATTGTTTCATTACAAAACTGAAAACAGGAAGTGGTTTATTAAAGGGCCTGGATTGTTTTCAGTTAATTTAGCAGCATTTTCAGGAAAGGCCTGTCCATCTCTGGCAACCAGTCACATTTATGGTTCTCTTTTCAAGATACAAAATAGCATCTTCTCTTAAATGATTTTTTTTTTCCTAGATCCTCCAACCCATCAGTGAAATCTATGTCAAAAGTTAATTTTCTGATGGGTTGCTTGCAGTTTCTAGTGAACTGCTAATTTCTAGCAAGACTATTGCCTTCATGGAACTTAAACAGTTTTTTAAAAAGTTTGGCATATTTAACGTACCAAAATATCAGTGAACTTTCATTGCAACAGAATATGGAGCATGCAGTACATTAATTCTGATTCTTGGTTTGTTCCATGGGGCAACATGACTATGCAGCACCCTTTTTCCAAGCTTCTTGGTGAACTTACAATTGAGTCTTTAAGCAGTATTCCTATTCTGCACACCCAGGTACGTTACTTCAGAATACTGAGTCTTTTCATCTTTCCACAACTGAATTTTAAAGCAGGAAGTTTTCTACAAAACATGCACAAAATGTCTGAGGAAATGTTTTAATAAGGAATAAAAAGGAACTGGGAGACTGGGGTCACAAGATCACAGTGTTCATTTTTTTTTAATGCAGTGAGAGTGTGACAGTAGCTTTACATTGCTTTGTGTCTTTTAAAAATATTTTCTGAGTTAGTTTGGTTAAGAAACAAAATTACGATGCTTAAGAACACAGTCACTTTTATCCCTGCTTTGCTAAAACACTTACTGCTATTTTAAATCTGCAGTGGAAAATTCTCTTCTGATGGCAGTGATGTTTCCAAACAACTCAGAAGTAAAATTATCTGCTCGAACATCCAAAGTGTTTTCCAGTTTATGTTTTGTACAAGCGTCTCAATATTCTCTACAGCACTCACAATGCAGGTCACCATAGCTTGCGAGATACGACACTTGCCGGCTGTTTCATAACAGACCTTATGAATTCTGGGATCATGTTTGTAAACACTGTAACCATGTGCGCGTGGCCACGTGGCGAGTCATCAGAATGACCTGGAACTCCTACTTGAGAGGTAAACCCTGGCGCCAATACTAATGTAACTAAGCCAACTAACTCTCTTTAGCTCTCTCTTCAGTGTACTCCCATTGCAGCCGCGTGAAGCAGAGCAGGAGGTTATTTGAAGGGGAAAGTGAATTTTTTGCTTGCATACAGCACACGTGAATGTATGTTACATTTGTTTGCATCAAGACAGGCCCCCTCCTCAGATGTAAACAAATTAACAGTGCCGAGTATTTCATTATTTTCCTTGAAAACCTAAGAAATACTTATTTCTGCTCCCAGAAAGAGAATGAAACTTTAAGCTTGTCAGTCCCTGTAACACAGCCCTTTGAAAAAACAAAATACCCTCCCCACATACACTACCCCAAATCCCCCAACATTCATGATTTTCAAAGGGCGTGTAGCCAAAGTTTCCAAGTCAACTTTGGACACAGATACCAAGTCTGTAGTATATTGCTGGATCTATGCTGTTGAAATTAAGACCACAGTTCAGGAGTTTGAGGAAGTAGCCTCTAAATTATTTCTGTTTATCAGCAGAAGTTGCAAGAAGCTATAGATATGGCCAGTACAAATAAAAGTCACAAGTCTTTCATTTCCTCTTAACACAGGATTAGCAATTACAGCCACCCAAAGAAAGTTTCTTGGGCCCTAACCATGTGTTCCAATAAATACCACAGGAAAAGGGTGGGGGGGGGGGGAAGAGGGAATAAGCAGTGTCCCTGCCCATCTATAGTGATTCTGTTTCAAGTGTAGCTGTGAATCTCATTTTCTGTTGAGAAAAGGACAAAAAGAGTTAAACTGTTACCAATCCCTGCTGAGTTTGTACTTCTCAGGCCATTTAAGCTTCTGTGGATGGGAGGGGAAGGAAGAAAGACAAATAAATCACACCCCAAACCAAAACAAGGGGGAAAAAAAAGGATAAAAAATGTGATTTTTTTTTTATTTTCCTGAGTAGTTATATCTTGTTATCTTAATGCAAGGTACAGTAGATAAATGAGTGCTTGAACTGTGAACTCCTAAGGAGAGCTGCAAAAAGTCAATACAATTTTAGCTGAGTGACTGGGAATAAGAGTGCTGTGTCTTTTCTGCTTAGGCTACAGGAGGCAATTTAATCCAGTGACACACAGCTATTTAAACCTCTTGTGTGCTATTTTCCAATGGCCTGCTAAAATAAACCAAGATGATGGCATTTCTCTCCTAGCAATAATGGGACTGTGGCATCAAATGTTAGCGGCTCCAAACTATTTACATTTTGCTGAGGCTCATCACTTGAACCTGAATAGAAAACGCTCCCCAGTTTGCTACTTAAATGGAAATGAAAAAAAGTATCCATTGGTTTTAGAATGTTTTTGAAATCTTGCCAAATCATAAATGTTCCTGGAATTCCTAGTAGCCTTTGTGGCAAGCAGAAAAGAAATTTACTCTCTATCTTACGCAAGTTCAACTAGCATTGTCCAGCTCCAGTTCTTTGTCAAGCAAGAAAGCTTCTATCTTTAGTTCACCACAGACAACCTCGTTCTAAGCTCTAGTGCTGAATATTGCTTAATCGTAACACAAGGGAGATTAAAACAGAATTTGTTCGTGAACTACCCTGACCAGTCAGCCCTGTAATTTGCAATGGTGGCTATTAGTAATTGGAAACCTGCACTGGAAATATGGATTTTGGGAATCTCCGCTAACACAGCTGACGCTTGAAATATTGCACCCTCTGGACTGTTACATAACAGCCCTGGGAATTCTGGGACCATGTTTGTAAACAGTGCAGCCATGTGCGCGCAACCCACGTGGTGACGCGAGTCTCACTGGATCTGAAAACTCTTAATGAGAAGAAATGGTGTGGAAGCAAGGGAGAGAAAAGTCTAAGTGTGTTTCTCTCAATCTCTTTCCAAAGGTGTTTACAGCAGCACTGGATCCCTAAATATGACCAAAAAAAAAAAATTTCTTTATAGTCTAGTGACCATTTCCTTGGACCGCATTTGTAGGAATAGCTATATGAAACTCAGTCTCTATATGAAAATTGTTTAAATCCTAAAGAAACAGGATGCATTTTTATTTTGCTTTAGAATACATTTCAAGATTAATTATAATATACCATAATTCCTGGTACAGCCTCGCGTAAATGCACTGCAAACTGAACTTTACAGATTAGATTAGCCAAGATTTCACAGAGCAGGGATATTCCCAAATAAAAACTAAAGAAAGAGCTGAGTATCAATGTGAAAGATCAGTGAATGAAGAGAGAGAGAAATTTACCCTGTGTGATTCAGGTTTCAGAAATAACAGATGACATTTAAAGGCCATTAGTGCTTTTAGGATTATGTTACAGACCCCTCCTCTCACTGCTAACCACATCTGTGTACGCTACCTCCTGCAACAGGGAATATTTTTGACAACAAATGGAACTTGCTCTTTTGATGAGCTCAACTGCTATGTATGACATTTGTGTGAGGGTTCATGAGTTCCACTTGGCCTTAAAATTGATAAGCCAAGTTATAATGACATGCACATGGTAGCTTTGAGCAAATTCATGGGAACAGTTTGCAGACTGTGGGAGATCTCATCTTGATAGGAGGATTTAGGGCACTAAAGGTTAATGGAATTATTGGAGTACCTTGCTCATTGAGCTGACACTATACACCCCTCTTCCATACACTGCAATTAGCTGACACAACATGCTATTTTAAACTCAAATGAGCTCATAGTGAGAGCTTTTTTTGTTAGAGGTGTGCAGAAGTACTGGCATTGGCAGTGAAATTGTGATTGTTTCCTTTCCTCTCCATCCCCCCTCCCCCAACCATTATCCCCATTTCACCTGAAGGGGTTGTTTTACCTATTTTGCTATCAAAGTAATAGTGATCAGCAACCCCTCCTCCAAATGAAAAACTATAGTAAAATACAACTTGCATCATTTTGTTTGAGTGGTGCCAGCTGAAAACCACAGAACAACTCCACCAAAGGAGGTTGTACTCGTTCATGGACAGAAAACACGAATAAAAATTTGCCTTAGAAATAAGTGAAAAGCCATTTGCTTCTGCTTCTAGTTTCCATTTCCTAACATTGCTACTTCTGTTATCTCAGTAAGAGCAGCCAGTTATCTGTTAAAGTCTGCTTGGACAGGAAAGAGGGTTAAGGCTCTGGGACTCAGGGTTCTGTTCCACCTCTGCCACAAACTTCCTGTGTGTACTTGGGTAAGCCATTTAGGGTTTGATCCAAAGATTACTGAAGTGAATGGAAAGACTCCCACTGGCTTCAGTGCTGCTTTGCATCAGCGCCTTAATATATCTGTACCTTGGGTCCCAACCATTGCCTATAAATTGTATCTCTTCCTCCCACCTTTTGTCTGTCTTGTCGATTCATAATGTTAGCATTTTAAGGCAGAAACTTTCTTTTGTAATGTTGGTTGGGATTTCTATGCCTTCTGTATTACAAACATCAAGTAATTTTAGTTTGTTTTGAAAATTATTCAAGAAAGGGATTGTCTGAGTCTCCCCCTGTAGCAATGCTTCTGTTGTTGAGTTCTGAAAGCAAGCTACTACTACTCTTATCATTTTTCACTGTCACTGCCTTACTTTTTGACAATCTACTTTGCTGCAGTAAGTGGGACAGGGGCTGCCTTATTTTATGTTTGTAAGGCTCTGGGCACAAGGGGACCCTGGTCTTGATCAAAGCCCAAGGTGCTACTAGAATACAAATGATAGTCATTCACTATCCATTCTGCTTCTATTTAAGAACACCAGGACTGCCACTACCAAATTAGACCAGTGATCCATCTAGTCCAATATCTGGTGTCTGACCGTTTTAGTATTCCATACCAGATGCTCCAGAGGGAGATTAAAAAAAAAATCTGAAAAAACAATTGCAGTAGATAGTTATAGACCAACCTGTCCACAGGGAAAGTTTCTTCCCAATCCCCATTAGCTACAGGGTTTATTTTTAAAGGGAAATCATTAACCTGAAATCTAGTCAAATTTTTAGAAGTATTACAAGTAGTTTCGGCTACTACACCTGCCCCTGAGTCCTTCTGCCCATTTTTTATGGTTTAACAGCTACATTTCCCCCCCTTTTTTAACCAAAAACAAAACAACATTTTTTTCTCCCACCCTGCCCCCATTTCTGAAGAATGTAAGAAGCTGACTAAATAATGCCTCAATTCTCCAAGCTGCTGTGTGCGCACAGGCTCTTTTGTCCCTGTGGAGCCTCTCTGAAGCCAATGGGGTTCTATGTAAGCAGCATGGTTTGTGAGCACAGAGTAATTTTCAGGATCACAGCCTGACTATACAGAGGAGACAGCAGAACTGCCAAAGAGTGCTGTCAAATACAAAAATACACTTTTTTCCTCTAATCTCTTTCAGTTACAGTTCTCAGATGTGACTTGTAGCAATCACAGGCAGACAAGATTCAGAAAGAAGTGTGGTTAAGTCGAAGGTGTCCCTTCCCATTATATGGGCATCACTAGGTGCTATTGATGATTTGCTCTTCTTTCTCATTCCCTCCCCCCCTCCAAAATCTTCCTTACTATGACCAAGGTGATATGCAAATAAGAAGGGCACAACTTTTTTTTTTTTTTTTTAACTTTTTAAGGATGTATGGTGGCCTGCAAAGAGTTTTATTTTATTCACTCCATTGATATTCCTAAAGAGGAGAAATGCAAGTCTGATCTTTCCTATTTTTGGTGGCTGACCTCCTGGATGTCTCAGACGAAGTTGCACACGTCAACTTAATGGGCAGAGTGCTGAACATTTAACAAAGACTTCCTTTTCCCAAAATGTCTTAGTCATACAAGTTAAATAGGTGTTAAAAAACAGCCTAATTTATAATCCCTTTCCCTCTCAATTATTCAGCTTTCACTTTCTTGACTTTCATGATGTTGTCATTTCAATAACTCCATTAGCTTTCTGGACAGAAAAGATCTGAATTTCTGATGTTTTTAAAAAACGCAAGAAAAAACAAAACAAAAAACTTAGTTAATTTAAAGCAACATTTTTCAGGTCTTCTTTAATATACTAATAAGGACCAAGGGAAAGGCAGAGTCCAATTTATTTTTATCTTTTGCAGGTTCCCTTTCAAGAGTGGCAGTGCATTTGCTCTAAATTCTGCATGTATTTTAAAACTTCCAGGCTGTCACAATTCTGTGACTTTCGGGGGCGGGGGAGCAACTTCTGGTTTTAGTGCAACAACAGAACATTTTCCTCACAGTAGTCGTTGCCACACAAAGGGAAGTAAAGCAATTTTTACACAAGAAGAAATATGCAGTCACTCTTTTATTTTTGCTTACATAACAGCTGGAAGAGTGGTGTGTGCTCTGGCAAGTATAAAAATGGTATAACTTCAAAGTATGAGACTTCAAACAAAAATGAAAGGGTACCGAAAGAACACACAGATTAAACAAAGATTAAAAAAAAAAAAAATGAGCAGGAGCAAGAAAGTGGGGTTTGATCCAGGAGTAGTTGCTACCTCTAGTGCTAATTAGAGAAAGAACACCAGTAATAATGGAACTGGATAAGGCCTTAAAATCAAGGGCAGTGCCCTCTAATATCAAGATCAGGCCCAGTATTAACACGGTGTACTCTTTTTTTTGCCTCTCTCTGCACCGGTGGCCCAAGAGGAAGAATAAAAAGGCAATGCAATCTCAGAAGAGCCATTTTCTAACACCTGCCCTTCTCCATAACCTTTACTCCTCTCTTCCTTACTTTTATACTCAGCTGCTGTGAAACTAATCTTGGCTCAAGGAAAAACTCCAAAAAGAAAACAAGACAAGTCCCTCTTCACACATTGTGAAGAGTCTGAATGAAATAGAACCAGAAGTTGGATGCTATACAGACAACTGCACCAAGGAAATGAAGTGATAGATCAAAAAGAACCTGTCAGTATGCAATGGTAAAGCACAACCACTGTAATTAAATTAATGCAAGATGGAAGCAACATGAAACAAATGAGGACATGTCACCAAATAGCATCAGAAATGCATATAACATGGCACATGGATTATTATACAGAGTCTGTTTTATGACAGCAATACCCAGACTCATCTGGATGAAATCAAAATATGCAGAAGGATCCTGCTGTAGATTCAAGCATCAATTGCTTTCCTGGCCACAAGAAAATAAGCACGTACTCTGGATTCATTTCCCAAAGCATGTGATATGCACTGCCGCTCCCCAAGTACTTGCCTGTGGAAAGTGGTTGTAAGGGCTTTAGAATTTTATCAAACAGCAAAGACTAAAGCCCTGCTTTAAGCTGGAGGTAATGTTTTCAGGATGAATAATACTTTAGGAACCTCAGCCAAAAAGGTCTAACAATACGCATGGTGTAGCCAAAAGGCCTCTCTCTACTCTTCCTTATACCATAACCTGTTTGGCAACTTTTTGTCAAATTCACAATGAAGTATGAACTAAATTGTCAGTTGGGGTGCTTCCAACAGATTTATTTTCATCTGCTCTTCAGGTAACCAGCCTGGCAAATCAACAAAATAATGACCATCTCCTTTGACACAGATTGAAGGCATTGTTCCTTTGGTTGAGCAAACAGGGAGATGTCTACAGAGCTTCTTATGCTTTATTGAGAACTGAAACTTGCCTTACAGTGGTATTTGCTTTCGCAACAATAACGCCTCTGTGTGTGTCAACATGTCTCATTAAGTAATAACTCCTTCCAAAAAATTGATTTTATTTATAAAGTTGGTATGATTGAGGATTTCATTTTTGTTCGGTAAAGATGGGATTGTTCCAGTATTCAGAGGCAATGAGTCATTCCAAATTAAGGAAGAAAATATAATTTACTGTGGGATCACTGTATTGTTAAAAGCAGCTTGTGGTGAAAGCTTTTGGTGATGGAATCTTCAAAGAAGAGGGGGAAAAAGGTAGCCTCAAATCAAACACCTTTACAACAAACCCTCCTGAATCTAAATATCAGTCAACCCCAAGCAAGTGTGCTTGTAAAGCATGAATGCCATCGGACAAGGGGGCGGGAAGCATTATTGGACAAAGTCTCTAATGTAAAAGAAAATGCAGAAAGTTCAGCCAAAACCAACCTATTGCATTCCCCCCCCCCGAGATCCCAAAGTTCACAATCATTATTTCCCTGTGAGCAGCAAGGACGTTCCCTCTGGTCTGTACTCACTGACTATGCCAAGGCAGTTACTAGGAATTCTGGGATAGTGTTTGTAAACACTATAACCACGTGCATGCAACCACATGGAGAGTCCTCATTCTGATCTTAAACATGTACCCACCTGGTAAGTCGTTGCATCAGTGTTACTGCACTGAAGCCAAATCAGTATCCATTATTCTACTTATGGTGTCTCATGCCAAACCATTTGGAAGACGGACAGAACTCTGAGTTCTTAAGCATTATAAGGGGACAAGTCATTTTAATCTTAAGAACCAAAATGTAATAGTAAGTATAGTGTGTTTCATGTGCACAGTAAAGAATACATAGGCAAGGTTGCGGTAATTATCCTACTCTTACATGCCAATGAAAAATTCATGTTTAAACTTGAAGAGTCCTCTGGGATGTTTCTCTGGTGAAGCACAAGTTTTCAAGGTCTCATGCTAGTTTCTAAAATGATGCAAGCTTAGTAGTGATATTATACAAGAAAGATACTTTTTCTTATAATTAGATTACATCAACTTAGTTATTTAGAAAACTTGAAGATGGCTGACCTGCATGTGTGGGAAAACTGTCTTGGTGAGCTCCTTATTAAAGCCCACTTTGTAAAGTTATCTAACACACTCATCTCCTCACTTTTTTTTTTACCTCACACAAGAAGAGCACAGAATACTCTTCCCATGCACAGTAGACTTTTTGTAAACTCAGCCTCACTAGCTCACTCTTTTAGCTAGGCACCTTTGAAGCGCCCACCCAAACCCGAAGTGTCGTTCTCACTGCCCTAATGTGCAAAATATGCTTTGATAGTAAAAATCCAGAACGATTTTCCAGTAAGTAGAGGTGTAAGACACTGCAGTTGAGAACTGGGAAAGCATTGATTTATATCTCATCATGGAAATTTTACTCATCGCTTTGCTCTTAAACCAAGGTCTACGAAGTAAGTACGCCTTCCATGCATTACATTTCTACGGTATCAGTATATGGAGGTGCCTTCTTAAAGCACATACTAATACACTTCTGAAAACTTTGAAATACCGTTTAAGGTACTTAATTTTAATTTCCTGCTAAACCTGAGCATATGACAGGCCTGCTACATTGCACACGGCAATGGAAATGAAATCATTTTTCTTTATATGTAAGATCAAGCTGAAGGCCCAATCCTGCAAACCATTACTCGTGTCTGGACTTTGCTGGGACTTCTGGCATGAGTAAAAACTATCGCATTAGGGAAGGTGGGCAGGACTGGGCCTTGCCACAAACCGCTACAACACAGCATCTGAATCTTTAACTCCGAATTTACATCCCTCTAGAACACTTTTCAAAAAGGCCCTGAAGTCTGCTTGGATTGATAAGGTTTTGGAAAATGCATGGAAAGAAGTATGTGCCAGACTTTGAAAGGAACAAATCTAGATGTTGCCTCAGAAGAGCCAAGTCTATGTTAAAGAATTGTATGTTAAAGGGGGCTTTAAAGCATCACACTTAAGTGCATTTTAACAGTTTAAAGTTTAACATTTTTCATTATGAGTGATTGGTTAGGTTTTCTTCGTCTTTTAAATCAGTGCAGTTTTTAAAATGTGAGCCAAACTAAGCATCTCTTCTCTTCCACCTTTAAAAACTGAGTTCAGGTTATTTGGAAGGTCTTGAAACAAATCAAAACTTTAAGAAACTTTTATTTCCTCTCCCCTCCTTCACTTGCCTACCCTCACACCACAAGACACGTCTAATCTTTTGAAACTGAACAACCCTTTATTTCCAGTCAGCAGGTCATTGATTACCCTTGGGATTAGCCCAGTTGATATTTCAAGTTCATATTCTCGTTACTTGACCTCAGATGTCTGTATGCATTGAGCAATTCCCTGGGACTATGGTAACTGACTTAAAGTCATTTTTCTGATATCCAATCTCTTACCCCATCTCCACCCACATGGGCCACTGAGAAGACCATTACTCGTGGTACTTTCTAGTTCTAGTTCTTTGTGTGTCCAGTATACTGGGCAAGTTAAATATGCACTCACTGATAATCTGAAAAACATACTAAATCAAGCCATGATAGTTTGTTCAGTTCTCACCAAACATTCAGTATATCAAAGGACATTTCTTCCAGAAGCAAGTTAAATGGATAGATGGGTGTTTGCTGAGTTCAGGATCAGAATAATGCTGAAAATGATTGATGCAGATAATTCCTATTTGGCTGACAGCCATGATGCAGTCACATGCTTTATCTCTGGTTCAGACTACAGTCTTTTATTTCCCTTCCCCTTTTGAATCATAGTACATCCCACTCCATCTCAGAATCAGCGGATCAAGCACACAGCCTTTCTAAATGATGTCACTGATCGCTGGCAGAGTGCCTTGACAACAAACTGGAGAGCTGGACTACGTAAATACTGTATATTATTTGGCGAAATCGCTCGTGGTTGTGTTCTGCAGCACAGTTTCCAAGATAACCACCAACTTTACTTGAAACTTGGCAACTTTATTCTACCACTTGAGGGTTCCAATTGTAAATCTGGCTTGCAAGAAGTTTCGCTGCTGCTGGCTTTACTGTACTACCACACTTAAAGCTACTGTGTGGCAGTCAAATAATAGCGGAAGAGGGTTAGCTTGATAAGCCAGAATTTGAGCTCATCCAAAGTTTCAGCTTGAAAAAAATACGTGCTTTAATGAGAGATCCTCTTTGCTTTTGTAAAAACAAAAAAGTATACCACTTAGCATTTAACTGAACAAATTATTTAAAGTGACTATTTAGGCACTCTATTAGAAAACCACTGCACTGCCTTTTAAACAAAAATCATTTCGAAGAAATCAAACATGAAACTTTCCTCACAGCTCCCAGAACGTTTTGGTAATGTTAGCACTACCAGTAAAACATGCATTGAAAATCTGAGCACATTTATTTTGAAACATGCTTTGTTTTTAGGACCACTTAGATGTCACTAATATTTGTAAATGATCAGGTAGGGGGATAAGTCCCAGGAGTGCAAGGAGCTGTAGTATGTCTTACGACGACTGCTCAGATTAAGTGAAAATGGCCCCTTCTGGTTGTGGCGGCTAAAAATTCCAGCTCTGCAGGTAGGAGAGTAATTCTGAAAGTGCCCTGAGTCATCACACTGAAACCAGACATTTATGGCCACCTATTTCTGTTACCTAATGCAGTACCAGTGACAACGACAGATCTTGGAAATCTGTCCGTCATAACAGTGCCTCGGAAGGCACACGTTCCTTGTTCTTTAAACAATGTTGACATGCCAAAGTCTAGGACCATGCGCACTATATCAAAACAATATCAGTTCCCCTGGCTCTTGGCCAGGAACCAATAAAATGCCAAAGTCCTAGTTCAAAAATCTTACTACTAACAACAATTTGGCAGATTTATTAATCTACGTAACAAAAATGCCTCCCTTCCCTCCCACCTCTTCTTGCCAATATTTATTAATGGTTAGTTCAGTATGTGAAAGCTTCTAAAATGGGAAACACACACAACTAATCTCAGAGGTCCTTGGAACCATTGAGCTAATTCTGAGGAACTCTTCTCCAACCAAATTGTTTTCCACTGAAAGATTGTTCACATACAACAAAGAACAAGAAAATAGAGAACTAATTCAACAAACTAGTCATTGAATTTCCCCCAGGCCTAGCTGCTGGATTTAAACTTTTCTATGGATTTCTCTGACAGGATTTCTTTGGTACTACACTATATTTCCTCGTTTCAGAGTAGCAGCCGTGTTAGTCTGTATTCGCAAAAAGAAAAGTACTTGTGGCACCTTAGAGACTAACCAATTTTTCCTGAGCAACTAAGGAAGTGTGTCAATGTATTGCCCATTGGAGAACTATTTGGCTCCAAATACTTACCTTTTACTTGTTCTACAGGAAAGCAACAGTGCAAACAACAGCATAAACTATATGATACACATAAATAGTACCTGTATGTAGCTTTTGCGTATATAGTGGACTAAACGAAATAACGGGAAAAGCTTTATTTGCTTGACAGAGTAGGAATAAATCCAACTGTCTCAACTCAGATTTATCAAGACTCTATGGATATTAATGTTTAATTTTGTTCAATCCTTTGAAAATTAGATACTTTAGTAATAGAGAAGTGAAGGGAAATAATCCACAACACTAGAAAGCTTTCAAGGAGAGAAGAGAGCACATTAAAATATTACAAGTCTGAGAAATGAAGAGCTGAAAGGAAGTGTTTCTTTATGACATTAGATGGGTTATACATACAACGTGATTTACAAATACTAATGTATAAACAACTAAATGGGTTGTAACCTGTTTGTTTGTTTACTGGGTGGAATGTGTTATGTAAGATGGGGAAATACCCATTAAAAAAAATAAAATGATCATTATAAGTAGCCATAAGGACTGGCCAATGAACTGTGCTTATCTTCTGGAGACATGAGTAAAGTGTCCCTTTATTCTGCAAAAGCAGCTCATCTGATGGACACTCACTGTTTAAAGCAAATTTGCCTAACTCCTCAAAAGATAAGTAGAAGAATGATTTACAAGTGAAATGTTCAACAAATAGTTTTTGGGGTGCAATTTAAAAGGGTTGTGTATGCTTTGTGGTGTGGGTTTCTTCACCTTTTGATAATCCACATCACCTTCTAACTGAAACTTATTCATGACTCTTGACAGTTAACACCTCTCTGCTGAATTTCTTTTACAAACATGCCCTATTTTGCAATTCACAGCCTCCAATACAAGTGCCATCATGGAATACACATGCAAATACACAAATGAATATACATGTTATCCCTTCCACTGCAGTAAGTCAACCTGCCATTATAATGCAAATATAATGGCCTTATTAGCCAGTAAACAACACCCACTTACCTGCTTTTACTGAGGCTAATGACTCCTCAACTCTGAAATTCCTACATTTCTGGTTTTAAGATAAATTATACAACCACACTGCTATTCACTGTTCCTTTTCTCAGTTGCTTATCATGTAGTTCTATCAGTGTTCATTTGCATACTCTCCATCATGGAAAAAAATCTCATAATGAGACCTTTGGTTGAAACATTTCAGTGGAAGCCTACTATACCACATCACTTTTCTCCCCCACTTCACACTTTGAAAAGGAAAACAGCTAAGCAGAACTAGCTGAATTTCCAAGAATCAAAGAGCAAACAAAAAAGCCTCATTTTTACCAAGGGTATGAAAATGACTGCAACAGCTGGAAGAATGGTTTAATGCTCATAAAAACACAACATCAGGATACAGTGATGTCAGGTCTGAAAATCATATGTTTTGGATTTTTTCCTATCAGACTGAGGTGCATGCCTTACCTGGCTAAAGACATTTTTAATCTAATGTACAGTAGAAAGCATTTTTTCTTAGTCACATTGTGTAAGTTGCCTAGATCACAGGATTTAACAAGGATGACAAAGATCATAAAGAAAAAGGAAGGCCTTGTTACAAATCTCTTCTCCATTTCTCTCTTTCTCCCCTAGGATTGGGTTTTATTTCCTTCAGTGCCCCTGACCTTGTAGTCCTCAAACTCCACAATCCTCTTCCCCCCCCCACCACCACCTTCTCCCTCTTTGACTGCGCCTGCCTTTGTGTCTGTCTGTCACTCACCAGCAAACCAAATGAAAGCTGATTCATGAGAAGCACAAAGCCAGAAAACACACTTTCCACGTACAAATTCTCTCACAGATATTTCCCCAAACTAGCCAGAACGCCCAGACTGTGGGCACCGGATCTATCTTTATCAGAAAGAAAAGACCGTTTTTTTGTCCAAAGAAACTATTCCTCTCCTCCTCCCCCCGTTCTCCCCCATAGCACCAGACACCCCTTTTGCATTCAATAAACCAACAATAAATGAAAGCTAGATGCAGAAAATCCCACCAGCTATCACATTCAATCGGAAAAATCCTCCTGAAGTGGAAAAAGAAAACAGGCATCCACCGCAGTTTTAAAACACCTCTTGGGGCTCTTTAAAGAACCCAGTAAAATACAGTGACAGACACGGCGCAGGAAAAGAAGGAAACCCACCAAAAGGGAGGAAAGTGGGACAACAGCAACAACTGATCATAAGAATCATGAAGTCTTTTAAAAAAAATGATGAGCACACTTCCCTGCATTACAAAAATAAATAAATACACCAGCCAGCCCGAGATGCTGAGAGGAGCTGAAAAGCAAAGTTTGGGGTGAGAGCAGCAGCCCAACCCACCGGAGGAAAGCCACCAGCTCACTAGTTTTTAAACATTTTTAAAACTATATTTGTCAGCCATGTTGGAGAAGCTTCAGAAAAAATTTCGTTCCCCTCTTTCTACTTGTAGATCAGGCAGCGGAGCCCGGCATCCCAGCCCCCAGCAGCACGCTAGCCAAGCCCCGCTGAAGGAAAGGGAGAGTTTCGTGGCATTAAGATAACCGCTCTGACCTCTTTATGTCCCTCAGCCTTGCAGCAATCCAGCAAATGCAGCCTGCTCCCCTTGCTAACAAATCCTAAAGGGCAGCCATCTTGCTTCCTTCTGCTCCTTTACGAAAGCAACCCGAGCCTCCACATCAATATTCATAAGGCCCCTTTGACGTCTGTTCTCATCACTTGGTGAAGCCCCAGTGTGGCTGTTCTCCGGCTCCCGGCAGCGGGCGTGACTCGCATGTGAACTGGCTCCACCGCGCCGTGGGTGCTGCTGCGGCACTACACCTCCGGGCTTGCTCGGGCGCTATAAATCCCTCCTGAGGCTTCCCACACAAAGCCTGGCAATGTTTTGGGGGCTGTACAATGGACGAGCAGGGCAGGACAGGGCTGCCCTAAAGCTATGGAGTGGAATCCAAAAAGAGAAGGGCCTGGATGGTTTGCCTTATGTGTGTGCGGGTGTGTTTTTTGTTGTTGTTGATTCCCCTGTGCATTGACAGTCCCTTTCCAACCCAGTGCAGCCGGAGGAGCCGGCACTCCTGCCCTGTGCTAGGGATCGCGCCCCGCTCCCCATGGCTTATTGGGCACCCTTATGCCCCCCCCCCCCGTTGTCACCCTCCTCCCCTGCCTGCAGCCTAGGGGGGAGGAGTGGTTAGCTGCTCCCCCATCTCCGGTGTTAGCTCCTGCTCCTGTCCCTTCTCCCTGGATGACAGGAGGTGGCCCCCCCAGCTTACTCCTCCATCCATCCCTGTGGCTACCACTTTGACTGCCGCCGCGGCTGGGTCCATTGCCAGAGCCCCCACCAGGAAACAGCAACAGCGGTCACGGGTAGGGACTCCACTGCTGCCATGGCTTCCACCTCTACCACACTCAAGGGAGCTCCTCAGCCAGAAGAAAGGGCCAGGGGAAGAAGAAAGGCAAGAGCCCTGCCTGGAAGGTGAAGCCCCCCATGGCGGGGACCGCTTCCCCCACCACGGCCCTGCTATCGGCCACGGCTTCCCTTCCCCCTGCTATTCCCTCCACCAGCTCTGGGGGCACCTAACCCCCAACCCCCAGAGTGTATGCCCAGGTGGCCAGTCCTTCCGCCCACCGCCCTGTCATCTGCCCCTGCCACCTCCCCTAGTTCCATCTCTGGTGGCCGGGGCCCTTTTCCCACCCTGACCAGGCAGCATGGTGTCCGTTGCCTCCGGGTGTCCGCCTTGTCCCACGTGGAGACCTACATGTGGACATTGGCGTGGGTGGTGGGGCCCACGGCCATTGTGGCAACCTCCAAGATGTACGGGAAGGTTGTCTTCTTCCTGTCATTGGAAGGCGCTGCCCAGGAGGCTGTGGAGAAGGGCCTTGCGATGGAGGGCATCTGTGTTCCTCTTGAGCCCCTGAAGGACCTAAGCATCTGGGTGGTTTTCACCTTTTAGTGCTGCCTTATTGCCCGTCCTCTCTACCTTGGGGAAGTCTTTATCTGTCATCAGCCCTCTCCCGTTGGGCTGCAAGGATCCTGCCCTCCTCCACATTCTCTCATTCCGCCAGCAGGTGCAAATCCAGCGGCCGCCAGCGGTGTGTGACTGAGAGAAACTCGAGGGATCCTTCCTGGTGCCCCATCAGGGGGCCCAGTACCTGGTATATTATTCCTCAGGGGAGCCCGAGGTTTCCTCTGCCAGGCAACGGGGCACGTCTGGAGCCCAGCATGGAGGGGTTCTGGGGACCCCCAAGATCTGGGAGGGCGCCGGCCCCATTACCGCCTGCAACCCTGACTGCCTGATCTCCTTAACCATCCCTCCTCCTCCTTCGCCCATTGCCGCTTCCACTCGGGCCCCAGGGATAGCCCCCCTATTGCACCCAGATGAGCAGTTGGGCCCCACCACCACTGTGCATAGTTGGGTAGGGCCTGTGGAAGAGAAGGCAGCAGAGCTGTCACCATGCTCGGGAGAGGGCCCGCCCCTGGGGGAGATTCCCCTTCCCCTTGTTGTCCCGCCCTTGCCTCCCAGACTTTGCCCCCTGAACCCACCCACACTGGTCGAACCTCCACTACCACGTTGGGGAGCGGGGCGCTTGTCCAAGGGAAGTGCGACAAGTGGGAAGTGCGGGCTCAGCACCTCCCACTTCGTATGGAAGGGGAGGAGGCCCCCCGTAAGACCATGAAGGGTGCCGCTGCCGCTGAGCCTTCGGCCATGCCCCCTGAGCGAGCCCAGTGGGTGGAGCCAGCTGATCAGACCATGGCAGTAACGCCATCCTGTCAGAGTCCTTCCCTGAGGAGTCCTCAAAGTGAGCCCCCCACCCCCTTGTCATCTGTGCCCCCCATCGGTGTCACGGTAGATGTTGCCTCGGTTGCTGACAGGGTGGACTCTGTGGCAGAGGATGGGGACTTTAGCTCCATCTATGAGGAGATTGAGGCGCTGGGTCTGATCCCAGTCACCCATGGGGAGGATGACCATCTGCCAGTGGGCCTCAGTTTGGGCAATGATTTTATCGTGCTGCCCTGTCCTCCCCTCTCTCTCCCCTTTCCCAGGCTGCTGCCCCCACTGTTGCCTGTGGGGTGCCCCAGGTCTCCTCCACCTGCCTGGCCGCAGACGGCACACCACCTGAGGCCACCAAGCCCATTGCCTGGCCACTGCAGACATCCTCAGGGAGATTGTTGACCATCACTCCCTGGTGAACTCCTGGTGTGATCACCACCTGGATGTTGAATCCACCTTCACTGATATCCGGGTGGAGGCTGATTGGTTGCACTACTCCTTGTTGGACAGCATTTATTTATCTCATTTCCACCTTTTGCAAGCCAACTCCACAGCATCCAGCCATCCCCACAGCATCCAGCCATCCCCATTCTCAGACCACTATTTCGTGACTGTGACAGCCTCTCTCACCATGGAGAAGCCGGGGCTGGCCTACTGGCATTTTAATAACAGCTTGCTGGAGGACGTGGGCTGCGCCACATCCTACCAGGAGTTCTGGCTGGCCTGGTGAGGGCAGAGGTGCGCTTTTCCCTTGGCACAGTCGTGGTGGGATGTGGGGAAGATCCGCTCCCGGTTCTTCTGTCGTGACTACAGCCCAGGGGCCAGCTGGCGGAGGGATGTGGTTATAGAGCAGCTGTAGCAGGAGGTCTTGGAGATGGAGAGGCGTCTGGCTGTCAGCCCTGGAAATCTATCCCTCTGCGGAGCATGCCAGGAGAAGCAGGAGGAGCTCCGGGCCCTTGAGGACCATTGGGTTTGGGGTGCTTTTGTTCAATCCTGCATCTGTCTCCTTCGGGAGATGGATTGCGGCTCCCGCTTCTTCTATGCCCTAGAGAAAAAGAGGGGGCTAAGAAGCATGTCACCTGCTTTTTGGTAGAGGACCGCACCCCTCTCCTGGATCCAGTGGAGATGCATGGAAGAGCCAGGGCCTTCTACACCAGTCTTTTCTCTCTGGATCCGACCGACGCCGATGCCTACAGGGTGCTCTGGTACAGATTCCCAATGGTCAGCTCAGGCAAACAGGACCAGCTTGGCTGGAGCTACCTCTCTCTCTGGTCACGTTCTCAGCAGCGCTGCATCTCATGCCCAGTAACATGGGCAGTCTATCGCATAGGCTGGGGAAGGCTGTGCCTCCCCAAACAGCCTGGCATGGCCCTGCTCCCGCTCCTCCCCGAAGCCCTGCTTGCCTTTCCCCCTTGGCCCCAGCCCAGGCAGCTGCTCCTCTTCAGGGAAGCAGTGTGCTGGGGCTGCGTCTAGGGCTAGGGTGGCCGGGACTTGGGGTGTCTGGGGCCACCCAGCACTGGGAGGCCCTGGGCCCTGGGGTGGGGCTGAACTGCCCAGCGCTCTAGGCGGGGGAGCTGGAAGCTCTGGGGCTGCTTACCCTGTGCTTGGGGGGGACCAGTGGGGACCGCCTGCCTGCCCTGGGCTCATAGGACGAGGGAGCTGGCAGCCACGGGGAGGGGGGCTCCGGCGGGGGGAAGGGAGCGGGTCCTTGGGTGTGGGGGAGCCAGCCGGGGGCTAACCTCACTCAGCCAGCAGTTCTTCTAATGTTCATCAACTAATAAGTCACCGGGCATGGTGACCGAATCCTTAGGGAGAGGAGTGCTTCCCCTGTCATATAGGCGAGCTGTGCTTGCCTTGCTACCAAACAACGGAGACCTCCGTGGCCTTAGGAATTGGTGTCCAATCTCACTCCTCAGTACGGACTACAAGGTCGTAACAAAGGCCATCTTGCAGTGCTGGGATCCATGCTGGTGGAGGGGTTCACTCTGACCAGACCTACACTGTCCTAGTCTGTACCATCTTTGATTACCTTTATCTGGTCCGGGACCTCGGTAATAGGGATTGTCAAACTTGTCAGCTTCAGGCGAGGGGTGCATCAAGGCTGAGTGCAGTCAGGCCAGCTGTATACTCTGAACACTGAGTCTTCCCCTGGACGAGGAAGGACAGGGCCTGGGCTGCCTTCACAGTCAGGTCCATGTCTTCCGTGTCCAGGCCCTGCAGAGACTACTTTACAGTGCAGGTGGTCCAACGTGAAGCATGTTGGCATATGCCTTCCTCTGCCCCCTCCAAGGGCTCCAATATAACCGGCAGCTCTCTTTTTCTTCATCCAAACGGTTTTCCATGAGACCTCTCCAAGCTGCTGGTCTTCTACCAGGACCTCCTCCAGACCTGGAAGCTGGTTTCAGCGACCAGCTCCATGGTGGTCACCGAGGGGGTAGATATACTCCTAGAGCCCCTGCCACACAACCCTCTGCTTGGTGTGCAGGTGGTGGAGTCCCCCTCGGTGCACCATAGGTTAGTCCCTGGCAGGAGCCACCAGAATCAGAGACCTCCTGGCACTTGGTTGGTGCATGGGGCACTACATCCCTCATACTCACCAGCGTGTACTCCAGGAGGTGAGGGCAGCCTTACCGTCTGCCTCTCTGGCTTTCCTTTAGTGGATCTGTGGGAGGGTGTTCCCTGCCTGGCCCGCACCCATGGCCCTCCGGACCTTTTTATTGGGCCCCTGCCCTACGAGTCCCCCTCTCTCCCAGCCTCCTCCTCCCTTCAACCCGAGCCGGCTATGCAATTTGCAGCTGATTCACTTCCAAACTGCACCAAGGACACATTTGTACACGCTCATGCTCCACACTTTTCATTTCCTCACCCTTGTGTCCCAACTGGCGGGACCTTTTGCTATCTATTAAAACCAAGCACTCTGCCCATGCTTGTGACCAATGGGTGCTGGAAGAGAATTGCATGTGGAAATTTGGGGGAGGGATCTCTTGCTGAGCTGAGCTGAGGATGGCAAGGAGTTGAGAAAGTGGGATAATCCTAATTAAAGCGTGAGTATATAGCCTGATCTAGAATGCCAATAGAAGAAAATTCTTCTGGGGCAAGTGATGTTTCCTTTTTGAGTGCCAGAAGGGAGCTGACACAGGACTTTCTCCACAGTCATTGCCACAGTGTAGCTGTAGTGCAGCAGAGTGAACAAAACATTAAACAACACTACCACCACCACCAAAAAAAACCCTACCCCAAGGCGAACTATCCAGGCCCTTGTCTTTAGGGCAGCCCTGCCCTAGTCCTGCTCGTCCATTGTACAGCCCCCAAAATATTGCCAGATGAGAACAGACGTCAAAGTGCCTTATGAATGTTGATGTGGTTGGTTCTCAACCTTTAAAAGTCATTGAGTCATCATTCCCCCCGCACACTATCCAATGCCCACCTACTGTTTATCTGGCTATGTGAGCTGCAGGGAGAGCATGACAGTCACCTTCCACAAAACAGAACTTTAACTTCTTCCTCTGACTTTCTCCTTAAACATTTTATGACCATAATAATGGATAATATGGTACCTAGCCTCTTCAACAAAACATCCTGTGTTCTCAGCATTTCAATCCATGTGCTGAAGCAATGGATCTGGAGATAATTAAAAAACAGAGAAAACTAGACATCCAGCAACATGGGCTAGATAAACAGCCACTTTCACGCATCTCTAAAATGTGTAACTGGGTTACACAAGTGACTTTGGTTGTTTTGTGAGTGAGACTCACTATAGCACTCTGAAACAATAACTTTATTTTTCTTTGCTAGAGGAAATGATTCCATGTGCACTGACAGCTTGAGTCTTGGAGCCAAATTCTGCTTTTGGTTATACTTGTGCAATCCCACTTACATCAATGGGCTTCTATATGAGTAATCAAAAATGGAATTTGGCTCTTGAGTATTTTATTTTTTAAATAGTAAGTCATTGATTACTTCAGGGCTCAATCCTGCAAACACATATGTGTGTAAGCAACTTTACTCACATGAGCAATCCCACTGAGCTCATGCCACAAACAAAACTTGGACTCCATGTGAGTAGTTACTTATATTTGTACGTGATGATTGCAGTCAGGCCCTTAGTGTTCATACTATAAAGGCCCAGCTTTCAAATAGAGATCTAGATCCTCAGGTTGGCTACTCGATATCCAGTGCAGGACTCAAAGGAAAGGAAAGCCACCTTTGCACCCTTTATCTTGGGGCCTCAGGGTTGCTCTAACCCATCCTGGCTAATCATGGTCCCTAAGGTTTGCTGGAGTGAAGCAGTACTCTTGGCCAAGCCCTCTCATATCCAGAGGTGCTTACTACACTGGTGAGAACAGTAAGGGGTGCTTAGAGCCAGCTATGGTAGACAGTAAGCCCTTATCTGTCCTGCTAGGCTATGAACATGGAAAAATACAAAAGAAATTTATCAGGACAGAAGATCTGGCTCAGTAATTTCAGTGAAGAGCAATTTAGAGGTTATTTTGGCAATAAATTATTACATCACAAACCATTTTATTGCATGTTCTCTGGGGACCGGAATATGCACAGAAGGGGGTTGCCTCTCACCTATAGTGCACCACATGTTCATGGGGAACCTGGTGCCAAATCATTCATAGACAACCCATAGACAAGGGTTTCATATGTAGCAGAGCAGCTACCTCACTGTGATCTATTGAAAACCAGCCCTTGCCACGAGCTCATTGCTTGGTACTTTGATGGATTTTTAAAAACATTTCTGCAACGTGAAAATCTATGTAGTGAAAGGTTTCCCTTACTTAAAAAAAGAAGAAAAAAGAAAAGAATAATGAAGAAAGATTTCTTCTTAACAACAAGGAGGGACATGGTCCAATGTATCACCATTTTTGTTCTGTGTTTGTACAGCACCTAGCACCATGGGACCCTGGTCCATGACTGGGGCTTCCAAGCAGTATGATGATGATAGTAATCATACTGAAATGGTTTGTTTAAACAATGTCAGAACAGCATGTCAGTCTCATTTTAAAAGTTCTTTTTTAAAACCAGAACCAGAAAAAAAGAAAAGAAAAAGCTAGGAATTCTTAGTTCTGTGCGGTATGAAAAGAAAATTTTCTGGACAGTGAGATCTTCTTGTTTTCAAAGCCTGGACCCAATTCTCCTCTCACACTGATTTTATAGTGGTGTGAGATAATTAACTTCAGTCGAGTTTCACACAGTTTAAACTGATGTTTGTGATATCAGAATGAGGCTCTCTGCAGACTAGTTTATCTGAAGATAAGAAGTTTTTCATTTTGTTTACCGGCAGTTTTTGTCCTTTCGCTTCAGGCTGCAGTTGCCTAGCATCTACCAGGCTTTCACCAGTATTTCAAGCTGTTTAAATTCTACACATTTAATAAAACAAAGAGATTTCCCCCTTCCTGTTATCTTTATGAGGCAAATGATATAAAGAAGAGAACTATCTGACAGGCTACAGGCTAGCTGGTGAACATTGGTGTCACTGCATTGAATTCAATGGAGCTAAGCTGATTTTATACCAGCTGAGGTTCTAGGCCTATATCTTTTGTATCTCCTCAGTTTGCCTAATGAAGATACAACATTTACATGTTTAAATTAGGGAGGCAAGATGGGTGAGGTAATATCTTTTGTTGGACCAACTTCTGTTGGTGAGAGAGACAAGCTTTTGAGCTTACATAGAGCTCTTCTTCAGGCATTTCTATCTGCATTGTTCTTTGGTGTTTGCATTGTGATTGGTAAAGTGATCCTTAAGGTCACCTCTTTTTCATTTCATCTTTGAAATCTCTCCCCACCTCCTTCTACATCCTTCTCTGTTGTAACAGGTGGTTCTTGTCGGCCTGAAATCTTCTCTGGCTTGCACCCAGCTTGGAAACAAGCTTGGCCTTTCTTGCCAACTCTCCCACCCCTTACTTCCACTATGACATTTGTTGATTTAAAAAAGGAGAACACACCCCCTCTTTTTCTCCACACTAGCAAGCCACTGCAAACATGGATAACTTGAGGTTTACAAAGAAAACAGCAGGTTCTGTATAACAAATTTGGATTTATTTTTCTGTCTATGCAGTTAGGGCAAAAGAAAAGCAAAAGACAAGGCAGACATGACTCCCAAAGTTAGTTGCACTAAATGGGTGCATTCTTAAAATGCTTCCTCTTATAGGTGTGGTTAACTGCTTTTGCTCTTTTTTTTATTTGTGTGTGTGTGTGTGAAAAGATAATTTACTGCTGTAACAACAGTCTGTTATAATCAAGTTCCTCACAGACTTGATAAAGCCAGGATCAGCACTTCTGATGAAACAGCAGCACTTTCTTTCTCCACAAAATGTAACCCACACTTACAACAGTATCCTCTGCTCAGTTCTGCTGTTCTAAACTACCTTGGCTGCAGGCCTCCTGGCTGACCCAGTGCCCCTGTCACATATTGATAGCAGCTATCTTTTGGCTTTCAGATCTACTGCTGTCCATTACACATGCAGCTGTCAAGTGCAGCTTGCTTTACAATGCAAATCTCCTGACTTCTATTAGCAGCCTAATAGGAGGCACATAGAGCCAAAATTCTCTCTTGGAGTAGTTCCATTGACTTCAATGGATTTACACAATCAGAAAATCTGACCCATGTGTCTCAACCTATCTCCGCTTATAAAATGGGGAAAATGCTTCAATTAAAATGTTCAGATACCATGGTGATGGTTGACCTTTTGAAAACCTAACTAGATAGGAAGGAAAAACAAAACAAAGTCACAACTGGTAGCCAGTTCCTAGACTTGAAAATGAAAATTGAAATCATGATGCAATGTATTTGCATTCATTCCTAGCTTCCAAATGCTGATTCCTGAAAAGCAAGAGACTAAAACATATGCCACATATTTGTGGGAAAAGTGACCTCTGTACAGTACATCAGTAATTGTTGTGAAGGATGCCAGACCTGCTTGTTTCTTTTGTCTGATGGCAGCAGTGCTTGCAGAGTTAAAGAGCATGTTAAACTCAGCAGGAATGCTGGAGGTCTCGGAAAAGTTATTTTTAAAGAAAACAATCCCTCCTCATTAAACTTTTACAGTTTGGGCTTAAAGTTCTAGCCTGAACTTATAAAAAAAATTGTCATGAGTATTTTTCAAACAGGGCATATTTTTTTTTTAAAAAAAGGACACCCAACTTTACTAGGTCTTGAAATTTACTTAGCTCAAAAGTTGTTTGTTCCGCCTTTCTTTAGGCCTATCTTTTGATCCATCTTTTTCTTCTAATCAATTGATCCTTGCAGTTGTGAGAAATGCAAATGATTAAATATATGGCTTCTTGTGAATCCTACAGAAAAAGCAGTATCTATGCATACACTGTTGTAGTGGTTAGGAACATCTTCTGCTCATTTTGGAACCTAATGAATTGGACAATGTGACTTTTCAGAAAAAAATGTGGTCTCACAGCCAGAGCACAGGACTGGAAACTAGAAAGTTCTGCAGCCTATTGTGGCACTGAGATTTAATAATTCTGTGGCCTTGGGCAAGTAATTTTAGGGTAGCATTTTAAAACTGTGTGCTGAATTGTGAGTGTGTTTGCATAGTTTGGACAAGCTGCTACCATAGTTATATGTGCAAACTGGATAACTGCATGCACAGAAGATCAATTAGAAGCATTACTGACCATTTGCATATCTGATTATGACATTTGCCTTTACAGTTGAAGTAATCACGGGTACATAGTAGGTGAATAAGTGTGACCTAGTAAATGGTGCACTAAACAGGGATGTGAGATGCCTCTCAGCTCTGCTGCTGGCTGAACTTGGGAAAGTCTCTCTTTTTGTGGCTCAGTTTTCCCATCAGTAAAATGGCGGTAATGATACTGCCCTGCTTTGAGATTTACTGATGAAAGGTGTTCTATAAGTGCTAGATAGTATTATTTGTAAATCTCTGATCCAGCCCTCAGTTTCCTTCTCATTTCTATCATTTTATGAATGGCAAAGTTTGTGAAGGATGTCAAAGCCGTTTGACAGAGATCCAAATTGCGAGTCATAGCAAAGTTTCCAGGGCACTTCCAAAGCATCAGTGAGCAAACCAGGCTCAAATTCATTGAAGGGATGCTATCACAGGGAGGTTGGCACCAGTAAATGAATTAGATCCAGTGCCCAGGAGAGATGCTCCCATGTCTCCAGTTAAGAGAATGAAGTTATAAAGGATCACGGAGAGACCTAGGCAAAGAGAGTCTAGTGAGTCAAAGCAGACTGGTTCAGTCAGGGGCAAGTACAAGCTGCCTGAGAAGAGGAGGAAGTTCTGGAAGGAGGCAGAAAGCATTTCCTGGGGGAAGGATGAAAGTTAGAAAAGCAACAAGAGATGAAGAGCCCGGGTTGAAGGTGGCAGTGGCAACAGCAGCAGCAGGTGTTACCTGCTGGCTCTGAGCTGGAGAACTGGACTCCAGGTTTGGAGAGGGCTGAAGGCCTGGGAGCAAATAAGGGTCTTACCCACAGACATCTCTAGAGGTGAGAAGCTGAATCGTGAGGAACAGTACCAGGGCCACGGGGCGCAAGGGATGTTCCCCCTGTAAAGATGATCTCTCAGCAGAGAGGCTGTGAAGAGCAGAATTTCACTGCAGCTGGAAAGTCTGGGGTGGCTGTCCTGGCAAAAGGATGGAAGGGGATGGACAAGGAGACTAGGGGTGGGGGAAGCTGGTGGGAATGCACTCCCAGCAGAGAAGATGGGGTGTTTCCCACTGGGAAGAGTGAGGTTTTAAGGACTGCGTGCCCTGGAGGTAATAGGGACTATCTTTTGGGACTCTTGTTATGGGTTGATTTGCATATGTTTTGTAGTAAAGTGGCTCCCAGGAGGGGTATTATTCAAGCAAGAGAGTCTGTGTAGAATCTTGGGGTTACCTGAAAAAGGAAACTGAGACAGACAGGCTTGTCATGCTGTGGACTGCAGCAGGAGGGTGCTCCAGGTGGGTCCTAGTGAATCTGTTTGTTACTTATGTAGGAGAAGATAATGAGTTATATGATGTGAATTCTTTGTCACACTGTACCCTATGTTAATGTAAAACATGGCTTATTTTAACTGTATACAGAATGCAAGACCAAATTCTGCCCTTCTTAAATTTCAGTGCAAACTCCTTTGACTCCAGTGAAGTTGCACATGATTTATGTCAAAACAGAATTTTGTTCATTATATTTACACCCTTATTCAGCCTATGGTCATTGTTGTGTTCATGAGTCCCTTAATGTGTTATTTAGAATAATAAAGAGTTGCGGGGGAGGGGGGAAGAGTACATTAACCAGAAAATACTCATATTCTATCTCACGTAACAGGGGTGCTGGAGTAATTTGTATAGTGGGGGTGCTGAAAGCCATTGAACCAAACTGTAAATCCTGTATATGATGGAAACCACTTTAAACCAGTGGGTGTGGCAGCAACCCAGCACCCTGAGTTCCAGCACTTATGTCACCTAATCATTTTATTCCCTATAATCTAGAAAATTAGCAAATAGAAATCAGCAGGCCTTTACATTCTCACACTCCCCTTTATCTTTCTCTTTTACTCAGCGGGTATATCTACACTGCAGCTGAAGGTGACTACCCATGCTCAAGGCCTGAGTTAGGGGGTGCCAGGCTTGGGCAGTGCCGGGCTTGGGGTGCGGTCGTTGTTAGTGACAAAAGGGAAAATAGAATGTTTGAAGTAAAATGTTTCAGGTATTCCGTATGTGGATTCATTTTTCACTAACCTCCTAGAATGTTCTGGACCTTTGTAGAATCTCATGGAACTTTCCAGACTTTCTGAGAACTACATTTTCCATGAACCTCCTAGAATCTTGCAAAGATCTCTGCTGTCTGAGCAGGGAGCAAGCAGTTAATGAAAGAAGGGTGGAGCAGGCTGCCTCAATATCTGCTCCCAGAGGATGAAGTGGGGGCTAATGGTGGTTCCATGAGAAGCTCTGTCCCTGCTGAAGAGGCCTAATGATGGCCTATCCTCAACAGCTTGCTGCAGTAAAAGTTAATGGCATATATCACCTTCAGTTCAGTTCATTTAGACATTAATCATCACTGAAGAACTACACAATCACTGACAATTCCAGATCTTCTAAAGAACATTTTACAGAACCCATGTTATCAGTGCCCCATGATGTAACTAGTGCAAGTGTCACATGGATAGATTTATGTCAGATCTGGTCTATCTTCTCCTTGATGTACATTGGATGTAAGTAGTATTTTGTCTGTAGGGTTCTTTGAGAGAAACTTAGTGTGTGACTACTACTGAATGGCTCTGATATTGGACTGATTTGTTTTGTCAGTCATGAATTCCATTATTTTTAGATTATTTAAAAGTCTGCCCATGATTTTTGACATCTGGAGATTTTTACTGATGGATGTGTGGGTGAGGAAGCAGGTGCCTGGGGGAAATGAGCAGGTAAGCAACTGTATTCACAGTGTTAAGAATGTAACCTGTAGTTCAAAACTATATCCAAGATATTCTTCCTTTAGTGCCACTTTCACCATGTCTCCTACTTTTCTGAATCTGTACTAGGAACCTTCTTTAAAATTCAGGCTCTTTCTCCTCAACTTCAAAGCTCTCCATAACTCGGCTACTTCCTTCATCTTCGTTCTCATCTCCTCCTCTGTTCTCTCCTACTCTTTGCACTATGCCCAACCTAGCTTCTGTCTTGATTGCTCCTGGATTCATGTCTGTACACCATCCTGTAATCTTGGAATAATATTCAGGAGGCTTTTAGAGAGCAGGGGATCGGTGACAATGTTGCAGGAAAATAAGGGACCCAATTGGTGTACTCACATGGACGTTTCCCAGCAACTCAGTCAAATACAGGGCAAGAAATGATAGCCATGCTCCTATGTAAGGGTCAAGTATAGCACTCTGGTTCCACAAAGGCAGTTCAGGTACTATAATACATGTCTGACTTGTCAGAATGTTGCCATTATTTCCATGAACTGTGACATTGTCACTGTGACTTCTCCATGACTTTCTCCATAATTTGCCATGAGAAACTGACAGCTCTCATCATGGCTTAAAGCCATCACCTCTTCAATTTAACATTATCAACCAGCAGACTCATATGCATTGTGAAGAGAGATTGACACTCTGGTCTTCTTGAATGAAGCACTTGTGTGTTTGCCAGAAGACGAGGTTGCTATATTTTAGGATGGGTGCTCCTACTTTCTTTAGAACTCAGCATTGTTTTCCACGGGTCTCTTTATTAGCAGTCATTACCTTTTTTATGATGGTTGTGTGGGTGTGGCTTTTTCCATGATTAGATGTACTAATGAAGTCTTGAGGAGACGTGGATGTTCGATTCAGGATGCTATCTTTGCTTTTTGCACTCCACTCTCCTGCCTCTACAAAATAAATAATACATTGCATATTTGTTCTCTGTGGCTGTATAAACAAACTCAGTGAGAAACAGATGGGAAAATACATGAGAAGTAGGGTGCATTTAAATGGGAGATCTGTGGCACATGGGTTTTGAATATGAACTTCAGTATGACATTTATGTCTGTTAGCCCCTATATATACACTGTAGCTATACTAATTTAAATCAAATTGTGTGTATGTGTATGTGGTGGTGGTGGTGGTGAGGTGGGACTTTAAAGTGTCATTCTGTTCTCTGAACCTGAATGTCTATAAGTCTGTGGGGACTTTGTAAGCCCTCCTGTTAGTTTTATTGTTTGTTTCTTCTAGGGTGTCTTGGGAATAGAGCCCAGAGACATAGGAGCTCTGAAAAAAGGAGCTCTGACTGGCTCTAGGGATTGGTAAGGGGCTTTGCCTCTCACCTCGAGATTATCAACTCAAATGCAAATAGAATTTCTTTAACAAACTACTGGGGATTTTGTTGGTTGTTTTCCCTTTCTCCCTGTGCAATCAGAATTAAAAACCTGAGAAGAGGAGTTGGTAGCACCTCTCCCCCTTTCCCTCTTGCTCTCTGGGCTTTGTCTACATTAGAAATCTTGCAATGCCAGAACTAAAATCACTTATTTCATTCGGCTCAAAATCCTAATATAGACAAAATTAAACCTGTTTGTATTCTGCTTAAACTAATTTAGCTTCATGCAGTAAGCATTACCTCATTATGACATAGCATCAATATTCCATTCTATAACAGAGCATTTCTATTTCAAACTTTCTTTTTGCATACACCAGCTCCAGGTGGAACTAAACATTGTTTTTGGCTCCTATCTCTAATAATGTGTCAAGACAAAATCCAAAACATACCAGAACTTGGGAGAGTTTGCCTATGTCCAGACTTTGGGACTGATCCACCACTTATTCACACAATTTTTATAGAGTTGTAACTGTTGTAGTCAATGCAGTTACCTCAGTGTCAAACTTGTGCAGCAGAGTGGAGAATTCTGTGCCATTAGCCCCTCTGAAAGTAAGACTAAGCATGTCTAAGCTGTCTGCTTGTAGTATCACACTCTTCTAGAATGAAACCATGGTTAGCCAAGGAGACGACTTACTCCCTCCAGCGTGGCTGTTTTCTAAACTGACATTAATCTCACTCATACTCACAAGCCAAAGTGAAAATTATATTTAGCGTAAGTTGTAGGTATATATGAGGTTTTTTTTAAAGCAAAGGTGGTTAGTCTGTCAGAACAACCCCTCCAATCCCTCTCTATTGTTGATAATGATTTTTAGTGGGAGATTGTTTTTGTTTATGATTTTTATGGCAGGAAAGAACAAACTTTGGACCCAATTTTACTTCCATTGAAGTCATTGGAAGCTTTGCCTTGAGTTTCAATGGGAGCTTTTGTTTAATAATTTGTTCTAATAGATTGTTTACAAGAAAAAACCCTGCCTAAAGAAAGTGTCCATTTCCAGCAGGTACATGAAAGGCTGCCTAGGAGCAGCTCAAGCTCTTGTATAGAAAACATAAGAGGGCACGTAAGGAGACTGGTGAATTCAAGAGCAAGTGTGAAAATATTAAAGTAATAGGAAGCTCATTGAATTGAGAAAAATGACTGAGAGGTGAAGGAGTTTAATTGTAGTTTAACAAAAGGACAGAAGGGGGGGGGAATTTAGCAAGAGGTGACTCTATTACCAGGGAAGAATGTTGTTGGGATTTTTAGCTCAAATAGGAGAGACAGCTTGAATAACAGGTAATTAGGTGATTCTTGGGTGTTGCCATATCCCTCCTGGGCAGTTAGAGAGCAGATAAGGAAATATAAGTAAAACAGTTCTTAGTTATTTTCCCCCTGAAAAGCATCCGAGAGAGTGAAAGCCATTTTAGTTTAATATGATAGAGAACAACAATGTCATCAAAATCTAAAATATACTGTGTATTTAAATGACTTTTCTCCCTCTCAAGAGCTTTACTGTGTTTTAATTAAAAATGGACATTGGCCAAAACATTCATATCTTGATTTGGATCTGAACTTCCTCAAAGCTCAGGGTGTTGGGATCTGAGATAGTGACTTAGCTCGGCTAGCTATGACGTCTGGAACTGGATCTGAGTTCAAACTTCTCCAGAGTTCAGGGGACGGGGGAAGTTGGATCTGAGGTTGTATCCTCTAGTTTTAACATATCTGACCACAGAAAGGATAAAGAAAGAAAAACTGTCTTGCTTTGAATCAGTGATTCAGGTCTTTTATTTAATGAAAAATGAAAATCACTATAGAGAAAATAGGCCACAGCCAATAAAGCAGATGTTATACCCACAAATACTGTGATAACAACCATACCAGAGTCAGTTAGACAGCTTATCACACTAGAGTTGCACAGAAATGTTATGCTTCCTTTCATGAAACAGAAAGGATTTATCAGCACATAGGAATAATAAGACAAAACTGATGGAGATTTATGGGTAATGGTGAGCAATAAAACATGCAAAAGCAAATGATCAAACTCCAGTAGCCACCAATATGTACAGAATGCTCTCAATGGCTGGACAGGAGGGAGATAGAGCATATTATTATCTAAAACCCTCCCACCTTTTTCTTCATTCAGGTATTAATAACCTCAGGTCTAGAGCGCCCTCTGCATTCTGTGCTGTTGTACGAATTGTCAGACTGGCTCACATCCATCCAGTTCAGTATCCTGTTTCCAGCAGTGGTCGGAATCATATGTTTCAGAGGAGGGCCTAAAAGCTGTGCAGTAGGGTGATGTGAAATAATCTGCCCTCCTACATTAGTTCTCATCTTGGTCTCTGGTAATTAGCTCTCAAACCAATCCCTAAGCATGAGGTTTAATAGCCCTTTCAAAAAATTGTATTGCCATTAATTGTAATTCTGGATATTCTCATTATCCATATAAATATGGAATCTTTTTTTGAATCCTGTTTAAATTCTTGGCCTTCATGTGGCAATGAGTTCCATGGCTCAATTGCACATTGTGTGAAACAGAATTTCCTTTTATCAGTTTTGAATTCCCAACATTCAATTTAATTGAATGTTCCCTTGTCTTTGTGTTATGAACAGGCAGAACAGAAGTTCCCAATCTATCTTCTCTAGAGCATTCATTATTTTATATACTTTTATCCCCCTCTTATTTGTCTCCTTTCTAAGATAAGCAACCCCAGTCTTTTCACTCTCTTTCATACAGTGGCACCTTAGCCCTAGACCTTACAGCAAGCAAATTCTATAGCAGCATAAAATAAATAGAAAAAGATGGCTCCAGAAATTGGCAATGGGCTCTATAGCCTTTCACTGCTAGGTCTCCAGGTCAGCAGAGTTTGGAAGTTGTTATCACCTGTAAGCGGTTTGATGGCCCATATGAAAGGAATTGGTGATCTGCGACTAGTTTCAATTATAGAGGTATTCACATCACAAATGGCACTAGCTGACAGTGTAAGGACCTGAGCTATGTTTTCCCTTCTCAAGGGCAAGACAGTGGAAATAATATTATCGTTCTAATAATTTATTATCTGTATGATCCGAATACCCAGTTCTGCTATGCACTTTATAGATATCCAGGAAGACACGTTTCCTGCCTACAACCTAAAGAGACAAATAACAAAGTGATGGGGAAAAGGAACAACACACATACAAGCAAATGTGGTCAGGCTGACATGTGTTGTTAGTTCAGTATTTCATATATCACTGCACAATTTCTTTTATCAGACTACTTCAAGTGCTTGGCTCAGTGCTACTTACCCTTTGATTACTGATTAGTTGGTAGCTTTTATCCAAAATTTAGACTGCCTTTTTTCTCTTCCTATCGCTCTCTTTCCCTGATCCTTTTCTGTTTGTGTGTGTGTTTAGAATTGATTACAGCTATACTGGTTCCAAAGGACAGAGAGGAGTCACTGAAATAAGAACAGGTTTCAGAGTGGTAGCCGTGTTAGTTGGTATCAGCAAAAGGAATGAGGAGTACTTGTGGCACCTTAGAGACTAACCAATTTATTTGAGCATAAGTTTTCGTGAGCTACAGCTCACTTCATGACAGCCTGCTCTGTTTCCTCCTCCATTTAATAGAATGTTGAAAGACCAAGGCAAAAAATTGTTGTGAAGCTGACAGGAACCAAAAACACTTGTAGCTGCCGGGATGATCCGTGTGTAGTTAATTTCATCCTAAACAGTCTGGAAAAAACTAGAAAACATTTTGAGAACTGGGGGGGAGCAGAAGCCATGAGAAAGGGAGAATAGGTGTGGCTCTGGATTCTTGAGACCAGTACCTACAGGTACTGGAACTAGGGGTGCTGCTGCATCCCCTGGCTTGAAGTGGGTTGCTTCATATACAGGGTTTACAGTTTGATTTAGTGGCTCTCAGCAGTAGACTATATTTTAGTTCTCTCTACGGAAAAGCTGTGTGTGTTGTCCTTTCCTCCCCATCAGATAACAAGTGTCCTAAATTTTCCAGCAACTATGAATTCTGTATGCCTTAGTTTTTGTGTACTCAACTTGAGACACCTTAAAGAGGCCTGATTTTCAGAAGGGGATACTCAGCACTTCCTGAAAATCAGGGTCAGAAAATCAAGTTAGGGAACCAAAAATCATTGGTCACCTTGGAAAAATTTGGGCCAGTATGTGTCAAATTATATCTGACATTCTCACAAGCATTTAAACAACTGCTGCTGCTAATAATAATGGCAACAACATAACGTTGTCAGTTCATGATTTTTTATCACAAATTGCATGTTATTTGGTGTTTTTCTTAAAACCCCAACTCCAAGTGATTATGTAAAAAAGTTTTTCTTTTAAATGTCAAGTGTCGTGATTGCAGAGAAAAGACTGAAAACGTGACCTGATATTAAAGGATCAGAAGCCAGAAGATAAATAGGAATAACCCAACTGTGATGCTCCCAATGGTGATGCAAGAGTGAGTATAAACCTCAGGCAGACTGTTAAAAATGAGGGCACAAACTCCAAATTGGTTGTGAGTTTGAAATTTAGATTTGACCAACCAACTGCACCATGTGTGTAGACTCCTCAGGAACTTTAGTAGACCTAACATGGAGTCACAGACAGTTCCCTAAGGTACACTCCAGTCTGTCTTGCCAGATGTCTACCCAGGTGAGCGTATCTCTGTGATAGATAGCCCTTTGCACCAAGAATCACAGCAATATTCAGGTTATTCCTAATCTCAAAGGACCAGTCACTTACCCCAGGTCAATTGCACCTTCGATCTCACATGAAGGAGAACGCTTGTAGCCAATCCAGTAATAAAAACTATATGAAGATTGATTAAATAGGAAAAGGAAATTAGAGAGTTATTTATAAGGGTAAAGGTGGCAAATATACACACACACACACACAAATGAGTTACCATCTTAGCTTTTAAAAGGTAATATAGGCTTCTATAATCAGCAAGCTGTATTTGTCCTTTAGGGCTAATCCAGGCTAAGCATCTGGGGATCTCTTGCGTATGCATAGAAACACCTTGCCCGCATCAGGAGCCCAAGAAGCATAGAGATCCATAGCTCCTTTGATTTGGGGTGTTTATCCCCCTCTTGCCATGTGCTCTGAGCTGCAAACACAGCTGATGGGAGGAATGCATTTGCATGACTCATCTTCACAGGGAGAAGAGCAGAGCAACAATATGAATCTTTAGTCCTTGTGTTGATGATTCCTTAATCCAGATGTGGAGAGTTTTCAGTTGCAAGGTTCAGTTGGAACGTGTCTAGTATTGATAGGTCTCTTTCAGGAGGGGCATAACAATTAATTAACATGAAGAGTTGCTCTTTTAATGTCGCTCTCCTGTATGACGATTCATATAGTCACAGAGGCTCACAGTACAAACTGCTCAAATATTACATTATAGTATGGAGCACAGATATTAGAAATAAGATTAATGCATGCAGCAACTCAGAAGCATTAGATACAGTCCAAACACTAAATACATGCTTAGAATTCTAATATATCTTTTATCAATATTGACCCACAAGTGAGCCAGACAGATTCCAGCTATGTCTGTAAGTATCTAGTATCTGTAAGTCCAGTTCAGACATGTGGACCTTGACATGAGCTGGTACGTGGCCAGCCAGTGTCATGCCAACACGTATTACTCTTTGAAAAACTTCATGATTTTTAAACTAATCTGATTTTTTTGAGGCTGACCTATGAGTTTTGAATGCTTGGGGGTTGCAATATTGTAGTGATATTTTGTATTTGCAGTTACATAGCAGCTTGCATCTGAGTAAAATGCTTTATAGTGATGGATATGTATTATGTTTATTGGGAGGGAAACTGAAGCACAGGGGTGGCTATGGTCAAATTGTAAATCCTTAGTGCAGCTGGGGATAGGTCCCAGGTCTACTGACTATCATACATCTGCTCTATCCATAGACCATACTGTCTCCCTAATGCATCTGTTCATCCTAATCATCCTTCCTTCCCAACTCAACTACAATATACACTACATGTTAATTGCTTTGCTTTAGGGCAGTGGTGACAGTTGCTTGAAAGAAGTACAGTGAGTCCTGCCTACCCATATATTGGTCTCAGATATAGTAAAACCACTGATAGTGAAATAGAATGAAAGTCTCATGTCATTTCAATGGACTGCAAAGTACAAATAGAAATTCTAATTCTAAAGAATTTTCACTTCTAGGGTGAAATCCTACATTCCTTACTAAATCAAAGTCCCCCTTGAGTAAAAGTTGCAGGATCAGCCCTTCATTGAATTACTCTCTGAAAAGACATGATTTTACTGTACACGGGTTCCATTGCAAAAGAACTCTGCAGGAGAACCTGTGACACTGGGAGGCAATCAAAGCAGGAAAATGTTACATTTTAAAGTAATATTTGCAAAATGTAATAATGATAAAATAATGATTTTACTTTTAACATAGAAATAGGGTGTCTTATTTAAACCTTGTAGTCTGAAATAACATGACTATTATGAATCTCATTAACTATAATGTTATTAAGACAAACCCCTCTCCTGAGTAGTATAAAAAGATATATGTATATTTATTATTTTATTTTTAAAATGCTAGGTTCTCTCTTCAGTTAGGAGACTATTCGGTGCAAGCTGTGGCTGGACCAAGGACATCTTTTGGCAGACACCTTGGCTTGAAAGTGAAAGTCAGTTTCAGCAAATACCAGAGGTATGGTGCTTGTTTATTCCCTTTAATTTAATGAGAATGGATTAAAATGGGTGAATAAAGCTGAAAAGCTAATGTGGTTAACCATTTCTGACCCAGCCTGACTGGTTTATTCCATCAGTCCTGCCCTTTTATAAACTTCTTAATCACATTGGCCTCCTTCAGATCTAGTCACTGGTTTTTAATTCATTCCAGTCAATTTAAAATTAAGAAGAGCTTGAAAACCAAAGGAACCTTCAAATAAAATGGCCAGGGTTGCAGGAACAATCCTATTAGCTAACAAAAATTTAAATATATTTTAAAAAAAATGAAGTAGTAGTAGAGCATAAGAGAGTTAGGAGCCTTTGGTTCCTTTGGAAATGCCAGCCTGAGTGAATACTTTAAAGAACATAGTTAGTACAATATCTTTCCTATGCCATGCCTCACTTGTACTTATTCATTCTATGTCTCCCAAATTCTAATGATTTGATAGGCACTCCAAAACCAAGTTATGAATAAAAATTCTTGTTACACCACTCTTATAGTACTTTAATCAAAGTAACAGAGCATATGCCTTTGATTCATAGATGTTAAGGCCAGAAGGGACCATTATGATCATCTTGTCTGACCTGTGGAACAAAGGCCTTAGACCAGGGGTGGGCAAACTTTTTGGCCCAAGGGCCACATCTGGGTGGGGAAATTGCATGCAGGGCCATGAATGTAAGGCCAGGGCAGGGGGTTCGGTTTTGGGAGGGTGTGTGGGTGTGGGAGGGGGTGTGGTGTGCAGGAAGGGGCTCAGGGCAAGGGGCTGGGGCAGAGGAGGGGTGCAGGGTGTACAAGTCCTGCCTACCAAGGAAGGGAATTGGGGTGCAGGAGGGGGCACAGGGCAAGGGGCTCAGGACAGGGGATTGGGGTGCAGGAGGAGTGTGGGGTGTGGCAGTGGGTTGGGGTGCAGACAGAGGGCTCAGGGCAGGAAGTTGTGGTGCAGGAGTGGTTTAGGGTGCAGGCTCTGGCCTGGTGCCGCTTCCCTGGAGTGGCTCCGGGGTGGCAGTGGTGCGCACCAAGGCCAGGGCAGACTCCCTGCCGGCCCTGGCCCTGGCCCCGCTCTGCTCCAGGAAGCAGCTGGCACCACGTCCCTGTGGCCCCTGAGGGAGGAGGGGCAGAGGGCTCTGCGTGTTGCCGTTGCCTGTGGGTACCTCTTCCAAAGCTCCCATTGGCCACAGTTCCCAGTCAATGGGAGCTTTGGGGGAGGCACAGGGGTGGCAACCCTGTGGGCCGGATCCAAAGCCCTGAGGGGCTGGATCCTGCCTGTGGGCTGTAGTTTGCCCACCCCTGCCTTAGACTATTACCTAACAATTTCTGCATCGAGCCCATAACTTGTCTTTTAGAAAGAGGCCTCCAATCTTGATGTAAAGATTTCAAGTGACCAAGAACCTACTGCCTTCCCAGGCAAGTTGTTCCATTGGTTAATGACTCCTACTGTTTAAAAATATATATCTGTGCCTTTCTGATCTGAATTAGTCTGGCTTCAGCTTCCACCCACTGGATCTTTTTCTGCCTTTGTCTGCTAGATCAAAGAGCCCTCTACTATCAAACCTATGTAAGTACTTATAGGTTATGCCTACGCTACAAACTTTGGTCTATACAAGTTACGTAAAGCCATTGCAGTTAGTATATTGCTTATATGTGTGCAAACTTTGCTCCTTGTGTTGGTGCTGCATGTGCTCAAGAGGCGTGCTTGTGTTGATGCACATTGGGGTCCACCATGGGTAGGTATCCCAGTGTGCAACCCACCACTGTCCAGCGCACTGTCTTTTGGGAAATTTTAGCAATGCATGGTGAGGCAGAAATGAGTCACACAGTGGGTAACTGGGAGCAAGGGGTCAACTTCCCTGTGTGCAACTGTCTCCCTCCCATAATGGTATCTATATGCCATAATTTTCACATCTTTTCAAAAATCCCACAAACTCATGGAGCCCTCCTCACTGTCCATGGTCTCTGACAGACGCATAGAGCCTGAACAGCTCTGCACTGTTTTCTTAAGCATTGCAAACACAGGACGCACACTCCTCTGGTATCTGCAGAACTGTATGAAGAACGAAATCAGCAGGGAACAAGAAGTTTTCTTGAAGGACAGATTGCTGTGGGACATAGCAAGAACCAATTCAAGGTTGTTGGTGGCATTCCTGGAGCAACTGCAGATGGTGGAGTGCCGCATCTGGGCCTCAGAAACAAGCACTGATTCTGGGACTGCATCTTAATGCAGGCTTGGGGTGACAAACAGTGGCTGCAGAACTTTCGGATGCTCAAGGCCACATTCTTGGATCTCTGTGCCAAGCTTGACCCAGCTCTCCAGTGTAGGGACACCAAAATGAGAGCTGCACTGACAGTGGAGAAGCAAGTGGCAATCACATTGTGGAAACTTGCAATGCCAGATTGCTACTGGTCAGTAGCAAATCATTTTGGAGATGGAAAATCCACTCTGGGGGCTACTGTTATGCAAGTGCGCTGGGCTATTGATCATCTCCTGCTATGCAGGATTGTGACTCTCAGCAATGTGCAGGACATAGTGGATGGATTTGCAGCAATGGGGTTGAACTGCAGTGGAGCAGTGTGCAGTGGCCTGCACATCCCTATTTTGGCACCAGACCACCTTGCCACAGTACAGCAAGAGAAATGGCTACTTTTCTATGGTTATGCAAGCATTGGTGGCTCAGTGGGGATGCTTTATCAACATTGGACAGTCAGGGAAGGTGCATGATACATCTTTCAGAACACAGGACTGTTCAGAAAGCTGCAAGCAGGGACTTTCTTGACTGGCAAATCATTAGGCATGTTGAAATACCAATAGTGATCCTGGGGACCCAGCCTACCCCTTACTTCCTTCGTTCATGAAGCCATAGAGTGGCAACCTCAACCGCACTAAGGTGAGAGTTCCTTGACAGCACTAAGGAAAGATTCAGCCAGTGCAGCATGACAATTGAATGTGCTTTTGGTAGATTGAAGGCCACTAATCATTGCTGAATTTTGCCCTTAGAAATGACTACTTCCCTTAGAGGAGACAGTGGTTAATTGATTCTTCACAGCTTTGTTCAAATATGGTAATAGTTTGAAATGTGCACAAGCCCACTGGGAGAGAGAATTCTCCTTAATAAAATAGATATATTTAACAATGGAGAAATAAAGAGAATCTTTCATAAAGAGAATCTCCCTTATAAAATAATTAATATTTAAGCTGAATTATTTATCCGTGACCTCTGCACAATATAAATTTCCGTTATTTAACTTGCCTTATTTGCTACATTTAAAGTGACTGCTATAGGTCATGATAAAAGAGCTTGTTGGCGAGAAAACCCAACGATATGTAGTAGCTGCTAGAGCGGTGAAAGTTTACCATTGGATACCACGCAGGGACTGCGTTCTTCTTTTTAATATTTACAACCCATTTGAAGGAGAACAGCAACAGCACAATGCTAACATTTTTCCAGTTAAATGAAAGATGAACAGGGGAACATGATCTAAGATAGGTGGAGCTAGTAGAGACAGGTGGCAGATCCAGTGAGTGACAAAAGCACATTTTAGACCTAGCCAATATAATAAGTCTGGTAGCAACAAATACATTTTAAGATTGAAAATATATATATATTGTGATGGGGCAAGGCCAGATGGCTATAGGAAAGTAGTGAGAAACAGGTATGTTAGCCCCAGGCTAAACAAATCCCTGTTACCATGATAACCAAATGGCAGTTGCTCCAGGTTAATCAAGACCCCTGGGGCCAATTAAGATCCTTCCAGAAAGCAGTGGAGACAGCTAAGTTGATTGGGACATCTGAAGCAAATAGGGGCTGGCTGAAACTAGTTAAATGCCTCCCACTTAGTCAGGTGGGGGTGTGTGTGTCAGGAGCTGCTGGAGAAACTGAGCAGTACAAACTCCATCAGGCACAAGAAAGGAGGCCCTGAGGTAAGGGTGACTTAGATATTGAGGAAGTGGGGGCTGCTGTGGGGAAGTAGCCCAGGGAATCTTACTTGTCCTGTTTCCAAAAAGTCAGCTACCAAGAGCTGCTACTATCAGGGTCCCTGGGCTAGAGCACGGAGTAGAGGGTGGGCCCGGGCTCCCCCCTCCCTTCCCCAACTAATCACTAGGGCTGGGAGACAATAGAGACCATGTGAGGGAGGATAGCTTCTCCTCACCTCCCTTGCTGGCTTATGATGAAAATGGCTCAGTAGGCTGTGACCCTTGCCTCTAGAGAGAGAAGGGCTATGTGAAGGGTCACAGTGAGTCTGAGGCTAGCATAATCTGCCAGGAAGCACAGGCCCCACTGAGACAAGGTTGGGGCTTTGTTGCTATATATGAATGAATAGAACTGCACTGCAGGGGAAAAAAGGCTTAGGAGGAGCTCACAGTGAAACAAGCCTCAACTCCAGTCAGTGTACACAGGATTTGTTATGAGGGGAGGCTAAAATGTTTGGATACTATTGCTGTGGCACAGTCATTCTTGAATTTCCCATGGGGAATATATGGCTCCGAACCTCCTACTTGGGCCAGTGGCTAAATGCCACAATTCGGCCTTTCATTTATAAAGATAACTGCCTAACTTATGTTTCTGCCTCAGGGAGCTAAAGTGGAGTTTCTCACTGAAAACAAGAGGACTGTGCTTAAAAATTGATGGCCTGAGGTGACCTTCTGTATTGTGGAAATGTTTTCCTAGTCAACGGATTACAAAAAGTTAAGGAAATGAAAATGAATTTAAAGAGAATTTGTTGAGAAGGGGCAGGGGGGAAAGCAACTCAGTAACATACCTGAGATTAATGGTACTGACAGGTGTCTAGTAAAATCTCTAGAGAAAAGAGATTCAAACAAGGCTTGTGAGACTGGAAATAGGAGAAAATAAAGAAAACACTGACTAGAGAATTTTCTTGAGTTCCCAGAGAAAGGGGGAAGGAAGAAGAGCTTCTCTTCATCTTCTGAGTCTACGTTTAGGGAAAAACTGCACAGTCAAATGAGAAACTTAGCATTGGGGGAAAAAAGTTCTCATTACAGGCAGGTGACAGCTTGAAACTCCCTGCTGAATTAAAGCTGCTCTGTACAGATGAATAACAGATGCAAGGGCAATGTGACTGAGACAGTACAATTTCTCTAAAACCCAGGCTGATGGGATTTTATCTGAAGATAAAAGGGAAGGAATTCCCTGTGCAAGGTGCTCAGAGGGAGAGCAGCTGCCTATACTCTCAGGTGGCTAATAGAAGGGTACAGTTCTCTTACACTGTTATCTCACTGAAGAATCAAGTACAACCTATGGGTTTAATGCGGACAGTGTCCATAGATGACTTGGATAGAAAAAATAAAAGTTATTTCTTATATTTCTTTATAAGCATCTTTTTAGATTCCTTTCTAAAACCCTGTCCGAACTAAAACAAATATAGTACTTAAGAATTCCTCAGGTTGCTTTAACACAACCTTAAGATGTCTTGATCAGTCTTTTAGAGCGTTTCAGCAATCCTCCTGAACTGCAAAATTGCAAATCCTCCTTAGGCAAGGACTTGCCTGTAACAGACTGTTCAGTCTCATAGTCAATAAGAAAATCAACTTGTGAATTATTTTCAATTTGCGTGTCTGCTCTCACTTCACTTGTCTCTACCAACTCCTTAGTCTTGAGTAGATGCTTATGACTCCTTCATAAGATTTTGCCTTTATCAGTGATTACTGACTATGAGTGAGGTGACTCTTTGATCACTCTAGCTGGCCAGTGCCCATCTTGCCAAATTCTCACCATCCCCAGAACCGACAGCCAACTGGGACCGGACATAATCATCACCAACGAGGACCGGAAGAAGATCATCCTGGTGGACGTCAGAGCCATTTGAGAACAGGACCCTGGCCTTCCGTGACACCCAAGCTTGAAAGGTGGAGAAATACACCCCTCTGGCCAACACCTTGAGAGCTAAGGGTTACCAGGTTCAGACAGATGTGCTGATGGGAGCGTGGGGCACATGGGACACCAATAATGAACCAGTGTTGAGAGAATGCGGAATCGGTCAGCGCTACGCTCGGCTGATGTGGCAACTCATGGTGTCAGATGCCATCAGGTAGTAGAGGGACATCTACATAGATCACATCACCGGACATCGGCAATACCATGAGGGATGAGCTGGAGTGCCGATGAGAAGCAGAGGGGAAAGTAACAAATACTTTCCTCATGGATTGTATTTTCCAAATGGACTACCCTAAATGCTCAATTACTGAGGGACAATCTTCACTCATCCCTAAATTTGCTTTTTACAACTAACTCTCTGTATAACTTTTCATGAGGGATATACCAGAGTATTCAGATTCTAATATCTAAACTGTATTAAATTTATTCACCTTAATTTGGGTTATTGCTGATTATGCACTATATGTATCTTATGACTTTTTAAAACAAACTTTGTATTGTGGATAATCTAAGCCCTATACCCAGATGTAAAGACACTCCTTTCTTAAACTTGTGTACTTTAACATTAGCTTTAATAATTTTTTTAATTCCTTTAAATAGTTTAGGATCCCAGTTGTGGTGCTCACTATGTTCTGTGCTTCAGTAGCTGCCAGAAACCCATCAGAGCAACCTCATATATAGTGAGATGTGGTAAAGTGGTGATGGGTTACCCAGAGTATTATGGGATGAAGCAATGCTCCTCCCTGTTGGGATTCCCTCTGAGACCTTTTCCACTTGGCTTACCCAGAACATCTCATCCAGTTCTGAGAGAACACTTTATCCAGTTTTCTGAAATCCAAGAAATCAGTTCAACTCCAGACTCACTGAAGATTCTTGATTGGCATACAGTCATACTAAGCTTGAGTTGATCAAGAGTAAGGGATGGATATAAGGTATAATACACATCCAATGTACATAAATCAATTTATTGTATACCCTTACACTTAATACTATTGGTTAATATTTCATATCACACACTTCATGATTTGTCTATTTTTTGTAACCAATCCCATGAACTATCTGAGCTGCAAAGTATGGTAGTAAGTAAAGCTGCAAGCTTATTACACATTACTCATCTTACCATTTCTATATCTACTAGCTACATGTTTTTTACAAGGCCACTTATGACTTTATGCTCTGTCTCTTGTTAACCTGTTTCCCAAATTCTCTTCCTTACTACTTCGTGCATTGTTCATGCAAGGTCCACACACCCCACTCTTACTTCCTGTTTGATTCAGTGGGAGATGCCCCCACACTGTTTGTGATGCAGCTGAATAAAGCAGCAAGTTACCAGTCTTCAGTCCTGTGAGTAGGCTTTATTATCTTATTTTTGCACTGAGTGGTCCTTTCCAAAACTAGGTCTGGCATGTTTGTGTATGTTTAGTAAACATGGTTATTTGGGACCTGTGGTGGGCTTTGTACCTCATCAACCCCTTAAGTCATGGGGGAGGGAGGTAACCCCACCTCTGCCTACGTCCGTTTGCTAACCCTTCTGCCCCAGTAGTCAGCACAGTGGGGCCCAATGGCCAGACCCCACATAATTCCCCCTCCCCCAGTGGAGTAGCACAGCTTAGTGGCTGGAGTCCATTCAATGTGTCCCTAGGGCAGTGCAGCCCAATGGCCAGAGTCCTCCTAATTCCCCCTCCCCAAGTGGGATAGCACAGCCTAGCAGCCAGAGTCAATACTGCCACCTTTGGAGGCAAAATAGGGAGCCTAGTGGCTGGTGCCATCACAAGGGGGTGGCAGCCCCTGGTAGGGGAGCCTGGGCCCATCCAACTCCACTGGGCCCCGACCCAGGGCCCTGCCAGCATCAGAGCAGTCCACCATGGGGTCAGCAGGGAATCCTACCAAAACACACTGACCTCATAAGGGTGGGAGGTACCACTCCCTTACCCTCCCTGGGTCGCTTCCTACTGGCTCTCCTGCAGCAGTGGTCCATACGGTATTGGGGTCTCCAGGCTCCTCAGCACCAGACACTCCCTGGGGTTCCAATAACAGAAGGCCTCTAGTCTAGGTTTCTGGCTCTTCAGCTCTTATAGGTAAAGGCTGTAATGGCTCCTGGGCTGGAGCCCCTGCCAACTGTCCTTCCTCCTCAGCAGTCTGCCCTGAGTGAGCAGCTCTGCAGGCTTTTATACCTGAATTCCAGGTGGAGCATGGGCAGCAGTGCCTCAGGGGTGGGGCTTCCTCTGCTACAAGGGAAGGATTTAACTCCCTCCATACCAGTGCAGGGCCAATCCGCCCCATCACAGGATCCAACTATGTTCCTGTGGTTTCCTTATATTGTTTTTTGTTGTGTAAAGAGCAAAAGACACAATATCCACCCGTCATTCAAGGTGCCTTGTTATTTGCCTTTGCAGCAGTGTGCCCTCTCCCCTTGGACACTTATCTCAGACAACTTCACCTGACTCTTGTAGAGCACCTTCATTTCCCCCAAAAGGTGTTCCCCTTCCCCACCTCTTTTCTCCTCCCTTGTATATTCCCTCACGTTTGTTTGGAATTTTAATGATGGGATTATTATGTTTCATTTATTATTAAAATATTTTACTACACTTTAAGAGAACCTGAATAATTCCTCAGGAGAGTGGTAACGGGGGTAACTTTTCGGAGAGAGAGGATGAAGGACTCAGTAACAAAGCAGAGAGGAGCAGCAGGGCCGTCCTTACCTGTACGCAGCTGCGTAGGGCACCAGGAAATTTGAGGCACCCAAATTTCCTGGTGCCCTATGCAGCTGCATGCTGCTCCAGCTTCTGCTCCACCTCTTCCCCATGGCCCCTGCCCTGGCTCTGCCCCAGCCTTGCCCCGCTCCACCCCTTCCCCAAAGCCCCTGCTCTGCCCCACCCCGCCTCTTCCTGCCCCTGCTCCGCCTCAGCCCCTCCCACTGCCCTGAGGACTGCAGCAGGGGTCAGGCCTGCACTCACCGGTGGCGGTAAGTGGAGTGACCCAGCCCCAGCCTGCTCCGCTCTGCTGGCTCCCAGCCATGCCGCCGGCGAGAGCTGGGGGGCAGTTCTCCCCTACCCACCAAAGCTGAGAGCCAGGGGAGCAGAATGGAGTGGGCTGGGGCCGGGTCGCTCCACTTCCCGGCCGTCCCATGAGTGCGGGGTCGGGCCTGGCTGCCCTGCAGTCACCGGGTGGCAGGAAATGGAGCAACCCGGCCCCAGTCTGCTCTGCTCCACCGGCTCGCGCTGGGGGGCAGTTTCCACCCAACCTCCCCACCCCCACAGAGGCCTGGGGCCCCCCACAGCCCCTCCACTGGCTACGGATGGTCTGAGGAGCGGCCATGTTTTTAAGAACAGGCTACATAAACAGCTGTCGGGGATGGTCTAGGTTTAGTTGGTCTTGCCTCAGTGCAGGGCATTGGACTTGAACTCTCGGTCCCTTCCAGCCCTACATTTCTATGATTCAGTGTTTGTGCTAAGTGGCAGTCTCCAGACAAGCTAATCTTTATGAAATTATGCATTGCAAAGAGTATTTGTTCTTTGTCAAAGTTGTGTAACTAGTGTGGATTTTACAGGTCATTATCCTGTGAGTAAGTAGAAAGTGAGTTTGATAGCAAAAGTGGTATGTTTTTAGGCAAGATTGAAGGCAGATTGAAAAGCAGACTGCTGCAGAACTTAGGAACATGACTCAGGAAACCAGGGGCCCAATTCTCTATTGCTCTGCACCTTGTGCAGTCATTTAAAGTGCAAAGTGGGTGTAAAATGCTACCAGATCAGAATGGTAGATAATTTTCATGTGTTTTCCACTCACTCTGCATGGGTGACTGCAGAAGGTTCTGGATAATGGAGAATCAAGCTGCTGGGTTCTATTTCTGATCCTGTACTTGACATTCTATATGAGCTTGGGCAATTCACTCAAGTTCTCTGTGCTCTGTTTCCCCATTTGTAATAGGGGATAATATAACACTAGCTTTAAGTGCCCTGATTTTTACCGGTAAAAAGTGCTCCAGCAGCACTAAATATTTTATTTTTACAAGGAAGAAGACAATTCCACTTCATGGCAGCTTCCGAGGTTTTGAAATTTGGTTTCTTTCTGCACTGGAACAAAAACAAAACCATTTTAATGATTTTGCAGAAATTGAATTGTCTCCATTTCCATTTTTGGATCAGAACCTGAGCTTTGCAATTTGGGAAGGCATATGTAGCCAGGTGGCCAAGGTACTGGCTAGGGAAATGGGAGGCACAGATTCAAGTCCCTCTTCTCCCTGATTCAGAGTGAGAATGATCTGGAAAGAAAATTTTTAATCAGCCAGAGAAGGGACCCCCCCATCCCAGGTCCGTACCCTGGTACAAAGTTAGAGTGTGAGAGCATCGCTTGCTCTCCTGCACTATACTCCAATGAAGACTTCATAGAAACTGATATGTTTCTACAAAACATTTTGTCTTTGATGAAACAGCATATTTCAACAAAATGAAATGTCACTGAAAATGATCTGACCAGCTCTATGGCAAGAGACCAGAACAGAGGATCAGATAAGTCTCTGCCACGTCTAATTTCTATGAATGAAGTGTAAAACACAGAGGAGCAGCCTTGGATAATGCAACTAAGTTCTAGACCAGTCATTGTTCATCATACAGCACATAGCCAAAGATTTTTGTTACCGAGAGCATAGCAGCTGATGCTAATTTAGATGTACAGCCAAAGACAATGCCTAGCTTCAGGCCCTAGGCAACCCAAGGAAAGCACCAGGGACAGCACTGGCATTCTGGAAGGACAATTCAGTACTAACTCTTGAGACACAGGAGCTGTCAGTTCTGATAGATTTATTACTGTTTGTTATTGTTTTTGTGGTTTACACCTCCTCACCCCCCTTAATTTTGGGGCTGTCTTTCTGCCAATGTATTTTGAAAATATTCTCACAAGGTCTCCTCCCGAAGGAAGTGCTAACTTGGAATTAACAATTTATTCTATATTTGAGCCCCTGAAGAAAGCATTGACACTTTTGCTGCTGTTAAACAACAGACAATAGAGGCTGATCTGTCATTATTTACCTTGTGTGCTCTAATTACATTCCGCAGCACACAACACACATACAGAGTAAGTTCATCTGTTCAGGGGATGGGGGTGGGACAGGAGAATGGAGGAAAGAGGAGTGCTGAGCCACCCAGCCAGGCACAATGGCTTTAGGTACAGTTTGTTTGACTTCAGCTGGCATTGCGGGTGTTTAGCCCATCAGAGGAACAGGAGATAAATCCATAACAGATCCTCAGCTGCTGTCAATTGTACCCTGATTTATGGCAGCTGAGAATGTGGCTCATTGTTCTTAATAAATACCTCTACCAAACAGAGCAGTTGGCTTTGTTGGCTAAGCTGACTGCAGGATTGATACTTTTCCTCAGTCTATAAAAGAATATGCTTGAATTTATAACATCAATGGGGGTGCTTGCGTTAAATATGTGATGTTTCTGATAGATTTTCCTAAAAAGATCCTTTCTCTTCTTGTTTTATACCCATCATCCCTCAAAGAACTTCTGCTTCAATCAACTTTCTTCCAGCTGAAGATGAAGTTCCTTTTGAAGCCCTGCAGATCAATCAAATGGAGTTACTATAGGCACATGCCACCCCACCAGGGCTCAGCTTGCAGCTTGTGCGCCCAGTCTCTGCCGGTCTGGGGTGTAGAAAGGTAGACCCAGAAGCAAATCTTTGTGTAGCAGATCTGGAGTGATAGAACTGGGAGAGAGGAGAGGGCTCATGGAGAAGATAAAGAGACTTTGTTGTGGTTTTTGCTAAAAACAAAAATAGGAAATGTTGGTTTTCAGCAACCAAAAGCCAAAACTTTTCCACTCAAACCTTCCATTTTTCAGTTGCCAGGAGTCAACATTTTTCAGTGTTTTTGGGCTGAAATTATTGGTTTTCAGTTGCCATGATTCTTTCTCTCCATTTTCTTTTGAAGGCAACATTTCAAGGACATTGAAAATGTTTTCATTGTCATTGAAATTTGTTCATATGACCAAAAAACATTTCCCAACCAACCAGCTCTACTGAGGACTAAGCTATGCCATTCAGGCACAACCCATTACTGGGGGGGAGTGTGGAGTCACATTGCAATAGGGGGAACTTGAGGAGGGAGGGATTTCCCCTGGGAAAAATACAATTCCTTCCTGAACATGCCTGGTGCACAAAAGGATTGTGCACTCTCTTTTTTTTTTTGGGGGGGGGGGGGTCTCCTTCTGAAACCACTACTTACCCCAGTCCCTTAAAATAATCAGTTGTCCTAGTATAAACAATGCTCTATGGACCCAAGCCACAGACCTAATGGTGAGCTCCCAGAATAGGATACAGCTCCTGCATCTGCAGTGCAGACACTAGTAATGTGCACCTTTCATGCTCAGACAGTGCTCAGTAAAAGCACACTTGTATTTTTTATAATGCTCAGCAACTGTTTGCTAAGTCTGAGTTTCTATAGAGCAGCTGAACAGAAACCTTTTGTCACTCTCATTTTGCTATTTTTAGCAATATTTAGTCTGCACTAAATCTTAACAAATCATCAAGGTTTATTTCACCTTCCAGAACAATGCACTATGATAGAAAAGAAAGATTTCTGAGAATCATCCTACACAGAAAATTGGTCCTATTTTGTGTGTACAATGTAGGGACTCATATTTTTCTTTCCATTTTTTTTTAAAGGTAAATCAGGTAGTGAAATATGTATTTTTTTGAAAAGCAGTCTTTGCAGATATAGCAAATTCATTAACAGTTTCCCCCAGTTTTAAATAGAAAGTGTTGCTCTCCGCATATCAATGCCAGCACAAATCAACACAAACAATTGTTAAGTCATTAGCAAAGACTGAACGCTGGTAGTCCTAATATTAAGCCTTCTGGTGCTCTCCCTGGAATTGTTTGACTTGATTGCATCCTGTTACATTTACAATCTGTTTTGTGTTATTGGCTGATAGGCTGACAGCCATTTAAATTCTTATTCAGAAAAATCCAAAAGCACTCACCTTTTGCTCTCAAAAGGATGAGTCACTGAAATCAATGATTGATGCAGGGCATTAAAGAGAAGGGTCCATTTCTGTGAGGTGCTGAGTACCCTCAACTGAAGACAACATCTCACAGGATCAGGCCATTAGCTATTATGAATGAATAGCCTCCTAGAACCGCCTGGGAGAGCTGATGACTCTCTTTTTTCACGGTGGAGTGCTATCTGCTCTATTCATTAAAATGGAGCAGATTATTCCGTGTGGCTGCTCACCAGGTCTGTATGGAGTGGTGTGAGACAGTCCCAAATAAGGAGAAGCAGGAGTGAGTAGTTCCTGTGCTCCCTCAAGAACATACTGTTATTGCAAGTGGCCCCCCAGTGCAGCCATTCAAGGGAGGGGGTCAGGGAGAGAAGGAAGCTTCTTACTTACCTTTCTGCCTGTGTGTGGCCATGAAGAGGCAACTCTCAATCAGGGTTTGAGAGTTCTAGAGAAAGAGAGGTTCAAGCTTCCATGCAGTGAAGATTTCCGTCCTTGCTTGTAGACAAATCCAGTATCAGGTGAGAAAAGTAATTGAAGGAATAGGTAGTTTTAATATGTATGGAGGGTTCCTAACTATACAAACAGTCTTTAATTCCTCACTTCACTCTGATGATCCACTTGACATAAAACAAACAAAGCCGATAACAACCAAGAATGTCCTATTCTTGTGCTGACTCCTTAGACGGATTGAGACGCGTCCAGGAGGCAGGGTAAGTCTAATGGACCCTTTAGAGCTAGTAACACAACACCAACTCTACTAACCACAGTTAATATTTCTTCAGTTAAATCTTATCAACCAAAGAGGTGCTCATTTTTACAGTGATTGCTCTGGGTTCTTGCATTTTAGGGTGACCAGACAGCAAATGTGAAAAATCAGGTGGTGGGGGGGGAATAGGAGCCTATATAAGAAAAAGACCCAAAAATCGGGACTGTCCCTATAAAATTGGGACATCTGGTCACTCTATTGCATTTGGAGAGATTCCTTTTAAGATCATTCTAATAGTGCACTGCATTATGATGCCCCATTCTAATAGTGCACTGCATTATGATGCCCCATTCTAATAGTGCACTGCATTATGATGCTCAGGTGGTTTCTTTTTTACCTGTGTGTTTCAGTTCGGAGCACACTCTCCCTTTCTCTGCATCCAAAGAGGGCCTTTACTGGGGTTGGGTAAGGAGTAGGTGGGCTGGGGCAGGACTGGGGAGATGCAAATTATACTCACATTAACTCTACCCGTGGGAGTGGGGATTGGGAAGGAGTTCCTACAGGCAGCAGTAATCAGGAGCTTGGGTCTGTTGGAATCACCCTGTTGTGGCGGTGGAGAGAGAACTGGACTCCCCACAACCAGTCTTGTAGTACTGCACATTCACACAGATGGCTTTGTACCGGTGGATCTGCTCGGATCCACCAGTCATCCTGTGGAGTGCTGGGGTGGGGCAGGATCCTGTCCTGTTGTGCTGACTGTAGTAAAATGGTTATTAAGGGGTTAACTGGCTTACTCGGAGTATAACGAGTTGGAGCCAAGCTCTACCCTTCCTTACTTCCTGTTCAGCTAGTGACTGTTTCCTTCTCTGCTCTGTTTGTCATGTAGTTAAATAAAGAAGCATGTTCCCCGCTTGCAGTACTGTAAGTATAGTGTGTAGTTTTTGTGCATTGAGTGGTCCCTTTACAAAACTGATAGAATTCTCTGGAGGGAACCCTACTGAATTTTTCTCATCAGCAGCCCTGCCAGAGGGCAGTCTGACCCAGCAACCGTGTACCAAGTCCTATTTCCACTGAAGTCATGATAAAAACCACTTGAACAAGCTCACTATTTGGCCTACAGTCAGTATAGCCAGCTCATTTGGAATTAGGTTCTTCTGCTTTCTTTTCCTCCTTTCTTTTTCAACACCTTGTTACTCTGTGCATGCTGATAACCCCATTTTGTTTCTCTCAGTATGGGATATGTGAGAGCAACACTGTCAGTGATAATATACTTTTAGATTAGTATTACTATGCTAATACTTTAGACAGCTCCAAAACCAGGAGTCACCATTCGCTATGGCCAATTGTCAAAAAATTATGCCCTTTCTTAAATCTGTGCAGTGGGTGTAGCTGTAATTGAGGGCTGGATTTAGTCCCAAATGTTTACTTCAACATAAAGGATATGAAGGAGAGTATGAAGAACCTTTGGATATTGTTCTGTCTTAATCTGCCATGTCAAAAGCTGTGTTTCAAGAAAAAGCAAAGTCTGAAAGAATAAATGTCAGGCTTGCTTACTGGTACTTATTCTTTCTGCTGATAGACCAGTAACTAACTGTTAAACAAATGAATGTATGTCTTGTTCAGTCTATCAGAACTGATCACAATTGTGTTAATCACTTTTAAATCCTTCATTCCCTGTATAACCAGTAGACATTAAAAGTTCCCCTAGTTATAGTTGCAGACAATTGTCCCTTTTATATGTCTGAATGCTGATATGCCAGACAATTGGCATTTGGACAAATGTTGTGGCTCATGTTTCATCGTGCATATCTCATTCTTGAGAAGCAGCCAAGAGAGATGAGCGAGTATCAGAGAGGGCTCAGAGTACAGCTGGGAAATCCTCAGGAGCACTGTGGGACAGAAGTGGCACAGAGAACAGGTGGGAGGTGCTGACAGTAACAGTGAAGGCCAGTTGTTCAACTAGGAGAGTGGTGGAGCTCTTGGAGACCATTCCAAAACCTTTCGAACTGAATCTATTCTTCCTCCAAACTTTCATTTCAGAAAAAAAGACCTCGAGCCCACTGCTGTTCAGATGAATAGCAATTTTGTCATTGGCTTCAGTGGGAGCAGTGTCAGGTTCATATGCAACTATGTTCTGAAAAATAATTTTGATTATGTTATTAATTGTATAACTTACCCAAGCAGTATTCATTATGCAATAGTTTATGTTCCTAGATAATTTTTAGATATGACTGCCAGTATATTGCATGATCCAGGTCTGCCTAAGCCTGTTATGTGCTTCAGGTATTTGTTACACACAGTCTTCGGACATTCTCTTTAGATTTGTACAAGCTAGCTCCTGAGTGTGTATGGATACCAAATGATGATATTATTATAGCACAAAAACTGAGCTTATGGTGTTGTACAAAAGTTTAAAGACAATCCCTGTCATCAAGTGCTTACAATCTAAATATCCCCAAACTGTAGTCAGATCATTAACAGTAGGGAATGTGGCTTGGGCTCTCAAACTTTTTCAAAGTGTGCATCACCATGTTTTAAAAGAGAGTCTTAAAGATTTTGCACTTGCATTGGCCGTCGTCCCTGACAGATGTTTGGATAGGGCTATCATTTGCAAGAACTAAGCTCACTTGGATTGTGATGTGATACTTGTTATAAAATCCAAATTAAAAAAAAATCATTTCCTCTTTTCATTCTATTTTCCATCTACATTTTCCATTCTGCCTCTTTCTTGTATGCTCTGATTTTTGCTTCTCCTTTACACCTCTCCTTCTCTCATCTCCTTCCACCTTTTCTTACACTCCCCTCTTGTATTCCTGTTCCTCTCTTTCTTTTCCTTCCCTTCCTTCACACCTCCCTCAGCTTTCCTCTAGAGTAGTCTCAAGTGAGCTATTTCCAGGTCAGTTCCCCTCAAATGCTCTATGAATCATTTCAAAGAAAGATCTTGAAAATCAACACTGCCCTCTCCAATGAGTTACAAGTAGAGCTGCTTGGAAAATGGTCATTTCTGTGGCAAATTTAGAAAGAATTGAATTTTCTTTCTTTCTTTTTTCCCCCAAAATGACAAGCATATGAAAAATGTTTAGTTTTTGAAAACCAAAAACCAGAAAAAGTATAAAGAATCAACAAATGTTCAATTTGAAAGGCCATCTTTTGTCATAAAATTTTTGATATGAAATCTTTCAATCAGGTGTAATTACAAAATTTGTTTGTGCATAGTAACCATGTACAATGTACTATAGGTTAAGATTTACAGGAAATGGTGTACATTTCCTTACAGTACTACTACTTGTATTATACTTTCAGACTAGGGTCTCAAAGTACTTGACAACCTTAAGCTTCACAATACTTCCGTGAGGCAAATATTATTATGCACATTTTACAGATGTGGAAAACTGCAGCCCTGAGGAGTGAAGTGACTTGCTCAAGGTCACAAAGTGAGTCAGTGGCAGTGCCAGTATAAAATTCAGTTCTGTGCTTTAACCATTAGACACTGCCCCCCTCCTTTTTCGAGTTAAACTAGATAGTGAAACTGGGAACAGAAATGTCCTGGGGTAAAATCCTCTTATTAGAAATATTGTTCTATTTCGTTTGTTATAACGTAAAAAGCAACATTTGCAATTCTTCCCACAGCCCCTAATCCTGATATTTGAACAGACTACTTCACTTTCTACTACAATTTTGCAACTGAATAAGTCCTTTGATTTCCTGTTTTCACCATTTGCCAACCAATCAAGAGAAATCTGTGGTTTAAAAGCAGTGTCGACAGAACAGATACCAAGACTAAAATATATCATTCTGTTTCCAAAAGACTTCTACCCAAGCAGGCACTTTCTGTTAAATTAGAAGGAGTGTATCTGGAATAAGTGCATGCAGTGTAGTATCTGTGATTAATAAAATGTCTTATCTCCTTTGGCCAGTGCACATCTTGTAATTGGTTAAGAGCCAGGGTGACGTTCAGTAAGGCAAACCAGTGCATGGAAACAGGACAGATTTTGCAGTTCACCAGAGAGATAGCCCTATCATACATCAATAACAGATGGCACTCCAGTTGACTACAGGAAAAATATGACTCAGCTAATACAAAATGGGAAGTTCCAAGGTTGGATTTAAGCAAGGTTGCCTGCCAACTCTCACTGTTTTGCTAGTAATGCTCACTCTTTTAAAAAAAAAAAAAAAAAACAGAGGACCTAAAGACTCAGCGATCTCACACATAACCTAGCCAATAAACCTTGTCGTTAATGATAGCTAGGAAGAAATTACAGATATTTACAGTGAACATGTTAGGGGCCTTGCTGGAAAAATTGTTATCCAAAACTGAGAGGGGAAACTGGAAAGGAAAGGAAAAGCTGCAGAATTTCATGACTCTTTTCTCTAGGAAAGTAACAAGGTGCAACAACATCCTGAAAGAAGCAGTGAAAATCCCTTAGCTGTCATAAATGAGGAGTACAAGAAAGAATGGCTCAGCTATAAAAAGTGCAGTCACAGACAGACACTTTTGCACTTCCAAAGAAAACTGTTCCAGGTCCTTGCTCAGCTCCCCTGAGCCATGTACCTTTTCCCCCTTTCTTTGAAGTTGTCAGCAGGAACAGAAAATTCTCACAAGCAAGAAGAGTAAAATAATGGCAAGTTTTGAAAAGTCAAAAGGTCCTGATCCTCTTTCCTGTTCCATCCCATCTGTGCCACTGCGGATGCACAGAGGGGATAGTAAGTTGGTTTAAATTGCAATCGGTGTTTCCCTTTGTGAAAGGGAATCCTTAGGCCAGGTAGAGCTTTGGCAAGGAAGGACTCCTTCAATAATCATGAGGAACTTGAGGGAAGCATGGAAAAGAATATTTGTAAGTGAAGGCATCAAATTTGGGGTCTGCCAACCTGGACTATGGTCATTTAATCATCCTAATCCCTTGCATGCCCTATTTAGGCTACCCAGACCGTGGGTCTCACCACCTCTGTTCTCCAAACCATACTCACCACCTTCTGCGTTCCTTTCTTTCCCTCTTCTGTTATGGACAGAACTGGCCTGGCTTAACCCTGCTCCCCACCTAACTGCATTTCTCTTCCTTTGACCCTTATCCCTTTGCCTTTGCTGAAAAAGATTCCCCTAGTGTCGTCTTCATCATTTTACCTCTGCAGCTATCTCTGGCTGTGAGCCCTGTGGAGAAGGCTTGAGATAGTATTTGTAAACCTAGGGGTAAACCTTGTTCTTCATTACAGCTGGTTGGGGGGAAAAATCACATTTTTTAATTAAGAAGAGACATATTCCTGCAAAAAAGAATTGTGACAATGTTCCCATTTTTCTACTAGCTCTTTTCCTCAGAATTTGGGATCTCTGTGGTTTCGGTGGGATAGTTTGACAAACAGTTGGTGATGTGATGAAGTGGCTGAGCAGTGATAGGTCAGCAGAGGGCAATGTGGTAAATCTGCAGAGAAGGGAGGGGCTGTATATGTGTAAGGGTATGTCTACACTACGAAATTAGGTTGGATTTATAGAAGTCGGTTTTTTAGAAATCGGTTTTATATATTCGAGTGTGTGTGTCCCCACAGAAAATGCTCTAAGTGCATTAACTCGGCGGAGTGCTTCCACAGTACCGAGGCTAGAGTCAACTTCCGGAGCGTTGCACTGTGGGTAGCTATCCCACAGTTCCCGCAGTCTCCGCTGCCCGTTGGAATTCTGGGTTGAGATCCCAATGCCTGATGGGGCTAAAACATTGTCGCGGGTGGTTCTGGGTACATATCATCAGGCCCCCGTTCCCTCCCTCCATCCGTGAAAGCAAGGGCAGACAATCGTTTCGCACCTTTTTTCCTGAGTTACCTGTGCAGAGGCCATACCACGGCAAGCATGGAGCCCGCTCAGGTAACCGTCACCGTATGTCTCCTGGGTGCTGGCAGACGCGGTACTGCATTGCTACACAGTAGCAGCAACCCATTGCCTTGTGGCAGCAGACGGTACAATACGACTGGTAGCCGTCATCGTCATGTCCGAGGTGCTCCTGGCCACGTCGGCCAGGAGCGCCTGGGCAGACATGGGCGCAGGGACTAAATTTGGAGTGACTTGATCAAATCATTCTCTTTAGTCCTGCAGTCAGTCCTATTGAACCATCTTATGGTGAGCAGGCAGGCGATACGGATTGCTAGCAGTCATATTGTACCATCTTCTGCCTGGCAGGCAAGAGATGAGGATGGCTAGCAGTTGTATTGTACCATCTTCTGCCGAGCAGCCCTGAGATGTGGATGGCATGCAGTCCTTCTGCACCATCTGCTGCCAGCCAAAGATGTAAAAGATAGATGGAGTGTATCAAAACAAGAAATAGACCAGATTTGTTTTGTACTCATTTGCTTCCCCCCCCTTCCCCGTCTAGGGGACTCATTCCTCTAGGTCACACTGCAGTCACTCACAGAGAAGGTGCAGCGAGGTAAATCTAGCCATGTATCAATCAGAGGTCAGACTAACCTCCTTGTTCCAATAAGAACAATAACTTAGGTGCACCATTTCTTCTTGGAACCCTCCGTGAAGTCCTGCCTGAAATACTCCTTGATGTAAAGCCACCCCCTTTGTTGATTTTTAGCTCCCTGAAGCCAACCCTGTAAGCCGTGTCGTCAGTCACCCCTCCCTCCGTCAGAGCAACGGCAGACAATCGTTCCACGTCTTTTTTCTGTGCGGACGCCATACCAAGGCAAGCATGGAGGCCGCTCAGCTCAATTTGGCAATTAGGAGCACATTAAACACCACACGCATTATCCAGCAGTATATGCAGCACCAGAACCTGGCAGAGCAATACCGGGCGAGTAGGCGACGTCAGCGCGGTCGCGTGAGCGATCAGGACATGGACACAGATTTCTCTGAAAGCATGGGCCCTGCCAATGCATGCATCATGGTGCTAATGGGGCAGGTTCATGCTGTGGAACGCCGATTCTGGGCTCGGGAAACAAGCACAGACTGGTGGGACCGCATAGTGTTGCAGGTCTGGGACGATTCCCAGTGGCTGTGAAACTTTCACATGCATAAGGGCACTTTCATGGAACTTTGTGACTTGCTTTCCCCTGCCCTGAAGCGCATGAATACCAAGATTAGAGCAGCCCTCACAGTTGAGAAGCGAGTGGCGATAGCCCTGTGGAAGCTTGCAATGCCAGACAGCTACCGGTCAGTTGGGAATCAATTTGGAGTGGGCAAATCTACTCTGGGGGCTGCTGTGATGCAAGTAGCCCACGCAATCAAAGATCTGCTGATATCAAGGGTAGTGACCCTGGGAAATGTGCAGGTCATAGTAGATGGCTTTGCTGCAATGGGATTCCCTAACTGTGGTGGGGCCATAGACGGAACCCATATCCCTATCTTGGCAGCGGAGCACCAAGCCTGCGAATGCATAAACCGCAAGGGGTACTTTTCAATAGTGCTGCAAGCTCTGGTGGATCACAAGGGACGTTTCACCAACATCAACGTGGGATGGCCGGGAAAGGTACATGACGCTCGCATCTTCAGGAACTCTGGTCTGTTTCAAAAGCTGCAGGAAGGGACTTTATTGCCAGACCAGAAAATAACTGTTGGGGATGTTGAAATGCCTATAGTTATCCTTGGGGACCCAGCCTACCCCTTAATGCCATGGCTCATGAAACTGTACACAGGCAGCCTGGACAGTAGTCAGGAGCTGTTCAACTGAGGCTGAGCAAGTGCAGAATGGTGGTAGAATGTGCATTTGGACGTTTAAAGGTGCGCTGGTGCAGTTTACTGACTCGCTTAGACCTCAGCGAAACCAATATTCCCACTGTTATTACTGCTTGCTGTGCGCTCCACAATATCTGTGAGAGTAAGGGGGAGACGTTTATGGTGGGGTGGGAGGTTGAGGCAAATCGCCTGGCTGCTGGTTACGCGCAGCCAGACACCAGCGCGGTTAGAAGAGGACAGGAGGGCGCGGTATGCATCAGAGAAGCTTTGAAAACCAGTTTCATGACTGGCCAGGCTATGGTGTGAAAGTTCTGTTTGTTTCTCCTTGATGAAACCCCCCACCCCCTGGTTCACTCTACTTCCCTCTAAGCTAACCACCCTCCCCTCCTCCCTTCGATCACCGCTTGCAGAGGCAATAAAGTCATTGTTGCTTCACATTCATGCATTCTTTATTCATTCATCACACAAATAGGGGGATGACTACCAAGGTAACCCAGGAGGGGTGGTGGAAGAGGGAAGGAAAATGCCGCACAGCACTTTAAAAATTTACAACTTTAAAATTTATTGAATGCCAGCCTTCTTTTTTTTTGGGCATTCCTCTGTGGCGGAGCGGCTGGTTGGCCGGAGGCCCCCCTACCGCATTCTTGGGCGTCTGGGTGTGGAGGCTATGGAACTTGGGGAGGAGGGCGGTTGGTTACACAGGGGCTGTAGTGGCAGTCTGTGCTCCAGCTGCCTTTGCTGCAGCACAACCATACACTGGAGCATACTGGTTTGATCCTCCAGCAGCCTCAGCATTGAATCCTGCCTCCTCACATCATGCTGCCGCCACATTTGAGCTTCAGCCCTCTCTTCAGCCCGCCACTTACTCTCTTCAGCCCGCCACCTCTCCTCCCGGTCATTTTGTGCTTTCCTGCACTCTGACATTATTTGCCTCCACGCATTCGTCTGTGCTCTGTCAGTGTGGGAGGACAGCATGAGCTCAGAGAACATTTCATCACGAGTGTGTTTTTTTTTTTTCTTTCTAATCTTCACTAGCGTCTGGGAAGGAGAAGATCCTGTGATCATTGAAACACATGCAGCTGGTGGAGAAAAAAAAAGGGACAGCGGTATTTAAAAAGACACATTTTATAAAACAGTGGCTACAGTCTTTCAGGGTAAACCTTGCTGTTAATATTACATACATAGCACATGTGCTTTCGTTACAAGGTCGCATTTTGCATCCCCCCACCGCGTCGCTACCCCCTCAATCCTCCCCCCTCCCCGTGGCTAACAGCGGGGAACATTTCTGTTCAGCCACAGGCAAACAGCCCAGCAGGAACGGGCTCCTCTGAGTGTCCCCTGAAGAAAAGCACCCTATTTCAACCAGGTGACCATGAATGATATCTCACTCTCCTGAGGATAACACAGAGAGATAAAGAACGGATGTTGTTTGAACGCCAGCAAACATACACTGCAATGCTTTGTTGTACAATGATTCCCGAGTATGTGTTACTGGCCTGGAGTGGTAAAGTGTCCTACCATGGAGGACGCAATAAGGCTGCCCTGCCCAGAAACCTTTTGCAAAGGCTTTGGGAGTACATCCAGGAGAGCCGCAAATGCCAGGGCAAATTAATCATAGAATCATAGAATCATAGAATATCAGGGTTGGAAGGGACCCCAGAAGGTCATCTAGTCCAACCCCCTGCTCGAAGCAGGACCAATTCCCAGTTAAATCATCCCAGCCAGGGCTTTGTCAAGCCTGACCTTAAAAACCTCTAAGGAAGGAGATTCTACCACCTCCCTAGGTAACGCATTCCAGTGTTTCACCACCCTCTTAGTGAAAAAGTTTTTCCTAATATCCAGTCTAAACCTCCCCCATTGCAACTTGAGACCATTACTCCTCGTTCTGTCATCTGCTACCATTGAGAACAGTCTAGAGCCATCCTCTTTGGAACCCCCTTTCAGGTAGTTGAAAGCAGCTATCAAATCCCCCCTCATTCTTCTCTTCTGCAGACTAAACAATCCCAGCTCCCTCAGCCTCTCCTCATAAGTCATGTGCTCTAGACCCCTAATCATTTTTGTTGCCCTTCGCTGGACTCTCTCCAATTTATCCACATCCTTCTTGTAGTGTGGGGCCCAAAACTGGACACAGTACTCCAGATGAGGCCTCACCAGTGTCGAATAGAGGGGAACGATCACGTCCCTCGATCTGCTCGCTATGCCCCTACTTATACATCCCAAAATGCCATTGGCCTTCTTGGCAACAAGGGCACACTGTTGACTCATATCCAGCTTCTCGTCCACTGTCACCCCTAGGTCCTTTTCCGCAGAACTGCTGCCTAGCCATTCGGTCCCTAGTCTGTAGCGGTGCATTGGATTCTTCCATCCTAAGTGCAGGACCCTGCACTTATCCTTATTGAACCTCATCAGATTTCTTTTGGCCCAATCCTCCAATTTGTCTAGGTCCTTCTGTATCCTATCCCTCCCCTCCAGCGTATCTACCACTCCTCCCAGTTTAGTATCATCTGCAAATTTGCTGAGAGTGCAATCCACACCATCCTCCAGATCATTTATGAAGATATTGAACAAAACCGGCCCCAGGACCGACCCCTGGGGCACTCCACTTGACACCGGCTGCCAACTAGACATGGAGCCATTTATCACTACCCGTTGAGCCCGACAATCTAGCCAGCTTTCTACCCACCTTATAGTGCATTCATCTAGCCCATACTTCCTTAACTTGCTGACAAGAATACTGTGGGAGACAGTGTCAAAAGCTTTGCTAAAGTCAAGAAACAATACATCCACTGCTTTCCCTTCATCCACAGAACCAGTAATCTCATCATAAAAGGCGATTAGATTAGTCAGGCATGACCTTCCCTTGGTGAATCCATGCTGACTGTTCCTGATCACTTTCCTCTCATGTAAGTGCTTCAAGATTGATTCTTTGAGGACCTGCTCCATGATTTTTCCAGGGACTGAGGTGAGGCTGACTGGCCTGTAGTTCCCAGGATCCTCCTTCTTCCCTTTTTTAAAGATTGGCACTACATTAGCCTTTTTCCAGTCATCCGGGACTTCCCCCGTTCGCCACGAGTTTTCAAAGATAATGGCCAAGGGCTCTGCAATCACAGCCGCCAATTCCTTCAGCACTCTCGGATGTAACTCGTCCGGCCCCATGGACTTGTGCACGTCCAGCTTTTCTAAATAGTCCCTAACCACCTGTATCTCCACAGAGGGCTGGCCATCTCTTCCCCATTCTGTGATGCCCAGCGCAGCAGTCTGGGAGCTGACCTTGTTAGTGAAAACAGAGGCAAAAAAAGCATTGAGTACATTAGCTTTTTCCACATCCTCTGTCACTAGGTTGCCTCCCTCATTCAGTAAGGGGCCCACACTTTCCTTGGCTTTCTTCTTGTTGCCAACATACCTGAAGAAACCCTTCTTGTTACTCTTGACATCTCTTGCTAGCTGCAGCTCCAGGTGCGATTTGGCCCTCCTGATATCTTTCCTACATGCCCGAGCAATATTTTTATACTCTTCCCTGGTCATATGTCCAACCTTCCACTTCTTGTAAGCTTCTTTTTTATGTTTAAGATCCGCTAGGATTTCACCATTAAGCCAAGCTGGTCGCTTGCCATGTTTACTATTCTTTCGACTCATCGGGATGGTTTGTCCCTGTAACCTCAACAGGGATTCCTTGAAATACAGCCAGCTCTCCTGGACTCCCTTCCCCTTCATGATAGTCCCCCAGGGGATCCTACCCATCCGTTCCCTGAGGGAGTCGAAGTCTGCTTTCCTGAAGTTCAGGGTCCGTATCCTGCTGCTTACCTTTCTTCCCTGCGTCAGGATCCTGAACTCAACCAACTCATGGTCACTGCCTCCCAGATTCCCATCCACTTTTGCTTCTCCCACTAATTCTACCCGGTTTGTGAGCAGCAGGTCAAGAAAAGCGCCCCCCCTAGTTGGCTCCCCTAGCACTTGCGCCAGAAAATTGTCCCCTACGCTTTCCAAAAACTTCCTGGATTGTCTATGCACCGCTGTATTGCTCTCCCAGCAGATATCAGGAAAATTAAAGTCACCCATGAGAATCAGGGCATGCGATCTAGTAGCTTCCGTGAGTTGCCGGAATCCTTTCACATGCTTGCTTTTAAACCATGTATAGTATTTTAAAAGGTACACTCACCGGAGGTCCCTTCTCCGCCTGCCGGGTCCAGGAGGCAGCCTTGGGTGGCTTCGGGGGGTACTGGCTCCAGGTCCAGGGTGAGAAACAGTTCCTGGATGTCGGGAAAACCGGTTTCTCTGTTTGCTTGCTGTGAGCTATCGACAACCTCATCATCATCATCATCTTCTTCGTCCCCAAAACTTGCTTCCGTGTTGCCTCCATCTCCATTGAAGGAGTCAAACAACACGGCTGGGGTAGTGGTGGCTGAACCCCCTAAAATGGCATGCAGCTCATCATAGAAGCGGCATGTTTGGGGCTCTGACCCGGAGCAGCCGTTTGCCTCTCTGGTTTTCTGGTAGGCTTGCCTCAGCTCCTTAAGTTTCACGCAGCACTGCTTCGGGTCCCTGTTATGGCCTCTGTCCTTCATGCCCTGGGAGATTTTGACAAAGGTTTTGGCATTTCGAAAACTGGAACGGAGTTCTGATAGCACAGATTCCTCTCCCCATACAGCGATCAGATCCCGTACCTCCCGTTCAGTCCATGCTGGAGCTCTTTTGCAATTCTGGGACTCCATCATGGTCACCTCTGCTGATGAGCTCTGCATGGTCACCTGCAGCTTGCTACGCTGGCCAAACAGGAAATGAGATTCAAAAGTTCGCAGTTCTTTTCCTATCTACCTGGCCAGTGCATCTGAGTTGAGAGTGCTGTCCAGAGCGGTCACAATGGAGCACTCTGGGATAGCTCCCGAAGGCCAATACCGTCGAATTGTGTCCACAGTACCCCAAATTCGACCCGGCAAGGCCGATTTAAGTGCTAATCCACTTGTCGGGGTGGAGTAAGGAAATCGATTTTAAGAGCCCTTTAAGTCGAAATAAAGGGTTTCATCGTGTGGACGGGTGCAGGTTTACATTGATTTAACGCTGCTAAATTCGACCTAAAGTCCTAGTGTAGACCAGGGCTAATTCTGCTGCTACTTTTCCCCCCTGCTCAGGATGGTGATAGGCAGGGCTGAATTAAGATCTTTAGAGGCCCTAAACACTGAAAAGATTATGGTGTCCCACCATATGTAATTCAAAATAAAAACAATACTATACCGTAAAATTTTATTTTTTGAAATGACACAACTTACATGTATGCTGAAATTAAAATAGCTTCTTTCTAGATTTTCTGATTGCAAAATTCTGGATAAGTTCATCAAAGGTGACTTGATGAAGCATGTCCGCTTCCATACACAATAGGGAAAGTGAATCAAGTCTGTCCTGACACGTTGTTCTCTGAGGGTTTTTTATTCTTTTCAGCTGAGAAAAAGAGCGTTCTGCAGAGCAGTTAGTAATCATCAATGTTAGAAAAATACGTAGTGCGATCTCTACATTTGGAAATACACATTGTATTCCATCTTTCAGTATTGTGTCATGAAGATCAATGTGACTGAATTTTATTTTTCCTGTTTCATTAAACTTTGCGTGCATATAACAGTGGAACTGCCGTATTTCTCCACAGAGATTCATGTTCAAGTCAACAGGGTATGAGTCAACTAGCTTTTGGGAACCTTGTGAATATTGTTAGTCAGATAAGTCCATATCGTTTAGAAAAGAAAATCTACTTGATACTTCTTTGTACACTTCACCTCTCCTCTTCATATGAGCTTCAAGTGTATCAAATATAGCGTAATTAGTAGATACGTGAAATTTGTCTCTAGGATTCAGTGCTGTTTCTGTTGCACTGCTATCATTTGCTTGTTTTTTCCTGATTTGCTTGCGGGACTGGGCTTCTTTGTCATTAGTATCAGGCAAGATATCTTTTGGTATATCTTCAAATCTTTCAAAATCATTCCTCAAAGTGTGTAAGTGGTCTGCTAATGATTGACAGAGGTCTGCACATGTTTTCAAATCAATCCTTTTTCTTGGAGAGCTTGACTTGTGTGGTAAAAGTGTTGTAAAATTTCATTCCACATGGTCAACATGAATACAAACTCTAGTTCTTGCATCTTGTTTGCAGTGTTTCTGCCTCTCGTATAGTTTCTCCCTTTTCTGATTGGTCTTCAGCTATACTTTCTAATGCATCCACAATCTTTGAGTAGGACTCCAGAATTGCACTTGTTGCCACTGCATGTGCCTCCCAGTGAATATTAGAAAGAGATTTCAACACACGACATGATCATTGCCCAAATATGTTTTAAGAACTGCCCATTGGTGTGTTGAGGCAGAGAAAAATGTATAAAGTAACTGGACTGTTGAGAAAAAACTTACTGCCACCGGACAACAATTAACAGCACTGTGGCCAACAAGATTGAGAGTGTGCAGCACATGGTATGAATATGGCATATTTGTTCTGTTCTAAAAGATTATTCTGCATTCCTTGATAATGCCCTGACATGTTGGCAGCGTAGTCATAAGTTCTGATTTTTCCCATGATGACTACTTTGATGCTTTTTTTGAAATATCAAATATCAAATTTTTAAAAAAAAAAATCTATTTTTTTTTTGGTGGCCCCTGCTTTGCTGGTGCCCTAAGCGTGTGCTTAGTCTGCCTACTGGGTAATCCAGCCTTGGTGATAGGGTTACCAGCAGAAGAAAAATTGATGGCAATTCAGGGACAGCTGGGAGGAGTGATGCACAGAAGCAGGTTTGCTGGGGGCACTGTGAGGAACTGCTGAAGGCAGTTGACAAAGAGTGCACAGAGATCCATTAGTTGTTAGGGCCTCATAGAGCATTAGCCCTGACATGGCCACAACACTAGCCTGAGCCATCGAACAACTGGCATGCTATCAGGGACTACATCAAGTTAAAAGCTGGCCCTGAGGCGCTCCAGGCCCCCACAAGGGACCCTGGCTTACATTACGTTAATCAAAGGTGAACTTTTATACATATTTTTGCAGCAGAAATCCACTCTCTGGGCAAAGCTGTGTATTTTCTCAGCAAGTTGAAATTTTAACATTTAAAACTCCCTTTTCTTGCCTACAGCAGTGACTTTTACCTAATACTTCATGGAAAGATGACACCCTACCAACCATCACATGCACTTTGGGCTGACTTTTGCAGTGTTTATTCAAGCTAAGCTCCCACTAATGTGTGGTGGATATTTTTTTTGCCTGTGTTAGGACAGCAGGATAAAGCCATTGGTTTAGTTGGACTTTTACGTGAAAGACAAATTTCCTTCCTTCACCTTGCAGGTGATCGTCATATGGTATAAAACATGAGGATGTTAAATTTTTCTACAAGGTACAAACAAGCTGTAATATGTAAATTACACATATTTTGGTATTTATATGCTACTGTGCTAACAAATCTAGGAACCTCAATAACTTTTACATTAGTTCCTAAAATGTGTGCCTCATTACTGAATTCATAAGCATTTTTTTTATATGTAGCTTTTAAAAGAGTGTTTTTAAAGAGAAATTTCTGCTAGTAAGAAGTTCTTATTTGACAGCTCTGGAGCCTAAAAAGTTCTGTTTATCCACAAGACCGATACAGCGTGGACAGCGGAAGTGCAAGCTTCCTCACCTATATGCTTTTTTCCTATTCTGGAGGGGCCCCCTAAGAATCGAGTCAATCTCGATTGATGCCCATTCAGTACTAGGCCTCTCTAAGGCTGCTAATTAGGGTTCCAACAATGCCAGCTCTGATGGCTGGATACATGTCCACTGTGAACTGGATTGAAACCATCAGTTCATTTAACATACACAACTGAACGCAGCCAGTCACTACCAATCTGATCTAAGTCTGAACCAGTGGCCTGCAGGTGAAATGCTCTGCATCCTCTTACCATTCCTATGAACCACCCAGTTCCATCTCTCAACAGCTTTTGCCCTGATTCTGTCAAAGGGCTTGTGTACCCAGGGACACTCAGGCAAGTTGAGACAAATCAACTAAAGCTATGAAATTAATGTGCATAATTTAAAACATTAAACCCTGGTGTGGATGGACTTACTCAGAAATGAAGTAATTTTCACAGCTCTAATTGGTTGGTCTTATCTTTCCTGAGTGTCCCTCAGTAGACAAGTTTGCATTGTCTTGTGTCAGAAGTTTCTATGAAACTAATCAATGAGAGACAGAAGAACGCCTTGTTGCTCAAAAACCTGCACCTTCCACCAACAGAATTTGGTCTAGATATTACCTCACCTACCCTGTCACTCTTACATTGCTTTGTCTCTCTCGTATCCTGGGTCCAACACGGCTATAGCAATACTGCAAAAAACTAACCATTGGTATATTCTCTGTTCTGCTTTGCTTGCTGTTGAAGCAGGTGCCAGATGATTCATCACCAGAGTCATTCTGACTTTCATTTATGGATCCTCAGGTTAGATGTCTTACTATTTTTTCATCTCTGGATGATTCATCTGAGTAAATTGACACTTCTGTCAGAGGCTTCCGTCTCAGAACCATTGTCGTCTGTGGTCTCCAGATAGGTGGTTCTAACTGCTCACTCTCTAATCTAGTTGCTCTTCTCTTATGCTGCCCACAGACTTCTGATAAAGGAGATAGTCTTGGCCTTTTGTAACTCTGATACATGTTCTCTCACATAGGGTTAGACTGTGACTTGGACTGCATGGTCATAGTGGGGAGCCAATCCCTATGTGGTTATCCAGATCCTGGGTCCAGGCCACTGCTTACTCCCTCCCCAGCAGGGAGGTGTGGGAAATGTGTGAAGCCTGGCCTTCACCCCACCCTTATTCAGGAGGCAAGACTGGATGAAAGAGGGGTCTCTCCTCAAGAAAAAAATGAGGAAGAAAAGTCTTGTTCCTAAGCCATTCCCTGACATTTTCATGTGTCCAGATCTCATTTTCTGGGAAGACATGCATAATTACTGGTGTCTTATCATTTGTAGGTAATCCTGTGGATACAATTGGTGGCAATAAAAATAGAGACCTCTTTGTGTCATATTTTTATACTGTATATGTATATATTCTGTAAAATGATACATATCTATCTAACGTTCCATTCTGTCTGGTTGTCTGTTACAGAGCAATATGTCAGGAATGGAAACACCTTCTGTAATGAGAGATAGCAGCCATACTAGTCGTATATCAGGTTAAACTTTCAACCATCTGGATAAGTGGTAGAACATGCTTCGTCTGTTTTTGATCTGGCATACGCTTTCCTTAATTTATCTTTTTAGGATGTTCTATCTTTTCTTCAGCCCTTTTAGGCCTCTTAATTTAGGAGACAACTTATATTTTAGTCAGTGATATATACACATTTCATTTAGAAAAGATTCATTTTACTGAGCACCTCACCAGATAAATACATCCAAAATACTGTAACACTTCATTACTAAAAATACCTTTTTCTAGCAGATGTGAAATGAGTTCTTTTGGATACTCTTTCTCTGCTTCCTTTCTGTCTAAAAACAAGAGTACTGCAAAAAAAACCCTCTGCAACTCTGTTTCTAACTGAATGTGTGTGCAAAGTAGTAAGGTGTAATCTATTATAATTAATGCTAATTAATTATTATATGGTCAAATGAGCAAGAAATGCACATGCAAAATCTTTAATTATATGAAAATTGGATAATCAATTGTGCATTCAAATACATGTTTGAGCATGCATGTACTTAGCACTTTAAAAAAAGATTAGTTAAGATAAAAAAGACGTGAAAATAAAACACTTCCAAAAATATTTCCTATCATATATGAAAGAAACAAAAAGAGCAAAAACCAGACATAGTTAAGAAAAATAGGCCACTTCAAATATAACCCATCTTCAAAAGAGAAAATATTTACATCAGCCAGCACACTGTACAGTAGCCATATAGAAAGGACATCACACCAGTGCTGTGATTCTATTCATCCAGTATTAGTCCAGTGCAGAAAGTCCCATTGAAAGTAGGCAATGCAGAGAGACAAGGTTGCAGAATGAACTATTGAAACCATTGGGGAAACTTGCGGAATAAGGTAAATCTTGATGTAAGTAAGGCTGGCAGAACTGGGCTCACGTAACAGGCACATGTGCTGCATAGAGTTAGCAAACCTGTAGAAATACCTCTGTGGTTACATGCATGTATGGGGGTCACTCAGATGGGTCAGAACCAGAATTTTCTTGCCCTCCTGATTTTACTATTCTCACATAGCTTCATGCACATATTTTATGAAAAACCCTCCCACAAGAGCAAAGAGAGGATAGTTGATTATTCATTAAACAACCCATCAGGATTGGTGAAAACAGGATGGGAAAGGCTGCTGCCCACAGTAGTATAGAGATAGTGCATAACAACATTACCTGGAGCCACAACATCCTGTGGGATGAGCTATACTGCATCCATAAGCACTTGGAATTTGAGTTTATCAGACAGTATTATCAGAGACGTCCAGAAGTGAAAGAAGGAGTTTGTAGAGGGAGGAAAGAGGAAACTGGCCACTGCTGGGGATGTGACTATCAGAGGAGATGAAAGTTCAGAAGTACAGTATGTTCAATACTGGCAAACAGAAACTGCAGTGGAAGCAAAGCCTACAGGCCTAAATAGCAAACACAACATGGACAGAACAACAGATATCTGTGAATTATATGGTGATTATTTTATCATAGTTCTGGCAGTGCATAAATCAGAAGACTAAAGCTCAACAGACCTCCAAAGTGGACTTGGTCCTACATAATTTAAAAATGTACAATTAAAGTTATACAATGGATGGATTGTCAAGTCCACTATAGGCTACTTCCAACTCCCTCCATTCTGTGAGCCTCCCTCTATTCCACTCTCCATTGCTTCTGTCCCTCCTACTGCCATACATTCTCTGCCCAATCTAGCAAACTGACTCCATCTGCTTCATTCTTTTTCTTTTTTTTGCCGTTCGATCACCCATTCTGCTGGTCTGGCTCATCTTTGTCAATGAAGTATCTCACCTGCTGATCTGGTGGTCTGGCCGCTAGCTGGGCATGCAAGAAATGAAGGGTCATTTCCAGCTGATGGACTGTTGAATGGGAAATGAGTGGACAGTCCATGCCACTTCTATAGCTGTCAGTAATTGGGACTCTGATTGGCAATCTCAAAAGAGAGGGTAAGGATTATGTGGATGCTGAGATTGAACTAATTTTTCTTCCCCTAAAGGTGGATCTTCCAGTTGAGATTTGAGGGTAATGAAGAAGCATTACTGATGCTCTTGTTGAACTGTAGGAGGTTGTTGGACACATAGAATATTTCAGCCTCCAGGGCTGACAAACTGGAAACTTTTACCACATTTAATTTGCTTAAAATTGTATGTAATGTGAAACTTTGAACAGAAAAATCTATTCTGAGTCAACTTGTGGCTACCACACAGGGAAAAGGTTCACAGATTGGATTCTTAGATGTGTAGCCTCTTGTTACCTGGTCCTGTTGAAGGCTGCAGAAGCAATGTAGTCAGCTGTTTGTGAGAAGGTTGAAACAAATGTTTCTTTGGCAGTGACTTCTGGGATGGTGTCATTGATGAGTGCTGAAGGATGTAGTCAACTGTGAAACAAAACAAATATTAAACTGGCATACTATTTAATATGCTTTTCCCTATAGAGTGGGTGGTCATAGAAGCCAGAAACGTAAGTGAAAAAAAATCACCAATTTCCTTGCTCAGTAGTAATATAAAGCATGTAAATAAAATGATGCAGAAACTTTAATGCTTTTCACAGTCACTATCACTATGCTAAACCATTCCTGATTTTAAACCTTAATGAAATAAAGCAGCCTGCATAGCATTAAGACAATGAACACCTGTATTTTGAATAATAGTACATTATCTCACTAGGTGCTGGACTGGACTATGTGCCATCGAAGGGAAATAAGAGGAAGTAAGCTCTCGCTCCACTGCTCGGGCTACTCTGTTTCAGTGGGCAAGAGCTGGTTGGAAAATGGGCTTCTATTCCTGAAAAAATTTTGACCGGACAAAATAATTTTAATAGAAATTTTCCATGGAAAAGTTCAACCGTTAGATAGAAAATAAAAAAAACCCTGATATATTTTGTCAGAAAACCAAAATATTTTGATTTGGAAATGCTGCTATGGTGCCGCTGGGAATTGCAGTTCAGGTTCCTCATGCTTCCATTCTCCTTAATAAGCTGGGCTCGCTGTTTGGACTACATCTCCCTGATGCACTGTGGTCTTCCTTCTGGCGAGGGGAGTTGTAGTCTAGCTGGGGAGCCGAGCCTGTAAAGGACAGTGAGGACCTGAGGAAAGCAAACTACACTCCTACAGTCCCAGGAGGCATAGTGGCAGGATATCAAATCAAAATATTTTTTTCAGCCAAAATACTTATTTTTTTGGACAAAGTATTTTGGTGTTTAGGTGTTTGTTTGTTTTATTTATTTATTTATTTATTTATTTTACAAAGAATCAACATTTTCCATGAAAAGCGGACACTTTGATAAAATAGTTGAAAACCCAATTTCTGTCGAAAAGCAGTTTTGATGGAAATTTTTTGAACAGCCCAAGTCTGGGCACATAGGTGTAAGCAGGCATTCCAAACCCTTCTCCTTATTCCTCATCCCCTAAAAACCAGTGGGTGGAGAGTGTGCCTTGGCTTTTTCCCACGAAGTGTGTCATAATTTACTGTTGGTATAGGCAAGCAGTATAGTGCCATCTCTCATCCCTGGGAACAAAGGAGACGCAGGGAGGGAATTGTACTTCAGAGACATCGCTTTAGTCACAGTGCTTTCTAGGGTCTACTTGGAGGGTGGTGAAACTTGCTCTGTGATGTGCCTAAAGGCACAATTTAGTCCTAAAAATGTAACTGTTACATTTCAGGGTCAGGAAATATATATCAGCGGTGCTGATTTGGGATTCATTGACTGTTTAATCCTTTCACAGACTTCAGATCAACTTCAGGGAACAGAGTGGGTGAGTGTTCCCTTTCCACTCCTTGTCAACATGCTTAATGTGATTTGTATTAAATTAAAAATAACCAGTTAAGTCAATATCAATCCCCAGTAGTCAGAAGACCATTGCCTATAATTGATTTTCTGGGGCTTTACAGCGCTTGGCATAGCGGTTTTTTTATTCTATCTGTTCCTTAGTAATTAACTGCATAATTCCTCTAGTAATTATGTATGCTCTTAAATGATGGTCTCATAATTTAAAACTTGCTAGGAGCAGCTTTAGTTTATACACTTGTATTATTTGCTTTTTTGGATCAATTCTACCTCTGTTTCCACACAGCATCTAACCCCTGTAGAATTTATAACCCACAACTCCCACCCTCTCCACATTCTTCTTCCCTCGTGGATTCCCAATCATGTTCATGGATTACTATGTAATTTAAATGTTAGAACTATATTACGCCTTCTTTATTTTTAATTTAAATGAAACACTGCATGGCTTCTGCCTCAGACCTAGTTCAGACACCAAATCTTGTTTGTCAGGGTTAAGTCATAGTTACCCCTGGCTGAAGTGTGGTTACAGTCTGTGGTTATTTCAGGCATGTCTAGCTTTATGAATCAGGCCTGACCACTGTCTGTCTTTCCACATTATTGTTACTATATAAATAACAAATATTAAACTGCGAGTATGGTTAACAGTGACAGATTTTTAAGATAATATGTGGTCCAATGTATAGGATACTGGAATGGGAGTCAGGAGAGCTGATTGCTGTTCCTGTCTCTTCTATTGACCTACTCTGTGACCTTTTGTAAGGCACTTCACCTCTTCATATTTCTGTTTTCTGTCCTACCCCTCAGTTTGCAATTCTATTTAGATTCGGGATAGGGCCCATCTAATACTACATGTTTGTACAGTGCCTAGCACAATGAAGCCCAGATCTCAGCTGGAATCTTTGGGCACTAATATAATGAACATATCATTTTCATATGAATAACAAAGATTAACTGTTGTGCTGTCAACCATATTAAACATAGCTTAACCACTGAAAAGAGCCTTAGGACAATGTGTCAAACATGATTAGCAGCGCATCGCTGTAGAAAAAAAATAAATTCTGGGGACTTCTGATGAGTCCTTGAAAGCACTAGTTTTTACCTGACATGTGAGCAAACTGTCCTTCAGAGGAAAAAAATATAATAAAAATTAAAATGATTGTTTCCCTATAAGGTGACTTCCCTCATAAGCATTCAAGCATAGGTGATGCCTATCCTGTTCTATGCTGGCATTGATTTTCCTCTTCTCTCTCATTTCAGCTCTGTTGCTCTCTACCCTGTCTCCCTCCTGTGGGCAATTATGCACCTTACTGAAGTTAGTGGAAGTTGAGGGCACTGAGATTCACAGGATCTGGAATAAGGTGCTGAACAGAAGTGTATTCAGCCTACTTTCCATTTCCTCTCTTACCTCTGTAGAGACAGACAGTGGATATCACCAGGAATTTCATTTCTTCTGTGTTTCTCAGAAATGGTCCTTCTCATGTCGTTTCATGCAAAAGGGACTGAGAACATGATGTTTGTTGATGATGGTGATCTAGCAAAGTTCCCACATAATTGATGTGTGAATTGGTTCTCTTTTCTAAGCAGTTATAAAATCTTGTGCTTGTAGTCTGTATTTATAATTAGTAATGTAAGGAATGTGCAAACAGGCTTGTGGTGGAGAGCATTGCATGGGCAGCAGAAGAGGAAGTCAGTTGTGTGGATGTAGTAATAGCATTGACCTTCATGGTCCACTTTGAGATAGTGTCACAATTGCCAGTTTACTGAAGATGACGGAGATGGCATACGCAGTTATATTTGTTCCAAAATTGTTTATATAACTCTATGAAAATAACTGAGTGGACACTTCTGTTTCTTCTCTGTCAATGGGAGCTGCTAGTGTGCAGCATCTCAGAAGAAAGCCATTAACTTGAGAGCATACCACTGAGATAAGTCTTCATGGCCACTGGCCAATGACAAATGGTAACAAACTAGCAGGAACACCTACTTCCTCTAGTGTTTTATAAACCAGCTAATTATCCTTTAGCTTTGATGTGTCAGCAATGCAATGTTGGCTTGTCAAGTTGGCAGGACCCCAGCCAGTTTTAGCAACAGGAAGTTTCTTCTGTGAATGCTTAAAACTTTTGATCATTATTTACTAAATAGGTAGAATGAGAGTGAGGATGATACAGAAATGTTTAGAGCTTCTCAGGAGTCTTCCAGACCCTTTGAGATATTAGCAAGTCCAGCTGTAAAGTTACTAAAATGAATAATTTCCTTTAATTCAAAGCATTTGACTATCTATCTTACTCTCTCTCCTTCATGTACCTGGTAAAAGCCCTTTCTTGCTGTGTCTTTTCACTCTTCCTTTATTTTAGAAAACACAGAGAAACTATTTAACTCTATAAACTGGATCCTGGCCATGTGATCTTGGTGGAAAAGATAGAAGAGCAGAAGTAAAATCATACCACCGTAGCTTATTCCTAGGGGTGCGGTGTTGTTACTGCTTGTTCTGAGACAGATACTCCAGTAATTATAGTTAAGTACTTTTGTTTGATCTGTATAATAATTTCTGAGTTTTCAGGTAATTTCCCTTATGTGCTCACAAGCAGGTTGGAAGAGACTGTTTGCCAGGCGGTATTTTTTTTTTTTCAATTCACTCCTTTGCTAGCAAATAAATAGGCTTCTTGTCCCACATTTTTATGACCTTTTTCTCTCAGATTTAGCATAACTCAACAGAGTTGTATACGTATATCTCTAATTTTATGCTTTACATCCCCCCAGATAAATTAACTGTCCCTTGTCCTTTACTTACTCAGTAACACACTGTAGTACTGAAGACTTTCACAATGATCCAACATATTGCAAGTGTTTGTTACCACAGAGTTTTAAAGCCCCTCTCAGGATAGGGGTTTCATTGTGCTGGGAGCTATGCAAATTCTCCTTCTGAAAAGAACCACCAGTGGTGTAAATAACTGGAACCTCTGAGCCTAGCATACCCCATGCGTTCACTTGGTTCATCTCAGATCCTCCAAAAAAGCCCTGATAATGCAACTTCCAGAAAAGGTGTGTTCAGGGATGATGATACCCCATCAGTTACCATTCACCACGTACACCCTCCTTCAACATGTACCTGAAAATAAGCACACTGACCACAGTCAGTATTAAGACAACTAGAAGAGATGTTCCGAAGGGCCAACATTTTCAAACGAGGGTGCCTATACTTATACTGGGCACCTAGGTCCATAATTAGGCACCTGATTTTTCAGAAGTGCTGAGCAACAGACAAAGCCAAAATCTTGGTCCAGGTTGATAAGCCAAAAATGTGGCCTACATGTGTGTTGATGGTCGGTACAGGTATGGTCATTGATGGACGACTGTTCCTGCCACATGTATATCTGCTCTGTTCTTGTTTCCAAGCAACTATAAGAAATTTAAGAGAATCGTGCTAGCAATATGTAAGAATTCTTTAATACACTCTGAGCGCTGAGAAAGGAGGCTGCCTGGCTAAATAATTGGAACTGGAAAATTGTTGGTTTAATATTGATTGGACAACTGTTCAGTCTGTAACATAGGCACCTAGTAAAAGTGTGTATAGGAAACAAACAATTGTAATTGGCTATTGGAGTTTTGGATCTCTTTCCTTCCTGTAAAGTACATTCCAGTTGGCTATTGAAGCTGTGATGTTACTCCTAAATAATAGCCTTTCTTGGGGCTAGTTTTAATCTTTTTGGCCTGACTTTGATGGTACCCCCAAAAGATGCTGCCTGTGATAATAGCCTCCCAAGTGATAGCTACTTATTGCTTACCATGACTAACCATTCAAAGCCTCCCATGGTTGTAGGAAACCCCATGAACTTGGCAATGCTGTGGCTGAGAGGCATGTTGCCACATGCATGAAAAGTCTATGCAATTATATTTCAGTTAGCTATTCTTGCAATGAATTTTCAAATAGATTTTAGCCCAGTGAATACTGTAGTTCCCTAGCTACCTGAATTATGTCTTGGATGGCGCCACTCATCTTAAAGTAAAATATGGTGATGAATTGGCTGAGCAGAGATAGGTCAGCGGAGGAGGGCAGTGTGATGAATCTATTATGGTGACTCTCCTGGCTCCTGATTGGAGGCTTACAGCTCAGCCAAGAGGGGGGAATGTTCCATGGCGTCTGGGAGGGCAGTTGGAGACTTGTGAGTGGGAGCGCAGTGATGAAGGCAGCTGTTCCTATGGCAGCTCTGGGAGGTGGAATCAGGGTTTCAGGAACTGGCTGTGTACGGTTGGGTCTATCTGGTTTAAAAACAGCAGGACTTGTTTGCATAGTATAAATAAGCAAGTTACACCATCCTGATTCCATGATGTGTGTGTCCCTCCAGTAATGGAAACCATCCACTACCTGGCCAATGATGCTTTACACATATTGCACCAAATTAATCCTTGATGCAACACCAGTGACTTCAGTGGTGTTCCACTAGAGATGACCGTGGTCCTTTGTCTCTTGCCAATGAGAGAGGAAAATCTTGGTGCTTGAATGTGTAAGTCTGTCGTCATCCAGAACAGAAATTACACTAACTAGGAGAAATGACTACTGATGTAAGATAGCAGTGGGTCATATTTTCAGCTGGTGTAAATCCTTGTGGCTTCACCGAAATCAAGTGAGCTACGACAATTTACATCAGGATATGAAATGCCCAGAATATCTGAAAATTTGGACTTAGTATCATGTTGGGAGTAGCTCCCAGGCTCTTCTCGTACATTCTTGTTCTCCTCTAACTTTCACGGATGCTCTCGATCCTGCTCTCGGGCTACCTAACCCATTCTGACTAACCCTTACTAGACTTTCCCTTTGCTCTTTTTGTCCTCCATGCTTTCTGTGGATATTCTCTTGGTCTAGACAAATTGAGGATAATATAACATGTGTCTGGACCAAAGAATAGTTAGCAGAATAATGTTTGACAGCATAATTGTGTCTGGAAGTGAAGGAACACTGATGTTTAACTGTGGGCCATGTTAATGTCAACTAGGTGTATAGAGAATGAGTGACTAATAAGTATTTGACACAGTTCATTATCAGTTCTGGAAGATTAAATAACAAGACATACATTAACTCACTTAATAATTAGCTACCATCATATCAACTTGATAAAAGAGTACTATTAAGCAAAGCTGACATATTACTACAACCCTTTAATTATTTTTTTCAACACGGAAGATTAAGATAAATCAACTGCCAACGATTATCCTTTTCCTTTTCCTTTGAAGTAAACACATTTTTAACAGAGTTAAAAGCTAACTGGAAGTAGTTAATGTTGACTCCTAGTTTTGGACTCTGTCTGAAAGTATTTCATGACTGACTTTACAAAGTGTGACTCATACTATATTTCCCTGGAAAAGAATAAAACTGGATATGGACCTTAGCGGGGACAATAGATCTTATTTATGTAAAGAAAGCTTCAGGATATGGTAACAACGTTAAGATGACACAAGATCACATGTGGGGGAATCAATAAGAGGAAGGATGGTTTTGTGATTGAGGCACTGGGCTGGAACTCAAGAGATCTGTGTTCAGTTCCTAACTCTGCTGTAGAGTTCCTTGGTTACCACAGCCAAGTTACTTCATTTCTCTGTGCCTCAGTTTCCCATCTGTAAAAAAAATGGGGATAATATTCCTTCCTTTCTCCTATAATTTATCTGTCATGTAAACTCATTGGGGCTGGGACTTGCTCTTACTGTGGCATGATGATAGCTAATTATTAAGTGAGTTAGTGTTTGTCTTATTTAAACTACCGGAATGGATAATGAACACCTTGGTGTACAATCTCTTATCACTGACCATGTGGAAAGTGCTTGTTTATATTCTGAATATGGATAAAGAGTGTATCTGTGGTTGTTGCCAAACTTAACCAAGTTGATTTCTTCTATCACGTATCATTCTGATAGTGAAATACAAGTGGGTGTTTGGATGAGGAACAGTTGCCTCACTTATAATTAGGCTTCTGATTTTCAGTTTTAATCAATAAACACTGATCAAACACCCCTGATTAAAAAAAATGAAATTGTTTTTTATCCAATAAACACTGGAAATGGTTACTAACGTCGAAGGACTTGTCTACACAGAGCAGTAATGTGTGATTTCTAAAGTGCACTAATGTGTTGTGCTTTAATTGGTCTGCGTAGATCCTCTCGGTGTGCACGAAATGTTCCCTACTGTGCTTTAATGTAGTGCTGTTCGAAGTAGTACTATGTTAAAGTACACTAGGGAACATTACAAAGAAATTACTCATTACAGTGTGTGTGTGTGTGTGTATATATATATATACAGTCTACATACAGTATATTACAGTATATAAAAAGAGAGCTTTTTGGACATCTAAATAAAACTCAAAAATTGCTAAAAAAAAAAAATAATTCCCCAAAAATGAAATTAATAAACTCAGAAAAACAGAAGCCATTCTTATAATCAGTATGGGTAAACTGGCTATTCAAATTTTCTATTTTCCACTAGTTTGATTATAGGATCTATTTATAGCCAATACTTTGACTATTCCCGTTCAATATAAAAAATGTTCAAGAGACCAAATAACGAAGCACAGCCAATTTATTGTCTAAAGACAGTACAGGAAAGAAAGCTAATATGTTACAGTCTTTCTAGGAAACAGTTTCTCCCAGTCTGGTCAGTTCACCTTACACAGAAGGTGTGATCCAAAAACTACCTCTATTTATACCAGACTTGTTTTCAAGTTAGGAGAGCTTTCCATTCATCACTGTGTTCTAACACACTAGTTCTTAAAAAGAACAGAAGTACTTGTGGCACCTCAGAGACTAACAAATTTATTAGAGCATAAGTTTTTGTGGGCTACAGCCCACTTCATCGGATGCATAGAATGGAACATATAGTAAGAAGATCTGTGTGTGTGTCTGTGTGTATGTGTGTATGTATATGTATATATGTAATATATATATATATATATATATACACACACACACACACATACAGAGAAGGTGGAAGTTGCCATACAAACTGTAAGAGGCTAATTAAGACTGGTTAGCCTCTGAAGTGCCACAAGTACTCCTGTTCTTTTTGCGGATACAGACTAACATGGCGGCTACTCTGACACCAGTCCTTGCAAGTTTTGTTCTTTTCCTTATTTCTTGTTTTCAGTACATTCCAGGTACTAATAGGAGTGAAACCATCTCCTAAACATGTACCAGGGCAGAAATTCATATATCTTGTTTTTGACAAGGTTCCTGTTTTCTAATGCCAAAGCTGATTTCAGCTTTGCAAAGTGGTGTGGGATACCTGACATCTGTAAACAGAACTGTGGGGAGAGCTTAATACATTCACTTGATGTAACTTTCTAACACCTACATATATAATATCACAGTAACAATATGTTAATGTTGTGCACATCATACCTATTAATGTGTGTGTAAAATCTATATTGGCCAACAGAGCTTAATAACTGTTTTTGCTTATCTTTCTAGTAAGGCTTTTTCTTTCTCGTGCAATTTAGGTTGTGCATAAATTCTAGCATTCCTGTCATTTCATCTTGTTTGATTTTGATTCTTCAGCCCAGTTTTAGAGAACTAATGTATGGAAACCAGATGCAACGGTGTGTACTTTCAAGGCCACAACACTATTTAAGACTTCTCTTATGGTCTTAAAGGGACACACCATTACATTACTACTGGTACAAAATTTGGAGAGACATGGAGAGTTGCTCCGAGTCTATCTTAAGGTCCATCAAAGCTAGATTAATTTTAGAAGCTAGATTTAAATACCTTCCTGGTAATGAGATGAGGCTAGATCCTAAAGCTCCTGATTTACACAAGATGAAGATCTGGTCCATTATTCATTATATGCCACTTTAATATTTTGTTTCTATTGTTTCGTTTTATGCTGGTGTTAAAGTTTGAGCTGTTGTATTGTAGATGAATTTGAGATGCCTTCATGGAAGGTACTTTAAAATATTAATATTAGTGCATTCCCCAGTGGATATTGCAGTAATGCCAGCCTCAAATAGTCTAAAATCATATCGGGCCCTGAAAATTATGAGATTTAAAAAAATACCTTTAGTTCTTTTCATTTATATTCTGGCTTTTGAGACTTTAGTGTTCATGTTTTTGAGCTTTTCTCTGAAGCCACAAGGGCTAGAAACTTGCTTTTGTAATAATATGAGATTCTTGGCTTTCATTATCACCTGACTCCAAGAGCTGAGGCTTTGTGAAAAACAAGAAATGTCACAACACTGGTACTGTGATTTTTGAAAATATCTATTTGTATTGGATCAAATTGTCTAAATAGTTGTGGGGGAAAAGAGGGTAAATTTATATTGAAATCACATGAACAAAGTTCGGACAGGAAAATGAACTCTTGATGGGAGGTACTAATTGTTATTAATCAAACAATTTAGAGATGATAGAATTAGTATTGACCCAGAACATTAAAACAGTAAATTACTTATAGAGTAGGCAAGATTACAATAAGGGAAATTAAATAAGTTAATAAATCAAAATTAATGGGTATCTGAAACAATTATAGTCATTAATGGAACTGCAGTCACTTTCGATACGTAAAATGAAGTCTACAGGAACTAATAATGTTGTTATGCAAAAGAAATTCATGTGGTAAAAGGAGGAGATATAGGCCACAATCTTCTAAATGGGTGACTAAACTTGGGTATCTAATTTAAGTGGCCCAATTTCAGAGGTGGTGAGCTCTTGCGGCATCCACTGCAAGTCAGACTGTGGGTTATTTTTTCCAGTTGCTTTTTATGGTAGCCCATATAAAATGCTTCTGAAGCCAGTGAGAGTTGTGCTCTCAGAATACATCAGGGTCAGGTACTTCTTGATGTGGCTTTTCCCTAGGGATTTATAAAAATACACACTAGCTAATGAATAAGGTCCAGATTCTGCTCCCTGCACCAAACCAAAATAGGCAGGTTCAGTGCTCTGTGACTCAGGGAAGGCTTTGGGGACAGAATGCTTTTCCACAGGTCATGAAGCCACTCTGTGGATGCTACTACTATCACTCCCAGACATTACTTCTGTGTAATGCAGCTACACCAATGTGCAGCTCTAACTCCTTTGCGATACGTTCCAGTTCATAACTCCTTTGGTTAGAAAACCTATTGCACTGCTGCCAATACTGGAAACAGACTTTTTAGAGAAGGAATAATGTCTACAATAGGGCTTCATAGACTGCACTTGAAATCCTTTCCTACCCATCACAGAATTTCTTACCAAGGGGACTGCTAACATGATGTAGAGCCTTGGAATGGGATTTCTCATATATGGGAAAATGAAAAACAATCAAGATCAAACTGAAAAAGGCTTATTTACGTACACATTTTTGGGGTCTACATTTGCTCATGCAATCATTGCCATTGCACACACAAATCAGGTAGTTTAATGTGCTGTTGACACCTGCAGATACCCCACTTGCAAGTACAATCACACATACTTTGCACAGACGTGTGCACAAAAAAATATGTATGTATCTTGATTCTCTCTCTTTTTTTAAATTAGCTCTGAAATCCTGGCTCCATTGAAGTCAAAGGCAAAAGAATTTCCCCAAGGTCACTAATGATGGAATCTAATATATTGCTGTGAACTTTCTACCAAAGAAATTTTCAGTCTATATAAATATATATCCCATATAAAGAGGTTTAGGTCCATAGCTAAAGATATGGAATTTGATTTTTGGTTATGTTGAGCTACCATTGACTTTTTAATTGGAGCTGTGAGTGCTGGACACCTCTGAATATCAGGCCTTTGTAGCCTTTAAGTTTAAAAATAAATGAACTTAAAAAATAGTGGGGTGTTTCAGGTACTAAAAGAGACACAAACAAATTATGAAGTTAATGCAGGGAAACAGAGGTAATGTGTTATGCCTTTGATCTCCCTTATAGCTGTCACACCATATTGTTAACTTATTTGAAAATGCAATGATGCATTAAAACACAATAGCCAGGAAACAGAAGACCTACAGCCATTTCATATCTAGAAGGAGAGCTGTATAATGTTACCGAGGCAGATTTAATCAACAGGAACCAATGCTGGAGGGCAGTGATAGATAAGCAAAGAAATAAGTCCCAGAGTCATTGTAATTAAAGACATCTGGGTGATGTCAGTATGCATAAAAGGCCATTTCAGAAACAGTTTATAAGCATTCCTGAAATGTTCTCACTAAATGGGCTGTGCAAGCCTTTACATTGCATGCCACTGTACATATTTTTTTAATGGACAGGAATGCAAGATGAGTATTCCCACCATCCATCCCATGCTGTTTTTATGTTAGAAAGGCATGGCCACTTAGGAATTTATAAGGACAAATTGGTGGCCAGACACTAGAGCAGATGGAAACATTTAGCTGATTCACCTGTTTAGTGAATGGATTAATCACGGGTACATCTTGCTGCTTAGATTTGAGCAAAGACTCTTGTGATCCATAGGCAAAAATTCTCTTATATGAGATCTCTTACCAAGCCAGTAGGAACAATGAAAAGTGCATCTCTTACACTCCCTTCTCTGCAGTTGAACCTCTTCTGCAGAATGGAATTCAGGTGGTGGTTAGAGCTGACAAACAGCAAGATTATAGAGCTTAGTTTCCTTCCTAGGATGTAATAATGCTGTTTTTAAATAGTTGACTCTCCACCCGGAGAATAAATGTTTAATGTGGGAAGAAAAGCTTTGTAATTTTCCTCAATAAGGTAAAGGTAACTACGGTAGCTGGAAGTCATAGTTTAAAGTATAAATTGTTTGACACAGACCCAGGCCAGCTAGATTGCTGAACATTTTGGGAATTTTCACCCACTGTGCTGGCCCTCGAAAGGAGCTAAGCATGTGCTTAGATCTGCTCTCTTTTGGCTCTGCAAGCTCTAGTAATAGAATGAACAGAGCCAGCGGAGTACAAAGTAGAACTCTCCATTGACCCTGACTAGCTACCTGGGCTCAAAATCCCTCTCCAACTCCATCCTAAGAAGAGGAAGAGGGGAGAAGAGTGCTTATGCCCCTCTCCTCTTCCTTTTCTTTGCTACTTTACTCCTTTGCACATGTGTAAGGCTGGCCTTAAAAATCATCTTTGAATATTCTCTGATTAATATACACCTAAGGTAAGAAAATATGTTTCTTTCGGCAAGTATATGGGGTGCAATTGCAAGGAGTGACTTAAGAGTGACGAGCACAAACACAGCTGGAATTTAGGCTGGAAAACTCATGAAAACAGGAGCAACTTCTTTCTGGTGCCAGTCAGTTCAGAAATATTGCTAGGATTTCTTTGTCACATAGGTTGGCTAAAGTGGGAATTTATAAATGAGTGCAAAAGGCAGGAACATTTTCCTTTTTAGGTTAGATTCTTTGACCCTCCAAGCAGGTTTAATTTGTGTTTGATATGAAGGATGGTGACATTTAAAACTCATTTCCTATTTTATCCAAATGGACTTGCCTATTCCTAATATTTATGGTTGTGTAAGGAAATTTATGGATGATCCCTCATTTCAGGGGGTTATGTCATTTTCCTTTCTGCCTTATTAGGTGCTTGTTTGCCTTTTCACCTGGAATCAATTGATTCCTATTTCTGAAGGATGGGCTGAATGCTAAGTGCTTCAGAGAGAGGAGCAGGAGAATTAACATCCTTAATGACTGGAAGGGTTTTTATAGCTGTAAATTTAATTGCTGGATAATTGTGATTTTTATCATTTGTAACTTGTGGTGACTTATGTTGCCATTGCCAATAGTTAAGTTTAACAGCATATTGCCTTGTTTAATGATCTTTGAGTCAAGAAACTCATTCTCATTAATGTTAACATGGGACTGTCAAATGAAAAGAAGCTCAGTTCTTTTTAAGATGGTCTCCTTGTCATTTTATGGGTACTGAGGTGGATGATAGATGCCACTAACTAAAACCCACTGCCTAGTAGAGAACCTGTATGTGGAAGGGAGACAGTTCAGGGGTGTTACTAATTATCATCAAGGCATGTTTTATTTCCAGTATAGTGTCACCAATGTCTCCATTAGTGGGAGTGGTGTAGTCAATTAATTGTTCTAAAATTAACCTAGCTGCTGTTGTGCAAATGTGCAATCACTCAATCTGTCTGTTTAGGTATTTATACCACACCAACACTGGGGTAGCTGAGCATTTTACAAAATTCTAAACATCCATACAAGTAGTCTACACTTAAACCTGAATGTTCTCTGTGCTACCTCTTTCCAGGAGCAGGTAGAATTTGGATTGCTAGTATGGTGCAGGGAAAAGGCCATTTTTTTTTTAAAAAAAGGGTCCAATTCAGTGTAATAGAGGCCGATCCAAACATAATTGAAATCAATGAGATTTTGAATCCCTAAATACTGTGGCATATTATATCATTCCTTGTTCATGGCTCTAACCTACACTTTTTCATTTGGCTTGTCATATATTGGGCCAGCATTTTCAAAAGTGGCTTCTAATTTTCAGTACTTTCATTTTGGGTTCTCAGATTCAGAACCTTTGTGATTTGTTTTCAAAGTTGCTGAGCACTCTTAGATTCCACTGGAGTTCTGAATGTTCAGCACTTCTGAAATCAGGCCCATCAGGTCTCAGGTTGGGAACCCAGAAATTGCAGCATACAAAATTAGAAGCCTTTTAAAAAAAAAATTGGCCTCAGTGTTCAAATGTATTTATCAAAGAGGCTCCATTCATCTAAACATGGTTGAGTCACGTAGTGGAGCACTCACAAGGTTATTGAGATAGCAGGGGATATTTCAAAGAGAGAAATATTTGGTTTACCTGTAGAGCTAATTTTCCTGACACTGGATGTGTTAAAAATATTAACAATATTGCATTAGTACATGGTAGATTTTTACAAAGAAGATATATGCATATTTGACATGTATTTGAAAGGAACACTTATCACACATTCAAATAGACATAGCATCTCTTTGTTTTTATTGAAATGTGTACTCACTCAAAGGAAAGCAACTCCATGCATTTCAGTTTGTGGTGTCCAGATCTATTCCCACAAAGATAGCTTCCATTAAAAACCATTTAAGAGCAAAACTCACCCACACAAACCCCTTAAAAGCAAGGAAATGACAAGTGAAGGGAAACCTCTTTGCCATGCCTTAAACATCCAACCAGCACAGACTCTGCTCTTCCTCAGGGAATCCCCTACCCCATCTAGCAGATACAGAAACACACTGCACACCCAAATTCATGTATCTCGAACTGTTTTTTGAAAACCTTTCACTCCAGAGATTTGCATTATATGCATCAGTTTCTCTTTTTCTCTGTGTATAACAATGTACAATATAGCAGAGAACACAAAGAGTAGGATGAGTGGGTTGATGCTGAAGTACCAGTCCTGCTCGTCAGTCAATTTCCCTTGGTGGCAAACCACCTCCGGTCTGCTGGCAGCGAGACCTGGTCTGACGAGCCAAAGGAGGCAGAGCAGACTAGCGCTGCCAATAGATTCATACATATTGAGGCCAGAAGGGACCATTGTGATCATCTTGTCTGACATACGTAGGATTTCTCTGAATTAATTCCTGCTGCAAGTCCAATAACTGTAGTTGGAATAGAGCTCATCTTTTAGAAAAACAACCAATCGTGATGTAAACAGTTCCAGTGATGGAGAATCCATCACAACTCTTGGTAAGTTGTTCCAGCGGTTAATTACCCAGCAAGTTTCCTAGACTCAGGGAAGCATAAATAGGAGAAGGGGTCTTATTGACAGGAACACTGCAAGGGGGGGCCTGGATGGATGGATCTGGGCAGGGATGGCACCCAACTTCTCCCATGCTGTTGGGGGGATATGGAGGGAGTGAGGATGTTTTGGAGGGTGGAGGAGACAAGTTTTTATTTTGTTCCAGCACTTGATTGCTTCCACAGTTACTGCAGGAGATGCAGTCTTTCCTACCTGAAATTAGGGGTTTATAAGGGCAATGTCTTTTCAACTATAACTATAGTGTTAGTCATAGTGGGTTGCATTGCTAACTGACTGTTGCATAACTGAGAGCATAACTGGATATATTAGTACAACACCATTAATAATTATTCCCCCCAATGGGGTGCGTATATCAGTCTGCTGATTTTATTCCCTTGCAAAGTAGCAATATATGTACCAGCTAAAGATGAGACATACAGACATAACTTGTGTCATCTATAGAGCCTTATAAAATATAATAGACAAGATCAAAGGCCTGCGTAACTTAATAGCTACCTTTATCCTTACTGTTAGCATTTTACTAAGACGGTACTTAAAGGATAAACCTGAAAAAACAGGTCAAAAGTGAAGTCATATGGTTCCAGGGAGAATCATGTTGCACTTCCCCCCCCAACCCAGGAGAGAAAATCCTGAAAACATCTGCAGCATGCTAATCCAAAAGCACACCCAGTGCCACAGATTATTAATTGTCAGACGTGTACAAACCTGATGGATCTGCTGCTTCTGTGAACTGGTATGTCTTCAATTCTTCTGTGGCAGTGTATTATAGTGCAGTAAAAAAAGGCTGTCATTTGTACCTGTTATTATTTCTAATGCTAATCAATCTTACTAAACCCATTCAGATTCACTGGGCCAGATCCTCAGTGAGTGTAAATAGTTGTAGCTCGATTCATTGGTATCTGGTTCAACATTTTTAATTGTGAAGTGCCTTTCCATTCAGGACAGGACAATTAAAAGAACAAATTATACACTTCAGCAAAATTAAATATAAACATTTATACCAGTGTGGTTTGGACAGTGGATTTCAGACAGATTACAAAAGTTTATATTAGATTAATAAAAGAAGTATTCATATTCCAAACATCATTTTGATTAGTTGCTATCATGTTCAAAAAATGTGGACTCTGTAACTTTTAGGGCCTGATTCTGATCTCCTTTACACCAGTTTTACACTGGTAGGACTCGAGTGAGTTTAGTGGATTAAATTCAGAATAGCCTCAGTTTAAGTGAAAGGAGACTCTTCCCTAATATACTCTGATGGGTGGATAGACTCATTTGGATTTTTTTTTTAAGTCAAAAGTCTTAAATCTAAAATATTTCTAATATTGTCCATAGGACGGTTTGTTCTGTCATAATGGGTATAAGTGGTGGAATTGTCAGAAATGCTTAAGGAAGGGAGGCACTCAATTTCCATTGAAAATGAATGGGAGTTAGCTGTCCCACTCCCTTAAGCGATTTTGAAAATTCCATCCAAATGTTACATAAGCTGCAACGTAAAATAGTTCATTACAGTGAGATAAACCAAGTGGAAATTAACGCAATGACTGGTTGAATATCACAAAACATTTCCCATCAATATTCTTTCTAGTTTACAAATGAACTTACTTTGGCCATTCTCACAGTCCTTTGATGTTTGCTATGTGGGTAAAATTCACCCCAGTGCAGAGAGCTAGTAAAAGGCCTTTGAGACACGTAACTCTCACTTGTGGGTCTTAAGCAGTGCTTCGGTCTTGTGTTGACAGTTTGCACAGAGGTGAATTTGACTCCCAGTGAAGATTAATGTGATCAAGTTTTACTCACACAAATACTTGTGGAAAGCAAATCTTGTGCCCACATGCTTGCAAACAACATTTTAAATCCGCATATGCAAATATGTGCACCAGAATTGGCATATTTTATATGGGATGGGAATGCTGCTTGATGCAGCCAGGGAACAGTATTCCCAATTACCCTTGCTAGTGTCCTGGCACTGAGACAGTTAGCTGAACCTGAAGAGATCATGACTTTTCTCAATTAGCATTGCAATTCACACAGTTACTTTGTGGGAACATGGTAAGAGAAAATCAATAAACTACATTCAGCCAAAACCTATTACACTATGTTTTCTAGGAATAGAACCCCAGATAAGACCTGTGTGATGTGGAAAGGAAAAGGCTTCAAACTTTTCAAAATTCCCTCCTCCTATTTATTTGGTACTTGTCCCTGAGAGCTTCAATGCCCCAGATGGATATCCACACTTTCCTTCCCATTATAGCCCTGAATCAGTAAGGTTCTTAATCATGTATATTACTTTAAGTCCATGAATAGTTCAGTTTATTTCAATGGGACTACTCATATGGTTACAGTTATGCATGTGCTTAAGTAATTTGGTGCATCAGGGCCTAAAAGAGTTCTGATCTTCCAGTAGGAAAAAAACAAAACCATGAGACTTATGTGATTGATCACAACTAAACAACAGAGGTCAAATTTTGACTATTGAATAAAAGAACCTCAAAAAAAAATCACTGAGTAAATCTGAATAAAAAATACACTTGAGAAAAATGGCAGCGCCAGAAGTAGAAATATAGGCTGCACATTCATGAGGTAATTTATTTACTTTGAATTATTTTTTCAGCTATAATTTATCTTATCATCTAAGGTACCTATTTGGCCCCCATCACTGTAGTGGTTGAGAGCATCCTAGTCTTTAATATATTCATATTCGCAGCACCCCGAGGAGATAGGGAAGTTCTATTGTCCCCATTTTACAGAGGGGGAACTAAGGTACAAAGGGTGGGATCCATGCAGGAACTTAGGAGTTACAACACTGAGCATCACAGTGACTGACTTTTAGGTGCCTGCAAAATCACAGGAGTAACACTGTGATCCACAAAGCTGTGTTAGGCACCCAGGCTTCCTCTAAAATACATGAGGAGAGATAGATGCCTAAGAATGTGATCCACACAGCTGGGACGGTAAGCAGCTTCCTGCCTAAGCTAGCCAATGAGAGATGCTGACCCAGAGGGGTGTTTACTAAGCTCCGCCCCATCTCAGAGATAGGTGTCTAAGTCCAGGCTGCAGGGAAATGCCTTGATCAGCTTAGCGATCTATGAATGGGAACCAGCCACCTTCAATCAGGCAGCTTAGGTGCTTATGCCACTTTTTGAGGAATGAGTTAAATGCTTCCTTCGTCCACACAAAATGCATGGAGGAGATGCCTACCTTGTAATCATTATCCCAGTGGTTAGAGCACTCACTGGGATTTGAGGGATGCAGGTTCAATTCCCCCCTCTCTGCTGGAGGGGAGAAAGGATTTGAACAGCTGTTTCCCACCTCTCAGGAGAGTGCTCTAATTACTGAGCTATGGGATATTCTGATGTGGGGTTCCCTCAGTATCTTCTGTTGAAGTTGTTCAACTTTGGACAATGATTAAAAAGTGGTTGGAGTGAGGGGACTGGACCCAGGGTCTCCCATCTCCCATGTGGGTGCCCTAAGCCCTGGGCTACAAAGTCATTCTCTCATTCTTGGTCTCTCTCTCTGGCCCAGTGACTAGTTAAGTTTTTATTCACAATGGAACATGACACTCAGCACTGCAACACGTAAGTCCCTTTGTAGATCCCACCTAAGTGACTTGCCCAAGGTCACATAACACTTTTCTTCGGAGGAACTCAAAGCACTGTACAAATGTTGAAGGAATCAAGTCTCACAAAACCCTTCTGAAATATGTATTTTTAGGTTAATTTTACAAATAGGAATCTGAGGCATAAGGATGTTAAATGACTTGAGCAAAGCCACACAACAAGTCTGTAGCACAGTGGTGACCACAAACCAAATTTCTTGAGTCCCAGTTTCTTTGCTTTTAACCTCTATAACATACTTCCTCGGTTTTCTTAAATAAAAGGCTTAAGAAAACAAAATGTCTGCTCATGCAACATCCACATTTTTGAATTAGTAACCTCAAAAGTAGTCAAGTAGAATGTTCAGAGCGCTACTGAAAAATATTTAAATTTTATAAAGCCTGACACTGACATATGGTCAGGTACAGTACATGTAATTTTGGAGGTACCTGGATTGTGGAAGTTCTGTCCGTCAGTATGGAAGGCACTTAGTTGATGAAAACAAACAAAAGCATGTCAATGAGTTATGGTGGATGCTACAGATGAAAGGTTTATTAATATTGATAGCAATTGCTCTTTCATGACATACTCCAAACTTCAGGCTAACCTTTTATAGTGATGGTTCAAATCTTATGGTCCAGAGGTTCTGGTCAAATAAGCACTCCAGAGTCTATGTTGTTATCTTAATCACTTTGGCCTGGAGATCAGTCTGGAACTAGAAATTGTACTGAATAATAATCTTACACTTATACAGTATTTTTCATCCTGGAGAATCCCAAAGCACTTTATAAACTTTATCATGTGGTATCACTGAAATACAGCCACTTTTGAAGTGGGAAGGTTGCAACCATGCAAATAAAAAAAAAAAGTGACAAGCACTGCACAAATTGTGGGAAAGGAATTGTTTGCCAAGGACACCAGAGAAAGCCACGACTCTTACAAAAAACCAAAACAGACAAATATGGGAACTTAAAGGTCTATGCAGAGCAGTCAGGACATATATATTGAAGGTCAACATTGCATCTGGCTCTTCTCCCTTCCTCCCTTGATAGTTCTCAGGTTAACTAGGTTGAAGGGCTAAGTTATCCCTGACAAGATTTTTTGGTTCCATTTCAAAATGGTTATTTATTCCATTAAGAAGTGTGTTCGTGTGTGGGGGAGGGAGGGACACTGAGCAATGGAACAAACAGGAACCAATAATGCCCAAATATGCCCAATAATGTCACAGCAAACCCGGTAGCTGAACTTTGTGACTTTGTCCTCACCCATAACTATTTTACATTTACATACCTTCAAGTCAGCGGTGCTGCTATGGGTACCCACATGGCCTCACAGTATGCCAACATTTTTATGGCTAACTTAGAACAACGCTTCCTCAGCTCTCATCCCCTAATGCCCCTACTCTACTTGCGCTACATTGATGACATCTTCATCATCTGGACCCGTGGAAAAGAAGTCCTTGAGGAATTCCACAATGATTTCAACAATTTCCATCCCACCATCAACCTCACCCTGGACCAGTCCCCACAAGTGATCCACTTCCTGGACACTACAGTGCTAATAAGCGATGGTCACATAAACACCACCCTATACCGGAAACCTACTGACTGCTATACTTACCTACATGCCTCCAGCTTTCATCCAGACCACGCCACATGATCCATTGTCTACAGCCAAGCTCTACGATACAACCGCATTTGCATTTGCCCTCAGACAGACAAACACCTACAAGATCTCTATCAAGCATTCTTACAACTACAATACCCACCTGCTGAAGTGAAGAAACAGATTGACAGAGCCAGAAGAGTACCCAGAAGTCACCTACTACAGGACAGGCCCAACAAAGAAAGTAACAGAACGCTACTAGCCGTCACCTTCACCCAACTAAAACCTCTCCAGCGCATGATCAAGGATCTACAACTTATCCTGAAGGACGATCCCTCACTCTCACAGATCTTGGGAGACAGGCCAGTCCTTGCTTACAGACAGCCCCCCAACCTGAAGCAAATACTCTCCAGCAGCCACACACCACACAACAAAAACACTAATCCAGGAACCTATCCTTGCAACAAAGCCTGTTGCCAATTCTGTCCACATATCTATTCAGGGGACACCATCATAGGACCTAATCACATCAGCCACACTATCAGAGGCTCGTTCACCTGCACATCTGCCAATGTGATATATGCCATCATGTGCCAGCAATGCCCCTCTGCCAAGTACATTGGCCAAACTGGACAGTCTCTACGTAAAAGAATAAATGGACACAAATCAGACGTCAAGAATTATAACATTCAAAAACCAGTCGGAGAACACTTCAATCTCCCTGGTCACTCGATTACAGACCTAAAAGTGGCAATACTACAACAAAAGAACTTCAAAAACAGACTCCAACGAGAGACTGCTGAATTGGAATTAATTTGCAAACTGGACACCATTGAATTAGGCTTGAATAAAGACTGGGAGTGGATGCGTCATTACACAAAGTAAAACTATTTCCCCATGCTTATTTTTTCCCTCTACTGTTACTCATACCTTCTGGTCAACTGTTGGAAATGGGCCATCCTGATTATCACTACAAAAGGTTTTTTTTCTCCTGCTGTTAATAGCTCACCTTAGCTGATCACGCTCGTTATAGTGGGTATGACAGCACCCATTTTTTCATGTTCTCGGTGTGTGTGTGTGTGTGTGTGTGTGTGTGTGTGTGTGTGTGTATGTATATATATATAATATATATACACACATATACAATCTTCCTACTGTATTTTCCACTGCATGCATCTGATGAAGTGGGTTTTAGCCCATGAGAGCTTATGCTCAAATAAATTTGTTAGTCTCTGAGGTGCCACAAGTACTCCTCATTGTTTTTGAACAAACAAAGGTGCTCTTGCATAACTTCCAGTACTTTCCAGTAGTTTTGGCATGGTTGAGTAGTATGGAAATTGCCTCTGGTGATATTCTTGGATGCCTTTAGGAGCCAGTACTGATGACATAATTTACTTAGTCATTTGTCAGTCAGATCAGGACTGGCTAGTCCTTTGGGGCCTGCTCCTACTCCCAATGACGTCTAAGTCATATTGGTCAAATCCTCAGCACACTCCTAGCCCAACTAGCTGATGTGTGCAGAAGAGTTGAAGGAAAGGAATGCTTTCCCTAGGATGCAGTGTGGCTGTGGAGTCCCTATGTTGAGGCTACCTCAGCCTAATGGCTGGAATAGTGCTCGACAGAAAGGAGCATGGACAAGTGATAGATCCTCTGTCTCTGTCCTGCCTCACCTCTGACTGCCTTTGACCAGTGTATTGTGCAGAGAGCCCCCTGCAGCAGGGCAGTGCACCATGCTGTGTGCAGACCCTCTCTCTACTGTCCCAAATCCTGTGGCAATGGGGTTACTGAACTACATCGATTCTGCTGCCAGAGAGCAGGCAAGGTTTCTCTGAGAGGTCTTCAGCTTAGCTACCGAACCTTGTTGAATCTGATGAATTCTGCTTCACTGAGTCAACCTGTACTGCTTAAATAAATACTATTAATCATACAGTGCAATGTTACATTTTTTGTGCTTCCTGTTCCCATTCGCTCACAGCCTGTCTCACGTTGAAACTGTTCGAAGAAAGGTGAAGCTAAAGCAGTGAAAGTGTAATTATGTATTGGGTGTGGGAAATGAACCGCTTAGGCAAGCATCTTGCTATTAATAAGCTTATTATAAATTTTGCTGTCATGGCTTGTTCATATATAGTGTATTTATATCACCTAATAAATTAGGCCAAAATAAAATGCAGCTAAACAACATGCTTAGCAGCAAGAGCAAAATACAGGCTATAAATGGAATCTTATGTCCTTAGTTACAGATAGACAAGCTACTAGACACAGCCATAATGTCATATCATGATAGCATTAGGATATATTTACAAAGGCCAAAGTCCAGTTCTCACCTCCCTGGGGTACGATGGTCTCCAGGAAGTGGAATTTGTGTATTTCCATTATATAGACTGTGAGGGCAGGGGCTGAGGTGTGAGAACTACATGAGAGGGCACACATCTCCCACATAACGTGGAAGACCACATAAACATTTAGGTGCCACGAGCATTCACAGAACCACCACTCAGCTAGTGCCTAACCTTGTAGGCACCTAAAGTCCTAGGTGCCTGTTTCCACTGGCAAAGTCCCCATGGCACCTAAATTTGTACCAGTAGGCATACAGACATCTGCCTAAGACCTGCAGTCAGCCCCAGCACCTCTGTGCCTACCTCATATCTGAGCCACAGTGGGATTCACAAAGTAGGTGTTCTCCTGCCTATCTGGGGTCCAAACCGGTTGATGTGCTCAAAGGCCACCTAAGAGCTTGTCTACTGGAGTGGGTCCTGCACAAAACAGAGCCAGAGGAGGTAGTGGTAGTGTCCCCCCTTATGCTCAATTAACCCAGTGGTTAGAGCACTCATCCAGGATGTAGGAGACCTAGGTTCAAATACCCCCTATGTCTGATGTACAGCAAGGACTTGAACTCATGTTTCCTTCATCCCCAGGCTTTAGGGTATTCTGGGGTGGATCTCAGTCTCTCCTGTTGAAGTTGTTCCACTCTGTATCAAATACTTAAATATTCATAGGTACATGGGCTGGAACCTGGTGGGTGTACTAACCAGGAGTCTATAGAGTCATTCTTACTGTCCCTCTGGCTCCTGTGTGAGTCTAGTCCTAAATTTGTAAGCTTATTTTTTTTAACAATACTACAATGACTATGTTGACATTATTAGAGGAAAGATTTAATAGATGATAAGGAAAAGTTTGTAGGAATAATTTTTTAAAAAGACAGAACATGTAGGCTGCTTCCAACCCCACCTACTAAACTACTTTTTGCTTTAAAACATCTTATCAAGTTGAATACAATTAACAGATCATGTCTCTAGGAATTGAGTTAATTTTTTTTCCTGTGCTGGCGTAGTCTTATCCTTGAGCAATGCAGCTGAATGTAATAGCCCCCAAAGCACCGATTATTTTATTTTATGTGTTGCTTTTAAAAAATCCTAGCAATTTGGCACCAAAACATGAGTAAAACATTCATTTTCTCCCAGTGCTATAAATAGACAAAGATCATCTTGTAACGGTACCTGAAAAACAAAGATGAGTTTAATCAGTGATCCTATGCATTAGTCACATTTGTGTGCAATGAAGTTAAAGGCCTTGGTTATTCAAGACTGTAACACAGGAGGTTTATAGTTTTTATCGTTTTATCTTTATTATTAATTATTATTATTGTGGTAGCACCTAAGGGCCCTAAGTGAGGTTAGGACCCTCATGTGCTAGGCACTGTACACATGTAATAAATTCATTTCCTGGGGCGGATCCTCAGCTGATGTAAATTTCCATAGCAATTAATATGGAGCTATGTAACTATGGCAATATACACCATCTGAGAATATGCCCCCAGCCTCAAGGAGCTTACAATCTTAACGTATGATTCTCTATACAAAAGCTACCTAAGATTGTCCCACTCAGTTGAGTTATGTTAATCAAAGACAACACAAAGCTTTTCCTTTCCTTTTCAACGCATATCTATTGAATATACACAAAGATTTTCAGAAGTGTTTAGTGATTTTGCACACCTCCATTTTTGGATGCCAACTCTGAGACCTCTTAAAGGGGGTCTGATTTTCGGAATGTGCTGAGTACCCGCCCTCTGAAAATCTGACCTTTCTATGGATTATTGTTTAACCTCTGGAAATTGCCCTTTCTCAGTCCCTGATTCAGCAAGGCATTTAAGCACACACTTAACTTTTAAGCACATGAATAATCCCATTGAGGTCAATGAGAATACTCTTATTGAAGTCAGTGTGACTACTCACCTGTTTAAAGTTAGGCACTTGCTTAAAGTTATGCACATGCTTCATCACCTTGCTGAACTGGGGCCTCTATATATTTATTATACACACTATAAATTCTGACCTGATATATACAAGCCCTAGATGTCACTGCAATTGTGAATGGGTAATTGAGAACAGAATTTGATCTCTAGTCTGTTAAGGACTTTTGGAACTTACAGGATATGAGGTTCTCTATGAACCTAAATTATTATTCTTAATAATGATTATCATAATTTGCAATGTAGGTAATATAAATCTATCATTTAGTCTATCCCCTCATTAATTAGACAATGACGATAACTTCACTATCTGATCTAGAAGGGGACTCAAGTGGGATCAGCCTTTAAAATGTAAAATCTGAATTATTCTCTTCTCCATGAATATGGAAGAGGAGTGTTTAAAGATAATCAACTCTGGTAATGTAAGTAGTATCCCCTTTTCTTATAAAAAACCACAGGTTCAGATTACAGAGGTTTGAATGGGCCCAGTGAAGAAGTGTCTTCATTTTAATCCTACAAGACTCTCTAACCCGTGATATGATGTTGAATGCAGATTTAAGAAGGCAGAATTAAATACATTATCTTGACTAGTTAAAAAAAGACCCTTGCAGTAATTGAAGAAATTATATAACTATGAGGAAACAGTTTAAATCATAGTTGACAACAATGCTAAGAGGCAGAAATGCTAAGAGCCCATGGGAGGAGCTCAAAATTGCAAACCTGAATAAGGGTGTTGGATTTTTTTTGGACTTTAATGGTCAACGGGTTGTGAAAGCATCATAAAACAGTTAAGTTCATACCATGGTTAATATATGATTCTCCTATTATTTGGGACTATACCAAGGGGTTCAATAGTTAGATGAATCCTATCTTGTCTTAGAGCTATTGAACTAAATGGGAACTACCACTGAAGATTAAAACTTCCCGCAAGAGGGCAAGCAATACTAATTTAGTCTGTTAGGCTTAAGCTGGTTTTTATAAACATTACAGTACCCCATGTGATAAACATGTGATATACAGGTCTTTGTTTTCTGGCAAGAGACTAATCTTTATTTCTTGGTCTAGTCATGTAAAATGGATCAATGTTACAACAGGTTAATACTGTAATGGACCAACTGGCTTATTAATGTACTAGGCAGTTAACACTCAGCCACTGGAGAGCTTCATAACCCTTTTGATACTAGAAAAGGAAGTACAATCTGAAGTTAGAGAGCACCAGGCTTGGAAGGGCTGCTGGCTAAGAGCAGGAGTGGCGGACTTGAGACTGCCTCCTGGTAGCTGGCTGAGGAGGGAAGGCCAAGCAGCTGGTAGCTGGGGAGCTGGGACTGAAAGGCTCAGGTTTAGGCAGAGACACACTATGTTGCTAGCAAGGGGGGCACAGATAGGGAACACAGGGCAGTGAAAAGAAGTCTCAACATGACTCTTTTGACCCCTGTATGGGACTGCCCAAGAGCCTGAGTTGTTGTTTTGGTCTCGTAACTGTTAAAGTAATTGTGCCTAGGGTGTTTGCACCTTTTATTTCTGGTAGCCTAGCAAAACGATTCCTCAGCTTGCTCAGTGAGTGTTCATGGTAACCCACTGAGTACTAGAGCCTAAAAACTTGACAGAACGTGCTCACTCTGCGCTTGAGGTACATAGCATGCTACCACACATCTAGAGTACTGGTTCTCAACCATGGGTACGTGTACCCCTGGTGGTACTTAGAGATCTTCCAGGGGGTACATTAAGTCCTCTAGATATTTGCCTAGTTTTACAATAGGCTACATAAAAAGCACTAGCGAAGTCAGTACAAACTAAAATTTCATACAGATGACTTGTTTATACTGCTCTATATACTATACACTGAAATGTAAGTACAATATTTATATTCTAGGGCTGTCAAGCAATCAAAAAAATTATCACAATTAATTGCACTGTTAATAATAGAATACCATTTATTTAAATGTTTTTGGATGTTTTCTACATTTTCAAATGTATTGATTTCAATTACAACACAGAATACAAAGTGTACAGTGCTCACTTTATATTTATTTTTGATTACAAGTATTTGCACTGTAAAAAAACAAAAGAAATAGTATTTTTCAATTCTTCTAATACAAGTACTGTAGTGCAATATCTTTATCTTGAAAGTTGAACTTACAAATGTAGAATTATGTACAAAAATGCATTAAAAAATAAAACAATGTAAAACTTTAGAGCTTGCAAGTCCACTCAATCCTAATTCTTGTTCAGCCAATCGCTCAGACAAATAAGTTTGTTTATATTTTCAGGAGATAATGCTCCCCGCTTCTTGTTTACAAAGTCACCTGAAAGTGAGAATAGGTGTTCTCATATTGTAGCCGGTGTCGCAAGATACTTACATGCCAGGTGTGCTAAAGATTCATATGTCCTTCAACCACCATTCCAGGGGACATTCCTTGCTGATGATGAGTTCTTCTCGATAACAATCCAAAGCAGTGTGGACCACCGCATGTTCATTTTCGTTATCTGAGTCAGATGCCACCAGCAGAAGGTTGATTTTCTTTTTTGGTGGTTTGGGTTCTGTAGTTTCCGCATTGGCGTGTTGCTCTTTTAAGATTTTTGAAAGCATGCTCCATACCTCGTCCCTCTCAGATTTTGGAAGGCACTTCAGATTCTTAAACCTTGGGTTGAGTGCTGTAGCTATCTTTAGAAATTTCACATTGGTACCTTCTTTGCGTTTTGTGAAATCTGCAGTGAAAGTGTTCTTAAAATGAACAACATGTGCTGGGTCATCATCCGAGACTGCTGTAATACGAAATATACGGCAGAATGTGAGTAAAACAGAGTAGGGGACATACAATTCTCCCCCAAAGAGTTCAGTCACAAATTTAATTAATGCATTATTTTTTTAACGAGTGTCATCAGCATGCAAGCATGTCCTCTGGAATGGCGGCTGAAGCATGAAGGGGCATATGAATGTTTAGCATATCTAGCCCGTAAATACCTTGCAATGCTGGCTACAAAAGTGCCATGAAAATGCCTGTTCTCACTTTCTGGCGACATTGTAAATAAGAAAAGGGCAGCATTATCTCCTGTAAATGTAAACAAACTTGTTTGTCTTAGCGATTGGCTGAATAAGAAGTAGGACTGAGTGGACTTGTAGGCTCTGAAGTTTTCCATTGTTTTTTTATTTTTGAGTGCAGTTATGTAACAAAAAATATCTACATTTGTAAGTTGCTCTTTCATGATAAAGAGATTGCACTACAGTACTTGTATGAAGTGAATTGAAAAGTACTATTTCTTTTGTTTATCATTTTTACAGTGCAAATATTTGTACTCAAAAATAATATGCACTTTGATATCAATTACAACACAAAATAGAAAGGTTGAGAGCCACTGATCTAGAGGGACTTCTACCACAATGTTTGCAGTGACATCCTACAGTGGGGTCAGTTCCAACACTCCTGCCACATGGCAGGGGTCAGAATTCACTGACTTTAGTGGCTTCTGTTACATTTTGCCTATTCATTACAAAATAATTGTAATGAATCAAAATTTTAACTAAAAACAACCATCACCAGAAATGAATACAAACAAAACATTTCTACTTTGGAGGTTAGTGTAGGTAAACTGAAGACCGGTGACAGGATATTATTTGACATCTGTCAGTAACTTCTCCCTTTGGATCTCAGTGATGTTCTGATCACATGACCTGATCACTTCTTGTCCTCAAAACAGTTCCTTCTGCAATGGCCTGTTCAAGTGCTGAGGTGATTTAATCATCTGGAGCCTGCGGTGCCTGATGTTTTTCACTATCAATAACTGTCAGTAGGATTTGGGTGTCTTCAGGAAAGCGAGAGCCAGTGTACTCCTTGAATGCATTTAGAAGTCTTCTGTTCCTCTGAGAGGGATGACCCTTAGCATTGGTTATGACATATCAACTTGGTCTGAATGGTGTAGGTTTTACAATGGTCAGTTGCCAGCTGCTTTCTGTTTAGAATCTTAAATTCTCTTTCTGCATTTTTGTCATCTTTCTTCTGTTTTAGTTAGCTGGAGAATAACTCTTTTGTAATGACTTGACAGTTAATTTTCTGGCTCAAGAAGCTTTTTAGATGCTCGAACAATTAGTGTCTAAACTGGCAACCTTAAAAAAGCATTGTAAGGCAAGTTTTATTCCTTTTATCATATATTATTATTATTATTGATTAGTAGTAGTAGTTATTAGGTGAGCACTGGACAGTGACTCCATAATCAGGATTGCATTCTAAAATGGTGCATAAATTCCTGTTTTCTGTAAAAGGAGATAGTCAATTTGAAATTTCACACAGGGCTATTTGCTGTGCTCATTGAATTTTCAGTGTAGGTTTTGTTTGGTTTCTCTTAATAAACTTTTAATAGGAAGTATTTGAAATTGGCCCTGGCTGCAATTTGTCCGTGGCAGTCCTGTTTTTCATGGGGACACTGATCTTTTTTTTATTATTATTTTTATTTTTTGTTTGTTTTAAACAAACATCGTCTTTCTTCATCAAAATTGGTAGAGGTGGATCCTGAGTATCTGATGTGAGGTAATTTTAAAAGAAAAACTTTGTTTTTAGGGTAATTTTTTAGCCATTATTCACATTATAGCTGACAGATTATATGATATGCAGTAAAACTTGAGTGACAGGGGCCCAGTACACATAAAGTCTTCTCTATCAGAGAAGATCTTGTCCATCTGGAGCTCCACTATTCTGCTGAATTTTATCCTATGGCAGAGTAGCTATGTGGGTTGGATCATCAGCTAATAAAATATGAAGGATTTTGTTAGAAGCCTCATACTGCTAATAGTGTAAATGAAATGATGTGTTATCGAATTGTATTTCATTCTGTCTTTCCATAATTTTTAATTGTTTTTAATTTTGGGACACTGAAACTTCTTATGTGGACTCTGGGTCTGGTTCTTACTAATGCTGGTTTTACACTGCCATAACTCCTCCGGGCCAGATCCCCAGCTGCTCCACTGACTTCAGTGGAGCAATGGCAGTTTATACCAGCTGAGATCTGGCCTATTGACTTTAATGGAGTTACTTTTCATTGATACCAGCATAAGTCCGATGAAGTACGTTCCAATAAACCCGTAGACCAAGATCCTAATGTGATGTAAATGGATGCCCTTTACTTAGAGCTGTGCGCATTCCCTTTTACACACTACCATAATCAGCTGACATTAGCATCCAGATGAATGTATTAAAAGAGAAAATTAACACTGCATCTCAGTAGTGATATTCAAATACAAAGTCTCCATCATTTTCTTGACTCAAATTCTGCAATTACACAAATTAGCCTATTACGGGCTTATGATTCTTTAGATTGTAGAGCAACATTCTGTCAATAAATAAATAAAAAAAGGAGTAAAGCAATAATGAAATCACATTTTGTATTCAAATAATGTTTGACAGAATTAAGTATAATTCATATGCATCTAACCTTCAGATCTCCATTCAAGTGCTTGACAACTGCAGATACATTTTTTTATTATAAAGCAAAGTATTTTTTCCCCCTCTATGAAATGTGATTAGTTTTTCTGTCCTGTTCAGACCAGACTAGAGAGCTCCAGGTGTGTGTTGTGCTTTATTGAGACATTTAGGGACTGATTTGCAAAGCACCAGCTGCTCCCATTATCTTCAGTTGGGGCTGTGGGTACTCAGCACCCCTGAAAACCAGGGCCAAAGCTACTAGCTGAACAAACATTTCTGGTCTAAAATAGAATGTTGATTATTCTCTGAGTGGAAAGTGGCCATTTTTGGGAAATGAAAAATGAAGTCACATTACATTTTTGATCACTTTGTTATTTGTTTTACAAATATTGTAGCCCCAGGAATAAGAGGCAAACAATCTTTTCAGTGAAGTCAATCAGGCAATGGGGTTAATCTATCTAGGAAAGCTGTCAAGAGAACCTTAACTTAATGGAGTAAAGAGAAAATTAGGTTTACTCCCTTGGAGCCAAATTCTGGACCCCTGTGCAAAGCCTGTTGTAAATGGGCCATGCCCAGGGATTCTCCACAGGTATAGATGAGGATGGAGTGAATCTACCTACAGAGCACCAATGCAGCAGCTACTGCAGCCCATGGGTTGCAACTGTGTCCATACCTTCTGCACTCTTCTTTACATAGGGATTTGGCTAGTGCGTCTGTGCAGAGGTGCATCTCTTAGCTATTCGCCTGCTCATCCATATTCTGGTGGAGAGAGCTGTGTGGGGCATTGCTCTGTATGGGCAGCAGGGGTGATAAATTGAATAGTCAGTTGCTTGACCATACATTAGTTTATGAAATATATTAAAGAGACTAAATAACCAATATTTGTCAGGTTTATTGCTATAAGCAAATAATAATACAGTACAAGTAAAAGGTTCAATAAAAGACCCATCTCTGGGAAGCCATTTAATGCAGCATTGTTACATTCACCTTACACAGAAGGTGTGTTACCAAAATTGCTCCCCAAAGTCATCTTTTTATGCCCTACCTTTTTACAAGTAAAAGGTATTGTGCATGTTATCTGAAAGTAGATGTAACCAATAAGCTTTCTACCTTGTTTTTCTGGTACCATGATGTATCCCTTATCTCTTTGTTCTGAACACATCCTTTCCAGGTACCAAGCATGTGAAAGGTCCTCCTAGCTCTGTGCCAGGGTAAAACAATCATATGTCTTGTCCTCTTCCTTGGGACATATCAGTACAGGCCTGTGAGAGTAACTCCCTTTCTGTTGGTATGGTAAAGCACTCATCTGTCCTAATCTTGACAGCTTCCCTATTTGTTCTAAACCAAAACTTACCTCTGTGAATGCAATGGGTCATGGGATACTTCGTGCATATATTAGTCAACAGTTCCCCATGTGAATACCTCCACTGTATATGCAGTAAAGGCATGACCCCGTGGCTCCCATTAAAGTCAATGGAAACACTCCCACTGACTTCAGAGAGAATAGGATCTGGGCCTAAAAATGCTGCTGGTTTAGGGCAAGATTTGTCCACAGAACAAGTAGGGTGGTGGAATTCCTGCATTTCTTACACAAGACTGGGGGCTGATAAGCGAGAATGTACCTTCCCATCTAAAGATAAAACTCCTATGAAACCCTCTTGCATCCTTCTCTTCATCTCCTCATCAGCCCACTTTTTTCTAATGAACAATCTCAAAGGAATATTTGAGAACAAAAATCATGTTGATGTAGTTTTAATAACAAATGTGCTCCTGTACACTATTTATAACCAGCTTTCGAAACTGCAGAAGTCAGAGTGAAAAGAAAGATGAAACAAAATTATACTGAAAAGTAATTTAAAATGCAAATTCATCAGAGAAACTGCAAAACCTAATTGTAGTTTTCTCTTCTTATCAGCACTTCAAAAGTGCTGTGTGTGACTTCCTCCCTTTGGGAAGGCCCAGATTATAGTTGCACTGCCACACGCTGACTTTCCGGTGAAATATGTTTGACCTGAAAAAAAAAAAAAAAGCTCAAAAATCTTAACCCTGTGAGGAAACAGAGTGAAATTCAGTGATACATGACAGTCCTGCTGTTCATTCACAAGGAAACGTGTCTGCCTGAGCATGGAGGCAGTGGTTGCATGTTATAAACAAAAGGCTGCTAATTTGTACATCTGGAAAGCATTAACCTACTATATGCACTTTCAGAGCAGTTTTGAAGAGACAAAGGCTTTTATAATTATACTTTCTGAGACATGTTTTATTGAAAAATTTGAAGGGACTTCAGTTATGGACAGGCCTTTATGCACAATACTGTGAACAGATACTTTAAAAGATAACTATTAAGCAAAATATTGGTAGGGTTGGTGAAAGGTATCCTTGGGGACTGGAATCCTCCATCTATCTATAGAACAGGAATAGCAGCAGTGTAAACTTCATCATGATATTTCTGGTCTCAGTTGTAGAAACCAGTGGGAGAAAGGAGTTCATTCTCCAGGCCTGTTCAGTCTTTAACCTTTGCTGAGTCTGTCAATAAGAGTGTCAGTTAGTGCCAACTATTATGTGGACATATTTCCACTGGTAATAGGAACTAGACTATCTCATGTCTCAGTGTCCACTGACTTGCATCAGATGGTGAAGGGTTTGGGTGCAATCCTGGCCCCTGTGGAAGTTAGTGTAACTGAGACTGGAGTTGCACAAGTTTAATTTTAGCTAGAATTTGAGGCCCTTCAGAACGTGAACAAGGAGAAAGACCGAGAACAGAGAGAGTGCTTGCTGCAGGACAGGCCAAAGGACCAAAAGGTGAAAGGCACCAGGACATAATAGGTTGCAGAGCATGGTTGACCTTCAGTCCCCAAAATCCTGCACTCAGCAGTAGAGCCCTGTGCAGATACAAAATTTACATCTGCATCCAATCTGCGATCCACAAACATGGTCTGTGGATATAAAAAGGATATCCGCAGATTTGCACGGCTCTACTCAGCTGCTTCTGCAGTCCTTGTAGAACTCTATGCTCCCCACGCTCCCAAACATTCCTCATGGCACCGCAGGGTACATCCTTACCACTACCACTCCAAGCTAGGGGACAACAAAGAGAACCATAACTACATATAAACCTTCTTGTGACAACCACAGGGTGGTGTGTACGTAATCACAACAGATGGCATGGAACAACATATATAGACATAAATGTGTGTAGTTTACTTCCGTTTTCACTTGGGTTTGTTGGCAAAAGGTTTTTTTTAAACCTTGCATATGTTGGTTTGCAATTTACTTTTGTCAACTGCTGTTTTGCACACAATCAAGTTCTATTTCTGGAAAGCTAGAATATATTAGTTCACAGCAAACGTTACAGAATGCATATGAGGCAAAGACCCAACCATATTTATACATGTACATAACGTACAAAACACAGCAAAAATGTCCCAAAAGACATTGTGCCAAATGGTGGTGCAGGGCACACTTTAATACCTATCTGCGGTGCACCACTCTGCACATGAATATTACAGCAAGCACCCCTGAGGAGTACGTGCAGTGCCAGTGCAACCTGTTAAGTGTGCATGCCCCTGAGCAGTACACGGACTTTGGTGATGGTATGCCAATGTAACTTGTGTGGACCAAACTGTGTAGTGTAGACATGACCTATGTAACTGCATTTTTCTGTCTTTTCCAGCCTTCCATAAGGCAGAAATGAAACCGTCTCTGTTTGTCTTTTCTTTTTCTTTTGTCCTTTGCCCTATCTAAAGGACGCATGACATAACTGGAGGGTCTAGTTGGCTACAGCTCAGCCAAAGAAAGGAAGGGAGATTACTTTGTGGGGAAAGTGGAAAGAAAAGCATTTAGTGTTATTTGATTCCTCTTTATCAGTCTTGAAATACAAGGTGTATTTTACCTAGCCAGGAAATGCCAGCTGCTTTCTCTCTAAATAGTTTGTCCTACCATCTATCTGCTCATCTCCTTCCCCTCACGGCAGGGCCCTCCTCAGATCCACTCTCCTCCCATTAACTTTGCCTCTATCCTCACCCGAAAGATTCTTGCTTCATAGGGTGGGATTTCCAAAACTGCTCGCCATTGGCCTAACTCTGGTCCCCTTGCAGCCAATGGAAATATTACCAAGGGGAGCAGACTTAGGCCAACCCTGATCACATTTAAAAATCCCACCTATGGTGGCTATTCTTGAACCCAGGGAGGGCCAGACACAGCTTCCTCCAGAGCCCATCAGTGCTCCTCCCAAAATATTATCAGAGAAGGTTGCTGAAGTGGGGTGCAGAGGGCCAGGAACCCTTCTGTCCAAGGCTTAGTGCCTTGCATATAGTGTTTGTTTGGCTAAGAACTACAGAGCTCTGGAGAATGATTCTATATAGCAGGAGAATGTAATCACTTCAGCCATGCTCTCTCATTACTAAATATTTCCCTTTCAACTCTCTCCCTTTTTCAGACAACTAATAATTAACAAATGGGATTGGGGAGGGGAGGAAAGTGAAGCTGTATTCTGGCATACTGAACTGTACTGGGCCTGAAGCTAGCTGATAATGATCCAGTAATCACAGCTCTCTGTGCAAATGTGCCAGAAATTCAGACACCTCTGGCAGCTATCACTTCAGAGAAGTGAAGTTTGAGAATAAAACAGAAAGATAAACATCTCTTAAATGCTCCTGGTAGGGGGAAAAAAAAGTCCAGGGTTTTTGTTGTTTTTTTTTTCTCTAGAAACCTTCATGGGCTTCAGCCAAGCTCTGGGCTTCTCTACACTCTAAGTTACAGTTAATGGGTGTGATTTGCCTCTCACTTACAGAGGCAAAACTGGAGTAACATCCATGGAGTAACGCCGGTGCAAAACTGGTCTGAGAGGAGAATCAGGATAATCATTTCTTGTGGTTACCTTTCCATTATCTTTATGTAAATGAAATGAGAAGTAGCCATCACTCCAGCTACCCTGGAGAAATTTGGTATTGACACCATTGATTTGAACACCTAGATCATACATGAAATTATTTTTGTACACACACTGAGAACATTTTACATGCATTCCCAATAAAGGCAGGATTGTCCGAGTTCTGAGCAAGTCTCCACCTTCACTAGTTCAGTTTGATTGTTGCAGTGCTAGTGTAAACAGGTAAAGTAGGTGTTGCAACTGCACCCGGTCAGTAAGTTCTCCCAGTGCAATGCTAGAACGCTGCTGTCTAACCCATAAGAGCAGTCACTTGGAGGAATAAGGAGTCATGTCACCCCAAATTTTTTCCAAATCTACTGATGTCTCTTTCATTGCAGTTTCAGGCCTTGTGCATTTTCACTCAAGGTCCCCCTAATTTTATCCATGTGATTCTCTGCTGGCCCAAACTTCAATGGCAGCACTGGCTCTCTTACCCTTCCCTCCACCTGACACCATCCCAGTAGTACTTGCCCAGTATACTTTCTGCCTGGTGTGCTCCAACTTTTCTCATTCTGGAAGATCTGAGAGTAGCTGAAGCAATAATGAGATGCTCTTGGCTCTGTCCAGTATGTTCCTAATATCCCAGTTCCTAGAGGAGTAATACAAGTCACAAAAAAACCCCACTTCAGAATATTACATTTTAAATCTTACTGTGTGAAATCTGAAAATGAGACAGTGAATAAACCAGGCTGGATAGTATGGGCACAGTAAACTGTTTCAGGAGCACATAAACACTCAGCTGTGATGTTTAACCTTGAAATGGTTCAGCTGTCTAGTGTGGAGAGGACGTGAGGGTGTTCTCCCTCAAACTTCCCTGGGACTTCTTGGTCTAGACTCACAGGGGTTCGAAATTAACAAAAATCTGAGGCTTGTCTACAGCCTCTCTGCATGGCGCCTGCAAGTTCAGGTGATCTGAGGTCAAGATCCTAGAGCAAGGGTATGTAGACCTCAAACATTTCAAAGGTTCATTTCAGGGAGTTCCAAAGCATCTGGAGTAGGCCCAGGATCTGGCCCTCAGACTCTCACCTTTAGGGACCTAAGAGTGAATGCAGAGCAGGATGTCATAAACTCTTCTTGTCTATCAATCAAAGTGATTCCATATCAGTGATGAACAGCACAATGGACTTCCTGAACTAAGCACAAGACAGAAAGGCCAGTTTAAAGAGGCTACCCCTGGCAGCTGATTACCTTGATTGCATCACTACCCCTGGCAGCTGATTACCTTGATTGCATTTTGTTTACGTGTATCACAGTCCTGCCAACTCCCATTACTAGGATCTGGCTCTGTTCCTTATGGTCGCACCCAGGACAGTTGCTCTACTTCTTTCCAGAACTGAACGGGATACAGGAAGCCAGCTATTAAGTGTTTAGTGAATTTAAGTCCATCCATGATTCCCTATGTAACTGAAGTGTTACTCAAATGGAACAAACACTTGCCAACTCTCAGCAGCTCCAGATGCTGGCTCCTACATGGTCTGATTATTGCTTGTGAAATACCACTGCACTGTACAGTAGTAACAAATGATGTGCCTTAGTGGCTGCTGACTTGTCTTCTGAGTCAGAACCTGAGTCATGGAACATTTGTGACTGAGCTAGTTCTATGGTGCCACCACTCTGCAGCAAAGAGGGCATACGGGATTTGCAGAAAGGCTGGCATGCATCATTATTTAGGCTGCTCACGTACAACTATCATTGCTTGGCGCATACAGCTAAGCCTCACTGCCTGAACAGCTTGTAAGTAGGTATACTGCCAGCTGAACACATGGTCACAAATGTAAGCAGCAAGGAGGAGAGAGATCCAGAATGACTAGTGAGGGACAGAGGCCTATCTAAGAGCACCCCAACTTCTCTGAACTGAGGTTACATACAAAAGGGAGGTGCCATTTTCAACACAGCCTTCCACTAGAGATAACAAAAATAGTTTGTGTTATCACTTATTATTATTATGAACCAGATCGAATCACCTTTGTTTACCTGGATCAGTACCTTATTCTGAAAATAGTCCTATTGTTTTCAATGGAAGTACTTAAGTTAATACTCAAAATGAACATGGTTACTCAAAAAGAATTTGGTACTTCAGAATTATTACTATTAAATAAACAAGTATGACGCACCATTACTTTGCATGGGATCCCTGCCACATAATGTAGGTCCATTGTGCCACATAAGACATGGGTTTTGATTAAGACTGTGGAAATAGCAGAGAAAAGCTGTACATTGAGTTTGGTGTATATTAATGATTCTCTGTTTCTGGAAGCACCCACAATGGGCTAGGTATTGTACAACACAAAAATAGGAATAGGCCTTTCCCCTAAAAGTCACAGTATATAATTTCTTTAATCGAGGATCTCAGAATACATTGCAGATATTAATTAATAGGACTCACGACATCCCTTTGAGATGCATTGGTATTATAGCCAACCTTTTCCGGGCCAGATCCTCACGTGCTGTAAATTAGCACAGTTCTTTTGAAGTCAGTGGAGGTTTGTTGGTTTACACCAGCTGAAGATCTGACTCTCAAACTTTGATGCCTAAAGTTAGGCATCTAAATCAAAATTTAGACAGAAGCCTGATTTTCATAGGTGCTGAGCATCTGCAACTCCCACTGAAATCAGTGGGAGCTGTGGGTGCTGATTAAGACTTGACAATTCAAGAGTTAAGCAAAATCTTTTTTTGTTTTAGTCTCCCAAACTTATAATGACAAAATCCTCTGACCTGTGCTTTTCCATGCTGATTGATGATGATGAAAATGTGAATGAGATTTTAGTTATCTTTCAAAAATGAAACAAAAACATACCCACCCTGGTGAAGTAGAATTTTGCAGGTCTGATTGATTTTGCCATGGGCCCCTGTTAATAGATATATATATTTTAAAGGACTTCTTTTAAAACAAAACTGGGTAGTGAGTAGGAATGCTACCCTGCAGGCTGGCAGAAGGCTGCTGTTGGTATCACACATTTTAGCAGCTGGCGTGTTAATGAGACCATTTTTATTGAAATTAGATAAATACTATTAACATTTGTGGACTCCCAACTGATTTCTGAAGCATTTATTGAACTTCAAAAAGTTCTTCAAGAATCAATTAAAATATTTTTTTAGATTCAATAGACAGAAAACCAAAGAATATTCTGTAGTCACATTTACACTTATCTGAACTGAATCTTACCTTTGTGTAGCTGACTTTAAACAGTTTCCTCTTTTTGAAATTTGTGCTCCAAATAATGATGATAACGGTGTCTTTGAAATAGTTATAACATAGTTTTAAAAACTAATAGTTTGTTGTTGTTGTTCTGCTTTCCCATCCTTAGGACGATGGTTAGTGTGTGTTTAGAGACTAGTATATGGGCTTCTGTTATAGGATCTTTCTCTTGGCCATTTTTCTCAGTAAACTCTTACAAATAAAGTAATGGCAAGCAGATACAAATCAGCTGGTGAAAAGAATAAAGAAGTTTCCAGTCTAGAGTGATAAAAGGAGCTGGTATCAAACTTCATCTCACATTTTGACTCTCCTGCACAGGTTTAGAATGCAATTTTTTTAGTTTTCATTGATAGGTTGTCAAGCAGCCCAAAAGGCTAGTCCATTCTAAAGATATCACTAATGACCTTATCAAGTTGGCAGTAGATCTGGCAATAGACCAAATTCCACCCTGTTGCAAGCCCATGAACTCCATTGACTTCAGTGGAGTTTCATCAAGCTTCACCAGAGCTCAAGCTGGCCTAGTGCCTTTTGTTTAGTCTTCTGACACATTCTGTTATCAGTAGGAAGGAGTAAATTATCCAGTGCTTTGATACTATGGAGATGGGCACTCTAGAAATAGCTAAAACAGACGGATTGATAGCAACTTTAAAATATTTAAAAGAAACTCAAACTGTGTTTTGAAGACTATGTTAATCTAAGCAACACGTTAGACTGCAGTTGTTCAGTGGAGTCATTAGCCCAAGTTATGGACTACTAACCTACAAAATTGTATTTGCTTAAAAAGGCAATCATTATCTGCAAATGTGCATAAAGGTTGTAGATTACAACACATTGAAAATGATGGACCCCTTTAGCTGGAAGTAAATCTGATTGAATAGCTGAGCTATGGGCCCAGTTCAGCACTTCCAAAGTCACTGATAGTTTTGCTTTAGTAAGAAGTGAATAAGGAGATCTGGGGAGGTTTGGGGTTGGTGGAGGTATATAAAGAAATATCGCAAGACTTTCAGGTATGACATTGCTGGCACAGAAGCAGCAAAACATTATTTTCCCTCTACCTGAAACTCACACGAAAGTTAGTGGGAGTTCTCGGTACCAAAATAAAACAGAACCAGGCCTGGTGTGTCTATAATACATGGGAAAGGTATCATCATAATACTTAGTCCTTATATAGCACTTTACATGATCTCAGTGCTACATAAACATTAACTCATTAATCAGTCTTCACAATACCCCTGTGTGTATTTAGATATGATCAGCCCCATATAACAGATCCAGAGACCTAAGACAGAGTGCTTAAGTGATCCACCCATAACCACACAGCAAGTCAACTGGACTTAAAATTCAAGAGTTGCTGGCTCTCAGGTCTCTGTTCAGCTGACTAGACCTCAGTGTATCATAAACAAGCAATTATTTGCAAACTCTGTGCCAACCAAAACTGGGAACAGTTCTGCTTTTTTTATATGCAGAATCCAAAATTACACCACTGCTTCTGGTTTCATCTCATAGCTAACATGCTAACTGTTGGCCACAGTGCTTGTATCATCTTAACTGCTGCTACCAAAGTAAAAAAAGCCTACAACAAATACAAAAATAAAACAGTAGGTAATTCAAATAAAAGAACACTTACTTCATCTTATAAATATAGCTAAAGGCAACTGATTTTGTCATCCTGCTTGAATCCATTCCCAAACTTTAAAAATAGAACCAAAGGAAGAAAAAAGGAAACCCAAAGAAACCCACTGTCACTCCTGTGTTTTTAATAATAAACTTCCATTCCCAAAAATCTCCAAGCAGTCATAAAACCAGCACTTATGTGGTAAGAGTATGATACACAAGCAAGAGCAACCAGATCTCACATTTTGGGGAGGGAATGTGCTTCTCCCACTTAAAATATTTAAAGAAACAAATTCGTTAACAATCTGTAGGGACAGGAGGAAATGGAAGAGGGAGTTCTCCTTAGTAAGTGTGAAAGTTGCTTATCCTCTTTGGGTTCACTGAAGGCAGGGGTTCTCAGCTCTGGTCCACCGCTTGTTCAGGGAAAGCCCATGGCACGCCGGACCAGTTTGTTTATCTGCCATGTCCGCAGGTTCGGCCGATCACGGCTCCCACTCGCCGCAATTCACCGGTCCAGACCAATGGGGGCTGCGGGAAGGTTGGCCAGCACATCCCTCAACCCACGCCGCTTTCTGCAGTCCCCATTGGCCTGGAGCAGCAAACTGTGGCCAGTGGGAGCCGCGATCGGCCGAACCTGCGGACGCGGCAGGTAAACAAACCGGCCCGGCCCGCCAGGGGCTTTCCCTGAACAAGCAGTGGCCCAGCGTTGAGAACCACTGACTGAAGGGAAGGCAGAAAAGAGGAAAAGAACCATTAAAAGGGATAAATAATATGACAGAAAATATCACAATGCCACTATATAAATCCATGGTGCATTCATGCCTTGAATACAGTGTGCAATTCTGGTCACCCCATCTCAAAAAAGATGTATTAGAATTGGAACCGGTACAGAGAAGAGCAACAAAAATGATTAGGGGAAAGGAACAGCTTCCATAGGAGGAGAGATTAAAAAGACTGGGGCTGTTCAGCTGAGAAAAGAGATAACTAAGGGAGCGGGGGATGTGATAGGGGGCTATAAAATAATGAATAGTGTGGAGAAAGTGAAGAGAGAAGAGTCATTTATCTCTTCACATAACACAAGAATTAGGGGTAGGCCAATGAAATTAATAGGCAGAAGGTGTAAAACAAATGTAGGAAGTAATTAGTCACACAACACACAGTCAACCTGTGGAACTCACTGCCAAAGTGAGTTGTGAAGTCCAAAATTATAACTGTGTGCAAAAAAGAATTAGATAAGTTCATGGAGGATAGGTCCATCAATGGCTATTAGCTGAGATGTTCAGGGATGAAACCCCATGCTCTGGATGTCCATAAACCTCTGCCTGCCAGAAGCTGGGACTAAACGACAGGGGATGGATCACACAATAATTACCCTGTTCTGTTCATTCCCTCTGAAGGACCTGGTGCTGGCCACTGTCGGAAGACAGGATACTGGGCTAGATGGACCATTGGTCCAACCCAGCATGACCATTCTTATGTTCTTATGAGGGTGTACAGAGCCCCTTCCATCCCCAGTCCAACCACACAGGACCCATGTAGAGTACAGACAGTGCTTCAGGGAGAGGACCACTGGCTAGTATGTGTGCTACAGCACTCCAAGGCTCCACCCAGTCTGAGTTGAGCCCCACTCTGTCTGGCTGTGTTTGTGTCTGGCCTCAGGTTGCTGGGGGAGCACATCATGCTCCATCCTGCACAGGCAGACCTCCTCCACAAGCTCCACATACACATGCACCAATGGACACACCTCCCCTCACCCAGTGCTCCAGACTGGAGCAAGGGCAGACTGACCCTAAAAAATTATTGTCTGAACCCAGAGAGAGAAACTATTTGATCTGATTTTGGATTTATTACCCGGCAGCATATTGCTGCAGCTACTGCTACTACTAAATGAATAACCACCGATCATAACCAAGACTTTTTGGTAGACCCTAGTGCTACTCCACTCCGCTGTCAGAGTGCTGTAGCCATCAGCAAGAGAAAGAAACTGTCTACTCCTCTCTTCCTTATTATGGATTCTCTCTCTTGCTGTATAACTCGTTCCTTGTTGCAAACTTTATGCATACAAAAATGGGGCAAAATTCTGTCTTCGGGTGCACTGTACAACCCCACTGACTTTAGTGACATTGCAAGGGCATAACCCAGAGCAGATATGGACTACAGAGTGTGCAGGTATGCAAAAATATTTTTGGGAGGTCAGAATTTAGGAAAACTATATTTTCACATCCTTCTGAGATTGAATGAATTGTATATGTCACTTGTTCAAAAACATAAAATGAGAGGACATAGGGAAATATGATATTTGTTTCATTACATATTGTAACTCCATGTTTGTTTTCACTATTTAGCATTATGGCAGAATTTGATTTATATCATTGTTGCTGCTACATGTATATAATTGGATCAAACTTAGTTGTGTAGAAGTTTTTGTCCTGTACTGGTGTAGACCGCATTGATTATTTTTCTCATTTTTGAGGTGCATTACCTGTGCTTCAATATATGACTTTAATAAGATATAACCATTGCACCACAGCGATGCATTGAATTAGCGCCTCTGACGAATAGCCCTAGTGCTAAAGGCCTACAAGTCCATAGCAACCACACCCCAGGTGCCTGATTGCAGCACTCTCACTGGGTACTTGGACTATATACAGGCCCCAAAAGGAAAAGGAAGCTATCTGAGCAACAAACCATTGCCTGTTGGCTGCTCCCTTGACTGCCATGCTTTGCTGCTTTGCCTGACCCTACCTTGCTGCCTTGTCTGACCTTACTTCCCCAGTGCACTGACCCAGTCCGTTGAATTGGATCTTCTGGCTAGTGACCCCTGTGAGAACTTTGACCAGCACCCTGGACTGCCTCTGATGCAGAGTGACCTGCCAGGTACCTGACCACCTGCACACACGTGATAACTGCTCTTGTCTGCCCCCTATCCTGCCTGGGCCACTGGGCACTGCAGGACATGACATGGTTGGAGAGGCCAGAATCCAGTTTCATTCCCATCTATTTACATACTACTTCCCTCTTCTATTTTATTCTTTACACATTGCTAACTTCCACATCCCTCTTCTTCCCCCCCCCCCGCCCCCCGGCAGCCTCTGCCTTTATCTGTTTTTGTTTATAAACTTCTACCTTTGCCCTTTTCTACTTTTTAAACTCCCTTTGCCTCACACGTTTTGGTAAGAGCTTTGCCTCCTTGCTCAACAGCTGACTTTAGCCCCTAGGAATGCTGGGGATGCCCATGGTGGAATCCTCCAACACAGATTTAATTTCATTTAAAAAAAAAAAAAAGGAATATTTTCTAGTGGCCGTGACCTGCCCACAGGAATCCAGCAGATCAAGACAATCAGAGCCAACAGGAGCTCATTACAATTTGTCTTAAGTAGCAGCCACTGACTGATCCGAGCAGCACTTATCAAAATTGAACTAGCAATGAATGGAATTGCTGACGAGTATAGGATCAATGGTAACTACTGGGAACTGTTTAAAAACCAGCGCTGGCTCTAACACACAGGAAAAGTAGGTGGCTGTTGAATGGCAGCAAAATATTTAATTGCAGTTTTATCATGAATGAGGACATACATCTATTTGACTCTGGCAAAGTGTACTCCAGAACTGGCACAGGTAAAGATTCTGTCCCTGATGATTCCTGCCCTTTGACTGAGTCCTGGGCAAATGCCAGGGGAAGTGGTCTGGGCTGGAACTTGCAAGGAGGGTTTCCAGAACAAATGGCTGGCTGAGAATGAGGAATCTGAGACGCAGGGCCAAATTCTGTCCTGATTTACACCAGCATAGTTCAGTTTGGCTCATCATTTTATAGATGGAATGAAAAGAAGCCTTTCTGGAAAGGATGGGTTTAAAAGACAGCCTGAAGACTTAGATAACCAACCATCATAAATGAGGAGGAGATGCAGAGAAATACCGAGCTGATGAAATAAAAACTGAAAGTCAGAGTCAATCCCACCAAAACCAGACACACTGGAATTAGACAGCAGTCTGTGGCCTTGTGATGACTGTTGTTATTGAACAATGGCATTGGTCTCTGTCTGGCCCAAAGAGTGGGCTAGACTTTGACTCAGACTCATGACTGCAGGGAATAAGAACTCCCCTCCACCCCTTACAGCGATACTCAGGCTACCAAAACCTATTCACCTGCTTGCTTCTGCCCCAGATCAAATGAACAGGGAATATTTGGAGCATTGGCTCCTGCCCACATCCCTACTTGCTGGCCAGGGACTTGACAAAGCACTGGGTTTGGGGGTAGTAATTTGTAGCTCTCATAGATCAGCAGTAAGGTCCAGACCCTCAAAGGTATTTAGGCACCTAACTCCCATTGATTTCAGTGGAAGTTAGGAGCTTAAATACCTCTGTGGATCTGGGCCTAAATAACTAATCCCAACTCCCCCAGAAGCAAGGAGGAAGAAGGGGAGGGATTCTGACTCACAGTTGAGTCTCTGAGTCACAGTGCCTTACAGGGCTACTCTGGAGTTGGTGCAGCATCTGGACATCAGTGGGACTCCTCATGGAGTAAAGCCCCTCTTGGCATAAGCGTGCCAGAAGAGGGCCCTACCAAATTTCCTGACAATGTGCATGCACCATACACCAGCTGAGAGTCTGTCTTGAAGTGGTTCAGTCATCTTCAGGGGAATGATTGTTCACAGTTTTTTTCAGAAGAAATGGACTCTCAGCAGAGAAAAGTCCAAAGCCAGAATCTTTTATCTGAACCAGTCTTTCCCCTGAACTGTGAACTGGAGCCTGCATCCTATTCAAACCTGATTTCACAAAAATAAGCCACAACTGATGAAGTGTGGCAAAATCTAAAACTTCCATATCCGTAGTGCTCACAAATATGCCTATAAAACCAGTTACAGTGAAACTTTTCTTAACTGACTACTCAAGGGACCAGTGATCCGCTATTAAAAGTGGAGCAGAATCACATTCAGTATGTCTGAGACATTTAGGGTGATCTCTTAAGTCAGGGGGCTACCTAATAAGATATATAATAATACTTAGCTCTTATATAGCACTGTTTGGCCCAGATCCTGAAAAGAATTTAGGTGCCTAACTCCTACTGATTTAAACACAATACATTATTTTTTAGAATATCATTATTTTTAAGTCAATCTCATTATTTTGGGGGCCCCTGACTTGAGTTTTGAACACTTGGCATTGTCAAGTCTGTTTTCTTCAATAAACAGTTTTGGTGCTTGTTTCTCAAAGCCACTTTGCCCAGTTTAAATATTTCTTTAAAAATGAAATGAGCAGGAATGTTTAAGAAAAATCTCCCAAATTGATTATTGACCATGTAAACCTTTCACAGACCTATGCAACTTCAGAATGGTGCACATGGAATTAGAGAACTGCTGTGACTTAATAGCTGTAATAAATTGCCCAATTGTATTGTGTAGTTAAAGACAGTCATAATATTTTAGTTGTCTTGCAGGTTTCCCACTCCTTAGTGAGACATCAATCCATCCCAGACCACTACATCCTGCTCAAGGCATTTTTATTTGTTAATAAATAATTGTTATTTGTTAATAAATAATGAGTCATTGTGCAGTTCTCCCTAAGACTTGTACAGCTGCATTGCTAAGTTTTCCTCTTCCAGGGATTCAACATTTTTTCTGGTCATCTGTCACCAAAGCTACGTGAAATAATCTTGCTAGATCTCCTGCCTGCACAAACACATTTCAGCAATGGAATAGAATGAATTATTCTATTATTGTTGTTGTTTTTTTTGCTGGAGTAGACTCCCCAACAATGAAATAATTTGCTTTCATTAATAATAAAATAACACTTTGTACGTAGGGCCTGATCTGGAAATCAGTAGAAAGATCCCATTGGCTTGAATGGGCTTTGGCTCAGGCCCATAGAGAGGCTTTCATTCAAAGATCTTAGAGAACTTCAATTATTACAGCTTTACAACACTCAGTTAAATATTATTATACTCATTCGTAAATGGAGGCACAGAAAGGTTAAATGACTTGCCCCGATCACAAAATGGATTCAGTAGCAGACTTGGGAATGGAAGCTAGCATTCCCATCTCCCAACTACTTTGATAACAACATAACACACAAACTAGACCCCCATTCCCTATCTTAAATATATAGACATGAAATTCAGAAAGAACATAAAATTCATAGGTTAAGTGGAAATGGATCTGGATAGATGGTAGTCTAAAGGACTGATTTCTTTGAAAAATATCGGCAAATGCTCAAATAGCCTTCACCTTGACACTGAAAACAACATTAAAAAACAGAGTGTGTGAAGGCTAGCAATCAAAATAGTTTATTTAAAGAGCCAGAGACTAGTGGATTCTCTTTCCTTTTTAATTTAAAAGCATAATCCGGTATGTGGCATGTCAGGTGTTCACTAGGTATCAGGGAATGGCTCAATGTTTGTGAATTTCTTATTGATACATAGGATGCCTGGATTGACCGTATAAAGATGACCAGTAAAAAAGATACTAGTCTATAATAAGTCATAAAATAAAAGAGAATTCCTGATTTGATTAGTTTTTAAGCAAACTATTTTGCAACATGTACATACAAAAAAATTTCCTGTGTGACCTTGCATACTTCACCACTTTCTGCCTTCATTTTTCCCATTTGTAAAATGGAACTAATAGTCCTTAACTCTGTATGAAGTACTTATGTAAAAGCACTGAATGGATATTATCAATGTCAAGTGCTACATAGGTGCTAAGTATTATTTTTACCGCAGGTGAGAGGGCAGAGTAGTGGCTGAAGCTTCCTCTCTAACATATCAGTGCTGTGCGTGAACTTGCTAACAGAGCTGACTGGAGGACAACAATTCCGTTCCTTGGCAACTTTTGAGGTTTCACAATTTGTTTTTGTTCCACATTGGAATGAACACAAACTCTTACAGAACATTCATTTTCATGGTGTATGTGAGTCACGCTGTTGCTGGGTGGTTACAGTACTTGCATGGGATGTGCGAGACCCAGGGTCAAGTGTCTGCTCTGTAGGATTTGGAGTGATCTGGGATGGAATAAAACTCAGCTATGAATCAGACAGACCACGGGCTTGAATCTGGCTTTCCCACCTCCTGGGCCTGTACCGTAACCTGCAGCCTATTGAGCATGAGCGAGTCCCTCTCTTGCATTCCTGGAAAAACTTTTATTGAAACAGATACATCTCTGTGAAATGATCCAGCTTTGATGAAATTGCTTTCTTTTGCCTATAGAGCCATTCTTCTGTGACTGAATGCACCCCTGTATTCACACCCTGCACACCCTTGTAATCTTTGTACAAAATATGCCTTGTAAGGTGTCATTTGATAACTGAAAATCAGGCAACTTATTTAGGAGCCTAAATACTTAATTTAGGTGCCTAGAATTAGGCACTTAAGTCTGAAATTTTGGCAATACAGCCTACATGAAAATTTAGGAGAACTGATCTTTATTCTCTGGAAAAGGTTTACTTCTCTGCCTCACTGGCCAGTTTGTGTTGCATAGCTAACAGAGTGGAATTGTGAAAATAGTTGAAGAAGGAGAATGGGCTTGTTGTAATAGATATCCAATGTCAGCGCACAGACAGTTGTTCTCTCTTGATATATATGGCATGATTTATGTGTATGAAGTCCATCTTGATGTGCGAGGAGTATTGTTTGACAAACATGTTAATGCTTCCATTTTCTGTTTCAGTATTCACAGCATTCTGTTGTTTTAAGCTCCTGAGCAATGACGAATGAGGTGTAAGCATCACAGCGCTTCTCCTTCAGAATCACCTACCTGCCTGACTCCTTCTCATTGTAAAATCAACCTACTAATAAAAAATTTGACTAATCTTTGCTTCTAGAGATGTATAAGTCTAAACTTGGAAACATCTGAATAGATTTAGGAGCCATTTTGGTTTGGAACTAAGAATTCAAACATGTGTCCATAGCTTTGAGGTGTGTGAAAGAGAGCAGAGCATGTAGGAAGGAGGTTATCCTGGAGATGGGTCTGCTTCCAAGTTATTCAGAATTAAACTAAATTAGCCATTTCATCAAGTAATTACAATAGCTCAATTGGAACCTCCCTCAGTAACACTTTTGTTAGCATGGGTTTCACATTTTGACCTTCTGTTAATGTAATGTTTAATTAAATGTATGAAAACTAGTTTTATAATTGCTTCTTCCTTTGCATGTTCTCTTGTGATCTCTACTGCAAATGTTGTGTAAATGTGTTAGGATCAAAAATAAAGTTAACTAATTCAAACTTTGTGTTTGCACCTCCTTAACACATGGGGATATCATGAATATGGATTACTGTAATAAGAGAAATTCTCAGCATATTGATCAGTATGCTGCTGTCTGCTCTCCCCTCAGCATATCTCCCTGCTGAGAAACCATCTAGAAACTAGGAGGATTTACTGACAGCTTGCTTATGTCCGGGTGTACCAACGCTACTGTAGGCTGACAGTCTGCTCAGAAGGAGCACCCAGTCCTCTTGCCTGTTGACATAATGCTGCTGTTCTGTCTCGGAATTTGGAGTGCGATATGTCTCTAGTTTCAGATGTAATCCCCCCTCCCCCCAGCTCTGTGACTTCATCTGTCTGTCCTGTATAGATTATGATAGGATTCCATTGGTCAGTGTGTCATCCCACTATATTTCAGAAATAACCGTTTATAGAGTCATAGTCATAGAAATGTAGGGCTGGAAGGGACCTCAAGAGGTCATCTAGTCCTGCCCTGAAGCCGAGGCAGGACCAAGTAAACCTTGACCATCCTTGACAGGTGTTTGTCTAACCTGTTCTTAAATACCTCCAGTGACAAGGATTCCACAACCTCCATTGGAAAACTATTCCAGTGTTTAAGTATCCTTATAATTAGAAAGGTTTCCCTAATATCTAACCAACTCTCCTTTCTTGCACATTAACCCTATTACTTCTTGTCTTACTGTGTGCAGACACGGAGAACAATTGATCACTGGCCTTTTTATAGCAGTCCTGAACAAATTTGAAAACTGTTACCAGGTTCCCCCTCTCTCTTTTTTTGTCAAGACTAAACATCCCCAGTTCTTTTAACATTTCCTCCTAGGTCTAAAGCTTTTATCATTTTTGTTGTTCTCTTTGGACTTTTTCCAGTTGGTCCACATCTATCCTAAAGTATGGTGCTCCGAACTGGATTCTGCACCCAGCAGAGACCTCGCCAGTGCTGAGTGGAGCAGGACAATTACCTCCCGTGTCTTACATCCACCACTCCTGTTAATGCACCCCAGAACAATATTAGCCTTTTTAGCAACTGCCTCATGTTGTTGATTCATGTTCTGTTTGTCATCCCCTATAATTCCCAGATCCCTTTCCACGCTCCTAGGGGTAGGTTATTAGGTCAGCTGGTAGAGTGCTTGTTTAGCTGTACAAGCAGTAATGGGATGAATGCCTGTATTCTCCAGAAGAAGGTTGTCAGGGTGGCAGGGCCAGGTCTTTGCTCTTTGTTTAGAAGGTTTTGTCAGCCGGGGCTGAGCATCTCCACTGACCCTTTTCTTCACTTGGCCTCCCAAGAAGTGAGCTACGGTGGGGCGGAATGCTGCACAGCCCAGCCCTCATCTGCCTTGCAGCAGCCAACAGAGTGAGTTGAGCAGTAGTGGGATCAATGCTCTGTTGCAGCAGGGGGAGCCAGTCCTTTCATGTTGCTGTGTTCAGCTCTGCTCAAGATGCCGGAACCCTCTCTCTGCCATCCTGGCACAGGGCAGATCAGCCAAAGGTGGGGAATTAGCTCACACAGTAGAGCGCTTACTTTGCAGATGAGAAGTAAGGGGATTAATATCTGTGCCCTCCAAACACTGAGGCAAGGACTCTCCCCCATTTCTTGTCAGGCAGCCAGCCCATATCTTTCCCTCTTTGGGGCCCCTGTCCCCTTAGCAGTCAGACAAAAATGCAACAACCACTCTCCAAAGGCCCGCAGCCACCAAGGGCAATCAAGCCCACAGCCTTGGAATTATTAACATCACACTCAAGCTAAGCCCCAAGAAACATGCCTCCCAAAGCTATTTTGAGAAGGAGTAACAAGCTGCCATGGGGGATGTTGAAGCCTCTGGCACATGGGTGTGCCAGTCTCTTGTCAGGGGCATTAGTTCAATGGTAGAGCCCTTGCTCAGTGTGCAAGAAAGGGTGGAATTGAAACCCACATTTTCCAATGGCAGGGGAGCACCAATCCCTCCCTTTTGCTTTTTTGAAGGCATTGCCAGCCAGGGGGCCAAGTGCCTCTAGTGCCCCCTTCCCCATTCTCCCACCTGGCCTCCCAAGAAATGAGCCATGGCAGGGTGGAAAGCTGCATGGCCCTGGCCCGCATCCACCTTGAAGCAGCACAGTGAGCTGTGGCTGAGGGCCTGGGGCATTACCTCAAGTGGCAGAGTCTTGCGTTGCATGTGAGGGGATTGATGCCAGCGTTCTCCACCCTGCTCTGCTGAGGTGGGGGGAATAGGCACATTCTTGTTGCTTTGCTCAAGACCTTGGGGTCCTCTCTTTGCCTCACTGGCACCCAGTAGATCAGCCAAAGTGATAGAGCCCACACTGGATACATGAGCCATGGTAGGATTAATGCCTGCTGTGCCAGTTCTCACTTGAGAGGTGGCTGGCATGCCTCCTTCCCTTGTTTTTGCCTTGCACCCCAGCCTGTGGCAGTCAGACAAAAGAGCAAGAACTGCCCTACCAATACGGTATCAAACCCACTACCTTGGCAATAATAGCACCACCAGCTGAGCTAGGCAATTCACAAAAAAAGTGGCTTCTCATGGCTGTTTTGGAAAGGAGCAACAAGCTGCTGAGGGAACTTTGTGGCCTCTGGCATGACATGGGTGGGATGGGACTAGTCTCCTCTCAGGGGTATTAGCTCAACTGATAAAGCACTTGCTTTGCATGCAAAAATAGCATAAATGATGCCCTCTGTCAGGACATGTGGCATGGTCATCTTGTCTCCCTCCTTCTTTATTTGCCCCCCTGGCTGTGGCAGTCAGGCAAGGGTTCAAATTAGCTGCCAAAATTTGAACCCACATTCTCAAGGGCTTGGGTGACTCACTCCCCTGTTTTGGGTAAGTGCACATGGGTCACTATGGCAAGACTGGAGGCAATAGGGAGCCATAAAAGGATCAGTGAGGGTGAATCCGGAACTAGTTTGGTTAGGCAGGGGAAACTTGGAGGCAGCCAGGGTCACCCAGGGATCAATGAAGGCACGTCAAGAGGGAATGGGAGTGGTCACAGAGGGATCACTGTTGATAAGAATGGTGGGTGTAGGAGGTCACAGGGGAGGTCAACAAAGGTGAGGCTTGAACCAGTGCTGTCACAGAGCGCAAAGCTAGAGGTAGAGGCGGGGGGGGGGGGTGGTCAAGCAGGAAAAACTTGGAGAAAATAAGGGTCACTGAGATCAACTCTGCAGGCAGTGGGGTAACATGGCATCATAAAGAGCAAGGTCATGCAAGGGCCAATGAGGCTAAATTTGGAGGCAATCAGGGTCACAGAGGGGGGATTCCAAGGCAGTGGAGTCAAAGGAGGCCATGGAGTGCAGCCATGCTCCAGCCTTGCTCTTCCTGACCCAATGTGACCTCACTGCTTGCAGAGTTTCTCTCAGTGACCACTCTATGACCCTGCCTTCCTCCAAGTTTTTCCTGCTTGACCCCACTACCTGCAGCTTTCCTCTCCATTACCCCATGTGACCCCCCAGTACTTTTGGACTTGCTCTCTTTGAACCCTATGTGACCCTGAGCACATCAAAATTTATCCTCATTGAACCCTGCATGAGCCCATAGCATCCAGCCTTGCTCTCCATAACCCCATGTGATGCCACTGTATACAGAGGTGCTCTAATGGACGACTGTGATCCTGATTGCCTCCAAACTATCCTTATTGACCCTTCCGTGACCCCCACAGGCTCCAGGCTTCCTCCTCATGACCTCATGTCACCCCACTACAGCAGAGGTGCACTCAGTGACCTCTCGCTGACTGTACCTACACATTTATTCTCATTGACCCCTGCATAACCCCATTACCTCTGGCCTTGCAATTCATGCCCCCATGTGACCCCACAAACTTTAGGCCTGCTCGCATTGAACCCTCTCTGACCCTGATTGTCTCCACATTTAGTCTCATTGACCCCTGCATTACTCCAGAGCATCTAGCCTTGCTATCCGTGACCCCCACAGCCTTCAAAATTGGTCTAATTGACTCCTTTGTGACTAACTGCAGCCAAGTTTCTCCCGATTGACCCCCCTGCATGACACCACAGATTCTAGCCTTGCTGTTCATGACCTCGTTTGACCCCAATTATCTTCACATGCCCCCTCTGTGACCCTGATTTCCTCCAAATTCATAATAATTCAACCATGCAAGCCTCCACAGATTCAAGCCCTGCTCTCCATGACCCCGTGTGACCCCAGTGGCTTCAGATTTCCTCTCATTGACCCATCTGTAACCCTGATTGCCTCTGAATTTATCCTCATTGACCCCTGCATGACCCCATCACCTTCTGCCTTGCAGTTCATGACCCCCTGTGACCCCACAGCCTTCCAGATTGGTCTAATTGACTCCTTTGTGACTCTAGCTACAGCCAAGTGTCTCCCGATTGACCCCCAAATGACCCCACAGATTCGAGCCTTGCTGTTCATGACCTCGTTTGACCCCCAATTATCTTCACATGCCCCCTCTGTGACCCTGATTTCCTCCAAATTCATAATAATTCAACCATGCAAGCCTCCACAGATTCAAGCCCTGCTCTCCATGACCCCGTGTGACCCCAGTGGCTTCAGATTGCCTCTCATTGACCCCTCTGTAACCCTGATTGCCTCTGAATTTATCCTCATTGACCCCTGCATGACCCCATCACCTCCTGCCTTGCAGTTCATGACCCTCTGTGACCCCACAGCCTTCAAAATTGGTCTAATTGACTCCTTTGTGACTCTAACTGCAGCCAAGTTTTTCCTGATTGACCCCTGCATGACCCGACAGATTCCAGACTTGCTGGTCATGACCGCCTTTGACCCCATTTTCTTGATGTGCCCCCTCTGTAACCCTGATTTCCTCCAAATGTATAATAATTCACCCTGCTATGACCCCACAGATTTGAGCCTTTCTCTACATAACCCCCACTGGCATCAGACTTGCTTTCATTGACCCTCTCTGACCATGATTATCTACAAATTAGTCCTCATTGACCCCGGCATGACCCCATTACTACCAGCCTTCCAATTCATGACCTGATGTGACCCCACTGCCTTTAGACTAGCTGTCATTGAACTCTCTTTGAACCTGATTGCCTCCAAATTTCTCCTAATTGAATTCTAGTTGACCCTGCAGCCTCCAGTCTTGCTTTCCAGGCCCCTGTGTGACCCCCACTGGCTTCAGACTCCCTCTCATTGACCACTCTATGACCCTGATTGCCTCCAATTGTATCCTAATTGACTCCTGCCTAACCCCACTACTCCCAGCATGGGGCTACATGACCTCTTTTGACTGCATTGGCATCAGACGTGCTCTCATTGAACCCTCTGTGACCCTGATTGCTGCCAAATGTATCATAGGCATTACAGTGACAATTACAAAGGAGTCAACTAGAGCAACTCTGCAAGCACTGGGGTCATGGAGAGCAAGGCTGGAGTGTGTGGGGTCATTGAGGAGAAAATTGGAGGCAATTAGTGTCACAATGCAGTCAATGAAGGTGCATAGCAAGGAAGTGGGGGTCAAATGAGGTCATGGAGCACAAGGCTGGAGTGTGTGGGGTCATGCAAGGGTCAATCAGGAAAAGCTTGGAAGTAGTCAGTGTTACAAATGGGTCAATTAGACCAACTCTGCAGGCAGTAGGGTCACACAGGGTCATGAAGAGCAAGGCTGGAGTGTGTGGGGGTTATGCAGGGGTCAATGACTATATACTTGGAGGCAATCAGGGGCCCAAAGGGTTCAGTGAGCGCAACTCTGCAATTAGTGGGGTCACATGGGGTCATGAAGAATCAATGCGGATAGCTTTGGTGGTAATTGGGGTGACCAAGGGGTTAATGAGAGCACATCTGAAGACAATGGGGTCACATGAGGTCATGAGGAGCAAGGCTGGAGTGTATGGGGTCATGCAAGGGTCAATGAGGAGCGATTTGGAGGCACTGAGTGTCACAAGAGAGTCAAAGAGGGTGCATATCAAAGCAGTGGGGTCAAATGAGGTCATGGAGTGCAAGTCTTGAGGTGGTGGGGGTCACCCAAGTGTCAATGAGGAAACACTTGGAAGCAATCAGAGTTACAAAAGAGTCAATTAGACCAACTCTACCAGTAGAGGGGTCAATTGGGGTCATAAAGAATAAATGTGGATACATTTGGAGGTAATTGGGGTCACGAAGGAGTCAACGAGAGCAAGTCTGAAAGCAATGGGGGTCATATGAGGTCATGGAGATCAAGGCAGGGATGTGTGGGGGTATGCACGTGTCAATGGCCATATATCTGAAGGCAATCAGGGTCACAGAGGGGTCAATGGGAGCAACTGTGCTGGCAATGAGGTCATATGGGGTCATAAAGAATAAATGTGGCTGAATTTTGAGGTAATTGGGGTCACCAAGGGGTCAATGAGAGCATGCCTGAAGGTAATGGGGTCTTATGAGGTCATGGAGAGCAGAGCTGGAGTGTGTAGGGTCATGCTACTGTCAATAAGGAGAAATTTGGAGGCACTCAGAGTCGATGAGGGTGCATATCAAGGCAGTGGGGGTCAAACGAGATCATGGAGAGGAACTTTGGAGGTTTTGGGGTCACGCAAGGGTCAGTCATGAAAAACTTGCAGGCAGTCCGAGTTACAAATGAGTCAATCAGACTAACTCTGCAGCAGTGGGGACACAGAAGGTCATGGAGAGCAAACCTGGAGTCTGTGGGTCATGCAGGGGGCCAGTGACTATACTTGGCTGCAATCAGGGTCACAGAAGGTTCAATGGCAGCAACTCTGTTGGTAGAAGGGTCACAAGGGGTCACAGAGAATCAATTAGGATAAGTTTGGAGGTAATTGGGGTGACCAAGGGGTCAATGAGAGCCCATCTGAAGGCAATGGGGTCATATGAGGTCATGGAGAGCAAGGAGGTCATGGAGTGCGTGGGGTCATGCATGTATCAATGAGGCGAGATTTGGAGGCAATCAGTGTCACAGTGGAGTCAGTGAGGGTGTATATGAAGGCAGCCGAGTCAAAGAAGGTCATGGAGCGCAAGCCTCAGAAACTCTGCAGGCAGTGGGGGGGTCACATGAGTCAGTTAGATAAAGGCTGGAGGCTGTGGGTTCCTGGAGGGTTCACTCAGGAAAAACTTGGAGGCAATCAGTATCACAGAGTGGTCAATGGGAGGGCAGGGGGGGGGCTATGAAACAATGGGTCAAACGAGGTCATTAAGTGGAAGATTAGAGGTAGTGGGGTCATGCAGGTGTCAATCAGGATAAATTTGGAGGTAAATAGGCTCACAGAGTGGTCAATGAGAGCAAGCCTGCAGGTATAGGGACATGGAGTGGAAGGCTGGAGGTAATGAGGTGCTGCAGGGGTCATTCAGGAAAAACTTGGAGGAAATCAGGGTCACAGAGCGGTTGATGAGAGCAAGTCTAAAGGCAGTGAGGGTCATATGGCTCATGGAGAGCAATTCTGGAGGTAATGGCAGGGTCACATATTGGTCCATGAGAAAAAACTTGGAGACAGTCACAGTCATGATGGGGTCAATGAGGCCAAAATAGACAGTTTCTCATTAGGGAAATTAGGGCTCACTTCATATGCAGAAATACTAGGATTGACGCCTGTGTTCTCCAGGTGTTGGGGAAACAGCTCTGACCTGCTCCCTGGTGGCGGGGGTGTGGGGAGGGAGAGGGAGGCAGTTTGCCCACCTCCCTCTCTTTTGGCCCTTTGCCTATAACAATCAGGGAAAAGGGCAAAATCCACAGCAAGGCCTAGCTACAGGGAGCTAATGACCAGTATAGAGACTCAACCATACCATGTTGATGTTAGTAATACCCTATTCCTACCAACTGAGCTAGTCCCACAAAAGCTATTTAAGATACAAGAATCAGGCTGCAATGGGATGACATCAGAGTGGGGCCCTGTTTTTCTGTCAGGTGGATTAGCTGAAATGGTAGAGGGCTCCTTTTGCATACAAATGATAATGGGATTGATGCCTGAATTCTCCAGCCCGCTCTGCTGAGGCAGGGGAGCCATGCCTTTCTTGCTACTTTGCTCAAGACCCTGGAGCCATCTCTTTGTATCACTGGCATGAGACAAGTCAGCTGAAGGTGGGGATTAGCTCAAAACATAGTGTTCTCTAGGTACTGGGGTGAGGCCTCTCGCCAGCTCCATGTGAGGCATCCAGCCTGCCTCCTTCCCTATTTTTTGGCGTCTGCTCAGAGCAGTGAGGCAAAAGAACAAATGTCACCTCCCAAGGTCTGTGTCCATCAAGAGGCTCAAACCCACAACCATGGTAATAATAGCACCACACACTGAGGTGGTTAACCAGCTGAGCTAGTTAACCCACAAGAAGAACACCTCCCATAGTCACTTCAGAAAGGAGCAACAGGCCACCTCAGGGACCTCACAGCTTTCTCGTGTGACGTAGGTGGGTCAGGGACAGATGCCAGTCAGGAGATTAGTGTAAATAGTAGAGTGTTTGCTCCGCATGCTAGCAGAGATAGGATCAAGGCATCTATAGTGACCAGACTAGGCTGTGCTAACTGTGAGAAGAGGCTGAGACAAAAAGGGATCATCTTAAATGTTGAGAACTTTATAAGGGAAAACTCTAAAATAGTCCCAGAAGCATAATCAATACAGAACATTACAAAGGACTTACTAATTATACTAATAAACTGTAGGTTACCAGCTCCTTTACCTTTGGGAGCCTGTACATGCAGTGCAGTTTGCTCCAAATGCTTTGTTATTAACAAGAAGAAAAGAGTTTCCTTAACATTATACTGTGTCACTTAGAAGAATCAGCTTTTCCACTCATTGGCTGTAAGTCCAGCTCCACTCTTGCTGTCCCGTTCTTTGCTTCTTTTGGCTTGAGGAGCTCCTTAGATTGGAGGTTCCTGTGGCTGCACCTCTTTTCACTGAGTTTATCCACAAGCGGGGTTTCTTCTCCTAGTGGGCTCTCCCTTCTCCGGTAGGCACCTTTGCACTGTATTCGGTCAATAGTTGTTCAAACAGTCATTCTCTCTGTTCATATACTTCAGGACCTTTGTGGGTGGGCTTCTCATTTACCATTTTCAGGATCTGTTTTAATCCAACAGTTTTTTGATCAATTCCTTTTTTCACCAACTCTATTTCCTTCCAGGTTTTTTCCCTTGATACTCTTTTGCTGGTAAATCTGTTGATTTTCCCTCTACTTCCCTTCTCCAATTGCCCCTGCTCACATATCCAGGTGTGACCCAATGTATTCCTGTATTCACACCCCACAATCTTTGTACAAAATATGCCTTGTGAGGTATCATTTGAAAATTAACTATTCCCGGGTCAATAATATCATGGTGAAATGTTTGTACAAAATGCCTACTAAGAATTATGAACAGAGGCTGAACTTATGACTATCTGTTCCTCAAAGACAAACTGATGCCTCTAGCCGATGTCATCAAAGTTGATGGGCAATCACCGGTCAAGTGGTCATTCTTTGGCAGCAAAGAGGGGCAGGAACAGATTGATCTCATTTTAGCACACAACCACATGGAACTTCTTTCACAAGGAGACTCCATGTCTCCGTTCTCATGGGGGGAAGGAACATGATCTTGGTGTACCCCTCAGGAAAATGCATTTCAAAGGGTGACTGAACTATAAAAGTAAGGAGCAAAAACACCCCAAGTTCTCTCTCCTTATTCATCTCATCAAAGAAAACAAAAGAACCACCCTGTGGACTTCAGGGATGGATTTGGACCTGAACTTGATCCGCAGCGTTACTGGGAACCTGTAGTAAAAACCTCACCTTGATCCAAGTCTAGTTCGTTAAGTTTAGGAAGCATTTTATCTTTATTTCTCTTGTAACCATCCCTGACTTAAATGGCTTACACTTATACTCATGTAAAATCTCTCTCTTTATAGTTAAATAAACTTCTTGGTTTTTTTTTTATTAAAACTAATCCAGTGCTGTGAACAGTTTGGGTAACTCCATTTAAGGTAGCAGACTGTTGTATATTGATCCCCTTAGAAGGGCAATGGACCTAATATATATGGACTGTCCAGGAGAGTCCAACACACATTTTCGGGGGGGGGGAATCCAGGACTGGGAGTGTGTTGAGGTCACTCTGCAAGTAGTAACCAAGACTGCTGGAAGCCAGAGTGTGGCTGGTGTTTGCTGACAGGCTGCAGGGGTCAGAGTCTCTGGACCAGGGCTGTGGCTGTCCACAGACACTCAGGGTATGACCTGTGTGGTGTTTGTGAAGGGCTCAGGTTCGGAGATACAGAAGCAAAGCATTGTGAGGCACTCCAGTTTGCAGTGTAGGTGGTGACAGAGCCCATCACTAGTCTGGATTGCACCCAGCAATGTCATATCCCCCACCAGGGCAACCTACTCTGTTATATATAGATATTGTGTACCCTGGTTTTACTGTGTCCCATTGATTATCCTCATTCCACCAAGTTTCTGGGATACCTATTATATGAATATCCTCATTTAATGCCAGGCACTCTAGTTCACCTATTTCAGTATTTCGATTTCGAACATTTGTATACAAGTACCTGTACATTTTGTCAATATTCAGTTGCTTGTCTTCATGTGTCATATTTAAATAAGACTCTTCTGTTTGACTCTTCCTCACCAGCTCCTACCTGTAGTTTACCAACATCTTTCCAGTATAGGCTTTTCCTTACCCAAAAGTTTTCCCAGTTCCTAATAAACCTAAAACCATCCTCCTTACACCCTCATCTCATCCATGCATTGAGACCCTGCAGTTCTGTCTGTCTTTTTGGCCCTGTGCATGAAACTGGAAGCATGTCAGAGAAGCTATCATGGTAGGCTTAGACTTTAATCTCTTACTTAGCAGCCTACATGTGGCCTCCAGGACCTCTTTTCTACCTTTCCCTATGTCACTGGTATCTTCATGTACCATGACCACCAGCTCCTCCCCAGCACTGCACATAGGTCTGTCTAGATGTCTCATGAGATCTGCAACTTTTGTACCCAGCAGGCAATTTATCATGTGGTTCTCCCCATCATCACAGATGTGACTATCTATATTTCTGAACAATCAAATCCTCCATCACTATTACTTGGCTCTTCCTAGTAATCCTGTACCTGTCACTTTCCTGGCCTGCCCAGACTCCTCCTCTCTGGGCTTCAGCAAAGTCAGTCACCAAAAAGCTTTATTCCGTGGATAGACAAGGGGACAGAGAATACTTCTGTGTAAGCTCATCACTTCCCAGTCCCAGTAAAAGAGGCACTGGATGTTTGGGAAGGGGGGTCTGGCTGCGAGGAAATAGGGAGGTTCCCTGTTCCGATCTATGTAGGAGAGATGAAACAGCATTAAAGCAAAGAAATTACCCTTACACTTAGTCTCATCCTCAGAGTTTTTTGATGTATTTTTGAGAGGATGGGTTGCAAAATACTTAGTCCTGCCATGAGTGCAGGGGACTGGACTAGATGACCTCTTGAGGTATCTTCTACTCCTATGATTCTATGAAAATTTGATTTGTTAAATAGTTTTTAAAAATATGATAATTATAAAATTAATCAGTCTCCTCCCATTAGAAATTGTATGTAGCTAGTGGTTAAAAATAAGTGATTACCTCATAAACTATTTTAATAGCTGGGTCAATGACATGGCCTCCATCTTTCTGAGATGTTATCTAAAAAGGGGGGAGGAAAAACCTTTTCTGTGAATTTATATTGCTGCAGCAGCTGTTGCTCCTGCTCTTTATTTGGTGAGTAATTTTTTAGGGAAAAATATTCCTCAGATGTAGTCAGCTGGTGAGAAGTGAATACCAATGCTGGTAAGAGGTAGCTGGACTGGGCTGTTTCCTTTAACTATAACTGGAGGTGCTTCTTACTTAAAAATAAGAGTTGTTCTGTGCTGTGCATTTTGGGGCTCTGTAACTGCAACTGAAGCCGTGCCTCCTCTAGGCTGCTAGGAGACCCCCTTTTCGGAAGGGTTTTGCAGCCACAGTTTAATGTTTTACAAAGTGTATCATGACACACAAAGGTCTTGATGCTGCTCTAAAGTAACCATTGCAGAGGGCTGTGGACCTGAAACTTGCTTACAGCACATGCACTTTTGCCACCAGACACCTTTTTGTGGGTGTAAATTATACTTGCGTCATTGATAGAAAAGGCAAGGCAACCGTATTGCTACTACCAATAACTACAGTGGCATCATGTGAAACCTTTAGGATTACTTTGAGAAGGGACGAGCTGCCTGTACCCACTTATCTAGCAGCAAAAATAGTCATTTCTGCTCACCAGTTTTCCTATGGAAAATAATAGCTTTTGGTTATTGTGGGCAGATGTGACAGGGCAATCAATGCCACACCAGAGGAGAAGAAATCACTTGCAGTGACAAAAGCAGCAGTACCAGAAAATGGCCTCAAAAGTAGCCAGTGTTTCATTTCACACTCCCTTTATTTCCCCATAATATTATTTTGTTATTAATATGCGCCAACTCGGTTCCAGGTGGCTTCCTGTAGGAATGAGTGTACATCTCAGTCTCTATGCCCCTTCAGTTCTTGGTTTCTCTACTGAAGCTGCCCATATGGATGCCCGTTCTGACAGTAACCTTGGTGATGTGAGCATCTGTCTACTATGGCCTACATGTAGACGCTCATCTTATTTTACAGCTGCCTCACGGTAGCAAGTTTCAAACCCATGACCTGACAGATATCCATAGCTCCATATTTCATTATCAATGTGACTAGCTACCTCAGTTAATTTACATCTCAAATAATATTATTTGGAATCCAGTTCCTCTATAGATTAAAAAATAAGGCTCCACAATCATTTTGTAGGGAAACGTCTGAGATGGTAAATGTTTTATTAAAGTTATATTTGTTCAGATATATTAAAAAAAAAGATTAGTTTTTGTTCAGATTCTAGCATATCTTTGGACACAAAAAAAAGTTTAAATAATTTTTTGGCTGCTAAATGATTTTCCTTTTTGGTCAGGTTTCAGAAAAGTCTGCAATACTTTACAGTTCCAGCAGGGGTCAATATGTTTTCATCATTACAAGCCAAAAGCTCAGCGAGAAAGAAGCAAAAAGTGTTGATCCTAATTGGAGCAGACACAAGGATCTTCTATAATCCTCTGACATCCTTTTCAAATAATAATTCTTAGGTGGGTGGTGGGCTGGTGGCTGCAATGCCAGTGCAGACTTTTCTACAATGAAGCCTAACCATTGTCAATTATTTTTGATGTATGCTAGCTTAACGGAAGGATCCTTCTTACAGGTTTTTCTAACCCACAGAAGGGCACTCCTCCTAATTATTGAGCCACAATACAAGTATTCTATACTAACTGTGTCTTACAAAACACTCTTTCCTTCATACATACATACAAGTGGACAGATAAACAGCTGAGTTACCCTCTGATATACTAATAAATCTAGTTGTATTGTTCCAAAACGGTTCTTTTTAAAAAAATTATGTCAATGCCAGTATTTTCCAGACAAATGACTGACCAGGCATATGTACAGCAAGTATCTCTTTCCATCTAGATCTACAGCACCCAAAGGGTAAGTAATTAAGGTAAAAGGTTTTTTTTTATTGGAATACTGGCTAGCTTGGCTGTTGTGTGCAAACATTGGCATTGTTTGAATAAATATCAAAGAGTATGGTAGCTGCTTGAGACAGATTCCAAACCCAGTGATAAAACCCAACCCTCTAGGCTCAGAGGAAAAATCTGAGCCTTGCTAAATGTATTTGCTGTTTGCACTGAGCCAAGCCCTGGTGGGGCACAGGAATCTTTTCCCCTTCATTCGGGACAGAAAAACAAAAAAGATTTTCAGAAATCCAGTTCTAGAAAGCTGGTGGGGTTTTCTAAATAGAAACCAACCCAAGTGAATATATTCAGGGATATTTAACAGCTTGTGTGCTGCTGAACATACCTGGTATGAGGAGCAACAAACCGAATGGATGCTGCCCCATTTATATGGACATGGTGAAAGGCAGATGCAAAGAGGGTTAAGCAGGAAGGGCCAGATTTTTAAGGGTATTTAGGCACCTAGTAGTATTTTCAAAAGAAGCTCAGCACTATTGAAATCAATGCGAAACAAGTACTTAGGTGCTTTTCAAAAATCCCACTCGACACCTATTTCCCACTGATTTCAATAGGAGTTGGGTGGCATTTTCAGACTCAGCTATCTGCATCTTTAGGGGCCTAAATACCTTTGAAAATCCAGCCCAAGGTTACTTGCTGGTATGTTTCACATCTCTCTTCCATGGTTTACCTCAGCCCGGGCAGGCGGGCTGGGTGGGGACATCTCTTTTAGGTCCTGTCAACACAGAAATGTTTTGCATTGTAAAAGGACATCTTTAAAAAACAACAACTGTAATGGTGTCAGTTTCGTGACAATTATCCTGGCCAGCATGGATGGCAACAACCATTTTTAAAAAAGCCATGACCCATTCAACACGAGTTTAACAATTTTGTTACTTGAAACCTTATTTTTTAGGGCATTGTCAGTTTCACACTGCAGACATGGCCCTAGTTATGAAGAAAAGTAATTTAGTTCTTGGAAAGAAAAAACAAACAAACAATGGATATAGATTAGAACTTGTTCAATTCATATGCAAAAAATCCCTATTCTGGACTCTGCTCCTAACAACAATGTAAATGATTAAAACTGCATTTTAAACATCTTGTTTATGTTTGTTTACTTTGCACCCTTTGCTCAGCTTAGACCAGGAGTTCCAAACTTTATCAGTGTGGGCCACATCTCAGAGATGTTGGGCTTGAACTTTTTCTCACATCGGACCAGATCACACCTTTAGGTCTAAGCAAGGGAGGTGTGTAAACTGCACCACTGCAGGAGAGTTGTGAGAGGCAGTGTGCCTCAGAGATGCCCTCTCTAAACAACAATTCATTCTCTGCTTCCCCCTTGCTCCAGGAAAGGAGGTGTAGTAATTTACTGCTGGCCTGTACAACACCTCTTCACCATGCCAGCACAGGTGCATAGGCCAGTATAGGGGAGGGCAGATCCAAGGCTCCAGCACCTGCTCCTGGGAGGGACTAGCCCAGGGGTAATCAATTACTTTTTTTTTTTTTTTGGTCAAGGTCCAAACTTTAGTCAAGGTATAGTCAAGGTCCAGGCTCCAGAGAAAATAATAAAAAAAAACCCACCCAACAACGATAATAAATAAAAAGATTCCGGGGTCTGTTCAAAAGCATCTGGTGGTCCAAATTTGGCCCACAATCTGCCTATTGGCTACCTGTGGACTAGCCTGTGAAGAGAACCCACTTACGTCAGCGTGCCAATGCAGACATTTAAAGAGGATTCCTACTCCCTTGCATGGGCACCTAGTCCGAGTCCAAGGCCCAATCTAGACCTATTAGGGACTGCCTTGAAGTACATACATGCATGCTTCAACAGATTTGCACCAACAAGGGTGGATTTTCTAAGACACTTGCATTTGTTAGTAAACTCTTCAGGGCTGAGATCCTGAGCCTGATTCTGATCTCATTTATGTCGATGTAAATCCAGAATAAATGCCATTGAAATGAATGGAGTTCCCTGGTATAAAACCCTTGTAAGCCAGATGAGAATCAGAATGCTTATCTGCAAAAGCACTCAACTGACTTCTGGAGCTATACAAATTAAAAATAATGTACACTTGGGGTGTCTCCCTTAACCTGTAAGCAGGAGATCTGAGAAATTGGTCTGCTTCCTCCTTCCTAGTGTGATAAGCTCCCTAGCCAGGCACCCCAGACGGACTCCCATGAACCCATGGAAACACCAAGGTCTTCTGAAGTCCTTTCCCTGGTTCCATAAAAGGGTCTGGGTAGCCACTTGTATCTGGATTCATTCCACAGAATTCTACAAGTTTTAACACTTTTTTTTATAAAGTGTTATAAAAGAGCCCCAGTAATCTGCGGTTCAAGCTCAGAGCTCCAGCAGCTCCAGCAGTGTAACAATACAGTGGTCTTAAAGAGACCCATTGTTACATACCTCCCACAATGCTTTACAGCAGGGGCTCTCAACCTTTTCCTTTCCGAGGCCCCCGCTAACATGCTATAAAAACTCCATGGCCTGCCTGTTCCACAACACCTCTTTTTCTGCATATCCAGTGGATTAAAAGCCCGGGCTGGCATTAGGGGGGGAGTAAGCAGGGCAACTGTTTGGGGCCCCATGCCACAGGGGGCCAGCAAAGCTAAGTTGCTCGAGCTTCGGCATCAGCCAAGGGTGGTGGGGTTTGGGCTTCAGCTTCATCCCCAGGCCCCAGTGAGTCTGACACCAGCCCTGCTCTCTGGTTTATTTCGGCAGACCCCCTAAAACCTGCTTGCGCCCCCCCCCCAGTGGGCCCCGGACCCCTGATTGAGAACCAATGCTTTATAGCTAACTAAAGGCCAATAAAACAGCCCTCTCTAGCTTTGTTCTCTCAGGGTGAAATTGTGCCACTGAGGCATGCCACTTTCAGGCTTGAGGGGAGCACTGAAAGCATTCTCCATCTAGCTGAGTCTGAAAATGCCACCCAACTCCTATTGAAATCAGTGGGAAATAGGTGTCGAGTGGGATTTTTGAAAAGCACCTAAGTACTTGTTTCGCATTGATTTCAATAGTGCTGAGCTTCTTTTGAAAATACTACTAGGTGCCTAAATACCCTTAAAAATCTGGCCCTTCCTGCTTAACCCTCTTTGCATCTGCCTTTCACCATGTCCATATAAATGGGGCAGCATCCATTCGGTTTGTTGCTCCTCATACCAGGTATGTTCAGCAGCACACAAGCTGTTAAATATCCCTGAATATATTCACTTGGGTTGGTTTCTATTTAGAAAACCCCACCAGCTTTCTAGAACTGGATTTCTGAAAATCTTTTTTGTTTTTCTGTCCCGAATGAAGGGGAAAAGATTCCTGTGCCCCACGTACACTTTACCTTTAAGGCACATAGCCTACTCCCCACTGCATGGCTAGCCGCTCTGTTGGCCTGTGTGCACATGCATGAATGGGGTGTGTAGAGGCATGGTCCTGCCCACTTTCTGTCTCTTCCTGTTCTTCCCCTTTGTATGGCTCCCTGTGCTCAGGTGGCATGCCAGAGATGACAATTCTTGGCCCCTACATGGGCCATAAGAGGAGGGTGGCAGGGGAAGACTCGCCCCCTCCTTATCTCGTTGTATTTTCATAAGGGAACAGGCAGACTCTAGCCCATAAGACCACTGCCATTCTCAAAGTCCTACTGAGCTTTGACTTACTGCTTTTTCCACTCCCATCTGAAACAGCATTACAGATGTCTGCTCTTCAGAAGTTTCTAGCTACCTGCTTGTAGTGGGGCAGTCACCTGCTCTGGCCTGGAAAGGGTTAAAGCCAGCCCTGGGAGAGGGCCAGGGCTCCAAGCTAAAGGCTTGCTGATTGGGGAAGCAGCCCCAGCTGGGCCACGCCCCAATCAGACCACACCTGGCCCTATAAAAGGTCAGCGAGCTTTTGCTAGGGAAGGACTTAGCTGCCTGGGAGCTGAGCAGGGACCTGAGGTAGGGCAGGGGTGGGCAAGAGGGGCTGGGGAGCTCCAGCCTGACAACTCCCCAGGCTGCAGGGCCTTCTGTGGGGCCCAAATCAGGTGCTGGGGCAGCCTGGGGCTAGGCAGAGGCAGCAGGTCCTACCCCCCCCCCCCTTGCCAATGATGAGTGGCAATTACAGGCTGCAGTCAGCCCCAAATAATGGGGGCTAAATGATGATTGGCAGTAGGCAGTGAGGCAAGGTGGGATTAGGGGGTTGGGGGCCCTCTGGGGAGTGGAGACCCAGAGACTGAGGGGTACTGCTGGGGCAGAACCCCCAGACAAAGGGGCACCAGGGTCCAGAAGGGACACAGGCGCCAGAGGTGGCGATGACACCGGCCTGCAGAGGGTGCTCTGGGGCTGGAAAACTAGCTAATTCCCAGCCAGCCAGCAGGAGGTGCTGCAGGGGTGAGTCACACATTGTTACACTGCTGTATTTCAACAACCTTCCTGGACTTTGCATGACTTAGCCCCATACGAAGCCTCTTTGTTTCTTCCCTGGTGTGCCAGAATCACCTGACATGGAAGGCAGGATGTATATGTTTATCTTTGCTGTTATACTGTCAATGCACATCCAGCATTCCCACCCCCAACAGTTTTATTTTTTGTGTGTCTGTTTACTATTGGAACTTCACTTGCACTCTGAGCCCCTGCATGTTTTAACACCTGTTTAGCAATTCTCTTTTGGAAATCCATCAAGTTTTTCCTGTGTCTTCTAGAGTTTTTTCAGTCTCTTCCTTTTCACTCTGCAGCCGTTTGAAGTCATGATTCTGCTTTGTCATGGTGTCTTCCAGCTGCTTTGAGTTGGCTGACAGTTGTCTCTTCACAGCCTCACTCTTTAGCCTCTCCTTTTGCACAAATATATTCCAGATACTGTTGATTGCAAACCATGAAAGATCTCTCTTCCAGTTCTGCTTTCAAAGCACTGCAGTTTGGACAGGTAAGCTCTCTTCTAATCATGTAAATAAGTTTAGCTTCCTCTTATACAGCAGTGTCTTCCCTATTACCATTGGGTGACCAACCTGCAGTTCTTGCATGAAGGGGCATATGAATGTTTAGCATATCTGGCACATAAATACCTTGCATTGCCAGCCACAAAAGTGCATGCAAATGTCTGGTCTCACTTTCTGGTGATCTTGTAAATAAGAGGGCAGCATTATCTCCTGTAAATGCAAACAAACTGGTTTGTCTTTGCACTTAGCTGAACAAGAGGAAGGACTGAGTGGACTTACAGGCTCTGAACTTTTACATTGTTTTGTTTTTTGAGTGCAGTTATGTAACAAAATCTACATTTGTAAACTGCACTTTCAAGACAAAGATTACACTACAGTACTTGTCTGAGGTGAATTGAAGGATGCTATTTTGTTTATCATTGTATACTGCATATATTAATCAAATATATACTTTGAATTAAATTACAACACAGAATAATATAAAAAATCCAAAATAGTTAATAAGTCAGTAAGTATTCTATGAACAGTGTGATTAAAACTGCAATTAATCACTGAGTTAATTGTGTAAATTAACAGCCCTAAGTTATATTACATATATTCATTGTATGTTAGAGTTAATTTGTAGGATTATAAAAGTATAAGATCAGTATTTAGAGGAATCGAGCATTAGACAAGAGTAAGACAAGCTGAAAGGCAAGAACCCATATATTGAGCTCTGCAAGACTTTAGCTTAGCTATTTTAGGCCTTGGAGACAAGAAATGATTTAAGTCAATGACTGAGAAATAATCCAATGCCCTAAAATTATGGGAAAAGAGGTACCAAGTGGTGGTGTGCAAAATTACCCAGATTAATATTAGATCCTAATAATACTGTAAAGGAGCATCTGTCTCAGACATGTCTTTAGCATTATGCACAGCCTGTATCCCATGGCTTATGAGAACAAAGGGAACGTACACAGCCTATAGAAAATTGGGGTCCCTTAAGTTTCCAGGGGACAGAGACCAATAAGAGAAGAGTTGACACTTATGGACACGCGCAGAATGTAGGTATAGACAGAATCACATTATAAAAAGGGGATGCCCAAAATAGGAAAATTGAGCTCCCTCTAGGAGACTCCAGCAGGAACCATCCCTCTACTGATGATCAAGCCATGAGACTCATCAGACCAACACTATTGTTAAAGATGTGAGTATAACTATATTTGTAATTTGTGCATAGGTCTGCATAGAATTTCTATATGCTTGTGTAATTTTAATTGTAACTTTAATAAAACAGACTAGACTTTGTACTGGTAAATGTATGTGTGGCCACTACTCTTGGTCTTTGTGTTCCTAGAGACTCTAACTCTAAAGAAAGTAGCTGAGGTGACTTTCACCCTGTTAAAGCTTTAAACTGTAGCCACCAGAGCTGAACCCACAGTGGTATACCACCACATTAGAAAATTCACTTGAAATAAAATAAAAGGCTATACCTGACTTAGGACTGGATTCTTACATCTGGCATAGGCCATTGTGCAAGGCTTCGTTTTTTAATTTCCCATATTTGACACTCATTTCCAGATGCCGGACATACTGAGTATCATCCTGGATATGACCCATCCTTCTGTGAATGTTTTGTAACCTAAGCTCACTTCCCGAGGCTCAGCTTGCAGGAAGAACAGGCTTGCATGCCTTTAGCACATACAGGTTGTACATAGTTTTCCATAGGCAGAGGCAGGAATTGTGAGCACATCACCCCTGTATGCCAAGCTCTCCGCTTGCTCCCTACCTGCTTCAATTCTAGACTAGGACCAAAGCCATGAACTGACAAAGTTAGGAAAGGTCAAGACAGTTGCACTCCCCTGCAATAGTGTAAGTCTCACAGCTCAGCTGGGAAACAAACTTCCTGAGCAGGCCAGCTTAATTTTAGAAGTGGATCTTCTTTCGGACACACAGCAATACTCCCCTCTTTGAGAAAGCATTCCCACCTTAACCCAGGATGGAGAATAGCCTATAAATATCTGTCCCACAAATAACCCTTGGACCAAGGAATAGAGAGAAGCAATAGAGTCCTTGAAGCCCTCAACTAAGAACCTCATCATGCAAAGCTAAAGTACTGAGAAAGTGTTTTGATATTTTAATGGGAACTATAGAAAACAAGTAGGCAGGCAGACTATGCTACTAACATTATTTTAGGCAACTTTCCCTCTGAGAAACAAAATCCACAATAAGGAGGGGTAACAGTGGGGCAGTCCCCCTTCCTTCCCCCATACAATAATCTTTCTGTAGATTCTTTTACAATTAAATGCACCACTTTATTTGTGCCAACGCATTTGAGACTTATGAAAGCTACTTGACCTGCCAAAATAAAAATTTCAGACTTGCACCTATGTATACTGTACCAGTTTGCATATGGCAAATCAGTTTCACTTGCACACAGATTTTTTCAGGTACAAATACACATTCAGTTACCTGATTTGTCCATGCAAATGCCCATCGTCATACACCACTGAGTTTTGTGCTCGTAAAATCTGCGTGTACACGTTTACATGCTCACAGTTTCTACATCCAACATTGTCACAGTTGCTCAGGTCTTCCAACAATTACAATCTTATTAGATCCAGCATTCAAAGCTGCCTCTAGCATTTAAACAAAAGTAATTTAGTGCTAATAAAAGTGGGAGATTGACAGTTCAAAAGATTGAAGTCCTCTGTTTATCCACAAATCACAGAGCAAGGGAAACAGCAATGCAACATTCTCCATGCTGCCACTCGCATGTGATTCAACCTGGACTTGGAAGGACTAACTCTTACAGGTGAGCATGAAGGTCATTTTCCATAGGTGTCTCTATTAAGACTACCAAGAAGGGTGCTAATTATTGCCAATAATTATGATTTTTCTGTAATATGGACCCTTTTCCACAAGGAAACAGACTGACTCATTGCATGACAACCACCCGACTGCCCTCAGTTGACAGCAACTTTTAGTAACTACTGACCTGTTCTGGACTAGAACGCCAGACCAGCGGGTGAAGGGCTCTGCAGCCCATTACCAGTCAAATCATTCAGTCTAGTGTGTGCTAGCCACCAGACTGAGATTACCAATTCATTTAATATAGGCCAAGCATGTAACATTCTCTCAAACTAGCAACTGCTTGAAGAATCAAAAGGTATCTGATTTTGGAGAAATATCTTATTCTGCTACTGAATTTTTTTAAAACCTCTCCCTCCTGACAAATGAGGCTTTGAAGCAGCATGGAGCGATTATGGCATCTATTCGCCTAACTGACATGCAGGATTCCTCCACTTGCAGAGGTGGGAGTCATGGCTAACCTCGAGAGAACTTGCAAAAATAAATAGCTTGTGACAGGGGCTGGGCTTACCAGCAGCATTCCCTAGAGGTTAGGCTGCTGCCCCTCACACACCACTCCACCAACACTGGGACAGCCTGCCTTGTGGTGGGTGGTGACTCAACCCCCCCCGCCGGGTCATCGGTTTAGCTCACCCACTTCCAGGGTAACAGTGTTCAGAGAACTGTAGAGGGGCATCCTCCAGACAGGGAAGGACCTTCAGTCTCTCTCTTGGCCCCTGTAGGGGGGTTGTCCTTGCCACAGGGTTTTCAGTATCCCTACCCTCCTTTTGTTTCTGAGAGTGTGTGGAAGTAAGGCTTATACCCATCTACAGTCAGGGTGTTAGGTAATGGAGCCCAGGCCTTCCACTCCACCCAGCTCCAACCCAGGGTCCTATGAAAGGCAACAAAGTCAAGCACCTGGAGTGCCTCCAGACTGGCTTCCTGGGCCAGTTGGCTTGCTGGGTGTCAAGTTTTTGACCGGAATGCTCAGTCAAAAAGGGACCCTGTGGCTCTGGTCAGCACAACTGACCAGGCCACTAAAAATCCATTTGGCCACAGCGGCTGACTCTGCATGGTTCCTGGAAGTGGCCGGCATGTGTCCCTCTGGCTCCTAGGTGCGACCAGGGGGCATCTCTGTGCACTGCCTCTGCCCACAGTGCAGGTGCCACCCTGAGCTCCAGCTCTGCAGCTCCCATTGGCTGAGAACTGTGGCCAATGGGAGCTGTAGGAGCAGTGCCTGCGCACAGGGGCAGCGCGCAGAGCCCCCTGGCTGTCCGTGCACCTAGGAGTCAGAGGGACATGCCAGCCACTTCTGGGAGCAACCCAAGGGAAGCGCCATCCGGAGTCCTCGCCCAAACCCCTTCCCAGAGCCCACACCCCGTCCCAAACCTCTGCCTCAGCTCTGAGCCCCCTCCTGCACTCTGAACCCCTCATCCCTGGCCCCACCCCAGAACCCACCGGAGCCTGCCCTCCCACACCCTGAACCCCTCTGCCCCACCTCCAAGCCCCCTCCTGCAGCCCAAACATCTCATCCATGGCCCCACCCCAATCTCCAGGCCAGTGTAAATGAGCAAGTGTGGGGAGAGCGAGTGACAGAGGGAGGGGGGATGGAGTGAGCAGGGGACGGAGCCTCAGAGAAGGGGCAGGGCCTCAGCAAGGGTGTATGGTTTTCTGCCATGAGAAAGTTGGCAACCCTAGGGCTAGTTCCTACCATTCACTCACCTCCTCGTCTCAAAGTCCAATGCAAGAAAGAAAAATAATTAAAAAAGAGGAGGTAAAAATGTTCTGCCTAGTTAGGCTCAGCTAATAGGCCCTTCCTCACACCAGGGGCTTCTATGGCTGCTTTGTTCAGACATCTCAGCATAGACCCTTTTCCTCCCCTCTCTGCCCCCTACTGAGCTGTCTGGCTTCCTTTTAAGCTCCTTCCTCCAGCTACAGCAAGCTCTGCAGGGACAGGAGGGGCGGAGATTCTAATTTGGTGTTTACATACCTTTGATACAACTGTGTGATGGGGTATCAAACCTTAAGAGGCACATAGGGGAATAACTTGGACTTGATTGGCAGGGAGAGAATGGTGAATTAACTCTCATTAGTTCTCCCTTTGAAGTTGCTAGACTCATCTGCTGTTATGATTGGTAATCAGAGAGTAGGCAGATGCTGGGTATTTTTCTCTCCCCCCCATGCACCTCCCCCCGTCTCTACACTTTCCCCCCACCCCTGCTGCAAAATGCTAAAAAGTCCCAAGACTGCTGTGAGAACTGTGGGTGGTATTTTCAAAAGCACCTAAATCACTTAGGAACAAAAGACCCTTTGGCTTTCAGTGAGACCTTGAAGTTGCTTAGGCACTTTTGAAAATCATTTTCTCTGGCTTTGTTTCTCATATCAGACAGAGGCACCGATAGTGGGTGTGCTGGCGTTTTGGCCTGGCTTCTCCTGGTTTGGAATTCAGTAGCAGCAATCAGTACTGAGAGGATCATCTTTCATGTTTTTGCATGAGACCTTCAAAATCACTATCCTGTCTGTTCTGGCTGAATATTGAACATCCCATCGTACGTTGCATGAGAGTAGAGGTTCACTCTGATACCTTTACTCAAACATTTTCCTTCTCTTACCCTTCACACGTCCAGTTTGCAAGCTGACAACAACTTTCCACTCAAGAGTTGGAAGAGGAAGGAGGATCCTGTGGAAAAAGCACTAGATTTAGGTTCAGGAGACCTGGGTTCACTTTCTAGCTCTAGGACAAATTTCCTGTCTGACCTTGCTTTCACAATTCCATCTGTAAAACAGGAGTACTGAAACTTCCTCTCTCCCACCATTGCCTGTCTATTCTATTTGGAATGTCCACACTTTGAGACTGAGACTGTCTCTGTATGTACAGTGTCTAGCACAGTGGGCTCTTGATCTGAGTTGTGGCCTCTGGGCCACAGATAAAAATTATCTGTATAAATAACACACATGGCAGTATTTCAGTGGCTTAGTGAGTATATAAAGCACTTTGGGATTCTTTGGGATTAAGGTGCTACATACATATAAAGTATTCTTGTGTGTGTATAATAAAATCTTAAATTCCTTCCTTGGCATGTCACTATGCATCTTAGGACACAGCAGAGCTTTCTGGCACACTCTGCATCTAAACAGTGCTGTGCCTTTTGCTGAATTGAAAACAAAACAAATATTTTAGTACAGAAATGAAAACAAAACTTGACCTATACAAGGCAGGCCTTCCTGCTATTTTTAGAATGAGTTATCCTAGACTCCATATTTCACAGACCTGTGTATAATTAATGATGTGTGTCCTATCTTCCTCTGCTAATTGCACAATCTTTTGGGAGGTGTATGTCATTTAATGTAATCATGCAAAAAATGTGAATAGAAAAAAATGTTAAAAAAACCTTTTGTCTATCTCAGTTGAATCAGGATTTTCCCACTCCCCCATTAAGTTTACAAGTTCAGGACCTTATATTGTCCCTGGAATCCCCACTCTTTGAATATCTTTGTTCTTAAGCAAAGTAAGCAGTCATGGGATAAGCGGGAAGGTTCTCTCATGGACTGGTAACTGGTTGAAAGATAGGAAACAAAGGGTAGGAATAAATGGTCAGTTTTTAGAATGGAGAGAGGTAAGTAGTGGTGTCCCCCAGGGAGTCTGTACTGGGCCCATGCCTATTTAACACATTCATAAATAATCTGGAAAAAGGGGTAAAAAGTGAAGTGCCAAAATTTGCAGATGATACAAAACTACTTAAGATAGTTCAGTCCCAAGCAGACTACGAAGAGCTACAAAAGGATCTCTCAAAACTGGGTGACTGGGCAACAAAATGACAGATGAAATTCAATGTTGATAAATCCAAAGTAATGCACATTGGAAAACATAATCCCAGCTATACATAAAAAGTGATGGGATCTAAATTAGCTGTTACCTCTGAAGAAAGAGAGCTTGGAGTCCTTGTGGATAGTTCTCTGAAAACATCCATTCAATGTGCAGCGGCAGTCAAAAAAGCAAACAGAATGGTGGGAATCATTAAGAAAGGGATAGATAATAAGACAGAAATATCATATTGCCTCTATATAAATCCATGGTATGCCCACATCTTGAATACTGCGTGCAGATGTGGTCGCCCCATCTCAAAAGAGATTTATTGGACTTTGAGAAGGTTCAGAAAAGGCAACAAAAACGATTATGGGTATGGAATGGCTTCCATTTGAGGAGAGAATAATAAGATTGGGACTTTTCAGCTTGGAAAAGAGATGACTAAGGGGAGTTATGATAGAGGTCTATAAAATCATGACTGGTGTGGAGAAAGTAAATAAAGAAGTGTTATTTACTCCTTCTCATAACACAAGAATTAGGGGCCACAAATGAAATTAATAAGCAGCAGGTTTAAAACAAACAAAAGGAAGCATTCTTTTCATAAAATGCACAGTGAAACTGTGGAACTCCTTGCCAGAGGATGTTGTGAAGCCCAAGACTATAACAAGGTTAAAAAAAAAAAAACTAGACAAATTCATGGAGGATAGGTCCATCAATGGCTATTAGCCAGGATCGGCAGGGATGGTGTCCCTAGCCTCTGTTTGCCAGAAGCTGGGAATGGGTGACAAGGGATGGATCACTTGATTACCTGTTCTGTTCATTTCCTCTGGGGCACCTGGCATTGGCCACTGTTAGAAGAGAGGATACTGGGCTAGATGGACCTTGGTCTGACCCAGTATAGCCATTCTTATGTTCTTATCCTTAGCCCTTAGTTCTCTAATGGCTCTAGCCCTCCTTTACTTATAATCACTTGGTTGGTAATTGACATGAAAAAAAATATTTACCTCTGTAGCCATCTCCCCTTAAATCTTGGGCTGCTCCTTCAGTCTGCTCCTCCACAATCTCCATCTTCCTATTTTGGGTTGCAGGTTAGCTCTGTTGTCATCTGTAGACCACAGATTTCTTTGATCCCTGTCAAGACTATAGGGGATCACAATGGTCCCTTCTGATTTAATATCTATGAGCCTATGAATTTAGCTTTTGACCTGGGTGTGGCATGGAGACTGTGCCTATCTCTGTAGTGGAGGGTTAATGTTGGTGATGAATGGTCAAGCGTCTATGCTGACTTTTTTTTAGATCTCTCAAGTTTTGGTTTTTGTCAGTTCTCACTTGCAGGTCTTGGCTGGGTTGGACAGGCTCACAACAGCGGCTCTGTTCGTTGTCCTGGAGAGAACCCAAAGGATAGCGCAGGGAATGCTACAAGACCCACAGGGCATCCATTCCATCATCCCTTCTGGTCAATGGACATGTCGGGCAACTGTGGTGCGGGGGAGTGTGAGAGGATTTGGGGTGGTGGGTGGATGACAAACAGTTCTATGTCTGTTTATTATCTAACCAAAATGGCGCAGTCTGTCCACTGTTTCAGGTTCTCACTGGTTTGTGCCCTACTTGCTGCTCTTCCCCTACCAAAGCACACAGTAGATAGGTAAGATTGATAGCGAACATTAAATTGTTCCTTCATCTATTTTTCCCAGTGTGGCTCCTCCATCTTCAGCTAATTTAAATCATACTTAAAGTATGTCCATAACTACATTTAAGCAAAACCAGTTACCATAGTAACACTGGAGGCTTTCTAAATGCAGTCTATGATGTAAACAGCTAAAATGACTATCACCCCAAATAGTTGTTTATTTCTTGTGCATAGTTTTTATATTTAAATCTGTTGTAGCACACACAGATATACCAGTTTTAAGTATATCTTAGAAGAGTTGTACATTTCAGCAGATCTATTTCCATCAGCTCACATTGATAAAGAACTGACATTCCCACTGCATTTGGAGATATAGGGTACAAGGTGACTACTAGAAGAAATCAGTATTCTTACTGATTTTAGAGTTGTGCCAAATTGTTGAAATTCCCATGAACATATATAGAAGCAGCTAAAGAAACTGTTTCTTAAGTTTGCACAGAAGTGAGATGGAATTCTCATAAGAGTTGACTTTCATTTCTTTCTGCTTACAGATGCAGAAATATTGAAAGAACAACCTCTCTCAGTTTTGGCAAATCAGCTTCCAGTACAGATGGAACCCAGATGTGCACAGAATACACAACAATATTAAAATATGACAAGAGAACTACATTTTTGGACTCTAAAATTGTTTTGCTTCACGTTTTGAGTTTAAATTTGGTGTTAGAGTCGGGAGGTTCAAATTAGGAAAATAACCAGAATTTTACTCATGGTAAACATATTTATTCTTGAAATCACAGAGAAACAACAAATATGGAGGCCTAACATGGCATTTTCTAAACTAGAGTTGCTGTTCAGAAATGATCTGCATTTTCACATTATGTGCTTTAAGAGCAAAATGGGACAGTATTTTTCTCCCTGCAAGCGTAAATGACAGTCTGCCACAGATGAGGTGGTATTATTATTTATTTGTATTACATTATTGCCTGCATATTGTAATGTATTACATTATTCCCTGTGGGTCCAGGGCAGAATAGGCCCACTGCTCCTCCTGCATGTCGTAAGGGGCAACTAAAAGGGGGCTGCCTGGAGAGGGATGGGCTCCGCCAGGTAAGAAATTTGCCCAAGACCCACCATATGATGAGCAAGTCAACCATGTCCATACCGGACTGACTGCAGCCCGGGCTAATGATGACTGCGCCATCTGTCTCCCACCAGGGTGGATTCGACAAGTATGCTGCTGGTGCAACCCCAACAAAGAGGATCCATGGAAGAGATCGCTAAAGCCACATGGAATGTAAAGACATTGAGACAAATAGAGAAGTTGAAAGAACTCACGTACAAAGTGGAACAATACACCTGGCACCTCCTAGGAATCTCTGAGGTCAGATGGAAGAACTTTGGAGAGGTACTAATGGAAGACTGTCATGTACTCTATTACAGTGGAGAGGACAAACATGTCAATGGTGTAGGATTTCTTGTGCATAAAGATATCAAGGATTCAGTATTAGGACACCACCCAATGTCCAGCAGGCTTATTTTCATCCATATAAAGGCAGTACCATTTAATATCACATTTGTACAAGTCTACACCCTTACAACAGACTATGACAATGAGCAAACTGAAGATTTTTACGATCAACTCCAAGACATCATTGATAAGGTACACAAGAAAGATATCCTGATTGTACAGGGAGATTGGAATGCTAAAGTAGGTACTGATGCACAGGGAGATTGGTGAGATTATGGTGCCCTTTCTGTAATGCGGTAACCAATGAGAGAGGATTGAGACTTTTGGAGTTTGCCAGCTATAACAATCTGGTTCTTGCAAACACATTAGGAGCACATAAAGCATCCAGACGTTCATTAGGTGCATGCCATATTGGTCTACATCACAGCCAGATTGACTAGTTCATGGTGCAAATCAGATTTCATTCTGGGATTAACAGAGCTAAAACGAGGCGCTTCCCTAGTGCTGATATTGGAAGTTATTATGATCTTGTGATGCTAAATTTTTGGCTGCGACTAAGGAAAATCATCAGGCCAAAGTTCACCATAACCAAGTTGACTTAGACTCAGAGACTGAAACATTGCAGAGTCATTCCAAGCAACGATCGGTGGAAAATTTGCCCTGCTGCTTGCTCTAGAGGAAGACGTAGAAACAATGACCAACAATTTCAATGCTGTAATGAATGAAGCTGCAATGGACAGCCTTAGGAAACATCATAAGAAGACAAAACCATGGGTCACAAATGAAATACTACAAATGTGTGACATTAGAAGAGAACTTAAGAGAGACAAGAACAACACTGAGGGAGCTGATAAATACAGAGCAATTGGCAGAAAGATCAAGAAAGGAATGAAGGTGGCCAAGGAGATATGGATTGAAAAACCATGCTCTAAAATTGAAGAGTGTATCAATAATAAAAATAACCATCCCACCACCCATGGGCAAGGTTGCTATGAACTCTACCATCCCTGGAACAGATAGTCAACTGCAACCAGACATCGTCATCACCAACGAGGAACAGAAGAAGATAATCATGGTGGATGTCACAGTTTCCTTTGAAAACAGGACCCTGGCCTTCCGTGATGCCTGATCTCAAAAGCTGGAGAAATACACCCCTCTGGCCGACACCTTGAGCGCTAGAGGCTATGAGGTTCAAACTCACGTGCTGATCGTTGCAGCCCTGGGAACATGGGACGCCAGCAACAAGCGAGTGTTGAGAGAATGAGGAATTGGTCAATGCTATGCTCGGCTGATGTGGCAACTCATGGTGTTGGATGCCATCAGGTTGTCGAGGGACATCTACATAGAACACATCACTGAACGTCAGCAATACCAGGAGAGATAAGCTGGAGTGCCGATAAGAAGCAAAGTCAGGAAAGTAACTGAAATACTTCCCTAATGGTTTGTATTTTTTAAGGGACAACCTATCCTAATTTCTCAAATACTGAGGGACAATCTTCACTCATTGCTATATTTGCTTTTTACAACCAACTCTCTCTGTATAACTTTTCATGAGTGATGTACCCAAATATTTGGATGCTAACATCTAAACTGTATTGTTAATCTGAAAAAACCAATAAGATTAATAAATTTATGTACTATATGTATTTTATGACTTTTAAAAAACCTATGTGTTTTTGGATTATCTAAGCACTACACCCAGATGTATGGACACTCTCTTTTCTTAACCTGTGAATTATATAATTTTAACATTTCCGCAAACCAGCCATTGGCAAAGTACCATAATCTGACAGTCCAGAACTGAGGATCTCATAACTCATGTTTTACGATTGTCACTGAGGTGGTGCAACTCAAAATATATGTTCCAAACAGAGGATTTGCAGTCAAGTAACTCTGTTTGAGGCCTGTAATTGCTTTATTAACTGACAACACCAACAACAAAACAGCTGGATGTAGCTCCACAATTTACTAACAAGGATAATAAGTTGTAGCTCCCTCTACTGAACAAATCTATGCAGCCTCCAGACTACCTTACAAATTGTACCTTCCCTATTTCTTTACACCATTTCCTACCCCAGTGGTGCCCAAAGTGTTTGCCCCTGGAGAACTGGCTAGCCACCTGCTAAATTGCATTAAACAGCAGACAAGAAAATTATATTACATTCTTCCCTAATATTACTTTCCCCTGTAAGCAATTGCTCTCCTTACCACAGGGATGTTATTTGACTGCCAGCATGGTGGGAGGTAGACTATACAGTCATGAATGGAATGGAAGATGGTCCACAAGACAATATCTCTGTGAAGAGGTGGCCCATAGCGTGAACCAGCTTTGGAAACCCAGGCCAAATCAACAGTAATAAAGTTCTAAAGAATAAAAGGACGTTCCCAGACAGTTTTATATAAATGTTAACCCCAAACATGACTAATATGGGACCAAACACAGAGTTCAACCAAAGAAAAGTTGTAAATCTGGGCCCAGAAACACTGAATTAAAGGTGAAATCATAACATGAGACAATGACCCCCATTCTTGAGATGCAATTGAGAAATCAATAGTCTTTGTGCAAAATAGAGAGAGCAGTGTATGAGCCATAGATGTCAAACTGTATTTGGCTATAATTGGATACATCATGCATGTGGTTAAAATGTCAACCTAACTCTGGCCCAAGTCTAAAAACCAAATCTTGCTTTCATAACCTATTAAGATTATTCCTTCTAAGCCTAGCTGACCTGCAGGTGAGTACCCATAATTGGAAATAATGTATAATAATAGTTCAATAAACCTTTTTGTCACCAAATGTTGTACAATAGCAGAAAGGGGAGGAGGAAGATGACTGTTAGCTTTTCATATAAAAAGCAATTGGGTGGGAAATAAAAGGTAAAAGTAGGTTCTTTAATAAAACAGGTGTAATAAACCAGTAATGTCTTCTGCCCTGCTGAAAGAATGACAACCTCTTGCTTTCTTCTAACAGATATCATCATCTTGTGGGGTTTTAATGGAATTAGAGAGGTTATTCCCTTGCATTTGGGGCTGATAATGTAGCAAAAATACAGGGTGTTACTCCCAGCTCCAACTGGTTTCACTTATTGTCTGACTAGCCTTCAATGGGGTGCAAATCCCACTGAGTGAAACAATGCTTACACTGTGCAGTGAATAGATGCCTAAAAACAGCAGCGTGCTGCCTGAGACAGTACCCCAGCGGTTAACAAAACTCATAAGCATGCAAATTAATAACAGTGAGTCGTGGGCACTTTTCATGCACAAGAGTGAAGGCAGTGTTTTAGATTACTGAAAGGACACGGTAAGTACATGTCAACGGTACTTTAGACCTGGTTGGAACATGCAATCTAACAAGGGATTTCTACTCCCTCAGTTTTCACTTAGTAACGGGGGGAACGGGGGCTGTTAATGGAGACATCTTCTAGTCACCCTGCACATCAATTTGACAAACTGACCCGCACCTTCCCCAGACATTGAGCAGGACCCTGTTCTACATGCAGGAGGCCTGGGATGGGATGCGCAGCAGCTGGGGCTCCCGAAAGTTTCATCTAAATCAGCCAGCATATTTTACAGGATTTCCCAGGGCAGCACTCTGCAGCAGCAGTTCTGTTGACCTACTGAAGGGTTCAGGACTCAGATACGTAAAGGTATTTAGGCTCCTAACTTCCATTGACTTCAGCCCAGGTTGCTCATCACTCCCTGCCTGGCCAGTTCTGGTGCAGATAGGTTGACAGACAGGTCCATAGCTTTATCTCATCCTATTTCAGACAGCTAGCTTGGGGGTGTTAGCAAAGAGCAGGCACTAATGGGCCTACCCATGTGCTAGGGCATAAGATAATTCACAAATACTCTTTATGTCCTTTTCTCCCTGTTTAGCCATACGTGGATCAGACAGTATCTGGCCCTTTATTTGGAGTTCACAGCAGAAGAACCAGAGCTAGGTCATTATCCCTCTGGGTATTCTGTCCATTCTCGCTATCTGCATATGATTAGGGAACCCCTGGTTGGAGGTCTTCTGTGGGACTACACATTAATAATACAGGGCCAACATCTTTACTCACCTTTACTCACCCTTGATGGCCTAGCTGGAAGCTCCTCTGGTCAGTTGTCCCCTCCTCCTCAGATTTAGCAAGACTGCTGTGGCCTGAGACTGGGTTGTAACTGCAGCTGTTATCTCAGTGTTAAATGGAGAGTCATAAAATATCTCCCCGCACAGCATTTATTATTTTAAACCCATCATGGGACATTATAAATGTTACTAAAAAAGGGACATTTTATAACTACTCAGAAGCATAGAGGCATTCCCCTTCTATTGATTACACTAATCTAGTTTTAGGACTTAATCAAAGGGAACAGTCACATTTGTAAACACGTACTTTCTTGATCAAAGACCACTAATTTTAATACCATGCAAAGGATAAAATGACAGATATAATAAAGGTTCCCTTTTTCAGATTAAACATATGTGGGCTTGATTGTGCCCTCCTACAGATATACCCATAAGAGGGGTCTGGGGTGAGGAAGATCCTGGGATTGTTTCAGGGTTGGGATTGTCCCCGGTTCTGCACTGGAACGCACAGGGGGCCACAGCACTGTGAAACCATGGTGTAGGCCTGTCAGACAGGGCAATACCCAGGAAGGTCCTGTGAACGAGCCAGCTCTTGTTCCCCTTTGGACCCTCCTGCTTCCAGGCAATGTGAATCCATTGTAGCTACACTGCTGGAAAACTCCAGCCAGTGACTCTGACTGCCAGAAATTGCGACCGGATAACGGGATGGATGACAGAGACAGAATACAGGGTTAGAAGGAACCATTGGTCTGACCCACTATGGCTGTTCTTATGATGACTCCTACTATGAAAAAGTGAATGTGCTTTCAGACCTTTTCTACAGGAGAAAGTTGCACCAATTTTACTAAATGTGTGATTTTTAGGTCAATTTAGTAAACTGGTGCAACTGGCTGTGTGAACACTCTCCTTACATCAAATAGGCTTATTTCAATTTTGTTCAAGTTGATTGGGAATTGGTTTAAGCTAAACTGAACTAAGCCCCTCATAAACCAAAATAAGAGTGTCCACACAGGGGTACGCACCAGTTTAACTTGAAATCGGTTAAAATCAATTTAAGTTAAACCAGTGCAACTTTCTCGTGTGACGAGGCCTCAACAAGCATTAACTTTTCTGTCTTTTTCACAGAACAGAGGCCCAGATGGCTCTCTTCAGCTCTGCAGGATTTATAATTTTATAGAATAAATGAGTCACCCATTCCAGGTATTAATAAACTCTGCAGGTCCAGAAAGAACCACAGAGGGCAGGGACTAAATGAGCCAAGGAAAATGGTGAGGAAAGGGGGCTTGCGGGCGTATATGCACATGTCATGAAAGCAATCCTTATACTTCCTTGGAATGTTTGTAGGACCAGTGCTTCCTATGGACTGGGCCAGCTGGAGAACCTAGTTCACTAGACCCCCAAATGTCAATTCTTTTCCAATTTTAAGAGCAAAGATGCCTTTGCCCTTACAGTCAGGGCACACTGTGGGGCTGGAGCTTTTGGGGATAGAAGAGGCCACACCCTTGATTGTGCACATGGCTGGTGAATGTGGACCTCTCCACCTACTCCCCTCCCCTGCTTAGAAGGGGACTCCTCACTGGATGATTTGCATAACCTGTAACAGGCAATGGGATTGGCTGCCTGTGAGATGAAACAGTCTATAACAGGCCTGACAGGGAGAAAATAGGTGATTTCCTCTTCCCCTTGTTTCATCTCTTCTAGCAAACTGGGAAATGGTGTTCAAAACAGCCCTTTATAGGATTCTCATGCGGAGCTAAGTGAGTGTCAGGTACATGGAGAAGGATCCTTCTAGAGACATATTCTTACCTACAGCTTCACCAGGAAGCCACATGCCATATGAGGGACGGAATTTGTTTTTATCTATTCAAGAACAAGATTCTACATCTGTTCCTAATTACAGGTAGGAGTCTCAAAGGACGCCTGAGCTACAGTATATGTGGATATCAAAATGCATAACTCATTACTTGAATAGATAAATAATTTTATTCATGATTTGTGAAGGGACGTAGACAGCACAGCCCAGGAGATGCTGACAATTAACTGCAATCTAGTTTGCATTACTAGCTACTGATATCTTCGTGCCTCTTAACAGTAGTTTAATGCTGAGTAGAGATAGTTTACAGAAAAAGGGATTAATGTTTTATTTTTAAATAAAGCTTTTGTAAAATATTTCTATGTTTAACTGACAATGCATATACATTGTTATTTTCCATAGAAATGTATATTTGTTTCATTACTTTTCTGGTGGGGATGGAATACTGAGAACCCTCTTCAAAATACTGACACCCCTCAACTCATGTTTGACTTCACTGGGAGTTGAGGCTGCTCATCAACATCTTAAGATCATTTCCCACATCCGAGATACATAGACTCTCTGGAGCCACAGATTAAAGTCTTGGAAGGGTCAATTCAATTGCTCATCCTTCTGAGAGTCACAAACTCAGTTCCATACTATATATCATGAAGATCCCATGCCTCTTTTGTAACTGCAGAGATTTGATGTCTTTGGACATGTCTTTTTTGTAGAATGGATTCCTGGTCTGAGTCAGGTGGACCAGTCTCCTTCAGCTACATGAGTGCCCAAGCCACTAGCCTAAGATGGGACACACTCATTTGACCAGAAATTCTATCCAGGATCTAAGGCCCTTTCCCAATGAAAATTTCACAGAAACTGGTATGTTCTCACCAAACGTTTCAGTTTGGGCATTTTCTGACCAAAAAATTGTTGTCAAAAAATTCCCAGTCAGCTAGTGATAACTCCAGCTGTAGCCTATACCCCCCTGACAGGCCAGCCAACTTAAGTTGAAGGCACCATCATACTCAAGGGTTTTGTGTGGATGGCGCACAAATTAGGGTCATCACTCAAGTTAATGGTCTCCTATATCCCAGGTAAGTGTCCCCTAGTGCACAGGTTATTCTGGGGTTGATGGGACTCTCTTCCCTTTTTCAACAAAAAAACAACTTGAAAAGGTCTTGATTTCATCCTGATGCAGGACAGGAAAAAAATTGGAAAGCTCCAAAATTTTTGTGGGGCAGAAAACCATTTCCCACCTAGGTCTAGCTAGCACAACCTGGCAGTGGCCAATACAACCACTCTATATAGCTCAAATGTTATTTCAAAGTGTGATTGCTCTCATTCTAGCTAGGCTAACTCAAGACAAGTTAATGCAAAAGTAGGCAACTGGAGTTAACTCTGCATTGAAAATTTACCATTAGTCAGAAATTCCATGCCCACCCCAATATGGTGTTTAAGAACCTTTAGATTTCTATCAATGTAAAATATTATGTTCATATTATTGGGATTGCTAAGTGTTTGTTGGTGCAAACAGCAATTATTTTGAAGTGGACAGAAATGGGACAGCCAGGCAATTACAGACCAGTAAGTTCAAGTTTAACATAGTACCCAGTAAGTTGTTGGCGCTGTTAAGAAAATGATCAATGTGGAAGCACCTACAGAAAAATAAAGTGATAAATAGCCAGCAACAGGGCTGTGTTAAAAGTCCAAACTCATGATTTCTATCTCTGATAGGATAAAAAGCTTAGAGGAGACGGGAAATGCACTGGAAGTAATACATCTCAACTTTTGTAAGACTTTTGATACAGTTCCATACAGGGCTCTCATAGGGAAATTAAAAATGTGAATTAGACATAACTTTTATAAAATGGTTACCCTTTAAATATAAGTCTTAAATACGTGTGTCTGAAGTATATCTGAGGCACATGTCACGTTGGTGTCTACCCATATTGATGGTTCAATTTCAAATGAGAAGGGAATTGTCTTTCAGGAATCAATTCTGGGTCCAATACCAGTTAATGTGCTCTATTTTCATTAATGATTTTGGAAGTGGAATTGAGAGTTCACTAATTAGTTGTGCAGATGATACCAGTCTGGCTGGGATTGCAAATATTTTTCAGGTCATAGTTATAGTTTTATTGATAGATACACCTACCATGCCCAGGGGTCACAAGGAAGCATGCAGGTGATTAGGCCACCTGGAGTTTCATCCAGAGAAGGGAAATCTCTATTTGTTATATAAGATGGTGTCAAGGAGTTGGCCCTATATCTAGAATTACATAAAAACTCGACATTAAAAGAACCTTCAGGTGGCAAAGTCAAGCACTCAAAAGTTATGCCAGATTGAGGTGAACTGTACCACCCTAATCACGTGCATGTGCATTCTGATGCAGCCTTTAACTACAAGAGCACATACTATTTTTTCCAGCAGAACCCCTTGTGCTGGCCTTCTGCACAGGGGTGAATTTCACACACCCCCCGGTGAATATTTTTTCCACAAAATTTCACAAAAAGTATTCTTTAATTTCATTCCAGGTCACTTTGCATTCCCAAAATTTCTTGGGCCTTTTTTTTTTTTTGGAGGGGGTGGTGGAAAATGGAAGTTTTCACATGAAAAACATCCAATATATTAATCTCAACATTTTTGAAATTGTAGATAATTTTACTATAAAAACCAACTAGTTTTTGAGTGGAAAAAAGGACATTTTGCAGGGTTTTTGTGGAATGTGACTGTTTTTGCCAAACCACACTGAAATATAAAAATTTAAATGTTCAAGTTTTACTGTAGGTATTTTGCATGGTCCTAATTTGAAGTCACAATATATCTCTGTATGCACTGTAAATTTTATTTCAATGACTTAAAGGGTTCACTATTTGAATTAGATGCACAATTAGGCATTTTCATTTCATTAATATTTATTTTCATAGTTTTAAACGCCTTTTTAATAGTATTCTTTAATTAGCATATATTAAAATATTGTATTCCTCTTCCCTAGAAACCATTTTCACTAATTTAACCTGGGTTTTACTATTATACTTTTGATAGGGACAAAGGAAAGTTGTTTGATTGCTAGCTTGTGGTTTTCATATGGCTATTTGTTGTACCAAGGAACCCAGTTTGAAGCATGGAGCCATATTCTGTATTTATTTACACCAAGGTAAATGAAATCAGTACCTGGACAACTATTTTCTATTATTATTATTTAATACTTCTATTGCAGTAGTTCCCAGAGGTCAAAGTCAGATCCCAGTGTGCTAGGTACTGTACTAACCAATAGGAAATTACAGTACGTTCCCAAAAGCTTACGTTTTTGTATTATAAAGTGGTCAGTCACATCCTGCCAAATCATAGCAAAGGGCACACCAACATTCTAAGAGCTTCGTTCCAAGATATTAAAGTAGAATCAATCCTTACGCTACACAATCAATTATGGAAGTGAAAGGAAACCTCCATCTACAGAAATGTCTTCCTGTGTGAAAGCGCTGTAGCTGCTGCATAATTACATCTATTCAGGATCCAAAATACAATTATTGGGAAACTCCAGGGTCCGATTGTTAATATGATGTATGAAACTATATCTATGTATTATACAAATAATTTAATAGAATGCATACAGTGCCTGGCACAATGAGGCCTTATGCATGACTGGGGCTCTAAAGTGTTATCACAATACAAATAATAAAAAATAATAGTAAATAAATGAAGAAAACAAACATTAGTAATTTCATGGATTTAGTGGACAACATTTTTTTGTGATGGTAGGTGTACTACAGTCTGAAATAGTTCTCATTTCATTAAAAAATTGGAAAAAACTTTTAAAGTATCTCATACTCAGGAATTCAAAGGCATTGTAAACAGTTGACAAATCATTCATATTCAAATGTAGACGTCACACCTACAATGGGATTTTCAGAAGTGCTCAGCATCCACTTAACTCTGTTCCCACTGAAGTCATTAGGAATTAAGCCAAAAATGGGTGCTTTTAAAAATCTCACCTCTAGAATATGCACAGCCATCCAAGTTCTAAGACACTTATCCTTCACGGGCTTCCAAGTTATTTGGGATTCCAAGTCTGTAAGGGAGATTTTCACTTGCATCTAAGGGATTTAGGAACACAATTCAATTGGACTTTCAGAGAGACTTGTGCTTCTAAATAACTTAAGCACTTCTGAAAATCTCCTGCTAAAGCCCTATGATTCAGCTGCTGGTTGAAGCCTCAATGCACATGTCTCCTCAGATAAGAGTAGGTGGATTTTAGTGAGAGGCATATGATGAAATTTTTGTGCAATTAGATGATACAACCAGAGAAGAGGATGTCAAATTATCTTTAGTTACAAATCAGAGGCACTGTCACGAGGAACATTTGAACATCATGGACTATCCCACAAAAGGATGCTGCCGAAATCTTGTGGAGAGTGATGCTATATCAATGCCAAAGAGCGCAGCCTACCGCTCTTACTCAAAATAAGAATTGCATAACTCAACAAGCAGTGCCTTGTACACAGACAGGGCTGCTTGGGGAGTAAGGTACTATTCAATATGAATACTGGTGGGAGAATCTGACCCAGACTTAGGAATGGTCTATACACAATTCTTATAACTGTATCAGTTCAGGGTCTGATCTTTTACTGATATAGTTCAGTAGGTACAACCCCTATGGTAAGTGCAGTGATACTGGTATAGATTATTTCCCTTCCCATATGAGAACAGCTATAGCAGTATAGGTCATTTTATACTGGTATAACTGCATCCACACTCGGGGAGGGTTGTACCACTTTAACTATGCCAGTACAGTTAATGTGGGACACCTTTTGTCTGTAGACGTGCCCTCACTCTTTCTGCTGGCAAGAGATGACAGAAGAAAAGTGCTGCTGCTCTCCTGAATCTTGTGTGTGTGTGTGAGAGAGAGAGAATATGCCATCCTTTCCCCTTGAAACTTGTAACAGTTCAGGAAAGAAAGGAGAACTGTTTGTTGGACCCATAAGTGCATTTGGTACTAGCAATTGGGGTAGAGTTTCATCTGTTCTGATGAGAAAGGGTTCAAGGTTGAGTGCTTCTCTTTGTAACGTGGCGACTGATGCTGCTTCCTCTCATAGCTGTTTAGCTGGAGAGATCACCAGACTCAACAGGATAGTACTGAGAAAGGGGTGTTGAGGGGCAAGTGAAATTTTCTTTTTCTTTTCTCCTTGTCAGTTATGAAAAACACACACACTTCTAAAGGACATAGCCATTCAGTACTTAATATGGATAAGAGCTCCCCAGCCTGTGTCTTTCTGGAATTATAAAGGTAAATCACTCACCTGTTTGGGAAATTCCAATTGCTGCTCACCTGAAGTTCACTGATCTCGCTGTCGTTCACGTAAATTGTAGCTCCAGACCCTAATAGGCAAAGGACCCTTTTAGAGAAAATACTAGGGCAAATTATCTCTTCACATTTATCCATGCACCCTCTCTTGATGGCAATGGGAGCTGCAGGACTGCAATAGAATAGTATTTCTGCAGGTTTTTGAATATACCGGTCAACATTTGAAAGCAACTGTACATATGAGGGGACTCAAGGAGGTACCTAGGTATGTATCTTATCTCCATTAAAGTAGGCGAACTTTCTGGAGGATGAGAGTTGGAAAGTGACAAACATTTTGCTTTAAACCAGAGAGCCTGTGCCTGCTAAACAGGGATAAATTGGTTTGTATGATTTTAATGTCTATTATGGCATGCTGAAGAAAACGCTCTGCAAGGAAAAGAAATGTTAGAGTTTTAAATTATTATTACCAACAGTTGCAGCAAATTGCTAAAAATGAAAGCTAGAGAGAGAGAGAGAGCAATTGCCACAACCCTTACTTAGGCTTACAGAGGGGTGGGGACAATGGAGTAAGACCTCTCTGTCCCAACCCTCTGCCACCCTTCACTCCCCTGCTCACATTCTATTCCAGCCATAGGGAAGAGAGCGGGGACTACTTGCTTAATACTGCCCCTGCCATGAGCAACTGGAGTGGGAGACAGGGCTGTCCTTACCATGAGGTGAACTGAGGTGGCCGCCTCAAGTTCCAAACTGTGTGGGGACATCACTAGGACCCAGAGTGTAGAAAATTGTGTCGGCTGCTGGTGCATATGTAGTCTCGCTGCTCTAGATGCACAGAGATGGTGGAGTGCTGTGCTGGAGGAAGGAGGGCACAAGAGACATAACAGGCAGGCAGGAAAAAGGGTGAGAGGGAATAACAGAAAGCAGCAGCCGCTGTAGAGAGAGAGAGAGGAGGAGGAGCCTCTTATGTACCTCTTTAGCACCCCCAGGAGCCTGGACTGATTAACACCAGCTTCTCCGGGAGCTTCCTGTTTCCTGCTGCTTCCCTGAAACCACTTAAGGAGAACAGGCAGTCAACTGAAGTAGTAGGAGCCAGTTAGGCCCTTAAGACGCAGATATCTTCCCTCACTCAGGCCCTGCTACCAGCCTGCTTATTTGTCCCCTTCAACTGAGTGTTGAGAGCCACTATAGCTGGCACAGAACAGCAGTCATGAGTGAAAGAAGAAAACGCCCCTCTGGGGCAGCATTCAGAAAAAAGAAAAAAAGCAAAGGAAGCGTTTCTATCTAAGCAGGAAGGAGCTCTCCTGAGATACATAGACACAAATGTTCACGGTGAGCCTTCCGGCCCCAGTGAGGATGTGAGTGGTGAGGAGATGCCTGATCTTCCAGTTAGTCAGAGTGCAGGTGACCTGGCAGCTACTGCAGCATCCATATCTCCATCTCAAATGGATGTAACCATGCACATTCCTGAAGAAAAGTGTAGATCAGAGAAGAGTGTGGTGGAGGCGCAAGAAACAGCTGCTGCTGAGTTTAGTTCCTTAAGTCTAGATGATCCAGGACTGTGGACCCACTTGAGCAGTAGCCTGAGGGATTTCCTTGTATTGCATGGGGCACAACAAGTGAAAAACTTCATGTTCCCCAAAGACAATGAAAATAGAAGTTTCCATCCCACACATTACTGGCATGAAATCCCCAATGGTGACAAAGTAGAGAGGTCATGGCTTATGTACTCAAAACCCCAGAATGCTGCATACTGTTTTTGTTGCAAACTCTTCCAATCTAATGTTCCAGCCACATTGGGTTCTACAGGAACAAACAACTGGAAAATCTGGCTAGAAATCTGGCATGTCATGAGAAGGCAACAAATCACCAGAGAGCATTCCATAGGTGGAAAGAGCTTGAGATGAGACTAAGGTTAAAGGCCACCATAGATGATCAGCATCAAGAGAAGATTGCATCAGAGTCTCTTTACTGGCAAAATGTTCTGAAAAGGCTCATTGCCATCGTGAGAATTCTTGCTACCCAAAACCTACCACTGCGTGGCACTTCAGATCAGCTGTAGGTGCCAAACAATGGAAACTTCCTTAAAATTGTGGAGCTGATGGCTGAATTTGATGCTGTACTCCAGGAGCATCTAAGAAGAGTCACCACCCAAGAAATGCACACCCACCACTACCTTGGAAAAACAATTCAAAATGAGATCATACAGTTCCTGGCAACAAAAGTCAAACAAAAGATTGTGGCAGATCTGGAGTCAGCAAGATATTACTCTGTTATTCTGGACTGCACACCTGACATCAGCCATACAGAACAAATTACTTTAATGGTGTGTTTTGTAACAACAACAGAACCTAGTGAAAATGTCCCTGCAGTGGTGACTGTCAGAGAGCATTTTCTAGAATTTATTGACATTGATGATACTACAGGAGCTGGTATGACAAATGCGCTTCTTAAAAAGCTGACATGAGAGGTCAGGGCTGCAATAATGGTGCCAACATGAGAGGAAAGAACAGAGGAGTGCAGACATGGATCCGAGAGTTAAACCCTCAATCTTTTTTTGTCCCATGCAGTTCTCATTCATTGAACTTGGTGGTCAGTGATGCAGCATCAAACTTCTAGTGAGGCTGCTGAATTTTTTAATGTAATTCAAAGCATCTATGTATTTTTCTCTGCATCAACTTATCAATGGCAAATTTTGAAGCAACATCTGGGAACCTCCTCTCTGACACTGAAACCACTGAGTGCCACAAGATGGGAAAGTTGAGTGGAGGCGATAAAGCCTAACACACACCAAACTGGGAAGATAGATGATGCCATAGTTGCCATTATGGAGGATAATGCTATGACAGGAACTGTTCATGGGAGAACAGTGGCAGAGGGAAATGGGATCACCAGAAACATACATAACTTCAAATTTCTGTGTGGCTTAGTGCTGTGGCATGACATACTGTTTGAAATAAATGTTGTAAGCAAGCGGGACTCCAAGGTGTTGACCTTGATATATCTGGAGCAATGGAACAACTGGACAAAGCAAAAGTCATACCTACAGTCTTACCAGTCAAATGAGGGATTTCAAAACGTTCTGAAGAGTGCACAGAAGTTGGCAGAGGAACTTCAGACTGAAGCTATTTTCCCACCTATTCAAGAATATAAGAGTCACGAAGAAGACGACATTTTGATTACGAGGCACAGGATAATCCCATAAAAGACCTCAAACAACAATTCAAAGTTGAATTCTTTAACCAGGTGCTAGATTGTGCAGTACAGTCAGGCGAAGAACATTTCATGCAGCTCAAGGATCACAGCAGTATATTTGGGATGTTGTATGATATTCCAAAACTCCTCACTATACCTGAAGAAGACCTACACCAGCGATGCAGGGCACTAAAGACAGTGTTGACACATGATGACATGCGTGATATTGATGCGAGTGATTTAGGTGATGAACTGAAAGCCCTTTCAAGATACATTTCAGCAGGATCAATTCCAAAGGCTGTCCTGGAATATATGTGCACAAATAAGATGACCACCCTCTTTCCAAATGCTTTTGTTGCTCTGCGTATACTTCTAACACTTCCTGTAACAGTTGCCAGTGGAGAACACAGCTTCTCCAAGCTGAAGTTAATAAAAACACGTCTACGCTCCACAATGACACAGGAGAGGTTGGTCAGCCTTGCAATCATCTCAATAGAGCATGAGCTGGTCCAGATTGTGGACCTTCAGAAAGCAGTTCAAATCTTTGCAACCAAGAAGGCACGGAAAGCACCTGATTATTCAAACAGATAAAAATGCCAGTGTTTACTATGCAGACAAGAAAAGTTAACTTTCAAATGCCTGAACAGCAAATGTAAGTGTTAACTTAAAATTTTTGAACAAGGCATTTTAAGTTGTTTAGTTCTCCTCTATTTGGGTAGGTAGCAAGCAGTACCATGAGAGGAGTAGAACAGGAAGAAGGCAGAATTGAGACCTTTCGAAGTTTTGGCCCAAGCGAGGGGGCATGGGGGCATCATTTGAGCTCCCTGCCTCAGGTGCCAAAATGTTGTGGGCCGGCCCTGGTGGGAGGAGCCCTGGCCTGGTGCATAGAATCATAGAACTGGAAGGGACCTCGAGAGGTCATCGAGTCCAGTCCCCTGCACTCAAGGCAGAACTAAGTATGATCTAGACCATCCTTGACAGGTGTTTGTCCAACCTGCTCTTAAAAATCCCCAATGATGGAGATTCCACAACCTTCCTAGGCAATTTATTTCAGTGCTCAACCACTCTTGACAGTTAGGAATTTTTTCCTAATGTTCAACCTCAACTGCCCTTGCAGCAATTTAAGCCCATTGCTTCTTGTCCTATTCTCAGAGGTTAAGAAGAACAATTTTTCTCCCTCCTCCTTGTAACAACCTTTTATGTACTTGAAACTGTTATCTTGTCCCCTCTCAGTCTTCTCTTCTCCAGACTAAACAAACCCAGTTTTTTTTATCTTCCCTCATAGGTCATGTTTTCTTGACTTTTAATCATTTTTGTTGCTCTTCTCTGGACTTTCTCCAATTTGTCCACATCTTTCCTGAAATGTGGCACCCAGAACTGGACACAATACTCCAGTTGAGGCCTAATCAGCGTGGAGTAGAGCGGAAGAATTACTTCTCGTGTCTTGCTTACAATACTCCTGCTAATACATCCCAGAATGATGTTTGCTTTTGCAACAGCGTTACACAGTTGACTCATATTTAGCTTGTGATCCACTATGATCCCCAGATCCCTTTCCACAGTACTCCTTTGTAGGCAGTCATTTCCTATTTTGTATGTGTGCAACTGACTGTTCCTTCCTAAGTGGAGTACTTTGCATTTGTCCTTATTGAATTTCATCCTATTTACTTCAGACCATTTTTCCAGTTTGTCCAGATCATTTTGAATTTTAATCCTATCCGCCAAAGCACTTGCAACCCCTCACAGCTTGGTAACATCTGCAAACTTTATAAGTGTACTCTCTATGCCTTTATCTAAATCATTGATGAACATATTGAACAGATCCGGACCCAGAACCAATCCCTGCAGGACCTCACTCATTATGCCCTTCCTTGTGACTGTGAACCACTGATAACTACTCTCTGGGAACAATTTTCCAACCAGTTATGCACCCACTTTACAGTAGCTCCATCTAGGTTGTATTTCCCTAGTTTAGTATGCTGGGGAGCAAGCTGCTCCATAAAAAGAGGTGAAGTACTAATTCCCCAACCAGAATAAGGAAGGAGGTTTTGTGACTTGGAGTCACAATTGACTGTGCTCTGCTCCTAGGGCTGGGCAGATATGCATTGCCCCTTCCTCGGGGCTGATTGTAAAGTTACAGTCCAGCCCAGCCCAGAATGATCATTTGTACAGTATAAAACTTAAACAAAACCCACAAATACCAAAAACGTTTTTCCTGGCCTAGGAAAGGGAAAATGGCCAGAGCATCCCTTGAGGCCATTTGCATGTTGCTGCAAATCCAGGGGCTCTAATGTTGGATCACCTTTGCACACACCTGTTTTGAGTTGCTCTCAGCATTCTTTGGCTGGAGATGTAGATGAGGGGTACTTTGTATACATGTACTACTAACGGGAAATAGCAGCATAGGGTGTATTTTGCACTGTTCTCTTTCCTGACGTAACCATATACTGTTAAGTTTTACACACCAGCACACATATTTACTAGTACTTACCAGAAAGCAGAATGAACAGGTTGGCAACTGCTCTGAGGCACGAGGAATACACAGGCAATTGCTCTGGAGCACGGGGAACATAGAGGTAATTCAATTCCCAACCGGTTTCCAGGCAGGTGCTACCAATTAAAATTAAAAGAATAAAAGGCTGAAAGCTTGGGACTGATGATATGCTCTGGAGAGAGAAGTTGCCAGCAGCTAGCACTACAAAGCTCTTTTGCTGGATTTCAAATGGTGAGAGAAACTCAGGTAACAGATTATTCTTTTTTTCTGGTTTCCCTGATTTTGATGTACTCAGTCATGCAGCCAAAATTTCTACAAAGAGAGATGAGATTGTTCCCCCTGAATTCCAAGCAGCGAGCCAACCTTTTGAAAGCCAGCAGTCAGCTAAACATTGGAAGTGAGGTTTGGAACTGAGCATCAGGTCTCTGAGCACAAGCAGCTGACTGCTGTCGGGTGTGCTTCCAAGCTAACGCCATTCAAATGATCTATTAACGGGAGCACTGTTCACAGATTTTTAAAAATTGCATGTTATGATGAAAAGATTTTCCTGATCTGGCATGTCTGTCATAGTCATTCCTTTGGCAGAACTCCCCTTCTGGAGGAGAAGACTGAAACCTAATTAGGCAAGATTATTAGACGTCGATGGGGTTTGTCCAGCCCAACGTTTATACTGTGATACCGGAGGACCTGAGGAGGCAGTAATAAGTGGGAGAGTTGTAACTGCAGTCACCGCAGGGCTTGGGAAGTCCTATAATCTAACCCATTATTATTTGCTAAGCCTGAGCATTCTTCCCTCATTCTCCTTAGTAGTTTAATTAATGTTAATGAGCTACTCCAGTGAGTAAGGGCGGCTGGATTTTTACATAAAGCCCAGCTGCTTGTGAATCATAAATTTGATAAAACATGAAGGAACAAAGGCCAGTCCGTGCTACAAGACTTTGAAGTTACTGGAGTCTCAACGAGCTGCTACTAAAGACCAGCAAAAATGTGTATCACCCAAACTGGTATCAACCCTAATGGAAGCAATGTGAATGTGTTATCTACCAGCTGCTGGTGGAAGTGTGTGACTCTAAACAGGTCAGGAAGACTGGATTTGATGACAGGTACCAAGAACGGTTTGTATTGCGCCATACATTTTATCTGGGGGGATTTGTCTTCCCAAGTTTCCTATTAAGGTGAAATGCTGCAGTGACCCCCTGCCTTTCAGTTCCCTCCTGATCAGCACATTGCATGTTTATAGAATCACCAGGCTAACATGCCCACCTGGTAGCAGCATTTTAAAGTAACCTTGCGTCAACAAATTTCAGCAAAATATAGGTTTGCTATCTGAAGAATGCACAGTATTCCTTTCCGATCTTCTCCGAGAGCTTACAGCAGGAACTGTACTATCAGGTGAAGAACGGCATCATTCATTATTGCTTAATTGAATAACCTTCATCTTAAATTATGATGCCAGTTGCAATGTTGAATGGAAAGGCTAAGTGGGCATTATAAATCTGTGCCGAAACCAGAATTTCCATTCCACAGGAAATTCTGTGATGTTTTTGTTCTGAATCTGAATAATTTTTTTTTATTTTTCCACAAAACTAAACAAAAATAATTTTGATTTTGACTTTTTAAAAAATAAGTTTCTAAACAAAAAGTCACTTCAAAACAAAAAAACAGTAACATTTAGTTCTAGTGAGATCAAAACAGATTTTGATGAAACCGTCTTTTCTGATGAAAAAGCCTTCCATCAGGATATTTTCAACCGGCTCTAGCCATTATTGTATTTGGCATTTAGACAGTATTGTGACATTTTTACACTGATTACACAATATGTCATACTGGTTATTTTAGAACAACAACATTAAATACATTGTTAATTTCAGAAACACCCTGGCACTTTACTTACTTAGATTTTGAGCTAAAAATCAAAGACACTCCGCACAAAAGGGTTTTTGGAGTTCTCATAGGTGCTGGAAGTAGGGACAGCACCCCTGGCTTGAAGTGGTTTCCATTATATACAGGGTTTACAGTTTGATTCAATGGCTGTCAGCACCCCCACTATACATGGTTTTACAAAAGGTAGATCGTGCCAAACCAACATGATCTCCTTCTTTGAGAAACTAACAGATTTTTTAGACAAAGGAAATGCAGTGGATCTAATGTACCTAGATTTTAATAAGGCGTTTGATACCGTGCCACATGGGGAATTATTAGTTAAATTGGATAAGATGGGGATCAATAGGAAAATTGAAAGGTGGATAAGGAATTGGTTAAAGGGGAGACTACAACGAGTCCTACTTAAAGGTGAACTGTCAGGCTGGAGGGAGGTTATCAGTGGAGTTCCTCAAGGATCGGTTTTGGGACCAATCTTATTTAATCTTTTTATTACTGACCTTGGCACAAAAAGTGGGAATGTGCTAATAAAGTTTGCGGATGATACAAAGCTGGGAGGTATTGCCAATTTAGAGAAGGACAGGGATATCCTACAGGAGGATCTGGATGACCTTGTAAACTGGAGTAATAGTAATAGGATGAAATTTAATAGTGAGAAGTGTAAGGTCATGCATTTAGGGATTAATAACAAGAATTTTAGTTATAAGCTAGGGACACATCAATTAGAAGTAACGGAGGAGGAAAAGGACCTTGGAGTATTGGTTAATCATAGGATGACTATGAGCCGCCAATGTGATATGGCCGTGAAAAAAGCTAATGTGGTCTTGGGATGCATCAGGAGAGGTATTTCCAGTAGGGATAAGGAGGTTTTAGTACCGTTATACAAGGCACTGGTGAGACCTCACCTGGAATACTGTGTGCAGTTCTGGTCTCCCATGTTTAAGAAGGATGAATTCAAACTGGAACAGGTACAGAGAAGGGCTACTAGGATGATCCGAGGAATGGAAAACTTGTCTTATGAAAGGAGACTCTAGGAGCTTGGCTTGTTTAGCCTAAGTAAAAGAAGGTTGAGGGGAGATAGGATTGCTCTCTATAAATATATCAGAGGGATAAATACTGGAGAGGGAGAGGAATTATTTAAGCTCAGTACCAATGTGGACACAAGAACAAATGGATGTAAACTGGCCACCAGGAAATTTAGACTAGAAATTAGACGAAGGTTTCTAACCATCAGAGGAGTGAAGTTTTGGAATAGCCTTCCAAGGGAAGCAGTGGGGGCAAAAGATCTATCTGGCTTTAAGATTAAACTCGATAAGTTTATGGAGGAGATGGTATGATGGGATAACATGGTTTTGGTAATTAAATATTCATGGTAAATAGGCCCAATGGCCTGTGATGGGCTATTAGATGAGGTGGGATCCGAGTTACCCAGGAAAGAATTTTCTGTAGTATCTGGCTGATGAATCTTGCCCATATCCTCAGGGTTTAGCTGATCGCCATATTTGGGGTCGGGAAGGAATTTGCCTCCAGGGCAGATTGGAAGAGGCCCTGGAGGTTTTTCGCCTTCCTCTGTAGCATGGGTCACTTGCTGGAGGATTCTCTGCTCCTTGAAGTCTTTAAACTACGATTTGAGGACTTCAATAGCACAGCTATAGGTGTGAGGTTTTTTGCAGGAGTGGTGGGTGAAATTCTGTGGCCTGCGTTGTGCAGGAGGTCAGACTAGATGATCATAATGGTCCCTTCTGACCTAAATGTCTATGAATCTATGAATCTATACAAATTGTTCCAGCACCCCTGAGTTCAGGTCAGGCTTAACATATATTTCAAAACATAATTCAACAGATACAATATGTGCAATAAAATATAATATAGCAAAAATATATTTATATCCTTATTAACAAATTTTACAGAATTATACTGATAGGATAAAAATGTCTTCTCTGCCCTCCTTTCCCTTCCGCCCCCCACAAACAAGCAATAAAAACGTTTTTGCATAAACAAATGCCAAATTATAACTAATCATAGGAAAGCTGACAAATGTATGCTATGCTACACTGTGAAAATACTAATCAAAGCAGCCTGTCAATTGTTAAAGTTAATGATTTAGATATGCAAAGCTCTGACTAAATTTTTGTGGATAATTACATAATTACGCCTGGGTTAACACAATCAAAAATAGCAATTGCATGCTCAGTCTTTAACTCATATCATGGCAGCACACTCCTACTTTTTAAAGGCCTATATGCTCCCCCTCATAGTGTAGTGTGGAAGGAAGAAAATTGAGAGAGGAAAGGTAACAATACCAGATGCTCGCTCCTGCAAAACGTATCTGTCACTTTACCCTCTGCAAAACATTCAAATAGTCATCAGAGCACAAGTGGGGAGTGGGACCAGGAAAAGGTGGGAGCTGGTCCACAGCTACTGCAAGCAACATGTTGTCCCTCTACAATGGATTCAGAGTCATTTGAAAACCATCCTTCCCTTTAGGAGGGCGGTCAGATTGTTCTCATTATTTTTGTTTTTATCTTTGCTCTCCTATGCAGTTGTTCATTAAACGAACAAATTAAAGAAAAATGTACTTTGAAGAAAAATGGAATATTAAATCCATTCCAGTCGAGAGATGCATAAAGAGAGCCAAGGCCCAGCTTTTCAAAAATAGGTACCCAAATATTGGCTCCTAAATCCACACTTAGGTGGCTAAATATGCAGATTGGTTTTCAAAAGTGGTGAGCAACCAGGCACCACTTGTGCACCCAGGAACCGAATTTTAGACATCCATTCTTAAAAAATAATTGCTTCAAGTTTTCAAAGTGGCCTCACGGTAATTAATGTCATGGTGTCGGTTATTGTTTTGATTGCATACTCAAAAGGAAAGAAACACATTTCCTTGGCTGGCTGATCAACATGTAATATAGGCCAAATAATAGTCACTAAATAATAGTCTATTTCAGTGTCTGGATGGGACTTAAAGTATCCTTTTTGGAAATGTAGAAAGCACCAGAAGGTCCAATGATTGAGGCTCCATTGATGCTGGAACTAGGGGTGCTACTGCACCCCCTGGCTTGAAGGGGTTTCCATCATATACAGGGTTTACAGTTTGGTTCAGTGGCTCTCCTCACCCCAACTATACAAATGGTTCCGGTGCCCCTGTCAGGCTCTGAAAAGCCTTCCTCCAGTGTCTACCTACAGACTATTTCTATAGTGCTGATGGAGGCAAAAACCACGTCCTATGCCTAGATGGATTTAAAACATTTTCATGCAAAAACACAAACCAAATGGAGTATTTTCACAGCTGACACCAAATGTCACAGGTTTTGTGACTCCTATGATATTGTGATTTATACAGGGACTCTCTGTGATAAAGCAACCCTGAACAGGGATCCTCTTGTTACTTGTCACTCAAGCTTTTGAACACTGTTTGGGTCAAGGGACTGTATTTGTTGTGTGAAATGTGAAGTATCAGAGGATTTAAATGATAATTTTACAACATGCTCATTTCTGCATCTAGACACTAAGGAAAATGTTAGTTAAAGGTACAGTGATCCAAAATGAAGGAATAAGATTTGTTATTTATAAATTTGTTGTTATAAATAATCATTTGTAGAAACAAAAGTTCTTCAATCAGACAATGAGCTCAAAGCAATGCCCCATTCAAGTAGTCAATAGCTCCATTAAATAGCTCATTTACATGCAAACCTAAACCAAGAGGACATTTTTTACAAAAAGTAATACTCAGCAATTCATTTTCTCTATTCCCTTTACTATTAATTCAGATGTTTATGTCTGAATCAGACTGTTCGTCTTCATCCAGCTTCTCCTGAACCTGTGGGGAAGTCATGATCTTCTGTTTTTGATACAATCCTCTGTTGCCAGAGAAATTAATGTGTTGCCACATATTTATCTTTACAGTAAAATTTCCGGTGTAACTGCACTGCAGTCAATGCCAGCTCAGAGTTTGGCCCAATGACATTCCTTTAAGATCTCACCTACACTTAAGATTTAGATCGACTTAGCTGTGCCACACAGGGGTATGAAAAAATTAAGATGAGCTAATCCCCAGGGTAGATGCAACTAGACTGACAGAAGAATTCTTTCATCAATTTACCTACCACTGCCGGGGGAGCCTCTATGCCAGTGGTTCCCAAACTAGGAGCGCTGCTTGTTCAGGGAAAGCCCCTGACGGGACAGGATGGTTTGTTTACTTGCCATGCTCTGCAGGTTCGGCCAATCACAGCTCCCAGTGGCCGCGGAATGCCATTCTCAGCCAGTGGGGGCTGCGGGAAGCAGCGCGTGCCAAGGGACATGCTGGCCAGCTTCCTGCAGCCCCCATTGGCCTGCAACGGTGAACTGCGGCCAGTGGAGCCGCAATCAGCCGAACCTGCGGACGCAGCAGGTAAACAAACCGGCCTGGCCCGCCAGGGGCTTTCCCTGAACAAGTGGTGTCCCTAGTTTGGGAACCACTGCTCTATGCTATGGTACTACACCAATGCAGCTGCAATGCTCTAGCTGTGCCGCTGTCATGTGTTTAGTGTAGACATAGTCTGTGATTCAGAAAGAGGACAAATGCAACTGCCCATCTGTTAAGCTGGGGTTAGCCAATGGAAACATACGACATCAGTACTTCAGAACTGCAGTGCCTTCCTATTTGCATATAATTAGGGGTGCTTATTTCATTTTATACATGTGCCCTGAGGTCTATAGAAGGGCTCATGTTATAAATCAATGGGTAAATAGTGAGTCAAATCCTGGCATGACAGCTCCCTATCCTGTAGCCAGCATAAAGAGTGTAGATGTGAAAAGAGAGTGTGTCTGAGGTTCTGTTGTGCCTTGCTTCCTTCTTGGGGTCTTTCAAAGCTTGCAGAAGTTAAAGCAGCCTTTGGTCTGCTATAATTTGCACTGAGGGATGGGACTGGCACAGTTGCTCAGGATCAGAGGAGTACCAATGTGTCTCAAAGCCACCTTTGCAGTCCCTGTTGTGAGCTAAGGAACTTTCCAGCTGCTCAGGCACGCACCCCCTCTGGAGTATAAACCCAAAATTATACCATCTTGCACTGCACAGGGAACTGAACATCATAAGCTCATGAAATTCATCCCCTCCCTCAATGTGGGGAGGAATATACACAGCTTTCTGCCCCAAGTTATGACTCCCACACACACCAGTTTTAGACAAAGCAAAAACAAGTTTATTAACTACAAAAGATAGACTCTAAGTGAATATAAGGGATATCAAACAGATCAAAGCAGATTACTTAGCAAATAAATAAAACACACAAACTAAGCATAATATACTAAAGGGATCGGATATGAATAGCAAATCCTCACCCTAAATGATGATCCAAGTAGGCCGCAAGTTCTTATGGGCAAGCTGTGTAGAAACCCCAAGCTAAAAATCCCTTTAGCCTGGGTCCAGCACTTTCCCCAGTTCAGTCTTTATTCCTCAAGTGTTTCCAGGAATCTCTTTGGGCAGAGAGTTAGTGAAGAACCTCAACGATGTCACTCCCCTGCCTTAAATAGCTTTTGCATATGTCAGGAACCTTTTGTCTCAAAGCTTGGTTCCCACTCTCTGTCAGCGAAAAAACACTAGTATTCCAAGATGGAGTCCAGTACCAGGTGACCTGGTAGTGTCATAGCAGTCATGAGTCAGAGGCTGTTTACCGCATTCTCAGGAAGGTTTCCCAGTGGGAAATTAGCTGCCTCTAAAGCCTATTGTTTTCTCCTAATGGCCCGTTAACCTGAATGGGTCCTTCCCAGCCAACCATCTAGACTGACAGTCTTTTGCCAAGTGTAAACACTTTTGTAATACAGATATATAGTCAATATTCCTAACTTCAGATCCAAAAAAGATACATGCATACAAATAAGATAATCATATTCAATAAATCATAACTTTTCCAATGATCTCACATGACCTGACTTGCATAAGATACATTATGATGTCATATGCATATAATATCTCTATGAAGAATATGGGGTGCAGCGTCACAGGCTCCACCACTGGGTCAGTGGGGATCCAGCCAAAACACACTGGCCTAGATTCAGGCAACAATACAACTGGACTATAGTCTAGTGTCCCTGGGCTACTTCCCAGAACCCCTTCATTTGGTACCTCAGTTCTGTGGGTGTCCTCTGTCTCCCCAGGGTAGACAGCCAGCAACAGTCCCAGCAGCTCCTTGGCACCTTGGTTGGCCGGCAGCTCTGGCAAGTCCTCAGCACTGGAGGGATCCTCTTTGGGCTCCACCTTTTATACTTCCTGTCCCGCCACTCTGCTTCCGGCCGGCGGGCGTGGGTGTCCTGGCTCTGCCCACCAGGGGTGGGCGAGGATTTCTCCCCATCAGTCTCTGAGGAAGTCCATGCCCCCTCGCTACAAAGATGAAACAGCAAAATGTAGAAGTATTTCCACATCTCTGTGGTTTTTATTACCAAAATAGTGTAATGTAATCTATTGACGTGTCTCCAAAACCCACTTTAGTTCTAGTGGCTTCTATTAGAAATTAGCATTCAGACAAAACAATCAGTGATAACATATGTAAAGAATTGGGGGAGAGAATTACAGTTTTGAATTTTTTGTACATATTTATAGTCTAGATTTGAACAGGGTGAAAAGCTGATGGTATGTTAAATAAAAAGATGGTAATTCTCTAAATTTTTTCCCCTTTGACTTTTTTTACCTCTTTTTAAACCATCTGCTCTGTGTAAAAGAAATCAGTCAATAGATTTCAATAGTATATTTGTCATCTTGTTTATGCCCTAAATTCAACAGTTTTAAAAAGGAGAATGTAGATTTGATATTAAGATTAGCTTGTGCTATTTGAAATAAATCCACGTTCCACTAATTTCAAAATCCCATTAGCTCAGAAAGATTTTAGAATTTGTGCTAATCGATTCTCACTTACCATGGAGGAGCAGGAGACTAATATTCAGTCCTTCCTCCTACCAACAAGACAGCAGATGAAATTCAGGAAATCTATTTTAAATATACTATAGCATTGTTGTCACAGGCCAGGCAAATGTAGCCTGATCCTGCAAGGTGCTTCCATAAATTTCAGTGGAAGACAGTTCTCACTAGGCATTTATACCCTAATTTGGCACGGTGCACAGGGACATGCTGAAATTTAACCACATGCATAGTCCATTTGAAGTCAAAGGGATTACTTTCATGTTTACATGCTTTCCTGGTTTGGAGCCTTATATTGGTCTTCTAACATTTGAAGGCACTCACAGCACCTTGCACAATAGGGCTGCTTGTTTTGGGCCTGATCCAGTCCCACTAGGGTGACAAGATGTCCTGATTCTATAGGGACAGTCCCAATATTTGGGGCTTTGTCTTATATAGGTCCCTGTCCTAATTTTTCACACTTGCAAAATGGTCACCCTAAGTGCCACTGAAGTCAATGACAAAACTCCCATTGATTTCCATGCTGCTAGATCAAGTCCTAACTGAAAGCCACAGCAGAAATCTGAATCTGCTCTCCTTGTTCAGGCACAAGTCAGGCTGGAGTCAAAAATAGGAGTTATGCATGAAATAAAGGATGTCAATATCTGACCCATAGCCCATTGGGATTTGGGATCCAATCTGGCTCACTGTATTTTAGTAAACAGTCTCACTAGCTCGTGTGAGTAAGGCAGGCCAGTTTTCACTCAGTGTATTGATTTTTACAGACTAAACAGATTGCTGAGCTATCACTTCATGGGGATTAATGAATTCTTGTGCCACAAAATTTATTCCTCTGGGCTGGATCTGATTATTTGATAAAAATAAATGATCAGTTTAAAGAATAAATTACGTGAATCTTGTTTTCTTCTTTTGTTGATCACCTTTGGTGCTTCTTTTTGTTCTGGTTCCATATCATAGTTTGGACTTCAGCATCATATTTTATATTTTTTCATACTTCTCTGGGACCTTAGAAAAGTTAATTGAAGAGCCCGGTTACAAGATAGGTGCCTTTTCATTCACAACAAAGTTGCTTCAAAGTCTTTTAACCATCATCAAATGTTCTGTCTTATCACTATTAAATTTGGGAGCAATATATTGTACATAAATTAAAACTCTCTATGCTGCTGCTAATATATTGTATTTACAGAGGCCTTTTGTTATTTTATTTTCCATAGATGATCCATTTTAATTGCTGTTATTTTTCTGCACAATGCTGTTATAAATACGATCTTCTAGTTAAATTACACCACCAACTAATGCAAGGAGTCTACAACCTAAAGCTATCACTTTGAGATTGCAGTAAGAGGCTAGGTTAAAAGTAATGGCAATATCCTTTATCATTTCATGGGGTCTTCTAAGGAAATGTGCCAATTTTATGGAGTCTCCTAGGGAAAAATTCTGATTTCATGTGAATTCAGGTGAAAAAGTAAATTTCATGGGATTTCTAAAAGTGGCTGGATTTCCCTGAATCCCTGAAATCTATGACAGCCATGGAAAAATGCACAGTTGTTGTCATGGAGTAAATTTTCATTGCAGTCAGCAAAACTTTATTTTCCATGTACATCCATTCTTCTGACACACAGTATACATTTTGGACCCTTTCCTCATCTTGTAGGCTCTTCCAATGAGTCTTCTACACTCCTGTATGGGTGCATAGCGCTTGGATATTCAGATCATAGATTTCTATGACTGCCTACTAAGGTAGCAGTAGGTTTGTTGTGAGCATGGAAAAGAGGAGAATTTATATATGATCCTGGGGATTCTATTTTGTATTATGACAATGCCATCTTATTTTATGCAATCCAGGAGAAAATAGATCAGGAACAAGGAACTTGACTGGATTTCCCATGCATCGTATTTAGTGTGATATTTAAGCAGTGTACTCCCAAAACTAACAAACTCACTATGTGTGAAATTCAGTCCTATGGAGAGGGCCCAGCACAAGGCCTAAGTACCATGTAAGTTCCACTTAAGCCTTCAAAATAGGATGATTCTATTGTGGCATCTCAACATCTCTTGTAAGTTATACGTTCTCTTGGTAAGACAGTCCTGTGATGTCTGCACGCTCACCCTGCTCTCTGCCTTGAGAGAGGCAGCTGTGCTGTCATGCACCACACTTTTTCAAGGAGAGAAAAATGAAGATGCAAAGGCAAAGGAGAAAAGAGAAAATCGATGGTGAGATGAGGTACAAGAAAGCTGCTCCAGGAGATGCTGAGAAATGACAAATAAGAATCAGTACTAGACGAATGGAGGGAAGAGAGAAGGGGAAGAAAGTGTGTGAAATAGATTAAGCTAAATCTATGGACAGTTTTAAAAAGGAAGAGAACAATTTTGGACTCTATATTGAAATGAATGGGGAATGAACTGATTGGCTTAGAAGGAGGGTGATATTTGTTGACCTTCTTTTTACATCTGAGAAGGTGGCAGCATTCGGAATAGGCCACTGAGAAGGGAAACGTAGTGGCCAGGGTGAGAAAAGATGAAAGCATGTGGGAGGATGTCACCACCATGCAAGCTAAGGCTGTGGTGTGCCCGGGTTTTGTTGCAGAGGCAGAGACAGGCATGCTTGTAGACACAGGAGAAGGAAAGTTGAGGTTCAAGGATGATGCCATGTAATATTATTCTACATATTATTTAATTTGGGCAGCATAATGATGAATTTTAGGCTATATGTTAGAGGGAATAACATGCCTGCCTTGGACTGTGTTGAGAGAACACAGTGGTGTTCTCAGAGGCTGCATGAGTAGTGAATAGGAACATCTGGTGTAAGTGAGATTGCAAAAGTGAGAGCTAACCAGTTAACTTCAATGTACACAAGAGACTTTTATTATGTGTTGCATTGCTCTTTATTACCCATTACCACCTTTTTTGCTTGAACCTAATATTTTACTGGGGTGTGCATTCCCTCTGGCTCTGTTTTGTAACTGCCAAAAACATTTCTGGTATGTGAAAACTTTTCCAAAGGAAGTATCATCATTTTTCATTTTACTATTTTGACGGAGTGTTGCAGGGCCTACTGGCATCCTCCTTTTCTCCCCTTCAGAGGTTCTGCATCACACCCATACTCCTCCGCAGCGAGAAGACTAGCTGCAGAGTCTGTCAACACCACAATTAGGAACCAGACGGGGTCACTCAAGAGCAATTCAAAACATGCCCCCCTCCATCCCAGGCTTGGGGGAGCAAGGGAATTTGAGATTAATCATCTTGTGGTTGGATCCTCAGAACAGCAGTATATGGTTGACCCCTCATGCAACTTTCATTACAAATCTGTGAACTGTATATGTCGCTCTGTCTTCACGAAAGATTTAACTCACTGTGAATCACGAGTTTGCTTGTTAATATGTTTGCATTCAGAAACTAACCTCCTCAGTTGTACCATTATTGTATGGGACCACAAATTAGCTCTGAGGTACAGGGTAGCTTTTGGGGGTTTTTGCTAACTTGAGGTGTCTGTAATGGAAATGCACAGCCACAACCCTTTGATGGGAGATGGTATGCCAATCTCTTCCCACAAGCCTCCAGGGCACCCAGTTCTGTGTTCTATCTTGCCATCTGTGAGGGGTGTCCACCCCACACTCACCCTGAAGGGGTTAATGGAGGCCAGGATGGGCTAATTAACTTACTCGGTTGAAAGGAAAACCTTCATTAGAAGAAGCTCACCTGGGCACAAGTCTATATAAGCCAGGAAGCTGGCAACAGAAGGGGCTGCTGGGAAAGGGGGCAGTCACTCCCTGGGAAGAGGGAGGAGTGTTTGGAGACTCCAGAGACATGTAGCCTGCAGTTGCTCCCTAGGAGGAGGGAGCAGTGAAACTGGCAGACCCAGATGAGGAAGGAAGGAGAGCCAGAAGGTTAGGAAAGGGCTCAGGGAAATGCATCAAGGTATGGTGCAACAGACCTTGACTGCTGTCTAGAGCATCCCTCAGCTAGAACCTGGAGTAGAGGGAGTGCCTGGGTTCCCCAACCAGCCACTGCTGAAGTGGCAATGGCAGGGCAGTGCATAGGAAGACTGCCTGAGCCTGACTGGGTGAAGAGATTCCCTTTGCCCTGGAAGGGGAAACCACAATAGTGACCTATCCAGAGGACTAAGTCACAAAGAGGTCGCAGAACCTCCTGGAGTGAGAGAGTGGCAGCAGACAAAGAAACAGAGGTGGAGGGATGGCTTGCAACCACGGGGAGAGGCGCTGACCTGGTGAGCTATTCCTCAGAAAGGCCAGGAGGCGGCATCACACCTGCAGTGAGTAGAGCACCCCGTCACATCATCTATCTGTGCTCTGTCTCCTGACTGGAAGTCACCTTCCTTCATGTGCCTCTGCTCATCTTCCTCAGTCCCACATTGCGTTCAGTAACCTGAGCTTCAATAATTTCTGGTCTCTAATACAGCAGTAAGAAGAATGCCTGGTATTAAGCTCATGTATCAGCATGCAGCCAGAGGCTGACACCAAAGCCCTGGTTGACCTTTGAGCTAACATGAGCAAAACCCATGACTTTGGGATCCAGAAGAGGAATTTTCAGCAGAAGGACAATATAGCTCAGAAACTGGTTTATCATAGGATTGACCAGACTGGGTAGCAATGCAAGGAGAAGATAAAGGGGTTCAAGGTAAGCAGCTGGAGGGCCAAGGGAAACCATTCCAAGTCTGGCATACCCCAATGAGCTGCCCATTTTACAAGAAGCTGGACTCCATGCTGAGCAGTGCCCTGAGCAAAGAGCCCCATTTCAGCCTGCACTCATCTATGAAGTGAAGATGGGTGCAGGTCCACAACATGGATGTCTTCAAGGACATATGCTATGTAAGGTCTGGGAAAATCCCTGCTACCATTTCATCTGTAAGGTCAGAATAGTACCTCTCTCTACAGCTATTTCTGAATTCCTCACAATTTTCTTTTACTATACTGACTTTGGAATTTTCCTGCTTTGTTTGTTTGAGAGGGATAAGAATGAAGAGAGTTAGTTCCCTGGTATGTTTTGGAAATCTGTCCTCTTATTTCTCAGAAAAAGTTCATGTGACATTTTATCTCACTTCCTCTACCAACTGAATATTTTGCGACGTATTCTACAATCTTTACTTACGTTGAGTAGTTCTCACTCATTAAAAAGCCTCATCAATGTCAAGGTTTCAGAGTCTGGCCATATATTAGTGCATTAACACATTAAATAAAGAATACAGAATTTGGAGATGCGCAGTACAAGGGCATGTACTGGATGATATGAGAGTGTGTGTGTGTGTGTGTGTGTGTGTGTGTGTGAGATGGATTAGTGTCACCACATAATCATATAATCTTACCTCTCAACTCCTTTGCCAGAGTTTCAGGAATGGAATCCCAGAAGATCCACAAAGAATCACCAGAATTTGGGATGCCTTATTTGCATATACAAATATGCAAATTACATTTGAAGTTGTTGTTGTTTCCCTTAATGAGGAATTAGATAGCAACATGGATATTTTATGTGTGGTCCATGACTTTCAAAATAGACAAATTCAACTGGATTTGATGAGTTTCTGATGCCCTGCTGTTTTCATTTTTCTGATATCATAATTTCATCAGCAACAGTAGCTGGCAAAATTAAATTAATTTAAAAGAAATGAAACATTTAGACTGAGCCTGACACTTTCAGGATTCCAGGACATTGCGTTCCCAGATCAATATGTTGATTTAGTAACATAACTTATACTTAGGCAGGCCATGTTACCCTCTACATCCATCCATCTTTCTGACTAGCATTTGCATTAAAGCTGTGCAAAATCCTTTTCCATGTGGTTTAAAACAGATCTAAGAATTTTCCCCATTAGAAACAGATCATGTGGATTTAAAAACCCTGAAGTTAAAAAAAAGTGGATTGAAAAAACTTGTTTTTTTGTATGAGAGTCTCCTTTCAAGCTCTTAGACAGGGTTTGCTCCATATTGTGCATAGTTTCTTACAGTTTTGCAAGCATTCAAGCACATTTTTGCATGTCAACACAGGTTTTTAGAAGGAATTGCTATACTAGGCTACTGCCTGCGAAAAACAGACACACACATAAATGGCAGGCCTGTCTAGGTATAGCTAGACTACAGATTTTGCTCCTCTTTGAATTGCCAATTAAATTCAGTTAGCTAACACCTTGGCAAATGCTAATTTAGACACTCCATATGCATTTATTCCAGGACACTGTAGGAATGCATGGCCATCCCTCCCCGCCCGTCTTGGAGGGAGGCCACGCCCCCTCACTCTTGGGTCCCTCGCAAGGCAACGGTTATTGGGGAATTAGCACTTTCTAAGTCTCTGGCCCTCTAGGCAGGGTCGAGCAGAAAGTAGTCCAGGGCTCTGGCTCTAGGTCAGGCAGAGCGACAAACAAAGACTCTAACATCCTGGCTCTGGCAGACCAAAAGAGGTCTGCATTTGTCTAAGGGGTAGGCTGGCACCCAAGGGATGGGGTTGGTAGCAGAGGGTAGGGAAACCCGGGCCCACCCTACTCCACTGGGTCCCAGCCCAGGGCCCTAGCAGCGGCGGAGGGTTCTGCCACTGGGTCAGCAGGGATCCAGCTGAAATATGATGACCTGGATTCAGGCAATAATACAACCAGACTACAGTCTGGTATCCTTGGGCTGCTTCCTACACTCCCCTCATGGTGTACCTCTGTCTCCCCAGGGTACATGGCTAATGGCAGTCCCAGCAATTCCTCGGTATCTTTGGTGGCAGGCAGCTCTGGCAAGTTCCTCTTCAGGCTCCAGCCCCAGCAGCAGGCAGGCAGTGTCTGTCTCCCAACTGAGCTACAGGGCCTGCCTTTTATACTTCCTGTCCTGCCCTTTTGCTTCCGGCGGGATGGGCATGATGTCCTGGCTCTGCCCACCAAGGGGTTGGCAGGGGTTCCTCCCCATCAGTCGCAGAGGGAAGCCACGCCCCATTGCTACAGATACAAATATTAGTGCGTTAGCCCTGTACCTGAGGGCTCAGTTTAGAGTAACAGAAGCAAAGCGTAGTAAAAATATCTTTTTGTCAATAAATTAACAGATGTAGCTCTGAACATACACAGAACACAGATCTGATGAGTAAGAAGGTGCCATTTTTAATAGTCATTTTTCAGATTAGAAAGTGTACTTTAAAAAAAATTCAAGCAGACTAAGTGCAGATACTCTCTCTCTTACTTCTGTTCAAGTCAGTGGTAAATTTTGCAATTGACTTCAATGGAACAAGGATCATGCTCACACTTCTTACATTTTCCTATATTAAAAATAAACAGGTACTTATTGTCTTTGGATCATTTTGACTTCTAATGCATTATGAGAAAGAAAAACAAGATGGGTGAGGTAATATATTCTATTGGACCAACTTCTGTTGGTGGAAGGTACAAGCTTTCAAGCTACACAGAGTTCTTCTTTATTATGTTATTTCCTGTTTGATGGCTATGGGCTGGCCCTGCTGACCTTACCCATATGAACAGTCACAGTGAAATCAGTGTGACCACTTGTGTCAGTAAGGCTGAGAGTAATTTCCGGACCAAGCTTTATATTACTGCAAAAGTCTGAAATATTTTGGAAAAATGAAACAATTGCTTCTACCCTCTCTCATTAGATCTCTTACATATACTTATACAGATATAAGACACACACTTACAGATGTGTAAACTCTCACATACAGAGCTGACAGTTGTCATCTCATGAAGTTTTTAAAATATTTTGCTTTTAAGTGATATTTATGTCAAAGTGCATTATAAATGGAAAAGATCTCATTTAAAAACAGTGAATCATCCTGTAGAACCTTTTCTTAATAACAGAGAAGGAATTAACTTACTCATTTATATCAGGCAGGGTTGCCTGCCTCATAATCCAACAACATTTATTTTAACATGTTCATCCAATTTTGCTTATTTCCTAGTAAGTTTCTGAATTTCTCAATACCATACTATCAACCTATAGGGACACCTGCTGGGCTGTCACTTTAAAAACAATGCAACAGGAGTTCGGTTTCTATACATGGAATAGCATAGAATTTGGTTTTATATAGTGCCTTTCATACTCCAACTATCCAAAAACAATTCTGAAGCCACTGAAAATGCAGCATCCATTATATGCGCAGTAACAGCTCACACACAACCCTGAATATTACAACCCTTTACATTGAGAGGGTAAATTGGCCAGGGTATCGGAACTAGATAGTTCACTAAACAAAGAGGCAAAGTTTTTACTGTTCTACACACAGCACTTATTTTAGTTACGTGTTTTCAAGGTTATAGTGTTCCTTTTAGCCTACTAGTTGCCAAGTGGCATAGAGGGTGTAATATAAAGTATGTTGTCATATGCTGTGATCTTTTATTTTCTAAACACAACCCAAACTGTTGTACCACAACCAAATAGCACCTCCTGAGGAAGTTCCTATGCCACATCTACTTACTGAAGTATATTAACAGTCAAAGCCATTTAAAGGTATGTGGTTAATTGGGACAGCTGGCTTAATAGACAGTATTGGGTGAACCGGATCTCTCTCCCAAACTATTAATGGTGCAGTTTTGTTTTGTTGGTTTAATAGGGCACTTATGAACAAAGTCATATATGCAGGTTTGGACTGGTGATCTATTTCCCCATATCATTTGCAATTAGGTAAGTGATATGGCACATGATTTGAATCACATGTCAATAAATTATAGTAAGTTTCAATTGACTAATAGAGACAATATTCTTTAGGCATCAGAGCCTGACTGCTTTCTTGTCTCCAATTGCTAATCAAAGGAGCACCTCCAAAAGCCAAACTGGTTATATTAGAATAGAAATGAACAGATATACAGAACTTAAACACCCTACAGGCCATTGTTTTGATCAGTTTGTTTAATTTCCATAAATTAAAGCCCTTCAGTTCCTCCTAAAACCTTTCCCACCTCCTGCATCTTTCAGCCTCTCTGCTCAGGTTCTTGCCAACATTCTCCCTGACCATTCTACCACTTTGGAGTATGTAGATCACAATCTCTTTCTTGACACTAGTCCTCCTTTGACTTTCACAAAATTGTGTTCTCCCAGTTCAGAGAATCATAGAATATCAGGGTTGGAAGAGACCTCAGGAGGTCATCTAGTCCAACCCCCTGCTCAAAGCAGGACCAATCCCCAACTAAATCATCCCAGCCAGGGCTTTGTCAAGCCTGACCTTGAAAACCTCCAAGGAAGAAGATTCCACCACCTCCCAAAGTGACCCATTTCAGTGCTTCACCACTCTCCTAGTGAAAAAGTTTTTCCTAACATCCAACCTAAACCTCCCCCACTGCAACTTGAGACCATTACTCCTCGTTCTGTCATCTGCTACCACTGAGAACAGTCTAGATCCATCCTCTTTGGAACCCCCTTTCAGGTAGCTGAAAGCAGCTATCAAATCCTCCCTCATTCTTCTCTTCTGCAGACTAAACAATCCCAGTTCCCTCAGCTTCTCCTCATAAGTCATGTGTTCCAGTCCCCTAATCATTTTTGTTGCCCTCTGCTGGACTCTTTCCAATTTTTCCACGTCCTTCTTGTAGTGCGGGGCCCAAAACTGGAGCCAGTACTCCAGATGAGGCCTCACCAATGTCGAATAGAGGGGAATGATGATGTTCCTCGATCTGCTGGCAATGCCCCTACTAATACAGCCCAAAATACCATTAGCCTTCTTGGCAACAAGGGCCCACTGTTGACTCATACCCAGCTTCTCATCCACTGTAACTCCTAGGTCCTTTTCTGCAGAACTGCTGCCTAGCCATTCGGTCCCTAGTCTGTAGCGGTGCATGGGATTCTTCCGTCGTAAGTGCAGGACTCTGCACTTGTCCTTGTTGAACCTCATCAGATTTCTTTTGGCCCAATCCTCTAATTTGTCTAGGTCCCTCTGTATCCTATCCCTACCCTCCAGCGTATCTACCACTCCTCCCAGTTTAGTGTCATCTGCAACTTGCTGAGGGTGCAATCCACACCATCCTCCAGATCATTTATGAAGATATTGAACAAAACCGGCCCCAGGACTGACCCTTGGGGCACTCCACTTGATACTGGCTGCCAACTAGACCTGGAGCCATTGATCACTACCCGTTGAGCCCGACAATCTAGCCAGCTTTCTATCCACCTTACAGTTCATTCATCCAGCCCATTCTTCTGTAACTTGTTGGCAAGAATACTGTGGGAGACCGTATCAAAAGCTTTGCTAAAGTCAAGGAATAACACAGCCACTGCTTTCCCCTCATCCACAGAGCCAGTTATCTCGTTATAGAAGGCAATTAGGTTAGTCAGGCATGACTTGCCCTTGGTGAATCCATGCTGACTGTTCCTGATCACTTTCCTCTCCTTTAAGTGCTTCAGAATTGGTTCCTTGAGGATCTGCTCCATGATTTTTCCAGGGACTGAGGTGAGGCTGACTGGCCTGTAGTTCCCTGGATTCTCCTTCTTCCCTTTTTTAAAGATGGGCACTACATTAGCCTTTTTCCAGTCATCCGGGACCTCCCCTGATCACCATGAGTTTTCACAGGTCATGGCCAATGGCTCTGCAATCACATCCGCCAACTCCTTTAGCACCCTTGGATGCAACACGTCCGGCCCCATGGACTTGAGCTCGTCCAGCTTTTCTCTCCTGTTGCTGCTCCATTAGCCTCTCTTTTGATGAATTCTCTTCCTCGCCTCTCCCATTTTCTCTGGAGATGTGTAAGAGCTCTCTCCCTAGGTGGTCTCCTCTTTTCTCACTAACTCTGAGACCTTAACTGCTCACAAAGCTTCCGCTGTCATCTCTGTATCCTGACATGTCTCCTTCCAGCCAATGCCACATCTTAGCCCGTTTATCTGGATGTCTCACTATTAACTCAAATTTAGAATGGCCAAAATTGCATTTCTTATCTTTCCTCTAGAACCCTTCCCCCCACTACTTCCCGTACCAGTCTCTGTTGCTGTTGAACACACCACCCTCATCCTAGTCACTCAAACCTATAATGCGATCACCTTCAAATTTCTCCCTCTCCCTTGCCTTAGATATCTAGGTGGTATCCAAACCTTGACTGACACTTCTTCCGACACAATATTTCTCAGATTCAATGTTTTTCTCTCTGTTTATGCTCTAAAACTTTCATCAAGGGGCCCATGATCTGTCTTGATTTCCTCCCCAGATAATATGTTTTTACCATTTTTCCTCTTTAAAAAAAAAAAAAAAGACATTAAATTAAAAAAAAAAAGATCTGTATTAAGGTTGCAAAGTCAAGCACTCAAAAGTTAGGAATCATAAGGTTTACGATTGTCCATGCAACTTCAATTCTGCTCTTTTGCATATATGCATTATTATATAGTCTTTAATTACACAATCACATACTATTCTTTTCACAGAATCCCTGCCTCATATGCTGTACAGAAAAGATACACAAGGGGGCATAATTAAGGTTACATGGGCTACCATAAATTTGGCATTGCCTGTATTTTGAGTGCTTGACTTTGCAACTTTAATATAATTTTAACTTAATTTTTATATATAAATTTATTTTATCTTATGAGTTAGCTGCTAATTTATATGAATGAGAGGGGTGGTATGTTGAGAGGGACAGGTATAAGGACACAAACTGCTGGGGATTGCTATGTGGTGAAAGGTGAAGGGAAGATGGGGAGAGGGAAATCTAGTATGTGTAAACTAAAAACAAACCACTAACAAGCGTGTAACTGATGAGCCGCATGCCTATCATCATTTTGATCACTTTACTTGCATGTTGTATTCCCTTAGCAGCTCCTTTTGTCTTCCAGATTAAAACTTTAGGCAGATAGGTCTGAAATAGTCACCATGATTTTTATATTGTAAGTTCTTTGGGGCAGGAACTGTCTCATTTGGTGTTCAGTAGAGTGCCAAGCACATAATCAGTACTTAATTAAATAATATTGATTACAGTAAAAATATTTTCTGATAACCCCATAAAATGATATGGTCTACAGGCAGTTATGCTTTTCATCTAAAAATTGACAAATCTGTTTGTGGCATTACTGGGCCAGTCACTCAGGTATATTTCCAAAATGTCAGTACAAAGTCACACTCACTGTAGCTACTAATGTACCAGAGATTAATTTGGCCAATTGGAAAAATTGATTACAAATGAAAAATACTTTCAAAATACTCTTCAGCACTATGTAAATTATTCTTCAAAGTAATCTCATGAAAATAGCATTGTTACTGTGATCCTTGGATTCCTGTATTCAATATAATAAATATAAACCAACGTAGTTAGGCCCATTGAAGTCAATGGGGATCTTTCCATTTAGTTCAGTGGGATTTGGATCAGACCTTGAATTAACATCTCTTGGTATCTTAGAACAGCATCAAAAAAGATTCACATTTAGCTGATTGGGAAGACTTCTAGAAGATAAAATAGGTTGGATTGTATTCCCTGAAGGAGATCATTCACACCTACCATTCTGTACACACTTGTCTCAGAATGACCTGAACCACGGGGAAGACTCAATGTCCAATAGAGCTGTAGAGATCAAGATTTGGCCAAACTAAAAAAGTGGCTGCTTATACAAAATGGATTCTATGAGCACCCAAAATGATGCTCACTCTCCTCAGAAGATTCTACAGGAGGCAGCTGACTGAAGCATTCAGGATTGGGGAGAACCAAAGAATTTGTGAAACAAACTGTGTCAAACATAAACCACAAAATGAATGCATCATGTTAATTTCACATTGCCCCTACTTTGGGCTAATTAGCACAGATTACATCTTGCACTTGTCAGCCTTAACAGTTTGTACACCATGTATTGCATTAAGATTATTTTGGAGACACTTACACAAAGTGAAAATAGTGTGAAAATATTTTTATTTCAATTAGTGGTAGTTTTACAGTCATTAAGAGATTTCTTTAATAGGCTTAGACTCCCATGGCCTGCACAGCTGCATGAGGTCTGGTTTTATTTAAAGTTAAAAAACACAATGGAAGGGAGATATTAGGTTGATTGATTTTACCTAATTACCCTCTTCTCCCCATTGTAAAACACCAAACCAGTCTAACTTTATCCATCAGAGGCAACTGTCTGATTACAAAGAAAATCCCCAATACTTACAGATTCAAAAGCCCACTAGATTTATTTCTGATGAACCAGGAGGCTCCTTTAACAAGGATTCAGAGGTGCTCACCAGGATTAGACAATACTGACAGCTATCAAAGGTCCAAATTCGAATACTTTGACTTACACAGAGTAGAAACTTCCTGCACAAGTAGTCCTATTACTTTCATGGGGACTGTATGATGGGTAAGGTACTCCTCAGTCGGTCAGATTTATCCTTAACCACCCTGAATAGTATTTTACCACTCAAATAATCCTATTGATTTCAATGGGACTGACTGAGAATTAAATGCTACTGAAGGTGAGAAAGGGTATTCAGTCCACCCCACTGTGAGTAAGGATGGCTGAATTTGGCCCTAAGCAGGCAAAGAAAGGAAACACAGTATCTACTGGGCTGTGATGAAGCCATGAGGTAGGATAAAGGATGGGATTTTTGAAGTGCCTACAACAGGTAGGAGCTCAACTCTAATTGACTTTGAATGGGAGTCGGGTGGTTTAGGGCGTTTTGAACTTCCCACCCTATATGCAGATGGGAAGGAGCACATCAAAATTATCTTGCACCAGTGGCAGAACTAACACTGGCACACAGCACCAGGCAAGGCAGCTGACATTTGTTTTGTAATGGTGACAGAAGAAAGCATAAAAATGGGATTTCCTCCCTACCTTATTTATTTCCAAGCTACCTTAAAACCATTGTGCACAGGAAACATGCATCCGATGAATTGAGCTGTAGCTCACGAAAGCTTATGCTCAAATAAATTGGTTAGTCTCTAAGGTGCCACAAGTCCTCCTTTTCTTTTTGCGAATACAGACTAACACGGCTGCTACTCTGAAACATGTTCCAAAGTGTCTGCCAGTCCTAAGCAAATACTGTCAGGCCTGAAATAAGAGATATTTTGCTGAAATATTAAAAGTCAAACAGGACTTGGAATGTAACTATAACGTTTCAGCTGCTCACAAGCAAGAAAAGAAGATTAAATAGTTTAATGAGTTCAGCAAAATCATGAAGTGGAGCAGGACATAAAGGGTATGTCTACACTGCAGTTAGACACCGGTGGCTGACCTGCGTCAGCTAATTTGGGCTCGGAGGCCTTTGTGTAGATGTTAGGACTGAGGCTGGAGCCCAGGCTCTGGGACCCCACAAGGCACTGTATACGCATATATTAGAGAGTCCCTGCACCTATCATCTAGTGCATGTGATTTCACCATCACCCAGAGTCTAAGCAAAGGCACTTGGATCTTCCTTTCACTCCTTGCTTCTCTGTTCCTTCAAATAAACTGCTAACACATGACCCTCTTCATTTTCTTTAGGTAGGAGGGTAAATAGTACAAACTGATCCAAGATCAGAGTGTTTTTTTCTCCCACAGGTCAGTACCTCTGCCTCAGGATTTCTTCTGTAATTTGCCTTCTCCACTGTCTGAAGTCTCTCCTGTTCTATTCTTAGGTTTCTTAAACTGGGAGCTGATATTCTCTGTTGCCATCATAAAGATCTGTAGTCAATTTTTTCTTAATTGCAAAGTGGCCACTAACATACTATCTTGTCACAGCAGTTCTAATATTGACAAGATGGGACATGGGTGGAATAATGGGTAGCTGCATGGTTTTAAAATGCCTGTACCCTTTGTGTGAAATGGCTGTTACATCTTCTGAAAAGAGACTGGGCCTCTAGGGCACTCCTCTCTATCTTTTTTCTCCATGATCGCAACTCTTGTATGGGGGATAGCTGGTATAAACTGATTTATACCAGTTGAAGTGCTGGCCTCAAATTCTTAAAAATACATACTATCTGCAAAACATATATTCATTCTCTAGAATCTTGTGTGTGCCAGCTTGAACGTCTTCTGGGGCCATATGTTCCTGTTACCACTGTGACTTGTTCTTTATGGAGTCAAACAATCTCCAATCTGTCCATGGGGAATTAGCACGTATCAAGTCCCATTAAAGTTAATGGGAGTTCCTACATAAATCCCCTGTACACAGAGTGGAAAATGGGCCCCTCTGTTTCAGAGGAAGTTGCTGGATTTGTCGTCTGTTGTGGGATTTAGATGAGATATTTTCCCCGTTACTGACATATGTTTACCCCTTTAAAATTAGTAGACCTTTTCTTTTTCATATTCCTTTCTAATTGGTTTAAGTGACCTCAGCTGGTTTATATTTTTCAGTTTCTCATCCGCAACTGCTTAGTTTTTTCAATATATGTTCTACTCTGCACCCTGCTAATGCCCTCAATTAGCTCCTTTTATACTGCATTACGTTGGGCTGGATTTGACACTTTTACTCACAGTAAATAATACTTTAATCTGTAATCAGTGCCACTGAAATTAGTGCTCAACATGATCAAGGATATGAGAATCTGGCCCAATGTTAATAAGAAACTTTGGGAACTCCTTTTTTAAATTTGTATAAAACTCACTTTTTCTTCCAAATTCATAAACTCCACGGAATTATATCCTGCTCAGCATGGTCACTTTCTGGAGAGCGATACCCTATAAACGACATCTTACATTTTCATTTGTTTCCAATCTATCCACCATATGTTTTCCTTGGGTAAAAGAAATAAAATACCAGTATAAAGCTGCTTCCTCTCGAACCTAGTCTGAAGCACATTTATAAATGAATCTTCTTTCATGAATGTTTTGTCTCAATAAACCAACAATTCCAAAGAATGCTGTAATTAAAATATCTTCAAGGAAAGTGGTTGTCATGGTACTGTTAAGTATCCTGAGGCGTATCATAGGTTAATAGAATAAAGAAATCTTAAGTGTGTTGTCCTTTGACCATATTTGGACTTGTAAAGAAATACATATGTTCATTTACAGGTGGGTAACTCATCATAGATAGAATACAGATATATAAGAGTATGTTTCTTCAAAGAGATTATTTTTATAACATTTTCAAACTATATAAAACAACAATGGCCAACTAATGTTTAGGCACTGAATTTCAAGGAGTGTATTATTTGCTCTGACAGCACCTTTCATTTACAAATCTTAAAGAACTTTGGAAGCATTAATTAAAAAACCTTTAAAAATCCTTATGGGATAGGTAAGTATCATCATCCCCATTTTACAAATGGGTAAACTGAGGATCAGACTAGTTGAATGACTCGCCCAACTAAATACAGCATTTCAGTGGCAAAATGAGAGCTAAAAGCTATGAGTCCTGACTCACAAGTCCCCTATTCTAGGTCCTGATCCAGAGCCCACTGAAGTTAACAAAAAGATTAAATAGTTTTTGACTCAGGCCCTTTTCTCAAGACTACTTGAAACAATAACCTTTACTGTTGTCTTCCTACATGCTTTGACAGAAACCCTCTTCTCTATTTGAGATACTATGCAAGATATAGGACCCTGGTCAGATTGAATCAGTGGCTCATAATCATTAGGTGAGGAATGTTGGAAGTTCACATTTGACATAGAATTCTTGAATGTTCTTCCTGTCCCTACTCCTCCTGCCAGAGCAGTAAGTTATGTATCTTATTTATTTGTAAGAAGCAAAGAATATACCTTCTACCGTACATACAGGCTGCATATTGGATCTACTGCAGCTTTTTACAGATCACCAGGAATAAATAGAAAGCAAATTCATGGTGGCCCTCTACTGAGAAAATTACCTACTTGTTCTTCTCCTTTTCCTACCCTTTTATGCCTCTACCAAATGCTGAACAGTCCCAGGAAATGACAACAGAACATCCCATCTGCCCTTAATAGCAGCAATATGGTAGAATCTAGCGTACTGAATCAGAATGGTGATCCCTCTAGTCCAGTATCCTGTCTCTGACAGTTGCCAGCACCAGATGCTTCAGAGGTGCAAGAAACCCCATAGTGGCCAATTATGGAACACCCGGCCCATAATGTAAATTTTGTCCTAGCGCCTGTGAGATAGTGGTTGTTTTATGCCCTGAAGCATGAGAGTTTATATCCTTTCTACATTTTTATCCTAACAGCGGATGCTCTTATTACCCTCAAATGTCTCATCCTTTTTTGAATCCTAAGATCTTAGCCTCAATTGTATTCTGTAGCAATGAGTTCCGCAGGTTAGCTATGCATTATGTACAGAAGGATTTCCCTTTAGCAGTTTTAAAAGTCACCTTTCCCTTGTATCTATATTATGACAGAGAGTAAATAGGAGTGCCCAATTTAGCTTGTCTATCTCATTTATTATTTTGTATACCTCTGTCATGTCTACTGTCATCTTCTCTCTGAACTAAAATAGTCCCAAATAGTCTTTTCAATCTTTCCTTATATAGAAGTCTCTCTATGCCTCTAATCATTGTGGCCTATTTCTGCTATACCTTTTTCAGACAGGGTGACCAGAATGGAACACAGTGAACTAGATCCTCATTGACTTTAAAGGAAGTTTTCCTATTTACGGCAGCAGTATTCCGGGTGAGGGCATACCATTAATTTATGTAAATGCATGACAATATTATTAGTGTTATTTTATATTCCCCTCTTTATATATTTTGTTTGAGGGTTTGAAGGTTGCTGCATATTGAGCAGTGGTTTTCACTGAGCCATCCACAATGGTACCTACTTCTTTTTCCTGAGTGGTTACGGTTAACTTAGAACTCAGTAAAATATATGAGCAGCTCAGATCATTTCTTCCAATCTTTATTATCTTGGACTTGCCTTCACCGAATTTAACCTGCCACTGTGCTGCACATTCACTTAGCTTTGTTGGGTCCCTTTGAAGTTCGTCAGTGTTTTTTAGTGTTGACTAAGCTAAACAACGTTGTGTCATCTGCAAATTTTGCCACTTCCTTGTTTCCTCCCTTTTCCATACCTTTAAAAAATATATTACATGAGACATGTCTTAGTACAGATCTTAGGGACAATCTGAGTTAACCTTTTGCCATATTCCTGCTCGTTGTTTTCTATCTCTTAGCTAGTTTCTGATCGATGCTAGTACTTTGAGTCTCTCCCCATGCTATACAGTTTCCTTAATAACCTCTTGTGGGGGAATGTGCCAAAAGCTTTTTGAAGTCTGGTAAAGTATGTCAGCTGGTTTTCCATGATCTATTCTTTTGCTGAAAGGCTTAAAGAATTCTAGTAGATTAGACAGACATGATTTTCCTTTACAGAAGCAAGGCTGCTTTGTCCTAATCATATCATTCATCTAGGTGTTTGGTTGAAATGATAATTGGAAACAGATTTATCAATCTTCCTGGTACTGAAGTAAAGCTTACTGCTCTGTAATTCCCAGAATAACCTTAAGCATCTTTTAAAAAGACAGGCAAGTACTGCCACTCTCTAGTCCTCTCATATAGCTGTTTTTAATGAGAGATCACATATTTTTGTTAGCAGCCCAGCTTCTTCATTCTTCAGAACTCTGATGTTAAAACCATTCAGGCCTGGTGATTTGTTTGTTAATTTGTTCCATCACTTTCTCTTTTGACACCTCTAACAATACCTCATCTTTACTATCTGAAAATAATGGGTGTCTCTACAACATTCTCTTTGGTAAAGATTGATGCCAAACAAAAATTTTAGCCTCTCTGTAATATAGATAATAGTTGTGTGATAGTGTGTGTGTGTGTAAGTAAAAAAATAATATGGCCTCAATCCTGGAACTTCTTGCAGGGTGGAGGCTGCTGCACCCACTTGGATCCCCCTTGAAGGATTGGGGCCTATGTGATAATCCTCTAAAATGAACAACAAAAAAATCAAAATAAAAAAGGCAAAGCAGGGTGGGGATGGGGGGAATTACCCGGGGACTACCTTTGGGAAGCTCAGACAGACCTACAATTCACAAATCCTGTGATAGTATTTATTGTATAAGAAAAATCTAGACTGAAGCTACTTTAACAACAAAAGATGGAAAACAATGGGGAAAAGGTAACAGGTAAAATTTTCAAATGCACCTAAGTGACTTAGAAGTCAAAGTTCATTGCAAGTCAGTGAGAACTTTTGTTTCAGGATTTGTAAGTACAGGTTGAGGTCACTCCATGTTAGCCTCAGACACATGAACTGAGAGCATCCAGGACCTTAACAGCCAGATGTTTTCTTTAAAACATGAACACTTTGATTTTATAGAACTAGAAGGCAGCATGAAAGAGTTGCTGGTGTGTTTTGTGCTAGCCCAATCCTAGCTCTGACCGTGGTAGCGGAATAAGACTGTCCAGTAGGGGTTTGGTCCTGCAAAGTGCTGAACACGCTGGCTCTGATCCAGCAAAGCATGTAAGAATACGCTCAACTCCGAGCAGCTGGATTGATTTCAGTGGGACTTTTACAGCATTCAAAGTCAAGCATGTGCATAAATTCTTTGCTGTATTGGGACTTATAGCAGGTTAATTTTTAAGGCCCACGATTTGGGGCCAATGTTCTCCATCTACACAGATTTTATCATGTTAACCTTGGTTATTTCAGTCTTCAGGTTCTTAAAACAACCATAAGGTACATCCTACTGAGGAAAGTAGAAAGGAGCATAAACTCCTGCAAGTCAAGTATAAAAATATAATTAGGCAGGCCAAAAAAGAAATTGAAAAGCAACTAGCAAAAGACTAACACCAAAATATGTTTTAAATACATCTGAAGCAGGAAGTCTGCCAAACAATCCGTTGGGCCACTGGAAGTTCAAGGTGCTAAAGGAGCATTCCAGGAAGAAAAGCAATTGTGGAAAAGTTAAATGAATTCTGTGCATCAGCCTTCACTGCAGAGGATGTGAGGGAGATTCCTACATCTGAGCCATTCTTTTTAGGTGACAAATGTAAGTAACTGGACCAGATTGAGGAGTGAGTAGGAGGTGGTTTTGGAACAAATTGAGAAATTAAACAATAATAAGTCACCAGAACCCAAGAGTTCTAAAGGAAATCAAATATGAAAATGCAGAACTACCAACTGTGGTATGTAACCTATCACTTAAGTCAGCGTCTGTACCAGATGACTGAAGGATAGCTAATGTAAGGCCAATTTTTTAAAACAGTCTCCAGAGGCAATCCTGGCAATTACAGGCCAGTAAGCCTAACTTTGGTATCAGGCAAATTGATTGAAACTATAGTAAAGAACAGAATTATTGGAGATATAGATGAACACAATTTGTTGGGGAACAGGCAAACCAGCTTTTGTAAAGGAAAAATCATGCTTCAACAATTAGCATTCTAATCAACCACCATGTGGACAAGGGAGATCCAGTGTCCCTAGGCCTCTGAATGCCAGATGCTGGGACTGGACAACAGGGAATGGATCACTTGGTCGCCCTGTTCATTCCCTTTGAAGCATCTGGCATTGGCCACTGTCAGAAGACAGGATACTAGGCTAAATGGACCATAGGTCTGACCCATTGTAGCCATTCTTATGCTGAACTTAAAGTTTTAAAACAAAGCTTATTTTGAGTTATCCAGGTGCAAAAAACCCCAACAACCCTACCCTCAATAACTGGTTATAAAGCACTTTCCAAAGGTATCAATTCTGGATCAATACCAAGCACCAGAAGTTTCACCAAAAACAGCCATATTATGAGAAAATCAGAAGCAACTGAAAATATGAAGGTAGAAGGATCATGCTTTCTCAGCCGTGACTGTAGTGGTGCTGCCATGACTCCATAACAATTTGTTACAGATGATGTCACCATAGAACCCAAAATATTTTAAGGAATTTCAGTTATATGTATTGCAGCAGATCTTGGAAAGTACTCAGATTTACTAGCTTTTAGGAGACGAGAGAAAAAGTGTGCAGCTGATGACACAAACAGTATGAAAGGCAGTAAGTGATGTAAAATGTTAAATTAGAATGATCAGTTTTTTATGTTTTTTGTTGCTATCCATGAGTTATTTTAAAAAGCCTTAATTATATAAAACCTTCTCAATCTACAGTATAAGGGAATATTATTTTACTTATGAGTTCTGGGGATAGTTACAAACAACTCAGACTTTGCTCTCATGGTTTATATTGTAACCAGAAAAAAAATCTTACACTTGGGTATAGTTTATTTTCTCTATATTATATGTTGTATGTTATGGATGTGTTTTCTGGACTGTGCATATGATCAATAATTTAAAGGCTCACTATATAGAGAAACGCTGAAGTTGTTATGGGAGTCCAATAAAGAAATGAAGAAGCTACAGCTAATACTTATATCTACAATCAATTGTTCTGATAGGTATTCAATTACTTTGGACTAAGGCAAAAAAAGAGATATGCCTTATGAGGGAAATCGCTGCTACAGCTGACAGCCAGAACTCATTGGGACTGAGATTTCATATGATTATTTGTTATCCATGGTGAAGTACTTGTGCTACATGGTATATATGACTATGAAGTTTAATGTTACATATGTTATGGTACAAATAAAACATGTTTCTGGGTCATCATAATTGGACTAAGTTGTTAACTCTGGCGGTTTAATAACTTTTTTTTCAGACGTAGGTGAAAAGGGACTGGATGGTTTGGTGGACTGGTAATGAGTTAAAGGGGCCTTTCATAGCTAGGTTACTACTTTGAATTCAGGCAGTGGGTAAAATTTTCAGATGCACCTAGGTGACTTAGGAGCCTAAGCCCTGTTGACTTCAATGGGATTTAGGCTCCTAAGTATTTCAGGTACGTTGTCAGTGATTCCCAAAAGACATTGTAATCTGATAACTGTGTAGTGGTCTATATGTATAGTGGCCTAAGTAGGTTGTCTCACGTTATGTCCACAAGAGGTGCTGGAACAATTTTTGCAGTGGGGATGCTGAGGGCCGAAACCATGTATTTGGGTTATTACTAGTGCAAGCCAAGGGGTGCAGCAACACCCCCAGCACCAGTACCTATGATGTCTACACTGCAACCATGGAGTGTGATTGCAGCTTTTGTAGACATGCTCAAGCTAGCTTTTATTTAGCTACCTTGGGTACTGGCAGCAGTGGGCCCGTTAATGTAGACTGTACAAACCTGCCTGAACCCAAGTAATTACTCATGTGGCTAGCCCATTCTGAATGACTTCATGGGGGCCCCACATTTGTCTGAACTGACTCAATTTCTCTCACTACTTACATGGAGGACGTAGGCAGGATTTGAAGTGCTGCATGGCCTGTATTTTGTATAAATATTAGCAGTGGTTAAAAAAAAACAGTTCCAAGTTCTGCTCTCACTAATACCAGTGCTTCTCTGAAATCAACTGAGTAGAGGGAAGGTAGCTGAAAGCAGAATTTGGCCATTTATTTTTCTTCAAAAGTCACAGTTCTTAATTGTAGGGGCCTGATCCTGTAAAGTGCCCAAAATCTCAGCACCTCCCAGGAGACATTCAACCCTCCACAGGATCAGGCTGCAAGATAGTAATTAATTCTAATGAGGGCTAAGTAGGTTCAGGGCGAGATATTATTAGTACGGAGGTAATTGGGTAATGCACTGGAAGAATTTGGAATTGCTGGCTCTGTCATCAACACTGGGGATTCTGGCTCATTCATCCTTAAATACAATCTTCCCTGCCTGTAACTAATCTGCAGAATATCTACCAATGTGATCGTTGTTTGTAAATTTCAGCTCTTTCCCCTTCTACTTCACCACTGTAGACTTTCTCCCTTTCAGTGGATAGGACTGTCACTATAAAGCATTACTTTTCTGCTGTATCCCTCTATGTCGAGCAAGTTGTGACACTCAAGGGTGTAGCAGGGCTTGAACAGTCCAGATGGTGCACCAACATTTTTTCCTATAGAAAGACATCACTCGAGAGCCCTACCTTAGGAGGTTTGGTCCTACCTGCAGTGTTGTAACCCGAGAGAGCAAATGCGGGGGATAAGGCAGGGAGGAAATATAGGAATGATCAGGGGATTCCAGGGAGAGAAGAATGAAGCAAGAAAACTAAAAAAGAGGGAGGAAGGAAGGAAGGGAGTGGATTCACAACCTGACTGTTGGGCCAGATACTAAAATGGGAAGTTGGATTGACAATAAACCTGTTGAAAGTGAGAGAACCGGCTGCCAGAGCACACAGCACGGGAGAGGTTGGCAATCAGAGGGAGGGAATTTGCTGTGAAGTTGGAGGGGGTCAGGTTGGGTTGCTTTCTCAGGGATTGAGCAATAGTTTGGAAGGTGGGAGGGAGTCTGTTTTGTCATGAGGCTGGAAAAGAAAAGACCGTGGATCTCAGGGTAGAGAAAGGAGGGGATATTGGTGGGAGAGGACAGGCTGAAGTACTGATCATAGCCAAGACTTTCAAAAGTGAGTCAATGACTTCAGTAGGACCTGTTGGATGCTAAGCAATTGTGAAAAATCAGGCCATATATTTACATGCCAAAATATGGATTTTGGAATATAATTTTTGGCACGCATTTTAAAATCTTGGTCCATGTGTCTACTGTCCTCACTGTTGTAACTATTCAAAACAAAAACAAAAATATCTTAGTAGAATTACAGCCATACATTACTCTTTATATGATATAATATTGTTACAGGAAATATTGTTAATATTTCATCTTTAACAACAAAGGTCCATCATCTCAGCTGGTTTAGGGTGAACTCAATGGAGCTATGGTGATTGCACCAGCTGAGAATTTGGCTAAAATATTCTAGCTAGGCCTAGGTTTGCTTTTTCTTCTAATAAATATTTTGACAATCTTTACCCAGCAAGAAGTCCCTGTTCACTGTCAATTTTCTGTTCTATCGGCAATATCTCCATTATTTCCTATTTTAACTTACTTCTTCTCGACCTAACCAGCTCTCCTCATAGTCTAAAGTTCATTGTGGATTTTATACAACTTTTTCATACAACTATCAATTTTTAAAACTCAATTTCAAATGTAAAAATGAATATTAAAAAGGTTTTAACATTCAGGATTTCAACTGATTTGATAAGCACCACATTGAAAGTAAGATAATAGTAAATACATAAAATTGAAGTAGCTGCAAAGCTCTTCTTAAAAATTTCAGCCAGTAACCTGATCATTTATATTGTTGTCATACTGAACATTTTACATCAGGAGCACCTGTTTGGATTGCAAATTGTGCAATTAAAAAAAATATTCACAAATGACATCTCCATTCATCACAGTTGTAGTTACACTCTCCATGAGAGCAGACGACTGAATGACAATGGCATATATACTTTTGGATTCTGGTGACCTGAAGAAACCACTGCTGAGGGATTGCATGGCACTCAGGACTGGAAAATGAAACAACTCCGGATAAAATCCTGTTCACTTTATGGGCTAGATTCAGATAGCCTCTCTCATGGCGAGGAGCACTATAAATGAGACTGTGCATGGAGTAAGATCCCACTCACCCTGAGTAAGGCCCGAATCTGGCCCACAGGTGGTCCTAATGGGCCAAAGTCACTCCAGTGTAACTCCTTTAGCTTCAGTAAGCTCCCCTGCAGTCAATGCTGTTACAGAGGTCTGAACTGTGCTTGCTGAGTTCTGAGGGGCTAATTATGTTTTTGTAAGACAAACAGGAATTGGCCTCGTGTCATCAACTGAAATTCAGCCTAGATTGGTGGTGAGTACTATCAAAATAATCGCCACCTGCATGGGATGGCTCTGCAGTGGGCTATATGAAATGATTTGGCGGTCTCAGCCCAGTTTCATCAGAAGAAACACAATCATATTGTCACTCTTTTTTGGTAGAGACACTCTACCAAAAAGAGAGAGAGAAGATAAAGAGTAACTTGATGTAAAGAATAAACTGCTTGTTGTTAAAGGTAGTCCCTCCAGGTCTGAGTGAAAGGTAATGGTAGTGAGAAAGCTTGGGCTGCAATTGCCCTATAGAGGGAATGCAATTGACATGTCAACTTAATTAAATGTTTAAAATATGACCAGTGATGTGTGACACTATATAAAATTATTCCATAGAAACACTGTTAATTAATATATTAAAATACGATTGGAAAGATTTTGCATTACTTTGTGACACACGTGCCTTTACTGTATAGGCATTGATAGGACCTCTCCCCCCCCTCACTTCTCCCCCACCCGAAAAGGTTATTTTTCAGCACATAAATGTTCAGTCTAAAAGCTCAGGAGATTTTTTCCAAAGGCACATTTGAAAGTCTCCCACTGAAAGTCACCTAGCGGCCTTTGAAAATCTCCCAACAAGTTTTTCTAATATTCCTCATGTCACTTATCCTAAAACCATCACACATGCTGACTCCTACTACGAAACTAAACTGATGGGAAACCGGGCACATGTAGATCAGAATGTTGGGCCTCATTTTACCCTCCTATATGCATACATGATTCACACTGGAGTCAATGGGACTTCCAAGGCAGAATTCATTTCACATTAAGAAAAATAAGAATTTTCCAAATTAAGGCTATGATTCTGCAACCATTTACAGTTCAATATGTGAGTGGTTCCAGTGAAATTAATGGGACATCTACTCACATGCCTAAATTAAATACATGCATTTGTGTTTGCAGGATAGGGGACTAAACAAATATTTACCAGCAAATGCTAGCTAATATATAGTTTAAGTGCTAATTAAATTAAGAATGCTATATAAAAGTACTATGTTATTATATATTTTATTGATGTTATTTACGTGGTTATGTTGAAAATAGATTTTTTTTTGCAACTACGATTATTCCACAAATGGTTTTTAGTAATAACTGCTCTAAGGTCTAGTAGATGTTTGTTTTAATGCAGTCTTATTTTTCAGACACTTATCTGATGTCAGACTCTTTTGGATTCTTAACCCATCTTGAAATATTATATACAATATGGACTTAGGAGGCTCTAAACCTTGAGAGGGAACATAGCTCATTCTAGTGATCGTGCTTTTAGCGTGTGACGAAGGAGACAAGGATTATATGCATCTAGTGCAGAAAGAACAATGAGAACTCTGACTAGCATAGGAACAGGAAAAAATTTAAGTGCATCAGGAATAGATTACAGCACATTAACACTGGAGAAGGACCTGGGCGTTTCTAACTGGCTATAAAAGCATGACGTTTATACAACACAAGTAAGTAACAGATAAATGATCTGTCGGGGGATATTTTTTAAATACAGTCTAATTTGAGACAGGAATTCAGGATTGCAAAAATGAGCTAAGTACTGGATCTACTCAAGGACAGCAATTCTTATTTGTCTTTAAATTCAGCAGTGAATCACCATGCCATACCCGAGTTATTCATGTGTGAGGTTGCTAATTCTGGCTGGACATATTCCTGGAGGTTTCATAACGTGACATAATATTTAATTAAAAAAGATTAGTCTTTAATCCCTGGAGCCTCCAGGACAATCCTGGAGGGTTGGCAACCCGGGTGAGGTGTCAGTTGCACGGGCGTTTACATCATATGCCATGCTGATGGGTGACATTTTACACCCTGCCCTTGACAAGTCTCAATGAACCTGAAGGACTCAAACCTAGAATAATTTACACAACGAAGGGTTAGAAAAGAGATGCAACAAGAAGGAAAACCACCAAAAGAATATAAGGAGGTATACGTTAAAGGGTAGTCTATTTTATACCATATGGTCTGCTGTAGGTGGCACACTTTAGACCCCTTCACAGTCACTTAAGAGATGTCGACACTTATGGCCGCGTGTAGAGTCCAGACACTGCAAGCCCAGCTAGCATAGGTATGATGGTGGGACACAACTTAGATGAATAGAGAGTAGAGTAGACTATAGTGCTCTTCATACCTGAACCCCCAGGGCATGTACCCTAAACTGCTCTCTACATGCCCAAGCGGTGCCTCCCACATCTACACTGCTACTTTTAGCAGCGTAGAGTCCCAATGTCTCCTCCCTGCCAGAGCCTTTCCTCGCTGCAGTGAAAGACTCTGGCACTGGGAATAGACTCTGGCAGAGGCGAGCTGCCAGAGCCTTTCCCTGCTGCTGCTGCTGCCGCCACCGCCACCACCTCCCCCCTGCAGTGACAAGTGTGGATGCAGCTACCTTTCTCTACAATGTGTTGCTACATGGATAGTGCTCATACTTTACATGCCACCATAAGAATAGACAAGGCCTTAGGGTACGTCTACACCAGCAGAGTTACAGCACCGGCAGTTAAGCACCACTCAGACAGCGCTGAAGGGAAACAGCTGTTGTGTGTTCACACTGTCAGCTGCCTGCGCAATAGCACGTTCACACTTGTGGCACTTGCAGCGGTATTCGGAGAGGTGCACTCTGAGCAGCTATCCCACAGACCATCTCTTCCTCTTCTGCCGCTAAGAGTTGTGGGAAGGTGGAGGGGGTCGCGGAGCATCCTGGATCCTATCCCAGTGGCCCATGATGCATTGCTTCGCATCCCAGCAATCCCTGTGCTTCCGTCCGCATTTGGCACCATCTTTCAACGGTTTGTGTAGTGTGCGCTCTGCCTCTTCGGTCTGTAGGAATGGATCCCGAACTGTTGACCAGTATGCTGCTCGCTCTCACTAACACGTCACGAGTGGCAGTGGAATCATTCCTTACAATACAAAGACAAGAGGAGTTCAACAATGATCTCGCCATGCATAGTAGCTACGACACGAGATGGCTTGTGGCATTCACAGAGATGCTGACCACGGTGGAATGCCGCTTTTGGGCTCGGGAAATACGCACCGAGTGGTGAGATCACATCATCATGCATGTCTGGGATGACGAACAGTGGCTGGAGAAGCGCATGGCGATTGCACTGTGGAAGCCAGCTACTCCAGATTTCTACCGATCGGTTGCTAACCAGTTCAGAGTGGGAAAGTCGACCACTGAACTCATGTTGATGGTAGTGTGCATTAATCGCATCCTGCTCCGAAAAACAATGACTCTGAGCAACGTGCGTGACATTGTGGATGGCTTTGCACAAATGGACATCCCTAACTGTGGAAGGGAGACAGATGGCACACATATTCCAATTCTGGCACCAGACCACCCAACCACCAAGTACATTAATTGGAAGGGGTGTTTCTCTATGGTTCTCCAGGCGCTTGTGGATCACCGAGCGCGTTTCACAGACATTAACGCAGGCTAGTCCAGAAAGGTGCATGACGCACACATCTTTTGGAACACTGGCCTGTTCAGGAAGCTGCAAGCAGGCACTTTCTTCCCAGCCCAGAAGATCACTGTAGGGGGAGTCAAAATGCCCATTGTGATCCTGGGAGACCCTGCCTACTCCTTAATGCTGTGGCTTATGAAGCCATACACAGGGAACCTTGACAACAGCAAGGAGTGGTTCAACAGGCTGAGTGTGCTTTTGGCCATTTAAAGGCCTGCTGGCGCTGCCTGTATGGGAGGCTGGACCTGGCAGAAGATAACATTCCTATGCTTATAGCTGTATGCTGTACGCTCCATAATATTTGTGAAGGGAAGGGTGACAGCTTCACTCAGGGCTGGACAGCTGAAGGCTGAATTTGAACAGCCAGAGAACAGGGCTATTAGAGGGGCTTAGCGTGGGGCCATAAGGATGAGGGATGCCTTGAGGCAGCAATTTGAAGCTGAAAGCCACTAATATTTGTTGCTATGCTTGGAAGTGCAGTGCTTGTAATGCTAGGAAGTGACTGTGATTGGTGCAGACAATGCACTGTGAAGGTTTAAAAAAAAAACTGCCTGTTGCTTTATAGGGCTCTGTTTGCTTTCAAACCAAAACAATTCTTTTATTAAAAACAAACAAACAAACAAAAACAACAACTGGAGGAGAGGGACAAAAAACAAACACACACACACATACATCAGCACTGTGGGGGATAGGAGAAGGGAGGGTCCCAGGAGGAGGTGGGGTCCCGGGATGACTAAAGATTTGTGCATGTCTAGGTATGGTAGGTATGCAGCCTTGTCCTTTGGAGTACAGTGCAGCAGGTACTGTTCTTCAGCAGGGCTAACTGCAGAGGAATGGGTGTTGAGTGCAGTGGGTACTGGGAGGCTGCACTGCTGGACTTTCATGAGGGAGGAGTGGAATGTAGTGGGTAAAGACTGGAGCCAGGAGGTTGATAAGAGTGTGTTAGCGGTTTCTGGGGCACGCGTGGGAAAGAGTTTTGCAACAGCGGCTGCAGGGGAGGGCGGGCGAGGAGCTGATCAGTTTGCTGTGCTAGTAGTGCCTGGAGCATGTCTGCTTGCGCTCCATAACGTTTAAGAGATGCTCTGTGGCTTCGTTCTGGTGCACCGCGTTCTCCTTTCGCTCCCTCTTCTCGCTGTCCCACCACTCCTTCAATTCTTGTTTTTCGGCCGCAGAGTGCATCATGACATCATGCAGAAAGTCCTCCTTAGTTTTTCATAGCCACTTTCTAATTTTGTGCAGTCATTCAGCCGGTGATAATAAAGAGGGAGGCTGGGCTCCCAAGGTCATATCTGTGAAGCCAAAATGCAACATTTTACAGAAGCAGTATTGTTTGCAACACACAGACCACTGATTCAGTGATTTAAAACACAGCCACTATTCACATACCTGTCACTAACTGGCTGACCCCAGGCAAGCACACATGAGCCACAAGACCCCCAGAATGGTGAGTAACCACAGGGGCAGGGGAAATCAGTGTTCCAGGACCATACTGTAGACTGGGCATGTGGCTCTTGGGCAGAGCCAGCACTGTAGCCTTATAATCATTACTGTCCCCACATTTTCCACAGACTGTGTTCATTATGGAAGATATCTCGCTGCTGAGGGTGATCAGGGAATCAAGGGCAGGTCTTCTCCAATATTGCGGTTTCCGCCCTGGCCCTTATGCGGCTTGCCTGTGTGCAGCAATGGTCCCCCACCTAGTGACAGCTGAGTGGTGGGGGAAAGTTACCCTTAATGGGGCAAGAAACAAAGCAGTTCTGCCAAAGAATCTGTGGCAGTGGATTGCCCAGTATCTCCATGAGAGTTTCCTGGAGAACTCTAAGGCAGATTCCCGTGAAGTGAGGGAGTCAAACAACACCCTGTTCCACCACTCAGACTAGGCATGTGGTGGTACGCGCATCATACAGACACAAACCTGCTTTCTGCAACCCTCCTGCCCCCAACAACTTGCTTCAGCGATTCCCAAATTCAAAGCCACTTACAGAGCCGGTGCAACCACTAGGCAAAGTAGGCGGTCGCCTAGGGCGCCAAGTGGTTGGGGACAGCCAAAAGCACGCTCTGAGGAGGCGGTGGAGCAGAGGTGAGCTGGGGCAGAGGAAGGGCCTCCTGCAGCAAGAAATGGGGTGGGGGGCGGTGCACAGGAGAACCGCTCCCTGCCCCAGCTCACCTCTGCTCTGCCTTCCTTCCCTGAGCACGCCACCCCGCTCCGCTTCTCTCCCTCCCAGGCTTGCGCGCCAAACAGTTGATTGGCGCCGCAAGCCTGGGAGGCGGGCGAAACAGCGGCGTGCTCGGGGAAGAGGCAGAGCAGAGGTGAGCTGGGCCGGGGGAGCTGCCGCACGCGCCTCCCCGGGGCCGGGGGAGCTGCCGCACGCGCCTCCCCGGGGCCGGGGGGAGGGGGGCGGGCACAAGGTGGAAGTTTGGCCTAGGGCGTGAAACATCCGTGCACCGGCCCTGGCCACTTACCAGGGGCCTCCTTTTCTGTTTGCGCTTCACCAAGCCCTGACAGCTGTGACCGGCTAACCTCCTCCAGGGTAGAGAAGAGCTCCTGGCTGCATGCATCTCTGACCTCAGAGTTGTCCTCTGCCGCTGGGTCCCTCTCCCCCTCCACATCCTCATCCAAGATTTCCTCCTCCTGACTCGGTCCACTCTCGACCGGCATGCGAGCCACTGAAATATCCACAGTGGACTTTGCAGTGGAAGTGGGATCACCACTGAGTATTGTGTCCAGCTCTTTGTAGAACCGGCAGCTCGTGGACGCAGCACTGTAGCGGCGGTTTGCCTCCAGCACCTTGTGGTAGGCGTTCCGCAGCTCCTTCACTTTGACCCTGCACTGCAATGTGTTCCGGTCATGGCCCCTTTCTGTCATGCATTGTTAAATCTGTCCGTAGGCATCCTAATTCCTATGGCTGGAGCACAGCTGGGACTGGACAGCCTCCTCTCCCCAAATGCTGAGGAGGTCCAGCAGTTCGGCATTGCTCCAAGCGGGGGATCGCCTGGTGTGTGGAGCAGGCCTGGCCATCTGGGAAAATGCGCTGAGACCACTGCACGCGTCACCGAGCAAACAGGAAGGGGACTTTCAAAATTCCCAAGGCATGTACCGGGTGGGGCTCACGGTTGGTCACCTGAGGGAAGGGCAGTAGAGTTCAAACCGATGACCAGAGAGGCAAGAACAGACATTGTGGGACACCTCCCGGGGGCCAATCGCAGCGCTGGAATCGCCCAGCATGTCTACACTGGCACCGTGGTGCTTTAGCCCCGGCACAGAAAGTCGTATGCCTCTCATCTGGGTGGTTTTTTTTATTTTTTTACAGAGCTGCAACGGCACCGTTTCTATGCGCTAAGTGGCTTGGCAGCGTGTGCACCTCGGGAGTTACAGTGCAGGAAGCTGCTTTACTGCGCAGAAACTTGCCAGTACAGACAAGGCCTTAGACTTACCTCTGAATTTGTTCCTGACTGACTGAGGGAGGAAGTAAGATCTCATTTTTTCATTGCCTTATGGATATTTTAGCAATATTTTCGATTCAAATTAACTTGGCTTTAGACAGAATTACTATAAAACCAATAGAGAAACTTTTTTTTGCATTGTATGCTGAGAAAAAAAATGATGCCACGATATGGACATGAAAAGAAATCATTGCAGCTTGTTAAAACAAATTAGGAAACGTGCTTTCAAATCTTAATATAATTTCTAAAGAAAGGAGCCTGTTGACTCAAACGCTAAAGGTCTGAAAATGGTCAAAGAGTACAGAGCTAAGTAGGGATCTAAATTACAGAGAAGCAATAATGCAAATGTTAATGCAGAGGGACCACTCAGCTTCTGTCTTTCAATAGCTGTGGTTGTGACTACAGCACAGAAAAAAATCAAAATCTCTTTATCGTTATTATTCGCATTACCGTAGTGCCCAAACCTCAAATCACAACTGGGATCCCATTTTGCTAGGCACTGTACAAACACACAGGCAGACAAGTGCCTGCCCTGAAGAGCATGTTTTTCATCTTACAGAGCGTTTACAGCTAAAACTGTTCATTCAGTGAGAAAACTGAAGCACACACCCTTCAAAGTTTGAACATTTTGGCCTAACTATGTATAAAATTATGGGAGTAAGAGGTAGGGAGACATAATAAAAGCCGACAAGTACATGAAGTGTGCAACATAAACATCACTGATTATCTAGCATGATAGCAAGATAACTAGATAATAGTGGGATGAAGTTAATAAAGGAAAATTGTAGGATGAACATCAGGAAAAACTTCCTCACGGTGAAGTCTATTACTTCCCGTGGGAGACCATTCCACAGTGTAACAGAATCCCCATTGCCTGGGTCTTTCAAAAGTAGACTAGAAAACAAAGACAATCCTCTTTATCAGGAACATGGACTAGTGAGCTATTAAGTGTTTTTCACTTCTAGTTTGTACAATTCTATGGGCAGGTCTACACTATGGGGTTAAGTCAACCTAAGTTACACAACTTTAGCTATGTGAGCAACATAGCTGGAGTTGACATACCTTAGGTCGACTTATTGCGGTGTCTACACTGTGCTGGGTCGATAGGAGAAACTCTCCCATCGACTTACCTTATGCTTCTCATTCCGGTGGAGTACCGGAGTTGGCAGGAGAGCGATTGGCGATCGATTTAGCGGGTCTTTGCTAGACCCGCCAAATCGACCCCCAGTGGATTGATCACTGCATGTCAATCCCCTAGTAAGCAGAGACAAACGCTATGTCTTCAAGCCTGTGTGACAATCAAATAGTTCCTACAGTAAAATAAAAAATCTTTGCCCACAAATTAAGCAGCTAAATCCCGAACAAAGCTGATCATTAAACCGTATGCAACGAAAAAGTCTTTAGGCATGAAGGCCTAGATTCACAAAAGGATTAGGCACCTAACTACAGTTCAGATCCCTCAATCCCAGAATCAGGCCCCACCACGATTCACAACACTCCCACTCAGCCGCCGCCGAACCATGTAGGTTGCTAAAGTCACCCAACTCACCTGCAGGGCCTGATCTGGTAAAGCCTGTTCAGAGCTCCGCTACTGGATTGGGCCTGTGTAGGGAAACACACAAAGTGATGGTGGTAATCTCATAACATTTAGCCTTGTAGTTAGGGTACTCACCTGGGACGTGGGAGATCCCTGGTTCAAGTCTGCCCTTCACTCGGGGGTAGAGTTACCATCTAATTGCTAGTAACAGGACACCCAAGTCTCTGCTCCTGCCTCTTCCCTCGAGGCTCCACCCGCATCACTTGCTCCTCTCTCCCTACCCCCCGTCGCTTGCTGGATTATCTCAAGGAGCCTGCCTGCAGGTAGGAGGTGGCCCTTGCTGAGCAGGGGCTGGAATGGGTTAATGACCTGATGCCTCCTGCGGTAACCAGACTTTTGGTTCAGGTGCCATTTAGGGTTGCCAGGTCCTCTTTTCGACCGGACTTTCTGGTTGAAAACTGTGTACCTGGCAATCCTAAATGGCACCTGGACACAGAAGCAAAAACTAGACTGTCTGGATAGAACCCAGATGGGTGGCAACCCTACCTGAGGGGAGATGAGGAGGAAGTGCTACCTCTTAGGAGAGAGCCCTAACTGCTGGACTATAGGATATTCTGGGAAGGGTGCTCTCAATCTCTCCTGTTGCAGCTGTTCCATGGCAGATAAATAATTTAAAAAGTAAGTGGAGTAAGGGGACTGGAGCCTGCATTTCCCACCTCCAAGGCTACAGAGTCATTGTATCTCTCTGGCCCAGTAGAAAAGCTTCAACCAGAGAGACTGATGAAGCCCCACATCAGAATATCCTGTGGCTCAGTGGTTAGAGCACTCATGTGAGAGGCTGCAGATCCCTCCTCAAATTCCTTCTCACCCTAAGGTGGAGCAGGAACTTGAACCAGGGGTTTCCCACATTCCATGTGAGTACCCTAACCACTGGGCTAGAAATTATGAGGGAGGCCCTCATCCTCACAAAAACTATGTAGCCACGTAACATCAAGAGAGGGTTTGCAGCTGAGGCACCTCCCGCCAGCCCAGTATTAGGTGCTAAATTCCCTGAGAGGGATGTGGCTTATGACACACCCCTCACCTTGGCTAGCTTAGGTGAGGAGCCACCTAGGGTGCTGACTTTTGTGAATCCCATTCCATACGGACGTGCCTCTCTCTTCCCATTCAGTGTACAGAGCGCTTGGGTACCTAACTCAGACCCTGGGAATCCCAGTGATTTTCTAGGCGCCTAAAAGTTAGGTGACACTCAACGTTGCCATGCCTAAATTCCTTTGTGAATCTAGCCCAGGGATTGGCAACCTTCAGCACGCGGCCCGTCAGGGAAATCCGCTGCCTGGCTGGGACGGTTTGTTTACCTGCAGCATCCGCACGTTTGGCCAATCGCAGCTCTCACTGGCTGTGGTTCGCTGTTCCAGGCCAATGGGGGCTGCGGGAAGTGGTGGCCAGCACATCCCTCGGCCTGCGCCGCTTCCCGCAGCTCCCATTGGCCTGGAACGGCGAACTACGGCCAGTGGGAGCTGCGACCGGCTGAACCTGTAGACGCTGCAGGTAAACAAACCGGCCTGGCCCGCCAGTGGATTTCCCTGACGGGCCACGTGCCAAAAGTTGCCGATCCCAGATCTAGCCTGTAGTCAGGGTCTCTAGCGGAGGAAAATCAGTGCACCTTATGACTCAGCACCAAAAAGAAGCATGGCTATCCAGGCTAAGGACACAAACATCCCTGCCTGCAAGATGACCAAGTTCTACTGAGGCACAAGTCCATGTCATAGCTTCAAAGAGTTTTAGGCCGGAAGGGACCCCTAGATCATCTAATTTGACCTCCTGTATATAACACACCATTAAATTTCAGCCCTGTATTGAGCATCCATTCTTGATTTGAAGACATCAAGAGATGGAGAATCCATCACTTCTCTTGGTATTTGTTCCAAGTGCTAATCACTGTAATTATTAAAAATTTGTGCCTGATTTCAAATTTGAATTTGTCTGGTTTCAGCCACTTACTTAGGTCTCCAGGCTATGTTGGAACACCAGAACCTGGACACAATCAATCTATAAAATAAAGTCCAGGAAACTCACAACCACCATACACATACTTGTGTGTGCTTTTTAAAAAAGAAACCCAGCCAGCAAGCCTGATTACATGCTCATCTGAGTGATCTGTGACACATCCCAGAACTTGACCTGCTCATCATGATAATGTCCATCTAAGCATATTTGCAGCCTCATAGACGTTGATACCTGACAAAACTCCCAGAGTGGCATGATTTACATGTGCCATGTAAGTCAAGATCAAGCGGCCATCACCCTTCAAAGCAAATACATCATATGTATGATGTAAGCTGGGACAGGCATCTACATAACTGTGCTTGGAGTAGACACCTCATTAATAACTGCACACGACTACCAAGGGCTATACTGCCCACTGCACACAAACAAGACTGCTGTATAGCAGTTCCTATCCCTTTTACATTTGTATTGTTTTCTCTGAGCCAGGAATGGTTGGGCTTGAGCACGCCACCTGTGTGGTGGTCATAATCAGTGAAGACAGTGCATGTGCACAGATGCAGACCATACCTACCTGCTGGCAGATGGAACATAGACAATCTCAGCCATACCAGGCCTTATTGCATCCATATCCTGTGGCACTGTCAATGCAAACACCACAGTCCTCCACGACTGAGTCTTGGGGACACCACACAGATGCCTCAGTCTATGCAGGTCAGTAGCACCATGGTAAGTGATATCAGTATGGTTCACATGCTTGGAGTGACTGCTTTGTCACCATCCCTCACAAATCATTGGTGCTGGAGCCTTTTCTCCTCATAAGGAGCAAGGTCAGGCCACCGAACTCCTAAACAGCAACCTGCTACTCTTAACTGCTACCTCCTGCTGCACCATTAAAAGGCCTGAGTGTGAGCTAGGATGGTGATGAACAGAGTTATTGTGACAGGTGTCAGAGTAGCAGCCGTGTTAGTCTGTATTCGCAAAAAGAAAAGGAGGACTTGTGGCACCTTAGAGACTAACATATTTATTTGAGCATTTATTGTGCTGGCTGGCTGGGTGAGAATTTCTTGTACACACTGAGACAGATCCCTGTTTGGCTCCTTCCATCTGGCAAGGATCCCTGACCCAGCAAGTGGTTCTGACAGGAAATCTAGGGTGCCTCCCTTTATACGGCTTTTTCCAAAGAGAAGATGTGACTAACAGCAGCACCAGCATCAGGAGGTAAGCTATGTCCTCATTTCTAGCAATAAACAGATACAGGGAGATCCTCACTAGCTGCTATATGCCCAGTAAAAGGAGCAGAGTGGCATAAAGGGGCTCTCAAAGCCCTTGACCTGTGATGGGATGGGGAGGGGGGAATTACCTCAGTGGTGTTGGGAACTGTGCCTTCAAGGGCTGTGCAGACATTTTTGACTCCTTTAAAAGCTTTAGTGCTGAAGGTATGCCAAGGCTGGGGCTGGGAGGGGTGATTCTTGCCCATGCTGTAGCTCATAGCGTTGTGAAGATTCTAGGCAGCAATGGGGCCCATAGGGCAGCCAGACACAGACTGCCAAAACTTAGACAGGTCCCCAGGGCTGTCTACATTTCTCAGGAACCATAGAGAAACCAAGAACTGAGAGGGCACAAAAGAGGCTTACAGTCACTATAGCCCCCTCTCATTCTGGGCTGAGAGTTCTGTGCGGCTCCTCTTATAGCCACACTGCAGAATCTCAACTATAGTCTTCTGTTTAATGAACTTGTGCCTGATATTTTTCTCAGGTTGAGCCTAACTCACCAATAAACAGACTGCGAGTTCATGTAACAGGGTTCATACATCCAGAACTGCTTTTCATCCGGGCATATTTCCTCATTTCTAAGAAACAAGGACTGGGGATTGCGACATCTCATCTTATTGCTCATTGTGTGGATGACTGGTTTTCCTTGCCACAGTTTCTGCAGAGTGCAATTATTCTTCCTGCAGATGCCCGCACTCTTTTGTTATCCTTGCCCTGTTTTCCTTGCTCTGCGTGTTATACATTGGTCAAAATGAACACAGGAGTATTCTTTAGATAGGGCAACAGTGAGAATACTTGGGGAACAGCTGTTGATAGGGCTTGTCAGCTGTTAGGAAGTGGTTGACTGTGCTCTCAGCTGTTGTGGGTATTTCAATCTGTTTTTTATTCTCTGGAGAAGGGTGAAGACTGAGTGAGTATGTAAGCAGATTGCTGAACCTCCACTAATATTTTAGAGGCCTTCATATATTTGTGTTCACATATTCATAATGATATAGAGTTTCTAGCCCCACAATCTATATGTGGCTTATGTTCCCTGCATTTGTATGGATTCTCTCTCAAACCACCTTCTGTCCTGGTGCTTCTTTTTCGCATGCATCATCTTAGAAATAAATTAAGCGCTATTGCACCCTTTCTTCTGGTTGTGCACTTATGGTCTGTGCCCTTTGCTCTCAGTTGTTTGTGAGTACCCATTATGTGCTTTATGGGTAGGGGTCTTACTCCTGATGCTAGCATGCTGTTTGTCACAGAATTTTTTTTCTTACAACCTCCTTTCATTTATCTCTATCTACCAGCTTAGGGCTTTCACTGTCTACCATGGTGCTGATCCTCTTCTGCCTCCTTCTCTTTCCCCTTTCAAGCTTCCTGTTCCTTTCTCCTTTCTGAAGGCCTCTCCCTACTTATCCACACTCATGCATGCATGAAGACTGGACAGCTTGGGATACAGTTTTTGGGAGTAACCCTAAGAGTCAGTTTATTTTTACATGTACTTTCACCTTTTGGTGATACATTGCCTCAGAGACAGATCACCTGAGCAAATGTTTTGACAGCTTTTATTTTAGTAGTATGTTTTTGAAGCATCCCTCTGCAATGCATTCCTCATTGCTGCTCTTCCTGCACTTTCTTTTCCACAGGCACATGTATGGGCAACACCTGCAGGAATTTGGTCCATGGAGTGCAGCGCCACAATGAATTCCCGGGATTTGTACTTAAATAATAATGGTGGATCACGGAGTCGGCATTTAGTTGGCTGGAAGAGTTTTAGTTGGCCCCTTAATCCAGATGTTTAACTTTATGATTAATAATGTAAATTGTGAACTTGAATATTCCTGAATTTGTGCCTGGGTGACTGTCACAGCCTTTGGAGTAAAATGGCTCCCCGCCCCCCCCCCCACACACACACACTCGGGGGAGGGAACTGCCTTTCAGTGGGTGTATGGTCTGTGTCTCTCTTTAAACAGAAAACTGCAAAAAATGTTTTAGGGAGAAGTGTATGCAGGGGGAATTGTATATTTGTTTTGTTTTTTTGTGGAGAGAAGAAAAATATGTTTGCAGAGCCCCTCATGTTGTCAGCCCTTTATTAAAATACTTTCCCTTCCTTTCAAACTGGGACAGTGTTTTTTAATTCCAATAATATTTTTAGATCCCCCGAAAAGGTTTGTCAATTTAGCTTTTCTAAAAGGAGATAATCCAGCATGTAATATACAGAACATACCCCAAGAACTTGTCTGTTTATTTCTGCCTACCGTTATTCCCACAGTTTTAATGTTTAGCCACAGATATGTTATGTAATTTGCCCTGTCAGTATTCCATCCTGTGCTTCCTTTCCCTGGCTATGATTATATTTGCTCCTTAGCAGTCATTACCTTTCACTTTGCTGCACTGAACTGCATGTGACTTTAGCTGTCTGTAAGCCCAATTTATTCAAATCATTTTAAATTTGCTTGCTCTGTGCACCATTCTCCACTTTATCTGCCATCAGCAAAAAATTCCACTTTAAAAAAATATATCCCCTGTAGGCCATTTATATAGAAGTTTAACAAAAAAGTGGGCATCATGCTGAAATTTGGGAGAACTGTCTTGTTACTGTCCCTCTATTCACCCTGAGCCATTTCATTTTGCTGACATCCTGTTTCTTGTCCCTCAGATAATTTTGAATCCATGTGCTGTTGCTCTCTTCCCATTCCATGCTTACTGACTTTGTGGATCAATCTTTTGTGGGGTACAGTACCAAATTAATTTCTCAAATCCAGATAAATTATGTCCACCACTTCACTTCTGCCTACTAATTTAGTAATGTACTGAAAGAAATCAAGCACATTTGCACGCGGTGATCTGAATCTGTGCTGATTCCCCTGCACCAGATTATATATTTCTACATGTTGCATAATCCTGTCCCTTATTAATGTTTCCAATATCTGTTCAGCAACTGCAGTTAGGATTACTGGTGAGTAGATTCCTAAATCCTCCTTTGACTCTTTTTTTATATACAGCTGAACTGAAGTAGCTACCTTCCAGGCACCTAGTCATATACCTTCCTCCTTAGCAAGCTATCAAGCATCACTACTAAAGGCTTTCCCATTTCCCTGGCTAGTTCCTTCAGAATTCTGAGATGCAGTTAATTTGGGTCTTGTGCCTTGTCAACTTTTAATAGTTCCAATTGCCTAACTATCTGCTCCGGTGTGATCATAAAACCTTTTAACATTTCACTTTTCCCCTTCAAGAAAATGTATCCCGGTTTCCGGGATGTGACCTTCAGCTCCTTTCGTAAATTCTCAGGCAAAGAATTCATGCAGGCTCTCAGCAATATCAGCCTCATCTGTCACCGACTTCCCACTCATACCCCTTAATGGCCCCACTGATTCCTCGGCTGGCTGTGCACTTTTAATATATTGAATGAAAGTTCTCACTTGATTTTCTTCATTTCCTTGCTTTTTTTAAAAGCATTTGCTACTGTAGAGTTTCCTGCCAGTGTTTATAATTGTTCAATTTTGGATGGAATGTCATTGTCAGACCTGCTAAGTAATGTGACAACACAATAAAGGAAACTGAAAACCATGCTAGGAGCCAAACCTTGCACCAGTATAAAACTGGAGAAATTCTATTTACTTCAGTGGAGTTACTCCCGTTTTACCAAGGGTCTGAGTCCCTATGTAGGGAATAGCCCACACATGATCTGGGGCTTTATGGGCAAGCACATTGCAACAGCAGTGCTGCCCAGCCCAGCATTAACACCCGAAGAAGGAAGTTTTCTGGAGCATTCAGAAGCAAAACCTGAAACTCACCAGAAAACCTCTTGGGAGATAAGAGGGTTGCTTCAGAATTTGTGAGGAACTGAAGGCCTTTCCTTCACGGAAACATTCATATTTCTACAGGTCTGTCTAGGTTCTTAAAATGGCACAGCCGTATATTTCTGTTTAACTACGTTTCACATTTGATTTGCAGTCACCTTTAATTTCTATATCACCCTCTTTTCACTTTAATTATTACATCCTGTGGGCCTGATTCTCCACTGATTTACTCCGGAATAAGACAGGAGTAAGTCCAGTGGAGTCAATGGAGAGGAGAATCAGGCCCTGCATTTTGTCCTTGTCATTTTAAATGGCACTGCTGTGTCTTAGCACGTCTAGGTGAGAGCCTTGTCCCTGCTCCAGATGCTTTACAAGGGGTAAGAGGTCCAGAGTGGCATAAAGAAGCCCTAAAAGTCCTAGTTCTGTCTATGGGAGGTTCCTCTTGGCCCAGGCATTGTGGAACAGCGCTATAAAGTGGTCATCCAATGACCCACTCACAAGTGCTGGCACAGGGGCCATATGAGGAATGGGATTGGGACTGAGAAGGACATGTCAGATGCAAGGCTGCAGCATTCAATGCTGTGGAGGTTCTGGGCAGCACTTTGGCCCATAGGGCAAGCCCAGGAGGCAGATGTAACTTAGACAGGAGCCCAGAGCTGTATGTGTTATGTAGCTGCCTTTCCAGCCCCCAGAGTAGTCTAGGACGAGACGCTTAAAGCCACCTTAGCTCACCTCTCCCACAGACTGAATTCTGCCCTCCAGGTCTTAGGGGTACAGCAGAGAATCTCATCCCTAGCTTCTGTTTTTGCTTAAATCACAACCCAGCAAGCTTGCAATCACTACTCCCTATACCTCCTTCTACCTTAGTGCCCTAAATCATACTATAGTATGTTGCTTAATACTGAATCTGGTATTCTTCCCTTCATTGTCCGTTTACGTACCCATTAAATTAAGAAAGCAGTCCTGTGCCAAATCAAGCTTCACTTCCTCCACTTAATGTAATCCACTCCTATGCCTAGGTAATTAAAAACTCCCACTATTACCACTCTGGCCTTTTTCTTGCCCTTTTCCCCCCTTTGTGCAATATTTCATAGCTCTTTTCTGGCCAAGCTGCATTTGACATATGCTCTAGGACTTATTCTGGGGAAATTCTGCGGCCTGTGCTCTACAGGAGGTCAGACTAGAGGATCACAATGGTCCCTTCTGGCCTTGGAATCTATACATCTGTGAACATAGTCCTGTCAGTACAGTCTCAATCTATATATAATCCATACTGCCTGTGCTACATGCTAGATGATCCCAGGCTTCATTTTTCAAGAATCTTCAAATTTTCCTTTACAAATGTGGCTATGCGTCTTTCACCATATTCCTGCCTCTTTCTTCTTAACGAGCAACAAAACTCAGTGATCACTAAAGAGCATAGGGCCAAATCATAGCTGGTCCTGTGTAGGGGCAGAAAGGAGGGAGAAGTGGGTGCAAGGAGCTCTCCCACCCCATGATTCCTTGTGCACCTATAGAGGGGTCAGCCATAAGTGTGCTAGATGAGTGGCACCAGGGAGGGCAAGAGCAAGAAGAGAGCAGGACCATGGTTTCCCCCCCACACTCACACCAGCCATGAGACCTAGCCATGCACAAAAGGTGTACATAATGCACCTTGCAAATGGATGGCAGTGACTTCTGCAACATGCCCTGCTCAGAGTTCTTCTTGAGGTTCTAATTACAGCATTCCTCCCACCCCCCAGCCCAGGCCTGTTCTTTAAAAGCACGATCAAAATCCTTAAAAACATCTTATGTTTTGATGTTAACAGAGCTTATTCATTAATAACTGAAAAACTGAGTTCTATGTAGGAATAGCACCTGGCAGGTATGAAGTCACAACAGACCATTCCAGAGCACATACTTCTGAGATGCTCTCACAAAATGTCTGCAATTTTAAACACACACACACACACACACACAAAAAAAAAAACTTTGAACACTTTACAGACAGATGGATCAGGTTAACGCATTGCCCATTCACCTATAGAATATCTGTTTGAAGTCATGGCAAGGGATATTCTCATGCTATACAGACATTTGTTCAAATACCACATTTTGGTACAGTTTGTTATGATCCACAATCTCTGCTTGAAAAACACAACAAACAAACCAGCCACTGGACAAGGAAGGGTGTAGGAGGGCAAAATTTAGACATATTGATGTTATATTTGGGGAAAACTACGGTTGCTGTAGCTGGGGCTTGCTCTCAAATTTAAGTTCTAAAATGTTCCAAATTTACCCAAAAATGAAAATAAGACTAATGAAAATGCTGTGCTATCGTACAAAGCTATTTTTCCAGCAATGTCTTCCAATCAGAAGATAAAGCAGAATACTTTAAAACTCAACATCAGGCCTAAAGTTGAGTGAGTATATTCTCCATTGGCAGCAGCAGACACTAAGGGTATGTCTACACTATGAAATTAGGTCGAATTTATAGAAGTCGGTTTTTTAGAAATTGGTTTTATATATTCGAGTGTGTGTGTCGGCGGAGTGCTTCCACAGTACCGAGGCAAGCATCGACTTCCGGAGTGTTGCACTCTGGGTAGCTATCCCACAGTTCCAGCACTCTCCACTGCCCATTGGAATTCTGGGTTGAGATCCCAATGCCTGATGGGGCTAAAACATTGTCGCGGGTGGTTCTGGGTACATATCGTCAGGCCCCCGTTCCCTCCCTCCCTCTGTGAAAGCAAGGGCAGACAATCGTTTCGCGCCTTTTTTCCTGAGTTACCTGTGCAGACGCCATACCACGGCAAGCATGGAGCCCGCTTAGGTAACCGTCACCGTATGTCTTCTGGGTGCTGGCAGACGTGGTACTGCATTGCTACCCAACAGCATCAACCCATTGCCTTGTGGCAGCAGACAGTGCAATAGGACTGGAAGCCATCATCGTCATGTCCGAGGTGCTCCTGGTTGCCTGTCTGAGGTCAATCAGGAGCGCCTGGGCAGACATAGGCGCAGGGACTAAATTTGGAGTGACTTGATCAAGTCATTCTCTTTAGTCCTGCAGTCAGTCCTATTGAACCATCTTATGGTGAGCAGGCAGGTGATACGGATTGCTAGCAGTCCTATTGCATCATCTTCTGCTGGGCAGGCAAGAGATGAGGATGGCTAGCAGTCCTATTGTACCATCTTCTGCCGAGCAGCCATGAGATGTGGATGGCATGCAGTCCTTCTGCACTGTCTGCTGCCAGCCAAAAAGATGTAAAAGATAGATGGAGTATATCAAAACAAGAAATAGACCAGATTTGTTTTGTACTCATTTGCAAACCGCCCCCCGTCTAGGGGACTCATTCCTCTAGGTCACACTGCAGTCACTCACAGAGAAGGTGCAGCGAGGTAAATCTAGCCATGTATCAGAAGCCAGACTAACCTCCTTGTTCCAATAAGAACAATAACTTAGGTGCACCATTTCTTATTGGAACCCTCTGTGAAGTCTTGACTGAAATACTCTTCGATGTAAAGCCACCCCCTTTGTTGATTTTAGCTCCCTGTAAGCCAACCCTGTAAGCCGTGTCATCAGTCGCCCCTCCCTGCGTCAGAGCAACGGCAAACAATCGTGCATCTGAGTTGAGAGTGCTGTCCAGAGCAGTCACAATGGAGCACTCTGGGATAGCTCCCGGAGGCCAATACCGTCAAATTGTGTCCACAGTACCCCAAATTCGACCCGGCAAGGCCGATTTAAGCGCTAATCCACTTGTCAGGGGTGGAGTAAGGAAATGGATTTTAAGAGCCCTTTAAGTCGAAATAAAGGTCTTCATCGTGTGGACGGGTGCAGGTTTACATCAATTTAAAGCTGCTAAATTCGACCTAAAGTCCTAGTGTAGACCAGGGCTAAGAGTATCTTCCAAATATTATGAAAAAAATGAGCAACTGGACTCTACATCCTTTAAGTTGCAACTCATTAACACAACTTAAATTAAAAAAAAAGGTTTTCCCCCTCACCTTGGGATATAGGTATTTTGACAGACGTTCATACATTAAAATAAGTACATTTATCAATGACACGTAAGAAACCTGATCTTGTGCAGGTGATCACCATACTCTGAAATCCAACTTGGGCCAAAACCTTACTCACCTTACTGAAGCAAATGGGACTATTTGCATGAGGAAGGTGATTTAAAGGATGTGGCCCTTTAAGTTTAGCAGTTCAGGATGGAATGAACAGGGGAAAAGCATGGGCTTTTCTGTCTACGTGGCAAGTTACTGTGCAGTAAGCCAGGGTGAGCTGTAGCTCACGAAAGCTTATGCTCAAATAAATTTGTTAGTCTCTAAGGTGCCACAAGTCCTCCTTTTCTTTTTGCGAATACAGACTAACACAGCTGCTACTCTGAAACCTACACTACACCAGTTTGCCCTGCAGTAAATGTCCTGTGTGGGTATTGCTATAGTGCACTGAAAGTCACAAGCTGTCCTCATGGTACACTATTGTGCAGCAAGCTGATGCACTACAGATTCAGGCCTTAGCTTGAACACAGTAACTTGCCATTTAGGCAAGATGCAACTCACATCACAGACAGCTCAATATCCTGAGCATGATGAACTAATGAGCAGGCCAACTTCTCCATTTGCATAACTCCAGGTAGAGACTTTGGGTTAATATTTTTGTGATGATATCAAAGAGAGAACATTTATTTACATTAGTAATTTCTCACTAGAGTCATTATGGACTTGAACACAATGATCCAAGGTTTTACCTCTTCAGAAATAAGAAAAATATCAGGCAATTTAATCCAGTTAAAATCTCCAATTATTAAAAATGTTTTCAACTCATATGTTTAATTTTTTTTTTAAAGAAGAGTTTTCAAGGCTAACACGCCACTAGAAAATAGAATAAAAGAATTTCACATCCCTTAAAATCTAGTGTACCAAATTTCAGGCCATAAATAAAGCAATTATACAATGTAAATGCTTAAAAACACTAACAAAATTCAGCCAAAACAAGGATCAGAAATTTCTGATCCTTATTACTGGTAATTACAGTCACATTCTTTACTGAACTATATTCCCAGCCAACACATAAAAGTGTCCTTATCCATTATCCACTTAAAACTAAGTCACCCTTAACACACGTGCGAAAAAAAAGAAGCTGTGGTTATGTGACCATGTTAGCACACACAGCTCTGCATGCACTGCTGTAAATGTATCTGTCTACCTTTTAAGCAAAGTAGCTGAAAGCCCCTCAGGGTGTTTTTACGAAATGTAAATTCACTGAGTTGGAGACCTCAGCATAAAATCTCTGCTTATACTAGACAGTAGTTTAACACTATCCTCGCCGAAAGGAAGAGGGAAAGAAATACAATCTCCTGGTTGCTACAATATATATTCAGCAATTTTTTTTTGGTTGGTTGGTTTCTTTTTTTATAAAATAGAAGCATTTTAAGCATCTACTCAAAGTTGGTCTTTTTCAGCAATAAATAATAAATCCTTAATGCCATTGTGAAAGAGCAACCTGCCAATAATTCATAATTGATAAAGTTAAGATGGAATCACAAGGAAAGGGGAGATGCATGTCTTTAAAGACAGACCAGGATTTAGACTGAGGTGGACACATCCAGTCAGGACTATCAATATGCAAAAATATGGACCAACATTTTCAAATCTGGGTGCTTAAATCACTGCAGGTCTTCTGGTATATATTTTAAATAACGCATGTATTAGACATCCCTCGTTATGGTGTAAGTTTTTAGATATCTACCTAGAAATGGCCTGACTTTCAGAGCAGCAAAGCACCCTCTTTTCTTACTGATTGCAGTGGGAATTGTGGGTGCCCAGCCATTTGAGAATGTAGATTTAACTGCCTAACTTTAGGCACCCAATTTTGAAAATGTTGGCCCATAATCATTTGTTCTTTCCTAAGTATAGGTGCCCTTGGAGTGAGGAATGATTATTTGGAAATAAGATGCTAAGCCTGAAGGTAGGAGACAATTATGGTGTCTATGCACCTATCTAAGTAGCTTTTGCAGAGTTAAGACTAGATATATTTTGCATATTGTTTATTTTGTTTTAATCTGAGTCCCTCTACTTATTCTTAAGAAACAGTTGTTTTTAATGAGACCATCTATACCTTAGATTATTTTCTGGCAAAGTTGCTGTGGTATATCCTTGATAGGAGAACAATCTTCTGACCTCTTATGAAAAGGCAATTAGGGAGAACATGCTATCTATCCTAGAACACTCTGTTGAGCCAAAGACCTAAATAATGCTTCCCAGACCCTGGATGCAGTCAATAATGCCACCGGAAAGCCAATGACCAAGAGGAGTGACAGGTATAGAGAAAACCTTCTTTAACAGTGTTACTGGCCTAGTGGATGGGAGGAAGCAGTAGATATCATATACATTGATTTTAGTAAGACTTGACAGTCCCAGTGACACTCTCATAAACAAAGTAGGGAAATGTGGTCTAGGTGAAATTACTATAAGGCAGATGCAGAACTGGTTGAAAAGCTGTATTCTGAGAGTAGTTATCAGTGATTTGCTGTCAAACTAGGAGGGTGTATCTAGTGAGGTCACACAGGGGTTAATCTTGGGTCCAGTACTATATTTTTATTAATGACTTGTATAATGCAATGAAGAGTATGCTTATAAAATTTGTAGATGGCATCAAGATGGGAGGGGTTTCCACTTTGGAGGACAGGCTTAAAATTCAAAATAAATGGGAGAATTCGTCCGAAATCAACAAGATGAAATTAATTAAGGACAAGTGTAAAGTATTTCATTTAGGAAGGAAAACAAATGTACAGCTACAAAATGGGGAATAACTGGTACTGCTGAAAAGTATCTGGGGTTCATAGAGGATCACAAATTGAATATGAATCAGTGAAGAAGGGTCATATTCTGGGGTGCTGTGATGGGGTGCTCTACTCACCTCCGGGATGGTACCTCCTCCTGGGGACTAGCTTGGTAAGGTTGATGTCATCTCTGCCTCTTTCTCTCTTCACAAGCTGCGGCCTGCTCTTTGTGACTCAGCCCTCCAGCCAGGTCACAACACACATTTTCCTCTTCCAAGGTAGCCCTTCAAAGTCTTTCCTCAAGAATCTTAGGCAGCCTTCCAATTCACTGCCTCATAATGCCACTCCCCCAGTGACTGGCAGGGGCATCCAGGCCCACCCTCTATCCCAGGGTTCCAGCTCAGGGACTCTCTAGCCAGTAATCAAGGTCTGTTTCTGTCCGGACCTTGCTGCTACTTTTCCAGGGCTTTCCCTAGCTACCTGGTTAGCTCCCCACTGGGTTTGCCAGCCTTCTCCCAGGGAGTAGCTCTGACTATCTGCCTCTATAGTCTCCAAACATACCTTCCCTCTCCCAGGGAGAAACTGCTTCCCTACAGCCTCCCTCTCCTATCAGCTTCCTGACTTTATAAAGCGAGCCCAGCTTGTTCCTCCTCAGCTGGGTCCCTCAATCAATCAGGGGATTTATTCAAGCCACCTGATTCCCCTCAGCTGTGGCCTATCTGGTTAACTGGCCCCCTTTCTAACCTACATTAGCACTTTCAGGGCAAGAGTGAAGGGAACACCCCATCACAGGTGTAATAACAGGAGTGTGACACATAAGATACAGGACATTCACCTCCTGCTCTACTTAGCACTGGTGAGGCATCAGCTAGAGCACTGTGTCCAATTCTGGGCACCACACTTTAGGAGGTATGTGGATAAACTGGAGAGAGTCCACAGGAGAACAAAAATGACAGAAAGTTTAGAAAAACTTAACCTGTGAGGAAAGGTTAAAAAACTGGGCAAGTTTAGTCTTGAGAAAAGGAGGAGGGGAGGGGGAGACATGATAGTTTTCCCAATAGGTCATAGGCTGTTAAAAAGAGGGCAGTGATCAAGTGTTCTTGATGTTAAATACAAAGCTGACTGAAGGTTTACAGAGGGATCTCACTAAACTGGGCAAAAGGCACAAAAAGGCAGATGAAATTAAAATAAAGCACACCAGAAAAAATAATCCCAACTATACTGTGATAGGACCTACTCACTGCTAGTGGCACTGCCTCCAGGTCACTCTGGAGATTAGCTTTAGCCCAGCATTGTGCCTCCCTCTAGCAGTGTCTCTCCCATCATCCTCTCACACCTTCTGCAATGCAGGGTGTTCCCTCTTTGTGACTTGGCCTCTGGCCAGGTCCCTATGCATGTTTCCCCCTTCCAGGGGGATAAAGAGTTTCTTGACAAATGGGCTCAAGCAGTCTTCCTGCTCACTGCCCACCTGGTGCTACTTCCCCAGTGGCTGGTAGGGGAACCTGCTGTCTATTCTGGGTTTCAGCTCAAGGGCCCCCTAATCAGCAGCCAAGGTCAGCACTCCTATTCCTTGCTGCTTTTCCCCTGAGCCTTTATCTTTCTGGTTCTCCCAGGTAATAACTGTAGGCTCCTCTCTATAGCCCCAAACACACCTCCTTCTCCCAGGAAGTGACTGCAGTGTAGACTATTTCACTACAACCCCTTTCTGCTCTCAGCCTCTGGACTTTATACAGGCCCCTCCTGTTCCTGTCCAGCTGCGCCTCATGTCTAATCAATCCCTGCTCCCTGACTCCTCCTCCAGGTGCAGCCTGGGGAGTTAAATGGCCTACCTGGCCACCTTAACCCCTTCAAGCCTCCTATGGGGTGGACACCCCATCACATATACATACAAAATGATGGTTTCTAAATTAGTTACCACCAGCCAAGAAAGATCTTGGCATCATCATAGATAGGTCTAGACAAACATCTGCTCAATGTGCGGTGGCAGTCCAAAAAAGCTACCAAAATGTTAGGAACCATTAATAAAGGGATAGATCAGAGGTGGGCAAACTACAGCCCACGGGACCATCCTGCCCAGCCCTTGAGCTCCTGGCCGGGGAGGTTCTCCCCTGGCCCCTCCCCTGTATCTATGCTGCCACATGGGCAGCATGGCTTGTGCCCGCCCACCTCCCAGGCTTTTCAATAAGCCAGTCCTGCCACTCTAAGCAGCATGGTAAGGGGGCGGGGAGGTTGGATAAAGGGCAGGAGTTCCCGAGGGCGGGCAGTCAGGGGACAGGGAGCATTTGGATGGGGTGGTCAGGGAATGGGGAGCAGAGGACAGTTAGATGGGATGGAGGTTTGGGAGGTGGTGGTCAGGGGATGGGGAACAGGGTGGGTTGAATAGGCATGGGAGTCCCAGGGGGCCTGTTAGGGGGCGGGAGTGTGGATAGGGGGTCGGGGCAGTCCAGGGACAGGAAGCGGGGGGGGGGGTCCCAGGACGGGGCGGCAGGGAACAGGGAGCAAGAGGGTTGATGATAAGACTTGAATACTGCATACAGTTTTGGTCATCCCATCTCATAGAATTGGAAAAGGTGCAGAGAAGGGCAACAAAAATAATTAGGGGTTTGGATCAGCTTCCATACGAGGAGAGATTAACAAGACTGGGACTGTTCATCTTAGAAAAGAGATGACAAGGGGCAATATAATAAAGGACTATAAAATCATGAATGGTGTGGAGAACATGGATAGGGTAGTGTTATTTACCCCTTCATGTAACAGGAGAACCAGGGGGTCACACAATTAAATTAATAGGCAGCAAGTTTAAAACAAACATCAGAAAGTACTTCTTCACACGATACAGAGTCAACCTGTGGAACATTGCCATGGAATGTTGTGAAGGCCAAAAGTATAATGGGTTTAAAACAAAATTAGATAAGTTCATGGAGATAGACCTATCACTAGCTATTAGCCAAGATAGTCAGGGAAGCAAGCCCATTCTCTGGGTGTCCCTAAACCTCCGACTGCCAGAAACTGGGTGTGGACAACTGGGGATGGATCTCTCGATAATTGCCCTGTTCTGTTCATTCCCTCTGAAGCCTCTGGCCATGGCCTGGGCTAGAACGATCATTGATCTGACCCAGCATGGCCATTTTTGTGTGAACATAAGAAATAATGGACGTAATCTGCAGCACTGGAGATTTAGGTTAGATATTATTCAAAACTTTCTATAAAAGAGTAGTTAAGTTCTGGAATAGGCTTCCAAGAAAGGTTATAGAATCCCCATCACTGAAGGTTTTTAAGAACAAGTTGGACAAACAACTGTTAGGGATGGTCTACTTTTACTTGGTCCTACCTCAGCACAGAGGGCTAGATTTGATAATCTTTCGAGATCCCTTCCAGTCTTACATTTCTATTATTCTAAGAATCTAATATCCCCAGTCATTATTTTTACAATGCATACAAACATTACTGGGCAACAAGTAAACATACAAGAATATTAATTGCATGCAACAGTTCAATCCTCCATCCCTTACTCATGTGAGTAGATCCATTGTACTAACATATTTCAATAAAATGACTCTCTTTGGGGAAGTACGAACTGTAACCCTGAAACAATATAGAAATCTGAATTTTAAAGTGTAGTTGTACTATGTGTAAAAATACCATCCTGGGGTCCCATGTTTATTGCCTCACAATGATCTGCAGATCATTTGTGCTCCATTTACAAGGAAAAAGATGATTTCCCCAATTTCAGTCCTGCAAGCTCACTAAGAGCTCTGAATCTCAAGCCTAGGTTCTTTCCATCTCATGGATCATCATCATTATTGCTGTTATTGTTCATTAATTTGCATTATGGTCATGCCAAGCGACCTCAACTGAGATTGGGGCCCTGTTGTGCTAGGCACTGTACAAACACAGAGTAAAAGACAGTCCCAAAGAGTTCACAGTCTAAAAGGAGAAGACAGACAAAAAGCAGTGCACAGGTGGTAATAAGGTTCTACAGGGCAAATTATGGGCTCTCAGTGACACCTTGTGCCTTCAGTATATTTTGCTGCTATAGCTCAACAGTTTAACAAATAATTCTGTTGATAAGGCACCAGATGGAATAGAATCTGCAGCTTACTCAGGGCCAGATTGTAGCTGGCACTTACATGGAAGGCACATCTCATCCCCCTGGTGTCAGGGCCCACATAAAGCAGCTACCCACAATTGCAGTCCCTGCACTCAAGGTTGTTCAGGGACTGCTCCTTCTGTGTGCTCTTAGGGATGCACAAAGCCCAACAGGGTGTGGGAGGCTGAGGTAGGAGAGAAAGCGCCAAACAACCCACCATATTAACATGCAGCATGGGTTACATGAAATGGGGGAACAAGCTGAACCAGCCAAATGGACCATGCAGCCTTCACACCTACATGTACATCAAGGAACCCCGCCCCCCTACAAGAGCCATTGCATATCATGCACAAATCTGTTTCTCAGCCTGTGCAGCAGGACTTTTGTCTCTTAAGCCAGTAAATATGACTGAATGCACACAGGGAGCAGTGCATGGAGTACGAGGATGCCATCTTTTTATGTGGTCACTTTTCAGAGTTGAACTATTCTTTAAGTTGATAAACACAGAGAGATATCATTAACTAAGGTGTCTGTTAATACCCATTAACAATACATGGATACAATAATGTTTTCTTGTATTTCAGTCACAAAAAACTCTACTCAATATCTGCACTCAGTTTCCAAACACTGTACATTACTCATTAATTACGGCCACAATTTGCAGAAATTATTCTCTGTTTGGCCTTTAAAACATTCTGCTTTGTTGCTATCACATTTGGATAGTGCTACTCTAGCCTCTTATTTTTCATACAAGTTCTGTGCATACTTTGCCAAAGACCTTTGAACTTGTCATCTTGGCAGATAAAAACATGACTTGGGAGCAGCTACAAGAAATGAGATCACATGAGAAGTTTTAGAAGAATGAAATATCACTGTTGTATGTAAAATTAATGTGTCATTTCTATCTCATAAAATCTTTCCCACCAAATTATAAACCAGTTATACTTTAAAAAGCTAGAATGAAGATTATTTAATAATTTATGTAGCAATTTAGGAGTTTGGGTCAACTCCTCTAGAAAGTAGAATTTATTTGAACCAAGTTGAACAATAACATAACAATAACTTGTGCATATATAGTGCTTTTCATCAGAAGGATCCCAAAGCACTTTGCCAGCCACTGAAATGCAGCCACCACTAGGGTGGAATGCAATGCCCATTCTGGGCTAGCTATTCACTATGGAGCCAGTCCTCCCGAGTGCTTCCTGTGAGGTGTTGGGTGCCCTCTGTCCCCAATGAAGTCAATTAAGAACTGAGGACACTCAGCGCTTCAAATGATTGGGCCATACATTTATAGGAAAAATGAAGACTTATATTCTCCATGAAGAACCACAAGAGAGATTAAGGCGGGCAGAATGTTGTTATTCAAGTTAGATTATTTTCAGTGGGATCATTAATAACTACAAATGGTCAGGATATTTTAAATCTCATCTGAAGACACATCAGTCACAGCAAATAGCATCATGCCCCAATCACAGGGCCAGATTTCCATAAGAACTCGGTGCCTTATTTTCAAGTGCTCAGCGTTCATATTTGGAGCCTGATTTTCAAGAAAGCTCAGCACCCAGCAGCACCTCTTTTCACACTTAGCTCAGCAGCCAATATGCTGAGCTCTTTGAAAATCTGGCCATTGTTCCGCTGCCTAAATGGGAGTTGAGCTCTTTGGAAAGTTTAGACCCAGCTATGGATGCTGAGCCCTTCTGTAAATTCCAGCCACTGCCTGTTAGCATCATATCCCAGGGTTCAGGGTACTAAATAAAAGAAGAAGAAAAAAAAACCCACCATTGTTCCCATAGCTGAATTGTAAAGCTAGAGATGACAAACCTTGGGATAAAAGAGTACTATTCCCAGGCTAACCTATGCCTAACCCACAACCTGTGGGGGGGGGGGGGGGGAAGAAAGAAAAAAGCCCTTAAGCATTTATGACATTCCAGGGTGCATTCTGTCACAGCATTACATTACACTAATGCAGAATTTAAGAAAATACAATTGCCATTCTCTTGAGATTCAGTCTGTTCTGACTAGGGTACTGAATGCTAACTTCCAATGCACAACTAAAGGCTGTGAAAGAGAAGTTTCAGGAATGGAAAAGAAAGCAGAATAGGAAGGGCTTTGTAGAGATTGGGGTAAAATGTTCAAAAGTGCCTAAGTTGCTTAGGAGCCTAAGTCCCCTTTCAGTGGCACTTAGGTGCTTTTGCAAATTTTACCCCATATCTATGCCAGACCAGAGTGAAGGAACTGAACACACAGAGCTATGAAATAAACCACATAATTCAATAAATATAAGTCACTGAGTGTTCTGTTGGCAGCCAGAGAGTTGCATCCGATGAAGTGAGCTGTAGCTCACGAAAGCTTATGCTCAAATAAATTGGTTAGTCTCTAAGGTGCCACTAGTACTCCTTTTCTTTTTGCAAATACAGACTAACACGGCTACTCTGAAACCAGCCAGAGAGCGTTTGACTCATTTTTATGACTCCCCATTGGCTGCCTCTCCTCCAGCACATCAGACACATTTGCCTTTAAAGCACTTTACCATTTATAATCACCCTGTTTATCGGATCTACTATCTTCTCAAGCCACCAACTCTCACCTTCACTCTGCCAGGGATGGCAGCCTCGATCACCTACCTACTTCTTCAAGCACCTCCTCACTTTTTCCTGTGCTGTACACTATGCCTGGGAACAGCACCCTATCAAAATTATAAAACAGCACCTTATCTTCCTTGAAATCTCTCCTAACAAACCTACCTGTGCCATGATGCCTACAAATTACTGCCACCTGGCATCGCTTAGGCAAGTGACAAGCTGAGTCCTATGCTTTTAAGCTAAACTGCTCTCCAGCCCTCCCCGTTTGTTTGTTTTGCCCACCTGCCGACACCTAGATTGTAAACCCTCTAAGGGAAGGGCCATGGTTTTTGTTACATGTATGTACGGCGCCTAGCACAGTGACTAGGGTTACATTATCCTAATAATGAGGCTTTGAGTTATATAGTAGATACAGTAATGACTGATTTTGGCTAAAAACTTTCTTCTGCATAATGATTTAAAAAGAAGCATCCTGGAGCAGACCCAAACAGGAGATTGGTAACGGCTGCTGGTGACTCTGATTAGTAGTTAGTAAAAATTGATACCATCAGATGGCTGTTGGAGGCATGTGTTAGAAGACAGGTGTGTGTCTACAACTAAAAAAATTACAATCATGGTCGGCATTAACTAGCACACGTCTCTGTAGAGCAACTGAACTGAGGCAACAGAGACTGAACTACCAACTCACTTTTAGGGTTGGCCCCACTAAGTCAGAGTTGGGGCACATTACACAGATAAATATGGTGGAAGCTTGTACTGTTGCTGACTAGGCTGCACCTGACTTCCACCTCCCCAATCCAGCCCCATTCCACTTTATTTTGTTTAAAAGAGCAGCTTTTCTGACAAATCTTTTGTAACAGACATGGAGGGCTGTTGAGCATTACACTGAAGTAAAACTGGATTCCAGCATAGAAAATCTAAACTGACCCTGAGGTGCATTAGGATTTAAGCTCTGGAGGTAGTATTTAATGAAAACAGGATCACACTAATTTTTCCAAGCAGATCATTAGGATTGTAGAATAGCAGGTATGACTTCTAGGTGGATAAGTTCAGGTCTATCTCAAAAGTTAATCTGAATTTTTGGATATTACAATAAAATATAGAGCTAGCTATTAGATTAAACATACCTTTATATCTGGACATCTTTAAATTAGAAACTAATGACAAATGGTGATCCAGGCTGGAGGACACAGAAACATACGAATGAACGAAGAACTGGAGTGACTTCTATTAATACTGTGATACTCAATGTAGGAAAAAGAATGTTTGTCCCCACTAAATTCCCCTAATGATTTTGGCAGTAACATTGAACTCAGTATTGCAAAGGCAGAAGTGTGGACTGAATCTGGAAATGATAGGTACCTGAATAGCTTACCTGAAACATGGAAACACTGTCCTTTGTATTAAGTGGCAAAACCATGATTTGGGGAGACATCAATAAAATGTTGTCAGCTGAAGAAACGAGGTCAAAGTAAAAGAAATGTACTTTCTTCTAATGTTTAAGGAAGCAGAGCCAAAGTGGAGTTTCAAACTGGCAGGAGGAAAAAAAAACAAAAAAACGAGGGATATAAAATGATACAGGGAACTGAATGAGGCTGCAGCTAAATCAAAGAGGTAGGAATTAATGATCTACCCAGAGGTATAATACACATGGCATAGTTTAGGTGGCCTAGCAGAAACAGAAAATCAAGCTTCGTGAAGGATTTGGAATCCGGAAAAGTGAAAAAGAAAAAAGTGAGATGGTCAATGTACTGTTGAGGGCAAAAAGTTTATAATAAATGGGCATTACATTATGGTGCAAAGGAAAATCAGTAGGATTAATTAAATAGACCATTTTCTCTTGGATAACATAACATAAATAGTGTTGTAACTGCCCCCACTGCAAGATGCCACAGTGAGTGTTGTGAAATACCAGGCCCCTCTGGCAGTGTGGCATCACGCTCTGTGCATTGCAAACTCAGAGGCAAGTACTGTCTGTGCTCAATGTTCTAGGCTCTTCAGGCTTCTGCCCTCTACGGGCTCTAGTTCATGAACACCCACATATTTTGAGTAACAGAGGATTACTTTACTAGGGCTGCCAGAAGCTAAAATGGGCAAGGGCCTAAGCACAATAACCAGTGGTGAGCTGGAGCCGGTTCGTGCAAGCCGGTTGTTAAATTTTGAAGCAGTTTTAGAACCGGTTGTTAAAATTGTTACCGCTCCCTGAGCTTCCAGCCGGGGAGGCTCCCCCTGCCCCTCCCCCGCTTCCCCCCCTCTCGCAGAGCCTCAGCCTGCCGCGCCGCCAGTGCTCTGGACCACTCCTGGGCAGCTCTGCAGCTCCTGCTGCTTTGAGCGGCTTAGTAAGGGGGTGGGGCTACGAGCTCCAGCGGGCTGCGCGGCATCCATACTCGCTGCCCTGAGCGGAATGGCAAGGGGGCTGGGCCGGGGCTAGGAGGAGGGGTTGGATAAGGGGCAGGGAGTGGTTGGAGAGGGCAGAGGTTCTGGGGGGGCGGTCAGGGGACGGGGGGGGTTGGGTGGGCATGGGAGTTCCGGGGGTCTGTCAGGGTGGTGGTGGACCTCAGGAGTGGGTGGTCAGGGGACAAGGAGCAGGGTGGGTTGATGGGTTGTGAGGGGGGCAGTCGGGGGCAGGAACTGGGTGGGGGTCAGATGGGGGCAGGGACAGGCTGTTTGGGGGGGCACAGTCTTCCCTACCCGGCCCCTGATACAATTTTGCAACCCCAATGTGGCCCTCGGGCCAAAAGTTTGCCCACCTCGGTCTACTTTATTATTTTATTAACGGGGGTCGCACTTGCCTCGTTCATTATGTTGTATGCAATTAATAAAGCAATACTTTGTTTCTATTGTAACAAACATGTTTTTTATTTTTTTTATTGTTAAGTATGACTCCCAATGACTCCATGCATTGCCACTTCTTATGGAGAAAGGTACAAAAAATACATACTGTGGCACATCCCTTAAACCAGAACTTTTTATAGGGAACCGGTTGTTCAGATTTTGGCAGCTCATCACTGACCATAACTTCTCACACACGGTTATAATAAAAGATCAACAATTCTTAAACATGCCCCTATGGGCAACCCAAGAGCATAAATGTAGCAGAATCTTGTTGGGGTCCTCTCAGCACTGCTAATAAGAGTAAGAATGGATGAGGTGGCCTCTGTGTATTACCACAGTGCCTAGGAGCCCAAGCCACGGATCAGGATCTAGGATCATTGTTCTAGACACTGTACAAGCACAGTACAAAAAGATGGTCCATCCATCTCACTGAAACATGTCAGAGAAGAGGTTACAGCTGCCAATACTCTAGTATTTTCATAATCCATTAACAGCTGTGATAGATTAATGTTGCCTCTAGTACACAGCAAGGTGACGGCCAGGTTCGTTTGAATAGGAGTGGGGTTTGATGTTAAAAAGTTTGAGATAGACAGATGGAAACCTGCTGGTATGGGAGCCAGTTGAGAGCTACATGGGACTGGGATGCAGCACAGAGACAGAAGGCCTCCACCCCAGTGGCCCTTGCTTCTACTGGATCTTAGGAGATCCGAGATGTCTGCAGACCAAACCTCCTGCCCAAAACATGGGGGTAACTCTGTCCTCTGCAGAACCAATTAGGCCAAGGGTTCTCAATCTTTTCCATACCATAATCCATGTTTCAACAGAAACATGTTTTGGGACCCCCTGCCTCCCATCTAGCTATTAAGAAAACTTAAAATCTGTTTGTAAATCCCACGGCGGTTGTTACATGCAGATTGAGAACACCGCACGGAGGGAAACCTCAGGCATCCTGATACAGGAGTGCCATACTGATGGGTTCTGAATGGAATGGAAAGATGGTCATAGTCAACAGAGGAAAATACGGAACAAGAAGCTTTAATTGAGAGGGTAACAGAACTGAAGGGAAAACACAAATTAAAATGGTCATCTCTTCTTTCAGATACTTAGTGATGAGTATTTCTTAGATGATTGATGAGTTTCATTAACTGAATTATGCCTCCCACCCCAACTGAACAACATACAAGAAGAACTTAAAGAATGGAATAACCCTCTATCCTCTCTGGGTAGAAATAATTCATTAAAATAAATATACAGCTATGTTTTCTATTCTAGTCCAACTTATCCTATGAAATTCAACTCCTTTAAAAATGTCCTCTCCTTTCCTATATATTTCATATTTCAGTATGAAGATATCATGTCTTTCTGATCATCCTTGGTTGTTTATGACCCAAGGAAATATTATATACACATACTTTTTCTTGGGTCATAAACAACCAAGGATGACCAGAAAGACATGATATCTTCATACTGAAATGGTAGTATTAGGATGCCTGACTTTTATAGCTATTATGGAGCCAGCAGGCTTACAAGATCAATCCTATTGGCTTAAAGCTCTGGAAGAATTAAGTGGTATTGAAGACATAGATATATATGCAAATTCAAAAGATGCTATAGCACCCCATGTATTCCAAGACTCTTTCTTTCAGTTTTGAAAACCTTCTACTATGATGCCTACAAGAAAGCATCCAACTTATGATGCCTGGGTTGAACAGCAGTCCAGGACAGCTGACTTTATTTATAAAAGAGAAAAATATAAAATAAATACAAAATAACAAAAACCATTTTGTTTGATTCAGAACCACTAAGCAACCTATGTAACCACAAGATCTTACTGCTCTTACCCATATTTATTCCCCACCTTCCCTATTATTGCTCATTACATTGCATCGTGTCTTAAATTCGACCACTGCTATTCTAGTCAACGCCCCTACGTAGACAAGCCCTAAGTTTTGCAGAATTGGGGCTTAAACTGTAAGTTTTTTGAAGCAGGGACTGCATCTTCCTGTGTTTGTACAGCACCTAACACAATGCCTTCCCAATCCCAATTGGTGCCTTTGGACACTACTACACTGTAACTACTAGAACTGCCACGCACCCTATTCAAGCATGTGTGCATCTTCAATCGTGCTCTAGGAAGCAAAGGTTGATTGTGAGACTACTGATAATTTAAGAAAAATGAAAGTGTCTGATCACTTTGTCCTGAATAAGGGGAAGAACTGAGTGCCTTATTACTGAATGAGGATTCTGAAGATGATTGGTGTAAACTGAGGTTGAAGAGGAAGGAGGCGCTGCAAGCAAAGCTACTAATGGGGCTGGACCAGGATTCTGGAGGCATTACAAGAAGAGGATCGTTGAATAAAGTACAATAGCTCCATGTTTGAGACTGGAGGGAGCAAATGCATGTTAAGGTACAGAGTTGATAACAGGAATTTAAAATGAGTTGCTATTCTCTAAAAAGATCCACCCCCAAAACCCCTTTATATGGGATGCAGCAGGAAATCAAGAGGACTGATATTAATTTTAGGTGGAAGTAGTGGAGATGATGAATCTTACGTGGTATGAAATGACATGTAAACTTGCTTCCGACGGTTTAATATTTCTGAAAATATACATCTACACTTAAAAAGCTACGGTGGCACAGCAGTAGTGCTTCAGTGTAGACACTACCTACACCAATGCAGGGGGTTTTCCAATCAGCATAGGTAATCTTTCTCCCCGAGAAGCAGTAGATTGGAAGAATTCTTCCATCGACCTAGCATGGTCTAGAAGGGGACTAAAGTCATTTTAACAACACTGTTCCGGAGTGCGAATTTTTCACATCCCAACTGATGTTGTTAAATTGACCTAATTTTCTAGGGTAGACTAGGCCTACATAAAAGTGGAGGAACTCTAAGGGCATGCCTACACAAGGAACACCCAGGAAAGTTTTTAGGAGAATTAACTAAAGGTATGAAGTCAATGCTCATATGTTCTAGTATGTTCAAGAATGAACTAAGACCACTTTACTCCTCAGTGAGCACATCCACATGGGGATTTAATGCACTTTAATTTATGTGCATTGACTCACACCTTTAGCTGATTCACATTAACTTTCCTGGGTGTTCCTGTGTAGACATGCCCTTAGAGTTCCACTTCTGTTATGTTTTTTTTACAGATCTAAGATGAATCTAGATGTTTTATTGTTACCGCATGGCAGGAAAAGGAAGTTTGTCTATTTTTTTTCCCCCAATCAAACTTTCTTCTTTCAACATTTCTCTCTATAGCGGTCTGACTTAATCTGCCAGTAACTTGACTCTGGTGAGTCTCAGCAGATAAGATTCACTGGTAGAGCAATGCTGAACAAGGACAACTAGGGAAGCCATCAGAGTCCAACTCAGAATGATGAAGATGCCTCCTCAGTGATGAAGTCTGAAAATGCTCCAGTATTTAAAGTTCAAATGTTCAGAAGTGTTCCCTAAAGATGAATTTTACACCTGGGCCAGAACAAGGCCAGTGCATCACTTAACCTATGGGCTTAAGTAGGACTTGAGTTGAACATAGACCTTGGGCGGGCCCCCTGCAAAGAAATATATTTCCCCTAGTTGTGTGCGCCTTAATATTTAAAGGCCTAACTTGAGATAGATAGAAGACCAAAAGCTGCCGCTGACTTCAGTTTCATGAAAATAGTTTAATTTCACAGAAAATGCGCAACACTTGCTGTTTCTCTCTCTCTAATGTGCAATAAAAATGGCCCTAAAATTGTCCAATTTTTGAGAAAAAATGTTCAACATTTCATTTGGATAAGGACATTTTCTAATTTTGCTCAGCTCCACCTATATTTTTTAAATATTTTAAGTGCCTATTGACTGGCAATTACAGTGAAATTCTGAATAATTTTGTGGCATGAATTGAATGGCGGAAGGACACATTTATATTTTTGAGGCATATTTTGTTCTTTCTTCCTTGGTTGATGTATAATCAATAGACATATTTTAAGCAACTGTTTATATACACAATTATAGGTGTCTCACAGTAAAATAGACACTAAACAATAATTAGGTAAAATTTGTAATTTGTCTAAAAGTATTAACTAAAATAACATTCTTAAACAAAATTGTAAATGTCTGAGGCCCTTGAAAACTGTAACAAAATCCTTTCACAGGCTGCCCTGTTAATCAATATTAATTTGTACTAAAAATGGGGTTCATGTTTTCTAAGGATCCCCTGAAAATGTTCTCTAAGAAAATATTAAGTGGTAACATTTGATGGGAGTACTAACTTTTAGGTAGCAGACAATTTTCTCAGGTTTTTTTTTGTAGACAACAACAATTCCCTCATAAATAGCTGTATAATGACTACAATCTGCAAAATTCAAAGTAATTTAAAAAAAATCTGCATGCAGAGAACATAGTTCTCACTTCTTTCAAATACTGTTTCCTTATTATGACTTTCTGCATTTTGATTGAGACAGATGCTGGCAAATTTCTTTTGGGGTCTATTCTTTAAAAAACACAGAGCAAATTATTACCAGCAGCCAGCAGCAAAACAACATAACAGACTACAGTTTACTATAATCATTTCAGAAAATTGCTACCAGATTCCTTGTACACCCATACGTTATCCATATTTTGGTTGCTGAAAAACAGGGACAGTATTTTAAATGCAGACACCAGGGCCCAGATCTTCAGGTATGCCAGAGCTCAGTTCAGTGCAGCTATGCATGGGGCATAGAGAGATGGTAAATTTAAGACATATTTGTGCTGCTGCAATCCTGGGGCTGTTGGAAACTGGCTCAATCTCCAGCATAATTCAGAGCAGCTTCAAGGTTGCTCCAAATTACATCTGGCTGCAACAACCTTCCAGAGCCGGGGATCTGCCCTCTAGCCATGCCCGGTTGTGGCCCTCAGTATATCAAATAGATCAGACCTTTTGTAAGTCTAAACCAGGTCTTGTGAGTAGGGCCAAGTCTCTTACATGTTACAACCTTATTACAACTGGTAAAAAAAAAAAAAAACACCCAACAACCCACAACAATAAAACCCAAATGAACCCAGGCATGGCCACAAAACAAAAATCAATCATTAACACAAAACTTTTCCATAATTGAGTGTATGTTATAGTAATCACTTACTGGCAGTATCCTCTCAAGAAACCCATCCTTGCTACCACATAAGATACACTAATTTTTTCTAAATATTTTGATATCTTAATTATTTAAAACACGAGTCTTTTTTTCCCATTAGGGCAATCTTTTATTGGTGGGGTACTGCCCTTGTGAAATGACAAACTGCAAACTGCAGTGATACATGCTGAGGAACCTGAAAGTACTTTCGCATATAAAGCTGCAGCAGAAATTACTGCTTATTACTTTGTTAGTTGTCAGCTGAAAGCCTAAATGCTCTGTAGTCCGCAAGTTAACACTTTACAACATTTCTAAGTCCATTAATTAACCGTGCACACTTGTGTAACCCTGCGTAAGATGACACTACTGCAGACTTGAATCAAGTGGCTCCAACATAACATGGACAACTACAGGACACGTTATTTCTTTAAAATTGATACCATCTCCTGGTCTGCCAATAGCATGCTTTAACAGGATCCCTGTAGTTCAGACATGGTTTCCTGCATTCTGCAGATGTAGTGTAAAGTAGGTGTATATTTGCTGTAGATAGGTAAAGTTACACCAAGAAAGGGTTTGAGTGCAACCTGGAATTCAGTCTTCAGTCAGCATGTATAGCAAAGGGAACTGCACAGCATGCGAGTTAGTGAGCGACGTGAAAGAGGACATCCTATGGGGGGCACCTCTTAATGGTGTAGCAATGGGTACTGGAACAACGGCGCTGGCATTAACCAGCATGGCGGGGAGTGGAAGAACAGTAGTAGAGCAGGTAAAATTATTTGGGTGACCATACATCTGAGACAATTAGCATTATGAAGTGTGCGACTCTGGGGGGGGGGCGGGGTGAATATCTTGGTGAAAAATAAAGTTCACTAATTTTCTTAATCACATTTTGTTATACATTTGTATGTTTGCTCTGATATCCATGTTCTTAAAATTCTTCATGGTGTCGTGTGCCTATACCTCCTCTCCAGCTCTTCCCAGCTTCTCCAAATACTTTCTTTTCTGACCTCCTCTATCGCAGCACCTCCCCTGTGGCTGAATTCCAGGCACTTTGTGTGTTCTGCCTACCATCCCTCAGGATCTAGTGGACTTTATTATGACTGTGTTATTTACCTTCTGAATCAACTCTTCATTGGACATTTGCTGTGTGGGTGCCCCGATTGTGGCCATGTGGATGGTATTCAAGGAATTGCTGCGCCACATTTAGACATGACAGGGCTTAGCTTTATCTCAGATGTAGTGGTTACAGACTTTTTCATGGGATGAATGCCAGCATTTGGGTGTCCCATCTTACACAGGAGCGGCTCCCTTGAAGACTTAACCACACACCTGTTAGGCATCGCAGTCTCAGCATCTATCCGAACGGAACGCCTTTTAAACCACGAGTTGAGGATGCAAATGGTTTCCACACCATCATTAGCCTGCTGAAGCCCTTGTCTGACCTCTTATATTGCTACAGAAACGAGATCTGTATGTCTGAGTACATAGGCTCCAGTATTTCCAGCTGATCCTCAGCCAGGCCTGCATATGCAGCATGTGGAGTCCCTTTTTTATGCCTTCCGATAGCAATGCCAAAGGCTGATTAACGTGGCTTCAGGGAATGGAAAGGGAAATGACCATCCTCTGTTCTCGTGCTAGCTGCCAGTCAGAAAGATGGCCTTTAAAAGGATACAAGTAGTTCTGGCACCAAGAAGATATTTAAATTGTGAGAATTGTAATTCTTCCCAGTAAAGCCTTATCCATAAGTCATACTACTGTGTGGAATTAACTTTTTGAAAACCAGAAGTTTATTCCAGCCTAAACCACGTCTTGAACTGTAAAAATGTAGCAACAAAAGAAGGGACAAGACTTTTGCTAAGTTGGATAGTAAAATGTGTATACCTTTGTCACAATGCTTATGAAAATTGATAAGATTTGAACAAAATCTGTCTGTTTCCGTAAGAAATGCTATGTGGCCTCACAGCTACAGAGAAAATATATTTCTCTAGTGAAAAAACTCATCCACATTGTCTTTCTCTGGGATTTAACTGAAGCAGATATTTTTCTCTCATTGTTTTATGAGGCATTTGCACATTGTCTTTACTTGCTACTCTAGATTTCAGTAGTATGCTTACAAAGGCTTTTATGATCCAGCTACCATGGAAATCTCTGAGCCAGATTCCATGTTCTGGAGAGGAATATGCTCTAGTGATTATTGCCTGCTCCTCAGCCTGTCTCTTCCCCTCTCTACTCTTGTCTGAGTCAACACTGTTCCCTTTCCCTGTTTCACTATCCTCCTTGCACCCTACAACTTGGCTCCTGCCTCCTCCCCGGCTTCTCCTATTCCCACCAGCTTCTGGAGTCTGCCTTCTGTGCTCCTATGCACACCCCCAATATCCCAGCTCCTGTCCTACTACTGCCCTCCCTCCGATCCAACTCTCCTATCCTCCCGCTCCTTCCCTGATTACCCTCTGGTCCTTTACAAGCCCTTCATGACTCAGCTCCTGTCCTCTTCCCCCATTGTTGCCCTGCTGCACCACACCCTGTCTCCCTCTGCTTCCCTTCCCTCCTCAACCAGTCAGCTGCTATCCACCCTTTGGCGCCTGCAAATTCCAGTGCACCTGTCCAAACCCTGGCTGCTCTGCATTCCAGTCAGTTAGCTTCCCCCTTCTTCACCGCCTGGGCTCCAGCAGGAAGACACTGAGAGCCCAGGAGTGACGGACTCTCTGCTTTCAGTTCTGGTGCCTGAAAGCCAGTTTCCCCAACTGACAGAAAATTCTTTGTAAATTTAAGTCCTGCTCAGTCCTTGCATCCCCATGGTAGAGCATGCCTAGTACAGATGGAATCTTCAGAGATTTTAGCTGCTAAATTCCAACAAGTCTCTACTGATTACATGTGAATTGAGATTTTTCAGAGACTCATAATTTTCCAAATTTGGGCGAATTTCACCAGTCTGGCATAGGACACATCCATGACAACCCCCTGACCAAATTTCAAGTCCCTGTTTCTGTGCTTGGGAGGACTAGGGCTTCTCAACAAAATGGTTGTAATTTTTTTTTTTTTTAATATATGGGTAAAACAATGTATTCTCACACAAGGTGAAGCAAAAAAACAGGTGAACCATTTTAGCTGAAACTTTAAATAAATAAATATTCTGCCTCTAGCAGACATTGAACATGGAAAATTTCAGCCCAAACGGTTAGTCTGGGAAAATTATAAACAGCTGAAAACCAGGTCTTATAATAGGATGTGTTGAACAACCTTAATTACAGATGATGGTACCAGTTCAACCTTTAATACAGCCTTGTGAGGCAAACAAGCCACACAAATCCAAGCATGCTATTTAAGCAGCAAGCCAGCCTGTCCAGGAGAAAGAGTGGTCTGATGCAAAGGCCCAGGAAGAAAACTGAACCCCACTCAGCACTGGAGAGCATGAAGTTGCTTTGGTGAGCATATACAGTGAACAAGATTTCACCTCCTGTGTCCAAGGCTTTATCGTTAGTAGTTGCTTTTCCTTGCACGACACCACTGACATGTAAGAAAGATTCATTTCGTGTTCAGAGTAAAATCCATTCCGGCCACAGAATAAGAGACAATTTTTTAGAATTTATTAACAGGAACAAGAGATGGAACTTTGTCTAGGGCTAGTGTCTGGCGAACGATGGACCAAAGCAATCTTGAAATTCTTAGTTTAAACCCACCCACCTCTATCCCAGAACCCTCTCATTGTCAGATTTTCTAATGAGGATTTCAATATTTTTAAATTTAAAATGTGGCATGTGAGATTTACACGGATGGGAAAACTCTGCATACACCTATCCCACTGTTAGTAAAAGGGCCAGATCAACAGCTTGTATAAATTGGCATAGCTCCACTGAGGTCAGTAGGACTATGCTGATTTACACTAGTTGAGGATCTGGCTCCCTTAATAATGATCTCCAATTTTGTCAGCAAACTAGACTTTTGCCTAGGAAGTGGCTGTCTTCTGAAACCAGAATCATTAAAATTATGAAGGTATTTAAGCAGTCACCTTTTCTGAAAATTGTTGGATTCATTATTTTAGTAAATAGTTGTAGATGCCGCGAGTAGTAGAGCTAATTACTGCATTTTCCTTCCAAACAAAAGCAAGGAGTAATTTAATTGCAATTTGATATGAAAAGCTATTTAGAAGTAATAATTTTGTTTTTGATATGTTCTAAACTCACGCTCAGCTGTTAAAAAAAGCCCCCAAAATTCTTAGTTTTACATTTGTGTATTGTCTAGTTCACTTTACTGTGGTTTCTTTTAGCTCTATCAATCTAGCACAAGATAATTATAAACATTGTTCTGAGGTAGATGAAACCTTGGTATAGGTTTGAGTTCAAACCCCATTGAGATTGGTAAGTGTGAACTCACCCTTCAGTTAACATAACTATAGGCATAAGCTCCACCTAAGGCAAAAGGTGGATGTGAACTCACCCAGAAGCTTTTGGCTGAAAAGTGATTTGGGTAGAGGAGCATTTATGCATGTTTGAGATCTCACAGAAACAAACGGCAGACAAGAACAGATGGAGTGAGGGACAGCCTCAAGGAGCAGCTAAACGGGTGTGGCTGACCCTGGAAGAAGCCTGGGGAGGATTTTTGGGCCAGTGATTCAGACTGGGAAGAGTGTTCTTGGTGCTGTGAGCCAGAGAAGCTATTTGGTTCCTTCTGTGCTCAGACACAGGATTTGTACATTGTGATAAAGTCAGGACAGACAGCTGCAAGGCAGGGAGGGGTAGAAAACAGTCCTAGAAGGTTAAAAGGCCCTCCTCCCTATCAACTGAGGAGGGATAACTACAGGTCAATCAGGTTCCACTGAGAAGGGGTTACCAGAGAATCAATTAGGATCAGCTGACAGGGAGTTACCTGAGGTCAATTAGGATCAGCTGATTCCAACTAAGGGCTGCCTGAGACCTGTGTAAACCCTCCCCTGTTGGGAGGAGAGGGAAGGATGAGAGAGAGGAGGAGTCAAGCTGCCAGTAGGCTGGGAGCAGCAGGACAGCAAGCCTCACCAGGAGGGGAGGCTGCATTCCCTCCCATAAGGGAAGAAAAACAAGCCCAAAAGACTGGCTGAGAGAAGAAGCGGACTGCCCCTATGCCTCTTAGGACTGTTTTACCCAAGCCCATCTCACTAAGGCTAAAAACAGCTGAGGCTGGTAAGACCACGAAGGTACCTTGCCACAACATTATAAATAAAATAAAGAAATACCTGACTACCACCAATTTCTACTCTCACCTGGACCACTGAGAGGACCCCAACTTTTGGGTCAAGAATATCCATGTAATGCTTAGTGTAGAGCTCAAACTCTCCTAAATTTACACACCTTTGTGTATGTTTGGGGGCCTTCTGATGTGATTTATTTAAAGTTTTGCTAAATCCCAGTTGCGTTGTCTCAGAGCAACTGGAGCTCAAATCTCTTTGCTTGATATCCCCAAGTCTTTTTTTGTTGTTAATACTAACTGGTGGAACAGGGGAGTAGCTGAACACCTCACTAAACTGGACTAGTCAACCACCTATATTCATGTCCAGTTGGTCACAGTATGCAGTTGTAATCACCCCCTGCCCCCATAGTCCAGTTTAAATCCTAGGCCTTCAGCATAGATTTTTTTTTTTTTTACTACTAGATCTATAGGACTCAACCCATTATCAGGAATGAGTCACAGGCAGTTATCCTCACTAATTTAGGCACAGAGAGGGGATACAGCACAGAAGTGCCATAGTGTGTCATCATACTACAAACCCAGATTATACACAATATGGAATGTGGCTGGAGCACATAAATCTTTTTTGATGGGAGTCTGACAACTAAAAACATAATGCTGACATCAGCATTGTCACTGACTTGTGTCTAGATTAAAGGTAAATATGATTAAAATATTTTATTTTTGTCAAGGCTGTCATAGGAATGGTATAATCAAGTAGTCTCACGTTGTGATAAGTATTACAGACTTTGCACATTTTGGCACAAGTGCTGCCTGGGAAGCGAGGAGAGCAGGAACTTAGCTACAACACAGATAGGAAAAAGGACCAAGCTGGACTCCTACTTTGAAATCAATGGAAGTTAGTAGCCCCAAAAAGTGTCCACAAAAATAAAATTTTAACAGAGAACAGAAATGAAATTTCTCAAGTGTTTTTTGAGAATTTGTTTTTGACCAGCCCTAGTATTTACAAAGGTAGCACATCTTACACATTCATTGTTATTGAACTACTCTTTTTATTTGCACAAGACATAAACATAGTTTTCTGGATGAAAAAGATACCTGTGATTTTTAATTTTCTTCTTTTCCATCAAAGTGGATGTCCTTTTCCACTTAATCTGGATTTTTCCTCTGAAGCCGCTGTGACAGGGTCCACTCACCACAGTGGCACCTCCTGGTGGCCATCATGGGAATTAGCTCTGCCAGCCAGCACACCCTCTTCTGGTGGTGCCTCTCCCATCATCCTCTCCACCTGCAAACCACCTCAGTGCAAGTACCACAGCACCCTCTTTGACTTGGCCCACTGGCCATGTCACCATCTGGGTTTCCCCCTTTCAGGGGTAGGTATTGTTTTCCAGTAAGACCAGTCAAGCTACTTTCCCAGTAGCAAATAGGAGAGGAGGGAACCCCAGGCCTACCCACTGCTCCAGGTCCCAATTCACAAACCTTGTATTTAGCAGTCTCCAGATACATCTCTAGCTTTGTTCAATGTTGCTTTAATTCCCTGGACCACTTCCCCAGCATATTCTTCACCCTTACTGCAGAGTATTCAGCTACCCAGGCCCAGAAGCTTGCTAGGAGCCTCCTATTGCTCCCCCAGTCCCTGACAGCAACTGCTCTGTCCAAGGTGCTACCCTTTTTGTAGCCTGCTAGGAACACAGTCCTCACTCCTTGGGCTCCCTGCAGTAACTAACTCTGCTCAGCCCTGCAGCTCCTTTTGTACTAGCCTGCTGGGCCCTGATTGGCTGCTTCATGCATCCTCTCTCCAATTGGTTGCTGCCTGAGCAGCCTGTCTAGGCTGCTTGGAGGACTCACCTCCACTGCTCCTTTCTGGGATGGGGTTAGGCAGGCCCATGGGGCCTCCATTAGCCCCTTTCCCTCTAGTGTGGGGTAAACACCCAATCACACTTGTCATGAAAAAACGGCAGTCCTAATGTTGACTGGTTAACTCACAGTTATTAAGAATTTTCCAGTATTCCACTCCCCCTATATTCTTACTCTAACTGTGCAGAGATAGGTAAGATATGATATACTCAAATATGAAAACAAAACAAAACAAACACTGAAACAGGGTTTTACAGAAAATCCTTAAGAGCTGAACTGTTCCAAAAATATTGAAAATCTTTCACAAAAGAAACAAAAAAGTTACATACTCTGTTGTAATCTACTTCATATGACAATTAAAGGTCAATGGAATGTTCCTTTTTATGCATGAAAAAAGGTTAGCTGAGTTTTTCACTTTTCCTATTTGAGGTTATTAAAAAGTATAACTCGTTCAAAGTAATAATTTAACACCCAAATTTATGTTTAAGTGAGATCCATGTTGTGATGCCACAAAGTGACAAAAGCAAGTACATTCAAATTTAAGGATGATACTGTGCCTGAAACATATGCTGAATACTGATCAGATATGGCACATAACTTTGGCTTGAGATCCTTGTAATACCTAGAAACAAAGTGACAAGGACTGAGAATGAATTTTAACACAAAATCTTAACACAAAATGCCCGAGTTTGTCTGTTCATGTCAATATTTAAATATCAATATAAATTGTTTTCATTTATATTCCTTTCCCCCCAAAAAGTAACATTGACACAGCCACTGCTCACACTTACAAAATCCATGTGCTATCATTCCTCATGAATTTTTTCTTGGAAAAAAGTTACTGTGCATGTACAACTTTTCTAAATGTAGTTTTTCCCATTAAGTATCCCAGAGCATTAGTTCATATTAAAGCTGAAAAGACTAAAAGATTTCAGTTTGATAATAAAGCCTTCATTTTCTTTTATGAGCACAATAAAGCAAATGAAATTATTTCTTTTCCTTCCTTTCCCACGATGTACAAATGGCTAAGATGTTTTTCTGAAAAATTTTAAAAATAATCATGCTCCATCCCCATTTATGAATTAACTGTTTAGTTTCTATGCTCCTCTGCATTAAACTGGGCAAGGTTCCTTTAAGTGCCAATGTTCTGTTAGAATGTTAAGAAATTCAATATGGCTGAAACTTGTGATGCATAATGTATTCAATTAACTTAGCCCTCTTTTGTGTTTGCAAAAAAATATACAAACAGGCTGTGTTTTTACAGATATGTTAGTTTTCAAAATTATTATGATTTGTTCAGATGTATTTCAGCCTGTGGATTCCTCTTGAATAGTGTGTTGAGAGTATTATTTTTGCATTTTCCATATTCATAATTCACTATCCAAGCTATTTTGATTGGACACATAGATCAAATGGTCTATGTCCGTGGCCTGTTTGGATGACTGACTCAGAATCAGGTTTCTGGTGGAAATACTCATGATTACAAAATTAAATTTTAAGTAATTCACTTTCCATGACTGCTGAAACATTTGCTTAAAGCCCTCTATTTTGCTGACTATTTCAACCAGCAAACTTTCCCTAAAATAGTCATGAAAAGCAAACATTAAAGTCGTAGGAACCCAGTTGAAACAAATTGGTTTAAAATTTGAACCAGATATTCATGACATAAGATATTGAAATTTACTAAATATTTTTGGATGTTTTTCTACATTTTCAAATATATTGATTTCTGTTACAACACAGAATACAAAGTGTACAGTGCTCACTTTATACTTGATTACAAATATTTGCACTGTAAAAACGATGAACAAAAGAAATAGTATTTTTCAATTCACCTCATAGTACTGTAGAGCAATCTCTTTATCGTGAAAGTGTAACTTAAAAATGTAGATTTTTTTTGTTACATAACTGCACTCAAAAACAAAACAATGTAAAACTTTAGAGCCTACAAGTCCACTCAGTCCTACCTCTTGTTCAGCCAATCACTAAGACAAACAAGTTTGTTTACATTTACGGGAGATAATGCTGCCAGCTTCCTATTTACAATGTCACCTGAAAGTAAGAACAGGCATTTGCATGGCACTTTTGCAGCCAGCGTTGCAAGGTATTTACATGCCAGATATGCTAAACATTCATATGCCCCTTCATGCTTTGGCCACCGTTCCAGAAGACATGCTTCCATGCTGATGATACTCGTTAAAAAAATAATGTGTTAATTAAAATTGTGATTGAACTCCTTGGGTGAGAATTGTATGTCTCCTTTCTGTTTTACCTGCATTCTGCCATATATTTCATGTTATAGCAGCCTTGGATGATGACCCAGCACATTTGTTTTAAGTACACTTTCACTGCCGATTTGACAAAATGCAAAGAAAGTACCAATGTGAGATTTCTAAAAGTAGCTACAGCACTCAACTCAAGGTTTAAGAATCTGAAGTGCCGTCCAAAATCTGAGAGGAACAAGGTGAGGCGCATGCTTTCAGAAGTCTTAAAAGAGCAACACTCAGATGCGGAAACTACAGAACCTGAACCACCAAAAAGGAAAATCAACCTTCTGTTGGTGGCATTTGACTCAGATAATGAAAATGAACATGAGTCGGTCCACTCTGCTTTGGATCGTTATCGAGGAGAACCGTCATCAGCATGGACGCATGGCCTCTAGAATGCTGGTTGAAGCATGAAGGGACATATGAATCTTTAGCGCATCTGGCATGTAAATATCCTGTGACGCTGGCTACAACAGTGCCATGCAAATGCCTGTTCTCACTTTCAGGTGACATCATAAACAAGAACTGGGCAGCATTATCGCCTGCAAATTGTAATCAAACTTGTTTTTCTGAGTGATTGGCTGAAGTAGGACTGAGTGGACTTGTAGGCTCTAAAGTTTTACTTTATTTTATTTTTGCATGCATGTTTTTTTACACATAATCCTATATTTGTAAATTCAACTTTCATAATAAAGAGATTGCACTACAATACTTGTATTAGGTGAATTGAAAAATACTATTTCTTTGTTTTTACAGTGCAAATATTTGTAATAAAAATAAATATAAAGTGAGCATATACACTTTGTATTCTGTTGTAATTGAAATCAATATACTTGAAAATGTAGAAAAAATCCAAACATATTTAAATAAATGGTATTCTATTATTGTTTAACAGCACAATTAATCACGATTAATTTTTTAATCACATGATTAATCGTGATTTTTTAAAATCACTTGACAGCCCTAGTTTTTATACTGCACTGTTAACCAAAGTATCTGAGTGTCAAATACCAGATACATGGGGTAGCACTCATGGAGCCATCTCCTGCAGCATTTAGAGAAAATCTGAAGTGAATGGGCTTTTTCCTAAGTAAAGGCTGAGTAAAGACTGCAGGATTGGTCTTAGATTTGTTTCATACCCCAGAACTGGAACATTAGGTATCACTGATGTGGTTAAATTTCAGATCCAAATAAAAAACAGCCATGCTGTAAACCCCAGAAAAAAATAAAACTGGTTAATAACCCAAACACTGACACAACCAGTGCTATGGTTCCCTAAAAAGATACTTACCTAATAAGCATATCTCACACTTTCACTGTTGGAAACCTCATCCCGCCTCCCACATTCTTGGTCATTCCTTTCTGTGCTCTGTCTAATTTAGGCCCTGAGATACCTACTGGAGTGTAAGAATCACTTGCATAGATTCCCTATGCAGGATTGGGCCCTAAGCATGTAAACTTCTTGGGATAGGGACCTGTCAATGTTCTTTCTCTAAGCATGCATGCTGAGGAGGCTAGATACAAATTCCATGATCATCAGTTATATGATGATTCTTTTGCGAACAGGGACCGCTAACAGGGAGTTCCGAGAGAGAGTTCTCCAGGTGAAGGAGAAGCAAATACAGGACCCTTGGGGTAGGTGGCTGTGTGTTTGTGTTTGGGGGTTACTTGCTGCGTGCTGAGCTTGTGTTTGTCTGTCTGTTTGTTTGTTTGAAGGACCATGTGCTGTGGCCGGCAGCTGGAAGCTGTGAGCTTCTAAACAAGGTTTGAAATCTAGAAGCCTCTGTTCATTGGCTGAGCCTTAGTCAGGAGGCGGGGCTATCAAGAAGGCCAGGGCTTTATAAAGCAGTGAGTAACCAAACAGGGAGCCTTGTGAACAGGACTGCTAACAGGGAGTTTCTAAGGGGAGTGGGAAGGGGGCGAGGTACACTTGCCATTCTTTAAAACCTTTAAACTAAACTATAATAAAAACTTCTTGATTTAAACAAAAATCCTATCATTAACCTAGGTTACTGTAGGAGAAAATGCAGGCAGAAGCCCAGCAGCAGAGTGGGGGCTATCCTGTTTATTGCACTCAGTGTAGTATGTATGATTACCCACCCTGTGGGCGGGTGGTGTATGTGCGCATTCGGTGGAAGGAGCTCCTGGTCCTCAGAGACTGTGTACGGGCTTTGGAGGCCAGGGTGGCGGAACTGGAGGAGCTAAGGGAGGCAGAGAGGTATGTTGATGAGGCTTTCTGGGACACTGTAGATTTGTCCCACCTCTGATCAGAAACCCCCTGTGCTGTTAAGGAGGATGAAAGACCCAGAGAAGGAGAGCAGTCAACGGGAACAGAGGGAAACCTTCCCATAGTTGGGATCCTCCTTCCAGATGATGATGGGGTATCCTCTTGCACTGAGGTTACCTCTTCGGCGGAGGGAACTCCAGTCATTAGGAAAAGGCAGGTGTTAGTAATGGGAGATTCGATCATTAGAAACAGAGATAGCTGGGTTTGTGATGACCAGGAGAACTGTATGGTGACTTGCCTGCCTGGTGCAAAGGTTGCGGATCTCTTGAGGCATCTAGATAGACTTATGTGTAGTGCTGGGGAGGAGCTGGTGGTCGTGGTACATGTAGGCACCAATGACGTAGGGAAGGGTAGGAGAGACGTCCTGGAGGCCAAATTTAGGCTGCTAGGAAAGAGACTGAAATCCAGGACCTCTGTGGTGGCATTCTCAGAAATGCTTCCAGTTCCACGCGCAGGGCCAGATAGGCCGGCAGAGCTTCAGAGTCTCAATGCGTGGATGAGACGATGGTGTAGAGAGGAGTGGTTTAGATTTATTAGAAACTGGGGAAACTTTTGGGACAGGGGAGCCTATACAGGAAGGATGGGCTCCATCTAAACCAAAGTGGATCCAGACTGCTGGCACTTAAAAAGGTTGTAGAGCAGTTTTTAAACTAAGAGATGGGGGGGGGGGGAAGCCGATTGCTGCAGAGGCGCACATGGATCGGACAGAGACTTCTCTTAGAGGAGAGTCTATTGATAGAGATTCTCTAGGTTTTAGTCAGGAGGAGGGGATGAAAGAGGATAAAGTATGGGCCAGATCAGATGAGAAACATTCACAAAATGTTCAAAGAAAAACATTCAAAGAATCTGACACATCAGAAAAGGGCAGACAAATAAACAGTGACAAGTTTTTAAAGTGCTTGTACACAAATGCTAGAAGTCTAAATAATAAGATGGCTGAACTAGAGTGCCTTGTGTTAAAGGAGGATATTGATATAATAGGCATCACAGAAACCTGGTGGAGTGAGGACAATCAATGGGACACAATCATTCCGGGGTATAAAATATATCGGAAGGACAGAACAGGTCGTGCAGGGAGGGAGGCACTATATGTGAAAGAAAATGTAGAATCAAATGAAATAAAAATCTTAAATGAATCCACATGTTCCATAGAATCTCTATGGGTAGTAATTCCATGCTCTAATAAGAATATAACAGTAGTGATCTATTATCGACCACCTGACCAGGACAGTGACAGTGACGATGAAATGCTAAGGGAGATTAGAGAGGCTATCAAAATAAAAAACTCAATAATAGTGGGGGATTTCAATTATCCCCATATTGACTGGGTACATGTCACCTCAGAACGAAATGCAGAGACAAAATTTCTTGATACTTTAAATGACTATTTCTTGGAGCAGCTAAAATAGGAACCCACAAGGGGAGAGGCAACTCTCGATCTAGTCCTAAGTGGAGCGCAGGATCTGGTCCAAGAGGTAACTATAACAGGACCGTTTGGAAATAGTGACCATAATATAACAACATTTAACAGTCCTGTGGTGGGCAGAACACCTCAACAGCCCAACACTGTGGCATTTAATTTCAGAAAGGGGAACGATGCAAAAATGAGGAAGTTAGTTAAACAGAAATTAAAAGGTACAGTGACTAGAGTAAAACCCCTGCAAGCTGCAGGGACACTTTTCAAAGACACCATAATAGAGGCTCAATTTAAATGCATACCCCAAATTAAAAAACACAGTAAAAGAACTAAAAAAGAGCCACCGTGGCTTAACAACCATGTAAAAGAAGCAGTGAGAGATAAACAGGCATCTTTTAAAAAGCGAAAGTCAAATCCTAGTGAGGTAAATAGAAAGGAGCATAAAACACTGCCAAATTAAACGTAAAAATGTAATAAGAAAAGCCAAAAAGGAGTTTGAAGAACAGCTAGCCAAAAACTCAAAAGGTAATAACAAAATGTTTTTTAAGTACATCAGAAGCAGGAAGCCTGCTAAACAACCAGTGGGGCCCCTGGACGATCGAGATACAAAAGGAGCACTTAAAGACGATAAAGTCATCGTGGAGAAACTAAACGAATTCTTTGCTTTAGTCTTCACGGCTGAGGATGTTAGGGAGATTCCCAAACCTGAGCGTTTTTTGTAGGTGACAAATCTGAGGAATTGTCACAGATTGAAGTGTCACTAGAGGAGGTTTTGGAATTAATTGAGAAACTTAACAGTAACGTCACCAGGACCAGATGGCATTCACCCAAGAGTTCTGAAATGTGAAATTGCGGAACTATTAACTATGGTTTGTAACCTGTCCTTTAAATCAGCTACTGTGCCCAGTGACTGGAAGATAGCCAATGTAACACCAATATTTAAGAAGGGCTCTAGAGGTGATCCTGGCAATTACAGACCAGTAAATCTAACATCAGTACCAGGCAAATTAGCTGAGACAATAGTAAAGAATAAAATTGTCAGACACATAGAAGAACATAAATGGTTGTGCAAAAGTCAACATGGTTTCTGTAAAGGGAGATCGTGTCTTACTAATCTATTAGAGTTGTTTGAAGGGGTCAACAAACGTGGACAAGGGGGATCCCGTGGACATAGTGTACTTAGATTTCCAGAAAGCCTTTGACAAGGTCCTTCATACATAAATTAAGTTGTCCTGGGATAAGAGGGAAGATCCTTTCATGGATTGAGAACTGGTTAAAAGACAGGGAACAAAGGGTAGGAATAAATGGTAAATTTTCAGAATGGAGAGGGGTAACTTGTGGTGTTCCCCAAGGTTCAGTCCTAGGACCAATCCTATTCAACTTATTCATAAATGATCTGAAAAAAAGGGTAAACAGTGAGGTGGCAAAGTTTTCAGGTAATACTCAATATAGTTAAGACCAAAGCAGACTGTGAAGAACTTCAAAAAGATCTCACAAAACTAAGTGATTGGGCAACAAAATGGCAAATGAAATTGAATGTGGATAAATGTAAAGTAATGCACATTGGAAAAAATAACCAAAACTACACATACAATATGATGGGGGCTAATTTAGCTACAACTAATCAGGAGAAAGATCTTGGAGTCATTGTGGATAGTTCTCTGAAGACGGCGACGCAGTGTGCAGCCGCAGTCAAAAAAGCAAACGGGATGTTAGGAATCATTAAAAAAGGGATAGAGAATAAGACAGAGAGTATCTTATTGCCCTTATATAAATCCATGGTACGCCCACATCTTTAATACTGCATACAGATGTGGTCCCCTCATCTCAAAAAAGATATACTGGCATTAGAAAAGGTTCAGAAAAGGGCAACTAAAATGATTAGGGGTTTGGAATGGGTCCCATATGAGAAGAGATTAAAGAGGCTAGGACTTTTCAGCTTGGAAAAGAGGAGACTAAGGTGGGATATGATATAGGTATATAAAATCATGAGTGGTGTGGAGAAGGTAAATGAGGAAAAAATATTTACTTGTTCCCATAATATAAGAACTAGGGGCCACCAAATGAAATTAATGGGCAGCAGGTTTAAAACAAATAAAAGGAAATTCTTCTTCACACAGCACACAGTCAACCTGTGGAACTCCTTGCCTGAGGAGGTTGTGAAGGCTAGGACTATAACAGGGTTTAAAAGAGAACTGGATAAATTCATGGAGGTTAAGTCCCTTAATGGCTATTAGCCAGGATGGGTAAGGAATGGTGTCCCTAGCCTCTGTTTGTCAGAGGGAGGAGATGCATGGTAGGAGAGAGATCACTAGATCATTATCTGTTAGGTTCACTCCCTCTGGGGCACCTGGCATTGGCTCCTTTGGTCTGACCCAGTGTGGCCATTCTTATGATGACATATATTAGATTCATGTATGGTAAAAATGTTAAAAAGTGCTGTACGTTAAATATAAAGACAGGTTTCAGAGTAGCAGCCGTGTTAGTCTGTATCCACAAAAAGAAAAGGAGTACTTGTGGCACCTTAGAGACTAACCAATTTATCTGAGCATAAGCTTTCGTGAGCTACAGCTCACTTCATCGGATGCATTGTTAGTCTCTAAGGTGCCACAAGTACTCCTTTTCTTTTTGTTAAATATAAACTACATGCTGATACATTAGTGGATGCATGTTCAAAGTATCAAAGTTTTTAAATAGTTTTACTTCAAGCCACTGCCTAACAAATGCAAAGCAGAGACTTAGTGCCTACTTGCACTTACAGTCCTTGCATATCACAGGCAAATTCTCTACCTACCTACAGAGATAGACATAATATGTTAAAAGTCAGTAAAGAGCATGAGAGGCAAAACGTTACAATATTCATTTTAGACCCCAGTCTAATAGTATTAAGGCGGTTTAGATTCATTTGCGCTGGCAGGGAGCTGAACTGGATGATATGAGAGGTCTCTCCCATCTCTTGAGTTCAGAAATTCAGGCTATGTTCATTTCAATGCAGGTACGAAAAAGCAGACTTCAGTGCAGCCGTTTATCTCCTCCTCTAAAGCTTCTCAAGAGAAAACTGCTCCTTCCAGGCGGCCGCCTGAAAATGGTTAAGCAGGGGGTGAGGTTGGGTGCGCATGAAAAGCATCCTTATAACAAGCAAGGACCTTCCCACTTCATCCTGCGGCGCGGCTCTGCCTGCCTCCAGCAGACAGCACAGCCCCACACGGAGGCAAGTTTGCTGGGGAATCAAGGGGCTGGAAGCCTCTGCCAAGTGCCTGCTCCTTACAAATGATGCTCCAGGAGCCCCCCCGCCCTCCAGCACACCCACCCACCGTGCGAGCCCTCCTGTTCAGCGGGGATGGGAGGCGAACGTGGCTGGCTCCCTGCGCTGAGCAGGGGATTTGTGCAGAGAAGCAGTGGCCCGTGTGCGCCTCCCGTTCCCGGTGTAATTTGCAGCCAATCATCAGTAGGTGTCCACATCCCTGCATCCTCCTCACCTCGGAGCCAATCACCCCCTCCTCTCCTCTTCTCTTCTCTCCCCTCCCCCAGCCACCACACACCCGCACACACACACACAAACAGAGAGAGAGAGAGACTCCCTGCCTCCCTCCCTCCCTTGCACACAGCGACTGGAGACGGACGGAGAGCAACGCGCAGGGAGAGGAGACCACCGAGCACACAGCCAGGCGCTCTCACACGCACACACATACTCACCCAGTGCCTGCTCTTTCCTCCCCCCCTTCCTCCTCCTCCTCCTCCTTTTCTCTCTGCAACAAGGGGGGGAAGCCACTTACAGGTATTTGTTTAGTGGATCGGCGTTTTTATTTTTTCCCCACCCACCCCCCTTCACAGTTTGTTTACAAGTATCAAAGTTGTAATTGAGGAGCTGCCCAGACACATCTGGATATTTCTTCTTCTTTGTGGTAGGGAGTGATGTGCAACTAATTAAAGGCAGACAGGCTGGTAGCGTCTGCAATTTCCAGCCCCCCAAATAAAGAGACGGTAAGTGATTGTTTGGTTCCCTTGCTCTCTCTTTTTGTTTTTCCTTCTGGGTTTTTTTTTTAATTATTATTATTTTGGGGTTTTTCTCGGTGGGTTTTGGGGAGGGGGAATTGGTTTTGTTCCTGTCCTCTAGGATCGTAAAAGTAGATTAATGCGAGACTTGGGCAATAAAAGGCGCCGCTGTATTAATTTATTAATTAATCTGCACCGGCCCCTCCTCCTGAATGTTAAATATGACCTTTGATCTCTATGTCTCTGGCAGACCAGACATGCAATATTGAACATGTACAGGCACATTGGCTTAAGCAGGAACCAAATCATGCAGTCTGGATAGCTATTTTTATGATTATTTTAAAATGTGGACTATAGTTAAGAAAAAATCAATAGCTGCGTCTTAGGTACCCTTTTCATGCTCCAGAGATGCATCGATTAAACAATAATGACCTGGCTGGTGGGCACCATCATTTTCTCCTTTCTGGTGGCAATAAACCTTGAACGGGGATGGGGTGGGGGATCGGAGAGGTAGCAAGAAAAGAAAGATTTTATGCAGAAAAGCCACTTTAATACTATGAAAATAAAGCATAAATGCATGTATTATTTAATATCTCGAATTAAAGGCTAAAATATTAACAAATTCCCCTCACCAGTTGTGTGGATTTCCTACACATGGTTGGCAAAACTAGTTTTATTGAGTAGTTGTTATTATGGACATGCGGTTACAGTCTCATTTATTGAAACTAGAGGTTTTGGCTATGTGCAGATTCTTAGCCTTCTCTTCCAAGTCTATGTTTAGCCTGGAGCTTTTGGGGGCACCCTTTTTTATTGCCATCAGACTCCTGAAGGGAGCAATAGTCTCAGTTTTTCCTGATGTGAAAATAGAGGTGATTCATGTGTGATTAGGGTCTTTCTGGGATTGAAAGATGCCTGCTAGTTCCTAATCCAGCCAAGGGTGAGGTTCTTTATCTAGACTGATTCTACCATGATCTGGATTTGTTTACGTAAACCCTGGTTTTTAGAATATAACATCAGTAGATGATGAAGTTTTTGCACTTGGTAAGTTGGGCTATAAAAAGTTCAGTAATTATGATCCTAATTACTATAATTGATAACCATTTGAACTGTACATATTTTAGCCTGAAACAGTAGTGGGCCACATTTGGTGTCCCTCAAGGTTTCTGATCAATATATATATATAAATCTAAAAAAACATTAGAAATAAGTCTAAAATAAGTATCCACCTGACGAATCTGGAAAACATAGACTGATAATAGAATTATGTTTTTAGTTATGTTTTTCATTGCACTATTTCTGTCTTTAGAAAGTAGCTTTTTCTCTATTATAAACTAAAATATCCCGCTCCACATCATAAGACTGGCCTATGAGAAATACAAGGCACAAAAATCCTTATTCCTGCATTAAACTTTTTAAAAATTAAATAATAATCATAATAATAAATCTGTCAATCCCACTAATGGTTAATTCAGCAGGTAACCATATACCTGATGGAGTCTTTTTTATAAACCAATGTATGTTCCTGTAATGCCTGCAGGAGGTGCTTTTTTTTTTTTTTTTTTTTTTAAACAGTCTTGTGCAGCCCCCATGGCTTGGAGATGGAAAAGAGCCTCCAGGGGAACTGGGGATGTTCAGCCCAGCTGCAGGCTCTGAGGTCAAAAACTGTAAAATTGCCTGGCTTAAATATTTTTCTCTCCTCTCCTTTTTCATTTTTTAAAAACAAGCCGAACACCACCCTTTCTACCCCACAAGCACCACCACCACCAAATGGCTTGTACAATTGAGATCTGTCCTTGGTACATTGAATTAAGACCCTAACAGAACCAGCTGTGCTGGGATTCAAACTAATGACCCTCAGACACAGAAGGACACTGTGGCAGCTGGTAGTTCTTCCCCCCTCCCCATTTTTTCCTGCCTCTTTAGTTCAGCTTGTATGTGGGCAGGCTCTTAGTATTGTGTTTGCTTACAGTTTATTCTCTAATACATTGTGGACTTTCTCAGTACTTCATAGCCTAATTTCCTGTTCATTTGCTTCTTCAGACCATCGCTGCTTTCTGCTTTACTTCACATTTGCATGCCCTGGCAACACTTGTTCACACATTTCATAATGTTCAGATGCCCTCTGGTTATAGGTATTAGAGCCCTTCAACCCATCGTTTGCATGTCTTTAGCACTCCAACTGGCCCCTTTCCCTTGGCATTTGTCAGCACCCCTCCCCTGTTCCTCCCCAGGCCTGCCCAGCTATTAATGCATTTACTCAGGGGGAGGTGAGGCAGGATAGACCGGGAGAGTGGCGGTGGGCTCGTGGCTTTATTGGTTCTGGTGCAAACGCTCTGCGGAGTGTGTCTGTGTGAACTGTTTCATGTGCCTTGACATCTTTTTGGAAATGACTTTCTTTATTTTAGTTGTCACAGTTCCCGGGAGAATGCAAGCGAAGAGGCTGCCTGACAATTTGCCGTCTGCAGAAATGTACCCCAAAGAGGATTAACACCCCCCCCCAACCATCCATCCATCCAGCACCCGACCCCATCCAGACGACGGCTCCTGTGGCCCTCCGCCCTGCCCTACCCTGCCCCTCACTGGTGTCCCCCCCCTCCACCCTTTCTCCCCCTGCCACCCCAGCATCCCATTGCCACCATGAACACCAACGTGTGCGTGGAGAGCGGCCCCAACCCCGAGGCCCCGGGGCTGCCCAAGGATAACCACCTGCCCGAGGGGGCCCTGAACAGCCTTGTGGATTACAACTCGGAGATGGAGCGCTACCGCTCCTTCGCCACCTTCTACAAGACCAACGGGGGCGCCTTCCCCCAGGCGGCCAAGATCGCCCGCATCACCACCCCCATCTTCCCCAGCGCCGCCGCCGCCGCCGCCGCCCGCATCGGCATGTCCCCCTGGAACTGCGATAGCGCCACGGCCGCCGCCGCCACCGCCATGCTCTGGGGCAGCGGCGGCGGCGGCGGCAACACGGTCACAGGCGGCGCGGGGGGTGCCAGGAAATCCTCCCCCTCCTCCGCCGCCGCCGCCGCCGCCGCCTCGCTCCACGCCGGCCGGAGCAGCCTGCACCATCGGAACGAGTCCCCGCGGCTGGGCAAGCCCGGCTGCGCGCCCGCCGAGCCGCCCGCGTTGCAAATGGCAAACAATAATTTCCTCTCCACCTTGTCCCCCGAGCACTGCAGACCTTTGGCGGGGGAATGCATGAACAAGCTCAAATGCGGCGCTGCTGAAGCGGAGATAATGAATCTCCCCGAGCGCGTGGGGACTTTTTCCGCTATCCCGGCTTTAGGGGGCATCTCATTACCTCCAGGGGTCATCGTCATGACAGCCCTTCACTCCCCCGCAGCAGCCTCGGCAGCCGTCACAGACAGCGCGTTTCAAATTGCCAATCTGGCAGACTGCCCGCAGAGCCATTCCTCCTCCTCCTCGTCCTCCTCCTCCCTGGGAGCCGCCGGAGGAGGGGGGGCGGGAGGCGGGGGAGGAGGCGGGGGAGGAGGGGCCGGCAACCCTGCCAAGAAGAAGAGGAAAAGGTGTGGGGTCTGCGTGCCCTGCAAGCGGCTCATCAACTGTGGCGTCTGCAGCAGCTGCAGGAACCGCAAAACGGGACACCAGATCTGCAAATTTAGGAAATGTGAAGAGCTAAAGAAAAAACCTGGCACTTCGCTAGAGGTCAGAGGAGATGATTTCTTTTTCCCCAGCCTCCCTCCGTCCCTGCTCAACCCCCTCCCCCCACCCCTTCAGTGCTTCTTGTCTAGCTTCAAGATGCAGCATCCCTTTTCTGAAGCCTCATTCAGGTTGTAAGGGTTCCTGCACATGTGACACTGGCTTCCCTCACTGACACCTGGTATGAACCCACCCTGAAAGCAGAGGGTGGGGGATGCTCTGAAATAAGAGTGTGAAGGAAGTGGGGGGAGGCTGCTTTTGACATTCTTATTTTGGTCCCTGGAAAAATCACTATAGTTTCATATAGTAACTAACATCACAGATGATGAATTAAAATCTTCTTTAAGAGGTTCCTTTAACACCTCTGCACAAGCTGGGCACATCCACATTGATGTGAACAATCTCTGTGTGTTTGTCTGTTATTTTAAAGAGTTCTGTCTGGTGACATGGAACAGATTTTTACTTATATGAAACCAATGGTGGAGGGGAAACACTTTTAAACCTGAAAGCAAATGGGGTGTTTATTTATTTTTTCTAACTTAATTGTTGCCATTATGAGATCTCTGTGCTTTATCTACTGTGTTTTCTATCTGACTGGTAATTATCTTTGATTTTTGGTGGAGAGGAGGGGGAAGAGAGAACAGGAAAAGAATGCAGCTGAACACCTGACTTCTTAGTGGTCAGCAGTTCAGAACAAAGTAATAGCTAGTTATTTTCAGGGTGACTGATGGCAATTTGATTCAAGAAAGACAATTAGTCACAGAGTTAAATAGTTTGGTGAAATGTGCTACAAATTCTTTTTGGCAATGCATTTCACAACATAATCCTTTTATGGTGTATTAAAATGTGATGTAAAAATAAGCACAGGTATGACTGAAATGATGTCTGATGGAACTGTATATACATTTATTTTTACAATGTGTCCTCAGAACTGACAATGTATTGAATATCACAAAGCTGTAAAGACAGGTTTTCAAGTTTGCTAGACATACAAAAGACAGACAGATATGATGTTGTGGAAATTTCAGTTCATGTATTGAGTACAAGAGACAATGATAAAAATACAAAAATATATGTAAAATGGCTATTAGGTGATATTTTTAGACAAAGGAAAACAAGACAGAGGAAAGACTAGTAATCATATGTAATCCCTTGTCATTATTAAAATTATAGTGTTGCTGGTTAGATGCACATATCAGACATGTCTGAAGGTGTTGGGGGGAATGGTAGATTTAGTACAGAGGAGTACTGTGTATATTGGGTGACAGATTAAGATTTGCAGTCACAGAAAATAGCAACAAAGTGAGAAACTGCAACTTTCCAGTTTGCATGTGTTTTGTGGTTATTTTCTAAATCATTGGTTGCAGGAGTTTTCTCCAACAAGGGGTGGGATCTTGGGTTAAAGAAAATCAACCCTTCAGTTTGTTTGACACCAAATAAATGGATACAGCCTTACGGATATTAATATTGCCATTGAACTGAAGGAAATTTTGTTTTTTTATATTAAAATTTTGCCATCATGATTTATTGTACTATATTGAGTCCCATCAAAATATCATGTTCATTCCTCCTTGCAAGAGTGAACTATCCTTGTTGAAAGTTTGGTTATTAGCCCTTTTTTATTACATTTTCTTCAGCTGCTTTTTTGTAAGTAATCCAGAATCACAGAAATACAGCAGATTATATGGATTTTTTCTGGTGCTAGACATCAGCTGTTAACTTTTGATTTCACTTACTGTTTTTGGTCAACAATATACTTCTGTTATATTTGTAGAAAGTTTTCAAAGAATGTTTATAATCACCCACTCTGCAATAAACAGATAACGCTGAATTTTAATATCGATCCACAATTTAAAGAGAGATTACTTTTTTTCAGTGGCACTTTGTTCATTCAGCGATGTTGAACTTTGTTATACTACTTAGGCAAAAAGTTCTTTTTCATTAGGCTTGTAAACCAAGATGCCTCTGTGATTTATTATTTATGATAAATGATAGATCCCGATGGATTATTGATTTGTTCAGAAAGTGAGATATTTCCAGAGGAGACTAGTTTATATGTTATCAGACCTTTGTATGAGTTTGTGTGCATTTCTAAACACATTTCATGAATTTCCTTGCTCCTGACAAAGGTGTTCTACAGCCTTAAAAACTGTTCAGGCATGTTATGGAATGCTACCCATTAAAATTGTTTAACTGCTGTGGCTAGTAAAAAAACCATGGTTTTATTAGCCACTTGTGTACTTTCATAACCACCTGCCTTCGCTGCTTTTCTCCTTTTTTGCTCTCTCTTGTTGTCACACACACCTCTGGTCCTATATTATGACTGGAAGGAAGCAGATTTCTCTCTCCAGCTGTAGAGATATCACTAGATGTTCATTCTCCGTAGGTCATATCCAGTCACAAAGCATGTCACGGCGTGTGGCTAATACCCTTACAGGCATGTTATTTGTCAGTAGGAAAGGAAAAGTTCCCAAATTGGATAACTCTCTATTTTTGGTCATTTTTCTTCTTTCTTCTTCTTCTTTTTTTAATTAAATAATAAAGAATGACAGCATGACTGCCTCAAGCACATGTGCAGCAACACTGTTCTGGTTGTAAGGCAACCAGCTGGAAGCATGTCAGAGAGTGACAGGGCCTACATGACTGAACTGAAACAGCAGTAGTGGTTGCAGGTGGGTGAGAATAGTCTGCTTGCTGAACTGGCTTCTCAAGCTGGCTTGTCTTGTGGTCTTTGTAAATCAACAGATCTCCTTAGGGGATACACTATGGCCTAGGTAGGCACCTTACTGAGACAATATAATAAGAATCAAGGGTTCAAGTTCCATTATATACATATGGAAATCGTGGTTTTCAGTTACATGCAAAATATAAAGGATGTTGTCTCCAAAATATGGAAATGACTAAAGATTGGAAGTAAAACTATGCAAAAAAGTCAGTAAATTGGTTGAAACCACTGAATTCATCTTTCTTTTTTCCCCTTAAATCTGTTCTTGTCCTGGTGCAATGAAGGCATATGATATAACTCTCAAGGTTAGTACACTGATTTTAAAACAGATTCTCATTAATGCTTTCAGATTACCTGACCCTTACATTTTTAATTAAATGCTTCCCTTCCAGCCTTTTTTTAAACTGATTTTATTTTTCCATGTTTTTCTTATATTACCTTAAAAGCATTCCTGTGCTCTAGTATTTTTAACAGAATTTTATTATTACTAGGTGATTTTATGTATAGTATTAATAAATGTATGAAAATAAGATTGATGCCATGTATCGCTCTGCATACTTGTGTATGTATGCACTGTGTTCATTTACATTTACAGTTAAAGCGGCATAACCATTTTTAGTCCAGAGAGATTACTTATTTTCCTCCCATTAGTACACATTTATATAACTCTTACTGTAAATTATAAAGACTAAGAGCCAAATTTTACTTTGCGCCTTTCTCACTCTTTGAGGTCAATAGGCCTGATTATGATTTCACTAATCTCAGCTTTATGCTGGTGTAACTCCATTGTTGATTTCAGTTGCACCACTGCTGATTTAAACCAGTGGAATATCAAAATCAAGCACAGAGTCACTCAGCTGAGTAAGAGTGGGATTTGAGCCCAACATTAAGTACCTTTCATACTTGGGCATAGTGTTACAATATTCAGTGTAACGTACTTTATTTGTAAAAGATACATGTTAATTAATTGAGTTACTATTGAAAAAAATAAGCATACTTATGTTCCATTCAAAATAAGTTTTTAATATTAAAATTTAAATATTAAGGGCCTAATCCTGTTCCCTTTGAACTCAGTGGGGGTTTTGAGATTGAGTTAACTGGGAAAAGGATTGGGTCCACTGATTTCAATGGAAGCAGCATTTGACCCTGAAAATGTAGCAGCATATGGCATTGCCACTAGGGAAAAAGGGGACCAGTGGGCAACCTCAGCACTTTTGCTCCTTGTTTTGGTAGCAAATGTGAATATTTTTAAGGTAACACTATGGAGCTCGGTGGGTAGGGGTCAATTAGTGGGGCCTCAGAGGAGGCATTTTTACTCATATCTTTCTAGCTTTAAGTTACATATTGTGATGGGAATCACTAGTGTGAAGGAAAACTGGAAAATTGAGAGGGAACAGGCAGCTAATGTGAATGTCAGGATGACTAACTGGAAAGTCAGAAGGAAGCACAAACTAGTGTCTGTGTTTAGTGATCAGCTCACTGTCTGTGTTCGCTGTTGTGCACTGGATTAATTATTAATTATTACTATTAGTTACTATTTGTGTTAGCATAGTGCCTAGCAGCCCTAGTCATGGACCAGAACTCCATTGTGCTAAGTTCTGTACAAACACAGAACAAAAAGACAGTTGCTGCCCCAAAGAGCTTACAATCTAAGTAATTGCATCAGTCTCTTATGGGCTCATTTCAAGAATTTGGTTGTCAGCCATAAAGCCCTCACCAGTCTGGGACTTTGCAGTTTCTTCCTTGTTGTGCAGTTGCATTCTGCCACAATGCTCTTGTTTTTCCATCTCCATGACTGAACTCCTAGGAGAAGTGGTAGAACATTCTTAGGGAAGGGTTCTTGGCTCTGGAATTCACTTCTTCTTGCAGTGTACTAAAATCAGAATCTGGTGATTTTATTTGATTGTTTCTTTGTTTTTTAGAAACAGGGCAAGATGCATTTGTTTCTCTGTGTTTTCTTGTTTTCTGCTGCTTCTTCTTAAATTGAGCATGTAGCCAAAGAGGTATTTATCTTGTCAGTGGGTGGAGGAGACAGAGGCAGTTTTGCTGAAACTTTGCAATAGCTTTTTAAATTAATTTTTGTAGCATTCACCTGGATATTACAATGATGGGTGTGATAGACATGAATTAAATAATTAGTTCCTTTTGGCCAGCTGAGGTCCCATTGAAACAGTGTGCATCATAATGACGCCTGCTGCTGCTCCAAGGTATAGTCTGGAAGAGCTGCAGGCATCTTCACTCACTTTGGCTGACACATGGCTTAATCTTGCAGCTGCTCAGAAATCTCATTGAAGCCATTTGCAGTTGTACATATGGGACGGGGTTCTGCAAGGTGTGAAGTGTTTTCATCTTTCAATTAAGTCATGGGAGTCCAGTGAACTGAGGACCTTGGAGAAAGCATTCAGCACCTTTCCAGATCAGACAATTTACTGTCCCTTTACTGATCAACAATTCTAAGGGGTTCTTGATCTTTAAAACTGCAGAGGAATTGGTACCTTCTTAAACAGAGATGGTATTTAATCTTTTTATTAAATTTCATATTTTCTTACTGTCTTTATGTAATTTTTAGAAATACAAACCAAACAAAACCCACACAAAATATTAGTGTACAATTCAACCTATTAATATAATAAAATCCCCAAATTTTTAGTTCACCTTTGATGGGAGACATTCACAGACTACTGTTGATGAAATGCACTAGAATTTTGTGTTGTGTGAGACAGGAAGGATATAGTTGAATACTTTTTAAAATGAAATGGACCACCACTAACGAAATCTAGCACCACCAAAATTAGGTACTAAATTGAACCTAATTTTAGGGAATCAGACAGACAGCCAGACCTGGTTAAACTTTTTTTTTTCCCAAAAACTCTACTTTTTCTCAAAAATCATTTGTATTAACTAGTCTAGTATTGTTCATCAGTAAAATGTCTGAATGATCAGAGATTAACAAGTCATGACAATTTTTTAATTTTCAGTGCATGGAATTTTCTTTGCATACCTTTTAAAAATATTGTAGATTAATCAACTGATGACTCAGGATTATGGATCAGATTCAGCCCCAAGTTACAGTCTTGGAAACCCCATTTATTTTAATAAGGTTGCACATTGTTTAAGTCAAGATTTAATTTGGTTCAGCGATCTTACATAAATACAATGGGTGACATTTTGGCCCAATTGAAGTCAATGGGAGTTTTGCCATTGACTTCAGTGGGGCCAGGATTTAATCTAGCATTGTGACTGATTCATCACTTCATTTTTCCAGTTTTACATGGGTGTAACTCCCCTGAAATCAATGCATATTGATTTGGTGGGGTTGAACTGATTGGTTCACAATTTATATGGTAAATAAGACCAAATATTTGTTTGGCAGAAATAAGCGTAGTAAGTGAAATTTTGAAAAGCGCGTAAGTGTCTTAGGAAACTAAACCCCATTTTCTAAAGTGACCTAGGCACTTAAAGAAGTCAACTGGAGTATGCTCCTAAGTCACTTAGGTGCTTTTGAAAATTTGATCTAGTGATGTATTTGTCCAATGCTTGGATCATACAAATAACTAAATTGTGTGGGCTATGACCTGCTTGCCAAGCAGTTTCATTTAAGTCAATAGGACTGCTTGTCTGAGTATGTCACCATAGTATTTATTCAGTGTAAGAGTTGCAGAGTTAGGGTCTAAATATTTGCATTTATATAAAGCATTAATATTTTATTTTCATTGGCCAGATCCTGAAGTTCCCACTCAGTTTATATTTATTACTTAGTCTTCCAAAACTCTTTCTGAGGTCAGTGGGAGTTTTGCTTTAGTAAGGAATGAGTGAGGACTTCACTGTTGGCACACTATGAATAGCAAGTATGTGGAAATGCTTTTAAAATATATATATTTATATTTTAAAAGTCTGCTTCAGAGACTTTGATAATTCCAGTTGATAAAAGCCAGTTACTAATTGCTGTACTACCATTAATGTATTTGTTGTATAGTGACCGTTACGATACTGATAGTGCGGTAAAACTGGGAACAAACCATGTCAAACTATACTAAAAAAAGTATCAATGAAAGGAAAGTTGGTACTCTGAATGCGTAGGTTTTAAAGTTTGCTGAATAAAATATCCCTATGCAGATAAATCTAGAACTCACAACTTAAAATCTAATAAAATATACAGAATCTGTTCAATCACTGGTTTAAATTTTAAATAGTCTTTGTGTAGGACATGTTGTTAAAGGGTTAGGTTAAAATTTTCAAAAGTGTCTAAGTGACTTAGGCTCCTAATGCCCAAGTCACTTTTTGAAAATGTTCCTAAGTCTCATAAGTGACTCAATGGGACTTAAGCGCTATTGAAAATGGGGCTCCTAAGTCACTTACATGCTTTTGACATTTTTTCCTATAGGCACAATTATTTTTGAGGAATAGTTTTGTCCTCAAAAAGCATTCTCTGTTGTTGTAATCTATATATTTTGGGGAAAATTAAATTTATCCACTTGTTCTTGTCCACTTAAATCTCTCCTTTAAGTGCTCACACTGAACAATAACGTTTTGAAACATACAGTTTCATTTGACACTATTCCGCTATTTGGAAACTCAAGCTACAGTGGCTTATTTTTTCTTTTTTGGGGTTCATTTGTATTTTTCACAGTCATATCTTGTTCCATCACATGCAAACACCTGTCCTAAAATTGCATTATTCTGCAGGGTAATCTAAAGCCTCCCCCTATTCAGCATCAGATGTGTTCTGTTGTTTATTGAGTTATGTTGCACCATACTTCAGATGCGACAGCCATTTAATAATGTTGAAGCCTTAGCTCTGCAGGGGCTAAAAAGATCCCAGCAGGCTTGTTAACTTCTACTCTCAAACATTATGGGAAATATTTTCTCCTACCTGGAACTCCTAGGCTTCCTCTTAATTTATTTTAAAACTATAAAAATCCATAGCCAGGTATGTATTAAGCCTACTGGATTTTTGCAGTTTTCTAAAGTTTCACTGTTACTTAATATTTAACCAGGTGCTCAGATACTACAGTGATGAGTGCAATATTATAAAAACCTACAGTAGCTCAAGTCTAGGTCATACTTTGTGCCTTGTTCTTAAAGGGTAACAAACTCGTCAAATACTTGCTTATTTAGCTAGGTTAGTGTTTCTTTTTTCTGCTGTTACTGAGTGTTTTTACTGAGATTACTGAATTCTGAATATTTCAGAAACCTTCCTTGTTTATTGTCCCTGGACAGTGCATGTTTCAGCTCCATACTGACTTGCAGTGAGTTACAGTTTATTTTATGTAGCATCTTTAATACTCAATATCATAAAACACTTATTAAAAGAGCCATTTGTAAGGTAAGGAGAACGGAGAGGTTTTAGAGGGAGGAAATTATTCAGTGGCTTAAAGAGTGGGGAAGAGAGAGAGAATTCCAGATGGAGGGGGCAACACAATGAACTCAAGACAATTACAGTGAATTTTGTAGGGAGTGGACACAAAGGAGTTCCAAATAGGTTGGAGTCAAAAGAGTGGAGATGAGGACAGATAGGTAGGGTAGAACACAGCTACACAGAGTTCTCACAATCCACAGTTTGATCTGGATTCAGAGCCAGTAGAAGCTCACAAAAGATAGGAGTGATACAAGCTTACTTTTTATAGAAAAATAATATGGTCATTCGGACCATAAAGGAGAGAACTACTGTAGTCAGGACAGGAAGTGACAAAAACTTGAATAAAAAATTCAGCAGAAGCTGCATCAAGGCAAGGATGAATTCTTGCAATGTTTCGTAGCTGATATTAGAAAAATATACACACAATCAAAATATCAGAAAATATTATCAGTACCTAGTATGATGCTTGAGGTCTCTGGTTGTGGGCCAAAGTACAGATCTGATTTAAGGAAAATAAGAGCAAAATTAAAAACATGAGACAAACGGGACTTTTCATCCAGGAGGAGCAATGCTGTAGTTGATGTATTCTGCAGCAGAACATTATGGTAAAGCCAGGGGCTGACAGAGTCAAGATAGGCCAGTGAATTAAGTGAGATGGAGAGTTGATCTGCAAGGTCTTGATGGGGAAAGTGGCAGTCTGACAGCCCAGAGACCGTTCAACCAGGGGAGGACAGTGCTGGAGATGATCATGGTTTAAAGAAGGGCAAAATTATTGATAATACTGAAAGCTACATTGAGATCAAACAGTGTAAGAAGAAAGAGGAATTTGTGGTTAGGGGCAGAGCGTTTATCGTAAACTGCCCAAAGAGGCACATTCTTAGAGATGGTGAAAAGGTTAAAAACCAGACTGAAAGCAGTCAAAGAGTGTGTGCTGGGAAAGATGCTGAAAGAGCTCAGAGGTTCCTGCTCTCTCCATGACTTTGCTGAGAGAAAGGGAGGGAGTGAATAAGGAAGGGTCAAATGAGACCTTTTCTGGTGTGTGGTGGTGGGGTAGTCTGCAGCTTTCAGAGCCGGAATAAAATCTCCAGTGGAGTCAATGGTAAATTATGCTAATATATGCAAAGGGGGAGATGATGACAGCCTTTTTTTGGGGGGGTGGGTGCGGGATCTACTGTGGAGGTGGTTTTGTTCATAGACCAGTGATGGTTATAACTGGGACAGCAGTGGCTATTAAAAGTGCTGTGGAAGGGGTACCAGGTTGTAGGGTGGAGAGAGGAAAAGGTGGTTGAGCTAAAAGTAGTGATGAAGTGATACAACATTTAGGCCACATCTACACTACCCCTTATGTGGGAAAAACTTCTGTTGCTCAGGGGTGGTGTAATTATGTCACTTTTTAGGTGGTTTAATTATGTTGCTGCACGAGCCATCTTACAGCGGCATGACTGCATCAGTACAGCTGTGCCACTGTAAGCTCACTAGTGTAGACATGGCCTTAGATTTTCAAAAGAAAGATGGTAGCAAACACCACCTCAGTGGAGAAGGTTTGCAGGGAGAAGTGTCAGAATGGAAAAGGGATTTGGATTGACACTGAATTCCCAAGACCCTGGATGATGATTGACAAGAGACACTCAGTCTTCACACACTCCAGAAGCTGATTTTAAAGGTTGGGAACTGGGCTTCCACATGTCCCCGTGGATAGTGAACTCCAGTTTATTCAACTTCTTTTTCCAGTGGAGATGATCTGGGTACCAGGGTGAGCACGAGGCATGGGAAGCTATATAAGGTCAGAGGAAGACAAGCTGATCAGGAGCTAAGGAGATGATGAAGTTGTTAGTACTGACAAGCTGATAAATGGGAGGAAGGGAGATGATGCTAGCAAACAGAGGACTGAGATGATTCATTGAGTGGGCATTGCTTGGCCTGTGTGTTTTAGGTTCCTAGAGGAGAGTATAGGCTCAAGGAGTGCAATTTTGGATTTGTGGAAGGAGTGATCATCCTGATGCAGCATCAGAGAGCTAGAGATGAAAAAGGGGAGCTGGAAGTGGATGATGTTGAAGGTGTGATCTCCTGAGTGGATGACAGTGACAAAAAGACAAAATGTATTAGGGAGGGAAAAAGTCAGAGGCAAGAAGATGTTTGGAGAGGTCATTAATATGAATAGTGAACTCACCAGTGATTGAGGGGTGGGGGACTAGATGACAGAAGGGATTGGTAATGAAATATGAAATTTGTCCCCTGTAAATCACCAGTTCAGCCCAGCCCAGGATGATGATGCCTATAAACTGTAACATGCCAATGATTGTTTGGTGGCCTATTGTAAAATGAATTAGAAGTCTAAGTCCCGTGAGGGTGGCCACCTCACAAAACCATGCCAAGTTGAGTGTTAACTGTCATTGTAAGGGGACTCAGAAGGGAGGCCAAGGACTGAATGGCCTTGGAAATGATATACAACCTTCTAATCTCTAGAGGTGATCCTTCCAGTTGAGGAATTTGGGTTAAATACTGTCGGGAAGATTGTGCTGCTGTTCTTCTTGCTGGACCTGATCTGTGGATATGTTGAGTTCACCAGGCTTCTGGACTGTCAGTCTGGCACTTTTAACAATCACTACATTGATTAAAAACAATCCCTTTCTCCCGTAAATTGAAGATGTCACAACTAATTACTAGAGCTGGTTGACATTTTTTGACAGTTTTGCCGCAAACAAGGAAGCCGTTTTGTGACCATTTTTTGACTAACTCTGCTACTTACACAGTGTGAGAAATCCTAATGGATTAATTGGTCATGATAGTCCTATTGATTAGATCATTTTAGGTTCAGCAGAGTGGGAAGGAGGAGCAAGGGTTGCTCAAAGGCAGTGTAGTTCCAGGTCGAGAGAAAGGAGATATATATTTAGATTTGGTGATGACAACCATACCTCATCTATGCCTTGAGATAGAGGTTTCTTAGAAAAAAGGTAACCTAGAGGACATTAAAGAGATGTCAAAGCTTGAGTGCAAAGTCGTGTTCCAGAGGATGATGTACCAACAGGGATTTCTTATTAATGGATTGAATGTTAACCAGAATGCCTGTGGGGGGGGGCTAAGTAATAGGGACTGATGGATGATGTTCCTAGGGATTAAATTACTATAGTGACAGACTGTGTGTGTGGAGGGAGAAGGGAGTTTATAGCTGTTAATTCATAGCAGAGTAGAATGAGAAGAAATAGCAAGACATATTTTAGAAGGGAACAGGGACAGAGCTGGAAATGGGTGATGAGTGGTTTTGATTTTTAGTATTTTTTGTAATATAACTTCTTGATATTTATATTAAGTTGATGTGAAATAGCCAAATGCAGTCTTTATGATTACATTTTAAACTGTTCTTAATATCAAATGAGCTAAAGTAAATAAATTTGATGCTACCATATTTTAATTTGAACTGTGATCCTGAAGGTACTAATTCATATCTCCTCTGGTCAGGTTAACATTTTTCCTAGCTCTCTTTACTACAGGGCTTCTATATGTTCCTTCTGCTTCCCTGAAAAAAAGTAAATAGAGTGTCAGAGGCCAGTCAGAACAAACAAGAAACAATCCCTGATCCTGATTGAGGCCTTTGAGCTCTATTTATTAAATAATAAATAAATAGTAATAATGTCATCATAAGCAGCTTGGAAGCTGTCTTCAGCAGCTGATCAGCTTTGTCCTCAACTTCAGGTATAGATGAAAATCCGTAAGAATTAAAAAAATTTAAATGACATTCCTCTGATGTTGATTTCTTCTGATTCACCTTTGACAGAAAGCTGTTAATTAAGGACAGATCGTGGCTGCTCAGTAACATAGAGGGAAGCAAGATCCCCACCACCGTCTTGCACAGCCTTTCCAGATCACTGTTCTGGGTGCAGGGCAATGGGGAAAGCAGGATCTACAAGCCTGCTACTCCCCCTCATGAGCAGATGGGTGGGGAGACGCAGAGACTTGGCTCCAACCCTCAGTTTTTTGGCCAGCAGAGCTGAATTGGCAGAAGGGAGCGAGTGTGCTAGAAAGGGACTATAGCAAATTATTTCCCAGCCCAGAAGAAGAAGGGCAAAACTGTTCCTTTTCAAAGCTCTTCCTGCTTCTTGGAGTGACACATATACATGCCAGTCTTCAAAGAAGGCTCTGCTTAACGGCGCAATCTAGCCCTTAGGGATTTTGGACCAGATGGTGGAGCACCCATTGATGTTGGGGAGATCTTACTTATGTGAGTAGTCTCCTTGAAAGCCAGTGAGACTACTCATAGTAATAGGTGCTCACCAACATGATTAGGGACTCCACGACCTGGACCTTAATATTTCACAGCTGATATTTTTCTCACCACGAGTTCTGGTTCCATGCAGTTACTGATCTGTATTTACTAACTGTTTTCCACAGTGATACTATTCACTGATATTTTTAAAATGTTAAAATTCTTTACACATTTCCCAAAATTTAATCTCATGCTTTTAAAAGATGTTTCCAAGTAAATTCAAGTAAAAGAAAATGAATATATGAAACAAATAATGTCAAATACTGAATATAAATAAAGACCACATCCTGTTATCCTTATTCCCATCGAGAAGTACCTTACTCCATGAGTAGATCCATTTATTTCAATTGGGGCGACTTGCTACTGGCTACTACTGACAGTGAGTACAAGCGGAGAAATCTGCCCTGTACAGACAGGTCTTTAGTTCTGTAATTACCACCAGCCAGTTCTGATGCCTTGAGTTGTACTTCACTCCTCAAATAGCCCCTTTGAAATCTGTGGGACTGCTCACTGCGTAAGATACTGAAAGTGAGTTAGGGTATTAGAACCTGGTCCTGAATCAATGATTCAGCTTTTATTTCTATGTAGTATCCAGTGTAGTGGTTTACGTTTTGCTGTACGAACTTGGTGGCAGAGAAAGTCAAATGAGTTTCCTAATCTGGTCTGTTCTAAATCTGGTTTGTGTCAAATACAGCATGGAAGATATGCAGTGCAAGTGGAAAAATAACTGCCAGTAAAAAGATTCATGTCCTCTCAAAGTAAATAAAATTGACTTTTAACATAAATGTTAAATCTCATCCTTGGTATGAAGGAAGACAGGAATGTGGCTCAGGTATGGTAAGAGATATTTTAACTCAGATCGTTAAAACAAGCTCACATCTGAGTTTCTGACCTGAAGTACTTGTCCCACTTAACTGACAAGTCCAATCATAAGTTGGTTGTTAGAGGACGTCTGTTACAGTATGGTATAATTTACAATAAATAGAAAGACAGGGGGTCTCTTGGTGGAAGGTAGCAGAACCAAGCACATCCTGGCAGAAATGGAGAATGACAGCTCCATGGCATGTTTCCATCTTTGTCCAGGTCCTATGGAAGCTCTTTTATGGGGTTAGGGCTCCGCAGGATTTTGTGAGGAGATGCCAGGGTTGGAGGGGGAGGAGCAGCTCCCTGTGGAACCAACCCCCCTCCCCTCCCTCTGTTAGTCAGTGGATATTCATGGCTAAATTGTATTCATGCCTACCTGAGACACAAGAACTTGTCTCTGTGCCAACACAGCTAGCCTGTTCAATGGCAGCATAGCTCAGCAAGATCCATCAGGAGGGGTTGGGAGCAGGGCAGAGAAGTAGCTTGAAAAGTAGCTTGTCCACTGGACTGTAGTTTCTCTTCTGTGCAGATTTCCAGGGTATGGAAGGTTAGGAGTTCACACACTCCTCTATGGTTCTCCAACCTCTCTAGCCTGAGGGAGAATTTCAGAGAAACTCTGTGAGTTGAATCTGGCATTTATTAGGTACCCCAAAGCCACTCCTATATGTGTAAGTATATTCGTGTGAGGAACAAACTGGCTGCAGAGAAGGTGCAGATAGGGACTTCACACAACATGTGCACAGCACAGCTTAACTCTATGTCAGCTTCACCTAGCCACTTTGAAGGGGACATTGAGGTGTATAGGTTAGGAGGGTGTGAGCCACAAATCCTTGCAGAAAGCATCACAAGGGTTATGGCTTTATATACCTGCCCTGCACTTCACGATGGGCTGGGAAAGGGTTTCTTCTTCCCAATCCTTGCATAGTTTCCTGCACAAAGGTAATTTATTCTGGCTTTGTGTGAGGGAGAGAAGGAATTTCACTCCATGTATTCATCCCTATGTTGTCCCTACTCTTCTTGGATCTGCTCCAAGGAGAGTAGCATGGGGAGGAGGGCTAGTCTGTGAGAGAGTGGGTTTGTTTTGGAGGATATGGACTTACACCCATTCCTGGTGAGTAGCAGCCATCTTTTATTAGCCTTAAAAGAGGAACCTCAGGTAAAATGAAGCCTCCATCAGCTCGCAGCACTGCAGGTAATAGGTCTGGCTTAGTGGAATAGGAAAGGGGGACGCCACATGGCTGGACAGAGCTCCCTGGCCTCCTCCAACGTTCTGCTGTTTTCTGGCTGTTTTGTGGATTCTGTAGAGTTTATTAGTCCTTTAACGAACTAATGCTGTGCTGTTCATATACACAAGAAACCTACTCAGCTAGTTACTCAGGCAATAGTAACTGGCAGTCAGCCCCACATCTTGGGCTGGTATTGGATGCAAAATGCATCCCATGCAGAAATTATGAGCATCTGTCCTTGGCCTTGAAGACTAGTTTCTCTTTATCCCTCCAGTCACACATCACACGGCAGCAGACTCTCCAGCTTGTGCTAATGTCTGGTAGTAATTACATACGTCTCACTGGGCCAGTTCTCCAGTGGCCCAAGTACAGAACTGCACCAGTGACTTGGGGATTTCCAGGAGGGAATGTCCCTCATGGAGAGACACTCCTTTCCCGAGCTCCCCAGTACACAGGGCTCTGTGCAGAATGATCTAGCCTGCTTTTTTTTTTCTATGCAGGTGGCCCACTGCACCAGTTTGTTTGGGGTCAGGAGAGGACTCAAGGGCCTCTATGTTCCATTTATGATACTTGTGCCTTTGCGGCATATTGAGGGAATAGTCCATGCACTCCTCCAAGTTCAGGGACTCTAACTGTGATAGACCTTTGCACAGGCCATGCCAGTGAGGGAAACAGCTTCTTGTGTGCACCCAAAACTCTGTGCACCCCATAAGGGCCTCTCATGGCCTGGCGTGTTTACTTCAGTGGTACTAGTCATGTCAGTATGTACTATTCAGCATGAATAAGGGGTTCCGAATCTGGCCTGCAAGTGTCTGGGTGTGTGTAAAAGCCAAGAGTTTAATTTGCTACTGTGTTTTAAAGGGTTTTCCTTTAAAATTTACAAATAGGTCATAACTATGTACCCTTCTCAAATACATTTCTTTTTTTTATTTCCATATGCTACTACAAAATTGTTTCCCTAATTCTCTATATAAAATAATAATAAAAATATGTAATCTAGCATCTGCAAGGACTTGTATAGCAACACTGTATTAGAGCTACAGCCCCAGCAACAGTGTACACAGAATACATTTTTAAAATGTCTGAATTCTTACACCCAAAAAGTAGCTGAGTTCAAGTTAAAATAGAGTCTGTGGTGAAGAATTTAAAGAGTCTGTAATTTCAGTATATTTTGCTGTTTTGCTGTATTGGAAGCGTGTGTATGTGTGTATTTGTACAAAGGACCTGGTCCTACTAAAGTTAATGGGCATTTTTGCCCACGGGAACAGATACAGGCCCAATATATATAATTTTTAAAATGTTATTTTTTTGGTGTGTGTTTATTTAAAGGGATTTGATTGTGTTTCTCTTATCTTAAGGCCAAAAATGTAATTCTCTAGGCCGTTTATGTGAAACTGACTTTAAAAATGCAATTAAAATATAATATTTCAAATGTTTGAGCTACTTCTTTTACTTATGTAGAAAATACCTTAGTTAGTTAAAGCTGACCAAAAGAGAAACAGAATTGAAAGTTTTAAGCTTGACGGTCATTTCATATCAGGTCTGTTTAGAAATAAATTATCTGGAACACCATGCTTTATAGCATTACCTGTTAGGAGAAGCTGGGGCTGCAGGTTTTTGAGTTCCCTCCTGGGAACGAGGCTTCTGTTTGTCAGTATTTGCACCTGCATGAGCAGTGAAGGCTGCCTTAAACAATGCTGATCAACTCCAATTCTATTCCTTACTTTCCCCTCCCCCTAACTTCCAGGGGAATCTGTCTTTCCTGTCACTCAGGATAATGATTCCCTGCAAGCATAACCGAGATTCAGAAACTCACTGTAATCTCATCAAGAGTTTGATTCCCCAGCTGGGACTCTTGAATTTATATAACCAGAAGGTAGCTGGTCATTGCACTTAAGCTTATGATTTGGTGTGCTGAGCCACCAAACTGGCTGAAAGATCTCTTTTCTCCTGGATGTAGTCTTGTCTGTTTTGAGAGTAAGAATCAAAGGATTTCATCCCATAAATTGGGTTTGAGCTAATTTGATCCATCTATTCAATCCTCATTTTTTGTTTTGTTTTTGCGTGGTTTAATGATTTAAAATAGTCACAGCTGATTCCCAGGTCAGTGGCTAGTGCAATAGATATTTAATTATATGATATATGTTTAATTATAATTTCCTATACTGATGCAAAAGACCTTATCTTGTAGTTTTTCAGAAGCTCAGATATTAAACAGCAGCTTTGCCCTTCAGAAATATTATTCTGTGTATTTAAAGGTCTGATTGACCTTTTAATCAGACACTGCATCTTTACTTCCAGTTGATACGACAATGTCTGACAGAGTAACTCAACTTGATGCTGCAAGAAAGTAAATAAAGGCCAGCTCAACCCCAGATATATAAAAAAGTATTCACAGTAGAATATTTGAATATCGCTTTCAAAGATAATATGCAAGTGTAATACTTATACGTGATTAGCCATTCTTCTGAGGTTGATGAGACATATGGTTGCTTGCTATTATTCTAAACTCAAGCTTCTTTTATAGTCAACATCTTTATAAATTATAAATTATATTATCAGCAGCCATCTTACAACCTACACAGAACTCTGTGGATGGTGTAGCAAGCATATCGGCTCTCTTCGGTATACCTTTGAAGGAAGCTTTGCTTTGCTTTGCTTTGTCATTACAGGTACATGTCCTAGAACTGAGCATGTGTGACAGAATAGAATAGGAACTGTTAAAGGGGACATAATCAATACCTATTTTGGCACATACTAACAAAGAACACTCATATATTCAGAGCATATTTATACAACAACCAAACTCATTTTTGGGAGCTAATTTTCAGATGGTTTATTAAACTTCAACATTCATAGATAGAAGTAGGATATTGAATAGTTTAGAATTCTGATTACACCGCAGAAATTCTTTCTTCTCTGATATTTCTGTGGGAATGAATGATAAAGATAAAACAAGAGGAATTCTGCTTCCTTTTCATTCCCTTGCTATATTTATTAAACTGATTAATTTTAAGTATTTCTGCAAGAGGACCTGCATACTGTTTGAGCCTGGTTATTACAACTGATTACTTTTATGGTATAAAATGTTTGCCATGGTAATTATCAGTTTTATAGAACTCTGAAAAGATGTTTTAACTGATATACTTGATTAGCGATGCCTCTAAGCATCTAGCACTGCGTCCATAAAAATTTCTGGGTTTCTGATTTGTTAGCTGTATTTTGGAATGGAAACATTTAAAGGACCTCCATAAAAATATAGCTTAAGGACTGCTTCTTTTCAGTGGCATTCTTTAATTAAAGCTTCAACATAATCTACAAGAACTATTTCCACACAAACATATTTATCTCAATTTCCTTAAGACTCTGTATTACGTTTTTTAGTTAAACTTCTTCAGATATGATATTTGCTTATGTGGATATTTCTTAATGAACCAAATACAGCAGGATGGGATAACTGATGTGAATTGGCATGTCATGATTTAAGGGTCTGATCTTGCTCTCACTGTAGTCAGCGTAAAGTCATTAGCTATAGTAGGAGCAGAAATAGACCCCATGGTTTAATGTTTTGGGATGCTGAGCACCATCAACCCACACTGAATGCAGAGGGAATTGAGGGCACTCAGTACCTTGCAAGATCATGGTTTAAGTCCTTCCCTGTATGTTCAAACATGGGTGCCAAAAGCTGGGTATCCAAAGGCTGATTAGGGCACTTAAAAGAGAGTGGTGCACTTTTCAGAAGTACTGAGTGTTGCCTGCAATGGGAGTTGTGGGTGCTCAACACCTCAGGAAAATAAGCCATTTTTATTTAAGGCCCAGATCCAGGAAAGCATTTATTCATGTGTTCAACATTAAGCAAGTCGCTATTCTTGTTGAAGTCACTTGGACCATTCACATGCTTAAAGTTCAAGCTCTAGCGCTTTGTTGGATCAGAGCCTAAGTGCCAAAATGTAGAATGAGATAAGCCAACTCTAGGTTTGAAAATGTTGCCCTATTCTCCCAAGACATTAACCCAGGTGTATCAGTTCACAGTGCACATTGTGATCATTAGATCAATGTCTTCATTATTCTTACATTAAAAAAAGGTCTTGCCAAAGTATGTGTCTGCAAAGCCACTCAACTATAAACATACACCCAATAAGTCAGTGGATAGTCAGAAACATTTTCAAAATGGTATGGTTATTCCATTTTCCTGCGTATACATCCTAGATTTTTATAATTATGTTTTCATTTCCATGACTTTATTGTTTAATTAAAGAGGAAATAGATAGTACATAGTGTATGTATGTAGGTATAAAATCCTGAAATGGCACATTTTTAGAAGCAGGAGGTTTCTATTAATTGTTGAGTTTTGTGAGGCATCATGTTATATCTAGATACTAAAAAATATGGCTGAAATATAAAGGAAAAACAAGAAGAAGAAATCTTATTTTATAATGCCACAGAAAGAAAGCTTAACTTGTTTTCTTGCTTTTTTTTATAGAGAACACCTGTTCCCAGCGCTGAAGCATTCCGATGGTTCTTTTAAGCAGTAGTATATCTTATTTTCAAGGCAGTCCGAAGTGAATGGCAAGCTAAAGTCTTGTTTTAAGAAACTGCTTAGTCCACCATTGAAGAATATACTCAGATACTATTTTCATTTATGTATAGGGGTTTCCTCAAAAACAAAACGTAAACAATCTGGGAGCCTGGGAATTGGCCAGTTTATTCACATTCAGTACACTGAATCTTTATTTGATGTAACTTAGCTATACTAGTGAAGTTGTTGTCTATTTTTAAAGTGGCTGTAAAAAAAAAAAATTTGGGTAAACCCCTGCTATAAAATCATGTATCTTTGAAAAGTAACATATCTATACTTCATTTTCAAATATATGTGTTTCAGTACTGTAAACTGTACAGATAGCAGCTTGTATTTTGTGTGTTTAGACACAAGGAGACAATCATGTCTGAGCATCTATGGAGATTAACGGTTTGTACACAACAGTGTGGTTCTGCAAGTTAAATCTGGAGCAATAAATTCTAGCTTTAAATATTATTTTGCTGGTTGTTTAGCAGCAGCACTGTTTTACCATGCATCCTTCCATAGAGACTTGATGCCAAGTTTTACAAGATTAAAAGATTAGGATGCCCCTAGGAATTACCTTCAGTTGTATTGTTGCAAGAGGGGAAGACATAAAATCTAAAATTAATCTTTTTGAGGACTATTTTAAAGTAGTGGTTGTGCACTAGCATTGGTTCCAAAAGAGCTTTACAGAAGGGTATCCCTCCAAAGTAACACACCATAGCTGACTTGCTTTTGACTGTGCTGTAAGGTGAAATGCACAGCATAGATGGACATGCGGAATCAGTCATTTATATTTAGCATGTTCTAGCAGACAAAATGAAAAGAGTACCATATCTCAGAAAAATCTATGACTCAATGTATTTACCTTCCCACTAAGAGTTGCTATGTAGGTTTTTTCAATAGATGGAATAAAAATTTTATAAAATATATGAAAATATTTTCGCTCCATGTGCAACATTTAGAGATTAGACTAGCTCATAAATTTAGACAGGCTTGGATCTCTCCTGCAGTTGTGCAGGCCAGGAGAGCCTGCGTATTTTTAAAGTATAGAAGAAAACCCCACATTTTTGTCAACCAGTGACTGTTTGTCCCCACACATGTTTCTTTGTCCACTGATTTTGGGCTTGCTGAATCATTGGTCCTGTGGGCCCATAGTGGAATGCTTCACCATTCTTTCTCCTGTACTAGCTATGTATACAGAACATTTACTCCTCATAAAGGCAGAGCATGGAGTTATATAATTCAGATGCACTACAAGGATGTGGAGGATACTGAGTTTACGTACACTTCATACAGATGACCTCTTCACCTATTTATAGCTTGGCTTTGTTTTTGCTCATGTGAAAAGGCCACCCCACGAAAGTAAGAGAATGCTGTTATGCCACGTACTATATATGTTTAGTATTTTTTACAAGATAGGCTGATAAATGCTAGTAGCGTCACAGAAAAGCATGGAAATAACAGGCTAATGATGGAGAGAGTGTGCCAATAGCATAGTGTTTCAGCACTTTCTCCATTATCTGCTAATTGTTTCATACTGTTGGCACATGGCCTCACTCACTTGCTTGACAAATATTAGAGGGTTAGGTGAGCAGCAGAGTGTGTCATCAGCTATCTGTGGAGGATCAGAGTTCTGGGAAAGTGTGAGGATTGATGAACCACGGCAATGGTCAAGCAACCTAAGAGCAGCGGATGGGAGGAGAAGCATCCTAGAATTGGCTGTGTAGCAGCAAGGGTCAATAGCGTGTAGAAGAGCTGGGACACAGTAGACAAGCATCAGAGGACTGGTGTGTTGAGCTGGAGGAGACTGCATGTGCATTCTAAACATTAGGGCTGACACACATGTCCCAGGTTCTGTGTAGCATGACATCTTACATGTAATTTCAGAAAATAAATGCCATCTTTAACGTGCTCCCAACATATGCCCCCTCTTATATTTTATAAAAGATCATTAATTAAATAATCATAAAATAAGCTTTACATTCATTTACTTGGCAGCTTTGTATCTGATTTTATTTCATTTAAGACTTTCTGGTTAGGGCCTCTGTTATTTACTGCTGGACCAATGAGAGCTACGTAAGGTCTTCTTTACCAAATTGTTAATTGATTTAAAAACTGACTGAAGCCTTATTTGCTCATCTGGCTGGTGAGTTTGCGTTGCTTTCTGGAAAACTGTGATTGCTCTGACAGAAGTAGAGACAAAATTCAGTTCAGGCTACATTAGGTGTACAAAGATATTCATAGCAATGTACTTACTGTCTAATACCCTAATGTTGCATGTCTTGATGTGGTTTCTTTTTTTGTTTTGTTGTTTTGTTTTCAAGAACTGATGGATCTGTATATTGTAATTGTGATGTTTTACATGTCAATTCAAAATTGTTAAGAAAAGCAAACAAACCTGTTAATTATTAGAAATGAACAAGGATTGATTTTCTTTGATTCCCACATATGTTTTTTTTATTTTTTTATTTTGGACATTGTTTCTTTATATCATCAAGTTTTTTCCATTTTGGTAAAACAATATTTATATGATGTAGTATGTAGAAAGCATTTTGGTTTTTTATGTTTGAAGAAGGAAATCCCTTTTCTGGCCTCTCTCTTTCTCTCTCCTGTACATGGTGTACACGTGTTTATAAATCAGATTATTGTCATGTTCTAATTACTGAATTTATGCTTTTCACAAGATCCTAAAATACTTTACAATAGGAAATTTTTTATCCCTTTTCGTGTTCTTCATTTTCACAGTGCAAAAACCGCATAAAATAACTTTGAAGTCTTCTAGGTGTGAGCACTAAGCATGCCTAATAGAAAAAATTCTTTCTATCATACCCCAGATAAACCTATTAAATAATAAGGCTGTGAGGGAGGTACACATACGCATTATGTGACTTAATAATAGACACTCCCTAAGAGAAAGGAAGTATTCCCTTTTGTCCAGAACCCCTGGTATGTAACTCATACAATTAATGCTAAATAATATAAGGTCTCTAAACTGGCTATATCTGTAATCAAATAATGAAGAAAGAAAGTAGTGAAATGAACATACCATTCAGGGTCGAATATATTCAGCAAAAAGCTGTAGTGGGTCTTTGATCATGGTTAGATGCATAGTGATATCAAACAGTTGGTTCTCATGTAGCAGCTAAATGTTTCAGATTTTTGTTTTTATTAAATTTGGCAGTTTCACACTGAGATCTACTCTATTCTTAGTGAATAAAAGACAGCTCCTATGTTAGAAAGTATTCCATTTTCACAACTGCAGGGAACTAGGAGATTTTTCAGAAACATGGGCCACAAAAACTGTACTCCTTTCACAGTGTTCTCCTATTTCTGAACTGTGCAGTTATCTATTAAATTTTCTAAAAGATATTTGTGTAAGGTGTATGTATGCTTGTGCAATTATGAAAAAAGCAGTTTTGGAAAACAGTGTATTTATTAAAAAAAAAAGTCACTTAAGGGGCATGTACAAAACTGTATAAAAACATTCAGTTTGCCCAGTAAAGTTGTTTTTGTGATATTTCTGTGTTGTTGAATAAAGGACTTTAGTATTCAAAAATCTCTCTCTTTTTCCATAGACAGATTTTTGTTTGTGGGATCTTAAACACTGAAAACATTATCCTTAGAAAACTAATCTTCAAAATAATCAAGAAGATGCAAATGCTGTAGCTGAATGAACGCCACAAAGCTTCAGTACAATATCGGCATAAAGTTTTTGTTCTCAATTGGCAGTTGATGGAAAAGTTGCATACATGGAGATGACATAGTACAATTCATTTTTTATGACAGCAAAAAAAATACATTTTTTAATTTGAAAGATTGGAAATGTTATATTAGACTTTTGAGAATATGAAAAAAAATTCTGAAATAGAAGCAAAATGGATCAAGGAAAAATAACTCATTACTGAAACATGTTTGTATGATGGAGGAAAGTAATGAGGTTGATACTTGACAGAATTATCTACATAGGAGAAAGTATGCACCAGTGAAATTTCATCCATAGTCATTAAATCCATCAGTAATCCCTGAGATTAAAATATAGCATTTTGTTGCTGGAATATTTTGGACTATGGTTTCTTAGAGTGGCAACAGCACTTTACCCTCATTTTACTACTTCTCAGTACAAAGTTCTGCTCTTCGGTTGCCTCATAAACTACAAGAAGCAGAAGAAACAGTTTCCTGCACATTGTAAATCCTTATTGTGGTTACAGACATTGGAACAACTTCAAACATTTTAAAATGTTCCTGACTGCAGAATTCAATGACAACATATAACCAGGTTTTTATGAAGTTTGGAATCATATTGTTCTGATAATATATTCTGATAAACATTATGCCTAGGCTACGGCATCAAAAACTGATTGTTAAAGGTGCAGAAAGAAGAGTTGGATAATTTGGTCTCTGGGATTCTCTGAATACCCAGCAATTTTGCAGCTAGATGTCAGTGTACTTGTTGGTTTTTTAAGTAAGCAACAAAAATGAAAGGAATAGAAGCAAATTTTTCACTGAGCCAGCTTTCATTCACTGAAATCTTTAAGGATATATGCTCTTGTGAGATTTATAACTCTCATTAAACAATACAGAGAGTGAATCTTGAATACAATTTGAATACAGAAAGGGCTGCGGGTTACTTGCAATAGGCAGTGGTCTCTCTAGATTAAATCTAGGATTCTGGTCGGGAAGGATACTCATTTGGTGAGATGGTTGATTTGGAACTGGGAAAAGGTCCCTCTGTTCCTATCCCCTTAACGCTGTTTGTTTGAATTTTTAAAAAATGTTTATGGCAGAGATGGGCATAATCAAAAACATCCCTGAACTCCGGGGAAATGTTGAGCTTTGCTGTTCAGAACTGTGTCTACTTTTTGTAGTGTGTTTGTTTGTTTGCTTGCTTTTTTAACAAAGAAAGAGTAACGTTTCAAAGTAAAATATAAACTCATTCATGATCCCAGTAATATCCTGTTGTATGAAAGCTCCATTCTTATAGTAAGAGTTGACCATAATTTGCTTTAACCACTAGCCAGTTCAGCTTCTCACATATTTCTCCAAGGAACAATTCGAGTAATTATTCAGAGCCTGATGATGCAAGTGCCTGCTGTGAGGTTCTAATCATTCTCAAACTCCCAATGACTTCACTAGATAGTTTGCATGATCAGGTCGTAATTACAGATCACTTTCACTTAAAAGAAAATGATACATATTTTACTCATACTAACTCTAAGGACGCACACTGTCACCAATGTGAAGTAGAGCTCCCATTCATGCCAGTGAGAGTTGTATGTGGTCCTAAAAACTAACAAGGTAAGAAATACTTCTCACGGTCAATAAACTGCACAATAGATAATAAAGATTGAGATCAGTGGAACTACTTGAGGGGGGAAGGTAGTATCCAGCATGAGAAAGGTGGCAGACTTAGGCCCTAAATTAGTTTTCAGCCTATTGGCTATGCAGATACTATGGTAATAACAAGCATGATAAACAAAGGCAACTGGCTAGCTAGGTCCTTCTGAAAAGTAATATTACCTGAGATACTATCACTGTGGGAAACCTGTTAGCAAACTGTAACCATTTGCAGGGCTGATTTAACAATTCTAAATGAGCTTTAATGTTCAAAAGTCAAACATTCCAATTATTTTTCTAATTGTTAAAACAACATTAAAGCAGGATGGATATTCTTTTTCAGTTTCATAATTTGAGGGCTAGATGTGGCCTGTGATACTTTTTTCTTTTCGAGAAAAAGATTGTGTTGGAGCATTTCCCTAAGGGGTTAATTTCCCAATAAAACTTGAATATACATCCTGACCTATCATAAGAATTTTTCTGTCAAGGGTGAGCGAAAGATATCCCATAATTGGAGCCCATGGTTTCTATAAACCTCCTTTCGTTTGTAAAGTCAAGGATTGTCTTTGCTAGAAAGGAATTCAAAACAATTCCAGTGTAAAAGTGTGCAGATACCGTGATGTAAAACAGAACCTGAATTAATTATTCTGTGTGGTTCTGCCTCATAAGGCATAAAAAGTTCATCCAAGAAGACAACTTTAACCTATACACCCTTATTTCCTTATTCCTTTAACTCTTCCCTCTTAACAAAGTTAATAACAGCTGATTACACTAACTGTCTACACCTCTCCCAGAGAGCACAATTGGGAGAAATATAACTCTTATTTACCAGTAAGGGAGACAATTTATGTTGGGGAGAAAGAGAGAGAGAGAAATTAACCCAGGTTGGGAACTTCTGTTATTTGTCTAAACCTCCTGACATGAATTCCCTCTGCAACAGATGTAACATGTAAGTGAAGCCTTAGCCAGAGGATTCAGAGACTGTATACTGAAAAAGACCAGCACTGAAGTGGAAAGGAGCCAACACACATTCCTACCTCCATCCTCCTGACTGATACACATTCATACACATTTATCCTTGACACCAGTGATAGACATCCTCAACCCCCTCTCACACACACACTTTATTCTGGAAACCTGGAAGAAAGAGTTATGGATCAGGTCTGCAATTCACAAGATGCAGGAAAACCTCCCAGAACCTGATGACCCATGTAGAACACTAGATGACCTTGATCTGGAAAGAATATACATTGCATTGATTCATAAAGTAAAGCAAGTTAATGACCTAGGGCATTATCCCATTCAACATCTTTTGCATAACCCCCACATCCGACTTCTGAACCTCTGAGCCAAACAGGCTGTATGAGAAACACCTTGGATTATAAGTATACTTGGTCTTTCATGTGCCTACATTTTGCCACCCACACCCAGAATTTAATTAATAGTTAATCTGACCAGCTGAAATACTATATGAGAATGTATTGTTCAACATGTAACTAAATTAGGAGAAATGGTTCCATGCATCTAGTTTCCAACTGCACTGAAGGATTACTAAGTAAATAGTGGATTTAAAGAAAGTTATCTCTGTGATTTGAATTATCGCTTGCTGATATTCTGCTCTTACTTGTTTAGCCTTTTATGCTGATTGTTGGCATTGCTTGAACTGATTTGCCTTTTTTGATGCTCTGTCATGTGATCTGCTGATTGATTTTTGTGAGCAATCATAAATTCCAGCCTATGGCTAAATTGGTATATTTTTATGTTAGACTCGATAATTATTCATTCATTTCTTATGATTAGCTTGTGGAAGAAGAGCTTTACAGGTTAATAAACTTGGACTTGATCTGGATTAAAAGTGTATGTGTGTGAGTTCTTTCCTGATTTTAAAACCCCACAAACATAAAGGACATAAATCTGGTGCAGACTTCAACTCAATTTAACCAGATTTCTGTAATTGTCCCCACAGCTGCTACCAGTAGTAAACTCAGAAATACCAACCATAATTGAAAACCTTACTTTCAAATTCATTTCACACTTTGTTCAGGACGAGGAGTGTTTCTTACCTTTTTTTGAACTTTCAGATTCCAGGGCTGAGAAAACAAGATTGGAGTTTGTTTTTAAGAGGCTAGCCTCACACCTGTTTCATAGATCTTCTTTTTTAAATGCTATAACATGCAAAGAGCAACTTCCAGCTTAGACAAATTTAGCACAGCATTTGCCTCCCATATATTTGGTTCAGCTGGTAGAGCTGGACTACAAGAGTTCTGGTTCAAGTATCACTGTAATGTAGAAGACACACACAAAAGGGCCTCATTTTCAGAAGGCAAAGGCACAAATTAGCGCACCCCTCCTGCACCTCTGAAGTCAGCAGGACTTCGTAAAGTCAAGTAAAATTGTTGTACTGTAAAACTATAGTAAAAAAATAACTGCAGGAGGACTGGACAGCTCAAACAGCCAGTTTTGGCAGGTGTAGCTTTTCTCTCCTAAAGAGCTGGTTCAAACTCAGTCACCTTTGTAGTAACCAAAATTAATTACCATATAAAGGCTGTTCAGTGCTCAGAGCATTTCTTACTAGACAAGTATCTTCACAGATAACCATTACTACATCTGGGAATAACTAATCAGAGAGGCTATGGTTGACTGTTCATAGAGATTAAACAACTTTCTCCTCCTTAGAGGTAGTGCCTCTAGGACAAAGTTGGCAAGGCAGATATGGGGAAATATGGCCTGACACCAATTATGCTGTATTTAGTGTACCAATTCAGTGGATAAATAGATATCTTCATTCTCTATATCTGTCAAGCTGGCGTGTTTTATAAATACCACATATGAAAAACTTAAAAGAATGTTAAGATTGAAAAGTCAACCACTCAAAAGTTAGGAAATGCCCAGGCAACCTTAATTTGGGCCCACTGAGACAATGCGCAATAACAGTCTTGCCCAACATCACATAGGAAACTTGTGGCAGAACCAGAACTTGGTTCTCCTGGGTCCCAGTCCAGTGCCTTAAATGCAAGAGAATGACCTTTCTCTTCTTGAGTGATCTTCCTCTTCCACTGTTCATGCAGTGCACTGTAGGAGGCAGGGTCCTGTAGAACACATTGATTAAAGATAGTATCGTAATGCACATGAACAAGGGAACAGTATTAGGACTACACAAGTAGCCTTAATTCTGGCCTTTTCCAACTTTAGAATATTAGATTTTACTATGTTAATGTTCTAGCAACAGGTTTTATTTTTGATTTCTTAGGTCTTTTAAAAAGCAAACAAAAGACCCCAGAAATTCCAGTGTGTGAAACTATGTTACCCCCTCCCCACTCACGGCCTGGGCTACCACCCAGATTTGAATCCAGGACCTTTAGATGCACAGTACAGCAGCTCTATCACTTGAGCTTCAAAGAGTAATTGATAGCAGCAATATGTTGTCCTTTGTATGCCATCCAGCCACTACGGGAGAATGCAATACACACTTTGCCAGTGGTTTACACAACTCCTCATGCTAGACAGCACAGGAATATTGGGAATCAGTATGCCTGGATTTTGGTCCCTGATCTGGAGGAGAATGTGATCCAGTAGTTATAGACAACAAAGGTAACCGCATAGATTTGGCACATTCAATCTGAAAGGCAAGGTGTCTAAGTGAGTGCCATATTAGAGTCCTGGGACGAGATTTTGGCCCCTTTTTTTCTGCTCCAGAATTATACATTCGCCTTAAAGTAGGCAGAGGGCCCCCCAGGGGGATTCTGCCAGCTCAGAAGCAGCATAGGTCTGGTGTATGTGGCTATATAACATTATCCTCCTACTCCCAGCCCTTGGCATAGCAACATACTGAGGGTGGGTATGGGCATGTTAGGGGCAGAGCGGGCAGTGGCTGACATGCTCTGTCTTTTCTGGGCCCTGGAGTCTATTCCTAGAGTTGCCAGAAGTGACCTGGCAAAAGCTTTCACTCACTCTGTTTCTAAACTTGGAATGATACTAAGGTATCATGTCAGGTCTGGCTTGATAATAAAGGTTGTGGAGGGCATAGAATTATTAACACCTGTGAGTGGAAGAGCTACGGCCAGAATTCATGGTCTCCATCTGGTGACCCAGTACACCTTCCTCCAGTATATTTACACAAGAGAGGGTGCACTCCCTGCACTAGGCCAAGTGGAGGAAGCTGTGGGAGCGTGCTGCTCCCCCACACTAGGGAATGGAAAGGGAGCCTTTCTTTTGCATCATCCCCTGCTCACTTTAACTCCTACCTTTCTTAGGCTGAAGGGGCAGCAGCCACGGCTGCTAGTAGTGCTCCCATCTGGACCTCCAGCTGCTGGAGCACATGCTCAGTGTGGCTCACAGGTTGGGGAGCTCTGTGGAGCTGCAGCATACCCGGAATGATTGGTATGTCGCAAGCTCTCTGAGGCTGTGCAATGCAGATGTACTGCTCAGAGGTTTTACCAGGCTGGCTCTACTAAGCACCAAACGTGTGAAAATGGCACTGTTCTGTGGCTAATAACTTAGCCAAACCTAGGTGAATTTTCATCCAGACAACATAAGGAATATGTCTGAGCAGAGGACTGCCCCCTGCCAAACGTCAACCCTGGAAGCGTTAGAATTCTGGAAAAATTAACACTGTACAAAATTAACATTGGCAAAATTATCTGTTTTTCCCCAATCTCATTCTTGGAACTAACTGCGTTCACTGAAACTTTGAAAAGACATTCAGCTTGAGTCAGACAACTGTCATGGAAAACTTCATCACAAAGAGAGACGGTTTTGCTAAGTTATAAACAAATGAAAACAGGGTCTTGTAATGGAACATGTTAGGCAACTTTTACTACAGGTGTCACCACCAACTCCACCACTTATTAAGTTTGCTATCGATAAAAGAAAGGAATAAAAATGAAAGTGATAACTTTAAGAGAACCTTTAGTGTAAGAGATTGTGGTGGGTGCTTTTTTTTTAAAAATAAAATTAAAATTGTTATTACTTGGCACTAAAAGTTCTAACCTCTGTAACACTACACTGCACACACAATGCTCCCTTCACCCCTCGAAAAAAGGACCAGAAAGAATGAACAAACCAACCACACACAACAGATGTTGGTCACATTGCTTATTGTGCTACTGGAAGGCACTCAGATACTACAGTGATGAGGGCAGTAATTGAACCTGTATAGAATAGAGCAGAACCTCTTTTTACCCTTGTGGCAGCTAAATAGCTACTGATAATTGTTTAATCAAACACCACCAAACATGTGGGGTGGGATGTTCACACTGCAGATATGCTAACTGTTCTTTTACTATTGTCTACGTCTTGCTCATTTTAAATGGCACGGTGCTTCATCCCTTCACTTTCTCTCCCTCGTGCTATATATACAGAGGCAGATTACAGCCAAGATGGTTGTTTGAAGAAACCTCCTGCAATTGATAGTCACACTGCAGTGTGAATTGCATTGGAGCACATCACAGGCCCTCTACTCAGACGTGACATGCTGCTATGTTTTGATGTGGTCTTTCACTGTTATTCTGACACATAATGGTAGCCTCTGTAGTTATTACTCTTTTCTTTAGCTTTATGTTAAAACAAGTAACATATTTAGGTATTTACGGTAGCTATTTGTATAAATTACTGGGATTTTTTCCTCATTATCAGTAATAATTCACGTATTATTATTTTAATGGATTTTTTTCCTCACTGTGTATTTTGGCTTCCACAGACTCCATTGCAGCCTGTGCAAATTACGGTGAGGAGGGGTTAACGTGCTGCATTGTGTATAAACTGCTTCTTAATTGTACAGATTGTCACTATTCATCCAAAGAGCTCACACTGTAAGGAGGGTGGGATTGAAATATTCAATGTCGTCATGTGCCCAAGGGGTGATTTTCCCCACAAATATGTATCTGTGAGTAAGTTCTACTGTCTTCATATAAATTGTGGAATAATGGGCCTGCTTCTGCTCCCATAGAAATCAATGGCAAATTCCCACTGATTTCAGGGCTGCAGAATCAGCCCATTTGTCACATCACTTGACCCACCCTGCGGCATTCTTCCTACTTTTTAAGTGTTTCTATTCAGCCCATGCTGAAGGGATTTGAAAATGCACTGGGCTGTGCCAAGCCTCAGTACTCCTTAGTGCAGCCTCAAAGCACCAACGTGTGGCCTGAAATAGAGAGCTGTTCAAAAACAATCTCACCAGCCGTAACAGCTCAGTTTGTTCTTGGGTTAGTGGGAATGCAACATATCGTTTGCTTTCACCTAATATATTTTGCAGAAACAAAAAACAGTTTCCACAGACAGAAAAATGTCCTTTTAAAAGGAAAATGCTGAATTTCTGTCTGAGCAAACTCATGATTTTAACCCAGGATATAGATGCATTTTCTACTTTAACTTGCTTCTACCTATAGTCTCCTATTAGTTGCTTTTGCTGCTGCTTGTTCCTCTTCTGCTCTCTTGGTATGTAAATTACACCCTCTTAGATCCCCTTACTACACCACATTCAAAGGTGATGCGTAAGCTGTCATTAGTTAAATATGGATAAATGGATGTGATCTAAGGGAGTTTAAAAGAGCCTCTTTGCATCTAAACTGGTGTAATTTACAGGCTGAGAGGGCCAGATTAAGATGCAAGTTAGACTCACCTCTGAATTTGGCCCCTAGAATATATCATACTGGTTCAGCTCATTTCGACTTGTCAGGTGCCCATTGTGCCAAGGCATTTCAAAAGAAGGGGCATGATCATACGTACGGCTGTACCTGGTCACAGAGGGGGATTATGGAGGGAAAATGAAATATTTTTTTAGATTCCCTTAATTTAGTGTTTGAGTTTCAACTCAGTTTTATTTTAAATATTTTTCACATACTTTATTCATTAGTTCAATTAACGTGAGGATCAGCATCACACAATAATATGGCCGAAATGCTTTGTATCAAGTTCAAGGAGCAGTGGGCAAGTTCGACAAGGGAGAAACATGCATAATCATACCTACACAGTGATGACCAATGAAAAAGAATGACCCATCTCCCAAATACTGAATTATTTATCAGTGGGCATGACAATCAAGGGAGCCCACTGTATTTTCACGTACTTCTTAGAACCACGGCCAGTTTTCTGTTATCACTAAGCCCACAGTACTGAATGGGTTCTTTTTTTGAAAGAGGAGGGACTAAAGGAGAGAGTGGAGGTAGAGGTATCTTCGTCTGTAACAGAGCCTCTTGATTCACTACGGAATTTGCCTATGTCCTCTATAATGCAATGTATTATCTTGTCTCTGGGTAGTGTCTCATGCAAGGTATTATCTTGTCTCATCCCAATACTCTACCCGTTTCAGAGTCTCTTCAACAACATCTTTTTTAATGCAAGCAGGTTATTACGGGGAAAGGGTTTATTTTAGACTGTGTTCTCCATCATACGTAAGGCAGGCACCCTCTACCACACCCCGTGTATGTTTGATTTCCTGGATCTTTCCCTGTTGTCTGTCAGCTAATGCCTTCCAGTTTTTAGATCAGACTCTTAACCACTTAATGGATGTATGTAGTGCATGGTATTCCATACAACAACTCTTCAAGGGAGCTCCGTTAAACTTGCCTCAGCTTGTCTCCACCTAAATTGTTATCAGTCTTAGAGGGGAACTGATGTGCACTACTTTTTCTTTCTCTGAGCTCACATTTCCCATTGATCAACCGCTCTATTTACCAAAGGCTGTAACCTGATTGAGCTGATCTAACTGTCCTCACCCTCTCCTGCAGGAGTAGCAAGGAAACTGGGAAACAAACAGCTAGTTCAGACTGTGAGGCTTTGTTTAAATAATGGTCCAACTTATGCACTGATTAAATAGAATGACCCCAGATTTGCCCAGAAGTAATGGAGTGCAGAATTTGGACCTGTATGCTGACAATGACCACATTAAGTGGTTACCAAGCTCAGGTTTATTAGATCCACGCTGGGCAACTGTTTTCCAACTCTGTGGCTGCTGCCAAACTTGGAGCACAGGTGGGAAGAGAGTTTTTTTTTCTCTTACAACCCTGCTAGCAATTGCCATATTTAACCCTGAACCAGAAAAGCCAATAAGGGCAATACCACGCAGCCAGAAGAGTGGTAGTAAAAGGGTGCACACATGAGGTTTCATAATTTTGTTTCCATTTTCCATTTTGATTTGGCTCGTGTGTGTGTTTATGTCCCACTGGGAGGCTGTCTGATGGCTTACTTGTATTCTATCCAGTGCCTTTGGATATAGACTTGAAGTTTTTTCTGTTTGCTGTTTTCTGTGCCAGTATCCTAAGCAGCTCATAAGCGCAGTGGCATGAGCTCTTGCACTCTTCACCACTGCTGAACTAATGGATGATACCTATGCCCACGGTAATTCAGTGTTTGTCTTTATGCATGGAAAGTGCTATCATTAAAATAAAGTGCTGGGTTGGAGAGTGGGCCCGTTTTATTATTCATTATTTTTCTTTTTCCTACTATTTAAAACATACATGACTTAATAAATGTTCTGTCTTTGCTTCCCCCCGGGTACAAATGATAGTGTGGGAGAGCACCTGGTTAATATCTACTCGCCCTTATATGGAAAACTAGAGGGGTCCAGGGCAAAGGGTTAATCCTTTGTTGCTATTCCAAAGAACACTGTGAACTCCTTACCGAGGAATTCCATAGTGCCAGGCCTACCTATGTACCTCTTTTCTAGTGAGTGAGCAAGGGCTAATGTAGAAAGGGCTCTGATATTTTTTTACTCCCATCCCATGCTTCTGAGGACTGTCTGCTCTAACACTTACATTATTGCTAACTCCACAGTCAATGATAGCAGCAATTACTGAACCAGTGGGACTGCACCAGTGTAAATAGCAAGGGTGCATTTTACTCACATTAGCCATCTCGTTTGGGTGTAATTCTGCTCCCTCTTCACGCTCAATACTCTGCGCAAGCTTTGCCAGGTTGCTGATCCCTGCCATTGCTCCCTAAAGCAGTGACCTGTAGGAGATTTGGAAAGACCTTCTGGAAGCAAAGGGAATTGTGGGAGAAGGGTTTGAATGGTGTTCCAAAATATAGTCTCAGACTGGGGATCAGGCTGAATGGCCAGAGCTTGTTCTTTGGTCAGAAAAATGATTGGTTGCTGGAGCGTCTCGGGAGCATGGGGAGAATGTGACACCAATACATGCAAAAGCGGCAAAGAGTCCTGTTTCAGAGTAACAGCCGTGTTAGTCTGTATTCGCAAAAAGAAAAGGAGGACTTGTGGCACCTTAGAGACTAACCAATTTATTTGAGCATAAGCTTTCGTGAGCTACAGCATCCGATGCATCCGATGAAGTGAGCTGTAGCTCACGAAAGCTTATGCTCAAATAAATTGGTTAGTCTCTAAGGTGCCACAAGTCCTCCTTTTCTTTTTAAAGAGTCCTGTGGCACCTTATAGACTAACAGACATATTGGAGCATAAGCTTTCGTGGGTGAATACCCACTTCGTCGGATGCATGTGGGTATTCACCCACGAAAGCTTATGCTCCAATACATCTGTTAGTCTACAAGGTGCCACAGATCCAGATTTGCCGCTTTTACAGATCCAGACTAACACAGCTACCCCTCTGATACAATACATGCAGGCAGCCAGAGTCAGAGGCAGCAATGCATGGAATTCATGTGGCAATGCAGCAAGAGGGGCTCTGTCTTCCTCTGTCCCTGACCAAATTGGCATCATGATGTGAGTTAACTGGAGGAGCATTTTACCGGACAGACCATGAACACAGACTTGTGGGGCAGAGGTGTGTTGTCGAGGCCTGAGATGCACATCAGTGGGTACAGAACTTGTGAACAAGGAAGGAGACTTTTCTGGGGTGAGCGCTTAGCAAAGAGATAAGCGGTGAAATATAATGTCACTTCACACAAAACATTCAAGCCAGCTTCCCTGAGTAACCACTGCTAAAGAAAAACGACACAAAATGTGGTTCACAGGGACAGGAAATGCATTTTCTATGGTTCCTGTCCTCTTTTCCCCTAACATAGGCAAGTTTGAAGTGTCATGGGATGGGAATGACCAAAAGGAAACAGAAGAGAATGACAGAGTCCAATAAGTGCTGCTGGGGTCCTGTGCTCTTTGCATTGACACACATTCAGAGGCTTCTGTTGATAAGAACAGTGCTTTGAGCCCTGCCTGTGCTGTTCTGAAATGCTATCTCCTGTAACCTCCTTTCCCTGTCCTGATACTGTATATATATATACCTCACCAGAGAGTCTTCACTTCTTCCATATATTTTGTCTTGATGCTCGACAGAGCAGTTTAGTTTGTTCTCTTTCAGCTTCTGTTTCTTGACCTCCCTCTCATAAGTTCTGTCACTGTTCCTTTTTCTGATCTTCTGAAGGGCAAGAAACAGTTCATCTCTTGGTCTCCACCTCTTGGAATGGAGCACTATGACCCCAATGCCAGATGCCTGGTGTGTCTCCATTTCCAGATCCTGGCTTTGGTGCAGCAGTGGTGTCTGACGTAGGAAATAAGGAGCAGGCTAAACAGGTATATGGACTGCTATCCCCAAATACCAAAAAAGTAAAATTTCCAGTTCACTCTTGATCTCTGAAGGCACTCTGTTCTGGGATTCAAGATGGTGAGCACATAAACCACCATGGGCTCCCTTATGTTTAATTGACTTTCTCTCTCTAATGTTGTTTGAGAAGGGTATATTGAGAACATGGGATGTGTGAGTGCAGTGGAGGGGATGGGGGGTGTGTTTTGTGCAGAACAAAGGAGTTACATTGAGTTATTGCAGACTGGAAGGTGCCTGGACAGAATCTCTCTGTTGAGGTTTCCTGCCAGGGAAAGGAAGTGCCTGTCTGAAGAGTTCACTCTTGAGTTATTTTTTTCAGGTGATAACACAAACATGCCACAGAGCTGGAGAGGTGCAGAGAGGGTAAGAGAATTAGTATTGTCTTGTAATATAATTTCCAAGTTGCAGCACCGTCTTTGCTGGAGATTTTCTGAGATTATTCCTGAGGATTTGGGGCAAAAATTAGGGCTAAAATAAACTAGATTGCTGCTTCAGCCTGCAGGCAATTGGACAAGGTGATAGCCTCAGCCTCTATCTGTGGTTGTTTTAGACAAGAACACTGTCTGACATCATGATTATGCCCGTGTTTCCTGCATTTCATAGAAAGGCAGAATGAAAGCCACTGGCACTACATAGGTACTCTGGTGTGGCCCTCAGCAGTGGCATGTGGGCTAAGTGATACAATATAATGTACATAATGGGGCCATGGGGTTTACTGCAATAAATTAACCTGCTTTGTCCTTTCCAGTATTGTTTTAGTGACATTTGAATCCAGGCCCGTGGCATGGCTCAGCTAACTGCTATGCGCAGCTTGCCCAGCATTTCCATTTCGGTCTTCACTTGGGTCAATGGTCCTCCGTACTGTAAAACATGGATAGAATGATGGGGGATGGGCTATGGAAAGGGCAGTATCCGAGAGGCTGCATTGTGTTGGTGGGGGATGGAGGACAGAGCTATTGCTTCATCTGTGGCAATGGAGCAGTGTGGGAGAGAGGATTTCCACCTGCACATGAAGGTGCATCCACCCACTTCACAAAAATAATGGAAGCATTCATGTGAGCCCAGAAAGTCACTCTCCCCAGCCTCAGAGCATGCAGACAAAATGTCCAGCAGTAAAATAACAAACAGTAACACACCCTGTTCAGAGGTGCCTGCATCTGAGTTCTGCTTTCTAACGATCATCTCCAGACCTTCAAAGCTGACTCTGAAAAGAGGTCTTGGGAGCCCAGTAGAGTGCAGACTCTGATGCTGTGATGGAACCTCCACGGTCATGTCCCCCGCCTGCTCATCCTAGTATCTCAACAGCATGCTGCAAATCCCTGAGGGCAGTCTAGAATGAACTCAGCAGCCACAGATGCCCAATAAAAGGGGCAAATTTTCCTCCCTGCCTTGGAGCAGCTGTTGGCACCCCGGGGTTTGTTGCATTGGAATTACAGACCTATGACTATCTCCTGGCCACCCCACATGTTTGCCTGACATCTGCCACAGGCAACCCAGCAGCACGTTCGCATGATGGTATCTTCTGCGCCAAAACCCTCCCTCTGGCGTGTTCACCACTTTGAGAGCCTGTGGGTTTTGGTCAGTCTAGTCCTTACCCGTCCTCTCCTCTTGCTTCTCCCAGCTTCTTGTTTTGGTTGAAGAGAGAGAGAGCTACTAAAACCAGACCATGTCCTCTGATCATGGTTCCGTCCTCTCTGTCATATGACCATCCTGGTAAGCCATGAACTGATCAAGTTATCCTGTCAGGTTATCCATTGTTTGATTATTACCCACCTGAAATCCAGACTGGAAAACCTGATTTCTTGCAGCTAAACTCCCCTTTTAGCCAACTCAGTGTATGGGTAAGGTAAACCTATTGAAACATTCATGAGTTTTGATGTTCCTGTAAGAACTGTCTAGATAGCGTCCATCCTGTATAAGACACAGTCCCTGTTAGCAAATGGCTGAGTCAAAATACTTTGAGGCATAACAATACAGAGAGTTCATAATATCAATCAAAACTCATACGTTTTACATCAACAGATTTTCCAGACTGTCACAGTGATACAGTAATTGCAAAGAAGTGGATGCTGGCAAGAAATACCACACAGTGAGATCTAAGATGTATGCAGCCCAATTTGAACATTTGAGGAACCCTGACCTGGGCCAATAGAGTAGAAATTTGACCACAGAGGCCACCTGTTAAGTGACTGATACATTGTAGGATAGTGGTGGGAGGACTAGATGTCTGCACTTGTAGCCAGTGGAGTTACATTGATGGTAGTGCCAGCATAGACAAGGTGCCAGCAGCCACTGGTGTTTTAACTTCTGTGTCATGTAACTAGGGTTAAAATACTGGTGGCTGCTACTGGTTTAGTTCCATGGAACCCATTTTAACCAGTCTCACAACAATGTCTCTTTGTAACAATATTTTTGTTATTGAAAAATAAATAAATAAATAAATAAACTTTATTGCAGTAGAAGCTGTAAAATTTCCATTCAGCTTCAAACTTTATCTACTATGAGCTTTTATTGCAGCTTCAGGCACACAATAGAGGTAACGTGGACCACAAGATAACCAGGTTTTTACCATTTCTGGTTCCCAGCTAACAGTTTTACCTTCATAATCCCAACATATACAAATCAACTGTATTTCAGATTCTATTAAAAATGGAGCAGGAGTAACTTAAGCCTGTAGTAGGGTATCCCTCAGAAGACAGCAATGAGTTGTGGAGGTGGTGTGGGTGAAAAGCCCATGAAAGTAAGAAATACTCTGTTGCCATTACAATGAAAGGGAAGGTGACGTCCTTTGTCTAATCCCATCTATGAACATTTAGAGTATGATGATACAAAGCGGGGGCCCTGGAAAAAGGTCAGAGACATTCATCTTTAAACAGCTGCAGAATTTTGTCTTCAATGAAACAGCCCCTCATCCCTAGCAAGCTAGCACTGGCCAGCTGTGGGTTTTTCTTTGCTGTATAGACATACCCTAAGACGTGCTTCTATTTACACAAGTATGATCAATTTGAAAAACAGACCAAGGAAACAGGCTGTTCCATCTTTTGAAGCAAAGTACTCTATCATGAGACTTGCCATTCCATATATGCTGGCAAGACAATGGTGTATCACAAGCAAATGGATTTTGATGGGCTCTCTGTGTTAAAGGCAATTGATTAAGTTGATTGGAAAATGTGATAGAAGATAGAGAACTTTCACAGTCACGCATAGAAAAGTAACTTAAGTCATATTGGCACATACTATGAAGTGTGTTCTCATACATAGTACAGAAGATTTTGGGTCCCTACCTCTATCATTGCTAACAACAATATTCTTATTTTTGTAAAAGTTCACAGAAAAAGTATCAGCATTTAAAACTCAGCTTTTTCTGATGCCATGTAAAAGGTTTCCCCATCCAAACTGGTATTCCAGTACTGTACTGTGAAAGGTTTTCAGCTGAGTGCTATTGGTTTACACCCTTCACAAACATAACATAGCTCTATATAATCTTGAGAAGACCACCATTGGAGCTGCTAAAAAAATCAGAGGTCCTTGTTCACTCTACAAAATCAGCTGTGCTAGGGAATCAGGTTACAATATTGGTAGGTCTCATCTATATTGCAAAACAGAATCATCTGTTAACCATATTGGTTGACAAGTGGGTTGTCAATGGGTCTCAGGACAATTGATTTTGTAGTGCAGGCTGAACCACAGTTGTCAGTGTAGCCCTTTTTACATTGCTGTTTTTCAGCATTTGTGAAAAATAAAGTCTATAGTTTACAAAGCCTCATTCAGCTCCTCTTTTGCCATCAGTGAATACTTACAGTCACACCGTTACACCTCCTTAGGACATGCTGAAAACACACAGGTTGGTTGTTTTCACATATACCTACCTAATTGACGGGTCGGGGAGGGAACTTCAGATCTATTCAACTCTTGCGAATTGCATGTGTTCAACTAAAACTGCCTGCATTATGGATACTGCTAGGAGCTCAAATAGCTAGCAAACTAACTGGCTGGCTGGTTCACTACATCCAGGATAAAACTGCCTACAGTGTAGAGCCCTTTATAAACATTTGCATTTTTCAGTGTGCGGGGGGATATTTAATACAAACTGTATGCCTGGAATTCCACTTCAGCTGAAGATGATGTACTTTGCTTTTCTGCTGGGGCAGGGTTCTAAGCAGGGCTTGCACTCAGTCAGACTGCTCAGAGCCAAACACCCCTCAACTCTGAGTAGGTTTGGAATCGGAACATGGGTCTGCATCCAAAATTCATCCCCGTCCCTACCAGGCTAAGCCAAATCCCCAGATGTAAATTCCCAGAATCTTGAGGGTGCTTTTTAAAATCTGGACCTAAAATGTACAGCTCTGGTGTACATATATAGAGTAGGTATGGGGCAAATGTATATTTCGGCCAGATTGCCATAAATAGAAAGGATTTATGGTCTTCATTTGGAGAATGGGTCCGAGGAAAACTCTGACGAGATCATTGTTTGTTCTCGAATGGCCCCTGGTGGAGTGAGGTAACACTCAGCCCCGCTGAGGGTAGCAGAATTTGGTCCTAACCAAGTGTCTGAGCAGCCCCTTTCTATTTTTCAGATAACACCAACATTTATTTTATTTCTGGAAGCGGGCTACCACACTGCTTACTTGGGCTGTGACACCAGCAAATAAATTAGGGTGTGTTGAAAAACAACAACAACCACCACAAATAAACAAGGAAATCAGCTGGTGCCTATTTTAATTTCAACCGATTGTGCTGAAATTCTAATGGGTTAAACATCCCCTTGGAGGCTCTAACTTTTACTCTGACATGGCTGAATTTATATTGTCGGAATACTTACTTATACGGTAGGTATTTTGCCTCATATTTCTCTCCAGACCCCACATCCTTAATTGCAGGCTGCTGCCTCACACATACTAACTCCAGATAAGGCCAGACAAGCAGTCAAGGGGATTTCGGAGAGTTGTCAGGTGGATTGTGCTGTGATAAGTGAAGTGTGCTGGGAGGAGAGAAAAAAATATACAGGGCATTATGCCAGTTCTTCAGCCTCTGGGAGGGTGACAACCAATAGAGCCAAATGTGGCTAAACAGGATGCTCTCGGGTGATGGCTTTCTACATGTCATTTCTAGCAGGGATTTGAACTCAGCCTTGCTAGGTATAAAGCCAGATGAATGTATGCATGGATTAGTGATTACCTTTCTCCCTAATAAAAAGAGAGAGAGCGAGAGCAAGCGACACAGAGAGAAAGGTCCTTTTGCAAGTTATTGCTTTTATACACCGCACCTCTGTGCATTGAACTGAAACAGCTTCCTCTGTGCATTGAACTGAAAACAAAGTGTGCAAAGGAGAATAAAAGAGCACGATGCAGCGTTCCCTGTCCACAGCTCTCAGACCTGAGCCTCACTCCGCGACGTGCTGGGGGCGGCTGAAGAAAGGAGCTGTAGTCATCAATGTGTGTGTGTGTGTGTGGTGGGGGAATGGCACGCTAATGAACCTGCTCTCTCAGCCCCACTGCTATCACCCGAGGAAGCCAGGCAGATAGAAGGATAAATAATGACATGACATAACTGTGCAATAATGATTTAAAACAACATTTTTGTGCGGTTATCCGCCTCCTCCCTGCCCTCCCACTCCCCCAGTCACTCGTGCAATAATGTTCATGTGCATAAATTATACTAAAATGGAGAGCCCCGCCGAATTGTAATCTCATCTCCTGTAGGTAAAATGGGTGCATTATTCAGAATAATGTGCCAATCTTGTTCTTTCACCCACAATCGAACAAACACGATTTTAGAGAGATAGTGTGTGAACCCCCTCTTTCCCCCCTCCTCCCCACGCTTTTTGGTGCTCAGCATACAGTTTTCCTTTTACAAAAATTAAACCCTTTCTCAGAAATCTAAATGTTAGAATCCTCCCCTTAATACTTTAATCCCCGTTGTTTATAACCAGGCTACACACAAGGTTACACACAGCACTGTCATTCATATATATATATATATATATATATATATATATATATATATATATATATATATATATATATATATATATATATAGTTTTAATTGAAACAGCAACATTTAGGTTCCACCTTAACAGTGCACCTTAAAAGATTATCTCGGTTATTTCACAGGCACCGAGCCGGCACTAATAGTCCAAGGCAGATATTGAAAAGCAGCACAGGGCCAGGCAGATCTATTAGAAATTCCCATCCACGCGCCTCATACATATTGATTTCTGACACCAAGCAGCAGTGAAAGCCCCCGTGGGAATAATATATTTAGCAGGGTTCGCTGCGAGGAGGTCACAGAGTGCATACAGATTAGCTACAGAGGACCAAGGCACTAGTGTTGGAGCCAAATGCTAGATTTTATATCATTTTAATCTGAACTTTTATAATCCTTTTAGTTCTTCTTTCTCTGAATGGCAGAAGGAAGGCGCCTCCACATGTAGCATGGATCTTTTTTTTTTCTTTATTCCTCCTATAAAATGGGAAAATGCTGTTGTAATGGGGAGGAATGTACCTTCAGCATAAGCAGGAAGAGGCACAAACAGATTTGGGTGTTTGTTCATTTGTTTGTTTGTTTTATAAATGGTGGTCAAGTCAAATAAAGACATTTTTATTTAAAGATTTGCTTCCCGGGGGATGGGGGGGATACACAATTGTAAGGCTACAGTTTTGATGCACAGAAATAATTAACTGGCTTTAAAACCGCTTTTATTTTTTTTTTCTTTTTTTTTAATCCTAGAGTTTAATTGAGCAGAAGTTGCATTTGTGCTGTTGATTCTGGGAAAGCAACAAATCTAAACGTTTTTAATTACCTTTTTGAGTATGCTGATATGTAGAAAATGCCTGCTTTTTATGCAGAGAGGTTTTGTGACTGTATCAGATAAAGGTGTCAGATGGGAGTCAAACAGGCATTTTGGAAACTGGAGAGATGCCAGCAGTGCAAAAGGAAAGGTTAGAGTTGACACACTTTGACACAAGAGTGAAATACATTCAGACAACAAAGAAAACCAGGAGGTTTCAACTAAACAGACACAAAGGCTTATTATTTTCTTATGGGCTATATACATTTTGTTGGGGCCATAAAAAAGTACCCTATTATTATTGATAATCAGTAAATATCCCTCCATCTCTGAAATCCCTTCTGATAAATACACATTGAATTCAATATACCAAGCAATTAAAAATGGAATGTAATCAAATGAGTCCCCACACAGACTTGCAGGTTCTATATATTTATGTCACTTTTAAAGATGTAGAACAAGGAGAGTGGGTTTTGTCAGGAGTCCTAGTTTGCGTTATCATTTTGGAACAATTAAAATAACCAGTTAGGACCTGGAGATTTTGCTTGCCTGCATATTTAGCTGAAAGATGTCAAACATTCAGGTTACTCCCAAAGGTTTGTTCCCTAAGACATGTTAGCATCTCAGTTGCCAAAATTTCCAATTTTGCAGACACTAAGAGGGAGGAAGTTCTGAAAGGAAGAAAAAGCTTTTTATTTATAAAAATGTATTTATATTTACTTTGGGAAATTAAAGGGAATAGCACCCCTTTTAAAAGTCACCTACTAACAATGTCGGGAATATATTGCAATGCTACGTTAAGAAAAGCAGCAGATACTGCTAAATAGAAGTTCTATTTAGATATTAGCTTCTGTGCAAAAGATACCAGAATGCATCTCAAAAGATGGGACAGATGATGAGATCTCATTCAATTCACAGGAGAAAGCACTGTGCAGGTGGTGCTGTGGGAAGAAAGAGGAGGGTTTGAAAAGTCTAGGAGGCTGGTATACTGATCTCCACTATGTCTAAGGCACTGCCGTTTATATCCCACTGAAACTGCTGTGTCTGTAGCAAGTTGGAGGAACTCAACTCAACACAGAAGACAACGTGGCAGGAAAAATCTATTTTAGAGGGACCTGGATGGCAATGAATTATTTTGTAGCGGCTCTGGCCACTGGAGCCGGAAACAACTATTTCACTGGCAATTCTGCTTCTGCCACAAGTGGGTATCACACAGCACCCCACCCGCGCCCCCCACACGCGGAGCTGGGCAGGAGGAAAAAGAACTATCAGGGATCACACCAAAAAAAGAGAGAAAAAGACAGGAGAACCGTTCTTCCATAACAATGGGGGCGGGGAAGGGGGAGCAGCCTTCTGGTCCCAGCAGTGAATTGCTCCCATGCATCATTTCATGCAAGATTCCAAGAATTATATGCTATTTTAGGGGCTGTATAGTTATTTTGTTTATTAATGGAGAGGCAATTCTTTAGAGGTGAGGTAACATTTGATCATTGCAGTGGAGGAAGAAAAGAGGATGGAGCGCTGACCTCTTGCACCATTTCGGTTTGGATGACCATTGCTCAGTTAACCATTAGTTTCCTCCTTCCTTTCTCAGCACTCTGTGGCCTACAGACCCCTGACTAGAGTATGCTCTTTTAGCGATGCACCCTCCGAAATGCAATGCAGGAACGACTCTGTTGCCAGCCTCTGAAAAAGGGCTGCAAAAGAAAAAACATATAGAGGAAAAGAAGCCACGGAAAACCACTTACACTCGCCAAAGGGGGGAAAAATTACTTTATAGAATGCCCTTTGCTTCTTAAAATTGGCCTGAGGCAGGATAGGATTTGGTTTTCAATGCATTAATGGCTCTTGAGTTCCCATCCTCTGCTAGTTGCATCCTGGGGTACTCAGTGTCAGCCATACTGGTGGTGAGTTAAACAATATCTCCTTTGGGGAACTGAGAAATCTCAGTCCAGCTCAGTCAATCTTCCATGTTTCCACCTTGGCCCCCTTATTGCCAGCATGGGAGATCAGCACTTTAGCGGGCATTTGCACTCACGCCCGCCCAATGCAACAGAACAGGAATTTGCGTGGTTTATTTCCTCATGGGCACCAAAGTTTGAGCTAGGCACTCACTGTAACCTTGAATATCCTTTGTGAATATAAGGAAGAAATATCCCCCGCGCGCTTAATGAGTCACATTAAATCTCCAGCTCAGTGAAGAGAAGTGGTTTCTTTCTCCCCAACCCATTACGCCAATTTAATACATAATCCCTATGCAGCCAAGTAAGTAGGTAAATAAAATGGTTTAATTTCAATGGAATCGTTTTTTAAAACCGTTTGGGCTGTCAGCCTTCCTTCCCGTATTGCATATTTCTTTTATCTCCCCGAGAAGCTTAAAATAACGGGCAGTGTGTGTGCAGGAATAAAATGTGAAAGCTTTATAAACCCCGAGCATAAACGATGTATGTGTGTGGTCCCCAATTCCAACCGCGGACAGTGTCCACAGTGTGCAGAAGTGTCAGATGCCCAGAGAATATACAGATGCCTTTGTGAGAGGGAATAGGGGAGGGGGAGTCCTTTTAATTGGAGGAGGGGGGGGAGCGAAACCAGGCATTTACTTTCACTAGAAGTAGACACACTTAAATCCCTGCTGCACGGTGGGGAGGGGGCGGGCAAGCATTTGCGTCTAGCTATCTATCTCTATAACGCTAGAAATCCTCGGGCTGCATTGTGCATTGCAACGCAGGGATTCTGCAATGTAAGAGCACACCAGGGCGCTGAGAGAGGCTTAATGTGTTCTCATTAGAGCGGGGTGGGGGTGGGGCGGGCTGGAGCGGAGCGAGCCCGCGCCGGGAAGCATTACAGGGCTGTGCCTGCTCCCTCAACCCCCGCGCTTGACACGGCTCTCTCCCAGGCCGTGCAGGAAAATACCTCCCCAGCCCCGGGTAAAGAGAGCGGCGCGGCGCTGGGGGTTGGCTCGCTCCCGGGCGGAGCCGGCCCCTGCCCCCGGGCCGGCCTCACGCGGGGCTGGGCATGGAGCCCGCCCGCGGCAGGCGAAGGGGGGCGAACCCGAGCCAGCGGCGCCGAATGCTGGGGGGGGGAATGAATCGCTCGGGCTCCCCGGCCTCAGGGTGCGAGGTCCCGCAGCCGGGGCGGGGCGTTTAAGCCGCGAAACAATCCTCCGGCCCAGGGCCGGGTCTTCACGCCGCTCTGCTGGCTGCAGGGGGCGGGCTGCGTGCGTTTGCTCTGGAGGCCGGCTGGATGGTGCAGGAGAGGAGGGGGAAGGGCGGGCCGGTGTCAGCTGGAGACAAAGCTCCCGTAGGGGGCGGGGGGTGCTGAGGACGGAGCCCTCCCCCGCTCGGCGGCGGCTGCGGCAGGAGCAGCCGCCGCCGGGCCGTCTGGCAGCCGTGGGGGCGGGGAGGATTACCTTCCCCACCCCAGCCCCGCGCCACCCGCTCCCTGGGAAAAGGAGCCCCTGGCAGCCCAGCGCTCAGTGGCACTGGTTGCAAAATGTGCAAAATAACGGGCGACACCTTGTGTCCGTTTGCTAATGTGGTTAGCTGATGGGAAATTGCCGCGCTCCCAGGGGTCGCGTCATGACCCTCTCCTGCCGGCCAGCTGCCTGGGCTATTATGGGTCACTCCAAGTAAAGTGGGAAGCCCTAACAAACATGGTCCTTCCCGTCTTCCTCTCTCAGATGTCCTTTTACTCCTCCTCCCCACCCCAACCCCTTGCTCCTGTTAAGGTTGAGCTCTTTGGGGCTAGGGGACAGGGCCTAAAGCTAGGCAAGCTGCTTTGAGGCTGACCCTTTCCCAGTTGGAATCTGGAAGGATCTGCTTGGCCCATCCTTCCAGGGGGAACAGAGTGGATATAATGCAATTCGCTGTTGGAGGGCCTTCGGGACTTGGCTTTACAAAACAAGCCCCTGCTCTGCAAGGACTTTAAAGGACCCGGGCATGGCACCTTTCCTAAGAGAAGCTGTTGACTCCACGGTTCTTGGCCAAAATCTTCCCTCACTGCTTATTTATGCTGTCAGTTGTTTGGCCGCTACCCTACATTTCAGAGCAAGTTGCATTTCAGTGATGTTCAAGTAACCCGTCTGCGAGGCTTGTTAGAATATCTCAAGAGGAGATCTACTGCATGCATGCAATTTTTTATTTACAAATTGTTATGTGATGTATTAATTATACTACCTGGTAATGTAGGATGCTTGGCAGGAGTAAGTAGTAACACCTGTTAAAGACGACTTTCTCGCCACCTGATCCTGCATTACTGAGCACTGCTGAGGAAAATCCAGTGACCACACAGACTTCCTCCACTACAAATTCATTCTTTCTTCAGTTTTGCCATCTTTTAGCTGAACAATTCTATTTCTCCTCCCTCATTAAACCCTACAATGACAATCCCATCCACCAATATGCTGTCTTTGACTCCCTCCTTAAATCCCCAGCACTCTCCTTCCTCTCCACACGGGGTGTCGTCTAGAAAGAACATTGACAATATCTGATATGACCATCACACCTTCACCCTCCTTGCCATTTCCCCGTGCCTCCCACACTTCCTCCCTCTTCCATTTCTGCTGTCACTGACACTGAGGGATGGTCTGCACTTAAAAGTTACATCAGTATAGCTGCATCAGTCAGGGGTGTGAAAAACACACGCTTGACTGACATAGCTATGTTGACAGAAACCCCAGTGTAGACACAGCTATGTTGATGGAAGAGTGTTTCTGTTGATGTAGCTAATCTTATATTGGGAGGTGGTGTTCTGCCAGAAAAACTCCGCAACGTAGCTATGTTGGCATAGACACCATAGTGTAGACATACCTGAGATTTCACACATACTTTCCTCCTCCACTTACTCCTCAGTGGTGGTCAGCACTTTTGAAAATCAGTTCATTTATTTAGGTGCTCAAATGTGGATTTAGAAGCCTAACTTGAGACACCCATTTTCGAAAGTCTTGGCCAATAACCTTTATTCAAACTCACACTGAACCAGAATCAAACAAATCAGTATAGTACCTGATCAAGTGGCAGGGGCTGACATCTCTGGAAGCAGCAAGAAATGCTGTGAGAAGATAAAAGGACTGAGAGCTTATTAAAGGCCTGGGACAGCAATTAGTCCATGTGAAAAACTTGCCCATTTTACGGTGAGCTGGATTCAGTGCTGCTCCAGCCAGCCTGATTTGCAATTAGAGAGCAAATAAGTGCCTTGCAGCTCAATCATGAGGGATGTGGAGGGAAGAAAAACAATGGCTCCATGAAGTAGAAAGATTCTGGGATTGAGGAGCCAGACCAAAGATGACCGGTTTATTGTCAGGGTCTCTTTTGGGGGACCCAGGATTTTAGCATAGTTGCAGAGACATTAGCCAAGTTGGTATGGCAATAGGAGGCGCGGGGTGGGGGTGGAGGGGAAGGATAATCAAAGGATGAAAGGTCATCTATAGCAGCTATGCCACTTTTTATTGTAAAATATACTTAAGGGGCTGATTTTGCAGGCCCAGGGACTTACAAATGCCACTGTAAGGGTTTATAAAAGAGTAGATAGATCCACATATAAAAGTGTCAGTGTCTCCCCATGCTCTGTTGATCCCCACTGGCCTTTGCTATTCCCTTTGCTCTGGCTCTGTGACACAAGAGGCAGCTGCTAAGCCCATCTCTAATATTCCTGGATTAGCTCTCTTGTAATACCCCAGTCATTACCTCCCCCTCACAATTTCTCTCCCTGTATAAGAACATGGAGAGGAAAATGTGGACCTAGCAAGGTGCACTTGCTGCAGTTGTCAGAGACTGTCCATGTTGGCCCTGCTCTTAGCTGTTACATTTTTTTATGTTACAGCTGGCCTGCAGCTTCTTTGGGTGTAACAAAATTTATTCTTGAAAACAAAGGCTCTGTACTTTCCACATGAACAATATCATTTTAAACATCAAAGTAACATAGTTTTTCTTCTCTGTAAGAACATTAATCCATCCCAAGTATAATCCTACCACCTGGAAAGTTCAGTACCACAATAGTATTCCATAAACTTGCTCAGCACAGCAAGAAAGAGAAATGAATAAATAACACATAAAAAGAAACTCAGAATTAAACAACATATTCTACAGATTACAAATTATATTCATTTTGCTGTTCTACAACCAGTTTCCTACCATCAGTTAGAAAGTTTATGCACAGAGGAGTCCTAGTTTGAACGGTAAATTGTGCTAACAGCCTCATGTGCAGCTCTGGGTCTGGCCGCTTATGTGTAGGCTGATGCCAGTCATAGAATCATAGACTATCAGGGTTGGAAGGGACCTCAGGAGGTCATCTAGTCCAACCCCCTGCTCAAAGCAGGACCAATCCCCAACTAAATCATCCCAGCCAGGGCTTTGTCAAGCCTGACCTTAAAAACCTCTAAGGAAGGAGATTCCACCACCTCCCTAGGTAACGCATTCCAGTGTTTCACCACCTTCCTAGTGAAAAAGTTTTTCCTAGTATCCAACCTAAACCTCCCCCACTGCAACTTGAGACCATTACTCCTCGTTCTGTCATCCGCTACCACTGAGAACAGTCTAGATCCATCCTCTTTCGAACCCCCTTTCAGGTAGTTGAAAGCAGCTATCAAATCCCCCTTCATTCTTCTCTTCCGCAGACTAAACAATCCCAGTTCCCTCAGCCTCTCCTCATAAGTCATGTGTTCCAGTCCCCTAATCATTTTTGTTGCCCTCCGCTGGTCGTTTTCCAATTTTTCCACATCCTTCTTGTAGCGTGGGGCCCAATACTGGACACAGTACTCCAGATGAGGCCTCATCAATGTCGAATAGAGGGGAACGATCACATCCCTCGATCTGCTGGCAATGCCCCTACTTATACATCCCAAAATGCCATTGGCCTTCTTGGCAACAAGGGCACACTGTTGACTTATATCCAGCTTCTCGTCCACTGTAACTCCTAGGTCCTTTTCTGCAGAACTGCTGCCGAGCCATTCGGTCCCTAGTCTGTAGCGGTGCATTGGATTCTTCCGTCCTAAGTGCAGGACTCTGCACTTGTCCTTGTTGAACCTCATCAGATTTCTTTTGGCCCAATCCTCTAATTTGTCTAGGGCCCTCTGTATCCTATCCCTATCCTCCAGTGTATCTACCTGTCCTCTCAGTTTAGTGTCATCTGCAGTCCAGCTGCACTCCACTGATCATTGAAAACTTCACCTTTAAAAAATGCAGCAGGTATTTATGACAATTGCTGTGTTAATTAGTAGCCATCATTGTGGGCTCCCAAAAGGCATCTCCATCTTGGCTTTAGTCTCCCCAATACACACTCCTTTACCATCCTGCTCTTGCTGAGCGTATAAATGAATCTGCATCTCTCTAGGTTTGTGCAGTCAGGAAAAGGATTCCTCAGCCAAAACAAGGACAGGACCAGGAACACCATCAACGTCAATGGTTTTGGGTGGGAATAGTGCTCCAATTTTCTTATTCTCAAAAAGTTCAGAGTTTTTTAAACCTTAGCATCATGCCTTTGGCTTGTTACCCTGCTCCATGTCCATGAACCTTCCATGATAATCCAGTAAAGTCTGCACCACTGCTGTTGTGTCCCTGTTTGTTAATGTCTTCCAGGGTATGCCGGGTTTGAGGGACACAGCATGGGCACATTGGTTCCTTTACACTTCAGGACTCCAACTGTTTAGTTCCCTCAGTGTTCATTGGCACATTGGGCATCTTGATCTAACACTTCTGCACTACACTATGTATTGCCCTGCAAACCCTGACAACAACAGCACCCACAATTGATTTCCTTGCCCCAAACTGGTGCCCAGTTGACCAGTACCTATACAGCTTGCACAAGGCTAGCCACTGTCCGATCTTCATGGTCTGGTGCTGCAGGGCTAATTCACCCCAGAAGTCCAGAGAAGTCTTTTTTCTAATCCTGAAATGATACAACTGCTGCTTGTCCCAGGTCTTGAGAACAACTTGGTTCCACTACTTTGTGGTTGTTGTCTGGTCTTAAAAGCATCACTTCCCCCACTGCAGATCATTCACCAACACAGCATGCACCCATCTACTTGAGAATCAGTGAGTGCATGACCATTGCTTGATGGTCTATGAACTGCTCATCCTGGTCTCTGGCTGTCTGCAGGTGATGCCAACATATCCTCCACCTCCTCACCATAGTTGTTTCAGAGGTGGAGAATTGGCACCAGTTCAAGGAGATTTATGAGAATTTTCCGGGGGGAGGGGGAGGAGTGAGAGGGGGAGGAGGAGGGGCCATTATAGGAGTTCCTAGTGGATTATGGCAGCCTTATCTCTTCTTTCACAATTCCTATAACCACTTGCTGCAAGGCCTTTTCATAATCTCCCAGAAATCACTGATTCAGAGAGGTATGCTTGGAACTGTGGCTCAGGTACCCAGAGGCAGTGCAACTGCAACAGTGTAGTACAGTGTTAGTGTGAACACAGAGAAAAACTGAAACCAAAATAGCATGGATAGAGGCACACGGGTATTATACCAGAGCTATCCCACTAGTTCAATTGCCAGTGGTTCAATTCTGTCGTGTGAACAAAGCCTATGAAATGGAGGCTGGTCTGAGGGCGATGGTTGAGCTGGCACAATCCAGACAAGTCTGAGGTAATGTTGGTAGAACGCAGGAAGCAACTGGGAGAAGTGACAAGGATTATATTACACACTAGACTGAAGAAGTGTGGCTCCCATCTGTAACACAAATTTGCAATTTATGTGACTTGTTAAATCCTAAACTGCTGCTGGATGTACCAATAGCAGCTGTGGCCAAGAACACTTCATTGCATAGCAAGATGATTGTGACTCTTTATTTCAGGTGCATATCTAGCCACAGTTATCCATTCCTTTGTGAAATACACACCACGTGTTCCAGCAAAAATCCAGTCCAACCGAAATCTATTTTTAATGGTTTAATTTTTTTTGTTATGTGTTAGGTTTTTTGTGTGTGTGGTGGGCAAAGCATCTTACTGTGTGTTTGTGTAGGTATATTTTATTGTAAAAGTGGCCCTGAGAACTGAATTGCTTCTTTCTTAGATACATTTAAATAAGTAACAAATGGTGGTGTTTTTTATAATATGGACAAACGTATCTTAGCATCTAAACCAAGATCACAAATTCATTTCACATCCCAAGCCATAATTTGTTCCAATGGTAACAGACTCTCTGGGTAAACAGGACGGCTTTCCAAGGCTCTGAAAATTCTTGCCATCTTGGATATGTTCCTCGAATCCCTGACATGCTTTAAAACCTTTAAAAACATCCATGGGTGTACTCAGGAACAAATACAATATGGTGGCTGTCAGCCTGCACTGCCATGTTGAAAAGCTTTGAGCTTGCTTAGCAATGCAGATATGAGCATTGCCTGTGCCTTTCCCACCGAAACAAAGCTTCTAAACCTTTGAAAGGGGGAATAGGGACTCACTCACAGTCACCACTTTGGATTTGCTCCTTTGACGAGCGAGTCCCTGGCAGCCATTTCTAAAGCTGAAAAAGCCATTAATCTGCTTTTTAAACAAAACTGAGGCTTTTAAGGCCTCAAAAGAGTCCCTGCTAATAAGGAGCAAATCCAAAATGGTGGCTAGGAGCAGTGTGCTGAAACTAACTTGAGTCTCCAGGGTCCTGCATGAGCAACTGGAGCACACAGTGTCAAAGATATGATGATACTGTAAGTCACAGCCATCAGATGGTAACTTTGAGTCACAATGAACCTTGGCCAGATTCACATCTTGGCCTACAGTTCAAAGGATATGTATCCCAACACCAAACCCCTGAAACATCCTGTTCCTTTGTACATTTTTTTTTAAATATCAAGCTTGTAGTTGAAAAAGGTGAGGTTTTGTTTTTTATTTTTGGCATATTAGAGCTCAATCCTGCATGTTTCAGAAATGACCAGCTCTTTCTGTGTGCAGAACAAAATCCTGGTATTTCCCATCCTGTAATTAAAAAATGCCAGATGTACATTTGCAGAAAGGGATGTGAGAGAGCAGCAGAGGGCTGATAGAGGTTGATAGAGGTTCTTCCACCTTCCTCTGACACATTTTCCTGCATATGTGCTTTGCATCAGTCACATGACCAAGATCTGGGCCTTTACTGCCCAGGTTCGGGGATGGTAGTACTGGAGACGAACAAATGCAGAAAAATGTTTGCAAAAAGAAAAGGAGTCCACAGAATGCATCCGATGAAGTGAGCTGTAGCTCATGAAAGCTTATGCTCAAATAAATTTGTTAGTTTCTAAGGTGCCACAAGTACTCCTTTTCTTTTTGCGAATACAGATTAACACGGCTGCTACTCTGAAACCAGAAAAATGTTTGCGTACATTTACTCACACCTTATGCCATAGGGACATTTAGAAGATCCTGTCCAATATTTTAGGGGTCATATCCTGATATTCTTACCTAGTTCTGACTTCAATAGAGATTTGCCTGCGTAAGAACTGAGGACTTTTGGATTTGCCAATGTACCTGTAATGTTCTTGTGTGTGTGTATGTATCTAAATAATTCCTAAATTTTCATTGTAATTAGGTAGTGGCAATGACCCCAAACTCCAAGTCCTCGAATTATTTCTGGAGAAGCAAAACACAGCTATTTAGCATGTTCAGCACGCAAAGAAAGTGGATTTGACCGCTGACACACACACTTTCCATATACAACTTGCTCCATTTCCACCTAAGCCTTATCTATAACACAGCTGCTCTTTATTCCAAGGCACAGAAGAAATAGGACCCCTCTTTTACCAGGAAGTGGAATTAATCTTAAATCTGAATCTGACATCACAATCCTCTCAGCAATAACTAATTATGATGTCACCAAAAAGGATTATGATTGCAGGTGGGGAAATGGTAGGTTGAAAGATCAGATGAACTCAGGGTCCTCTTTTAATGTCAATGCCATCAGCAATTAAATAAAAAAAGAGGGAGAGTAATGGCAAAGAATATATACAAAGGGAGTTGGCTCTAAAGAGAAAGTTTTTTGCAAAGATTTCCATAAAGTATCAGCTGGATGTTCATGCATTTATTATGTAAAGGATGTTCATTTCAAATCTAAATGCATCGATTGCTTTGTCATTGTCTTTACCAACATTTGGGGAAATGGTCTAAGAACACATTATAATCAGACCTGTGCTAAGCAGCCCAGTGGGGATACAGTTAATTATTCTCACCCCCTTTTCAATGAAAATGTTAAAAAGGGAGAGACAAGACCTTCCTCTAATGCCACAGCTTGCTTTATTGGTTCTAAGGGGGAAAGAGGCACATTTGCTTCCCTGCTGATATCATGTTAAGCATGCTCACTTCACAGGCATATGCAGATGAAAGTGTAATTGTATGGAAGGTGAATTGATTGCAATTAACCTCAGGACTTGGCCTCAGGCTGGGGTGTCCCACCTTCCTTTCTGGGAAGGTTCCATCAGGAGTATAATACATCACTGATGAATACATATATCATTGAGTGAAACACATACATCATGAGGGACAGTACATAAATCATGTAGAAAAACATGCATTATATTGAAATGATCAAATTATAAATGAAGCACATAAATCATAAGATTATGCTGTTGAATTGTGTCCGGAAACATAAATTATACAGTGAAATCCTAGGTTCACTGAAAGGTTCATCAAATAATGAAGTGAGCCTCTATAAACTTAAACAAAAGCGCTTTATCTCAGTAAAATACACACATTAATACCCAGTCCAAACCATGTGTATTTTAGCAGCATCTTCCATCAAAAAGGATCACAAAAATGGGGACAGTTAAGCACAATAAGCACCAAAAAAGCTCCCCTGCAGTCTCAAAGAACAGTGATTGCAGATTAAAAACTTGTTCAAAAAGATAAGTTTGTAAGTAAGATAAAAAATCTCCAGCAGGGCTGATGCAGTTTGTGTTGGACAGAAAAGGTGCTCCAAAACTGGGTGACATGCAAGGAAGCTGAAAAGGCCTCACTGCTAAGTGCCAAGAATAGGAAGGCTTATTCTGTGAACAGCTGCTTGATTTCCCCTGGACAGAATGCACAGGGGTGCTGCTGCTGGTACAACATTCAGGATGTTATCTTGAAATGAAATCAGCAAAATTCTGGATTGCAGATGAAGCTAAGTAATTAGAAGTTAAAATGAAAAAAAATTCGAATCAATACTCTGTACAATTGGAAGCCAATGGAGTTCAAGAAAAAGGGAAACAGGATCTTAAGTACAATCATTTTTACGCTGCAGTCTTCATACTTTTTTTTGTTGACCTATTTTTTGTTCATTACTCTCTCAACACTGATTGGCTTTTTTAACTCTTTCTCCCAGTTTTTTCAATACAATGAGATACACTGTACAACAGAACAGAAATCAATCCAGTAAAATGTAAATTCATAGTAATTTTTCAAAATACATCTTTGATATTGCTGCAGTGTATGCAGTCATGAAAGGCTCCAACCTTTCTAAGGCTGATGCAAGTACTCTGTGTAATGGGACAAGCCAGGTGACTTCCTCATGAAGTTATTTTCAGTATGAATGTCTGTATGTATGAATTATGTTAGTGCTAAAACATGAGCCTGGATTTCACATTCATTCCCAACATTGTTGAGTTAGGGTTATGGTTGCGGCTTGGTGTACTAAGGGATTCCGTAGTCATAAACAAAGTGTTTGACCCATTCCATTCCTCAGGGCAATAGAATGCCAGAGCTAACAGAATTTACATAGTGGGAATTGATAGTTTGTTGCTGACCCTGGAGGAGTACTGACTCACATCCTAGTTCTTGTTGGAGTTGCTAAGGATACAGCAGATGGTCTCAAGTGGGGCTGCAGAAGTAACATACTAGGGAAAGTGTCACAAATGTATCAGACTATAAAGGCTTAATTTTCAACTAGCAAGTAAACCAGACGCAGTGCCCACTAACATGTTACAGCAAAATTAATCTAACCCAGGCAAATAATTGGTTTCAACATATATTCAACCTCTTTAATAAGAGTTGGTGTCCTGGTATTTATATTGAATAGGTGAGGGAGTGGTTACTCCATTTGCTATTATGTGGGCATTAACTGTCATTATACTTTCAGATAACAACAGTTCTTGAATTGAGGGAGGGGGGCGAACAAAATAGTTGGTTAAAAATAACTCTATAAATGGTTAAGTCTGCCCAGTATACGCATAATCATTTTGCTATATGATCTATGTGTTTCATTAGTTGAGGTACACATTTCGCTATAATAAATGTGCTTCAGCAAATGATCTATGCATTTCTTTCTGGAATGTATGTGTTTCACTAGAAAAGGTATGTGTTCATCAACTATGAATAATGTTCCTAACAGCACCACATTATATTACTTGGCTGGTATCAGCACAGCATTACACATCCATTCTCTCATGACCATGAAGACTCCATTCTGCAAGAAGACACATATCAGACCCTGTCAGTCTTTTAAGGTGATGTTACACCGGTGTCTATATGTTTGGTACTAAGGGAGCACACACGGAAGGACAAAGAGAAACAGAGCTAGTTTAACGATAGAATTGGTTATGTTGCATGAATTAGATGTACAATAAACAACAGCGGAATCTATCCTATCTGATCTTTGCTAATTCATAGAGCAGGTAAATCAATGATCAAATACATTAAAGAGGTCAGGACCTGAGGTAGCCAAGTTTTGCCAATATATTCTTTCCTTGAACAATTGACAGTCCTTAATGTTTTTAAAGCAAGCACTAGGGCAATGTTTTGTTTCCTTTTATAATGTAACATCCTTACTTCCTCTTTCTGTAATTATGATTCCACTTAAATAATACTCAGAGAGCTTAACATACAAACTTCTTCACTAAGAAGAAAAAACTTTACTTCCCTTCTCTCCCCATGTTGTTAAAATAAAATTAAATAAGAGAGATCTATGAGGTTTAGGGCTCCCAGATCCTCTCATTCTTAGCTGAGTTTCCAGTTCTAAATGGGAAAGTTTTTTTGTCATTATTATTATGCATAAAGAACACACCCTACTCAGTCTGCCAACATGCTCACAGCACTGTTACGCTGTGCATCAGCTGGACCAACTCCCTTCAGAAAATGTTGCTAAAAGATTTTCATATTACCGGTGGAAATTCAGTTAATTTCCCAAATTTCTTGATCATATTTCTCAATACTTTGAAATACAGTCTGTTTTGCATAGAAGCTTCTTTGTTTTAGAAACTGCCTCTGCAAAGACAACTCAGGAAACCCAAAAAGGTACCATACAAACTCAGGAAATGTCCTTTTCTATATGTTTGTTAATTTCCTTTCCCCTGCATTTCCCTCTGAATAGGCTATTTGTCAATTATAGACCATTATTATTCATGTGTAATAATATCAATTCTAGCATTATAACACATATTAGTCTTGGTTACAAGGCTAATGATTTATATCTGAACCTTCATTTTAAAATCATTTTTCATTAAAACATTCGTTTTTATACATATGGCATCAAATAATTCATTATACATATTTCCCTTTACAGACCTATTTTCTTTATTCTCTGCATCTATCACTGTAGATGCTATTTTGCTTTTTAAAAAAATCCTGCCTTTTATACCTTTCTGTTCATTAATATATTCAGAAGCTACAGTTAAAAGTGGTTTTTAAAAACATATTAAAGAAAAAAATACCAAACCTGGGAATTATTTTTTCTGCCTTGTTAGAAATTCACCAGGTGCAAATTAGGAAATTGATGCATTTTTTTCTACTGGAAAATAATTTATTTTCCTCTGTCTAAATATGAGTTGGATTCTAAAGAGGATTGTAAACTCTGAATGGAATTGAATTAATTAAGAAGTCTACTGATGTTATATAACTACTCTTTTAATTTATCCAGTATATGTTGTCTGATTAGCTCTCTTCCATTCTCACAAAAAACAAAAAACAAAAAACCAGCCCAACACATTTTGTACTTTTGTCATACCACAGCAGCAATTTTAAAGGAAATCATTTCAGAAGGAACTAATTCAGTATTGAAATATGGGTGAATTCAGACTATATTTTAAAATGTGTCAGCCAAGAAAAATTAGAAGCCATTAGAGAGACCTGAAGTATCAGCGTTTACATTGGGAAATAAATATTTTGGGTTATACCTTCAGCTAATATAAATAAGCATAGGTCACTAATTTATACTAGCTAAAGATTTGTATTTAATAGTCAGTAGTATGCCGCTCAAAGAACAATTGTCTCCTCGTTAAAAATGCAATTAAAAATTGATAATATAAGACAACTTTTGTCTTGACATTTTAGATTTGGATAATGGATCTGTCCTTAATGGAGACCTGATATTTTGGAAGCTATTATTATCACTGTCATTTATTTGTTTTATTCTAGCATTTAGAGCCTCTACTGAGATTGGAATCCCTGTGTATTAGAACTTTGCATGCACACAATAAGAGATAATCCCTGCCCTGAAGAGGTTACAATCTAAATGGACAAGAGACAAAGGGAAACAGGTAGAGAAATGGAGTGACTTGCTCCAGGTCATACAGCAGGTGAGTGTCAGAGCTGGGAATAGAACACAGGGCTCCTCATTCCCAGTCAAGTGCCCAATGGACTGCAATAGCATGGTTTTAGCAGCTCTTGAGTAATTTTAATAATCTCAGTTACACTTGTTAAACTATTAGTAATAAGGGAGAGTAAAAAGAGGGAAGATCTGAGCACTCAGCATAAAATCGAGATGCCGAGAACAAATGACACGAAGAGAAGATTCCTGCCAAGGCTGTTTCCACTTGGCTTATCCGGAACACCTCATGCAGTTCTGGGAGAACACTTCATCCTGTTCTCTGGGATCCAAAACTCAGTCTGATTGCTGCTTGTCACTCAGGTTACTGTATTAGGCATGTAACGGCCCTACACTGGCCAGGCTCTGACACTGCAGGGTTACATACAGGGTGAGACCTTGGATACAATTCCAAATCATGTCACACACTACACAATTTATGTACATTTTTCCTTACTATTAATGTTTATACTTCTTGAATCTAATTGGTTTGGACATCGTGTGGATCACGTAAAGACCATTTGCTTTATAGATTGTGTAAGGACCAATTGCTTATGTCCTCATCTTATCTACATTTCAAGCTTGTCAGTTCAGGGTGCTCCCACTTATCTTAGCTAGCCCCAAAACATGCCAGCACACAGCCGCTCACAGCCCTGTTTACATTAACCTTGCACTCAAATCAGGCTGCCTGTCACACCTTTGTGTACAATTTAACCTTGCACGCAAATCAAGCTATAGGCAAGTTTACTCATGTCCAGCAAGATCTATGCCTACAAGAAGAAATTCTTGAATTGCTTATACACTAACAGTGGGAGCCTGGACAACAAACAAGAGAAATTAGAATTGCTAATTTATGAGCATAAATTCGATCTACTTGGTATTACTGAAACCTGGTGGGATGATTCGCATGATTGGAATGTTAAAATCAATAGCTATAACCTGTTTAGGAAGGCTCAAGTGGGCAAAAGGGGTGGGGGAAGGTACTCAAACACGGCAATACCTGTTTCCGAGTCATTAACTCAGAAGAAAATGATCTTGAATGCTTATGGATCAATGTCCGAACAGAAGCACAAAATGGGGTACTAGTTGGTGTCTGCTACAGACCACCAAATCAAACTAGGGAACAGGATGACCACTTTGTTATGCACCTATATATAATCTGTGTAGGGGAAAAAATGTGTGATCATGGGGGACGTCAGTCTGATTGACAGATGCTCATGCTGTCAGTACCAAAACATCAGTGGAATTTCTAAATATAATAGATAACCATTTCCTAATTCAAAAAGTGTTGCAGCCAACATGGTGGAATTCTATTTTGGACCATGTCCTAACAGATGAAGAGGAACTGATCACCAAAGTAAAAGGTAATGGTACTGTAGGTACAAGTGACCACGACTTGATCACATTTAAAATGTGCAAGCAAAATGAAGTCCAGACCAGTAATATATATACTTGGGTCTTTAATAGGGCCAATTTCATAAAGCTGAAAACATTTGAGCCCAGTCAGCTGGGAGGAAGAATTTAATCAGAAAAATGTGACTGATAATAGGGAATCATTTAAGAACACCTTACCAGTTGCTGCAAAAGGCACAATCCCATAATTGAGGAAGAAGGCTGTGCTGGTTAAAAAACCAAACTGATTTAGAAAGGAAGTGAAGACAGCTGTAAATAATAATAATATATATCAAATAGAAGAAAGGGGAAGTTGATAGGAATGAATATAAATCAGAAGATAGGAATTGTAGAAAACTGATAAGGGAAGCCAAGGGACACAAGGCGAAATCTACTGCCAGCAGAGTTAAGGGCAAGAAGGAGTTTGTTACAATACATTAGGAACAAAAAGAATCCTGACAATGGTATCGATCCATTACTAGATGGAAATGGTAGAATCATCAATAATAATACAGAAAAGGCAGAAATGTTCAATAAATATTTCTGTTCTGTATTGGGAGGGGGGAAACAGATGATATAGTCTCATCCTATGGCAATAACACTTTTTGTATTCCACTAGTATCTCTGGAGGATGTTAAACAGTAGCTTCTAAAATTAGACATTTTAAAGTAAACAGGTCCCAGATAACTTTCATATAAGAATTTTAAAGAGCTGGCTCAGAAGCTCTCTGGACTGTTAATCTTGATTTTCAATAAGTCTTGGAGCACTGGGGAAGTTCCATAAAACTGGAAGGAAGCTAATGTTGTGCCAGTATTTAAAAAGGGTTAATGAGATGATCCAGGTAATTATAAGCCTGTCAGCCTGACGTCGATCCCAAGCAAGAAAATGGAGGGCTGATACAGGACTCAATTAATGAAGAATGAAAGGAGGGTAATGTAGTTAATGCAAATCAACATGGGTTTGTGGGAAAATAGATCCTGTCAAACGAAGTTGATATCTTTTTTTGATGAGATTACAAGTTTGTTTGAGAAAGGTAATATTGTTGATGTAAAATACTTAGGATACCATGAGGTGTTTGACCTAATGGCCTGATCCATTGCCCACGGACTTCCATTAACTTCAATGGGTATTAGATCTGCCTCTAAGAGTATGTCTACACTGTAATTAAAATCCTGCGGCTGGCCCGTGCCAGCTGACTCAGGCTTCTGGGGCTCAGGCTAATGGGCTGTTTAATTGTGGTGTAGATGTTCGGGCTCAGGCTGGAGCTTGGGCTCTAGGACCCTGCGAGGTGGGAGGGTTCCAGCGCTTGGGCTGCAGCGTGAACCCAAACTCCTATACTACAATTATACAGCCCCTTAGCCTGAGTCAGCTGGCATGGGCCAGCTGCTGTTGCCTAATTGCAGTGTAGACATACCCACAGTGGTTCACTCTGCTTTGTGTGTTCTACCCCTTCCTCATCCTGTGTCAGTCTCATCTATTTAGATTGTAAGATCTTTTTGAGGAGGGACTATCCACTACTCTGTGTTTGTAGCACAGTGGGACCCCGGTTTGGGTTGGACCATATGCACTGCAGGAATACATTTAATTAATAAATAATAATCAGTAATAAGTGTATGGAAATCTCTAGACATAAGACTAACCTAACAATAGGCTCCACCCCTTCAGTCCAGTCCTAGTTTTAAGTAGGGCATATTCCTCCAGCCTTTTTTCACTGTTGTTTAATTTCCTTCACCCTGTTATTTCCCCAAAACCCCAAGACAAAACAGATTCTAATTAATTCAAGAATAACTTCACTACCAGGATTTCTCTAAAGAGAAACCTAGCTGTGGGTCTCTCTCTTATACTTATCACTATGAGCTACACAGGTGGGGGATCCACAGAAGGAAGCTCCTATACCTCACTGACCACTGATGTCATAAACATGAGTAATAGATGATGTGTGGGGAGTCTCATGCACAGTCAGCTAAACCTGCATGAAAACCACTTTTAGCAAATAGTGGTTGTAAACTGTGTTTAAAACCACTTCAAGAAATAAGATTCAGCCCATAGTGAGAACAGGGCCTAAAGCATGATTTTAGTGCAGTTATAATATAGTTCGGAGATAAAAGTATCTGTGTTCACTGGTCAGGGAAACTATGCTAAGCAATTATTTTGTATAATTAGCATGGTTTGAACCACAGGGTGCAGATCCTTCTATTTATATGGAGTTCCATTGACTTCAATGTCAATCCTTCAATCCTGTTGCAGGAATGGGGCTTCAGCATGGACAGTGGCTACGTGTGAGTGTGTATTTTAGCAAAGCCTCCATTGTTCTTGGCTCTCTTGTTAATAACTGACTATGATACAAGTGCTGAGCTGAAGGTACTGCCATTGTGAATAATGTAGACACTATAGTTTATGAAAATAAAACAGATACATTACTGGTTGTGCTCTGTCTCTCTCTCTCAAAAGTATGATAGAAGCTATTCATATTTGCTACTGAAAGAGTACAATCCTTTGCTTATCCCCTCAGCTTTTTTTTCATCCCATTTCACATTGGGCTTGCAGGGTGTATGAAAATATAATCAACTGAGGAAGAAGGCTGTGCTGGTTAAATATTTGCTGAATCAGAAACAGTATTTAACTGTCTACTGGCTTTACTACAGTTGTTTGTTGACTATTACACTTTGTCTGTACTCTGGGACATATTTTGTCTCTGTAAAGTGTTCAGATATTTTCTCCCAGCAATAGCACTACCATTATAAAAATCAAGTACAAAGGATTTTAAGGGTGCGAGGGGAAAGGTAGCCTTCCAAATTTGCGCAGGTGTGAAAATGCAAAACAAAAGGAAAAAAATCAGTTAAGATTTAGACCAGACAAATCCTAAATTACTAAAAGAGTTTCCCTTTGACATCTTGGTCATCAGCTGCAACCATTATCTGGGGATAAATCAATTTGTAGCAGCTGCAGACAGCTATTTGAGTCCAGGGCCAGAACAGCTTAATTGGAGAAACATGTTAAAAGTTAAAAGGCCAGAGTCATGCTGAGTACACAAATGGATTTTTTGGGGATGGGATGCAGGGAGAAAACCCATAACACAGCATTCCAAGCTTCAGTATGCATCATGTCATCTTTGCTAATCCAAGGATACGTCCAGCTCCTGATATCTGCTGATTTGATTTGCTTCCTCCTATTTCCTATTTATAAAAATGATGCAGATTGCAGTATGCTGAAGTTGTCCAAATCCAGTTTGTTTGTCACAGTCAACTGCTTCCTCTTATTAGAACATAATTTAATGTGATTGGCAACAATAGTTTTATGTTCTTTTAATCTTGGATGGAGGGTGAAACTGGTCTCCCAAAATGCTAAAACCAGTTGTTATCTAAAATTCTTGATGGCAGTAGTGTAGGGTTCCTACAGCATAGAAAATCTTTATTAATAGTGTCCCAGTGAGACAAACTTTTTAAGTGCTCTCAGAACCTGGTATACCCTTTCCGTAAGAGCGGAAATGCAGAACAAACTATACCTGCCTTTCCTTTTATTGGAGTCTTCTCTGCATCATTAAATTTGATTCAGTTTATTTTTGAATGTTTGTCATAGATTCTCTGAATAGCCTGAATTTTTTTCTTTTGAAACTGCAAGGATTAGCCACAAGCAGTTCGTTGTGATCTGATAAAGCAACTCTTTTTTGAAATGTGCATTTCTGTAAACATATAACCACACTCTTTTGCAGTCATGGGTGTGCTGCAAAGTTGAACAACATGCTGCATACACCCATCTAAAGCATGGTCCTTTTATGTCAAATGCTTTCAGAATAATTTTGGTGCCAAATATATATTTGGCTTCAACTGCTGTTTTCTACTCATTGCTGTGCATATAAACTATGCTTTCCTTGCCATAACTCAGTGTTTGGTTATAGCTGCTGCCTGCTGGTGATGCATTTTAATAATTCTAGCATGACCACACACACAAAACCACAACTGGTCATTTTTCAGGAATGGAACAGCAGCTATGGATTTGTGCCCTAAAGTTGGTGACATGAATACATTTTCGCAGTATAACAGAAGCCAACTGTGAAAAATCAGTTCTACTAAAAACATGCACTGTAGTGATTTTGGTGTTCTGGGGAAAGCATTTTCAGTGGGCGGAGGATCCTTGTCTGAGGACCCAAGATGGGCCTAGCCACCTTGAGAGTACAATCTGGAAGAGATGCTTGGCAAGATTCCTTAGGGAAGACAAACACTGGGGTTGTTTCCATTTGGGGAATAGTTTAAATGTGATGGGAGAAAAATTATCATCAGTCATAAGACAGAATTATATTTTTTGAATCTATGTACCTTGTGCTTACTGATAGATATTATAGCAGTACGAGAGAGAGAGAGAGAGAGAGAGCATGCGGTAGTATGGTTATGTAACAAGGCAATATGTCAGTGATCTCAACCTTTTTTAGAAAGGGACTTCACGCTCCTTTAATGTCCGCCTATCTAGCTGGGACCACATTTCCATTGAGCAATATGGGAAGGACGGGGTGGTTTAGACCCCAATGATGAGAACCCGTGAAACATGGTATTTACAAAGTGTTGTTCTTGCTTTGTAAAACCTGGATATCGAAGGTTGAGTCTCAGGTCTTCACAGTATCATTTGTTGAAAAAGTGGCCTCTGAAAATTTTTGAACAATACCACACAATAATATACTACACATCAATTTACTGATGATAAAGAAGCTGTGATCTACACAGTATCTGCACCAAGTTCACTGGATATTAAATTGTTTGGATTTCATTTACCAATGCAGTTCCAAGACAGTGGGTCTTGCACTATGTCAACTGTGAGTGAAAATCGTGGAAGTTTACGAATAGGACAGGGGTCTGGAGGAGCATACCTAGATAACGGAGAAAAACAGAGAGTTTTCCCTTCTTGAATCAGGTAAGTTTGACCAAAAAGGGGAATGAAGCAGAAGAGGGAAGAGACATGCAAAGCATATTCACTTGCAAGTACATAGCACAGAGGCCCTGGAAACAACATGTGGGGGTCTGCACTATAGGATCCACACCAGTTCAAACACTGCCCACATGTGCAAAATAGGGCTGTCAAGCGATTAACAAAATTAATTGCGATCAGTTGTGCAATTAAAAAAAATTAATCGTGATTAAGTGCGCTGTTAAAGAATAATATAATACCATTTATATAAATATTTTTGGATGTTTTCTACATTTTCAAATATATTGATTTCAATTGTGAAACAGAAAACAAAGTGTACAGGGATCACTTTATATTTATTTTTATTATAAATATTTGCATTGTAAAAATAAAAGAAATAGTATTTTTCAATTCACCTCATACAAGCACTGTAGTGCAATCTCTTTATCATGAAAGTTGAACTGACAAATGTAGAGTTATGTACAAAACATAACTGTTTTATTTTTGAATTCAATGTAAAATGTTAGAGCCTGCAAGTCCACTCAGTCCTAGTTCTTCTTCAGCCATTCACTCAGACAAAGAAGTTTGTTTACATTTCCAGGACATAATGCTGCCTGCTTCTTGTTTACGTCACCTGAAAGTGAGAACAGGTGTTTGCATGGCACTGTTGTAGTCGGCATTTGTTTTGTCTAAACCATCTGAGATGGACGGCTATCCAGCTTCTTTCTGAAAACCTCCAGGGAAGGAGCTTCCATGACTTCCCTAGGCATCTGTTCCATTGTCCGACTGCTCTTACAGTTAGGAATTTTTTCCTGAGTTTTAATCTAAAACTGCTATTCTGTAGTTTGAACCCACGGCCTCTTGTCCTGCCCTCTCTTGCAAGAGAGAACAAATTTTCTCATCTTTTTTTTGGCAGCCGTTCAAGTATTTAAACACCACTATCATGTCTCCCCTTAACCTCCTCTTTTCAAAACTAAACATACCCAGTTCCTTCAGCCTTTGCTCATATGACTTGCATTCCATCCCCTTGATCATCTTTGTTGCTCGCCTCTGGATCCTTTCCAGTTTCTCTACATCCTTTCTATACATTGGTGACCAAAAATGGACACATTTCTCCATCTGAGGCCTAACCAGCACTGAGTAAAGTGATACTATAACCTCCTGTGACTTGCATGCAATACCTGTGCTAATGCAACCCCAAATTGCATTTGCTTCTTTTGTAACAGCATTGCATTGTTGACTCATGTTGAGGTTGTGATCCACCACAACTCCCAGATCCTTCTCAGCAGTGCTGCTGCCAAGCCAGTTATCTCCCATTTTGTATTTGTGCAGTCCCAGCTTACCAATTCACCCCAATCACTTTGGGGGGATAGGATGCTCAAGTTGGCTTTGAACCTATGAGCACCCTCTGAATTTCCTCTTGGGTACAGGGGAAACAACACTCCAGGCCATTGAAACCATCAATGGGAAATTATTAAAAACTCTTGGATATAGCAGTCTGCATTGGTCTTGTACTCCAAAATTAGGAGAAGCAATTGGTAAGCAATGAGGTAATAGATTTGGTATCCCTGCTGATGGACTAGCCACTGCCGAAAGGAAAGACTTATCTACTTGGTGACCCTTGGTGTTTTGGAAAACCATCAGAGGAAGGTCATGTAAGTGACAAGAGATCTCTCCTCCTAAGATGTAGATATATGGGATGTCTGATTGTTTTGAGAAAAGCCATTTAGAAGGGAATTTGGAGCAACACAGACAGGGCTTTGCTTGTTTAATTCCCATATGGGGATGTGACAATAGTCACTATTCTTGCCATTCTTGATGATGTCTATAAGTATCTAATTACTCCAGGCAAGTTTGTTTCTGGTTGCAAGGAGAGAAGCTGAAATAAAAACAAATAGGGAGAAAGACAGACGAGTCTTCTCTGGAAATATCAGCTGGCACAAACTCCTATCATAAATCCCCAGAAGAAGGGGAGGGGCAACTTGGCACCTGGGGGCACGGCATATGACAGTAAAGCCCAAAGACATTATTCTCTACCTTTTCCATACAGAAACCCCACGTTACAACAAAACAAAAATGTCGGGAACCTCATCACGTCTAGCCATAAACAGAGGGAGGTCACCAATCCCCTATCACCTGGTTATAAACCCCAGGCTGAGAACCTATGGGATCAGTGAAGACAGACTAAGCAGTGAAATGCAGCTGAAGTGTATGTGCGAATGTAGCCCAGGAAATTTAGTGTTACAGTAATCAAGTGAAATTAAATCTAAACGTTCTACCTGCAACATACCATTGGATTTAGATAAATTTTCTGTATAAAGAAGTGCATCAAACCAGCAAACACTGCAACAGGGTTGATTAATGAATAGGATGGCATAATGCTACCTTAGCCTTGCAATGCAGTTACTGCCTGGGCTTGCTCCAAGGGAAACCTCATGTAATTAACACGACTCTTTGCCCTTTAACTTTTAACATGCTTCCTAATTAAGCTAGTCAGACCCTGAACTTCACTATCTGGCCACAGCCACTGCAAAGTGATTTATCCTGTGGTGATAGTGCTGCCAACCTCAGTGTCAGAGAAAAGCATTTATTTATTTAACTGTTTGGATTATTTTATTCGTTCACCATTCATTTAGACATTTGTACAAGTTTTGTAGTGGAAACTTAGTTTTTTATTTTAGCTTTGAATTATCATATTTATATATAGGACATCTCTCTCTCTCTCGCCCCACCTCTCTTTATAAATAAATATATAAATGGATAGAAATTATAATGCATTTCAAATTGACGTGTCTTGCTTATATTTTTGAAATCCCTACTCCATTAGTCATTCTCAGAAGAATGAAAGCTGAAAGCCATAATAAAGCACAAGGAAAAGCAATCACTGTATGTAGACATGATATCAGTTTGTATGATGAGGTAACACAAATGGATTTTGGTTATCAAAATTGTATTATATTTTATTTATCTGCCTTTATAGACATACTCATCTTTCTACAGTGCTTTGAGATCTTTGAGTGAAAGGTGCTCTATAAATGTACAATATTATTGTAATTATTTTATATTGTATCTATGCTGCTGTAAAACTCAGCATTAACATCAACATCATTTGTTTTTCTCTTCTCTGGAGAATAGATGTTATTAATGCTTTGCAAAGAACTCTTAGGTTTTTCTAAAATTTCTGATATTACCATGTACCAGAGAAATCTTGGTTCCAGAGACCCCACTGAATATTTCAGATATGCCCACCATCCCCTTTTTGCTCAGATATGTGTGGGCATCTGAAGACTGAACAGCATAATCTGCCCACACTTGATTTTGGTTGGTCATTCTGACTGTTTTGATATTAGAGGGTGTTAACAAAGCACAGGTGTTGCACACTCTAAATTAGGATTGGCTGTTGAATGCAAAAGTCATGGTAATTACACAGCTGTTTTAAATTGTGGTTAAGTGGTCTAAAATTGCCAAGAAACCCCACCCACATTCAGTACTGTCTAAATGGAAAGGATGTGTATACAATGATTATGAGGTTTCATATGAATCCCCCAAGCCATAAAGTAGAATTTCCTAATTGTCAGTTGGACTGTGCTGTGCTCATTTAAAATAATTAGAGTGCAGCAGCTACAACAGACCAGGTTTATTTATTTATACACACACACACCCCCTCACTACAGGTTTTTATCAGTTACTATAATCTTCTGTTCATTTCTGACACCATCTTTCTGCCAGTCTGGGGAATGGGGAGGAAGAGGGGAAAAGGAAAGAAAGGTATTATCTTTAATGTACACAACTAATTCAGTCCTAAAGAGCCAGGATGAACCAGCCCCAATGTGTGAGATGAATGGAAACAATTAACCAAAGAAATCCAAACTACATATATACATTTTATATACATATAAAAAAGGAAAGAAAATAAACCTTCCTTCCTTTCTTTCCAAGAGGGGTAGCTGAAATCTTTCTTAATTACCGCTTATTTCAATGACAGAATTGTAATTTATCATTTAGTTGTAATTTGACATATGTTCACACCTTTGCCATTTCCAATTTCCTCCTTCATTCTAATTGTCTGCTTCACTCGCCTGTCATGCGCTCCTCTTGGGATTAATTCGAGCTGTCTGTCTGCACCAAGCTACCAGCACACTTGGGGCTGCCAAGAGCGTGACAGTGTCAATGTGCGCACAGTTTATTTAAGGCATTACCCAGCCATCACAGTCCTGCATCCTCTCTTCCCCCCTTTGTTTATTGTTTATTCCATTTTACATTTGTGACTTTTCAATGTTTTATTAGACTCTAATTATGCTCTTGGCTGTCAACTTGAAAAGAGAGAAAGCATTATGTTAATTACTGGGGGAGGGGCTCTTAGAAGAGGTAATAAATGGACCAGTAGATGTCTCTCTCTGTCTCTAACATACACACAAGATTTAAATGCTCTTCCTTCATCTTTCTCCAGAGCTGTTTTGTGCTCTCTTTCACACACACACTCACGACTCCACCCTCATTATAAAGCGCTCAGTTATGGTACCCACATGACCTCCCTCTTGCTCTCTAACATAAGGTTACTGGGTATGAGATTTCCTCCACATTAAAACTGTCTGTTGTAAAAATAACATTCCCCATTATACTTTAGGGGCCAAATTCACTGACCTCACCAGGGATGAATTTGGCTCAGAACGTTTGGTTGCTAAGGATGATAATATAATGGGGAAGGTCATTTTATACCCTGCCTATGAGTATATACCAGGGCTAAAAATTAACTTCTTAGAGGATGCTTCTGTCACTAAGAAATTGGCTTGTGCTCTTCCCTTCCTTATAGGTCTTACTCAGCCCACCCAGACTCAGCAGCAGTCTTCTTTCCTTTAATTACTCACACAACACAAAGCCACATTCAGCCTTACATATGGATGCTGCCATTGTCTCTCTTTTGCTGCAGTTTTACAAAGATTTTATAATAAATAACACGATGCATTTCATGCCCTGTCCCCTTTCCTCATGGTACTTCTGAGCCCAATGTCCTGCCCTTTTGCAACCTTCCAGAAACACCCTGGGCTCAAGGGTCTCTTTAGGAGTAGAATGTGTGCAGTGGAAGAAGATGCTTCTTAAATACTACAAACAGGAAACTGCACTTTATCATCCCATCACAGTCATGTAAATTTGTAACATGAGCAGCAACCAGTGGTTTCAAAGAGGCCGACTTTTCCATCTCAAAGAGGCCGACTTTTCCATATAAGAAGGCAACATTAATGCTGAAAATACTCAGATTCCCAAGTGTTTTACAAAGGAGGTTAAATGTCTATCTCTATTTTATATAGAAGAAAGCTTAGGGACCAATGGAGTGACTTGACGAAGGTCACGCAGCAGATTGGTGGTAGAGCAGGTACAACAGAACCCAGATCTCCTGACTGCCAGTCCAGAGCCCTATCTATTTGATCAAGCCACCCCTCCGGTGTCTTTACTTATCACTACAGATTGTCTATAACTAGAGGAACCCCCTGAAATCTCTATTAAGCATCACACAGAGGCAGTGGTAGAGCTGATGGCATTGGCTGAAGTTGGTGAACAGGAGAAGTGTGAAAGATGAGTGGGAAGATCATGGGAATGAAGACTCAGGGAAGATAACAACCCATGCAACTGTAATAAATCAGAGATGTTTGAAAAGAAATGCTCAGCTAACTCTGGTGTGAATGTACACAGACACCATTGCTCTGTCTACATATAACAGTGCTGCACATAGAGTATCCAACTTGCTATACCCAAGTTTGCCTATCAGCTTTGAAATGGAGCTTTTCTTAATGATGCAGATATTGTATGGTTACCTGCAACAATCCAAATACTCAGCATCACAATAAAATGAACTAGGATCATATCCATAACAGATAAATGAGGCATACAGCCTGATCTGTAATGGACACAAGGCATTCACCTTTGGTTATTCCTGAACATCAGAAATCCAACATTCCAGTGCATATCGGTTCCTTTATATGCATATTGGCATCATGGTATCATTATGACATTAATACCTATGCCATATAATATTAAGCACTGCTATATCCTGTTAGACCCCACCTGATGAGCTCCAAGAACAGCTGCAGTCTCACATATAGAATGACAAAGGTACAAGGTAAAAAGTGTCCTGCAAGGACACATATATTGACTTTTTGCCCTTCCCCCCGCCCCACTATGACATATAGAGAAGGCCAGAAAGATTATGTTCTTTCTTTCTTTGTTTGATTCCTGCCTGTTTTTGATCTTAAAAATATCAGGAACATCAAATCTTATCTTTTCTCTTTTTCCATGAGAACTCTTTGATGTGGACTGGAAATTTTTACAAGTCCTCATCCAAAGGGACATGGATACTGAATGTTTAATAAAAAAAAGCTTTTCTCCTGGATATCTGAGTTAAATAGCTGTTAATAAAAACAACAAAGAAAAACTTCCAAGTGTTTTAAACAGTTGGAATAATAATCACTTCCCTCTCAATTAGTCACCTTTTGTTTGCTTGGCTTCCCTGGCTGAAGCAAGAATCTTCCAACTTGGTTTGTTTAATAGTACTTGTTGAGCCTCTAAACAAGTCAAGTTTGAAAATAATCAGTTCAGTAGTTTTAAAGCTATGAACATCTAAATTTGGCAATTTTACATCTACAAACTGAGGCCAAGCCAACAAGAGATTTGCCTGAGCTCTGACTGTATAATAACTGCAGGATTTGACCCATGAAGAATTAGAATGGAAATGTATTTGGTTTATTGATGGATGAGTTAAAGCTACATTTGTTAGCTCCAAACACCACACAGTCCTGTGGCTTTGACCTGTCCTGGAACTGCAGACCGTTTTCCAAGGAGCCTCTGCAGGACTGAAGCTCTGCTACAGTTTGAGGCACTTTCAAGCTCCAGCGACAAAATTGTCAGAACTCTGTAAGCCAGTTGCTCCAGTTTGAGAATGTACACGACCTGCTGTTGGAGCTTGCAAGTTTTGCATAATTCTACCGAACGGCCATATTTCCCACATCAATCCTGCCATACGTAGTTTGCCCATGATATGAATCCTGTAGTGTTCTAGGGTCCAAATATGTGTTCACCGAAATAGTATGTTGTATAGTAACATAAGAATTCTTATAACAGTACTTGGAACACAAATTTTTAAAAAGCCAAAATAATAATAATAAAAAACCCCAAACAAACATACATCCACCCAAAACAAGCAAAGAAACCACCACACCCCCATTTTTTAAGCTGAACCTCCCCCAATTTTTAAATAAAAAGGTTTTTAAGAATCTGTATTTGCCCGTGTATTTTAAATGTGCCTATTGCCACCTCGAGGCACAAAATGTAAAATCACTTGCAATTAAATTCTAAAATGACACAGTGTCAAACTGAAAAACTCCACATATCATTCCAGAACTAGCTTCTTCCCAATCCATCCCATTAGGGAAAAGCCGGAATAAATTGGTAGGCCTTACAGCATACCCTGGAGGTCCATTGGACCAAGGAGCAAGATGAATTCCAGAATGGAGTGTCCTCCACTCATCCCACATGCAGGCATAAAAATCTAGTGACTGTTAGCTCCAACATCTATATTTATTTTTAATACAGTGTATTTGGATTTCATATACCTTTAGCTAAGTGCTTTGAGCCTATCCTTAATGGCTCTGAGTGCTTCTGTATATATTTTAAATATATAGAAACAAAGATAAAATTCTGAAAACACAAAACCACCCAACTAAAAAGAATACTTGTCCAACATTAATAATAACCCCTCACACTGGACTGTCCTATGTGCTTCGTCACATCACCTTGGCAACCAACCAAGAAAATAGACGAGCTAAACAGTGTAAGCTAGAGGTCAACACATCTGGGCTGCGATGAATCCTGGAACAATGAATTCCAGAATCAAAAACCTGTGTAACATTGAATAAAAGCCAATTTGGCTGGAGAGAAGAGAGAGCAATTTTTAAACGGTAGAAGTGCTCATTCTGAATCTGTCTGGCATCTGGACACATCTGGTTCACAAAGAGCAGGCTTGCTTATATGGGCATACATAGGTATTCCATAGTCATGCCAATATTAACATTAAATCATCTTATCTGTCAAGAGTTGCCGTCCTCTGCAGGTTTGCTGGCAACTTATGGGGAGCTAATGCTGCAGCTTTATGAACATCTACCAATGCCCTAATTATTGTACCTGCTGAATACAGTGTGGTAGCTTGGGGCTCCAGCCATCATTGTGCCAAGTTGGACTGAGTGATTAACTCTGCCCTTCCTATCATCACTTGTGCGACCAGGACAACTCCAGTTTCCCACCTTTCAGTGCTGGCTGGCATTGCTCTCATGGTTGATTAGATGTGATGGCAGGACCCTGGCTGCATTACTGCACACAGCCAACTCTCAAGACAGTTTATGTCACAATTTCATCTAAAAGCCGGTTAAAGTGAAGACACTCCTTTCTGAAATAGTTGAACCTCCCAGACAGTGCATCAGACACAATCTTTCTTTGGAACAATGGAGGCAGGTGGTGTGGGACTATGTTTTGCATCAATTGTAAGTTTCTCATCAGATCAGCAACTCAGATCTGCATCCCCTAGTCTCTCTGGATCAGCTTTTGCATACCCCTCAGAACAACCCTATGAGCTGAAAGATCCTTCTTCAATGCGACAGGATACGTTGTGGTCACAGGAGGTTTAACTTACATCTTTCCTGTTGGGGCCACTTGAGCACCCCATCCTGCCCCTCCATGCCATCTGGTTATGGACTGTCCTCTTTATCATCTTGACGGTGATTGGATGCACTTGGTGTCTCCGAATGGCATTGCCATGATAGAGTAGCTACATTACTTATCCAGCATCTAATTCATTTTTTGTGCTGTCAGAAACCATATGCCAGAAGAAGATTCTATCTGTATAATTACCCCAATGCTAACAACATGGTATTTACTCTCTCAGAAAATTCAGCAGACTCTCAGGGGTCAGTTAATAAATGTAAAGAATTGGGACTGTGCATCACTGCAGCTGAAAAGGAGGAGTCACAATGTAAAAACATGGCCAAGATATAACAGAAAATAGCACTGTAATGAAGCAGTGTGTCTTGAGGTCTGGATAACTCTAATGGACTAGTACTATTGGCAGGGGGCTATTCGTCTCTTCTCTGCTCTATCTGCACTGTCTTGGAAACTGGGGGAATCTGAGGAAGCAATGCAAATCTTCTTCTCTGCTTTGTCACCTGTGCTCCGCTGATGGCTTCAAGGAGCCATGTAAGCTATCTCAGCTGGAAGGAGTTGCTTGGGACTCTGAAGTGGTTCCTATATGGACAGGGGGAGGGATAGCTCAGTGGTTTGAGTATTGGCCTGCTAAACCCAGGGTTGTGAGTTCAATCCTTGAGGGGGCCATTTAGGGATCTAGGGCAAAAATTGGGGATTGGTCCTGCTTTGAGCAGGGGGTTGGACTAGATGACCTCCTGAGGTCCCTTCCAACCCTGATATTCTGTAATTCTATGTGAAGATTCAATGTGAGTAGAAGTGCTGATAGGTCTTTGTAGTCCATTTCAGCCTGTGTGATGGTCTGCTTCTTGTCTGCCACTTGTTCCTATTGCAAACAAACCATCATGGAACTCACTGACTGTCAGTTTAACCCCAGCTGTCTATCTCCTTTTTTTTTCAACTTCTTGAATGTGTCATTATGGCTCAGATTTTAAATCCTCTTCTATTACACCTGTTTATCACATGTTTTCAAGCCAGGTCTGCAGTGCAGCCAAGACAGCTTTGCTTGTAAGGGTTTAACATCCTGTTGGAAGCAAAACTGAATGGACTTACAGTTCCTCTGATTTTGCTTAACACCTGCTTTCTATGCTATCTTCAATATTTAGGGCTTGTCGACATGAGAAAGTTAGTGTGTAGTGAGTGAGTGTGTGAATTTAAAGCACACTAGCTACTCCGCACTAACTTCCTATATGGACACTCTTACTGCACACTAAGAGCACCTTCAGGCAGTTTACCTTATTACCCATCCAAAGAGCATTAAGCTAATGCTCCTACTTAGTCAAGAGGGAAGAGCTAATGTTGCTGTTGAAACCTTAGATGCTGCATTTTCTGACTTCTGATCACTTTAACAATGTAGCCTAATTTTTTGAATCTAATATCCTATTATTGTTATTAATTTATTCATATTACAGTAGCATCTAGAAGTTTCAACTGAAATCACGGCTCCACTGTGTTGTACATTTGGTAAGAAAAAATGCCTGCCCTATATGCCCTATTATAGCTTACAATCTACAGCCCCTATCTTGCAATCACTTATGCACAGGCTTAACCGTAACCATGTGAACAGTCCCATTGACATAAATATGTGCATAAGTTTTGGCAATATAAGGGCCTATATAGACATGTCAAACAAAGAGTGGGAGAAAGGAGGTCTTATTTCCCAGGTTTTACAGAGGGATAATTAAGGCAAAGAGAGAGACTGACTAACTTGCCCAGGGACCCTTCTATGATTCTATGATACACAGGATACAGAGGAGGGAACTGAACTGAATTCAGATCTGCTGATCCCCTGTCCAGTTCTTAACAACAAGATCATCCTTTGTCTCATAGGCTTTCTACTAAAACCTTTATTAATCGTAGGGTTTTTAATAAAACAAAATAATGAAAAACAAAATCTATAACTATTTGACCAGCAGAGTTGGAAACTCTTTGCTACACAGATTTTCAGCTTCCGGAGCTTAGTAACTGCTCTGACTTTTCCAGTAAATCTTGAGGCCCAGCTCCTCAGTGGTATAAATACCATTGAGAATCTGGGCCTGAATTTCTTGAACCAAACCGTTCCTTGAAAATAACTAGGTTCACGTGGCTGCACAGTGTGTTTCTGTTTAAATGGACACCTGTAGATTTGGGAAAATTTGCTGTTGCCCACCAGCAGTACACAATTCCAACTAGTCGTATCCTTATCCAGTCAAAGCCATTCCCCTCCCAAATCTAGCAAAACACAACCTTCCCTATTAACGATTACCTCCATTGCAAATTTCAAATTTTAGACATTGTTGCTTTTTTTTTTTAAGTGGGAAAAGTGTTTTTTTTCTCCCTTATTCTTCCATAACCCCAAAACAGCTAGATTATTTCCTCAAAGTTTCAGAAAAATTAACTTTCAGGCACAGCATCAACATGTTCAGTTCAAAAGGTTAATGTTTGGAAAAGCTGTACGAGTGTGAAAACAGGCTGTTGTTCTCATGGAAACTGTTCTCATGGAAATTTGTAACCTAAAATACAGTGATCACTACTGGTGTCCACTATAAAAGTTGATATATATAAGAAGTGATAGGCTTTAACACTTTATAGATATGTATATATAAAAGTGACAGGAACTAGAATAGGATGCCTGAAGCTGTAGCCTGTGAGCATTACAGCCCGTCATTACTTCTTTTAAACTTAATGGGAATTTTCCACCATGAACCCAAAACTCCAGTATAAATATTTTCTTACCTGCTTTCTCTTCAAAGAAGAACAGTATCATTAGCCATATAAAGAAAGTTTTTTGTTTCCACCCACTAATGTATCAATGTAACTGTTTGTTTCTTAATCTTTTAGGGGTGAATCTTGACAAATGCTGGAGATATTTTTAGGTGCCAAAGGCACATGACACTTGCATTGTGCCTAAGAGTGCTGGAAGTGTCAAGGGCTGACCAGGACAGAAGGGTCCACTGAATCACAGGATCAACCAGGTAAAGCCATTTGGTAAGCAAAGGCTCCCTGAAAAGCTCTTTATAGGGTCATGGTTTTCATTCACAGGTCTACACACTCCGAAGCCTTTGGCAATATTTTGAAGAAGAAATTAGGAATGGAGGAACTGTCAGACTTGATCAGACTAGTGGTCCATCTAGTCTAGGATCCTGGCTCTGACAGTGGACAGCACTGGATGCTTCTGAGTACAACAATCCCTGCAGCAGGTAGACCTGATAATTTATTCCCCATGACACCTTTCCTAACCCCTCCAAAGAGAGACTTAAACCCAAACCTAAACTTTTCAAGATTTGCCCATCTTTAGAGTAGTCACTGGCCTTGAATTTCCTGTCATAATTCTGATTTTAAAGGAGAGAACCTATATCTTGCAAGCTATAGATGAAGGCTATTTAAGTGTTTTGTGGCTGCTGCTACATCATCACATCATGGCCATGCATTGTGAAATAATTTGTGAACATGATTCAATGAATGTTGCACTGCGATATGTTGCCACTATTTTGTGCCACAATGATGCAACAGTATGATGTTATGACAATCATTACATCCCAGTGGATAGACTTTTGGAATTGGCAATTCTAGGTCATTCTCAACAAAAAATGTATTTAGAAGAATAAACAAAAGCAATCTATAAGGCTGGAGTAGTGGGAGGGGACAAGAAGAGGATATGCATGTGTATGTACACATGCAGATTTGTATAAATACAAAAATATAAATGATAATTGACAATGACAAGTGACAGTCATCTTAAAATATGATCCAAGACTCTTATCCTGGGAATGCTGCATAACTGCAACTTCCATTTACAAATATTTGGGGCTGTGTTTGATGAGAGCTGAGGGTGCTTAGCACTTTTTCGAATCAAGCCTTAATGGCCAGCAAAAATCAGCTACCTAGTAGAAGTGGCTAGTAGAAGAAGTCTTTAGTTAGAAATGAAGCAAAACATAAGAGCAGTCAGACCAATGGTCCATCTGCCCAGTACCCTGCCTTCCAACAGTGGCCAATGCCAGGTGATTCAGAGGGAATGAACAGAGCAGGCAATCATTGAGTGATCCATCCCCTGTCATTTACTTCCAGTTCTGTTTAGGGCCACCCAGACCAGAGGTTGCATCCCTGACCATGTTGGCTAATAGCCATTGATGGACCTGTCCTACATGAAAACATGAATAGGAACCCCTGGAAATCCTTTAAACTGTTCACTTAAAATGTGTCCTTATTGCCGGTGTCACTTCATTTGCATTAATTATATACTTTATACTGCATATTGGTAAAAAGGCTAAAATTGGGAAATGGTAAAATAATACATTTGTTAACAGAAATGCTTTTGTAAAATATCCTTTAAAATGATGAGACAGGCCCGATCATTTCCTAGGCTTTACAGTATCATTTCTAATGTAAAAAGCCCCTGTGTAAATCTAATAAAATAGCTATTCATAAAATGTTCAGCTTGAATAATAAAAGTACCAATTTTCTGTAATGATAGTTTTTAGATTTGAATAAGACATATAAAATATTTGGATTTTTACAGCAATATAAAAAGAAAGACAGAAAGAGAGAAAATATACTGTGTCCATATAGTAGGTATTATTTTTAATCCCTAAAGTATTTCCAAAACAACACTAAATAATACACTAAAACAAGAAAAGGTTTCCTTCTGAAATCCCAGTTGATGCTCAGAGAAAACTTTGAAAAATATTTTTTTGAAAGCAATCCAATTGCTACTTTACATTAGATGTTCTCTATATTTTCCTTCATATTTTTTGCTAATGAAAAAGGAAATCTGCAGGAAAAAAGGATCTCTTCTTAACTGTTTGTCTCTTCTTATCACTTGTTCATCATCTAAAGCCTTTGGGCCAAATACATCCCTGATGTAAACACATTAATGTCAATGGTGTTACACCTGGGATGAATCTGGGCTTTCATCTTCTGTATATTATAATAATTTTCACAGCAACCAACAGCAGTGCTCCAAAGAGGCGATTTTCCTGTGTAAATCTGGAGGAATTCACCTGGTTATTATGTAGTTATTCCTGATTACATGAATGTAACTGAAATCAGAATTTGGATCCTAGACCTCAGGTCAAGCTCAGTGCATGACTCAACATGAAGGGGACAAAGCTGGTTTTCTGCCACCTTTACATTCCTCTGGCACAAGTTAGGGCAGTGTCAGGACTGCTCTAGTTAGCACCAGATGGTAACCACCCCCTGGAGGCTTTGATGCCAAACAGAAATGGCTGCAATGCATTGGTACTCTGACCATGTTCTTTCACTTGGTCATACTCCCAGTACGCCAGGGGCTGCAAATGCAAGTGGCATTGAGCTGGCAAAATCAGTTCTATGCTGCTCAGAGATTGCCCCATGTCAGGAGAATCCCTTGGCAGCTGGTTACACTGGCTTTGCATTGCGGGGGGTTTGCAAATGGACTGGACTGGGCCTGAGGATCTGGCCCATGATCTTTAATAAATCCAAACCTTCCATTAAGGACAAAAAAAAGAAAAATTCAGAAAATATCTGATATAATAAATGTTGTTTCTGAAGAGAATATTTTTCATATGGTTCCATGAGGCATCAAGGGATGTCAGTTTTCTCCCTAATCAATAAAATACATTTCAAAGTTGCTTTGTCCGAATGTGATTTGAGGCCGGTGAGCAAAATGTTGAGAGAATGTTGTATTTTGATAAAGGGGTTAAAGTAAGCAATAAAATAACATATGGGAAGGTACAGGATGTGGTCATGTACAGGGCACCTACTTACATGCCTTGGGTAAGAGCAGACAGCTTCAGCATGTCATCCTAAAAGGTTGTTAGCAGAATCACACCTGCCTGAGAGCAAGCTGCCAATACCTGACAGCAGTAACACATGCTAGGATCCTGCAGTGCTGTGTTTTAAAACTAGAACTAAAATTGTAGATTAAAACACTTGAAATGAGTTTCCCCATCCATTTCTTCTCTGCCTTTTATTGGCACGTGGGTATGAACGAGAACACGGGGGCTAACAAGTCCTGACTTGTGTGGGTGTACAGAGGCACAGCTCAGTGGAAACCTCATCAGCCAATCAGAGCCCTGCTTTTATCCAAGCCCTTTTTTAATGAACTATCCCCTGTTTGTTTTCACTTGCATCTCAGCAGCATATCTTAGAAGCTGAGCAAGCCCATGCAACAATAGTGCCTCATTCTCTCATCCGCCTGTATTTGCCACGACTGCCTCTTCTCATTCGTTCATTCCTTCAGGCCCTCCCTGGTGCACTGTTGCTTGTTGAGCAGTATTGCTGTCTGAACAGCATGCGATCAGGACTGTGCAGTATTCAGCATTTATATACACAGTAGTTTATATGTATACATGATCATATCCTGTTTTCACAAGCTCACCTACATCTACACATTCATATATATACAAAAATGCTGTATAATCACATGCACACACACATGTTTGTGTACATACAGTATATATAAAATGTGTAGATGTAGGTGAGCATCTGACAACTGGGTGTTATATTGCATACTTTATATATACACAATGCACTGTTGTCACACGCTCATCTATATATACACACATAAACACATTTATATATGCTGATTATACACGAACATATATGGCTTCAACAATGCTGGCACTATTATATATTTACACACATATATTTATAAATCTGTATGTGTGTATGTATGTGAACATGTAAAACAATATGATACTGTATATGTAAACTATGTACATATATTGCATATATGTATATATTTGCATTTATGTGTGTATATATGGGTATCTAGCTGTATGAGGCGTGCCTATTTATCTATCAGTTGATCTTGCTATCTATATTTATTTGTACAGGGAAACAAAATACAAAACGGATTTCATGACGGATATGCCAGTACATGTTCCCAGACCCACACATGAATACCAGGATCCAAAGTCAGGGAACATGTACTGGCATATCCATCATAAAATCCGTTTTGTATTTTGTTTCCCTGTACAAATAAATATAGATAGCAAGATCAACTGATAGATAAACAGGCACGCCTCATACAGCTAGATACCCATATATACACACATAAATGCAAATATATACATATATGCAATATATGCAACATTTTACAATTTTAATGCTTTTACACACCTTATAGAGCTGCCTTACTGTAGATCACCAGAAAGCAGACCGATAAGCTGACAGACTTTCAGGTCAAGCAGCAGATCATATTTTGGGGGCAGAGCGGGACCTTAAAAAATTCAAAAAAAGTCACTGTACTACAATAGAGAATGTAGTTCCTAGTCAACAGCATTGAGAACTTCACTGGTTTAATATTCTCTAGGTGGGCTGATAAAAGCATATGGACAAACAGTGGACATATTTCTAAAAAGTCAGTGCACATTTTTGAAATTTCACTGCACATCTATGCATCATTACCTGTTTTTTTTAGACCACAGGGGACACAAGATATTGCTGGGGTTTTCTCTCATATATGGAAGCAAGGCAACAAAGCGTAACAAAGTGAAGACTGGCCTTTGGGAGAAGAACCAGGCTTTTTTTAAGCAGAAGTCTTTGGTGTAGCCAAAAATCCAAAACAGAAGAAGAAATGTGTAGATTTTTTACCTTGGTCATGAAAATGAAAATGAAATAGGCAAGTAAAGAAACAAATTGGAAGGGTGGAATTCAACTATTTAAAAAATAGTTCCAAAAGGGACAGACATGGGAAGAGGGACAAATATTTTTTTCTGGCACACCGAGTGGCAGTGTCCATGTGTTACATATTCAGAAAGCACGGGAGTAAGCCAGAGATATATATTTCTATCAACAGTAAATATTTTGACTGAATGAGCATCCCAAAAATGATGATGGGCAAATGTCAAATGAACTTTTCAAGAATACTTCTGTTCAGGAATGATACAACTTGATGTCACAGAGCTCACTAAGTCTTCTGGTTAATGTGAAAAAGAAAGATCTGGGGCCTGATTTTCATAGATACTGAGCAAAAGTCCCAAACACTCAGAGTTGTGGGTGCTCAGCACTTTCAAATATCAGGCCCTCAGAGACCAACCCTGTTCACACTGAATTCCATAGCAAAACTATTTCACTTCAATGAGAACTGGATAGGGTCCTTAGGTGAAAATGGTTAGAGTTGTAAAAGAGCTATTAGCCCATCAAATCTATTTCCATCTCAGGGTGAGATATACTTCCCAGATAATACAGAGGATGTACCAGATACTAAACTGACATTACACCGGCTCTTAGTCAGAAGCATCATGTACTTTGTTCACTTTACTGGAACTTTTGCAAAGATCACCATGGGTAGGTTATAGCAGTGATACTCAGACAGAGGCTTGGGAGCCGCAAGTGGCTCTTTAATGTGTCTCCTGTGGCTCTTTGCAGCACATGATATTAAAACACTGTTATTTAATTATTAACCAATCTAAGTTATTAACCAATCAGTATGCTTTTACTATGTTATTAACTAACTGATAAAATAATAATACGTGGTTAGTCATTTTGCTGTGAGAATATATATATACACACGCATATAAATAGTAAATGAAATAATGAATTCACACAACTGTGTCTCTTTTGGGTAACACTGATTGCTAATTTAGCTCCTGAACCACTGGGTTATAGAATCAACTTACCCAAATCACACCTGAGGGTGTGTCTGGTGCATTAATTTAACACATGAGAAACGGGCATATAAAAATTCCATTTCCCTGTACAAAAGTAATACAGCATTGTTAAATACCTTCCTGGAGCAATGCTGCTTAGTGCAGGAAAACAGTTCTTAAATAATATATTGCCAGATTTGGGGACACTTGAGGGCAGGATTCTACAAATCACTTTATTCCCATTTCTATGTAACATTCATTAATTATTAATTATTATAATTATTGGATGTCCTAATTTCCTTTAGTCATTTCAGTAACTCCCTGCCTCTTAGGGATGTCTGCACCGAGTCAAGGGAAAAAGCCACAGCCTGACCCTTTGCCTATAACCCACACTGAACTCAGCCTGAATCTTTATTGAGAAAACAATGTGGTTATCTTCCTGGTGAGTTTTTATTTGCACTGCTTTGCACCTCTGCGCTTCCTGGTTTTGACCAGGACAAGAACCAGTGTGATACAGAAAGTAGAAAAGTTCTTTACTGATATTTCTGAGTCAACCACATCTTGGAAGCTGAAATACATTGTGAAATCCCTGGAGTTTTCCAGCTTAAATGTCACAAGCAGAGAGGTTTGGATAAATTCATATGCAATAAGCTTTTGGTACATATCAGTTTGGTATCTGGACTGAACAGACACCATTAACCCTTTCAGAATCCTCTTGTTGCAAGTTCTGAACTCTCAGCTTTAAAAACAACAACAGTGCCCTGTAGCCCAAATCCTTGCCCTGTGTCATGCAGGAGTAAGAGATGTGCAGGGGCCTGATTCCCACATCAGGGAAATGCATCCCAGCTGGACATCCTGAGGATAATCAAATGGAGGGCAGATCTGCAGTAGCTGAATGGCTGATTCCATACACCTAATGCAGAAGAGAGGGAAAGTCACATCAGCAAACTTCCTGTCCCATTGGTCAGGCCCCCACATATGCAGCCCCCTCTATCTTCTTCAGAGGCCGTGTGAAGGATAATGTAGACATGCAGCATAAAGAATTTGAGTGCCAGATTGTGGCTGGCTCCTGTGTACGTGCACACATCGTCCCACCCTTTGATGCCTCCTCACAGGTGTCAGCCATACTGTTGTCTCTGCACTCTTCCTGGGTGTGTAGGTGCTAGAGGAATTATGTTACACACATGCTGAAGCCCATTAATTAAATGAGAGATCTCTGACAGCAGCGGCAGCTGAACCATCAGTCATCACTCTCCAGGCTGACACACAAGCAACACCACACAAAGGGAAATTTTGTAAAGTAAACTAAGGTCCATACATTAAAACTGCCTGGAGAACTGGTCCGATGTGTGGAATCACCAGCTTCTGCTTCAGCTGCATTTCAGTTGGAGGGACATGTGGATATTCTAACGTGCACAGCGTAAGACTAGCTGAAGCAGCCACAGATCTTTCAGACTGGAACAAGGGCCCTGACCATTTTTTTATTTTCATTGAGTAATTTCTTCATGATGAGATTGTGGCTGTGACAGATATTTCAATCTGATGCAATATCTTTGGGGACCCAATCATATTAAGGATATGTAACACTGTGTGCCGTGGATTGTATGCAGTTCTGGAGTGGGTAGGGGATGTTGCCACAGCTCCTCCACAAAACAAAAATTGTGTGTGTGTGTGTGATTAAGATGAATCACTTAGGTTATAAACACCACCAGAGAGGTACCACCCCCTGAGGAGGCTTGCATGTCCTGATTCAAACTGCATTTTTCAAAGACCAACAGACAAAGAAGAGCTTTTGGCATAAAAAGGCTGCATTCAAACCGACTGAGGGCCTCCTTTCTGACAGGTCCTTCTGTCCAGTGCAGACCCCAGCCCTTGCAGAGGGGTTGAAAAGACTTTGACCTAGTCGGGCCCCATAAAACAGTGACTCCTTGTATGTTTAAATTTATTTATTGTTTTTATTACATTTTCTCGTATGTTAAGAATAAGGGTGCTTCCTAGAAAGAGCTGTGTGGTAACTTGTAACTGCTGGCAATACACTGTTCATAACGCTTGGAGAGAAAGTGTAGCCCTAAAGCCCTGGTCAGAAGAAAGTGGGACAAGGGTCTCTACTCAGAGACAGGTGACGACTTGAGACCTGAGTGGGAACTCCTGAAGTGGACCATGAAGAGGGAAGGGGGGCTAAAGGTGCAGTTACCCTGAAACTGTGGCACTAGCAATATGTGCTATAGGATTCATGTGGGAAATGGTCACTATACATGGTATTCCCATTTTGCCTTATCTGAAGCACTGTATTGTATGTTCACAGACATGAAATCAGTGGTTTGGCCAGTGGGCCATGATCAGGTGAACTCTTTCATCCTTGCAGATCTCAAGGGCAGGCCACGCTGCAGCCATCACTGCTCACCAAAGGTCTTGCACAGTCTGTTGTAGGGGGAAAAATGGCTTGGTAATGATATGAATGAAGGCCTACTAGCAACTGGGCCTGAGCATGCACACACGACTGCTAATTTGTGACTTACCGTGATTGTGTTGAAGTAGGGGGCAGAAAATGGACACAGGTGAATTCAATAAACACACTTGGTAGACAACTGAAATACAGTTGTGTTCATTATAGTATGCTGAACACAATAAGACAGTGTTCCCAAAATCCAGGGCCAGTGACCTGGCACTAACCCAATTAATCCACTGGGACAGGAAAGGGTGTGAGTGAGAGCACCCCTCAGAACTAGGGCACAGCCCATTCATGTGATTAATGACAATGGTGATATCTTGATGGTGTGACAAAATATGGAGACCACTGGATCTTGTTGATGGCAGATGGAAGAGAAATACTGTTTATGGTAAGAAAAATCTCCAAGCTCCTACCAGAGCCTTGGCACTGAGACAGTTAATCAAACAGAGAGACGCTAAAAGTAATCAGTACATGCTTTGCAAATGGCAATGCAGACACAAGTACAAATAATTTGTGTCACTGTGACAAGAAAAAAAGGAACGTAAACTCTGCTAAACAGCCAACATACGTGGCTTATATCTTTTTTTTTTCTCTCCCTCAGACAGAGGAAAGAATTGAGGTACTTTTACATTTTAGGCCCACTTACACTGTCAAATATAATATCCTTTCATGTACAAAAAAGAAAAGCAAAAGTTTCAAATATCCGAATGTATCCTAGGCCTGCTTATCTCCTGCTGTCTCTCTCCCACAAATATGCTACCTCCCTAATATACTTACTTCTTTAGAAAAACAAAGTTCCAGCAATTTTGTTCAGCCCTTTCTCCTGTTTAAAACTATAGGTCATCTAATCAGGGACTGGAAACAACACCACATGCCAGTCTCTCAGCACGAATACAGAATCCCAAGTAGTGAATACTCATAGCAACCAATTTAAGAATGGTACACGTGTTAACATTTCCTTGTGCAAAAATATTTGTCTAAGAATTGCAAAAAGTGAAAAAAATCATAACAATCATCACATTTTTGCAGATAATTCATGAGCAGAAAAAGGGGTAAACTTGGCAGATAAATTATTTGCAGCAAGTAATTTGATCAGTCTAAGAAGCTTAGTGAATAGGTGACTTCCTGCAACTACTGCTGTCCAAACCCTCAGACATTAGTGAACACAACCTATAATGGTCTTTCTATTTAAATGGAGCCCTGTCTTCACTTTTTAAAATAATTTTGTAAAAATTGAAACTAAGAAAACTTCTTTACAAAGAGGCCTAGTAAAGGGAAAGAGGGAAAATATGAACTCTATCATGCAAATTACAATGAAGTCCTAGAAGGTAGCATTACAAAAGAATCAAAGGCTCAGGACAAATGTGACTTTAAGCCACTTTTTAACTCCCCTATCATTAGCGCTGCAAGGAGCCAAATCAGCCTTGCCATAATTCAGAGCAGCTTCAAGGCTGCGCTAAATTAGGCCTGGCTGGATTGGATCCCCAAGGGGCTATTTCACAGCCAAGAATGTTAGAACACAGTAGTGTTTTAGGCAAAGGCTTTCCCTTCTGATATGACATCAACAACCCCTCTACACCAGTTCCAAGAGAGGTTTCTCCAAGGGCGGGCTATCTGGCACCATGTCACCCAGGGATTCTCTGTTGTATGGGATCTGGGGAACCCACATGGAGCTGGGAGAATAGCCTTATCTGGGGCCAATTTTATCAGTGGCCTTTCTCAGGTTATACTTACATAAGTAAAACCAAAACAATTGTGTGCCCCTCCCTGAGAAATAGGGGTTTTGGTTATATAAAATATTTCATGTCATTAGTCTTCAGGAAAAAAAATGGATTTGTTGGATTTCCTACTCATCCAACAAGCCATCAGACATGATATTTGATATGGTGGCGGCCATTAAAAAAATCTCTGTTTGTCAAGAGTTCGCACACAGGGGAGATTCCCTGTTTATCCCTATGGTTAGACTAGAATAGAGTTGTGGGTAGTGTGTAGTAATTACTGGCAAATGCTAACCTTAATAACTTCTGCTATTGATATCTGAAGAGCCTTATACTGGCTGCACTGCTCTTTTTTCCTTATCATGACTAAGTAGACACACACACACACACTTTCATTCTCATGGGTACCACACTCCTTTCCCCATTGGGAACTTTGTTTTCCCTCCAGGGAGCTTCTTTCATTCACTCCAGGAGGCCTTGGAAACACACACAGTTAAACAGTAAAAAATGGTTCCACATACCAGACCTTTTTGCAGCTAGAAAATTGGGTCTTTACACTGTAGCTTATTTTCCTTTTCTCTGTAACTGTTGAATATTCCAGTGGTTGTCTCCCACCCCTCCCCACCCCTCCCCACCACACCCCTTGGTGGTGTCATGGCAGAGTCCTTCATTGTTCAATTTGGAATGTAAATTTATTTGCAAATAAAAAAGGCACACCTGGATAACCTGGCAATAAAATCCTATTTTATTGTAGTGCCTTTCTACTGAGACAGACTTCAAAATGCTGCTGCAATCTCATAATGTTTAAGGTGGACTATACATATAAGAAAAATGGAGGGCAAGGAGGAAGGGATAGGGTGAAATCAAAGTTATACCAGAAAGGACGGTGGCTCATAATGTGCGTGTACAATGGGAACTTGATTGGTTGTGGCATTTAAGTGCTACCATGGTATAAATGTTAAATAATAATGGTAATAATCTTTGATAGATTGTCCCAAATTCCCAGTCCTTGCCTTAGGATGGAGAACTCTCCTATAACCTTTGGGGAGGCAGGACCTTGCCCAGGAATACTCAAATGCATAGATATATGCCAACACCTTTATTTGCATGGACAGAACCAGAGTGTCATTACAAGGAACAATAAAGGAGAGTACAGTGTAGTAAATCCAAGAGGTTTAACAAAGGAATACTTACTCCATCAGTAACAAATAGTCCAACGTTCTCCTCCAGCCTCAACCTCTTCATCCCACACTAGGGCATCTCCTTCCTTTAGGGGTGGTGGCCAATTCTTGCTTGCAGGGCAAGTTTGAAGTGGCCATGTAGGCTGTACTCTGGGTCTGTCTTCCTGCCCAGAGAGCTCATGCTCTGGACTTGTTTAATAGCAGTGGCACATACCCCCTGCCTGATGCCCATGTATAGGGTGACCAGACAGCAAGTGTGAAAAATCGGGACAGGGGGTGGGGAGTAATTGGCACCTATATAAGAAAAAGCCCCAAATATCAGGACTGTCCCTATAAAATCGGGACATCTGGTCACCCTATCCATGTAGTGCAGTCTCTTCTAGTGTGGTATCCAATGGGAGGAGAGCTAGCTGCAGGAAAACAGGGGTGGGATTTCCTGCAAGTTCTCCAACCACTCTGAGCTCTGGTGGGCAGAGAGGCGGGCTCTTTCACAGTCATGCTGCTGACAAGTAGATCGGAGACGCCACAAAAGCTTTAAATTTAACTATGGAGAAATTAGTGGCGCACTAGAATAAACAGTTACACCTAAAAATCTGCCACTAGATGGCTACCTTTAGGCAGGATCTACTAGTTTCTGGACTTGTTAAAGGTCACCTCTAACATCACAAACACTTTCTGCTAAAGCTGCTCAAACACTCTGAATCAAAACAATGTTTTTAAATAAAAATGGCTTTTTCATTAAATGTAAGTTTTAGCCGAAAGTCTTCCAGCGTTTGAGAAATGTACAGGAAACAATCAGGTCTCTCTTCAAACAGGGAAAGGCATAAGTTCTGTCTGTCTCTTTTATCTCTCTTTCCTGCTTTTACAATCACGGTCTCCTGTCATGCACATGAAAAAAACCACCACCAACAAAACCCCATGCCCAACCCTGTTTTAATGCATATCCTTTTAACCTACTCACAACATATATGGAGAAACAGATTTGTGGCTGGAGAACAGCCTTCAGTCATCCAGGCTTCAATGGTTACCACGTAGTTTTAGCCATTAAAAATAACACAGAAAATATGATGCCACTGGTTTGATTGCAGGAAATAAACAAGCACCAAGCTCAGAAACTGCACTTCATAGAGCTCAGCACTCAGAGTGCACTATAGCAACTAAGGTATTAACATTCATTACAAACCCAGAGATAAACTCTAATATTGAAGGAGGCGGTGCTGAACCTATGGGACAGGACAGGTGCATCATCTTTGTCACCGCCACCCATTGAACTTGGGACCCCCGGAGCTGAAAGGATGAGCCTGTAGAGCTTGAGCTAAAGGACGGTCAGCTGCAGCAGATTCATACGCTTTGTGACTCAGACACAGAGGGGGATGCACAGCACAGACTGACGTGAACAGTGGAGTGCAGATGCATAGGTTCTGATTTTACATGCCCAATTTTGTACCAGTAAATAATTGCACCTGCAACTAAATGCAGTGACAGGACATAACAATTAGATATCTAGCTACCTGACTGAGGCCCCAGTTGAGCAAACTCAATGCAGCAGGCACTATTATTTGTGGGTGGAAAACTGTGTTCAGAATCAGAGGCCACGTCTCAGAACCAGGGCTTTATGCTAATGCAGTACTCTGTATGTTAAAGTTATCACTGCAATGTGTGTGTATATACACCATGTATAATAGCCAAGGAAGACTATCACTGTATATGGTGGTAGGTATTTTCCAGTCCCTGTCACATCAGCCACACTTTGATTTTACTACTGTACTCAGGTTGATATATTTTGGGCTTACTGGGATACTTTTTTCATTCAAGAAGCAATTTTTGCAACACTTTTTATAGTAGGAGATGGGTAAACAAGTTCCTTTTTCATCTGAACCAGTTATGGTTTGTAGTTATTTGGCTGTGAGTGCTGTTGTTTGCATGCACAAAAGTTACAAGTTCAGTGAACTGACAATTAAAACAGTAGTAAAACAATATTGTAGAGTGGGTGATATAGGCAAGGTCTCCTGTATATTTATTTGAAACAGCCACATGTGAAATGCAGGCCACGTGATACAGAGGTTGCCATGGCTAAAAACCATATTTGCTGAGTACTTGGTAAATAGTTGCACAACCTCCTGTGTAAATGCCAGAGAGCACATTAGAGTTTCTCCCGGGCAGTTTAACTTCAGCACAAGCCTTTTTTACAATTTCTCTAATTTTATTGATTTTGTTTCTATATGGAACCAGCATTCCATTTTTGAAAATCTCTCCTGCCTGTAGAAAAAACAGGAGGACTTGTGGCACCTTAGAGACTAACACATTTATTTGAGCTACAGCCCACTTCATCGGATGCATAGAATGGAACATATAGTAAGAAGATATATATACATACAGAGAACAAGAAAAGGTGGAAGTTGCCAGACCAGCTGTAAGAGGCTAATTAATTAAGATGAGCTATTATCAGCAGGAGAAAAAAACTTTTGTAGTGATAATCAAGATGGCCCATTTAGACAGTTGACAAGAAGGTGTGAGGATATTTAACATGGGGAAATAGATCCAATATGTGTAATGACCCAGCCACTCCCCGTCTCTATTCAAACCCAAGTTAATGGTATCTAGTTTGCATATTAATTCAAGATCAGCAGTTTCTCATTGGAGTCTGTTTTTGAAGCTTTTCTGTTGCAAAATTGCCACCTTTAAGTCTGTTACTGAGTGGCCAGAGAGGTTGAAGTGTTCTCCTACCAGTTTTTGACTGTTATGATTCCTGATGTCAAATTTGTGTCCATTTATTCTTTTGCATAGAGACTTCTGGTTTGGCCAATGTACATGGCAGAGGGGCATTGCTGGCACATGATGGCATATATCACATTGGTAGATGTGCAGGTGAATGAACCCCTGATGGCGTGGCTAATGTCTCCTGCTTGTCTCAGTTTCATGCCTCTCCAAGTGAGACAAGAAAGAACTTTGACATTTACTCAGAGGTGACGCTTGATCAAACAGCAAAAAGGGTATGGCAAAGAAGTCAATCAAGGGATGTGCTGTACTAAGGAGGACACTGTTTCTATCAGTTTACTATGGAGGGCCATTTAGGCATGGACCAGAACAAGGAGTGGTTCAGAGCTGCACTGCCCCTAGGGAAGCATGAGGCCTAAGAATACCTCCCAGAACTCCTGGTGTGCACAAAGGCTATGTGCCTACTAACATGCCTCTTTGTGGAACTTATTTTACCTTGCATGGCTGGCCAGTACAAGGTGGGGAGAAGCTATGTCTCTACCTCTAACCCATTTCCCTTGCCTATTTGAATACCATGCACGTGGGCCATTGTTCTGTCTGGCTCTGCAGAGGGCTGCTCAATGGGGAGAGGAATATTTACGCCCTCTCCACTGGCTGCACACCCCAGGAAGGCTTAGGCAAAATGTGGCCTCTAGCATTTAGTCCTTGTCCTTTGTCACATTCGTAATCCAGCATTTCTTTTTAATAACAAAAATCATCAATAATGATTTCACCTTCTTCCAAACCAACCAAAATGTGCTTTCATTTTCACTCATGTTGTATTTGCATTCCATCCTCCAGTTGTAAAGGAGACCCAAGGGGTCAGGCAGTACAGGCTTTCTATTTTTCACATCACTGCACGAGCAGAATGACAGAATTCCATGTCATTAACGTTATAAGAAAAAAAAAGTCTTTCCTATGCTTCCCATTTCCAAGAGCGTAGACTTCTTACAGTGACACTAAACAAGCCCTGCACCAAAACATCGTGCTCCAGGCCAAGACTCTGGTGCATTATGAATGAACATACTTCCCAATAACATGTTCTTTACTGTAAGATTAGAAATTGTGAATAGGAAAGCTGAAAGCGAGCGACCGGGGTACATACAACAGAACCATTTCACACATATATGACTGCTTCTTAACATGAAAGAGCTCACTGTTCCACTGTACGACTGGATATTTTCTTGTCTGTCACAACAACTACAGGACTTTCATAAATGCCATATGTAAAACAGCAACAAAATAAAATTATAAATAAATACATTACCAGCTCCTTGTGCCACATTTTTATGTGCTTAGATTGCACATCTTTGGGTGCTCTGTTAAGAAATATGTTACATTGTTACGCTGGGGGAAGCAAGCCACCTGAAGAGAGCTCTCTGCATCTTGTGTGACTACATATGCCTATGTACTCTCTCCGGTACTTATGTTATAAGTGTACTTGGACTTGGAATCAGATTGTTCTATTCAGAGTGGCTTTTAGAGCCAGCCCTTTTGTATGATGGTTGCCATCTTGTGCTCCAGAGTTTAAGCTTTCATTAAAAAAAATTGTAGCTGTTATGGTTGTGTATAAAAGTACGAAACAAATTTAAACAAATGCAGAGAGGTTCTGCAGCCTGGCACAAAAGCTCTGGAAGGCGTTAACTGTGCTCATTCATCTGAGTGTTTACTTTGATGCTTAATTACTACAATTTAAATGTTAAGAAGAGGGACAATTATATTATGAAAATCTGCATAATCTACTGTGATTGAAATTTAATTTTGGTGCCACAAGTAGGTGGAGTTTAGAGTAGTATTTGGTTTGCAAGAGGTGTCTGGGAGAACATCACTATTGCTGTATATCAATTCCACTCCAGTTCTTGGAAAGTCCTGCATTAGGGAGCCCATCTCTAGCATGCCTTGAGGTATAACACAGGCTGATAGGCATTTTGAATAAGGCAATGAATACTGCAGTAAGCAGTTTCGTCTCACTTCACTCCAGATCTCAGACCATTAAGAAAACAAAACAAAACGAAAAAAAAGCAAAAAGTGTTCCAAGGACCTTGAAGCATTTTGCAGTATTAATTATGTAAGCTTCACACCAGCCCTGTGGAGTGTTATTGCTGCGGGGAAACTCAGGCACAGAGAGGCTAATGGATTTTCCCCAGAGTCATACAGCAAACCAATGTCCCAGTAACGTCAAGTGGACAACTGAGCACAAGTCCTCCTTCTGCTAGACAATATGAATATTGAGAAGACAGTCCCTGCCTTTGAGAGCTTACAGGGAGCCAAACAAATTGAGACACAGAACAATACGCAACATATCAAAGGTTCTAGTAATTATCTGTAGTTGTAAATATCTGCATTGGAAAGAGTTATGCTCATCCAATCAGGGAGCAGAAAAATATCATGTGACCTACTTGCCCAATCAAAACAGTTCAGATTTTGAATATCAAATACGCTAAGCAATTATTCACAGTGAACAGCTTACCAGCAATTCAGTCTGGAATATGTTTGCATTACTTGTCAAATAATTTTGAGCAGTGGACAAATTCATGGAAATTGTGACCTCTTTAGGACAATTCACCAACAGGAAAAGGGCTAAATTAATCAATACATTCTTTGCTGTGAATAGCTCACCCAGAACTAGTCCCTGAGAATAAGGTATTGCATAGTTGTCAAATCAGACTCAAATGTACCTGCCATGCTTTTGCATGGTTTATTACTGGAAATTACTGATGTCATAAATACGGAATCTTGAAACTGAGGTTACAGAAAACTATTTTTGTTGACTCAATGAATCCCATGTCAGATCCCTTCCTCTAATATTTTCTTGCTGTCCCATGAAAATTCACAAAACCTCCGTCAGCTGGGCTCTGAGATTCTCTATAGATAAAGCAGGCCAAAATATGATGAACCTCTCCCTCATGTTTCTAGCAACCCATTCCCTGGGCCTGGGGCAGAGAGAGAAGGCCAGGGAGAGAAAGAAAACATGGATATGAGAGGAGAGAGAGAGAGAAAAGATGGGGCCATATCATTGCAGGGTGTGAGCCCCGCAAAATCCAAGAGTTAAGAACTGTAACTAACAATAGGGCAAAGAAAGAATTGAGACAATTGCTGAATGTTGCTCAACAAAAAATCCAGAGGTGAAATCTTGGCTCTATTGAAGTCAATGGGCATTTTGCCTTTGACTTCAGTCGGGTTAGGATTTTACCCCAGAAGTTTTTGTTCCGATACAATATCCAAAAGTCCAGGTCTTATCCCAAACTCTTTGCTCTAGAATTAGTGATAATGAGCTAATGATATGAGGCTTCATGGAATTTGCTGCACTGTGTTTTGAGCTGTGTCAGCAATCCCAGATGAATGTTTTTTCCCATGGTATTTATGCACTTCTATTTGTAGTCCTGGGTGAATTCAGGAACAGCTGAATGACAGGTAGGAAAAGTTAGCCAAGCCTTCTCAAAGGTTTACTTGAAAAGCTGGGGTATGTTTGAAAACTGCCACTTATTTTCTCCAGCTTGCCCATCCCTATTTTGTAGACAGTAAAAGGAACAGGAATTTCAAAATCCTTTGCTTCTGAGAACTGAAAACATATCTCCAGGACTATTTTATTTCCCTCCCGGCCCCCTTTCCCCCTGGCTCTCTAAATGTATAAGTGTCATTAAGACAAATGGCAAAGATTTCTCCTTTTCTTACATCTGTCAAAGCTTCAGAATCTACTTTCATGACATTTCACACAGAAAAAGAAATCTATATATTTTTTAACATACCATTCAAAGGATGCAGAATCTTAATTAGTTTTACTTTCATGATTTTCAATCTGCAGTGCGCTAGCGCCCTGCATAATAAATTAACAAAAGGGAATGGGGGAACAAGTGATATAAAGAGATACAGGGGGAAAAAAGAAAATGAGGACGGTACTCATGTAGGATTTGAAGACACTCTTTGAATTAAGAATCAATCTATTACAAAGAGGATATTTCTAGAGTACCTAGGCAGGGCACTTTTCAGCCTGCACCCCACAGGCAATGAATATGAGCTTCTTGATGGTAAATAAAATAGAATCAGCAAAGGAAAAGTCCTTCTGGCTTATGAGTAGTTTAGTGTTTCCAGCATTAGCAGAATGTCAAACACCTGAGGAATGCTTTAGTTTTTGTCTGTATTTTAAAAAATCCAATTTTTGTTCTTCTCTTGCCATCTCAGGTCTTGGCCTATATAATATTAACGGATGCACTTATTTTACTGCTTGTAAATGTATTACCCCCCTACATAATGGTTTCTAATAGGAGAATGAGAACACTATTTTTTCTTATCAAAAACATAAGGTAAATGCACCAAAAATTGTTTAAGTGACACCTTTATGGAGATAGAAAAGTGGACAACTATTTCTCTTAACTCAAAGCTGGAAAGTTGTCAGCTCTGGTTGGTCAGTTCTACCCTCCAGTCATTATAATACAAATAGCAGCTAGCTGGTCTCAGGCCTCTGTGCAAGGAGACGATCAGTTCATGTGGCCTGGCTGGCATGTAATCAGTTAAAAAGCTCAAATGTGGTTAACAAGATGCTGAACAAGCCCCTCTTAGCTTGTTAAATGCAGTGCATAAGACAAGGACCAGGCTACTCATAAGCATGAACCTGAACTGGGAAAAGCTTCTAGTTGTGGATATTTGAAAGTTTCTCCAAAAAGTTACATAGGCCCACATCATCTGCCAACTCCTCTACATGTAGATTGCCCCTTCTCCCTGCAGATAGAAGGCTTCGGTGTCTCCGCGGCACTGCCCCTAGTCTCCACTCCTCAGTACTCTCCACACGGTCCTCCAAGTGGTCTCGATTCCACGTGGAGGGAGGGGCTGGAGTCAGGGAGGGAAGAGATAGGAAGTTCTGGACCTGGGGTAGGGAGAGGCACAGCTCTCCTCTCTGGCCAGCAGTGTTTACTCAAAAATGTGAAGATAGCCCCAGGGTGAATTAATTCCTCCTGCCTCCACGTCCCCAGAAACTTCTCTCCCCAGAGTAGAGAACTGCTGCTTGGGTACTCCTCTTTGGAACCATTCTTCTAAGCAAACAGGGGGTCACTAGGTCCAGAACTATACTAGAGATTCAGAGCCTGTGAATGGTTGGCACTGGCCTCTTGTGGGTTCCAGGAGATTAGCCTGGCTAATTCCTTGTGGATTCCAGGCTAGATTAGCCTAGCCTGAAAAATTCCACCCTTTAGATTGGACAAGGAGGGAGAATCCCTGTAAAGTAATCCTTGAGGAGATCACATCACCTCCCATTCTTTTGTCACCAGAAAGGATAATCTGGGCCCCAACCCTTTTTGCTATACCCCCCATTTTAACAACCCAATAACAACCCACTCTCAGATGTTTGGTTGGCTTTATGTGTTAGGAATGCATGAAAACAGAGGTCCTGTGATTTTGTGGGTGACTAAACTTACTGTCACATGATATCTTTTCGTATGGGTCAATCATTGTAGTAGTTACTTTGTAGTAGTTTCATTTTTCAATAGAAGCTTCCATCCATTTAAGGTTAGATCCTGCCACCCTTAGTCACACAGAATTGTACCTTTCTCTTCAAGTAGTTCTATTGTCTTCAATGGGCATTCTCGAAGAGTAAGGTACAACTCACTGCAAGGGTGAAGGGATCTGGCCATTAGAGAGAGCATCTGGAGAGAAAACATCTCACCACAAATAAAGTGAGAAATCATATTCTGTCCAACTTGTTTTCTGTACAGGAAAACAGAGCTCTGACTTGCCTGTAAAAAGTGGCAGCTGGAAATAGGCTAGTTGTGAACAAAATGTTAAATAGAGAAAGAAAGAAAACTCAGCCTCAAAATGTCAAAGTAATGAAAAAAGGAAAACCATTAAGGAAGCAGCTGTTAAATATGAGATCAATCAGAGGGACTTGGACAAAGTGGATGTCAATAGATGAGCCAGCAAATGCTAATGTAGGCATGTGGGTAAAGCAGACTGTTGCTAGTAATGGCTTTTTACTGGACCTCTGTGAAGAGCTCTATAGTCTGGAAGGTAGAGCTGGCCAGAAAAGAGAATTCCCCTTCTGTGGAAAATTCTGAAATTAAAAAAAAAAATCCATTCTGAAACAGATGTTTCAGAATGGATTTTTTTTTTAATTTCAGAATTTTCCACAGAATGAAAAAAAAATCATTCCACAGAATGAAAAAAAAAATCAAAATTTCACGTGGAACAAAAATTCCAAAATTTTGTTTTGAAAAAGTAAAATCTATATTTTGTTTTGACCTTTTCAAAACATTTCCAAGGCTCTCTGAGCTGACCGTTGCTCCAGCAGCTAGCCAGGCAGGGGTCTGGGCAGCTCAGAGAACTTGGGAGCCAGGAACGACTACACCACAATCAAACAGCCCCTTAGCCCAACCCCCACGAGCCTGAGTCAGCTGGCATGGGCCAGTCTAATTGCAGTGTAGACCTATCCCTGCTGTGCTGGTGAGCCTGGAGCCTTAGCCTGGCAGGATGCCTCAGAGTTGAGCTGCCTGGAAGCTTGAGCTCCTCAGCAGCCCACCAGCCGAGCTGCTGAGGAGCAGGGAGCCCAGGAGCTGGGAATGATTTTCCATTGGAAAAATAATTTTTTTCAGAGAAATTTAAATTTTCCAAGGCAAATTTTGATTTTGTGGAAAGTGAATGAACGAACCACTGGAAAATCACTCTGATGGAAAATTCCCAACCAGCTCACCTGGAAAGCCATTTGCATAGCTTTATTCAGTGCAAGCTTCTGGGTGTGCAGCACTTTGAAAGTCAGTCTACACATTTAGGAGCCTAACTTTAGGCCCTCAATTTTTATAATCTTGGCCAAGATGTTTCTTTGATGCAATGTCCACTCAGTAACACTGAATCAAAGATCAAATTCAATTCCATCCTGATATCATCCTATGTTCAATAATCTCTCTTCCTATTACACACATGCAGGGCTATTTGCGAATATGATATTGCCTGCCAGTATTCATTTATCCAAAGTTCTGCATTCATGTCTATTAGCAGTCCCACGGTACAGCTAACAGTGATAAGCAACACCTTTACTACTAATTCATTACTGTGTAAATGGAAGTAAGCCCTTCACATGCATTCAGTATGCACCATATCCTTAAGGACAGGAACAGAAATTATTAAAATCATCAATATTTATATAACATGTGAAATTCATATTGTCCAACATGGTTTTGGATAGATGAAATTCACTTTGGATAAATGCTAGGGTAAAACATTGTGGTAAAAATAATCTAAACTTTTCTGTAAACTGAAGCTGATAGATTCTGAATGTAATATATTTTACAGTTATATGTTGCTTTTGGAGTTCTGTGTTTTATTCTAGTTGTTTCATCTTAAAAGAAAAAAACAACAACCCGCCCCTCAGATACTATGGTGATAGGAGCCATTTAAGTACCAATGTTAGATTATATAAAAGAAGTCGTAGCAGAAATTGGAAGAAACCCACAGATGGGCAACCAAGACATTCAGAGATATTGTAGGATTTACACAGGATGATAGATTATAAATAGGATTATTTAGCCTGATAAGGAGAAGATTTACAGGGGGCTTGATAGAAGTATTCAAAATTATTAAGGAATTAGTGAAAATTGGGCAATCTTCCCTTTTTCTCTGTTCTTATAGTTACACAAATGAAAAAACAAACAAATTGCCGTGTGAAAATGTTGCATAATACAGTGGTAATAAAATCAAAGAGGCGAGATACCCTGTTGGCCTCCTGAGGTACTACAGTGCTCATTCATAAAATTGTTTTTATCTTTGAGAGACATTTCTGCTGGTTTCCCTTTTCACTGCTGAGCTATTAAACACCTAAGAGTAAGAGCCAATTACCTGCTCTCCCCATGACATTGTCAAGGATGACAATCCATTTTAGGAATTTATTTCTAAATAGCTGCTGACCGTTTTGCAAAGTCATGGCAAAATTTGCTAAACAATATTACAGTTCAATGAAACTGGGAACATTTTCACACAGGAGCAAAAAGAAACAGGGGGAGGAGGTTGCAGCAGGGTCTGCTATAGATTTCAGTGTGTTAGTGCACCAGGCTTCCATTAAATCACAGTTCTCCGGGGACAGGCTTCCTTAAAGTCATCACACACTCAGATACAGATAAATAGGGAAAGTTGTCAGGCCAAAATGCAGCCCCCAGTTTAATGCAGACAACTCTATGGCCCTATATGGATGTCACTGGGGGCTGAACCTTGGCTGCTGCTGGCACTGTGAACTGTCACAGTGGGCCAGTTATGTCTAAAAGCAATGGCTTTCTGCAAGAGCTCTTCTTCAAAGTTTTTGTTCTCCTGAGTTGATATTAAATAGAAAATTGCTTAACAAATTTGACAATAATACAGGATTTTAAACAAACAGAAACTGAAAGGCCCTCTCATTCTACACAAAACCCAGCACTCCTCTGACTTGTCTGTCATTCAGCTGTCTCTAAGGCCCCTGGCTAGGTCTACTCCCTATTTACCTCAGCTCTCCCCATTTTGTCCTGCCGCTGACCCATTTTTTTAAATAGATGCCTCAGATATAAAGCCTTAGTTCACATATATCCTTGGTCAGCAACCCTCTTGCAATTCCCCAAGCCTTTCCACCTTTGTGGGAAGCCAGACACTGGCAAGAAAGAAGAAATACAATAGGACCCAGAGGTGTATGTTTTTAAATTCAGAAACAAATTATATTTCAGAATCTGGGGACACCTATGAGTGAAAAATCTGTGAACATAGTCCCCATCTCTTCTAATGAGTCTCAATTTACAAAGATTATTTTATTTGGAAAAATGCTCAGTGCTGTGTACTTTCTGCTTGTACTGTGCTACATCATTACAGGAACAGCTCTTTGTGCTCCACATCTTCAGATGGATGGCTTTTTCCATCATACATCACCAGCGTGACAGCAGACTGATGATCTACAACTCCAAGCACTGTAACTCTGATGATGTGGCTGTGGCTGTAGTAATAGCATGGGCCTACTCCAGGGAAAGGAACGCTGCATGTTTTCTTAAAGGTGAGCTGAAAAGCTTTAAAAAAAAAAAAACTGCTTAAGATCCCAAATCAGTAACAACAGACTATTCCGTTTTCAATGGACACAACTAAACTAGTGCAGGAAAGTGCATTGCTTAAGTTGCTCAATGAGATGTCAAGGAAAATGGAGATTTTGGCAGATACATAAAGGAGACACTGATTTTCAAATATTTTACTTTAAAATGGAAATACTGTAGCATCGGAGATATCCGAATGAGTGAACTGAGATAATTACGTTGTCCTAAAAATCGAACAGCTCTTCAGTGTGACTGCAATCTGTTCAACTCTCACACTTTGATCAGAGTCTCATGATATTTGGTGTTTTCATTAAAGCCCCAACTCCAGGAGTCAAGTGATTTCCTGGGAATCTCAGCTTTTGTTTTTTAAAACAAGTTTCTAACTATCAAGGCTGTGCAGAAAAGCTTGAAACCGTGACCTGAGGTAGCACCATCCCCCAAAAGACTAGAGTAGAAACTCAGAGTTACGAACACTTCGGGAATGGAGGTTGTTCGTAACTCTGAACAAAACATCATGGTTGTTCTTTCAAAAGTTCACAACTGAACATTGACTTCATATAGCTTTGAAACTTTACTATGTGGAAGAAAAATGCTTTAACCATCTTAATTTAAATGAAACAAGCACAGAAACAGTTTCCTTACCTTGTCAACTCTTTTTTTTTGTTAATTTTCTTTTTTTTTTTAGTAGTTTACATTTAACACAGTACTGTACTGTATTTGCCTTTTTTTTTTGGTCTCTGTTGCTGCCTGATTGAGTATTTTCAGTTCCAAATGAGGTGTGTGGTTGAGCGGCCAGTTTGTATCCCTGGTGTTTGTAACTCTGAGGTTCTACTGTACTTTGTTTTACTCTGCAACCACCTCTGCCTGCATTATGTTTGCAATTTTGAATAATCTACACAGAGATTCAATCACTGATTTGAGAGCCAAATTCTGGATCTTGCTCATAGACATGGCCATGGCCTAGTTAAAAATGGCTTACAAATGTTGCACTAGCATCCGTGCTACCCAGACCCTATGTCCCTGAATTCTCAATGTGCAGAGCCCAGAGATGGCATGATAAGAAATCATGGGATGAAATTTAGTGGTCTGGGGGTGCTGCCTGCCTATTTTTTTCTGTAGCCCCCAATCCCGTAGCCACGGCCATATTTAAGGGCAGGCAACCCAGGCAACCCGCTTTGGGGGTGGGACGCTGTGCTCAGGGTGCTGTTTTTGTTGTTAACAACAAAAAGGAAAATAGAATGTTTGAAGTAAAATGTTTCAGGTATTCCATATGTGAATTTATTTTACATTAAACTTCTAGAATATTCTGGACCTTTGTAGAATCTTCTGGAACCTTCAAGACTTTGAGAACTATATTTTCCTCGAACATCCTAGAATGTTGTTAGCCATGCCCTCGTGAGTGCATAAGGGATGGGGTGTGATCGGTCAGTCAGTGAGATGTAAGAACGTAGTGAAGTGAAAGCCCAGCTACAATATTGTGAACCTTGTTTTATTGTGAAAGTGCACTAGTGTTTTAAGACCTTGAAGAGTGTAAGTAGTGACTAATACATTTAATGAGATGTCATAGATAGCTATCGAACTGCTATCTACTCAACAATATAAAAGAAATACTGTTACTTCTTTGTCATGCTTAACACGTCATATTTGATCACTTTCTAAGATTGCGGAACATAAACTTTTGCTGTCCCTAATACTGTCTGTTTTCCCCTGTAGTAAATAAAAGTTGCCCCCCAAAGAAGCTGAGAAGGCAAGAAAAGCAATCTTCTGAACTAAAGGACTACGGTTAACATTCTACGGCTGTCACCTACTGTAACGCTCTTTAACACTGGTCTACCCAATGTTGGTGCGCAGTTCGATTTCTTGATGTTAGTACATTTCAGTTATTCTTAAAATTAAAAAGTTTCTATAAGCTTAGAGGAAACACTTTTTTATTTGCTTATATAAGGCAAGAATAAATACAGATTTACAGACCCAAGCATGCAAATGTATCATCTTATATGACAGGGATAAATCGTGCATGAAAACCATGCATCAAAGTCATGAAATGGGCTACAAATGCAATAAAAAATAAAGCATTCTAAAGTTTAACAAATGGAGGGGAGGGCACTGAAAATGCTCCTCACCTGGGGCGCCATTTGGTCTAGGGCCGGCCTTGCCCCTAGCAATCTCCGCCACTCATATTATTTGGCTGCAGCTGAATGCAAGAACATTCTTGTAGAGCCTTATCCAAAGCCCACTGAAGTCAATGGAAGGACTCCCATTGACTTCAATGGGATCTGGATTAAGCCATATCTTAGCGAGCCTCAGAACAACATTGCTTGAATAAATGGGGCAGCTGTCTTTTGCCCAACCACACCAGCTAACTGAGGAAATAGTAGAACACATTTTACCTGTTTGATTTAGTTTAAATTCATGTTTAAAATCACCTTACTTTGGTTGTAATACTTCCTTTAAAATATGACATAATTTCAGAATGTGTGGAAGTAAATTAATTCCACTTTTCCACTGAGAAACGAAGTGAAAACCATGTTTGCTGCTGTTCAACTGTTATTTGTTAATTAACCAGTATCGGTTACCATTTACATTGGATCATAGGTATGCATGGCGCTTTATAATAAATAAAAGGCCAGGGACCTTATCTTATAGTCATTTAACACTGATGTAGCTTCGCTGGGTCTTAACCTCAGCTGTAGCTGTGGAATGATCAAGCATCTTAGGAGGTGGGGCACAAGGGTGCCCGCTGCACTTTGTTGGTTGTGGACCATCCGGACACTACTCTGAGGCCTTCATGCTGCTTGAATGATGTTTGGAGGGGGCCATTACAGGGATCGAAGATTGCCAGCATACACAGATGCCCACCTAACCATGCTTCCTTTCCCTGAGCCATGCCTCCTGAGCTGTCCTGTAGGGAATGAAGGTAGGACAGAGGTCCACATCGTCAAAGGATCCCCACCTGCCATAGCCAGTAACTTGGCTTTGGGGCCACTTTATGTTAGTGATGTAAAATAATGGAGTCATTTGCTAAAAAGGAATTACCCCTACTTTACAGATCAGATCTTGAGATCAGACTCAGGCTCTGGTTCTCTGCCCCCAGGAACTAACAATAGTAGAGCCTAATCCTACACACATTTCAACACATGCATAACTCATCGATTTCAGTGAGACTACTCATGGGAGTAAACTTACTCACATGCATACTTTTCTTTTTGCAATATCATTCCCTAAATTAGATGGCACATACAGTACCAATGAAAGTCAATATGTAGAGGTGGTGGTGGTGGTAACTGAATGTCAGGATAGGATGGTGCTATGACAGTGAGAGGAACTTATTATTATATTCTGTACCCTATATGTTAGTTTTGTGTCTAAGTTAACATATTAGTGTTTGAGGATGAAAACGTTACAAATGGTAGCAAAACGCAGGGGTATTTTTTCCCACAGAAAACAAGCCGCATCTCATGAGTAATTTATTATTTTCGTAAACAGGCCTTCATTTTGACCAATTCTGTACCTTGAGAATGGAAAATATGGTACTGTGTGTTGGGTGCAGAAGAGTTAGCTTTCTTCTGTCCTGACTGTGCTTGACACCTCCATGACTGACTCCCTGTTCCGGTAGCAGATGCCAGCTTAGCCAGGTCCAAGGTATCCATGCATACTTCCAAAGAACAGTTGGCATTGTGATGGGACTCACTGGTCAGAACTGAAAAGGGCAGATTCACTACCCATGTGTGCTCTCTATGCGCTTCTGCTAGAGCAACATAAAAGGACTGTAAACTACATATATCTCAGATGGCAAATGGTCCTTTAGGGACTGTTTCTAGCTGGTGTATTTTAGAACAGCTCTTAGGCTGCCCCTACCTGTGCCAAAACTAGGACTAGGGGGAAGCCAAGCAGAGAATCAGGAAGTTATTAACCTGATGACTCCCATCTCTACTGCCCCAAGTGGATCAAGGCAGTAGCAGAGAGTCTACCCCATCACAAAGAACATTTTAGCTGAGTTGTATAGTATATGTTTCCTTGTTTCTATTCCTGCACTGATTGATTCCCTTTGGGCAGCGCTGATATCATAGTTACAGAACTATTTAGGTCAGAAGAGACCTCTAGCAGGTCATCTAATCCATCTCCCTGCATTGTGGCAGTCTGGATTGACAGCTTGCTCCACTGCCTAACTGTGCTTATAAAGTTTTTCCTGATCTTTAATCCAATTTTTCCGTGCTGCAGTTTAAACAAATTACTTCTTGGTCTGTCCTCATTGATTAATGAAAATTGGTCCCAATCCTCTTTATAAAAACCCTTAATATATTTGTAGACAGTTATCTAGCTCCTCAGTCTTCTTTTCTCCAGCCTGAACATGCCCAATTATTTTAGCCTTCCCTCACAGGTCTTATTTTCCAAAACTTTTATCACTTTGGTTGCTCTACTACGAACTCTCTCCAATCTGTCTTTTTTTTTTTTTTAAATGCAATGCTCCAAACTGAATGAAGCACTCCACTGGTTTTCCCTCCGTTGCTGATTAGAACAGTATAATTATCTTGCCTGTTTTCCCCACAACACTCTTACTGTGTCATCGTTATGGTGCCTACCCTGCCTCAAGTAGCACACAAGTCCAGTGCTCTCCAACGTACAAAATAAATTGGCTTTGAACTAGCTAATAATTTCTGCAGGGTGTTATTTTGTCAAGTCCCTTAAAACAGAGACAACGCATTTATACCGGAGTGCTGGATTGTGCCCTATGGCACAGCCCTGAACAAGGGGTGGTGTGTAAGATGCCTTACCTGAGGAATAGCCCTGGGGGTCATTATGCCTCAGAGAAACCCATCTCACAATTCCTCCCCTGCATTATCCTTGTTCCAAGGGGTAGTATAATTTGCTACAAGCCAAAGTTCTTACTCCTCTGGGTGGACATGTAGTCCAAATCACAATTTACCCCAGAGATTTCACCCGGATACCGCAGATTTTGCAGTCCCTACATTACAGTGTTCTTTGAAGTACTGATGTTTCATTGGAATGATACTAGTAACGGTGATGTGGTTGGAACAAGTTGAAGACAGCCATGCCAGCTCTGAAATGCTGACTTTTTCAGTGGAACATCAATACTTCAGAGTGCTGCAGTATAGCAGTGACTGTGCAGACCAGCAAAAACATAGCAATTTATTGAATACAGCAAATACAAAAGGGTTGCGTTGGTCACATTGATTTTACCATCTACTGCAACCCCCGCCCCCAACCATACTATAAAATCACGACCTGCAACTAGTATTTCCCTACTCTGCTTTACATTTGTGCATTTAATTATTGTTACCCAAACTACTTTACGTTGGTCTTTACTGAATCTCATTGTATTGGCTACAGTCTGTTTCTTTAATTTATCGACCACACATCATGCTGTATTTTAACCTTGTCCTTCCAGATATTTACATTTCCTCCTCACTTAGCCTCATCCACAAACCAGATTCTGCTTCTAAACGGTTAATAAAAACGCTGAGTAGAATTAGACACAAAATTGACACCTGTAGAACCCTGCTTAGCATCCCCTTTCAGCTTAACCATAGATCATTTGTATTTACTCACTACATTTGATTGTTTCAATACAGTTATTTTATATCTAACTTCTAGTAGCTTTCTTTCAACTTCAGGCCAGATTCTGCTACTCTTACTCGTGCTGCATTACACTGTGATGAAACTGACTCCACATGAGCAAGGGTGATAGAATCAGGCCTGAAGATTGTAAGCAGGAATTTCTTCTTACTCTTTGTCTGTAAATCTCTTTTGACTTGACAGTGCAGTATAAACGTTTTCTTAAAATAAAAATACATATTTTTCTAGCTTTTCTGAGTGAATGCCATGCCAAAGAGTTTCAAATGCCTTACAAACGCTTGCACACTGAAGTTGCACAGATTTAACTTAAATTGGATTAAAACCCAAATTAGTTAAACCAGCGCAAAACCCTTTTACTTTTAATTGAGTTTAAGAGTAGCTTAAATCACAGTTTAGCTTAAGATGGTAAGGAATTGCTTAAATCAGTGGAAGTTTCTGAGTAGACAATCTTACTTCAGTGAAGAGTGGTTTGTATCAATTTAGATAACGATATCAGTTTAGAAATACACTTTTAGTTAAACTGATGTGTGAGCCCACACGATGTGTTTCCTTTATCCAATAAATTGGTTTTCCTGTCAAAGTGCTAAATAGTGGAAATTAGCCCCAGGCTCGCATTGGTAGTGGTTTGGAGCCGGGCCTCCTCAGAGTGCACACTAGGAGCCATTTTAGCTCAGGCAGGCACAAGGCTTGCCAGAGCTCCAGTGGGGCAGCAGGAGGAAGCAAACTGCTACTCATGCTTTCTTCTGCATGGCTTGCCCACTCTGCGGGCTGGCGCATAGGGGCAGCAGAGTCATGGCTGTGCTCTTTTGAGTGAGTTACTCGTCAGAGCTAGTTTACAGCTATGTGTTGGTGAGGGGGCATCATCTTTTTACAAGGTAGTGATAATGATAAAAACCCTAGAATGGAGACAGTTAGCTGGCTTATACTGGTACATTTATTCCCCTTCCTGGATGGAACTAGCCATCTGTATAATAAGATTTCCAGGATTGTCACTCTGTCTGTGTGTTGCACTGAAGCCGAGGATGTCTGTTGAGACAATGTGAAGCAGGGTACCTGCAGGGTTGAGAGCTCTTTTTACTTAGAATATCACCAGGCTCAATCATCACTGGGATTCACGGTCTGTTGTCATCCCATTTTTAATTTCTCAGCCATTTTTGGATTTTTTATACTTTATAAATTATACCCATATGGCAGCATGGGCTTTCATCTAATACCAGTATAAAGAACCTTTCTACCATCACAGCTGTGCCCACACTAGTGGATTGTAGTACTGCTATAACTATACCGGTATAATTAAAGCAGTACAACTTTCTGGTGTAGACAAAGGTGTAAGGGAGAACAAGTTGGGTAGCATCAACGATAATAGGACAGGCTGCAGTTCTTGATGTCCCTTCTTTGGCCATCAGAAGCTTGGGCAGAGGCTCCTTGGTGTACATCTACGATTTAGGCTGAAGGTGTAATTCCCAGCTCAAGGAGACACATTAAAAATGGGATGTAATTGCGGCAGCGTGAACAGTGGCAAGGGCTAGCTGCCCTGAGTACGTGCCTAGTGATTTGGACAGGATTGTACTTGGGGTGGCTAGCCACTCCCACCATTTGCCCTGCTGCCACTACACTCTGCTTTTAGCATGTTAGCTCAATTATGTCTCCTCAAGCTGGGATTTATACCCCTAGCTCCAAGGGTAGACATACTCTTAAGTCTCTATCCCCTGCAGAGCCACATAAGAGCCGGTCGAAGTCTATTCTAAAGAATTCTCCTAAATCAGTTTAGGATCAAACCATGCTTTCTAGTATTTATCAGCTTACTTCCCTCTAGATATTTATAGACTGAATCCCTTTATGAAGTGTACTAACATTAACCCTTTATGAAGTGTACTATTTTATCATCTACAGAAAATAAATGCACAGACCTGAGACTCTCTAGGTATCTTTTTCTCCCCTTCACATACATAAAGAATGTTTAAAAAGTTAGCCATTTCCCAGTTCCCAGGTACTTTACCTAGCCATCTGATCCATTAGTAGCAGCTCTGATACCACTTCTGCTAACTCCTTTTACAATTTGGGTGACTATCCATGGGACTGTGATTATTTAAATACTAGATCTAGTAAAGAATGTCAAAATTCTAAATTTTTCAGTGTAAAACCGGGACAAATTTTTCATGAACGTTTTCATGAAAAATGTGTCCTCGTTTTCAGTCTTCTTTATAAAATATATCCCATGTTATTGACAGAGGGACAGATTCTGTTGCAAGTTTCACCAGAGAAAATCTACTGCAAATCCACTGACTTGTCTGAAGTTTCTCTGATTCTCTGGAGTAACAGAGCAGAAACTGGCCCATAATCTTTCACCTGATCCTTCCTAACTCTCCTATGTGACATCTCACTTTCTTTATTATCTCTTTATCTTCTTTATCATCTCACTTTCTTTAGGGAGAACTGGAGGTCCTGGTGATGTCAGGGAATTATGACGTGATTGGAATAACAGAGACTTGGTGGGATAACTCACATGACTGGAGTACTGTCATGGATGGTTATAAACTGTTCAGGAAGGACAGACAGGGCAGAAAAGGTGGGGGAGTAGCACTGTATGTAAGGGAGCAGTATGACTGCTCAGAGCTCTGGTACAAAACTGCAGAAGAACCTGAGTGTCTCTGGATTAAGTTTAGAAGTGTGAGTAATAAGAGTGATGTAGTGGTGGGAGTCTGCTATAGACCACCGGACCAGGGGGATGAGGTGGATGAGGCTTTCTTCCGGCAACTCGCAGAAGCTACTAGATTGCACGCCCTGGTTCTCATGGGTGACTTTAATTTTCCTGATATTTGCTGGGAGAGCAATACAGCGGTGCATAGACAATCCAGGAAGTTTTTGGAAAGCGTAGGGGACAATTTCCTGGTGCAAGCGCTAGACGAGCCAACTAGGGGGGGAGCTTTTCTTGACCTGCTGCTCACAAACAGGGAAGAGTTAGTGGGGGAAGCAAAAGTGGATGGGAATCTGGGAGGCAGTGACCATGAGATGGTCGAGTTCAGGATCCTGACACAGGGAAGAAAGGTAAGCAGCAGGATACGGACCCTGGACTTCAGGAAAGCAGACTTCGACTCCCTCAGGGAGCGGATGGGTAGGATCCCCTGGGGGACTAACATGAAGGGGAAAGGAGTCCAGGAGAGCTGGCTGTATTTCAAGGAATCCCTGTTGAGGTTACAGGGACAAACCATCCCGATGAGTCGAAAGAATAGTAAATACGGCAGGCGACCAGCTTGGCTTAATGGTGAAATCCTAGCAGATCTTAAACATAAAAAAGAAGCTCACAAGAAGTGGAAGGTTGGACATATGACCAGGGAAGAGTGTAAAAATATTGCTCGGGCATGTAGGAATGAAATCAGGAGGGCCAAATCGCACCTGGAGCTGCAGCTAGCAAGAGATGTCAAGAGTAACAAGAAGGGTTTCTTCAGGTATGTTGGCAACAAGAAGAAAGCCAAGGAAAGTGTGGGCCCCTTACTGAATGAGGGAGGCAACCTAGTGACAGAGGATGTGGAAAAAGCTAATGTGCTCAATGCTTTTTTTGCCTCTGTCTTCACTAACAAGGACAGCTCCCAGACTGCTGCGCTGGGCATCGCAACATGGGGAGTAGATGGCCAGCCCTCTGTGGAGAAAGAGGTGGTTAGGGACTATTTAGAAAAGCTGGACGTGCACAAGTCCATGGGGCCGGACGAGTTGCATCCGAGAGTGCTAAAGGAATTGGCGGATTGCAGAGCCATTGGCCATTATCTTTGAAAACTCGTGGTGAACGGGGGAAGTCCCAGATGACTGGAAAAAGGCTAATGTAGTGCCAATCTTTAAAAAAGGGAAGAAGGAGGATCCTGGGAACTACAGGCCAGTCAGCCTCACCTCAGTCCCCGGAAAAATCATGGAGCAGGTCCTCAAGGAATCAATCCTGAAGCACTTACACGAGAGTAAAGAGATCAGGAACAGTCAGCATGGATTCACCAAGGGAAGGTCATGCCTGACTAATCTAATCGCCTTCTATGATGAGATTACTGATTCTGTGGATGAAGGGAAAGCAGTGGATGTATTGTTTCTTGACTTTAGCAAAGCTTTTGACACGGTCTCCCACAGTATTCTTGTCAGCAAGTTAAAGAAGTATGGGCTGGATGAATGTACTATAAGGTGGGTAGAAAGTTGGCTAGATTGTCGGGCTCAACGGGTAGTGATCAATGGCTCCATGTCTAGTTGGCAGCCGGTGTCAAGTGGAGTGCCCCAGGGGTCGGTCCTGGGGCCGGTTTTGTTCAATATCTTCATAAATGATCTGGAGGATGGTGTGGATTGCACCCTCAGCAAATTTGCGGATGATACTAAACTGGGAGGAGTGGTAGATACGTTGGAGGGCAGAGATAGGATACAGAGGGACCTAGACAAATTGGAGGATTGGGCCAAAAGAAACCTGATGAGGTTCAATAAGGATAAGTGCAGGGTCCTGCACTTAGGACGGAAGAACCCAATGCACTGCTACAGACTAGGGACGGAATGGCTAGGCAGCAGTTCTGCGGAAAAGGACCTAGGGGTTACAGTGGACGAGAAGCTGGATATGAGTCAGCAGTGTGCCCTTGTTGCCAAGAAGGCCAATGGCATTTTGGGATGTATAAGTAGGGGCATAGCGAGCAGATCGAGGGACGTGATCGTTCCCCTCTATTCGACATTGGTGAGGCCTCATCTGGAGTACTGTGTCCAGTTTTGGGCCCCACACTACAAGAAGGATGTGGATAAATTGGAGAGAGTCCAGCGAAGGGCAACAAAAATGATTAGGGGTCTGGAACACATGACTTATGAGGAGAGGCTGAGGGAACTGGGATTGTTTAGTCTGCAGAAGAGAAGAATGAGGGGGGATTTGATAGCTGCTTTCAACTACCTGAGAGGTGGTTCCAAAGAGGATGGTTCTAGACTATTCTCAGTGGTAGAAGAGGACAGGACAAGGAGTCATGGTCTCAAGTTGCAGTGGGGGAGGTTTAGGTTGGATATTAGGAAAAACTTTTTCACTAGGAGGGTGGTGAAACACTGGAATGCGTTACCTAGGGAGGTGGTAGAATCTCCTTCCTTAGAAGTTTTTAAGGTCAGGCTTGACAAAGCCCTGGCTGGGATGATTTAATTGGGGATTGGTCCTGCTTTGAGCAGGGGGTTGGACTAGATGACCTCCTGAGGTCTCTTCCAACCCTGATATTCTATGATTCTATGATTTATTAACTGTTAGACTGTATTAAGCTTCCTGTCCCTATTATCATTTATAGTAAATACTCTTTCAGGTATTTTTCCTTGTAATCTCGTATTTGGCTCCCTCTCTGCTAAGCAGCAGAACTCCACTTCCCCTTGTCACCAAGTTTACTTTTATGTGATTATAAAACTTGTTTAGTTCTTATTTACACACTTTGCTAATGATACTTCCTGTATGTGCTATATAATTTCTCCTTATGGCCTCATGTTGTGTGCTATTCTTTTTCAGGACTTCACAAATTGTCTAAGGCAAACATAATTGTTCAATTACTTCTGTTCCCATTTTACTGATAGGGATTGTTTTCTGCTGTGGCTTTAATATTATGTCCTTCAGAAGCTTCCATTTACTATACTTTTCTTAAGTTTTTCATCCATGAGACCTACTCCCAAAAAACCCCTCATTTCTTGAACCATGCCTCTTTTGAATTCCACCATCCTTGAATTATAGTGTCCGGAAGGTTTCCCCTTAGACGCATAAGTATTTGGCAGTTTTCTCTTCATGACCAGGCTTTTGGAAGGTTTCCTTGAACCTGATTCAATGGCTGGCTGTTGATGACCTCTCTGGGGTTAATTCTGGACCTTTATTGGGCTAACAGCTTCTTCACTCACTCCCTAATTAGGATCTCACAACAAACTGCCTACCTATGTCTTTCATTTACTTTGTGATACAGGTACTTTCTTTAAAAAAAAGTGGTTAATGACTTTTTCCAAGATAATGAAACACACTGGTTTCATTTAAGAATTATTTCCTTGAGCCTTATATCTAATTATACAGGTGTACAAAGTAAACTATGTCTGCCATATGTAAATGTGAGTAGTTCCTAGTTTCACCGCTCATTTTAATAACACAACTCGATTCTAAGTGCTTTTCCTGAACTCTCATTTTTTAAAAACTCATACCCTGGACCATTTGGCCTACCTGCCCCCCTCCACACATACATAGGTACACAATATGCCCCACCTCTGTCACTACATCTGGATTTTCTCTCTCTGCTCTTTGTATTTCCTGTCTCTTCCCTTTGTACATTATAATTCCTGGTACTTGATCAGCCCACTAGTTGTGCACGCAAAACTCCCACTGATCTCCAGGGGTATTATATCCAGGCAATTGATGAGACAATTAGGTCCTTTAAATTCTCCAGAGAAATAATCTGTTTAGATCATCTTGTCTCCTTAGTCCTGTGATCTGCTTCATAATAATTACCACTATGACATAGTTCTAAGGCCCCAGTTTTCCAGCAAGCTCACTTGCAGAAGCTTATCCATATTGGCCTCAAAATCTGGACTTATCTGCCATACCAAAGAGCATCTCTTTATATATTCAGAGGTTCCATTGTCTCTTGTGTTGCAGAGTGCGCATTACTGGTGAACGATGTAGTCTAAAGAAATCATGTTGAAGAATGAAATGTGTCTGTACTCTGAAAAGTGACTATGGTAACAATGGCAGATCTCTTCCCTGTGTATCCAGAGTCATATCTTCTGATTTTAGGCCCTGAAAATAATTTCTAACTGCATTTTACTAATGTTGGTTCGGTCCACCCAACACAGACAAAGAGGGTACTGCATTCCATCCCTCTTCCTACATCGTCTATGCAAATTTCTGCACAAATGTTTGTACCTTCATCCAATCGCAGAATGGAAGCTATACCATGTGACTTTTCTAACCAGTTACAACTAAGCAATGCAACTCAAATTTAGAATACTTGTGATCAAGCCATATAATTTGTTTATTTATTTGAAAAGACTTTCACCAAAACATTTGAAGAACAAATAAACCCCAGAAATGGCAACCTGCTTGTGGATTTTCCGCAGGAAGAAACTCAGGCTAACTGTGCTAAGTAATTGTTTGCTACCAGTTATTTGCTCAGTCGTGAGTTCCAAAGTATCCTCTTTTTGCAACTTGCATTGGGCCCGTACCCAGCCTATTCCTCTCTTGCATCCACTGGTGTTCGTGCCCCTTTCCTATCTTTCACTGCTAGGAAGTGACTATGATCTGAATGCATTTTTCAGGATAATTTCAGCTACTGCTTGTTTTGTTAAGATACCTCTATAGCTCTGGTGCCAGGTATACAAATCAGGTTAAAGTTTCTGAAGGACTATGACAGCATTTTGAATCATTTAGCCTGAGGTAAGAAAAGGACTAAACCACTCATTGTTATTTCCTTAAAATTACCTATATAATTGTTTTTAAAATACAAAACAATGAAGCAGAAAGCAGCCATTTTGGTGCATTGTATCAAGACAGAAAGATGAGAGGTGTACTCAGAGGTATGGGGAACAGCAGGAAATTTCCAGTTCTTTTTCAGTAAGGTCTATATATTCAGGTTTTGCTTTTGTATCCACAGAGTGCCAGGTTTCCAAATGCTCAGCACCACAGTTGGGGTCAGATTTTCAAAGAGCTCAGCTCCCATTTAGGCACCCACGTAAGACTTTCAGAAGTGCTCAGCACCCAGCAGTTCCTGTGGGGACACTTAGGTCTAGCTGTTCAAAAACAAGCTCAGCATGTCAGTGAGCTCTTTTGACAAGGTGGCCACTTATTTTGGTGCTTAAATGGAAGCTACGTTCTTTTGAAATACCCTGACAGTGGGTGATGTCTACAGCTCTCGTCTTTACTGGTGGGGCAGGTCCCAACCTCAGCTTCTTGGGGAGCTGATGTTTCATGTTGTCATTATTCATTATTTGCATTATGGTAGCACCTAGGAGCCCCTGTCATGGATCAGGGCTCCACTGTGTTAGGTGCTGTACAAACATGCGGCAAAAACATGTTCACTGGCCTCAAAGTGCTTATCTGGCATGGCCTTGGGCAAGTCATTTCTTTTCTGTGTCTCATTTGCGCTGACTGTGACATGGGAATGAGAACAAATGATACTATTACTTACTGCCCTAACAGAGACGTGGTGAAGATTTTTTTAGTGAATTTTTGGCCACAGATTTGAACACAGAAATGGCTGTACAATTGCAAAGCCCTGGAATGATTTTCACAGCCTCCCCTGACCGAGGAAGATAGGCAGGGACTGTGGCTGCTGTGATCATTTGCAGGAGAAAGATGATACATATTGCCATGAACACTCAGAAAAAAAATTCTGCCAAAACCTGGTCTCGTTATCAGAAATAGGAGGAAAATCATAAAATATTAGGAAATCCCCAAGTTAAGTCTCCGACAGCAATGTTAACAGGATCACATTACATTGTGCAGTATTTCCATTCCTGTGCTTTTGGTTAAGTGCATAACTTAATATATATATTACTGTTTATTAGGTACAAACTTACGTTTTTAAAAACAGCCTCCAATATTACAGGTGTAATGTTGCACTCTCAGTTAACTACAGGCTGAATTAAGTGCGCTCATATTTGCATCCATAAAGAAACCTAATGACCTGGATGCACCCGGAATACAAATAGTTCAGTATGTAACTGAGTGAAATCGTAGGCCCAATTAATTGCAATATTTAAGGATGGGCACCAAATTGTGGCAGCAGTGTTGGAGCTGGGTTCAGGCATGGCTAATAATCAGGACCAAAATGTACACCATAAAATATAAAAGATGTGAACCATGGCCAAATGGTGGCACAGTATGTGATAGCAGAGATTTTGGTGTTTGCCTTGCCCTGAATTTACATTTTTGAGCCAGATCCACAGCTGATATAACACAGCATATTTCCATTTAAGTCACTGGAGCCATGCTTATTTAGACCAGATAAGGCTCTAGCCCAGCATTCCCTTTTCTGGATAAAGTAGTTGTTATTAATTCAAACAATACATGAATTGCCAACACGAAATCCAGTCCATTAAGTGGAATGAGCATATGGATTGTCGACAAACACACAGATCACTATTGTCACGGCAAAGAATGTCCTAACAGTGTGGTCTCCTAAACTGCGGAAAAATCTCCTTAAGGAAGTGGTGCAAGCCTCATATCACAAATCATTTAAAATTAAAATGGACAAAGCATTCAAAATTATCCTGGAGGGAACAGTCCTTATGGGCCTTATCAGAAAGTAGATGATTTCTGTGACTTTCTTGTTGACTATATGCAGGTTAATTTGTGTTGACCAACTCATCATTGGAAGGTTCTGTTTAAGTCAAAGAGCCAGATTTTGATCTCAGCAACACTGTCATGAAACTGCCTTGAAGCCAATTCCATTGAATCCAATGAAGTTACTGCAGATTTACAGCTAGGCTTTGGAATTCAGAAACTGCCCCATGGTATCTTGAGCATTCTGGATTGCCAATTCAGTTACCTTCTAGATTGGTATAAACCATTCCATTCTAATCTTTTCCATAGCTGCAATGGTAGAATTAACCTCTTTTTCTCACTTATTAGCTGTTGCATACATGTATTGTACCATACCAAATTGATACCTTTCATGTATAACCTGATGTTAGTTAGATGCTTGCGAGTCGTTCAATCTGCAGGTTAGGCTATTTTCATAGATAGCATTTCTACCATAATGAAACATATTTTTTTTCCACAGCTGCCTAATTTGTTCTGGATGCTCTTTAAATATTGCTGGCCCCGAGAGTTAGTTTGCTGCAGGCAGCACTGTCTGTGTACTAAACGATGTGAGACACCATGCAGGACTGTGGACCATTGTCTTCTGTGAGTACCTTTTTCCTCCAGTTTACTATTGCTTTCCATAGGTTACTGCTGTCACTTTGTGCCTTTGTCAGTAGTTTCTTGTAATATTGACAGCTGCTCCTACAGTCCTTGCCTTTGAACTGGCTGTGAAGGGGAGAAGATGTATCATATTCAAATTCTGATGATGCAGCAAACTGCAAATTCCCCATTGGCAAAATGAAGTCCATTTCTGGTGATTACAGAATTCCAGAATGGCCAAAGTTGGCATTGCAATATTATAGGAGAGCAGATGCTGGTATTGCTTATAAAGGTTCCATTTCCACAGTGGTAAAGGTCATCAGCCATAGCAAAGCACTAGTGATTGCCCACGGTAGACAAACATGTGCCTCTCTACTCCAAGAAATGCTTGTTATTTCATATGTCCTGAGTAGTATATCAGTTGTCTGCAAAAGAATTCCATGGCAGATAAAGCATTCACTTCTGAAATCCCTGAAATTTCTCTCAATGTTTGACATATACAGTGGACTTCAGTCTATACATATCAAATTAATTGTAGTTGCTTACATCAAGGGATGAATTTAGTCCTATATGCATTGCACAGTACATGCAAGTGACACTGTATTAGTGTTATTCATGAACTTTACATTTAAAACCTAAATGGAGGCCTTACTGTTTGTAAGATACTGATGCTCTGGAAGAAACAACTAACCATCTGAGAATCTATTTTGCATTATGTGTCCAGCGTATCTTGAATTTTCTGTTTCCAGTTAGGATTAATTTTTGCATTGTTATCAGAAGTTTTGTGAATAAAGTGAATTGTTTGTGATCTGTGTTCAGATGAATATAATCGTGCATCACAACCAAAATGTATAGGCAATGACAATAACAACAATAACAGTCTGAGGATATGTGTGTTGACTTCTGTAACGAGAAATCAGGCAGGAGAGGATGGAGAAGGTTCTAGGCAGAAGTTCCACAGTAAATAATAAGGTTCCTTGTTCAGTGTTGGAAGAAAGATACTTTTTATGTGATTCTTTACTATTGTCAGATAGTCAGAGAGAATCTATATTTAGGCCAGAGATGGTCTTTATTATATGTTTGTAAAGTGCTTAGCACACTTTTATGTGGGTGCTATATAAATTATAATTATTAACAATAATAAAACCTTGCTTCCTTAGAGAAGATATTTCAGAGGCAAGTGTTACTGAACTGTCTGTTTTGATGCTGCAAATTGCTCTGGAAAAATTAAGAGCCCCTAAATCTTACTGTTGACATGAACCTTTTCAGAGTTTCAGTAAAGTTCAGTATGGCAGATTGTCCCTCTCCCAATCATGCTGCGGGAGGCATTCCTCCTTCCTTTTATTCCTGCCACATCAGGGAGTTTTACCAGAATGAAGGAAAGGGGGTCAAACAATTGGGGTTTCTGCAGTTCACTGGAGTAATCTGGTAGCACACTTCTTGGGCAGAGCAGTGGAACCCTCTGAAGAATCTAAGTCAACGGAATGGGTGAGAGAGCTGCCCTAGCTGATGGTATCAGGGTATGTCATCACTGCACAGTAAGCCCAGACTTGGCTAGCCATGATGGAACGTCCCCACTGCTAAACTATACCTATGCCAGAGCAGTAGAGAGCAAGAAAATACAGCCCAGATGGAATTGTGGGAAGGCTCTGGAGGACTATCAGCACTTGGTCTTCATTAGCAGGCATCCTCACTGCAAAGTAGGCACATTTGCAGTCCGGGCTGAGACAAAACCTGGGTTCAAGCATAGACACTAGCCCAGGTTAAAGCATCCTCAACCCCGGGTTAACGTTTTTTCTGCGTGTCCAACAGGGGAGTTAGAGGCAACACCGGGGTGAGAGCCCAGGCTATATATCTCTGCAGTAAAGCTATGCCTAATGAATGGCAAAGTGGGAATGACTGGCCATCCCTCAAAGACAGCAGGCACTGGAGTTCAGTGCCTCCTGGAGAAGAGAGCTGTGGCTGTGTGTGGGAGATGGAAGGTCAAATGCGCTGGTAGTGAGCCTCAAGTGTCTGGATGATTCAGATAAGCACTAGACATTTAGACGGCTATCCAAACTCAAAATCTGAATGGCTTGTGGTTGGCCCTGTGAGCTGGCAAACCAGGTGCCAGCTTATGCCAAGGTCCCCAGGCCTCTCTTGACAAACACATAGCTGGAATCAGTCTGGTTAGCCTGAGTGTTAGCCTTGGTAAAATAGGTATTAGAGTTATAAAAATGTGCTTAATGTTTAGGCTGTATTGAATGCTTGTGAGTTGCTGCCTGCATTAATCTCACTTATAACGTCTGTATCCCATATTAGAAGGTAATATTTGAGCATTTGCATTGTAAGTGTCTGTAACCAGACAGGAGGGAAGCAGTAACTAGGAAAGCAGGTATTATGTCCTGCCCGACAAAGAAGGCCCATCAACACTAGGTGAACTATTGTGGAACATCAGAGAACAAAAGACTTTATTGATTGTTCTCCCCCTCACACTCTCATGAAGAGAGGATGTGCAAGTGAATTTCTTCCATCAGCTGAGTTTGCAACACAAAGCAGAAAGGGGAAAGAATAAAAATCTCTAACCAGAAGGAACTGTCTCTTTGCTGCTTAGACTCTCCGGGGGCAAGAAGTCTAGACATAAACAAGTGATCCCCAGCTGCTTAGCCCTATGGGGCATATAGCGCTTGCTTATTATAGAAATTTCTATTACCTTTTGAAACTTAAGACTGCAACTCATGTGTGGGTGCGTACGGTTACCTGCTTTAACCTTGTAAATAACTATTTCCTTTTCTGAGTTAATAAATCTTTAGATAGTTTATTATAGGGTTGGTTACAAGTGTTGTGTCTGATGTAAGATCTAAGGAGCAATTGACCTGGGGTAAGTGCCTAGTCCTTTGGGACTGGGAGTAACTGGAATATTGTTGTGATGTTTGGTGTAAGGGATCATCTATCACAAAGGTAGGCTTACCTGGGTGGCAAGATAGATTAGAGTATCCCAGGGGACTGCCTGTGACTCCGCGGTTAGGCTGTGGAGTTTATATTCAATAAATGGTTGGTGAAAACTAATTATAGAACTCACAACCAATTTGGGGTTTGTGCCCTGCTTCTCAACAGTCTGTCCTGAGGTTAAAAGAAAAGGAGTACTTGTGGCACCTTAGAAACTAACAAATTTATTTGAGCATGGGTCTCATAACTAGTTAGCATGCCATGCTCTAATAAATTTGTTAGTCTCTAAGATGCCACAAGTACTCCTTTTCTTTTTGCGGATACAGACTAACACGGCTGCTACTCTGAAACCTGTCCTGAGGTTGGTACTCTTGCTCTTGATTCAACCCAGACTGCTCGACAGGCCCATCGCTATGTCATTTTGCGGTACTGCTGCTCTAAGAGATCTTATTGTGGGTATTCCCAGCACCATCTGCCACCTTTTTTATGTCTAGAAATGGTTTTGCAGAAGAGGAATTTGGATACAGTTGACACAAATCCCTGAAAACATTTGTCTGTTTGTCTTAGACTCTAATTAGTGTGGGCTCGGTCAAAACTGTTCTGAACTTTCATTTATTTATTTTTACTCATTTCTGTAGTGCCTATCACCTTCTCAGCAATGTGCTTCAATTACAGGAAATTAAAACACAAAACACAAGCAATTAATCAAATGCTAAACCAAATAAATGCATCTTGCATAGTGCCCTGAATGTCACTGGGATCCTGCTTTCCTGGGCAGCAGAGTTTTTCTTTTTAAAGAAATACTGTCTGTTTGTTGTTTCAAGTTTCACATCTCCTTTGGAAGCTTAAACCTGAAATCACTTTCTTTCTCCATTGATATGTCCTGTTTATTTTCCTGCTAGCAACTGTGAAAATGCAGGGCATTTAATTATATCCTGGGTTCAATCCACGGTTTTCATACTGCAGCTTGGTGATTGCAGTATGTGTAGCTACGTAACTGGTATGAACTTAATTGTACCATTTAGGCACAGTTCTGAGTTAGTAGTGGGGTGGAGCCACATTGCCCCAGGCTCTCCTTGAGCTTTCAGATGCACAAGTGAAGTGTGCAGGCTACACCATCCTTAAAGGTAGTTAGTTCATCCCGCTCCCCAGATGCACCTGACCTGTATGTGGGGTGAGGGATAATCCTGTGTCAACCCTACCCCCCCTTTGGAGTGAATTGTATCCTGATGGGCGATTCCCCCAAGAGATCAGTCATAGACTGCAGCAGTAGAACCAGGGGATAAGATCAAATTCCTAGAAGCATGAAAAGGAGAATTAACATTCACAGAAGGCTCCAGTATGGAGCCCAGAAAAATGAAAACAGGACTGTTTATAAAAGACCAAGTTTGGCCCTAACTTAGTATCAGAATTAGTAAAAAAAACCAGAAACACAATTTTGCCAAAAGTTTCAAAATTTTGAAAAATGTTTCCATTTCCTGGGGTCCAAAATGGACACATTTTCTGGTGTTAGTGAAACATCTGGTGGCATCTTTTACCAGCATTTGAACGGAAATGTTTTTGCCATTTTTATCAGCATCGTTATTGAAGATTTTCTGGTTTTGAAAAATAGTATTTTCTTACTGAAGACTGGGAAGCAATTTTTTTGGTAAGCACATTGTTTGATAATGATTTTGATGACATGCTGATAAAAATAGGTCACAGAAAATATCATGGAAATGGCAAATTTCAAGAATGGTGATAATTTTTTAAGAAAAAAGGCCATACTTAGAAGAAGAGTACTTGTGGCACCTTAGAGACTAACCAATTTATTTGAGCATAAGCTTTCCTGAGCTATAGCTCATGTAGCTCACGAAAGCTTATGCTCAAATAAATTGGTTAGTCTCTAAGGTGCCACAAGTACTCCTTTTCTTTTTGCGAATACAGACTAACACGGCTGCTACTCTGAAACTTAGAAGAAGGAAATTTTTCATGTGAAAAATTTCAACCAGCTCTATTCAATAAGTCCCACCAGCCACTTCTCTCATGATAGTCAGGACAGCATGGTTCCGTCACCATCTGTCCGATCCATCAAAATAATAGGCTCTGTGCACATCATGCTCCCTTACTCACCAGCCATGATCTTCGTTCTGAGAAGGCTCTAGCCCAGCCTTTCCAAACTGCCCTCTGAAATATTGCATCTGCCCAGAAACCTTGCCTTGGCCCACTGGAGACTGCTGGAAATGGAGGGTGGACAATCAAGGCTCAATACTGAATCCTGAGACTCACTAGGTACTCCTAATTTCCCATGATCCTTCTTGACCCCCTGCCTTCCTTCCTTTGCCACATCCCATCCAGTCCTTAGCTCTGCCCAGTGTCCCTTCCTGCTCCCAGTTAGGGTGACCAGACAGCAAATGTGAAAAATTGGGACGGGGGGCTGGGATAATAGGAGCCTATATAAAAAAAAAGACCCCAAAATTGGGACTGTCCCTATAAAACTGGGACATCTGATCACCCTACTCACAGTGCACCCTTCTGGACCCCAAGCTCTCCTCCAAGTCCAGATTGCCTCTTGCTTTCTATCCAGCCTATGGCAATAATGAATAACACCACCACTCTTTATTAGAGAATCTTTCGTCCACGGATCTCAAAGTCCTTTATAGACACTAAAAACTGAGGCCCAGTGAGGGTTCAGGCACTTGTCCAAAGTCACACAGCAATGACAGAGCTAAGAATAAAACTCAGCAGCTCTGACTCCCAGCCCTAACCCCTAGACCATGCTCACTCTCCAGCCCAAGTTTCACTCTCCTGTTATGAAGACATCAGTCTGTGGTGAGACTAAACATTAATGAACGTTCACACTGCTGTTGGATACACAGCACATTTGTGTGAGCCTGAGAATGGGGTGTGCTTTGGATTTTACTGGGCTGCGCAGGACTCAAGGGACGTGGCTTTTTAGTTTGTTTTACAAGGAAACTGTTTGGAATTTTTTTTATGTAAAAAAAGAAATCTCTAGGAAACAAGCAATAAGGCATACCTAAGATAGCAGAAACTATCTTTAAAAGCTAAGTCATGTTGGGGCCTTTTCACCTTGACAATGTCCCTTTAAGCTTTTTGCTATCAAAAGTTATCCAGCATATGGCACGGCTGACAGGCAGAGTCTCATCTCTTTCCTATTCAATTAGAGGTCTGCTTACCCCAGCTCTCTGGAACAGTTTTATCAAATTGTGATCTGTGATAGATTCTTTGGAGGATTTTTTCTTCTAAATGCTAAAATATCCTCTGCAATAACATCCATGTTGCTGAGGCTCCCCTTCTAGTTCATGCTGATGTTATTTGTATTCTTCTGGGGCTGGCCAACTGAATGAACATCTACTTACATCTGCCAAAGAGTTTCCTAACAGTAGTTGGTTTCCTCATAAGCCATCTTTGCTAGCTAAAACTGAAATGACTTTTGCTATGATCAGTCTTGGTAAAATGTCTTCAGTACTAGTAATGGATAATACATGTGTTTGAGAGCTTCACTGAATGTAATGGATCTATGCAGATGCAGAATTTTTCAGGTTAGAATCACCAAACTGCAAGATTGTCAGTTCATTTTTCCAGTTCCCTGTTGATCCACTATATGTATAGACTCACACACCATCTTGAGTTGTGATCTTACAAACTAAACTTCAGTGGGCGTGGACATTATTTGGATGAAAACCTTCCCAAGAAAATGTAGCTATTACAGGAAGTGGGATTAAGAATTCATTAGGTGGTACTCTTGTCTCTGAGTCACTACCAAACCAACATACGAGGTAGTTTTGACACAACTATGCTGTTAAAGGTGCCATCTTGTAGATTAAATGTAAAATTGAGGCCCTGATCACCTGTGGCCATTAAGTAACCCACACCATTATGGTAAGGGTGTTTGTTAACCCCAGCATCCTAACCAAATTCCATTTAGAATAATTATTCTGTAGTTTCAAAAGAAATTACATTCTTCTTCACGACTTGTCATAAATGGTTGGTTAGCATTGCAGTATGCTGTTAAAGAGGTGTGGTGTTCCACCCCAGAAATGACTGATATGGTTCAAGTTGTAATCTTCAGGCTGAAAGGTATGTTAAAAATATAAGATATTCGTTATTTTCATTATCTGACCAGAATAAAATAATATTTGTCAGAAGAGTAACCTGTGTGTTTTTTTTCAGCCAACTGCTGAATAAATTATACACTAACATTTTTTTGCATTCTCCAAGCAGTTCATCGAGAGGCATTTATAGGACATTAATTACTGAAAATACAAAGTAGTAGTTTGCGGTGGAGTGTGCCTGTTTATAAAACAAGTAAATTTCTTGACGAAAAGGGCAGAGCTGGGCTAAATATAGAACTTCACTTGAAGTGATTTCTGAGCTACATGTCACGGAAATGTCTGAGGCCATCATTAGAGTCACTCTGAATCTACAATCAAAATGAGTACGTTGACTGTCTGGGTAATTCTTGGAGATAGTTGTTGAAAGCACTTTTCCCCTTTGCCTTTGGTAACTACACACTTGGTTAGTGATGCTGCAGATTATTTCATCTGAAGATGTCATAGCAAAACGTTCACTACTGTATACAGTACAGGCTGTCTCTGCTTTTCTTTGCAAAATCAATCCATTAGTCAATCAATTGCTTTCTTCGATATATATATATATGCAGATCCTTGTCTATAGCTTTTTGTTTGTTTTGCTATAAAATGCAATTTGGGGTATGGTGGATCTTTAAAAGGACAATGTGAAGTACACTGGGTGCAGACTCAGTATTGACCATCTTGAGAACCTGCAGTAATCATGCTATCTATACCACTGTCTCTGTGGAGTAGCAAATGTTGGCACTTTAATGGCTTTCATTCTTGTTCAGCTTCAGAATATGACCTACCTTAGCTTTGTTAAAATGTTTTGGGGGCTATTCTCTGATCTTTAGATATCTACATTCTTACTCTTTAATAAAACTAATATCCATTATTGTGTCACAAAAATTTTTAAAAGTCCACAAAATAGCCATTTGCTAAATGACCTCGTGCACGATGTTAGGTTTGTTCTGTTGTCATCTATCCTGAAGAGAAAGAACAATTTCACAAATCCTATACCGGCTACTGCACTGAAATCAGTATGAAAACAATCAGGTGCCAGTTAATAAAACAAAGAATTCACAAAAGATTTGTACTTCATAAAAAACAGAACAGGGGAGCTGACAAAGTCTGAAGAGAAAAGGACATAGGTGTCAATTCTGTGCTTGGGTATATGGGTGTAATGCCCATTGACCTGAGCCCAGATGCCTTAGCAAACTGCTATATTTAAAAGCTTCTGAGAAAGTATGACTCAGAATGGAGACTAGAAAAGAATCAAAAATTCAAAGAAAAGTGTTTCAAAGAAAAGTATCTCTTCAACTGCTTGGGACTGATTCATTTTAGTATTTGTGTCCTGGACTTAACCGCTGCTGCACCATATCTGAATGGTTTAACTAAGTCCTAGTTCTTGTTGATGCCGCATATGGGAACAGCATCCATTATCTTTCATTCCCAGGGCTATATAATGTCTAATAAGCTCTGCAGCAAGAATGCCAGATTTGTGCGGCACAGCCGGCTGGTGTAGCCTTGTTGTCTATTAAGCTATGTTTTTACTTTCATTAATGACAGGGAGAACTGAATGTCTAACTTTCACAAATAATGTTTCTTGCAGATCTGAAGTATTTTTCCAGAGCATTTGTGTTGTTGGCAGTGTCTATCCTAGTGGGAAATGAAAACCCTTTAGAAAGCAGTGCTTACTACTCACAGGGTGAAAAGTCCTACCTTACCTGGGTTACTCCCATATAGGAAAGTAGGATGTCCATGAAACTGTGCTCATGGAATTCCCACTTGAACACTCATGGAGATTTGGGGGTGGGGTGTTGGGGGGACACACACCAGGATTGTGCCCAGAAGAACAGGAAATGGATTTGGCTCTGAAAACTAAGGATCTCTATCAAGATTCATGCATGGTTTAGGAAATGAGCAGGAAAGATTGTGCACCCACACCACATCCTGGCCTATCCTTGAGCTTGATTTGCCACTCCATCTGAGCCAAACTCAAAGCGAGTGGAGAGTGAAGGCCGTGGGCATCAGGTTGTAGATCCAAGATTCAGAGCTGTCAGGTCCTGACACAGGAGTGGCCCTAAGCTAAACCAGGAGAGAATAGGTTGTAGTAGAGCTCCAGTCAACCTCCCTTGCCTGTCTGTGCCCTGCCTCCTCCCTGTGAAAGGGAGGGTCTGGAGCAGGAAGCAGTGGAAAGACCTTCCTGAGATTTTCAGCAGCAGAGAATTCCTTACCCTGGGGTACTCTTCACTGGCTATCTCCAGAGGCCTGGCCTCGATGGCAGTGCGGCTGCTATGAATACCCCAGCAGCCACTACTCCTCAGAACCCCTCTGAGGGAAGGGTTCACACTGCAGTGGGGGAAATTCAGCATAAAGTAACACTGACACGATCTATAGTAATTCATGAAGGGAAACCCTATGGGCCTGAAGAAGGGAGACTGCTATGGAAAATGGATGTGCCTCATCCCCATCCCAAGTCATGAAGTTTGATAACATAGAGCCCCCATGAAGGGACTTCCATGGGGAAAAAGACTAGTATGTAATAGAGCCAGCACACCCTTTTTCTGCATTACCCCCCCCCAACCCGGCTGGATCTGTTATAGTTCGCCCCCCTGCCCCCAAGGTACTATGCTAACACAAAGCATTATGGTCCCAAATACACATATAGATCATATTACACATCACCTCTGAATTTGGTTCTATGTTTGATTCTATTCTATAAAGCGGCTATGGGAAAATATTGGTTAGTGACCAATATTAGGGTTTTTTTTAAAATAGAAAACTGATATGACCTATGGGCAAAATTTTCAAACTCTAGTGTCTCAGATTAAGCACTGTGACGGGGCAAGGCCAGATGGCTATGGAAAAGTAGTGGGAGATAGATATATTAGCTCCAGGCTAAACAAATTCCAGGTTAAGTGAAATGGAAGCTGCTCCAGGTCAATTAAGACACCTGGGGCCAATTAAGAACTTCCAGAAGGCAGGGAGAAGGCTAGGTTGATTGGGACACCTGAAGCCAATCAGGGGCTGGCTGAAACTAGTTAAAAGCCTCCCAGTTAGTCAGGTGGGTGTGCATGTCAGGAGCTGTGGAAGGAAGTTGTGCTGTTGGAGAGGCTGAGTAGTACACATCATATCAGGCACAAGGAAGGAGGCCCTGAGGTAAGGGTGAAGTGGAGCTTGAGGAAGTGAGGGCTGCTGTGGGGGAAGTAGCCCAGGGAATTGTACATGTCATGTTTCTAAAAGGTCAGCTACCATAGCTGATACTATTAGGGTCCCTGGGCTGGAGCCTGGAGTAGAGGGTGGGCCTGGGCTCCCCCCTCCCCCACACCTTTGCCACCTGATTAATCACTGAGACTGGGAGACAACAGAGACTGTGCAAGGAAGGATAACTTCTCCTCAGCCCCCTTGCTGGCTTATGATGAAAATGGCTCAGTAGACTGTGACCCTTGTCCCTAGAGAGAGAAGGGTTACGTGGAGGGTCACAGTGAGCCTCTGAGGCTAGTGAAATCCGCCAGGAAATGCGGGACCCACGGAGGCCAGGACAGAGCTTTGTCACAGAACTTAAAATTATTGTTGGGCACCTAAATAAAAGTGATTTTCAGAGGAGTCAAGCACCCACAATTTGCACTTATGCTACTAGGTAATGCAGGTGTTCAACACTTTTGAACATCAAACAGCTTTTATCTAGGTGCTTTAATATGGATTTATGTACCTAACTTTAGGTACCCAATTTTGAAAATATTGGCCTCAATTCCAGCTTCAATGTCAAATTTTGCCCTCAGTTACACCTGTGCAATCATAGAATATCAGGGTTGGAAGGGACCTCAGGAGGTCATCTGGTCCAGCCCCCTGCTCAAAGCAGGACCAATCCCCAACTAAATCATCCCAGCCAAGGCTTTGTCAAGCCTGACCTTAAAAACTTCTAAGGAAGGAGATTCCACCACCTCCCTAGGTAACACATTCCAATATTTCACCACCCTCCTAGTGAAAAAGTTTTTCCTAATATCCAACCTAAACCTCCCCCACTGCAACTTGAGACCATTAGATGTGTGTGGATATAAATTATATGTGTATACACATATGGGGCAGGGTGTGTGTGTGTCTCTGGCTGTACCCCCGAGAGACTCCAGCCCCTGGGCTGGAGAATCCCAGGCTTTAGAGACTGCTCCAGCTGCTAGGCCTGAAGCAGTGCAACTTCGAAGAGTGGGGCAAATGCAGATGAAAGCAAAATTTGCCTTGTGGAACTTTTAGTGCTGGTGAAGCTGCGGAGGAGGAAAGAATCCAGCTTGGCTCTCAGATCCTGGGCTAAGTCTATAGGTTTGGAAGTTAGCAAAACCATTGTTACACTTGTAAATTGAGGACATTTTCTGTGCAGTGCCACCTGGACTCCCCTCCTCCCACATCCTCCCTGGTTGGTGAAGACAGAACTCATCAGACAGAGGAATTTCTGGGCTCCCAGCCTTTGCCACTAATAGCTGGAACAGCAGGAAGATCTGCTAAAGGCAGATCTGTTGCCAGCACTTCTCCAAGTAGGGAAAGGAAGGAGGAGCCCCACCTTCTGGGGGGAATAATATTAAGTAATGCATAATACATGGCTGAATGCAAAAGCATCTCCGTAAAATGTACGCAGTCTTTTAAAATGACTGGATATTTCAAGTTTCAAAGGGGTAGCCGTGTTAGTCTGTATCAGCAAAAACAATGAAGAGGCCTTGTGGCACCTTAGAGATGTTTTAGCCAAACACAAGTTATTAGGCTCAATACAGGGGTAACACAGTGAAAATTAGTGGCCTGTGATATACAGGAGATCAGACTAGAAGTCTAATGGTCCCTTCTAGCATTAAACTCTATGCATCCGTACAGGTTTTTATAGCTATCAGGGATTGCAAAACATTAAAAGTAAACAAAATGTGGGGCCAGATCCTCAGCTCGTTTAAATCAAGATATCAATGAAGTCAAGGGAACTACACCAATTTACACCAGCTGAGGATCTGGCCCAACTATCCAAAAAGGAAAAAAATATGTATGTGCTGTACTGGTGTCTATCCACTGACTTCAGTGGGCTTTGGATTAGGGCCAGAGTTGGCTGTAAGTATGGTTTTTTCCTGAACAACACATAGTTGATATTTGATTAGTAACAAGGGCACCTAAGAGTTTTGTTCCTGCCAGTTGCCTAGTTTGGCACATAGCTGTCTTCCTGTAACTTATTCAGCATGCTGCTTTTGTGTGTGTTTGGGTTTTTTTTTATTTTTTATTTTATTTTATTTTTTTTGCTGCCTAGACAGGAACCCCTGACCATTTCTATGTCACTAGTTTCGCTGGTTCCAGTGACTGAAGCAGATCCAAATAAGAGAGGCAACGTGTCAATTTTGGAGCCTGTTATCAGAGGTCTTGAAATTATGTTGTGATGTGGTGGTGCATCTTCGTGGGTGATGGGCCAGAGAAAAGAGAAGGGGGACAAGAAAAGAATTGTATCAAAGGACTTCCTTTGGGCAAGCCCATGGCTAAACAAGCAAACTTGTGAGGTATGTGTAAATGCATAGGGGAACATCCATTATGCTCCCTCCCTTATTTCCATAAACGTCTTCATTTAAACTTGACCCAGATGGAAAATCTACATGGATATAAATATAGATTAAAATAGAAGACTTAGGGGCTCTCCCCCAGAAAATTTTGAAATATACATAAACAATGAGGAGTCCTTGTGGCACCTTAGAGACTAACAAATTTATTTGGGCATAAACTTTCATGGGCTATAACCCACTTCATCAGATGCATGGAGTGGAAAATACAGTAGGCAGGTATAAATACACAGCACGTGAAAAGATGGGAGTTGCCTTACCTAGTGGGGGGTCAGTGCTAACAAGGCCAATTCAATTAGGGTGGCTGTGGCCCATTCCCAACAGCTGACAAGAAGGGCAGAGGTGAAAGTAAGCCGATACGCCCCGGTACGGCATACCGGCAGAACCGGTGCACCATACTCGGGCAGCCTGGCTTCCCCAGGGGGCAATTTAAAGGGTGTGGGGCTCCCAGCAGTGGCTGGAGCCCCAGGCCCTTTAAATTGCCTCCAGAGCCCTGCTGCTGGAGCTCTGGGGTAGCAGCTGCGGGGCTCCGGTCACTATTTAAAGGGCCCGGGGCTCCCCTGCTTCTACCGCCCGGGCCCTTTAAATAGACGCCAGAGCCCCGCTGCTGCTATTTCAGGGTTCCGGGGGCTATTTAAAGGACCGGGGCAGTAGAAGCAGGGAAGCCACGGGCTCTTTAAATAGCCCCCAGAGCCCTGGGGTAGCAGGGGTTCCAGGGGCTGTTTAAAGGGCCGGGGCTCCAGCTGCCTCTGCTGCCCCGGTCCTTTAAATAGCCCCTAGAGCCCTGGGCTGCTGCTGCTACCCCTGTGGGGGAGAGGAGGAGAAGGAGTAGGGGAACTTACCTTAGAGGGTGCGCTGGGGCTGGCTCTGACCCCCTCAGCCCCGCCCCTTCCAGTGGCCAGAGCTGGCCCCAGCATACCGGTAAATCCCTCTACTTACTTTCACCCCTGAAGAAGGGGTGAATAAAAACAGAGGGAAAATTACTTTTGTAGTGCTAACCACCCTAATTGAATTGGCCTCGTTAGCACTGACCCCCCCACTAGGTAAGGCAACTCCCATCTTTTCACGTGCTGTGTATTTTCTGGGGAAGAGCCCCTAACTCTTCTATTTTAATCTATATTTGTGTCGAAATAGATTTTTCCATCTGGGTCAAGTTTAAATGAAGACTGAGGATCTGGCCTCACATTTTGTTTACTTTTAATATTTTGCATTCCCTGATATCTATAAAAACCTGTAGGGATGCATAGAGTTTAATGCTAGAAGGGACCATTAGTGGCCTGTGATATACAGGAGATCAGACTAGATGTCTAATTTTCACTGTGTTACTCCTATATTGAGCCTAATAACTTGTGTTTGGCTAAAACATATCTTCTAGACAGGCATTCAGTTTTGAAGACTCCAATTGATGGAGAATTTACCACTTCCCTTGGTAGTTTGTTCCAGGGATTCATCACTGACACTTAAAAATGTGTGCCTTATTTCTAATCTGAATGTGTTTGGCTTCAGCTTCCAGCCATTGGTTCTTGTTATACCTTTCTCTTCTACATTAAATAGCTCCTTAGTAGCTGATGTTTTCCCCCAGTGATGATACTTATACACTGTAATCAAGTAACCTCTTAATCTTCTTCCTGATAAGACAAACAGACTGAGCTCTTTAAGTCTGTCACTGTACGGCATTTTCTCCAACCCTCAAATAATTTTTGTGGCTTTTTTCTGCACTGTCTCAAATTTTTCAGCATCCTTTTTAAAATCTGAACACCAGGATTGACTATGGTATTCCAGTCTCAGTCTCCCCAGTGCCATATTCAAAGATAAAATCACCTCCATACTCCTACTCACTACTCCCCTGTCTATACAGCCAGGACTGCATTCGCACTTTTTGCTCCAGTATCATACTGGGAATGCATATTCAGTTTCTTGAAGAAGCCTAAAATCCTTTTCAGAGTCACTGCTTTCAAGGATACAGTCCCCCATTCAGAAGGTCTGGCCTGCATTCCTTGTTCCTAGATGTATAACTTTGCATTTAGTTACATTAAACACATTTTGTTGGAATGGGCCCGCTTACCAAGCGATCCATATCATTCCGTATGACTGCCCTGTCCTCATCATTATTTACTACTCCACCGAACTTTGTGTCATCCGCAAATTTTATCAGCAGTGATTTTATATTTAGCTCCAGATCACTGATAAAAATGTGGAGCAGCATCGGGCCTAGTACCGATCCTTGTGAAACCCCACCAGTAACACCCCTATTCAATAATGATTCGTCATTGATAACTCCTTTTTGAGATCTGTTAGCCAATTCTTAATCCATTGAACATGTGCTTTATTGATATTGTACAGGGCTATTTTTAATCAGAATTTTGTGTGATACTAAGTCAAACATTTTGCAAAAGTTTAAGTATATTACAACTGCACAATTATCTTTATCAACCAAACTTGTAATCTCATCAAAGAATGAAATTTGGCAAGACCTATTGTCCATACAAAACACATTTTGTTATGTCCTACCCTTTAATTCTTTATCAGCTGAATCCAATATCAGGTTTTCCATTATTTTTCCTGAAATTGATGTTGGGCTAACTGGCTTATACCCAGATCATTCCAGTTGCCCTTCTAGAATATTGACACAACATTAGCACTCTTTCAGTCTTCTGGAATTTCCCAGGTATTCTGAGATTATTAAAAATTAATGTCAGGGGGCCAAAGATCTCCTCAGCCAACTCTTTTAGGATTCTTAAGTGCAAACTATCAGAGCCTACTGATTTAAAAATGTTTATCCCTAGTAGATGTTGTCTAACATTCACAGTGGGGTCCTGGTCCATGATGGAGACACCGAGGCACTATAATAATACAAACAAAATAATAATAATAAAATAATAATAATTAATAAGCTCCTCATATGATGTGACTATATCATTCTGCTTCTTTCCAAATACAGAACAGAAATATTTATTAAACACTTCTGCCTTTTCTACACTATTATTAACAATTTTACCATCTCCATCTAATAATCGGCGTACCCCATTGCTAGGATTTCTTTTGTTCTTAATATACTTAAAAACTCCTTCTTATTATCCTTAGTCCTGCCAATCATGGATTTCCCCCTGACGTCTTCAGCTTCTCTGATCAATTTTCTTCATAACTTCTAATGTATATAGTTGGCTATCTATTTTCCCTTTTTCCATTTGTTATATATTGCTTTTTATTTCTAATTACTGCCTTCACTTCACCACAGAACCAGGATGTGCTTTTAGCTACAGTTGTCCTCTTTGCTGGCTGTGGAATCATGGGTTTTTTGGCCATCTATAAATGCTTCTTAAAGAACTCCCAATTTTCATTGACATTTTTCTGTCAAAATTTTTCTTCCCAATCAATTTTGCTCACAATTTTTCTCATCTTTGGAAAATTAGTCCTTTTGAAGCACCAATTATATCTATGGCCTTCTATTTGCCCATATTGAATGCAAACAGACCATGAACACTGGTCCCTAAGCAATCACCAACTTCAGTCCAGTGATTAATTCATGTTTATCCATCAAAATGTGGACTAATATAATAATTCATTTTGTGTGCAATTCCTTTTCAAAAGAAAATCATTATAAATAATTTTTAGAAAATGTAATGATGTTTTACTACTAGCTGCATGAAACAACTAGCATACATCTTCCAAACTGAAGTCCCATGTAACAACACACATTTTCTTTCCATACATTACAGACAGATGTTTAAGGGCTCATCCTGTTCTCTGGTTTAATTCAGTGGTCTGTAACGGACCCCAAACAATACCCCTTCCTGGACTTTGTTATTGAGCAAAATACATTCAAGAACTTGTGGTTCTGAATTGTCAGTAACCCTAAAACAGGTAATGGTGCCTCTAATGTACAATGCCACCCCATGCACATTTCTTTTACACACTTTGCATAAACAGATCAGAACCAGTGATATCGACATTCCAATCATGAAAATCTTCCCACTGAGTAATGTCAATTATAACACATTTCTTGCCATCAGTAAAAATTTCCAATTCTTCTTGTTATCCAGACTTCTAGCATTGCTATATAAGCAACTGAAAAGGTGTCCTCTACATGTTCTTTGTCACATTGGTTCAATTTGTTCATGACATGCTGAGTTTGAGTTTGTACAGTATTTGTTTTCTTAGCTTCCACCCTTTGAATTGCTAGTTTAAGGCACTACTCCAGCTAGTCTCCACCAAGGAGATTAGCCCCGGCACCTGTGAGATGTAGTCATCCTGTTCAAACAGCTTTCCCGCCCACTGAAATGTCACACAATGGTCCACAAAACAAAACCCTTCAGCTTCACAACAGTCATTCAGCCAATGCTTCTCATTAATTGATTGTCTTTACCCATCTCTCGCTCGAGACTGAAAGGATCGCCAACAATATCTTTTGGATTTTCCTTTTCTTCAGCCTCCTTCCAAGGTTCTTGAAGTCTTCTGTGTTGTTCCAGGTGATGCTGAGTCATTGGTTCCAAAATGTATTATCACAGTGGAGATTTGCCAGACAACTACTTGATTCTGTCCAATCTTGCTGGTATATCTTGTATTTTCATTCTGGGGAGACAGTACACCATCTTTCTGTCCTTGTGTTCCTTGCTGAATTCTCTGTCCATTTTTCTTAACATGGAGTCACCAATGATGGTTGAAGAGCCTCTTTTAGAAGCTGCTTGCTTCCTGCTGCAAGGATGCCCATCAGGTATGTCTCCTCTAGTTTTCTGATCTGTTTCTCAGTAGACAGATTCCTCACCAGTTCGACTTGCTGAGTGTAATGACTCGATACTTCTACCCATATTGCATGTTTCTTGCCTCTATTTTCCCCTCTTGATCATAAATCACTAGTCCACTTTTTCAGTTTCTTCTCTCTGGCATTCCCTTATCACTGATCCTTCCCCTTGTGCCATCTGTGGCTGTGGCAACAACTTCTGAATGTGGTTGTTCAAGAACTCTTTATTCTCAGATGCTGCACAGTGTTGAAACTTATGCTTCCCAACCACATATCTTCTCTTCCAGCATGGCCACCCACTTGCACCTCATGTGCCAGAAACATTTCCTGTTTTCTGGCAGAAAGGAAAACACACAAGGCGGATCAGAGCAGTTGTTTTCTCCTCGTCCATATCTTCTACCTGGTGTACAGTCATATCTAAACCAGAAGGCACTACACTCTCTTTCTAAACTCCCTCCAAAATTCCTGTTTGCTGCTCCTGACGGTCTGCTCAGGAGTTTGCCTGGCAACTGATTTATATACTAAGTATTGCTACTCAGTTCTACCCCCTCACTACGAGGGAGGGATTAACTTCCCAGAGACTTCGAACACTAGGTCTGTTCAAAGACCCAAGGGACTCAGCCATATAACCTTCATGAAGAACCAACCAACAAACAGTGGACATCCCAGTCACACCACTCACTAAGTCTCTCTGAGGTAATGAAGTAGCTATCTGTATTACAGGTGGTTGTAGTTGAATAAGGCACTTGTCCATTAAAATGTTTTCAGAAGTTTGTTGTAATGACTTAAGGGTTTTCGCTTTTCCAAGCAGGGTTTTCATAGGTGCCATCTGCCTTCTTGAATGATTTGCCGTCTGACACTTGCCATTATTTTTTCCATGTCTCAAATTTCTTGAAGCTTTGTAATCCATGCTTTATACCTCAGTGGCTTGCAGTAAAGCCAGGCCAGAGTTATACCATTTCCCCCAGCACAATCATTATTTTAAAGCAGAGCAGTTTCCAGGATAAATAACCTGTCGCTTCCCTGCCCCAAAATGAGAAACCAAAGAGTAAAATAAAGCTTAGTGAGAATAAAAATCCAGCAATAACAAGCTGGTTCCTAAGCTTTCAACACAGCTTAAAGTGATCTGAAAGAAGAGCTGGGTTTGTCATTACTTGCTAATGGAATTTCATTAGTTTGTAGCAAAAAGGTTATCTGTATATTGTTCTAATGCCAATAAGCACCAATACACACATACAAATTGAGAATAGTGCATTGCTATTTACAATTGCTGCACCATTTATCTGAATAGTAGAATTCACTACTATTAATTTGTGCTCTTGTTAGCAGCCCCCAATCTAATAAAAAAACCAGATCATAAAAACCCCAAGGGCCTGATTCTCTGCTCAAATATGGTCACCTAGCACTGCTCTGTAAAGCCAACTGTGCCGGTTGGGAGGGGACTTTTAACATCAAGTTATAAACTCTTAAAAAAGGAAAGATAATTGAAACGTTGCTGCAACCATGGACTAAAATAACTCTTAACAAGGTACACTATCTTCTTAATGCAAAAGTGAGTTCCATTCATTGTAGTGCTATATCTGATGAGGACACTTAGCTGTGATAAAGTGGAATAATGGTGGAGCAGAGTGGAATAATAGGATAGTGGTTTACTATCCTAAAGTGAACCACATTGAGTATTAGAGTATTGTTAATGCAAATACATAGGAAATTATGCTGTTTGTTTTGATTTTCTGATTTCTTCTAATGGACACACAGTCTACAATCCAAACTCTCTTAGAGTTTTATTCTATTCCATTTTGTCAAATTATTAGCTGTATTTTCACAGTTGAATATCCAGCAATGACAGAATCATTCACAAACCAAGTCTTTAATGCTTGAAATTTGAAGAACCAACACCCTAATTTTAATAACTATCCTTTAATTTCAATGTAACCTTATTTCCACCATCATTCCCCTTTTAGTTTGTTAATTGATGTCATTTGTACGCAGGAAAAAAAATATAATCCAGAAACATCAGAGGCGCAATACGTTTTGTCTTACCTGTCCTGTGTGTTTTGTTAATGCAGTGCTCATCCTATGGCCCCTGCTATTTAAATCCCTCTATCAGTCACCTTAACTCCCCATCTAGATGCTTCATTGATACATGCACAAGTTTCTGTCAGAATTTCCGAAAGGCTGGACTGTGGATCAACACAGACAGATTCCATCTGTTTCTGTCTGAAGAATACTTTGAATAGTCTGGCTGCTGTTGGTGAGTAGTAGTAGAATCCCACAGGGAAGACGCCCCCTGGTGGATTCAATTAGAGGGCTACCCAATAAATCTTTATATAAATATGCACTTTTTATTTCTGTGCCGGTATTATTGTTTTCTTGAACTCTCTGGACCAGACTGATACCTGGGGAAACAGGTGTTGCTCCAATGGAATTCTTAGAGGCAAATTTAATGCTGCTGTATTTTACACATCAAGCACAAGCTGCTCAGAAATTTCTATAAGTGCGCTGGTGAGCTGCTTCTTATTAGTATCCCTCTTAGTGTTTTCCTGTTACATTCCCCCATTTTTGTCACGTGACTTTGAAAACCTACTGAATGCCAAACTGGTATAAATTATTCTATTTTACTACTTACATCTATTTTCTGACCAGCTTGCACCTCTGTTTACTTTGCTACTGAGTCTGGCTTTTTGTTGAACTGAATTATGGTAACATTCTGACTTCAAATTTGTCTTGGTCTTGTCCAGGCGACCAGGAAATTCATGCAAAAGTAGTCTCCTAGGAGAACTGACCATGGAAAATTCAGCTTAAAGAGCAATAAAAGAATTTACTGCTGTCACATAGAAACCCACAGGAGAATTTACATCTCTCAGAGAATGTCCCCTCTCGAGGAATTTTCATCTTGGGCAAAGGAGAGAGCAATTTTAAACACACTTACTGTGAATCTCCCCACACCTCAACGGACCGGTTAACTCCCTATGGTACAAGTTGTGTCCTCTCTTATTGACTTATGATGATTCTACAACACAGACCATGAAATTCCTGTGAATGTGCAGTGAGCTTTGCAAAACCCTACTGGCTTGGCAAACTCCCTTTAAAGGAGTAACGTGTGGCTTTGCTATAAAAACCTTGAAATTGAACTGTTCCAGGAGCAGACCAGAAACCAGATAGGGGTTCCTAGTTCCCTGCCTTTGCTCTGTGGGGAAAGTAATCTACACTAGCCATATACCTGGCACACATTACATTTCCTGGCATGCAGGCTCAGCTACACTGCTGGCACTTTGGGGACACAGAGTCAACACTCTTCCCAATCTACCCTCCTAGCCACTGGCATGTGCAGAAAAGGAAGTAACAGACAAACAGAGGCTACTCGCTTCCCTTCACTATTACCCGTAATATGGATAGCTACTAGGTAAACTGCGCATGGAGAGTAAGAGGGCTTCGTATGTCCCCTTATTCCCTTGAGAAGGACTGTAGCTAATTACCATCTGGTCAAAAGAATTTAACTTTCCAAATCCTCAAATCCTGCACACTTTTCCTTTATGCTAATTTTTGTTCCAGCAGTCACCTGGTTCAATTCCCTGTGGCTTTCCTCCCACTTTCCCATCTGTAGTGAGGCGGTGTGACTCCCCGCCACCCCAGAGAGGGTCGAGCCCATCCGGGTGCTGGAGTGGGCAGAGCTAGGGAGCTCTGAGCTCGCCCCTCAGAGGGTCAGGCGGCAACATAGAAGTATAAAGGCTCGCCCTCAGAGCTCACTGGGGGCCCAGACGCCTCCAGCCTGGCCCGCGACTGGGAGGCCCCCACGGCCCAAGATGCATGCCAGGACTGGCCCGACTTGTCCTGTGGTCACTACCCAGAGGAGTTGCCAGACCTGCCCTGTGGCCACTACCTGGAGGAACCCATGATGCTGGATGCCCTGGAGAACACCGCCTGGACCCAGGTACCCCAAGAGGGGGAATCAGGAAGTAGCCCAGGGGCAGCCAGCTATAGTCTGGCTGAGGCACTGCCAGAGCCTATGACAGTGTGTTGTGGCCAGGATCCCCACTGACGCAGCAGCGGGTCTTCTACCAGCTGCTAGGGCCCCGGGCTGGGACGCAGTGGAGTGGGAGGGCCTGCGTCTCCCCCTCTTCCAGGTCCTCTAGAGGCCTGGGCCTGCTACTACTGAACTGTTTGCTCAGCCTCTGCCTGAGGGCCTGAGCTACCGACTTGGTTGCTCTGGGCCTATTTCTATATACTGTTTGCTACTGCTCAGCCCCTGCCGGAGGGCCTGAGCACCTGACTATTGTTGCCCCATGCTGACCTAGGGCCCAGGCTTACGGTATTTGTTTCAGTTGCCGCAAGGGCCGCCGAGGGAGACTCCTGCGGCCAGACTAATTTCCCTGAACATTATCTGTGTGTCGTGAGCCGGTGTGGCTCCCCGCTGCCCCGGAGAGGGTCAAGCCCCGGCTAGCTGCTTTACACCATCATCTCAAGAGCAGTATTCGCAGTTGTTCGTTTTCAGTAATTTCCTTTTTTCACTATTCTCACTCATTTTCTATGTGTCTACTGCTTTCCCACATGCCCTTCCTTGGATATTTTATTTTTCTTCCTCTTCATGCATCTGCCACTCCACTCTTGTATGCAACCTCTCTCCCCCACCTCGGAAACGCTTCAACATTAAAATGTGACTCACAGACTGGGATTTGCACTTTTGTACTGGCTGAGATGACCCGACAAAGTCATGATCTCAACTAGAGTAATTTTCTATTGCACGTAGACCTTTATAATTCATAGCTCGCAGAAAAGACTGGCCGTGAACTACCCTAATTTTTAGGAAACACAAAGATAGTTTTGTCAAAATATGACAAAGTCCAGTATATTTGATATACAAAGTTAGAGACCCACATTCTTCTCTTTATTGTGGCTGCTTTATGCTACACTGCTGGAGCAAAGCAGCCCTAGAGCTGGTAGATAGCCACATGATAAACACCCTAATGTCGGGGAATCCTCCAGTGACATAGATCAGCATAGCAGCTCCTAATCCTGTCCCTGTATGCTGGTATAGTGGATGTGACTGGGGAAAAGGGGCCAGGGCCAGGAGATCCCTATAATTTACTGATTCTTGGCTGCCTGATTGGCATCTTGAGGTTACAGCTTGGTGTAACTTAGAGCAGTCTTCTGGGTATTCTAAATTATGCAAGGGGATTGGCCTAACACACATCAGGCCCATGATAAGAGTGCAAAGGCAACCTCCTGAGATGTACTGTGCCCTTCTTTGCTGTAGCTGATGATCTGGGTCAGAGAGTTTAATTTCAATGGGGTGACTTGTGTGCACAAAGTTAGGCATATCTGTAAACTTTTGCAGGTTGGGACTATGGGGAAAAAGAGGTGGCTGCTTATAATATGAGTATAAAATGAAGGATTTCTGAACAAAAAGTAATGCTTGGAAGGGTGTTGCTGTTTATACATCATTCTTAGATTACCAGGCCTTTGTAAAATCCTTTGCGATCTAAGGAGGAAAAGTGCTACACAAGCCCTATATATTAGTTGTATAAAGTATTACTATCGTTGTTAGGACATAGCCATTCTAGTGGGTGGCCACTGCTGCATCCCCAGAATACCAGACATTCTGGTATTTCCAGGAATGGTGTGGGCCCGCTCCCAGCTGCAGGACTCCACCCCTACTGGTGTGACCTCGCAGACTTCATGTGAGTTCACCCTGGTGGGGGCAGAGCTACGTGCTCTTCAAAGTGTTGTCCTCCATCCATAATACTGGACCAAACCATATTGTTTTGTCTCAGTACCGGACAGGGGACAAAATCAGAGGAAAAAGGCCTCTGGCTTGAAACCGGACAAACCTTCTGCCTACGTTTACATGGGAGACTTATACAGGCATGTTTTCCTAAGTTAGTCATTCAGTTATTTCTTTTTTTTACTTGTAGCTTTAATAATTTTAATCTAAGTTCTTTTTCCCTAAGTAGCATGTAAAGTAAGGAAAAGGCCCTTCCATTTTACAGATGTCAGGTATTCTGAGATAAGCTGACAGCATCTGAAGGAATACAGAGTTGGCGAGAACCATTTTAATGAGGCTAACTCTACTGGATAGTGAAAGCTATGCCTTGACAACCCTCTAGATCTTTTTTCTCCTTACAAAGTAATATTGAGATCATAAGATTCCTCATACAAACAGGACAATATAATACCCAAGGTGAATTTTCATTGGTGGCCATTAAAAAAGGAAGAACATAACTGATAATCAAATAAGTCCCTTGAAGAGATGGCCATGACTAGAGAGATCAACATGGATTTGTCCTTGGGAAATGGACTAAAGTTTTGCCGACTAAATGAGTTGCTATTATCTGTTCAGGATTCGCTACACACACAGCAGTTTTTGAAGGCACCGTGGAGCTTCTCTGTTCTGTAATGCCTTCATTAAAGCAAACAGCAGAAATCATAGGTGAAGAGCAAATTGCAGCTGGGCTAGAGTGTTAGGGTCCTTGCAAATAAGTGTAGACATCCATATATAAATATTATAATGACATTTAACTAACAATTTCTTAAGGAGACCACTGATAAGGCCCTTCGCTACTGGTACAAACTTTTGATCTGGCCTGTGTATGGATTTCAGACCGCCCTACCCAGCATTGATTAAAGATGGTTCACTCCACCTTATTGAAGGTGTTTTGGTGTGCGGTGAAACAAGAAGAGTCTTAGTGATCGTGGGGCCTTGATCCCTTTAACATGGTTTATAAACAGGGAGGATAAAGCTCAGAGCCTGGAGAAATGGAGAATGAGGAGGCCCATGATGAGCAAGAGATATCACTGAAATATTCTTCCTGTCATCTTTGTTTCTGAAAATTATTTCTTTTTTCTGTGGCAGCTTGGAGACATCATTATCATCTATGGATAAAGCTGATACGATGAAGAGCTGGAGTCAAGATGGAAAGAAACCACAAGAACTGGTACCATACCATTGCCATTTTACATGATATTTTTGTTTTTAAAATGTGTGGCATGTTGGCAGGTAAGATAATACAATAACATCCTCCCATGGATTTCAGTACTGCAGTCATTTTCTGCTTTACTGCAGCAGGAACCAGAGATTTATGAAATTCTACCCTGTAGCCATCAGACCTTTAAAATCTTCATTGAGGCAATGAATAAAGGTCAGCTGTTCATGTTGATGCAACTAGTTCTATCAGTGGCCATCAGCTTGTTCCATACAATATATAACCCAGTTGTGGGACCTGGAAGTGGTGGATAGAATTGCCCTAAAGTAGCTCTGCTTTTTCCTTCCAGAGTGATTAGTGAGGGAAGTGCTGGGCAATGCATCTCCAAAGTCTCTCACAGCTGTGGTATCCTATAGCTAGGATGCTGTATATGACACACCCACTGGTTGCAGAACAGTGCTCCAGAATCTCAGCTTCCATTTTTATAAAAATATGTTTCTAGCCCTAATTGTTACAGCGATAACCTTGAAAACAGGAACTGAGCATAAATGGATACAGTAGTGTCATCTGGAATTTGCAGGAAGCCTGAAACAACAGTTCTGAAGTGCTGGCTCTGCCCCCTTCATCTCAGTCAGGGTCCTATGGATTCTGATTCTGTGGCAGTGAAATTTGGCATGTTTTGAAGGTGGCACACAATTCAGCCATTTTGCCAAAGAACTGATCATTTTGCTGTAGTCAGGCATTCAGAATTTTGTGTTCTGGTCCCTTGCCTGGCCTCTTGATCTCCAACTTCCCCCAAAAGGCAGACTTAACTGGATTTCAGTGTACGCCCCCTACACTGCTGAACGGAGCCAGACATCATGGTTCAAGGAGTCAGAGTTGGCATCTGGCTTGCAGCCAGGAAGCAGGGGGAGCCAGAAGTATAGGCTGAGAGCTGGGCTGCCTGAGCAGTCAAGGCAGATAGATATAAACTGCTGAAGCCAGCTGTAAACTCCCCACTTCCCTGCGACATCTCGGGGTAGGAGGTTCTGCTTTCTTCTGGACAACATCACAATAGCCAAGACCCAGGGTATAGAGCCAGGCCACTTGCACAGCCTAGAGAAAATACCATCCTGGAAAAGAATCATCCTCCTCCCCCAAAATAACCATTGATGAATTTACCATTGATGAGTATTTTAAATATCAGCCACAGCTGTGAGTTTGGGTGAAGGGATGGGGGGATGGGAATAAAGGGCAATAGAATACATGAACATGGGGCCACAGAATTTAGGGGAGCTTGCTGCGCTGTACACAGGACTCTGCCTGCCTCCTGCATTCAATCTTCTCACTCCCTTTTTCAGGATAGATGTGAAACTGCCGAGGGAGCTACAATACCAGCAATATGCTGATGATAAGCAGTTCTCGACCTCCCTCCTAGCAGAACTGCAAAAATCAAACCAATGCACAAACATTTTCCTACCTCTCCCAGGATCCATTGGAGGAGGCAGCTGGATGGACATCTTGGGGGCAATCTAGAGAAGATGGAAGTGATGCTGGTTATTGGGAGGAATCCTTCTGAGGAACTTGCACAGTCTCTGACTGCTCTACTAATAGTCAAAATGTGATACAGTCATGGTGGGCTATCAGGCACCTTGCTGCGACTGGACTCTCCAAACAGTGGTCGGTAGGGTGACCAGATGTCCTGATTTTATAGGGACAGTCGTGATATTTGGGGCTTTGCTTTATATAGGCACCTATTATCCCGAATCCCCAGTCCTGATTTTTCACACTTGCTATCTGGCCACCCTAGTGGTTGGAAACATCTTCTGTCTTTGGGCAGTTGAGTGATTTTTACATTCCTCTGAGATGCAGACCATGCCCAGGTAAATCAGTGCTCACCTATACCTCCTATGTAGAATGCTACAATAGTCTCTACCCGAAGCCACTTGTATAAAATATGAACGTCAGCTTTATAGGTAAGGCAGACCATATTACATCTGTGCTTCACACTCTGTGGTGGCTGCCAATTTATTCTGGATAAAATTCAAGGTAGAGGTTACAATCTAGCTGGTCCAGGCCCCAGGTATCTCAGACTCTCTCTCCCCCAAGGCTTGCTACGACTACTGCACTTGGAAGAAATGTTTCTGCTATCTGTGTCAATGTTGAAGATTGCAGGAATCAAGGAAAAAGATGGCGGGCCTTTACGCCTCGAATTTGATAACCTTGGACATACGCTTAAACCCAAACCTGGCCACTTACAAATTTGACTAGCATTGTAATATTCTCCAAAAAAAGGATCTTGATAACATCAGACAATTTATCCTTTGCAGTGAATGATTTCTAGCAGATGGAAAAAAAAACAACCAAAAAACCCCTAGGCTAATTCTTTTTCCATCAAGCACTTTTTTATTCTATTTATCTTTAATAAGCTATTTTATGTACTGGGGACAATGTAACCTTTAATACATGAATTCTCATAGTTTCCTGGACAGCTTTGGTAAAACAAATAAACAAATGAATGGGGGATATGTATTATTATATAGGCAATACTATTATAAATACAAGATATGTAGAGTAGCAATTTTGAGCCTCTGTGTATAAATATGATTTAGTGCAATATGATTTCCTCTAATTCTGGGCATATTTGGTTGTGCAGTCTAGTTTAAAAAAAATCTCCCAAGGGCACTGATCTTTATATGCAATATTAACTAGGCCTGAATGTGCTTTTTTGCATTTTGTCAAATGCATTTGCATTTAGGCTTGGACTATTTCCCCAATGAAACCAAGTTCTACTCTTGAATTTGGCCCTTGTCTTTAAAACTCAGATTTAATTTAAATAGATATTGGGAATTCCAGCTCACTAATGACAGGAGGATATAAACACCAGCTTTTAAAGGGCTGAGCAGAACAGGGGCAAGAAGGAGGTCAATATAAAACACATTATGGTTCCAAGTGGTAATGCGGGCAGTTGGGATTTCAGAAATGTGACATAGCAAAATGGGTTCCTGAATGGGGATTGTGAATCTTATTTTTTTTAAAATGTATAATTCTAGAAAACAGATGCAGGGCTTTTTAGATCTCTGTGAGTGTCCAATCTTTACATATCTGATCGATAGCCTTAGCAGTGGGACATGGGTGTGATTTATTCACTTTCAAATCTATGTAAAGGAGGCAACAAAACAATATTAAGATCTCCTGTTGTGAGTCTGTGGCTAGATCTTATTCATAGTGCGAAGAGTAGTAATGTAGGCTTGCAAAGGTACCAACTGCTGTATCGAAGGGTGGATTTTTAGAGTTAAGATGAATGGAATAAGGTGATTTCCACCCACCATGACAGCAAGCAAGCAAACAAAATTAAATACACCAAGTCATCAACCCTCAAAAAAAATCTGCAACACTGTTGTGCTAAAGTAATTCAGAGAAACAGAAAGGATTATCCATAATCACACACTGTGTATTGGGGTCAGATTGTGAACCAGTTGTCTAGCTTGGAAACTGCCTTCTTCTGTGTGACCACTACAGCACATCTTTGCAACCAGGCCCCTGATGACTTCAAGAATAGTCACACAAATAGCTCAGGGTTGCACCATTTGTCAGTAGGAGCAGCATTCGTGCATGATCTCACACACTTCCCTGATCTGCATTTGATGTTGCTGGTGAAAGTTGCAGGATTTCAACTGGGCACATACTGATGCAAATGAGCCTGAGGGGCCACCACGTGGCAATAGCAACCCTGATGAATTGTCAGACTATGTCTACACTAGGCCTTTTGTCAAATATTTCTCATGGTTGTTACCATCACTTCTGCCCCTCTAGCGGTGGCATTTAGCGAGTGGGCTCCTTTGGTCATTAGCAGCCTTACCCCCTTGTTCTTTAATCCTACTGAGATTAAGTAGAGAGAGCAAGGTGGTAAAACCCCTGGTGCTGTGTCTGTACTAGTGCTCCTGCCACAGCTACCTCTACTGGAGCGGAGCCAGTGTTAGCAGTGGTTGGAAACTTCTGGCAAATAACGTCTTGTATAGACAAGGCCTCTGTGCGCTGCCGATCTCAGCTATGACCTTGACCAGGAGAAAAGCACAGAGGCAGTGTGGAGTGCTGGCTGCCTGTGGTGACTGGTTATTGCCCATCACCAACTCCAAATAGTAGACACTGTAATTGGTTAGTGACTTTGGAAACCAGTAAGTGTGCTCACAGCAACGTGTTTGCTCTGCCTCCCTGAGGCGGTGTTGGTGCTGCTGGTGCTGAGAGAGAGACTTTCAAACCTCACAATTTTTGGTGCCTAATTTGTTTGCAACAACAACAGATGATTTGTTATCTCTTTTAAGGCTAAGTCACGCAGTGCTTATAATTTCAACTATTTTTAAAAAGTATCATTGTGGGTGGGTTTTGGGTTCCTGTGCACCTCATTACTCTGTCCTCCTGATGAAGCCTCAGCCAAATCCACCCATAACGACAGCTGATCTGACAAGTATTAGCAGCATAAAGATTACAAAAAGGGATTTTCTTCTCAAAGAGTCCCCTAGAAACTATTTAAAAAATGGACCCTAAGCATCTTTGATGGGTCTGGTGCTCAAATAAGGACATCTCTGTGCTTTGCTGCTGCTACAGCCCCTGTGATGAGATGCAAAGGAGGAATAAAACATCTGAACAGCCCAATCTGGACTGAACTGCATGCATTCATTATTGGAGAGAGGGATTTCCTCTGTAAATTCCTCCTCCCCTCCTTCCTTCCTAAGTGAGAATCTTGACATTCCAATTACAGTATATTCATGTTAAATAGAAAGAAAGAGGGAGAGAGAGTCTGTGGCAAACATTTAGAATACTATATGCAAGGATCCAGGCAGATAGTGAAAACTTGGTGGGACAGACAGCTGTAACCAGGATCAGAGTCTAAGGGCCCACTTCATCAAAACACTTAACCCTGTGCTTAAAGTAATAATCCCATAGAAGTCAATGTGACCTCTAATGTGCTTAAAATTAAGCATGCATATAAGCATGCTTTGCAGAATCAGGGCCTAAATGCAGTGACTTCACAGAAGTTAACCAAGTTACTGTGGATTCACACAGGTGTTCCTAAGGTTAAAATATTGGCCTGTTCAGTTCAATTACTATTTTAGCATGATTCGCTCCGCTCAGCTATATCATAACTAAGCATGCATTTTCTTTTACAGCCCCTCTTCCCCACAGGTTTGTATCTTGGCTGTAAGCAGTACCTCATCTGTGAGATTCACCACATTAAAGTCTCAGACCAGGAGCATTGTTTGCTTTACCTGTTCACAAAACAGTATTCAGCAGCATGTACACAAATTGTTGCCGTTTCTAGCTTAGATGCTTTGTCCTCCCAAACGTCAGAAAAAGGTTTTGCTCTTTTCTCAAATGGAAATAATTCTGCAGGCTAGAAAAAATGCCATTCATAATACAAACTATGAGGCCTCTGGGAAAGAATTTGAAACCAATGGATTTATTTTAGTTTTGAAAAGTAAATACTCTGCATGGGCATTAAGGGCCTTCAAACTTTATTTTAATTTTCTTGACTTTTCCACATACACATGCCTCTCTCTTCTGCCCGATGCTACTGAAACCAAACCACACAGGGCCCTTTCTCTTAACTAATTAGGGGATAATTAAGGAACAAGTACCTAGAATGGAAGCAAGAAAGACACTTATCTGGTCCTTAGGGATTTCTAGTAGAAAGGAGACACTTTCCCCTCCAGAGTTTTACCCCAGAATTTGTTTTGTTTTTAATTTTTATTTTTCATTCAGAGGTTTACTTCTTTAGTTTCTTTGCATGATTTCATTAAGTAAATTAATGCTTTGATGTGAGAGTCCCTCCAGCATTTACAGCAGTGTAGACATGCAAAAAGAGAGTTTGAGATATGGATGGAGAAGGGGGAGGCTGCCAAAAATCAGAATGAAAAACAGAATTAAAAATCAGACGTGTGTGTTCAGACAGCACCATTGTAGACAGACACCCAGTACAGGATACAGCTACAGAAGGCCTTTCTTAAGACTGACAGGCCACTAATATAAATCCCCATCACACTCAGAAACAACAGTCCTATTTTTTTAATCTAAAGATCGATCATGGCCAATTCTCTGCAAGTATCCACAGCTCAATATTTGAAATTCAAGCTGTCTCGGTAGCTGCGATTATCATGTGATTTACAGAATATGACCAATGTTTCTGTTTCTTGACTGGATGAGCGTAAACATAATAATCAGGAAAAGGCCTAGAAGAAGCCACTGTGGCTTTAAATCAGGAGCAGTTTACTGAGAAGCTGCAGATAAAGTGGATTAGGGAATCTTAGAAAATTTAAACCTGCTCCTTCCTGGGCCACACAGGCATCATTCCTAGGAAAATTAGGCTGCCGTGAAATCTATTGCCTGGGTGCAGAATTTACATTTCGTTTTCTCTTGTCACAGTCACACAGAGTAATTGCACATGTGTGCGTGGTCCTAACAGTGCGGTCAGAGCTGAGCCTGGCTTGTTTAACTGCTTCTGTGCTGGCCTAGGTGAGGAGATTTGTGAATACTGTTCCCCTGCTTCAGAGTAACAGCCGTGTTAGTCTCTAAGGTGCCACAAGTACTCCTTTTCTTTTTGCGAATACAGACTAACCAATTTATTTGAGCTTAAGCTTTCGTGAGCTACAGCTCACTTCATCGGATGCATGTTCCCCTGCTATGTCGGACAGTGTCCTATCCCATGTAAAACATACCACTCCCAATGCAAATACTCCTGCACACCCAAGCTTCACATTTGCTTTCTGGGAGTACCTGTGTGAGTAAAAGCCGATCGCTGGAAAAGTGCAGAAAGCAACCCCAAAAGAGATGGGAGCGTGGCTAAAGTGAACTCATTTTAAACTTCAAGTAGTCCGCACAGAGATGTTTTATGGTACTATTGCCCCCTTGGTCAAGCAGTAACTGATATTTGGGGCCTTGCAGATCAGTTTCCTGTGGAGCAGAAATTGTTGAGAGGGAGTGAAGTATTGGTATAACTTGTTTACTTTAAAATGTTTACCTGGAAAGGGATAGGAGCAAGCTGCACACAGGCAGCTCCCTTTTGCAGGAATTCAAGGTAAGGGGAATCCCTGTCCTGGTTCCAGAAAGCAGCTATTCTCAGCCTCTACCTCTCTCCAGGGCCTCACACAGACTCAGAGCCACATGTGGACCACTTCCTTTTAGGGACCTCACCAGACTGGATATCCTGGTTGTTTAAAACACAACTCTATTCCAGCCTTGAACTCCTGAAGTTGAAACCAAGGAAACCCTGTTAGTTCCACATTTTGGATTGCACCAGCCCCCTCCCTTGGGTGTGGTTGTTCCAACGGTTGCAAACGAACAGTGGCTCCGCATGCCCAGTCTCCTTTGCAAGGCCTGTGATTGCCTGTATATCAAGACACCCAACTGTAGCCACACCGTCTTTGCTGATGGGCTTCTGGGAAGAAGAGTGCTTTGAGGAAGAAGTGGAAGGCAGAGAGGGTGGGTGCCTAGTACACTGGGTGAAGGATGGAGATCCAAATGTAGGGGGAAATCTGGAAGATGGCATGAAATGAGTGCTGGGTGAAGGAAGAAGTGAGGAGAACAAAGTGGCAGAACAAAGGGATGAGGTAAATAATGGTGAGAAATGAGCAGAACTGGGAAAATACTGCATAAAAGCAACTCCTGAGAATATTTTTTTGAAGTTTTTAAACACATTTTCTGTACCTTTTGTTCCCACCCCTCTTGTGCTCGCCTTCTGTTACTTTTCCAGTGAATGAGTTCACTGGTTGGCATGCTTGCAGAAACAGTGCATATTAAATGAATATGCCAAATCATCAATATTTGTGCAGAATCATAGTCATAACATTTTTTAATGCCAGAAGGGATCACCAGACCATCTAGTCTGCCCTCTTGTACATCACAGACCTGCAATGCCACCCAGCACCCCGGAGAGGTTCTAAAGAGTTACACTCATCCAGTCGCAGCATGGAAACAAATAGGTGACTTGTAAGTCCAACTAGACCTCACCAACACCACCTGAAATTTGAAAACTTACAATGAACTCCTTCTGAATCATCTACAGACTGAGGGTTATTTGCTGAAATTTTTCAGCCAATGTTTTGGAATAATGAATAAATTTGACAAAAGCATGATTAGCTCACAGATTTTGGCAAAAAACACAAAAAACAAAGCAAAATTCATTGTACAAATTATTGACTATGATGAGTTATTGTTAGTATCAATATTATGGTATCATCTAGGGTTGCCAACTTTCTAATCGCACAAAACCGAACACACTTGTCCCTCCCCCTTCCCGCCCCTTCCCCTTCTGAGGTTATGCTCCCTGCTCACTCCATCCCCCCTCCCTCCATCACTCGCTCTCCCCCACCCTCACTCACTTTCACCAGGCTGGGGCAAGGGGGTGGGGTTCATGAGGGGGTGAGGGCTCTGGCTGCGGGTATGGGCTCTAGGGTGGGGCCAGGGATGAGGGGTCTGGGGTGCACAAGGGGGTGCGGGCTCTGGGAGGAAGTTTGTGTGTGGGGGGGTGTCAGTGCTGGAGCAGAGGGTTTGGGTGAGGGAGGGGGTGTAGGCTATGGGGTAGGATGAGGATGAGGAGTTTGGGGTGCAGGAGTGGGTGCTGTACTGCGGCTGAGGGTTCGGAGTGTGCTCAGGGCTGGAGCAGAGGGTTAGGAAGCAAGAGAGGGAGCGGGCTCCATCTGGGGGTGTGGAGTCTGGGGTGGGGCCAGGGATGAGGGGTTTGAGGTGCAGGAGGGGACTCAGGGCTGGGGCAGGGAGTTGGGGTGCAGGAGGGAATTTGGGGTTTGGCCTTCGGCCCAGCAGCACTTATCTCAGGCGGCTCCCGGTCCGTGGCAGAGCAGGGCTACGGCAGGCTCCCTGTCTACCCTGGCTCCACGCGGTTCCTGGAAGTGGCCAGCATGTCTCTGCAGCCCCTGGGCGGAGGGGCCAGGGGGCTCTGCACACTGGCTGTGCCCGCAGCTCCCATTGGCTGCAGTTCCTGCAGGGGCCGCAGGGACATGCCGCTGTTTCCGGGAGCTGCACAGAGCTAGGGCAGGCCGGGAGCCTGCCTTAGCCGTGCTGTGCTGCCGACTGGACTTTTAGCGGCCTGGTCAGCAGTGCTGACCAGAGTTGCCAGGGTCCCTTTTCGACCGGGCATTCCGGTTGAAAACTGGACACCTGGCAACCCTAGTATCATCTAGAGACCCCTGACAGAAATCAGGGCCTCACTGTGCTAGGTCCTATACATATTAAAAGACTGTCTGTCTTAAAGACTTCACAACCTCAATGAGCAAGACAGCCAAAATGAGTATTATTAGTCCCATTTTACAGATTGGAACCTGAGGCACAGAAAGATTAAGTGATCTGTCCAGGTCACATAGTAAGTCTGGGGCAGAACCAGGAAGAGGATCTTAGCCTAGTATCACAACTACCAAACCATCTTGCCTAAAACTCAGAGCAGAGGCACAGGTGGGGGTGGAATTATGCAGGGTTGAAGGCAAGGAGAAGGAATTGAACTTGGTGTGGAAGGTTAAAGAATAAGAGAATAAGAAGCGCTGCTGACTTTTCTGTAAAGAGACTCTGAAAATTCCACAATCTTCTTCAGAAGCAGCTTACGATGATTATTGCTGATATCAGAAGGCATCTCCAGAGTCTGTCCTTTAAAAAATATTTCCCTAGTGCTGCTTGAAAACATATGGGTTGGGAACAGAAGTGAAAAACGGACGTTTTACTAAGTCTCCTGACATGACGGAGGCTCAGAAAATGGTGTGCCTGCTATTAGAGCTGCATTTTTAACAGTAAATGAAACCAGACTGCATAAAAATTCAAACGACTGAAGTGTTAGAAGAAGAAGAAGAAGGAATGAAAAAATCGGATTGATTAACGAACCAAAGGAGAAAAGGTGGGTCAGAGCTTCTGCTGGAGTAAATCAGTATGGTCCCCTTGATTTCAATGGATCTATGCTGATTTATACTAGCTGGGGTCTGCTCCACACATTAAAGGCATAACCAAAGGGTCTGGATAAAAGAAGTCTATGGGAGACCGAGCTAAAACAAAGAAGAAAAAACTAAGGACTATGATTTCACCAGGGCTGTGTTAATCAACAGGCGGACAGGGCTTAGGCTTAGGGCACCTCAATGTAAAGAGGAAAAACAGGCAGACAGATGGGAGAGCACTAACAGCACAGCGAGCAGGATTAGAGTGAGGAGCGGCAGGCTGGTCAGCATGGTTTTATCAGCTGTAGCTAGAGGGGGAGCTGCGGCTGCCAGAAATGCACCGCGGAGAAGTGGCCTGTCAAAGTGAAGTGGAGCTGCAGAGGCTTACTGAGGAGAGCTGGATCTTGGAAGAGAAAGGGTTGTACAATGGTAGGAGGACTACATTCCTTTGCTCTCTGAGCTGTTCCATGCATGTTAGTGTCTGCAAGGGAAAGTTTACCAGTTATACCAGTATAGTTATACAAGTAAGCCTCCCCTCTCCCCTCTCCCCACCCCCGCCCATGTGTGGACACTTCATTCCAGTATTGAGTGTCTTTTTTTGATTTACCTTAAACTACATTCTAAGTGACATAAGCTAAACCAAAAAAGGCACTCTTATAGTGGAATAAGAGTATCCACATGGGGGTTATACTGGTCTAACTATATTGGTTTTTAAAGTCACATCTGAAGTTATACCAAACATCTTTTCCACATGTAGACAAGGCCCAAAGGGTTAAGAATATGAGTGGACAGTAACAGTTTAGGGCACTCCATAGAAGACCCTCTGGCAAAGGTTGTGTTCCCAAGTTGCTCATAGACTCGTAACTTTAAAGTCCGAAGAGACCATTGTGATCATCTAGTCTGACCTCCTGCACATTACAGGCCACAGAATCAAACTCCTGAAATAGATGCTTAATCTCTGGCTGAGTTACTGAAGGCCTCAAATCATGGTTTAAAGACTTCAAGTTACAGAAAATTCACCATTTATACTAGTTTTAACCCACAAGTCACCTATGCCACATTAGTAGGGTGACCAGACAGCAAGTGTGAAAAATCGGGACAGAGGGTGGGAGGTAATAGGATCCTACATAAGAAAAAGACCCAAAAATCGGGACTGTCCCTATAAAAATCGGGACATCTGGTCACCCTACACATAAGAACGGCCATACTGGTCAGACCAAAGGTCCATCTACCCAATATCCTATCTTCTCACAGTGGCCAATGCCAGGTGATCCATCCCCTGTCGCCCATTCCCAGCTTCTGGCAAACAGAGGCTAGGGACACCATTCCTGTCCATCTTGGCTAATAGCCATTGATGGACCTATCCTCCATGAACTTACCTAGTTCTTTTTTGAACCCTGTTATAGTCTTGGCCTTCACACCATCCCCGGCAAGGAGTTCCACAGGTTGACTGTGCGTTGTGTGAAAAAAATGCTGCAGAGGAAGGTGAAAAACCCCTATGGTCTCAGCCAATCTGACCTGGGATAAAATTCCTTCCCAACCCCAAATATGGCGATTTATACTGAAATATGCTGAATCAGTGTGTGTCTGCCAACTGGCCTGGCAGTAACCTCACCCAAGCCAGGCAGTAACTAATTCTGTAAACTTACCAAAGGGAAAGGGGAAAACATTTTCTGTAGTGGTTTTCTGCTTGTTTTCTCTTCCTTTTCTCTCTCTCACATACAGTAAGTCCGCAGGAAATTACCCTCAAAAGTCCAGCAAGTTTCAAGGGGGATGCTACTGAATCCCCCCACCCTTAATCCCTCCAAGACAATGGATCCTGAACTCCACAGAACCCCTTTAATGAGATTTTTACGTGGTTGTAAGAAGAAGGAAATGATGCTGTAGAAGTGGCTTCCTTTCATATCCCCAGGCAGGATCAACTGCCTCTCTATATCGCCTCCATTTCTGTGAGCAAAGCAGAGCCTTAGAAAATGATTTAAAAGGTAATATGAGTATGTATATTTTGTGGCTAAAATATCAGGTGAGTTTGGGAGGTTCTGATGTATTTTAAGGAAATGGTAGGCACAAAGGAAATCTTTTGTTTGCCATTATCAGTGAACAGAATCTATTTTTCAATTTTCCTAGGCTTTTTTTTAAACCACACAGTCTGTAGCTAGAAGCTCTACCACTGTGCCAGAGACCAGCTAAAAATACATTTAACACTGCTTGTATTCCTTTCCTTGGATCAGAACGAGGCTTCGCATTTGGCAACACAATGAAGTTTTACTTCAGTGACTTTGAGTAGTAGTTTTTTCCAGATGTGATTCAAGCCATTATTTCGCACTGAAAGATATTTTTAACCTTTTTCCATGAGATCAATCATATTGAGAGAATTAAAATTATTTTATCCTTGCCTATCTCAAAATTAAATGGGACAATAAAGTATTTATTTTTTATGACCCCAGCCAATTAGTTGACCTAATGACCAGGAATTAAGTCAGTCAGTCAGTCTTCTTCCTTAGGAATGGCGCCTGGAGAATGGATGTACTGTGCATTTCTTTTTGGTATGTAATTCCAATGTCTTCTGTCTGTGCTTGGGGGAAAAGGTGGAGAAGTAGTTTTAGACATTCAGTGAAATCCTGGTCCTACTGAAGTCAATGGTAAACATCCCACTGACTTTGATGAGGCCAGGATTTCACCCATTGTGTCTAATAACTCACAATTATACATTGGGTAATGGCTTCAGAAGAAATAGTTTTCTTCTACAGTAATTTGTAATCTTCCACAGGTTACTTACCAAAGTCTTTTTTGTGTTTGCATTATTACCTCTCTTTTTTCAATGCCATTTACACAGAGTAAAGATGACCGAGTGGAAACAAGATACGTTCAGGGATCTCTCCTTCTGGTTTATATGTTCACGGAGGAATTTTAAGTGTGAATGAATGTGTAACTGAAACACAATGCCATCAGCATTGTGCATCAGCAATGGGGATTGAAACAAGGACCTCTAGATCTAAAAGCATGAGCCTGTACTGCCTGAGCTAAAAGAGTTAGTTCTGTTATCCAATGATGGAGCAAAGTCCTCAACCTCTACATGCAACTCAGCCATGAGCAAAGAGGGACAGAGCATCACACCGAGTGCTTGTCTACATGGAACATTTTACCAGTCATAGCAGTGTAATTATACGGGTATAATTAAATTGATATAATTATACCACTATAACTACCTGGGGATACTCTTATTTGGGAATAAGAGTGGCTATTTTCTGGTTAATTTAAACCCCTTCCAAGGAGACACAAGCTAAACTGGTTCTCTTATACCAGAATAAGCATGTCCACACATGGAGAGTTATACCAGTATTACTATACTTGTTTAAATTAACGTCTTACACACCAAGTCTGAACTATGGGCACTATAATGGCATAGCTACTGCTGCCACGGAACTTAAGACACAGGCTACAGTGATGAAGAGCTTTTTTCTGTCACTGTAGTAACTCTCCCACCCATTCTTCCATTGACCTAGCTGTGTATACACCAACTGTTAGGTTGGCATAGCTGCAGCGCTCAGGGGAGTAGATTTATCACAATCCTGAGCACCATAGGTATGTCGATTTAAGTTTTAAGTGTAAACCAGGCCTAAGCAGAAAAGCCCTGCGTGGATGTAGGTTACATAACCACAATGCGTGGTAAGAGTGCACATGTATTGCACATGTATTTGTCGGCTGTCTGAAAAACAGAAAAATTACCTACATAACAATGACCTAACCTTCCCCCCCCCTTAAAAATGAGTCAGATAGTTCTAAATGGACAAACAACATGTTCCTAACTGGTGCCATTCCAGTTGCTCTCTCTCTTCCTTTGTCAACAAACTTCTGACCTGCAATGATAAAAGATGGTGAGTTTTGCTTCCCAAACTCCCCAAACTGCCAGAGCTGCAGTCCCACTGACTGGCTTTCTTTGAAAAGGAAAAAATCCCTCTCAACTCTCCCTCATTATGTGGCAGAGTCCATCTGGAACAAAGGAAAGGAGTACTTGTGGCATCTTAGAGACTAACAAATTTATTAGAGCATAAGCTTTCGTGAGCTACAGCTCACTTAAGGTGCCACAAGTACTCCTTTTCTTTTTACGGATACAGACTAACATGGCTGCTACTCTGAAACCCATCTGGAACAAAGTTTCTGTTAGGCCCACATAGATTTGGTGTCGTTTTTAATTTCCATGAATGGAAAATAATGAAACCGAAAGCAAGAGAGCTAGACATTCTTATGCAGAGGATGCTCGCACAGTAGCTGACTGTTCCCTGATTCACTAGGTATCTTTATAGCTCTCATTTTGGGCTTGTCTTTTCCAAGGACACTGGTAGAATTAATAAGTACGACATGGAGTAAACCTCACATTGCAAAGAAGTGAAAATCTTTGCCTTCTAAAACCATCCAAGCTGTCATCTCCTAGAGCTCGAGCTGCAGCGCCAAAAAATGTGAGCAAAAATCTCGTCTCCATAGATAATTTTGGGGGTTATTTTATTTATTTAATTGTATAATCATGACAAAGACACACATCTGAGGCTTTAGGTGCCCTAGCACATCATTATTGGCACAATGAAATCCCAGCAGCATTACAGTCATAATTTCAACAGGAACTTATCCAGCTAGACACCTACAGTGACTCCAGTTGTGGGAAGCACACCCTCTGCTCTCTCCAAAAACCCTACCAAAGAGGTTTCTTTTGCAGCATGTCTGAAAGGTCACCAAATTCAGACTATTTCAGACCAATGGGGTGTATGTGTGCGTATGAATTCCAAAGTCTGGGTGCCCTTCCAGAGAGCACCTTACCAGCCACCCACTCTCTTTTATAACAACGGGGCTCCCGCTCAAGGGACCCAGCTGACCACAGCAGTGGCAGTATGGCACATGGAGAGAGAGAGGTCCCTTAGATAGGATGGTCTCAGGCCATTTATGACTTTGTTGCTCATAATAAACACCTTAAACTCCACCCAGGAACCAACAGGCAGCCAGTGCAGCTCCTGGAGCACTGGTGTCATATGCACTCAGTGAGATGCCCCACTAAGCAAGCAAGCCACTGTGTTCTGATTCCATCTCCAAATGGTTTTAAGCGGTAGCCCCATGAACAGCATGTTGCCGTAGTCTAATCTTGAGGTAACAAAACCAGGGATAACAGCAGCAAGATTCACTTCTGAAAAGAAAGGTTGCAATCTCCTAGTCAGAAATAGATGGCAATAAGATAACTGGGCCATTGCTGTACTATGATTGTCAAAGAGCAGCCAATCCAATTGCCTGATTTATAATCCCAGTCTAAAAATCAGATCCAAAGTTGGACCAGCTGTATGAGTTGTTTCAGTAACTACCTGGAATAGGCCCATGATCATCATGGTGGCCAGGAAATCCGAAACGGGCTCAAAATATTCATCATCGACATGCAGAATGCAATCACCAAGAACAATCAGCCTCAACATTTCCAGTGCCTGTGTAGTGAGGATTTGAGTTCGCTCACAAAGTGACTCGGCAGTGCAGCGGGGTGAGCGGTACGTTGAGTCCAGCCCCATCTTAATCCCATCCCAGAGCTCACATTCCATCACATTCCAGTTTTGGAAAGGAAACCCTATGCTTCCAGCCTGAAGTAATCAGCATGACCACACGGTCCACACCTCCTCCCCACTGATCTCCTCATTAGCTTATGATGTATTGAATACTCAGCTAGTGACAATTGTAACAAGACTAGGCCATTTTAAAATTCCTCTCTTGTCTTTTTTGGCTATGTCAAAGGGGATTGATAAAGGGACAGTCCACAGTAGGGTCACAGGTTCAAATCCAGTCAGAGATTGTCAGTAACTGAAACCAGATAATCATGCCCTATGTAAAATGAGCTGGTGGTGGGAAAGTGTCCTGGTCCAGTTTCTAATGGACATGTCCCAATCACAAAAGTCACCTTTACAAGTTGACATTGACGGGCATCCTTGTTGACAAGACTCTTCAGTGTCCACTGTATGCTGGCTAAAAGAGTTCAGCAGGACTGCCAGAGAGATACTGATGAGGGGTTGTCACTAGAGTTTTGATCTGCTATGAAGGACATGGAGACACTAGCTAGAAAGGGACTATCTCCCAGTTAATATCAGTCCTATTGGTCTCATCTCTGGCTCCCAGGTTACTGACTGAAAAGAACCCTACTCTGTGGTTCATGCTGTTAAATGAAAAATTACTGAATAAAACGGTTATGATTACCTATGCTGTCTTCTCATGTATTACTGAGACCTAGCTGTATGGACTATAACAGATGATTACTGTCAGCTCAATTGCCTCAGGATGGGTACTAAGCCTGCATGAGTAAAAAGGGATTCAGGAGAGAAGGGCATAGCCATGTCGGCTATATCTGACCTCAGATGTAGGAGGGTCTTACACATCAAAATTGGGTTTATCTAAGTGAGTCTACCTGGTGTGTGAGTTGTGTGCTAGGGTTTAAAAACCTACCTGTTTTCTTCCATGTTACCAGAAACTCTCACTTGAGCTACTATTGGACCCATGCTCAAGACAGCGGTTTTTGAGGCAGTTCACCAATTATTGTGCTGTCTTTAAATCTTCTATTTTAAGAGAAGGTCACTGTGACCTTTGTGGTAAGATAGCTGTAAAGTTTTCAGCCCTGCTTGGCCCTGTTCCATTGGGTTTTAGACTTGAATATATTATGTGGGCTGTGCTTTTCACTGAAGTATTTTTAATGAGGCAGAGGCAGGTGGGGAGGCATTTAAGTACTTTGGAGGATCCAGAGGATGCTACTGGGCAGTTGCCTGTGTACTTTAAAGTTTCACTTGTGGACATTCCAAAGATTCTTTTATGCCTCTATTATGTCACTTCTAATTTGTTTCTCCCCATTGGTCTGACAGAGCTTGATACTGTTGCACTTCAGGTCACTTTGCAAAGCCTGTCTTTGTTCAGTGTTTTGCCAAGCAGAGTGATTTGAAGGGGGTCTGAATTTTTGTGCATTTAAGGTCTGTTGAATTGACTTTTCTGACAGTTTAGGTATGTTTTCCTTTATGTAGGTTTCAGCACTGATGAAAATGTGCTTATAGCCTATGATATACACATTCTATAAATACAATGTTAAATAAATAGAATGATTCAGAAAATTAAGAATCATTGAAAAGTTTAAAAAAATATAAATATCTGGATTTAATCACCTAAAATACTCATTGTTTTATTTTTGGCAAAAACTATATAGAGAAAAAAATGTAATTTAATTTGCTCCTTTGTATTAGTCTCAGTATTTGCCAGTAATGGCAACACTATGATTTGTAGAATTAATTAATGATCTGGCATCTGATTTTGACGCATTAATGCTTAAGCCAGCTAAGTCTCAATTATCCTCTCTAGACTATTTATTCCTTAACAAGCTTTGAGTTAATATGATTTTAAAAATATAAAAATAAGTCTTAACTTGCCTTTAAAAGGTGACAATATTTTTAACACTCCACTTTAAAATAATAATAAATAAATAATAATAATAAAACCCTGCATACCCATGGCTCTATTATTGCTATTTACAAATGTAGACTTAGGGAATTTCAGTGTTTCCACTAAATAAATATTTTGTGTGTGTGTATACTGTGGCAAATTGCCAGCACAATTATGATGGGTCCCACACTTCCTCTTCTTGTGTGTATGTTGGGGCGGGGGGGGGCGGGGAAGGAAGAGATTCAGGGCACAGTTTCCTGACCCTGAACTAGGGTATCTATTGTCCCATTAGTAACCCAGAGAATGGTAGTGGAGAGGGACCCGGGCCCGCCCTCTACTCCAGGTCCCAGCCCAGGGGCCCTAGGGATAGTGGTAAACCACTTGAACTAGTGCTTCCTTCCCCTGGGCTACTTCCCTCTCCTGCTCTTCAGCTTGTGGGGCTTCCTGCCCGCTCTCTGCACAAGCCAGGTGTCTCTTTACCTAGGGTCTTAGTCTTCTAGCCAGCCACAGCACTTCTCCAAACTCTCCTCTGCTCCAACTCCTTCCCCCAGCTGATTGAAGCAGGGGGGTTTCATCAGGTGACTGTCTTCAGGTGCTCTAATTGGCTTCAGGTGCTTTTAATTAATCTATCCTCTAGCAACCTTTCTTCCCTCTTCAGGGAATAAGGCTTCTCCTCATCCTGGGGCTTACATATCTCTCCTATATCACTCTCCTGCTGCCTTCTGGCCATGCTGTATCACAATAAACACACACACACAGACAATATTTATTTAGTGGAAATATATATATATATATATATATATATATATATATATATATATATATATATATATACACAGACACCTGGAACCCTGCTTCAATTTAGTCTTGATTAAAAAATGTACTGAATTGGAAACTGTGTAATAAAGGACGTCTAAATCATGCTGACCCAGAATAGCTCACTCAGTCAGACAGTTAGTAAATAAGAGCACAAGCAAGCAGAATTTACAAGAATTCAAAATTAATTTTATTCTCCAAGGATACATAACCTACTACTGAGGGCTAGATACTGATCTCAGTCACTGTGGTGTAAATCTTACTTAATTCCTGTAATGTGAATGGTGCTACAATTGATTTCAGTGTAACTGAAATCAGAATCTGACCCGGACGCTCCTGCATTATCGGAGAAGGGCCTGAGGTTGGATTAAATTGGATGAAATTTCCAATATTACTCAGAGACATTTTTACGACCAAACTGGAAATATTTACCAATTACCAAGCATTTGCCATTTTCCTATAGTAATAATTAATCAATTTACCAGAATAACTAAGGACTTCAGATTTCCCACCTCCCCCCCCTCAATTACTGAAGTTTAAGCAAGTTCAGCTACTGCATGCTTTAGGAAAATTTGCTCCAGGGTCTCATCATTTGTGCTTTGGATATAATGACACAAGGAGTCTCAGAAAGTTCAGAGGTTTGGTTTGGATAATCATGCAACAATTCCAATACCTTATAGAAGCTGACCTGAACATATCTAGAGCAGATGCATTCTGCCACTGAGCATTGGTGTTCTCTCCCCACCTTAGGCTTCTTCACATGAAAATAGTAATAAAAATCATTATAAAAAGAACACAGATGTGTAAGAAAATAAATGGTGATATTTGAGTAAATTAATGTACCTGTTTTGGTCATTTAGATTTGTTTTTAAAGCACATAGCCAAGGCTCTTAGCATTTGTACAAACATTAAAAGATGCACTAAGAAATCAGTGTCATAATACATAAAATATTGCATCTTCTCCTCCAACCACTTCTCTTTCTCCCAGTAAGTCACCCACTGGGCCTGATTCTGATTTCACTCACACGGATGTACATTGAGTGTAACACCATTGGCTTCAGTAGAGTTACTCTTGATTTACACCACTGTGACTTCAGTTGGAATCAGACCTATTTACTCCACCCTGAACAGAAAAACATTCTTCCTCCACAAGCCTTCCCAAACTGTCCACCAAGCAAAATCAGAGAAGAACCCTGAAGTGTATTGTAAAGGTTCACCAAAGCTGGCCTCTTTCAGACCAAGAGTGGAAGTCAGTTCCTGACTCTAGGGGTATGTCTACACAGGGATAAAAGAGCTGTGGCTGGCCTGAGTCAGCTGACTTGGGCTCACAGGGCTAAAAATCACTGGGTAGAGTTCAGGCTCAGGCTGGAGCATGGGTTCTGGGACCCTCCATCCTCTCAGGTCCAGCCAAGACCCTGAATGTCTACATGGCGATTTTTCAGCCATGGAGCCGGAGCCCTGCGAGCCTGAGTCAGCTGACCCAGCCCGGCTGCAGGTTCTTTATCCCTGTGTAGACATACCCTAGAACTCCTCATAGACAAAGCCCTGGTGCCAGTCTCCTCCCTTTTTAAACCAGGCAGTTGTTAGCTCACGCAATCCCATTGATCACAACTGCAACAGTATCACACAGGGATGGGCGGCATTTCTCAAATCCCAAACCACTTAGGGCTTTAGAAGTCAAAACCAACATTTCAGACTCCCCAAGTCAGATTCTCTGGCCCATTAAATCTGCTTTGCACTGCTCTGGAGACATAAAGCAAATTTAAACTCAGTTTAACTGGCCAGTGGAGAATTCTTTTTACAGGGCCAAGAAATCTCCTATTTTAGGGCATAGATAAGAGGCAGGGAACAGTTTATTGCATCTGCATCTGCTGAAGCCTGAGGAGAGGTCAAGGTATGTGGGTGACTATAATAAGAGTATATGTTTACCAAGAAGCAAATAGAGGAACGAGTACTCAGTCTCTGTGGATAGCTCTGGCCTGCTGCAAGCCTACCTTTTCCATATTGTGCAGAGGAAGGGTCAGTTAAAAAATTATGATCATTTGTAATCAGTTGAATAAGTAGTAAATGTCAGTGTGAGGGTTGTTCAGTAACAAAAGTATGCAAAGCGTAAAAGTTACAGCTGCTATTCTGTAATGGAGTGTTCCTGGTGAATGGTGGAATAGTTAGGCCATCTGGTGGCAAGTGGCAAACTGGCAACCTTTGCAATTTCCAAGCAGAAATAAACATGCTGAAGGTTTGGGTTTTTTTGAGGACTGGATGGCTCAGGGAAATGATAATAGGCTATAGAGCCCTTCATTTCAAAGTGGCTGGTTTGGAGCCACCTCTGTATAACAGCAACTAAGAATTGTTACAGTCCAGTAGCTCTTTAGTTGTCTATGTGAAATGGAGCTCTTGATTGGCCAGTTTCTGCTGGAAAGGTATCCATCATTAAGCTGGCAATCTCAGCAGAGACGCAGAGGAGTGACTGGAAACTGAGCAGGACTTTAAGCCCTTGAGATGGTCAGAGTTGAGGCAAACTGGCAGAACAGGGAGTAGAAGCTTACATTGCTACAGCTACTTGTTATGTGAGTAAAGAGAGGACCTCAGCCTCAGGTCTGTCAATCCATCACCTTTATTAGCATTCAATTCGCTCTGATTATTATTTTCTACTTCACAAATAAAGCTGGTGCAAATTCTCATACCTGCACATTGGAAATTCACTTTTCATGAATATTCTGCAGTATTGTCTCAAGATCTGTTGTTTCTGCAAACATGCCTGCCAGTAGCTCTAGTCACCAGAATAGCTGCAGAATATCAGACCCAAAAGGAGCGCACATGGCAGGTGTTAGTCAATGCAAGGCCTGTTTCAGCAAAGCACTTAAGCATGTGCTTAAATTTAATGGTTAAGGGCTGAATGCTCAAAAGGAGTTAGGCTCCTAACTTCTATTTTGGCTCCGAACTCCCACTGAAATCAATGGAAGTCAGTAGCCTCTCTCCTTTTGAGCATTCAGCCCTAAGTCAAGTGCTTTGCTGAACTGGACCTTCATGCATTACTGGAAGGCGTTCAGGTACCACAATGGATGCAATATCACAATCTGCATAAAATATAAACAAAATTATTTCAAAATGAGAAAAAATATGTATAGAGATTTGTTTTTTCATGTTTTTCCCAGCTGTGTCCATAGGAGCCTTTACTACAGCTCAGATTTCTGCCGTGGAAACAAGTCACTGTCTCTATATATTATCCTTTTGATGAGCATTGCTCCTGAGCTTGTCTCCCTCCTCCTGTGCCATTCTAGCCTGAGTGTTCTCATCACTTTCTTGAACACTTTACAATTCGCCAGACTTGTGACTCACGTTTTAGTCTTATCCAACTTATAATGTTTATTTCACAGGATGCCCAATTAAATAGTAATTCAATCTGCTGTGGAGTCTTGTTTCCTTCTTCTCTGGTGATCAGTATAACCTGAATAATGTAGCAAGCCAAATATATATATAAATCAGTAAAGAACTTCAGCAATGTCTGGAGAGCAATCTGCAACTTTTCACACTACAAAGGGAAAAACTGTGAAAATATTAGCCCCAGTCACAATTTCGGACATTCCCAAACCCTCATCACTCTCATGAATGACAGCGGATTCTATGTTGTGATCTTATTACGTCTTCAAGAATCTGCCTTTATGGAGCCACCGCACCACAGGGGGAACGTGGGGAGGCACTGGCATGATACCACCCCCAGGTCCCCAATACATGCTATATCTCTTTATGGGGCATAGTGGATTTTTCACTGTGTGCAGTCCTGTTTGACAAGCCACTGTAGAGTAGGGTCAGGGTCATGGCCCCACCCTCCCAACCCATTTTGGAATGGTGCTTTGTGCCCCCCTGAGGGGAGTCTGAAGGGACCCGTTCCTGTACTCCCCTGGTTGCAGGGAGTGCAAATGGTCCATGCACCCTCCTACAACAACTGACCCGTGTAATGGGCAAACACAATCTGGCACTGGATGATCAAAGCACTAAAGCATCTATCTGAGTGCACCAACGCTCTGCATGGTGTTATCCGTCAGTTATTCAGCTTCCAAATCACCGCTGATGGACTACAGGGGAGTCCCACTGAGTCTCTCCTTAGTATTTACTTTCCTGCCTTCTTTGGGCGTTCTTTTCAGGTGACCGGCTGCATTGATGTGTATGGAAGGGGGAGGGTGCAAGAAGCCTCCTCTCCCTGCACAGGGACCAGCCAAAAATCTCAATCCCTGCACAGGGATTCCAAGTGTCATGCATCTCATGTGACACTCATGCATATGGCATCCCTGGCACACATCCCCGCAGCCCAGCTGAGATAGGCTGGTTCTGCAGAGCAGGGTTAATTTGGAGTCAAGGAAGTAGAGCTGGGAGTCAACAGGAATGAGGGGTGTAATTTTTCAAACATTTAAACACTTAAATAGGCTGTTGTCGATTACACTGGGGGACAATTGAGACCCTTCCCCCCCACCAGCAAGTCCAGGATCTAGGGATCAGAGAGATGGTTTAGAACCATTTGCCCTTCCCATCCCCCTACACTCTTCTATTGTCTCAGCAGAGACTCTGGCCCATTCTACTCAACAAAAGAATCCTGGCTTTGGAATTGTGGCCAAATTCAGCCCTGGCATAAAGCAAGTGCAACTTTATTGAAGGCAATGGATTTGCTCCTGTTTACACCCATGCTGAATTTGGCCTGTTTATACAAATAATTCAAATAGGAATTTACATTTTCAAAAGCACCATGCACAAATTAACGAGTTCATGGCCAGATTGTGCTTGCTCACCGACACTGAGGGGAGGCTATTGGGTGTGGGGTGCTTGCAGGGATCTTCCAGGGCGAAGTAAAATTCTAGCCCCTGGGTGCATGGAAGCACAGGGACTGCTCCATCCTTATTCCTGAGGTCTGTACAATGCCCCAAAGGTGGAGGGAAGGAAGTCAGGCCATGGTCAAATCTCCTTCCCCTCTGACTGGCTCATGGAGGGCAACTGGTGCAGAATAGGGACTATGTTCCATCTGAAAAAGGGGTGTAGAAGCAGGCACTCTCTCCCTGCAGCCTCAGGGAGGAATGCTGTGATTTAAGAAGGAAGAATTCCCCCATGAGCTCCTGCGTTGACAGTGCAGTCCTGTATCTGTCATTACGCTGGGCTGTGCGTATGTGGCATAACTAAGTTCTACATTTGCAGTACTCTGCCTCTATTTTCTAACTTTTCTTTTTGCATTGGTGGGGGGGGGGGGTAAAGAAAAGTTCTGAGCTTTCATTTGTTTGGCTCTACCACCCCAAAATTCTTTCCCAAAACATTTCCAGTGTGCTTCTCTCAGACATTTTTTTTACAGATAGATTAATTGTGATAATTAAATTTCCCTCTGAGTGATCTCTTTGATAAATGGGTCTACTTAGAACTTTCAGTTAAGCACCATGACCTGCTGTGAAGTCAGACTCAGGTGTCATTTACACTGAGATCATCTGAATTATTTTATATTTTACTTCTTTCTTCATCTGGTTTCCTTTCTTACCTCCATATTAGAATCCCCATTTATCAGAGTGTCACTTTAAAAAGATATGGTCACGCCATTTTTAATATTTGCATTGATATTTATAATAAGCCTCTTGGAATACTGAAACCTAAATCTTTCCTCTTACCATATGGTTTTCCTTCGCTGCAGGTGTTTGCTAATTTATTATTGCTGGGTTGTTCGTAATTTCCAGGTTGTTGGTAAAAAGAATGTGAAAAGAGATGGTTTCAAGTAACAACTTAAAAAAAAAAAAAGATGAGGAACACAACCTTGGAAACAGATAATGTCAAAGTTAAGGTCATTAATAGTAATATGCAAGTCATTCTGGACTTCAGCTAAAGACAAGGGTTCTTGCATTTTTGTATAATATAAAATGTAAGTAAATGTACAACTACTACTTGGAACTTTTGAATCGCTTGGATTACTGATGTTGGGGTATAGTGAATGCTACTGCTGCATTCTAGGTACGTTTGGGGAATAATTTTGTGGTATTTGTACGTTATATCAAGGGCACTTAGAGCACATGAATAGGTGCCCCTTTTCAGTGTGTAATTAAAATAAATAAATCTTCCTAATATCTCTTCTTAAGAGCTGCAATTTTTCCTATATAGCTATAGGTATATAGATAGATGGTTTTAGGCATAAAAAGAGATGCGTATGTATCTGTGTGTATACACACACACACACACTAAAGAATAAGAGGTCTACCAATTAAATAAAAAAAGCAAAAATAATCTGACAAAAGGATTTTTTTTGTTTTTATTACACAATAGGCAATTAACCTGTGGAACTCTCTGCCGTAGCTACTATTGAAGAGAAGAGCTTACTAGACTCCAAAAATGATCAGACATTTATACAAGTAGTAAGAAACCATCCACAGGTACCCTACCTAGGATAACATTTGTAAGGGTTACCAACCCAAGCACTTCAAGATATAAACCAACCACTAATTGTCTGGGGTTGGAAGAATATTCCTCCCCACCCCCCAGATTCATGTATTGTAAAATTGTCCGTTTGGACTTTTACACCTCCCTCTGAAAAATCTTGAAATGACCATCGAAGCCAGGATGCAAGATAGAGGGACTACTAGTCCGATATCATGTGGCAATTCCTACATTCTACACTTATGGGTATCTTAAGTATCTCTCTTTCCGCCTCCTTCTGTCTCCTCTATTACTATGTAATTTATAAGATATGTATATAATGTATATTGTAATTTATCTAGTATATAATTGTCTATGTTTATGGCCTAAACTTCTGGGCTTGGCCTCGATAAAACCAATTAAATTGAAATTCTCCACATGCCAGAGTTAGTTTAACATGAATTAAATCATCCCACTGCACTGTTTTCTTAGAATTTCAAAGAATTTTCTGCTATTTGAAGACATCATGCTCTCTCTCCACATATGAATCTAAATGCAGTCAGACCTCAGATTGTCTTTATGGTGCAAGGGATATTGACTGAGTTCTGACAACTGAGAGTTTGGATAATTGACGGAAATTTCAATCCAATTAATATAAGTTAAGGAACATGAATTCATTGCAAATAAATTAGGGTTTGTGGATTATCAAAGTTTGACTGTAAATTCAAATGTCACATCCCTTTTCTCTCTCGCCAAAACAAACAAGTCCCCATGCATCCAATACAGATTTGTTATACTGAGTGCATGTCTAATGGTTTAAACTGTTAATATAAATATGACTAATGCAAAATAATATAGATTTAGGATTAAAAATGTGACTGCAGTAGACAAATACAGGAACTATTAATGAGAGAGCATTATGTGATTAATATTTATCCAGCAGTCTCTTCCTCTGAAGCACATCTTGCTGACCTATAGGACTGTACTGTTAAAGCAGTACAGGTGAAAAATGTCCCTGACTCCTCCTTTTGCTAATGGGAGCTCTGTGCATACCTCTCCATGTGATGCATAGAACAATTTAGCTGATATTGCTCTAAGGAGGAGAGAACTTGAATAGCAGTGGCTTTGGAGAGCAAAATAAAAAGAAACTGCTAAGGGCATTTGAAAATACACTTGCTGTGTTTTTTCTTCCTAAGCATTGCTGCAGTAAATAACTGCTTTAAGATTCCTCTTTACCTAAGTGACATGAAAGGGATAAGAGCATGATGTGCATCACAATCCATTCAAAACTGATGTTTGAATATCAGTCCTGCTCCCAAACCATCCTCTCCCCACCCCTCACCTAGTTGGGAGTGTTTTGAGCTGGATTTTCAAAAACGGGGGGGGGGGGGGCTAAAATTAGGCTCCTAAATCCATATAGAGTGGAACGGTTCATAAATTCTCTGATGCAACTTTTTTTCCCATCAGAGGATGCAGCTTTGTCAAAATAGAACCCTTTCATGGAGACTGTTCAATTTCAACAAAATTGCGATGGAAGCTGGGCCAGCTCCTGACAAGACCCTGCCTGGTTTCCCGCCAGCTCGCTTGCTAAGCTTGTGCACAGCCCACCTGGCAGACAGCAGGGAGCCAAGGAGCATTGGCACTGAAGCTCCAAAGTTGTGCTTGTCGGGAATTTTTGGATGAAATGGGTTTTCAGCAGAACATGTTGATTCATGGTAATCCAAACTCTTTGCGGGAATGGGTCGGTTTTGATGAACTTCTCACTGAAAAAAGAAACCTCTTGGGAAAAGATTTGGACTGATTAAGCACTCAGTTAGCACTGGCTTCCATGTCTTGCTCAACTGGGGGCATAAAGCCTAACTATGGGTTTGGAGCCTTACATCAAACACCCATTTTTGAAATCTTGGTCTTAGATTATTTCTTTATTTCTCATTTGTTTCATGTTTTGCTAATTAAAATGATATGCACCAAAGTGCTTTTAAATACATCACAAAACTTTAGTCCAACCCCTTCCACAAAATTTCCCTAGTGGCCAAGTTGTACAATACAAGGTCCTCAGCAGTTAGACACACCCTACTGCTGGTAGGTCAGGAGCAAATTTGTACTAGACTCTAGTGCATCTTGCCAAAGGCTTTGTCTACACTAGCACTTTTGTTGGCAAAACTTTTGTTGGTCTGGGATGTGAAAAACAAGCCCTGACCAACGTAAGTTTCACAGACAAAAGTGCTGGTGTGAACAGCGCTGTGTCGGTGGGAGATGCTCTCCTGCCAACATAGCTACTGCTGCTCATTGAGGGTGGTTTAATTATGCTGGCAGGAGAGATCTCTCCTGCTATCACAGAGAGACCTGTGAGCAGAGCTGCTACATAGGAGACCTTAGAACAGTGCAGCTGCTGTAAGGTTCGTAGTGTAGACGGAGTCTTAAATGCCTGTGTCAAATTACTAACTTGTACACTGTTAGGAGGTCTTACCTTGTGATTGAAAACATGTGGTCTAGGAAACATTAAACAATTCTCTATGACAGGAATTGGCAACCTTTGGCATGTGGCCCATCAGGGAAATCCACTGGTGGGCCGGACAGTTTGTTTACCTACAGTGTCCGCAGGTTTGGCCGATGGCAGCTCCCACTGGCTGCGGTTCACCGTTCCAGGCCAATGGGGGTTGTGGGAAGCGGTGCAGGCTGAGGGATGTGCTGGCTGCTGCTTCCCGCAGCCCGCATTGGCCTGGAACAGCGAACCTGTGGCCAGTGAGAGCTGCGAATGGCCGAACCTGTGGACGCGGCAGGTAAACAAACTGTCCCGGCCCGCCAGCAGATTTCCCTGATGGGCCACATGCCAAAGATTGCCAATCCCTGTTCTGTGAAATATTGGGCAAACAAACCAAGAACTCTCTTAGTCTTCTATACAGCATGTGTTCTATACAATAATGAACAACTAAAAAAATGCATTTCCCTAGTCTTATTCATAGTAAGGAGATGTATACCAACAATTTGGATCAGACCAATCCACCAGTTCTTTCATCTTGGAGATCAAGGCTAGTAAAATTTTATTATTTGAAAAGTGACAGCCACAAGCAAGAAAGAGACAACAGAATTTTCTGAGTTGAGAAGCCCTTTCCTAAGTATGGTCATATAGGGAACTGGGCTGGGATGCAGGAGACCAGGGTTAATTCCTACTTCAGCCTCACACTTCCTGCATGACCTGGTGCAAGTTGATTAATTTAGCAAGTTCCCCATCTATAAAATGGGGATGTGCTTTCCCTCCCAAAATCCATTACTGATTGTGAGGTTATTTGAAGGGCCATACAAGCAGCTAAATTCATCAATATAGGACATCCAAAGAAAAATTATCCAACAGAAGTGTGCATACTTCTTGATTGTTTTCATCAGCATGTGTTGTCCTTATTCCCAATGTTTAATTTATTACAAAATATTAAACGATTTTGTCCATGTTTGGGAGGTGTAACGGGGAGAGGAACAATAGGGAATAGAATGTTCTCTGTATTACAGGATTAACAACATAACGGGGAAAAGAGAAAGAGTATCTTGGCATTTGACAGAGACAATTAATATGTGCCTTCCATTCTGATCTATATAGCGTATCATGTACCGAATACATTCTCAGGCATGCTCTGTCTCCTGCATTACTTTCTACCTATTGTGTCTCCTTTGGTATCAAGAATTCATGTAATAAAGATTGCAAAAATTCTCAAAATACATCAAAGTCAGACAAATGAGCCATGTATATATATTTCCTGAATTGAATGTCATCATCCAATGGCCATTGTGACATCCTAAGAAATGCTGTGATAAGGCTTTATAGTTAAACAGTATCAAAGTATCTAGCCCCTCTCAGAGTCATCATTTTCAATCCTATTTCTTTACCTTCCTATGCATCTAACTTCCTTGAGTATGTATTCTTCAGTCAGATTTTGCCTATCAAAAACTGAGTGCACGACCCTTTTGATCCTTGTAAGTGTGGGTTCAGAATAGCTTACGTGGTCAAAGTAATGAGGTAAGGAAATGAACTTTGCAGCAGCATTCTGTGCAGGGCAAGATGGCATGTGTCATGGCCAGAGAAAAGAATATTGCAGTAACTGAGATATGAGATGATGAGAGCCTGGATGAGAACTTTAGCTGGGTGGATGGATAGACAAGGCCACATCTTAGAGATGTGATGCAGAAAAAAATAGATGAGATTTAGCCATATCTTGGATGTGAGACCCTAGAAAGAGGTCTGAGCAGAACACGACACCCAGGTTATAGGCCCGAGTAACAGGCCGGATGATGTTGTCTGTAGTGATTGAGAAAAGTGTATATTTGGGGCGGGGTGGGGGGAGGGGTAGACCAAGGAGAAGGCTTAGCAGGATCAGGACCCCCGGGTATTTGCCTCCCCCGTCTCCTGTTCTGCCTTCTTCTGTTCTACCATGAGTTAAATCAAACGTAAAGTAGAGCAGTCCCTAGCCTGAGCAAACCATTCAGAGAGAAATCCAAACATAATCTCTCCCTGCACAGCCTAGATCTTGATCATCTGCACCCATAGGTTTGTGCTTGCCTAGTCTGGCTCAGAAAATATGAACCTTTTCACCCAGCTCTAGAAATAACTGTATAGGCCGTGTACAGTTCTGTACTCTATTCCTGGAATAAGATTACCAATAAGCTTAAGGCCTCTGGTTGTGAGGAGATTTTACAGGATTAAATGTTATCCAGTCTACTTCTGAAACAGAGAATAAAATACAGGAAAGGACACTGAATTATATTACTGAAAATACTAGAGGCTGCTGGGGACAAGTACCTGTAATTAAAAATTGAAAGGTTAAAATATAGGGGGGAAACAAATCAGTGGGAAAAGCATTGTCAGGCCTACAATTCTCATATGCCGCCAAAAGAGGGCACTCATGTCCTTTTTATGGTTCAAGAGATTTAAATTGAGATTTCCCCGGATAACATTTTCCAGGCATAAATCAAAACCAAATGAATAACCTTTGATTTATCATTCCTAATGGAAATGTACATCATATTGGTGTGTCATCACATTTCACTATTGGCCATTATGATGCCAATCATATAGTAATGTTCTTCCATGTCATAATCAGTGATGAAGGTGTACATTTCCATTCAGCACAATTAGGTTTTCCTGTTACTTAATGGTAGCGGAGGGCACTAGGCAGCAGACCTACTGATGCTACTTCTAACACCTTCATGACTGGGCTTTTCTAATATCATATGCCAGCCGCCAGAGCCGCACTACCAGTGTCCTGTACTTAAATGTCACCTTTGCTCATACAGTTGAAAAATATATTAATTATTATTGCAAACTGCAGACGTGTAGGTGTCAAAATACTGGTTAAACACACACTGTCAGAAAACACCCACTCTCACCATTTAAGAGCTATTCGGTGCCCTAGGTGAAATTAGTTGGGGACTATCAGTCAGTCAACATATTACTGTCCACAACACAAAACCACCTTGTTAGCAGGCTGAGCAGAGAGACCAAGATCTGAATGGGCCTGGAGGGTAAACTAGCTTCCCAGCCTTAGAGATATCCCTCCAGGTCAGGTTTAAACAACAGTGGCGTAGGAAAACCGTGCATTGCTGCGGTTCACGTTGAAACTCTTGCACTGGTAAATAACTTCTATCAGGTTTGTGTCTAAGGCACTGAACTGGGCCTCAAGAGATGTGCGTGCAGTTCCTGTCTCTGCCACAGACTTCCCGGGTGATTTTGGGCAAGTCACATTAGGCCAGATTTTCAAAGGTCTTTAGGTGCCTTAAGATGCAGATAGGTGCCTAGTAGGATTTTCAAAAGCATCAAGGGGCCTAACTCCCACACTGATACAATGTAAGTTGGACACCTAGACACTTCTGAACATTTCACTAAGTGCCTGTTTGCACCTTAGGTGCCTAAAGACCTTTGTAAATCTAGGCCTTAATTTCTCTGAGCCTAGATTCTCCCTCTGTCAGACTGAACTACAAATACTGCCTTATTTCAAGAGGGTGTTGTAAGGATAAATTAACACATACTCCGGTGATGGGGGATAGATATATAGAGCGGCAAAGCCAGATCCTTTAACCAACACAAAATTCACAACCTCTTTAAAAAACACCTGCACTTGAAAATGATCATGTATTTTCAAGTGTTATAAAGGCAAAGATTCAAGTGATCCACTAGACACTTTGGGCTTACTGTATTACTGAGTGCCGCTTGGGGTTTTATGTTATGCCCTGAGTACATTAGCTGAACACTGTAGTAAGGGTAACACTATGGGCCACTGGAGCCAGATCATGGAGTCTCCTGGTAAGCAAATAAAGCACTGTTTAAATGTCACCTCCTGTTTCAGGCTACATTTGAATGGATCAGCAATTAGCAGGCACCACTCTCAGAGGCAAATTACATTACGAACGAGGGGGTGGTGGGGTAAGAGCCACAAAAGAAATTAAGCAGGGGTATCATTTCAGAATATGTCAGAGGAGAGGTGCGTGCAAATGTAGCATCAAACCTTTATTTTCTGGGACATTGTGCTCGTAAAGGATTCCAGTTTAGATCTCCTTGTCATTAGACAGTCAGATTTAAGGCCTCTCTCACAGAAAGCCTGTGACAGCAGAATGGTGGAAAAAGTTAAGGAGGAAGTTGTGCCAAGAAGATGCTAAGTGGTGCAGTTTGGAGGGTCACACGAAAGCAATGGGAATGGTTTCTGGAAGTTGGGATCGTACAGCTAACTGCAGTTTATTCAGAGCCCCAGAACAAACCCTTCAGGATGCACAAGAAGGGAAAAGCTGCCCTGCTTGTGCCCAGCTTGACAGCCTGCACCATGACAGGCTGCATCTCTGCTACCCCTGTTCGCATCGCTCTTAGCCCTCCACACCATATCCATGTCCCCCTCCTTTCAACATCACTTCCCGCCTTCCACCCAGAAGGAAAGTGCCCCTCTTCCACCTCTATCAGTGTCTCTCCCATGTCCTCAGAGCTCTGCAGCCACTGAATTTGCTCCTCCCTGCCCACCCGCACCTGGAAAGAGACACGTGAGCAGGCTGTGAACATGGGTCCCTGCCGGGGGGGCAGGAGCCTTCTGGATGTACTAGCACTGCGGCAGGTGCACGCAGGCAGCAGCTGGAGCACAGATCTCTTAGCAGCTCTGTGAGCATCAGTGGAGCGGCAAGCTTTGCAGCGGGCCTGCCCGGGGGATTAATTGTCCCCAGCTAATGACACCCCTGGGGTTCAGAGTGGTAGTTAACCATCAGCTCCACTGTCAACAGTGTAAAACCTTCCGTCCAGAGCCTGAAGCAGCATGATTTATAGGCACATCAAAGACCATAAAAGCCAAGCAGCCGCCTCCCCCTTGGCCCACGATGGGAGAGAGTGAGTGGGAAATGGCAGAGCAGCAGCTAAGGCCCCTTTCATTCTGAACAAGAAGAAATGAGAGGGGAATTTAATCCAAAATACTAGCTCTGTTTTAAGCCAAACCCAGGGATCTTCCCGACGTAGCTAACTGAGATATTGGCAGTGACCCAAAGTGCGGAACGCAGTTCCCTCTCTGCACGCCTTAAAGCCTTGCACAGAGAACATTATCAAGCGTCTCCCCCCTGTGTTTGCTCCACTGAAGTTACCAAGTCTGGCTGCAGCAAAGCTCACTATTAACCCCCTAGTACCAGGGCTTATTCCCTGTATGGAGCATGGCGCACCTAACCTCAGGCCCTAAGTCAGTGGTTCTCAATCCGCAGCCTGCAGGCCACTTGCAGCCCAATCAGCACACAGCTGCGGCCCATGTGACATCCACAGGGCCATAAAGGTAGTATATATATTGCGTGGATGCAGCCCACATAACACACAGAGTGCTGCATATGCGGCCCACAATGTTAAATAGGTTGAGAACCACTGCCCTAAGTGACTGATCATCAGAAGGCAGAGCCCTCCCCCCATCACAAATTAATCCACTTGCAGTTTAAAACTCATGGGGCAGGGTTTTTTCACATGGCGGGGGTGGGTAGAGATGGGAGGCTGGGTTGCAGGTGAACTCCTCTGGGGAAACACCCGTTCTGCCCCAGCAATCTGGAGAGACACCAGCCAGCCCCGCGCCCAGCCCTGGTTTGTGATCACCCCTTTCAAAGTTGGGTTTCCTACCTGAGTGGCGGTGAGTGAAAAACCGATGAGCGCTCTCCCTGCCCTGCTTGCCAGGGGGAGGGCTCCAAGCTTTGCCTATCTGGGACCACCTGCTCCTGTCTTTGAAGAAGGCCGGGGCTGTCCACCGCTCACCACTCCGATGGGGAGAGAGAGAGCTGGCCGCGGTTAGTGCGTTGTCTGAACCCAGGCAGAACATCGCTGATTGCAATTCCCTGGAGTCTGGCAGGCAGGGAGAAGGCTCTGGCAGCTCTTTGAATACTGCTCGGCTCAGTCTCCCAGCAATTATAGAAGAAACCCAAATGTGCTCCACGTGCGAAGAAATTCACAAGTGTGGGGAATGATACAATTCATGTGCAGAAAACTGGTGGAATTTCATCTACATGCTAGGAGTCCCCCAAGAGTCTGATCCTCCCCACTCCCACCCCTGGTCCCCCATGGGACTGTGAGAAAGAGGGAGGGAAAATAAAGAGGAAGGGCTTGAAGAAGCAGGGGCTAGGGAAGAGAGTGCAGCTTAGGAGAGAAGGAAGAGGAAAGGAAGAATAAAAGTTGGGTGAAGGAAAAAAGGAAGAGACCCATAACAAGGGGAAGTACTAAATAGGAGACAAAAGGAGAATGGGATTCAGGAGATCAGGGTTGAGTTCCTAGCTCTGCTGCGGCTGCCTGAAGCAAATCATTCAGTGCTTGACTTTGATAAGAGCTGAGTACCTGCAAACTCCAATTGAAGCTGAAAGGAAAGGTTAGGATTAGGGTGAGTACCTCATCTGCAAAATGGGGATAATAATCCTTGTTTTCTCTCATTCTGAGTCTGATTTGTCTGTTTAGATTGTAAATATGTCAGGGTCTGGACTGGCTCTGTCTCGTACAGTGCCTCATACATTGGGGCCCCAGTCTCGGTTGAAGTCTCTCGATTAATGTAATAGAAATAGTAAATGACATTCATAAGGTAATAATGGGCAGAGAAAAGTGGAATCGGAAAAGTGCCTTGAAGAGAAAGAAAATGCAGGTTTAATGAATAAACATTGTAGAAAAATGGATTGAGGGGAAACAGAAAAAGAAAAACTGCATGAACAAAGAGGAAAAGGAAAGAGAAGGAAGAACTCACAGGAGGGAAAGCCAAAGGGTCTGATTCTCCCCTCTTAATATCCTATTTTGACACTGATGTAATGGACTGTGTTCAGTGTCATTATACTGTTGTAGAATTGGAGTAACAGAGAGAATCAGGCCCATGGAGCTAGATTTTCAAAGGCCAATTAATGGGGGATAGCATAGACCAAGCTGACCATCCTCAGATAAAAAATATATCTATATAATCTGAGGATGGTCAGCTTGGTCTATATATATAAATGCAGGCATAATGCTTATGAAAAGGGACATGGCCAAATAATGCAGGCACAATGCAAACAGCACTTGGGCATTGACTACAAAGTGGGTGGAGTATACATGTGCCTATGTCTGTAATACTTTGCACATTGTTTTAATCATACTAGAAGGACATATTTTAGTTAGGAGCATGATTTGATGACCTAACACAAGGAAAGTCAAAGAGTGAGAGGTTCAAGAGGGTTTATTGTAAACAAATGCATGGGATTAATGCAAATGAGAGCAGTACATTCCATTACCTCACCTATTAAACACAAGAAAATCCTTATGGTGCAGTTATATTGTTCAAGGGCCTTGGTTTAGCGATAGTTAAAACAATTAGAAGCTACCAGTGAATTCATGGACCATATGGGAAGGCCTGAGCAAGAACTAGCTTGGAGAATCAGAGGGGTTTCCCTTGGACTGATTGCAAACACAAGTTAGGACATTGATTGGGGGAGCTGTGTGTATTTGAAGCATACAGGACCAGAAAGCCAGAGAAGTGTTGGTGAGTATGATCTGGGAGGGAGTCAAGAGAGCAATCTTTTTTTGGGTGCAGGACTGTCTGGAAAGCAGGCTTGGATTATTCCTACTGTGTTCAGGGAAACAGGACTTTATATACATTCTTTGTAAATAAATAGAGTTGCACCAAAGAAATACCCAACTCTCATAATCAATTTCTCTTCCTAATGGAAACAACCTAGCAATGTTGCCAATATTGGCTAAGTGCTAATATTAATAACAAATATTAAAAGCCACATTGGCAAGCTACTTCAAATTTAACAGCTGAATTCCTGCCAGGGAATCTAGTTTATTTCCCAGCAAACCAAATACATCAGTTTGTCTTCTTGACTCAGGAAAAACTTCCTGATTTTACTGTTGTCAGGAAAGCTTGGAGGTTTTACCTCTGTTTACAAACCCAGAGAATTGTGTTCTTTCCAGTACCTACCAGAACTAAGCTGCAGACTCAAGTTGGACTGAAAAGTTGCTGGTTTGTGATTGGATTTAGATTGCTGTTCTTATGTGTATCTATTGACATCAATATGGAAAATACCTCAACATTTTCTGCTCCTTTCTGTAAGCCTTAAAGTTATGTACTGAACTCTCTGAAAATATCAGGCAAATTGATCCTTGTTGTAAATCCAGGGACCTCAATGGTATGACATCAGGGATGAATATGGCATAGTGCCTTTTAACTGCATATCCCTTATGTGCCTCCTCCTATGTGTCTTCTGAGCCATATCTGATTTGTTCATTGGCAAACCAAGTTTTAATAGTAAACTTCAAAATGGGGAAAGGTTCAGACTGAGTCAAATTTTAAGTATGTAAAAGATGTTTATCCAAACTTCTTCAGTATGCAAAACAGCGCCAGAAATCTTGCATGAATGGGATCCCTCATAAGAGAAAATGTACCATAAAACAGAAAAGTTTGCACAGTACCAAACACGAGAGTGCACCCAGAAGGTAATACCTTACTGAACTGAGGCCTATATCTTCAAACAATTGACTTATGCTGATTTACACCAGCTGAGTGTTTATTGCCTTTGACCTTGCATCAGTGTCATCCTTTGGAACCTCAGGAACGTACGACATTTCATTTTGTAATGGAAACTACAGAGTATGGCCAAGGAATTCTATTGGAAATGAAACACGAACACTGGAAGGATTGTAACTTCATCCTTAACTCCAAAGGAAGTAAATGAGAATTACTTCCACTAATTAGCAACCATGTCCACAATAGTAGCACCATTACATCTTGTTGTTCGCAAAATGTGGAATCAAAATATTCTGCAGCTCTTTCAGGTTAGGCAGATCCAATATTTCGTAGATCTGGCAGCTGGTGCTCACATTCAATTTACTGAGAGTGACTGGGGAAAAAAAGTGGAAGTACCAATTCATGGAAAATCTTTATTTTTCTGGATGAGTGAGCTGCTGCCTCAACAAAACCCTGGAGGAAATCAAAGCAGCTTTTGTCTACGAGAGAATGAGGAGGAAATTGAACTTTATTGTATTTGCTATTGTCGGTCCCACTTTTTTGGAGTCCGCATCTCTTTCTCACTCAGACAGTATAAATTTGGATTAACTCCACTGAAGTCAGTGGAGGCACACTAGTGTAAAAGCAGTTTAGGGAAGAGGAGAATGAGAATGAGAAGAGGCCCTTTGACTCTTTTCTTAATACGATATATGCTACTCGTGAATGACAATAGTTGTGAATGCCATTCTCAGCCTCCTTGCTTTTATTTTCAATTTTTTTTTTGGTGGTGCTCTTATTAAAACTGTACAGTTTTGTGGCTTAAGGTTTGGATTGAGTTATGACTAATAGGACTGGAGAAGGACACAAAATGTGGTCCTCTTTGCGTTTCTTTGGGAAGGATTCAAAATCCCAGATTTGAACCTGCTCTTAGGAGGTTTGATTCTGGGTCAGTTCAAAGAACAGAAGAGACCTAAATTCCTGTTTGTAGTTTGGATGTGGGTGAAATCTTGCAAGAACATCTGATGATGAGATTTTATGATTTTGTGAGTGATTGGAAGTAAAAGAAGGTAGGCACTCCGGGAATGTTGATTGGAACAGCTTCCCAGTCATAGATTATGGCAGAAAGGACTTGGCAATCAGGTGAACGTAAAGGAAGGAAAGATAGAAACATTAGTTTTGATGAAGCATTGAGAATGAGACAGGGAGTAGGAGAAAAAGGGTGTAAGATTATTTAGACTCTAGCCTCTTTCAGGCAGGGATGGCCTGCTCCTTTGTGTGTGTAAATGCTTAGCACAATGGAGCCCTTAGTCACTACTGTAATAAACATGATTAATAATAATGAAAGATGAGCCCAGAGTTACGCAGCTAGATGCTGATCTCAAGCCATGCCCGTGTAAATCTTGAGTAAAGCCACTGAAGTAAACGGATTTACATTGCACTGATTCAGCTAAGATCAGAATCTGGCCCATTGGGTGTTTTAAAACGTGAAGGTGAGAAGATTGAGTTGAATTCAGAAGAGTGGACCCAGTGCAGAGATTTGAAGGTAAGTGGGGGCGGGAGGAGAGGGGAAATATGTATGATATGGGCAAAAGAAAAATCAGTTTGGGGACAGTGTTTTGGACAGACAAGGGCTAACAATTAAGAGAAAGCAATTAAAGTTGTCAGGGAGGGAAATTAGTAGGGCATAACCAAAGTTTTAGCAATGATAGATCTTGAGCTAGTTTAAATGGACATAGCGTCTTTGAAGTCCATGGAGTGACATTAATTTACACCCGCTGAGGATCTGGCCCACAGTTTTTAAACTGGTTTGAGGTCTTCCAGGGGAAAAGGTGATATACTGTGTAAGTTACTAGTACTATCCTCAGTATGTCAATTGATCTTAAAGTACTAAAGTGTTACTCAGCTTTCTCTTCATCCACACTGAATTTCTTCTTCAAGCTATAAAGAGAAATCTGTGTTTTCTTACTCAGTACTGTAATTAATTCCAGTGATTTTGAAAGGGCAGCTCTGTTATGTGGCAGTGGAGGCCAGTGGAGATTATTATGCATTCTTAATTTCCTTTCCAAGATTTTAGATGTGGCGATAAATATTTTTTCCCTGTTGGTATGAAGTGTAGCTGAAAGCTTTCCCTTTACACACCACATCCCACATAATGAGGATGAGGAAATGAGGAATTCTTTCAGTGGATCAGCCATTTCACTGCATGTGTGGGCCTGAGAGATAAGGAAGCAGCATTCTAGCCTTGCAAAGAAAAGGATATGCTTCTGAGCCGCGCGTGTGTGTCTCTCTGTGTGTTTCTCTCCGCCTGTCATTTATTAACTTCCACACGTGATATACACCATATCTTTTGTGGAGGACCAAGAGCCTGTCTGCTGAATGAAGGCTTGATCCTGCACCATTGACATCAAGTGGGAGTTGTATCATTTACTTTAACGACAGCAGGATTGGACCCTTAATGATTACATGAAGAATCAATAATTAGATTTTTTTTCTATAAAGGTTGTATTAAAATCCTCCTCCCAACATCATGTGCAGGCTGTGAAGCAGGAAAAGTGTTGCTTCTCTGTTTCAGGAGTAAATGTGATTTTTATATTCAGGTTTCGAAAACTATACAACTATAATAGGCGACTGAAGCTTCCCCCCTCCCAGTGGTAATGATACATTACGTTATTTAATCCCTTTGCAGTCAACTAGCAGAAACCTCAATAAGTGAATGTGAACTGAGGTCTCTCAGCATCTGGCAGGATCGGACTCCCAGCTAATATGCTAAACATGACAGACTGTTCTTATCTAAAGACATTCTAAATGAATGCACAAAACCAAAACAGAATGTAACTTGATTTTCTGTGATTTTACTTTTCTTGGGTTTATTCATCATATCCATCTTGTAAGTGTGAAAGCTGGGATGCTGGGGCACCTGGCCTATACAATACACATCACAGTGCTATAAATCTCTTGTTTTCTAGTCTCCGTTCTCTTTTTTTGTGTATGGATTTACGACCTTTCAAAGGAAACATGAACATGTTAAAATGCACATGAAATTTATAGTCTAAACTGCTTTTTTTCTTTTGCCCTGATCATATGTTTCCCACTTCTCCCACCCCGACTTACACTCAAATCTCTTCCATTATTGTTTGTGTCAATAAAACTTGATCAAACAAACATTAGAGGAAAGCAAACACAAATGAGGAGCAAATGCAGCCGAAGGGAATTAGTTTAAGAATTCAAGTTAATATCAAATGAAAATATTTTGCATCCCATCTGTAAATTTAATTGTAAAAGATACCAGAAAATGCCAGCTGAAAGTGTCTCATGTTACTACCAAACAAAAAACAATTGACATATATTTATGTGGGTGTGTATATGTCCCTAATTATTTTTTTCTTCCTTTTTGCAGCTTTTTGTATGCCTTGATTAGTTTGGTGTGGCTTTCCATCAGTCTCTTTGCATTTTCCCTCATAATAATGTTTGCATAAATACATTTTTAAATGTCAGTTTTAATCTTTGCTCCTAGACCATCACTCCTTTCCCCCTTTTAGACATGGGGCCAGCTTCATCGGTGTGATTCTTTATGCCACTCAGCCAGTGCAAAGCAATGTAAACCCATCTTAATCATTTTAGCCTTATTTCGGGCTGTTCTACCTTGCTAGACCAGAACAAAGCAGCCAAAAAGTACTGGTGATTCTAGCTCTTAGGCCTCTTTTCAGCTTCCTTTACTCACATTTTTTTCCCCCTTCAGTATGTTCCCTCTTTCTTCTTTGGGCTTACTGATAACTAGTGGAAAGCTATTCATGGAATATATAGTTTGGCATGTTTCCCTTCATATTGTCAAATGTATTCAATTAATATTTCTTTTCAATATTCAACGAGTTCTATTCATCTACAATCAGCTTTAGTCCTTCATTCACTTCTCTTGTCCCATTCCTAAACGTGGTTTTCTTGCTTTCTCCCCATCCCTTTATCCCCATTCTCTCCCTCTTGCTCCTTCTGTGGAGCGCCAGGGCTGCAGACCTGGACTGAAAAATCTTTTCCCGCTCCTGGAGTATCAGCATCAATAGGACTAGTGATTTTTTTAGCCATGAGCTGTAACACAGCTGGCTTATTCCTTTTTAGTTCCTCAGGTGCTTGATCCAAAGTCCATTGAAGCCCAGCAAGGAGAAGGAGGAACAAAATAGAGTGTCTCTGTTTAATGGATTGAGCCTGGGGTTGGGAGTTAGGAAGCCCTGGATCCGTTCCTGACTGTCACTGACTTGCTGAGTGGCTTCTCCTTGAGCAAAGCACTTATTTTTATTTCTTGTATTATTAGAGACCATCCTAACCTGATTGCAAAGTGAATTCTAAGGCTTCTCCTTTATGCTGTTGTAAATCAGGATTTATTCAAGGGGAATCAGTGGCGTTGCACCAGTGTAAAACAGCCAGAATTGAGATCTTCTGAGTAAAATATCTTCAGAGTAAATTAAATCCTCCTTCCATTTCTCTCCAATTTTTAAAGAAAAACAAAACGTGAATCATTCAACAGTATTAAATCACACATTTGGAAAATTGTTGCTTAATGAATGGAACCATCTTATTTTCTAAAATTCTTGGAGCTCCTTGCAATACTGGCAATCAATTAATATCTCCAAAGTGCATGATAAAATAATAACACTAATAAATTATAAGCAAGATATGATTAAAATTCCATCTGTTATTTTTTTCACACCCCAACCATTAAGAAATGAAGAGTTAAATAAATCCAGACATCTCAATTTAATATTTAATGACCACTGTTGTGATTGCAAGGACTGTAACTGTGCCCAACCCCCACACCATGTGCAGGCTAGTCCTAACCTGGTTCTAAAGCAGGAAGTAATGGGAGTGATCTTGCTTTCGTTGACTTCAATGGGAGTTTGACCATTGAATTTGATGGTACCAGGATCTGGCCAAATATTTTTATGCCTCCTTGCCTGTATTGTATTTTAACTATAATCTTAAAGTCAGTTGGAAATAGGATAATAAGATTTAGGTCCCAATAGATTTTCTTGTTCGAGATGAAATTAAGTTCTATTTTTTTATTTCCTGAGGACACAGGCAGATTTGCCTTTACCAATGCATCTATACAAACCTTCAGAATAAGAGATGCAATTAATATTAAACACTTTATAAGATTATTTTGGGAATCCATATGGAACTCAAGTTTTCCCTTTCCTTCAATTCAGAAAATGCATCCAGCATTTTACTTTCTGAAATTGGCCATTTTCTTATTATAATAATCTCAAAGATCTTGTGTAGGTTAAGGAAATAGGTCATGTTAATAAAAGATAAAGAGCTAACTTTAACTAACACATTATTAAACACTACTGTAGCTAAAGTATAAAAATGTGTTTGCTAGTCATGGTCAACCCTAGGACGGAGCATTGGGTTGGCCATGATCAGGTGAGTGTATAAAGGTGTCAAATTCTGTTTCCATGAGTGTTTAAAAATGTGTTAGATAACGTGTGTTAAAATATGACCTCTATGTCTAGTTTAATCATGGCCAAAGAATATACATGGGCTAAAATCATCTCAAAGCATCGGTACGATTATAGAACCCCTCATTTTATGGCATTTCTGTTCATGGCGGTAGTAGTGTTCAATGATCAAAAGATAAAAATCATCTATGCGGTATAAAGGACTTACAGTCATAGCCGTTTTCTGTCTTTCTTTGTAGTGGAATGACCTTCTGTTGTGCAGCTACAGTAGCATCATTTAGGGTCCTCTATCCTTAGTGCATTATGTTGCGGCCACCTATTTATTTATTTATTTTTACCAATTTAACTTTGGTGACTGATTGCTGTAACACATCTATCTAAGGCAGTGGTTTTCAAAGCCGGTCCACCACTTGTTCAGGGAAAGCCCCTGGTGCGCCGGACCCGTTTGTTTACCTGCCGTGTCCACAGGTTCGGCCGATTGCGGCTCCCACTGGCCGCTTCCCGCAGCCCCCATTGGCCTGGAGCGGCGAACCGCGGCCAGTGGGAGCCACAATCAGTCAAACCTGCAGGCGCGGCAGGTAAACAAACAGGTCCGGCGCGCCAGGGGCTTTCCCTGAACAATCGGCGGACCGGCTTTGAGAACCACTGATCTAAGGTACTGATATGGCCCTTATTACCACAGTATCTGAGCGCCTCATGATCTTTGATGTATTATCCTCATGACACCCCTGGAAGGTAGAAAAATACAATTTTTCCATGTTTTACAGATGAGCAACTGAGGCACAGAGAGACTAAGTGAAGTGGCATGGCATATGAAGTCTCAGGTGTGGTAAAGAGTTGAAACTAGGTCTACCAAGCCCCAAGCTAGTGTCCTAACCACTGGACCCTTTTTCCTCTCTACTATAGGTGGTAGTTGTTTTCAGTGCGTAGTTCAGGTCAAGCCTAAGGAAGACTATTAAGTAACACTTGGCAGCCCAAATCCTTAGTGAGTCTGGGAGCTATTAAAGAGTCTAAGAACGACAAGATTTTGTCTATGTCTAGGCTGGGTAATATCAGATCCAAAATGGCTTCAGCTCTAATTTGCTTTTCTGTTCTCTGAAAATGGAAATTCTCTTCATGGTCCATTGATGAGCCGTGTTTTTCTGTGTGTGTTAACAGATGTCAGTGTAGCTTTAATATCCCTTGAATACCTTTCTGTGACACTGTCATATTTGACTGTCTTAACTGAGATCTGTTTTAGAAGCACTTTATCATCTGGTGAACTATCTCAGATGCTACATGTAAATTTCCTTTCATTTAATCTTTCTTATCTTGTACCATAAAATAGCATTAACACTTCTTTCATTATCCACCTATGCTGCACTCCTTGCATGTAAGCGTTTGATGTGCAATATAACCTCTTCTCATTTTTCTTCTGTACAGGTTGCATCCATCAATATTAACATGTCAGCGCTGTGATTTATTTCATTACATTTCTGTAATATCCACCAAGTCGTAATTTCTTTCCTGTACTATCACCGTAAGCTCATTTCCCATACTCTTTGCATTTGTATGTAGACAATTACAGGGTGTATTGTTCATTTCCTTCCTTCTAGTCTTGGCTTTTCTCCTCCTCTTCTCTCTCTTCAAACGTTTAATATTAATGGAAAGTCCCTATGTGATGAATTGTATCCTCTTAGGCGAAGTTCAAAGCTCGCCTGAAAAACTTCATTCGTGTTGAATCCAGGCAGTCATATTTTCATGTGCTCCAGTGGCCCACTTTGAATCTGAACTACCCAACCTCGCCACACAAAGCAGGCATTTGCCGGCCTTCATTGCATTCCACTGTGCGGGGAGTACTAACAGAGCTGGACTTTGGAGCCCCGTGGCTGATGTGGATTTTTTGTGAAACTCAACTGTGAGTAGAGGGCCAATGGATAACTTAGCCACTGCTTACGTTCTGCTTTAGCCCTCAAAATAGGACTCAAAGGGTTTATAGTCTTTGTACTGGCCCTGGCACAGGGGTGAATTTCACTATTATCAGCACTGTTGATCAGTGCTTAATTTGTAATGAAAGAGGTTTCTGGGGTTCAAGCAATTTTTTTACTTTCACAATTGATGCAGCAAGCCCAGAGGTGCTTAGGGTTGGCAACTTTCTAATTGCACAAAACCGAACAACCTTGCCCCACCCCTACCCGAGGCCCAGCCCCTCACTCACTCCAGCCCCCATCCCTCCGTCGCTCACTCTCCCCCCAGCGGGCTAGGGCAGAGGTGTGGGAGGGCTGCAGCTGGGGATGCAGGCTCTGGGAAGGGGCCAGAAATGAGGGTTTCAGGGTGCAGGAGGGCGCTCTGGGCTGGAACGCCCAGTCAAAAAGGACCCTGGCAGCTCCAGTCAGCATTGGAGGGCTCCAGCTGGGGGTGCAGGCTCTGGGAAGGGGCCAGAAATGAGGGGTTCAGGATGCGAGAGGGGGGTAAGGGCTCCAGTGGGGGGGTGCAGGTTCAGGGGTAGGTTGGGGGTGAGGGGTTTGGGGTGCAGAAGTGGGCTCCAGGCTGAGGGCAAGGGGTTTGGAGTGTGGGAGGGGGCTCAGGGCTGGGGCAAGGGATTGGGGTTGGGGTTCAGGAGGGGGAGCAGGCTCCAGCTGGGGACTTGGGGCTGGGGCCAAGGGATTTGGAGTTCGGGAGGGGGCTCAGGGCTGGGGGTTGGGGTGTGGGTGGGAGTGCGGGGTCTTGGAGGGAGTTAGGATGCGGGAGGGGGTTTCAACTTGGGGCAGGAGATTCGGGGTGCAGGCTCCGGCTGGCTGGCGCTTACCTCAGGTGGCTCCCAGTCGGTTAAGCAGCATGGCCAAGGCAGGCTCCCTGCCTGCCCTGGCTCTGTGCTTCTCCCGAAAGTGGCCAGTATGTCCGCCCCCTAGGCAGAGGCACGGCCAGGCGGCTGTACACGGCGCATGCTGCCTGCAGGCACTGGCCCCACAACTCCCATTGGCCATGGTTCCTGGAGAATGGGAGCTGCGGAGTGGCACTCGGGGCAGGGGCAGTGCGTGGAGCTTCTCTGGCTGCCCCTGTGCCTAGAGGCCAGACATGCCAGCAGCTTCCAGGAGCAGCACGGAGCCAGGGGAGGCAAAGAGCCTGCCTGAGCCCCGCTGCACCGCTGACTGGACTTTTAACAGCCCAGGCAGCAGTGCTGACTGGAGCTGCCAGGGTCCCTTTTCGACTGGGCATTTTGGTCGAAAACCGGATCCCTGGCAACTGTAGAGTTGCTGGGGCTACGAACTGCCAAGCCTAGAGGTGTCGGGGCTCAACCCTGGCAAGCCTTGGCACAAATTAAGCACTGCTATTGATATGTGACCAGGAACAGGAGCAATCTACTACTGAGTGTGCGTCATAGGTTCCTCTCTGTGCCAATCCACAGAAGCTGAGTTGTTACAGCCCACAGCCACAGGGGCTTGCTGTTTAGCTTATGCTAAAATAGCTCATGTTTTTAGCTCTGGAGGTTCCTGGTTCTGTCCCCAGGGTGTCAGCTAAAAGGGTGGTCATCACGTAACCACTTTTTGGGTGCTTCAAGGGAAGTTGGCCACAATGAAAAGGGTCCCCCCCCTCCCCCCACAAAGTCCTATGCATCATGTAAGGCTCATGTTAAGAGGCAAATCCTACCTTTACCTCTGCAGGTACAAAGCGCTGTAGCTCACGAAAGCTTATGCTCAAATAAATTGGTTAGTCTCTAAGGTGCCACAAGTACTCCTTTTCTTTTTCCTGATAATAGTTCCACTGGCAAGAGGGGAGTGTAAGATTTGAAAGGGCTGCACAAACTTTCTGAAGCATGGAGGCCAGCTGTTCGTGGTAGCTGCAGGGAATGGGCAGCTTGAGTTGAGGAAAATCTTTCTCCCCCACATAGGAGTGAGGAGGCTACTCCAACCGGCCACAGAGTGGCTCTTCTGCCTTAATGGGTATTTTCTACCTTGCCCTAAACCCAGCTGAGATACTCAGGCAAGGCACTGGGGATTGCATTAAGTGGGGCTTACGTGGGGCATAGAGTCCTGTGTAGGTCCTCTGCACTAGGGTGAATTTCATCCTAAAGCTTGAATGATGCATCTCTGCTACTGATTGGAAAGAATAGTTCAGATTTCCAGTCTTTTTTAATCTGCCTATCTTCTTTAAAAGATGGAGGCTTGCTGTGTTGGTTTTGTTTTTCACTAGAGGGTGCTGTCTGATTATAAATAAAAGTATCTTCATATGTGAGATACCATGCAAACTACACTGAATCAGTGCACATGACAAATCATTGATATGCAACTGATATAGCTGAGGAAAATGCAGTTATCTATGCAGCAATGTTAAGGAAATATTTCAGACACTAACAGTCTGAACAGAAATGAGTGAATAAAGAATGTGGATGAAAATAAAAAAGTTATTTTGGTAGAAGCTAAGGTCCAATTCAGCAAGATATTTAAGCACATGCCTAACATTAAGCGTGTTCTTAATTAACTGACTTCAGTGGAACTTCACATGTGCTTAATGTGCTTTGTTGTAAATTATGGATTTAAACATGTGATTAAATTATGTGCCCATCTGAGGCTTATCCAAAGCACATTCAAGTCTGTGGGAATCCTGACAGTAACTTCTGTGGTTTTGGATCAGGTCTTAAGAAAGTGAAGATGATGAGATGAAAAATAGTAAAAAAAAAAAAAAAAGAAGAGAGAGCGAGAGAGAGAGAGAGAGAGAGACCTGTCAAACAAACCAGAGAGGTCTGAGAAATGAGCAGAGACACAATGGAAAAGGAAGGCAGTACCTTGCAGTTCATCCTCTTGTAAGATCAGGCCTATAGACATCAAGTAAACAGGAGAAGAGAGTAAGATTCTTTTTAAAAAGAATGAAAATTAAATAGATGTTAAACTCCAAAAAGGAAATAGAGTACCGTAGCGCTCGAAAAGGGGAGGGATAACTCTAAATCTCAGTAATCGTGGGAGATGGCCTGGGATAAAGACAAAAGACAGAGAAATAACTGAAACAAAAGAGGGAAAAGCAAACTGGTTAGCGTGGTAAGTGAAGAGAGCAAAGGGCCAGAAATACAGTGCCAATGGGAGAAAAAAAATGGAGTTCCTTAGCATAAAGAGCAGAGGGAAACTATTACCTAAGAGCAAAATTCATCCCCCCCCCCCCCCCCCGTGCATACAGCCAGCACAAAAGCTACGCATTGCCACTGCACCTCTATTTTGGCCTCTGCTCGTCTTCGGCACCGGGGTGATTTTCCTACATGTAAGGCAAAGTTTTTAGAGTCAGTTTTGGACTGCTCATTTTTTCTCTCTCCTGGGCAAATAGCCACTCTTGTTTATTACTTCTGCTGAAGTAGGTTCCTTCTCCTTTCACTCTAATGGAGGTGGTATAATTAAATCCCTAGAGAGTAACGTGGCTTTATAGATAGAAGTGTAAAGCAGCTGGGAGAATAATGGCAGAGGAAAAAACCAAATGCAAGTGGGCCTCTCACAGGTTAGATGGCTAGTGAAGTTTCAGGTCACATACAGTGTATGGTAAATACATGCTAAGGATGTTTATATGGAATGTTCAGTTATATGTAATTAAATTACTGCTAATTTAAACTATGCATACTGGATATAGCAGGAATCAATAGACTGTGGTAGGTGAATGCCAATCCCACCATCTGCACACTGGATGAAAAATTACCTGTTATTCACCCCACTGTACTTTGAACATCTATAAAGAACTTTTTGTTTGTTATCGTTGATAAAGATGGTTCTGATTGATAAATTCATTCTTACAATTTAGTTTGAAATAGAAAGTTAAATTCACTCAAGCTGGCACAGAGAACATCTCCCTGAGCCAGCAGGTATTCATGTGCCTATGGGAGAAATCATCCAATGGGAGGGCAGAAGATGTTTCTGCTTTCTCCTTCAAGATTTTTGCTGGGAATGAAAGAGCAAAGTAAAGTTACAGTTCACTGTGCCATTTAGTTGTGACTGGCAAGATAAGTCACAGGTGATTTTCTTGTCCTATTGGATGAGAGTGTCAACATTCCTGATAAATACTTGTGTGTGGACATATGGGGTGATTGTCAAAAGCGCTTGCTTGGTGAAGTGCTGGCCTAACTCTGCTTCCATTTAGTAAAACTCCAATCACCACAGCCACTGACTTTTTTGGCAGCAGAGGTAGGCCAATGCTGAGTGCTTTCAACAAAGGCCTGTCTTAAAACTCTCCTTCCAGTGACTACCTGCAGGTGCAACTTGGAAATTCAGTCTTCTCAAATATTTTCCACAGAGTAACTTGAATATTCATGGAAAGGGAACAAAAAAGGTCCGTGGAATAACATGAAACAAATTTAATTAAAACAAAAACAAAAACCTAATAGATATACATAGTTGGGGTTTTTTTTTGGGGGGTGGGGTAGGGTGGGGTGGGGGAGAATTGATTTGCATTCATCATCTATGTATGGATCAGACATTGTGGACTTGGATATCCTGAAAGACATACCTATCTGAAAACTGAAAACATAGAAAATTAGTGCTTTTCATTGGACAGAAAAGGTTATTAATAAAAACCTTCTAATGATGCTGATATATTTATTGTTCTGGAATTTGAAAGAACATAGGGTTACCTATGACAAAAAGGTTCCCATGGTTAAAAATAGTGTAAAATGTATTATCTTGAATGGTAATGTTTATTAAGGTAAAATATGACAAAGAAACAGGTAATTGTTTATATCTATGTCTGTGCATAATTACACATGCCTTGACACACCCATTTTAAGGCCCAGAGAGGTGTTGTGAACAGGTGCAATTCTATGCAATGCTCAGTCCTCATTTTGTCCGCCTGTTAGTAGAGCAAGTTTGTAATTAAACTGCGTGGAACTCTTTGAATGTTAAGTGTCTGTTCTTTGTGTCTCAGGAATGCCTGCGAGATGTTCAGACAGTAAATATACACAGTTGAATTTCAATCACTGGTGTGTGTGTCTGTGCTTTTGAGAAAGGACTTCTATGCAGTGCAGGGAAGTAAAAAGAGAAGAGAAGGAGCAAAGTCATCCTGGGTGCAGAAGGGGAGTCATCCTGTGGGGAGAGCATTGACTGCTGTGGATGTCTATGGACATAGGGGACACAATGGCCTAGAAGGGGGTTGGCCTGGAAGGCCAGTTTGGCTGGTTCAAGAGGCACCCAGAGTAGAAGCCACAGATCCACATTTATTGTGGATCCAACTCCATGGTATCCTGTTCCACCAGTGCAGAGTGGCTACAATTGCTATTTCACTATGTTAGAAATATTTGCCTTTGTTTCACTAACTTCAAGGGGACTATGCACAGGAGTAACATAGTGAAATGCAGATCACACACTGGAGTATTTTAGAAACATTGATTAGTAACGCACCAAAGGAGTCCCCATGATCTCACTTGTAAATCGCATGTGAGTGATTTTTTTAATATATGCAGTTGATTCACCCTTTGCACTTCATTGTGTTTAATCATGAACATTTTAAACACATGATTTATTGATCTGATAGCCCCCATAATAGGTTATTAGAAGCCGTAGAGTTTTATCATGTCAGTCACTGCTTAGGGACCCTAATATATGGGGATTGTACTTCTGGAGCTATTACATTTGGCTGTCTCTGATTTGCATGCCGTTTATACATAATAAATCTACAGGCTCATTGTCAGGACATTTTTATTGGAAAAATGCTTACTGCTCATGCACAAGAAAAAACCTTCAAACCATGGCCTCCATATTTACATGCAAAATAAAACCCTGGTTAGAGGAGATGGAGGGAGAAGTGGGGCGGCCGAAATGGAGATGGCACAGGTCTAAGGGGATCTTTATGGTTTGGAGAGGATTCCCAGGGCCTCTTGCAAGACTTCCCACACTACCACCCCAAACGAAAAACATGGCAGGAGGAATCTCTTCCAGGGAACCTTAGCAGGAATAATCATAGGAAGGACAATTAGGCGCGTATTAGAAATTTCAGTGTTTAATTTAATCTGTACTGGATTATCTGTATTTGATTTAAAGCCAAGGAAAGGAACGTTCCATTCTGTATGTCTGTACAATGCTGAGCACAACATCATCATTCAGCAATAAGGAGGAGCTTGATGGACCATTAATTCTGATTTTCAATAAGACTTGGAGTGCTGGGATAAAGAAAAGGAGTATTTGTGGCACCTTAGAGACTAACCAATTTATTTGAGCATAAGCTTTCGTGAGCTACAGCTCACTTCATCGGATGCATACTGTGGAAACTGCAGAAGACATTATATACACAGAGACCATGAAACAATACCTCCTCCCATCCCACTCTCCTGCTGGTAATAGCTTATCTAAAGTGATCACTCTCCTTACAATGTGTATGATAATCAAGTTGGGCCATTTCCAGCACAAATCCAGGTTTTCTCACCCTCCGCCCCCCCCCCAAACTCACTCTCCTGCTGGTAATAGCCCATCCAAAGTGACCACTCTCTTTACAATGTGTATGATAACCAAGGTGGGCCATTTCCAGCACAAATCCAGGTTTTCTCACCCCCCACCCCCCCCTCCAAAAACCACACACACAAACTCACTCTCCTGCTGGTAATAGCCCATCCAAAGTGACCACTCTCTTTACAATGTGTATGATAACCAAGGTGGGCCATTTCCAGCACAAATCCAGGTTTTCTCACCCCCCACCCCCCCCTCCAAAAACCACACACACAAACTCACTCTCCTGCTGGTAATAGCCCATCCAAAGTGACCACTCTCTTTACAATGTGCATGATAATCAAGGTGGGCCATTTCCAGCACAAATCCAGGTTTTCTCACCCCCCACCCCCCCCTCCAAAAACCACACACACAAACTCACTCTCCTGCTGGTAATAGCTTATCCAAGGTGACCACTCTCCCTACAATGTGCATGATAATCAAGGTGGGCCATTTCCAGCACAAATCCAGGTTTTCTCACCCCCCCCCACCCCCATACACACACAAACTCAGTCTCCTGCTGGTAATAGCTCATCCAAAGTGACCACTCTCCCTACAATGTGCATGATAATCAAGGTGGGCCATCTCCAGCACAAATCCAGGTTTTCTCACCCCCTCCCCCCCCACAAACTCACTCTCCTGCTGGTAATAGCTCATCCAAACTGACCACTCTCCTTACAATGTGTATGATAATCAAGGTGGGCCATTTCCAGCATAAATCCAAGTTGAACCAGAACGTCTGGGGGGGGGGGGTAGGAAAAAACAAGGGGAAATAGGCTACCTTGCATAATGACTTAGCCACTCCCAGTCTCTATTTAAGCCTAAATTAATAGTATCCAATTTGCAAATGAATTCCAATTCAGCAGTTTCTCGCTGGAGTCTGGATTTGAAGTTTTTGTTGTAAGATAGCGACCTTCATGTCTGTAATTGCGTGACCAGAGAGATTGAAGTGTTCTCCGACTGGTTTATGAATGTTATAACCAATGGTGAGTATTTGCTTCAGGTTGGGACTGGACCAGGCTGAGGTTGATGGTGGGATGGGAATTGTTGAAATCATGGTGGAATTCCTCAAGGGCTTCTTTTCCATGGGTCCAGATGATGAAGATGTCATCAATATAGTGCAAGTAGAGTAGGCATCGTCTACACAAGAGATCCACTTCCTGGACACTACAGTGCTAATAAACAATGGTCACATAAACATTACCCTGTACCGGAAACCTACTGATCGCTATTCCTACCTACATGCCTCCAGCTTTCACCCTGACCACACCACACGATCCATCGTCTACAGCCAAGCTCTGCGATACAACCGCATTTGCTCCAACCCCTCAGACAGAGACAAACACCTACAAGATCTCTATCAAGCGTTCTTACAACTACAATACCCACCTGCTGAAGTGAAAAAACAGATTGACAGAGCCAGGAGAGTACCCAGAAGTCACCTACTACAGGACAGGCCCAACAAAGAAAATAACAGAACGCCACTAGCCGTCACCTTCAGCCCCCAACTAAAACCCCTCCAATGCATTATTAAGGATCTACAACCTATCCTGAAGGATGACCCAACACTCTCACAAATCTTGGGAGACAGGCCAGTCCTTGCCTACAGACAGCCCCCCAACCTGAAGCAAATACTCACCAACAACCACATACCACACAACAGAACCACTAACCCAGGAATCTATCCTTGCAACAAAGCCCGTTGCCAACTGTGCCCACATATCTATTCAGGGGACACCATCACAGGGCCTAATAACATCAGCCACACTATCAGAGGCTCGTTCACCTGCACATCCACCAATGTGATATATGCCATCATGTGCCAGCAATGCCCCTCTGCCATGTACATTGGTCAAACTGGACAGTCTCTACGTAAAAGAATAAATGGACACAAATCAGATGTCAAGAATTATAACATTCATAAACCAGTCGGAGAACACGTCAATCTCTCTGGTCTCGCAATTACAGACATGAAGGTCGCTATCTTACAACAAAAAAACTTCAAATCCAGACTCCAGCGAGAAACTGCTGAATTGGAATTCATTTGCAAATTGGATACTATTAATTTAGGCTTAAATAGAGACTGGGAGTGGCTAAGTCATTATGCAAGGTAGCCTATTTCCTCTTGCTTTTTCCTACCACCCCCCCCCCCAGACGTTCTGGTTCAACTTGGATTTATGCTGGAAATGGCCCACCTTGATTATCATGCACATTGTAGGGAGAGTGGTCACTTTGGATGAGCTATTACCAGCAGGAGACTGAGTTTGTGTGTGTATGGGGGTGGGGGGGTGAGAAAACCTGGATTTGTGCTGGAGATGGCCCACCTTGATTATCATGCACATTGTAGGGAGAGTGGTCACCTTGGATAAGCTATTACCAGCAGGAGAGTGAGTTTGTGTGTGTGTGTTTTCGGGGGGGGGGGGGGGGGGAACCTGGATTTGTGCTGGAAATGGCTCACCTTGATTTTCATACACATTGTAAGGAGAATGGTCACTTTGGATAAGCTATTACCAGCAGGAGAGTGAGTTTGTGTGTGTGGTTTTTGGAGGGGGGGGTGGGGGGGTGAGAAAACCTGGATTTGTGCTGGAAATGGCCCACCTTGATTATCATACACATTATAAAGAGAGTGGTCACTTTGGATGGGCTATTACCAGCAGGAGAGTGAGTTTGTGTGTGGGGGGGCGGAGGGTGAGAAAACCTGGATTTGTGCTGGAAATGGCCCAACTTGATTATCATACACATTGTAAGGAGAGTGATCACTTTAGATAAGCTATTACCAGCAGGAGAGTGGGATGGGAGGAGGTATTGTTTCATGGTCTCTGTGTATATAATGTCTTCTGCAGTTTCCACAGTATGCATCCGATGAAGTGAGCTGTAGCTCACGAAAGCTTATGCTCAGATAAATTGATTAGTCTCTAAGGTGCCACAAGTCCTCCTTTTCTTTTTGCGAATAGAGACTAACACGGCTGTTACTCTGAAACCAGTGCTGGGATAGTTCCAGAAGACTGGAAGAAAGCTAATATTCTGTCAATTTGTAAAAGGGTAAATGGGATGACCTGGATAATTATAGGCCTGTCAGCCTGATATCAAACCCTAGGAAAATAATGGAGTGGCTGATATAGGACTCAATTAATAAAGAATTAAAGGAGAGTAATGTAATTAATGCAAAGCAATATGGAAAACAGATCCTCTCAAATTAACTGGATATATTTTTTGATGAGATTACAAATGTGGATGAGAAAGCTAAAAATGTTGATGTAATATCCTTAGACTGTAAGGATCTGGACTTGGTACCACACAACATTTTGATTAAAAAACGAGAACAATATAAAATAAACATGGCACACATTAAATGGATTAAAAACTGGCTAACTGATTGGTCTCAAAATGTAATTGTAAATGTGGAATTGTTGTCAAGCAGGTCTGTTTCCAGTGGGGTCCCTCAAGGATCGGTTCTTGGCCTTATGCTATTTAATATATTTATCAATGACCTGGAGGAAAACATAAAATCATCCCTGATAAAGTCTGCAGATGACCCAAAAATTGGTGGAATGGTAAATAATGAAGAGGACAGGTCAGTGATTCAGAGTTATCCAAATCGCTTGGTAAACTGGGAACATACAAACAATACGTTTTAATACGGCTAAATGTAAATGTATGCATCTGGAAACAAAGAACATGGGCCGTACGTACAGGATGGGGGGCTGTATCCTGAGAAGCAGTGACTGGAAAAGATTTGAGAGTTGTGGTGGATCATCTGCTGAACATGAGCTCCCAGTGTGATGCTGTGGCCAAAAGAGCTAATGCAATCCTGGGATGTAAACAAGGGACTCCCTAGTAGGAGCAGACAGGTTATTTTACCTCTATATTGGCACTGGTGCAGCTGCTGCTGGACCAGTTTTAGAAAGGCAAGGTGGGGAAGATAATACCTTTTGGTAATATCTGTTGGTCCAATAAAAGACATTATCTCCACCCACCTTGTCTCTCGAATATTCTGGGACCAACATGGCTACAATAACTCTGCACACAGTTTTAGAAAATGACATTTCTAAATTATACTTGTCAGGAAAGTCTTTTTTTGTTTTTGTTTGCAACCTTATTCTTCTGAAATGTAGTTTTCTAAATTTTGCATTCCCCCACGAAAAAGTAGAAACTCCTTTTACTGGATATGTAATGTTTCATCCTGCTGAATTGTTGTGGCAAAATTGTTATAAGCCCCTGAAGAAAAGGTGTTCGAAAATGGAGATGTTAGCGGAGGAGTGGATAGGTAGGGCACAGCACTTGCCAAGGTCTGGACTGGCTTGTTGGTTTAAGCAGGTCTGTTACAAAATGTTCTCTTAATTTCTTGTGGCTCCTCCCCCACCCCACCCCACCGCCCCGCCACACACACCCTAGCTGATCAATAAGGTAAAATTGAATCATCACAAGCCCAAAACCTGTTCCTTCACATCTCTAAACAGAATGAGTTTTTAGAGCTAGAAGTGGGTGAATTTTTTTTGGTCAACAGTAAATTTGCCAAAAAATGCATTTTTCTGGCACCAAAATTATTTGCCAGTTCAGGTAAAATTTCATGAACAGTTTCGGCCAAAGAAAAGCTGAAAACAAAAAATTTGAAACTGTTTAGAATCGACATTTGAAATGTTTAATTTTGACCTGAATGAATTTTTTTCATTTTTTTAATATAGGTGAGAAACTGATTTCAGTTTTTGCTCAAAACAAACCTTTTCTTCTCCCTCCCCCTGATTTTTTGGGTTTAGCTCCTGAACTGAAAAATCAATTATTTGTTCAGCACTAGTTAGAACTGAAAGGACAGACTTTTCTTTTGCTGTCCAGGGCAACAAAAATCAGAGCTGACGTTTCTGATTTGGAAGAAGCCAATGAAAATCTCAACTTCCTCCTTCGTCGCCTTTTCCCCCTGCATAACCTTTTCATTCCTTACCTCGTGTCACTATGCTTTGTACCAGCCATTACACTGTATTCTTGCAAAGATGGTCAAGGGGGATTGGAGTCAATGAAGTCGAAAAGGAAGTGTAACCCTTAGCAACCAAAGTGACAGCTGCCGAAGCCTCTTTTGTCACTTTTTATTTCAGACTCCAGCAGGAGAAATCTCTAGTAAAATATAACCCTACCTATCCAGAGGTTGCGCGTGTGTTTATGTTTCAGGCAACAGACTCACAGTTTCTTTATTAATATAGATCTGAGAGAGACAATGATTTTACAGAAGCAACAACAGCAGGTCACCTAAGAACGTTCTGTGATGGTGAAAATAGTCGTTTTACACAAGGCTAGAGAGAGAGAGAGAGAGAGATGCAGTCCTGTTACAAAAAGCCAGTTTTGATTAATATTGTTTTTTCAAGCATTCATCTGTAGTATCATAAACTTTATTTAAACTTTTGAGGTTGTGTTGCAGGTTCTAGAAGTAATAGGTTGAAAATCTCCCTTTTGTGTTCCCAGTGATATTTTTTGCTTTCTTTCTATTTTTTCTAATACAGGAGCTTGATTCATCGTTCTAACCTTTTGAATCCTGGATGTAATGTAACTTTTACTTAAGGAAACATTTCAAAAAGCAACAAAGGAAACTACAATGTTCTTAAGGGCAATTTCAACTTTTTTTTTCTACTCAGAGAATGATTTTAACATAATATGCACTAGGTTTATGGCCTGTAGCACTGCAGGAAATTGATGATCCAATCGTGTCCTGTAGCTCTGGAAAAATTACCATATGCGTGTTATTGGCACTTACATTTACTTATGCCAGGTATAGAGCATTTTATTTTCTATATGACCTACAATCTTGAGCAATAATCACATATAAACCCAAGGTTTACGTAAATTTGCTCCTATTAAATTGCCTAGTATCTCAGAATGATCAATTACTGTACTTTTAGGAGGAATTTTATTAACTGAATCCATTGAAATGTTCTCACATATCATACTAGAGGACAATTTTAAAGCCTATAATTCTTAAGCCTAAATAATTTTGAAATACACTTTACAAAATAATTTTCTTACCAATTTTGTCATGCTTGAAAAAGGATTTTCAGGCACACAGGCCATCCGGTGGCAATCTTTAGTGATGACAATGCTGAATGGGTGACTCTTGAATAATTTCCACATCAACAGGCTATGATGCAATGAATACCAATGGTGGAGCAAACCAAGCACTCAGAACTTTAGATGCTAGTGCTTATTTGAATGTTATTCAAAGCGCGCTATCCTCCTGACTCTGCAAAACTTGGCGAACATCATCATTAATATATTACAGCAGTGTGACAGCTGCCCTCCAGGGCTGACACACCAGGGATTGAACTGGGGATCTCCAGGGCTAAAAGCATAAGCTCCTACTGCTTGAGGTAGGAAGCCAAGTTTCTATAGGTTGGGGCTGTACCAACTCATATCCTCTGTGGATCAGCCCAGAGGGGAACCTATAACATAAATTCATCAGTGGTCTACAGTAGCACCTAGAGGCCTCAACCAAGACCAGAACCCTATTGCACCAGTCACTGTCCAAATGCATAAGACATTCTGTGCCCCAAAAAGCTTACAGTCTAATCAGAAGGGCAGACAAAGGATAGGAAATGAAACAAAGGCACAGAACAGTGAAATGACATGCCCAAGGCCACATGGCAGAGTTAGAAATAGGACCCAAGCCTCCAGGCTCCCAGTACTGTACCATACCCCATGGCCTGCACTGACCCAGCATTAGAACTGCTTTTCTTGTAAGATTTCTGATCTTTGAGACCTGCCTGTCTTTCAATATTAATCACTTGTGGTTGAAAATGAAAGCAGAAGAAAATGCAGAGAAACAAGAAAATTGAACATTGAGTGTCAAATTCTGATTTCAGTTTCAGCAATGGAAACCCAGACTAACTCCACAGATTGCAGTGGAGTTACTCTGGATTTACACTGATGTAACTAAGAAGAAAAGTTTGGTTCTTAATCTTCAGAGATGACCCCTGCCTGCCTACAGTGGGGGGCAGGGGGACAGAGCGAGGGCAGCTGGCTTCAGCAGTGTTACTGAGCATGTTTTAAGTTTTAGGTTTATGTTACATCCACTTAGCCAAGGGCTAAGAAGGCATTCAAAAGAAATACTTACTATACCCTTTAACAGATTTTTTTTCTTTTTAGTTCATTAAGATGGCAACATATTTACTGAACTTTCTGATCCGGATTCTGCTCTCACTCACGTCAGCCTAGTTAATAGAATTTCTTCCAATTTATACCAGTGCAACAGAAGAATCTGACCTCTCAAATAAAAAAGTTTCACTATTTGCTTTTGCATTGTTCATCAATCCATAAACATTTAATTCCATAGCCATGCCTTTAATACATGGATTAATCTTTCACACTGGTTTTCTTTGTGAGTAATGACGCAGGAACTGGCATGGTGGAAGTTCATCTTTTTAAATGTCGTGAACTGAAACTTTTTGATTGTGTCCTTTCCTAATGATGAGGAGCGTGAATATAAGATTTCCTTCTGAATTGTTTTTCAACATGGCAGCAGATAATTTGTAAAGAATATAATCATTGATTTACAGCTGTTGCTGGAATTTTTGTTTTTATTTTTTTATTTTTTGCACACCGCTTCAGCTGTACATCAGCAAAGTGACAGCATAAACACTGGGCAGTTAGTGTACAGAGAGAAAAAGGTCTAGATTTATTAGCCTAATATGACATAGGCTGTTTGAAAGGAAAGGTCAAAACCAGACTACATGAGATCTAAAGCAGAATAGTGTAGGTGACAAGATATATGTTGCCCAGAGGCAAAACTACAGCAAATTCTCTTTACCCCAATCTTATAGCTATAGCTAGGCCCCATGGTACTCACTTAACAAGTATCAGGAATTGCCTTCTCAACATAGCTTAAATGCTGGCCAGTTTTGGTTCAGCCGGGGGGCGGGGTTTGATAAAAAGGAAAAGTACGGGCCTGATCCTGGAAAGGATATGGTGCTGCATCCATAACCCTCCTTGACTTGACTGGAAGTTGCAGGGCTCAGCATCTCTTGGGATCAATCCCTGATAAATGATTAGTCAAATACGCAACTAACTTAAATTCTACCTCTGTTCAGGAACAGTGCTGCACACAGTACAATTATGGTGGCTAATGAATGCCTTATCCTTACTGAATTACTTCTCTCTCCTGTTCTGCTTTAGCTTTCTCAACCCTTCTGTATTTATTCTATTTACAGGGTCAGAAACTCTGAGGATTGGCTACTCGAGGGAAGGGGCTCTCAACCTTTTCCTTTATGAGCCCCCCCCGCAGCATGCTATAAAACCTTCATGGTCCATCTTTGTCACAACAACTGATTTTCTGCATATAAATGCCAGGGCTGGCATTAGCAAACAGGGCAATTGCTTGGGGCCCCATGTCACAGGGAGCCCCATGAAGCTAAGCTGCTCAGGCTTTAGCTTCAGCCCAGGTGGTGGCTCAGGGCCTCGGGCTTCAGCCCCATGCAGTGGGGCTTCAGCTTTCTGCCGTGGGCCACAGCGAGTCTGATGCTGGCCCTGCTTGACGGACCCCCTGAAACCTGCTCGTGGCCCCCGGACCCCTGGTTGAGAACCACTGCTCTAGAGTATGCAAGTCTGTTATAGTATTCACAGCTGGCAAATGCTTGCTGAACAGCAGATTTCCACTAGAGGGAGCTTACTTGCTGTATTCTGAACCTCATTCTTGAATGATGCTGATAAGCAACTGAAAAGAAGAGTAATCAAAGATAGCAGCTCTCTGTCATGTGATTTAGCTGTCATGGGCTTGGTTTTGTTCCCACTGCAGTCCATGGTAAAGCTCCCTATTGGGGTTTGTGAGTAAGAAGGTTATTCAGTCAAGGAACAGGAACACTACTGTGGGTGAAATCCTGGCCCCACAGAAGTCAATGGCAAAACTCCCTTTTTACTTTTCACCCCGTGTGACTTAAGTGACTGTTCACACAAGGAACTACAGGTATCATATGCTTAGAAAGAATACAGGAATCTGTGGACAATCTTTAGGATGAAATTTATTAACATAAGATATTTCTCAAACAATTCTAAATAGTGAACAAATCAGTAGTTATAATCTGTTTTTAAGATAATTCCCCAAAGGAAAATATTTATTAATAAAATAATTGTTATGAATTGTTTGTCTACCTGTAATTGTTACAAACATCCAGCTGTGATCTCAAAAAAGCAAATTACAGAAAGCTTAAGGGTTCGAAAGGCGTTCAAAGGATCCCTGAAATTTCTTTGGTCTGGAAGAGATTGGAAATCCATTTAATCAGACTCTGATATTAACATTGCCTTCCAGTTTCTGTCAGGTTGGAAAAGCAAGTAAGGAGTAACTTTTGTGCCGATGGTGGTGGTGGGGAAACAAGTAGGACCAACAGGCCCACAACAGATGTTTTTAAGTTAAATTTTTTTAACCTCAGAGCATGGGTTGGATTGGGTCAGGGTAAAAGGTCAGTTTAGTTTCTGTTTTATCTGAATTGTTTTGCACATCCTTGCTGTGACAGGGCACCAGGTCACACCCTGGCCTCTTCCATGAACATTGACCGCTCTGAGACCTTCTAGCTTGTAAACATCACTGTGCAGTTTATTGGCTGTGTTTTAATCTCTCCACGAATACATATCAGTGTCTCCACACCTTGACACTGAATCTCAGCTTTCTAACTCCTTCTCCAAAGGCGGAGGGGAGGTGTCTCTACTCAGGGTACCCCCTTTGGCAGACCCCAGCCCCCGCACTCCTTCCCATGCCATTTTATACAGCTTCCCTATTAACGTGTTAATTGTTTCATTGCCTTAGTCACCAGGGCATGATTTTAGGCCCTGTTTTGGCACCAGGAAACTGCTGCAGCAGGTTATGAGGGCCACAAAACACCAGAGGCCAGTGAGGGGAAACTTTCCCTGGCACAGGCATTGTGCAAGGTAGCCACAAGATTCCTTACAAGACCTCATCCCCATAAACTGCAGCATGAGGCATGATGTGATTGGAGCCAGAACTGCAGTGCACAGTTCTATAGTGATTCTGGAATGCTCTATCACCTCTGGGTAGCTCAGAGAGGACTGCCAGATCCTGGGGCCACTGGGGCCCCCTGCATCAGGAGACAAAGGTAGCTTAAAGACGCCTTTGCATCTCCTTCCGTGGGGCAGCAAGGTTTGGCTTGCAACTCTACAAGCCCAAAATCACATGCAATTTATTTTGCGTGTACTGGAATTGCACAACCAGTAATTAGCAAGACTTCTGTACCTGGAGCTAAGTCACCTCTGCTATTTTATTGTACAGAATGTTTAATATGGAGAGTTTATTTAAAATGTATAAAATGCACTCATTGGAATCTAAGCACATGTACAAAAATAAAGTCCATTAAAACAACAAGATACCATTTAACCAACTGGCCCAATGTCTATTAACAGACTCTTGTACTAAATATACTGAGGAAAAGAGCCAGAGGTGATCAGTGTTTTTTTTTTTTCCCTACTAATGCAACAATGGAATTAAAAGATAAAAAGCATCTAGCTAGAGGTCAGAAGTGAACTATGGTGACATTTCATGAACAACAGTAACTTTTTGGATGTGCATGATGCAGCTAAGAAGAGCTCATTATGCCCAGGTCCTAAAACTGAAATTTTAAGTGTCTTCTGTGATGGTTCCCCAAGGAACAAGAGAGAATCAGACAGAGCTCACTGTGAAGCAGAGTAATTTTATTCCTTCCATGAGTAATGCCCTGAAGTGTATTATGGATGTTAAAATTTTGCATTTCAGAAGTTGTGTCTACTTTTGAAAAAGAGGAGAAACTGGTAACTAGATTTAACAACAAAAATATATGTATTTTCTTGGAATGTTTGGCTACCACTATGGTGCTCAGGGGAAAGTCTCCATATATCTGTCACCAGCTAAATTCTGTTAGTGATATTAAACCTGAAACTGTTGCCACTTTTCCTCCCCACTTATCTAGTCAAATGACTGGATTAGGAAAATACCTCCAGGGAGTCACAACAGACTGAAGGTTAAAATAGATCAGAGAACTCATTTTCTGTGATATATAGATATAAGGATTTTGGTTTCCCTTCTTAATTGTTTGATGTACTATAGAAAATTGCTGGAGCTGGACTTGCAGCTAAAATAATAGTAACAATAAATAATGGCCTTAACAAAGAAACATGTTAAAAGTTTAGGAACAAAATTTTGCAGATAATTGAAGTGTGGATTGGGCGGTACATTTTGGAGCATTTACTACTTGCATGTAGTCCAGTGGCCACAACTGAAATACCTTCACATGTACTCCCATTACCACAGGAATACATGGATACTACATTAACTTTATGGATTGGCAAAGACAACCTTTTAAAGATTTAACTGGTAAGGCTTGCATATTTGCATATGATCATCTACATTTATTTGTAGTGCATATGTATGACTGAAAAATGTTATTCAAAGGGTCTCATTCTCTTCTAATGATTTAATGTAAGCGCCACAAAAATGCTTGTTGAAATTGCATATTGCTGAAATTGAATAAAGTTCAAATACATTTTGATAAGAGGCTGGCTGACATCATAAGAGCTAGGAATGTGAAAACAGAGGGAAAGAAATTCTCAGTCTCTTTAAACCTTTTTTATAAACACACATTTAACTCCAATGTAGAATTAACATTGTGGAGAAAGGAAGTTTTTTCTAAAAGATTCAACATCATCCCTTCAATTAAAAGTGAGAGATGGCATATCTGTATTCAGAGATATTCAGGTGGTCCCTCCAGCAGAACTGGGGAAAGATCAGAGATGACATTCATGACATTTTACATGTAAAAATTGCTAGGAAAAAAATCCATTGCTTAGGTGGACTTTATTCATCACAAAGCAACAAACAAGGACATAGTGTCAATTTAAAAAATCCTCTTGCAGATCACCTTCAAGGCTCACATTGTACCCTCTCTTTGGAAAGTCCATGCCTTTTGTCAATGTGTATCATAACTCTAAGTTACTTGGGTGAAGGGTAAGTTATGTGTGGCATATTATACATTTTTTTGTCTTTTTTTATATTTTTCCTAGAAATCAAATTTAATTTTGTTGATAAACTGATGTATGTACATGTGTGACCCTCAGAGCACCCTAATGCCAGCTGGCACACTTTTATCATGATATATACCCAAAAGGCAGCATGTAATATATCATTGGAAATCTAATAACTCACTGATCATTAGTATTCTTGCCTAACGTATGTACAATAAACCCACAAATTACTGCAGAGATATGTGCTGGAAATATGTTCTTAAAATGTATTTGGCAAACAGCACCTAAGCCTCACCTGTTCCAGACAAAGGAATGTGGTTCTACTTGCTTGAATGTGTCTCTGATGTAAATTAACCAAGGTGTGGCCAAAGACACAGAAAAAGCACATTTACATGCAAGGAAAACAAAACCATCAGGAGAGCAAGTGAGAAAAGATGACTACTTAACAGACTTGACAGGGGATGGAGACTGCACCCCCAGGAAGCCTTCTTGCCTTTTGAAGTGGGGTCAGTGAACTTTGGGGAGATATAAGGAGGGAGAAAAAAGCCATTTTGGCATCCTTCACCAAAGGAACCGAGCGCTCTGAGCTCTGTGGAGGGTCATGGTCAGAGAGTCTAGTCAGCCACACTGGAAAAGAGATTTGATGAGAAATATGTCTTTGAACAAGAGACTACTTTGTTAAATCAGGTTTTAGTCCTAGAGGTGTATTTTTACTTTTGGTTATTGTAACCCTTTCTATCTTTATTCCTTAGCCTTGGGATCACTTAAACCTATGATGTTTTGTTTAATAAGCATGCATGGGTGGCGGGTTTAATAGGCATGGGGAGGCTCTGCCTTCCCTGGGACTGTCACGGCGGCTGGACCCCCATTTGCGAGGTTTGGCGGCAAAGTTTTTGCTTTATTGTGCCTCATGCAGGTTCCGGGTAGCTGAGGAGGTGATGTGCTACTCAGCTTCCTGGATTCCTAAGTAATCTCCCTGGACTCCAGATGCCCTGGAACCTGCATGGGGCATATCAAACATGTCAGGAAGAGACGCTTTTCCCCCAGGTGGTTTGGGTCTGGGGAGGGGAGGCGCAGCTACTGCTGGCCCAGTACTCCTCTGGGCAAGTGGTGGGGAGGGGCTCGGGGCTTCAGCCAACCTGGGGCTCCTCCGGCCAAGGAGGGGGGAGCTCAGGGCTTCTCTGGGTGGGGGTGGAGTTTGTGGCTCCAGCCACAGAGCGGGGGAGGAGGGCTCAGGTGGGTGGAAGGGGCAGAGCCAGGGGCTAGCCTCCCCAAAGGGGGACTCCACCCGCCATCCATGTAAACTTGTTTTACTTTTACTATAGATTTCAGTGTTTTGATTAAATAGGGTGTTTGTTACCCCCCGTTCAAAGAATAAGTTGCTGGGTACTGTCTCTTTAAGGGAGCAACAAATGTAATAACTTCCATAAGAGAGGGCTGGACACTACAGCACAGATGGTTTCAGGGAAATTCAGTACTGGTGGGTGTTGAGGTCACCCTGCCAAAAATAACTGGGCAAGGGAAGCCAGGGAGTGACCTGCATGCTTGCCCACTGGCTGTTGGTTTCAGGGCTGTGAGCCACAGCAGCAGAGCATTTAAGGCACCTGTAATTGCAGGTTAGGTGGTGATACAACCCTTCCCTGCTCTGGGTTGAACCCCAAAGCATTACACTGTGCAAAATTGCTTATCATTTTTCCATAGATATGAATTTCTTCATAGCAATAGATCAGGAGAAAAGCATTAACTCACTGTAAAACAAAACAAAATATAGAAATATTCGGTCACTATGTTGCAAAAATTAATAGCTCTACAGGAACAATAAAAAACTGGTGATGTCCATGCACTAGACACATCTGGATTGTTACAGTTAACATCGCAAAGAAAACAAAATGATCTGGTTTCCGTTTATGCGAGATGAAAATCTGATATTTTTGACTCCTAAGTGAAAGATGCTTCCCATTTGCAACAGATGGCAATAGATGGGATAGCAGATGTGAACATGATGAGCTACTAAATAACAAATGCCTTCAAGTTATAGATATATTTTTCTGCACTCACACTGGAAGTCTCTGCATGAATTCGAACAGTTGTATTCTGTTGGGGTGGGAAATTTCTGCAGCTTAACCTCACAAGCACTTCATGTGTTGTGATGATGATTTGAGAGCACTTCCAAACACACAAAACCATATTGCAATTACACAATAAGGGGGCTCGTTCGGGGGTCACTTTCATTGGCTTTCCCCTGGTGTAACTACATTGACAATAAGGATGTTACTTCTGGTTTACATTGGTGTGAGAGGGGTTCAGAATCAGGCCCTAAGGGCCTGATTCAGAGTAACCTATTAGTGGTTCTCTGGGCCATATAAGCCACCAATGTTGGTCCTGCAGTAAGTTGATCTATTTGGTCCAACTATTGATCTGTTGGAACATTTGAGGGGATTAGAGTGTGGGGGCACTATCCAAAGCAACTAAATATCAAGGCCTTAAAATTGAGACACCTCTTAAAATGCATCCACAAGAAAATTTCTAATGACGTTTCTTTGTAATGATTCCCAAAACCAGACATTGAATGAAAAATGCATGTTTAAAGAAGATAAAAAATGTTGATGTTAAAGAATCAGGATGCTCCCCAAGCTTCCCTTTCTAGTAGATTAAGGCTATCACAGAATAACATATGCTGATTTATACATTGAAATATAAAATGAAGAACGGTTAATGGTAAGATTAAGAGCTTTGACAGCTATATTTTTAATGATTTGTAATTATCTGTATTTACATAGAATTGCTAACCTGCTTAAAATGTTCTTGCTAGCACTTCAATGTAGACACTACCTACACCGGTGGGTAGCTACCTCAGAGGAGGTAGCTAGGTCAATGGAAGAATTCTTCCATCAGCATAGCTCTGTGTACATGGGGCCTTAGGTCAGCGTAACTATGCAGCTCAGGGATTTTTCACACCTCTGACCTACATGGTTATGCCGATCTAATTTTCTAGAGTAGACCAGGCCTAAGCTACACGAACAAGTAATGAGAAATACCCTCCCCACCCCATTTTTCTGGGGAGACTCAAGACAGTGTGATACAAAGACAATATGATCCAGACACTGCAAAACCAGCAGGAAAAATACAGAAGCTGGGTAATTGAAGCTTATGCATGCGGGTTACCTAAAATCCAAAGCACAAGACTGAAGCACAAAATCAAGGGATCAGAGAAGGTGAAGATTATCATGGAAGATGGAAGATATTCCTGGTGCCCCAGAATGTGATAACTTGGGTCCATTTACCAGTTCTGTCTTGTCTATATTATTTGTCTGGCATAAATGTATGTCTAGACACTAGAAGTGACAATAATTCTGTCTGAAATTGTATAAAAGCGAAAATTGTTTAAGCCTAAATTGGGTGGATTTGTGACTCAGTTTCCCAACTTTTAACCCCCAACAAGAGGGAAGGGTGGTTAGAAGCAGAGCAATCCAGGTTGGGAGGGAGGGAATAGAAGACAAAGCTGTGGTTCATTAGAAGGGAATAAGAAGACAAAATTTTGCAGTGCATGAGTTAAATCATAGGATTATCCTAATTCCTCAAGAGAGTCTTTTTTTGGGACGAGTAGTCTGGGCGAGGCTGCTCCCTGATGAAACAAACTCCACCCTTGTCTCCAGCCAGCTTTGCCCAGTGGATGACACCTTCCTCTGAAACATTTGGTACTGGCCCCTGGCAACAACAGGCTGCTGGACTAGATGGAACTCTGGTTAGTTCCTATGTTCTGGGATGCTCACATTTGCTTTGTGACAGTTAACATTAGTAAATACATGCATGTGTGAGATTTGAGAGTCCATCCGCCTTGTTAGTGTGAGAGGAAGGATGAGCCAGTGGTTAGGGCACTAGTCTGGGACTAAAGTCCAGGTTCTGTTCCCTGCTCGGCTTCCTGTGTGACTTTGGGCAAGTTGCTTAATCTCTCAATGCCCATCTGTATATTGTGGATAATAGCATTTCCCCCCTTTGCATGGGGACGTTGTGAAGATAAGTACCTAAGATATACTAGCGTTCTCTGTATCTGAAGCGACAGCAGCATATTAGTTACATGAACAAAGGGATGGCTATGGTATTTGTTTGGCATAGACTGAACAGTTCGATGCTGGGAGTACTGTAGCCTTAAAAAACTTTAGCCCAAATCAGACCACCTTTTGGGGACCTGTTGAGTGCCATCCAACTGTGATTCACAGGCAGTGTAAATCTGTGTAAGAGCACAGACGTATTTGAAGACACCGTTCACGTACGAAACCCAGCTAAAAATCTGCTCCTTATCACCGATCCGCACTACAGAACCCAGAGGAGGATTTTGCCATAAAATTGTTCAATGATTAGTCACCTCATTGCGGTGGCTGCTTCTGTCTCAGATATGCTGCTCCCTATTTTCTCTGCAGTGGCTGGTCCATTCCATGGTTGGAATCCTATGAGTGACTGATTGGAGCCAAGCCAGATAAGAAACACCAGCCCTGAACCTGCTTTGCTACACATGTTGAAGATGAAATTTTATGCTGCAATGAAAGTTCAGTGAACAGCAGAATCAGCTTCTCTGACAAAAATAAGAGCTTTCTTGATAGTTTTTTCTCCCAGAAAACAAGAAATCACCCTTCAAAATTTATTTTGCATTTTGTTTTTAATGGAACTTTGGTATTCTAGTATTTGGAGATTCTTTGACTTATGGAATAACTGCATACTCATCCTTACTGTTATTCAGCAGAAGAGATGAAGCAAAAATAGGTAGAACATGGTATACTGGATTATAATAATGCCTCCAGGGTTGGCTGGTCTCTGGAGAGCAGATCACCCATGAGATTGAAGAAGAACTTTGTCAGTGCTCCTGCTATAGCTGGGAACACAGGGACTCTTCTTCAGAGCAGGCCAGATCTGATCAGGAGAAGAAAACGAATTCCATATTCAGTGCAGTGTGTGGATGGTGTGCTGTAAATAAACTAAGGGGTGACACATCGAATGATGAGCATAAAAGAAAAGATACTGAAAAGGTACAGCTTGCCTCGTACACTGAGCACCACCCATCCTGTCCAGTGAATGAGGCAGGGGTCCTCTGGGGAAAAACAGTATGTGATTGTGTAATTATAGACTGTATCTTAAAGCATATGAACAAGAAGGCAGAATCCATGTTGCACAAGCAGCCTTGATTTTGGTATTTCCTAACTTCTGCATGCTTGATTTTGCAGCTTTAATGACATTATTTTAACTGTTTTTTTCCCCCAATGGAATGGTGGGTGGGTGTTTAAGAAAACTGAAAAAAAAAAACAAAGAAATGTCATCGTGCATAACTATAACGGTGCCCCCCTCACCCAACATGGGTCACCTGCCAGGTTTGCACCACTAACAATGGGATCACTCATGTGCAGTTCTCAAAGAATCTTGAGCAGTGAGTATGTAGGAGTAGCCTCATTTTCAGACACTGGGCCAGATTCTTTCCAGCATCTGCTCAGTGCAAGAGAATTTGGGTTGCTGCCAATTACAGCTCCTTTATTCTGTGGGCCACCCCCAGTCCTGGCTCCCATGTGTTGTAGAGCAGCTTAGAGGGCAAAACAACTCAAGGTTCTCATAATTAAGTAAGGATTGCTACAATGGTCAGTGAATGAGAGAGAAATATTTGTAGATGCAGCACATAAGGCAGAGTTGTCCCACTTCAGAGCCAGCCTACCTGGTCCTCCAAGTCATGAAGGAAAAGATCATATAGCACTGGAGGGACAGTTTCCCTCTGAAGAAAACCACCTTCCATCTGTCCCACTGATCTGCTGCTTTTGCACTGAATACTGAGTGTCTGACTGGAGGAACTGCTTCTGGCATCGCCAAGCAGATGAATGGTGTTGCTTTTGCCTTCATGCCAGCCATTTTATCTGCCAGAATGGCCATCCCACTGGAAACATCCAGCTTCCTTTGGAAAGAACTGAGGTGATTGGATGAAACATTAGAGGCAAGGTACATGTGAGGCATTTCACTGCTTGCCAGAAGTGCTGCTCCATTCTGCATTTATAAAAACTATAGTATTTGTTGAAAGCCACGGATCTTGTTGCACAGACATTGTAACCTTTGATTTTTAAGGTCATTAGAGTCATGCTGGCTGACTAAAAAGTTGCTGATATTTATGTCCTTATACATTCCTATTCTCATTAGTTCAGCTTTAGACTGACAACTTGCATGGGAAAAACAGAGAGCTGCTGTTATGAGACTGCGGCTGTGAACGTTATTTTCAGTATGTCTATGTGTGTGTGTATGCTGTAGTTATAACATGTTGTCCCCCTGCTGGGACTATTATCCACCATCATGGAATTGCTAATAGCTCAGGCCCTGATTCTGTCACCCTTACTCTCAGAGTAAAACTTTACTCCACAAGCAGTCCCATTGTTATCAGTTTCAAGACAATGTGTTATGGGGACAGGAGGAAAACACTGAGTTCCTCATAAACTGGCATAATAAACAGGGAACAACATGGTAGAAGTCTTGAAGGGAGTGAAAGAGCCTTTAACAATCTCTTAGTACATTTATGTACAGTATCTCTTAGACCAATAAACTAAATATTTACCATGCATACAATTCTGTCACCCTAACTCTCATTGAATAGCTCCTTATTTTGTGCCAAATCCTGACACTTTCACTTTGTAGCACCATTTGTGGAGTAAAGAGCTATTCATTATGTGAGTAAGGGTGTCAGATTTTGGCTCTGTATGAATTGTCCCATTGATAACCATATCAGTACTTACATACTCTAATACCCTACTCAATATAAGGATGGCAGAATTCAGCCCTAAGTATTGCTCTATCTGATTAAGGCCCAAATTCTGCGAGACTTACTCACAGTATGTAGTTACCTAAATCCAGGATTGGTCACATTGGGCCAAATTCTCTGCTGCTGTGAACAGTGAAGTCAATGGAACTGGTTCACCTTACACCAGAGAGAGAATGTACCCCATTAATACCTATAGAACTAATTACAGAGAAAAGTACTACTCGGCTTAAGGGCAACAAAAATAGAGACCTGTGTCTAAAATCTGTCCTATGTAATGTGCAGTACTTTAGGATTAAAGTTTACATATTGTACAATCTACTACACAGGAGTACATTAAGATAGGATAGCTTCTTTACTGGGATGTCTCCTGAGTCACTGATGTACCCCAATGATGAAGAAGAGCAAAAACTTAGCCAAGCCTCTATTACCATAAATCATCTCTACACAGTGGAGTGGAATTTAGCCAGTGTCAAGTAGTAAAATAGTAATTACCAGGAATTAAAAGTCCAGAGTTTACAAATTCAGACCTATTTAATATACACATGTTCCAAATCAAGATTAAGGAGCATACTTTCCTGAGTATTCAGGAGGTCCTCTTATACGGTTACTGTGCTTAGTAGCCTCAGTAAAGGGTAGCCAAATTCTGGAGACCTAAATTATGCAGGCAAGATTAATAGTTTCAGATTATTCAATTTACAAGTTTGATTTGCGGTTTTTGGGACAGAGGAGTGTAGAAGACTGGGAGACTAACATTTCTTTGTCTTTTTCCTCTTTTAATAAAAACTTGAAAAATTAATAATAAAAAAGACAAACACTTTAGTCCATCATTACGGTTGCACAATTAATCCCTGAAAAATTAGGAAATATTAAAGATATGACTCAATGCACAACTTTAATTCTGATCTATTGTGACTACACTGGTACCTTTAAACTTTGTGATCATGTACCATTTCTCCAAGAATACAAATTGTACCCTACTTCATATGCCACAATATTTTGCCCAGTGGATGTCTTTACCATTAAACCACTCAGATATGCAGTTAAGTGAGGTCTGAGTTATGGATATTTACAATATACTTAGACCAATTCAATTGCAGATTCTTTTAATTAAAAGCAGATTATTACCAATCAGTAGAGCTATAAAGAGAAAGCTCCTCTCATCTGGCACTGAAGCATGGAGGTATTCCCAGTGTTTATTCCTACTGCTGTCTTAACAGTCTGCCAGCCTTTGTTAGTTTGTATTGATCTGGCACACAGTCCACATTATCAGCTGTTCTCCAAATGTCTTTGTATTCAAGATGGGCCTGAAATGGAACAGTGGATCCAACACCCACATGTGCACAAAACCAGAAAAATTTGGATCCAGGGCCATGTTTTGTAGCTCAGGCTTATCGCTATAATAGGTGTGAATTCAGTGCCACCACACCTCCCCAAGGGCAAGTCTCTGTTGCCAACTGAACAGAAGATTATACATTGTGAGTCATATAATCGTGGCACAACTACAAATGCTCATTGTTAATTTATGTCTGGTGCTACTTACCCACTCATCCTAATCCCAGATCCCATCCATTTGAAAGAGCTCAGCCAGACCAGACTGTCTAAATATATAGGAGTAATGACACAATGCTAGCTATTTTGCAACTGCAGCTTGGCATTGCACATGACCATTATGTTTATAGAGTAGGTGGATTTCTCGTGCTAGTAGGCTGCTTGGCTTCTTTTCCATGGGAGTAGGGATAAGCAGGCAATCTGCTATACCCAGGGCAGATGGGTACTGAGTTATGTTAGCAAACTCCGTTATGTTTTGCTTTTGGTGCTATTGTTGCACCCTTCATTCCACACGGGGTCAGTGTTACACAATGATTATATTGATCATGAAGCTGAGGGAGGTAGTATGGCTAGTAGATAGAACACAGAACTGGGAGTCAGGAGACATTGGCTCTATTTGCAACTCTGCCACTGACCTGCTGTGTGACCTTGGGCAAGTCACTTCACCTCTCTGTGCCTCTATTTCCCCTGCTACCCTTTGTCTATTCTCTCTGTTTATAGTAATAAACTCTTTGAGGCAGAAATGGTCCCTTACTACACTTATGTACAGTGTCTAGCACAATGGGGCCTTGCTCTCAACTGGGGCCTCTTGGTGCTAACATCATACAAATTATAGATAATAAAGTTAATCTTTGGTTTGATCAAATTTTGGAGATGGTCAATTAGGGTGTTCAAATGTGGCATTTATACTTCAGGCTCGGAATAAGAGAGAAGTTTGAACTGCAAAACCTGGCTCTGGATCCAAAATTCCCTGGACTCTGGGGGCTTGAGTTCCACTGGTGTAGCCAGTGAGAGTTGCAGGCCTTCTGTATTTCTAAAGAGGCACTCAGTATGTTGCAGAGACTAGTTCTCTCCAGGAGAGCATCTAGAAAATAAGAAGGTGGCTTACTGGCTACTAGTAAGGGGCCCCCAAGAGTTTTCTGGAAACATCTCATGTCTAAGTATCATAATGCCATCTTGGCCTTGACAATGACTGATCTAACATGACTATGCTGCTGGGCTCTCTTGTTTCAGCTCCCCTCTCATTGCTGATAGATTGTTTGCCAAACCTGTCTCTCTGGTATGCTTGCTCCTCTAAATGCTGATGCACTGCATCTGCAACACTCAAACCTCTATCTCATTGGCTTTTGTAGCAAGAGTTTCAGCATTGCTAGAACTTTTGCCTTTGTCTATTAACCCCCCGAGTCCCAAATGCTGTGTCCTTCCATCCTGTGTGTAGAGTTGCCATTCTATATTTGAGCAGATGGCTTACCAGCCAATTGAAGGTTATGCTTAAAGCATTTCTAGCCACCCTTACTTATTCTGTAAATGCAAATATCTAATTGCTCTGAAACTCTGAAACTAGACAGTGCATGGTGATATCAACCCAAAATATTCATATTTTGTCTTGCAGGCTGCTCGGCATGCATATGTTTGGTTCACACAAGCCCTCTTTGTGTTATCTTGTGTGTACTTTTACTTCATGTGCACGCACTGCTGGCATTTCAGTTCTTGCACCTTTTTGGAAATTTGCTCTTTTATTTTTTTCATTCAGTTTTAACAACATATGGTAACTGTAAATGCACATACTGCATTATATTTTGGAGTTTTCCTCCGATCTGGTGTTAGCTATTAAAATTTGTCAGCATTTATTCAACTATCAAAAGAAATAGCTTCTTTTGTGTATCAGCGGCTTTTGTCCCAGATTCTTCACGATGCATTTATGATGCAGATTACAGGCTAACATCCCATTGTTAACATAATGTGGGGGTTACAATCTTTATAGGTGCTTAGCATGTAGGGACACGTGCCAGCAATTATTAGGCAGAATTGTCCATTCATTGCACAATATGGCCCATAGTCCATCTACATTTTTAATTGAATGTTGAGATCTTTTAAAAATCAGAAGTTTGAAATCTTATGGTCCCCAATTCTGCCTCAAGATGTGGCCCCTTTACACTGCTCTGGCAGAATAAAATGGTCTTAGAGGCCCCCAGATAGTTCACCCATCATAAGGAGGTTCCCTGGCCAGTGGAGGGCTGGTGCAAGGGTTCTATTCTAGCTAACTCCTAGCCACCCAGCGTATTTCAGGGGCTGGCTCATGGAGGGAGGCGGGGGTGCAGCCAGAGTACACTGCTCTCTGGCTGTTCTGTTCCATAGGAGATCATTAGCGTAGTCTTGGCTCTCTCATGAGTTGTGCTGAAAGGCTGGCAGACACCCCCCCACCTCCCCCGCACCCCTCCCGCCAAGGCCCAAATTAGAGAGATGCAAAGGTAGTTGTGTGTGCACTTCTGTGAGAGAAGATAACATTCTTTTGGTATTCAGTAAAATCGTTAAAACAAGGAAAGTGCAGGAGAGGCAACACAATAATAATGACAATTATTTGTCTCAGTTTTAAGGCACTGGGGGGTGGTGCAGTCTCAGAGCCTCAATGGAAACATTAGGAGGCATCAGATGGGTACAATATCTGCTGAGCTCCTCAATATGCAAAAGGAATTTTCCAGCTGCAACTTACATTAGTGTCTCCACCTCACTGCTGGCCAGCTCCACCTGCAAGCATGACAAAAGGGCCATCACCCGTCCTTTTCCTTACCCCACCCTGCCAGGAGGAGTGCTAGTAAGAATGTGCCCTGGTCTACACTAGGACTTTAGGTCGAATTTAGCAGCGTTAAATCGATGTAAACCTGCACCCGTCCACACGATGAAGCCCTTTATTTCGACTTAAAGGGCTCTTAAAATCGATTTCCTTACTCCACCCCTGACAAGTGGATTAGCATTTAAATTGGCCTTGCGGGTCGAATTTGGGGTACTGTGGACACAATTCAACGGTATTGGCCTCCGGGAGCTATCCCAGAGTGCTTCATTGTGACCGCTCTGGACAGCACTCTCAACTCAGATGCACTGGCCAGGTAGACAGGAAAAGAACCGCGAACTTTTGAATCTCATTTCCTGTTTGGCCAGCGTGGCAAGCTGCAGGTGACCATGCAGAGCTCATCAGCAGAGGTGACCATGATGGAGTCCCAGAATCGCAAAAGAGCTCCAGCATGGACTGAATGGGAGGTACGGGATCTGATCGCTGTATGGGGAGAGGAATCCGTGCTATCAGAACTCTGTTCCAGTTGTTGAAATGCCAAAACCTTTATCAAAATCTCCCAGGGCATGAAGGACAGAGGCCATAACAGGGACCCGAAGCAGTGCCGCGTGAAACTGAAGGAGCTGAGGCAAGCCTACCAGAAAACCAGAGAGGCGAACGGCCGCTCCGGGTCAGAGCCCCAAACATGCCGCTTCTATGATGAGCTGCATGCCATTTTAGAGGGTTCAGCCACCACTACCCCAGCCGTGTTGTTTGACTCCTTCAATGGAGTTGGAGGCAACACGGAAGCAGGTTTTGGGGACGAAGAAGATGATGATGATGATGAGGTTGTAGATAGCTCACAACAAGCAAGCGGAGAAACCGGTTTTTCCGACAGCCAGGAACTGTTTCTCACCCTGGACCTGGAGCCAGTACCCCCTGAACCCACCCAAGGCTGCCTCCTGGACCCAGCAGGCGGAGAAGGGACCTCCGGTGAATGTACCTTTTAAAATACTATACATGGTTTAAAAGCAAGTATGTGAAAGGATTAATTTGCCCTGGCATTCGCGGCTCTCCTGGACGTACTCCCAAAGCCTTTGCAAAAGATTCCTGGGGAGGGCAGCCTTATTGTGTCCTCCATGGTAGGACACTTTACCACTCCAGGCCAGTAACACGTACTCGGGAATCATTGTACAACAAAGCATTGCAGTGTATGTTTGCTGGCGTTCAAACAACATCCGTTCTTTATCTCTCTGTGTTATCCTCAGGAGAGTGAGATATCATTCATGGTCACCTGGTTGAAATAGGGTGCTTTTCTTCAGGGGACACTCAGAGGTGCCCGTTCCTGCTGGGCTGTTTGCCTCTGGCTGAACAGAAATGTTCCCCGCTGTTAGCCACGGGGAGGGGGGAGGGTTGAGGGGGTAGCAACGCGGTGGGGGGAGGCAAAATGCGACCTTGTAACGAAAGCAGTGAAGATTAGAAAGAAAAAAAAACGCACTTGTGATGAAATGTTCTCTGAGCTCATGCTGTCCTCCCACACTGACAGAGCACAGACGAATGCGTGGAGGCAAATAACGTCAGAGTTCAGGAAAGCACAAAATGACCGGGAGGAGAGGTGGTGGGCTGAAGAGAGTAAGTGGCGGGCTGAAGAGAGGGCTGAAGCTCAAATGTGGCGGCAGCGTGATGAGAGGAGGCAGGATTCAATGCTGAGGCTGCGGGAGGTTCAAACCAGTATGCTCCAGTGTATGGTTGAGCTGCAGCAAAGGCAGCTGGAGCACAGACTGCCACTACAGCCCCTGTGTAACCAACTGCCCTCCTCCCCAAGTTCCATAGCCTCCACACCCAGACGCCCAAGAACGCGGTGGGGGGCCTCCGGCCAACCAGCGACTCCACCACAGAGGATTGCCCAAAAAACAGAAGGCTGGCATTCAATAAATTTTAAAGTTGTAAACTTTTAAAGTGCTGTGTGGCATTTTCCTTCCCTCCTCCACCACCCCTCCTGGGCTACCTTGGTAGTCATCCCCCTATTTGTGTGATGAATGAATAAAGAATGCATGAATGTGAAGCAACAATGACTTTATTGCCTCTGCAAGCGGTGATCGAAGGGAGGAGGGGAGGGTGGTTAGCTTACAGGGAGGTAGAGTGAACCAGGGGGCAGGGGGTTTCATCAAGGAGAAACAAAGAGAACTTTCACACCGTAGACTGGCCAGTCATGAAACTGGTTTTCAAAGCTTCTCTGATGCGTACCGTGCCCTCCTGTGCTCTTCTAACTGCCCTGGTGTCTGGCTGCGCGTAACCAGCAGCCAGGCGATTTGCCTCAACCTCCCACCCCTCCATAAACGTCTCCCCCTTACTCTCACAGATATTGTGGAGCGCACAGCAAGCAGTAATAACAGTGTGAATTTTGGTTTCGCTGAGGTCTAAGCGAGTCAGTAAACTGCGCCAGCGCGCCTTTAAACGTCCAAATGCACATTCTACCACCATTCTGCACTTGCTCAGCCTGTAGTTGAACAGCTCCTGACTACTGTCCAGGCTGCCTGTGTACGGCTTCATGAGCCATGGCATTAAGGGGTAGGCTGGGTCCCCAAGGATAACTATAGGCGTTTCAACATCCCCAACAGTTATTTTCTAGTCTGGGAATAAAGTCCCTTCCTGCAGCTTTTGAAACAGACCAGAGTTCCTGAAGATGCGAGCGTCATGTACCTTTCCCGGCCATCCCACGTTGATGCTGGTGAAACGTCCCTTGTGATCCACCAGAGCTTGCAGCACTATTGAAAAGTACCCCTTGCGGTTTATATACTCGCCGGCTTGGTGCTCCGGTGCCAAGATAGGGATATGGGTTCCGTCTATGGCCCCACCACAGTTAGGGAATCCCATTGCAGCAAAGCCATCCACTATGACCTGCACATTTCCCAGGGTCACTACCCTTGATATCAGCAGATCTTTGATTGCGTGGGCTACTTTGATCACAGCAGCCCCCACAGTAGATTTGCCCACTCCAAATTGATTCCCAACTGACCAGTAGCTGTCCACAGGGCTATCGCCACTTGCTTCTCAACTGTGAGGGCTGCTCTCATCTTGGTATTCATGCGCTTCAGGGCAGGGGAAAGCAAGTCACAAAGTTCCATGAAAGTGCCCTTACGCATGCAAAAGTTTCGCAGCCACTGGGAATCGTCCCAGACCTGCAACACTATGCGGTCCCACCAGTCTGTGCTTGTTTCCCGAGCCCAGAATCGGCGTTCCACAGCATGAACCTGCCCCATTAGCACCATGATGCATGCATTGGCAGGGCCCATGCTTTCAGAGAAATCTGTGTCCATGTCCTGATCACTCATGTGACTGCGCTGACGTCGCCTCCTCACCCGGTATTGCTCTGCCAGGTTCTGGTGCTGCATATACTGCTGGATAATGCGTGTGGTGTTTAATGTGCTCCTAATTGCCAAAGTGAGTCGAGCGGCCTCCATGCTTGCCTTGGTATGGCATCCACACAGAAAAAAGGCGCGGAACAATTGTCTGCCATTGCTCTGATGGAGGGAGGGGTGACTGATGACATGGCTTACAGGGTTGGCTTACAGGGAATTAAAATCAAGAAAGGGGGTGGCTTTACATCAAGGAGTATTTCAGGCAGGACTTCACGGAGGGTTCCAATAAGAAATGGTGCACCTAAGTAATTGTTCTTGTTGGAAAAAGCAGGTTGGTCTGGCCTCTGATTGATACATGGCTAGATTTACCTCGCTGCACCTTCTCTGTGAGTGACTGCAGTGTGACCTAGAGGAAGGAGTCCCCTAGACGGACTAAAGAGAATGACCTGGTCAAGTCACTTCTAATGTAGTCCCTGCACCCATGTCTGCCCAGGCGCTCCTGGCCGATGTGGCCAGGAGCACCTCGGACATGACGATGACGGCTACCAGTCCTACTGTACCGTCTGCTGCCACAAGGCAATGGGTTGCTGCTGCTGTGTAGCAATGCAGTACCATGTCTGCCAGCACCCAGGAGACATACGGTGACGGTTACCTGAGCGGGTTCCATGCTTGCGGTGGTATGGCGTCTGCACAGGTAACTCAGGAAAAAAGGCGCGAAACGATTGTCTGCTGCTGCTTTCACGGAGGGAGGGAGGGAACGGGGGCCTGACGATATGTACCCAGAACCACCCGCGACAATGTTTTAGCCCCATCAGGCATTGGGATCTCAACCCAGAATTCCAATGGGCAGCGGAGACTGCGGGAACTGTGGGATAGCTATCCACAGTGCAACGCTCCGGAAGTCGACTCTAGCCTCGGTACTGTGGAAGCACTCCGCCGAGTTAATGCACTTAATGCACTTAGAGCATTTTCTGTGGGGACACACACACTCAAATATATAAAACCGATTTCTAAAAAACCGACTTCTATAAATTCGACCTAATTTCGTAGCGTAGACATACCCTGTGTCTTTCCTGCCTAGGGATTGTGGTTGTAGCAAAACACTCCATAGAGGCTTCCTCATACACTCCCCTTGCTCACCTGCACAGGGGCTGTCCCCTGTCTAGGCCTATCTGCATTAAATACCACAAATGACCCCAAAACCCATTCAAAAGGCCAGACTGTCCTAGGGGAAGTGAACAAGGAACCATTCGTCTTCCCACTCTGCACATGCAGCACTGCAGGGACTGTTCCCTCCAGGGATGCCTGGAGGTGCTGGTCAGCCCAAAGGGAACGGGGTGGAAAAGTGACAGGGCCATGGCCTCACCCCCTGAACACTAGCCCACAGATAGGTTAAAGACTGGTGTATCCCCCTCCCTACCAGAGGGGCGTGGGAAGCACAACACTTCTGGGCTCACCCTGGCATGGAGCAGCTCCACACCATCCCGTCTCTTACCCTGGGGATCTGTGTGGGCCCGTGTCTCAGAGGGACAATCTGCCATTAAAGGAGAATATGAAAACATAAGGCCATGTGTAGCTGACAGAAGAAAACTAATATTCAGGGAACATCCAATAGGGCCTTTGAATGAAGCCATTGTAGTTTTTGAGTGCTCATACAGAGAACTGTTCAGACAATTTGATCAGTAAGCAAGAACTATAACGTGGTATATTTCCACATTTCTCTGGAGTGAGCTAATTATCTCTATAGCATATTTGTTCTCAGAAGTAAGTGTGTGTGTGTGTGTGTGTGTGTGTGTGTGAAATGTCTTGATTTCAAAGACAAGCACAAGCTTCAGAATTTAGATCTGAAGTTGGGCTTCCAAACAGCCCAGGTTTTGAGGGCATTCAGCTCTGATGTTTTCAGTCATCCCATTGGAGCGACAAGAGGCTGTTTGCAAAGTCAAGCTCTGGATGTGGATTTCACCCATCTCACAAAGTTCTTGGGCATTCAGATCCAGGATTTTGTCCCAGTCCTATCTCTAGCTGATTTTATTCCAGCTTTGCTACTGGCTCGCTGTGTGAGCTTGGCCAAATCACTTCACCCCTCCATTCCTCAGTTTGTGTAAGTGAAATGAGAATAATGATTCTTATCTTCCATTGCAAAGGGCTCTTTTTGTAAATGTTAGATTTGTAAATGTTAGACTAGAGACTAATATGCCCTTTTTTGTGACTGATCAGAGAAGAGATGTTGATTTCTGATCATGTTTCCTACCTGGGGCATTTCTTGTCTTAAATATTGCTAAGGAAGAGGTTTGGTGAAATGTATCTAAGAATTATTAGCATTAGTATTTTATACGAAACTGTCAACAAAGGGTTAAACTTAGATGGGGCACCATTCAGGCTGGCTGCAGCAAATGCACCCAGATGGGTGCTGGGGGGATTGTGTCTGGATAGGGACAATGATTTTTAAAGCACTTCCTTCTCCCACTTAGGTGACTAAATAATTGACTTTCCCATGGTCACATAGGAAGTCTGTGCCATAGCTAGGAATGGAACCAGGTCTCCTAAGTCCCAATGCAGTGCCTTAACCATAACCCCGCCCTTCCTCGTCTATCACTCACTTTGAGAAATCTTCAACCTTATTTGTTTAAACGGTAGTTCTTCTATTGTGAGGCTACATAAGAAGGCTCTTGGTGCCTTCTGGCTACCCCTGTATGTTGTCAGAAATGCAGTCTAATGAATGGTTTCAGAGTAGCAGCCGTGTTAGTCAGCATTCACAAAAAGAAAAGGAGTACTTGTGGCACCTTAGAGACTAACAAATTTATTTGATCATAAGCTTTCGTGGATAGGTTCCTGGGTTAGTGGTTCTGTGGTGTGGTGTGTGGTTGCTGGCTTGAATAAAGACTGGGAGTGGGTGGTTCATTACACAAAGTAAAACTATTTCCCCATGTTTATTTCCCCCCCGCCACTGTTCCTCAGATGTTCTTGTCAACTGCTGGAAATGGCCCACCTTGATTATCACTGCAAAAGTTCCCCCCCGCGCTCTTCTGCTGGTAATAGCTCACCTTAAGTGATCACTGTTACAGTGTGTATGGTAACACCCACTGTTTCATGTTCTCTATGTATATAAATCTCCCCACTGTATTTTCCACTGAATGCATCCGATGAAGTGAGCTGTAGCTCACGAAAGCTTATGCTCAAATAAATTTGTTAGTCTCTAAGGTTCCACAAGTCCTCCTTTTCTTTTTACTCTAATGAATGGTACTGTGATCCTGGTTCTCTGTCCTATAATGTATACGTATCACTGCACTGGAAATGTAGATTGTGGACTGTATACACACACAGTGGTAACTCTTTTCAAGATTTAGTCAATGACCCCCCTCCCCCTTTTTCGGTGCATTTTCAGATAAAATTCCAGACTTTGTTTGATGAGGAAACCAGGCAATGGAATTCACCTTGCATATCCTGCCCTAAACTACAGTGCACCATAGTGAACAGTAATTCTACTTCTGTATTTGCTGGGTGTTCTGTGGTATTTCTGATAAATGTCTCTTCCTTCTGCTACCTTTGATCACCAAGACATTGCACCCACCCCAATTTTCTTTTACGTTTTGGGATCCATATGCATTCTGAGAAAGGGGTGTGTTTGTGCACAGGTAGGACATGTAAGGCATGGAAAGGAATAAGGACAGGCAAAAACAAAATCTTGCAGAATGATTGGAGATGGGGGGGAGGGGATTCTTCTGTCATTAGCTGTAGGCGAGGAAGGAATAATGAAGGGGATGCCAGAAAGAAAAATGGGAATTGGGGTGAGAAGGAAGAGGAAAGGAATTACAATTGAGAGGGGAGGAGTAATAAGTGGCAAGATGGCTGATAAGCACGGATTGCCAGGGGTGGCAACGTGGAGACAACTGGCATAGAAACAGGCAATAGAGAAAGGTGCCCATGTGCTGGGTAACAAGCCATCAAGGGCAGGTGTTTAGGAGATTTCAGAAGAGGAGGATATAAGGAGAAGGAAGAAAACACGGTCCCCAAGACAAGAAGTTCTGGTGTGAGCTAGTGGAAGGAGTGCGGTTGTCTGAAGTTAGGGAGAAAAAAAACAATGGTTAGGAACAGATGTAGAGATTTCTAATGCTAACATCAGTCATTTTTCTTCCTTCCCCATTGATCTGTTCAGGCCACCACCCTTTTGGAATCCCCATACTTGCTCTACTTCTTCCACTGCTTCAGGTGCAAGCTTCTTGTCTTTGCATCCCAGTTCTTGCTTAGTTCTGCCTCTCATTACTTAATTATCTGCCCTTGTCTCCTTTTGGATTTTCCCTCATCCCCTCCAGCCAGGCCCCTTCTCCTCTTGGCCATAGATTGCAGAGCAGAAGCTCCTGAGCTGCATGAGGCAGAGGGAGCCTCCCGGGCCCCAATTTGGCCCACCCCAGGGGAGGGGCAGATCCGGGGCTGTGATTCCTGGAGCTTGGCAGCTCGAGCCCTGGCTGCCTAGATGTGGGTTGGTGGGCCCCACAGTGGCTGCAGCCAGGCTCGAGGGAGACCCTTTGCTCCACACCCCAGTGATTAGGCCCACTTGCTAAGCTACGCTGGGCTTGGACATGCCAAAGGGTCACTGCTTTCAGGGGTAGTGGAACTAGGGTTGGGGGGGGGCTACTGCCCTCACAATGGAAATATTGTGGGTTGCGAGCTTTGTTTCCACACCTGTGTGTCATTCCCTATGAACTGTACACATTCACAGGGGGCAGAAGCAAGAGTGGGACCCAGAGGGGCGGGGGAAGCCACTGTGTTGTCCAGCAGCCCATAGGAACATTCAGCCTTGGCCCACTCCTTAGCAAAATTCTGATTGAGCTCTGCCTCCAGCAGAGTAGTGTGCATCGCCCCTATGGTGTGGGCTTTACAGGCTGCTAGTGCAGATGGGGGAGTGGAGCCCTGAACCTACCCTCTGTTCCCTTTTCCCTTTGACAGTAGTGATAGCCTGACAGTTCTTGCAACCCGTGGTGCAGCTCCTAGCTGAGCTTTCTACCCAAGGAAACATATCAAAGCAGGCCAGCTGCTCCTCTCCTGCTTCTGAGGAACTGCAGCCACACTACAGGGAAAACGACAGCTTTTCTTTGAAGCCCTATTGCAATGGGACATCAAGGGAAATCTCTACTATGCCCAGTAGCCCAGTCCTGTGGCCAGCAGTACTAGAGAACAAGTTAACCTACTCTGAAGCTGAACTAGCATGGTAGGAGCACCACAAGGAATATATTCCAGGTTCTTGATTTCAGCACCCAAGTTAAGGTAGGGCAGAGGAAGACTGGAAGTGAGACAAGATGGGAGGCCAGCAGAATGGGGGAAGAGAGATAGTGGGGGCTGGAATCTGGCAGGTGCGGCACAGCTGCAGGCTTTGGCTATTCTGCATAGCTAACGCTTCTGCCTAATTTCCCCCTCTCTGTAAAATAGAAATAATATCTTCATGCATCCAACGAAGTGGATATTCACCCACGAAAGCGTACGCTCCAATACGTCTGTTAGTCTATGAGGTGCCCCAGGACTCTTTGCCACTTTTACAGATCCAGACTAACACAGCTACCCCTCTGATACTTGATCTTCATATAGTACGTTAATATTCACCGAGGAAATACATGAAGTACAAAGCAGAGCTGTGCAAAATTTTTCAACCAAAACTTTTTTTGTCAAAAATTGCAGATTTAGTGACACTGAAACATTTCATGAATCTGTGTCATTTTTATCAAATTGTTCTGATGGAAAAAAACAAGGCAAAAAACTCGCTTAAAAATCGGAAAAAAATTGAACTGTTTTGTTCTGACATTTTCAAAATGAAACATTTTGAGGTTTTCTTTTAAATGATTTTGTTTTAAATTTTCTTTTACTTATTAAGATACCATTGAAAACATTTTCGATGCTCAAAACTGAAAGCCATTTTGTCTGATGCACAGTTTTTCTGACTTTTTGATTTGCCAATAATTTTTCTGAAAAAAAATTCGGTTCAACCCAAAACAATTTTTTTTCAAAATTGTCAGCAAACCAAAAAATCTGCTGTTGCCCAGCTCTGGTATACAGGAGTGTATCAGAACAACATTTAGGTCATATCTGCTATAATAGCAGAGTAAGTTGTTTCTTTGATTGTACAAGAGGCTGAGCGATTTTGTATTGCCAGGAGAGGGGGAGACCTGTTACATCTATACAGATACAAAACACTTTTGTATTTAGGAAATAGGTACAGTGTCAGTAGATGATGCTCAAGAATATGTAGCATAGCTTCTGGCCCCAAGTCATTTTGTGTGCATTTAAAAAAACTTCTTGTTGCTAACAGCATATGGGCTTCCTCAGTCCAACTATTTCCATCAGCTCTTAACAATGCCAAAAAATGCAATGGGAAGGAAGCAAAATCAAAATGAAGGAAAAAATTAACAGAAGTAATTAATAGGCAACTCCGTGGTGTGGTAGTTTGTAAGACCAACATCATTTGTAATGGTGACATCAGGCACTGGTGAAACTAAATGCGAGAATGGGAGTGTAACATCGAAAATTTTTAATTTAACAACTGTGTTTTGCAATAGACTTTGAAAACCTTCAAGTAGAAAACACCGTATTGCTGACCTTCATCTCTAGAAATGTTAGGTCATGTCTTCAACAGCTGTCCATCTCTCTTGATATACACAAAAATATACTAACTGCAAAAGTAGTGAAATAGTTAAATACTTTCAGTGTTAAGAACAAAATCCCTTGTTCAGGGAATCATAAAAAGCCATAGGTTCCTGGTCTGCAAAGCTAAGTATTGGGTAGGAATGATCACTGCTGCAGAAATGCTAATGAAAGTACTAATGTTGGCTTCTGAATCCTATTATACTCGTTGCACAGACTATACTGAAAGTGCTATAAAAATCCAGGCATTTTGTCTGGGAGGCACTCATCAATATTTTATTTTTGTTCATGGCCCCCCCTTATGAAGTAGCACTTTTGAAGTACATGCCAGAATAACATTTTTCAGAGCGGCCTGTGCAGAATAAGTGCTATTTCCATAAGGGAAAAAAAATTGGTCTGAACATTGTTGAATAAACACATTATTTTGAGTCTAGTAAATCAGACCCTTCCTTATTATTTAGGTCAGGAAGTTGTGAGATTGAGTCATTTCCATGTCATATGGCAAGTCAGGTCAGATTTGGGCTCTTGTATTTTTCTATCTGCCAAGAACTGTATATAGTTTAAAAATGGCAAATTGTAGTTGACTGAACATTATGCATAATTATTGTGAATGTAATTTTGTGACACTCTACTGTAACTCTGACTGTTCTTCACTGCTGGAACCTAGCTAGAAATGAGGCACTTAAATTCAGTGCATAGCTTATAATGATGTGACAGAACATATTTATTTTCATGAATAAACCCTTCAAGTAAGTTTGTTGTGTTTCTAATTATAGGGCTAGCCTATGCTTAAAAGTTATCTTGACATAGCTACAGCACTCAGAAATGTGAAAAATTCAACATCCCTGAACTCCACTTAGCTACTCCAACCTAACCCCCAGTGTAGACATGGCTACGGTGACAGAATAATGCTTCCATTGACCTAGCTACCACCACTCAGAGAGGTGGATTACTTACAACCATGGAAAAACCCCTTCTGTCACTGTAAGACATGTCTGCACTGAGATACTACCGTGGCACAGAGATGCAGCACTGTAGCTGTGCTGCTGTAGTTCCTGTGGTGTGGACAGGGCCTGAGCCTGTAAGCCAGCAGAGGAAATGAGTGGGCCTTAGCTGAACTTGGAAATGTGTATCAGTGATCCATAGTTGGAAAAGTAGGTGAAGAGAGCGGGGGTAAAAAGAGACATTTGCTAATATAAAGCAGAGTAAACGAACTGTAAAATTTAAAAGGATTAAGCAAAAGGCCTCCACTTCTGCAGCAGGAGGTGGGGTGGGGGGTATAGTAATCTCCGTGGAACTTAGAGGCCGGAGGTTGCAGGAGGAAAGAGTTTGGAAGAAGCACAAGGAAGTCAGTCAGCGTGCACATGGCTAGAATGCTATCTGCAGCTCTCAGCATCTCTGTAAATAGTTCTCTTAATAAAAACCCAGTTTAGTTTTACAAGCATGGAATCCATTCAAGTTATTATCCCATGTGATACTAAGCACCCCTGCACTCATGTCCTACACACTATTGTAATAATCTTTGTACAAATATTCCTTGTGAAGTATCATTTGAAAACTAATAACTCACTGGTCATCAATATTCTTGTGTGATGTAGGTACAATGTGGGTATTAAGAGTTATGAACGTATGCTGAATGCATGCGATGAAGTGAGCTGTAGCTCACGAAAGCTCATGCTCAAATAAATTGGTTAGTCTCTAAGGTGCCACCAGTACTCCTTTTCTTTTTGCGAATACAGACTAACACGGCTGCTACTCTGAAACCTATGCTGGAATTGTGACTAAAGAGTGTGTAAACCAGTTATATCAGGAGAAGTTGTTAAACTCGTCTATCCTAAACAAAGGAATATGTGTTTACCACAATTTACACATAACATAAACAGGATCATCTAGACAACAGGGGGACGAGGTGGCAGGAAACAGAACAATTTGCATTTCAGCAAACACAAATGGGGGAAGAAAGAGCTTCCTTCACCACCTGACTCCAAGTTTACTTCATCACAGCTTGAATAAACTTTATTTTGAGGGGTAACCCTCAGAAGTGTAACCCTTCTGCCAGGTGGAGTCAGCAGCAACCAGAACCTCATTCAATATCTTGGGGTTCCTTTCCATCAATACAACACATAACCAGCTCGAGCCCCCACCCAGTTACCTGGGAAAATTACACACCGCCCCTGAGTGCCTCTGAGAGGCAACACTTTCCCACTTGCAAGCACAGAGTCTGAGTGTAGAAAAGAAGCTTTTAATGAAAGGAGAGAAGTCAACCAACATTAATTAGGGAAAGTGCCACAAGCAGGGTTCATAATCATAAAACTGTGAAGAGGACACCCACTCTAGAGTGTGTGGGGTGGTGTCCTCTGCCTCATGTTCTTGAGTTCCACAACCAAAATTTCCTTTATTGTTGTCAAGTTTCCTTCCCCACTCTGAACTCTAGGGTACAGATGTGGGGACCTGCATGAAAAACCCCCTAAGCTTATTTTTACCAGCTTAGGTTAAAACTTCTCCAAGGTACAAACTATTTTACCTTTTGACCTTGGACTTTATTGCTGCCACCACCAAGTGTCTAACAAATATATAACAGGGAAAGAGCCCGCTTGGAAACGTCTTTCCCCCCAAAATCCTCCCAAACCCTACACCCCCTTTCCTGGGGAAGGCTTGATAAAAATCCGCACCAATTTGCATAGGTGAACACAGACCCAAACCCTTGGATCTTAAGAACAATGAAAAAGCAATCAGGTTCTTAAAAGAAGAATTTTAATTGAAGAAAAAAGTAAAAGAATCACCTCTGTAAAATCAGGATGGTAAATACCTTACAGGGTAATCAGATTCAAAACATAGAGAATCCCTCTAGGCAAAACCTTAAGTTACAAAAAGACACAAAAACAGGAATATCCATTCCATTCAGCACAGCTTATTTTATCAGCCTTTTAAACAAAACAGAATCTAACGCATATCTAGCTAGATTACTTACTAAGTTCTAAGACTCCATTCCTTTTCTGTTCCTGGCAAAAACAACACACAGACAGAGAGAACCTTTGTTTCTCCCCTCCTCCAGCTTTGAAAGTATCTTGTCTCCTCATTGGTCATTTTGGTCAGGTGCCAGCGAGGTTATCCTAGCTTTTTAACCCTTTACAGGTGAAAGGGTTTTTCCTCTGGCCAGGACGGATTTTATATTTATATTTCCCTTTATATTTATGACAATTGTGCCCCCCTCTGCTCCCTCACCATACCCCACTCACAGTGGCTGTCCTTGTTCAGTGAGGACCTAAGGTTCAGAGGCACATCTGTGTGAGCTCACCTCCCACCCAGGGAAGACGGCACCTTGCTTGCTCCACCCTCTGAGCACTTGCTCTGGCTGGCCGGCCCACCAGCCGCTCATTCCACTGGCCGCCTCACCAGCTGCTCCTGCCAGCTGCCCATCAGTCATCTTCTGCTGATCAGTCTCTTAATGATTTTTATCTCTTAGCAGGTTGGGCAGAAACACAGTTGCACCACAAGTGATTTCAGCTCTGATTGAGCATTTGAAATAACAAAGATGCTCCTAATGAAGCCTATTTAGCTCTTTCTTTGAACAGTGGGGAGAAACAGGTTAAACCAGTTCGGGGAGAGTCCACACCTCCTGGCTAGGACACCCGTCCCCACCACTCTTACTTTCACAGGGCTCTGGCATTCAAGCCCCTGGCTTAACAAGGTCCTTTCAGCTGAGGGTGACCCATCATTTGGGACAGGTTAAGCACAGTTCTGCTCCCCTTCATTCATACAATAATTACAACACATTGATAACAGTATTTCACTACCCCTGCATTCAGTGCTAAAGTGATTTGTAACCCAACACTAGCCAAAGTTAATTACTTTGAGTAACACCACTCTTATCTGCTGGATATCTGAGCAGAATAGGTATGTTAATGTAAATAGTTTGCTCCTGAAGTCTCTCCCCCTCCCAGCTAGCTCTCAGAGGAGAATTCATTGTGTTCATACAGACCCTGCTTACAGAAGAATTCATTTCAAGAGTTTACTGGTCTATAAAAACATGGGGCTGAACCTCAAGGGATGAGCAATTGAATCAATTGATTGTATACTGTATTATAAGAGTGCATAGAGTGAGGTCTTTTCTGAAAGCTAATGACACAGTGGTGATTAATATAACTGTTAAATATATGTTTTAACACTATATAAGGAATTTTGGATACTCATGGATATTAGTACACTGTACACTCTGCCCAGACAGGAGGGAATGTCATGGCTATCTACCCGTCTCTTATGTAAATTAAGCATGGTGTGACCAGAAACAATGGAAGTTCCATTTACATACAAATCAGCAGGGGGATGGGAAGCCCACAGGAAGGGAAAAGCACCTTGAGGTCATCCTGCCTCTTGAAACCAGTTAATTGAACTTTGGAAGATATAAACAAGGAGAAGACACCTTCGGTATCCATCACTAGGCAAACATAAGGAAACAAAGCTCTTGAAAGCTGAGAAGCATGGGTCCTTCAACTAAAGGGCCGGGGTGGTGTGGTTTGAAGTCTCTGGTGCTGAATATAGATGAGAAACCTGCTCAGGCAAAGATCTCTCACCTCATACGACAAGGGAAGCCAGCATCTTGTACTTTTGTGGGAGATCCTGACAGGGAAAGTCAGCAATGGCTGGAAGAAGAGTGACTGGTGAGAGTAATTATCTTGAGCGTTATCTTTTAGCATAAACCAACTCAGTGCAGTGTTTAAAGGGAAGGGTGCATTTACCGCTACTTAAGTTAATAAGCTGTGATGTAGTTTTAGCTCTTTACAGAAGCAACATTTAAAAAAAAAATGTTTGGAGCTGTCAGGGAGAGGGCCAGGCACTTCAGGGCAATGGTTTGGGGAAAATTTGGTATTGGGAGTGTGTTGGGGTCTTATTGCTGGTTGTACAAGGCTAGTGGAAGCCAGAGTTCGACTGGTGTGTAGCTGGCAGTCTGCTGAGGTCAGACCTGCTGGCCTAGGGTTGCAGCTACATGTAGACACTCCATGTGTGATCTCCATGCTAGTAGCCTGGTTGTGAGCAGCCCAGGTTGGGATCTACAACAGGGAAGCATTGTGAACAGCCTAGATTTGCAGGGCAAGTGGTGACATAACCCTTCATTGGTCTGCATTGCACCACCAAACCCTGACTAAACTGTGACACCCAGCTAGTGGTACATTGAACAGGGGGAACCTAAAAATACACACCCCTACACCCTGCCCTACACACATGCACACAGTACACTTCTAACATAAAATGAGTCAGCTAAATTTGGAGAACATGCCAAAGAAGCATCCCACTAATGCTCCCCAAAACGGTTTCAGCCATGCCTGTGCCTAATGGTGTGAGAACAGTGCACAGAAATTGGCTATGGGTATGTCTACACTGAAGCTGGAAGGAGTAAATTCCAGCTTGAGTAGACATACCTGTGCTAGCTCTGAGCAAGCTAATGTGCTAAAAAAAGAGAAGTGTAGCTGCAGCAACGAGTGATGGGAGATGCTGGCCATCCCAAATATATACCTATGGTCTTGGACAGGATCGTGTTTAAGACAGCTAGCCCCTGGCACAGCACATGTAGCCACTGCTACACTTCCAATTTTAGCATACTCGCTTGAACAGAACTAGCACTGGTATGTCTTCGCAAGATGGAATTTACACCTTGCAGCTCTAGTGTAGATATACACTTCATTTACAGAGGAAAGGTGGCAAAAATTGTTCATGGGTGGGCCCCAAACTACCAAAGGTTGATTCTGTGTTTGGGAATAATTAAGCACTAATGTGGCTGCAATCACTGTCTTGTGTTTGCCCTTTCTTTTTCTGTCAAAGGTCATGTCAGAAGGCAAAACAAGATTTGGAGGCTTGGAGGAAGGTGCTAATGCTAGCTCAGAGGAGTCTAGCCGTGTAAAGAGGATAAAGACACATTATCTAAGGCTGTTTTAGATCAATTGAATCTTTGTTTCTGGCTGCCCTCTAGGGGCTTTGGAACTGTGTATGCAAATAGGAGCTAGCAATGAATTTACCAAAAACTTTTTGAATGGATTTGTGGACCTGATAAAAATGAACTTGTGTTCATAAGGGGCTTCTCAGGTGGCTTTTTAGCTCTTGGTTTGTGACGAATTTTGAAAACATCGTATTGATTACTTATGCTACAGAAAATAATACAAATTAATGTACATGCCATACTGTGGCGGTTCAATGACAAGACAGAACACAGCTTTTAGCAAGCAAGCAGGCTGGTCTGCTAACCGACCTCTGCCTGTCAGCTTTCCACCTTCCCCTTTATTCTCTCTCTCCCCCCGCACATTACATCCTCCAACAGATAAAAGGAATACACTGGCTTTGTTTAACATTCTTATTTACCAATTTCTATCTACCGCATTCCTTGCTCTCGGGCCTTGAGCCCAGTCCCGAGAGGCTTCCCACGGTTCATGTCATCTTGGCGAGATTCCAAGGTTGATGCCCTTGAGAGGAGCTGTGTGTGCACAGGTCCAGCACAACACTCCGGGTGTGCCCTGAATGTTGCCAAGCGCATAAACCTTGTATGAATCCTACACCATACACTTTATATATAAAATATCATAATTAAGATAAACTATTTTTTCAACAGTGACTAATTAAAACTGATTGAATTAGTAGAAAAAACTAACCGATTTCTGACTAAAACAGTTATTGCACTGTAATTTATGGAATTGTTATTTGCTCTTTGTGAACATCTTGATGATTACACAAATGTTTATTCATCCAAAAACTCACACTAGAGATTAATATGTTATAATTCTGGTTTAAAAGTTTATCCAGATATTGAGTAGAAACAATACCATGTGATATAGGTGACCAAATGACATGAATAAGGAAAACCAATGAGTCAAAGTTATGAACAACACCTAAAGAACAGAAATATTAACTGGTAAATAGCAGTAACACATTTGGGCAGAAATTGGGATTGCTTTGTGAACAATTTACTAACCACAAAAGGAACTAACTTCTAAATATTCTTCTAAACTAATAGGTTGGCAAGATCTACTAGTATAACAATTCTAATTATTGAAGCTGAAATTTAAAATGCTATTTTCACATTTCATAATCTTTGTTTACATTAACTTTACTCAGCTCAGACAATGAAACTAGACTGGTCTTTTTGTAGTTAGTTTTATAGAAATCACTGAACTGAGCACTGATTGGAAAAGACTTATGGGGACAATTCATCTTAGTCACTGTCAGTTTTCCTTGATATTCAGCTTAGATTTTTAATATATTTTAACCTCCTTAACTTTATTCCTTGTTATAACTTCGCACCTTTTTGATTTTCAGAAGGCCTGAGAACATGGATCCATAAATCCAGCTGATATCAGAATTTGTCAGCATCTCTGAAAATCAGTTCCTAAAAATGCTTGTTCAGGCAGATTCTATATTTCATCTCCCTTCCCCCCATGTGTGTAACTAGATATCTCTTCTTTCCTTGTCCCTTTTGCTGCCACAAAGAGTATGTGGTGATGATTGAAGGGCAAATGAGTAGCAACAACCACTTCATTGTTGTTGTTGTTTTTTAATGTTGGTGTCTTTGCACTTATGAAACAATTTAGGGTGATGGCTATTAAAAATGAATTAGTATGCAAGAAGGTTCATCTTTTTTATTAATTAAATCTAAATTATTAGCTCATATCCAAAAGTTATTTAGCAGATACTTAAAATTCCAGCACTGAATATTTCCTGTAGCTAATTTAATAGTTTGAAACATATTACTAATTATGAAGTAATGGACAATAAACAGAGAGAAAGGCACTTAAAAATCCCCATAGAAACGTAAGCTAGAGATTTTTTCTTCTGAAGTAGTTCAGATCAGTTGTTACTGATACAAAACTGTACCAAATATTTTCATCCAATGTCTATAATACTTATAAATGCATTTAAAACCTCCCTTTGGAAAGCAAAGCTTTATAATGAAAGAATGGGAAGATGATTGAAAGGTGGAGTTTTTACAGAGAATATAAACAATTATAATTTGTGTTTAATACTTTCAAGAAACAGCTAACTGAAGCATAGTTTTAGCCCTAAATTAGCTGGGATAAGGCAATGTGTAGGCTGTGGAAATAGTATATAAATAGTGGAACTTTTGAGTTTCACAAGTATTTATTAAAGCTGCAGTAAACTGTGAATCAAAATCTTACTAAATCCAAGTAGCAATGGTGTGGAAATAATTAAATTACTTGTATCTTTATCAACTGTTTCAATACATTGTACTGTTAGAATATTTAGACTAATAGACAAAACTCAAAAGATTTTTTTCAGTAAGTCCTGAAAAATAGAGGCTGATCTGAACTCATCTGTCCCCACAATTCAATCATATCCATTTATAGATGAGGAAACTGAGCCACCGCTTGAAGTGACTCTCCACATAGGAAGATAACTGGCGTAAGGCCCTATGTTGCAGATCTGACATTAGAAGCCAGGTATTTTGACTTCCAGTTCCTGTGCCTTAAGTAGAGCAGATTACATTTCCTGAACATCAAGAAAAAAGAACAACAACGACAAAAATTGAAAAAGGCCTGTTTTCCAAAATGAAAAAAAAAGTAAAAAAGTGGCTTTCTTGACATTTTTGTGTGAAATTTTTTAATCAAAACCATACATCACTGAATGAACTTTTATGGTCATAAAGGAGTGTGGTATGCTGACCAAGCTTCTTGAAAGCAGGATTCTCGTGGTAAAAACACTTTTGCTGCATATGGGGTACAAAAGCTCTTCCAAAACAGGGCACTCTCTCCGTAGTACCGCGCCTGATTTATTGTTACCTTTCAATGGTACAGCTTGCCGTTTGTCTGTTTTATTAAAGAGAAATATTAACAAGATGATTCATCAGCTATTCCAGTAGGAGAAACATTGTGATAACACTGACAATAGTTAAGGAGTAAGCTTTGAATAGCAGGTGCTGGTCAACAGAAACCATACTACATATCACACAGGTCAACATATCACTAGAGCTGGTCAAGACATTTTCGTCATAATTTTCTGTGGTTTTTGGCTTTTCCATTGGGAAAATGGAGACAGAGAGAGTTGGGGTGCTCCATCTGTGGGACTCTAGAGCTGGAGTGGGGGAGGCAGGGTGCTCAGCCTGGGTAGCCGGGCAGGTGGGGGGCATCATTTCAATTTTCCCAATGGAAAAGCCAAACACCACAGAAAATTTCAGTTTTGCAAAAAGGATGGGTTTTTTGGTCAGAAAATCATTATTTCTGCTAGTGAAATTGACAAAAGCTTTCCTGGTTGGCTGCCTTGGCTGAGCATCCCAACTGTCTCTGTCTCCAGCAGCGGGGCTGGAAGGCTCTTGCCAATTTCACAAGTGAAGACTCAGTGGGTGGTTAGCGACAGACAGTGCACACGAAAAAAGAGAGAGCTGCTCTCTGGAAATATTTCAGGGCAATAAAAAAAAAAAAGAAAAGAAAAGCTGAAATGCACTAAGCATCCCGAGCTCTGGGTGTGGAAATTGGCTTTCCACAAAACACTTACATGTTAATTCATTTTTAATATGAAGAATGCTTTCCCTATTTAGAGTTGATTGCTAATTTTCCAGAGGGGATAGAGAGCATGCACAAGGAGCTTTTATTTGGGCATCATGTCAGGCAGCACAGTAGTAAAATAATGAGGTTTTTCTGTTTGATTGTTTTTGTAATTTTTTTTTTTTTTAAATAGTGAAAAATTTCCCCTTCCTACCAGTCTAGGCATCCTGCCACCATATTTCTTGCTGCATTAGGAACATAAAGAATGTGCCAATTAATAATTATTAATCACTGTGGGTGTATAAACGCTTCACCGCTTTTCCTCCTGCTACAGTGATGTGACTTTGCTGAAATACTACTGAGTTTGGTAGCTCCCAAGGTGTAGTAACACCGTACAAACACACAGCTTCTATCCTGAAGAGTTTACAACCCTAAAAAAAAAGCTAAACAGACTGACAAGGAGGTGCACCATATAAAAAGTGGTCACAAGGTGATTGGCTACATAAATATTATACTTTAATTTAATGTAAAGATAAATAAATTACCCCCAAGCACCTTTACTACAAGTAGCCAGTTGGTTTTCTTGCAGGCATCATTGTAAAACATTAAGTAGGTACTTGAATGTGAAGAAATGAGCGGCCTTGCAATAGAGCTGCTTGAAAAGTGGTAATTGTTTTTCACAGAGAATTTTTAAAAAATCAGGTTTGTCTGGAAGAAACGAAAGCTTTTGTTTTCGAGTTTTCAATTTTTCTCCCCTTCTCGTATTTCCTTTTTTGTCTCTTTTCCAGTGTTGAAAAGGGGGACAAAATAAAACAACAAAACCCAGAATATTTTCAATATTCCCAAAGCAGAACATTTCGAAGGAAATAAACTCTACATGAACATCTTTGTTTAAGCGAAGGCCCTACATCATCCATCAATGTTTCTGAATGAAAATGTTGACCAGTTCTATTTGCCAGCCAGCTCAGAAGGGGCGTGCCATGTGTAAGGGTGATGATTGGGAAAAGTACCACAGAAATGCTTGTGGGAGATGCAGCAGGCAAACTGCAAGTCAGAGTTGGCATCGCTCGTCAAGGGTGGCAGGAGGCTGCACTCCCTCGGAGTTGTGGGAGATGCTGTGCCTGACAGCGACACGCAGTCTCCAGGAATTGCTGCTGACATAACTGCCAACAGTCTGCAGTTTGACCAGGATAGTCCAAAGGTTTCTAAACCCATCCCAGGTGACAGGAGTCCTGATCACTATTCCAAGGCCATGTAGCAGCAGGAGGTGGCTTTTCTAACAAGAGCTGCTCATCTCCCAGTGGCCCCTTTCTTTCCCTGGACCTCCGGGCTGCCACTTCTATCTCTCAGCAGCAACATTCCCAGTCCCTTCCACCTGCAGCTACTTCTCAGCTGTCAAGGCTGGAAGGCAGAACTGGAGACAGTTATTGCTAAGATGGAGGGGCAGCTGCCAGAAAGTGTAACAGAAGATGGCTGAGATGCTGGAAAAAGGAGTCTGCAGGGGGCACAGACGCCAGTTCCTGAAAAGCAGAAGGGCCAGGGTGAGGAGGGAAGGGCAGAGAGGAAAGTCCAGGTGGACAACAGAAGTCTTTGAGGACAGGTCAGATCAGAAAGGAACTATAGTGGGAGGAATGGAAAGGCACAGGGAACATAGTGAAAGCCATATGACCATTAGGGTCCATGGAACATAAGCAGAGCAAGGGGACAAAGCCAAGCAAAACTTTTTCTGAAGAGACCATCTTTCAAATGATCCAAAGGCCTGGGGGCTGCATTCTGTGAATCTTAGGTTATTTTACTCTTCTTTATTCTTTCACCCTGCTAAAAAACTAATAAGTTAAGGTTCTCTGGATTATGAAAAATGACCCTCCAGTGGGACGCAGGACTACAGCTTATTTGGAGAACTGTCCATGAAAAATTTCTTCATGTACAGACAACAATGCACTGGGAAGTGTAATAGAGCTCATGGCAAGCCTTGGAGGCTCACACTGGAAAACTTTGTTCTCATGAAATTCTAGTCCCAGTTTTGAACAGTTGTGAGGTTTGGAGTTTCAGAAAAACAATAAATACACAGCTGTAATTGTCAGGCATTGCTCCTTAGGAAAGAAGCATGTCAGGAAAAGACAGGAGATTTAACAGGACTGTTTGCCTGTCATCACCTGGGAGAGCTGCTGTCTAGACAGATACTCAGGAAGAGGAAGAGGAGGATGAAGAATGAAAGAGTTCACCTGACAACCTGATAGCTATTCTAATTGGTTCTGTTTTATTTATTGCTTCCTTTTCTTTTCTCTTTTAAATTGGCCTGTCTTTACAGGAAGCAATTTTCCTCATATTCAGAGCTGGTCAAACTAGTCATTTTGAATAGTATTCATGACTCATATAGCCCCCTTTCGATTAGCAAATCATTCACAGACTGATTTGGATTTCTGCACGTGTGTTTGTTATTCAGAAATGTTTGCTGACATAGTTCCAAACAATAAGTGCTAATATACTTCTTCCTTTCACCTTTGCTATTGACACCACCACCATCTTCCCCATCTCTGATGCTTGTAACCTGGCTGCAACCTTTGCCTTTTCCCTCCTCTCCTGACAAATCCAGGTGGTTATCATATCTTGTGCCCTTTTCTGGTCCTTTCATTCTATCCCAGTAGCCAAAACACTTGCCACCTATGTCCTTTCACAACCTAATTTTTTCAGGCCTTTTTGATTCCTGTATCACTCCATGCACTCTGTCAAACTGCAGCTGCTGAAACAAACATCTTCCTCACTTGTTGATTAGACCATCTGATCTCACATGTGGTTTTATGGTCAGTGCTCAATGAGCTAAGAAGCAATATACAATGGACAAAACTGTAAAGCAGCACTGGCAGTAAAGTTTATTAAGAATATTAAGGATGTTGGCTTGTATTTTTTAATATTTTTTAATATTTATTCAGGTTCCTGGATAGGGATTTAAAATATTTGTGGCGTTCCCCTCTGGTGTTATCCAGACTGGTGATCTGCTAGGTCCTCCAATCCAATCCAATCCTGCTCTGCTGTGAGAACCCCCCACTCCTGGGCTGTTCATGCATGTAAGCTGCTCCTTGAATTGTGCAACCAAATGACACTAGCCAATATCTCCAGTCCCAGACAGAACCCTAGGAACCTCTGTCTTGCAGTATCCAGTTATGCCTGCTGGACGCTGCAAGCTTATATGAGTTCGTCAATTTAACAAAGAAATTGATATGTACCAGGCTTGTTATTCCAAGGGGAGTTTCTGACATGCTTCAAACCAAACTCACTGCTTCAGGTAGAATAAACAAACAGGTTTATTAACTATAAAGATAGATTGTAGGTGATTATAAGTCAAAACATAACAAGTCAGATTTGGTCAAATGAAATAAAAGCAAAATGCATTCTAAGCTGATCTTAACACGTTCAGTGCCCTTACAAACTTAGATGCTTCTCACCACAGGCCGGCTGGTTGCTCTTCAGCCAGGCTCTCCCCTTTGATCAGCACTTCAGTCGCTTGGTGTGGTGTCTGTAGATGTAGGTGGAAGAGAGAGGAAGAGCATGGCAAACGTCTCTCCCTTTTATCATGTTCTTTCTTCCCTCTTGGCTTCGCACTCCCCACCCCCACCCTTCAGAGTCAGGGGAGCATCACCTCATCGGAGTTCCAGACTGACTAAAGGAAGCGGGGGCTGACTTACTCAAGAGTCCAACAGATCCTTTTGTTGCTGCCTAGGCCAGTGTCCTTTGTTCCTGTGAGGCGGGGCTGGGTTTGTTCCATACATGCCCTGATGAGGTGTGAACTGTCTCTCTGCTCTTAGAGAGTTTTTGCCTGGGCCTATTTTAAGCCATGAAGACACATTTTTCAGTCTCATAACTATACACATGAAATTATAACCTATAACATTGCTATAACATTGTTGTAACAACAGTTACTATAACATCACTACAACAACAATGTTCAGTGCATCATGAGCCTTCCAAAGACACCCAACATGACAAACTTTGCATTGGATACCACACAATCATTTTATAAAGATGAACATAGGGATGTTCCCATGAGGTACAGAACGTCACAGTATTACATATAAAATACATAAATATCTCTTTCTAAGGGCATGATGGCAATTATTTGTAATGAAATCTACCTTCCTAATCTCATGGAGGAAGGTCTAAAGAGCTGAGAGGTTGTGATTTATAGTAGGTGGGATTGTCAAATTTACTTTGGTGCCTTAATCCCATCTGCAGGTGCCCCTGTGATTCACAAAATTCCTGCTGAGCTGCTGCCTAGCCCTGTAGGTGCCTAAATTCATACAGTTCCTAAGTTTTTGTAGTAAAAGTTCCCCTCAGCACCTATATTTCTGCGTCTGAGCATGCACACTGCTTTCCTTCTAGGTCTCTGGTGCCCATCTCCCACCTAAGCCCCAGAGTGATCATGAACCAGGGAATGTAGGAATGTGGCTACCTAAATCACCTGCAAGGCCTGATCTGCTAGGCATGCTCAGAGGCTGCCTACCAGATTGGGCCTGTCAGGCAAGTTCACATGAAATAGCCCAGTGGGAGAGGGAGCAGAAAAGTCCTTATTTTATAACCTTTAGCATAGTGGTTAGAATGCTGACCTGGGATGTGGGAGACCAGCACCTGGTGAGGGGGGATTGGAACAGGGCTCTTATACCTCACAGGTGAGTGCTCTAACCAGTAGGCTATACAGTCACTCTGACTTTACCTCTGGCTCAATTAATATTTAATGATTGAAAGTGGACCAACTGCAGCTGAACAGACTGAGGGAGACTCACATTATATAGTCCCTAGCCCAGTGGTTAGGGTACTCACCTGCGCGGTGGTAGATCCCTGTTGCTAGCTAATATCATATATTTCTAAAAGGCTTTTGTGCTTATGCTAACAATGAGCCAGGCTCCCAGCATTGTTCTCACGTATGCCAAGCTTCACTGCATTCTGGGCACTTGCCCTAACCACTGGGCTACAGGTTAGGAGGGCTGTCCTCCTCCTCCTCCTCCTCCCCCCACAGATGTTTTGTGTGAACTCCTCTGAGGTCCTGATGTGATAGGTGGCCTCTGAGCACACCCCGCAGATTGGGCCCTGCAAGCAACTTACACGGCTAAATTCCTATCTTCCCAGGTTTGCAACTCAAAAGCAGAGACAGGTGCTTCTGGGCAGCCCGGACTGAACTCCGAGAGAGGGTGGAGCTTAGGGTCGTCAGGTCGTTAGGATGACCCCCTCTCGTCAGCATCTCCCATTGGCTAGCTAAAGCAACTCCCCACCTAGCATGCTGGCTTTGTGGACCACATTCTAAGGTGCCTCTCTCTCCCCCCATTCACTGTATATGGTATAATGGGGTCAATCAGGTCAAAAGGCAGTCCAGCTCAGTGGTCAGTGTTCATGCAAGAGGTCCAATAGCCCAAAGATCCAATCCAAGGGGAACATACAGCGAGGTAGCTGGTGGAGTCAGGTGAGGCGGCAAGACAGGATTAGATGGGGGAGTAAGGCAAGGTCCAATTAGCGATGGCCTGTTCCTCAGACAAGGACAGAAAGGGTGCAGCAAGTTTTTACACAGTCCACAACAAACCAAGGTCAAAATCACGTGACCAATCAGGAACCAGGCCTGCCCAAGTCTGTAAATTCCCTGGTAAATAGATGAGCTGGCATGGTGCGACAGTCAAGGCTACTTCCCAAGCATCCAGTAGATAGGGTTGCCAATTTTGGTTGGACGTATTCCTGAAGGTTTCATCACATGACATAATCTTTAATTCCTTGAGACTCCAGGAGAATCCTGGAGGGTTGGCAACCCTACCAATGGGCCTGGGTCTAAGACCAGGTCTTGACAATAGGCGCCTGTGTGCCTAAATCCAGTTTTCTGGATTATAGTGTTGTTCTTGTGATTTTTCTAGCTGTCAAGTTCCTTCTGTGGATCTGGGCCATTATGAATAACACATAGAACATGTCTTTGGGGGGTGAGGGGGATTAATTGGCTAAAATTGACTATTCTATATTATTCTGTAATGAAAGGCAACATCAGGTGATTTATTTATATGACGTGAAACAGTGAGTTGAACTTTAGCAGAATGAATTTAACTCATCTTCTATTCCAAACACTTTCCTTTTGTTAAAAAAGAATTCTCTGGGAAATGGATCATATCACGTGTTCATTCCTGCACATAAGGTACAGGAGTAACTGGTGGTGTGTGTGTGCTTGTGGGGTAGAAGTGGAGATCATGCTGTTATTCGCTGTCAGGCCCAGCCCACAGAGGTAAATCTGGAAAGTTTAAACTAGCTGCACAAAATATGTGGTGTAAGGGAGAAAGGAGAGGAGGAGAGGATTATCATGGTGTCCCTCATCTACCCTCTCCATTCTCTTTGATTGCCTGACATCCCTATGTGTTGCATTTTATAAAATTAGAGGATAATCTCTTTTTAATCTGTATTTGTGCACCACACAGCACAATGTGACCCCGATCCTGCTTGGGGACTTTGGGAAAAAATGTTGTATATGTTTATTGATAATATTTACTAATGTGTGTTATACGAAGTATGCAGAACAATGACCAGAGAAAGGGAAACCAGGGATTGGTGAAAAATACAAAAACAATAAAGAAAAGTAAGTGTTTTAAGCAGCAAATCTACAGAACCAAAATAGCTCCCCCCCCAACCAAACAACAACAACACCACCACAAAGGTTATAGAACCAAGGTTTTGATCTGGCCAATTATAAATATACCATTAGGCCTAGGTAGGCAGTTTGTATCGAGGTCAAAATTCCTTCCACAGGTATTTAGCTTCTAGTGCAGTGGTTCCCAAACTTGCTCCCTCGGCCCACGCCGCTTCCAGCAGCGCCCATTGGCCTGGAGTAGCGAACCGCGGCCACTGGGACCCGCGATCGGCCAAACCTGCGGACGCAGCAGGTAAGTAAACCAGCCTGGCCCGCCAGGGGCTTTCTCTGCACAAGCGGCGGAACAAGTTTGGGAACCACTGATCTAGTGGGTTGGGATGGAATATGTCTAGAAGAACCCAAACTTCTTTAAATAGGAAGGAAAGGAAAACAAAACATTTTATACCAACTAACAGCAACAGGCCAGAAAAAGAGATACTGGACACACATTTTTCACTTCTAATACCTGGAGCAGTCACCTTAGACAGTTCATCACTTAGCCATTACTGAGATTTGTAATGATTTTCCCTTCTTAGAATATGTGAATTCCATAGCCTAATGATTTCCGTATCCTATCTAAAATCTTTACCGCTTTGAGTCATTGAGGAATACACCATTAAGATTCCCAACTTCTCAAAATGGTTTTTCAGCTTGTTTGAATTATTTTTAGGGCCTAATAAGAATGACCTGGCTCCGACTGGTGTAGTCAGAATATGTATCACAGGTGGCTGTCATCAAGGGAGTGAGAACAAGACAGATACGTAGCATTAGTGATCAGCTGTGGAAATAATGGTTAATTTACGGGGAATTTCTAGAAGAGTAATACCCTGTGTGTTCCTTACTCAAGTTTTGGGGGGCATTCTAGTCATCTTATACATTTTCCACAGGTTTTAGGTTTATTTGAATGTATAATATATATTTTTGCATTTGTACTTTGATTTCTTAAAAAACTTTAAGATCTGGAGTTGCAGTTGCTTATTGCAGTGGTGAACATAGCTCTTTACATTTAAATGATTAGAAGTAGAGATAAGTCCAAAATGGAATGGTAGAGGTATAGTTCAGAATTTCCGTCTCTTTCTTCAGGCACCATAGGATTAGGGTATAGTGTTCAGAGATGTATCCTGATACAGCCGAGGAATACTCTGTCACCCAAACGTTACTGAAAAAAAAAATCAAACTTAGCAGTGATCCGTGAAAATCTGAGCCATCAATGCTGGATGTAAAGAAACTGATAGTGGCAGTTACTGGATTACTCACCCACAAGCTATCTCCTGTCAGATAACTACTCATTTAATAACTCTTTAGCATTTGATGCCTCGACTCTCCATGCACATGGCAACTGTTAGGGCATTTGGCTAACACATAAATAGCTAGCATCACAAATCATGTGGCACATGATACAATGAAAATATTTTTCATTGCAATACTTAAGTTCATCTTCAAAAGGATGCAATTAGGGTGTGTGTGCAATCAATACAGTCTATTAAATTTGCAGACCTGCCACTAACATAAATGCTGCCTTCACTGATTATAAATCCTGATCTCTCAATAGAAATTTTCTAAACCTATCAGTGTGATGCATCATTGCCACCAGAAAATCCTCATGAAACCAGGAGACAGAGGATAGAGACATGTTAGTCAGGGCTCCTGTAGCATATCAGATCATACAGTCCCTTGTACTTCCAGGGTTACTAACACATAGTAGAGAACTAGCAATGTGTGTCATTGTTATTGCCCTGTCAACCCTCCTTCAGCAGAATAAATAGGTCCATCAAACGGCTCTATCAAAATGGTAAATAGTTATGCATTCTGGATCTGTCCTATCAAGGTCATGCTTCATACGTGGGGCTACTTTCCTGCTCTGCAGCAACCAAAATAATTAATTTATACAAACTATTTTTCCGAAATCATTACTCCATTTTTGTTACATATGTATATGAACAAGTAATACAGATAGAAAAGCTCTTATCACTTAAATACGCAACCAAAAGTATCAGATCAGGTAAAGAGAACTGTAAATAGTTAGCTCTTAGATTGTAAGCTCTCTGGAGCAGATGCAGGCTTTTCATTATGTGCATGTAAAGTACCTTGCATAACAAGGCCCTAATCAAGGACCTGACTACAAATAAAGTTTAATACTTGCCTGATAAAGCTCTCTTCATTTAAATAGAAACCTGGCAGGATTTTCTCTTAAAAAAGCACCTCTGAACCTGGCAATCTGAACCTCTTCTAACTGAGTAATACTCAAGAAAAAATGAAGTTTCAGAGTGGTAGCCATGTTAGTCCATATCAGCAAAAACAACGAGGAGTCCTTGTGGCACTTTAGAGACTAACAAATGTATTTGGGCATAAGCTTTCATGGGCTAAAACCCACTTCATCAGATGCATGGAGTTGAACCCACAGTAGGGAGGTAAAAATACACAGCATATGAAAAGATGGGAGTTGCCTTACCAAGGGCGGGGGCGGGGTGTCAGTGCTAATGAGCCAATTCAATTTAAGTTGGAAGTAGGCAATTCTCAACAGTTGTGGAGTGGAAGTGGAGTGGAAATCACTTTTGTAGTGTTAATGAAGCCAATGTAAACAAGGTGGCCCATTTCAAACAGTTGACAAGAAGATGTGAGTATTTAGCAAGGGGAAATTAGTTTTTGTAAAAACAACGAGGAGTACTTGTGGCACCTTAGACACTAGCAAATTGATTTAGTTTCTGTAGTGAGCCATCCACTCCCAGTCTCTATTCAGGCCTAATTTGATGGTGTCCAGTTTGCAAATTAATTCCAGTTCTGCAGTTTCTCGTTGGAGTCAGTTTTTGAAGCTTTTTGTTGAAGAACTGCCACTTTTAAATCTGTTATTGAGTGACCAGGGAGATTGAAGTGTTCTCCTACTGATTTTTGAATGTTATAATTCCTGATGTCAGATTTGTGTCCATTTATTCTTCTGCATAGAGACTGTCCGGTTTGGCCAATGTACATGGCAGAGGGGCATTGCTGGCACATGATGGCATATATCACATTGGTAGATGTGCAGGTGAACAAGCCCCTGATGGTGTGCCTAATGTGATTAGGTCCTATGATGGTGTCCCTTGAATAGATATGTGGACATAGTTGGCACTGGGGTTTTTTGCAGGGTTTGGTTCCTGGGTTAGTGTTTTTGTTGTGTGATGTGTAGTTGCTGATGAGTATTTGCTTCAGGTTGTGGGGCTGTCTGTAAGCAAGGGCTGGCCTGTCTCCCAAGATCTGTGAGAGTGAGGGATCGTCCTTCAGGATAGGTTGTAAATCCTTGATGATGCGTTGGAGAGGTTTTAGTTGGGGGCTGAAGGTGATGGCTAGTGGCGTTCTGTTACTTTCTTTGTTGGGCCTGTCTTGTAGTAGGTGACTTCTGGGTACCCTTCTGGCTCTGTCAAACTGTTTCTTCACTTCAGCAGGTGAGTCTTGTAGTTGTAAGAACGCTTGATAGAGATCCTGTAGGTGTTTGTCTCTGACTGAGGGACTGGAGCAAATGCGGTTGTATCTTAGAGCTTGGCTGTAGACAATGGATCGTGTGATGTGGTCTGGATGAAAGCTGGAGGCATGTAGGTAAGTACAGCGGTCAGTAGGTTTCTGGTATAGGGTGGTTTTTAATGAAGCAATGTTGCATGTATTGCAGGTTGAAGGAGAATATTTTCGAGAAAGCCCCTTGTTAAAATTTGGGAGCAATTCAGTTAATATTACAAGGTGCTGGCTCCTCCCAAGGAAATGCTTACAGTGTTTCCTGGATTAGGAGGGTGAGGAGCAGCAGCTTTGACATGACCAGACACACAGAAACTTGAGGGGGAAAATGAAAAAAGAAACAGCATCACAGATGCCGATAGGTATTGTCTAGTAGTGTTAGTGTAGCTGTGTTCCCCAGGATTACAACAATAGAATCATACGGCTGGAAGAGACCTTGAGAGGTCATCTTGTCCAGTCCCCTAATCTCATGGCAGGATTAAGTATTATCTAGACGATCTCTGACATATAGACATATATTCTCACTGCTTGGTATGAATCATTAGTACACTTGTTAAATATATAGCTTTGGACAAGATTACTTGTCATATGCAATTGTTTTGATTTGTTCTGCTGGATATTTCTGTGTTAGGAGCATACAATGGCATAGAAATGAGTTATTTATTTTAAACAACCAATGTTGTTATGCCATCAGCAGCAAAATTTATTATATCTGAGTCCCGCGCCTCCAGTTTGTATGGAAGTTAAACATACATTGAAATAAAAAAAGACATCTTATTCTTTCATTAACTTTTATAACAGCATCACTCTGTTCCTAGTATTTCATGTTACTATATAGAGATTGCTTCCAGATTAAGACTGCGCAAGCAACTGGTTATCTACATTTTCCAGGGTATTTGTGTAATGACACATCCACTCCCAGTCTCTATTCAAGCCTAAGTTAATTGTATCCCGTCTATTTTATCAATGATTATTACTATTTGTATTGCAGTAGTGCCTAGGAGCCTTAGTCATGGATCAGGACCCCATTTTGCTAGGCACTGTACAAACACGGAACAAAAAGACAGTGCCTAGCCCAAACAGGCTAAATAAGAATCTAAATTCATGTAATCAGATACCATGGTGATTGACACCAAAATAACAGTCTGGATAGACAGAAAGCTTGAGAGAAGTGTCTGTGAGATAATAGATATAGTTAGGTATGGATTAGCATGTAACCAAACAGGATTTCTACTTTAGACAGCAATTGGATAAAAGGGGAGCTCCCTTTTGCAATATAAACAGGCAAGCAGCAGTTACTGAACGTGACAAGTTTTTGGTCTTGCTGGGTGTCTATGTCCATTAGTAATTCAAACTGTCTGAATAGTCTGTAGCTGCCTGGTGTCATTATTATAAGATGTTTTGGGTACAAATATAGCAAGGTCAAATAATGCTATAACTGGTTACTAATAAATTTGAGTATAGAAATCTTTATTTCCATTTCACTATAGAAATATTTATTTTAATTGGAAAATTAGTTATCTGGCAATGATTAAGCAGCCCCCTCACCAAACTCATGAAAACAAGAATCATCTCTCAAAAAATTCTGAGTAAAATTTTTTTACTTATTTAAACTAAAGACTTTGTAGAGTTATTTCATTTCCAAAGACTCTTCTGAGAATTAAAGAACAGAAGCGTTTGACTTTTTGAAAACAGAATTTCATTTCCTGTCAAACTCTGATAAAGTTAAAGACGATCTCAGAAAATGGATTGAATAAAACAAAAGCATTAAAAGTAACTTTAAAAATTATCTGATGCTTTCCTGGCACAAGAAGAACAAAAACAATTAAAAAGAAAAGGAGTACTAGTGGCACCTTAGAGACTAACTAATTTATTTGAGCATAAGCTTTCGTGAGCTACAGCTCACTTCATGGATGCATTCAGTGGAAAATACAGTGAGGAGATTTATATACACAGACCATGAAACAATGGGTGTTACCATACACACTGTAAGGAGAGTGATCACTTAAGATGAGCTATTACCAGCAGGAGAGCTGGGGTGGGGGGGCCGGGGAGAAAACCTTTTGTAGCGATAATCAAGGTGGGCCATTTCCAGCAGTGAACAGGAACGTCTGAGGAACAGTGCGGGGTGGGGAAATAAACATGGGGAAATAGTTTTGCTTTGTGTAATGACCCATCCACTCCCAGTCTCTATTCAAGCCTAAGTTAATTGTATCCAGTTTGCAAATTAATTCCAATTCAGCAGTCTCTCGTTGGAGTCTGTTTTTGAAGTCTTTTTGTTGTAATATTGCGACCTTTAGGTCTGTAATCAAGTGACCAGAGAGATTGAAGTGTTCTCCGACTGGTTTATAAAGACATGTTGCATATTCATTAAGCAGACTGCATATTCAGGAAGCTAGAGGGGCCACCTAACCCAACCCCAACAGCTTGGAGCCAATGAAAAGGTGACAACAACTAAGTTTGAAACTAAACAAGCTTGAAAGAGTGTGTTTTCCTACAATTTCATGGACATAGGAAGAAGAGTCTGAAACTGAAGTGAGTACTCCTCATACACTCACAACCTCTGTGCTATCCCACTTACAACAGCAAACACTCATCAATTTATTCTGTCCACCTCTACAAGCAAGCTGCCACAGACAGCTAAGAAAAACAGAGAAGACTTAAAAAGAAACGGACCCAAGGAAACCTCCCCAAAACATCAACATGGATTGGTGAGAGAAAGTTAACTAAGATGCTGCCAAGGGATTACATTTAAACTTGTATAACAATGATTTTACTGGGATATTGAAATGCTGTTGTAACTTAAAATATGACAGTTTCTTCTGTTAATCACCAGATGGTTAAACCATGTTTTCCTGGAGAGGAGACAGGGGTGAAACTTTGGTAAACAGAAACAGTGGGATTTAATTTGATTTAAGATTCTCAATATGTGTAATTAGCCTGTTTTAAGACAATTCATTAAATGGTTTCTTATAAGTGACTGATTTAAATATACGCTTCAGTTTCATAGGATTAAAAGTTGCTTACTTTGCCCAGTTATAAATTATCAGATTATTTATTAATAATCAACTGGATCCACAATAAATATTTTAAAGTATTCAATAAGATATTAAGCCTGGATTCAAAATAAATTTGAGAAACAATATAATTTGGTCTTAATTCACCAAATGAAGAACATCCCAAAAGTGGTTTGCTCCGAGTGATGTAACCTCTGCTGAAAGTTCTCCACAGAAAAATATACAGAAGAGATTGTAATGGAAGGAACCCATTTATCACTTGTATTCTGTCATTTGTGTTGTTTTGTCTAATGTTTTCTTTTCCTGTTTTAAACGTGAAAATAGCCATAGTTAATAATTGTGATTATTTTGCCTGGTCTTGATGATGGTGTCCCCTAAGGTATGTAAAAGAACCCCTGTGACAGAAGAAGTGGAAGTCACAATTCCTGAGGTGGTCTCATGCATAGCCAATATCAATAACCACTTACTCCACCAGAATTTGAGAGTGTAGTCACAATAGAATGCTATCTCCTCTTTTATACCACTGTAGAATGGTCTTCACGCTGAGTGCCAAACTTTCTGAATGGCCTTAGAGCCAGTAACTGACAGTTCAAACCTAGTGACAGGTTTCAGAGTAGCAGCCGTGTTAGTCTGTATCCGCAAAAAAACCAGGAGTACTTGTGGCACCTTAGAGACTAACAAATTTATTAGAGCATAAGCTTTCGTGGGCTACAGCCCACTTCATTGGATGCATTGAATGGAACATAGAGTAAGAATAGATAGATAGATAGAAGGTGGAATTTGCCATACAAACTGTCAGAGGCTAATTAATTAAGATGAGGTATTATCAGCAGGAGAAAAAAAACTTTTGTAATGATAATTAAGATGGCCCATTTAGACAGTTGACAAGAAGGTGTGAGGATACTTAACATGTGGAAATAGATTCAATATATGTAATGACCCAGCCACTCCCAGTCTCTATTCAAACCCAAGTTAATGGTATCTAGTTTGCATATTAATTCAAGATCAGCAGTTTCTTGTTGGAGTTTGTTTTTGAAGCTTTTCTGTTGCAGAATTGCCACCCTTAAGTCTTTTACTGAGTGGCCAGAGAAGTTGAAGTGTTCTCCTACTGGTTTTTGAATGTTATGATTCCTGATGTCAGATTTGTGTCCATTTATTCTTTTGCATAGAGACTGTCCGGTTTGGCCAATGTACGTGGCAGAGGGGCACTGCTGGCACATGATGGCATATATCACATTGGTAGATGTGCAGGTGAACAAACCCCTGACGGTGTGGCTAATGTGATTAAGTCCTATGATGGTGTCACTTGAATAGATATGTGGACATAGTTGGCATCGGGCTTTGTTGCAAGGATAGGTTCCTGGGTTAGTGTTTTTGTTGTGTGGTGTGTGGTTGCTGATGAGTATTTGCTTCAGGTTGGGGGGCTGTCTGTAAGTGAGGACTGGCCTGTCTCCCAAGATCTGTGAGAGTGAGGGATCATTTTTCAGGATAGGTTGTAGATCTTTGATGATGCGCTGGAGAGGTTTTAGTTGGGGGCTGTAGGTGACAGCTAGTGGCCTTCTGTTATTTTCTTTGTTGGGACTGTCTTGTAGTAGGTGACTTCTGGGTACTCTCCTGGCTCTGTCAAACTGTTTTTTCACTTCAGCAGGTGGGTATTGTAGTTGTAAGAACACCTGATAGAGATCTTGTAGGTGTCTGTCTCTGTCAGAGGGATTGGAGCAAATGCAGTTGTATCTTAGAGCTTGGCTGTAGACAATGGATTGTGTGGTGTGTCCTGGATGAAAGCTAGAGGCATGTAGGTAAGTATAGCGGTCAGTAGGTTTCCGGTATAGGGTGGTGTTTATGTTAAGTATCCTCACACCTTCTTGTCAACTGTCTAAATGGGCCATCTTGATTATCACTACAAAAGTTTTTTATTCTCCTGCTGATAATAGTTCATCTTAATTAATTAGCCTCTTACAGTTTGTGTGGCAAATTCCACCTTCTCTGTATGTATATCTTCTTACTATATGTTCCATTCAATGCATCCGATGAAGTGGGTTGTAAATTTGTTAGTCTCTAAGGTGCCACAAGTACTCCTGTTCTTTTTTCAAACCTCGTGAAACCTGCATTGTCAAGGAAAGTTAATCAACTATTGTCTTCTTAGACTGTAAGCTGTTTGGGGCAGGGATGTGCCTTTATATGTTTATACAGCACCGAGCACAATGGAGCCCTTTTTCTAATAGGACCTCTGAGTTCTACAGCAGTACTATTGTTATTAAATTATAATAACTGAATTATGAGTATTGTTGATGCAAGTTCATGCATTGTCCTTATATACTTCAGAGTATGTGGGCGGATTGGTGGAGAGGGTCTTGAGAGCACCTGGGAACCACTTATTAAAATACCATCACCAAACGGAAGTGAGGATTGGCGAGATTTCCATGCAGTTAATCCCCTTGAGTAGCATGCTCTGCAAGTGAGAGATGTATACAATGAGTGCTGCAGTAACTCCCACAAAGTCTTGGCATCACGCTGAACACCTGTGCAAACTCCTTCACATCTCCCAAACAGTGCTGAACCAAGTTCCTAGTGTATGTGATCTGACTGGGGATACAGGCACCGAGCTAAACCAGGTTGTAATACTTGAAAGGTTCATGTTCTCTCTAAGAGGGAGGCTAAAATAGAAATACAAATATTTATTTGTTATTACTCAGGGAACGCTTTGGTACAAAGCAGCACTATAGCTAATGGAACTGAGCTCGCACCTCAGAAAAAAAATCTGCAAATATTTGCTCAATTACTAAATGAAATTCACTTCGATTGTGTTCACCGCCCCCGCCCCTCCCCCCCAAATGGTAGAATCTGAATATACTAGCAAGTGACTTTACTGGCAAGAATATTTATGGGAAGTGGAGAGTTACCGTGCCTCTCTCATTGGAGGGAATCAGAGTATCTAGAGTGCCATAGTGACTCAGCACTTTATATAGCAGTCTGCATAAAGAGCATCTGAAGAAATTATTAAAATGCTTCTTCTTTGGTTGTCTGATCTCTGGTCTTATTTGCATTTTGAAAGGGTAAAGATTTGACAGAAGCTCTTGCAATGATGTGGCCCTAACGTGTAGACATCACCACAGACTGCTCCTCTGATAACTGCCTCCACCCTACCAAATACAAAATAGAAGCCTTCCATTTCTGAAAGAAAATTGCTCTATAAATGTATACTTTTATAATTCAAGAGGGCTGTTTGTTTAAGAGTACGCTGTTGTGATATTGTTGGTGAACATATTCATCTCAGATACAGGCCTTTAATGTGTCTTTGCATTTTGGTGCCCTGGAAGTGTATTCTTTAAGAAATTGACCAGAGTTAAGCATAGGGTTCAAGGTGAGGGTGTAGTATTGATTTTTACACAGGCACTGTACTGTTTTCAGTATTATTTTTTCTCTCAGTACAGCCTAACATCTTGGGTTGTTTTTTACTACCACTGTGCATTGAGCAGTTGTTTTCATTGATCTGTTAACAGTAATGCCTAGATATTTATTCTCTGTGGTTACAGGTAATTCAGAACCCACCATTGTGTCAGTAGTTCAAATTGTCCTGTCCTTTCCATTTATTTACAATGAAGCTTATCTACTATACTGTTGCCCAGTTGCCTACCTATGCCTTCCTGTAGTTCCCCTCAGTCTTCTCTAACCTGAAAAATATCTGGTACTTAGTGAAAGGCAAAAGCAGTCCAGTGGATAGGACAATGGATTGAGAGAGTGTCAGGAAGCCTGGGGTCCATGTCTGGTTTTGTCACCGACCTGCTATGTATGTTGAGTAAGTCACATTACCTCCGTGTTTCGGTTTCCTCTCCCACCTTTTGGGTCTGTGCTGCCTATTGTGATTATCATCTCATCAGGGAATGGACTCTGACTATGCATTTGTAGCAATATCTACTCCTTTAGATGTGTAAATGTCTCCAGACATCAGCAAGCCCCCTCCCCACACACACACTTCATCTCTCTCCCCTTTTTGGCTTCTCTTCCTCAGGTCCATGGTAATGTCTTGTTGCACATATGTGCTAACAGTGATCTGGCATATTTTCCACTTCAGTCCCATGGCTCCACCAGTTTAGTGCACGCAATGGAGGTATATCTTAAGACGACCAAAATGTTCTTTTGCCTATGCACCTGGGTGCATGTTTGTGTGCCTCATTACATAACACTTCTCGAGGTCCTTGTGAGTTTGGAGAAGGTATTAGAAGGGACAGGAGGAATGAGCAGCAGCTGTCACCTATTTAAACACAAACAGGTTTGCATATTATGAGGTATTTATTCACACTGCCCAAAGTGTACAAATTAGCTCTTTAAAAAACCCCTGCTTACTGCTTGTTCTGTGCTGTCCCAGACAAAGGAAAAACCTGTATGCTAGATGTAAACGAACAGGCCAATATTTTATGTCACAGAGTGTTCAACAGTTACTGCAACAGAAGAATATCTAAGTATACATTTGGTATGAATTTCTAACCATGCAGCCCCCTGTTCCATGCTGTGCCACAGGCCATCTCTAATGTATTCTGTTTACAGTGGAAAACACAAAAAATTGAGGCTCAGATCATCATGATTCCACAAGACCGTCTGTCTTTTAGATTGCAAGCTCTTTGGACTGTCATTCACTTTGTACAACACCAAACATAAAGAGCTGTAGTAGCTAAATCAGAATGATGTTCACTTGAGCCACAAAAGAGGGGAACTCTTCTGAAGGGTGGTGAGATTAACAGCCAGGATCAGTGGTGCTGCCATACCCACTGGCTTGAAGTAGTAATAACAAACCCCAAATACATGGTTTCCATCATCAGCATCCCCACTGTAAAGATCGTTCCAGTACCCCGGCCAGGATTTAAGAGCTCCACTGCGTGTGTGGAGTTAAAGTGGCATACAACAGGAATAAGAGAGTGGCGAATCAGATCCTTAATTTACAATTAGCATGCTGTCAGTGAACTCAAAATACATGCTGCAGGCACAATATGCAGACCAACACCAACGATCCTATGTCTATATCGCCCAAATCTTTCAAGTTGCCTATTTGATACCAATCTGCAAGCAAACATCTATAACAAGTCTATGGAGGTGCCAGCCATGCACCATTCTCACTGGAGTCAGTGGGAATTCATGAAACTGATCACCTCTTGGAATCAGACTGCAGGAGTACATGGGCAGGGTCTAGACCCTATAATGGGTAACACCTTCCCTGGGTAGCAATACGTAGTTTCTCTTCTTTCTACACTGTTCTCATCAGTGACTGGCTGGCAGTTAGATGTTACAGTCTTGTCGTGTTCTCTGTCTGCTTCTGTGATGTCTTACTGATTATGAACGCTGCACTCCATCAAACAAATGTACTTCTGGATGAAAAGATATTTGGGGAAGGTAAATCTCCAAAGGTAGATCTCTATAGTTGTGACTTCCCTCCAGCTGTTGCTGTTTGCTGTCTGTGGCAGCGAGGAAAACAAGCACGGTCTGCTATTGGGGTGCCAGTGACACCGGAGAAGTGTTTTCTTAAGAGAATCAGTGGCTCTGCATGGTGCAAGCCACTTACAATTACAGAACACCATAGCCTGGCTGGATGCTGACAGGTGAGTCAGTGCTGAGAAGGCCTGCTAAGATAGTATACTGACGGTGCTTGTGCTGCTGTTGGGGGAAACTGTTATAAACTGCTCAAGTCACCTGGGAAGTGCTATCGGCTATGCTCAGTTTATGTAGACGTGCCTAATTACAGTTTCCAGAGCACACTCCGGGCCATATCCACACCCTGATTTATGCACACTTCACCCCATTTGCATTCCTATTGATCCCATTCTACTCTAAATGCACAAGGGAGCTTAATACGTGCCTCGCCATATAGTTAGTTAACTTAGGGAGCATTTTTTGTATTCGTGAACTATTGCTTGCACAAACAATACACAACAGAGCACTTCATGTGTGCAGGAGGAGGAGGAATGATCTTATGGTTAAGGCATAGATCTGACAGTCCCAGATCCTACTCCCAGTGCTGTCGCAGATTTCCTTTGTGCCCTGGGGAAGTCACTTAGACTAAGTATGTCTACACTGTGTTTTAAAGCCCATGGCAATGAATCTCTGAGCATAGGTCTACAGACTCAGGTGCTAAAAACAGCGGTGTAGACTTTTGGGCTCGGGCTCTAGGGAGTGGGCACAGTAGCAACACCCAATCTGTAAACTCGTTGCTGCAGATTTTAAAATGCAGTGTGGATGTGCCATTAACCTCTGGATGCTTCATTATCCTTAATATACTGATAGGGACAATACTTGTTTTGAGGCTTGATATATTAATTGTTATGAAACAGGTTGAGATCCTTAGATGGAAGGCTTTATGTAAATACAAAATATTATTATTTGCATTTGCAGCTTGTCCAGTGCACTCAGTCTCCATGCAGAAAACGCAGGAATTTTCTTAAAAAGGAATCATTTCCAAAACCCAGGCCATAATAATTCAGAAGTACAGTGAAAACCTGACATAAATTATATTCAGGGACTAGCGAAGAGGGGTGGTCAAGTACTAATGATCTTTTAAAGGTCAAACCAAACTACTGGAAACCCCCAAAGAGAGAGCTTACTGAAGTTAAGTGTATAGAGGAACGTTTACTTGATTCTGCTACATTTTATTATTAAAAACCTCAGGATATCCAATATACACATGGGTTTTTTTTTAAACCCTTTTTTTTTTTTACTTGGATTTAAATTTAAATCCATTTGCTACATTTTTCTCCCATGTAAATGTATGTGGCATCAAGCAAATGGTGCGGTGTTACACATAAGACTAATAATATAACATTTTTTTCAAATAATAAAGCTACTAGACCTTAACCTTTTCTTCCATGTCACACTTTGCACTGCTCTGAGCCCTGTTGTGATAATTGGGCCTACAAATTTATCCCAATTTTGAGTTTTACTGTAAAAAGTGAGTGTAGATTCATAGGAAGAGGTGCAAGAAAAACCAGACAGAGAAACTGGATAAGTCTAAACCAAAATGGCCATGTTGATATAATCCAAGGACTATTGGATTTATGCTTGTTAAAAACAGATGATGTGGAGCCGGAAGTTAATGAATCAAAATTGATGTGTTGGTATTAGACCTAATCAGTGGACAAAATAATGAGGGGATGGGCTAGTCCATCCACCACTCATAATTCATCCTCAACTGAACATGTGAATGGGCCTATGTTCCTGATCAGCGATGAACATGAATGTGCTCTATGTCCATTAGCAAACAGTGGTATTACATAAGAACATAAGAATGGCCACACTGGGTCAGAATAAAGGTCCATCCAGCCCAGTATCCTGTCTACCGACAGTGGCCAATGCCAGGTGCCCCAGAGGGAGTGAACCTAACAGGTAATGATCAAGAGATCTCTCTCCTGCCATCCATCTCCACGCTCTGACAAACAGAGGCTAGGGACACCATTCCTTACCCATCCTGGCTAATAGCCATTAATGGACTTAACCTCCAGGAATTTATCCAGTTCTCTTTTAAACCCTGTTATAGTCCTAGCCTTCCCAACCTCCTCAGGCAAGGCGTTCCACAGGTTGACTGTGCGCTGTGTGAAGAAGAACTTCCTTTTATTTGTTTTTAAACCTGCTGCCCATTAATTTCATTTGGTGGCCCCTAGTTCTTATATTATGGGAACAAGTAAATAACTTTTCCTTATTCACTTTTTCCACACCACTCATGATTTTATGCACCTCTATCATATCCCCCCTTAGTCTCCTCTTTTCCAAGCTGAAAAGTCCTAGCCTCTTTAATCTCTCCTCATATGGGACCCATTCCAAACCCCTAATCATTTTAGTTGCCCATTTCTGAACCTTTTCTAATGCCAGTATATCTTTTTTGAGTTGAGGGGACCACATCTGAATGCAGTATTCAAGCTGTGGGCGTACCATGGATTTATATAAAGGCAATAAGATATTCTCCATCTTATTCTCTCTCCCTTTTTTAATGGTTCCTAACATCCCGTTTGCTTTTTGGACTACTGTTGCACACTGCGTGGACGTCTTCAGAGAACTATCCCCAATGACTCCAAGATCTTTCTCCTGATTAGTTGTAGCTAAATTAGCCCCTATCATATTGTTGATGCCAAAAGAGAGCTTGGATGCTAGAGAATGTTACTGTACACTGAAAACTGAAAAACCATGCAGAGGAAGGAAGGGAAATCTCTCAGCAATGGAATGAGTGCATCTCAGATGTTGTTGGAGAGGCCCATTGCTATGCTAGGGTCTGTGCACTCATCTCCTGCATTTGGACAGCCTGTGGGACTCACGTTCAGCTTCTTTCTCAGTCTGCAGTGCTCTTTCAGTGCACCTCAAAAGGAGAGGAGGAAAGGCCCATTCAAGCTTTAAGGGCTTTAAAGTCTTAAACACTCTCTGATTTCAGTTTTGCTCCACTGTCCAAGGAGTGTGTATGTGTGTGTGGGGTGAGGGGGAGACGAGAAGAATTTGGGTAGCTGATACGAAACAGCAGTTGGCTAACAGCCACATAAAAGCAGTGGGTGAGGAGGAACTTTTTACTTTTCAGGCCTTCCAGCAGCACCAGTTTCAGTTGTGGTATCAAATTTTCCCTTTGCAGTGTATGTAACTTGTATCTATGATGACATTTTTTCTACATACTGCCCCTTTAAATAGAATAATGAATTTCTTCCTGCTGCAGAGATAGCTGCTATTAATATGTTCAGTTGCATCGTATGTCATGTGAGCAGGTCACAGTCTCTCCAGGAGACCTTACCCTTGTTCTTTGGTTTGGTTAATCTCTTAAAATGCAAGCCATTTGGGCAAAGATTATAGGGTGCTGCTTCTCTATGGGATAAATGTAAAATCACTTCAAACACTCTCTGCCATCTTCTGTTTTAACATCCCTGGAGCGTCAAAAGATCACCAGAAAGATTACAAAAGATCACTAGCAGAGGTTCTGCTTTCCTAAATTACACATGGTTTTATGATAGGAGTGTTTGACCAATAGATTGGAATTTTAACTGCAGTGGGTTTAAAACAATAGGAAAGAGAGATGTATTTTAAAATACGCTGCTATCTGTTTAGTATACTATGGCAGGAGAAGAGTCCAGTGTGTATGTTCTTAGCATTCCTCGTTATACACTCGGGAATCCAGGGAGTGTTTCACTGCCTTAAATATAGTGCACACGACCAGATTTCTAGATGCTAACTCCTGATCCTCAGTGCTTTGTACCCTGAGGCCAGAACTGAGAAAGTTTTTGTTCTATTTAGGGGTTTTCTTTTTTTCCTTTCTGTTTTTTTTTCCTTTTTAATTCAAGGTCATATAATCACACCTGGATACCTATGTGCCTTGGTCGGAAAAAGTACATAGAACCTAAAGTTTGGTAGGGGAGAGTAAGTTGGATTGAGAGTTCTTCAGATCAGGAATGTTGTTTTTCACTGAATATAGTTTAAAGTGTTATAAATCTCTGTATAGTTTTGTAGTTTTGCCCTACAAAAATGACAGAACAATAATTTCTCAGGCATGCTAACCCTAAAGTATTGAACATTGCACCAAAATAAGCTAAAGTTTCAAATGGCAACAAGGCCCTAACCCCAAATGAAGTCCACCAAACCCCACCAAAGATTTTGTCTGTGGTGTCTGAGCTAACATCTGTTATGAACTTGAAACCACAGACAAACTTCTTGGTGAGGTCTGAAGGACTGCCAGAGCCTTTGCTGGAATTGGGGGATGATCTCTGGTAACTTTATTAGCATATGTGAAGGTTCTTTTATTGCTTTTAATATACAGTAACTCCTCACTTAACGTTGTAGTTATGTTCCTGAAAAATGCGACTTTAAGAGAAACGATGTTAAGCAAATCCAATTTCCCCCTAAGAATTAATGTAAATAGGGGGGGTTAGGTTCCAGGGATTTTTTTTTTTTGCCTGACAAAAGACTCTCTATACACACACACACACACACACACACAGGGCCAGCTCTAGGATTTTTGCCGCCCCAAGCAAAAAAAAATTTTGGCCGCACCCGCTTTTTTCATGCCCCCCCCTGGCTCCACCCCAACTCCGCCCCTTCCCAACCCCTTCCTCAAATCCCCGGCCCCACCTCCTCCCCTGAGTATGCCGCATTTCTCCCCCCCCCCATTGCTTCCTGCGGCTCTCCCCCCGGCAACCTCCCGCCCTAGCTCACCTCGGCTCCACCTGCTCCCCCGAGTGCGCCACCATTCGGCTTCTCCTCCCTCCCTCCCAGGCTTGCCGAGCCAAACAGCTGTTTCATGCGCGGCAAGCCGAGGTGGGGGAGAGAAGCGGAGCGGCAGCGGCGCACTCAGGGGAGCAGGCGGTGGGTGGAGCGGGGGCGAGCTGGGGTGGCGGGGGCACATTTCTCGGGGCGGCATGGCCGGCGCCGGAATGCTGCCCTTAGAAACGTGATGCCCCAAGCACCTGCTTGTTTTGCTGGTGCCTAGAGTTGGCCTTGCACACACACACAGACACACACACACACAGAGTATAAGTTTTAAACAAACAATTTAATACTGTACACAGTGATGATGATTGTGAAGCTTGGTCCTCATGAGGTAGTGAAGTCAGAGAGTTGGATATTTCCCTGGGAATGCCTTACTGCTAACTGATGAACTAGCAATTGGCTGAGCCCTCAAGGGTTAACTCATTGTTGTTAATGTGGCCTCACACTCTACAAGGCAGCACGAATGGAGGGAGGGGAGACAGCATGGCAGAGAGAGACAGAGACACACCCCCTGTGTGTGTGAGAGAGAGAGATGCGCATTTCCCCTTTAAGTACGCTGACCCCACTCTTAAGTACACCGCCTTGTTAAGTTAATCAGCAAGCTGAGACCGCAGCAGCTGCTGCCAGGAAGCTCCCTCCATCCTGAGCCCTGTCGTATGTCCCCCCTGCTCTATGGAGATGGGGTAAGCAGGGTGCAGGAGCAGGGGGAGGGGGACACCCTGACATTATCCGCCCCTTTCTTCCCCCCCACCCCAGCAAGCAGGAGGCTCGGGGAGCAGCTCCAAGGCAGAGGGCAGGAGCAGCACACGGCAGTGGGGGGAGGGACAGCTGAAGTGCCGGCAATTGATAGCCTGCTGGGCAGCTGCTGCATAGGGAACTTAGGGGAGCAGGGAGCTGATAGGGGGGCTGCCGGTCCACCCTGGTTCCAAGCCCCCACCAGCTAGCTCCAACAGGCTGCTCTTCCTGCAAGTAGTGGACAAAGAGGCGGCTGCCAAACAACGTTATGAGGGAGCATTGCGCAACTTTAAACGAGCATGTTCCCTAATTGGTCAGCAATGTAACCACGAAACAATGTTAACCGGGACGACTTTAAGTGAGGAGTTACTGTATTTTCATTGTAATGCTTTCACCTTAAGAATAATTGTGCTTGCTTGGAAAGGGCTATGTGGTAACTTTTACCTGTGGGCAATTATACTGTTTATAGCCTCTAAGGAGAAAGCCAAGATGGCCTGTTTAGCCAGTCTGATTTGCTGGAGAAGACCCCAAATCAGATTCACAGTTGGGAGAGTCAGATCCGGGGGGGGCGGGGAAGGGGCGTGTCAGACTGTCTTTGACAGCAGTAGAGCAATTGCAAGCTCTCTATTGGCTGGCTTCCGGGTCCTCATCGAAGCATCCAGGATGACCTTTGGCCACAAGGAGAGCATCTTAATAGCATGACAGGCAGCATTGTCTTATGGACTGAACACGAGCAAGAGATTAATCCTGACTCCAGCACTGATTCTCTCAGTGGCCTTTGTCAAGGCACACAGAACAAAATGTTCATACTCATGTGCCTAAAGTTAGGAACTTAAATCCAAAGGTGCAGGTTTAGAAGGTGTTTAACTTTTGGAGCCCCCATTTTAAAATGTTTGGCTTTATTTTTCTATACCACAAGTCTTGACTTCTGTGAAATGTGAATTACCCTTATCTACCATACAGAGAGGTTGTGACTATAAGGAGGTGGTGGCTTTTACAAGCTATAAATTCTAAAACTCATCAGAATCTCCCCAAAACCCTCCAAGAGTCTGGTATTTTAGGGGTCACCAGACCCCCAGTTTATTTGGACAGTTCTTCCTTTGCAAAAAAGCAACCCATGTCTCCCAAAAACAACCCACCCCACCAGTGTCAGTGTTGGAAAAGATGCATAAAACCTAACAACAAGCCCCAACAATCAGTGAGGCATCACTTCTCCCACAGCAGGAAGCTGGGGGGGGTGTGGTGATGGGACCTAAAGATCACCAAACTCATTTTACATACATTATTATTTGTTCAATAGTCATATCCTAGACGGTATGCTAGACACTGTCCAGACACAGGATAGTCCTAAAGACAACTCACAGTCTAAGACAACAAGCAACAACTAGATAAAGGTTGGCAAGAAGGGTTAAAACCTGCAGGCAACATTCTCCCACACCTCTAAATCAATTTATCTACCATCTATTGCTAACTTGACTTATTTCTTGTAGGTATTACAGTAGAAATGGGTCTTGAGGGAAGATATGAAGAGGAGAGCAGCTTTACAGACCTGTTCAGAGAGGTTGTTCCATGTGGACCTCATGACATGAAAAAAGCAGAAAGACATGTGGGATACAGGTATAAAGGCAGCATTGGTTGAATAGAGGAAAGAGGGTTGGGAAACCAATAAGAGACCAGAGAGGAAAAGTGCAGAGAGGCAGAGTTCTGAAGGGCCAATTAAGTTCAAGAAGGGTTTCAGTATGCTTCCCCCACCACACCGCATAGCACCTCTACTTTTAGAACTGAGCATGCCCACATATTATGAGAACAATTATTCTATGTTAGACTCTGAAAAGGCCAAAAAGGGTTGAAATCAAGGGGCCTTATTCTCCCCTTCCTTCCATAGGATACCAGTTATTTCCAGTGAGTTAAACAAGACGGGCTGAGGGGGAAATAGTGTCCTAGGAGACTCTGAGCTTCAATTTCTTTGCTTATCTAGGAAAGGAGAGGGAAAGTTTCTCTGTGGGCAGCTTTTCCCTCATGTTAATTTGCTATTTGGATACTTTGGTGGCAACAGCAACTTGATCGTTACTCTTGTTGTGATTATACTATCAAATTCTGAAATTCTGAGTCCCTTTTCTGGACCTGAAGAAGAGCTCTGTGTAGCTCAAAGACTTATTTCTTTCACCTGCAGAAGTTGGTCCAGTAAAAGCAACTTCCATATGAGGAGTGATTGAAAGGATTGGGACTTAATTCTGAAATTAAGATATTTCTATTGTGGCTATAGATAGATTGAGTGGAGTAGTGAGCTCAGGCAACTTGCTTCTCTTGTTGCATGTGGTTTTCAATGGTTATAGAGTAGGTGTATTAACACCAGGACACCAGCATTGCTGTGGCTTTAAAGTAGTTCAGTGAAATGAAACCATCAATGATATTTATACTCCTACTGTGTTAATGTCCTCTGCACACCATTCCTTCTGTTCCTTGGACCTACAGACTTTAATGAGATCATTTACAACAACAAAGTGTGGTTTGAAATTCTCCCTTAACAGGCAAGTGAGATATGGAGTAGGAGGTTACAGAAACTCATTTTCATGACACTAATTCCCTAAAAGGATTAATGGAGTCAAGACTCTCAGCAACCCTCCTCCCAACTGTTTGCACTCTGTTAGTGGTAACTTATGGAAATATGGGGGAAACAGACAAATTTTGACAACACAAAAAAGTCAAGTTTGCAGGCACAGAGCAGGGGTCCAGCTGATGACAGTCATGTCTGAGATCTTTCACACAGGTCATTGAGAGATGGTAGGTTGAGTATATGGTGTGATCTCATCTAAGGCTGGAAAGTTCACAGAGGTCTGCTAGGTTTTCAGCCCTCCATTGTATTCTAATTCTGCCCTGATTTCAATGAGTTGGCATAAAGGTGCAAATCAAGGTAGAATTAGGGCCAGATTGCCACAAAGACTATGCCTAGGACAGTAGCATACATAGCCAACCTCCAAGTGCTGCTGTAACACCACCCTCATGCAACCAGTTTTTCACCCCACACTCCATCTAGTCACAGATCAATCCACCAATAAGGAAGGCTGCTGGCAGGCTACATGTCCAGAAACTGTCAGCTTCTTCATCACTGTTGCCTGAAGGTTGACCATGATTTATGTCTTTGTAGAGACCAGTGTACACTGATGGTTTCTGCATAATTATCCTACCATTGCATATTCAGCTGGAGGTTTAGTGTACTACTTGAGGGATGATGCAGGGTTAGTGGATTGATGGAGAACAATCATAACAGGCTCTGTGGACCACAGTTCAAAAACCTCTGTTGAAAAGAATGTTACAATCTCTTCCTTTAAAGGGAAGCTGTAGCAAAAAGAAAAATGAAATAGCAATTTATATTTCCCTTTAACAGAAGTTTTATGAATCTGTATCTTAAACATGGTTGGCCGGTACCTTTACTGGTATTATTTTGTATTATCACAACTATATAAAGTTTTGTGTAACAGAACTCAGTCCCGTCTAGGTTAGGAGAGCGTGCTGGATTAGAAAAGGAAACTTTGTCCTCTGGATATATGACAGCTCGTTTTTCAGGTGCATCTACTACAATTTTCATTTTACTTAGAAATTGTCACTTTTTTCCTCACAGGATCTGTTTAAGTACTGTCAAGAATTCAATTACACATCATTTTTTTAATCACTGCCTAGCCATGATATAGACCAATGATAAATCCATTAATTTAAGAAAGGAGTTATGAAGTGCCTTTGGAGTCTGAATTTGGTCCATAAGAACCTATTTTGATCAATGCCTTTCTTGTCACATTTCCCATGTTTTACTAAAATCAGTCTCCTTGAATGTCTGTCGCCACTTTTACTTGGAAAATGATGTACCCATAAATGCTGCCCACGGTTGGAAATATAATGTCCCCGATGTTGCATTAGCTCATGTTTTGGAAGTACCCCTGAATCAAGAATTTCTGGTATGAGGTGAGTCAATGGTCCAATTTGATATTGGATGCTAAAGTTGGAGCCCTCTCCCTTAAGTTTTGTTCTTGGATATATTCCTGATACCTAGAGCTTACCTGCTAATAAGGAAGCGTGGTTTCAATGCACAGCTTTGGTAGCTAAAAAATTAATCCTGTAAAAATGGAAAAGTCAATCTCCACCAAATGTTGCTGCCCGGCTTAGTGATATGGCTGACCTCACAGCTAACAACCGACTGGCATTCTGCAGCAGGAGAATGCCGGTACAATTCAAGGCAATTTGTTCTGACTTTTTAGAGGTCTATGATTAATGTAGATCCTAAAAATCAGTCAGTCATTTCCCCTCCCCTCATCCTAACCCTCGTTACTTACTTAGTGTATTGTGATGAATCTGGTATTTTGGTATATTTGTTGTGTTTGGAAAAAATGTTTAAAAATGTTAACGATGCTGGGGGGGAAAAAAACAGTTAATCTCAGTGTCTTCAAGTTCAAAGCTGCCAAACCATTTCCTCTGAATCTTTTCCTTATTAAAATGGCTATTCCTCCTGGATTTATAGTATAAAATGTTATTGGTATACAATAGTAAAGCAGCAACTCTTCAATGTACAGTCAGGAGGAAATGCATCCTAGGAGGAGATTGTTCTATTTTTCTGCCAATGACAATCTATACAGTTCCCATTTTTGTTTTGGAACAAGGCAGGGAACAAATATTTGCTTCTGTATTAATAAATGTTGTGTACAATATAAACTGTAATATATGTTCCATCTATGTCCTTGTCTCATTTCTTAGGTTTAACAGCTGTGGTAAAGCCCATCCAATTTATTTTAAGAAAGTCACAACAAAAGTCATGATACAGTATTTTTATTCTTTACAGCAACTCTACGGATTCCTTATAAAACCCATTTCTTGAATTCAATAAAAAAGTCTTTCCCATTATAAATCAATTGTCAGTTCTGTTCAAAGTTACACATAGTTAATCCTAAAAAATGCAGACTAGCTGAACTATGCAAGCAACATCACTGCTGCAAAATATGGTATGTCTGAGTACAGTCCCTTCTGTCTCAGGTATCTAGGCAAAGACAACCCCATTTTTTCAGTAAATTTCAGAAGTATCAAAGAGTTTCAATTATATTTTCATCCTCATTTTATTTTGATCCAGGTCATACTCCTCTTTGCAGACTGTCATGGAGAAAGCATAGAGTCCCCCACACAGATTACAGACTAGGCACACCTATACTGATGATGGTGTGATGATTTGGGAATCTGTTCCTGCCTGTGCTGTGGCTGGAGGCAGCTGGGTTACGTTGGTGGCCAGCAGCAGCAGCCTGAAGGTGTAAGGAGCCTTTCAACACTGTGCGGGCAGGAAGGGACAAGCTGCTTCCAGCCACACGGCGGGCGGTCAGGCGGGGGAAGAAGAGATGAGCTCTGCAAAGAAATGGGCCAGGTCATCTCTTCCCCTCTCCTCCTCCCCTGCAGCTGGAAGCAGCTCCCATCCCTTCCCTCCCGCACAGTGCCAAAAGGCTGCTACTGGCCAGATTCTGGTGTGAACCCTGGCAGAAATCTGGGGAGGGGGAGGGAAAGGGAATATGACCCTGCGTCCTCCCCACACGTATTGCCTCAGGAAGACGTGGCACCAGGTACCAGGAGAGGCGGGTCAGTCCTGGGTGCCCAGCCAAGCATGGAGGGTGGAGAGCACTGGGCAGAGAGAGTCAGGTAGGTCGGTCACCTCCCCCCCGAGAGGTGTACTGGAGTGTGTGTGTAGAGGGGGTAGGGGCGTGTGTGTCATCCCTCCCTCTGTGAACCCTAAAGCCTTAAAGATAAGAAGGTAAATGAAAAGTATCCAACTACATAGTATTTCTTTTTAACAGGGACTCAGCCAACTTGATGTTAATTTGAACGTATTGGTTGATCATAGGATGACTATGAGCCGCCAATGTGATATGGCCATGAAAAAAGCTAATACAGTCTTGCGATGCATCAGGAGAGGTATTTCCAGTAGGGATAAGGAGGTTTTAGTACCGTTATACAAGGCACTGGTGAGACCTCACCTGGAATACTGTGTGCAGTTCTGGTCTCCCATGTTTAAGAAGGATGAATTCAAACTGGAACAGGTACAGAGAAGGGCTACTAGGATGATCCGAGGAATGGAAAACTTGTCTTATGAAAGGAGACTCAAGGAGCTTGGCTTGTTTAGCCTAACTAAAAGAAGGTTGAGGGAAGATAGGATTGCTCTCTATAAATATATCAGAGGGATAAATACTGGAGAGGGAGAGGAATTATTTAAGCTCAGTACCAATGTGGACACAAGAACAAATGGATATAAACTGGCCACCAGGAAATTTAGACTAGAAATTAGACGAAGGTTTCTAACCATCAGAGGAGTGAAGTTTTGGAATAGCCTTCCAAGGGAAGCAGTGGGGGCAAAAGAGCTATATGGCTTTAAGATTAAACTCGATAAGTTTATGGAGGAGATGGTATGATGGGATAACATGGTTTTGGTAATTAAATATTCATGGTAAATAGGCCCAATGGCCTGTGATGGGATATTAGATGGGGTGGGATCCGAGTTACCCAGGAAAGAATTTCTGTAGTATCTGGCTGATGAATCTTGCCCATATGTTCAGGGTTTAGCTGATCGCCATATTTGGGGTCGGAAAGGAATTTTCCTCCAGGGCAGATTGGAAGAGGCCCTGGAAGTTTTTCGCCTTCCTCTGTAGCATGGGGCACGGGTCACTTGCTGGAGGATTCTCTGCTCTTTGAAGTCTTTAAACTACGATTTGAGGACTTCAATAGCACAGATATAGGTGAGAGGTTTTTCGCAGGAGTGGTGGGTGAAATTCTGTGGCCTGCGTTGTGCAGGAGGTCAGACTAGATGATCATAATGGTCCCTTCTGACCTAAATATCTATGAATCTATCTATGAATCTATGAATGTTTGCACTGCATAGTTCTGATGGATTGCCATTGAACTCACTTGAATACGAGTAATTTTACCAGGTGTCCCGTATTCAGCATAGGGAAATATGGTCATCCTATGTATACACCGTGAACTAGCAAGGTTGCATCACATCCTCCAAGAACTTATATAATGATAAGGATCTTAACTTTAACAACTGTGCTGTGATCAACAATAGTTATGCTAAAGAGTAGCTGCATACTTGGAAAACTAGTTTTATCTTACCCTTTGGGGAAGGAGGGAATGTAGCAGGAAAGGAAATGTACCAGGAGAGGAACAAAAGATACCAAGTGACCAGGCAGGCGTTTAACTAGTCACACAGAGGAAGGGGTTGGGGGAAGAGCCAGACAGGAAGAGGGTGCTTTGGGCAGCGTAGAGCAAGGTCACAGATGAGCACAGTTGGTATAAGAATCTAGACAAGGGAGAGTAAAAGTGACTGATGTTCTCCACCCTCCTCTCTGAAGGATGATTGCAGATGTACACTGGTTGCCATGAAAATCTTTACAGTTTTGACTGTTTGCCCTTGATTTACTGACACACAGTGAGTTGGAGAAGTATGTGGGAAAAACAGCCTGCTTCACAAACATTTTAAGTAGCACTCCACACTTGCTTTTTCTCCACATTCTCCCCTTCATAGCCAGGAACAGTATTCGGCATCCCCTATATGTGTCAAAATTGCAGGTAGGAACTAGAGCCGGCCTGACAAAATAATCCACCCTGAGAGCTGGGAGTGTTAAAAACATTGTAAAAGGAGAGAAATGGTTAATGCAGGTATTTACAATAAAGTCTGTGGCTTAAGGTTTCAGTGAATATAGAAATAAACTAAGGCTTTGTTTACACTAGCACTTTTGTCAGCAAAAGTTTGTTGGTCAGGGTGCGGGGAAAAAAAACAACACACCCCGACCAACAAAGGTTTCACTGATGAAAGCGCCAGTGTGGACAGCGCTATGTCGGTAGGAGATGGTCTCCCGCCGACGTAGCTACCACCGCTCGTTGGGGGTTGTTTAATTATGCCGGCAGGAGAGATCCCTCCTGCTGGTGTAGAGCGACTACGGGAGACCTTACAGTGGCACAACTGCAGCAGTACAGATGTGCCATTGTGAGGTGCGTAGTCTACACATAGCCTACATCAATATTTTAAAATCGGAGGAGTTCATGCTCTCAAGTTCATTATATATACGTTTCTGGCTGGGGCGGCCTGATGAGATGCACAACATTTTAGCCAGGGCCCTGTGGGAGAGTCACCCATACTGCCTTACTGGACATTCTTGTACAATGTAAATAATAGTGAAGAAAACAAAGAGAAGGAATCTCAAATCATTTTCTTTAAACTCTCAGAGCAGTGATACCCAACAATACTATTTTATATCCAGGAGAAGATTAAGAACAATTGGGCTTTTCTGCCTGTTTGAGCTGAGAACAAAACAACAACAAATCCTGAAATTTTTGAAACAAAAGAAAGAAATTGAAGTCCCCATAACAAAACCCTTCAGTTTTCTGAGAGGCAGCACAGAATGAGCTGTTAGAGCACACAATATCTCATAACCACCACATACTGGATATATCATTTCTTGACCGAGAGTGAACAGTCCCAAAAGAAAACTTTGTATTTTTAATTATTGTCTCCATTAATTTTAATTGGACTTGCTTTACGCTGAGGAGAAAATGGTTTCAAAAAACAAACCGCAAATTATATACTTGACAACATGACTGCCTGCTCCAGTTTCTCTAATTCTCAATGTATTTTCAGTACAAACTACTGTGCACTGTTTTGGAGGGCCCAATCCAACTCGCCCTGAAATCAGTGGAAGCAGGAGCATAGGAGAATGGTCATTCACAGAAACACTGTTGTACAGATAAACCACAAAATGTCTTAGGCCAATTTGTAAGCATTTCTGACTCTTTGAAGCTATTCCTGTTAACACTACAGAACAAATGAAATTAAAGAGACTCTACCACTTTTGTGAAACAATGGTAAATGTAGGGCTAATATAGCAGATAATGAAAGGTATGAAAGTATTAGCTGGAGATCAGGATTGAGGTCAGTTAGCAGAGTGACATGAAGAAGGCTTACATAACATTTTCCTACATTTTGCCTTACTCAAATGCAGAAGAATCTGCCTTTTAAAAGAAAGACACAGGTTTCGGAATTTTTACATGGGATAAGTTTGGTTTTTGTTGGCAGTGAAATTAAAAAGGGATGAGTGAGATTCACACCCACTCCTGGACTGTTTCCAGCTTCTGAATCTATTTGAAATGTAACTCCAACAGATCACATTGCAATAACCTAATCCTGAAGTGACAAGTTCATGAAGACCACCCCAGCTGCCATCCATCAAAGCTAAAGCCACCCTTGTCTGGCTAGGCATAGACATTATACGTTTGGTGACACACTGCCCTTGCCCTTAATCTCTGCCATCTCTTCCTGTTGTATCTCCCAATATCATCTCTGTCTTCTCCAGAATGAGCCTCAGCCAGTTTACTCTCATCCATGGCCCCAACCTCCCTCTCTCAGCTACTAAGTCACCAGAAGTGGAAACATGAAGCTGAGGGTTATCTGCATACTGAAAACAATGCAGCCCAAACCTCTTCACTAGCTTCCTTAATGGTCCCCTATACACATGGGAAATAAGAATGCTCTTTGACTTGACAAGCAATTGCCCTATGCAAGTTTTGGGATCTCACAATGAAAAGTGTTACTATGGGGAGGAGGGGATTTAGTTGAGCAATAACTTCAACTGACGTAATACTCTCCGACTTGTACATCTGATTGCAGAGCAAGACTGGAAATTTAACCTGGAAAAGACATGGCAAAATTCAGAATCCCAGATTCCTCAAATTTGTGTACATTAGCATACATTAGATTTAAAATGTCTTGTGTGCCGCTCTCTCATTAGCCTAGCACCAGGCTATGTCTAATCACTAGCACAGTCACTAACTATGGATGCTATTGTCTTATAATTTCCCAGGTGATGGAACTGAACTGATGGATAACTCAGAAAGATTAACTTGTAGTCTTAGTAGACAATTGAGAAAAACACTTGACTCACAATACATAGGCAATCAGACATTGGTTAATTTAAAGCTAAGCTCGAGAAGCGGCAGTGATTCATATGAGTTTTGATTGTATCTACTGAATTTCCATCAAAGCTATCCGTGTACTCCCTTGCTGTGTCTGGATATCTGCAACTGTCAGGAAGCTACTATGCTCTGTGCATTTTGTGTGTTTGAACCACATTCTGCAAGATAGATCCCCTCTATAGCTGGTCAGAAAGGTTTTTTGTTTTTTTTTTAATTCAAATAAATCTAAAATCAAGTTTTTAAGCCAGTCTATAAGCTGGTTGGGAAAAAAAAAAGTAATTTTTAAAAAATGTTCAGCCATATCTGATCACATGGTAAAGATCAGTACTTGCTCCAATACCAGGTCCAGCAAACCTGTTGAACCCAAACCTGTTCTACAAGTTCCCAGTAAGGATGAACCATGAGAAAATAAGATTCATTTAAGCCTGCACCTTTTTGAATGTCAGAGGCTATGAAATGGTTTGATTAAAAAAAAATTGCAGACCCATTTCATTTAGAAGGGTTTGCTTATTTATCAGAGGTCTAGAGCTATACAATCGGTTATGCTTGTATTAACTGCACAAAGGGAAGAAACAGGTGAAAGCATACGCTGTTTCAGAGGCGCTGTATTTGAAACATTTATTATGGGGGTACTCCCTCAGCATCTAACAAGACTTGGAAAATGCTTCTTCAATGATTTCCCTAAATAGTGCTGTTTACTGGTTGGTGCTTGATTCAGAGATTCTTGCAGGAAAATAATATTTTTCTAATAAAATTGCAGTCATCTAATTTCACTGCTGCTTATACAAACCCCAGACAAAGTATCTCTTTCAGGTTTCTCTACTTTCTCTTTCACCACACTGGCTACCTCACAGTTCCTTGTACTACTCCGGCTATGCTTAGCACATGTCTGTTAAAACTGTGAGTGCCTCTCTCCTCTTCCACCTGGTTGACATGCACTCTTGAATACCATACTGGTAGCTCACAAAAGGACCAGTGAAGGATTTCCAGCCTACCTCCCTAGCTGGGAAGGACTCCATACTTTGGCAGTACATACTGATGCACAGCACTTATTAGACACAGTTTTGTCTCCTTGACTGTGATGGTCACTTTGGGGTCAGAGGGAAGGGGAATGAGAGACAACTGCTCCACCTTGTCCTTTGATTCCTGCTTTCTTCAAATTTTTAAACTGTAACCAATTAGCCAACTTCCTCACAATTTTTTTATCTACATATTTCCTTGAATTATCTGCTGAGCACATTTAGTAGCTAGACTAAACATTTAGATTCAATACAGCAAGAATAGAACCTAGTGTCATTCACTGTCCCCTCTGTCACTCTTTTCTCAGACTTCTCTTTAGGATGCCCCTCTCTTTCCTCAGAGGAATTTTTCTTCTTCTTCCTAAATATTGGTGAGCTTTAACCTCAGCCCTGAGAATAGTCCCTAGTTACAAATTCTTACTTTTAAAACACTCTCTTATATTACTCTGTACAGAATAAAATCACACTGTTTTGAACATGTTAGTTTAAAACCTCCAAATATTGTTTTCTTTTTTCCTCCCACCTTTGCCTTTTTCCTCCTCCCATCCAGCTCCATTCCTCCACTCAGCCCAAGCTAACCTTTTCCCAGCAGTGTGGTGCAATTTACCTTTTTAAAGGGAGAACAATTTTTTTCATCAGTTTCACATGGGAAAATCCCTACACACATGATCAGGTTTTACTAGTAATTAAGCAAATTGACAGCAGGTTTAACACATCTTTCAGTCCTGACTGAAGAAAACATTTGGTTATTGCAGACAAACCCTAAATCCTTTTGAATCAAAGCTCCTCTGAATAAAATCTTCTTTAAAAGTAGATGAAGTTAAAATGCTGTAAAGAGAATGTGAAAAAAATCCAGTCAGAGGAGGTCACTCAGGCACATTTGCTGTAATTTCTTACCCTGCTGTTAATGCAGCCATCAAAAGATTAACCAAGTTGAAATCATTTGAATTGTAAAAAGAAAAGGAGTACTTGTGGCACCTTAGAGAGTAACCAATTTATTTGAGCATAAGCTTTCGTGAGCTACAGCTGAAGTGAGCTGTAGCTCACGAAAGCTTATGCTCAAATAAACTGGTTAGTCTCTAAGGTGCTACAAGTACTCCTTTTCTTTTTGCGAATACAGACTAACACGGCTGCTACTCTGAAACCTGTCATTTGAATTGTGAGTATTCAGCTATTATGTTTCTTTAAAGCTGCAATAAGGCTCAAAATGTGCCAAATTCCAACTTAACAGCTCAAAGTTTTGAGGACAGATCTGAGTATTTGACCAATACCGTAAGTGTTTGCAGGATCAAGTCCTAAATTATCCTAATCTGAAATAGACCCAGTTTGTGGATGGTTGTGTACAATGATGTCAGATAGTGACTGTGTGAGCCAGGGAAACCTATTGTTGGAGTGGACCAAAATAGTGAATCTCAAATTATTTTTACAGGTCAAACTAAAATAGGACATCTTTTGTGCAGGGGTAGTTTCCTCTTGTTTTCTGGTATTTGACTTCCTCTGCAGCTTTAAAAATAGAATATTTCCTTTTGATGAATGAGTTTGTGTTGTAACATGTTTTTAAATTTGAACTCAGATATGGCTCTGCTGACTGACTTTTTAATAGCAGGTATCCCTACAACCAGAGAAGTAATGTAGACAGGGTGTTTCACACATAATACATGTAAAAACACAAACACAAGCAAAAAGTCCCTCAGCTCTTGCCACTCAGACTCCAGTTTCCCTTATATTTCATACTGAAAACCACTAACTGTTATGGGTAGATCTGCAAAGAAGTCTGAATACACACACCCACATATATATATATGGATGCTGAAAGATACACACATAAAGAAGGATATTACCGACAATCACTTCAGGTTTGGAGGTCCAGATCCACTAAGGGCCCTAGGTGTTGCAATGCTGAGCATAGCAGCGCCTAACTTTTAAGCACCTTGAAAATCAGAGGAACAACACTGCAATCCATAAAGCCTGAGTTAATTGTGCCTACACAATGAAGGGGGGGAGGGGCTCAGAATGTGATAAAATAAAGCCAGCACACTAGGAGATAAGGGCTACCAAGGCTAGCCAATGGGAAATGTCAACGAAAGGGGTTTGTGCTAAATTCTGTCCTTGTGGTGTTAAGCGCCTAAATTGAGGCTACAAGTGTCTATCTCTGCTGAGTGATCCATGGGAGGGAACCCCTCTTTTGGAGGTCAGGCAGCTTAGATGCCGGATTAGTTTCTTTCAGGAATGCTTTAGGCACCTGCATGGGGCATCTCTACCAATTTTGCCGCTCCAAGCAGTTGCCGCCGAATTGCTGCCGCGCCTGGAAGAGCGGCGGAGCTGCCGCCCAAAGCCGCCGTGGCGGGAAGAGCGGTGGAGCTGTCTCTGAATTGCTGCCGTGGGACACAGACTGCTGCCCCATTCTGAATGCCGCCCCAAGCACCTGCTTGCAAAGCTGGTGCCTGGAGCTGGCCCTGGGCACCTGCCTCACTCCACAAAAAACAGCTGGCAAAGGAAGAGAAGCCCACTGATTAAAGCACTCACCTGGGATGTGGGAGACCCAGGTTCAAGTCCCTCCTCCACCTGATGGGGAGAGAGGATTTGAACAGGGGTCTCCCACTGTCCCATTGCAGATAAAGAGGCATCTGGCCAAAGAGAGAGTGGGAATAAAGATATAGCCTGGGGGTTAAGGCATCCATGTGGAAGACCTAGGGTCCAGTCTCCCTGTTCCAATAACTTTAATTATTTAGCCACAGTTGAATAGCATCAACAGGAGAGACTGAGATACGACCCCCCACATAAGATTATCCCATAGCTCAGTGGTTTGAGCTCTTGCCAGAGTGGTAGGAGATGTCTATTCTAATCCTTTCTCTCCTCAGGCAGAGGGAGTATTTGAACCTGGGTCTTCCTTATCCCAGGTGAGTGCTCTAACCACTGGGCTAAAAGGTATAAGGTGGGCACCATAACTACCACCTATCATCAGATTTTGAATAGGACCCTACCCAATAGGCAGCATCTGAGCATGCCTACTGGATCTAGAGAAAACCTGGATTTGTGCTGGAAATGGCCCAACTTGATTCTCATACACATAGTAAGGAGAGTGATCACTTTAGATAAGCTATTACCAGCAGAAGAGTGGGGTGGGGGGAGGTATTTTTTCATGCTTTGTGTATATAAAAAGATCTTCTACACTTTCCACAGTATGCATCCGATGAAGTGAGCTGTAGCTCACGAAAGCTTATGCTCAAATAAATTGGTTAGTCTCTAAGGTGCCACAAGTACTCCTTTTCTTTTTGCAAATACAGACTAACACGGCTGTTACTCTGAAACCTATCATGTGAGATAGGCATTTGTCCTCTTATTTTCCCCTAGCTTGTGAATTGCTCTGGGGATTAGAGGGGAGATAGGCATCCAGACGCCTGGAGGGAGGCAGCAGTGTGCATACCCAGAGGCAGGAACATAGATGCCTAGGGAACTTTTACCCTTAAAACTTAGGTGGCAAGTGAGTTTAGGTGCCTATAGGGTTCGGCAAGAGTTTTGTGGATCACAGTGGTGCCTAAAACTGGGATTTAGGTGCCTAAACCCAAGATTTAGCTGCCTAAATGTGGAGATTAGGCACCTAAATATCTTTACGGATCAACGCCAGGAAGACCAATGGGAATATGATCTCAATGGCAGAAGAAATGCAATTGCAGTGGCTGGAGCAGAAGCTTGAGTGTCAACAACAGAAGTTGGTGGCCGTGGGGATTGAGGAATTCCATTGAGTGTTCCCTATAGTTTGAGTATAAACAACCCATTGTTTTCTTGTTATAACCTCTTTCTCAGTTTGCTCCTGTACAACATTTGTGAAACTGTACTCTTCCATGTGTGCTTTATATTTGTTCTGAATAAAATAAACACAGGAAATCATTAAGCTTGGTACTTGTAGGGATGTGTAAAACCAGATGCTGAGCCTTCTGTGGATTTTTATGGTATACTAACTGAATTTTACTAGTGCTAATGATGTAAACTTCTTCAGTCCTCCAGCAGATAGAACAATGATCAGATCAGTTGTTTGCAGTAGCATGATTCTCAACCATGTAAACAGGAAGAAACATAAGAACTGTACAAGCACCTAAAGCATATGTGTATATATATTTTAAACATGCATATTAAAGTCACTTCACCAGCAACAGTATGAAAAACAGCCTAATATATACCCCCTCATAAACAATCGGTTGATTTAGTAACACAGGCATAAGTGTGCATGATGGATAAACATGATTTTTTTCAACAATTGATCTGCAGAGGAAAAGACATAACAGCACCCACTATATAACAGATGCTGCCTCTTAGCTACGGTATATGCTTGGCACAGCACAATATTTATGTTCTATTTCTGCATGTATACAGTTTAGCTGTAGATCTAAGTTAAAGCACCAATATAGTGTGGGATTTTGTTTCTACTTATAAGTGATCTTACGTTAGCAATCCAATTTCTCCAGTATTGTAGCACTTGAATACTAGTTTCTTATAAACAGGAATATTGACATGGACAACAAAATCCTTACATTCAGGAAGAGCTCTTAAGTTATAATACCTCAAGAAGATAAATTAACCAGTTTTGTCACCATTGAAAAGGAACCACCTGAAGGGATGCCTAATGCTTGCTGAACTCATTTGCCAAATTCAACAGAATATGGTGAGAGAGAGAGAGAGAGAGAGAGAATGAAGGCCAAAGATCACTGCTCTTTGTGACCATCCTTTAAAAAAAAAAAAGGGGGGGGGAGCCCTTTTGCAAAGCAATAAACTGAAACAGAAAAGATTTTTGATGCAACCTTCATATATAGCCTCCTTTTGTATTAGATGCTTCTACTGTCATTGCAATATTGCTGCATTGAGAAGTCAACCTCAAACAACAGTTATGCCAAAAAGGCTGATTATAGTTATTTATGAGACAAAGCTGATAACTGCTTGAGTAAAAAGCATTATAATTATATTTCCCTTTTATTGGGAAAGTTTCTCTTCAAATCATCTCTGTAAAAGCTTCAGATTTTGTTAAATTTTTTACTTTTTTTTTTTGTCTGCTGAGGAACTTAGGTAACTTTTTGCATTGACATTTTGATGGGAAGAGATGCAGTCAAATGTCAGGTTGAGTAATGAGCTGTACTGTATCAAGACTGGTATGCTTCCACTTAGTCTAAAAATATTTATACCTCTGGGAAAAATGCCACATTATTTTTACTACTGGGTATCACAGTCACTTTAAATCCCGGTGTCAAGTGAGGGATCTAAGATCCTTCTGCCAAAAATGCATCCCCTCCTGTCCAATACCCTTTCCCTATTTCTGTATTTCTTTCCATTTGCCCATCTCTTATCCCCAAATCACCTAGTTTTTACATGTTGCTTACTCCATACCTCCAAACATACTCCCCGCCCTGCTACTCATTCAGCCTATCCACAAAATCCCTTTCTCTCCTCCAGTTGCTCTTATGTCCTGAGTTCCCTAATTTTTCTCACAAGCCTCAGTTGCTCCTGGTTTCCCTCCCCTCCCCAATGTCTAATTTCTTTCCTGTCTCAGATGCTCCTGGTTTCTCCCCTTCACCTTTCAATTGTTGCCTCATCCCTTGGCTCTTGGTTTCTTCTGCTCCTTGTTTCCACCAGTTGTTTCTCATTTCTGTTCCCAAATAACCATCTTTCCTGCCCCATTTGCTCCAGGTTTGTCTCTCCCCTTCCCAGATATCCCATTTGAATCTCTAAATTTCTTCTGGTTCATTCTCTAACCTTTCCCTACCTACGCTCCCCTGTGCTCACGGTCTAAAAGGGGACTGGCACAAGGAATTTAGAGGTCAAGGTTGTTCAGATAAATGATTCTGATTTTGGTATAGCTCTCGTATTTGACATCAGATTGTGTCATCTTTCTGGTATTTGTACAGCAGATTCTCTAGCTGTTTATATTTTGCTTGTATCTATGATGCTAATTGCTAAGGTCACTTAACTAGTCATTTTTGGGCTATCCCATTTGTAACGTTTGGATGATATGAAACTAGTACCAATGAGATAATTTTTAAGCACGCAAAGAGCTAATGGCAAAGATAAGAGGAGACAGAATCAAAAGACTTTAATGTTGCTGCAGTAACAGCTGATCATAATAATTACTGCTATGCCCCACAGGTGGCAGTTCATATGCAGGTGGACAAGCGGCAAAGTGAAAGAACAATTCATTTGGAATCTGATCCTGCTTCTACTGAAGTGAAGGGAAGGCTTCTGTTGATTTCAGTGGGAGGTGGATCTTTCTCTTAACTATGAAAACTGAGAAGTAGCAAAGTTTCATCCTTCTTCCTTCACAGATTCAGGCTATGTAACTTGGAGCATATATATCATGGCAACATACATTACACACACACACACACACACATATATATATATATAAAATAAACTTTGCATATATACACACACATGCACATATACACCAAATTATATAGCCTGTATTTGTATATTAATGTGTATATATATAAAACACCAAATTATTTTCAGATTTCTCCCCAATAATACTGACATCATGTTGATATACAAATGATTGACGAGAGAATTTGAGAGTGTACCAAACACCAGCATGATGGTTTGTATGATATCAGTTATTATATGATAGCCTCAAACATAGGTCAAAACTGACACAGATACAGAGATGATACAGTTTAACCACATAGTTACCATTAGCACAGTTATTTCATGATAACTGAACAATAGCACAATGAAAAACAATGGTAATTATAAGATTGGTTTTAAATAGAATATTGGCAATCTGCAAAATGTTTATTGAGGAAACAGAGTTTTGCAGCCTGTGAAATCCAATCCAATGCAAAATTAATTCTCATAAATGCTATAAAATTCAAGTTGATTTTGCAGATGATATTAAATACAAATTTATTAGAGTCATTAAGCTTAGAAAAATAAATGTTTTACTCTGGCAGTAATGTAAGTGGACAGTCAACATAATAGACTAGAAACAGGCTCAGATAGAATGTAAAAATTCTAGGTGAACTGGGCAAACATTTTCACCCAGAAATGCTGGTTCTGCAAATTAATAGAATATTTTATACACCTTGAATAATTACATGAGAACTCATATCTCTGTTATCTTTTGATCCTCTTTGTGCATAGAGAGACATGATTTAGTGGTCTGAGCACAGGAATGAGATCCAAGACCTATGTAATAATCTTGGCTTTACATTGACTCTCTCTGTAGTCTCTCATCCGCTCTTCATTGATTGTATCTGTAATGCAACCTCAACTACCTTGCGTTTAGCGGCGACACTCTGAGTACCTTTCTTGGACCTGAAGAAGAGTTCTGTGTATGCTCAAAAGTTTGTTTCTCTCACCAACAGAAGTGGGTCCCATAAAAGATATTACCTCACCCCACATTCTCTCTCGAAGAATGTCAGTTTGTCAGCAGCTGCCGGACTGGTGAGCTAGCTGACTCCCACAGTTTGCCCATTATGGAGTCAAGCTATCCTGGGACCCAGCTGGCCTGGGACCCTGGAAGTCCTGGAGTCCCTGCCCACGGGCTGCCTGGATCCATGGACCTTGGAAGCTCAGGCTCCCCAGAAGCCTGCTGGCAGGTTTCTGTTAGAACACCAGTGATGAATTGACAAAAGTGTCTCAAACCCTAACTGTTTTTGCAAGACAATTTGGGTTTGATGAACCAGCATTTTCTGACAAATCTGTTTTGGCAGAAAATTTCCAATTGGTCCTAATGATGGGTGCTGATATATGTGCCAATTTTCTCCCTTCGGTGAGATTAATTTTCTGTACAATTAATTGATCTCCACCTCAGTAGTATTTAATGATTCAGGAGTTTTAACTTAACATGCACTTTCTGACAGAGATTTCACTTTTGTATATAGTCAATCAGCAGAACACTGATTATCTTTGTTAAAGTGGCATGACTCATTTTTCAAGTAATTTCTCTGTGGTGTTCTTCTTTGCTCTTTCTTTGATGATAAAGTACACTCTCTGCCTGAGAAAGTGTGATATGACTGGGATCTATGGACACAAATTTTCATGGTATCACTGATGCACTTGAGTGTACCAGGCCAATTTGGCACTGCTGAACGGAATGCAAGATAAGCACTCTATCTTCAGTCCAGCTTCAGGTGAAAAAGAAGAATGAGCAAAACTTCAGATAAACTCGGCCTTAGATATATGAAGAATTACTTTTCAGCATGTCATACAGAGGAAATGATATTCTATAGAAACAAAAAATCCTAATCTCATAGGATTGTTTGAATCAGCCTGTTAAATAGTATTAATTGTCACTGTTGTTGATTTTTAAAAAATTAACTAGAAAAGTATTGAAAACTTCCCTGCTCTGATTATCTTACCTATCTCTGAGTCAAATCCCATCCAATTATGAAAGGCAGCTAGAAATCAACAAAAGAAATTGAGATGGTCAAATGATATTTGCAAATTGTTTATTTTAAATGTTTTACTTTTGCATATGGATTATTCGTAAAACATGCTTTTCATTATTTCCTCTGCTTTAGCAAGGAAGACAGAGTAACTCCAGAGAGTGATGGTATACAGCTCTGTAAGGACTTGTGTACACTACAGATTTTCTCAGTTTCTCCCGCTGTTATTCTTACATTAGCTCGACAAACAATGAGACAAGTATATAACAAAGGAGCTCACATGCATATGTTTAAATCCAGGGATTGTGTACTCCTTTTATCTCCCCTGTTCAAATTCAGTTAAATGCAGCGGCCATATGAAATAATCCAGCAGGTGGGACCAGTGAATTGGAATGTTAGGCAATTGGATAAGCAGAATTGGATGCAAGTGTGCCATCTAAACTTCTTGAAACCTAGGAAGGCCCAGGAGGGATTTTTTCATAGATTCTTATCTGCCTGAGCCAGATTTAGGACCTCAGGTTCCCTCCCCAGAGGCAGCGGAACCCAGACATGTAGGGGAGAACCTTAAGCCAGCACAAAAAGTTCAAGTGCAGAAACTTTATAGTATTTTTACCTCTAGTGGGGCTAACCCACTTACCCTACCACCATGTCCAAACCATGCTACAGCAGCGGATCAGCTTGGCCCCTTTCCAGGAAGATGTGCAAAGTTGTGAAATGTGAACTCCAAGCCACACTGGAACTGGGCATTATCAAGAAGTCCCACAGCGCCTGGAGAAGTCCTTTCATGTTGGTACCCAAACTAGATGGCACTGGCTGGTCTGTATTGATTTCAGAAATGTTAACACAATTTTGAAATTTGATGTGTACCCATGCCCAGAGTGGATGAGCTGCTATATCATTTAGGTAAGCCAAAATACATCATCAAAATACAATCTTACAGAAAGATACTGGTAGATCCATCTTATGCCTGAATCCCACAAGAAGACTGCTTTCTCCACTCCATAGGAGCTCTGTCAGTTCCAAGCTATGCCTTTATTGTTTTCCTGGACCTCCCCTTCCCCCCACCACCCCGGCCCAATCTTTCAGTGGTTGATGGACTGCATACTCCCACCACTTGTCCAAATTGCCACAACTTACTTGGATGACATGGTCATTTGATAGCTGCGACTGGGAGACCCACCTAAATCTAGTGGTGGTGGTCTTCCAGACCAGTGGCTCTCAGCCTTTCCAGACTACTGTACCCCTTTCAGGAGTTTGATTTGTCTTGCATACCCTCAAGTTTCATTCAATTAAAAACTACTTGCTTACAAAATCAAACATAAAAATACAAGTGTCCCAGCACACTATTACTGAAACATTTTACCATATAATTATAAAATAAATCAATTGGAATATAAATATTGTACTTACATTTCAGTGTATAGTAAATAGAGCAGTATAAACAAATCATTGTCTGCATGAAATTTTAGTTTATACTGACTTCGCTAGTGCTTCTTATGTAGCCTGTTGTAAAACTAGGCAAATATCTAGATGAGTTGATGTACCCCCTGGAAGACCTCTGTGCACCCCCAGGGCTATGTGTACCCCGAGAGCCACTATTCCAGACCATAGAATATGCTGGGTTGATGGCAAACTCAGGCAACAGCAAAATAGGGAAGGATGAAGCCACATACCTGGAGTACACCCTGAGGAACGGCCAGATCCATCTTTTGGTTGATATGTGCAGGCTTTGAAACCACAGTAGCTCAGAACTAATAAAATATATATATTTCCCCTCCAGAACATACAGTACACAGAATGTTTGTTTCTGTCTCTTACCTCTCAGAATCACAACAATAGCCTAGGCTGAAGTGGTTTCATTCAGTAAATTACTAAACTGACAGGGAATGAACTAGCCCAGCATTTCAATTATTGTACAAACTAAAGAATGTCTCCTACTCCCATTACATAACTTCCATTCATTTCAACAGAAGCAGGATCCGACCTATTTACATCAAGATAACTAAGCAGAAGATAGATTAGAAGCAGAGCTGTTCGGGAATCCTTTGACAAGGGTTTTCTGTCAGAAAATACGAATTCATTGAAACTAAAGCTTTTCATGGAAACGTGTATATTTTGACAACATTTTCATTGGGGAGGTTTCTCAGGTCCAGGCTGGAATTGACAGGCAGACAGAGAAAAACACAGGAGAGACACACACACACACACACACACACACACCCCCCAATCCAGCCCCACCGCAGCCCACTGCTGAAGGCACTCCCCTGGGATGGAGGACACCAACCTTCAAGTCCCTGCTAGAGCAAGGAATTGAGCCTGGGTTTCCCACATCCAAGGTGAATGCCCTAACAACATGGACATAGCCTCTCTGTTTTTTCATTAAAAATGTGAAAGAACTCTGTTTCTTCCCAATGTGGAATGAAACCTCACTGTTTTTTGCAAAACAGAAATCTTATTTTCTGCCAGCCCTACTTAGAAGCCACCTATACATTCTAAAGTCAGTCATTAAAGAAACAGACCTACATGCATAACAGCAAACTACTCATACTTTTTCAGAGTAGCAGCCGTGTTAGTCTGTATTCGCAAAAAGAAAAGGAGGACTTGTGGCACCTTAGAGACTAACCAATTTATTTGAGCATAAGCTTTTGTGAGCTACAGCTCACTTCATCGGATGCATTCAGTAGAAAATACAGTGGGGAGATTTATATACACACAGAACATGGAAAAAATGGGTGTTATCATACACACTGTAAGGAGAGTGATCACTTAAGATGAGCTAATACCAGCAGGAGAGCGGGGAGTGGGGGGGAGAAAACCTTTTGTAGTGATAATCAAGGTGGGCCATTTGACTGTCTGACACCATCTGAATAGCAACACAGCTCCCTCTTCAGTAATGTAGGCACAGAAAGTCTCAGCCCTGAAAGTGGCTCTTCTGGGAGTGGCCACAATTATTGGCTCCTAGGAGTAAGTAAGTCGAGTGTGTGCAAGGTTTGTTTGGCTGGCCTTTGCGGTTTTCTACAAGCTGGAAACTCTGTCCTGTTTCTTTGTTAAGGTTCAGCAAGAGTTCTGGGGCAAATCTTTCAGGAAGGGTACTTCCTTTAAGGTCACCAGAGAGGATACCGGACTTGGTAATTGAATTAACTGATAATAAATTGAGTGGGTGATTATGGGCTCTAAGTCTAGCTTGTCATAACAGGTGGTACTCTGCTACTCATCCAGTTCTAGAAAACAACCCTCATAAACCACGCTGCAAATATGTCCTGTTAATTATCTATATTTAGTCCATCGAATGTTTAGTAAACAAGCACATTGCATGAAAAAGGATCTTTGTGTCTTTTGCCCAAAAGTTAATCTGTTTCTTTTGCGTATTCCCCCTGTGAAGTAAATTAATCCTGCAAACTGTGACATGACATTTGGTTACCATGGAAACTATTGATACTACAAATACATTGAAGAGAGTAGGACTAATTTTCTGCGGTCACCCCAGTGCAACCCATTTAAATTAATCTGGGTTGCCATCACGAATGTAGCCTCATGATAGTTAGAGACTAAGCTGCAGAAGCAGATGAAATCTGAAGAAACAAAACTGTCTTCACCCAAATATCTTGAGCAATACAAACAAGAAAAGGAGGACTTGTGGCACCTTAGAGACTAACCAATTATAAATAAATTGGTTAGTCTCTAAGGTGCCACAAGTCCTCCTTTTCTTTTTGCGAATACAGACTAACAAGGCTGCTACTCTGAAACAATACAAACAAGGGAGAACTGCAAAAAATTTTGGATATTGAAATAAAATATTTGTCTAAGTAGAATGTCTTTCAAAGTTTTCCAAGTGTATCAGCTGCTGATCAATGTTTTTATGCTAGGAAAGATAATGAAAGTACAATAAAGGTGCATCGCAACTGCATCTAAAATAGATTTTTAATTAAATTTCAGCCCTGTTGTATGAAACAAGCTGTAAATTTTGACCAGTTTGGGGAAACAAATAAACAAACAAACAAACAAGCTCTCCCTCCCTCACCAAAAAATGCAGAGGTTTTCGTGTGCAATAACCAAAAATTCTTCCTAAATATAAGAAAGTGCATGTTCTCCATAGTTCCAGTTCATAGTACTGGTAATTAAAACACCTGGGACCAGATTCACTTCTTAGAAATGGTGATAAAAATCTGGAGTAACCCCATTCCCTTAAGGGACTACCATTATTAATTTCAGTCGATTGACACCAAAGTAAGTAGGAGCAGACTCTGTTGCATTGTTCATGAAATTACAAAAAAGAGACTCGGACTCCTTTGGCAAAGGCCGAATGAAAGTGTTGTATGATCCTGTACCACCCCCACTGATCCATACACAGAGCATGGGACTCATGCAAAGCCAAGGAATGAGTAGGCAAGAAGAATACTCCTTTCAGAGATGCCTCCAGATTAGGGTAGAAGCACTTTGGCATAGCAGGAGGGTAACCCTGCTAAATTCTGTTGACAGATTTTTATTTAAATGAAATAGTTTATAAACAACTCACTTCAGTCACAAAAATGATTGTCAACCTGACACCTCTCACCTGCACTAAATTTACATACATGATGCTGGGCTGGGTATGGGGGCAATAGTTCACTATCTTGTGAGAATTCCTTTAAAGAATTACTTCTGAAATGAAATCACTGAGGGTTTTTGGAGAGTTTTCTTCATTGGTATATGCACTGCTTATCTCTGAGGGTTTTTGGAGAGTTTTCTTCATTGGTATATGCACTGCTTATCTCAACAACAGATAGCAATCAGAAGGATTTTAAATGTAGCTTTCCCCCTGCTGTGCTGGTATCTAGTAGGCAGTCGATACTCAAGTGATGCTTGTTTCAGAATGTCACATTCAAACCAGATAAGGGAAAATAGATCTTTTCAGTGTTTGGGATGTGTGGAAGCAGAATCTGCAATACAGATCTCTCTCTCTCTCACACACACACACACACACACACACACACACACACACACACACACACACACACACACACACACACACACACACACACACACACGTTGAAATAGCACCACAAACTTGCTGTGTCCTATTTCTTATCTTCTTGCAGATGTCATTCCTAAAAATCAATTTTTCTTTCTTTGTTTTGCCTGATTACGAGATACCATGACACATTCTTCTTACTATATTTTATTCTTTTTCCAGCTAGAAATTTTTTTAGATAATGTAATTAACCCCTTAACTGCTGTGCTCCATTGCAGTAGAACATAATTACATTACAATGTTACTGTTTCATAGGTAGATTGGCATTCACCTAAGCTTGTATTCAGTGCATGGTGCAGAGACAAGATTTATCCCCTGTACATACTATGTCGGGTAGCACTTACCTGGTTATAGACTGGCTCTAAGGATTAATTCTAACATCTACTAGTTCTTGATTGTACCTCTGATGCCCACGCTAGACTCTGGAAGGAAATGAGAGTGTCACTATCAATTATAATTCTGAAATCATCTTTGGAAGTTTTACAAAGAGCAGTGGCTATTTAAGTTACTGAAATGTATTGTTTTATTCAGTTACAGTAATGTCAATTGGAAATGACACAATATCAAGAGTGCAGTAATGACCAAAGTGTTGCACATCAAATGTAGACAAAAACTTTGCCCAACAAAGGTGCTAAGAGACACTTCTAAGTCAAAGCACTGCCATCAATGAGGATAAAACAAAGACTACATTACTACACATGAAATGTTGAGAACACAACACACCGTCCACAGTTCTGTTATCATTAACTCCAATTTACCCAATAATAGGGATACAGATTTTATATTCCTTTACTTTCTCTCTTCTAGTCAGGATACATTGGATATGTGTTCAACTCTAAATCTCACTCACTTGCTGTCACGCAATGAAAATACCATGCTCGTATAATGGGCTTTACTAATTTGATAGCAGGTTTTGAATCTGGCACATTCAGCTCTAAAAGCTTTTAGCACTTGAGCTAATGGAGTGTCTCTGTTTAGTACAGCAGTAAGAGCAGACTCCTGAACCTCTTATGTGGACCAGCAAAGACAAAGACACATTCTCCTAGTATGGGTGACATATGCCTGGTGAAGCTTGTCTGAAGTGTCTGAGGTTTGTCTGCTATGATGTTACATTTTCATGTGGGAGACTTGGGAGTTAACTCTTGGCTTTGAGCTGGTAATGACATCAGCATAGTCATTAAGCTCTAACACCAACTACCTTGAGCAACGTTAATGACAGGTTCCTTGAAATCAAGTATCCCCCTTATTTTCCTGGAGATGAGCCGCAACAATGGTGAACATACATCAGGTACATTGTAGGTGGCAAATAGTAGCTTTTGCATAAATACTAAGAGTCACATTTGGACTGATAATTCAATCTTATCCCATATCTAGTATTTATACAGCACCTACTATCACAGACAATGTTCCAAAAGTGCAATTTCAATATAAAATTTCAGTTTAAAATATCATATTTTAAGACATTTCCCCACTAATCAGTAAATATCTCCTTCCTTTTGTCATCATTTTCATTATGCTTGATACAGTAGTAGTAACAACTCTATATACCTTTACCACTCATGTATTTTTGACAGGTTTCCATGCATTTCTGATGCATTTATCCCACACCCTTCCACCCTTTCCTGGCATTTTTTGGTACTGCTGGCCATTTTGAAAAGATTTGTTTAATTATTTAGTTTATCCTTACTGGAAGCATTAAAAATAAATGAGTAAATATAGATTCCATGGCTCTTCTTCATTTTAAGAGGGATTTATGCAGTTAGTACAATTCTAAATAGAGACTATAAAACAATTGTACAAAATCTTAATGAAAGAGGAATAAAGAAGTGTAACATTTATCTATTCATGCATTTTCCTCATTTTTGGAAGAAAAGATGCTTTTATGCAGCAAGTACATTTCTAAATAAAAACCATTAAATAATTGAACAAAGTCTTCATGACAGAAATAAAGGGAAAGTGTTAATACACACAATATATATATTTATATTTCTTCATTGGTATATGCACTGCTTATCTCAACAACAGATAACAATCAGAAGGATTTTAAATGTAGCTTTCCCCCTGCTGGTGCTGGTATCTAGTAGGCAGTCGATACTCAAGTGACACTTGTTTCAGAATGTCACATTCAAACCAGATAAGGGAAAACATATATATTTATATATATACACAAGATGCTTCCCCCTGCATATATGCATATATATAAACATGCATTTTCCTCATTTTTAGAGAAAATATTTGTATGCATTTTATACAATAGATTGTATTTAGAAATGCACTAAGACCACAAATTATTCGTAATCTATACAGAAAAAAAAATATAACCTTAGAGTTAGTTACATTGTACAGGGTTCAGTTGTACACAGACATCTTTCATAGATGTCCAAGAAAATTATAAAATAGCACAGAAAGGGGAAAAAAGATGGGGGGGGGGAGGGGAAGGGAGGGGAAAGCATCTTGTCCCACAGAAAGAACAGAAATTCTGTAAAATTCTGTAAAGAATAGAATTATCAGACACATAGATGAACACAATTTGTTGGGGAAGAGTCAACATGGTTTTTGTAAAAGGAAATCATGCCTCACCAATTTATCAGAATTCTTTGAGGGGTCAACAAGCATGTGGACAAGAGTGATCCAGTGAATATAGTATACGTGGACTTTCAGAAAGCCTTTGACAAGGTCCCTCACCAAAGGTTCTTAAACAAAGTAAGCAGTCATGTGATAAGAGGAAAGGACTTCTCATGGATCAGTAACTGGTTAAAAGACAGGAAACAAAGGGTGAGAATAAATGGCAGTTTTCAGAATGGAGACAGGGAGATAGTGGTGTCCCCCAGAGATCTGTACTGGGACTAGTGCTGTTTAATATATTCGCAAATGATCTGGGAAAGGGGGTAAACTGTGAGGTGACAAAATTTGCAGATAATACAAAATTACTTAAGATAGTTAAGTCCAAAGCTGACTGTGACGAGTTGTAAGGGGATCTCACAAAACTGGGTGACTAGGGAACAAAATGGCAGATGAAATTCAATGCTGATAAGTGCAAAGTAATGCACATTGGAAAATATAATCCCAACTATACATACAAAATGATGGCCTCTAAATTAGCTGTTACCACTCAAGAAAGAGATCGTGGAGTCATTGCGGCTACTTCTCTGAAAATATCTGCTCAATGTGCAGTGACAATCAAGAAAGCTAACAGAATGTTAGGAACCATTAGGAAAGGGATAGATAATAAGACAGAAAATATCATAGTACCACAATAGAAATCCATGGTATGCGCACACCTTGAATCCTGTGCACAGTTCTGAATTGGAAAAGGTACAGAAAAGGGCAGCAAAAATGATTCAGGGTATGGAACAGCTTCCATATGAGGAGAGATTAAAAAGACTGGGACTTTTCAGCTTGGAAAAGAGATGACTAAGTGGGAATATGACAGAGGTCTATAAAATCATAAATGATGTAGAGAAAGTGAATAAGGAAGTGTTATTTACTCCTTTACAAAACACGCGAACCAGGGGTCATGCAATGAAATTAATGGGCAGCAGGTTTCAAACAAAGAAAAGGAAGTACTTCTTCATATAATGCACAGTCAACCTGTTGAACTCATTGCCAGGGAATACTGTGAAGGCCAAAACTATAATGGGATTCAAAAAAGAATTAAAGGAGTTCATGGAGGACAGGTTAATCAATGGCTATTAGCCAAGATGGTCAGGGATGCAACCCCATGTTTTGCGTGTCCCTAGCCTCTGGCTGCCAGAAGATGGGAGTGGAGGACAGGGGACGGATCACTCGAAAACTGCCTGTGCTGTTCATTCCCTTGGAAGCACCTGACAGACCGGCTAAGGAGTTAGATGGACTATTGATCTGACCTAGTAATGCCAGTCTTATGTTATGTACAGACTGTTGCCAGCCAAATGATTAGTTCTGGAAGCTTGGGACAAACCGTGCCTCATTGACTTGGCAGAGCAAATCAGAAGCAATTCTTTAGCTACATATCCTTTTGCAGAATCATATATAATAGACTATTAAATTGCATCACGTGTTTCTGAGCCAATCTGAAGCTTTTAGTAATCCCCATGGCCTTTTATGGAATTATTAATTGTAACACATTAAAATGTAAAGTAAAGCTAAAATAGCAAATCTAAAAGAGCATATATGTAGATTTCTTTAACAAACTCTTTACAAAATTGATGTAAATTTAGCAATTAGGGTTATTTATTTATTTTAGACCAGGAACACAACTCATTTAACATTTGTCTTTAAAAACTGGTAAAGACCCTAATGGAATTACTTGCCTAAACTTCATTCCAATTTCCCATGTTCCATTTACTCAAGGTAATATATTTCTTTATGTTTTATATTTATTCAAAATAAGCACTTACAGGCTGACGCATAGTAGAGGACTCAATTCTTATAAATTTTTGAAGAACGTATAAATTAAATATTTTAGCAAAATGTACAACACACCAATACCCAACCCCTCCTTCCCAAAAGAACTAAGCACTCATTCAAGCCAACTTGTATGCTAAGACACCTTAAGCATACATTCAAACTAGTTATATATTTTGTAGAGTGCTTGTCCATTCAGCTTGGCCTCTAGGGAGATGGGGATAAAAATCCCTGACCTGAAGGAATTAGGGTTTTTTTTATGTGGGTTGGACACTAAGGGGAAAAGATTCCTAAACATAAGCAAGAGATCCCCAGGGTTAACCTGGGTTAGACAAAAGGGATTTATAGAGCTGGCATATTTCAGTGGCTCTATCACCATCTGAAACCGAAGACTGCAACTCATGTGTGGGTATATGTTTACCTGTTTTAACCTTATAAATAACTCTTATTTCTTTTTCTCATTTAACAAACCCTTAGTTAGTTTCCTATAGGGCTGACTGCAAGTGTGGTCTTTGGTGTGAGATTTAAAGTGCAAACTGACATGGATTTAGTGACTGGTTCTTTGGTACTGGAAGTAACCTGAATATTTTGTGATCTTTGATATAACGTGACCATCTATCACAGAGTCAAGCTTGCCGATGGCAAGCTAGATCGGAATGCCCCAGGGGACTGTCTGTGATGCCATGTTAAGGCTGTATAGTTTACACATGTTACTTCATCGGGGAAATCTAAGTATAACACTCACAACCAGTTTGGGATTTCTGCCCTGCTCCTTAACAATGTGTCTTGAGGTTGGTATTGTCACTCATGAGCCACTCCAGACAGCCTGACATCACAATTGGATGAACTCTTTTTTTTTTTATTTGCACTTTATTAAATGTTAACTATTTATAAAATTACCAATCATGCAACGCATCATACAGCCAAATATTTCCATAAACCAATTGATATGTCTCAGCTATTTAACAAAACAAATTACCAAACAAGTATCTCTATCATCCTCTAGATTTTCCAGCAAAAGCACCTCCTGCTTAGGAAGCATCCATTACAGCATATAAATTATGCAGGGGAATAAAAATAAGTGGGAACTATAGAGCCTTCTGAAAGGTGACAGCTCTTAGCACTATCATTATAGAAATCTTTCCATTAACTTCATTAATCTCAATTAGGTGACCATTGTTTAAAACACAGAGCGTATTTACTAGAGAAAAACAGCACCTGAATATGTAACTTGTCATTGACCGGGGAAGCACATTCCTGCTCTCAAAAAGAACTCAGTGACCACTGTGGCTGGAAAGAGAACCTGACCACTCCGTGCTGAGTTTGCACATTTGAGCCTTTGAAGAAAAGTCATTCCAATAATTTACTATATGTAAAGGAATAATTAAAATGCTACTTAGCAACAAGAACAATGAATCTCCTCAAACAAAACCACTACACAAATGCAAAAAAAATTAAAGCATCCTCATTCAGCCATCCACTTTGACACAGGCCTGAACATACAAGAGATATGAGTCGTGCAGCATGTCCTGAGGACCAATTAACTCAGGTTGTTGGACTCAGGGAAGAAGTGAATTCCAGGGAGGGACCCTCCACTGAGTGACAGATATCAGGGATCATTAACATGAGTAACCAGTTAATCGCAGCTGTGAAGAGAAAACATGGAAAGAGAGGTGGTGTTTTTACATACCTGGAACTCAAACCATAAGGAACTTAATATGGCCACGCACCAGGAGCTATCTCAGACCACGGGTGACGAGGATATCTCCATTGCTTCTCAGAAGGCCAAACCTCTACAGGAGTTGGCTCTATGCTGCTATGTAAAATCTAGTGATTGGTTCTCAGAACTTGGGTTTTTCTGGGCTAGTTTTACAGTTACAGCTGGTTAGAAGTTTTCTAACAAAACAGAGTTTTGTCAGAAAATGCCAATTCATCAAATCCAGATTGTTTCATGAAAACATGTCAGGTTTGATGTATTTTCACTGAATCCTAGGCAGGGTGCACAGCTCCAAAGTAGCCCCACTCCCTGGACTGCCCTGGGGCCGGGGACCCAGGCTATATAAAGTAAAGTCCTGAGAGTCTTGGCTATAACCAGCCCTCAGCTCCCAGCTCCACATCAGGCAGCCTGGAAACCCTGAGAATTCCAGCTCCCCCTGGGGCTCCTAGAGCTTCCAGGCTCCCAGAGCTGCAGTAGGGAGCCTGGAAGCCCTGAAAGCTCTGACTTTAATCAGGACTCCCAGGACTTCCAGGCTCCCTGCCTGAGCTGAACTCCCAGGCTGGTGGGCTCCTCAGGCTGACTGACTCTCAGGGTAGCTGGCTCCTCAGGCGGCAGGAATCAGGCAGCCTGGGGAGCCAGCTGGCCCAGAAGTTTGGAAGCCCTGGGGTGTTTGGCCCTGGGGCAGTCCACATTGCTGAGCTCCTGGGACCTTGTATACCCTGGAATCTCCAGCCGCTGCTGACATGATTCATGTAAGGTTCACTGGTGCCCACCACCTAATAGCAATGGTGAAACTGACCAGTGTATCTTCACTGAGCAGCTGCCAGAGATCATGGGAACCTAATGCATTTTGGAAACACTGTGTTTCATTGTTCCTAAAACATTTTTTTTTTCAAATCTCATGTTGAAATTTCCCACGAACCCAGAAATTCTACATATTGGCCAGCTCTAGTTAAAATTTCATTATGTTTAAACCATGATTCAAACATTAACGCTTCATGTCACAGACTGGGTTTGGGTGCAATTCATTTTGTGGCTCTATCCAAAAGCAGAACAAGTTCATCTACATCATTTCATCATCATCTGAAACAAGGTTATCTACTAAACAGAGCAGAAACAAATTAATATGAGCATTGCAGGAATAAAATACATCAAACAAAAATACTTCCATGCCAAACTGCAGTGGCTGTTTCCACTAACACCAGAGGATTCTTCAAATACAGTCACCAATGATAAAGAGAACATCGTCCAACAAAAATAATAGTGGGGTATTAGAAACAGAAGGTAAGAAGATAGCTCATTTGCCAAGCAGTTATTATGCTTCTTTCTTTATATAGAATGCAGAGAATAGAGGGTTGATAGGGATCATATTCCCTAGTGTAGTTGGAAAGAAGCTAAATAGTTTGCAGATAAACTGAAATGATTCTGAAAGATAAATACACTCCTGGAGTCAAGATAACAGAGTTATGAGATTAGAACCCCGCTGGCTAATATTTTTAGAAGTTTTTGAATACAAATATTTTTTTAAAAAACTCCTGAACGGCAGACCAGTTTACTGAGGATTGAAAGTAGCAAATACCATTATTTAAAATAGGGACACAATAGCAGAAGCAGTTACAAACCACTGCGCCTTAAATCGGTGGTGTGAAAAATATCAGCAATAATGCTGAGAACTTTAGTAAAGAAATAAATACTAGAATTTGACTAGAAATATATTAATTAGAGAGTGGTATTGTATAATAAACTTCATGACATTTCTGGAGCTATTACTGCTATCATAGAAAAGGGAAATGTACAGAATGTGACATCCTTACATTTTCAATAGGCATTTGATGAAGTCCTACACAGAATAAAATTGGTTAAAGTAAGTCACTACAGAGAAAGTAAAATAGTTAGTTAGAAAAGAGCATTTAAGAACAAGAAAAAGTGAATGGGTATCACTGGTAATTGTTCTAGGAAGAAAGAGGTTAGAGGAAGGAGGTTAACAACAGGATATCCAAAGTTTTGAAAATTAATAATTTAATACTGTAATTATTACTAATACTATTACTTTTCAATTCCATAGTTTCTGTGGACATTAAGCTGTGCAGGAGGTGATTATAATTCCCATTTTATACCATAGATAAACTGAAGCATGGGAAGATTGGATGTATGATGCAGCTCCCATTCAAGTCAGTGTAAAGGCTTCAGTTGATTTCCATTGAAGTTAGAGCGAGACTGGAATTATCTGCCAATTGTCATACAAGTCTGCAGCAAAACCAGGAATAAACCCCAGCACTTTCTCTCTTTCGGACTATATATTAATTATTCAGACAGCTATGGGACAAAATCTGCTCCCTTTGAAGTCAATTGGAAACTCTCGTTGATTTCAGTGAGAGCCAAATGTGGTCCAACAGCTGTTCTGTAAGATATTAAAAAAAAAAAGACTTTTCCAATCAAACAGTTTTAGGAACTGATTATGATGATCACTAATTGGCAACATTTCACATTTAACATTTATCACATTATAGTGTACAATGTCCTAATTCAGGCAGCTGTCGTCTGATATTTGTTCTGCAATGTCCTTAAAACAGGCCTAGTGACTCTCATGTGATTTAGGCTTGACTAGCCACTGACTTAATTAATTCTTCACTGACCAGAGGGAGCTGATTGACTGAAGTTTATTGCTTCCCCTAATCCCCCAGATTTTCAATTGGGAACTATGAGTAGTGTATGTGAATCTTTGTTATACTATTAATACAAATTATTCCGAAAAATGAGAGAGAGAAACAAACATTCTCCGTGTTTTGGATTTCAGGATACATTGAAAAGCACTGAGTGGGATTGGGCTTCCAGTGTGGCATTCTGCCCTCTGGCACACTGCCAAGGTATCCCTTGATTAGGAAAAATGTGGGTGCCTCTGGTTTAGAATTTAGTGGGAGCTGTACCTGAGATGTTCGCTACCCTAAAGGAAGGAAAACAATCATACCTACATCCTGTAAACATTTACTAACCTGCTTAATTTTGCTCACATAAACTGAAGTCAGTGAGGCTCCTGGTGTGAATAAAGTTAAACATCCTAGGCCTTAGTAAGCCAGACATATTTTCCATTGCATTTTTCATATTTTCTATAGGCATCTTTCTCAGACACTGCCCATTAACACATTTTAAATTAATTATGAAATCCACATCCTTGCCAATAAAATGTATGCTCGCAAATTTTATTTTTCTTCTGGGACTAGACAGGAATATTTTATGTATTAGTCTTATTTAAAATGAATAAATATTTCAACAGCTAGAGTATCCTGTGAGCATATTTTCATTTTATTCTTTAAAAATTATAAATATCATTTACATTTTGAGTAAACATATGTAATGGGCAACACTTTGCCACTTTACCCAGATGAGGTTGTACCTTACTCTGTGAGTTAAAATCGAAGAAATTACTATTAAATGTGACCAGGTGCAGTAGAATTTGGCCCTTAATAAGTAGATCATACTATAGGCCTAATTTTGTTGTTTCAGTGTTGCAATAGCTCAAATAATAGTACAGGTAACTGAAAAACAAGACATTGAATATTTAGGGACATAGTAATTGGATGAAATTGTTTTTCATTTCTGCTAAAAGAAGTAGTGGAGTAGCTTTTCATAAATTGCAGTGTTGACAGTTTCTGGTTGTTCCAGCTGAGACTACTTTTACACAGTCAGTTAATTGCATCTTTAAAATCTAAAATTAGCCTGTCATTGCACAGAGATATAATCTTGTAAATTTGTTGTCATGTCAAGTTGACAACTTCCACAGCACTCAAAAATCTCATTCAAAATGTCTTTTGTGATTCATCAAGGAAAGTCATGTTTCTGTATCAGTGAAGAACATCTACAAAACTTCAATTCTGTGAACCTTCCCTTCTGCACAAAGACTGTTTTAACTTATATTTTTTGTTTCAACAAATAAAATAAATATATTTTATTAGCCACAGGGTCAAATAAATAGGAGTCCGATGGACTTTCCTAAAGTTCATTAGATTGCAACCCTAGTCTGATCAATCTGACAAGGTTGAGAAGATCAAGGGTTTCCACGGCCCCTTGTATGTCTGTGGAATCACTTTTTTCTTTCAGTAAACTAATTAGGTGGGATGTATGCTATGAGTTCGGGACTGAGGGTCACAATTTTATGCTTAGTATATTAGAGACCACTAAAATGTATAACAGTTAAAGGACTATTGCACAACATCATTTAACTGAAATGATGATACAAAACATATTCAGAAACCAACAGGAGTTACTTGTGTCACATGGTGGAAGAACAAGCCCAGTTTCTTCTCTAGTTCATGCTCATTTTAGTTCAATCTATTTCTAAACACTATCTTCCAGAATTCAAGCGGAGAAGCCAGAGACTGTAGTGGATACTGTAGAAACACATGGAAAAAGGAGCAACCCTTCATTTCTAAACAATAAGCTCAAAGGCATTCATAGCACAGCGATAAGCTAAGAATCTGAGTAGAAGAGAGCAGAATAATGCAATGGAAATAGACAAAATGTCTGCACATAAAGGAGAATTGCTTAGTAATTTCATTATTATTCATTTATATTACAGTATTGCTTAGATGCCAGTGTCCAGGAAGACTATTATTGAAATGTATTGTAAACATGAATGTTAAACTAAAGTTTTTTTTTTTTTTTCAAGTTTGTCAACAATTTCTTCTGTTAAACTCAAAATAGTCAGACACATACTCCTGGATACAGGAAATAAAAAGCTAATTTAAGCAAAAGTGAGGTGCAAAAGAGTATGATTTTCTAAAATGGCTAAGAGCATTAGGCACCCAGCACCCGCTGATTTCCTATGGGGGGTGAGCCCTGTAAGCATGTTTGAAAACTCTCACTGTAAGAGATTTACCTTAGCAAGTGTGTGATCCTCTGGAGGAATGGACTGAAAAATAGGATTCAAATCCTGATATTGACATTGAGTTCCTGAATGACCTTGAGCACATCTCTTAAGTTCTCTGAGATTCAGTTTCCTAAATTGAAAACCAGCACCTCCCAGAAAATGTCTCCTTTGCTGCATCTAGGGTTCTTCTTTATCTGCCAAAGACGTTTGGCAGGGGTGCGTGGTGTGTTCCTCAAGGTCTGGGCTGCACAGAAGGGGGATTGTTACATTCCAGCAAATGATTGAAACATTTGAGTAACAAGGGCCTTTTGCTAGTAGCAATAACTTTCTCACTGAGACTGTAGGCAGGCACACAGCTCCGCGAGCATCAAAATCACGGTAAGTGTCAGGAGTGGGGGGAAGGCAGTTGTGCGTACGGACAAAACAGTCACAGCTTGCAGGGCAGCTTTGCAGGGAACTCGTTCTAAAATTATCACACTCTTTTTCACAGTCAGCCAACCTGCTTTCTGACATCTCGCTGCTGCAGGTAACCAGGGAAACCAGGGCCCAACTACACCGTGCGTGCGGCTTTCACCCCGGTCTATATGCTCAGCTATGTGCCACTTTGGTCCCAGCTCCAGTGATTGCTAAATGACATGGTACAGTTTCCTACAATGGGGGAACTAACAAGGCTGCAATCCCTTGGAATCTGTGGCAGAGGATTAACAGGTATCTCTTGGAAATTTTCCAGAGCCTCTTTCTGGAGGATTCCCTGCAGGTCTCGATGTCCATTGACATCTTGCTTGGCCATGCAGATTAGCTACACAGGGCAATGTCCAGCTCACAGAAAGCACTACCTGTCTCCCATTTTTCGATTCCCTGCACAAGCCACAGCAACTTACCCAGAGTCTCATCTACTTCCTGCTCCCTGTTGAGCACTTCCAGAGTGGAGAAAAGTTCCTGGCTGCCTTCCCCACCGGGTGACCCCACTGGGAGCACCATATCCTCTTCTAGCTCGACTTCTTCATCCAGAATTTCAGCCTCCGGGTTACCCCCTCTTTCTGCTGCCTCCGAAGTATCCACAGGGCTATCAGCGATGGAGGTGGGGTCACCACTGAGGATGGCAGCATTCAGCTCCTTATAGAAGCAGCAAGTCTTAGGTGCACGACCGGAGCAATGGTTTGCCTCCCGCGCTTTATGGTACGCCTGCCATAACTGCTTTATCTTCGCTCTGCTCTGCTGCATGTCCCGATCAGAGCCCTTTTCACACAAGCCTCGAGAAATTTGCCCATATGTGTCCCGATTTCTATGGGTCAATCGCAGCTGCGACTGAACAGACTCCTCTCCCCATATGCTGATCAGATCCAACAACTCAGCAGTGGTCAAAGCGGGAGCGCGTTTGGTGTGATAGCCAGCCAGGCTCACCTGGGAAGCCACCTGGGAAGCTCATCTGGGAAGCCAGCAAGCAGGAAATGAGATTTAAAATTCCTGGGGCTTGCAAGGGGGAGGGGCGGGGTGGCTGCAGGGCAGTGGAGTTCAAACTGTTGACCAGAGCGGCAGCCTGGAAATTGTGGGACACTTTCTGGAGGCCAATAAAACTGAAAAAAAAGCCATGGTGTCTACACTGGCTGTTTGCCTCTCTGCAGGGGAATATTGCCTCTGGTAAGCACATTTCAGAGTAGGAAAATAGCATGGTATGAATGTAAATTTATAATTCTAAAAACACAGAGCCAAACGGTGGAGCACTTACAGAAAGAGTCTCACTGACTTCATTGGCGCTACTCCTGTTTGTAACTACTTACTAACAGGAACAAGGGCTTCCCCGTAATACACAATGCAAGGCATGTGTTGCAAGACAGTCAGTACTGTCACTGCATCTGGGAAGTGTCATCTCAAAAGGAAATGTATCAGAGAAATTGTGGAAAATATTTTCTTCCTTTTCCTGTACTTTGCAAAACTGAGTGGAAATCAGTCAAGCACTATACTTCATCAAGAATGTCATAAAGCTATGAGGAGAAAGACTGCACTAAAAAACAACCTTTATTGTCCTATTTAGATCACAGAGGCCAAATTTTCTGAAGAAAAAAAAGGAAGAATGTGAAAATCACGTCTTCTGTTGAGAGCAGCTTCTTGTTGACTCTTTTGATTTGTAATATACCTAGATTAACAAACACACATCAGAATTAAACAAAAGAAACCCTGGAGAAAGCGATACAGAATATTAATCCTCCTCTCTTACAACAGAGGCTACAAATAAATGCAGGAAATGTGCTGAACTGAATGGTTCTCTCAGACCTATATTAGTGGATTGCCTTGTCATTCGAAGTTGCTGGGAACAAGCTGGTTTCTAATTCACCTTATTATCCTTTCTATTTACCCCTAGATATGATATGTCTGCTGCTCTGATTTAAATTAGGTTAGATCACTCCCTCTATTACTGTGGTTAGAGGGGACCCAGATCTGTTAGAAATGACATGGAGGGCACAGAACTGATTGCCTTTGTCCCAGTGGAAACCCTTCTGCTAGTGTGTTACTAGACTGTGAGGGAGTGAACTGCGCACCTCATGTGTTGCATTGTATTTCAACCACGTCATGCAGTTTTTACTGGGTGGCTTGTTTCTGCGAGCCTAGATGCTCCCAGTGACCTTCTGTACCTTCCATACAGTGTACATAATAGGTTTTTTAAACACTACCTTACTAACTCTTAAGAACATCTGCGTTTACCTTTCTGCCCTAATCACATCTGTTTACTTTTTGTGATTTCCTGCTATAGGTAAACATTGACCTTTGAGATCAGACAATGTTGTTATTTTTAAATATAAGGAGGTCAATTTCAACCACAGCAGTTCTTAGTCTGACCCCTTGTACATTCAGCTCTTTCTTCTGCTCCATTCTTTTGTGAATCAATGTGCAAGCATTGCCGAGTGAGTCCATACAGCTCACACAACATATTCCATATTGCAGCATCCACGCACTCAAGCATGATCTTAAGGACCTAGAATTTCAGGAGCAATAGTTCAAAAGGGGCTCCCCCAACAATGGGACATGAAAGGGTCTAGAAAGTAATGGAACTGGTCTCTTCCCACTGGAGAACTTCTATAGACCTGGCTGACTATTCTTGAGTTAGTTTACATCCAAAGCCTATGCTGATATTGTGCAATTCTGAGTTCCTACCAGAACCCCATTCACAGCTTTACATAAAAAGACCATAGAGTATATGCCTGGAACTTTTTCCTCAAAAATCCATTCTCATTTTTCATCCAGTTTCTTCATTCCAGGTTTTCAGTTATGATTATATACATGGTCTAGGCAACTGAAGAACATTCTACAAAAATAGATCATCATCTCATTATCGTAGGTATGGCAACACTCATTGTTTCATGTTCTCTGTGTATATATATATATATATATATATATATATATCTTCCTACTGTATTTTCCACTGCATGCATCCGATGAAGTGGGTTTTAGCCCACGAAAGCTTATGCTGAGATAATACAGCTTACATTTTAAACCAAAGTTATATTGGGACAGTCAATGTACGTTCAGTCATACATTTACTTTCAGAAAATTCACAGTGTGAACTCTCACCAATGCAAATGCAGCAGACCACATTCAGACCTGCTGGACCTCCCATTTAGTACAACATTCACTTCAGTACTCAGTAGAGAAGATAAGAGGTTGCACAAGTGTAACAGAGAGTAGATGTTAGCCCAATAGGCAGTACATCTGAAAATGGAATCTACCGTACAAGCAAGTGGAAATGTTCCAAATCACTGAGAAAAATCATCTCCGATTACCACCGATTGATTGCCCTGCTCCAGTTGATCCCATGTTCTCAATGATAAAACAATATATAACATGTAGAAGTGGAGATTTTCCAGTGGCAATATCGTGCCAATATTCACAACTTCAAAATGTTTGACCATAACATTCTTATGAAATGTAACAGGATAAACCAGCTTGGTTTACACTATTGTCATCTCTTGATTATTCAAAGGCTCTCTCATTAACAGACATACTGGACTTTTTCAAGTAAATAGAGCACAAACTGGGCTACCTGTTTCCATCTCAATAACTGCCAGAGTGACCATGTTTTATCATGCAGTGATATCTCATCCTCATCTGTTAATTTAACTCCTTTACCTGATACAGGTGTGATGCTGGCAGATCAGGTGGCAGCTCATACCAAAGTCCCCATGGCTCAGATGAGTGCTGACAAATACATAGCTGGAATCAGTCTGGCTTACCTGTGCATTAGTATTGTTAAAACAGGCATTAAAATTCTAAGAATGTGCTTAGTGTTTAGACTATATTGAATGCTTGTGCATCGCTGGGCACTAATTAATGTGTGCATTAATTTCACTTGTAACATCCATATCCCATATAGTAAGGTAATATTTGACTGGTTGCATTGTAAGCCTCTGACTGAGTAACTCACTGGACAGGAGAGAGACATTAATTAGTGTGAAGGTGATCAGCAACAGAAGGTATGATGTCCTTCCCAACAGGAAAGCTCCATCGACAGACAGACGACTGTGGGATGTTAAGGAGGACAAAAGATGTTTGTTGTTCTGCTCTCCTTCCCCCATTCCCGTGAAGATTAGTCATGCAAGTGGATTCTGAGCATATGGCAGTAGGGGGATAAAAACCCCTACCAAGAAGGAACTGATTATCTCTATGCTTCTTGGACTCTGTGGAGGCAAGGGGTTTCTAGGCATAAACATGAGGCCCTAGCTACTTAGCCTGGGTTAGCCCCAAGGAACATATAGAGCTTGCTGATTATAGAAGCTTCAATTACCTTTTGAAATTTAAGATTGTAACTCATTTGTGTATATATGATTGCCTGCATTAAACTTGTAAATAACTCTCATTTCCTTTTCCTATTTAATAAATCTTTATATAGTTTCTTATAGGTCTGGCTACAAGCATGGTCTTTGGGGTGAGATCTAAAGTGCAACTGGCCTGGCGTAAGTAACTGGTCCTTTGGGACTGGGAGTAACCTGAATATTGCTGTGATTCATGGTGTAAGGGACCATCTATCACAAAGGTATGCTCACATGGGTGATGACATAGACTGGGGTACCCAAGGGGATTGTCTGAGACTCCACGTGAAGGCTGTTATAGTGCCTGAGTTTACCCTTGATAATTGGTTGGTGAAATCTAAGTATAGAACTCTCAACCAATTCGCCTGGGTTCTTAAAAGTTTGCCCTGAGGTTGGTACTCATATTCTTGAGTCACTGCAGGCAGTGTTACAACAGGTGATGTCACAGAAGGGTCAGGTATTGGATAGTTATTTGCATCATGATCTCACACTGAGTTTACCAGCACTCTCAACATTTATATTAGCAGTCATGATTGTTAACTCTCCTTCAGATGACATTTCTGCTGCAGGGCCTGATTCACCAGCATTCATTTCAAGTTTGCAGCTACAGCCATAATCTCCAGTAGTAATACTAGTCACTCTTTCACAGCACGTGGCATCTGTCTATGACCCTCTTTTTACTGATTTCAAAACTCCATCCAACCTCTTCAAATTTAGGCCCCGCACCTGCACCGTCCCCTCTTTCTTGGGTTTACTTCTGAAACCTACATACTTCAAATGACCTTTCCCAAGTTTTAAACACCTAAAAAGGTTATAAATTTCCACTTCATTCGGAACAGAAAGTTACTCAGAAGTGATACAATCTGACCAGGCAAGTTGTTGTCGCATTTAAAAACACACCAAAATAATCTTTAAAGAATTTACAATATTTAATTTAACCAATGCAGACAGATACATCAAGAACAAAATGACCAACCAACTCCTAAATCACATTCCCAGAATCATAGAAAGGGCTGGAAGGGACTTCAACGGGTCCTCTAGTCCATACCATAGGCCTGAACTCAGGGTTGACAATTCAGTCCTTGGTGCGGGAGAGGGGAACACCCTTCTATATCACACTAATAAATACATGCATGCACTAATAAAGCAGAGAGACCTGTTGCCTGAAATTGCTGTACCAATAAAAGTTTCCTGAAATTGCAGTTAGAAGCCTAAGGTGTTAAAAAGTTAAAACGACATTTTTTTCTGAAATGACCAGGAGACGTGATACCATAAACTCACTAATCTCAAGGCACTGTAGCAGCACTGATAGGGCTGATGAAAAACAGGCCTATGAAGTACAATAGATCAAAGAATGTGAAATACTTCTGACAGAGATTAAACCACAATTATGTTCAGCTGTAGCACCTAAAAGAATTTCATTTTACCAGGAATTTGACCATTACAGATACCTCTGATGTGGACTCAGGACTCTACTCATTCAAAGAACATCCCATTTTCTAGATAAATTCAGATGTATGTTGTTTTCTTCAGTACAAAAGCGTGATACTATTCAGAAGGTCTGGTTATCTGGACACCATACTTTTTCATCTGTGAAATCAATTCCAATTCATAAATACGTGGAAAGTTATAAGAGTTCAAGACCACAATAATGAGAACAGGAAAATGGAGGATGCATAGCAGGATGAGAGGACAGTAAATTCTTCCCTGAGCACTCAGCTGACTAATGTTTCACCAAACACAGTGCACAGGTCACTTGCTGGTTTAAATAGTGGATTGTCTGTAACCTGAAGTCTTTAAATCATGATTCGAGGACTTCAGTAACTCAGACAGAGGTTATGGGCCTATTATAGGAGTGGGTCGGTGATGTTCTGTGCCCTGCAACATGCAAGAGGTCAGATTAGATGATCACGATGGTCTCTTCTGGCTCTAAAGTCTATGAATCTATATTGAATTAAAATTCTCTCTAAACAGTGGCTCATGCAGTATCGCTTCCTAGGTTAACAGAAATACATTTCTCTTCTGATGGTTTGATCATTGGAAAAAAATGCTGTCATTTATCATTTATACTGTTATAGATCATGTTGTCTCTGTGCATGTTTATGATACTAATTAACACCTCTTACTAGTCTCTAGGGACTAAGGAGTTATGAGAGATGATTAGCAACAGATTTGAAAAATTATGGAGGTAACCAGGGTTTCAGCTGTGGAAACAGCAAGTTGAGGTTTAAAAAGATGCAGTAAAGAGTCTCAGTTTAGGTGGTTCTGGATGACAGAAGCTAGAAAGCACTGTCTTGCCAGCTTTTTTTAAAAACTAGGTTTTCAAAATTCCTTAACCTCAAATTTACTTTTTTGTATGCTCCATCAATCATTGTACAGTTTACTTTAGCTTCTTTAAACCTCGGTTATCCACTATCATAGATTATCTGAAATAAGATTATATTCCCCAATATATATAAATTACTTTGAAAATTTCCCTTAACTATGCAAAACCTTAATTATCTTAAGCTATTCAATATCCCCATTACATTTGGATAATTGAAATTGAAGGGTAATCAGTTGTTGTCCTAATGATAAAATTACTTACAGCAATTAGAGCAATTCACTTAATTTCTGCTATTTACCTCTGTTAAAGCACCCCTCTAATGAATACTGTTAACTTTTGCGAATTTGTCTCGTAAAATGGAGGCACTGAGGTCCCTTCTGGGTCCATGTTTAATGCAACTTGTTAAAACGTGTTTGGAAATTTTTGTTTCTTTAATCACAATTCACAAGACTTTTTTGCACATATGACCCAAGGAGTTGTTTTACTTTTGTATTTAAGATCTGCTTGTGTGATTGCTGTGCATAAGCAACTGAGTTTACATTTCTTAGTTAAGATAATAATTGGCAAAATTCTGCACTCAGTTCTCATGAAAAAGTCCCATTGACATAACTACTGCTCCCTCCTTAATAAACAAAATGAATAAATAAATGCAAAAAATAAAGTAGGCCCAAGCTGAGCTCCTTATACCCGGAGAAGGGTGAAGAATGGAAGGCTCCAAAAAGTCCACTAGAGACTTTGCTATACATTCTAACTGACACAGGAGAATGTGGGAGATTCCTGTATTGTTTGACAGATATTATATGTCCCTCCATTGCCATTGTGTTGTTTGCTATAGGATTACTAGAGTTAATCAGTATTTCTACTGTGTTGTTTTGTAGGTCTGCAGAAAACCAGACAAAGGCTTTAGATAACTCCATCACTAAGATTCAGAGGACAATACGTATTTGAACACCTTTAAACTTTTACCCCGTCCATCAGCAACCTGGCTTTGGTGGGGAGGAAAGTCCAGGCAGGAAACTGGAACAAAGAGCATTGAAACAGATAAAGACTCCCTGGAGAACAGGAGAGGGACTGGAGTTGTTACATCTGCTTGAGGGCAGCAGAGTGACACACAGACAGGCCCTGTGGGGTGTGTCTGCCTAAGCTATTGGGGAGATGCTAAAATTTAAGCAAGACAAAAGCATTCAGACTGTCATGTAAAAAACTTTTCTTGTTCTTTGTTCCTACTTAATGACAGGTTTCAGAGTAGCAGCCGTGTTAGTCTGTATTCGCAAAAAGAAAAGGAGTACTTGTGGCACCTTAGAGACTAACAAATTTATTTGAGCATAAGCTTTCGTGAGCTACAGCTCACTTCACGAAAGCTTATGCTCAAATAAATTTGTTAGTCTCTAAGGTGCCACAAGTACTCCTTTTCTTTTTGCGAATACCGACTAACACGGCTGCTACTCTGAAACCTGTCATTATGCAAGGCACTGAATTTAGCTGTATGGAGTGGAAATCTATCAACTTCATGAAAAAACTCGTACAGATACAGACAGACATCATCTTCCTTTCCGAATGCAAACAGATGGACATCATACCAAAAGGACTGAAGGTAAAAAATCCATTACAATCTACATACCACACAGACTCTGCTGACAGCTTGTGCCACACGCTCTCAAAGAAACTGCGGAATCACCTGATCAACATCCTCTACAGCAAACAGGGAAAGATTAAGAATGAGCTCTCAAAACTGGATACTCTCATAAAAAAACAACCTTCCACACAAACTTCCTCGTGGCTGGACTTTACAAAAACTAGACAAGCCATTTACAACACACACTTTGCTTCTCTACAAAAGAAAAAGGACACTAAACTATCCAAACTACTACATGCCACAAAGGGCCACAACAGTGGTTCCCTTAACCCACCCAGAAATATTGTTAATCTATCCAACTATACTCTTAGCCCAGCAGAAGAATCTGTCCTATCTCGGGGCCTCTCCTTCTGCCCCTCCACCCCCACGAACATGATACAGTTCTGTGGTGACCTAGAATCCTATTTTCGACATCTCCGACTCAAGGAATATTTCCAACACACCTCTGAACAACATACTAACCCACAGAGACCTTCCTACCAAGACTACAAAAAGAAGGATTCTGGGTGGACTCCTCCTGAAGGTCGAAACAACAGACTGGACTTCTACATAGAGTGCTTCCGCCGACATTTATGGGCTGAAATTGTGGAAAAGCAGCATCACTTGCCCCATAACCTCAGCCGTGCAGAACACAATGCCATCCACAGCCTCAGAAACAACTCTGACATCATAATCAAAAAGGCTGACAAAGGAGGTGCTGTCGTCGTCATGAATAGGTCGGAATATGAACAAGAGGCTGCTCGGCAACTCTCCAACGCCACTTTCTACAAGCCATTACCCTCTGATCCCACTGAGGGTTACCAAAAGAAACTACAGCATTTGCTCAAGAAACTCCCTGAAAAAGCACAGGAACAAATCTGCACAGACACGCCCCTGGAACCCCGACCTGGGGTATTCTATCTGCTACCCAAGATCCATAAACCTGGAAATCCTGGACGCCCCATCATCTCAGGCATTAGCACCCTGACAGCAGGATTGTCTGGCTATGTAGACTCCCTCCTCAGGCCCTACGCTGCCAGCACTCCCAGCTATCTTCGAGACACCACTGACTTCCTGAGGAAACTACAATCCATCAGTGATCTTCCTGAAAACACCATCCTGGCCACTATGGATGGAGAAGCCCTCTACACCAACATTCCACACAAAGATGGACTACAAGCCGTCAGGAACAGTATCCCCAATAATGTCACGGCAAACCTGGTGGCTGAACTTTGTGGCTTTGTCCTCACCCCTAACTATTTCACATTTGGGGACAATGTATACCGTCAAATCAGCGGCACTGCTATGGATACCCGCACGGCCCCACAGTATGCCAACATTTTTATGGACGACTTAGAACAACGCTTCCTCAGCTCTTGTCCCCTAATGGCCCTACTCTACGTGCGCTACATTGATGACATCTTCATCATCTGGACCCATGGAAAAGAAGCCCATGAGGAATTCCACCATGATTTCAACAATTTCCATCCCACCATCAACCTCAGCCTGGACCAGTCCATACAAGAGATCCACTTCCTGGACACTACAGTGCTAATAAGTGATGGTCACACAAACACCACCCTATACCGGAAACCTACTGACTGCTATTCCTACCTACATGCCTCCAGCTTTCATCCACACCACACGATCCATTGTCTACAGCCAAGCTCTACGATACAAACGCATTTGCTCCAACCCCTCAGACAGAGACAAACACCGACAAGATCTCTATCAAGCATTCTTACAACTACAATACCCACCTGCTGAAGTGAAGAAACAGATGGACAGAGCCAGGAGAGTACCCAGAAGTCACCTACTACAGGTCAGGCCGAACAAAGAAAATAACAGAACGCCACTAGCCATCACCTTCAGCCCCCAAATAAAACCTCTCCAACGCATCATCAAGGATCTACAACCTACCCTGAAGGATGACCCATCACTCTCACAGATCTTGGGAGACAGGCCAGTCCTTGTTTACAGACAGCCCCCCAACCTGAAGCAAATACTCACCAGCAACCACACACCACATAACAGAACCACTAACCCAGGAACCTATCCTTGCAACAAAGCCCGTTGCCAACTGTATCCACACATCTGTTCAGGGGACACCATCATAGGGCCTAATCACATGAGCCACACTATAAGAGGCTCGTTCACCTGCACATCTACCAATGTGATATATGCCATCATGTGCCAGCAATGCCCCTCTGCCATGTACATTGGTCAAACTGGACAGTCTCTACGTAAAAGAATAAATGGACACAAATCAGACGTCAAGAATTATAACATTCAAAAACCAGTCGGAGAACACTTCAATCTCTCTGGTCACTCGATTACAGACCTAAAAGTGGCAATTCTTCAATAAAAAAACTTCAAAAACAGACTCCAACGAGAGACTGCTGAATTGGAATTAATTTGCAAACTGGATACAATTAACTTAGGGTATGTCTACACTACGGAATAAGGTCGAATTTATAGAAGTCGGTTTTTTAGAAATCGGTTTTATATATTCGAGTGTGTGTGTCCCCACAGAAAATGCTCTAAGTGCATTAAGTGCGTTAACTCGGCGGAGTGCTTCCGCAGTACCGAGGCTAGAGTCGACTTCCGGAGCGTTGCACTGTGGATAGCTATCCCACAGTTCCCGCAGTCTCCGCTGCCCATTGGAATTCTGGGTTGAGATCCCAATGCCTGATGGAGCTAAAACATTGTCGCGGGTGGTTCTGAGTACATATCGTCAGTCCCCCCTTCCCTCCCTCCCTCCGTGAAAGCAAGGGCAGACAATCATTTTGCGCCTTTTTTTCTGAGTTACCTTTGCAGATGCCATACCACGGCAACCATGGAGCCCGCTCAGGTAACCGTCACCGTATGTCTCCTGGGTGCTGGCAGACGCGGTATGGCATTGCTACACAGTAGCAGCAACCCACTGCCTTCTGGCAGCAGACGGTGCAATACGACTAGTAGCCATCCTCGTCATGTCCGAGGTGCTCCTGGCCGCGTCGGCTGGGAGCGCCTGGGCAGACATGGGCGCAGGGACTAAATTTGGAGTGACTTGACCAGGTCATTTTCTTTAGTCCTGCGGTCAGTCCTATTGAACCATCTTATGGTGAGCAGGCAGGCAATACGGATTGCTAGCAGTCGTACTGTACCATCTTCTGCCGGGCAGGCAAGAGATGACGATGGCTAGCAGTCGTACTGTACCATCTTCTGCCGAGCAGCCATGAAATGTGGATGGCATGCAGTCCTTCTGCACCGTCTGCTGCCAGCCAAAAATGTAAAAGATAGATGGAGTGGATCAAAACAAGAAATAGACCAGATTTGTTTTGTACTCATTTGCCTCCTCCCCCGTCTAGGGGACTCATTCCTCTAGGTCACACTGCAGTCAGTCACAGAGAAGGTGCAGCGAGGTAAATCCAGCCATGTATCAATCAGAGGCCGGGCTAACCTCCTTGTTCCAATAAGAACAATAACTTAGGTGCACCATTTCTTATTGGAACCCTCCGTGAAGTCCTGCCTGAAATACTCCTTGATGTAAAGCCACCCCTTTTGTTGATTTTAGCTCCCTGAAGCCAACCCTGTAAGCCGTGTCGTCAGTCGCCCCTCCCTCCGTCAGAGCAACGGCAGACAATCGTTCCGCGCCTTTTTTCTGTGCGGACACCATACCAAAGCAAGCATGGAGGCCGCTCAGCTCACTTTGGCAATTAGGAGCACATTAAACACCACACGCATTATCCAGCAGTATATGCAGCACCAGAACCTGGCAAAGCGATACCGGGCGAAGAGGCGACGTCAGCGTGGTCACGTGAGTGATCAGGACATGGACACAGATTTCTCTGAAAGCACGGGCCCTGCCAATGCATGCATCATGGTGCTAATGGGGCAGGTTCATGCTGTGGAACGCCGATTCTGGGCTCGGGAAACAAGCACAGACTGGTGGGACCACATAGTGTTGCAGGTCTGGGACGATTCCCAGTGGCTGCGAAACTTTCGCATGCGTAAGGGCACTTTCATGGAACTTTGTGACTTGCTTTCCCCTGCCCTGAAGCACATGAATACCAAGATGAGAGCAGCCCTCACAGTTGAGAAGCGAGTGGCGATAGCCCTGTGGAAGCTTGCAACGCCAGACAGCTACCGGTCAGTTGGGAATCAATTTGGAGTGGGCAAATCTACTGTTGGGGCTGCTGTGATGCAAGTAGCCCATGCAATCAAAGATCTGCTGATATCAAGGGTAGTGACCCTGGGAAATGTGCAGGTCATAGTGGATGGCTTTGCTGCAATGGGATTCCCTAACTGTGGTGGGGCCATAGACGGAACCCATATCCCTATCTTGGCACCGGAGCACCAAGCCGGCGAGTACATAAACCGCAAGGGGTACTTTTCAATAGTGCTGCAAACTCTGGTGGATCACAAGGGACGTTTCACCAACATCAACGTGGGATGGCCGGGAAAGGTACATGATGCTCGCATCTTCAGGAACTCTGGTCTGTTTCAAAAGCTGCAAGAAGGGACTTTATTCCCAGACCAGAAAATAACTGTTGGGGATGTTGAAATGCCTATATGTATCCTTGGGGACCCAGCCTACCCCTTAATGCCATGGCTCATGAAGCCGTACACAGGCAGCCTGGACAGTAGTCAGGAGCTGTTCAACTACAGGCTGAGCAAGTGCAGAATGGTGGTAGAATGTGCATTTGGACGTTTAAAGGCGCGCTGGCGCAGTTTACTGACTCGCTTAGACCTCAGCGAAACCAATATTCCCACTGTTATTACTGCTTGCTGTGTGCTCCACAATATCTGTGAGAGTAAGGGGGAGACATTTATGGCGGGGTGGGAGGTTGAGGCAAATCGCCTGGCTGCTGGTTACGCGCAGCCAGACACCAGGGCAGTTAGAAGAGCACAGGAGGGCGCGGTACGCATCAGAGAAGCTTTGAAAACCAGTTTCATGACTGGCCAGGCTACGGTGTGAAAGTTCTGTTTGTTTCTCCTTGATGAAACCCCCCGCCCCTTGGTTCACTCTACTTCCCTGTAAGCTAACCACCCTCCCCTCCTCCCTTCGATCACCGCTTGCAGAGGCAATAAAGTGATTGTTGCTTCACATTCATGCATTCTTTATTCATTCATCACACAAATAGGGGGATGACTACCAAGGTAGCCCAGGAGGGGTGGTGGAGGAGGGAAGGAAAATGCCACACAGCACTGTAAAAGTTTACAACTTTAAAATTTATTGAATGACAGCCTTCTTTTTTGGGGGCAATCCTCTGTGGCGGAGTGGCTGGTTGGCCGGTGGCCCCCCCACCGCGTTCTTGGGCGTCTGGGTGTGGAGGCTATGGAACTTGGGGAGGAGGGCGGTTGGTTACACAGGGGCTGTAGTGGCAGTCTGTGCTCCAGCTGCCTTTGCTGCAGCTCAACCATACACTGGAGCATACTGGTTTGGTCCTCCAGCAGCCTCAGCATTGAATCCTGCCTCCTCTCATCACGCTGCCGCCACATTTGAGCTTCAGCCCTCTCTTCAGCCCGCCACTTACTCTCTTCAGCGCGCCACCTCTCCTCCCGGTCATTTTGTGCTTTCCTGCAGTCTGACATTATTTGCCTCCACGCATTCGTCTGTGCTCTGTCAGTGTGGGAGGACAGCATGAGCTCGGAGAACATTTCATCTCGAGTGCGTTTTTTTTTTCTTTCTAATCTTCACTAGCCTCTGGGAAGGAGAAGATCCTGTGATCATTGAAACACATGCAGCTGGTGGAGAAAAAAAAAGGGACAGCGGTATTTAAAAAGACACATTTTATAAAACACTGGCTACACTCTTTCAGGGTAAGCCTTGCTGTTAACATTACATACATAGCACATGTGCTTTTGTTACAAGGTCGCATTTTGCCTCCCCCCACCGCGTGGCTACCCCCTCAACCCTCCTCCCTCCCCGTGGCTAACAGCGGGGAACATTTCTGTTCAGCCGCAGGCAAACAGCCCAGCAGGAATGGGCTCCTCTGAGTGTCCCCTGAAGAAAAGCACCTTATTTCAACCAGGTGACCATGAATGATATCTCACTCTCCTGAGGATAACACAGAGAGATAAAGAACGGATGTTGTTTGAACGCCAGCAAACATACACTGCAATGCTTTGTTGTACAATGATTCCCGAGTACGTGTTACTGGCCTGGAGTGGTAAAGTGTCCTACCATGAAGGACGCAATAAGTCTGCCCTCCCCAGAAACCTTTTGCAAAGGCTTTGGGAGTATATCCAGGAGAGCCGCGAATGCCAGGGCAAAGTAATCCTTTCACATGCTTGCTTTTAAACCATGTATAGTATTTTAAAAGGTACACTCACCGGAGGTCCCTTCTCCGCCTGCTGGGTCCAGGAGGCAGCCCTGGGTGGGTTCGGGGGGTACTGGCTCCAGGTCCAGGGTGAGAAACAGTTCCTGGCTGTCGGGAAAACCGGTTTCTCCGCTTGCTTGCTGTGAGCTATCTACAACCTCATCATCATCATCATCTTCTTCGTCCCCAAAACCTGCTTCCGTATTGCCTCCATCTCCATTGAAGGAGTCAAACAACACGGCTGGGGTAGTGGTGGCTGAACCCCCTAAAATGGCATGCAGCTCATCATAGAAGCGGCATGTTTGGGGCTCTGACCCGGAGCGGCCGTTCGCCTCTCTGGTTTTCTGGTAGGCTTGCCTCAGCTCCTTCAGTTTCACGTGGCACTGCTTCGGGTCCCTGTTATGGCCTCTGTCCTTCATGCCCTGGGAGATTTTGACATAGGTTTTGGCATTTCGAAAACTGGAACGGAGTTCTGATAGCACGGATTCCTCTCCCCATACAGCGATCAGATCCCGTACCTCCCGTTCGGTCCATGCTGGAGCTCTTTTGCGATTCTGGGACTCCATCATGGTCACCTCTGCTGATGAGCTCTGCATGGTCACCTGCAGCTTGCCACGCTGGCCAAACAGGAAATGAGATTCAAAAGTTCGCAGTTCTTTTCCTGTCTACCTGGCCAGTGCATCTGAGTTGAGAGTGCTGTCCAGAGCGGTCAAAATGGAGCACTCTGGGATAGCTCCCGGAGGCCAATACCATCGAATTGTGTCCACAGTACCCCAAATTCGAGCCGGCAAGGCCGATTTAAGCGCTAATCCACTTGTCAGGGGTGGAGTAAGGAAATCGATTTTAAGAGCCCTTTAAGTCGAAATAAAGGGCTTCATCGTGTGGACGGGTGCAGGTTTACATCGATTTAATGCTGCTAAATTCGACCTAAAGTCCTAGTGTAGACCAGGGCTCAGGCTTGAATAGAGACTGGGAGTAGATGGGTCATTACACAAAGTAAAACTATTTCCCAGGTTAATTCCCCCACCCCCCACCCCCTCTGTTTCTCAGACATTCTTGTCAACTGCTGGAAATGGCCCACCTTGATTATCACTACAAAAGGTTCCCCCTCCTCCCCCCCCCCCGCTCTCCTGCCGGTAATAGCTCACCTTAAGTGATCACTCTGGTTACAGTGTGTATGGTAAAACCCATTGTTTCATGTTCTCTGTATATATAAATCGCCCCACTGTATTTTCCACTGAATGCATCCAATGAAGTGAGCTGTAGCTCATGAAAGCTTATGCTCAAATAAATGTGTTAGTCTCTAAGGGGCCACAAGTACTCCTTTTCTTATCACAGCAGGTGTCTTTCAAAATTCCTGACTTCTCAGATTACTCTCCCACCTTGAGTACGTATGTAGTTTGTGTAGTGAACAGTGTTTACTTTTTTGAATTAGTTTTTTCCAGCTGCATTAGCTTACATTTTTTCCACTGCATCTCCTTTAGTCATGTTTCTAATCTCTATAACTGCCTTTGTATTATTTCTTTCTTCTGACTGGTAAGTATGCGCACATCCTCTTCATTTAGTATGATCTGCAAATTTCATTAAGGCATTGTTTATTTCCTCTCCCTGTTCAGTAAGGCATTTAATATGACTGTTTCTAACAAACAGACAGAATGCTATTTATTATTACCCTTCACGTACAGTATTCTAGTCAGTTTTCAACCTACATGACTGTGTTCCTGTTCAAACCAATTTGAACTCATTTTCAATTAGATTTCATAAGGTGCTATATAAAATACTTCATTAAATTCCAAGTATTTTATATCCATCCCAATCCCTTACTCTACTTCCGGTATTTCTACTAAAAAAAAAAAGATTGGCAAGACATGTTCCTTATTACACTTTATTCAATGTTATGGTTAATGCATTGGATTGCACCCCAGGATACCTGGGTCCTGCTCCTGGATCTGTGTGACCTTAGACAAGACACCTGAATCTTGCTGTTCCTCAGTTCCCCATCTGTAAAATTGAGGTACTGGTTATTCCCGATCTCACCATGGTATTATGAGATAAATCCATTAACGTTTGTCAGAGGTTCAGGTACTGTGATGATCAGTACCATTGAAAGTCATAAGTAGCAATGCTGACATTACCTTCTAGAGAGAATAAGATCTTGTCTGCCCACAGAAACTGCACCGGTTTAACTAAAAATGGTTTAAAAACTGATTTAGTTAAGCCGCTGTAAACTCCTGTGTTGACTCTGTGATAGTTGGTGCTTGCTGGAATCATCACCTAGTGGCTAGAGGGAGTTGTTCCTTTCTTAATGCAGAGGGGGATTGGTAGGGGAACCCTGCCCCCCACTCCACCAGGCTCCAGTCCAGAGCCCCATGAGGGTTACCAAATGTCTGGCACCCAAGAGCACCTTATGTTTGCCCTCCCTGGGCCACTTCCTACGCCCCATTCTATTATCCAAGTTTTACAGTTTCTAGCAAGGAGGTAAGGACAAAAAAGGGTATTAATTGCACCTTCAGTCTGCCTGGGCTCAGCAGGTAGGCTCCTCTTTTCCCAGAGAGGCTTTTGCCACATCCCTTCTCAGCAGCTCCCAGGACAGTTCTTTCTCCCTGCCTTGTCAGCCTCTTTCTGAGCTGTCTGGCTTCCTTTTAAGCTCCATCTCCATCTGGCACATGCTCTGCAGGTGCAGCTGGGTGGGGTGTCCAGGCTCTGAGTTGCTCTTTAACACCTTCAGTCCTACCATGGAGTTTATACATCCTATCACAGATACCCTTATATCAAATATCAGTTTAAAACTTGTTACATCCATTTAGCTTGTACCTGCAATTTTACCAACGTAAATCAAATTTAAAACAAAACAAGAGTGCTCATACACGGATTTGCACCTGTTTCAGTTTATAAAACACACTGGGTGGGTGATGTAATATCTTTTATTGGACCAACTTCTGTTGGTGAGAGACACAAGCTTTCGAGCTACACAGAGCTCTTTTTCAGGTCTGTAAAAAAAACCTCAAAATCATTCTGTTATGGTTATAGGGGCTAGCTGGACTCCCCTCGTCTACTTTCTGAGACACCCAGCTCAGGTCTTGGGCCTCTTGCTGTTACCTGTCTGAAGGTTGAATCTTGTGATTCTTCCACTCTTAGACCAAGACCGTGGTACCCTATCCCAGGTACCAACCACTTGTCACCCTGCAGAACTGACTGAATTTTGGTCATCCATGTAGCCATGCTTGTCTGTCTCCCTCTGACTGCTTCAAAGAAATCCCCCATCTTCTATGTGAGTTCTGAGCCCAGTTACCATAGTTTCTTTGTTGTTCCTTGATGTGAAGTCTCTTGGTGCATCAAACTAGGTTTTTCTGATCAGAAGGAGCATCCATTAGGGCCTATCTAGGAAAATGTCCCCATCATGCTGCTCCTTTATTTAGACTCATGAAGTTTTAATGAGTTTTCATAACTTGCCTGATGGCTGTCTCCCCACTCTGAGTGAGGCTATTGAATACGCTGAGTATATAGGGAGCTGACAGGACCCCTTTTGGTCTAACCTACAAACGTAAAAGTCAAGCACATAGATCACATTTTGGATACAAATCAAAATATGCAATTACTAGACACTTGTGCTCATTTTTTGCTACTTGAATCTTTAATTAAACCAATGCAACACTGGGTGTAGAGCAGGCCTAAATATCAAATATCATCCTCAGTTTTTCTCTCTTTGAAAAGTGACTAAAAGGAAGATCTTTCTTTAATACTGGAGTGATGAAAACTAGCCTAATGCAACACATTATTATGTGCTGTTAGGTTCTGGATAAAGATCCATCGTTATGTCTATTTTCTTTATGTAACATCAGTGCATCAATGTTGTGAGTGGGTGGGTTTCAATGAAACAAGAACTAGGCCAAAAATTAAACCAAGCCTTTCACATTATCTTTCATGTCCATGGGCTTCTGAACAACCTAGTTCCTAGAGTAGAGTTCCCCTGTCCATCTGCAGTCAGGCTAGAGGAGGATGTGGCTTAGTTATGTGCCTGTCTAGTAGTGCTAGATACACACTAAGGTACTATTAGATAAGTTGGCAGATGCCAGAGGAATTTACTCAGCACACCAGTGAGCATTCCTGGTTGATGTGGCTGCTTCACATACCAGGATTAGTAGATGCTGACTTTTAGGCATCTGAAGGACCAACAAACAACTTTTAATGGCAAGCAATGTTGGGTAGTCAAGGCTCTTCCCATGCCAACAGGTCAGCAATGGGGGGTGAATGACTGCTGGCGGAGTCAACTGCTTCTTCAGAGGATCATACTGGATGTAATTATGTCCAAAGTGGTCTATTTCCTTCTGGAAATAGCACAAGATTTTATATACTAAACAGATAAGTCTGGCTGTGGGCTCAATCCACCTCCCACTGAAGTCAGTGGAAAGATTTCCATTAAATTGCAATGGGAATGAGATTGGGCCCCAAGAATTTAATTGCTATTGAGAGTAGCAAGCAAAGATCTCCAATTCCCTCCATTTTATTAATATACAGCATGTGATTACATTTCTCTCTGTATTCACTATTGATGGAAACCTGGCGTGACTGGCTCAATCCTGCTTTGCTAATTAGACTATAGCAAAAACATGATGTCTGGGAATTAGCTGCACATTACAACCTGACATATGCAACTTGCAATAGGGGGTAATGTAGGTGGATGTGGATGAAGGGATCCATATGGCACACATGCTTTTTAAAAAAAACAAACAAAACAAAACATGCTATTGCTTATGCTAGGTTAAGCAGCCAAATATGTATTTTTTTCCAATTGTATGTTGATATGCACATTTTTCTCATCACTAGAAAGATATCCCCCCCCTCCACCACCATTTGAATTGCAAAGTGTATTTTCAAAATGTGGCAGCGTTTATCTTCAAGCAGTAAGCTACGAGAGTGACTTTATGTAGCTCTTGTTATAAGGAAATCTGCCTACTGGTCAGGTTACAGAGCAATATTACTTGAAATATAGAGATATTAACAGTCTTTTTTTGTTAAAGTAACACAATAGCTTCTTCGGTACATTTTTAAAAAATTGTTGGGATATTACTAATATTATTTATTAAGAGTTGACAATAGCCATGGTGCTGTACAAGATTCAAAATAATAATCTTCCCACTCCAAAGAAGTTTTTGGAAAACCAGAGCTAGATTCTCATCTATTGTAAACTGGCATAGTTCCATTGACGTCAGTGGAGATACACTCATTTACATGAGCTGATGATGTGGCCCAATATCTGTAACAACTGCCATCTGAGGGTTTTTTTTATGATTTGTTTTAAGTGTAAACATTTCTAGGGAAGATAATTCAACCAGTCCTCCCATTTCAATCTTGCCAACAAGTTGGGGAGGGATAATCTCTTTCCTTCAAAGCAATACAGGACATATAAAAAAGTAGAAATAATCAAGAATTACATTTATTTAACCTATTAGTTCGTATCATATGATTTTTATCCAGCAACTCTAGCATTTTCTCACATTGGCTGTAAAGGAGAAGGTGTCATTGTATTTATCTAAGGTACTTATATTCCCCTCAATCTTTTAATACAATTTATCCACACAACACCCTTGTGAGGTAAGAAAGGAATTTTACAGATGGGAAACTGAGGCACAGAGCAGCTAAATGACTTGCCCAAGTTGACACAGGAAGTCTGTGGAGGAGCAGACATTTAAACACAGGTTTCTGAAGTCCTAGGCTACTCCCTTAACCATTAAACCAATCTTGCATCCTTCCAAATGTAGACTTGCTGATATTTTACAAACACAGTTATAATGTCCATATAGAATTCAAGACAAAGGGCAAGGAACACACTAACAGACAAAGGAATATTGTTTAAAACAAGCATGCATTACAGATTTATCAGTCTATTTCCTGACTGGATTATCATAATCAATGCTAGAAAGGCCATATATTAAAGGGAATGTCACTGTATACATCACTGACTGGGTTGTGTCTCCCTTTTTGAAACAGATAATTGTGTACATGGGTCTCTATGCTCCCAGATATTTATGCAAGTAAAAATAGGAACTTCAGGTTGTAGAGAAAGCTTATAAATGCAGACATTGACCCAGGAAACAAATTAATCTTAGATTCTTCTCTCTAGCAGGAAAGATGATTCTGGCTTTAGTCATTTAGTCTATGTGGTTAAATTAAGATTAATTTGCCAGAGAAAACAGTCAAGTTATATTATAACATTAATATTAAGGCTGGTTGAAAACTTTCCACTGGGGAAAAAAAGACATACCTGTTCATCAGAAAATTGGGTTTGCTATTCAATTAAATGTTTCATGAAAATAGACTGCTTCCCAGGGAAAATTTCAACTTCTCATCAAAACACAAAACCCCAAAAATATTTTGGTTTTGTGGTTTTCAACAAAAAAAAGCTTGAGAACCCCACGCACAGACACCCCATTTCCTCCACAGACTCTAGTTAACATCAATATATATTCTAATATCCAGATAAGTAATTTTCTTCAACTTATCTCGTAATTATCTATGTACTCCTGTGTGTCCAGCAGAGAAGATTTATCCCAGTATATCTCGACACACAGCTGAAATTACATATAAGTGCCCAGCTATTCCATGGCAAGGTATGATCTTGTTTGATTTCCCAATCACAAGTGGGCTTGGTCAGACTTGACTGCCAGGAAAGTAACAAAGGATCTGCAGAAAGTGGTTTTGGTGCCTCAGGCAGTAGCAGATTGGGCTATTGAGCAATCATTCTTTGCTCCCCATAGCCATTCATTCTCCCACATGGAGCTAGAGGGACAAGACTTGGAGACTGGAGCTGGTGGGATTCTCTTTAGGACTCAAGCATAGCACTCTCAGAGTTTCTTCTCCCCCAGTCTCTGTCACAGGGTTTTTCTACTTCTGCCCAAGAGCTAATAGGAGCTGGAGATTCTTACACCATTGTGATGGTTCTCAGGGTACCCATGACTGAGAGTCCCCTTGTTACCCCCAGAATATTAGGGTTTGAAGAGACCTCAGGAGTCATCTAGTCCAATCCCCTGCTCAAAGCAGGACCAACACCCACTAAATTATCATTGCTGGTGCTTAACTGGGTGTCAGTCTCCTGACATTACCAGCCTCTTAGCTACCCAAACAATCTCCTCTGGGCTATGCCAGCCTTACTTTGCCCAATAATAGGTATATCCCAGTCCCTGAGCCCCTTCGAAAGAGTTCCCCTGTAGCATCCAACCCCCTTTCCATGACACTCACAGAAATACCTCGTCTGCTGTCCCCAAGGGAACAGTGTACACACCAGCTTGCATAATTCAACTCAGGATCATCACCTTGTATAATACCACAACACTGAGATATATGTATAGTGACAACAGTAAGCTTGTTATTAAAGGTTCAAGAGTCAAGAGACAGTGAGAAAGGATAATGGAAACAAAAGGGTTACATATAAAACAAAATCATAACCCTATTTGTAGAGACTAAATTTAACTCAAGAGGATAACCATCTGTCTGAAGAAGTTAGTCTCACCCAAATGTCCTTTGCAGAGTTTCCAACCAGGGCAGGTTGTGATCCTGTTTTTGTGAATGTAATCGCACTGCCTGAATACCTCCTGGGTGCAGGATAAAGGGATGTCTTCCCGGACTTCTCCTTATATTCCCCAAAGTTCATTGTCTGTACCTCAGCATCAGACAGGATGACCCTGTAGCTTATTCTCTGGTGTGCTGCCTCCCTGTTGATTTCACATCTCCCCACTGACATCCTAGGTCAATGACTCTCCATTGTATTAACTTACAATGGTTAGTTTATATGCCAAACAGATGAATAAACATCCTTTGTCTGACAGAAAACTGGCTTATCAACTCTGCCTTGATACAGACTTTAGGACCATATTTTCAGTATAGTCACATAATGCCTTACATAGTATCCGTATGCACATTTTACAATGATATTAATAACCAGTGTGACCCCAGCTTTCATTTAAGACCTCACATGATATTCTTTGATGAATCAGAATCAGGATCTGGATATTCTTGTAACCTCCTTGCCAGTTAGCATTGAGGGGTTCTTAGGGTCACAACCATTCTTTCCGAAAAGATACTAAGAGGAGAAGCCATAGTTCTTTATACCCTGCTACCCCCAAATTGGAGGTCAAGCTGGAGAGAGCATTGCCAAAGATGTTTCCAATCTTTCCCTCCCCTCCACCATGTTGGAAGCATAGGCAGGATTTCTGCCTGGCAGCTGAAATGCCACCACCAGCTGTTTAGCAGAGCAAATAGACTGCGGTTTATTAGAGCCACAGGTTTCTCACAAAGAAGCCTAATTTTGGTACATTTGTCAACACAAACATCTTGAAATCACTAAACTATCCTTTTGTCTAGCCTATCAGGCAACTTCTCCTGCTGCCCTTTAAGTATCTGCTTTTCCAAGTGCTACACTCTAAATATGCCGATGACCTAGAAAGGATTATTTAATGGACAGAGTACTAGGCTGGGATTTAGGAGACGTGGGTATAATTCCCAGATCAGCCACAGGCTTTTTGTGTGACTGTGGGTAAGTTGCTTAGGAAACTGAGGTACAGTGAAGACTCTGTTTAAATTAGCAGTAGAACCTTATAGGGGTGTTATGAGAATAAAAGTCCATTTGTGATTGTGAAGTTGTAGACAATATTAGGGTCATGTAAGTACCGTATCTAGGTAGGGGGAAATGAAGATTCCTGAAGAGAAAAAGAATCTTAGAAACTAGTTTGAAAAATGATTTTTCTCAGTCAAGATCTGAACAGTAAAATAGTATTTTTCTAACCAAATAAAAATGTGCCATGCCATAGACATTGTGGAGAGCTGTTGCAATAAGACTGAACAAGTGAACTCAGGAGTCTGTACCACCATTAATACAAGCAGGTGACTGTATTTTCTGCGTAGTGCAAGACTCTTATCTTCCTCATGCAACAAAGCCACAACTTTATTTTATATTACACTTCCAAGGCATTGTAAAGAATGGTAACAACCTACTCCAAAATTGCAAGGAATTTAGTAAAATAGTATGTGTATTTTTATCACTGATCTTTTAAAGGAGTGTCTGAGCAGGATGCAACCACTGTAGAGTTCCAGGTTCACACAAATTGACCTAGAGCATTCATTCAAACATTCTGTTAAAAGCTACCAGTTAGAAAAACGGAAGCAGAGAAAAAACTTATCTGTACTGCTGTGCGAAAATAAGAGGAAAGCAGATACAGATGAATATATATCCCTCTTATAGATCTTTACTTTCTGGAAACATTAACATCTTAGAATATTGGGCCAGAAAACACAGTTAGTGTAAATCAGTGGAACTCCATGGACTTCAGTGAAGCTTTGCTGATTCACAGCCACTGATTTAGCTGGCTCAAAAGATAAAGAGAAAAAAAAAGCATATGTTTCTTCAGTTCTCCCTTCAATATCTCACAAAACACTTTGTCTCTGAAGAAGTTACTATCAGTTAGTTAGTGAGGGATGGAAGGATTTTTTTCAAAAAAGATCTTACAGGGGCTATGATGATCAGTACAGGGTCTTTCAGAACTCTGCTGGGAACTCCAAAAATTAATTACACCACATCCCAGTGGCCCATAAGATGAGATTTCAAGAAGCTGAACAGCCTGAGGTTTGGGGAGTGATTCCCAGCCAGGATTTAGAGGCAGATTAGAGGGGCAGTCCCACTTGGAAACTAATTAAAATGCAATTTAGGCAGCATAGAGGAGCCTCCAACAAAACTACTAACAATGAGGCTGAACTGTGGCCAGTGCAATCTATAGACTAGCTCTCCAATAGAGGAATGGACAAGGGGTACTCCATACAGTAGGCCTGAGAGGCCCTATGGGGCATGATTACTATTCCATTGGACTGCTCCCAGAGTCAGAGTTAAAATAAGATGCATAATTTTTCTTAATTGTCCAAGTCACTGTATTTTCACCTGTTACTTTCTGCCAGACCTAGCACCGACTCCTCTTTTACTTACTAGAAGCACTTGAGTGTTTAAGGGGAACCCACCAAGGGCTGGAGTCTGTATAGCCAAGTGATTATAGCATTTACAGCATTTGCCTCTGAGCTTGTGATATGCAGAGCCCGCATCTGAAGGGATGTGATTACCACAGCACTCATAGTAATGCTCTGCAGAGAGAGGTGGACACAGTGTTCATAATTTTCTCCATGTTTGACCAGCTTTGCGTCTTACAGTTGAGGATGAAAATGCTTTGTGGGTACCCAAATGCGTGTTAAGTTCTCATGCAGTTCTTATTTTGTTCCCAGCAGGAAAATATAATTGGAATGAAAGCCAATAAAGCCAAAAGAGTGATGCACTGTTTCATTCTTCTGCAGATGTGGCCAATAGTGTTTGTGGGCCTAACTCTCCACTAGCTTTCCCTTTGTGGAGTCATTTGTTCCTGTGCTGTGCTGGTGCTCCCTTATGCCCACTACCTAGAGCCTAGGATGTGGGAGACCTAAGCTTAAATCCCCAGTCACCTTGATTCAGAGCAGGGGCTTGAACCCACACTTCAGGTGAGTGCTCTAACCCCTGAGCAATTGGGTATAAATGGGCACCTCCTTCATTTTTTGTGAGAAAGGTGCCTCAGCCCTAACTGCAAGCGAGGGTTCACAGCTGTGACTGCTGAGTGGCTGGAGTCTTCTCCCAGAGCTAGGCACCTTTGAGGAGTAGGGCTTAGTCCACACCCCTCTCCTCAGCATTTTCTACTGGCTGGCACAGGTAGCTCCATGCTCACTGGGCTGGGTTTTCTGAATCCCATTCTCATGCACCTAACTCTCCCCAGGCAGCATTTAGGGAGCCTGGGTACTTAACTCAGGGCTCTGGATTGCACTAGGCAGCTGGGCACCTAAGTGTTAGATGTTACAATGCTGAGACTAAATCCCCTTTATGGATCTAGCTAAAAGTCACTTGCCCAAGGTCACACAGAAGTTGGTGGCAGATCAGAGGCCCGAACCCAGGTCTCATTAGTTGTACTAGACCAGGGCCCTATCCACTGTATCATTCTTCATCTAGGTACAGAACTGCTGCTGCTCACTTTTTTGCCTCAAATTGTGAGAGCGTGCATGTTCCTCCTCACTTGCAGCAAATCAGTCTTCTTGAATTATCACCTGATTTGCTGAGGTAGTGACTTCTCATCTTAGAAAGACTTGCCTCCACCTCCCTGAACCATACCAGATGAGAGAGACTCCCACTCATACCTGGTCCAAAGCTGCCACTTGCTAATTATCACATTAACTTTCACATAAGTCAACTCATTAAATACACACTGCATTTTAAAAAGCAAATATAACAATACAAGGGTCTGTCCTGGGTTTAGAAATAAACAGCATTGTGTCAAGATTAGAAGTGGAGCAGGAACAAAACCAAGACCACAATTCTTCCCCTAAATTTCAGGCTCTAGCTCAGGGGCGGGCAAACTTTTTGGCCCGAGGGCCACATCGGGTTTCCAAAATAAGTATGGAAGGCCGGTTAGGGGAGGCTGTATCTCCCCAAACAGCCAGGCATGGCCCGGCCCCTGCCTCCTATCCGACCCCCCTGCTTCTTGCCCTCTGACAGCTCCCCCGGGACTCCTGCCCCATCCATCACCCCTGCTCTCTGTCCCCTGACCACCCCCAGACCCCCCACCTCTGACTGCCCCCTGCCACCCCATCCAACCCCCCCACTCATTCCTGACTGCCCCCCTAGGACCCCTGCCCCATCCAACCCCCCTGTTCCCCGCCCTCTGACCACCCCAACCCCTATCCACACTCCTGACCCCTGACCACTACCCCGAACTCCCCTGCCCTCTATCCAACCCCCCCTGCCCCCCTTACCGTGCTGCCTGGAGCACCGGTGGCTGGTGGCACTACAGCCGTGCCGTCCAGAGCACCGGGTCAGGCTGGGGATCTGCAACTGCGCTGCCCAGCAGCCCAGAGCATTGTGCCAGCGGCGGGGCGCACTGAGGGTGTAGGGGACGGTGAACAGCCTCCCAGGCCAGGAGCTCAGGGGCCAAGCAGGAGGGTCCCGCGGGCCAGATGTGGCCCATGGGCCGTAGTTTGCTCACCTCCGCTCTAGCTCAGCTCTCTGCTGCTGCTACAGGCTCAAAAACCTAAGGTTTCAAGTTGCTGCTGTTCAATGAAGGGAATTGTTTCTACCTACTCCTTGGTGCCTGCAGTGGTGTCCATGACAGACCACTGGGGAAAATCATAAGGGACTTCAGACTTGAACATGCGTACACACACCCCACCCCCCCAAAGAGAGATTACAGATCTCCATTTGCCTCTGATCAGGACCCAACAGTGGCATCAGGAAGGTAACACAATATCTGTAAGAGTTCCTGTATGAAAAGAAGCTGGCTTACAGTCATTCCCAGTAAAATGGAGATACCTTAAGCAGAGAAGGATAAGTGAAATTCATCATGGACCTAGGATGGTATGTCACCAGGAGCTCAGGCGTGCAAACTGGGGACAGATTGCTACTGGACACAGGCCTCTCAGCATGTACAAGGAGAGACTGTTCCTCAGGGTGCCATATGATGCTCAGGGAAGGTGTGAAAGCAGCAGGCCAGTGGTTTGGGGAGACAACTCCTTATAGTGATATGGACAGATGGAGAGGGCAATAAATACACCTCTAAGTGCTGAGGCTGGGGCTGTATCTGGGTATGCAATGTGGGGAAGGCTCCTTTGCCCTCTCAGTCTGTGCAAGGGCCAGGAACAGCCTGGACCTTAATGTAATATACAAAGCCATTTAAAGAGATAATAAAACCCCTTCTGGAAAATGGGGCTCTGATGGCTAGACTGTTTTATCAAGAACATTGATAACTGCATGCTATGGGCTCATTTTACTTAACTTGTTAAACTGACAATGAAAACGTCTGATTTATTATTCGTCACCAACTTGTGGATGTTGGTACAGGATTTTAACATTCTCGGCTACTATTCAGCATCAGCCAAGCTCATTTCTTATTCCAGTTGCAAGTCATATATACATTTGTCCTAGAGAAATTTCCATAGACCCCTGGCATTACATTTTAGCAGCATGGGAAACACACAGGAGAATGTGATGCAGAGAAAGCACATGAAAGAGAGCCTTTCCTCACTTTGAATCCAAATTAAAATAATTATTTTCTCCAATACAAATTTTGTAACAAAGTACCTTACTAAAGGAAGTCCCCCATATTTAAATATCTGTACTGTGCTTTGGAAATGCAACAATGGCTTCTATTCAGGCTGGTGCATGCCTTTCAGAGCTGGAGATCTGTGGGTTTAATTCCCATGGAGGATCTGTGGTGTCTTCATGTAACATTGCCCTGGTTTCTAATAAAAAAATTCACACCATTAGGTACAAAAGCACCAGAAGCACTCAGTTCCATCTTCTTATAGCATGTCTGTTGTCTTGGTGTCTGAGTAATAAACCGATCCTAAATAGACCAGTGGAATGCCCTGGGGGAGCAGACAGAGGTCAAAACCTGCTTCGTCTGCTTAGGGGACTTGGGTGAAGGAATCAACTGAATTTTACCAGCTTATCTTATAAAAAATGTTGTATATCTTTGGACCATGACATTTCACGTAAACAAAAATTCTGACTCCTCAAATTATGCAAAAAAAATGGTGACTGTTTTAGGATGAGATTACTGGATGATTTAGCACCATAGAAAGAGATTTATAGTTATGGAACTGAGTTTATATTGCATTTGCTCACTCAAAAGAAAGAGAGTTAAAATACCTACCTCTTATATATCAGTTTCCAGCAGTACATTTCAATGCACTTTGCAAAGGCTATCAGCATCATTATGCTCATTTTAAAGATGGGGAAACTGAAGTACAGAGGCAAAGTGACTTACCCAAGGTCACCAGCAAGCCACTGGCAGAGCTGGGAATGGAGTCCAGATCTCCTAAATCTCATTCCTGTGCTCTATCGTCTAAGCCAGTGGTTCTCAAAGCCGGTCTGCCGCTTGTTCAGGGAAAGCCCAGTTTGTTTACCTGCCACGTCCGCAGGTTCGGCCAATCGCGGCTCCCACTGGCCGCGGTTCGCCGCTCCAGGCCAATGAGGGCTGCGGGAAGCGGCGCGGGCCGAGGGACGTGCTGGCTGCCCTTCCTGCAGCCCCCATTGGCCTGGCTAGTCCCCAGCCCCTCTCTTGCTGTTCCCCCTCCCCCACAGCCTCAGCCCGCTGCGCCACCGGCGCAATGCTCGGGGTGGCTGGGCAGCGCAGTTGCAGATCCCCGGTCTGACCCAGTGCTCTGGGCGGCGCGGCTGTAGCACCACGAGCCACCGGTGCTCCAGGCAGCGCGGTAAGGGGGCAGGGGTTGGATAGAGGACATGGGAGTTCGGGGTAGTGGTCGGGGGTGTGGATAGGGGTCAGGGCAGGGGGGTTGGATGGGGCAGTCAGGCATGAGAGGGGGGTTGGATAGGGTGGCAGGGGGCAGTCAGGGGTGGGGGGTCTGGGGGTGGTCAGGGAACAGGGGGTGGTGGATAGGGCAGGAGTCCTGGGGGCCATCAGAGGACAGGGGGGTTGAATGGGGCAGGAGTCCCAGGGGAGCCGTCAGAGGGCAAGAAGTGGGGGGGGGGGTCGGATAGGAGGCGGGGGCCGGGTCACGCTTGGCTGTTTGGGGAGATACAGCCTCCCCTAACCGGCCCTCCACACAATTTTGGAAACCTGATGTGGCCCTCAGGCCAAAAAGTTTGCCCGCCCCTGCTCCAGAGTATAGTAGGATATGCTGGACTTGGAAGATGGAATAATTATTTTTTCCTTTTATCTTTAGTAGCTACCTTGCTGACAGCCTTTTTTCCTCCTCAGAGCCCTTCACCACCCCATAATGTGCAATGCGCTGATTGGTGTTATGGGCAGAGGAAGAGACTAGAAGCAGCTCTAAAAGGTCATTCCTGAATCATCTCAGTGATGTACTTTGCTAAATTCTCAGTGGTGATGACTGGCTGGCTCTAAACAGTGCTTTTGGTTCTCTGTTTCAAGTCATTCTGCATTTACAGAGCTTATTTCAAACAACTGAATTATTCAGAAAAAGCTGATGGCAAGAAATCCCTTCAGGGGGAGCAACAAGTCACGATATTATTTGTTTCAGATCTGCCAGTAATGAATAGGATGGGGGAACAGGATTACTTTTCACTAATGATGAAAGAATCAAGTCATTTGCCCTTGCCATACTTCTCATTCACATTTATGATGGCCTAAAGTCAGTGGACAGCCTCTACGTAAAAGAATAAATGGACACAAATCAGACGTCAAGAATTATAACATTCAAAAACCAGTCGGAGAACACTTCAATCTCTCTGGTCACTAGATTACAGACCTAAAAGTTGCAATATTACAACAAAAAAACTTCAAAAGCAGACTCTAATGAGAGACTGCTGAATTGGAATTAATTTGCAAACTGGAGACCATTAAATTAGGCTTGAATAAAAACTGGGAGTCGATGTGTCATTACACAAAGTAAAACTATTTCCCCATGTTTATTTTTCCCCCCTACTGTTCCTCAGATGTTCTTGTCAACTACTGGAAATGGCCCATCTTGATCATCACTACAAAAGGTTTTTTTTTCTTTCCTGCTAGTAATAGCTCACCTTAACTGATCACTCTCGTTATAGTGTGTATGGTAACACCCATTGTTTCATGTTCTCTGTGTATATAGAATCGTCCTACTGTATTTTTTTCACTGCATGCATCCGATGAAGTGGGCTGTAGCCCACAAAAGCTTATGCTCAAATAAATTTGTTAGTCTCTAAGGTGCCATAAGTACTCCTGTTTTGTTTAAAGTCACTGGAGTTATTCTGCATTTTCACTGAAGTACCATACGGCTAGGATATCCACAGAACAAGTTCTTAACATTTCTTATATATGATTACAGTATTCTAATTCCCTCATTGTTCTGCAACATGCATGTTTCATACCATTCTGAGCAGGAGCAATTTGTCGAACCTTCTACCAGCCAACACTTGTATGTCACAGAGCCACTGCTCCCCACTTCTTTAGTATAGCTGGGCCAGGAGGCAATCTGTTCTCCTCTGATCACATTAGTGGAGACAACCAGCAAGTACATAGTTTCTGCTTGATCTCCATATCACCCCTTATATGGCTCATACAGGATCACAACTTCAATACAGAAGTAGTGTTCTTGGGGAAGAAAGGCCTTCTGAAAACAAGTGTAGCTTTGAAACAATTGTGCATTAAATATGAAAAAACCTCACAGACAAGCCTTGATTTGACTCTGATCTTCCTTTCAAAGCACTCAGATACAAAGAGCAAAGGTGATTTGGACTCATTTTAATGAAACTAATGCAAAAAGTAGCCAAAAAATACTAAAAAGACTAGGAGAAACGTTCAGATAACATTATAATACCTGGGAATGAGATAGGCTGAGAAAGCGATGCAAGATGCTGCAGGAAGTTTTTGAAAGGCGCTAGGTTGTAATGAAGCTGCAAAAATTTTCATGACAATTTTTGTCATCTGTTAAAATGTGTGTTTTATTTCATATTATAAATACTCCAACTCATTACAAGATGTCATTTTTATTTGTAACTTTAAAAATTCACAGTGTAAATTACTGTGGATGAAATACATTCAGAAATATGTACCCTAAAAATTAATATATCTTTTTATGTATCAGAAAGTTTTTAAAAGTTTATTTTAATTACGGTTTATTTCCAATATAAAGGAAATAAATTTGAATTTTAACCACTTAGAAATGAGAGTTAGAAGTAGTTTTAGGTACTTCACCTACCCCTCAATATACCTGACAATTTGTGGTTTTACAATTGTGATTTTCTACAATGAATTTGTCCTTTTGATACACGGAAGAGTCCCACACAAATTAAAAGGCAAAAACTGACTATTCAGGGAAGCAATTAAACAAATTATATGGAGGTGCTGTCAAATGCTCAAATTTAACTCAAATATATATTTTTTCCTCTACTCTTTCAGTTATACTCTTAAGTCTTCCTTGCAGGAACACTAGGTACAACATTTTCAGAAGCGTTTAATGTGACTGGGGGCTGGTACACGGATTTCCCAGTCCACAAAATAAGTCCGGCATCCACCAGTCATTTGCTGTCCCTTTTCCCCAGGGCCAATATTATGAAAACTTATACAGAGTCCAAACAGAACAAAACCAGCAGTAGCAAAACAAAGAGAGCAACAACCAACAGTCTCCACATACAGACCTATGGTCAGGTCTCCAACTCACACCCAGTGAGCTAAGCATCTTAGATTCTTCAGGCGTATTAGAGGGTGAAACAATAAAGAAGTTGCATTGCCTTGCTCTGCAGCAGTCCAGGGAAATGGGGTCCTGGGTGTAGAGGCAAAGAAAACACAGCTTGTTTGAAGTGAATTCCTAGGCAGGACAGCTACAGTTCTACTCAGTAGAGAGGCCGCGCTAGCTGACTGTGCAATCCACAGCATACAACTCAACATGCAGTCCATGGGGGGACCAAACAAATCAGTGATGACACAGCAGCCAGCAAAGTTCATGAATGGAATGGATTCCTGTCTAGTCTCTGTAGTCCTTTATTCTTGGATTAGGAATAGATTCTGCAGCATCTGAGTAATACACATTTATGGACCCCACCATTATCAAAACAGGAAAAATCATGGGATATGTTATCATTATAGCCATCATTGTACAGAATGAAAATGTTCTTGAGCAAGTCTTGGAGTTAATCATTTTGGACCAAATCCTGAAGCCTAAGTATTCAAGCTGTGTACAAGGTATTTCCTGCTGGGTTTGTAAAGCATGAGAAGGAAATCCTCCCACCAAGGCTACGGAGTCAGAGCAGAGTCATGCTGCACATCCTGATATCTGCTGGGAGAGCAATACAGTGGTGCAGAGACAATCCAGGAAGTTTTTGGAAACTGTAGGGGACAATTTCCTCGTGCAAGTGCTGGAGGAACCAACTAGGGGCGGAGCTCTTCTTGACCTGCTGCTCACAAACTGGGAAGAATTAGTAGGGGAAGCAAAAGTGGATGGGAACCTGGGAGGCAGTGACCATGAGATGGTCGAGTTCAGGATCCTGACACAAGGAAGAAAGGAAAGCAGCAGAATACGGACCCCGGACTTCAGAAAAGCAGACTTTGACTCCCTCAGGGAACTGATGGGCAGGATCCCCTGGGAGAATAACATGGGGGGAAAGGAGTCCAGGAGAGCTGGCTGTATTTTAAAGAATCCTTATTGAGGTTACAGGGACAAACCATCCCGATGTGTAGAAAGAATAGTAAATATGGGAGGCGACCAGCTTGGCTTAACAGTGAAATCCTTGCTGATCTTAAACACAAAAAACAGGCTTACAAGAAGTGGAAGATTGGACAAATGACCAGGGATAAGTACATAAATATTGCTCGGGCATGTAGGAATGGAATCAGGAAGGCTAAATCACACCTGGAGTTGCAGCTAGCGAGGGATGTTAAGAGTAACAAGAAGGGTTTCTTCAGGTATGTTGGCAATAAGAAGAAAGCCAAGGAAAGTGTGGGCCCCTTACTAAATGAGGGAGGCAACCTAGTGACAGAGGATGTGGAAAAAGCTAATGTACTCAATGCTTTTTTTGCCTCTGTCTTCACGAACAAGGTCAGCTCCCAGACTACTGCACTGGGCAGCACAGCATGGGGAGGAGGTGGCCAGCCCTCTGTGAGGGAAGAAGTGGTTCGGGACAATTTAGAAAAACTGGACGTACACAAGTCCATGGGGCCGGATGCGTTGCATCCGAGAGTGCTAAAGGAATTGGCGGATGTGATTGCAGAGCCATTGGCCATTATCTTTGAAAACTCATGGCGATCGGGGGAAGTCCCAGAAGATTGGATAAAGGCTAATGTAGTGCCCATCTTTAAAAAAGGGAAGAAGGATGATCCTGGGAACTACAGGCCGGCCAGCCTCACCTCAGTCCCCGGAAAAATCATGGAGCATGTCCTCAAGGAATCAATTCTGAAGCACTTAGACGAGAGGAAAGTGATCAGGAACAGTCAGCATGGATTCACCAAGGGAAAGTCATGCCTGACTAATCTAATTGCCTTCTATGATGAGATAACTGGTTCTGTGGATGAAGGGAAAGCAGTGGACGTGTTATTCCTGGACTTTAGCAAAGCTTTTGACACTGTCTCCCACAGTATTCTTGTCAGCAAGTTAAAGAAGTATGGGCTGGATGGATGCACTACAAGGTGGGTAGAAAGTTGGCTAGATTGTCGGGCTCAACAGGTAGTGATCAATGGCTCCATGTCTAGTTGGCAGCCGGTATCTAGCGGAGCGCCCCAAGGGTCGGTCCTGGGGCCGGTTTTGTTCAATATCTTCATTAATGATCTGGAGGATGGTGTGGATTGCACCCTCAGCAAGTTTGCGGATGACACTAAACTGGGAGGAGTGGTAGATACGCTGGAGGGTAGGGATAGGATACAGAGGGACCTAGACAAATTGGAGGATTGGGCCAAAAGAAATCTGATGAGGTTCAACAAGGACAAGTGCAGAGTCCTGCACTTAGGACGGAAGAATCCAATGCACCGCTACAGACTAGGGACCGAATGGCTAGGCAGCAGTTCTGCAGAGAAGGACCTAGGGGTGACAGCGGACGAGAAGCTGGATATGAGTCGACAGTGTGCCCTTGTTGCCAAGAAGGCCAATGGCATTTTGGGGTGTATACGTAGGGGCATTGCCAGCAGATCGAGGGATGTGATCGTTCCCCTCTATTCGACATTGATGAGGCCTCATCTGGAGTACTGTGTCCAGTTTTGGGCCCCACACTACAAGAAGGATGTGGAAAAATTGGAAAGAGTCCAGCGGAGGGCAACAAAAATGATTAGGGGACTGGAACACATGACTTATGAGGAGAGGCTGAGGGAACTGGGATTGTTTAGTCTACGGAAGAGAAGAATGAGGGGGGATTTGATAGCTGCTTTCAACTACCTGAAAGGTGGATCCAAAGAGGATGGATCTAGACTATTCTCAGTGATAGCAGATGACAGGACAAGGAGTAATGGTCTCAAGTTGCAGTGGGGGAGGTTTAGGTTGGATATTAGGAAAAAAATTTTCACTAGGAGGGTGGTGAAACACTGGAATGCGTTACCTAGGGAGGTGGTGGAATCCCCTTCCTTAGAAGTTTTTAAGGTCAGGCTTGACAAAGCCCTGGCTGGGATGATTTAGTTGAGATTGGTCCTGCTCTGGGCAGGGGGTTGGACTAGATGGCCTCCAGAGGTCCCTTCCAACTCTGTTATTCTATGATTCTATGATATCCACAGTTGCTCTTCACCCCACAAAGAGATGAGTGTGACCAATGGAGTCTCACAGTTGTCAGTCCATCAGCCACAGCCTTGTCCTCCTCAAACACAGCACACTGGACAACAGGAATACCTGCAGAGCATGGCTGTGTTACATACAGTAAGCACACCCTCTGTAAGCTTCCCACATTGTCTCAGTGCCAGAGCTCATATTGGAGGGCTAACAAAGACTAAAACTGCTTCCCTACCCCCACCCAACATACTGATTGTTGGGACGTTATAAATATCAAGCCTACCCTCAGTTATCATTTCAAGAAAATAAAAACTTCTGCCTGTAGTGGTCAGAATCTTGACTGACCAATCAAGCTGTATTTGTGTTCTGAACTCTAATGAGTTTATTATATCTAAAAGCATCTCACATATGCTGGGAATAGGTGAATTAGGGGAGAATGTTCATTCAGATGTACCAAAGGAGGGGGAGGGTTGGAGGACCTTTGAAAATTTCCAAGGTGTCAAAGGTAACTGTCATGGATTCCTTAATTGGTTTGAGTGCAAGATTTGGGAATTCAATTTCAAAGACCCCTACACAATTCAAAGACTTCTTTGAAATGGACACACCATATAGGAAATGGACCACTGAAGTTTAAAGAGGAAGCTACAAAGGGTTAGAGAATTTAAGAACAGTTTAATTTGGAAATGCTATGTAGTTGTGTGCTGCAGGTTGTACTAAAATCTGGAGGTAATCTATATTGTCATAATGAACACCTTTGGCTCAGCAGTCTCAGAGAACAGCTATCAGAATCTCCAACTGTGCAGGCAGTGAGACATACCTGGGTCATGTCTTTCAGTATCCCACAGAGAGGATGAGACCTTGAATCATAAAATGCATCGTGCTGTTAAAAGAGAAAGTTACGGGGGTGGAAGGCTTCGTTTAACTAATAAGCTGTAATTAAGAGCTCTGACCTGGCTCACTGTGCTTTCCACAGTGTTAATCTAGCTAAGTCTCATTCTGATATAGCATTTTGTGATTTTTCCTTCATTGTCACTCCCATGCTAACATAAGTAAATCAATGCTTACTTATCTGGAAGTATTGATAGGAACCATTTGAGGACAAGATTTGTAGGATGCTCCTGAAGAGGAAAAAAAAAACCAACCCATCATCTGACCTCCATGGAGGTTAAGTCAACATAGGATTTTGAGCATTCACACAGGCAAAGGTGAGGTACCCGTAGGGCACTTTCCTAAAAGATACTAGTGGGAAGCTGGCAGACTAGCACAAGCAGGGGGAGAACCATATGACTAACAAGTGCAGGCCCCAGCTTGAAAATATGAACTAACTGGTAGGATCGAGAGGTTTGGCATGGTAATTTCAGGATGAACAGGGTATCACTTTACCTTTTGCATTTTCTCCTAAAGACTTTAGTAATGATGTTTGGAACCAATGAAACCCATGTGCACCTAGGGGAAGTAGATTGCTCTTTGAGCTGTAACCAGTAGTCCTGGGACCACCCGTCACCTCCTCCCAGCTGATGGCAATCTGTCGGTAGTTGTGTTGGTTTCTCTGCTGAGTAGTAGTCTCTGACCACAAAGAGAGAAGTATCTCAGTGTATGAAAGACAGTGTTGTCTAGTAGAATAATTATGGCACAAATATCTCCTGCATTCTAATCCCAGCTCTGACAACAACTCCCTCTGTGACCATGGCCAACTCACCTATGATTTTCCCCCAGCTAGAATATGGAGTTAATTATCCTATAGGCGTAATGTGATGAATAATTTGTAAAGCATTATACTGGGTAGTATAAATATATTAATGTTTGTGGGGCAGACACACTAGTGATGGAGGCCAAGATCAGTAACCAAAGAGACAGGAATGCCTCGGAGGAAGCATTACATATTATTCTAGAGAGAGAAGGTGTGACCGGAGTCCCAGTGGGGGCCAGCTGTGGTCACTCAATTAGGCTGAACTGCAAAGAATGGGGCAGACAAACCCCAAAAAGCTGGTGGATATTCCAATACTTAGATTTACCAAGACAGCATAAAACAGCTTCTTTATTACCTTACAGGTTACTCAAAAGTCCAAACAACACAGTTTCCTTAAAGTGAACAGCCTCAGGCCTCCATCCAGGTACTTCAGTCAAATATGACGATTTCTGAAAAATCTTACTTCATCATATAAAAGAAAAGGTTCTACCAATCCCAAAGGATCAGACACATTACCTCCCAGGTTAATGAATGTTTCAGATCTTACCCAAAATACATGCTACAATTCTTATTAACTAAACTAAAATGTATTAAAAAACAAAAGGGAGAGTATGGTTAAAGGATAAATATACGTACAGACATGAGTTCAATTCTTAAGATTCAGATTCATAGCGGAGATGGTGAGTTTGTAGTTGCAAAGAGTTCTTTCAGAAATGATGATCCAGTTAGAACTCGGATCTCAGTCCTTGTCGCCTAAGCTTCCCCTGTATGAAGCCTCAAGCAGATGTGAGATGAACAGGATCAGGACCCAAGGATCTTTTATACAATTTCATGTCCTCTTTGACAAGCTGGAGTTCCTCAGGGAACAAAAGGTAATTAGGATGACTTTGAAGGAGGTCCGTCACCGGTACTTAGCTATACGAATTAACATGAGGCAATTGGCTTGTCCTCCACCATTCACAGATGATTTGCTATACACTTCAAAGAGAGATGAATACAGAGATATCCCATGTTTACAATTCATTTAAAAGCTAGGATGTTCTTTTGATCTCTGAATTATCAGAATACAGCATAGACAGGGACTGTTGATTACATTGTTGACCATTATCCATATACAAAAACATGCAAAAACACAAACATTATCTCCCCACTTGTCTTCAAGGGTTGAATTTGAACCATTTATTTTGCAGGATGTTTAACCCTTTCTAGCCATGCATCACAAAAGAGTAGGTGGACTTTGCTCCCATTTGAATTTCCTTGTCTGTACCGGGGGGGGGCGAGATATGAATTCAGAGAGCAAGGCAGCAGGGAACAAAAAAGTTGTGCAAATGGGAAGATAGGGAACAGCAAGGATGACAGAGGATGGAGTAATATGGACCCAATCCTATCATATGCTGATCAACTCCAATTTGCAATGAAGTCAACAGCAGTCGAGGGTGCATCACACAATACAGAATCAGGCCCTATGAAAGAGAAAGAATAGAGAAAATGAATTTATTTTTTCTTTGAAAAGCAGTGAGAAAGAAGGTGGTAAAGTCACAGAACAATTCACAAAAAGGTAAAAAGGAAATGGAGTTTGGGATTTAGGAAGCAAGAGACACAGAACTATCAGGTTCATGAATTTGACTGGTGCTCTTTTATTTTAATTGTACTTCAAAGAGATGCCCCGCCTCTCTAACTATGGGGAGAAAGAGTGGCATGGTGATTTGGAAAACTTATGTTATTTGAATATTCCTAGTTATTCTGGATTCCATAGCATAATTGGAGGAAAAGTCAGAAAATGAAATTTAGAAGCAAAGACAATTTATAAATCACCCTCAAAAACCAAAGCAAGACTCCTGGTTTTATATCTGTTACCACTGGCTATTTATGTTAGAGTAATATTGCTGACTAATCTGGATTTTATAGTTAAATATTGGAGAAGACATTAACCTAAAATTCACCAGAATGTAGGCAAAAACCTCTAGTATTTAATGGCTATTCGATAGGCAATCTGAAATTAATCAGCAGTCAATTCACTTCCAAAGACTGAATCCATCGCCATAGCTGGGAACAGCACCATGGATGGTAGCCGAAGTAGAGAGGTCAAGGCAATAAGAATAGCAAACAAATTTCCCTCTTATCACTAGAAGTGATTTTTGCAGGGTTGAACAATGGTGGTGGCACAGGATGGGGAGGTTTATGTGGTTACTCCCCATGCTGCACATATCCTGTGACTAGAAAGAAAACTTACATTCTTACTTTCAAGCTGGAACCTTTCAAAGGAATTAACATTTTTAGATGTGTAGAAAATGGGACATTTTAAAAAATTTATTAATGGAAAGAATTTTCCCTAGGTTGTACAGGGAAGCCAAATCATAGCCCGACTCACAAGCCAAAAGGAATTTATCATGTACATATAGGCTAGTCCAACTCTTGTTGAAGACAATGGGAGCCTTTAATGAGAGCGGGATTAACCCCATAGCTGGGATGGCTGCTACTTGGTCCATAATGTTCCTAATAGAAGGATTTATGGGTAGTAATAGTAGTAATGAGCATTTATACAGCTCTTATTTATATTTTCAAAGAGCTGTACAAACATTAGCTAATTAATCATCACAACAGCTGTGCTAGGTAGGAAAGTTATTATTAAGTAATTGCCTATAGCATACAACCTAGAGATTTTCCCTTTAACCTTATCTCATGCTTTTAATTTCCACAGATTTCTAAATTGCCTCTCTGCTGGAAAACCATTTTGGTCATGACTGAATTATAGATTTATTTTACTTATATTTACTTTTATTTAAAGGTGTATTGAAATAGTGAATTAAATTATTAATTAATAGAAATTAAAAATAGTCTGTCCCTTTATTCTTGTGTGTAAAGATACTTTGAGTTCCATCATAAATCAAGGACATTGCATTCTCAATGCATTTGAGCTAACAAGCACTCTGGTGACCTTGTGGAAGTTAGTCACTCTTTTCACTTCTCGGTGCTGTTGCTGTCCTAGCTATGAAACTGGGATACATAGTTCTCTCAGTACAGGCAATGGAGCCAGAGTAGATTAGCAGCTGCCTGAGTTGTTATTTTTCTGTTTGACATCTAGTAGATAAGAGTATCTGTCATCGTATTTTGTGCAGCTTCTCACCGAGAAGGAAATAAATAAGCAGGAATAGAAGGATTTAAAAAAAAAATTAACTCGCTTGGGAAGATATTCAGTTACCTCCACAGACATAACTTGTTTCTAATCCAGAGGGAGAATTTCCAGTAAATAATTAATGACCTCAAGCTTTCTCTGAGTAGGGGCCTCATGCCTACTATATTTTAGGTGCTTAGAAACAATGGTGATGAGCCAGATACTCTGCTGATATAAATTGTTGCAGCTCCAATTAACTTTGGTAGGTTAGGATGCAATGGATTGGCTTCAATGGAGCTGTGTCAGTTTGCACCTGCAGAGAATTTGGCCCTGACATAGAATAGAATTCATAGATTCATAGATATTAAGGTCAGAAGGGACCATTATGATCATCTAGTCTGACCTCCTGCACAATGCAGGACACAGAATCTCACCCACCCACTCTCACCTATGTCTGAGCTATCGAAGTCCTCAAATCATGGTTTAAAGACTTCAAGGCGCAGAGAATCCTCCAGCAAGTGACCCATGCCCCATGCTGCAGAGGAAGGTGAAAAACCCCCAGGGCCTCTTCCAATCTGCCCCTGAGGAAAATTCCTTCCCGACCCCAAATATGGCGATCAGCTGAACCCTGAGCATGTGGGCAAGATTCACCAGCCAGATACCCAGGAAAGAATTCTCTGTAGTAACTCAGGAACACCATTTACTAGCTTGTACAATTATTTATATTACTTTAGTGTGTAGGAACCCCACTCATGGACAAAGACCCTCTTTGTGCTAGGTGCTGTACAAACAGAACAACAACATCCCAACTTCAACAGGAGCACAGGAACTTGACTTGAATGTCAGGTCAGTACCGGGAGTGATAGCAGGGCATTCCTCCTCATTTCTCTTTAGATTTCAAATCAAATTAGCACACACCACTAAGATTATACTTAATTTAGCACACAGAGCTTCAGTGAGGAAACCTCCTATAGTTTTGTACATGTAGGGACTAATCCTAAAAGGTACCGAGCATTTGTATCTCCCACTGTAACTCATGTGGGCTGAAGATTCTGAAATTTTCTCATCTGAAATTTTCATTTTACCTGCACATTTCTCCACTTTTCTCACATAAATGCAAATTTAATACAAAAGGCTCCCTCTGCCCTGCAGAGGTACCCTTCAGAGGTAGGGACCTGGATCAGCAGGGGGGAAGTAAACCTGTGACCTCCTTTGAAAAATGACCACCCCCTGTTTTCTCCCCTCTATGTGGGCACTGAGTTGCCTCATAGGCTTGAGGAGAGAGACTGAGGGGCTGGAAAAAAGGGTGTAGTGGAAGCCTATCAGCTCCGATAGGCAGGATTTGGGGGTTTTCCACTTTCCTCTCAGAAGTCCCAGGGACCTGCTTGGTACGTTAGGTTGCAACAACACAAGTTTTACAGACATCCAGTGCCAGTAACTGTTCAATAGAGGAGAATTTGAATTGGAAGCTGATTATGAGAATGTATCGCTAAAGAAGGTGAGGATGGCTGTTAGGGGTCCTAATGTTTGGTACAGTGAGAAGACAACCCTTTCTTCCCTCTATCTCAACCCTCATACAGTGAGCAGTGACTGGGGCCCAAGCAGTGGTGCTGGGACTGGTTAAAGGGGTGTGTGTATGTCAAAGAAGGGACAAGAGAAGTCCTCCAAGTGGTATGGATGAGAGAAGGATGACCAGCACTGGACATTGCTGGAGAGTTCCCAGATGTGTTACTTAATAAAGCTGTCATCCAGTTAAATCGCATTTATGGTCTCTTGTCTTCCTTCCTGCTGTGTCCAGGAAAATGAAACAGCTTCAAATAAGTGCATTAAAAGCAATATTAACTAATATGAAGTTATTACTCAAAAGTTTTTGCTAAATAGCTGTTCACTGAGGGTCAAATCCTACAACTCTTACTGAGCTCTAATTCAGGTCAGACTCCCATGGAAGTTTATATCAGGTTTGCCTGAGACACTACAGGATTAAGTCTTTAAGATTAAGTCCACATTCCCTGCACTGAGCTCAAATACAGAAGTTTTGCATGGGAAAAATTAAACTGAGGTTTAGGTTTAGGGGAATCTTCCCTCCCATTGCATGGGCTGCAGGGTGAGCACTTGAGTAGCTGCATCACAGCATTAGCCCACTCGTCCAACCCCCTACATGAGAGTTAATCAATCAGTTAGTTCTAGCAGGGTATGGAGCCACTGACCACGACCCTATCATTCCCCAGTCCATTCCTGTGATCCCATGGAAAGAGCTGCCCTATAGCTGTTTCCTTTACAGCCTCTCCACTTCACTCTCATATTGAGGTTTTGCTGTGCTTTGACTCTGCAGCAGGAGGCAGGACCAGAGGATTGTCTTCTAGGAAGGCAGGTAATATAAACAGGAGAATGAACTGGATCACTTGTTTCCTTCTGATCACCATGAACATAGATTTGTGTCAAATCCCTCATGGAGAAGTCCCAAAAGGAGTTAGTTGTGAATAACAATCTTTCTATTATCAGAGGGGTAGCTGTGTTGGTCTGGATCTGTAAAAGCGGCAAAGAGTCCTGTGGCACCTTATAGACTAACAGACGTATTGGAGCATGAGCTTGCGTGGGTGAATTCCCACTTTGTCGGATGCATCAATCTTTCTATTGAATGTTTAGACTCTTTAAATGACCCAGAAATTTCTACAATAGGGACATAGTATTCCCTTAAAGGCTTAAAAATTCTGTAGAAAGGCTAACATTCTCCACTGATTTTTAGAGTAATTTCCATCAAAATCCTATTTAAATTCTGCAGGACCTTCTTGGCCTCATAGCTGTTCAATTCCAGAGGACTTTTTTCACAAAGGTATATCTAATTAAAGAAATAACATTGCCTAAAGCACCCAGTGTGTGCCATAACTGACGTTGTATTGCTGCACTACTAAAAGGCTCTATTTCAAGAATTTAAAGAAAAGAAATAACATGCAGTAAATCAGCCTTCATTATTATTTTCTTACCTATTTAGTTGCACTGTCTGTGCTATGCCAGACTGTGATACCCTTACCCACACATTAAATAGAACCTTACATTACAAGAAGTCCTTCTGAAGCCAATGGAAAAGGCAACTTACTTACAGCGTAAAGTTGAAGAAGGGTATCTCAATCTCGTCCTATGCTTTAAGTTACACCAAGTAACACAGAATAACTGCTTGGCGTGATCACAGCACCAACAACAGTTTAATGAAATATAAGTACTAATGAGACTGATTGCTGAGAAAGTGGGGAAGGATAATTAATTGGGTTTTATTTTCATTTCACAGGTAGTACAATTACCTGGTATTTGTAAGTGCCCATTCTACTTCTTCACTTACCTTATTGTTTCCTTTTTGTACAGCAAATAGCTTGGTAATCAGAAATAAAAAGGAAGAGATATTGTTTCCCACTGAGCTATTCAATTTGAGGCTGTTACTGAACAAAATCATAACAACTATAATGGTTTTGATTAAAATGATAAAGAGACACCTTCTGTTCTGTTTATACTAGTGTAAGAGAGCAGAGTTACTTCAAAATCCTGTTGTACACATGTGGCTGAAGTGGAGGTCACACTCTCAATGCAGAGGTCCAAGAACTGAAGGGATGGCCCCTTATTTCCTAATGTCTGGGGTTTTGCATGGTTTGGGGGTCATGTCACAGCTCTTTCCTAAAGACAGTAGCTTCCCCCCAACACCCACCCACAGCCCCCTAACCCACGTAGTTCCAGACATCCATGACTTGAAAGCTACAGGGTTTAGTTTAATTTTTCCTGACTCACTGGTTTTTCCATGGGAGAATATCCTGGGGCCTGCTCTGTTTACCTTGAGCAATGAAGTTCCCATTAGAAAGACCAGTTATTAGCTAAAAAAAACCAACAAGGAGTCCAGTGACACCTTACAAACTAACAGATTTATTTGGGCATAAGCTTTCATGGGTAAAAAACCACTTATTCAGATGCATGGAGTAAAAATTTGATCAGGATGGATGTAGTCCACTCCCAATAATTGATGAGGAGGTGTCAATTCCAGGAGAGGCAAAGCTGCTTTTGTAGTAAGCCAGCCACTCCCATTCCCTATTCAAGCCCAAATTAATGGTGTTAAATTTGCAAATGAATTTTAATTCTGCAGTTTCTCTTTGAAGTCTGTTTCTGAAGTTTTTTTTGTTGAAGGATGGCTACTTTTAAATCTGCTATAGAATGTCCAGGAAGATCGAAGTGTTCTCCTACTGGCTTTTGTATGTTACCATTCCTGATGTCCGATTTGTGTCCATTTATTCTTTTATGTAGGGACTGTCCGGTTTGGCCAATGTTATTAGCTAGAGACTATACAGCTTCATCATGGAAGTTACAGTACTTCATAGCAAAGCTGCACATTCCTAAGGCACTGTACGTTTTCAATGAGTAAGTAATACTTTTCCTGACAATTTGTCAAATGAGAAGAGGACAGTTATGTTCCTCCTTCTCTGCTTAATGGGGCTGAAAACAAACAGCACCGTGTTTGTTGTGTCTGATTTTGTACCATCCCTCTACAGAGTTTAAGGCTCAACTTTCAGCCCTGACTTGTGTGTTAGGAAGTGGAGAACTATACCTCAGAAATAATCTGAAGTGAATACAACCCGGAGAATAGGGTTTGTTAATGCTGCTGTTAAGGAAAAGTTAGCACATGTGACTCCATTTTGGTTTGGGGCCCACCATTGTTTAAATGCCAGCACATCATACACCAGGAGGAGTGATCCTTAGATACTGAATCCCTGTGAAAATCCTCCTCCTTGTCTCCAGCCTGCCTTGACTCCCAGTATCTGGTTTTTGTTAGTCTCTAACTCCCTGTCTTTTGGCCTTGATGTGAGGCCTCCCATCCTGATAATAAAAGTTACTGATGCATGGCTTTAGGACCATGCTGTGTAATTAACATACTGGTATAGCACGAGGAATGCACCAAGCAGGGATAGGTGGTAGATAAGACAAGGGTTTGTTTATTGGCTAAGGTTTCCGATGCACGAGGGCAACATGCTTTGCTAAAAAGTATATAACCTCTGTATAATCTGTATTCAGGGTCCCCTCCTGGCTAGCAGGGGGGCACCACGCTCGAGCGTAATAAACTTAGTGTCTTTTGGGAACTCTGCAGTTGTGGACTTTGTTTCTGTGCCTCAGCCTAGATTCGAACTGTGCGTGTCCTATCAGGTATAATTCGCAGCACTGGTGTGCGTGTCCTGTCAGGTATAATTCGCAGCACTGGTGTGCGTGTCCTATCAGGTATAATTCGCAGCATTTGTGTGCGTGTCCTACCAGGTGTAATTCGTAGCATTTGTGTGCGTGTCCTACAAGGTATAATTCGCAGCAGTTGTGTGCGTGTCCTACCAGGTGTAATTCGTAACACTGCCAAGCCATCAAAGAGAGCATATGTATTATTTTTGAGTGTAAACATATTGTCAGAGCCCTGGTTGAGCTCCCCGGTTGAACACGTGTTTGGACCCACATGCTTGCTTAGCCTATCTGCTTTTTAGGCTCCTCTTGGTCACTGGGTAGATTTTAGCCAGCAACAGTCTCTGGCTTCAGCCTCACTAGCCCACTTATTTTGCACAGACTCTCTGATAACCCTCCCCAAAACTGTGGCCCTGCAGCCAAGCTTCCCTAGGCCCCCAGGACCAATTCTAGCCCAATGATGAGACACTTAAGCACTCCCTTTACCAGAGCTTCACCTTGTGGGCAGGCTGATTTAAAGTTTAATGCTTGACGGACCCTTGGACAAAGGCTTTGCAGGAGAATTTCTAAATATCATTCTTTAGACAGCACAAGAAAGAGACAGATCCAGATAAAACAACACACACCTACATGTCATTTCCTGCCTCAGTTACCTCACCACTCAAGCGGGCTTTGGAATTTAGGTCTGTCATAAATATAAAGGGAAGGGTAAACCCCTTTAAAATCGCTTCTGGCCAGAGGAAATCTCCTCTCACCTGTAAAGGGTTAAGAAGCTAAAGGTAACCTCGCTGGCACCTGACCAAAATGACCAATGAGGAGACAAGATACTTTCAAAAGCTGGTAGGAGGGAGAGAAACAAAGGGGTATGTGTGTCTGTCTATATTCGGTCTTTGCCGGAGATAGACCAGGAATGAAGCCTTAGAACTTTTAGTAAGTAATCTAGCTAGGTATGTGTTAGATTATGATTTCTTTAAATGGCTGAGAAAAGAATTGTGCTGAATAGAATAACTATTTCTGTCTGTGTATCTTTTTTGTAACTTAAGGTTTTTGCCTAGAGGGGTTCTCTATGTTTTGAATCTAATTACCCTGTAAGGTATCTACCATCCTGACTTTACAGGGGGGATTTTTTTTTATTTCTATTTACTTCTATTTCTATTAAAAGTCTTTTTGTAAGAAAACTGAATGCTTTTTCATTGTTCTCAGATCCAAGGGTTTGGGTCTGTGGTCACCTATGCAAATTGGTGAGGCTTTTTATCCAACATTTCCCTGGAAAGGGGGGGTGCAAGTGTTGGGAGGATTGTTCATTGTTCTTAAGATCCAAGGGTCTGGGTCTGTAGTCACCTAGGCAAATTGGTGAGGCTTTTTACCAAACCTTGTCCAGGAAGTGGGGTGCAAGGTTTTTGGGAAGTATTTTGGGGGGAAAGACGTGTCCAAACAGCTCTTCCCCAGTAACCAGTATTTGTTTGGTGGTGGTAGCGGCCAATCCAAGGACAAAAGGGTGGAATATTTTGTACCTTGGGGAAGTTTTGACCTAAGCTGGTAAAGATAAGCTTAGGAGGTTTTTCATGCAGGTCCCCACATCTGTACCCTAGAGTTCAGAGTGGGGGAGGAACCTTGACAAGGTCAGTGTCCTTTCAGGGGTTCATGCCCCTCTGCTGGACCCACTTCTCTAGCTTAAGGCTTTTCCTCCAAAATATATAGTCACTCTGACTTGTAAAGTCGCCTTCCATCAGCTTTGGGTGGTCCTGAAATCACCAGTCCCTTCTCCCTCCTAAAACTTTCCCTTCTGTACTTCTCTCGTCCTCTGTGAGCCCTGGTCTGCACTACAAACTTATGTCGTTATGACTATGTTGCTCACCCTTGAGCAACACACTTATGCTGACCAAACTCCTGGTGTAGACAGTTCTATGTCAATAGAAGGACTTCTTCCATTGCCATAGCTACCGCCGCTCTGGAAGGTGGAGTACCTATGCCAACAGGAGAGGCCTTCTTCAGTAAGTGCTACAGTGATGCAGCTGCACTGGTGCAACACTATAAGGGTAGACAAACCCTGAGTCTCTCCTCAGCTTCTCACTGTATGTATTTTAGGCACCTCCTTTGACAGCTGTCTTTATTCCCTTCTGGGATTTTCCACTCCTTATAGTCCTAGCTCTCTGTAGATAAGTTGGAGAAAACTGGTTTCACTTAGGACGCAGCCATCCCACTGTCATGTTTGGGCAAGATCTATTCAGGTGCTGGTCTTAGGTGCCCCTCGCTATCTCCTTAACACAAGAACTAAAAGATAATAGGGGTTTAAACATACAGAGATCAATCTCAAACAGAATTCATTATCTGAATCTAAAGAGATTTCACCAAGTCATCATACAGACATGGCATTTAAAAAAAAAAAACAACAACCGAGCTTAGGGGTTTTTTTTAGCTTGGGTTTGTTCTAATCAGACTTCCCAGACTAAGCATTACATTGCAGTTCTCCCTGTCCAGGAAGGAGAGCCATTTTTCCATTCTGTTTCACCATAAGACCCTCAAAACAGATTTTATTCAAGGGAGTTTGAAAACATTTTTCTTCTCCAAAGATGTATCTATTTAAAGAGTTCTAATATGCTGTCCAGTATCTTAACAGAAGTTGAATGGGAGACCCCTAAAATTAGTTTTGCTAAAGAAAAGATAAAGGAAGGCTTTGCTAAACCTATTTTAAAAAAACAAAATATGAAAACACTATTTGTTCTCTTTTAAGCACTCAAGCAGTACTTTTGACAAATCTTGTGCTGTGTTCAAGAATCCCAGCATAAATTAGAGCATAAACAAAATGAAATTTGTCAGATCATTCTTTGGCCAAGCTGAGCAAAAAGCACAAGGGAAACAGTGAAAAGAAATTTTAAACATTTCTTTTAGTTTGAAATATAAAAGTGTTATTAGTAACATGGGTGAGAATTTTTTAAAGATGATATTTTACAATATAATCCAAGTGTCTCTTTAAGGGACTGATCCTGCCAGCTTCTCAGCCCTGGACTCCCATTAAAATTAAAGGAGGCAGCATAAATTGGGATTGAATTAAATTTACCAAGTTTTCCCTCAGCTCTTGTTGCAATACACTGTGCATAGTCCACTGGACTCCTTTTAACTGTCTCCATACATTAGCCATATATCTTGCCATTCATTTATTCTGTAGGTTGTTTATGACTGCAAACATCCAATCGCTGATTTAGACACTGTACCCTGGAGCATGCCACATTTGCATTCCCAAATGCTCATCTCAGACTATGAATTTGATCAGACGGGAGGTATGGTATGAAAACTCACAAACGATATCCTTATTCAGAGAATGCACAACCATGTTTCAGGTATTGTCTTCTTGTCTTTCAGGTGATAATGTTAATAACTTATGTCAGAAGACAAGGAATATAAAGTCACAAGAAGAAACTGCATAATTCAGAGAGCTGTTGGAATTCTAAAACTGCATTAGATACCTTGACAAATTTGGTGGCATGTTATATGTTAATGAAAAGGAAAATGGAATAGATATAAGGCTAATAGAAACAGGTGCTGGTTGCAGCCTACTTTTACTAGTGATAATCTTTAAAGAAGACACAGAAACCAAGCTTTTCCCTTCTCAGACACTAGCCAAATGAGTAACATTTACAGGGCTAGATCCTCAGTTAGTGCAAATTAGCATAGCTCCACTGACTTCAAAAGAGCTATATCAATTTACTCCAGCTGAGGATTTGGTCCAGAGCTTTTTCATAGCCCTTAAGTGCTCGCCAAAGATTTCAGAATATTTACCAAGCTTGGAGTGCCTGTCTACAGACTTGACATCTTTCTGAAAAATCTAACTATTGAGGATAATAAATGTTCCCAATTCACATGTTCAACTTTTGTTGACAGTGGGAAATCTGTGTGCAGAAGACTGTATCCTGCTGCATATCAATTACACACTGTAAATTTTAAACATTTTTTCCTTTCTTCTCCCATAAGGAACTAGAAATCCTCATTCAGAATGTCTCACCATATGTGAGACATTCCCCCAAGTCTTTTCCTAGCTCAGGTCCCTGCACTCAGTTATGTTGGATCAGGGTCTGCATGGCCATTCTTAGAAGTGTGCTTTAATCCTGACAGTCTTCACCAGCCCACCCTTATAATAATCCAAGACCAAGAAAGTCTTCCTGATGGTTTCCCATGATTGAGCTAAAAGCACCCCTTTAGAATCTTCAACAGATAGTCACTTGACTCAAGCACCTAGTGCCCATTGGTCTGCTCAACCTTTGCAGAATTACCTTTCTTAAAGGGATCATGCCTTAGTACAGGGTTAGCTGTCATCAGGCCTCACTGCCCCTAAACAGGACAGACCACCTTGTTACATTGATGACATGCTCAGCTTCCATGAAGAACTGCCCCCATTAACAAAATAGCATTTCATCCAAGAGAAGAGTTAAACAGAATTCATAAGACTTTTAGAAAGCAAATGAGTAAAAACATAAAAATGGTCCAAATGGGCCATAAGAAGCTGGCACTAGCACTAAACCTGGTGTACTGCTGCTCATGAGATAGAAAATGTCCCCAGACCTCAGTCAGGCAGAAGCCTGTAAAAGAGTTGCAGATCACTAAGCAGACAGTGGCTGTGGTGCCAATATCTCATTAAGAAGACAATTAAAATTACCGCCCTCCCCCCAAAAATTAGAATATCATGTGTCAAACAATTTGTCAAAAGAGCACCCAAGCTCTAAAACTCCCACACACGCTGTCTTTCACCACAGTAGGAACACAGACATTAATCAAAAAAGATATTGTGCAAAAGTAGCTCAAACCATCAATAAATGGCCTGGAACTGCTTCCTGCGCAACCATTGAATCAAGCTTCACCCTGTATGCAAAGATGGCTACCCCTGCGCTTCTAATGGAACCATGATTCACATAAACCTCCCCTCGCCAATCAGCAAGCCAGTGAGCTTGGTTGCCTGAATCTGTGTGCGTCTCTTACAAAAATGTGGACACTTCCTTTTTCTCGGACAGGTACTCAAAAAGAGCCATACGTTTTTTAATGTCCCTGCACCCATTCACATTCATTCAGAGAACCACATACAAAATTATCCATCCGACTAGTACTCTATTACTAAGGGGGAAAAAAACCAAGCCTCAAAAACACCAAATTCTCCTATATCCATTAATCCCCAACTTTGGTCAGTTTTTTCTCCCAATCTGTGCTATTTCTGTTTAAACTTGTAGACATCTCATAGTATACTGAACACACTATAACAGGTTAAGATCAGGAAACCCATCTGCATCTCCTTTCCATGTTTCCCCTTAGTCTTATCCAGAAACCTACTAAGGGTGTCCAGAGTATATCCCCTTCAGGGAGTTCAGAATCCAAAGAATGTGTGAGTTTGTCATCCCCCACACCCAGACTCAGTCACAACTGACCTCAATGGGAAGGGAGGAGGGCAGGGAAAGAGGGAACCTCAGAGAAACTGGAGGGAGGGGACTGCTGGGACCAAGGAAGGCAGAACTACCACCAGAGAATTGTCCATGTCCCTGACAAAAAAACCCCCCCTCCTAATCACCCCCAATAGTGTGCTTCCCAACTGTGCTGACCAAACTAGCCCTCTTCACAGCACCCTTGGAAACTGGAGCCCCTTCCTCTAATGGCCAGTTGCTGCTTCGGGGCTTTGCCAGCAACCCAGAATCCACAGCTAATGCTGCAGATATCATAGCAACAGGCTCAGGCTCCATTTCGCAGTCAGGCTCAGGCCAAGAGGCCACTGAGTCAGAAACCACAGAACCAGTAATACCACCTCCCCCAGGTTGTAAAGGGGGTTGCCCATAACCAACAAAACCAGAGACAGCTGGATCCTGTTGGGACACAGTCTCTGCCAGAGCCACCCCACCTTGGGCTTTACGTTCAGAGACCCCCACGTTCCCAGGTACAGGATCATCTTAGGGCACTGATTAACCAAGTGTGTCAGCCTCCCGCACTGAAAACAGCTGCCCTCATGTCCTCAGCTGCCAACAACTTAGTCACACTCCCCAATTCTATACTTCATGGAAACTTTTAGAACTTTGGCAGCATTGTTTAATATATAATCCTGCCTTTGAAGGGACAAGATATGCAGGACCTCTGGTACGCTACAGAGACAAAAAAAAACACCCACACAACAATCCCCTCCACAGTCATCTGCTCAACAAGGCTAAGTGGGGAAACACAACAGCCTTGCTCATGGGGAGGCATACCTCACAGTTTTAAACCCAGTCATCTTCCCCACAGTTAGAACACATTCCTCCACAGAGGCAGAGTCTGCAGGCAAAATCTGCAGCCCATGGCCATGGGTTAAACCCTCAAAATCCACAACAAACTGAGGTGTTTTCCCCCTCGGCTGGCCATGCCAGCCAGGAGGGCAGACAAAATCCTGCTAAAGTAAGAGAAATCCTGAAATTAATTCCACAATCACAAAGCAGAGCCCCGTTTCCCCAACAGAAAGAAACACAACCAAAGCACATCCACTCTCAGTCTCTCCCCTACTCCCAACATTCCCACAGTCTTCTGACAGAGAATTATGAATAGAGAAATGCTCACTAGATTTTCACCAATGTTTTGCCAGTATATTTTCCTTGCTTGATGCTGTCTGCCAAGTGTCAATTTCCACTCAGTGTATTGCTGTAGTTGAAGGAAAACACTGACACATTGAGTGTGAGGAAACATATACTTCAATGTCTTGGGCAGAGGTGGGCAAACTACAGCCCGTGGGCCATATCCGGCCCATGGGACCATCCGGCCCGGCCCCCAAGCTCCTGGCCAGGGAGGCTAGCCACCGGCCCCTCCCCCACAGCCACGCCACCACACCGCCAGCACTCTGGGCAGCGGGGTTGCGTGCTCCTGAAGGGCAGCGTGTCTAGCTCCAGCCAGGCGGCGTGGCTGCCATACATGCTCCTCTGAGTGGCATGATAAGGGGGCTGAGGCCAGGGGGTTGGATAAGGGGCAGAGGGTCCTGGGGGGCAGTCAGGGAACAGGGAGCAGAGGGCGGCTGGATAGGCCAGAGGTTCGGGTGGGGCGGTCAGGGGATGGGGGGTTAGGATAAGCGTGGGAGTCCTGGGGGGCCTGTCAGGGGGCGGGGGTATGGATAGGGGTTGGAGCAGTCAGGGGACAGGGAGCAAGGGGGGTTGGATGGGGGTGGGGTCCTGAGGGGGCGGTCAGGGGGTGGGAGTGTGGATAGGATTCAAGGGGGTTGGATAGGGGGTGGGATCCCACGGGGGGCAGTTAGGGGTGGGGGGTCCCAGGAAGGGGCAGTCAGGGAACAAGGAGCAGGGAGGGCTGGATGAGTCGGGGTTCTGACAGGGGCAGTCAGGGGGCTGGAAGTGGGAGGGGGCAGATAGGGGGCGGGGCCAGGCTGTTTGAGGGGCACAGCCTTCCCTACCCAGCCCTCCATACAGTTTTGCGACCTCAGTGTGGCCCTCGGGCCAAAAAGTTTGGCCAGCCCTGGTCTTGGGGGGGTCAATGAAATGATTTTCCAATCTAGAATTTTCAAGAAGAGAAACTTGCCTGGGAATGAAACAGATTAGCACAAGTAGAAGTATCAGACTCTTGCATCCCAGAGGCAAATATACCTTCTTTCCTGCCACTCACATTTTCTTTATTTTTCTTTAATTACAATACAATACTTTGATGAACCTTCTTGTTGTTTTGTTTGATCCTCAGAGAAATGGTATTCAATTATGCAGTCAAAGTGTTTTTGGCATAGAGTTTGTTTGTCAGACACAAGGCAACGTAGACGATCAAATTAATCAACAAGCTCCACTTGATTATGATAATGATGAATTAAACATGTGCTGTCAGAAGCTAATTTTGTCAGATACATTTGTGATTTTACTAATTCATCATGCTACCTATTTCTTGTTCGCTTTATTCTAACCCTCTGAAAAGTGTGTTGATTATACTAGCTGTAGCTTCTAATATTTGTTTCCATGTTGCTGATCATTCCATCGTAACTAACATCCTTTTTGAAAAAGCCTATAAAATTTAACACAGGCTAAAAAGAAAAGGAGTACTTGTGGCACCTTAGATACTAACCAATTTATTTGAGCGTAAGTCTCTAAGGTGCCACAAGTACTCCTTTTCTTTTTGCGAATACAGACTAACACGGCTGTTACTCTGAAACACAGGCTAAGAGTCTACCTATGTAAATCTTTAAACCTACAATATTTATTCTAAAGCAGGGGTGCAACTCTCTATTAAATTCTGTAGGATTATAATTTCCATAGAACCCTATTGCATTTCTGGATAACACTAGTTTCAATCTACTACATTCTATAGGCATTTTCTACAATAAATATATCATGAACTAAATTCCATAAGACTTTTCCAGAAGGAAAAAGGGATGAACCCGTAGATTTCTAAAAACCCATAGAATTTACTAGAGAATGCTATTTTTCTATAGTTTTTCTAAAACTGTTCTATTGGAATTATACAGCAGAGTATTCTCTACTATTGGTCTATATTAAATTTATAAAATTGGCAAGATCACTTTCTGTTATACTCTATAGGACTAAGCTGGTAGAGGCCCTGGCTGCATCATATAAAAGCTACCCACTCATTATATAGAGTCAGAAGGATCCAGATCCTCCAGAAGCATTTAGGCAACTAACTCCCATTGAAATCAATTGGAGTTGGTGCCCAAATATCAATGAATAGTAACTGCTCCTAGAGTCTGGTTCATTGACAAGAAGATAACTGCAAAACAACACATGAACCAACGCTAATCAGCCATTTCCCCATATCAGGGAGCTCCTAGGGCTCCTTTACTCCAGCCTAAGCCTTCTCTGAAGAATTTGCTGCTGAGGGGCTGTCTGTTCCAGACGCTAGCTCTCTACTGTAGAAGGCTACCTGCCCCCTCCCCCCAGATGTTCAAAACTCACAAGCCAGATCTCAGAAAAAATAATGAGACTTTAAAAAGATCATTATTTTAAGTCAACAAGCTCACCCCCATTTCTTATTTTTTTTAATTTGCCTTTTGGTTTCCGGGTCCATATGTTGTACTCAGATCATATTTTCCAGCTTTTCTCTAGAAGTATGAGGGTTAGAAATTTTTTTTTAATATATAATGCAAGCTGAGATTCTCACATAATCACTTGGTTTCAAGAACTGGGATTTGAGTGTCACGTACACTGAGAGTTGGGATAAAATCCTGATAGTTGGCAACACTGCATTCTAAATCTACCCCAAAGAGTCAGTAGTAATTAACCTGCATTCCAGATCCTGCTGTCTGGATACGGAAACAGAAGAATCTTGCTACCCTGTTACAAGGACTTTCCCATACAGGAAAGTTACAAATATGAGTGAGAGACTGCAGGGTTTCTTTGACATTGTAGGCCTTGCTTGACATGAGTAAGTGGATATGGAAGGCGCCTAGTTTCTTGGTGATAGGATTAGGGAGGTAACTGGATCATCTGTTTGGAGACATGATTACTCTGCTATGCTGAATTAGCCAAGATGAGGGTAGAAACCCTGGTACTACTGACAATGGAGGAGATAAACCTGGAATGTAGTGGGGAGAGGGTCGATAGGTATGTATAGTGTGGGAACAGAGCATGCAGTACAAGGATTGGTTAAATAACCCAGCCAATCCTGAAGAATTGAATGTGTAATAATGCTATGTGTAAATAAAGGAAACGGTTGAGGTGTAACTTTGGATCTGTTTGCATATGATCAACTCTGTATGCCTAATAAAGATACCGGAGACACAAACTTAGGAGTCTAACTGAGTTCTTGGGAATGCTGAGTGGAAGAGATCTTGGAAGGAATCCTAACAATTACAACAGGTAAAAAGTGAGACAACCATTCCAGATTATGCCATTTGATCAGTGGAAACAAAACAACAACAAACAAACAGAAAAACACACCCCTGTGGAACCATTAGCCTGATGACCTAGGCACATCAAGAGAACTGCAAAAGATTTCCCCAAACAATCTGAGCACAGTCAGTGGAGCTGAAAAAAAGAAGCTAAGGGCTTGGCTACACTTGCAAGTTAGAGCGCATTAAAGCAGCCCCAGCGCCCTAACTCATGACCCGGCCACACTGACAAGGCACTTAGAGCGCCTGGACTCTGCAGCTGGAGCGCTCCTGGTAATCCACCTCCATGAGAAGCATAACGCTTGCTCCGCCTCGGCTGAAATGCCCCAGCGTCAGGGTGAATGAGGTGTTGCATTATTGTGCTCTGATCGGCCTCCGCAAACGTCCCATAATCCCCTTAAGTCAAGTGGCCACTCTTGTCATTGTTTTGAAATTGGCTGTAGGAATGCGGATATGCCCTTTCAAAGCTCCCTTTCTTGCAGCCGGCATGCTTATCTGCTCTGGGACAAAGCAAGCCATTATTGTGGAATGCTGCTGTTTGAGTGTGTGAGAGAGAGGGCTGGGAGGAGGGGGTCTGCTGCTGTCTGAACTTACAAGATAGCATGCTGACATGCTCTCAGCCCCCCAAAAACCCACTCTCTCTCCCCCCACCTACACACTCCCTGTCACACTCCACCCCCCACCCCCCCCATTTGAAAAGCACGTTGCAGCCACTTGCATGCTGGGATAGCTAACACAATGCAGTGCTCTCTGAGGCATTGCAAGAGCTGCTAATGTGGCCATGCCAGTGCGCTTGAATCTGACAGTGTAGACACACTGCAGCGCTTTCCCTACTGCGCTCTTTGAGGGCTGGGTTAACTCACAGCCCTCTACATCTGCAAGTGTAGCCATGCCCTAATACAGTGACCCTCCGTGAGCTTTCTACAATTCTTACATCCACAGTATCCAGATAGGAAAGGCTAGTGGCCCCACAGATGATCTTGGAAAAAGAATAAACAATACAGATCAACAACATGTAGTATGTATGTCCCGAATCAGATTTTTGCTCTACAGATGCTTTTCTTTTCAGCTGCTGATCATCCAACTGGTGGTTAATGCTGCAGGCAGCGTTAACTTTTCCAGATTTTTTCCTTGCCCTTTTGTTTTTTTGTGGAAAATCGTACATGCTATTCTTGAAATGGGCTCCACTATATTTTTGCATAATCACCACATTTTTCATGGATCTGGAGGATCCATTAGCAATTTGCCCTCTGCAACACATGACATCACGACATATACTCTTATAAAGAGCTGGCCCTGATTTTTGGAATAACCTCTCTTTGGCCATTCTTAGTGCCACCTGTGACAGATGTGAGACCCTGGAAGAGTGGAAGTTTCAAAAAGACTAGTTGAGATGGGCCAGATGCTGCTCAAAACTTTGGTTTGTTAATTTACAGTTAAGTTAGATTAGCTAAAAAGATATTGGACATGCACAAGTAGTTATCTGGACATGTTTACTGTCCCGGCCTTTAAATATGCACTCAAGTCTGATGCATAATGAAGCACAAAGGATTTTGCACAATGGATAGAATATTCTTGTTTCATTTAGTCTTTGGTGCTCTGGGTGTAGGGATTCAGGAATGTGAGCCAGCAAGCCTATTCTTTCCACTCAAATAGCTTCTTCCATGTCATTCAAGAAGCTTCTAAAAACCTACCTATTCCATGGAACATTCTGGATATAAAGACCATGCCCCATTCCATCTATTCCAGGGGTGGACAAACTTTTTGGCCTTAGGGCCACATCAGGGTTGCAAAACTGTATGGAGGGCCGGGTAGGGAAGGCTGTGCATCCCCAAACATCCCGGCCCCGCCCCCTATCTGACCCCTCCCACTTCCCACCCCCTGACTGCCCCTGTCAGAATCCCAGACCCATCTAACCCACCCTGCTCCTTGTTCCCTGACCACCCCCTCCTGGGACCCCCCGCCCCTAACCACCCCCCAGGACCCCATCCCCTATCCAACCCCCCTATCCCCTGACTGCCCCGACCCCTATCCACACCCCCACCCCCCTGACAGGCCCCCTGGGACTCCCACGCTTATCCAACACTCCCTGCTCCCTGACAGCCCCCCCCACTCCGAACCTCTGCCCCATCCAACCACCCCCTGCTCCCTGTCCCCTGACTGCCCCCCAGGACTCCCTGCCCCTTATCCAACCGGCCAGGAGCTCGGGGGCCAGGCTGGACGGTCCTGCGGGCCCACCTCTGATCTATTCGTAGGATCGCTCTTGTGGTCTTGCAGTGGAATTCCTGCATCATGGAAAGCTATTGTTACCGGTTTAGTATTGGCCTCAGATTGTACAGTGCCAGGCTTGTTTGTGGAACTATATATGTGTTTAATAATGACCAAAAACAACTCCTACAAAGTATTTTAACTCTGCTAAGCAACAAGGTTTAGTTCTCCTCTAAGAACCACAAGCACACGTCTTAAAAGTCTGCGAAGTGTAAAAAAAATTATTCATTCCTTTCTTTTGAAAAACAAATGTACTTTAAAGACTTTTTGAATCAATAGACTTTTTGAATCTTTTTAATCTGAAACTTCCACATAAGTGTGTCACTTGACTTTTAGATAATTGTAATTCTAAATTTAATTTAAAAGTAAGAAAGCCATTATTCATTCAAACAATGTTTCCTGGCTGAGAGAAACATAATTTTGTTGGAAGATTATAAGTAGGTGAAATTGTACTTGATGTGTAGGAAATTTGTAAATCAAGAGATGTTTCAAATAATTCAACTGTAGCTTCAGTTTTTATTGTTAGGTGCCTTCCTTAATATCAAAATCAATTATAAATTTTCAAAGTGAGAAAAATCTAGGTTGGGATGAAATAGTATTGGATTCCTTTTTGCCTTATTGGTTGTCTCCCAGCAACTTAATAAAACATCTGTGATAGAAAAAATGTTTTCCTCTTTCTGTTCACCCAATCTTTCCATAAGTGGTTGAAAAAAATTCCAGAAGCCCTCTCTAATTCTTCTGTGTCCCCTACCTTTCATAAACGTTCTCTTGCATTACTAGGAATAACTATCTGCATATTGTAAAGTTGGATCAATTTATAATAAGAAGCTGTCTAAGTTCCTGTTCAAAGCACAGCAGAGTACAAATACATAAATATAGATGTTTTCATAAGAGAAAACATCATCTGTTCTCACTCAGTTTGCAACAGGGTTAATATTTTTGAACAATCTACCCAGGGACTGCAGGGAGTACTAGCCTTATTTTGCAGGATCAGAAACTGAGGTACAAAGTAGACTGAGGGACTTACCCAAGGTTACATACTGTGACTGAGCCAGGAATTGCACCCAAGCCTCTTGATACCCAGTCCAGTGGCCTATCCACCAGACCATCTTTCCAGTAAAAAACATGTCCCTTAGAGATGAAAGACCTACTGGGTCTCTTGTCCCTAGCCCTGATAACATGTTTATCCCATTGGACCTACATAGATGCAATATTGACATTGAAATTATGAGATAATTTCCCCACGATCTTCTCAAGAAGGGAAATATTATGCACAGATTCCCACTTTCTAGTTCTAGGGGGTGGTGGGCTATTGCCTCCACTGAGCCATCCCCTTCTACTCCAGGCTGAGAAGGACCCTACAGGAGTCTGTATTTGAGGATAAAGAGGGGGTAAGAAGGATCCATATCATCCCTTCTCCCACCCCTCTTCAATGATAAGTCAGCTAAAAATATAACACAGCCTAAATGCTTTAGAAACTTCTCTATGCCCTCACTGGTGAAAGGCTTCCAGGAGCAGGTGGAGGTGGTAGGTAGAGGAGGACGGGTAGTCTTGTGATCCAAAGCAGAAAGTCTGGCAGTCAGTGGGGAGGCATCTCTGTTGGTGTTCTTGGCATTCAGAATATCCCTGAAGAACCTTTCCACTGGGATCAAGCCTGGCCCTTACTCCAAATGGAATAAAGTTCTGGCACTTTTCTTCCTCCCCTTCCCTGGTAGCTACCCACCACTGACATTCTATTGGTCTCCTATAAAATACACATAACTTAGAACTCCAAATAATGAAGTCAGAAAATATTAACATTTAAACAAAAGCTATGGTGGCGTGCCAAATCACTTGAGAAATAAAATCTTCTAAAAGTGGCTAAATATGAGCCTCAGTGAGATGACAAGGTAGGGCAATAAAAATGGAGAGCACTTATAAGCCCCTGGATCAAAAGGACCTGATTCATACAACACTGGAGAATGAAATGCTACAATACAATGCAATACAATATAATCTATTGGTACCTTCCACGCTGTTATGGGATCACTGACAATGCGTCACAAGTAAGACCATAATGTGTTAGACTCTAAGTAAGCCAAGAAGCCATTAGTGACAATAGAGTAGTTTACAATATTTTAAAAAGAAATCCAGCTATGCTATTGTCAACGCATTGAATAAATAAGGTGTTTTTCAAAGTAGTTATAAGATCCTGGGAGCTCATATGGAACATTCATTAACTGCTTTATTTTTGAAATACCAAATGACATAATTAGAGACTGCTTTTGAGGTGTACGATGGATTATCAAAATACATGTAATTGGAAGTCCTTAAAAACCTCTTGAAAGTAGGGAATCAAAAACAAAAATAAGTATTTTTAAGATATTCAGAGATTTCAAGTGGACCATTTTGATAATCTATTATGAGCTCCTGTACAGCGCAGGCCATATAACTATGATATTACAGTTTTAACACTCAGCAAGTGAAATAGGTGATGCACATCTCTTGAGTGACACCAGATAAGATCTGCGAAGAACTCCACATTGCTCAGTGGAATAACCAGTTTTGCAAACGGAGGCCTTCCATATGGAGATGGGATATACCCCTGTTGCATTAAGGATTCAGGGTGAGATGCATGGCACAGAATTAGAAGTCCAAGGGGAGTAAGGGATATGGTGGCTTTAAGCTACCTCTGCAACCCCCACAATTCTGGGCTGCTTAAGGGATCCGAGCCACCCCAGTATAATTAATGAGGCACCAAAGGACTAAGTTACAACAGCCTGTTCCTGTATTCCTATGGCAACAGGAAAACCCAGAACTCCACAATGCTATGAGCCACCCCCAATATGCAACTTCTGCCCCACCCACACTCCTTGTGTGCTCCCTAGGCAAGGGCTTGCATGTGGATCCTCTGAAGACAGCCTACTGCTGTCTGACTCAGTTCCTGCGCTGGGAAATTTGCTCTGCCTGTCCCAGGACTTTTAGGGTGTCTGCACTGCAGCTGGGAACATGCATCCCAGCACAGCTGGACAGATTTGCACTAGCTCCAATAGCTGTCTGGACCTTGTGGCAGTTCTAACTAGCCACCTGAGGCCAAGCCCACCAGCCCATTGGGTTGGAGCTTGGGTGGCTAGCCCGAGCCATTGCTGTGCTGCAATGTTCAGACCACTAACTAGCAGCACAGGCTAGTCACCCGAGCTCCAACCTGGGGGATTGGGCAAGCTCAGAATTGGGCAGCTAGTCTGAACCACCACCTGGGCCACACCATCCGCCACTAATGTTAGCATGCTAATTTGAGTGGAGCTAGCATGAGTTTTTGTACCTGGGCTGGGTGGCATGCCCCAAGCTGCCATGTAGACATACCCTTAGGTCCCTCTTATACCATTCCAGCTCTTCCCCCTCCCCCTAGTGTAAAGGAGTTGAAGTGGGGGGTGATAATCTCCCCTGCAGAGTCCAGTCCAGTCCTGATCCTATTGTAGTCAATGGGAGTTTTGCCATTGACTCTCCAGTTCCTAGTGTAGTGTCCCTGCAGTGAGAAAAATGTACTTGCCACAATTTAGCATCACAGGAGAGATTATATCATACAGAGCAGGGGCTCTCACCATGATGGGTCTAGTACTACAGTACTAGAATGAGAGACTGATTTGTTCTCTAATCACCACCTGTTTTCAGATATTTATCACAGAGAAGATACTGTTTTCAGGTTATTCTTTGTTATAAAGAAAAATGCTCTTCAAAAATAAAGACTGAAAGGAACGAAAAACAGCATTAAAAGTCATTTAAAGAGGGTAAAAATCCAATTGGACAGGATAAACAAAAGTAGGGGAACACTGAACATTAGTATTGTAATATAGGCATTGAAAATGAAGCTTAAAAACGATCTACTGCTGCTAAAGACTGAAAATCTATCTGAATTCTTACCTGAAACGACTGTGGTTTCATTCTTGTGATCAAATGTAGCATTGTCTTTGCATGAAACAACAGATGCTCAAATAGAAAATATTTCACTGCAACAACAACAAAAAAACATGATTGAGGCATTAGTAAAGTTTGTGGGAGGGGAGAATATTTATTCCACATAGCTTCACAGCATACATTCTTCTGCAACTTTGAAGAATGTCGTCACTAGCTTTTGTATTATACTTGTGCTACTCAGAAAATATCCTACGCATACTTCTGAGTTACTTTTGGAACTATGGTTGTTGTTAAAGGTTGTTGTTACCATAGTGGATTTTTTTTTGAGCATTTCCATTGGCTTGATTTCTCAGTAAAGTCAGTGATAGATTAAGTGGAGATTTTCAAAGGCATAAAGGGCAGTTTAATTGATTTTCAGTGGGAGTTGGACTGTTAAGTTTAGGGAGGAAAACCCTCCATAGACAAGATATAGATCAGAGAAAGCAAGCCACAGACAAAACTTTAAAATAGACCATTTCTATTTTATTGGGGAGAGGGGCAGAGAATATTCCAGGATTAAATGATTCACTGCACATTTTTATACAAACTAGAAAAAAACTGCAGGAAGAGGAACATTTTGGTTAATTCCATTTTAGCTTTTATAATGACAATATTAACAAAATGAAACAACAAAGCCAAAATGAAACATCTTACCTTATTAAAACAACACAGTTTTATCAAAATGGAATGATTCAAAGTTATCTAAACAATGTGTTTTGATAATCCCAATTCAGATTTTTTTGGAATTTTTACTTCATGGGAAATTTAAAGTTTCAGCTTTTTGTTCCAATTCAGAACAAACTTTTTTCCAGAATGTTGGACTTTCCCACGGAATGAAATTCTTGTTCCCAATCCGCTCTAACACATACATTTAAGATTGTGAGATGCTCAAATACTACGGTACTGGGGACTAAATAAGTAACTTGGGGCTTGTCTACACTTGAAATGCGACAGTGGCACAGCTGCACTGCTGTAGAGCTTCACTGTAGATACTACTTGTGCCAATGGGAGGCCTTGTCCCATCTGTCTAGGTAATCCACCTCCCCAAGAGTCTGTAGCTAGGTCAAAAGAAGAATTCTTCTCAATCTAGCAGCTGTCTACCCTGGAAGTTACGTCAGTTTAACTATGCCGCTCAGAGGTGTGGATTTTTCACACCCCTGAGCAACACAGTTAAGTTGACAATTTTCTAGTGTAGACCAGGCCTTAGATATTTGCAATACATGAGTAGTCCCATTGACTTTAAGGCCTATGTAACTATCTGAAAAGGCCAATAAAGGCTGGTGGATCTTTGAAGAGAAAAGGAATATTTGTCAGAATTTGAAAGATAATGTATAAATAGGCAGAGTTGGAAAGAAAAATAGGAATGTCAGGTTAACATCTTTGAAATGCCTTAGAGTCAGATTATTTTTAGAGAACGGTGTAATTGATCTATTTGCTTAAAAACAAGGATTGTCCTCAGGGACAGTTGAAATACATTTAGAGGAGAAATGGATGATAAACCATCCGGAAATTTAAGAGATATCTATATGGACATTTTAAGTATCTAAAAAGGGTGCACCAACAAAGCCATTTTGTATACTTTTGCATCATTGTAACTTTTCCTCATTCTTTAAAATGGAATTCACAATATAGACAGATCCCTTTTATATTTTTAAATAGTGGGACAATAGCTTTTTCCTCTGCAGAATTCAAGGTGCCGCTCTGCACTCGCAGTAACTCCTGTCCATAGGAATTTTAACTATTCAGTCACAGTTATCAGCTGAGAGTTATTAAGTGGAACAAACATCTAATTGTCCATATGTTCCGAGGGGAGTTTTTCTAAGAGAAGACTGCCTAAGACCTATGGGGCCACGATTTCACCTTTGAAGTCAGGGGAGTTCTATCATTGACTTCGGTGAGGCCAGAATTTCCCCCTAAGGCTACATCTACACTACAAGCTAAGCATGTTATTCCCAGCTTGTGTATGCACACTCATGCTACTACTAGGATAAATGGCACAGTAACACAGGTCACAGCAGCGGAGGCATGGCTAAGCCAGAGAAAGTACAAACCCACCTGAAACGGAGGGATCCGTATTTGGCACAGCTCAGCCATGCCTCTGCTGCCATTGCCTGGGCTACTGTGACTATACCGCTCTGCACGCTCATGCTAGCTTCAGGAGTGCTAGTGCGAGTATGTGTACGCAAGCTGGGAATCACACTCAGGGTAGATGTAGCCTGGGATGTTCCGTCCTTTTAAAGTTTGTTATGTCCCCTCTTTTGCCAAGACAGGGTTTGGGGGGTGGGGGGAGACAAGCCTATATCCTGCATTTGCAGTGGGATGCAGTCAATGGTATAGTAGGATTTTCTCATCTCATCTCCAACATTTATGATCCTAAGCCCCTGTACTGCCATAATTCCCCCTTTATCCAAGAAGAGTGAACACTCATACAGCAGCTTCCTGTGGAGTCTGGTGCTGTATTAAAAACTGTCCAGGAGAAGTTCTCTGTGTAACTATTCAGAACATGTGTGTGACAGTGCCTGGTAGTTTTAGGTTAAGTAGGCTTTTATACAGACAGTGGAATTTTCTGGTATGGCTTCTGGGTAAATTCACAACCTGTAAAGAGTATTTCAGTCTATCTGGATTACTAGCCTCTTAATAGGAAGATCAAATATAAACTCTCCTCAAAAGAGTTAGCCAGTATTCCCTCCTACCGCCACCCCCAAGCAATCTAGTTCAACTCAAATTAGATTTTATATATTTCTCTGCTATGTCTAATATTAAGACTATACAACAATGCATACATTTCATACATCTTGCAGGAGAATTACACAAGGATTCTGCTGCCAGCTGTTCCATACACTTCTGCATGATTGCTATTAGTGTTGGTCTAATTATTCATTGCCAATAATATTCAAATAAAACTTAATTTTTTTCTTTGATATTTGTTTGCGAACAGATCCTGATTTCTGCAAGTGTATTCATTATTCATTTGCTAAATAGCTTGGATGAACAATTTTCAGATTATGATTGGGTTACAAGTAGAGCTGTCGATTAATCACAGTTAACTCACACGATTAACTAAAAAAAATTAATCGTGATTAATCGCGATTTTAATCACACTGTTAAACAACAGAACACCAACTGAAATGTATTAAATATTTTGGTTGGTTTTCTACATTTTCATATAAATTGTATTCTGTGTTGTAACTGAAATCAAAGTGTATACTATTTTTATTACAAATATTTGCACTGTAAAATTGATAAAATAAATAGTATTTTTCAATTCACCTCATACAAGTACTAACGTGCAATCTCTTTGTTGCGAAAGTGCAACTTACAAATGTAGATTTTTTTTGCTACATAACTGAACTCAAAAACAAAACAATGTAAAACTTCAGAGCCTACAAGTCCACTCAGTCTTCTTGTTCAGCCAATTGCTAAGACAAATAAGTTTGTTTACATTTACAGAAGATAATCCTGCCCTCTTCTTATTTACAGTTTCACCAGAAAGTGAGAACAGGCATTCGCAGGGCACTTTTGTAGCCGGCATTGCAAGGTATTTACATGCCAGATATGCTAAACATTCATATGCTACTTTATGCTTCGGCCACCATTCCAGAGGACATGCTTCCATGCTGATGATGCGCGTTAAAAACGTGTAAAGACGTGTTACTTCTGACTGAACAGCTTGGGCAAGAATTGTATGTCCCCTGATCTGTTTTACCCACATTCTGCCATATATTTCATGTTATAGCAGTCTCGGATGATGACTCAGCACACGTTGTTCATTTTAAGAACTCCACTGCAGATTTCACAAAACTCAGAGAAGGCATCAATGTGAGATTTCTAAAGATAGCTACAGCACTCAACCCAAGGTTTAAGAATCTGGAGTGCCTTCCAAAATCTGAGCGGGATGAGGTGTGGAGCATGCTTTCAGAAGTCTTAAAAGAGCAACACTCCAGTGCAGAAACTACAGAACCTGAACCACCAAAAAGGAAAATCAACCATCTGCTGGTGGCATCTGACTCAGGTAATGAAAATAAACATGTGTCAGTCTGCACTGCTTTGGATTGTTATCGAGCAGAATCCATCATCAGCATGGACGCATGTCCCCTGGAATGGTGGTTGAAGCGTGAAGAGACATATGAATCTTTAACGCATCTGGCACATAAATATCTTGCAACGCCAGCTACAACAGTACCATGAGAACGCCTGTTCTCACTTTCAGGTGACACTGTACACAAGAAGTGGGCAGCATTATCTCCTGCAAATGTAAACAAACTTGTTTGTCTGAGCAATCGGCTGAACAAGAGGTAGGACTGAGTGGACTTTCAGGCTCAAAAATTTTACATTGTTTTATTTTTAATGCAGTTTTTTGTACATAAGTCTACATTTGTAAGTTCAACTTTCGTGATCAAGAGATTGCACTATAGTGCTTGTAGTAGGTGAATTGAAAAATACAATTTCTTCTGGTTTTTTACAGTGCCAATACTTGTCATCAAAAAATAAATGTAAAAGTGAGCACAGTACACTTTGTATTCTGATTTGTAATTGAAATCAATATATTTGAAAATGTATAAAACATCCAAAAATATTTAAATAAATGGTATTCTATTATTGTTTAACAGTGCAATTATGATTAATTTTTTAATCATGTGATTAATCGCGATTAATTTTTTTTAATCACTTGACAGCCCTAGTTACAAGCTCTCCACTTTGGGTATTCATGTTGTGTGAATGGTTCTCTCTATTTTATGGTATTACTTTGGCTTCCTAATTGGAAGACTGAAATCTTTTAAATTAAAGAAAAATAATGACAAATAAATGTGTAATGAATAATCCACTTGATACAAATCTTTGGAGGAATATTCATTTGTGATAAAATTCTTGAAACTATCACAATTCAAGTACTTTTTCCACACACACACCTGTTTTCCAGTATCCACAAACTAATGATAGACACAAATAGTATAAGCTTAAACAATAATGAAATTGTTTGTATTATGGCAGCACCCCCAGGCCCCAGACAGGATCAGAGCTCAATTCTTCATGTGCTGTATAAGTACATTGTATGACACTGTCCCTGACCCAGAAAGCTTACAATGTAATTTTAAAAGTCAAGTTATAAAGAGTGGATTTAAACAATGGGAGGGTGAAAGGGGAGGGGACTAGAATTACAGCGATGAAAACGTGATTACACAGATTAGAGTACCACTTTATGAGTCCAATTCAGTTTTATTACTGCTGTTACACACACACACACACACTCACACACACAGGCACTTCTACTCATGAAAGTGTTTGAAAACAAAACTTGTTTAACAATTAGTATTTGACCAATAGTGGCTGAAAGCTGCCCCTCTTTGACCACAAACCACATAGAGATATCATGGTATCACTACAGGGAATGGGTTTATTTTCCAAATGGCTGCCCACAGTCAACCTATTGCACACGCACACGCGCACACACACACACACACACACACACACACACACCCAACACCACCATGATTCCTTAATCCTTAGTATTGCGTCAGAGGGTATATCAACTTTTTATTAAAAACACCCTTCCATTTGAAGTTATAGAATGCCATCAACCCACTTCCTACACCTTTAATTACCTTAAAAGGTCTGTGTGAAGTCTTGTAACAAAATGAACAATATTAGGGTGTATATGCATGGTAAACCAATGAGCAGTTTGAAAAGCTACTGCTTAAGGAATGCTAGTTTGTCTTCTTGAGATAGTGATAATTCATAGGGGCATTGCTAGAATACATGGTAAGCACATATGCCAGCTCAGGATTTCCTTCTCATTGTCACCAATAAAAGAAAGTGTGCATACTTGTGCCAGAGAGATAAAAGGCTCTTTCTTCACCACATTAATTTAGAAAGAATTCCTTAGATAATATTCTACATCCATGAAGACATGGAACAAGAAATGAGTTTCTCCAGTCCATAAGTGATGTCCCTGTATGTTATAGCCACCCAGAGTCCTCCTTGACAAAATTAAATTGTTAGAACAATTTTGTGAGACAAAAAACATTTTATCAATACATCACATCTGGATCAACTTGGCAACAGTCAAAGATTAATAAGAGTTTTAATCCCAAGTATTTGCTACATCGAGAAGAAAATAAAGACTTTACTTTCAGAGAACACCACAATGGGGATTTGAGAGATTTAATCAAAAGATCTATTACCTGATGCAGGAAAAAAGCCTATGGAAGCCTCACATTTTAATTAAAAAATCCCAAACATCTAACACTCTTCTGTAAACTTGGTTAAAGGTATGTCTTTTATGTAAACCATAGTACAACATAGTCATTCCCTCTGCTATATTACAGCAAGGTTTGGTTTGTTAAGTTCATAATGCTGTTTAACTCATTTTTATTTATCACTAGTAATAGTGATGATGTAACTCTGAGTTGCTTTCTACAGCCCTGTTTTCATTCCCACTTGTGTGTTTTCCCATAAATCATGATCTACAGCAGGCTCTCAGTTTAAGAATCAGCAGACTAAGCCATTTCTGATGACGTTTTCAAAGACAGGAAATAATTTTGTCCCCTATTAAGGGGAATTCAGCTGCAGGTAAAGGCTGCCTCTGCTCTTGGAAGTGTTAAATGAAGCCAGTTATAAATTAATACTTGTCCCTTGGAAATAAAGTTGGTGTTGCTGATTAGTCCATATGTCTTTGCAGGTTGGTGAGTTGTCCAGGAAATCCAACCGTCACCCATCTGAGTCTAGTACTAGATTATAAACTCAGATAAATTTACTCCTCTGTGCTGGCTCTGGATCTGTGAAGCAGGAAAGAAGTGATGGTGCTTTGTTTGTTTTCCATATGTGAGCTGGCCTCATGGGATCAGAGCTTCATTAAATTAACAGTGTAAGTTATGGAGTTGTAGTAGCCACTTGATAATGAAGGTTGCTATTGAGTTTTCATTATAATGCTGATTCCCCTCCCTCCTACCCTAAGACTCACTAGACAGAGAGATCCTGGCCATCATACGGCCGGACTAGGTATGAGACTGAGTTAGAATTTTTCTGCCAAATTTGAAATTATTCAGACAGGGGGTTCTTGAATTAATACAACCTGCAACTAGAGGAAAGGCTTTTGAAAGAGAAGTATCTTGCAGCCATCGATTGTTTTTCTAGATTTGTAGAAATTTTGCCCCTCACAAGTCAACTGATCATAAAAAATTAAAAGGCATCTCATCTCATTTTAGCAATAAAAAAGAAATTGTAATAGTGATGCTTTTTGGGGTACCGCGGGCCGAGAGTCATTTTGTTGCCCATCTGCCTCCAGCATGAGGGAATCTTGCCTGTGTCAGCTGGGTGTTGCTCCCCAACACAACCAGCCTATCAGCCACTTAAGCACTCTCCTCTGGGCTATACCAGCCCTCCTGGTTGACAGCAGATAAACCCCAGCCTCCAGGTCCCTTCAAAGTGTCCCATGTGATATCCAGCCCCTGATCACTGGATACCCACAGAAATCCCAGATCCTCTGTTCCCAAAAGAACAGCGTATTACAGTTTAGCAGTTTTACCTTGGACCACTTCTTCTGTTTCACACACAGCACCTGAGTTCAGTTATAGTAAAACAAAAGGAAGTTTACTTAAGACTAGAAACTGAAATAGAAACAAGTGAGCGATGGAGACAGATATATAAAACAAAATCATAAGATATGAATTAGGGCCTACACTTAGTAATTACCTTTCCTAGCCAATAAAGTAGATTCTCATTCCAAAGTTCAATCTTTTGCAGTGCTTGCTGGCCCCTAGGATCCAGAACCCAATCTTTCATGAAGCATCCCCAGTCTTCAAGGTGCTTTTTCAGTGAATGGCTGCAGAGTGTCTTTCCCCACCCTATTATATACCAAATCAGTGGTCTTCATATACAGAAAGTGTAATCCCATGCCTGTCCTATCATTCCTTTTCACTGCCGTGTGGTTTCAATGTTTATAGTTTGTGTTGGGTGATTTTCCATTGACTTTTCTGGGTTGTTGCAACAGTGCAATATGTTACATAAACTGGTGACTTGCTTTCACTCTAAGACCATAAGGCATAGTTTTCAATATAGTTACATTATTCCTTAAATGTTACCCATGCACACAGCTCACAATGATTATGAGTATCAATAAGTTAGAAACTTTCAGTAGAGAGCTCACATACTACCCTTTATGGATAAATACTATTTAAGTAGTGTAGTGGGTGTAATGAGTTTGCCAGGTCAGAGACAGGAGTTGCTTGTGAAGAACAATGAACCTTTTGCCAGTTGGCACCAACGAGCCTCCGTGTCACAGTAATGACAATGGGCCAGTTTGTCAGCTCCGAACTCTATGCTTTTGAAGACACAGTATGAATTCAACCTTCTTATTTCCACCTCTACCACTCATTTGGAAGTGGCCTGCTGGAATGATATGTGAAGTTTGTTGAGATAATATGGGATCTCTGTTGAAGAATTATCTATGCTTAGCTTTAGGGCAACTTGTACTTCATACCCTGGAGTAAGATCAGCTCAACTGCTTATGGATCAGATCAGAACAGAACATGTAAGTCTTCACCCTAACAGACTCTGCTTAAAGGATGTGAGGCTGAGAGATTCCAAATCTAAGAGGACTCAGGCTTTCTTCTTTAAACGTCATACTGCATCCCAAAGTTTACCACATGAACCCCAGTCCTAAAAAAAATGGATAAGGAAAATATTGCACAACAGTAGCTGTTGTCTCTGGAAATTGCTGCACTATACATTTGCACCTGTTTGAGAGTGCTCAAGTCATGCTGTTCAGAAGAGGTAAGCAGTTGGTTCCAATCCCAACTGAAGTGCCATGTGACCATAGTTGCATTGGTCCTCACATCACAGCCTTAGCAAAGATAAATCTGCTGGGAAGAGTCTTTACCCTGCTCTGCAGGAGTCTATGCATTTAGAATTTGATAATCCAAGAACATTCACTGGGGCAGTCTCTCTCAGGGATGGAAGATGGCCTGTTCTGGATGAGTGATAAACCAGTGCAGTACCTGGATCGGTAATTGGTTGACAAATATTAATTCTGTTCAAAATTCTTTACACAGGAAAAAAAGAACAAGATGCGAGGATGTGTACTGCTGCATCAACTCTGTCACAGTAAGCCAGGCAAGAAGGGAGCTAGGGAAGGTTCCAGGCAGAAGCTAGATAATGCAGTGATGGGAGGGGAGCTTGAGATCATAATATTTTCCTTATTCTAATAAAGTTTTGTTCAGAGTAAAAGAAAATGAAGCGACCTATTCTGGACACAGCATGGAGTTTTACGCTGTTACAAGCCAAGTCAGGAAAGCCAGAACGACACTGTGTTCAGAAAGATATGCAATAAGAAGCTTGACCTCAGCATGTCGAGAGGATATTATTCCTCCACCACCACCACCCACACACACACCCTTTCTGATCTCAATGATTTTGACAGAGAAAACTCCCCCCACGCCAAAACTGAGCTCAACCAGAGCTCTTTAGATTCCTGATCAAAAGCCCTTTGAAGTCAATGGAAACATTCCTATAGGCTTCAGTGGGTCTTGGATAAGGCCTTAGGGGCCAGTTATTCAAAGGTATCTAGGTGCACAGTGGAACTTTTATAAGTGCATAAGCATTGGAGTTAGGGGTTAGATCCACAATGGGATATTGACATTGCAACTTTTAACTCCTAAGCAACCTGTCACCTCATGAAATCCCGAAAGCCTGAGCTGTTTTGTTTCTCCATGCCTGTTGAACAGAAGTAACCTGCTGCTGTGACTACCAATTGACAAAACTTTAGAATTTACATGGCATACACAACCCAGCATTTGAAACAAAGTATGCCTGGCTATCTGTTGTGTTTAGTGCACCTAGAGGATAGAAAAGAAAAGAAAAGAAAAGAAAAGAAAAGAACATTCTCCACTACTAAGAGATGGATTAATATTCTATAATTGTTCCTGTTCACTGTCTGCTTTTCTAAATCTTGGCCATAACTGAGCACTGTTCTCTCTCTCTCTCAGGAAAAGTTTAGTTAGAAGTCTCGACTGTAAAAAAGACAGATACGTCAAGATCCAGCTGCAATGATCAACCAGATGTTTGCCCAAAAGTCATTTGTTATAACACCGTTCTACTTTATTTTATATTTTATTTATTAATGGGATTCCTCTATAAGAGAGCAGCAGTATTTTGTAATGAAATGGAAACATACCCCCTTTTAAAATTCCACTGTAATTTGACCCCAAAAATATCGCTTTTGAAAAAGGAAATTAAGTAAAAAAAATCATTTTACAAATCATGAATAGAGCACCTGTCTAACTTGTCATTCAAATGAAAGAAAACTGTTCACACAGTGCAAGTAAACAGTAGTGCCCTTATAAATGCCAAGATACTCTTATTGAAAACTGAATCTTTCTTTGACCAAATATATTCATATGGATGAAAGTGTGGCTTTAACCCAGGTCAATGGCAAAAGTCCCATTGACTTTAATGCAGCTAGGATCTCAGCCTGTAAGTAGGGGGCCAGATTCTCAAGTTGGGTAAACTAGAGATAGTTATGCTGCTTTACTCCTGCTGAAGATCTGTCTCGTACTTTAACTTTATTCCACCCAAAGGCATCATATTCGCTCTCTAGGCACTGCCACTCAGCCATCTCTGAGTCCCTTAATAAAAGGAAGCTAATAATATAATCTGCATTAAGTGGTCAATATGCCTGAATTAATTTCAGAGTGGGACTCAAGCCTAAAGTGAAGACACAAAAACACACAGCTCTCTAGACACATTAGAGTCTCTGGCAGGTGAGCAGGCAGCAAGAAGTTTGAGAGTTAGTCTCAAACCAACAGAAATGTAAATCCTTGGATCATATTTCCTAATGGGATAATCCTGTCCGCAGCTCTGTCCTTCTGACTACTGATTTCCAAGTCCTCTGCTCTTCCAGTTTAAGAAGTAGTTGGTGATGATATCATTGGCTTTGACCGAATGGCTGACTGCTTCTGAGTCAGGCCAATAGTCAAACCCCAATGAAGTCCTGAATTCACCCAGGGAAGCTGTGATGGTAAGCACCTCTGTATTCACCACTGCAATGACGTTCATACAAAATATGCCTTGTAAGGTATTTAAAAACTAACACCACACTGGTCACTAATATTGTAAAATGGATGCGCTAACCTCATATGTGAAGTTATAAATTCCCTCTGTATAATGTTACTAGAATACATTTAAGTCAAAGACAGCTTAACCTAGGTAAAGGCAGGTTTGTCCACTAGACAAAGGAATGTAGGTTTATCTCAATTTATATATTAGCCATAAAAACAAAGCTATCAAGCAAACAAGTGGGAGTTGTCTCGAGTCTCAACTCAAGAGACAGAATTAACATGGCTCCTAGACCCCAGGTGGTGATAACCCCTTACTGGTCTGGATTGCACCCAAAGTTGACAGAAGGGCAGCAGCAAAAATAAAAAAGGTAAAATAATATAAACTGTATTCTATAAACTGGAATGCATTATCTTTCCCATGAAAGAAATTGTATTTTTATGCATCTACTGGCTGTATATTTTATTCAAGCTTGAACAATCAGATGATAGAATGCGCACACACTAATAGCGGCAAAATCACCACATTTGAAGGAAATGCAGCCTCATTTTATTGCCATATAAAACTATGCATAGCAGGATTTGGGACATTTTGATATCCCACTTGTCTTGGATCTTGTTTTTGGCATAGCTAGACAAAACATCTGACGGCCTGCATGGCATAACTTTACAAGCTTAAAAAAATAGTATAGTTCTTTTAGAAGCTCTAATAATTTTCATATTAGCATATGTTCACACTGTAATGTTTGATAACATTCTGAATTCCTTTGACTCCTTGGTGAAGAACCTGTTGTTCTCAGGTGCACTGAATTGCTCTTTTTATGGTGGCGGTGGTGTTTTGCCTTGTTTTGGGTTTTTTGGGGTTTTTTTAAGAGTGCTAGTCTGTATTTTTAAAGTTATATTATGGCATTTTAAGAGTATCCTAAGAAAAGAAAATGTCTTTACTAAAAGTTTAATTACATCATTTCTATTCAGATCAGACAATTTCAGTAAACAAAATTAAAAATAACTTGATCGCACAGGTGAAGAGAAGAAAGCAGATCTTCAGCAAGAGTCACAATATCAGTAGACCAGATTTTTAAGGTATTAGATGCCTAAAGATGCAGATAGGCACCTAGTGGAATTTTCAGACATGCCTAGGGCCCAGAGCCTCAAAAGGTACTGAACCCCCAGAGAAATCTGAAAATTGGACTGTGGGATAATCGTATGTGGGTCTGTCTCTCTTGTTGAAGTTGTTCAATTATAAATAATGGAATAACTAATATTAATTGGGTCAGAGTAAGTTTAAGTGACTCTAGTCCAAGGTTAGGCACTCACCCAGGAGGTGGAGAGCCCCTGTTCAAATCTCTTCTCCTAACAGGGGGAAGTGAATCAATATCTCCCATATCCTATCTGAGTATCCTAACCACTGGGCTGAAAGTTAAGGAAGGCTCTCCCTTCCTTCCTCTCTCACACAAGTCTCCTTGTGGATCCAGATCTAACATGCCTAAAATGCTTTGAAGGTTCAAACATTTCAAGGTCTCAGATTTAGCTGTGTCAGGTCCTATGACTATATGACTAACTCTAAAACAAATTCTACCCACATAGGTGCACCCAACTCCCATTGGATGTTTCTAAATTGCTGTCCCACCTATAAAAAGAGGTATGTTAATAAAAGCATTGCATTCATATTCTCACTGTATAATCACATGGAAAGCAAGGGACACTATTAAGGGCTTCAAGCTACATATTTAACTTAGCCTCACAATGTTCTGGGAGAATGTCCTCCAGATATTAAATAGTTGTCTCAGGATGAAAGATTCAGATCTTGATTCAAAACTTGATAAGTTTAGGGGTGTTTGGGTGCTGTGTTTTGGTTCAGGCTCATATCTAATTTTAAGGGATGCACCTTCCACCAACAGAAGTAAGTCCAATAAAAGTCCAGTCTCACCTAGCTGTCTGTTGCATCTCCACTGAAAGCAAATGGAGCTAGGCCAATTTATACCAGCTAAGGAAATGAACCAAAATATTTATTTTATTTTAAATACACTGGTTGTGTTTCAAGGCTTGTTTTTTCAGTTGCCATTGGCTATATGCAACCCTATGCTCTTTCTGTCACAGACCTCATTGCCACGCTTGTGATGAGAGGACCAACAACTCCAAAGATAAGAAAAAGTGGAGCTACATTAGGGGGAAAAGTTAGCTCATGCTCCCTAAAAAGAGAGGAAAGGAGTGGGGCTGAAGGGGGGCAGTAAGCTTCTATTCATCTATTACAAAGCAAAGGGTTAAGAGTTAATAAATCCAACAAGTCCATAAAACTGCACTTGAGTGATGAAATGTTACTTAAAGGCAGTCTGCATGGATCTGTCTAGCTGTGCTTTTTTATTAGCAAACAAATGTGTCAGCAAATTGAACAAAAGACCAACTTTGGAAGGAGAGATTTTGAAAATTTCAAAAGTACTTTCTGAGTAGAGGAGTGTTGGAAGATTTGTCTTAGCTCAAAGCAAATTAAACTTTCCTTCAAAAGTGAATGGTCTCCAAACGACAACTCTTTGTCCTAAGAATAGCAGAGATTTATTTTTAAAGGTGATTCAGGAAAATTCCTATCTCTGTTCACTGGAGCATTTTGTACATATTTTCCCCCAACACCACCATTTCTAAGATATCTCAAACAACCAAAAGGCAGAAATAATCTACAGTTCAAAGGAAACTTCACCCTACATATCAGAGAGCTAAACTGTTTTTTAAATTGTTGTTTTATTTTGAAAATATACCAGAGATTGTGAGTAATATTTTCAAAAGTACTTAAGGGAGTTAGGGATCCAACTCATTTTCAGGATGCCTAACTCCCTTGAGCTCTTTTTAAATTCCTATCCTGTGTTATAAGTATTATTTGTCCTCTTATGTCTTTAGCTTGTCTGCCTCTTCTTCTCTTTGCCCTGGTCTTACATATATTTGCTGCTTTCTCTAGTTACTTTGTACCTTTCTCTGACATTTTTGCTTATTTATTTTTTATTAATTCCTTTTAAACAAATACTTGTACGAAGCCAAGGAATAATTAATACTTGGCCTGTGTGCACAGAATTCAAGAAGAAGAACTAAGACATGCGCAATGTGGTGACAGCTGCCTAGACTGCTATAGGGTGCTTTCTAATGAAAAGAAATTCCCATATAAACACACTGGGCAATTGTAAGAGCACACCCTTGCCTCTAGAGTGCCTCCCTATGTACACAGTACGACAGATATCCTTTCACTCTAACAACCCCTCCAGCTCTTCTGGCCTCATGGCCATCTGTCGTCTTACGTGAGCTAACTCTCCAGCTAAGTCACTGCTCAGTAATGCAAAAGTAATGTACATTGGAAAACATAATCCCAAATATACATACAGAATGATGGGGTCAAACTTAGCTATTATCACTCAGGAAAGAGATCAGGGAGTTGTGGATAGTTCTCCGAAAACATCTGCTCAATGTGCAGCAACAGTCAAAAAAGCTCTTAAGAGCCATTAGGAAAGGGATAGATAATAAGACAGTAATTATCATAATGCCAGTATATAAATGCATGGTATGCCATGAATACTTGAATACTTCATGCAGTTCTGGTTGCCCCATCTCAGAGAAAGACATATTTAGAATTGGAAAAGGTACAGAGAAGGGCAACAAAAATGATTAAGGGTATGGAACAACTTCCATATGAGCAGAGATTTAAAAAAATTGGGCTGTTCAACTTGGAAAAGAGACAAAGGGGGGCTATGACAGAGGTCTATAAAATTGTGAAGGCTGTGGAGAAAGTAAACAATGAAAGGTTATTTATCTCTTGGCATAACACCATAACAACCAGTCACCCAATGAAATTAATAGGCAGCAGGCTTAAAACAAACAAGAGAAAGTACTTCTTCACACAATGCATAGTCAATATGTGGAACTTGTTGCTAGGGGATGTTGTGAAGGCCAACAGTATAACTGGGTTCAAAAAAGAATTAGACAAGTCCTTGGATAGGTCCATCAATGGCTATTAGCCAAGATGATCAGGGATACAACCCTATGCCCTGACTGTTAGATGCTGAGATGGACAACCGGGGATGGATCACTTGCCCTGTTCTATTCATTCTCTTTGAAGCATCTGGCATAGGACACGATCACAAAACAGGATACTGGGCTAGACAGATGATTGGTCTGACCAAGTATGGCCATTCTTACATTCTTAGTAAATCCTCATTCATAGTACACAGAAAAGTCCAAAAATAAGGAACTCACATTTCAACAGCATCAGACTCTCTCCTCCAGCCTCTGCCTAACACTCGGTCCTTTACCATTTTCCCTCTCCCTCCTTAATCTGGGGAAGAGGTAGCAGAACCCAGGTTCATCTGTCCACTGGGTTCCAGCTCAGGCCCTTGTTCAGTACAGCCAGAATTAGCCTCTCTCAAGTCCCTTGCTGTTCCCTCAGCCGCTTCCTACCTTTGTGGGCTTTCCAACCTCTTGTTGCATCTCTCATGTTAGCTTCTCTAGTGGTTCTCACCCGTTTCTCAGCAGAAGCTTCTTTCCAAAGTCCACCAATCTCTCTGGAAGCTACCCTCACCTACCTGCCTTACAGAACTTTTATCCTCAACTGCTCTAGGGCTGCCAATCAGCTCTGGCTGAACAGACAGACAGGTTTTTGTGTTAACCCATTGGTTGCCATGCCAACATGGTGTGTATAGACTCTGACAGCAATACTTCAGCTTATGAACCAGGTTTACTGGTATGATTTGACTTCTTTGTGCCACTCTGGTGAGAAAAGCAGCTGTAAACCTGCTTTAGCCAGCCACTAAAGCCAGCTTTATGGCTTCTGTGCGCCACCAGAGTGGCACAATGTATCTGGAGCATACCAGTTAATCTTGCTGTCTGGGCCCAATACTACAATGCACTGAGTGGCCTCATCTTCACGCACTTTGCACCTTGCTGGTTTGGGTTGTATGTTATCTCTTGCTATTTGTTAGTTCAATTAACCACGCAGGCTATACCAAAGAGGTGTCAGAATTCCTTGCTCACAGTTCTTATGAGGATTATTCCTCTTTGTCAATCACTGTTAGAGAAACTACCCAGAGTTGGGCCAGATTCTGCATTCAGTTGTATTCATTGAAATCAGAAGGTTTCCATGACTGTAACTGAGGGCAGAACCTAGCACAGTATATCTGGGGAAGGACCGTTAGAAAGAAATATGTCTCTCAGCCTGCTCTCTCAACCTGTTGAGTTTGTGCTAATTGAAACAGGCCTGCCAGTTTGCAAGGTCTGTGCTAATTGTAAAAAAAATCCAGAAAAAAAGAGTTTGTTCTAAAAGTAACAAGATAACAACTGTCCTTTATGGCTGATACAACTTTGTTTTCCTGAACTCCAGAATAAGATTTGTGAACCCCCCGCACTCTTGCATGCTTATCTTGTTTGTTTACTTTTAGATGTAACGAGTGGGATGAATAGACTTATTGAAGTCTGCCATGTCCCACTGATTTTAGAATGGTTATGTTAAAGGATGGGTAGGTGATAAAATGCAGATGTGACAGGATATACATTGGAGTGTGATTGTATGTATGAATGAATAAAGAATGAAAAATTAAAGATTGATGTGCCAGCCTTAAAATAAGACTGTTTGGCTGAAGAATACAGAGGACGAGATAGCCCAATAACCCTTAGGGCATACTTGCCCCAATGACAGGAGGGCCAAAGAACCGAAGAGCAAGATAACAACATACTGTCATTCCGTCATTGCTGTTCCATCTGTATGATTGACTATCACTTCAAACATGAGAACAGTCATTGATTATCACTTCAAACCTGAGAACAGCATGACGAGGCAAATACATGAGGATTGATCCCTATAAGAACAGATCCTGAAGACTGAGGACTTTTGGTCTGATTCTGCAAACCAACCTCCAACGAGCACCAGATGTGCATCTGACAAGGCCCTGCTCCCTCCTCGTGTCCAGGCCACCTGGCCAGTGGCTTGGCACGAGCAACTCTAAGGCTGGTAACTATGATAACAACTTTGCAGAACCTGTGCGTGTATGAATGAATGTGTGAATGGATGTGAAATTGAATGGAATGTTATAGCTATAACTGACTGCTTACTATGATTCTTTCTGTATTCACAATAAATGCGGCATATTGCCTTATCCCCTTTAATAAGATCCTGCTGGTTTTTATTTTCTTGGTATAACACTCTTTCAAGTGCAAAATAAAGCACAGAAGGAAGACTAGAGACTGCCAGGTGAATTAGTACAACCGCAGAAAAAGCGGTGGATGCGCCATTGCTTTCAACATTTAAAACTAGACTGGACAAAGCACCCTCCCAGGTCACACCCTCTAGACCTGCTAATACTGCCAGTAGCAGTAGTGGCTATCCCACCTTGGGGCCATTGCTAGTGTACGTAATTTACAGCACTGAAGCTGCCATAAACTATGTCAGGGATAGCATAGAACCAGCACAAGACTAGGGACCCCCAGATGGCTCCTTTACAGCTCCCCTTTCTCCTTACTGTGTGCAGCTGAAGATTGAGCGAGTTATAACATTGTTAGAGGATCAAGTTTTAACCCTGGCAGATACGTAGGCCAAACGGTTCCCGAACATGGTTCATATGTCATACCACTATAAAACAAGATTTATAAACTGACATTCACTTATCTCTGGTCATATTCACCCAGAGTAATTATGTTTGTTTGCAGTTCTATTTGTGAAACGGGCGTGGTCTTATAGCCCTTTACACCTCACTTGATAAATTACATCTGTGCCAAGCCTCTAGTTAGTGGGTTGGAAGCACACTCTCATTGCTGGGTTAGTGTTCTGCCTCAAATATGTTATATACAAATATCAAGATCATACCCCTACTATTGCCACTTTACGCCAAATAAAAGGGCTTAACCAGTTCTGAAATTCTGATCTTAGATGTTTTACTCTGCACTGGATGACACTGTCCAATTAATAGATGCCATTGCACTTTGATTTACAACATTCTATAGTATTTACTCAGCAGTGATCTTGTAACCACTCAACACACTCCCTCATCTGTAGTTTAAGGACAATCTGCACCATGGGCATGCCACATTATTAATAAAATGACACAAACTGTGCCAAGGAAGTGTGACTGATTTTGCTGTCAAAATTAATATCCAAATATTATAGGAAGTTATTTATACACTTGCTCTCTTTTGAGTAAGTAAAGCATTTGTAGACATAGGTTTAAAAAACTGTACAACCTCCTTTCTGGGAAGTACTGATAATCAACTGTATCATTTTGAAATTCGTCTCCAGAAGCAATACCACTGTCGCTAACGTTCCATTGGGTGTTCTAACTGAACAAATCAGTCTAACACATTAAGATATTACGGCTATTCCTACTCTTGGAAAATTGACAGGGGGCATAATTTAGGTGGTTAATTATACACAAGTGTCAAAATATTCCTAGCAGGTTGATTTCTATTCATTTGCTCTGGTCATTTGAAAGTGATCAGACTTGACAGTACATAGCAGAAGATGGTTATCTTCTTTGGTTAAAGGAGATAATTAAAAGAGAAATAGATGACAGTTTGGCATGATATGCTAAAACTATCAGCAATGTCACCCCTGACACTTTAAAAAAAAAGGCAGGAAAAGTGATGACTCAATAGTTCTTGAAACCGAGGTATTGATTGGTTTACTATCAGAATGAATGTTACAACTCGTATTTAAGAATGTATGTTACAAGCATTATTGAGACTCCCTTTTGCTTTTAAAGTGTCCTTTGCCAAATATGCTACTACATTGGAACTGTTCGACTTGGTTTTGTGGAGACTAAAGAGAAATCTGCGTTCGTACAGCACTGCTGAATGCCACGGGACTCTTGCATGTCTGTTCAGGAAATACCAAATACTCTAAGATTTGGTCGGTAGAATGATCTTTTAAGAGCAGTAAGGGAGACCTATAAGTATGGATTTGAGATTCTCCTTTTTCACCTGTTTCAAAACCAAAAGGGAGAATAGACCATAGGCAGTTGAATAAGAACTACCATTGTGTTGTGAAAATATATCAAAGTGTAGCCCTCTGGAGCAGAGATTGCCTATTCTATGTTCTTACAGCACCAAGCATAAAGGAGCCTCAACCCCCACACAGATTTTGGGCACTAACAATAATAAAAGATATTTACTACTGTTAATAATGCACCCAGGAAGGGAGAGAGAAGTAACTTGTCCACTAATTGGTACTGTGATGGGGTGTATATACCCAGACTCCCAATAAGGGCAGGAAGGACTTACTGGCCTAACATGGAGGAGAGGAAATATTGCTGGCTTCCTCCCAGGTGGGGATTAGAGCTCTCCCACAAAGTGGATTCCCCCAAATGGGGAATATCCACTACTGACGAAGTAAATGTAGGGGGACTGTTGCCCCCTTACTAACATTCAGTGGGGGTGGTTTAGTTGCTAGCTCCCAGTACTCAAAGGGGAAGGGTCGATGGGGAATCAGGACCCTGAGACTGACAGCCCCTAGGAACAATGGGGAGAGGACAATGCTCCAGGTCAGCCTGAATGGGCTGACAGGGCGGGCAGGCTAATCAGGGAGTCAGGAGGCCAGGGAGGTCCCATCCTCCGTGTCAGCCGGATTTGCCTGGGTCAGACAGAGTGGGGCCGAGCTAAGGAGAAAGCAGGGGCCTGAGCTGAGCTGGGGAGCAGAACTGTGCCAGATCCAGAGGGACCAGAAAAGCAGCCCAGAGAGAGCAGACCCTGTCCTGGGAGCAGAGCTGCAGCCCCAAAGCCAGAGGCACAGCCCACAGAGAGCAGACTTGCCCTGGGAGCAGAGCTGCAGCAACCAGAGCCAGAGGGGCCAGAAAAACAGCCCAGGAAGCAGGTCAGTGCTGGGAGCAGAGTCACAGAAGCAGCCTGCAGAGCAGACCTGTCCTGGGAGCAGAGCGGCAGCAACCAGAGCCAGAGGGGCCAGAGAAGCAGACCAGGGAGCTGGAGGCAGGGCAGCAGCAGCGCTGAGGCAGAGTGGAGCTGGAGCTGGAGCAGTCCAGAGCTGGGTGTCATGAGCAGCTGTGGAGAGCGAGGGGGACCCTGGGAGGCGGCCCCAGCACAGGGAGACGCCTCAGCCAGGAGGCTCTGCAGGCCAGACTCGAACGGGGATTGGTAACCCCAACAGGGCGGGGGCAACGCTGGGAAGAAGGGCCCTGCCACCTAGAGCCTGTGGCCACCACCAGAGCAAGTGTCTAACCCACAGCATCCCTGCAGCACAGCCAGGGCCTGAGCAGGAGGCCTGGGACTTACAAGGAACAGACTGTGAACGGCCCTGACGTTCCAGAGACACTGTTTGTGATGTTCCCTGCCACAGAGCAGGTTGATGTGTTTCCTTTAACCTTTCCCATTTCCCCTTATTCTTTTTAAAATTAATTGTTGATTAAATAACTTGCATTTGCTTCAAATTGTATGTAATAATCAGTGGATCAGAGAAGTGCCCAGTGCAGACAGAGTACCCCAGAGTGGGGACACCCTAGCCCCTGTCCTAGGAGACCACAGCAGGGTTGGGGGTCGAGCCCCCCAGGAATCCTTGGCCCAGCCTTGGTGGGGTTACGAGGACTCTGCCAGACAGGAGAGTGGAAGGGGAGTCCTCAAGGGCAGGGAGGCCACTGGGTTAAAGGAAGTGGAAGCAAGGACTCAGATCCTTTCGCTAGCCCACTTCACCGGGGTAGTGCAGAAGCCAGGAAAGTTCCCCACAATAGCGGGACTATTCCCCCGCTTACATAAAGAAAGGGCTGAGACCCAATCCTCATAGACTTTAAGGCCAGAAGGAACATCCAGATTATCTAGTCTGACCTGCTGCACAATGCAGGGCACAGAACCTAGCCCAGACACTCCTGCAGTAGACCCCTAAACTCTGGCTGAGTTACTGAAGTCCTCAAATCATGATTTAAAGACTTCAAACCCATATAGAAAAGGCCTTAGCTAACAATGCAAACGCCTAGTGTAGACAATTCACATTAGTGGAGAATAATTTGCACATGTGCAGCTACTCCAGTGACTAAAATGGGAGTGGAGATAAGGCATTTGTGTTTAGTCAACTTTGGACATACATAACCATTAGTCTGGTATCCCCTGGTGAGCCAGGAGTGCTTGTGTCTATGTTAGAAAAAAGATTTTATTCCCACAAGAGTCTAGATTTGAATGATAGCTATCATCTCCCCGCAAGGGAGCAACGTCCTGTGGGAAAGGGGGTGTTCTGCAGAGGAAAGAAAACAAACAGCAGGGAAAAGAAGAGATTCAATTTGGAGAGAAACCAGTTTATTGTTACCCAATGTATTTTAAATAAGCATTCTCCTCTCACATCAGTATTGATCCAATTACTGTTGCTGCCAGCAGCAGACTCCTTTTAATACATTCACTGGGGATTGATCCTGTTGCTGGCCCTGCCTTTACTGGCTATCAGTGGTGTGGGGCTCCTTTTAAATGTGTTCACCCCTGTAGCTCACCCTGGGGTGAGAGTGGAGCATACTGGGCCAGAGCTACATTGTTATGCTAACTCGCAGTCCTGACTGTCCTGCTTTCCAACCCCTAGTGGTGGTACCACAGGGTCAGGAGCTTTTTAATAGGCTTCTCTCCCTCCCCCCACCCCCGCCCCTTCCCAGAAATGGGGGAGCACATCAAAGCCAAGCCACTTCAGTGGGTCATTTGGGCATCATTTGTTGGGTCCCAACCCTAGCTCTACCTGTGATGATTTTAAATTATTTAACTTCTGCTTCAGGAAATCTAACGAAATCCACAAGCCTGTCATAATAGCAAAATAAGGGCAAGCATAAAATATATTTCCTAATTCGTATGTCAACGAGTGAAATGCTGCAAAGGTAAATACATTTCTGCACAGTTGGGCTCCTGGTAGAATTTATTTCTGAAAAGGTTTTGCAATAGCTTGTTAGATAAAACTAAATAAAGGGACAGGGAGAGGGATACGCTTTCAGATAGGAATGCATGATGATATAGTGGCCTCTGCCCTCTAGAAAGAGTCTGATTGAGACTGTGCCTATTGATATAATAACCACAGTTCTTCCTTTAGAAACGTCCCTTAAACAGTGCTGTATTGTGTCATGACTGGGATTCAGGAACAGTCATAAGTTCAAGGTAAAAAAAGAAAAAAAACAGATTGGAACAGAAAAGGCCAGTGAAAGGATGTTGGTAATTACAGTTTGCATTTTTATCAGTAATAGGTCATAGTGATATAGTGTTATTGTTATGCTTTATATGCATGTACTGATTTTTAAAAGTAAAGAGATGAATATTTTACTGAAAAATAAAAACACTGTTCTTATTAGTAAAGATTCAGGTTCCTGTCTCTTAATTATGTGTCCATTAGGAACAGGATGAATGGGATTCATATATAAATACTTGTTGAAGTACGAAGGCCTAGTTTGCACGGAAAAGTTTTGCCAGTATAGTCAAGTTATCTATCTCAATGTAAAAGCAAACCAAGACATAGTCTCAAGTTAACTGGCAATCAATTAACTTGAGGCTAAAAGCCTAATGTAGACATTGCATTTAGGATATGTCCTTACTGAAGGGAGAGGTGAGCTTTACCTCCAGATAGCTAACTTAGCTCAATGTAAAGTCCTAGTGGACACAAGGCACAAGTAGGGTTTATGTCAGTGTAGTAGCTGAGGTTAAATTACACTCATTTCCTCACCTGGGGGTACCTTGACTAGCTACATGGAGGTAGAAATTGCCTGTGAATGACTCCAGCAGGATATTACATCAGCATAGTTACTTGATGTAAAAACTCCCTTTTTTTTGCTATGAAGACAAAGTCATAGGAAACAAGCATGAAGTTGTGTATGGCCTTGCTAGCCGGAACGCTCTGTGCTAGAGGTGCATCTACAGATATTTTTTTCCTGAAAGAAGAGAAGGGAGGTTGGCATCTAACTGGCTGTTTCAAGCACAAGGTAAAGAATGAGGAAATACATGAAGTTACAAGGTGAATGAGGGAGACAAAGGGAGACAAAGAGCAGCATGGTAACAGTATAGGAAATGGGAGTGTATATAAAAGTCCCTAAGGGATCCCTTTCCACAGGATCATCTCCTGACATCCTAGAAGTAGCACAGGTGCTCCCCTTTGGTTCTTCCTACTTTTTAACTGAAGGCCCATATTCCCCTGTGATTGGAAGCCATCCCAGATCACACTTCCTGGCAGCATGGCATAGTTCTGCATGTATCCCACCCTCAGCTCCAGCAGGGTTCTTAAAATGATTTGCTCACACATTAGAACACTTAAGTAAGATCCTCCCTTGGGGGTGGGGGGGGTTCTTATTTATTAAGTTCTATGAAAATGCAGTTCCAGACCTTGTTCTCCTTTAAGCCAGGAGTCTGATAACCCTTTCTTGAGGACTGTGCTCTGAATAAGGAAGAGGTCCTCCCTTCCTTGGTTCAGGAATCCCACAGCCCTTCTTCTTGGGGCCTTTGTCAGTAACTTGCACCACTTTCCCCTCCTTGTGTCAGGGAGACTCACAGCCTTCCTTCTGGAGCCTCTGTCAGCAACTCAGTAAGGCTGTGCCCCTTGGTCAGCTTCTTGGAGCCAACCCCTCTCTAGCTGACCACTCAGTCTCTCTCCCTGTGCATCTCTGGAAGCATCTCTTTTATCTCTATGTTTGGGACTTTTAGCCACATGATCAGCCTGTCATAGGATTGCGCTAACTTTCCCCACCTAGGAAGGGAAGCTGAGTGAAGCACAGGTGGGGCTCTACTCACTACCTCTTAAAGGGTCCAATCACCCTGTGACATGCGCTGCTCTCTGGGCAGGTTGGCATCATGGCTCTTTCTTCTTTAACACACCCAGGATTGAGAGAGAGAGAGAGAGAGAGAGAGAGAGAACTGCTCTTTGCCCAGTTTCCACATGCTGACCTAATTTGGAGAGCCACAGACAGGTGATGGCAAGTTTTTCTGCATGCTTCCCCTCCCCCCCCCAACCCCACCCCAGCACCATTTCTGCCTGGGAGCTCTGCAGGTATCTGCTTGGTAGGAGGACTAGGAGGAAAAGATAGCAGGAGGTGCTGGAGTAGAGAGGGGATGGGTGTGAGAGTAAGGGAAGCTTGCACTACTGTGTGAAGGAGAAGAAAAGAGGTTCTAAGCTGGGCACTGCTGATAGGCAGAGAGCCAAAATGGGTGCCTGGGAACAGATCGCGCAGAGGAAATATTTGGCACCAGACTAATTAATGACAAGAGAAGCAGGACAACGGGATTTGCAGTCAGTATAGCTGTGGGTAATCAGAGGAAGGCATCCCAAGGAGCGGTGGTGATTTAAGGGCAGGTCTACATGATGGGGCCAAGTCGACCTAAGTTACGCAACTCCAGCTACATGAATAATGTAGCTGGAGTCGATGTGCCTTAGGTCGACTTATTGCAGTGTCTACACCACGTTGGGTGGACTTACCGTATGCTTCTTGTTCAGGTGGAGTACCGGAGTTGACGGGAGAGCGATCGGCGGTCGATTTTGCAGGTCTTCACTAGACCCCACTAAATCAGTGGTCTCCAACCTCTCTGTGGGAATAGCATATTCCTATTCCCAGAAGACTGGCGGGCACCAGGCACCCCACCGCCGAAATGCCGCTGAGAAATGGCAACACGACTCGGCGGCATTTTGGAGGGTGGTTCTCCAGCAGCCGTGCTCGGTGGCAGCATTCCTGCAGGCGCACACAACTGCCCCACTGGGTGCCATTGTGCCCCTGGGCACCACATTGGGGACCCCTGCACTAAATTGACCCCTGGTGGATCGACTGCTGCACGTCAATCCCCTGGTAAGTGGAACCAAGCCCTAAGATGCCTTCCCAGAAAGGAGCAAAGGAAGAATTGGGCAAACTCTGAGCATGGAAAAATTGGCTAGTAATCTGCATAAAAGCAGTTGAAGAAAATTACCCAGGTTTGTGGTGTTCAATCTATTATTAGAGAGGAATGTATGGAGTGTTGTAGCTGTGTTGGTCTCAGGATACTAGAGACACAAGGTGGGTGAAGTCATATCTTTTATTGGCTCAGCTTCTAAGCCCACTTTCTCACTAGAGATGAATGGCAGATACCCAATGGCATCTGCAACCTCTTCTACCTACTTACACCCACGTCCCCTCTCTTCACAGTAATGGAGCAGCTGTGGGACATCCCTTAGTAGTTTCAGCATCCCAAACAAGGGGAACTAGCCAGACTTCCAGTTTGCTTAGCACACATCTGCCCCAATAGGAGGGTCTGAGGTATCTCAGCCTTGAAGCACAATTTGCCTTCGACAAACTTCAGCTACTGATTGTCAGATATTTTGTATCTTAACTATTGAATGAATTAAATAGTTGTGTAAAAGTAAATCAAGACTGGATTATTTTATGAAATCAACAGGCTCCATCCCTTCATGTCTTCACTGATGATCCCAATATTTGCTGTTCATCTGGATAATGATAAACTAAACGGGGCAAACATTTTCAATATGATCAAAAGATGGGAAATATTGAAATGTTCTCTGCTCAAGAATAAAGATTTGTTCATGGGATTTCTCAAAAATCTAGAAGTTTCCAGCTGCATGAGAAACTTTTCTAAGAAACTAGAGCATTTTTCTCAGACAAGAAAGAGAAAATGGTCAATCACATATATGACAGGTTCCCCCGGGGTGCCATCTGGAACTGGAGTACCACTGAGCCCTCTGAACCACCAGCCTGGACTCCCTCTCACACTGTGCTACAGTGACAAGCCGCGGACCCACTCCAGGTCCTACACTTCCACCAACATTCACACAGGCAGGGACACACCCAGCTGGAATTACGGTGGCTGGTCAGAGAGCCTGCATATATGAACCAACAATAGAGAGCCCACAGCCAGATAACCCCCAGAACCCCCCACCACCACTTGAGTATAAACCCAAAATTATACCAGCTTGCACTGCACAGCGTAAGCTCATAGAGTTTACCCCTCCCTCAATGTGGACAGGAAATGCAACAGCCCCTGCCCCTTGAGCTATGATTCCCAAGCAAATCATAACTTTTCCAATGACATCTTACGTACCCCATCTTATACAAAATGCATCATAATTATATCATAGTCATACAATTAAGAAGAATATGGGGTGCAGTGACACAGATATATTCTCCACCTCTGTAAGTTATTTTCCTGTAGAGAGAGATATTATGGTGGGATCTAAGCAGCTGCAATAAGGTAACATACATGCATGAGCTATGCTATCTATGCCACACCTTGTAACACACACTGAAAATTCAGACCACATTCTCTCTACGAATGTGCATCCCTAATTGCAAAGCTATGTTCTTTTCTCCCCTTCCAAATATCAGAGAGACTTGTTTGGCAGAAAAGGCATCTGCTGCTAGTGATCTGACTTCCCTCAAATAATTCAACTTGATATAGAGGCAGTGTGGGGACAAGAGGAAACACCGGCAACCCATTTTGCCACTGGATTGTTGTTTCAAATAAGTGGGGGGAAAAGAGTAAAGCAGAGCCAAAGAAAGAATATTTCTGTACTTGTGCTTGAAAAGAAATATAGGACACTTAGTATAGAAGAAACTACATCTGGAAAATTATTTTGGAGCTACATGGAAGGCGTTCTGTAGGAAAAAATGATTCTTAATATTAATCCACAAATGTTCCTTCATTGCATTTCAGTTCAAAATAATTTAGGCTCACAAAGACTGCTTTGATGACACAGGAAATAGAGGTTTTTTGAATACGATGACTAATGTTCTACTACCTTCAAAACGATGGATAAAAAATAATCATGACACGAGTTAGTGATAAAATTGCTTCCCCTTTAAAGTGTTCCTGAATGGAGAAACATCTTTTCATTTGAGACGGACAGCAGTAATCATCATTTTACTGAATCACCATTAAATTCTCCAATAGCTCCCTAACATGCACAGTGATGGGGCCATCATGAATTACAACACAGAAGGCCCTTTTTTTCTAAATTTTGCCTGATAAATGTTCACCTAAGATGGTGGCATAGGTGAGAGCATAACTTGGTCAAACAAGTTCCAGTAGTTTTACCCTGTTTAAAATACTTTTGCAGTAACAATTAGACTGATCAGAATTTGTTTTACCATGGAAAGAGTCAAGGAAAAAAAATTCATTAATATCTTCTGTGGAAAGTTGATTTCTTATTGAAAAAACTGAAAATTGAATGTTGGTAGCCACAAGCCAAGAATATTTTTAGCTTAAAAACTGGAAACTTCTTGATTTGAGATTTGACAGTCAACATGTTCCAGATTTTTTTTAAAACAAAGTTGTATTTACTCAAAAACCCGGTTGTTCATTAAAAACAGTTTAGAGGGATTTTTTTTTAAACCAATCCAAGTAATAATCTCTTATACAAACAGAATTGAGAGAGGAATTATTCATTCAAGTACAGTTTAGAAAAGAAGAATGCATGGATATTTTCCTAATTGTTTACACAAATAGGGTACACTCCATAATACTCCATGTTCAGTGAGTGTTAGGGTCCTGATCTCATGTCCATTCAGATCCCTGGGAATCTTTTCACAGTCTTTGGATCAGGCCCACAGAGCATTTGCATAATTATGCCCTTAGACAATTGAGAAACTTATCAATTCCTTAGCATACCAGGGCAAGATTGTACCCAGAACTGTAACTGGTTTTTGTACTAACATTAAAATTTCAGGAACTGACCTCTTAAGGCAGCTTTCCATACCCTTCTGCCTCTAGAGCAGCACAAAGCAGATGGAGTGAGGCCCAAAATCTCGCCCCTAATCTTTGACAGGCTTTGGTTACCTGGGGATACCTTTTCATTGGGGAATCCCTGTGTGATTTAAATCCAGCCTACCCAACTCTGCCACTTGCCTCTAGTCTTCTCCCTACCATAGGGCATGATGGATAGAACCATTGGCCATAATTATGTGAATGTGTGTATTGGGGGAGAAGGATCATGGCCATTGCATGATGTATGGAAGGTACTTGCAGCTTCCACCAGTCTGTGCGGTTGCTCTACACCATGCCATGGGATGTATTCTGTTTGACTTTATTCCTTCTTCAGCTTCCTATGGGAAAACCTGGCTGTGATCAAGAGACCAGAATTTCACACCAAGAGCCCCAAATTCAAATCACTATGGATCACATGGAAGCATTTCTTCTGGGAGTACCACTGCAGCATTTTCCAATAAAATATACATTGTCTCTGGGAAAAACACTGTTAGGCCACAACAGGCAGCCATTACACAAAGGAAATAAAGGCAAAGTACTTTTTGTTCCCTACTTCTATAGCTCCCAGCATGCCTGACTGAAATCCCTCTCTCATTCTCTTTTTCTCAGGACCATAACTCCAGCAAATACAAACTGTAGGAAAACAGTATTTCAAACTACTAATAGCACAAGCATTAGCAATAATGGTGTCACTTTTGTCAATTTTGTTAAATTTATCATCGCATTGAGAAATCCTGAGCAGTTACCTTAACGAAAAATGAATTCAGTTATTTACTGAAATTTCCCTTCACAAAACACAATACTCATGTAAAACACATTATGAACATCTGCAGCCTTCCTGATCTCTTATTTGGCTTATGCCAGATCTTCCCCTCTTAAACCCACAGATCTAAAACAAGATGTGCTGCAACTAATGACAATATTGAGCCTTTCATTAGCAACAACAATTATAGTCTCATTTTCAAAAAGGTTATTGTTAAGATAATCAAATACTGATTAATGTTCTTCTACCTCATTTGTCCATTGCTTGGTATCCACCATATTGGTAATATTTTCATTTCTGGCTTCATCATTTTTTATGACATGACTCACTGGAGTAGGATGATTTGAGGCACTAGGAGATTCATTTTCTGGTTTTCCCCAGGGATATCTGATTTTGGAAGTATCCCGTGGTCTCTTTGTAGATCCTTAGTGTGTCTGATTGAACTTTAAGGATACTGTTTGGAAAAATTAACACTAGTTGCTGAGTAATTGTGTGTGTGTGTGTGTGTGTGTGTGTGTGTGTGTGTGTGTGTGTGTGTGTGTGTGTGTGTGTGTGTGTGTGTGTGTGTGTGTGTGTTATATAGCCTCTTTATACCTGGCTTCATTTTGTTTTATATACTTCTGTATTAAAGAAAGACAGTAGTGTAAGAATAGGCAATGTTACTAGAATCCAAGTGATTATGCTAATTAGATCATGTATTGTTTGCATTCTGAAGCTTCTGCTAAGCCTCTGAGAATGCCTGATGTAAACTATGTCTCCAGAAGTCTAAGCATTCTCAGGCCTAGTCTACATTTAAGTTTTGTCAGTATACCTATACTGCAAGCTTCCTATAGTAGACAGTTTATAGTGGCCAAAAAAAAAAAAAAAAAAGGGTAACCTCTGACACCGCTATACAAGAAAATTTCTAGTTAAGGCCTAGCCTCAGTCACAGCTGGGGGCTCGTGCATTTCAAGCATTGAACTTCTCTTCAGCCAACTTGCCCTCTGAATGCAAATATGACATGGTGTCAGATGTTATATCAAACTGGAAGTAGCGCAATTACACACTCAATTACACAGGGAAATCTTCCCCCAAAGTGGCATTGGACTGAGCAGCAATATTAACATTCTCATCATTCTGGAGAGAAAGTACCTAAAATGCAGGATAGGCAATCAATATAGGAAATCAAATGAACAACATTCATGGACACAGAACCCAGTTTTCCAATTGTTTGCAGAAAAGAACCTACATATGTAGATTAGTTTAATTTATCAGTCTATTTCAAAACCAACAAGTCACATTATTCTGAAGATAGTTAAAATAACTACATAAAATCTCTTAGCATACCTCTAAGAAATTGCTACAGTTTAGAAGTGGTAGGACCATTTTTGACAATATGAAATTTCAACAAAACGTACTGTTTCAAAGCTGAAATATGTGGTTTTGTAATGAAATGAAAATAAATAATTCTGTAAGTTGTTCTGAAATGGAATAGTCATCCTCTGGTCTGCTCTACTATAGTTGATACAATGATGTTGTGCAAGTGTGAATGGGAGGGCACATAGTCTAGGTTGGAAGTTTCCTATTAAGAAGAGGTCCACACTAGGAAAAGTTTGCTCATCCCCCACTTTAAAATTATTATATCAAAGGGACTATGGGTTTGTTGGAAGTTCGTAGGAAAATTAGTACTATTGCTTCGTCTTCATGCTATGGACAGAAACCAGGAGAGTAGAGTAGAAATCTCACTTACAGTCAGACAGGTGGTACCAAAACAAACTTTCATTTTTTCATTTTCAAATTATATCAGTTTTATGTAAGCATCCAAATATTTAAAAAAGTTGTAATTACAGTATCAGATTTATTAGGCCCATAAGTCAGGAAGGCAGGCATAATAAGGAATACAGGAATAATTCAGTTCACAACATGGTATAAAATAATGTGGTTTTTTTTTCAGAAAACTTACTCTTACATAAAGTAGACAAAGACAGGCTATGGCTATAATGCCAGGGTATCATAATATAAGCAGTATTAGCCTCTAAATGATTTTGATTATAGATGGAATGTTCTAAATGTTTATATATATGTTTTCATATATGTTTATATATATGTTTTCATATAATGTTTTTATATGAAATGCCTGTTTTGCTGCAAACATTTAATCTGTCATGATCCTTCAGGAACCACCTGAAGAAAAAAAATTATAGAAAATGTTTTAAATAAAGGAAACAGCTGCCACTATCCCAGTGTTGAATCAAGAGAATTAAGACAATAATGGGAACATTACATCTAGATGTGATGTCATCTGGCTATTCCTTATACGCTTTGTAATGCTAAGAGCAAGAAACAACCCCTAAATCAAGACAAACTCATTCAATGCTTAATATTGTTATTACACAACAAAACATTGGTGAGTTATTTTTTCACAAAACGTATTCAGAACAAGCAAATCAAATGAGCCAAGCTCAAGTGCCCCTATAGCACAAGGGTCTCTACAGATAGCTAGAAAGCCTCTATTAAAGTAACATCTGCCACTTACATTCCATTTCAGGTTTCCCCACAATCTTCCTTATTGGAAGGATCCTTCCTCCTATTTTGCTAAAATAAAATCCTTTGCATCTTCAGGTGTTCAAAATATGTACCTGTAACTTGTATCTATTCTTAGCCCTAGCCCTTAAAGAAGACCTGAAGGGAGGGAGATAGATAAAGTTCATCAAGTTGTTTTTTGAACAGAACAAACGTCTTTTGTGGTCGGGCTGGAAGTGTATTATGGAAAACTGCCAATACACAGTCTATTAAATTCCAGTTTCTCTTTATCATTTAACACAGTCCCTGGTTTACCCATGACTAAGACAGTCCTGGGATTCAAGGTACAAATATCTTTATAAGAGGGATCCTTATGGTAGAATTAATCAGAAGAAGGTTATCTGAAAGCCAGTTAAGGGATAATTTAGCCAGCTTACCAAGCTCTACTGCTCAGGTTCACTAATGATACTTAAATTTCTTATTCTAGTAGCATGTTTTCCAAGTGAGTTTCTCTGCCAATCTGAATACTTATATGGCTCCATAACCATAATATTGGAGCACCTTCCGACACTGAGTCAAAACTACAAGCCTCTATTTTATTTCATTTTTTCTCTTCATCTCTAGGATTAGACCCCAGACACTGCACTTTCCAATCTGATATTCTGCCATTCACTTTTCATTCTTGGGGAATTCCATTCCAGTTTCTTCTCAATGAAATCTATGGATTTGGAGTTTTTAGAATGTCAAAACATTTATGCAATTTCTCTAGGATGCATGTTACAACTGCTTGAAAGTGTGCTACATTCAATTTTAATGAAGTGCCAGCTGTATTCAGGATAAGGAAAGTGGCTGGCTGCCATTTTTATTCACTGGTGTTCAAGGCTTAATAAAAGAACACTTTTTTGATACAGATTTTGTGCAAATCAGCACATGTAGCAGTTGGAGATGAATGCTCAGAGGTAAGAACCATTGGCTCCTATACTCCTAGAAGGAAAACAGTAGAGCCAAATGAAATTTAGAATTTCCATCCCATAATAAATTCTGACATTTCAGTGTTTTCATTCCAAATCAGGGCAAGAAGTTGAAATTAAAATTAAAAAAAAATCAGATTGGAAATTCTGAAAAAAATCTCATTTAAAATGTCACCACATTTCATTTTGACACTTTCAATTACTGTCAGTCATTTAACCCTCCTAAGTCAAAATCTTTCATTTCAGTTTGTGGAACTGACCTATTTCAAGTCAGTTAATTTTGAATTTTTCCTACAGTGGCATATTGCCTCATGGGAGTTCTAGTTCAGGAACCTGATATCCCATTCTCTCATATGTGCTGAGCTTCCAGGCCAGACTACATCTCCCATGAAGCACCACAAAGAACTTGGTTAGGGGGAATCAGAATTGTATTATAGAAGATGTATTTTTCCAGGCAACCAAGCCCACTGGAGAAAGAGGGGGCCCAAAATATAATATGGAATTGTATATAGCTCTAAGGCAAATAGCAAGGGTTTGAGATTATTTACAGGATCAGGTTCTACAACAAAGTGCCATGGGCATTTAAAAATAACAATAAAATCCTAGAACCTATTACTCTAACAGCAAGGATCAAAGTTCAGATTCACAACACTCACTGGCAACCAAGCGCTGGTGAATTGGAGATGTTGGACAACTCCCTTGAGATCCTGCCAATGGTATTATGTACACTGACCAGTGGGTAAGATCACCAGTGTGTGATGTAACCATCTCCCTCGATAGGGCATGGTACGTCCACAATACTCTCTCATCCCATTGTGCAATACAACTGGATGACTCATTGTTTATTATATACTGCCATTGAAATCCCCATCAGAGGGGATTTAAAATAAGATAAAGTTCCACAGCAAACAATCTGCACTGACTATGGGCCTTATCCATTGACTTCACTGGACTTTGAATCAGGGCCTATGGGAGCAAGAATGATCCTACTTAAGTCAATGGCAAAATTCCCATTGATTTCAGTGCTGCAGGACCACGCCCTATATGACCCAATGAAGTAGATTTTTTTCATCTCTAATTTCTAGGCTTCTATAATTCCATTATGAAAATAACTTTTATAAAGGGATTTTTGTAAGCATGTTACGAGAACGATGACTTAGCACAAGCAGTTGACAGAAAAGGGGTGGGGATGGGACAGAAAATTCCTCTTATTTATTATGTGTGGGGGGAGAGAGGGAGACAGATATGCAAACAGAGAAAAAGGAAAAGCAAGAGATGCCTGGAAATAAGCCACAAAGACATGGCTTCAGATGACTCCTCTTTAGACTGTAAAGAGAGCTCTGGAGGGAGCAGGAAAACATCTGAGCTTGAGTAACAGAAGACTATTTTGTATCAGAGAAAAATGAATGCAGAGTGCACCAAGAAATGTAAACACAGCACGAAATGAGAAACAAGGGAAGGGAAGGATATCAGTTACAAATGGAAAAGGAGTACTTGTGGCACCTTAGAGACTAACAAATTTATTTGAGCATAAGCTTTCGTGAGCTACAGCTCACTTCATCGGATGTATTCAGTGGAAAATGCTGTCACAACAGACAGGACGGTGAGAGGCCTCACTTAAACCAATGTTTGTGGGGAAATGTCCTTAAAAATGCTGGAGCAAGACCAGTAATTTTACCAAGAACCTGTTTGTAGTGCTCCACGCAGGGGCTTCCAACAGGAATCAGAGGTTATATAAATGAAGAGGCAGTAAAATGAGGCTCCTTAGCAGGAATCATAACAGCAGTCAGTGCACGCAGAAACAATGATAAGCATCTTTTACGGGTAGACTTTTGAAGAAGTTCCATGGCCTGTGTTATACAGAAAGTCAGATCACAATGGTCCCTTTTGGCCATGATTCATACCAATTTTGCAACAAAACAAAACGCAATACTCAAAACTATTAGGCCAGATTCTCCACTGCCTTCTTTTTACCCAAGACAGAATGGTCATATTTACACTCATTTTGCTCTCAGTACAACCAGATGTAAATAACTACACAAGGTGCAAGGCAGCAGAGAATCAGGCTCAGTATTTTATTTAACATAAAAGTACTGGAATATTAAGGAGGAAGCACTATTTTCTTAATGGTTACTAAACTATATTGACTTATAACTGACAGGAATAGATCACTACTATCTGCACATAATACCATATTTCATAACATGCAACAACATCCCTTTTAATTTTCAATACATAAATTATTTAAGTATTTGGGACCAGGTTCTCTGTAATATGTGCACATAAACATACACATGGCTCTGTATTACATTAGAGAAGGTAAGGTAGTAAGCTGCTGGGTAATCAACACTTTTATGAAGTGGCAAAGAGAACGTCAGCATCCATGTTCACAAAAGTTCTACAAAACCACAAAACCTCATTTCCTTTCTCTCCTTCTTAGAACTCTTGCAGGCAATTTCTGGACCAACCCATGTATGTAGCTAGCTGCTATTCAGTCCAGGTCTTAGGGCTATATTTTGACACAGAGCACAACTCCAAACAAAGAGGGACAACTCTGGCCCACCAACGGAATGAGAAGCTGTGGACTTAGTGAGGCATTATCATCATACACAAGACTGGACAATCAGCATCTTGACCCCCACCCAAAATGTTCCCTTCTGCTTCATCTCCCACACAGATTCCACTGGTTCTTAGAAACTCTACACCAGATGAAGAGAACAGAACAGAACATCAAGTGGTGATGGCAGAAACTAAGGCTGAAACACACAAAAAATATCAATAGGCCTATACAAAGGCCAAAGGATCATTCCTTTCCACCTTCATAGGAACAATCCAAATCATGCCCAACAGGAGGTATTTAGGATGACTAACTACACCACATGCTTGCACTCTGCAGCAGAGTCCAGCATCATGCTCTGTGAGGAACTAGTATCTTTCTTCACTGAGATTATCTGCATCAGATGGGCTTCTCAATATGGATGGTATAAAGTTCCATGAAAAGCCCCAAGGCCACCTAGGGAGGAGAAATCCTCAAGGAGCTGCTTAAACCAGCTTTAGGTCTGCATTCCACTAGCACAGTGGAAGAAAGCTGCTTTAGTTATGTCCTGTGTGCAGGAACTAAAATGCATTAGTGCAGATTTAAACACCATTAGGGTTTTCACAAAAGTGTTCAAAGTGTTGTTTTTGTTCTGCATTGGAACAAAACCAAAAATTGACATAAAATGCACTTGTCATTTCCTGGTCAGCTCTAATTGCAAATATTCAGCCTTACAGTATGTCCTCTCTGGGACAGCGTGTCTGAGTTCATATTCCTCCTTCCTCTCATGTCTTAGTCATGTAATTACTCTTGCATTAGATAACCAATCCTGCAGTCAGCAACAGGTATAAGGAAGTCAATGAGAGCTGTAGTCAATGAATATGTTGACCAATGAAAGTCAATTAAAAAGGTTTCTGACTTCAGCAGGGATTGGATTAGGCCCTAAGGCAAGATTTTCAAAGGTATTTATGTACCTCAACAAGCAGATAGGTGCTTTTTAAAAATCACTCTAGGCAGCTATGCACATATCTCCCATTGGCTTCAGGCACCTCACTAAGCACTCATCTGTGTCTTTAGCTGCCAAAATATCTTTTTAAAATCTGGCATTTGTGCCAACTCTTCAGTTTTGTAAATCCAATTGTCTTGTAGGAAGCTTACACACACTGGTGCAATCACATGTTACAGGAGGAATGGAGTTATTCTAAATCAGTGCTGACCAGCCAGTGGCTGTGATTGATGCTATACAGATAATAATGATTACTTAATCGTACAATAGCTACCTGGGTTGATTCTGAATTCTGCCAACCTGTTGCAACTCTGCTCATGCACACACCTTAAGAATGAACTTAGGGCACAACTCCACCTGTGTTGGGACAGGCACTTCCCAGGTGAATGCTTGCAGACTTCATGCTATTTGGTTTTTAGCCATCACAATCATGTTCTTATACATCCTAGGATTTGAAGAAGAGATCAATCAGTTTGTGGAGCCCCTTTAACCTGCAAAAGAGTCATGGGATCTGCTGGATGACCATATAGTTAAAAGAGCAATTAAGAAGGATAAGGTCATAACAGTAGGTAAATGATTTCTTTGCACAATATTAAAAAAACTAGTTCCAACAATGGCATTTACCCAGACCTCCCTCAAAGGAAATGGTGGTGGGGAAATCACTTCAAATACATTCCACCTTATGCTGCTTCCAAAAGGGAACCTTTTGAAATAGAGAAAAGGCTTGGAAAATAAACAGCTCTGCAGCAGAAAATTGAACAGTGGTGAATTTGTTGAAATGAGATTATATATTAAGGCTGATATCAAGCCCCCAAAATGACCTCATTGTGCCAAGAACAAAGGAATCCTTCTGTACAGAGCCTCCTCTGGTATCCCCCTGAACTCTCCACACCAAGGGTCCCAGAATTAAATGATAACATATTTTACATTGATAAGGACATGCAGAAAACTTAAGCTTCTGAAGCAGATACAGCCAACTGCCAGATTAAGTCTTATTTCTCTGCATTATTTTTATCAAAAGTATTAATATTCTGTGTTTTTGGGAGCAGACATTGGCAGCTTCTTGCTATTGTGGTTTTATTTGTCAAATCAAAAACACTGGAGCAGATTAAAAATGCTGGGACAATCGCTGCTCTCAATTACACTCTGGGAAATCACATTGAAATCAATGAGCTTGTGGCATGTGCTAAATTAGACAATCCCGAGGCTGTGACTATTCTGTGCTGAAGATTATTTCATGCAAAAAAAAAAAAAGTCACCCATTAAAAATATTATCCCATAAATAAGTCTCTGTACTAGGGAACAAAGCCTGGGGAAACCTCTCTCTCTCTCTCTCTAGACACAGAAAGGAGGAAATGTTTCTCTCCAGATAAAACCCTTGCAAGGGAAGCTTCTTTTGAGAAACTCCTTGTAATGCCAAATGCTCCTAGGGAGACTGGAATAATTTTTTTCTGCAAATTCAGGTCAAATTTGGTTAATAGTTTCAGCCAAAAAAATATAGGGGGAAAAAGTGTTTAGAAACATCAAAACTCACAGCCCTGGGCTGCCATTCGGTGTGTAGACATGCCCTCTTTTTTTAAGGCCTGATCCAAAGTCCATTGAAGTCAGGGGAAAGATTCCCACAGGGAAAGACTTCAACTGGCTTTGGATTAAGCTCATCATGCTGATCTATTTTTGAGAACTCTGAATGAACATCCTAGTCATTTGAAATGTATTACATTCGATAAATACTTAAGCTAGAAAACAAAAGCATTGTTCAAGTCCACCTTTATCACTGTGGATTTAGCAAAACATAGCACTGTGACGTACAGAAGGAACGGCTCTCTCAAACTATTTGTTGGATTTGTTCCTTTATCCGGAACCAGTCTAAATATATATATATATGATGAAGAATTAGGGCAGAAGAATGCTGTAGACAAGTCAAGTACAAAAATTTATAGAGTATACAAAAGTATCTTATCATATTTTCATATGAAAACCCCACTATGTTATATATATATATATATATATATATATATATGATGCAGTGGGGTATATATATATATATATACACCCCACTGCATCATATTAAGACTGTCAACTTTAGCCATATCCAAAAATTAACAGTTTTGATCTCATTTGTTTAGAAATATTATAAAACCAACAGAAATGGGTGTGGTTTCTAATCATCTTTACAGCACTATACCTTTCCTTACTGGGCACTGAGCAAACATAACTGGTGTCTGACAGTCAGTAGTTCCTCTGATTCTGCAGTGAGGCACAAATCTTGCCTCCTCCTGTACCGGTGTGTGGGAACCCTTCCGGAAAAGCCAGGGGGCTGCTGCATAAGCTAGGAGCGAAATAGTAGGGGAGGGGGAGAGAGGGAGCACACAGGGAACTTGTACCCCTGTGAGACAAAGAAGTGGTGCTAGGGATAAGGCAGGGCTGGAACCAGATGATTGGTCACTGCATAGTCCCCTGGTCCACTCTCTACTGTGGAGCGTGGGTACTGGGGCTGGTGAGGCTATTCTAGCCATTAGGTAAAGTATCGTCTGCAGAGAAGCTCCGCTGTTGCTCTGTGGCTTAGACAGAATGATTCCTGGAACCTTCCCCTCCCCGCACCCCGACATGTACACATTCCCACACACTCCCTTGTGGAGATCCCCCCGCATCCTGCGGACTTACTCAGGCTTGGCACAGAGAACAGGATTTTAACATACGTGAACAACATCCAGGAATCGGCATCCCAACAGATTTCCAGCTGTTTGATAAGAACAGCTCCATAAATAAAAGCAATAAAACTATTTGTTCATAACCCAGGTAGGCTGACAGGCTCATGATAATAGTGTAGTGGCAAACAAGCTGCCATAACAAGTAGGACAGCGCTAAGCATTTCTGAGTGATGGCAATTCTTCCACTGTAAAAATCTGAATGAAAGACAGTGAATTTCAAAACAGTCAAGAAGCAACCCAAATGAGGAAGACTTTTGAAGTATCAAAGTATCTTCTGAAAGGTTAATTCCTTGAAGCCCCACCCCCCTCCACTCCACCCCACCCAGGGAGTTAGATGAAAGAAGGGAGTGAGATTGTAAGGCTGTGTCTACATTAGAGAATGGAATCACAGACAACTGATCAGGTGGGACAGCACCAATGTAAATACCAATGGTGCAGTTTATCCACAGTATGTAGCTATGCTGTGTTGGGTGCAGTTTCGCTATACATCCATACTGTTGCAGTCTAGGTATATAAACCCACTTTTCCTGGTGCAGCTCCCTGAAGCAGTGACTTGTGAGAGATTTGAAGACGTTTGGTGCCTAGGGAATTGTGGAAGATGAAATCAAACTCCCAAAGAACCAGCATAACTTGTAAGACTTTATCACAAAATGGAAGTCAGGATGAATACTTAAGTTTCCACTGCATGCTCAGTATGAAAGGTTTCTGCGCTGGAGCTTTTAGAAAGTAGCTACAAGGGGTGTAGGGCAGTTATAATGAAGTCCTGAAGGATGTTCCAGCAGCATATGCAGAGAATTTAATCTTGATCCACTTGGTGTTTCTTTACCATTCACAAATACATAGGAATCCTTGGGAATATGAAAGCACAAATGCTTTTAATTTGGGGAAGACACAATAACCAAATGTTTGCATAAAATAAAAGTAACAAAATAAAGAGTGTATGAGGAATACAACTAACCCCAAACTCTTAGTCAAGGGCCAAGAACCCAGTCCTTATTCATTAACCTGATTAGATCTCGTGGTGACCAAGTGGCTGTTAGGAGACAGCTTTACTCACCTGTCTGCTTCAGTCCATTGAAAGTAACAGCATTAGGTTCTGCTCCACTCCATTGCTAGTCCCATAGGGTTCTAAATCTCTGGGTGTGGGAAACTCCAAGCAGAGAAAGATGCAAAATAGTTCCCTAATATCTCAACCAGACTCTCTCAGTAAATCCCCAAAGGGATCCTAAATCCCATATCCGTGCACACTTGATCTGGCTCCCCAATCTCATACCCCTGTTGTCCAGATTTAGAGTGGTCCAATTCCCTCACTGGACAGGCATTCTCATACTCATCTCCCCTTTCAGGCATCTGGTGACACACAGCAAATATATCAGTTCTGGATGTGGGGTAAGAGGAAAGTCTGTGGGTAGCAGCATGTTGAGGAGAGTAATATCCATAGGGCCACTACACTCCCTTCCACACTGGTGGCCAGGCAGCAAGCAGGCAGGAATTAATTGAGTCTGGCTCCACCCCTCCCCAACCACCAGCTTGTAGAGTTGACCCAGTGTGGAGGGGGGAAGTAATCTGCTCAGTATATAGGGATGGAGTTGATTACTTCCCTATGAGAGCAAAGAGGGAATCAGGAACCAGATTGGTGCTCTGAGTCATAATCTGGTTCTGGATTTGCTTCTGGAACAGTGCCACTGCCCCTTATTTGGGGCTTGTGGCAAAGCCAGCACTGAGTCCATTATAGAGTATTATTAGCATGTGTAAGGGTGACATCATTTGGTTATAAAGAAGTGGCGTGCAAGAGGCCTTGAAAAGGAAAGAATATGAGGGTGTCCAAATTACAGATATACTACAGAATCACAAAAACAGACTTAAAAAAATAAAGTCAGCGCACTTGAATTAGGTCTTTCTACCCAGTCATTTGCACCATTATCTGTCAATACAGCAAAGACTACAATAATTGTTACAGCTGGCCAATCCTGCACTCCTTACTCACTGAACTCAGCATTTCAACACTCCTGCCACAGACTCAGACTCTCACAGGGCTTGTCTTCACTGCAACATTAACTTGGACTAGCCTGGCTCCCATCCACAAACATAACTCTCCCCCATCAGTGCAACCTGAGATAGCCCATCCGTCCTGGGGTAGAGACTTATGCCTGACTAATAGTCACACACAGGCAACCCACACATTTATAATGAGGACTCAGGCTGAATCGCTCCAGTGTTGATTGTCCTCCAATGCCTTCCCACAATTCCCATCATGTGCCCAGAAGATCAAACAAGTTCTCTCCCAATTCACTGGCAATGAATCAGAACAGCTCAAATAACTGCAGTGCTAAGAACCACTGGATATGACCCCACAAGTGAGTTCTGTATCAGTGTGGATGCTACAGCTCCAGTATGGCTTTAGAGTGTGGCTGCTCGCACCTAAATGCCAGTCCCCCAGATTAACTCTGCAGTGAAGGCATGGCCACAGTCAAGTACACATACCACATTCATTGAGTAAATACATCAGCCAAGAGACAGCACAAAGTAATACTTCATCTCTGACATCCAAAAGAAAATATATTCTGATGCCAAGTATTAGTTCTAAATTGTTGAAGTATGGAGTAGAATTAGAGTGACGAGACAGCAAGTGTGAAAATTTGGGACGGGGGTGGCGGGTAATAGGCACCTATATAAAATAAAGTCCCAAATATCAGCACTGTCCCTATAAAATTGGGACATCTGGTCACCCTAAGTAGACTGGCACTGAAATGCACTCACTGCCTGCAGAGTGCAATGCCTCAGATAGTCGGTGTTTGATCAATTTGACAGTGCCTTCCAATCAACATCTGCAAGAAGCATAATCTCTATGCCAACGGCAGTTAAAGAGCTAAGAAATATGTGGGTTTAGGCATTACACCAGGTTATAAACCCAGCCGCTTCACCTAATCCAGTTTAGAAATTGACGTCAATCAATGAAGATAGCTATACTGATTGCTCAAAATAATAAAAGGTGCAAGAAGTTCAGGTAAATGAAAAATGTTTACAATTGCCCACTGAATTCAGAGCAGGTAGGGTTTCTACAATATAAACAATAATAAACTTGGACTACTGGATCTTTTTTCAGTACAAAGAAAATAAAATCCTGCTGATTTCCCCATGTTTAGGAAAATCTTACCTGACTGTCAATTCTACACAAAAGGCTATATCATGTCATCAATTGAAGTCAATAGTTGCTGAATAACCTGGTAGCTTTATAAGATCCAAAGATTATTCTATGAGGAAAGATTTATTAGTTTAAACTTTATAAATGTTTCCTGACAGAATTGCTATTACATGTAAAAAAGGACAGTAGAAAGCAGCAAGATTTATCATTCATTTCATCTCATGAAAAATGTCATTGCTTTAGATCTGCAAAAAGAAAAGGAGTACTTGTGGCACCTTAGAGACTAACCAATTTATTTGAGCATAAGCTTTCATGAGCTACTGCTCACTTCATCGGATGCATGCCGTGGAAAATATAGTGGGGAGATTTTATCTACACAGAGAACATGAAACAATGGGTATTACCATACACACTGTAACAAGAGTGATCAGGTAAGGTGAGCTATTACCAGCAGGAGAGAAAAAAACCTTTTGTAGTGATAATCAAGATGGGCCATTTCCAGCAGTTGGAGTCTGAATGAGAGACTGCTGAATTGGAATTAATTTACAAACTGGACAGCATTACATTAGGCTTGAATAAAGACTGGGAGTGGATGGGTCATTACACAAAGTAAAACTATTTCACCATGTTTATTTCCCCCCCACACACACACACACATACACGCTCTGTTCCTCACACGTTCTTGTCAACTGCTGAAAATGGCCCACCTTGAAAATCACCACAAAAGTCCTCCCCTCCTGCTGGTAATAGCTCACCTTACCTGATCACTCTTGTAACACCCATTGTTTCATGTTCTTTGTGTATATAAAATCTCCGCACTGTATTTTCCACTGAATACATCCGATGAAGTGAGCTGTAGCTCACAAAAGCTTATGCTCAAATAAATTTGTTAGTCTCTAAGGTGCCACAAGTACTCCTTTTCTTTTTGCGGATACAGACTAACACGGCTGCTACTCTGAATCCTGCTTTAGATCTGTAACAGCAGGAACAAATAGCATGCAATCAAATGAAAACTTGGTGAAGGGGGGAGGAGGGGAAAGAGATAAGAGCATAAAAAGAGGATCCTAATAAATTGTTCTAAAGAATGTGTTAATACAAATCAGGGATGTATCTGATGTCCACCAATACTGTCAGCCAGACTAGCTGCTGCCCTTAGCAGAATGCCCAGCATTTCTCAGAGAATGTTCTGACAGAACACAGAATGGAAATGACAATATAGTGGGTTTTTATTAGCATCCGAGACTTGGAATGTTCAACTGATTCCAATAACACAGATCCCTACAAAGCTGGGGAAAGGAGTATTACAAAAAAAAAAAAAACAGGCATGAGCATGAAAAGGTAAAGAGGGAAGTGAAGAGGGAAGGAATGGGGGGGGGAGGGAGAGGATTTATTCTCCTTGTGCCTTCCTTCACAGCTACTGAAAGTGGATGCTGCTCAGAGTGAATGAAAGCTGGGGAGGGGAGGAGGGAGAAGAGAGAAAAAAAGTGTCATCACCCCACTCCCTTTAGGACGCCGGGGAACACACAATCCTATAAAAGGTGCCTCAGCTCCTGATCCCCTTCAGCAAAGCAGAGAGAGAGAGCTGGCTGCACAGAGAGGGAAGGGGACGACGTGTACTACTCACAAGCAGCAGCTCTCCTGGTCCAGCGAGTGTAGCATCCTTCTATAGTTTAAGCAGCATAACCACATGTGGTGTTGCTCGAGCCTGCTCTGATCCCTCTCTCACTTCCACTGAGTGGTTCTCATTTTGTTGATCAACTGTCTTATTTTTGGGTGGGGTGGGAGGGGAAGTGGGGGGAAGACTTTCATATTGCTGGGACAAGGGGGGACATTCAAGATGACTTCTATACCTGCATCCAGCTGGAGTGCAAATGAGAGCAGCGGCTGGAACACAAGCTTCTCTGGATCAGGAGGCAACTGGGGGCAGCCTCTGGGAGCTCAGGCTGGTAACATCTCCTCCCCGTTAGCACCTGCAACAGCTAACTTCTCCAATCAATTTGTGCAGCCCTCCTGGCGCATTGCCCTGTGGTCTCTGGCTTATGGTGGGGTGGTGGCCGTGGCTGTCTTTGGCAACTTGATTGTCATCTGGATCATCTTGGCTCACAAGCGTATGAGGACAGTGACTAACTATTTCCTGGTGAACCTGGCCTTCTCGGATGCCTCCATGGCTGCTTTCAACACCGTCATCAACTTTATCTATGCCCTGCACAGTGAGTGGTACTTTGGGGAGGCTTACTGCCGCTTCCACAACTTCTTCCCCATCACTGCGGTCTTCGCCAGCATCTACTCCATGACGGCGATTGCCGTGGACAGGTGAGAGAAGGGTGGGGACAGGTGGAGATGATGGGGTGGAGACAGAATCTCTCTGCTGAAAAATCCCTGAAGGAGAAAGCCAAATAGGTGAGGGGGTTGAGTGATGGACACTGCACCCAAAGTGCCCTGTGTGGAAATCCTGCTGCAGTCCTTGTGTCTGTTAGACAGATCAGCACCGACACTCCACTGTGCCTTTTCAAGATCCTTCCCTAATGCTCATTTTAACTTTTTTTCCCCTCTGTCTGATTTACCTCTCAGTCTCTCTCTCCTTGTCATCTTTTATTCCTGCTCCCTTAATCTCTTTCTTTCACATTCTTTTCCTGTGTGATGACTTCAGCAGCTGTCTTTGCTCCCATCCTTTCAATAATGATTGTGCTATGCCAGCACCTGCTCTGGGTGTGCTCTTTACCCAGGAAGATGCTCCGTCCATACAGTCCATGCCATTGTGCTACACGCTGCTGCTGGAGAGTCTATACTAATGGTGTGATTAGAGGAAGCATTTCAAATTTCCCTCTTTATTTCTGCAGCTGGCAGTCACTGAGGAGGACACATCCGAGAGAAGCATCTTCCTCTGAGGTCCCTTCCAACCCTGATATTCTATGAATTGTAGTTTACTTCCTCAGCAGAGGGACAGCAACCTCAGACTCTGTTGTCAGTAACTCCCCTAGTAGGAAGCTTCTTTCAGCTTTGCCCCTTCTGATCTTAGCTAATGAAAATATTTACATTGTCATTTGTGTATGCCTGTACGTGTGGCTACAGGAAGTATTATGTTTTTAATAAAGTGTATGATTTCCTTTTCAATAATCAGAGCAAGGAAGCCTGTGATCATGAGAGAAAATAGAATAGGGACAAAACTTCATCCTGGTGTTCTTGATGCTAGTGGGATAGGAATGATACAGAGGTTCCTATTGACGACACCATCAAATCTCACAAAAATGTTTCACTAGATTGTTCCCTGACTCTTGCAAGATCAGTCTGTGGCTCTCCCTTAGGAAGAGCTCCCTTCTTCCTGATCACTTTCACATACACTATATTGAAAGGGAGACTCAGCACTTCCTTCATGAGCCTAAGCAATTTAGTTTACATTCAGAAAAATTGGTAGCTTTAAGATGCAGATCTGCAGCAATAGGTAGTGTAGTTATTTCTAAGACTCTTTACTACGTGTTTGTTATTGCAGTGCATTTATAATTTTTTAAATGCAAGAGAGTACATAAGCTATTAAAACCATGTTCTGTAGTTTTGCTCACTTAACTTGCTAGAAAATCTGAAACTTTGGGGTGATAATTTTTAAAAAGGTTCAATCATATGAAGCTTTAAAAACAAGTGCAAAGACAGCAGCAGCATTCCTACAGAGCAGAAGATCATAATACTTCTTTGTGAGTTCTACTAAATTGTAAGTCTGAAGGCTGAATTCTCAGCTGCGAGAACTCATGCTAGGTACGGCTGACAGAAGAGTGATTCTAAGCCACCTTTCCACTTCCTCTGCTCCTGGGGCTAGTGAGGGCCATTCTACCAGCCTCAAATTGTAAGAGTACACTGTGCTCTGACTTTACTCCTGCAATCAACTCACTTTACCTCACCTCGAACACACACCCCGCTGCTGAAGGGAACAGAGAACAGATGGAATAAAGCCAGGTGTGCCATCCTTATGACAGCTGAGGATTCCCCAGCTGCCCATTTAGGGCTAATTTAATGTCCTCAGTACTCCAAAGAGTCTTTAGTGGGTACTGAGGATCTGGCCCTAAGATTTTATTCATATTTATCCAGATGCCTTGTCTGCATTTTTTGTGAGGAAAAAAATTGAGATATTGTATTACACCAAATATTGCTGATTATTCTAGGATGATGAAGATGAAGTTGTCCTGTGTTACAAAGCCCCCAAGGAAGAGAGATAGGTGTATTTCTAGAATGAGTGAAAAAAAACACCTGTCCTGCTCCCTGCTCCACACTGCCGAAAGCATACATGATGGACCTAAAACGTATCTGAAATGTTTGGCTTGGTTTTAACAGGTTGAAAGGCACACAGTGTTAGAAATTCGTTAGGTGCCATTCTTCCCTCCAACTTATTTCTGAGAACAAGTGACTGGGCTCAGAGATCAGAATAGGGGCTGTCAACAGAAGACATCTCCCTCCTCCACAGGAACCTGCACCCAGAAAAAAACACACAATCTTCCCTTGGTGGAAGGAGGCGTGCAATCAACTGTTCAATGAGTCCTTTTGTTGCCCAGGAAAAAACAAATATTCAGCTCTCTGCAGGGTTTATCAAAAGTCTTTTAAGACAAAAATCTCCTCCTTCTGAGGCTCAAGCAGGAGAGCGGCAGCCACTGCTGCCTTCTTTTATACCTGAACAGCTGGGCCAGACACCCAAATGCACATGCTTCATATGTTTTAACCCTTCCCCACCTGCTTCTACAGCACATCCCTGCAGACTCATAAGGAAACAGTTTAGCTGGGAATCCCAAGGAGGATCCAAGGCCCAACCCCTCACAGAACCCAGATAGGTAGCATGTCCTTCAGAGGACACTGTTCTCAAAGAGGTCACTTCCTAGAGAAGAGATATAATGCTGGATTCCTGCTTGCTTTCATGAAAGATCTCACACTTACTGTCAGAGCCAGGATGTTGCTTCTGGTATCTTGGTCAAGTTTTAACTCCAGCAATTAAATTCTGCCAATCTAAATACCACCAACATCATCAATTGGATATGTTATAGTCTTCACTTCCTGTCTTAAATTGATGTGTAAGTGCTGTTAAACAGATGTCACATTCCACATTGGACACGTATGCATTTCAGCAGTGGGTGAAGTGATCCATTTCTCATGCCTACCTCACAGAGGTGCTGTGTTAGTTCATTACCGTCTGTTATATACTTGATTTTGCCACATGAAAGGCACTATAGAAATGCAAATGTTACTTTATGGCTATTTTATTTATAAATCACTTCCATGTAGTGTGCCAGGGCACTTAGGAAACAGTACTGAAATAAAATACAATATAATTAGCATGTCAAGAAAACAATGTTAAAAAAATATTTAAGAACCATATGCCAATGCATCAAATTTAAAACACTGGGGGGAAATGCTACCCAAGGACTGACATTAAACAAACAGCTTCTTTTGCAGAAGTGTATATGTCCCATATGACTAGAAGCTATTAAAATCAAGGTTCTGAGACTCAAAAATGCATACCCGTAACTAAGTTTTATTGATTGTATGCATTAGTATCCACAGGATATTCTTCACTGTCCCAGGTGTCATTAACTACCAAGAAGGGCATTGATCAAAGTCTCAAGTGATGTGGATTTCCTTCAGTATTTCTAGGACTCTCTGTTGCGTGACTAAGTCAAGTTCTTGGATGGATGTGCTTTATCAATACTGTGTTCAGTATGAAGTCACTGGAACCCACACAGGCCATCCCAGACTAAGATGATCTCCTCAGTGAAGCTGATAGTTCATTGCAGCAAGGAGGTGCTGAGTTCAGAAGTTGAGGAGGAAGACATTTTGGGTTAATGAAGTTATTCACAGTCCAAAGTGTAAATTTAGCAGCCTCTAACAGAGAAGACGTAAAACATCTAGTTTTCTCCCACAGCCATCATGTAGGCTTGTAAGGAGGCTGTGTGTTGAAGTCTGACTTTATTTGCTGTTTCCCACTACCAGTTTTCATTTCTACTTGCCCTCTTTCAGGTTGGGGAGGAAAAACTCTGAGGTTCCAAGAGTAAAGCAGTAAGGGGATGCTCTGGTACCAGGCCTAGTGAATGATCGTAATAATTCTAATCTTTGGGTCTAATTCATTGATGACCAATGGCCCCATTCCACCAGCTACACTGATCTCGGCATAGAGGAGGAGATGGTGGTGTGGTCATGCTGGAAGGGTTGGGTAGTTTAATACGTGTGTTCCCTATACCCATTTCCAGTCTAGAAAAATCAGGCTTACCCTATGAACTACTATGTGTTTAGGCCTTGAAATTAACTGTGACAATACTAGTGAAAATGGGTAGGTTTTGGAGCATAGCACCACAGGCATTGTCAGCATGGATGCTGAAGACTCCCAGGATAAAAAGCTTTGGGTATTTTATGTGCATAATGAAAGGTAGCATCTCGGTTTTAATTTCTTTCTTTTCGTGTGTATTTATACTATTAACACACCCTAAAAAAAAAATCACAACTAACATACTGTTAGCATTTCCATAATAATTCTCTCACTTTTTCCAAGGTTCATAAACACATTAGTATGTAAGGAGTCACCAGATAGCAATGTTACACATATTAGAAGTCCTTTTTCCTAGTTTGCAAAGAAGTTTTTGCTCTTTGAAGAAATGCCATATTGTTATTAGCTTTTTATATGCAGTAGTCCTTGGAGGAAGCTGTGGCAGATAGAGAGTGCTCTCTGGATTTGGAGTAGCTTTCCAGGAACCAAGTGCTGGAGTATAGGCTAAGATTTCTGAAGAGTGATTTGCTTGTGTGCTATTTGTGATGCCTCCAGGATATATATATGTGTGTGTGTGTGTGTATACACACACAAACACACACACACAGCAAGTTACATTTAGGATATAGCCAGACTCTGTATCACTCATTTCTCCTTCACTTGAAAACCAACATGCCAGGTCCCAGAATTTGCTACTACTCAGCAGAGGGCCAACACTGGCATTAGAAGCAGGACACTGGTATTGGAAAGAGAGGGTGTGTGTGTGTGTGTATATATATATATATAAACTGTTTTTTCCTACCTTATTCATATTTCTGATAAAGCAAAACAAGACCTCCAGAGAAAAGAATGCACAAAGTTTGACATAAGTATCTTAACTTACATTCTGAATTTCCTCGTCTGGAGATTCAGGTTTCTATTTTGTATTTAACTCTTACCATCGTGCCTACTTATGAAGAGGTTCACTCACCACAAGAGCACTTCCTCATGGGCAGGTGTGGCATAGCAGCTCTCTCCCCATATGGCATCCCCTGCTGACAGTTGTTCCGTTACCGCAGTGGTCTCTCTCCCCAAAATTCAGCCCTCCAGACCAGACATGATTTAATACACCCCTTTTCAAGTTACAAAATCCCATAGGACAAGAGTCCAAAGGCCATCTCCGGATAGCGTTCAATCCTAGCTTAGGGGTCAATGCCTCTATCAGTAGCTAGCAAAGGAGCCCATCCCATCCGCTACTCTGGGTTCTAACCTAGAGAACCTATAACTAGTAATCAAGGTCCTCAGTACTCATCCCTAGGCTCCTTCCTGCCAAGCCTCCCTACCTCATTTTGCCCCAGGAGCTTACTCTGCTCCCAATGGCTATTTCACCCCCTCCTAGCTTCTTACCAGACTGCTTACTCGAGGATAGGCACTCAGGCCTTACGCTCCCCCTAGACTTCCTTCTTGTCACTGAACCACCCCCATCCCAAGAAATGACTAGAGCCTCCCTCCACTGCAGCCCCCTCTGTTTTTCAGCTTCCTGTTTTTATACTATTGTCCACCCCTTTTTCCAGCTGGGCTTCATTCTCAGTTAACTCTGGCCCTCCTTCTCTCAGGTGAGGCAGGATAACCTCACTGGCCTCTCAGGGCTGGTGTGGGGTGCACATCCCCTCACTCTAAGGCTATACTATTTCATGTGAAAGCAGGCAATTATGACTTGAGCTCTGTGAAATACTTGTACTGAGCCTGAAACTAGCCAGAGCCTGTAACTACAAAAGTTAGAAGCCAGTGACCCTCCCTCCCTGAATTACGCTCCATTGCTACCACTCCCTCCTACAACCCCCATAACATATTTCATTAGACCTTTAGATGGCTTAGGGCTTAATAATAAAAAAAAAAAAAAAGAAACAGTGGGAATCTTTTGGCTGATTTCAAAAGGTTTAGCTCAGGCCATTCATGAGGCATTATAGGGCTTGTTGGGGAGTAGTAAGGGGTCCCTTTGGCACAAGGGTTCAGTCTAGAATAGGAAGGGGCATTTTGTCAGAGCTTCAAATGAGCCTCCAAGGGTGATTTGTCTCCAACTCACAAGAACCAAACTGCAGGGTTCAGTAGATGCCAGGAACCTCTTTGCAAAGCAAAATATGTAAAGATCCCATTGCCCTAATGACCACTCCTTTCTTCAACAAAGAGGAAACAATTAATCCAATACATTTTCTACAATATAAAATTACTGTTTTAAACAGAAAGTGACTAATTTGTTCTACCACTGAGCTACTCCATTCACTTTAAGAAAAGAAACTCTTAAAAATGCAGCTCTGTGCCCATGTCTTGTGTTCTTGTATTCTACTCAATATTTTCTTTTTCCTCTATTGTGTCACCCTTCCCCTGCTGAGCAAATTTATCTAACGCTCTATTTGAACATATTAATGTTCCATACATCATTGCCTTTGCTTGTGAACTAATTACATAGTGTTCGAGCTCTTTGTTTGCTCCATGTAAATAGTCTATGCTTGATGTTTCTCTTGGAAACTGGAAAGCTTGTTTCTTTCCAATAAATCCCTACTCCTTTCATAATCAGGCCCATCCCACAGCCTTCTTTTAGGCAAAACGAGTATTGCCTTCATTACAGAGACAAGGTGAGTGAGGTAATAACTTCTATTGGACCAGCTTCTGTTGGTGAGAGAGACTAGTTTTCGAGCCACGCAGAGCTCTTCCTGGTGGTGTGATGGTATCCCAACAGTTCTGATTGCTGAAAAATCTTCCTCCTAAACAGTGCATTCAAGAGTACTGGTTGCTTTGGGGGAAAACACACACAAAAAATCCTTGATTTCATAGTTTTTTATACTTTAAGATTAATCATCTTGATGGAAGTGAATACATGATTGATTTTATATGGAAGTTTGGTTCAATATGCTTCTTCCTATGTGCAATAACTTGGACCCTCATTTCTTTTGCTAAAAAATACTGATATCATAATCCTCATAGCGTGGCCAGCGCGGCCAACACATCACATCCTGAAACGAGTCATTGACTCTCTAACAGCATCAAAAAAATCAGTTGCCTAATCCTGGAGCCGCAGATGCTAAAGTCTTCTCAGGCTCCAGACTTAAACGAAGGGGCAGCTACATCCCTACCTCAGCAAGTTACCCGACTGAAATTGGTATTCTTCATATCAGGACTGTTTTGTATGTGGTGAGGTGCGCTCTCCACAGATAGCAGTAATGTGTAAAGGGGGTCTCTCAAGGTCTCTCAATTCCTTATTTTCCTTTTCCTTATTGATAACATTGGATTCATACCATAGACCCAATATGTAACACAGCCAGCCCATTGCCACTTTGGCATTTTCAAAGCATTCAGTTCATGATTCACCTTTGTTTGATCTTAAGTCTAATCATAGCATATTACACACACATATATTTCCATGTTTTACTAACCATCTTTATTTTTCATTTCATCTGCTTCGAAAAGTTCAGACCCAAAATGGAATCTACTCAACATAGTTATATATTCTGAAACATACCAACCCTCCAAAACAAAATTTGCAGTACAGAGGGGTTTTTTCAGGAAGGCGATCTGCTAACAAATCTGGGATGCAAATTCTCTTTGTGACTGTTAGCAATACCTTGCCCCATTCCTCTCATTACATGTGCTTATGAATTACCCTTTCTGTCATGTCTGCCTGTTGGACTTATTCCTTTGAGGAGCTAAAAAACTCTGCACTTTGACATCTGTATTCAGAGAATATCTGAGTATCCAGATAGTTAATTCTTTCAGCTAGGTCAAAGATAGGTTTCTTGCTTTGAATATCACTTTAATATATTATCCTCCTCGGATTTTATCACAGCAACAAAAATATTCACATTGTAAAAATTTACTTGTATAGTGCCATTCCACCTGAATATCTCTAGCCACTTTGCAAATATTAATAGTTTATGGATTAGGCCTCCCAGCGTCCAGTGAGATCAATTAGCATTTTCCCCCATTTCACAGATGGGGACAGTAAAGCATAGAGAAGTCAAGGACTTCTTTTTCAAACATGTCCTCTACTTTTGACTGTGTCAGTTTTTGAGAGCCCAATCTGAGACACACAGGGTTTGATTTTCAGTACTTCTACATCACCAATTGACTTCATGGCATATTGTTGTCTTACAGTATGTCTACACTAGCACTTTTGTCGGTAAAACTTCTGTCAACAAGAGGTTTGAAAAAAATACATAGGTGACACCAGCAGAAGTGTGGACAGCACTATGTCGGCGGGAGATGCTCTCCTGCCAACATAGCAGCCAGCGCACACACAGTCTCTCTCACACACACGCTCACTCACTCTGTTACTCTCTCTCACACATTCACACACCACTCTGTCTCACAACACACATACACACTGTCTCTCTCACACACATACACACACACACATACCCTGTCTCTGTCTCACACACATACACACTGTCTCTGTATCACACAAACACACACACTCACTGTTTCTGTGTCTGTCTCTCTCTCTTTCACACACACACTCTGTCTCTCACACATACATACACACACACACACTCTATCTCTGTGTCTCTCTCACATACACAGAAAATAATTTTTGTACATTCTAGACTTGACCCCTCAGGGCTGAGGTGCTGATGAACACCTATAGCTATCAAATTTTTCACAATTTTATATAATTTAAATAAGATTTATGTGGATTCAATATTTAAGGTTCTGGTCCAACTTCCAATGATGCCAACGGGAATTCAATCAACTTTAACAGGTATTGGGTTGCCTTGGAATTATTAATAATATTCAAAATTATTAATATTAACATGGAAACCAAACACTAATTTAAACAAATTATTTATTAAATCCAAAGGCCAAATGGTACTTATACAATTGCTCTAACATGCCTAAAAAGCCTAAATAATAAGCAATTGACTACATCCATACAGTAACAAAACATTTATAAGCATTTGACCAAGATACTTACCAACAGGCTAAACCCAGGAGTGCTTAGACCCATATTGGTCCGCTCCGGTGTGATCAGGGAGGTATTAGCAATGAACCCTTTAAGAGTTTCCTTTTTGTACCCTTTAATAAACAAGTGATGTCACTGCCAATTACTGACTTTCGCTAAAAACCAACTTGAGATAGTTCACCCTTATTTCCAGTCTTGATCCAGACAAGATTTAAAACCTCATTTCTTCCCAAGGCCTTTTTTCCCCTCCTTCTTACTGCCAACAGTTTTTCCATTGCACCTGGGTTCACATAGGATTTAACACTCGTGTGTGTGTTGGGAAGGGCTATGATGGCTCATTTTAAGACAAATTCTCTTTGTTTTATTTAAAACCATCTGCAGTTCTTCCTCTCAGGCGGAGGCCTTCCTTTTAGAAACTTCCTCTTATCTCATTCGTTATTCTTTGAACCAGACATCCTCCCTACTTCATTTCTTCTGGCCTTATAAGTTATTATTTTCAAGACCTTTCTTCTATTTGCTAACGAGTGCTTTTCTTCACAACACATATATTTCCTTAACCAAAGTTAAGATAACCCTAAATCTTTAATTTCATAATTTTCCTACAGGTTGGGATGTAAATTACACAACATTGGTATTCTGCTCCAAATAAAATTGTTCACAATTGCATGAGATTTGCATTTATCTGATGGGGCTGGAAATAAAAGATAGGATATAATAATGTTGCTGAAATAAGCTATTTATACTAGAAATGTGCCGCAGTATTGAGTCCAGGTTCAGATTTTGACTGCTCCCAAAGTTTAGGGAATGATACTTTTATGCCCATCTCTAGCATACATACATAATGAAGCACAAACAACATATAAAGCATAGTGGAATCAGGAGGGTCAGGAAAAGAAAGAGCTCTCCTCAGCCCTTCCAGAGCTGGGAAGGCTGATTCTACCAGACTCTTTCAACAGCACCCTGCTGGGTAGTGTTCCTATTTTAAAAGAAAGCTGTTTAATCTGAGGAATTAAATTAGGGCTTAGTAAATACATTACCAAGGACATATTGCAAATTAGAATAGCCTGGGATGAAAGATAAGACCACAAAGGAAACTGCAGCTCTTTTGTGAGGAAAATTGACACTTTTTCATAACTAGCTTCAATGTTCCCTCATCTTTGAGAACTGAGGGTGAGAGAAAGATCACCTTTAGTATCAGAGAGGAAATCTGCTTTATCTGCCAAGGCCCCTGAAAGATCAGATTTTCAATCCAATTTCAATTTTGCCTAAGATTGCATTATAAAGACTTTTTTGAACTTCTCTGCAATTGCTTGTCTGAGAAGCAACAAAAGCGTTCTTTGCTTCCACCATAACATCCGCAAAGTCTCGATCAATGGATTTGTCTGAAGAAGTGAATAGTCTGATTATTCCAACCTTCCTTCATGGTGGGGACTGCGGAAATTTCTAGAAACTTTACAGACACAACCCAGAAACTGAAGCCAGGAGTGGGTGGGGTGAACTGCAGCAGCCTGTTTATAAAGTGATGTGTCTAAACCAGGCTTAGGATCAGCCTCTTTTAGAAACCGGCTTACCCTCCATGCCACATTACATTAGTTGTAACCCACAGAGGTACTCCAGAATGAGCCCCCTCAGTACAAAAGAAAGAGCTGCCAATAGAATGTTCCATGAGGAGCCCTCAACTTAAACATTAGCTATCCCACTTGGTCCAGAATATCCAGGATTTAGTGATCTTCAGGGCAGGCCCATCTATTTACTCAGGCATTTGGGGAAGGAGAGACATGGTAGGGGCTGGTGTGTGTGTGTAAGGAAGGAGAATATTATTGGGCTTTTTATTTTGCTTGTTTATTTTTGATTTGGGGAGGGGGAGTAGCTGCTTTACTTTTGATTGTATTTTTAAATTGGACAAAGAGACCAAGGGCCTGATCCAAATCCCACTGAAGCAGTGGAAGAACTCCTGTTGACTCCAGTGGGCAGTAGCCTCACAATATTGGGCCAGATTTTCAGCTGATTTAAATGGAAGAGCTCTGTTGACATGTGCCCATGTACATCAGCTAACGATCTGACCCACTCTTTTTAGTTGAAATATTGAAAAAACTCTCCTTTAAAGTGTTTTTCACACATCAGTTTCATATGTTACAGACCTACAATGAAATACCTTGTAACAGTTATGAGTTATATTAAGTAGATTAAATGTTTGTATTAGAGAGCTCATTAATGCCACTCACATGTGCCCAAATACAACTCTAAACAAGGGCTGCTATAAAAAAACTGACACTGTGACACACATTTTCACAGCCAAAGAACCAGGTTGCCTTGTGAATGTAACTGGTTATTGTACTGTCCAGCCAACTACTTCTGGAGAGAATATGCAATTGAGAAATTAAAGGAGCCAGTGATGAGTTTCTGTAAAAAGGGAAATCATGGACAAAATTCATCCCTTGTGTAACTCCACTGAAGTCAGTGGAGATACGCAGAGAATTCAGCCCAGAGTCTTTGGCCTGGGGTTGGAAAATTCAGAATCCATGTTACCAGGGTCTGCCCAAAGCTGCAACTGTAACTTCTCTTGCACTGGGTGGCCTCTAGTGTGGTGGGGGCTCAATGGAAATGTTCACACAGTTTGAAACAGCATTATCCTTTCTTCTAATTTACCATTGGTGATAAAGGAAGATGGCCTGTCCTGCCCAGCTTCTGGCCTCTTCCTTTGCTGTTCACCGAGGTGACAAACATCCCTATCATGTGTCCAGGCATTCGGTGCATAGAGGGGAATTCACACACTAATCTAGAAGGCATATGGCCCATATGAACTGACAAATTATAAGTTTGCATCCATGTAATTAGGAATGTTTTCACTTCACTTACAAGTTATTGTTCATTTAGGATGGGATTTTCAAAGGCATCAAAGGGATTCCCAAATCCCACTGGCTTTCAATGGGAGTTGGGGATTTAACTTAGAGCTGATTGGGAAAAGATTCTTCCTACCTGCACCAGGAAAAAAAAATCTATTTTTTCTAATTATATAAAATAAAATTAAATAATCCAGAACATATTCACTTTTCAGTTGCCAAGAAGTGTAAAATATTCAGTTTTTAGTTTATGATAAACCCTCCCACCCCAAAAACCCAAATTTTTAAACCAAAACAAATGTATTCACAAATTTCTGATTTTGTCAAAAAGCCATTTGCCAAAAAAAAAAGTTTCAACTGAAAAATTTTGACCAGCTCTAACCTAGCAAGTGTTTTTGAAAATCCCATCCACAAAAATCCCACCCTTACTGATTTCTTTGTCCTGCTCACAGAAAAAGTCACTCATTTCAAAACCTCACAAATACCCATTTTCGCTTAAAGATCTGTTTTACATTAGCCTGTACTTCTCCCATTGCATCCAAGTACTGAACGTATGGCGCGTCTTACATGTTGATTTAGTACCAAAGCAAATGTCAGACATGTGGTACTAGTTATGATGCTGTCATTTTAAATCTCAGTCCCTGAACTCTTAAGTTATACCTTGATTTTATGGGTTGAAATCAGACCCATCAAGCTATTAAACATATGGTGTTGAAACTTCGGTTGTTATAACAGATTATCATTTAATCCCCTTAAAAGGTATTAGTCATTAGAAATTCTGAAACAAGCAGTTTTGCATATAGAACAGAACTTTTCATTTTTAATAGACTCCCTGTTGATATCTATCTCTGCTTGAATTCTACTCCTGACAAACCACTTGAGGCATGTATGTGCAATGAACCTTTGCCAGCTATTGCTGCTTCCTGCCAAACTCACCTCCAGCACCTTTCAAGTAGTATAACTTTGCATGAAATTGGGAGCTACATTCTAAAGCATCACCTATTTCATATGGACACTTTGTCCTTTTATTTCACAATGTGGTGAACTGAGGTCCAGGGAAGTGTCTATGGATCACAGCTATGTGCATGTACCTAAAAATCCTCAGACATGTAGAGTTGCTAGAGGTTGCATGGCACCTGCATGGTTGCAGAAGTGATGTGGTAGGCAGGTGCCGTGAAAATATGCATTTGTATTTGTCACCTATGTACACACTGCATCTGCTGGATCTGAAAGATATTGGGTCAGGCTGGTGCAGGACATGATGACATCATCTAAGCATTGCTGCCATTGGCAGGGGGAGCTTGAGAAACAGGCGATGGCTGTGGAGTAGCAAGTCAGGGCCATAAAAGATGTGAGGCAGAGTTGCTCTTTCTGCACAAGCACAGATGGCTTCCAAAGTTGCAGAACCGTCATGGTTCCATTGCACAGAGAACACACCACTTGCACCAGTGTGCATCAGGGACAGTACATTTTATATAGCAACTAGGGAGGTTTGAGCAGCAGCAAGGGGAAAAAAGCAAGATGTGGCTGGTAGGTCTGCAACTGTACAAATCTGTTGGCCAAGATCCCTGTGTAGGGTGAACGTGGAGGTTGCAACAGCTCCGATGCTCCACAGCCTACCAACAAGAGAAGGAAGGATTCTTTCCTGTCCACCCTGGCATTAGTGCTCTGTGCCACTTATTTGGATTTGGTACGTGGAAATAGGATTTGACCCTACTGTAGCATTCTTTCAGGAGGACAGAGATATATCCTGGGACCTGTTCCCGCCCCACTGCCAAAATAGCACTGCCTATTATTGCTTTAGACCAGCGGTTCTCATACTGTGGGTTGGGACCCCCAAAGTGCGACCCTGTTTTAATGGAGTCACCAGGGCTGCCGTTAGACTTGCTGGGGCCCAAGCCCACACTCCACCACCCGGGGCCGAAGCTGAAGCCCAAGGGGCCGAAGCCTGGGCCTGAAGCCCTTGGGCTTTGGCCCTCCCACCCGCAGCAGTGGGGCTCAGGCTTTGCGCCGCCTGCCTGGGGTGGCAGAGCTCGGGCGGGCTCAGGCTTCGGTCCCTGCTCCTGGGTTTCTGTAGTAATTTTTGTTGTCCGAAGGAGGGCACGGTGCAATGACGTTTGAGAACCCCTGCTTTAAACAATGCAAAATGTATGTCTAAAGCAGCTGAAGAGAAATTAAATTGGGAGCCTAGGTCCCCTCTAGGTTTTGGAAGTAGCAAATGTTGTCACTGTTCAAAAAATTGTAAAAACACACTTTTTGTTTATTTTAAGCTAAATGTCATATGCTCTTTCTCCCATCTGCCCACGGGAAGTCAAAGTTTATGTATAGAAAGAATAGCCATATACAAATCTTTTGCAACAATAAATGTGGATAGGGGCTAGGAATCAAATTTTAGTTACCTTTCATCATAATTGTATTCATATATGAGTACATAGAAGCAGTACTGTGACTTCCATTATATCTTTTATTCAAATATGTTGTATGTAGAGGCATTATGGGGCTGGGACATTGTAGTCAGAGATATTTTGTTGTTAAACTGTAAGAAATATGATAGTGGATTTATCTCTTCTGGGATTTTGCAAGAAGACATTTTCTTTTAGAGTCCTCTAAAGTGACATTCCAAAGAGATGGATGGGGGGAAGCTGCTGTTTCCAAAACATGCTATTTTCAAGATGCAGTTTATGGGTAATTAACTTTATTTGCCCCTAGTGTAACACAATTGTACAAAAATATATAATTGCCTTGATCTCTACATTGATGAAACAAACACTGTAGCTTTGCACTAACTGATGGAATTAATACTAATAATATTGTGCTAGCCAAGGTCACTGCGTGCCAGAGACAGACACTGGTATAAAATGTTGTGGGGCTTTGTGGGCTTTTTTCCCTGATTTGCCAATTAGATCAGAGAGCTCAGATGAAAACCAGCTTCTCCCTGTCTGTGTAGCAATTTTATTGTGAGTCTCATGATATTTGGTGTTTTTCTTATAGCCCCGTCTTGTGATTATATGAGTATCTCAGGTTTCATTTAAAATTAAGATTTCTAGCCCTAATAGTTGCAGAGAAAAACAAATGTGAGTCCAAATATCAAAAGGCAAAAAACACAAAAGAACATCACATGTATTTTTGTTGTTGTAAAAAAGCTCATGATTTTGGGGGGTGGGTAATAGTGTTCTCTCTCTGAAAACAAGAGAAATAAGCTTCTGCTGATCTTCCCCCCCCCACCCCCCCCGACATGGGTCAGCCAATCTAAGACACAGGAGAAAGATTAGGTGTCTTACTCTACGTGAGCTTTGTGAACTCAGAATGTGCCTGCAAACAGATTCATTGATAACTAGATAGATAGTCTGGGCACAAACAACATTATTTGTTTTCTTCTTTGTTTTGCATTGAACAAGACTGTTTTTATATCTACTTTATTACATGTAGCGAGGAAAGTGAGGTTGCCCTGCCAATCTTTCCAGATATATAGACAATGTTTACAATAGTCCCTCCCCTCAAATTTCCCTATCTGAAGCAGGAAATATCTGACAAGTTCAAACCAAATGCTGACCTAAGAAATTCAAATCTGACAGTGTGTCTCAAATTTCATTTTCTCAGTAACTTCACTTACAGTATAATGGTAACAATTACAAGGCTTATTTTGGATTTTCCACATATTTCACTCCAGGTTGATACATTTCTGTCTTCTTGGAACAAGGATGCAGAATCATGGGGCTTTTCTTCCTGAATACTTTTTTTCCAGTTCAGTTATGTCCATGTGCTTCTCAAGGATCCGCCAGCCAGAAGCTGACACTATGCCATTTTCTACTGACAATGCACATGTGTGTAATATTTTTGCCTGAAGAAAATAATATGATTTCAAATGCGAACGTTTCCAGTCCTCCTCCTGAAAAAGTAAAGTAACTCACCTGCCAAACACTCCGTGTTTATCTCCTAGTTTATGGTAGATGTTTTGTATTAAACTCGCTTCTGCTTTTGGACAGAGATTGAGCCAATTGGTGTCAAAAGTGTGGGTCCTAAATCCACGTTTAAGCACCAGAAGAGAAGTAGCCTATATTTCAAAGGTGCTGACCATCTACAGCGGACATGGACCTCTTTGGGATTTTTGGGTAGCAATAGAGTTGCTGGTCTTCCACAGTTACCAGAGAGGACCAAGATGTGGTGCATCAGGGAGTTTAAACGTAGGAACTTCCTGGTTAGGGAGTTCTCTAGGTGCTGCTTAAAGCATGGATCTTTGTGTCTATGTCCTTATACTACATGGTTTCAGAAGTGAATGAATCCCTCTCTCTAAAGACAGAGTAAAGGAAAGATGAGACCCCCACACACACACACTGCCAAAGCAGTGAAAATGGAAAATCAGGGAAGAGACTTGTGAAAGCTACAGCAGGACGGAGGCAGAGCCTTGTCTCAGCACAGCAATGGAGCCCATAGTACAAATGGGTCTGTGAGAGAAGTCTGATTTTGGCAACTCAGACAGCTGAGATCCATAGATTTGAGCAATTCTGGATGACTTCTGTTTTAACAGAGAAAGCACAAGAATTCCATGTAATGCCCTGATATTTGCCATGGGTGATGCTGCTGCTGATATACTGTGCATGCTGCTCCCTATTGGAGGATCATAATGCCACTATATAAAGCCATGGCTTGCCCACACCTAGAAAACTGCATGCAGTTCTGGTTGCCCAGTCTGAAAAAAGGTGTATTAGAGTTGGAACTGGTACAGAGAAGGGCAACAAAAATCATTAGGAATAGGGAACAACTTCCATCTGAGGAGAGCTTAAAAAGACTGGGACTGTTCAGCTTAGAAAAGAGACAACTAAGGGGGGGATATGAGAGATGTCTATAAAATCATGAATGGCCTGGAGAAAATAAAGTAGGAAGTGTTATTTCCCTATTCACATAACCCAAGAACTAGGGGTCATCCAATGAAATTAACAGGCAGCAGGTTTAACACAAACATAAGAAAGTACTTCTTCAGGCAATACACAATCAACCTGTGGAACTCATTGCCACGGCACATTGTGAAGGTCAAAATATAAGTGGGTTGACAGGGATAGGTCCATCCTTCATGAACCCATGCTCTAGGTGTCCCTAAGCCTCTGACTGCCAGAAACTGGGACTGGACACTCAATAAATTGCCCTGTTCTGTTCATTCCCTCAGAAGCATCTGGCACCAGCCACTGTCGGAAGACAGGATTCTGGACTAGATGGGCAATTGCTCTGACTCAGTATGGCCATTCTGATGTTATCTTTTTATGAGGAAAAGATAAAATACTCCAAAGTGAAAGAGGCTTTTGATACCCATTTCATAGGCAGACAGAATATTACATATGAAAGGGCAAATTTAGTAGGAGGTGCCAGCCTCAAGGGAAAAGCCTCAGACTTTTATTACTGCAGTTCATAGTCTTGCCGAACATTCGAATATAAACTAGCAGAACTAATAAGAGACACCAGTTGATCAGTACAGCTTCAGTTAGACTCAGATCTCACACTAGCAAAGGTAAGAATCCAAGAAGCTGTAAAGAAACAGCTTTGTGACTTGCATACTAACAGTATATGGGAAACTGCTTCAGACAAAACTGACACAGTAATGAGAGAAAGCCCCAAATGTGAAAGGAGCAATCAGACCAAATGTACACCATAAGAACAGTGCACAACTGGAGAGTGGGAGACCGAAGAACCTTAATAGGAGGGAAGCTTAGAAAAGCTATAGAATATGTGACAAGACACAGCTTGCAACTTTGTCCAGCTAGCAAGGCAGAAGGTAGGAGATGCCACAAAATCGGACACTGTGCAATAGCATGCAGATCGCCAAGAGTAGTGGAAACGATAGAAGAGGGAGTGTTATCAGATAACAGTGAATGCTTACTTCTAGGGACTATATTCTTAATAGAACAGAGAACACCTGGGTGCTCAAGCATGAATAAAAATGGTTGAAACCTTAAATTTAAAATTGATACAGGGGCAGCAGTAACTGGATTTCCAAAAAAGATAATAATTGATTCCAGGATGGAGATCTGCAAAGACCAAATAAGATTCTATGTGGGGCTATGTAGTAGGGTGCACTCTGCTCCTGTCTTCTAGCATCACATAAATGACTAACTCCAGTGACTGTGTATCCACACCATGCTGTTTATTTATGTTCCCTCCACTAACACCTTTACGGTCCTGTGCAGTAATGCTGTGTAGTGTCCCCTGTGTTTCCAGCCCTTTCCCCACAGCCTGAGAGAACCAGAGATGTCAGTGAGACTGGGCTCAGCAAGCCTAGTTCTTCTCTCCCTCACTTCCTTCCGTGCCCTTCTTATCAGTTTTGAGCTGATGGGCTAATTGGCTCTTTAACTCACCCAGCCTCCTCAATTAATTAGGTAATTAACTTCAACTACCCCAGTCAGCCTTCTCCAGAAGAACTAATTGGTGTCAGAGTGCAATCTCACTTGCTAACTGTCACCAGCTAGTAACATTATATTGAATAAAAAGAAAAGGAGTACTTGTGGCACCTTAGAGACTAACAAATTTATTTGAACATAAGCTTTCATGAGCTACAGCTCATTTCATCAGATGCATGCAGTGGAAAATACAGTGGGGAGATTTATATACACAGAGAACATGAAACAATGGGTGTTACCATACACACTGTAACAAGAGTGATCAGGTAAGGTGAGCTATTACCAGCAGGAGAGCGGGGGGGAAGGGGGAAAAACTTTTTGTGGTGATAATCAAGGTGGGCTATTTCCAGCAGTTGACAAAAACGTCTGAGGAACAGTGGGGGGGGGGGGAATAAACACAGGGAAATAGTTTTTTTTACTTTGTGTAATGACACATCCACTCCCAGTCTTTATTCAAGCCTAAGTTAATTGTATCCAGTTTGCAAATTAATTCCAATTCAGCAGTCTCTCATTGGAGTCTGTTTTTGAAGTCTTTTTGTTGAAGAATTGCCACTTTTAGGTCTGTAATCGAGTGACCAAAGAGATTGAAGTGTTCTCCAACTGGTTTTTGAATGTTATAATTCTTTCCTAGTGGAGACTCCAAAGAGGCCTTCTCTGGTGAAATCAGGTTCATCTTTAACATTTTTCAACACAACAAAGAGAGGATCTGAGTCCTGTGAGTATTTTGTCAGGAAGTGAGCCCCCTCCACAGAGAACACCATGCACAAACTCAATAGAAGTGAGAACACACTCTGGAAGACTGATCAAACCTCCTCAAAGGCTTGATCCTTAGAATACTGCTCAGTACTATTTAAATGCAATTGATAAGAGGACATAATCGTGTAAATAGTTTTAAGGAATTTGTAGTTTATTTTGAACTGTTGTGGGTATATACATGGCTTTATAATTATATTTGAATTTATTATAAACAAAGGGACATGAGTGTTAATAAAGTTTCTGGTCCTCCAGAGTTACCAGAGAGGATCAGGATGTGTTGCAGCAGGGAACTTAATAAATGTAGAAATTCCAGGCTAGGGCATCCTCTAGATGCTGTTTAAAACATGGCTCTTTGTGTTTATGGCCTCCCACTACAGGTGCTCATCATCTTTGAAAGCCAGGCTGCTTATAATTTGTACTTTGTTACTTGTCTGATACATTCACCCTACTCTAGGGCATCAAGCTCAACTGCATAAATGTGTACACTTACACACACTAACAATAATTTGAATCATCCTGAGAATTCCACTGTCATGGAGGGAGGCTCCTTTTTTGTTTACATTTTACGGTCTCACTTTATACTAATGGTACATCTATAAATAATTTTGAAAGGTTAATCGCAATTCATAGATGTTTGCTCAGTAGTTATAGCTAAAAACCAGATAAAATACTTTTGATTGACTTGACGTAATTTATCAGTTAAATGATTCAATGATGTTTTAATCATGTATTAACCCTTTATAAATGATCACTTAACATAAAGTGTGACCCTTTTTATACTAGCTCATTCATATGATGAAAGATTTTGAAGTGTATTTCGAAGCCATTTTAGAGTCTTTCAAGTTGGGCTCCCAAAATCATCAGATGCTTTTGATAATTTTGGCCATAAAAACCAGGCAGCAACAGTAGTTCAACATCCAAGGGCACAGTCCTGGAAACCGTTACTCATGTGGGTAGCCCTTGCTCACTAGAGTAGTCCCATGAAATCAAACACACTAAATTGCTTGAGTATGGATTATTCTCATGAGCAAGGGTTTGCAGGGCAAGGGTTGCATGGTTCTGTTGTAGGTGGACATAAAACAATGCAAAGGTTAAGGAGTTATTTTGGTCATTTAGAAAATGTCTTAGATACCTCCAGGTTGCGAGCTTGTATTGCTGTTCCCAGGCATCTCCTGGAGGATTCTTTACTGCAGTGTTTTTAACTAGATCCATCCACCGTTAGGATTCTTGCCCCTCTATCCTTGAGTTTCTTGATTACCAGTCAATCCAAATACCAATGCAGGGGACAATATTGGGTAACCAACCACACCTTTGAGGGAAAGAGTCTGTGCACTGTGAAGAACTGGAGTGGTCTCTGCTGCAGATGAACCTCTTTTCATGCAAACTTTATAATTTTCTTCTAATCACTTTCCTCTATCAGCGTCCCAGTCACCTGTTCCAACTTCTGCCGAGTAGGTTAATTCTCCCCCTCGCCCCCGCATGAGTTCACAAGCAAACTGTAAGTAAGCTAGACAAATCATTTAGGACTTTTAATGGATTCCAACTGTGTCTGCAGATGGGTGTTTGTAAAATTCAATTTGGAACTTGGCATTGTTTTTAAAACGACTATGTATTTTTACTGCAATTGTCCAAATAATGCGTTAAATGCAGGAAAATTGATCTCTATTTACTAACACACAGTTTGCAGTCCCCTATCCATCTTAGCTGCCTTTTCCCGCCCCCCATCCTCTGAAGGTTCTATTACTCTCCACTGGACTGAATGATGCTTCTTCTGTAATGGGGGATGGCATTTAGCTTGTTTTAGAGATACACATTTCCTGGTTCCCTGACGTTGTGGGATATAAGAAAAAAAGTATTTACTCAGTTGTTTCACAATTTTAAAAACATGTGCTAAGGAGACTTAGCACTATACATTTGAAAGCAAACTGATCTTTCCTTTTCACCCAAATGAAATCTAAATAAGGCTGAGCTATTGAGAGCCTATTATCTGAACATAATGCCTGCAGAGCTGGGACTGAATTTTTGGTCCTGTAGTTTCAAACATACTATACGGGCCTTTAAACACATGAGCCAACAGAAAATTTACATTATGGATCATCTATAGAAAGATTTTATGTTATATATGAGCCGTAACAAGCCAATAGAGTGCAACACTCTCACAAATATAGAGTATATCTGATTTTGCTCCCACTGAAGTCAATGACTAAAACCTCTCATTAATGTTATTTGAGTGAGGACTGGACCTTTAATAATTCCCGAAGAGTGAGACAGATTTTCCTGATTTAGGAGACTAAGAAGCAAGTACCATACAGTAAATCCTGGAGGTTGGCCAGACAAACTGAGCGGACCTGAAGGAAACAAGATTTGTCTCTCTTTTGAGCACAGCAGATAAGACCAGTCCTGAAGGAGGAGTCCAGTGTCTCTGAAAACCACTACACATCAGCTTTGGTATTCTGGGGCCTGCTCCAACTCTGATTAAATCAGTGGAAAGACTACCATTAACTTTAATAGGCGTACGGTCAGTCCAAACTGATACCTAGAAAAATTTTCAGTAGGCATATGATTGCTCTAATATGGTCACAACAACCCAAATAGCAAAGTTTAATGATGAAAGTTATGAATTAACTGCCACCGAAAGATTCTTAAAATCAGAAATCTAAATTCAGAACTCACTGCAGAGGATGAATAATTCACAAGTCATTCTTGCAGGTGGTGACTTAACTGAATTTTTTTTTTAGGTTACTTGTCATCAGTTCTTAGCTGTATTTACATATATCCATTTCTAGATATGTATATCTTATCTTGTAATTACTTTCCAAGTGTTGATTTGGTGTTTATGCTGGATGGGATAGCAACAGTTTTCAACTGGCTGTTATGATGAACAAGCATCGAGTTAATTTTTTTGCACTAAATCTTTTCTGTTGATTTGCATTTTTGATTCACAAACACACACACACCCATTTATTTTTGTTTAATTCGTCATTTGCAGCATGACTTTTCAGAAGCACAGCATATCTGCATGTTCCCACTGATGCCAAAAGTCTTTTGAGGTCCAATCTGGAACCAAATGACGTCAGTGAGAATTTTTTGCCCTTGACTTTAGCAGGAGCAAGATTGGACATTCTCTGGCTCCAATCCTCGATTCACTGCATATCAACAGGCCTGTTGCTTGGAGCCCTGCTGAAGTAAATTGACCTCTGCATGGGCACAGCAGTCCATCCATGCACAGCCAATTGAAGAATCAAGGCTTATACTACTTACGTGCCTACATGCACTCTGTTGGCTGGCTGCAGCTTAGATATACACTAAGAATCCTTCTGTTGCTGATAGCTAACATACCTTTTCCGTTAAGTCAAACTGTCAGAGCTCTTTACAGAGGTCTGTAGGTTTCACCCCCAGCTCTGCAGGTGTGTAATTCATGTATTGTGTAGTGCTAGAAACTACTGCAAAATTATTAGTGGCCTCATTCTGAGACGTACTGAGCACCTGCTACTTTCACTGACTTCAGTGGGATTTGCTAGTACTCAGCTGTCATAAATATAAAGGGAAGGGTAAACACCTTTAAATCCCTCCTGGCCAGAGGAAAAACCCTTTCACCTGTAAAGCGTTAAGAAGCTAAGATAACCTTGCTGGCACCTGACCAAAATGACCAATGAGGAGACAAGATACTTTCAAAACTTGGGGGGGGGACGACAAAGGGTCCTCTCTGTCTGTGTGATGTTTTTGCCGGGACCAGAGCAGGCATGCAGGTCAGAACTCCTGTAAAGAGTTAGTAAGCAATCTAGTTAGATATGTATTAGATTCTGTTTTGTTTAAATGGCTGATAAAATAAGTTGTGCTGAATGGAATGTATATTCCTGTTTTTTTGTAACTTAAGGTTTTGCCTAGAGGGATTCTCTATGTTTTGAATCAGATTACCCTGTAAGGTATTTACCATCCTGATTTTACAGAGGTGATTCTTTTACTTTTTCTTTAATTAAAATTCTTCTTTTAAGAACCTGATTGCTTTTCATTGTTGTTAAGATCCAAAGGTTTGGGTCTGTATTCACCTATGCAAATTGGTGAGGACTTTTATCAAGCCTTCCCCAGGAAAGGGGGTGTAGTGCTTGGGGGGGGGGAATATTTTGGGGAGGAGATGTTTTCAAGTGGGCACTTTCCCTGTTATTTTTGTTAGACACTTTGGTGGTGGCAGCATAAAGGTTCAAGGACAAAAGGTAAAAGTTTGTACCTTGGGGAAGTTTTAACCTGAGCTGGTAAGAATAAGCTTAGGGGGTCTTTCATGCAGGTCCCCACATCTGTACTCTAGAGTTCAGAGTGGGGAAGGAACCTTGACATCAGTACATCTGAAAATTAGGTTGGGACAATACAGAGGGTAGAAAGAGAAGGCAGATGCTAGGGATGCTCACTGGAGGAGAGAGAGGAGAACACCATAATAATCCCTAGTCATAAATTTGCTGCTGACTTAGTATTTAACTTTGCGACTGGTATGTCTTTTCAGGTTTCACTGACTTATCTTCTTTTTAAGAGTTCAAAAACAGCTAATGATAAATGAGCCATATTCCCCTGGGTTTTCTTTTCCCCTTTAGAGGCTATGGTTAATATTTTCATAACCGATAAATACTATGTGGAAGTGAGAGTAACAGTTTCACCTTTAATGCTGTTAGTCTACTTGTGATTTGCAAGTTACACAACAACTGCAGTTGCTGGTGGGGAAAAAGCAATAGTTTACAAAACCCAATAGAAATCATCAGTAATTAGGGATCAGAGCTGGCCAAAACTACAGATTTCCAGTTCCAGGGAAATTTGGAAACTTGGTTTTGTTCTGATTTGGACTGAAACAATAAAATTTAAAATTTCCCATGAACCCAAAAAAGTTTCATTTCATGAACACTGACACATGGTATTTCTCAAACAAAATATGCTCCCTGGGATCATAGGAGCTGCTGACTCAAATAAGATAAGAATGTCAATTTTAGGCAGCAGCTGCTGGGGTTCTGAGGGTCTGCAGCTCTGGGGCAGCCCTACTACGCAGACTGCCCTGTGCCAGGGACTCCAGGACTTCCAAAATCCCAGGGCTGCCTGCTTAAGAGCCAGGCAACATAGGGAACCAGCTGGCCCAGGAGCCTCATAGCCCTGGGGTCTCCAGGACCAGGGCAGGGTTGCCCTACAGCCACAGACCTCAATGCTCACCCCAGGACTTCCAGGCTCCCAGCTCCATGGCAGGGAGTTCAGAAGCTCTGAGAGCCACCATGGTTCCAGGCTTCCTGTTTCATGGCTTTGAAAACTTTAGGGCATCAGATCAAATAAACGTACTCAGTAAGTCTGGGAGCTATTTTGCCTTTCACAAAAAAGAAGTACTTCTTTAAAAGACGGTGTTGGCCCATGCCTTGCAACATGCTAATTAGTAACAAAAGACAACCCTTCATGAATCAGTCTTTTAATCAGGTGTTGGTAAATGAAATGGGGGGAGGGTGATCAGAGAATTTAGTGGAGAAAGTGTTAATTTGGAACTCAGTTTAGAGATCAAAGCAGAGCTATGCAGAGATATGTAAAAAGCACATTAAAAATACAAGTGTGGACTGGAGGTCCTCATTCTGATTTGCTTTTTCCATCAACTCAGAGATCAAAAGGCAGAACGATTACGTTAATTTTCACTTTTTAATGTACACCTCCCCCCAGACCCCCTGCTCCTTCCATCATGTTCTTTATCCTGTGTCCTCCTGAAGAGACTGTAGTTACTGAAAGGCTGTATTTTCCTATTTGATAGTTTTCTATGAGGTACCACCTTAAATGTATAGCCAACACAGTTACAGGAGAGCCAGATAGATGCTATTCTGTCTCAAACATCACTAACAAAATTGCAAGAGGTTGCAATAATTTCCCTATCTTAGACCCACATTTCTACTCGTGCCTTCATCTTTTGTGGTGTTTCAGCAGGGGTGCAACAAGGAGATAAAGTTTCTCTCACCATCCTCCCACCTTGCAGGGCCAGTCACAATCTGGCCTTGTTTGTATTGCTGATTGCGTGAAACTGAAGGAAACTCATGCCTACTTAATAAAATGCATGGGTATGTATCAGTTTTTCTAGATACAGGGCAGCTCTTAAAGTAGACTCTAGCCATATGCTCGCCTTGGACACCACTGTGACTTTTAGAATTTGGTCGTTAACTTTAAATTTAACAAATCTGTTGTCTGCAGCAAAAGATTACTGAAGCCATCCTGTCTTGATCACGAGCCAAATGTGGTTTGCTATATTACTACAGGTATTTCTGTGAGACAACTGTTGTATTAACGTAGATGGAATATACAGGCCAAAGTTTTAACATAACCCAATCACCGTCCAACATTAAACAGTGTAAAATAAGGTTTAGGGTTTGGCATCAAGAGTCCTCAGCCTTATTACCATGGCAGGCACACTGTTAAAACTCCTTTTAACCTTTTACTAGATACAGAAAAGTAGGGGAAGCTGTTAAAGTATTTGGAACATAAAATGTTCATTTTAAAAACATTCCTTATTCCCTTTAGCTGGAAATTAAAAAAACACCTTCTTTGCCATGGTTTTAGGTTTGTGGCTCTCCCCCAACCTCATTCTTAGTTACAGAACGTGTGTTGTTGTAGTGTATGTCTACACCGCAAGTAGACACACACGACTGGCCCATGCCAGCTGATTTGGGCTACAGGGCTATTTAATTACAGTGTCGACTTTGGGGCTTGGGCTACAGCCCAAGATCTGGGACCTTCCCAACTCACAGGGTCCTAGAGCCCAGGCTCCGGTCCTAGAGCCCAGGCTCCAGCCCTAGCCCAAATGTCTACACTGCAATTAAATAACCCCTTAGCCCAAGCCCTGTGAGCCTGAGTCAGCTGGCACAGACCAGCCAGCAGTTTTTAATTGCAGTGTAGACGTACAGTAAGAGTCTGAATCAACTTCCATTGAAGCAAATGAAAAAAGAAAAGGGAAAAAAAAACCCACCTCCCACTGACTTTAATGGGAGCTGGGTCACGTCACTGATCATTTGAAGAATATAATACCATTGGGCCTTCCCAAGACAAGAAAATAACTATCATCTTGTCACTCCTTTGGACAAGCTGGTTTGATATAGGAACACAGTAATCACTGACGATTTCTCACATGAAGGATTTTTGTTTGTTTTTTGTACAGATACATGGCCATTATCGATCCCCTGAAGCCCAGACTGTCTGCAACTGTAACGAAGGTGGTCATTGGGAGTATATGGATTTTGGCTTTCCTGCTTGCATTTCCCCAGTGCCTCTACTCCATAACCAAAGTGATGCCTGGAAGAACTCTTTGCTATGTAGCATGGCCAGGTGGTCCAAAACAGCACTTTACGTAAGCTTTTCGGCTTTTATACTCAGGCATGGCTATATCTAAACTGCAGGCTTATTTTAATTTTGCAGAGGGATCGCAAGAATAACTTGCAGGCCAAGAAACCAAGCCCTGTACCTATCCCATGCTCACAATCTGGGTTACAGAGATTTTCAGCCATATTCTCATCTGGTGTAAGTTGACGTAGCTCTACAGAAGACAATGGAGCTACACCAATTTACACCAGCTAAGGATCTAGCCCTTAATCTGCAGGAGTTTGGGATGGTACGTTACTTATGAGTGACAAATTTATACGGAAGGAGATCTTCTTTCATTTACCTGTCAGGACCAAAGTTAAAATTCTGTGTTTGCTCTTCAATAGCAGTTCACCACACTGCCACCAAAACCAGGACTTATGTTTATATAGGTTTTTGAGGCAACCCCATGCATTGCAGGATAAACGAGGAAGTCTGTACACTGATCTCAGTAGTTGAAGATGCCAGTTTTTCAAATATTTGGATTTTAAAAGTTGTTTATGGGTACTTTATTGTGCAATATTTGTCTACCCAGAAAACTGGTCTCAGTGACACTATTTTACAGTGTTGTAACTCCACTGATTTCAATGAGTTACTCCTGATAAATAGCAGCCAGCATGAGTTCAGAATCAGAACTATAGGTTTTAATAATGACTTCAGATCTTTAACAGTTTTCCGTCTGCTTTTAATGCAATTTACTTAAGACTTTCATGATGGACAGTAAAGAACAAAATACTGGGCCAAATCCCCAGCTGGTGTAAACAGTCACCATTTACGCCATCTGAGACTGACCCCTTAGGTAGTAGAGAAAATGTCTTATTTATTTCTCAAACATTCAGAAAATTCTATCTGAATAGTTCCTTTCAAAGCATTTATCAGTTCAATGCTCTTTTGTTGCAGGTATCATGTCATTGTGATTGTATTAGTGTATTGCTTTCCACTGCTTGTCATGGGTATCACTTATACCATAGTTGGAATTACCCTTTGGGGAGGCGAGATTCCAGGTGACACATCTGACAAATACCACGAGCAGCTCAAAGCTAAGAGAAAGGTACTGTTCCATTAAACCTTGCTAAGTACATTTTTTTTTTTCCTGCTGAAATCACTAGCAATTACGTTGTAAAGTATTGGAAGTGTTTTATTTCAAACAGAATGGCATTTGAGACTGTTATAAAAGAACTCTGTTTAAATTGCAATTGATTTTGACAGGGTTTCCCCCCTCCCCACCATGTGGTGGCTGTTCAAACAAATGATGTAAATGTTTGGATTTTAACTCTTTACTCCAATTCTAGGAGGCTCTGAGTAACATTTAGTCAAGCATACAATTGTGTCCTTGAGATGTGGAAACAGAAGGCCTGCCTTATTAACAGAACTAAAGTGATGATCCTGGAAATTCTTGGGTTCAGCTTTGTTTGTTCTCTGAACAGTAGCTGTTTGTTGACCTGATCCAAATCCAGCGGAAGTCAATGAGAATCTTTCTATGACTTAATAGGTTTTGGATCTGGCCTATTTCAGTACACAGATAAGAGCTGCTTTACCTATTCATGTAACGAATGCTATGCATTAGAAATTAGCACCTTTTACAGTGAAAATCAACTGATCCTTTCAATTATTTTTTTCAATGTATTTCATTAGTTTTAATTATTTGTATAATCAATATTTCAGTTTATACGTTGTTAGTGAACCATTTACTTTGACAATTCACTCAGTAGTTGTGCAATTGGTCACATGGATCAGATTGTATTGTTTCTGCTTCTTAGGCGGACGACAGAACATTCTAAGTAGGATAGTAACCAAATAAATAAGCCCTTCTGTTATTCATTTTTTGTGCTAAAATTCTTTAAAATGGATTTGCAAACATTGAGCCCAATGATGGAACTCTAACTTGCTTTGGTGAGCACATACTCAATTAGTCTGACTGGTCATCCCAAAGTTATCCAAACATTTGTGAATAATGAACATAATCCCATGAGTCATAACAAACTGAACAAAAAACACTTTGTGAAATACTCGTGAATCAGTTATTCCAACTCTCCCACAAGCTCGCCATCACAATTAAAATTCACATAGAAGGACACCACCAAATTCTGCGTACTACTAGTGTTGTCTTAGACAGTTGTGATCTTGGAATGCAAAAATTATGTTAATGTAAATAACTATTAGCCTTAATTAAACCCATCCATGCTTTCTGACTATCTACATAGCAAACTCTGGCTTGCTACCACTCCACTATAACGGGGGGGGGGAAGACCCTCAAAGTCCTGATGCAGTATGCATTAAACCATAGGATGGATTCTTGGGTGCTTCAGTTGTTTCAAAAACATACAAAGGAACATAGAAGGAAGTGCTCCCAGACAGTACAAGTGATCACACCCTTAGAATAGAGGGCCTAGAAAGGGAGATGTCAGGGCTACCAAGAGTGTTTCTGAGCCCAGGATACATCATATAGTCTTGATCAGTTGGCAAGAGCAAACAGAACAAATTCCCACTTTTGTCAAAAAGTGGGGTGCAAGGGGGAGCAAGCAGCAATGCAACTCAGGGCTGGGGGTGGGAAGGGCCCAGGTAAGTGGCTTGGGCCAGTCCCACCTGGGGGAATGGGGGAAGGCTCAAGCTAACTCTGTGGTGTCCTGTTTTCCCTTTGGGAAATATGGTCCCCCTACAGTGGGATGAATGCAATGTCTTCTATGTATAGGTTGCAAACAGTTTCACTCACCCAAGTCCTGGATGCTTAAGGAAGTTTAGGCTACCACCTGCAACTTGGACCCATGTCCTTAATAACTAGTAACACCCTGTGGAAAATATTGGAAAGGACTTTGAACAGCTCCTTTTTGGAGGGCAAAGTGCCAGCATCTCTTAAAGAAGCAACTGTTAGGCCCTGCTCAAGCAACCATCTTTTAACAGACTCTTACCAGTTATTGCCTTAACTCTATTCTTGTGGGAGCAGGGGAGGGTAGGGGGGACATGGTAATTTTAAACTAAGTGAAATGTAATTATTAAGGAAATCTGGAAAATGTACTTAATTGTATCCCCCCGAAGCTAAATGCTTTAGATTCAGTTCAAGGAATATAAAAAGCATTTCCATAGTGCTCTGTTTAGATCTTTAACAGGGTCCTTATCTCCCATGGGAGCAGGAATGAATCTGCCATTCACAATATCACCCATCCAAAAACAAGTTTTGTATGTTTACAAAATGAACTTTATTACAAAACCCTAGCAGTGGAAACTGTACTGGGCAATTAGCTGGCTTATTCCCTATACCTCCTCATTAGGTCATAAAAAGAAACCATGAATGGTGCCAAGGGTTTGACAGTGAAAATAAACTGAGAGATGACTGTGTGTGACACATGCAGTTTGCCAAAGGGAGTTTGGAAGGTAATATTAAAGGCAAGCTCCTGAACTCGGGGAGCCAAGCCTTCCCACTTTATCAAAGAAATTCAGCACATTTGATAGTAGTGGCTAAATGAAATGAACAATTTGTGATGAAAGCTAGAAGGCTTTGAAAAGAGTAGCTGGCATTTACTTTGTGTTGCTAATAGTCCAACTACATCCCTTCAATCCTTTAAAACTATGGCTATTTAGGACTTTAAAAGTATGCAAGAGACATGAAATGCCTCATTAAAGGTTTCAGAGTAGCAGCCGTGCTAGTCTGTATTCGCAAAAAGAAAAGGAGTACTTTGTAGACAATGGATCATGTAGTGTGGTCTCTCAACCTCAGCCGTGCAGAACACAATGCCATCCACAGCCTCAGAAACAACTCTGACATCATAATCAAAAAGGCTGACAAAGGAGGTGCTGTTGTCGTCATGAATAGGTCGGAATATGAACAAGAGGCTGCTAGGCAGCTCTCCAACACCACTTTCTACAAGCCATTACCCTCTGATCCCACTGAGGGTTACCAAAAGAAACTACAGCATTTGCTCAAGAAACTCCCTGAAAAAGCACAAGAACAAATCCACACACACACACACACCCCTGGAACCCCGACCTGAGGTATTCTATCTGCTATCCAAGATCCATAAACCTGGTAATCCTGGACGTCCCATCTGAGGCATTGGCATGTAGACTCCCTCCTCAGGCCCTACGCTACCAGCACTCCCAGCTATCTTTGAGACACCACTGACTTTCTCAGGAAACTACAATCCATCGGTGATCTTCCTGAAAACACCATCCTGGCCACTATGGATGGAGAAGCCCTCTACACCAACATTCTACACAAAGATGGACTACAAGCCATCAGGAACTGTATCCCCAATAATGTCACGGCAAACCTGGTGGCTGAACTTTGACTTTGTCCTCACCCGTAACTATTTCACATTTGGGGACAATGTATACCTTAAAATCAGCGGCACTGCTATGGGTACCCGCATGGCCCCACAGTATGCCAACATTTTTATGGCTGACTTAAAACAACGCTTCCTAGCTCTCGTCCCCTTATGCCCCTACTCTACGTGCGCTACATTGATGACATCTTCATCAGCTGGACCCATGGAAAAGAAGCCCTTGAGGAATTCCACCATGATTTCAACAATTTCCATCCCACCATCAATCTCAGCCTGGACCAGTCCACACAAGAGATCGACTTCCTGGACACTACGGTGCTAATAAGCGATGGTCACATAAACACCACCCTATACCGGAAACCTACTGACCGCTATTCCTACCTACATGCCTCCAGCTTTCACCCAGACCACACCACACGATCCATTGTCTACAGCCAAGCTCTATGATACAACCGCATTTGCTCCAACCCCTCAGACAGAGACAAACACCGACAAGATCTCTATCAAGCATTCTTACAACTACAATACCCACCTGCTGAAGTGAAGAAACAGATTGACAGAGCCAGAAGAGTACCCAGAAGTCACCTACTACAGGACAGGCCCAACAAAGAAAATAAGAGAACGCCACTAGGCATCCCCTTCAGCCCCCAACTAAAACCTCTCCAACGCATTATCAAGGATTTACAACCTATCCTGAAGGATGACCCATCACTCTCACAGATCTTGGAAGACAGGCTAGTCCTTGCTTACAGACAGCCCCCAAACCTGAAGCAAATACTCACCAGCAACCACACGCCACACAACAGAACCACTAACCCAGGAAACCTATCCTTGCAACAAAGCCCGTTGCCAACTGTGTCCACATATCTATTCAGGGGACACCATCATAGGGCCTAATCACATCAGCCACACCATCAGGTGCCAGCAATGCCCCTCTGCCATGTACATTGGTCAAACTGGACAGTCTCTACGTAAAAGAATAAATGGACACAAATCAGACGTCAAGAATTATAACATTCAAAAACCAGTCGGAGAACACTTCAATCTCTCTGGTCACTCGATTACAGACCTAAAAGTGGCAATACTTCAACAAAAAAAACTTCAGAAACAGACTCCAACGAGAGACTGCTGAATTGGAATTAATTTGCAAACTGAACACAATTAACTTAGTTTTACTTTGTGTAATGACCCATCCACTCCCAGTCTCTATTCAAGCCTATTTCCCCATGTTTATCCCCCCAACCCCCACTGTTCCTCAGACGTTCTTGTCAACTGCTGGATGTGGCCTACCTTGATTATCACTACAAAAGGTTTCCACTCTCCTGCTGGGAATAGCTCACCGTAAGTGATCACTCTGGTTACAGTGTGCATGGTAACACCCATTGTTTCATGTTCTCTATGTATATAAATCTCCCCACTGTATTTTCCACTGAATGCATCCGATGAAGTGAGCTGTAGCTCACGAAAGCTTATGCTCAAGTAAATTTGTTAGTCTCTAAGGTGCCACAAGTACTCCTTTTTTCTTTTTTCATTAATTAAAGGCTTTTTAAACATGATGGCAAGCCCCTGTTTTTCATTATGCCTCTCCATATTATCTCTCTGCCTACAATGGGCATGTACTGGAATTCATGCTTTGCAAATGTACAATGAGAGGATTAACAGTGTATGGGACATAAAGTAACTGCATCGGCAGTGTTATTAGTGGAGCCCTTAGACAGCTCTTCAGTCACACTGTTGTCAGGTATGATTTCTGAGGCAACTGGTATTTGGAAAGATGAATTTGTAATTGTCACTCAAAGGCAAATTAATAGATCAGGCTCCAAAGTAGGTTCTTATTTGTTCTTCCTGCAAAACTCAATTTAAAAAAAAAAGCTACAGCTCTGCCTTTATTCAAATGAAGAGAAACTTGGCTAGTTACCTAAACACATGGAGGGCTTGCGCTGATTGCAATTTATTCTGAAGAATAAATCTACAACAACACTAGGGGAGTTTGACATTAAGCAATGAGGTACTGATTATTGGGAATGGTGGGCAAAGCATATAAAATGCTAGCAGTTAATGAATAGCACTTGCAAGACTTCTTTAGAAGTCATTACAAGTTTGCTAAGAAAATGGTTAACACCTAAACAACATATCAAGTTATCAACAGCTTTGGAGACATTCCCATTGTCTGACTCTATGCAGCACTGCAACATACCCACATTCTTCTCAAAGTAACTTCCAAATTACATGGAAATCAAGGAAGATCACTTTATATCTAGAGATGAGTAAAACCATTCCTGGTATTTTGGAGAGCCCCAGTTTTACGGCATTTCAAAAGTTCAGGACAATATGGGTGAATTTTAGAGAATATCCATTTCTGAGACAGAAGAGGACCCACCATCCACATGATGCCCCATCCCAGGGCCCAATTAACCTGTAGACCAGTGGACTTGGCCCCCACCCTCACCCCCCGACCAGCTGCAGCAGCACCTGTCCCGTCTATGCTCAAAACTTGAACTAAGCCCTGCCCTGATATTAGGAATTGACTTTTGTCTTGGATTCCCCACACTTGCCATTTGTGAATCTTTCAGCTTCCTGTTTCAGCCAGAGCTAGGAGAAAAGGACAGAAACATTTCAACAGAGGCTATTGTTGCATTATTTCTGGCCAAGCCAAGACCAGAAATTACTGGAAATGGGGAGAGATTTTTTTTTTTTTTGCTAACATATCCAGGTCTACAAGATACTGCTACATACACATTTGAACTTTTGGATGCTTCCCTGAATCTAATTCAGTGGCCAACCTTTGCGGTTTACCCAACACCAATCTGAACTTTAGAACAAGAACAAGACTTGGGAGATATTTTTCCTTCTTATTAAAATCTTTGCCATGAGAATGACTCATGTTTCTCGGCTGTGCTCTCATTCTATAATTGTTTTCTCATGAAAATTATTTCCAGCCCCAATTGTCTGTAGATAAGAAACTTTTAATAAGTGTATAAATATGGGGAACTATTAAGTGTTAGTGTCAAAATCACCTGAGCATTAAAATGCACATTCATCCCTAGCTTTTCAACTACTACAGTGTTCTTTATTTTATTTGTTCATCAATTCCAATTCCTCTTCTAACTTTACAGAGACTGTAAAAAGGGAATAGCCAGCATATACTGTAAAGGTCAAAGTAATAACTTGCTTCTATCTATTCTGTGAGAGAGGATAGTAATACAATTCTGGTACAACATTTTTGTGACAAAAATTGTTTTGATAAGATGAGTCTTGGGCCAATGATTAGACCAAGAATAGGAAATTCTATTCTTCAACCCTCTGCATTTTTCATCTTTTCTCTAACTTTAGCATAAAATTAATAGGTAAAGATGATACTCCACTGTGTGTGTGTTTTTTGACAATTTTAACGACCGCAACACTTGACTCTGTCCACATTCTCTCTCCTCCTGACGCTGTCAACATGCAGCCTCAACTCAACTTCCGTCTTCGTTGCAGTATAAATAAAAGCCAGACTTGGCCTGTGCCAAAATGTTTAAGTGTTTGTGGTCCTATGAGCCTGGAAGTATACATAACGTTTCCCACTGTGTCATAGTATCCCAGGAAGTAAATCGGTAAGCACACAGGTGCAATAGTGTCAATTACATGAACAAATTTGGAAAGCTAGATATAGAAATAGTGGTTACAAGAGGAAAGATGCCATAACCACTAAGATGAGAATCCTCTATTTGATTAATTAACATACTGTGTGTGTGATACGGAAGCTCAGAATACAAGAACATAGATATCTAAGATTGCTGTCTAGAGAGAAAAAGATACTCCAAATAGTTTGTTGATTGTTTGGATTTAATAAAGTCAAGATTCTTATCTTTGATGTGAATTTGAGAAGCCATACACTGTGGGGAAGCCAAATATAAAAAGAAGACAGAATTATTTGTTTCTGAGGCAGAGTTAGATTACTGAGGTGAAAATTGGAAAACTCACCCAGAATAAAAAAGAGTGACAAGTTCAAGAAATTTTAAATATATATTTTTTCAAGTGAACCTCTAGAGGCTCAGATTAAGACACCCCTAAGCAAACACTTTACAGTAATGTGCTGAAAACAATATTGAGTATAAATTTTAAAAATGACAATAAAGCACCCTAAGAAATAGCCACTTCTCCACATGTAACCAGACAGAATTCTGTTAGCCTCACCTTATATATAGAATTGAGCCCTCTCTCCATCCCAACAAGAATATTAAGATTGTGATCCTTAACAAATTCACAAACAAGAAGGTATTTATGAGTGTAGCTCAACAAATGAATCCTCAGGAAATATTCTTGGCTTTTCTCTGGCATTCCACACAACCCATACAGGAAGAGCAGATTGTCCAAGTTATCAGCACACACAGACTAATGACATGTTGCCATGTCCAGACACCGTATCAACGCTTGTGTATATACATTATACAATGCTATTGTATAGTACTGCAGAGAATCCATTGGTAATACACATTCACTCTATCCTATATGAAATGCACAAAATAGTAAAGAGAAGTAGGGGTGCTACCATCGGACATTAGACAGCAGTCTAAAGAGTTTTCACATGCTTGAAGTAAAAAGTATGAGAATTCAGGGTTAGAATTCTCATTATTGGAACCTTAAACCTTTCATGCTCTCACAATTTTTGATCAGAGGAGGACCCTTTCCCTTCATTCAGCTACTGTTTCTGTTTTCAGAATAATTTACATACTATTTAAACTAGGTGGCAGGCATTCTTAGTATTTTTTTCCTCTGAAAGCTTTAGATCCTGCCTCCAGTTAAGAGCCAGTCCATATGCCATTCAAGTTTGTCTAAGTAGACTGGGGAGAGAAATTATTTCCTTCTTAGAAGTACATTAAATTGTGCATTTCTAGCACATCATTACAAAGTTTCATAGCCAAGTGATTGTCACCTGCCTTGACCTGTGCTATTCCTGTTTTATCTGCTACTACCATACCCAGAAGTTATTTCTGGAACTGTCAGGCTCAAAAGTTGTATGCAGTATTGTTGTAGCCATGTTGGTCCCAGAATATTAGAGACAGAAGGTGGGTGAGATTATATCTTTCATTGGACCAACTCCTGTTGGTGAGAGAGACAAGCTTCAAAGCCATACACATGCCACGATCTTACGCATTTTCCACTATCTCTTTAATCCTAAAGATAGAAACTGCTTGGGAAGCAATGCTTCAAGTCAAATCACTTTTGGTGCTTTGTCCTCCTATGCTGCATCTCAGACAGATGTCATTGACACAAGCCCTTTGTTATTCTGAAAAATATATTAAAAATGTTTTCTCTAAATAAAAGCTTCATCATCTGTAAGGTAACACCTAATCTTTACATGAAAAGATAATCTTCCCATCTGTAGAAAAGATGATAAATAGATGTGCCTACTATTAAAATGTGTCAGGGAAAGATAATAGTATTCATTATGTGAAAAGCTTCCTATAGGGTGTGAAAAGGAAAAAGTCAAAGGGTTAAAGCTGCAATTAATGAGATGGTATTATTATCCCTATCAAGATTTGCCAGACTTATTCTCAAACCTTCTCACCATCTCAGTCAAATAAAGCAAGAGTATTACATGGTAGATGGGCAACATGCTGGAAAGCAGGGTCAGTGATTATATATTAAAACTTGTTAAGAATAGAGTTGGTAAGAACAGAAGACCTAGCTACAAGACAAGAAACTACAAAAAGGACATTTTTACTACATAGCATAAAGCGGACAACAGAATTTGTTCCGATGGGTTGACAGATACCATACCTCAAAACCTGAGGCTATTATGGCAGTTCATGCTGCCACCTATTACATCCATCAAAATTAATTATGGGATTAATTAGACCATTAAACTTCAATGCCTCGTTTGCTAAATGTGAACAAGCAGAACAGGTGGCTTCGGTAATGAAGCTAGATGAATGAACTTTGGACTTAACGAAAATTAATTTCAGACTTATGGTATGTGAAATTAGTATCAAGGATGGATGAACAGAGAAGCCATGGAGTAAGTCAACAAATTCAGTCCTCTTGAACTGTCCTTTTAAAGCATTGTCTACGCTAGAGAGGCATAGGTAATTAAATTGGTGAGATAGCACCATGGTAGGTGGCAATGATGTAACATATTCACAGTAACCAAGCTATTTCAAGTGCAGATTGGTTTCAGTTTTGCCCTGTATCGGTATGTCACTGCAGTGGCACTGCTAACTGGATATTCCTTCCAGGACCAATTTAGTAAGTAAACTCTTTTCATCCAAGGATGAATTTCAGCCTTTTTTAGATTAAAGCAATTTTATAATCCATGGGCTCAAATAATTTACACCTCACTAACCGCAGTACATTATCTATGAAAGAGCCCAGCCAAACTACTGTAAATTTTCTTCTATTGGATCCATAATTAATAACTACAAACATTATGTCAATTTCTGGTCTAACATTAGAAAATGTTACTTGGATGAACACATGAAGTTTAAGTAGAAAAAACGTTTTAGATTATTGTAGGCCTATAAAAATTCTCCTGTTCAGTGCAAAATCCATAAATCCTTTATAGTGATTAGACTAGCAATGAAAGTGCTTCCACAAACATCCTGAAGCCATAAGTGTCAAATGGGATGTGAGGAGGGTTGAGTCTGGAAAAGCAGCGGCTTTTACAGCCCCTCCCAGGAGCACATGGGGAATTATTAACTCCTTATTTTTCAGGCACAGGGGAATGCTTCGGAATCCTGTCACAAATCTCTTATTTCCCAGGCTTTCATGTAAGTCTGTTCTACTCTATCAAAATTTAAAACAAAACAAAAAAATCTTTCCAATAGAAAGTATTTCTCATCTGTGTTTCCAGTGTTCAGTCCAGACTTACAAACACCCCATTAATTTCCATGGGATTTCTCATGCAGGTTAGCAAGCTCACATGAATAAAAGTTTACAGGACAGGGATTTTTGAAGAGCGTACTACTCCCTGCTGGCTTGCCTCATTGTGGCATAGCAGGCTCTCCGCATTTTGGTCTCCCTGCCAACAAACACTTTGAAAGAGAAGAAGATGATTAGTGCAGAGCCAAAGTGTTACTGGCCTGTGGATAAGGGGGAAGAAATAGATGTGATATAACTGGATTTTGGTAAGGCTTTTAACACAGTCCCACATGACATTCTCATAAGCAAACCAGAGAAATGTGGTCTAGATGAAATTACTGTAAGGTGGATGCATAACTAAGTGAAAGACCATACTCAAAGAGCATTGTAAATGGTTCACTGTCAAACTGGGAGGGCATGTCTAGTGGGGTTCCACAGGGTCAGTGATGGGTCCAGTACTATTCAATATCTTCATTAGTGACTTGGATTATGGAACGGAGAGTATGCTTATAAAATTTGCAGGTGACACCACGCTGGGAGCGCTTGCGAGCACTTTGGAGGACAGATTTAGAATTCAAAATAACCTCTACAATCTGGAGAACTGGTCTGAATTCTACAAGATGAAATTCAAAGATAAGTGAAAGTATTTCACTTAGGAAGGAAAAAGTCAAATGCACAACTACAAAATAGGTAATAACTGGTTAGGTGGGAGTACTGCTGGAAAGCTGTTGGGGTTTAAAGCAGATGACAAATTGAATTTGAGTGATTACGATGCCCTTGTGAAAAAGGTCTGGCATGTATTAATGACAGTTATATGTAGGACCAGGGAGGTAATTGTCCTGTTCTGCTCACCACTGGTGAGGCCTCGGCTGGAGAACTGTATCCGATTTTAGGATCCAGACTTTAGGACAGATGTGGACACATTGGAGAGAGAGAACAAAAATTATAAAAAAGTTTAGAAAACTTGGCATAAGGAAAGGTTAAACAACTAGGCTTGTTTAATCTTGAGCAAAGATGACTGAGGGGGGACCTCATCAGTCATCAAATATTGTAATGGCTGTTATAAAGAGGATGGTGATCAATTGTTTTCCATGTCCATCAAAAGGAGCAGAAGTAATGGGCTTCATCTACAGAGAGGGAGATTTAAGTTAGAAACTTTTTCCTAATATATAAACTATAAGGGTATTTAAGTTCTGGAATAGGCTTCCAAAGGGGGGGTTGTGAAATCCCCATCAGTGCAGGATTTTTAAGAATGGGTTAGACAAATACCTGTCAGGGATGGTCTAAGTTTACTTAGTCCTGCCTCAGCACAGAAGGTTGGTCTCGATGACTTCTTGAGGTCCCTTCCAGCCCTATATTCCTATGATTCTGTGACTCATCCTTCCAGCCAGGTCACTTATAGTCACTCCCCCAGGTAATAGAGTTCAACAGCCTCACACCAAGTCCAATTCTAAACTTACTAGTCCTTTTGCCCCTGGTGTCTTCACACCATCATTCTGAGTGGGCCTGTAGGAGAACCCAGGCCTTCTCTCTCCACTGGGTTCCAGCCCAGGGAATCTATAATAAGCAAGCAATGTCATCTATTCAGACCAATCCTGCTTCTTCGTTGGGCTTCTTCCTACCTTAGTCAGTCTATTGGCTTTTCACACAGCCCCATCCTAGGCCCACTATGTACTTGTATTCTCCTCATGCTCCAGAGCCAATCAGGGTTTACCCTCCTTTCAAGGCAGGGACTCCCAATGCCTTCTCTGTTTGTCTCCTGGGCTCTTGCCAGAGATCTCCACTCAGGAGAGGATCCCTAGGCTAACTCTTTCCCTGGGCTTCCTTTTCAACCCTGCAGGACTCTACTGCCAAGAGAGGGACTTCAGAGTTCTTTTCCTCCACCGTGCTCTCTCTCTCTCTCCCTGCAACTCCCACTTGACTTCACCTCCTTCTACTCTGGGCTTCTTTTCTTTATAGCAACCAGCTGGCACTTATCTTTCATTGGGCAGAGCCCACTCTCCAGGTACAACCTGGTGGCCTCATTGAATGGTCCAGCTCCAATTACCCATTTCAGCACCAGTGTGTGGTATACACTGCAGCCCAGGGAACTTTGTGTTTATTTTTTTTATGTTCATCACAAGCTTTTTTAAATGGCTAAGGGCCAAAATACCATGAGCACAATTCCCAGATGGTGAAGATATGATAAAAACAGATATCCTGTTATTTTTGCCCAACAATTGGCTCCCTTAAGGCATTAAAAACATGAGTACTGTAAACACAAATACAGTATCAAGATATACAACTCTATTCAGGTGTTCCTGAATACCATTAACTTGAACTTTATTGAGGTTCCATGAATAACCTTACTACTCATAATGATAAAATGGCCCAAGCCTAAAATGACATGAGGCTGTATGGTTCCTACTCTGAGAAAGTTCTTTTAAAGTGTTTAAAATAACTTATTAAATCCTTTCCATCATATTGTATATAAAGTTTAAATGGACCTAATACCCACTGTAAAGGCAGCTCACTGTTATGCATCATACTTTTGGTTTTATTGTTTCATTCTTCATGCACTCAGTAATTGCCCAGGAAAAAAATGAGACACGAGAGAATGGGAAATTATTTCCTTTGAATTTGTTAAAAGAAACCAAAAATTATTATACCCATACCAAAATATTTTAGGATGATTGTACAGGTTTAGATTTTTCAAAGGATGGGATTAATCCTTTCTCGTTTTCATAGGCTATCAGACATCATTTGCCTTCTCCTAATATATCTGTCCCTTGCACCTGACAGACCTTTTTGGCAATGAATTTTAGAATTTATCCATAACTATTGCCTTCCTGCAGCAGAAGTAAACGAACTCAGGCTTGGCTGATCCTTTCTATATCAGTGTGAATGTTCTGCTCCTAAAATGTACCACTTGACACTTCTGGAAACCTGGAGTCTGCTGTTTATCCACAGAACAGGTGCAGCATAGTAAGCAGCAGTACACGCTTCCCCACATAGCCCTCCATGTTTTCCTAAGCAGAAAGGACCACCACGAGTAAGAGGGGAGCTACGTGCTCCTGTGCTGCAGAAGTTTTGAGCAAACGCTGCAGGATGTGACTGTCACCTTTAGCCTGTGCAGTGTTGTTGCAGCCATATTGGCCTCAGGATATTAGAGAGACAAGGTGGGTGAGGTCGTCTCTTTCACTGGACCAGTTTCTGTTGGTGAGAGAGAGAGATGCTTTCAAGCCGCACAGAACTCTGCTTCAGGTTTTCTTCAGGGCCTTTAGCCTATCCATCAAGACTGCTAAATTAGCAGTAGTACCGGTATGGTAGCACTTAGGATCCCTTGTCATGGACCAGTATCCCACCATGCTAGATGCTGTAAAAACACAGAACAAAGTGGTAGTCCCTGCTCCAAAGCACTTACAGTCCAAGACGAGGGACAACACAGATGGATACACACAAATGGTGGAGTACAAGGAAACTATGAAACAAAACTGATTAGCATGACAAGTAGGGGTCTCAGCACAGCAGCAGCCTAACCACTGTCAAGTTTTTTGTACTCATCATGGCACTGGAGAGTTTTAAGGAGGATAATGTATTAGTTTTGCAGATGTTTAGGTGGAGCTTCTCCCAAGCGTGAGGGGCAGCATGGGAGAAAAAACAGACGTGTTTGTTTGATTAATAAGTGAGCAATGGCGACTGGCATCATGGTCTTATTAGAGACAGGAGTCTCACTTGTTACTGAATCAGAGATGACAAATTGAGTGGTGATAGGTCCTGAAGGGCCTTGTAAGTGAAGACAAGTAGCCTATGTTTGATGCAATAGAGAAGAGGGAGGATGCTAAGAGAGGGACAACATGATCAAAACAATGGGCTAAGAAAATTATCTTTGCAAGCAGCATTCTGAATGGATACAAGCAGGGCAAGACTGCATGTGACCTGGCCAGAGAAAAGAATGCTGCAGTAACTGAGATCTTGGACAAGGTTTAACTGTTTGGATGGATAGGATATCTTAGATATGTTAATACAGAAAGAATCTGTAAGACTTTAACATAGCCTGGATGTAGAACACAGAGAGAGAGAGTCCAAGTGATAAGAGGATACCCAAATTATGGGCCCAGGTGACAAGTAGAAAGGTGGTGTTGTCCACAAAGACTACGAAAGGAGGTAGTGGTAGGGATTCAGAGCTGTGTTTTAGCCAACAACCACATACCACACAACAAGAAAAGGAGTACTTGTGGCACCTTAGAGACTAACCAATTTATTTGAGCATGAGCTTTCGTGAGCTACAGCTCACGAAAGCTCATGCTCAAATAAATTGGTTAGTCTCTAAGGTGCCACAAGTACTCCTTTTCTTTTTGCGAATACAGACTAACACGGCTGTTACTCTGATACCACACAACAGAACCACTAACCCAGGAACCTATCCTTGCAACAAAGCCCGTTGCCACCTGTGCCCACATATCTATTTGGGGGACACCATCACAGGGCCTAATAACATCAGCCACACTATCAGAGGCTCGTTCACCTGCACATCCACCAATGTGATATATGCCAGCAATGCCCCTCTGCCATGTACATTGGTCAAACTGGACAGTCTCTACGTAAAAGAATAAATGGACACAAATCAGATGTCAAGAATTATAACATTTATAAACCAGTCGGAGAATACTTCAATCTCTCTGGTCACGCAATCACAGACATGAAGGTCGCTATCTTACAACAAAAAAACTTCAAATCCAGACTCCAGCGAGAAACTGCTGAATTGAATTCATTTGGAAATTGGATACTATTAATTTAGGCTTAAATAGAGACTGGGAGTGGCTAAGTCATTATGCAAGGTAGCCTATTTCCCCTTGTTTTTTCCTACCCCCCCCCCCGAGACGTTCTGGTTAAACTTGGATTTATGCTGGAAATGGCCCACCTTGTTTGTCATGCACATTGTGGGGAGAGTGGTCAGTTTGGATGAGCTATTGCCAGCAGGAGAGTGAGTTTGTGTGTGTGTTGGGGGGGTGTGTGTGTGAGAAAACCTGGATTTGTGCTGGAAATGGCCCACCTTGATTATCATGCACATTATAGGGAGAGTGGTTACTTTGGATGAGCTATTACCAGCAGGAGAGTGAGTTTGTGTGCGTATGGGGGTGGGGGGGTGAGAAAACCTGGATTTGTGCTGGAAATGGCCCACCTTGATTATCATGCACATTGTAGGGAGAGTGGTCACTTTGGATAAGCTATTACCAGCAGGAGAGTGAGTTTGTGTGTGTGTGTTTTTTGGAAAAAAAAAATGGGGGGGGGGGTGAGAAAACCTGTATTTGTGCTGGAAATGGCCCACCTTGATTTTCATGCATGCTGTAAGGAGAGTGGTCACTTTGGATAGGCTATTACCAGCAGGAGAGTGAGTTTGTGTGTGTGGTTTTTGAAGGGGGGTGAGAGAACCTGGATTTGTGCAGGAAATGGCCCACCTTGATTATCATACACATTGTGAAGAGAGTGGTCACTTTGGATGGGCTATTACCAGCAGGAGAGAGTGTTTGGGGGGGGGGGGGCGGAGGGTGAGAAAACCTGGATTTGTGCTGGAAATGGCCCAACTTGATGAGCACTTTAGATAAGCTATTACCAGCAGGAGAGTGGGGTGGGAGGAGGTATTGTTTCATGGTCTCTGTGTATATAATGTCTTCTGCAGTTTCCACAGTATGCATCCGATGAAGTGAGCTGTAGCTCACGAAAGCTTATGCTCAAATAAATTGGTTAGTCTCTAAGGTGCCACAAGTACTCCTTTTCTTTTTGCGAATACAGACTAACACGGCTGTTACTCTGAAACCAGCCATGTTGAGCGTGAGCTGATAGCTAGACATCTACAAGGAGATGCCTGAAACAGGCAGGTTTCAATTAGACAAGAGTTCTAACTAGAGCCTGATAATGTCCACTGGGAAATAGACTGAGATCATTAGCTCATTTCATGTAGAACACCAAACCACCACCAGGTGGCAACAACTTTTGGTCAGTACCTGAAGTCAGACTCTCTAACAAAGACATTGAATTAGGCGTTATAGGATCACTTTAATTCCAGATTTTTAAGCATATATTAGACAAAGCCAGAATAACCGATCCCGCCTCAACATGTGAATCCTAAATTGTGTTTCGTCACATAGGCCTCAGTTCAATAAAGCACCTTAACTTAAGCACAGGCTTAAATGATTACTCTGTAGGAATAGGACTTCAGCATGTGCTTAAGTGTTTTGCTGAACTGAGTCAGAGATTTCTTAACAATAGAGTCAAAATTCCCACACAAAAACCAAATGATACCTACTCGTCAATATTTGGAATATTTGGGTATTTATTATACTAAGACATAAAGTGAAAAGTGTAGCACAAAACTGGCCCAAGTCTGTGATTCATAAGCCACGTGTGAAAATGGAACTGCTCACTGGAATGAAGTGAAACTCAGTATGGGCTAGATCAGGGATCGACAACCTTTGGCACGTGGCCCACCAGGGTTAGCCCCCTGGCAGGCTGGGCCAGTTTGTTTACCTGCCGCATCCACAGGTTCAGTCGATCGCGGCTCCCACTGACCGCGGTTCACGGCTCCAGGCCAATTGGGGCTGCAGGAAGCTGCGGCCAGCACATCCCTCGCCCGCGCCGCTCCCTGCAGCCCCCATTGGCCTGGAGCGGTGAACCGTGGCCAGTGGGAGCCGCAATCAGCCGAACCTGCGGATGTGGCCGGTAAACAAACCAGCCCGGCCCACCAGGGGGCTTACCCTGGCGTGCCGCATGCCAAAGATTGCCGATCCCTGGGCTAGATTGTGCTCAAACATGGCCCTGCACAGGTGGGGAGAGATTACAAGCAGACTTTCTCCTTTGTGCCAGGCACAGAAGCCAGGCACAATTCCAGTCCTGGCATAATCCTTGACTGATCCCTCAACTGAGTTTGTTGCACTTTCTGTACCCATCCAAGACGCTGTTGTATTTGCTTTCTGGGACAGATCCAATACCCACTGAAATCAATGAAAGGACTCACTGACTTCTATAGGCTTTGGATCAGGCCCTCTTAGAACTAGATCCTACCACCCTTCCTCAAGTTGGGTTGTACCATACTCCACAAGTCACCATATGGGAGTAAGGTACTAATCACTCAAACTAATGTTGGCAAGTTGGCAAAATCTGGCCATTAGTGGGCAAGGATTTGGGGATTCTTGCACCAGTGTGATGCAGTACTCTACTTACCACTAAGATAGGGACACCTGGCTGGTCTCCAAACTGAGGTGCACAGACCCCAGGGGGTGCGCGAGATGATCCCAGGGGGTGCATGGCACCAGGAGCGCCGCCAGATGGCACTCCGCCATTTTTTTCCTTCGGCGGCAGCTCTGCACGTCCACGGCTGGTGTTCCTCTCCGGGGGCCCGCCTGTGGTAAGTCTTCCAGTCTTCTTCTGTCTGCGGCACGCCTGCGGCAGGTCTTCCAGTCTTCACCCTGGGGATGCGCGAGCCAAAAAGACGACTGCCTTACTGAATCAGAATAAGAAGCCGAGCACTTCAAATACAATAAGTAAAACTCCAACATCATTGACATTAATTTACTTCAAACTCAATTTAAATGAAATGCCGAACACATGTTTTATGGGTGTGTTTTTGTTTTGTTTCTGCAGTAATGAACCCCTTTGTTTCAACTTTTTGAAGAAAAGATGTTACTACCTTTGCAAATGCACAATTATGAGGGAAATAAAAGACAAGGTCTAACTGCTTTGCAAGCTGCATTAAGCCATGGATTCTGAAAAAGTGCTGTTAGAGACAAGTGCTGCCTTTATCTTAGGCAACACAGTTTTGTTCACATCAGGACAGAAAAAAAGTAGCTCTTCAATTAAATGTTTAGCACTTTTTTCCCCTGGACATTTTCGTATAACAAATGATAAAGAAACACAGTAATTATCTAAAGTGGTGTCTTACTGTATAACTTTACTGGGGAAAGGGCTTACTTATAAAAGCAGCCACTTAATTCAATTTAGTGAATAAATGAAGAAGGCCTTTATGACCACTCCCCAGTCATGGTCCCTGCAGGTTTCCAGGAGTACCAAGCTATGCAGGCTACTTCTCATTCTAAGGGAATACTTCCCATTGTTAAAGGTTGCATGATGAGAGCCCTGTTTCTAGAGCTGAAATGTGCTTTCTGCTTACCTGCATGCCCTAGATTGATTGATTTACCTATCTGTTCATATTTAATTTCCATTTGTGCCCATTAGAGTTCTCTAGAGGTAAAATGCCTACCTGTGCCGAGGGCTAGCCCAAGGCTTATGCACCATTTTTAGTCCCACTGAAGTCCAATGCTGAGAGCTTAAGTGGAGAACAGGCCTTGTGGTAGCCCATTGTACAGGGATGAATTTCAACCTAGGTAGAGTACAAAATTTAGAATCACAACAACAAATCAAAAACGTAAAAAATAGAAAAGAAAAGAACAGTGTGATCAAGGTCATTTTAACAGTATAGACCAAAATTATGGCTTTTATAGCGGTGGATCATTGCAGGAAGTAAAGCACCTCATGCGCCCTCGGGATGATAGGAGGAGCTATTATGAGCCTACAATGGACACTGGGAGTTGACTGAACTGTGAATAAGCTGTTCTCCCCCTCTTGCTGTGCTTTCTTGCCCGGGCTTGGCAATGGGATTGCAGGTCACTTAGCCCTGGTCTACATTACAGGATTAGGTCAAATTTAGCCGCATTAGGTCGATTTTAAAATGAATGCGTCCACACAACCAACCCCATTCCATTGACATAAAGGGCTCTTAAAATCGACTTCTGTACTCCTCCCTGGCGAGGGAAGTAGTGCTAAAATAGACTTTGCTGGGTCAAATTTGGGCTAGTGCAGATGCAAATCAATGGTATTGGCCTCCGGGAGCTATCCCAGAGTGCTCCACTGTGACCGCTCTGGACAGCACTTTGAACTCCGATGCACAAGCCAGCTACACAGGAAAAGCCCCGGGAACTTTTTAATTTCATTTCCTGTTTGGACAGCGTGGTGAACTCAGCAGCACTGGTGACCATGCAGTCCCCCCAGAATCAAAGAGCGTAAAATGTTTCTATGCTCCCCCTATCAACTCCATCCCTGAGGTTATTGCAGATTAGAAGGTGAAAAAAACCACACTCATGATGACATGTTTTCCAAGCTCATGCAGTCCTCCCGCACTGATAGGGCACAGCTTAATGCATGGAGGCATTCAGTGGCAGAGGCCAGGAAAATATAAAGTGAGCGTGAAGAGCGGAGGCAGGACACAATGCCGAGGCTAATGGGGGAGCAAATGGACATGATGAAGCGTCTGTTGGGGAGCAAAAGGACATGATGAAACATCTGTTGGAGCTGCAGGATAACCAACAAGAGCACAGACCCCTGCTGCATCCACTGTATAACCGCCTACCCTCCTCCCCTTATTCCATAGCCTTCTCACCCAGACGCCCAAGAACACAGGGGTGGGAGGCTCCGGGCACCCAGCCATTCCACTCCAGAGAATGGCCCAAGCAACAGAAGGCAGTCATTCAAAGAGTTTGATTTTTAGTGTGGCTATAATAAGCAATGTGGCCTTGTCCTTCCCTCCTCCCTCACCCGACCCGGGCTACCTTGTCCATTATCTCTTTTTTATTAATTAATAAAGAAAGAATGCATGGTTTCAAAACAATAGTTACTTTATTTCGAAGGGGGGAGGGTGGTTGGCTTACAGGGAATTAAAATCAACAAAGCGGGTGGGTTTGCATCAAGGAGAAACACACAACAGTCACACCGAAGCCTGGCCAGTCATTAAACTGGTTTTCAAAGCCTCTCTGATGCGCAGCGTGCCTTTCTGTGCTCTTCTATTCACCCTTGCTATCTGGCTGCTCAAAATCGGATGCCAGGTGATTTGCCTCAACCTCCCACCCCACCATAAACGTCTCCCCCTTACTCTCACAGATATTATGGAGCACACAGCAAGCAGCAATAACAATGAGAATGTTGGTTGTGCTGAGGTCTGACCTAGTCAGCAAACAGCACCAGCGAGCTTTTAAACGTCCAAAGGCATATTCTACCACCATTCTGCATTTGCTCAGCCTATAGTTGAACTGCTCCTTACTACTGTACAGGCTTCTTGAGCCATGGGAGCAAGGGGTAGGCTGAGGTAGGTGCGACCGCATGGTGCTGCTGGCTGGGAGAGCAGCCTGAGGCAGAAGCCTCCAGTTCGCATGATATTCCAGGCAGGATTGAATCTCCATGAGACAAACCTTAAAGAAGAGAATGGGGGAGGGATAGCTCAGTGGTTTGAGCATTGGCCTGCTAAACCCAGGGTTGTGAGTTCAATCCCTGAAGGGCCATTTAGGGATCTGGGGGAAAAATTGGAGATTGGTCCTGCTTTGAGCAGGGGGTTGGACTAGATGACCTCCTGAGGTCCCTTCCAACCCTGATATTCTGTGAATGACCTGGAGTCTCTGGCTCCCATTTGGTGCTCTAAGAGGAGGATAGCCATGTCTATCCAGGCGCCCCTGATCAACCTCACCGAGGTCTGCCAGGAGCACCCAGGAAACTGCACTGTCTGCTGCGAAGGCAAGGAGCTGCTGCTGTGTAGCAATGCAGTACCGTATCTGCCAGCAGCACCCAGGAGACGTACAGTGATGGTGAGCTGAGCGGGCTCCATGCTTGCCGTGGTATGGCATCTGCATGGGAAACAAGGCATGAAACGATTGTCTGCCGTAGCTTTCACGGAGGGTGGGAGGGAGCGGGCCTGATGACATGTACTCAAAACCACCCGCGACAATGTTTTTGCCCCATCAGGCATTGGGAGCTTAACCCAGAATTCCAATGGGCAGTGGAGACTGCGGGAACTGTGGGATAGCTACCCACAGTGCACCACTCTAAGTTGAGGCTAGCCACGGTTGTGAGGATGCACTCCGCCGACTTAATGCACTTAGTGTGGACATACGCAATCAGCTGTATAAAATCGGTTTCTAAAAATCGACTTCTATAAAATTGACCTAATTTCGTAGTGTAGACATACCCGAGCTAGCTTTAATCTAGCTGGCTCAGGTACTGAAGTAGTGAAGCTGTGGCAGAACAGAATTATGCGTGGCCTGTACAAGTCTCTTGAGTGGCTAGCTTGTGCTGAAGCCCGTGCTGTCACAGCTTCAGTGATCTAGATTAAATCTAGCTTGGGAATGTCTACAGGAGCTGTGATCACAGCCTGTGATTGCAGTGTAGACATACTCTTAGACATGACCCCTCTGACCTGATTAGCACTATCAGCAATGCTAGAGTTCACTCTCCAGTTCTCCCTTGTCCTAGTAGCAAAATTATGGATGATGCTTTGATGGGTGCACTGGGAAAAAATGGACTTCTTGTGTCTTCTTCCCTCCTCGCACACCTCTGCTGAGCCATTCAAAACTTAGTACTTAGGTATGATTAGATAAATGCTATAAGGTCTTCTCCCACTATTTGCTCTGGTAACTCAAAACTGGAGGCTGGTTCCTCCTCTTTGAGCTTCTTGGTCTCCTTAATCTGAGCAATTTTGTTGAATTAAGTCCATTTTCCAGGTCATGAACCCTGCACTTTCCTCCAAAATGGCTATACTGAAAGCCTCTGCATTTCTTCCACTGCTCTAATGATTTCTGATTTAATTTCAGCCAAGGAGTGAAACACCTATTCAAGTGTAACTTTTTCCCCTCAGGAAGAGTAACCTTTTGCCATCTGTGAAATAGCAAGTATAAGTTCTGTGAACTGGGTAAAAGTGATTTCCTCTTTGGTGATGCAGAAGAATGCTTTGGCCTCTTGCATCCAGTTAACTTATCTGTTGAACTTTCTATTTCAAGTACTTGAAGGTGGACATAATGATCCAAAGCCAAATCCTACATTCACTTTCACACCATGCATCCTCATTGACTCAGAGAGACACATTTGGCCCATAATCGGGGGTTAAATATGAAGTTTAATGGTAGAAGATTACTATTTAATTTTTAATGTAAAAAGGCAGGCAAGTCTAATGGATCTAAATCATGAAGCAGCCACCTTAGCGGAGCATTGCACAGTTCCCACTTAAGTCATTTAAAAACAGGAAAAGCTCTCAATACACTACAATCCTGCATTGGCAGGGGATGGACTAGATTTCCTAATAGATATTTCACATCTCTAGCTTCTGATTCTGATGTGTAGAAAGAGTAGTAAATATGGCAGGCAACCAGCTTGGCTTAACAGTGAAATCCTTGCTGATTTTAAACACAAAAAGGAAGCTTACAAGCTTACAAGAAGTGGAAGGTTGGACAAATGACCAGGGAAGAGTATAAATATATTGCTCGGGCATGCAGGAGTGAAATCAGGAAGGCCAAATCACACCTGGAGTTGCAGCTAGCAAGAGATGTTAAGAGTAACAAGAAGGGTTTCTTCAGGTATGTTAGCAACAAGAAGAAAGTCAAGGAAAGTGTGGGCCCCTTACTGAATGAGGGAGGCAACCTCGTGACAGAGAATGTGGAAAAAGCTAATGTACTCAATGCTTTTTTTGACTCTGTCTACACGAACAAGGTCAGCTCCCAGACTACTGCACTGGGCAGCACAGCATGGGGAGGAGGTGACCAGCCCTCTGTGGAGAAAGAAGTGGTTCGGGACTATTCAGAAAAGCTGGACGAGCACAAGTCCATGGGGCCAGATGCGCTGCATCCGAGAGTGCTAAAGAAGTTGGCGGATGTGATCGCAGAGCCATTGGCCATTATCTCTGAAAACTCATGGCGATCGGGGGAAGCCCCGGGCGACTGGAAAAAGGCTTATGTAGTGCCCATCTTTAAAAAAGGGAAGGAGGAGGATCCTGGGAACTACAGGCCAGTCAGCCTCACCTCAGTCCCTGGAAAAATCATGGAGCAGGTCCTCAAGGAATCAATTCTGAAGCACTTAGACGAGAGGAAAGTGATCGGGAACAGTCAGCATGGATTCACCAAGAGCAAGTCATGCCTGACTAATCTAATTGCCTTCTATGATGAGATAACTGGCTTTGTGGATGAGGGGAAAGCAGTGGACATGTTGTTCCTTGACTTTAGCAAAGCTTTTGACACGGTCTCCCACAGTATTCTTGCCAGCAAGTTAAAGAAGTATGGGCTGGATGAATGGACTATAAGGTGCATAGAAAGTTGGCTAGATTGTCGGGCTCAACGGTTAGTGATCAATGGCTCCATGTCTGATTGGCAGCCGGTATCAAGTGAAGTTCCCCAAGGGTCGGTCCTCGGGCCGGTTTTGTTCAATATCTTCATAAAAGATCTGGAGGATGGTGTGGATTGCACCCTCAGCAAGTTTGCAGATGACACTAAACTGGGAGGAGAGGCAGATACACTGGAGGGTAGGGATAGGATACAGAGGGGCCTAGACAAATTAGAGGATTGGGCCAAAAGAAATCTGATGAGGTTCAACAAGGACAAGTGCAGAGTCCTGCACTTAGGACAGAAGAATCCCATGCACCGCTACAGACCAGGGACCAAATGGCTCGGTAGCAGTTCTGCAGAAAAGGACCTAGGGATTATAGTGGATGAGAAGCTGGATATGAGTCCACAGTGTGCGCTTGTTGCCAAGAAGGCCAATGGCATTTTGGGATGTATAAGTAGGGGCATTGCCAGCAGATCGAGGGACATGATCGTTCCCCTCTATTTGACATTGGTGAGGCCTCATCTGGAGTACTGGGTCCAGTTTTGGGCCCCACACTATAAGAAGGATGTGGAAAAATTGGAAAGAGTCCAGCGGAGGGCAACAAAAATGATTAGGGGACTGGAACACATGGCTTATGACGAGAGGCTGAGGGAACTGGGATTGTTTAGTCTGCGGAAGAGAAGAATGGTGGGGGGGGGGATTTGATAGCTGCTTTGAACTACCTGAAAGGGGGTTCCAAAGAGGATGGATCTAGACTGTTCTCAGTGGTAGCAGATGACAGAACAAGGAGTAATGGTCTCAAGTTTCAGTGGGGGAGATTTAGGTTGGATATTAGGAAAAACTTTTTCACTAGGAGGGTGGTGAAACACTAGAATGTGTTACCTAGGGAGGTGGTGGAATCTCCTTCCTTAGAAGTTTTTAAGGTCCTGCTTGACAAAGCCCTGGCTGGGATGATTTAGTTGGGGATTGGTCCTGCTTTGAGCAGGGGGTTGTACTAGATGACCTCCTGAGGTCCCTTCCAACCCTGATATTCTATGATTCCTTCTGCTTTTTTCTTACTCAATGCCACTCCAGGAGGCCCATTTGGAGTTCCCCCATCCCTCTCTTTATATTGTGGATTAATCCAAGTTTGTGACATTTAAGCAAAATCCAACAGAAAATTATCAAGACTGGAGGAAATTCTATGTCCATTTTCTATTTGACAGAACTTCATAAAGAGTCAGACTGGAGAATTTTCTTTTGGCAAAACTCAGACATCACCAGCTTTAATTCCAGAGGACCAGCAACATCAGTGAAGTGCAGTATAACAATGCCAGGAGCCAAATCTGCTTCTAAAAATGTCAAAATGGCTTTGATTTTGTAAAAAAGACCACAGTTTGTAAGAGATTATTGCAAATTTATGAAACTAAGTAACAGAAGTGTTGCATAGCTGATGGTGAAACCAGTCTACAAGAAGATCCTAGCTTTTTTAAGTTTCCTATTTAAATAACAAAAAAATTGATCACGAACTTTTATTTTTGGGTTATTCAAATGAAATGTAGAGATAGCTATTTAAAAAACTGGCAGAAAGTGGCTGATAAATCAGAAGAACAAAACAACTTATGAAGTGCGGAAATTGGCACCTGTCTTATCTGATTGAAAGACTATCTGTGCTTTCAAACCTTGTGATTCTTTACTGTTCCCATCCTGAGTACATTACTATTATCATGAAAGCATTGTTGATATAGACTAAAAAGTTAACAAAATCACTAGGTTTGTGAAAATTATGTGAAAAGTCTCAGTGTTTATAGGAATATAGGCCCACACTAACTGAGTGAATTATACATTTTAAACTGAGTTTGGATTTTGGCATGACTGATCAGCCCAAACCATGTGACCAAAAGAATGAGATCATGAGACAGAGGGATTGTTTGTGTTAAACTTGTAGTGGTCCTGGAAATACCAGTGTTATTTAAAGTTTGCGCTGAGCAATAGAAATACAGAAAACATGGTATATTAGGTACCAGGGTCAGTAAAATAATTAGGTATATAAGTTTGTTTTGAAAAGAAATGCTTAGTCCAGTAGCTGGGTAAAAATAGGCTACACTCCATAAGGTGAAAAACTTGAAGAAAGCAGAATGCAGCCCTAAACTGCTTCAGCTAACTTTAGCGTAGGCCCAATAACCAGCAATGCTATCACTTGTTTGTTACAGTGTATAAAAAGAAAAGTTTTCTAGGGGTTCTTTGGCAGAGCTTTTCCTTACCACTCTGGAGTACGCCATGATAGGAAGGTGTCACCTAGGCCTAAACCTGTTGTAGGTATTTTAGCCAATACTTATAACTGTATTGTTGCTAGAGTACAGAATATAAGGATGTATAGGCTTGTATTGATATTTTGGACGTAACTAACACTAAGTGGCCTGTGGACTAATAAAGGAATGATTGTGTTGAAAGTAAGTCATGGTAAACCTTATTATGTCCAACAGTGTTTGACTTCTCAAGCACCATCTCATCTGTGGCATAAGTCTATTGACATCAGTAGAGTTACACCAGTAATGATTATGGCCTCAAATGCTAATTATCTAAAACGGGTCAGACTGTGGTCCATCCTACCTGCAAAGTGCATGGCAGAAAGGGGTGTAACGACACCCCCTTTTTTCTTTGGCTTGCTACCCAGAGCATAGCATATGGTAGCCACGGGCGGGGAATGGGCAGAGCCTGGGCTTCACTCCCCAAACATGCCTGCCAAGGCAGCTCACCCAGCATGTGAGTGGAAGTAACCTGGTATAGGGCGGATAGATCATTTCCCCCTAAAGAGGGGGAAGGGAGGAAGGAACCAGGAACCAGACTGTGACTTTCTGAGTAACCATCTGGCTTCCAGTCTGCCCTGGAGCAATGCAACTAACTGCTGCCCCTTTCTGAGGGCTGCGGCAAAGCCACAATCTAGCCTTAGTGAGGAGAATGGAAGGTTCAAGCCAAGGGTTCGGAGTATGAAGAGTCAAGTGTTAGCAAGCAATGGGAAAATGGGAGAAGAGGCACTAACCACTGGAAGTAAGTCACTGATGGTAATGACTTGGGAATCAGGGGAAGGAAGCGGAAGGAGAGGAAGGGATAGTGAAAAAAGGAAATGAGAACAACAGTAGGAGGACAGAGAAAAGAATCTGCATTTGCTGCTGTATTTTCCCTTCTCCTTATCCCTAAAAAGAGATAGGCAGAAAGATGGAACGAGACATAGTTAACGGAAGAAACACATACTTACTGGTGCCTTAATAACACTCCAAGAACTTAATATAGTCATCGGTACCAACCAGCTGTCACTAAAAGTACTCCTGTGTGTGTGTGTGTGTGTGTGTGTGTGTGTGTGTGTGTGTGTGTGTGTGTGTGTGTGTGTGTGTGTGTGTGAGAGAGAGAGAGAGAAATATTAAAGAATGTAGGCTATTGTGTGTGTGTGTGTGTGTGTGTGTGTGTGTGTGTGTGTGTGTGAGTGAGAGAGAGAGAGAGAGAAATATTAAAGAATGTAGGCTATTGTGTACAGTTAGCAATTTGTCTTTGGCTAGAGTTAGCAATGGTAAAAGAAACTAAAATGGCAAAATCAAGCATAATTAAAAATGTGGCAACATTTCTAGAGTGGATTAATTTCTTCCCTTCAAGGAGAATTGATTTGATGATCTAGTAGGTGTTTTCCATCTAAGTACTATGATTCTTTGATTTAGGGAGCATGCAGGACACATACCTTTTGGTTTTCATAACCAAAGACAAAAGTCTCATCACTTTGTAACAGAGGTTCCTTTTAACCTTCTCTGGGTATGAGAAATCTCATTAATAATACACTTTATCAGATTACAAAAGAATTTTCCTTCTGGGTTGTTAAGTGTAAAGATGAAACAAAAGAAAGGTTGATTGCTAAGTATACTATAGTACTTCAAGAGCGAAAACTGTCTATTATATAGGGAGATAGGACATCAAAATTTAAAGTCTCTTAATATCTTAAATGGCACAGATTTCATCTTTCAGAAAATCATTGAGGGAAAAATATCAGTAACAATGAGAAGGTTCCAATATATAGCTATAACAAGGCAAAAATCAAAAGCAAAGCCACACTTGATTTAGTTTTACTTTAAAGTATCCACTTACTTACAAACCTTAAGATACATGTTGCAATTTTATCACTTTATTCTAGCTAAACAATCCATGAATGGATAAATGAAGATATACTTACAGAGATATGGTCTTTAATAACTGGGCCTGATTCTTACTTCCATCTTTGTAACTCCACTGAAGCTGATGAAGTTTCACAGTATGGTGCAAATGAGATCAGAATCCCATCCCATTCACCTCGTAGAAACAACAGGATCAGGTTTGCAACAAAAAGGCAATAAAATGACGCAGTGCAGTTTGGAGAGGAGGATTTTGACCTGCCTAAGAATCTTGTTCGAAGTATACTGAATAGCTCAGCAAAATGCAGAGAGCTGAGAAGCCCAGGGTGGTAGCCAAGCTCCCAGTGGGGAATGGGGAGCCGAGAGCCTGGGGTAGCAGCCGGGTTCCCAGCGGGGAGATCCGCACCCAGTGTCCAGGCACCTGTCCCTTTCTGAGTGGGAAGCGGGGAACCGAGAAGCCTGAATGTGGTTGCCCCATTCACAACGGAGAACTGAGGAGGCCAGGGGCCAGCCGGGCTCCCAGCAGGGAGCTGAACAAAGAACTGAGAGCAGCCCTGGCTCTCAGCCCCTCACACTGTCTCTCTTAAATTGGTGGAAGCTCTCCCTGGTGAGGATGCGCACCACAGACAGAAGGGCAGTGTGAACATGAACCACCACATAATTCCTGCACTGGCTATAAGTCGACCTAACATATGGTCGACTTAAGTTTATAGTGTAGCCATGCCGTATGTTAGTCTGGCTGATTCAGATGTAATTTGTCTAGCCATCCTGGGCTAACCCTTCCCATGTGTGCAAAATAAAAATAATAAAACAAACCAAACATCGCTGCTGTTCTTTGTGAATTTAGCAGACTCCTTTAGTTCCCATTCATTTTTAAAATAGCATCAAATATTTCACAAGGCAGGGGATCCTGCAAAGTCTCACTCCCATAAGTACCCTTGCCCACACTAGATAAGCATATTTTGTTCTTTTTGATATACTACATTTCAGCTGACTCTTTCCTTTGCTGTGTTGCAATGAGAGTACAATGAGAAATTGCAACTTGTGTGAGGAAAGGATTTAAGAAGTAAGCAAGGCTCCAAAGTACACAATCTAACTCATTTTTATATAATCTCCATGTTGAGTGAGAAATCTGTATAAATAGTCGAGGATTGCCCTTAAATAAATTCCTTATTTGATTCATCAGACAGGGACGGTCCTGTAAGGCTGCACTCATGAGAGTAATCCAACGGGACTCCTTGCATGAGTAAGGATTACTCTCCTGACTGAGTGTTATACTTATAAGAAGCACACGGGATCTTTATAGGGGAGAAGGCAGCACGCCGCATTTATTGAGAATACAACAGTTAGCATATGCTTTTCAATCACACACACACACACACACAGAGTCCTGCCAGTTGATGTTTATAGTTACCAGTCCAGAGTCTGGATCAATCTAGTGGCCAGCCAGATTGGTTGCAGAGGGGAGCAGGGCTCTGTCGGTTGTGATCTGATACTCCTGGAGTGTGGCAAGACAAACCCAAAGCACCCTGTTCTTATAGTCTTTTTTCTCTGTTGAAGTCTATGGATTTTGCTGTGTCAGTTTGTGACCAGTTACTTCTTAATTGGTGTATCTTTTGATGTAAACATTCCAATACATCTCCAAGAGGGTTATCCTGTCCTGGTTCTGATTTAATCAATTGTCCTGTCTTTAGGGGTACCAGCTTTCACCTCAGGGTCATCACTCTGCCCTTCCTTCATTATGGATGCGCGTTGACGATTCTCTGGTGTCCTTAAGTCTCTTCACTCCTTCTTCCTTGACCATTTGGCTATAACAATGGCCTTCACACCTTATCTTTTCCTGATGCATATATTCCTCATTCACACAAACAGTCTTTTACAGAGACCTTTGAGAGTACAAACAGTGTCAGTTTATTTTGAATCTCCTTAACATAGACACAATACAAGATCCTGTCACTTACTTACTAAACCTTAAAACAAAGAAATGTATATTTAACTAGAGTGCTTAATTTGTAATACATATAGGAGACCATAGTAGACATTATAACTTATCCTAAAACAAAAGGGTAACCAGAATCAGTCATAAGGATTGTTCTGGTCTGTCCCTGCCTTAACATCAGTACAGACACTGGCAGTCTGTCAGATGCATTTCTACCAATGTCCCAGAGAGTAATTCCTTTCTGCTATTCAAATGGGGTGGCTGGTAAAATTAAATCAAGACATACAGTAGTACCTCTATTCTTATAGTACAATTATAAAATCCTGTTCCTACATGAGGATCTGCAAGATCAGCCCTAAGTAATATAACAAATGTGGAAAATTTCTTTATAGGAAATCCTGCATTATTCACATTGTCTTTATGCAGATGTCTCACAAGAGTTAAAGAGTTAGATACTCAGGTGTGGTGGAGATACAGTCAGAGCAGCTGAGGGAGGTAAAGTAAACATGGCTTGCAGCTAAGGCTGTTTTTCAATGTAAAACTGGGTTTTCAACTAAACAGAATTTTTCACTGAGAGTGCCTGCTTTCTGCAGACAAATTGGAAACTTCATCCAAAAAACAAAACAAAACAAAAAAAAACAAACACCCCAAAATTGAAAGGTTTTCAGATTTTGATGTTTCACCAAAATGTGGAAATTTTTCAGCAGAAAAATTTGAGAAAAATCGGGGGGGGGGGCGGGAATCAACATTTTTCATGAGGAAAAAAAAACAAAAAACAACATTTTCCTACCAGCTCTACTCACAACCTCATGATTGCTCAAAGCATACCCGACTGCCCTCCAGCCCAGGGACTGTTTCAACAGCTAGGAGTCTACAGTGGTGGAAGCCACCAGTAGCTGGACCCACTGGTTTCTTAGTGATTTATGGTGGCAGGACAGCACATAGCAGCTAGAATAGGGTTGAGGGTCTGGTCAAGAGATTATGTAGAAATGAAAAGTCATGTACTTCCCTGGCTTGCTTGCTTCATAAAAATCTTTTCCATCTGCACAAATGGCAATCGTTCATTAATGAATGTAACACAACATGGAACAAAGGAAAAAAGCAGCTGAAAATGGCAGTATATCAAAAAAGAGCAAAACATACATATTAAAAAAAGAAAATAAACTGATTTCTGTATTGCTAGATGCACTCTATACAATTCAAATAACAAAATTATTAAGATGCTTTCTTCTCCGGAGCAATAACACCAGAAGGGGTATTTTTGCTAAAATTTCTAGTGTAGGTATAATCTGCAGATTGGGAGAAATTAGGTACAAGTACCGTTTCATTCTCCTTCTTGTGCTGTAGCTTAACTCTTTGCTGGAGCTTGTGCCAGAGTTTCTTCTTTTCAGGACTTTTCATTAAACTGAGTCAAACTGATACAAAATTTTGTATTTATAAACCATGAATGTAGATCCTATTTGTTAGCTACCAGCCATTGTCAAGGAGAGAAACACTAATGGTATTTGGATAGAGCAAGAGGACTGAATGGATTCACATAATGAGTTACAGTGGATTACATTTGTTTTTTTATCATAGAATATCAGGGTTGGAAGGGACCTCAGGAGGTCATCTAGTCCAACCCACCCCCTGCTCAAAGCCGGACCAATCCCCAATTTTTGCCCCAGATCCCTAAATGGCCCCCACAAGGATTGAACTCACAACCCTGGGTTTAACAGGCCAATGCTTCAAACCACTGAGCTATCCCTTATCACATTCAAGTAGAACATAAGAATGGTTCTACTGGGTCAGACCAAAGGTCCATCTAGACCAGTACCCTGTCTTTTGACAGTGGCCAATGCCAGGTGCCCCAGAGGGAATGAACAGAACAGGTAATCATCAAGTGATCCAACCCCTGTCACCCATTCCCAGCTTCCGGAAAACAGAGGCTAAGAACACCATCCCTGCCCATCCTGGCTAATAGCTATTGATGGACCTTTCTTTTTTTAAACCCTGTTATTGTCTTGACCTTCACAACATCCGCTGGCAAGGAGTTCCACAGGTTGACTGTGCGAAAAAAAAATACTTCCTTTTTTGTTTGTTTTAAACTTGCTATTAATTTCATTTGGTGGCCCTAGTTCTTGTGTTATGAGAAGGAGTAAAGAACACTTTCTTATGTACTTTCTCCACACCAGTTATGATTTTATAGACCGCTATCATAGTAGTTTTGTTTTTCATTAAGAACAAATTTGCGCATCTGAAATCATTACCCCAAGAAAGCTCCGTACAATCACATTGTGATGTGCTTCATTGCCTGACTTTCCTGTGGTGCACAACTTCACTGTAGCAGACTAAACAGAAAGAACGTTAGCCATCTAAACAAGTCAACTTTGTACAAGTCCAGTACAGCCATCTAAGCAATTCACTTCAATAATTTCTCCCCTGCCACAGTGCTTGTGCAAAAATTTTCATATACCAAACTCAAGGCAGAGACAGCAACAGGTTAAGCTGACCCTGCATTCACTGGCTTATTTGTGTTTCTTCGGGAGACCTTCAGACGATCTTTTAAATCAGCAACTCCTCTAGAGCGGTTTGACTTGCCCTTTAAGTGTCTACACATTAACCTGCTTTTGTAACAGCTTAGGTGTTAGAAACAGAAAGGCTACTTTCTCTGGAAATTGTGGGGCTAACACATTTTAGTGATGCCAGAATTGGTAACCTGTAATGTTACAGTTGTAGCAATTCCTGCAGCTCCAGGGTATGAGAATCAGTGTGCAGCCAGTTTAAACCAAATACATTACTGAAAGTCTCTGCTGCTTCAGTTTCTCAAGCACTGTATAGATGGATTGTTCGCATAACATGCTAAACTGACTTTTTAGACTATAAAGAATTGGGGTCTGATTTTCATTAGCAGCCTCCTATTTTCCACCTATTTTGTTCCACTGGTAAATATTTTCAGGGGTAATTTTATTTAAATATTTGTTGTATCAGGTTTTTAGCTGACTAATTTTGCTTACAAGTAATTAAACATTTAAGTGCTATGAAATATGCCTGCAAGTTCAAAATAACAGTTCCTAACTGGCACAAAAATGTGGATGCAAAACTGGAGGCCCTTCTGAAAAATCAGGGGATTCAATGCTAACATATGCACCAAGTCTTCTTGCAGTACAATTTATAGTTGCAGGAGTAGTTTCATCACCGATGAACAGCTGGAAAGTATGTCCAAAAAAAAAAAAGAAAAAAAAAAAAAAAGAGTGAAATATAACCCAGTCTGAACTATGATTGTTTCAAACACAATATTTCTATTAGCCCACTGAATCTGGTAGCAGAAATTTAATGAAAAGTAATTTGTGTGTGAAAAACATGAGCATGTCTTCATGTAATTACAATCTGTACCATCATCCATATGTACCACAGGGCCAGATTAAGGTTGAACAGGTTTAGCTGAAGCTTAAAAAAAAAAAAAAAAAAAAAAAAAACCAGCATGAGAGAGACACTTGACATGGAAAATTTCAGCTCTTGTGCTTAAAGTTTGGCAAAAAGTTGAAAGCAACTGGAAACAGGGTTTTTATAATGGGAAGTGACAGGCAACCCTAAATATGGGTGGTAATACCAGTTCTGCTTGTAACATGCATACATATACACGGCCAACAGATGTACAGTATAAGCCTAATCAGGCTAGTTTTCATTTTATACACACAAAATAAAATCTACCATGCTTATTTCTGACATTGTGTGTTGAGAATGACTGGTCTAGCAATATCTGTAGCTGAAGCGGGCAAGATGGCAGCTAGAAACACTTTTGTTTAATGCTTACTTCCTCTGTCTTGCAAGACTTTCTCTCCTTGCCTTTCACACTGACCAAAGCTTCTCTTCATTTGTCTTTTATTGTGATTTGGGGACTGTGATGCCACACAAAACGAGGGAAGATGATGAAGATCACCAGCCTGTCATACTTTTGGATGTACGCCATCTGAAACTAAATTAAGAATGGAGATTGCTTCTGGTGGGCATTCCCTGAGGGTCACTGATCACTCAACTCCCATCAAGGACCTAGGGATATAGTTGTTTAGCAGTTAGAGAGGAGTCTCTTCTCTACAACAGACTTTGCGGCAATAAAGGCCATGCAGGGGCGGCTAAATGGAAAATAGGATAACCGTAGTCTATGGCTAATGACCTAGGAAAATGATAATATTGAACAAGTCCAAGCTTCAGTCACTAATTTTTTTCCAATTTTTGGTACAAAGTTCAATTATTGAGGAGGATGGTGTTCTCCAGAGAAAAATGGAGACACCAGAAATTCAGATTAAAACCAAAAATGCTGTTAAAAAATGTTCATCCCTGCTACTACTTCACTAACTTTAATAGGGAGATGATCAAGAAGAGGTCCAGTTGGTGCTAGCTGCAGTGGTGCTTGTGATGAGGACACCTTTGTACTAGGTGCGACACAAGAAAAAATATATTATAAAATGGCCTTATTGCTTCCTTCTTTCAGGTGGTAAAAATGATGATTGTCGTTGTGTTGACATTTGCAATCTGCTGGTTGCCCTACCACATTTATTTCATAGTTACTGGGATCTACCAACACTTAAATCGGTGGAAATATATTCAGCAAATCTACCTAGCCAGCTTTTGGCTAGCCATGAGCTCCACGATGTACAATCCCATTATCTACTGCTGCCTTAATAAGAGGTAAGAGAGAATTATGAAACTATTGGGTGTGTGAGAGCTTAGCCAGAATATAAATGATTTGAATGTGAAAGAGACAGAGTAATTTTCACTTCATTAGTAAAGATTCCCAATGAGAGAAAAAAATATATATATATATCTATCATGTGAGGTAAAAGCCTCCTTCAGGTTTCTGTTCAATGCTAATACTATTCTTCCAATAAACACTTGTGGCATTGACAAATGTAAGAGCAAAATTTAGCCTTGGGGGGTGGGGGGGGTTAGTCCGCCTGCCACGTTCCACATGCAGAACACGTAAGAACATCAATGGAAGTTGCACCTGTCAGGGCTTGCAGAACCAGGCCCTAATTGTTTAAAATATACCAAATGTAAATTAAGGTTGCTTTGCTGTTAGCAAACATAGATTGTGGCATACACCGCTAACTAATCATTACTCCAAAGATATGTATAGCATGACTTTACGAGGTGGGGGTCAAAATGCAATTTAAAATAAAGCTTTTATTGTAGTATTATTGATCACATCACAATATTTTTATTATACATTGCAGTCTGAATCGGATGATAAAATGAATGTTCATAGCCTTATTACTCAGTACTAAAGCATATGTAGTTGGAGATGCTGGGGGGAAAAAAGTCACATACACTCCTAGGTTCTTATTTTCAAGGGGGCTGCATTTGCAGTTGACTTCCCTGGGATTTGTGGGTGCTTACCCTTTTGAAAAATCAGGCCACGACTGTTTAAGGGACTCTTTATGGGCATGAGTCACCTTGCCTGGATCAGATTGCAGGATCAGGGTCTAAATAAATACTATTCAGAGTATGTGCCATTACCCCTCTTCACAGCTGATACCTGCTAATTTTTCAGTGATTCCATTAGTATTACTGAATTAAAGCCATCAAGAGCTTGAGAGAGAACCTGGCTAGGGAGGCAGCAGCCCACCCCCTCCGCTCCCGCCCAGGTCAGGCTACCAGGGACAGGAGCTGAGCAAGCCAGAAACCCGGGTGGGTAGCAGAGGAGGCAGGCAGCTGCCACCTTCCCAGCCAGGCTGTCTCTCAGGCAGCTGCTGCGCTGCACAGAGGCAGTGACCTGGAGTGGCCACACTCAGCCAGCATGAGACATGACTCTGTCCCTCCCCTTCTGCGCCCTGCCCAGACCTGGCTGCCAGGAACAGGTGCCAGGGGGCAGGTGCAGTAGAAGTACAGAACCCCTCTCCCTCCCCACTGGAAGGCTGAGCAGAAATATGTGGGGGAGGAGCACTTGACCCTGCATGACCCCCTACACATTGCCTATGAATGCTTTCAAAGAAGTATCTTTCCTTTCAGATTCCGAGCCGGTTTCAAGAGAGCATTCCGTTGGTGCCCATTTATTGAGGTGTCCAGCTATGACGAGCTGGAGCTCAAGGCAGCCAGGTTTCATCCCACCAGACAAAGTAGCTTGTACACGGTATCCAGAATGGAGTCTAGCACAACAGTAGTGTTTGACCCCAATGATGGAGATCATTCCAAGTCCACCCATAAGAAAAGAGCTGCTTCGCAGGACACAAGCTTTAATGGCTGTTCACGCAGGAATTCCAAAACCACCTCTACAACCTCGAGTTTTATCAGCTCACCCTATACATCAGGGGATGAGTATTCTTAAGGCGCTGGGTAAATTTGTGATGAGTGTGAAAAGAGCAGTATTGTACATGAAAGAGAATGCTATTATACCTTAGAACCCATATCCAAGCTACAGGATGGCAGTCAAGATTCAGTCGATGAACCCTGGTTGTAAATACCATACGACTTACTGGCCCTGCTTACGTTTGTACTTTGGAAAAAAAGAGGAACTATAAGACGTCTGTTTACATGAGTAGGAAAAACACAGTGGCATCTTGTACATAGAAATGTTTGTAAGAATTATTTAAAACAATACAACATAAAACTCTTCCTCCTGTATTAGGATCAAATGCAGACCTGTAGCTGACTTGCTGATATTTAAGTTTTACTGACTGAAATGTAACCAGGCAGCTTCAAAATAAGTACAGTTCAAACTGTACTGAATTTTTATATTATTTGTGAATTCGACAGGAGGAAAGTTACATAAGATTGGGTTAAAAATTCCTTTTGTATTTTCCTGATAAGGAAATTTCCTGATAAGTTCCAAATCCAGTCTGCTGTTACACAAACTCATGTGGGTGATCCTATTGAAGTCAAGGTGGATGGGATTCAGCTCTGTGCGCCACTTAAATACACTTAAGACTAACTCAAACCCCAAATAGGGCTTAAGTGGTTCATAGGCTTTGTTCTGGCCCCTGCACATGCGGGAATACCAACCACCCTGTGTGCTGCAAGTAGGACTTACTTGACCCACAGTTGCAGTGTCTTTCAGTAGCTACACCAGACTGCAACCCTCAAAGTGAAGGTCACAAAACATAGTCTGTATCAAGAGATCTTTGTTAAACATGGATCAGTGCTCACCCGCTGAAGTAGGAAGAGCCACTTCCTCAGTAAGGCACTGCTAAAATAATGCCTTACTAGACAGACATAAAAATACATAACTGCATTTGTATTCATTTTGACTGTCAGCCAACTAGTATACATAATTAAATTCAGACAACTGAAGCTTATGATCAGATATCTGTTTTCCTGCAAAAGCAAAACAGTGATTGTAATAAATAGTTTGCTTGCTCTGTCCCCAGATACAAACTCAGTTTTGGTTTGGGTTGAATCCCAAACTATAAAGGATGTATTTCAGTGCAGGTTCAGATATGGCCATTCTCTCACACAAGCAGCTTTTTCTTGCAAGATTTTGATCCAACGTATTATATTTTGATTCAAGATAAAAGAGAACTCCTTTGAGATCATGTCATATTGCCAGTTTTTTTCCATCATTTTGTCCTAAAAACAGTTCACAGGATTTTGGCATAATTGACTCCAAACCCAAAATTTGAACTCCAGATTAAAGCCTGAGTCACGGATGAATGGTAGCTTAATCCTAATCCATTTGGGTAGGGCTCTTTACACTGGGAATGTGATTCCAACAGTCATTTGAGATGTGTGTGGGAGGTTTATGGCATATGAAAAAAATATCCATCATCAAGATCTCCATGGTGCTTCAGAGAATTGCAGTGCTGTTCATTGAACTCTAAGGGCTTACTTTGGAATCCAGCCTTTAATGGGGCTCTCTTTCTGCACCCACAAAATAGAATAAATCATTTCAATGTCTAAATACCTGATAGCTCCAGTTAGATTGTACTAACAAATTTTGTACAGGGAGCCTGCAGCCACTTGCACCTGCAAATTGTAGAGGCAAAAAACAAGATCCCAGTGTTTTGAAATTTGTCCTCATAGACCATAGTTTTCCAAATATACATTTCCTTCAATAATGTGCATTCTTATGGGTGCATGTAGAAATCTTGTGATCACATTTTTGGAAGCTTGTTTGTGAATATGAAACAAAAATCTAAGCATCCTATATTTTTATATTAGATTAAAAAGTATTCTTTTTAAAAATTACCTACTGTAGTAAAAGCCCAAGGAGCTGAGCACCTCTTGAGAGCTTCTGTTCAACCTCATTTTCCACTGAAGTCACTGGGCCAAATCTTGAAATCTGTATCCAGTTTTTACCTGTCCTTAGTCAGGCAAACTGCCACTGAAGACTGCAAAGTCTAATTGCTTGAATAAGAACTGAGTAAAAGTTTCAGGATTTCGCCCAACAGGGGTTGAGGGCACTCAGCACCATTTAAGAGACACTCTGAACCTTGGAGATCAGACCATAAATTTGCCAATCCTGAATCTTTAACGTGGCACTCCTATTGTCGCTGGGCAGCAAGGGAAATTTCTAAAACTTCTGATACTTAGACAAGGTGGATGAGACAACAGCATGTTAGGAAATCATTAGAGAATCCAGTATTATCACTGTTCAGGCTAACTGCCACATTACCAACACACTTAAACACCAACATAACCCCTTAATGGTTTTAATATCAGAATTTTCCCATTTTTCTTTAACAAGAATGGTTGTATAGTCCAGAAGTATTAGTGTGTGACAGAGTTTAGATCCATATCCACCTAATACACATCTGGGGTGAACTGGAACAAATACAGTTCTTTTCTATAATATACAGAATCTTTTCTATAATATACATAGTATCTATTTTTAGTCATACAGCACTTCTATCACACAAGACCAAAAGTTTTTTCAACAAAAGACTAAAGGGTTTTGTGACACAGAAGTATGATTAAGAATAAATACGATCTTATGCTGAAGCAGAATACAGTAATTCAGAGAAAGGACACAATGGATATTACACTTCAGGAAACTTTGGAGTTTGTTTATAAACATGAATAGGTGTACTTTATATATTTTTTATTTGTACAAGTATGTTTGGTAACTTTAAAAAAATACTATTTGTTTTCAATTGTGTAATTGTACAAGATAAATTGTAAATGTCAGGAAAAGTCTACAGCTGAAAAAGTCTTTAAAAAAGATTAAATTATAATGGAACCATCAGCTTCTTAATAGAATACATTATATGATATTTAATTAAAATGAGAATATTGCTACTTAGTTTAACCGGAATCATCATCTCAGATGTGGCAGTAACAACAAATATCTTTTTGAGGTGTATTTTTTGTATTAGCTTAGGTGAATGTACTATAGCTCACTGTTCTGGTAGCTAAGGGAGAAGTCCTGGCTCCACTGAAGTCAATGGAAGCTTTGGCATTGATTTCAATGGGGTCAAGATTTCTCCTAGAGATTTTTAACTAATATACACAAATAAAGAAGAAAAAATTCAAAGCAGAAAGGTCAGTATGCCATGTTGTAATGTTTTCTTTTACCTAAAACAGATAAACAAAACAATGAAAAAAAATTTGTGCCATTTTTCCTAGGATAAAAAGGTGACAATTTCCCCAATGGAAGAAAACCCATCACCAAACTATCCCTTAAGAATAGAAGGCCAAATTCTGATCTCAGTTACTCCACTGAGGTCTAGGGTAACTACACTGATTGCAGTGGCGTTATTCAGGATTTAAACCGGAATAATTGAGATAAGAATCTGGCTCAGAGGTTCTTTAGGAGCAAAACATGCTACAGATGTTTGATATGTGCTCAACTTCTGCCAGGTATTCATATACACTAGAAATTCAGAATTTAAAAAATAAAATTCATTTCTAAAATGCATCTAATTCTCTCACAATCTCTCTTTAAATGAAAAATTCCTGCTGATAGAGTTCCTGTTGCTCTATAAACAGATCTTTTACCAAATCCTAGAATTGCCACAGCTCTGGACATTTAACAACTTTCCAGGCACACTGCAATGCCTCTCTCTTTCTGCAGGCATTAGGGGAGACGTGGTCTAATGGGTGGGTAAAGCTGGACATGGGAGATTGATTTGGGGTATTTTAGGGCAATGGTTAGAATTTGTGCAATGAATATTAAAATTTTGTAAAATGTCTAGGATATGAGAGCTGACTTTATAAAAATCTCAATATGTTTAAATGGCTTTGTTTGGCAGAGCTGTAACAAGGTTTGAGTGAAATCATATTTCAAGATGCATGAAAATGTGCATACTGCAATATAGATTTGCTTTCATGAATTTGTGACCCATTTTGTCACATCACCAGCCAGAGTCTTGTGACAGACGAGAAACTAGGTAACGTGAATACAAAATGGGAAATGATGGCCTTGGAAGGACTACTGCAGAAAAAAGAATTTGGGAGTTATAGTGGATCACAGACTGAATGAGTCAACAATGAGCCGTGACTCGGTCACACAAAACAAGCCAACTCAGAGCTGTAGTGTGGGGGCAGAAATGTGTACAAGATGGAGAAATTTTGCATTATTGTGACCCCATATTAAGACATCTTTTGCATTAACCTCAAGAACTTCATTCCAAAGGTGAATGCAGAAGTCATTTAAAGAAACCATTACTCTTTTATATTAGAAAATTATAAAAATATAGTAACTTGCAATTCCAGTGTCACATATGCCCTTCTCAGCAAGGGCAGGATCCAAAGCCCATTGACATCAAAGGAAAAAGTCCCACTGATTTCTGGACCAGACCTTAAGACACTGCTCATACATGCCAAGTCCCTGTATTTATGAACAGGCCCTGTTTTTCAGCAAAATTTAAAAACAAACAAACAAAAAAACCCCACCCTTCTCCTAGTTCAGTATATGTAATGTGATGCACACAAAATGTCCAGTTTTCATTTTTTGCCTCAAATGTCCTGATTTTAAGGTTCTAAATCCACACAACAAGATATACTAACACAACTCAGCTGGGGGAGTTCAGACTGGCTACAAAAAGCTGAGCATAGTAACTTTGTGCTTGTATATTATGTGTGTGTATTGTAAAGTCTTTCTGGTTGTTCATGTACAATTTCTGTCTATAAGGAAGTTATGTATAGAAAACGTATGGTTGTTGAATAAACTGTCTTTTTTAAAGTGCGGCTATTACAAAAATAGGCATTGTATTAATAAAAATCAGTATATGAATATATGTTGTATACTTTAAACTGTGTGACTGTGGTGAGCTTATTTTGTTTTTCCTCTCTTATTTTAAGCTTAAAAAAAAAGACAGATGTAGAATTTTAGAAGTGGCTTGTGACAATCCAATGTCAGAAATGTGCCAGGTTTCCTCCTACTCTATATACACTTTTCAAATGCTGATGATAGCAAGAACAATGCAAATGATCCTGAAGACAGAGAATGTGGTAAATAAGCCTTGTGGTTGGGGGAAGCAGTAGATGTGGTATATCTTGACTTTAGTAGAGCTTTTGATACAGTCTCACATGATCTTCTCATAAACAAACTAGGGAAATATAGCCCAGATGAACCAACTGAAGGGGGGTGCACAACTAGTTGGAAAACGATACTCGGAGTAGTTATCAATGGTTCACAATCAAGCTGGAAGAGCATATTAAGTGGGGTCCCACAGGGACCTGTCTTGGGTCTAGTTCTATTCAATATTTTCATAAATGGGTTGGATAATGGCATAGAGTGTACACTTATAAATTTTATGGGTGATACCAAGCTGGGAGGGGTTGCAAGTGCTTAGGAGGACAGGATTAGAATTTAAAATGATCATGACAAACCAGAGAAATGGTCTGAAATAAACAGGATAAAATTCAATAAAGGACAAATGCAAAGTTCTCCCTTAGGAAGGAATAATCAGTTGCACAAGTGCAAAATGGGAAATGACTGCCTTGGAAGGAATACTTCAGAAAAATAATTTGGGAGTGATAGTGGATCACAAACTCAATGAGTCAACAATGTAAAACTGTTCCCAAAATGATCTTGGCTTTTTTCCTTTTATGGTATGTATTAGCAAGATACAAATAGTAATTCCTCCACTCTACTCGGCACTGATAAAGCCTCAATTGGAGCACTCTGTACAGTTCTGGGCACCACACTTTGGGAAAGAAGTGGACATATTGGACAAAGTCCAGAGGAGAGCAACAAAAAATTATTATAGGTCTAGAAAACATGGCCTACAGGAAAAGTTGTAAACAAACCCATTTTTTTTGGTCTGGAGAAGAGAACACTGAGAGGGGACATAGTCTTTTAAGTACATAAACATTTTTTATAAAGAGTAGGGCAATAAATTTGTCTCCTTAGCCCCTGAGGACAGGACAAGAGGTAATAGGCTTAAATTGAAGCAAGGGAGTTTGAGGTTAGACATTAACTATCAGGGTAGTTAAACACTGGAACAAGTTACCTAGGGAGGTTATGGAATCTTTGTCATTGGAGGTTCTAAAGAGCAGGTTAGACAAACACCTGTCAGTGTTGGTCTAGATAATACTTAGTCCTGCATCAGTGCAGGGGACTGGACTAGATGACCAACTGAGGTCCCTTCCAGTCCTACATTTTTGTGATTCTATGAATGGAGACAATGTTAGGTAAATAGTTAATATAGGGACAGACTGTAGTATCCTCATTCATGTCTATGATAGGTGTGGACTGAAGACCATGTTGCTGCTCCTCGGATGTCCATGATAGGGACATGACCCACACATGCTACAGAGGCTGAGTGTGCTCTTGTTGAATACCTGTGATTCTGTAGTACATGACAATACAGCTGGTGATCTACTTGGAAAGTATGTGGTTACAGATTGTCCTCTCATTTGTTCCATTCAGGAGACGAACAGGTGGGAAGAGATCCAACAAGGCTTTGTTCTTTCCAGATTAAAAAACAAAAACAAAACTAATGCTTAGTGAACATCCAAAGCATGGAGCTATTGGATATCTTTATGATCATGTGATTTTGGAAAGAAGACCAGTATAGAGAGAGATTGGCTGAGGTCAGATGCTACTTTGAAGAGAAACTTGGGATGCTGCCTAAGCTGCACCTTGTCCTTGTAAAAAAAATATATATATATATAATTATATATATAATAATATAAAGTGTATGGAGGGTCTGTAACTAGAGCATGTAGTTCCCCTACTCCTCTTGCTGAAGAGATGGCTATTAGAAAGGCCACCTTTCCTGAAAGGTGAAGCAACCAACAGGTGGCTAATGGTTTGAAAGGGGGATCCATAAAGGCTGACAAAACGAAGTTCAAATCCCACTGTGGAGTAGGACCTCTGATAGATGTGAACAGTCTTTCTAGGCCTTTAAGAAACCTGGTGAACATAGGCTTAGAGAATACCATCCTACCCATTACATGAGAACAAAACAAATTGCAGCCAGGTGCACTTTGGTAGAACTGATCACCAAACCTGACTCTTAAGTGTAATAATCCAAAATCTTTTGAATCATAGATTGCATAGGAAATATACCATAGCTAGCTGCTCAGATAGAGAAATACTTCCACTAAGGTAAGTAACCCTTGTGGATTAGTTCCCTATTATTAAGTAGGCCTTTCTGGACAAACAGTGTCCCTCCACTAAGTTTAGCCACTGAAGAACCAGACCATGAGGTGTAACAACTGAAGATTCAGGTGCAACATCTGCCCCATGATTCTAGGATATCAAGCCCTTGCCTAAAGACAAGGTAAGAGTTCCCTGATGGACAATCTGTGCAAGTCTGGCTGCCTTGCTCAGGCTGACACAATGAATATCATTTTGCCTTGCTCTTGCTTCAGCTTGGAAATGACCTTGGGAATCAGCAGAACCAGAGGAGAAGCATAGAGTAGGCCCTTGTCCCTGGGACAGAGAAATGCATGTGAGATGTTTTCGGGGCTGTGGCCTGCCCCAGAGCAGGCAGCATTTCCTGTTCTGACAGGTTGCAAATAATTCCACAAAAGGGATTCCTCCTAATTGAAATATTGACCTTAGTATCATTGTGTTGACAGACCACTCCTGATCCAAGATGAACAACTTGCCCAGTTGGTTTGCCAAGCCATCCTGAATTCACAGTATATGTGACACTACAAGAGTCAGAAAATTTCATATGCGGATGCATCCTGCATCCTCTGAGAACTCCAACATACAATACAGCTTTGTGATCAGGACGGTGCAGGGGTTCCTGTCTAGTGCACACAGTCCAATATGGCACCCGTCCTGCCCAGTGGCTATGGTTTGGATGGGGTAGGGAAACCTAGGCCCACCCTACTCCACCAGCTTCTGACTCAGGACCTCGTAAGGATGGTTCAGCTGGTCATCTGTCTTCATATGGTGTCAGCCTCCAGACAGCTTCCCTGGGCCACTTCCTACTCCAGTGCATATCCCGTTCAGCTGCTGTGCATCTCTGGGGAACGTCACCTTCTGGGCTTCCAGCCCTTGTCCCAACCACTGGTGTTGTGGCTCACCAACTCACTGCAAGTTTAGCTCTGGTCCTCCCGGAGAGCTTCCAAGGTATGTCTTCCTCCCTGGCTTGCCAGCCCTAGATTGAGGGTTATTATTAAGGATTAAAAGTGAGAGAAAGTGCGGGGTGGGGAGGGAAGAGAGACTAAACTACATTTTTGGAAATGAAAATTTTCATAGAAAAATATTCATCACTGTATAAGTGCTAAGAGCTGCTGTCTGATCCCTCCAGCTAGGTAGCATTAATAAGAGCACAGGAGTATTCCAAATCCTACAGAACAAGGTAATCTTGGATGAGTGTAAAGGAGAATGAGCCTGGGGCCGAGAGACTAGAAGGAGAAATCAAAAGGGGAAAAGGGAGTCCAGGAAAAGAAGCAAGTGAGAAAGAACCATAAAAGAAATGAAGAAAGAAGCACGGAAGCATGGGGGGCAGAGCAGGATTTAAGGGGGGGGATTCAATGCCCTGTTCCATAGGAATACCCTGCACAGCAGCAGGATGCAGGTGTGGTAGGAGGATCTGCTGCTACATTGTTGCTCCCATCCATTTCTGGGGTGAGCAGGGCTGGATTACCCAATAGGCAGACTAAGCACCTGCTTAGGGCACCAGCAAAGCAGGGGGCACCAAAAAAAAAAAAAAAGGGGGGGGGGGAAGAGGTTGGAAAAAATTTGATATTTAAAAAAAAAAAGCATCGGAGTAGGGATGGGATGAATCAGAACTTTGTTAGACTTCCTTACACTCCACGACACACTCTTCCCCCGTTTTTCTGTTCTCTTTTTATTACTTATCCCCACCTAAACCAGGGGGGCGTCCTACTAATGTAGATCGAAGTAATGCGAGGAAATCAGATCCTGTCATGTATTGCAATAAATTTGTTTTATTATTGATGTATTCTTCTGAGTTATACATACTTGATTCAGTTTTTTTCCCCCCTTTCATATTATATTATATATATATATATACACACACACACAATAGTATATGTTGTGTAATTTTTAATTTTTTTTTTTTAAAGTTCAGATAACTGAGATAAGGGGCAGGATGAAACGTAACCAACTGAGTGGAGCACAGAAATGTAAACTGGCAGAAGAAAAGAAACAAAAACTAGTGAAATTCTCCAAAATCTTCCAAAGCTGACATAATTTTTCAAAGCGAATCCATCAGAAACAACATCTTCTCTCAGTAGCACAGAGATAGTTCCAAAACCTGTAGGTGTTTCAGAGACTGACCCTTCTTCTATTGGTGAAACAAACACCATTCCAGAACATGTGGATGTGTCAGAGACTGTAACTGATCATCCTACTCCTGGTAAAACAAACATTGTTCTAGAAGGTGTGGATGTGTCAGAGACTGAACCTGCTCACGCTGTAAATAATAGAAGAAAAGATCCTGGTATGTGGGTTGATTTCAATACCAATGATGTAGCTTACTGGATAGATCGTGGACCAAATGACGGTCAACACCACACTGGGCCATTTGAGAAATCATGTCAGACTTTTATGAATGACAAAAAACAAACAAGATATTGTCCACAAAATATTTTTCGGCATGAAAGCGAATGGTGAGAAATACACTCGAGAATGGCTACTGTATTCACCATCAACAGGGTCTGTGTACTGTTTTGTTTGCAAACTTTTTGCATATAAACCTTCAACATCCCAGTTTGCTGCAGATGGATTTAATGACTGGCGGAATACTGTTTTAATTGAACAACACGAAAATAGCACTACTCACAGAGATTCAATGTTGACATATTTAAATCGAAGACAGGGCTTTGGATTGACACAAAAATTGGAAGAACAAATTAAAGGGGAGCGTGAATACTGGCAACATGTCTTGCAGTGTGTTATAGCTGTTATTCAAACATTAGCTGAATGTGAGCTGCCTTTCCAAGGACCAAATGACACATCTGCATCATTGCAGAATGGAAATTTCTTGGGATTGTTAGAGCTTGTGGCTCAGTTTGACCCATTTTTAGCAGGCCATATCTCAAAATATGGGAATGCTGGCAAAGGTAACCCATCATACTTCTCCAAGACAATATGTGATGAACTCATTGGTCTAATGAGTGACAAAGTTCGTTCAGCTATTGTGGATGAAATAAATACTGCTGGGTACTTCAGTTTATCTGTTGACTCTAAACCTGATCTTTCACAAATTGATCAATTGAGTATTGTACTAAGATATGTGTCTCCCACAGATGGAAAACCAGTTGAGCGATTTATAACATTCCTCAATTTGAAAAGCCACACTGGTGAAGAAATGGCAAATCATGTACTGCGTTATCTGTGCCAAGTTTGCAAAATAGATTTCTCAAAGTGCAGAGGCCAATCTTATGACAATGCTGCCATCATGTCAGGGCATTATTAAGGAATTCTGAAGAAGCTTTTAGAACAGAACAAATATGCCATATTCATATCATGTGCTGCACACTCTTAATCTTGTTGGCCGCAGAGCTGTTTGTTGTCCAGTGGCAGTAAGTTTTTTTCTCAAGAGTCCAGTTACTTTATACCTTTTTCTCTGCCTCAACACACAGATGGGCAGTTCTTAAAACATATTTGGGCAATGTTCGTGTGTTGAAATCTCTTTCTAATACTCAATGGGAGGCACATGCAGTGGCAACAAGTGCAATTCTGGAGTCCTACTCAAAGATTGTGGATGCATTAGAAAGTATAGCTGAAGACCAATCAGAAAAGGGAGAAACTATATGAGAGGCAGAAACACTGCGAACAAGATGCAAGAACTAGAGTTTGTATTCATGTTGACCATGTGGAACGAAATTTTACAACACTTTTACCACATAAGTCAAGCTCTCCAAGAAAAAGGATTGGATTTGAAAACATGTGCAGACCAATGTCAGTCATTAGCAGACCACTTACACACTTTGAGGAATGATTTCGAAAGATCTGAAGACATACCAAAAGATATCTTGCCTGATACTAACTACAAAGCAGCCCAGTCCTGCAAGCGAATCAGGGAAAAACAAGCAAACGATAGCAGTGCAACAGAAACAGCACTGAATCCTAGAGACAAATTTCACGTATCTACTTACTACACTATAATTTATACACTTGAAGCTCATATGAAGAGGAGAGGTGAAGTGTACAAAGAAGTATCAAGTAGATTTTCTTTTCTAAACGATATGGACTTATCTGACGAACAATATTCACAAGGTTCCCAAAAGCTAGTTGACTCATACCCTGTTGACTTGAACATGAATCTCTGTGGAGAAGTACGGCAGTTCCACTGTTATATGCGCACAAAGTTTAATGAAACAGGAAAAATGAAATTCAGTCACATTGATCTTCATGACACAATACTGAAAGATGGAATACAATGTGTATTTCCAAATATAGAAATCGCCCTATGTATTTTTCTAACATTGATGATTACTAACTGCTCCGCAGAACACTCTTTTTCTCAGCTGAAAAGAATAAAAAACCCTCAGAGAACAACAGTGTGTCAGGACAGACTTGATTCACTTTCCCTATTGTGTATGGAAGCGGACGTGCTTCGTCGAGTCACCTTCGATGAACTTATCCCAAATTTTGCAATCAGATTTTGCAATCAGAAAATCTAGAAAGAAGCTATTTTAATTTCAGCATACATGTAAGTTTTGTGTCATTTCAAAAAATAAAATTTTATTTTACAATATAGTATTGTTTTTATTTTGAATTACATATGCGGGGGGGACCACCATAATCTTTTCAGCGCTTAGGGCCTCTAAAGGTCTTAATCTGGCCCTGGGGGTGAGCATTTTGCCACAATTTCAAAATTAAAAATTTCAAAAATACCAAACATTGCTGTGTTTCTCCTCAAAAGGTTTTGATTTTTTTTTTAAATGTAATTGAAAATTTTTCACAAGACCCCTTTTTCAACAAACAAACAAACAAGAATATCTGTGATGCTTTGCCATTGTCACATAACATGGAGGATTCCTCTCTATGTCCCCAGTACACATATACCTAGCACTTGACCTGGCTACTTAGCAAGGGTGCTGGACTCAAGATTTGGCTGCATGTTATCACCCAGCCAACCCTCAAACAGAACTGGCAGGGATCAAATATCTGCCTGACGCTCTGCCTCACTACTGAGTCTGAACCAAAGGTGGGGCCCACGTCTCAAGGATCTGGACAATGAGCCATCTACCCTACCCATTACATCTCCCTTCAGAGAATGAAGGAGAGAACCAGCATCTGGAACTGATTGTGTTGACATGCTTGATATGTGTAACACTGTGTGACAAAAATCGCCGGTGTAATTCAGCTGAAGCATTTGCCTCGTTGTCTCAATGGAGTCATAAAAAGCTATCACCTCCATAGATTGTCTTGTCTGACTGAAACATTAAAATCCCAGCAAGTGGTTTTTTAGTAATGCGGTAAAGTGTCTCTTTCTTCTAAGATGATGTTTTACAAGGAAAGAGAGTTAAAACCAATAACTCAAAGGAAAGTACGTAGTAAAGTATTTTTGGACATGATCTGATGGAAAGTAACCTGTACTTAAATTTAATCAGAATAGTGAGAGGGTATATTAAGAAGAGGGGGTCAGGGAGGAGCGTTGCATCATTCCTGAAGGTTCCCCCGTCTCCCCACCCCCCGAGGTTCCTGTTACAAATGATGTTTCTTTAATTTAGCACAATTTTCAAGGCTTTTGGGGGGGGGGGTTGATGTTAGTCAGCCCATGCAGTAACTAGAAGCAATCATTGATTAGGTGAAATGTCACAATAATAGTTGTGTGACACATGCTTTGAAATGAAGTCCCTTGACTCTGTCAAACTCCAGAGGAAGTGATAGATTACACAGCTACACTTGTAGCAAAACAAAAGCTCTGGTTGGCACAGGCCTGAGTTTTCATTAGCAGTTTTTGAACAAATATTTTCAACAACAATGAAATAACATCTCCACTAAGTTATATGCCAACTGTTACCCAACTCCTCTCACTGGACGTTTATACACAGCTTGTCCCAGTACAAATACACACGTAAGGCCCCTGCCTCCCACCACTTGTGCAGCCATGTAGGACCATCTCAGATTCTGTTTTCAGCCTGTGTTCCAAATACTCTCTTTCCCCCATAACCAAGTGGGTGGAGAGGGGACAGGGAAAGGCAGAGCTGGCCTGCACTGGAAGACAAAGTAGCCACATTATGAAAAGTGGTGTAATCTCTTACCTTCCCCTACAGCACAAAGGAAAGAGGGGAGGAATCCTGGTTCTCAGGGGCATATTTCCTTCTCAGAGCTCCTACTGGGGTAGTGTAGCTATAGATCGCCCTATATTCAGGGCTGAATCTAAAAGCGCAACCTAACCATTAGTGAAGAGTCTTTGTTGAAAGCCTTAGTTGAATTTAGGCACCAATCTTTCTGTGGACAGATTATTTCAGTGTAGTTCAGGTGACTTTAGCTTTCATATCCATCCATATCCTGAACATCAGCTTCCCCAGCCATGCTGGTGGCAGTCTTTGATGGCAAAGGAACCAGTATAACAAGAAGATAAGCCTAACTGATGCTCAACCCTGAGTTAATAAAGATCTCTATCTTCTCTGTAATAAATTGAACATGTGTGAGAAGCTGGGGTTTCTGCATATTAAAAGCTAATTAATGGAGTAAAGGAAGTAACAGCTTTAAGAAGAAAAAAAATCATTTTAAGTCAGAACAAACTAACCAGAATTCCTTGTTAAGATGAAGGGATGGTTACACTAATAAGAAACTGAATTGTTACAGGATATATTTAGTAAATTGCAACCTGCTGACAGGTAATCCCTTGATGGCTACTTTCCCACTCCACTTTGTGCTATTGTCAAGATTAAGGCACACCCTCAGAGCTGTGTTGCATCTGCCTACACTGTGTCTTTCTGGAGTTACCCTGACTTAATTAGTTGCTAATAATGCTCAAATCTATTAACTCTGGGTCAGACCAGTCCCCAAGTGAACGTGTAACCCGCTGGTGAATGTCTGATGATCCACAGAGGATATGAGTTGTTACAGACCCTAGCTACAAAGTCTTGTGTAACAGGTTCACTCACCACTCTGACACCTCCTGCTGGTTGTCATGGGAATTAGCTCTGCATGTTAGTGTGCACTCTTCGGGTGGTGCCTCGCCACCGTCACTACTGCTCTAGGACCCACAACTCTCCAAGGATCGTGGCGTCCTCTTCAGCGACACAGCCCACTGGCCGTGACACACACTGTGCTCCTCCCTTCTGGGGGACCTGCAATCCGCTGTTCAGCCACTTCCTTTAGTGGTTACTGCAGCAAATTGTCTGGCCACTTTCTTGTCGCCCCAGCATCCTCTTTACCCTTGCCTAAGGGCTTCAGCCTGCAAACCCCAGCAGCCAGCCAGGAACTTTCTATTGCTCCCCCCATCCCTGCTAGAAGCACTGCTCTGTCCAGGGTTCTGGCAGTTCTCTCAGCCCTCCAGATACACAGTCCTTCCTCCCTGGGCTTCCAGCAGAGAACTGTCTTCTTCTGCCTTGCAGCTCCTTTTTTATAGGGGCCTGCTTGGCCCTGATTGGCTGCTCCCTTCAGCCCTTCTCTGATTGGCTGCCACCTGCAGCCTCCCTAGGGCTCTAATAACCCTTTAGAGCACAGAGTGGGGCAGGTGCCCCATCACACCTTGACTCTTTAGCTTAAGCTGTAACAATTTGTGATTTTATGTCTGGAGGTCCCTTGTGTGTCAATCAAGAGACCAGCCATCACAAATGTGTATGGGAAATGAAGTATCATTTTCCCTCCTTCTGTACATCCTCTAGGCATAGGGGTTGTATCCAGCTGCAGGTACTGAAGATAGAGACTGCTCCCTGACAACATCCTCATAGGCACTAGCCACCCCAAATGGGGCAAGGAGGTAGGGGCCATGTCCTTTCCCCACTCTGCACCAGACAACATAATTGGCTGAATGCAAGGGAAGTAGCATGATGTTCAGTCCTGAGGGGTGTAACTGTGGGTGTAATCCCTTGGTACACCATGGGGAGGTGCTGCCCTGCACCAACCCCAGCACAGGCCAGTGCCTAATAGTCACAATCTGTCCCAGTATCCCTCTGATAAAGTAACTAGGATAGCTTGTCCCTTGCCCAAATGGAGTAGAAAGGAGTAAGGGCCAGCCCCATTGCACCCCAATCAATGGCAGCATTCAGGGTTCCAGACATCACCTCTGAGTATGCTGGAGAGAACAGGAATTCTATGCCTGATGCTCCCCTCTCTACCCATAAGCAAATGGAGGGGAGAGGGAGGACAGAGCCATGGCTGAGGATCTAGGACGCAACACATACATTTGAACACTAAATACTAGAGATTTGTTTCTTCACTCTTAGCTGCCAGGGCCTGAGTCCAAGGACTGAAAAAGAGAACTCTGACTTCAGGTTTTGGCAGGTAAAAAAAGAAACTTCAGTTTGTTTTTTAAAATATATGCATTTGTAATTGTGACAGGGTGCCACTCACCATGCTAGCACCTCCTGCTGGTCCTCTTGCGACTCAGCTCCACAGGTCAGTACACCAACTCCTGGTGGTGTCTCACCTGCTGTCACTAGCACAGTACTGCAGTCTGATGGTCCAGCCACTTCCTCAGTAGTGAGTGGGGGAGAAGGGGGGGAACCCAGACGCACTCACTACTCCGGGTCCCAGCCCAGGGACCCTGTAGATGGCATCCACATGCTTCATCCCCTCCAATCTCTCAGTCTACTTCCCTCGGCCACTTCCCCACAGCACCAGCTCCTTCTCCACCCTTATCTCTGGGCCTCAGCATGCCGGTCTTAGCAGCCAGCCAGGAGCACACCCTCACTCCCCTGATCCTGCCCAGCACTGCTCTGTCCAAGGTGCTAGCTTTCTTCCTCCTGCAAGGCAGCCAGTCCTCCATCCTCAAGCTCCAGGGAGCAACTGAAGTTGTTCTGCCCTACAGTCCTTCTTATATGGGTCTCCCCGGCCCTGAGTGGCTCCTCCTGACAGCCCCTCTCTAATTGGCTGCCTCCTGTTCAGCCTCCCTAGGGCTCTATTACCCTGTATAGAATCATAGAATATCAGGGTTGGAAGGGACCTCAGGAGGTCATCTAGTCCAACCCCCTGCTCAAAGCAGGACCAATCCCCAACTAAATTATCCCAGCCAGGGCTTTGTCAAGCAGGACCTTAAAAACTTCTAGGGAAGGAGATTTCACCACCTCATAGTGAAAAGGTTTTTCCTAATATCCAACCTAAATCTCCCGCACTGCAACTTGAGACCATTACTCCTTGTTCTGTCATCTGCTACCACTGAGAACAGTCTAGAGCTATCCTCTTTGGAACCCCCTTTCAGGTAGTTGAAAGCAGCTATCAAATCCCCCCTCATTCTTCTCTTCTGAAGACTAAACATCCCGAGTTCCCTCAGCCTCTCCTCATAAGTCATGTGTTCCAGTCCCCTCATCATTTTTGTTGCCCTCCGCTGTACGTTTTCCAATTTTTCCACATCCTTCTTGTAATGTGGGGCCCAAAACTGGACACAGTACTCCAGATGAGGCCTCACCAATGTTGAATAGAGGGGAACGATCACGTCCCTCGATCTGCTGGCAATGCCCCTACTTATACATCCCAAAATGCCATTGGCCTTCTTGGCAACAAGGGCACACTGCTGACTCACTGTATGGGCCAGTGTGGGGCAGACACCCCATCACAGTAATATGTATACATTTATCAGTCTTTAAAGCCAATGGGACCATGCTGATAATCTAACCTGACCTCCTGTATAACACAGGCCATAGAATTTCACCCAACTGATTTCAACACTGGGCCCAATATCTTGCTTTGAACTAGACTACATCTTTTAGAAAGATACCCAATCTTGCTTTAAAAACTCCAAGGCACAGAGAATTTAGCACATCTCTTCATATGCTGTTTAATGGTTAACTATAGTCACTTTTGAAAATGCATCTCTAATTTCTACTTTGAATTTTTCTAAGGCCTTGTCTACACTATACAGTTTTGTCAAAAAAAGGCAGCTTTTGCTGACAAAACAGTGGAGGTATTCACACTGCAATGCTCCTCCCGCTGACATAATAAAACCACCTCGATGAGAGGTGCTAGGACTTATGTCTGTGTAGACACTGTGTTTCTTACATTGGCTCTTGGTGGTCATTCTTGCCAACAAGAAAGCCAGCTACAGGCTCCCCAGCCAGGCTGTTGCCAGGTCTCTGCTCCAAGCCAGGCTGGCACCCAGGCTCCTGGCTTGGGCTGCTGCCTGGGGTCCCAGCTCCCTGCTGGGAGCACAGCAGCCAATTGGACTCCAGGGCATGGATCTCCCTGCCAGAGGCGAGAAGCCCGTGGCAGCTTCCGTCCCCTGGTCTCAGCTGGGACCATGGAGGCAAGAAACCCTGTGGAGCAGCTGGGCTCCCAGTGAGGAGTGCGCAGACCTGAGAGCTATGGCTCTCAGTCCCCCACACTGCCCGTCTTCAGTCAGTGGAAGTGCTCCTGGTGAGAAACCGCACCACCAATAGACAGAGGGTAGTGTGGACATCAGCCACCACAGTAATTAATGTGGTGGCTGTAAGTCGACTTAACATAGGTCGACTTAAGGTTATAGTGTAGACATAGCCTAAATTCAACATCCAGCCATTGGATCTTGTTATGCCTTTGTCTGCTAGATTAAAAAGCTCTCTAGCATCAGATATAAATAATCGTAAAGGCACACATTCAGTTACAGCAAAATCCTGCCACCTTTCTTCAGTCTTTACTCAAGCAAAACTCCCACTGACACCATTGCATTTCAAATTCAAACAAGTATTTGGAGCAAAAGTTCCCAGTATGACTCAGCAATACCATTAACCTGCAAATTACTGTTCACCTTCAGTTTTCAAAACTGTAAAGGTCATTTTTGTCTGTGTTTTGCCCTTTAAGCTATAGAAATCTGATTTCCACCTCATCATTAATTCCCCTTCCTGGGATAATAAAAGTAATTAGTTTCCATGGATATAATTTTACACTTTTAAGATGATTAACTTCTGCTTTTTTCCCCCTTCAAGGATTCTATGGATGATAAAGTGCTGCTCTCTCAGCTAAGCCATTAGTAGCTTTAACCTCATTGGTTTACTTTTTCCTTAAAAAGTGTTACATGGCTTAAAAGCAGGGGTGAAAGTAACTTAAAGGATTTACTGGTACGCCGGAGTCCTGAGTGGGAGCGTGGCCTCAACCAGAAGAGGCGATTTAAAGGCCCCGGGGCTCTGGCCCTTTAAATACCAGCCTGAGCCCGGCTCCGGGAGCCCGGCTCCGGCAGCCGGGCTCCGGCAGCTCTTTAGTAGGCCTGGGGGTCCTGCCACTGCGGGGAGCCCTGGGCCCTTTAAAGCACTGCCCAAGACCCGCTGCCGGAGCTCCGGAGGTGATTTAAAGGGCCTGGGGCTCCCTGCAGTGGCAGGAGCACTGGGCCATTTAAATCACAGCCGGGGAAGCCGGTCCAGTTCGGCACGGAGTCCTGGCTCTTGCCGGTATGCCAGACCAGACTGGACCGGCTTACTTTCACCTCTACTTAAAAGCCATAGACTGCAGTTTAGCTGCCTGATAAATATATGACTTGTAACTGAAGAACATTTGTCCTATTTATAGATATTATTACACTTGTTTTCCGAGGGGCTAATAGGCATACAACAAAAACTAAAGTACTCTAATTAAGTGCAGTTTTAATTAAGTGCAATTATTTGATAGAATAATAAACAAACAGAAGAGAGGATAAGCTTGTTGAGAAATAATCAATGCCCATATTTTAAAAAAAAAAATAATAATTTGAAATAAGATTTAAAAATCTGGGGAAAGATTGCTTATACCGTTCAATGCATCACCTTTAGAGTTGTGCAAATAGCTTTTTTGTTCCTCTGGTAATTCTAAAAAAATGTTTTGGGTTGAACCAAAAACAGGTTTTTTCCAAATTTTTGGTGTATCAAAATGTATTTTAAAAGAGTAGTTTTGGGTTGAACAAAGTGTTTTGTTTAGATGGAGCACTTAATGTTTACGAATATTTAAAAATAAAATTTAAGGACATTTCAAACTGAAAAGTAATTTTAAACTGAAAAATCAAAATGGTTCATTCTGAAAATATCAAAACAAAACATTGGCTTTTCTGGATTGTGGACCTCCCCCCAAACACACACACACACACACACACACACAAATAATCTGGTAAAACCAAAACAAATTTGTGAAACATGTGGTGACATCCAGGGCCGGCTCTAGGCACCAGCAAAACAAGCAGGGGCTCGGGGCAGCACATTTCTACGGGTGGCATTCTGGCGCCGGCCATGGCGCCCCTAGAAATGTGCCCCCGCCGCCCCAGCTTGCCTCCGCCCCGCCTCTGCCTGCTCCCCTGAACGCGCTGCCTCTCCCCCGCCTGAGAGGGAGGGGGGAGAAGCGAAGCAGCAGTGTGTTCAGGGGAGAAGGCGGAGCGGAGGTGAGCTGTTGCGGGGGGGAGCGGCAGAAAGCAATGTGGGGGGAAATGCAGCATGCCTGGGGAGGACGTGGGGCCGGGGATTTGGGGAAGGGGTTGGGAAGGAGCAGAGTTGAGGCAGAGCAGGGGGGAAGGGGGCACACAAAAAAAGTGGGGGCAAAAATCCTAGAGCCAGCCCTGGCGATACCAAATCTGCAAAATGGTTTCACCAAAAGAATTCACCAGCTCTAAATTTCATTACTTTAGTGCTTGCACAGGGAAAAGATCATGTTGACATCTTTAGGAACTATGCCATGCAAGGTCTGCATGTTCCAGGCCCGAATTCGCTTCCATTGCATTTGGGTGTGCAGTGTGCACAAAATGAGCAGAGCGCTATCTGTTGTGAAAGGACATGGTGACACACAAAATATGAATTGAAAAACTTTTTTTTAAGAGTAATAAAATTGTTACTTTTTGTGCTGGTGTCTTACTGATACACACTTTTAAATATTGAATTTATTTCTTTTATTTGTTTTACTGGTCTACTTAACTGTCAGTCACACTTTCTGCAAAAATAACTTATATGATTTTTCATGGCTTCTTTTTGACTCTCCTCATAAAATCAGATAGGACAGAAGAGAGAAAGAGACTTGTTAGGTAGGGTACATATGGAAAGATTGAGAGGAAGCTATGCACTCTTTAAAGATGTTATCTGCAGGCTTAGATTTATAGCTCCCTGTCCAGTTTTGAAGTATCTTGAGCATGTTGTGCAATTGATTAGCATTCAACAGCATCCTTGTGCAACAACTTACAAATACATATAGGTATACAAATATGGGGCAAAAGTTACATAAAAGCAGCACTGCCTTTTGAATGTCTAGCCCTAAAAGACTAAACAAGATTTACACTTTTTTTTGTGTGTGTCTGTGGAAAACTGAGTCATTGATATTCAAGGTCATGAAAGCTGAATTACAATGCAGTACACTAATTTGTGATCAGCACCACTCTTTTTAATTACAAAAAGAGAACAATCGACACCTATTGTTCATTTCCCTTTGAACAAACAGCATAAAAATGAAGCACTGTGTATCAATCAAAGCAACATTTTAGTTGAATTATATTTCACATTTGGAAAAAGCTGTGAATAGAAAGCAAATGAACAGAAGTTAATTTCCCTTGGGAGAAAAATCTCATTTAAACATGGCAATCATTTAACACAATTGTCCAGCTTCAGAGCCCTGTTCTAGCACAGATACAAGCACAAAAGGGAATGTGTTAGATTGACAAATAGTTTCCCAAATAATTCCAAAAGTGATCCACTAATAGTTTGCAAATGTGGCAAATTAATTGCACCACTATTTAGACGGTCTAACAGAATGCTTGTAGGGCCAGGCAGCCAGCGGTAGGCTCACCTGATCTCCAGCCCTTTGCTTCCCTGATTGAGGTGCCTCAGTCTTTTAGGTGGTGGAGTATGGGAATCCAGGGCTTCCCTCTCCACTAAGTCCCAGCCTAGGGACCCATGTGAGTCAACCCCTGAACAGGGAGGCCCTCCAAGCAGGGAGTCTAAATCCACTGCCCAGTGCTACTTCCTACCACTCTCTCTTCAGTTTTGGGCATGGCCCCATAATCCAATTCACTGGGATGGCTTGCCTCCAGTAGCACCCCCCCTTGGAACTTGGGTGGCACCCGGCCACAGTCCCAGGCTCCTTTGGACAGGACAGCTGTAAGTTTGGTGAGGCTGAACCCCACAAAGTCTCTGTGCTTCAGTCATCCAGTTACCTGTTGCCAGTCTCTTCCCCAGTCTCTCTTGGCTTAGGAGACAATACTTACTCCCTGGTGGCTGCCTTAGCTGGCAGGCTAGTGACCCTTCCTACCAGATGAAGAGACAGGAGCTAGCTGTCTCCCTAACATTCAGCCCTGACTGGAGTCAGGCTCCCTCCTTTTTCTGCCCCCTCCAGGCCTGGCATTGGATGCACATATAAAGAGATGGGGTTAACTGGGTCCAATGGCTCTCTTTAACTCTTCCTGTGCTGGCTGGCAGTTTCTCTGCTTCATCATAGGGCCTTACTATTTACTTGTTCAGAAGTATTCAAATGACCATCAGTTTACTTGTGAAAGTATTCATTAACTGCAGGAGCATCTGGATTTTTAGCAGAAGTTATTGTCTGAAAATTCACAATAAAAATGGCTTCTTAGTTCTTTGCTATCATCATTACTATTCTTCTATTTAAAAAATTTCAATCATCTAATCGGGGAACAGAAACAATACCATGTTACTTAGGTGACCAGTCATCACCTATTATGAATAGCAAATAATGAATTGTTGAAGTGAACAGTTTACACACAAAAAACTAGCCTGAAATGTGTTTGCATAAAGCATTCAGCAAATATTTATAAATAAATACTTTTTTTAAAAAAATCAAAAATTATCTATGAGCAATTCAGGAACAGGGAAAAAGAATAATGCAACCAGCTTTATTAGCAAACAACCCCAACAGGTGTCCCTGACGAGAAAAGGTTTTCAAAGAATTCATGTTACTAATCTACTGAAAGGTGTGCCTCTTTTCCCCCTCCCGCCCCCCTTCTTTCTTTCTTTTTCAAAAGTCAATGAGAACTGTTGGATGCTCTGTGCTATTGAATGTCAGGTCAGGTATTTAGGAACATAACTTTAGGCACTCATTTTTTAAAATCTAGGACTAAGAAAATTTCAAAAGTGATGTCTGTGGTATTTTATCATGTTGTCACTTCTGAATTTTACTTATGCCAAGATTTTCAAAGATGATTGCCTATATATAGTATGCATTTGTGCAACTATCTTATCTTTCATTACTGTTTTGGAGCTCTGACAGTTTTGCAAGCTGAGGATCAGCCATTGTGTGTTTAAGGATATTAATCTCTCTTTATTCCATTTGCAAGTGTAACCTTCTTGTTCAAAGCACACGGAGTGAAATGTTTTGTTCCATCATACGGGGGGACATAATCTTATCTCAATGATAATACTGCATTCTGTAGTCTATGGAAATGTGTCAACGTGGATAGCATTACAAGTTCGTTTGGTATATTTGCAGAAGAGCATGCTAGAGCACTGTCTCTTGCTGACTGAGTAGAGCTTGTCAAAAAAAATTGACAAAACAGTTTTCTGTCCAAAAAAATGCAATTTTGTCAAACTAGAAACACTTTGTGGAAGCTTGTCAATTTCAGCAAAACTTTCTTATGGGAAAAAGTTGAAACATTTCATTTTGACTTTATTGTGTTGATTCATTTAAACATTTATATTATATTTTAAAATTATGTGTATATTTCATATTTGGTTAAAATATTAAGTATTAAAGTCTAAACAAAATATTTCAACAGTTCCAAAGCAAAATTTTACAGAATTTTCTTTTCATGGAAGATTTGGGGGGTTTTCCAGATTTGGACTAGGTTTTTATTTGTTTGTTTGGGGTTTTTATTGGAAATGTCAGAATTTCCCATGAAACTGAAGTTCCAATTCTCGACCAGTTCTACTAACGAGGCACTAAGAGCACTCAGCATTGGGATAGAGGAAGAATTCTGACCAACAACTAGGTATCCTCTTGTACCCTTTTTCTTCTTCCTGCTGCTCTTTATAGGGAATCAGCTGATCCCTGCTATAGTGTGCCTCCCTAGTAACTAGCCTTGGCTGGGTCCAAGACCGCTGGCACTTAAATCTGGTAAAACCATGCTGTAAGGGCCTTTAAGAGGAAGGCAGTATGCTCCCATATGCCATCTCCTTCTGGACCATCTCTAATGAAGCAACCAACCCAGGAGCAGGCACGAACATTCTCAAAGCAGCCAACATTCCCACCAGTTGAACACAGGGTTGGATGCAGACATGGAACTGGCATATGTGATTAACTCACTCTTATCTGAAAATGATGCACTGGGTCAGACCCATGCTTCAGCCCGATGTGAATAATCAAACGTATGCTTTACTTTTGAAAATCCCTTGGGTATGTTGGGTGTGATAGAAAATCCTGTCACCATGCTGTGCAAGAATTTTCCCATGTAAATTAGATCTGAATTGTGAGGTCCCTAGTATACTTCCTGAGGCTCCTGCCCTTCTCTGGTAAGGCTATGAATTGTTTGTGAGTCTGCACATATAATCCCCTTCCTTTTATACTACTTCATTGAGCTGGTTATTATATGAAGACTGCTAAAAAGGAGGGTTACCTGCACCCTGAAAGTGGGCAGACTGGATTACTCTTATTTCCCTTTGTTCCACAGCCATGTCCCTGGGATGGGGAACATTTATTTTCCAGCTCTGGTCCAAAGCTTGGTGAGAGACCTTGTTCCAGAGGAGGATGGACATAGGTTCACTGATGTAGCTGTGTCCTGGCCTGTTAATGGTCTTGAAGAGGAGGACCAAGCCCTTGCAGTGCAAAAAATACTGTAGTACTTGACAAAGAATTTCAGTGTTGAATAGCAATGTTGCAAACAGTTGATGATGATCTTAGTTATGCATCCTAATGTAGGTATTCCTTCCAGAGTGCACTGGGGCTTTCCATTTAATTTCTTTTCATTGGAAACTTTAGAAATATCTGAGCATTCAGTTTTATCTAAAAGACCATTTAAAAAAAAGGAAAAGTTAAGAAGAAGATAATCACTGGCTGTCTAAAAGAAGATTAATGATGAGTCTCTCTCATTCTGAATAAAAGCACTAAGTCTTTGATGAGCTATATAAATAAATAATCCATGTCAAAAGTTCACTCTCTCTCTCTCTCAAACACACACACACACACACCTGCCAAACAGCTTTTATTGAAGCCAGATAGATGGGAATAGGCATAAATACGGGTGTCAGAAGCAGATGTCCAGTTCCCAGGCCCAAACGTGAATGCTCATTAAGTTGTCCACCCACCAACATGTACTGCAAATGTATTTTTTAGTGCTCTCAGGTCTAGTGCTTCCAAAGAGCAAATGCTTCTCTGCCTTTCTAATGAGGGCAGCCAAGCAATTCCAGCAGACACATTTCCTTTCGCCTTTTCATACAGAGAGTGAATTAAGTACTTTTAAAAGGTTCTGGATAGACAGGACCCAGAAAGATAATTGAACTTTGAAGCTCAAATATTATTTACTATTTGTATTACTGTAGTGCCCAGGGGTATTCCCAGAGCCCAGGAATACAACCAAAGCATAAGACAAAAGACAACAGAAGGATACAAATAGGTGGTGCCCAAAGAAACAATGAGACAATACTGGTCAGCACAATAAGCCCTAGTCTACACGAGGACTTTAGGTTGAATTTAGCAGCATTAAATCGATGTAAACCTGCACCCGTCCACACGATGAAGCCCTTTATTTCGACTTAAAGGGCTCTTAAAATCGATTTCCTTACTCCACCCCTGACAAGTGGATTAGCGCTTAAATCGGCCTTGCCGGGTCGAATTTGGGGTACTATGGACACAATTCGACGGTATTGGCCTCCGGGAGCTATCCCAGAGTACTCCATTTTGACTGCTCTGGACAGCACTCTCAACTCAGATGCACTGGCCAGGTAGACAGGAAAAGAACCGCGAACTTTTGAATCTCATTTCCTGTTTGGCCAGTGTGGCAAGCTGCAGGTGACCATGCAGAGCTCATCAGCAGAGGTGACCATGATGGAGTCTCAGAATCGCAAAAGAGCTCCAGCATGGACCGAACAGGAGGTACGGGATCTGATCGCTGCATGGGGAGAGGAATCCGTGCTATCAGAACTCCGTTCCAGTTTTCGAAATGCCAAAACCTTTGTCAAAATCTCCCAGGGCATGAAGGACAGAGGCCATAACAGGGACCCGAAGCAGTGCCGCGTGAAACTGAAGGAGCTGAGGCAAGCCTACCAGAAAACCAGAGAGGCGAACGGCTGCTCCGGGTCAGAGCCCCAAACATGCCGCTTCTATGATGAGCTGCATGCCATTTTAGGGGGTTCAGCCACCACTACCCCAGCCGTGTTGTTTGACTCCTTCAATGGAGATGGAGGCAATACGGAAGCAGGTTTTGGGGACGAAGAAGAAGATGATGATGACGAGGTTGTAGATAGCTCACAGCAAGCAAGCGGAGAAACCGGTTTTCCCGACAGCCAGGAACTGTTTCTCACCCTGGAACTGGAGCCAGTACCCCCTGAACCCACCCAAGGCTGCCTCCTGGACCCAGCAGGCGGAGAAGGGACCTCCGGTGAGTGTACCTTTTAAAATACTATACATGGTTTAAAAGCAAGCATGTGAAAGGATTACTTTGCCCTGGCATTCGCGGCTCTCCTGGATATACTCCCAAAGCCTTTGCAAAAGGTTTCTGGGGAGGGCAGACTTATTGCGTCCTTCATGGTAGGACACTTTACCACTCCAGGCCAGTAACACGTACTCGGGAATCATTGTACAACAAAGCATTGCAGTGTATGTTTGCTGGCGTTCAAGCAACATCCGTTCTTTATCTCTCTGTGTTATCCTCAGGAGAGTGAGATATAATCCGTGGTCACCTGGTTGAAATAGGGTGCTTTTCTTCAGGGGACACTCAGAGGAGCCCATTCCTGCTGGGCTGTTTGCCTGCGGCTGAACAGAAATGTTCCCCGCTGTTAGCCACAGGGAGGGGGGAGGGTTGAGGGGGTAGCCACGCGGTGGGGGGAGGCAAAATGTGACCTTGTAACGAAAGCACATGTGCTATGTATGTAATGTTAACAGCAAGGTTTACCCTGGAAGAGTGTAGCCAGTGTTTTATAAAATGTGTCTTTTTAAATACCGCTGCCCCTTTTTTTTTTTTCCTCCACCAGCTGCATGTGTTTCAATGATCACAGGATCTTCTCCTTCCCAGAGGCTAGTGAAGATTAGAAAGAAAAAAAAAAAAACGCACTCGAGATGAAATGTTCTCCGAGCTCATGCTGTCCTCCCACACTGACAGAGCACAGACGAATGCGTGGAGGCAAATAATGTCAGACTGCAGGAAAGCACAAGATGACCAGGAGGAGAGGTGGCGGGCTGAAGAGAGTAAGTGGCGGGCTGAAGACAGGGCTGAAGCTCAAATGTGGCGGCAGTGTGATGAGAGGAGGCAGGATTCAATGCTGAGGCTGCTGGAGGATCAAACCAGTATGCTCCAGTGTATGGTTGAGCTGCAGCAAAGGCAGCTGGAGCACAGACTGCCACTACAGCCCCTGTGTAACCAACCGCCCTCCTCCCCAAGTTCCATAGCCTCCACACCCAGACGCCCAAGAATGCGGTGGGGGGGGCCACCGGCCAACCAGCCACTCCACCACAGAGGATTGCCCAAAAAACAGAAGGCTGTCATTCAATAAATTTTAAAGTTGTAAACTTTTACAGTGCTGTGTGGCATTTTCCTTCCCTCCTCCACCACCCCTCCTGGGCTACCTTGGTAGTCATCCCCCTATTTGTGTGATGAATGAATAAAGAATGCATGAATGTGAAGCAACAATGACTTTATTGCCTCTGCAAGCAGTGATCAAAGGGAGGAGGGGAGGGTGGTTAGCTTACAGGGAAGTAGAGTGAACCAAGGGGCGGGGGGTTTCATCAAGGAGAAACAAACAGAACTTTCACACCATAGCCTGGCCAATCATGAAACTGGTTTTCAAAGCTTCTCTGATGCGTACCGCATCCTCCTGTGCTCTTCTAACCGCCCTGGTGTCTGGCTGCGCGTAACCAGCAGCCAGGCGATTTGCCTCAACCTCCCACCCTGCCATAAACGTCTCCCCCTTACTCTCACAGATATTGTGGAGCACACAGCAAGCAGTAATAACAGTGGGAATATTGGTTTCGCTGAGGTCTAAGCGAGTCAGTAAACTGCGCCAGCGCGCCTTTAAACGTCCAAATGCACATTCTACCACCATTCTGCACTTGCTCAGCCTGTAGTTGAACAGCTCCTGACTGCTGTCCAGGCTGCCTGTGTACGGCTTCATGAGCCATGGCATTAAGGGGTAGGCTGGGTCCCCAAGGATACATATAGGCATTTCAACATCACCAACAGTTATTTTCTGGTCTGGGAATAAAGTCCCTTCTTGAAGCTTTTGAAACAGACCAGAGTTCCTGAAGATGCGAGCGTCATGTACCTTTCCCGGCCATCCCACGTTGATGTTGGTGAAACGTCCCTTGTGATCCACCAGAGCTTGCAGCACTATTGAAAAGTACCCCTTGCGGTTTATGTACTCGCCGGCTTGGTGCTCCGGTGCCAAGATAGGGATATGGGTTCCGTCTATGGCCCCACCACAGTTAGGGAATCCCATTGCAGCAAAGCCATCCACTATGACCTGCACATTTCCCAGGGTCACTACCCTTGATATCAGCAGATCTTTGATTGCGTGGGCTACTTGCATCACAGCAGCCCCCACAGTAGATTTGCCCACTCCAAATTGATTCCCAACTGACCGGTAGCTGTCTGGCATTGCAAGCTTCCACAGGGCTATCGCCACTCACTTCTCAACTGTGAGGGCTGCTCTCATCTTGGTATTCATGCGCTTCAGGGTAGGGGAAAGCAAGTCACAAAGTTCCATGAAAGTGCCCTTACGCATGCGAAAGTTTCGCAGCCACTGGGAATCGTCCCAGACCTGCAACACTATGCGGTCCCACCAGTCTGTGCTTGTTTCCCGAGCCCAGAATCGGCGTTCCACAGCATGAACCTGCCCCATTAGCACCATGATGCATGCATTGGCAGGGCCCATGCTTTCAGAGAAATCTGTGTCCATGTCCTGATCACTCACGTGACTGCGCTGACGTCGCCTCCTCGCCCGATAGCGCTTTGCCAGGTTCTGGTGCTGCATATACTGCTGGATAATGCGTGTGGTGTTTAATGTGCTCCTAATTGCCAAAGTGAGCTGAGCGGACTCCATGCTTGCCTTGGTATGGCATCCGCACAGAAAAAAGGCGCGGAATGATTGTCTGCCGTTGCTCTGACGGAGGGAGGGGCGACTGACGACACGGCTTACAGGGTTGGCTTCAGGGGGCTAAAATCCACAAAGGGGGTGGCTTTACATCAAGGAGTAGTTCAGGCAGGACTTCACGGAGGGTTCCAATAAGAAATGGTGCACCTAAGTTATTGTTCTTATTGGAACAAGGAGGTTAGCCTGGCCTCTGATTGATACATGGCTAGATCTACCTCGCTGCACCTTCTCTGTGAGTGACTGCAGTGTGACCTAGAGGAATGAGTCCCCTAGACAGGGGAGAAGGCAAATGAGTACAAAACAAATCTGGTCTATTTCTTGTTTTGATCCACTCCATCTATCTTTTACATCTTTGGCTGGCAGCAGATGGTGCAGAAGGACTGCAAGCCATCCACATCTCATGGCTGCTTGGCAGAAGATGGCACAGTACGACTGTTAGCAATCCGTATTGCCTGCCTGCTCACCATTAGACGGTTCAATACGACTGACTGCAGGACTAAAGAGAATGACCTGGTCAAGTCACTAAAAATTTAGTCCCTGCGCCCATGTCTGCCCAGGCGCTCCTGATCGACCTCACACAGGCGACCAGGAGTACCTCGGACATGACGAGGACGGCTACCAGTCGTATTGTACCGTCTGCTGCCACAAGGCAATGGGTTGCTGCTACTGTGTAGCAATGCCGTACCGCATCTGCCAGCATCCAGGAGACATACGGTGACGGTTACCTGAGCGGGCTCCATGCTTGCGGTGGTATGGCGTCCGCACAGGTAACTCAGGAAAAAAGGCGCGAAACGATTGTCTGCCCTTGCTTTCATGGAGGGAGGGAGGGAGGGAGGGAAGGGGGGACTGACGATATGTACCCAGAACCACCCGCGACAATGTTTCAGCCCCATCAGGCATTGGGATCTCAACCCAGAATTCCAATGGGCAGCGGAGACTGCGGGAACTGTGGGATAGCTACCCACAGTGCAACGCTCTGGAAGTTGACTCTAGCCTCGGTACTGTGGAAGCACTCCGCCGAGTTAATGCACTTAATGCACTTCTGTGGGGACACACACACTCGAATATATAAAACCGATTTCTAAAAAACCGACTTCTATAAATTCGACCTTATTCCGTAGTGTAGACATACCCTAAGTATGGTCTCCAAATATCTCTTGGTTCTCCCAGTGGGTCAACATGGCTCCTCACAGCCCCATTAGAGTTTTTAACATACATTGATGAGAAATGGCATAAGATAGACGGTAGGACTAAATTCTGCTCTCATTTCAATACAAACTGAAATCACCAAAGTTACTCTGCATTTTTCACTGTGTAACCAAGAGAAGAATCTGGCCTAAAATCTAAATCACAGAAGTCTATTTTCATTATATGTTTTATGTGTATTCATTCTGGTATGTACAAAAGAAATCCTACAAACTATTTTTGTCGTTCATTTGTTTTCATTCTAAGCCACCCATATACATGATACCTGAGAATTAAAAAGTGTTTCAAACCAGAGCGCTAGAAGAGATTAAACAAGAGATCATGTGGAAGAGAAAGAAAGTAGGTGGAAAAGGAAAGAACACTAAGACCCAATCCTGAATCGGATTTTAAGGATTGGGCCCCTGACCATTAAAGTGACTTAATCTGCTGAATTTAATAGTAGATTTGTATGATGTGCAATATGGGAGGGTGTGGAGGAAACTTAGAATCACATAATGTAACATCAGGCACCGTTCTCAAAATGTATTGCTGTGTGATGCTGTGAGGTAAGGATGTAGCAGAATATTTAACTCAGATCAATATCTTGGTTGAGCCAGCTCAGGCTGGAAATACTACTGGTCACCCTTTCCTCCTATGTGTTGTCTGTTAGATAGTCCAGAGGGGCACCTCTAAAACTGTCACTCTCCTTTTTCTGGTTACAGTTTCAGAAGTGACCCTCTGGGTTATCTAACAGACAATGCATAAGAAGAATGGTTGACCAGCAGTCTTTGCCACCAGAGCTGAGCAGCTGTGTGGCATCCAGGCCGATCCAGATACTTCAGGAGCAACAGCTATTCACTTTGATATCTTACTACTTGCATACCCTAACAGAAATGCACTAAAAATAGCCATCCACAATGCCACTCCAAACAACAGTGAAGTAACAGTTAACCAAACTAGAAAGAGTTGTAAAAGAAAACACCAGACATGTAACCGGGTGAATAATGTCCCCTAAAATCCCCTGTGAGGAATGACTGTCTTTAATGTAAGTAGAGCTGCATGTGTAATGCAGAACAAAGAATTTATCTGATGATTTTCGCCTCACTTTCCAGCCACAACCTGGTACATGATCATTGTCATCTAATGGATGTGAGGGGACCTGGGTTCTAATCTTTGTTATACCACTGACCTGCTGTGTGACTGTGGGCAAGTCACTTCACCTCTCTGTGCCTCTGTAACACTTGCCACCTTTTGTTTGTCCTGAAAAGTTAGATTTTAAGATCGTTAAGGCAGGGAGAGTCTCTTGCCATGTATTTGTATAGCACCTAGCACAATGGGAACCCAATCTATGTTGGGGTCTCTAGGCTCCATAATAAAACAATGATTATTGTAATTTCCTCAAATGTATTCATTAATCACAATTATTTGCAAAAATAGTTTGTGAATAGTTTTTGCTTTTTAGCTTGCCTGTATCTTTCCATTGACCTCAGTGGTCTTTGAAACAGACGCTCTCTGACTTCATTGGGCTTTCCATCAGATCTTTTGCAAGCAGTTTGGTGCCCGGGTTCATTATTCTAAATCCGAGCTGTTTTGCTTGGACACAGCTCATGTGGTATGCTTCTGTTCCCTGCCTAGATTAACATAATTCATAGAAACAAACTTCCACTATAAACACTCATGATTATGAGCTCAAAATTCACTCTGCACAAACATCCGTCAATTATATTCATTTCAGACATGCTGGTTTTGGGTGACATTGCTGGCAGTGAACTCATGTGCAGAAAGTGAACTCAGAAATGATGCAAATGCAGCCAAAGGACATTCACTTTACGATTCTAATAAATTTCTAATCATAGAAACTTTCAGGGTTGGAGAGCTGTTCTGACAAAGGGAAATCTTAGGTAGCATAAAGCTGACACAGGCCCTCGGCATGTCCTGCTTCCCCCTCCAGGTGTAGTTGACATTTCTGAATGGACTGAAGGCAGGAGAAGATAGACCTGGAATTCAGTGTCCCAACAATCTGCAGCTACCAGAAAGGTCCCTAATCTGAGAGTCACCTTTCTCCCTACCCTGCATGGATCACAGCTCATTCAGATCCAGGGATCTGGTCCTAGCTAGAACTTTTTTTTTTCTTTAAATGACAGTTCCGATTCTGGAGTCACCACACAAAAGAACTGGCTCACTGAGCCACCACAAACTAGACCAATCTGATCTCTGAGGTGCAGTGAGCAATGCAGCAAGTTCTCTGGCTTTGTCTACACTAGATTCATTTTCCTAAGATTTTGCAGTGTTGCTATCATAGCAGTGCAGACGCGGTGCCAGCAGCTACTGACAAGGGCTTAGCAGGAGTCAGAAAGGATTGGACATTTGTATAGATAAGGAAATCCACTGTTATCATAGTAAATATAAAACAAAAAACCAAGAACTCTGGAAGAGATATAAACCCCCCAAGATTTGGGTCATAAGCCAACTTCTAACCACCAGGAGGCAGGGGGAGGTTTCAACAGAAACCTTCCTATTGCAGAATCTTTTCCTCTGAAACATCTGGTGTTGGCTGTGGTCAGATAAAAGATGCTGGAGTAGATGGACCACTGGTCTGATCCAGTATGGTAATTCCTATGTCCCTAGCCACTATGTCATCTAGACCTAACACTCCCACGGCTGCTACCACTGCTGGACTGGTGTTCACAACAGTAGGATATTTTAGGGATAAATAAGCTAAAGCAGAAACAGCCATTGAGTTTAAAACGCAGGTGATATGCCTTTCAGCAAAGCTATCATATCCTTCAGCAGTCAAAGGAAGTTTCAGGGCCTTAGGTAGCGACTTTGTAAAGCTTATGACTTGAAACTCTTCAGGAAATGTTGAAGTTTTTAGTTTTCTTGTTTAAGTGTGTCTTTACTGCTAGGGAAAGAACTTCTGCAGCTATGTGATGGAACCCATTACCTTCCAATCACTCTGTTTTATGTTCCTACACTAGACCCAACCAGCATCCAGGTGCTACTTGCACTAATTCATGGCAATGTTATCCAAGGACTAGATTGTCACAGCTCTTTCTCAGCCACACAGGGGAGTAAGGGGGATTTCCCCCTGCTCAGATTGTGATTCAGGCTGTGATGAGGAAAGCAGCAGTTACTCACCAACTCTCTTCCTGTGGGCAGATAAGGGCGAGAAATGGGAGGAGCCCCAGTCTATCCCCACCCATACACCACTGCTCTAACACCCTGAGCTATGGAGGCGGGGCCTAGGTCTACTTGGCAGAGGGAGGATGTAGGTTAACACTGAGGAGAGATGAGCCACTGAGGAAGGGAGACCAGCCACCAGTGAGGACATTCGGAATCTGAGACAGCTACCACAGAACACACGAGATTTCAACCTGTGACCAGACACTGCTCTGACCCCTTGAGCCACATACACATTGTGATCCCTTCCTTTCCAGCAACTTTCCCTGAATCTGAACTACAGAGCCACTGTTGGAGACATTACACAGTTATTTAACATTTGTACTGTAACATCCAAAGTCCCTGCTCCAAAGAGCTAACAGACTAAAAGATAAGACATGGTGAATGAGACAAACAAGTGGGCCTGGCTGTGGGATGAAGAGACAGGGCCAAAGATACAGTGAATTGTGCACAATTCTTAGCCAGTTAGTAGCACTGATCTCAGCTTGCCACCTGCCTAGCTGTTGTGGGGGTTTCCTGTATGAATCATTGGATAGGCGAGACTTTGGGGTGGGTCTAGGAGGATAAAGCGATGGCTACATTGATTTTGACTGCGGGGAGGGGCGGGTCCTGCTTGTGATGGGCAGCATGGGAGAAACGCAATATGCTTGTTGGAGAAGTAGATTTGCAAGACATCAGCTAAGATAGTAGTCAAAGCCATGTATGCTGATGACATCACCCAGAGACAGGCTGTAGAGGCAGAAAAGGAGTTCCCTCACCTCTGCCCCAGAGGGCACCTTGAGGGACCCCCACTGAAAGAGGGAAGGGGAGGTGAGGACTCACCACTAGAGTGCCTTCTCATGGCTGGGTGTTATATAACAGGCTCTTCTCTCTCCTCTCCTGATGACAACACTCCAGCCCCACAGTGGTCTGTCTCTTCTCATGACTCAGCCCCCCAGGGCAGGTCACTTTAAAGTCTCTCCCCTTCCAGAGAGACAAAGTCCAACAGGCTAATGTCCTCACAAAACTCTTTAGCCCCAACTTTGGGCCCAGGGGTCTTCCCACGCCTCTCTCGAGGCTCTAAATTGCCATTATCCCTGTTATGTTAAGGGCTTCTCAGGGCCTTATACCACCTTACCAGTGACTAATAGGGAAACCTTGGCCATCCTACTCCCCTGAGTTGCAGTTCAGGTATCCTAAGACAGGCAGTCAAGGTTCCGTACACCGGAATCCTTGCTGCTACCTCTCTGGACTTCTTTCTACCCAGCCTGTCTCAGGCCTTCTCCCCAACATCCTCTCTCGGTTCACCCTTCTTTCAGGGCCAGGACTCTCCAGACGCTCCCGTGGAGTCTCCAGACAGTATCCCAAGCCATAAAATATAAACAAAAACCCACTTCCACCCTTCCTGGGCTTGACTTTACGTCCCTCTCAACTTTCCCCTACTCTATTCCCTGATTGAATGCTGCTCAGGGGTCTCTACCTGGAGTTTCAGTTGCTGATCTTTTGTTAGAGATTCTCACTAGAGCCTGCTCCACTCCAGTGGCTGTCTCTCTCTTGGCCTCCTCCCAGACTTCTCTGTTCAGAAGAGAATCCCAAGACAAACTCTTCCCCTGGGCTTCCTCCTTGACCCTACTGGTGTCTCCACTCCCTAGTGCCAGATAGTGAAGGACACTGTAGGCACTGACTGCATATACTACCCTTCTTTGTCTTTGGGCACAGCAGCCTCAACATATGAGGCTATGACCGCCACTTTCTTCATTCATTTTCAGTTACATTTTTTAAATATATCCTTTCACTCAGCCTAGTATCCTTTAGGAAACACAGCAAGGCTTTTTTTGCATTATTGCATTTTCTTGACATTCTCACGAGTCCCTTTAGGGAAAAATCTTTGATTCCAAGTAGACTCAGTTTTTTCACAAAGAAACTTTCTTTCCATAGAACATTGTCCACAGTGCCATTGACCATGATCAGCGGTTTCTCTGGTTTTGTACACAGCCTGTCTTTATGTCTTTTTAATAATTTAATTTAAGGCACAATTACCTGTTAACACTCTAAAAATGACTACTTCACTTTTCTATCCTGACTAAGGAGTATAATACAGTATTATCTTCAGTCTGTGAGTATACATCAGGGGTAGGCAACCGATGGCATGCGTGCCAAAGGCGGCACGCAAGCGGATTTTCAGTGATACACTGCCCGGGTCCTGGCTCCGCTGCTGGCCTGGGGTACCGGCCGCCGTCCCCCTGCCAGCTGGGGTTCCGTCCACCAGCCCCGCTCAGCCTGCTGCCAGCCCGGGTCCAGGCCACCGGTCGGGGGGGCTCTGCTGCTCGCCTGGGGTCCCGGCTGCTGGCCCAGGGCTCTGCAGCTGCCCCCAGCTGTGGCTCACTGGCCCCTGCCTGGGGCAATGAGGGGTGCAGACAGGGGCAAGAGGGGTGAGCTCAGCACCCCCACCTTAAAAATTGTTCCAGCGCCACTGTACTGGGATATTTTAAAGTCCTGATTTGCTACTTACATCACTATCACACCGCGTGGAACAGCGCACTGCATTTGACGTTGAGAAAAGACTGTACATACAAGAACTGGAATCAGAATTTTCTGACAGATTTCGAGATTTCCAGAGATTTGGCCCAATGCTTTCTTTTCTAATTAAACCTGAAAAGTTCAATGAAACCGACTTGAATTTGTCTGTATTTCAGTGGATGGGTGTTGAAGATTTCGAAATACAGCTCATTCAGTTAAAAAGCTTAGAATTGTGGGCATCAAAGTTTGGAGATCTGTGGAGTGCACTTGAAGTTACCGAGAGAGATCATGGGGCCTCTATTCTGACCTGCTGGACGTCCCTGCCAGTGAAATTTAACTGTCTGAAGAAAATTGCGTTTGCAATGCTTTCAGCATTTAGATCCACATACCTGTGTGAACAGGTATTTTCACACATGAAATCTGTCCTCTGTCCCCCTTGGAGCCGGTTAACAACTGATCACTCAGAAGCTTGTGTGCAGCTTAAAATATCCAAATACATGCCAGACGTTGGAAAACTCAGCAAGGAAAAGCAAGGGCAAGGATCACACTAAACTGATAAGATCTGCATTTTAATTTAATTTTAAACACTTTAAAAACCTTATTTACTTTACATACAACAATAGTTTAGTTATATATTATAGACTTCTAGAAAGAGACCTTTTAAAAACATTAAAATGTATTACTGGCACGCAAAACCTTAAGTTAGAGTGAATAAATGAAGAGTCGGCACACAACTTCTGAAATGTTTCCGACCCCTGGTATACATCATAGAACCTTTGTCCTTTTGTTTCCTTAGGACACAGTTCTTGCCATACCCTTGCAAGCTCCTTCACGACCACACTTTTAAATTCTTATATACTTACAAGTATCTTAATATCCACCTTCTCATTTCTTAGAGCCTGTTTAGCTGCTTTATCAGCCATCTCATTTCCAGCTCATCATCCAGCATCTTGAGAGCCTGACCTGGGATTCTGGTAGCCCTAACAAAGAGAAGTAGAAGTAGCAGGTATAAATATGAGGAAGGGCTGAGTTCACAACATGAACTGACAGGGTAGGAGGGTGATGCTTGTTCTCCATGAATAGGAAACAATCTACTGTTGAAAGAAAAGGAGTACTTGTGGCACCTTAGAGACTAACAAATTTATTAGAGCATAAGCTTTCGTGAGCTACAGCTCACTTCATCAGATGCATACCGATGAAGTGAGCTGTAGCTCACGAAAGCTTATGCTCAAATAAATTTGTTGGTGTCTAAGGTGCCACAAGTACTCCTTTTCTTTTTGCAGATACAGACTAACACGGCTACTACTCTGAAACCAATCTTCTGTTGTGAATTCCTTCCCTTAGAAGGTAATGAGAAACCAAAATCGTTTTCACATTCTCTCCTTGAGCCAGCACAGGTTTCTCCAGGTGGTCGAATTAGCCTCAGAATTTTGGCTTGTAGCTTTTGGATCCTACACATAATTTGCAATGAATACTGTATATTTTAGTGAAACCTAAAGGTCAGATTATTATCCTTTAGAAAAATTTTAGAGCTTTAAAAAAAGACAAGTAAAGCAATAAATTGTATAGCTGCACAGAAACAATCATTGAACATAAGCCAGGTATTGTTTCAATCATATAACCATGGAAATAATGTTACAGGCAAGTTGCAGAGCCAGGGAAAACAAAGTTAGATTTGATTTTTCACAATAAGGTACAAGGAACACTTTATTAGGTGATTTAGCTGTCTCTGGATCCAAATCAGCCTGGCTGATAAAAAGCAGCCAAGCTGCAAAATACTGATCATTTTTATTTTGTTTCAAACAAGTTAGATTTTCCAATCCCCAAATTTTCCATTCCTATACAATTTTCTAAAGTGGGGACAAAGGCGCTTGTTATATGACTCTTTAAAGGAGTTGAGTTCAGTCCCACCAATGCCTTGTCATGGCAATGGATTTGAGTTTGGGGTGGTGGTTGGGTCATGTACCAGGATCACATGATAGAAGCTCGAGGGCCAGGTTTACTGTAAGATGTAGCCTGCTGAATCTGAGGAGAGAGAGACCTTTAGGGAGCAGGAAGGAGACCAGTCAGGAAAGGACTGTTGGAGAAATAGGCTGTGATAGGGTCCCTAGACTGGAACCCAGAGTAGATGAAGAGCCTGAGTTTCCCTTCAAGCTTGCTGTGCTGAGGAAGGTGGTATGAAACCCACACACACCCCTAGCACAAAAGGCAGGAGGACTGTTGATCTTGGAATTGGGCTCAAGGGCCAGCCTGAAGCTGCTGAAAAACTTCATTTTGTGGAACTTTTTGTTTTGTTTGGACTTTATGATTTGAACATACAGGAATCTGCCCATCCAAGAGCAGCAGATGAAAGGACTGGCACCAAGCAAGAGGAAAATAAGGCATGGAACACCAGGTGCTAAGAAGGGTAAGGTGACTATGTCACAGGGCTACAGCAATGGCCTGCTGAGGGAGTGTAAGGACAAGATTAACTTTCCTCAGTGGTTGGACATTATCCACACCCAGTAAAGCAGCAGATATTAATTTGCATGGGGGAACCTTGGATCAGGCTGCTTTCCCTGAACTTACGTCCCCATAGAATCTGTATTAGGCTATGGTTTTAACTCCTCTTGGAGAAGGGGGCAAATTCTGCCTTCTAGCTTCCAGATCTTAAGACTTGGTACTATATAATTATGTTCTTATTAACTTTATAGCAGGTTAGCTATACCTGGGCTATTACACCTAACTGTTTATCAGTGAACTGGCCCATAACATCCAAAGGTGCTTCTGTACCTACCCTTGGATCTCTTTTCTAATACATTTCTGCATAAACTTTGTAGCTCTGGTTATGATAGTAAAAGTGAAGTTACAGCCTTGTCTTAAATAATTTGAAAACTTTCTGGCAAGTTGCTATTAATTCATACCATGTTCCCTTTTCTTTCTGGCTCAATATAGGCTCTGCTATTGAAGCAAAACCAGAAATAAATCTCCTGTGATAAGGGACAAGAAACCAAAAAGTTTCTCCCTGTTACCATTTTCAGAGATTAGGCCATCTGTGTTGGGGTATCTATCTCGGCTTTGTGGACCCACCCTCTGCAGAAATTACATGGTCTGAATACTGCACCTGGGACTTCAAGTTACATTTGGATGATTTAAAATTCAAACCAGCTTGCTGCAGCAAGCTAAACACAAACTCCAAACAACTTTAATCCTCTTGGATATTCCTCACCAAAACAATCCCATCCAGAAAAACTGAGCACATGGCCTCCTGAATATCTGCTAAATTCAATCCATTAACCTTGGAAACCTTTGAGGGAATTAAAGACCACAAAGCATCACAGTGAATTCTAAATATCCCTTTTTCTGAGAAACACAGCCTTTGATGGTCTTCTGAATACAGCTCCACTTCCCAGCACTCAACAGGACTATCATATCCAGTGTAGGGATACTACACCTGTAGGAGTTGAACTATAGTCAAATGTGAACTGTTGACAATACCTCTATACTGAATACAAGTTTGTGATACAAGCAGTGCTTAATTTGTGCCAGGGCTGAGCCCTGGCACCTCTGGGCTTGGCAATTCATAGCCCTGGCACCTCTGCTGCATCAGTTATGAAATTAAAAAAAATTGCTTGAGCCTAGCACCTCTTTCATTTCAGATTAAACACTGGATACAAGTATAAATGCTCCAGCTAGAGAATCTGAATCTGGTTTGTTTTATTCTGTTTTGGGGGTTTTTTTATTAAAGGCACTGATTCAGAATTTAAGAACCATGAAAGCTTGGAGCTTGTAAGTACAAACTACTTGAGTTCAAGTATAATGAATACAAATCAGTCCTGATTAACTAAATTTTACTTTTTCAAAACTCTTGGTTAACCCAAGGTCTAGTGCAACCTAATCCATCTTTCTTGGCCTATTGGCTGCTTTTGACACTGTCAGACATACTCTTCTTGAAATCCTATCACCCCTAGGCTTTTGTGGCTCTGTCTTCTCCTGGTTCTCTTCTTAACTGTTTTTTCACTCCTTCAGTTCTTGTTTGGTGGGATTTATGTTCCTGTGATTGGGTGTATTTCCCAAACAGCAACAAAAGGGTAAACTGGAGCAGGAGAGCTCAATTAAGGCTGCCCCTGAAGGGTAGGCCTGGTTAATTAATGATGAAACTCAGCTGGGAATGAGCTGAACCATTAGTTTAATCAGAGGAAGTCTGGAGCAGAAAGACACTCCATACCATGCCATGCGCCTGGCCAAGCTGGTGCAAGATGGAGGATTTTTTTTTTTATCCCAAATGACGTCACTCTAGAAACTGAAGAAGAGTCTATTAGAAAGGGAGAGTGGATATAAAGTAGGGAAAAAAGAAAAGAGTAGAAACAGAATCAGGTAATGATGTTATCAGCAACAAAGCAAAGCTGAGGAAAGGAAATAAACCAAAATGTTGTAATTGTAAAATCCCTAGCTAAAGAAATAAGATTAGGTAATCTTAACCCTGTTCAAGTAGTTGAGTAGATTAATAAACCCATAAGGAATACTATAAGAGGCAGGAGGCTGCAAGATACTGATCTTTTAGTGAATGTAAAAACAAGGAGAAAGCCGATGAAGTCCTAAAAACTAAAATGCTTGGGGAAGTTAATATAAGTTGCCAATAGCCAAAGTGTTTGACTGAACTAAAGGAGGTAATATATGGTGTGCCATTAGAACTGACCAATGACCAGATTACCAAAAGTACAGGAGAAGATAAAGTGAGTGATTAATTAGTAAATGAGGAGGAGAAAACAAGCCAACAACAGCTGTACTGATTGCATTTAAGAGAGGGAGTCTACCTGACAGAGTCAGATATTCAGGACCAAGCCATACATCCCCCTTCCTTAAGGTGTTATAAAGGCATGAAGCAGCTGTTTGTAAAGGGGGGAAAAATACAGTAAATATGGGGGAGAGCATTCCTATGAAAATTGTGCAGAAGGGACAGAGGTCAAATGTAGTAACAGTGTTGGCAATCATAGTCCATCATATAGAGGGTGTACTAAGGCAAGCTAAAGAGATGGAGAAAATAAAAATTGTTACAAAAGACAGGTTATTAACCATTTATCTTATGTGGAAGCTGTAAGAAAACAATCAGCTCAGGAAAAGGGTAACTGCTGATGGCCTCAAGGGACCATTCAAAGTGAAGTGGTTAGTTAACACCTTTCCAGTCATGGGGGCATGGTGGGGGAGGAAGCTGAAGCAGGGTATTTATCTGCTAAATCAGAGTTGGACCTGCTTTTCAGTCTAAGAACTAGAGTGGGTCTGAAGCAGCAATTAAATCCCAGAGCATCAAAAGTGCTCACTAATTTTGCATGCTTTAGGGCTTGTCTACACTTTAACTACTACAGTGGCACAGCTGTGCTGCTGTAGCACTTCAGTGTAGATGTTACCTAGGTTGATGGATGGCAGTTAATCCACCTCCCCAATAGGCTGTAGCTAGGTTTTCTTCAGAAGAATTCTTCCATTGACCTAGCACTATCTATGCCAGGATTTAGGTCAGTTTAATTCTGCTGCTCAGGAGGTGTGGATTTTTCACACGCCAATTAACATAGTTGAACCAATCTAATTTTCTGGTGTAGACCAGGCCTTAATGTTTGGATACCCAACTTGGAGCAATTTAAAGCAGCCTGATTTTTAGAACTGGGCACCCAAAAACTGAGGCACCCAAAATTAAACAAACATAATTGTTGTTCATGTGCAATTGTTACATTAAAGCATTTTTAATAGTAATAGAGATGTAATAAATTATTCTGTTAACTTCATAGTTCACTAGTAAACAGGAAACGGAATTTGTATCTTTTAGAGGAAAGGGTTTTCTTTAAGGTAAATATCAGTAGAACTTTCCCTTCAAGCTAGTCAGACAGATTTGGAAAATTCTTGGAAAGTGAACAGATGCTGCAGCTGTGCAGTTAGAAGGCAGGGAAAGGTTACAGCATGCCTGAGAGAGAATAGCACTCAATATGCCAGAAATGCTGCCTTACATCCCCAGAAGAGAACAAGTACCGGCTGTTTATTTTACTTGTTGAGCAGGAATTTTCTCTATCTCTGAATAAGCAGCTGGTACTGTGGTGAATGTCCTGTTTCAGGTTGGGTTTTTTTGTTTGTTTTTGCCAGTAGTATCGTACCAAGGCCATACGTTCAAAGACATTTGTGCCTAGATCAAAATAAATAAACCAACTTCCCCATATCACTCACAATCAGATGGACACTGACAGCATTTATGTAAGACCTCAGATCTTCCCCAGCCTCTCACCCTATGTCAGTCCACTGGGGAGTTGAACAGTCTTTCAACTCTCTATATATTTGGCACACCAACAGGTCACTACCACTGCCAATTAAAGTAGCCACTCACCTGCATCCCTCTTCATTACCATCATAACAGTGTCTGGAAAATAGATTCCTATAAACAGTTATATCTAATTTTGTGCAAACACCTACCTCATAAGCCCTACAAACACCAGGGACTTCAGCCTCATGAGACTTTATCACTGATCAGTTAATTGAACTGGTCAGCATCACAGACACCCGACTACAAAGTTGGTGTTAGTTCACCTCACACACACCCCTACGCATAGGTGCTAGAACTAGGGTGCTGCAACACCTCCTGGCTTGAAGTGGTTTCCATGATATGCAAGGTTTACTGTTTGGTTCAATGGCTCTCAGCACCCCCACTATATAAATTGTTCCAGCACTCCTGTTCCTACTACTCCCCAAACTCAATTCACCACAAACACAAACGTAGAGAGGAAAAATCTGGAAGTAGAGTAGCCATTCTATTGCCTTTCAGCCGCAAACATAGGAGAATTGCATTCAAATCAAAATCCTTTGAGTGAATCCACTTATTCTGTGAATCCAAAGACAAGGCTAACTTGAGCATCTTGTGAACCTTTTGACACCAAAGACCTCCTAGAGGAGCTGATAGAGACATGGTTATGAAGTTCAGAAAACTCATTGTTTTAGACAACTCCAAAATCCACTCCTGTGATGCCTCTAATATGATAGTCCAAAACCTCCTATCCTTGTGTTTCTCACAAGTAATCTCCAGACTCATATATTCTACTACCCCGTCCATGGACTGGATCCTCTGGCTGAATGTGGACAGAAGAAAAAACGCTTTTCCTCTGGAAATAACTCTCTCGGGGTGAAAGTAAGGCAAGTGATTTACCGGTACACTGAGGCCAGCTCCGGCCCCCGGAAGGGGCGGGGCCTAGGGCAGAAGGGGCGGGGCTGAGGGGTCAGAGCCAGCCCCAGCCCACCCTGTAAGGTAAGTGCCCCTCTCCTTCCCTCCCCCACTGGGGTAGCAGTAGCAGCCCAGGGCTCCAGGGGCTATTTAAAGGGCCCAGGGCTCCCCTGCTTCTACTGCCCCAGTCCTTTAATCAGCCGCCGGAGCCCTGGAGAAGTGGCGGGGCTCCAGCAGCTATTTAAAGGACCAGGGTGGCAGAGGCAGCTGGAGCCCCAGCCTTTAAATAGCCCCTGGAGCCCCCGCTGTCCCAGGGCTCTGGGGGCTATTTAAAGGGCCTGCGGCTTCCCTGCTTCTACTGCCCCGGTCCTTTAAATAGCCACCAGAGCCCTGCAGCCACTACCCCAGGGCTCCAGCAGCGGGGCTCTGGAGGCAATTTAAAGGGCCTGGGGCTCCAGCCACTGCTGGGAGCCCCAGTCCCTTTAAATTGCCCCCTGGGGAAGCCGGTCTGCCCCAGTACAGTGCACCGGCTCTTGCCAGTACGCCATACCAGGATGTACCGGCTTACTTTCACCTCTGCTCTCACTACTGCAAGAGCAGAAACCACCATCATGTTCTGCCCCTGAAAACTCTTGGGCCCTGACAAACTTCATAATTTACTTATAGAAAACTCTACCGAACTAAGAAGCCAAAGAGTAGAAGAATTAATGAGGCATTATATATGCTCCTTGACTTCTGCTATAGATACCTGTGACTGACAATAGGTTCTGATATAAGGAATTTCTATTCAACTGCTGAAAAGGAGGCAAAGAAAGCCTCCATCTCCTCTGCCACAGAGACAGCAAAGTTATACCTGGCAGAACTTCTGGCCTAGAAATTGGTTTTGCCTCCACTCACCTCAAGAACACAGCTCCATCTATTGAAAAGAATTTTTTATCTTATTTCACAGAGATGGTTGCCCACATTTAGGATGACTTCCAAGTCCACCAAGAAGAAGCTAAGGGCAACACAATCAGTTTCTCTTTTTCTCACTGTGATCAAGGAATCAAGCAAAACTGAAGAATATTTCTGTCTTTAACTCCTTGAAGCAGATCTGGTCACCAAGAGCTGTTTTTATGTCTTATTTTCTTTGGTTTAAATCTCCTCTGCTGCATTCTATAACTGCATTTCCTCTCATTTTAACCACCTTTTCAGACCTCCACCAACACTGTGTGTTCAATTCACCAATTTCCTCTCATGACGGATATATATGTCTATTGTAACCTGAGGGGAAAATCACCCACACTTGCTTCCCTGTTTTGGGCTCTTTCACACAGCTGTTAGAAGTGGCATTTATTAGTTCCATGCTAACGGGTCATTGACTCGCTGACAACTTTGAATCTCTTTTTAATAGAAGGCAAGGTGCCTGATGTCCCATATGGTACGTAAACACAGATGACCTGATTCCTTCTCCAGTTCAAGGTAACAGCGTTTCAAACACTAGTGCTGAAGAAGTTGTGTTTAAAGGCAGTGGCAGCTGATAAATTTATGCCTCCTGGGTGAAGGATGCCTTCTATTAAAACTCCTGTTTAAAGAATATAATTGTCATAAGTATAAACGGAAGGGTAAACCCCTTTAAAATCCCTCCTGGCCAGAGGAAAAATCCTCTCGCCTGTAAAGGGTGAAGAAACTAAAGGTAACCTTGCTGGCACCTGACCAAAATGACCAATGAGGAGACAAGATACTTTCAAAAGCTGGGAGGAGGGAGAGAAACAAGGGGTCTGTGTCTGTCTGTATGTTGCTTTTGCCGGGGATAGACCAGGAATGGAGTCTTAGAACTTTAGTAAGTAATCTAGCTAGGTATGTGTTAAATTATGATTTCTTTAAATGGCTGAGAAAAGAACTGTGCTGAATAGAATGACTATTCCTGTCTGTGTGTCCTTTTTGTAACTTAAGGTTTTGCCTAGAGGGATTCTCTATGTTTTGAATCCAATTACCCTGTAAGGTATCTACCATCCTGATTTTACAGAGGTGATTTCTTTACTTCTATTAAAAGTCTTCTTGTAAGAAAACTGAATGCTTTTTCATTGTTCTCAGATCCAAGGGTTTGGGTCTGTGGTCACCTATGCAAATTGGTGAGGATTTTTACCAAACCTTCCCCAGGAAGTGGGGTGCAAGGGTTGGGAGGATTTTGGGGGGGAAAGACGTGTCTAAACTACGTTTCCCACTAAACCCAGTTAGAGTTTGGTGGTGGCAGTGGAGATCCAGGGACAAAGGATAAAATTAATTTGTACCTTGGGGAAATTTTAACCTAAGCTGCTGAAAGTAAGCTTAGGAGGTTTTCATGCAGGTCCCCACATCTGTACCCTAGAGTTCAGAGTGGGGGAGGAACCTTGACAATAATATTTTACAAAATAAAATGTTTGTGTCCACAGAGCGGTTACGTTTGCAATACTGAGCACTGAAAACATTTTAGCTATTACATTTTATATTTAAAATTATGTACCCTGTACTGTATAGCATCCTCCAAGGATGTAGCATACAATCTGCCTTCCTTTAAGGGCTGGTCGACACTGCAAAGTTACATTGGCATAGCTATGTCTCTCAGGGATCTGGAAGAATTCTTCTGTCAACCTCGCTACCGAGCTCGGGGAGGCGGATTAACTACAGTCACGGAAGAACCCCTCCCATCACTGTACAAAGTGTCTACACTGAAGCATTACAGCGGGGAAGGTGCAGCTCTGCACCTGAGCCACTGTAGCATTTCAAGTGCAGACAAACCCTAAGTCCCACAGGTGCCAACTTTTCAAATTGCCGAGGGGTGCTCAACCCCCAGCTCTAGGCCAGGCCCCGCCCCCCACTCCACTGTTTCCCCCAAGGCCCCACCCCTGCTCCACCCCCACCTTGCCTCTTTCTTCCCAGTTCCGCCCCCTCCCCCAGCATGCCGCATCCTTGCTCCTCCCCCCTTCCTCCCCGCCTCCCTGCACTCCACGAAACAGCTGATCACTGCGGGTGGGAGGCGCGGGGAGGCGCTGATCTGCGGGGCCCACTGGTGGGCGGGAGGCACTGGGGGGTGGCAGGGAGCTAATAGGGGGGCCGCCAGTGGTTGCTCACCACCAACCATTTTTTCCTGTGGGTGCTGCAGACCCAGTGCACCAGTGGAGTCGGCACCTATGCTAAGTCCAATATTTTTTATTTCTTCAGTAGGTTAATAGTGTCCCTTTGAGGTTATATAAGTGAAAGGCGAAGGTGGTCCCTAATACAGCTGGCCAAATTATTCATCCAGAACTTTTTTTCAGGAAAAAAATGCCGATTTGGGAATACCAAAACATTTTCTGAGCTTATGCTCTTTTCACGGAATTGTTAGTGCCTAAAAAACCCAAATAAAAAAGGCAAACTGTTTTACTTTGACCATTTTTAAATGAAACATTTTGCTATTTGGGTTTGAAACAATTTTGTCTCAAAATTTCCTTCCAAGCTGAATCTGTGTATCTATGGTTTGTGTGTTCCAGTGCTTCCCACTGCCAATGTATCATGTATGTCATTGTACATGTTAAAATGATTAAAAAATTAATAGCTAACAAAATAATTTTCAAAAAGAAAAGGAGCTAACTTCTTTGAAACCTCCTTTGACTCCTCCAGTTCTTTTTGTCAGATCCATTCTCTTTAGGTCGAAGAGCAAAACTCAGGACTCAGAATAATATGCAAATATGTACACTTACAATTCTCCTTCACTTGTTGAATTAACAAATTTATTTGGGCATAAACTACACCATTAAATTAGGCTTGAATAAATTTGTAAACTGGACACCATTAAATTAGGCTTGAATAAGGACTGGGAGTGGGTGGGTCATTACACAAAGTAAAAACTATTTCCCCATGCTAATTTTCCCCCCCAACTGTTACTCACACCTTCTTGTCAACTGTTTGAAATGGGCCATCCTGATTATCACTACAAAAGGTTTTTTTTTCCTCCTGCTGATAATAGCCCACTTTAATTGATTTGTCTCATTAGAGTTGGTATGGCAACACCATTTTTTCATGTTCTCTGTGAGTGTGTGTAAATATATATATATACACACACACAGATACACACAGAGAACATATATATATATTCCTATTGTATTTTCCACTCCATGCATCTGATGAAGTGGGCTTTAGCCCATGAAAGCTTATGCCCAAATAAATTTGTTAGTCTCTAAGGCGCCACAAGTACTCCTCGTTCTTTTTTCTGATACAGACTAACACGGCTACACTCTGAAATTTATTGGATTAACCCTGATAGCCCACACAAAATACAGGAGATCAAAGATGAGGTCCAGATTGTGAATGATCTCTCTCTGGATGCATGGAGATGAGGAATGGGCAAAGAGCCTTTGAGGTCCTTTTTTAACACACACACTAGAGTGAGTCACATTTGCTGTCCTTGTACTCCCTTGAGGCAGTAGCGCCTTCAAAGGGGACAGGGAGAAAGCATGTGCTTCGCCTGCCTGAAGAGTGGTGCACTAGGCTAGTAGCCTCTGCCCACCAGAGAGCTCCAAAAGCCCCCCGTAAGCAGGCCAGTTTCCCTAATACATGCCAGTTCCCTCTTAAAGGGGAGGAGATGCATTCAGCACATACCATTACACAAACCTCATTTTTCAAAACTTATTTGCAGGAAACTTTTAAAGAAACCCAATTGAATTATTTGAGCAGAAAAGAAAGTCTGAAATATGCTTATTTTGTTTTTATCAATGGGAAACACTTCTCTCTCACACACACAGACATTTGAATGAAATGCCTGCATGTATTTCATTGATTCATAGATTCCTAGGCCAGAAGGTACAAATGTGATAATCTATTCTGACCTACTTCACATCACAGGCCATAGAACTTCCCCAGAATAATTCCTAGAGCAGATCTTTTAGAAAAACATGCAATTTTTATTTAAAAATTTCCAGTGATGGCGAATTTACCATGGCCCAGGTTAAATTGTTCCAGTGGGATGTTAAAATCTATCTCCTCTGCTTCTCCCAATATTTTTATTAGATAAAATATATACCCAGTAGTCCAAATTGTGTTCAGTTCATGTCAGCACACTTCAGGTGGAGTTCTACCCCTTAGGGTCATTAGGATCACAGTCCCACAAATACACATGTGTAACTGTACACACGAGCAGTCCCACTGAACACATACTTCACTACAGAGCTATTCACGTGAATTCTAATTACTCACATGGGCAACTGTTTGTGGGAACAGTCCTAAACTTGTTGCCTTTATGTTTTTTAAGTTAAGAATTCACTCCAAGCTTCTCCCATGACAGCATAGTTAGACAAAAGCAAAATAAGCTGTCCCATTTCAGATCTTTGCACCTGAAAACATTTGAACAGCTCACCAAATCATACAACGTTCAAAGATCAGGTTTTTTATAAATATCTCTAATTACAGCACTGCCTCCTACCAGTTTCAGGGCAACTGCACCAGTCTTCCCCCTCCAGCAAGGCAACCCACTTTAGGTTCTTGGCTCCCAGTCATTAGCTCTCCTAGACACAGGCCTGCATCTCTCACTCACTCCTAACTGGGGATTAGAAGGCTGCACAGCTCCCTGGATTACACTGTGATAGCCCCAGCAAGCCTAACTTCCTACACAGGCCAGCACCTGCCTCTAGCTTTCTCTCTGAAGACTATAAGCCGTGTATTGCCCGCAATATAAGCTGCCGCACAGCTCTTTCTAAGCAAACACATTTATTCTGAAGGTGAAAGCATTACAGAGAATACGTATAAACAAACAACAGAAGTTCCTATACATATGCTAAAGCTTACCAGAGTTCACTCATCAGCCTTATGGGACCCTAGTAGGCCAGGACCTTCCAATACTTCCACAAGGACTGCGGCCCCCTCCCCCTGAGAAAGAAGGTCCTGTCCATTGCTGGATCAGAAAGAAGGCCCCTTGTCAGTTTAAACTCGGGCTATTTATCCAAAAGTCCTTTCATTGTCTGATGGTGTCAGGAGAATCCAGTTTCAACTAGTATATGATACCCTCTGCAGGTGGTGGTATCTCTCTGGAGGTGTCAGTACCCAAGTGGATTTATCCAATTAACCTGGCTGATTTGCCTCAGACACCACCCACTGTTTTTAGTTCCTGGAGGAGCTGTGATAGCCCTCCTCTGTAGAGTATAAACAATTATACATAAACCATTCCTTTAATACAATGGATCCCAAAGATACTGTGTGGGATTGCAATATCTGTCACACTTCCACACCCGAGCAGACCAGACAGATGTACAGAAACTCAGGTCCAAGCTTGACACAAATTGCACAAGCTCAGAAAAGCAGGTAGATATTAAAGCACAATTAGCATTCTCTGTGCAGCTTGGAAAGGCACTTCAATACATAAGCCACAGCACACAAGAGAAAAATGGGAAACCAAGTTTCAAGGTAGCATAGAAGATTATTCCTGGGCAGATATTCTCCAGAACGCTCAAACCTGACCACCACATTGACTCATCATGAGTGCCTGTGTGCCAGTGCTACATTTGTTGCAAGAACACCAGAAGCAGAGAAATTCATCACCACACCATACCCCATTTTGTAGGTGCATATAAATGCAGGTACATAGGTTGATTTAACTGCAAGCACTTGTACCTACTTTTCGTTATAACCACAATTCTGAACCCTCAGTTAATTGTGGATATAAAATCAGGTGCCATTATAAAAAGTTAGGCCCTTTTTATTGAAGTGCTGATGAAATATATTTATATTTGCAGCCCATTATTTCTAATGAAAGTGACTGTCTTTAGGCATAGTGTGAACATTTATAATCTGTTCACAAATCATAAACTACGAAGGGTCACCATTAAAATTGTTAAAGCTTTGTCTTTCCAACTAGGTAATATTACTATGGTATAGGAGATAGTCCCTATACAGTATTTCGTATAGGGAATACTTCTGAAGCATTAATTATTTTTCAGAGGCATCAGTAAATATATTAACAGTGACCACTGTATCTTCATCTGCATTACATTACAACTGTTGAATTTCTAGCATAGAAACATTTCTGTATCAGATTATAAATGACCAGAAAAATAAATAAATCCTTAATATTCTCTCTATACCCACTTCTATTCCAACTCTGCTTGACTGCTTGACATTTTATTTGACCCGTGAGCTACAAAACAGGATAAACAGACAGTGTGTTTTTCAAACATCTTATTGAAACCAGACAAAACAGCAGCAGCTATAATTAATGAAGAGAAGCTGAGTAAAAATCCATAGGTTTATAGAAATTAGAAATGGAAAAGACCAGTTAGGCCTTCCATCCATCTCTCTGCTAATACAAAAATATTCCTTACAGTATATTTTGCAGTACTTTCTCTAGAATCACTTTAAAAGTCCCAGCCAATAGTATTTCCATCACTTCCCTTGAGAGACTTTCCACAATACACAACAGATCTCACTGTTATAAAGACTTTTCCTGTTAGTGAACCTAAATTTCCCTTTTCTAATTTCATCCAATTAATCTTAGTTATACCCCTTTGCTCCACTTAAATAAACCCTCTCAGTCCTTGGTGTTTGCAGCCTTTATATAAGTGTATGCTGTCATTTCCCCTTAATCATAGTTTAACCTGTATGTATTTAGCTGTTTTAATCTTCCTTCATAAAACAGTCCCGCCATGCCAACCGACATTTTTTTTTATTTTTCTCTGAGCTCCCTAGACTATATCTCTATCATTCTAGCAATAAGCTGGCCAGAGTTGAATGCAACACCATATTCCAGGTACTGCTTCACAGGAGCTGTGTAAACAAGGATTGTTGTCTCCTTTTTCTGTGATATGATGTCTCTGTATGCAGCACAAAACTTCAGTGGCATTATTTGCTGCCATATTACTTTGCAAACTCCTGTCTATATAGATTCTATCAACTTGTGCAGTGTTTTACAGGATCAGGGCCTTATTTTCTTTATTTTTCTTGTTACCGATGGACTTTAAAAAAGAAATTCAGTATCTCAACCATTTCTGAGTCATTATTAATTTCAGTCCCCTTCTCATTTATTAATGAGCTTGTAAATTTTTCTCTGGTTTACCTTTTCTCCTGATATATTTGTAGAAGTCCTTCTTATTCTCCGTAGGTCCTTTTGCTGCCATTTGTATAATTTTGTTAAATTTTACCCAATTCCAATGGGAGTTAAAAGAAAGAAAGAAAGAAAGAAAGAAAGAAAGAAAGAAAGAAAGAAAGAAAGAAAGAAAGAAAGAAAGAAAGAACTCTGTGCACTGCTTTAAGGCATTATCCTTTTGGGACATGATCTGCTTCCATTGCACAGTGCCCATAACTGTCTCTTGAAAATGTGTGGGACGGCACATAGCAATATCTCACAGTATGATCAGGTATGGAGTACATGCAGACAGACCTTAGGAATTCTTGTCACAGACTGCACAATGACTGAATCTTTGTCTCAGTGACTTCTCTAAACAGAAAGTACTCTGTCATTCTGATTCCTCCATAAGCTATACAGAGGCATTGGTCTGCTCTGTGGAGTAAGCTCATAAAACTGTAGGCCCTTACATGTAATTTACAAACTACTAAAATTACTTTTAAGCAGAAACATTGTCACCTACAAAATTACTGGTTCAAAATGGGAGAGCAGATATAATATCCTCTCTAAATCTGGCCCCACATAATATGTCAAGTTTAAAATGAAGACTAAAAATATATATGGGTCCTGCCTATCTCCTTATGATCTGCCCAAACAGCTGAGATCAACTGGGATATTTTTGTCAACAGTCTTCACAACTGAATGTTGAGGATATGTCTACACTGCATCGGGGAACAAGCCTCCCAGCCCCGGTTCACAGTCTTGCACTGGCGGGATTCATTCTAATACTCTAAAAAGAGCTGTGTGGACATTGCAGCTTGGGCTGGAGCTCCGGCTCACCATCTACACAGCCACTTTTAGAGCGCTATAGTGAGCCCTGCGAGCACAACTCTGTGGACCCATGCTGGGAGGCTTTCTCCCAGAAGCAGTGTGGACATAACCTTCCTCCTAAAGAAGGCGCATACAATGACACAATAACACACATACACAATTGCATTTTAAATACAAACTACCCCAAAGGTACTAAAACTAATTCAATCCGGTTACATTTAATTCAGTAAAGTTTATCTTAATTCCATACGGTTTGTTCAGGACATTACAGGATATTATCAGTGTGTTACACCATATAATTTATTATTTTCTAGCTAGTCAAGGACTTTACATTTGTGAATGTGAAGAGTAGGATATCTGTGAGCCTGATGGCTATTCTTCATACTCATTCATGTCACAACTAACTAGATCGGTAATCAAGCAGTTCTTAGTTTGCAAAAGCTGAACCACATGTTAATTCATTTGGGAGTGGTTTAGCTGGTGGGATGTGTTTTATGGTTAACACGGCATATTTCAAGCTGTCATTGACAGCTGCTAAAATATTCGCAAAAAGAAAAGGAGTACTTGTGGCACCTTAGAGACTAACAAATTTTTATGAGCATAAGCTTTTGTCCACTGAATGCATCCGATGAAGTGAGCTGTAGCTCACAAAAGCTTATGCTCAATAAATGTGTTAGTCTCCAAGGTGCCACAAGTACTCCTTTTCTTTTTGCGAATACAGACTAACACGGCTGCTACTCTGAAACCTGCTAAAATATTATCATCCGAAAATCAGCATCCTATTGAACTTCAGAACCATTGCTGCTGTTGATAGATTGCCATCTCTGGAAAACTTTTATTTCTAAATATCCATGTGCTGCCAATTTAACATGACTTGCAGCCACTGAAAGTCTCACTAATCTCTGGAGACAGAGACTATAGGAAACTTGAACTGGCACAAATAACAACCAACATATAACAAATCTGTGTATGAATGTGTCATTATGATGAGATAATGAAACTTAATATAAATCATTTGAGCCCTATCTATGTAATTGCAGATGCACTCTTGGGATCAGGGACATTGTGTGAAGTGAAACAGTGTACCATGTGGGTTGTAAGAAAACATCAGTAATGCCCATGCTTGTGAGTTATGAGCATTTCAAATCATAAATTACACTGATGACCCTGTGATTATAGACAGTACAATAGTAGCCAAAGGAAGAATTCACACCAAGAACTGGTTTTGACATTTTCTTTGAATAGCTCTGACAAAATAATTTAGTGCTAAAGTGAAAGAAAACATATTGTTTGACCACAGGGGATGGCTTAGTAATCTAACCCTCTGGTTTGAAACACCCAGAATAAAGTACGAAGCTGTCTCTTTGATTTGACTTCCATATGTTTTCCTTATATCCTGGCTAATTTTATGCTTTTTTCTACTTGCACCCATTACACTTCTTGGGACAGATTCTTGGGTGGTGTAAACTGGCAAAATTCCATTGACTTTAATGGAACGATGTAGCTTTACATCAGCTGAGGTTGTGGCCTTTGTCCTAACTGGTGCGCTTTGTGAATAGTTCTTTTCTTTCCTCTGTATTGTTGTTCTTTTGGTGCAAAAGCAAGATCCTCAAGAATGATTAAAGGATTAGAAAACATGTCTTCTAGTGACAGACTCAAGGAGCTCCATCTATTTATGTTAACAAAGAGAAAGTTAAGAGGTGGCTTGGTTACAGCCTATAAGTACCTACACGGGGAAGAAATATTTAATAATGTGCTCTTCAATCTTGCAGAAAATGGTATAACACAATCCAAAGGCTGGAAATTGAAGTAAGACAAATTCAAACTAGAAATAAGGTGTAAATTTTTAACAATGAGAGTAATAACTGTTGGATAGGGCTGTCGATTAATCACAGTTAACTCATGCAATTAACTCAAAAAATTAATTGTGATTTAAAAAATTAATTGTGATTAATCACAGTTTTAATTGCACTGTTAAACAATAGAATACCAATTGAAATTTATTAAATATTTTGGATTTTTTTACATTGTCATATATATTGTATTCTGTGTTGTAATTGAAATCAAAGGGTATATTATTTTTATTACAAACCGTTGCACTGTAAAAATGATAAAAGAAATAGTTTTTTTCAGTTCACCTCATATCAGTACTGTAGTGCAATCTCTTTGTTGTGAAAGCACAACTTACAAATGTAGATTATTTTTGTTACATAACTGCACTCAAAAACAAAACAATGTAAAACTTCAGAATCTACACGTCCACTCAGTCCTACTTCTTGTTCAGCAAATTGCTAAGACAAACAAGTTTGTTTACATTTACAGGAGATAATGCTGCCCACTTCTTATTTACAATGTCACCAGAAAGTGAAAACAGGCATTTGCCTGGCACTTTTGTAGCTGGCATTGCAAGGTATTTACATGCCAGATATACTAAACATTCGTATGCCCCTTCGTATGAGGTGAATTGAAAAATACTTTTGTTTTTTACAGTGCAAATACTTGTAATCAAAAATAAATATAAAGTGAGCATTGTACACTTCATAGTCTGTGTTGTAATTGAAATCAATATATTTGAAAATGTAGAAAATATCCAAAATATTTACATAAATTGTATTCTATTATTAACATTGCAATTAATCATGCAATTAATCGTGATTAATTTTTTAATCACTTGACAGCCTTACCATTGGAACAGTTTATCAAGAATGGTGGTGGATTCTCTATTACTGACCATTTTTAATACAAATTGGATGTTTTTCTAAAAGATATGCCTTAGGAACTGTTTCAGGGAAGTTCTACACCACGCTCCCTGTGGGTGGAGCCAAACCAGCCACAGTCCCCTCCCGCATCGGAAGCATAGGGGCAGGACAGGAAGCTTAAATGGAAGGCCCTACAGCTCAGTTGGGGGAGAGCGGAGGCAAGGAGTAAACGTCTCTCACCCACTGCCGAGCTTTGCACCTGACACAGCTCTACAGCACCAAGGACCCCAAGGAGCTGCCGGGACTGTTGACTGACAAGTACCTGGAGGAGTTGCTGGGAGTGCTGCTGGCCGTGTATTCTGGGGAGACCAAGGAACCCCAGGAGACAGAGGTACACTTAGAAGGGTAGCAGGAAGTAGCCCAGGGAAACCAGACATTAGTTTGGTTGTGTGGCCAGAGAGTGAGTCAGTGAATTTCACTGGGATCCCCACTGACATAGTGGCAGAACCCTCCCGCACTGTTAGGGCCCTGGGCTGGGACCCAGTGGAGTAGGGTTTGCCTGGGTCCCCCTATCCCCTCCAACCAACCCCACCACTGAGGTGGCTGCCTACACACCATAGTCCAAGAGACCTGTGTTTGCATATTGTCTGCTGGAGGCCAGGTGAAAGATTATTGATTCCGCTGCCCCACCCAGGAGGTCAGAGCCCCTTTACAGACTGCTTGCAGGCTGTCTGCCTGAGCCAGGAGGCCAGGCAAAAGACTGCTTCTTGCTCTGTCCCATCCCCAAGGCCAGAGCAATGAACGGCTGAGTGCTTATCAAAGACTGCTAATTCCCCGGTTAATCAATGTGCTTAGAGGCACCACATAGAGAGGTGGCATAGCCTTTCTCTGAGGCTGATGGTGAGGGAGGCAAAGGACCAGCTACCCCATACATAAATAGAGAACATTAAAGTAGATAGTCCAGCACTTTTGTTTCCCTTAAACTCACTTTAAAAGGAATCAAGTATCAAGCTGTGTTAGTCTGGGTCTGTAAAAATGACAAAGAGTCCTGTGGCACCTTATAGACTAACAGACATGTTGGAGCATAAGCTTTCGTGGGTGAATACCCACTTTGTCGGATGCATGTAATGGGAATGTCCAGAGGCAGGTATAAATATGCAAGCAAGAATCAGGCTAGGGGTAACGAAGTTAGTTCAATCAGGGAGGATGAGGCCCTCTTCCTATCAGCTGAGGTGTGAACACCAAGGGAGGAGAAACTGCTTTTGTAGTTGGCTAGCCATTCACAGTCTTTGTTTAATCCTGAGCTGATGGTGTCGAATTTGCAAATGAACTGAAGTTCAGCAGTTTCTCTTTGAAGTCGGATCCTGAAGTTTTTTTCCTGCAGGATGGCTACCTTTAAATCTGCTATTGTGTGTCCAGGGATGTTGAAGCGTTCTCCTACAGGTTTTTGTATATTGCCATTCCTAATATCCAATTTGTGTCCTAAGATGTAGGCATATATTATCACTGCTTTTATATATGGGGAAACTGAGGCACAGAATCCTTGAGTAACTCTCTCAAGGTCACTAAGGGAGTCTGTGGCTGAGTGAGGAATAGCATTCAGCTTTCTTATGCTTTAGGCACAGAACATGCTTCCTCCCTTGCTGAAAATTAAGAAAGCTTCTTCCAGGAAATAATTGCTTCTTTGGACTTTTCCTTTTCACTAGGTTCTCTTCCTTATCTGTTCTGGGCCTCAGTACGGGCAGTTCTTCCTCAGAGATGTTCCAATAAGCTTCTTTCACAGACTAGACTCCTTTCTAGTCTGGGCCCAATCCTTTCTCTTCGTATAGTCTTTGTTCCAGCCCAGGTGATAGCTAGGGGAAGGTTACTTGTTCCTCTGGGAGCTTGATAGTGTGGCGGGGGAGGGTAGTCCTGAGATGGGGCCCACAAAGATCAGGGAGATCCCTAAGGCAAGCTGCCAGAGTTTGCGGCAAAGGGAGACAGTAGGGGAAATCCTGCTGAGGAAGAGGCAGAATAAGAAAAACTCTGCAGGGGCCAGGAGAAGTGGCCAAGGAGTAGAGGACTTTAGTGAAGCCTGAGAAGGGCAAAAGAACTGCTCGTCTGGGCATTTGATTTGGACTTTTAGTTGGACATTTTGTTACCCTGGAAGTAGTCATGGCTTGGCCAGAGGGCTGAGCCATGCATGGAAGACATGGTGAGAGGCAGATGGCCAGAGGGAGGTGCTGGAGATAAGGACCCCTTGCAGCACTGCACCCTGACACAAGGAGTTGCTACAGGTGGTCAGCACACTACCTTACCTGCACTTTAAAAGAGAGCAGCCTATCTAGGAAGTACACTGACCTAATTAGAAAATAAGAGAGGTATAATGTCTTCTTTTTGTATTTATCACTGGATGGTTCTGGTTTTCTTTGCTTTGACTGGTATGAATTGTGAGACAAGAAAAATACTCTTAAAAATGAATATGGCTCTATGGTAGTAAATATGGAGATAAATTTTCAGACTGCCTAGTTAGTTTTATACCTTCCAAAATATTTCTAATGCTTTGAGTAAATAAAGTAGAAGATTGCACTGAGAGTATATGCTAGAAAGAACAAGAAATATTGACTAAATTTCTGGTTGATATGTCTAACTATTGAACCAAAATCATGTAAGTAGTCTTATAGAAGACAACAGAGCAGATCCTCAGCAAGTATAATTTAGTATAAAAAAAGTATGACCTGAAAGGAGCTATACTGATCTACACCAGCTGAGGACCTGTTACTTTGTGTTGACATTTTGGGCCATACCAGGAATCCCAGGAAGTCTACAGTCAGACTCAGTACAAAAGGGTAAGATTATACAATGCAATAATCTTTCTTCTCTTAACTTGGCCTGCATCTACTCTTCAAGGATATAATGATTCATGGTTTTGTGCTCAGTTGCTTACACTGAATGTGATTTGTACTCTGAAAGCTGGCACTAAATCCCATTGGGATTCTCTCTCTGCCATCTTACCACTCTTTAAAAATCATTAAAACTATTTGTATTAGAAAACAAATGTGAATCCTGAGAGGAGAGTCTAAAACTCTGAGATATGGGGATTCACAGACTACATAAATGCTGGAGGGATTTATCCAATAAACCTTTATTAACAAACAAGAGGTTTTCAAATGGAAGGTGAAAAATGAAGGTCAATATATATAAAGGCTACAGAATGTCAGCTAAGACCCACAGTTTATATGAAGCAAAATCTAATTATTACTATCTCGGATCAGATACTATTTCGTCTAGTAGAAAAATATGGTGTCTATTATAATTTTGTATGCACCTCTCAAGTCCTGGTCCAAAGCCAGAGTCAATGTTTTCTATTTACTTCCAGAGATTCGGATCAGTTCCATAGAAATGCTATTCTGTTTGTGCATAAAAATAGACAGCAGTTCCAAGGTCAAATAATACATCTGTCTAGTTATTGCAAAAATGCAGTTTAAATTATACAGATTTTCATCTTTTAAGGAAAAGACTCAGATTCTGTAGCCCCTATTATATACTCAGCTAAATTGAGTGCAAATTTTCAAGAGAATATATCCTTTTGCAAAGTATAATGATGATGAGAAGCTATTTAATATGTAGTTTGAAGGAAAGCTGAGCAAAATTCACCCTAGCTATTTTTAAATTGTCTAAACAAATCCAAAATGTACTTCATCATTCACAGTTTTTAAATGGGAACAATCTGCATTTGTGTCATTTATCTAGCAGAAAATCACTACTCTATTTCACCCTAAAAATCTAAAAAAAAAGATTAAATGTTGACTAATCCACAAAAAATAGAATAGACATTTTAAATTTGTAACCTTTCTATTTCACAAATCCAGTAAAGAAACAATTCATATTGGCTTTCCCAGTGTTGAAGAATTTCTTAGCCCTGGTCTAATGGAAGTATATGACCCATCAGAAATGGAAGAGGATACTGTCCAAACATATTGACAGTATTGCTAAACCAACTGATATCACAAGAAATGTTTATAAAGTAGAATAAAGAGCAGTCTTTTGCCAATCTTTATTCCCACCACACCAAGAACAGCTGTCTGATAATACCAGCATGGATAAACAGAGCAAATGGCTAGAGTACTTTTTGTGAGGCGTAATTTAGTAGAAATGATTGTTCCGAACATACTTTCTCTTTTCTTTCCTGGTTGATTTTAACTCTTTTTATGATCATGCTTGAGCTTTGGCTGTTAAATCATGAATTTTGTCATGAAAGTGGCTGAGAGGCATTGGCAGAATTATTTATTTGTATTATATTTAATTCAATGGAAGTGAATGTATTTAGGCTATCACATGTGACACGATGCTGAGATGCCTTTTCCTTGTCTCCAGAAATCTCCAGTGTGCTGGTCAATAGATCTGATCATGCTTGCTCTGTAGCTCTTCATTCTTTTATGAGGAGAATCAGAGGCCGATTAGGAGCTTGTGGGGCCGTGGGCCGGAGCAAGTGCGGGCCCCTCCCCACCCATTACACCTCCAGTCCCCTCCACTCCCCCGCCTCCCGGCGCTCCTGCCAGAGAGTGGGATCGGGGCTTCCCCTGCTCCCCGGCAGGAGTGCTGGGCGGGGGGGTCAGAACAGGGCAAGCCCCTGAGCCCGCTCCCCAGAAGGAGTGCAGGGAGGGCAGATGGAGCAGGGCAAGCCCCCATGCCCCGGCCCTGCTTCCCAGCAGGAGCACCAGTCAGGCAGAACGGATCAGGGTGCAGGGGCATCCATTTTTCCGGGGGCCCCCCAATTGGCCGGGGCCCCTGGGCACAGGCCCCATTGGCCCAGTGGCTAATCCACCACTGAGAAGAATAGCACACAAACTCAATGAGGTCAAATGGAAACAAAGAAAGTAAAATAGTGATAAAAAGCAGAAGTAATTAAGAGAGGGAGATGGATGAAAGAGGAAATGCAAACCAATAGAAATCATACATACCAATAAGAAGCAATTACATATTGGCAGAGAGATGATCTAGATGTCTTAGTAGGTTTATTCTTTTCCTAGTTTCTACTACTTACAGATCTCCTCCTATTATCCAGAAGAATCAACAAAATCCCTTACTTGATGGTTATAGAAATGTGGACCCAGTAAATGGGGATAAAGAATATAATAATTTTCCCAACCTCAATCTTATGCCAGGCATGCAATGCTAAAAATACAGGTTTCATTGAATTTCTCTCAAAGTAATTGGAATTTCAGCAAATGTTGGAAGTCAAGAAATGACAGAGTTTAGGAGAATGGATATTAATATTCTGGTGGAGTACGCTTGTTAAATTAGTCATTTTAATTTGAAATAAATTTCTTCTCTCCAAAGTATCATCTAGATTATTTTAGCAATTTCCATATTCCTTCTATTGAAATAACTACTGTACAGCCATCTCACCCGAGCCCCGAGACATGTTTCCATTCTTTTATTGAATTAGTCTTTTTTTCAAATGAAAGGTATGTGACAGTTCTACTAAGGCAGGATTCTTCTCCTTGGTTTGATTTCATTATCTTAATTGTCAGCTTCAACATGGAAAGTTGTAAGAGGATAAGGTGCTCTAACTGAATGCTCTGGGGGAGGGCAGAGCTCATTATGTAAGGAGGCTGACACACCTCTCTGGGCTAATTTGGCCGTTAGGTGCCAGATCCAGAGTCCCCTGGACTTCAGTGGTCTTTGGCTGAGGTCCCAATATATTTTTTTTAAACAGTTAGGTAGGAGCCCTGGCTTTCAAGATGCAGAGTGTGCTGTCTGAATGTGCTGGGCTGTGTTTATTGCCACACGCGCATCTCCAACTATGCATGTGATCGCCATGTATATCTGAAGACCTGCACTCAGTCTCTGCTTAAATCTGTTTCTCAAGCAGCATTTTCACAAATTTTAGCATCCATGCCTGTTTTCTTTTACAGCTATTTGATTTGTTATTGGAAACAATCAGGAACATAATGACAATACTTTGTTAACAATTCTAAACGTATATGTTGTAATAGTTGCACCCTAGGAAACAATGGACCAAAAAACCCCACCCACCATAGCTAACATCAGGAACACTAGGTAGAAGTTGTCTGCCTCTATTCTGGCTCCTAAACCGGCTGGAGAGACTACTCCAGCTCCTCTATGACAGGAGCTACAGAGCTGCATTCTAGGCAGGACCTGCTAGTTAGGAGGTATTGTCCACATGTTTCTACACATGCAGTAAGCTCCCACACCCAACAGTGACCCTGTTGTGTAGATTACTTCTGCCGCAGAGGTGTTGCACAGGACTACTTACAGAACAATGACTCATGGTAACATTACGTTTGCAATGCATGTGTGTGCCTAAGCAAAGGAGTGATTACAATGCTTGTCCTCTCTGGCCAGTTTGCTTTATCGGCAGATGCAGAGTTTCTTTCTGTGCCTGCCCAAAATAAAAGGGTTTGGGGGTGTGGGGCGGGGAGATACAAAACTTCTCTCCTTACTACCCAAATCCTTCAACAGCTACAGCCAGTTACCACTCACCAAGGTAATGAATTCTTCTTTGGTACCTTATAGGCAGTTAGGGGATATTCCCAATTTAATGCAAATTATGAATCCACAATCCACCTCTGCTTTTAATATTTTGGCCAGCAGTAAAAACATGATTTGCAAAATCTTTGCTTTTCTATTAACATGCATACTGTAGAGGTTATTCTCCCCTGAGAGAAATAGTCAGAACATAAAAATGATACATCATTAAATATGAAGGAATGCTTATAATATTTCAAAAGCACCATTAATCTAACATACTGCAGACCCCATGCTGTAATCAAAGTCAAGATAACACTATTTAACTTTAAGGAGGAAAATAGAAGGGCCAATTATTCTGCTTCAACTGATTGAGGATTACGGGAGTTGATGAAACGGCATTAAGTAGCCTGAGATAATGGCTGATAGTACCTAACCCTGATGGAAGAAAAAATGTCATAGTATTGTCTTCACTGATCAGTGAACAATTTGGATAACTTTGTGAACCTTTCACTTGATGTTTTGCCCATTCCTAGAACCAGATCCAGAATAAACCTTCCTGAAGTTTCTGGAAGTTCAGTTACTTCCTCACCTCTTTCCCATTATTTTTCATTTACATCCATGTCTATCACCATGGAGAGGCTGTGGGAGGAGATTTTTCAGGCCCCTACAAGTTGCAGAGCCACGCTCCAAAGTGGCTTTCTATTATAGAGAATAAAAGGAGGGCTGTAGTTGGTTAGAGGCCCTGCAAGGCTATGATTGACAGAACTGTGAAGATTCACTGGCCACACATTTCACTAAATAGTTAGGTGCCCAATGCCCTGCCTTGGATTAACAGAACCTACATGGAGAAAACATTTATCAGATTAGACGGCTCTTTAATCTAGCAGATTTAGGCAGAACAAGATCCAATGTTTGGAGCTAAAGCCAGACAGATTCAGACTAGAAATAAGATATAGATTTTTAGCATTAATTAACCATTGGAATAACTTTCCTAGGGATGTGGTGCATTCTCCAAAAAAATGAAGTTTTTAAATCTAGAGTGTGTTTCTAAATGTATGCTCTAGTTGAACCGGAAGGTCTGGTTTGATGCAGGAGTTACTGGGTAAAATTCTATGGGCTGTTATGTAGTAGGTCATAATGATCCCATCTGCTCTTAATATGTTCGACCCAAGTTTGGGAGGTTGTTCCATCTGCCTTTGTCCTCTGTACAAAGCCAACTGACCCAGGCTTCAACCATAGTCTTTCACCTTGCCATATTTTTATTCTGCACTTTTTCAACCAGATTGTGCACCTGTTTGATTTTATTTTCCTTTGAGGATACTTAGTTCTTTTTCTAAACCAGTTAGAATTTTTATGTTGAGGACAAAATGTGAATAAACAGGCATTCATTCAAAACACTGCTGGAAGGATCATTTTCCTGGCTGATTGCTTCAACCATGTCATCTGCTTTCCACCTCTGTCTACTGGCTCCCCATTTTCTGTTTCAGCAAGCACAAACTACCTGTTTTCACTTTTATCAAGACATCAACCCCCACTTTCACTCTACTAAGGATATAATCTCCATATAAAAAAATTTCCAACAGGCACCTCTGTGCTTTCTTCCATGCTGCCCTTTCTTCATTGGACAAGCTTCTGGTAAACGTCCAAAAAGCCACCTCATTGTCATAGATTCATAGATACTAAGGTCAGAAAGGACCATTATGATCATCTAGTCCGACCTCCTGCACAACGCAGGCCACAGAATCTCACCCACCCACTCCTGTGAAAAACCTCACACCTATATCTGTGCTATTGAAGTCCTCAAATCGTGGTTTAAAGACTTCAAGGAGCAGAGAATCCTCCAGCAAGTGACCTTCAAACCCCTCCTTAAAAAAACCTCTTCTCTGTCGCGTTACCTACAAAAACTTGACAAAGGTCAAGCAGCTGGTTTGTTGTGACCACAGTTTTTCACACTGACCATTATCTTCTCATTGCTTCTTGTTGCTCTCCCCATCTGTTTGTTTTACCCACCGGCTTCCTATTTGTTATATATGTGTACAGTGCCCAACACAATAGGGCCCTGGCCTTTAGGTACTGCCATAATACAAATAATTATTACTAATTATAATAATTCATTTTAACTTTCTGGAGGTTGTTAACCCCTTCATAGAACCCCCTCTGATTTCATCTATTATTCACGAGGCTGTTTATTTCCTCTCTGCCTAGTTCACACTGAAAAACAGGAACTGGCGTGAAGTACAACCTATGGTATCACTATCACATATCAGCTTTACATCTTTGCAATCGAATATACTGAACGTGACAGTCTGTTAGTGGTACGAAAATTGATATATAGTGATAGTCTGCACTGGATACCCAGTTTCAAGCTTGTGAGTGAGAGTCAGCCCAACAGGACAAGAACCACTGAAGTATTATTAATAGTAATAATACTATTAATTAGGGCCAGATCCTCAGCTAATGTAAAATGAGGCAAATCTATTGAAGTAAATAGAGCTATGCTGCTTTACACCATTTGATGGTCTGGACCCTAGTGAATAAGAAGATGGGTATTATGAGCAGAAATAGGCATACGGGACAGACTAGCAAGGAAGGATGGTCTAGTGGATGAGGCACTCAGCTAGGATATAGGAGACCTGTTTCAGTTTCTGGCTCAGCACAGACTTCTTGTGTGAACTTAAGCAAACCTAAACTACACCGTACCTTAAGTCCTCATTTGTAGAACATGGATATTTCCCTACCGCATAACACTTTAAGCTCCTGGGGTGAAATCAATGGGAACCAGGATTTTACCCATACTTTTCAATAGGATTATCCCTCTATTTAAAGTTATGCAAATGCTTACTTGCTTTGCTGAATTGGGGCCACTCTACCCAGCACCTAAGTCAACTCTAGCCTCTCAAATACTGGATATTTTAAAATGCCTCTCTTGGGTAAAGTTTCAGCAGAGTGAAAGGATGAGTGCACTGTTCACTGAACAGGAGGAGAATATAGGTCACTGTTTTTGAGGATTGAGCTGATATTTTAAAAGCTGCATCTTTTGACATATATGGGTCATGATGGTTGAGAAATTGGTTTAGGAACATAGGCAGTCTGTCTGGTCTATTAACAGGTTGACCTCAAATCAACTCACAAAGGAAATGAATTCCTCGTTCCCACAGGAAAACCACTGAGTCAAATGTTGTGAATTGATTTTTAAAACGGATAGATACTTGTATGAACATGAACATCCATAGTTATGCAAGCTATGATAATAAGGGTAATCAAATCTTTATGGTGCAGGACGCAAATTGATTACCAAATTTGTCAATGGGAATCAAGAATGCTAGCTGCATTGTGGAGATTTTTTAGCCTTCCTCTGCTTCCTATTTTTGAGAGGATATCACATACCAATAATTTTAATCCACTATGACAGTTTCTATGTTACTATGCATAAAATCAGGAAGAATTTTTCCTATTAGACACCACTTCTTGTTGCTATAGGCACTCTGACTTAGGTCTTTCTTCAGAGTCACTATTTAAATTTCTATTCTGCATGAGCCCACAGTAAATCTGAGATTTTTGGATTACAAAATTCATTATTAAAGCTGAATATTATTTGTAAGAAATTAAATTGGACCAAATCCAAGAATAAAGCATAAAAATATTTATGTTTTTCAAGCACTTCTACAGGAAATGATTGCCTTTATATGAAGTGACTGTTCAGAATTTTTTCTTCATATTACATTTTCATTTGTCGCACAGAGGAAATGAATAGTATTGAGCGCTTTAATAAGATTTTATTTGCTTTCTGCCTTCACCTTTGAGCAAGTGAAATTAGCATTTGGAACTCTCTCTGTTCTCTATCTGGTTACTTTTTCCTTGAGCATTTGCTTAATATGGACATTTGGGTATACTTTTATTTTAATCATGTATTACAAAAGAATCCAGAGCAATTGGAGGCTGCTTGATGTCTGTTATAAATCTAAATACATAATATCTTTCTTCTCCTTCCCACGTCTTCTATCTCTATTTGCCACTTCTGTGTGTATTAGATTTGTTGTTACTCATTGGAGGTATGGACAAACTCCTGAAATTGCTGCTGAAATATTCTAGTGTGTACACAACACCCATTCTAAACAGTATTATATCCTCCAGAATACATACCCCAAAGGCCAACAGCTTTAGTGCCTAAAAGGAATGCCTTGACATTTGCAGTCATGTCATATATTCTGCAATAAACATAACCCCACAGCCTTACTATTAGGCATTCCACAGTGCAGAAATTTTATTCTGGCAGGAAGAAGCTATTACTGTTTAATTGCTCCCCGAACCTCTAAAAGATTGATGTTTACTTTGCTTCCTGCATGGGAACAAGTGCTTCACTCACAAGTATGCCTAATGGGCAATTGCTCTCTGAGAATCAGTCATTGTTTTGTACCTCTTACTGAGGTGTCCGGTACCTTCTCAACACTTTCAATGTTGTGACTGTACACAGATGAGCATTTTGTCTACTCTCTTTATTAGCATGCCTACCCCTGAATACTGAAAAGCAGCAGAGGATGGGCTTTGTGACCACAATCTCAGGAGCCATATCAAAGCCAGGAAGGGCTCTACCTCCAATGTGCTGGAGAAAAACTAACTCCTCCCTTGGAGAATTAGACAGCTGGGGTGAAATCTTAGCTCTATGTGTGTCAATGGAAAAACTCCAGTGGGTTCAATGGTGCCAGAATGTCACCCCGATGCAATATATTTTAAAAATGTAACCTGAAAAGTTTGGAGAGATGTGGAAGAGAAAAAAATTGGAGATCTATAATTGGAGATCCCTCACTCTCACAAACCTTGGGAGACAGGCCAGTCCTCGCTTACAGACAGCCCTCCAACCTGAAGGAAATATTCACCAGCAACCACACACCACACAACAAAAACACTAACATAGGAACCTATCCTTGCAACAGACCCCGTTGCCAACTCTGTCCACATATCTATTCAAGGGACACCATCATAGGACCTAAGCACATCAGCCACACCATCAGGGGCTCGTTCACCTGCACATCTACCAAAGTGATATATGCCATCACGTGCCAGCAGTGCCCCTCTGCCATGTACATTGGCCAAACCGGACAGTCTCTACGTAAAAGAATAAATGGACACAAATCAGACATCAAGAATTATAACATTCAAAAACCAGTCGGAGAACACTTCAACCGCCCTGGACACTCAGTTACAGACCTAAAAGTGGCAATTCTTCAACAACAACAAAAACTTAAAAAACAGACTCTAATGAGAAACTGAAGAACTGGAATTAATTTGCAAACTGGACACCATCAGATTAGGCCTGAATAAAGACTGGGAGTGGATGGGTCTTTACACAAACTAAAAACTATTTCCCCATGCTAATTTTTCCCCCTACTGTTACTCACACCTTCTTGTCAACTGTTTGAAATGGGCCATCCTGATTATCACTATAAAAATGATTTTTCCTTTTGCTGATAATAGCCCACTGTAATTGATTTGTCTCGTTAGAGTTGGTAGGGCAACCCCCATCTTTTCATGTTCTCTGTGTGTGTGTGTGTGTGTGTGTGTATATATATACATATAACTACTGTATTTTCCACTCCATGCATCTGATGAAGTGGGTTTTAGCCCACGAAAGCTTATACCAAAATAAATTTGTTAGTCTCTAAGGTGCAACAAGGATGCCTCGTTGTTTTTGCTGATACAGACTAACACGGCTACCACTCTGAAACATATAGATATAGTGCAGCTTCCATGCCAGGCACTCTGATAACATATCCCCAGCAGCATTGATACACAAGTATATAAGTATAATTGCTGCTAATGTCCTTAACAGAACTGTGGCTGAATAGAAAATGTATTAGGAAGATTTTTAGATCTATGAAGAAAGTTTAAAGCAACTAGTTTGCAGCAATTTTTCAGAGGAGCCAATGATTCCCATTTCAAGTTCATGGAACAGCATGTGGGGAAAACTATAACCCTTTACCTTGATTAGAGAGGTTTCCAATGAGGTTTCCTAGAAAGTATATCAGAAGACCAGGGAAAATCCTTATTCTTTACACATACAGAGCTATCACTGTGCCTGGCATGGAAGCTGCTCTGTAGTTAGTGTTATGAGTGTGGAGCAGAGAACACTTCAAACTTATAAGAAAAATGTCCCTTTCACATCCCTGAACTTATCTTCTCACTGTAGTTGGCCTTCTTCTGGGATATACATCAACGATCTGTAAGTTCCCAAGTAACCACTGTTTAGATGTTATCCTCTGTTCACAAGTCCATCCTCAAGATTTCATCTATTGTAGTGTTTGCTTCTTTATTTGATTTAAAGATATAAATACAGATGGGTAGGATTCCAATGCCCAAACACTGTGCAAGGAGGGGAGGGGGAAGAATGAGGATGCAGAAACAGATGAAGATACTACCTCTGAAGGGATGGACATTGAGAAATCCTTTTCCTCAAACAATAATAGCTTAGAAGATGAGAGTCAACAAGACTTCAGTTTATCATGGCCATTTGTAGGTGAATAGGATGCCAGTTTCAACTCTTCAAAGGGAATCTCCCCTTGGATACTGTTACGGGGTGGTCCCCTGAGAGTTCTTTCAGGTGTGCGTTGTTCCCCGGGCTTCCCAGTCTCCCTGGGAAATTCCACCAACCTGCAATCCATATACAGATAGTCTCTCTTTGTGTCCTGGCAGCCTGTATTGGTAACATACCACCCATCTGTGTTCAGAAAAGGAGGACCCGGAGAGTCTTGCTGCCTTTTCTTGGTCCTTTTTTCCTCCCTGGACATCTACAGACTTCTTCTGCATCTCTAGTCCCCACAAGGACAGACTGTCTTTCTAGGTAGGTCGGCCTCCAGGAACTCTTTGATGAGCTTCACTGTATTGTCAAAGTCAAGGGTTGGTGCCAGAGCACCCATACACTTGCCACCTCAGGAAGACTTTCCAAGAACTCTTCTAGGATCATCCATCACTTCCTCCAGCTCCTGGCTCTCCATCCTCAACCAACAGGTAGTCCAGTCTGACAGTCTCTGAAAAAACTCTGGGCCTTATTCCATCTGTCCATTTTGCTGCCCTAAATGTCTGACATTCTTTCTCTGATGACAGACCCATTCTATCTGTGATGGCTGCCTTGACTATATCATAGTCCCTGGCATGTTTTTTGCTTAGAGACATACAGGTTGTTTAGGCTTCACCTGTTCAATAGGAAGCCACTCATAAAGCCCACAATGCCTTATCCCAGCCAGAACCTATAATTACCCTCTCAACAGATCCGAGAAAGGCCTCATGGCCATCTGTCGGAGCCATTTTGCACAGTCTGATTCTCTGAGTTCTGTTGCCACCCCAAGCTACAGGATTCTTCAGACTCTTTGGCATCTGATGCTGTGCTACCATCTGCTCCTTAATAAATTCCTGGAGAGACTTCTGTTGCGCGGCCTGCCACACCATGCTGGGCTGTTGTTCTATTGCTGGGACTGTTGAACCGTTGTGGCTCCTTTGGCTGTTTTACCATTGATTTCAGAATTTCTTCCATTCCTCCCAGGTCATCCTTACTAACATTGGTTCCTTCTTTGGCTTCTCACATAGATGAGGGACACTACTCCCACACAAGCCCCCAGTAAATGTCACAGGTTGTTCCCCTAAGAGTCCTTTCAGGTCTTAAGTACAACCATACCACTTCAGGTCTCACCACCACCCTTGTATTTTGTTGTTCCAGCAAGCCTCTGCTGTAGTGCTATTTACAAGCCCCAGCCAGCTCCCCCACTTGTTTCTGCAAAAGGAAACAGAGAGAGAGGCAGCAATCCCCAGACTCTGCCTATCTTCAAGATCAAAGCTCCTCCTCTTCCAGGGCATCCTTCCTCTCAATTTATACGCTCCTTCTAGCTGATATGGTTGCATCCCTGTCTAATTAGCCCCTCAGCTGTAGGTCTACTCAGTTGTTTGACCTTGCAATTAGGTCTCAACTAGCCTATATTAGTGGGGATTAGCTCCTGACTCAGCACACACTGTCACAAATACCTTCCAGAGAAGGCGAATATTCTGAATGAGAAAAAGAGGAAAAAATATGCACGAGAGAAGGGGGCAGACATGCTGATAGATATGAGAACTAGATGAGTAATCTCTATATCCAGAGGATAGAGTGCTGAGGCCTGTTATTACAGACCTAAAAGCCCACTTTAGTGGCATAAACTTTTTGAAAATTTACCCCTTCATGTTTTAGTGTCTGTACTTGAGGAATACTGGACTAAAACCAGGGAGAATGTCATTTATCTTCACATCCCCAAGAGTCTTTTTAATTACCAAGACAAACAGCCTTACAAATAGCCTTTTCTCTTAGCTGACATCACTCTATTACATTGAATCTACAATCAGAATTGTTATCTTCTGTGTGCTGCATCTTTCTCGCAAATCATCTTCCTTATCTTTGATAGAGATGTGAAAGGCTGAATGATAAATACTTTGGGAATGTCTCTATGCTATATTCAAAGCCCATGCAAGAGTGTGAACGGAAATTGCTAAGTTACTTCCATTGAAGTAGCTGCTCTGGGGGCGGGGAGTGGGGGGCACTCATTACTGTCATGAGACTGTAAATAAACCTCTGCAACTGGGAAACGTTCATGACACACTGAACACTTCTGATTTCTGTTTCAGCTTAGGGCAAAGCAAAGTACATATTACTTACAGTTTGCCATCATCAGTTTACACAAAAATGTCATGTCTAATGCATTTCAGCATAGGCAGGCCAATAAAGCATTGTATTTGAGATTATTGGTACAGCTTCTTCATGTCAAATAAGGTAAGACCTGAGTCACCAGTAGAACTGGATGTTAATGTATTGTTGACTGAACTCTATTTTATGTGTACTGAGCAGCGTACAAGTAAGTAAATGTTCTTAGAATAAACTAGGAGTTACATTCTTGGAATTTACTGATACATCAAGGATAATATCCTCTTTCTCTTTGGTATCAGTGAGTCTCAGCCTTTCTATATTGCTTTTCTCTTTTTCACCTTTATTTTTTATTATTTCTTTATGTGATGATGTGTCATTCTTTAGCAAAGATGACTTCCAGCACCAATATAGCTGGAAAAAATTACCCTATCCTTAGAGCTGCAGACTAAAAACCAATCCTGCAACTGTTACACATGCAAGTAGCATGGATAAATAGATTTCAATGTAATTATTCATATGAGTAGGGATTATCCGTCTGAATAAGTGTTTGTAGATTTGGCCCCTAAACTGGGATCAAAGGCTTCGGTTCTTTTAATTTACCTTCTACGGAATGTTATTTTAGAGTTCATGATGGTTCTCTCTGACCCTCACAGAGAGTTCTTGCACCATCCACCTGCACTTGGACTTGCCACAGACTGTAAGATTTGTCTCCTAATGACTAATACTGCAGTATTTAATTCTACATTTTTAAATCTACATATATACCTGGAGACACATACTTTAATTGGTCCCTGTGGTATAACACATTGTGACTGCTTCACCATAAATTGCTTGTTATATTAAACATGTTCAGGTCTTCTTAGCCCTATATTTGAGGAACTACTCAGAAGATGAATGTGTGTGTTTAGTCTAATGCTCTTTGCTTGGTTTAGAGTTATTAACAAATAAGATTTGCTTAAAGTTTTGACATGCCTATTTTTTGTCAATCTAAACCCACTGAATACAATTTGAAACACAGGTCCACTGCCTCAATGTTCAATCACACACAGGTGTGTGTCTTTTTTTAAATATAGTACCAATTGCTAACATGGGCTCCTCCCCATAATAAAACAACTCTGCACACGAAGACAAAACACAGCTTTCAACTTACTCTATTTCTTTCCTTAACAATCAACCACAGATGTTTATATTGTAGCCTTAGTAAGATGTGTAAGAATTGTTGCCTTGTGAGATTTTCCCTTTGGATTTTAATGGACACAGAAAAACTGAAAAAAGAATCAATTGCTCTTGTTAAAGTCTTCTTACAGTTTGCTTCAAAATGCTTTTTCCTAGAGATTTTTTTAAAGACATCATTAGATATACACGAATTTTTCAGTAAGATCATAGAATCATAGAAGATTAGGGTTGGAAGAGACCTCAGGAGGTCATCTAGTCCAACCCCCAGCTCAAAGGAAGACCAACCCCAACTCAATCATCCCAGCAAGGACTTTGTCAAGCCGGGCCTTAAAAACCTCTAAGGATGGAGATTCCACCACCTCCTGAGGTAACCCATTCCAGTGCTTCAGCATCCTCATAGTGCAGTCGTTCCCTTGTTCCGCCGCTTGTGCAGGGAAAGCCCCTGCTAGGCCGTGCCAGTTTGTTTACATGCCGCGCCGGCAGGTTCGGCCAGTCGCAGCTCCCAGTGGCCGCAGTTCGCTGCTCCAGGCCAATGGGAGCTGCTGGAAGCAGTGCGGGCCGAGGGATGTACTGGGCCCCGCTTCCAGCAGCTCCCATTGGCCTGGAGCAGCGAACCACGGCCACAAACCAGCCCGCCCCGCCAGGGGATTTCCCTGCACAAGTGGCAGAACAAGTTTAGGAACCACAGTCCTAGTGAAATAGTTTTTCCTAATATCCAACCTAAACCTCCCCCACTGCAACTTGAGACCATTGCTCCTTGTTCTGTCATCAGCCACCACTGAGAAAAGCCTACCTCCATTATCTTTGGAACCCCCCCTTCAGGTAGTTGAAGGCTGCGATCAAATCCCCCCTCACTCTTCTCTTCTGAAGACCATATAAGCCCAGTTTCTTCAGCCTCTCCTCATAAGTCATGTACCCCAGACCCCTAATCATTTTTGTTGCCGTCTGCTGGACTCTCTCCAGTTTGTCCACATCCCTTCTGTAGTGGCAAAAAGAAAAGGAGTACTTGTGGCACTTTAGAGACTAACAAATTTATTTGAGCATAAGCTTTTGTGAGCTACAGCTCACTTCACCGGATGCACGCTGTGGAAAATACAGTGGGGAGACTCTACACACACAGAGAACATGCAACAATGGGCGCCACCATCACTCTCATTACAACGCGCATGGCAACACATCCCATCATCCAGATCATTAATGATTTTGGTAACTCCATTCTGCTTATATAAATTCCCTAAATAATTTCAATTAGATATGATATTATTCACTTCCTGTTCTAAATTCTATTGGTGGACACAGTTAAACAGTTGCTGTGTTTAGCTCCAGAGATAACATGCAAAAAGATTCCTTTTTTGGTGCATAGGCCCAAATATGCATTGCTCCATTCAAAAGCGCTAAGGGAGCGCTGCTGACCAGTTGTACCATAGTTGTTGTGCTTTCTATTAGTCTCAGTCCAGGTGCATCCACTTCATGTAAATCACCTTCACAATTTCCACAAACTAGTTCACTACTGCTAATGTCAGATGTGATACCAAAGTCCGAATGACCCTTCAGGGCATAGTAGAAACACTATGTTCTCCCCATACAGTGGAAATTTGCCTTGATGTTGCATAGATTTACCTTTTTTTTTTTCGTCAGAGGGCATCAGTCTTTCTGAAAACACCTTTCATGAGTTTTAAATTTGCTGTCCCCAAATGCATATGCTGCACTATTAAGAGAAAATCTGATATAGGGAAGTTTATTTCCATTTCTTTCTCTGCCAATAAAAGTCAAAGAAAGTTGATATAACTTGTGCATCTAAATCCCTTATGTGATTTTAAAAACCTCTCTCTGATTAATACAAAAAAGTCCCTTCTTAATTAAAGTCTTGCCTATAATTTAGCAAAGTGTCAAAAAGAATCTGTTTTTGAATGTGCCAGTAAATTAGAATATAACACAGCAGAACCTCAAATAGAGAATGATTTAAATATTTTAACCAGCTGTGTTATTAATGATAACTCTGTCCTACCATGTAAAGAACCATTATTATAATACAATACCAAGGCACATAACATTTGCATGTTAGGATTACCCAAAGATGCGGAATTAGACTCTTCTGATAAATGAATTCTGTAAATATTAGAACATATCAAAGTTATTTCTCCTTTCCTAATGCTTAAATACTTGAGAATCACTTTAAGAATAAGACACCCACTGCCATACCTATCACTTCTATTTTCTGTGTATCTTTTTTTGTGTTCATTACTGATAGTTAGATTTATGCAGGAAGTGTTGATGTGCAATTGTCTTCAGAATATAAGGGGGAGATCATATATGTGCAGCTCTTGCCTAGGCTACAGAGTAATGCAAGAAAAGCTGGCTGAAATCTTTGTTTGGGTTTATTTCATTGGGTATCACTTTTTTAGGCCAAATTTGATATATTGTTGAAGAACTATGTACGTGTGTGTGTGTGTGTGTGTACGCACGCACATATACACACACACTTTTTTTAAAGTATGAAGATGACCTTCTAACATGGTCCAAAGAAAAGTAAAACGATCCGGATTTTGTTAACCTGGATAGCTGAGATGCCATTATATCTAATTCCACATTACCTGAATATGAACAGTTTAGTTTCTGGAAGGATACTAGCTGGGGTAGTTACTATTTCCCCTTGGGTGTTTTTTCTTAAACCAATATTAATTTGATTATTGCTCATACTAATGAAATATTATATGCCTATGTAGGCAGGTACGAGTTTTTTGGACTTAACTTTTTGGTTCTAGTCTTGTCCTGAGAAGATTAAAGGATTTCAGTGGAACAAATTATAGTCAGTGTCAGCTGATTATTGTATCTTCTTCTTTTCTATGGCTTCTCTTTCATCAATTAATTAGTTATTAATTGTTTAATGTTTTACAAAAACAAATAGTATAGTGAATGAGTTATATAGAATAAGCCAGTGATGCAAACTGGAGTCAATGAAATCACAAGGATGAATCTGGCCTAATATTGCTAATCAAGACATATGGAAGTGCGGCTTGCCAATATGTGTAAGATGGAACAATCCATGCTGTCTCCTGTGGATAAATTCTGGCCCATTGAACCGACCTACCAACAAACACTTTTATTCAGATTCATGGCAAGCTGTTTTATAAAGATACTATGTAAATATAAAAGCTGTTTGGGAAACAAATGTATAACTTGTATGAACACAAAATGTACTTTAGAGGAAATACTCTGCTTCAAATATTTACTTGAGATTTAAAAGGTAGCTCTATATTTAAATTGAAAACCTAATTACACTAGCACTTGACTCATTATCAAATGTGGGGTTTCGAGTACTCATCCTAAATACTGTAACCTCTTGAGTGCCGTGATCGATTGCACACTGAGAGAACATACCAGTTTAGGGGTTGATACAAAGCCTTCTGAAGTTAATGGTAATCTTTTCTTTGACCTAAATGGACTTTACATCTGGCCCTTAATGCTGTGCAGTAATCTTCCAAGCACATACACAGCATAATCCTTCCCTTGAATTTTTTTTAATCCATTTACTGCATCATTCTTCATGTCTCTGTGTTTTGAAGATGGATATTAAATATTAACGACGGATTATCCCCAGAAGGTTGAGTTCAGGTTTGTTTTGATTGAGAGCCCCAAAGTCTTTTGTTCTTTAATTCAAACTGTCCCAAGTTCTTGGGTGGTGAAGCTGAGCTGGAAATCTCAGGAGAACAGGCTTTCTGGTGAGATTTCTAGTATTTCTTATTGTAAGTACCATAAAAACAACCCGTGTAATTTATTCTGCTGCTTATAAACTTTGCCGATGATACCAAGCTTGGAGGGGTTGTAAGTGCTTTGTAGCAGTGGTTCTAAACCTTTCCAGACTACTGTACCCCTTTCACAGTCTGATTTGTTCTGCGTACCCCCAAATTTCACCTCACTTAAAAACTATTTGGGTACAAAATCAGACATAAAAATGCAAAACTGTCACAGCACACTAGTACTGAAAAATTGCTGACTTTCTCATTTTACCATAGAATTATAAAATAAATTGATTGGAATATAAATATTGTACTTACATTTCAGTGTACCCAAAGCCCGAGCCTCACTGCCCAGGGCTCCAGCCAAAGCCCAAACCCCGCCACCTGGGGCTGAAGCATATAACTTAGCTTTGTGGGGACTCCTGCGGTGTGGGGCCACAGGCAATTGTCCTGCTTGCCACCCCTTAATGCCAGCCCTGCACTTGTAACCCCCCTAAATCCATTCCATAACCCTCTGTGTGTCATGACCTCCCAGTTTGAGAAACACTGAACTAGGCAAATATCTAGATAAGTTGATGTAGCTAGCCCCTGGAAGACTTCTGCATACCCCTGGGGTACACATACCCCTGGTTGAGAACCACTGCTTTGGAGGACAGGATTAGAATTCAAAATGATCTTGACAACTTGGAGAAATTGTCTGAAATAAATAGGAGGAAATTCAAAAAGGACAAACACAAAGTGCCGCACTTAGGAAGGAATATCAATTGCACAAACACAAAAAGGGAAATGACTGCCTAGGAAAGAGTATTGCAGAAAAAAATCTGTGAGTTACAGTGGATCACAAACTAAATATGAGTTAACAATGTAATACCATTGCAAAAAAACGGGAACATCATTCTGGGGTTTATTAGCAGGAGTATCGTAAGCAAGACACGAGAAGTAATTCTTCCACTCTACCCAGCATTGATAAGTATTGTACCCAGTTCTGGGTGAGACACTTTGGAAAGATGTGAACAACCTGGAGAATGTCCAGAGGAGAGCAACAAAAATAATTAAAAGTCTAGAAAACATGACCGATAATGAAAGATTGAAAAAGCTGGCTTTATTTAGTCTGGAGAAGAAAAGACTAAGGGGGAACATGATAACAGTCTTCAAGTACATAAAAGGTTGTTGTAGAGAGAAGGGTGATAAATTGTTCTCCTTAACTACTGAAGACAGGACAAGAAGCAGTGACCTTAAATTGCAGCAATGGAGATTTAGGTTAGATATTAGGAAAAGGGTAGTAAACTCTGGAACAAACTACCTAGGGAGATTATAGAATCTCCGTCATTGGAGGTTTTTAACAACAGGTTAGACAAACGACTGTCAGGGATGATCTAGATAATACTTAGTACTGCCTCAGTGTAGGGAACTGGGCTAGATGATCGATCAACGTTCCTTCCAGTCCTACATTTCTTCAACCTGGAATCAGAAAGTCCAGTGGCAGGGAAGTAAAAACATTAGACCCTCATCTTGACAAATAAAGAGGAACTGATCACAGAACTAAAAATTAATGGCAGCTTAGGTTTAGGTTAGCATGACTCAGTCAGATTTATAATGTGCAAACAGAATAAAGTCCAGATCAGTGATATATATATACTTGGTGCTTTAAAAAGGCCAGTTTCACAAAGCTGAAAATAATTATGAGCCAAATCAGACAAAGAACGTAAAATAAAAATGTGAACGATCATTGGGAATTGTTTAAGAATACTTTAAACCCACAATCAAGTAAGAAAGCCAAATTGGTTAAAAAAAAACAACCTGGTTTGGAGGGGAAATGAAGGCAGCTATAAAAAATTACATAACAAATGGAAGAAAAAGGAAGTTGATAATAATGAATATAAATCAGAAGCTAGGATCTGTAGAAAATCGATAAGGAAAGCAAAGGCGCACAAAGAGAAATATGGCTAGTAGTTGTTAATGTATATTATGAACAAAAAGTATCCTAACAATTGTATTGGTCCATTACAAGATGGGAGTGGTAGAATTATCAATAATAATACAGAAAAGCAAAGTGTTCTGTAAGTATTTCTGTTCTGTATTTGGGAAAAAAGAGATGATGTAGTCATATATGATAACACTCTTTCCATTCCACGAGTATCGCAGGAGGATGTTAAAGAGCAGCTACTAAAGTTAGACATTTTAAAATCAGCGGGTCCAGATAACTTGTATCCAAGAGTTTGAAAAGAGCTGCTGAGGAGTTTGCTGGACCAGTAATGTTGATTTTCAATAAGTCCTGGACCACTGGGAAAGTTCCAGAAGACTGGAAGAAAACTAATGTGTCATTTTTAAAAGGGTAAACGGGATGACCCCGGTAATTATAGGCCTGTCATTCTGCCATTAATCCCAGGCAAAATAATGGAGCAGCTGATATAGGAATGGTTAAAGAGAATTAAAAGAGAGTAATATAATTCATGCCAATCAACAGGGGTTTATGGAAAATAGATCCTGTCCAACGAACTTGATATCTTTTTTGATGAGATTACATGGGTGGTTGATAAACATAATAGTGTTGATGTAATATACTTAGACTTCTGCAAGGCATGACATTTTGATTAAAAAACCAGAATGATATAAAATTAATATGGATTAAAAGCTAGCTAACTGATCAGTCTCAAAATGTAATTGTACATGGGGGGCTCATCACTGAGCAAGTGTGTTGCTAGTGCAGTCCAACAGGGATCAGGTCTTGGACCTACATTATTTAACATTTTTATCACACATAGAAGAAAACATAAAATCATCACTGATAAAGTTTGCAAATGACACAGAAGTTGGGAGTGTGGTAAATAATGAAGAGGACAGCTCACTAATTTAGAGCGATCCGGATCGCTTAGTAACCTGGGTGCAAGCAAACAATAAGCATTTTAGGATGACTAAATATAAATGTATGCCTCCAAGAAGAAAGCTTGTAGGCCATACTTACAGGATGAGGGATTCTATCCTGGGAAGCGGTGACTGTGAAAAAGATGACTGGAAGTTGAAGCTAGACAAATTCAGACTGAATATAAGGTGTACATTTTTAACAGTGAGTGTAATTAACCAGTGTTCTATCACTGGCAATTTTTCTAAAAGATATTTTCTAGAAATTATTTTGGGGAAGTTCTGTGGCCTGTATTATAAAGGAGAACATAACATAAGAATGTCCATACTGGGTCAGACCAAGGTCCATTTAGCCCAGTATCCTGTCTTCTGACAGTGGTCAATGCCAGGTGCCCCACAAAGAATGAACAGAACAGGTAATCATCAAGTGATCCATCCCCTGTCGCCCATTCCCAGCTTCTGGTAAACAGAGACTAGGGACACCATACCTGTCCATCCTGGCTAAGAGCCATAGATGGACCTATCCTCCATGAACTTGTCTAGTTCTTTTTTAAGCCCTGTTATAGTCTTGGCCTTCACAACATCCTCTGGCAAGGAGTTCCACATGTTGACTGTGCGTTGTGTGAAAAAATACTTCCTTTTGTTTGTTTTAAACCTGCGGCCTATTAATTTCATTTGGTGACCCCCTAGTTCTTTTGTTATGAGAAGGAGTAAATGACACATCTTATTTCCTTTCTCCAGTCATGATTTTATCAGGTCAGGTTAGATGATCACAAAGATCCTTTCTGGTCTTGGAATCTATGAATCTATTAACTTAAGTGTCAAAAATAGTTAATGTTTTTCAAATGTCAGAATAGGTTTAACTTGTGTTTAACCCAAAATGAAAGATCAGGATGGTTCAGATTAAATAAACACAGGTCACTCACCTAAATTAAATATCCAGCTGTGTTGGTTAGAACTAAGAATACATGTTTAACTAAGTGAACATGAAGGTGAACCATGACATTTCACAGCTTACTTATTTTTATTGGCTCTGAATCTAAACTTTCCAAAAGTTCAGGGTATTTGGTTTGGGCCCATCTTTCTTTTTAAAATCTTTAAACATGTGCTTCTACCATGTGTGTGTGAGAAGGTGAGTAGATACAAATAGTATTGTCTTACTTCCACATGTGTATTGGTTATTATCTGCTTACTAAGGGAACAAAGCCTATTAGCCCTACTAGTCACTCTAATTACCCCTAAAAACACAATATATAATAAATAGGAAATAAGTTGGATCATATTCTTCTTCTGCAATATTAAATTTCAATCTGTTACATATGTGGAAACCTACTGAAGGAAATTAGACGATACAAATGTCAGCCAAGACATAATTAGAAGGGAATGGGAATGCAATGATTTCACTGTGGGCCATATTTGGCCTCTTCAACCTTTATTACTAGTGATGAAGCACAGGAAAGAAAAGTCTCAGTTTGACTTCAGATCCCAGGCTGAAGTTGTGAAGTTGACAGGTAGGGAAAAAATAAAGTCTTTTTACTTGTAAATTGAGCACACTGTATATGAAAATTATTGGGATACAATAAATATGAAATCCCACAATGCCATTTTACAGACATTTACAGTGGGAGCATACTTTAAGTATAATATTGAATGGAATTCTGCAGCACTGTATATTAAGCATAGAAAAATATTAGCCGATGGAAATGAAGGCAAAGAAATGGAATACAAGGGCTGAAATGACTATATTACCAGTTACTGCTGCAGCTTTCCATTCGTCCTCAAGGACAACATGATTTAGGACTTTCAGCATTTATGGAGAAGATGAGAAATAGATTACACTTCATACAGTAAGAGGGAGTTAGGCAATGTAATCATTTAAACTGACACCACTTTAAATTGCTTTAATCCTACTATCTTTGTGTTTAGCCAAGTCTAGCTTGTTTATCTCTGTGTCTTCTGTCTGCACTTTTGTAATTAATATTACAACATGACTAAATTAGCCATGAATATTGGCATTGACATAAACCACTCTCTAAAAGTCTTCCAGTGAATCAACCTTAAATAATTAATAATGTCATCAGTTCTAGTGGTAAGGGTCAGAGATCTTCACTTAATAATGCCATTATTTCTGTTGGCCTATGTAAACGTGATAACAAAAGAACAAGCTATTCTCATGCGGGAAAGTACCTTATACATTTTGAAGTTTGAAATTAAAACCATCAGTCATTGTATCCGTGTACAACACCACTTTCTACAAGCCATTACCCTCTGATCCCACTGAGAGTTACTAAAAGAAACTACAGCATTTGCTCAAGAAACTCCCTGAAAAAGCACAAGATCAAATCCTCACTGACATACCCCTGGAACCCCGACCTGGGATATTCTATCTACTACCCAAGATCCATAAACCTGGAAATCCTGGGTGCCCCATCATCTCAGGCATTGGCACCCTGACAGCAGGATTGTCTGGCTATGTAGACTCCCTCCTCAGGCCCTACGCTACCAGCACTCCCAGCTACCTTCGAGACACCACTGACTTCCTGAGGAAACTACAATCCATCGGTGATCTTCCTGAAAACACCATCCTGGCCACTATGGATGTAGAAGCCCTCTACACCAACATTCCACACAAAGATGGACTACAAGCCCTCAAGAACACTATCCCCGATAATGTCACGGCTAACCTGGTGGCTGAACTTTGTGACTTTGTCCTTACCCATAACTATTTCACATTTGGGGACAATGTATACCTTCAGATCAGCAGCACTGCTATGGGTACCCGCATGGCCCCACAGTATGCCAACATTTTTATGGCTGACTTAGAACAACTCTTCCTCAGTTCTCGTCCCCTAACGCCCCTACTCTACTTGCGCTATATTGATGACATCTTCATCATCTGGACCCATGGAAAAGAAGCCCTTGAGGAATTCCACCATGATTTCAACAATTCCCATCCCACCATCAACCTCAGCCTGGTCCAGTCCACACAAGAGATCCACTTCCTGGACACTACAGTGCTAATAAACGATGGTCACATAAACACCACCCTATACCGGAAACCTACTGACCGCTATTCCTACCTACATGCCTCCAGCTTTCACCTTGACCACACCACATGATCCATCGTCTACAGCCAAGCTCTGCGATACAACCGCATTTGCTCCAACCCTTCAGACAGAGACAAACACCTACAAGATCTCTATCAAGCACTCTTACAACTACAATACCCACCTGCGGAAGTGAAGAAACAGATTGATAGAGCCAGAAGAGTTCCCAGAAGTCACCTACTACAGGACAGGCCTAACAAAGAAAATAACAGAACGCTACTAGCCGTCACCTTCAGCCCCCAACTAAAACCCCTCCAACGCATTATTAAGGATCTACAACCTATCCTGAAGGATGACCCAACACTCTCACAAATCCTGGGAGACAGGCCAGTCCTTGCCTACAGACAGCCCCCCAACCTGAAGCAAATACTCACCAGCAACCACATACCACACAACAGAACCACTAACCCAGGAACCTAACCTTGCAACAAAGCCCGTTGCCAACTGTGCCCACATATCTATTCAGGGGACACCATCACAGGGCCTAATAACATCAGCCACACTATCAGAGGCTCGTTCACCTGCACATCCACCAATGTGATATATGCCATCATGTGCCAGCAATGCCCCTCTGCCATGTACATTGGTCAAACTGGACAGTCTCTACGTAAAAGAATAAATGGACACAAATCAGATGTCAAGAATTATAACATTCATAAACCAGTCGGAGAACACTTCAATCTCTCTGGTCACGCAATCACAGACATGAAAGTTGCAATTCTTCAACAAAAAAACTTCAAATCCAGACTCCAGCGAGAAACTGTTGAATTGGAATTCATTTGCAAATTGGATACAATTAACTTAGGCTTGAATAGAGACTGGGAGTGGCTAAGTCATTATGCAAGGTAACCTATTTCCCCTTGTTTTTTCCTAACCCCCCCCCCCCCGACGTTCTTGTTAAACCCTGGATTTGTGCTGGAAATGGCCCACCTTGATTATCATACACATTGTAAGGAGAGTGGTCACTTTAGATAAGCTATTACCAGCAGGAGAGTGGGTTTGTGGGGGGGGGGGTGAGAAAACCTGGATTTGTGCTGGAAATGGCCCACCTTGATTATCATACACATTGTAAGGAGAGTGATCACTTTAGATAAGCTATTGCCAGCAGGAGAGTGGGGTGGGGGGAGGTTTTTTTTCATACTTTTTGTGTATAAAAGATCTTCTACACTTTCCACAGTATGCATCCGATGAAGTGAGCTGTAGCTCACGAAAGCTTATGCTCAAATAAATTGGTTAGTCTCTAAGGTGCCACAAGTCCTCCTTTTCTTTTTGCGAATACAGACTAACACGGCTGTTACTCTAAAAAAGTATAAACTTCTAACAGCCATCACAGCTCTGCTCTTTAGGTTTTCTTTTTGAGCTGTTGTAGCCAGTTATGGAATTTTCATTTAACCAGACTTCAGTGTTTTGATGACTCCTTTTAAGAGTCCTTAATGATCACTTACAAAATTAGAGCTCTGTTTTATAGTCCTTGCAAACTCAAAACTCCCATTGACTTTGTAACTCTATCTTTACCATCCAGACTTCATACAATAAATGTTTTATAACATATAGTACTTGGTCTAGATGCTCCTCTGGTGTACATTGGTACGTCTGCATTGAAATCAGTGGATCTATGCTGCTTTATAGCAGCTGAGGATCTGGTGCAAATACCATATGGTAGTATTAATTTCTCTCTCTCTCTCTGGTCTAAATTAGATCCCGGAGCAAAACATGTCCACCCTGTCCCCCAATCATTGATACCCACTCCCACCCTATCCCCAGTTCCCAAACTTGGTGGAAATTTGGAGCCAAATCCAGACTTTAGACTAGGCCCTGCTTCATTAATGGGCCTGAACCAAAAGCCCAGATGCAGAATGCTCATTGAACTGTGGGAAAGTATGGATCTGAATTCTGTAGTGCAGGTCCATTGTTAATTTAGTGTAAGGGGAATATATTACTGCATAAGGAAATTTTCAATGAAAATATAACATTATTTTGCGTGTGTGTGTGTGTGTATATATATATATATATATTGACTATTCCTGATTTGAGCTCTTAACATTATTTTCACTTCACCTCTTGCAAGCTTTCCAGTTCCACATTTAAAGCGTCTGGCAACACATCATGGGCAAATACATTAATATTATCCTCACAGACAGAAGGAGAGCAGCCTGCACAATTGCATGGCAGATGTGTAAAGAGATCTTTTTGCTCTGATGTTTAATTTTCAGAAATAACATTTTTCATCACTTGTATGTTTGAATAAAATAGCTGATTATGCTATTTTTGGGGGAGAAGTGATTAGCCCAACATCTATTTTGATGCAAATTATAAACTAGTGGGAAAATAACCCACTCAGAATGACAAACAAAGAAAATATTTATCTGAAGTTACTTGAAGAAGCCCAGATAAAGACAACAATTTGCTTGAAAATGAATGGGAGGACAGAAGTCCAAGTAATGAAAATCTACTTTCTGTGGGACTTAATAGAATCTGAATCATTTATTGTCCCAGAACATACAGTAGTTAATAATAGTTAACCACAGATGAAAAGTCACATAGCATTGAGGCTGAATCATGGCAGACAGTAAACAAGTGATAAAACTTGGTCTATTTCTTCTAGTCAGGTCACGGTTTGTCATCATTTTTCTACAGATTAATTTTGCAAGATGGAACTTTTGGCACATCAGGTAATTTTTTTAAAAATCCGATACTGCAGATTTAAGATGAAGTTTGGGTGGAATATTATTCATCTCCAGTCTGTTCCCTATACATGATTACTTTGTAGCTTAAATTTATCATGTTTCTCTTCCTGGAAAAATGTTCTACATGAATTTAGTTGGCATTATTTCACTTGAAACTGCTTAAATTACAAGAACTATGTTGCATGAAAGAGAGGATATAAAAATACATCCACAAACCTCTGTAGTTAATCTAAAGTTATTTTGTATTTGGTTATTTTTTTTATTGTTTTAACACTTATTAATATTAATATATTTAGAAACTATTCTACTTTCAAAATTAAGGTGTTAGCACAATGGTATGGAGAAGTAGAAAGCACATAAATATTAGGGATGGATGAACTAATGTTAGAGAAAGGTGAACTTTTCTGAAAGGTTTTGATGAAACCACAAAAGTTTTGGGGCTAAATCCTGAGCAAAGTTCAGCACGTCTCAAGATTGAGTCTAGATTTATTCTAAATCTTTGTAAGTCTTCCTGCTGTAACAGGGTTAGGGGCAGGGGTATTGTAAAATGGGACCCTACCCCACCCTAAGTTATCTCAGTGGCACAAGAAGCAATCCGTCTCTGGCGTTACCCAGAGGAACAGGCTGAGTGCAACCCAATTAACCTTCCTCTTGCAGGACATCACAGCTACTCGTGAGACCCCATAACTGAGCCTGAACAATGGAGACTATGGCGAAGGAGCTTGCAAATCACTTCACCCTCTTGTCATGGTACCACCTCCCCAGTTGCTCCTCTTACCCATGTCACAGCCATCTGTGAGTGCTCCCATCCTGTTACTACATAGATTCCCCCATAAGTAACATACCCCTAAATGGGACAGTAGCTTTATCTTGAAATAAACTGTTAAACACATACACAAAATACCAAGCTGAATAAAACAGATTTATCTTTCTCAGGAACAGCCAAAAAATGGGAGAAAGCATGTCAGCAGTTTTCAAACTGTACAAAGCAGTTGAAAGGTTTTAAATATACTAAAACAATCCTTACATTGCTTCCTACACCCAGATGAAAGCAGGCTCTGAATGAGCTCTCCCCTGACATCTAATGATGAGCTGGGGGGAAAGAATTCAGGAGCTGGCTGTGTTTGCACAGACATGCTTGCTTTGCCTAGGTGTGCAGCAGATGGAGCTGCTTTGCCTAAATGATCGATTTTGGCTGGTTTTGAGTTGCACACTGCTCTAATATTTGAACTCAGGGGCAATGAAATGTTCACCTTATTGTACGAGTAAAGGGCAGCAGAACTGGACTTAGCATGCCCTGATTGAGGGGGTCACCCTAAACTAACCTGACTATCTAGGCAGGGGGGTCGGGATGCCAAATCCCAGTGAAGATGAGAGTGGGTACAATGTTCCTACCTGGTGGTATGGACTCTGCCCAGAGATCCTAGACACTAGGAACTACCCCTCTCCAGCATTTAATGGCAGAACTCATTAGACTTAATTGGTGGTTTCTAGAGCATGTCTTTGAGCTAAGCCATAGACCTTGTGTGGGGACAGTGAAAGACAACACAGAGACTGCACTGGCTGTGAGGTTCCCACTACCTGCTGAAATCACTGAGAGCTGGGTTAAATGGTGGAACCTCAGAACATGATGTCGTGGGAGCAGACAAACAGCAGCAGCTGTGAGCCAGTTGCAGAGGTGCCAGAAGAGGCATTGCTCAACACCCTCCGCCCCACCAGGGGTGGCAGGTGAACCCCATGAATGCACCTCTGAATTCTGGGTCTAACCCAGGACAGCCAACTGTGAGTGGGGTGCAGCGGAGGGAGAGAGAGTGAAGTGTTAAAGAGACATTAATTCATTGGATTTTCTCACCACAAGATGGGGAAACTAAGGCAAAAGAAACTGCTCTATGCACTGTGGGTTCAGGTTCACTTATGGTCACATGTTTTTGAATGTGGTTGTGGTGTTTTCCCAGATTAATGCTGGGTCCCTTCTTCCCTTTTAATAAACGTGTTCTTTTGTTATACACAGACTCACTGCCTGCAAGTGGGGAAATACTGCCTCTCAGAGGCACCCAGGAGCGCTGTTAAGTTTCCACAGCTTACTGGGTGGGGGCTGGAGCCAGTTTTGTTTTGTACTGTTAAGAGGAACCCCCAGATATTGAACCCAGCCCTTGTTGCTGACTCCACCTGCAGAAGGGTTATACATACAAAAAAAAACACACTTCAAACAGGAGCAGTCTCTTCTCTGGGGTAGTGGTTTGATAGTTCCAGAAGGGGCATGTGAGGAGAATAATTCCCCACCCAAGGGGTTATGGCATAAGCTGGAGTTCCACAAACATTATCACAGCAGGGTCCAGCCTCTCTCCTTCTGTTCTCTATTTGTGAAAGTCCCAAATCTTCCCTTACAAAAGAGATCCTGGCTCAAAAGAGCAGTAGAGGTTCTTCACCAGCAGGCTTTAGTGAATGAAGAAGACCCACCTCCCAAGTGGATGAACACACTGGCCACGTACTCACCAGAGGGAGCAGCCCACTCACCCTCCAGCCCCATAGTCCAGGGTCAACTAAAAAGGAGAGAAAAAAATAAAAGATCATCATCATCATCCTATGAGCTCTGGACTGTGAGGTGGGGCCACCTTTGTCCAAGGCTGTGCACCGCTCACACAGGTCCCTGATTCAGGACAGGACTGAAAAGGCCTCTGCAGAACCAGCTGAAGTTACCCCACAGGACTTGCCACCTTCTCCCTGGAGTCAGGCTTCTAGGCACTCCCCCAGGCTGGTGCAAGTTATAGCTCCCTGCACGGCTGGTCTCAGGGCAGTATGGGGTGGGAGTGTTACAGGGCTCCCACAGCTCATACCCTGCCCTGCTGGTTCTTTCACCTTTTCACAGTGGCTTTTCTGCTCTCCTCACTGACACTCCCCTTCCCTTCCCCTCCCCGCCCTCCGTTGCTCTCTCTTATGTGTGTTACTGGTTTGCTCAGCTCCTCTCCGGCCTCTAGCACTGCTCTTCTCCTCCAGGCTTCCAACCACAGCTCCTCACCCCACTTGAGGCTGCTCTCTCTGTCTCTTCTTCCCCCAGCACGCACAAAGCTAGGATCTGAGCTTGGGATCCCTGATGGGCCTAGCTGCCTGGTCAATCATACTAACTTGGGGTGCTGGCTACTTCCCAAAGGCCCTGGTCTGAAGCTCTGTGAATGGCCAGAGTCCCTGTCAGTACCAGGATCTTGGCTCCGCTTTGACTCTTCTCCTTTCTCCTGGTATTGGGAGAGGGCCAACCAAAAAACCCCATGTAAGGGGCAAACAGTCCTCTTACATTGCCCTTGCCTCTAGATAGTTCCTCCTAAAAAACCCTAACCTAGTTCCATTTGTCCACCCAGATGTCTTATCCACCCAGATGTCTTATCCACCTCTCATCATCCAACTGATAGTAAGGAGGACAGTCCTTCTTTTCACATATTTGTCCTCTGTCCTCCTTGCATAATCGAGGAAGACGATTAAACATCTTCCCTTACACACTTTGGGTTTTGTAATTTAGAAAATGATTAATAAAACTTCAAAATATAATCAACCCCCCACTGAAGGTGGCTAAAGCCCCTCTCTTATTGGAGGTAGGACCCTGACTTCTTCTATGAATAGTGCCTAGTGTCTCCTCTCTGCTCCAGTAAGGGAACAGGCCTTTTTTTCTAGCTCAGGCGTGTCTGGGTAGGCCTTCTCTCTCTCTCCCCAGGTCAGGATCACACTGACTCTAGGTTTCTCTCTCATTCCCCAGCCCCTCCCGCTCTGGGAACATTGCCTTCTCTCCTATCACCCCATCCAGGAGCCTTGCTCATTGGCCCTAGGCTGTAAGGGCTTCCAGTCCCTTCTATCTCCATCCTTATGTTCAACCCAGTTGGGTCAATTGTGCTAGGGTGGCCACCACACCTGAGCTCCCTGAGATTGCTGGGCAGTGCCAGTGACCCATGTTACTTGAGCTCCCCATGCGGGCTGCAAGAACTGGAAGTTCCACATATACAAACTTGGGGGACGATGCCAGTTTTATACCACTATATATACACTATATTTTGTACTTCAGGATGTGATAACACTGCTCACAATCTCCACCCATCTGATGTGGTTCCTTCCAGTATTTCTCATGATCCCATCATTCCATGAAACTTGTTCTTGCCACAAGTAACGGGAAGGACGGTTACATGTAAAAATTATGATTATTACAGGAATCACCATGCCAAAAAGAAAAAGTAGGTTTCTCAGCCACCTGGCAAGAAGAATTTAAATTCATTAAAAGAAGCAGGAAAGGAGATAACTATGTATTTTGCAGCTGCTGTAAGTGTGACACTGGTGTTTCAGTTTGTGGTAAAAGTAATATAATACATCACTCTGAAACTGCCAAATATAAATCAAATGCACCAGATGTCACAAAATGTTCAAAGTTTTTTCCAAATTTCATATGCCTTGACGACAGAGTTACTGTGGCAGAACTTACCAAAACACTGCATGCTTTTAAACACCACCGTTCTGACTGAAGTGCGGATTACACAGTAAGAGTTAATAGAACTATTTTCAGGGATTCTGAAATTGCCGAAAGTGTATCCTGTGGAAAATGTGCTAGCCCCCTATTCTCTTTCTGAGCATACAGATTGTCCTAAATAGAATGACATTTATTATTATTCAATAGCCACTGCTGCCTCCAGCAAACCTTCCATGAAATGCTTCCCATTTGTTCTAAGGTATTTCCATTGTGTTACAAGCATTCTATATTGCTTGTTAGATTTTTACGAAGACTGTCATGAAACTTCTCAACCAATCACTACCAATAAGATTGATGGATTTGGTCTAAAATTATTGACTGTGTCAGCATACACAGGGGACAATGAGAATGTTAATTATTCTAAATTTAACAGTGTTTTCCAAAAACTGAAACAGAAACAGGGACTGAACCAGAAACACTGCTGCCAATTGTTTAGCCCATGTCATACCCAGATTTGGTGAGACCTTCAAAACATCTAGTTTTAAAAGTTTACAGCCATTTCAGCATTCACTCACTGGGAGTTCAACAGCTTAAAGAGTTTTGCAAATTTGCCAGGGCAGAATACAATAAAATTCTATGTCACATAGTCACACGTTGGCTGTCACTTGACCATCTGGCAATGTGTTGGAAAGGGCTTATAAATTACTTCCAATCTTTAGGGGAAGATGAGTGCCCTAAAGTAATATGGGATAGTTTTGGAGATGAAGGAAACAAGAATGAATTTGCTGAATTATACTGTTGATTCTTGAGCTATGGTCTAAAAATATTTGTAAACAGTATTGGCGCTCCAGAGTCAAACTTGTTCACAGTAACTTCATTGTTCAAATTGCTGTCCAATCTAGACAAGAAACTAGAATGCAGAATAAATTACAAAAGTTATGGTTATACTGTGAATTCCATACTGAAGAATCTCAGTGAAAATGAATGAAGAAAGCGTGAACCAGATTTTCTGCTTTTTTATCAGTGAGCTCAAATATATTTACAAAACAGATATGACCTTACTGAAAATAATGTGCAAAAGAAACTTCCTGTCTTATCATTGGCAAAGGAGTGGCCTTTTGAAGAATTAATAGAAGCTTTTGAAGCATGCAAAATTGATACATTTATTGACACGGACAAGTTAGATGAAGAATTTTATAAAATCAAAGAAGTCATTTCATCTACTGAATTTCAAGACTGCACAAGTGTTGAAGAGAAACACCTCAAGATTTTCAAGGATGATAAATCCAAGTGGAAGCAGAAACTTCAAGAATTTGGAAAAAATAGGTTCTTACATATTTTCTATTTAATGTAGCAACACATACACTGAAGGAGTATTTTCATTAATGAATTCCACATGGCAAGATGGAAGAAATTGATTGGAAATGGCACAGTAAAAGCCAAACTACAGATTAGCTGCAGTTTTGAAAATGCTGAGTACAAGGACATGTTTCAAGAATTCCTCAACAATAAGAAGCTGCTAGAGGCTGCCAGGCAGGGAAAAAATACAAGATGCAGACAATCCATTAAGGTTTGTGCATGCTTTCTATGAAACATTTAGTTAAGTTTTGTCCTCATTTTTAGAAACTGTCAGAAGGACTTGTCCTCATTTTTCAGTTACCTGTGATGGAGTGTCCACCCCACACAAGGCATGATTAGGCCATTTAACCTTAGGCTGCACCTTGAGGAAATGCAGGGAGCACTACAGCCTAACTGCCTGATGAAGTCCAGCTGAGGGAGGAGCTGGGTGGGATCTATAAGGAGAAGTTGGTAGGCTGTGGGGACTTGTAGTCATACTCCCTGATACAAAGGGGAAGAACAGGGAGCTGTATGGACAGTGTAGGAAGAAGCCCAGGAAAGAAGCAGTAGAGCCTGGGAGAGTAAAAGCCCAGAGATGCTGAGTTGAGGGTCCCTGGACTAGAATCCGGTGTAGAAAGTGGACCCAGGTTCCCCTACACTTCACTGCTGCAGTGACGCACAAGGGATAGCCCATTTGGGGATGGCTGGAAGCAGTCTGGAAGCAGACTTTTATGATGCCCCAGAAGGGGGAAGAACTTCAATGTGACTTAGTCAGAGGGCTAAGCCATGAAGAGGAAACTGCTGCAGCTCCTGGCACACAAGAGGCCATGGAATAGGTGAGGGGAGCAATGTGCTAAATAACTGCAGGAAGGTGTGGCAGAGCTAATTCCCCAGATGAGCCACAAGGAGGCACTGCCGAGCAATGAGTAGAGCGTCCCATTGCAGCCGCCCTGCCTACTCATTTGTAAGATATTCAGAGAGTGCTTTACAGATGTGACAAGCTTAGCACATTTCCTGGTGGTGCAGCCAAGCAAGGCATTCTCTTTTGGCTTGACTAGAACAACTGAGCAAGGGGCCTGGGTAAAATCTTGGCTGTGGTAATTGTGCAGCACTCTGACAAGCTGGTATGAAGCTACATGTACTGGATGATAATTTGGTGGGTTGTTCCTTTTAAGTATTTACAATGGGAAGGTAAAAGGTGTTCCACTGAGGGATATTCATCTATGAAAGAGCCCTGATATTGTAACTCTTGAAGTGGGAAGTTGGGGTCTTCTTTTTTTACTTCCCTAGAGTTCTGTGGAGGAATTTTGCATCAGTATTTGAGTTTAATACCCCTACAAATGAAGCACGTCAAACTTACCTTCAGGTTTGAATGCACAAACCCTCCTCCTCTACCTGTTCGTTCTAATTACTAGCCAGTAAACTCATTACTCTCTCACTTTGCTACTCATTTTTCAGCAGCAGGCAAGGTTTGCACTCCTTATTAAAGCAACCTGCAAAAGCCACTGATGTGGACTTGCTATCAAACCTTAGGAAGTTTATTCTTATTCAGAGAACTTATTCTCTTGTTGCTAGGAGATTGCTGCGAGTTTTTTCCCCCAACCACAGAATAAACAGGAGCAGAATAAGCAGGGTACCAAAGACATCCCATGCTCTTGTAGCTGCTTCCCACACACTTTTATGGCTGTATATCTTTAATTCTGTGATGATTTTTCTAAATGTAATCAATGCACCGAGAAATTATGGGTGGGGTTTTTAAAAGCACTGAGCATTTGCCTAATTGTTCCCATTGAAATCAGTGGGAGGTGTGCCATTGACTATAATGGAAGCAACACTCAACAAACTTTGAGCACTTGTGAAAATCTCACCCTATGATGGGTGCATGTTTGATAAACGATGGGCGTGCTGGGTACAGACTGTAGTAGGTGGTGCTGGACAGATGTATTATGTTGATGATGGTTGGAGTACCGTGCTGGGGGGTACTCTGGCGTACTGGGTGGAGAGTACTGTTTTGGGTTGTAATTGGAGAGTTATGTTGGGGCACTAGTCCAAGTTTTTAAAAATATGGATGCTTTAAAAGAACATGTCTGCTGAATGGCAGCCTATTTCCTGAAAGTGATTATATGAGCTGACCTACAATTTATATTCTGCCTTCAAGAAATTATGTATTATTTAACCTTTGGTGTAAATTAAGCTGCAAATAAATCACTCAGTACAGTCTAGTTTACATGTGAGTTGTTGATGGATTCAGGCCCTTTCAGGCAGATTTCAAGTACAATATGTATATGAAGGAAATATTGAGTAGTTAGTACCACTCATACATTCCAGTCCAATGTGCTTGATGAATGTTTAATGCTATGGCCAAGTATAGTAATTCCTGTGCAAACATATCTTATTGCTGTATAACAATGGTCTGTATAAGGTGCTGATAGATTTTAGAATGGAGAGAGACAAATTAACCAAATTTAGAACTGGTCCTGAGGGCTTCTGTCATCTGCTAGCAAACTTTATGCTGCCCGTAAAGAAGTCACAGAAGATAAGGAACAAGATCTAGAGGATATTTATTTTTTGCTGACATCCAAGTCTGTCAAGTAGGAAATATGATGAGCCAGCCAGGATATCTAGCAGAGACACCTATAAAGAAATGTAGGCCTTACAAAGAAATAGATACAGAAACACTTCGGTATTTTGTCAGTTTGTCTAATCTGGGAAAGATTCCAACGCCAAGAATTGGGGCTGAAAACATACACTGAAAACTTGTTGTGAAACTAAGTAGGAAACCTTACTGAATTGAGTTTAATACTTTGCGGTCCATTGTATTAAAAATGCAATTGTTTGTGTTATTGTGACATTGTATGTTAGTTCTCTAGGAGGAGGGGGATGCTAATGTAACTCTGCCAGTTACCAGCCCTTTGAAGCCATCCCATTGGAGAAGTTTGCTTATATCAGTTCAAACTGGATTCCCCAGGGACCAACAGATGAAGAAAGGATTTTTGGCTAAATAGCCAGGTTTTAAACAGGCTCGGGACTTTTGTTCTGATCCAGCAAACAGCCAGGACCTCCTGTCTGTGGAAGGCCCCAGACCTGAAGGAAAGGTTGGAAGGACTGACACTGACAAGAGCCCTCATGGAGATGGGAAGCTGATCTCTAGTAAGCTTAATAGCATGTGTTTAGATTATTTTACTGTTTAATATGTTTTCTCTGTAATGCTTTTACCTTACAAATAAAAAATGCTTTGCTTAGAAAGAACTTTTGGTAACTTATAACAATGGGCAGTTACACCCTGTCTCTGAGGAGAGAAAGTAAGCAGGCCAATTTTAGGCGGACGGTCTTTTCTTGAGAATAACACAGTGAAGGCAGGGAACTGCTCAGCCTGGAAATACCCCAGTCAAGAGCGAAAGAGATGCACATGTCTCCACCCAAGAAAGGCAATGGCTATGGAACCGGAAGCCTGAGAGTGTGTGCCCTTGCTGAACAACCCAGGGGAAATACAGGTGTGTAATAGTCCTGAACTCTGACATATATGGTAGCAGTGTTTTCTGGGATTGGTAAGAGTGTGAATTGCAAAAGGGCCAACAGCAGTGAAAACAAGTACTGTAGAAGGGAAAAGCGCACAGGAAAGTCTCAATACCTTTTCTGGAAAGGGATGGTGAAGAGCGGGACTAGGGAAAATGAATTATGAACAGGTGAAGAAAAATCAGCTGGTTGCGTTATGCAGAGAAATGCAGCTCATGACAGAGACTGGGATGTGGATAGTTGTGTCCAGTGGTTGGAGCAGAAATAAGTAGCCAGGAAAAGGATCTGACCTGGAGTCAGAAGCCAAATGCCAGAGCCAAGGGTCACAGCCAAAGCCTGGAATTGGAGCCGAAGGTCAGAGCTTGGTTACCTGGAGTGAGGCAAAGCGGGGTCCAAGGCAGGAACAGGGCTGGGTCCAAGGCAGGGAAGAAGTGGGACTGGAACAAGGAGGAACTACCACTGCGACCACAGGCAAGCGGCACTCATTAGCTTGCCCAGAGATGGGCTTTTCTGTAGGTCCTGATTCCTGACAGTTCAACAGTTAGGGCGGAGAGGTTGCAGCCGGAGAGGGACAAAGAGCATCTGGAAACTCAGCAGCTTGCAGGCCAGGAGCAAGAGGGAGCAGAGTGGGATCAGCAGCAATAAGAGAGAATAGAAAGGAGGAGAAGAAGAACCATTATCAGCTCAAGATGGAGAGACTGCCAGACAAACGTGGGGGAGAATTCAACACAAAATATTGTTTCCCATTTTTAATATGCAAGCAGACCCCTTCTCCATACCCTTTATGGCCATTAAAACAATATTCAAAGAAATCAGCTTGCCCTTCCTCATCCTGCATCTGTGTTATCCTTACTCATTGTGTTACTTCTAAAATTAGATCATGAACTCACTGAAGCAGGAACTACATCTTCTTGTTTGTTGCGTCAAGGGCCGAGCACATTTTGGGACACATTAAAAATAATAATCTCTGCAGATTTATCTGCCCTTAAAGAAGTCACAGAAGACAAGCAACAAGATGTAAAGGAGCTTTTGGCATCTCTGTGGAAGAACTCTTATGAGAAGTGACCTTCTTTGTTAATAAAGTGAAATCTCAGAAGAAGTTCTAGTGGTTAATTCTGTCTTTCTTTCTCCACTTTGGACCCATATGAACAAACAAAAAAAGAATTAATCTACCTCCCACCTAAAAAGATAAAATCTACTAAGCCCCTAAGACTTCCAATAAAGCTTCTGTTTGCCTAGACTAGTAAAAAAAAAAATTTTTATTAAGTAAGTACACAAACATGGGCGCGCGCACACACACACACACACCCCTACCCTATTGGAATGGAGGACAATTAGTATAATAGTTCTAGTCAAGTAAAATAGGAAAAACTATTAAAAATGTAATCATGTCACAGTTAAGCAGCAGGAAACTTTTGAGACTGTCATCTCTAAGTCTCCACTAGGACTATGCCTACACTGGGCTCTCGACACATGTCCAGGCACACAGTTGTGCCATAACCCCACTATGGTCCACACTCAAACTCCTGAAACAGGGGTGTCTCAGGGTAAGTAGAGGCTATAATAATAACTAGCTGACCTGAGGGATATGGATAGGTGCATGCATTAGGTGTGGCACAGCCCTGTACCTGGCCCACCTTGCAGTGTGGATGGGGATAAGGGGAAAGTACAAGGTCTTGAAGTTCAGTCGCCCTCCACTCACACAATGCACTCTACCCATTTCTTCCTGACACACAATTTGTAAAGGTCCCTTTCCGCCTGCATGCAACAGGAGTAGTCTGTCGCACTGACAACATCTCACCAGCATTCTCCTGCCATGTGGAAAGTTCAGTAATACTGGTGGAAACAGCTCAGCTCCGAGAGCAGCTAGCTGGCCCATGGAGTGTACACGTGTTTTAATGTCTGGGCAAAGCACAGCATCCTGCATGATTTTGGTAGGAGCAGCCAGGACATCCACCTGTACCGTGACATGGCAAACAAGCTGGATGAGTCAAGCATTCACCAGATACCTGTTCAGTGCAGGGAATGGATGAAGCACCTGAGGAGCCTGTACAGGAAGGCCCATGACTGCAACACTCAGTCCAGGAGGGCTCATGCCACCGTGACCTTTCTTCTGTGAATTGAACGGTCTGCTGTAAAGGGTCCCCAGCATTTATGGCTCACAGTGTGCTGCTAAACCCAGCCAGGCTTATTGTCCAACAGGACAGTGAGCGACTGTGATGGCAAAGAGGCAGTGGGGAACATCGCGGACCCTAAGAACTCATGGAAGGCAAGGAAGAAGTGACTCTGCACCTGTACCCAGAGGTCCTGTTGAAGAAGACCTCAATGAAACCCCAAGGGAGGGGCCAGCATCTCAGCAGGGACCAGAACCCAGGCTGGTAAGTTAGAATGGCTCTCCTCCCTTTGTTGTGGCTGTAAATGTCAACTTTTTAAATGCAGGGAATTTGAATCTATGTGCAGATTTTTTTTTCCTCTCTGGATTATAGGCCATGCACTGCTGTGTGTGTGAGCAGTACGGGGTTGAAGCCACACCATTGTCACGTCCCATCCTCATATGAACCTCCTCCAGCTTTCCCCCTCTGACCAGCCCCTCCTATGCCCAACCCCAAAATGGTCTTCCAGTAAGAAAGATTCCTCAAACCTTAATTTTACTTATATCTGAAGAACCACAATTATGGGGTATGTGGCTTGCCTGGACGACCACATTCTGTCAACATTTTGGAAAGTAAAACTCAGCGTGCTCCTGAGTCTGTCCATTTCTTGGCCACCTATTAGGCAGTGAGTGTCAGGAGGGGGTAGGAAGAGGGCAGGGAATTTGAAGTTCAGTCCTGCTCTGGGAAGAGAACACAGTTCAGCACCTCTTCAAAGCTGTCTGAAGGAAAGGTTTCCACAGTACTGCTGGGTCACAGGAAAGTTAGTAAAGTTGTAGTCTCTCCCTGCTTTTCCTTTTCCTTCCCAGCACACAGGCAGGCTTTCGGGGCCATGCAGAAAAGGCGGGTAACCGTCAAGTCTAATGGGAGAACAGAAAACAGTACATCATGCCTTTGTAGTTGTCTGAGGGAAAGTTTTGCAGTGCTATGCCAGGCCCCAGGACAGTTAGTAAAGTTGCAGTGTCTCTCTCCTTTCCTGTTTATTTTACAGCCGCCAGTCAGGCACAATGGCAGGGCTTTCAAGGATGGGCAGGGCATGGTGGGGAGCTTCTGTGGTTCAGATCTCCTTTGGATGAAAGCTCTCCATCCTAGATCAGAATTATATTGATCCCCTATTCTAATTTTCTCCCAATCCTCAAAACCTAATCGAGCAAATTTTGTCATTTAACATGAACTCCAGAACACTGGGAGTGAAAACCTGTTTGAGCAGCCATTGTAGTGCACCAAACCCTTCCATTCAGTAATATGTACTGGGGTCACCACTCTCATAAACATCTCCCTGGCATAGATTGCAGGATCCCCACCAAAGGACCAAAAAGCCACTTCCTTTTTCCATTCAAGTTGTGCTATGTGCTATGGCCTTCAAAGGTGGATCAGCCTTGCAGGGACAAAAAATGCAACTGGTCACAGCTCTGGGAAGGAATTCCCCTCCAACAGCGCCAATAACACACCAGAAAGCAGTCTTTGAGAGTCCCAGTGTGTTGCAAAGGACTCTGGCATATGACCCCTGATGAGGTAGCAGTAACGGAATGAACCTAGAGCAAAAGTATAGAAGTTGGTCAATGCGTGTGCACAGTGTTCTGCATGTGTCCAGCAAAATGTAGATTCTCTGGGTGGGTTTGGTTGGAACAATCCAGTATTCAGGTATGCACATTAGTGTAGACATAGCTTAGACGTGATGTGTCACCTTACCGAGGTTGGGAATGGCAGCAGAATATACATGGCGCCAGTGAACTCGTGGCAGGAGCAGTGAGTTCTGTGCACTTCAAGACGGGAGGTCTGGACTTACTCATCACCACTTGCCCTCTCTGGAATAGCTGGAATAGGGGGTAAAATCTCAGCTAGGTTGGTAGAGGAACAGTGGTCTAAGTTCTTCAGGAAGGGATGCATGGCTATATAGACATCCTCCTCCTGCTCTCAGGAAGTGCTGGGCAGAACCATATGTGAATCAGAACAGCAGCACCTTAACACTATTATTAGCAGTAGTAGTATTCATTAAACCAGACCTCAAGTCTTCCTTCTAGGGGCTGGACTTTTAACAAAATTCATTCTTGCCTATCTGTGAGTAGCAGATATTAAACCAGTTGTGATTAATCCATACAAGGAGTTTCCAGCTGATGGATTGGATGCTCTCGATGCTTCCCATAAGGTGCTGAGCATTCTCAACTCTAACTGAACTCAGTGGGAGGGGAGGACGTCAGCCACTTGCAGAATCAGGCCTTCATAGCTAAATAGCAATAAACAACATTTTTAAAAAGTTTAGATTTTATCTGGAATTCCATAGCTGTGCAGCATCAGATTGGATGGGTTTTGAAATGCTCTGGATGCTCATCCAGGCGGAGAGCAAAACTGAATATGTGACAGCTGCATCTCAGGTTTGTCAGGTTGTCCAGAGCAGATTGCAGATAAAAAGTCTCAAACTAGGCAAAAAATAAAAAAAGGATGGATGTAGGAAAGTCATCTGCTAGGTCTTCTTGAAAAGGCTTTTAGAACAGATTGCACACTGATACTCTGCCATGGTTTTGCTGTTTTAAGAAGCTGTGCTATCTTAGAACACCGTAATACGTCTTTTAAAAAATGAAATAAGCTTCCAGCTATGCAAGTAAGCCCAAAACATACCATTGATGTCGGTATCTGCCAAGGAGTGGAGTGCTGTGAATTCTTCCCAGTGGGTAAGCTGAACATGGCTGCAGAGGCAATTTGACAGAGCTGAGCCTGTTGATTACATACACTAAGGCCTGGGCTACAGGAAATTAGGTTGGTATTATGACCTTGCTTATAGAGAGGGGCAGCAAATCATGATAGTTCTCCCCCTTTACTTGAATTAACTCTGAATGAGAAATTTGACCCTCCTTTACATCTTAATGTGGTGCTCCCCAGCAGTACACAGGGTTATAAGGCACTTCACCACCACCTGCCAATAGTGTGAATCAGTCTTGTGTGTACCTGCTGTGGATCAGCTCCCTGAAACCACCAGGCTCAGACAGCACAAGCCCTGCCTTCCAGGCCATGGCAGACCTTGCTTGTTCTGGTACACACCAACTTCTGCATAAACAGAGCATCCCCTGCAGTGTCCAGCCCCCTGTATTATCAGGTCTACTGTTCCTTTAGGAAGAGCAGACCACACCCACTTGTAAGATTCAATTCAGGACCAGCATTTTGCTTAACCCAATGGCCCTGAGATATATCTATAATGAAAACAAGAATAAGTTTATTATCAAAGACTCGAGGTTAAAGTAATAGTGAGTAAAATTTTTGGAAACAAATGATTATATATTTTAAAAGACCATAACATGCTTTCTAGGGACCGAACTTAACTTAGAAGTTACTCTCTTGTCTAAAGAAGCTTATCTCACCAAAGTTCTCTCCAGCATTTTCAACCAAGCCTGGCTGAGACCCCTTTTTCATGAAGCAAAATCGCTGTCCATTTACTTTCTCAGTGAAGGATACCCAGGCATCTCTTCTTCCCTCCGCCCCGGATACATTTCAGCAAACCTTTGATGTACCGTCCTCCCTCCCTGCTGCTTTTCTCTTTCTGTTAGTTTCTTTCTGAGGTCCACATAATCCTTCACCTGCATTCTGTTCAGAGTGATAGGTGACCCATGTGGACAAGACAATACTCAATTTGCATGTAAACTGATAGATGGATAAACATCTCTTGTCTGACGGAAAACATGGTTTTTACCTTTGCTCATGACACATACCTTGATACAGACTTCAAGAATATATTTTCTGTATATGCATGTAACTCCTTACACAACATCAATATATGCATTTCACAATGATATTGATGACCAGCTTGACACCAGCTTTCATTTGAGACCTCATGTGACATTCTCTGGTGAGCTAGAATATATATAGCAGACTCAAGAGATTCCTGTAACGTCTCTGCCCTTCCTGGCCAGCTGGCATTAAGAGGTTCTTGGGTCACACTTACTAAAAGCCTTTCAAAAGACCATTAAATATGTAGTTAGCCAATTTGCTCTTCAAAGTCTCAAAAAAAGCACACACAACTTATTTTATAATAATATGGAATAAATTAGCTGTTTAGGTACTTACATGGCTCCCATCATAGTACCTGTGAGATTGAAGAACACTATAGCATTTAACACTGTAGCTTTTAATTTCAGAAAGGGGAACCACACAAAAATCAGGAAGTTAGTGAAACAGAAATTAAAAGGTACAGTACCAAAAGTAAAATCCCTGCAAGCTGCATGGAAACTTTTTAAAGACACCATAATAGAGGCTCAACTTAAATGTATACCCCAAATTAAAAAACATAGTAAGAGAACCAAAAAAGAGCCACTGTGGCTAAACAACAAAGTAACAGAAGCAGTGAGAAGCAAAAAAGCAACCTTTAAAAAGTGGAAGTTAAATCCTAGTGAGGAAAATAGAAAGGCGCATAAACTGGCAAATCAAGTATAAAAATATAATTAGGAAGGCCATAAAAGAATTTGAAGAAAGAGTTAGCCAAAGATTCAGAAAGTTATAGCAAAAACATTTTTAAGTATATCAGAAGCAGGAAGCCTGCTAAACAATCAGTGGGGCCACTGGACAATCGAGATGCTAAAGGAGCACTAATGGAGGATAAGGCCATTGCGGAGAAACTAATTATTTGCATCGGTCTTCATGGTTGAGGATGTGAGGGAGATTCCGAAACCTGAGCCATTCTTTTTAGGTGACAAATCTCAGAAACTGTCCCTGATTGAGGTGTCATTACGGGAGGTTTTAGAACAAATTGATAAACTAAACAGTAATTAGTTACCAGGACCAGATGGGGAAATTGCAGGACCACTAACTGTATTCTTTAACCTATCATTGAAATCAGCTTCTGTACCAAATGACTGGAGGATAGCTAATGTGATGCCAATTTTTAAAAAGGGCTCCAGAAGTGACCCGACAATTATAGGCTGGTAAGCCTGACTTCAGTACTGGGCAAACTGGTTGAAACTATAGTAAAAAAAAAAATTGTCAGACACATAGATGAACATAATTTGTTGGAGAAGAGTCAACATGGTTTTTGTAAAGGGAAATCATGCCTCACCAATCTACTAGAATTCTTTGAGGGGGTCAACAAGCATGTGGATCCAGTGGATATAGTGTATTTAGATTTTCAGAAAGCTTTTGACAAGGTCCCTCACGAAAGGCTCTTAAGCAAAGTAAGCTGTCATGGGATAAGAGGGAAGGTCCTCTCTTGGACTGGCAAATGGTTAAAAGATAGGAAACCAAAGGATAGGAATAAATGGTCAGTTTTCAGAATGGAGAGAGGTAAATAGTGGTGTCCCCTAAGGGTCTGTACTGGGCCCAGTCCTATTCCACATATCCAAAATGATCTGGAAAAGGGGGTAAACAGTGAGAGGGCAAAATTTGCAGATGATACAAAACTACTCAAGATAGTTAAGTCCCAGGCAGACTGCGAAGAGCTACAAAAGGATCTCTCAAAACTGGGTGACTGGGCTACAAAATGGCAGATGAAATTCAATGTTGATAAATGTAAAGTAATGCACACTGGAAAACATAATCCCAACTATACATATAAAATGATGGGGTCTAAATTAGCTGTTACCACTCAAGAAAGAGATCATGGAGTCCTTGTGGATAGTTCTCTGAAAACATCCACTCAATGTGCAGTGGCAGTCAAAAAAGCGAACAGAATGTTGGGAATCATTAAGAAAGGGATAGATAATAAGACAGAAAATATCATGTTGCCTCTATATAAATCCATGTATGCCCCATCTAAAAAAAATATATTGAAATTGGAAAAGGTTCAGAAAAGGGTAACAAAAATTATTAGGGGTATGGAATGGCTGCCATATGAGGAGAGATTAATAAGACTGGGACTTTTCAACTTGGAAAAGAGATGACTAAGGGGGGATATGATTGAGGTCTATAAAATCATGACTGGTGTGGAGAAAGTAAATAAGGAAGTGTTATTTACTCCTTCTCATAAAGCAAGAACTAGCAGTCACCAAATGAAATTAATAGGCAGCAGGTTTAAAACAAACAAAAAAGAAAGTATTTTTTCATGCAACACACAGTCAACCTGTGGAACTCCTTGCCAGAGGATGTTGTGAAGGCCAAGACCATAACAGGGTTCAAAAAAGAACTAGATAAATTCACGGAGGATAGGTCGATCAATGGCTGTTTGCCAGGATGGGCAGGAATGGTGTCCCTAGCCTCTATTTGCCAGAAGCTGGGAATGAGCGACAGGGGATGGATCACTTGATCATTACCTCTTCTGTTCATTCCCTCTGGGGCACCTGGCATTGGCCACTGTCAGAAGACAGGATACTGGGCTAGATGGACATTTGGTCTGACCCGGTATGGCCGTTCTTATGTTCTTATATAACATAAGTTTGGTTTGGAAGATCCCATAGGAATTTAGCGATCAAAAATCCATATCTTCCGAAGCGTTGCTTTCTTCATCAAAGAAACTTTCTTTCTTTGAAATAAGACTATTTAGAACTAGGAGAAGATTCTCTAGTTTTATTTCCAGCCTATATCTCAGATGTGGGGAAACTCAATGAGGGAAGTTTACATTCCTCGGAATATTTAACTAAAATCTTTATATTTCTTGAATTTTGAGATTTATTGGACTCTAATCTGCGTTAAGATGTGGAAAATACCCTGCATTCAAGAGCTGTCCTAACCTATTTTCATCCGTATTTTTAGTACAGTTATGTATAAACATTTAAAATAGGCTTTGCAATAAGACTGAGGCTACAGGGCCTGCTACTTAGCATGAGTGTTTGATTTAGGGTTATAAGATTTAGCAAGATGTATTTTGTGACAGACAAATAAACATCAAAAGAACAGTTCATGCCTTAATAACAAAGGTTTAGGGGCTTTTGGTTTGTAACCTTGGAGCAAAACCACACTAACATATCAAAGCCATTGGAAAATGTGTTGATGCAAACAGTTTACGATAACAGTATGAACCCTAATTATGGTCACCTGGAATAACAAACATTGGCAAAGGGCCGAGATCATATCAGATATCATTCCGGATATGAGGGGTTATATGGTTAAGGTGCATAAAAGTGGGATATGCTGTAAACTGGATCATCACTTCCCACTTATGCAGCTCTCTGCTTACTGTGTTTTCCTTTTTCACTTCTGATCATCTCCATAAGATTGTGAGTATGAACAATGCAGGGGATTGTTTTGCTATACTTACTGTACCTTTTCTGTTACTGCAATTATATTTTCTTGCTCGTATCGGAGTATTGAATAAAGTCTTCATGTTACCAATCTCAACTTTCATAATAATCTTATGTAGCCACCTGAATAAAGAACCTATTATTAGCAACTTTTGCAATATGCTATCTAATTTTATCAAAGTCTAGAGCAGTTTGTTTTTTGGGGGGTACTGTTTTTTCTGGAGGCTTTCTCTGTGTCTCCACATGTCTGCATATGCCTGCATAGGTTATAGCTACTAAAATTAAAGGGGCCAAACAAACCACTTTCATCACTAAAACAAAACCACTAAAAAGTGGTAAAAACCACTTTCACCACTAAAACAAACCTACTAAAACTAAAAGGGCCAAACAAACCACTTGTCACCACTTTCTGGAGGCTTTCTCTGTGTCTGCATATGTGCACGCACATACATTTTAAATACTTTGCTGGATTCTCTTTTTCACTAACAAAAAAGCTGTATTGAACATAACAAAGTGACAATTTGTGTACGTATCTGTGTACTAAACAGCTAACTCTGGGGGGATGTAAACGTGTCTACGCTGTGTAATCCCCTGCAGTATATACTGTACTTTAAAGGTTATAGCTACTAAAACTAAAAGGGCCAAACAAACCACTTTCACCTTTCTTTCCTACTGTACAGTACGTTTATCACAGGAGTTCGTACTTCTATACATATAGAACTCCATTTACAGTATGTCTGAGATTTTCATTGGTTTATATTGCTAGATTATATGAAATGATTACTGCTGCACAATAACCTATGTCTTTGGAAGTGTATCATCTGTTTCCATCTGGATTCATTTCTGAGAGAATATTATTTTAAGCAATACTTTTAAGGAATATATTGGCCTCAAAATGACAAGGAAGTGAACAATTCCACTCTTTCAAAGATGGAGATATCTTTGCTACCTCCAAAAGCTCAATGTGATCTCTAAGCGGTGCAATGGAAGAGAAGGGCATTCCCTTGCTGGTCAACTCTTTCTTGCTGAGAAAATTGAAATTCAGTATTTCATACTTTCCTAACATCACTTTGCATTCAAAGGCAACCCACTCCTTCTGTGTGGAAGAAGAGAAACCTTTTCGTATGGGTATGTGCTGTCAAGTAAATGCTAATGTTATCCAAAATAATGGCAAGGACAGGCTTCTGATAGAAGAAGCACTAATCAAACCCGCTGCATTTCAATTGCTAGTGTTGATTACTTTCTTTCTCTTTTTTTAAAAAAAAAATTTCCTTGTGAATATCTCATTTACTGTCTTGGTGGGTTTATACTATATCCCAAACTAATCCCTCCCCGCAAAGGCTGGAATAGTTCAGTGTCCTCAATTCCAGTCAAGCTTTTTTAGTAGCAAACAGTTTATTTAACCACTTACAAAACAGGATTCAGTAAAAGTGTTTTCCATAGAGGGTTTGGGTTGGTTCATTTTCCATATTGCTTTACAATACAGTTTATAGCTATTTTTATGGGTTTGTGTTACATTCCTTAGAGTACAATATTTTAAGACATACACTGTATGGATTTTAGTCTGATGTATTTTATTGTATTTGATGTTCTACATATTTATTTAGACTTGGCGGGTTAAAGTATTTTAAGTGTGGACTTCATCTTTTATGGAGAGTTTGGACATCTTTTATGGACAGATTCCACTCTCATGTACAACACTGAAAATCCAGAGTAACCCCACTGAGTTATGTGAAGTTATTTAATTTCACAGTTATGTAGATTGGGTTAGAATCTGGTCCATTTCCTCCAGGCAGGAAAACAAATAAAGAAAAACAGTAATGAAGGGCCAGAGTGGCATTTCACAGGTAGCATGCACAAGTGCTCACAGAGGAGGAGGGCTTAGAGTTTTATTATAGTAGACTATAGTAATGGAGCAAAACCCACTTTAAAAATATCAGTGCTGTGATCTTAGTCAGGGCCCCTTAAGTTTTACTGTAACATCAGAATAATAATACCTGTGTGAGATACAGAAGTATGAGGGAATTATTATTATAACTGTCTTATAGAGCTAGTTAGAGAGACAAGGAGGGTGAGGTAATATCTTTTATTGGATCAGCTTCTGCTGGTGAAAGAGACAAGCTTTCGGGCTTACACAGACCTTTGAAAAGGAGCTCTATGTAAGCTTGAAAGCTTGTATCTCTCACATCAAAGTTGGTCCAATAAAAGATATTACCTCACCCACCTTGTCTGTCTGATATCCTGGGACCAACGTGGCTACAACAACACTGCATACCCAAGGTAGATCACGCAGTGAGGCAAAGCCAATATTTGAATCCAGGAATACAGTTCCCTGCTCTAATAACTGAACCTGGCTGCCTCTTCCTGTAGAATACAGCTAAGGCCAGATATGTCTTACTTTCATGTATCAAGTTTTCTATGCAGAAAACAGAAGAGTTAATGTGCTGAAGCCTTTCAGCATGTAAACCTTCAGTGTTTCGTGAGTTTCACAAGAGAAAAGCTGCAGATTTTGTAAACTCTGTAGGAGTAAGATTTTCTTATAGATTTTGTTCAAGCCACTGTTCATCTGAAGCATCAGTTATTTGAATGAATTTTACCACCCTCATGAGGATAATCAACGTTGTACTATCTTCATTTTATTTTGATATTTTCTCCAAATTCTATAAGAAATAGCTATCTTCTAAATAGATAAGTATCCTTTCATCTCAACATTTTATCTATTGACGCCACTTCTCTGTGGGTTATATGTGTTTACTTTATCACTAAACAGAAAAAGAACTACTTGAATAAACCATTGTTACAGGGTACAAAACCATTGTGTGCTCTCGTGTTCTGTCTAATGTTCCTCTCCTGCAGATTGCTTTCAAATTCAATTATATAAGGATCAGGAACTGAGTCTCTTTAATTGACACATTCACTTTTTAGTACCTGAAAACTGATGATGATGATAATATTAATAAAACTTGAGTGGCTTTGTTTGGGCAACTAGATGTTTCTTGATAAATTGTCCTTGAACAATATTCTATTCAGTGGCCCACGCTCAAATTTTGTTGTAACCTTCAGTCTGTTGCCATCAATTTTGTATTGCATCAGATCTTAGCTTCGACCCTTGTATTTCAGCTGTGGTCAAGCTTGATTTTTATCATCCTAACATATTGTTTCTGGCCTTCATAAATTAGGCCTTAGTAATACAATACGCACAGGTGGTCCAAAAATAAAAATTTATATTAACACATCAAACGCTTCAAAATGCAGCAACTAAGCCGTTACCATGATCCTCAGAAACACCATCAATTTACAGAGTTCTGATTCATCTTTGCTAGTTCCCTTTCCCAGGAGAAGGCTTGGCTGTAAGATATTGTATATCCTGATACTGCATGCAGCTCTTACACACATGAATAGACACATTCACTTACGTGACGATGAGTCTGAGCCTGCTCTCCTTGGAGTCAGTGGGAGTTTTGCCATTAATTTCAATGGGATCAGTATGAAGCCCCACTATCAAAGCACTTTACTGAGCTTTTATTATCTTTCTGGTAAAGGTCTACTTTATAATCCCAGTTTCCCCATCACTCAGCCTCTTTTGGTTGAATCCAATTTACTTTGGAAGACCACACTTTTTTTATTTATGTTATAAGACTGTTGGAGTTGATCCCATCCAGGCTGACTTTCTCTGTTTCTTGCTCTGCAAAGTGAAAGAACCCTGTTGATAGTGGGAGAGGAGGGTGAGCATGGGAGTAGCAACAATTCAGGGAGCACAGCCCCTGCAGAAGCCATGCTACTATATGGGCAGAAAATGATGTGGGAACACAGAGGGATTAGTCCTCCTTCAATGATCCTGCCCTCTAGCACATCTTGGGAGATCCATGAATTTCAGGAGACTAAGCACCCTTCACATTCCATGGATCAGGAGGAGGGTCTCAAATCCTTCCTCCTCTCTGATGGAAACTTCACAAATTCATGTTCAGAGTTTCTAGAGTCCTATACGAGAATAACCAGCATGGGGATAATTGGGCCATTAGTCACTCCAATAAGCAGTTAAAACTCACAGACACAAATACAGACTCATCAACTTTGGTAGGAGTTTTGCCTGAGTAAGGTACAAAGATAGGTCTTTGGGAGTAGACCAAGTGAGTAGGAAGATGCTTTTTTAACATATAATCACTTGTTTCACTGTAACCTCACCCTTAGGATGTTAGAAAGAGAACAGGCTGGTGAAAGCAGAGCAGCAACCAAGCCACCAGGCTGGAGCTTTCCTGTGGCAGTTTATTTTCCATTAGCAGTATCAGCACAGCTGCAGTTTCCCCCAGGGTGCAACAAAGTCATTACACTTTTGTTGCTGTTTTAAATTTTAATTAAACTTATGATTATAAATGTAATAAAAATCAATCCAGAAAGGATACAAAAGAAATGATTTATACAATAAAACATAAATTATATAAAAGGACAATGTGTATAACTGCCCTGGTGAAATATGTTTGCTGCTTGAAGAGTAAGTTTTAATTAAGGACATGGGAGCTGCTCCTGCAGCCTTTACTCACTTAGGTTGTCCTAATTAAGTCAGTGGGCCTGATTCTCCTTTCCCGTTAGTTTTACACTATTTTAACTCTATTGAGTTCAATCAAGTTGCTCATGGCTTACAGCAGTGTCAGTAGAACTGGATCCTGTGTGACTACCCACAGTAAGACAGCAGGTTTTAATTCATTGTTTGAAGGAGTCCAGATGTATTTAATGAATCCATTAATTTATTTAATTCAATTTATTGAGCCCCACTCTAGCTATTTACATATCATCACCCTTGCATCTAGTAGCCACAGTCATGGAACAGGACTCTATTGTGCTTGGTAGGTGACCTTCTGCATGATACAGGCCACAGAATTTCACTGAGTAATTCCTGCAGTGGAGAAAACTATTCTTCCCTATTATGCCCATGAACACTATGAAGTCCATAATTTGTGATTATGTTCAGAAAATCCAAGATCTGAGGAGAAAATAATCTTGTAAATTCTGGAACCAGATACTTCTTCAGACATGTAAGTCATGGAGATCATCTGAAAAGTAGAAATAAGAGGTGTCTTATTTCTAATTATATCAGAATGGAAAGTCCATGGAAAGCTTGAGGTTTTTCTGGACCACAGTAATCTTTTCTGCATATCTGAGGAAAGGAAGCCACAGGGTCAGGTAGTAATCTAGTGGTATAAATAGAAATGAAAGGAGACTTTCTAATCATTTTTATCACTGCTGTTGTTTGCTTGTATTTATTTATGCAGTGCTGTAGCCAGGTTGGTCCTAGGACATTAAAGAGACAAGGTTGGTGAGGTAATATCTTTCACTGGACCCACTTCTGTTGGTGAGAGAGACAAGCTTTTGAGCTCACGCAGAGCTCTTCTTCAGGTCTGGGGAAGAGCTCTGTGTGAGCTCGAAAACTTGTCTCTCTCACCAACAGAAGTGGGTCTAATAAAAGATATATTACTTCACCCACCTTGGGGCGCTCGCTCGCGCTCTCTCTCTCTCTCGTATTTATTTACCTATTTGATGTGGTGCTCATTGTAATGGCCTCACAACAATTAAAACAAACTTTAAATAATCTCATTCAAAGAAACTGTAAGTCTTTTTATAGTGTTTACCTAAAGACCTGTGTAAACAAATGCCTTACAGTTTTTTTTTGTACTTGTTAACCTGTGTACAAGATAATTTTTGGCACTCGTTTATTTACATGTTAATAAAGATATTTAACTACTGGGGGAGGGGAGCAGTTTACTGTAACCTCCAGAGCAGGTTGAATAATATTCATCATTACATTTCTCTCTGTAGTTTTAAGAATTGCATTTCTGATGGCTACAAATGTAGCCATGATTTGGAAGTATTCACCAACAGTTTGGCTGGTGGCTACTGAAGCCACTTTGACTACTAATTTATACAATCACACCTGTCTCTGCTGCTACCTTGTCCTCCGACCTCCCTCTCTCTACTTTGTCCGTGTATGTATTGTCTAAAACCTAGATCAGAAGCTCTCTGGGGCAAGGACTGTCTTTGTGCTATCTGTGTGTATGGTACAATAGACTCCTGATATCTGTTTGGAGTACCTCAGAACTACTGTTTGACATGAGAGAGATAACTATTTGAATAAATAGTTTTCAGATGAACAGTTGTTCAACTATTGGTTATTTGTGGCATGTGATAATGAATAACAAATAAAAACAATCATGCATTTCTGAGGGGAAATCCTAAAGTTTTTGGGGCTCTCAAATGTTTTCATGAGTACCAGCGGTCATCTGAATATTTGCAAAAAAGAAATAGCAGCACATCAAATTCAAGTTGTCAGTTTATTAATATATTTGCAAATCTGTTTTTTCTTCATTAATCAACCAGTAGTAGTAATTGTAAGGTTCCAATCTTGCAACTTCATTTCTCCCATCTCACCCCCTCCCCCCAACATGTTTCCGCATTTCCTGGTTCTATCCTGAAGCAGTAGTGCCAAAATGCCATGGGAAAGACACCCCCCCCCCTTTTTTTTTCTGGCCTGGCTGACATGGAAGCTATTGAGGAAACAAGGTAAATCTCTTTTTTTGGACCAACTTCTATTGGTAGAAGGTACAAGCTTTTGAGCAACACAGAGCTATTGGACATTTTGTGGAAAAGCCATTTCCAGTTAAATCTCCAGCTCAGTCTTACAGACTCAGGAAGTTTAGATAAAGTTCTGAGAACTTGTCCAAACTGAAGTGAAACTCTAAATTTTGTTTAAGGTTTCCCAAAACTAGCATGAACTAGAGCTGGTCTTGAGCTACAATACTGAGATCCAAATTTATCCATCTCTCTCTCTCTTCATCTTTTAAAGAGAAGAGGCAGTTCATAAAGTCAGGATTCAAATCTGGATCTGAATTTTTCTATAGTACAAGTGTCAAAGTTTTGGTTATCATTCATCTCTAATGTGAAATAACCTTAATCAGTAGCTATACTGTGATGTATGTAGTCATACAACTGTTATGCCTGCTTTCTGCATCTTTATTTCCCTCAGGATTTTGTTTGCCAATTTGCTGAGAAGTCCTCAATTTTGTAGAGCAGTTTCAGTTGAGATACAGCGGGTTGCAAAGCAAGACATATACACATGATGCTGTCTGATAGCAGTGTCTAAAACTTTTGTAATTTAATCATAAACCTCATGATATTTAGTGTGTTTTTAAAGTCCCATCACCTAGAGTCAAGTGATTCCATAAGAATATCTGCTTTTATTATTTTATTAAAGTTTCTATCACTCCTGGTGGCAGAGAGAAGCTTGCCTTTCTCATTTATGTAAAACAATAGTAATTCAGACTGAAAACATATGTTCTTTTAAGTATTTAAAACACATGCATTTTAGATTTAATTATAATGCTGCCATTTCTCATAATTTTATCCTTATCTTAGGATATTTGGTGCTTTACTGAAAGCCCTCACTCTTGGAGACATGTATTATGGAGGATTCTCAGCTTTCACTTTAAAGAAAAAAAAAAGTAAAATTTCTAGTTCTCCTCGTTGCAGAGAGAACTTGACAGTGTGACCAAAGTGTTCCCTAAAGACTCAAAGAAGGCGGCAAATGGTTTTCAAAACTCTTGATTTTTAAGCCAATCTCAAGAGATTGGGCAGGGCCTGACTCGTGATTTTGGAATGTTTGCAGTTGATGGTACTGAAATTATAAGCACGCTATTTCCTACCTATTAACTATTATTCTAATCTTACTTATTCCTCTTATCCCTGAAACGCTGATAAGAGAATGAACTTTACTTCCAGGATCCGCTCACATGACATGGCTCAGGGTTACAATAGTGTATATCTTCTACCACCACCTGTGCAAGACTAATATCCACTATAATACAGTAATAAAATTCCCTACCTACAACCAGCCCCCCTACCTCCCCACAAGGCATACAAAGCTATTCTTTCACTGATTTTTGATAATTAACTTGCCCCTACTGACTGTCCTCAAATTCGAGCTACCCTTTTATGGGAACTTTTCTCCGGCATCCATTTCTGGAGCTGGTACTTTAAATTTGGCAAAGAGAGACAGCTGTAGGGTTTTTTTTAAGGTGATTATTTAGCAGCTGGCTACTGTTAGATGTTTCATCCTCTTTGCCTTAATAGCTCTTTGTTTTTCCTTTTTCTTATTCCTAAGAAATTAGTACAGTCTTACACCACTAACTCTGTAGTCAGTGTGCCTGTCCCATTAATATGTTTAGTGGCTTTAAATCTAATACTATATACTCAATCAAGTATAAATACATTAGTGCATGAAAAGAGAAGAAAATGAAGGAACATATTCCCCCATCAGGTTTTTAGGCAACATTCCATGTTGATTTTAAAAGGAAATTCTGCTTGAAAATTGATGGCCTAGTATGTCCCAGAGTTAAAAGGCCAAATTGAGCTCTCATTTTACACTGGCAAAGCCAACTGAAGTCAAAGGGATTGAAGCCAATACAGCACAAGTACTATTGCAGGGATGAGAACTCCAGAATACTCGATAGCCCAGATGTGAGGGCACTCACATGAGCTATAGGAAACCTGGATTCAAATCCTTTCTCCATACTGGGCAAAGAAGGGATTTAAAGACAGGTCTCCCAAAGCCCAGGGGAGTGCTCTGGGCTGTTGGGTGAAAGAGCTGCTGCACTACTGTCACTGATTTGCTTGATAAAGGACTGAGCTGTCTTGCACACCTAAATCCAGGAGAAGATTCGCAACTGTGAATCCTGAGTGGAGATAGGCATCTAAATCCCTTTGAGACACAGAGCCTGCATCACTCCCCTCTCCTCAGAATTTCCTACTGGCTATCTTAGATACATAACTCAGGGTTATGAATGCCACTGTATTACGGGCCACCTAAAAGTTAAGCATTGTAACACTAAGTCTTCCTTGTCAGTCTAGCCCTAAATGCCTTGTGCTGCACGGTCAGGCCCAATATGATCTTATTCTTTTTATTTACTTGCCGTCACATAATTTACATGATAAAACCAGAAGAGAAAGTCTTGAAACTCAGCTAATAAAAAGATTTGAGTAATGTTGACAACCCAAGACTCCTATCACCTTCAATTAGCAGACCAGTCAGATTATATGTCATGTCACCAATCTCAGTACTCTAGTGACAACTGAACAGAGCCTAAATATATGTGCAATGAATCAGAGATAGCAGTGAAATATTAAACATCTGTTCTGACATTTTTTAGACATATGCCCTGTGACTATGAAATAAATCCCTGAAGTTCCTGGTGCTGTACCCTTTGTTACCTATATGGGCTTTTTAAAAAATGGCACTACAACCTATAACAGCACAAAACCCTGCACAAAACCCTACACCAAAGCCCTTCAACCCAGAGCACAAATATTAAAAAATAAGCTGGCTGTTATGTGGAGTGTTGAATGCCTCTGTGATGGGTTGTAAAGGACTTCTGGTGCCCTCAGCAAGGAGTTCCCCGCCCTGTTATTCCTCCACCACAATGCTGCCTGTTAGGATTGCCAACCCTCCAGGATTGTCCTGGAGTCTCCAGGAACTAAAGATTAATCTTTAATTAAAGATTATGTCATGTGATGAAACCTCCAGGAATACGTCCAATCAAAAGTGGCAATGCTAGTGCCCCCTAAGCAAGTGAGCCTACTGAGCGAGAAAGCAGTGGGAGGAGCTAAATCCCAGCAGTGTGTCACCAAAGAGTTCCTCCCCGAACCTCATGCAGTCAGGTACAGCTTAGCATACTGGGACTCTGACCCTCCTTAAAAGGACTGTCCTCTTATGTGAAGGAAGGGGATTGGCTAGTAGGAAGTCAAGACAGGGAGCTCTGGAGTCAGAACAGCTGCCCCCTTTAAGCTGTTTTATATTATTTGCTTTTTACAGCCTGTTCAGCTACTGTGACCAGAGACTTTGCTGGGTTTTATTCTTTCGGTTGAATAAGAAACCCTGTGAATAAACTGGAAACTCCAGGGAAAGTTTGGTTTTGCTTTTTCCTAGAACTCCTGTGAACGTGCCCTCTTGCTGCAGAACCTGGCTCGGCCACTGTCTTCCATCTATTAACTGACTACAAAAATAATAGTTTAAAAAGAAAGGATTTATGTCACATGGAAAATCTGACTGAGTAAAGGTATCGGTTAGCTGAGGGATGTAGCAAAGGATATGTATTCTGAATGACATGGCATCAAAGGGTCTCTATTCTCACTTAGAGATCTGAGCTGGAGGACATAGCTTAGTGCCCTAAGCAACAGGTTTGGAATTAATAGATCATTTGGAACCACTACTTTACATCCCAGCGGAGTTGACTCTTCCCTCCCTTGTCATTCTTCTGATATAGTTCAAGTAAATATTGTCTGTGATCTTTCAGATAAAATCTTAATAACCGAGGTCCATATGAAGCTATCAAGGCTCCTATCACATTTTCAGAAGAGTAGTGTTTTTCCTCTACAACCTCTTGCCCCAAATTTCCTATACTGATGCTACACTTCTTAGCAGCTCTCTGACTCAACAGTGGCTACATATTGGTGGCACTGTATGTTTATAGTTTCTGAATCATTTCCAAATGAAGTTACTATATAAGTGTCAAATATTATCTACAAGATAAATTTGCTATTTCCAAATTAAGAAATATGTACAAACTACTTATGTGCTTGCTAGATTAGATACATGAACTGTCCTCCACGAAATATTCATCTCAGTCCATAACAATCCAAATAATATTACCAACTCAAATTTGAATTTAGCTACCCCCATAGTATCATTTATTAATTAAACTGTCCTGTCTAGCATGACTTATACTACAAAGTCACCAACAATTTTGCAAGTAAACGTTGGGACACCTCCTTCTGTTACAGACAAGAGCTAGACCTGCTGGTATTGTCAGAACAGACTCCATTTCCATTCGTCATGCACGCTCCATAACATTATACAGACAATTCTATAATAATAATAATAATTAATTAATAAAACACTAATAAATTATATAATCGTTTAGGGAACAGAAGGGATAATGTGAAGCCAGACAAGGGAGGTGTGCATGGAGAGACAGAGATATGAAGAGCTTCCAAGCTGGTGATAAGCTTACATTTGATGGGATAACGCCTGGGGAGCCACTGAAAGGATTCAGAACAGAGAATGCCATGATCAGATTGACAGGCAAGAAAGACTACTTTAGTAGCTGCATTTGGTATGGATTAAAGTATGGCAAGGTGTGTGAATAAAATGACCAAAGCTAAACTGGTGGGTTATAATTTATATTGATCATGTAGGGTAACTCAGGGCATGGTGCTTATATGCAAGTTTTGTCTATGTCCTTCTCTATGCATTTTCTGAGAGAAAGTATTAAGATTGACCTTGCCACTCTTACTGACATGAATCTTCCAGATTATCTCAGTGGAGTAACTCATGTCAGTACAGGTTGTAGATTCTACCCATTAGAAGAGTAGCAAAGTTCATGAGAAGTCTGAATATTGATTAAAGGAAGCCAGAGATTTAGGATTCTCACCTTACTATTTTTCCAAAGAACAGTCGCTTCCTCCACTGTAAACACTTCCTGGACTTTATTAGACCGTTTGTACAGAATTCAACAGGGTGTCAAGATTTGTGACAATCAGCAACTACATAAATTTTCTTCAGTCTCTTTCAGTGAGAGGGAAATGGTGAGGTGTCTTTCTTTTTATATTTGTGACAATATTATTTGCAGAAAAATAGTCTGATCTGACATAAGATTAAATGATCTTGAAGGTCATGGTGTGTCAGGAATAAGGCCCTGCATCTGCCCCTGTTCAGTCTCCTGACAGCCTAATGAGCGCAACTGGGCCACCTCAGTTAGACAACCCATTGGAATGGCCCACTTGATTTTTTTGGACAGGGCAGAAGGCCAGCCCATTAGCCTGGCAGCAGCAGTAGTTCAGTGGCTGCTCAAAGCATTTGCCCACGGCTGTGATAGCTCCTGTGCCAGTCCTGCTGCTAACTTGGACTTAGCCTTACCTCACTCCAGGTAATCTGGCTCTGACCCTCAGCTCTGATTCCCAACTTGTGATTTTGTCTCTGGCCCTTGACTTTGGTTCATGGCTCTGCCACCTGGCCTTGGACTTCAGCTCTGATGCTGGACTCCTATTGTTGGCTACAGGCTCCTGCTCTAAACACTAGGCACAGCCACTCACACAACCCAGTCTCCTGACAAGGTATCACTGGAAAATTGATTTAGCCCATGTCCGAAAAATGTAGCCTAAGAATGTAGTGAATGGTGCTTCTTCATTAATCTTATTGTTCTATAACTGTCCCTAAAATGAGAATTAATTGTACTTTTAATAAACAATTTATAGAAGAATTTTAAACTTCTCTGATGGTTAATTAGTGATTGTGACATACCAGGATACAATCCAAACCAATGACTAGTTGTGTCACCCCTGCCCTGTAACCTGGGGTGCCCTTCAAAATGCCTTGTGCTGGACTGCTCACAAACATCCTCCATCATGTAACTCACTCCCAGCTCTGTGTGTGTGTGTGTGTGTGTGTGTGTGTGTGTGTGTGTGTGTGTGTGTGTGCGCTCCAGCCAGCCAGCCAGTCACATCTTGGTTCTTACCAGCCTTGTTTATGCTTCAGCGTAACCCCAACACACCCCCAGTCCCAGATCTTCCCCCAGAAATGTATATCCTGTACTGCCCCGCCCTACGTTGGACAGTCCAAATATGTTAAGTCCATTATTCCTTTAAGCAAATAATATGCACCCAACTTGTTACCCCAAATGGAATTACTCATACCCTTCAACTTGAACACACTGGGTTAGATAAAACAAGACAAGTTTATTAGCTACAAAGAGAGATTTTAAGTGAGTATAAGTAATGAGGCATAAAAGTCAGAAATGGTTAAGGGAAAAATAAAGATAAAATACTTACTGGTGCCTAACATAAAGTATATTAGATTTCTCACCACATGCTTTCAGCAGTCTTACTGACCATACTCTTTAGGTCAGGACCCCTCCCACAGGGACTAATGGCTGCTTCCCTTGTCTCTTCAGGTGCTGTGAATGTGATGGGTAGGAGGAGAGAGAGGGGTGCCTCGGGGTGTTTGTCCCTCCTGATAGTTTGTCATTCTCCTGAAAAACATTTCCCTTTGAGACCTAGGAGACAAAGAGTCTATGTGGAAGGATATTCCCTGATGATTTTTTCACCTATTTGAATTTCCTGTATTTTCTCTTCCTGCTTGATTCTGTCTTCATTTGCATTTAAGCAGTAAACAAACATGCATTTCCTCCTTTGTTTAGAATCATAGAATATCAGGGTTGGAAGGGACCTCAGGAGGTCATCTAGTCCAACCCCCTGCTCAAAGCAGGGCCAATCCCCAATTTTTGCCCCAGATCCCAAATGGCCCCCTCAAGGATTGAACTCACAGCCCTGGGTTTAGCAGGCCAATGCTCAAACCACTGAGCTATCCCTCCCCCCTGGGACAGACCTGACTTCTGGCTGGGCAGGGCTGTGGGGTTTGAAACATGCGTTAATAACATCATACAGGGGAATCTTATAATTTTAGTGTTGCCACACATATTTTATCAGCTCATGCTTCAGAGTTTCAGCCTCCCACTGGAAGGGGTCAGAAAGGTATTTCTACCCACCCACCCCCCAATGTATTGGGAGGAGAGAGGAGTATCTCCTTCCTCAGAAGCATCAGAGATGGCCACATCAGCAGATGGGACATTGGATGGGGAGGGCTAGGCTGTGAGATGGCACCAAGCATTCTCCCTCTATGATACTTGGTTGACTTTCTTGCTCACATGCTCAGGATCTAATTGATTACCATATATGTGGTCAGGAAGAAGTTTTTCCCCAGGTCAGATTGGCTGTTACCTTGAGGGGGTTTCAGCTTCCTCTGTTTCACGTTGGTGTGGGACCATTATTTGGGTATATTTCATTTAATCATTTCCCTACCTTCACGGTGGCCTCAGGCATTGGTGTACCTCAGTCCCTCCTATTCTCTGCCTCTGGCGCATAATAGTCTATTCTCCTGTGTGCTGTAATAATTTGGTCTGATTTCAGTTGTTGGGTGTAGTGAGTGAGTGCTGGGTGGTGTTGGAGGCCTATGACGTACAGGAGGTCAGACTATAGAACCCTTCTGCCCTAAAATGCTATGACTATATGTTCTATAAGCCATATTTGTTTAGAAGAAATTTGCAGTGGATCACATTGCAGTTGTAATTAGCTACCTATATAGTCATAGCTACCTACCAGAACTTCTACTCCAACTCTCAATTCTTTTGTAAAGAAGATTTCCTGCTGTGACATTCCCCAGGGTTGTAAGGCACCACACTACCACCTGCTCTTGGTGTGAAGCAGTCTTGCGTGTGCCTGCTATGGATCAGCTCCCTGAAACCATCAGCCTCTGACAGCACAAGCACTGCCTTCCAGGCCACCACAGGCCTTGCTTTCTCTGAACAGGTGGTGATGGGCACACACCAACTTTCCCATACAAAGTACATTCCCTGCAGTGTCCAGCCCCTTATCCACTGAGCATTCACAGTGTTAGGAGGTTTCAGAGTAGCAGCCGTGTTAGTCTGTATTCACAAAAAGAAAAAGAGGACTTGTGGCACCTTAGAGACTAACAAATTTATTTGAGCATAAGCTTTCGTGAGCTACAGCCCACTTCATTGGATGCAATGATGTTAGGAGGTCTGATCTTCCTAAAGAAACAGAACATACCAGCTTGTAAGATTCTATTCAGCACCAGCATTTTGCAAAATGCCACAGCACTGAGATATATCTATAGCGAAAAGTATTAATCTCTATTCTTTGATAATAAATTCAAGTGATAGCAAGTAAGAATATTGGAAATAAATGGTTACATATCAAACAAAATCATAACGTGTTTTCTAGATACTAAACTAACAGGTTAACCTTCTGTCTAAAGAAGCTTATCTCATCCAACATTCTGTCCGTTATTTTCACCCAAGTCTGGCTGAGATCCCACTTTCACAGAGCAAACTTGCTGTCCATTTACTTCCCAGGTGAAGTATAACAGCGTGTCATCTTTGCCCCCCAAATACAGTGAAGAAAACCTATGAAGTGCAGGATAAGGTTCTTTCTCCTTACTGTGTTTCTCTTCCTGTTAGTTTCTTTCTGGAGTTCTTTTTCACAATCTTTTATTTGCATTCAATTCAGACTGGTGATGGAAGACCCACTGTGAACAATACAATACTCAGTTTACATGTAAACAGATAGATGGCTAAACATCTTTTGTCTGACAGAAGACTTTTGCTGGTGACCAACCCTCAGACACAGACTTTAAGAACATATTTTCAGTTCATAACTCCTTACATAGTATCTGTACTTGCATTTCACAATGATATTTATCACCAGTGTGACACTGGCTTTCATGTGAGACCTCGTGTGACTTTCTTTGGTGATCTAGAATGTACATACAAGGAACAGGAGATTCCTATATCCCCTCAACACCCTCACATGTGGAGTTACATCAATCTTCTTGTAAAACTCTGACATAAAGCCTCATGTTAATCCCTGAACTTTAGGATTACTTTTTGGATTATGGGTTCTACCAGGAGATTTTGCTGTTCATGAGTTTCTAGGCATCGCTGTGTCTGCATATTCCATTGACTGAACTTTAATTTTTACAACTTTTGCATTTTGAATAAAATCCTGCTCAATTCTTTTGAGATCTCTTTGTAGGTTTCATATTAATGAAAAAGAGCAAAGGCCACGTATCTATTTAGAGGGAGATGCTGGCATTAACTCCAACCTCTAACTATAAAGGCAACTTATTTATTGACCTTTCCCTTTATTAATAAAGATTGTTAGGTGAAGGGTTTTTACAGATTAAAATCTATTGTCAATGGGCGAAATTGCCAAGAACAATGTGAAAAACACTGTGCTCCCCAAGTCAGACAAAGTTAGACTAGTACAATCAGTTTGCTACAGCAGTAGGTCCAACTAGGATGAAAATAAGTTAAAGGTTGTCACCTCATTAATGATCTAAACTTACTGGGTCCCCTTAGCTGGTATAAGCTCAATGGAGCTACTGTAACTTACACCAGCTGAAGATTTGGCCCAATATCTTATCAAAAATGCAAAAGGAAAAAACTACAAAGGGTACTCGTCAGCTTAAAAAGAATGGTCTCACATCCCTTTCAAATAAAGGTCTGCTACTGTATCAATGAATGCAAGTAGGTGGACTAGAGCTGTGTTTATAGATAAGTAAACCTCAAGGTATGAAATACTGTTTCAGATGGGCAACCTAAAGTAAACTTCTATCTCACCACACTGGTTAACAGGAAGTCAAAAATGCAGTCTCCTTAGGCATTCCATTCCTTGCCTTACCACCCAGACACTGGACTCTATGATGAGTGGTTACTGAAAGCCAATTTCATCAAGTATAGGGTCCTTCTAACCTCAAGAGATCAGCCATTTAGCTAGGTCAATATATAACTCAGATCTTATCCAATAATCATGCTAATGCCAATCCTTTAGTGACTAAAAACTAAAGGTTTAATAATAAAATAAAGAATAAGAAAGTTGTTAATGGTTAATAGATCATATACATACAAATAACTGCAAAGTCCTTATCAGGTTTGGAGCAGTGATGGAATAGACTGCTAGCCTGGAAAGTCTCTCTGGTAACTTCCAAATGATTGGAAGGGCCTCAGTGCATAGTTCAAAATGCTCCTTTTAGTTGTAAATCCATAGTCCAGAGAATCAGGGCAGGAAAGAGGCAAAATGTAGATCTCAAGGGTCTTTTATATCTTCTTCCATGTGCTTGGAAATTTACTGTCTCAAGATGGAGTCCAGGGTCACCTGAGCATTCACAAGTCCTTACATGGCTCGATGACTGACATTGCCATTGCCCATATTCTTGCAGAGGTGTCTACAGGAAGAGCTATCTGTGTGGAATGAGTTTCTGCTATGGCCCATTGTGAGACCTAAATGTCCTTGATGGGCCATCAATACATAGCTTTCTGGCCTTAATGTAAATTTTACCTGGTGGCTGTTACCCAGGAATCCAACACATATGTATAATGCCAGTACATAGCCAACATTCATAACTTCAGATATGAAAATAATACCTGCATATAAACAGGATAATCATACTTAGCAAATCATAACTTTTCCATTGACACCTTACATGACATGCTTTGTTCAGGATTTGTTGCTGTTGTATAACAGTGACAATATCAATGATATAAATGGTCATATTCAATCATACAGCATCACACCCGACATCTCCGTGTTCTGTTGAAATCCTTGTGCTCCTGGATGAGCCACCTCCTCCTGCAACTCTCATATCTGTTTCCTGAGGAACTCCACCAAAGACATCTTTCATACTAGATGATTCCCCCTACCTGGCTTTTCTTGGTGGGGACATGCAGGGCACATTCCAAACAAGTCAAGACCAAGGCCTGGTAGAAATTTCTAGGGTCTGGATGCCTGTCTGGCCAGGTGCAAGCAGAGGAAGAGCTAGCAGGGCTGTTGGCAATGTGCCATTTCCTCCCATTGCGGGCTCTTTCTTGTAGAGTACCCACACATTAAGGAGAGACTGGGTGGGGGGACAAACACACACACACACACAAATTAACTTAATGGAATTTGGGAAACTAAATACATTTGTGAATCTAGGACTTGTTCTTCTCTTTAAATAAAGCTGGGTCACAAGATGGGGGCTTGAAAGAGCTAGTGTGCTTCATTCGTATTTGAGCCCTGGTTAATGTATCTTTAGAGCACTCATCACTGTCATGTCAAGGTAAGAGCTAGGCAGATCTCACAAATGCAGAACTGAAAGACAACATTTTAAAATGTATTCAAACTTTTTCATACCTGAAACAAACCCAAATACTTTTTTAAGTTTTGCATGGAAGTTTCTGAAATTTCTTTATGATGCCCCAATGTTTAATTTACAATGTTCCGAGCTGCCTCTGTCTGTGGTCGAAAGGGGACAATGAAAGAAATAAATTATGCCCAAGGAGAGTCCATAATCAATGGAAGCAATAGAAATGGAATCCTTTATGATAGCTAGGAATCAACACAACAAAGGGGAAAAATGGTTTCTGTACCTTAGGGCTTCTTTATGAGAAAATATTCAGAGTCCTTCTATATCAAAGTATGAATCATTAGATGGGACAAATTTGTGCAGGGCCTTTTAAATTCAAAACACAGAAAATTGGAAAGAGAAACTGAGAAGAGAAGCTTTCCTATTCAAGTTCTTTAATTATTTTAATGATAAATCAAAGAGATGTGTCCTTTCAACTTCTAACTGATATTAATGTATAGTTATCATCCATGGGTCTTAAGACTGAGTTTCCTTATGAACAATGAAGGAAAATATCTAGATAAAAGCCAGCAGTGATCAGCATGATTAGTTAGATACTAATGCACTTGCACTCAGCACACAGTTCTGTCTCCCCCCCCCCCAGCCATTTTGAATGTATTCAGATATAGCCTTAAATAGATGTTTGTTTTGAAGGACAAAACTGTAATAATAGCTTTAAAATACTGGACCAAGTCCTAATACTTTATTTAGAAGTAGCTCAGAAAAAATCCTCCTTGCGGTCAGTGAATTTTGTCTGAATAAGGAGTGAGAAATTTCAGGATTTGCTGCACATTCTTTTATGAAAAGCAGTTGATCCAAATGCAACATCTGAAATTGTCAATAATATTATTGCAACAGCGTGGCTTGCCCCTGAGGGCTGGAGGCTTAGGCCAGTCAACACCCATTACTGAAGGAAGTGTTCCAGCCCACCTGTGTCACATTGACAGCCTGGATGGAGCCCCATGCAAGACAACTGATTCCCCTATAAAGGGCAGCAGAAGGCTGGTGGGAGAAGGAGAAGTTTAGTAAGCTATGGCAGAGACTACTGAAAGGCTCCCACAGGGAAAACCCTCAGCCTAGGGGAGTTGCCCCAGCTAGGAGGATTGGGAATATCCTAGTAAGATGGGAGGAACAGCCTGGCACCTGAGGAGTTTGGAAGTCAGAGCCTGAAGGCTGAGCTCCAGCAAGGTAAAGCCTGAGAGATGGTGAACTGAAACCCTACCCTGAGAAGGGGGGCTGGGGACTCCCTACTAAGAGGGGAGTGAGAGAGTGAACTGGGGGTGGGGCCAGAAAAGCCAATGTGTGTAAAGACTAAATAAACTGAATCTCAGAAGGGGAGCGTCAACTATTTTTGGACTGTAATGTGGTGTTATTGAGCAACTAAGAAGGGTAACAGAGTGGTGCAGAGTGACTGCTAGCTATGAGGGGGTGTTTGGGTGGCAGCTGATCCCGTTGCAGTCAAAAGCAGGCTGGCTTGGAGGTAGCTGATACAGGCTGACCCAAATGGCACACTTTCTTTAAAACTCCAGAATCCTCTCAGCCCTCTATGAATTATGAGCAAAATGAATCAGTTGGATATATATTTTCTGTACATTTATTTTTAGGGCTGCTACAGTAGCTTGGCTTATAGGTTTCATGTAGCACGGGTTAATAATGCTTTAAACAAAAGCTATGATACATAGGTTCACAACAGTTTAAATATGTAAACTAACAGTAACTCCAGGTCTTAAGAGACAAGAAGAATGGCTGTCTGTAGTAAATCTATTTTAAGATGAGTTGTTCCAAAAAATCTAAATATTTGTAATTATCCAAGGGTAGAATTTGACCATAATGACAGGTAGGGAGCCTAATATGAAAAAATGATTCTTCCCACTGAACTAACATGCATCAGTTCAGTTTGATACATTTCATCACAGAAGCAAGAATCTCCTATGACTGGGACCCCACCAAATTCCTGGTCCATTTTGGTCAATTTCATGGTCAGGGGATTTTTAAAATCCTAAATTTCATGATTTCATCTATTTCAATCTGAACTGTCATGGTGGTGTAACTGTAGGGATCCTGACCCATAAAGAGGTTGTGGGGTGGTTGCAAGGTTATTTGGGGGGGGGGGGTTGCAGTTCTGCTAACCTTACTTCTGCGCTGCTGATGGCAGTGGCCCTGCCTTCAGAGCTGGGCAGCTGGAGAATGGTGGCTGCTGGCCAGGAGCCCAACTCTGAAGGCAGAGTCACCACCGGTAGCAGCGCAGAAGTACGGATGGCACGGTGTGGTCCTGACACCCTTACTTCTGCGCTGCTGCCTGCAGAGCTGGGCCCTCAGTCAGCAGCCGCCATTCTCTGGCCACCCAGCTCTGAAGGCAGCAGCGCAGAAGTAAGCATGGTATGGTATGGTATGGTATTGCCATCCATATTACTTCTGTGCTGCTGCTGGCAGGGTGCTGCCGCCATTCTCCGGCCACCCAGCTCTGAGGGCAGCGCAGAAGCAAGGGTGGCAAAACTGCAATCCACCTAAAATAACCTTCTCTTCCCCCCCCCCCCCCCCACCCCACCATGCAATTCCCTTTTGGGTCAGGACCCCTGGTTTGAGAAACACTGGTTTCCCCCATGAATCTGTATACTACAGGGTAAAAGTGCACAAAAGACTAGATTTCATGGTCCGTGATGTTTTTCATGGTCACAAATTCGGTAGGGCCCTACCTATGACTCTCCAATGTGGCATTAACCATTCTATGTGATTCAAAGGCACTCAACCCGCAGTCTAGCTTCCAGAAAGGCTTCATAAGTAAACATCTGAAGCCACTGGAAGTTAATACTTTACTAATTTTATATATAACGTTTGATAGGAAACCTTGAGCTATATTCAGTATCTGCAAGGGTTATTATTATTCATATGGGTCTGTTGGATGGAAACCTCTTCCTTCATTCTGCCCAGAGTTTTAATTTCTGTGATATTGCTAATTGGATTGCTGAATCCCTAAACATTCCACAAGATGAAACTGTTTTCCTTTATTGGACTCCATTTAATCTCTTGCTATCTATCTCATATCTTTTACTGTTGTATCATTTCAATCTTTGCACTGTCTGTCCCACTCCTATTTCTCCTCCTTTTACCTTGGTTTTCACTATAGGTTTCCATCCCATTTCTATTATTAGTATTGGTAGTAAATACTTATGGTAGTGCCCAAAAGCCCCCTCTTTAATCCCCCCTCTCTCACATAGATTGGTATACTATATTTCCCACCAGTAAACTACAAACTATCAATGTGCCATACTAAATGGATGAAGAGATATGCTTAACAAAAGGATCTGATTTTCAATTTGAAGCCTAGAGCTGCACATAAAAATATACAAATAAATGTGCCTGATGTCTCTGGCCATTTACCATAACTGCATGTGGAATCAGTTATTGCATGCACAAATTACTGAATGTAATAGATGGTTAACTGGCCATTCCCATGAAAAAATTCCCTGTAGCCAGGCGTGAAAGCATCATAAAAGACTTACCAGTACGGAAGGGGCGTGGCCTTGGGCAAAAGGGGCAGGGCTGGGGGTCAGCCTCCCCCAGCCAGCCCTTCCACGCTGCCTGGCCCACATCGCCCAGGGCTCCGGCCGTGATTTAAAGGGCCCGAGGCTCTGGCTGCTGCTATGGTAGCAGTGGCTGGGAGCCCCAGGGCCTTTTAAATCACTGGGCCCTGGGGCAGCTGCCCTTTTTGGGCCCCCCCCCCATGTCGGTGCCCTGTGGCGGGGGGACAAAAGGGGCAGTGACCTTAAAGTGCTGCCACAGCAGCGTTTCAATATCAGCTGTGTACAGGCCAGTACCAGTGCCCACTCCATACCAGGCTGTACCGGCCTACTTTCATCTCTGCCTGTAGCCATCGTAGCAACTGTAGTTGCCTTAAATTAGGGCCTTCTCCTTTGCATAGTTATTGGAATTCCACAAAATACAGCAGTGCTTTGAGGTTGATGAAAATATTTGCTTTGCTGTTGAACTGAAACTAGAATGCCATCGGGAGACATGTTAGAGCAGTGGTCACCAATCGGTCGATTGTGATCAACTGGTCGATCCTGGAGACTCGCCCAGTCGATTGCAATCTCCGGCTGCTAAAAGTGCAGTGGGGCTTGCTCCCTGCCCGACCCACCTCCACACCGCTCCCAGAAGCAGCCAGCAGTGGCAGTGGGGAGAGACTGCCCTGGGGAAGAGAGCACACATGGCTCCACACGCCGCCCCTCTCTGCAGGCACAGCCCCCGCAGCTCCCATTGGCCGTGAACGGGGAACTGTGGCCAATGGGAGCTGAAGGGGCTGTGCCTGCAGAAAGGGGCAGTGCACGGAGCCATGTGCTCCTGCCCAGGGGCTGCAGGGCCATGTTGGCCCCTTCCAGGAGTGGCGTGGGGCCGGGGCAGGCAGGGAGCCTGCCTTAGTCCCACTGCGCTGCCAATCGAGAGCCACCCAAGGTGAGTGTACTCAGCGGGAGCCCACACCTTAGCCCTGAGCCCCCTCCCGGATCCAGTACCCCATTCTCCCTCCTGCACCCCAATCTCCTGCCCTATATCTGACCCCCCCTCCCAGAGCCCCTCCTGCACCCCAATACTCTGCTCCAGCCCAGAGCCCCCCTCCTGCACCCAAACTCCCTCCCAGAGCTTGCACCCCTCACCCCCTCCTGCACCCCAACTCCCCATCCCAGGCTCATTCCAGAGCCTCCTCCCACACTCCAAGCCCCTCGGCCCCAGCCCAGAGTCTGCAGCCCCTCCCAAACCCCAACCCCATGCCCCAATACAGTGAAAGTGAGTGAGTGAGGGTGGGGGAGAGTGAGCGATGGAGCAGGGGGGAATGGAGTGAGCGCGATGGGGCTGCAGGGAAGGGGTGGGGTAAATCCTGAGTTGCTCTTAAATTCAAAAAGTGATCTTGTGTGTAAAGGTTGGAGACCACTGTGTTAGAGAATCTAATTGCATAAAGAGTCTGTTTGGAACAACTCTCACTGACTTCATATTAAAATTAAAGGGCTGATACCAAAGTCTACTGAACTCTTCTTGAACATTGTAGTCCAGAAAAAAATCAAGTTTGACCATGCTACGGAGACCATCTTTCAGTTGCTCTACTGATTCTATCACTGTTGCTAAATGTCTGAACTGAGGTTTCTTGCTTGAGCTCCTAGAAATGGCTTTTTTTAGGGGAACTTTCTGCCTAGTAGTTATTAAATTTTAAGCTCAGAATTATCTCAGCCAATCTTCGAAAAAGTCTTTTTTTTTTTCCCCATCAAAACCTTACGAGAGCTGTAATATGTGAATAGCTTTTCTTGTAGGTCTGTTCTTGCAAATCAAAGCTGTGTATGTGTCATCTTTCTTGGCCTTTATCTTTAGTGTGTGAAATAGGTTTTTCTCTTCTTTAGCCTCATTAACTCATCTGTTGTTTATAATTTTCTCCAAGCTATGAGAAGAGCTGTTAACTTCATAACAAGAGCACAAAAGGATACAACCATGAGTTTATCTTCTAGGTCCGCCCAGGCCCCAGAATCAGGTGTGTTGTGGCATTTTCTTTCAGGTTGCCATTTGTGTTCTGAGACCTCTGTCTTGTCCACCACTATTACATCCTCTTATCCATCAGGTAAAACTTTAGTTTAGTAGAAATTATGAAATGGAAGGCAAAGAAATTAGATAATTGTACTTTCCCACCCGTATTACTTCTGATTGCTGTCTGTTCAGTGTCCCATCTATAGGATTCCTGTGAGCCTATATGTTTTGTCAGATAGCAGACTGAGGTGAGTTCTGTGTGTTCACCATACTGTCAGGGATAGTACTGACCAAGGGCTTGAGACAGAAGAGCTCAAGACCACCAAACTACTCAGGGAAAAAGAAGCCTTAGCAGAGAAGGGAGGAGCAGACCAAAGTGTCCTATCCTTAACTCGAAAAAGCATTGTATAAGGTGCTAGTACGTGTCCATCTCAATGCCTCCCAGCTCCTCTGCTCTCTATACATGCAGAGCCTAGGAACAGAAGGCTGCGGGGGGGGCCCATGCGCACACCCATCAGCCTAACTGTATTAAAATAGCTCCCCCCACATGGAGTGAGGATACAGATGGATTGCAGGGCTGAGTAGCCATTGTCTCCATCAACTCCCCCCTCCCTCCCCCCCCGCCCAGTGTTGAAAGAGGACAGGTTTTTGCACTGATGGTGAAATTTCACACCTATGCACAAGGCCAGCACCAGGATAATGCACCGGTTAAGTCTTGAGATCTTAAGTAAACGGGAAGTTATATCTAAAACTTATGCTGGACTTCTGCAAAGGGGCAAACTTCATCCTGAATTTTTATATCATCCATTTTTCTGCCCTCAAGAGACCATCTTTTCATACCACCTGGCCTTTGCAAGGAATGTCCAAGCTTGTGTTATTCAGCTGAGATTCATGGATTTAATTTCCTCTCCTTGAGTCTTTTGTTGGCTATAAAAGGGTTATGGCAAGTGATGATTGATATCATACCTTAAGTTACAGTATCTCTACTGAAATGTGTAAGACACCATTGTTGTATTAATTGAGATTGGAATACATGGGCTACCACAACACCGCCCTTATTAGCTACCCTCTCTATTCTAAAAATCTCCAGACGCATTGAACGCAAATTTGTTCCATCACTGTTAGAACGTCACCTCCACTAAGCAATCATTTTAGTCAGTCCCTTAAACAGGTGCTTTGGTAGCCAACTTTTGTGTTAAAAGCTAAATTTACTACTCCATAGTCTCTCTCACACTCTTTCTATGTAACATTCTCAGGGGCACCATAGTCCTTTCTGGCAAAAGCATAGTCAGAAGAAAGACAGATTTTTGTTTTATTCTTGTAATTGCTGCCAGTAGTCTTATGTAAACAACTGTCCTATAAAACTAGGCCCAGGAATTAGCCCCTGCTGTTGCTGGATGTACTTCAAGAGCGCTTTCAGCATTTGTTTCTGAAACTGTCAACCCTAAACGTGGATGTAGCACAGCTTAGCCAGCTTTCTCTGAACACACTGAATTGTTACTTCTAGCTTGCAACTTAGTTTGTAGGTTTCAAATCATCACCCAGAGTGTTTTTCTTTTTCATGGTCTGTGTGTATAAAAACATCTTCTGTATTTTCCACAGTATGCATCCGATGAAGTGAGCTCACGAAAGCTTATGCTCAAATAAATTGGTTAGTCTCTAAGGTGCCACAAGTCCTCCTTTTTCTTTTTGCGGATACAGACTAACACGGCTGTTACTCTGAAACCACCCAGAGTGTGTGGCTAAAACTTCCTTTTCACTGCAACTCTGTTCATAATTTCACTCGACCAATATCTATTGCTGCACTTACCCAACCAAAATTTCTTTAATACCCTATATCAAAAAATTTCATTGCATTAACATAGATTTGAATGGGTGTTTGTAATACATGAAGGGGGAGGGAGTAGCTCCCTTTTATGGACCCAGCCAGCCAGTTAGCTATAAAATCCCTCTTGGTAGCTGTTCTCTACTTGCTTGACCTGTAAAGGGTTAAAAGTCTCATTGAGATGCATAGGTAAACGAAAGTGAGTGGGCACCTGGCCAAAAGAGCCAACGGGAAGGCTAGAACTTCTTAAAATTGAACAAAACTCCCCTTTTGTCTGTCAGTAGTTGTTCTCGGGGAGAAGCAGACACAGAGCAACTATGCTGTAAGAAACTTGGGCCAGATATGAAAAATCATCAGTATCCTACCTAGAAATGACTAATTTGAAATCCCAGATAAGTAAGGAAATCAGAAAATGGCTAGGAAAACGCAATTAGGTTTATCTTTCTTTATTTCTTTATGGCTTGTGGACTCCGCTGTGCTAACCCCAAATGCTTCTGTTTTGCTCGTAACCTTTAAGCTGGACCTCAAGAACGTTATTCTTGATGCTTAATTCTTGTAAGTGGGTTTTTTTTTTTAAATCTAGCAATAGCCTGAGTTTCCAGATGTATTTTCTTTCTTAACAGGATTGGATTTTTATCTCCTAAAAGGTTTGTTCATATGTTGTTTAATTAGCTGGTGGTAACAGCTGATTTCCTTTGTTTTTTCTTCTCAGCTCTTCCACCGGAAGGGGGAGTAAAAGAGCTTGAGGGTACCCCACAGGAAGGAATTCCCAAGTGCGCCTTCCTGGATTCTCAAGGCGGTTTTGCACTTGGGTGGTGGCAGCATTTACCAATCCAAGGTCAGAAAAAAGCTGTAACCTTGGAAGTTTAATACTTGCCACTTCAGGCTTGTATTTTTAGAATCCTTGAGGACCCCCACCTTCTGCACTTGAAGTGCCCTTAACAGTGTTCATAAAGTACCTTGACAATACTTCCCACACAGTGCTGGTTGTCACATTGAGAAGAGTAGTTGAAGTTTTATTCACCAGCTCATAAGGCTTAGTTCATATTTTTTCTGTCTGCCCATCTGTGAAATATAAAAGCGATAGACAAACATTTATCTTCACTAAGATGAGTTACACTGATTATATGGTATTTGTGATAGCACTGCATACTTGACCTGCAGTCCTATCACTTTGTGCTGTGATCCCATTTCTCCCAACATAAATTGGATGGGAAAATCTCTAATGCAGTGGTTTCAACCTTTTTTTTTTTTTTTTCTCATTTCTGGACCACTAAATTTTGAATGGATGTGCTGACCCCTTTGGAAGTCTTAGATATAGTATGTGGACCCACGTCAATACAAAACCTGCTGGCTAAACCTGGAACGCGGAGAAGTGTGTCTATGTCAAACTTCGTCATCATCACAGGCAGTTTACCCGCTCGTCGGAGCATCAACATCATGCAGACAACCACTACATGGTGATCTGTGTTCACCGCACATTCCGCACCATGATATCCTCTGCAGGAGGTGAAGATACGCCTGTCACATGTTCTGATATGGTCCAACTGCTTCTGAGTGATGCCATCATGAGAGATCCATGACATCCATGACCCGACTATGGAAAGATTCTGGAAAGCGCAGAATGCGAGCAAGCAGCAAGAGTTATCATTGGGTATACCTGAACCATAATGACCATTGACCCAGTTTTCAGGGAGCCAGTAACTGCATTTAGGTCACCCAGGATCATGAGATTATCAAGGGATCATGAGATCATGAAAGGACTGTGCGTACTAGAGATTCCCATTGGTCGTAAAAATTATGTTTGATTCCTCTATTGGAACACAGACTACTATGACAGCAAGGTAACTGTGCCAAAGTTTAAGACATGCAATAAGTAGGGCCCTAACAATTTCACAGCCATGAAAAACACATCATGGACTGTGAAATAAAGCCCTTCCCTATGAAATCCGATGTCCCCTTGTTCCTAGGAGCACCCCAGCAAAGGAGTTCCTAGCTCTGGCTGGGCAGGGGAGGGACAGGACTTGTCCATCTCCCGCATAGATGCTCTAGGTGGGGGACACCAGACCCACCTCCGGGTGCCTCCCCCTGCTACGGGACACTCTCAGGGACCAGGCAGAAGCCCCAGAGATTCCTGCAGCAGGAGGAGGTTTGTGGAGTTGTGTCCAATCTTCCTTGTACTGCTGGGAGGGACCCAGCAAAAGGGGTTCCTAGCTTCAGCAGGGCAGGGGCAGGATATGACTTTTCCATCTCCTGCACAGCTGCTCTGGGTGGGGGAAAACAGAAGGCAGCACAGAACTGAGGGTGGCAATCCCATGACACACCTACAATAGGTTTGCGAGACACACACACCCACAACTCCTTTTGAGTCGGGACCCCTCCAGTTACAACACCATGAAATTTCAGATTTAAACAGCTGAAAACGTGAAATTTACCAATTTTCAAATCCTATGGCTGTGAAATTGACCATAATTGACTGTGAATTTGGTAGGGCCCTAGCAATAAGTAGCTGGGAAGACACAGGCGTCCAGATTGTCATGGAGGACTTGGCCTCAACTTGCAGTAGTAGCGCTACCCCATGTGAGTGGTTGTGTGATACCAATAAAATAAAAACCAGCAGGATCTTATTAAAGGGGAAAAGGCAAAATGCCACATTTATTGTGAATACAGAAAGAATCATAGTAAGTAGTTAGTTATAGCTATAATGTTCCATTCAATTTCATATTTATTCACTCATTCATTCATACACACACACACACACACACACACAGGTTCTGCAAGGTTGTTATCCTAGTTACCAGCCTTAGAGTTGCTCATGCCAAGCCACTGGCCAGGTGGCCTGGACATGAGGAGGGAGCAGGGCCTTGTCAGATGCTCATCTGATGCTCCTGGAAGTTGGTTTGCAGAATCAGACCCCAAAGTTCTCACTTTCTAGAGTCCATTTTTATAGGAATTTCTTCCTATGCCAGTCTATGGGAATTGCTTCATCAGGCTATTGCTGAATCAATCAGCAGATGGCACATTCCTGACGGCTCCGTGCTGCCAGATGTTATCTTGTTCTTTGGTTCTCCCATTCTTGAGGCTGTTGGGTGGATTCCAGTCTGCTCTCCGGGTGTCCTCTGGTTATTTCCACTTAATGCCTTCTTCGGCCGATGGACACTGGATTCCTAGGCTGGCACCTCCCTGATCATTCAGTTATTATCCACACCAAGCATCCATCCACATACATCCTCTATCTCTATTTTAATCACAATTGTTAACAAAGCGAGATTAATACAACAAAAGGGCGGGGAGTCTCTGGGTGCTGTTTCTGTTGTTACAGAGTATTGCTTTGAGTCTCTCTCTCTGTGTGAGTAGTTGTTACAAAGAATTGCTTTGAGAACAGATGCTGTCTTAGAATGTACTAACACAATTAGCAGCTTGCAAGTTTCACACATAGAGGGAGAGAAACAGTACCAAAATCCAAGAGACCTCTTAATTAGCAATACCCTGGAATTTAAACTATGGGGAACCAAATTCATATGTGATTTTTTTAATACAGAACTTCTTTAATATGATCCAACAGTTGGGGCTATCAGAATTCAGAAGCAAAGAATTTTCCACCTTGTGATGTCATGATCTATCAGCCTTACTTCCATTAGGCCTGTGATTGATATACCAAGACAGTCCATTTCACGTGAGATAGCGACCTGATCATCATGCCTGTGAAGAGTTGCAACATTCCAGGTATCAATTTTGATGGACTGGCAAAGATCCCAGCTATGTTTGGGTGCATTGTCATGGTATACTGCAGATGTGCCTGCTGACATAAAAGGACATGTGTCCCCAGGGGCTTTGGCACAAGCCCGTCATATTCGCACCAAGGGAAGATCACACCGGCCAGGCATCTACAGCTGAGAGTAAGGCAGGGGCTTTACCCCTGGTGTTGAGTGCTAAGTTATTCATGTTAGTCGAAAGCAAGAGCAAACAATTGTCCCAAAGAACAACTTGTCCCCCTGGGATGAGATGGAGGAGCCACAGTGGTCTACCAGTACTGGCTTCACGCTATGTGACCCGAGCCATTGAGTCTTTCTCAGTGACTTCCTCCAGCTCGGGTAGCTACTAGGTGCAGGTATTACACTGTTCACTCATATTTAGCTTGTGATCCACTATGACATCCAGATCACTTTCTGCAGTGCACCTTCCTAGGCAGTCATTTCTCATTTTGTATCTGTGCAACTGATTGTTCTTCCTCAGTGGAATACTTCAACTTTCATCCTATTTACTTCAGACCATTTATCTTGTTTGCCAGATCATTTTGAATTTTAATACTATCCTCCAAAGCACTTGCAACCCCTCCCAACTTGGTATCATCCACAAACTTTATAAGTGTACTCTTTATGACATTATCTAAATCATTGATTAAGTTATGGAACAGAACCAGACCCAGAACTGAACCCTGAGGGACCCCACTTGATATGTCTTTCCAGCTTGATTGTGAACCACTGATAACTACTCTCTTGGAACAGTTTTCCAGCCAGTTATGCACCCACCTTATCGTAGCTCCATCTAGGTTGTATTTCCCTAGTTTGTTTATGAGAAAGTCATGCGAGACTGTATCAAAAGCCTCACTAAAGTCAAGATTTACCACTGTTCTTTCCCCTCCCCCTCCCCCCAAGGCTTGTTACCCTGTCAAAAGCCCCTATTAGGTTGGTTTGACATGATTGTTCTTCACAAATCCATGCTGAGTGTTACTTATCACCTTATCTTCTAGGTATTTTTCAAATTGATTGCTTAATTATTTGCTCCATTATCTTTTCAGGTACTGAAGTTAAGCTGACTGGGCTGTAATTCCCCAGGTTTTCCTTATTTCCCTTTTTATAGACAGAAATGGTGGTGCTGAATCTTTCATTTCCTTAAGTGGCGCTCTACCTGTCTCAGATTTTATATTCTCCTTATAATCATTGCCTGGGTATCTGTTTGTTTGCCTCTGAATCAAAACAGAACTGAACCCTACTGCAGAGATTACACCTCCTTCATCACATTCATCTTCCAGGTGAGACTTAAACCTGGTACTGTTCACTCATTAAACACTTAACATAGCACCCTCCACGAGTGCAGGGGTGTCCTCTCCAGTGTACTAGCCAAATTCTGGTTGAAGTAATTCTATTATATCTCAATTTCCTCTGTATCTGCAGCCGGACGGACTGTTCTTCATGTGTGGTGTTGCTCGGTATTGTTAGCAAGCTGCTATCTTCCACCTTAGTGGCTTGTGACGTGATAGCATAGATCTGTGTATAAATAAGCTATGGATGACTGAGGAGGTACCAAATGAGTGCAAAAGGCAAATTGTTGTAGCAATTTTCAAAAAGGAAACAAAAGTGACTTGGCAGTTATAATCCTGTAAGCATCTAATTTCACTAGGGATGGTGATGGGGAATAAGGGAACAAATACTGAGAGACCACTAAGCACCGAGAGGGTACAGAGCCATGAGCTTGGAGAAGGACAGCCTAATGGTTAGGGCGTTAGCCTCGGACTCAAGGTCAGTTGCCTGCTCTTCCACAGACTTCCTGTGTGACCTTGGGGAAAATCTTCGTGATTTCAGTGGGAGTTAGGTGCCTGAATAACTCTGAGGATCTGGGCTTCAGTTGCCCAGCAGTAAAATGGGGGTAATAACATTTCCCTACCTCACAGGAGTGTTGTGCGAATAGATAGAAACCACAAAAATGTAGAGCTGAAAGGGACCTTGAGCAGTCCTCTAGTCCATCTCCCCATACTTGGTCCTGCCTCAGCTTACCTAAATACATTAATAGGTGCTAGTTACTATGGTGCAGTGGGGGTCATATAAATTCCTAAAATGAATTTATCCAGGATAGGTCTTGATAGATTTGACTGACTGCTTTTTTGTTTGAATAGATTACAAGATGAATGAACATAAGTAATGCAATAGATGTCCTCTATATGGATTTTAATAAGTCTTTTATATTATGATGCCACATGTTACTTGAAATATTAATACTGGATTAGAAATAGGTCTTGCAGACTGAAAAGGGTAAAACAGGATATCTCAAACTTTTCCACAACTTAATAGAAAGATTGCCCATCTGCCCACTAGCGATTGCATAGCCTGTCTGGAGCAAGTACAGTCCCCATTCATATATTAAAAAAAAAAAGTGATATTAGGAAAGGAATGTATTTTAGCTGCCTTTTTAATATGACGTGCCAGCTGCAAGTAATGAGCCAGCACCCTATGAGCATCCAGCTCTCTGTAGATGACAAACTGCCTATGAACCACAATTTGAGCATTGCTAATCTATAGGAACCAAAAATTAAGGATATTTGTAAGTGATGCCTCAAGCTGAGGCAAGATATCTAGAAAGATACTGAGGACTAAAGTTGGCTAAAACCCTTTGAAGTCTTTTTGTGGGGAAAAAAAAGGTTTCTTTTGTACCACATCTTTTGTTTTCAAAACTGTTTGGGTTTTTTAAAATATTTTCACACATTCTAATTGGAATTTTTCCTGAAAACTTTCTTGAAACCGTGATTGAGTATTCTTTTACTGAAAACCAAGGATTTTTTTTAATGTAAAATAGATCAACTTAGTTAGAACTGTGGAAAAAGAAAACTTCAGAAAATTTCACAAACTCTTAACATATTTGACCAGGTCTATGAAGAACCTGTTAGGTCCAGTCTTAATAAGTATCTTTATTAATGATCCATAAGGTGGAGTAAACAGCATAATACTGAAATGCACTGACAATACTAAAGGGGGAAGAGTTGTAAAACCAGTTAGGGCAGAGGGACTTGGAGATCAAAATGGGATTGGTAGGCTTGCATTTTTCCAAACTGAATCTGGGACAAAGATATCTGAAATGTAGATATGCAGTTATTTGAAGAAACTTGGGGAAGCAGTACTTCTGAAAAAAGAGAAGGTAACATTGGACCACGAAATACACATAAGTTTGCAAAGTAATATAGCTGCAAAAAAGGCCATTGCAGTTTTGTCTGAGTATCATAGCATGAAGCTGGAAGCTAACAGTCCTCTACAAAGCTCCGCTGTGACTCTATGTGGAATATCTCATTCAATTTTGGGCACCTCCATACCAGACAGATAATGCCAGCTGAAAGGAGTTCAGAGAAGAGTAACTAATATAGAGACTGACTTGTGACAAAAAATTAAAGAGCTAAATGTGATATAGCTTGGCTAAATGATTAAGAAGGGATATGATAGCAGCCTACGAATATTTGAAGGACGTATCCAAGTGCAGTGAGGAATTAGGAAGTATAATACACAGGCATAAGTGGAATATGTGGGATGATAGAAAGGGAAAAATTAAGTTGCATATTGGGAAGTACTTCTGGACACATTTAATAGGCTGTTGAAAGTAGAGGAAGGCCTGTTATGCGAGACTTCTGTAACTAAACACTTCACTAGTAAATGTGCTTTCAGAACAATCGTGTATTGGCAGGAAGATGGACTGGATGATTTGCTTTTTTCCAGCTCTAATTTATTACGTACCACTTACCTATCTCACAGGGACTCTCATAAAATTAAACATAATGAATGCTTATAAACTACCTTGAGATTTATCCTATTATAATTCTGGGGCATAGTTCTCTGTTAGTGATCATTACAGTTCACTGTAATATTTTATGTGCTCCATCCACCTACCTGTCTATCAAACTATGCTTATTGTGCTTTGGAAAAATCTGCTCTTGTCAGTCTCCATTTGCGTAACATGACTGTCAATAATTCTAGGGCACAGAGTAATGGGTTGGGATTCAGGCACCTGGCTCTATTCCTAGCTTTGCCATTGGCCAGCAAGTGACCTTGGGCAAGTCATGTCATCACCTCCTTGCCTCCTTCTCCCCATCTCTAAAATAGGGACAATGATACTTTTGAAAGCACTCTGATATCTGCTGATGAAGAGCACTAAACAAGAGTTAAGTATTATTACATGGCTTATGGAATTCTAAAATCAGTTGGCTGCATACGTTAGGATTCTTCATGTATTTCTTCAGCTAGCAGTTTCATTACTGAAAAGTGTGTGTGGTTTGAGTAGCATTATTTATTTGCATTGCAGTAGTGCTTATGAGCCCCAGTCAGGGGTATCTGCCCCCAGTAACTTAGAATTCTAAGTATAAGACCAGAGACAACAGATTAACAGACAGGGAGTGGGGGACAGCACAAACTAACAAGACAACTAGGAACAGTGTGAAAGAGTGGCTTCAACTCATTAAGTTTTAACAAAGGTTTTGCCAAAAGTCTTTTATGAAGAGTCTGTCCCCAACAGATACACTTCAATATTTTGAATGGGGTTTTTTTTAACTTTTTGCCTTTTTTTTTTTTTCTTCATCTTGTTGGGTGAAAAGCACCATCCACATCAGTTGCTAAGATTAACTAATTTAATGATTTCCTTTAAAAATAGTTTTAGGGCAATAGATTGCCACCTTAATCAACTGTAAAACACATACAGAATGATAGCATGACCAGTTACCCAATGCTAAGGTGTAGGCTTTCTGTCATCAGATCCATGTTGATTTAATCTGGTGTAAATCTTGCATTACTCCACCTCCCCTTTGTTAAACACACCTCCTTTATACCTTCTCTCATAACATTTGTGCAGGTGCAAATTATTAAACCTACCTCTTCTATAAACATTCCATTCTAAATATATTTCCTAATACATTTTACCTATTCTGCTAAAACTCTAATTAGTACCTCCTTATCTATCCTCTAATAACCACTGCTTTCAGTTATTTGTTATTTCTTAGAACAGTTGTCTTATTGTTTATCTGCTGCTTATGACGTTGGTGATGCTAGCTAGCTCTGTCCAGCCAGTACCCGTCGTCCATAATCTGTCTTGCTTGCACCTAGCCAGTAAAGCACACATTTACGTAGTTTGCTTTGCCCTGTTATCTACCCACACCAAAAATCCACTACAGATAACACACAAACCAACTTTCTGATTTTTTTCCCCCCACAACCTTTGAAAGCTGTGTCAACAAGACACATACAAAAAAGTTCTTTTACATTTCCTTATAATATTTATCAACTTCTCTAACATTATTTAATATATCTGTGGAATACAGTTTATTATACACTTCTTTGGTGCTGCAGTTTCAATATCTCAACTCTAATCAGGGATTACTGTGGGCTTAATGTAGAATTGCATGTAACTGCAACCTGAGAAACAGGCAACCTGCTGCACTAGCTGCAGCAGCTGACCGCTAGCAGCAATCCTTTGGCCCTAAATGAGAGACACTTTGGTGATGCTACTGCACATACAGGCATGTGTTAGAGAGCACACTGCTGTTAGTAATTCAAGTTTTTCCAGATGACTTTCTGTGGTCATGCTAGGCTTGCAGTGCTCAAGGTAGGCTGAAAGCCATGTGTCTATAAACTGTAAGAATTGAAAAGTATTGTATGCAGTGTCCCAAGATGCCTGTAAGACTGTTTCTTACTGGCCTGTAGTGATGTCTGCTTCTCTGTGCATAGTGGGAGGAAGCAGGTTGTGGCTGTCTCTGCTTGGTTTTTTAATGTCAAGATCTTTCACAATGGATTTCATCTTTAACATGTGACTGTATTGTGATCTAAAAAGTACCTGGATGCTGCATTTGTTAATTGGCACTGTCCGGGTAGGTTTTGTGTGTGCATATTGCAGGGAGGAGGGGGGAGAGAGACTTTGTCACTGAAATTTTCCAAAGATGTTCGCCTGTGACTACTTTTTAAAAAAAAAAAATTAAGTGTGGTCCCTTCTTTCAATAGAATCACTCTGTCCTCTCATAAAGCCTCTTTTTTAAAAAAAAACAAAAACAAAACAAATAAACAAAACCTCTTTATTGTGAACACCACCTTCCACATATAGCCAGATAAAACAGAAAATGTACATTGAAAATATAAGTAGTTGGCCTATTACTAATATTTGATATTACTACAATGCCTCTTAATACTTTCCCACTTTTTAACATGTGATAATTTTGGATTATTTGAGTCCTCTGAAGACATCTAAGCCTCTGGATGGTTCTGTCTGCAGCCTGAGGAGCTGTCTAGGCTGGTGAAGGAGAATGCAAAAGAGACTCTCTTTAATGAGAGAATAATGAATGTCTTTGCTTGGAGCTGCTGTGATGCTGTTAACAGTAAATTACTTAACTCCACTGAAAATTAAAGAGCTTGAGAACTTGCTGCTTTGATGGTTCAGTTGTGTTGTGTAGTTTTTTTTGGAGAGGTTGGCTAAATGAAAAATCTTGAAAACACATTCTTTTTTTTTTGCAGTTGAGCTAACGTTCTGTTTTCTGATCTTCCTTTCATTTCTCCACTGCATCCCTTTTGCAAGGATGTAGTTTTCTTGATCAAACAACAAAAAAATTAAGGGTTGAGTCTAAAACAGGATTGTGTAGGATTGGGAAGAACAGCCTTCCTAATACAGCCTTCTTGCAAAATACTGTCAAGCTCCAACCGGTTGACTAGTTGCATCAACATTCACTCTTAATTTAAAATGTTTGGGTTTGACATCAATTTTTAAAATAGCCTCATGATAAAACAGCATGTGAAACCTGGGTACAGTATTCCATCTTCAGAACACTCTACAAACTAAACCACACAACATCCCTGTGATCATACATAAGCATCACTAAAAGAAAAGGAGTACTTGTGGCACCTTAGAGACTAACCAATTTATTTGAGCATAAGCCATAAGCTTTCGTGAGCTTATGCTCAAATAAATTGGTTAGTCTCTAAGGTGCCACAAGTACTCCTTTTCTTTTTGCGAACACAGACTAACACGGCTGTTACTCTGAAATAAGCATCACTGTAATCAGACTGCAAAGCACCCTCACTAAACTACAGTAGGCTGCTCTGGGATTGGGACTGGAAACAGTTAGGGAGAACTAGGGAGGCAAGTAATTTCTGGTCTTGATCCAAAGCCCACTGCAGTCAGTTGAGACTTTCATTGGATTTGTGGAAACCCCGCCACCCCACCACAAGTTGTTTTGTTTCAATGAGCTGGGAATATGGGAACAATTTTTGCTTTGAGATTGAACTTGACTCTGCTACACATGCCCCTGCAGATGTCCCAAGGTCTGTCTGGATCCTGGGACATAAGTGAGTTTAAGCAGTAGAACGCCCCCAGTATCATGGACTCACCTTACCTCCCATGCCCCCTCCTCTGTCTGTGGTATGATTCAGAAGAAACTCGATAGCCCAGCCTATGGTGGGAACTCAATGCATTGCTGACCACTGGTTTTCAGCAACTGATCAGTTTTGTTGTACAGACAGGGCTTGTAAATGAAAACATGATTTCCTGGCAACTAAGCGAATCTCTCTCAATGTCCTGCCTAACAGGTGTCCCCAGGACCTAACAGACAATATCAACGCCCTAGAGTTCTAAAAGCTGGTAAATACACAATTCTCAGACTGCCTTTAGAACTGCAAATGCACTAGGAACAGACAGTGATCTTGGTAGAGCATGTTTGGCTAAGGGTAGTGTGCCCTGCTTCTGCCCTCTTTTGTACAAAAGACAAGTGTTGGCAACTCTTGCCATTTCATCATGAGTCTCGCAATATTTGATGCGGGAGCTGGTTCTCAAAGTCCCTGATCCTGGACTCGAGAGATTGCATGAGAATATTACTTTAGTTGGGGGGGAGCTACATTTCTGGCCCTCATGGTTACAGAGAAGTGTTTGAGCATGAACTGAGTGCATCCTGATGCTTCAGAAAACAGAAGAAAAATAAGATGGCCACATTTTTTGGCTTTAAAAATGAGGGATTTTTAATTTCCATTTGGGGGGACTGGCATATGATTTTTTGAATACATGGATTTAGCCATACTGAAAAGATGGTCTTCAAAGCTTGTTTCCAGTCTTTCCTGATTATTTCCTGGTTCTCTTCTTCCCCTGCTTTGAGCAGGGGGTTGGACTAGATGACCTCCTGTGGTCCCTTCCAACCCTGATATTCTATGAAATGCAGGCCATTTTTTTTAAAAGTCCTCCATAATCACATCTGAAGAGAGAGCACCAGTTCCTGAAAGCAAAGACTTCAAACAATTTGCCAGTAGATTCTATGCAATGCTTCCTAGGAGAGCCCAAGCTTGTGCCATCAAACTAGTACAGAAAGAGGGGGGAGGAAAAGACTCCTGTATTTAAAAAATCAATGCAGTTTCCATTTCTTCTCTCACCTTCAAAGCCTTAAGTGTGAATGAGCTAAAACAGTCTGATTTCACTTGGGGTGAATGTCACTCCTGGGCAGAGTCCTTTGCAAGGTAATGGACAAGTCTTCAAGATAAATCTCACTAAACTAAGTTCTGTATGGACCTGTATTGAACTGCTGCACAGGGGTGAATTTCACTCCAAGCGTAGTACAACTTCGGAGTTGACTGAAATGAGGGTACGTGACTGTGAGCCCCTTGTATGTGAAAGCAGGAGGAGTCCCTATAGCCTCACTTCTAAGTAGCCACAGTGATTAATCCTGGAAGAAAAATCACTTCAGTGTTGGCTGGCCCACAAGTTTCAGTCCTATTGAGTTCTGTAGCCACCACCAAATTCACACCACAGTCAGAGGTGGCCTGTGGCACGGCAAAGCAAACAAAGGGCCATGCCACTGGGGCTCTTTCACAAAACATTAGATTCGGTAGTCAGTCTGGCCCTTCCACTGGGGGGATGCTCCAAAATCTCTCACCATTGAGATTTCAAATGGTAAAGCAAGCAGAGTTCCTTGTCCCAACTCCTTGGAGAGACTTTTCAGCCTTGTCCAAGTCTTTGCTTCATCTACAAGTAGACCAGATTTGGAGAACACCTTCTCCTAGCATGCCTTACCTCTGCCAGGAATACAGCTGGCTGTTGTTGAATAACACGTCTCCGCAGTCTCTTCATATAGAAGGGGAATAATAGTTCCAGCCCACCCTTCATTTGTAACTCCAGTCTTGGGCCTCAAGCAGAATTAGCAGCCAGAATTTCTCTACTATACCATCACAAAGACCTCTCCCTTTCCCTCAGCAACTGCACCCACCACATCATGGGGAATGTGGTATCATTAACCTTGGATGTTTTCAGGGACTAGTACATCATGTTACCCTTAATCATGGTTGTGGAATACTTCATTTAGGCAGTTTGTGGCTTCCTTTGCAGGGTCAGGGTCAGTCTCTATTCTACCTGATAGCTTTCCATACTGATAGGGTTCACAATAACGTCCATGCAGTGCATCCCTAATGGTCTGGTACGGGAGCAGATTTTTCTCACTCACTGAAATTCAAGGAACAATTTGGCTGGCGCAGTTCCATTCTCCTGTATCTGCCAGAGAGAGGGGGAGATTACTGCTGTCCTCTTTCTCCCCCCCCCCCCCAAAAAAAAAGGCAATCAAGGGAGAATGGAGGATCTACATAAAAAAAAAAATTACCACTTCACTCCTTTTTGGCCTATGCAGTAACATCTGCCCACAGATGCTAGCCAGCATCCCTGCTAATGAGCTTTCTCAGATGGTTCCCCACTGATAATGTCACATCTACCATCTGTGAACACTGAAGCATGGAGTCTTCCTATTGTGAACAGAGTATGTGAAGTCTTTCTCCAGTGCTCACTGGTTCTGCAATATTTTTTTAATATTCTTACTTTGTATGCCATAGAATAATCCTGGGTGCTGTAGGATAACTACATAACCTATAGGTAAAAGGCTCTGTATCCCATTATCAATCCTCTGAACATGCTGGGCCACTTGTACTAGGAAAGATTCTTATCCATTATTTTTATAGGGAATGGCATGTCAAATTTTTCATATAGTCTAAAAATGTAGACTGAATTCATTAGCTCTCAAATAACCTCTTCCAGAAAAAGCCCAAAAGGTGAACATTTTAGGGAGGAGGAGTACTTACCATCTGTCACCATGGTATCTATAGAAAAAATAGATGAGGAAAACTTTATTTCGGGGGGGGGAGGAATTAATGACCCTCTTACTTGCTCATAAGTTGGGGTGTGTGGTTTTTGGCAAACTGACACATACATCACATTAATTTTATTTGGAAAAAGTAATATATTTTAAATTAGTCTTACGAAGTAGTGTTATGATCCCTGTTGATCTTCTGGAGAGAAAGAATAGCCCAGTGGCTAGGGAGCTAGCCTTTGACTCATGAGACCTAGATTCAGTTCCTTGCTTGTTAGGCATCCTGTCTGACCTTGTGCTTAAATACCTCTAAAGATCTAGGCCTCAGTCCTCCATCTGTGGGGGTGATAGTACTTATCTACCCAGGGCCGGATTTACACCTGACGCACCCCTAGGCACAATATCTTCAGTGCCCCCCTCCCTTCCCGCTGCCTACGGCTGACCTTTGTGTTTTCCGTGTAAGATGAAACTTTTAACCTACTCCAGAATGACTGCACCCCTAGGCACGTGCCTACTGTGCCTAATTGGAAATCTGGCCCTGCATCTACCTCAAGTGTTTTATGAGGATAAATATATTTAAAGTTTGAAACCCTCACATCTATGGTAACTGGAGCTATATAGGTACCTAAAAAAGAGAGGTCTCAGTCAAGAGACTGGGTGAGACAAGATGTTGTACAGATGTATAACCAAGATCCTCCCTGCCTTAAGGAGTTTGCCTGATCAACACCTTACTTTATGGACACATATGCACAAGTTTAACTTTAGCCCATGAGCAGTCTCTCTGACTTCCATAGTGCGATAACAAATGTTTGCAGGATCAATGCCTAGGTATATGGTGAGAGAGGAGGAGAACAACTTCTGACTCTAAGGATATGTCTACACTACGAAATTAGGTCAAATTTATAGAAGTCGGGTTTTTAGAAATCGGTTTTATATATTCGAGTGTGTGTGTCCCCACAGAAAATGCTCTAAGTGCATTAACTCGGCGGAGTGCTTCCACAGTACCGAGGCTAGAGTCGACTTCCGGAGTGTTGCACTGTGGGTAGCTATCCCACAGTTCCCGCAGTCTCCGCTGCCCATTGCCAATAAAATTCTGGGTTGAGATCCCAATGTCTGATGGGGCTAAAACATTATCGCGGGTGGTTCTGGGTACATATCGTCAGGCCCCCGTTCCCTCCCTCCCTCCGTGAAAGCAAGGGCAGACAATCATTTCGTGCCTTTTTTCCTGAGTTACATGTGCAGACGCCATACCACGGCAAGCATGGAGCCCGCTCAGGTAACCGTCACCATATGTCTCCTGGGTGCTGGCAGACGTGGTACTGCATTGCTACACAGCAGCATCAACCCATTGCCTTGTGGCAGCAGACGGTACAGTAGGACTGGTAGCCATCATCGTCATGTCCGAGGTGCTCCTGGCCACATCGGCCAGGAGCGCCTGGGCAGACATGGGTGCAGGGACTAAATTTGGAGTGACTTGACCAGGTCATTCTCTTTAGTCCTGCAGTCAGTCCTATTGAACCATCTTATGGTGAGCAGGCAGGCGATACGGATTGCTAGCAGTCCTACTGCACCGTCTTCTGCCGAGCAGCCATGAGATGTGGATGGCTTGCAGTCCTACTGCACCATCTTCTGCCGAGCAGCCATGAGATATGGATGGCTTGCAGTCCTTCTGCACCATCTGCTGCCAGCCAAAGATGTAAAAGATAGATGGAGTGGATCACAACAAGAAATAGACCAGATTTGTTTTGTACTCATTTGCTTCTCCCCCTCCCCCATCTAGGGGACTCATTCCTCTAGGTCACACTGCAGTCACTCACAGAGAAGGTGCAGCTAGGTAAATCTAGCCATGTATCAATCAGAGGCCAGACCAACCTGCTTGTACCAATAAGAACAATTACTTAGGTGCACCATTTCTTATTGGAACCCTCTGTGAAGTCCTGCCTGAAATACTCCTTGATGTAAAGCCACGCCCTTGCTTGATTTTAATTCCCTGTAAGCCAACCCTGTAAGCCATATCGTCAGTCACCCCTCCCTCCGTCAGAGCAACGGCAGACAATTGTTCCGCGCCTTTTTTCTGAGCGGACGCCATACCAAGGCAAGCATGGAGGCCGCTCAGCTCACTTTGGCAATTAGGAACACATTAAACACCACACGCATTATCCAGCAGTACATGCAGCACCAGAACCTGGCAGAGCGATACCGGGCGAGGAGGCGACGTCAGCACGGTCACGTGAGTGATCGGGACATGGACACAGATTTCTCTGAAAGCATGGGCCCTGCCAATGCAGGCATCATGGTGCTAATGGGGCAGGTTCATGCTGTGGAATGCCGATTCTGGGCTTGGGAAACAAGCACAGACTGGTGGGACCGCATAGTGTTGCAGGTCTGGGACGATTCCCAGTGGCTGCGAAACTTTCGCATGCGTAAGGGCACTCTCATGGAACTTTGTGACTTGCTTTCCCCTGCCCTGAAGCGCATGAATACCAAGATGAGAGCAGCCCTCACAGTTGAGAAGCGAGTGGTGATAGCCCTGTGGAAGCTTGCAACGCCAGACAGCTACCGATCAGTTGGGAATCAGTTTGCAGTGGGCAAATCTACTGTGGGGGCTGCTGTGATGCAAGTAGCCCACGCAATCAAAGATCTGCTGATATCAAGGGTAGTGACCCTGGGAAATGTGCAGGTCATAGTGGATGGCTTTGCTGCAATGGGATTCCCTAACTGTGGTGGGGCCATAGATGGAACCCATATCCCTATCTTGGCACCGGAGCACCAAGCTGGCGAGTACATAAACCACAAGGGGTACTTTTCAATAGTGCTGCAAGCTCTGGTGGATCACAAGGGACGTTTCACCAACATCAACATGGGATGGCCGGGAAAGGTACATGACGCTCGCATCTTCAGGAACTCTGGTCTGTTTCAAAAGCTGCAGGAAGGGACTTTATTCCCAAACCAGAAAATAACTGTTGGGGATCTTGAAATGCCTATAGTTATCCTTGGGGACCCAGCCTACCCCTTAATGCCATGGCTCATGAAGCCGTACACAGGCAGCCTGGACAGTAGTCAGGAGCTGTTCAACTACAAGCTGAGCAAGTGCAGAATGGTGGTAGAATGTGCATTTGGATGTTTAAAGGCGCGCTGGCGCAGTTTACTGACTCGCTTAGACCTCAGCGAAACCAATATTCCCACTGTTATTACTGCTTGCTGTGCGCTCCACAATATCTGTGAGAGTAAGGGGGAGACGTTTATGGTGGGGTGGGAGGTTGAGGCAAATCGCCTGGCTGCTGGTTACGCGCAGCCAGACACCAGGGCAGTTAGAAGAGCACAGGAGGGCGCGGTACGCATCAGAGAAGCTTTGAAAACCAGTTTCGTGACTGGCCAGGCTACAGTGTGAAAGTTCTCTTTGTTTCTCCTTGATGAAACCCCCCGTCCCCTGGTTCACTCTACTTCCCTGTAAGCTAACCACCCTCCCCTCCTCCCTTCAATCACCGCTTGCAGAGGCAATAAAGTCATTGTTGCTTCACATTCATGCATTCTTTATTCATTCATCACACAAATAGGGGGATGACTACCAAGGTAGCCCAGGAGGGGTGGTGGAGGAGGGAAGGAAAATGCCACACAGCACTTTAAAAGTTTACAACTTTAAAATTTATTGAATGCCAGCCTTCTGTTTTTTGGGCAATCCTCTGTGGTGGAGTGGCTGGTTGGCCGGAGGCCCCCCCACTGTGTTCTTGGATGTCTGGGTGTGGAGGCTATGGAACTTGGGGAGGAGGGCAGTTGGTTACACAGGGGCTGTAGTGGCAGTCTGTGCTCCAGCTGCCTTTGCTGCAGCTCAACCATACACTGGAGCATACTGGTTTGATCCTCCAGCAGCCTCAGCATTGAATCCTGCCTCCTCTCATCACGCTGCCGCCACATTTGAGCTTCAGCCCTCTCTTCAGCCCGTCACTTACTCTCTTCAGCCCGCCACCTCTCCTCCCGGTCATTTTGTGCTTTCCTGCACTCTGACATTATTTGCCTCCACTCATTCGTCTGTGCTCTGTTAGTGTGGGAGGACGGCATGAGCTCAGAGAACATTTCATCACGAGTGCGTTTTTTTTTTTCTTTCTAATCTTCACTAGCCTCTGGGAGGGAGAAGATCCTGTGATCATTGAAACACATGCAGCTGGTGGAGGAAAAAAAAGGGACAGTGGTATTTAAAAGGACACATTTTATAAAACAGTGGCTACACTCTCTTTCAGGGTAAACCTTGCTGTTAACATTACATACATAGCACATGTGCTTACGTTACAAGGTCGCATTTTGTCTCCCCCACCACGTGGCTACCCCCTCAACCCTCCCCTCTCCCCGTGGCTAACAGCGGGAAACATTTCTGTTCAGCCACAGGCAAACAGCCCAGCAGGAACGGGCACCTCTGAGTGTCCCGTAAAGAAAAGCACCCTATTTCAACCAGGTGACCATGAATGATATCTCACTCTCCTGAGGCTAACACAGAGAGATAAAGAACGGATGTTGTTTGAACGCCAGCAAACATACACTGCAATGCTTTGTTGTACAATGATTCCCGAGTATGTGTTACTGGCCTGGAGTGGTAAAGTGTCCTACCATGGAGGACACAATAAGGCTGCCCTCCCCAGAAACCTTTTGCAAAGGCTTTGGGAGTACATCCAGGAGAGCCGCGAATGCCAGGGCAAAGTAATCCTTTCACATGCTTGCTTTTAAACCATGTATAGTATTTTAAACGGTACACTCAACGGCGATCCCTTCTCCGCCTGCCGGGTCCAGGAGGCAGCCTTGGGTGGGTTTGGGGGTACTAGCTCCAGGTCCAGGGTGAGAAACAGTTCCTGGCTGTCGGGAAAACCGGTTTCTCTGCTTGCTTGCTGTGAGCTATCTACAACCTCATCATCATCATCTTCTTCTTCATCCCCAAAACCTGCTTCCGTGTTGCCTCCATCTCCATTGAAGGAGTCAAACAACACGGCTGGGTTAGTGGTGGCTGAACCGCCTAAAATGACATGCAGCTCATCATAGAAGCGGCATGTTTGGGGCTCTGACCCGGAGCGGCCGTTCGCCCCTCTGGTTTTCTGGTAGGCTTGCCTCAGCTCCTTAAGTTTCACGCGGCACTGCTTCGGGTCCCTGTTATGGCCTCTGTCCTTCATGCCCTGGGAGATTTTGACAAAGGTTTTGGCATTTCGAAAACTGGAACGGAGTTCTGATAGCACGGATTCCTCTCCCCATACAGCAATCAGATCCCGTACCTCCTGTTCAGTCCATGCTGGAGCTCTTTTGCGATTCTGGGACTCCATCATGGTCACCTCTGCTGATGAGCTCTGCATGGTCACCTGCAGCTTGCCACGCTGGCCAAACAGGAAATGAGATTCAAAAGTTCGCGGTTCTTTTCCTGTCTACCTGGCCAGTGCTTCTGAGTTGAGAGTGCTGTCCAGAGCAGTCACAATGAAGCACTCTGGGATAGCTCCCGGAGGCCAATACCGTCGAATTGTGTCCACAGTACCCCAAATTCGACCCGGAAAGGCCGATTTAAGCGCTAATCCACTTGTCAGGGGTGGAGTAAGGAAATCGATTTTAAGAGCCCTTTAAGTCGAAATAAAGGGCTTCATCGTGTGGACGGGTGCAGGTTTACATCGATTTAACGCTGCTAAATTCGACCTAAAGTCCTAGTGTAGACCAGGGCTAAGAATGTTAACATTCCTTGTGAACACTTCCGTCAGTCCCCAGGGGACTATGACCTGCTTGCTTCACATACCCAGGCTTTGATTTTACAGGATTTTGCAAACGCTTCCACTCATTCATTTATTGAACTTCTTAAGCACAGCAGAAGCCAGTTATTTAAGATGTTGCGACTGACTCTTGGTTGATTATGATACTGTATTTGTCAAGGGGAGTGCTGCATAATTCATTTTCAGTAGAGCCTGTCTGGGCATAAGCAAGCCACAAAGGAGCCCTGCTATGTGAATGGATATTTTCAGAGAACTGTAGTACCCATGGTTTCATTATAACCATTCATCTGAAGACAAGCTCTGCCTTTCAAAGACCATTGTCTCTGTGATTTGTCTGCTGGCACCTAGCTGAGACTAATAAAGTCTTTCCATAACTATAAGCTTTTTATTCAGCAACGGATCTTCTGACGTCAAAGCCTGCTGTGTCTTTATGTAGAGAGAGAGAATTTTTAGCTCCAGTTCACCGATCTTTTATTGTGATTCTTTTCTGTAGGTATTCTTTGTGTTGCACATGCATCATGCTAACTTCCACTTTGCCGAGGGGGCTCTGGTGAGGCAGTAATTAATGCACCAGGATGAACGTCCAGCTGGAATCAAGGTAGCATCTGTCTTTGATCTCTTCTGTGATTAAACTGGAGAGCCACCTAAATAGATTGATTCATCTTTTATTTATCCAGACCCATTAAGACATTCCTGCCTTTGCAGTCAGAAATATAATATTTGCATAGTATTACAGTGAGTCATTGTATGCTGTTGGAATGTGTGACTTCAACCAGTAGTTTGATTTAATGGGACTTAAAAATCAGTAGCTCTGTTCATGCATCTAGTGTGGAAAATCGTATAATCACCAGTGTGTGCACACAAGATCTCTTCAGTGAGATCACATTTACACGTCCATGAATTGTGCTTCATCTTTTTTTTTTTTTGTTCACTCTTAACTTATACATTTTTTTAACACTGGGAACACAGGAATTATACTGTATCAGAGGTCCAGTATCATGCCTGAGATAGGCCAATACTAGATGCTTCAGAGGAAGGTACAAGAAATTCTACAGTAAGCAGTTATAGGCCTTTTGTAAAGCAACCACTCATTGCAACAAACATAACATTCTGCTCAGTGAACTGCAGGTTGGGAACATTCTGCTTTGTTCAGCTGTATCAGGGTGCAGGTGTAACCCACACACCTTCTGGGTGCGGTGTTCTGTCCCCTCTAGTGGCACTTAAACATTAATGAGTCTGCTCTACAGCCTTACTTAAGAGCCAGGCAGCTTTTAGCTCATGCAATAGCGGCTCATGCACTAAGTTCCAGAAGCCCAAGGTTCGATCCCGCCCACCGATGACCAGCACCTGTCTGTGTTACACAGGTGCTGGAACAATTTGTATAGTGGAGGTGCTGGCAGCCATTGAACCAAAGTGTAAACCCTGTATATAATGGAATCCACTTCAAGCCAGGGGGTGCTGCAGCACTCCCCGCACCCATAGTTCCAGAACCTATGTCAGGGTATGATGGGGTGGGGAAACTTCCTATTGGCAAGCAAGGAATAGGGAGGGGCAGAGCATCTCTTCATCCCCTAATACTCAGGGTAACACAGATGATCCCTTTGCTACCAGGAAACCTGCAGATGGGGGAAGGCTCTTTCCTACCTCTCTGCTGGGGGTTGCCTTATGCCCTAAAATGTGAGGTTTTATATTCCTTTCAGACTTAGTTTTTAATCTTCGCTAATGAAACTCTGGATATTCTATTAGTCGTAAGTGTCCAATTTCTTCTCAATGCTGCTAAGATCCTGGCATCTTGTAGTAATAAATTAGAGACTGTGGATGCTGTGTGTTAGCTCCCTTTGTGGAATGTTTTAAGTGTGCTGCTTCCTCTAAATGTCATTTGAATGTTCCCTTGGAAAATCCAGATTTTCCAATATTGCTTTCTATATATGAGACCTCACCTCAATCTGTTTTCAAGACATTATCGAAATCCCCTGCAATGCACTGTGCTTTTTGAAAGTAAGCAAAAAGGGAAGTGGGGAATGTGCATAAAATGACTCTTCAGTAATACACATGGAGGTTGTAACTTTTTTTTTCAAAGCCATGTAGGCGATTTGAATACCTAATTTCTGTTCATGGAAACTGGACACCCAAATGCCTAGGGTTTAGATTTTCAGAGCTACCTAAATACTCATAAGCGTAAATTTGGTTGCAGTTCTTGAAATACACAATTAAATATTCCATGTCTTCTCATGACGGCTGTGCATCTAACTTTGAAGCATGTCGGATGTTGAGGTGTGCAGACTTGCACAGGCAATGTAACAAATGCATGGGCAAGCTTAATTACTCAAATTGTCAGCAGTAGTGACTGCTAATGAGGGGCAATGCAGATATACCACACCAATTGAACAGAGCAGACTAACTGCTTGCTTTCAGGAACAGTAGGGGAGTAATGGTGCAGTTACAGGTGACTTTTGGGGAGCGGGAGAGACAGAGTTTATTTATTCATGGGGTATAGAGCCCCAAATTGGTGAGTTGAGTTGATTTGATTTGGTTAATCAAATTCAGTCATCTGTGTATGCACGCATGGGAGTAGAGAGGACATATCTGCCATGCACCGGCACTTTGAGCACCATCCTCCACTGACTGTCAGGATTTGAGAATAATTTTCATAGTCCATGGTAGTTCTTCAGCAGGAAGCCAATACTTCCATATTTGTCTGCACAAAACATCTATATAACACTCTGCAGCCTAGAATGTCTTTTGAATCAGTGTGAACCCATGAAGAAAGCTAGAAGCATGGCAGAGAGCTTTGTTCAGAATATCACCAGGTTGAATCATCACTGGGATTGATTCAGTGAATGTCCAATTATCAAATTCTCAGCCACTTTCAGCTTTTTTTACCTACATGACTTTACAAATTCCACCCTGTGACAACACAAGCTTTCAGCTTCCACTTACTGAACAACTAACTGCCTGTTGAAGCGTCCCATACATCCACATAATAAACAAGAGAGGGAAATTAGTGTTCTGGCCACCCATGTTTTTGTGGACAGGTAATTGATATCTATCTGCTAATTTGAATCCCCTGTAAACTATACTTTCAGTAAGTGGAGACTGAAGACAGCCTTTTTAAAATTATTTGCATACATCTACACTTGTGGAGGTACTTACTACATAATTGCAAGCGTAAACTGATACCTAAGGTTTTTTTTAACATGCCAGCATCAGTCTGTATCTGCTGAAAATGTGCTATTGATCAGGTTTTTAATATAACTAAACTTCATAGCCTGTACACTTTTAGTGAGATATTCCTTAATACACACAATTGACCCTCCATACATGGGACTAAGGAGAATGATCTAAGCACTGGACTGTGGGATACTCTGTCAGTCTCTCTGTCTCACCTGTTGAAGCTGTTCCATTATATATAAATAAATTGGCCAGAGATTTATTCTATAATCCCACGACTATGGCGCTCACCTGGGAGCTCGCTGCTCAAATCCCTTTTCATCAGGAACCGGGGGGAGGAACTGAACCAGGGTATCCCACATCCTGGCTGAGTTCCCCAGCCGCTGAGTTAAAAAGGTCTCCCTCATAACTTTTCTCCTGGCTTTGTGTGAAGCTAGGTGTGCTCTGAGCATGCCTACCGTTTGGGCCCTCCAGGCAAGATAGGTAGGGCAATGCCTAGTTTCTCCTGATTTGATGATTCCACTGGGGCTTCGGTAGGACAGAGGTGCTCAGGGATATAGACTCAGGCATTATGTGCTTGGTTAGAGGCAGAAATTTAGGCACCTTGGGGACTTTGACACCTCCAGAGTTAGGCACCACCAAGTTCCTCAAAACTCCTGCTCAGCTGCCTCCCAAGTCCTGTGGATCTATGTCTGAGTGCCTTCCAGTAGTGCATTAAACAACATGACTAAAATGTCATGTGGTTTGTATTTTCTCCGGAGGTGACTTGTGTATGCAGTGGAGTGTGTTTTTTGTTTCAGTAAGGTGTCTTATGTACTTGTTACTGTGCATTAATGTTAGAGAAGGTGGGCTGAAGTTCACGTTGCACTTAGAGCAGAAGGCAATGAGGTTTTTGGTTTGACAGTCTCAGACCAGCCTCTGAGAAAGTTCTGTCTCCGTCACAGATGAGTTTTACCCTAACAATTAAGAGAGCCATTGTGCCAGGGAAGCAAGTTGTTGACCAGGGTCTTTATCTTAGAGTTTAAACAATCTGGTAGATATGTTGGGCCCAGGCCATTGATTACTTTGAAGGTAAGGACTGAGTTAGTCCTTATATCATCCAGGACATATTTTTTCTGGGAACTTTCATTTTAAGAAAGTCTATACTCGTGTTTAGAAACTCAGACATGTCTACAAAACTTATGAATAAAAATCTATTAATGGTGATGGCTTTGGAGGCGAGCAGGGGGGAGGGCTGCAATTGCAGTTAGCCTGAGACCAAATAACTGTCTGTCTATGTTGCTGGTTTTTTTTAATGACCTGAATAACCAACATGGAGGAGAAGAGGGTTAAAGGTCAAGAGTTCAGGGGTCTAGTCTGGCAACAGACATCATATGGAACCTTGTCTGCAGTGTGTAATAATACCTACCTCGCACAAGTATTGACGTACTTTGTAACACACTTCGAGAGAGTGCGATGGAAGGTGCTATAGAAATGTTGTAGTAATGGTATACGTTACCCCTGAATCTGTTTGCTCCCTTTGCATTGTCTTCCCCTCTTCATGCCTGTCCTCTAACAGCTAAACTGCAGGTTGAGACCCACATTGAGTAGAAATAAGACAATCTTGACTTTGACTTTTCCTTTTAATAGTCTCATGTGACATCTTTAATTGACTTGTCATGTTAAAAACACTTGCTAGATTAATAATGAATTTCCAGATAAGTCCCTATACACAAAGGCAGGGTTTAAATTATTTCTAATGCTCTCACTATCAATTGCCTCTGACAATGTACTAGAGACACTTAATTTAACGATCCCATCATCTTTATTAAATGGCATTGTTTTATTGGGTCATTAAAGCAGTTGATTTGTGAACTTATAGATTTTAAAACAGAAATTCATGAAATTCTGGGTCACTATTTCTACAGTGCCATAGGTTTGTATGGTGTTTTACAGGCAATTACAAGATAAAGTTCCTGCCTCCTTCAACGTTATAATCTAATAGCTTCATTTCCTGAAAGCTGAACAACCATATTCCATTCAAATCAATGGGAACTGCAGTTGCTCAGCATAAAGATCTGATGTTTTTGCAAATTGTGAAGCACACTTGACTCCCATTGAGCTCTAAGAATTGAAGATGCCTAGTATCTCCATAAAATTGAACCCATCAGACCAGTTCCACAAAGGCACTTAGGCACTGTGATACTCAGCATTGCACCAGTCTTTTAGGTGCCTAGAAAATCACTGGAACAACATTGCTATCCACAAAGCCTAAGATAGGCACCTAAGCTCCCTAAAGAATGCCTGGGGAGAGATAATCACCTAAGAATGGATCCACATAAGCCAACACTCGGCAAGGAGCTGCCTAAGCTAGCTAATAGGAGATGCCAACAAGAGAAGTATGTGCTAACCACTGCCCCTCTTGTAGAATTTGGACTTCTGAAAGGAGATCCAGTACAAATAACCTTAAGAGACAACACTGAACCACATAGAATAACACTTCTACCAGATAAACCTTGGAAGAAACTAGCTGCAAACTTACACATATTCAGAGGACATCATTATCTGGCTGTCATTGTCTGTTTTTTCCAGGTATATAGCTATAATGTAGCTGAGAAAACTAACATGTGGCAGTGTTATAGAGAAATTGAAGTGCATTTTTCTCTTTCTGGTGTTCCAGAACAACTATGATGGACAACAGATCACAATTCCACCACAGCAGAATGAGTCATTACAAACCAAATATGATTCTGATCATATTACCGGGAGCCCACATTACCCAAAAATGAATGGAGAGGCTGAGAACTGCACAGCCAGCCAAGAAAATCCTACAGCAGGAAGATCCATTCCTTGTTCTTCTGAGCTACAGATCAACAGCAGCAACTGGATATGGTCCAGCACAAGTATTGGTGTGAGGACCACTCAGAAATACTCTTAGTCTTTTCCAAAGACTCATCTCCAAAGTGTCCGGACTTGAAGAGGCCAAATCCTTTAAAATGGTAAAAAGCTCATGAACACTTTTTTAACAGATCTCACTCAGAAATGCTGGCTCTAAAACCAATTTGTATCAAATTGGATGTGGGGGGGAAGAGGAAAAAGGTTGGAGAACTCCAGCTGTTGTAAAGAAAAATAATTCATTACTTTGACGATAAGTGATTGAGACCAACAGTGGAGAGTTCACCAGAAACCACTGATACCAGTTCATTCCTCAGAAAGAACAGTCAACAGAGCATACTCTACAGCTGGCAGATTCAGAACAAGACCACTCAAAGATTCCAAACTGACCACAGCTAATTGTTGCAACTAACGGACAGCCAGATGACCAAGTAGTTATGCGTATGTGGGTTGTGTAATTAGAAAACCAGTACACTTCAGCAGCACTTAACAGGCTGATACATACAAATTTTGTAAATGGTAGGCATGTAAAACTTGCATCTCCCCATTTTAATAGTATGCTAAACTATTTGAGTTACATACGGTGCTACTTCATGGTTGACATATACAAGCTAAGAACAGACATCCCTGGCAGTGCATTAAGGTGTCTTAAACAGAACACCTCTTCACGTATCTCTGGGGTGGAAGGTCTAACCAGGCCATCTCTGGCACACAACAGATCCCACCCATTTTACCTAGATCCAAATAAAAACTGCTCTGCAGTTCTAGAATAGATTGTGCAAAGGAAACACAGCTCTGTGCTTCAGCCGTTGAAAATGGTAGAACCCCAAAGAGCAGCAGGAACAACTAGCACTCCCTTCCCGAAGCACCTACATAAGGGCCAGTTATAATCCCTTTCACTGAGCTAAGGTCCAGATTCTCTGTTCTAGTGGGATTATACGCTCACTGGACAAGGGATGGGACAGGCAAAGGTGGCTTTGTTATCCTTGTGGCTCCCTAGCCCTGGGTTGTTGTTTTGTTTCTTTTTTTAGTGTGTAGTTTTGATTGTTTGTATCCTGTGCCTTTGTTTTTGAGGCTGACTTGATTCCTAGTGCAATTTATAGCCAGAAGTCTGCTCTAAATAGCACCCAGCTGCATATGGCTCCAAGTGGTCATTCTAGCCACTGGGAATCAATGAACATAGGGTCCCTCCAGTCATTGTCCCTTTAAACTTGCCAAGGTCCCTATTTGAGCCAGGGGAATCCAAAGAAAGCCAATTAAGCTGTCTTTATGGACATTTTACACTTCTAGAGTTGCACATAAAGCCATAGAAAGGGCTGGGAAGCTGGCTTCTAGTTTAGCGCTTTCACAGTAACTTGGTAACAAATCTATACAGAAGTATTGCTACACAAACCAGTGAACTGAAGCCACCTCTGCGGTGAAATGGCAGCTATTTTAACAGTACCCAGCAATGATACCCTGTTCTGCTTCACTTAAATATATTACTGTATCCAGTTAACAGTAGGGGAAATTAGTTGAGGAGAATGCTACAACCCAAACTGGATTTTGGCCAAGTTGCTGGTGTTTACAGCCCTATTGCAAAATGGGTTATAGCGTCTTTAATGACCACAAGTTTTCAAAATCTTTTTTTAAGTCTCACCGGAAAAATACAGTTCCAGCAGCACAGAAGTCCCATAATGGGAGATCAGTTCAGAACTGACTCACCAACACTACTTCCTGTAACACTTTCCAAAGTGATCTTCCTTCCTTCCAAACAATGATCCAGCCTGAAACTGCTTAGCTTGTGACGAGATTGAAATGCCAAGCTGGTCTGGCTTCAGGAAATGAGTAAATAAGGGGATCAAACTTTTAAATGGTTGAATTTATTCATGAGTAGCACAAAATACTAATGAGCCAGTTCACAAATGCACCTATGATTGCATGTGTAATCGTCATCACAATTCCACAAGCAAATTAGCAATACAGTAAGGTCCCTAAAAAGCAGTCTCTGCACACTTACCCAATTTGTACATGCAATTTATGCATGCATTGGGGCCTCCAATGTTTAACACTTAGTACAATATATAATTTAGAATTCTAGCAGCATAAAGTTGGCAGGAGTTTTGAATAAGTGATTTCAGCAAGTACAGACAACCTCAACACTGATGGCAGATAGTGCTGCTAAGCACTGAAAAATACATATGTGCTATATATTAACTTCCCTATAAAGCTTACGTTAGCAAAGCCTCTTTCCTTTCTTCTTCTGGCTTTCTCTTAATTCTATGCATGGAAACTGATAGAGGGGCTGGCATTCTTTCTGGGAGACTCATCTTGAAATGCCATCCATCTTTCCTGCAGAAATGAATTGTGGATGAAATAGAGTGACAGGGATGTTTAGCTCCAGAATGTGCAATAAGGTCACACTCTTCTTTTTTTTTTTTTAAGTAACCCATAGCTCACTTCCTTTGTGTCTTGAATTCTTCCACCATATGGTAAGTCTAGGCTAGGTAAATTGCATTAATGCCATCTGCATGCCTAAAGTAGTCAGGTGCCCTCTCCATTACTCAGCAGAAGAATTATTACTGGAGTGGAGAATGAATACCGCTATCAGTTTCCTTCAGAGAGTTTTCAGCTGTCAAAATCTCTTACCCTGAAAAGGAGAAAAATAAAGTAGTACAAAAACATGTGTTACAGGAAATATGGTCAAGGGCAGAGCAAGATTCCTGCTACTCTAACAAATTCTCAGAAATGAAAGTGGATTTTTCTACAAAAAGGTCTTTAAAAAAAATAACCCTGAAGTAAGCTATTTTTCTCTTCGTCTGTCCTTTTGGTGAATCAGTCTTCTGCTCAGACCTTTTTTTATAAGGTTAAGGAGGAATAAACTACAGCCAATGCTTAGCAAACAGGTAAAGTCACCAGGAGCTCAATCCTGCAAGCTGCTGAGCTCTCTCTAGACCCCATCCAGTGACATCCTTTACTCTATCCTGTAGACAAGTGTTTATGTGCTCTGCAAGAGTGTGAATTCTAATGTGCACTAACATGTTGTGTATTAATTGGTCTGTGTAGGCCCCTGCTGGTGCATTAAGGATTCCCTAATGTGCTTTAACATAATACTGTTTCAAACCACACTGTTAAAGCTCACCAGCTGGGTCCACGTGCGCTTAGAAATTTCTCCCATACAGCACATTACCCTACCATGAGACAAGCCCTTAACTTTGAGTACCTAAGTAGTCATGGTATCCTTAGAAGGTATTTAGATACCTAACTCCCTAAGTACCTTTTTGAGGTTCTGGGCCATTGACTTTTAAGTTATTAACTTAAAGTGTGTGTGCGGTATTTCGTTTTTTTACTAGACTAGGGCCAGGATGCTCAATAGCCCTAGCCTATGTGTCTCTTGCTCACTGACAGGCTATAAACATGCAGAATGGTGCTAAAATAACTCCGCTGGAGTGCCTGCCATAGAAACATCTGAAACAAGTAGCTGTGGAAGCAAAACTTATGTGCAAGTAGTGATATTTTATGCTCTTAACTTCACTGTCGGATATTCTAAAACTCACTGCTTGCTTCTGTACTTTTAAGTGACCTTTTACAAATATTTTGACCCAGCTTGAGGGGTATGATTCTATTGTAGTGTTTGAGAATATGTAATCATGTTATTGAAAACTATGGCCTAAGTGATGATCCACTGCCCAAGGCAGAGCACTGAAGACGCTGGAGATAAAAACTTAGTCCAAGAGAAGTGCAATCTAAGGAGAGAGAGACAAATGGTATGAATGGGGAAAGTTGTTTAACTTGAGATCCACTCCATCCAATACCATGCAACTGTGCTCCTCTGGGTAAAGCAGGGGACAGGTCTGTAACACTTATCTACCTTCTTCTCCTTCAGGGGACTCTAGTGCACGATAGTTAGTCAGCCTACTGGCCCCCCAGCCCCTCTGTTCTACAGCCTCAGATGAGTTACAAAAGTGCAAAGAGCCCAGTCCCAGTAGCCTTTAAGGGCTGTGTAGTTATATCTTAATGATGAGCAGACTGGTTTCAAGATGAACCCTTTTATGAACAGGAACTATGTACAGAAATGTGGCGACAAACTTCTCACTACTCAGTGTAGCTGCAACCTACACTGAACCTGTCCTGGGTGTCTTGGTTTCTGCCCTAAAAAGAAGTGTGCCCTGGAAAACCAAAGCCTGCATCTAAAGTATACAGGAACTGTGGTATCTCTATACTTCCTGGAGGAGTTACATAGTAGCACAGGTGGGTGGCACAAAACACACACTCACTTCATGATGACTCTGAAACAAAAGTATCCAAAACATTCTGCGTGGACATAATACATTTTAAACAACCTGCAGTTATAAAAATTCTGAATATTGTGAATGATTAATTGAAATCTAGGACTTTCCAGGTGGTGTAAAACCCAGTCTGCTCCACCCAGATATCTTATGAGAGATTAAGACTGTCCCATTAATAATGAAACATACAAACTTTCCCAGTAAAGGACATGCACTGTCAGAAGCAATGAGCAGCACTACAGGCATCTAGAGAGTAAGGGAATAGATGAGGAACCACCACGGTGAAGAGCAAACAGCATAAAATAATAGAAAGCAGAGAAATAAAGGAGGGAAGCCCACAGAAAGAAAAGACTGAAAATAGAAATGAGAGAAAGAAAATGGATAGAAAAGCAGATGATGTGGTAACCAGCTGAGCATAAGTGAGAGGATACAGGAGGAGGTGGGGGAAGTGTCAATCTGTCACATAGGGAACTTGAAACAGAAAAGATTAGGAACCAGTGCCTTAAGCAATCATGGTACTTGTGTATATATAACTCCTTCATGATCCTGATTTGTATTTATAGCAAAGTTGTTTGTTTTTTGGCTTAATTCATTTTTCAGTCTCAGTAGTTTTTTTTCTTCAGAGCAACACTGGGATCCTAGCACTCATAAAAGTGAGGAACCAACATTATAAGTCATGTTTATTATGGTAGTGCCTAAGGGCTAGCCAAGAATCCCCCCCCCCCCATTATGCTAGGCATTGTACAAAGAGCTTATAATCGAAATAGACAAGACCGTGCATGTAAGCAGTGTGAACAGTGTTACAGCAGCAAACATCATATTAGCTCTTTTGAGGGGGGAGTGTTTCGTTGGAGAAAAAGCTAAATGGAAAGAAGAGGGGACATAAGGGGGATAAGGAAGTTGGGGCAGGTAAGAAGAGGGCAAGAGGAGAAGCTGTGGAGTGAAGCAGAGGGAAAGGGACTGTGTGCCAATCAACACAGGGCAGAGAAAGTCCTGTACAAAGCTGTCAATGTCCAGAGGTGGCTGCTTCTGCTCCTATCAACTGGAGTCACTTGCTGGCTGGCTCCTCTCTGCAGTTTCCGCCACCCACCTCCTAAGATCACATGATGGGGGAACAGGAGGCACCAGCTATGTCAGTCCTATTGCCCACGGAGCATGGGAGTCTCCTCTGCACCGTTCTGAGTCCAAGGGGTTGCAGAGGGAGGGGTGACCCCAGCTGGGCCACATTTAACCTGCTTCCTCCACCCACCCACCTCCATGTCCCCCGCCCCATTGCAGCAGTTCCTACTTAACATGACCGAGGCATTGCAGTCAAGCACTGTATGATGGAATGCTAAAACTATATTATAATATTCAGCCACTCGGTAGCACCATGTGTAACATACTATATCTGAGCTGGTAACAGTGTAACCGAACAGTGCATCAAAGATCTTAAAAGAGAACACATGGTTTGTATCCATCTCCATGATGGAAGCTCTGTAACCAGCTCAAATCTGGAACAGAAACCTGACCTGCTAGTAGCAGCCTTTCAACCTACCTTGTATGAGGAGTATATGACCTATTGTATAAACATCCTCACACAGCTGTACTACTGCCCCTATACATGGAGTTCTCTTCCTAGGGGTCTCCTGAGAAGAGATGGACAAACACATCCTACTGTGGATAGAGATGGGCCTAAACCAGACCCCTGACTCCGGACATACTTATGCCTTGGTCTGCAGGAGAGGTGTGATCAAAATAAAGATCCAAACCAAGCTCTAAGTTTTGCAGTACAGGCCTATGTCTAATTGTGGGGTAGTTTTGCAACAAACAAATGTCAATGAGGATGAAACCCCCAAATACATCTTAATTTTTAACCTGAAGTACATCTGGATATGAGTACAGAGCATTTTTTTCCCTTAGAGATAAAAGGCCCACTTGACCACCAAGCTCTAGCAGTTGATATGGAATGGGGGACAGAGGGAATCTCTTCCTTCCTTCAAAATACACTTTACAGAAAGGACAGCATTTGTACCTCTTGTCATTTTGAGCTGCTTCTCTTATGTGATTGGATGTGATTCAACCTTTGGCCAGGTGAACCTGGGATCTTTCATTTTGGATTAAGGGATGAGATGCAGTGGGGTTTACAGCCTTTATTCATTCTTATTACACCATCACTTACTACACTGAAGTTACATTACCGGAAACATGTTTAATTCCCACCTCTGCTCAGGGAAGTGGTGAAATTTAGCAGATACTTGCAGCCTGAAAGATTGAAATAATATAAGACTCAGCTGTCAGCTTTGGCTCCTAGAAAGATTTAATACCAAACAGCAAGGTAGAAGCAATCACAGAAAACACTCTCTTCCCAATCTAGGAAAGAAGGGGAAGGGCAAGGTGGGGAGTTACACAAAAGGAAGAAAATGAAAAGTGACTCTCTATTGCTAGAAGAATGAAAACAAGACATTATAAATACCAAAGGACTTTGCTGTGTTAAGTGATTAGAACACCTCAGTATTTAAATAGCACAAATCTAGATACATTAGACAAATCAAAATGACCCTGAACTTTGGGAGGAGGTTGGAATCCAGTTCAGGATTTGAATTTAGAGCTAACCCACAATCTCCTATAATAGGCTGAACTAAAATCCTAGTAGCTCTGGATTCAAATATTGCGGCACTGACCCATCTCCAATAATAATAATAAAATAAATAATAGCAGCAAACAACTGCTTTATAATTAGGACACACTTGGTCTGTCCTACTGTCAGAATGAAGTAACAGCCTAATCAAATGAGAAATTTCTTTAGTTTATGCTGAGCTGACAATTTTTTAAGTAGCAGAAGTATTAAACAACTCCGTATTAGCCATTCAGTATTCTCTAAGTTACAATGGATTCAGTGTGGTTACTTTTAATGTACACTTATGTAAACAGAGAAGAATTTGATTCTTATCTTTTGGGGTGGGGAGGGGTAGAATACTTTATTATAAAAAGAGAACTCTTGATAATTTAAAAAAAAAACAAAATATTCATATAAATGAGCAATTACCAGCCTTTTAGGTGTGACAAAAGAAGCCTATAGATTGAGCACAATCCCATTCCAAGATTTTCCATCCTTTCAGTGATGAGAAAGGGAAGACATGGTCAAGGAAAAGAATGGTCTTGGGAGAAGAGTTGGAAGTTTGGGAATTAAGCCAGGAAGATTGCCAGTGTTCAGGTCCCAGAACTGTAGTCCCTAGGTGATGGAAGGGCAGGAACTCCCCTCAGCACTGAAGAACTGATGTGGTTTGTAGTTTAAAAGACAACTAGGAACTGTTGGCATGTGTGCTGTCAGAAGGGAGTATACAAACTCTGCTGTCTCCCAAGCGGGAAGAGACTGAGATCTAGAAAAGGTAGAAAGAAGGGACAGAACCCACTCTTGGCTCATTTTAGTGTCTTCACTTTCATATACTGGTTTTCTTTGGATTTTGGAAAAGACTGAAAGAGACTCTTCTGGGGAAAGGCCACATTAACTCCAGAAAGACTGGAGAAGGGAAAATCCCTGACTTTTAAAGCCTATAAAACAAGTCCCTCTGGAGAAGGGCCATGCCAGCTAAGAGCCTGGGAGGGAAAAAGCCCTGACAGGGAAGGTTTATGTTTCTGTTTGGTTTGAATTGACTGCATGGCCTTTTGTGACTGCTGTACAGAGTTGAAATTTGAATGGTCTCCATGAGCGTGGCCTGCTTGTTTTGTCCTGCCAGTGAGCAAATCAAGAATTCTTCCTTACTGTGCATGCCATAGGAAAGGGTGTTTATACTGAAATATCTGCTTGGAGAATGTTGGCAAAAGTGAGCAAGCCACTGCATAATGAGTCCTCTGCTTTTCTATACTAATAGGAAGTAAATGGAAAAGAGCTTTGCTTGCAAGTAGTAATATCTGTAGGGATATTAGATGTGAAAATGGCACCCCCATTTCCATCTGTCTAGTTCTGAGACAGATACAGCATCCATACTCCGAGAGAGAGGAAAAAATCAAGTGGGTGGATTGGTTAAATATTGGAATCTAGCACTGGGAGCTGTGCGGCATTCAGTAATCACTCTGGGCCCCAGGTGCTTGAAAGAGATCCTATCCTCTTTATACAGGGCTGCAGTTCCCAACTATCTTAACACAACAGAAGGTGAGCTGCTGCAGCTTTCCTCCCCCAGACTTCCTGTCTAGGAAGCTAAACCATTCAAAGGTACAGTTCCCAACACTACAAGCTGTGGAGCGGCTCACAGAAGTTAAAGTAATATAGCAAAATCAGTTGTTTACATTACTCTTCTTCTAATTCCCAAAGCACTAGCTATCAGCTGTTTCCCATTTCTCTGAACTTTGCATTTATTGTTTCAGGTTTCTATTCAATTTTCCATTCTCATCTATATTTGATGTATATATTGCAAATTACACATAATAGTATCAATATAATTTTACTGATGTGGTGAAACCTGCAGTTAAGGCCACTTCCCTACTGTGTGTAGCCATACTAAAGTTTCCCAAGTTTCCCAAGAACATTTTGTTTGTTTTGTAGTTAAAGATCAGCTGTACTCTGTGTGATTGAACATATTCAATGGTATCACAGATAAATCACAGATAAATCTCAGAGCTTAGTTCTTTTATATTAAATGAGAATTTGGCCTTAGTAAGGACTGCTGGATCAAGCCCTATGCAGCATGTGGGCATGGGTCACTTGCCAGGATTATCTGGGTATATTTCATTTGATGATTTCACTGCCATTGTGGGGGCTTTGAGCACTGGTACATTTCAGCCCTCCTGTTCCCTGTCTGTGGTACATAATTCTATTCTTCTGTGGACTGTAACACCTTGGTATTATTTCGATTTCTGGGATTAGTGTGTAGGTGCTGGATGATGTTGGTACTTGTGATATACAGGAGGTCAGACGAGATGATCAGGTGATCAATTCTGAGTCTGTTCCAAAGGTTTTTGTCTACCCCTTCTCCCTCTACAAGATACCAGTGGTCTGGGGCTACTGCCATATATCACTGATGTCACATATAACATAATGCTTAGCAGCTGAGAATCTTCCCCCATTCATGCACCAAGGAATTAATATTATTTTGGTACATTTTGACTCTAAACAGAGGCCAAAATAATGAGAATGATAAACAACCATTCACATAATAATCCATCAGCCACAGTGCTTCATGACTTGCAGCAGAAAAGTATATCTTACTTGATGCCAAGGAAACTGGCAAGCTCAATGCAACATCTGTTTTTGACAGGAAGGGCTGGAATGCTATTGGAAAGAAGTTCAATTTATGCTATAAATTTGATTTGTTAGGCTCTTCTATGAAAAATTAAATACCCACCTAAATTTCACTGATCAGCAAAATACTGCTATTGATTGGCCCACCTGCCCGGAACAACATCTGTTAGTCAAAGGGGAAGTTTTTCTTCTTTTTTTAAAAACCTCAGTACATGTCAAATCAAAGAAAAGCACAGTAGCAGACTACCGCAAGGGGATGTGGGGACTTGTGGGTGCTTCTGCTTAAAGTCAGGAAACATGCCTGGTTTCCTTCAAGGAGATGCATCTACAGCAAATAGCAGTAATGCCTGAATTAGTTTACTATAACTAAGGCTACATCACGGAGGTCAGGGAAGGGAAGCTCCATTTTCTGCTTCAGCCTCTGGGTCTGCAGGACTAGAGCTAGCAGCCAGTGGGACCCCGGCAGGGTTCCAGTGACAGGCGACAGCCTCTTCAGGGGCCCTCCTCAGGGTTCCAGCGACCGGGGACAGCCTTGTGGGAGGGGGGGAGAACCCCGCAGCTCCCAGCCACCATGGTGGCAATGGAAACCATGGAGCCGCAGCAGCAAAAGTCAGGTCACAGCTTCTGTGAATTTTTGTTTATTGCCTATGACCTGTCCATGACTTTTACTAAAAATAACCATGACAAAATCTTAGCCTTAACTATAACATTTGTGTATCTTGGCCAGTTCATGGAATTTGAGACTATTTTGACAGGTGCAAAAATAAATTTTCCTACCAAGTGACATACAAGCACAGTGTAATGAATTTGCGCTGCAGAAAAGAGATACCATTACCATATAAATCACCCACAGGCAAAGCTGGGCCAAGAACCCTTCATTTTCAGCTCCAAAAGCACAAACCTCTACTAAGTATGATAAAGGAGCGCTCTTAGCTGGTGGAGGAGCAGGTCTCTCGTTCTTCTGTGTTACAGCGGCTAGAAAGCAACATTCCTCATTCACAAAAGCCAGTTCATTAGAACAGGACCAGTTTTTCATATTGTCCCATAGGTATTGGAAGCCACAATGTCACCAAAGCAGCATAAATAGCTGCCATTTTGGATACACACTGCCTAAGACACAAGTCCCTACAGCCCCTTCAAAGCTGTGTTTTTACTTCATTTCCAATATTTGAATGCTCTATGTGACCAAATACATTGTAAGCTTAAAAGTACAGCTGAGCAAGTAACTCATAAGAAATCATTTCTTAATAATTTCACCTCTTGCTGTTGATGGGATGTCCACAAGATAATGGTTTCTTCAGAACAATGCATTGTGTTGCGATTTGCAATTCAACGCCATAGCCTTGTCTAGTTGTGATTGATTAAATAAGTCTCGCATGTTTCTGTTCCCTTATTGGATGAATGTAGCTCATCAGATTTCCGATGTGAAAGCTTGCAGAAAACTATTTTAAAATTCAAATGTGCAAGATTAAAGTTCACTTCCGCTAGTAGTCATGTTTGTAAAAGTTAACAAATATGTTCACAGAAAAGAGAGATTAAGTCTGAAATAAACTCATTCAAAATTCGAATGAATATTCATGGGAAATCTTTGCATTTTTTTCCCATTTTTTTAACTAAGTTTGGGCACTTGCTGCCAATAAGAAGTGAATCCAAGGGAGTGATCAGATTTGCCTCTCCAGTGAAACCCATATTTAGTCATCACTTTGTTGATTTTTGGGTACGATCCACAGAGGGACTTAGGCAGTGCAATGCAGAGCATTATGGCATTTAATTTTAGGCACCTAGAAAATCACAGGAACAACACTACAACCCCCCAAAGTTGAGTTAGATGCCTAGGCTCCCTAGACAATGAATGTGGAGAGAGATGCCTAAGAATGCAATGTGAGTCACAAAGCCAACATACTAGGCAGGGAGCTGCCTAAGCTGTCCAGTGTGAGATGCCAGCCAGAGGGATGGTATGCTAAGCTCTGTCCCTCTCCCAGAGGTAGGCACCTAAGTTCAAATTGCAAGGAGGCACCTAGCACTGCTTAGCAATTCAAAAACAGAAACCAGCTGCCTGGAGTCAGGTAGCTTTAGGTGCCTAGGCCGCTTCTGAAGGGAATGAGTTAGGCACCTGCCTTGCTCCATACAAAATGGCCTGTGGCAGTGACTACCTTATAACTTTTAGCCTACTGGTTAGCACTCACTTGAGATGTGGGAGACCCAGGTTCAATTCCCTTCTCTCTGCCTGAGGGGAAGAAACGATTTGCACTAGTAGATCTGAAAATCTGTGGAGCTGAAAGCTTCTGGGGAGGAAGGGGAAACTGGGCCATGTTCCCTCTCATCCCCTGCCACCACTTTTTATCCCCCATTGTTTAAGCACAGGCAACATGAAGGCCTTTGCATGATGATTATTACTGGGAGGGAGATGTCCCTCAGAACTTCCTTCAGGACACTTTACTGCCTCACCAGTATAAATGTTGTCAATATGTTTGCCATTACAAAGTTCAAAGGATATGGCAGCACATCCCTACTAATGGATGGTGTGAGTGGGGGCCTGGTGTAGACCACACTGATGTTGCCACACTCAGGGCAGGCTATAAGAAATAGGACTGGTGGTTTGCTTTATAATTAGAGTCACCTTCACCAAGCCAGTAACAAAAGATCTTCTGAAGTACCACATGGGTTAACCAGAAGCCAAACACAGTCCCCTTTAGGCAGTTCAGCCCTTGCCTCCCATTTAGACAACCAAATCTAATACAGTGAGAGGTCACTGAAAACCCATTTCACCATCTGTGAGTTTCTTTCTAATCCTAAAGGATCAGACACATATCCCCAGTTCAATGTAAATCTCAGATCTTACCCAAATATCACAGTCAGTCAATCCTTAGTAAACTAGCTAAAAATTTAATAATAAAAGAAAAAAGTTATGGTTAATAGATCATATACATACAAATGATTGCAAAGTCCTTCTATCAGGATTGTAGCAGTGATGGAACAGACTGTTGGCTTGTAAAATCTATCTGGTAACTTCCAAAAGATTGGAAGGTCTTCAATCCATAGATCAAGTTGTAAATCCACAGTCCAGAGAATTAAGAACATAAGAATGGCCCTACTGGGTCAGACCAAAGGTCCATCTAGCCCAATAGTGGCCAGTGCCAGGTGCTCCAGAGAGAATGAACAGAATCATCAAGTGATCTGGCAAACAGAGGCTAGGGACGCCATTCCTGCCTATCCTGGCTAATAGCCATTGATGGACCTATCCTCCATGAATTTATCTAGCTCTTTTTTGAGCCCTATTATGGTCTTGGCCTTCACAACATCCTCTGGCAAGGAGTTCCACAGGTTGACTGTGCGTTGTATGAAAAAATACTTCCTTTTGTTTGTTTTAACCTAGTCCCTATTAATTTCATTTGTTGACCCCCTAGTTCTTGTGTTATGAGAAGTAGTAAACAACACTTCCTTATCTACTTTCTCTACACCAGTCATGATTTTATAGACCTAAATCATATCTCCCCTTAGCCGTCTCTTTTCAAAGCTGAAAAGTCCCAGTCTTATTAATCTCTCCTCATACGGGAGCCGTTCCATACCTCTAAAAATTTTTGTTGCCCTTTTCTGAACCTTTCCCAATTCCAATATATCTTTTTTGAGATGGGGCAACCACATCTGCATGCAGTATTCATGGGCATACCATGGATTTATATAGAGGCAACATGATATTTTCTGTCTCGCTATCTACCCCTTTCTTAATTATTGCCAGCATTCTGTTCGCTTTTTTGACTGCCGCTGCACATTGAGTGGGTGTTTTCAGAGAACTATCCACAATGACTCCAAGCTCACTTTCTTGAGCGGTAACAGCTAATTTAGACCCCATCATTTTATATGTATAGCTGGGATTATGCTTTCCAATATGCATTACTTTACATTTATCAACATTGAATTTCATCTGCCATTTCGTTGCCCAGTCACCCAGTTTTGAGAGATCCTTTTGTAGCTCTTCACAGTCTACCTGGGTCTTAACTATCTTTAGTAATTTTTGTATCATCTGCGAAATTTGCCGCCTCACTGTTTACCCCTTTTTCCAGATCATTAGGAATATGTTGAATAGGACTGGTCCCAGAACAGACGCCTGGGGGACACCACTATTTACCTCTCTCCATTCTGAAAACTGACCATTTATTCCTACCCTTTCTTTCCTATCTTTTAACCAGTTACCAATCCATGAGAGCACCTTCCCTCTTATCCCATGGCAACTTACTTTGCATAAGAGCCTTTGGTGAGGGATCTTGTCAAAGGCTTTCTGAAAATCTACACTATCCCTTGGTCCACGTGCTTTTTGACCCCCTCAGAGAATTCTAGTAGATTGGTGAGGCATGATTTCCCTTTACTAAAACCATGTTGACTCTTCTCCAACAAATTATGTTCATCTATGTGTCTGACAATATTGTTATTTATGATAGTTTCAACCAGTTTGCCTGGTACTGAAGTCAGGTTTACAGGCCTGTAATTGCCGGGATCACCTCTAGAGCCCTTTTTTAAAAATTGGCGTCACATTAGCTATCCTCCAGTCATCTGGTACAGAAGCTGATTTAAATGGTAGGTTACAGACTACAGTTAGTAGTTCTGCAGTTTCACATTTGAGTTCCTTCAGAACTCTTGAGTGAATGCCATCTGATCCTGGTGACTTATTGCTGTTTAATTTATCAATTTGTTCCAAAACCTCCTCTAATGATACCTCAATCTGGGACAGTTCCTCAGATCTGTCACCTAAAAAGAATGGCTCAGGTTTGGGAATCTCCCTTACATCCTCAGCCATGAAGACCGATGCAAAGAATTCATTTAGTTTCTCCACAATGGCCTTATCGTCCTTGAGTGCTCCTTTAGCACCTCGATTGTCCAGTGGCCCCACTGGTTGTTTAGCAGGCTTCTTGCTTCTGATGTATTTAAAAAAATTTTCAATTCTTTTTGAGTTTTTTGGTAACTGTTCCTCAAGTTCTTTTTTGGCCTTCCTAATTGTATTTTTACACTTCATTTGGCAGTGTTTATGCTCCTTTCTATTTTCCTCACTAGGATTTAACTTCCACTTTTTAAAGGTTGCCTTTTTGCCTCTCACTGCTTCTTTTACTTTGTTGTTTAGCAAAGGTGGCTCTTTTTTGGTTCTCTTGTTATGTTTTTTAATTTGGGGTATATGTTTCAGTTGAGCCTCTATTATAGTGTCTTTAAAAAGTTTCCACACAGCTTGCAGAGATTTCACTTTTGGCACTGTACCCTTTAATTTCTATTTAACTAATGTCCTCATTTTTGTGTAGTTCCCCTTTTGAAATTAAATGCTACAGTGTTTGGCCATTGTGGTGTTTTTCCTGCCACAGGGATATTAAATTTAATTATATTATGGTCATTATTACCAAGCGGTCCAGCTATATTCACCTCTTGGACCAGATTCTGTGCTCCACTTAGGACTAAATCAAGAATTGCCTCTCCTCTGGTGCGCTCCAGGATCAGAAGCAGTCATTTAAGGTGTCAAGAAACTTTATCTCTGTATCCCCTCCTGAGGTGACAGGTACTCAGTCAATATGGGGATAATTGAAATTCCCCATTATAATTATCGAGTTTTTTATTTTAATAGCCTCTCTAATCTCTCTGTGCATTTCATAGTCACTATCGCCATCCCGGTCAGGTGGTTGGTAATATATCCCTACCGCTATATTCTTGTTATTAGAGCATGGAATTTCTATCCATGGAGATTCTATGGTACAGGTTGATTCATTTACGATTTTTACTTCATTTGATTCTATGCTATCTTTCACATATAATGCCACTCCCCCACCAGCATGACCTGTTCTGTCCTTCCGATACAGTAATACCAGGGTACAAAATATATCCCATTGATTATCCTCATTCCACCAAGTTTCTGTGATGCCTTTTATATCAACAGCCGCATTTAATACGAGGCACTCCAGTTCACCCATTTTATTATTTAGACTTCTAACACTGGTATATAAGCACTTTAAAAACTTGTCTCCTTTTAGCTGCCTGCCATTACACGATGTAATTGAATGCGACTCTTTTTTATTTGACTGTTTCTGATCATGATCTGCCTGTATTTTATCATTTTCCATCCTCTCGTCCTCACTAGGACATAGAGATTCTCTATGAATAGATCCTCCCCTACGGGATGTCCGAACCACATGCTCCTCCGCACCTGTGGCTTTCCCCCAGCACTTAGTTTAAAAACTGCTCTACAACCTTTTTAATATTAAGTGCCAGCAATCTGGTTCCATTTTGGTTTAGGTGGAGCCCATCCTTCCTGTATAGGCTCCCCCTTTCCCAAAAGTTTCCGCAGTTTCTAATAAATCTAAACCCCCTCCTCCCTACACCATCGTCTCATCCATGCATTGAGACTCTGCAGTTCTGCCTGTCTAGCTGACCGGGTACGTGGAACTGGGAGCATCTCAGAGAATGCTACCCTGGCAGTCCTGGACTTCAATCTCTTACCTAGCACCCTAAATTTGGCCTCCAGGACCTCTCTCCTATCCTTCCCTATGTCGTTGGTACCTACATGTACCACGACCACTGGCTCCTCCCCAACACTACACATAAGTCTATCTAGATGTCTCGAGAGATCCGCAACCTTCGCACCAGGCAGGCAAGTCACCATGTGGTTCTCCCGGTCATTGCAAACCCAGCTATCTATGTTTAGAGAAGGAAAGAGGCAAAATGGAGCTATCTCAGGGGTTTTTATATCCTCTGCCGTGTTACTATCCCAAACAAAGCCCACTGCTGCTGTTTGTAGAAAGTTACTGGCCCAAGCTCGAGTCCAGTGTCACATGAGCATATCACATGCCCTTACTTTTTGCTGAATCACAGGGGGTGGCCATTGGCTCCTTGCAGTCTGAGGCATCCTCAGAAAGACCTAGTAGGTGGGATGAGTTTCTTCAATGGCCCATTGCAAAATCTGTGTCAGATGGGTCATCAGTACATAGCTAACCCTGATGTAAATCCATCTGGTGGGCGTCACCCAGAAATACAACACAGGTTTAACATACAAGTACATAGCCAATGTTCATAACTTCAGATACAAAGATGACGCATGGATTTAACCAGGAGACTCATACTCGACAGATTCTAACTTTTCCTTTGGTACCTTACATGATATAGTTAGTACAAGATTTATGGTAATTGTATAACAGTGGTAAGATCAACTATATAAATGGTCACCTTTAATCATACAACATCACAGATGGTGCAGAAGATACATCTCCTTCATTGTGTACATTGAACACTGCAGAGTGATACTGTGTCTCCTGTGACAGTCCTTCCTGGTGGTTTTTCTGGGAGTGGTGTGGTTCTGCACTGCCTGCACAAGGCTTTGGGCAAAGGGTACAATCTAGCAGTTAGCCTATTGACTTTACCAGTCAGAATACAACTGAATTCTTCAATTACAACAACCCATTACTGTGAGCTTTCTGTCCTTAACTATCCCTCTACCTTGTACCAAACTGTAGATGAGTTGACTAGTATTTATCCAAGGCATACAGCCAGTCTGCTTAATTGACAAGAGAATCTTATCTACTCTTTCCAGGAATGTAATTGTATAATTGTCTGTTAATGAGGCTGACAGATTTTATAATGTCAACCATTCATGATACATCCAGTCAGCTAGCAAGAATACTGTACACAGGAGTATGGCAATGTTAGAATATTTTTTGTACGCTGGTAGGTAGATAAAGTGTCAGAGCTTGACATACATTTATTTAGTTTTATCTTTTGCTTTCACAATGGCCAAGCTGAAAGGACCATGACTACACTTAAGCACTGCACACGTTTTAAATCTGGAATCGGATTTGTCCAACCAGCCTGAGGATTACTGCTGAAATGAAGCTCCTTTTCCTACTAGCAAGTGGATGGGGCTCCCATGTTAGTCAAACACACAGTTAGCCAAGATGCATATTCAGGTGTTTATTTGTAAAGAGCCACTCAACTCCTCTGCAAATTTAGCAACTAAATTGAGGCTGGCTGAAAAATTGGTCTTAAGACAGCCCATAAAAAACAGAATTAGTCTGCTATAGATTCTGTAACAAAACAAACATTCTCTTGTGTAACTACTGTCTTGTTACCACTGTTGCTAGGAACTTATCCAGTGCACATAGGTGCTGGAACTAAGAATGCTGCTCCCCCTGGCTTGAAGTGGTTTCCATTATATCCAGGGTTTACAGTTTGATTCAATGGCTCTCAGCACCCCCACTACAAAAATTGTTCCAGAACCCCTGCCAGTACATTAAAGAAAAGCTGCAGTGCCAGTAGTTTTAAGACAACAAATACCCTGAGGTGGGCTAATCGGGTCTGTGATGTTTCCATTAACCAGCTGTTTTAGGTTTCTGTGTTTCACCCACTCCTTGTTTAACTTATTTCGCGGTTATAAACACAGAAGAAATTATAGGCCATTTTAACAAAGGAAGGTGAAATAGGTCTAATGATGCCAATCTTTGATCAGCAGAAGTGGTATGAAACTTAAAAACTATTATTAGGTATTAGGTACCACCTGCTAGCAGGTAAGAAGGCAATAAGAATAACTTGCCATTAAGAAGCATTAGTCCGATGTGTTACTGTATTCTCCCGCACAGAAGGAGAGAGATTCATATACAGGACATTGCCCCAGTACTTAAAGTTAATGGGGACAAGCTAGGCTATTTCTGAATTTATCTTAAATGGACCTATTAAAAGTGTAATGAAAGAGATGGAGAATCCTGCTGTTTGTTTTAATTAGGATTGATTGTTGAACAGATAAATAAGGGAGGATGGAGCTGTTAATTGGCCATTAAGTTGGGATACATAAAATAAGTTGTCTGTGAATGAGGTGAAAAGAAGCAGGTGGAGAGTAAATAGTTGTGAGGCTGAAAGATTGGTTGAGCTGCTTGAGATGAGAGCTCCGTGAGCTGTTTTACGGTCTGTCTGCACCTCTGAGCTGAATAGTAGGTAGATTATGATCAGAAAGCTAATGTCTTCATTTCATTTTTCAGTGGCATATACCCATAACTTTATTAAACTTAGATTTGAATGTTTGATTAGTATAGCAAATGTATAAATAGATTATTTTCATCAGTACTAAATTACATTGTTTAGTGAGGCATGGTTATTTTCGCCCAATCTACAATAACCATTTTGATACCACCTAACTTTTAGGTTCTAGCATTTCAGGTCCAATAACACCTGACACTGTAAAGAAGAAAGTAATTCAAAACTGCTGAAGACATTCAATAGCAAATATTGTGTTGCTAGTCCCAGCAGGGCATCATGTGACAGCTTTTTTTTTTTTTTTTTACTTTAATACCTGACCTTCTACTGCAACATATTTATGATTTCAGGCTATGAACAGGGCTAAGGATTTGCATTTCCTTCTTTTTTTGTTTTATTTTTAGAACCACAACTCTATTTTAATAAAATAAGTTTGGGGAACAAACAAGATACCCGAGTGAACTAAATTTCACAGCACATAAAGCAGCTTACATGATTTCAGACGATTTGGCTGGCAGATTCTTTTTGGCAAACAGCTAGAAGTGAGGTAGCAGAGATTGATTAAAAAAAATATTCATCCCCCAAGTTTATTCTTCATTAGTTTAAGGGAAAAGGAAACATTTGCCCCAAACCTGCATTTTATTGTGGTTTTGTGAGAAGATAGCCCTGTGGTGAACTTTACTCAAAAACTGCTGCTTTCTGGTTGGCAGAGTTTGTGATGGTGTTTTTAAAGGATATTCCATTCTCATCCCTGATTCCTCTGCTAAATATACTCTCAATATCCTGCTAAGGAAATATTAACAAAACCTACGTTCAAACCTAATCAAAATCATGGGAGCACATCACAAAAATTGTTTCTGTATCAGCCTATGAGAGAAAGATCATGTATCTTGAATACTCGGGGTTTATGCAGGTGGGGTGAATGTCACCCTAATGATTAGATACTGACACATTGCTTTAAATGTTTTTAGGGTCCGTTCCGTCTTGCATTAAAATCAATGGAGCAAATAAGAGAGAGGGTGGTTGGTTTTCTGTAAGTATTTAGTTTTTATCTAGTAATTCAGGGGAGAGGATATTCAATTTCTGTAGTAATACTTTGTGGTTAACAATTATCAGAGTGGACTTGTTAGGAACAGTGTTAGGTTTTTATGTCTGAGACTTGAGTTCAAAAAGAGCAAGGAATAAATTGTTGGTTTAATTCTAATGTAATAATCTTGTACTACTTAGCTCTTAGCATTTCTGTCTCCATAAACTCTTACCAGCATTAATTAATCCTCAAAAATAGTGAGACAATAATAATACTTTGCATTTATGTAACTCAAGCTGCTTTTAAAAACTACTTATAAATATCCCCATTTTACAGATGGTGAAACTGAGGGTGTTCAAGGCCAACATTTTAAAACAGGGGGTGCAGATTCATAAAAAGGCTCAGCTGCCTAACTCTCCACTTTAGGTGTCTCTGAGATCCTCGAAACCCCTATTGGGCTGTCACCTAACTCTGTAAGCAGCTAAAATCCCTTGGCATCTAAGCTGTCACTGTAAAGGCCCCTTAAGTACCAGAGTTTTTGCCTTTTGGTGTGCACACTGCTGCCTCAGACAGGAGCCTGGAGACCTATCTCACACCTTTGCCCGAACAGGATCCTCAAACCAGGTGGAGATGAGTGTTCCTCCACCTATCTTGCCTGTGGGCCTGATGCAGTAGGCACAAGCCTACATAGCGGGATGCATATAAAATCCTGGCAGGAGAGGAAGACGACAAGGAGGTGCTGGTGGTGGTGCTGCCACCATACACCCCCATAATTTTTAGGCCAGCTGTTAGAGCGCTCACCTAGGGTGTGGGAGACCTGTGTCCCTTTCTCTGCTTTGTCAGATGGGGAGTAAGGAGTGTGCCCTAACTACTGGTCTCTGCTATATCCTAATGGGGTCTCTCAATGTCTCCTGTTTGAAGCTTTGGATAAAGACTTAAATAGTCACTGAGCCAGAGAGAGAGAGAGAGAGAGAGAGAGAACTCTCTAGTCTGATGGTTAGGGCACCCACTTGAGAGGTAGGAGTCCCAGTGTCCAGTCCCCCCGATCTACCTCCCCCTCTGGCATTTCTTGCAAGGAACACCTTGGGGAACTAGCACCAGAAGAGGGTTTATGGTTGTGGATCCCAAGCAGAACATGGCACCTCCCTTCAGTTGGGATTTAAGAGCCTAAGGCTACATCTACACTGCAATAAAAGACCTTTTATATGGCCATCGCTGGCTTGGGTCAGCTGACTTGGGCTTGTAGGGCTCAGGCTTCAGGGCTAAAAATTGCAATGTAGACATTTGGGCTCAGGCTGTAGCCTGCAGTCTGAAACGTTACAATGGGGATAGGTCTCAAAGCCCAGGCTCCACCCTGAATCTGAATGTGAACATGGCTGTTTTTAGCCCTGCAGCCCAAGCCCCATGAGCCCAAGTCAATTGACCCGGGCTCTGAGACTTGGTGTCATGGGTTTTTATTTTTTATTTTAAGTCCTAAAAGAGGTGGGACTTGGGACAAACCCCTTAAATTATCCTGTCCAAATCACTTGCATCCAAGAGTTTTAAAAGAAATGGATAAGGTCGTCGCTGGACCATTAATATTAATTTTCAATGTCTTGGAGCACTGGGGAAGTTCCAGAAGACTGGAAGAAAGCTAATATTGTGCCAATTTTTAAAAAGGTTAAACAGGATGATCCAAGTAGTTATAAGCCTGTTATCCTGACCTCCGTTCCAGGCAAGATAATGGGCAAGCTGATACAAGACTTGATTGATAGTGAATTAAAGGAGGGTAATGTAATTATTGGAAAACAACATGTGTTTAGGAAAATAAATCCTGTCAAGCTAACTGAATATCTCTTTTTCTTTATGAGATTACAAGTTTGGTTGGTAAAGGTAATAGTGTTGATGTGATAGACTAAGATTTCTGTAAGGCGTTTGACTTGGTACTGCATGACATTTTGATTTAAAAAAAAACCTAGAACTATATTAAAAATAACATGACACATATTACGTGGATTAAAAACTGTCTAACTGATAGGTCATATGTAATTGTAAACAGGGAATCGTAATTGAGTGGGTATGTGTTTCCAGTGGAGTCCTGCAGGGATCAGTTCTTGGGCCCTATGCTTCTTCAACATTTTTATCAATGACCTAGAAGAAAACATAAAATGACCTAGAAGAAAACATAAAACCGATAAACTTTGTAGATGACAAAAATTGGGAGAGTGGTAAATAATGAAGAGGACAGGTCAATGATTCAGAATGATCTGGATCGCTTGGTAAACTGGCGCAAGCAAACCAGGTGTTTTTTTTAATACAGCTAAATGTATACATCTAGGAACAAAGAATGTAGGCCATACTTGCAGGATGGGGGACTCTGTCCTGGGAAGCAGTGACTGAAAAAGATTTTGGGGGAATAGGAGCTCCCAGTGTGATGCTGTGGCCAAAATAACTAAATGCTCTCCTGGGATACATAAACAGGGGAATTTCAAGTAGGAGCAGACAGGTTATTTTATCTTTGTATTTAGAACTGCAGTCACTGCTGGAATACTTGGTCTAGTTCTCGTGTCCACTATTCAAGAAGGCTGTTGATAAATTGGAGAGGGTTCAGAGAAGACCCTCGAGAACGAATAAAGGATTAGAAAACATGTCTTATAGTGTTAGACTCAGAGCTCAATCTATTTAGTTTAACTAAGAGATGGTAAAGGCATGACTTAAGTCTATAAATATCTATAGGGGGAACAAAGATTTTAATAATTGGCTCTTCCATCTAGCAGAGAAAGGTATAACACGATCCAATGGCTGAAAGTCAAAGCTAGATACAATTTACCAAGGATCATGACAATTTTTAAATCAAAAGTGGGTGTTTTTTCTAAAAGTAATGCTCTAGGAATTATGTTGGGGAAATTCTATGGCCTGTGTTGTACGGAAGATCAGACTAGATGGTCATAATGGTCCCTTCTAGCCTTGGAATTTATTATCAGCATCTGCTATTGCCTAACTTAGGTGGCTTTCTGCACAATATGTTGACTTTTGTTGATCCTGTTCCTGAGTGCTTGTCTTTCTCCATGTATTGTACAGGGAGCCTGAACACCTAATTCCAGCTTTGTGGATTCCAGGTATTTTTCTGCGTACTTATAAATTAGGTGTTACAAGACTGAGCATTGCTGTGCTGAAGTTCCTTTGTGGATCAGGTTAGATGCATAACTTTTAGGCAACTAACTCAATTTTAAGGTGCCTACATGAGCATGATTGTCAGAGGTGCTGAGCAACTACATCTCCTACCGAAGTCAATATAGACTTAGGTGATTTTGGTCTTGTCAGAACTCTGTGCAGGATTTTCATATCCATGCTTATGGCAAATATGGACAATGTTCAATCTGTATGTAATGCTGTGTGTATATATAGTCACATATCTTTTCTATCATTTCTCCTGTGAAGCCTGGCCACTGAAGAATCCGCTTTCTAGCCATTTCTTAATTGGCTGTAACACAGGCCATAACTAAGACTAGTATTTTGTGAAAATACATAATCCTCTGTGGTATGCTGCCAATGTTGTGTAGGGGTTGACACAAAAATGTCCAGGCATGGAAAAGCGGCATGAGGAACATGGAATACTCATTTGTTTTCCCCATTTTTACAAAATTGCTTTCTTGTAGCTGTAACAGAGGAAGAAGGCAACATTACTTGGCAAATGAACTCAAGTAAAGGCATTTATGGGAAAGTTTACATATCCCTCTAAAATATAAAGTGCTGTATATTGATAGTTTAGAGCAGTGTACAGCTTGTGCACCTTGAAAAGTAAGGAAGAAGGTAGTCATTAAGACCTTGTAGAGGTGTCTGGGATGATCCTCCCTTAAGACCATCTTTAAAAAAAATCTGACACTTGATTAAAAAATGTGCTTCTCTAAATTTTGTTTAAGGAACCTCCTGGATAAATCATCTCTTTCTGGAAAGATTGAGCAGTATTCCTAGATCCATCAAAAACAATGGAAACTACCCCAATCTTCCCTTCAATTTAGTATCATAATTCTAGCAAGGAGCCCCCATCCCTGATGATCCTCATATGAAACTGCAGACTTCAGTGACTTTTTGTGGACATTCTGAACATAACATGAAAGAACAAGCACACTGCAAATAAACAAATTACTGCTTTACATTTGCTGTCAGAGAAAACCCTGAATAATAGGAGGTGAAGAAATAAAGCCAAGCGGTTGAAAATCTTGAAACAGAGAGAATAATACATTCAAATATAATTCACTATTAGCTTGGCTAATCAAATGCCTTTTATTTTCCTTTCACTGAATTTTCCAAAAGCTCAAGAGTTGTGAGTAATATGGATATCAGTTCACAAGCTATTTACTACGTAAAGCAACTATACAGGTGCTACTAGGTAGAAGAGATTTGCTATTAACCTTTTATATGGTTTAACTGAAGAAAACATTCCTGAAGCTTCAGCCTCTTACCCTAGACATGTGGAATATATTCACACAGCACCCGTATGTAGGATGCTGACCCAGTCATTTTCTCAACAATACAACAGAGAATACCAGAAAAATTTCATTAAATTATATTCATAGTACTGGATTCTAACATGTAATGTTGCTAAATCTTTGAATCTTGCATTGCATATTTCAGGAAAAACTGAGATCCTCCTGCAAAATGCTGAATACCTTTTCAATATGAAGTTAAAGTAAATGGGAGTTAAAGGCACTCTCAGGCAATCCTCTGCACCTTGCAGGGTCACCATCTAAGATGCCACCTGAAATGTAGGAGGGTAGGAAACGAGAGAGCTTTAGAAGTTTCAAAGTTTGACCAGAAATAGTATTTTAAGTGTGTGAAGTCAGTCCTGTATAATAATCCCTCTGAAATGGGAAGAAAAATCCAAAGTGAAAAAGAACCATGTACCAATGATATTGTATAATCTTTAATTTCTCTAAGAGAAATCATGATCACTAACATACACTGACTAAAGATAGGTGCAGTAATCAAGCAAAGCCTGAGAGCCTGAATGTTGACTAGTCCCATTGTGTCTACCGTGCTCAATCTTTGGGTTGCACATGCACACAGACTTTAAAATGAGACCGCTAGAGACTTAAATTCCTCCTAGAAGAAAGACAAATTAGAAGCATATTATTTAGTATCACAGAAATGCTGTACATTGGTCTCCAAGGCAAATTCTTGCTCTCAGAGCCTACGTTTATGTTTCCCTAATTTCAACAGGGAAGTGTCATGAAGCAATATAATCATCCTTTCCCTACTACAAGGCATGCTGGCAGTGGAGGAGTAATTTCTACCCATTAAGCCTGATATAGCTTCAATCAACAGGTCAAATTCTCTTCCCCCATCCTTTGCACTACTCAAGTGGTCCAAAGGACTTGGAATGTTGTCACAACTGGCCAGCTGGGGAGGAAGTGGGTGGATATTTCTCAGATGGTGTAAAGTCAGAATATCCAGCTCCTGTTGCAACTGCTGCACCCCTATTCCCCTTTAGGAGTGGACAGGAACAAAACACAGCCATGCTTTGCCAATTCTTAACTGGCATCTAATTCTTGAGGGACTGTCACCAGTTGATGTAAATTAGAATAGCCTTTAGGCTGCTTTAATTTCTGCCAGATCCAGGGCCAGCACAGAAGGGCCCACAGAACTGGGGAACTGTAACTGTCTCTTTTATGCCGCTCCCATCCCCTCCCATGAATCTCCATGCAGAAAAGAACTCTTTTATATTTACAAAAAATAATTTTTAATACATTTAGCAAAATCACACACACTCTAACTCAGTAAGGTAGACAGAGGTAATACCGAAAGTTATATCTGAACATCCATACTCTCACCATCCCCTGCAGGACAACCTGAAATATTAGCCATTATCTTCCTCATCACCATCACCTTCCTCATCTTCACCAGTGGCCATCATTCTGGTCTTTCCCAAGGGCTACATATCTCTCTCTTCCTGCCCACAGGCTGGGATGCCACTTTTATAAAATGTTATGCTGATGTTACCATGTCTAATGCATATTCAGTGGGGGTTTCTCCCCTCTCCCTTATTTGTATTTCCTCCACTGTCCAACGTTAAGGTGTCCTTCTTCTATAGGTTAGTTACTATATTTATGATTTTACCCCATTATCATATACATCAGTTCGTTGCCATGGCACTCTTGCAGTCGGATGTTTCGTCCAGAACCTTCCAGAAACTGGTTAGTTCATGTTTCTGTGGTTGGCTGATATCATTATGGACAAAATTCCCTCTTACACTGTACTTCCAGTTCTCCAAAACATATGGGTTACCTAAATTTATCTAGGCCAAAATTTGTAGGCCTCAAGCCTCATGCTAACTGCTAAAGCCAATATCTTACAAGATATAAGCCTGTAGGTTCCTTGCATTACTGATGAAATTCAGCAGCTGAATATAATAAAGCAGAATATAATACAAAGCAGTGAATTTAAAAGAGGTAAGGTGGCCCATCGGGCTACAAAGGAACTGCTTCAAGACAAATTGGAATGGAGAAGAAAGACTTGAAGAGTGACCCCATATAGATGGGACTAAGGCTAGAAGAAGGAGGAGGAAGAAGAGACTTCATTCAGTGGTGACTCTGCTCTGCATCTCAAGTGTATCCTCCCTTGGACTATTCATTCAATGTGCTGTGCCTGCAGTTTCCTCTCTTTTCTAACACATCAACAGCAAAAATGGCTTGACTTCCCTCAAGTGTTAGTCAGACTCTGTCAGGTTAGCAGATGGCCCAACAGCTGTTGACATTTTTGGAACCTTTTCTGCTCATCTCAGAATGTTCTTGTTTCCCCAGTTTGAAATCACAAGAAAAGGCAAAGAGGAGTGAGGAAGACGAAGAAAATAGGATAAAGCCTCACTGCTCTCAGGGAGTGAGTAGTGTGAGGTATAAGATAATGAGCCAGTTTCTCAGATGGCATAAATTTGTATAACTGCATTAATAATCATGGTGCTATGCTGATTTATGCTAGCTGAGAATCTGGCCTTATAATTTAAAGAGAAGATTGCCTCCATTTGGAGAATGGCAGCATTATGAATTTGCCTTTAAATGAAGCTTTTCTCCCCATATAAAACCCACCTATAGTATCTAAATAATGGGTTTGGATTAAATGTGGATCTTTCAAGTAATGATCCTGTTGCTCAAAGTGGTACTATTTCTGTGACACAAGCAAGGTAGCAATTTCAGTTCCAATTCTGCTTTAATTCATGTTCAACTAGCAGAAGAATTTTATTGTTAACATTAGAACACAATGTTCATTGTTTAAACAGTAAAGTTCTGGGGTTTTATTTTTATTATGTTATAAATCAGGACTGAAATTGGTTTGTGATCTGACTAGAGTTTCATGTGGCTACCATGCTGAAAAGATGTTTTTTTTCAGGAATTTAATTCTTGCCAACTGGAGATTCAGATGTTCATTTGAAACAAAAGTTGTTTAAAATATACTTTACAGTTCATAGATATCAAGAAATGTAACCTGTAGACTACCACACAGAGAAAATAATGTGGAGACATCATTGAAGGCAAAAAAAAAAAAAAAAGCCTAGGGCCAATTCTGTCCTCATGTGTTCTGATGTCACATTGAAGCATTTCTTGGTATCTGTGAGCTGTGCAATATATTTGAAATGTAAGCCTATGTTTAAAGTGACCATTTGTCTGAACTTTCTCTCAGTGACAGCCACATTTCAGAAGAGTAAGGTCACTTGTGATGCCACAGCACTCTGAAAACCCAGTCTGATTTCTTAAATGTCATTTATAAATTTAGATTTGATTCACTTAGACCATATTTAGAAACAGAACCTAAAAAAATCGCACTGAATAAAGAATTCACAAACTTTTTCTACCAGGATTTTATTCCTAAAATAGAAGGGTTTGGTTCAAATTACAGAAGAAGAAAGTGGGAGGGGGAGAGGGGAAGATCTTTTTAAGCCTAATTCAGACCTCTTCTAAGCAGCCCCATCTCCACTGAAGTAAGGTATATAAACATCAGTAGAGTTAATGTAGTCCTCTTCAACCTGGAGTCCACACTCCATACTTTCGCCCATCACCTATGTGCAAGGCATTACCTGCTAAAGTCACCACTCCCCACTCAAAACCCACCATGACCAGGCCTACCATTGGGACAGGTATCTAACCACTATTGTGCATGTCCTCACAGGTGACAAAGGAAACCCCCACCAGCCATGGCTCCTCACCCCCAACAAGAACCCCTCAACCCAGACAGAAGAGCACGGCAACTGTGCTGCCACTCAATCGGTGATGGAGAGAATCCTTGGAAGCTTAAAGATATGGTGCAGGTGTCTCCATGCCACTGGTGATACACTACAGTCGAGCCCCAGCATTTAGCATAATATTGCTATCCCCATGGGAATCCTTTTCCTTAGGGGCTACACACAGAAGTGGGGGGAGGAAGTGGAGAAGGAAGAGGAGGAGCATCAGCAGGCTGTGGCTGCGACGGAAGGGTGACACAGGCATCCACAATGGATGTGTGCACGGAGGCAATTGTCCTTTGTCAACATAGGAAGGAGAATCTGGGAGCAACTCCTGCAAGAGGTGGTCTAGACCATCACCAGGTACCTGAACATTTAAAACAAATCTTAGCAAAAAAGAGAGACAAACTCCAAGGTGTGTGCCACAATATGCTTCTCTTGAATGCAATGCAATTTTGTTTTTTGTTTGTGTCTGTGTGTTACAGAATTACAAAAGGTACATAAAAATCAACAAGGCAGGATCACAACAATAAACATAACACATGCGACAATATAAAAGAGAATTCAAACAATACAAGGTTACAAAAAGCGCTGCATTAAAATGCCAAATGGTCACATAGTCTGAATAAAAAGCATACTGCTCCCAAATTAAAAAGGTAAAAGCTGTTTGCTTAGAGCTAAAATGCTGCAGTTGATGCAGTTGGATAAAATGGCATAGATCCTCCACTCAGAGATAAAATGTTAAAATAAGGCTAATTAAAAATGATAAAATAAGGGCTCAGATAAAACAGTAAAACAAGGCTTCAACAGTAACTGTAAAATAATTCTCATAAAGTTAAAATAATGCTAAGACTAATGGTGAAAGAAAGCTCAGAAAAAGGGTAAAAACAGAACAACGTTAATGGTGCATGTTTTAAAAGTGTTGTACAAATAGATACAGCAGGCAAAGCTATCAGTGAAGAACGAGTTAAAACCAGAAACCCACCACTGCTCAGTACCTCCTTCTTCCTCATTTTGCTGGTGGAGTGGAGAGCCAAAGCCTGTTGGTGGCTGTCTCCGCATGTTCCGAGCACTCTGTTGTGTGGAGGGCAATGGGGGTGGCTTCAGGCCAGTGAGATGGGCCTGGTGATGGTGACTGGAGGAGAGTCTCCACAGAGACAGGGCATACAAGGGTGTCAAGGGTCCAACTTACTGGGGATGGGGGTCTGAGGAGACGGAATAGGAATACTGATGTTTGGGGCAGAGTTGCTGCCTTCTGTGGAGAAAGGGGGAGAAGGGGAGGGAGTCCCCCATCATGGGTCAGGAAGCAGTCTGGGAGCTGGGCCATGAGGAAATCACACTGGGAGCAAAAGGGCTGAATGTGTGGGTACAAAACATGGGGTAGATAGGACTGCACAATGGGGAACAAGCCATGGATTGACTGAAGGAGTCAAAGAGAAAAAGGATGGGGGTGCTGCATGAACAATGGGAGGAGATGAGGCAGAGACTGTCAAGGGTGTACAATGGAGGACCATGGAGGGATGGTGACAGGAGACCATTGGCATGAATAGAGCCCTGCATGGATACAAAATCCACCATCCGCAAACATGGTCTGTGGATATAAAGCAGATATCCACAGATTTGCAGGGCTCTAGGCATAAGTACAATTCAGCACTGTGTTTGGCTGTCTAGCTTTTGACTCTGAACTGAAATCACCTCATAAACCCTGCCTTGAAGGACACTGCTCACGCATGCCTCTTGGAGCTGTAGATCCCAGTCAAGGCTTTTCACGTGCCCCTTTCTGAACCCTGCTATTTTCCACACCATGGCCTTGTTCTGGTCAATGAGAAGGCAGAAACAGCCTTGTGTCACTGGAGCTGGGCCTCCTCTTTCACCAGGACTGGGACCAAGTGCTGGACTTGGTGGCTTCCCAGGCCCATCTGGGGCTCAGGACAGGACCAGCCTAGATTCTGGTGGCGTTGTGTGTTGCTGGGGGAGCTGTCTCTGCAGTCCCCCAACAGTGATGGTTCACTTACCAGATCTGTAGAGGTGAGGACAGCAAGGAGGAGGAGGGAGGGAGCTGCTCAAAGACAGGGTTGCAAGGGAAACAGCAGAGGAAGAGGATGGTGCAGGGGTTATGCCGGATGGTGCTGGTGTGGACTATGGTGTTCCAGGGAGTGTGCTCCGTTTTACTTGAGCACATGCATTCAGGGTTCCAGATGTAGATGGTGAAGTGGCAGGTCGTGCATAAGGGGATGAAGCTGAGGCCACAGAGGTTCCAGAAGAGTTGGGGAGGCCATACATAGGAAGAAGGCGGTGAAGGGCTCCGGTTCTGTGCTGCTGAGGAGGCTCATTGTCCTGGAGAGAGGGTGTCTCCTGATGATGTGCTGCCTGGGAAACAGGAATCCACTAGACTGTGTACTTGCTTGCTTGCTTTCCATGGTGTGGACCTCTGTCAGACCCCCTAGAGTGTGCAACCACACAAGACCAACACTGGGGTGACCTATGGATACACTTAAGGCAGTCTTTCTCGACCTGCTCTTCTGAGACAGGGAACGGGAGGTGGGATGGGTGGTGTAGGAGGAGAGTGGAAGGTGGGTGTGCAGGGGCTAATGGGAAATGGAATGATAATGCTGCTTTGTGGCTGTGGTCCCTCTCTGGACAGTGGGACACATGACACCATATTGTCCCTCTTTCATAATATGTCACACACATTCTAGATGTTCTGATTAATGTCTCATGGCTCTTACATAATTTTTCTGAATAATGAATTTCATTTTACAAGACATACCTATTTCATAGTTCAGTCCACAACACTGCAGAAGCTTTAACAAGAACTTTCCCAATATCTCTATTAAGCATCAGGACTCTTCTTCCATGAATAGCATTTTTCCATTTTTGTCATGTTCAGTGCTAGACGTCCAATAGGTGAAGACAGAGCCAATGGGGGTCAGTAGATTCATTACTGGTTTTGCCTGTTCAAGGATAGTGCTCAGATCACAAAATTACAAACTATACTGTTAGGGTTAAAATCTGGCTAAATGTACAAAGCAATAGGGATTAAATTCATTCCTGTAGAGAGGGGCAGCACAAGACCTATGTACCATGAAAATGTCTCTTGAGTCCTATATTTTGGGTTTAAGTGGAATTTGAGTGGTGCATAGACCTTGTGTTGGCCCTCTGAACCAGGCTGAATTTCACCGTCTGTCTGTCTAATGGACACAGCACTTACAAAGTTGGTGGATGCTAATAAAAGTTCCAGGAAGCTTATCATAAAATAGATGTTAACATCACTATAGAAAGAGGAATGTTAACAGGATGTTATCTCTTGTGAGTGAGGGGAAGAAATAAGGCTGATCTCCCAAATGGTACGTAAGTTAAACCAAATAATTAGCTAGAGATTCCACAGCCAGGGAAACCTTTTAAATACCAAAAAGAAAAGGAGTACTTGTGGCACCTTAGAGACTAACCAGTTTATTTGAGCATGAGCTTTCGTGAGCTACAGCTCACTTCATCAGATGCATAGCATATCGTGGAAACTGCAGAAGACATTATATACACACAGAGACCATGAAACAAAACTTCCTCCCACCCCACTGTCCTGCTGGTAACAGCTTATCTAAAGTGATCATCAAGGAGGGCCATTTCCAGCACAAATCCAGGTTTTCTCACCCTTCCCCCCCCCCCCACAGACACACATACAAACTCACTCTCCTGCTGGTAATAGCCCATCCCTCTTTGAAACCTCTCTTTATAATGCGCATGATAATCAAGGTGGGTCATTTCCAGCACTAATCCAGGTTTTCTCACCACCACCCCCCACACACACACACACCCCCCTCCAAAAACCACACACACAAACTCACTCTCCTGCTGGCAATAGCTCATCTTACAATGTGCACAGCAATAATCCAAGTTTAACCAGAACGTCTTGGGGGGGGGGGGTTGTAGGAAAAAAACAAGGGGAGATAGGCTACCTTGCATTATGGGGGGGGGGAAGGGTGAGAAAACCTGGATTTGTGCTGGAAATGGCCCTCCTTGATGATCACTTTAGATAAGCTGTTACCAGCAGGACAGTGGGGTGGGAGGAAGTTTTGTTTCATGGTCTCTGTGTGTATATAATGTCTTCTGCAGTTTCCACGATATGCTATGCATCCGATGAAGTGAGCTGTAGCTCACGAAAGCTCATGCTCAAATAAACTGGTTAGTCTCTAAGGTGCCACAAGTACTCCTTTTCTTTTTTCTTTTTACGAATACAGACTAACACGGCTGTTACTCTGAAACCTTTTAAATACCAGTGACATGAATGAATTAAATCATTACACTAATGTTTTCTCTACTCCTTTTTAAGCAGCAGCCATTGCAGCACCACACAGCAATTTTGAGTTGAATGAGTTAATATGCTTCCGGTGTCATCCCTCATGATTTATAGAAGCTATTGTTAGTTGCAGGGTAGGGAGATTAGTAATGGTATATAGTTTGGGCATGCTAAGCTTGCTGACCTCTTTTCCTTTTCATGTAGTTGAGTTTCAACCTGTAAACATCCTATTTTGGTGGCAATAGATTTTAAGGCACAAGGCCAGATTCTCTATTGCTTTGCACCTTGTGTAATTATTTATACCTGTGCAAAAGTGGATATGAAACTACCATTCTAAGTTTTTAAATAGCTTTGATAGTTACACCCATGTATGGGATATAACTAATATGAGATTGTTTCATGCTGACTGATAAGAACTGAGAATTCTGAGCTAGATCCTCAACTGCTCAAAGTTATGGATGCGTCACTGACTCCTGTAGAACTTCACTGATTAACTAACATCAGATAAGGAAACGTCAGTCTGGAGAAGGCTATGTTAACTTGGTGAGGCATAATGCAATAGCTGATCAACTGAAGATTCATTGTTTGGACTGAGATTCTTCAAAGGTAAATCTCAAAGACATCATCAAATATTAAGGCATTTTGGCTTTTTCCCTCTTAGTTTGCTTTCAGCAATAATTTTGTATTACAGGTGAGTGGTGGCTTTAACTAATTATCTTCATTAGTGCAGTGACGCTTAAGAAAGAATGCTTGCACCAACATTCCAGGATCTTCCGTCTTCTCACTTAGTATTGCTGAAGCTATATCTGAGAAACTGAATTTTGAAATAGGTGTCTCCTATTAATTTGAAAAAAAAAACAAATCATGTCACGGGCTAAGCAGCACTGAAAGTTTAAGGGGGTAGCATTTAACAGTTGGCAGTGAGTTACATATGACAGGGGTTCTCAACCTTTTTCTTTCTGAGCCCCGTTTTCCCCCCCCCCCAACATGCTATAAAAACTCCACGGCCCACCAGTGCCACCATAACTGTTTTTCTGCATATAAAAGCCAGGGCACACATTAGGGGAAGCAAGCAGGGCAATTGCCCGGGCCCCATGCCACAGGGGGACCCACAAAGCTAAGTTGCTTAGGCTTTGGCTTTAGCTCTGGATGGTGGGGTTCGGGGCCCTGGGCTTCAGCCCCATGTGTTGGAGCTTTGGCTTTCCGCCCTAGGCCCCAGCAAGTCTAATGCCAGCCCTGCTTGGCAGACCCCCTGAAACCTGCTCATGGCCCCCCAGGGGCCCCTTGTTGAGAACCACTGACATATGATATAGCTCTTATGTATTTGTTGCTGGACAAATCAGCGGTACTATCAGAACTATAGTCAATGGGTTCCTACATCGGAGTTGTACCGATGCATTCAGTCTGTTAAAAGATGGGGGGGGTTCCAATTCTCCATTACACTGTTTCTATTTTGGGTGCAGAAATGGGAGTAGAGAATGAGGCAGGAACACCTTTTAAAGCACCTTCTTGACTGACCGTATGTTTTTGCTTTTATGGAAAATATAAGAAACTGTTGATAAAGATGGACTATAGAAACACAGAGCTCAGACTAAATGAAGGTATGAACAGGGCTTCTATTTTAAAAAAATGAAAAGAAAATTCTGGTTTAGATTGAAGACCTGTGAGTGCTCTTTTCCAGAAGGAAGCTGCTTATTGGAGGCCTGGTCTACACATAGAAGGGCTTTATATCCATTGGAAGTGAAGACATGAGACATTAAGGAGGAAGATTTTTAAAGGCACATATGTGAGTTGGTCACCTTGCTGACTTTCACAGAAATGTAGGGCTAGAAGAGACCTTGAGAGGTCAACTCTAGTTCCCTGTGCCAAGGCAGGACCAAGTATACCTAGCCCATCCCTAACATGGGTTTGTCTTACCTATTCTTCAAAACCTCCACTGAGAGGGATTTCATAACCTCCCTCAGAAGCCTGTTCCAGCACTTAACTATCCTTATAGTTAGAAACTTTTTCCTAATATCTAGCCTAAGTCTCCCTTGCTACAAATTAAGTAATTACTTCTTGTCCCACCCTCGGTGGACCTGGAGAATAATTGTTCACCACCCCCTTTATAGCAGCCTTTAACAATATTTGAAGACTTTCATGGTCTCCACTCTCCCTCCATATTTTTTTATCAAGACTACACATGCCTACTTTTAAAAAAAACCTTTCCTCGTAGGTCAGGTTTTCTATACCTTTTATCATTTTGTCACTCTTCTCTGGACTCTTTCCAACTATATCCAGAAATGGATATAGTACTCCAGGCCTCACGAGTGCTGAGTAGAGCAGGACAGTTACCTCCCATGTCTTACATATGACACTTCTGTTAATACTGCCCAGAATATCAGCCTTTTCTGCACCTGCATCACATTGTTGACTCTCATTCTATTGTGATCCACTATAACCCCCAGATCCTTCTCAGCAGTACTACCGCCTAGCCACTTTTCCCCCCATTTTCTAGTTGTGCATTTAATTTTTCCTTCCTAAGTGTAGTACTTTGCACTTGTCTTTATTGACTTTCATCTTGTTGATTTCAGACCAAGTCTCCAATTTGTCAAGATCATTTTTGAATTCTAATCCTGTCCATTTGCTGGATCAGGAAGAAAGCCCTGCATCAGTTTAAAACGCAGGCTTTTATCCAAAGTCCTCTCTTTTTCTGTTGGTCTCTAGAGAATCCAGTTTGAACTAGTATTTGCGTATCTCTCCAGTGGCTTCAAAGGCTGATGACAAAGGAAGTACATTAGCATCCCACCTCCCTCCTAGAAAAGATACATATAATGTCACAACACCACATACATAATTGCATTTTTAATACAATGTACCCCCAATGTATTAACCCTAATTCAGTAAGGGTAAACTTAATTCCATAAGATTTGTTCAGGATATTGTTAATCTGTCACAGCATCCTCCCAGTTTGATAGCAAACTATTGATAACTTCTCTTTAAGTGGTCTTCCAACCAACTGTGCATCCACCTTATATTAATTTCATCTAGACCACATTTTCCTAGTTTGCTTATGAGAATGTCATGTGTGACTGTGTCAAAAGCCTTACTAAAATGAAGGTATTCTAAGTCTACATCTTCCCTCTCCCCATCCACTAGCCAATATCCCTGTCAAAGAAGGAAATTAGGTTGGTTGGCATTTGTTCTTGACAAATCCAGGTGGGCTATTCCTTATAACCCTATTTGTCAGGCTTTGGGTTCTAGTCAGTCATCCCTGGTGGTTGGAGCAAACCATAGAGTCAGGAGCAGGCCGAGGGCAGCACTTAATCCAGGGAACAGGTGGTGGGTCAGGACAGAGGTAAGAGTCCATAGTCAAGCCAAATCAGGGATCTTAGTTGGAGTCTGGATGCAGGCTGAAAGTCGAAGCTGGGTGGGAGTCAGTCCACGGGTCAGCAGGCAGATGCAGGGCTGGAGCAAAGTCAGAGTAGGACTCGCACAAGGGTGATGTGGGTTGGAACAAGGCTCGGGCAAGGCTGCGGCAGGAACAGGAACCAGATCAAGGGCAAGCTGGAAACCTAGGGAGTCTATAACACTGCAAGGCATCAGGAGGGTTTCTGGCCAATTACTGCTGTTGCAAAGACTAACTTGCAGCTCTGGTGGGGTCAGTGAAATACCTGTGCCTGGGGGTCCTCTAATTTAGACCTTGCCCAGGGATAGGTGCTGCAGCATGCCTGAGAGCTGAATAAGGAGACCAGATGTCCCCATTTTATAGGGACAGTCCCGATATTCTGGTCTTTTTGTATATATGTAGGCACCTATTACCCCCAACTCCTGTCCCAATTTTTCACAGTTTCTATCTGGTCACCCTACGACTGAGTCAATACAGGCTGTGTTGGAGGGATGCGTCGTGGCAGTGAGTGAGCAGCCCTGGTCTGGCTGTGGGTATGCCTTGCACTATTATCCTCTAGCTGCTTACAAATTGTTTATTAAATTTGTTCCTATAGCTTTCCAGGTATCGGTTAGGCTGACTGGTTTCATAATTCCATGGCTCCTCTCTGTTTTCCTTTTTAAAGATAGGTAATATGTTTGCCCTTTTCCAATCCTCTGGGACGGGGTGGGCAAACCGCGGCCCAGGGGCCACATCCGGCCCTTCAGACGTTTTAATCCAGCCCTCGAGCTCCTGCCAGGGAACAGGGTCCGGGGCTTGCCCCACTCCAGTGCTTCAGCTGGGGGTTTGCCCCACTCTGCGCGTGCTGTGGCTCCACACGGCTCCCGGAAGCAGCAGCATGTCCCCACTCTGGCTCCTATGAGTAAGGGCAGCCAGGCGGCTCTGCACGCTGCCCTCGCCCCAAGCACCACCCCCACAGTTCCCATTGGCCGGGAACTACGGTCAATGGGAGCTGCAGGGGTGGCGCCTGCGGACGGGGCAGTGTGCAGAGTCACCTGGCTGTGCCTCCATGTAGAAACCAGAGAGGGGACATGCCGCTGCTTCCAGAAGCTGCTTGAGGTAAGTGCTGCCTGGAGCCTGCACTCCTGACTTCTTCCCACACTCCAACCCCCTGCCCCAGCCCTGATCCCCCTCCCACCCTCTGAACCCCTTGGTCCCAGCCCAGAGCACCCTCTGCACCCCCAACCTCTCATCCCCAGCCCCACCCTCGAACCCATACCCCCAGCCGGAGCCCTCACCCCCTCCTGCACCTCAAAACCCAATTTTGTGAGCATTCATGGTCTGCCATACAATTTCCATAACCAGATGTGGTCCTCGGGCCAAATAGTTTGCCCAACCCTGCTCTGGGACCTCACGCATCCTCCAGCAGTTCTCAAAGATAATAACTAATGGTTCCAGGATTGCTTCAGGTAGCTTCCTAAGTACCCTGGATGGTATTTCATTAGGCCTTGCTGACAGGAATATATCTAACTTAGCTAAATATTCTTTAACCTGTTCTTTCCCTATTTTGGCTTGCATTTCTTTCCCCACAATATTGATTGTGTTTAATTATCTGGTCAATATCAACCTTTTTAGTGAAGACTGGAGCAAAATAAGCATTGAACACCTCAACTGTCTTGATGTCATCAGTTATTAGCTCTCCTTCCCTGGTAAGTAGAGGACCTACACTTTCCTTCTTCTTTCTCTTGCTCCTAAGGTATTTAAAGAACCTCTTCTTACTGTCTTTTAGGTCCCTTGCTATATGTAACTCATTTTGTGCCTTAGCCTTTCTGATTTTGTCCCTACATGTTTGTGCTATCCTTTTGTGCAGATCCTTAGCAATTTGTTCATGTTTCCACTTTTTGTAGGATGCCCTTTTTAATTTCCATAAGAGTTGGATGCCTGCCTTTTGCCTTTGAAAATCTTCCCCTCAGAAAATGTTTGAACCCCCAAATGCTTCATAAACTAATAGAGATAAAGCTAGATTTCTCTTCTGTTTGTTGTTTCTCACTCACACCATGAGATTCATAAAATGGCTGCTATTACCATTATGTCCTTCAGTGATTATCTCATAAACATAGTGCAATTAAATTATAAATTCTGTAGATGACTCTAGACAGAATATAAATGTACTGCACTCAAAGGCACTTCAAATTCTCACAATAAACAAGGCAACTACTACAAAACAATGATGACATCTTCTCCTTCATATTATATATGTGCCTGGATTTGCCATTTTGATCTCCTAATTACTTTGACAGTGTCTTTCACAGTTAAGGATAAATGTCACCATCAGTATCTTTTTTCAGAGTAACAGCCGTGTTAGTCTGTATTCGCAAAAAGAAAAGGAGTACTTGTGGCACCTTAAAGACTAACCAATTTATTTGAGCATGAGCTTTCGTGAGCTACAGCATCCGATGAAGTGAGCTGTAGCTCACAAAAGCTCATGCTCAAATAAATTGGTTAGTCTCTAAGGTGCCACAAGTACTCCTTTTCTTTTTGCATCAGTATCTTGTGTTTCTGTACAAAAATCATTGTACGCTATTTGAAATCTAAATTCCTGTACATAAATGCTTTTTGTTTTTGGAAAAAAGTAATGCTTAAGGTGAAAATTCACGTCTATGATGGTGGCATGAAGGTGAATGTGTATGGAAAGCAAGAAGAAAATGTGGCCATTTTGGAGATATCTAAGCATGAGAAGAAATACTTTTTAACTGTTCAGAAATGTTTCACATCTCTTTGTGCTCAGCAAGTGCTTCATCCAAAGTCCACTGAAGTCAACAGAGAGACTCACATTGACTACAGTGGATTTTAGACAAAAGCCATAATGCAAAAATCGTACTTTAAAGAAAAATTCATACTTGACATGATTTTGGACCTAATCATTCAAGCTCTCCGTGCATAAAAGCCTGGAGTCATCATGGACCTAATTTAAACATGTGAGTAGTCCCAGTGAAGTCAAAGAGACTATTCACTTGCTTAAAATTGGCATGTTCTTATGTACAGTGACGAATTACTGCCAAAACTCCTAATAATTTCAATAGTCCTCAGTGAGAACAAATACAATCTATATGTCTGAAGGAATTTCATTTTGGAATAACAGTTTATAAACACTTGTCAGACAGCATCTTGTGCCTGCCCATTAGGATCTCTTCTTGTAATTTTAAATCATAAATATGTTGGGTTTGATTTTTCACTCCTTACATAGATACTTACCACAGTGAAAAGTGGGTGTAAAACACTACCGTCTCAAATGGTAGCATTGCACCCCAGTTTTACACAGGTGTAACTGACTATACAAGATGCGTGGGAGTGGAGAATCAGGCCCATTTTGTCTACAAAGATAAGTCTTCAAACAATAAAGATATCTTGAGGGATAACAAATTGACTGAAATTTATAATAATTTCAAATAGTTGAATTTGCTCAATATTTATATATAGTGGCTTTGAGACAATTGCCTGAGCTCTATTATAAAGAATCTGTTCAATCAGTTTCAGAACTACTCTCAAAAGACTCATCTTTCTCATTCTTTAATTTTGGAAGCTGAAAGGTTTCCCTCCGCCTCATAACAATTTAAAAAAAAACAAACAACAGTTTGTATTAATCTAAGTTTATCAGAAGAGAACAGAGGCAAACAACCAAGAGCAGAAACACTTTTTTACATTTATCATCTGTAATTTTAGATATACAGAAAGACAATAAACATACATTAAGAGATTAAAAGATAACACCACTCAATCTAGGGAGAAGGGATTTCATGCCTTGGTTCTCTAGCACCACTTTTAGTTGGGATGTAGGGAGTGTTTAATGAGGAAGAGCCTGGAATCCAGCAGCCATTTCTTTTAAATTAACAATGTGTGGAAATGCAATGCTATGTATATACTTATGTCATGAATATCTAGAGCATCACACACTGAAATACAAAGTAAACTGGTTCAGTTGGATAAAGCTATATGCCATTAGTCTGTTTCATACAAATACCTCCAGCCATCAATCCTTGAGTCTCTTTATGTCATGCACATTTCCTTAACATACTTATTTGGATGTTCAGTCATTAGACCACACATGCACTTCAAATTCTCACACTCTAGATCTGTACACTGCAGAAGGTACTGCTCACTCCACAGCATACAAAATTTGAAACTGCTGTGATCTAGCAGAAGGACTAGCAGACAATACACTTTCCAATGCTATTAAAAGTAATGGGTGGATGAGATTTTTATGATGACGTGGGACAGCCCCAGATTATATGAAATTTGAATAGCATGTGTGTTGTTTTGAATTATGTACAATTGCAGAATCAAATTACGCCTTTTTTTTTCATGTTCTCCTTAAAAACAACAGCAAAACGCCACCAGCAGCAAAAGGCAAAAAAATTATATAGAAAAACTTGTTAGTGGAAAATTATAGTATTTCATACATGCAAAAATTAGAAAACTCTAAATCATGCTGTCCACAGCAATTATAAGTTAAACACATTATGCACATAATGGCAGAAAGCGTTATCACTACCTGCTGTAATACAAATGCTGAACTCAATAACCAAGTTCTGGTTGCTATAGGAATAATGAATGTAATGTCCTTCATTCTGTGAAACCAAAACGTCAACCATAGCATGGTAATACATTGTTTTGACATATAATTTTAACCAGACCTTTGCACACAATTTAGGTTTTGCCTACATGGTTCTTAAATACAAAAATGGTGCAATATTTTTACCAATTAAAATGAAATTGGCCCTGAAGATTTGCCAGTCTCTTTCACAGCACATCTATATTTATTTATCCTGAATGTTTCTCCAAGACACTCAATGACTATTCTCTATTATGACGCAGCTGGATGCAAATTACAGTTTTTATATACATTTAAACAGAAAGTGATGCTCACCTTAACTATAGCAGAGCTGGCACTCCACTTTAATGCAGTCCTACATTTGCTTTGTTGCCTAACCTGATATATGGGGGAAACACTGGTGAAATGGTAAAGAGCCTGATACTACTACCACTGAAATCTGTGGCAAAACTTCCATTGACTTCAATAAGAACAAAAGCCAGCATTAGATCTCTAAAATGGGATTATTAATCTCTTTTCGGCAGCAGCTGAGCTTCCTGTCAGCCCGCTACAAAGGGGAGAGCTCCTTCCAGCTTTCTAATAACACTGCTTCATAGGACTGAGTTTTTGACTGCTAGCAGCAATCTATCTTCCTAAGGCCACTGAAGGACTACGATTTGCCTCAGTCACTTGAGTTAAATTCATGTAACCTAAAGTAGAGGAGAACATCAGTCCATTTGAAAAGAAGAAATAATACTGGAACAGTGACACTGATCAGTTGTTAATACCTTTCTGATTAGCTGTGATTAACAAAAAAAAAATGTCATGCCATGTTTTAAACTGCTCCAGTATCTTCTCTTTAGATGATGTACATCTAACATTCACAGAGCACTATTTGCTTCTGTATATACGGCCACTGACTTAGACATGTGAAAGGAAAACATAGATAAGAATTATATAATCAGAGAAGAATTTGAGTCACAGGAAAAATCATCCCCTCAAAATGACAGAGAAACACATTTTGATGCACCAGGCAACATTTTTTAAAAGATGCTACTGATAAAAGTCACCGCCATGCACATAATTGGGCATGGAACTTATATGTGCCTGTTAAAGTTTTCATTGGGTGACCCTTAATGAAGGCCAGAAGAAAGAAGTCTTACCTGTTTCTGGACAGAGAGAAGAAAGTGAAAGCTAGGTTTCTGCATACAGCATTCACATTGATTTTGGAAGCTTAGAAAGTGGTAAATAAAAAGAGAGCCTGCATTTCTAAAGCAGCTTTCACCCCAAAGTGCTTTACCAACAGATAGATCAATATCTGTGTATGCAGACATGTACTATAAAGGGATTACTTTGCTTAGCTCTGAAATACAACCTCCTCTGGAGTGAAACACAGCAACTGTTTTAACAGAGCACAACACAACAGTTTAAAGTAAGACATTAAGAATATTTTTTCGGTTGAAACTACAGAATAATATAGCTATGCAGAATATAATTAACATAGTAGCTGGCCAGGACTTTAGGGTTAACACCCCCACTCTTACAATGTGTGTCATGGATTCTATAATGAGAACCGATTGTCAAGACCTTAGTTTTACATTATTCAAAATGTAAAGAGTAAAATTTTCCAAGGCACATAAATGACATAGGAACCTAAGTTCCATTTTCAAAAGTGACTTAAGATATGTCCACACTGGAGATGGATGTGTAATTTCCAGCTCATGTAGACATACCCATGCTAGCTCTGATCAAGCTAATGCACTAAAAATAAAAGTGTAGCTATGGCAGCTTGAGCAGCTGGGAGGACCAGCCACCCTATTTGAACCCTAGATACATACCCTGAGCAGCTAGTTCATCCTTCTAGCCCGCAATTCTATGTATGTCTATCCAAACTGGAAATTATACCTCCAGATCCACTGTAGATATACCCTTATGCATTTAAACCCAGATCCACGCTTTCTGGAATGGCTGACAACTGTGAGTGCCAACCTCAGGGCATGCTGTCAAGAAGCAGGGCAAAAACCCCAAATTGGGTGTATGTTCTATAATTAGATTTCACCAACCCAGTAAAAAGTGTGAACTCCTAAAGCACTATAACAGTCTTACGGAGTCCCCTTGGCATTCCAGTCTATCTTGCCACCCAGGCAAGCTGGATTTTGTGAGGGATGGTCAGTTTACACCAAGGATCACAACAATATTCGGGTTACTCCCATTCCCAAAGGACCAATCACTTAGTCTAGGTCAGCTGTATTCAGATCTCAACCCAAAGACAAGACTTGTAGCCAATCCTGTAGCAAACTAACTAAAGGTTTACTAACTAGGAAAAAGAAATTTGGGTTATTTACAAGGTTAAAGCAGGTAAATATACACAGACAAATGAGGTACAGTCTTAGGTTCTAAAAGATGACAGTAGCTGCTATAATATGCATGCTTTATAAGTCCCTATGGGGACTTAAATAGCTGGGGACTCCTCGCTTATGCTTAGAAATCTTTAACCCTCAGAATTCAAGCAGCAGAGGAATAAAGTTTCTTCCGGTCAAGCATTTTTATTCCCTTCCTCCAGAGTGAAAACTGATAGAACAAATGTTGGTGCCTGACTCCTCTTCATGTGAGTGGTGAGGGCAATCAACCAAATTTTTGTCCTTTGATGTTACACAATGGCTCCCTTGGTTGCAATGGACCCTCTTGTCTGCAGACCCAGCACTTTACCCTAATTAATGCTTCTTTCCCGTTTGTTGAGTTACACAATTATAGAGGTTTACAGTGGAAACATTTATCATTCTGTGATACGGGGTACAGATAAGTAAGACTAAGGGCAAGTCTACACTTAAAAAAAAAAAGTATACCTAAGTTCCATTGGGATACAGCCACTGCAGTAATTAAATTGTGTTTTCATGTCTACACTATGCTTCTTGTGTGTGCAGTGTGCATCCTCACTAGTAGTGCTTGCATCGATGCAGAGAGCAGTCTACCATGGGTAGCTATGCCACTATCTAGTGTATGGTGTTTTGGGTAGGTTTTGCAATGCCTCGTGGGGCCAAAATGAGTCATGCAGGGGTGACTGGGAGCATGATTTCAGTGTCCCATAATGCAGAGTTCTCCATCCTATAATTTCATCAGCATCCCATAATATTTTGCACCTCTTCTCAAAATTCCTGTGAACCCACACGTCCCTCCTCACTCTCCGCCATCTGTGTCAGAAGCATGGCTCGTACACAACTCTGCATTGTTGTGATGAGCATTGAGAGCACGGGGCACCTGATCCTGTAGTGTTTTCAGAGCTGCCAGAGGAGCTGTGGGGAATATGCCAGGTCCTTGGAGGCTAGGTTGCTGTAGGACATAGAAACAATTCAAAGTTGTTGGCAACATTCATGGAGCAGCTGCAGATGGTGAAGCGCCAGTTCTGGGCCTGAGAAATTAGTACTGACTGGTGGGATTGCATTGTCATGTGGGTTTGGGATGACAAGCAGTGGGCTAGGTCCTGAACTTTCAGATACACAAGGCCACATTCTTGGATCTGTGTGCAGAGCTTGCTCCAACCCTTCAGTGCAATAAGACCAAAATGAGATCTGCACTAACAGTGGAGAAGCGGGTGGTGATAGCTCCATGGAAACTTGCAACACCAGATTGCTACCTCTCAGTCGGGAATCAATTGGGAATTGGGAAATCCACCGTGGGGGCTGTTGTGATGCAAGTGTGGGGGACCATTAGTCACATCCTGCTACAAAGGACTGTGACTCTGGGCAATGTGCAGGAGATACTGGATGGTTTTGCAGCAATGGGATTCCCTAACTGTGGTGCAGCGAGAGATGGCACGTATATCCATATTTTGGCATCAGACCGCCTTGTCACAGAGTATATCAACAGAAAGGGCTACTTTTTATGGTAATACAAGCACTGGTGGATTACCGGGAATGCTTTACTGACATCAGCGTGGGCTGGTATGGGAAGGTGTATGACACATGCATCTTTAAGAATACAGGACTGTTCCGAAAGCTGCAAGGGACTTTCTTTCCAGACTGGTGGATTACTACTGGGGATGCTGAAATGCCAGTAGTGATACTGGGAGACCCAGCCTACCCCTTACTCACATGGCTCATGAAGCCATATACCAGTGACTTTGACAGCACCAAGGAGCACTTCAACTACAAGCTCAGCAGATGCAGAATGACCATTGAATGTGCCTTTGGTCATTTGAAAGGTCACTGGCTCTGTCCGCTCATGAGTTTGGACCTCAGTGAAAAAAAATCCCAATAGTTACAGATACCTGCTGTGTCCTGCGTGTCCAAAGTGGGGGAAAGTTTCTGCCGGGCTGTCTGCTGATTTTGAGCAGCCAGATACCAAGTCTGTAAGAAGAGCTCAACGCGGAGCCCATTTGGCTCAGAGAGCTGTGAAAGACCACTTCAATAGTGAGCTATAGTAATATATGTTGCTGTAGTGTGCTCTACCTCATAGGCGCTGACTCCGTGTGTGCTCCAGGGCTGGAGCACCCATGGGGAAAAATTAGTGAGTGCTCTGCACCCAGCGGCAGCCAAGCTCCCCCCCTCCTCGCCTCCTTCTCCCCACTCCCACCCCCCTCCAAGCGCGAGAAAGAGGCAGGGCAGGGGCGGGGCCGGGCCGGGTCAAGCACCCACCAGGCAGAGGGGAAGTCGGTGCCTATGTTCTACCCGGCATTGCTCTAAGTGTAGACACTTATCTAGTTAAAAGAAAAGGAGGACTTGTGGCACCTTAGAGACTAACCAATTTATTTGCGCATAAGCTTTTGTGAGCTACAGCTCACTTCATCGGATGCATTCCCGGGACCCGCTGCCCTATCCAACCTTCCCTGCTCCTTGTCCCCTGACTACCCCAACCCCCGCCCCCTCACAGACTCCCCGAGACTCCCACACCTATCCAACCCCCCTGTTCCCCGTCCCCCCAGAACTTCCACCCCGTCCAACCACCCCCTGCTCCCTGTCCCCTGACTGCCCCCCGGGACCTTCCGCCCCTTATCCAATCCCCCCACTCCCCACCCCCTTACCATGCTGCTCAGAGCAGTATGTCTGGCAGCCGCACTGCCCGGCCGGAGCCAGCCCCACCGCCACGCTGCCCAGCAGGAGCTCGCAGCCCTGCTGCCCAGAGCACTGGTGGTGTGGCGAGCTGAGGCTATGGGGGGAGGGGCCGGGGGCTAGCCTCCCCGGCCGGGAGCTCAAGAGCCAGGCAGAACAGTCCCGTGGGCCGTAGTTTGCCCACCTCTGTACTAGGGCATTCATATATATATATATATATATATATATATATATATGTACTACTGCTCTTCTCTCCTGAGTGACATGTGACTTTCACCGATGGTGACGGTAATGGATCAACTAAAATCCTTAGTGAACCCCTTTAAAGAGTTATCGCCAAAGCTTGTTCTAGGGATATTCCAAAACTGCAGTTGCCCATGGTACTTTTTTGCCTATGTCACCTTTAGCCGCTAAGGAGATGGGGTTGTTTTCCCTCACCCCCTCCACTTGCTTGTTTCACCCACTTACTGTGGCCCAAATCCTGCAAAAAATTAGGCAAATGTAACTTTACTCACACAAGTAGTCCTATTGACATTAATAAGACTACTCACATGAATAAAGTTATGCACATGCTTAAATGTTTGCAAGGTCAGGGCCTTGGATCATAAAATCACGGGAGCAAGGATCATTTCTTCCATATGTTTTACGGTACCTAGAACAATGGCCTCTGTCTACGTGGGATTTCTGGATACTACTTTAGTATTAATAATATATATAAAAGAATAAAAAGGCTATAATTAATTTACAGTACTTTCATTATATGCTATGTCACATGGTCCCTATTCACTAAATGATTTCAATGCATGCTTAAAGTCAAGCACATGATTATGTCCCATTGACTTTAGTGGGATTTAAAAACATGTTAAGTTCTTTGTTGAAATGGGCTCATAATCGGTAAAAGTCTGATCCTGCACCTATGGAAGTCTAAACAAAGTTCTTCTTGACTTCCATGGTACAGGATCAAACACTAAACAGTCCAAAACATAAGCACATAAGTCATATGTATCTTACCATCTTTAAGTAAATTTTTCATATTTTATAGTTGTAGGAGGGGAGAAGAGCATGGCTAAAAAGAAAGTTGTATATCTTGTCTGGACCCTTTTAGACCATTATCATAACTGACTCTGACTCAGATTATGTAATGAGGAATTAGCTCATTTTTGCATTATAGTGACATTTACTTGGTACAGAAGAAATTATTTCTGTGACACGAACTCTGCATACAGTTAGCACTGTATCACACAACACACTAGAGGGCTTCAAAGGCATATTTCACTTATTATTTTCCTATAATAAAAATGATTTTGATTATTAGATTTGCAGAACTAAACAGGCTCTCCCTCTCTATTTTGACAGCATTAGTCTTTTTCCGCTCTGCAGGGAAAGTCTAAAGCTAAGATGCAATTGCTCACACTAAGGCAGGGGTCAGCAACCTTTCAGAAGTGGTGTGCCAAGTCTTCATTTATTCACTCTAATTTAAGGTTTTACGTGCCAGTAATACATTTTAACGTTTTTAGAAGGTCTCTTTCTATAAGTCTATACTATATAACTAAACTATTGTTGTATGTAAAGTAAATAAGGTTTTTAAAATGTTTAAGAAGCTTCATTTAAAACTAAATTAAAATGCAGAGCCCCCCGGACCAGTGGCCAGGACCCGGGCAGTGTGAGTGCCACTGAAAATCAGCTCGTGTGCCGCCTTCGGAACCCATGCCATAGATTGCCTACCCCTGCACTAAGGCATAATAATAACAGCATGTTGGACTGATATAAACAAGTCATTTTCATTGGTACACCCCCAATCTGGTATAATGTAGATCAGTTTTTAATTCAGGATCATATAAAGTTTTTACAGCCAGCTGATTCTCAGAAAACAATCTTTTCTTCCTCCAAAAAGAACACACTCAGTTGGTGTCTGATAGCAAGAGTATGATAAAGCACCAGTGAAGGATGATTGAATCTGCTTGGAAGATTAAACTGCATTTTCTGCTGTACCTGCTGAGAACAATGAGGGAAAATTAACGTCACACATTCCTTATTAAATCAAAGTCAAGCAGTTGATGATTTATTCTTGTGATGTCTTCATCAGAAAGATAAAATATATTTGTATCATCAGTGTTCAAGACACAAAATGTTTTAACACGATCATTGGCATTATGGATCATGATTGAAAGGCGATATACGGTACTTGAAGATCTCACCAGAAAACCAAACAAATAAGTGAGAACTCTGTTCCTTGGGCAGCTAAACAGAGACAGGCATTCCAGTTAGCTATGTATCACAGAGTTTTCATACTATCAAATATATTAACATTTTCACACATCCAAAAGTGAAAAATATGTGAAGTGCCTATACGTGGCAGATATTACTGTGGACCAATATACACAAGTAATAAACAGCCCAATTTTCAACCATGGACAACCAAAAAGAACATCAAAACTGCACATCTAGATGCTCATAACAGCTTCTACAATCATAAGTTCCCCTTCTTACTCAACTAAGTGCCCATTTCAGCACGAAAAGGGACAATTTGGGTGTCTAACTGCTTGTCCATGTTTAAAAATTGGGCGCACAGTTTTAGAGTTACAGTAGCATTTCTAGACTACAGGCCTTGTCTACGATAGGTTTCTTTGCACTACTATAAATCCCTACTGTCGACACTCTCCACTGGAGTAAAAAGTAACTTGCACCAGTATATCTTACTCCAGTTTGAGTTACACCAATGTAAATGTGGAGAGAATCAGGCCTAATGGCATTACTTCCTAATTTAAGTCAGTGTGACTGAGAACAGAATTTGGCAGATAAGTGGCAGTGATTCCAATGTGAAAAATTGTACCTGTACTTATGTATTTATAATGGAACTTTGAACATTTCATCTGCATTCTGTCCATTAATCCATATCCAGCTGTACTATTTCTAACGTCCCAAATCTCTCAACACCTTCATACCGCTATCTTTGTAAAAAGCAATAAATGAATGAATAAAGAAAATCACCTTGCCAGAAAAAGTAACCTTTTCCTGCAAAATGTTGAATTCCTCCATCACTAATGTGTAAGTCCCTTTGTTTTCAGTTTAAACCGATTTTTACAGAAAAAACTGGGTTTTACAAAAAGTATTATTCAGTTGTTTCCGATTTTCACCCTAATTTTGTCTCATTCAAATATATTAAAAAGTACTTGTTTTATTAGGAAAATACAATACATGGCATGAGATTTATGTATTATGATAATATATTAGTCTGCATGTATATGCAAAGCTGCCTGTTGAAATAAGGCTATATGTATCAGTCTAGAAGATACACAAAACAAACAGTCACACACACAAACTCTGAAGTGCATGCACATCTGAATGCACTGATGAATCTCACACCCACCACATACACATTTCAAGCTGTTAGCAGATAACGCTTTAAAGATCTGACATACTAAAATGGGAAGAAAATAAAAATCTGTATCAGAATATGTTTCAGAACACAAGGAAGTATTTGCAAGTTAAAAAAAAAAACAGGAGAAAAGGATGAAGTTGATTGTATGTGCTGCAAATGGTGTGGCCCAATTATTAAATGTAAATATTTATAGGCTAATAGTTCATAGAATCATAGAATATCAGGATTGGAAGGAACCCAAGGAGGTCATTTAGTCCAACCCCCTGCTCAAAGCAGGACCAATCCCCAACTAAATCATCCCAGCCAGGGCTTTGTCAAGCCTGACCTTAAAAACCTCTAAGGAAGGAGATTCCACCACCTCCCTACGTAACCCATTCCAGTGCTTCACCACCCTCCTAGAGAAAAAAGTTTTTCCTAATATCCAACCTAAACCTCCCCCACTGCAACTTGAGACCATTACTCCTTGTTCTGTCATCTGCTACCACTGAGAACAGTCTAGATCCATCCTCTTTGGAACCCCCTTTCAGGTAGTTGAAAGCAACTATCAAATCCCACCTCATTCTTCTTTTCTGCAGACTAAACAATCCCAGTTCCCTCAGCCTCTCCTCGTAAGTCATGTGCTCCAGCCCCCTAATTATTTTTGTTGCCCTCCGCTGGACTCCCTCCAATTTATCCACATCCTTCTTGTAGTGTGGGGCCCAAAGCTGGACACAGTACTCCAGATGAGGCCTCACCAATGCCAAATAGAGGGGAATGATCACCTCCTTCAATCTGCTGGCAATTCTCCTACTTATACAGCCCAAAATGCCATTGGCCTTCTTGGCAACAAGGGCACACTGTTGACTCATATCCAGCTTCTCGTCTACTGTAACCCCTAGGTCCTTTTCTGCAGAACTGCTGCCTAGCCACTCGGTCCCTAGTCTGTAGCAGTACATGGGATTCTTCTGTCCTAAGTGCAGGACTCTGCACTTGTCCTTGTCGAACCTCATCAGATTTCTTTTGGCCCAATCCTCTAATTTGTCTAGGTCCCTCTGTATCCTATCCCTACCCTTCAGTGTATCTACCACTACTCCCAGGTTAGTGTCATCTGCAAACTTGCTGAGGATGCAGTCCATGCCATCCTCCAGATCATTAATGAAGATATTGAACAAAACCAGATCAGTTCTAAGTCTAAACAGTTTACAGTTTATTCAAATGAAAAGTTTTATTTGGCGATTATTGATATATTGTTTAATTAAACTCAGAGATGGCATTGTGTTTTGAGTTCTGTTTTAGTTTTGCAGCAAACCACATTGAATTCCATTCATCAAAACATTAATCTACTGAATACTTTTTCCCCGTCCTTCCATCCACCAAAATAAACCCCAATATTTATCGAGAAAAAATATTAATAGTTTTTCCACCGATTTTCACCCATTTTTGTTGTAGAAATAAACACCGATAAATTCCGGGGGAAAATTAAATAAAATAAAAACTAAAAATGAAGGGCCCTACTAATGTGCTATCCTGGATCAGTAACAAGTATAAGATCAGATAAATCACAATTCCTTCAGGGCTAAATTATTGGAGTAGATCCCCTTAATAAAACGTAACATTTTATAATCTCCTACTAATCAGTTAATATTCACAAATATTACTAATCAGTTAATAGCCCACGAAAGCTTATTCCCTAATAAATTTGTTAGTCTCTAAGGTGCCACAAGTACTCCTGTTATTTTTGCGGATACAGACTAACATGGCTGCTACTCTGAAACCAGTAAATATTGTTATTTATTATAATTATTTTAATTCCAGTAGTGCCCAGAGCCTCCATCCCAGATCAGGGCCTCATTATGCTAGACACTGTACAAAGATGGTCCCTACTCCCAAAGAGTTTACTTTTGGATATATGTTTCCAAATGTTTTGAAGGCCGTGTTGACTTTGGATGGATGGGGTAAGAACAAGTGATGGAAGATTACTTGATCATGGGAAACTAGCTGGATCTCGTAACTATTTATTTCCAAACGTTGCAACACTCGGGCTTTTTAAAAAGGTGTATGTTTTTAAAAAGGAAAGTGTCATATTCCTTTTTGGGTATAAGCTGGACTCAACTGAAAAAAAATGGTGGGCTTTAGTGGGGAGGCAGATCTCTCTTTTTCGTATTACAGATTTCCTGGGGATTTATTTTAAGTGAACATCCAAATTTTAAATTGAGTTGGTATATAAGGTGTGTAGGAGGAGAGCTCTGCTCTGCCAGCTCTTACAAGGCGCTCCCAAGGAAGGCTCTCCTCCTACAGATGATAACATCTGTATCTGGTATGTGTAGTGGGAATTTTTACCTGATTGGGTTATGAGGGTAAGTAGTGGATAATGAAAGGCAAAGGAAAAGGACACCTGTTCGTATATAGTATAGTAAAGTGCTCCTAGTGTGGACACAGTAATACTGGCAAAACTGTGCTTTTGCTTGTATAACTTATTTCCTTCCCACCCCCATCAGCAAAATAAGCTACACCCAGCAAACACGCAGTTTTGCCAGTATAACTACATCTACACTAGGTGAGAGAGGAGGGATCAATCCTTTTCACACCCCTGACCAACATAGCTATGCCTGCAAAAGTTTGTAATGTAGGCCTGGTCTGCCTCTTCAACAACCTGGGGGCATTTGCTTGAAACACCCTCCCTGCCACCCCTTTGAGAAATGCTGGTGTAGATTCTTCCTGTCTTTTGTACATACACTGATGAGCAGTGAAATAGTTAACAATGTTGACATTTAATGTATCATATTGGTATCTTCATTAGCACTATTAAAATGAATGGTGCAGTTCAAGTCTCTGCTAGAGATTCAGGGCTTTTAACATGAGAATCTTGTACTAGTTTAATTTGAGGCTTTGAGCAGGGGCTGGACTAGATGACTTCCTGAGGTCCCTTCCAACCCTGATATTCTGTGATTCTAAGGTGTGCTTTTAAATCAGTTTACTTACACTGGTGCAGATCCCCTTTGGACACTCTTATTTTGGTTTAAACAAGTCCTCCCCCCCCCCTTTATTTTAAATCCAATTAGGGATCAATTTAAGAGAAACCTAAATAAACCACTTCCAAAATGAAATATCTAAACAGGCATTTGCACCAGTTTTAATCAATTTAAAACTCAGTTTAAGTAAAACTTGTGCAACTTGGTCATGTAGCCCAGGCCTTTTTTTAAAACGAAATCTGAGGCTCTGCGGACAAATTGAGAGGTCATTTCATGTCCTGAGGCTACTCCTTTGTAACCCTCAGGAGGGCACAACCCACACGTTAGGAAACACTGTGCTAGGCAACTTGACAGGGATCAAGTGGAAGGGGTACTGCACAAGAGCAGAGAAGTGGAGTGATCAAAGTGCTGCTTGGCCACAGCTCCGCAAACTCAGACTGTATGTGTACGTCCCTAGATACGCATTCTTAGGCTGTAAACTTTTCAGGGCTAGCCCTCCCGCCATTTTTGCCTTGTATTATCAAGGCCACCCCTCCCCAAAGATGCTCAGTACATCTTGAAAAACAAACTATAACACAAGACCACACACCCTAGCGAGCCCAGCGTGGGTGAAACCCGCAAAGACGCGCGGGGGAGACGGGGGCACCAGCGACTTGATCTGGCGCTGGGATTCTCCGCCCCCGCCATCGCACCCCCTCTGACAGTGGAGTGGAGTGGAGTCACGTGCTGCACGGGCGCCCAATCAAGTCAGCCTGGCAACGGAGTCGAGTTTACCGTGGCAACGCCCCGCCCGCGCCTCCGCTCTGGGGCTGGGAGCTGTTGCTTGGAGACAGGAGAAGCCGGGAGTCCAGGCGGCGGCGGGGCTCGGCGGGACCCTGGTGCTGAGGGACCAATAGCCCCAGCCGGCAGCCAGTGCCATGGCGGATCCCTCCGGAGACCCCCCGCCCGAGGCTCAGGGGTCCCCCCCTTCGGGGCAGAGCTCCGAGCGGCTCGGCCAGGACCCCCCACCCGGCCAGGGGCCCTACCAGCCCACCGAGCCCGGCCAGGAGCCCCCACCTGCCCAGGGGCCATACCAGCCCACCCAGCCTGGTCAGGGGACTCCACCTGCCCAAGGGCCATACCAGCCCACCCAGGGCCCCTACCAGCTGACCCAGCCTGGTCAGGGGACTCCACCTGCCCAAGGGCCATACCAGCCCACCCAGCCTGGCCAGGGCCCCTACCAGCTGACCCAGCCTGGTCAGGGGACTCCACCTGCCCAAGGGCCATACCAGCCCACCCAGCCCGGCCAGGGCCCCTACCAGCCGACCCAGCCTGGTCAGGGGACCCCACCTGGCCAGGGCCCCTACCAACCCTCCCAAACAGGACAATCTCCTTATGAACCTTATGAATCTGGACAAGCCCCTTATCAACCTCACCAGCCGGGCCAGGATACCACACCAGGTCAAGCTCCCTATCAGCCTCACCAACCAGGACAATCTGCCTATGAAGCCCGTCAGGTGGGACCCTTATCACAAGAGCTGAGACGAAGCATCTATCAGCCACATGCACCAGGACAAGAACCCTACCAACCACAAGAGCCGAGACGAAGCATATATCAGCCACATGCCCTGGGACAAGACCCCTATCAGCTACAGGAACCAAGAGGAAGCCTTTATCAACAACAAGAACCTATGCTTGGTCCCTATCAGCCTTTTGTATCTGGACATGGCCCTTATCAACCACACGAACCAGGCTATGGCCTTTATCAGCCAGGATACAGCCCATATGAGGATGAAATACCTGATCCTGAACCTAGAGCACTGGCAATCCAGAATGCAAAGGCCTATCTAATGAAGAGCAGCACAAAGTCTGGCCTGAACTTGTGAGTGTGAAAAGAGGGGAATAACATGGGCAGGGGAAGGAGGTATGAGTGGAGGAGAAGACAGTGTGAGTGGAGAGGACAAAGAGGTAAGGAGGTATAGGAGGGGAGGGAAGGGAAAGCATGTGGGGAGAATCAAGGACATAAGGGTTAATCCTTTTGTAGTAGTCATAGGTTCTCAGCAGCACTCAAGATCAGACCTACCAAAAGGAATTTAGAGGGATTAAAGCAGAAGCAGGCAAACTATGGCCTACGGGCCCGTCCTGCCTGGCCCCTGAGCTCCTGGCCAGGGAGGCTAGCCCCTGGCCCCTCCCCCGCTGTCCTCTCTTCCCCGCAGCCATTCTGCTGCGTGAGCAGCGCAGCTTGCTCCCACCCACCTACCTCCCAGGCTTTCCAACAAGCCTGTCCTGCCACTTTGAGAGGTGTGGTAAGGGGGCGGGGGGAGGCAGGAGGTCCCAGGGGGCAGTCAGGGCACAGGGGACGGTCAGATGGGGTGGAGGTTTGGGGAGGAGGGCGATCAGGAGACAGGGAGCAGGGAGGGTTGGGTAGGTAGTGGGTTCTGGGGGGGGGGGCAGTTAGGGGACAAGAAGTGTGTGGGGGGGTGGATGGGTCAGGGATCCCAGGAGGCCTGTCAGGGGGCAGGGGTGTGGATAGGGGTCGGGTCGGTCAGAGGACAAGGAGCAGGGGAGCTTAGATAGGGGTGGGGTCCTGGGGGGTGGTTAGGGTCATCGGGTCCTGGGAGGGGGTGTCAGGGGACAAGGAGCAGGGGGTTGGATGGGTGGGGGATTCTGAGGGGGGCAGTCAGGGGATGGGAATTGGGAGCGGGCGGGGGCCAGGCTGTTTGGGGAGGCACAGCCTTCCCTACCTGGCCCTCCATACAGTTTCGCAACCCCGATGTGGCCCTAGGGCCAAAAAGTTTGCCCACCCCTGATTAAAGGGAGATAGACCCTATTAAGAGTTCTAAATCCAGCTTCAAACTGTAAGTGGAGAAATGGTGGGAAAAGCTATAAATGGAAGATGAACATGTTATTAGATGTACTACAAACAAGCTATTCCTTATGAATATTACCAGGTATATATCTCAGGCTTAATTTCCATAACACTCAGCTGACATTTTCAATATTAGAGCTAATTACTGTAGTGATGGCTCTGGACCTTAGGAGTTATCCCAGGACATATGCCTTTATCTTTGACATAAGAAACCAACTATGCTGAGTATTTGATATAGTAGGGCAGTAATATTCTTCCTTGGAGTTTTCAATCTCTTTTGATTTGACAGATATGATCATCTTGCTCACATGCTGACCAAGATCTTGGATGAACGCCCTATAAATGCAGTAGATATCATTGAGAATATCAGTAAGGATGTGAAATGGGCTCAGTTCCAGAAAAAAATGGACACCCTCCGTGATGAGCATGAAATGCTTCCAACATATGAGCTGGCAGAGAAATATAAGGCTCTGTTCCTCAAGGGGACAGGAGAGGGAGGAGATCAAGAGCCAGAAGAGGAAATAGTGAGTGACTGTTGTAGAAACAGAGATTAAAGATGGAAAAGGCATGAGGTTATCTTGCCCATCCCCTGGCAAGTTAGGATTTTTCCCTACAGTATATTCTAATCTTCACTGCTTTGCCCCTCACAATCTTAAATGATCCCTTCAGTGGGGCTTCCACCTCTTGTCCCTCTAGAAATGAGGGATGAAAAAGAAGAGTTACAGCATTCTCTTTTCCTTACGTAATCTAGACTGACTAATTTATTTTACCTAAAATGAAATTCATATGGGGATGCATGGGGAACAGGGTTAAGAGCATTGTGTTCAGCCACTACTGTGAGACAAAGGATGGAGAATTTTTAACTCCCTTTTACTCCAGTTGCAGTTTTGGTCCGTGTCCCAGCTAGAAAAAAGTTATGGTGACATTTGGCCTAAAGAACTGAAGTGTAGAACTGAAAAGGTATTTTTCATATAAAAGCAGCAAGGTACATTTTTTGTCCCCTTACTTCTAATATACTGAATATTAAGTTCCCAAATGGTTTTAAGAGAGCTCTCTGATGAAAGTTAGAACCACTACATGGTGAAAGGTAGAACCACTAGGTTGAGAAAGCAAATACGAGTTGTTTGGAGTTGACCTTCATAGCAAGTCAACATTATATGTACAAGTAAATCATTGCAACTGAACATTAAAGATAGAAAGACATTAAGCCATCTTGTCCATGCTGTACCAGTCATCTTCAGGTCAGCGATAGCCAAGAACAAAGTGGTAACATGTCCTTGTGAGAAAAAGCAATGTATTTTGGAAGAAGAAATTGCATTTTTTATATCCTCAACCTAATTGGTTGATACTTAAAAGCTTGACGGTGTCAGAGAAATTCCACATAAACCAATAGTCACTCCACCAAACTATTCACCCTATAATACAGTATACAACTCCCAGTCTTACTTTTTTTGCTCCTCTATCTGATGTAAGTGGCTGTGAATGAATCTCCATATGGTAAAGGGGTAAAGATGGCAAGACATAGGGAGACTTTTCAGAAAGGCTTGTTGTTGCCTAACTGTGTTCCCACTGAAGCCAATGGAAGGTTTACCACTGATTTCTAGAGTGAGCAGAAGTACTCCAATGCTGAATGATTTGGAAAATCCCACATATAATATAGTCAATCTTAAATAATGCATGCTTAGAATACCTCTATATCCAGGTATCCAAAAGAGTGACACTAATATTTGGGAGGGATTGCTAGCTATATATGGAGTTTCTCTGGTTCTTTCAGGCTTTTGAAATCCAACCAAATTAGCTGAGTATGTAAAAAGATTATTCTGTTCTTGCAAAATGCACCTGTCTTGCACATGAGGAAATATAGCCTCACTGTCCCTGGTCATCGGTGGCTTCCGAGCCAATGAGTGGCATTGATGTACTAGTATATGAGTGCAAGCACTGAGATCCCTTGTATAGATTGCTCATACTGTTCACCTGTAACTAGTTCTGACCCTGAATGTTTTGAAGTAGTTAAGAGAGCACTGGGAGTTTGGAATCTTGGATTCTTTTCCAGACTCTGCTACCTGAAAGCTCCATATTGTTTAAGCTCTCTGCCTTGATTTCTCCTTCTGTTAAATGGTATATTATTATCTTCCTCAGGGGATGTTGTGAGGCTTAGTTAATTAATGTTTATAAAGCACTTTGAAAGGGTGAAAGACAATATATAAATGCTAAGTATTATTTTTAGTGAGTAATATACTTAACCTTTTAAAAATACCTTTATTTATACCTCAGCTTTAACTCTGGCAATTTCTTCCCTAGACAGATAGCCCTCTACCCAATGTGATGGAGACAGCCTTCTATTTTGAACAGGCTGGAGTCGGCTTGAGCATGGAGGAAAACTACCATGTATTCCTTGCCCTCAAGCAGCTCGTTAGCATGCAGCCAATCCAGACATGTCGCTTCTGGGGCAAGATCTTGGGCCTGGAGATGAACTATATCGTGGCCGAAGTGGAGTACCGTGAGGGGGAAGAGGAGGAGGAGACAGAGGAGGAAGAAGTGATTGAGGAGGGGGGGAAAGAGGGGAGTGAGGACAAAGATGAAGAAGAAGATGAAGAGAAAGAAGAAGATGAGCCACCAAAGTCCACCTATAAACCCCCACCAGTGGTCCCAAAAGAAGAAAACCGGACTGGCACCAATAAGTTTATCTATTTTGTCTGTAATGAGCCAGGCAAACCCTGGGTGAAGTTACCTCCAGTGACACCAGCGCAAATTGTGGCTTCCAGGAAAATCAAGAAGTTCTTCACTGGAAGGCTGGATGCTCCTATTGTGAGCTATCCACCCTTCCCAGGGAATGAGGCCAATTACCTGCGTGCACAGATCGCTCGGATCTCAGCAGGGACCCAGATCAGCCCATTGGGGTTCTACCAGTTTGGAGAGGAGGAAGGGGATGAAGAGGAGGAGGGGGGAGGAGGAAGAGACACATATGAAGAAAATCCTGACTTTGAGACCATTAGTGTGATGGAACTTGTGGATTCCATTTCCAACTGGGTGCACCATGTACAGAATATTCTTATGCAGGTAAAGCTCTATGTAATCAGTATTGATCTTGGATACCAATTACATGGTTATCAATGGTGTCTCAGAAAGTAATCTGCATAGGGTGAACTGTTCACCACATTTGGGGCTGAGCTAGAATTGTCTCCTACTGCAATATCCTAATGCATATTGGCAGCAACTTTCTAGGGTTGTGGGGGTTTTTTGCAGGGAGTTGCGGGAAGTTGCATGCCTTCCTCTGGATAAATGGGCAGGAATAACCTGTTGGGATAAGGGAGTGTATCCCTCAATAATCAATTTCCTGTGATAATATGGGGTTGAGCATTGGTGGACTTTGATCCTTTCTGTCTAGTTTCTGTTTCTCCAAAGGCCAAGACAGTTTCTTTCCTGACTTGGCAATGACTAGGTATGCCTTACTAGCTAGAGTGCTAATACCAATGTAGGCTGTTCATAACTGTACATAAAGGGAACACTGTCCAATATTTTCTCCAGTTGAATTTTTGATGTTTACACTGTAAGTAATGCCATTACAGAAGCTTGAAAATAACACTTAACTCTGTTAATGTGGTCCCTTTGTTTCTTCTGAAGGAAAAGCTGTGTGTGACATGGCATTTATTTCCTTGTTAAAAGTTAGCAGCATTAATGATGTCAACACAGGTCTGGGAAGAGTATTTGTTAATTTGATCTTTCTTTGCTGGGTGACTGACTGCCCTCTAGCAGCCCAACAATAATACTGTAGAGTCATACATTGAGTATTGGTGAATATTTGGTTTTTTATTTCTTGGCAACAGAATGATGGCTTTAAATATAAAATCAATAGATATTTAAAATCTTAAGAACATTTTGAGTTTTTCTTTTCAGCTGTTGGCCAGACATAACAAGTAACCTATGCAAAATAATGGACAGATTCATATTTCCAAGGCCAGAAGGAACTGTTCTGATCATCTAGTCAGCGCCCGCCCCCCCCCCCCCCGTATAACACAGATCATAGAATTTCCCAAAGTAATTCTTAGAGGATATCTTTTAGAAAAACATCCAATCTTGATTTTAAAAAAATTCCCCATGACAGAGAATCCACCATGACATTTGGTAAATTTTTCCGATGGATAATTACCTTCACTGATAACAATTTACACCTTATTTCCAGTCTGAAGTAGTCTAGCTTCAACTTTCAGCCACTGCATTGTGTGATTCCTTTGCTATATTGAAGAACCTGTTATCAAATATTTGTTGCCCATGTAGTACTTATAGACTGATCAAGTCACCTCTTAACTTTCTCTTTGTTCAGCTAAATTGAGCTCCTTAAGTCTACCACGATAAGATATGTTTTCTAATCCTTAATCATTCTTGTGGTTCTTTTTTGAACCCTCTCCAATTTATCAACATCATTCTTGAACTGTGGACACCAGAACTAGACATAGTATTTCAGCAGCGGTCACACCAGCGTCAAATACAGAGGTAAAACAACCTCTCTACTTTTGCTTGAGATTCCTCTGTTTATGCATCCAAGGTTTACATTAGCCCTCTCGGTGACAGTGTCACACTGGGAGCTTTTGGTCATCTGATTATCCACGATGATCCCCAAATCTTTTTCAGAGTCACTGCTTCCAAGGATAGTTTCTCCCATCCTGTAAGTATATATTCCTTTTTCCTAGATGTATACATTTACATTTAGTCATATTAAAATGCATATTGTTTGCTTGCTCCCAGCTCACCAAGAAATCTGGATTGCTCTTATCAGTGACCTTTCCTCTTCTTTATTTGCCATTCTCCCAATTTTTGTGCAAACTTTATCCATGATGATTTTATATTTTCTTCCCGGTCACTGATTAAAAATGTTAAATAGTGTAGGGCCAAGAACCAATCCCTGCACTCCCCTGCTTGATGAAGATTCCCTGTTTACAGTTACATTTTGTGACCTGTCAGTAAGCCAACTTTTAATCCATTTAATGTGTGCCGTATTCATTTTGTATCATACAACTTTTTTATCAAAATGTCGTGCAGTACCAAGCCAAACTCCTTACATAAATGTATTACATCAACACTATTACCTTTATTAGCCAAACTTGTAATCTTTTCAAAAAACGTATCAAGTTAGTTTGACAGGATCTGTTTTTCATAATCCTATGTTGATTGGCATTAATTACATTACCTTCCTTGAATTCTTTATTAATCAAGTTCCACTTTATTAATCAATTCTGCCACTTGTATTCACAGTGGAATAGTACCATCACAGTTGGCAGTATCAGCAATAAGGCCAAGGATTGACTGGACCCAGGACAGAACCATCCTCTCATCCATAGAAAGTAGTCCCTCCTGGTCAGGATTGAGGCACTCTGGCAAAACAGTGTGGATATACAGAAATCATTGCTGCCTATACTGTCTCTGCTCTGTGGGGCCTGGATTATAATTTGGACAACATGCCTGCACAGGGGAGGATGGAGAAGTAAGACTTCTCCTTACTCACTTGTGCAGGCAACCTGGACCGTAGGTCCAAAAATGCAGGAGTGTGTGGGTGCTATGTGCCTGCTTACTTCATGCCCCTGTGCAGGGAGGGATGGGTAATACAGCACAGCTGGGCCAGAAGGTGTTATAATTTGCTGCTGGTATAGGCCAGCAGCAAATTATTACCCCTTCACTGGAGGAAGGTGGAAGCAGGGAGCGAATTGTGCCTCAGAGGTGTGTCTTTGATGCATGGTGCCTCCTAAAGAAGCCCCTGGGGTGGTGAAGCCCTTGCTGGGCTCTGCCTACCAACACCATCTAGCTATGAATGAATATAGAATTTTAGTCTTTCGGTTTAAGTCCAGAATCTTTCACGAACACTAAGTGCACCTTTTTAAAAAATTGAGAACTCTAAAGCAGATTGAAATCTGATGACTGAAGTATAAGGGAATGAATTCTGAAGCAGCTAATTGAATAAGGGATGCCTGGAGACCTCTGCCAAGTATACTTGTATGTCATCTATTTATCTATTTTTCTTTTTATATGCTACCCATCACCATGGTGTTTAGGCACCTTAGTGCTTCTGAACTGAATGTTTTAACTCACATCACAGTATTTCAAAGATTGCTGCACCTGTTTTATAACTCTTGGTACGTTGATTGTAGGGCCGCTGTTCCTGGATTAACCCCTCTCAAAAGTCAGAGGAAGAAGAAGAAGAAGGTGAGGAAGAGGAAAAAGCAGAAGAGCCAGATGAACCACGGCCAGAAGTGGGACCCCCTCTTCTGACTCCACTCTCTGAAGATGCAGGTACAGGCCACTCAGACTTCTTTGAATCCTTGATCTTTTTTTTACAGTGAACATCCATCTGGAGTTTTTAGCAGCTGTCTCATAAACATTCTAGAGTTTTGGGTCCCTGGAGTTAGCTTGGGATTGTGAGATAATCACATTAACTGTATGTTTCTCCTAACATGATCAACAGGGAAATAGTTATCAATGTTGACATTTAAACTGTCACCTTTAGGTTTCAGAGTTAACAATTCCACTAGAGCCATAGAGTTTAAGGCCAGAAGGGATCACTTGTCTTCCCTCCTTTATACCACAGGGCACCAACCCCAGCCAGGATTCACATACTAAACGCAGCATCTGAAATGCGACCAATGTAGTATAACCTACAGGAGACTAGACTACTATGTGCCACAGGCAGAGACTAGGAGGACCAATGGCAGGAAAATGATTAAGTGAGATATATCCAGATAATCCTGGCAAGTGACCCACACACACATGCTGCCAAAAAACTCCCAAGGTCACAGTCAATCTGATCTGGTAGAAAATTTGTTCCTGACCCCACATATGGCAATCAGATGGACCCTGAGCATGTGAGCAAGAACCAGCCAGCCCAGCACCTGAGAGAGAGAATGCTTAGTGCCCCCCCCCGCCCCCCCCGCCCATGTCACATCTCCAGCTGTGGCCATCCCTGATACTTCAGAGAAAGGAGATTAAAAAACCCTCCCAAAATACACTGGGTAGGGGGAATCCCTTTTGACTAGGGCTGTCGAGCGATTAAAAAAATTAATTGTGATTAATCGCACTGTTAAACAATAGTAGAATACCATTTATTTAAATATTTTTGGATATTTCCTACATTTTCAAATATATTGATTTCAATTACAACACAGAATACAAAGTGTACAGTACTCATATTATATTTATTTTTGATTACAAGTATTTTCATTGTAAAAAAACAAAAGAAATAGTATTTTTCAATTCACCTAATACAAGTATTGCAGTGCAATCTCTTTATCATGAAAGTTGAACTTACAAATGTAGAATTATGTACAAAAAAAACTGGATTCAATAATAAAACAATGTAAAATTTTAGACCCTGCAAGTCCACGCAGTTCTACTTCTCGTTCAGCCAATAGCTCAGACAAACAAGTTTGTTTACATTTGCAGGAGATAATGCTGCCCGCTTCATGTTTACAATGTCCCCTGAAAGTAAGAACAGGCTTTTGCATGGCTCTGTTGTATCCAGAGTCACAAGATATTTACGTGCCAGATGTCCTAAAGATTCATATGTCCCTTCATGCTTCAACCACCATTCCAGAGGACATGCGTCCATGCTGATGATGGGTTCTGCTCGATAACTATCCAGAGCAGTGCGGACTGACGCATGTTAATTTTTATTATCTGAGTCAGATGCCACCAGCAAAAGGTTGATTTTATTTTTTGGTGGTTCAGGTTCTGTGGTTTCTGCATTGGAGTGTTGCTCTTTTAAGACTTCTGACAGCTTGTTCCACACCTCTTCCCTCTCAGATTTTGGAAGGCATTTCAGATTCTTAAACCTTGGGTTGAGTGCTGTAGCTATCTTTAGAAATCTTACATTGGTACCTTCTTTGAGTTTTGTGAACTCTGCAGTGAAAGTGTTCATTTTAAGAAATGAACAACATATGCTGGGTTACCATCTGAGAGTGCTATAACATGAAATATATAGCAGAGTGCAGGTAAAACAGTGCAGGGTACATACAATTCTCCCCCAAGGAGTTCAGTCACAAATTTAATTAACACATTATTTTTTTAACGAGCATCATCAGCATGGAAGCATGTCCTCTGGAATGGTGGCTGAAGCATGAAGGGGCATACGAATGTTTAGCATATCTGGCATGTAAATACCTTGCAATCACAGCTACAAAAGAGCTATGCAAATGCCTCACTTTCTGGTGACATTATAAATAAGAGGGCGGCATTATCTCCTGTAAATGTAAACAAACTTGTTTGTCTTAGCAATTGGCTGAACAAGAAGTAGGACTGAGTGGACTTGTAGGCTCTGAAGTTTTACATTGTTTTGTTTTTGAGTGCAGTTATGTAACAAAAATAATCTACATTTGTAAATTGCACTTTCACAGCAAAGAGATTGCACTACAGTGCTTGTATAACGTGAACTGAAAAATACTATTTCTTTTGTTTATCACTTTTACATTGCAAATATTTGTCATAAAAAATCATATAACTTTGATTTCAACTACAACACAGAATACAATATATATGAAAATGTAGAAAAACATCCAAAATATTTAATCAATTTTATTGGTATTCTATTGTATAACAATGTGATTAAAAACTGCAATTAATCATGATTAATTTTTTTAATTATGATTAATTTTTGAGTTAATCACATGAGTTAACTGCAATTAATCGACAGCCCTACTTTTGACCCTTATCACCACTTCCTGGTGTGCTCTTTTCAGGGGTCTCTGCTGCTTCTCTCTGGCCCCCCTCAGTTTGCCCCCAGTCAGGGCAGTTCTTGGACCTTCATCTCTAATTGAGTCTAGCAGTCTGCTTCAGTCTCTTGGCTGTGTTTGTGGAGGCAGTCTGGTGCAGGGGCATTACCCCTGTGCTGCCCCAGGGTCCTCTGCCTCCTCTTCCTTCTCTGCACTCTTCCCTTTATAGCAGTCCTTGTTTCTTCTGTGGGCTGCAGCTTTGGGTGCCTGCCTCCATGATTGGCAGCGATGGGGGGAGGGATAGCTCAGTGGTCTGAGCATTGGCCTGCTAAACCCAGGGTTGTGAGTTCAATCCTTGAGGGGGCCATTTAGGGATCTGCAGCAAAAATTGGGGATTGGTCCTACTTTGAGCAGGGGGTTGGACAAGATGATCTCCTGAGGTCCCTTCCAACCCTAATATTCTATGATGGCAACTGCACGGGGTGTGCTCAAGCTGCTTGCCTGTAAACCTGAGAAGCTCTCCTCCCACTTCTTTCTATGCTCAGTGTGGGGTTCGTATACCCCATTTCACCCCTGCTTTAGGAACAAAAGACATAAACTAAAAGTGAGTCCCAGGGCTCTGAGCCCTACTCCCTACTATTACAAGCAACTCTGTCATACAACTGCATTCATAAATTTGTCCAGCTCTCTTTTAAAACTAATTAAATTGTTTGCCCCCACCGTAGGCACTGACTTCGGGGCTGGAGCACCCACGGAGAAAAATTAGTGGGTGCTCCACACCCACCGGCAGCCAATCTCTCCTCACCCCCTGCCCCACCTCCTCCTTCTCCCACCCTGAGTGCGTCGCGTTCCCGCTCCTCCGCCTACACCCCAGTGCTTCCCATCCAGGCGCCACCAAACAGCTGTTGGCAGCATTAGCACGCTCCAGGAGGGACGGGGAGGAGCAGAAACGTGGCGTGCTCAGGGGAGGAGGCGGGGCCAGGGTGGGGATTTGTTGAAGGAGTTGGAATAGGGGCAGGGAGGGGGCAGAGTTGGGGCAGGGACTTTGGGGAAGGGGTTGGAATGGGGGCTGTGCAGGGTGGGAAGATGTGGGGCAGGGCCTCATGAAAGGGGTGGAGCGGGGGCGGGGGCAGAGGGGGGGTCAAGCTCCCAGGGGAAAGAGGGGAAGTCAGCACCTATGGCCCCCACAACTCCTATTCGGAGGTTGTTCCAGAATCTCACCCCTCTGATGGCTAGAAATCTCATAATTTCCTGCCTGAATTTGTCTACGGCCAGTTTATATCCATTTGTTCTTGTGCCAACATTGTCCTTTATCTTGAATAGATCTTCACCCTTCCTGGTATTTACCCCCCTAATTTATTTGCAGAGAGCAATCATTATACCCTCTCAGCCTTTGTTTTGCTAGACTTAAAAAGCCAAGCTCTTCCAGTCTCATAAAATAGGCCCTCAAGTCCCATGATCTTTCTCGTAGCTCTTCTCTGCACCTGTTCCAGTTTACATTCTGCTTTCTTGAACATGGGTCATCAGAACTGTAAACAGTTTTCCAAATGAGGTCTTACCAATGCCTTGTACAATGCCATTAATATGTTTCTATCTCTACTGGAAATACCTCGCCTAATATATTCTAGGATCATATTTGTGTTTCTCACAGCCCCATTAACTCATAGTCATCCTGTGAATGGCCCACACACCCAGGTTTCTCTCCTCCTCTGAGCCCCCAGCTTGTAGCAGAAATCCTTATTATTAGACCATAAGTGCATGATCTTACACCTTATATTATTGAATTTCATCCCATTTCTGTTACACTAGTCTTCAAGGTCATCCAGATCTTCCTGTATAATATTCTCATCCTCCTCTGTATTGACAATGCTTCCCAACTCTGTATCATGAGTAAATTTCATTAGCACACTGCTACTTTTTGTGCCAAGAACATTAATAAAAATATTGAATAAGATTGGTCTAAGTCCAGGCATGTCTGGTGGGCATTGCTGAGTCACCAGGCAAGGTTGAGCAATTCCCCTGGTTTGGCCTTAAGCAGGTGAGTCTTTGAATTGTAGCTCCCTTGCTGGACAATGGCTGCTGATGGTTATTGGAGCGTTGGTTATCCCCCTGGTTATTGTCTTTGGGGAGCTAGTATCTGGGTGCTTCCCAACTTGCAGCATGTTTTAATGACAACCATACAACACAATCTCATAACTTCATATGCACTAATGATATACATATTTAGACAGAACAATGACTTTCGGCAGATCGTAACCTTTCCCGTGATACCTCACATGGCCTGCTTTATATGCCATATCACAGTTATATACAAATGATGAATATGGGGTTTACAGGGCACTGCCTTGGGGTACAGACTGTCACACCCATGTTGCACTACATCCCCTTTATCATATACGCATGTGAATGTAATTATTCTTTCATTCACAAATTTGTACTATAACCTTGCTTACTACTGAGGTTAGACTAACAGGTCTGTAATTTCACATATCACTTTTTTCCCCCTTTCTTAAATACGGGTATGTAGTTAGCTGTTCTCCAGTCGTGTGGTACTACCCCCAAATATATAGATATTTTAAAGACCTTCCCTACCAGAATAGCAATCTCATGTGCCAGTTCTTTCAGTATACTAGGATGGAAATTTTCCTGTCACTTCAATTTGACTTTAGATCTTTAAGTTTTTCTTCCACCTCAGGTGTAGTAATTTCCATTTCGAGACAGTGATTTCCATCAGCCTTACTGCCTTCATGCTCACATTCTATGTTATTATTGTTATTGAAAACTGAGGCAAAGTATTCATTTAGTTTTTGGGCCATACCTGGACTGTCTTTAATCTCCTTTCCATCCATACTGCATAGCGGCCAAACTTCATCCTTCCTTATTCTCTTTTTATTTATATAACTAAAAAAACCTCTTATTATTTGTTTTAATTTCCTTGTAAAGAGCTAATTCAGCTTGACTTTTAGCAATTCTCACTTTATTCCTACATTTTCTAACCTCCATGATGTAGCTTCCATGGCATATCAATCCCTTTTTCCATTATCTGTGGACTCCCTACTTATTCCTAATAACCTTTTTGAGGTGGTTCTTCATCAAGCTGAGTCTGAAGCCTTTCCCTACAAGTTTTTCCCCTTGCTTGGGGTACAAATTTCAGATAGTTTTTGTAAAGTTGATTTGAAGAAATTCCAAGCTTCCTCCACGTTGAGAGGAAAGAGGGAATTTCACCTCTCAGAGCTACTGTCTCAGGTTCTCTGCAGGTTCAGGAAGACAACACTACATCAGTTACATTGAGTTGATGTTTTCGTCATTATCTTATGCTAGAAAAAAAATTACATAAAAGTTTAGATCCTAGAGCACTATACTGCAGCAAGTCATGGACAATGGTACAACCACTCCATTCTTAGATTAAGGTCATATCTTTGTATTATTTGGATCTGGGTCTCCCAAATTTATCAGTATGTGGTCCACAGTGTTCTTTGCCTGGGGAACTGGTATTGAATTAAGTACCACTGAATTTCAGGAGCTGTGTGTGTAACCTTCTTTTCTCCTGTTCTTCTTACTACACCCTTGAATTAACAACTCTGTGACTATCAACCAGTGACTCCACACCAGACTTTAGATTACAAGGCTTCCACAATATTTAAAGCCCTTGCCCCTTGTTTATCAACTCCTTTAACATCCATTTTAAAATCCCTTTTTAGGATACATCAATTGCTTGGGTTTTGAGAACAACTGTATAGAGACGAAATCCTGTCCTCTACCTAACTACCAAATATTTCATAGATGTTCGTGAGTCAGGTAATTCACGTAAGTGTGTGTTGTTGGTTTTTTGGCAGAAATTCAGAACATTCCTCCTTGGACATCTCAGTTATCCACAAACCTGGTTCCTCAATATGCCATTGCAGTCCTTCAGTCCAACCTGTGGCCTGGAGCGTACTCCTATGCTATCGGCAAGTAGGTAGCTCTTACTTATATAGCTAGACTGGTTAACCTTCGTATCTCACAATATTCACTCTTATTCCATCTTAAACTGGTTAATCACAGAAATCTATTTAATTCATTCAGTTGAAATGTTTGATTTGGTGATTTTTAATCCACTGACTTCTCCCACTACTAAAATGTAGCCACCTCGAGAGTTGATCATGGAGGCCATTTAACAGTGCACAGCAATAATAACAATAATTTAGGGCAAGAAGTGAAGAATACCATCTTCACTAGAACTGTAGTGGAAATCAGATTTATAGAATGTAATTATCCAATTAGTATTTGGCCAAGACTTCAGGCTTAACACCCCTATTCTTGCAAAAAAGTGCAATGAGATCTTTAATAGCCACATGACACATTCATCATTATTTACATTAGTTAAGTGCAGATGCCATTATTGAATATGCTAGCTATAGAAAATATGTCCCATATTGGTTTTTGTTCAGTGAAATGGGGAAGCCTAAGAATAGGCAGAGCCCTCAGGGGTTTTTTGCCAGGAAGTTATGTGATCTCTTGCTTTTTTCCCTTAGGAAATTTGATAATATCTATCTGGGCTGGGGTCACAAATACAGTCCAGATAACTACTCACCCTCGATGCCCCCACCAGTGCAGACAGAGTACCCAAGTGGGCCAGAAATCACTGAAATGAATGACCCTACTGTGGAAGAGGAGCAGGCACTCAAGGCTGCACAGGAAGAAGCTTTGGCTGCAGCTGAGGAAATGGATGAGATAGAGGAAGAAGAAGAGGAAGATGAGGATGATTAAAATGCTACAAGAATCAGATTTGTATAAAAGTTCTTCTAAAAAATAATACATAATTTTAATACATTTAGTATATTAACCAAGTCAATCTAAAAATAGATGTTTATTTAAACTAGATGCCTTTGTTTTTTCTGCTCTAGTAGACTCTCCTTATTTTGAATAAATACGTTGACATTAGAAAAGTGTCTTCACTTATTAAATATTAAGGCTCGCAGCAGGGACTCTGGGACAGAACATGTAGTTGAGAATTCAGTGGAATTAAATTGCTGCCCTTGTTAATAATCCTTTGTTTAAAATGGTAGTGGAAACCTTTGCCATTTTCTCTTAGAAAGCCCTCCCCTAGATTGGTATTTTCAATCCACTTCCTAATAGACAATTCTCATCCTCATATTCTACCACCTTGCCATACCTGGTAACAGTCCCATCAGAGGGACTATGGACTGAATGGTCATGGGTATGGAACTGCCCTCACAGGAAGGCAAGGTTCCTCTAGGTCAGAATTAAAGTACTCATTCTCTAGTACACTAAGCAAACTCGGTTTCCTTCATGTGTCTCAAAGCTAGCCTTCCATCACTACCATTCACCCTGCTCTCATGCCTCTCCTTATAGGCTTTGACGTAGCCTGTACTTAAATACCAATATAAATTATAATATCAAAGTAGAGAAAGGAAAAAAACCCACAAAGTTGGAACTAATAAGACGGGTGCAAACTCAAAAAGCAATCATACTGGTTTTGGTGCTACATCTAGTTCTTCTCTTGTACTTTTATCTAAGTTAGTTTGTAAGCCATTTGGGACAGGTATTACATGTTACATGTGTGGACAGTACCATATACAGCAATGACATTCTATAAATAACAGCTATTAATAATATAAAATGGGGGTGGGTTTGGAGGGGAAACCATATAGTTTCCTAGAATAATATAGCAAAGTCTACACTTTTTTGAGAAATTTAGAAATGTCATTGTGAGCTTCTTGCATCCCCATCACTCCCAATGAAAAAATCATAGATTTGTCCCTGTAAAAAATGTGTTGAGCAATGTAAATTGAGAAACATTCTAAATATTCCTTTAAAAGTCATATGCAGCAAAAAATTATATGTGTAAATCAATCAAAATTGGACGCTTGGAGCCAAATATTTCAAGGTGCTGAGCACTCGCTGATGGTGTGTTCAGCAACCCAATGCTTGATCCACATTTGTAATAGCTATTTACCTTGATCTATGCATATACTTACAACAGTTTCAGAAAATCTCTAATAAGTTGCATATATCCCATTTTTATTAACATGTTTCTTTATGAAAAATGGATCATAAAAGCTGATTAGGGTCTCCTGTCAAACTCTGGAAAACACTATTCCGAGACAATTTTGCTGATGTAGCATGTTTTCTGTTTTTTCACACCACATTTTCATTAAGGACAATATTCTGAAAAATCTCTGTTGTGTGAGATGTACTGGCATTTTCTTGCAGCTTATTTTTCTGTTACAGGGAACACCGTGAATTTTCAAAAGTGACTATGTTCAAACGAAGCAATTTTAGGGCTGCACCTACATTAGAAAAATTAGGACCTGTAATTCACTACCAGATCATCGACATCTGTATTATACATACGCTATTGAAAGGATACACTTATAGGCCTGTTCTGCATTAGGACCTGCAAACCAGTGGCAGCAAAAGTACTCTGATGTTTGTATACCAGTATCATCTAATACTGGAGGTGGTAAAAATACCTGAGCTCTGTTGACCTGAATGGCTTGCAGGATCAAATATTAAATTTGTGACATCATAATAACTGGACAGTTAATTACTAAAGGCTTACTGTCTATAACAAAATTACTGCAAAAGAATTTAGGGCTCAATTCTGCTCTTTGTGCAATCAATGGCAAAACTTACATTTACATAAATGATTACGGCCCTACCAAATTCACAGTCCGTTTTGGTCAATTTCACGGCCATAGAGTATTTAAAATAGTAAATTTCATGATTTCAGCTATTTAAATCTGAAATTTCATAGTGTTGTAATTGTAGGGATCCTGACCCATAAAGAAGTTGTGGGGTGGTTGCGGTACTGCTACCCTTACTTCTGCGCTGCTGCTGTCAGTGGCTCTGCCTTCAGAGCTGGGCAGCTGGAGGGTGGCAGTTGCTAACCGGGAGCCCAGCTCTGAAGGCAGAGCCACGACCAGCACTAACGCAAGGTAAGCGTGGCATGGTATGGTATTGCTATCCTTACTTCTGTGCTGCTGCTGGCGGGGTGCTGCCCACAGAGCTGGGTGCCTGGCCAACAGCCACCACTCTCCAGCCACCCAGTTGTGAAGGCGATGCAGAAGTAAGGATGGCAATACCGCAACACCCCCCCACACACACACACACACTAAAATAACCTTGTGGAACACCACACCACCCCCACAACTCTCTTTTGGGTCAGGACCCCCAATTTGAGAAACACTGGTCTTCCCCATGAAATCTGTATAGTATATAGTAAAAGCACACAAAAGACCAAATTTCACCGGGGGAGAGCGGATTGCATGGTCTGTGATGCGTTTTTCACCACCATGAATTTGGTAGGGCCCTATAAATGATGTAGGGTCAGATCTTCCATAACCTCTCAGGCTAACCTGGGCTGGTGCCTGTGCAGATTGAGGTGCTGCAGGTGTGTGGTGTCCATGAGACAAAGAATAAAGCTACATCAAAGTCTACGCAAAGACTATTATTTCACTAACTTGAGCTAACAATGAAATGCAGAGAAATGTCACAAAACACATCCCGCGGGCAGAACCCTGTGCAGCGTCACAGACTACAATTCCCAGCATGCCATACGTCCCGGCTGTGGGAGGGGTCGGAATAAAGGATGCAGCTTTGCGCTTTGACAGCTGGAGTTTCTCGAGCCACAGCTGTTTCCTGACTGTAAGAACGTAACTGTTTGACCCCCACGGAACGTTCCTGCCCTTTAAACCTCATAAAGGGACTGTCTAAGCGGGGCTTGTTCCACGCGCCTCCCCATGAGCGTGGTTGACAGTGGTATAGTCCGGATTCCGGAAGTATCTGTCAGGGAAGGACCAATAGGAAACTAGCCCGAGAGGAATTCAAACCCTGGCGGCAGTTGGAGACGTAGGCGGTAGCTGGTGGATGTGGTTGGGGTTGCGGAGCCGAGAAGGGCAACGGTTTGTTCCAACGGCGTGAGGCACAGCGGGGCGATGGCGGACGAGGGAGCCGTGACAGTTTGCGTGCGGATGCGGCCGCTCATCGCCAGGTGACTGCAGGGAACCGGAGCCCTCTTCCCCAGCCCCCCGGGCTCGGCCCTGCCCCGGGACCCCGCCTTGCCCCGCTCAGCGCCTGCCCGGCGCCCGCCCCTCCGGGGACCCTTCGATTCCCCCCGGGAAGCGGGGCCCGGCCCTGCCTAGAACTGCCGCCGGCGGGGCCTTCCCTGCCCCAGGCTCCGCTCGCCCGCAGCGGTGAGGCTCGTGCCCCGAGCCCTGCGGGCCGGGTACGCCCCGGGCAGGGGAGGGGGGTTGGGCGCCCGTGTCAAGCGCTCCGCGATGTGCTGTGAGAAGGGCCGTGGGGGAGCCGGTGTTAGCGCTGTGGCACTGAGCAAACGCTCCCATGGACGGCTGGGGTCTATTATTCGGGGCTCTCGACAGGTTCAGGCCGCTGCCACTTTGCTGAGCGCTGGCTCACATTTTGAAGGGGAGCTTTTGCAACGCGTGAAGACTTGCTAGCTGAGCTGCCAGGAGCCGGAGCTTTCCCAGCAGCTTGCCTGCTGGGTTGGCCCTCACCTGGGCATTGCCCCAGATAAAGGAGGGGGCCCTCCTTTTAGTTTAGCTCGCTGAGTGTCTGGTGTACTCTTCAAGCCTTCTGTAAAAAGGGGTGTGAATAGATTTGGTGCCTCTTATGTGTTGGGGGCAGAAATTGATGAGATAAGGTGGGATTTGGAGACCAAGTATGATGCTTGGAGGAGAAGTGGGAGAGGCAAAACCTAGGTAAAGAGGTAAAGAAAGCAATGTGCCATGAAGCTGGAAAGGGATGTCAGGGTCTGTAGGGAGAAGAGAAAATGAGGAAGCGGACACTGACCACAAAGCAGGAAGAAAAGAGATTTGTCGGGGGAGGGCAAAGTTGTGGAATAAAGAAGAGAAGATGAGACCCAAAGTATGGCAGGCATAAATAAAACTTCTAACAAAGGTATGAAATAGAAAGTTGACCTGGTGAATTGCAGAGCACGGCTGTCTTATTCCTTAAATTACAAATTGTTAGAAATATTTTTGGCTAGTGGACTGATTTTTGGGCTCGTAGATGTTGGATAAACTTCATCTCTGAGTTTCGTGGTTCTTTTTTTTGTTTTTTTTTTAATTTATTGAGAGAAGAGTCTGAATTGTAGCAATTTATTCATGTTATAAGCTTGTGTGCTGGAAAACAGGGTCATAGATGCGCAAAGAGTCAAATGTGGAACTTGTGTATTCTTGATTGGATGAAGTAGGTAGGTGACAATGATTTATGCCTCTAATCTTCTGTTGATGAAAATATGTTCATTCAAATATGAACATTTTTTCTGTTCTGATCTCTAATAAGATTAATAAAACATCTCTTCCTCTTTAGAGAAAATGAAGCATCTGGAGATAAAGTACAGCTTCACTGGAAAAGTGAAAATTGTACAATTTTACAAGTGGATGGTACAAGAACTTTTAATTATGGTAAGACCTTAAGGAATATCTATTTAGGCGCTTATATGGTCCTCATCACTGTAGTATCTGAGCTCCTCACAATCGTTAATTTTATCCTTAACACCCCTGTGACTGACTGCAGTATAGCATGCTTCTCAAGGTTGCTTGAAGATTGCTGGCCAGTGACTCTCATGTGTTGTGTTTACTAGTCTTAATGATGTGACTTTTTTTACGGTGCTCTGTTCTATGAAAATAATACAACCCCTGTGTTGGGAAGTATAATTGCCATGTTAGAGATGGAGAACTGTGGCATGGGCTAGAGTAATGCCTGGTCTACGCTACAGTCTTGCCAGCATATCTGTGTCTGCTAGCAATGTGGGGGGGAGGGAATCACACCCCTTAGAGCTGACATAGCTGTTTCTGTAGATGCAGCTGTGCTGACAAGAGTGCTTCTGTCAGCTTAGCTAATCTCATTCAGGGAGGTGGTGTAGCTGTGCCCTAAGATTTGCCCTAGGAAGTCTGGCATAACCAAGAGCTTGATCAGATCTTCAAGTCTGACTTAAATGACTTCCTTCCTTGCTTCAGATCACAGTAAATAACCTAGTAATTATCTTGGTTATACTATTTAACTGTTTATAGCATCTTTTCAACTCTATATCCAAGTTTCCCGCACTTTACATATTACGTTGTTATATTCTATTTTGCTTCAGTTTGGTTTTAGACGATCAGTTATATCCTGCATAAAATATTTTGGCATAATCCTGCAGAAAAGTTGGTTTTGGGGCATCAAGGTCTCAGTCCTATTGGATGAAAAGCTGCCAAAATTAAGTGTGAGGGAAGTTCATTTTTTCTCACTCTTTGTGCAGCTTTTAAAAAAAAATAAATTTCTTTTTAAGATTGCGTCTTTCATTCAAATGACAGCACCCAACAAGTATATGAAGGTGTAGCTGTTCCAATTATAAAGTCTGCTGTCCAAGGATATAATGGTAAGTTTCATATTGTTTTTACATGTACCTTATTTGTAGAAAGTGTTGGGTAGTGGTCAGTTAACATTTGTTCCTCTTTTTAGGCACTATTTTTGCCTATGGGCAGACTGCCTCAGGAAAAACGTATACAATGATGGGGAGTGACAAGTCTATGGGCATTATACCTAAAGCAGTTCAGGATGTCTTCAAAATTATTTGTGAAGTAAGTAATACAGCTAAATTATTGTCACTTGGATCCTATACAAAAATATTAGGGAGGGGACTTGATAACAAGGAACTTCAAACGGAAACAAGTTACATGTGGTAGCATGTGTTGCAGTACTTTGCTGTGATATGTATCCTTGCATGAAATTTGGGAAAGCCCTCCCCTCACACTAGTAGCAGGGATGCGATCCATGCAGATCCCCAAGCCAGCTCTATATTTCAATATCTGTTTCCCACTGAACCTTGATTAAAACTTTAAATAAAATATCAAGTTCTGTATCTGGTAGTTATGAAGACTGGGTCTCATGAGGATCAGATTAGTACACTCTAAACTCACTTCTTTAAAGAAATTTTTTCTAAAAGATGAAAAACCAACAGTGGAAGAAGTACTCAGCGGAATCACAAACTACAGAGCTTTGCATAAGAGGTTCAGAGACTCCAAGATTGAAGGCCAGAAGGGACCATTAGTGTTGTCTGGTCTGACTTGCAGAACACAGGCCACAAGTGTGCTGGAGAGAAGGTTTGTGAGGAGGTGCAATGACTAAATAGTGAAAACTGCAGGTGTACTTCCTGTGCAGCACAGCTAGAATACCTTAGGGTGTGCGTGCACTGGAAAAGCAGGCCCAGAAGAAAAACTTATAGTGCCATGTGTGCCCTCGGAAGCTAATGGGGGATGGCCATGGTTATTTCTCACTCAGATGTGCCACACTGGTAGCCCCCCTTGTACTCATGAAGCAAACAGTACTGCTTCTTAGGCATGTACATACAGACCTATAGCCTGCAGGCCAACAACTGCACCTGTGTAGAGTCCCTTTGAAGTCAGTGGGGCCTGGACACAAGAAGCTGTTTGGATTGGGCCTCAGTGTGATGCAAGAGATTCCTGGTGCCATTTATGGATTGTGGGAGAGGGCATTAATAAATAATGGTTTAGTCTGTGAATTTGACAGCATAAGAGCACCCACGTTATGAGAAGTTTTGGGAACTAGTTTTTTAGTTTATATCTTCCCCTGACATGATGCTTGCTTGTGGTTTGAAGAGCTAGTAGGTAACATGATACAGGATGCTACTTCCTCACTCATTGCCAAGAGCCTTAGGGCCTGGAAAAGATAAAACTTGTCATGGGTACCAGAGGCACCAGTGGGACTTAAGCTGTTAGCCATCAACAGGAGATGAATGTCTGTGGGGGAGAGCGGAAGAGGGAAGATGGCTGCTGGAAGGTACAGTCAGTCAAACGGAGGAAGAAGACGACAAGATGGCTGGAGAGAAGGGACCCAAATAACAGGGAAGTAGATGTGGAGAGGAGAGTCACTCAACAGGGGATTAGGTTTAGAAGAAAGAGCAGGAGAAGGTAGTCTAGCAGCAGGGAAACATGTGCAGAGGGGAGAACGAATACCCAGCTCTTAAATAGTGTTTTCATCAGTAGATCTCAAAGCACTTTACAAATCAGGTTAGTATCTTTATTCCCATCTTATAGATAATGAAGGGCAAAAATAAAGTACCAGATCTTCTTTTTTTTTTCAAAAAGGGGTGAAATACACATTGCATTAAAGATAAAGTACCTAACTACTTCTCCTTGCAAGTAATTATGGGACTATGTACCAGAAGGGAGATGGTGTGCACATTTGCAAAGAGGAAAGGAAAAGTCAATGAAACAAGCTATGTAAAGATGTAGTCCAAGACGATGTAAAAAGCTGAGCATTCTTCCATGAAAGCACTTTTTCCCCCCTCCAACTTCTGATCTGATGATGATTGTCTTTAATCTTTAGATTCCAGGTAGAGAGTTTCTGTTGAGAGTTTCCTATATGGAAATATACAATGAAACCATAACAGACTTGCTCTGTGACAGCAGGAAAAACAAACCTCTAGGAATTCGAGAGGACTTTAATGTAAGTAAACCAAGGTAACATAAGACACTTTTTTTCTCTTTATTTGATGCAACAAACCACCTCTGTGAGCATGGATTCAAACCATGAGATGCTGATCTAAATGGAGTCCATGGCTGAATGTTTGCCAGACTGTGTAATCTTGATTGAGCTAGATTAAACTAGAAGGATGCTGCAGAGCTGGATTTAGGTGCCCTAGCAGAGGGATGGCTCTTTGAGGTTCCTGTGGCTATTCTCATTTGGGTTGCACTGGCCAGTGCAACTCAGATGGTGGAACATTCTAGCAATGCTTGTTAGTGCTCACAGGCCACTTCTACTCCACCCCTCAGCCTTCCTGAACATTTATGGGTGAGATGTGACATCTGCTGCCTCAGTTCCTTCCAACTGCAGCAGCAGATACATGTGAACCTCTCTGGATCTGGAACCCTCTAAATAATCTTAATGCCTTTTATGAGATCCTTGAAGTTATTCTTCATTCTGGCTTCCAATTTAATGGCCGATCCAAAGGTGAAGAGACCTGGTTTTAAATACTCCTGAGGGAATTGTGCACCAAAAAATTAAATTCTGTGCGCAGTATTTTAAAATTCTGCACATTTTAAGTAAATTTTATTTTATTTGTCAGTAAATAAATGTGACTCCAGCCTGTCAATGGGGAGCATAGGCCACTGGCTGCATTGAGATTGGAGAGCACCCTGAAGCCCCCACTCCCCCAGTACAGAGACTCAGCAGTGAGGATGCACCTGACACAGTGCGAGGGCTGGGCCTACCCCAGAAACACCCCGTGGCCCTATCCCTCTACACCAGGTGTGGGTGGACAGGCTCAGCCCAGCAGGATCCAAGTGTTGAGGGGCTTAATGTAGGGGGATCCAGGTGTGGGATGAGAGGTTTCTGTGTGGGGCATTCTGGGTGCGGGTGGTGCAGGGGATCCGGGTGAAAGTGGTTGGGTCTCAGGTTTTGGGGGGTGGGGCTGGAGTGGGACTTGGGGGGTGGGGGATGCTGGAGGTAGTGGGGTTTGATGGAGTGAGGGTCCAGGTGCAGCTGGTTGGGGATCAGTGGGAGGGTCTGGGTGTGGCTACAGTTTTTGTTTTGTTTTTTTTCCCCCAGCATCATTACTGTGATAGCGGAAGTTCGCTGTATAGATTTGCAGTCGGGTCACGTACAGGAACAATGATCCTCCCTAGCTAAAGAGGAAAGCTCCTGCAAATTACCCTTTTCTACTCCCAAGAAGTGGAAAAGATTGGATGAGCTCTCTCATTTTTCTACAGAGACCTCCTTATGCACCATCAGGTTCAACAACACTAGATAATAGAAGGAATTCAGTTCTAATTTAGCTCATGAAGCCTCCATTTGAACCTATGGCTGACTATTTACTATTCCATTTATCTAAAAAATTAGGGCTGTCAATTAATCGCAATTAAATCAATTAATTTGAGTTTTAAAAATTGCAATTAATCAGTTTTAATCACACTGTTAAACAATAATAGAATAACAATTGAAATATTGTTAAAAATAAAATATTTTTGGATGTTCTACATTTTCAAATATAGAAAAAAGAAAAGGAGTACTTGTGGCACCTTAGAGACTAACCAGTTTATTTGAGCATGAGCTTTCGTGAGCTACAGCTCACTTCATCGGATGCATAGCATATTGTGGAAGCTGCAGAAGACATTATATACACACAGAGACCATGAAACAAAACTTCCTCCCACCCCACTGTCCTGCTCGTTATGAGCAGGACAGTGGGGTGGGAGGAAGTTTTGTTTCATGGTCTCTGTGTGTATATAATGTCTTCTGCAGCTTCCACAATATGCTATGCATCCGATGAAGTGAGCTGTAGCTCACGAAAGCTCATGCTCAAATAAACTGGTTAGTCTCTAAGGTGCCACAAGTACTCCTTTTCTTTTTGCGAATACAGACTAACACGGCTGTTACTCTGAAACATTTTCAAATATATTGACTTGAATTACAAAACAGAATACAAAGTGTACAGTACTCGATACTTTTTTTTGTTGTTTTTCAATTCACCTCATAAGTATAGCAGTGTAATCTCGTTGTCAAAGTGCAACTTACAAATGTAGTTGTGGTTTGTTTTTGTTTTTTGTTACATAACTGCACTCAAAACCAAAAAAATGTAAAACTTTAGAGCCTACAAGTCTACTCAATTCTAGTTCTTGTTCAGCCAGTTGCTAAAACAAACTTGTTTGTTTACATTTAGGGAAGATAATGCTGCCCTCATCTTATTTACAATGTCTCCTGAAAAGGGCAACAGACAGTTGCATGGCACTTCTGTAGCTGAAGTTGCAAGGTTTTTATGCTAAACATTCATATGCCCCTTCATGCTTCAGCCACCATTTCTAAGGATATGCTTCCATACTGATGATGCTCATTAATAAAATAATGCATTAAATTAAATTTGTGACACAATTCTTGCTGCCAAGAGTTCAATGTCTCCTGCTATCTGTGTTACCCACATTCTGCCATCTATTTCATGTTACAGCAGTTTTGGATGATGACCTAGCACACGTTCATTTTAAGAATACTTTCACTGCAGACTTTACAAAATGCAAAGGTACCAATGTGAGATTTCTAAAGATAGCAACAGCACAGGACCCAAGGTTTAAAAATCTGAAGTGCCTTCCAAAATCTGAGAGGGATGAAACATGCTTTCAGAAGTCTTAAAAGAGCAACTCCGATGTGGAAACTACAGAAGCCGAACCACCAAAAAAGAAAATCAACCTTCTGCTGGTGGCATCTGACTGAGATGATGAAAATGACTGTATGGGTCTGCACTGCTTTGAATTGTTGAGTAGAACCCATCATCAGCATTGACGCCTGTTCTCTGGAATGGTGGTTGAAACATGAAGGAATATATGAAACTTTAGCACACCTGGCATGTAAATATCTTACAACACAGGCTACAACAGTGCCCTGTGAACACCTGTTCTCAGTTTCAGGTGACATTGTAAACAAGAAGCAGGCAGCATTATCTCCCGCAAATGTAAACAAACGTGTTTGTCTGAGCGATTGGCTGAACAAGAAGTAGGACTTGTAGGCTCTAAAGTTTGTATGTTGTGTTGTTTTTGAGTGCAGGGGTTTTTGTACATGATTCTACACCTAAGTTTAATTTTCCTGACAAAGAGATTGCATGATAGTACTTGTATTAGGTAAATTGAAATACTATTTCTTTTTTTACAGTGCAAATATATGTAATAAAAAAATATGAAGTAAGCACTGTACAGTTTATGTTCTGTGTTGTAATTGAAATCAATATATTTGAAAATGTAGAAAACATCCACAAATATTTAAATAAATGGTATTCTATTATTGCTTAACAGCACAATTAATCACGATTCATTTTTTTAATTGCTTGACAGCCCTAATTAAAACTCTTAACTGCCATAACATCAACCAGAGGAGTGAGTGCGTCACGTGTCCTGATGGCAGATTTGCGTTCACTATTTCACAAAGACAAAAGGTGGAGTTTTTCACCCTAACCCTGGAGTCTTACCCAAAGTAGTATTGAGGGGGTTTTGTGTGGTTGTTTTTTTTTCCCCCCACGTTAACCAAACTATAAATTTGCCAATTATCTTCCCTCAATCACACATTAATAAGGGTGAATGAAAGTTACATGCTCTCAACACTGTAGGGTTTGCTTCCATAGAGACTGTGTGTGGCCATCTGGTGCATAAATTGACAGCGCTCTAGTCTGCTGCACACGTAACTGGCCATGATGACCCTCCTCCTGTACACTAAAAGTCCTATCGTGTGCTTTACCCTGCTGTAACAGCAGTATGTCAAAGCACACTATAGAACTTGTAATGTACAGAGCAGGGTCTTTATGGTTAGTTAGTGTGCAGCAGGTTAGAGCGCTGTCAATTTATGCACCTGCTGGCCGCATATTAAAGTCTCCTTATAGGGAAGCCCTAAGAGGGCCCTAGCCTACTATCTAAACAGGGCTAAGGAATTTTACAGGTTTTTGCCCCCTCTCCCCTATCTTCTTTTTTAGGATCACCTTTGATTGTTTAATCCACCTAAGGTAATGGTTGTGAAGTGATAGGCAAACAATATATAGAAGAAAGGTATAAACTAGATGTCATTTTGGGCCTTGCTATGATTAAATCATATTCTACTGCAGCAATGTCTATCTCCATTGCATACTTTAAACATGTTCTATTCACAGCAACCTGTAAGACTGCCACTTTAAGCTCTATGTATATACTTACAAAACACAATGCTTTAGAACCTCGGGTCCAGAACAAATGCCCCGTTTGATAGGCAGTACTTCAACCCTTATTCAAGTAGGACCCTGAGTTCTAACCTCAGCTGATGAGGTATTGCTTGCCAATCTGACCCATGAGTGCTGAATATACAGAAGACTCTAAAAGAAGAAATGAAAGTTACTTACTTATAGCAGAGTCCAAGATAGCCTCTGCCTGTTTTCATGCCTCACCCACCTTCTCCTTTTCCTTGGGTTCTTTTGAGCTCATGATTTTGAAGAGGTGGTGGAAGGAACTGAGATGGCATATACTATAGGGCCATGCCCCCTTTGATATTTGCCCTTGAAAAGCTAAGGGAAAAGTAGGATGGGTATGTGAATGCAGTAACTGGCACTGCTAGAAGAAGGTTCCACCATCTGAGCTGCACTTGCTGACATATCCAATGAGTATGAATATACAAAATCCCTTTTGAAGAGTGCAAGTTAGAAGTAAGCAAGCTTCATGTTGTGCCTAGAACTACTGCAAAGCTGTAATCAGCCTTGTTATTTTCTCTTTCCTAAGCATTGGAATGTATTTAGTCTCTTAAAATATATAACCTTGAGCAGTGTGGGAGCTTTTGGGGGCGGGGTGGGGGCTGTGAGTGTCTAAAACACTTCTACAAAATCCAACTTCACACTTTAATTGATTGTCGAGGTTGCAAAAATGCATCTGCAGTCAGCACAAAAAAGAACCTACACCATTTCCTCAGAGAGTTGCTTTAACACACTTCACCATCATAGTACATTCAAAAGGGATACACCATCCACCACTTTTACACCTACATCACAGAACTATCAAATTAGAATTGTGGCCAATACAGCATGAGCGGAAGTAGCCTGTTGCTGTCTTCAATTTCACTATGCTAAAGTTTTGCTCGTTCTCCTTGTTAATGAGCACCATTTGTTACATTAACTGCTTTAGCAAAGCTTTTGGAATAGGGGGGGTTCTTCTAATCTGTGTGGGGCACAAAATGTAGATCCTCCATGAATAGTGCCTTTGGAATTTTTGTTTCTCAAACCTTTGAAAAGTACAAATTTCCTTGAACGATCTAAAAGCCCGAGGACCTTTCCCTGCCAAATCATATACATTTTAAAATACATCATATTGTTGGATCTCAAATGTTTGATCAAATGTCTCCTTAAAGTTACAGTTGAGATATGTAGGTTAAAAATTTGTACTGGCAGTGTTCTGACTTTATTCCCCAGATAGATTTGTCTGTCTTCACACTGCTGTGTGGCTTTTATTAATACATTCAACTGAAACCAGTGCATAATACAGTATGCACATCTATTTCTCATTTATTTTACAGTTGGGTGAAATTTGTCTTTAATTCTGTTTCTCTTGCAGAGAAACATCTACGTGGAAGATCTGATCGAAGAGGTGGTTGTTAATCCAGAGCAAGTCATGGAATGGCTCAGAAAAGGAGAAAGTAGGATGATTAGCCTCTCCATTGTTGATGCAATTTTAAAACACATGACCACTCTTCTAAATTTAATACAAGGCTAAAACTACAATCTCATAAAAACTATTATTTTAGTTTATCAGTTAGACTACTTTTGCTTACAATCTTAATATTGTCTGGAGCATATGGGGTTTTTGGATAACAAACACCATGACTTTACTTTGACAGAAAAACGACACTATGGAGAAACAAAAATGAATGAACACAGCAGCCGTTCTCACACCATTTTCAGAATGGTAGGTGGCTGTATAGTCGTGTTTTTTGTTATGTATTAACTGAAAAGATGTGCAATAATCTTATAAGGCTTTCTTCTTTTAGATTATAGAAAGTAGGGAAAATGATCCTGCCAACACGAACTGTGATGGAGCAGTAATGGTATCTCATCTGGTAAGTTATATTTGAAAAAGGTTGTTGGGTACTAGGTAGGCATTAATGTGGAAACTTACAATTTTAAAAACAACTAAAATATTGGACACCACTAAAATGAAATCCTAAAATCAGAAATTCTCTCCCATCATATTGAGAATGAAACGCTCTGAATGGAAAAACTTGGGTACAGGAGAAATATTATACTGTTTTAAGACTATATAACAATATATATGTAAAAGTCTACTAGATATTGTGCAGACAGAGGCTGTGATGCAAAGTATCCCTGAAGGTAGTTTACCCACTACTTGGGATTTCCCTAGTGGAAGGGAAATCCCCTAAGGGGCTTAGAACTCCTACCTAACCCCTTCTGGCTGCTGGGACAGAAAGGGGTATGACGTGGGGAAATCTGGTTGAACACACAGTTGCCATAATTCTTCATAAGAACCTCTGTCAGTTGGTGCAAAATAGAGCAGATTTCAGGAGCCAGGTGGCCTCAGGACTAGAGGAACATAATGGGGGCTTACAGCCACTCTTGCTGACAGATTCAATAGCTGCTGGCTGTGATCCCTTTTCCCCTTTGTTTGATGTATTGATATTAGCAGTATGGCAGGGATCCAAAGGAGGGAATGAATGTTTGGTCTATCGGTCTGTATTTGGGACTCTGAGAACTAGATTCTGTGTGCAATTCCTATTTAAAACCTCTCTAACATCTTGACAAACTACTGCCTGCTCTCTACTTTCTGGTGAACTGATTAACGGAGGTATTCACTAGTCATCTCTAATTTCCCCAGTATCAAACTTTGACTATTTGCATCTTGATCAGACTAGTCTGATCAGTAGTAGGCTATCTTCAGATGATAGCCTATTTCCTTCAAAGCAGTGGGTCTGTCAGCAGCCTTTGATACCTGGTGTTTATTGGTGGCTGGGTTGTACTCTTTGGTGGAGTTCGGTCAAGTATATCTTCAGTTTTTGAGCTCTCTCCTGAAATTGGAGGCCTATAAAGGTGACGGCTGGTTGCTAGGCATCAAGCAAGTCACCATCAAATGATACTGCAAGCTCATAATCCCTGTTACCTACTAGTTGCACCACATACAGGTATAAGGGATTAGGAGCAAATATTGGTATTTTGGTACTTGACCTCTTCTATTGACCTCTTAGATTGGGTAGGGGGAGATGAACAGTTGATGTAGGCTCAATTCAGAGGAGGATGAAGGTAATGCTTATGTATTAATGGAAACTGAGGACCTGGCAGATTGTTTGTGCACTTCTGTTATTCAGGGTGAAGAGAAGGAGGTGACTGCTTGTGAGACAAACTTGTGTTTAATGGGAATTGAAATGTTTTTTGAAGAGTACATACTTTAAAAGTTGCAATGCTAGTTTACGAATAGTGGTCGCAATATTGGTAATGGAGTCTACGGTGATATTTTAAAGCCATTTTCCCCATGCAACTTAAGAAAATATTGGTCTCACTGTGCAGTTGGTATATTACTACAGAAATGTCAAAGGCTTAACTGAACTTGGATTGAAATTCTTAGCATAGATTTAGCATTGAGAGCATTTAAAACTGACTTATCTGCAAACTGTGCCTCATGAAATCTTTAATGAATTTGCAGAACTTGGTAGATCTGGCAGGCAGTGAAAGAGCTAGCCAAACAGGATCAGAAGGTAGGTAAGGGGCGGCAGGTTTGTATAATTTTTGGTGGTGTCCAGAATGGGTCCAAGTCCCTCTCTTCTCCCCCCCTCCCTTTCCCCCCACGCACACACTCCTGCATAAGGCTCTGCAAGGGAGTTTGGGTGCGGGACGGGGTTTGGGGTACAGGCTCTGGGAGGAAGTTTGGGTGTGGGCTCTGGGACGGAGTTTAGGTGCAGGCTCTGGACTGGGGTTGGGGGTACAGGAGGGGGTGCGGGCTCTGGGAGGGGGTTTGGGGTGCAGGCTCTGGGAGAGTGGGTGTGGGAGGGGTGCAGTCTCTGAGCTGGGACAGTGGGTTGGGGTGCAGGAGGGGGTTTAGGTGCTGGGTGCAGGCTCTGGGCTGGGACAGAGGGTTGGGGTGCGGGGTGTGGGGCTGGGCCAGGGATGAGGAGTTGGGGGTGCAGCAGACAAGCTTCCCTAGTGCAGGGGGCCAGAGAGGAGGATCCCCTTCCCCACCCCTCCCCCCCAGCATAACACTCACCCAAGTGACCCCAGGCTAGAGTGCCCATCTCCCTGCTATTTAAATGCTGGCTAACATTCTAACAATCGGGAGGTATTATACCATAGAAGAAATTATCTGTCTATGAAGTGCTGGGTTCTAAATTTAAATAGAACCATTCAGGAAAAAGAAGCCAAGCACACTGTAGACAATTCAGTGTAAAACTCTGCTCACTGTGAAGTTGCAGTTAAACTAAAATCTTTATAAAGCTTAAGAATGGTATAAAGACTATTATAATTGTTACAGTGCTATAACTAACGTAATAGTACACATTTCCCTGGAATATTGGGTGCAATCCTAGCTGGCCAGTTGAATGCAAGAGAAATAGAAGGATTCAGAGGTACATAACAAATTATTAGAGGCATGAGGAACTCGTATATGAAGGGCTGAGGAGCAAATAGATTGGGATTGTTTAGAGAGGAGATGTGATTAATGATTACAAAATAATGAATGGTATAGACCAGGTAAACAGTAGTGCCCCTCTCACAATACTAGAACAAGGGGTTATTCAAAGAAATTAAAAGGCAAATCAATTTAAAATGTAATACTTCTTTTGTTTTTACATAACCTATAACTAACTGTGGGATTTATCACTGCAACCAAAAACTCACTGAGATTAAGCATAATGAGAGTATTCACAGTTTGATTAGATGGGATTCAGATTTTAGCATGGATACAAATCTTGAGAGCATCAGCCAAACACTGACTAGGGTCACAAAGAAATGTTTCCTCCTATGAGAAGCTCATTCCTTAATTGTCCATTTAGGAAGCGGGGTGGGGTGTGGTAGGTTAGTTGGCTGCTTGTTGTGGGTATTTTTGTTGTTTTTTGGCGGGGGGTTGTTTTATATCAGGCGTCAGCAACCTGCGGCATGCATGCCAAAGGCGGCACACAAGCTGATTTTTAGTGGCACTCTGCTCCCAGCCGGGGTCCCGGCCCCGCCTGGCTCAGCCTGCTGCCAGCCTGGATGGATGGAACCCCGGGCCAGCAGCGGGCTGAGTGGGCCGGTGGACGGAACCCCGGGCCGGCAGCGAGGGCTGAGTAGCTCAGCCCCCGCTGCCGGTCTGGGGTTCTGTCCGCCAGCCCCTGTCAGCCGGAGTCCTGGTCACTGGCCCCGCTCAGCTCGCTACCAGTCTGGGGTTCCGTCCACCGACCCCTGTAAATGTAAAATGTATTACTGGCACGTGAAACCTTAAATTACAGTAAATAAATGAAGACTTGGCACACCACTTCTCAAAGGTGGCCGACCCTGTTTTATATACTCCTAAAACATCTGGTACTGACTGCTGTCAGACAGAATACTGAACTAAATGGACAACTAGTCTGCTCTGTTATGGCAATTCCTAGGTACCTAAGACTGTTTAACCTTCTCTGAACAGTTACTCTGACTATTATGTAGGATAAAAGTGGACTTTTGTGAATAAAAGCAAAGTGTTTTTATGTAATATCTAGGTCTTCGACTCAAAGAAGGCTGTAACATAAACAGGAGTCTGTTCATCTTGGGTCAAGTGATCAAGAAACTCTGTGATGACCCATCTGGGTAAGCATTTCCAGAAAAGATACTACAAATTAGTAGTTGTAACTCTCTACATAGTTGACTAGTTATCAAGCCTTCAAATCCATTCGTATTCTTAATATTGATTTGTCCTTATTTCCTTACATCAGACATATAAAACATGAAGAGAACTGCAATTTCATACCAGATGTTGCTAGGTCAATCTGTTTTTGCAACTGATATCATTATATTCACCAGTACAAGAACACTAGTCTTTGCTTCATGGTTTGTTTGGTGTTTTCTCTTCCCCTCCACAACAGTTTCATAAATTATAGAGACAGCAAGTTGACACGAATTCTCCAGAACTCCTTGGGAGGAAATGCTAAGACAGTTATCATTTGCACAATTACGCCAGTTTCGTTTGATGAAACTCTTAGCACCCTTCAGGTAAAATTATTCCGTTCCTTTATTTTTTCCAAGCATTAACATGTTTTAGCTAACTAGGTCAGAAACCCAAGTTTCAACAAAATTGATTACTTGATCTTTCTTGAGGCCTCCTGCGGACTTGAGAGCCATTGAAGTGCACCGTTTGATACTGTGAGCCTTTACCCAGGCACCTTCTGACATCTGTTGTATGGAATTTACTTCTTCTGACAGGCACATTTTTCATTTCTCCTTGTTTCCTCCATCTGTATAATCTGTACAGTCTCCACTTTCTCATAAATTCCCCTTTTCAGAGACTTCATATATGAAATCTAGTCAACAATTTAAAAAAAAGAAAAAAGCTGACAACTTCAAATTGTTGGTGTCCCTTTTAACATTGCTATTGGAATAATTTTCACTTCTGATTTTTTGGGGGGTTCAAAGTTAGTCTCTCTTTTTTTTTTTCCCCCCCCCATGCAGTCTTACTTCTTCCAAAATTAAGGCACATTTGGAGGTTGGGACTACAGAGCAGCAGAAAATACCTACATAGTTCTGTAGTAAGATAGGAAAACCAGAACTAAACCAAATGTGAACTTCTTGCTGTGCATGTACAAAAGATAGCTGAATTTAACAAGCAACTGCTTCAGGATTCATAATATGTGAAGTTCAAACTTAAGGTCAGGCACTCTGAGCTAAGTGCAAAATGTTTTGGCTTTTTTTTTTAAATTTATTTTTAATTGGAAAAGTGCTTTAGGTCTGAACCTACACCCTTACTCGAATGAGTTGTCCCATTGAAGTTATAAGACTACTCAATTTTTACTCATCTGTAGGGTTGGGTTTGTTGTATTTCTTGTGCTCTCTAAAATCAAATTTAGCTGGATAACCTCTTTGTTTCATCTTTGGGCTGATACCAAGCAATGGAAGCTTTCAGCCCCACTCCTTCCTTTCCACACACACACATCCTCCCCACTACCCCTCTTCCCTCCCCAAAAAAGAACAAGTTATGAGTAAGTGGAAAATAACAAGGCATAATGTTGAATTGCGGCCTTAACTAATTTGGCGCTTGCTACTCAAATAGTAAATATTCATTTTGCCTTCTAGTCATCCTGTTATGACTTTTCACTCTAATAGAAAACTATAAAGATTTATTTACTTATTCTCAAAAAGAAAAGGAGTAGTTGTGGCACCTTAGAGACTAACCAATTTATTTGAGCATAAGCTGAAGTGAGCTACACTCACTACAGCTCACTTCAGCTTATGCTCAAATAAATTGGTTAGTCTCTAAGGTGCCACAAGTACTCCTTTTCTTTTTGCGAATACAGACTAACACGGCTGTTACTCTGAAACCTTTACTTATTCTGTAACTTCTGCTAATGGGAAGCTTCACTGTCTTGTATGGTCATTCTTTCAGTTTGCCAATACAGCCAAAAGAATGAGGAATACTCCAAAAGTCAATGAAGTCCTGGATGATGATGCCCTTCTGAAACGATATCGCAAGGAAATAGTGGACTTGAAAAGGCAGCTGGAAGAAGTATGTTGGAACATATTAAGCTAATCATATAGCATTTAATATAGAAAGACCAAAAATGCCAAATAAAAGGCAACTAAACTTGAAGATAAACTGCACTTGCTTTTAAAATACTTTGGACCATATCTCACTTCTCATACAACAAGCTGAATTGTTTGAGGTTAACGTGGTATAACAACACAGCTCATGGTGGTTATGGGTATGTCGTTACTTCCATATATCCATATGTGAAACTTCACAGATTCAGTGCCGTTAACCTAATAAGATCCCATGTGCCCATAGCTGTATGGATAGAGGCATGCAGATCCCACTTCTAGTTCCTGTGTTTTTTCTCATTTAGCTACCACACTTCTAGAGGCAAAGAATTTTCTTCATTTTGCATTTGAAGAATCACTAACCTAGAATTTCATAACCTACTATTATAAAAACTCCTAAGATTACCGTAACTGAGATTGGAAAATTTTCAGACATTCATGCTGCCGCCGCCACCTCCACCCCCTGCCTCTCCTGGTGCACTTAGTTCCATGTCTCCTGACTATACATGACATACACTGAAAACACAGGAAAATTTCTAAACAATAATATCACTTCTCATGCCTAGCAAATCCACTAATGCAACCCCATAATCTCTGGCTGATGGATTTCCTGATACGAGAAAGCAGAATAGACATTCCCTTGACAAATTGAGGCTACAGCAAATTTTCTTCAACTGGCTTTACTCTTACAGTGTTTCTGCTGTACAATCAGTTAATTCCCATTCTGTTTTGTACACCTAATATAAGACATGCGGACTGTAAGGACTTTTATAGGACAACTCAGATATAATTGTCGTACCTGAAACTGTTTATAATGACTGTATTTCAAGTTGATAGTGTCACTCTTAAAGATTCAGATTTTATCAGAAGGCCGTGTTCCAGTCTTCTACCCTGAAAAGCCATGTAGAATGGAAGTTTGCTCTCAAATCCTGAATATGCCTTGAGAGGTTGAGAAAGAGCACAATGTTTAGCTCCACCCTGGTACTTCCTTTTTAAAATAAAGACTCTACTTCTTTGCATAGCTGTCTTAAAGAATCATTAGTTACTTTAAGATCCAAAATGTAAATCAAAGCATTAAAAACTATACATAGAATAATAACAACACGCTATGCCTCAAAGCCTATAAAATCTATGCAGAATTTTTAGGGGAAAACAGAAGCTTGTGGTCATGTGGGAAACTTCCTACCTAAATCTACCTAAGTCCTCTGTTTTAAGAGACCCAAATTTTAAAACCCTACCCACAGACCTGCAGAAGCATACAAGTCTTGCCCACTCTCTGCTGAGATGATCAATTACTTTTTATTCTAAATTTTGAGGAAACAGTCCTATTTTTCTGCATGGCTGTGGTATTTAGAGCAGTCATGGTAGTGCCATGACACTAGTTCTCAGAGAAGAATTCTCCGGAAATGCCACTTAAAACTGTACACGCTTATTCTTATGGAGCTGGAGTGATCTGGAACATCTCTCTGAATATCTGACAGTTTAATCATGGGTATGTCTTTAAGAAATGTCTAGCTTAAACTCTTGTATTCAGTGTCATATATGTCTAGCATTTGGAGGAATTTATGTTTCTTCTTTAAGTGCTGTCCCTGTGGGTGCTCCACTTTAATCACACTGTTTAATAATAGAATACTATTTATTTAAATATTGTTGATGTTTTCTACATTTTCAAATATATTTATTTCAATTAAAACATGGAATATAAAGTGTACAATGCTCATTTTATCTTTATTTTTGATTACAAGTATCTGCATTGTAAAAAAAAAAACCAAGAAAAAGTATTTTTCAATTCACCTAATACAAGTACTGTAGTGCAATCTCTTTATCATGAAAGTTGAACTTAAAAATGTAGAATTATGTACATAAAACTGCACTCAAAAATAAAACAATGTAAAATTTTAGAGCCTGCAAGTCCACTCAGTCCTCCTACTTGTTCAGCCAATTGCTCAAACAAACAAGTTTGTTTACATTTGCAGGAGGTAATGCTGGCCGCTTCTTGTTTACAATGTCACCTGAAAGTGAGAACAGGTGTTCTAATGGCACTGTAGTAGCCGGCATTGCAAGATATTTATGTGCCAGATGTGCTAAAGCATGAAGGGGCATACAAAAATGTTTAGCATATCTGGCACTTAAATACCTTGCAGTGCCAGCTACAAAAGTGCCAGGCAAATGCCTGTTCTCACTTTATGGTGGCATTGTAAATAAGAAGAGGGCAGCATTATCTCCTGTAAATGTAAACAAACTTGTTTGTCTTCGCAATTGGCTGAACAAGAAGTAGGACTGAGTGAAACTTGTTGGCGCTGAAGTTTTACATAGTTTCATTTTTGAGTGTGGTTATGTAACAAAAAAAATCTACATTTGTAAGTTTCACTTTCATGACAGGTTGCACTACAATACTTGTATGAGGAGAACTGAAAAATACTATTTCTTTTGTTTATCATTTTTATAGTGCAAATATTTGTAATAATATACACTGATTTCAATTACAACACAGAATGCAATATATATGAAAATGTAGAAAACCATCCAAAATATTTAACACATTTCAATTAGTATTGTTTAACAGTGTGATTAAAACTGCGATTAATAGTGATTAATTTTTCTGAGTTAATTACATGAGTTAGCTGCGATTAATCGACAGCCCCAGTTTAAATAGCTAGTTATAGTTAGCGTTACTGTTAATTTCATTATTATTATTATTATTTTTAAAATTATTTAGTTACCCTCTCCGCTGGGGACGGTTAATCATTAAGATTCCTGGCTCCCCAAGCTTCAAGTGCTGCGGCTCCTGCCGCGAAGCAATGCCCGTTTTGGACGGGCATTCGTGCGTACAATGTCTTGGTGAGGTGCATATCCCCCCAAAATGCACCCATTGCAGCAATTTGAAAGCTAGAGCCCGACATGACTGGGATCTCAGGCTAAAAATGATTTTTATGGAGAAATCCCTCCAACCTGAATTGGACACGCAGACTGCCTCTCCGGGCACTCCTCCAACAGAAAAAGGAAACTTACCGTGCAAAAGATTAAGGAAGAAGGCTCAGACATCTCTGCAGAAAGCACTGCAAAAACAGCGGTGGTCTCCTGCCAGGTCACTACCCCCATTGTTGACATATGCTCAGGTGAGCACCTATGACGCTCTGGGTACCTCCAGAACCGCTGAGGCCCTAGCAAAGGAGACAGAGTCAAGGCACAGACAAAGACATGCCTCCTCCACAGGACCGAGTTCACCTGTAAGGGACTCTGCACCAAGTGTCTCCTCAGGCACCATGCCTCCTCCCCCAGCACAGGCAGCTCCAGTGGAGAAAACCGTCTGTACCAACCACACCGATCAAACAGATGCAGCATCAGTTGGCTGGCACGGATGAGAGTGGACCCTGCGGCACCGACGGTTCCGACATCAGCACCGACACAGTCTCTGCCACACCAGAGAGACTTGATGATATCGTCGGCACCACACTCCCCAGTGCTTGGTACCGAGGCTCCCCCAGTAGCTCTCATGAAACGGCACTTGTCTAGTGAAGATGATGATGAGGTGCAGGAACAAGGCACTTTCTCAATGCACCATTCCTCAGCGAAAGAATGCCAACCACCTTGGAGCCATATGCGGCTGAGATACTATTACAAACAGATGGCTCAACTATGGTGCACACCTCCGTGGATGTACCTGCCAATGGCCTTCCCCATGGCTCATAGAGGTGAACTACTGTCCAACCCAGCATCTCCTACCCCACAGCAGCTCAGGAACTTGGGGATGACACAGAAACGGGCACAGACCAGGAGACTACATCTCCTGCACAATTCTTCCTCCTCCCCAGGTGAGGCGATTATGCCACCGCTGCCTACTTCAGGAGGCGATTTCAAACAGTTCCAGGAACCGTTTAAATGGGTTGCCCAAAGCCAGGACATCCCTTTTGGAAGAAGTGCAGATGAACCAGCGCAAGCTGGTACAAATATTACAACCATCATCTGCCTCCAAGATTGCTCTCCCCATCAATGATGCCAATTTGGAATCAGCAGAGAGAGTCTGGCAGACACTGGCCTCAATTCCGCCAACATGCAGAAGGTTAGATAAAAAGTATTATGGGAGACTTCCTCTTTGCCCATCTGCCTCCCAATTTGTTGGTAGTCGATGCCACTAACCAATGCGGCAAGCCAACCCAGTTTAGATTGACACCACAGGCTCGACCTGTTTGGGCACAAAGTTTATTCTACAGGCACATTACAATTTAGAGTTGCCAACTATTCCGCCTTGTTGGCAAAATAAGATTATTATAACTATGGGAAATGTAGCTCGTTCACAGCAGAGCTCCCCGAGGAGAAACAGTCACATTTCAGGCCATTGTAAATGAGGGTCAACTAACTCATAGCCAAAACAGCCCTCCAAGTGTCCCTAGACATCGCAGACACGGCAGCCAGAGCCACAGCCTTAGTGATGCGCCGGACATCCTGATTGCAGGCCTCAGGCATCCCTAGAGAACTACAAACAAAAGTAGAAGACCTACCTTTTGAACGAGAAAAGTTGTTCTCGAATAAAACTGTTAAGGTGCTCCACTCAGTGAAGGACTCTCGGGCCACTCCGGGGATTTATACCCTACCTTCAAAGAGAAGAAGGTAGCAACCTTATCAAAGACTCCAACAATCTACAGCAACAACGGCCTGATGATAATCAACAGCAACACTCACAGCGTCAGAGAGCACCTCAATCCCAAGTGCCAACTTCCCAATCGGCTCCTCCAAAACCACAATTTTGAAGATTTGGTTGAGGGTTTGAACAACCTCCCTCACCAAGCAGTGCCCATGCCCGCTCTGTTCCCATGTTTTGGTCATCACCTTTGCCCATTCTGTCAATCTGGGCCTCAGTAACATTGGGCCAATGGGTTTTAGAAATAATCCGTTTGGGGTATAACATCCCGACCACCTACCCTCCCCCCCGTCCCTGTTCAGGGACCCTTCTCATGGCACCTGTTACAACAAGAAGTCGATCATCTTCTACAAAGAGGTGCCCAGGAATGAGTGCCTTCACAATACAAGGGGAAGGGATTTTACTTCCATTATTTCTTGACCCAGAAGAAGAATGTGGGAGGGAGATCTATCTTGGACCTCAGGAAGCTCAACAAGTTCATACGCTCCCAAAAGTTCAAAGTGGTCACACTTGGCACAATACTTCTAGCGCTGCAACAGGGACACTGGTTTTCAGCCCTTGACCTCAACTATTCTTATTTCCATACCACCATTCATCCCGCTCACGGAAAATATCTGTGATTCACAGTAGGAACTGAACACTTCCAGTACAGTACTACCATTTGGCTTATCTACTGCTCCAAGAGTTTTCTCCAAAACCCTACTGGTAGTTGCGGCATATTTACACAAACAGGAAATAGTGATCTTCCCTTACCTGGATGATTGCCTTCTCAAAGGACCGACTCAAAAATAAACAATGGACACAGTCCAAACCACTATCACACTATTCAGGGATCTAGGATTACAGATAAATGAACGAAAATCCATTATAATCCCAGTCCAACAACTGGACTTCATTGGGGCACATCTCAATGCCATAGAAGCCAAGGCATCCCTGCCCCTGACCAGTTTCACAACTGTGACATACATTATCTCAGAGGTATGAGTCAGCCCTCAAATACCTTCTCATACTGTCCTGCAATTGCTGGGACACGTGGCAGCCACAACGTTCATGGAGTGACACGCAAGACTACATATGTGTGCCTACAGGGCTGGTTAAGAACGATATACATACCCAGCAAGCACAGCCTACACAAACAACTTACAGTACCACCCAGTGTCCTTGACTCTTTACACTGGTGGACAAGACCAGAAAATGTTTGTATGGGCATCCTGTTCCAACAGGAGCCTCCATCAATTGTGATCACCGCAAATGCCTCGCTGATAGGATGGGGTACCCATATGCATCAACACACAGTTCAAGGTAAACCGTCTCCTGTGGACAGTCATTTACACATCAGTCTACCAGAGCTATATCCAGTCTGCAATGTCTGCAGGCATATCCTACCTCATATAAAGAACACATTATGACAGACAACGTTTCATGCATGTTTTACATCAACCGCCAAGGAGGTGCTTGTTGATACTCGTTATGCACCAAAGCTAAGGAACTGATGCATACAACACAACATAAACATTTCAGCCTCCTGCATGCCCGGCTGTCAGAATGCAATGGCGGACACACTCAGCATGTACTTCTCCCGAGACAACGAATGGGAGATGAATGGGGGAGTTTTGAGATCCATTTTCTGCTGGTGGGGCACTCCACTCATCAACTTGTTCGCATCACAATGAACCGCAAATGTGGAATGTTCTGCTTGAAAGCAGGACAGGACCCCAATCACTGGGGGACACCTTTCTCATCAAATGGGATGCACAACTAATGTATGCATTCCCACCGATTCCACTGATATCACGTGTGATACACAAGATCCGAACAGACATGGCCATGGTTATCCTCCATAGCTCCGACGTGGCCCAGACAAGCACGGTACCCTTACCTGATGCGCATGGCGATATGTGCCCCTCAGGCTCTCCCTAGTTGTCCGGAACTGCTGTCTCGGCATAACGGTCGCACTCTTCACCCAAATCCAGAGATACTCCACCTGCAAGTGTGGCTTGTATATGGTTCCATCATGATGAACTAGCCTGCTCAGAACAAGTTGGACTCTACTACCGAGCACTCGAAAGGAGACGCAATATCCATTCAGATTGTCTAAATGGATCTCCACATGCCTCCAAATTTCTATCATGTTCGGAACACAGACCCTCTTGTGCACATCAGAGCACATTCTACTATCCATTTCAACCTCGATAGCGTTCCTACATAATGTTCCAATACTAGAGATTTGTAAGTTGCCACTTGGGCTTCCATCCACACATTTACTGAGCACTATGCAATCACTCATGACTCCAGGGCTGATGCCATAGTGGGCCTAACCGTACTCACCTCAATGACTCAAACGAACCCAAAGTCCCTCCTGCCTTCTATGGTGCACTGCTCTACAGTCACCTAAAGTGGAGCACTCACAGGGACATTTGAAGAAGAGGAGAAGGTTACTCACCTTGTGCAGTAACTGAAGTTCTTCAAGATGTGTGTCCCTGTGGGTGCTCCACTACCCGTCGTTCTCCCCTCTACTTTGGAATTCGCAGTTGGGACTCTGTGGTAGAGAAGGAACTGGAGGGCTCGGGTCATGCGCGCACTAGATGCGGCACCAACAGGACCAGAAGATGCCTACTGTGCGGGTCATGCCTGCACAGTAGACACTGCTACCGTAAATCTCTGATTGGCGCTGGGATGCATCAACACCTAAAGTGGAGCACCCACAGGGGCACACATCTCAAAGAACCTCAGTTACTGCACCAGGTGAGTAACCTTCTCTTCTTTGCTAGGAAACACTGGGTTTCCCTGTTCAACTCTCATAAATATTAGATTTTTAAAAGTAAACTATAGGCTAGATTATTCCATCAGGAAAACTGACAAAGTATATGGAAAGCTGCTCCAAGTTAAAGTTTTTTAAAAAGGTGGGGAGGGGCCTTACATGCTAATGTTATGTGTCTATATAAAATAGTTGTTACTTGAAGGAAACAACAAAGCTAGCACTCTTTTTCTTTTTCTTTTCTTTTTTTTTTTTTAATGGTAGGTTTCTTCAAAGACTCATCTCCATGCGATGGAGAAAGACCAACTAGCCCAGCTGTTAGAAGAAAAAAACTCTCTTCAGAAAATACAAGAAAATAGAATACTCAATCTAACTGAAATGCTTGTCACCTCCTCCTCGTTTACATCCCAGAAAGATCTTAAAGTAAGACTGAGTTACTATTCAGGGTCACACAGGATACCTGGACAATCTTGACCTATAACTGGAGAAGGTGTTTTGTGCGTTTTTCCTTAGATCTGTGAAATATAATGAAAAGTGGTCTTTTCTGTAAAGCGTATGAAATGACTAATCTTTAGACTTTTGGTTGACACTTCACTACAGTGTCAGGCTATTTAGCTGGCCTTGCAGTAAACCAGCTATAATAAGATGCAGAAGATGGCCCAGGGAGTAAAGCATAGGACTGGGATTCAGAAGAGTTGAGTTCTAGTCTTGGCTTGGTGGCCTCTGTCATAAGAATTTATTCGAATCTAGGTGAATTACACAATCTCTTCCTAAGTTATCTAGTCTAAAATGAGGATAATTTTTTAAGTAACAGGGTTGTTGTGAGGTTCAGTCCATTGTCTGTAAAGTTCCTTGATATCTGGTGCAAAACTTAAAGCAGAAGAAGTTTTGTGGAAAACTGTTCAGCTGAACCTCAATTTTGGAAAAACTGCAATACAGACAAAACCATCCCCTCTAGTTATCTGCTTATACTGTTATTGGAACAACGAGGTGTAAAATGAAGGAAAGTAACCTTTATTATTAATGCTTCACTTGACTGTTATTGTTCTAACATGACTTCATTTGTGTCCTCTCCCCTTTTTAAGGCCAAAAGAAAAAGAAGAGTTACTTGGGCCCCTGGGAAAATAAATCAAGGGGACATCAGCTATTTTGCAAATTTTGAAAAGCTAAAGCCAACTGATGCCAAAAAAATGAAAACGTTGGCAGAGAAGCTTCCAGAGATGGAGGATTGTGAGTACATGTTTGGGGGAGAAGATACTAACAAGGAAACTTGATTTAGAAGGTGCCCACTGTTTATCCAAATGAAGACCTTGAGATGGGGAGAGATCTCTCCAATATAAATGGAACATGGAGTAAAAGAATTTACTCTTAGCATAGCCGCTGTACTGGATGATACAATGCGAATGAGTTAAAATAGAGATACTGCACGTGAATAATAGCGAACTAGAAGACTTGCTTCTAGGTTTCCTGACAAAGGGGTAAAAACAGCACTCCAGTGGGGCAAATAAAAGGTAAAAGTATCCAGTGATGTTCACATACTTGGCTCAAGGAAATTCCTTAGCCCTGTCTCAGATTTTCAGTTGCTATCTATTTCAGAAAAAGGGTAAAAACCTAGACCCATGGTGTCTCCCCAAGAAAAGTCACCCCAAAATGGTCCATTTGAAGATTAGCTATATATTTCACGTACTGACAAATCATTCTTTACAACAAAGGGTCCCTATCAAAATTGCTGAGTTCTTTTTTTAAAAAAATCTAAACCTGTCAGCGAGAATGGGTGAAGCCATTGTCAAAATCAACAGAACCACAGTGGTCAAAACCCCACAAGCCTCATTAGAAGGGCAGAGGTTCACCGCTTTCTTCCAGAAGGCCTGAGCTGGGGATAAGAATACTTGGACAGAGTTGTTGTTCAATAGAACTTGTTCCCTCCTGCTTCTCCACTCCCCCCAAAATCCCTTTCTAGGATGAGCACACCATTTTAAAATTACATAATTCTTTTCCCCCTTGGGTTTCCTCTAAAGGCAATATTGTTCCTTACCTGTAATTCTTGTCACTTCATAACAGGAAAATCCAATGAATTCTCTCTCCTTATGTTAATATTTGTTAGCTTACAGGATGTTGGGTATTGAAGACTGAACTGTGTGGCATAGTTCCAGGCCATTTATAGAAGGATCACATAGGAGCGAAAATTTCTGTCCAGTTAGCAGTATTTGCAGATATGGCTACCCAGTAGTTCGTTATGGACTGATGGAATCCTTTTTGTTAGAAAACAAATTTTACCATCATGGACGAGTTGCTGTGTTTTGTTTTGTTTTTAAATGCACCTATCTTTTTTCTTGTTTTTTTTTTTTCCCCAAGCTATGTTTTCAGAGTATTCTGAATATGATTATCTGCCTACCCCTGATGCAGTCTCAGAAAGCGAATGGAATTCTGGAGCGAATATGAACTGGGTAACTTTCAAGATTGATAATTTAATACAAGATCATACACAACTGAGGGAATTTTGTTTTTTATAATTTTTTCATTCTGCAGTCTGCTCTGACCAGGCTAACCTCTTGTGTGAGATCAATTATGCTTCCTATATCTCTAAACATTATACTAACCAATGTTGTTCTCCTCATCTTAGCAGCCTTCAGAGTGTGGTTGTTAAAAATAAATACATCTTAATTTGAGGGTTTATTTTATTTATTTCAACTCTGGCTACCCATACAGTACTAATTTTTTTAAACGAAGCCACTCGATCTTGTAAAATGGCTAACAGAAAGCATTTCTTTTTCTAGAGTCAAAAAGACTTTGCAGATTCTGTCCAACTCTGTGAAACACTAGCACTAGAAAAGGTAGGTCAGCTCAGTGTCCTAATAGAAATTAGCTTAAAATGCAAGTAAGCCCTGTTATAACACATCATTCCTCCTTTTTAAGGATATTGCTAGAAATGAGGTGGATGTCCTGCAAGCTAACTTTGACAACCTAGTATTAGAAAACGAACAGCTGAAATTGGAGATAAGTGAATTGAAGGAGAAACTGAAGGAAAAGATAGAAACAGATGAATTTGAGGAACTGGAAAAACAAACCCAAAAAGACTATGAGGTAAGATGTTAACATCAAAGTTATAGCCTGATAAGACTTCGGAAAACAGACTTCACCTCATTTTTCAGAGAAGTGTGTAATATAAGACCTTATTCCAGATGACAGGCATGTTTTTAGAAAGTCATATTGACTACTAAGGATCTTACAAAGTATGTCCAGACTAGTTTAGGGATTGTGGAATTTGGATGCTAGGTCATGGAGGAAAAATTTGCTTCAGTTTTCTGACCTCAATATGCAGGCAAGTTCAGGGTTGCACTCCTTAACTGAATTTCAACTAAATACGTAACTTGGATAATGTCCACAGTAAAAATTGAATTTACTAATCTGCACTTCACATTATTTTGGATTTTGTCAAGAGTGCTGTTGTCATTAAAGTTAGTAAACTGCTTTCTAAACGTTGATGATTTAATAAAGTTAAATATTTAACTCAAACATCTTGAACAGAAGATCTTGCTTTAGTGCATTTCTAAATGCACTACTTTTTTAGGTCTGACTTATAACTATTCAAGTCTTGTTTTATGAATTAAATGTCACTGTGAGACTCAGCAGGAATATCTGTGGGAAATTGAAATGCTTGCTTTTGCTGCATGATACTATGTCAGCAAAGAAACCTAAGAAAAATACTTCAATGTACTGGGAAATTATATAGTATAGAAGGAGCTGGCTTCCAATTCACGGAAATATATATAATATAAATCACTTATGAAAATATAAAATCACTTATGCTAAAGGTCAAAAATAAATCTTGCTTGATTCTTGCCAGCTGACTGCTAATAAAAGCATCTTTTGACAGTTGTAAAACATGCTCTGAGGATTTTATTTCTTGATTTATTGAGGTGAACAATTTGTGGTTGGGAGGAGGGAGTGAAGAATGAGCTGCTCATTGACAATAAACTGGTTGCTATAAAAACTGCATTTTCTCTAAAAGTTGCTGAATTAGCTTTTACTAAAAGTGTGAACCAATGCTGTAATGATAAGTTTTTTGAGGAGACGGTCTCATATCTAAAACTTTCCCTGCAGTCTTGGGAACCCAAACTCAATAGCAACTGATCTTATAAAAAAAAAAAAAATTACTTAATCTTAAGGATTGAATTTCACTTTTTAAGTTTTTCCTGCATGAATCGCTTATTTTGCATCACATTGCATCCTGTGTTTGAGCTATGGCAGGTTGAGGTATGCTGAAATCCTTGTTAAACTATTGGGAAGCTAAAGTAAAGGGCTGTGACTTTATGCAACTTTTCTTCCTGCCTTAAAGCGGATGTAATAACTTGTTTCTTAACTATAGTAAACAACAACATATTGTCTTGCCAAACCCTGGGGAAATTTAAGGTAGATCTTGCTTATTTTCATGGTGATGGCAACTAAAATTAATGGATGGGTGCTTTCTAATATGCTCTGCAATTTTGCTTCAATTGCTCCACAGATACAACTAATACATGAAATTACCAACTTACAGAATATAGTTAAAAATGCTGAAGTATACAATGAAGATCTGGAGGTGAGCTTGGCTGATGGTCTTCTGTGTAACAAAACTGGATGACTGTATAGAATGAAATACATAATTTTGTATATATCAGATCTTAACTTTCTAACTTTTTTAATAGATAAAATAATTGGGCTCAGGTCAGTTTTACTTATGTGTAAGTGTTTATAATTGTTTTTTGTTAGTGAAGTTACCTGTAAAACCAAATTGTATACTTAAATTGTTCACCTGCTTATGCTGCTTTTCTCTAATTCTTTTTTTCAGACTGAACTAAAATCAAAATTGGAACAGCTTAAAGAAAAAGAAAATCAAGTAAAGGATTTGCAGAAATATGTGGAAGAACTACAGAAGGCAGGCACGGGGAAGAAAGATGTGTCTTTTTCAATGGTAAACTTGAGTTCTCCTCTGATTTTTAGAGCTAATTTGGTTATAATAGGAGAGCCTGAACTCCTTCCAGAGGGAAGAAAAGACAAAAGCTTAGAAAAACTACTATATAAGAGCTGATTATTATGCTGACTACTTATTACTAGTCAACACATCTGAATTTTTGCTGGGCAAATACAGTTCATACCGCATATATCAGTAAATGTATTTAAGGACGATTACTAGATAAACTGCTATGTGTTCTATTTTTTTGCAGGAAAAATTTCCCGCTACTGTGGCACTTAAACACAACAAGCTCTCCAGGACTGTTAAAACCAGTATGATAGTTATTTGGCTACGTGGGAATCCTAACAAGATCATAGTTGCTTTAGCATAATTTCTGATTATTTGTGTTTAATATCTGTCTCATTCTTACAGGGAGATTCTGATAAACTACTTGATGAAATTCAACAAATGAGCAAGTCTCTTGTTGATACTGAAACTGTAGCCCTGGATGCTAAGAAAGAATCTGCATTTCTCAGGAGTGAAAATCTAGAGCTAAAAGAGAAAATGGCAAGTAACTTATTATTTCAGCATAAGTGATATGCTTCTGGCGTATAAGAAACTGTTATAGAGGCTCTCCTTGTTCCAGAGAGACTAGTCAAGGAACAAATCTGGAAAGACAAGACTCAGGGGAAGTTACTACTTAATCTCCCTTGTACTTGTTTTTTATAATCATGGGGCTCCTGGATAGTAAGATTTCAGGAAGGATTTGACTATGGAGGGTAGAGGCCTGGCACACTGCGGCTGGATGGGTGCTCCATGCTTGGGAGAGGATGAAAGAAAGCAAAAGAACAGAATGGGAGATGTAGGCTGGTGTTGGTGGTGGAGCAAAGGGGAGGAATATAAGAAGGTGAAGTCAAAGGTGTGAGATTTGAAAGTGAGGATAAGGACAAGATACTGTAAGGGGCAGGATAAACAAATGGAGTGACTTTAAAGGGGATTGAGGTGGTCTGGGCCTGAAAGATCAGTTTGCTCAGAATGCTTCAGACAAAGTTGAGGGGACTGATACAGGTATCAAGCTGGAGAAGAGGCTACGGTAATCCAGATGGAAGGCAAGCATTAGTAGCTAGTACATAAAGAAAGACCTGATATTTGTTAAGAGTTGATGAAGAAGCAACAAGACTTTAATGACCAGCTAGATATGTGGGGAGGATAATACTGGGACAATTCTGAGAGATTGCAATGGCGAAAGGAGCTTTGCTTACTACTAAATTCTTAGTTTAATTTGTCACAGTACTTCTGTGACTAGAATAATCTTACTCTTTTTTCATACAGAATGAGCTCTTAAATGGTTACAAGCAAATGGAAAAGGATGTTCAATTGTATCAAAGGCAATTAGAAGCAGGAAAAGTGAGCTACAAAAAAATGCAAGTTGACTTACAGAAAGAGCTACAATCTGCTTTTCAAGAAAACACAAAGCTAACCTTGCTCTTGGAGGGTAAAGTTCCAAAAGGTACCGTTACAAAAAAAGATGTTCTGAATGACTTTGTAGATCTCCCCATTTCACAGTGTTTTGACATAGTAACCTATAAAAGTGTACGTTAATAGTTTGGGGGGTTTTGAGAGGGGAGGGGAAGGTATAGAGCAAGAGCTATTGAGCTTTTTACTTCATTCAAGCATTTAGAAGTTTCATTGTTCACCAGCTTGGGACCACTGTTTTTTCTGATACACATCAACTGCTTAAAACATTCTTATGTTCAGCTTTTCCCACTCACTTCATGTGACAGGGGATTTTTGTGTTACATACTGCAATAAACAGTGAAGTTAACTTTTTTTTATATTTGGGAGAAGCTGTTTTACAATAATCTGGGATTGATCCAAACAGGTAGTGATAAAATAACTAATTGGCGGCTTGACCTCCTCCTTCATTGTCAACAGGTCTCATTTTAATCGGTCCAAAACGTAAATCTGTTTAAAGCCTGGTAATGTTCTCTCAACCAATGTGTGCATCTTCTGCCTATTAAACAATCAAAGTGGATCTTTGGAGCTTTTTATTAATGTAAATCTTTCAAACTCTAGATTTGTTGTCTCTTGTGGAATTGGAAAGAAAGATAGCTGATTTAAAAAATGAATTGGATAAAGTGTTAGAAGAGAACACAGTTTTACGAAAGGAAGTAGATACATCATCAGAATTCAGATCTCTACCTGATAAAGTTGAGATGCTACAGAAACAGGTAAAAATTCAAAACCTCTTGCTCTAATAATATGCTGAGATTATGAAGGCCGTACACTACATACAGACAGATACTGTCGAATTAATCTCCCAGACAGAAAAAAGGGGTGGGGGAATGGGTGCATGCATATAGTCCATGACATGAAGGGAGAATGGGGGACAACTGGGGCATACAGATCCCCCTGCAGGAGGGGAGCTTTGGGGAAGGAGGGGACATATAGAGCCCATTGTGAGGAGTGGGGGGATGGGGAGAAGTGGAAATAAGTGTGCACAGACCTGCTGGCATTGGGGGGACACTGGGTACGGGAAGAACGGAGAATAGGGGGGAAACAGAACCCCTGGAAGGAAGAGATGTGGGGGAGTTACAAGATGTTCCTGAAATGGAGGGGGATAGAAAGCAGCACACAGGCTTGTGGGGTGCAACTGAGGGATGCAAGGAGGCTCTGTGGTGTGCAACGATCTCCTCCTATGGAAGCTATGAAGTGTGTGACACTCTATACCCACACACTCACCCCTTCCCATGTATATTTCTCTTAAGATCTTAAAAAAGTAACAAGTCATCTGTGCATGCATGCTGCTGCTTAAATGATCTGCATATATTTTAAAAATATTAAGGATGTGCTGACTGCCTTAATATATACATTGGTGACAAGTATTTGAAACTTTCTAGGGAGGCTCTTGAGCTTAAGACAAGCCTTACTTTTTTCAGATGTTCTCTTACTATTTTATACTGAATTTTAGAGGCTTGGTACATTGGTGGAAGGTTACTGGATATCCAGTCATACTGTCAAAAATTGCCCAAACCTTGATTAGAACAAAGGTAAATCAACCAAATAGATAACGTTTGGTTGTTTTTATAAAAAAATATTTAATATTTATATTTCAAAACTTAAATGTGAAGTCATCCAGTTTTTTCCAAGTTCTAAAACACATTTTAGTGACTTGTAAGTAATCCATAAAACCATTGGACTGCCCAATCCGACTTAGAGGTGACCACTCCAGGTCAGGGTTGAGGTGGGATTTGGAGCTTTGGCTTAGTACCCTAAACTTAGACATGCCATTCATGGCCCTGAACAGGATTCCACTGTCTTAGATAGGAATGAAATATTTAATTTTTGAAGTTAAAGCAAAGTCTCGGGGCAGGTTTCAATTGCTTAACCTTCCCTTAAATATAGCTCAGGGAATTTATTTTTACATGGCTTTTCTAAGGACTTCTTTATCTTCAAACACTTACTAAAATTACATGCCAAAATATGGACTTAAAAATATCCAAGGCACATTTCCTCCGTAGAATCCTGATCACAAACACCCACCCCAAAAAGTCTTCAAACTTTAATAGCACAGTGATTACCAAAAAGTCCTCCAAATTAGAGAATAACAATAGGCTTTTGTACCTATAAAATCTGTCGTATGCATATCTCTTTAACAGAATATTTATAGAGGAGACTTTAATTAAGAATATCAGCCTAAATTTCTGAGGCCTGGTCTACACTGGGGGGAGGGGGGGATCGATCTAAGTTCCGCAACTTCAGCTATGTGAATAACGTAGCTGAAGTCAACGTACTTAGACCTACTCACTGCGGTGAGTCGACTGTGGCCGCTCCCCCATCGACTCTGCCTGCATCTCTCGTGGCGCTGGAGTACAGGAGTTGACGGGAGAGCGCTCAGGGGTCGATTTATCGGGTCTAGAATACATGTGATAAATCAACCCCCCGCTGGATCGATCGCTGCCCGCCGATCTGGTGGGTAGTATAGACATACCCTAAGAGAGACATGTTTTAAAGATATTTAAAATATATATCTGGGGGCAGCCCAAGGAATTTATAGGGGGTTAGAGAAGTGAGTTGAAAGCAGCAGATTTTAGACCCCATTCTTGTATTTGTTCTCGCTCAGTTTTTTTTTTTTTTTTTTTTTTTTTTAGTTTTGGCTGTTGCCTGGGTACAGCGTAGTCTCCTAACCACTTACGGATCTGATCCAGCTTTCATCAGCCTATTTTCATGTCTTGCCTTTGCATATGGGGATGTAGCTACTGTAGCACATGCACTAATATTCCGGTTCCCTTGGCAGATATTTGAGAAATCAGAGGAGTTGTGTTTATTAACATCAGAAAGAGAGAAGCTGCTCTCTGAAGTGGCTGATAAGGAGGCTAGACTTCAAGGCATGACTGAAGAAATCAGAATATCAAAAGAAGACCTAGCCAGTACCCAACTGAAGTATGTAAAGGCTGATCAGGAGTACCTAGAGCTCAAAGGCCACCATGAAGAACTTGAGCAAAAATTGTTGGCTGCATCTGAAGAAAGTGAGCAAATGAAACACCAAGTAGAACATCTTTCTGACGAAGCCCAAAAGCTTAAAACTATTGTGGACAATGTGAGACTAGAGGTTAGTGCCTTCCACCTTTTCTATGGAATAGTCACTGAACAACTCACTCATAGTAAAGTCCTCCTTGAGAAACTCTTAAACTGAAGTTGCACAAATATATCTGTAATAGCTTCCACAATCTGTGACAGAAGATTCTATAATAATTGGGTATTTCACAAAGGCCTTTACTGCACCTGACCTGCTGGTACTGTGGCTATTTTTGAACGCTAAAATTGGATAAAACAGATGTAATAATCTGGAAAGTATTTTCTTACTAGCTGAAGGCCTACCATAGAGTATATTGTGATCAATAGACAAGGTGTTTTGGTTTGAAATATGGAGTTTTTTGTTTTGTTTACCTAACAACAACTTAGATTTGTCTCCTAAACACTCTATACAGTTGTTTGGGGTTTTTTTTGTTTTGTAAATGAATCACTAGGCTTGTATACCTTTTTCTTCCTTCCCCAAACAAGTTCTGCAGATATCTGGGGAATAGGGTAAAACTTTTTGCCTTTCTTCTCCCTCACATTTGGATTTGTGCACAGCATAAGAGGCAGAAAATGAACTTAGTAAAGCTTTACTGCTACAGCCTATTACTTTATTAAACTCCTCACCTCTTAATACAAACAATTTTGCAAGGGTTTGATCCAAGCAGGCTTAGCCACTGGAGCCACCTGACTGATAAACCAGACCATCTAAATAAGGTTGTCAAGGTTCCTCCCCCACTCTGAACGCTAGGGTACAGATGTGGGGACCTGCATGAAAACCTCCTGAGCTTATCTTTACCAGCTTAGGTCAAAACTTCCACAAGGTACAAAATTTTCCACCCTTTGTCCTTGGATTGGCCGCTACCACCACCAAACAAATACTGGTTACTGGGGAAGAGCTGTTTGGAAACGTCTTTCCCCCCAAATACTTCCCAAAACCTTGCACCCCACTTCCTGGGGAAGGTTTGGTAAAAAGCCTCACCAATTTGCATAGGTGACCACAGACCCAAACCCTTGGATCTGAGAACAATGAAAAAGCATTCAGTTTTCTTACAAGAAGACTTTTAATAGAAATAGGAGTAAATAGAAGTAAAGAAATCCCCTCTGTAAAATCAGGATGGTAGATACCTTACAGGGTAATTAGATTCAAAACATAGAGAATCCCTCTAGGCAAAACCTTAAGTTACAAAAAAGATACACAGACAGAAATATTTATTCTATTCAGCACAATTCTTTTCTCAGCCATTTAAAGAAATCATAATCTAACACATACCTAGCTAGATTACTTACTAAAAGTTCTAAGACTCCATTCCTGGTCTATCCCCGACAAAAGCAGCGTATAGACAGACAGAGACCCTTTGTTTCTCTCCCTCCTCCCAGCTTTTGAAAGTATCTTGTCTCCTCATTGGTCATTTTGGTGAGGTGCCAGCGAGGTTACCTTTAGCTTCTTAACCCTTTACAGGTGAGAGGAGTTTTCCTCTGGCCAGGAGGGATTTTAAAGGGGTTTACCCTTCCCTTTATATTTATGACAAAGGTCATGAAAAGGTAAGTGTGCAATAGTGCAGCTTACCAATGCCAGTGGATGGGTGCTTACATGGATGTGTAGTAGCACCATGATTTTAGCACTGTGGCTGTATTTCATGGTGAATGGATTTTTTTTTTTTTACTACATATTAAACACTCTGTAAGCCCTCACTACAAAGCAGTCTGTTAGTCAATATCCCGTTGAAGTTTATGGGAAAGACTGTGCAGTAGGACTATGATGTCACACAGATTGAGTGGCAGAGATGAAACATCTGCTTCCTCTTTCATATACCATACTCTTCTTCCCATCCCTTCCCACAGTCTTTCCTTTAAAATATTTTCATCTTTAACGTGATTGTGTGGACAGGCCATCTTGCAATATGCTAAGCAGTTGTCTCCCGTCCTCCCTGCCTCCACCCTGACTCCCACTAAAGTTGAAAAGAGTGGAGCCATCTTAGCTCCTCACAGAATTGGGCCTCTACCTGCTACACAATTGGTTTTTGTTTAGTTAAAAAAAAAAATAGAAACTAAGGTCTCAAACTTGAGAATGAGTGCATACTTTAGTGCCCTACATGGCTAAAATCCATAATCCTATTATACTGCTAAAAGTATGCTATCGTAGAAAGAGGGGGAATTTTGCCAAAAGAATGGTCAGTGGCATAAAGATATGTATAGATGTAATTTCTATATAGCCAAAAAAAGCTCAGCAGACTAATGTGTCCAGACACCATGCCCTAAATCGTGGACTTCTGGCACTGAAACTGATGCATTATGTCATGTACAGGAATGCACTTTTTTTAAATTTAGATTGGGCAAGAATGTAATCCAGGAACTAGGATGGACAGGACTCAATTGTCAGTTAATGAAAGCTATGCTTTCTATTAAAAGGCAAATACATACAGGGTTGGGGAAGAATGTTTGAACACAGTATTTGACTCTCCATTATAACCTTTAATATGCTTGGACTTCCTTACATTAAAGCTCTCCAGCAAGATCCAAGAATTGCAAGAAAAGACTGCTGAGCAGGAACAACTTCTTGGTGTCAAAGAAGAGCTCAGTCAAACTCAGCAGAGGTTGAGTGAAATGGAGCAACTGAAAGAGATATCAAAAACTAATGAATCTAGAATGGAGGCCGAGAGGATAGAGAAACTGGCAATTGCTCAGAAACTCCATGAAAGTCAAGAAGAGGTCAAAATTCTAATCCAGGAAAGAGATGACCTGAAGCAAAAACAAGAAACCCTTCAAAGTGAGACAGACCAACTCAAGGAGGATATACAGGAGACAATTGCAATGGTAAGAAACTGATGTTAATCAAAATGAATAATTGTGCAGCAGTGCGGAACGCTACAGAAATGCCTAGAAATAGTATTGAAAGATAGGGAATGGTGGGGGAAAAGATGGAAAAGGAACCTGTAATAAAACCTCTTCCAACAGAATAGTTACTGATATGTCATGAGTTCATTTTGACATGTATAATTCTCCTTCTGTGCAAAAGAACATCCTGGCACAGGAAGAACTGAGAAATGCGCAAAGCTCTCTCAAGCAGTACCAGAAGACTATTGAGGAGTTGGAGAAAGATATTTCAGAGAAAAGATCTGAGATTCTAAATGCTGAAGATTCTCTAGGAGAAACTGTTGGTGAGCTAGAGCTCAAGGTAAGATGTCAAATCAAATTTGAAAATAACACTGTCAATTCACAACTTGGTTTAAAATTTTAGATATGTGAAAATAGGCCGCCAATGCCTATCTTGCACAATCTCCTCATCTTAACCATTGTTCTTGAAACCTTCTAGTCAGTAACTGGGATCAAGAAGGGAGCTCCCTCTAGGAGCTGAACCTCTACTATTTGCTCCTCTGGCTCTTCCCATATTCTTCAAATCATGAGGTCTTCAAACGAGATGTAGTAGTAGTAGTAGGACATCTGTTAGCTAAACTGTGAGGTAAGGCTGTGGAAGGTGATTGAGCAACTGAGGTGTAAAAGAAAGGTGGTCCAGGTCTTTTTATCATTCGTTGGGGTCAAATTCCTGCCTTGGTATTAAATAGCAGAGTGAATAAATGTCGTTCATGTTTAATTTTTTCTCTAAGTCTTTGAGTGAATGGTATTCTTTTGGATACCCTGTCTTTTTAGATTTTGCAGCTGACTGAAGAGCTAAAACAAGTCACTTTACAGAGAGACCAACTCCTTGAAGAAAAAGGTTATATTAAACACCAGGAAGAAAGTGATCAACTTCCTTTGCTACAAGAACAAATCCTGTCTCTTACCCAAGAAAAGACCGTATTGCAGCAAAAGTTGGAGAGTCTACAAATGGAAAAGAAACAGTGTGAGGAATGCACTTCACCGGTAACTATTGAGAAGTCTGATTTCCTAATAACTATTTTCCAAATTTAGCTAACGTTTGATATTATTTAATCTCTTATTTGAAGAGTAATAACAGCATTCAAAACACAAGACCTTTTTCTCCTTCTAAAGGAGTTAACTGTTCTCCAAGTAATTGTGCACATATACATTCCAGTGTAAGTGTACATGTGCCCAATTCCATCAAGTCAGAGTTTTGCCAGCAGTTCCACTAGGTAATGGAGGTGCCTCTGCTCTGCTCTGCTCTGCTCATGTGCTGAGCCAAGGGCATAAAAGGGACATGTCTGCCACCTCCCTCTGTTTTTTCTCACTGCTCATAGGGAAAGTTGGTCCTCCCAGTAACTATTGGCTTTGGTTCACCAGCTTTCAATTAATCTTGTTTTTTTGTGGATAGTTAGTTCAGTGGTATAAGTTAGCAAAGTTAGTTTAGGTAGTCTGCTGGGTTTGGTGTGGAAAAAATCCCAAGTCTTTAAGCAGCATGCCTATGTGTGTGGCCTTCTGTCACAGATAAGCACAGAAGCTGCTTAATTTGTCAAGGTGAGGGGCATGTGAGGGAGATGGGCCTTATTTGTACCTCCTTCCCTACCAGAACTTAAAAACAGAGGGATTTCTACCTCAAAGTTCCTCTTATGAAGTGGGCAACTCATCCCTCTTCAGAACTGGACCCTGATCATGAGAAGACTAACTCAACAGTGCCCCTGCAGCTGCTCCGGATTCAAAGTACAAATCTGGAGACAAGTGCTGCTTTTTGTCCTCTTCAGTGACCGCCTCAAAGTGTTCCAAGCATCCTTCCAACTCTGACAGGCAATTGAATCCCAGCCTTCACTTCATAAGAAGGCTTCCAGCAAGTCCTTTGGTGCAGTATCAACGCCTTCTCATAGGCGTAGTCACTCACCAATTCCACCTGGGGCAATACCATACACTTTGCCTCCTTCAGGGGGCTGTTTTAAGACTGGTGTCTTCACCTTTTATGAGGTCCCTCTTCAGCACCCCCGATGGAGACGCTGTCAGCACAGCTAGCAATGTCATCTGAACACCTTCTTATCTTAGTGCCTCTGACTCCATAGGCCTTACTGAATGCCGCGAATCTTCTGTGCCTTACCTTACTGGACTCTCCATGTTGCACCCGCAATGGCAGCTGCAATGTGTTTGGCACTGGCAGCACCGTCAGTGCCCTCAACATTTGTAGGAACAGTTAAGTTCTTTGCTAGCACTGCCAGCTCCGATCACCTCTCTGACATTCCAGCCACCTTGTTCATTGGTTTTGTTGGATGCTTCTGAAGTACACCCACCTTCGTAAGCTTCAATGCTCGAGCTACAATTTCAAAGCACTTGGCAAAATACAACTGAAGATTTTCCCTTTTGAAGGGTCTCATCTCAGAAAACAGATGACACCATGCCCACCTTAAAAGCTCCCAAGTGACTCTATCCATTGGGGTCTGCACCCCAACAACAAAGAGGAAACTGTTTGGACCTCAACCTTACTTTAGATCTTCCTTTCAGCAGAGGTCACAGGATGCTGCCAAGAGATGGTCTAGGCCTCCTTGATGTCACAAGTCAGCATCATCTTCAGGAGGCAATTCTCACCAGACATTTTTTGACTATGAAGCAATAATTTTGACTGCTCAGTTGAGGACAGTACCCCAACCACATCTCTTTTCTCCCTTTGGGAAGCCCCTATCCCTCTTTGAAAGTTTGGAAAGATTGTCAGACAAGTGGATGCTCAGCACAGTAATGGAGGGTATGTTATCCAATTCACCTCCCTCCACTTTCCCAACCCACCTCCTCTATCCCTTTTGTGACCCAACTCATAAGAACATATTGCTTCACAAAGTTTGGTCTCTGAAACTGAGAGCAACAGAGGAGGTCCCCAGCCAGCTCACGGGGAAAAGATTGTATTCTGGGTACTTCTTGGATCCCAAAAGACTAGTGGGTTTTTTTTCCCTGTTCTAGACCTTAAAAAACTAAACTGTTTCATCAATAAATCCATTCTTATCACTCATCTTCTCTACAGTAAAGTATAAGTGGATGTGAATGAGATGCCATCTATATCATATCCATCTCTGGGGGATGTAAATGTGTATACAGTATTGCCAGAAATACACGACCAGCCAACCTGTTTTTAAAAATTGTAATTTTAGATTCTTCCTTTCTGAAACAGTTGTCATAGAAAAACTTACCTGGTTTATGAATAAATGTCTTGACTCCATTAAGAAAAATACGTGGCAATAAAGATTTAATATCTTTAAGAGATTCAAAATGTTGATTGTCACATTCAGTGCCATAAATGAAAGTTAAATAGTCCATCCAATCAATATACAAATATTATAATCTTTGACCTCTCCAAATGAGTTGTTAAAGAATTGCTTTGACTTTTTTCTTTTTGAATAAAACAAAAAAATCAAACAAACCCAACAGCTGCAACAAAAGTCTTCTTAGCAGGGACAAATACTTGGCTTGAAAGAAGAGTAGAGGCACTCAGAAGAGGCTGCATGAAATAGAGGAATTGAAAACCAATAAATCTGGAAAAAAGTTTTCAGAGCGCTCAAACTTCAGGAAACAAAAATTGTCAGGAAACAAAAACTGTAGCACAGGAAAGAGATGATCTGAAAACACGAGAGACTCTCCAAAGTGAGAGGGACCAGTTCAGAGAGGCTATCCAGGAATCAATTACAATAGTAAGAAATGTCCAATTTTAAAACTGTATTAAAAGAATTTAAAGTATCTTTATGAACACTGGGATAGTAAGTTTTTTTTTGAACAGACACTTAATGTTCACTTACAACAAATCTTTTTTTCATGTCCTATGCTTAAAGAATGCAGAGATGCAGGAAGAACTGAGAAATGCTTACAGCTCTCTCAAACAGCATCTGGAAACTATCGAGGAGTTGAAAGGAAATATTTCCGAGAAGGAAACTCAACTCTCCAAAGTTCAAGAGACACTAGGGAAAACAATTAATGATCTGAAGCAGAAGGTAAGATGTAACTTATATTAAAAATTTGTTTAACACTGCCTTCTGTGTTCTCTGCAGACTTGTATATAGCAAATTTATGATCTGTGGAATCCTAATTTCAGTTTGTAACTTCACTAAAATATGTCTTTTCCCAACATGGTACTTTGGGTGCTGTCCAACAAAATAAAATAGTTCTGAAAAATGTAAAGGGCAGTGAAAACCTAATATAACTAACCTCACAGCTACAAATTGAGTAGGAATTGTAGTAAATAAATGTAACTAACAATTTTGGGGTGAAATTGTGGCTCCATGTGAGTCAATGTTAAAACTCCCATGGACTTCACTAAGGGCCTGGATTTCACCCTTAATATGTATGAGAAGGCTTAGATTTTTTTCTTAACTATCTGGAAGAAATTTTTTGATGTAGTTCTAGATCAATTGCCTACATATTAGTAAATATTCTTTAAACTACTTTAAAAAGTCCTTTTTGAGCCTCAAATTCTAAGGTTATCACAGACAATCTCAACTTTCTAGGAGCTTTTTAAATTCTGATGCATATATCTAATGTGGTAAAATGAAATCTGAAATATCTGAATATTCACTAGCATAAAGCCTGACAGTAGTGTGAAAAACTATAAATGGGCTTGGATGGATTAGATATTTATCAGTAAATGTTAGTAAACATCTATTTCACACACAAACCAACAAAAAAAACCTTCAATAATCAAAATTTACAGCTAAGTAAAGTAAGACGAATGTTGCCTGAAAACTTATTACTTTGATTTAAGGTTATTTACTTAGTATATATTGACGTGATGTTGGCAACTTGTTTTTAAGTTTCAAGATTTAGCTTTTGGAATCTCAACGTCTGTCATTAAATAACTGATCCTCCACACTATTGTCTGACACATACCCCACAATTTCCTGAAACTATGAAAATTTAAATCAGTAAAAACTGAAAACATGCTTAAAATAAACTTCTGTCAATATAAAAAATTGAATTCTTCTAAGCCTAACCATAAACCACTTTCATGTGACCATAAAATTGGACTGTTGATTTTTCACCCATAAATTACTCAAATAAATCCTATTGAAAACTTTTATTGGGCTGTGATGAAGTCTGTCAAATGTTGCTTTATTTTACTATCAAAGTTTAATAATAAAGGAAATGTCTCATTTAATAGGGTATAAAAAACACTATTGGTAACAAGCCAGTGAACTTACCGGTAGATCATTCCTATGAAGTGTGCACCAAACATGGATTTTTCGTAACAGAATCGGTATATTAGGTCGAAAAAAAGCTTTTCTCACTTAAAGTAATCACAGAATTTAATGAAGCTTTTTTTGTGTGCTATACCCTTGATGATCATTCCAATTCTTGTTTTCCTTTTAGGTCATTCAGCTATCTGAAAACCTGACTCTTGTCTCTTGTGAACATGACAAACTACTAGCGGAAAAAGAACGTATAGAACAAACAATGAATGAACGTATATGTCCGCAGCTGCAGGAGGCCTCTTCAGTTACTCAAGAGAGAGATGAGTTTCAGCAAATTCTAGCATGTGTTAGAGCAGAAAGAGACCAGTTAAAGGCGGACATAGAGGAAAACAAAGAGAGGGTATGTATCAAACCTCTCTTTGGGGCTTAAATTTACTTGCAAATGTTCAGAGTGGTTTAAACTGTTTTGCAGTTGAATTCCTGAAACTGACTCTTGGCCAGGTTCGCTCCCACAATTACCACAGGTTGTGTTTTGCGGTCACCAGAGGGCAATGAAGATTTGACTCTGGCAGCAGTGTTTAGGCATGTTCTTCTACCTGTTAAACAAATGTTCCTAAAACTTTAGAAGTACACACTTAGTTTCTATAACAGCATATAGCAACAGTGATTCTGCATTTAACTTTGAATACAACTATGTAGAACAATCCATGTTTAATGGTAACAGGAGATTTGAGCTCCTGGATAATTCAGTCCAGGTTGAGTTGGATTAGGGGAGGTTAGTCCAAGGAAGGAAACCAATTGGCAACACATTTTCCCCCCTCTATATTAGAAGTAAAACAATGCCATGGTCTCTCAAAGCACAGCATATGTATGCAGCAGGTGCCGAAGCTGATGCTCTATTTCATCTGTGATTGTGTTGTACCTGGCTTCATCAATCCTACCTTGTCTGGAAGCAGGTATTCGTGAAAGGCTTGTTGTTTTGCTTCCATTAACTTCAGAATCTGATTTTCATCATTTACAAGGTGAAGCTATTTTCTATAAGTTCAGTAAACTCTGGTCAGGAATGTAGGTTTTAAGTAAACTTACCAAAGACTGAACTGGAATCACTGATTATAACAGGAATGCTAGTATCCTGACTACTTGGGGAATTGGAGTATCCCAAGTATTTCAGTAGGGTAGCAGACTAGAACTCCTGATGGATCTTAATGGCTTCAAGCTTTAAAGCGCTGAAATACTTTTGTACACACTGCAGGTGCAAGTACATAGACCCAAGTAATCAAATTATTCTTCCATTCAGATATTGATCTTAATAGAACAGCAGTTGTAAGTACATACATACCTGTTCCATGAAGTGTACCCTGTGGGATTCTTTGCTACTTACCCAGCTTTAGAACATTGAGCTTGAGAAAATTCTTGCTGTGGTCACTAAGCATGGACTCAGCGATCTCTTCTATTATATTCAGAAAACCATCTGAAGGGCAACCTCCTCATACCCAAATTTACTAGTCTGTCTTAATTGCACATCTATGTTCTTATTTGCCTTTTGAAGTTGGCAAGGATTACATTTCCAGAAAGAGAGCCACCCGTGTCCTTTTGGAATCCTTAGAGGTGGGAGGTATCGATAGAGGCTAAACTGAATGTTCAAATAACAGACTTAATAGGTATGTTCTCTTTTAGAACCCTTGAACAGTTGTGCTTACACCTTTTTTATAGTTCCAATTTGATAGAATACAGCGAAGTCACTTTATAAGTATCATGTAATGTCTTGTGTTTCAGTCTGTGAAAATTCAGGCAGAAATGGAAAATCTACAGGAGGAGCTGAAATGTCAGAAACAGCAGGTTGATGCCCAGAAGAATTTGATAGTAGAGAGAGAAAAGGAGTTGTTGAAGACAGAAGAAAAACTAACAGAAGAAACAACACAACTTAAAGAGAAGGCAAGTACTGTAGCAAGACAGCAAGGACTACTTTCCAGGATAAAGAACACTTACCCAACATACTGGACAAGTAGCTTTTTGGTTATCTTTGCTAGTACTAAGAACTTCTTATGGGCAAGGTTCAAAAGTCCTTGGCATGTTTTCAGGACAATGGGAGCTGGCTGGATGCTGGGCAGTCCTGAATATCTGCCTCACAACTGTCTTCATCCTGATACCTTGGCAACTCTTCCTGCTTACTCATATAGGAAGATCCAAATCCTGAGTTTGCTGTCAGTGTGTCATGAAAATGATTGAGGTGTCACCCACAGATGACATGAACTATGGGAACTTGGTTAAGAAGCACAAAAATGAAAACTTTCATTCTTATGTTTCTTAGCCATATATAAAAATATAAATAAATCTGTTGCTTACAAGAAGTTTCAGAGAGAGGAAAAAAGTAGTGTCTAACGTTAAACCAGACAAAAGAATGGCCCTTATCCCAGGGAAAATATCTTCCTGGTGTTTAAGGACTCTCATCCTGTGTCATCTAGTAGTTTCTATTCTGACTGCGTCCTCAAAGATAAGACTAAGATTGAACAAAAGCATAACAAAACTGTAATTATAGTGCAGGCAATCAGATGCCAGTGCATCAGTGCTCATGCTCACAAAAGATACATCCATTCCTACAAAAGGGAACTTTTGTTTCCAAAGGACCTTGTAGAACAAGAGATAGGAAGTACTTAGCCCTCATTCTTTTTAAAGGTAAAAATGTCATGGTGCTGAGAGTTCAAAGTGACTGTCTGTAGCGAAGTATACCTACTTGGCAGCTTCCTACTTGGAGTCTGTATCCTGCAGCAAGGGTGATATCTTCTGGTTAGCTCCTCAGAGGTCAGATGTGGTTAGGACAATGGACAGGAGAGAAACACTCCGAAAAAGATCAGTTCAGTACAAAACAGTTGAACATGAACTTGGGTATCTGACTCTTTTCTCCTTCCTTTCGATTCTGAAACTTCATTCCTTCAGAATATGCAGTGGTGTTATATCCTGGAACCAACATGGTTACTAGAGAGAAAAGGTGGGTGAGGTGGTTACCTGAACAATTTAGAGCCCCTCCCCTTTCCGCAGGTCCAGTGGCCCTCTATGGGTTAGTGGGACCTTTTCACAGTGAAAGAGCCTTCACACAGTAATACCCTTAATCTATATTTATTAGCAATTAAGCAACAGAATACACATGCCAAGCATTCCAATGATCACAACTCCGTAAAGCGGACGGAGTTCTCCTGATGGCCAGTCAGGATCAAATTGTCTGGGGCTCCGGCTTCTGCACAAGTGTGGTGTCATGCAGTGTATCAGAGGTCTAGCAGTTTGTTCTTGAGCTGTCTCCCAGAGTTAAATTCCAACAAACTTTTCTTCTGATTCTTGTGTAATTAAAATGAGAGTTTTTTTTATCTGTACCTTAACCAATTATTTTACTCGAAACGTACCTATTCAAAAATATGAACCAATTATTTTACATAATATGACTATACAGAGGTTCACGTGCCTAGGACCTGCCTACTCATATATCTTTTGCATTTTTCAAAGTTTGTTAAAACATCTCAAGGTCTGCTTATTTTTATGACTTGTATGCTTGTTGGTGGGATGCACTCTCAGGGTAGGAATTTTAATCAGCAGTAGATTGTGACTCCCTAATCTTTCAAATATTCTCTCTAATTTCTCAAAATAACCCCTAACGGCTATTTCCCTAGCAACAGCAAAACCTCATAATTTTTACTTATCCTCAAAAGCAACTTCCACCAAGAAACCCTCACAGACACCAGTAAAAAACTTGCTGAAACTCAAGTTGTATCTATCCCTCTTAGTAATGTTGCAGCTGGCATTTTGTTTTATCTGCCTAAGCCAAGGCCAAATTTTCCTGACTATAGATTTTTGTTTCTAATTTATAGTGGCTGAGCATACAAGATGACTGGGGGTGGGTCATGTCAAGTCCAAGTCTCTCCCAACAAGGTAATACCTTTTATTGGACTGACTTCTGAACCTGAAGGACCTGAAGAATAGCTCTGTATAAGCTCAAAAGCTTGTGTGTGTGTCTCTCTCTCTCCCCCCGCAAAGGAAGTCAATCCAATAAAAGATTACCTCACCAACCTTGTGTCTCCTTTAGAATATGGCAAAGACATTAAGTCACAGAAAAACGCCTTGCCCACTGTGTGTAAATGTTTTTGTTGGGCTATCAATCTTAGTTAAATTTCAAAGGGTAATCTGGTGTAGCAACTTGGTTATGTGTTTATAAAGAAAAAGAGAGGTAACATTTATTTTTAGACTTTGACTAAATGTTTACATCTGTTCACCATGCTGCTTCCTGTAACTTTTACCTGAATGGTAAAATTTGGGGGGTACTATTTATATGAAAGTTTGTAAACCAAACAAAATTACAATATGTATTCCTTGTATGTTTTTAATAGATAGAAAAGTTGAATGAAGAACTAAACTTAGTCTCTGGTGAAAGGAATCAATTGCTGAGTGAACTGAGAGAAAAGACAGAGGGCGAGAATGAACGTATTCAGCAACTGGAGGAACAGAGTTCCTCATTAACAGCAGAAAGAGGCAAACTCCAGCACATGCTGGAGACTGTTAGAGCAGAGAAGAACAAACTCGAGGTGGACCTTCACGAAAGCAATGAGAAGGTACAGCAAGTGTCGAGTAAAGTGTAAAAACATTTAAGTGTGTTGTGTTTTGTTCTTACAGCCCTCCCGATAGGCCTAGAGGCATCTGACACCAATGCCTATGTTAATAGTAATTGTGCTTTTAAGAATGCAGTAGTTAGAGATGCTTTCATCTTTATCTAGGGCTCAATACCTAAGTGAAAGCATTGGTGGAAACTTAAAGGTGTGGCAGGCTAAAGGTATGTAAAATTGTGGAAAATCCATTATAGTGAGACATAGACTGGAAAATATAGTGATATGCTAAGGTTTGTGTTGAAATGATGTTTATGAACACTTCTGCAGCTGCACAGCTTCTCTCCTTATTCATGACCAACAGGTAATGCTTCTCATCTATGCAGTTCACCCAGGGTGAAAACAAGCATGATTCTGTACATCTTTAGCATGGTAGTAAAATTTTTCCCAAAAAGATCCAATAGTTTATTACATCAGTTATTTCCTAGTAGTGGACATCCATAGCCAATTGTCTCTAGCAATTGGGATTGCTGGTGCTGTGCATCAGTGCCCTATGAATGGGACTCATCAGGGTGTGTCTCCAGAATGTTCTTTTGAGGACATGCGCTCTCTTGCCAGATGCAATGCAAAACTAGGTGTGTCACCCATACTTTGCGTCCAAATGTTACTTTGTGGGCAGGTATAAACAACTAACATGCTGACAGCCAATCCAATTGTCACTCCATTCCCTTCCAACTTACTATCGAAGCAAGTGTCACAGGATGGGGAGAACACCTGGAGGACTAACTTACGAAAGCTCAAGCACACATCCTTTTAGATCAGTTTAACTGCTCTCAGGTGTGTGTCTGAACAAAAACATAGACATGACCATAATCGGATAAGCAAACTCTCACCAATCATTCTTCCTACTTTAGGCATACTCTCTCCCAGTCACTATCCCTGTCCTCACTTGACTTGCAAAATTAGCTAGGATTGTATTTGCAAGATGAGTCAATGTCCTTTTGGAATTCCTAGAGGAACTTAGGGTGGGAGGTGTCAGCTGAGAATAAACTGAATTTTCAGGGTTTCCAAACAGCAGACTTAATGAGTATGCTGACTTTTCTCTTTCAGAACCCCTAAAATGAGCACAATTGTTTATCTTTGTAGTTCCATACTGGTAGACTACAAGGAAGTCTCTTAAATATCATCATGTATTCTTGTGTTTCAGTCTGTAAAAATTCAGGCAGAAATAGAAAATCTACATGAGGAGCTGGAAAAGCAGGCTGATACCCAGAAGAACTTGATGGTAGAGAGGGAAAGGGAGTTGCTGAAGACTGAAGAAAAACTAAGAGAAGAAACAACACAACTAAAAGAGAAGGCAAGTATGATGCCAAGAAAGCAAGGACTGCTGCCTAGCTTTCCTTTCCAGGATAAAGAACATTTATCCACTAATGACAAGTTTCAGAGTAGCAGCTGTGTTAGTCTGTATCCGCAAAAAGAAAATGAGTACTTGTGGCACCTTAGAGACTAACAAACGTATTTGAGCATAAGCTTTCATGAGCTACAGCTCACTTTATTGGATGCATTCAGTGGAGAATACAGTGGGGAGATTTATATACACAGAGAACATGAAACAATGGGTGTTATCATACACACTGTAACGAGAGTGATCAGGTAAGGTGAGCTATTACTAGCAGGAGAGTGCGGGCCGGGGAGCCTTTGTAGTGATGATAATCAAGGTGGGCCATTTCCACCAGTTGACAAGAACGTCTGAGGAACAGTAGGGGGGGAATAAACATTGGGAAATAGTTTTGCTTTGGTAACACCCATTGTTTCATGTTCTCTGTGTATATAAATCTCCCCACTGTATTTTCCACTGAATGTATCCGATGAAGTGAGCTGTAGCTCACGAAAACTTATGCTCAAATAAATTTGTTAGTCTCTAAGGTGCCACAAGTACTCCTTTACTTATCCACTAAGTTACTTCCTATAATTTACTAGAGATAAAACTCCTGTTCACTCTACCTATTGTTAGATGTTATGACTGAATGTTTGCCTGAATTTGTTCACAGTGCCATTTCCTGTAGCTTATTAGAGTGGTAAATTTGGGGGATACTGTAACTTGGTTTGGTTTTTACAAAGTTGTATGTATTCTTTTTTTGATGTTTTTAATAGATAGAAAAGTTGAATGAAGAACTAAACTTAGTCTCTGGTGAAAGGAATCAATTGCTGAGTGAACTGAGAGAAAAGACAGAGGGCGAGAATGAACGTATTCAGCAACTGGAGGAACAGAGTTCCTCATTAACAGCAGAAAGAGACAAACTCCAGCACATGCTGGAGACTGTTAGAGCAGAGAAGAACAAACTCGAGGTGGACCTTCACGAAAGCAATGAGAAGGTACAGCAAGTGTCGAGTAAAGTGTAAAAACATTTAAGTGTGTTGTGTTTTGTTCTTACAGCCCTCCCATTAGGCCTAGAGGCATCTGACACCAATACCTATGTTAATAGTAATTGTGCTTTTAAGAATGCAGTAGTTAGAGATGCTTTCATCTTTATCTAGGGCTCAATACCTAAGTGAAAGCATTGGTGGAAACTTAAAGGTGTGGCAGGCTTAAGGTATGTAAAATTGTGGAAAATCCATTATAGTGAGACATAGACTGGAAAATATAGTGATACGCTAAGGTTTGTGTTGAAATGATGTTTATGAACACTTCTGCAGCTGCACAGCTTCTCTCCTTATTCATGACCAACAGGTAATGCTTCTCATCTATGCAGTTCACCCAGGGTGAAAACAGGCATGATTCTGTACATCTTTAGCATGGTAGTAAAATTTTTACCAAAAAGATCCAATAGTTCATTACAGGTATAAACAACTAACATGCTGACAGCCAATCCAATTGTCACTCCATTCCCTTCCAACTTACTATCGAAGCAAGTGTCACAGGATGGGGAGCACGCCTGGAAGACTAACGTACAAAAGCTCAAGTACACATCCTTTTAGATCAGTTTAACTGCTCTCAGATGTGTGTATGAATAAAAACATAGACATAACCAGATGAGGTCAAACCAATGGCCAGTGGAATTCAGTATGCCGTTTGACAGTGGCCAGTACCTATTGCTTCAGAGAAAGGTACAAGAAACGATGACTTGGGGGCAGTTATGGAATAACTTGCCTTTAGGACATGTTTGCTCCTACATCCTGTTGGAGATTAGTTTATCATATCAAAGCATGAACAGTTTATCTTCTATCCAAAACCAGGGTGTAACCACAGTTCAAAGCCTCTTGCTAGAAATGGAAATAATTTACAGGGCAAAGACAAATCTGCTGCCTTTCAAGGCAGTTCACATAAAGGATACAGAAAAGAGAGCTGAATTCCTCCACTGGCCTAGAAGGCACTTGTTTGGGTTTGATAGACAGTCAAGAAACATCCATTGCACCTGCAGAAAAGATCAGATCTCTAGAAGCAGGGACCCCTTCTTCATCTGGGTCTGTGCTACCTAGTGTTAATAAAATGGGGTGTTGAGCACAAGAATTTTGTTAGCTTTGGCTCACTGTTGCTTTATGCTACCTAGACAGAACTCAATCAGGAAACTTTGTTCATTGAACTGGTCGTATTTTGTTTCTAGGCTAAGGAGAAACAAATCTTTGTTTGTACAGTGCCTGGCTCAGTGGGAACCTGGCTTGTATATGTTATTGTAATAAACAAGTTCTGGTGATGTCAGCTACACTAGTTTCTCTGGGATGGTTGATTGGAGTCCCATAACCAAGAACTGTAGAAGGTGGGTAACAGGTCCTAGCAGTGTTCGTTTAGGTAGGCACATCAGACTCCCCATAAAATCAGTTGTCAAGATGATGGATTAGACAAGTGTATGCCTAGCCTCTCTAGTCCTAATGGCAGGGTGTAGAATAAGTTCTATCTATATCAAAACCACACTGCTTCTGTTGTGAGGAAGATTGTCATAGCTCCAGAAATCTTTTGACCCAAAATAAATTCTTCTTTCCACAATTCCTGTGAAATATTTCTCCCATTTTGTTCCAGTCCTTTGCACCCCTTTGGAAGTTTGTGGCATAAGAGGGCCTTCTTATGCCACAAGCTCCAAAAATATATATCAAACCTATTGAGCACATGTGACAATTGTAGCACGTTGATCTCATTCTATCCGAAAGGCCAGGGCCTTGGCATTGCTGCAGGTGAGAAATTGAAATCCTACACCAGTTGGTATGTATCTGTAAGCATCTGGAAAAACATCCCTGGAATCAGGACTCCCTATATAGAGTCCCTAGTGGCATTTTGGAAGTAGGGGGTGTCGGAGCATGGTCCAAGAAAGACTTTGCAGAGTACACTTCAATTCCTTTGTAGATGCATCCTTTGTTAGGAAGGGGCTACTGGATTCATTCACAGATTATTTCTTAAATTATAAAGGTTTTGCTATGTATGTGGGGCACTTCTGTTTCTACCTGTTGTTCCACCATAATGCCTGTTAACCTTCCCACCCCATTTCTGGGAATCACTGCTTGCTACTTCCCATTAGTGATGAATAAAGAGAAATTGTGCATCAGAATGAGAAATTTCGTATATGATTTTATCCTGCTTCTCTCCTTCAACCCAACTGGGTGGTCTGGCAAATGACCAGAATACAGTTTGTAACAAATTCCTTTTAGATAACTATTTCAGACTTAAACATATAGATGCCATAAGGTTAGTTAATTTAATTTCAAGATGTTGCCCTACAAATGCTGGTGACTGAGTTGAAGGCCAAGACTTAGTCCTAGAGCTTCCAGTAACAACCTTCAAATTCCATGTGGAAGCGGTACTATCCACTTTTGTAATGAATTTAGAGAAGCGACTAACAGAAAATTATCAAGAATTTTTTTTCATCTCTTCTGATACTTACAGAGAACAATTGGATAAGTAACCTCTTATCTGTCATCCTTCCTAGTCTAGGCATACTCTTTTCCAGTCACTATCCCTGTCCTCACTTGCCTTGCAAAATTAGCTAGGATTGTATTTGCAAGATGAGTCAATGTCCTTTTGGAATTCCTAGAGGAACTTAGGGTGGGAGGTGTCAGCTGAGAATAAACTGAATTTTCAGGGTTTCCAAACAGCAGACTTAATCAGTACGCTGACTTTTCTCTTTCAGAACCCCTAAAATGAGCACAATTATTTCTTTGTAGTTCCATACTGGTAGACTACAAGGAAGTCTCTTAAATATCATCATGTAATTCTTGTGTTTCAGTCTGTAAAAATTCAGGCAGAAATAGAAAATCTACATGAGGAGCTGGAAAAGCAGGCTGATACCCAGAAGAACTTGATGGTAGAGAGGGAAAGGGATTTGTTGAAGACTGAAGAAAAACTAACGGAAGAAACAACACAACTAAAAGAGAAGGCAAGTATGATGCCAAGAAAGCAAGGACTGCTGCCTAGCTTTCCTTTCCAGGATAAAGAACATTTATCCACTACGTTACTTCCTATAATTTACTAGAGATAAAACTCCTGTTCACTCTACCTATTGTTAGATGTTATGACTGAATGTTTGCCTGAATTTGTTCACAGTGCCATTTCCTGTAGCTTATTAGAGTGGTAAATTTGGGGGATACTGTAACTTGGTTTGGTTTTTACAAAGTTGTATGTATTCTTTTTTTTGATGTTTTTAATAGATAGAAAAGTTGAATGAAGTACTAAACTTAGTCTCTGGTGAAAGGAATCAATTGCTGAGTGAACTGAGAGAAAAGACAGAGGGCGAGAATGAACGTATTCAGCAACTGGAGGAACAGAGTTCCTCATTAACAGCAGAAAGAGACAAACTCCAGCACATGCTGGAGACTGTTAGAGCAGAGAAGAACAAACTCGAGGTGGACCTTCACGAAAGCAATGAGAAGGTACAGCAAGTGTCGAGTAAAGTGTAAAAACATTTAAGTGTGTTGTGTTTTGTTCTTGCAGCCCTCCCGTTAGGCCTAGAGGCATCTGACACCAATACCTATGTTAATAGTAATTGTGCTTTTAAGAATGCAGTAGTTAGAGATGCTTTCATCTTTATCTAGGGCTCAATGCCTGAGTGAAAGGATTGGTGATAACTTAAATGTGTGGTAGGCTTAAGGTATGTGGAAATGTGGAGCGTCCATTACAATGAAACGTGAACTTGAAGTTTATACACTGATATGGTAAGGTGTGTTGAAATGTGCTTATGAATAATCTTTCAGAAATACTTTGTTTGAGGTTATATTTTCAGGTATTCACTTAAGTTGCAGAATAGGGCAATATACAGAAGTTAAATTGATTTTAAAACATCCAGTGAGTTTTATATTCACTTCATTTCTTTTCACTAAGTGAGTTTAGTGTTTATAAGTGGCAGATGTGTAGTACTAGGAGCTAAAGCACTCTCTTTCATCTACAAAACACATACTGGCCAGGCAGAAGTTTCCCATCACTGTTGTGGAAGAGACCATTCTTTAAAATGAGGCTATTTCAGTTTTCGTGGGCAAACATTCATTGCGGGCCCTCTACTGAGATGGCCAGTTAGAATAGTTATAGACTCAAGGAGCCCATCTATTTAGCTTAACAAAGAGGAGATTAAAGGGTGAATCAATTAGTCTATAAGGACCTACATATGGAAAAAATATTTAATAATGGCCTCTTCAGTCCAGCAGCGAAAGGTGTGACATGATCTAATGGCTAGAAGCTGAAGGTAGACAAATTCAGATTGGAAATAATGCATAACTTTTTTGACAGTGAGATTTATTTATCATTGGAACAATTTACCAAGGATCCTGGTGGATTCTCTATCACTGCCAAATTTTAAATTAGGATTGGGTATTTTTCTAAAATATATACTTTGACTTATTTTGAAAGTTTTGTTACGGGCTGTGCTAAACAGGAGTTCAGACTAAATTATCGCAATGATCCTTTTTGGCTTTAATCTATGAATACAAATTGTGTGGATACTGTTTGTCCCGAATTAGGGTCAGACCACCAGATAGGTGTTCAGTAATAACTTCAGATCATTAATGACATCACCTTGATTTCTGTCAATAATAGCAGGCATGCTGGAATCCTGTTTAGTCTTCTGAGGTGTCCTGTCCACCTAATGAAGTCTATTTTAAGTCAGTTGGGTTGTATTATGTAGATACTTATTTGCAGTGTCTCGGAGGATTAATTATAATACTGCACTATAAATGTTTTTTATTTTTATTAAAGTAAAGACATTTTAAAGACCACTTGGAGAGAACACATGATCAATAGGATTAATATGTGACTCGAATCAGGAACTTCAGGGTGGTATTGACTTGTTGTAGGGCCTTGGGCAACTTGCCTTGTCCCACTGCCGTACATCACCCATCTGTAAAATAGTGATTAGTACTTCTCACTATATCCCTGGGATACAAGTCAGTCTTGTTTGTAGAACATTTAGCATTTGTATAATTCTTTACGTTGTCAAAATATTACTTACAGCTGTTTTCCATTGGCATTTTGTTAGTTGAAGATTAAATTAAATCAAAACTGGATTCTTATTCCACTCTAAAATGGCAGGCCAGCCTAGGAAAGCAAAGTTTGAGCACTGTTCAAACTCTGAGGCATGCCTGCAGAGAGTCACTGCAGACCCTCAAATCTTAGTTGCCAGACTGCTTATATTCCAGCACTTCACTGCAAGTTGCCTACCTTTTTTTCTTGGTCCAAAATCCCCTCAAAAGTTTGACACATTTTATATACTCTTCACGCCCTTATGTTTAACTCAGTCATACCAAGAAGTACAAGAAATCAGTATTTGTTTATCACCTACAGTGCAAAAGGTAAAGCCATTGGTAAACTTTGACTGGCAGATGGATTGGGTGTTGTATAGCATAAGCATACAAAGCATCAGGAAACAATGGGCAGCAAAGGCTACTGTACAAAGGACATGTAATTCAGACTTAGTGGAAATGATGCAAGGCCACAGTGTGGCTGTCTGGTGCTACAAGGACAACCTTCAAACATCTGCAGGTGCCTCTTTTTTGTGAGAGGGGTTCTCTAATCAGGTGGGCCTCAATTAAATCCCTCATGGCTCTTGAGGGATCACTTTCTAGGTCTTCTTTACACCTCCTTCCACTTCCCCGCCCCCATCACTACACCCCATGCTGGAAGACTAGTGGAGTTAATATGAGTGGAAAAATTCTTACTTACTAACTTCTTGTAAAATGTGTCTACCAATCCATCCTGCCCAATGCCAGTTAACTCTCTCAATAAAAAGAAAAGGAGGACTTGTGGCACCTTAGAGACTAACAAATTTATTTGAGCATAAATAAATACAGCTCACTTCATCAGATGCTCACGAAAGCTTATGCTCAAATAAATTTGTTAGTCTCTAAGGTACCACAAGTCCTCCTTTTCTTTTTGTGGATACAGACTAACACGGCTGCTACTCTGAAAGCTGTCTCAATAAAGACTTCAAGTTAAGCTAATTCCTTTTTTCTCTGGGTGGTGTTGATACGTTGGGGGATGGGGAATCGCATTTTGAGACCTGACCTCATACTAGGAACAGACTGAAGTTTCCAATTTTTTTCCTCTGGTTTAAGCATCTTATACAGCTTTGGAATCACTTGTCAGGTTGGTAGGACTAATGTCCCCAGTGTCAACTTTCAAATATTTGAGCTGCACTCAGTAGGTGAGGAGAGGACAACCTATCAGGGAGGTAGAGGAGACATTACTAGAAATAAGGATGCTTGCAGCTAAGAACTGTTCTAATCCAAAGCACAAGTATACAGTAACTCCTCGCTTAACGTTGTAGTTATGTTCCTGAACATATGCTACTTTAAGCGAAACAATGTTAAGTGAATCCAATTTCCCCATAAGAATTAATGTAAATAGTGGGGGTTAGTTTCCAGGGAAAAAAACTTTTGCCAGACAAGACTCTATTTTATATACACAGTATAACTTTTAAACAAACAATTTAATACTGTACACAGCAAAGATGATTGTGAAGCTTGGTTGAGGTGGTGAAGTCAGAGGATGGAAGAGGGTGGGATATTTCCCAGGGAATGCCTTACTGCTAAATGATGAGCTAGCACTTGGCTGAACCCTCAAGGATTAACACGTTGTTGTTAATGTAGCCTCACACTCTACAAGGCAGCACAAATTGAGGGAGGGGAGACAGCATGACAGAGAGAGACGCACCGAGTGTGTGAGAGACGCGCATTGCCCCTTTAAGTACGCTGACCGCACTCTGAGGACATTGCCTTTTTAAGTAGATCAGCAAGCTCCCTCTGTCCTGAGCCTTGTTGTGTCCCTCCCCTGCTCTGTGAAGATAGGGTGTCCCCCTCCCACTCCTTTACCCCAACATTAGCACCCCTCTCCCCGTGAGCATCTCCAAGGCAGAGGGCAGGAGCAGCACATGGCAGTGTGGGGAGGGACAGCTGAACTGCCTGGCAATTGATAGCCTGCTTGGGCGGCTGCTGCACAGGGAACGTAGGGGAGCAGGATGCTGATAGGGGGTCTGCCAGTCCACCCTGGTTCCAAGCCCCCACCAGCTAGCTCCAACGGGCTGCTCTTTCTGCAAGCAGTGGACAAAGCAGGCGGCTGCCAAACAACGTTATGAGGGAGCATTGCGCAACTTTAAATGAGCATGTTCCCTAATTGATCATCAACATAACAATGAAACAACGTTAACCAGGACAACTTTAAGTGAGGAGTTACTGTACTTCCTTGTGAAGGCAAAACTATACCAATGTTAATAGCAGATCAATACATTTTTGTATATTTCTATATTTTTATCCATTCAAATTTTAGAAGGCACTGTGAGGAAAATGTGATTTTTTTTTTTTTGTTTTTCCTCCGTCAGGCATTTCAAAAATCTATTAATCACGGTGTCTCAGGGCCTCAGTGGGTCACAACTGAGAGTGCCAGATTCAGGACAAACTGCTGAGAAATAGGGCAGACTCACCCCAAACTGGTGGTTATTTTATCATTAGTTTATTCTAAGCCAGTAACAAAAGTAAACTTCTGTCTTATCACACTGGTTAAGAAGAAGTCAGAAAGGCAGTCTCCTTAGGCATCCCAGCCCTTGTCTCACTACCGTAACCACTGGACTTTATGATGAGTGGTTACTGAAAGCCAATTTCATCTAATATAGAGTCCTTCCAATCTCAAAAGATCAACCACTTGGCCAGGTCAGTATATAACTCAGATCTTGCCCAATAATCATGCTGCTGCCAATCCTTTAGTAAATAAAATCAAAAGGTTTATTAATAAAAGAAAAGGAGAGTTAAAATGATTAATAGATCATATACATTCAATAATGGCAATATCCTTACATCAGGTTTATAGCAGTGATGTTAGACTGTCGACTTGTAAAGTTGCTCTGGCAACTTCCAAAAGATTGGAAGGTCCGCAGTCCAATGTTGTAAATCCACAGTTCAAAGAATCAGGGCAGGAAAGAGGCAAAATGGAGTTATTCCTGGGGTCTTTTATACCCTTTGCCATGTGCCTGGAAACTTTCTATTTCAAACAAAGCTCACAGTCCAGTCTATGGAAAGTTACTGGCACAAGGTGGAGTCCAGGGTCACTTGAGTATATCACATGTCCTTGCAAAGCTTGATGACTCTCAGGGGGTAGACATTGGCCCCTTGGAGGCTGAGGCCGTCTGCACGAAGAGCCATCTGGGCAGAATGAGTTTCTTCTTTGGCCCATTGAGACCAAAGTGTCTTTGATGGGCCATGAAACTTGAATAGTCCATTAACAATGTGCTGTCTAGACTGGATATAAACTATCTTGTGGGTGTTACCCCAGGAAAAAAGACAATTGTGATGCAGGTACATAGCCAGTATTCATAACTTCAGATACAGTGATAACTGGATTTAAATAGGATAATATTTAGCAAGTCATAGCTTTTCTATTAACAGTTTTTATATGACATACATACTTTGTACAAGATTTGTTGCAATTGTCTAACAGTGGGAGCATCAATGATATACATGGTCTCATTTCAATCATATAACGTCACACAGGTACTCCATGGGAGGACCAAAGAGCCAAGAATAGTCAAAGCAACACTAGTATAGCTTCTCCATACACTTTTTTGCCTCTTCACTTCCATTTTGACCTGTAACATTCAAGCTATTCAACTTGTGCTATCTCCTCAGGTGACACACAGCTCACAGAATAGTTTTTCATTTGTAGTGGCTTCATTCAGTGGAATATCTGGTGTAGATAGGCCAATAAAACCAACTGTAAAAATCTATACAATCATCTATCCCTCCTTCTCCTTTCTTATTTCCTGTCATTATTTGTTCTGAGTTTGCAATAGACGAAGATCCAGTACATTGAAGGTCGGTTGTTTTTGTTTTTTTGTTTTTTTAACCTCCTCTTCACTGGTGACCCAAGTCAGGATTTAAGTCTAGGTCTCCAAAGGGGAAATGCTAACCCACAAAATTGGTATGATTACTTTAGCTCCAATTCTTATATCACTATGAGAAGGAGAAGGTTTAATTCTGAAATGTCTTTTGTTTCTAATTATCTTTAAATCCTACCTGGGAAGGAGCAACTTAAAAGGTGGTGTTGGATGGGTGTTTGTATGCGGTATTTGACAAAATTGAGTGAATACTCTACTCTAATACTGAAAGTATACATAATTGGACCAATTCATAGTAATGTTGTTTAACTGTTTCTGTAGGTCAACCAGTTAACTGAGGCATTAAACAGTGTTTCGCATGAAAGACACCAGTTAGTGGCTGAAAGAACTAATCACTATCTCCGACTTCAAGATCAGATTTCATCAATTAATCAAGAGAAAGATGAGCTCCAACAAATACTTGAAGGTGTAAAGTCTGAGAGAGACTTGCTCAAGACTGAACTGCAAAAAAATATTGACATGGTTTGTGTCCCAAATACTATTAGATACTAATAGAAGTCATATGACTGTAAAATTAGAGTTTTATACTTGTGCATGTATTTTTTCAGTGCACTGAAACAAATGCAAAACTTGAATGTGCTCTAGATGAATTGAAACGGAAGAATCTGAATGATGTGGCAGTTCAAGCAAAACAACCAGATGACACAGAACTGAGACATGCAGATAGCATGAAAGCAAAAGCCTTGGAAGTAAAGGTAAATATCAGTTACATAGGTAACTGATGTGTGAAACTGTAGAACTGTTCATTCCCTGGTACAATTCTAGAGCAGTATCTTTGTCTGTCTACAACATAATTAAGGTTAAGATGTCGTCACTTTTATTTTTAGTAAAAGTCAGACAGGTCGTGGACAATAAACAGAAATTCATGAGAGCCCATGACCTGTCTGACTTTACTAAAAATAACCAGAGGGTAGGATCGGGCCGGGGGGAAAGGGGTACATGGCCCTGGCTGCAGGCACTAACAGCTGAAGCCAGAAGTCACAGAGGTCCAGTAAAGTTACTGAATCTGCAACTAAATTGTGTCCTTAAATATAACGTACAATTCTTTGAGTGTTTGCACATGTCCTTTCCAATGTAAGTATGTGCATGCCCTGAGCACAGTTGCTGGAATTATTTCCCCTAGTGATATCTGTCGGTTCAGTGCCAGTGCCGTCTGGTGCCACATGCTCCTAGCGCCGATATAAAGGGCCCTGCTGACCTGCTACCATCAGTTCCTTCTTACTGCCCGTGATGGTTGCTGGAACTCCTCACTGCTCAGGAAATTTTCTCCTAGGGACTCTTCTATTTCTTCAGTGTAAATAGTTATTGTAGCTAGTTTGAGATGCCCCCCATGGTTAGTGGGATCATCCACATCCTGGTGCCGGGGCATGCCTTGGTCACCGGGTTTCAAGTTCTGCGCTTCCTGTGATAAGTCTGTGCCTTTTAGTGACCTGCACTCGAGTTGTCTCAAGTGCTTGGGGGAATCTCAGAGGAAAGACTGTTGCCAAATCTGCAGGAACTTCAAGCCCCACACCAAAAAGGACCAAGAAGCAAAACTGAAGGTCCTCCTCATGGGGGCAACTTTAAGACCTTCCTCAGATCCAGGCTCTGACTTGGCATCGGGCAGGAATCTCTGCACTAATCTTCTCCGGTGCCTAAGAAAAAGCACCGTAAACGCCAAGAGAAGAGCCGATTTCTGGTGCTGAAGGTGAGCAGACGGGGACCAGGAGAGAGGCAGACCCACGTCTGGCCGCTCTTCCTCCATGGCACTGCAACATCAGATGCCTTCAGCTCCAGTGCCACTGCAAGCCCCACTGACACCAGCACAGGAGCCACCTCCTCCAGACAGACAGCATTCTGGCCAGTTTGCGGTACCTTTGACTCCAAAGGCATTTGCAGCAGCCAGGGACCTGCTTTCCATACTGGTACCAGCATCTCCAGACTGTCAGGATTTGGCACAGCTGGTGACAATGAATGGCAAACAGCTGTTGCTAGGATTTCACCCAGTACTGCGGCTGCCATCTAGAGGAAAACCCCTGTTGGCAGCCTCATCACGATCTTCCCCTCAACATTGATTGCCAGCACTAAAGGGAATGGCACCGCGTTGGTCTCTACACCACAGTTCGTTCTCTTCATCAGACTTGGAAGTGGGATCTTACTCCCCCCGCATCACTACAGCCGCCACGCTGCTCCCCAGGCCATCCCTATGGGACCGCAGCCCCAAGTACAGGGGTGGCTCCAAACATTTGGCCACCACGTCATGGGGACCAGCACCTATGTAATGACTGTTTTGGAACCATTGGTGGTTCCCCTGCCACAGGGCACCAATGCCGGCCTCGTCCTACGTTCTCTTATTAGACCTCCATTTGAACCAATGGCAACATGCTCCTGTGTTCGCTTGTCTATGAACATAGCACTTCTTGTTGCTATCACCTCTGCCCGACAGGTCAGCGAAATTGGAGCCCTTATGGCATACCCCCCTGTATGCAATTTTTCATAAAGACAAGTTACGCCATGTCCGCCTCCCAAAGTACCATCCTCTTTCCATCTTAATCAACCCGTTCACCTTCCTTGCTTCTTTCCAAAGTCTCACAGCAACCAACAGGAGGCAGCATTGCGCACCCTAGACATCAGACGTCTATTAGCTTTCTACCTGGACAGAACACATTATGCCATCACCCAGCAGGCTAGAGAAGAAGCCGCCTCTGGCTGCGCAGTCTTGCAGTCAGCCTGTCATTGAACTACAAACTCACCTCCTGTACAATTGCTTGGGAGTCACCTACATTGGAATGGATATGTGCAAACACTTGAAGGGGAAAAAAACAAACAAACAACTGTTGAATAATCAGTTACAGAAAGGTTATTGAGATGTGTTTCACATGTCCATTCCAAAATGACCCTCCGTCCCCTCTCATCGGAGGCGGTCTGTAAGAAGAAATTGAAGGGGAGCAGGTTGGCAGGGCCTTTTATACCAGCACTATGTGTGCACAGCACCAGAAGGTGCTGGAGCCAACGGATACCACAAAGAAAAAAAAAATGTTGGCAACTGTGCTCGGGGTGCGCACACAGCTATGTTGGAGTGGACACAGGCAACACATTTTGAACCATTACAGAAAGGTCAGTAACCAGTTTATCCAAAGTGATTTTAAATTGTCCTTTTTAGCAGGGTTTTTAGCCTTATAAAAATATTGAGGGGGGTATATGTGTCCTAAAATGAAGTGGTTAAAAGCTCACAAACCATTTGGGAACACTGTGGTAACAGCTTGTCTGCAGGTAATCTGAGAGACTCTTGAATTGAACTTTGCAGTTAAAATGTCTGATCTTTAATTATGGGAACAAAACTGTTTCATAATTGTTTTTACTGAAAAGTTGATATACAAGCACTCTGACTTTGATGTTTTGTAAAACTCCTAGCTTTATTTGAAAATTATAGCTCGTATTTAATGAAGCCTTTCTCCTTTCAAAACAGAATAATCTTCTAATCTCTGTAAAACCTTGCTAGGGAGAGGAGCATTTGTACAAAATTTTGGACAGATTCTGGGGCGTTGCTGATGTGCATAGATCAGGGATGCGAAGATGCATGGCTTAAGTGGCTTATAGCTTACCTTTGTACTTCCCTGATTCTGCTGCAACTGTGCACAGGGTTAATCTGAACTACGTTAGAGAGGCCCAAAGGGCTTCTCCAATTTACACCAGATTTCAGACATCCACATGCTATTGGTCCCTGACCTTGCTTGAAACACTTGAGTTCCAGTGACGATGCTCTCATGTTGCTGATTGCTGTTCCTTCCAGTACTGTTCTTAACGCAGCTCAACAATCCCACCTGCTGGCCAACTATGTGTCGGATGGTTTGGTTTCAGCAGTAGCACTCATGTGGTTCCTCAAACTACCATAGAACTGGCTTCTGTAAAACATGTATTTGACATAGATAACCTTCAAAAACTTGAATGTGTACATGCAAGATGGTGCACATTGGAAGGAATAATTTGAACTACTCATGATGTTTTTAGTCAGATGTCAGTTAATTTACACCTGGGCAAAATTGTAGACCGCTCAATGAAGACCTCTCCTTTTTTGGCTGTTGCTGCCCATTTAACATCATTTTAGGTTCTGTAAGGAAGAGAATGATAGATACTGAAAACTTGAGAACACATCACATAAATCAGTGGTACGAACTCTCATTGGAATACTTCATGTTCATTTTTGGTCACCCCATCTCTCAGAAAGATACAATAGAAACAAGCGCCTAAACAGGTGATGAGAATGAGGAATGGAAAAAGTTCCATATGAAGAGCGTGAGAATGAAAGACTGTGACTGTGATGAATAAGTTGGTCCAAAGAGAGAGAATAACTAATTTATGTAAATAAAGTAAACTTAGGTACTTCTATTCATCCCATCCTTTTTCATAATACAAAGAACAAGGGAACATTTAATGAAACTGAAATACAATCAACTTTTAACTGATGAGGAAAATAGGAATTGCCATCCTGGGTTAGACCAATGGTCCAGCTAGTCCAGGACCCTGACTGACAGTCTCCAGCTGTTTTGAGGAAAGGATAGCTATAGCTCACGAAATCTTATGCTCAAATAAATTTGTTAGTCTCTAAGGTGCCACAAGTACTCCTTTTCTTTTTTGCGGATACAAACTAACACAGCTGCTACTCTGAAACCTGCGGTAGGTAGTTATTGAATATCCTGACCGACAGGAGAAGCTTCTTCCTAGCATCCATGTCCTGAAGACTTTTTTGTACCCCCTTCTAGAATGTTGGTAATTTTTCTACGATTACAACACCGGATATCTGATATCAGTATTGGTATACAATCCCTTTTTTGATAAAATTAACACTACACATAATTAGCCTGTGCAATTCATTTCCACAAAATGTCATTGGGGCCAGGAGTTCATTAGTAGTCAAAGGGTTGGATGTTCGTATGGTTAGTGCAAACATCCAGTGTTAAAGTAGTAAAGATTTCTGTTTAAAGATTTGAAAGGGAAATATCCTTCATGCTTTATGACATAAACCAACATCTAACTCATAGGGATTAGGAAGAAACTTCCCTATGGGCAAGTTATTTAATAACTGCCTGCTTTAGGGTTTCTTGCACATACCACTGGAGTGTCTGACACTAGCCAGGTTAGACACAGGATAATGGTCTGATGTGGCAATTCCTGTGTTTTCTCTGGGGTATTGAAGTATTGGGGAATCTAACATCTTGTTTAAATATAACTTACAGTAACCAGAGACATGGAAGGAGACAATGCCAGTTAGTAAACTTTGATTCAGTGCACTTTCTTGAAATGTTCACTGTGTACCGAAAAATATATCGAACATATTTGATAGTTCAGCATGGGGGGCGGGGGCGAGTAGAGGTATGAAGATCTTTTTGAGTCTAAGTCATGGAAACAACTTGAGCTCATTTGAAAGCATATAATTGAGTCTGGGGCTCTGGCTCTTTTTGTAGAATTACCAAACTCTCTGCCTTTGTACTGTCTGACCTAATTTGTGTCCCATTTCCTTCTGTGGTGAGTAGTGATTGGAATCTTACTCCATAGTTATTTCTCTTAACATTATAAAACCAATAAATTCCCTAAAGAACACCTGGAGTCTGATGGGCTGTTAAAGCTTGATCACTTTGTAAAATATTCTTCAAGGATGCTTTATTCTTTATTGTGGCTGATTCCATTTCTCCTTATCTCAGGAGCTTCTGGAGAAATTCCTAATGATGGAGAAGAAATATGAGTGTCTCACTACAGTGTCTTTAAATCTGAAAAGTGAACTCAGCAGTCAAAAAGCACTAATAGCTGGGATGCTGACACACCTTTCACCTGAACAGGCTAAACAAGTCAAAAGGCTTCAAACTGAAAATGAGAAAATAAGCAATCATCTCCAGAGCTTGTTGAACAAACTTAAGGTACAAATTTCAAACAGTGGTTGTGTGGAGGGCTTCATGTAGCTCTGCTTTTACATTTTATCCAACATACTAACACAAATGCTCATGGAGCACTACGGTTGTGAAGAAATTCCTAACTAATATGCAGTGTTGGGTTTGAGCTTCATTCCTGAACCTGTCCTGCTGTATGCAGTTGTTGCAGAACATATATAGTGTGTGCAATGTAAACTGATATGTAATTGCTGCATAAGCCCTATATAACAGGGCCAATTAAAAACTATAGAATTGGCCTTAAACTCTGAATATAGTTCAGTTACTTTGAATAGTCTAATACCCTTAACATTTCTTTAAAATGTTGTAACTGGTCAAAGAAAACTTGATCCGTATGCTAGATGCTCCAGAAGTAGAATTGTGGATCATTATGTAAACCTCTTCAAAATACAGGTTGCTTTTGTAGCATAGCCCTGTCCAATGGCAGGTGTTGATTTGAGACCTTTATTGGGTAGCTTTAAAGTTTCTGGATACTTGCAACACTCACCCATCTTGCAGTTGAGTGATTGACTGCATTCATTCTTAATCACTTAAAATGAAGTGGAATGGGGGAAGAGAGGAGCTCTACCATATGAGTAGATCAGGTTCTATCATGCCAATAGGTACAGTAAATGTAGTTTAACGTGTTAATTCTCTTCTGGGTCTTTGTAGTTGTGATTCCAGGCAATTTTCTGTTACTGGGGACAGTAGTTCAAAGAAAACAAAATATTGACTAGGCCTGAGAATGTACAGCTGTCACTTTTTGTAAATGTTTGTTAGCTAAGAAATTAAACAAATGTTCCATAGAGTGTGATCTCATAACTTCACATCAGCATTTGCATTTTTGGAGTCGTATGTTTAAGTTCTTGTTAAATTGTTCATAATAATTGTTGGTCCTTTTTTTCTTTTATAGTCTTCCTTCGTTTATTTACTTTGGGGGGACTTTTGTGTGTATGTAGTAGTTTCAGCCATTTAAAAAATAACAAACTTTAAACCTGGCAGATTGAGGCCATACTAGATGTCATAAAATGAATACATCAGATTTTCACTTGATTACATTGGCGTAAATCTAGAGTAAGTCCTCTGAGATCAACGTATTTTAATTTGCTTGGGTCCAAATTCTGCTCTTTGTTGGATTGCAAGCTATTTAGTATATGTTCCTGCCACTAGTTTAGTATCTCAGTCAGTCTAGTCCAAATGCCCTGAAATCTTTGAGCTTTTCTAGAGCTGTGAAAAATATATTCTTTACAAACATAATGTGGAAATAATTGAGAAGAGGGTTTTTTACGAGGCCTCTTACTATACATTTGTTTTTAAATTTTTTGCATATGCATGAAGTGCTACACAGCTGTCTAGAATCTTATCTAAATGCAAGGTATCCTTAATGCTGACCTTTTCATATTCAACAGTTTCTGTTCAGCCGTGTTTGCCAGAAGAAGGCAGAACACTATACTACCATAAACAACCATGAAATGGAATTGCTTGATGAGAAGAGAAAACAGGATGAGCTACTGTCTCAGATTCGGTGTCTCAAGAAAACTTGTTTGAAACAGGATGAAACAGCTTCCCAAGAGTTAAATGTCCATGAATTGCAGCAGAACTTGGACATCCACATCGAGGTAGCACTTGGTATATTGATTTGACTGAAATAGACATCAATATTTATATTTTGGGAAATATTTATATTTTGAGAAATATCACAACATGGATGTGCTACTTCACTGTGGAGTTGCTTTTATTTGCAGGTGACTCGCGCTTTCGTAAGCTATAGGAAAATAATTGACAGTAACCTTCACTTTTAAATATAATTGATCTGTTTTATCTTAATTTTCTGATCTGATCAGAATTAAATTTTCAATTTATGAAGTGACACAATAAGTGAGCTTATTATATGCAAGATATTCAGCCTGGGATCTCTCTATGTTGGTCTTATAAAGCACCTACAACTCCATTTGTAAAAATCTCTTGCTTGATTATTTTAAATACTATATATATACCGTTGAATGGCACAACTGTCCATTAAGTTAAGGATATTTTTATGCTATTAACAAAGGGGGTCGAATGTAAAATAACTTTGAACCTATACTTCAAATATAGCGTAACTAGAAGCTAAGAAATATTCCATATACAACATTATAGTGTAAGACAACAAATACAGTGTTTACTAACAATTTTTTAAAAAATTACTATAACAATATTGCAAGTAAAGTTATTTGAGCCATTCAGTCAATGAAAACTAATGTAGTGCAATCAAATTGGTAAATCGCTTGTTTTCATTTTTTTTTTTTTTTTTTAATGCAGCACATTCTCAGAGACATGTCAGAAACAGAAACTGAGCTTCTCAGCATAGAGACTGAGTTACAGCAGGAAGAGAATACTAGAAAAGAAGCAATGCAGTTTTTGGAAACATGTTCAGGAAATCATTGTGATGTAGAAAAACTTAAAGAAGGAATAAAGCAAGACAATGAGAGGCTTTTACAAGTGATTAAATTCTGGACACCTAAAGTCAAGGTAAAAGTTCCTGCTATAACAGTACATCATTCAACTTGTCTTTTAACACAGCTCTGAAATCTATAAATCCACCAGATTTTTTTTTTCTGGGAGTATTCATGTGTTAACAAGTACTTGTATATTGTATATAGGCAAAGCATCTGATTTCCAGTAGTATCTTCATATTGTACTAAGTTGTAAAGTGAAGCTCTACTTGGAACTTTTACAGGGTTTTTGTTTCTTCCTTTTGGTTTTTCTTACACCTCTACAAGTTCTTGGTCCATATTGACCTTCAGGCCAGATGGAGCCCTAAAGATTTTTTTCATTCAGAAAATTGTTTTCTCCCCTGCCTCCCATGAACTTTCCTCTCATCGTTTCTGTGCTTTTTACTCTGTAATTGGGGTCAGGAAGGATATTTTTAAAAAAAAGTCAGTCAGTGCTTAGAGCACCTGTTGTTACTTAAGCCCAGGCACCTCTACGTATCAGAGATGTTTCCGTAGCTATGCACTATAAGTCCCAAATGGGGCATACGTCAGCAATACTACCAATTCTCAGTTGGAGCTAGCCTGCTGAAGACTTTTGTCAGACATCCTATCTGAAATGTCTTCTATCTGAAACTGTAACAGACTTTGTGTCTTAAACTTGAACAATGAGTTTTTAATGCAGCATGAAAAGATGTTCTATAAGTTGTGGTCCAGTGTAACACTATACTCTGTATAGGAGCCCAACAAAAATGAATTTACACATAAAGCTATTTCAGCAAAATCAAACTAAAACGATGACCGTTTCATTTAGAAATATGCATTCTGTACAAATGTCATGGTTTAATATGGCTGAGACTTCAAACTCTTCACCTAGGATACTATTTTCTTGTTTCTCCAACTCTACTTCAAGACCTGATACAATAATCTGGTAAAACTTTGTTCAATTTTTTCTCTTTTCCATACCTTTCCTACCCCAAAAAACTCAAACTATGTTAGTGGGAGTAAAAGTTTAAGGACAGGACGTTCTGGGTTCTCTTATGAAGCAGTTCTCTCTCTCCTTCCCCGCCACGGCGCCACCCCTACTTTTTATGGTTCTTGAGGCGAATCATCCAAATCTGGAAGTCCAGTTTGTACCTCAGGAAGGTTTTCAGGACTGGCTCCCATCATGTATATTAGAAATTAATATATTCTAAATGCATACATTTAACTGCTTTTTAAAGAGTCAGTTTCCTGCATAATTATTTTGCCATTTCCATACAAGTGGATGTATGTACTCTGACAAATTAAATATTTGGGTTGGTTTCTTAGCATATATCTTTATGGTATTTTATTTGTGGCTGGGTTCTAAAAGCTAATAGTTTTACAATTACATGCATGGCACTATTTAATTTTGCAGACACTCCTTCAAACTTCATTGGAGATGGATACCAGAACTGCCAACTATTGCAAGGACTCAGAAATTGAACTGAAACAAAGAAAAGGGAAAACTGAGGAGTTACTTGAGCAACTGAAGACAGTTAAGGAACAGTTGGCACCTTGTGGTGTTGCTAATCTTGCACTAGAAGAAGAAAACTATAGACTTGGTAACCAATTAAAAGCCACAGAACAAGATATAAAGGTATATAATCTGATATGTTAATCAATTTAAATCAGCAGAAATGCAAAACCATCTGTAAACGAAGTAGAGAAATTTCACAGGGTACTTTAAACTGAGTTTAAAAAAAACAAAAACTAAGAAAATAAGAGACTAGATAATTAATATTTAGGAGGAGGGATAGCTCAGTGGTTTGAGCATTGGCCTGCTAAACCCAGGGTTGTGAGTTCAATCCTTGAGGGGACCATTTAGGAATCTGGGGCAAAAATTGGGGATTGGTCCTGCTTTGAGCAGGTTGGACTAGATGACCTCCTTCCAACCCTGAGATTCTATGAATGTAAAACTGCTATACACACCACTGGCCCAGACTACACTTAACTTTTTTGTAGCTGTTTCATTATCCAAAAATAAATTAAAGCAGTCTTATTTAGAATGTGAAGAGTTGACGCTGTAGGTACAGGTTAGATTTACAATAGTGTATATGAATATTAACCAACTGAGAGCATTTCAAATGTGTTTAAATATATTTAAAATATTGTGCCTAACAGTGCGATGGCTGTAAGGCTACATGTGGTCATACAATCCTTATGTCTGTTAGACTAGAGATTAGCACAGAACTCAAAACCAAAATTGAAGAATTTAAATAATAATTCCCTATTGGAATAAATCCCTATTGGATCAGGATTGAACTGGGAAACTAGATAATGACATGGGCGATACATCAGTTCACAGACTTTTAGTAGAAATGACTAGGTACTTGACTATAGTGAAGAAATGAAGATATCTGGTACATCTTCAAGAATGTTAAATTAGTGTGGGACAATTGAGTAGCTGATCGCTTATAATCAGTTGTCAGATGCACTTGTTTTCTAAAGTTTTGAGCACTCCGGAATATCTGGAAAAATGTTATGCTGACAGCCCTGGAGTCTGAAGTAGTTGTCACAGGTAGACAGCACAAGCCTTCTTACATTTTTCAGCCAACAGAATGAGGCAATATTTTATTTCCTTGACCTCTAATACAGCTGATAAGCCTGCCAAATGTAGTTGTAATTGCTAGGATAACTTCTAATAACTGGATATTTTTCTCAAGATTATGAAAACAACAATCAAAAAGTTGGAAGATGCAGTAAATGAAGCTGGAAAAAATGTCAAGGAGAAGGAAGAAAAAATATCCATGTTACAAACAGAGATTAAAACTAAAGCTGCTGCAAGTGAACTTAACCAACTTCAGGCTAAATTGAATGAGACAGAGAAGTGTCTTAGAAATGCGTTAACAGAGAAGCAGACTTTCAAGGTATGTTTAATTGTAAAACTTCAGTTGTTTAAGCAAAATGTCACTCCTGTTTTCCACTTGAGAGCTAGGAGGAAATCTGAGAAGGTTCTTGAGGGCCAACATGTGGAAGCCAATCTGTTGCACTATATGGTATTGAAGTGATGCATTCTTTCCCTAGGGTTTAGCCTGTATCTTCAGACATTCTCAGTGCAGCAGCGAGTGACCAAGCTTGGAACCCAAGTTATACTCCTAGGAGAATTCTGTGCCACTGCGCATGCGCAGAATTTATGCCCCCCACAGATTTATTTGCTTCCTCACAGAAAAATGACTTTCTGATGGGAAGCGAATGGAAGCCACAAGAGTGGTCATGCAGCCCTCCCCAGCAGTATGTTTCGGGTGCCCAGGGCAGCCGGCAGAGAGAGAAATCACTGTAGGGCAGGAGGCGGAACTGGGGAAGACCCAGCTGGTGGCTCCTGCCCTGTGTCAGGCTCAGCACCTGGGCTGGGCTGGATGGGACTTCTTCTTCCCCTGCATGGCACCCCCAGATTTCTCTCCTGGCTTCAGGAAGCTCTGTAAACTCCCTTTCCACACCCCTGCTTCCTGGACTCATCGCTCCTCAGCTGCAGCGGGAGGGATCCCTGTACAGGGAGCTGTTCCCCCATCTGCCCAACCACTGTGCATCCAGACCCCCTCAATTCCAGACCCCCCCCGCACTCAGAACCTCTCCTGAGGAGTCCCACTCGCGCTGCACCTGGACTATCCTGACAAGCCACCCACACTCAAATCCCCTGCTGAGCTCTACCCCCCGCATACCCAGGCACCCCCACTCCGTCGCACTGAGCTCTAACCACCTTCACCTGGACCCCCCTGAAGAGTCTCATTACCATTGCACTCAGAATCCCCCAACAAACCCCTGTGCATCCAGATTCTCTCTGCACCCAGATTGCCCCACACAGAACCCTCTCAATCCCCACCTGGATCCCCCCACACTAAGCCCCTCCACATTTGGATCCTGTTTTGCTGACACTGCCTGCCCACAACTGATGCACCTGGCACAGAGGGGCAGGGCCTGGGGTGTTTCTGGGGCAGGCCAGGTCCTTGCACTGTGTCAGGGTTGGGTGCAGACTCACTGCTGAGTCCATGTCCCTGGAGCGGCGAGGAGCTGCCCAGTGATCTCACAATTCTGTGCAGCCAGTGGCCTGTGCTCCCCAGTGCCATGCTGGAGCCTCCACATTTATTTGACAAATAACATTTGCAGACTTTTGCAGAATTTTAAAATATTGTGTGCAGGATTTTAATTTTTTGGCGCAGAATGCCCTCAGGAGTAAAATTATATCATTAGAATAAGAGTATTGCCTCTGCAAGATGGTATTTAAATATCCCTAATTAACTTTAACAGATCTAACTTCCTTATCACTAGATCTCCTCTTTTCTCCCATCCAACATATTAGGCGAAATTAGATAAAGGTGCCACGTTATATAAAGAAGAAATTGATCATCTCAAAACTCAGTTGGTGAAAGCTGACATGGAAAGAATGAAACAATCCAGAATTTTTGAACAGGAGTAAGTTTAATTTTTTTACTGAAGTATGATATCCTGAAATTTTCCAGTTCTTTTTTTGGAAAGCATAAGGTCTGATGTTTAAAAGTATTTTTTTTTATACAGGTTGTTTCAAATATCCTACCTAAACACTTCAGATATTTCCCAGAAATAGGTAGAAACTGCACTGAAAATACAAACCTGATTGGATATTTGGTGCTCAGGCATGGTTTTGAAGAGAGCTCTGAGTGTCTTTAATCTACCCAGAAACTATAGAGCTATTTTGTCGTAAGGCATGGGGGGTGGCAGGCTGTGTACATTAAATATTTTGTGCTTCCTTGGTGAAGAGTTCTAGTTTCTTAGCTCTGATATGTTTGGCTATTTTATCGGTATATTTGGATCCTGTTGCTATTTGATTTCTCATTTGGAGAGGAACAAACAAATTAAAACTGCAAAATGTTGCAGAATTACACAATGGCAAACTGCTAAAATAGTGGCTTCCTCTTTTTCCTTATGCAGAATTGCTACTACAAAAGCTCTTGCAGAACACAAAGAGGAACAGTTAAGAAAATTAAAAGAAGAACTGAGAAGAGCACAGCAAGAACAAGATGTTACTGGTAAATATAAAATACATACAAGGGATTTTTTTCACAATATCTATACAAACAAAACATAGATTTGAGGCTGTGGGTTGTGCATAGAGCACTAGATAGGAAAATGTTTAGTCTTTGGTCCACAGTTGGTTTAAGGAGGGACAGTACTTTCTTTGGGACATACGGTAGGTGAGGTGTAGTGAGAGAGCTCTTCACACCCCACTCATTAACTCTGGAAATCACAGTAATTTGGCACGTAGAGTTCTTCCATGTGTGACTGCAGCAGTGACGAGGTATGAAAGTGCAGACCTTTAATTTTTTTTTTTTTTTTTTTTGCTTGTCGTATCTGAATGACATGTCTGACTATTTCTGTAATTGGCCCCACACTTTCATCAAACACTCCTGGACAGAGTGGTACAGTTTGTATAGCTTTTGCAAAACTAGAGGCAAAAGGGAATCCTCACTATATCAAGATGTGAGACAGTGTGGCCTAGTAGATAGAGCACTGGGCTGTGACTAGAAAGACCTGGGTTCTGTTTCTGGCTCTGTTCACTGGGTTACTTTGAACAAATCACTTCCTCTCTCTAGGCCTCAACTTCCCCACCTGTAAAAGGGGAATAACAATTCTTTCCTCTTTTCGTAAAGTGCTTTAAGATCTACTGCTGAATAATTCTATGAGCTAGGTATTATGGTTATCTCTTCTAACCATAACTGATATTATATTACTGTATTTTGGATTTGTCAGTTAAATGCAGTAGATCATGTGATTTACTAGAGAACCGTTTGAATTTTATACTAAGTAACTGGCAGTCTGTTTGAATTCCTGTGTAGAAAGACTGAAGCTGTTGTAACCGTATTTGTAACCCATACAGTGAACACTTAATCCCAAAAGGGAATTTTAATATAATTTTCTAGTCATAGAACACTTCTTTATTTACTTTATGAAGGTCAACTTTACTTGATTTTTTGTATTGTCCAAGATATAGCAAACAGCTTGTAATATATATTCAAATAATTTTTTTCCCAGTAATATCAGGAAAAGATGTTCCTCAGGAATCCCATATACCCCTGACTTGTGGTGGTGGCAGTGGGATTGTGCAGAGCACACACATGCTCATTTTAAAATCTGAACAAGCTAAATTACAGAAAGAAAACCTGCAGTTGAAGAAAAACAATGACCTTCTAGTAAAGTAAGTTTAAAAAGCTGATCATCAGAGTCTAGACTCTAGTTTCTGATTTAACTGCATACATTACTATACTTGCTGTTTGATTTACAGTCAAATGCAGTAAGAGTTCATATTTCTGAGGAGAATCCGAGAAATGAGAAATTTTGAAAGATCCATTTGTTTTGATGAATTTTCTTCTCTTTGTGGCTGGGGACTTGTGCCTCTCACACATCAGCGGTTTGAATCCGGACACCACCAGTGGTGACGTTTTATCATTCAGTCTCTTCCTTACACCTTAGGAAAGGAGTTGGCTTCCCTTCTTAATATAAACTTGCTTACATGAGTTGGCAGTAATTGGTTGTCTAACAGTTTTGCAGCAGACAGTTGAATGGGTATGGAGACTTAACTGCTTTGATTCTAGAGATTGTCCGTTGAAGTCAGGATCAAGACACATTGATATGGCAGTGTGAGGGAACTTGCATTGTCATGCTTCCAGTAGTTTACACTCCTATCATTTTTCTCCTTTTAAGCAATGAGCTTCAGCTGAAAGAAGAACTAACCAAATGGAAAGAGAGAGCACTAAAAATGAGAGCAGAATCCTGTAGAGACACCACTAGGGAGAAGATACAGAGGTCTCCAAGGAAGACCACACCTCGTTCAGTTAAAGAGCAAATGCCTTCTCCCTCCAAGGAAGTTTCTTCACGAGAAATTCTGCCTCTGGATTCACCAAACACACTGCCTCTTACTTGTCCAAATTTCTTTGATAATTCAAGCTTAGGCACACTTACAGGTGCGTAATGCAATACTGTTTCTGTTAGGAACACCTATTCAGTAGAACGTTAAGGGGTTGGCTAGCCAGACCTGTGAAAGGTCTAGGGTAGGTACACACTACAGTTAATTCATATGTACTTGGGGACTTGAATACCTAAATTGGGTGAATATTCAAAAGATTGGGCTAGCTTTTATTGCAGTATATACTGAACTTAGTGATTAATAGTAAGGATGGACAAATGAAATATTGTGCAATTGTACAGTGGATATATTGGGTTCTGAGAGGGGTTTTGTATTTTTTATTTACATTATTTAATTTATATAGTTTTAGTTCAGAAAGGTTTGGAAGGGGTGAATTCTAGACCTGGTTGGGATTTTTTTGGATGAAACAGTTCTTTGTTGTAAAGTGCTAGTTTGTTGAAATAGAAGAACCTGGATTTCCCGTATCATAGGTACTTCCCTAACAACTGAAATATTGGCTACTCTGGGGTAGGTTGCTCTCTTGTTTTTTGCCAGAAGTTTCAAAAGGTCTGTATTTCATCCCAGTCTAGAACAAAACCAGATGCCAAAACCTCAAAACTTTGCACAAAATGGCATTCTTGTCGTCTAGCCAGCCCGAGTGAATTCTCCCGCATTGGCCCTCCACCAATGCAGAGAGCTATGAGCTAGTTTCACCCGCTTGACTCTAGAGGCAGCATTTAACCAAATTTCTGTCTCCAAGGCCTAACCTTTAGTTTCAAGAGCAAGTTTTGCACCAAAGCCACTAGTCTCTCCACCTCCAGCTGCAAAGATGGCAGCCTGGGCAGTGTCTCCTTTCCCATTCCCCCTACCCTCCTTTGCTCTGCTTCTCTTCTTTCCTGCCTGTCTCAACAACCCTTGGCCGGCAAATAATGGCTTCTCTGCTCTTCTCCACGCAGGCACTTTTTCTGGGGGAAGCCTTTACTGGTGGCCTGCATTAACAGCACCACTTAACAGCACCACTGCAGCCACTATTAGTGGTTTGAAAAACCATCAATACTCCCCGGCAGTGTGGTGAAGCACTAGGTCGCTGGAGCAAGTTTTGACATTGTCACCACTGTTCAGTGCGTGTGATCTAACTTGTTCCTGATGCTTCTGCCAGCAAATCTCCCCATGTCTGAGGTCCGCACAGAATTCCATGTCCCAGCCCAACTGCTAAGATCAAAGAAGCGCCTTGTCTAGCCTAGGATTTAAAGATATTGGTTGGATCATGTAGTCTAGCTCAATCCTTTGAACACCTTCTAAAAGTCTAGACAAGGCAAAGCAATTGTAACTTTCCCAGTTTAGCACATGCTAAAGTACAAGTCTTTCTATTTTCTTTCTTATATAGACATGCGACCTGCAGGAACAGAGTGTATAGAAGATCGCTTTAAGCACTGGTTTGGAGCGTCAGCAAAAGATAAAGCACCTGACTGCACAACCCAGTAAAACAGCCCGTTATTGTTCACTGTCCTTGCTAGTGGAAAAAGTCAGAGATTGCATATAGAGAAGACGTGCCACAGAAGTAGCTGGTATGTTTTAACTCTAGCCAGTGGGAAGAAGTTTTCTTGGAGCAGGAACTAAGCAAATAACTGGAAAAGCTGGAATACAAAAATGTGACAATAGTGTTGCCTGCATCCAGCTGATGGTGTTCCTGTAACAGTTCTCCATTGCTCCTCTTATGATGGCAAAGATAACGAAGCCAGCCAGCTGAAGAGGAAGTGAAAACTGGAATGGATCACAAATCAGAGAATCTCTACTGTGAAACTTATCAGTGTTAAACTTTCCCCTCTCACTCCCAAGACAACCCTCCCAAAGGCAATCAATTTAATCTTGGAAGTCCATAAGGAAAGTGGAGAGAACTTTTTCTGCTACTCTTTTTCTAGCGTTCAGTGTTACTTCAAGTTTTATATGTTGACTTTTCTTGGATGGGGAATAGCGTTCTCATTCACCTTTTTTTAACCAGTTTCTATATAATAATCTATTTATGAGCTCACAATCAAGGCTGTGTTTTTAAAAAGTCTCTACTTCATATCTGCAGTGCACAGTTGATTCTGGTCTGAATAATTTTATCTTTTTGTCAATAAAGATTGTTATATGCATACAGGCAATCAAACTAGAATTGGTCATTGTACTAGGCAACAAAGCTAACTATTGCCATTTCTTGTTGTTGTGTCATTGGGGGACGTGGCAGGAGGCTCCTGCCTACTGGTCACAGCTGAGTGATGGGAGTCTCGCCTAGCAGCAAGTGTGGGGTTCATATACTCTATCACACACCCTCCCCCTCAGGTTCTGCTGTGGGGCTTTATCAGGTAAATCCTCCCTGTCCCTCCCCAAAAAGAAATTGGCCTTCTTAATGTCTTTCCCAGCCCACTGAAGGATTTCAAAGCTATAAGGTTGTAGTAAGAGATACCATCTCATGAGCCTAAGGTTGGTGTCTTTCATGGTGTTCGGCCAATGTACCAGGGCACGGTCACCAGTTTGAAACAGTTCCCCCGCAGATAATAGCTCGGCGCATCCAAAGCCTATTTCACCGAAAGGGCTTCCTTTTTTATGGCTGAGTAGGAAATCTCCCGTGGAAACAATTTCCTGCTGAGGTATACTGTGGGGTGCTCCTCCCCATCAATGTTCTGGGACAACACTGCACTCAGACCCGCTTCTGAGGCATCCGTCTTGAAGGGTGAACTCAGGGGTGAAGTCCAGATGGATGAGTACGCGTTCCTGGCTCAGCCTCTCCATCACTTCCCGGAAGACCATTTCACAGGCTGCTGACCACAGGACCTTGTAGCGCTGTTCTTCACCAGGTCCTTTAGGGGCATTGCGATCATGGCAAACGCTGGGATGAATCAGCTGTAGTACCTTGTGAGGCCAAACCTGGTGCACTTTCTGCTTGGTCATGGAAACAACGCACTTTGCCTGGGCTTGTCCTTTGTCGACCAGGGACCATTTTTTTTCCTTCTCCCATGCGGTAGCGCAGATATGTCATTTCCTGCTGCCCCAGACGGCATTTGGCTGGGTTCACTGTCAATCCTGCCATCTTCAACGTCTACAATACGGCTGTGACGTGTTTAAGATGGTCTTCCCAGTCCTGGCTGTAAATGATGTAGTCTATGTATGTCACAGCATACACTTCATGTGGCTGTAGTACCCAGTCCATTAAGTGCTGGAAGGTCGCCGCTGCCCCACTGTCGCCACTGCATACACTGTTGCCACTGTAGGCTGAAGGGCACTGTTATAAATTGGTACAGCCTCCAGGGTGTGAAGACGGGAGTTTTCTTCCGTGCTTTGTTTGTTGGGGAGGGAACTGCCAGGAGCCCTTGGTTTGCTCTAGGGTGGAGAGGTAATCGGCAGCCCCCGGCCAATCAAGCAGCTCATCAACCCATGTTTTTGCCCATTTAAAAAATACAGGCAACCTTTTCTTTTTAGAAACTCCAGCATCCCCATGCTTTGGAGTAAGGAGTTGAAATTTGGCAGGGGTGGCCTACGTATCAGGGATGTGCCTTTTGCCATCCATTTAAAATCTGCCCAAATTTGGCCAAGTTAAGAGTCTGAAAAACTGCAGTTTGCACATGTTCCATAGAGATTTGCTAGGGCTTCACAACTTAATTTTCCCAAAGATTTTGTGTACTGTATGTTGTAGCCTGGGGCTGAGCAGGACTCCCCCTGCATTTGGAGTTCTGGGCCATGTTGGGTCCAGAACTGAGCAGGGAGCCTCTCTCTCCTGTGCTTTCAGTACTCCCCCTTCTGGGCTCAGGCAGCATGGAGGAGAAATCCACCTGAATCGAATGCAGAGGGGACAAGAGTGGAACCTGCATGGGCAGGGTGAATAGAGTGTGACAAGGAGCCTGGAGAGGAAGAGACTAGCATAGGGAGTGGGTGATTGGGACCAGCTGGGCAAGTTGACTGGGGATTAGGGGGCCAGGAGACAGGGGAAACATCTGATGAGGAGCCAGAGTGCAGGAGGAAGAGAACTGGGATTGGATGTGCAAAGATTGGGACATGGAGTTAAGCTGGGGGGCATACTGAAATTGGACATGGACCCCAAAAGAGATCCAGGAGGTAGTGGGGATGTGAGTGTTGGGGTGAGTTGAGGGGATCAAGTGAGCAGGGAGGAAAGAAACAGCTTGGCCGAGAAGCTGGGAATAGTCAGGCAAGGATACTATTGGGGAGTATGGGCGATGAGATTTGGATGGCTGGCAAGGACGCTAGGGACAAGGAGCTGGGCAGTAAGGCTGGAAACAACTGAGTGAGGTGAAGGGGGGAAGACAATGCAAGGAGTCTGGGACTGGGATGAGAAGCCTGAGGACTTTGGAGACTGGGACTAGCTAAGTGAGGAGAATGAGCCTGGGAGGAGGAGCCAGGGCAGGGAAGAGGAGGATGGGAGCAAAAGAATGTGTACACACTATTACTCCCTCCAGAGTCTGGAATGGAACACACATGCTTGAGTCTTGCTGTTCCTCTGCTTCCATAAATGGCTGTGAAACCCTCTGTAAAGCGTCTCAACCCCTCTAGTGCTGGTCCACGTAGAGAATGGCAACTTACTACTGTTCTCAGTTACTCCATTAGCGCCAGGAGCAGGTTCCAATCCTGCGGATGAATCACGGCTCAATGCGATGCCACATGCTAGAATTTTTTCAATTTGCTTTTTTTTTTTTAAACCTAGGAAATTACACATACAAAGCTACATTAAAAGGTCATTATTGAGTATTATCTGAAGTATTAACTTAGGAAATGCCAGTATGAGCACCCATGTGTGAGGGTTCAACTAGAAGCATGATTCCCAAGGAGGAGAGAACCCCTCATAATCTATGGGGTATGTTTTCTGCAAACTCCAGAGGCTCTGCATCCCTCCCCAGCCCTGGAAAAAATTGGTAACTGAATCAATAACCCCCATCTCTGGTCTTCAGCTCACCCTTCCTGGAATTGTTTTTCTCCCTTAGTGCTCCCCATCAGCCCAGTCCAACCACAATATTCCCCCAGTCCACATTCCATATACGGGCAACCCTCCTTACTGTGGCCTTTTCCCCCATGCTGATAGTAGGTTGTATCCCTGCCAGCCCACGTGGCCTTCCTCTTCTCCTGCCTCACGCTCAAGGGTCTTACTGCTTGAGGATCTCCTCTTTTTTTCCCTCTTCCCCCACTTGTCAGACCAGCCACTTTCCTTGGAAAATCCACTTCAACGTATCCCTCTGCCAGTTTTATCACTGCCTCCGTTGTCTCTGGTTGGTGTGTCCTCACCCAGGCCTCAGTGGTATCCAGGCGAGACTGCATAAACTGCTCTAATATCACAGTTTCCAGGACTGCTTCCACATTTTATTCTCTCAGCCTTAGCCATCAGTTGGCCCAGTCATTCCACTTCTGCACAAACTCTCTCAGCTTTACCCCGTAAGTCCACCTGGCTGTCCTAAATTTCTGCTGGTATCTTTCAGTTGCCAAGCCTACATGGTCCAATATGGCAGCCTTTAACACATTGTAGTTCTTGGCCTGCTTCTCACTCAGTGACATATAAGCAGCTTGGGCTTCTGCCACGAGACAAGGGGCTAACCGTAGGGCCCGTAATCCTTTAACCCAGCCCGCACCAGTCACAATTCTTTTGAAAGGCCATAGGAACATGTCGGGATCATCCCCAGAGCCCATTCCACAGAGTCCCAGCCCCCGCCGCCCCCAGCTTCTCTTTCCTGGAGGCAGGACTTGTCACGTTCTGTATTAACTGCTGCTGTACCTGGATCTGTTCCTTCACGAACTCCCGAAACACCCGCAGTTGTGCCTCCTGCCATCCCAACCGGGCTCGCCATTCTGTTTGCTGGCTCTTCTGGAATCCATGCGGCATCCTCTGCAACTCCTCCTGTTGCTCTATCAGCAAAATGTCATCACCTATGCATTGTGTATTCTTTTCTCTCTGGGGTTCTGCTGACTGAAATACAGTCCCTACAAATTACTGGGGGGGAAACCGACTCAGTCACTGTTGGGTTTTTTGGTCAGAGTCGTTGCCAGGGCAGGCTGACAAACTTCACTTCTTCTCTTGAGCGACAAGACCTGCTTTTGTGTCCCCAGCCCCGCTAGATGGCAGCATCTGAATTTTTCGGCGGGGAACGGCCTTGTTTTGGCCAGCAGCTCCCCCGCGGAAGGACGGCGCCCAGCGTTCACGCCGAAAGCCTGTACTTTGCTCCGGTACACGGGTCGGTAGAGCCTGAAGCCTGATCTCTGTGGCGATCCTGAGGTGGGTGGCTTTATTCAGCCTCGCACGTTTCCTCCTGTTCGTGTCGCCTGGAATAGCAGCCCGGAAAGCCCTGACGACGAGGTTGAGAAACTGATTTGTGCCTTTATATGCTTGCCTGCTGCTGTGGTGGGAAAGGGGCAGCTGTCGGAGTGCGTGAAGCCTTGAGAGCGGGAGACACGGTGTAAAATCCGACCTAAATCAAAAGCAAACTGAGCGGACACGATCAGTGTCGTTCCTAACGAGCCTATCGTCTGCCAAGCTGCCACGGTATTGGTAGGGCTGCGCGCTTCGTTGCTCCTGCCGGCCGAGCTCTGTGCCTTCTCCAGCTCCTTTTTAGCGCCAGCGGGAAGTACGGGGGGGGCTGGCCGAGTGGGAGGGAGCCAGAGGCAGGGCTTGGGTCGTTCCGGGACACTCCAGGACGACCTTCGGGGACATTTTTGGAGGAGCTGGGGCAGTGTTCCAACACTTCGGGCTCCTGAGCCACCCTCTCTCCTTCTGGAACCTGGGGCCGGGGCCGGAGCTCGGCTCCCTGCTCTGGAGGGAGAGATGATGGTCCATACTGGGTGGCAGAGGCACCGTCTCCTCATGCTGCCTCTGGGCCCATTCCAGAAGGAGTGATGGCAGCTTGGTTACCCAGCAGCCCTCTCTCCTTCCAGAGCAGGGAGCCAGGGCCAAAGGGGACCCTCCAGAGTCTGGACCTGGCTCAGCCACCATTGCTCCCTCTGCTCATACCCCTCCCTCACAGCAGCATCTGCATCTCCAGATACAGGAAGCCCGGATTTGGGGCTGTTCTGCACATCCTGGAGAAGCATCCCACAGCTGAGCTCTCTGGGGCCAGCAGTCGGGAGCAGCCCAGAGCTACACCCACAGAAGCTACTTAGCTCCCTGCAAGGGAGCAGGGACCCTCTAGTCTCCCCACACAGAGCGCAAGGGCCTGCTGTCCAGGCCCCCTTCACTCCTGCTCTTCTGGCTGATCATGAGTCCCTGATCACTCTCTCCCCACCAATTACAAAGCCACTTATTCTACCCTGACAACCAATATCCCCCTGCCCTCAGTCCCAATATCCTTATGCCCCAGATTCCAATATCTCCCCTTTTCTGCCCCCAGCTCTCAGCCCAAATATATTCCTTCCCTTCCCCCTACTGCTAACCTGCAATATATCCTCTGCCCTCCCCTTGCTTAACCCTCAGTCCCCCTTGGCATCCTCCCCTCCCCCTCATAGCTCTCACTTGCCAGTTTAGAAATGTTGTCAATAGATGTAGCAAACGTCACCAGGATGTCACGAGGTTTGATTAAGGCTCACAGTTTAGTGACTTGTTGAGGAAAAGCTTAAAAAATCTCAAGCAGACCTAAAACGTTGCTGGACTGAGTGACAAAATTGCTGAACTGGTAACACTGAAATGGGAGGAGATTTTGCCCCTGCCTCGCGGTGTGCATGGCCAGCACCTCCATGAGTTCTGGGACTTCTCTTTTTAGGACCCCAGCACTGCCCAGGGGCCTGGCTGGGTGTACAGCTCTGTTTTGTGTAAGCAAGGAAGCCCGTGACCTTCTAGGAAGCTGCCGTCTGTTATCTGTATCAGCAGTACACAGGGCACTAGAGAGCTTTGCCTACAGCACCAAATGGGCTATCTGTGAAATCAGTGGAAATCAGGCTTTTCTGGTTTTTGGATTCTCACCACAATTTAATAGTGTTCTGCCCATTGATACCTAGAACATTCCCTGCAATTTTCAAATTGATCAGTTGTGGTTTTCAAAAGGTATCCCATTACACCTCTGTAGACAGACTCGCTTCACTCGGCCTATGAGCTAGGAATTGTTCTGGGGAAGTTCTATGGCCTGTGTTATGCAAAAGGTCAGGCTACATAATCAAAATGATTCCTTCTGGCCTTGGAAACCTGGAATTTATAAAAGCTACCAACTTGGTATAACTGGTAAGTCTTCCCAGAACTGCAAAGAGTCCCAGGACATCGGGGAGCTTGCACACACACGTCCCACCCACGCTGGCTGGTCATAAGTACGCTTACTACTTGTAATAAGCATTAAAATTCACTTTAACCTCTGACAGATTTATTTCAATTAAAATATCCTACAACTCCCTAAAACATGTCACTTCCTACAGAAGTGCTGAAAACTCTGCATTTCATATTAATTTGATACTATCCTGAAGTCCAGGCATGCAGACTCACTTCATCTCGCTTCTCAAAAGTATGTATATTATTCATATCAACTTTAAGGTTGAGACTTTCAAACCCACCAAGGGGATTTGGACTCCTAATTCCTATTAAATTCTAATGGACACGGGGCATCCAAATCAATTTGGCATCTTTAAAAATCCCACCCTGAATTTGTCCTGCTGATATTAACTAATGACAAAATGTCTGTGACATATTGTAGTTTCCCTTTATTGAAGGGACACCTCTAAAATAAAGCCATGGCTGAGATACCCAGGAGGTCTGGCATGATAATTCTCCCTCAGTTTTCAACTCTGATCTCAGATCCTTGGTCTCTTGAGAAACAGTTCACAGCTCAGACTGATTGGACATCCTGTTTGGTGATGCCTATATTTGTTGTACAGTGTCCAGTTGCTCAGTGTGGTAGCCCATCAGGCATTTTGTTGATGATGTCACACTCTGCTAAGGGGCACTGGAGACTCCCATCTGCCTACAGGGATCAGGCAAGTCCTGTTTTAAAGCTTTTGCTTTAAAAGTTCTCATTTTATAAGCCAATGTATGACACAGCCATACTGAAAACTTTTCTTCTCTTGTGGGAAGAACAAGGTACTTTCCAGTTCTCTCTAGTGATAGATGCTCCAAGTCACCTGTTCAGTTATAGACTGCATCTGTTTTTGATTCCCTGGAGCTGATATTAATGCCTTTTCCTTTTGAGAGATGTCACAGAACATGTTTAAATACCTGCAGGGGGCAGCATGGGTCGGCTTGACGGGAAGGTAATATTGCTGTCTGCAGCCGCACAAGGGATTGGACGAGCAGCTGCTATAGTAAGTCTGGAAAGCTTCATTCTTCTTTTTCCCCCTCTTAGTTCCTTGCTAGCTTTGCTGTTTTGATTAGCTCAATGATACCTATACTGAGCTGTCTTTTATCAAACTGGAAATTAAATTAAAAGCTAAGTCCTTCAACTTTTCCATGAAAAGCACATGAAAAAAATGTTACTGGTACACCATGAGAGCCTTGCTTCCATTCTGGAAAAATTCATTCAAGAGTCACATTGTCAAAATTCCCTGGTGCTCTATAAATAGCCTTCCCCTGAAGATCTTCACAGCTGGGTTGGCTGGGCATACTGGCGTTGGCATCTAGCCATGAGTTGCTTCCTGCTTTGAAGAGAGCTGCAGCTGCTGCTTCTCGGGAAGGCGGCTATGCCATCAGTGACCTTCATCAAATATCTCAGCTGCTTTGTTTTGGGAAGGTGATGTCCCAGGGTTTCCTGTTGTATCAGTTTGGAGGTCAGACAATTAGTAGATTGTCTCAAGGATCCCTGTGGCAACAGCACCAGGTGGAATGTGGTGGCCCCTCGTGTACCTTGTTAATTCATTTAACTCAATCCCAGTTGGTTCCGAATGTCATTCGTTGATCTGTGGGAGATGAAGGGAATGTGCAGATGCCAAGCCGTTCACAAGAGAAAGATCAAAAACTTCTGCCTGACCTATTTCCGTAACGTTTGGCCTTGGATTTTTTTAAAGACTCTTTTTTCGGAGACCATCTGAAGCTTTTGAATTTTTTTTGGCAAACTTTAAATGGAAAGATTTAGTCTGTTGCTCTATTGGTAGTTTTTGATTGCTCAGCTTGGTCACATTGAGATGTTTTTCCAAACCCTGAACATTTTCATTTAATAAAAATCCAGTGGAGAATTGAGAAAACAAAAAGTCCAAACCATTCTGAAAAGCAAAATGAAAAACATTTATGGATTTTTTTTCTGAAATTTCTGCTATTTTTCTCTACTTTTGATCAGCTCTACTCTCCACAGATGACTTTGCCTGTACTAAATTACGGAGAGGGACTAGCAAAGCTAGCATGAGACAGGCAATAAACGATACCTAGTCGTCACAAACCTTGATTTTCACAGGCTTTGCCAGGGGACTGCTAATCCTGTCACTTGCGTTAAAATACCCTTTCACTGGGAATAGCTAATTTGCAAAACAGATTCCTTTTCCTAATAATTGTTTTTGTAAATATGCAATAAGCTACAGACGGGAGTTGGCATGCCTGACCTCCTAAAGATACACCATAGTTGTAGATAGGTACGCTCAGAAACTGCATTACTGCCACTTACTGGGGGTAGTGTGTCTGTCTCTGAGAGCTTCTTGCTTCTGTGATCAGCAGGTGAGTCTGTTGTATAGCAATCACTTGTCAACAACGCACTCTGAGGAGCAGAACAAGTAGTTTTCTCCCAATAGACATCACGTAGGTGATGATGAGGGTCCCTAGTATTAAGGGGTATCTCTCAGGAATACCCCTGATTCTGTTGAATGTAGTGAACAGAACCATTAATAAGTTGTTTCTTTATGTAGTGCACTCTTCAATGATTTGGATGTGAAGCACTATACAAAAGCACTCACTTTCTATCAACTGTGGGCCAGGTCCCCAGCGGTTGTAAATTGGCATAGCTCCACTGAAGTCTTTAGTGCTGCATTGATTTTCAGCACCTTAGGATCAGCCCCTCCACGTTTGGAACCTACTGTCCAGTACAGGTGCTGCCCTTACTTGAGACCAATGGATCAATCACACTCTTGTTTATATCTGTTCCTTCAACTGGGTCAAGTAATGGGACCCTGTGCTTTAATTACAGATTCCTGCTTTGGGGGATAAACCCAAATCGTACGTTCTGTTCCCCCCTCTCCTGGGTACGCTCTGCTGGAACCCAGGTGTTTGGCTAGGTAGCCAGGTGTAGATACACGGAATTTGTTTATGCACAAAAAGAAAAGCAAGAGACTGGCTGCCTTCAGCCAGCTCCTTTTTCAGTCCAAGAAGGAAGTGAGAGGAGAAGGCAGCCTTGATTATTGGTAAAACCTAAAATATCTAAATGTTAATGGTTCCTTTTGCTTGTGGTGTTCAGGCTTTTGCAAAAGAAGGAGCAAAGGTCATTGCTACCGACATCAGTGAGCCCAAGCTGCAAGAACTGGAGGGGTATTCAGGTAAATGCTTTACAACCGACATAAGTCCAACTCTCTTGTATTTTGTAAGCTGCTTGTAGAAATTTCATTGGAGGACAATACAGAATTCTAAAGGCAGTAGAAACTAATAATGTCAGTTACTCCTTCGTGTTGCATCTGGTCTTTTCCCTGCTGCAGCAGAATGTGGAGGCTTGGTGTAGGAATGCAAGTTTTCCACTGAAACTTCAGCATTTCAAAAAGGATATACTAGGTTCATGGGGTAACCCCATCCATCTGATTTTACTAGGCACTAGTGAAGCTGTTAACTGCTGCCGCTCCTTACGATAGTATCCGTTTCACTGACTTGTCCTGGCCATTGGGCTGACTGACAAATCTAATTACCTCTTGTTTCAGTCATGGGACTTGAGCTTTGGGATGTTAGTGCTAAAATCACAAAATTCTATCATTTGAGCTATAGAACGTACTTCATTAGCTACATAAGAATCAGATTTAGTGCTCTGCATTTCAGTTTGACCAATTAATGGCACTAATGGCATCGTAATTGTTCACTAGTGTGAATTGGTATATCTTTTAAATGTGAATTACACTGTCACTAAATCACCCCCTATTATATTTGCATAAACGCTCAGGACTAAGAGTTCTCTCCCTGCTGATACATACTAGTATGTATCAACTACTCATGGTCACAAACTCACCTCATTGTTCCTTAGTTAGACACAAGGCAGGGAAATCGTTAACACAAGTTTATTTTTATGTCTAACAAAAACTATGGGTGAAATCAATCCTGTATACACAATGAAACAGAACGAAAATACTTCCAAATTAACTTAGTGAATAAAAGTGATCTCTGATCCTTACATACATTCCTGACACTGAGAAGGCCGAATAACAATCTCTTAGCCAGATTCACGGCAAACAGCCTCTGGGTGACTCACGGCATTCTGGGGGATTTCCAATTGATCCTCTAAGAATTTCATGACTTCTCAAACTCAGTAGGGTATTTTACTCTCTGACACATCAGGCAGAGTTGTGCTGGCAGGAACACCGGGAGGTGGAATCAAAGTTCTATGCAGTCCCTACCCCGCTAAGTCTTGGGAAAAGGAACTTCAGACACATGACTTGTTAAATCCCAACTCTTCCTTTGAGGACTGGAATTAGAATATGTCAGACTTTCAACTTAATACAGAAGAGACGACTCCACTGTTAGTCAGCCTGCCAGGGAGAAGTTAGCTTTCTTGCTAACATATTTCCTAGAGAAATTACCAGAGGTGTGTTAGAACATGTACACGAACTTGTCTGTTTGGCTTCAAGACGTGCAGGTTTTTCCAGTGGAGAATGATTTATGATCTTTCATTAGCATTTTTCCACTCAACCAGGCTAGCATCACAGTAGCTATTAAACTCTGTGTAAATAGGTGTGGATGATAAAACCACAAAATAATGTATTTTCATCACAGTGCACAGGAAATGAATCATGGTGATTTAATGGGAGTTGTTTGCATGAGGGTGCTGGAATAGTGTGTAGGCTCTGGTATGCCTTTCTGGAGATTAGTTGTGAATTTAGGATTTCATTTTTTTGCTGTTTGCATTTCTGCCAGCAGATGGCATTTTATGCTTTCTACCTTATGGTAACTATGTTACAGTGGGGCTGGCTCTACTCTAAAGTGTTTAGAAGGGGGTCAGAGCAATCTCCATTTTGGAATCAACTGTGGTTGCCTGTGGATGTGAGAGATAAAGTTAAATCACACAGGAAAGGGCCCCAAGCAGCCTCTTTAAACAGCTCGGAAGGTGGATTAATATTTTTTCCAAAATAAACATTTTTTTGTTTATAAATATTGGTAGGCTCATTCCGAAGACATCAACGTCACATTGCATACATTTTAAAACTAGCCAATATTCCCACACTATGTGCATGCCCTGAGGGCTTTGACCATCAAACATATGTGCTTCCCACTATCCCATTTAGCATAGTTATGACTCACCCCGTCCAGGTAACAAGATGACTAATGACTTACACAAGTCACATATTCCTCATTAATGAGTTGTACAAGCCTGGCTCGTAGTCCTCTTGGTTCCAAATAAAATACCGCATGTGCTGTGATCTGGAGTCTATGTGACACCCACAACGATTACTAGGTAACCGTGACCTGAGCTGTGGCTGCAATTGGCCAATGAGAGTTTGTTGTGGTCGTGTAATGGTCGTAATTCAGTACGGTGATGAGTGCTTTAGTGGGCTGAGTTTCTGTGAAATGGGAGTGGATTGGCATTAGCTCCACTTCTGAGAAGACACCTGCTCATGTGGTGGTTCTTCTCTTACAATAACATCAGTGGTCTTTTCTGACTCCCCTCTTGGCTCTTGAATAGCACTCCGTGCTCTTCTTATGATAGCAATTCAGTATTGGGACAATTTAACGAAAGAGTGGAGCTTTGGGGTGGTGGGGGTAAAAGGCCATATTACCCAAGGGTACCCATGTTATGGTCTGATACTCAGAACTGCTCAGTACCTGTGAACTCCCACTGATATCAGTGGGGAACTGCAGACGTTCAGCGCCTCTGAAAATCAGGCTATTAATTTTTAACAAACCAAAGCAAAATAAAACCATTTTGTTTTTATAGGCATTCAAACGCGGTTGCTGGATGTCACCAGCAAAGAACAAATAGAAAATCTGGCCAAGGAGATTGAAAGGATTGATGTCCTCTGCAATGTTGCAGGGTAACTAGAGCCTATTGTTTTAAACTCCCTTCTCCTTCCAGTGTTTATTCCCCAAAGGCATTTTGTTTGATTTTATGTCTATCCTCTCCTTTCCACAAAGGCTTTTCTGGTGTCTGCATAACAAAATCCTCCATCACAACTGGCCTCTTTGAGGGTGAGCTAAGTAGACAAGCCACAGACTCAATGGCTCTGGAGACTGAATTACCTTCTCACTACTAGTGGCAGATCAGTGGCGGGAGAGTGCAGTGTTGTCTGTGCTCTTCCTGTTTTGCAGAGAGAAGCCTTCAGCTTCCAGGCTTTCTTTTGGGCACCCTTCATCATCACTACATTGGATATGTTGGTGATAAAGGCATTATCTTCTCCAGACTGGAGAGCTCACATCATACATTGTTTTTTAACTTGGAAAAGATAAATCTAAATAAAAATATCTTTATACAGTACTATAGCACTCACTGAAATTTTTCAAATGTCAATTTTTGACCAATAATTTTGATGGATGATTTCAGTGACACCCTTTTTTATTACTAGTTCTGCCTATTACCAAATCTTTATATATGCATATGGTGGCTTATTGTGACTGTCTTGAACTACATATACCAGTTACAGGAAACTTGTGCAAGCTGCATGTTGCATTATAACCTCTGAAGAGTCTTGTCCAACCTTGCTTGATTGGAGGGGTAGTTATTCCAGAGGAGCAGGGGAAAAAATATAAATTATACAGAAAAGGCACAGGAAATAATCCATTGCTTTTTGTGCACTTCATCCAGTTTTGTCCATCATGGAACCATTCTGGAGTGTGAGGAGACAGACTGGAACTTCACAATGAACCTCAATGTTCGCAGCATGTATCTAATGATCAAGACGTTCCTTCCCAAGGTAAGGCTCTGTCTACAATGCTCTTTAGTGTAAAAGACATTGGGTGTGTTTCAAGCTGGGCAGTATTAAGTCATAGGCACTATCAGAGCGTGATGGTGGGTGAAAATATGGGGGGTGTGGCCACGGAGGGCCCTCATATCATATTTGTGCCTAGGACTGCTTTAATTCAGTCCTGGTTCAGAGTCTAACCTTTCAGACTAGCATATGGAGAGGGTTAATTCAGGTTTTTTACACTGTACAATTTGTATTTAGAATCATTTTCAAATGCAGGGCAGTAAGAGGCCGCATGGGAAAGCAATACTCCACAACATGCATGCAGACAATAAGGCTACACCCTCTCTGCAAAAATATTTGTAAAGATTCAGATGTAATTGTGTGACTTCTCCCCCACATCCACAACAGGAAGCTATCTTGCAGAGCTGTTCAATACCATCGACAACACACTACTTCAATAGAGTTCATGGGCTAAATTGACAAAGGGTGGGAGAAAGGATTTATAATGATCCCCATTTGATAGAGGGGGGAAGAGGCACAGAGAGATTAAATGACTTGCCCAAGGTCCCACAGTAAGTCTGTAGCAGAGCCAGGAATCGGACACAACTCTCCCGAGTCCCAGTCCAATGCTTTACTATAGGACCATCCTTCGTCTAATTTCGAACCTCATTAGATGTATTGAAATGCAATATACTGAACTTTTGTTTTTATTCTTTTTCATCAAGTTTTGAATGGGCCCCTAGCCTGGTGAATCTTGCTACTGGAGAAGCTTTTATTGTCCCAGGTGTGTCATTTTCTTAGGATATAACTGCCTCGCTTGAAAGCCTCTTCATCCAGTTAGATCCCAGCTTTTATCAAAGCTATTCCATAGGAGAAAGACCCATCCATTATGCAGATCCCTATGTTGTGGCTACTAATTGCCCTGAGCCTTTCCCTCCCCTACCTACCCCCTGGGTGCACATGCCAGTTTACCCGGAAAAAAACAGATATAGCTGAGTGGAATATTCACTGGGGTGGGGCTAAAACTTCCCCAAGAACAAGAAGGGTTGGGGTGGAGAGAGAGAAGAATTGAGAAGTGAGTGGATTGAGAAGCTATGGTAGTCATGTCCTTGTTGGGCACCTGGCAAGGGAGTTATGAAGGCAGCAGTGAATCAGAGGGCAGTGGTTAGAATTCTGTAGGATTATACAAGCAATAGCTCGCTACAAGGTGCATTTGTCAATGAATATACCCACCCCTTGAATATGCTGGGGTACAAAGTGTAGGTGAATGCTTGAACATGTTTGTAGCAGGGGGAGTGTTTTGGCTGAGAAGCACATGCCCGGCTGCGTGTATGTGGATTTATAGTATACAATAGCTTACTGAACTAAATGTTTCAAATGGAAACAATTGTATTAAATTTACCCAGTGCAATAGTAAGGAAGTAAATAGCTACCCAGGGATGAGCAGAACCAGCAGTGATCAGTTTCTAAGGCTCTCCTGCCTTTTTCTTCCCCACCATGCAAACTGGAACAGGAAAGGTCCCAGAAAATTCACCTTTCCTGACAACTGACTGGGAGAAAAATCTGGGAGCCCAGCAAGCAGCGGGAGTGTTTTCCGTATCCCCAGCCTCACCCCCCATTTTTAAAAACACACAAAGCCCTGTTCCTTGAAAGTGGGGAGTGGAGCTGGCATCAGTCCCACAGGGCTCAGCAGCTTCCAGCCTCTTCAGAGAAGATAGTGGAGCTCCTGGAAGTAGCCTCAGCCTTGTGGAGAGAATAGGTGAGAAACAGAATCCCCTCCTATCCTGCTCTGTGCTCAAATCATCTGAAAGAGTGGTGCAGAACCTGGATCGCCTTCCAAAATTTGCTTCTCCTCCTCTTTCAGAATCAGAAGGAGTATGTTTTGTTTCAAATATCTTCATTATCATGGATATCACTGATGAATATAACTTATGACAGTAGCACCTACAGACCCTAAGCAAGATTGGGGTCTCCATTTTGCTAGGCATTGAACATACAAGTAATAAGAGACAGTCCTTATCCCATAGAGTTCATGGGCTAAATTGACAAAGGGTGGGAGAAAGGATTTATAATGATCCCCATTTGATAGAGGGGGGAAGAGGCACAGAGAGATTAAATGACTTGCCCAAGGTCCCACAGTAAGTCTGTAGCAGAGCCAGGAATCGGACACAACTCTCCCGAGTCCCAGTCCAATGCTTTACTATAGGACCATCCTTCGTCTAATTTCGAACCTCATTAGATGTATTGAAATGCAATATACTGAACTTTTGTTTTTATTCTTTTTCATCAAGTTTTGAATGGGCCCCTAGCCTGGTGAATCTTGCTACTGGAGAAGCTTTTATTGTCCCAGGTGTGTCATTTTCTTAGGATATAACTGCCTCGCTTGAAAGCCTCTTCATCCAGTTAGATCCCAGCTTTTATCAAAGCTATTCCATAGGAGAAAGACCCATCCATTATGCAGATCCCTATGTTGTGGCTACTAATTGCCCTGAGCCATTTTAGTTGTGAAAAAGGGTACAGTTGTGTCAGTAACTGTACAGCATTCCCCCACTCTGATTGGCAGAGAGGTCACTGCAGTGTAATAACCAAGAATTCTCTAGTGAGATGAAGCTCAGGAGAGGAAGGATGCTCTAGTGTTAATTGTGAATCAGGGAAAGTGGATTCTGTTTCTTGCTCTGCTCTGGTACAGATTTTGTATTTGACTTTTGCCGTCACTGATCCTTTGTTTCTCCATCTCTAAAATACGTACCTAGCTCAAAGGAGGGTTCTGAGGTTTAATTCATTGTTTGTAGGGAGGTGCTACGGGAGTATGTAGTAAAAAGTGGGTATTACGATTGATGAAAATGAGAGAGCTCAAAATGTAACATGGTTAAGACTGATCTGACTGGGTTACTAATTCAAAGCTGTGAAGCAGGAGCCAAACACCGCCCTTTGGGATAGTATTTTGACCTGCAAATCTGAGAAATTGCTTGTGGAAGAAAATACCACTTACTGTGAGGAATGGTGGCAGAATATATATATAGGGCAGAATAGCTTTTGTTTGAATGGCTTGATGGTGGTTGTGGGTTGTTTTGCAGATGCTTGCACAGAAATCTGGAAACATTATCAACATGTCTTCTGTGGCATCCAGCATTAAAGGTAACAGACTTCCTAGAGGATTGTTTTGCCATATACATGCCTGCAATATTCCTGGGTCGTGTCCAAGGTTGACATTCTGAACCTGTGGAATAATATTTTGTTAGTCCAAATTTGAAAGCACCTATTTTAGAAGGGATGGGACTGAATACAGAAGTGTAACCTCCTTTTGGCCCCTTTGTGCATAAGCATTATGATGTAGCCTTTAATGACGTGATCACATGCGGTTTTTCCTCACAGGACTCCCACCTCATTCAGTGAACAGAATGGACAGTGGTCTGGGGATGAAACAGGGCTGTGCAAGCAAAGGAGGCTGCTGTCTGTAGGGCCCCTGCCTCCTTTGTTGCAGAAGTTGAAGGTTGTAGTGAATGAGGGAGAGGACTGTAGGAAGCAAAGGGATTCTTCTGTGGTTTAGGAAGCTGAGTGCTACCATGGAGAGCTGGATTCTACCCGGTGTCTGTCACAGAATTCCTGTGTGGTGCTGGGCGCAGGTAGCCACTGTGGGTTGCTCATTTTATGGGTATCCAACTTGACACTTGATTTGCAGAAGTGCTGAGCACTCACAACTGCAACTGAGGTCCGGGGGAGCTCTGCTCTGAACATAGGATGTGCTATAAAATGCCAAGTACTCTGCAAAACCAGGCCCTAGGCATCTCCAAGTGGGCACCCAAAATTTAAGTGACACTTTAGACAGTTTGGCTTTAATCTCTGTGCCTTAGTTCCTCATATGTAAAATGGAGATGATGATACCACCTTGCTGGGGTTTTGTGCAAAGAAATATTGATTAATCTTTGTAAAGAGCTAAGTTGCTACAATGAGAGCACCATAGGAAAGCCCATGAGTAAATTAATAATTCTGTGTTCAGTGCAGGTTTGCATGGTATGCAGTAATTAAGGCATGTGGCCACAGGTCTGAATGATCAGGATGAAAGGAATTGTGAATAGCTGCCCACCCAGTGAGCACTATCCACTGTGCCATGAATGAGGTAGTGATACTGTGGAAAAAACCGTATGTGGTCATGTGATTAAAGATCATATCACAATGAATATGCACAAGATGGGGCGGGAGGGGTGGGGAATGATGCAATTTATTGCCTTATTTAGTGGTACCATAACACATTATATAATTTTTCTTGTTTTTCACTACTTCCTTAGTACCAACTGCATAAGGGCTACCCAACAAGAGCTCTATGTGTGAGGGGCAGATCATTCCCTTTCCTTTATAAATCTTCATGCAGTTTTTAAAATAAACTTCCGAGGCTACTTCCCTCAGACATTTTCATTCAGTGCTGTTGGTCAGTACACTGCTGTATCCTGGTTCTCGAATGGCACTCTACTCATGCAGATTCCTTTGTCTTGCAGTCAGCACTCTAGCCAGCTTGTCATTCATCCTCTGCTCAAGGAGATGCCGCCCAGAAAATGCTAGAGCCCAAAAGCAGATCCATATGGGAATGTAACCATTTTCTTTGGTTTTTAGTGTGATTTTTATTTTCATGTTACCCTAACACTAACCTCTTCTTTCAGGAGTTGTAAACCGATGTGTCTATAGCACTTCAAAGGCAGCAATTATTGGTCTAACCAAGTCCGTAGCTGCTGACTTCATTGAACAAGGCATCAGATGCAACTGCATATGTCCGGGTAAGTACGTCCTGGCAGCATTTTGTAAACTTAGAGCTGACACTGAAAAAACTCAGGTTTGTCTTTAGCGTCAGCTCAAAACTACACACCACCTGGCCTATTTAATGCTCCAGATTTAGTTTGAGGTTGTTGATAGAAAATGAAACTTGAAAACAGCCCAACCACCTGCAAACAGCTGCTGAAGGCATCAGCAGTCAAGGGAGAAACCACATTTAAGCTGAGTTAAACACTTAGCTGAGTTCTGTTTTCCGGCATCTTCTGGCATTTCCTGAAATGTAAAATTAAGAATTGCTATTTTTATAGCATTCCAATCTCTGTGGCCTATAATAGCACACCTACATATCCCCAGAGTATCTTGATGGTGTATTATACCAGTTGTTATTTGGACATGAAAGTCCCAATTTAGAGAACCAGATTGGGGGACGAAGGGGGAAATGGTGCTTTCAGTAGCTGATTAGGAATGCTGAAAGTATGATTGCCTCATTCCTGATGTCTTGCTATCGTGCGACAAAATTGGATGTGACTAGGTCTGGGTGATGTAAAAGCCAGTGAGGTGGGGCTTGCATGCCTGGTGAGAGTGAAGTGAAGTTAGTATGGCAGCGGCAACCAAAAGGACACATACCACAGGCGTGTCCATGCACACCTACAAAATCTAACCTGCTTTTTATTTTTAAAGCATCAAAACTAGAGCTGCAAATATATATTTTAATAGTAATTTTCAGTGGGGTTTCATTAAACCCCAAACTGGCAAAATCAGACAAAAGGCCTGATTTTAATAGGTGATGAGCATCAGCAGTTTCCTCTCACTTTCCTTGGAGTTGTAGGTGCTCAGGGCCTGTGTAAGTAAGTCCCCCAAAGGTTCACAAACCATTTGTAAAATACTGGTACTGTTCTGAGTGACCTTAGGCCAGTTTGGGGTTTCCACTGCAGCCATGCAAAACTAAATGTCTTTTCAACTTGAAAACAGGCATAAACTTTGCAGTTTCATCTGAGTTTCCTGTTGAGCTTTGGGGGTTTGTTCATATAGGACTTTGGGTGAAACTCTGGGTGAGAAATCAGAAAACCTGCAGAACTCTTTGCACACCATGAATTGTGCATGGTTCTTCACATCCCACCAGCATCACCTTTTAACAATTAACAAACAGATAAGACACTTACTAGAGCCTAGGAGAGGCAGCATGTTCAGTCCCTGGTGTGGAAGGAGCACCTTACATTGGTCTAAAGTGCTTGTATAGCCAACTGAAGAAGCCAACACAGATTCAGGAAGGTGCTTCATCCTTCCTCCTTGACACAGGGCACAGGGCTGCATAATGGGAGGGGAGTGGTACTTTGGGGGAGAGGGACAACAGAAAGGAGGAATGAGGCAATCTTGGAGGACTGCTTTCCCCTTAAAATTATTTTTAATTGGCCAAATCAAAGCACTGGTAATTCTGTGGAATGTTTTCCTCTCTGTGCCTGTGTGGAACAGAGGCCCATTAAAGCTGAGCCACAAACCCACATCAAAGAACACCTGAATTATGTAAGTATGAGTATAACCCACTCACCTCCTGGGTGTGGTGTTCTGTCCCATCTAGTGGCACTGAGACCCCTTAGAGAGAGAGAGAGATAAAATGAGTCTGCTCTACAGCCTTAGCTCACAGCGAGCTGGCTTTTAGCTCATGTAGTAGAGGCTCATGCACTAAGCTCCAGAGGCCCCAGGTTAGATCCTGCCTGCCAACAACCAGGGTCTGTCAGCATTACATGAGAAGCTGAGCAAAAACTAATTTCTTTGCTAATGCCAAGGGAGAAAGCTAGTCTTGCTGCTGCAGAAGATCTCAATGGGGAGTGTTTGAAACCTGGCAGAATTAAGAATTTCTAACTATACAAGCGCTTGTACAAGCCAAGAATCATCTCTGACTAGAGATGAAGCACATGCCTAGAATATAAAGGTTGAAGGTGTTCTCAGAGAGTTCTCAAGTATTGCCTGGCTACTTCATCACAACACTGATTTCCCACTGAATTCCATTCCTCCCCACTCACAACAACGTTGGGGAGAAATAAAATACTACACAAATCAAGGACCATTTCCAAAACTCTTTGCAATTAAAAGCTAATCTCAAGATAGTGGTCACCTTAAACACCCCCCCCCCATTCAAAGTGAAACCCCATGTCTTGTGCTGATCTTTCTCTGCATAGGTGCCTAGTCACTGCAATGGAATGGGAGGATACTGTGGGATAGGTAACTAGAAGTCCACGTTGTACGACGATAGTATCTCTCTAAGCCAAGAGAATGCCACAATCTCTTTTTGAACTATTGATTTGTATTCTCATTTGTGAACGTTCAGTGGCATCAAACAAAGCTGCATCACCTATCCCTGGTGATGATCAGCACGGTAAAATTGCTTAAGGAAGTGAGCTGCCAGAAAAATACTTGATGGTAATAAATCATCTCGTGTCCTCTTGCGTAGATTACTATCAGGATAAAGATTCTCTTTGTCACTATCTGGAATAGTGAGGCAGTTTTAACATTTTGCTATTTCCATTCATATGCTTAGACTGTAAACACACTGGGGAACGGATGTTGCTCATTTCTTTGCTAGCTGTGGGTAACATTTTTTCAAAAGCACTTCTGTGACTTAGGCTAGTAAGTTCCATTTTCAGAAATGACTCTCAGCCACTCAAGAGTCCCTCTCTCATTGAAAGTTAGTGGGATTTGGAGTCCTGAATCTTTTAGACTCTTTTGAAAACTTTATCCCAATCTTGTTATGAAGTCATATACAGCCATGGCAGTGTATAAATAATAGGATTAACGGTGATGAAGTCCTTTGTCATGACTGCTCATGTTCGGTGCAGTGGAGTATTTATTTTAAATTTTGAACATTGCTTAGGAACTGTTGACACTCCATCTCTACGGGAGAGAATCCAAGCCAGGCCTCACCCAGAACAGGTAAGCAGGCTACTTAGCTGTGTTCATGCACAAATATAAATTATGTTAAAGAATTTGGGAAAAATTGAATAGCATTTCTGCCTAAATCTCAGCATTCAAGGCTAGCAACAGCAGTGATTGTGCTTTGGCTGCTTGGTCACCTGGTGCCCAGAGTGGCATCAGCAGGTCCTTCCATGACACTATGCTAAAGAAAACCACAGTGCATTTCATCCTGCGGCCTTCCCAAATATTTTACAGTCATATACTAGGTCTACAGCACCAGTACAATACAACCACTTCTTGGGCATATGGCAGCAACAAACTGATGTGCAGTAAACTACACAACAGTGAAGAAGAGGAAGATTTTGGCAAACACTTAGCTGAGTTCTTAGGTTCTCATCTGCAAGACCTCTGCACAGAATTCTGTCTGCTGCAGAAGGAGAAACGGCTGAGTCGACCTTACTGGAATTTAAACCTGTGGTTCCAGGGTCCTGAGGTGTGCTGCAACTCTGAAGCTTAGACCACTGATGGTATTGTCTGCACGGGGATAAAAGACCCACAGCATGGCCATGGCTGGCCCAGGTCAGACGACGGGCTCACAGTGTCCTGGAGCTGAGACTCTAGCCCAAGCCCAAAAGTCTGCACAGCAGTGTTTCAGCCCCGGAGCCCAAGCCCTGTGAACCTCTGTCAGCTGACTCAGGCTTTTTATCCCTGTGAAGATGTACCCTAAGTCACCCGGCCAGTGTTTTCTTTGGGCATCATATGTACTATCTGACAGTATTCATGTTATGAGCTTGTGGCCATCTGACCACATAGCTTTTTAATGTAGCACAAAGGCATCCTGGCTACATATTTCAGTGTGTAGCGGTGATGCATGAAATGTTCTGGTATCTCTAGGCCCTGAAAGACTTTCTGGCTAGACAGAAGACTGGTAGGATGGCTACTGCTGAAGAAGTGGCCCACCTCTTTGTATATCTGGCCTCTGATGAAGTAAGTACTGTACAACAAAATCTGTTGTGACCCACAGAATCCCACCCCATCTTGTGGCTTCTCAGTAGAGGGAGGCTATTTTGCAGGCCCTTACACAGCCTTGGAGGCAGATTACTGCAGTAATAGAAGACTGACATACTTTGACATACATATATCTAGCCCAAGATACAAACAGTGAACTACTTCCGGGCCGTGAAAGTGAAGGTTAAGTCGTTATTTATGGAGGACCATATTCTGGACCTTGCATGAATTCTGAACAAACTGGCTGTGCACAGCACAGTTCTGGGAGGTATGGAGTCCTTTCCCATTGCCCCCACAAGTGCACCTTCAATACAGTAGAGTCAGTGGATCTGTAACCTGAATACAGTACGCAACAACAAAATGTTTGGGTGAGACAGTTAGATCTCTCAGGGAAGGACAAATAATAATTATAGCTTTGGGGCCATAATCATCCTCAAAACAATCAAAGTCACCAGCAAGTGATGGTGTAAAATGAAGATGCAGGAACATATCGTTCTGCTACAAATATCTGCACTACAAACCCTCCCCTGTCTAGAGAGGCTACCTCCAGAGGATATAGTAGTGGCACAGGGCACACAGTGGACCCAAACCTGGCCACAAATAACACCAACACTAGTTTAACAGCACACGTAATAGGACTAGATGCCATGGAAATTACCCAGTAGTTAGGACAATCTTTCTGAGTCCCACAGAATCGCTTGAGGAAAGTGTTTGGGTCCCAATATTTCTATCAATTGTCACTTTCTCAAGGTTCATCTTGGCCACACGAGACTAATCCTATCAGTCTGATATTATTGGTAGAACTTATTATTAATAGGATATTTGCCCATATGTGGTCAGGACTTACGTATTCAATCTGAACTCAATATGGTTTGGTATTGATCCAGAGGAAAGAGCACCTCCTACTCAATCAGCAACACCACTTCTTCCACCATCTGGGTTTTTCTTGTAGATCTCTCCTCTAACTTACTAACCAGGTCAGACCCTGCTTAGCCTATGAGAATTAATGATTTCTCAGTGCCAAGTGATATGGCTGCAGGCCAAATGTCATAACTCCACCTTCTGAGCATTCATGTGGTCCCTCCATGACACATTTGTGCCAACCATCTGTAAGAGTCAGAATTCCTAAAGCCGCGTGATAATGATTTGTTACTTTGCAACTGCCCACTGTGGTGGCTAAAAGCTTTTAGTTTTTAAGGTTCTAAATCCTTTGAAATTTTCAGAGCCACTGTTGTATTTGTGGAGATTAAAGGACCTTTTGTAGATAGAGGAAATGTTTTTGTTAAATTAACTGCAATAATTGTTAGCCTTTTCCTCTGTTTATTAGTAATAAATGATAGTTACTCTTCCTCTTATGATTTCAGTCTGCCTACATGACTGGCAATGAGCTTATTATGGATGGAGGCTGGAGCCTGTGACTTACAAAACTTTCATCTGAAGTTTTCAATGGAAATTCATAGTACAAAAGGCAAATAATGAAGAGATTATCACATTTCTCTGTTAATATAATTTGTGCCATTTTAATGACTAAAATGATTGACCTTCAAATAAATGTCAGTGTAATTGCACAGCCATGCAGTACCTCTTTTTCTAAATTACTTTGTCTGATTTTCTTTTGCGTACTTTACACAGTAGCAATAAAGCACACATCATTCAACTTTGTTTTTTGTGGAAGCTTAACTACACGAAGAACAGCAATTGGATGTTTAAGGTGGGCCAACAATATTATATGTAGAACAAAATGTGAGTCTCAATGGAAAGAGTTAGATGCCACTTACTCTTGGCATCTGTCTCATTTGGAAGTGAAACATTCTTGTTTGGATTTCCTAGTAGCCTTGGGCAATGGAGGAAATGGGAAAAGGCTGCATTTGAGCCTGCTGAGCTGGACTTGAACTGTGCAACAGCAGCCCAAAGCAGAGTCCGTGGGAATGCGCAGACTTAAAAGTCTGAACTACATGAAATGCTGACCAAAGTGTTTCTGGGGGTAATGGGCTCTTATTTCTTGCAATGGCATATTAATTCTTGCAAATCAAATGCTAGAACCCATCTCTCATTTTCCAAAGATTTAAATCTATTCCTTTTTCCTGTTCACCATCATTAATAACATGTTGTACAACCCTAAGAGCTGCTAGAAAGCAGCTCATAGTTCCTCAGACATTAGAGAGGAAAAGTAAATGTATTCCAAATACCTTAAAAGGCTGTGGGACAAACTTTACATGTAGCAGAAATGATGGGAATGAACCTGAAGCAGTGTTAAAAGACAAGGGTCCTGTGGTGTGTTAGTATACAGACTCATGATATGATTTTGCCATCAGTAAAACATTTTCTCCACTAATTACATTACATATGTGTTACTGGAACCCAAGTGAGTTAGTTGATATTAGCAGCAAAGAGAAGAACTGTTTCATTACTGCCATGGCTTAGTTTCCAAAAAACAGGCTTGGCCGCGTTACTACTCACGGTAGAGCATTCTATACCTTGCTGGCCCTCAACAAAACAGCCATGTTACTATGCAATGGCAGAACTTTGTGTTAATCGCTTTAGGAAGAAAAACCACAAGAAACTCAGTGCAGTAGATTTGCTTTTACAATTTACTGAACACAGTGAGTTAGTTGTACAAGGACTAAAGGTTGAATTAATTGATTCTGCCACTGATCATGGAGATATTGTCAAGGGTAAAAAACGGATGTGTTATGCCAAAATTAGGTTTTCTCGTGCTTGAACCTACTGGCATGAAACTTCCTTGATTATGAAAGGCCAGTGGAATGCATGGTAAAATACTACTAAAAACAGCCAGTTCAGTCACATTGCAAAAATGACACTCATTCCATTGTAGCTGAGTTATTATTTATTATGATTTGCGGGGGGGTGGGGGGAGCACGTAGGAGCACTAATTATGGACCAGGACCCCATTGTGCTAGGTGCTGTACAAAAACAGAACAAAAAGATACTCTCCGCCCCAAAGAGCTTACAATCGAAGTAAAAAAAAATCGACCCTGCCATTACACTATTACAGCTATGAATGCCTATAAATGTGGCTGCTTAAGAAATAATTGCTCTGTAATTATTAAAGAAAAATTGCTGCTGCAAAGGTTTGAAAAGGAATCTCCAGAAAGCATGGCTATGCACGGATACAAATCTATCGGGGGCGAAGGTATGGGAGGGTGTTGGTATGTGGAGGTGATGATTGCCTACGTCTCCTTTTAATCTTTACTCATGCACCAAAATAAGAGACCTGATTTTTGAAAGGTGCTGAGCAATGTGCAGGTCCAATTAAAGTCAGAGGAGTTCAGTATGTTGAAGTGGCATCTCTTATAAGCACTAAATTCACTTGACATTTTTCCCCTTAAATTTTAAGGTTAGATTCCTTAGTCATTAAGACTCGGATAGTTCCCCTGCATGGTGCCAGCTGGCAGTGTGTAAAGATCACTGTCTCAAAAAACGGGTATTTTGACTGGGAATTTGGTGGGAAGGGATTTATACGCATGGAGTCTTGCCTGCATTAAGATAGGAATGGTTGCCAAAGGGACGTACTGCGGTAATATACTATTTGATCTTTGATCTAATTGGGAAAATAGGTAATGCTTAGTAGACAGGTGGGGAGAGGAGGTTTATACTTTCTATAATCATGGTTGATCTTCTGCACAGCAGATATTTGAAATATTTGACACAAAACAACCCCATTGGCTTGTGTGGCTAGAGCGTACAGATGAAGTGGGGTTTTGACAGATCTTCCTCCAGTCTCCAATTAAAAAGACCTCTTAAGGGGGACTGGGTAAAATTAGGGCAAAAAAACAACCTAGACCAAAGTGGCTGGATTAGACTTCACTGATCTGAACCCAAATGTTGCAAATTCAGTATGGCAAAATAGTGTTTCCGCCGTTTATGAATTTATCATCAAGGCCAAAGTCCTTGTGCTGTGATAGCGGTCATGGCATATTGTGTGAGAAGAGGAGCGAGCTTCCTGTTTTAGCTCAGCATTGTGGAAGCTCATGTTGCCCAATCTGAAAATAAAAAATGTAAGTTTGGTGTGTGTGGTTTTTTTTTTTTCTGTTGACAAATGCAGAGGTTATTGAACTCTTGGAGTTCTCAGTCAATGTTCTTAGGCCACCTGGTGTTGTAGTAGCTGAAACCAGCTGCATATTAATGAATTTATCCTGGAAGTACTCCTGTGTGGTAGAGAAGTAGTAGTATCCCCATTTGACCAATGATGAACTGAGGTAGAGGAGAGTGGTCATATGAGAACCTGGTAGCAGAGCTTGGAATTGTATCCAGATAGTCCAAGTCCCAGTCCCTTGTCTTTGCTAGAAGTATCTTTCACAGATAAGACAGTCACCACCAATATGAAATGTATTATGAAATCTGGAGTTTTCTAGGCTTACATGGGTGCATGCCTGTTCCAAAATTCATCACTTAAACCTGAGCTATGTTTATATTTTTATGGAGCTATGCAGACATTTTTCCCCCATGGAAAATTCTGACTTTTCATCAGAACAGAAAACCCGGAAGTTTAGACCCAAAATTGACTAGTCGGAATGTTCCGTGTTCAACAGACGCTTTCCATGGAAAACTTGATTTAGGCAAAAGTCAAGGGTGACAGAAAATGCATGACCTGCCTTAATTTTTCCATGAGAGTGAGGAACTGCCCGCTTGTAACCTATTTTCTTTTTAAAATCTAGCTGAGATTCCCAGCTGTTTGACACCTGTTTGACAGCTGTTTGACACCTAATTTGCTGTGTGATTTTGAGACAGTCACAGAACTCCTGTGTCTCACTCCTTCACACCGAGTGGAGGTGAGGTTCTGCTAGCCAGTCTCTGTAAAGTATCAGAGGGGTAGCCGTGTTAGTCTGGATCTGTAAAAGCGGCAACGAGTCCTGGGGCGCCTTATAGACTAACAGACGTATTGGAGCATAAGCTTTCATGGGTGAATTCCCACTTTGTTGGATACATTATACATTCACCCAATATGTCTGTTAGTCTGTGAGGTGCCCCAGGACTCTTTGTCGCTTTTACAGTCTCTGTAAAGTGTTTTGAGATCCTTTGCTGGAAAGCACCCCACGCCTGCAGTTATTTCATTCTCGTGCCTTCCCACTGACGCCCCACAGGGTTCAACTAAAACGCCATCTCTTCTCCCCCCCCTTCGCTGTACCGTACGCAGGTGGGTTACATGTGCATTTCCCGCGCATCCCCTCCCAGAGGCCTGACTCCCATTCCGGCAGACACAGGGCTGGGGCTGGGAGGAGAGAACCCGCTCAGCTGGTTACCCGGGTGAGAGAGAGCCACGGCCTCCCGTCCAGCGGCTGGTCCCTGGGGGATGCTGCGGGGGCAGGACGCCTCGGCTGCTCCAGCCACCCTGACTCACCTCGCAGCTGCCAGCCAGCCTACCCCGTCCGCGGCTTTGTCTCCGCCTCTTCCGGGCGGGGCTGGGCAGGGCCCGTTATCCGACCAGCCCTGGTGGGGTGGGGGGCACCAGCTCTGGGTTTTCCGCCTCCCTCGCCACCCCCCCCCCCCGTCCCGGTGGCTGGTCCCCCGCCGCTGGGACCGGCCCAGAGAGGAGGAGGAGCCGCGGCCGGTGGGGACCGTCGTGTGCCCGGCCTCTCGCTAGTCCTGCCCGCGTGGGCTGCCCCGGGATCAGTGGGCGGCAGGAGCTGCTGCGGGCTCCCAGGTAGGTGTTTGCAGCGGGCTGGGGGCGCCCTCGGGCTGAGCCGGGGACGGTGCCTTTGCCTGGCTGCCTTCTCCGGGGATGGCTGGGTTTTTATTCCGGCCCTGAGCGAGGCTGGTTCATGGCTGTGAGTTGTCTGCTCCTTTCTCTGGCTTGACAGCGGCCGGGGCAGCAGAGCTGGTAAAACACGCACCGGCTGCCCGCGGCAACCGTCCCTCCCTCTCTTCCCCCTTCCCGGATGAAATGCTGGGGTCGTACGACCCTCACCAGCGGAGTGTGTGCTCCAGAGGGGGACTGGGTCAGGGAGGCGCCGCTCTCAAGACCAGGCGGTGTGTGCCTGGATCCTGCTTCTGTGATTTCTGGCAATGGCTCATTCATTCAATGCCCGAGACTGAACTGAAGGAGCCTAGTTTGGTTTTGAAATTGTGGCTCCATACTAGGGAATGACTTGTACTTAATTTAATACTGGCTTGAGAGCCAGGGAGCCTGGGGACCGCTATCCATTGTGCCTCAGTTCCAGTTTGGAGGGATCACCTCTAAGTAGTAATTCAGTCTCCTTGTCCCATCGATTCTTGGCTTCTCCCCTGAGATCACTGTCAGCATGGCATGTTGTAACAGAGTCATCGGGAGGTGGACTCCTGTCTGCTAGAAACTGTCCCGGGGTCATCGTTAACGTTAGTTAGGGCACCTACACGTTGTCCAATAGTAACTTAAGTCCTGCTCCTGCAAAGTACACAGGGCTGCCTTGGACTCAGGAGCCCATGCATACAACCCACCTTGCCAGGTTGAGGCCTTAATCACAGTGCCAATGTCTTCTTTTCTCTTTGAATTCAGAGCCTTTAAGCTGCCTTCAGGGGAAATAGCAATATTAGTAAATTCCGTCACTGAAGAGATATGGTGGAAATTATCGGGAAGGGGAGAGGAGGGGAGGAATTGGTAAAGTTTACCTATTTCCAAAAATGCTATTACTTAATAGTCTCTAATTTAACATTAAAACTAGTGGATTAAATCCTAGCACCATTTAAATCAATGGAAGTTTTGCCATTGACTTCAGTGGGGCTAATATTTCACCCAATATATCTAAGAATAAAAACAGAAACATCAATTATGCAAAGAGTCCACAACAACTCAGGTCTACAGACAGAGACCAAAGAAAGTGGCACAAATGCTGATGCTGGAGGAAGCTGGCATCCTAAACTAAAAAAAGATGGGTTAATGTGGAAACAAAAGGAAAAAGAAAACAAAGGTGCAGCAAAAATGTTATTTTATTTTAAGACATATAAAAACTGCATATATTTTCAGGTACGTTTTTGCTGCCTTCAAAGTAGGTTTCCTATTTGACTGTTCCATTGCTTTATTAGGAAACTGGGTGTTTGTGTTGAACTAATCTGTCTTTGTTCATCAAGTCAGTCTTCCCAGGGTTGTTAACGTGACAAATGAGAGTTGATGGATGAGTCTGGGAGTTACAAACTCATTTATAGCGTTGTACCATGAGGAAGACCAATTCTTGGCTCAAAGGTCTGCGTTCCAACCCAGCCGGAGTTTTGAGTTGAGTGGCACTTCGACTGAGACAGAAATTCAGCTAAAACAATTTGATAGATTTCTAGAAACTGCCATTCACACCCCAAGGGCTGACGTGCAGAAAGTAGCTGTTAACAGAGAGTGGGTACAGTTTCAGTGTGCTGGAGACCAATGTTAGCAAACAATTTGATTCAAACCTTATCTTCAGATGTGTGTGGAACGCCCGTTGGTTTAGATAACTGAAAATAGGGTAAATGTGCATTAGAGCCTGATTTTGCTTCCAGTGAATGCACTGACATATCTCTCACTAACTTCAGTGGGATCAGGACTGGGCTTTTAATTATTATATCCATGTTTAAGGGCTAAGTAGAAAGAGACTTCAGCCCACAGAACCTCGCCAGGGAGAGAGGCGTAAAAGAGGGGATCAGAGCTCTGTGATAGGTCTCCCATTTCATCGGAAAAAGTCCTCTGGCAGGACTTGGGCTTCACATGGGGTGCGATGGGAGAGCCATGCTCCGTCATGTTCCTATCTTTACCCTAAAACAGGGGTAGGCAACCTATGGCACGTGTGCCAAAGGCAGATGCGAGCTGATTTTCAGTGGCACTCACACTGTCAGGGTCCTGGCCACCGGTCCAGGGGGCTCTGCACTTTAATTTAATTTTAAATGAAGCTTCTTAAACATTTTAAAAACCTAATTTACTTTACATACAACAATAGTTTAGTTATATATTATCGACTTATAGAAAGAGACGGTCCAAAAACGTTAAAATATAGTGCTGGCATGCAAAACCTTCAATTAGAGTGAATAAATGAAGACTCGGCACACCATTTCTGAAAGGTTGCCAACCCCTGCCCTAAAACACAGTGCAAACAGGCACACGTTTATGCTGCCTGAGTTTGTCGTCTTCTTCTCTGGAATTGCAGGGGACCAAATGACCCTTGAGGCAAGTGTCTTCAGCCTCTGAGAAGGGAGGTAGTGTGCTGCTTAGCTGAACTGGAATTCCTCCTAAGTGATTAAGGAGCAACCCCGATAGACTGGCTGTTGGACACTGAAGGTTGGATTGGGGTGATGATATCTACTGCATTCCATCAGTGATGCAGAGACACCTTCCCACCCACTCCTTCTTGGGTTAGGGGGGGAAGGTGTCAAGATACCAGCAGAGACTGAGAGAGCGGACAAGATTATTTTGAACCATCTGTTTTTGTTGAAAGCACTGGGAGAATTCTTGTCTCTCTTATCAGAGTCAGTGTCCTCTTTTTGTTGTTTGTTTTGAAGGAGAGAACATTCTAATGGAATGTTCCACCCCCCACAAAAGCTAACTGTGCCAGCCTATTGACTGGTGGCTGTTCCGAGAGGTGCATGAGATGGCATGCTTAATAAAATGAGTGCTGCAGAAAATTAAGAAATCCTGCAGGCTGGTTTGTTGGTAATTAGGTAACTACTGTATTAAGATGCTCAGATGCCACATTTGATGAGGACAATATAAAAACCCAGACAGATCAATAGATAGTTGAGATCTTAATTCAAATGGGTTTCTGTCATTCTTAAGGACTTTTTTGTTAAATAGCTCTGACATGGTTTGGGGTAGGGAACTTAACAGTTGGCAGAAGTTCCCTTCACTACCCCCTTGAAATACAACCAAAATTTGGCCAAATGTTAGGCTGTGGAAAAGCACCATTTGTAGCTGCACATTATTAAAAATTGTTTGATGCTTGATTTTAACTTTCTGAAAGCTCCAGTTGCACTGCGCATGTTTGCAGGACCCATTGAGCCCCCTGCATCATATACTCGTGATTCATGCGGAACAAGAAGTCCAGACAGGACACAGGAAAATCTGATTCTCTTCCTCCTCTTGGTCCTGTGGGGTGGGGGGGAGAATTACTTATCAGAATCATACACACAAGGGGGATGACTTAAGGTTGCACAGACAAACATAGTTCTGACTCTTTCCACTTCTGAGGTCTTGACTTTGCAACTTCAACAATGTTCTTCTAATGTAATTTTTTTAACAGAATAAATAGATATAAACTAGATGCTCATGGACACAAGCTTCATTACATACTTTCTAATGTGTAATGTACAGTTATTGGTGTCTATGGGGCTTTCTCTTTTGTATGGGGAAAGAAAGAAATATGACTTTAAAAAAGTCTTGAAACAAGCGAATATACGTGGTGTGATTTGCTTCTGCTTATTCTTCAAAATCTTTGTTGTTGGTTTTTTTATTGTAGGTTTGTCAACATGGTGAAGGAGGATATTGTGGAGGAGAGTGAAGACCCAGAGCTGTCTGTAGAGGTGGGAAATGGCACAATTCCCATGAATCAGAAGACTCAGGTAATTGCATTTGTATCTGTATTCAGGCCTCTCCTAGTACAGGGTTACCCAGGGCAGCTCTCCTTTCTCCAGCTTCATTAAAATACTGAAGATTTTTACAAGGGGAACTTGTACCCCCTCAATTTGGTCCTTTCTGACATTTACCGTATATTCTATAAAGTGTTTCCTTTGTGGGTTTAGCTGCCTGAAATCAGTGGTCCTGACTTCAGTTTAAAGTGTCAGGTGAATTAGTTTACATATTACAAAGACCCATCACCCACACAAAAATCTTTCAGGTGGAGTTAAGATTACTGCAGTAATTCTCAGACAGTGGATCACAGGCAGTTCACTGGGCAGCAGCTGCTGCCTCTTACTTGTTTTTTCAGCTGCTAAAATTGCATTAAAAAACAGCTTGAAAATATGACCTACACTCCTAATGTTGGTTTTTCCATGTAGTAAATTTCTGTAGTTGCCACAGAGATGTTATGCAAATGTGACTGGGACTGGCAGGTGGCAGAATGGAAGGGCAGCTGGTCCACAAGCAAATGTCTCTTAAACTGGACTCCATGCTATGTAAAAATTTATCGAGAAGCCCTGACCTACAGTTAGCAATGTTCTAGTAAACGTAGTCCTTGGGTAGCTCATTGCAAATGTACGCAATGCTGCTTCAGAGAAAGCTCTATTGTTTTTTAACTCAGGAGGTAACTATCTTGGACTGCAAATGTACAGATGGAAATGCACAAACGGAAGAAACTGCTCTATTGCACAACCGTGCAAGGCAACTTCAGGAACCGCTGACAGAGTCAAAGCCTCCAAGGAAACTGAGGCAAATATTTGCTTGTCCTCCTCAAGGCCTCCTTGCCCGAACAGTGACAAATGGTATGTAAGGGACAGGCTATGCATAATGTTTAATTCTTTGACATAAGAGTAGACATGCCAACATTTCATTTTCTAGATGTGGTAGCTGACAGCTTTTCTGTAAACAGTAAAGAAACATGAAGGGACTGTTATTTTTGACCTGTCAGGCAAATCTTTAGGTGCACTGATGGAAGAATTTTTATGTAGAACAAGGACTTGCATTTTTAGTGCCTTTCCTGCCCCACCCCCCGCTCCTTCTGTCTTATGGTTTATCTTCATATTAGAAATTGTTTTCATCAGAAGCGTGAGCTCTTCATCCTGTTTGAATGTTCTCACCCACAAATGAACTGTAAAAAAGATTATAAATCATTACATTTCTGGCAAAATAAATGGCTTGTGTTGAAATTAGGTCATGAATACACTAGTTTGCAGAAGAACCTTCTTCTGTTACTTAGGACTCAGTCCAGCACTACATACCTAAGATTTTGCAAGCCTAGGATACTGGCCCCAAGGCAGATTGACCCATTCAATAGAAAGGTTGGCCTGTTATAGAAGTCCAAGATAAAAATTCCGGGCTGGCCAAGGATTGCAGAGCTTCCCAAATGAAGGCACTCATGTATGTGAGAGCCTTCTATCCTATGCTCTGCCACTCTGGATTCACAGGCTCGTACATTTATTACCCCACTGCCTCCCTCTCCTGGCTGCCTGGGCCTTGTCACAAGAAGAAGAATCTCCAACTCTAAAATGCAGTAACTTCCCTGAATGCTTGTGTGGAGATGGTGCAAGAGGGCAGGGATGGATCATTCTGCGATTTTTTTTCTCCTCTTCCATCTTCTGTTTGTGTCCATCCTTGCTTGCTCTCCCCGGCTGATTGCAGACCAGAGCTGTGAGCCTGGAAGAACAAGATACCTTCAGGTTATGAACTATCTGTATTTTCCTCTGCTTGACTGATGTATCAGGGGAAACTCTCTGCCCTGCGTTAGGTTGTGTGGAGACCCCCTGTGCATACCCCATTGCTAGGGATTGTTTTCATCGTGGAAGAATCCAGTGCATAAAACTACCCCGCTGCAATTTTCTTTTATTCTTTCAAAATGAAACTTGAGCTATACTCTAACAGCAGGTTTCAGAGTAACAGCCGTGTTAGTCTGTATTCGCAAAAAGAAAAGGAGTACTTGCGGCACCTTAGAGACTAACCAATTTATTTGAGCATGAGCTTTCATGAGCTACAGCTCACTTCATCGGATGCATACTGTGGAAGCTGCAGAAGACATTGTATACACACAGAGGTATTGTTTCATGGTCTCTGTGTGTATATAATGTCTTCTGCAGCTTCCACAGTATGCATCCGATGAAGTGAGCTGTAGCTCACGAAAGCTCATGCTCAAATAAATTGGTTAGTCTCTAAGGTGCCACAAGTACTCTAACAGCAGTAAGCCATGCCAGAGTGTATGGTAGGAGATTACTGGTGCATTCATCAAGCAGCTGAAGACGTCGCAATACAAGCAAGATGTGTGTTAATAGGATTACTCACCTGCTTAAATTTAAGCACATACTTAAGTGCTTCTCTGTATCAGGGACAGATGCTCGCTCAGCATCTTGCGGTACAGTTAAGCCTCTTCGTTTTCAGTTTAAACTGATTTTTACCAAAAAATTCCCAAGTTTTACAAAAGGTATTATTCAGTTGTTTCCAATTTTCACCCTACTTTTGTATCATTCAAATATATAAAAAATAACTTGTTTTATTAGGAAAATACAATACACTGCATGAGATATATGTATTATGATAATACATTAGTCTGTGTGTATAGGCAAAGTTACCTGTTGAAGTAAGGTTATGTATTAGTCTAGAAGATACACACAATAAACCAACAGGCGCACACACAAGCTCCAAAGTGTGTGCCTATCTGAGCATACTGATGAATCTCATGCCCACCACGTAACATTTCAAGCTGTTAGCAGATCACGATCTAAAGATTTGATATACTAAAATGGGAAGAAAATGAAAGTCTCTGTCAGAATATGTTTCAGAACACAAGGAAGTATTCAAAAGTTTTAAAAAAACAAAAGCAGGAGAAAAGGATGCAGTTGAGTGTATACGCTGCAAATGGTGGGGCTCAATTATTACATATAAATATTTATAGGCTAATAATTCTAAGTCTACAACAGTAAACTGTTTATTCAAATGAAAAGTTGTATTTAGGGATTAGAGATGTATTGTTTTCTTAAACTCAGAGGTGGCGTTGTGTTCCGAGTTCTGTTTTAGCTCTGCAGCAAACCACATTGATGAACGGAATTCAAAGCATTAATCTACTGAATACTTTCCCCCCGTCTTTCCGTCCACCAAAATAAATCCCGATATTTACCCAGAAAAATAATTAATAATTTTTGCACTGATTTTCACCTGTTTGTTTGGGGTTTTTTTGTGGTAATAAACACTGATAAATTCCCAGGAAAAAATAAATAAAATAAAAACTGAAAACAAAGGGTCCTAAGTACGGTACATACACTATTATGACTTACTGTCATATTTTAGCACCAACAAAATCAGAGCTCCAGCTCAAAGAACATCAAAGATTGTTGTAACTAAACTGACATTAAATGTTTTATTTCTAAAATCAAGCAGATAATACTTTCCCTCCCCCCGAAAAAGCATTTACAAATGTGACTCTAAAGTGAACTAAGCTATTCCTTGGAGATTATTAAATATATTTTTCCTGTCTTCTTCCAGTTACAACAGTAATACTTGTCTGGGCTGTGGTGTGGTCCATCACAGGCAGTGAGTGTCTTCCAGGCGGGAACATATTTGGAATTCTGTTTCTCTTTTTTTTTTCTGTCATTGGAGGTAAAATTTTTGGGCTCATTAGAATACCAACACTTCCTCCTTTACCTCCTCTTCTCGGTAAGTATTGTGTGATATATTCTTTCTCTTTTTATTCTTGCATAGTTTTGCTTAGGAACATAGGAATTGAAATACAGGATCAGACCCAATGTCCCTTTAGTCCAGTGTCCTGCTTCAGACAGTAGCCAATACCAAATACTTCATAGGAAGGTGTGGGGTAATCTGTCCACACACCGGTCTCATCCTCATCTCTAATAAAGATTGGCTGTAAGCCATAATGCACAAGGTTTAATATCCCTTCTATAACTTTCATTCCTGCCACTGTGGCTACCCTGGAATTTGAATGTAGGATTTCTGGCACTGTAAGTGAGATCCATACCCCTAGGCCACCAGGTTTCAGGATAATAATGAATTCATAATACAAGGAGTGTTACTATTAAGCTGTCTTGCATGTATCTCAAAAGGAAGTTTCTAGTACTTTAAGAATCTCTTTCCTTGCCCCACCTCCCCCAGCAGACTGTTTCTTCCCCCTTTGTCTGTCTTGACTCAAGCTTGTCACCATGGTTGCTGACCTGGGCTCAGATTTTCCCACCTGTGACTCAACAATCCCCTGTCACAAATGATTTTAAAATGTGTCTTAGTTTCAAAGTATAATGAAACCCAAACATTTCAAAATTCTCCAGGAAGAAAAATTCCAAAAAAAATTCCGTTTTTGGGTTGATCAAAACGTTTTCTTTCCATTAGGACTTTTTTCCTTTATATAATATAATACAGAATAACAAAAACTTCAAAACAAAATATGGTTTCAAAACAAAAAATTGAAAAGTTTCATTCCAAAAATGTAAAAATGAGATGTTGTGAAATGGGATGTTTTGTCTGAATTTTTTGTTTTGTTGTTTTTCTAAATGTCGGTGAAATCAATACAATTTCATGAAGTGTTTCAGTTTTGATAGAACTGCATTGATAGAAGTGCAATGTTGTATGAAGTGGCATATAGCATTAGGTATAGCAGCCTTTAGACAGTGAACTCGTTTTGCAAGAATTTGGATTCACAAGTAGGAAGAGATTCAAATGGATAAGAGAAAGGAGAGAGAAAATTTTGCAAAGTCAACCCCTTTTTATTTTTAAAGCAAGTCTGAGCTACTGTTTCTGACCATATCAGTTCGTCTTACTTTTTGTAAACTACTCCTTTGCTCAAAAGTTATGACTTGGGAGCAAAACTACTTGTCAGGTGCGTAATGCTGAAGAACAGAAGCATAAGCAGGATAGCACATGCCTGATGAGATGCTTTTGACAATCTTCATGCTAAAGGTTCCTAATATTTGAGGAAAATCTGAAAAACTCTAGGAATCAAGGAGGGAGAAGGGAATATTAAATGTTCTTTGTTTTCACATGAAAAATGGTGATAAGAATACAAGGACCTATATTCATTCATGGACGTCCTTGCCTTTGATTTATCCCTTTTAGAAGGAATTTGGTCCAATGCAGATGACTTCCTACTACTTAACCCTTACAGTGAGGCTGGGTGGTGCAATTGCCAGCAGATCAGCTACATGGGGGCATATTGCAGATCTTCTCTGTGCTGTGAAGGGGGTCTTTATGCCAGCCCTGCATAGATTAAAGGAGAGTATCGCAATGAGATGGTCTTAAGGGGCTATGAACCCTATAGTTATGCAGGTCCTGTGACCCTAACATGGCAAAAGAAACACAGAGAAACTGTAGCCAGTGTTCCAACCCATAGGCTGCTGTGATTGCACAGTGAAGCACAAATACACCCTGGTGCTGCCTTTGTTTCTCCTAGAGGGCGTGGGAAGAAGAACAAACAGTAGCTATCAGGTAGACATGTTCCAGGTCAAATACAAGCCATAGCCAAGGCCTGTCGGCACACAGCAGGCAGTCTGTGAGCAACATGAGCACAGTATTGACCCCGCAAAAAAATCTTCTTATGATTTGATATTTCGTAAGATAAATGTTAAGCTCTGCTACAAAATTATACGTTTGCCGGTTCAGGCCCTAAGATAAGCCTGTGTTTAAAAATACCTTTTTCGCAAAGCACTTCCAGTAGCCAACCATCTCACTGGAGACTGCAAAACAAGCATTTGCAAAAGGTTGAATTTTCCTTGTGGCTCAAACAGAGGATGGGAGCAAACAGCTGAAGTTCCTCCTATGTGACTGTTGCATTCATAAGAATTTTAAAAATCTGTGATTTAATTTTTACACATACTATATATTTTAGGCTAGATTTTCAAAGGAGCTCAATCTGCACCCAATCACTCCCCTTTAGGCACATGGATAAGGGGTCAGATTTTCAGACAAGCTCAGCTCCCATTGACCAATGGAAGCTCCTGGCTGTTGAGTACTTGTCAAAGACTATGTCTACACGAGAGACCTTACAGGAGCACGGCAGTATTGATGCACCTGAACGCTGTAAGATCTCATGTGTAGCCACCTTATGCCAACGGGAGAGAGCTCTCCCATCAACGTAATTAAACTACCCCCAATGAGCAGCAGAAGCTTCCTTTCTTCTGTTTAAAAAAAAAATGCAGCACTTAAGCATTTAGTTGGGGATTAGTCCTGCTTTGAGCAGGGGGCTGGACTAGATGACCTCCTGAAGTCCCTTCCAACCCTGAGATTCTATGAAAGACATAAAGCTGCCTATGTTCATGGTGGGCTATGTAGTCTGGAATGGGCTGCACTTGGATGGCAGGTCTTAATTCTGATGTCTGTCACCAGTACCATGTGTGCTCAGTGGGTTTGCTTGTTTAAGAAAAACAGGGTTTTAAATCAGGTCTCAGTATGTTTCTTCCTGCTGCCCATCTGATTGTTTTGTGTATCTCACTTCTTAATTTCATCCGATGCATGACTTTAGATTTCTTTGCTTTTATTAATCCTATTTCTCAGCACATGATTGCAGGACATAAGATACGATTATAAAACTCATATTGACAGCACTGACCCCCTGACAGGATGGCAATATGATCTACTGGATAGGGCACCGGACTGAGAATCAGATGTGGCTTCTAATCCTGGGCTACGCTGTGGAATGAACCATGACCAGCTGGTTGTGGAGTGTCTACATTTTCATTTTTAGTGATGTTAGCCAACTTGAGTTACTTAATAATCAGTGAATTACAGCACAACAAAAATCTTTAGTGAAAATAGGGCCTATGTGTTTGTACAGCACCTGGTACACTGGGGGCTCATTGTTGGTTGAGGCTTCTAGGCACTACGGAAATGCAAGTAATAACAGTAATGTAAAAAAGGCCTAAATGGGGCATTGCTGATCAGTGGAACTGCTAATTCCCTTTGGAAATTAGAAAAATTAGAAAAAAACATTTTTGCAAGAGCCATCAAATTACGTAGCTATGACCACCTCGGACAGAACTTCTTAAATTTATGTGCTGACTAAAATTTCACTTAGTTTACTGTTGATGACCAATTTACATTTAATATAGGACATATCCGCCAACAATTCACCAATAACAATATTTTCTACCACCAGTTTGGTATGAGTCAGTCAAACCACATAACTTCCAATACCCTTTACCTCTTAATTTCCTCCTCAGTTTCCTCTTTGCTTCCTGTCCTCTAATTTTTCAATTTTAATCTCTCTGGTTCTAGAGTAACATCTGTCAAGTAGGCCACTAACTCTTCAGAGACGTATTCCTGTCCCAGCATAGCAGATCCTAATTTTCTCATTGAAGTTTTCCACAAAGATTCTGACTTCACTCTAGACGCTACTGAAATACAATAATAACAACTCAATCAAGAAATGCTTGCTTGCTTTCTTTTTAGGGATGTTGCTTGCAGGTTTTCTCATCCGAAATACCCCATTCATCAGTGACATAGTCCAGATAAATCCGAAGTGGTCTGCAGCGCTGAGAAATATTGCCCTTTCCGTTATCTTGGTCCGAGCTGGGCTTGGCCTTGATCCAAAGGTACAGTATCTAATGTTTCTGGTGTAAAAACATACAAACAAACAACCCACTAACAGTATCAAAATATTTGATCAGCTGTTTGCTTGAAATCAATACTGTATCAAACTATTAAATCTCATAAGTTTTGCATTTTATAGCCTTGTTTCTGTTAGAAGTGGTTTAAAATACAATACAATATTGTTCTTATATTAGTGAAGGTTAAGAATATCTATACCCTCTCAGCTGGATATATAGGATTGGTGAGCATTCCATTTTGTGATATTTTTTTTCCCCACTAAATAAATAAATAAAATTATTTCTGTTTTGTGAGCCAGACATCTTAGTTACATGCACTTTATCTTGATTTGCCAAGTTGTGTAAATTGTTCCATTTGTGTAGTAAGTTTTCCTGTAAAGTCTATTGTCCTGCTAAGAGATCAGTCAAAGGGAGAAAAAAGTAAAATAAACAATGCAGGGATCCAGGACACTGAAGAGAAGAGAATCTCCTTTATGATAAGACACTCTGGTGAAAGGAAACCCTACAAGTAATATTTTTTTATTCTTTTATGCGAGGATATTAACTGTAAAGAAGAGTCCAGCTGTCCTAGATGAAAAGATAGCTGACATCGGTCCTGATAAATAATAGATCCCATGATATTTCTATGATCCCTTCCCCAGCCACTACGAAACTTGATATCTCCAATGCTAATAAAAGAGGGGAATAAAAAAGGGGGGCTCCTGCCTGGTTTACAACTTGACCACCTAAATTAAGCTGTAAGGTGTTGTCCTGTTCCTACACTTGAACAGAAGTAGAGGATATGTCAGGCGTTGTCATAAATATAAAGGGAAGGGTAAACCCCTTTAAAATCCCTCCTGGCCAGAGGAAATCTCCTCTCACCTGTAAAGGGTTAAGAAGCTAAAGGTAACCTCGCTGGCACCTGACCAAAATGACCAATGAGGAGACAAGATACTTTCAAAAGCTGGGAGGAGGGAGAGAAACAAAGGGGTATGTGTGTCTGTCTATATTCGGTTTTTGCCAGGGATAGACCAGGAACGAAGCCTTAGAACTTTTAGTAAGTAATCTAGCTAGGTATGTGTTAGATTATGATTTCTTTAAATGGCTGAGAAAAGAATTGTGCTGAATAGAATAACTATTTCTGTCTGTGTATCTTTTTTGTAACTTAAGGTTTTTGCCTAGAGGGGTTCTCTATGTTTTGAATCTAATTACCCTGTAAGGTATCTACCATCCTGACTTTACAGGGGGGATTTTTTTTTATTTCTATTTACTTCTATTTCTATTAAAAGTCTTTTTGTAAGAAAACTGAATGTTTTTTCATTGTTCTCAGATCCAAGGGTTTGGGTCTGTGGTCACTTATGCAAATTGGTGAGGCTTTTTATCCAACATTTCCCTGGAAAGGGGGGGTGCAAGTGTTGGGAGGATTGTTCATTGTTCTTAAGATCCAAGAGTCTGGGTCTGTAGTCACCTAGGCAAATTGGTGAGGCTTTTTACCAAACCTTGTCCAGGAAGTGGGGTGCAAGGTTTTGGGAAGTATTTGGGGGGGAAAGACGTGTCCAAACAGCTCTTCTCCAGTAACCAGTATTTGTTTGGTGGTGGTAGCAGCCAATCCAAGGACAAAAGGGTGGAATATTTTGTACCTTGGGGAAGTTTTGACCTAAGCTGGTAAAGATAAGCTTAGGAGGTTTTTCATGCAGGTCCCCATATCTGTACCCTAGAGTTCAGAGTGGGGGAGGAACCTTGACAGGCGTAACTTGCACATGTTACCTAAGCCTACCTAAACTCAGACACTTTTCCTAGTCAAGATAAGATCTGGATAGGAAGTGTCCATCATGACATGACTTGAGATTTTTCTTGAGAATACTCACTTATAGTCAGTCCCAGAAAATCTCAGGTTGCATCATTTCTATTGTTACACTCTAAAATGTCAGTTTTTCAATGTAGCATCCTATTCTTTATCAAGACATTCAAGAGGGCTTTTAAACATTGTGTTTGGGCACATCATTACACACAGTTGGGCTGTCAAGTTCAGCATTTGAATTCTTTTCCCTCGGTGATGTGGTCATTTTCAGACCAAAGGAGACCAAAGCTAGGACTAATTCAAAGATGGGCTCAACCCACTAAATGCCCTAAGTCCTAGCTTTTACAATAGATTGTACTGTATGATACCATGTTACTGGGACTTCAGTAATAAACCAGAGCAGATCTTTAGCTGCGTTCCTCTTTATGAAATTGAAGGGTTATGTTGTTAATGTGTAAATATATTTCTATTTCAGGCTCTGAAGAAGTTAAAGGCCGTCTGTTTAAGGCTTTCTTTCGGGCCCTGCCTCACTGAGACATGCGCAGCTGCCGTTCTTGCCCACTTTCTGATGCATTTGCCATGGCAATGGGGATTTATATTAGGGTAATTTACTCTCTTTTCTCCTCTGTAAAAATTCAAAATGGCTTAATTCTAGCTGATGCTGCCTATCGCCCTGCTAGGGATCTTCCCTTGAACTAAAGAATGCTACAGCTAGCCCAGTGCATCATTCATGCACTGCCAGGCAGAAGACAGGGGTTCAGTACTAGTTGCCTGTGTGTTTTGCAGTGGTGTAATGCTGTGAAAGCTATACCATGCCCTATGGCTGGTTTGAGGGGAAGGTGTTCATAGGTAAGGAAGGGAATCTAGCCTCACTGCATTAGACTGGCAGGGATGCTGGTTGTGATGTGGGCCCTTGAGCGTGAAGAGTTAACATAAACAAAAGAACCATGGGGTGATAGAATCCTGGGGGCTTTGTCTGGAATGCAGAGGGCCTTTAGGAGCAAAAATAAATGTTGTAGCAGGCATTCTGTTAGGACGTAGAAGTACTGGAGTTCAGAATTTCCCATTAAAGAGCCACCTATAGTGTAGCCATGCCGTTAGAATTGGATATGTCCTCTACTCCTTGTGGTGACGGGAAGTTTATTCATCTTGTTCCATCAAGCCCCTTATTTTAATGTCACCCACTTGGGCACGTGACAAAAGTGGACTGTAGGTTTACACAGACGTAATTAAAAGGGGATTTTCCAGTTGAGTATTTTATTTTTAAGAAGGGATGAATGAAATTCTGTGTGTTTAGTTTTGTTCTAGGTGCTGTCTCTCCTGCTGTTGTGGTCCCCTCTATGCTGATCTTGCAAGCAGGAGGGTATGGTGTTGAAAAGGGTGTCCCAACCTTGCTAATGGCTGCTGGCAGCGTTGATGACATCCTGGCCATCACTGGCTTCAACACATGCTTGGGCATGGCCTTCTCTTCAGGTACACTACCTAATCCATCGATGGCAAAATCCAGGGCAAATACAAAAATATGATAAGGAATCTGCCGTCTGTTATGGTCAATTAGTGATAAATCGATAGGGGCTTGGTTTATATACTGGAGACTCAGATAATAATTATGTGTGAAATTACCCATGTGCAGAGCAAGTGGCTGATGCTAATCAGATATGCAGTAAAGCATATTAGTATGTGCTGGGACCTGGGAAACCTGAGTTTTGTTCCGAGTTCCTCCACTGACTGGCTGTGTGACCTTCAGGAAGTTATTAAGACTCTCTGTCCCCATTATTTTTATTAATTTATAATTCTGAACACGTAGGTGTGACAAGCAATTCCATCAGCATTTTCCCTCACTCTTGCTGCCCATGTAAAGTTAGAGAGTCATTTGGGTGGATCGTCTTCTTCTTTGCAGATATTAGACAAACTGTGATATTTACAAAAAAAGTCAAATCTGTGTTTTTAAAAAAAATCAAATAACTGGTTTTCACCAAAACAAGTATTGGTGGGGAAATGTCTCAGTTGATTAATACAATAGAAAACTTCCCAGATTATAATTGCAAACTTTGTGCCCTGAGAGCCTCTCTGACTGTCTTGGGGGAAGAGTTTCCAAGTGGCGTGTTGGAAGTGGGTAGCTCTTATTCTTGTCACTGTCACTAATTTGCTGCACACTGTGTTAAATTTCCTACCACCTGTCATCATTTGCAGCTACTGACTGTTGTTGATAGGGTAAGGATTGCCTATATGGCCATCTCATCCCTATAAGGACTGTGTACGTTTCCCTTTCTCCCTGTTGCTCATCCCATGAGAAAACCTGTTAACCAGGCCACTGTCATAAATCAGGTTGTCTCTTAAGGTTTATCTTCACTAGTAAATAAGGCAGAGTTAGAGCACAGACCTGAAGTCATGTTTTAGGGCTGTGAATTAGGAGTGGGATTTTCTGAGCACTCGGCATTAGCCTAATTCTGCTCCCATCAAGGTCAGTGGTAGAACTCTCACTTCAATGGGAGCAGAGTTAAGTCAGCACTAAGCGCTTTTGATGAACCCAATTTGGGTGCTTTGTAAACTGAACTAATTTTTGAATGCATCTCTAAGTGGCAGCCTGTTTAAGGGCCAACAAGAATAGTGACTTGTTCATGTGAGGAGGTTTAGCGGTGAAGGGGAAACATAGGCCAACATTAAGGTCTGGTCTACACTACAGAGTTAGATTGATGTAAGGCAGCTTACATCTACCTAACTATGCAAGTGCCTACACTTAAATATTGCTCCTGCCGACGTAAGTGTCACGCTACGCCAACTTAATAACTCTATCTCCATGAGTGGCATAGAGTCAAAGTCGAGGTAGATAAATCCATATAGTGGCCATGTAGACGCTGTGTTACTTACGTTGACTGTTACTGGCTTTCAGGAGCTGTCCCACAATGCCCCTGAAAGTACAATTGATACAAGGTGAGGACGTGCACCACCGACACAAGGAGCAAAGTGTAGAGACGCATAAGTGATGTAATTACTGTGGCGGCTGTATGCCGATGTAAGTTAGGTTGACTTAATTTTGTAGTGTAGACATGGCCTAAGAAATACTATATCATCAATATTTGTAGCTAGAAATCAACAAATGGCTGATCTGGTGAAAGTGTTTGCAAATTAAATATTTTTAGTAATTTTGTATTTCAAAAAGTAACTTAACTTTCTTAGACATGCATGTGACTTCCATACTGTGTAGATGAAATTCTTCCCTGCCCAAAAAAACCCTACAAGGTGAAAAAGTCTCTAAATCTTCCCAGTATGAACTCAGAGCTCCAGATACCATCCCATCGTGGGGAAGCGTTTACAGCCACACATAGGAGGCAGAATATGTCATATAGAAATAATATGGTATCCAAGGGTTTATGGGGACATCATGTCAGATTGTGGGGCACCTGTGAGAGGACCTTGCGTGTCAGTGCTGCTCCTCCTCTGTGCCTTCCCCTGACAGCACTGCTCACTCAGAAGCCATGCTGCCAATGATTCTCTCCATTCAGATTGCACGTGAATCTCTTTCTTAGAAAGCAGAAGGGAAAATCAATGCTGTCGTGAGCACTGTTAATTCCCACACTGATTTCCTCCAAGGGGCCTGAGGGAGGCCTCCCATGTACATCTCCTGCTCCTCAGCTCTGCCCCTACCTTGGGGTTGATCTACCCCCACAGAGAAGACCAAAGTCTCAACCACATGCAGATGAATATCTGCAATCTTGCAGAGAAAGCATGCGGTTCAGCATACTTCCATCCCCATGCATAGCATGTGAGCCCTTGAATTCTTGTTCCTTTTCTCACCTCTGTGCAGAAGAGCAGAAGCTCTCACCATATAGTTTAAAACTACAACATTACCGTGAATCTGGGGGCTATGCTAATCCCCTTATTTCTTGTCCAACATTTTGTTGCTTCTTTCTGTATTTTTTCTTGAAGAAGGGATGGTGACTAGTGGGTGGTATGAGAGCGGTTGTGCATAAATACTTTTGTCTAAGCCCTCTTCTCTTACTGTTCACGAACAGGTTCCACGCTTTACAATGTCCTCCGAGGGGTCCTGGAGGTTGCAGTTGGCATAGTAGCTGGTGGGCTTCTAGGAGTATTTATTCAATATTTTCCAAGTAATGATCAGGTAAAACTACCCAAAAACTTTTCTGAAAAGATACCACCTAAGGTATCTTGCTAAGAGTAGAGACTGGTTAGCAGGAGAACTATACAATCCATTTCCTAACTCTAAATGGGTATGGATATGACTTCATAGAGAATGGTATGTGTCTAGCACCAACGGTTGTGAATCCTGTGAATTTTTATTATTTGTCATAATGGATTACTTGTTTGCTGTTAGGGTAATGATGTGCGATTTCATAATCCTCCAGTGTTCTGGGAGTTTAGACCCTTAGACCTCCCTCTGAAGTCACTGGGAGTTTTCATGCTCAGCGGGAGCAGAATCTGGCCCCGATTTCAGCCAATAATGTGAACATCAATTAGATTGATGTGCTTCACATATGTGCAAGAGAACATTCCTTTTTATGTGAGTTGCTTGCAATGGGCGCAATATGCTGAACTAAGAGCAAAGTGACAATCCTAGTGCTGAGTTTCCTGGGTTTAACTGGTTTCTTATACTCTTAATAATATTTTAACATTCAAGAGTATTGTGTATTTGTTGCCTTCAATAAAAATTAAGATTACATTATTTTAAAATACATAAGGCCTCTGTAGTTGGCTCTAAGATTAAGTAGACAGAAATTTGTTTACAGTTTGCATAATGCCTTTGGACTAGAGGAATATGAGATTATAAAATATCCCAAAAGATATTGGGTAACATCCTTGCCCCATTGAAGTCAATGGCAAAACGCCCATTGACTCACCTGGAGCCAGGATTTCATCCTTTGTCTCTTGATTATTGACATGAAGAACACATTACGGAAACAACCAGATGATTATATGCTGCTAACTCAGTGGTTGCCATTAAGTAAGATTGTTTGTATAGAACTTCATGTTTAGAATCCTATGGTACAAAAACCCTTTGCACACACAGATTTCTGATGGATAGAACAAAGGAAATATTGAACATCTGAAATTAAAGTTCCATAGGAATAGAAGTAAAAAAGAAAATAAACAAAACATCCTCATAGCTGACATCATTCCTGGAAGCTCTGGTTCCTCCATCTCGGTGCGGTTTCTTATTGTTGTTTTAATGAATCTAAGTAAGCTTTTTTCCAATTTTTTTTTTTTAAATAAAAATGTACTTTTGTTTATTCCTTTCCCTGGTTCTAGACATCTCTTGTATGGAAGAGAGCATACTTTGTGTTGGGCCTGTCCATGTTTGCTGTTTTTGGCAGCCTGTACTTTGGTTTCCCAGGATCAGGAGGACTCTGCACACTGGTCTTGGCCTTCATTGCAGGCATGGGATGGTCCAGTGAAAAGGTGAATATTTAGATACCATGCCTCATAGCCAGCTGAAGTCACTTTAAATACACAGGGTCAGATTGTGATCTTGGATGTCTGGAGGGTGTTGACCAGAACCTCTTAAGGGCAGGAGTAAGGTCACCTGGCTATAAGGCAATGCCCATGCTCATGTGAGAGAAGCTAGAATCAACTTATTAGTGCATGGTGGATATATTTCTTAAAGAGCGCGTCCCTTTATTTCGGTCATTTAAAAAGAGTTTTATTAAATAAAGTATTTCTGCAGATTGGTGCCTAACAAATGTGGTTGCGTTTGCCACTAGTCAGTATGCATAGGATAATAATGGAGAACACCTGTAGAACCCTTCAGCTATCACTGTGGAATGTTTGAATGGACACACTGGCAAAGACATTAGGCGTAAACGCTGATGTGCCTTAATAGTGATCCCATCTGGCAGTTTTTATCTTCAGCATCTCGGGGCTATGTAGTTTGACAGTGATTTATATATGTGCATGTAAGTTTAGATGCAGTTATATGAGACATATACACACAGAGAAAAGCTCGCTGAGATACAAGATCTTCTCTGGCTGTGTTGAAGAAACAAGTCTCTGGAAATGTAAACATATAAGGAAACAGGGACTTGGTGTTTCTTCCTGCAGATGCACAATATCCTGCTAATGGTACAATATGTACTGTCGTGAGTGAAACATCAAATTCATTTCCAGTACAGAGTCTTTTCCCTGTTCCTCTAGGTGCAAAACCCTTCTTTGTATAAGAAAGCACATGGCAAAGGGCTGAGCAGTACAAACACACTTTCACTCCCTCTGTTTAGTAAAAGGAAGGTAATTGCTATGAATTATGACTTGTACAGGCATAGTGCAATTTTGCTTTACCAAAATAATTTTGCCTTCAAATCATAATGGGCTATGTCTGCATCTTGGCAACCCCATTGCATCATTTTTTTTCTTTTTAAAAATATTAATTTTGCAATATAATGCAGACAAAAATGGACACAGAACAATATCTCAGTCAATGTCATTTTATTTTGTGATGAAATCAAATGTTGAGGCCACAAGGTCCAATTTTTGTAACTTTACAGATTGCACCCCTTTCCTTGTAGGTGGCTGTGGAAGAAATTGTTGCAGTCGCATGGGACATCTTTCAACCCTTTCTCTTTGGTTTAATTGGAGCAGAAATATCCGTTTTGTCTCTCAGGCCTGAAACTGTCGGTAAGACTACTCGGAAGACCAATAGTTTTGACTAGAGTTTTTGCTAGCTATCCTGCCAAAAGAATCACCACAAAACAGCTTGTAGTGACTATTGGCCTATAGGTTATGGCATAGCTATACAAGTTTGTTTCCTTTGTTTTACCTGCCCTAGACATACTGCAGCAAATGCTCTTGTGAGCATCTTACTTCTATAGCAAATAGGGTTTGCCAGTGGTGGGTTGCTCAAGTTCTGCCTACATCTCCTCAAGTTCTGAATAAAGTCTGAGTTTTCCAATCAATACTGCAGAGTTAATTCTAAACAAAGTACTACATTATGGGGAAATCTGAAGCTCCTTACCCCAGCAAAACACTTGACTTCTGTGATAGTTTTGCCTGAGAGAGGAGTGCCAGATTGGGCCCTGTATGCTGAAAACATCATTTTCACAAATGCACACTCGCATCGCAAGTGATTTTAAGTGACAGTGGCTCTTTCAAGATAACGTCTTGCATTATCTGCTGCATTGGTCCTTGTTGTCTGAAGTATCCTCCATGCTTTAAGACACCACATTGTTACTGATTCAGTAAAAATCTAGCTTTATAAAATACCTCTAAACATACGGTATTGGGTCATTTCTAATAGTCTGTATCTTGTTTTTCTAATTTTAAAAAAATTGACACACACATGTTGTTAATCAGCAATTTTAAAAGCTCGTTCTTCCTCAAATATGCCCGCCATTTCAAGAAGTTCTTTTTCTCTCTGCTGTAGGGCTTTGTGTTGCCACACTGGGTATTGCCTTAACAGTACGAATCATTGCCACATTCCTGATGGTGTCTTTTGCTGGCTTTAACTTCAAGGAGAAAATATTTGTCTCATTGGCATGGATCCCCAAAGCGACTGTCCAGGTAGAGTATGCAAGAGGAGGAATGACAGGATCATAGAAGACACTGTGGCTGATTCTTCTCTCACACCTGTTTTACACCAGTCAAAATTCGTTGACCACAGTAGACTTATTACTGATTTGTGCGGGTGTAAGTGAGAGAAGGGTTAGGACCATTAACTGATCTGTGTGGGACTCTGAAATAATGAATTCTGGGTTTCCGTATTGAAATGGGCAGGGGAGTTGCAACACAATACTTGGGTGCGTGCTGCTGTTCACGCCCCTGTGGTTCAAGCTCCAGGGCAGTGTAGACATAGCTTAAGTTTCCTCTCCAGTATCCTGTGGCTCCCTTCCCAGGCTGGCAACAGAGTTTTCAGTCTCTCTACATACTGTTAGAGCAGAACATCACTTTCTTGTCAATAGGACAGAGGCCACAAGTTGGCTCAGAAATTCCACTTGTGTTCTTCAGCTTCATTTTGGAGAGGCAGCATGACCAAGTGGTTAGAACTGGGGACTACTTGCAGTCAAGCTTTGCCAAGGTCTTACTCTGTGACCTTGGGCAAATCACTAAACCTCTCTGTGCCTCACTTTCCCCATTTGTAAAATACTTACCTGCATCACATGGATACTGGGCCAAAGCTAAGAAGGTAAATACCTCCTGCAAGATGCCATAATTCCCACTGAAATCAATTGAGGGTCCTCAGGTCCTGCTGAAGTCTTGCATCTTGTGATGTTCTGCAAGATCAAGTTCAGTCAGAGGCTATCCTCATTAAGTGCTTTCAGGCCTATCAAAGGAATGGCTAAATAGAAGGTTATGTATTATTTGCATTTTATGTTTGGAAAGTGCTTATGTGATCCTCCAGGGCAGACACCTATATAAGTATAACACATTAAATAAACGTACATTTCACAGTTTAGACACAACGGCAAGGGCTTTTTACTACTTGAAATTTCAAGTGCGTGGACTTAGGGTCGCTGCTGTATGTCTTTGTAAAATGCACCAGCAGCCCTATTATCCATTGGGGAATCTCGTGTAGGAGCAGAGGGGTTATTTGAACTTGATATTTGACACTTGTGTGACCACTGCTGGGATACTGTGCCCAGTTCTGGTGCCTACAACTCAAGAAGGATATTGGTTAATTGGAGAGGCTGTTCCTGTTCTGCCACACGGGTCCTGCACTCCTGTCCTCTCATGCCACTGATTCTGGTCTCAGTGACCTGGTCACTTGCAAACAGAAATGAATAAACAGAACAGAAAAAAAACATATTGGCAGACTAGATAGGTGGACATTTAAAAAAAGAAACTGATTACAGTGAGTAGAAATCCCCTTTGACAATCTAGGAGATGGAGAGAGATGGCAAAGTAAGGTGAATGGTGGTTCTGTAAGTTGTTTCAACCCTTTCTGTCTCCTTCATCCTCTAGGCATTTTCTGTGTCTTTCATTCTGCCATCCTATAGCTTGTTTCCTAGTTGAGCAGAGACACATGGTACCTCAGCAGTCAGGACTCGATTCCTCTGAGTGCTGCTTTTCCAACCCTTGCTTTCCTTCATCTGCCCTTTAAAAGTGAAAGTACGTAGTGACATCATTTGAGCAGCAGAAAAGCTAGGCTAAATATGCATCTGGCCCTGAACTTGGACTTCACTGTCGCTTTCTAGGCAGCCAGGAAGCAAACTATCAAACAAGGGAATGCACCTCTCCTTCCATCCCTTCCAGAGAGGTTTGGTTGTCATGAGGAAAGTCTAACCATCTATAAAGCTTACTGTGGGTGGTAAAACAAACTGTTTTACAGCAGAGGCCCTAGGCTGAAAAGCATATAACTGTAAAAAGCATGTGTGTTCAATATCAGTTTGGACCCAAAATAAATGTCCGGAGCCTCAATTTCAGTTCAAGTGTAATAGGCCTATCTTGCATAATGTGGTTAATTAGTTGGGGCTGAAGTGTTTTCCAGGTGCTTTGTACAGGGGCTGTACCTGTTTAAAACCTACTCTGTGAAAGTCCACCATTGAAGCTGGCAGCTGTGATCCTCAGGAGATGCCATGGCTGACAGTCCCCAGGTGAAGTTTCCAGGGGCTGAGGGCAAAGCTGTCTCTTTGGAAGGCCCTGGCCTCTGGGACCTGCAATCCCCAGAGATGAGACAAGCCTGAGTTTTGCACCTTTTAAGGCCTATTCCAAGACTAATGACCGAAAATCTTAAAAATTACTAGTGATTCTGGGTGCCCAAGTTAAAGTACAAATCAAGCCCCTTAAAAGGGTTGAATTGGGCATCAAAAATGGTAGCGCCCAAAAGTCACTAGTCATTTTTGAAAATGTAGGCTTAATTAGGCCTTCCCTCATAATGGAGTAACATGATGGCTCAGCAATGTTTCTCATGGAAGACAATCACCAAGGGCAAACCCGCTTGAAAAGGCAGCTTAAAGTAGAACAAAGAATGAAGGCCATTCTTCTGATGTAACCCTTAACCTTGTATATGGTGCTTAAATGTTATGGTGTTGGAAGTGTTAGAAATGTAAATAGATGACAGCTACTTTGAGTAAAAAGAAAAAAGAAAAGGAGTACTTGTGGCACCTTAGAGACTAACCAGTTTATTTGAGCATGAGCTTTCGTGAGCTACAGCTCACTTCATCCGATGAAGTGAGCTGTAGCTCACGAAAGCTCATGCTCAAATAAACTGGTTAGTCTCTAAGGTGCCACAAGTACTCCTTTTCTTTTTTCTTTTTACGAATACAGACTAACACGGCTGTTACTCTGAAACCTTTGAGTAAAAAGCAGACATCCCCCTGGCAATGAGAATGTATGCAAGCTAACAATGCAATGGATGTGCGCATGTGCACCCACAGAGAACTGCAAGTGTAGGATTAGACCCTTCATTTACCTCTTTAAATGCAAATGGTTAGTTGTTCCATTTCATTGTTTTCTTTAACAACATTTTTCTTTCTCTGTAGGCAGCGATAGGTTCCCTTGCCTTAGATACAGCCAGAGGGCATCAGGATGAACAGCTGGAAAAGTATGGAATGGATGTGTTAACAGTGGCATTCTTGGCAATCCTGATCACAGCTCCAATTGGAGCGCTGGTTATTGGCCTGGCAGGGCCCAGACTTCTGCAGAAGGCTCAGATAAGCAGTTGTGAAGAGGAGGAAGGTGTTGGAGGAGGAGGAGAAGAAGAGATCCCTGGGCCTGCATAGGAAAGAAACGGTGGATAGTATATTGGTCTCACAGCTGCTGCTACTAGTTACTTAGTAAACACAATGTCTGTATTGTTCGGAAAGAAACTGAACTAGGTAACAATCAGTTACTGGTCCTAAAACAGGAGCCCCCATGTTCTGCAAAATATTTTAAACTGTTGATAGAGCCTTATGAGGAAAGATGAAAAGAAATAAATGTAGACAGTATGTAGGCTGCCTAGATGATGACTGATGGGATAGGAAAATGGTCTTTGGTTAGTTGATGAGCGTGGGTGTAAACACCACAGAAGAAGAACTGTTCAAGGTGTACAAGTGGAAGTAATGAGATGAAATTTGAACAGAAGAAAATTTAGAGTGAACGTCAGGAATAACTTTCTCATGTTGAGATTAGAGATTGGGGAAGGATGTAAGAGCCCCATCCCTGGAGCCACTTAAAGTTTGACAGGAACATGCACCTGACAACTGGTGGACAGTGTATGGAACAATCCTGCACCTAAGACGGGGATTGTCAGCCTTGTCCCATCTGGAACCCCAAAACCTGTGTTTTCGTGCTGTGATCCACCCAAGTCTCTTGCAGTCCTTCGTAGCTGCAGAGGATTGTGTGATTCAGTCATAGCAAGAAACTGCAGGAGCATTTGGGTGGTGAGTGGGTACACTGGGGATTTTGGTTAGTGCTTGTGTGAGTTCCTTGCTGGAAGGCTGAGTTTGGAGCTGGCAGGGGGGTTGACTGGAGGGGTTGTTTAGGGTTGGGATGGCTACTACTAGGGATGTTTCATTTTCTGCTCCCTCCTGCACACACACAACTCAGTCCTGGGACACTTGAGCGAACCTGGCCAAAGAGGTGGCTCAGCAGGGATGATGCCTAGGGGATGGAGCAGCCTCACGCTCCCTGGGGGCAGGACCCGGGGTGGGGAGGCTGCTGTGGAGCCTGGAAATCACTTCCCCCCACACCACTCCAGAGCTTAGCTGAGGGGTGGAGAGGCTTCCCTGTGTCAGTGCTGTGCCGGGCTTTGGCACATGCAGGGCTTGGCTCCTCCTGGCTAGCGCCCCGGGCTGGAGGGTCTTGGGCTTTCCATGGCTGCCATGGCAAGTGCAACTATGGAAAGAAAAAGAGTGACCTAGAGAAACACTGCATGGAGCAATAGAGAGGAGCCAGATCCATCAGCGTGGCACTCAGAAGCCTGAACAGACCAGCACAAGACCAAAATGAACGGTGGAAGCTGGTGGATGCCCTGCACACCAGAGGAAAAAGGAGAAGCAAGAAATATTTGCATGTATCTCTCCCTCCCACACAGTTTTTACAAGCGAGGTATATACTTATCAAGGTTTGTTAGCATGGGATGGTGTGAATCTTAATAGAAAGGCAGGTTCCATATGGATTAGAAGTGCAGTAATACCTAGAAATGTACATCTTGATTGATTCTCCTTCAGAAATATCTCACCAGGGGGAGCAAAAGGCTTAGACACGTGGGGTTTTTTCCTTAATTTTGCTTAATACAAACACTAGGCTTCTTACTGTTGCGTCAGTCTTTCCCACACATTCAATACAATCTCATTCAGATCTGATTTCCAAAATAACCTGTTACAAATTGTATCTTTCCTCCCCACTTCTCAAGCTGGAAGCAAGCCTCCAACAACCACTCCTTTCTAATCAAGGTCAAAATCTGCTCCTTCCATTGCCACCAGCCTTACGCCCTCAGTCAGGTGTGTGGTATTGTCTGCTGCCGTGAAACAGTGCCTGAGGGTCTGTTCTCAGTGCCCCTTTTCCCAGCAGCACTTCAGAGTGGTTGATGAACTAGCTCTCCGGAGAGCTGCTCCCCTACTCCAGTCAGAGGTATGGAGTCCTTAAAGCATCCTTCAGGAAGAGAGCATCCTATATTATTTTTTAATTGAGGGAGCACTGCATTTGAACTCCACATTGGTGTTCAGCTGCCTGCTTTTACTAACAATACTGAATTGTTTTTATAGTACTGTATACTCTCGATGTACCCAGAGATTTTGGGCTCCCCTTAATATTGGTAGGGGTTTAATCAATTTTGTGTCCAGCGCCTATGTTGTTAACACTAAGTTTAAAAAGGACAAAAATCTTTTCTTTAAAAACAAAACAAAAAAAGATATAGCATTGTGTGGGTGTACATGTATGTGTGGGTGTGATACACTCAAACACAACAAAAAACTTCAGTAAAATCCTGTTAAGGTTGCTAGAGTGCGCATAACATAAATACAACCATAAAAAAGCCAGAAAACTTAGTCAAGTTTTCATTTAAACTATGTAGTCTACAGTCTCAATTCACCACCTCCATATGACCTCGTAACACTTTCCTCTTCTCTTCTGCACAAAATGTGTGACCTTTAACTCTGACCACATTTGAAATGATTAGAAATTGATGTTTTCTAACTGTTTGGAACGATGAATTGGTGCTGTGCTTTTTAGTAGATGGGTAGCGTCTTTGTTGTGGATTTGTAGTTGATGGCTATGTTTGTGTGTGTGTGTGTGTGTGTTTTTTTAAATAGCAGTAGTTTTAATAATTGTTTATCACATTTGGAAGTTGTTTGTAGATGTATTATTTAGTGATGAAATTAGGAAATTTGGTGGTTTTTCCAGTAGTTCACGTCTGTGCTTGGAGTTAAGGTTGTACGTCTTACATGGAAGTGGAGAGAAAAAAATCAACTTAATATTTAACTTTAAAAGATATGTAGCAAATAGAATTGTTCTTACTCAAAGGGTTACTGTGCCAAATTTGGAGAATTAATGTAATTAAGAAATAGTCCTTAAGCTTTAAGTGCAAATCTTAACACGACTATAGAATCACTACTGAAGTCTCTAATATGCACATCACCTGTGTGGAGATGTCTGTGATAAACTGCAGAGCCATCTGATAAATTGCATTTATCTCCTGCAGCTTTGACAAACCTCACTGCACTTTCTTAATTTATCTCTCTCTAGGGGGACCCACTTCCAACCTTCTGAATATCTGAGCAGCTACATTCAGCCCCAATATTGTCTATTTAAAAAAATAAAAATAAACTGCCAGCTAAATGTTTCCTCTTCCTTCTTTCCCTTCCTCCTCCTCAAAGAAAAAAAGTTAGTTTTTCCTAAAACTAAACTGACCCATGATGGCTGTATTAAATCCTGGACCAGTGACAGGTATACAAATATCTCATGACCTTCAAAACTGGAGTTTAAAATGTTGTCATGGGGGAGGGGACGAAGAGACTACCTGCTTTCCAAAGGGGATATAACCTTTGTTCCTAGTAAGATATTCAGATATTTGGACCTCGAAGTCATGATTTTTTTTTTAAATATGGCAAAAGGCTATTTAGGATATTTCTTAAGATAGTTGTTAAATGTAGGAGTTATAATTTCACTTTCCCTCTTCTTTAGGATGTGTCACAAGTTGATATCTAGATTGTTTATCCATTTAACTGCTGCATCATTGAGGGCAACAAGGTGTTGCAGTCAGTCCACTTTCCAGTCTTCTGATTGTGCACTCCTTCACCATATGTCTGATCATCTGCATTGCTGCCCCGCAGTCACACTGTGAAGAGTGGGCTAAGCCAGATTTCTGAACTATGTCAGCCCCTTGGCCATTCCAGTCAGGAGAGCATTAAACCTAGTCCAGTATCTGCATCTGCGGCTAAAAACAGATAGATATATGTGAGGGCTTCTGTCAGCATGCCTGACTCTCTATCTCAGAGTTGTTGCCACTCTGCAAGGACGTAGCTGTTGGCCCTGATATGATGCTGGTCATCTGAGACTGGCATTGGGCTGGCAGCAGTGGACATGAGTGTATGAACTGCTGCTGCAAAACCATGTCACGAAGTCAGTCATGGCGCGTTGTGGCGGGACATGTCTCTGCCTTCTTGTGGCATTCCCCCAGAGTAGTGTCAAGTGAAATGAAAGGAGATAAAAGGTGGAACATAGGCTCATGTTCTAAGCCTGCACTTTCCCTCTGACTCCTGTATAACTGGACTCATGGTAACTAATGTCCCCATTCAGCAAAGCACTTAAGTGCATGCTTAATTTTAGTATGTGCTTACGTGCTTTGCTGAATAGAGTTGGCTTCAAGCACAGGCTAGAACTATAGGTTTTTACCAACAAAGGGATTAATGAAATAATCCCAATAATAGTTTTAAAAATCCTTTCAATATTTCTACAGTAGTTTCACATTTACAGAGTACATAATGCTGTGAAGTGGTATCAAGGTTTTATTGACATTGCTGGAGTTATTTGCATAACTCACTCATTGCTCAGCCACTTGTAATGCATGCAAGCTTAGGTCAGTAAAGCCTTTTACAACATACCGTGGCATCTTGTGTTCCCTGTAAACAAAATTAATGCGCAATTAAAAGAAAATACAATGGAGTTTTATGATGCAAACTTCTTATATGAAAGTGTAAAAGCAACATTTGCAGGTAAAATTATAGAAGCCGAATAAGAAAACCCCTAAAACTGATGTTTTGACAGCGTGGTGTGCTCTTGATATTCTGCAGTGGGTGATGTGTGTTCCGGGCTACCTTAGGACAGAACACAGGAAAACAGCAATCAGCTATGTGAACTTCTGGCATTTACAAAGCTCTGTAGTTGTGGCGGTGATATCAATATAAGGGATTACTTTTTTTTTTTTTTTTCCTGTCAGATTGGTAGCTTTTGGGGGTGACTGATGTAAGAAACCGATTATGAAGTATACAATTTATTTTAAAAAATTTATAAAGTTTTAAACATTTTTACCAAAGAAGCACAAGTCATTTTTATAACTTTTGTATTTTTTTTTATATATATAAAGATATCACATGCTATGCCACTACCTTGTTTAGAATTAAAAGCATTTTGCTAGTAATAACCCATTTTAATTTTACTATGAGGATTATTTTATTTAGTCCACTTGTAAGGTATCTAAGTTCAGTAGAAGAGAATGCAAACAATGTTCAAATATGACGACTGTAATAATGGACAGAGCTAACCACCTAATATTCTAGCAGGAAATTGGAAAGGTGGCTTTTCCTATCTTTGCAGTAAGGTGTCAGATTTGATCTATTACCTTTGATCCTCATCCCGCTCCCATTGACTTCAGGGGTCCAAGATCAGTTCCCTGGTGAAGATAACTTGGTCAGTCTTTATATGTGTGGTAGACTTAAAGAATGTACAACTCATGTTTGTAGTTACGCATGCTAAACTAAGAATATCCTAGTCTCATGCTTGGGGATGCAAACTGTTTGTCAAAGGGTCAAGAAGGATTTTTCCTCCAACCCCCATCTGCCCAGAAACAGCATTTTATGGTCTGCATTGCCTGCAGCTGAAGAGCCCAGTACTGTTCCCTGCAAGAGGCAGGATCAGGTATAGGAACAGATGGATTTGGGTAGATGGCAACACTAATGGTTCTAATTTATAAAATGTCTTGAAGAAATAGGACAAAGCTGGAGTTGTAGAGATCTAACTGCAACAAACTAAAAAGCACAAGAGGTGTAATGTGGGCAGTGCTACTGTTGTCCCCTTCAATACAGGCTTCCTGAGCCTGCTGATGCATTTGATACCATTAGCCTTCATGTTGCACTGGTGCATTTATATTTCAACCTCCAGGTGGTGGTAGGTTGAAACAGAAAGCCCGCTGTTAACTTGATACACTAATGTGAAATCATTCCTGGTTTGGGTTTTTCCACAGTGAAGCTTTCACACCAAAACTGTCTAAAGACTATTTTCAAATATTGTGGACTTTCTTTATTTTAGATTTGGCTATGCATTTGCAGAACCAAAATGACATGTTTGCATGTTCAGGAATACATGCAAGCATGTATACTTTTGATTTGAAGGTCTCTTCTCTAACAAGCTTGATCCAAAACACACTGAAGCCTACCCATTGATTTCAGTGGGATTTGAACCAGGGCAGATGAGGCAGCTTCACCAGTCTCTTGCATTTCAAAATCCATTAAGATTTATGGATGTCATGTCTCCTCAGAGCTTAACTTTATTAGTATCTTGCTGAATTAAAATGGCAACAGAAGCAGCCAGAAAAGGAAGTAGAAAAGAAATGACTGACTCCTGCTTTCATATGCACTGACTGCATGTGTTCCAGGTGCAATACTCAATAAAGCTTCGTGCTGCTGGAAGCAGCAAAGCGGTGGCTTGTCAAATACTTCTGTCTTTATAAAGAAAAATCAAGACAAACAGTTCATACGTGTTCAGTGGGCAGACTTGTAACTGGTTTAAATATCAAAGATACTTCAGCAACCTCAACTGACAGCCAAGAGGCAAAAGTACTTTGTCATGTATTTAAGTTATTTTAATGTGCGATTGCATTAGGTGCATGTTGTTTGCTACTCCTGCAGGTGAGCCTTTTGAGGGAAAACCAACAGATTTTGTAGTTCACAAAAGCTTATGCTCAAATAAATTGGTTAGTCTCTGAGGTGCCACAAGTCCTCCTTTTCTTTTTGCGAATACAGACTAACACGGCTGCTACTCTGAAACCAGATTTTTGGCAAATAACTTTGTGCTTCTTGAACTCTACCCCGATCTTCATTACAAAGATGCATACAGTGTACTTCTCACAAATAAGTAAATCAAACTACTTGAATGCAAAAGTTTTGAGTTACTAGATAAAAGCTGGAATTACAAATGGACTTTTATAACTTAACCAGCCTCTTTTGATAGCTTGTGGATTTTAAGGGTGGAAAACACCATTTAAACACAGGCCATGAATTTCACCCAGTAATTCTTCGATCAAGCCCAATAATTTAGATGTCTCTCTAAAAGCGATAGTCTAGTTCAAGCCCAATCTTAAAGATTTCAGTTCAAATTATTTTAGTACTTTTATATAATAGTTAATTCTCCACTATTGACTCAATAGTAATTTTTGAGTAGATGGGCAATACATATAGTAATCTTAAGGCTCCTCTATACTAGAAATATCTTCTAAGTTCTAACTACACAGTACTCTGACACAATTTGACCTTGCCTTTATTAGGACAAGACCAAACTATGTTCTGGAAAAGTATTAAAACCTTACAGTAGGTCTGTACTCCAGTTCCATTACATGGTTTGGTAGACCAAGTATGTTAACACAATAGCATCCTGACATTTTATAAACACTGTCCTATAAAATACCATATATTCTACTACAGCCAGGCCCTTTTAGCACCTCTCACTAAATCTAGAAATGCAACCTGTTATAGACAGAGCCTAAGCTTACATTAGAAACATTGGAAAAAATGTCTACCATTAGAGAAGCTGTAGTGTAGATAAGCTGCTGTCTAAATGCAGTATTTCTCAGGACTGTGTTGACATGAGGTTGAGGATGGTATTGGCAGTCAGCAGGGAATTCCAAGATTACTAGCACTGGTTCAGCTAAATTGTTGTTAATGGTGAAAAAAAAAAAAATCACTAGTATAAAGGGGGCCTTAAGGTCTAACTCTACAGAATGCAGATTGTGGCACTGTCATCTGTTAGATTTTTCTTTAGGCTTTGAAAACTGACCTATAGTGCCTTTCACTGAAGGATCAAAACTTTTGATAAGCATTGTTGGCTAAGTAAGAATTGAAGACTGATAGATGAAACTGTGGCACAGGGAGGTTGTGACTTATCCTGGGTGTCCGTGTGATGGAGTAGTAAAGACAGGAATAAAGATCACACCTTGAATCCAGTTCTGTGATTTAATCAGCAAATCCTACTCCATCCCTGGAGTTGGGACTTTCATATTGGGTAAAAGTGCATCATCTTGAGTATAAGAATTATCTGCAAGGGGCAAACTGCTGTCCCTGCTTCACAACTGCTGAAGTCTAAGTTTGGAGCCCTGAAATAAGGGTGCACTGTAAGTATTGCTGCCTAACCTCAGTGACTTAATTTGAAGACAGTCTAGGATTACTGCACAAACCAACTGATGTGGGCATCTGTACTCCCTCCGGCCATTGGAATACAGACAACCTATGTTTCTGTAATGTCTGCTATTAATTTTCTTTTTCCATACTCTTTGGAACAATTTTTTGTTCCTCTGATATGGCTACATCTTACAATATATTTTGTGCAGCAGGTCAGGGTGGAAGGACTGGTATGGTAAAAGGAAGTTAGTCATTTACACATATTAGGCCAAATCCTCAGCTGGTGTGAATTAAAATAGCTCAACTGAAGTCGTGGAGCTGTTACACCAGCTAAAGATCAGACCCACGAAGTAGGACAAAAACAGGATTTTTTTTCCCCCCTGAAAAGCAGTCTTTGTTCTTTCTTAACAGCATCTCAGCCTATAATAAAAGCAATGGAAAGATACACATCTGGCCATTTAAGAGTAGTATGGCTTTTATTACAACTTAATCTTTTCAGGATGAACGTGATGTAAGACTGGGAGTGGTCACTGTTCAGATAAAAAGGCTTATTTACAAAGATGTTTACTTTACAGTTTTACATAAGACATTATTCTTCAGAACATACAAAGTATCGAATCACAGACCTAGGTCTAGCACTTGCCTGTAACTATAGGTTAAACCAAAAGGAAATCTACAGCAACCATTAGACGTACATAATACATTGTGTCCTGCAACTACAAGTGTATAAATGACTTCACATCAGTCATGATTTAATGAATTAGAGATTCTCTATACTTCTTTCTTCTTGAGTATTAGTGGACCCACATTATCGCCTGTCAATTCATTGTGTTTGTTGTGAGAGCCATCACAGACAGGGAACTGGAAAAGACAAGAATGATTAGTGTATTTACTGTACAGCAAGCAACTAAGACAAGCGGTGGTCGTTTGTGTAGAGGATAATCCATATAGTTGGAGTGAAATCAAGACCCCACCAACACAAACAACAACAAGGTCAGAAATGCTCAGAATATAACTTAAGAAGCAAATGCAACACATCATCCCTTAAATTAGAGCTGTTGCCACTCCTTCCCTAAAGCGAAAGGATAAGGGACAATGTGACCCAGCTGCAGAAATGATTGACAAATAAGTAGCAATTAATCTTAATTTCTCAGATAAGATAGGGATACAAGTTTATGATTATTGTATAATTTAATAGATGAATGAAAAGTCCTTTCACTTCCAGCCAGTTGACAAGGTAGCTCTAAGTACTAAAGTCTGGGCAGCTTTAGACTAGATACCTTTTTTCTGCACAGAAGTATACATACGCATTTAAATGGGCCAAAAGACAGCATGTTGCATCAGGGTGGAGCTTAAGAGCATTTTACAAAGAAAACATATATTTTTTAAGTTTCCTCCTATTGTTCTTTTCCAACATCCAAGCAATCCCTATCTTCCATCAGGTATATGGCACTGGTCAGTCAGAAGACCACTGCTGCTGAGGAATTAAACTCCGTACAATAGCCTAAAACATTACAAAGAGAGTTTTGTTTTTGTTTTTTTTTTAAAACACATTCTCCATGACAAAATAGCCCAATGGAGGAGCAGCTAAAACCAGAGGCACCCAATGTACTTTCAGGTTCATTCCAGAGTTGGTCAAGTTTTGATGAAACCCCCTTTCCCCCCATTGGAAAATGCTGTTTCTTCTAAACGTTTTGTACAAAAGGATCTGTTTTAACACTTCATTGGGAAGGTTTCACAGGTCTAGGTTGAAATAAGGTCAAAATGAGAGAAATCCACTTCTGAATAGACTGCTGGTGAAGGCAGTCACTTGGCCTGTGAGTCCCACGTTAATCGCTTTTGGGGTTAAAAAAATTGAAAGGTCTTGTTCTGAAGTGGAACAAAAATTAATTTCTGAACAAAAATGAATTTAAAAATCTGGAAGTTTTTCATGAGGTGGAACTGTTTTTTGTCCAGCCCTGGTTTATTCCAGGAATAGAGCAAAATACATAAAGGAAAAAGGCAAAATTTACTTTAGTTTTCACCAGACCAGGGGTTCTCAAACTGGGGGTCAGGACCCCTCAGGGGGTTATGAGGTTATGTGGGGGGTCGTGAGCTGTCAGCCTCTACCCCAAACCCCGCTTTGCCTCCAGCATTTATAATGGCGTTAAATATATAAAAAAGTATTTTTAATGTATTGGGGGGGGGGGGTGTCGCACTTAGAGGCTTACTATGTGAAAGGGGTCACTAGTACAAAAGTTTGAGAATCACTGCACCAGACTAAAGGGTGGCCGCTCTACTTATTGTGCGCAGAACAGACAGTCAAGTGGCTTGTAGGTGTCTAAGCTCTCCTGCATATGTAGGTTTAGAGTGGAGAAAAAGAATTGCACAACTCTTAGAGAACCCATGAACCTGTCCAGCATCAGGGTGGGAGTAATGTGCTCCAATTCACAGAAAGCAGAACTGACAATAATAAAAAGTTAACTCCATAGCCCTATACCGTTGCTATAAAGTACCTTACCGTCTTAGAACGCCAACACCTGCAGTAAGCTGCTTTAGTGAGGCACAGATCTTCAATGTTTATTTCATTTACTACTTTGGGATTTTCCTTCTGGATCTTGAGGTTAATCAAGCTATCCTTCTGCTGTTTCCTCCGCAAGAAGAATGGACGAAGAGCCAGATATCCAAGTAGTGCCAGGACACCCAGGAACGGCAATAACCGCAGCCATTCTGAAACTAAAAAACACACTAGACTTATATAGAGCACTAGGATTGTGAACAGTATCAGTTACACTCAAATGGCACAGCAGCAGCTCTTCCTGTTTGATTTAGAATGAGTAGGGAATCGAGGCTAACAGATGGAGTGGACTAGTGAAATGAGATGAGAGATTGGAAAATAGAGGAGGAGCACATAGGTTTCTGGAGACAGAACAAAGGGTAAAATCCTGGCTCCACGGAAGTCTAGAGCAAAACTCCCATTGATCTCAGTGGGGCCAGGCTCTCACTCGTGGTTTAAGATTGATGCAGTAGAGGAAGGGGAATCAGTGGAGAGATCAAACCATGATTAACACTAAATGAAGGCTCCCTAATGCTTTACCGGGTCACTCAAATTAGCCTTGGAGCATTTTCTAACAAATATAAGAGGAACTGTTAACAGCATAAAGAAAAGGAGTACTGTGGCACCTTAGAGACTAACAAATTTATTTGAGCATAAGCTTTCGTGAGCTACAGCTCACTTCATCAGATGCATAGAATGGAACATATAGTAAGAAGATATATATACATACAGAGAACATGAAAAGGTGGAAGTTGCCATACTAACTGTAAGAGGCTAATTAATTAAGATGAGCTATTATCAGCAGGAGAAAAAAACTTCTGTAGCGATAATCAAGATGGCCCATTTAGACAGTTGACGAGAAGGTGTGAGGATACTTAACATGGGGAAATAGATCCAATATGTGTAATGACCCAGCCACTCCCAGTCTCTATTCAAACCCAAGTTAATGGTATCTGATAGTTTTGCCTGTTCTGTCATTAGCATATGTGACAGCTATGTGAAGTCTTGAGTACCCTCATTCCAGCAGGGAAATTGGCAGAAGAACTGAGTGAATCTTTGTTTAAAATCCAAATCTGCAATAATATTTCAGTAGAGAAGTCTCTTTCCAGTCAGCTTGTCCAGAGTTGAATTGCATCAGAAGGTCTAATCCTGCAAGGTGCTGAGCATCCAATTCTGACTGACCCAGTGGGAGTTGGGTGCCCCGAACCTCAAAAGACTGGGCTCAGAGTATGCATGGCAAGAACCAATGACCTAGTCGGAGAAGCAAACCTTTCAAGTGTACCTGATTAAAGTAAGCGGTGGTACCTTGTGGACTCAACTACTGTTCCAGGATAATCTGGCATCACCTCACCTATTCTTTCAATTGCCAATAGCAGAAACAATGCATCCTGAAAATAAGGTCTCAAGAACTTTCTTAGGAAGTAAGTGATCCTGTGGTCAGGTTTTGCAGATAGGAATTATGCCTTAACCACGCTGTGTGCTGACACAGCAGATGTTATGTATACGACAAAATGCTGTATGGAAAGCTTTTGTTCCAGAACATGAAGATTTGGAAATCAAACCACCACTTAAAGGATTTTAATATTTTTTTTTAAACTTGTGAAGGTACATTTAGTAAGAATGCAGTTAGCATAAGAACAGATTCTCTCCTCTGAAAGAATTTTTCAAACAACACATTCAGTAGACCCACTAGCAGAGAAGGTGAGTCTCCTGGCCTCCCCAAATCTGTAAGATCTACTCAGAGCTCCAGGACAGATAAGATGCACACATGGGAGCACTACAGACCAAAGTAGGGCACTTACAAAAACACGTAGCACAGTCAATAAGACAAACGCACAGGGAAAAGAAGGGCCTCATCTAAAAATGCCATTAGAATCAAATGGCATTAAATAGATTTTTGAACAGTGATTTGCATCTTAATATAGCACGGAGAACCTCAAGCCAAGCTCAAAGACAGAACATTTAGCTCATCTAGTAGGCATGACTGAGGAACAAAGTCTTAGCCCACTTGGTTACAAACACACAGAGAGGAAACACAGAGAAAAGACCAGTAACAACCAGGATAGGAAGCTGTTATTTATTATTTGTATTGTGGTAGCAAAATGCGGAGGGTTTTTAGCTTCACTAGCCAGTGACTTCTGCAGTATATAAGGGACCTGGAGGCTTTCCAGAGAATCAAAATAAAATTCATGCTGTCGTCCAAGCTCTCTGGAGGCTTTCATCTGCTTCCTGTTCGGTCTGGAACTGTTCCCTTGATGCTGGAGACATCAGTTCCTCATTGGATTGTGGACCTAGGCTTGGTCCCTCTGGAAGCGATGTAGGGGATGGGGTTGTTTGCGCTGACTGTGAACCGCTCTCCGCTGGTGCACTATGTTGGGGTTTAGGCTCCGGCTGAGCCTCTTGTGTAGGGTTATCGGCTGCTGCCAGTTCAGGATCAGTGGGGCCCTCTGGTGTTGGTTGTTCCGCTGGTTCCAGTTCTGGGACTGACTCTGTCTGGGTCTCTGGGACTATATCCACTACTGCTGTTGCAGACGTTGGCACGGGGTCCAGTTCCATCACCTCTGACCGGGTCCTGGTAGAAGTTTCCGGAACAGAGCTAGGTGTGACGGCTTGCTTAGCCTGGCTGTGGGTGACCATTCCCACCCTCCTGGCTAGCTTCACATGATTGGCCAAGTCTTCCCCCAACAGCATGGGGATGGGATAATCATCATAGACTGCAAAAGTCCACATTCCTGAACAGCCCTGGTACTGGACAGGCAACTTGGCTGTAGGCAAATTGAAAGAGTTGGACTTGAAGGGTTGAATTGTCACTTGGATCTCTGGGTCCATTAAATTTGAGTCCACTAAGGATAGCCGACACTTGTGCTCTGGTGTCCCTCCACGCGGTGACCTTCTTCCCACCCACACTCAGAGTTTCCCTCCGCTCTGAGGGTATCTGGGCCTGAGGACCTCTGGTGTGATTATGGTGCAATGAACTGTAATCTGTTGGGGTTCTTGGGGCAGTTGGCCTTTACATGCCCCAGCTCGTTACATTTAAAACATTAGCTGACGTGTCATTGGGGTGAGGTGGGTTGCTGGACAACGGTGTGGCGGGACAATAAGGTGTCTGCAGGGTTCCTTGGGGGGTAGTTGGGGCCTTGGGCTGCCCCCGGTGGTAGGGTGTGGTCTGAGGTTGTCCTTTCTGGTATCTGCTCCAACTGCGACCAGTTTTTTTCTTTTCTGCCACCTCCACCCATTTGGCTCCAATCTCCCCCACCTCGATTACAGTTTTGGGCTTCCTATCTAGGACTCATGACACAAACTATTGCCACAGAACTTCCACAGGGATACCCTTTAATACATCTTGAAAAACTGACATGCAGAGAGAGACCGACTTTCATTTAAAAACAAGTTTCTAGCCCCAATGCTTACAAAACACATTTCAAATTTGAGCTCATGCAGTAATGTCTTTCTGAGCCTACAAGCAGCTCCATTGCCTCTATAGCTACACATAGCTTTCTGAAGCAGATGCAACAAAATTAACAATATTCTGTCCACTGATGCTATTCAGAATTCTGTGGACAACACAAACATAAGAATCAAGCCAATTTTACAGTGCTATTGCTTGGGAAAGCTGAGCAACAGAGGCAATCACTGGAGCTATTTATGAGGGAACCCAAAAAACAGAGGGTGGGAAGGGGGTAGAGTAACAAAGACAAATCTCTGTCCCGCCAAAGAACACAAGAGAAGGGAAGAAGGAAGAGACCAGAGTTTCCTTCTCCCTCTACAATCAGAAAGGGGTGAATCTTCAAACTTATACTTCTGCTAGCCAAAGACCAATCCAAAAAGTGGAGACCCTGGGGAGTGTTTAGGAGTAACACGACAGGAATCCCAACTCTCACCCAAGAAGCTGGGGCATAGGCATCTTACCAGGGTGTTGCCACCCTCCCTATTTTTCCCCTTATTAGTTTCTGGGAAGTAGATGTCCACTCATTTTTTTTTTTTCCCCCATACTCACACTTTTTAAGTTCCCTAACAACAACAAGACCCTTTATTAGATGTGAACAGAAAGAGAACCCTGACACTGTCAGCCTAACTAAAGTGAATGGCCACAGCGTACATTGAAGCATCCACAGCTAATATTCTGTCCTCTCCCTCTCATTTGGAAAAGAAAAGAAAAAAAGTCAGGTGGAAGGAGTGTGTCAGCCAGAGTGGTTCTTGAGTACAAAAACTGGTGTTCATATTAAAACTGAGCAGTAGAGGTAGCTCTGTTGCCTTTTTTAATTACTTTCTAATATCTGTTTCAAAAACTAAATCATGTATGCGCTAGTAGGTGCTCACTTACTACTGTAATTATACCACTTTCTATTCTAACTGGCTACAGAGCAGCTCATCAGTAAGTTAAAACACTAAACGTGTATGAACTATCCACCATTCAGCATGCAACATGCTATTGCATTTGGATTTTCAGTGACTCCAGGCCCTATGCAAATTCAGAAGTTACTTCCTGAATTATGTTTGCCTCAAAGTTAACTAGCAGAGGGCTTTTTCTAACAGATGATTGTACTGCTTCCTGTTTTTAGATTCAGTCAGTCAATGAGTTCTCACTTTTATGCACTCTAAACAAAAAAAAAAAAAAAAACCCTCCAATTTTCAGATTCCCACGAGATAACTCGGCAAGTTAGGTGGGGCAGGGAGAACACAGTCCTGTCAGTGTTGGATCACAGTTTAAATAATAAATTAAGAAACCCCAAATCCCTTATTAGATCCACATGCAGCTTGTCACCCTACTATGTAAGATGACAAGGTCAGAGATTCACTCAAGTGGTCTGTGGAGGCTACTTCTCAATGTGCCCCTGCCTTCTCTATCCCATCCCCTTCACCCCACACACACTTTCACAGCAACTACAGGAGCATATATTCTGAACAGAGGTGGCTCAAACATTTGTAAAAGAGGCTTCCTAAGACTGGCCTCTTCCTGTATGGGATGCTACTTAGGTTACCAATAGCCCCCTTAGTATAGAGGTTAGATGGAAAGCCCACAAAAATTGTGCCTGTGGCCCTCCACTGAAAAACTGAAGTATAATCAGTACGTAATTCCTACAAGGAATCTGACGCTTATCTTACCTCACTCATCTGTACATCAAAATGATGTGCTCATAAAGGTTGTCTATATATTGTATATATTTATACTGCCAGCATAAAAAAACATAATAATCATGACTGTACTGTACACTTCAGCATGACTGTTGTGAAGAAACACATGGGACTGGGGGGAAGAGGCAGCCACGACAAGAAAATGAGAGATGGAAACTTTTGAACACTAAGGGTATGACAACACTAAGATAGGTTTCAGAGTAGCAGCTGTGTTAGTCTGTATTCGCAAAAAGAAAAGGAGGACTTGTGGCACCTTAGAGACTAACCAATTTATTTGAGCATAAGCTTTCATGAGCTACAGCTCACTTCATCGGATGCATTCAGTGGAAAATACAGTGAGGAGATTTATATACATAAAGAACATGAAACAATGGGTGTTACCATACAGACTGTAACAAGAGTGATCACTTAAGGTGAGCTATTACCAGCAGGAGAGCAGGGGGGTGGGGTGGGGGGGGAACCTTTTGTAGTGATAATCAAGGTGGGCCATTTCCAGCAGTTGAAAAGAACGTCTGAGGAACAGTGGGGGAATAGAGGGGGGGTATAAACATGGGGAAATAGTTTTACTTTGTGTAATGACCCATCCACTCCCAGTCTCTATTCAAGCCTAACTTAATTGTATCCAGTTTGCAAATTAAGTCCAATTCAGCAGTCTCTCGTTGGAGTCTGTTTTTTTTGTTGCAGTATTGCCATTTTTAAGTCTAATCGAGTGACCAGAGAGATTGAAGTGTTCTCCAACTGGTTTTTGAATGTTATAATTCTTGACGTCTGATTTGTGTCCACTGATTCTTTTACGTAGAGACTGTCCAGTTTGACCAATGTACATGGCAGAGGGGCATTGCTGGCACATGATGGCATATATCACATTGGTATCTATCAAGTATTCTTACAACTACAATACCCACCTGCTGTAGTGAAGAAACAGATTGACAGAGCCAGAAGAGTACCCAGAAGTCACCTACTACAGGACAGGCCCAACAAAGAAAATAACAGAACGCCACTAGCCATCACCTTCAGCCCCCAACTAAAACCTCTCCAGCGCATCTTCAAGGAACTACAACCTATCCTGAGGGATGACCCATCACTCTCACAGATCTTGGGAGAGAGGCCAGTCAGTCCTTGCCTACAGACAGCCCCCCCAACCTGAAGCAAATACTCACCAGCAACCACACAATAGAACCACTAACCCAGGAACCTATCCTTGCAACAAAGCCCGTTGCCAACTGTGCCCACATATCTATTCAGGGGACACCATTGTAGGGCCTAATCACATCAGCCACACTATCAGAGGCTCGTTCACCTGCACATCTACCAATGTGATATATGCCATCATGTGCCACCAATGCCCCTCTGCCATGTACATTGGTCAAACTGGACAGTCTCTACGTAAAAGAATAAATGGACACAAATCAGACGTCAAGAATTATAACACTCAAAAACCAGTTGGAGAACACTTCAATCTCTCTGGTCACTCGATTACAGACCTAAAAATGGCAATACTGCAACAAAAAAAACTTAAAAAACAGACTCCAATGAGAGACTGCTGAATTGGACTTAATTTGCAAACTGGATACAATTAAGTTAGGCTTGAATAGAGACTGGGAGTGGATGGGTCATTACACAAAGTAAAACTATTTCCCCATGTTTATCCCTCTCCCCCACCCGCCACTGTTCCTCAGAGGTTCTTGTCAACTGCTGGAAATGGCCCACCTTGATTATCACTACAAAAGGTTCCCACCCACCCCCCCACTCTCCTGCTGGTAATAGCTCACCTTAAGTGATCACTCTGGTTACAGTGTGTATGGTAACACCCATTATTTCATGTTCTCTATGTATATAAATCTCCCCACTGTATTTTCAACTGAATGCATCCGACGAAGTGAGCTGTAGCTCACGAAAGCTTATGCTCAAATAAATTGGTTAGTCTCTAAGGTGCCACAAGTACTCCTTTTCTTTTTAACACTAAGATCGTGTCTGAAACCCAGTGCCAAACACTGTTCCCTTCCTCCCTGCTAACCCTTGATGCTTGTACTTTCGGGGTAAATTCTGGTTCTGTATATTGCATTGATTATAGTTTGTCCCTGTCAACACAAGCAGTCAGAGAGAGGCCATGACTGACCTCAGATCTCAAAAAATGGTTCAGTTTCTAGGGTAGAGGGGGCTCCGGATTTTTATTAGCCTAAAATACAAAGCTGTATGTAAGATGCTGCTCTCCACCATGTGTTTTCCCCCTCATTTCTCTGTGATTGATAAGGCAAGAACTTTAAGACTCTCAGGGTCAGTTTTTCCTAATTAAACTTAGGGATGCAAAAGAAGAAAAGTTCTAATAACCAAATATTATTTTACTGCCCACCCTGACTCTGGGGTCAGGCCTGCTTTTGCTTGAGACTACAAGATCAAGACTCAAACAAATGCGTGCTTAGTGAGTATGGTGCTTAGCACAGCACCCTGATCCTTGATTGATGGCCAAGCAGATGCTCACTCAGTACAAATAATATCTTTAAATACCATAATTTAAAATCACTCAATTCCCTTCTTTCACAACCAGGAAACAAACTAAATCAAAGTTTGTACATTTTCATTTGTGGCTGCCAAAGAACATTCATTCTCTTTATTACTAATATTTACTACTATAAATTAAATAAAATTTTGACTCTATGCTTCTGTGCTGTATAGTAATCTTTCATTGACCATAATTCAATTGATAGTTCTATAAATATCTCCTTCCTTGTCTTGAATTTGAGTTGTTACTCTGTGAATACTTTGAGTTAGACTGCATAATATTCAAGGCAGTGATCTTGTCTACAAATGTTTTGTAAAATGATAAACACACCTACAACAATTATCTAAATGTTGGGATGATTTGATTATTGTAGTACCTACAAATGCTAACAACTAACACTAGCGCCTACTAGCTACCAGAGCTAGCCGTTTCCCAGACATTCAAGATGGGACAAACCCTTCTCCTAGGTGCTCATGACCTAAGCACAGAGAAAAGTAGGCAAGTTAGGGACAGGAGAACAACAAACGGACTGTAATACAATACAAAGAGTAGCAAATGTCCTAGAAAATGCTTGTATATTTAATCTGCTTTATACAAAATATGGTTGTATTAGTATACAGTAATCTTTTCGTTCTTAATCAGAAACTTATTGAATTACAGCTGCCACAGTGCTTAGAGCAAGCACCGTGCAGAACATAAATTCTACAAACCAGGAAACAATAACTATTCTGGTTTGCTGTTGGATTGTAAAGTGGTACAACTTCCTAGGGCAGACAAGTCCTTAGTCTCCAACTGCAGCCCTTCAGGGGGAAAAATTCAACAAAAGAAGTAACCAGATGTCTGTTTCACACTTCAAATGGTTAGTTTTTCGAGAGTTAGGGAAACACTTTGAAGGTATCTTTAAATGAGCTCTAGTCAAAGAGCAGCGTCTGCTAAAAATTAAGTGAAAATTCCTGCTGATTACTAAGTTCAAGAGCAGTTTTGGCACCATAACCCCACTGATTTGGCTGTATTCTTGTTGAGCAACTTTTTGGAAGAAGCAGGCAAACATGTCCCATCATTAAATGATTCCATAAAGCAATGTAGTAGAGTGTATTGCTGTATAAATTTAGTACTTCAAAACTGATTATTCAACATGCCCACATTTCAGCTGCTGCTTGAAAAACTTAAGGTTCCTGCCATTTGATCTGGGCGGGCAGACCCTTTTGCCCATGTGCAGTGCCACTGAAGTGAATGTAACTCTACAAGGGTAAAAGGATTGGTCAGCACAGATCAGAGCCAAAGACTTAAAAGCATGTCAGGAAACCAAGTAAATATGTTGTATTAATGTAGCTTTCTAAGGTCTAATTTTTATGTGCTCAGTTTCCTATTCAATATGCAACCATCTCCATTTACCAGGCTGAGTTTTTGTGCTGAATTCCACATATGCATGCCCACAACTCCCTGGAGCGCTGAACAGAAGAACCCGAGAGTTACGATCACCAGAGTTATGAACTGACCAGTCAACCACACACCTCATTTGAAACCGGAAGTACACAATCAGGCAGAAGCAGAGAGGAAAAAATATTAGCAAGTACAGTACTATGTTAAATGTAACTACTAAAAAAAAAAAAAAAAAAAAAAAAAAAGGAAAGCAGCATTTTTCTTCTGCATAGTAAAGTTTCAAAACTGTATTAAATCAATGTTCAGTTGTAAATTTCTGAAGGAACCACCAAAACGTTTTGTTCAGAGTTATAAACATTTCAGAGTTACAAACAACCTCCATTCCCGAGATGTTCATAACTGAGGTTCTAGTGTACCCGTATGTTCTATCAATCATTCAGATAGCTTTAATTTTCTTTAAAGCATCTAATTTACAAAAGCATTTTGTAACATACTAAAGGTGTCCTCTCTCCCAGAGAGAGCAGGGTCTAAATGCACTGGGTGAGGAGCCCAGTGCTCTCTTCCCTCCTAGGTATCCTATTTAGATGCTCTCTTCATAGGCCCTGCTGTTTGCTTTATTATTTATTATTAATTATTATTCTTATTATTAAACCAAACAAGACTTAAGATTTTTGACTTATAAAAATTTTGAAAGATAACTCAAAAGGGTCTTTTTAATTTTTTTAAAAAGATGTAAAGCAAAAGTTTAAATATTTTCCAACCTTCATTGTTTTTAAAAAAGAAACCCTCTCTCTTTCTGAAAGTTTCAATCAGTGTTCTCGGGGGCGTGGATCAAAATCCTCCAACATTTCAGTGGAGGGGGCCTTTAGACCTTCGCATAGTCAGTTTGAGAGGAGCATTAAAATACCCTTTCTGTAAGTCACCAAGCTGTCCTGTTCTCACAGGAGCTGAGGCACCCCATTAGAATGTAGAGATGACAGGCAAAACCCTCCACTGTCCACTCCCATTAGAGCCCTTTCCATGGAAAAGCAAAATTCAGGTGGTGGTCATTTGTCACCCCTTCCAAACTCCCTCCTCCTAGGGAGAAGATGTGACAAAATGGGAATGTTCTTAATGTTTTGTCTAAATACTGTATGTGTGCCTTAGTTTCCCCTATGCATTTCTTAAGTATCTATGGGGTAAAATAAGGGGGTGTAATTGTTGCAAAGCCCTAAAGGGCCAGTGTAATGGTGTCTGCACAAACAATGGCCAACACACTGTCCCCTGGCAACTAATGGCCTGGGCCCCTTCTCTGCAAAGGTGCCAACTAAAGCTGTTGAAAAACAAACAAACAAAAAAATCAGGTGGCCTCCTGGCCCAGAAAAAAGACAAGAGGAGGGGCGAAAAAGTTTCAGTTTAAAGCTCACTTAAAAAAATGAAGGAAGGGCCAGAGGGGGCTCTGGGCTCCCTGCCCCACAAAATGGACCTAACTAAGGGGTCCTGGTCTCTGTACCTACAAGCTCTGTTTTAAACCATGTTCCTGTCACCTAATAAACTTTCTGTTTTACTGGCTGACTAAAAGTCACGTCTAAACGCAAAGTTGGCAGGGGCACGGCCCTCTGGCTTCCCCAGGAGCCCCGCCTGTGCGAACTCACTGTAAAAAGTGCACAGTTTAAAACAAACAAACAAACAAAAAAAACCCTAAATGCTCAAAAGGTCAAACCCAAAAAGGTCAAAGCTGTGTAAGCTTCTTGCCCTAAAAACAGTCTGCTCACAAAAAAAGGCTCCCCCAAAGTCCTAACTGGCTTCGTCTAAAGTAGTTCCACAGCATTGCCTAGTAACTCCGTAACAGAAGCATAAAGGCAGCTTTTTTTCCTCCTCTCCTCTTCTCTAGTAAGTGGGTTCAACCTTACCATACTCAGTTTAAAAAACCTGATAGACAGCAAATAAAACTGCTAAGTTACTAAAATAATTGCTAAATATTGCTAAATTGTTAATATTTGTAAAGGTTTATATGAAGTTTGACATAAGTGGGAACTGAATTCCCTAATCTTTTCCAGAAGGTATCACAGCTCCGGCATTTACTGCTGGCGCTGTCCTTAAAGAAGAGCTTACATGGAGGTGAACATCATTTCAGTTTAAATTATCAATATCACAGAAGCCTATACATACCACGAAGGGACGAATCAGCAGAACTCTGCCGTTTCCGCACCAAAGTTGCTGCCATGGCAAGGTTCTATGGTGAAGTGCAAAGCATTTTGTCACTACCGCAAATCTACATAACTCCTATGAATATAATTGCAAATTACAAAGTGTGATAGACCCAGGCCAGTTAGGTATAGCAGAGTAGTAGAAGACAGATATACTGGCCACTGGATTAACAGTTTTCTGTTCCCTGACTGACCAGAGCAGGGGTTGCTCCAGGCTAATGAGAACACCTGACTCCAATTAACCTGCAAAGAGTCAGGTGAGGCCATTATGCTAATGTGACCACCTGACTCTAATTAAGGCCCCTCGGATACTATAAAAGGACTCATGCCAGGCAGGTAGAGGAGAACAAATATGGCTGAAGGGCTGGTTAACAAAGACACCCTCGAGTAATTGGTAAGGGAGAATCAGGAGAGCTGTGGAGAAGTGGCCTGAGGAAATATAGCATCTCTGGCAGTGAAAGGTTGGCTGCTAACAGCTGCTACCATTAGGGTCCCTGGGCTGGAACCCAGAGTAGAGGGTGGGCCTGGGTTCCCCTCAACCTACCACTACAGAAACATCTCCTGGAAGGGGAAAACAGGCCCCTGTCAGGACAGGCTACATTGTTTTGGCATGAGGCTGTAGGAGCAACAGAGACTGTGGGAGCTCTCACTGATGACCTTGTTGGCTTATGATGAAAAGGGCTCAGTAGACTGTATCCCTGGCCCTAGAGAGAGAGAAGGGCTATGTGGAGGATTGCAGTGAGCCTCTGAAACTAGCATAAACTGCCTGGCAGCGTGGGACCCACGGGGACAAGGTTGGAGCTCTGCCACAAAAGCTAGTGTAAATCTTTGAAGACTAGTAGGCTTGCAAATATAAGAGGCTTAAATCAACCATAAGACACTACCCAGAAAGCTCTGCTCAAATGTCCTTTATCACAATTCAGTCAATCTGTAGCGTGCATGCTCTCAAGCAAACAGGTGGTGGTGGTGAGAGATTCAGCATCTTTAACCTAGAATACTTTCATGTCTTTTCATCTCTGATGGTATCCAACATAGAGGTTACAAGCAAAGTCATACTATCAATCATGTGCTGTTATGTCAAGCTGCTGCTAAGAAAAAAGGGGCTGTGAGCCAAGAGCATATTATTTCAAGGAGGATGCTCTTGAAAAAGACATTGTTTACTGTGTGCCATAAGACTGAAACACTTCAACCTTGCACGCATAGCATTCTTGGCTGTTTTTCTCAATTTAGTGCTATCAACATGATGCATACATTACATCGTAGAGAAAAGACATTTAAGTGTGACCATGGACATCAGCCTATTAAATACTGCAGAAATGAATCCTGTGTCCAGATTTGGAATGTTAGCCGTGTAGCTATGTATTTCTGACTGCATTTTGTATCTGCATCCATACTTTCACTATGCTTGATTGTTCAAGTGTTCATTAAATCATTAAGTACCAGAGCTAGTGAATGTACAGGACTTCTGGAATTTTTCAGCTAAAAAATTGTCCCAAATTTCTACAGCAATCACACAGCAGTTTCCATTCTAATCCCCTCTTCTACCTATGTTCATTGCTTTCTGAAACATTCACCTTTGGGACTGAAATGTCACATGATTGGCCCCTCCCAGAGGTGGTGATTTATTTTATTCTAAGTTTAAACAAAATCCTTTCAGCTAATTGATTTGAGAGTAAACAGCTCTGCTCCCCACCTCACTCTTAAATGTTTTGATTACCTTTTTCTAATAACTCATTGACTGAATAACTCATATGACTGAAGCTTCAAAGTTGGTATGCTAACTGGCCTGAGTGACCAGTAAGTACTTTGCTAAGTTTTTAAAAGCTCGTGTTTAATAGTTATGTTTGAAACTGCAGGATTGAGCATTAAAAGTAGTGTATTCCATTATGCTGTCAGTTGTGCACTTTGATAGATGTGGTGTGTATGAATATACAGGTAGATTTCATACCTCCTCAGTTACATAAATGTATGAAGAGGCTAGGGCCATGTCTACACTAATGAGTTTACAGCAGCACAGCTCTATCGATGCAGCTGTGCCACTGTAAGATCGCTTGTGTAGCCGCTCTATCCTGATGGGAGAGAGCTCTCCCATCGACATAATTAAACCATCTCCAATGAGTGGTGGTAGCTATGTCGGTAGGAGATCGTCTCTCTTGGACATAGCGCTGTCCACACCAGCGCTTCTGTCGGTGTAAATTATGTCCCTCAAAGGGGTGGTGGTGTTTTTTCACACTCCTGAGCAACATAAATTATACTGACAAATATGCTAGTGTAGACAACCTAAATCCAAGAAGTTTAAAAAAAAAAAAAACCTAGAGAATTAAATTTTAAAACATCATTCTTATGTTAATGCAATATTACAGTTGCCTGATCAAGCACTGAAGTCAGGAAATATCAAATGTTAAGATTATATAGGACCTGATCCAACTCTTACTGAAACTGTGGAGACTTCACATCAACTTTTATGGGAATTGAATCCAGCCCTTCATTTCAGTACAGAATGATTACCAATGTCAGTCAAACAAGAGAACTTTGAGGAGAAGCATAGAGCTCAATACGGTCCAGCCTGGCACAGATAGCCAGAGATATTATGGGATACTAAGTAAACACACAGTGTAAACGTGCTGGAAAATAGTACTTAAGCCTAGTTGTAGATAAACTGTTTTCCAACACTCATGAAGATGGTACAGCTTGCTGATGCAGTATGGACAAATTAGTCTGACTGCATCTTAAAGGACCTTTTACCCTGCCAGAACAATTTAATTTTTTTTATGTCTCCAAACAAACCGTGCTAGCTAAAACAATATGATACTTGAGGTCCTAAACCCACTACAACTGAGTCTAGAAACCAGGTTCAAATAGTTCTCATTTGTAACATAGTTGGGATCTTAATGGGACACAAACCTGAAAAAAATCACAATTCTGTTGGAAACCATAATTGTAGTAAGTACAGAGAACACGGACAAAGATAGGAGGGGAAAAAAATCTCTTTTCAGTTAGTTCACTTTGTGCAATTGGCAGCACTTTGTATGGTTATTTTCCCTATTTCCCTTATGCAGTCAGTCAGTTTTTTCCCTTGCTAAGGAGACACTTATTTTAAAAAAAAGTCACCATGTGAGCAGAAAATCCTTTCTATAACATTTTAGAGAAATACTTTAAATAGTATGTAACTTTTTTTTTTAAAGGGTGCTCTGTCAAACAGTTGTTTTTAAGAAATCAAGGTGGTGGGTTTTTTTTGTTCGGCAACTGGGTTAGGTTAGTTACAGAACAAAGTTAACCAGGTCCCCTAACTTGGCTGTAACTGAACTACAGATGGGGAGCCTTAAAAAAAGCGTGATATTAATTTAGTCTAAGGCTCATGGTAAAGGGTAATGAGCATCGGTCAAAATGGAAAGGGGCCTCAGTGAAAATGAAAATCAGGCACAAAGTATGTTAGTTGATATTTCTAAAGTAGGTTCAGTTTAACACTGGTTTAAGAATCGTTGCTGGTAATTATGGAACAGATAAAAACTTGTTAAGCCTGTTTGACCTTTTTTTAACCTAATGTGGATTTGTTTTTTAGGTTAAAAGTACAAGTCTTATACTTACCAATTACAACATGGTTAATTAGTCCAGGCTGAGCTGTGATTACAATTTGAACTGAGGGAGAGCTACTAAAGTGATGTGTAAGATTTCAAAGTATGGTTACAGTTAGGAAAGACCTGTAAAACATCCATCCCCTTCTTACTCAAAACAGCTGCTCCCTGCAGGTCTTCAAGTCATGTCTCATGATAAAACCTGCTTTCTGTCCTATGAGCTAGGCACAGCCCATATAGCTATAGAGAAGCAAGCTGGAGAGTCTATTCCGGCCACAGGCATAATCAGATTTATTACCCATTTTCAGACTGCAAAATCTTGCTGCTGGAAGCATAAAGAACACCACTCGATCCAGGGAAGAGACTGCAGCGCTGGGCTGGCCTGGCAGTCAACAGAGTCATTCTTAAGACTGGTAGGAACAACTCTCACTAGATCTGGGGGAAGTAACATTTTGCAAGAGTAAATATTTTACCCCGGCGGTTATTTTATTTTAGCCACAGACTTGCTTCTCTGTCTGCCACGGTGAAGCACACAAGGCAGAAGTGCAGTCATCCCCTTAGGCAGAGGGAAACTAAGGCACACAAGGGCAAACTTTCACCCACCAGCAGGAGACCAGCAACTCTCCTGCCAGTTATGTTCGCTGGTTCACTTCCTCCTTCCTGACACCCATCGGGGCAAGAAAGGGGAGCTCCGGGCAGGGGAGGTGTGGGAAGGGAAAGCAATGGGATGGGGACGAAGCAGTGGGAAGATGGGGGGGGGGAGGGGGGAGCTGGGGAATTGGATGGTGAGCTGGGAAGGGAAGAGGTGGGGGACGCCGGGGAAGGGGTAATAGGATGAGGCAGGAAGGGGAAGGAATTGGCTGGGGGGCGGGGGGGGAGGGAATAGGGGAAGGCCAGGGCCGGCCGGGGGGAGGCTGGATCCTGGCGGGGCTAGCAGAGGGGGGCCAGCCGGCGGTACCTGTCAGCCTGACGAAGCCGCTGATGCTCTCGGGCAAGGGCAGGCGCTTGAGGTAGGCAGGCAGCTGCACTTTGATGATGCGAGCCAAGCTTTCTAGCGGCATGGCGACGTGGGGGGACGGGCGCTACGCGGCGGCCTCCCCGCCCTCTCCCTTGTCATGCCACAACGGTGCCCTTCCTCCAAGGAGGGGGGGAAGGGGGGGTATCAGCTACTGAGCATGTGCGGACGGCGCGGGCCGCTGCCGGCGGGCTGGAGGCTAGTGCGCGTGCGCACTGGGCAAGTGACACGCCTGCTGTTAGCGCTGAGGGCGGCGCGAGCTTCTCTTGCTCTAGCGTGCCGGGGGCTCGGGCTGGCGGCGGGCCTGGGGCTTGGCTCTGAGCTCTAGGCTTCTGCGGTGTTAAGCGCACGAGCGAGGTTGTGCCCGCGAGCTACTCGCCTGCATACAGCGGGGCATCCCGGGAAGCGTTTGCAGCAGGACTGCGGCCCGACGTGGGGCCGGGATGGGCGCGGGGGTGAGCTCCCGGAGCGCCGCCCCGGGGAAGGCCTCGCAGAGGGCAGCGGGCTCCCGCCGTGTGACGGGGCGGGAGGCGCTCAAGGAGGGCAGAAATGCCACCCCACTTTCCCAAATCACGGGACTGGATTGGCACAAGTGTGCAGAATATTGCAGGGGGCTTAAACATAAGCAAAGGTCTGGAAGGTGCGTGAGGTAGATTCCGTTAGTAAAGTGGGGTTAAAATGCAAAAAGGCAAAAGTAGAAAGGGAATGGGCAAGGCGAGGTAATACTATTTTATAAAATAATATGAAACTGGTGAAAGTAAAGACAGTTAAGGGCAGTGATAGAGTAATATAAAAACCGAATGTATGGAGAAAAATGGAATTAAGACAAACCAGCCATCACCATGATCTCGCTGCTTCTAGATTGTTTGGCTCAACAGGTAGCAATCAACGGCTGGATGTCTAGTTGGCAGTCGGTATCCAGCAGAGTGCCCCAGGGATCAGTCCTGGGGTTAGTTTTGTTCAATATCTTCATTAATGATCTGGGTGTGAAAAAACACCCCTGAGCGCTGCAAGTTTCAGTGCTGTAATGTGCCAGTATAGACAATGTACCAGTGCTGGGAGCTGTGCTCCTTGCGGAGGTGGGGTTTTGCTCTTTTCTTTAAGCGCCCAGTGCTGTTCCGTGACTACACAAGCCACATTAAAGCACTGTCGCACCAGCACTTTAACATTGCCAGTGTAGACAAGCCATTAGCCTATTCAAGTTAAACCCTAGGCACCTTCTTGCAATTTAACTTGATTAGATTAGCAGGTACTAAAGTACAACCTGTCTTGTCTTGACTAGGGTTTTACTAGGGCTAATATCTAACATCACACCTTTAAATCCTATTCAAGATAAACCTTTAGATCACTTTGAAATTCTTTCAGGTTTCATCCAAGAGTCATTTTCACCTTTAATCTTCAGTGTGTCTATTTCCAATGACAAGTGACCATCAAACAATATTTTAAAATAACCCATGCGATAGAGCTAAAGCAGACTAAAAGCAGAGCCAAGCATGCTTTTAAACAGGACAGCCTGTGTTAAACAAGCAAAACCTATTTTGTTTGTATCCTTTGGGGTCCTGTTACTGTCCTTCCTAAGCTCCCATCTTTGGCCACCATTAACACCTTCCACCACATCCCCATCATTTATTTTTTTTCAGGTGATTAGTTTATTCCTGTGCTCTGAGTGTATCTTTGAGTTCATTACCTGGCCTGAAGCTCTCACTTTGACTATGGCTAGATCCTAAAATGATTCCTTTGGTTTTGGATAAGATCCTGTTATGCAGATAATGAAAGAGCTAAAGGCTAGAACAGTTTGAAAAAGGTTAAAAATCAGATTTGTTGTGGTATAACCTTCCTACTGCAACTTTTTGATGAAGGAACTTTCTCAGGGCCTACACTTGCAGCTTCAAATCAAGCAAAACACTCACTGAAGTCAGTACTGGGTTGTCATGCTGTATCTGTACTCTCCTTTCTGCCCCCCGCCCCCTCCCTTCGCACTGTCTCTTCTTGATGTTGACTGTGGTCAACGGAGAGCACTGCTAACGTTTCTCTGAAACTCCTGCGTCCTGTTGTACTCTGCATTCTACTCACTGCAGAGATATTAGACCTACTGCACTTTTTGCTTCTCACCTGTCTGTATACACATCACAGACACAAAGTAGTGTTGAGTGGTTTTGTTATTTTAAAGCATGGAGTCATGCACTTATGGAAAAATGTATAAAGAAAATAAAGTCTGAGTGGGATTCTATATTCAGTTGGAAGGTGAGGGATTGTCTTTGGAATGAAGTAGTGAACTGGGCCTCAGGATATCTTGGTTCAGTCCCCAGGTCTGCCAAAGACTGCCTGTGTGACTTTAGGGGGGAAGATTTAGGCTCAGAGCCTGGCATAAGTGAATGGGGCTCCATGCAGGAGTCTACCTGCATGGAGCTCTTTGTAGGATCATAGTATTAAGGCTTGCCTACAAAGAAAAATTTATCAGTAGAATTATACAGCTGTAGTTATACTGGTATAACTTCCCGTCTGAATGCTTTTCAAGAATTATTAGCCCTGGTCTACACTATGGGGTTAGGTCGAATTTAGCCACGTTAGGTCAATTTTAAAATGAATGTGTCTACACAACCAACCCTGTTCTGTTCAAGGGCTCTTAAAATCGACTTCTGTACTCCTCCCTGGCAAGGGGAGTAGCGCTAAAATCAACGTTGCTGGGTCAAATTTGGGGTAGTGCAGACACAATTCGACGGTATTGGCCTCTGGGATCTATCCCAGAGTGCTCCAATGTGACCGCTCTGGACAGCACTTTGAACTCTGATGCACTAGCCAGGTACACAGTAAAAGCCCTGGGAAATTTTGAATTTCATTTCCTGTTTGGTCAGCATGGCGAGCTCAGCAGCACAGGTGACCATGCAGTCCCCCCAGAATTGCAAACAAGCTCCAGCATGGACTGAAAGGGAGACACTGGATCTGATTGCTGGATGGGGAGAAGAATCTGTGCAGGCCGAACTCCGATCAAAAAGAAGAAATGCTAATATATATATGCATGCCAAAATCAACAGGACATGGTGGAGAGGGGCTACAACAGGGACACACAGCAGTGCCACGTGAAAGTTAAGGAGCTCAGGCAAGCTTACCAAAAGACAAAGGAGGCAAACGGTTGCTCCGGGTCAGAACCCCATACATGCCGCTTCTATGATCAGCTGCATGGCATTCTGGGGGGGACCCTACCGCTACCCTACCACTGTCCATGGACACCTGCAAGGGGGGAGTCTCACGCAACAGGGAAGAGGATTTTGTGGAGGAGGAGGAGAATGCGCAGCAGGCAAGCAGTGAATCCATTCTTCCCAGCAGCCAGAACCTTTTCGTCACCCTGGAGCCAGTACCCTCCCAAGGCGGGATCCCTAACCCTGAAGCCGGAGAAGGCAACTCTGGTGAGTGCACATTTGTAACTACAGTACAGGGTTTAAAAGCAATAGTGTTTGATGTTTGATTTGCCCTGAATTGGGATGAGTTCACGACCAGTACAGCTACTGGAAAAGTCCGTTAATGTATCAGGATGGAGCGGGAATCCTCCAGGGACATCTCCATGAAGCTCTCCTGGAGGTGCTCTGAAAGCCTTTGCAGAAGGTTTCTGGGGAGGGCTGCCACAGTAGGACACTTTACTAAGCCAAGCCAGTAGCAAGTAGTCTGGAATCATTGCAGCATTTGGTCTTTATCTTTCTGTGTTAGCCTCAGGAGAATATCATTCATGGTCAGCTGGTTGAAATGGGGGAATTTTTGTCAGGGAACAGTAAAAGGACCCCATTCATGCTGGGTTGTTTGCTATTGGCTAAAAGGGATCATCCCGGAGAATAGCCATGTGGTCGGGGGAGGGGTGAAGGGAGAATAGCCGTGCAGTGGGGTGGGGGGAGGTGTGTACTGAAAACCGCAGCCCCCCCTTTTTAAATGTGAAACCCAACCGGCATTGCTTGCTATGGGAAAGGATGGCACTGCAGTTTGAAACCATTCCCACATGTTATGAAGGTGGAAGAAGCCAACCCCGCGTACCAAAAGGCTTATCACGGCTGCCTGGAAACCGAATTCTGTTGCCCAGCCGTGTGTGATGTGTCACCATACCGGCAGGCGCTCAATGTAAAAGGCAAAATGTGACCTTGTACCTAAAGCACGTGCTGTCTCTTGTGCTTGATTCACTGTGAAAGAGTCTCCTTTTTGTTCTCAGAAACGTATCATAAATTTTACTCTCCTTTTTATCCCCCCCCGCCCCAGCTGGAAATGTTTCTATGCTCCCCCTATCATCTCTGTCCCTGAGGTTATCGCAGATTAGAAGGCAGAAAAACCACACTTGCAATGACATGTTTTCCGAGCTCATGCAGTCCTCCTGCACTGATAGGGCACAGCTTAATGCATGAAGGCATTTAGTGGCAGAGGCCAGGAAAGCATTAAGTGAGCACAAAGAGCAGAGGCAGGAGGCGATGCTGAGGCTAATCGGGGAGCAAACGGACATGATGAAGCATCTGCTCAAGGAAATGCAGGAAAGCCAACAAGAGCACAGACCCCTGCTGCATCCATTGTATAACCACCTGCCCGCCTCCCTAAGTTCCATATCCTCCTCACCCAGATGCCCAAGAATGCAGTGGGGGAGGCTTTGGACACCCAGCCACTCCACTCCAGAGGATGGTCCAAGCAGCAGAAGGCTGTCATTCAAACAGTTTGGATTGGTAGTGTGGCCACAATAAGCAATGTGGCCTTGTCATTCCCTCCTCCCACACCCCACCCCACCTGGGCTACCTTGTCAGTTATCTCATTTTTTTTTAATAAAGAAAGAATGCATGGTTTCAAAACAATAGTTACTTTATTTCCTTTGCCAGCTGTGATTGAAGGGGGGAGGGTGGTTGGCTTATAGGGAATTAAAATCAACGAAGGGGGCAGGTTTGCAGCAAGGAGAAACACACACAGCTGTCACACCGTAGCCTGGCCAGTCATGAAACTGGTTTTCAAAGCTTCTCTCATGCGCAGCACGCCTAGCTGTGCTCTTCTGATCACCCTGGTGTCTGGCTGCTCAAACCTCCCACCCTGCCATAAACCTCAACCTCCCACCCTGCCATAAACATCTCCCCCTTACTCTCACAGATATTATGGAGCACACAGCAAGCAGCAATAACAATGGGAATGTTGATTGCGCTGAGGTCTAACCTCGTCAGCAAACAGCACCAGCGAGCTTTTAAACATCCAAAGGCACGTTCTACCACCATTCTGCACTTGCTCTGCCTATAGTTGAACTGCTCCTTACTACTGTCCAGGATGCCTGTGTACAGCTTCCTGAGCCTTGGGAGCAAGGGGTAGGCTGGGTCCCGAAGGATAACTATAGGCATTTCAACATCCCCAACGGTAATTTTCTGGTCTGGGAAGTAAGTCCCTTCTTGCAACTGCTCAAACAGCCCTGAGTTCTTAAAGATGCAAGCGTCATGCACCTTTCCTGGACATCCCACATTGATGTCGATGAAACATCCCTTGTGATCCACCAGTGCTTGCAGCACCATTGAGAAGTACCCCTTGCAGTTTATATACTGGCTGACAAGGTGGCCCGGTGCCAAGATAGGGATATGTGTTCCATCTGTTGCCCCACCACAGTTAGGAACCGCGTTGCAGCAAAGCCATCCAGTATGACCTGCACATTTCCCAGAGTCACTACCCTTGATAGCAGAACGTCAGTGATTTCATTGGCTACTTGGATCACAGCAGTCCCCACAGTAGACTTGCCCACTCCAAATTGATTCCTGAGTGACCGGAAGCAGTCAGGTGTTGCAAGGGCTATCACCACTTGCTTCTCAACTGTCAGGGCAGCTCTCATCTTGGTATTCCAGTGCTTCAGGGTGGGGGAAAGCAACTCACAAAATTCAAGGAAAGTGGCCTTTCACAGTGGCTGCGAAACTTTTGCATGCGTATCATCGCATACCCGCAACACTATGCAGTCCCACCAGTCTCTGCTTGTTTGCTGGGCCCAGAATCGGTGTTCCACTGTATCAACCAGCCCTACTGCCGCCATGATGTCCCAATTGCCACAGCCCATGCTTTCAGGAATGTCTGTGTCTATGTCCTCATCACAATCGTCCTCATGATGGCATCTCTTAGCCCGGTTCTGCACATACTCAGGATAATGCGTGAGGTTTACAATGCTCACAACAGCAGTGGTGAGCTGAGCAGGCTCCATGCTTGCCGTGATATGGCGTCTGCACGGGTAACCCAGGAAAAAAGGCTTGAAACGATTGTCTGCCGTTGCTTTCACAGAGGGAGGAAGGGGCGACTGACAGCATGTACCCAAAACCACCCTCGTCAATGTTTTTGTCCCATCAGGCATTGGGAGCTGAACCCAGAATTCCAATGGGCAGCGGAGACTGCAGGAACTATGGGATAGCTAGCCACAGTGCACCGCTCTGTAAGTCGATGCTAGCCATGGTATCACACTCCGCCGACTTAATGCGCTTAGTGGGGACACACACAATCGACTATATAAAATCGATTTCTAAAAATCAACTTATATAAAATCGACCTACTTTCATAGTGTAGACATACCCTTTGAGTGCTCCTTTCTGGGTTAGATTATACTGCTTTCAAGGTGACATAAACTAAACCAGAAAGAGGCACTCTTATTCTGGAATTAGAGCATCCACACAGGAAATGATACCAGTATAACTATAGCTGTATAATTATACCAGAATAATTATGCTGGTAAATTTCCCCATGTAGACAAACCCTCAATCTGTTTATCTCAGTTTCCAATCTTCTGCTTGTATGTTTTAACTCTTTTTGCTATCTTTTGTCTGTCTTGCCTATGACATTGTAAGATCTTTGGGGCAAAGACTCTTCTTTTACTGTGGGTTTCTACACAATGGAGCTCTGATGGTGGATAGGATCTCTAGGTTCTACTGTAGTAGAAATAATAATATGCATATTCCAAATACTTAGCTTAGTAGAACAGAACCAGAATAATTAATACTAAAATATGCATATTGTTGTAAATAGTAATGTCCTTTAATTTACAAACATATGTTATTAGCAGCAGTGTTGTTATTTAGCCCATAACATTTGAGAACGTTCCCTGATAAATTCAGTGTTAGTTCAAGAGACACAGAGTATTTATAACTAAACAAGCTTACCTTATTTTAAAAAATACTTTGGATACTTAATTGCTGTTTGGCAGTTTGTTCCAACAGTCGTGTTTTAATGACATGAATAATAACATAAGTCAGAAAACAAATAAGACTCACACCTCCAAAAGATAATTTTAAAATCATATAAATGTAGGGATGGGTGGGACCTCAAAATGTCATCTAGTCCATCTCCCCCATGCTGAGGCAGGACCACATATACCTGGACCATCCCTGACAGGTGTTTGTCTAATTTGTTTTTAACCTCCAGTGACAAGGATTCCACAACCTCTCTTGGTAACCTTTTCAAGTATCTAACTATCCTTATAGTTAGAAAGTTTTTTCCTTATATCTAACCTAAATCTCCTTTGCTGCAGTTTAAACCAATTTCTTCTTGCCAAATCTTCAGTGGAAATGGAGAACACTTGATCACTGTCCTCTTTATAACAGCCCTTAACATACTTGACGGCTGTTATCAGGTCCCCTCTCAGTGTTCTTTTCTCAAGACTAAACATACCTAGTTGTTTTTTAACCTTTCCTCATAGGTCAGGTTTCTAAACCTTTTTTGTCATTTATGTTGTTGTCCTCTGGACTTTCTCCAGTTCCTCCACATCTGTCTTAAAGTGTGGTGCCTAGAACTGGGCACAGTATTCCAACTGAGGCTTCTCAAATAACATATTGAACTGCACTTCGCTGGAAACATTTATACTGAGTAGTGTAATGACTTTAGTTTATTATTCATTTATTGTGATGTTATGTTTAATTAACATGTCATGTCATTGTATGTTAAATAGAGTTAAGTTGTAGGATTATAGAAGTATAAGATTGATCAGTTAGAAGGGATAATTATTAGGGCTGTCAAGCGATTAAAACAATTAATCACACTGTTAATAGTATACCATTTATTTAAATATTTTTGATGTCTACATTTTCAAATATATTGATTTCAATTACAGCACAGAATAAAAAGTGTACAGTGCTCACTTTATTTTTTATTACAAATATTTGCACTATAAAAAACAAAATAGTATTTTTCAATTAACCTAATATAAGTACTGAAGTGCAATCTCTTTATCATAAAAGTTGAACTTATGTACCAAAAAACCTGCATTCAAATTCAAATAATGTAAAACTTTAGACCCTACAAGTCTAATCAGTCCTATTTCTTGTTCAGCAAATCGCTCAGACAAACAAGTTTGTTTGCATTTGCAGAAGATAATGCTGCCTGCTTCTTGTTTACAATGTCGCCTGAAAGTGAGAACAGGCATTCGCATGGCACTGTTGTAGCCAGCGACGCAAGATATTTAGATGCCAGATGCGCTAACGATTCATATGTCCCTTCATGCTTCAACCACCATTCCAGAGGACATGCGTCCATGCTGATGATGGATTCTGCTCGATAACGATCCGAGCAGTGTGGACCGATGCATGTTCATTTTCATCATCAGAGTCAGATGCCACCAGTAGAAGGTTGATTTTCTTTTTTGGTGGTTTGGGTTCTGTAGTTTCCGCATCAGAGAGTTGCTCTTTTAAGACTTCTGAAAGCGTGCTTCACGCCTCATCCCTCTCAGATTTTGGAAGGCACTTCAGATTCTTAAACCTTGGGTCGAGTGCTATAGCTATCTTTAGAAATTTCACATTGGTACCTTCTTTGCATTTTGTCAAATTTGCAGTGAAAGTGTTCCTAAAACGAACAACATGTGCTGAGTCATCATCCGACACAGCTATAACATGAAATATATGGCAGAATGCAGGTAAAACAGAGCAGTAGACATACAATTCTCCCCCAAGGAGTTCAGTCACAAATTTAATTAACACATTTTTTTAACGAGCGTCATCAGCATGGAAGCGTGTCCTCTGGAATGATGGCCGAAGCATGAAGAGGCATAGGAATCTTTAGCGCGTCTGGCACATAAATACCTTGCAACGCTGGCTATAACAGTGCCATGCGAACGCCTGTTCTCATTGAGTGTGTAATGCAGTGTTCTAGGACAGCACAGTGTTCAGGTTGAAGTAGAAGATAATGGTTTCCATAGGGACATTAGGAAAGTTCCTCCGTAGGATATTTTGTGAAAAATAAAAGATAACCCCCTGGTTCATTTAGTACAAACTGGTCCATTCCAATGACAGAACAAAAAATTGTTCTTCAGCCCTATTTTTTTAAGATGATATGAAGTAAAAGAATCTGACATTCTTATAAAATGAAAAAATGAGTCCCATTGGATTTGTATCCGTGACTTCCACTAATGTTTATTGCAGATATCCAGTATTCCTTACTGAACTCCATAACTGAGAGGCTATAGCAAAAAACTATTGTACGTTATTATTTGTAATATAAATAATGGATATATTCTAAGTAGCAAATTATAAAATTACTGTTACATTATTTTAGAATATAATAAGGGAAGAATTCCCACCTGAAAAACCTGAGCAAGATTATATTACTATTTAGTCTGGCTATTGTTCAGGATTATTACAATGGAACTGTTATATTTTGAAAGTAGGTGCTCTGTTTATAAAATGCCTTAGTACCTACTGTACCATACCAATAATATGTACCATTGTTTAATTTTAAAGTTCCCTGTGAAGTAAAATGCCAATTATTGTAGCATTATATGGGACATCAAAGGTGAGAATGCCAGTTCCTGCAGGGCAGTGTGATTTGAATGGCAGGGACTAATAATAGCTCAAGCAAGTATTAGCTTTCTCTGTTGAAGCCTGAGTATATGATCTCCACAACACACCTAAACTCAGTTCAAAGTTACTGCTGGATAAGTATGACCAGTACCATTGTGCTATTAGGATAAGTCATTTTATGTTACGCTGTTGATTTTAATAATAGTGCTCTAGAGATTCCTGATTCAGGCTCTCACTCCCAGTGCCGGGTCTGGCAGCACTGCCCCTGAGGAAGGGATTAACCCCCTTCTTACTCATCTGTGATCTCACAGAAGACAAAGGCCCGGATATTTGGTACCTATCAACTAATGACCATGGACTGCCTCTTCAGGAAGCCGGCCAGTTTGGACCAGCTGGAGAACAAAAAACTAAGGTGGCTAGCCAGTTGACAAGTTTGCCCAGGAAGAAGAACAAAGGACTGAGGAGGGGCCAGGTGGGGGATTGTATAGTGTGGGTTGCTGGAAGCAGAGACACTTCTCGACTGTGGGCTGAGAGAGAGCCCTGGGCTCTGTACAGACCCAGCTGGACTTCGCTGTAGCTTCCTGTTTCCTATGCTAACCTAAGGGCTTCCTACGCTATGTTCCGTATATCTTTAAAAACAAACCAAAAAACAAAACAAAACTGTTTTTACAATGCTGGCTGAGAGTCACTCCAGATTAAGTTGGGGTGCATTGCTCCCTTTGTGTGTAACTCTCCCCCATGTGTCCAATTCAGGTGGACTTGCTGAGGGGATCTCACAATGTGAAGGAAGGGTGCTGAAGGCTCCGAGGTTCAGTCCCCAGAGCCAGTGAAGCCACGGGACTTACCACAGAGAAAGAGTGCAACCCTTGAGGATTGACCTCTGAAGGCAGTTTTCCTGGGGGCTATTACAGAGCTGTTTGAGAGCACCGGGCCTGTAGGATCCATGATACCTGGTAAGAAGCATTTGAATAAACTACCAATGAAATTATCCTCACACTCTAAAGCAAATTGCAACAAGCCTAGATTAAGGCAGAACAAGATACTAAATATCACAAATGCTTCATTAAACTGAATCAAGTACCAGGCTGAGGAATGCTGATTTGGAACCAGTGGGTGGATATAAAGGCAAAGGGCCTGATTCTGATCTCTCATTGGTTTTACATTTGTATAACTCCCTTCACTTCAATGGGTTTATTCTGGATTTACACAAGTGTGAATGCAAGGTCAAATTCTGATCTCTGTTGCACTAGTGTAAATCTTCAGTAACTCCACTGAAATAATTGAATTTATTCCACATTTATGCTGGTGTAGCTGAGAGCATAATCAGGCCTGAAAGCTCTGTGGAACTCTTTGGACACATTGGGCCTGGTTCTTAAATCAGGAATAACTTAACTGAAGTCAGTGGCTTTATATTGGAATAAAATCAGTGTAAATGCAATTAGAATAAAATCCTGAAATTCTCTGACCAGAAAACACTCAAGGAGCCAATTTTGCAATGCACTTGAGCACTACCTCAGCAGATCAGGGCAAATATATTAAGGTTGAAATGCTAAATGTATGTAAATCAGGAAATCCATATTCATTGTTCCTACAGCAATCATAACTTGTCTCACTAGTATTTTCCATTACTTCATATGGTGTTATCTTCATTACTTTATGTCAGCATTGCAAAGCTCTGCACAGGCTTTCATAATAGGGCCTGAACCTTCAAACCCTTACTTGCACGTTAGTAAAGACTAATCTAATTATTCTTGTTGAGATCAAAGAGTCACTGAATATTTATGATAATTTTGAAAGCTGATAAATATATATATATATATATATATATATATATAACATTGCTAAAAGATTTGAGAGAAATCCTACTGGTAGGAGAGAGTTTCTTCTGCCAGTGGTTTATTATTATATGTTTTTGTAATTTATGGCAGGGGAGCTAAAACCTTGGGCAGTGCCCTGTTTTTATTTTTTTATAACTCTAAATAAATTAATAACATAACTTTAAATGTCCCTGCCTTTTTTGAATTAAAATCTCAAGTATCATGTTACATTAACATACTATAATGTATTTAATTTAATTGCTTTTAAATAAAAACTACTGAGCATACAAACTACCTATTTTTTATTTCATCATGTATATTAACCTAACATGACAATATATTCTTATTTACAGAAATGATAATCTATGACAAACCAATGACCACACATGAAACCACTCAGTAGTTATTTTTATTTTATCACAAGTACATGAGATCACACTTTCAAATATGTTTTTATTTTGAAGTGTGATCTTTGAAATAGCACACAACAACAAGATGTTTACCAGGATAACTATTCTTGCACACTTAAATGAGCAAGAAAAATTACAGAGATGTATGCTATATTTTCACTCATTTATAATGTATTTCTCAACCATTTTATTGTAAAATAGCAAAGCATGACATCCTCAAAGATGCTAATCAGATTTCAGATTTCAAAATAGAACAATTTTTGAGTATTCCACATTAAAAAAGTGTCTAAAAACTGTTAATTAGTGAAAATTTTTCAAAAATGGATAGTTGGAATTTTACTTATTTCTCCAAAATTATTCACTTTCAGGATTACAACATGCTATAAGTAACAGTAAGGTATTCTATAGTGATGGCCCAAAACAATGTAGAGACATTAATGAAAGATGTGGTTTGGACCACATCTGTGGAATACAGTAATAATGATTATATGGTGTAGTGCTGATGCAAGCATCTGGGTAACAAAAGGAGTAGGAGCAAAGAAGATGCTTGGAATGGGTAAAATTTATCACACAGAAAATCATCATTTTTTTCTTAGGGCCACACTTGCTAAAATCCCTTAACAGCCACATATCAGTCCCATATTAAAAAACATTTAATTTTATAAGGCAGAATATTATTTTCAATGTGTTTGCCCTATAACCCAGTTCTTCTCAAACTTTTTTATATTGGGAAACATTTTTAAAGATTGAGATTTTCTTGTGGACACTTTCCCTCCCGGGCCCACATCTCTTCTGCAGTAACTAGACTCCTTGGGTACACAGAAAAGTAATAACAGAGCAATATTAAAGACAACATAATGAAAACAAACTCAAATCACTGAAATGGATATGATTGTTTGGTTATGCTCCTCAATTATGTATCTATGCTGGTTATTTCTTTTCCCTGGACATCACAGTTGTTAATAGTAAACCTCCCATAATTTCCTGAAAACTCCACTGCTCTAATCTCTCCAGGTCAGTTTGCAGTTTGATTTTGTCCTCTTACATGTTTGCTACTTCACCAAAACGGGGTAAGGTTCTTGCCTCAAAAATTGTATTTTTGGCTTTACTATTATGATGGTCTTGTAAAATAAATAAGCCAAGTCTCAGCATCATACCTGACCTCCTACAGAGGGCTTCTTATACCATTCCCAGAATCCTCCCAGCTCTTGCTGCAAGGGCCCTAGGGTGACCAGATAGCAAGTGCAAAAAATTGGAACACTTTTTTGGAGGGAGGCATAGTTGCCTATATAAGATGAAGCCCCTAATATTGGGAGTCTGGTCACCCTAAAGGGACCTCATGTTCCATTCTCAGAGGAGCCTCTTATATGCACCATGCACCTAGCCTTCTCCAGAGTCTTGACTTTCTCCTGACCCCATTCTCTGAAGATCATACAGGAGTCCAAGATAAATTGTGATCACATAAAACAAGCTCTATTTTGTTTCTTGGAGACATCAGGACTTAATTTACTTAAGAGTCACTCACTGCAGAGCAGAAGTGTCAAACACATTGCCCTTTTGACACATTTGTGAATGCAGGGGCAGAGTCAGATTCTCCCAAATCTAAACTATTTTTAAAATAAGATTTCTAGTCCTCATGGTTAACAAAAAGGTAGCCTTCCAAAAGTGTTTGCCTTGGTCTGCAGACAGCCTGAAATAATAGACCTGATGTGTGAACTTCCATCATAGAATTGTAGGACTGGAAGGACCTCCAGAGAGGTCTAGTCCAGTCCCATACATTCATTGCAGCACTGAGTATTACCTAGACCCTCACTGGCACGTGTTTGTCCAACCTGCTCTTAAAAATCTTCAATTATGGAGATTCCACAGCCTCCCTAGGTAATTTATACCAGTGTTTAAATACCCTGACAAATTGTAACCTAAACTGCCCTTGCTGCAGTTTAAGCCCATTGCTTCTTGTCCTATCTTCAGAGGCTAAGGAGAACATTTTTTCTCCCTCCTCTTTGTAACAACCTCTTATGTACTTGAAAACTGTTATCATGTTCACTCTCAATCTTCTCTTCACCCGACTAAACAAACCCAATTTTTTCAATCTTCCCTCATAGGTCATGTTTTCTAGACCTTTATTCATTTTTGTTGCTCTTTGCTGGACTTTCTGCAATTTGTCCACGCCTATTCTCATTCAGGAGCTAATTATAAAGTTAATAATGTCACCTTTAACTTTTTAATAGCTGAGCAGTGGTAGGAATGGGGAGGGGGTCAGACATGACCCAGGGGGAATGGGGATTGAGAGCCACGGAAGGACTAAGGCCATGCAAGGATCAGGAGCCACAGAGCCATTGTCACAGCAAGCAAGGTAGGGTTGCCACCTGTTTTTTTAACGGACCACCTGGTCGAAAAGGGACCCTGGCAGCTCCGATCAGGACTGCTGACTGGGCCATTAAAAGTCCAGTTGGCACAGAGCTGGCAGGCTCCCTACCCGGCTCTGCGTGGCTCCCAGGAAGCGGTGGGCGTGTCCCTCTGGCTCCTAGGCATAGGGGTAGCCACTGGGGCGCCATGTGCTGCCCCCGCCCCGAGTGCTGGCTCCGCAACTCCCTTTGGCTGGGAACCGCAGCCAACGGAGGCTGCAGGAGCCGCGCCACCTGGCCACGCCTCTGCCTAGGAGCCAGAGGGACATGGTGGCCACTCCCCGGAAGCCACCTGAGGTAAGCGCTGCCCAGAGTCTGCACCCCAAATCCCCAGCCAAACCCCCTTCTGCACCCAAACTACCTCCTGGAGCCTGTGCCCAGCACCCCATCCCATGGCCCTACCCCCGCTCAGAACACCCTCCCACATGCTGAATGCCTTCGCCCCAGCTCAGAGCCCCGTCCTGTACCCCAAACCCTTCATCTCCAGCCTCACCCCCCTCCTGCACCTCAACCTAGTGAAAATGAGTGAGGCTGGGGGAGCTGGAGTTAGCAGGGGGTGGGGCCTTGGGGAAAGAGCAGGACTTCAGGGCAGAACAAGGGTGTTGTTGCAATTTTTTGTGCAATTAGAAAGTTAGCAACCCTAACCAAGATGTCTCTGAATCAGGTGGTAGCAGCGTTAATCTGTATCCACAAAACAGGGAGTCCGGTGGCACCTTAAGGACTAACAGATTTATTTGAGCATAAGCTCTCGTGGGTAAAAAATCCACCTCTTCAGACGCATGGAATGAAAAATACAGATGCAGGCATTGTATACTGACACATGAAGAGAAGGGAGTTACTTCACAAGTGGAAAACCAGCGTTGACAGGGACAATTCGATCAGGATGGATGTAGTCCACATCCAATAATTGATGAGCAGGTGTCAATTCCAGGAGAGGAAAAGCTGCTTTTGTAGTGAGCCAGCCACTCCCAGTCCCTATTCAAGCCCAAATTAACGGTGTTAAATTTGCAAATTAATTTTAGTTCTGCAGTTTCCCTTTGAAGTCCATTGCTGAAAATGTGGCTGTACAGCCAACAATCCTAGCAGAAGCAAGGCAGCGTAACTACACCCCAGTGTAACTGTGCCAGGTGAACCCAGCCGGGGACAGGACTGACCTCAACTCCACCGAGGCGCAAACCTGCTGCGCCTACACAGGACGTTCACGGACCCGGAAACACACCCGGGACAGAGGGAGACAAACAGGAAGGGGAGGCGCATTCCTGCCACTCCTCCTCTAGCCCCGCTGGGGTTTGTTTCCCCTTCACGGCGGCTGAGCGGAGGGATACCAGGACGCGGTTTGCCAAACACGAACGCAGATCCGGCCCCAACGGCCATTTTGTGTACACGCACAGACGAACCCCTTCGGGGCGGGGACGAGCGAGCGATCACAAGCCGGGCACGCAGGAGCATCGAAGGCCCGGCAAGACCCTTCCCTCTGTGGGCTGCTCCGTAGCCCGCAGAGCGACGGACAAACCGCCCACTCAAGCGGCCACTGGGCCCTGCCTAATGCACCGGAAGCTCCAGTTTCACACTGTCTACGAAGAGGGAACGACGAGCTCCTGATTGGCGAAGCACCGCCTCTTTCCCCACCCCAGAACAGGAACGCATGCGCTCTTCCTCTCTTCCCTCCCCACCCCCGCAACACTAGAAGGCGCATGCGCGCAGCTTGCACGAGCCTGAGCCTGTCCCCCGGACTTCCCCCCCATCAGTCTCGGGAGCGCGTGCGCGGATTCCCAGGCGGCGGCGGTTAGCACGTCCCTCCCCCGCTCCAGTCAGAGGGGGGGTGCAGGCGAGGTTCCTCAGTGACCCGCCCCCGGGAGCGGGGGGCGGTGCCTGCTGTCCCCTCCTTTCTTCCTCGGCCTCGCCACCGCCGGCGGGTGTGCAAGGGGGCTGAGCTCGATTTCTTCCGTGGCGGCGGAGGCTCAGCTCATCGTCTGTCCTCTTCCGGGCGGGACAGGCGGCGGCAGGAGCAGCCAGCGATCTCCGGAGAAGGGGCCGGGCCCGCCCGTCGGGAGGAGGCTGTGGGCGGCTGCGCTCCGTGCGGGCGGGCGCCCCTGGCTGTTTCCGGAGGAAGGAGAGACGCACCTCTTCCCCCTCCCCCCTCAGCGCGAGCGGAGCCCGGAGTCACCGCGGCGCAGAGACAGGCCCGGCGGGCGGCGGCGGCGGCGGCGCGCGCGCACACACACACACACAATGGCGCTCAAACGCATCAACAAGGTGAGCGAGGGGCGGGCTGGGGAGACGGCGCTGCTGCCCCCACCCTCCCCCAGACGCCGGGTTGCGCGTCAGGCCCCGGCGGGGGCGAGTCCCTGGGGCGGTGTTGCTGTCGCTCCGGGTTATTGGGTCCCGCACGGACGGGAAGGGGTCAGCGTTGCCTGGTGTGTGCGCGGTGCCCCCGGCTGTGGTGGGGAGTGAGGGGGGCGTCCGGCCGGGGCGGGTGACCCTCGTCTGCGGTGAGGAGCAGGGGGCCTGCCGGGCAGGGGGGTGGCTGATCTCCTTCCGGGGCTCGGGCTGGCTGTGCGGGGCGACGCGGGGAGGGCGGGTGATGTCGCCCGGGAGCCCTTTTTGTCGCAGTCACCGGGAAGGTCGCGGTGGCCCCGCGGGGACGCTGTGGGCTGTCCGGAGGGCCAGGGCAGGGGCTCTAAATGTCAGTGTCACCCGACGGGGAGATGGTGTCGGCTTCTCGCCTCCATCGCTTCCGCCTCTGCTGTTCCTGATTCCCCGGCTGTGCTGTGGCTGTGTTTACATCGCAGGGACAGTCAGTGCTGGGTCGCTCCTTCCCAAGGAGGGAATCCGCCTCCCGGCCAGATTGGTTTCTCTTCCCTGCCGTGTAACTTCTTTCCCGCATTGTAAGATGGCGGCGGGTTTGCCTAGTTCAGGCTCTTTCCGGGTCTCTTGGTTTCTGCAATAACATGACACACGCACACGTCCACGCTCCCGTCAAGTCACATTGCACAGCAGCAGCTGCTCCTATTCCTCTAGATTTCCCCTTCCCCCTGCAAATCCACTACTTTCATAATGTAGAGGAATGGCTTTTTACCTCATCTCTTGCTTTATTGGGGGCGGAAGACTGTGTGATGTATTGAGAATTTCGTCCTTGCACAATCCAGCAGGGTGGAGTAACTTTACAGCTAACTCAGAAAAAATGTTGGGGTGATGGCAGTCCAACCTTTCCTGAGAGGAAGGTTAGTGGCAGAGGGTGGGGTTTAGGTAACTTGTAAATCTTAATTTCAGTTGTGACGTTCCTGTGGAACAAAGGTTTAGTGTTATTGTGCAGCATCCATACTCCCAAACTGTTGGGGTCTTAATGACAAGCATGATTAAAGATAAATAGCTTAAGCTCTAAATTGGTGTTGATCTGTACTTACAAGCATTATGGCAGTTTAAATATTTTGAGACTGGATGGATTATTTTTCTCCTTGTCACTTTACAGATTGTTAACAAGCCAGAAACTCATAGTGCCCTTAAATCATACACTGAAAATGTCAATTTTGGATACAGTGATTAGGGTTTGTCATTTTTTTTCTTAAATATTACAGTAACTTGACACTCTTACTGTGGAGGAGGTCTGGTGGCTTGACTTACTAGTTTGGTTATCTAACAGGAGCATAATGTGGTTACTGTGTCTTAATTTATTGCTTACACTCAAGAATAACACAACTCTTAAATTCAAAACTGTTATAAGTAGGAGAAGTGTAGATTTGAATTAAAATGACACTCTTGAAACACTTTCAAAATAGTTTCTGGTAAACCTGCCACCAAAATTTGTTTCCACTGTAACAGTGGATGGTATTAAACTTAAATTAAAATGCATCTGGGAGACTCCCTGGTACGCTTTGTCACCAACTCATGCAAGTGAAATGCATCCTGAACTCAGACTTCTGTAGGGCCGAGGAATTTGTCAAGCATAAAGCAAGACAAACTTTCGTAGTCTATACTTAACCTGATATTTTACTTGGAGCCTTAGCACATTTTTAAAAGTAATTTTGTACCAAGAAGTCTATTTACATTGTAAGATCTTTGGGGTGTAGGGACTGTCTACAGTGTTTAACAAAATGGGGCTGCATTCTTAGATAGTTTTTAGGCACTGTTGTACTAAACATAATTATTAATTAATAATACAAGTATGTCCAGAGGTTCAAATCTTTCTTGTCCAGGGTTAGTGGTTGGAAATGGTAACTATATTTGACTAGTGTAGCCAAACCAAGCTGCAAGATATGCCTCAATTTGTTCTGTTTACAGTTGTGACTTGATTTTCAGCAGTTGTCATCTGAGACAATTATAGTTAGATTAATCCTTTATCTGTAATTTGGGATTTTGAGGTGCTTTCTAGTGCTCTCAGGAGAATTGATGCTAAAATCGAAGCATAAGAAAATAAAGATCATAAACAAATGAGGTGAATTTAAGATCTGTCTCACCAGTGACAAAGCAGCCATCTCTAGCTTTAGTGGTTGAAGAGCTGGGAATCCCAGCTTTTAAATGGCAAGATCATCCAGACATCAGATTCTAGATTTTTGTGGTGCAACAGATCAGACTTTGAAACTCCATGCTTCCTTATAGTATGTGCTTGGCACTAGTCCAGGGCTGCAAAATGCAAGTCCAGGACCTCAGAGCACTGTAATTGTACATACCTGATTCAGTCTAACTTGCAAGTCTGTAGAAATTTTACATGCCAAGGTCAGAGTTCATTGTCTTCAGCAGATGACAGCACAAACACCCAAAGGGGAGGCATTTTCTTTCAATCCCTGATCTGTTTTGATTCCTTTGTTATGGACCGTGCTCTTTGAAGTGAACCAAAACATTAAACTTGGGGCTTGGCAGGTAAGTAAAAATTGACTTTCAGGTCTTGCTAATGTATAGAAATTCGTTCCAAAAAGTTGGGATTCAGGATAAGACTACTTTTTTAAAATTTATTTACAAAGGCTATCTAATATGGACTTGGCACTTCATCAACCATTTTGAAGCTGCATTTTAGAATAGCTGACAACATTAGGCTATGTATTTTAGGGTAACTTTTTAGGAAAGAATCTTCAAGGCATTGAGTCTTCAGTTTTAACCTTGAAACTACTGTTTTCTTGTTTGAGGGTTAAATTAACATTAAAACAGAATACTGACTTTTGGTATTTGGGAAGAAATAGATGAAAACATTATAACTGACCGCATTAATTTTTCACACTTATTTATATAAGCACATTACATTACTACCAATGTACTGTAGGTACTAGGCAGCTTTCAGTTTAGTGGCAATTTGAGATTATTTCCCAATGCAAAATACTTTGTCAGTTTCTGCCCAAAGAAGTGGGATGGTATTGATCTAATGCAGGGGTGGCTAACCTGTGGCTCCAGAGCCACATGCAGCTCTTCAGAAGTTAATATGCGGCTCCTTGTATAGGCACCGACTCCGGGGCTGGAGTTACAGGCGACAACTTTCCAGTGGGCCGGGCTATTCACTGCTCAACCCCTGGCTCTGCCACAGGCACTGACCCCACTCCGCCCCCTCCCCATAGCCTGTCATGCCCTTGATCCTCCCCCTCCCTCCCAGAGTCTCCTGCATGCTAGAAAACAGCTGATCAATAGGTGTGGGGAGGGCGAGGGAGGTGCTGATCAGCGGAGCTGCTGGTGGGTGGGAGGGGAAGCTGATGTGGGGCTACTGTCATATTACTGTGGCTCTTTGGCAATGTATGTTGGTAAATTCCGGCTCCTCCTCAGGCTGGCCACCCCTGATCTAATGGGAATCTGACTACATCAGACCATTTTAATGGCAACTACTGTTAAAATAAGGAAATTAAAACGTTTATAATCTGTTTGTGCACTGTGGGATCAAAGATTCCATAATATTGTGCAGGAGAAGTTTTCTCTTCAGTCTAATAATTTTGGAGAGAGTGCAGGAGCAGGATTAAAAAACTGATTCAAATGGAGGTTGTACGCTGCATTTAATGCCCAGAGGACACTAGTGAGTGACAGTGTGTTTAAAACAAATATATGAAGCAGAATATTTTTCAGATTTGTTGAGGCAAGTTGTCCGTTAACCACTGATAAAGGGTTAGTAACTTGAAATCATGCTTTAAAAATTAGTCTTGTTCTAGAGCCCCTGTAACATATTTTTGTTCTATCATTTTCCTAATTTAAGTTTTTATTCTGTTGTGTAGGGTTCTCAAACAGCAAATAAAGGAAAACTGGTTATGCAAGGCAAATAGTGAAGTTGACTCTGATAGCACTGTATACATATATGTGGAGTACACAAATTGGGGGAGACGAGACAGAAGTTTTGTCTAATCTTTTAGTTTTAGTAACTTTAGATTTTGTAACAATTCAAACACAGAAGCAACTACGTGTCCCCTTAAATTAATCAAATGTTTCAACAGAATTTAAACAGATTTTCCCACCTCCAGTGCAGTCTTACAATAAATTACCTTTCCTGTGCATCAATTGGATTGGTCTTCCGTAAGAAATGCTAAGAAAAATTATACTGAGATGCCACGATGGTTCAATATGTCAAGCTGAAAAAGAGGTCCCATAGTTCTTAGTTACTTTATTTATTTAGTACCATATAGCTATTTGAGGTATTAAAAGTAGTCGCTGAAGCTTCTTAAAATGGCTTCCTTCCAAGTAAGGTGGGAATTGCCACTCTACAGCAATCCTTGTTATGTTTATATCTTGAGCAATGATTTGCTCTGTTTGCCTTTATCATGTGATTTGGAGGCAAGGTTTTGAGCTTGTTACAGGAATTGGGGAATTTGTGCTTGTTAAAAGGTTGGGCAAATAAGCGGTGTTGTAAGAAAATGGGTATTAAGCAGTAGAAGAGATCCTGGAAAAAGCAATTGATAACAATAAGATATCTCTTTGTAGGTCATCTTTGAAGCACAAACTTTGAGCTTGTTTCATTTTTGCTGCTTTATGACAGAAGTTTGAAAGGTTTTTAGACTTCTCGTTATTGCCTTTGACATTCCAGCCCTATCTAGGCTGGAAGACTATGGCCATTATGTACACCAGGGATTTTACAAAAAAAAAATTACCTCTGATGGTACCATATTTTCAGCTGAATTGGTGGTCATGCCTCTTTTGTAAAATACTTCAGTTCAGAAAAGGCTTATTGCTGGAGAATTAGTGAAAGGGTGCATTGCAAGAGCAAAGAGTGAAAGTTGATAAAGAAGAGGGAAAGGGATTTTCTGTCACTGTTTTTGTTAACAGGTCATTAACTACAGTGGCTAGTATTTTGGATAAATGAAGGCTTTGTTACTCTGGCCCCTTCGCTTGATGCGTTACATCTTACAATAAGTATTCCTGAGAACTCCCACAGGTTCTCCAGCAAGACCATGACACTTCTGATATTTCAGCTTAAAGATTAAGGCCATGTCTACACTACAAAATGTCGAGCTAACTTATGGCAGCATACAGCTACTGCAGATACTAAATAGCTTGTGTGTACACACATTTGGCTGCTTGGGTCAGTGGTGTGCATCCTTACCAGGAGCACGTGTATCGATTGTATTGTCAGTGTGGGACAGTTCTTGAAAACCGGTAATAGTTGACGCAAGCAGCACGGTGACTGCGCTGACACTGTGTTAACCTAATTGCATAAGCTGTGACTCTGTGTCGCTTGGGGACATGGGGGTATAGTACTAACTCGGCATAGAGAGGCACTTACATTTGTGGGAGCCAAATTTAAGGGAAGACCTTTCCTTAGTGAGGTTGACGCAAGGCAGCTTCTGTCGCTCGAACCCTGTAATGTAGACCAGGACTAATAAATGTTTCAGGCAACCTTTAAACACCTGAAAAGGAAAATGTTTTAAAATAGTTTTGTAGGTTACCTTTAAAATTCTTGGATTCCAGTGTGTTCCTGGTTGAGTGAACTGCAAATACTTTCTAAAACGTGAATTAAGGTCCAGATTGCACGAAATAGTAATGGTCAGCACACAACTAATTTTAAACCTTTTCTTTTCAGCTTGCTAGAAATTGCACTGATAGCCTTCCAGTCACTTTGATCCTCTAGTATGTGTTCTTCTTTCTTTATACTTGGAGTCGGTTAGACTCTGAGCTGGCTTTTAGGGTCTCGGCAAATGAGGTCTAGCTGTATAGTATGGTGGTGACAAAGAATCTGTCTATGCTTTTTGAGATTAAACAGAAACTCTGTTTTCAAAGCCACAATTAACAAAAAATGCCACCTGCCTATTTTAAAGGACAGTGGGCCTCTGAAAGTAACTGTGAAGGCCAAGGATGAATTGTTTTGGTGTACGCAGTGTTATTGTAGCCATATCAGTTCCAGAATATTAGAGACAAGGTGGGTGAGGTAATATTCTTTATTGAACGAACTTCTGCTGGTGAAAGACAAGCTTCCAAGCTTACACAGACCCCTTTTTCAGGTCTGGGAAACTTACTCAGGGCTTGTCTTTGCTACCACTTCGGTATAATTTACGTTGCTCAGGGGTGTGAATAATCCACACACCTGAGCAAGGCAAGTTACACTGACCTAAACGCTGGTTTAGACAGCACTATGTCGGCGGGAGACTTTCTGCCACTGACATAGCTACTGCCTCTCACAGTAGCCTCTATAGTGCTCCCAGCCATGCTGCTACTGGGTCTCTGTTATAAGCTAGGCTGCCACCCAGGCTTCTGGCTTGGCCTGCCACTTGGGTTCCCTTCTGGGAGCCCTGCTGTCCCCTGGGGTCAGCAGCTGACTGGACTCCGGGTGCAGATCTCCCTGCTGGAGGCGAGAAGCCACAGGTAGCTTCCCCCCTGCTCCCGCATAGGAGCAGGGAGGTGAGAAGCCTGGCTCTCAGAACCACCCTTCTCTCCCCCCGAGACTGTCCCTTTTCAGTCGGTAGAAGTGCTCCTGGTAAGGACGCACACCACTGGCAGAAAGAGGGTAGTGTGGACATCAGCCCCTGCAGTAATTACGTAGGTCATCGATTGTAGTGTAGACCTGCTCTTAGTCTGGTATCCAGTTCTGTGATAGAGCAGAAGTTCAGTTCCTCGGGGCATGTCTACGCTGCCATTAAAGACCCTTGGCTGGCGCTTGGGCAAAGAGGTTGTTTAATTGTGGTGTAGATGCTCGGGCTGGAGCCAGGGCTCTAGGACCCTGTGAGGTGGGAGGGTCCCAGAGCTGCAGCTGAAGCCCAGATAAGCCCAAATGTCTGCACTGCAGTTAAGGGCCCTTTATCCCAAACCCTATGAGTCTGAGTCTGCTGGCACAGGCCAGTTGTGGGTTGTCAATTGCAGTGTAGACATACCCTTAGAGAGTGCAGATAATTCAGTTCATTAGTGGTGGTCTTGATAGATGTTTGGGCATCATGTATTGTTCATTTAGTAAGTATTGGTGCCATGGTTTCTCCTGGAGGTGGAGTTTTGTAGGTTGTAGAGTAGTTGGTTCCACTTCTGGTTTTTGTGTTGGATGGCTGTCATCAGCTTTTCTTGATAGTTGTTTTGGATTTCTTGCATGATTTTCAGGTGACTTTCCTGATCCTTTTTTCTTTCCCATGTACATGTGGTGATTTCTTGTCTGAGGTGATCCTTTCTGGAGTATGTGAGGTGCAGTAAGTGATTCCTCAGTTTTTATGAAGTCTGTCTGCAGAGCTGTTCAGCACAATTTTAGTTTTGTCTGTAGAGGTCAAGAGTTATATTTTGTTGATTGCATTTACTCATGAAGTAGATGTCGCTGTTAAGTTGTGCTTCATTTTTCTTCATGTTCTGGAGTTTCCATTTCAAATGGCAAAATTTGGTACCTTGCATTGTTGTATGTAATGTTGTAGCTGTGTCAGTCCCAAGATATTAGTCAAGTTGGGTGAGGTAGTTTCTTTTATGGGACCAACTTCTGCGGATGAGAGACACAAGCTTTTGAGCTCACACAGATCTGAAGTGCTCTCTGTAAGCTCAAAAGAGCATCTCTCACCAACAGAAGTTGGTCCAATAAAAGATATTATCTCAGCCACCTTGTTTTGGTGTTGCAGTCTGCACTCCAACACATGCTTCACTTCCCTTAAAAGCAGCAGGGGCATAAACTGTCTCTGACTACTGTGGGTGAGGAGAGAAGAGAAACAGGTTTTGCTCCTTACACCTGGTTAGTTTCACTCTTCTGCTGCTTGAAGCATTATATAGGGCAAAAGGAGCATGATGCAATCTGCAGCTGAGATGAAAAAAGCAGAGGGATCAAAAAAACATAGTTGTGTGTTGAGGAGCATTTGGGCAGCTGTCAAATTCTTCTCTTCTCTCTTCCCCCTCCCCCAAGAGGGGTGGGTCTAAGTGGAAGGTTTGAGAGGAAACCAGAAGTTCAGCTGTTTAGTGAAGACACTTTGGAGATGTGAAGATGCTGTCCTGCATAAAGCCTACAGTATAACTTTTTCTGATCCCTTCACGATAACAGATCAGAGGGCCTTTCAGAGAGTAGGGATGGTCCTGCCTGAGGGTGGGGAATTTGGTATTTCAAGTTGATATATCAGCTGACTGAACTTCCCGGGAGTAAAATATATATTCCTACAGGTGTACTGGTGTAACTTCCTGTGTGGACATTCTTCCAGAACGTTTACACGCTGGAAGTTACAACAATATATCTGTAGCAGTAGTATAGTTATCCATTTCAAATGGCAAAATTTCCCCGTGTACATGAGCTCTCATTCACATTCTTGTATTCATAAAAAGTGAGGGTCCATAAGAAATCAGCCACTTGTTAAGTGGTAGCTAGGCCTCACATGAATGAAAAGTTGCACTAAGAATTTCAAAAATTGACCTTGAATACTTCAAAATTTAAAATAAAATAATCCTGGGTAAGTAAATCAAGTGACATGCTGACATGAGGTTTAGTGTGAATCTAAATCAGGGGTCAGCAACCTTTCAGAAGTGGTGTGCCGAGTCTTCATTTATTCACTCTAATTTAAGGTTTCGCGTGCCAGTAATACATTTTAACGTTTTTAGAAGGTCTTTCTGTAAGTCTAAAATATATAACTAAACTATTGTATGTAAAGTAAATAAGGTTTTAAAAATGTTTAAGAAGCTTCATTTAAAATTAAATTAAAATGCAGAGCCCCCCGAACCAGTGGCCAGAACCTGGGCAGTGTGAGTGCCACTGAAAATCAGCTTGCCTTTGGCGCGCGTGCCAGAGGTTGCCTACCCCGATCTAAATAGTGGTTGTGTGTTCACTAAAAGTGCAAGTTACATTGCCTAACATTCCCATTATAAAACATTTTCAGAATAGTCTGAGAAGCCGTAGTATCTTCATGCTTTGTTACAGGGAATTGAAAATTTGCTATCTCTGTGGAAAACTTATTCAAGCTTGGCTGAACTACCAGTATGAAAAATCACAATTATTCTATTTAACAAAGGCTTGTTTGTTCGGCAGAAAATTTCTCTGATTGGCACTGAGCATCCTCCAGCCCAAGACACAAGGGCCTGAGCAGGATTCTCTTTCAGTTGTACTTACTAGTTGCAGAGGCATCAGTGTGAGAACATGGGGACTCTATCCTGTGTTGTCAAAGCTCCCTCTACTGGCTCCCAAGCAGCATGGAGAAGGGAGGATAAAACTTGACTCAAATGCAGAGGGTTGGGGACAATAGGATCTGGGGTAGGGGCGGGGGATAGGAGCAGAGGAAAACAAGGAGGCTTGGGGGATGGGAACAGAAGAGTCTGAGTAGAGAGAACCACCTCCAGAAACTACAGTTGAACCATGAATTCCTGAGTTTGAACTGTCTTCCGCTGTCTAGCAAATTAGCAGTGTGTTTCATGGCTAAGTGAGTCTTATTCGCGCCCCCTTCCCCCCCCCCCCCCCCGTGGCTGCTCGAAAGAGGATAACAGCTTTCTACTGCAACCTCAGGTGGTGGTCTATGCTGTGGTTCAAAGGTTCCAACTCTGCTGATGACCTGTGGCAGGCGGGGGGTGTCAGTATGTTCTACGTGATATAGTTTGGGGTTTTTTTACTTTTTTAAAAAAACTTGGAAATGTTTTTAATATAGGGATTTTCTTGTATGTGAAGGTTGCAAAGTTTCTCAAATTAGAGAAATGTTCATTTAGATTCACAGGATGGACAGTACTCACTGAATGGGTAGCCATTCGATATACTGAATGATAAGGATAAAAAGAAATGTGGTCCTAGTTCTTATTTTCTGCACACTGTCCAAACTGCACTGAATACAGATTTATTAATTTCCTCCTAGGCTTTTTCTGGTGTCTGCTACCGTAGCATCTGAGTGCTTCAAACATTAATTAAGTTGTCTTCACAACACTCTTGTGAGATAGGGATAAACCAATTTTATGTATAGTGAGTTGAAGCAAAGAGATTAAGCCTGAAAGCATACATTCATATTGCATGCCTAATTTGAGATGCATATGGCCATTTTTGAAAAAAAGTTTACTTAGCTTTTTTGTAGGACTGGATATATTGAAAGCACAACTGCAGCTGACTTCTGTTGCAGTTGAGTGCTCACCACGTCTGCAAATCAAGCTCAAGGTGTCTTGAGTTAGGCATTCAGAAAATGAAGAAAACGGGTAGTGGTCACCTATGAAGTTTGGTTTAAGTAATTTGCCCAGCATCAGGAACTGTGTGTGGAAAAGTGGGAATAGAATCCAGTTCTCTGGAGTGCCATTCAACTGACATAACCATGAGACCTTTCTCTTCCTGTAATCCCCGCCTTATTCTCTGTACCCATTCTAACTTCTATAACGAATGAGGCAGGTCCTCAACTACACAGTCCTGTGCACTGATTGAGGCAGGGGTCCTGTCAATTAGTTTGTGATCATAATTAGACTAACATAATTCATGCACATGTACAAGGTACTGTAGCTGAATTAAAGTTGCACCTGAAGTCTGACACTTCCTAACTTTTGACTACTTGAATTACAGCCTTAATGTTCTTTTAAAGTGGGGTTTTTCTTTTTGTATGTAACAATTGTACTATGGTAGCATCCACCAAGCCTGATCAGGACCACATTGCTAGACACTGCATAAACTTAGTTTGTGCCCTGAAGAGCTTAGGTTCTAAAGACAAAACAGGAACGTACCTGAAAGGTATGCAATGTATTGGCAAACTAATAAGAATGAAAATGTGGTGTTTTTAAATATATCAGTGATCCTCGGGCTCGTTTTCAGTGTTTTCAGTACCTGTTTTTGTACGATGGCTTTATTCCTTGCCTGTTTGCTCTGGTCACTTTAGCCCATGTTTACTTTCTTAATAATGTAATGCTTTTTTCTTATGTAAGTATTAACCCTTGTGACTTAGGTCACAGCTTATATCTGTCTACTCCTTTGTTTTTAATTTTTTATTTGTAATAAGTATAATGGATTTTGTTCCATTATATTTTATTACTTTCCAAGTAACTGGCCCTTTGTGTATATTTTTTGCTAGTTATACTTGCATTTGAGACCCCACCTAAGTATGAGTAGCACTGGAACTATTATGGCTTTTTAATCTGGTCTTCTGCTCTAATTCTAGTACTCTAATGGCTGCTATGAGTGGAGGTTATGGGAAAGGCATTTAACTTAGTCACTGGATGACACTTCCATTTTTAATCTTAAAACATGGACTTACATTTTCTTTTATTCTTGTCCCTCTTTTTAGACATGTCCAATCCTTCCTTTCACAGAGTAGTCCTCAAGTCTCAACCAATGAGTGAAGATTAATGTTGTAATGCATTCTTGGGTGTTGACATTTTAAGTGCCAAGTTAATGTACTATGAGAAGGCTCTGTGATTTTTAAAATGCCTTTTTGCTAGGGTTTAAATATTCCTGGAATTACATTTTGATCTGTAATTTCTCATTCTTAGTTTAAACAAATTCTTCTTTGAAACTTTAGCAGATCAATTCAGCCTCTTCTATTGTGCCTTTTTAACTAGTTACCAGAAGACTGCAATGCATTTTTCTAGTGAATAAATCTATTTTAACTTTTTAATCTTCAAAAACAAGTCTTAAACTCCCCATTAGATTATTACACTTTATGACAGTAGGAGAGAAAAAGGTGCCCACTAGAATCCATGGGGTGAAGTCAGCTGGCATTCATGTTGAATTAGTAGATAGTATTTCAACTTGGACCAGGGAGGGGCAGCAGCTATGATGTGGAATGTAAACTCTAATTGTGAGGGAGAGAAGGGTGGACAGATAGCCTGTTATGCAAGGTGTCTTGCAAGATTCTAACTTCTTAATTTATCAGGTCTCTAAACATTCTTACATTAGCTGCTATATTTATGAAATGTTCTTAACTGTGCTCAATGTATGGGCCTGTATTAGCACACAAGTGCCATGCCATTGGTCCTCTGAGCGGTCTTCGCTCTCCCTTCAGATATCTTCTCTCGGACCTTTTAAATAACATCTGAAAAAGGGATCTCAATTGAGTTAGTCTTTTTATTACAAAATTTATGCTCTGTAGAGTGGCGTGTACTTGGAGCACAGTCCAGTTTTCGAAATTACATGTGATCCACACTTATAAATGTGCTCAAATACAGTAGTACAAAAAAAAAATTAAGCAAAAACTAGTATTAAAATTTTGGTTTACTTTACGTCCAAAACCCAAGGAATTCACTTTTGGTTCCCAGCATCAACAATGACTTGGCCATTTTACACAAATATAATAAGCAATTAACTTTTATAGTACAGTGATGAAAAATGTTTCCTGTCTTGAAACCACTGGGTAGCTTTCATATACACATGGAATATTGGGGAAGTGTTGTCATTTCTTTTCTCCCTTATTACTACTTAATACAAAGTTACTGTAAAACTTCTAGGCCAAAAATTTAGCGGAAACTCTTAGTAAATGCTGATTTTGTGTTTTTAAAATCTGTCATGAGGATCATAACTGAGGGTGTCTTTTTTTCACACTCCCAACTACCTTGCCATGTTCATAACTTTCCCTACAGGGGCAAATTACTTGTACTGATTCTTAAGTACACTGCACCCCATAGTGCCCTAACAGGAGCACTGGAGTGTAATTAATCCTTAATTAGTGCTTTAAAATGCTGTACATTTAATCCTTAATATGGCTATCACATGTTTATAGATTTGAAAACTGAGATACAGAGGTGGTTTTCCCAAAGCTACACGGGAAGTCCATGGCCAATCCGGACAGAAAACTAGATTCTCTTAGTCCTGTGCTTTTATCACAAGACTAATCTTTCCATCTAGTAGTAGTAGTACGTCCAAGTTCTGAACCAAGACTGGTCATTCATTTATTCCTTCCCAGCTGGGTCTGAGATCTCTGTAGATGAGTGTCTCAGCTGCTTGGAAATACTGGTCATGTTTCTCAAAACTGTCCCTGTAAACTGAAAAAAGATATCATTAGCGGACTCAGGATGGAGGCAGGTCTATTCCCCATCAAATGGAATCTCCACTCGGGATTTTTTGAGGAATCCTAATGGAGTATCCTTAAATATGCCTTCCAAAAAAGGAAGAGAAGACCAAGACCAAAGGGAAACAAGAAGGGAACAGAAAATGGAGGGAACAAGCAGAGAGTGACACAAACAAGATATTGGAAGAGTAAATAGGGCCCCTTGTTTTTCTGCAGACAGAAATTACTACAGAATTGTGTTTCATAAGGCCTGGCAGCTTTTTAAAAATTAAAATTTATTCTGATTTCTCCTTATTTCTCCTTCTCTTCTCTAGCCCACGCCCTTCCTTCAAAGGAGGAGGGGAAAGATCAGATGTTTGCCTTCCCTAGTGTGAAAAACTTTAATTGTTTCTTGAATGCCGTAACCCAAATGGCCTCTCACTTTTCCAGGTTCTATATGCCATCATGATTTTTCTGGTTGTCTGGAGGAGGAGGCACTTAGATAATAGCGATAGGCATCTCTAAAAGCAAGCATGGAACTTTTCAACTACCCATATGCAAAATACCTCTCTCTTTTCATTGACAACTTCTTTAATGTAGCTGTAACATAAATGAGGAACACATGAAATTTGAGAATACCATAACATAGAATTCAGTATTACTATAAACATTGGGGAAACTAGTGTTAGAGGGCTTTCCCTTCACCCTCCCACTTCCCTGGTTCTTGTCATGCAGACAGCAAGCAGCAAAAGACCAGAAGTCCGAAGTGCAGACAATGCAATGTTTATTGGGGTTAAAAGAGAAGGAGTACTTGCGGCACCTTAGAGACTAACAAATTTATTTGAGCATAAGCTTTCGTGAGCTACAGCTCACTTCATCGGATGCATGCAGTGGAAAATACAGTAGGGGGATTTTATATACCCAGAGAACATGAAACAATGGGTGTTACCATACGCAGTGTAACAAGAGTGATCAGGTAAGGTGAGCTATTACCAGCAGGAGAGAAACACTATTTATTGGGGTTAGTTTCCAAGCAAGCTGTCATGCAGTGTGGGGGAGTCAGGGCCCTGCAGTCCCCACTTCCTGCGATTCACTGAGACTCTCAGCCAGCCAGTAAAACAGAAGGTTTATTAGACAACAGGAACAGAGCTTGTAGGTACAGAAAACAGGACCCCTCAGTCAGGTCCATCTTGGGGGGTGGGGAGCCCAGCACCTTCCCCGTCTCTCCAGCCAGCTCCAAACTGAAACTCCCTCCAACCCCTCCTCTGGCCTTTTCTCTTTTTCGGGCCAGGAGGCCACCTGATCTCCTTGTTCTCCAGTACCTTCAGTTGACACCTTGCAAGGGAGTGGCCCAGGTCATCAGTTGCCAGGAGACAGGGTGTCACCCAGTGTCTGTGTAGATGGCATCACACCTGCCCCCTCGGGCTCTGTGACAATCACACACCTGTATCCCACCACCTAGATAATTAAGAAATGCATAGGGGAAACTGAGGCACCCACACAGTATTCAGAGAAAACGTTAAGAACTTTCCCACTTCATGTCACAAGCATATTCCGAAACCCTTCACACCAGTCGGGCTTATCTCTGTACTCCAATAGTCTGTTCCCTAATGTTCCTTTCCCAGTTCTGATTCCGCAGAGCCTGGCCTGCGTCCCTGTTCCCCTTTCTCCCCCCTTAACAAATATGATTCCTGTTTCCCTTCCACTTTCTGTTTGACCCCAGTTTTTATAGTAATATTCTCGACTATACCTCAACCTATGGTTTTACTGAAATTTAACTAATAAATGCTAACATATTGTAACGTAATTCTCTAACCAATTATATTCCACTACCCTAATTAACTTACACCTAGCAAAATTAATTATACAACAGAGAAACAATTAGAGAACTAGACAGATTAAGAATAGAAATGGGGGGCCATAACGATAAAACAATACAGAAATGAGGGTTTGCAACAACAATCATTGATAAGTGGTTTCTTGCCAGACAGGATGCTATCAAACTAAGTTTTCTTTAACCATCTTAAGATCTGTTTCTTTATCTGGTGGTGATGGGCATTATCAGGACAGGATCATATTCGTAACAGCCCAATACCACCTTATTTCAGTGTGACTGGTTTGGGATGTGAGGATGTGACCCTACGCTTCCCATCTTATGGCTGCTCCTGCTTAGCCAAAGTGAGAGATGGCCCATGCACAGGCAGAATGTGATTTTGATTCTTTGTTTTTTATACCCCTGTAACTAGCTAAGTGATTAAAAAATACACCTAAGTTCTTAAAGGATAGACCTTTACAGGCGGGCCTGAATATCTATGTTCTAACAACTAGGTTGATTATATTAAATGTAATTAAATGTGAAAATGTACTTGAATTTTTGACATTGACTCTTGTGCAGAATTCTCATGTTCTTGCTGGAGCACGTCTGAAATCAGTTGGCCTTGCTGCGAAATTTAGTTCTAGCTAGCCCACAAAGAGGAATGAAAAATGCATCTTTCCAAATGAGGGAATGGAGGCGCACCAGGCGTGTTAACCTAATCTTGTATTTGAGGCTTTTGAAGTTTGATGTTTGTATAGCAGTTGAAATGTGATGTGCTATATGATGCTTTCTGCACTGGAATTTTTACCCATTAAATTTGTTTAAAATCAGGACGTGGTTTATCTAATCACCACAGTAGGCCAGCCGAAACCATAGTCCTTCAGGCTGTTGAGACTGCTTATACACTGACAGTCATTTTAACCAGTATCTAAAACCATTTTCTTAATGGGTAAAGTGGGTACCTCCATATTGGAGTAAATGCTTGTCGTGAGTGTGACTTGAGGAGTAAAGAGTCCTGAAACTCAAATGTTATAACTTTCAAACTGTTAATATTAGCTAAACTATATATACACATACAGTCTGTCTACGTATACACTTTGCTTTGAACTATTGTCCTCTGCTTCATTTTTTTTATGGGATTTCTTTCATTGGTAGTCAGGTGTTTCTACCCCTAGCTTAAGTATTGGCATTTCTTTTACTAGATTTATTAGAAAATCCCTCTTCCACTAAGAGATCTCTCATGTCTCAGTTGCTTTTTAGTCTGAACTTAGTGCTCTGAAGACCTCCAGTATCCTTTGAAACTCTCCCTGGTCCATGGGATTTGCCTCTTACAACCTTAGTAAAGCTGCAGTGCGAACCTCAATTTTTTCCTCCTTCAGTACTATCTCCCTTATTTTTGTGTGTGTTTTTGCAAACTAAAGAGCCCATCTAGGGCTCTAGGTGCTGTTGACAGTTTTTGGTAAAAGCACAACATATCAACAGATCTGTTGCTTCTCCCAGATCAAATGGATAGCCCAGTGACAGTGTAAATATAAATGTATCTCAGTTTTTAAACACCATAAGACTGCTTTACTCACTGTAGATGCGTCATCTGTTATGACACTTTTCGTATATAGAGGGGTTCTCTAGTGGAACTCCACAGATTTTAGCTAGACATTGAGAAAAGTGACCATTCTCATGTACATGGATGTAATCACATTTCTCATCCGCACGTGCCTTTTTAGAGGAATTGAGACTACACGTTGAACCTAGGGCGTTCCTTCTCCTTTCCTGAGTATCATTTCAAGAATTAAAATGAAACCACTTCTTAGCCTGTTGGGAATGTCCTTACAGAACAACCCTGTAACAACATAAGGATCTTATCAACATTATGATGTACCAGAAAATGTATCTTTAGATGATGCAGAGACCTAAAACCTCTTAAAATTGAAGAATGTCTGCCATTTAATAGAAAAAATGCACAAATTGAGTAATTAAAGACATTTTACATGGGATTTATCTTGATTTCTTTGGAAAGAATAGCTGCCCCTATGTCAGAATAGCAGTAGAAAAATTGTCCATAATACTGTTAATTTCACTCTGCCGTTGCTTGGCAAAACTGAACTGCGAAGAAACATTGCAGTACAAAATGTTTGACGTCTCCAACTATAAAATTCAGGCCTTGTTGATCCATAATTTTGTCTGATTTGTTGCAAAAGCAAACAAATACAGGCCGACTTAGATTGACTTAGAGATGCCACACTTGCCTTTCCAGTTACAATGGCAAAGTACCATAAATAAAGGATAACGGAATATTCCAGTCTAGCCAGTATAACATGTCCTGATTTAGAGTGAAGTCAGATAATCTATTGTAAAAGAATGGGAGGGGTGGCAAATAGTGAACTTGCCTGTGCTGTTTTTGTTAAAGTGCCTAGACTGCAATTGATTGCTATACTTTACATTAGCTCTATAGATGGTCTGAACTAAGCTTTGACGTTAACACCTCAGATTAAATTAAACGTTTAGGAGGGAAGGGGATAAACTTTGATTACCTCTGTTTTGCTATATGCAGTGTTGATGTAGCTGTCTCTCTTCCAGGATATTAGCGACAAGGTGGGTGAGGTAATATGTTTTAGTGGACCAACTTCTGTTGGTGAGAGAGAGAGAAACTTTTGAGCTTCCATGGAGCTTTTCTTTTCCCAGACCTGAAGAGCTCTGTGGAGGCTCAAAAGCTTGTCGTGTCCTCCCTCCCCCCAGAAGTTGGTCCAATAAAAGGCTTACCTCACCTACACTGTATCTGTTTTGCTAGACAGTTTTCTGCTGTGTTGAAGGAAATAGTACAAAGTGAACTGGTTTATGTTGTCAGGACTTCATAATGGAGCAGAAAAAAATTACTGCTTATAAGAGTATTTTGAAGAAACTTTGAGAGGTGAGGCAGTACAGAAAAATAGTTTAACTTTTTTTGTGTGCCTTCCAATAACTGCTGTCCTACATAGAGTGATACACTTGTTTGACTGAAGGTACAGGAAAATTGAAATCCCTTTTAATGCCATATTGGCCTGCATTTTTTCTCTTTGCTGTTAAAGTATTAGCAGGTGGTCAGTTTCCTAAAACCATAATTGGTCAAAAGTGTTTTTATTCCAAGTGTTTGTAAGCTCACCACAGACTAAGATGAATGTGAAAGCTACTTCAGCTATAAAAGCTGTTAAGCTGCATCGTCAAAATTTGCATATGTCTGTGCATCACAGTACTCAAGTCTAAGTTTCTTAAACCTTTGACATATAGCAAAGTGCTTGGTTTTAGTAACTTGTAGTGAAATACATGTGATTTCTAACACTAATGCATTATAGAAAGAGGTGGCTAGTTTGCTTTCCTTGCACTCATGACTTCTTGATGTCTTAGAGGTTAGCGGTGAAGAATTTTTTTTAAAATCCTTCCGCAATCTTTTAGTATACTAAGAGTAAGTAAACTGACTTACTTTTGACTACATAAATGGCAGTTGACACGGTTTTTCAATGAAATTCAAGAAAATTGCTATTTTAGCTGAGAAATCTGAGATTGAGACTTCTGGTTTTACTGTTTTGATTTCACAGCTGCTATAAATAGACTAATCTTTTTCTAATCCCTATTTTCATTCCCTTTTGTGATGCCACTTGAGAAACCATGTCTGCTGTTCAGATTTCTCAGGATTTTAAAAACATACTGCAGTGAAATTGTTATAGTGTTAATTGCATTTTTTTTAAAGCATGTATTGCTTTTGTAACCTTTGTCCTCTAAAAGGTGAACTGAAAAGACTGATCTGTTGGTGGGGGGTGTTCTCTCTCTCTCTCATTTTTATATATATAAAATCACTACCATATGTAGGATCTATTTTACATCGAGGTGAAGAGGAAATGAAACGGCTGTGCTGCTGTTTGTCCAGAATAGAAACGATAAAATTCAGTGTTTTTTTGCACAGTGTGAAGACATTTTATCTGTTCTTTGCCCCTTGTGGTGTCAAGTGTTTTTAAGGAAGGAAATCTTAAAAATTTGTTGAGCTTCATTTAATTCTCCATGCTATTTTTTTTCCTGCATTGGGGTATCTAAAAGCTACAAGTGGTAATTCTGTTCTTATTGTTGACTTTCTAAGTATCAGCACTCAATTTACTAACTTATTTAAATTGCCAGGGCTAGCAGGTCTTGTTACTCTTCAGTGAAGACATTCCTAATACCAACCACAACTGCTCCTGTTGATAGGTTTGCCAAATCATTCTCTCTCTATCCAGGAAAAACAATTTAAGGATTTTCTGTACATCCAATTGGACAGTGGCAATGGCACTTCACTCACTCTCTCTGAACACAATGTTTTCTATTTAGGAACTTAGTGACTTAGCCCGTGACCCTCCAGCACAGTGTTCTGCAGGTCCAGTTGGAGATGATAGTAAGTAGTATTACATTTTAATGTTTTGCTCTGATTTTAATTCAAAAAGAGTACAGTGCCTAAGTAATAATACTGACTTTTTCCTTTTTAGTGTTCCATTGGCAAGCCACAATTATGGGACCTGTAAGTATTCTGACTCCCATGAATGTTAATGCTAACTTGAAATCATAATTCTTATTCAGCAAGAACTGTCCTCAGATTTCTCCAGTCTCTTTTAATTTAGACACTCCCAAAAATGCCAGTTTGAGAGCAGAGAGGGGAAAAGTGAGTTTAGTTATGCAGATTCCTCATTGTTGGTGTGTCACTTCTGTAACATGACATGTACCTGAATTAAAATGTCCTGCATCGCAATGCAAGGTTTTGTCATGTAGAATGTTTGTATGCCAAACGGTTTCTGTAGTTCTGATCCCCCATGGGCCTTGTCTGCATGCAGAATTTCAGCTGTCAATATAGCTGCCCTGGTGCAAACCCTTCGTGTAGATGAGGAAAACTAAAGCTTGAAACCATGGTAAGCTCCACCAGTCCAAACATTTCTGTAAAAATAGAAAAGTTTTCTGAAGTGCAAAATGTTCTGAGTGCATACAGGAGGAAAATATTCTGTGCATGCTTACTATGAATTTTTTTAATGTGATTGTATAACTTGACTAGGAAGAAGAATGTCTAAAGCCCCTTGCCCTTATTGAGGATTAAGTGCATTACAAGTTAGACTTTTTAGTACTTCAGTTAACCAAGTAGTTGAAGCTTCTAGGAAACAACACTGAAATACTAAAGCATATCAAATGGCCAAACATAACTTTATCAAGTTTTTCAAAAACATGCATATTTGGATTAAAGCTATTAAAAAAAAAAATACCCTAAATAGTCTTCCAGGAAGCTGTGGCTAGATGCCTTCTAACAAAGTTCTTCCTTCAGTAAAACTAGTACACTGGTGTATGGTTTGTATTTGGGATCTGGAAGCAGCTTTTTTTATAATGAAGAGAATTATATTAATGTGCATTTCTACTCTAAAAAGAGATCTTAACATGATTAAGGTTCCATATCTAGAACAAGTCCAAACTTGCTCAGTTTACAGGTGGAGTGATATAATTGCCGGCTGTGCATACTCAGCCTGGAATCTGAACATTGGATTACATTCTCTCTGTTATGCATAATGAGCAATAAGATTCTGCAGGCCAAAATCAGGTCTTGGTTACACCTGTACAACCACACGGAAAGCTAATGGGGTTGCATGTATGTAACTGAAGGCTTGTTTCACCTGCAGTGTCACTATTAATGGGGTATGAGAAGGTACTGGACACTTTCAGATTCCAGGCTGTCTCAAGGCTGGCAGTTGATTTGATTCCAAGTTTGCTCAGATTTTTAAATTTTAAGAGTCAAGTGCCAATAAACAAGGAACCCCTTCAGTGACACTTTTAGGCCATCTCTAAATTCCGGCTTCTGCAGTGGCATAGCTGGGGTGCCATAGTTATGCTGCTGTAATCCTGGGTTATAGATGCAGACTACAACGGCAGAAAGGGTTTTTCTGTCACTGTAGGAACTCCGCTTACCTGAGTGACAACAGCTAGGTCTATGGAAGCATTCTTCCATCAGCCTAGCTGGGTCTACAGCAAGGGTTAGGTTGGCATAGCTATTGGACTCGAGGGTGTAGATTTGTCACATCCCTGAGTGCCATAGCTATATTGACCTAAATGAAGTGTAGACTAGGCCTTAGTCATGTTAGAGTAGAACTTAATTGTCAGTGTTAATGTACTACTTTGACCTTACACATGTATCCAATGTGGTTTAGGTATTCTCTTGATACCGGTTAGTGCAGCGCTTCTTTTGGGTGGCATACTAAAGAATTCTTTTATCTTCAGTTCAGAGTTCAAATGCTTTATTTGTACTTATAGCTTATCCCTTTCTGGAGTGCATACTTCGTTGCATTCAGAGACCAGAATGTTTGCTTAATAGCTATACTAATACTTGAAGTAAACTTCCAAAAGTACGGAAAGATCTCCATTGTATGTCATTGAGTAATACTTATATGATTGACTCTGCATGGTCACAGAACACTAAAAGTATAGTTTTGGACTTCAAATACAGAAATATTTTCTTTTGTTCTACCTCTCCCTGCTCATTCAGAGTTGTTTATCCTCTTTTCCCACTTAATCTTTGTGCTATCAGTTTAAAGGCATTTATTAGTTATGCCCTTTGGAATAGCATGAGTGCATACTTTAGAGCAGTATTTTAGATAGAATTATCCTTGTTTTAGGATAATAGCTTAGTGGTCTGCTGGTGTTGTAGGCCTCATACCTTCATGACAGCGTAGGCATTGGTAGTGTAGATGGCTTAACATATTCCACATCTGAGACCCACTACTGACAAAGAAGTCTAATAGTGAGGACTGAGTTCTCATTGTCAGAGAGGTATTGGGAAGCTTTCATAGTTCTTTTCTACACTTGTTCTAACCAGTTCTGTTACTTCATTTTAATAACCACTAAGACTTGCCTCCAGCATGTATACAATAAAAGGGTTGAAGTAGTTTTTGAACTTCTCATTTGCCAATATAGCAGTTTTTCAGTGAATACTACATGATACGCTTAATCTCTGCCCAGGCTGTCTCATTGAAGTATCAACTCTAGGATTACATTTTTGCCCCTTGACTTATCTATTGGCTTTTTACCACACTGCTTCATTTGCAGATATTAAAGTATATATAAGCTAAAGAAATAGGATGTGGCTAGTCTGTATATAAACAAGAGATTGGTCTTAAAGGATATAATATTTAAAAAATAGATAAACCGAATAAAGCCAACTTCCAGTATTCCTGTAAACCAGATATGTGAAACCTATTGTGACGAGTCAAATTACTCTTTTTTGCTCAATCCTGAGGTGCTGTGTGTGTGCGTGGTTTAAAAAGGCAGTAGGCAAATTTTGTAGTTCTTTCTTATCGTGGAATGTGCTTCTTTAGCCAGCAAAGTTAAATATTGCACTTAAAAAGACTTTTTTTAATAAAAGCTTTTACTTTTTCTAAAACTTCCTCTTTTTTTTGTATGTGCTGTTTCCCACCCTCCCCAAGACAAGTCACTGCCTCAATCTCCACCTTTTGAGAGTATTCTCTGTTGCCCTACTTTGGGCAGTAATTCCAGCACCACTTGAACCTGAGAATTTCCCCCCTTGAGGTTATCATTATGATTGCTTTTTCCCTGAGCAGGGGAAGAAAATACATTTTCCAGGAACATGGTTATGTGCAACCCAGAGGCAGGGATCCAGGCACATGGTGAGAAAAAGGACTGGAAGGCTAAGCAGTGATGATGGCAGGAACAGAATGTGCAGAAGGCTGGGAAGGACAGCAACTGGCCTACAAACTACTACTACAAGGGCAGGGGGAGTAGGGCTCAGTTGCTTGTGGCTAGTCAGGCACTTACTCCCACCTAAGCTCCTGTCACTCCAGCTTTCTTCTGACTCTCTGAGCTGCTGCAGTTTGGATACATTTGAAATTGCAGAGGGAACTGCAGGGCGGAAGAAGCTGTCAGGGCCAGTTCTGGCCTGCATGTGACACACTTGCTTTAAACCCAGTGGCTCTCAAACTTTTTTTTACTGGTGACCCCTTTCACATAGCAAGTCTCTGAGTGCAAACCTTCCCCTCTCCCCCCCCCCCCATAAATTAAAAACACGTTATATATTTAACACCATTATAAATGCTGGAGGCAAATCAGGGTTTGGGGTAGAAGTTGACAGCTCGTGACCTCCCATGTAATAACCTTGTGACCCCTGAGCGGTCCCGACCCCCAGTTTGAGAACCCCTACTTTAAACTAAGGCTTTACAGAACACAGTTGTTTTAGGAGGAAATTCATTGCCAGTGACCAACTTGACTTGCTGCAGTCAGTTATCTCATTCCACCAATTTTAAGCCCAGGTATGATCAAAATTCAGTGCTTACATTGTGGATTAAACATCTTATTTGTGTTTAAGTGAATGATTTGCCTTGCTAATTAAGTAGTGGATCTTCTCACAAAAGTTAATCCGGGAGTATAATTACAGCGGACATGTTTCTTCGACAGAATGACAGTCCATATCAAGGTGGCGTATTCTTCTTGACAATTCACTTTCCTACAGACTACCCTTTCAAACCACCTAAGGCAAGTAGTCTTTTCTTTGTGAGACTAATGCTCTTTAATGAACCAAGCATAGGAATGGAAATCGGGAACATCTGAGTTCTAAAAGCAGCCCTGCTTCGCTTGAGCTTTTTTGTCTTGAACAAATCATTTAACTTCTTCACTACCAGACAAGTGGAGATGATACTTATCTATATAAAGTGTTGATAACTCGTGTTTGTGCAGTGATTGAAAAAAGTAGCATGTAAGTGCTGAGTATCTGATTCAAATGCTTGGTGGCTAAAGAGCCACAATACATATTTCAGTAAGTCTTTCTGGTGCACCTTATCTATGCTTATGTGTAACTCTTAGTTATGCAATTTAGCATATGTGAAACACAAATACGTCTCTATTTTTTGTTATAGGTTGCATTTACAACAAGAATCTATCATCCAAATATTAACAGTAATGGCAGCATTTGTCTCGATATTCTAAGATCACAGTGGTCTCCTGCTTTAACTATTTCTAAAGGTGAAGAAAACATTACAATTTCTATCTTCATTTTGACACTGTAATATTTTTGCTTAGTTTTGTTTGGCATTCCATTCATTTCCCATTATACTGTAGCCTGAGAAGGATATCTCGCATATGTGGTAATGATTACATTGTTGCATGCTTATTGATTTCACCTTTTATTTAAAAAAAAAAAAAAAAAAAACCTTTGTGCAGTTTTACTTTAGCTATTACTAAAGGTTTGTCTACTCACCAGCATGAACCAGTGCAGTTGAATACCTATATGGACACTTACATGAGAGTGGCTTATTTCAGTTTTAACCTATTCCTAAACGAAGTTAATCTGAAATAAACCTGGTTTTAAACCAAAATAAGTGTCTACACAACCTTTTGCATTCATTTAAGTAGGTTGGTCTAAAATTGTAACTTAAGTTGGTGCATCTGTGCACATAGAAAACTCCTAATTTTAGATTGTGATCAGTCTATTTCTTTAATTTAGTTAATTGCTAGCTGCTAGCATGGAGTATTAATTTCCATATATGAATTTTTAGTAACCATGTTTTAGATTTGTGATCAGTAAGTACTGCTTTAAGGTTTTTTCACTTCCACTTCCTGTAAATGTGAGTATTCTCATTAAATCTAATGAATTCAACTCTTGAAACTAATTGACTTCAAGCAAAGCTCACCAGAGCTCACTTCCCTTTTTTGGTTTGGTAGATCCCCCTGAGATCACAGTTGCACTAGTCAGAATAAGCAAAGGGTTGCTTTACCTACAGAACTAGTGATTCCTGCCTATTCAAGGCGCAAGAACCAAGCTTGGGTCTGAATTTGGATCCGCCACATGATAGCATGTTGTGTTGACACTACCCCTAGCTTGCTTGTTCTGAATTTTACACTGTTTTAAAAACCACTGATGGGAAATGAAGAATGTAAAGAATAAGTTGCTTCAAACAGTATTTCTCCATAGTAGTCTTACTTTAGTGTTTCCTTTTATCTTATCAGTATGTATCTAGTTTGATCAGCCTAGAATACTAATGTATTGCAGAAAAGAAATCCCATCTGATTCTAATCTGTTTATCACAGACTTCTAGCTGTGAAAGAGCTGATCAGCTATATAACATGGCTCAGTAGATTGCCACTCTGTTACGTTGTTATAGTTTGGACAGCGTTACCTTTCTCTATGTATATTTCTGGGACACTGGGCGCTGCTAGAGTCCGAGGAGCTCAGGAACAAAGTGGGGAGGGTGTTAAACACCCTATAAATATATTTTAATGATTGTGAGCCACACATTTAGAAATGGGCTACCAAATTTACCTTTAAACTTACTCAGCATGCATCGTAAACAGACGACTAACAAATCTTTTCTTTATAGCATACTGAGGTTGTCCTAACAAAGCAAATAACTGTATTTCCGTTGTATTTAATTGAGATATTGTTCAGATTTCACTGTTGAGCAATCTTTTCGGTTATTTTGCAGTTCTCTTATCCATTTGTTCACTGTTATGTGATCCAAATCCAGATGACCCCCTAGTGCCAGAGATTGCACGTATCTATAAAACAGACAGAGACAAGTAAGTACAGAATTATATACTGTGAAACACACTCTTCTTGTGTTAGAAAACAAAGGTGGGGAATGCGTGAGTGAGTTGCTTGTGATCTCTCCATCTTAGACTGAATTTGTGGCTTAGGAAGAAGTAATTGGTATTTTTTGGCTTTGGAAACATGCAAATACGAAGAAATGTGTGCTATCTTTGAAGTTGCACGGAGGTGTTTCACTAATGTTGTAGTGATTTCTATTTGAAAGTTTATCTAAAATTATTGGTCTACTTTAATCAGTCTCATGTGAGACTCTGAAATAGTATCAGTTCATATAAAGCCTCTAAAGTTTGAGGAGAGAAATTACCCTTATAAATACTCCAGTGTCGCCTTTTGATAACTGCCTACTTTTTCTGTTTTGGAGTTTCCCATTGGATAAAGGCTTTATGATCTTCTATCTGTGTAGAAACTGTTTTGTCTCAAACATGGTTTTTACAGTTGTACTCAGATAGAACTCAGTGCAATAGCTGTTGAAGTTTGTATAGTAATATTAAATATACTTGTCCAATTAGGTACAATAGGTTAGCAAGAGAGTGGACAGAGAAATACGCTATGCTGTAGGGTAAGAATATTTGCACTTGACGGTGCATTTAACAAAATGGGGACTGTCAGCACTTGAGTGCTGCATGCTTTAAGGCACCGGATTAACTAACAAAGATAATGGATTTATCAGTTACTGAACCTGAATATTTAACAGCTTGATCTGTGATTAGTGTGAAATGTATTGGCCAATTACTATATCTCACAAACAGATAATATTCTTGCATGGCAAAACAAATATAGTGGTAGTAAGAAACTGATTTTATTTGAATTGTTGAGGTTCTGAGATGTCTTATACCTCTGTCCTGGTAAGTATTTAACCAAATTTTGTAGAGACTGGGGGTGGAGGGAACTGGTCTGTGTAGTCAAACCACCATGTTGTAAATAAATATCTAGGTGGTCCAGATTCAGACTGTGTGCACAGGCAAAATTTAATATGCTAAAAAAAAGTACTGTTTTGGGGGTTTTTTTCTTTATGCTTGTATAGTTGGAAATTAACTTAATACTGACAAGCATGCTGTTAAGTAAACTAATTGTATCTGCCCAATTCCTGTAGACTAGTGTGTTGTACAAAAAGTTCATGGCCTATTTTAATATCCCTTTCTAAAAGCAAATGCTGGCTGGAATTCATTATCATTATTTTTCAGTCAAAACGTCTGTGCCTGGGCAGTATGCTGGTGTGAAAAATGGGGTCTTGCATCATTCTCCAACTGAAATTGTCAGGACATAACTGAAAATCCACCAATAACGTAATTGACTGTAGGGTTCAGTATATCATCTCTAATCATAGCATGCAGTATTCTTTAGACTTGGTTCTAAAACCAGGCTCCAAACAACCTGATGTATCTAGCAAAAAAGTGAATTTTTAATTTTCAAACCTTTTTACTCCTCTCTCCCTCCCTCCCCCCCCTTCCCTGGTGCAATAATCTGTTTCATAACATGCTTCTAGCAACTTACCTATCTTCTGTGCAATCTAAGTGTGTGTTTCAAATAGTCTCAAAATGTAGGCTTTTGTTCTAAGTTTCTTGAAAACATTCTAGTAAGACTTCTTTTTCTTCAGTAAAAGACCACATATGAAAGTATAGAAAGAACTGGAACAGCCAGTTGAAAAAAGCAGCAGTGAATTTCTTCAGTAAGAAATTCCTGAAAACTTTCTTCTAAAAATAGTATATTAAATACCACTTTGTGGTTTAACTGGACCTGTTTAATGTGTTTCCTCCTTTATTAACAGATACAACAGAATATCTCGGGAATGGACTCAGAAGTATGCCATGTGATGATACCTTAAAGTCAGAATAACCTGCATTATAGCTGGAATAAACTTTAAATTACTGTTCCTTTTTTGATTTTTCTTATCCGGCTGCTCCCCTATCAGACCTCATCTTTTTTATTTTTTGTTTACCTCCTTCCATTCATGCACATGCTCATCTGAGAAGACTTTAGTTTTTCCAGCTTTGGACAATAACTGCTTTTAGAATCCATAAAGTAGTTACACAAGAACAATTGCCCAACATTCAGAAATTTTTTTAAAAGGAGCATGTGTATTATGTGGCCAATGTCTTCATTCTAACTTGGTTATGAGACTAAAACCATTCCTCACTACTCTAACAGATACTGAAGATATCACCTGAGGGGAGGGGAGGTGGATGTTCAGTTTTCTTACATCAAAGGAAGTAACATTGCAGTAGCAACATCCATCCTGTTTTAAACCTTCCAGTGTTAGAGATTTGAGGTTTTATTATATGCTTATGCTCATAACTGACATGGCTGAAGAATTGGTACAGAATCTATAGCATCAGAACAGAAAATGTGATGTATCTTATGCATGTCAATAAAAGAATGACCAGTTCTTGTTTTACAGAGAATGAAAATTTGGAAGTCAAACATCCCTTGTATTCCAAAATAGGGTCTCGGAACATTTTTGTAATTCATTTAAATTTTGTTAGGAGGCTTGGAGCTATTAGTTAATCTATCTTCCAGAACACTGTTTAATATAGCACTGAATAAATGAAGCAAGTTGTCAATGGATGAGTGATCAACTAATAGCTCTGCTAGTAACTGATTTATTTTCTTCAATAAAGTTGCATAAACCAATGAGTTAGCTGCCTGGATTAATCAATATGGGAAACAATCTTTTGTAAAAGCAAAGCTGGTTTTTGTATATACCGTTGGGATTTGCCTCATTGTTTGACATCGGATAATGATGTAAAGTTCAATAGAGTGAATCTCTTTTGCCATTTTCAGTTATAATACTTGGTCTGTTGCAGGCTGACACATTGATCAGCCTGATGTATGCAGAATTAATAAGCTAACCTAGTAGTGTAGCCTTAGTGTGCTATACTTGGTACTGGGAGCCCAGAGTTCAGGGATGGACTTGGGACCCAGCAGATCTGAAGTGGTGTATTGTGGAAGCATTTCCAGATGCACCCTGTTTGCTAACAGAAGCTTTTCTTCACCTTGTACACGTGATAGCTGAAAGATCTTATTGTGGGAGTAATAACGGGGCAAAAAATGCAAAATAAAGTACTGTTTTGATGTGGGAGTTGTCATGAGGCTGTGTTGAAGTGACTTTACTATGTGGGATGTTTGTTATCCATTGAAAGACTTGTTCTACCATGCTGCCATTTACATTAATGAATATTTTAATACAACAGACATTTATTTCAGGTGACTAAACGTGAATGAATAAAGAGTCATTGCTATTGGATTTTTTTTATTTGACAAGAAACACTGTCTTGTGCCATTTAGTTTATTTCCTCTGCAGCAACAAGGGCATTATTAATCATCCTGCTCTTTTCTTTCCTGCCATCTTCTTCCATGGATTTTCTTTTTTTGTCTCCATTCTTACTGTTCATAGCTTCATTTTTTTTCCTAGTTCTATGCTATCAGTTTGTGCATCTGTGATTTCTCTCTGGCACCACTTTTTGCACTGCTTATAGTTTATGTGCATTCTAATTCCTTGTCTCCACATGGATATGGAAAGCTAGATGTAAAATAAATGTTAAACCTTAACTTTTATAAAATATTTGAATATGTAGTTTGGTACATGGTTTGTTCTGGTTTTAAAATAGTATTTGAAATCACACCTCTATCTAGTTTGCCTAATATTCCAGAAAGCATATTTAAGAAAAGGTGTCATTGGTGACTAAGCATGGACCTATTACTAGTTCAGTAATGGGATTTTTGTAGCTCTTTCCCATTTCTAAAGGGTGTATCAATATCAGTTCTTTTGGGATCAGGTGAATTTTTTAAGATACAGTGTTTGCTGAGCATTGCAATTTAAGATTGATAGGTACGACAGTGTGCTCACAATGTTTGTGAGATGTGAAACAGATGTTGCTCAGATGTCTTTATTGCTTGAGTGTCCATTTGATATATTTACTACCTCCTCTCCCAGGTACAATGTACTCCTCTTCAAACAAGCTACGGGCTTGTTGCAGGAATTCATGGGTGAAGTTTCTAGCTTGTGTTATGCAGGTCAGATTAGTTTGTTAAATTTAAAAGGATGCATAATCTATTAATTGTATGAGGTTCAGCAAACTCTTGATTGCTGTAAGAGCAGTGCCATCTAACTTGAGCAGAAAATCAAGCCAGAAGGCTATGAAGTGACCTGATTAGGAAGAGAAAAGTAGCGTCCAGTTGAGATAGTGAGGTCACTCTTACTGCCACAGGGAAAAAAAATGCCTTGGTCCTCAATCTACCTGAGTTATTCATGTGCAGAGGCACCTACAAATTGAAGCTGGATGCGGTATGTTAGAGTGAGGAAGCATTGTGCAGAATCAAGATTGACTAAAATATACAGCTAATCAGAAGTTTTCTGACATTTTCTGTTGGTCAGTGCCAGTTAATTGAAACTGAGAAGTTCAGGTGTTCGGTGATTCCCACTCATGGGATGTGCCAGACAGTGCTGCCTGAATTGTGTTCATAGTGTGACTTTACAGTGCATTTCCATGGGAACATGTCAATTTCAACTAAACTTAGGATGGAAACCTGCCTCCTTTGCTGCCAGTTTACCTGCCTAGCTCCTTGGCAACTTCTCCATGAGAGCCAGGGAGCATATCTTTTGTTCTGGAAATACTGAAACATTCTCATAGCAGGAACATTTCTGTGGTGTTTCTAAGACTAAATATTGCGGAATTTCACTTCTCTCCATAAAACTTTTGAGAGTTAGGCTTTTGTCCATCTGGATGAAGCTTTTTTCCAGAATCTCAACTTTTTGCAGAAGTGAAATTGAGTTTCCCAGACAGCTCTAAGATTTAAGTCAAGGATGGTGCATATAATAATGGAAGTAGCTCCTATGTTCTGAAGCTAATTTACAATTCACAGGCTTAAACTGAATAGGAAAAATTAGGAGTTTAAGACTTAAATATTCTAAATTACTTTTCTCTAATACAACTACCAATTAATCCACTATGTCATCATGGCATAACAGAAAATATCAAATCAGTATGGGTCAGAGCTTTGTCAGTGTTATGACATCTTGAAGGAAGAAATTGACAACGCAGTTTGTGTTAAACTGGTACAATAACTTGCATGATAGGCATAAATCTATAAAGGGCATTCACCTTTCAGTGGGTTTTAGATTAGGCTCTAAACAAATACTAGTCAGATGTCCCAAATCCTATAAATCTGTATAATGATCGAAGGGTTTTTGATGTCAGTTATTTTGAATATGAGAAGCAAAAAAACAAGTGAATAACTTAGGCTTTTAGTCTTTAAAAGCTTGCCAGGAAACAAGGGAAGTTGAAAAACCTAGAGTGGTAGGTTAAAATATGATCCTCTAACTTTTCTGGTGATTAGAAACATGTTTAAAAATGTTGAAGTCTTTATGTAATGAGGAAAGTCTTAATTCAGATACTATTTCCCCATTTTAATGTTAGAACATCTAAAGCTAGAAATCTCCATGTTCTCTGCTATTCCTACTCAATTGCCAACATTGGAAATTATTAATCACAGTGGATCCAACCTGGTACTGAAGAAATCACCATTTCTTAAGACCACAGATAGCTGAAAGACTTGATTCCATAGATCCATTGGGTGTGGTAAGTGGTTCAAAAGAAACTTTATCTGCAAGTATGTCTAATACAGTGAAAGACAGCTAAGGGAGACCATGGTGGAGATTGGGGCACAAATATAGATCTTTTGTTGTGATCATAAGTTTATCTGAGAACTTTCTTAAGGGAGCCTCAGCCAGCGCCGCCCCCCCCCCCCCCGCTTTGATTGCATCTTTACTATACATAAAGAAAAATGAACTAAGACTAGTGTTTCAAGTTATATAATACATTTTCTTAGCACCAGAATGGAATGAGTCACAATCTACAGCCAGTTAGATAACTCCTAAAGTACAAATTCTTTACTGCTAATACACAAGCAAAGAGTATGCCAAAAAAACAAGATTCCTTTCGTTAAGTCTAAAAAGATGGTATTGACAGCGGAGGGTTCAGCGCTCTGCTGAATGTTTTCACTTTCAATATACACTATTCTGGTTTGAAGGTTTATCTTTTTATGTTATAATTATGATTGCCATAAAAGTTTTTTGGTGGTGCATGCTTACAGTGTGTTTGAGGTTGTCAAAATCCCAAGCAGGCTGAAAGCTTGCATATGCTCCTGCATTAAGACGGTCTTTATAGGTGATAGAGTGGATTTGGGACTCAGGAGAACTTGTTCTATTTGTACCCACTGACTTTGTGGTGTTTTTAGGCAAATAATTTGGGCGCTATTTTCAAAACTTCTGAACTGTGACTTCAGTGAGTTGTGAATGCTGATCAAGTCTTCTGATAAAGGCAGTGAGTGCAAAATTTTATATAAATCAGCTTCAGCCAAAATGATTCTCTGTACAAAACAAATCTCAAGGTTGGGATTTTTATGCTCCACTGTTTACCTAACTGCCAACAGTCCTGAAAATCCTACTCGGCCATGTCACTTTGGAAGCTACTCATCCTTTAAGGTGAAGTAACCATTCTTACCAAAAAGTGAAAATGGCCGATTGAAAAGCTCCTACAGTATATACTCATTATTTGCTTTTTTTTTTTTTTCAATGATGTATTCCTTTCTCCAATCTGACTCAGTTTCTGGGAGTTTATATTAATGACATACTGCTCCATCTGCTGGGCTTTTGAGTATTAAAATTAGTTAAGCTGGAGGTTCTTACACCTCATATTGTGTCCCTAAATAACTCAATAAAAGGTCACTGGAAGAATTTTATAAACTACCATCAAAGGGCTCCATGTGATAAACAAATGCATTGTAATCGTTTTGAATCATGGCAGTGCCATTACTAATTATTTTCCTTAACACCTATAAATACTTAAAATCAGGTATAAATGCAAATGTTGCTATAACTGTCTTGGGGAAAAACTTCAAGGTTACCTTTTCCCACTGTCTCTTTTAGGTCACAATTTTGTACCTAGATATCAAAGCTTCTACTGGTGCTTGGGGAGAGGAAAGAGCGAACATAAGACACTCTTTGCTCCTTTCCAGAGGCCTTGTTTGAACCTTCACCATAACTTGGTTTTTACAACTCCATGAGGAAGTCCAAGATGAAGATACACTGCTGCTGTGGCAACCCAGGCACTTGAGGATTGTGCGATAAACATAACATGGTGTGCTTAGATCATCTGTGAAATAAGGCTATTTAAATTGTGATTTTTTTTTTAAGGTTTCATAAGTTACTTATTAGAGAAAAGGGCCATTCAGGCCTCTTATTCTTTCATGCTGTCTAGCCTTATGTTCAGTTAACTTTGAAAACAATTATCAAGCATAATTTTCACAACCATGAGAGCTAGAAACCCAACTTGTTTCAAATATGAAAAAACAGATTTTGGAGCACAACTGCACCAAGAAAGAAGGGGTAAACTGACCAGTACAAGGGAGTCTGGCCAAAGTTTTTGTTTGTAAAATGACTAACAAAAAAGGGGTTTTACAGACCAAAATGGCTAGCTCTCAGAAGCAAGGGCTCCAGTCTCTGCTACACAGAATCTTAGTTTCAGTGAGGCCACCTACCGTTTTTTCAACAGCAGTAGAACTTATTTCTTTAGATTGTTGGGTAAGATCTGTTACATGTGGTAACTTGAGAAACTCCTCAAACATCCCCATCTGCCCCTAAAATCACTTGTTCTGTTTCCTGGAGATTGGCTATCGTTGGCTAATAGACTATAATGTCCTCTAAAATGTGATATTACTCCCCAGAAATGAATAAAGACTCTCATCCATTTCTTAGCCAATGGGTGTTATCATCATGGTTTTGAAAAGACTAAACCAGTTTATTGCTTTCTGCCAACATGAAATGAAGTCCAGCATTGCGTTGGAAATTGTTCAAGCATTCTTGGAGACTCAGGGATGCTGATTGGCATATGCTGCTTGTTCAACAGCTGTGCCTTGTCAGACTGCATCTCCAAGTCAGTCTCCCCATGGGTTCTTAAAGATTCATTTACAAGCCATGGCAGTTCTACTGGCTCACCTCTGGATGTAGAGTGTGGGGCTGCTTTCTAAGTGACTACTGTGGATGAGCAGAAGTATATCTATGCTTTAAATATAATCTCAGTCCTGGGTCCGGGGGGAAATTTCTAGCTCCTGCTCACAATCTCATGCAGCTAGGTATTAAACTTTATACAGATTCTGGGATTGCCTGCAGTGGGGGTGAGCAAAATGCATTCAGCTACCTAGGAGCTGAAAATTGTACAGCACAGTTTGCTCTTAGTGGAAATGCAGCTGCTCAGTATTCTCGAGGTAGACAGCTAGAATTCTTTTCTAGATCTGCTTCCATTCATTCCTGCTCTATGCAAGAGACAATTGGGAGCAGAACTTGGACAGCCTAATACCTTTGGGTGGGGTGGGATAGTTTTCCCCTGAAAAAAGAGAGGGCTGTTTCCTGGACCTAATACCAAAATGTGAGTCCAACTAGGGGGAATGGGCAAGGGAAAGTAGCTTTATATCAATTTAAGAGTCTACATACCTCTTGTAGCAGTAAGGGCCATAACAGGCCATATTTCCATCCTGGGGAATTCTGATACTGGTATAATTACCAGTCCAGACATAGAGAATGTGGTTACATGTCTCTTCGTTCCTGAGGTAGAAAAAGAAGCCCAGGCTCATCTACCTCTAACTCGCAAATCTGTTTTTCCTCCGGCCCCAGATGCTTTAGTACTACCCACCTCACAAAAAATAAACATGTAGAAACCTTTCTGTGGCTGAGAGTTCTACTCCTTGCCCACATTCATGGTTTTTTTTTTTAATATGCATGACTTCTGAACCCAATGCCCTGGTTTGTTCTGGGTCTCCCATTCCTCTAGGTAGGCAGCTGCAGAATGCCATATCAATCCCAAGGGCCCAGAATCTTCTATATAGCCTACCTCTCCTTACTATTAACAGACTTGTAAAATAAATAAATAAATAAATGGAAAAGACACACATGAATGTTGTTGGCAAATAAAACCCTTCGTGTGGTGCTCTAGATCAACTCCATAGGATTCTGCTGCCTTAAGTACACAGATTACTCAAGTCCTAGGCTGTCTATGCTATAGCAACAAAGTTACAGTACCTTAGCTATGCCACTGTAGTGCCATAGTGTAGATACAGACTACAGTGACAGAAGGGTTTTTTTGGTGTTACAGTAATTCTACATCCCCAAGCAACAGTAGCTAAGTCAATGGGAGCATTATTCTGTCGACTTAACTGTACCTACACGGTGTGGAGGTCAGCATAGCAGTGGCAATCTGGTTTGGATTTTTTACACCCTGAAGTGCTGTAGCTACATTGACTTAAGTTTTGAGTGTAGACCAGGCCTTAATCGGAATGTGGCTCTGACATCTAGACATGAAAGATTAATTCCAATTCAAAGATATTTTAGAAAAGGAGATCCTATTAAAATCTACCAATTCTGTTACTTTTCTATTGCAGGGTTTGAAGTAGGAGGTCCATTAAACTTACCAATGGAACTCTCCATAAAGTCTCTCCTCTTCCCCCAGCAAGGTTTTGTGAAGGTATCACTGTTGGAGTAGAGACACACTTTGCCTTTGTCTGATAAAGTGGGAAAGAAGCAAAAACTTAAAACATACCATGTAGAACAAAAAAATTACAGGTAAATTCTTTTAGGAAAGAAAATGCAGTCCATCTGCAAGCTTCCTTCTGTATTTTGTATTCTTCCCAAGGCTCTGATCTGACCTAGAAAAGTATTCTGAATATTAACATGAAAATCAGCAGATGGATTTATACCGCTTTCATTCTCAATTTCAGTGTAAGCAATCTCTTAGAAATATAGTGATTATATCAGTTTAGTAATTGCAGCCTCGTGTAAACACATGAAGCCCAAGATGGGGAGGGATAGCTCACTGGTTTGAGTGTTGGCCTGCTAAACCCAGGGTTGTGAGTTCGATCCTTGAGGGGGCCATTTAGGGATCTGGGGCAAAAATTGGGGATTGGTCCTGCTTTGAGCAGGAGGTTGGGACTAGATGACCTCCTGAGGTCCCTTCCAACCCTCATTTTCTATGAAACTATATAGGAAAAACAGAAGACAGAAAGGAAAATTCCCATTGCAGTTCTAGTAAGGCCAGCCCTGGTTGGATCACAGGTCAGGAGATTATGCGACAAGATTATCATTCATATTTGACCTATCAGACTCCTGGCTTTATTTTTCTTCCACTACACTCCCTATTCTTTGTCCCCCTCCTCTAGTCTCACAGCCCTGACTTTTGTCTTTTCTCTGCCACCAGATACGAGAGACACTACTTGTTGCCTGGACTGGTCCTGGGGGCCAGGGGCTGGCTGGGAAACTGCTCCAGTTGAATGTCTTGGCTAGGTTATGTTTTGGAGTGGCAGCTACTCCTGGTACTCTGAGTGGGTGCTACTGAAATGGCTAGGGCTCCTAATGGTTAGATGGAGATGGGAAATGAGGGACAACATTGGCTGCTTAAGGAAGGGACAGCTGCTTTGAGAAGGAATGCTGCTGGGGCTCAGTCTGAGTGGCTCTATGAAGGAGAGGAACTACCATGTATACAGGACTGCTAAGGTTACTCCAGGACTGCTGTAGGGAAGTGGGCTGGGGTTGCTCAGCTATGTTGCTGCCTTCTGAAAAAGCTTCAACTAGCAGATAAGCTCTGCTGAGGTAATTGCAATAATCATAGCTTGTGTGCGGAGAGGTCAATGTGTGATTTTAAAAAAGGGCTGAGACTACATAATCAAAACAAACAAAACCAAACCCTTTGTGTATGTCACGTCTTTTTATGAAAGCTCATGGTTAAAGTAGCACCAAGATTTTTAAGGTGACTTAAGCCAGGTCTATACTACAGACATATATTGGTATAACTGTGTCCCTCAAGGGTGTGAAAAATCCTCACCCCTGAGCCATGTAGTTATAACTGACCTAGCCTCTCCGTGTCAACAGTGCTATGGCGAGGAGAGAGCTTCTCCCGGCAACATAGCTACCACCTCTTGGGGCAGTGGATTAACTACACCAACGGGAGAAGCTATCATGTTGGCATAGAAGCGTCTTCACTAAAGTGCTACAGTGGCGCAGCTGCATGTGACGATGAGCCCTAAGACTCTCTGAATAAGCAGGTGTACAAATTGACAATTTCTATCTATTAGCAAAAGTTTGCTCTGACAGGACTGTGAAGGAAGCTCTGATGGATCCAGATGCTCCTGTCATCTACACAATCCTTCATGGCCAAGACCGAACTTGCAGGGTCCATGGACCCTGGGAATATACAATTGTATATCAGAGTACTGGGGAAACTACCTCATATTTACAACTGATGTCACTACGTATGATGAATGACTTCAGTAAGCCCAACACAGCTACAACAACACTGCATTCAATAGGCCAGATCCTTTGGGGAATGCTGCCTATCAAATCAAACGGGAATTCAGAAACTTTCTAATCAAATTGTCCACTGACTGATCTGGGTCTGTCCAGAACCATTCAAGGGCCGGTCCAGACACCTAAAGAACATCATATTTGCAAACATAACAACCCATGATAAATCTTTACCAAAAGATTGAGAGGTCCAGTATAACCAGAATGTTGGGTCTTTTCACTTTTACTGAAAAACAGGGATGTTTTAGGGCTACTTTTGTCATCTTCTTTGAATTATAACCTTATGTTTTATGTATGTTTATATCCTGTTAAGATTATGAGCTAATTATGTAGGACTGAGGAAGTCCTTTGAGGGAAATCCTTCTAATTATCTTTTCACTAATTGGTGTAATCTGTAAACATATACTCATAGGTGCAATAAAATTAAATGAAATATTGGCCAAATATTTACCAATATTGTAATTAAAAACAATTTAAACTTGAACCAGCTTCAGCCTATCTTGGTGTTTAATGGAGATTTTAACAGAGACCAAAACACACAATCAAAATTTAAATGTGAAGGGCCAGATGCAGCTGCTGTAAATCAGCAGAGCTTAATTAAAATCACTGTCACTATGGCAACTTAGCCCAACTGTGGATCTGGGCCAAAATGTGTTAGAACTGAATTGGTGAAAACAAACTGTGAGGTTCAGTGGCCACATAAATCTGAGCAAGTTTTCAGGGCTAAAATAAAAGGGAGAATTCTGTGTAACACCTTCAGTAGGCTTGGCTAATGTCAAATGTTTTTCTACTATTTCTCTAAGGCAGCCTTTGCCATTTCAGATAATTGTTCTCCGATCAGTAGGAAAACAGTGGTCTTCTACACTATTAGTATCTCTTATAATTGTCAAAGCTGCAGATGATATTTTAAGTAAATGAAAGTTTCTGTCCACTACACCGAGGATGCAGAATTTAGCTGGCAGGCCAAGAGGCAATGCATTTGTAAATAATCATATTTTTTATTTTAAAAAAATAAAGTCCCACAACTTTTTCTCGTAGGTTAAGTTGAGGCTCATTGCTTTGGTGACAAGTAAGTTTGAAGAAACCAGGTTTTTTCCAAATTCCTCTCTTGTATTATTTATAATTGACCACAAAAATTACATTTGCCTATTGGAAATATACAAACATGGTAACTTTTGGCCTGAGCCCAAATATGGAGTTTAAACTGAAAAGGAAATACTTTTTAGACCATTTTGAGCAACTGAAAGATGTTTAGAATGGAAGTGTCTTCTCAAATTTTATTATTGTATATGCTATAACATCAGTACACTTATGTCTTTTCCTACGCATGTGAATACGTAAAAGGGTGTCTCTTTTTTTGTAGTGCTGTTAATGTACTAAGTGCATTACACACAATTCTAGCTATATCATGGCTTTAAGAGCTTGACCAGTGTTTTACTGTTTAATGACATATGGCTAAGAGCCAATAAGTCTATTCCCTTAGCTCCTATGTGTGAGATTTTTACCAGTATAATTACATTGATGTGATTTGCAATTTACTGAATTAACTTTCACTAGTATAAACACCACACTACATTGATGCACTACGCCCACATTAGGGGGTTGCAGCAGACTAACTTATGCCAGTGCAAATTTCTTAAATGTAGGTAGGACTTTAGTTTGGTCTAATTTGTAACTGGAACTTTAATGGTAACTAAATATATGTCTACATCACAAATTGAGGTGTAATTACTAGTATCACTGTCTGTCATATCAGTCAATGACGTCATGACATCATGTGTATTCTCATGTGGCTGTATAGTCTGGTCCATAAGGAGCAAGACTGCAAACAGATATAACACAGGAATGTGCAGGTTCTCACTGAAGACTTGGCATGAAACTTGACCCTTTTTTGAATCAGTTTTTTGTGTCTGTTTTCCTCAAAGTGTTGGCAACCTTTATTGATGATTGCTCTCCGTTCAGATCTGTCTGTGGCTGTGTCTTCAAAGTTATTAATGTTTATGCATCATGAAGTAAGATTCTGCTGATGGGAGTGTTTGAAGCATTTTTGCTCTTCACCCTTCTGGTACGATCAACCATGAATTGGAAGGCTTGTCTACCTTAGGGATCTCTGCACAGATGTAGCCACACTGGTGCAACCCCCACAGTGTAGATGTAGTTAGCAAGCGATCCCTCAGAGTTTGAGAATGATTGTCTTCTAAGGAATGATAGCCAGTTATTGCTAGTGGATCTGCAGGTGGTTAATGAGACCCATCTGTCATCCACAGATCTTATCACAGTTGGGGCAGACATTTCCTGGTGGAAGGGGTGGATATGGACTGTTGAGTTGGGCTGCGGCACATTCATTCCTTTCCTGTTTCTCTGTTGCTTGTTGTCTCCCTGGGGTCTTGAAATGGTGGAATCCTTGCCACAAGGTCCTTCTCCATTTTAATCAGTCAGAGGCTTGGATTTCCCATAAATTTATATCGATGTTGCACTTCTTCATGTTGGCTTTGAGGGTGTCATTGAAGTGTTTTTTTGCTCTCCCCTCATCTGCTGGCCATGGCTCAACTGTGAGAAAATGACTTGCTTTGGGAATCAATTTGTCTGGCATTCGAGAACATGACCAGCCCAACAGAGTTGGTGGTAGGTGATCATAGCTTCCAAGCTGGAAGTTTTGGCTTGGCACAGAACGCTGATGTTGGTGCATCAGTCATCTGACTTGATTCGGAAGATCTTGTGGGGGCACAGTTGATGGTATTGTTCAAGAGCCTTGAGACGCCTTCTGCATGCAACCCAGGTTTTGGCATTGTACAGGAGAGCAGGGATAACAACAGCCAGATACATGAGAAGCTTGGTTTGGTTCCTGATGTCATGATCTTCAGACATGTTTTCTCCAGTGTCCGAAAGCTGCACTGGTGCATTGGAATTGGTGTTGAATCTCCTTGTCGGTGTCAACTTTCGGCAACAGCTGCTGAGGTAGGAGAAGTGCTCAACATTCTCCAGGATCTCTTTGTTGGGCTTGATTGCGGGAGCAGGATCTTGGGGATTTGGAGCCTGTTGATGGAGAACTTTAGTTTTCTTGGTGTTGAGTGAGTGTGAAGCCTAGTTGATTGTAGGCCTCAGCTGTTTTTTGAAGATCTTCTTCCGAGTGGGAGTACAAAGCACAGTTGTCTACATATTGGAGTTCAGTGACTGATTTAGTAATAGTCTGTCTTGGACTGGAGATGATTGAGGTTAAAGAGGTTGCCATCTGTATTGGATGTCAAGTCTGGAGGGAAGCTTGTCAGCGATGAGGAGGAGGATTACACCAAAGAAGATGAAGAGGGTTGGAGCAATGACACAGCCTTGCTCTACTTCTGTCTTAACTCGGAATGGGTCCATTTTGGATCCATTGCTGACGACCATCACAAATATGTTTTCGTGGAGGAGTCAGAGGATGGTAACAAATTTTGGCAGGCATCCAAATTTGAGAGAGTTTGCCACAGAGCCTCATGGTTGATGGAGTCAAATGCTTTTATGAGATTGGTAAAGGCCATGTACAGAGTTTCTCGGTGAGGCACAGCCAGAAAAGGCCAGGTTTGGTTGGGTCCTTGACTCTCGATGTTGATCTTTCATCTGGCTGGTTTCTTCTGCAGTCATTGTTTTGAAGCAAGTTTGATGGAAGTAATGGAGCGGATGAGGCGATGGTCTGTCCAACAATCGTCAGCACAAGTCATCGCTTTGATGATACGACATCTTCACAGTCATGAGCACAGACAATAACCTAGTCGATCAGCTGCCAATGCTTGGATAGGGTTTTCTCCCGTGATGTCTTGTACTTGTTGTTTTGGTTCTTTGGAATATAGTGTTCGTGTTCTGCACATTTGGTTAGAAGAATTCCATTGGAATTGGTCTTGCCCACACTTTTTCCTTTCTGATCGTGCAATTCCAAAGTTCCAAGTCATGTCCAACTCTTGCTTTAAAATCAGCAAGGAGTATAAACTTGTCCTCTTTGGAGATGGAGGAGAGAACTTGGTCAAGGTTGGCATAGAATACCACTTTTGGTTTCATCATCAGCATTAAGAGTTGGAGTGATGCTCTGATGAGTGTTGCATGCTGGTTCTTGGCAAGTGTAAGGCAGAGAGTCATGAGTCATTCATTGTTGCTAACTGGTAGTTCCAAGAGTTAGTTTATTATTTTGCTTTTGATGGTGAAATCAGTACTGTAGATTTGTCATTTATCATCGCCCGCTCCTGTCTGGAAAAAGGTGTCACCACCACCACCACCTTGTTCCTTTAGCTGTCCCTTTCCTACATGTTGGGTCTTGCTCAGTGTAGCAATTTTAATGTCCTATATCCTGAGTTCTCTTGCCACAATCACTGTTCTGTGTTCTGGCTGGTTACTATTTGGGTTGTCCATCAGGGTTTGAATGTTCCAAGTTCTAAATTTCATTCAGTTTTGAGCGCAGTTAGATAATCCCTCTGAACATGGTTATCCAGTTGGGGTAGGCGAGGCAGACTACGTTTAGGGCACCTTTTGTTGCTCCCTCCCCATGTGGGATGTGCAGTGGGTCCTAAAAAGAGCAGCTCAGTTGCGGTTGCAGCTGCTGAGTTGCACTCCTGTCCAAATGCAAAAACAGCCTTCTAACAGCCGCTGCTTGCATGCCAGTCCATGATTAGGAGCTTCTGGTCATCGCTGCCTCCTCCCGTTGCCACTCGCTGATCACCATAGGACTTGGTCATGAATATGGAAGACACCTGTGCATGATTTCTTTTAATGTGGAGACACCATTGCATACCAGGTCCTTGACAGGATGAAGATCTTAATCCAATAGCAAGGAAACCCAAGATGATGGGAGACTGCCATCCTGCTGCAGCTTTCACAACCATTGAGAGAAATTCTTTCCATCCTCTTGCGCTGCCATTGAGGATGTGGGGGTGGAGGGTCGGATCGCTGGTCATCTGGAACCTCACCTTTCACCTTGATGCATTGGGTGACCCTACCAGGAATGCAAGACTCCTGACTGCATTGCTCTCAGGATTATGGGAACACTCAAGCCACATCCAGGTCACGATCCGCCAGGGCAGAGTATTGATGTACTGCATTGGTATCAAATGGGGCTTCCTTCGGTAAGATGGAACTGGGGTAAGTCAAAGTCAAATCAGTGCATGTTCCACTTTACAGCACTGCAGCACATTATCATGGGAGCTTGCACCAGTGCTGCCACATCAATACACAAATTCCTAAGGTAGACAAGCCCTTAGCTGATGCAGTATGTATTGCATGGATACCCTGTACCAGGGTGAATTTTTACCCCTTTCTATGATTCATGATACGATTCAGCATGTTAATGATAACAATAGAGATTGCTCTGGAACAAAAGATCTTGGCTCAAATTCTGCTGTGTTAATCCATTGTCAGTGGAGTTATTCTGAATGTATTTCAGTGTAACAGAGAGCAGAGTTCTGCCCGTGGGCTTTTTGTCTCAGAATTGATGAGGAATATCTCTTGACCTAAGTCTCATAAAACTGACATTGTAAAATCCAAAATTTGTCGTCATAGAAGAGGATGGAGCAGGGACCAAAAAACAAAGAAGAGAAAACTGCATTAGTTCAAAAGATCTTCTTTCTATAGGTACAGAAGTTTGTAGTTTTAGCTTTTAAACTCTTATGGCACAGTAAAAACTATTTGAAGAAAAAAATCTGAGGCATTTGAACTTCATTATAAGCCTTCAATAAGGAAATAGCATGTTCTCAGCATAATTAATTACAGCAGTGTATTTTCTTTGTGCAGCTTTAGCCTGCCTTTAGGAGGGGGAAGAAAAAAGACAAAACACGGAAGTACAGTAAACTTCTTGAAATGCAATTTCCTTCTTATCGGGAACAACTACCACATGACTTGCTGAACAACTTCAAAACAAAAAACCTTGCAGCTGTACTGTAATGGAGTCAAAATTCAGTTTCCCGTAAACCCTGCTTTAGCATAGAAATAATATCCAACAGGATCTCTTTTGAAGCAACATTGCCTTGTTTCAATATTTTAACTAATTTGATTTAATTAGTTTGTGAATTTAGTACATAGGGAATATGTTAGTCCTGAAGTCACCCCCCTGCACCTCAACCCTCTGCCCCAGCCCTGAGCCCCCTCTTACACTCCGAACCCCTCAGCCCCACCCCGCCACAGGAATTTTGTTATGTGCACATCACCTCCATATTGGTGCACATAACAAAATTCATTGTGCACATATGTAGGGAAAATTAGAGGGAACACTGCTGAAGACTTACTTCCACTGTTCATCTTTAGAACAAAGTAAGCTTGGGCAGAGGCAGAACATGCTTTCTATACCATCAATGTATCTGGTCTTGTAGGTTTAATCTCTAGAGATAAGCACTCATTTAAGACCTGATCCTGCAAGGAGCCTGAGCCAATCAATTGGCCCTTTTGCTGAGATTGCTGAAAGGGTTGTTGCGAAAGCCTTTTCAGTAATGTGGATTCCTGACCACTGGGAACTGGATTGTGACCACCAAAATTAGTGCACATAGGTCATTGAACAACCATTAGAGGATAACTTTTAGTCATTACTGACCTGGGCTGGATTTGAAACAGCAGATTAGAGGTGAAAAGCTCTACATCCCATTACCAAACCCATGAGCTGCATAGTCTCTTACCATTTCACAGTTGATACACTTTTTACAAGAGAACACACACAATGCACGTGTTTGCTAAGAAGTGGCTGAATCCACAAGTTCATTTCCTTCAAGCTCCGGAGTGACTTGAAATGGTAACTAAAGAGGATTCAGTATGGCTTGTACCTCGGAGTCTAGCAAGATCTCTGATTCAGATACCCTCACTCATGTTGGGTAGCCCCTTACTCCACAAATGGAGTTCTGAAAGTTATGAAAGTGACATAAGGGGCTTTGTCTAGACTGTTATTTCTCAACTGGTGGGTGGCATCCCCCAGGCAATCAGAGGTCTTTTGAGGTATTGAGAATTTTATTACAATCTAAAGCAAAGAAAATTCTGCTCAATTGCTCCTGCGCACCCATAACCTTCAAAATCATGTATTCTCTGTTGACCTCTCAAAATACACATACAAATAAATTATATACGGTTATCACTGATACATTTGTTCTCCTATTTTTATAGTAAATGAAAGGGGGTTGCAAAACTTGACTTCCAATAAAGGGGAGCCAACCTGAAAAGGTTGAGAAACTCTGCAGTAGACTAAGATGTAAAGGTATGTTTTTTGCTAATGCATTCTAACATGTTCTGTCTAACATAAACAATGTAGCATACACTTTAACGTGCTAAGATGGTTGAATTAAAGGCAGAGTGTTAAAGGAATTCTATAGTGTTCCTATCCCTTTCTCACCTGCACTTCACCTTCAAACTCAAATAATCTTGCATAGCAGCTGCAACAACATGTTGCCACCAGAGGTAAAATAACACACACATACTCCTACGTGAGATTCCAGCTTCTGCATCCAAGGATTGCATTAGCTCTTTTGGCCACAGTGTCACACTGGAAGCTTGTGTTCAGCTGATTATCCACCTCTGCCCCCAAATCTTTTTCAGTCACTGCTTCCCAGGATAGAGTCACCTTCCTGTAAGTATGGCCTATATTTTTCCCCTAGATATATAAATTTACATTTAGCCATATTAAAATACATTGATTCAGATCGCTCTATATAGGTGACCGGTCTTCTTCATTATGTACCACTCCCCCAATTTTTGTGTCATCTGCAAACTTAATCTGGGATGATTTTGTTTTCTTCCAGGTCATTGATAAAAATGTTAAATAGTGGAGGGCCAAGAACAGATCCCGGTGGGACCCCACTAGAAACACACCTGCTCAGTGATGATTTTCTGTTTACATGTACATTTTGAGACCTATCAGTTAAACAGCTTTTAATTCATTTAATGTTAATTTTATATCCTTCTAGTTTTTTAATCAAAATGGCATCAAAGTGGTATCAAGTCAAATGCCTTATAGAAGTCTACGTCTATTATGTCAACACGATTACTTTTAGCAGCCAAACTTGTAATCTCATAAAAGAAAATCAGCTTAGTTTCACAGGATCTATTTTCCATAAACTGATTGGTATTAATTATATTACCTGTCTTCAATTCTTTATTATTTGAGTCCCATATCAGCTGCTTCATTATCTTGTCCAGGATCAATGTCAGACTGACAGACCTATAATTACCTAAATCATCCCCTTTTAAAATATTGCCACAGTATTAGCTTTTTTTCAGTCTTCAGGAATTTCCCCCAATATTCTAAGACTTGCTGAAAATCGTCTTTAACAGTCTCGCGAGATCTCCAGCTAGCTCTTTTAAAACTCTTACATATGAGTTATCTGGACCTGCTGATTTTAAAATGTCTAACTTAGTAGCTGCAGTTTAATAGCCTTGTGAGCTACTTGTGGAATGGAAAGAGTATTATCCTATGAGATGACTACATCCGTTTTTCCCCAAATACGGAACAGAAATATTTATTGAACATGTCTGCCTTTTCTGTATTATTGATAATTTTACCATTTTCATCAAGTAATGGACCAATACCATTATTAGGATTCTTTTTGTTCAAAATATATTTAATGTCCTTATTGTTCTTAACTCTGCCGGCCACAGATTTGTGTCCCTTTGCTTCCCGTATCAATTTTCTACAAGTCCTAGCTTCTGATTTATATTCATTACTATCAGCTTTCCCTTTCTTCCATTTATTATTTTTTTTATTTTATTATTTTATTTTGCTGTCTTCATTATCCCTCTAAACCAGGTCTTGTTTTTTTAACCAATATGGCCGCCTTCCTCAACTGTGGCTTTTGGGGCATCTAGTAAAGTGTTGTTAAACAATTCCCAATTATCATTCACATTTTTCTGTTCAAATCTTTCCTCACAGATGATATGACTCATAATTGTTTTCAGGTTTGTGAAATTGACCTTTTTAAAGCACTGGGTGTATATGTGTCTGCTCTGGACTTTATTCTGTTTGCACATTATAGATGTGATCAAGTCATGATCACTTGTACTTGTTACCATTAATTTTTAATTCTGTGATTAGTTCCTCTTTATCAGTCAAGACAAAGTCTAATATAGAACTCTCCCATCTTGGATGCAACATTTTTGAGTTAAGAAATTTTCATCTATAATATTTAGAAATTTAAAGGATGCTTTACCACTGGCACTATGAGACCTTCAGCATCTGTTACTCAAATTTTGAAGTCCCCCATGATCAGGCAGCTTTTATTCCTCCACATTATATATGCAGGTGTGTAAGGCTCCTTGGGGGGTCTTTGCATGCCTTGTAGGTTCTACATATATGCACATGAAACCACCTTTATATGCATCTACATCAACTTTTAAAAATACATTTAACTTGTCTGTTCTGATTAAATATTTTTCAAAATGGGGTGTGTGTGTACACATAAATGCCTTCATTAAAAGCACTTGCTAAAATGTTTGTTTAGTTTTTAAACACTTCTAACCTCCCTTCTTGCTCTTTATAATGTTTTATTAAATAGGCATGCCTGATGCAGCCAAGTGCCTGCCTCATAAAGATTCCAACCTGTGTGATTATGGAATAAAAAAAAAGAACTTGTGGACAAACTTGGGCTCCCACAGATCAACATGTACTCTGGCACAGGAAAATAATTACACTAATTTTAATCAACTAAAAGTATATTTTTAAAGGCACTGGAAACCCTAACCTAAAATTTTCAGTGTGCTGAAACGAGCACCTTCAATTTCATTCTAAGCTGTGTCTTAGAAGGAAGTCACTGTCAGCTCAAAGAAATTGGCAGTTTGGGAAAAAAATGCTTTCTAGTCTGTTCACAGCTGAGTGCATACACTAGAAAAGTTTTCCTTTAAGTTGCTAATATCTCTGTTGAGCAGCTTTGGTCTGAGTCATGGCTACTACAGAAATACAGCAGCCTGAGCTGGAGGTGATAGTACTGATTACAACCAACCATAGAGTTTTTAGGATCCAAGTGCCTTTTGTTTGTACACTTTGAAAGGGGTTATGTGGAATTTAAACACTATTTTTCACTTATTGTGGCTTTGTCCATATGAGGATCTCGGGGAGCACAGTAAACTTGTCATGATGTGAATCTTTCTGGTGAAGAGGACCAGTGCAAATCCTTCTGCACCATTGAAGTTATTGGCTCGGATTCACAATTGCCTGTGGCCTCTCTAGGCCAGTTTGGTGTTGCCCACCCAAGGGACCATAAGACCATGCAAGGGACCACACGCCTGCCATGGAAGAGGAGAACTCTACATTGCTGCCAGAGGGGTCAGCGACAGGCCAGAGGTGAGAAAAGGAGGTTGTATGCTTTGGTAATTCTGTTCCCCTAGAATCATAGGGTTGGAAGGGACCTGAGGAGGTCATCTAATCCAACTCCCTGCTCAAAGCAGGACCAATCCCCAATTTCTGCTCCAGATCCCAAAATGGCCCCCTCAAGGCTTGAACTCACAACCCTGGGTTTAGCAGGCTAATGCTGAAACCACTGAGCTATCCCTCCCCACAATCTGAAGTGGTCCACAGGGGGCCACTGAAGCAGGAGCACAAGTTAGGGCAGCCCTTAGGACTAATGTAACCTGGCTCAGCAGCCAAACGGGCTAGATGCCCCTAAAAAGGGGAGGCTCAAGTTACCTTCTGTTGCTGCCTGTGCTGGTCCATTTGTCCTATTTTCAAATGGGGAAAATGCAGACAGAGGTCAGTAAGATCACAAAGGAAGCCTGTGTCAGTTACCAAGGGTATCCAGGCTCACACAATGGGATTGAAAATAGGACCCAGATCTCTTGGCTCAAGATTATCTGTTCCTTCCCTTTTATAAATGTATAAATCTAATAAGAATGCATTACTTTGTAACACAAACCATTCTATTAATTATGCTTTACCATGAACCTGAGCTTTATCTCGATTTCACAGCTTTTTTAATTCTTTTAAAGCAAAAGTCAGGCTGGATGGAGAACATCAGGCAAGGGCACGTGCTGCGGGGTAGGGAAAATATTCTAGCTGACCAAAATTTGACAAAAACAGGGTGGAGAAGAGAACCCAAGGCCCTATAAAGTCTATGTAAACTGATCAACATTGAATTTCACCTGCCATAGTGTTTCCCAGTCCCCCACTTCATTTGGTAACTTACAAATTCCTCATAATTTTCTATAGTCTTAACAAACTTAAATAATTTTGTCTTCTTCAAATTTTGCTACCTGACGGTTGACTCCCTTTTCAAGACTTCTGTTAAATGTATTGAACAATACTGAGCTGAGTAAAACTGATATTTATTCCTACTCTAATGTTCTGTTAGTTTTGATCCATGCCCTTCCACTCCTCCACTTCTATGACGGCTTAGTTTCTGTAACTGTTTATTGTGACAGACTTTGTGAAAGGTGTTTTGAAAGTCTATATAAATTATATCAACTACTGTGTTTAAAGAATTATAGTAAATGAGAGGAAGGGGCCTTTATGTTAGAAAAGCCATGGCGGTTTGTCCTTTATTGATTTGTTTCCATTTATAATTATTGTTTCAACCACTATTCCTGGTATAAAAGTAATGCTGTTTGGCCTGTAAGGTCGAGCATGCTCCTTAGCTTCTTTTTCAACCAAGGTTCACTACTACCCCCGAGTCTTACGGTATTCTAATGAGATTGTATGGTATGGAGCTCACCCACTTGCTCTTAAAGTCTGCCAAAAAACCCTGCTGCGTGTCTTCCACCCATTTGTTACTCTTAGTCAACACCCCCACTTGACAGCACCCCCGCTTTCGATCCTGAAAAGGGGAGGTTAGAGACACATCAGCGCTGGAGCCTCAGTCCCAGTGTCCTGCGAGCAGCAGGGCCTGGGGGGAGGGAAATGATTTGCCAGGCTCTGGGCATATTTCCACGTGCCACCAGCTGTAATGCGGCCCCCCCCCCCCCAACTCCGGCACAAGCTGCGGGGCATCATTTGCTCCTAAACGCGTCTCACAGTAACGCGCCCAGCGCGGACTGCAGGCGGGCTGCCGAGGCCCAGTGCATTAACCCAACCAGTGCGTGGCGCCCCAAGGAAGGCGTCTCCTCGCGCCCCTCCCGCAGCGCCGCGCGCGCCCAGCGGCGGTGGCTCCTCGGGGGCCGGGGCCAGATGCTCGCGGGCCGCTCCCCGGGCGCAGCGGCCTGCAGAGGCGGCGCAGGCGCCCGGCTCCCAGCGGAGGGCCCAGCGCTTGCGCTGCCGCCGAGCCGGGAGCTGCGCGGGCTGCCGGCAGAAGGCGGAGCCCGGCGGGGCCTGCTGCCCTCAGCCCCTCACCCCGCCTGGGCGGGCCTGGGCTCCCGACTGGTGAGGGCTCGCGGTCGCTTCCGGGATGCGGCTGCGGCTGCTTCTGCTGCTTGCGGCCTGTTGGGGGCGGGGGGCGTTGTCTGGCAGCCCCCCCGGCCCGGCGGTGCACAGCCTGCGAGGGAGCTGGTGGCTGGGCAACGGGAACGGCTCGGTGGTGCTGAGAGGGGAGGTGCCCGGCTGCGTTCACACGGCCCTGCTCCGCCAGGGCCTCATCCAGGTATTGCATGATGCCGGCCGGGCTACGGCTCTCTCCTGCCAGGGGCCCGGCCCGGGGATTAAAGCGAACCGCGCCTAGGAACGCCCCCCCGCGCAGACGGTGTTTCCGTCTGGCTGGCTGCCCATCCGGCTGCTGGGATCAGGGCACCAGGCTGGGGGTGGGTCTCCCTCCCCGTCGTGTTCCTGCTCTAGCCTGGTGCTGCGGGGTTTCGGGTGCGGGCAGGGCCTCGGAGTGGGCAGTGCTCGGGTGGTTTTGGTGGATGTGCATAAAAAAGAAACGAATAAAACACGGTGATTTGGGGGCTCATTGTGTTCTGTCCAATGTAAAAACGTGAAATAAAAGGCAAGTAGCCTGGGAGCACTTGAAAGGGAGCCCTAAGGCCCTGCCTCTGAGAAAAATACTACAGTGGTCTCAAACACTGCAAGTTTCACTCGCGTGACTGCAGTATCTGGGGCTATTCCTGTAACAATATGTTATGTTTATTTCACATCTTTAATGTCAAAGGAGGCCAAATCTTGCTATGAACAGCACCACTGAAATGCAACCATCTCTCAGTAGTCCAAATTGGATGTTGATTGCACAGCATCCTGCATAGTCTGGGGGAGTGCAAAAAATGTGGCCAACAACACCAGCACAAACTTCTTCTCTTGTGAAAAGCATCCCACTCTTGTAGTGCCTTTGATGTCCACTTGGTACAGACAGAATGGAAGTGTTTAAAGCCCCACACAGTGGAGTGCACATTTATTCAATTTGTCCATGACAGAAGGATGAAATCCTGAACTGACCCTGTTGAACTTTGAGTTGTGTTTGCAGGGAGTCGGGGGATTTCAAGGCTGATGCTTAGTCCACTAAATGAACCCCTCAAGGTCCTGCAGAATTTTGATGGCATGCATAGATTTGTAGTATTGTTGAAGAGGCAAGTCCTGGCTTTTTTGTTGTACCATGAAATACTTTACTACTTTTAGAGAATTGTTCATGTCAAAAGATTTTTCAGAGTTTTTGCAACTTGTATTTTTTTATCCTTTCCTGCTTCTTTTAGCTTTCAGGTTTAGGAGAGCTCCATTCCTGTAACAATGAGTTCCAATTCTTGTTCTGTAAATCAATGGCAAAACTCCCTTTTCATCGATTCAGAGCAGAAGACGACCCAGTGTCACTCGCAATCCACATGTTTTTTGTTTAGGGTTAATCTGGCCTCTTTCACCCAAATGGGGGTGTATAATTGATAGACTTTTATCTCTGCTGGAGCAGCAGTAATGCTGGAACTAAGTCCTTCAAGGGCAATGGAAGTTATCTATGACCAGTGCGTTGAGTCATACATGTAAGGAAGTACTGTTGTAATGGAAGACTCAAACGTTTAACTATTCTTTTTGAAATGAGGAAGTGTGGTCACTAATTTAATTGAATTGCTGTAAATGGGCCAATAATTTCAGTTTTGAACGGGAGCCGGGCATTTGGGGCTTAGGCCAAGCTCATGCAGAAGGGCAAAACCCCTGTGCGTGGGTGGAGCCCTGTTGACTTCAATCAGCCTTCATGGTCAGTTAGCCTACAACCTTATGGCTTGTCTACTCACAGATTTGCATGGGTTTAGTTAAATTTGTGAAAAAATTATGTGGACATTTAAAATGGCTTATTTTGGTTGGGGGAGAGGGGAAACCTTTGATCCACTGGAACTCAGCTGCTTGTGATGTGATCCATTCATTGTGTCCAGCCATTTAAAAAAAAAAAAAATGTTACAAGGGACAGTTCTCCAAATATGTGTAAGGTCTGGGTGACACTGTGAGGGAAAAAATGGGGTGATTTTTCAGAGGAACTGACCACCTGCTGCTCACTTCAGTGACATTCATTGGTGGTTAATACCTCGAAAAGTCAGGGCACCTTTTTTTAAGGTGTCCAAACATGGACTTAAGGGCCTTGGATCGTTCTTCTTTCTCTTTTATTCCTCCCTCACCCAGAATTGATGTCCTCTGTCATCACGCTTAAAGAGAATAGTCAGCCAAATATCTTTTAGGTCTTATTCAACCAAGCAAAATGTATCCGCATGTAACTTATGCATGAAAGCTTTATGCTAGCAATGGTGATCCTCTATTATGTGTACTTCAAATATTGTATGATGCCATTTCTGCTGGCAGGTGGCTCCTACGAATTCTTGGCACTGATGGACAGGGCTCTTGTAGCCAGTTTTTTTTTACCAGCCATTTGCCTTTACATGGGGTCTCTGTTTTGTTATACTAGCTGCTTCTCTGATTTGCAGAGCACTGTAGTGCAGAGAATTCCATAAATATCTTAGCTCAAGTGTCTATATGTCACAAGTAATGCTTGTGCAGTTCTGAAAATGAAATCTGTTTTTACCAGGAATTTAATTACCAGTTTGTCTAAATTGTTGCATTTGACATTTTCTCATAGCTGATATTTTTCAGAGCCACTCAAAGAACAACCATGTCATCCATCAGGTGGTTCTATTATTAGTTATTATTTATATTACTGTAATGTGTAGGAGCCCTAGTCATGGACCAGGACCCCATTTTGCTAGGCATTAAATGGCATTCATTGAGGAAAATAATTGGCTGATATAAATGTAGTTTTCTATTCAGATGTTTACTGCAGTGTGTGGGTTGAAACTGTCCTGAAAAGTTAGAGAGCCAGAGTGAAACTGACTAGTACTGAAGGCTCTATACGTTCAAATAGATTTTAGTTGGTATTGTAGGCCCCCTTGAATAGAGGGGCCTCTGAACTTTACTGGGAGTGTTCCAGTTGGGAAGATCCAGCGTGCTGCAATCTAGCCTTCGCGACTAGGTTGTGCAGGGAGTGGGGAGGGCTCCATTTTTGGGGAGAGAAGCCAGATTGCTGGTGTGGAGCTCTGTCTATAGCAGGAGCTGCTGCTGGGAAGCCAGCTGGGATTTTGATCGAGCAGGGAGCTTCAGAGGTGGTTGGCGGGTGGCTTCACTGGAGCCAGGGGAGAGACTAATGCTGTGCCTAGAGATGATTAAGGTGGGCCTGCAGTGAAGGAACTGTGAGAAACCCCCACTCTTGTTTGGGAAAGTACTTGCAAGGGAAGGGGCACAGCAGAGAGTCTGAGGCGAGGCAGAGTGATTTTCCCAGGACCCAGAGCTGCTGACATTTGATGGGGACAACTCCAGTCTTCAGAGGGAGTGTGCAACTTCTTGCCTTGGCTGGACTGATACACAGAACCAACAGAGTGCCGTCTCCAGTTTCAGATCTTCAAGTGCGCCCACGCAAGCAAGTGGCTAGGACTCTGAAATCCAGAGAAGTCTACGCTCCAGGGTGGGGTAAATGGTGGCAGTGTAAATGCCAGTTAGATAAGTTTCATTTATTACTGTATACTATATTTGTTAATTGATTTTATTCAACTGCTCCCTGGGGATTTAAATTAGTAGTGACATTTAATCTTAGTCGGTTATACCCTGTTTCTTTAAGTTCTTAAGTAAAGGTGTGTTAACTCTAATTTAAGTATATTGGATGTATATTATTTATAATTGGTATTTTTGAGTTAGACACAAGCCACAGGTTATTAGTACTGTTTGAAGGGGTTCATTCTGGCAGGTTCCCAAGGTACACCATTGAGTGTGTACAGGATCCAGCCAGGTGGAAGCACCGCCAATTTTAAGTTCCTTTAGGAATAAAGGGACTGCAGCAGAGGGGTGGATAAAGGATTCCCACCTATTCAACATCACCACTGGGATACTCAGGATCTCCTTTAATGTCAACAACATCAGGTGCCCAGGCACACAGGTCAGTGTTGCCTGCTCCGGAGTAATCCAGGGAGGAAAGGGGGGATTACAGTATTTAGACATGAAAAGATTAAATATCACTGCTCTATACAACCTCTTTTAATTAATGTCTTGTGAATGGATATGGAGTTGAAGTAGATGGAGAGAATTATTAGTAGCCTTTAAAATAGAATACATACGCTTCCCGGGTTACGCAAGACCCGACTTACACAAATTTGCACTTACGGAAAAAGTTCCATAAGCCAGAAATAGGATTTTCGAGTTGCGGAAATTTTTGCGTAACGTATGGGTATATGTCTCCGACTTACGCAAAATTCGAGTTACGCAAGGCTTTCCAGAATGGAACGTTTGTGTAAGTCGGGGGGTGTCTGTATAAAAACAATATTCAACAGCATATATTAATATTTCTGTCAGCTTCCCCAACTTATCTTTGTCTTTCTATTCTGTAGCTTTTGGCTTAATATTCAATTGAAACACATCTTATGAGTAAGGTGATATTCAGTTAAATGTCTCGTCTGTATAAGCACTGAAAACATGAATGGCTTAAGGGTGAATTTACAAAACTAATATTCCAAGAATACAATCTCTTCATTACTACCATGAGTTAAAATTCACATGAAGCTGTAAATATGTGAAAATGGGCTTTTGGAAAAATTTATAGGTGTTCTGACTGCATTCGTTTCACAGAAATTAAAAAGAAAAGGAGTACTTATGGCACCTTAGAGACGAACAAATTTATTTGATCATAAGCTTTCGTCAGCTACAGCTCACTTCAACAGATGCATTCAGTGGAAAATACAATGGGGAGATTTATATACATAGAGAACATGAAACAATGGGTGTTACCATACACACTGTAATGAGAGTGATCACTTAAGGTGAGTTATTACCAGCAGGAGAGTGGGGGAGGAACTATTTTTCATAACTATTTCGCATTTGGGGACAATGTATACCTTCAAATCAGCAGCACTGCTATGGGTACCCGCATGGCCCCACAGTATGCCAACGTTTTTATGGCTGACTTAGAACAATGCTTCCTCAGCTCTCGTCCCCTAATGCCCCTACTCTACTTGTGCTACACTGATGACATCTTCATCATCTGGACCCATGAAAAAGAAGCTCTTGAGGAATTCCACCATGATTTCAACAATTTCCATCCCACCATCAACCTCAGCCTGGACGAGTCCACACAAGAGATCCACTTCCTGGATGCTACGGTGCTAATAAGCGATGGTCACATAAACACCACCCTATACCGGAAACTGACCGCTATCTACCTACATGCCTCCAGCTTTCATCCAGGCCAGACCACCGATCCATTGTCTACAGCCAAGCTCTACGATACAACCGCATTTGCTCCAACCCCTCAGACAGAGACAAACACCTACAAGATCTCTCTCAAGCATTCTTACAACTACAATACCCACCTGCGGAAGTGAAGAAACAGATTGACAGAGCCAGAAGAGTACCCAGAAGTCACCTACTACAGGACAGGCCTAACAAAGAAAATAACAGAACGCCACTAGCCGTCACTTTCAGCCCCCAACTAAAACCTCTCCAACGCATCATCAAGGATCTACAACCTATCCTGAAGGAAAGGAGTACTTGTGGCACCTTAGAGACTAACACATTTATTTGAGCATAAGGTGCCACAAGTACTCCTTTTCTTTTTGTGAACACAGACTAACATGGCTACTACTCTGAAACCTATCCTGAAGGAAAACCCATCACTCTCACAGATCTTGGGAGACAGGCCTGTCCTTGCTTACAGACTGCCCCCCAACCTGAAGCAAATACTCACCAGCAGCCACACACCACACAACGGAACCACTAACCCAGGAACCTATCCTTGCAACAAAGCCCCTTGCCAACTGTGTCCACATATCTATTCAGGGGACACCATCACAGGGCCTAATCACATCAGCCACACTATCAGAGGCTCGTTCACCTGCACATCTACCAATGTGATATATACCATGATGTTCCAGCAATGCCCCTGTGCCATGTACATTGGTCAAACTGGACAGTCTCTACGTAAAAGAATAAATGGACACAAATCGGACATCAGGAATTATAACATTCAAAAACCAGTTGGAGAACACTTCAATCTTTTGGTCACTCGATTACAGACCTAAAAGTTGCAATTCTTCAACAAAAAAACTTCAAAAACAGACTCCAACGAGAGACTGCTGAATTGGAATTAATTTGCAGACTGGATACAATTAATTTAGGCTTGAATAAAGACTGGGAGTGGATGGGTCATTACACAAAGTAAAACTATTTCCCCATGTTTATTCCACACACCCCCACCCAGTTCCTCAGACATTCTTGTCAACTCCTGGAAATGGCCCACCTTGATCTTGTCAACTCCTGGAAATGGCCCACCTTGATCTTGATTAAGTGATCACTCTCGTTACAGTGTGTATGGTAACACCCATTGTTTCATATTCTCTATGTATATAAATCTCCCTACTGTATTTTCCAGTGAATGCATCCGATGAAGTGAGCTGTAGCTCACGAAAGCTTATGCTCAAATAAATTTGTTAGTCTCTAAGGTGCCACAAGTACTCCTTTTCTTTTTGCGAATAGAGATTAACATGGCTGCTACTCTGAAACAGAAATTAAGGTATCTCTGGCTGTAGATAAATATTCTAGCAATGTGACTTCCATTGTTTCAGAAGGTGTTGAAAATGAGAACACCTTGAAGATGGATGTAGTGACAATTCATGTTCTACATGTTCGTGTTCTTCTATGACAGTAATGTTCTCTGAAAACCTACCTTCAGTGGAATTCTCTTACTGTATTCCACATAAAATACTATTGCAAAATGAGTTTATGTAATGTGAACATGCAAAGCAGTTTCAAATTGCATCACAGCAAAACTATTGCAATAGAAAAGACACCTACTTCTGTTTTTTATTATTTTTGTTTAAATCACAAGGAATATATAATGAAATACAAGAATTGTATTACAGGGAGGAATCAAAAATCAGTGTAGCCATCTGGAGGAGACAAGCAATAGAAAGTATATAGTAGTCATTTTTGCTTTCTTACGGCCTCCGCCAAATCCCACTTCTGTTTACTTCAAAGAGCATTGGATCAGGCTTGCACTCAACAAAAATTAGAAAGATATGAAATAAAATATACTTATAGGTGCGTTTTATTCTATCAACTGTATTGTAAAGATCTGTCAGAACCGGGAGAGGGGCAGAAGTTTAGAGCCTATATTCTGCTTCTATAATAAAGACAAGCTATGAGATTTTGGCTATTTCCTAGACTTAAACATGACCTGCAAAGGAAAAAAATGTTTTTGTGTCCCCTTTTATAATGTATAAAGAAGGCTTGATTTCCACCCCTCCCTCCCCCACCCCCCCAAAAAAAGCAAACCTGTGGGTTTTTCCTACATGTTTGTTATATTTGAAGTTCAGATCCTGTCTAACCTGAAAGGTACTACGGTGGCCAAAGAGTTAGTGAAATGTTGCCCTTCCAGAACTTCAGTGCAGTTGAGAGGGGAAAGGATTTTTAGTCATACTGTTTAAAACTGTTTGATTTTTGTGAACACCGTCTTCACTTACTGTTAAACATTCTGGAGACAAGGTGTCACTCAACACCTTCACTCCTTCAATAATGTGTGAGAGCTAACAATATACTACTCTGAGACCCCCAGGACGTCCTCCAGTAGATTATAGGATGACGAGACAACATTCCTGTTAGTTCCAAAGTAATATAAAACAAAACAAACCACACCCTCAAAAAACTAAGTAGCAAAAATTCAAATGAACAAAATATCTTCTGGGTTCAAAATCAGTTTAAAAAAAATTCACACATCATCTTTAAGAAACATGAGGAAGGCTCGAAATTTATTGGATATGGATGTGGTTGGTGGAATCGAATGAAAAGAACTTTTTGACATTGCACAAAGAGCTCTCCAGCCAAAGGCCAGGCAACAAAATTACAATAATTACTAGGAAATGGAACACCAACTCATTTCAGATAAGATGCTGTACAGTCATCCAATGGTAGCAATCTTTGGTCACTATCAAGTGGAGTTCTTGTTTCCTGATCCAACAAGTTCCTTAATGTGGTTTTTCTCAGGCCTAGGACATGATGCTATAATCAACCAAAGCAATGGGGCAGAATTGATCATTGAAAGAAGTTTTGGATGAACAAATGAAATAATCTTGAGCTAGTAATTGCTGTTCTGGGCGGAAAACTGATTTGAACTGCAGCATGTTTAAACTATCTAGAAAGTGACATTGATGGCATCGGGCTTCAGACCACACGTGCATGTGTGCACACATGCATGCACGCATAAAACTGCATGAAAAAATCTGCTCATCAGTATACTACATATGCTCCTGTAGTTGAAGGGATCATTGCCGTGTAGTTTTGGCCCAAGCTTTATTTTTTGTTAAAGGTTTTACAAAAGCTGATAATATAAATTGCTTCCTGCAATGTACACCAAACAAAATTAAGACCAGACTATTCAGATATAAACATCCTCTTCTGTGTCTGCAGCTGAGTAAGTAATACATCATTTGTGCTGAATTGAGCCTCAAATGTTTGTGAGCCTTTTGCTATTTTCTTGAATGTATTTGTTTAAAATTATTTGCTTACATGAATTATTATTGATCTTAAGATTGTTCACTTGCAGTTTGTTGTATTTGATACCCAAAATGTGATGTGTTGGATAGTTATGATTGAACATGTAGGTCATGTGGTACTTTTCTATACTCAGATTGGCTGAGCATAACTCTTAGATCAAATTTTGAGTGCAATTGCTAGTGTTTATACACAGAACTATAGAAATCATAGGAAGGGACCTCAAGAGGTCATCAAGCCCAACCTCCTGTGCTGAGGCAGGACCAAGTAAACCTAGACCATGCCTGATAGGTTTTTGTTCAACCTGTTCTTGAAAACTCCAAAGATTTTTGGACCTTATTTGTGAATGTTTTCTGATCTCTGCTTAAAACTCTTTGTTCCTATGAGCATTCTTGCCAGGAAACTCCATCACTAAAACAGTAATGGAAAGTGAACACGAAGAGATGTGAATACAGGCACAATTTTGAATTCACTGTTTTTTATTTGAGGGAATGTTTGCAGGAAAACGTTTTGAGCTACCTGCAGAGCAGCATGGTCAGCAGCATTGTGTTGATAATAAACAAAACTGACTTGTTTAGTTTGAGTGAATAAACTGAGAAGTGCAGAAAGACAACAAATTGCTTAATTGGCAAATAGTTCTGGGAATACTAGATCTTCTCCCTTCCACCCAAATAAACATAGATAAATAAGGATTTGCCCTCTGTCCCTGAACCCACAGAGCCCCAGAATCTTCAGGAGGCCAGGGGTATCTATGTGGATGTTTCTGCACCAGCTGTGAAGCACTTGCCTTCTTCTAACTCCCAATCTGTGTGGCTCCCCTGGCACTGTTTTGCCAGCACTTCCTCTTCCTGGAGTCTCCATGAAGAGGATGGAGTGGGGGCCAGAAATCAACTATATCTTTTTCTGGATAACACTTTTCAGGTGCCAAGTAGGTCTTTGTGGGAGGAAAGTAATGCACAAACTCCCTGTCCCATCCTGTCTTCCTCCAGCTTTTTGCTTCAGCAGCGCCAGGTCCAAATATTGGAGAGGGTGTTCCCTATGCACATTTATTTCAAGGAAATGACCAGACTCTAGGGTTTTGAAATGTTTTTAGAATGTTAAATGTTGTCAGTGCATAGGTAAGGAGGTAGTTTTGTGAGTGTAATGTTATTTTAACTTGGTATTGCCCCTTTAAAGATGACAAAGTGATGAATAACACAATAGAGCACTCCAAATCGGATGTGGTTAAGGTCTGGTAGTCTCCCTCAAAAGCTTGCTTGCTGATCTTTCACATTTGAAAGCAGTAAGACATGTCCCTGGTGCACATCAATAGGCATCCTTCTCAGCCTGAGCCAGATTGTGATCAGAGATGTGCTACAGGAGAAGGCCTCCACACTTGTATGGCCTGCACGAGGGACAGTCACAATAGCAGTTCCTGCTTGCTGCTTACTCTCCCTGGCAAACAAATTGCCTGAGAGGGGGTAGCAAGGAGGCAGGGCCATGCCCTACCCTCTGCACAGGCCCATGAAGTAGCATATGTCCTGCTGGGAGGCTCCAGAAGAGAATATATTACTTGAGACATATCCTCTCCTGGTGTTCCCTCAGGTGCTGTGACTCTTCTGTGCCCTACACAAGACTGCATGTAAATCACACAATCTAGCCTTATATGTTGTAAAAGGGATACAAGAAGAGCCCCTTCAAAGAAATCTGAGTGCAGAAGGACTATTAATATTGATACTGACATACGAGATGAGAAAAATTGAGTTGCAGCAAGGAAAATAAAAGGACTGACCAAATTTTCTTTCTCTCAGTTTGAATCTGGGCATTCAGGCCCCAGGAATAACTCTTAACATTCTAGAAAACTTCTAATGTTACGTAGTGAGTCTTGCTGCCTCTGTGCTCTTTCCAGCTAAGCTTTGGGTAAAGTACATCAGCAGAATCTACAGCTGTTTGTTTTAGGAAACCAATTCAGCTGAGAAATTGCTGGAGAAAGATGAGATGCTGTCTCAGTAGGTGCCTCTGATATACGCACTGAACTGTCTGACATAAACATCTTTCTCACGTTCAGACACCACAGTGAGACTTTTTATGAGCTGGGTTCCACTTTTGGGTTAACTCTTCTACTAGTTCATTTGGGTAGTCCCACAGACTTCAGTGGGGCTACTTGCAGGAGTAAGGGTTGCAGGATTGGGCCCTTAATATATCATTGTTACTATTATTTCTTCAGAGCCATTGTGTGTAGTGTTTTACTGACAAGTAGAGGACCGGGCCCTGCACTACCATCTACATCTGTGCAAAGTGGAGGTAAAATGCTACCAAAGAGTCAGACTTCCTCACTGACACTCACTTTTTCCAGGTGTAAGTGGCTGCACAAGGTGCAAGGCAGTGGAGTATCAGGTCCACACACCTGCCCTGAGTTGTTTGCAGTCTATGTGAGGTACAAAGTGACCCAACATAAGGAAAGGAACATCAAGGAAAAGGGAGTGGGAATGAGTTGTAAGGAATGTGCTTATAATTCATGAGTGAGCGGTATGACAAAAAGGAAAATAGCACATTTGTTATAATTACGGTGAGGTTCTCACATAACTGTCTTTTGGGGGGAAGAACAAAGATAGACATTTTAATTTTACTCAACCAACCAAAATGTGTTTCCACTTTTCCCTCCCCTAATATAACAGTGGAATATATTCCTGTCATATCAGGAGTGATAGGTGTGGATTTCTGGGGATGTTGCTGATATTTAAAACCATACAGGTTTGTTCACTATAGTTTCTAGAGGTTTGAAGATTCTATTTCCCTGGCCCTTATGATCTTGTCTGTTCTGTATGCTCTGTCATTGTGGTGGTGGTGGTTCTGCTACTCTCTCTCTCCTTTTGAATTGCTACCTCTGTTGAATTCTTTCTGTTTCCAGCCCAGCATTACAAGGGCCAAATCCTGCTCCCCGTACTTCTAAACATGAGTACAGCAAGCAGAATTTAATTTAACCTATATGTAGTTACTGTCAAAATGTTCTAAAGCTGTTGCTTTCACATATCACTTCAGAAGCGGAAGAAATATCTGAGCTCCTAAAGCTAACCAAATTAAGATAATTGGATTGTGCACTTGCAGAATATCTGAAAATGACTCGCCTACTAGATAACAGTATTCATTTTATTTGTGTAACACTGCAATGTTTTTTGTTCATCTATCAATAGGATCCTTACTATAGGTTTAATGACCTGGCCTACAGATGGATCTCCTTGGATAATTGGACTTACAGCAGGACATTCAAAGCCCCTTTTGATGTCAAGTACGCAATAAGAATAGTTTTATGTTATCTTCCATGCAGAAATGTTTGTTGTTAAGCAGTCAGCCCCAAATCCACCGATTACTTTCAGATGTAATAAACCAAATTCTGTAATGGGATATAAACTTCAAGCAGCCTGTTGCTAAATGTCACTTAGTGGGTTTCTTTTTCTTTTTCAAGATTTTTTTCCCCATTGTCAAAAAATGATGTACAAATTCCGAACTGCTGAAGGGCAATAATAAAGCTGATAGGAAGCAAGCAGCCACACATCTGATATCTATTGGACATGGGATGTTGTGCTGTATTGTGAGTCTGATCCATGTCAGCTGTCATTTTAATTTGAAATTATAAAGATGGTTACACTGAGGAAAGTATTTTTATAACCCATTGAAACAGCTGCTATTTAGGATACTGGGGACATAGATTTCAGTATTGACTCTTTCCATGTGTAGTTAATTCAAAGTACCCTAATAATTTTACATTCCTGTGTCATCATTCATAGCAAATGGCAGAAAGTGAATTTGGTTTTCGAGGGAGTAGATACAGTAGCACAAATCCTGATCAATAATGTCACTGTTGGGAGAACGGACAACATGTTCAACAGATATGTGAGTAATGCTGGTATTTCTAAAGGCAATTCTACACTTGTCTCAAAGCACTTTTCTGCCAAGCGGTTCGTACCTCGACAAGTACACAATAATACCCGCAATGTGTTCAGTCCAGAGTAAAATGTAGTGGACTAGACTTGATAATATGTCATAGGGTTTGAAATGTCTTTATCTGAGAGCCATACAGAAAGCCACCTCATTGCTGGGAAGGGGAGGTGCACTGGCTTCCCAGTGGGAGCAGGATCAGGCCGAGAGAAGAACATTTCATGTTGTAATCTAGAAGAAGTATGGCAAGAGGAACAGTTTACCTAATGATATGAGTCTTGCTTCTTGGGAACTGTCACAGCTCTAAGAAAACTGAAGTTTAAATCAGTTATATTAGCTGTAAATCTGCTTATTAATTGGTATTAGAATGCTGCTGCTTTACATGTGAATGCCGAAGTGTAAATGCATGCAGTGTAAAGCTTACTTATAAATGTTTTTCTGCAGTTTCTTTCTTTTGTTCTTTCATTCTAATAGAGTATCCAAATTCCCAGGCCTTTTGATGTCATTGTGTTGTCTCTTTGATCCTAGTCTGTATCAGTATGACAGGATCAGGTACTAAATAGTCACAGACCTTTTTTAGGATTGCCATAATTGTACTAAATAATTTTGTAGATTTCAATTATAAGGTTGTGCTAGGTCCTATACAAACAGTTAGTAAAACACAGTCCCTGCTCCAAAGAGTATAAATAGTATAAATAGACAAAACAGACAAAGACTGTGAGAAAGGAAAGCCCATCTCCATTTTATAGATGGGGAACTGAGCCACACAGAGATCCTTAGTTTCTTCATGTCTCAACATTTACCTTCATGGCTTTAGAGAAAAGAGGGTCTTGTGGCTGAAGCACAGAACTGGGACTCAGGAGATCTGGATTCTGTTCCTGGCTTTGCCCCAGACTTGCATGACCTGGAACAAATCAAATAGCCTTTTTGTGCCTCGGTTTCCCACCTGTAAAATAGGAATATTAACTCTTCTCTCTTTCACAGGGGTGCTGTGAAGGTTTAGTTAATGTTGGAAGGTGTCAAAACAGTTTACAGATGAGAGATGCTGTAGAATTGCAAAGTAGTATTATTCAGTATTTATTTCTGGGTCTTCATTTTGGTAGGCCACTAGTAGCATCTGCTTTGTGAAGTGACTGCGTAAAGTAGAATTGAACTGACTAGGACAGAGTCAAGGATTTCGTGACTCTGGCAGTTACTCTATTCAGTGGCTCCATTTGTAAAACACTTGAGTGGTAAATCTATTCTGTGGAGGCTGCTTATGTTGTAATTTGTTGTGTGGTGGTCTGCTGCCTGGTCAAGGACAGTGGCTGCTGATTGTGGAGAGGGGCAAGGGCACTTCCACTTGGTAGAAATTCAAGAACAAATAGCAGGCATGCCACAAATGAATGGTGTGGACAGAACACTAATATCAACCAAATGAAATCTTCATTTTACCAGGTGAAATTAAATTGAGGGGTGGGTATAGTGGTGAGAGCATAAGAGTTTTAAAACTAAATATGCGCCTTTCTGTCCATCCACAAATAGAGGGGGATCTAACACAGCGGTGGGCAAACATTTTGGCCCGAGGGCCACATCTGGGTATGGAAATTGTATGGCAGGCCGTGAATGCTCACAAAATTGGAGGTTGGGGTACAGGAGGGCTCGGCTGGGGGTGTGGGCTCTGAGGTAGGGCTGGGGATGAGGGGTTGGGGGTGCTGGAGGGTGCTCTGGGCTGGGACCAAGAGGTTCAGAGGGCGGGGGGGGATCAGGGCTGGGGCAGAGGTGCGGAAGGGGAACGGGGGGAGGCTGTAGGCGGCGCTTACCTCAAGCAGCTCCCAGAAACAGCAGCATGTCCCTCCTCCGGCTCCTACGCTGAGGCGCAGCCAGGCGGCTTTGTGCGCTGCCCTGTCTGCAGGCGCTGCCCCTGCAGCTCCCATTGGCTGTGGTTCAGGGCCAATGGGAGCTGCGGGGACGGCGCTTGGGGTAGGGGCAGGGTGTAGAGCCCCTTGGCTGTCCCTATGCTTAGGAGCCAGAGGGGGACCTGCCACTGCTTCCAGGAGCCGCGCGGATTGGGGCAAGCCCCTGACCCTGCTCCCCAGTGGGAGCTCGAGGGCCAGTTTAAAATGTCTGGAGGGCCAGATGTGCCCCCCGGGCCATAGTTTGCCCACCCCTGGTCTAACAGGTCAATGAATAAGTCCTACGGAGAGTTCTTTGTTCAGTCCAGAGATGACAGTGTATCTACATTTTCGAGAAGGGAGTGGAGGGATGGGAAACCATACTATGCCTTGACAGCAGAGGATTGTATAAGGTTCAGCTGAGTACTCAGTCTACCTAAAATCAGGCTCTGAAGCTCACCTACCAACCCCATGCTTCACAGCCCAAGCTATATCTTCAAAGTGTTGTCTGCATAGCTATTTTTAGAGTGCTAGTGTGAGCCTGCTAGCTCAAATCTGTCAACCTGGGCTGGGAGGCTTACTTCTGTGGGCTACGTAGACATACCCATAGACTCCCATTGACTGCAATGGGGCTGAGGGGTTTGCCCAGAGAGAGCTACATGTAGGACTTAGTGTGCCTTTCCTCTTAGTTTGAGAAGTATTCTAATTCTCTTTTCCTTCAGTCCTGCAACCTGTAGAGACTAGTTCACAAACATATTCAAATAATATCTATATGGTTTAAAAGGAATATGCCAATCTTTATAAAGCTCACAGCTAAATTTCAGTGGTATATCGTTTTGTTTTTGTTTTTTCCTGGTGCAGAGCTTTGATATTACCAGTGTGATCAAGGAGGTCAATTTTATTGAGGTCCGTTTCTTATCAGCCATTTCATATGCAGCAGAGCAGAGCAGATCTCACAGAGCATACAGTGTGCCTCCACAGTGCCCTCCACCTGTGCAGAAAGGGGAGTGCCATGTTAATTTCATCAGAAAGGTAAGAGCAAGATCATGTGTGTATGTGACTAGAGGCTTGGATGCAGGAATGCACAATGTACTGTCATAATAAATGTATTCTGAAACCTGTGATGTAATTTCATAACTAGGTCATATTTTTCATAGCACAAAAATCCCATAGTCCAAAATGTAGATCTAATCTGTAAGAGGCATAAAAAGGCCAGGGTAGCTATCTGTGTGACAAGAATTTTTAAAAGGTTATCTTTGTCAAGATGTCAGCAAGCAGACTGACAGCCAGAAGGGTGTTTCTGTGGGGGGTAGATTGTGTAGTCACTATCAATCTATCCACTAGGTGAGTTTAGCAAGGAATAATGACAATAGCTAGCTGTTCTGAGTGCCAGAGTTTATTGCCAAGGCTGTAGAAAATCTCAGCCAAGCAGCTCTGTGAGTGTTTTTCATTGCTCATGTGCTGTGCTATTTATACTGTGCCGCTCTGGCATGTACCGACAAGACTTATCTAACGGAGAGCCCACTTTCATCTTAAGGTGTTGTGAAGTGTGATGGAGATATAGATATATATAAATATGTATTAAGTTAAAATTACAGACTAGAACAAACCTACCAAAGATGGGAAACTGTAAGTCTTTAGTTCACACTGTTATAACTACCTATGGCAGAATATCTTCTGTGTAGGATCTCATGCTGTTCTGAAAGAGCCTTGCAGTAAGGAGGCACAACTGGGAAAATAACGAGTTTCAGAATTGCCTTTCTTTTGTTGGTTTGTCACAGTTTAAATGCCTTCCCTGCTAAGTGCTCCCTGTATTCTGAACAGAGACCTGCAAATCCTCCATTTTCAATTACCTCAAACAACATGCCCAGAATCCTTTTGACCTGTAACTGAATGTAATTCCTCTGGAACCTGTCAACAGAGGGCTTGGTGCCTGGTTCCCCAAAGCACTCTGTTCCCTTCTCTCCTTGGGGCTGAAGAAGACATTGCCTTCACAACCATTACAATCCCTACGGATTGCAGTTAGAACTATAGCAGAATGAAGCACTAATCTCTGGGCCAACCCTGATTATCCTTGCTATGGTTGAATTTGATACCTAAGTGGGGGGAAGCATAGGGGTTTCACTTGTATCATAAAGGTTAATTAAAACTTGGAGAGTTGTTTAATTCTGCAGAGTCCATATGTTTGTTAGAAATCAGTCTGGAGGAGAAGGAGCTTGAACAGCTGTAGTCCTATTTATAGAGGTGAAATTGCGAAGAATGATTTTTATACTTTGCTGGGCTATATATTTAAACTCGTAAGACTTGTGGAAAGTACCCTTAGTGATTTTTATCCTCAAAGGCATTGCATTTCTCTACTTGCAGATTGCTTGGAATGTTTCCTAAAACGGCTTGCATTTCAAACATATGGGTATAACAGCAGAGCTGCCACATTTGAAAGTAAATAAACACAACATTTTAAAAGTTCGTTTGAGTCTTACCATTGTAAAGTAATGGAACGCTATGTATATGTGTATGAGGTTCAGTATTAGGAATGTTAAACTCATCTAGATCTTCATGGGAGTCTTGGGGCCGAATCACCCCAGGCCCACATTGAAAATGTACCTTTTAATACTTTAAGATGGTGGCTTTCTACAATAGCTGGTGAAAATATAAGGGATTATATTAGTGAACCCTATCAGTGATACAGTTTTTAAAAAGAAAAAGACTGTTCCCATCAGGACTGTTTTCTAAGAACTGGTTGTCCCTGCTGTTAAATTTGAAATTGGTTCATTGCTTTCTTCCTAGAAGAAGCTTTTGCAACTTGATAGACACGCAAGCCGACTCCTGTGGTGCAGGGAATAGGCTTGACTAACACGCTGTTGCTTGCCAAAATTAGTATGCTTCAGCTGTAAATTATTGGTCTCTAAATTTAGAGTGGTAGGTCACTGTACAGGACTTTAACAAGATCTATTGTATTTGCACGAGGGGGAGGACGTTGTGGAGCTTAAAGGTCAGCTCAATAGATGTCAACAGCATCCCTTTAAGACTAAAAATCTAGTCAGTTTTTAAAAATAAATTGAAGGTAGTTTTAGGTGCTATGCTTGCCCATGAGTATTTAATTCTGCCAATGTGTGTAGTCATAATGACATTTTCCTATTTTTTAAATATGTGGGGTTTTTTGTTTTTTTTTTTTTTTTTGGTCGTCTTCCTGTTGCTGTATGAAAGAACCATGCAAACAAAAGGGAGAAAGAGTGAACCTAATTATACACAAAACGCACCAAACAAACACACTGAATCTCTAATCTCTTTCAGTTACACTAGTCTGTGTTACTGGTAACAATAGTAGACACAACATTTTCATACTCCTGTGATATTTAGGTTGATAGTGTCCCTTTAAATTATTGTAAACACCTTTATCCATCAATGTGCTATTCCTTTCTTTGTCTCTTACATTTAAAATTAAAGGTTGACCTTAAGACTGTGGATAAGTCAGAACTGTTTTGAGAGTAACTGCTGGTTTGCTGCTATTGAATTTTTTGCTGTTTTTTTTTTTTTATTTATTATTATTATTTTTTAAGGGAAGGGGTAGGTCTGATTTTGCTCTCCCACTGATTTTGTATGGTTTTAACTCTCAGCAGAATTTAGCCAAGGAGTAAGGAAAAGATACTGTACATTCTTCTTGAGTTATTGGAAATTGGAGAACTTTTTATTTGGTGTATAGGGATATTTTGTTTAGATACAGTAGATAATTTTTATAAAGAGTCTATTTATTGTCTGGAACAATAACAGTTCCTAGGTGAAAAATACATACTTGCGATACATCTTTCTGTATTCCAGGAACAATGTTCGTTCAGTTGGGACTGGGGTCCCTCTTTTCCCACTCAAGGAATTTGGAAAGATATTAGAATTGAAGCCTATAACCTTTGTCACCTGATCTACTTCACTTTGACCCCAAGCTATGGTAAGTCTTGATGATATTGCCCTTTATTGTTTCACTTGAGAAATACAGCATTCTTATTCTAAGTTCAGTTACTTAGTACGCTGGAATAGGAACATAAAAACTGTTCTTTTGTTGTTTGTATGGACAGTGCTGAGTACAATGGAGTCCAGATCTCACTACTGAAATATAAATAATAATGGTAAAATTATTAAAAATCCAGAATGCAAACTCTGTTTTGCATAAAGAGACCAGCAGTGAATCAAAAAAATGTGTGTTAGGTTTATAATAATGATTTTCTCTCTGTCCTGTTCTGTTGTTTGGGAGCATTACTTTTGCACCAGCTTGTGTGTTCCATTAAACTTTGAGTGATTGCTCATGTGTATTCCACAATAGGTGTGCATGCTCACCACGTGCACCGGTGTCGGAAGTATTTCCCCTAGCAGTACCCGTAAGGGAGCGCCCCTAACAACCCCTGGAGTGGCGCCTCCATGGCGCGGTATAAGGGGCGCTGCGCACAACCCCACCCTCTGTTCCTTCTTGCTGCCAGTGAAGGTGCTTTGGAACTGCTCTGCCCCAGCTTTGCTGTAGCTTGTCCCCAGAACTCTTATTCGTGCAATGTTGGTGCCTGTAGTTAGTACTCAATTAGTTTTAGTTTAATTTAGCTAGTGCACCCAGGCATGCCCCGGGCCCCAAGTTTTAAGTCGTGTGACACTTATAGGCACCCGATGCCAGTGAGTGATCCGCACGCGGACTGTTTACGCTGTTTGGGTGAAACCCATCTCAGCAATCGCTGCAAGATTTGCAAGTCGTTTAAGCCTCAGACCAAGAGAGAGAGACATTAGGCTCTGGGCTATCCTCATGGAGTTGACATTGACCCCAACTCTGGTGTGCCGCTGCGAGTTCACACCAGGCACTGTGGTGTCGGTGTGCGGCAATCCCCCAGCGCCATCTACTAGTCAGCACTACTCCCCGTCCACGGGGAACGCCGAGAAGGCTAAGAAGAGGCCTTCTCCGCTGAGGCACTGAAGTAAATCTGGGGCAGAGACTAGACCCGTGTTGGGCAGACCTCGATCCCCATCGGCCTCTAGGCCTCTGACTCAAGTAGAGCAGAGTAGCCTGGCCCATTCGGAGCAGGCTTCCCCGGATGCCTTCCATGCCAGAGGCCCTGCAAGCGGCTCGGGACGTGATGTCCATGCCGGTACCAGGAGCACCGCCAATGTTGGCCCCGTGGTCCAGAGGCAAGCTGCTGCTGGGATCTCCGCAGTCACCCTCGACTCGGTACATGTCTCGGTCGAGGGAATGTTCCCGACGCCGTTCGCCACTCAACAACCATTCTGTGCGTAGTCCACGTGGGTCACTGTCGACTCCCACCAGGTTGTCTGGCTGGGTTCCGTCTGACAGAGACTCTGGGCACCGCTCCACCTCGAGGAGCGGACACCGATGGGACCGAGGCAGACGAAGGCGAAGGTCCTCGTCTCGGAGGGGCTATCGTTGCTGGTCGCAACACGAACATCGACGCCGTTCCCGTTTGTCGTCTCGCTCCCAGACCCCGCCACGGCACCGCTCCCACAGCTCCGGGCGTCAATCGCTGGTGATTCGCCATTGCAGATCCACCCGCCGGGGCCGATCGTGGAGCAGCTGCTACCGGTGGTATCGTTCCTCCACATTGGAGTCGCTGTCTCAGAGTCAGCACCGCTCCCTGCGCCACCGATCCTCCTGGTCAAGGGACAGCGGCAGGTCATACACCAGCCTGGCCTCCCTTCGTAGCTGTCCGTCGATGGGTCAGGCCAGCCAGGCTGAACAGCCTGCTCCGCCGGTGCCACAGCAGGTGCAGTGTCACCGGGCCCCGTGGCTGGCCCAATGGTACCAGTGGGCACCGTGGCCCCCAACGCAGCCCCTGGTGGGGGCTCGCTTGGTGGCCAGAGCTTCGGAATGGCAGTCGGCCTCCCTCTCCCGACCTCCGAGGAAGGAGTCGGTGGGGCGTACATCCTGGGTGCCGTGCCCAGAGAGCGACCAGGTGGTGGACCCTCTGGTGCCAGTGGACATGCAAAGTACCACACCTGCCTCCTTGCCCTCCCCTGGTGAGGTGATTACGGCCACTCCTCCCTCCGTCCTGCAGGAGACCTCTAAAGCCCACCAAGAGCTATTGAAAAGGGTGCCATCAAACCTCAACCTTCAGGCAGAGGAGGTGGAGGAGCTCTCAGACTCCCTTTTTAATGTCCTATCCGCCAGAGTGGCCTTGCCTCTCCATGAAGGGGTAGCAAAAATTTCAAATGCCCGGTGGCAAACCCCAGCCTCATTGGCCCCCATCTCTAAGAGAGTGAAACGGAAGTATTTTGTGCCCACCAAAGGCTCCTAATTCCTGGTGGTCGAGTCGGTCAACCACAGGGACCAGCAGGGCCAACCAGCCCCTACTCCAAAAAATAAGGATTCAAGGAGGCTGGATTCATTTGGGAGAAAAATGTATTTGTCCTCGAGCTTCCAGTTATGGGTGGCGAACCATCAGACTTTCCTGGGCTGATATGAGTTCAATCTGTGGGGCTCCCTGCTCAAGTTCGACGATTCCCTCCAAGAGCACGACAGGAAGGAGTTCAAAGCGCTGGTGGAGGAGGGTACAGCGGCTGCCAGGGCAACTCTGCAGGCAGCGTCGGATGCAGTGGACGCAGCCGCGCGGTCCATGGCCTCCGCGGTATCCATGAGAAGGGCGTCGTGGCTTCTGCTCTCTGGGCTGTCCAGTGAGGCGCAGACCTCCTTGCAGGACCTCTCGTTTGACAGCAAAGCTCTGTTTGCGGAACAAACGGATATAAAACTGCATGGCCTGAAAGACACTTGCACCACGCTTCAGACTCTTGGCCTCTATGTTCCGGCTCTGGCTAAACCTAAGTTTAAGTCGCAGCAGGCTCCCGCCCAGGCCACCCAATCTAAATATGAGCCCCCTTATAAAAAGTCGCGGGACTATAAGAAGCGCCCGCAGAGACAGTCTCGGCCTGCCCCCCAGTGTGTGTCCCCGAAGGGCAAACAGGCAGGTTTTGATGGGATGCCCGGGGGAGCCCTACCAGTTCTCATCAGGGATCAATCCACAATAAAGCTTCCCTTCTCCAACCGGTTGGGTGCTTTCCTCCCGGAATGGTCACAGCTGACCTTGGACCGATGGGTCCTCAACACCATCTCCCGGGGTTACACCCTCCAGTTTACCTCCACCCCACCCAACCACCCTCCGCCCCCACCCCTCCTGGGGGACCCCTCTCACGAGGCTCTGCTTGAGCAGAAGGTGGGGTGGCTCCTTGGCCTGGGAGCGGTGGAAAGGGTGTCAGCGGAGTTCGAACGCAAGGGGTACTACTCCTGCTATTTCCTTATCCCAAAGGCCAAAGGGGGGCTCAGGCCCATTCTGGACCTGCAAGGCCTGAACCAGTACGTGGTAAAGCTCAAGTTCTGCATAGTCTCCCTGGCCTCCATCATCCCCTCCCTGGATCCTGGGGACTGGTAACCTGCCCTCGATCTGCAGGATGCATACTTCCACATTCGTATATTCGAGGGGCACAGACGCTTCCTCAGTTTCATGGTTGGGCAGGAACACTACCAGTTTACGGTCCTCCCGTTTGGCCTGTCCACTGCCCCCAGGGTGTTTACAAAGAGTATGTCGGTGGTGGCGGCCTACCTCAGGCGCCATGGGGTCCAGATCTTCCCCTGTCTGGATGACTGGCTGGTCAAGGGCAGCTCCCGGTCGCAGGTGCAGGATCACATGGCGCTCCTTCTGTCCATGTGCGCCACTCTGGGCCTGTTGGTAAACAACACCAAGTCCACGTTAGTCCCAGTGCAACGCATAGAGCAGGGGTCGGCAACCTATGGCACGCATGCCAAAGATGGCACGCGAGCCAATTTTTAATGGCACGCTGCTGTCTGCCGGGGACTCTGGCAGACAGCAGCGTGCCATTAAAAATCCTGCCTGGCCCGCTCTTCTCCGCCCACCGCTCTCTCCTTGAAGGGCAGGCATGCTTCCCCCTCCCCCTCCTCTTCCCCCAGCGTGCTGGATTCCTGCCCCTTCTCCTCCCTCCCTGAGGCCAATCAGCTGACAGCCCTTGCTATGGAGGGGGAGAGGGAAAAGCAGAGCAGCAGCATGCTCTCTGCTCCGGGGACCTTGGGGAAGGGGGTGGAATTGGCATATCCCCTCCAGCCCCCTGCCAGGAGCTGCTCAGGCCAGCCCTCTGCTCTGACCCGCCCCCACTCCTCTGCCCTCACCCCTGCACCCCCCCCCACACCCCAGCCCCGTGCCCTCACCCCTGCACACCCCCCCCCCCCCCCCACAACCCCAGCCCTGACTCGGAACCTCAGGCCAGCAGTGGGCTGAGCGGGCTGGCGGTGTAAGATCAGCATTTTAATTTAATTTTAAATGAAGCTTCTTAAACATTTTGAAAACCTTGTTTACATACAACAATAGTTTAGTTATATAATATATAGACTTATAGAGAGAGACCTTCTAAAAAAAGTTAAAAAGTATTACTGGCACACAAAACCTTAAATTAAAGTGAATAAATGAAGACTCGGCACACCACTTCTAAAAGGTTGCTGACTCCTGCATAGAATTTATTGGGGCAGTCCTGGACGCCATGTTGGCCAGAGCCTCCCTCCCACCAGACAGGTTCGAGACCCTGAAAGGGCTCATCGACATGATTACAAGGTTTCCAGTGACAACAGCCAAAGCGTGTCTCCAGCTCTTGGGTCACATGTTGGCATGCACATATGTGGTCCGTCACGCCAGACTCAGGATGAGGCCCCTCGAGCTATGGTTGGCCTTGGCGATCTCCCAGGCTAGAGACAGGATGAACAAAGTCCTCACTGTGCCCGAACCGGTGATCACCTCCCTATGATGGTGGTCCTCCCCGGGGAACATGCTCCATGGGGTCCCGTTCAGAGGCAGGCCCCCATTGATGGAGCTGGTGTCCAATGCATCAGACCTGGGGTGGGGAGCCCATGTGGGGAACATTCAGACCCAATGTCTGTGGTCTGCACAGGACCTGGCCCTCCACATAAACGTCAAGGAGCTCAGGGTGGTCCGGCTGGCATGCATGGCCTTCTGCTCGCACCTGGAGGGCCGAGTGGTCAGGGTTCTCATGGACAACATGGCCTCAATGTTTTACATCAACAGACAAGGCGGAGCCCGATCCTCTGCCAGGAAGCCCTTAGGCTGTGGGACTTCTGTATAGCCCACGACATTTGCCTAGAAGCCTACCACCTACCGGGTGCCTGGAACTCGTGGGCAGATCGCTTGAGCAGGGACTTCTTCTCTTAGCATGAGTGGTCTCTTCATGCAGAGGTGGTGCACAGACTTTTCCAAGAGTGGGGAAGTCCCCAAGTGGACCTGTTTGCTACTCGGCAGAACCATCACTGTTCCCGGTTCTGCTCCGGGGGGGAGGGCTGGGAAGGGGCGCTATCTCCGTTGCCTTCCTCCTGTCCTGGTAGGCCGGTTCCTCTATGCCTTCCCCCAGTTCCCGCTGTTAGGCAAGGTCCTGGAAAAAATAAAGACGGACAGGGCCCAGGTCCTCCTGATTGCCCTGGCATGGCCCAGGCAACATTGGTATGCGACCCTCACGAGCCTGACAGTCGCCCGCCATGGCTGTTGCCATCCCGCCCAGACCTGCTCTCCCAGGACCAGGGCTGCCTCCTTCACCCCAACCTAGTGGCACTCCACCTCACAGCGTAGGCTGCTCAATGGTTAGGCTGGGAGGAAAGGACGTGCTCGGAAGGAGTTCAGCGCATCCTCTTGGAAAGCAGGTGACCCTTCACACGCTGAGCCTACTTGGGAAAGTGGTCTCGGTTTTCCTGATGGGTGGTTGAGCAGGGTGTTTCCCCCGTGGCTGCCCCAGTCCTGCTCATTTTGAACTACCTCCTTCACCTTAGAGCCCAGGGCCTGGCAACCTCGTCCATCAAGGTGCACTTTGGCCTTCCACCCACCATATTGGCCTTCCACCCACCAGTGCAGGGCCACACAGTATTTTCCCGTGCTATGACTGTCTAATTTCTTAAGGGATTGGATCATCTCTTCCCGTACGTTCGGCCCCCAGTTCCCCAGTTGGATCTGAACCTGGTGCTGGCCTGCCTCACGGGCCCCCCGTTTGATCCGCTAGCTACGTGCTCCTGGTCGCACCTCTCGTGGAAGGTAGCCTTCCAGGTGGCGATCATGTCGGCTGGGCGGGTCTCGGAACTCAGGGCCCTGACCTCCGAGCCCCCGTACACAGTATTCCAGAAGGATAAGGTCCAGCTCCGCCCACATCCTTCATTCCTCCCGAAGATGGTCTCTGCCTACCACATGGGTCAGGACATTTTCCTGCCAGTCCTCTGCCCCAAGACCCATGCGTCCAGTGAAGAGCGCCGCCTGCACACGCTGGATGTGAGACGGGATCTGGCCTTTTACCTGCAGCGGACTAAGCCATTCAGGAAGTCCTCGCAGCTGTTCATCGCCTCGGCCGATCTCCACTCAGCGTGTCTCCAACTGGATCACCTTGTGCATCTGTGCCTGCTATGACCTGGCGGGAATTCCCCCGCCATCAATTGTGCGGGCACACTCGACGAGGGCTCAGGCCTCGTCAGCTGCCTTTTTGGCCCATGTCCCCATTCAGGACATTTGTAGGGCAGCCACGTGATCTTCAGTTCATGTTTTCACCTCGCATTATGCGATCGTCTCCCAGACCAGGGAAGACATCGGGTTTGGCAGGGCTGTACTCCGTCCTGGAAAATTGTGAACTCCTACCCACCTCCAACAGATATAGCTTGGAATCACCTATTGTGGAATACACCTGAGCAATCACTCAAAGAAGAAAAGACAGTTACCTCTTCCATAACTGGTGTTCTTCAAGATGTGTTGCTCATGTCTATTCTACATCTCGCCCTCCTTCCCCTCTGTTGGAGTTGTCTGGCAAGAAGGAACTGAGGGTGTGGGGAGCGCAGCCCCCCTTATACCGCGCCAGGCAGGCACCGCTCCAGGGATTGCTAGGAGCGCTCCCCTACGGGTACTGCTAGGGGAAAAACTTCTGACACCGGTGCACATGGCGTGAACACACACCTATTGTGGAATAGACATGAGCAGCACATCTCGAAGAACACCAGTTATGGAAAAGGGAACTGTCTTTTCCCATATAAATTGCTCTCTTCTCTCCCCTGACTCTCACACTTTCATTTAAAAAAACCCAAACAGATAGTACTGCTGCAGGAGCTGTAGTTCTGTCTTGAGTGGACAAGTGCAGTGTCGGCACAGTTTAAACAGTGCCGAAATTTCAGGGCTCATGGACGAGACTGGGACAGAAAAGCAACTATGATGTGCAAGGATTGTGTTTCTCAACCTACAGTTTGAGCATTGCATGTTTGCCACCTAACAGGTTTCCTTGCCTGGCTCTGCCATTTGTATTGAAGATCATGGAAGCTGAACAAAAGTAGTTTATTTTCTGTTTCAACTGTCTAATGCATGCCACTAGAGACCACCCACGCTACCTTCCGCTCCACGCAAGACCCACTTAACATCGGGCGGGTGGGTAGTGTGCGCGCCCTCTTCGCTGGGCTGAATTTCACGCTTTACGAAGAAAGATGTTGTGTCTAAATGAAAGGGGAAGACGTCACTCCCTGGATGCTTTTATAGCTTCCAAAAATAACTCCAGCTCTCAGCCAGAATTAACGTAGTCGGAATTTCAATGAAAAGCGTCAGCATAGACTCAGTACAACTTCTGGGAAGTTCAGATACGTAAGTGCTGCCTGGTTCCTCCCACATCCTCACAACTCCACCTGCTGGCAGCCAGGGGATGGGTTGCTGGATAAGGCAGGAGGGCCCTCTCATTCAGCAGACAGAGCTTTTGGAGTCCAACCTGGAGACCGAGCTCATTAAAATTAAGAGACTGAAATTTGGAAGAATAAGCAATGAATTAGCAACTTGTGCTGTGTTGAAACAGCACAATCCCTTGTGTTGCTTGCCAGATTGTTGAGTCATAGCCTCCTGACCACTGGATCTCTAAGGAGCCCTTGTTCCCATTTTTTGCCATCTACCGGCTGGAGTTCAGGAATGGACTTGGCCTCTTATGGCAGGGGAAGGGAGGGGAAAAAGTGCATCTGGGGGAAAGCTGATGGTTTTGACCTTTTATGTAGTGTCTCTAACCTTGATTTTCCCCACCCACAGCTCTCATTGACTTCAATGTGAATTTTTGGGTGCTCAGCCCTTCTGGAAATCATGCCCTCTGTGCAGGGGTGATGTCAGCTTTGGGCCAAATTCATCCCAATGAATTCTCTTAAGCCAGTGACGTTATACCAGGGATGAATTTTGTTTTGAGAGAAACTACTTTCTCTTTTATCCCAAATCAAAATGGAGATACTACAACTTAACTATCGGAAGGAAGTAGATATATAATACACACAGAGAGGAAATTGACAGTTAACAATGGAGATTAAACAAGGGGGTTTTATAGTCCTGTTTTTTCAGTGGTTCTTGCATTATTATATTATTGCACAGGCAGAATGACCAGTGGAAGAAACACAAGCAGGAAAATTGGTTAGACCAGTGCAAATGTCCTTGTAAATAATAATAATAATAAAAAATATACTAAGTCTCCCCTGTTTTGGCTTGCCTTTGTGCATGCACAGTATTCAGCTGTGTTTTGCCAATGTCTTTGTTACAAGAAGAAGGGTAAGAAATACAGTGTCACAGCTGAGACTGCTACAGGAACACTACCAGGTACCTCCATTTGCCATTACTAGACTCTGCTGCCCCATACCCACTTCAAGGGGGATGACCCCTGTGAGGAAGTGGGGGAATAATTAACCACAGACAGTCAGATAGACTTCCTTAACAGGATTCCAAAGGGCTGCATAGATGTTCATGGGCTAAACTTGAGAACCCTACCCCCAGGAAGCATAGTTAGCTGTTTTATGCAAAGTAAAGGCTTGGCCAGCTTTTGGTTATAGTTTAATTACCCAAAGTTAACGCATTAACAGGAAGTTTCAGCAAACATTAGTTGGAGATACCCCTTTCACCAGATTACCTTGTTAATGAATTATTCTTTAAGCAAGAGAACACTTTGGCATAAGTGCAGAGAGATCACAGACAAGTCATTAGCATGTTTCCTCTAGCACGCTTCAGTGACAAAAGAAAAACAAACATATGGACCCATCCGGTTTAGACATAGTGGGCCCAATTCGTCCCCAGCATAACTCAGTTCATTTTATCTATTAACGTGGGGGGTAGGGTTGCCAGGTATCTGGTTGTCTACCAGAAAGTCCAGTCGACGGGGGACCTGTACAGTGTCTGGTCATATGTACCAGACACCAAAAGTCTAGGTGCTGCGTGCGGGGGGTCGGGTGCCAGGTCATCAACCTGCACCAGCCCCTGCTCAGCCAGGGCCATCACCTACCGGCGTCTCATGGGCGGGCAAACTCCACGTCAGGGCTGTAGCCCCAGAGCAGGGGGATCACAGCTGAGGGAGGGAGGTGGAGAGGATCGAGCAAGGAGGAAAGGGAGATCAGTGGCCTCGAGGGAAGAGGCAGAGCAGGGGCATGGCCTTGGGGGTGAAAAGGCGGAGCAGGGAGCGGTGGGAGCTTCTGACACTCCTGCTGTAGTGTCTGGTTTTCAAAAATTAGAAAGTTGGCAACATTAATGGTGGATGAGTTTGGCTTATTTATTATTAATACTGTTTTTGTTCAATAGACAAAAGTGATTGTGTTGCCTTGTGATTGCGACCTTTCTCAAAGAGACCTGTGCTCATATGAATACTGACAAAGCAAACCTAATGACTGGAAGTTGAGTGGGAAAAGTCCCTTCTTAATGATAAAGAATGAGAGGTTCATGCTCTGTGTTGTACAGAACTTTCAAAGGTTGTATGTGGTTTAGGAATGGGGGGGAAAATGAGTTACGAATTTCCATTACACTGTGCATAGTCCTCGTCTGAATGAGCAAACGTAAACACTGGTGTCAAATACACTAAACAGTGAAGCGTAGGTCCTGTTCAAAAGCAAACTTAAAAACAAAATTGTTGCATTTCTTTTGTGTGTGTGTGTGTAATTGTATCTTTAATAAGACTAGGGACATGTGAATTAGTATGTATAGAAATACAAATAAATACATTTTTTTTTCTTTGCTTAGTGAAGAGTGCTCAGCAGTGGAGTCTTGAAATAGAGTCTGTTTTTGATGTTGTCAGCTCAAAGCCAGTTGTTGGTCTCGTGACAGTGAACATTCCTAAGTTGCAAACACAGCAAACGTATACTACAGAACTTCCTCCTGGAGAAGGCAGAATTGTGCTGCTCGTAAACATCAATAAGGTGAGGGGGTGAATCCTGAACAGTCCCAAGTAACAAAATGTTTCCTTCCGGTTGCTTGAAGGAAAATGCAAGATGTCTCCAGCACAGTTTTAATTTTCCCATTCACTTTCCTCATCTCTGCTGTATTGACTCTGCCTGACGCCTCTCAGAGCAGGGAAACAGCTCTCTGACCTTCTCACAACTGACTCCTCCATTAGAACACCAGAGAGCAGTGCGGATGGGGTATGTGGCATTTCACCCCTACTAAGTGAGAGACAAAGAGAGCGGTGACGTCATCTTTTGCTTTTGTTGGCCTGGAAATCGTTGTGCTGGTGTTAATCCTCAAACCCATTTTTGATGTTGGTACAGATTGTGTAGATTATCCCACATCTTCCTACTGTGGGTTTCTTTCACCTTCCTCTGAAGCATCTGGTACTGACCACTGTCAGACAGGATACTGGACTACATGGATCTCAGGTCTACTCCAGTATGGCAGTTCTGTGATTCTATATGACAGCAGGTTTCAGAGTAGCAGCCATGTTAGTCTGTATTCGCAGAAAGAAAGGGAGTACTTGTGGCACCTTAGAGACTAACCAATTTATTTGAGCATAAGGTTTTGTGTGCGTGCCACAAGTACTCCTTTTCTTTATATGATAGCACTATTTCCTGTCCCAGACCATTGTTTTCTGGACAGATAGGTACCCGTCATAGTCAGGATGCAATATGTTTGGCCCTTAGAGGAAGAGGAGGGAAAAGCATTCCTCATACAACCAGTAAGATACCTTTGGGTAACTATGGGCAAACAAGTCATGTATAGAATTTGGCTAGCCGGGAGGAGGGTGCAAAATTAGTGAAGTTGCACCTCTTTCACTAGTTCTGAATTTAGTCCCTTGAGTTGAGGGATCCTTAAAGGCATGTGGAGTGTCAGAGAGATGAAGCATTCCTTGGGAGAGGAGAAACACAACTGAAAATGAATGAATAGGTATAAGCCCTAGAGTTAGAATGAACAGAAGCTCCCTCTCTCCGACACTTCTCCCATCCCCCACCTCGCAGTGGGTGAAAGGCTAGCTACTGGCAGGGTTAATTTACAGTGATTTCACTGATTTCACTTCCATAGCGTTTTTTGTGCTTATGTTTTTAGGAATTCTATTAAATTTGTCCTGTAAATGTAGTTATGAAATTATTAGAGAGAAAAAGGTCAGCCTATGCTGAGAAGTAACGGGCTTGTATGGGGCAATGAGCCCAGGAAGAGCAAAATGGAGTCGTGGTTCTTTCCTGCCCTGAGATCTGGACCTAATGGAGGTACCTCTACAGAACTGAACTGGACAGCAGCAGACCAGAACCAGGATCTGGCAATAGCTGACCAGAGCAGGAGCTGGTGATGCTGACTTCTTTGGAGTGGGGCAAATAAGCTGAGGGGAGCCTCCTCCCATTTGACCACCACTGAGTCTAATTGGATTTGTGGATGTGGACTCTGCTGAGAACAAGAATCCTGGACTCCTGACAAACCCAGTTGTTAACCTCTGAGACTATGGGGGCTCTGCCATACCCTTCATACATTTTTCTGGCTTTGTTAATTTAATTTTGGTGTGTAATTTAAATTTGTAGATTTTTTTTTTTCCTGTTAAAAGGTATTTGGTTTATATTCCGAAGGGCTCCCATGTGTTGAGTGCATGGAGAAGAAACACCTATTAAGGTGAATCTGGGAGTGGAGAGTGGTGTGTGTGGCCAAGGTTGATTCAGATGTCTTAATTATTTTAAAAAAGAGACTATTATTGACCGCTGGCAGAAGGTTACATGAAGAAGTACAAATATCCAGGCCAGAGGGTTTTGTTTTAAAAAAAACATTAGCCTTTAGCGAGCCTTTTTAGTCTGCAGTAATACATACAGTGTGATATGAAACTGAACATGATTTTGTGCTTTGGTGCATTCCCTTCTCCCCTGCCCCGGGGAAGAAATTGGTTAACAAAATACAACCATGAGCCTGAGAGTAGTTTGTGAGGAAATGGTGCCCTCAGAGCAGAAGCAACTGTGTTGTTGTTCTTTGTAAATAAAGGGCTTTTGCTGCATGAATTCACAGCAGCTGATTTTACAAGAGACACAGCAATGTGCTGTTAAGTATCTGTGAGCCAGACTGAGCCCATACTCTGTGCAACAGATTTGCATGGTGTGACAAACAGCAAGGCCTGGCAAGAAATGAATTTCTAGTCCAATGAGAGCTCACATCAGATGATGATCTAGGTCCGAGACTGCTCAAGTGGACTGTAACAACCTGAGATGTACAATAATCACCCTGAAATTCACTGCACAGTGTTTCTTGCTGTTCTGAAATTGCTTGCTTCTCTGCTTATAGATGGATATGGGTATGACATCATTACCAACCAATAAGAAAGCTCCATTTGTGTCTAGCTTTCTAAAGCCACTCCATATTTGATGATGCATGATCCAATTTTTATGCTTCAGTTTTTATCCCTTGAATTTCCCGCTTAGTACTCAGACACTGTTGCTTAATATAATTCCAGATCATGGAAGCTGAAATAAGTGGCTATAACTTATTATGTCTGGGTGTGGCTACAGCAAATCATATTACTGAGGTGTTCTTTGGCCTCGTTTTATGCAAAAAGATCCTGGCACTTCTTGCATTGACATATTCTTTGTTTGTGTGGTGCACATATTACCGCTTTCTTTCCCCAATATGTGTACTGAACTGGTGAATGCGGCTCATAGAAAGTTATAGAACTGGGCAGCTATAGTATGCAGTTGGCATGAAGATATAACTATATGAAATGGATGCTGTTAACCTTGCTCCATCTCTATTGGGAAAACAAGATGATACTAAATCACGGGGGGGAAGTTACTTTTTTTGTTTCCAGAAATTAAATCAATAAAAACTAATAATATGGAGGAAAAAGTCAAAGGCCTGAAGCCTGAGAAGGGGATGGATCCTCTTCTTTTATTTAAAAGCTCAATTTAACTGAACCAGTGAGTGCAACCAACATATGACCAGGATGATACTTGAAGAGGTGGCTGCAGGTAAATATTTAGTTTCACACACAATAGATGAGGGAGGAGGTTTTCAACGGTACAAACAGCAATTAGGCACCTAACTCCCATTCCCATTCAGTGGGTATTATGATTATTGTTTATTATTATATTGTTGTTTTATTTATTAATAATGTTTATTACAATAGTGCCTGAGGGCCAGCCAAGAATGGGGCCCCATTGTGCTAGGTGCTGTACAAACACAGAGTAGGAGACAGTCCCTGCACTGAAGAGCTTACAACTCAAATAGTCCAGACAGATACAGGGTGAGGGACGGGCTAGAACACACAAGCCGGGATGGGGTAGAACACACAAGCAGGTATGAAGTGAGAATGAGGGAGGGAGAGGGTGAGGGTTGAAGCAAACAGCCGATCAGCCCAGAGCAGAGAAAGTCCAGTCCAAACCGCAAAATTCTTTGACTCTCCAGAAGTCGCTGCTCTGGCTGCTTCTGCTCTGACCAGCTGGAGTCTCTGACTGGCTCCTCTGCACTTTCCCCCCAAGGCCATGTGTTGGTGGGGGGGCGGGAGGGAGGAAGGGGAGAAACTTCCTGGATTCTAGTGCCCCTGTAATGGGGTGGGTCTCCCCTGTACAGTTCTGGTGCTGTGGGGAGGGGTGGCCCTGGCTGGATCCCATTTTATCCCCTTCCACGCTGGGGCCCAACTGCCATTTATGTGTTTGAAAATCTCCTACTGGATGCACAGTTGTTATTGTGAGACACATGCCTAACTTCACACAAGTTGTTCTGACCTTAGCTTCTAATTGTTTTTTTGTTTTTGTTTCCTTCCTCCTTAAGAGTGCTACAGTGCAGACTTGGTGGCCTAGTGGCCATGGAAACCAAACTGGATATGACATGACTACAACTTTCAACATGGGGGCAGGATACAAGATTGAGAAATTTTCGAAGGTACATAAATCCTCTCGATTTATATGGCATGTAGGAAGTTAATGTTAGGAAGCATCACTGAATAACCCAGTAGCTCTCAAGCAGTATTAGAAAATGTTCTGCTGGGTTGTAATTTTTTACCCCAGACCATTATTTAGAAACAGGATTTTCTGTAGCCCTAGATATAAGGTAACTAACATGCTGGCAGCTTTCACTTGTGCCAAAACCTGCACTTCCAGTCTGACTAGGGGACAACTTGCAAACTAATTTGAAATTTAAAAAAAGAAAAGGTATTATTTTTGTTTTTTAAAATTCTCAAACTTGGGGGGAAAAAACCAACCAACCAACCAAACAAAAAGCTCTTTGTTTAAGCATTGTGGGATTTTGCTTGTCATCTTCAGGTGTGATAAATTATATTATGTAATGAACATGAAATTTACCATTGATGGTTTGGTAACACACATTGGAAAAAAACTTGTATATAATTATATTTAATTTGTTTTTAAAAAGAGAAGTTTATTTGGAATTTCAATGTATAAAACTTTTGAGGCACAAATCTGAAGTAATTTCAATTACGAGAGCACACCGAACGTATTGAAAACACACAACTTTATGCTTCCCAGCTTTCAGAGGAAAACAGTATCTCAAATTCGAATGTCTAAGTAGCAATTAGGTACTTTATTTTACCCAATGTAATAGATTCTGTAAAGTACCTGTTTGTAGAAGAAAGCTTTTTCATTACTTACTAGGATGTTCAGAAGATTTGGGGCATTAAAGAACCACTCTCAAATCTTCAACCTATTCAAAAATTCAGACAAAATTAGACTGGGTCCTACATGCTATGAACATAAGGAAACTACTAAATAAATCTGTACATTTGCTAGATGATACTTAAGTGTTTTGCACCACTGAAAGTTAGTCCAGAAGCTATTCTCCTGCAAATGCTGTTCATTGTAGTACTTACTACTGTGAGATTGTTATACCAATAAAATAAAAACCAGCAGGATCTTATTAAAGGGGAAAAGGCAAAATGCCACATTTATTGTGAATACAGAAAGAATCATAGTAAGCAGTTAGTTATAGCTATAACATTCCATTCAATTTCATATTTATTCACACATTCATTCATACACACACACGCACACAGGTTCTGCAAGGTTGTTATCCTAGTTACCAGCCTTAGAGTTGCTCATGCCAAGCCACTGGCCAGGTGGCCTGGACATGAGGAGGGAGCAGGGCCTTGTCAGATGCTCATCTGATGCTCCTGGAAGTTGGTTTGCAGAATCAGACCCCAAAGTTCTCACTTTCTAGAGTCCATTTTTTGTAGGAATTTCTTCCTATGCCAGTCTATGAGAATTGCTTCATCACGCTGTTGCTGAATCAATCAGCAGATGGCACATTCCTGACGGCTCCGTGCTGCCAGATGTTATCTTGTTCTTTGGTTCTCCCATTCTTGAGGCTGTTGTGTGGATTCCAGGCTGCCTTCCGGGGGTCCTCTGGTTATTTCCACTTGACGCCTTCTTCGGCCGATGGACACTGGATTCTTAGGCTGGCACCTCCCTGATCATTCAGTTATTATCCACACCAAGCATCCATCCACATACATCCCCTATCTCTATTTTAATCACAATTGTTAACAAAGCAAGATGAATACAACAAAAGGGTGGGGAGTCTCTGGGTGCTGTTTCTGTTGTTACAGAGTATTGCTTTGAGTCTCTCTCTCTGTGAGTAGTTGTTACAAAGACTTGCTTTGAGAACAGACTCTGTCTTAGAATGTACTAACACAATTAGCAGCTTGCAAGTTTCACATATAGAGGGAGAGAAACAGCACCAAAATCCAAGAGACCTCTTAATTAGTAATACCCTGGAATTTAAACTATGGGGAATCAAACTCATTTGTGATTTTAATACAGAACTTCTTTAATATGATCCAACAAGATGCCCTGTTGAAGTCACTTCTCGTTGTAGTTAACTTCCATCATGATCAGTCCTGCTAAGTGTTAACAGGATTGGGCCCAAAGTTTGTGTTCAGAGTGATGAAGATAATTCATGATCAATGTTTTCAGTATAGTTCAAAATGTAGGTTTGGGGTTTTTTATGTGCAACAAGATAAACTCAGCATGGAGTTTTGGAAAGTGATTTTAGGCTTAGAAAACCATGGTGTAGGAAATAACATCTATATAATCTTGTGACCAAGCCACATAGTATTGGGGAAGCAAGATGATTTCTATTGGGCAGGTGCTTCAGGAGCCCCCATGTTGATGCATGGCAGAATGGTCACTGGGATTGACTGCAGTACACAGGACATTGTTGCTCCTTTTTAAGAAGCAAAATGCACCTCAGAATACCTGCTGAGGTGTGGCCTATAGGCTATGGCCCCTAGCCAGCAGGCGGCCCCCACATTGGGCCATATTGTACTGGCTCACAAAGCAGCTGGTCTTCCTCCCTGGCACTCTGTAAAATCCTGCCCTGCAGCTGCACAAGGAGGAAAAGCTCCATATAATCTCTTCCCATTCTAGCGCATCCCAGGAGGATTTGCTCTTATGCCAGCAAGCTGGGATTTCTGCTGGGAAGGAGTAGAATAGTGGCAACATTCATCCAGAGACTCAAGAGTGGTTCTGGAGATATTAACAGGGACAGATATATTTCTAAAAATCGTAGTGAAGTTTCTAGTTTCATTCCATTGCTGCGCTTGTAAGTGAAATTAAGCTAAAGTATTTAGAAATGACTTTTCTGTACTTATTGCACATCCACCTAACTTGGGCAGGGAGAGAGACATACACACATTCGGAGTAACGTTACACCACCTTTGCAGCTCCCCTGTGTTAGGGCTGGTGCAACTCCCAAAGTAAGTTAGTGCAGTTTCCAAGGCTGTTCGGTGGCATCCTACAGCCTCCTTCTCCCTCCTTTGATATACCTTTCTTGCCTCTGTCCTGCCCCTTCACTGAGGGCAGCATAGGGTCATCACACGAATCCTGCTCTGAGGAGAGAACCCCCCCTGAGGCAGAGGAATTCCTGGATGATAGGATCTGTCTGCTTTCCAGCCTCTTTAGGCTGCAAGTATGGCATAAACAACTGAAAACATGGCCAGGAACCAGGCTCAGAGTCTTATTTTTCCTTTTCTATAATTTAAATTGTTTGGGTTGGAACTTGTTTCTCAGAAGATTGCAGAATAAAATCCTAGCCAAAAGCCAGCATAAAGACTAAGTGTTTTCTGGAATGTGGGAGTGCCTCTGTCCAGCTCTGTTGGTTATCCATAGCGTCTTTCTCCCCTCCCATGGCTCCATCAAACAACTTCTTGCCTCTTTAATTCTCTCTTTAGTCTTACTGAGACCTCTTGCCCTCCCTTCTGTGTATTTGTTTTCTGAGATCTTTCTCTTTCCCTCCTTGCACTCATTTCTGCCTCATTATCGGAGCTTTTTATCTCCATCCTGCTGCTGTTTTTAATATTTGTGTTTTTTTAACCACCAGATTTTTAGCATCACTCCAACAGATCTTTCCTGTCTGACTGTCTAATCCATCTTGGCAGTTACACCGCATGCATCATCATAGTATTCTAGTATCTTGTGCTCATTTATTTAGGTATCCTAGCTCTAGCTCTCTCTCCTGATTTTCAGCTCTGGGCTTCTTCTTCTTCTTCCATTGTATCTTTCCCACCTCTAAATGCCCAAATCTATTCCACAAAAAAAGAATATCAGCATATTCTTACTTTTTTGGTTCCTCCAGCTGATCTGATTTGCTTAACAAAGACTCAAAAGTCTTTAGCTTGTCCCATAGTCTGGTCACTGATTGATTTTGATGGTGATGCAAGCTGCTCAGTTGTGTGAGAGAAACTTTTGTTTATCATTTTATATTCAGGAAGCATAGATGTGGGAAACAACAAATTCCAGGAATGGGTAGAATGTGTCAGTCCTAAGGCTAAGTTCCTCATAAAAGGAGAGCCAGAGAGAGAGACTGTGGTAGTTCTCAAGCGGCCAAGGACTTTGAGTCATCTTGTTTCCCCCTTACCTCCACTGAGAAGCGGACTTACTTGTGCTTAACTGGGTGTCAGCTTCTTGACACCACCTGTCTTAGCCACCGAAACAATCTCCTCCGGGCAATGCCAACCCTTACGTTCCCTTGAAAGTTAACAATAGGTGTATCCCAGTCCTTGAGCCCCTTTGAAGTGTTCTCCTGTAGAGTCCAACCCCTTTTCCATTGAGCACACACAGAAATACCAGGTCTGTTGTTCCCAAGGAAACAGTATACATACTAGCTTGTATGATTCAACTCAGGATCAGCACCTTGTTTAATACCACAGCACTGACATATATAGTGGTGATAATCATACATTTATTATCAAGGATTCAAGATTTGAGAGAGAGTGAGTAAGGATAATGGAAACAAAAGGGTCACATATGAAACAAAATTACAACAGACTAAACTTTAACTAGCTAACCTCCATTCTAAATAAGTTTATATCACCTCAAATGTCTTCTGCAGTGTTTCAACCAAGGCTTGGATTAAGATCTCGTTTTCATGAATGTAAATGCACTGCCTGTTTACTTCCTAGGATAAAGGGGTGCCTCCTTGCCTTCTACTTCTGTCCAAGTTAATTGTCTCTCCTCATGGACAGAAACCCTCCCCTGCCTGCTCTCCTTGCTTGTTTTTTCCTGCTTCTTCCCCTTTGATTTCACATCCCTCTGTTGATTTGGTATGTAGATGTGCAGCCATTGTGTTGACTTACAATGCTTAATTTAAATACCAACAGAGAGAGAGGTGAAAAAACATCTCTTGTCTGACAGAAAACCTGTTTGCCAACTCTGCCTTGGTACAGACCTTACAACACATTGTCAAAAGGAAAAGGAGTACTAGTGGCACCTTAGAGACTAACAAATTTATTTGAGCATAAGCTTTCGTGAGCTACAGCTCACTTCATCGGATCCATTGTCAGCATACATACTTAACTCTTTACATAGTATCTGTCCATACATTTCGCAATTATATTAATGACCAGTGTGATCCTGGCTTAAGATCTCATATGACGTTCTTAGGGGAACCAAAATATACATCTCAGGTTATTCTTTAACCTTCTTGGCCAGTTGGCATTGAGGGGTTCATGAGTCACAGAGACAGATGACCTTCCCCAAAAACCATGAAGATACGGGGCTGACATTTAGTTCAGCCAGTGGTGAACTTGGCCTTCTGTACAGAGGTGGATTAAGGCAGAAACTGTGGCTCTGGACCCTGGGTTTGTGGGAAACCCATGGACTCTTAAAGTTTGGATTCAAGGATCCATGAGGTAGGAGCCTGCCACGGAGTGTGTTAGGATCCATCCTGGAGACTTAGGCGCAATGGCAGTAGGGAGTCAAGAGTGCCATGAACAAGTTGGTTTGGTGTGGAGGGACCTTTGTGTAATTGGGGACTCTTTGGTCGTACTGGATCTGAGCCCCATTTAGCCTTAATCCACAGCTGCTTTTGTACAGTATTATAGTTACTATTGTCTATTATTTGTATTGCTGTAGCATACAGGAGCTCCAGTCATGGAGCAGGAGTATGCTAGGTGCTGTACAAACACAACAAAGACTTTCCCTGCCCCAAAGAGCTTACTATTTGTATACCTATGAAACAATCGTTCAGGATTCTGCCCCATACTGTAATATTTGGGTCGGGCTTCTGCTTCTATTTTTCCTTGTGTACATTTTGGTTGTTAGTTTGACATAGGAGGGGTCAATCTGTGACAGATGATCTGTGACCACAAGTTTGGTTTGTCATACACATTGTCTGCATGAGGATAAAATTTAATCATTGCACAGCTTGACTTGAGCACCAAATAGGAACCAAGTAGCGCAAAGTGCGTGTTGTTTTCTTGCCATATGAAATACTGTTGTTCCCCCCCCCTCCTTCAGTATTTGTATGATTGCTAAGATTAAAGTATTTCACAAAATAAACTGTGGGCATTGTCAGTGGCCTTTTGAACTCCAGCCTGTGCTTGATTTGTGGAATTAAAATGTTTACCCCAGTTGGTAAGTATCAATTGTATTTATTTGTGTTAAGTTGACCCCTACTGCTACATTCCTAGTATACATACTCAACCCGACATATGTCCAATACATTTCTAGAGCTTGATATCTTGAAAATGTTACAGCAAATAATAATTTAACCTTGATGGAGGTGCAGTTTAGTAATTTAAGGTCAGGCCCCGAGAGCTAGGAAATCCCCAAGTTCTGACATAGACTCAATGTTTTGGTTTTGTTGGATGCAGTTCCTCAGTTACTTTTCCCTCACTTCATTTGAATTAATTTCATAATTCTCTGTCTCCTATACTGAGCAGTAGGAAGAAACACCTGTAGTGATACTTGTGTTACATGCACAAAGAGCAAACGGGGATATATTCTTTTTAATCTAGATGACTTGTATCAGAGTAAGGAAAACAACAAAGAAATAACAAGAATAAAATCTTCCTGAAAGAGAGACAGTCTCATGCAGTAACATTCTGCAGCTGAAGAGGAACCTAAAATGGCAGCTGTCTCCCAACTGTTCCTACTGTGGGTAGGGAGACACCTCTGACCTCTTCATTCAGTCACATAGCTAAGAACATAAGAACGGCCATATTGAGTCCGGCAAAAGGTCCATCTAGCCCAGGATTGTGTCTTCTGACACAATGCCAGGTGCCACAGAGGGAATGAACCGAACAGGTAATCATCAAGTGATCAATACCCTGTCGCCCATTCCCAGTGTCTGGCAACATAACTATGTAACTGCTCACTTCCATATTGCCCCAGAAGTCTTTACTGTACAGTTGTCAGTGCAAACGAAATATTCTTCAGCACAGTGCATTTACTTAGCCCAAATAAACAGTCCCCAAAACAGTCCAGCGCGCTCTAATCCTGTTCTTCCACTTACAGGAAAAGGATTAAAAAAGCTTGCATAGTTTGTAATGCTCTATCCACAAGCACAGATCTACCAGATGTCAGGATAAAAGGGGCGCTCTAATGGATGTGTGGGCCTCTGCTTGATGAGTAATTCTACATGACCGCAGTCAGGAACAGCCTTGCCTGTAGCTTTATCTAATCTAGCTGTTGTATGTCTGAGCTGGTCACCATGGTATCTTAGTGCTGAACTGCACCTATTCAAATAAAACTAAGCTGTCCAAAGGAGCTCCCCTCTCCTTTGGATAGTTGCCATTGGAAAGATGTCCTTACTGGGGGAGCTGGCTTTAGTAAAAAGATGGGTCTCACATTTTGATCTGAGTGGTCAGGCTTGGGTGTAGTATCATCTTGTCTGGCAAAGAATTCCACAGCTAGGCTCCTGCAGTTTCCTTCCATAAGAAGAGAAAGTGGGTAAAATACAGTTAATGTTTAATCTAATGCAGCCTCTGGATTTCTCTCACTGATCTCAAACAGGCCATATGCACGTCTGCTGCAGCATGAACAGTCTGCGCACATATGCGCGCGCGCGCTCTCTCTCTCTCTCTCTCAATAAGCCAGAAACTTTAGGCAATTTTCTGTTTCAAGCTCCTGTTAAAATGAAAGGAAGTTGATATTGTGCATAGATGGTTTAGCAAAACGTGCACAATGGTTTCATTTGAAAGACCTGTACTGTTATACTTTACCTATTTTAGAAATAGCTTGATAGTGTACTAACAAACGAAAGATGTAACTGACAATTCCTGAAGGTTAGGTTTTTAGATTGCTTTCTTTATATTTTTCGGGTATTTTTCATATAAAGCATGTGACTGCTTTAAAAATGCACAAGTTTCAATTCTCCACAGGCTTATTTTCGAACAGTGGAATTGGTTGAGGAGCCTATACCTGGTTCACGAGGCCTGAGTTTCTACTTCAGGATCAACGGACTCCCCATTTTCATTAAGGGATCCAATTGGATTCCAGCAGATTCTTTCCAAGACAGAGTTTCCTCTGATATGTAAGTCATAATAAATATTCTTTAGATATTGAGTACTAAGGGCCAGATTCTGCCCCTCCTTGTTCATGATGAATAGCACTCACTCTGTGAGCAGTCCCATTGACATCAACAGAGGAACTATCTTCAGTGGAGAGTGCTATTCAGTGCGAGTAAGGGGAGTAGAAATCAGGTCAATAAAGGGGAAGAGATTTGGCTCTTGCACAAAGGTAGTGTTCTTATGTTGTTGATGGATGAGTTCAGGGAGCCTGGGTGGTATTGGTAATCCTCAGAGCCTGATTCTGCTACCCTCAGTTAGTTAGGAGTGGGACTACTTGTAGGGTAAGGTGTCTACTCAGAGTGACGAGATTGGCAGAATTAGGCCCAACATGATTTATAAATATCATTCAGGGTGCTGTAATGCATCTGTTAGTTTTTTCACTCTTTCTCAACATGCGAATGTATGAGAGAAAAAAGACTCCGAGATATGTTTCAGAAATGGTTGGAAATTATTAAAATTCAAGGTAATATGTATATAAAACAAGGTAAAATCTAAAGGGAAAAGAAGATAACAAATCAAAGGAGCTACTTGGATAAATATAGTGTTTAATTTTTTTTTTTAATAAAACATTTTTTAAGGGTGTGTCAAGGTTCCTTCCCCACTCTGAACTCTAGGGTACAGATGTGGGGACCTGCATGAAAACCTCCTAAGCTTACTTTTACCAGCTTAGGTTAAAACTTCCCAAAGGTACAAACTATTTTACCCTTTGCCCTTGGACTTTCACTGCCACCACCAAACGTTTAACCAGTTACTGGGAAAGAGTTGTTTGGAATCATCTTTTCCCCCCAAAATCTTCACCAAAACCTTGCACCCCCCTTCCTGAGGAAGGTTTGGTAAAAATCCTCACCAATTTGCATAGGTGACCACAGACCCAAACCCTTGGATCTTAAGAACAATAAAAAAAGCATTCAGTTTCTTAAAAGAATTTTAATAGAAGAAAAGTAAAAAGAATCACCTGTGTAAAATCAGGATGGTAAATACCTTACAGGGTAATTAGACTTAAAACATAGAGAATCCCTCTAGGCAAAACCTTAAGTTACAAAAAGACACAAAAACAGGAATATCCATTCCATTCAGCACCGCTTATTTCCTCAGCCATTTAAAGAAATCATAATCTAACGCATATCTAGCTAGATTACTTACTAAGTTCTATGACTCCATTCCTGTTCTGTTCCTGGCAAAAGCATCACACAGACAGACACAGACCCTTTGTTTCTCCCTCCCCCCAGCTTTTGAAAGTATCTTGTCTCCTCATTGGTCATTTTGCTCAGGTGCCAGTGAAGTTATCCTAGCTTCTTAACCCTTTACAGGTGAAAAGGTTTTTCCTCTGGCCAGGAGGGATTTAAAGGTGTTTACCCTTCCCTTTATATTTATGACAGGGTGTTTGACTCTTTCTGGGATAGAACCTTAAGACCCAGTCCTGCAAACGCTTGTTACTGAGCGTAGTACTTACTACCATGAGCAATCCCACTGGTTTGGTAGCAGGATTGAGCCCTTTTATTTGCAAGAATTTAGCTTTGGGAGTGAAGTGAACATTTATACAGATTTCTAGGGTGTCAGAATAGTCTTTCTTTCAAAGTGACTAGTCTTGGCCTGTCAGCTAATGATATACATAAATTGGATATATATATATTTTTAAGAAAAAGGATAAGAGCCTGTGTAGGTTTCTCCTGGCTATCTAGTTTAGGGAGGGTGTAATTCCATATAACTGTTAGCTCTCCTGATTTAATTCTCTTTGTATTGAACAGGTTAAAGCTCATCTTGCAGTCCACAGTTGATGCTAACATGAATGCACTTCGTGTATGGGGAGGAGGAGTATATGAGCAAGATGAATTCTATGATATCTGCGATGAACTAGGAATAATGGTAAAAAATAAACAAGACAACTCAGCTCCTGTATTCCAAATTGACAAGAAAATAACAAATAGAAAATACTGGTGTGTAAGCAAGGCAGCTGAGTTAATAGTGGTACAGTAATCTGGGCTAAATTTTCAAAAGGAACTAATGATTTCTGGTTATTCACCTTGAAACAATATAGGGGCCTCATTTTCATAGGACAGGTGCTCTGAAAATCAGGGTCCTTTAAGGTCTCACAAGTTGAGTACCCAAAAGTTAAAAACTTAGCCTGTTAAGGTTCGAGTTTCCTTTTGCATATACATGTCTGCACAGGTGCACTCTAACGTCTCGACCTTAACATTAAATTTATCTTGCATGTTGTTCTTTAGTTTCTCTGGTTTGGTTTGTTTGTTTGTTTAAAGAAAACTGGAGAGGAAAAAAAAGAGGGGAAGGTCATAGGCCATGGGCAGTAAGTGTCTGCTTATAGGTACAGTTATCCTACCTTAGGCCATGTACAGAATATTACTGCTGTTGTTGTGCACCAGAAATGTGTATAACAGCACAGCTGCAAAGTTAACAACTGTCACCTTGCCCATTAGCAGGAATTGAATTTAAGACCTCCAGAGCTGAAAGCATGAACCGCATGAGCATGAGCCTGTGGTGAAGGATGCTCAGAGCTGTCACAAAACTCCCCAAACAACCAAACCAAACACCTAACCAAACACCTAACCAAAACAAAGTACTGCAATGCTTGTGCAATTCTTTCTCCAGAAGAGAAGATAAGAACTACACATGACAGACGTTAGTCATGTTGATTGATGAACTGCTGGAAGACGCTCAGATACTACAGTGATGAGTGCCGTATAAGAACCTGTATCAAATAGAATCCTCTGTGGACTGGGTACAAAGGATGACTTGTCACATGCATGAAACAGTGGGCTACACAAACACACAATTTTAAATATTTATAACCTTTCCCCCCTCAAATGTGGCTTACTTTGGCTTTTTTTCTTCCGCGTGGAGATTGTGGGACCTTTTCCTCATTCTGATTACTTACTCATGTGAGAGTAGCACTGCTGAAACCTGTGGGAGTACATGAATAAGTTCTCAACAGCGTGAGCACGGCCTGCACAATCAGAATTAACTACCCTGCTTATAGTTCCAGCTATTTTTGAATAATCCCATCAACAATTAAGGTAGTTGCGCTTTCTCTTCTGTAAAAAAAAAAAAAAAAATCCTCTTAATCTCAAAACAGCTGAAGAGATTTAATTCAGACTTTCCAAAAACTTTCAACTTTGGCCTGAGACCAAGCATGGAAAATTTCAGCCCAAAAGGAATATTTTGGGGAAAGCTGTAAGTCAGTTTAAACGTGACTGTAGTGGGAACACCTGGTGCAAACACTACGGTGAAACTAGGTACATAGCTCCAACTTACAAGACTGTAAATACACATCAGTGGTTTTTGATGAAGCCGAGTATGTGAGTGAAGCTTGAGTTGTGTTTGTTATTAGAATCTTGAGAAGTGTGCCTACATCTACCATTCAGCATAACACACGGGAAAATGGAACACTACGATTTTCGCAAGAGAAACATTACATTAGCATTGTATATGACAGGGTCTTCTTCCCTCTGTTTGTGTATATGTCCATGCGTAAACATTCTCTCTGAGATTTGCCTGTACAAGAGAGAAAATTCTTAGATATTCCTTACACTGAGTCCAAATTATTGGAACCTGGTGCCTAAAACTGGGCGCCTAAATCTATTTTGGTCACCTAAACAAGGGCCCTGATTTTCAGTGCTTCTGAGCACCTACAGTTCTCTTTGATTTGTAGGTACTCTAACCTAAATAGGCCATTTAGCTCAGTGCCCAGACAGAACTCACTGGCCTTATTTAGTAACCTAAATATTGATGTAAGTACCTAAAATTAGGTCATCATTCTGAAAAAATTGAACGTTGATTTTAAAGAGAGGCTTCTATGAAAATCAACCAAGAAATTTTTTAATATTGATGAATATGAATCTTCTACTTAACTTACCTCTCTTGCTATCTTATAAAGAGTTGGAAAATTATTCAAAGTCAAGTCATGTAATGGGATAATATCTCAAGGAAAAAGGAAGTAACAATTCACTGGAGCTAGTATGCTAAATACCATCTTAGATACTTTTGAGACATGCCTTTATAAAGGGTGTTTGTCTCTACACAATCTCCGATGGAGCCTGCACAGGTTTGTATTTTTTTTATAAGGCATGATTGTGCACTGATTTTTGCACTTTTTTCCGTTGTAAAGCTTCCGTGATTTTGCATTTATTAATGGATTTTTTAAAAATTGTTTTCAGATCTTTTAGGAAAGACCCACTGAATCATTCACGGAAGGGCATCCTCTCACTGCTGGAAGGGCTTAGCTGCCTCTCCTCTTTCTGCCTGGCATCTTGTCTGGAAAGGTGAGACCCCATGTAGGGAGCAAGGCTTTTCCAGCAGCGATGTTTCTGTGACAACATTCTTCAGTAGGTCTTTCCCTTAGCAACGTGAAAATGAAAATACAGGATCTATTAGGAATCTCAAAATCATGGAAACTTTAAAAGGAAAACAGGTTGAAATGGATATCTTACTCATTGGACCGAAATATGTTCAGTTTTTTTGGAATTCCTTTTTTTGAGACATGAATGAAACAGCTTATTTGGATCAGGAGACTATGAAATTACAGGTGATTAATTCAATCAATGTGTAATTGATATTGGTTCATTTTCATTTTTGCTGTTAATCATTAAAATGATGTTAAAATAGTTTAGGGAGTTTCTTATTTTTTTTTAAGTTGTCATGGAGATATCTGCAAGATGTAAACATCAAGGAGGGAGAGAAATTGTCTGGGGTAGCCCAAGAAGGTAGAATTCATTGAATTAAAAATAAGCAAAGAAAAACTTATTTTGAATATCAGGAAAACATTTCTGATTATGGTATCTGTGGAATAGATTGTCAAGAAAAAGTAGTGAGTTTTTCATAGATTCATAGATATTTAGGTCAGAAGGGACCATTATGATCATCTAGTCTGACCTCCTGCACAACACAGGCCACAGAATTTCACCCACCACTCCTACAAAAAAAAACCTCACACCTATATCTGTGCTATTGAAGTCCTCAAATCGTAGTTTAAAGACTTCAAGGAGCAGAGAATCCTCCAGCAAGTGACCCGTGCCCCATGCTACAGAGGAAGGCGAAAAACCTCCAGGGCCTTCCAATCTGCCCTGGAGGAAAATTCCTTCCCGACCCCAAATATGGTGATCAGCTAAACCCTGAGCATATGGGCAAGATTCATCAGCCAGATACTACAGAAAATTCTTTCCCGGGTAACTCGGATCTTACCCCATCTAATAACCCATCACAGGCCATTGGGCCTATTTACCATGAATATTTAATTACCAAAACCATGTTATCCCAACATACCATCTCCTCCATAAACTTATCGAGTTTAATCTTAAAGCAAGATAGATCTTTTGCCCCCACTGCTTCCCTCGGAAGGCTATTCCAAAACTTCACTCCTCTGATGGTTAGAAACCTTTGTCTAATTTCTAATCTAAATTTCCTAGTGGCCAGTTTATATCCATTTGTTCTTGTGTCCACATTGGTACTGAGTTTAAATAATTCCTCCCCCTCTCTGGTATTTATCCCTCTGATATATTTATAGAGAGCAATCCTATCTCCCCTCAACCTTCTTTTAGTTAGGCTAAACAAGCCAAGCTCCCTGAGTCTCCTTTCATAAGACAAGTTTTCCATTCCTCGGATCATCCTAGTAGCCCTTCTCTGTACCTGTTCCAGTTTGAATTCATCCTTCTTAAACATGGGAGACCAGAACTGCACACAGTATTCCAGGTGAGGTCTCACCAGTGCCTTGTATAACGGTACTAAAACCTCCTTATCCCTACTGGAAATACCTCTCCTGATGCATCCCAAGACCACATTAGCTTTTTTCACAGCCATTCACATTGGCAGCTCATAGTCATCCTATGATCAACCAATACTCCAAGGTCCTTTTCCTCCTCCGTTACTTCTAATTGATGCGTCCCTAGCTTATAACTAAAATTCTTGTTATTAATCCCTAAATGCATGACCTTACACTTCTCACTATTAAATTTCATCCTATTCCTATTACTCCAGTTTACAAGGTCATCCAGATCCTCCTGTAGGGTATCCCTGTCCTTCTCTAAATTAGCAATACCTCCCAGCTTTGTATCATCTGCAAACTTTATTAGCACACTCCCACTTTTTGTGCCCAGGTCAGTAATAAAAAGATTAAATAAGATTGGTCCCAAAACTGATCCTTGAGGAACTCCACTGGTAACCTCCCTCCAGCTTGACAGTTCACCTTTCAGTAGGACCCGTTGTAGTCTCCCCTTTAACCAATTCCCTATCCACCTTTGAATTTTCCTATTGATGCCCATCTTATCCAATTTAACTAATAATTCCCCATGTGGCACGGTATCAAACACCTTACTAAAATCTAGGTAAATTAGATCCACTGTGTTTCCTTTGTCTAAAAAATCTGTTACTTTCTCAAAGAAGGAGATTAGGTTGGTTTGGCACGATCTACCTTTTGTAAAACCATGTTGTATTTTGTCCCATTTACCATTGACTTCAATGTCCTTAACTACCTTCTCCTTCAAAATTTTTTCCAAGACCTTGCATACTACAGATGTCAAACTAACAGGCCTATAATTACTCAGATCACTTTTTTTCCCTTTCTTAAAAATAGGAACTATGTTAGCAATTCTCCAATCATACGGTACAACCCCTGAGTTTACAGATTCATTAAAAATTCTTGCTAATGGGCTTGCAATTTCTTGTGCCAATTCTTTTAATATTCTTGGATGAAGATTATCTGGGCCCCCCGATTTAGTCCCATTAAGCTGTTTGAGTTTCGCTTCTACCTCAAATATGGTAATGCCTACCTCCATATCCTCATTCCCATTTGTCATGCTACCATTATCCCTAAGATCCTCTTTAGTCTTATTAAAGACTGAGGCAAAGTATTTGTTTAGATATTGGGCCATGCCTAGATTATCCTTGACCTCCACTCCATCCTCAGTTTTTAGCGGTCCCACTTCTTCTTTCTTTGTTTTCTTCCTATTTATATGACTATAGAACCTTTTACTATTGGTTTTAATTCCCTTTGCAAGGTCCAACTCTACTTGACTTTTAGCCTGTCTCACTTTATCCCTACATGTTCTGACCTCAATAAGGTAGCTTTCCTTGCTGATCCCTCCCTTCTTCCACTCCCTATATGCTTTCTGCTTTTTCTTAATTACCTCTCTAAGATGCTTGCTCATCCAGCTTGGTCTACAACTCCTGCCTATGAATTTTTTCCCCTTTCTTGGGATGCAGGCTTCCGATAGCTTCTGCAGCTTTGATTTAAAATAATCCCAGGCCTCCTCTACCTTTAGATCCATAAATTCTTCAGTCCAATCCACTTCCCTAACTAATTTTCTTAATTTTTGAAAGTCAGCCCTTTTAAAATCAAAAACCCTAGCTGCAGATTTATTTTTATTAATCCTTCCGTTCAGTTTGAACTGAATTAGCTCATGATCACTTGAGCCAAGATTATCCCCTACAACCATTTCTTCTATGAGGTCCTCATTACTCACCAAGACCAAATCTAAAATGGCATCCCCTCTAGTCGGTTCAGCAACTACTTGCTGAAGGAATCCATCAGCTATCGCATCTAGGAAAATCTGAGCCCTATTATTATTACTAGCACTCGTCCTCCAGTCTATATCTGGGAAGTTAAAGTCTCCCATGATCACACAGTTTCCATTAGTATTTACTTTATTAAAAACATTAAAAAGGGCTCTATCCATATCCAAATTAGATCCTGACCTATAGCACACCCCAAGCACTATCCCAGGGGAGGCTCTAATAGTTTTCTTCCCCAATTTAATTTTTGCCCAGACAGACTCAGTCATATCCATTTCATCGCTTCTTATTTCTTTACATTCTATCTCATCATCGATATACAGTGCTACTCCACCACCTTTACCTTTTATTTCGGTCTTTCCTAAACAGCACATACCCTTCAATACCTGTAGCCCAGTCATGACTACTATTCCACCAGGTTTCTGTTATACCTATAATATCTGGTTTCACTTCCTGCACCAGTAGCTCTAGTTCCTCCATTTTGTTACCTAGGCTCCTCGCATTAGTGTACAAACATCTTAAGTTTTGCTGTTTGGCCTCACTCACATTCTGTACCCTACTAGGCACGGTTATTTTACTACCAGTATAACCTATTAGACTTGTATCTACACTGCCCTTCCTCCTACCTACGGCTGTATCCACTCTTACTTCATTTTCTTTCCACTCAATGCTAAATTCTGGCGTGGAGATTACCTGGACATCTCCCAACCATCTCCCCCAAATTCCTAGTTTAAAGCTCTCTTAATCAGTTGTGCCAGCCTCCATCCTAGAAGTCTATTTCCTTCCCTACTCAGATGAAGTCCATCCCGAGAGAACTGTCCTCTATCCATGAACGCCTCCCAGTGGCCATACATCCCAAAGCCCTCCTTATAGCACCACTGCCTAAGCCATCTATTGATAGTCATAATCTTGTCACACCTTTGTTGCCCTTCTCTAGGAACAGGCAGAATCCCACTAAAGATCACCTGAGCCTCAATTTCCTTAAGTGTCCTCCCCAGCCTAACATAGTCTCCCTTAATACTTTCCAGCGAGAATCTAGCCGTATCATTTGTTCCCACATGAAGGATAATTAGGGGATTCTTTCCCGCTCCCTTTAGAATCCTTTTCAACCTCAGGTCTACATCCTGTATCTTAGCACCTGGAAGACAGCACACCCTCCTATTTTCTGGATCAGCTCTGGTTACAGGCCTATCTATTCTTCTCAGTAAAGAGTCCCCAATCACATAGACCTGCCTTTTCCTAGTGACGGTGCTATTCTCCAGTCTATCCCCTGTTCCCTCTGGCTGCAAGTTCTTTCCATTCCCATTCTCCCTTGTAATCCTTTTTAACCCATCCTGTATCCTCCTGGGGCTCATATTTGGTGTAATCTCCATTAACTCTTCCCCTTTTCCTATAGGACTAGTTGAGTCAGTTGAAACTGGACTGGACTGGACTGGACAGAACATTACAAAATATATTGTATGGAATAATCTTGCACTGGTTGTAAGGGAATATAGATAGATTAGGTGACATAAAGGCTTTTCTCAACATTTTGTCATTGACCTTAGAGGTTTCTTGCAAGATATATCTATTTATCCAGGCTTTCTCTGAAGAGATACATTGAGTTATGGGAGGGTCTGGGTTTTTCCCCCACTCTGATGGATGGGAGATATCACTTCTTTTCTCTCAGTGTTAATTTAAGTTGATCTTGTGTTTTATGTGTTGTGTTGGGAAGCATGGCTGGAGTGTTACAGTAGCTGTACTTTAAATCATAACAAAATTAAATAAACTCATCAGTGTAATGACTTTCTTCTGCTAATAGCTAATGGGGATTTGTTGCTCTACTCATGGGTGTATGCAAAACACACTGTAAAAGCCATAAGAACTTCATTCACTTATGGACAGAGTCTTCCACCTTCACTCATATTGAGTAAAATATGGCTTCCAAGTATTCTTATTGAAAGCAGTGGAGCTACTTGCAAACCATGAGTAAGGTGGAAGAATCTAGCTCATAATGATGAAGAAATGGCTTAAAACATTAAAATCGAGGAAATCAACTCTGGGGGTGTATGTGCACGTGAAAGTTGAGCTCATCTGGGATGTATCTGTTTTGGTGACACCTCCAGTATTCATGTACAGTGAGTAAGTTAAAAATTTCTACCTCATTTGCTGTTTAAGACAAATAATTCCATCTGAACTGAAGTCCATGTGAACTGAAAATCATTTATTAAGTGTAGAAAAATATTTGCTGACAGGCTTTGTATTTCCTTTTTCTTACTCTGTAGATTTGGCAGGATTTTATGTTTGCATGTGCCCTTTACCCAACTGACCAGAACTACTTAGAATCAGTAAGAGCAGAAGTTACTCATCAGGTATGTTGTTCAATAGTGTCAAGGACCCGTATTTCAGTATGCTTGTATTGACTAACTGTTTCGTTTCTCTTGTTCATTGTCTGACATGAGTTTCTTTAAAGACTGCAGTCTATTGTGCACTCAAGTAACAAACACACACACAAGCAAGAAAACGGAGTGAGCCTGTAGAAAAGCAAGGCAGAACATGGTGGGCAGAGGAATGTAGAGGTCATCCTAGGGGTAGCATGAGTTCCCCCTGTCCTGTCTTCCCACTCTACATCTCACCTCTACTTGTACATGTTTTAGGAGAAGAGAAGATTATATATTTTGCTGGCCTGGGCTGTTTATCATTTCATTATTAATTTTTTTAAATCTATTTTTCTGGCCAGGCAGGGAAGTTGTTTTTTTGCGGGTTGAAAAAAGTGTTGTGTTATATGCCTTGTGGAAAAGTAAAGATGAAAACACTAAATATTTTGTTCTTTTATAGTCTACCAAAAATGTGAATTTCCAGTAGTTTCAAAGATGTACAAATTTAGGACTTGGTTTTGCAAACTCATGAGTAATTTTATTCATGTGAGTATTCCCATTGAAGTCTGTGTGATTCTCATGGAGTAAAGTTACTGACATGTCAATTTGCATCATTGGTTCCTTATTCCCTTGGCTGCAATAGTACTGTATCCTTTGGAATCTTTCATATTTCTTGTCATTGAAATCACTTCAGCAAGTGTAGAAACCAGCCAGTATTGTTTGAACTCTGTGCAACTTGCATAAACTTTACAAGATATCCAGTTAAAGGGAAGTAATTGAATTTTAATTTAGAAACTGTGACTTCTATTTCAGGTAAAGAGATTAAAATCTCACCCATGCATCATTTTATGGAGTGGAAACAATGAAAATGAGGCAGCAATTGCAGGCAACTGGTTCTCCATACCACATGCTGAGATGAAAGTTTATTTCAAAGACTATGTGACACTTTATGTGAAGAACATCCGAGAAATTGTTCTTGCTGTAAGTGAAATTTTCAGGGGCATAGCACCCGCCCCCAAATTGTCTTGCAAAAGGTTTTAAACTCTGCAATTTGGGCCAAATTTCCTTGAGTTGTTTAAGGGAACAGATTTACAGTAGCAATGTGGACATGCTGACAACAATACGTAAAAACCATGGTGAAGGCTGCTGTGATTGTGTTTTACAGATTCTCATTGCAGTTTTTGCAGCTTTTCTCCTTGTTCTGGAAGTTTTAGAGCTTTGCTTGATGTCATACAGTGGTACCTGCTTGTAATGAAGTTATTTACAGTGAAATTCTGCTTAGAATTGAGTGGATTGAAAATCACAAATTGCTGGACTTTCACTTCTTGTGGGTTATGTAAGGACACAGAATGCAAAAATGAGACCTGTCATTTGCCACCAGTGCCCACTGATGCAGCTCCACTGACTGTGGTAGGAACATAAAGCAGGTTTAGAGGACATGCTGGTAAAAAGGCCTGCAGGCCATGTACAGTCTTTCTGGCACCAGTAGAGTTACATGTGATACAAGACTTGCCTAAAATTCTCAGTGTGGATGCAACAGTAATGAAACTCACTCCATTTTAATCAGGTTCCACTGCAGTAATTCCAGATTAAATGCTGCATTCCAAAGGGATGCTCAAATCCTTCTTTACCTTTGTTTTGGCTGATCAGAGGATGAGAGAGAAGACTGATGAAAAAGAAAACATGTTAAAGGGAAAAGGATGAGTAAGAATTCCTCTCTCCCAGTCTGGCTGCAGCAACTCTCAGTAGGAGATGGAGTCAAGCTGGTTTACCTATTCCCTTCTTGGAATGAAGGCATGGCCTTCCAGAGAGGTCCCCTCAGCATCTGGCAGTGTCTCCTACAATTGAAGGGGTAGGAGGGAACCTGCCACCACTTGTGGTGAAGAGCTCTCTCTCTTCTTGCAATGAAACGCCACTGTTTTTGACTTCAGAGAGAGAGTAGACTGAAAGTTGCCTCTGTGACACCAATAAAGAATAAGCTGCTCTACATGGCATTTCATTCCTGAATAGCTATGCAGAGAGTAATGCCTGAACCACAGATGAATGCTTTGATCTCTCTAGAAAATACAGAGTATGCAGTACAGAGATATGCAAAGTGAAACTGACATTCTGCCAGTTAAAACATTTCTCTTCTACCACGAAATATTAATTTTCTACCCTGCAGTAGCTACCCCCTTATCCCTGTTGCTTCATGGCTCACAGGCTACTTTAGAATACGATGATGTTGGACTAAGCTGGTTTTACTGGCTATGCTGAAATTACAGTAGATGCATACCACGATGAATTTACGTGCATCAACCCAGGCAATCAAAGTGTAATCTAAAAACAATATAGATGTTGTCATTAGTGATTGCATGCTACTGGCTTTAAGGAGCTTGTAGGGCCATTCTAGTCCTGGAAATTTAAGGGTACAGGAAAACCATGAGGGGGAAACTGATAAAAGGGGAAGCTTTGAGAGAAACTGCTCAATAAGGGTGAAGCGACTGATAAACCAAAATGGTTGATGTAATATACTCGACAAATTTCTGCATTAAAGCTTAAATCTAACAAGTTCGTATTGACAACATTGCTAATATATTAACACAACTATGTTTTACAATTACTGTCAATATTAATCTAAATTGTAATATGGACTCAAGAACAACATAGTCCTGATTAGTGTCTTAGCCAAAAATAATTCTTTGCTCAAAATGGATTCATTTGTTGTTTGTTAATAACAATAACATAGAGTACTGAGACACTTCACAAAATATGTGATAGATGTGTCACTGCCCTGGAGAACTTATACAATCTAACTCTAACAAATGTGATTTGTCTTGTAATTAAAATTTCTATCTACTGTAAATGCTATTATTATTTTAGTATCAACACATTTAACAGGAATACAAAGGTATGTATTTTAGTTATCATTTTGGGCATAATTCTCCAGTAAGCTACACATGGAGAAATACACACACCATTGTGTACCTGCATTTGTAGGTGGTTCTTTGAGTGCTTGTTCATGTCAATTCCAAACAGGTGTGTGCGCACGCATGCACAGCATCCAGCAGATTTTTCTCATAGCAGCATCCGTCGGGTTGGCCTGGGCGCCCCCTGCAGTCGCACCTTAATGGCGCTCAATACAGAGCCTTGCCGACCCATCACCCCCTCAGTTCCTTCTTACCGCCAGTGACAGTTAACTGGAATGTCCCATAGCTCTTGCTTTATCAAGCACCTCTATCTGTGTCATTTGTTTATAGTTCTTCTGTAGTTAATAGTTGTTTAGAGTTTGTTGGGGGTTCTCCCTCCGACTCCCCGGAGCTGTGGTATGCCATTGTCCCCGGGGTTCAAAAAGTGTGAGGTCTGCGCCAAGCGCATATCAAAAAATGACCCCTGAGTTCCACCCCAGAACTTTGAAAGAGAGAGAACAGCAGCTCAGAGTTCTGCTTATGGAGGCAGCTCTTTGCCCCATTCAGACCTGGGATCTGGGATCCTGCACCCAGCACCTCCTCCTGGCATCATTATCCTGGGAACAGGTGCTAAGGAAGGACTCTTCGCGAGATGCTTGGCACCGTCATGGCTCTTCTCATGTCCATTTGGTGGGTAGGCACCGGTCTCAATTGCCGGTGCCTCAGAAGAAAAAGAAGCCGGAGGCAGCTCAGGACTTATTGTGCCTCACGGTGCCATTCTCACCTCCAAAGAGGGATGAACCGCCGGCACAGACAGCACCGGCCCACCCCACAGTACAGTCAAGAGGGAAGCCGGCCATGCTGGCTTGCCTTCTACACAGCACCCCCCGTGCCAGGAGCTCTGGAATGAGAGCCCAGTCATTCCTCTAGTTCTCAACACTCTGCGCCTTGCAGCCCAGCTCCTCTGTGGTCTTCATTTTCAAAAACCTCGGAGTCGGAGTCCGACTCCTATCGCTCTGGCAGAAGTAGGAGCAGGAGATCCAGGTCGCGTCAGGGGAGACGAGCTTACCTGGCACTGTGGCCTCCACAGTGGCAAAACCTGACGCAGTGGCCCTTCTGGATGCCCTGGGCCTTCCATCAAAGCCAGGGACGAAGCCAGGGATCGCACTCAGCAGCAACATCGGTAGCTTCTGCTACCTTCGTACCACCGTGGCCAGCTACTGAGGTGCCGCCACCGCTTACATCGACACCGTCGGCTGTGGAACCGTCGCCAGACTCATTGGTACCGGCACCGACATCTGCACCAGCACCAACAGCAATGCCGACAGCGCCACCTACAGCCCTGGCATAGGTGTCTTCTGTCCCAGCACCAAGGGGCACAGCACCGTCCGGGTCACCACCAGCCCGGGATCCCGAGGACTCACGGGACCCCTTGGGCCCTGATGGGAGGGAACAGCTGCCCTTTACAAGGGCTTCTTCCTCTTTCTTGCTAGATGAGGCGCTGGCAGGCACCACTATAGCTCCAGGCTTGAAGGACAGCAGGGTGTTGCAACAATTGCTGCGGTGAGTTGCCCAGGGCCTGGGTATTCAGGCAGAGGAGGTAGTGGAGGACGCGGATCCCACGGTGGATATCCTCCCGCCCTCTGGACCTGCACGCATTGCTCTGCCTCTTATCAAGACCATATTGGACACGATCAAAACTTCATTGCCACCCACAGCTAAGTGCAATGAAAGGTGGTACTTTGTGACATCTAAGGGCTATGAGCATCTGTACTCACATCCACCGCCTGATTCCCTTGTCGTGGATGCTGCCAACCAGTGTGAGCGGCAAAGTTACCAGGGACCCTCCCCTAAGAACAGGGAGGTGAAAAGACTCAACCTTTTCGGAGAAAGGTCTATTCTATGGGCGGGCTGCAGCTCCGCATTTCAAATCAGCAGCTACTGGATAATACATGTGGGGCAATGGCAAAATTTGCAGAGCTGCTGCTGTAAGATTCCCATGCTGAGTTCTCGGCCTTGGTTGAGGAGGGTAAGCTCATTTCCCGAGCTTTCCTGCAGGCTGTGCTGGACAGAGCTGATGTGCCCATGAGGGCTGATGGCTACATGTGTGGCCATGAGAAGGGGCTCCTGGCTTCAGGTCTCTGGTCTCCCGTACGAGGTCCAGCAGACCATACAGGACCTTCCCTTTGAGGGTGTGACTCTGTTTTCCGGAAGGATGGATAAAAGGCTTCATAGCCTAAAGGACTCGAGCCACCCTCAAGTTGTTGGGCCTTCACACCCGTGCCACGCAGCGGTTCTACCAACAACAGAACAACTCGCTCCTATCGCTAGGGGCAGTGGAAGAGGTTCCTCAGAAGCAGAAGGGCGTTCCCGGTATTTCCCATCCTAGACCTGTGGGAGCTCAATAACTTCATGAAGAAACTCAAGTTCCGCATGGTCTCTTTGGCCTCCATCATCCCATCATTTGATCCAGGGGACTGGTACGCCACCCTTGACTTGAAGAACACATACTTTCACATAGCAATCACACTGCCCCATCTCAGGTTTGTGGTGAGCAAAAACCACTAGCAGTTCACAGTCCTCCCGTTTGGCCTGTCAGCGGCACCTCGAGTGTTTACCAAGTGCATGGCAATTGTGGCCGCATTCCTGCGCAGGTGGCAGGTACAGGTGTTCCCATACTTCGATGACTGGCTCATCAAGGGCCACTCCAAGACTCAAGTGGAGGCACAAGTCGACTTCATAAGAGCGACGTTCAACAAACTGGGCCTCCTTCTGAACAAGGGGAAATCAACGCTTTCCCTGATTTAGCAGATAGAGTTTATAGGGGCAATACTGGACTCGACTTAAGCCAGGGCATACCTCCCAGAAGTGAAGTTCCAGGCCCTGGGTGACATCATTTGAGGTCTCAGGTATTTCCCCATCACCACAGCTAGGAATTGCCTGAAACTTCTAACACACATCGCTGTTTGTACCTATGTGGTGCAGCATGCCAGACTCAGACTTCAACCTCTTCAGTCATGGCTAGTGTCGGTGTATCGGCCAGGCCGGGACAGCTTGGACAGGATTGTGACCCTGCCTCACCAGGTCCTCAACTCCTTCCTGTGGTGATTCGATCCACAGGTACTATGTGCAGGGGTCCCCTTCACCAGCCCTCAGCCATCTCTCTCTCTAGCGACGGATGCACTGGGCTGGGGAGCACATCTGGGAGTCCTCAGGACTCAAGGCCTCTGGTCTTGGGCAGAGCTCACTCTCCACATCAATGTCAGAGAGCTGAGACTTTCCGAACCTACTTATCAGGGAAATGTGTATCAGTAATGAAAGACAACACCACGGTGATATTCTATATCAACAAACAGGGGTGCATGCTCCACTCCCCTGTGCCAGGAAGCCCTCATGTGGGACTTCTACGTAGAGCCTTCAATACACCTTCAAGCATTGTACCTCCCCAGGATATTGAACGAGTTGGTGGACTATCTCAGCAGGTCATTCCATGGGCACAAGGGATCCTTACGCCCAGACATTGCGAACTCAATCTTCCAACAGTGGGGATTTCCCCAGATAAACCTGTTCGCCACACAACGCAACAGGAAGTGTCTGCAATTTTGCTTCTTCCTGAATCGCAGTCTGGGCTCCATCACAGATGCATTCCTCCTCCCATGGGGAGACCATCTCTTTTACACGTTTCCGCCTATTCTGCTCGTTCACAAGGTACTCCTCAAAATGTGGCGGGAACGAGCTTCAGTGATACTGATAGCTCCAGGTTGGCCTCACCAGCACTGTTACACGTCGCTTCTGGAAATGTCTGTGGAAGCCCCAGTTACCTTGCTGCTCTTCCCAGACTTATTGACCCAGGGTCATGGTGGTCTCCAGCACCCGAACCTCAAGTCGCTGCACCTCATGGCATGGAAGCTCCATGGCTGAACCCGATAGAGGTCTCCTGTTCGGACCTGGTCAGACAAGTCCTCCTTGGCAATAGAAAGCCCTCCACCAGGGCTACCTACCTTGCCAAGTGGAAGAGATTCGCAATCTGGTCAGCGCAACACGGTTTGTCACCCATGCTCGCCTCTTTACTGCTTATATTGGACTATCTTGTCCACCTCAAGCAGCAGGGGCTGTCCATGTTGTCACTAAGGGTTTGGCCACCAAAATGTGTTGTTCATGTCCCTTCCAATATCCACCCTCCTACCCCTCTGTGAGAGTCGCCGGCAAGAAGGAACTGGGCTCTATGTTGACCGCCATGAAGGCGCGACTCCAGGGGGCACCCAGGCTGACCTGACAGATGCTGCTATGGGAAAAATCTTCCGTCTGCCATACACATACCTGATTGGAGTGGACATGAACAGCACATCTTGAAGAACAGCAGTTACGAGAAGGTAAGTAATCATTTTTTTCTAGGTTTCTATCATTTCTATGATCATGTGCACAAACTGAGTTACTGTGCATGCAGATGGCTTAGTGAAATGCTTCTGGTAGGCATTTTATGTCACCTGATTTGACTGCACAGTGTCTCCAATCCAGTAAAGCACTGAAGTATCTGCTTCACTTTAAGCATATAGATGGATAGATTTTTAAGGCCAGAAGAAACCATTACTATCTTCTGTCTGAACTCCTGCCTAACACATGCCATAGAATTTCACCAAGCAATTTCTCCATCAAGCCAATTACATCTGGCTAAGCTAGAATCTATCACTTGGAAAAACATCCAGCCTTCATATCAAGGCTTCAGTGATGGAGAATGTAGCATATCCTTAGATAAGCAGTTCTCGTGATTAACTGTTCACACAGTTAAAAACGAGTGAATGAAATTACTTGTGCTTAAACTGAAGCCTGTGGCTAACTGCTTTGCTATATTGGAGCTAATAGTGGTAACTGTGAATGTAGAACCAAGGGCTTCCCTTACTGAAAATGTGTCCCTAAATGTTTTATAATTTCAAAGAAACCCTTCAGTATTTGGCACTGACAAGAGGCAGTGTGTAGTAGTGGTTAAATATATGTAATTTGAAACAACTCTAAATCCTGCCCTTCATAAAGTTGCATCTGGCCTAAAATGCACAGCCAGGCCAAACAAAACCAAAGCACAATGCCACAGACTGTAATGACAGCATATTTTGAATGTATTAAGACTGAGGCTTGTTGGTTGTCTGTAACAAAGGGGGGAAAAAAGGGAAAAATCTTAGCATTGCTGCTGCAAAAGTAATCATTTTACTTAAAGGAACTGTCTCACCACACAAATGTTAATGATAATTTTGTTTATTTTCCACTAGAAGTGCTTTAAATAGCTGTTACTAATAATGTAGACACATTTAAAGATAGGAAATCCCTTGATCTGAGGCAAGAGAATCCCTTTCCCCAAGATTTTCAAAACTGAACTTTAGTTTCAAATTCCTCTCCACTCAGAACGAAGCCTACATTGTACTAGCAGATGAGGCTAATAAGCTTCCATGGGCAAGAAGTAGCTGGATTCCTCCTGCTTTGCAACTTATTAATTCACACCTAGAGTTGGATACGCTGAGGATAGACTCCACTTTCTGTCCTGGGCTTAATAAAGTACTAGTTATCAATTAAGGGCCAGATTGTGCAGTTTTTCACACTGCTCACTGTAGCGGGCAGTGCATAGCCTCAGTGCCCCAGGGGGACAACTGGGAGGCATTGTGCTTCAAAGGAGTACAGTTCCTCTAATAAAAAGAAAAGGAGTACTTGTGGCACCTTAGAGACTAACCAATTTATTTGAGCATAAGCTTTCATGCGCTGCAGCCCACTTCATCGGATGCATACTGTGGAAAATACATAAGATGTTTTTATACACACAAACCATGAAAAAATGGGTGTTTATCACTACAAAAGGTTTTCTCTCCCCCCACCCTACTCTCTTGCTGGTAATAGCTTATCTAAAGTGATCACTCTCCTTACAATGTGTATGATAATCAAGGTGGGCCATTTCCAGCACAAATCCAGGTCCCCGTCCGTCCGTCCGTCCCGTCCCCCCTCCCCCCCCCCCCCCCAAAAAAAAAAAACCACTCTCCTGTTGGTAATAGCTTATCTAAAGTGATCACTCTCCTTACAATTTTTTTTTTGGGGGGGGGGGGAGAAAACCTGGATTTGTGAGAAATCTTTTGTAGTGATAAACACCCATTTTTTCATGGTTTGTGTGTATAAAAACATCTTCTGTATTTTCCACAGTATGCATCCGATGAAGTGAGCTGTAGCTCACGAAAGCTTATGCTCAAATAAATTGGTTAGTCTCTAAGGTGCCACAAGTACTCCTTTTCTTTTTGCGAATACAGACTATCACGGCTGCTACTCTGAAACCAGTTCCTCTAATGGTATCCCTATTGTACTATGAGGAGAGGAGGTAATTTATGACACCACTTGAACGGTATGCACTATATTCCTCCCTCACAAATGTGTCCAGTCAGTTTTGCTGATTTCAATAGGAGGGGGCGGTGGAGCCCTGGCATAGTTTTCTCTGTCCACTTCTTCAGTGGGAGCATCTGGCTGGTACCTGAGGGTCTGATTCATGCAGTGTTTACATGGCCATGAAGGGGAGGAGGAATCATAGAAATAGAAAGTGGTAATACATCCTGTTAGGCCTCTGATTCCAGGAATTAAAAACGATTACATGTGAGGGAGGAGATGAATGTCAGGGCACAAAAGCAAAATGTTTCCTAGGCAGTGACTCAGCAATTTGGCAAAGGCGTTTTGGTTTCACTTCCCAAAGTAAGGTCTGGATATTGAAATGTTAGAACCAATCACTTTATTATGGTGTGTTTTGTTTTGTTTACCCAGGAGGATAAGAGTCGTCCTTATATTACATCCAGTCCAACAAATGGCAAGGAGTCTGTTAAAGAAGGCTGGCTCTCCCAAAATCCCTATGACACCCATTATGGTGACACTCACTTTTATGATTACCTCAGTGACTGCTGGAACTGGACAGTGTATCCTAAAACTCGGTTTGCCTCAGAGTATGGATTTCAGTCCTGGCCCTCTTTTAGTACATTGGAAAAGGTAAGGCAAAGCTTCCATTTTCATAGCTTTCCCGCTCCCTGTTCCCTTTTGGTCTTGACAGTGAATTACTGGTCAAGAAACTCTGGGTCCGTGACTATAGTTGAAATGACACAAATTCCTTATTCAGAGGAAATGTTAGGTTTAATATGACTAGTAGAGACAGCGTGGGATGTACATCTTTCCCCTTTTAATACATTAAACTTGGTTCCTCTCACGATAGCCAAGATAAATACCTACAGTCCTAATTTATTACCATAGACCATTCTTGCTGTGTCAGAGTCCACAGCATTGCTATAATTTATTATAATCTATGTTTTTAAATTTGCTTTTCCAGTTTTAAACAATTGGGGACACGTTCTTGAACTCTCTAAACACAGGAGCTTGTATTGATTAAAGTATTAAGACACTGATTGTTGAATCCTGTCTCCTCACATCACAGACTTAACTCTTGATTAACCGTTACACACAGCTTCCACCTCCATTGGATCAGAACCAAAAATACATTGTGCATTTTTACTTGCTGTAGTAAAAGCAAGCCGGCTCGTGGCCGATTAGTGAGCTCGTCTTTTATATCATATGCACTGTTGTTGTAGCTGTGTCAGTCCCAGGATGTTAGCGAGACAAGATGGGTGAGGTAATATATTTTATTGGACCAGCTTCTGTTGGCGAGAGAGACAAGCTTTCGAGCTTACACAGAGCTCTTCTTCAGGTCTGGGAAACATACTCAGAGTGTCACAGCTAAATACAAGGTGGAACAGGTTCTTTAGCATAAGTAGTTAACGCACATTTCAGGGGACCATTCAAGGTGAAGTGGCCTGTTGACATCCCTCCAACCATAGCAGGGAAAGGAATAGGGGGAGACAGCTGCGGGGCAAGGGGTTGCTAGTGGGTTATAGATTGTTGTAATAAGTCATAAATCTGGTGTTCCTAGTCAGTCCATGATTTTGAGCAAAGTTATGAATATAAGCTCCCAGGCTCGTCCACTGACGACAACAACCCCACTCTTACCCCCCCCCCCGAGCCCTCTCCCTGCAGCTGTGTTTCCCTCCTCCCTTCCTTTTCCCTCTCCTTGGCCACTGACTCTGTGAAAGCTTTGTGGGCCAAATTCTACTGTAGGACAAATAAGTGAAGTTCCACAAAACCAGCAGAGCTACCTCTGCCTGTGTGCTGAGCCCTCTGAATTTGGCCCTCTGTGCCGTGGTCTGTCCATCTGTAAGAATATACCACTTACTCCACCGGGTGTTGTGGGCTTCAAGACTTAAAGGTACTCAGATGAAAGGCACTACAGAAACGTAAAGTAGTATTTTAAATACTCTAGGTGATGGCAAGAGGCTGAAATGGATATTATTCACCTTTCTTGCTATTCAGCAATCGATAAGTACCTGGTCCCAAAGATCAGGAGCATGCACGTTTTGCCATTTCCTTATGATCCATTTTCAACCTTTTCTGTGTTTTCAAAAGGTCTCCTCTACAGAGGACTGGTCTTATACAAGTCATTTCTCCCTCCATCGACAGCACCATGCAGCTGGTAACGACCAAATGCTTCATCAGGCTGGACTTCACTTCAAGCTGCCCCAGAACACAGATCCTCTAAAACGGTTCAAAGATACGATTTACCTTACTCAGGTAACCGTGTGTCACAATCTGGTGACAGATACTTCTATCTAATACAGCCATCGTTGTTATTAGCACCTAGGGGGCCTGGTCTTGGTCAGTATGTTAGGAACTGAAGAGACATATTATGATGAGATAGCCCTTGCCTTGAAGAATTTACAATATAATTTAATATGGGTAAATTTTGTGTGTCCCTGACCCTTTGTAGTGGAGAGAACAGGGCATGAAAAGCCTCTCCAATTTCCCCTCTTTGTTTCCCTTCTCCCACACCAGGACTAGTGATCATCTCAGGGGATACTCCTCCATGCAGCACAAATTACTCCAGAGAAAATGGGAAAGGCAGGAAGAAGTTGGGCCTTGACCCTTTACACTGACCCACAGAGCAGGTTGGACACACTGATTGCAGCAGGCTAGGGAAAGATTGTACCTCCTTGCCACACAACACCTTGCTGAGATCCCCTTGTAACAGCACTTTTCCTGTACTGTCTCTTGGTCAGAGTTGTGCCTTTTAGGTACAATCTAGCTCAAAGAGAGCATGAAAAGCCCTGTCTGTCTCTCTCGCTGACACACACACAATGTTTTGAGAATAGTTAACCAAATTAAAAATAATCCTCTTTTTAATATATTTGCTGAACAAGGTTATGCAAGCCCAGTGTATAAAGGCAGAAACGGAGTTCTATCGGCGTAGTCGAAGTGAGATAACCAATGGAGAGGGACATACAATGGGATCACTCTACTGGCAGCTCAATGATATCTGGCAGGCCCCTTCGTGGGCTTCTCTAGGTAAGTCTTCCAATTGCCATCAGTGAAACCTCTAATTGTGCTTTTTAAATTTCTTTTTATTATCTATAACTTTTTTCATCAGAAATACCAATTCAAGAATAAGGCTCACCATTATTGCCTGGATAACATATTTCTAACCATCTACTAATACATTTCAGCAAACTGGTTTGCAGGATAAGCCTGATACTAAAACTGAGCGGGGATGCAAAGCTGTTGGTCTTGATATGTCATCCTCCTCAAATACAAACAAAACGAAGAGGAAAACAAACCTTTCAGTGTATCCACTCGTTAGTGTTTGTTTCAGAGTGCAGTAACCACCAATCGTAAATGTAGATCCAAGAACCTTTATAACACAAGGCGAAGATGCCCTATAATTCTTTCAGTGATGCAGGCCCTAGTTTAACTTTTATGTCTTTTAATTTAAGCAATATTAATGTCTTTTGAGTTTGACAGTATTTAAAACAAACAAGCATAACTGCTATGGAGTGGTAGGAGCACTGTAGTTAAGGCTGAAGTTAGCTCCTCATTATAAACCTAACTTTTCAACAAAAAGAAAAGGAGTACTTGTGGCACCTTAGAGACTAACCAATTTATTTGAGCATAAGCTTTCGTGAGCTACAGCTCACTTCATCGGATGCATTCGATGAAGTGAGCTGTAGCTCACAAAAGCTTATGCTCAAATAAATTGCTTAGTCTCTAAGGTGCCACAAGTCCTCCTTTTCTTTTTGTGAATACAGACTAACACGGCTGCTACTCTGAAACCTAACTTTTCAACATCTCCCTAGCTTCCCCTGAAAGAAATTGATCTTCCTTAAAGCTTACATGCCACAGCTCATCCAGGATAGTTTTTCTGAGGAGTGTGGTAAAACTCAAAGATTTTTGTTTTTTTTTTAATTTTTCCATCTCTAGAGTGGCGAAGCCTCGAAACTCCAAACTAGTTTTAAGTATCAGAGGGGTAGCTGTGTTAGTCTGTATCCACAAAAACAATGAGGAGTCCGGTTGCACCTTAAATACTAACAGATTTATTTGGGCATAAGCTTTCGTGGGTAAAAAACCCACGATGCATCTGAAGAAGTGGGGTTTTTTTACCCACGAAGGCTTATGCCCAAATAAATCCGTTAGTCTTTAAGGTGCCACTGGACTCCTCGTTGTTTTTGTGCAACCTAGTTTTGTTTGTTTGTTTTGGTGTTGCTGCAGAGAAGTGCCTTTTAGTATTGTGGAAAAGGTTGGAAAGATCTAAAGAGTTGTTTTTAGTGCATATGGAGAGCAGTGTTTTTAGGGAAGCATACCAATAAATGAGGGTTACCTATATTTACATAAATATAAAAAAACATATAATCATTCAATAACCTGAAAGATTATGATGTTTTTTCTTAGTAATAAAAACATCTAATTTCTCAGTCAATATGTGTGGAACTTTGCAATATGTCAAGACACACTAGGACTAAATTAGTTGAAGAATCTTTAGTTCTAATTAAATAACATATAATGTCATCTGTATATATCCAACAATGTGTTTTATTTCACAGCATAACGGGCCTAGTTTAGGTTCAGTGCAGATGTGTAAATTGCTTGGGTAATAAATAGTAAGTCAAGGAGAACTGCATGGTCTGAGGGAAGTGGCTGCATTCCATAACTGCTTATATCTAGGTGAGCATATTTTGAGGTTTAGGGTTTTTTTAAGGTGGAAGGACTGTTCTGTGGAAGTATATAATACATTTATCTACTTGTTATATGATGCTTATCATCTTTACATCTCAAAGCATTTTACAAAAGAGGGGAGTATCATTATCCCCATTTTACAGATGGGAAAACTAGAGGTAAAGTGACTTTCCCGAGGGACATCCAGCAGGCTAGTAGTAGAGCTGGGAATTGAACCCAGGTCTGCTGAATCCCAGTCCATTGCCCTATCTATGATTTCAACCTCAGTTATTTCTTAATTATTGTTTTAGTTTACTGATATATGCTGCAGAGAAGAAGTTCATAGTTAAAGAAATGTTGGAATATGGTCAGTTTATGAAAAGGAGGTAAACGTCGTTTTTTCTACACCTGCCCCTGGGTCCACCTGCCAATTTTTGTGGTTTTACAGTGACATCTTCTTACTTCTTAAAGTTTTTCTCTTCCCTTTTCCTGTGTGGAAGACCTCCACCTCAAAAACCAGAGGAAACAAACTATAGTGAATCTGTCTTTAAACAACACGCTGCTCTACCTTGGCCTCATGATGTCAGCCGAGACAGTAGTCCAGCCTTAACACTGAGGTTCCTCGACTTCGTGAATTTATGCTGTAGAAACAAAGTGTTTTAATGTTTGTTTTTCTGGATTTCGCTATAATCGACAAATTCTTACAAAATAAGTACCTTAAAAAGGAGGAGGAAAAAAACTTAGTAAAATGTCTCAATGTACAGATGCATTGACAGATGATCTGATGTGATGAACATAAGCATGATTTTTTTTAACTACAGAACAACTAACGTCATCACAGCATATGTCTTACATAGTTTAATTAGTCATAGCCTTATTAATGTCAATTTTCAGAAAGGAAGCTCAGCAGAGATACTGCTGTCCCTTTGTTTCATTTTATTCTGTCAGTGGATTGAGGAAAAATTTAATTTTCATTTAATTAGGCGATGCAGTAGAGGGAGTTTTGAAATGTAAATGTTGGAATTAGTTTTCTTTGCATTTCAAAACCACACTTCTGCATTTGTTTAGGTTGCACAGTGGCATCGCTGATGAATACTTCCTTTATTTAGATTTGTTCTTTCGTAAGTGGCGTGCCATAGAGGGGTTTACATAATTTTCCATATGAAGTGGAAGTGTGTTCCTTCTTGAAATGGGGAGAGAATTGAGAATTAAGTATTTGTTTATATATTAAAAACATTTACCTGGAAAGTAAGAAAACACAGTGAAGCCCTCTTGTCTGCATGTGACTCTCTGCCTCCCTTCAGAAGTCAATGTATTTCCTCAGATTTTGAATGTTTGATTATGGTTTTGGAGCCACTTGTGCTGCATTGATTGCTTTAGCATCTGTGTGGTGTGTTTTCAGTGAAGAATGCTAAGCTGTAGCTGGAATTTCTGCACCTTCCTGCACAGATGTCACCTTGAGGTATCTGATTCAGCTATTGGGAGTTTTACAGATTGCTGAGTTTTATTGGTTAGAAGTGTGGGTCCAATACTTAGTGTCCAGTGAGCTGAAACCACAGGGTTTAAAAAAAAATAGATTTAAATTTGTGAGATTGGATGTGAGGAAAGAATTCAGCAGTATGTTTCTCGGGTTGTGTTAAATGGCGCTGAGCAATAAATTTAGAATCTGTTACAGTGAAGAAAGCTATTTGCTCTTCTTCTAGATGTTAGATGAAAAGGCTTCAGGAAACAGTGAGAGATTTGGGCAGTGATGTCTTATTCCAGAGTGAGTCATCACCTCTCGTTCTGAACGTCGATGTTGTGATATAAAGTATAGTCCCTGTTGTGTATGTCATAATTTGGAAGAGATTTGGGAACTCAGATTTAAACAACAGTTCATTTAAACACAGAAAACTAGTCCCAGGTTTGTTTTTAAATAGCTTTTGCCCCATGTCATACGTGCCTACAACAGGAATAGTTAAAGCCAGAAATTTTCACACTGGCTGCTCCCTCCCAAGATTTCTCACTGCCATTTTTACATCAAGAAATCTGTTTTAAGTAAATCCAGACAGTCAGGCTTAAACACTTGAGCTGTCTACTTTGCAGCCAGCATGAAGAGGGCTCATCTCTCAATTCTACCAAAAGTCACTGTCACAGTTGCAGCAGCTATAGTAATGGCTCCAAATATTCTGTGATTCTTGGCTGCAGAATTAACTGTACAATCCATCCCTTGCTGTGGAACTGTGCTCCAACATGTAGGCTGTTGTCTTGTATTATTTAAAAAACATTTGTTTGGCCTTTGGTTACAGGGAAAAACAACACTTTAAAACATGGAGAAGGTGTAACTGATGTAGTGGTATCTGCTTGGGTCTGCAGAGAGCCTGAAACAGTAGCTGGGGAGGTGTGCACTTCTCCCATTAATGTCAATGAGATGTGAAAGCCAACGATAAGTTTAAATGTCAGCATTGTTAACAAGTTCATTTCTGATCAGTTTTGCCTAAACATCCAGTTAATGGGTTTTACCCCCATTTGTGAGCCATCTTGCACTTCACACAGCACTGTATATGCACCACCCGGATGTCATGGAATCATAGAATATCAGGGTTGGAAGGGACCTCAGGAGGTCATCTAGTCCAACCCCCTGCTCAAAGCAGGACCAATCCCCAACTAAATCATCCCAGCCAGGGCTTTGTCAAGCCTGACCTTAAAAACTTCTAAGGAAGGATATTCCACCACCTCCCTTGGTAACCCATTCCAGTGCTTCACCACCCTCCTAGTGAAAAAGTTTTTCCTAATATTCAACCTAAACCTCCCACACTGCAACTTGAGACCATTACTCCTTGTTCTGTCATCTGCTACCACTGAGAACAGTCTAGACCCATCCTCTTTGGAATCCCCCTTTCAGGTAGTTGAAAGCAGCTATTCTTCTCTTCTGCAGCCTAATGGTCATACCATTGAACCCAAGAAAGCCTTTTTTATATATTAAATCAAGAACCCACTCAGCCCCAAATCACACATGATATCCACTAAGCCCAAGAGAAAAATGAATTCTTGGTTCTATAAAGTAATCTTACCTTGAGTTTCTGCACCAACAAATCTATGCCCCTGAAAACATCCCACACAACTGTGACAGCGTGGCAGGTTTTTTTCTACAGATATCAGAATTGGCAGTTTGGCTCAATAGAACACAAAGCATTTACCATCGCTACACTTCATATCAGTCAGGTCCATGTACTTTATCCACTGTCTGAGCTTACTCGCTACAAAACAGACACGCTTGGGCCTCACAGCAGGTTCCATGAAAGTATCCAGAGTCCCCAGTCCCTTCCACAGGGATGGGAGGATGCAGCAAAATGAGACTGTCAGGTCTTTTCCAATAGCCTTGAGCTCAATTGTTATGTATTTCCCTATGAGTGAGGGATGGGCTGAATACCTGATCCGTATAAATTCCCTTAACCTGAAGATGTTAAACTGCCCACCTGCAAAGTATTGCCTGTTTGGCAAGTCTCTGCCAGACCCAGCAGCATCCCTTAAGACTAAACTCTGGGGAAGCCCACCCACTTTATGAATCATTTGACAATGCCACAAAAGCATCCCCGGGTCAATGTGCTGGCAATGGTACAAATACTATCACTTACCTCGTAAACACCACTTTTCATCTGTCAGTCTCAAAGTGCTTTACAAAGGAAATAAGCATCAGCATCTTCATTTTACAAATAGGCAAACACAGGAAAGTGACTTACTAGGGTCACCCAGTAGGCCAGTGGTAGAGCTGGGAAGAGAACCCAGGTGTCCTGAACCTCAGTCCAGTATTCTATCCACTAAGCCACACCAGATAACCAACAGTGTCTCAGCTTAGCGATCAACTCAGTCTTTGTAATGAAGGCAATAAAATCTCTTCCATAAAAGGGTTGATTGGCTACCACTGGCATCAGAAAACAGTCAATCTGTGCACATAGCTTTTAGTGGCAGAAATACATTCTGCCTCTACAGCCCTAGAGTAAAAGGCTTTTCTTGAGTTCATGTAGTTGTAGACCTAGGAGCCCTTTTGATGATCAAGTTATGGATATCCCTTATCACTAAATGGGACACTATGCTTCTACTTTGGCATACATTTCTTAGTTACAGGCCAGGGCCTGTGCTCTTAAAGGAAGTGGGTAGAGAAGGAAATTCTTCCTACTGTTCTCTCCTTGGCTTTTTCTAAAGTCTGACAAGGGCTTTTCTGAAAGATGGGTCCAAATTAGGCACAAAGGGAGGTGGAGGGATGCTTTACAGGAGGCTCCAAAAGCCTTCCTCCAATTTTTGACGCTCTTTTCAAGTGTGCTAAATGAGGCTGTATGAAAGCCTGCTTCTCTAAGCCATTACCCGAGCTTCAGCCATCATCTGCAAATGCACAATTTGCTGAGGGCTGGTTGCTGGCTCAGTAAAGAAAATCTGGAGATGGTGGCTATGGGGATAGATTTAAGTCACCTATTTAGTACCATTTTATCTTAACTTAAAGGCCACAGGTAATGGACCAAGTTATGGGTTAAGGCAGTCTGCTGTATAACAGTATCTTACCTACTTATCAAAATTAAATTACATTTATGTTCTCATTATCATCATCCAATGAATGGGCACTACCAAGAGAATTCCCCCCACTGCCCCCATCACATTTGCCAAAACAGGTGAGTCACAGATAGTGCACTGTCCCACAGCCATTAGGCTAGAGATAACTATTCCCCATCAACCCATAGCCAGGGGCTTGCACCCTGAAGAGAAGCTAGGGTGGAAGAGGTAGGGGGTAAATGGAGATTTTCTGAAAGTTTTAGATTTTCAAGCCTTCATTTTTCTTTAAGTAAGCACCACACTGAATCTGACGTGCTGCTTGCTGAAATCTCACTCCATAACTTAAGGCCAGGGTGAAGCACAACCAACTAATCAAATATTCAACCAGCCACGTCTTCTCAAATTTAATTGAAAATACCAGCTTTATTTCTGCTTCCAGTGATAGTTCAGATAGGTTCCTGGCAGTCCCTTTCAGCTGTTTCATCTTTCGTATCAGCTGGTGCTCATTAGTCTGTGTCTTTTGCTGCATCTAACTCCTCTTCAGCTTCCCCATTTGCCACCTCCGTCCTACTGCAAACAGCATTTTTAGTAGAGACTTTTCTCATTTTAGTGTTTGGCAGTTTCTTCAGATCGCCATCCCATTCTCTGAAAATTTTAAGCCAAAACCACCAGCTTTCCCCCAAATGATTTCTGTGATGCAGTTGTGTTATCAGTTCACAAATCTGTGGCATATTGAAAAGTGAAAACGTGGGCGTAGCATAAAATAAATTGAATTTAATATCGAGCTAAATGTCAGGGGATGCTCTTTGATATGCTTCATTTTCATATTTTAATCCAATAAAAGCCTTAATTTTCAGAATGTAAATGAAGCTGCTACAGAATTTCCAGTCTGCTAAATTAGCGTGCCACTGAAAACATGGGCCTTGCCACAGAAATTAGTCTGAGTTTGCAGCAGACTCTGCTCGAAACCTACGGCTAAAGGCACCTGTTGCAGAGACTGCCGAAATCCCTGAGATTCTCATGGCAATCTTGAAGGCTTGAGAACTACACTGCCTCCCCCGACTCAAAAAGCCTGAGGCAGGGATGCCCTTTTTCCAGAGAATGCCAATATATTTTTCTTTGCTGTCTGCACAACGCGGCGTCCATTTTAGAGACAAGAAGCTGCCACACATTTTGCTTTGTTTTGGACCAGCTACTCCCAGTCCAAGCCTCCACTTTCTCTTGTTCGTTCAGGTTTTCTGAAGTCCCACAAGAAGCATGTGTAATTTAAATCAAACGAACCACAGAGTTAGCCCCATCTCTGAATTTTACCGTGGCCTCCTGTCTCCCTGTGTGTCTGCCATTTAGACTATAAACGGTTCAGAACTGGGATTATCTTTGTGTACTAGACAGCACCCACACGCTGTCTGAGCTAAACGACTTATAATAAAGTTACCGATGACTTGTATGTTTAAAGAAGCTCTATGAAATATCTGGTACTGAATAGTACTAGGCTCAGCAACCCTCCAGAAACCCTTTTTAGATTTCACCCTTTAATGCAAGTCAACAGCATTATGGTAAAACTGGAGTTCTTCCCTGTGCTGTCAACCTGCACTGGCCACACTTTGGTGTCATAACTTAGAAACCAAGGCTGTCTCAGGGATAATGCCCAGGATACTGAAATGTACAAAGTTGTACGTACTTCTAAACAAGCACCAAAGCAAAGCAGAAGCTTTTGATTATTGCAAATATCTTCCAACATCATGAGCTTTGTTCATGTTATCTCAGATGAAAAGCCACAAACCAAAATTGGACAGGGTATAATTTTCTTTCATCATAAGGTTATGCAGACGAGTTGGTGCCTCTTTTTAGTGATATGCCAGTGGAGAGGATATATGGCTGAGCAAGGATGGAGTTAAAATGTTTACATTAAAATATTGACCTAGATAGGAAAGGAGTAGGGAGAAGATGGACATTGACACAAAGATCCATATTTTCAGAATGCTACATAATGAGTGTTCTTACAAGACTACTTTTCTGGAAGTATCACACCTGGGAAAACTCCACTATGGCTGGCTCACCCACCGTGCTGAGCTTTATACCAAGATTTTGGTGGTATTTGTGAGGAGATGACATTTGATGGTTTCTCTAATCTGTGAATGGCTGAATTTTTGATAGCATAATAAGTAATAAAGTACAGCTCCCCCTAAACCGGCAAAGTAAACTGGAACATGCATATACAGTATGTTTAAGTATTTTATTTAAAAAACCCCAAACAATAGAGGTAACTTCTACAGATGGGCCTAATTTTGAATCTGCTTGGATTCATGAGTTTGAAAGTCTGACTCAGGCTTACAGGTTTATGTTTTGTTTAGGAGGAATTGCAAAAACTGACCAAGAGAATGGGAAGAGGGAGATTCTGATGAAAAATGAAATAGGACAGGCCAGATTAATCTCTCATTAACAATGGTGTAAGTCTGTAGTAACCCTACTAAAGCCAATGGGTTACTCTGGATTTGCAACAGCATAACTGACAGCAGATTTTGTCTAACTGTACATGCTAAATACATGGTACACACTTGTGCCAGTCCTTTGTAGTGGTGATTCTTCTATCCCTATGTTTAGCATGTATGCTTTTTTTTTTTAAATTGAATCACCCTGAGAGGAATGTTAATTACAGGAACCAAAGGTTTGTAGAACTCAAACTGGTATTGTGAACCTCAAAATGAATCAGAGAGATTTGTAAACCCAGCAACACCAGCCAGACCTTCATGAGCTGCAACCTCATCTCAGGCATGTTCCAGCACCTGGACAAACTGCGGAAGAATGCTTTTTCCAGCGTCATCCTCTTCGTCACCATCTCCGGCATCTGGGTCTTCCACGGCCAGGAGCTGGCCTTCCCATTGAGCCCTGACTGGCAAGTGGATTATGAGTCCTATACCTGGAGGAAGATGGATGCAGACAGTGAGGAGTGCAAGACGCTGGTCACGGAGTATTTCACGTGGGAGGGCGAATTCAAACATGTCGGCAAAGCCTTCAACCAGGGAAAGATCTTCAAGTGAGGGCGCTGCCTTCCCGCTGGCTGGGACAGCACAGACTGGCCAGTGAGGGACAACAGCCTCTGGGCAGCAGCCAGTGGGAGTATGGACTGCTGGGAACTGTTCACCAGGGGCCAAACATCAGAAGCCTGGATCAGTGACATGAAAAATAAAAACCCCACATGCTGGTTTAAAAAAAAAACAAACAAAAAAAACCCCACAAGATTTTCTCATACCATTAATATAACACATGGCCCAGTGTATTATTGATTGATTTTTTTCTGGGTTACTTTGCTATTCTGGTAAATTTAGTGGGGAGGGTTTGAGCAGCACATCAGCTTCAGTTATTACTACTGTCAACCTATGTAAAACAATTGAATTCTTGGTCACCACACGATAGGCCAGATTGTCTTGGGTCCTTGTGGGGGTATATAGAAAGGGGAGAGAGTGGGCATAAAGTGCCTCCTATCTTTCTGCGTTTGCCCTACACAAGATCCAGGGACAGCTGCAATTACTGTGCTTGAGGGAGTGCAGGAGCTGCTTCCTCTTTGTGCCCCTAAGGTTGCATATCCTCCCCAAAGGGAGCAAGAAAAGGTGTGGAGAAGACCAGACCATAGCTCCTACCTTTCTCTCCCCCAGACCCTGGTGTGGGCCAGGCCCACCAGAAACGGGGAGAGGAAGTTGCAGTATCATAACCTGTGCACTGGGGCGGGATCATGCCCTACATGTTCACAGCCAATCTCAGATTGTGTCTGAATCATGCTTTCTTTAATACTCAGAGTATGGGGGCAAGTGGAAAATGCTCCATTACTTTGCCCTGCATTTCTTTGCCCCACTGTTGCCTGTGGGATATGAAGATGACGGCGTGCTGTACATCTACGGTGTGTCGGATCTTCATTCAGACTGTGAGCTGACGCTCCAAGTAAGTGCTGCCTTCTGTCTGTCAAAAAGTTCACCTCCTGCTAGGGAAAAGAACAGACAAATATAAATAAGAGCTTGGATATGGAACAGCGATCCAGTAAGTCCATGTCCAGCCCTATCAGCTCTCCCCTGCACCAGTGCTTCAGCTTCTGAGAGTTTGTTCGGAATGTGATTGTGGGCTAAACTGAGTCCTGGTATAAATGGGTGCAATTAATCCTCCTATTTTGTCTTGTTTTTTAGACCGAGAGTTCTTTGGGGCAGAGACCGTCACGAACTATATCTCTGTACAGTGCTCAGCGCAGTTGGGCCCTAACCTGAGGGTGCTACCGCAGTGTATATAGGATCATAGAATTATAGAAACATAAGGCTGGAAGGAACCTTGAGTCTTAAATTTTAAATGGTAAAGAAATAATAACTCCACTAAAAATACAGTCCAGATGTAAAAGATGATTAAGTTTAAATAAAAAACAAATTAAAAAATTTCATCTTGTAATTCAGATTACAGATTCAGGCCCTGGGTGTATTCAGAGTTAGATCTGCAGACCCTAGTGAAAAAAGTTGTTGTTATTATTTTATTTTATTATTATTTATAATTACTGTTAGCCTTCCTGAACCAATGCAGCTCTGAGAGAATACACTGGATTATTTTGTGGCTTGTGAGGCATCAACAGAACTGGTAACTCAGTTTCAATTGCAGGCCTCCTATGCAATCCTATTATCTTAAAATTATGCCCCAAGCTACATCTGTGTGATCCCGCAGAAGGTTGTAGGATTATGCACATGTATATAAGGGCAATATTATGCATGGGCCAGAAAGAATCCTGTTTGACTTTCAGATTCCATAGTTGCTTGGTTTATTATTATTTATTATTTGTATGACAGTAGCACTTACAGGCCCCAGATGAGATCAGGGCCCCATTGTATTGAGTACTGTATAAAAATACATTGCAAGAGACAGTTCCTGAGTTGAAACATCTACAGTATAAATAGACAAGACAGACAAAGGGTGGGAAAGTAAGCAGGCACAGAATGGAGAAGTGACTTGTCCCAGGTCAAACAGTAGGTCACTGGGAGAGCTGGGACTAAAACTTGTCTCCTGATTCTCAGTCCACTGCCCTGTCCGCAAGACCTTGCAGATTCTTTCAGTTTACAAGGGTGGCAGTTTAAAAATAAACATATGACAACAAAAAACTCTGGTAAGCTGCAAAAAAATAATCAACATGAAAAACACAGTGCTGTTTTTGCAAAGCCACTTTTCAGAGCAGAGCTGCACTTTGTGGAGTTGCTTGTCTCTGGTCTGAGTTTAAGCCTGTGTCTGTAATTCCAAAGCTCTGGTGTAGTTAGAGAGGCACGTGTCTAGTATTCACTTCTAGTATAGATTTTTTGATTAGCAGTTCAAGAACATTTTAAACTTGTGAAAAAGAGTGATTAGGAGGAGCTTTAGGATCTTTTTCTGGCTGCTAGCACCTCTTGTGGTCGAGTGCCTCTTCATGTATTCTTTCACATCTGCTCTTTTGCAGTTACCTCATGCTAAAAGTAAGCCAAATGGATCACAGTTTTTGTACAGGAGGCCGTTCCTGTTGATACAAATGAGGTCCTCTGGCAAAGTGTATTTCATTGTGTTAACACAATTCCAGGGATTCCACTTAAAATCACGGCTTGTCATTTCTGTTGATCAAATATATTAAAATTCTCTATACAAAAGCTCTAGGCATCTCTGCAGGTCTCAGGTAATGCAGGTCAACTTTAAATAAGCACAACCAGCAATTTCCTGAACCAGAAAAGGGAGGGGAGGCAATAAACCCTTACCCCAACAATTCCAGTCCCTAATACACCCCAATCCAGCCACCCCTGGCATCAGCTAGAAAAGAGCTTTGCAGCATGTCGTAAAGATCAACATGTTCAGGCTATTTGAGACAGAATTGTTGCTAAGTTTAAATAATAAAATGGGTAATATTTATATTCGTTATTATTTTAATCTTTGCGAAGTCTCTTCTTGTCTGGGGTAGAAATCACCTTGAGGCTATGTGCCATGTACTTCCAGGAAAATGTCTCATTCTGTGAGTAGCTGGAAAATCTGGGATGTGGGGATATTTTTGTAGTGGTAGTGTTTTCTCTGTTAACAGTTTGACCCCCTTAATGTCTCTCACAGGTCCGTGTGCACCAGTGGAGTTCTATGGAGCCAGTGTGTACCCTTGCTAAAGAGGGTGTGACTCTTAAGGCAGGGAGTGCTGCCCCAATTTACAAGGAACCCGTAAATGACCTGCTGAAAAGATGTGGGAATTGTACCAGGCAAAGCTGTGTTGTCACCTTCTACCTTATGGGAAAAGGCGATCTCCATAGTCCTGGCAACTCTCACTTTCTATCTTCGCTGAAGGATGCGGTGGGATTGGAGAAAGCACAGCTCAGTGTAAGCACCAGCTGTCCTAAGTTACTTTCTTTAGTCCTGCCAAGCTTGTCTGCTGTGGAGTTGTGAGGGGTGGGGGTGGTGTCTATAACGTGATGTCTTTTGCTCTTCAATCATTTGGCAGTAGCTTTTCTGAAGCTCTGCACAGAGGATTTCAAAGTGAGTTTTTCTTTTTCTTCTTCACTGGTTGTTTCTGAAGAAATGCCTAAACATCACTGGGTCCCCCAACCCTTTTATATGAAGGCTGCATTTCAGTCGATCAGAGTACATCCCACTTGTTTGATGCAGCGTCTCCATCTTCGTCTCTTTTTTTGTCCCCAGTTAACAAATGGCACTGTGACAGGTATTCCAACTTGTGATTAGTATCAGTTTCCAGCGTTAACTGCTAGTAATATGATAAATGCCGCACAGAATACCAGTTATTGGTAACGGTATTACAATGGAATTGCCTCTGCTGTCCCAGGGATGCTGTGGCATGACTAACATGCAACTTTGTACGGTTATTTCTGCATTATACAAAATTCTGCACTCCTGCTAAGGAGTTCTGATTTGCATAATGGCTTTACAGTTACTTTCCAATATCTGTACATCATTTCAATCCTTGTGTCTGCATGAAAAGCAATATAAGTGATAAGTACAATTATTTACTTTATTGGCTATTTCCCCCAGAACTGCCTGCTGCCTTAGATTCTCAGACTCCCTTTCTACCATGTTACTCTGACTGTCGTTGCTGCTGCTCTCTGTGCCTCCTTACTCGAAAACTCTTCCTCAGTAGTCACAGAAAAGACACTCTAAAAAGCAGGATGGGTTTACGCTGTGTTGCCTCTGTGATTCCAGATCAGATTTGTTCAGTTAACAAATAAAAAAGTGGGTCTGATTCGCCTCTCACACCAACGTGCACAGGAAAAGAATTGGCCTATTTTTTTTTTTTTTTCACACAGGACTACAGATTCAATCTGGAATCGAAAAGATAGATTCTTTCTAGCTGACATCGCCAATAATGAAAGCTCTGCAGTTAGAATTTAGTTTGAGTCTCTTGATTATGCAAATTCTGCTCATTCTCCCATAGCTGTGTTGTCTAGCAGGAGAAAAACATAATAGCATTAATTTTGTCAGTAAAGTAAGCAAATATATGATTTAGAGTATATGTACGTAGAAGATCTGTTGGGTAAAAAGGTGGCTTTTTTTTTTTTTTACAGTGTCACTTTTCTGATCATAATCTCATTTTAAAATATCTTTGTTAACACAAATGCTACTTTTTGTATCTTTGTTCTGGGGTAGGTTTCACTTCAAAAGCTTATTTAAAATATACTGCAAATCTAACTGTGAAAACAGAAAAATCCAGAGTATGCGGTTTCTCTTACGAACTAAAAAAAAAAAGGCAGTTTTTTTGTCATAACATTTATTTAGTACATATTTAATATGTAACTTGCTGATCTTTAATGTACCATTAATGTTCAGAAGAGAGATGCTTCTGTAAAAGAAAAATGTTGAGTGAAAATGTATCTAGTTGTGTTTTTAGACTGTGCAGACTGTTATTACTGAAAACTTGACAGTAAAACGTTAAACCTATTTCTGAGATCTCACAGCATGCCTTATGTATCAATTCTAAATATAGTTTAAAGACCCTCCTTTCTTACACTAGCAGTAGGTGACCTGCTACATTGCCCTGATTTATTCTTCTTTTACTTCCATGGATTTTTATTACTGATGTAGCAAGAAGGGACAACAACCTTAATATCTGAATGTATGGGTTGAGAGAAATGTGTTGCCACGGGAATAAATCTATCTAGCACCTTGTGACTTTGATAGGATTGCACTGGGTGTAAGTCAGTATACAATTTATCCCGTTATTTTTAGAGGAACTGTCCTTATGGAAAGTAAATAATGATAACATTCGATAGAATTTTTAAACCAGCCTATAGTATTCTGTAGCAAGGCCATAAATCTCTGTTAAGTTCTGTAGGTTTCTGGGATGCTTTGTATAGAATCTTATCGGCTTTATCCCTATTAAATTGTATAGAACATTCCATAAAGGAGGTGGAGAGGAGAAAAATAATTTTAACAAATGTATTTTCAAAATACCTTCCATTACACTGGCCTACAACTTTTACACTGATTGGTGAAGTTGTTTTTACTACACAGACTTCTGTAATAATACTAACTTTATTTTTCTTCCTCTTTCAGGCCACTATTTCTCAGCAAGGTGACCTGTATGCGTTTGTTCTGCAGACCACAGCAATCGCTCCTTTTGTTTGGCTGGATGTAGGGAATATACCAGGGAGGTTTAATGACAACGGCTTTCTCATGACTGAGAAGAGAAAAGTTGTGGTGTTTTATCCATGGGAGCCTATCTGCATTGAGGAACTCGAAAAATCACTCAGCTTGACTTCACTGATGGACATTTACTGAGGAAATCTCATGTCCTTTATCGGAAATGCTTCCTGTAGTGGTAGTAGAATAGAAACTCGAAAACTTCAAAGGAGTATAACTAGGGCTCCGTGTTTGTCACAGAGGTCGCAGAAGTCACGGATTTGGTGACTTTCCGTGACCTCCATGACTTCTGTGGTGGCCAGTGTGGCTGACCCCATGGCTGCCCAAGCAGCTGGCTCCAGGGTCAGCTGCTCAGGTGGCCCCAGGGACAGCTACACTGGCCGCTGCTGGAGAGGCTCTGAAGCCAGCCGCTTGGGCCAGCAGCAGCCCGCACCAGACACGTGCCCACAGCAGTGGCCCTTCCCCTGTGGTCCGTCTTTTATTAAAAATATCTGTGACTAAATCTTAGCCTTAAATATAACTAAAGATTAAGAGAGAGCAGATAAAGTGACCACAGAATGCGTAGCTCACGCTGTCGTTTGTACATTCCTCGCTCTTGGTGTAATGAAACGATGTCAACAGCAAAACTTACATATAATATAGAGCAGTGGTTCTCAAAGCCGGTCCGCCGCTTGTTCAGGGAAAGCCCCTGGCAGGCCGGACCGGTTTGTTTACCTGCCGCGTCCACATGTTCGGCCGATCGCGGCTCCCAGTGGCTGCAGTTGGCCGCTCCTGGCCAATAGGGGCTGTGGGAAGGACGGCCAGCACATCCCTTGGCCCACGCCGCTTCCCGCAGCCCCCATTGGCCTGGAGCGGCGAACCGCAGCCACTGGGTGCTGCGATCGGCCGAACATGTGGATGTGGCAGGTAAACAAACCGGTCCGGCCCGCCAGGGGCTTTCCCTGAACATGCGGCAGACCGGCTTTGAGAACCACTGATATAGATCATATGTCAAGGGTGAGGCTGCTTTCTCAGGTAACTGAAAATATATATGTCAAGGGGTTCTGATGCCTCACTTCCTGGTTACCAGGATGCAAGTAGGATCTGTGATAGTTTTAGAGCCTTGAATATCTCTCTAGCCTTAATTTTTCACGTCTGTGTTTGTATCTTCTGGATCTCAGGAGGAGGCGATACACTTCAAATTAATGTCTCGTGGGTTTGTTACAAGCCCCAGAAAAGAACCAGCACAACCCTGCCGCTCTGGGAGCGGACCAAGGACCAGACAGTGACTCAAGAGTCCCAATCGGTCCCTGGCTCTCCCCTGATCTAAGGGAAAAGTCGCCAGTGCGATCCCTTTTCTTAGTGTAGATCACTATCTGCCCCCTACCTAGACACCTGTCCAGACAGTGTCTTTCTACCTAGACACCTGTGCCTGACCCCGGGAGGCCACCTTTCCTCTCCATGCTGCGACCTACAGCTTGGGAGTGAGGGAGAAGAGGGAATTGTTAACAAAGGCACGGAAATGAGGAGGAGATGAGGCTTTGACAGCAACTGAACAGAACATTTTTTTATTATTATGACAGTATTTGTCATTTGAAAAATTTCAGCTAGTTCTAGTACCCTTGGCCATAGCAAAGCAGCCCTTCACCTCCCCAAGGAATCTAAATATGGTTTTATGTGAAGTTCCTGAGGTTTTTCACTCTTCTGTTCTTCATACACCATTTTGTACCTTTACCCTGCCCCACTCAGACACGCCCCACAAGTTCAGAATTCAGCACTGCAGCACCGTCTGGTGTTTGTCATAGACTTGAAGGAACACCCCCAACATGATTCCAGTGTGTAACACGAGTGAGCAATGCACTTTGCTGCATAGTGCTGAGTTAACAAGGGCACTTCAACTTCCTGAGAAGTCTTTGAAATCAAAGGAGCCTTTTGTGAAGCATTGGAATGAAGAGAGGATCTGCGCTGTGCTCTGTGAATCCGGAGGGCTTTTGTTTTGTGTGTGTGTATTTTACAAAAGAGCCCGCTGTATGTTCCTACAGTATTCAGAGGAAACAAACAATATTGCAAATTGAAATGATCTGAAAAGCATATTTTAAAAATTTTAAATAATCCTTCTAATTAATATAGTTTTCAGTCCTGACCTGTAATTCATTTAAAAGTAAATGTCATTTGGTTAAGGATGCATTAAGCTTACAGCTCACTACAGTCTTTTTTTAAACGTCACTTTTTTTCCCTATGGCCTATCTTATGTTACACATTTAGCTATTGATCAATCGTGGAAAATAATAATCTGGAAAAAAAAGCAGCCTTTAACAAACTAGTCTGAGGAGTCCTTGTTCCATGAAAAGCACAGATTTTCAGCAGCTATAGATGGGAACAGTGACATCAGCACTATTAAAAAGAAATCACGAAAGCAGCACCTTAGATCTGCTTGAACCTGTCAGGTGATTTTCAACTATATTTCCACCCCTAAAATTGTTTTACGTACAAGAAAAAATACCCCCACATTGTCTGCAGCAACATTCATGTTTAGAAATGCTAAAATAACATGCTACAGTTGCCTGTTGCCAAAACACCTACCTTGGCCTAGTTAGTATTTTCTGTTCATAATGTTGCAATAGTTTTAGTGCCGGGTTTTGACTACACTCCAGTTAAATCTAAAATGTAACACTTTGCCCGGAAAGAGCTTCTAATATATTTTAATGAAATAATACGCATGGTGCCAGAGGTTTCCGCCATTGTTGCTTATATGCCTGTAAAATACTGTGTATGCACAAGAATACCCAAACTTTTTAGATTTTAATTGAGAGTGCCTTTCTAGATTTTTGTCTTAGAAACTCAGTATGGAGTAGAGTGGAGACAGTGCCCAGATGAGAACAGAATCACTGATCAAAAGGACATTTTCAGCCACTATGAACTAAGGCAGTGGTTTTCAAACTGCGGGTCATAACCCAGTACTGTGTCATGGAATGTAAGGCGCTGGGTCACGGTGGCTCTGGTCAGCACTGCTGTCTGGGCCGTTAAATGTCCCGTTGACGGTGCTGCCCGGCTAAGGCAGGCTAGTTCCTACCTGTTCTGATACTGCGCTGCGTCCGGGAAGTAGCCAGCAGCAGGTCCGGCTCCTAGGCGGGGGGACCACGGGGCTCTGTGTGCTGCCCCAATCCTGAGCACTAGCTCCGGACTCCCAATGGCTGGTTCCTGGCCAATGGGAGCGGGGGGGGGGGGGGTGTCTGCGGGCAAGAACTGCTCGGAGCCACTTGTGCGCCTCCACCTAGGAGCCGGATCAGCTGCTGGCCGCTTCCGAGGCACAGCACGGTCCGCGGTGCCAGGACAGGCAGGAAGCCTGCCTTAGCACCTCCGCTGTACCGCTGACCGGAAGCCGCCCGAGATAAGCCCATGCCCCATCCCCTACCCCAGCCCTGAGCCCCCCAAACATGGAGCCCCTTCTTGCACTCCAAACCCCCCATCCCCAGCCCCACCCCAGAGCCTGCACCCCCAGTCCTGACCCCGTCCTGCACTCCAACCCCCTTCCCCAGCCCTATCCCTGAGCCCCCCTGCACTCTAATCCCCTCATCCTTGGCCCCTCCCCACAGTCCTCACCGCCACACCCAAACCCTCTGCTCCAGCCATGAGCCCCTCCCACAACCCAACCCCCCTCATCCCCAGCTCTGTTGGGTCGCGGGCATCAGCTATTTTCTTCAACTGGGTCACCAGAAAAAAAGTTTGAAAACCACTGAACTAAGGCCCATATTCAGTAAGACACTTAAACACATGCCTAACATGAAGTGTACATGCTTAAGTTACTTGCACAATCGGAGCCTAAATCTATCTTAAGTACTTCTCTGCCCCTCCAATCCCTGCAGTTCCCCAGTATCTGAGAACCTCAGTCTTTTAATGCATCTATGTCTGTGGCACAGCTGGGGAACCATTGAAAGACTTGAAAGAAACAAACAGGAGTGGAGGAGATTCATCACGGCCCTAAACACCAGAGTCGTAATAAGAACATGATGATGATGATCTCTTGAGTAAAGCATTTAGTCCTTTATTTCCTGAATCTTCCCTTACTGTGTTTAAAAACAACTAGCTGACTCTTCTGGCTTTGCTATGATGAATTGACTGACTGGAAGAGCGGAAAAACTTGCAGATTCCACAGGTAAGAGTGGAAGGGTTCTTCCCTCACCCCAGTGGTTTCTAATTTAACCTTTTGTGTTCAATGTTCTTAAGTACCTGAGCAGCATAAAAAGTATGCTCTTGGGTTCCAGTTTCTTTCATGTGGATGTTCACACTGGGTTTCAGGCATGGCTCCCCCTCCTTTAAAGTAGCTAGCTGCACCAGCAACACAAGTATGGAGCTGTCCTTGCGCTCAGGGATTTATGCTGACTGACTGGAGCTGCTCTCCATGAGGGGAGAGGGCTCTTTGTTTCCCTTTCTTGCATATTAGCATAGGACAAGCCACAAATTGACTTAGTCTTCCTGTGTGGTTCTGGGTATGGCAGAGGTAGGAATAGAACCCTACCTTACCTCCAGGCCTGGATCTTAATCACTGTGCTCCTCTTCCCATATACCAGGAAACACTCAGCTCTTCTGCTCTGTCTCAACTGCTGCAGCTGCTGAGCAGATCCCCCACTGATCACTACTGCCTCACTGCAGGAGTGGAGCTGCTTGGCTGTTCTACGAGGCAATAAGCATGATCGGGAGCCTGGAGCAGGATGGTTTCTCTGTTTTGGCTCTGCCTATGGGGAAGCCGGGGAGCACCAATAACGGGATTGTTCATGGCTTTCCAACCATAGGAATGAAGGAGGCAGTTGCTGAGTCTGAGATCAGCCCCTCATTGGTGCAAAGACCCCTCCCAATTAAATAAAACAGGGCCGGGAGCGAAGGGAGGACACATCAGTTTTGCTGTAGGGAGGAGAGTGCAGAGCGCAGCATAGGATCAGTGGGTGGTCTCAATGGGGCAAGTGATGACCAGTTGGATGGATGGTAACAGCAATGGGATTTGGAGTCTGTGGAGGGAGGGGATAGAGAAGTGGTAGCCTGGGGGGAACAGAATTGATTAAGAACAGAGAATAGATGCAGGGATACTGGTGGGCAGAGCATAGCCTAATGGAGCATGTCTTCTGGGAGTGCAGGGTATAGTGGGACCTGAAAAGAGGGACAAAGATAAATGGGCTGGAGAGACACAATATATTTGGTGGAAGGGGGGCGAGAGATGTTTCCTCTTTAATATTTTGCTACTACAGACCAGACCGTGTTCTCTCACGATGTACTCACCTCAACTTTCTGCGGTGGGTCCTTGTTTGTCTGGCTGGAAGAAAAGGGGTTGTTGCCCTTTTAAGGGCTCCACCTGCACTGGTAGCAGCAGTGAAGGAAGGGGTAAAGTTTACCTGTACAGAGCGGGAAGGAGTTGCAAGTGACTGGTCCACCTGTGTGAGGGGAAATGGCCCTTTCTGCTGACTGGAAGGGGAGGTGTTCATATCCCATGCAGTCCCAGAGAAGCCTCCTTGCCCCTGGATCAGGCCGGCAGCACCCACCCTCTCACCCATAGTATCTAACAAAGGACTGGTTCCTTCATGATCCGCTGTGGGTATCACATTAGTCACCCTTTTCCCATGGGCGTTGGCCAAAGCAGGCTGGATTTTTCCACCTTCCTCACAGCAGGTTTGAGACCCAGCAGGGTAAGGTGCGGGGGGGAGGGGGGGGCGATGTTACAATGTCAACACATAGAAAATAAAACTTGTGGCAAATGTCCAGTGCGGGTACTCATGATGAAAGGGATATGGCTATCAGATAATGTGCATTGGAAAAGGATGTAGAGGAAAGCATCCCAAAAGGGAGCTGAGGAATGAGGGTTCGGGACTCCTGTATCTTGTACAGTGGCAAGCTGACCCCCTCCTTTTGTAGCCCTCTTAATCCTCTTATGAGGGAAGGGCAGTGAGGTCCCAGCAACAGGATGGCTGGGACCAGGGTTGGGGCGTATGTGGAAACGATTTAGGAGACAATGATGACCTTCACTGTACTATTGTCGGGTCCTCCCAGATATGACAAGTGAATAATGTTGTGGTTTAATTAGGCCACATACATTGCCTGCTGTCTGTCTTCTGGCATGGCTGGACAATGGCTGATGACAGGTTTGCTGCACGGATTCCCTGACCAGCGTGAGCATGGATTTTTTCATTCTAACAGCATTGCACAAGTAACAGGTAGGAAAGATAGTTTAGTGGATAGGGCACTGCGGTGGGACTAAGGAGCAAAGCTGGTTGGAAAATTTTCATTGAAACAGTTTTCTGTCACAAAACGCTGTTTCGATAAAACCAAAAGTTTTCAGGAAATTGTATCTATTTCAATGCAAATTCCTGTGAAAACAAATTTTCCTGAAAATGTGTTGAACTCTTCCATTGCAGCAGAAACAGGAGATGCTTTGATCTAGAAAATAAGATGGTTCAGTCTGTACTGCAGCAGTTGCCCTTCATTTTTTTTATAAAATAGATTTTCATTTTATGTCATTATGACATGGCATATATTAGGTACTACTGCTGTGTCATGAAATAATGGAAAAATAAAAGATAATATAAACATGAAAAGCCATTAAAATAAAAATTTAAACTATTAATTTGAAATATTTTTGAAATGTTCATTTAAAAATGAAATTTTCTAAATGGAATTTTTCAGAATTTCCATCAGCTCTACTCAGACCTAGGTTCAGGTCCTGCCCCACCCATAGACTGCTAGTGTGACCACTGGCAAGTTTCTTTCTGTATTCTATGTCTCAGGCCCCCATTAATACTTCCCTACCATCCAGGGGGTATTCTGAAGAGAAAATCCACTAACAGTTGTAGTGGGCAGATACCATGATAAGGGCCACACACATCGATTGGATAATGCGATAGATTACCCATCTGGGTAGAGTTGTATAATGCCACCTGTTAAGGGTGTAGATACATGTACAGGATGGCTCTACAACACCGTTATAGGGAAGAAAATCCTTGTCCCTGCCGCACAGACTGTCTCTGGATGGACACGTATCCCCTCCATATGCTGCCTTCCTCCCAGGGGAGGCAACCTAACACCTGCCAAGAGGCAGCAGTTGTCTCTGCCACTTGCTACTCTGCCTCCAAGACCGGGCTCCCTCTGTCCGATGGCCAGCTGGAGGAGACAGACCTCCCCAGCACGATCCGTGGGACGGGCTAGTCACCCTGAGTACGTGCCTGTCGTCTCAGCTGGGTACGTGTCCCACTGCCCAGGCTGCTGCACTCTATTTTTATCACAGTAGCTCGATCAGAGCTAGCCCTGTGTTATGCCTCTTTGAGCTGGGAATCACCGACCCCAGTTCCAAGTGCAGGCATACGCTTAGGGTATGCCTACATTAGGGAAAAGGATGTACAAGGAGATAGCTAATATATTGCCCTGTCTATGCTAGGATATTGCAGCACCTTAGCTATCCTCTTTTACACCACACCATTTTGTCTAATGTCCCCTACCTTACCCGGGGGGTCTGGACCCACTTTAATCCACCCCTTAGGTCATAGATGATGTGTGCCTTGCAACTGCTCTGGATGCTAAGGGTTAACGGAGATGGGGAAGACCATCCTTATATTTTTATGTAACTTTCCTTTAATGGTTCAGTTTGGGCTATTGAGATGCAGAAGTATGAATCCTAAAAATGTTTCCATTTCCAAGCCAAAGAGGAATGCAATCTATTTTTTTAAATAGTCTGAAACAGGTTCAAACATGTCTGCTGCAGAGTAACTGGTAAGAACAATGGTTGGCATTCAGGTCCCTGAATACAGGGGCCTAGGACAGGTTCTCTGCTGTTCATTGAGTTATCATTGCCCTGATGCATAGCTATTATGCAGCTCTTGGTCACAAAGCGCTTAGGGAAATACAGAGCTAGATGCCTTCTATTGGTTTTAAAGCAGAGACGTATCAGATTTAACAGACTAGGGGCACTAACAAATGACAGACTAGCTCCTGGTGACCTGTCACATAGAGAAACCTTGATAAGAAGTCTGGCAACACTTTGATTTATGCTTAAAATCCTGTGAGACATGAAGCTGAATTTCTCTCAGACAGCAGCAGAATTCAGGATAGAACTAATGCCAGCAACAGGAAAGCCCTTCTAACCAACTACTCAGAAAATGGTTATCACAGCTAGAGTGGAAAGAGAACACTGATAACGGGTAAGTTTATTGAACTAATAACTTATCCATACAGACAGCGCCACAAGTGCTGTAACACTTAAGACAAAAGGCCATTAGATTGAGATATAAAATAATAGAGAATGAGATTTGTACCACTGTACATACTGTTCATATAGAAATGAGTCAAGAGTTTTATCTGGGTATAAATCACAGCTCTTCAATAGATAAGGCTTACGTTTTGCATTCTGAATAAAGAAACTCAGGTATGATAAAAATAAGGATGCAAATTTTCTTTTGGGTTCTGACCTCAGCAGGAACTGCATCCATAGAACTGAGTCCACCAACGCTGCATCCTGCTGATTTCAGGTAGCTGCCATGATCCCGTCCTAATTATAGAAATGAAGCAATGTTTATCATGGTCAATGTATTCCTGCCCATTGATTTTCTTTATGGAATCTAGTAACTATTCCAGATTCTCTTTAAATTTGTAATTCATAAGACAGACAATCATCCCAATAGAATGAACAGAATCTGAGGAAAAACTCTGCCAGGGAACTGGAGATATTCAAGAATTTTAGCTCTGAATGACAATCCAAGCACAGGTTTCAGAGTAACAGCCGTGTTAGTCTGTATTCGCAAAAAGAAAAGGAGTACTTGTGGCACCTTAGAGACTAACCAATTTATTTGAGCATAAGCTTTCGTGAGCTACAGCTCACTTCATCGGATGCATACTGTGGAAACTGCAGAAGACATTATATACACAGAGACCATGAAACAATACCTCCTCCCACCCCACTCTCCTGCTGGTAATAGCTTATCTAAAGTGATCATCAAGTTGGGCCATTTCCAGCACAAATCCAGGTTTTCTCACCCTCTGCCCCCCCCCCACACAAACTCACTCTCCTGCTGGTAATAGCCCATCCAAAGTGACCACTCTCTTTACAATGTGTATGATAATCAAGGTGGGCCATTTCCAGCACAAATCCAGGTTTTCTCACCCCCATACACACACAAACTCACTCTCCTGCTGGTAATAGCTCATCCAAAGTGACCACTCTCCCTACAATGTGCATGATAATCAAGGTGGGCCATTTCCAGCACAAATCCAAGTTTAACCAGAACGTCTGGGGAGGGGTAGGAAAAAACAAGGGGAAATAGGCTACCTTGCATAATGACTCAGCCACTCCCAGTCTCTATTTAAGCCTAAATTAATAGTATCCAATTTGCAAATGAATTCCAATTCAGCAGTTTCTCGCTGGAGTCTGGATTTGAAGTTTTTTTGTTGTAAGATAGCGACCTTCATGTCTGTGATTGCGTGACCAGAGAGATTGAAGTGTTCTCCGACTGGTTTATGAATGTTATAATTCTTGACATCTGATTTGTGTCCATTTCTTCTTTTACGTAGAGACTGTCCAGTTTGACCAATGTACATGGCAGAGGGGCATTGCTGGCACATGATGGCATATATCACATTGGTGGATGTGCAGGTGAACGAGCCTCTGATAGTGTGGCTGATGTTATTAGGCCCTGTGATGGTGTCCCCCGAATAGATATGTGGGCACAGTTGGCAACGGGCTTTGTTGCAAGGATAGGTTCCTGGGTTAGTGGTTCTGTTGTGTGGTATGTGGTTGCTGGTGAGTATTTGCTTCAGGTTGGGGGGCTGTCTGTAGGCAAGGACTGGCCTGTCTCCCAAGATTTGTGAGAGTGTTGGGTCATCCTTCAAGATAGGTTGTAGATCCTTAATAATGCGTTGGAGGGGTTTTAGTTGGGGGCTGAAGGTGACGGCTAGTGGCGTTCTGTTATTTTCTTTGTTAGGCCTGTCCTGTAGTAGGTGACTTCTGGGAACTCTTCTGGCTCTATCAATCTGTTTCTTCACTTCCGCAGCTGGGTATTGTAGTTGTAAGAATGCTTGATAGAGATCTTGTAGGTGTTTGTCTCTGTCTGAGGGGTTGGAGCAAATGCGGTTGTATCGCAGAGCTTGGCTGTAGACGATGGATCGTGTGGTGTGGTCAGGGTGAAAGCTGGAGGCATGTAGGTAGGAATAGTGGTCAGTAGGTTTCCGGTATAGGGTGGTGTTGATGTGACCATTGTTTATTAGCACTGTAGTGTCCAGGAAGTGGATCTCTTGTGTGGACTGGACCAGGCTGAGGTTGATGGTGGGATGGGAATTGTTGAAATCATGGTGGAATTCCTCAAGGGCTTCTTTTCCATGGGTCCAGATGATGAAGATGTCATCAATATAGCGCAAGTAGACTAGGGGCGTTAGGGGACGAGAGCTGAGGAAGCGTTGTTCTAAATCAGCCATAAAAATGTTGGCATACTGTGGGGCCATGCGGGTACCCATAGCAGTGCTGCTGATCTGAAGGTATACATTGTCCCCAAATGTAAAATAGTTATGGGTAAGGACAAAGTCACAAAGTTCAGCCACCAGGTTAGCCGTGACATTATCGGGGATAGTGTTCTTGACGGCTTGTAGTCCATCTTTGTGTGGAATGTTGGTGTAGAGGGCTTCTACATCCATAGTGGCCAAGATGGTGTTATCAGGAAGATCACCGATGGATTGTAGTTTCCTCAGGAAGTCAGTGGTTTTTCGAAGGTAGCTGGGAGTGCTGGTAGCGTAGGGCCTGAGGAGGGAGTCTACATAGCCAGACAATCCTGCTGTCAGGGTGCCAATGCCTGAGATGATGGGGCGCCCAGGATTTCCAGGTTTATGGATCTTGGGTAGTAGATAGAATATCCCAGGTCGGGGTTCCAGGGGTGTGTCTGTGCGGATTTGATCTTGTGCTTTTTCAGGAAATTTCTTGAGCAAATGCTGTAGTTGCTTTTGGTAACTCTCAGTGGGATCATAGGGTAATGGCTTGTAGAAAGTGGTGTTGGAGAGCTGCCGAGCAGCCTCTTGTTCATATTCCAACCTATTCATGATGACAACAGCACCTCCTTTGTCAGCCTTTTTGATTATGATGTCAGAGTTGTTTCTGAGGCTGTGGATGGCATTGTGTTCTGCACGGCTGAGGTTATGGGGCAAGTGATGCTGCTTTTCCACAATTTCAGCCCGTGCACGTCGGCGGAAGCACTCTATGTAGAAGTCCAGTCTGCTGTTTCGACCTTCAGGAGGAGTCCACCCAGAATCCTTCTTTTTGTAATGTTGGTAGGGAGGCCTCTGTGGATTAGTATGTTGTTCAGAGGTATTTTGGAAATATTCCTTGAGTCGGAGACATCGAAAATAGGATTCTAGGTCACCACAGAACTGTATCATGTTCGTGGGGGTGGAGGGGCAGAAGGAGAGGCCCCGAGATAGGACAGCTGCTTCTGCTGGGCTGAGAGTATAGTTGGATAGGTTAACAATATTGCTGGGTGGGTTGAGGGAACCATTGCTGTGGCCCCTTGTAGCATGTAGTAGTTTAGAAAGTTTAGTGTCCTTTTTCTTTTGTAGAGAAGCAAAGTGTGTGTTGTAAATGGCTTGTCTAGTTTTAGTAAAATCCAGCCACGAGGAAGTTTGTGTGGAAGGTTGGTTTCTTATGAGAGTATCCATTTTTGAGAGCTCATTCTTAATCTTTCCCTGTTTGCTGTGGAGGATGTTGATCAGGTGATTCCGCAGTTTCTTTGAGAGCGTGTGGCACAAGCTGTCAGCATAGTCTGTGTGGTATGTAGATTGTAATGGATTTTTTTACCTTCAGTCCTTTTGGTATGATGTCCATCTGTTTGCATTTGGAAAGGAAGATGATGTCTGTCTGTATCTGTACAAGTTTTTTCATGCAGTTGATAGATTTCCACTCCATACGGCTAAATGCAGTGCCTTGCATAATGACAGGTTTCAGAGTAGCAGCCGTGTTAGTCTGTATTCGCAAAAAGAAAAGGAGTACTTGTGGCACCTTAAAGACTAACCAATTTATTTGAGCATGAGCTTTCGTGAGCTACAGCTCACTTCATTGGATGCATACTGTGGAAACTGCAGAAGACATTATATACACAGAGACCATGAAACAATACCTCCTCCCACCCCACTCTCCTGCTGGTAATAGCTTATCTAAAGTGATCATCAAGTTGGGCCATTTCCAGCACAAATCCAGGTTTTCTCACCCTCCGCCCCCCCCCCCCCCACAAACTAGTGGTCACTTTGGATAAGCTATTACCAGCAGGAGAGTGAGTTTGTGTGTGTGGCTTTTGGAGGGGGGTGGGGGGGTGAGAAAACCTGGATTTGTGCTAGAAATGGCCCACCTTGATTATCATACACATTGTAAAGAGAGTGGTCACTTTGGATGGGCTATTACCAGCAGGAGAGTGAGTTTGTGTGGGGGGAGGCGGAGGGTGAGAAAACCTGGATTTGTGCTGGAAATGGCCCAACTTGATGATCACTTTAGATAAGCTATTACCAGCAGGAGAGTGGGGTGGGAGGAGGTATTGTTTCATGGTCTCTGTGTATATAATGTCTTCTGCAGTTTCCACAGTATGCATCCGATGAAGTGAGCTGTAGCTCACGAAAGCTCATGCTCAAATAAATTGGTTAGTCTCTAAGGTGCCACAAGTACTCCTTTTCTTTTTGCGAATCCAAGCACAGCCATCTCATCAGCCCTCTGAGGTACAAAATTGGCTATTTCTTGAAGAAACCATCTCTTCTTTGAAAACATGGCACTAAGGGTGCTCTACCAAAGGATGCATGCTTTTGATTGGGCACTACAAAGTAGTGCTTTCAGGACTGCAAAAAGCAACACCTCATGTTTTGAACAAGGGAATACAGGAAGGCACGTGCCTCTCACCACTCAGTTCCGTCCCAACTGCCTGCAGCTTCTGCTGCGTGCCCTATTCAGCTCCCTGCTTTTTGGTCACTGTAGAAAGCCCCTTTTTTAAACTTTATTTTATTTATTTAACACGTTTGTGCTCTTGGGTGGGGAGGGGATGCCTCCTCCCAGTTTTGGACCTTTCATTTGTGCTGGAGCACAATGTTATGCCTAAACCCCCAAGATTTAGACCCTGCTAGACCTGTCACGGATCTTTTCCCCACAATGATGGACGCTCAAATTTCCTGTGGTGTTTGGGGGGCTCCCATATCCCCTCAAAGGGTAAAGTCTGTCTGTTTGTCTGGTTCAAAGGCAGGTCTGAAAAAGACAGGGAGGCTAGACTAAGGCTCCTTAATGGAACGTGCTCTAACTTTAGAGGGGTCCACTACCCCTTTCCCCACTCGGCACATCATCCTCAATATCACAGGCTGCTTCGGTTACTGTTACAGCTTTATCTGTGACCCTGGAGGTAAAGACTTGAAAGAACTAGAGAAACAAAGAATAGGGGTAGATCATCCCATAAGACCCACTCTTGGGAGACCTCATGTCCCCCAAAGGGTACAGTGGATGCTCCAGCTGAGTCCAGTACCAAGGCATTGGTACCACATAAGAAAAAGCCCTCTACCACCACAGCACCTACTGCAGCGGTACTGACCAATCTCTTGCAGCACCGCGATAACCACAAGTACCAGTCTTTTACCACAGTTCGGTGAGGAGGATCTTGCGACCTGCCTGATACCACAGCAGTCTCCATTCCACAGGTTGATAGTCCCACTTCCGGTACTGACCCAAGTCTTGGTTATATGCTACTAGAGTCCTATGACTCATTCAAGATTTCTGTCTTCAGAGGATCTTGTAATTTCTGATGAGCCTGAGTCTCCACTGTTACAGAGATTTGTCAGAGCACCCTCACTGGTATAGTCCAGACAGTTGTAAGTCGAGACTTGTCTATGTTTCTAGCCTTCCATATACCAGCCAGGATACCTAAGCCCCCACCCTATTGCTTTAGCTCAGGAGAGGATTCATCCGACTCGAGATCTTGGTACATCCCAACACCATACCATCGTACTCCTCTGAGTCCCTCTAATGAAGAGGGTCCTGGGTATCCTACCAGATATTGGAGGCCCAGAAAGTATGACTATCATTGGGGACCCTTCCTCTATCCCCTCCCTAGTGGGGTTACTAGCACTTGTGGGGCCATTTTGGCAACAAATTCTATAGGATGTCAAGAAAAAGAGTGCTACCATCCACTGATACCATACCACCATGATAATAGAAATGTGCAGGACTTCAACCTGGTCTTCTTTCCAGACTTTTACCAAGCATTACACTATCTTACTTGCTTCCAGAAATTATACAGCCTTTGATGATGCAGTCTTTCGAACTGTCCTGGACTTACCTCCTCATGGAGTTGGGAGACTCCTCTGGTGGAGCACCCATAGGGATATATACTCAAAGAAGGAGAGAGTACTTACCTCACAGTAACTTGAGTTCTTTGAGATGTTTTGTCCTGATGGATGCTCCATCTCCCACCCTCCTTCCTCTCTGCTGTGGAGTGAGGCTTCATGATCGAGAGAGAACTGAGGGATGGCAGGATCTCACCTCCTTATATGTCCCCATTTAGAGCACGAGGCGTCATTTTGGGCAGGTGCAAGCCCGCAAATACTACTTTGCAGTCTCCAGTTGAGAGTATACAGGTGTGTCCAAATCTATAGTGGCACACTCGTAGAGACAAAACGCCTCAAAAAACTCAAATTACTGTAAAGTAAGTACCTCTCCTTCTCAATCTCCAGCTGATAGATGAAGCAGATTATTCTATGTATGATGCTGTCTGTTGAAAACTTGATTGGAAAGCTGCAAAAGACAGCAGACTTATTTGCTGGGGGGTTAATATAGAGTCTGTGATTCAGAAGATGCTTATGACAAGATCTGTTCCGTGTTTTTTTTTTTTTTTTTTCTAGGAGCAAAGTCTTGTTCCTCTTGGCCTCCCCCACTGCTCCTATTTGAATCCCGACACCAGCTGCTGGCAGAAGACACAATGAGTTTCAATTTCTCCATTACCTGAGTCCCACCCTCAGTGATTCTGACAATATTAGTCATGCCTTGTCAGTAATATAAGTCCAGATGTCTTTTGGCGGCCTCTCTGATTCACAGAACCTCATGCCACACAAGACCAGCAGATTCACCATTTCCTGTGGATCGTTAGCACCTTCTCAGAATACGCAGTTGTGCCTGATTCTGCCCTAGCAAGAATTGTTGCTGCTGCTCCTCGGGATAAAGTCTGTCTGTCTGTCTGTGGATTTTCCACTGGTTATGGGGCTGCCATTAATACTCCCAAGGTGAGTACGTGTGGTGCATGCGTGCAGGTGCACTTGCGCACACATTTTTCAAGGACAAATGGCACAATTGCCTTCTTAGCATATTAATGCATTGTATGTAGCAGAAAACTTTCCCCCCTTCATTCCAGGACTGCAATTTATGGAGGGATTCTTACGGAGTCCCCTGTTTTATTGTTATGCAGGTTAAACCTGGTTCAATTTGTGCCATCTTTGGTTTGGGAGGAGTTGGCCTCTCCGTTGTTGTTGGCTGTAAGGCAGCTGGTCCTTCCCGGATCATTGGGATTGACATCAACAAAGATACATTTGCCAAGGCTAGAGAGTTAGGAGCCACTGAATGCATCAATCCTCAGGACTTCAAGAAACCTATTCAGGAGGTGCTGGTTGGGATGACTGGGCATGGTGTGGACAATTCTTTTGAAGTTACTGGACGCATAGCTACTATAGTATGTGAAGTTGGCACATACTTTCTTTGCTCATTAGTGGCCCAATGTTAGAGCAGACTTAATTAATGTAGTCTTCATCTGATGGCTGGACTTGGTATTTGTGTATTCTTCACAAGACTCCTAACAAGGAGCCTCCTTATCTGCAGGCCAACCTCAAGACCAGTTCAAATAAGAGCTCCCTGAAACAAGGGCAAAGTCTTGGCTGTGTTTTATACAGAGAGGAGGATGCATTTTGCTATATAAATAAGAGCTGGGTAAAATGTATTTTTGATAGGCTAATTTTTTATGTATAAAAGATTTTCAGACTCCAAATAATAGACTTTAGATTTATTTCATCAGGCAAAATTTACACTGTAATACTGAGGGGAGGTTTTTTTTTTTTCATAACCTGTGTGATGTCTTAATTCATTTTTTAACCAGGCAGCTACCTTGGCATCCTGCCACATGGGCTCTGGAAGGTGTATGATGATTGGAACACATTCTTTAGATATCCTTTGACCCTATGCTGCCATTCACTGGACATCCCTGGGAAGAGAGTCTTAATGGCGCATGGAGATAAGCAAAAGTGCCAAAAGTGGATGAACGTTTCTGTCTTAGTTAACCTGTTCAGTTGCTTGTGAAATGTTTAGTGGTCAGTCTGGACATTTTATTGCTGTATATAATGGAATACAAAAGTGAATGGTAATTCTGCTGCTGCCAGAGTAGAACACGAAAACCCAAGTTTACATGAAGAAAAAAACAATTATGCCTAGAAATATGGATATGTACATGTGTAACTGCATGTGCCTAAGCTTGAAAAGCTGGCTTATATTCACAGCCACATATTTTGTACAATCTATTATGCACATCATAAAACATTTCCATTTTCCCTTCCATGATTTTATTAAATATCTATCTGAATATTTGTGCTAGTAAATACCATGAAAACAGTATGCAAACTCCAAATGGCTGCTCCGTTCAACCACATTTGTGCCCCCTTTATTTGCTGTTTTAGGAACATTCTTGCAAATAGATTTTTTTTTTCCCCACCCAAATGTTTGGAGAATAATTGTTCTTCAAGAGGCTCATTGATTTCAATGGGTTGTAGATCACACGCCACACGAATATCCATCTTTTCATGGGAGCCAATGTACTCTAATAAAAATATTATTTGTTTGATATTCATTATTCACTAATCTCCTGTTTACAAAGTGCATTTTATGCTTTGTTTAATCATAAAATGTGTGTTTCAGAACTTCCAACTTGTCATCTGATGCCTTTTAAAGAGAAATAATCAAGTTAAATACAACTAAAAATAGCATTCTGCACATTTCCTTAATAAAATAATCATGAGGTGTACCAGATAGATGCAGACACAAATGTATCTGGAAATATACAGACATTGAGCTGTGTTTTAATAATTAGACATTCAGATAATTGCATTTAGTTGCAGTTGCTGACATTTTCAAAAATAGAACTACTAACTCAGGTTTTAGGGCCCAAGATCAGACACTTTAAAGAGGCCTGATTTTCAGAGGGAGGGTGCTTATGTTGGGCACTGAAATCACTAGTCTCTTTTGAAAATTTGGCCTGTATTTGCAGGCTTGCTGGTGTATTATGTAATGTTGTTTGTATTATGGTAATGACTGTAAACCTGAGTCAGGGATCAGGCCTCACTGTGCCGGTAGCTGTATTGACATATTACAAAGAAGAGAGCCACTTCCCCTGTGAGCTTACAGTCTGGGTGTCACACAGGATGTGACAGGTGGACAAACATGGGCAAATCTGTGAGTTCTAGCACCTCAGGCATCCGGTCCTGTGTATGCACTGGAGAGTATGGCATAATGCTCCTTAGCATATCTAGATGTCCACAAGCTGAAGGATGTGTGTTGACTTCCTTTGCTCACTGAACCTCTCTCAGCACGTACACCTGTCCCGCTGCCTTAAGTCCTCACTGTGCTTCAGGATGAGACAAGGAGTCTCATCATTACTTATTCAAACTGTGTTTGTTCAACTGTGCATTGTGTATGGGGTTTTTTGTTTGTTTTTCCAGGTGGTAAGACCAAGGATTCTATCGCAAAATTAGTGTCTAGTTATATGGAGAAGAAATTTAATCAAGATGTGCTAATAACCCACACATTACCATTTGACAAAATCAATGAAGGATTTGAATTGTTACATTCAGCAAAGAGGAGAGATTTTAACTTATTAGTATTACATGTAACAAATGCCACTTGCATGTAAAATTCAGTATAGTTCAATTTATTGTGAATTTTAAAAGATTAAAGCAGTGGAAAACTTGTGTAATGGAATTTTGTCTTATGTCAAGGTGCACAGACTTAAAAGAAAATAAAACCCAGTTTTGTACCATTACTATGGCAGTTATTGCTAGAGTTCAGAATGAGTGTCTACGCAGCGAGTGGTCATCAGATTTCTGCTAGGAGGCAGCTAAGTTTTCATGAAACTTGGCTGGTGTTACATTGTATAATAACAATGCAAACCAATGCCAGAAACTAACAAAGATCCTTCTTAGGATCTATCTATTATTGAAAGTTCAGGTGAAGGCAAATGCATGACAAAGGCTACCCAAAAGGGACAAGGACAAGAACACAAAAGAAAAGGGGAAGATGGAGTGCAAAGAGATGTAGTAGAAGATGTGTTACTTCATGCTTCTGAGCAATTTTCTTTGGTGAAGTTGGCAGCTAGTTCATTCATAAGAATGCTCATACTGGATCAGACCAATGGTCCATCAAGTCCAGTATCCTGTCTCAGACAGTGTCCAGGGCCAGGTACTTCAGAGGGAACTAACAGCACAGGGCAATTTCAAGTGATCCCTGTCATCCAGTCCCAGCTTCTGGTTAGAGCAGGGGTTCTCAAACTGGGGGTCGGGACACCTCAGGGGGTTGCAAGCTGTCAGCCTCCACCCCAAACCCCGCTTTGCCTCCAGCATTTATAATGGTGTTAAATATATTAAAAAGTGCTTTTAATTTATAACGGGGGGGGGGGGTCCTCACTCAGATGCTTGCCATGTGAAAGGGGTCATCAGTACAAAAGTTTGAGACCCCCTCGGTTAGAGGCTTAGGGACACCCGGAGCATGCATTTGTGTCCCTGACCATTTTGGCTAATAGACATTTTTGGACCAAATCTCCATGAACTTCTCTAATTCTTTTTTTGAACCCAGTTATACTTTTGGGCTTCACAACATCTCCTGGCAATGAGTTCCATGATTGACTGTGTGCTGTCAAGAAGTACTTTCTTTTGTTTGTTTTTAACTTGCTGCCTATTAATTTCATTGAGTGACCCCTAGTTCTTGTGTTATGAGAAGTGGTAAATAACACTGTTCTATTCCCTTTCTCCACACATGATTTTATAGCTCTCTATCATATCCCTGCTTAGCTGTCTCTTTTCTAACCTGACTAGTCTTTTTAATCTCTCCTTGTATGGAAACCTGTCCATACCCCTAACTGTTTTCATTGCCCTTTTCTGCACCTTTTCCAAGTCTAATATATCTTTTTTGAGATGGGGTGCACAGATCTGCATGGAGAAATCAAGATTTGGGTGTATCATGGATTCATTCATTGCATTGCATTGCTAACAGAGTTTGACAAGAAGCAAGATAGGATTGTTGAAAAACAAATCAGATGTTAGCTGGTCTTTATCTGCATGTCAGCATTTGTAACTAATTATTTTGTTTTATATTTCAGTATTGGCAGCGTCCTTCTCTTTTGAGGTTCAGTGCAACGGGAGATATGTGGGTCTTAACATCTCAACGTTTCCTATCCAGTATCTACTCTTCAGTGATCTTTTTTTTTATTATGGTAACATGAAGAGAGCTGTGAAAGGCTTTGGGTGATTCTGACATTGAGAGCTGTGAAAAATGGGCCTGATGAAAGCTGAAAAGATTTGTAGAGTAATAAGGAAGCATCTTTGGGGGGTAAAGAATGTTTTAAAATGTATCCTGTAGCCTCAAGACCTGTGAAATGGTGAGAGAGGGGAATCTGTGTCTTGATATGTGACCTTAAATGAGCTTGATCCTCCTCACTCCACTCCTACCTCTTTTTAACTCCAGCTATCCAAATCATGTATGCAGATGAACATTGCAGTAGCCAGAATCTCCAACACTTGGGAACTGTGAAACGCCTTGAATTTGTAATTGATCGCACCTACATGGATATGAGTAGAGAGATGGCATCTTTTCTTTTGCTCTCTGGTCTTATATCCAGAGATTATAGTCTGTGTTGATACCACATGCTAAGGTAAAACCTGACACTATCCTGAAGCTGAACTGTGGTGGGTGTACTGGAGGTGTTAGCTAGAAACCCAGAACCAGCCTTAAACCTAGCATCCCTGCCAGCCATCCCTCTACACTACCCAGCCACCTCTCTCCTACCCTACAGTACCCCAAAACTTCCCATTGTTTCTTCCGGTGTCCCAAATCCCATGAGCTTTTCTATCACCAAAGGATTGCAGAATAGGGTGAGTCTCAGGATGATTTTCTGTGTATTTTGCTGGTCACACAGCAGAAATGATGCAGAACCACTGATCTGGTTGGTAAGGCATAGGGAGGCTGAAGAGGTTTTTCAAACCAACATGTTTGTTAATTGTAACATTGTTCTTACTTGTCTTCCTCCAATGTTTATGTAAATAAAAAGATTTTTGCCTCAGGCTCCACCTTGGGAATGTCAGAAAATGCTCACAAGAGCTCCTGGACTGTTTCATAGCAAAACTGTGTTTGTGATCTGTCAATAAATCTGTGCTACTGTGGGGGATAGATTCAGATGGGTCATTATATATTACTGCAAGGCAGCTGAGTGCCAAAAAACCATGGGTCTATTTCCATTAAGGATGCAGAAACAAACTACTTTAGGGGTCTGTCAGATGCCTGGGCTATTGATGCACAATACCAGGCAGCATGAGTCATGTCTCTAGCTGGAAGAAGAGAGCAAGCCAGGAGGAAGGGAGGGTGGGTTAAAGTCTTGGGCTGTAGTGGTGGGAGTGAGGGAACCAAGCAGTGGAAAAGGAAAGAGTTGGTGGTTCTGAGATGTTGAAAAATGTTGTAATGCAAAATAAAATTGATATTATAGGAGACACTTTTTATTCAGAAAAGATGCTTAAAAGGAGCATGAGTGAGCTTGATTTAACTCAGCTCTGTGTTCTTGACCATTGTGTCAAAATTTACATGGATGTTTATTTTGCTATTTGTTTAAAAAAAAAAAAAAGACAGCATGTATGTTGATGTTAGGATAAGATTTACCATTTTATTAAAGAACAGTACAGCCCAGCATCAAATGTGAAATTTTGCACCTTTAACATAAGCATTACCCTTCCTTATCAGTCTGGTATCCTGTCTCTAACAGTAGCACTAAAAGTCCCCACTAATTTAAGATTGAAAGGGATAAGACCCTGTTCTCAGGGCAATCATTTTTGCTGGGCAGGTCAAAGTGACCAGTGGCTGAAGAAGCATGGAAAAGTAGACCCAAACCCTACTTACAGTGTGAGTATTAAGCAAGGAGCATTACAATGGGCCAGTGTTACCCACACATTCTAGGGCACTCCATCTATACCCTACTGAGCACTCTAGGTGTGACACGGTCAATTTAGGCACCCCCACCCTTTCCCTTCTGAGGGCTTGGGGTGAAAGGCGCCTACACTAACCCACAGGGCTCAGAGAGAAACCTGCTCAATTTAATTACCTGCTCTTACCCACGGGACTCGGGGCTCTACGAGTCTGCAGGACCTTTTCCCAGTGAAAGAGCCTTACAGAGCTGTGCTCTAAACATCTATTTATTAGCAACACACATACAATATATATGCCAAGCAAATCTATTATGCTCACCACTCCCAGACAAATTTCACCCTATGGCCTGTCAGGATCCACCTGTCTGGGGCTTCCTGGTGCTCGCACACGTCACAGTTGTGCAGGGGGTGTGATGTCTTGCAGCTTGTTGTTGATTCCCAAAAAGCTTTATTTTCCTTTTACATTATATAGGTAAAACTAACTACCTCCTTCAAATTTACTAAACCTATCACATTATCCCACACCCCTAAGTAAAAAAAAAATTAACCAATTACATGCTAGTACCGATGTGTTCTTTCTGTTCAAGTTTTTTTTTAAATTTTCTCTTTCATGCCCAAATTGTAACTTATTTGTGGTATGCTGTTTGTGCAGATGGTCAGAATAAAGTCCCTGGTCAGAGCTTATCTTACCATTTGTTGAGTCTCTGTATCCCCCCTAAAATTTCCCAGAGCCTGGATGTCTCTACTTTACAACTTTGGTGGTTATAACTCGTTAGGGACATTCCTAAGGTAGGGATGCTTTACCAGCCGCAGAACATAATTTTTTTCAATGTTAGTGGTGAACTCCCTGAATTTCACCTGAGGCTGGTTTAATATTGGGGGTGGAGAGGAGTTGATTAAGTCCCAGGCCTACACCTGAGCCAAGAGTAGAGAAAAGGAGAGATCTCCATTCCCTTGGTAAAGGGTGGTTTATGTGCCCAGCAAATGCCAAAGGCCCAAACAAAGTTAGAAAAGTAAAGACCTGAACCCTTCCTTGAGGAAAATCAATCGCCTTGATACTTACCTTTGTAGACCCAGGAGTGACTCGGATGGCCTCCAGATGTATCCTCCTAGACAGCTGTGTGACCCCCATTGCATCCAGGCTGGCTTTCTGTGACCCAACACCACCTCCAGACGGGCCCTCAGTGACCTCTGAATTATTCCACTAACTGTAGCCTTGCTTTCTGTGACTGCAATGCCTCCAGACCAGCCCCCATTGAATTCTTGGTGACCCTGAGAGCATCCAAATTTGTCCTCATTGACACCTACATGAGCCCAATAGGCCCATCCTTGCTGTCCGTGACCCCATAGTACCTCCAGCCCTGCTCTCTGTGACCTCGGGTGAACCCTCTGCCTTTAATTAAACCACATGAACAGTCCATGATCCCAGGCTTCTCTCTGTGTCCTCCTTTGACCCCTCTGCACCAAACTGATCCTCAGTGACCTCTTCATGGCTCCACACTATGTCCAGATCTACTGTGTGTCACCTTGTGTGAACCCTGTGTCTTAAATTAAGCCTCTGTGACTTCTCAGTGACCCCAGCCTTGGGCTCTGTGTCCTCATTTGACCCCTCTGCATCTACATTGATCCTCATTGACCTCTCCATGACCCCAGACTACCTTCAACCCTGCTGTTTGTGGTCTCATGTGAACCACCTGCCTTCAAATTGAACCTCTGTGAACTCTCCAGGACCCCAGCCATTGTCTCTGTGTCCTCATTTGACCTCTCTGAATCAAAATAGATCCCCATTGACCTCTCCATGAACCCAGACAACCGCCAGCCCTGCTATTTGTGACCTCATGTGAACCCTCCGCCTCTGAATTGATCCTCTGTGACCTCTCCATGACCCCAACCATGGTCTCTGTGTCCTCATTTGACCTCTCTTCATTTTAATTGATCTTCATTGACCTCTGTGTGACCCCAAACTATGTCCAGCTACGCTGTCTGTGCCCTCATGTGAACCCTGTGTCTGAAATTAAGCCTCTGTGAACTCTCCATGACCCCAATGTTCCTATCTGTGTCCTCATTTGACCTCTCTGCATCCTAATAGATCTCCATTGACCTCTCCATGACCCCAGACAACCTCCAGCCCTCCTGTTTGAGACCTCATGTGAACCCCTGCCTTCTAATTGAACCTCTGTGAACTGTCTGAACTGTTCATGATCCCAGCCATGGTCTCTGTGTCCCCATTTGAACCCCTTGCAGTCAAATGACCTCATTGACCTCTCCACGAGCCCACAGTACCTCAAGCCCTGCTTTTTGTGACCTTGTGTGAACCCTCTGCCTTCTAATTGAACCTCTGTGAACTCTCTATGACCCCAGTCTTGGTCTCTGGTCCTCATTTGACCCCTCTTCATCTTAATTGATACTCATTGACCTCTGTGTGATCCCAAACTATGTCCAGCTCTGCTGTCTCTGCACTCAAATGAATCCCGTGTCTTAAATTAAGCCTCTGTGACATCTCCATGACCCCAGCCTTGCACTCTGTGTCCTCATTTGCTGGGCAGGTCAAAGTGACCAGCACTGACTCTGCAGCCAAATTGATCCTCATTGACCTCTCTGTGACCCCAGAGAACCTCCAGTCCTGCTGTTTGTGACCTCGTGTGAATCCTCTGCCTTCTAACTGAACCTCTGTGAACTCTCTATGACCCCAGTCTTGGTTGCTGTGTCCTCGTTTGACCCCTCTACATCTAAATTGAGCCACCTTGACCTCTCCATGACCCCATACTACCTCAATCCCTGTTCTGTGTGACCTCAGCTGAAACCTCTGCTTTCAAAGAAAACCTCTTGAACTTTCCATGACCCCAGCCTTGTCCTCTTTTGACCCCTCTGCAGCCAAATTGATCCTCATTGTCCTCTCCATGAACCCACACTAACTTCAGCCCTTCTGTTTGTGACCTCGAGTGAATCCTCTGCCTTCTAATTGATCCTGTGTGACCTCTTCATGACCCCAGCCATGGTCTCTGTGTCATCATTTGACCCCCCCTGTATTCAAATGGATTCTCATTGACCTCACCATGACCCTGACTACCTCCAACCCTGCTGTTTGTGACCTCAGGTGAAATCTCTGCCTTCGAAAAGAATCTCTTGAACTCTCCATGACCTCAGCCTTGCACTCTGTGTCCTCACTTGACCCCTCTGCAGCCAAATAGATCCTCATTGACCTCTCCATGACCACCACAGTGCATCCAGCCCTGCTTTGACCTCTTGTGAACCCTCTGCCTCCGAATTGATCCTGTGTGATCTCTCCATGACCCCAGACATGGTCTCTGTGTCCTCATTTAACCCCTCTTCATCGATCCTCGTTGACCTCTGTGTGACCCCAAACTACAGCCAGCGCTGCTGTCTGTGCCCTCATGTGAACCCTGTGTCTTAAATTAAGTCTCTGTGAACTCCCCATGACCCCAGCCTTGCTGTCTGTGTCCTCATTTGACCTCTCTGCATCCAAATAGTTCCACAATGACCGCTCCATGACCACGGACAACCTCCAGCCCTCCCGTTTGTGACCTCATGTGAACCCTCTGCCTTCTAATTGAACTCTGTGAACTCTCCATGACCCCAGACATGGTCTCTGTGTCCTCATTTGACCCTCTTAATCTTAATTGATCCTCATTGACCTCTGTATGACCCCCACACTACATCCAGCTGTACTGTCTGTGCCCTTATGTGAACCCTGCATCTGAAATTAAGACTCTGTGAACTCTGCATGACCCCAGCCTTGCTCTCTGTGTCCTCATTTGACCCCTCTACAGCCAAACGGATCCTCACTGACCTCTCCATGACCCGAGACATGGTCTCTGTGTCCTCATTTGACCCTCTTCATCTTAATTGATCCTGATTGACCGCTGTGTGACCCCAAAGGATGTCCAGCTCTACTGTCTTTGCCCTCATGTGAACCCTGTGTCTGAAATTAAGCCTCTGTGAACTCTCCATGACCCCAACCTTCCTGTCTGTGTCCTCATTTGACCCCTCTGCAGCCAAACTGATCCTCACTGACCTCTCCATGACCCCAGACAACCACCAGTCCTGCTGTTTGTGACCTCGATTGAAACCTCTGCCTTCTAATTGAACCTCTGTGACCTCTCCATGACCCCAGCCATGGTCTCTGTGTCCTCATTTGAACCCCCTGCATTCAAATGACCTCATTGACCTCTCCACGAGCCCACAGTACCTCAAGCCCTGCTTTTCGTGAATGCGTGTGAATGCTCTGCGTTCTAATTGAACTTCTGTGAACTCTCCATGACCCCAGTCTTGGTCTCAGTGTCCTCATTTGACCCCTCTTCATCTTAATTGAGCCTCATTGACCTCGGTGTGACCCCACACTACATCAAGCCCTGCTCTGTGTTACTTCATGTGAACTCTGTGTCTTAAATTAAGTCTCTGTGAACCCTCCATGATCCCAGCCTTCGACTCTGTGTCCTCCTTTGACCTCTCTGCATCCAAATAGATCCCGATTGACCTCACCATAACCCCAGACAACCTCCAGCCCCGCTGTTTGTGACCTCGATTGAACCTGCTGCGTTCTAATTGAACCTCTGTGAACTCAGCCAGGGTCTCTGTGTCCTCTTTTGAACCCCCTGCATTCAAATGATCCTCACTGACCTCTCCATGACTCTACACTACCTCAAGCCCTGCTGTTTGTGACCTCGTGTGAACCCTCTGCCTTCTAATTGAACCTCTGCGAACTCTGTATGACCCCAGTCTTGGTCTCTGTGTCCTCATTTGACCCCTCTTCATTTTAATTGATCTTCATTGGCCTCTGTGTGACCCCAAACTATGTCCAGCTACGCTGTCTGTGCCCTCATGTGAACCCTGTGTCTGAAATTAAGCCTCTGTGAACTCTCCATGACCCCAGTGTTCCTATCTGTGTCCTCATTTGACCTCTCTGCATCCAAATAGATCCCCATTGACCTTTCCATGACCCCAGCCAATCTCCAGTACTCCTGTTTGTGACCTCGTGTGAACCCTCTGCATTCTAATTGAACCTCTGTGAACTCTCTATGACCCCAGTCTTGGTCTCTGTATCCTCATTTGACCCCTCTTCATCTTAATTGATCCTGATGGACCTCTCCATGACCCCCCATTACCTCAATTCCTGCTGTGTGTGACCTCAGGTGAACCCTCTGCCTTCAAAGAAAACCTCTTGAACTCTCCATGACCCAGCCTTGTACTCTGTGTCCTCATTTGACCCCTCTGCAGCCAAATTGATCCTCTCTGACCTCTCCATGACCCCAGACAACCTCCAGTCCTGCTGTTTGTGACGTCATGTGAACCCTCTGCCTTCAAATTGAACCTCTGTGACCTCTCCATGACCCCATTCTTGGTCTCTGTGTCCTCATTTGACCCCTCTTCATCTTAATTGATCCTCATTGACCTCTCCATGACCCCACACTACCTCAAGTCTTGCTGTTTGTGACCTCGATTGAACCCTCTGCCTTCTAATTAAACCTCTATGAACTCTCCGTGACCCCAGTCTTGGTCTCTATGTCCTCATTTGACCCCGCTTCATCTTAATTGAGCCTCGTTGACCTCTTTGTGACCCCAGACTACATCCAGGTCTGCTGTCTGTGACCTTATGTGATCCCTGTGTCTTCAATTAAGCCTCTGTGAACTCTCCGTGACCACCAGCCTTGCTCTCTGTGTCCTTATTTGACCTCTCTGCAGCCCAATAGATCCCCATTGACCTCTCCATGATGCCAGTCAATCTCTAGCCTGGCTGTTTGTGACCTTGTGTGAACCCTCTGCCTTCTAATTGATCCTCTGTGAACACTCCATGACCCCAGCCATGTTCTCTGTGTCCTCATTTGACCCACCCTGCATTCAAATGATCCTCATTGACCTCTCCATGAACCTTGACTATTGTCAGCCCTTCTGTTTGTGACTTCATATGAACCCTCTGCCTTCAAATCAAACCTCTGTGAACACTCTATGACCCCAGTCTTGGTCTCTGTGTCCTCATTTGACCCTTCTTCATCTTAATTGAGCCTCACTGATCTCTGTGTGACCCCAAACTATGTCCAACTCTGCTTTCTGTGCCCTCATGTGAACCCTGTGTCTTAAATTAAACCTCTGTGAACTCTCAATGACCCCAGCCTTGTTCTCTGTGTCCTCATTTGACCCCTCTGTATCCAAATTGATCCTCATTGACCTCTTTGTGACCCAACAGTTCCTGGAGACCTGCACACTGTGACCTCGTGAGAACCCACTGCATTCAAATTGGATCTGTGACCTCTCAATTTCCCCACCCTTGGTCTCTGTGTCCTCATTTGACCCCGCTTTGTCTTAATTGAGCCTCATTGACCTCTTTGTGACCCCAAACTACATCCAGCTCTGCTGGCTGTGCCCTCATGTGAACTCTGTGTCTTCAAATTGAGCCTCTGTGAACTCTCCATGATCCCAGCCTTGGTCTCTGTCACTTGCATCCCATTTGAGCCTCATTGATCTCTATATGAACGCCACTATATACTACCCTTGTCTCTGGGTCATGTGACCACACTGAGTCTAAAATGATCCATAGTGTCCTCTGTGTCAGCCCCCATTGTCTCCAGCTTTCACTCTTTGTGACCCCACTGCCTCCAAGTTGATCCTGAGTGACCTCTTGAAGTGTCCCAGTAACTCCAGTCCTGCTTGCTGTGGCATCATTTACCCTAGTGCCTGCACAGCTATCCTCACTGATCTCTGCATGTCCGGCTCTACCTCGAGCCTTTTTCTCTGTAACCCCCCATCAGTATTCCCTGACTGAACCCCAACTCCTACCTAGCGTTTCATCTGTGATCCCTGTCTGTCTCCGTTTCCTCTAGACTTGCTCTCCTTCACCCCGTGTGACCCTGACAGCCTCCCTATTTACCCTGCATGACACAATTAACTCCAGACTCACCCTTCTGTGGCCCTCTTTGCCCTAGACTCTTCTGTCCTTACTCCTGCATAGCCTATTGCCTCCTGACCTGCCATCGTAACCCGTGAATAGTAACCAAAAACAGGCTAGTGAGGCGACCGAATCACAAGTGCCTTCTCCATCTCCTGAGATGGTGGGTTTGATTCCCCTGGAGGCTCCCTTAGTTGAGGCTTTGCAAGGGACTTGCTCTGTTCCCTCGCTGCCATAGCCAGGGGGACAAAAAAGGTGGTGTGAGACAGGGTGACTGAAGAACACAGGTATCGAACACACTACTTTTTGTATGGAAGGCAATGGCTCTATCATGTGGACTGAGACCCCTGACCGGAGACTGTCCCCGCCACACCCATGTCATGCCATAGACCACAAAGTTCCCTTGGCTGCCTGTTGCTCCTTTCCAAACATCCAGGGGGAGCATGCTTCTTGTGTTCTGACTAGAGTGTGGTGCTAATAATGCCTGTGTTGTGGGTTTGACTCTCCATGGTGGTCACTTGGTGACTGTGGGTCTGGGGAGGGTGGTTTTTACTCTTTTTCCTGACTTCAATGGGAAGAGGGGGCAAGAAAAGGGAAGGATAGGGGCTGGCTATGTTGGAGGGTGTGGGGGAAAGTCCTTGCCCCACAATCTGAAGGGCACTGATGTCAATCCCCCTGCTGCAACAGAGCAGGCTGGAGAATGCAGGCCTCCATCCTGCTGCCACTCACTTGCAAAGTGAGAGTTCAACCACTGGAGCTAATTCCCCAGGCTCTCAGCCAGCGACCGCTGTTGCATGGAGAACAAGGGCCAGAACCGAGCAGCTTTCACCCCCACTATGGTTTGCTTCTTGGGATGCCAAGTGAGGAAAAGGGGCACTGGAGATGCTCAGCCCCCTGGCTGACAACAGCTTCTAAACAGAAAGATCAAAGGGCCTGCACCCCACCCTGCCAACCTCCTGTCGTGGCTCAGGGGCTGGACTAGGTTACCTGCTGAGGTGCCTTCCAGCCCTACATTTCTATGACTATGACTCTATAAACATGCACTGCTGAACTATGGTGCGATGACAGTGATCAATGGGATCCCGTCAGACCTGGGTATAATCTATACAGGAAGGGCAGGTTAGGTCACACGGGGCGGGGAGGAGTCTACATCTGAAACTAGAGATCAGATGTAGAACTCCATATTCTGAGAGTGAATAGTAGCATTATGTCAACAGGCAAAAGGAGGTGGTGGTCCTTCTGCATAGATGATCACCTTACAGTAGTATCAGTACACTCTGACCTAAACAAGTACAGATCAATATTCTTGATCTCTCCACCTGTTTAGGAGGGAAAAACACAAAGTATGAATTAGTTAACTTTACTTTCAACCCTGATACATTTATACAAACTTTGCAGTAAAGATCACAAGAGAACATGCAAAGCAAAGCAAGAAGCAATTAGAAAACTAGTTTCATGCATTTAATGAAATGTTACAGTAACAGAAGGTCATTATTCAGTTTGAATGGGAAACCCAGGCTAACAAAAGTGTTACTCTTTCCAGCTGATAAATGTCTTCTCAGATTACATCTGTGTTTCAGGAGGAGCCAAGTGAGATACACACAGAAGTTATGTGCTGTTGGTTGCAGCTTGGTTGGGACTTGCTCTTCACCAAATTGTGGATTCCAGAAAGAGGCAGAGGAGTCTTGATTAAAAAGCAACTTCAAGAAGGCAGACAATGGAGCTGAGAAGCATACTGAGAGAGGTTCCACGAGACCTAGTGCAATTACTTGATGGAATGGTTAATTTAGTTTGATTCTGAATAACTTGGAGGAGAACCCATCTCCAGGATAACCTCCTTCCTACATGCTCTGCTCTCTTTCACACACCTCAAACCTATGGATGGAGGTTTGAATGCTTAGTCCAAAACAAAAATGATTCCTCAATATATTCAGATGTTTCCAGGTTCAGATAGGCCCAATTTACACAGCTCTAGAAGCAAATATTGTAAAACCAACACACTAATAAAAGTTTTGACTAAGGGGAAGGACAGGTGATTCTGGAGGAGAAGCGCTGTGCTGCTAACACCCCACTCCTCATCGCTCAGGCGCTTAAAACAACAGGATGCTGCGAATACTGAAACAGAAAATGGAAGAATGAACATGTTTGCCAAACAATGCTCCACGCACATCAAAATGTACTTCGTACACATAAATCATGCCCCCTATTTCCAGAGAGAACAATCGTCCGTGCGCTGACATTGGATATCTCTTACAAAAAGCCCATTCTCCTCTTTCAATTATTTTCACAATTCCACTGTTGGTTGTGCAACTTGTAAATTGACCGCAGACAGAGAAATAACCCTTGTCCAGAGAATAATGATCATTTCTCCTCAATTTTCATGTGGGCTGTACTGCTAAATTTACCTAAAGCTAGGCACCTAAATTAAGTATTTAGATTCTTAACTAAGTGGCCTGATTTTCAGAATTTCCAAGCACTCATAATTCTCACAGTGGCAGACCACTGTCTTTCTATTTCTACCATTTATATGACTAGGGTCTTACCAAATTCGTGGTCCATTTTTGTCAATTTCATGGTCATAGGATTTTAAAAACAGTAAATTTCATGATTTCAGCTATTTAAATCTGAAATTTCACAGTGTTGTAATTGTAGGGGTTCTGACTCAAAAAGGAGTTGTGGGCGGGGGGGAGGGGGACAACATTACTGTAAGGAGGGTTGTGGTACTGCTACCCTTACTTCTGCGCTGCTGCTGATGGCGGTGCTTCCTTCTGCGTTGGGTGGCTGGAGAGCGGCAGCTGCTGGCCGGGAGCCCAGCTTTGAAGGCAGAGTCACCACCGGCAGCAGCATGGCATGGTATGGTATTGCCACCCTTACTCCTGCATTGCTGCCTGCAGAGCTGGGCCCTCAGTCAGCCACCGCCACTCTCCGGCCACCCAGCTCTGAAGTCAGCAGCGCAGAAGGAAGGATGGCATGGTATGGTATTGCCACGCTTACTTCTGCACTGCTGCTGGAGGGGAGCTGCCTTCAGAGCTGGGCACCCGGCCAACAGCCACTGCTCTCCGGCCACCCAGCTCTGAAGTCAGCAGCGCAGAAGTAAGGTGGCCTGGTGTGGTATTGCCACGCTTACTTCTGTGCTGCTGCTGGAGGGGAGCTGCCTTCAGAACTGGGCACCCGGCCAACAGCCACTGCTCTCTGGCCTCCGAGCTCTGAAAGCAGGGCAGAAGTAAGGGTGGCAATACTGTGATCCCCCTGAAATAACCTTATGACCCTCCTACAACTCCTTTTTGGCTCAGGACACCCAATTTGAGAAACACTGGTCTCCTGTGTGAAATCTGTATAGTATAGGGTAAAAGCATACAAAAGACCAGATTTCATGGCGGGAGACCAGATTTCACAGTCCATGACACATTTTTCATGGCTGCAAATTTGGTAGGGCCCTATATAGGACAGATAGACCTGAGTCATGAGCTTCAGCTCTTGATCTCAGGTTTCTTCAAGTTTCAGGAGTGATTGGATTCAGGACTCTTGTTTAAACTCCTTATAGAGACAGAGACAAGTTTCAGTGTTCAGATCCAGACACAAACGTTCTGAAAGTTTGTGGAAAAAAGGGGCCTGAACCAATTTGCATTTTGAATCCATCTCTTATCTTATCTGGTAAAGAAATGGCAGAATCTTTCTCTGAAAATTCCTACATCAGACTAAGTCACAAAATTATTCAGATGAGTAAATAAAATATCTCACCTCTTCATCCCCGCTGCAGTTCAAATCCTTAACTGATTTGATCAAAAGGCAAAGTGTGGGTTATTAATGCGTCTGCATTGCTTTTCTTGTTCATGTCATCAGACACCAGCTGAGGGAGAGAGTTTTTCAACTTTCACCCTTACAAAAAAATAATAAAAAACAACCAGTGCCCTATCCGTATACCATACGGCAACGTAAACAAGAGAACATTTTGTACAATGTGACATGCATGATACCCATCTGCAAAGATGGAAGGGGAAGAAAAAATCAAGTTTATAGGATGAAGATGGCGTTAGCTGCAGATGTGTTTAAAATAAGAATTAATTCTACTTCACAAGGAAGCGTAGTGCATTGGTGTGTTGGGCTCAACTCTGGGAGCTGTAATGAGCTCACAGGACTGAGTACGGGGACTCAGTTTGCCCCTTGGGGTTTTGTTTCCAAAACTCTTGCTACTGAGACCAGCACCACCAGTGTTTCCATACCATTTCAAGCAAAATGATTTCAATCAAGGGTTTTAATTATGATTTAAATGAGCAAGCAGGAAATCTGGATTGAAATAATGAATTTTAATCTTGTTTTCATTTGTATTTTTTTGTTATTTTGCTAAACAATAGTTGATACTCAGTGGTTGGTAAACATTAAAACAAATTGATTTGCAACTAAATAGAGCCTTTATACTAAATTTGGTACTACTTTTTGCTAACCAGGAGGACACACAAAAGCTATACTCATTCATTTACCTTAACATACATTTATTCAGATTCTTAATTTTTAAATTTTTATGTTAGAAAATGGTGAACGATGTATCTCTTATTTGTTGGATTATTAATTTTTTTTAACTTGTGATTTATGTCAAGCTCTGTTTGGATGGAAACTGGAATTCAAAATAGAAATGTGCAGAAACAGCATTTAATTTTTTTATTACTTCAATGTGCTGGGTACATAAGAAAAAAAGTTATCCAAACACATTTTGCATTTAAAACTGATTTATTAAACTAAGAAGGTATGATCTACAATTAATGAATTGAAGTGATTCTTTCTAGTCACCATGTCCTTCAAGATTTTAGGACTAGTAGAATCTCATCCTCTCACACTGAGTTTTTATTCATAGATAGGAAGAGGAAAATAAACTTTTCTGCTTTTTCAACTCCCCAATCATTTCTTAACTTTGAACGAACTAGTCATTGAACTGAACTAGTTGAATAAACTCACATGAAACGTATATAATCCTTGCACCTGCAGAAGAGGTTACTGTTGCCAAAAACTGGGTTAGCAGTTGAAAACACTTTGGTTGCAGATGCTTAGCCAGTGACTTGCACCATTTTCTTGGTTTGACTTTCTTTGAAACTTCAGCAGCAAACATGTACTGCTTAATATTAATTTATTTAATGTAAATTATTTTACATATGTTGTCACAGGTTCAAATGTACTTTTAAATAGGTTTATCTTTAAAAAGGAAAATGCATTTAATTTAAATAAAAAAATCTGGTGGAATGTGCTGTCACCTGGGGGTGGGAGTTTTATCCCTGTGAGATCCCTGTAACTCTTTGTTAGTCCCTGGAAAAATCATGGAGCAGGTCTTCAAGGAATCCATTTTGAAGCACTTGGAGGAGAGGAAAGTGATCAGGAACAGTCAGCATGGATTCACCAACGGCAAGTCATGCCTGACCAACCTGATTGCCTTCTGTGATGAGATAACTGGCTATGTGGATACAGGGAAAGTGGTGGCCGTGATATATCTTGACTTTAGCAAAGGTTTTGTTACAGTGTCCCACAGTATGATTGCCAGCAAGTTAAGGAAGTATGGACTGGATGAATGGACTATAAGGTGGATAGAAAGCTGGCTAGATCCTCGGCCTCAGTGGGTAGTGATCTACAGCTTGATGTCTAGTTGGCAGCCGGTATCAAGTGGAATGCCTCAGGGGTCGGTCCTGGGACCAGTTTTGTTCAACATCTTCATTAATGATCTGGATGATGGGATGGATTGCACCCTCAGCAAGTAGGCAGATGACACTAAGCTGGGGGGGAGAGGTAGATACACTAGAGGGTAGGGATATGGACCAGAGTGACTTAGACAAATAGGAGGATTGGGCCAAAAGAAATCTGATGAGGTTCAACAAGGACAAGTGCAGAGCCCAGCACTTAGAACGGAAGAAGCCCATGCACCGCTACAGGCTGGGGACTGTCTGGCTAAGCGGCAGTTCTGCAGAAAAGGACTTGAGGATTACAGTGGAGGAGAAGCTGGATATGAGTCAGCAGTGTGCCCTTGTTGCCAAGAAGACTAACGGCATATTAGGCTGCATTAGTAGGAGCATTGCCAGCAGATCGAGGGAAGTAATTATTCCCCTCTATTCGGCTCTGGTGAGGCCACATCTGGAGTATTGTGCCCAGTTTTGGGCCCCCGACTATAGAAAGGATGTGGACAAATTGGAGACAGTCCAGCAGACGGCAACGAAAATGATTAGGGGGCTGGGGCATATGACTTACGAGGAGAGGCTGAGGGAATTGGGTTTATTTAGTCTACAGAAGAGAAGAGTGAAGAGGGATTTGATAGCAGCCTTCAACTACCTGAAGGGAGGTTCCAAAGAGGATGGAGCTTGGCTGTTCTCAGTGGTGGCAAATGACAGAACAAGAAGCAATTGTCTCAAGTTGCAGTGGGGAAGGTCTAGGTTGGATATTAGGAAACACTATTTCACTAGGAGGATGAAAAGAAAAGGAGTACTTGTGGCACCTTAGAGACTAACAAATTATTTGGAGCATAAGCTTTCGTGAGCTACAGCTCACTTCATCGGATGCATACAGTGGAAAATATAGTGGGGAGATTTTATATACACAGAGAACATGAAACAGTGGGTGTTACCATACAGACTGTAACTAGAGTGATCAGGAAAGGTGAGCTATTACCAGCAGGAGAGCGGGGGTGGGGGTGGGGGAAACCTTTTGTAGTGATAATCAAGGTGGGTCATTTCCAGCAGTTTACAAGAACAGTAGGAGGGGAAATAAACAAGGGGAAATAGTTTTATTTTGTGTAATGACATATCCCCTCCCAGTCTTTATTCAAGCCTAAATTAATTGTATGCAGTTTGCAAATTAATTCCCCCCTCCCTCACACCCCCCACCCCCGCTCTCCTGCTGGTAATAGCTCACCTTTCCTGATCACTCTGGTTACAGTCTGTATGGTAATACCCATTGTTTCATGTTCTCTGTGTACATAAAATCTCCCCACTGTATTTTCCACTGTATGCATCCAATGAAGTGAGCTGTAGCTCACAAAAGCTTATGCTCTAATAAATTTGTTAGTCTCTAAGGTGCCACAAGTCCTCCTTTTCTTTTTACGGATACAGACTAACATGGCTGCTACTCTGAAACTTGTCATTATGCAAGGCACTGAACTTAGCTGTATGGAGTGGAAATCTATGAACTTCATGAAAAAACAGATACAGACAGACATCATCTTCCTTTCCAAATGCAAACAGATGGACATCATACCAAAAGGACTGAAGGTAAAAAATCCATTACAATCTACATACCACACAGACCATGCTGACAGCTTGTGCCACACGTTCTCAAAGAAACTGCGGAATCACCTGATCAACATCCTCTACAGCAAACAGAGAAAGATTAAGAATGAGCTCTCAAAACTGGATACTCTCATAAAAAACCAACCTTCCACACAAGCTTCCTCGTGGCTGGACTTTACAAAAACTAGACAAGCCATTTACAACACACACTTTGCTTCTCTACAAACGAAAAAGGACACTAAACTATCCAAACTACTACATGCCACAAGGGGCCACAACAGTGGTTGCCTTAACCCACCCAGCAATATTGTTAATCTATCCAACTATACTCTTAGCCCAGCAGAAGAATCTGTCCTATCTCGGGGCCTCTCCTTCTGCCCCTCCACCCCCACGAACATGATACAGTTCTGTGGTGACCTAGAATCCTATTTTCGACATCTCCGACTCAAGGAATATTTCCAACACACCTCTGAACAACATACTAACCCACAGAGACCTTCCTACCAAGACTACAAAAAGAAGGATTCTGGGTGGACTCCTCCTGAAGGTCGAAACAACAGACTGGACTTCTACATAAAGTGCTTCCGCCGACATGCACGGGCTGAAATTGTGGAAAAGCAGCATCACTTGCCCCATAACCTCAGCCGTGCAGAACACAATGCCATCCACAGCCTCAGAAACAACTCTGACATCATAATCAAAAAGGCTGACAAAGGAGGTGCTGTCGTCGTCATGAATAGGTCGGAATATGAACAAGAGGCTGCTCGGCAACTCTCCAACACCACTTTCTACAAGCCATTACCCTCTGATCCCACTGAGGCTTACCAAAAGAAACTACAGCATTTGCTCAAGAAACTCCCTGAAAAAGCACAGGAACAAATCCGCACAGACACACCCCTGGAACCCCGACCCGGGGTATTCTATCTGCTACCCAAGATCCATAAACCTGGAAATCCTGGATGCCCCATCATCTCAGGCATTGGCACCCTAACAGCAGGATTGTCTGGCTATGTAGACTCCCTCCTCAGGCCCTACGCTGCCAGCACTCCCAGCTGTCTTCGAGACACCACTGACTTCCTGAGGAAATTACAATCCATCGGTGATTTTCCTGAAAACACCATCCTGGCCACTATGGATGTAGAAGCCCTCTACACCAACATTCCACACAAAGATGGACTACAGGCTGTCAGGAACAGTATCCCTGATAATGTCATGGCAAACCTGGCGGCTGAACTTTGTGACTTTGTCCTCAACCACAACTATTTCACATTTGGGGACAATGTATACCTTTAAATCAATGGCACTGCTATGGGTACCCGCATGGCCCCACAGTATACCAACATTTTTATGGCTTAGAACAACGCTTCCTCAGCTCTCGTCCCTTAATGCCCCTACTCTACTTGTGCTACATTGATGACATCTTCATCCTCTGAACCCATGGAAAAGAAGCCCTTGAGGAATTCTACCATGATTTCAACAATTTCCATCCTACCATCAACCTCAGCCTCGACCAGTCCACACAAGAGATCCACTTCCTGGACACTACAGTGCTAATAAGCGATGGTCACATAAATACCACCCTATACCGGAAACCTACTGACCGCTATTCCTACCTACATGCCTCCAGCTTTCATCCAGACCACACCACACAATCCATTGTCTACAGCCAAGCTCTACGATACAGCCGCATTTGCTCCAACCCCTCAGACAGAGACAAACACCGACAGGGTTTCTATCAAGCGTTCTTACAACTACAATACCCACCTGCTGAAGTGAAGAAACAGATTGACAGAGCCAGAAGAGTACCCAGAAGTTACCTACTACAGGACAGGCCCAACAAAGAAAATAATAGAACGCCACTAGCCATCACCGTCAGCCCCCAACTAAAACCTCTCCAACGTATCATCAAGGATCTACAACCTATCCTGAAGGATGACCCATCACTCTCACAGATCTTGGGAGACAGGCCAGTCCTTGCTTACAGACAGCCCCCCAACCTGAAGCAAATACTCACCAGCAACCACACACCACACAACAAAAGCACCATCCCAGAAACCTACCCTTGCAACAAAGCCCATTGCCAACTATGTCCACAAATCTATTCAGGGGACACCATCATAGGGCCTAATAACATCAGCCACACTACCAGAGGCTCATTCACCTGCACATCTACCAATGTGATGTATGCCATCATGTGCCAGCAATGCCCCTCTGCCATGTACATTGGCCAAACTGGACAGTCTCTACGTAAAAGAAGAAATGGACACAAATCAGATGTCAAGAATTATAACATTCAAAAACCAGTCGGAGAATACTTCAATCTCTTTGGTCACTCGATTACCTAAAAGTGGCAATTCTTCAACGAAAAAACTTCAAAAACAGACTCCAACGAGAGACCGATGAATTGGAATTAATTTGAAAACTGGATACTATTAACTTAGGCTTGAATAAAGACTGGGAGTGGATGTGTCATTACACAAAGTAAAACTATTTCCCCTTGTTTATTTCCCCTCCTACTGTTCTTGTCAACTGCTGGAAATGGCCCATCTTGATATTCACTACAAAAGGTCCCCTCCCACCCCCGGCTCTCCTGCTGGTAATAGCTCACTTTTCCTGATCACTCTTGTTACAGTCTGTATGGTAACACCCATTGTTTCATGTTCTCTGTGTATATAAAATCTCCCCACTATATTTTCCACTGAAAATCCGATGAAGTGAGCTGTAGCTCATGAAAGCTTATCCTCTAATAAATTTGTTAGTCTCTAAGTGCCACAAGTACTCCTTTTCTTTTTACGGATACAGACTAACACGGCTGCTACTCTGAAACTAGGAGGGTGGTGAAGCATTGGAATGGGTTACCTAGGGAGGTGGTGGAATCTCCATCCTCAGAGGTTTTTAAGGCCCAGCTTGACAAAGCCCTTACTGGGATGATTTAGTTGGGGATAGGTCCTGCTTTGAGCAGGGGGTTGGACTAGATGACCTCCTGAGGTCTCTTCCAACCCTGATATTCTATGATTCTATGTTTTGTCCCTACTGGGGCTCTACCTCCCCATTTCCTTCTCTTCTGCTGTGGTGTCGCTGGCTTTGCAGCCCAGATGGAACTGAGTGACTGCAGGCTTGCACCTCCCTATATCCCCCTCATTCAAAGCACGAGGCATGGCTCTGCACAGATGCGAGCCCTACTTTGTAGTGTGTGCACATCCTCCTGTGGAGCACTCTCCTGCACTGTTATTAATCAACAGGACAGACACACAAATGGGAGTAAAGAGGATTAGCATTAGAGGTCACAGTTCCAAAACCACAAACCACAGCCTGCACACGGCACCTCTGCTCAGCTATACCTCAGGCCCATGACTTCTCAAGTAAAAATGGGCAATGCTTGAAGAGGAATTGTTTTCAGCCTCATAGGTATTTTTAATGCAAAAAAAACCCCATCACATTAATCTTGTATTATCTGCTCTCAGATCCTATAAGTGAAATGGTGAACAGAGGGAAAAAATAAAAAGACACAAATCTTCCTATGACTCTACAAAGGGAAGTCAAAATGGTTAATGAAGATGAAGGATTTAATTTAATTTTGTTTTTATTATAAAAGTAAAATAAAAATAAGCATTTAAAAAGCACAAATTTCCTCTGTAAAAGGAATTGATCTAAAAAGAATATTTACAATAGTAAAATATGTCAAACTTTTTAAAGCTTTGAATGATTATAGGCACCAGAGTTAAATTTAAATACATTCACTGAAATATACATGATCTCTTTTCTGTAGTTTTTTTAAAATTGCAACCATGACTACTTTGAGAAAACCACAATTTGTCTTTAACACCAGGGAAATCCTTTTAACTGGCTTATGAGTTCCCGTTCCATGTAGCTGTGCTAAAACTGGGGAATGGGTTGCTAGAAGATGCATCCTCTGATTGGTCTGTGTGCAGTACATCTTTTATGAAAGGTGAGTTGGTGTTCAACATTATCAAGAAGTAGCAACGTCCATCCATACAGAAAATGCTGGCAACCAGAAAAGCTCAATCAGTCACGTCATCCAGTTCTATGTACTATGCGGCACTGGTTACTGGTTCTGGTAACACTATACAGCTTGTAAATGAACAAAAATAAAGGTACTTAAGAAACAAAGAAAGAAGCAATGTTCATGAGTCATGTTTTCAAATCTTGAACACTTCAGACAAGTATTTTCCAGTGCACTTTTGGTTGTAAGATCACTTCTGCTGAAGAGAATTATACAGGCATAATTTTAACTGTCATTTTGGTTCATATAATTGCATGTTGCTAACTGGTTACATTTTGCCTTGAACTGAGCCTTCTTGTCCATATCCCAGGGCCATTTTGCTAAGTGTTATTGATGACTTGCTGTTAAGGGACTCAGAATAAGCGAAGCTAAGTCTGCGGAAGGAGGTCTCCACGCCGCTATCGCACATGCTTTCATTGTCTTGTAATTTTACATTATAAAGTTCACCTGAGAAAGAAAACAGAAAAGAATACACATTTGTTTTTCATCCTGCACTAAAAACATTGTATGCAAGTTTAATGTCCTTAAGAGCCACGAGAAATACAGTCCAATAGACAAAGGCACTTGTAAAGCACAATCAAAATACTGCAATTTTTGGGTTCAGTACTGCAGTAGGAAGGTGTTGGTTGTTTTTGCTTAGGAACTGACCAAAGCCTACTTACTTTGCTGCCCTTCTATCACACTATGCTGATTGAATCTGCAGGGTTGTTTAGTGGCCAAAAATGGGTATCAATGGTGGGAGGATGGATAGGGTTAGAAGCCTGGTATTTAAGCGTGATTCCATGCAGAATAACTAGCAGCCATATTGATCCATAAAAGCTACTACTATCCTCACGCTGGTACTGCCCAAAGGAGTGTTCTCAGTACCAGGATAAAGGTAATCTGGATCTCAGAAGTATAAACTGTTGCTGAACTATAGTGTCCAGGTTGAGGCCTCTCTGCTATTAAGACATCTTTACATGAAAGAACAAAGGATGGATTGTCAAAGTACTTAAATAATTTGCATCTAGTTAAGGTGAGTATGAAATCTGAAAAGTTCAGCGACAGCTGCCATCCATGCAAGAGCTACAAAGGAATAACTGATTGTTATGTGAGTTATGTCTCGTCAGTTGAAGGTGCTTATGGCACAGAGACCCATCATCACTGGCAACAAAGGGCTTGATGCAATTGAAACAGATCATTCAGCACATTTTGGAATTTTTAAGATCTTAAATTACTAACTCTTTAAAACACATTTTCAAATCAATGAATAAGAAGTGGCTTATTAATGTGACTAAGTGGCAAAGTTCTTTCACTGGTGGTGCTGCCAATTTAGATTTGATATTTGTATTCTTCAGGAACATAGAGAGAATAATACCTTGCTCTTATATAGCATATACATAGGCATGCAGTTTAAACTGAATGGCCCTATAAAATTTAAACTAGCAAAGGTGATGGAAGTGAAACCTGACTGGTTTATCTTGCATCTCAGTATATACTGTACATGGGCTACGGAGGCAGTGTCGGTCAATGAATAAGGCACGAGACTGGGTGTCAGAAAACTTGGGTTTTATTCCTTGTTCTGAAACTGACTCACTATGTGACCGTAGACAATTCATTTTACCTCCACGTGTCTGTTTCCCTATTGGTAAGATGGGGTTAAAGGACGGCATTACCCATCTCTACGTAGCATTTGAAATCTGTAGAATTGGCAACTATTAATTGTAATATCAAGCTGTATAGCCTAACTACTTTGATGAGCAGTTAATGAGGCCAAAACACTTAAGTTCAATCAAGATCATAGGAAAAAACTAGTAAAAGAAAACTGAGGGGTATTGTACAAACCCAGGGAAGTCTGGACAATGATGCAGAATCATGGGCAAAGGAGATTCATTAGTCCCTTGCTGCGGGCAAGGATGAATCAATACCGATGACATGGCAAATATCTATTTTTAGAAAACAGACTAAAATAACCCTTGCCCTGAGTCATTGCTTCATCTCCCCTCACTCTTAGGCCTGGCAAGTCTAAAATGAGAAATCCTTACATATTTTAGTACTTCCCAGACAGGCAACTGAGTAGGGTTGTTCTGTGCAAAGGTAGCTGGATTGAAATGTATCAGAATCACATGAAACTTGCTGGAAAACACTTTTCAAAACACATTATCTATGCCTATCTATTTTACCCATCTCTTCTTTGTTGGAGAAGGCAGATGGTGGTGATGGTGGAGCCTTCACAGCATGATCCTCATTGCTAGACTGGTTTAATGGGATGGAGAGCACTTTCTGAATGATTTCAATTGCTTCTGTGTACTCCATTAGTCTCAAGGCATCAACCAACTCTTTCACCGTACCACCAGAAACCTATGACAAAACAGAAAGGAAAATAATATACATATCACTGTGGCAGATTTGTTACAAAACAAAGTGTGGCACCATCTATCCATGCAGGAGGAGAACATTATCGAGGGCAGTTGCAAATGACCTTGTGTTCCCTTGGTCCTTTAGAACATCTTTTAAAAAAGAGTTACCTCATAGTTATCCAGCAGAGTTTTGGCTGGGGTAGGACTCAACCTGAAGGCATTACTAAGTATGCCCAGACCCAATTTTTGTGCCAGTGTACACCAGTTTTTGTTTATATCTGGTACTTCTAGTAACTTGTAAAGCTGCTGCTTGGAGTCTTCATTCAATTTTTTCATATCTCCTGGTGAAACAGAGAAATAAACCAAGTTTATTATATACATAAACCCTGCACCTATTTATGCAATCACAGTCACAGTCACATTTTTTGCCCCGAAGCAGAGGCAAACTGTTTAATTAAAAAGTGATTGGTAGACATGAAAGTATTTACTCAATATATTTACTCACACTGTAGCATAACAGCGAGCATGTGGACTACGTCGTGTCGTAATTCCAAAGTCAGAAATAACATACGACTATAAAAAGAACCATATTTATTCTACTAAATGGTGGCGCTTCCGATGTATGGCTTGTGACGCTGGCAGACCAGGTGCCAGCTCTTGCGAGCAGTTTAGGCACCACCTGAGCACTGGAAACCAGTCTGCTTCACCTTTGTGTTAGTATGGTTAAGATGGGTATTGCATTTATAACAATGTGAGTAGATTTTATGAATTGCTTGTAAGTTGCTGAATGCACTAATCTCGCTTATAACATCCTTATCACATGCTACAAAGAAATATTTAATTTTTTGCTTTGTGACTGTAAAAAATGTTTGCTCTGGAACTATGAACCCAGTCAGGAGGGACTGTCTTCTAACCATCAAGAAGGCCTATCAAAACTATATGGGCCATTGTGGGACATCACAATACAAAGACTTTGTTAATTGCCCCTTCTCACCCAAGAAAAGGCTACGTACAAAAGGACTCATCCCATCAGCTTGAATTCTGGAAGAAGGAAATAAAAATAGCTGACAAGAAAAATTTTCATCTCTCTTTTGCTGTCTGGACTCTCACAGAGCTGGAGCTATGAAACAAAAGCAGAGATCCCCAGGGTCAACCTGGGTTAGCCCTGAAAGACATTCAGAGCTGACAGATTACGACAACTCCATCGTCTTTTAAAACCATAGACTGTAACTCATTTGCGTATATACGTTTGCCTTTTTTAACCTTGTATTAACTCTCTCACTTCTTTTTCCTAGTTAATATATCTTTAGTTAATTTATCACAGGGTTGGATACAAGCACTGTCTTTGGTGAGAGATCTAAGATACAATTTGACCTGGGTCAAAGAGACAGGTCTCTTGCAACTGTAAGCAACCTGAATATTTTGTGATCTTCAGTCTATAGCAACCAACTATCACTAAGTTCAGCTTGCCCGATAAGATGGTTATAGTGCTTCAAGAGTTTACATCTGTTACTAGGTTGGTGAAATCTAATTCTAGAACATGCAGCCAGTTTGGAGTCTCTGTCCTGCTTCTTGACAATCTGCCCTGAGGTTGGCACTCAAGGTCATCAGGCACTCCAGACAGCATGGCATGTCTGTCCCTGTTCTATTATTTATATTGCAAGCTGTTTCTCCTCTATGTTCTGAGCATATTGTCAGTACTCCTCAATTAATAAATGGGTATTATTGCAGCTTTTCTTTTTTAAATACTCTACCTTGCATCAGTAAGTCATCAGAAGTCAACCTTGATTCATAGGGTTTGCCATTTAATATGTCAAATACCTGTAGTGTGGGAAAAGAATTAGTCATTAATATCAATGTTTGGAAGAAACTTGGTCTTTATCCTGCATTTCATCAAATCCAACCCTCATGTTTACACTGCTCTATATTCTCCATACTTTATGTATTAATAGATCAACAGCCACATTTCTTTCTTGTTGTAGGGTCAACAGAACTAAAAGTGCTGCAGAGGAGTGGTGCCTCTGCCCAAGTGGGAAATGGAGAGATTGCCTTCTGTTGCCCTTTAAGTAGCTCATCTGGCAAATAGCAACTGTCCCCAAGGTCCAGAGATTCTTTAAGGGAGATGGGAAATCCTCCAAGCACAGTAACCTGCACCCGAGAAAACTAAAAATTTAAAACAAAAATTGTGCATAAATTTTCAAACGTGGCTGCCTAAAGTTAGGCTTCTAAACCCATATTTAAGCACCTGAACAAGGTGGCTAGATTATCAGAGGTGCTGAGTATCTACACCTCCCACTGAGGTCACAGGGTCTGTCTAAATGCAATCAGGAGGTATGACTGCTTTGTATATAATCACACCCTCTGACTGTGCTGTAGGAACACCCAAAGAGAACTACAGGTGTTCATCACATCTGAAAAATAAGGTCCACTCACGCAATTGCCAAAATACAGATTTAGGGACCTAATTTAAGGAAGCCAAGTTTGAAAATCTGGGGGTTATCTAAAGTTTTTAAATGGGATACTATAAAGTGTGACATTAAGAACTCATGACAAAAATACCCATGAAAGGTGCCCCATACAGATACTAGAGATAGATCCTGATGGACTGATGCCCTGAAAAGGATTCATGGTGAATTGGAATACGCAATCCTTTCAGCCAAACTCTATATTCTGTTTTTCCTCCTGAAGTCTCAAGTGTGACATTTCAAGAGTTTGCAGTCTATTAATATTCGTACTCGTTGAAGCCCACATTAACCTAATTTGTCCTTTTCCTAACCCCTTCTGAGACAACAGAGATTGCACCAGCCACAGTGAGTGCACAGCTGCCTGCATCAGTTCAGCAGTGACAAATTACCCAAGACTCCTAATGAAGCAATGCTCTTCAAAAAACAGAACCAAAAGCATTGCAGGGGTGGACGCACTCAGTGAGTTGTGCCAAGAGCTGTGATTTGTGAAAACAGTGCAGTTCCCTAGATTTTCATAGTGAACAAGGTCTTCAACGAATGAATGACTGCAGAAACGTGCCACTGTCATGTACCTTCCTCTTCAGATTAAACTAAAAGATAGGGTTTGTGGGTTTTTTGTGTTTGTCCAAATAACTGATAAACCACACAGATCACTTGCCTCCCAACTGGAGGCCATATCCAAAGGTGTCGTTCCAGGTACGATTCCTTCATCTTCACTGTCTTTGTCTCGCATGTCTTCTAGGTCAAACAATGGCTCAAAGTTCTCAATGTGAGGATCTGCACCTGGAGAATTACAGAGCGCAGTTACAACAACTAAAGGCTTTCCTAAGACTTCACTACATTGGATCATACTCAACTATGCAAACTTATGTCTTATTTGGGGAGGTGGGGGGTGGAAAGAGGTCTCATTACACATCCTTGTACAAAAGACATTAGCATGGGTTCATTTTACTTAGACAATTTGTCTCCAGATTTTAAATAGAAAATGTGCTATTTCATACACTGTTGATGAATTGATATAAGCAAAATAAATACATATATTTTAATCAAGCATATAACACCAAAGAGCATTCTGCACCTTCAAAATGCTTTTGCAAATATGAGCTAAAAGTTAAGCCTCACAACAGACCTGTGAGGTAAGAATTATCCCAGCTACACAGAGGGGAAAAATGGAGGCAGAAAGGTTAAACACTTTGTCCAAGGCCACAGAAGAAGTCATGATCACATCAGAACTGAGAGAGGAACTTGGAAGTTCCTGGCTTCCAAATCATGAGCGCAGATCACGAAAAATAAATGTGTCTATGGTGAACTGTGATATGGGATGTCTCACGATAGACCATCAGACAGAAAAATCAAAGGATGGTAGGCAGAGAGTTCTGTCTTGCTCTTGAATTAATAGGGAGGTTTGGATTTTTATTCCAAAAGACAGATACAGCTGTAACACTAGCATTGCTAGAGATCTGAGGTGAGGCAGAGAGAAATAGAGACTGTCTCACTAAACATCATAGTTTAAGACGAAAGGTGCAAAAATCAAAACTGGATAAGAATCCTCATCACCAAAAGTGTGCCATTCTCCAGGCTGTTCAGAGGATAAGAGATGGTGGTAAAATTTCAGTGATCGCTCTTTTTTTTTTCTTAAAGCATTCCAGCAGCAAACTAATGTAACGCTGAACCATTCAGGGAAAAATCTCCTCAGCTACAGGAAGCTACAAACAAAACACAGCTCAGAACCTCATATGAGATTATTTGCTTGTGAGATTCAGCCCATTTCCCATCCCAAGTACTAACATCATCATAATTTAGCCAGTAGATAGAGGTAAAGAGCCGCACAGTTAACAACAAACTCCCCTTCTACCCCATAGAATTAGTTCCTCATATCTCTAACACATCTCATTTCTACTGGCTGAAAGGGTGGGAGGGGGTCACACTCATTAATGAATCCCTTGTGCCCAACAGAGAAGGCTCCAAGCTTCAAATCTAAATTCTTAATTAGCAATAAGTGACATTTTCATTCGAGTAGAAATGTACTCTCCACAATACTTCCAACCCCTCATACCTGCTGCTTTGAGAAGAGCTGTCAGTTTTGTAGACCCCCTTCCAGCTGCTATGTGAAGTGGAGTTGTTCCATCATATGTAGTACTGTCAACATCTGCATCACCCTAAAATTTTATTGAGGGAGGAAATAAAAAAGTAACGCTACCTGGGCAGAGAATACAGCTGGAGCCTCATGTCTGCATAAACACTGTAACCATGCAAATAAGCCCCTCTATCCCTATGCACATAAAACCTTTAATCATACCCTGAACAAAAGGAGTTGGAAAATATAATGAACAAATTACTTCTCTGTATACATGAAGAGATGGTGTTTATGTGCTCAGATATTAGGCACAGTATATAATCCAAGAAGGATCAGATAGATATTATAGGTTATTAAAAAGCTTAAACTTTGCACCCAATGTGATATTACTGGTGAAGCTCTGGAATGGGTCACTTAGGGAGGTGGTGGAACCTCCATCCTTAGAGGTTTTTAAGGCCCGGCTTGACAAAGCCCTGGCTGGGATGATTTAGTTGGGGTTTGTCCGGCTTTGAGCAGGGGGTTGGACTAGATGACTCCTGAGGTCTCTTCCAACCCTGATATTCTATGATTCTATGATATTTCCATTATGGGTCCAAACCAGTGTCCACTGAAATCAAACGGAATTTTGCTCTTGAATGGGAGGAGGATATGATTGAGTATATGTGCATGGGTGTAAACGCACAAAGTATATTCTCTGTCTGCTTTGTCTGCTTATGCCCCAACCCTACAAAGATGATGTGCTTAACTTTACACTAATGAGTAATTCCATTACATTCAATAGAATTATTCACAGTACACGTTAAGCATGTGCACGTCTTTGCAGGATCAGGGTCTTGGACTGTAAATTCCTCAGGCACTACACCAAGCTCACTATCAGTGCTAAACAAATAAACTATCACTATTATTGTTCATTATTACAGCATTTGTTTGCCATTCTACCAGCCAGGGTAAGCAACAAAATCATAAGCTGTTAGGAATTTATCATAAAGCTTTCTTAAATAGCAAAGAGAAACGAACTACAAAAAACAATTATGCCAGCACAGCACTCACCTCAAGGAGAAGGGAGCCCGCCAAAGAGATGTTCTCTTGTTCGACAGCCAGATGCAACGCAGTTCGCCCAGACTTTTGTTCCTGAGCATTGATGTCAGCTCCAGCAGCAATCATCTGTCTGAGACAAGGCATGCTATTTGCCATCACTGCCATGTGAATCACATTGAGACCTACAAAACAAAATACACATGAACACTGACAAATATGGAAACATTGTGGTAATAAGTTTTTATAACACTTCATCCGAATACATATAAAATGAATATATACAAATATGTTTTGTTATTTTCTCTCTCTCTTCCCTGTGAGTGTGTGAAAGAGAAAGCAAGAGTGGAAAATTGTGAGCAGTGAAGATAGCTATGAACAGCACCAGTATAAAGTTTATCCATCTTTGTAATACGTATTAAAAATCAGAATGTAAGAACATAAGAATGGCCATATTGGATCAGACCAATGGTTCATCTTGCCCAGTATCCTGTCTGCCAGATTCTTCAAATGGAATGAACGTAACAGGGCAAGTTATCAAGTGATCCATCCTCTGTCATTCAGCCCCCGCTTCTGGCAATCAGAAGCTTAGGGACACCCAAAGCATGGGGTTGTGTTCCAAACCATCTTGGCTAATAGCCATTGATGGAACTATCCTCCATGAACTTATCTAATTCTTTTTTGAACCCAGTTATATTTTTGGCTTTCACAACATCCCACGGCAAGGAATTCCACAAGTTGACTGTGCGCTGTGTGAAAAAGTACTTCCTTTTGTTCATTTTAAACCTGCTGCTTATTAATTTCACTGGGTGACCCTTGTTCCTGTGCTATGTGAAGGAGTACACAACACTTCCTTATTCACTTTCTCCACACTCATCACGATTTTATAGACCTCTATCATATCCCCTCTTAGTTGTCTCTTTTCCAAGCTGAAAAGTCCCAGTCTTATTAATCTCTCCTCACATGGAAGCTGTTCCATACTCCTAATCATTTTATTGTCCCTTTCTGCACTTCTTGAAATTCTAATAAATCTTTTTAGACATTGAGTGACTAGAATTGCATGAAGTATTCAAGGCATGGGCATATCATGGCTTTATATTGTGGCATTATGATATCTGCTGTCTTTCTATCTATCCCTTTCCTAATGGTTCCTAACATTCTGTTAGCTAAGCAGATGTTTTCAGAGAACTATCCAAAATGACTCCAAGATCTCTTTCTTGAGTGGTAACAGCTAATTTAGACTTCATAATTTTGTATGTTTACTTGGGATTATGTTTTCCAATGTACATTACTTTGCATTTATCAACACTGAATTTCATCTGCCATTTTGTTGTCCAGTCACCCAGCTTTGTGAGATCCCTTTGTATCTCTTCACCGTCTGCTTTGGACTTAACTATCTTGAGTAATTTTGTATCATCAACAATCTTTGGCACTTCACTGTTTATCCCTTTTTCCAGATTGTTTATGAATATGTTGAACAGTACTGGTTCCAGTACAGACCTTTGGGGTCCCCACTATTTACCTCTCTCCACCAGGAAAACTGTTTATTCTTACCCAGTGTTTCCTATCTTTTAACCAGTTACTGATCCATGAGAGGACCTTTTCTCTTATCCCATGGCTGCCTACTTTGCTTAAGAGCCTTTGCTGAGGGACTTTGTCAAAGGCTTTCTGAAAGTCCAAGTACAGGATACACTCAATCACCCTTCTTCACATGTTTAGTGACCTCCTCAAAGAATTCTAATAGATTGATGTTGCATGATTTCCCTATACCAAAGCCAAGTTGACTCTTCTCCACATACGATGCTCATCTATGTGTCTGATAATTCTTTTCTTTACTATAGCTTCAAACAATTTGCCTGGTACTGAAGTTAGGCTTACCAGCCTGTAATTACCAGGATTGCATCTAGAGACTTTTTAAAAAAATCGGCATTACATTAGCTATTCTCCAGTCATCTGGTACAAAGGGTGATTTAAGCGATAGGTTATATACCAGAGTTAGTAGTTCTGTAATTGCATGTTTGAGTTTCTTCAGAACTTTTGGGTGAATACCATCTGGCCCTGGTGATTTATTACTGTTAAATTTATCAATTTCTTCCAAAACCTCCTGTATGGACATCTTAATCTTGGGCAGTTCTTTAGATCTGTCACTGAAAAAAAGAACGGCTCAGGCGTGGGAATCTCCACCACATCCTCTGCAGCGAAGACTGATGCAAAGCTCAGTAGTTTTGGGGGAGGGATAGCTCAGTGGTTTGCGCATTGGCCTGCTAAACCCAGGGTTGTGAGTTCAATCTTTGAGGGGGCCATTTAGCGATCTGGGGCAAAAATTGGGGATTGGTCCTGCTTTGAGCAGGGGGTTGGACTAGATGACCTCCTGAGGATCCTTCCAACCCTGATATTCTATGATTCAATGGCCTTGTCTTCCTTGAGTGCTCTTGTAGCACCTTGATTGTCCAGTGGCTCTCCTGACTGTTTGGCAGACTTTCTGTTTCTGAGGTACTTAAACAAAATGTTTGCTATAAATTTTTGTGTCTTCTGTTAGTTGCTCTTCAAATTCTTTTTTGGCTTGCCGAATTATAACGTTACATTTAACTAGCCAGAGTTTATGTACCTTTATATTTTCCTCAATAGGATTTGACTTCCAATGTTCAAAAGATGCCTTTCTTTCTCCAACTGCCTCTTTTATTCTGTTGTTTAGCCGTGGTGACATTTTTTTGGTCCACTTACTGTTTTATTTAATTTGGGGTATACCTATAGTTTGAGCCTCTATTATGATGTTTTTTAAAAGTTCCCATGCAGCTTGCAGGCATTTCACTCTTATGACTGTTCCTTTTAATTTCTGTTTAATTGGCCTCCTCATTTTTGTGTAGTTGCCCTTTTTGAAGTTAAATGCTACTGTGGTGGGTTTCATTGGTATTTTCCCCCTTACAAGGATGTTGCACTTAACTACACTATGGTTGTCACTACAGAGAGGTTCAGTTATAGTCACCTCTTGACCAGGTCCTGTGCGTCACGTAGAACTAAATCAAGAATTGTCTCTCCCCACTTATGGGTTCCAAAACTAGCTGTTCCAAGAAGCAGTCATTAATGGTGTCTAGAAATTTTATATCTACATCCCATCCTGAGGTTAAATGTTCCAAGTCAATATGGGGACAGTTGAAACCCCCCATTATTACTAGGTTTTCTGTTTTTGTAACCCTCTATTCTCCCTGAGCATTTCATAATCACAGTCACCATTCTGGTCAGATGGTTGGTAGTATATTCCTACTGCTATACTCTTATTATTATTCAAACTTGGAATTTCTATCCAGAGATTCTATGAGTTTGATTTATTTAAGATTTTTACTCTGTTTGACTATGCTTTCTTTCACATAGAGTGCCCCGGCCCCCTACCAATGCAACCTACTCTGTCATTCCTATATATTTTGTACCCTGATATTACTATGTCCCATCATTCTACCAAGTTTCTGTAATGCCTATTATATAAATATTCTCATTTAATAACAGGCATTCAAGTTCACCCATCTTATTATTTAGACTTCTTGAATGTGTATAGAAGAACTTAAAAAATTTGTCAACATTTAATTTTCTGCCTTCATGTGATGTAATTGAATGGGACTTTTTTTTGTTTGACTGTTTCTCTTCAGTTCCTACCTATACTTTATCAACTTCTATCACCTCCTTTTTACTAGGATACAGAGTATCCTCTTTAATAAATCCTTCCCTAAGGGATGTGTCTGTCTCAATTGCGTGCTCCTTCATACCTGTCGGCTTTCCCCCACCCCTTAGTTTAAAAGCTCCTCTATGACTTTTTAAATTTTACATGCCAGCAATCTGGTTTAGGTGGAGCCCATCCTTCCTTCCCAAAAGGTTCTCCAGTTCCTACTAAACCTAAATCCCTCCTAAAACACCATCATCTCCCCAAACATTGAGACCCTGCAATTCTGTCTAACTGGCCCTGCCTGTGGAACTGGAAGCATAATTACCGTATATACTCAATCATAAGCCAGTTCGTTTATAAGCCGACCCCCGCAAGATGGATAAGTAAGAATGGAAAATTTTTAATGACCCATTCATAAGCCAACCCTATAATTCAGGGGTCAGCAACTTTGGCTCCCGGGCCATCAGGATAAGCTGCTGGCGGGCCAAGATGGTTTGTTTATCTCGAGCATCCGAGGGCACGGAGGTAAACCTAAGTAAACAAAGTGTCCCTGTGCGCCAGCTGCTTACCCTGACGGGACGGGACAGCAACCGGTGGGGAAATTTCTTTGAGGGGGAGATGCTGGGGGTCAGGGGAGTAACCCCTGTGACCACCCCCCACATGACCCCACCACTAGCCTGTGACCCCCACACTCTCCCCATCCCATCCCTTCCCACCTTAGCTGGGGAGGGCAAGGGGAGGATGTCTCTGGCCTGGCCAGAGCTGCTCCAGCAGGCCAGACCGGGGGGCGCAGCCACATCATGTTCCAGCGGGCCGGGCAGTGCGGCCACAGCCTGCTCTGGGGGGAAGGGCTGAGCGGCATGGCTGCAGCCTGCCAGCCCCAAAGCTGCAGCTGCTTTGGAGGCTGGTGGGGAGAGCAGCGTGGCCAGAAATGGAGAGACTCTGGCCCCGCCTCTTCCCTTCTGGCTCTGCTGGCTGTGCTGCCTCTCCTTGCCCCCTCTGTTGGAGGGAGGGGCCATGTCCCACCTCTCCCCTCTTTATACCCGTTCATAAGCCGACCCCCTTCTCTGATGCTTCCCTTTTTTACTAAAAAAATTCGACTTATGAACAAGTATATATGGTAATATGCTTGTCCAAGAAATAATATGAAAAATTGCTGTGATCCTTCCATACCTTCCCCATTTGAATGGTTGATCATTGGAGATGTCCTCTCGTGCTTAAGGAGTATATTTAAAATCTTGTCATCTCCTTCTTTGGCAGCTAGATGCAAGATAGAATTGCCATGTCGATCCAGAAGGCTGACATCAGCTCCAGCCCTCAGCAAGTCCTCTACCACATCTGCCTGCTTTGTGATAACTGCCAAGTGCAATGGTGTCTAGAAAAGGCAGGGAAAAGTAACCACAAGAAAGTGAGCAACATATATGTCATTTTCACAGAAGCCTCTTAAAAATTACTCACAGTGATCCACAATTTTAATGTTTTATTCTTACACAAAAAAAGGTACTACGATAATTGAAATGCTCGATGCAAACTAGTATATATTTCCTTCCACTGAACTGTGAACACGATTCATACTTGTACTTAAAGGTCATAAAATCTCCATAGCCCAGTATCAGCATTCAGATTAAGGAACTGATCATTCGTTCCTCAGGCTCTCAAAACTCCCAGTGAAGTCAATGGGAGCTTTAGGTGTGCAAGGACTGGGTTCTAAGAGGCAAATCCACTCCCTATCGTCGAGACCAAGTAGTCAAGCTTTTATGGAGTTGAACAGGGTGGAGGACTGAGGAAGTGAAAGGATCCACGTGGAAGTGGATTCTCTGGCCTAAAATCAGTCCCTATGCTTGCCTGGACCCAAAAGGACCTGAGTTCTGTGTCACACAGGGAGTATAAACCCAAATCCAGCCTTCCCATCTGCAGCTGAGCCACTCCGCTGATTCCATTCCTAGGAAAAACTCCATGGCTATGTCCCCTAAATCCTTTAAAATGACTAGGGTACATTAAATGTAAATCTGCTGTTTTCTTTTTAAAACCTGACAAAGCACAGAAGAACGTTGCATTTATATAATGTCTGTCTAGGTAGGTGATGTAATTTGCATGTTCTCCATTAGCATAACAATGCTATCAGCTGCAACACCAACATTAGACTTCAAGGCTTTTACTGCCTCTAACTAAGATTTGCAAAAAGAAAAGGAGGACATGTGGCACCTTAGAGACTAACAAATTTATTTGAGCATAAGCTTTTGTGATGCATCCGATGAAGTGAGCTATAGCTCACGAAAGCTTATGCTCAAATAAATTTGTTAGTCTCTAAGGTGCCACAAGTCCTCCTGTTCTTTTTGCGGATACAGACTAACGCGGCTGCTACTCTGAAACCTGTAACTAAGATTTGTGTTCATACTCCAACAGGAGGGACTGTATACTGCAGCAGTGACATTCTGGTGGGTAAGCAGCATCATGCTGAACCTTTTATACAAATATTATTGTATTTGTACAGCGAGCCTTCTTACTGTGAGGGAAATCAGACTCTTAGCCTTTAAAAAATATATACTATACTATACTATACAATAGCAAAATCAAGCCCAAACCCAACTTCATATTCTGATTACATATTAAGGAATAGTGTATACTCAACTATACACAAAAAATGATTAATTCCATCCCAAGAGTCTAGTGATAATGTAAACTATGGGGGTGAGGCTAGAATTGTTTGTGAATGTCACCAGAATCGTAAGTACAGAAACACGTCTGGAGTTGTTAATTATTTTGGAGCACATGTATAAATCCATTTCCACTATATTTGTATTGTCATGAAGTCCCAGCCCATACTGTAGATTTAAAGTATTATACCCTCTCCAGCCTTTGGTTTACAAAATACCCACTCTACGGACACTTTGAAGGCTTACAGAGGGATTGTAGTAGATGCTGAGAACCTGATACCTACTACTGCCTTGTTCCTTGTATCGCCATTCTACCTGTAGAAAGGGAGTGGGTGTAAAACACTACCAAGCCAGAGTTCTCCACTCATTTACACCAACGCTAGATTCATTTTACACCAGTGAAAATAACTACAAAAGGTGCAAGAAAGTGAAAAAATCAAGCCCTTTGGGTTTATCTACGCAGGAGAAAAATCAGACCTGAAACGCTTTCCTGGTGCAGCTCTGAGCGGAGTTCAATAAAACAGGAACACTGCCCGAACCATGTCTGCTTTTCTTTCTTCCTATCATGGGTGCACCTCTCCCAGGGGAGTATGATGTGTTTTCCTAGCAGGCCTAGACCTTTAGTGTTTATAGTAGGGGATACGGAAAGAGACACTTTATAGGAGGATTTCCACAGCGCTTTCTAGAACATGTCTGGGCTGGGGACGTGAAAATCTCAGGCTCATGCTTCCAGGACCTAACAATTCTTCTCTAAATGAAGAGAGTATGGGGTTAATCATCTCTTTTTTTGCACATGTGAACGACGAAAGGAAAGGGGAATCTCTGAGCTCAATTTCTGTGTGCTGATACTGACTTGAAGTGGCTACTGTAAAGGGCATTATTTGTTACAAATGCCTATATGTGACCCAGCAACTGCCTATATGTGACCCAGCAACTGATCCGCCAGCCTGAAGGAGTATGGCATTTGAAAGTTCAAAACATGTTGACAAGGTTGGTACACGGCGATTGATTCCAGTAGTTTAGTAACAGAGAAGCCTGGTAAAAAGGGACTGAACAGAAAACAAGATACATGGCATAAAATATGGGTTCTGTTCTACAATAAACACATATTCCGTAACAATGACTGAAGTTACACATATTCACCAATGAGAGTGTGCAACCTCTGTTACCACCTTTCAGTCTGTCATTGTGTCCCACCATCTATGAACTTCTGAACTGCTTGCATTATAGTTTTACTTGGGTTTTGTGTGATGGATAAAAGGGAAAAATAAGGTGCAGAAAATTTCTGTTACCAATTGGATGATTAGTATCACTTATCACTGCATTCTGGCGTACCTGATAAAGGTCATTTCTCATATTGATGATGTCATCAGAATTAAAATCCAGCACCACTTCTAAGAGGTTTCTCACCAGCTCAGAATGAAGGTGGATAATTGCTAAGTGAAGGACACTGAAATGAAACCAAACAAAACCAAGTTCACTCTAATTGCAAAAATCAAATAATTTCCAATAAGGTTCTGATCGAAATCCCATTGACGACAACAGGTGTTTTTCCATTTATTGTCATGACAGCTCAACTGGGCTGTAAGGTCCAGATCCTCAAAGGTATTTAGGTACCTAATTCCCATTGATTTCAGTGGAAATGAGGTTTCACATCTGAAATCCAAGACTTAAATACCTGCCTTAGTGCACAAAATAGAGTGTTATTAAAAAGACAGTGTACTGTATAAAGAAGACTCTTACTCCAAATCTAGTATTATTTATAACAAGCTTTGTATCACAGAGACGCTGAGTGTTAAAAAGCCTGGAATATTTTAGAGCAGTGGTGGGCAACCTGCGGCTAACGGGCTGGAGGTTGCCCACCACTGTTTTAGAAGCATAAAGCACATGAAAAGTTTCACACTTTCAGAACCTGCATACAGAATTTCCACAGGATTCTGTGTAACTAAAGCAGATTTTCCCATGGGGATTTCCCCAGCTTTGTCATTTCTTCTTGTCTTCATTTTCAAAAAGAAGGTGACTAAGGACCCCCAGACTCAAAGTTAGCTGAAGATGTCACGCCCAAGGGAAAAACCCTTTAATATATAAGTGACCACACAAGACAAGACCACTCAGACTATTATAACTCCATTTTCTACTTTCTTCCCAAGTCCCAGGTCTCTCAACATTGTAACAGCATCAAAGTAGTACAATCCTATCACCCAAACCATAAAATGCCTTAATAGCCCCTCCGTTCATTTCCAGATTCAGTTCAAAACTGTCCTGCTTGTTTTGAACCCCTGCCTGGACTTGCTCTGGTCTAATTTCTGAACCTCTCTTCTGTGGCTCTCATGTTTTACTGTGTCTCTTGCAATATATAAAATTTCTTAAGCCCCCAGCTCCTGGAGTTTTTCTAATAAGGGAAAATCTGAGCTTTAATTAAAAAACAAAGTTTCTTGCCCTCATGGTTGTGGAGGAAAGCTTGAAACAGTTAATGTAGTGCACCCAAAAAGTTCAGAAACCAGAAGGTAAACACCTCCTGCCAAGGTTCCTTCCCCACTCTGAACTCTAGGGTACAAATGTGGGGACCTGCATGAAAACCCCCCTAAGCTTATTTTTACCAGCTTAGGTTAAAAATTCCCCAAGGTACAAACTATTTTACCTTTTGTCCCTGGACTTTATTGCTGCCACCACCAAGCGTCTAACAAATATAACAGGGAAAGAGCCCACTTGGAAATGTCTTTCCCTGCAAAATCCCCCCAAGCCCTACACCCCCTTTCCTGGGGAAGGCTTGGTAAAAATCCTCACCAATTTGCATAGGTGAATACAGACCCAAACCCTTGGATCTTAAGAACAATGAAAAAGCAATCAGGTTCTTAAAAGAAGAATTTTAATTAAAGAAAAAGTAAAAGAATCACCTCTGTAAAGTCAGGATGGTAAATACCTTACAGGGTAATCAGATTCAAAACATAGAGAATCCCTCTAGGCTAAACCTTAAGTTACAAAAAGACACAAAAACAGGAATATACATTCCATTCAGCACAGTTTATTTTATCAGCCATTTAAACAAAACAGAATCTAACTAGATTGCTTACTGACTTTTTACAGTAGTTCTGACCTGCATTCCTGCTCTGGTCCGGGCAAAAGCAACACACAGACAGAGAGAACCCTTTGTTTTTCCCCCCTCCAGCTTTGAAAGTATCTTGTCTCCTCATTGGTCATTTTGGTCAGGTGCCAGCGAGGTTGTCTTAGCTTCTTAACCCTTTACAGGTGAAAGGGTTTTTCCTCTGGCCAGGAGAGATTTAAAGGTGTTTACCCTTCCCTTTATATTTATGACGCCCCCTCCCCAGATGTACTATTTAAAGCCAATCTCATGATTTTGGGAGGTGTGGGAGGGTGGCTCATTAATTTTGAACATTTGGGGTTGGCAATACTGTGCTACTTCTTCCCTTTCTTTCTCCACTTGTCTAGCACTGGCCTCCTCTTACTGTCTCACCACTCCTATAGAAGAGCTGCATCCTCTGCAGCTCTTGCCAAATGGAACAGACCTCTTATAACGCTGACAGTCTGCCTATATTCATATCTCAAAGATACTGATTCTCCTTTGCCCATCATTCCTTATTTCTCTTTCCTTCTCCTAATATTATTATTCTACCCTGTAACTGTATTTAACTCTGTAAAGAATAGTTGAATATACATTCCATGAAAAATCCATTAATTCATCGAATGGTCTAATAAGGTGGGCAGCTTTAACAATGCATCTTTTGGCACTACAGTGAAAGGCACAAGGTCACAAGGCCGCCAGGCATCCAGGGAATTGTGGGTATCCAGTACAATTGTCTTTCTTGAAGTATGTTACTGAATTTATTAAATAAGTTGTTTTTATTTTTTATCTCAGAATTCAAATTCAACATATTTAAAATTTTTTTAGGGTCATTTAAAGATACTTTCATCAGTTACATATTTTTATTAAAGGCAATCAGATTTGTAAACAGTAGATTTCAGTAGAAAAACTATGGGTATTGATCCTAGAGTCTGCAGTTCTGTGCTGTAAAACAACTCTTGCAGGAAAGCTAGCAGCCACAATCATCAAGAGTTTGCTATTTTACTTGGTATTTCTGAAGTGTGTATAGGAACTGAGCGCTCAGGAAAGGAACTAGGTCTCAAGATCCTGGAGACTGAAATCTACCATTTATCCCCATGACAGCTACAGCATGTCTGGGGATAAATAGCTGTCTGGGGGCCGCAGTGTAAGCTCCCACGCCATGGATCACAACCTTGATCCAGAGGGACTGCCTCTAGGTAGTTTATTTTCCACGGATCATTCAGTTCTTCGCCTTTGCTGAAGCTATCAATAAATTAACTGGGAACCGGACTGAGACTAACAACTCATTTCACCCAGAAAATTCATCACCAAAAGTTCTAACAATTTTATTGCTAGTTCCTGCTCATTCTTATTCCTGTTGTTTTCAAAGCAGACATTGGATTGCCCAAAATTGGGCAAGCAAAGTGCTTTAAAATAACCACTGTCTCTAACAATAAATTAGCGATCATTTTGAAACACTTAATGTTCCTTGCTTTTTCAGTAATCTGAAATCCATTTCCACAGAAACTGGAACAAGAATAGCAGCCTCCCACTAGGTTATCAAAACACTTGATAGTATGTGTTAGTCATGTATAATTTCTCATGTGGCAGCTACAGACTGTCAGCTCTGAACAGCTTCTACCGTATGTTATGCTTCAATTTAGAGGAAATCTCTAGCCCAAGCCCTCCATGTCATTTAAAACGCAGTCATCCTTTGAAAAGTTGCAGTGCAAACATGGTAACTTCTTATTCAATAGCTTTGCTCTTGACCTGTATTGAGAGTTACATCTACTGGATTTAGTTTTGAAAAAGTAGATTTCTCGCTACTTACTTGTCACCATTTTCATCCTGGATGGCAGTAAGATGTCGCTGAACAGCTAGTAGCATCTTCACATCACCAGTTACAGCATAGTCAAAAAGAGCATTGGCATGATGTTTAGCAAGCTGCATTGCCTTCTCCAGGAACAGACCATCTGCAACACAAATCATTGCGTTCATCAGAGTTACAAATTATCTCAGTGCAATATCCAGACATAACACAGCAGATGTGGAGCTTGTAACAGGCTGGCAGTGTTTTCCTGAGGCACTTCACACCATTCAGCAGGTGTTGATTCTGCCTGGGGAATGCATATTGTTAAGTACATTCTGCTGACTCACAGAGGCTCCTACAGCTAATTACCACATACAGATGGAGGTAGTGGCTCTCTAGAAAGATGAACTAGTGCATGGGCTGAATAGTCAGGGGAGAGAAATCCTAGGAGCAACCACATCTGAGGAGAAGACTTGAGCTGCACTCTGTGAAGGGGGTAAATTTGGACTATGCATAATAGTGGATTATATTTGAGAGCAGTTTGGGAAGAGAACCTGCTCACAGAACTTTGAAATACTTCATGTTTCTTTGGCTCATTCTCAGCATCTCAAATTGCTCTACAAACAGCCTCGCGACACATCACCTTCATAATTTACAGATGAGGAAAAGGAAGGTTAACTGACGTCGAAGGTCACACAGAAAATCTGTGGTAGAGCCAAGAATCGAGCTCAGGTCTCAACAGCCAGTCCTGTACCTTAACCGCAAGATTATACCATCTTTCCTCCTTTCATAAATACATCAAAGAGAATTTTAAAATTAAACGACAGCTTCAGATTAGTGTCAAAGCAACATAACCACAGCAATTTCAATTACCGAATACACTACAGGAAAAAAAAAGGAAAGAAAGATTTGCGCATGTCATCGGTGGAACCAAGTCACAAACTGCTGACCAAATAAAATCCACAGCTCCAAATGAGTGGGAATATGGTGAAGAGGGTGAGGCGAGACAAAGTTTCAAACCACATTTACCATTCTGGAGAGGACTGTCAATTGTACCAGACAGTCTATATTCCTAACCATTCCAAAGTGAGATTTCATGGGACCTTGTAACAAATTAGTATGAGCAAGCAAGGAAAACAGCACTTGCGAGCTAAAACACACATGTCTACATTGAGGAAAGGAATTCAGGATCTTTTGCTATGTAAAAAATAACACTGTAACACTTGGGATAAAAGAGACTCTTCAACTGTGGTCAGTATTAATGCCTGTGTTCTTTTTTTAGGCCACTCACTAAGGGTTACATAATTATACCCACGTCAGGCTGACATGGCAACTTGCACAGGACAGTGGCTCCTGTAGACACATGATTAGCCTGACAATTATAACTTATTATTACCTCTCAGCACTAAATAACAGATTTAGAGTCTAATGCTAATGCAATCAACACACTACTTGTGTGTCAAGATAGGACACCAGAGGCAACATGGTCTCTTTCTCGTCAAACTCTGTTCCAGACTTTTGTATAAGCAGGACACTAAATGTCATAATGAGCTCTGGAAAAAGGCCTACTATATTGTCACTGGAATAAGAGAAGATACATTTCCCTTAAATCCAGTTGTCAAAACTGTGCAGATTACGTTAAATGGGTTCACTTCACAGACCCAATTCTTCTGCATATATTCTTCACACAAATTGGAGTCCCTGTTTCTCTCCTTTTTCTTTTTGTATAATTGATAAAGAAATAATCGTCAGCTTCCTGATGTGCTGTCTCTTACTCACCCATTAGATTCAACAATCCAAGCTCTTCCTTTCATTGGAAACAGACAGACAACATCACGCCCTCACACAAGTGCACACCCATCAATTGCTAGTTTTGTTTTCTGAACTAATCTAGGAGTTGACTCTCAGAGCCAGCAAGCAGCAATTTCTCTCCAGGGCACCACATGATCTCTCAAGTGCCAAGAAGCGACTTAGGGAAGGCTTCAATACTGAAACTCTATTACTGTGTGAACTTGTTTTCCCAATCCAGTGCCTGTCGAATTGTTATAGTAAATGACACATAACGAAACCAGCACACAACATAATATGTCCCTTTTTCCATTCCAGAAAGGAGGAGTGTTCTGCATGAAAGAGCTACATATCACATTATACATGGGACAGGGAAAGCAAGTTCCTTCTCTGTCATTTCTACTATAACAAACAACCAATAGCATGTCTCCAGTGAATGATCCAAGACACATATGGCCTGGTTTTGATAGATGTTGACTATGATGGGAGTTATGGGCACTCAAGACCTCTAAAAATCTGGCTATCTAACCCTCAAAATATGGACTGATCAGACTGTCAACAAAAGGAAGCTTGACAAGGCAAAGGTGTAAATTTGTAATCTCCAGAGGGCTAATATCCTAGTACAAAGACTTCCTTCAACCATTCCTTCTCTCTTTTCTGTTTTTTTTTTTTTGTATAAAGACTTTGCTGTGAAGCAATGCTGATTTGATTGTTGAAGTTATTCTTTATTTGGCAATGGATGCAGTTTATATTAAATTTAACATTTAATAAACTGCTCCGCATGCAATTTAGAAATAGATTTGCATTGATTGATTGCATGGAACAATGATGCAACAATTACATACCTGGAAATAACACCTTTCCACACATATAATGAAGCCTGTTAAATATTAAGGACCAAACCTTTTGCTGATTTACAACCTGTTTAATTCTACGGACTTCAATGGGATCACAGAGTCACTGGGAGACAGTGCAGAGGGACAAAGGCTTCTGCATAGAGAGCCCTGACATACGTGGATCTTGGGAGATCCCAGGTTTAGGAGACTGATCTCCTGCCATTTCCAAGTAGGAGCAAATTAAACCCTCCCACCCTTGCAAAGATGGAAACTCTGTGAGCGGGAACTTTTGACATTTCCAGTCCTTAACGCAGACTTCTCCCACGGCGAGATTGGCCCTATGAATGGCCCTAAATAAACTGATTGGTTCACTTACCCTGTAACCTACAATCTGCTTCAGCTACTTCAGCTGTACATGACAAAGTAACATCCTCCTCCTTATTATCACCGCTACAAACTCTGGACTCACTCCTCTCTGTGATTTCCACTTTCTTGTTATGTTTCATATCTGGTTTGTCATCGTGCTTATTGCAGCTTTCCCCATCCTGTTCAGCCATGTCATTTGCAATTCCTTACAACACAAATGAAAAGCATTAGTCTTTTGATACTGTGATTCTTTTGTACAAATGATAATGCTCTATGGGTCTCATTCACACCCCAATGAAATCAATGGAAAGACGCCCATTTACTTCAATTGGCACTGGATCAGGACCTATATCATTAAATGCTACAGAGTCACTGCACTTAAGTTCATTACCCAGAGAGAAATGTAACTTGTTCTGAAGTTATTTAAGATTTTCACTTTACTGACACCCATACTAAAGTATGAAATTAAACAAACCAATTGTCTAACAATAAATGTAGGGATGAATTCTGATCTCAATTGCAATGTTACAAATCTGCAGTATCTCCACCAAAGCCAACAGGATTATTCCAGACTGATATTGGTGTAAGAGACCGTACAATTTATCCAGCAGATGTTGGAAATAAATGGCCCCACCTGTCTTTTTCACCAAAGCTCTGGGACTTTTGGGTTTGAAGTGATTTCCCCTGGTTTTGGGCACAAAGAATGAGTGTGTCCTTACTGTTAACTTAATTTTTCAGGTGGCCATGCATGTTTATCACATTGGGCCAGACTGTGGCTCTCCCTTAACCCAGACAGACAATAGGGAGAGGAAGGGCCAGCTGGGAGCAACTCACTGGAAAGGGAAGGGGAATAGCAAGGACCATGCAGTATCTTTTAAAGAGCTATTGCAGATCACTCTCTCCGCAGAGCAATAAGGCACCTGTGAGAGGCATTTTGCTTCACAGAAACAGGATGCTTCTCAGTGCTTTCTCTGGACAGGGCTGACCTTACCATGAAGCAAACTGAGGCAGCCGCCTCAGGTGCCAGACTGTGGGGGGCACCACTAGGACCCAGAGTGTAGAAAATTGTGTCTGCTGCTGGTGCATATGTAGTTTCTCTGCTCTAGATGCACAGAGATGGTGGAGTGCTGTGCTGGAGGAAGGAGGGCACAAGAGACATAACAGGCAGGCAGGAGAAAAGGTGAGAGGGAATAACAGAAAGCAGCAGCAGCTGCAGGGAGAGAGAGGAGGAGGAGCCTCTTATGTACCTCTCTAGCACCCCCAGGAGCCTGGACTGATTAACACCAGCTTCTCCGGGAGCTTCCTGTTTCCTGCTGCTTCCCTGAACCCACTTGAGGAGAACAGGCGGTCACCTGAAGTAGTAGGAGCCAGTTAGACCCTTAAGACGCTGATATCTTCCCTCACTCAGGCCCTGCTACCAGCCTGCTTATTTGTCCCCTTCAATTGAGTGTTGAGAGCCACTATAGCTGGCACAGAACAGCAGTCATGAGTGAAAGAAGAAAATGCCCCTCTGGGGCAGCATTCAGAAAAAGAAAGCAAGCAAAGGAAGCTTTTCTATCTAAGCAGGAAGGAGCTCTCCTGAGATACACAGACACAAATGTTCACGGTGAGTCTTCTGGCCCCAGTGGGGATGTGAGTGATGAGGAGATGCCTGATCTTCCAGTTAGTCAGAGTGCAGGTGACCTGGCAGCTACTGCAGCATCCATATCTCCATCTCAAATGGATGTAACCATTCCTGAAGAAAAGTGTTGATCAGAGAAGAGTGTGGTGGAGGTGCAAGAAACAGCTGCTGGTAAGTTTAGTTCCTTAAGTCTAGATGATCCAGGACTGTGGACCCACTTGAGCAGTAGCCTGAGGGACTTCCTTGTACTGCATGGGCCACAGCAAGTGAAAAACTTCATGTTCCCCAAAGACAATGAAAACAGAAGTTTCCATCCAACACATTACTGGCATGAAACCCCTATTGGTGACACAGTGGAGAGGCCATGGCTTATGTACTCAAAAACCCAGAATGCTGCATACTGTTTTTGTTGCAGACTCTTCCAATCTAACGTTCCAGCCACACTGGGCTCTACAGGAACAAAGGACTGGAAAAATCCGGCTAGAAATCTGGCATGCCATGAGAAGGCAGCAAATCACCAGACAGCATTCCATAGGTGGAAAGAGCTTAAGATGAGACTAAGGTTAAAGGCCAGCATAGAAGATCAGCATCAAGAGAAGATTGCATCGGAGTCTCTTTACTGGCAAAATGTTCTGAAAAGGCTCATTGCCATTGTGAGAATGCTTGCTACCCGAAACCTAGCACTGCGTGGCACTTCAGATCAGCTGTAGGTGCCAAATAATGGAAACTTGCTTAAAATTGTGGAGCTGATGGCTGAGTTTGATGCTGTACTCCAGGAGCATCTAAGAAGAGTCACCACCCAAGAAATGTACACACACCACTACTTTGGAAAAACCATTCAAAATGAGATCATACAGTACTCTGTTATTCTGGACTGCACACCTGACATCGGCCATACGGAACAAATGACTTTAATGGTGTGTTTTTGTAACAGCAACAGAACCTAGTGAAAATGTCCCTGCAAATGGTGACTGTCAGAGAGCATTTTCTAGAATTTATTGACATTCATGATACTACAGGAGCTGGTATGACAAATGTGCTTCTTAAAAAGCTGGAAGATACGGGAATTGCGATAGCTGACATGAGAAGTCAGGGCTATGATAATGGTGCCAACATGCGAGGAAAGAACGGAGGAGTGCAGACACAGATCCGAGAGTTAAACCCTTGAGCTTTTTTTGTCCCATGCAGTTCTCATTCATTGAACTTGGTGGTCAGTGATGCAGCATCAGCTTCTAGTGAGGCTGCTGAATTTTTTAATGTAATTCAAAGCATCTATGTATTTTTCTCTGCATCAACTCATCAATGGCAAATTTTGAAGCAACATCTGGGAACCTCCTCTCTGACACTGAAACCACTGAGTGCCACAAGATGGGAAAGTCGAGTGGAGGCGATAAAGCCTATCAAACACCAAATTGGGAAGATAGATGATGCCATAGTTGCCATTATGGAGGATAATGCTATGACAGGAACTGTTCGTGGGAGAACAGTGGCAGAGGGAAATGGAATCACCAGAAACATACATAACTTCAAATTTCTGGGTGGCTTAGTGTTGTGGCATGACATACTGTTTGAAATACAGTAACTCCCCAGTTAACGTCCTCTCGCTTAATGCTGTTTCAATCTTACGTCCCTGCTCAATTACAGAACATGCTCCATTAAAAATTGTGCAATGCTTCGCTATAATGTCGTTTGGCTGCCTGCTTTGTCCACAGCTGGCAGCCCCCTATCAGCTCCCCTTCACTCCCCCCCAACAGTGCCTCCCGCCCGCTGGCAGACCCCGTGGATCAGCGTCTTCCCTCTCCTCCCCCCGCCTCCTGCCCATGTCAATCAGCTGGCTTGAGGCATTCTGGAGGGAGCGGGGAGGAGCGAGGACTCGGCACGCAGGCTCCTCCTCCCTCTCCTGCCTCCCGAATGCCGCAAACCAGCTGATTGCCACAGGCAGGAGGCAGGGGAGGGAGGGGGGAGGCTGTCCGCTGAGTCCTTGCTCCTCCCCACACCCTCCTGCCCCCTGAACGTCACAAGTCAGCTGATTGCCGAGGGCAAGAGGAAGGAGCGAGGACGCAGCGCTCCTCCCGCCTTCCTCCCCTCCTTTCTGCCATCAGCTGGCTTGCGGTGTTCAGGAGGCAGGGGAGGGAGGGGGAGCGTGTGTGCCGTGTCTTTGCTCCTCCGTCCAGAACGCCGCAAGCCAGCTGATTGCTGCGGGCAGGAGGCAGGGGAGGAAGGGGGGAAGGAGCAAGGACGCTGCGTGCAGAGTAAAGGGGGGGAAAGAAGAGGTGAGTTAAGGCTGACAGTTGAGCCCCCCGCCCCTGGTGCTTGCAGAGTAGGGGAAGCTGCCGCTGCTGCTGTGCAATGTGCTTTTCCTAGCCTACAGCACCTTCAGCATCCTTGCCTGCCTCATTGTTTCCAGTGCCAGTGGGCTGTGCCTGTGTGGGGTAAGGCAGGGGCACCTCCCAACTATAGTACTGTACTGTATGGCAAAAAAAAAAAATTCCCTGGAACCTAAACCCCCCATTTACATTCATTCTTATGGGGAAATTGGATTTGCTTAACATCATTTCACTTAAAGTCACATTTTTCAGGAACATAACTACAATGTTACGTGAGGAGTTACTGTAAATGTTGTAAGCAAGAGACTCCAGGGTGTTGACCTTGATATATCTGGAGCAATGGAACAACTGGAAAAAGCGAAGTCATACCTACAGTCTTACCGGTCAGATGAGGGATTTCAAAACGTTCTGAAAAATGCACAGAAGTTGACAGAGGAACTTCACACTGAAGCTATTTTCCCACCCATTCAACAATACAAGAGTCACCAAAGAAGAAGACATTTTGGTTACAAGGCACGGGATAATCCCATAAGAGATCCAAACAACAATTCAAAGTTGAATTCTTTAACCAGGTGCTAGATTGTGCAGTACAGTCAGTTGAAGAACGTTTCATGCAGCTCAAGGAACACAGCAGTATATTTGGGATGTTGTATGATATTCCCAAACTCCTCACTATACCTGAAGAAGACCTACACCAGCGATGCAGGGCACTAGAGATACTGTTGACACCCGATGACATGCGTGATATTGATGCGAGTGATTTAGGTGATGAATGAAAGCCCTTTCAAAATACATTTCAGCAAGATCAACTCCAAAGGCTGTTCCGGAATATATGTGCACAAATAAGATGACCACCCTCTTTCCAAATGCTTTTGTTGCTCTGCACATACTTCCAACACTTCCTGTAACAGTTGCCAGTGGAGAACGCAGCTTCTCCAAGCTGAAGTTAATAAAAACTCATCTACGCTCCACAATGACACAGGAGAGGCTGGTCGGCCTTGCAACCATCTCAACAGAGCATGAGCTAGCCCAGAGTGTGGACCTTCAGGAAGCAGTTCAAATCTTTGCAACCGAGAAGGCACGGAAAGGACCACTTTGATTATTCAAACAGATAAAAATGCCAGTGAAGAAAAGAAAAGTTAACTTTCAAATGCCTGAACAGCAAATGTAAGTGTTACTTAAAATTTTTGAGCAAGGCATTTTAAGTTGTTAGTTCTCCTTTATTGGGGTAGGTAGCAGAGCAGTACCATGAGAGAAATAGAACAGGAAGAAGGCAGAACTGAGACCTTTCAAAGTTTTGGCCCAAGCGAGGGGGAATGGGGGCGTCACTTGAGCTCCCCGCTTCAGGTGCCAAAATGTTGTGGGCCAGCCCTGTCTCTGTGGTTCTGTCACTTTAACACCATCTACCCTACTGATTGTGCTTACCCAATGTACAAATATGTCTTGCTGTGCATTTGTACTCATGTAATATGTACGTCATGTGATATCACATAATACAGTTTTTCTGAAGACTGGAATTTTTCATTTTCAGGGAAAATGAATATTCTGCAGGTTAAAAAAGTGGCCTCCAGTGGGCTATAATAACAAAAGCCACAGTCCATTGGCCAATTTTTAAGTCCTTGGGGGAAAATAGTTTTTGCTGCTTATAAACATTAAATCCAGTCAATCGCATATATAGTTCACCATTAAGATGTCAGCATTAGTCATCTAATTATTGTCTATTCTAAGCATAGAGGGAAACTGTGGTATTTGGGACAGCAGTGAGGGGTTCTGTTGGCTAATGCTGACGTTTAGTGATCACTGTAAACACATGTGAGTGTTTACACACCTATTTTAATCCTGTTTGAGTCCAGTTTAGAGCGACCAAGTTCCAAAACTCTGGTAGTCATTAACAGTAATTGCTGATTAGTGAAGCAAAGATGGTAAACTAAAGATTACTGTTGCAACCACGCTATTTTGTTTCTTACCATGTTTCATTCCAGCACTAGACTTCGTCGGGCCTGGGTGGAAAGGCATGCCTCCATAAGCAGAATACCCATAGGAAGGGTAACCGTACCCTAAAAACAACAGCAATGTAAAAGGAAAAAGAATCACTGGAATTATTCTCCAGAACAAAAACAAGCAATACAATGAAAATCACATGCTCAGACAAAAGCACTACTTCACATGCAGCTCCTTTAGTATTTTGTCCTATGGATTTTCCGCCCTACTAAAATAACATGTTCCGGATGAAAGCCCCACCTCCCATCTTTATGTCAATCAAAGGAAAGTCTAGACGTCTGGCTAGCAGCATCCTCTATCTCTGCAGTTCTCAAAATTTAAGAGGTAGCATACCACTTCTACTGCTCAACAAAGGTCTTGGCATGCTGCCTGAATAATTGTAATTAGTGTAGTTATAATGGAGTTTTATTCTGATACCGTTCTTTAGACCAGTGTTTTTCAAACTTCAGGTCGCGACCCAGTACTGGGTTGCCGTGGCATGTCAGGCACTGGGTCGCTCTGGTCAGCACCACCGACCGGGACGTTGGAAGTCCCGTTGGCAGTGCTGCCCAGATAAGACAGGATAGTGCCTACCTGTTCCGACACCACGCTGCGCCCCGGAAGCGGCCAGCAGCAGGTCCAGCTTCTAGGCGGGGGGGCCACGGGGCTTGCGCACTGCTCCTGCCCCGAGCGCCAGCTCCGCACTTGCACTTGCTTGCGCGCCTCCGCTTAGGAGCCGGACCTGCTGCTGGGTGCTTCCAGGGCGCAGCGCGGTCTGCGGTGCCAGGACAAGCGGGAAGCCTGCCTCTGCACCCTGGCTGCACCGCTGACTGGATGCCGCCGGAGGTAAGTCCATGCCCCAACCCCATGCCCCAATCCCCTGCCCCAGCCCTGAGCAACCTGGAACCCCTTCCTGCACCCCAAACCCCTCATCCCCCACCCCACCCCAGAGCCTGTACCCCCAGCTCAGAGCCCTGACCCCTTCCTGCACCCCAACCCTCTGCCCCAGTCCAGACCCCCCTCCCACACCCTGAACCCCTCATTACTGGCCCCACCCCGCAGCTCTCATCCCTACCCCCCAACCCTCTGCCCCAGCCCTGAGCCCCTCCCACACCCTAAACCCCTCCTCCCCAGCTCCGTTGGGTCGCGGGCATCAACAATTTTCTTCAACTGGGTCCCCAGAAAAAAAGTTTGAAAACCACTGGTTTAGACTAACTCTTCTACCCCCAGTGGTACATGTGCCACAGTTGGAGAACAGCTGCTCTCTCCCTTTCTCTAGCAGAAAAGCTATGCTGATAATGACTTCCAGGATGTCACTGTTCAAATGATGCCTAGCTACTCTACAGTATACCACCTTCCTGCAAGAAACAAAAATGATCATCATATGATAACATATCATACTGCTCCGCAATGCCATACAGTAGATATAGAATCAGATTCTGGTCCCTTGCTCTGTGGGCCAGCTGGAACTGGAGCAGGAATGGCAGCAGTGCAGAGACATTTCACTGAGCACCTAACACCTCGAATTTCTCAACAGTGACTGCCATTAACTAATTGGCATTGACAATGATGGGTTGTGAAGGATTTCTGCCCAGTCTTCCTTGGCCAGAAGGAAGCTATCTGTGACACACAACCTCAAGGAAGAAAAATAATGAGGGGGTTATGTGGTGTCCCACAGGAAAGAAGAAGATTTACTGAAAATATTACAGCTTTGATTCTCATTTCACACCAGTAAGAATGAGGAGTAACTTCACTGAAGTCAATGGAGTTACACTGGTTCCATATCAGAGTAAGTGAAATGAGATTCAGGTCTTCTATACCTATAGAAATACAGAGATTCGCCATGTCAGTTTCAATAACAAATAAACACATGTCCTTTCTCCATGGCCTAGAGGGACAAACCACACATGTTACAGTTTAAATCTTATGCTTCAGATCAATGATCTTTTCTCTTTACCTGAGCCAGCACCACTTCCTCCGCCTCCATACATTCCACTCCCTCCACCTCCAGCACCACTGCCTCCACCATAACCATCAGAAAAATTAGGCATAAGCTTCTGTCGCTTCCTCTGAACTTCTTCTTTATCTGTGTTTTGGGGTGAGGGAGAGAATGAAAGAGAAACAGCAAAAGGAGAGGATGAGTCACTTCTATCACCAGCTGGGGACAGAAAAGAGCATTGGTACTGACTGGATTACTGAAAAACAATAGTTTAAGGGGAAATCAGAAGTGCTGTAAGTCGGGTAAACTTTTTCAGCTCCAAACAACAAACTATTTTTGTACAGCAAAAATTGCTGAACCCTTCCAGTAAGTAACAATCAGAGCGACATTCTCAGACAGACCACTGAACCAAAGACGCAATTACGCACATAAGTCCATATGGCTTCTCTAATACTGTATCTGGTGCCACAATACCCAAATAAAGATGACTAGGACAGGACATGGCAGACACGCCTAAGTGCCTAAATCACTTTTGAAAATGGGACTTAGGAGCCTAAGTCACTTATATGCTTTTGAAAATTTTACCCATTGGGAACAAAAGGGCAATTTTCTCTCCCAAGCAAATACACTTTAGAAAGAGGGGATGGAGGTGCTCAAAAACGATGAATCAGAGCCCAACTGAAATGAAGCATACTTTTGTACCAGAAAGGCCATAAAGAAAAATGAGTCTAAAGCAAGACATAAAAAACTCATGCAGGTCAGTGGAAGGAGAACTAGCCTTACACAAAGTACAACAAATAAAGGTAGAACAGAGTCCCCAGCTCCATCAAAAAAATCCCGAAGACTCTGGGCAAAAAAACAGCACTCTAAAGTTAAACATACAGAAAATGAAACAGTCATGAAAAGAGGAGCTATCAAAAAGTGACACAAAAATTCTAGCAAAGAGGAAGCCCAGCAACACTGTTGAGGAAATAACAAAATATCCCCCAACAAACAATGTAATAATTCCTGACAGGCATATGCCAAACGTGGTAAGGAAACTGCATGCAGAACAGTATCAATCAATGCATCAAACCCAAGCGCTGAATATATGAACCAATATAATGAATTGGATTGGAATATGAATGCAGTTACAGACATATACAGTACATAGATAAGTGTACCTGCATCAAATATACTCACACCCAGGAAGAGAGAAAACCCTAAAAAGCAGCTAATGAATCTGGCCCAAGAAACAAAAAAAGACACACATTTCTGAGCTCATGTGAGCACTATTCAACAGGGAAATAGCACAGTACAGTTGCTAGAATACCATACAGCTGCTAGAATGCCAGCCTTCATAATATGTTGGATAGAGTTTATGAAAAGGCATTTACAGAAATCATCATTCAATTATTTTCACCCCTCTAAAAACCACAAAAAAGTCAGCCTCAAAATTGGTGGGCTATATCTGGAGCAGTGTGAAATGTTTCTATACAATTTGGGCAAGGAGTTCCTGGATGCTAAAAATAGAGTTCACCTAAATTCAAATATCCACCTGCAAACATGGAAATTTCTCAGCAAACATCACTTTCTGCTGCTTATTATACCAAATATAAATAACTCACTATCCCCGCACATGTCTTTGTTTTGTCCACCTGTTTTCTCTTGTCACAAGCTAAATCCTCAATCCTGCAAATGCTTATGTATATGCTTTAAAGCACACGAGTAGTCATTGACTTCAACAAGACTACTCCTGCGCTTAAAGTTAAGCACACATGCATATGCTACTGGATCAGGGCTTAAGATCATAAGCTACTGCCTTTTATTACATCTGCGTAGTATGGTGCCGAGCAGAACAGGGCCCTGATCCCTGATTGGGACCCCTGAGCTTGGCCATCATACAAATATTTTTATTACTATTTATTATTAATGCTAACATGAACATGAAGAACAACCTTATAATTCAGTCAGATTAATTCACAGCATAGTGATTTAAAAAGTATTGATCCACTGGGTAAGCTTCCTGACCCTAACAATATAGTCACCAGGTCTGATTCCAACTGTTACACTTCACCTAAAAGATTTACAATATTGTCCAGGAAAAAAACCACACCAATCACACCACCCTTCCTCTTGCAAAGGGTGCCAGGCGGTTATTTAATGAACACAAGTGCTTAGGACTAGAGCTGGTCAATGAAAGAGAAATACAAAATATATTTTCTATTTTCTCACCAGCTCTAGTCAGGACCCTGGTTTTATGTTTCATCTGAAAGGCAGCACGGGCAGTACAATAACCTCGAGTATTGTTTCCGAAGTGACTCGGGAAAAAAGCGCCACCTACTGCATAGATACATTCTACGTGTATAAGATACCAGTTGACACTAATCCCTTGTAGGGACCTGTGTGTTTCCTGCACAACAGTCCAACATAAAATATCAAAGTAAACACGTTCTGCCCTGACTAGTTCTGCCCTGACCAGTTTTTCCATTAGTTCTGCCCAATATGAGCAGTCAAGTATAGTATTTTCTAGAGATAAAAAAACCATAGAACAAGGACATTACCCAACATTAGGAAATAGGTGAGGACTCTGCTGTTTCACAAACAGGATATTTCCCCTTTGTAATGCATGGAACAGGTTCAATGAATTACCTTTGATTTCAGGGTAGTACAGAAATGGCTTTGGCTCACTTGTTTCCAGATCAGATTTCCGCCGTAGTTGGACAAACACAGATGCTGGTTTTGTGATATTGACATCTCTGTACTTCGGGGTTTTGAATACAATAGCAAACTGTGAAAAACATTGATCAGCAGGTTGTCAGGAATAGAGTTTTCTGAAATAAGATAGTGCTTTACATCTAACTTTTTGTATTTGGGGGCATTTTAGTTAGTTACAGCTGAGAGGAAAATCTCACTTGCGTGAAGGCTACCACAACTATACGTTCCCGTTTTATTTTTCACTTCTAGTTTGGAGCTAATTACAGTTTAAATGCCTTTTATCTAATACATGTAGGTATTGTTTTTTCTCTCTTGCTTTATCTTTTTTTCATGGTGTCCTTAGTATTCCTGTAGGAACTCTGGAGACATTTTACCCTGTATTATTTTTCCATAGACGTGCCTTACATCTCTCCCTTACCATTACTTTCGCACCATAGTTTTCAAATTTCCTTTTAGTGTGTTTCTAACTTTCATCGGCACTATGATTTACAGATTAAATTAAATCCGGGCCATATTTATTCTTCTGAAGTAACAGAGGGAAGATGGTGACTGTATTGGGATTTAGAGCCTTTCACGACTAAGCCATTGGTTCAAATGGGGCCCTACTAGCTAAAGAATTGAAAGCTGTTAGCAAATGACAGTTATTTGGTCACTTACCTGCCTATGTACATCTGTAGGAGAAAAATCTCCAAAGCCTTCCCATACACCACCATTTTCATCCTCTTCATAAAAACGAATTTGAATATCATCTGCAAACAGTGTGAGAGTGTTAATTCCTCTAGGGTTTTTAAGCTTTTGGTTAAATCAATTTCGAATAAAAAATAATATGGTGGGATGGCAGTTCTAACAGTGGATTTTGGGAGATTATACTTTTCCTAGCACTGATTCATACGGTATACTATAAACAACAATAAATGATTTTTGGTAAAGGAAAATAATTCTCTCTGATGTTGAATTTCACCCAGTATTTGTTTTCTGTGGTAATGTGTTACATTTAGAAGAATACATTAAACTTTACAAGAACTTTACCCCTCTCAAGCATGATAAATTTAGGAAGATTTATATGAACATTATTTCCACCAGTTTTACGCTGATGTAATTCTTGTGATTTCAGTGGAGTTACTCATGTTTTAAACCGGTGTGAGTGGAGAATCAGGTTCACTTCTTCTTCCTGTTCTATGGTTAAACAGGATTAGTGCAGTAGCTCGATACAGAATAACTGTAGGGATGGGATAACTTATGGTGTGAAATATAGGACCCCCAGCCCACCAGTCTGAATTCTGAAAACTGAATGAAACTTGAACTGTTCAGGTTCAAGGTCTATTTACTGCTGGCAAAAAGCCACTTCTCAGCTACTGCTTAGAGTGGCAGCAGCTACTTTCAGCAGCAGTCCTGAGCTAAGTGCTCTCCAGCAATGCATTTCCTCTCCCCTTCACAAAGCAGTGCGAGGGGTAGAGATGTTTCTGTCAGGCTGGGGGCCCTCTGCATAGACCTCTTTGGAGAGGTGGGGAAAACAGGCCACCCTGAGGACTCTTTCTTCGGCATCATGGGGAGGGGAGATATGAAACACCCATTTTCTGCCTTTGGCTAATGGCAAGGAACTCTAACTTCCTAATCAATGGGAAGGGGCCTTGGGGTAGGTGGGCTGCTTCCTCCTGATCCCCAATCTGGCAGCACTCACATTTAGAAACACTCCTTCCAACGCTGCTGCCGTGTGCATTCAAGTTTCCGAGAGCACAGAGGTTTGAGAGAGTGACGGTGTCAGGGGAAACCCCGCTCAGACTAAGGGGAAACCCCACTTCGGAGTTTCCATTTATTCAGACTTTTTTTAAAAAAAATTACATTTTACTTAATCCCCTGGAAAGGCTGTGGATTTACAGTGTTAAGGAGAAAAAAACATTTCCCCAAACTCAACCAGTTTCTCTCTTCCCTACAGAACTACATAGTATGCTGTCTTCTCCCACAGCCTTCTCTGCTGCAGCGTGGAATAAAAGAAAATGCCTGAATCATTTAACAACTCTACTCTACAGTCAGGTAGAGAACCGTACATGCTGTTGTAGCGATAAAGTATATCTGTGGGTCCTTGTTTTAATCTACAGATTGAAACACTCCAAGCCCCCTTTTTCTTTTCTGTTTACTTCCATCTATGAATAGGAAACTAGAATATTATAAACAAAGGCCAATATGTTCAAATTTGAGCATCTTAAATTAAGCATCCAAATCCATATTTAGAGCCTGATCCCGCAAACACTGCATTCCAGGAATAATGTTTACAACTGTGAGTCCACAGGATGCCTCACATTGCACAAGCCTGACACCTGGTAGTAACTATTTACAGGTTCATTCCCTTTGACATCTACATAAATATGGCCTGATTACTGGCAGTACTGAGCACCTGCAGCTCCCACTACACATTATACAAGGGGTTGGAGGCACCATAGGGGTGTGGTCATGGGTCCACAATTGCACATATCCAGTGTTCACAAACCCTGACAGCCTGGGGGGCTAGAACAGAAACTTCAGAGGGGCTGGGGTGGCGTCCTGATCAGTCTGCTGGTTGGGGGAGAGGGAAAAGGGTACGTGAATTTCTTTCCCCCAACTCTCCAGGCTGTTCCCCCTACAAATTGTTGTGGGTGAGCTGTGTAAGATCACTAATCGCTGCCCTAATCATTGCTGGCCTGATTTTCAGAAATGCTGAGAACTCACAAATTCTGCCACAGTTAATGGGAGCGGTGTTGGCACAGGACCTTTGACTGCTAGGCCACCATGAGAAACATAGCAAAGCTACTTTATAATCCCAATCAAAGGGGCCGATTCAGAACACCAGACAGTTTGGGGCTCTTACCTTTCTGAACCTTGTCACAAAGAAGGTAAATCTCCTCTCCTCCTGTCACACACCCTGCTGTTCTGTCCATTCTTACAATCTTTAAATTGGATGCATTGGGGGCTTCTGTCAAAAGGGAAGAGTTGAAACAAGACGTTATTCCGCTGACAGCAGTACTGACTCTGTTGACAGCTGTAGGCTAAAAATTGGTTTGTCAGGGTTTGGTTTTAATCCATAATGGTCAGTAAACATTACTTTGGGCTGATGCACTGAAATCGAGGAAAAACGTATCAATGGGTAACGGTCGGCATGCCTGCAGGGACTGGGTGCCACTGGCCCTGCAGCTGTGCAGGGAGCCCTGTTCAGCTCTATTGTCACGGCCCGATTTGCACACCAGCCAGGAATGTGGGAGCTGTCCCCAGGCAGCAACATGTTCAGCAGCACCCTGTGGTCAAGGGCTCGGCCTCCCTGGCCAGGGGGTTCTCTGCTTCACAGGGCCAGGACGACCAGAGCCTCCTCCCCCGCCTTGCACTCTGGTGTCTTTGGCCCGTCAGCTGCACAGAGAGCCCCCTGCAACCCCACTGTCAGCACTGCCCTGACTCTAACCCCAACCCTGCCATCCCAGCTGTAACCCTAAACATAGTTAAAAACAGAAAATAAAATCTTAAAAACAGAAATGGAGAAAAACCGTCAAAATTAGAAAAAAATATAAAATTCTGCTATGCCTAGTGAACAAGAAAGCAGAGAAATGGGATAAAAGGCAAACCTCAAACAAGAATCACATGGTACTGACTGGATTCCTTGTCTTGTGAAAGTGAAGGATGAACCAATAATTTTTCAACGTAAGGGCCTGATTTTGTACTCCTTATGCAGGCAAAACTCCCATTGACTTCTGTAGAAATTTTGCCTGACTATGGACTACAAATAAGGGATGCATCCAATGAAGTGAGCTGTAGCTCACAAAAGCTTATGCTCAAATAAATGTGTTAGTCTCTAAGGTGCCACAAGTCCTCCTGTTCTTTGTTCACTACTGTGTTAGTCCTGTATGAGCACTATACCAGTCAAGTAGTGCAGTGGGGAATCAGGACTCAAGACCCTCCATTGTTACTAATTAGGTTAAAAAAAAAAAAGCCATGTGAGAACTGCATCACATTTTCTCTCTTGCGCTCTTGAAATCGGTTAGTGTGGCACCACTAACTGCTTGATATGGTGTGTGTGTGTGTGTGTACATCACTATATACTTTTACATCTCCTGTTTCTTTACTGCTCTGTGGCCTACCTAAAAAGAGTTTGTTAGTCCCTGTCCAGTTCACAGTGGACTGGGGTCCACATCGCCACCATCAAAACTGGCGATTATTTGCAGTCTCAGTAGATATGTCAAGAGTTAAAAGGGCCCTGGACACAGAACTGTCCTCACACCATTACAAATAGCAGCTTCAGGTGAGGTGTGAGACACAACGGCAGGACAGCATGGCAGAAGCCTGCACTGCCACATGCTGCACCCGTACTGCGGTGCACCAGATTCACTTAAAAACAAATTAAAAGAAAAAAAAAGTCCCTGTTTCTTTTGAAATAAATGAATTCAGTTGGTGGTCTCAGATACTCTGGTCACTGGCAGCGGCATGAAAACCTAGACAGTGAGAGAGATAGGTGCATCTATTTCCTCCACCTTCCCCACAAATGGAAGACAGACTTTGATGCTCAGACTTAAAAACAACAACAAAAAGCATAAAGCAACATTCAACTTCCTTTCAATGTGGCTTGGCATACACTATACCTCAGTCTGTATTGTAACTTCCCCCCTCTGCTTATTGTATCACTATGCAGATATGTGTTACCGTAATGAAAGCATACTGGAATTATAACAGATACTAAAGTAAACCAACAACATTCCTCAAAGACACCACTTGGTAGTTTACATCACCCTCCAGATGAAGAGTCTGAGGCTTTTACTCTTCCAGAAAATGCAAGTAATATAATGCAAAAAAAAGTATATACTTTTTCTGGATTATTATTGCATGAATATTGCTAAATTGGTAGTCATAAGTAGCAGGTAGGAGAACTGCAGAATTAGAGAGGGTTCAGAGAAGGCCAATGGAATGGGAAAAGCTGTCATATGGAGAGAGATTGAAAAGATTGGGATTGTTTCCCTCAGAAAGGAGATGAACAGAGTGGACACGATAAAAGTGTATATAAAATAATGAATGGTCTAGAGATGGTAGATCAAGAACTTCTGTTCTTCCCATCTCATAACACAAGGACAAGGGGAGATTCAATTAAATTATAATATGGCAAATTCAAAAGGGCTGCAAGGAAATACTTTTTTCCCAGTATGTATAACTAGAACATAAGAACAGCCATACCGGGTCAGACCAAAGGTCCATCTAACCCAGGGTCCTGTCTTCCAACAGTGGCCTGTGTCAGGTGCTTCAGAGGGAATGAACAGAACAGGTAATCATCAAGTGATCCATCCCTTGTCACCCATTCTCAGCTTCTGGCAAACAGAAGCTAGGGATACCCATTAGATTGTGGAACTCTTTGCCACAGGAAGTTGTTTAGGTCAAGAACAGATTCAGAAAGGAACTGGACATTTATTTGAATAACAAGAATAACAAAGGTTGTCATAATAGTAAAATTATTTTGGAAGACATATGTGATGGGGTATACAAACCCCTCACTGGAGCTGAAGGGGTTAAAGGACTCTACTGGGTCCAGGTAGCCCTGCCCCTCCAACCCTGCAGAGTGTGCTCCAACTGGAGACAGGGTTGAAAAGGGAGCAACCCAGCTCAGAAGGGGGAGGATAGGGAGGAGTGCAAACCTATCCTGAAGACGCCTGCCAAAAGGGGCTGGAGAAGCCTCCTTGAAGAAGAAGGACTGTATTCGGAGCCCAGCTGGGGCTGGCAGTTTAGTTTCCTTTTTCCTTGTTCTTTTCTCCTTATCTGGGGGCAGAAGCTGAGGGAAGGAAGCGGTGGTAGGAAGCAACCCAAAAAAGGTTGCTCAGAGGGCTCCTCCCAGAGGCCAAACACTGCTGATCTACCTAGGGCCCTGGGTTGGAGCCTAGTGGAATGGGTGAGCCTGGGCTCTCCTACCACTGCCCTACAACTGAGTGGATGCTAACCGTTAGGCCCCTCAGCCCACTAAGAACCCCATTACAGGATATTAAACCTCATGCTTCAGGGCTTAGGCCACTCTCTTACTACTAGAGACCTGGATGACACCCAATGTGAGGGGCAGATTATCCCACATCAGCCTAATGTGGGGTTCTTACACCTCCCTCAAGCATGTGGCACTGGCTACTGTCAGAGACAGGATAGGTACTAACTGGACCTTGGGTCTGATCCAGTCTGGCGATTCCTATGGCCTACATTCCTAGAAAGGGAAAGTAAGACCGTGCCTGTTGAAAAGGACATGAAAGCCAAATGTACTTACTGCTGTCATATATTGCATCTGATATGACAGGATCAAGTCTTCTTGTGAAGCTGCCAGTGCTGTCCGGGAGGAAGGCTGTGAACATGAGTCGCACCACACTGAGGTCCATCTCTTTAGTCTGCTGAAGGGCTGCCTGACGGATGATTTCTCTTTCCCGCTCTAGAACCAATCAATAGCAGAGATAAATTGGCACAACAAGGGGAAAAATAATTCTACCTCCAAAAAGCACTGATAAAAGCTGCTTTTTTTTTTTTTTTTAAACCATGAGCTTCAATTCTTATTTTTATTTGGAAAATAGTAAAGGGGTAATTCACTGCATTCTGCACTTGTAATAAATGGAGTGACATGCAATTTGTTGCCTGCAAATTATAATTTATATTGCACCCAAAATTGTGCCATTGTGTCCTTCATTAATTCTCTGGGAGCAATGCCAGCCCAAGGTTTTGCAGGTACATGGGTCAAGCAGGGGTTGGAGGGATGATCTTGCCCCAGAGGGATCTCTATTCTGCCTACAACCACTTTAAAGGGTCCAATAGCTCTCCACAGTAATACAAAGTGACTCAGTTTCCCAGCCTGCTGAACAGGGGTTGAAGATGGCAGCACTGTTGGTGGAGCTCGTGCACAGCAGTAAATGTTGTACAAATCTAGGAGAGAGGGTTGTTTGGTTTTGCATGCCTGATGAAATGGAGATCCCAAAAGCAAAGGACCTCTCAAAACGCACAGCTGGGGGCAGACTACCTAGGGAGCTTACTGAGACATCATCCTGGCTGAGAATCTGTGTTTCTTGGAGCAAAATCTATTATCAACAACACATGTTCTCAAGATCCATGATAATCAAATGAATAACATCCCACCCACCTGTTAGTTGTCTCTCTCCACCACCTTCTGCTTGTATATAGTTGAGTTCAGGATGCACTAGGAGCCCAGGATTGTATCCTTTTTTACAGGCATCTGTCATTCGTGCTTCCAGAGTTTCAAACACTTTCTTCTTTGTGACATGAAGTATCCCTAGGTTTGGAAACCTACACAATATGATTGGAGAAATATTTTCTTAGTCCCTTATTCAGAAGTTGCCCATAGTCTCTCTTTGTAACCATAATCACTTGGGGTTGATCCAAAGTCCACCGAGTCAATGGAAAGACTAAATTTTCAAATGTGGGTGATCGAGCAGTACTTACAAAATGTGTGGGCACCCACTGCATATGCAAAACCTAAATCACCGTGTGCCAGTGGTCCTGTGGGTGCAAAAAACAGGTAACCTGACACACAAGTAACCATTTGCATGAGCAGTTACTGATTTTGTGCATGTGTTCATGTTGTGGATACAACCGAGGAAACAATATTTGAAAATTTGGCTCTCATTATCTATGTGTGCTCTATCTTGGTAATGTCATAACCAGAGATGTTCAAACTCATGAGTTCTGTAGGGAGAAGAGTTAGATTTTAAAGACCCCTAGTGGTCTTCTATATTTTTTAACTACTGTGCAAAAATCCTATTCAGAGAAGCTAAATCAGAGTCCTAGAGGATTATGGGAGCAAGCTAAAAACAGTGCAACGACTTCCAAAGGATAAGAAATTTACTAGTATGTTTTTTATTAGGCATTCAGTGAGACACTGCAGATACCAAGTTTCAGAGGGGTAACCATGTTAGTCTGTATCAGTAAAAACGAGGAGTCCTTGAGGCACCTTAGAGACCAACAAATTTATTTGGGCATAAGCTTTCGCGGGATATAGCCCACTTCATCAGATGCATGGAGTGGAAAATACAGTAAGCAGGTATAAATGAATCCCACGAAAGCTTATGCCCAAATAAATTTGCTAGTCTCTAAGGTGCCACAAGGACCCCTGGTTTTTTTTCCCAGATATCAAGTTGAGTGAAAATGTCCAAAATATAAGACCTATGTTTCAAAAGAGCTGTTGGCATATTTAAAAATGATCAATTAGTTCTGGAACTAGCATGGAATGAAGTCGATATTCCAATTTTCATATGAGTCAGTTGAGGACAGAAAGGCTGTTTCTAAATATCATATGAGAAACTACACAGAAGTTTAATAGGAAACATGCCAAAGGATTATTTCAGATAAAACTATTTAAACGCCTACAACAAGCCAAGTTAGCACACTGCTCTTTAACATCAAAAAGTTACAGCATTTAAAAGAAGTCTCACTCCCTCTCTACTTTTTAGACTTCATCATCTTCACTAAGACAGACATTCAGGAGATCATGGGAGTAAAACTCACAACTAAGAGCCTCCTTGAAACCTGATACACACCTGAAATCAGACATTAGCCTGAGTATCGTATAGTGATATTAACATTTACTGTCTTTTAAACCAAGACCAGACTGTTATTTTAGTATGATCTTTATTGATTAAACAGTTTTAGTTATTTAATGTTCTTATGTTTATACTTGTCTTGTTTTAATTTCCATTTTACTAACTTCTATTTTCTTAATTCTTTTTCTGCTCTGATGGATTACTATAAGAGATGATTGGCAAATTTAAATGAAAATGGAAAACTAATGAAAACTGTAACAAGAGGTCAAGAAAAATCTTACAATTCTGCCATACCCATTTTCTGACCAGTTCTAAATACATTTTTTAATAAACTTTTAATACAGATCTGGATTGCACCTGGTAGGTGCCTGTTTGCAGATCTCCAAAATCATATTAAAAATTATTTGCTTATATCTCTTTAACTTTTCCAGATTCTTATAATTCCAAAATATACCCTCTATCTCCTACATGTCAGTGTCTTCTAACTAGGGATAAACTGAGACCACATTTATTTTTCCATTTTAAGGTATGAGCAAAGTACATAGCAGAAAGTGAAGGACTAATGCTCCATTTAATGGTTTACCTTTACAATTTTCGTCTCACCAGTTACAGTTTTTATACTCGATTCTCTGCCCACTAGCTTTGCCAAATGTATCAGTGTACTCACCCTACTACCATATCCTTCGGTCCTGCATTAACTGTGCATACTCCTTCCTCACAATATTTACCCACCAAGCTGTGGGCATGCAGGTGTACGCTTTTTCCATTAGTAACTAACTGGACAATTACTTTTGCAGGCCCAACATAATTGAAGATCTGTAAACAAGCATAACAAATATTTTAAAAAACAGAACATCATCATTAATCTAAGTAGGTATTTTCTGTCATTTTGATATCTGAGCACAAACAAATTTGCATACAACACGTACGTTTTCATTCCTTCCTTCGTAAAATACAAACAAGATAAAATGATTGTCCCATATCACCAAAGAGGAGAGTTTTATCAATCCATTTACTAACTGTTTTATTTTTTTTCAAATTAAATGCAACAAAAATAAATTAAACTCAACGTACAAATAGCAGGCGTGAAAACAAAAATAATGAGAAAAACAGTTCAAGAGAGGCACTTATACCCATCTTTCAGAAAATAAATAAAGTAAATATTTCACTTTGGCCTTTTGCGCTAAGTAGGTTAAATTCATTCAGTAGATTGCATTCTCAGTAGACATTAAGCATGTTAAGAAGTTCAGCGAAATGGTATGTGTTTAGCATTAAGAAAGTGCATTGTTTTGCTGAATGTAAAAGTGCTCTCAAAAAGTTAAGATTGAAATATTATATAGATGACTGCATTTTCTTTACAATGCTGTGTTCTCATTCTAATAATCCCCTTTGGCAGAGGTTTTACAGACAGACATTTGGCATGGAATTCATTCAATATTCATAAGAAAGTATTCTACATTGGCTCAAAAAACTGCATCGATCTCAGGCACTTACAATAGCCTCCATTACCATAGTATCTTAGTACTCACAATCAACACATTTATCCTTCCAACACCCCTGTCAGACAAGGAAGTACTGTCCCCATTTTACAGATGGGGAACTGAGGGGCAGAGAGACTCCCCAACGATCACAGAGGAAATCTGTGACAGAGCAGGGAATTGAATCTGGGTTTCAGGATAGCACCCTAACAACCGGACCATCTTCCACTTCATACACAAGGCCCGGTTCTGAAAATACGAATGCACATGGTTTGTTTTTTTTACTCACATGCATAGTTCCACTGAACTACACATGAGAAAAAAAGATAAGCACATGCATAAGTTTCTGCGGGATTGGGATAATGGTAAACTGAGTGTGTAGGACCACTGGTGCAGAATTGTGTAGAACTCTGTCTCCTAGCTTCTCACAACATCTTTTTTTCTGACACAATGTTAAAAATTATGGTTATAAAAATAAGTGATGCCACAGAAATTGTACAAATTAAAAAGCACTGCTCAAATAGCAATTTTATAAGGGCTTTATTTTATCCATGACATCATTCACATCTCTGACTAGCTTCTCTCACAAGATGAGTTCACCAGCTGATTATCAGTTATCTACATATTTTAAATTATACTTAGTGTAAAATCTTCAAACCCATACCCATTGTTTCTTAAACGCCCTTCCCACAGTTTCACTTAATTAACTAACCAGTTTATCAAGAAGTCTTTTCTCACATTTAGCCTCAGGTGAAGTCATTGGCATTACAGAAACTTGTATATTTAATCAACCAGGATATCGAAGGATAAGCATACACAAATGCAGTAGAACCTCAATTTTACAAAACCAGTCAGACAAACAACCAGTTCTACAAACCATTCTTCCTGAAGGAAAAAATAACAATCATATAACGAAAGTGAGGTTGATGAAGAACAACTTGACATCCCATCACATTCTCAGGCCTGAAACGCACTGGAAATCACTTTGCAGTGGTTAGAAAGACAAGAAGAAAGTGATGCAGTAAACCATGCTGCAGTTACTCACTGCACCTACTGTATTTTTGGTATTTTCAATTTTATGAACTTTTTGATTTTATGAATTCCTCAATCCTCAACGAGTTTGTAAATGTCGGTTCTACTGTACAGTAAGAGTGATGACTAAATTACTTCAGCTTCTTGTATTGATAAGACTGATAATCAGAACTCACCATTATTTCACCATTCTAACATGTGTTGCTTACTTTTTTTGTTTCCTTTAGCTCTTCTTGAGTCCATTACACTTGGAACAGTCTCAACATTTGCCAAGTGCCCTCCCACACGACTCCCTCCTACTCACTACTTAAAGCTAACCAGTTTCCAGGAAGCATGTGTCTGTGAAAATCCTCTCATAACCCACTTGTCTGCTACTTGTTTTACCTGTACTGTACAATAAAAATGCCTCTAGTTTGAGAGCGTGATGTGGTCTAAACATATGTCTAGCTCACATGAACTAACCCCAGCTCTGATAGTGAATCAACCTACAGCCTTGGCCAAGTCACACTGCCTCATCTTCCTCATTTGTTAAATGAGTGTGATAATACCTACTTGTCAACCTCAAAGAGGTATGATGATTAATTAACATTTACAAAATGATTTGAGAATGAAAATTGCTACTTATGTCCCAAGTATGATGATGATGATGATGATGATGATTAATAACTCTCTAGGACACATTATTTCCTCTTTTTGACATATGCATTTTCACTGTTATAAGGTGCATTGTGTATCTATATTGCTATATAAATGATAAATAATAAATAACGTGCATGTTCCGTATTTGTGTCAAAATAGCTCAAGACAGTTCTGTATCAGCTGTTCAAACCACAGGGAAACTGTATCTAGCCCTGCTGGGTTTTAAGGACTTTCCAAAACATCTGAAAGCAGAACATTTAACTACGTGGTACCAAGATTGTAATCTTCAAATGGTTTACTCAGCTCAACACAGTCTTTGTAATCTGCATAGGGAGAGAAGCCAAAGTTCTCTAAAACGTAACTTGTATATAGATTGTTAGATCATTAAGCCAGAAGGGAGCAATGTGATCATCTGGTCTGACCTCCGGCATAAGACAGGCGATAGACTTCCCCAAATTAATTCCTGTTTGAACTAGAACATATATTTTAGAAACACATCCACTCCTGATTTATAAATTGCCAATGATGGAGAATCCACCACAAACCTTGGAGTAAGTTATTCCCGTAGTTATTTACGCTCAATGGTAAAAATGTGTGCCTTATTTCAAGTCTGAATTTGTCTACCTTCAACTTCCACCAACTGGATCATGTTATACCTTTGTCTGCTAGATTGAAGAGCCCATTGTCAAAAGTTTTGTTCCCTATGTAGCTATTTACAGAGTTCGATGCAAGTCACCCTATAATCTTCTCTTTGATAAAATAAACAGATCACTCCATTATCTTCTCTTTCATAAAATACACAGCTTGAGCTCCTGGAGTTTCTCATTTTAAGGCATGGTTTCTGAGCCTTTAACTACTCCCATGGTTCTACTCTGAACTCTCTCCAATTTTTCAACATCCTTCCTGAATTGTGGACACCGTTCACAGTACTTCACAATTAATTCTAAGTTATATCTGGTAATAGATCAGTTGCATATGTATTCGTCAAATTTCTTCCACTAACAACTCCAAAAACAGCCACAGACATTAATTACTGTCCAGTACATTATTTCTAGAAAGTTATACAAAATGTATCAGTGCTGAACATCTAGAGACATTCAGATACTACAGTGATTTGTGCCAACATAACAAGAAAGATAAAATAAAATGTGGCAAGAAGGATGTGTTCAGCTGTTACAAGAATATCTAAATGTCACTAAATGTACAGTTAAAAAAACCCAAGCCTATTGTTTAACAAGGAAATTACTAAATATTTGGTTTCTAAGGAGCCAATTACTATCAAAGACAAGAAAAAGAAAATAAGGAGTCCGAGGAAGAGTATAGTTGCAGAATTTGCTGTGCATCCACCATAGGGAAGCAGTGTTCAGTTTACCTAATCTGATAAAGTTAAAAATGCTGCACAGTCACATTTATCTGATGTTTCTGTTTAAGAGATAGATTTGTTTTAGAGATTAAAGGGACATCTTGAGAGCTAGTGAATTTCAAAATGTAAGTTGAAAGTAGTTTCAACTGCTTCACAGCTCCATGAGTCTGCTCAGCAGTTTTTATGGTTTACAAATCACATTTTCCTACTTTAAAGATGTTTTTCTGTACCTCATACAAGCAAGTGAAACTGACTTACTGATTAGAGAGACCAAACAGCAAAACTAACTATACAAAGTGCTGTGAAATGCATGAAGTCAATAAACTAAAAATTGGGAAGCTGCCCCTTCTTTCAAATCTCTTTCAGTTATAGCAACATTTGGCCGAAGTTCTGAAAAGACTTCAAAATGTGAGTAACTTTACACACGTGAGTAATTCCATTATTTCTGGGTGTAAAGTTACTCACTTGTGTAGGTGTTTGCAGGATTTGCACAGCCTTAGCTGTTACTTAGAAGTAAAACATTTTTAGGCCACAGTGTGATATTTTCAGTTGACAGTGTCCCTAAAATTTGGGTGCCTAAAATTTAGACAACTGCGTACATACTTCTACATCTAAATATAAATGACTTCCTAATTTGATTGAAGTCAGTGGGAGCTGCAAATCTTCAGCTCCTCTGAAAATCAGGCAATTTATTTGGGTGCCAAATTACAGAGTTAGGTGCTCAGCTTAAAAAAAAAAAAGTTACCTACATTTTCGTAACTGTTGTTCTTCGAGATATGTTGCTCATGTTCATTCCATTGGGAATGTGCACGCCCACATGCACAGTTGTCGGAGATTTTTGCCTCAGCGGTACCCATAGGGTCGGCTGTAGCGCCCTCTTGAATGCTGCGCTCAAGCGCCGGTATATTAGGCGCTGCTGATCCTATGCCCCCTCAGTTCCTTCTGGCCGGCAACCCACAACAGGTAGGAGGGCAGGTAATAGAATGGACATGAGCGACACATCTCGAAGAACAACAGTTACAAAAAGGTAGGTAACCATTTTTTCTTCTTCGAGTGCTTGATCATGTCGATTCCATTCTAGGAGACTCACAAGCAGTGTCTTTGGAAGTGGGCTCAAAGTCCACAGTTTAGCGGCTTGCAATACTGCTCTGCATCATCCCTGGGTCTGTTGGGTAAATGCGTAATGGGCCATGAACGTGTGGATGGCTGACCAGGTGGCCGCCCTACAGATGTCCTACAGATGGATAGGCACTTGGGCTTGAAAAGCTGCCAAAGAGGCTTGCGTGCTGGTTGAGTGGGCGGTGACAATTGCTGGAGGTGGCATCTTTGCCTAATCAAAGCAGCAGTGAATATAGGCAGTGATCCAAGAAGAAATTCTTTGAGCGGACACTGGATGACTTTTCATCCTGTTGGCCGCTGTGATGACAATTGCATTGACTTGCAGAATGGCTTGGTCCTTTCAATGTAAAAGGCTAGTGCTCTCCTGACATCTAGGGAATGCTGCAGATGCTCCTCCTCCTCCTTACGCGGCTTTGGAAAAAAGACAGGCAAGTAAATGTCCTGGCCCGTATGAAACTGCGAGACCACCTTGGGCAGGAAAGCCGGGTGTGGCCGCAGCTGGATCCGGTCTTTTCAGAAGACCGTTTAGGGTGGTTCCATAAGACCGTTTAGGGTAAGCGCCCTCATCTTGGAGACCCAGCGGGCGGATGTTATTGCAACTAGGAACGTGACCTTCCAGGACAAGAGAAGGAGAGAGCAGGAAGCCAAAGGCTCAAAGGGGGTCCTGTGAGCTGTGACACCACCAGATTCAGGTCCCATGGTGGAATGGGGTCCCTGATGTGCAGGTAGAGGCACTCAAGGCCCTGGAGGAACATGGCAGTTATGTCCTGGGCGAACACTGACCTGCCCTCGAGCAGTGGCCGGAAGGCCGAAATAGCAGCCAAGTGGACCTTGATAGATGAAAAGGGACAGGCCTTGCAGCTTGAGATGCAGAAGGTAGTCCAGGATCAACTGCAGCGAGACCCGCTCAGGTCGACTGCCTTTGTCCAAGGTCCAATAAGTGAACCGCTTCCATTTGGCCAGGTAAATCGCTGTGGTGGAGGGCTTTCTGCTGCCCAACAGGCCCTGAGCACTCCAGCTCCTCCGCATTTAACCATGTAGCAGCCAAGCCATCAGGTGCAGCGCCACCAGGTTCAGATGCAGAAGACTGCCATGGTTTTGGGATAGCAGGTCCAGCCTGAGCAGCAGCCATAATGGAGCAGCCACTAAGAGGTCCAGCAGCATGCTGAACCAATGCTGGCACAGCCTAGCCGGTGCTATGAGGATTACCTTCACCTTCTCCTGATTGATTTTCATGAGGACTCTGTGAATCAGCGACACCAGAGGGAAGACGTACAACAGAGCCCCCGACCACAGGAGCAGAAAAGTGTCCAACAGGCTCGGAGCCTCTGTCGATCCCCCGAATTGAGCAGAAAACGTGGCATTTCCTGTTCTGCCTGGACACGAACAGGTCCACCTGGAGAGTTCTGCACCTATGGAAGATGAAGCTGGCCACTTCCGGATGGAGGGACCAGTCGTGGCGGGATGAGAAGGTCCTGCTGAGGGCAATCTGCCAAAGTGTTCCTGGCCTCGGGGAGGTGTGTGGCTTCTTCCAACCCTGATGCAGGATTTCACCACTATGTGAGTGACGATAATATGTGGACTGGGACCCTGACCACACAGTCCAGGCTGTGTCTATTGGGGACATAGACCGACACCAGCCACAACAGTAGCAGTCTCAGTGAAGCTGCGCGTGCTGGACTACCTAAGTGCAGGCCACCATGTGGCCCAATCATCGTAGGCACGTGAGAGCGGTGGTGAGAGGGTAAGCTTGCATGAGATCAGGTACGCCATGGCTTGGAACTGAGCTTCGGGGAAGAAGACTCTACTGGCCTGAGTAGAGTCAAGGACCGCTCCAATAAACTCTATGCATTGTACAGGCATTAAGGTTGATTTTTTCTCGTTTATCAACAGCCCCAGGTTGTGACAGGTGGAGCAAATCAGATTGAGATGCCGCTGCACCTGATGCCGGGACCAGCCCTTTATTAGCCAGTCGTCGAGGAATGGATATATTTGCATCCCTCAGTGCCTCAGATAAGCAGCCACTGGCGCTATGCACTTTGTAAACACTTTGGGGGCTGACGAGAGACGGAAGGGCAGTGCTGTGAATTGAAAATGGCAGTGGCCCAACGCAAAATGGAGGAAATGCCTGTGCCCCAGAAAAATGGAAATATAAGTCCTTTAAGTGGAGGGCAGCATACCAGTCTCCTGGATCCAGGGAGGGAATAATGGAGGCCAGAGAGACCGTGTGAAACTTTAACTTCCTGAGAGACTTGTTGAGGCGGCGCAGGTCTAAAATGGGTCTGAGGCTCCCTTTTGCTTTTGGGATTAGGAAATAGCGGGAGTAGAACCCTTTTCCCCTCAAGTCTGGAGGGACCTCCTCTACTGCCCTCAGGCATAGGAGGCTCTCGACTTCCTGAACAAGGAGTTGCTCGTGAGAATGGTACCTGAAGAGGGACGGGGAAGGGGAGTGGGAGGGAGGGTCGGCCACGAACTGCAGGGTGAAGATATTATGTCGAGCACCCAACGGTCTGAGATCAGCCACGTCCAGGCTGACCGGAAGGAGAGCAGGTGGTTGAGGAAAGGGGGGGGGGGAATCCTGGGAAGTGACTGGGGCGCCATCCTTGGGTGCATCCTCATAACGCCTGCTTCTGGCTTCCTTGGCCTCTGGAAGAACAAAGCTGGGCAGAGGAACAGGAAGATGAAAGGTGAAGCCATTAAAATCCTTTGTCTCTGTCCTTCTTCCTGTAGGAGATGGACCAGGAGACACCCCAGGACCTCAACGGAGGCTGACAGAAAGGCTTTCTAGCCTGCTGAGGGGTGTGAAGGCCCAAGGAACGGAGGGTGGCATGGAAGTCTTTAAGGCCGTAGAGCTGTGCGTCGGTCAGAGCACGGCTCCCTCAAACGGAAGGTCCTGAAGGGTAGTTTCATCTCCTGGGACAGCCCAGAGGACTATACCCAAGAGCTGCGTCTCATGACCATCGCAGAGGTGACTACCCTGGCTGCCGAGTCCATAGCATCCCAGGTCATCTGGAAGGCGCCTCTTGCCACCGCTTTGCCCTCGTCCACCAAGGCGGCTCACTCCTTGGCTTGGTCCTGTGGAGGCCCTCTTTAAACTTGCTAATGGAGTCCCACAGTTTGAAGTTGTACCTGCCTAGCAGGGCCTGATAGTTAGACACCCAAACTTGCAGGCTGGCTGTCAAATCAATTTTCCGGCCAACCAAGTCCAGCCTCTTGGCATCTTTATTTTTTTGGCATGTTGCTCGCCTGTCCCTTTCATTCACGGCAGATATGACCAGGATCCCTCTGGAGGATGGGTGTACAGGTACTCAAACCCCTTTGCGGGGATATAGTACTTCTTTTCTGCTTTCTTGGAGGTAAGCAGAATGGAAGAGGGGGTCTGCCACACCGACTAGGCAACTTTAACGACCTGTGGGTGGAAGGGCAATGCGATCCGGCCCAGGGTGGAGGAGGGTATAACGTTAACGAAGTTGTTGGACTCCTCCGCTAACTCCTCAACCTCCAAGTTCAGGTTGGCAACCACTCTTTTGAGCAGGGCCTGGTGCTCCCTGAAGTCGTCGGGGGCACTGCTCGTTAGCGAGGGGCCCGCCACCGCTTTGTCCGGAGACGAAGAAGATGATTGCATGGCAGGGGGAGGGGCAGCTGCCTCTTGCTCATTGGGGCCCACTGTGTTGCCCCTGCATTGGATTTGGCACCGTGCTGACTCGGATGCCAGCTGTGCCGGGGGCAGCTTGTCCGATGCAGCCTGGGAGGAATGGTGGGAGTACAGGACTGGCATTAACAGGTACCCCCCATGGGTTCCAGTACTGCCACTGAGCAGGCCATTGCCCCTACCTCCATGCCACCGCTGCAGGAGCCGCGCTGCTCTTGTGGGTCAGTGGCATTTTGCCTTTTATAGATGAGGGGCTGAACTCCCCTTCAGGCTTGAACCATTGCCCTTCTGGTGACCACGGAGAGCCATAGATGCCCGAGTCTGCCAACTGCCCCTCTTTGGTGACCGGTAAGGACAGGGCGAGGACCAATGCTGTACAAAGAGTGGTACCAGGGAGCTGGAGACTGGTGTTGCAACTGGGAACGATCCCACACCAAGGGGGATTGACGCCTGGGAGACCGCCTAGGTGATGGAGATCTGTGAAGTGGCGAACTCTGGTGGGATGCCTGACAGTACCATGGGTACGGGGATTGGCGTTGTGACTCAGGTGTCCTGTGCCTTGCAGGCGGAGACCTTGGCATCAGGGACCTGTGTTTTCTAATCAGGGACCAAAGCTGCGGTGATGCGGACTATCACCTGTGGTCCAGGGATTGGGAATGCTCTGCTGTTTTAGGGGGCAGCCCCATAACTGGCTTGCCCTTAGATGCCGGGGCCTGGCTTGATGTCTGCAGTGCTGATCGGCCTTTCCACTGGGCCTGCTTCGGGCACGGATGACCCTACAAGGGGCCAGAACCCCCTGCTGCTCCCAGAAGTCGGAGATGGGTCCCTGACTGGGCCAATCACTCTAACTCCTAAACAACTACTCTAACACTTAACTTAAAGGTCTAACTAAATACCTATCAACTAACAACAAAGGAGACAGAAAGAACTGCTAATGCTCTTGTGATGCCAGACAAGGTGCTCCAACCAACCGTCATGGGCGGTAGGAAGGAACTGAGAGGGCATCGGGTCAGCAGCACCTAATATACCAGTGCAAGAACACGGAACTCAAGAGGGCGCTATAGCCAATCCTACGGGTACCGCTAAGGCAAAAATCTCTGACTGTGCACATGGGCGCACACAAACATAGAATGGAATTGACATGAGCAGGCACTCGAAGAAGAAACCAAGTTTGGCAATTTTGGCCTAAAGGAAGTCAATGGCTCAAATTCAGTCCTGGCAATAATGGATGCAACTCTCATTGATTTCAGCCTTGGATGAATTTGGTCCAATGCGTTTTGCTTTAAAGGAAACAAAGACTTATTATAACAAGTTATGTTCATGCTTGAATATTGATCATTTCATTTAAAAGCAACTGGGGAATAAAGAGTAACTTTAATTATTTTTTAACATGTGTTCTTAATATTAATCAGTAATCAATCATTCTAGAATTTAATTTCTACCAAAAGAAAAACAATATATTTTTCCTTTCCTCATCAGGGAAGCACATTACCTGAGTAGCTTTATTGTTCTGTGAATTCCCATGGAAACCACCTACTAAGACTTAAAATTAAGTACATGCTAAAATCCCACTGACTTCCAGAGGAACGCTTTCCTGAATCAGGCTGTAAATTACAATAATCCCAGACAACTAAAATTAGAAAGCTTTCTAGTATTTTCACTTTTCAGCACATTATCTTATAGCATCCCCAACTGGGTTAGGCTCTTCAAAGAATAACACACAGGTCCACATGAACTTACAGGTCCATCGGCATGGATTCTGTTGCAGGATCTCCCTGAGCAATAAACATGAAAGAAGGCAGAAGGACATTTTGTGTAGACTATTCTTGTAAAGTCTTTCCTTCCAAATGTATGAAGTATGTAAAGAAAAATTATGAATAACGCTATTCAGATGTCTCAATGAACTAATGATAACATAGGCCAATCAGGTGTCATGACACAAGCCAATCAAGTTTCATTCTTGTGGTGGTTACCATTTCTTTGTAAGAACACCTTGCAGGGCGTGCATAGCCCCTTACACTCAGTGATCAGCACAGTATGTATTCTCTCCTTTTTTCTCCAGATGACAAAACTGTAATCATGAATATGAAGCTCAACAGCTTTCGGATGGCAGCGGTAGAGTTCTATATATCATCGTTTTCCTATGTTAAATTCTTTGTATTAAGTGGACACAAGTTAAAATTATTGTAGATTTTTAGATTATATTACTGGTAGCTCTCCAGTGTAGCTTTAGGTAGCTCTGAAATCTAACTTTACTGTAATATGTCTAATATTCATACCCTACACTGTAGATACACACAAATAATTAAATAATAAACTATATTGTGCTTTGAAAACGTAATATACTCTGTAAGTGCTATTATTATTGTTGTTGTTAAAACTATAACAGTACACATAAAAATATAATGCCATACAATGTAAGGCTACACACACACACGAGTTTTTGTCTTACAATACAAATGTTACCGATTTCTATTTCTTATAGACGTAAAGTGCCAGATCCGTGAGTGCTAACTTGTGCAAAAAAAATCAGTGCAGACATGGCAACTTGGCTTTTAACTCAGTTAACAGTTCCAGTTCAACCCCAGGCACACCAATGGATTTTAACTTGAGCCATTAACCAGAGTTAAAAACCAAGTCACTATGTATTCAAAGCTATTTTAACCGGAGTTAGTTAATGGGGGTGAGCTGACCAAAGTTAATTTTGCAGTGTAAACAAATAACAACAGGGCTGGCCTTACCATGAGGCAAATAGAGGAGGCTGCCTCAGGTGCCAGACTGTTGGGGGCTCCACTAGGACCCAGAGTGTAGAAAATTGTGTCTGCTGCTGGTGCATATGTAGTCTCTCTGCTCTAGATGCACAGAGATGGTGGAGTGCTGTGCTGGAGGAAGGAGGGCACAAGAGACATAACAGGCAGGCAGGAGAAAAGGTGAGAGGGAATAACAGAAAGCAGCAGCAGCTGCAGGGAGAGAGAGGAGGAGGAGCCTCTTATAGCACCTCTCTAGCACCCCCAGGAGCCTGGACTGATTAACACCAGCTTCTCCGGAAGCTTCCTGTTTCCTGCTGCTTCCCTGAACCCAACTGAGGAGAACAGGCAGTCAACTGAAGTAGTAGGAGCCAGTTAGGCCCTTAAGACGCTGATATCTTCCCTCACTCAGGCCCTACTACCAGCCTACTTATTTGTCCCCTTCAATTGAGTGTTGAGAGCCACCATAGCTGGCACAGAACAGCAGTCATGAGTGAAAGAAGAAAATGCCCCTCTGGGGCAGCATTCAGAAAAAGAAAGCAAGCAAAGGAAGCTTTTCTATCTAAGCAGGAAGGAGCTCTCCTGAGATACACAGACACAAACGTTCACGGTGAGTCTTCTGGCCCCAGTGAGGATGTGAGTGGTGAGGAGATGCCTGATCTTCCACTTAGTCAGAGTGCAGGTGACCTGGCAGCTACTGCAGCATCCATATCTCCATCTCAAATGGATGTAACCATTCCTGAAGAAAAGTGTAGATCAGAGAAGAGTGTGGTGGAGGTGCAAGAAACAGCTGCTGGTGAATTTAGTTCCTTAAGTCTAGATGATCCAGGACTGTGGACCCACTTGAGCAGTAGCCTGAGGGACTTCCTTGTTCTGCATGGGCCACAACAAGTGAAAAACTTCATGTTCCCCAAAGACAATGAAAATAGAAGAGTCCATCCAACACATTACTGGCATGAAATCCCCAATGGTGACAAAGTGGAGAGACCATGGCTTATGTACTCAAAACCCAAGAATGCCGCATACTGTTTTTGTTGCAAACTCTTCCAGTCTATTGTTCCAGCCACACTGGGTTCTACAGGAACAAAGGACTGGAAAAATCTGGCTAGAAATCTGGCATGCCATGAGAAGGCAGCAAATCACCAGAGAGCATTCCATAGGTGGAAAGAGCTTGAGATGAGACTAAGGTTAAAGGCCAGCATAGATGATCAGCATCAAGAGAAGATTGCATCGGAGTCTCTTTACTGGCAAAATGTTCTGAAAAGGCTCATTGCCATTGTGAGAATGCTTGCTACCCGAAACCTAGCACTGCGTGGCACTTCAGATCAGCTGTAGGTGCCAAATAATGGAAACTTGCTTAAAATTGTGGAGCTGATGGCTGAGTTTGATGCTGTACTCCAGGAGCATCTAAGAAGAGTCACCACCCAAGAAATGTACACACACCACTACTTTGGAAAAACCATTCAAAATGAGATCATACAGTTCCTGGCAACAAAAGTCAAACAGCAGATTGTGGCAGATCTGGAGTCAGCAAGATATTACTCTGTTATTCTGGACTGCACACCTGACATCAGCCATACAGAACAAATTACTTTAATGGTGCGTTTTGTAACAACAACAGAACCTAGTGAAAATGTCCCTGCAAATGGTGACTGTCAGAGAGCATTTTCTAGAATTTATTGACATTCATGATACTACAGGAGCTGGTATGACAAATGTGCTTCTTAAAAAGCTGGAAGATACGGGAATTGCGATAGCTGACATGAGAGGTCATGTAAAACTTATCAATGAAATTGTTGTTAATTGTTCACTTTATTAATATAACTTCATAAGCAAAGTTTTATGAATGAAACAACATTCATTCATAAAACCGGTTACCCCAATAACTGGCTAATTGAGTTTCACTTTCAATCCAATTGCTGCTTAAATCGCTGAAACTTACACTGTTTCAACATGGTAACTTCTGTGCACTGTTTGCCATTCCTTACACTTGTCCATATTGTAATTCAAACGCCATTTTAAAATGCTCACTTCATTTTGTAAAAGCTTGCTGCAACCTTCATTTTTGCAAAACCAGCCTGTAATCTCATTAGTTTAGTTTAGATGTGTGAATGAAGTATTTATGGATGATGGAATCAACCTCCAGCCCCAGCCTGTCCTGATGAAATAAAGTGTAAACACCCAACGGCTGAGGATGCAGACAACAGCCCTGACAAAGTAAGAGGAGTCCATCCTCAAAAGAAAAGAAGAAAAGTACAATTGAAGAAACATCAAAGCCAGGTCCCAGGCTGAAAGTCATGTCTGCAATTGACGGGTGATCAATCACATCAGACCCAGAGGCAGCCTGACACAGCAAGACCTATAGACTCTGGATTCAAACTAAAGCCTACAAAAAAGATGGGTGAGATGGAAGACTTTGAAGGGTAACATTCTGCTGCCAACATGGAAGGGCATCGGTGCATGCCCAACAGAGACCCAGCTCTTCCTTGTGCCCAGCTTTCCTGGCCAGTTAGCTGTCACAAGCTATGAACCCAAGCCAAGAACTCAAGCTACATTCATGACTGGTAACTATACAGCAGCTGCAGAACCTGTGTCTGTGTATGAACGAATGTGTGAATGAATGTGAAACTGAATGAAATGTTATAGCTATAACTGACTGCCTACTATGATTCTTTTTGTATTCACAATAAATGTGACATTTTGTCTTATCCCCTTTAATAAGATCCTGCTGGTTTTTATTTTATTGGTATAACAGGGCTGTGATAATGGTGCCAACATGAGAGGAAAGAACAGAGGAGTGCAGACACGGATCCGAGAGTTAAACCCTCGAGCTTTTTTTGTCCCATGCAGTTCTCATTCATTGAACTTGGTGGTCAGTGATCAGCATCAGCTTCTAGTGAGGCTGCTGAATTTTTTAATGTAATTCAAAGCATCTATGTATTTTTCTCTGCATCAGCTCATCAACGTCAAATTTTGAAGCAACATCTGGGAACATCCTCTCTGACACTGAAACCACTGAGTGCCACATGATGGGAAAGTCGAGTGGAGGCGATAAAGCCTATCAAACACCAAATTGGGAAGATAGGTGATGCCATAGTTGCCATTATGGAGGATAATGCTAGGACAGGAACTGTTCGTGGGAGAACAGTGGCAGAGGGAAATGGAATCATCAGAAACATACATAACTTCAAATTTCTGTGTGGCTTAGTGTGGTGGCATGACATACTGTTTGAAATAAATGTTGTAAGCAAGAGACTCCAAGGTGTTGACCTTGATATATCTGGAGCAATGGAACAAATGGAAAAAGCAAAAGTCATACCTACAGTCTTACCAGTCAGATGAGGGATTTCCAAACGTTCTGAAAAATGCACAGAAGTTGACAGAGGAACTTCACACTGAAGCTATTTTCCCACCCATTCAACAATACAAGAGTCACCAAAGAAGACGACATTTTGATTACGAGGCACGGGATAATCCCATAAGAGACCCTAAACAACAATTCAAAGTTGAATTCTTTAACCAGGTGCTAGATTGTGCAGTACAGTCAGTTGAAGAACGTTTCATGCAGCTCAAGGAACACAGCAGTATATTTGGGATGTTGTATGATATTCCCAAACTCCTCACTATACCTGAAAAAGACCTACACCAGCAATGCAGGGCACTAGAGACAGTGTTGACACCCGACGACATGTGTGATATTGATGCGAGTGATTTAGGTGATGAACTAAAAGCCCTTTCAAGATACATTTCAGCAGGATCAATTCCAAAGGCTGTTCTGGAATATATGTGCACAAATAAGATGACCACCCTCTTTCCAAATGCTTTTGTTGCTCTGCACATACTTCTAACACTTCCTGTAACAGTTGCCAGTGGAGAACGCAGCTTCTCCAAGCTGAAGTTAATAAAAACATATCTATGCTCCACAATGACACAGGAGAGGCTGGTCAGTTTTGCAACCATCTTAAAAGAGCATGAGCTGGCCCAGAGTGTGGACCTTCAGGAAGCAGTTCAAATCTTTGCAACCAAGAAGGCACGGAAAGCATCAGTTTGATGATTCAAACAGATAAAAATGCCAGTGAAGAAAAGAAAAGTTAACTTTCAGACGCCTGAACGGCAAATGTAAGTGTTACTTAAAATTTTTGAACAAGGCATTTTAAGTTGTTAGCTCTCTTTTATTGGGGTAGGTAGCAGAGCAGTACCGTGAGAGGAGTAGAACAGGAAGAAGGCAGAATTGAGACCTTTCAAAATTTTGGCCCCAGTGAGGGGGAATGGGGGCGTCATTTGAGCTCCCCGCCTCAGGTGCCAAAATGTTGTGGGCCAGCCCTGTATACTAAGAGATATGCTTCAGCTCAGCTGGAAGTTTTGCACTTGATACAGGAATAACTGGGTGAAATCTGTGGCCTATGTTGTGCAGGAGGTCAGACTATGTCAACGTAATGCTCCTTCTTCAGGCCTTAAAATCTACAATTTTATGATTCTACAAATGGGGGTATTGCAGGGGTTCCCCTATGTCTTGGCAATTTCTGGCTGTCAGAATGGCTTGTAGAGGCTATTGCTTGTCAGCATAGATTACTGCAGTTGGACCAGCGCTGAGCTGGCCAAGGCTTTTGCAGATGCTTTCAGACAGCTGTGCACATCAGAAGTGATTCACATCTACCGCAGCAGCACACCCAAGGTTCTGGCACTCCCTCTTTATTTTTTATAGACTATTGTTCCTGAATATTCAATTGGGTTCATCGAGATCAGCTCAACTGTGAAGACTAAAGGAGGCAAAACACAAAGGAGGCTTATGGGAAAAGGAGTGAAACACATCTCTCTTTACTGGCACAACTTGAATCAAAAACATGCGCTAACAGGCAGTGGCCAGGAGGAACTGACTTCGTTTCTTTGCCAGCCTCTCCCACAAGGTATTGCTGGGTGGTGACTTGTACCAGGAAAAAAAGATCCCACTACTGAGATAAGTAATTTTATATTTAAACCAGGAAATGATACCTTGTTCATAGTCTCATCACCATCATCATGTGAAAGGGAAAGTGAGTAGATTCTTTGCCAGGGCTTGTAACTTTTCAGAATAGCTTTGCAAGGCTACATTAAATCTATGATTTCTAATTTACCAGACTAATATCCGAGGCTATAACAGCCAGAGCTGATTACGTTGAGTGATGCTCATTCTAACTCATGGTAGAGATATAGTTGTTCCAAATCCTAGTCTTTCCCAAGATTCACAGAAGAACAGAGCACATGCACCTGAATGGATGGTGAGCATGGTCCAGCACAGAAACTCACCTTTAGCACACTAAGGATTAGGAAGGGAGAAAGAACTCATGAATTAAAAGCTATTAATTCTCGTTCTTAATGGGGAAATCTCTAATGGAACAATTCAGAAAGTACACACTGCCATATTGATACAGACTTTTGTGAGTGGTACTGCTAAGGATAATTTGGGAACCACTGCATTAGATATTACCTCGTGAAGAGCAAATTAATGCTTTCTTCACTAACCTCAATGGCTCTTAATTCATGAGCTCAAAAAGCTCAAATAAAATATAGTATATCCTTCTCCTGCAGTGCAAGGAGAACTTGATTGCTGAGGGAGCCTAAACTTGGAGGTTTCCTAACTTTAGTTCTGTTACAATCTCAACCCTAACATTGCATTAGCATAGGTATTTTTCTTTGGTTGATGGCTTTTAATAATAAAGACAAAGCTGCTTAGGAAATACTGCATTATAAGCCTGATCCAACTCCTGTTGAAGTCAATCTGTCTTTGCACTGAGCTTAACTTTAGGCAGCCATTTTTTAAAAACCTGGGCCCAGGAGCACTAGCTGCATTATGTGCTTTCAACCACTACCACAACAGTGAGCACAAGCAAACGTCTGGAAAAACTACCTACCTCTTCTTTTAAGGGGGAAAAAAGTAGTTTCAGAAGCCCTGTGCTAATTTCCACTCCTAAAAACTTAGCAGTTCAAACACACAAACTTGGATTGTGAAGAACCAGAGACATTCAGCAGATTCTTTTTAATTCACAGGATGGATTTTCACTTGCCAAAAACAAAAAACCAGCTAGTGCCTTATTTATGTGCACGACAGTCTCTCAATTTAAAAACTGGCATTGAAATACACAGTTCATCTCAATAACTTCAAATAGATTCATGGTGATGTACAAATGAATCCTACGTAAGGATTTCTTGTACGGCACTCACAATCATATTGTTAAATATAATAATTTATGAACTTACTTTGACCTGAGGGTATGATTTTTTGTTCTTTTCACTAGAAGCACCCGGAAGTCCACCATGCGAAGGCCCTTCACACACATATCTGAAACGAAAACCTCTCTGTGGAAATTGAAAAGAAAAAGAAAAACAAAAAAACCTTTGAAAATCATCATTTTAAAACAACTATCCACTGACAAATTGAAATGTTATGGCTGCTAATTCCTGAAACACACTCTGGATACTTCCAATGGGTGGCAAACAGTTTTATTCTTATTAACACACATAGTGGCAGTAGGAATCTCTTCTCCCAATGCTAATGTGACTATACTAAATGGACGTGGGTGCAAAGATCCCTTTTCACCCCAGAAACCAGTCAAAAGGTGGATGAAGGATTTAGAATAGTGAAGACACTCTGTTCATCATGGTAGTAGTCAAGAGATGGGGAGAGATAGAATAGGAGCCCCAACAGTGAAGGGAAGGTGAAGGGGGCGGGGAAAGAAAGAGTTCTTCTCCCTTTTACAGAATAGCAGCCATGAAACCAACAAGAATGTCAATTTCACATTTCATTTCAGGAACATCATATTTTGGTATTTCTAAAACAAGTTTTCCAGGGATCTTCAGTTCTCCAAGAAATTTGTTCCATATAGGAACAAAAGCAATTTCAAAAATAAAGAAAGCCCTGGTGAACTGAAATCCATGAGATCCGGTGTGCTGTATTTATGAACACTTTCCCTTTATTTATTTCTGTAAGTGGGGGGAAAGGAGTAGGAAGTGTCCAGGTTAAGAAAGTTGCACAAAATAATTCACTTTTATGATTAGATTACTTTTACACTGGACATAAAACATGAGTGGACACTGAAAATTTTTGCCAGCTTACAGTGATTGCCACCGGAAAGCCAGCCTTTACCAACAATAACCACACCATCGTAACCAAGATAACACAATTTATCTGCGGTTCTAAGGTTAAGCTTATACACATGGGTCAGATCCTCAAAATGTATAAATCAGCATAACCCCAGTGAAGTAAATAAACATAAGATTTCAAAGGATTTATTCTATCAAAGAGAAATGTAAACAAGATGGTTCTAAGTCATTGTTATAGTCATTGACATACCAGGGATGAAAAAAACTATTGAAAATGAAAGCCACCTGGGAGAGGGGATTTGGGAGAGAGTAGTGTTTAATAACAGGTTTCAGAGTACAGCTGTGTTAGTCTGTATCCGCAAAAAGAAAAGGACGACTTGTGGCACCTTAGAGACTGACAAATTTATTTGAGCATAAGCTTTCATGAGCTACAGCTCACTTCATCGGATGCATGCAGGATCTACTACAAAGAAATGTTAACACACCTTTCACTGTAGTATTATAAATGGCACTACCTCTCTTATACTTTCAGTCAGGAAGGTTTTTCCTCTTTGGCCCCAATCCTGTGATTGACAGAGCTTTTTTGAGTTCAGTGTGATTCTAGGAAGTGCAGCAGCCTGCCAAGTAATGTCAACTATTGGGTTGTAACCTTAATCAGACAACATTTGCATGGTAGGATCAGGCTGCAGACATCTGACACCAGGTTCATCTGAATGTAAGTGTTTGTCAGCCCACAGTTATTCACAACGCTCACACAATTGCTCTTAAAATGAGTAATCAACCTCAAAGCCTCCGCAATATCTATCCTGCTAAAGACTTTGCTGTTTAAATACTTGTGCCTCATACAATGTTTGACTTTCACTCACATACCCACAGAACAGACTGATACTCATGAAACACTAAGGTTAAAATTCACTTCAACACATTAAGGCAGAGCAATTGGGCTTTCTGCCTGTGAAGTGCCCAAGTGGGGGTTGGGGTTGTGGGAGCCAGGGCTGAAATTCATTCCTGAATCTAGGGCTAGGGCTGCAGAACAGCCACGCCGAAGCCACTGCAAACTGCCAAGGCCGCTGGATCCATGTAATTGCCTGTATAACCTTCCCTACCCGGCATTGTCCTGCCCCCATGACTGACCTATGTGGGGCCAGTAATGAGACTGCCTGCACAGTGCTCTGTCCATGGCTCACCCTGCACAGCCACACTACAAACCTTAAATTGTCTGGTGCACCTTGGGGCCTCTCTACAATGGGAGCCATGGGTGGGGTGGCCATTTTACAGCCATTGCACACTGTAGACCCAATCATGTATGTAAGGCACAGCCTGGCGTTTGGGATGATTCAGAACCACATGAGAAGCAGAATTGCTCCCAGAGCTCCTGGTGCACAGAGCATGCACACTTCACTGAGTGCAGCATGCACCCCCCTGGTGTGCCAGGCCAGCCCGGTGCAAAGCTAGGGGTGGGGTCAGGGACCCACCTTCCCCCAACTTCCTTTGGGCTAATGTATGTTTTTAGATGTGCATGGAGTGAGCAGTCACTGCATTCCCAAGTGCACAGATTGTATTGTGACAGGCCTTTACATGGGGTATGCCCGGGGTGGAGCAATCTTTGGTCACTTCCATCTCCCTATGCACCCACCCAAGAGCATCACAATCTGGCCTTGTATGTGACTGTGTGGGAGGGGTAGGAAAAGGGTTTCAGTATTGTATTGGCCAAGGGAGGAATCACTGGATGTAGGATTATGTGCAAATGCCTTAGAAGGGCTGAAGCCACAATTCCAACAGAGAGGCTGGAGTATCAATCACAGTGAGCACTCTGCACCTTTGCCCTGGGTGGGAAGGTGGTTTCCATCCCCAGCAATTCCCATATACTTTACCTGCATGAAGCCCAAGTAGTGCAGTGAGATGAAAATCATACTGACAGAAGAGTGAAAAGTAGTGCTGTTCTGTGCTTGTGTAACCCATACACCTCCTGGATGTGGTGTTCTGTCCCCTCTAGTGGCACTGAGACCACTTAGAGATTAATGAGTCTACTACAGCCTTAGCAGGAGCCATGTGGCTTCTAGCTTATGCAGTAGAGACTCATGCACTGAGGTTCCAGGTTTGATCCCACCTGCTGACAACTGGGGTCTGTCAGTGTTACACTTGTACAAAAATTGCATCCCAAAATTACCTTAATTTGTTCTTGGGATATTCAGCGTTACCAAGCGTGTGACAAAAGGAATCCCACAGCGCTATACAAATTATGAGTTAAAATTTCCTGCAAGGGTTTTGAAAAGAGTGCGGAAAAGGGCCATTATATATGTTATTTTTATTTTTCATTTTAGCAAGAAATATGAAAAAAACCCTACAAATTTTCCAGAAATATTTCATTGACTTATATTTGTTTCATACATTGGGATATTTTCCTCTCATAACCTATTTTAAGGCTCTTTCCTTGATGGAAATGTTTTCTACCTTTAATAAAATACATTTAATATAACCCTCAGAATTTTTTTGTCCTGTGACACTTCCAGACAGATGACAAGAGATAAGAACAGAACAAAACAGGAAACAACCTTGCTATAAAAGCGTAAAAAACAAAACAGAACCCTGCTAATAATGCACCACAATTCTTATTAGTTCAAAATGCTTTACAATGAGATACTTTATTCAAAAACAATGAGGAGTCCTTGTGGCACCTTAGAGACTAACAAATTTATTTGGGCATAAGCTTTCGTGGGCTATAACCCACTTCATCAGATGCATGGAGTGAAAAATACAGTAAGCAGGGATAAATATACAACACACAAAAAGATTGGAGTTGCCTTACCAAGTGGGCGGTCGGTGCCAACAAGGCCAATTCAATTAGGGTGGATGTGGCCCATTCCCAACAGTTGACAAGAAAAGGTGAATATCAACGGAGGTGAACAACAACATTATTTAGTATCCCTTCATCTTGGATTACAGCTGTACTCAGACAATGTGCTGCCACAGCTACCCAAAAGATTTTCAAAATGCAGTATTCCTCTTACCTGTTTAGGCTGTTCTATGATTTGAAGATATGGTCCATCTGCTAATAAAAAAAAGAAAAATAATAACACACCTCTGATTTACATCAGCATCACATATAAGAAGTCAGAGGGCTAAATTAGATCTCCGAAAAAGACATGGGGTAAAATTCTCAAATATGCCTAAGAACCTGAGTTTTATTTTGAAAAGTGAGTTGGGAGCCGACACCTTATTGACTTTCAATGAGACCGAGGCTTTGTCTACACTGGCACTTTCGTTGTTAAAACTTTTGTCCCTCGGGGTGTGAAAAAACACCCCTCTGAATGACAAAAGTTTTAAGGATGAAAAGCGCCAGCATGGACAGCGCTTCGTCAGAGGGAGCCGAGCTCCCATAGATGAAGCTACCGCCCCTTGTTGAAGGTGGTTTTATTTGTCACCGGGAGAGCTCTCTCCTGGGGAGAAAGAGCAGCTACACAGGGCACCTTACACTGGCACAGCTGCAGCAGCACAGCTGCGCCGTTGGTAGGTGTGCAGTGTAGACATCGCCTTAGGCTTTGAACGGTGGGATTCCCAAAGGGAGCTAAGGCTGAGACTTGCAATGTTTTAGCATCCTGCCAGCAAGTGGAATTCACAATCCTGAGCTAGGCATGCAGGCTGCATACACAATGCCTCGGGGAGAGCGAGGTGCCTAAAAAGAGATTCACAGAAGCCAGCAAGCTGAGCAGGAAGCTGCTTAAGCAGGCTAGTAGGAAATGCCAGAGAGAGGTGGGTGGCCGAAGCCCTGGCCCCTGAAGGAGTTAAGGATCTCAACTCCAGGCCGAAGGGTGGCATTTCCCTGGATTTGGGATTAACAGCTGTGAACCCTTTCCTGGAGTTAGGCAGATATTCTATGTCAAATACTTTTCAAGAAAAACAGAGGCGGCTGCTTGTAAACTTTAGCCTACAGGTTAGAGCACTCACTAGAGATGTGGGAGACCCTGGTTCAATTCCCCCCCTGCCTAATGTGGAGCAGAGATTTAAAACCAGGTCACTCACCCACAAAGTGACTGCCCTAACCACCAGGCTATGGGGCATCCTATGGAGGGGCTTTCTCAGTCTCTCCTGTTGAAGCCATTCTACTTGGTATGAAATAATTAAATATTCATTGCACCAGAGAAAATGAGAGGTTGGCTAACAGGGCACTCCCCTGGGAGGTAGGAGACGCAAGTTCCAGTCTCTGCTCTAATGACTATTTTAGTATTTCATATCTTACCACTTCCTCCTACAGCTGTGTTTTGTGCAGAGCCCGATCCTGTGCACAGCCTCTAAAGCAGCATCTGAGCATGTCCACCAGAACAGGTCCCGTAGGCAAGATAGGCTGGGGAACGCCTAGTTTATGAATCCCACTGGAGTGTGAGTTAGGTGCCCAGCTGCTCGGTGGTGTCAGGGTTTAGGTGGCTGTGCACTTGCCCACCACCAGAAATGTAAGCACCGTGAGGACTTTACCAGTGGAAACATAGGTACCTAGGGACTTTGGGCACCTAGAGGGTTAGATGCAGTTGAGCCAGATTTTTGAGGATCTAAATTTTCAACTTAAGTTTACTAAAGTGGACTTAAGTCCTAATGTTCCCCTTATAAATCCTGTTCTAAGTGCCTAACTCACTCCTGAAAATGGGATTTAGGAGCCTAATTCATGTATACACTTTCAAAAATTTTACTCATGAGCCAGTTTCTGACATCAAGTATTTGGGTCTGCTCCACTAATAATGTCAGACTCCAACTGACTTAAACGGTTCATAATCAGATGCAATGGGCTAAATCCACCCTGTGCACCGGGCCAGTACAAGGGCTATGCACCACTTAAATCCTACTTAAGCCAAGCCCGGTTTGGAGGACCTAAGCGATGCATTGGCTTGTGCTGGTCTTCTGAAGAGAGGTCAATTTGACCCTAATAAGCCTGATCCAAAGCCCATTGAAATCAACAGGAATCTTTCCATTGACTTCAATGGCCTTGGAGCAGGCCCTACGTGAGAAATTCTCCAGGAAGGCATTCATTGTATAGCATCTGAGCGCAGAATTCGGTCTAATCAGGGCTTAAATTGGAAGAAGTTACATGGAGCTAAGGAGTACCCCTTGCCTGCCATCTTGTTCAGATTCTCAGTTATGAAAAGAGAAAGTTCATCTCTTGCCCTTATGGCTGTGAAGATAATTTTAATAATGTGAACCAAGTATTACTGATGCAGAGATGCCTTCAGGAGTTTCCAGAGAGCTTGAAAAAACAGTTCTGAGAGATGTAAACTGCCCCTTCATCTTAACAAGGTGTTAACTCATATGACCAATGGTAACGTTTAAATGTTAATAATGTTATCAATCAGCTGTTTATCAAAGTCTGTAATAAAAGAGAATAATTTCAGGAAGATCTGCACAATCTACAATGAGTTGTATATCATTTTGGTGCCACAAGTGGGTACCATCTTCTTTTTTTTTTTTTTTTCAACAGCCAAGAGAAAGACAAGTCCAAAAAGTCTAACAGAGCCCGTTAGGACACCAGAACCCCACCAAAAGGAGCCAAACCACAGTAACGTAGCAGATCCTATGGGTATTTCCATACCCCACTGAGGAGATGATAAGATCCAGGAGCTCATCAGAACATTCATGACCACATTCTGAACAACTGCACAATCCACCACAAGTGGCACGTTGTTCTGACATCTTCAGTGGGGGAATCTTAGAAGAGTACCATTAATCTTTTTGCAACCTGATGTTCACTGACTGGTTGAAATACTATAGGATTCATGTATTTGTAGTAGTGTGATTGTGGCACTGAGACCACTCAATTTTAGTAAAATAGCTTTTTATTCCTTACATAAAAATATCACACAATCTTCTCAAAATAAAAAAGGGAATCTTGGTAAATACTCTAACTGGCAGATATATTAGGAGCCCTCATTGCTTATCTGTCAAAATCAGTTGACTCAGCAATTGCCTTCATGCCAAAGATATATTACAAAGATCAGCAATGACAATCTTGAATCTAAAGCTCCTTTTACATGCAACTAACTATAAAACAAACTAATATTTAAGTTGGCCAAAGTAACAAATATGAAAATTGGGTTATATTCTTCCTATGCAATTAAACATTTTGCTGGCATTCTAGAACCACAACTGAACATTTTGCTTACTAAAGATTTTAACAGATACAGAGTGATATATCATTTTGCTTATTCTCTTTGTCTGTAACAGTGGGTCCCTTCTGAACTACGTTCTAATAGTAGTAGACAAAAATACCAAGGCAGAACATGACTTTGGACTCCTCACATATTAATACTGAGAGAAAGCTAAAAGAAAAAGCTATTGGAAATGTAGAAAGGTTGGCATAATGGCTTGTTATAGCCTAGTCAGATTACATGAATCATAGTTTTATTTAAACAAAGTAGGCCTGGAGTTGCACCTTCTTACCACCAGTAAAAATTAGATTGTTGAACCGGATTAACTGAAGGGAAAAAAAAAAGCCCTGCAGAAATAAGTCATTCTGATGTAGTACTGTTATGTGTATTTAGAAATGTTATTTAAAAATAAAGAGCAAGCATGTTAATTGACTTTCAAACATTAATGCCCTAGTCATTTTATTTTGAATGCTAGAGAGGATTATATTCTATTCTACACAGGTTCTTAAACCACGCTTCTCATTGTATTGTCTGAACTCCTTCCAGAAATGCATCAAACAACGTGGCTAACATTTGTCCTGTGTAGGTCATTCTTTCTCTCTTGTTCTCTCTTGGGGAGAGAATGTGTGCAGTGGAGTATTTTGTTTAGGAAAGAGTTTCTGAGTTTTGATTATTTTAATATGTAGAAGCTGCTTTGAGAATATAGGCACACACCGAAGAGGTGTGCTGGAGGAGAAGGTGTGGAGACCTGTGATGGTCTTCAGTTCATGTGAGATTTTTTTTTTGATGATTTGGTACCAGCTATCAAGAAAGCTCTGTCTCCTGAACTTTTCATTCTAACAAACAAATAATTTATAAATGTTAATCGGGCACAAAAAAGCACAGCAGCAAATCAAACACTAAACATCTCCATCTTTTTTTTTTTCATTCCTACATTTTCAAAATGCATAATCTATAGTTAGTGTATATTACCCAGAATTCTGTGCTGTTTGGATGAAATTCACCCCTGTGCAGCCAATGCACCACTTAAGTAGTGCTTTAGCCCTTCTCAAAGGGATGAATTTCACTCCCACAGAAGGCCAAGTTCTAACATCACAATTCCTCATGATTTGCCTGACACTCCCGCTGCAAACAGGAGGGCTCTGTATTTGAAATTAACAGCCACCTAACATGGATACATTTTGGGGCAGACTGGCAACATTTTCATTTTGAACCTAGCTATTTACCTAGCTTCCTTTTCCTTCCTCTCGCCTCACTCAGTTCAGACTAACTTCTGTCCTGCTACCTGCCCTCCTGCCTGAGTCATAGGCCTACTTCCCTCATCTCCTTCAACTGCTGTGTTTCTTCACTCTCCTTCCTTCCTCTCACTCTTGAGTCACAGACCTCATGTTTCTTGCCACCTCTCACTGCTACACTCCTCCTTTTTCTATCAGAGCCTGATCCTGCACACACTTTCTGGAGGAGTACCATCTTCAGGATAGGGCCACTTCCTTAATCCCTCCCACCACACAAATGCCAAGGAGAATGGGGTTTGTGAGATTGGAGGGTTTCACTCAGGCACTACCCAGGCAAGGCTGGCAGAGTTGCAGGACCGGTGGATTTTCCTAGCCAACAGCCTGACTAGTTAATGTCTGAAACAATTAATTTTAGCCCCTGAGATAGCCCTGACTTCTGGATGGTGATCAGGCTGCTGTATTGCACCCAACCTTTGGATCCCACGTGCTGCTAAGTTCCTTGGGTCTGGGCAGTGACTGATCACTGTCTCCAGTTCTGGGTCACTCATGTGCACTCCCAGGTGAGCACCTCCTGTCTGATGCCCCACTGGCAGTGGGGCCCCACCAACCAGCAGCCTAAACCCTGGAATCAGTGCCTCAGCCTTCCAGATTGCCCCTGTAGCTTATAAATGCTCTCCCCAGAGGTCTAACCTTGTGGGCACTCTGGTTTATAGTTTGTCTCTTCAGGAACCACATGACAGTTAAAGCCAAGGAACTTCTTAAACACACACACACACACACACACACACTTTACTCATAGAGAGCACAAGAGATATAGATCTAGGTAAGACAACAAAACCTCCATGCAATCCCTCTCCCCCACAGAGTCTTCCTCACTCCTGAGACTCTTTTGAGGTTTGGCTATTCTGCTGGAAGAAGACAAGTTTGTCCTGCCCCTCTCCTCCAGAGTGTCTTCTCTTTCTGGTGGTGATATGGGTTCCTTGCTTCGAGAACATGTCTCTTTTTACAATCAGTCTATCACCCCTTTCTCCTTCTGGCCTTCTCCTGGGGATTTTCCATTCTTCAGCACACACATACACGCCCCATGGCTGCTCGGCACAGAGCAGGGTTCAGTGGGGAAGAGTCATTAGTAAGATAATAGTCCTTGGCAGCTGCCGGGTGTGGTTATTCAGTTGTTAATGGCCCCGCTTCAGATCTGCAGGCATGGTCTGTCTTTTGCCATACAATGGAAGGTTTAATCCGCACTGAAGACTACAGTCTTAAACAGAGGTCATAAAATGGCATCTTTCCCTACGCTGATGCAGACGCATTCCCCAAACTGTTACACTGCTGCACCTGATTTTTCCCTATATGTTGGGGGAAAGGTTGCGCATGGTTGTGCAGTGAGGAGGAGGCAGCAGGGAACCAGCCGCAATTGCAGCCCATGCACTCTGTGTGTAACTTGCCAAAAAAGGGGCCAAGGAGTGAACCGAGCAACAGCTCTGCCGCTCCACCCCACACTAGACTCGAGTGGCTTGTCACATTGGGTGAGTAAATTATTCTTCTTTCAGGGGTGTCGTAGCCTGTGCTCCCTCGACTCTCTAAACAACAAGGATTTGCTGGAGACCCTGTCTCCAAGGCAGAATGCATCCCAACGCTTCCCATGGAGCAGTGCAGTGTATTATTCATACAGGCCATACCCTACCATACATCACAATGAAGCTGGAGGGACAGCAGTACATCACTGCATTATATTTACACACATAGGCATGACTACTTGTCAGAAAGTCCCTAAACGCCCTAGTTGTTTATTACTTGTTTATATGACACTCACATGGCACTATAACCCATAGTTATACATTAAACCTGCTCCTTGTCAAATCAGTAACTCAGCCATTGTCCATGATTGCCTGAAAGATTTAAGTGCTGGGGCTGCATCAGTGGCAGATATTAGCCGCCTTGGCTCTCCAACTTCTTTATTCGGCAGACCACTTTGTGAGAGATAAGTTCTCTCTTGGACACCTCCCACCTCAGTTCTCCCTACTTGGTTGTCAAAGTGCTTCATTTTGAAGACTACCAAGGAAGCTCCTCAGGCCGGTTTGAGGATCGCTTTCTTAGACGGACACACGCACAAACAAACAAAAATAGGGTGGGATTTCCAAAAGCACTCTGTGTTGGCTTATCTCTGCTCTGACTGAAGTAAATTGTAAAACCCCTACAGATTTCAATCAGAGCTGAATTAAACCAAGGATGAGCACTTTTGAAAATCCCACTACAAAACTGCAAGTAATCTCAACTGAGTATGGAAGAGCATTAGTTTCTGTTTTCAGTGGTTAAAATACAATCCCCATCTCACAATACCACATTAAAATGTGGCTAAATGGCAGACTTACAGCAGTGACAACAGCACAATTCAAAGAACAGTAGGAAATTAATGTCCCATGATTTGTTATGGTGACATTACTCAAGAAGTTGAGTGACTCAGTGGAAGCTGCGGGTGAGCAGCATTTCTGAAACTCAGTTGAAATGTTTGCTTGCGATAAATACCCAATCAGTCCCCTGCCATAAGCATAGCAAACTTGTCAATAATCTTGCAGTAACAGACAGCACAAAGAAAAGAACTGCAAGAGGAGGATGCAGTCACCAAATAAACTGCTCGCAGTTAGAGGATGAGTTGTAGTTTTAACATGTGTTAGCTGTCTAGATGAGGGGTTCTCACAACAAAATTTTTGGTGGCCTCAGAGTGTGGCCACCAACTCTTGCTGGTGGCCACTCTGATAATTAATTTTAGGAAAAACAAATAAATAGGCACATATACATGTCCAAATCATTGTAATTTATTTATGTAGGGTTTTGGGCTTTTTTTTTTTTTTTTTTTGCAGACTCAATAATAAAAATAATGCCCAGTTGTCTCTCTTCTTTACTGGACCTAAACAGAATAGAAACACAAGGTGCTTTGCGTGTTTTGCTGGTTTTGGTTGATTTTTTTTTAAAAGACGTGCTAGCTAGTAAATCTGCTACAGTGAAAAGTGATATTTGTATATTTGTTAAAATCACTTTTCACAGCAGATTTACTCAGCCCAGGCAAGCTGGGGGACAAATTAAGCCCTAGATGGGGAGGGAGGCGGGGAGGGCCAGGGGCGATGCGGGTTGGGGGGGTGGTGAGCCTGGGGCTAGAACCTGAAGCCCTGCGACTGGGGAACAGAGCCTGCTGCCACCCAGCCAGAGCCTGTCACCCACCACCCCAGGGCCGAAGCCTGAGCCCTACAGCCCCCAGGAGTGTAGGGACCCACACTGGTCGCCTGCTCCTACAGTGTTAGTGGCTCCAGAAGGGAGCAAGAACCAGCCCCCTGCTGGTGGCCCTGGGGAGGGGCAGCTGCTTTGCCTTCCCGCCCCAATCACCACCGAAGAGGCTGTGGCCACAAGAAAAGCCCATGGTGGCTGCATGTGGCCAAATTTGAGAAACGCTGGTCTAGATGGTTTTTAAAACATCCTTTTCTAGTGTAAACAGGGCCCAGATATCTGAAAATCATTTTTCTGATCCTGAAATAGTTGTGTTAACTCATCTGTATGGAGAGAGGTTGGCTGCTCCAGCAGTGAAGATTATCAGGTAAACTAAAAAGCTACATGCGGTGAGAAGCATATCACGGCAGAAGGACCCAGAGGTATGTGTAACACTGATCATACCAGAGTTAGGACCTGCTACTTAAAACTGTTTCAAACTAGAGACCACAGAGACTTGGGGAAATTCAGGGGGAGGCTATGTTCTGTAGCAAGCCTCTGTGCTTTGCAATTAAATCCTAGTGGCAAATTCCATTCTGTGTTAATAAAACATTTTTGCTATACCAACTGATGGCAAAATCCATTTATTGAATGCTAGTGAGTTAAGAGATTTGCTGCTCAGAGAAATAATTTCTCTTGAAACAATATCACTGGCACTGTAAGCAATTCCTGACCCTAATGTATTTATACTCATTCTAGGAAAAAGTAGAGTGATTTACAATAGGACATGCTAAACGAACAACAAATTGTTAACCTCTACGGCATTCTCAAAAATATGTATATATTATTCTTTTGGGGTGAAATTTACCCCTGTGCAGAGAAGCATCACTTAAGCCCTTAAACTTGAGTTTAAATGGGATTTACACAGCCCTCTGCACAAGGATTTTACTTTTATGCCCTTTATTGCTGTCAAATTTGCAAATGCATACAACAAACTGCACTTTTGTTTTCTGTGATACAAGGCAACCTGTGATGCCAAAAGTACCAGATATATCCTGACAGATTGTGGATTTAAACGGATCATCAACAGAACATGATGACAGCATGTAAGCTGCAGTGGAGAATCGGCAGCAAAGACATTAACAATAGGTCAGAGAAAAATTCTAACAACATTATTTATAAATAAGGACTCAGAGTTCTTTTCTTCTCCAAATCTGTTAATCCAATAGACTAGACAGGGGAGGCTCAGGACTCCTACTTTCAAATTAAAAGTAATATTGATAAATGACATTTCAAAAAACCTCCAAGAACAAATTCCAGGTAATATTAATCAATATATGTTTATTCTTCTGATCTCTGCCAAGACATTTCAACACCCCTAAATCAGTCCCACACTGAGGATAATTGATCCACATACTGACTCAAAATACTCTTTTTTTTTTTTTTTTTTGCAGAGATTGGGAGGGGAGGGGGAATGCCAGAATTTAGCTCTGCATTTTCATCTTTGTGTTAACATTCAGGAAACTGTTAAGTGCTTTTAATATCAACCTGACACTTTATAGGAAATACAGAAGTCACTGAGAAGGAAAACAGATTCAAAATGATACAGGAAGCTGAATATATTCTAGGTTTCACTAGTGAGAAACATATCCCCTTAAAAACAACGGCAAGAAGTGAAACACAGCACAAGATAGCATGCAAAAAAATGTATCTGTTACACTATGCAGGAAATACAACAACTGGAGGAATCTAAAAATGCTATTGTCCCTTTAAAAATTCAACACATCATTTATTGATGTTTGGTCAATCAGAACATTTAACTGGCTAAAACATTTAGTTTCTATATTTAGGCATAGAAGTATCCTTGGTAGTAGAACAGTCACAGATTCTTCTCACAGGTGAAGTGAGGTTGGGGAGATTCTTAAAGGTGTTTTAAAATCTGGCATTTTAACAACAATATGAGGAAGTAAGGTTAAAAACTTCAAGGTGTTTTCTAATAGAACATAATAAATATAAACAAACAGTTCTCTTTGAAAGATCTCTCTCTCTCTCACACACACACACACACACACACACACACACACACACACACAATTCGAAGAAACACTAGGAAGACAAATCACCATGACCAAATAGCAGTGGCTCTTACCTGTTCGTAGTGGTAAATCTGAGGTAATGAAACCTGTATTATTAAATAATGCATTCACTCCCATGAACTGATCCATTGCAAACATCTGTATTGAACAGAGTTAATCATTATTAATACACAAAAATACTTTTACACATACAGTATCTTTCAACGAAGGATTTCAAAGCACTTTGCAAATATTAATTAGGACTCCCAATATACCTCGGAGATAGGTACACATTCTTATTCATGTTTCACAGGTGGGATAAATCAAAGCTCAAAGAGTTTAAAGACTTGTCCACACTAACACTCCTTGATGATTCTTGTAATGGTGCAACTCCACCAGTGCTAGCTCCTGTGGACCTGGTAGTGCAGACAGGGCTCAGCATTTTGACCAGTGTAACCTGTAGCTCTGTAGCAAGCATGGAAAGGTGTTGCTGAGCAGTGCAAACTGGCAGTGTGCATGTACCACAGGCCAAATATACAAAAGCACTTCGAAGCTGAACTCTTGAAAATGTGGCCCCAATAGTGGCCACTGAGCACTTGAAAATCTAGCCCCAGATGACTTGCCCAAGGTCATACTCAGAGTCAATGACAGAGCTAAAAAGTTCCAACTCCCAACCCCCTTATCTAACCATCATCTAGCCACCATCTTCATTTAAAACATACTCAAAAGGGACACACCATGTTAAAATGACAGTACCAAACGAGCAGCTTCTGTGGGCTCAACTTAAAAAGTTCTCATTGAATACTAAAAAAAAATAGAAAAGCCTTTTTGATCTACTGTAAGTAGCACCACATCTCAATTCATCACTTTTCAAATTGGACGATAAGCACAAAACAAAAAAACAAATTTGCTTCAGAAGGTATTTAATACGACAGAAGAGAGAATCTTCCTGGACTGGATGATGTGGTACTTGTTATTGGTCTAGCAATTAACACAGAAGCAGCAAGTCTTACTCTATTTTCATCACAATTAATCCACTAGTTTGGAGCAAATTGCTGGTTGACTCTGCCAGTACAGGACCACAGGGACACCTCACTGGCGGTGAATACACAGATCTCCCTTCAAAAGTCTACTGACTGCATCATGGTTCCAGGCTGCTCCCTCTGTACCCATAGGGGCAGCTTGCTGTGCAAACTCTGCTCTGAGCTCTAAGGACAGGGTTTGGGAATTTTCAACGGTCCTTCCCTGCTTTTCTTCTCTCCTTCCTCTCTCTGCTCTCCCCCGCAGCAGTGTCCAGACCCACTGACCTCAGCAGGGGAAAACACTGGAGTCAACTGCATTGTAATCACAAGCCAGTGACTGTTTCCTCGTCCTTCTCAGCTGTGGTCAACAAGGAGTAGGGAGGGCCCTTCCCATGATAAGTAGGTGAAGGCTTTCACTGTCTTCTTAAAGGAAGGTGACTGCCCGTCAATGAAGACAGGGGACTTCAGTCACACTGGTTTCTCCAGGGGGTGCATTTATGTACACAAATCAGCTCCCTGATTTTAGAATTAAACTCAATAGGTTTCATGAACTATGAGATCTCTTCTCTCCTTCCTATATGTACGTATATTCCTCACTGTCACTCATGCTGGGTTACATGAGTATTTCAAGGGGAAAATAGACCTGAATAGTGAAACCCCGGCCCACTGAACTCATTGAGTTTACTTTAATTGGACCAGGATTTCAGGTTTCTTTTTTTATGTACTCTAAGAAAAGTTTGTCCTACTCTCAGTGGTACCAACCCTAGTGATTTTATTGCAAGTTTCACCATATTTGGTGTTATTCTTAAATCTCTGGAATCAGGTGAATAGGTGAGACTCTGAGCTTTTATTTTAAAAAAGTATGTTTCTAGATCTCATGGCTCGGGAAAAAAGCACAAAAATGTAACCCATGCACCCTGATAGTTCCAAAACCAGAAGGCAAATAAAAACATCAAATGTAATTTTTTAATCTCATTATTTTTAAATCAATCTCCTGAGTTTTGAAAGTTTGGGACTGGCAATACTGTATTCTTGCCCTGGGCAAAGCCAGATCCAAATGTCAAACGTAATCCACTTAGCATGTATTTACATACATTAAGCCTTAGGAGATTAACGTATTTTTTAATTGGAACCTTTGAATCAAGCACAGTTTTCATCACTTGAATTAATTATATGCAAAGTGACCTAAAGTCATTTTGGATCAGTGAACAGTTTGGGAGTTCTGGAGTCCCACCAAAATGGCTGTGAATGAAGGAACACTGAGGTCAATATCATATCAACAAACCTCAGATAATTACACAACAGAGCATTTTTATATATTATTTTAACTTCAGTCATGGCCATCATTGAATTCATTTCAGTGTAAGTTTGGATCGGGCAGCTAGGAAATAAAAACAAATTTAGGAAATTCTACTAAAGCCACACTTACACGGTTCAGGCAATGTCAAAGGGTAGGCCCTACAGTGGGAGAAATTTACATTTTACTGATAAGGGCTTCTTACTGAGACAGGTTTATTCTGATATTTTTCTCGTTGATGATGTCAGACTACAGAAAGTTTAGATACTATGGGAATTGGCACCTGACAAATAGCTAAGATAGCCAGACAGCATAAACTCATATGCTTTTGACACATTGAGAGCATATAAACTGTGTGTTAATACTTACTTGATGATCAGATACTCCCATGATATATGCATCTTCTTCTGCCATTTTAAGAGCTGAAACGATGAAAGCACAAAGAGGATGATTGTTCACTGACCACCGCATTTTTTTCAGTATGCAATAATAATAATACCTGGATCAAAATAACATTAGTCTGCTTTCAAATGAAAAGTCACATGCATTCACTGTTAAAGCTCTGACAACCCATCTCTGAACTATCCAACTGCAATAGCAACATCACCCACTGCCCAGATACCCTTAAAATTGCTCAGCACCTCCAAAGGGTGGGACTCAGAACAAAGACTGGGGTTTCCTGCTTTCAACTCCCATTGAATTGAAAATCCCGGACAAAGTATTAGGGTCAAAATTCATCTCCCCTTGTAATGTCATTAAAACCAGGAATAATTTTTTTTTTTTTTTTTTTACTGAGGGTGGATAAAAATCAATTTTTTTAATTTAAATTGAATTTTTTGAAAAAAATCAGATTTTTTGATTGAGGTATTTAAATTATAAGTTTTTCTTTTTAAAAATAGACCTGTTTAAAATGAAATCTGAATTTAATATAAAATATGTTTAGACCCAAATTTATTATACTCTCTTAAAATATTAAAATGAAAAATAAATATGCTCTATTGTGTCTTTAATTAAATTCCAGTTATCATCATAATGCAACTTGATGCAAATCATGAGCAAAAAGTTAATTATCTAGTAAATAAGCAATAGCATTCACCATTTTCCAACATACTAAATATGTACAATTAATACGAATCTGAAAATATTAAGCTACATAATTGCTTAAATAAATGTATGCAGATATCGTGTACCCTCCTACATAGCAAAAAGATTAATGTAAAGGTTCTATTTAGTTGTGAATAGCCCTGCACAGTATAAATGAGGACCAAAGAAGGTACAGTACAAATTTTCAAAAGTGTTGACTAACTTTGGATGCTTTTGATTCTGGATGCCCAATGTGAGACATCTGTGGCCTAACTAACACTTCTGCTGAGTACCCACAACTGCAAGTGTAGCCAATAAGAGCTGCAGGTGCTCAGCACCTCTAACAACTAACTTTCCAGATGTCTTAATGTGAGCGCTCCCAAAGAGAGGCACCCAAAATTGGTGGACACTTCGGAAATTTGGGCCTAAGTGATATTCCCAGGGCCATAGAGCAAGTCACTAGGAAATGAGCTAGGAAATGAATCTCGGAATCTTGGCTCCTAGTTCTCTAGTCTAATTGTGACAAAAGACTGCTTTTTTTATTTTAACTTTGTTAAATGTAGTTAAATTTCCTTTATAATGTTAAAATATTAAAAAAAAACTTCTCAGGGAAATGAGTGAGTAGACAGTATAATGTAGCTAATGAAATGTATTAACTCTAAAAGAGTCATTTGACTGTAACATGCAAACATATGTTGTAAATAAAGGACAATAACCTTACAAAGATAGACAGGAGTCAATGGCTCTCACCTTTCATCACAAATATTATTAACAATATTTTCCAGTGAGCTAAAAACCAATTATGAAAATCTACTGTCATGCAAAAATGTGGGAAATGATTAAGAATCTGTAAGGAAAACTGAGTCACCGAGTGACCTTTACATCACTAGAGAGGCAGGCATTGAAAAGAAAAACTGGAACATTCACATACTTTCTTTGGGCAGAAAGTAAACCTGGTGTGTTGACAGGGTCCAAAGGAGATGTGGCTCAGCCTTCCAGCACCATTGTAAAAGGGAGAGAAAACCAAAACGGGAAAAACAGAAACCTTCTTTGAGAAAACAGGAGTTCATGAAGGTAAAACTACATCTTAGCACAGCAAGTACAAACTTGCTTTTCCCCTAACTTAAACATTGGAGAGATTTTTTTAAAGTGGGAGTGTACCTAATGTCTAGTTGCAGTATTGGACATACATCAAATAACTGGAAATGGAATTCAGCCAAAGATGAACAGTGGATACAATAATAAATTGTATTTGATCAATTATTACAGCAAGATGTTAGTAATCAAAGCACCGTTTGTCAACTATATAACCGTACAAAACTCAGAAAGATAAGCCTTGTCTTTTCTATTACGTTTTATAATTTGCTATTGACATTATAACCCTTTATGAAGAAAGCCTGGCAGACAGAGCATCTGTAGCCTCTCTGTATGCAACATCCTTTTGTGTAATAGACTTTATTTATTTATACCATTAATCATTCCAACAAATGTGTTCAAAATTAGTACAGCTACTTCAAACAATGAGGCATTCTAAGTAGGCTTTGTTTTGTTTTTTACAGTTCTGGATTATAGAGGAATATAACCCTGCTGACTAAATACTTACTAAAAACAAATATTTAGTTTGCCATGTAATGACTTCCTATTTAGATACAAAGTAGTGGAAAGTGGAAACTGGAAGAGCACAAAAGGCCAAATATTCAGGAAGCCACCAGAAATGCATCTGCACAATTACTTATTTCCCAAAGTGGGTAACCGTACATACAAATCCCAGATTCCACTCACAGAAGTGAAATGAAAATTGTTTCTGAAAGTCTAAAACCATTTTCCCCCATTTGGCCGAAGAATACTTAACTCAATCAAATTATGATTCCATGAGTCTTCTAAGCAAAGTGATGATCAAAATGTCCTTCAAGGCCAAGCAAAATAGAAATGATGTTGATAGGAAGAAGGAAACACTTTGAGGGGATGGCTAGAATGTGAACCTCTCTCTCTATCGATGGTGTTTGCTTGCCAATTGTCAAGGTAGTGTGTAGTCTCTGGGTCCTGTTGGATTCATCACTACTCCTAAACATGTACATAGAAACAGTGGAAAGACATGTAATGCCTCCTTCCAAGTCTGGTTAACTAGGCAATTGAGCTCATTGCCGCTGGAGGATGATCGAGCTATGATGCACAAGCTCCATGCATTTATCACCTACAGATTTGATTCCACCATCATTCGCTACCTGGGGCTGACAAAGGCCACACATAAGCTCCAGCTGGTTCAACACACAGCAGCTTGTCTCTGTCACCAACAGAAGTTGGCCCAGTAAAAGAAATTATCTCACTCACCTGTTCTCACAAGAGAACTTCATGTGGGAAATGTGGTTATTTCATATTCCTTTTTCTGATTCATGGTAATATGTATTTCATGTAGAATCCATATTTAGAACTTTTATCAGTCATGACTCATAAACAAAAGCAGGGGCAATATAGTGTATTTTCCAAATAGCTACCATTTATTGTACTTTGCTATTAAAAATTAAAAGATGTCCTGAAATGATGCAATGGATAGCTTTATCATTAGAACTAATGAGTAGCTATTTGGATCCTGACATGATGCCAGGAAGACAAGTAATTTAAAAAAAATACAGATTTTGCTTAACAAGAACAAACTGCACATGGACTACACTGTGGCTATATATACACAGATGCCATGCTCATAAGGAGGCATCATACAGAAGTTCTTTGGCACCAACTACACAGGTGCCTCTCACTCAAGCTCTTTTGTACTCAGTAGCAGTAAAAGGCAACATGATCTCTCTCTCACACATACAGGCAGTATGGTACATACACATGCTGACTTGGGCATGCAAACATTCTGCTTTATGTATGTAAGTAGACTGGGTGCTTTTTCAGGGACTAGCTAAAAATTCACCCCCAAGAAGTCTAAAACAATCCCCTCCAAAAGACTAATAGACTCTCAGTTTCAAACTAAAAGCATTTCATCCATCTTCAAAGCAAAGTAATGTTGAAAATGCCCTTAGAACATTTCCCCAGTATACAAGATTTTTGTTCTCTAAATAAATTCTAACCCATCTCTTAGGTTTTCTATATATTCAGGAAATTGGAGCAAAGCCAATAACATCACCAAAAATAGGAGACTTTGAGAATAACTCCTCCCCAATGAATTTTTACACTGCCCTCCTCACTGTAGTATCTGAGCACCTTCCACATGTATATTAAATGATGTGACTAACATCTGTCATGTGTGATTCATTCACTCTCTCAACTTCTCCCTAGAAAGAAAACTATATGTGTAATATAGTGTTTTTGTTTAGGGAATTTGTCTGTAAATGTATATGCTGCTATGTTTTTATATTAGAGAAGCCTGGTCAGAGAACCGTGCCTTGCACTCGGTGTGGAAGATGGTGAAATTTGTAATGGTCCTCACTTCCTGTGGGACAGTTTCACAGTTTGGGACTGGCCCCTAAGAAAGCTCTGTCTCCTGCACAGACAAGCCTTAACTTTTGTGGTAGAAAATTCCAATATGCTTGAGGGGGAGAGTTGTCAACCACAGTCCTCATCCTGGAACCTCAGATGATCTTTTGTGTATCCTGAGCCCAGGCCACTGAGTGCCTTTAGGATAAGGACTGAGACCTTAAACTTGACTCAATATTCTGTGGGAAGCCAGTGTAGAGAGCAGATGAATGAATTGGTTTGATGTGAAAGAGAGGTGTCTAGTGAAAGAGAAAGACGGCACAATTTAAACTCTTTCAATTTGGGGAAAATCATTTCTGGGCTATTCCCACATAGGGGACTGGAGTTCTGAACTCATGGAATTTTCCTCTGACTGCTCCCTGGGAGGATGGAGGAACAGCATTTACTCCCTTAGAGCATGGGCTGGAGGCCCCTGATCAGCTGAGACCCATGCTGAATTTCTGTGTCTCTACTTTACATCCTTGTCCCCACAGCAGGTTGGCTACTGTAAGATTTCATAGAAGCAGAGGGGAAAATGTTGCCCTTTAGTGTTATTTTTAGATGTAGGAAAAGGTGACTGGGGAAGAGGAAAGGGTTAGACACTTTCAGGGAAGTTCACAGGGAAAAGTCATTTACGGCTTTGTTGGTATTAAATAATAAAGTAACAAATATCTGTTTCTACAATGTACACTGAAGCTAACAGGATTGCATGGCTCTAACTGAGGGAAGAGTATGGAATATAATGTCAACTATTACTTGGTGTTAAGGCTTGGAACTAATGCTTGAGTACGAGCCAATAAGAATAACCAAAACCTGAGGAATGCTGCTGTAGCTCGTTCAGTATATTTTAGATATCTCTCTATATTTGATGACTATATGTGACAAAATGTAGCCTTTTAAAAAACAAAACAAGACATGCCTTTCCAGACAATGCCAGCAAGCGCTTTTACTATTTTCCCAGCTACTGTTGCTGTCTCATTATTAGGTTTGGATTTTAAAAGGTGAGCAAAGACACTTCTATCCTCTACATTAGTAGCCATACTGGCATACACAATAGAAACTGACCAGGATTGGATTTTTAAAAAATATTCACCCTTTTGAGAACAAGCAGAACCTGATATTGACTTCTTAGTCTGGGAGGAACCAGACTTGATGATGATGCAGATGCTGGTTTACCAGTCATTTCAGCAAACATTTACAAAGGTCTTCTCAAGCAGCTACTGGGGCTTTTCAAAATTCCCTTCCCCCAAAAAAAATTTTTTTAACTTCATGTTTACCTATTAGCTTTGGTCGCATGACACGGGTCTTGCTGGAAACATGTATATAGCAAATATGTACTAATGAATTGGGAAATCCAAACAGGAAGTAAAGACATGAAAAAAAAAGTATGATCCAAAAGTTATTTATAGAAGTTAAAACAAAAACTAATTTTAGATTTATTCCCAGAGATCTACCTATTCATGTTTTGAAGCGTAAATTATGAGTAAGACTCATACTTCAATGGGGCCTGAAACCACAGAAAAAACCCCCAGACAACATATGCTTCATTTATCCCACCCTGCAAGAATGGATATGGTCGAAAGGTCTCTGCTTTTAGTCTATGCAGTTTGAGTACAAATGGTCTAAGTGTTCTTGAGAACTCAGTTTTTAAAGATCAAAGAAAAACAGTGCCAATAACATCCCTGTAACACCTTCTAGGGCTTTTACATCTAAAGCCTAGTCACGTGAAGAGTGATAGTTGGTGAAAACATTTTAAGCAGCTACTGATCTCTCTTCTCAAATTTTCTGTGCCACCTAAACTACATTAAAACAGTCAATTACAAGCTAACATGACGCTGACAGCCTCTTCAGAGAACATACATGCCAACCCTCCCTGTTTAGAAGGGTTTCTTGCTATTTTATTTTAGAAACTCCTAGGCCAAGATATTTAAATTCAGTCCAATAGATATGTCCTATTGAATTTAATAGAGATTAAACTAATAGGGATCTCTAGAAATTAAGTAAAATTCTATAAAGGTTACTCTGAAAATTTATGTAACTGAATAGAGAATGTCTCCTTCATATACACTTTGTAAAAGATAATACCTCTGCAACAGAATTATTCAGATGGTTTATTAAAAGTTCTATGGGAAGGATATCTACCTCTATTAAATCCCCCAACACATTTACAGAACACCTTGTTTTTCTCTCCTGATATTGGTGTGTTTAAGAACACCCTCTTCTTTCAGAAAGGGGAATCTAGAAAGTAAATACAGCATAATGACAAACAACTCCCACCCTCAACTGGCTGGAAATCCTGAAAGAACAGCTCCTGCTGCAAGTTTTCTAGCCAGGGATGCTCACACACGTGTGTGTCAATTCTATTTTCTATTCAAATGTGTTTGTCCTTCCCTAGTATTTACATATAAAAAAGGTTTTCCAAATAAAAACGTGTAAACCAACAGCTGCTGTAGATAAACCATCATTACTAATCCTGTTAGCAGGTTTCTTTTGCTTACTCAAAATAAGGAAAAACAGGGAATGGGGAGCTGAACTGAAGTCATATTTCACTATTTCACAAGAGTGATACCAGAAATATATATCATGTTGTACTACATCACAGCTACAAAATATGGCAGGCTTTCTGTTTGCTTATAGATGACTGTGGTTTTGGAGATATGCCCATTGGTGTTGCAGGCTTAGAAATTCTAGTGGTGAATTCTGCAGATACAAATGATAATTGTTGTACTACATAATCCTCACACAATACTTCATCCTGTATCTCTTCCTCCTCCACTAGGACTTCCTCTTCACCCTATTTTCTGTAACCTCAGTATCATCCTTAGTCCTAATTTTTCTCTACCGATACATAATCCACGTCTGTATACAGTAAACTGTTTTATTTCAGTGTAGGAAACCTGGGTTCTATTCCCAGCTCTGCCTCTGGCAGATTGGGGGATCTTAAACAAGTCACTTCACTGCTCTGCGCCACAGTTTGCCCATCTGTGAAACAGGGATAATGATACCGACCTTCTTTGTAAAGTGCTTTAAGATCTACTGATAAGAAGCACATCATATTATTGTATGCACAAAGCCTCAGGCCTTCTAAACTCCTGGAGAGGATACTCATAGGGCAAGATAGGTCATCAACATAATGTACAACAGCTACACAGAGGGACCTGCTTTTTGTAGTTTTAACCATGTCTGGCCTTTAGCTCACTGTAAAACTTTTAGACTGTATCTACACAAGGCTTTTTGCTGAAAAAATTCCCTTTGCTAACATTGGTGCAGCTCCATGAGTGGGACCACCAGTGGAAACACTAGCGCAGGCAGAGCTCCACGCAGTCGCTGGCATTTTAAAGACCATGTTGTCTAAACCTGCTTAAAGCAGGTATTTACAACAAAGAGGTATAATCGCTGGCAGCTACCTGTGTCTTGCACTCCCATCATTGCTACCACGGATGGAGCTGCACTAATGGGAAATTATTCAGGGAAAAAAAAAAAAGTCTGTTGCAGAGAAGGTTTCACTGTGGCAGTCATTTTGTTTCCACAGGTATCCCACTACCTATTTGGTTTGTATTAGTCCTAATACCTGGCAGTATTACCTAATACCTAGGTAACGGCAGAATAAGATGTGATCATTAAGGTAAACTATTGTTCTGAGGAATGGCTTTGGAAATACTGGGAATTTGAAAGTTGCATGCACACTCACCAGTATGGCATGCATAATTACACATTTTATATGTACACCTAACTGCTACTGTTACAAGTGAGACCCCCTAAATTATTATAACTGAAAGAGATTAGATGTAAAATTATTTTCCTCAATTTTTAGGTTTGTTTGCTCTTAACATCATTTTGTATACAGTCAACTTCACTGTTACACTCATCGTATGACTGGATCTTTTATACAGCAAGAGGGGAAAGAACATTTTAAAACACATGAAAGGTGTTTATAAAAATCACAAAAATTGACGGGGGTCTCTGAGGCAGCTGAAACATGTGAAAATACATTACAGAAACTGCTTAAATCTCAACTTGACATCATCCTTTTAATCTCTTAGCAGATCCTTTCCTTTTTTACATATTACTAATGTCTTTTTCCCCCTCTGTGACTTCAGTACTGGGTGTGTTTGAGATTTTTTTAAAAGAGTGTTATACTGAATGTACAGTTTTAGACATGCTATTGAAAAGAAAACATGTTAAAAATAGTTGCATATTACTGTATCACAGAGAGGCAGCCTTCTCCAGTGCTGTTAAGGGGCTGCAGAATTTAAATTGCTACATTTCTCCAGCCACTAACAAATCTGTAGATCGTCTAATTTTTTTTACGTCAACCCAGAATGATGACATTGTACGCTGGTTTTTCTACTAACACAGTCTTTGTTATTTGCTATGGCTAATTATGATTTTCTGTTTGATGGGACTCAGGAGGTTTTGGCCTTGTGTATCTTAAAACTGATACAATTTCAGATGAAAATGATTTTTCCTCTTGATTTGGGATCTTAGATAATATTTTAGTTCTTTTTAAACAATAATTTTACACTCCATCTTAAAAATTCTTTCAGCAAAGGATGCATTACCAGCCATCAAGGATGTCTACCCACAGAATCTGCATAGAATTATAGCCTACAGAAAGTCTGTGAGTGCTTGTGACAATAAAATGATGAACAAAGACTAGGGGACACATTTTCAAATGTGCTCAACACCCACAACTACTCTCAACAGAAGTTTCTGGATGCTGAGCACTTTTGAAAATATGGCCACTTAATATCGTACCTGAAGTGGGAGCTGAAATCTTATGAAAATGTAGACACTTTTTAAAAAATCTAAATGAGCTCAACTGGATGCTGACTGAGCTCTTTTGAAAATATGGCCATAGATTTTCTACAAGAAACAATTACTTCATTGAGCTAAACATTTGATAGCATGGGGAAATTTATCAGACAAACAGTAATAATACTGTGGGAATGGCTGTCTTATCTGTATAATTAATCCATGTACAATACAACCAAACTTTTTGCTGCCTTTAAGGTTTAAGACAGGTTGGGAATAATCTGCATAAAAGTTGCAGAATATGCTCCACCATTGAGCCTAATAAGGTTAATTGCCCCGATATTGTGCGACTGATGCCAACTGTTTAAGATAAAATTTGTAAATAATAACTGGCACTAAATGTAATGTGAAAATCAGCGAGGAATATGTAGTTCTTGTAACTTACACCTGTGTTTTGCTTTGTTCCTGCAGAATGGGCAGTGTTCCCTCATTAATCTTACTTCACTGTGCATCCCTGGAAACCTAATGACTTTCCTTACTAAGGGGACTTCTAGATTATGACTAGCACTTAGGGAAGGAATAAAAAATGAAGTAGTGACTTAATGACAGATAGCGATATGTTAATATTTGCTCTACACACATAAATTGTGCTTCAAGCATATTGATCCTGAGTAAAATAAGAAAAAGAACGGCCACATGGATCAGACCAAAGGTCCATCTATCCCAATATCTGTCTTCTGACAGTAGCCAATGCCAGGTGCTTTAGAGGGAATGAACAGAACAGATAATCATCAAGTGATCCATCCCCTGTCACCCATTCCCAGCTTCTGCCAAACAGAAGCTAGGGACACCATCCCTGCCCATCCTGGCTCATAGCCAAAATTGGCATCTGTAGCTCCAGCCCCGGAGTCGGTGCCTATACAAGGAGCTGCACATTAACTTCTGCAGAGCTGCATGTGGCTCTGGAGCCACAGGTTGGCCACCCCCGATCTAGCATATTGCTCCTTAGTTGTCTCTTTTCCAAGCTGAAAAATCCCAGTCTTATTAATTTTTCCTCATATGGAAGCTGTTCCATACCCCTAATCATTTTTGTTGCCCTTTTCTGAACCTTTTCCAATTCTAATATATCTTTTTTGAGACGGGCGACCAAATCTGCATGCCGTATTCAAGATGTGGGTGTACGATGGATTTATATAGAGGCAATATGATATTATCTGTCTTATATCTATCCCTTTCCTAATGATTCCCAAAATTGTTAGCTTTTTTGACTGCCACTGCACACCGAGTGGATGTTTTCAGAGAACTATCCACAGTGGCTCCAAGATCTCTTTCTTGAGTGGTAACAGCTAATTTAGACCCCATCATTTTATATGTATAGTTGGGGATTATGTTTCCAATGTGCACTTCTTGGAAATGTTTCAATGTTTTTGTTAAACAAATTCAGACTAATGAAACTGAAAAAAATAAACAGTTCTCAAACTTGCTACAAAATATGTTCTCAAAATACAAATAAAATATGATGAGAAAACTATTCAGCTTTAACAGCTGTATATCCACTGCAGTGAACTACCTCTAAAAAGTAAGTAATCTGAGTGAGGACTCTGTATGAGCCACCAGGATTTTGGATGATCTATTTTTTGTTAAAAAATCAGGTTTAAAAATATCAGAAGAAATAAAGAAACAATAATTTTGCAGTGGCTTTTAAAAAACCCTTAATTTTTATGTTTGTAATCAGGGCCGGATTTATGGGAATAGCCCTTGCTATTCCCTATTCTATTTGCCTCTCGACCACGGAGCCCCATGACCACAATAGCCCTAGGGCATTGTGGTCATGGGGCTCCGTGGTCGAGAGGCAAGGACGGGGGAAGGTCTGTGGTGCAATATTGCAGAAGGGAGCTTGGGACAATGGGAGGGAGGCAGTGGGGCACAGGGGCAACGGGGAGCCCAGGGAATAGCAAGGGCTAGGGTCGATGGATGGGGAAGCAACAGGGGTGGGAGCCTGCAGGGGCCAGGGGTGACAGGGTGATGGGTGGGGAGTCCAGGAAGGCAGAGGGGGCTGGGGGCCAGAGGTGATATATGTGTAGCTGGGTGGGGAGCCCAGAATTCTAGGCAACTGAGCTTGAGGGCAATGGAGGGGGAGGCAGTGGGCACCAAAATACAAGTTTGCCCAGGGCGCCATTTTCCCTAAGGTCGGCCCTGTTTGTAATTGCATGATATTACAAATTTTTGTAAAACAGTCAAATTGTAACCCAGAAAACATACATACTTCCCCTTCTTCTAAATGAGAATTGCACATGAGTATCCAGAGTCGAACTTGATCATTTACGGCGAATGAATAATTTCTCAAGTAACTAAAAACGAACAAACAAACAAAACAAACCCCCTCCCCCCAACACATTTCTAAGCTCCAACACATTGTCATGCACCACCAGTTGCACTTTCAGTGCAGGCTCTGGAGTGTAATACAGACAGGGTGGGATTCCCCATTTAAACAAGAACACTGACATACATTGTGGAGAGAGGGGGCTCTGGATGTAGCAAGAGCTCCATCAGTTCTTTTTTGTGGTGGTGGCGGCCAGGGATTCTCAATGGCCCTTGTTTGCAAGCTGACACTGAAAATTGGAAGTGCTGACCTTCTGACTGGTCGGTGGTGCAATGTCAATAAGCAAATAACATAGGTAAAACTCAGGACAGCAACGTGAGTTTTAAAAGTCTGGGTTTGGGGAGGCTGAAACCTGTTTTCAAAATGAGATTTGGGAGGTAGAACTCAGGCTGTCTGGGATTTAATTCACATAAAACAAAACACATGACAACAGTCGCTTAGGCCGCAATTGTATGTAGTATAATTCATATTATACAACATAAAATATTTCAAAACCTCACTAGTAAAATTAGAAAATCATTGGAGTACCTCTATTGCTTATTTTGTTTACGTGCCTCAAACTATCCATAGGTCTGTGAGAGGCAAGAAATCTGATTTTAAAGAACATCATCCTACCTACGGCCTCATCTGTTCTTCAACCTTTGAAATACCAATAGGAGTCACTCGCTGGATTGAAGCTGATAGGTGCCTAAATCCTTTTGTGAATGTATCCCTAACTGCCATGGTAGGTGCCTAAATCCCAGAATCAGGCTCCACTGGGATTCACAAAACCCCCACTCAGCTGCCTCCCACACCTTGTTAGTGCTTAGAAAAAGCACTCACCGCCTACATTTGTGCAGTAAAAGTTTCCAAGGAACTATGTTTCAGCCTCTGGGCATGCACACCGCAGCTCCATGCCAGTTTATGGAGGCCTCAGGCCCAGATTGATTCACAAACTGGATGAAGATAGGCATTCCTCCACCTAACTTGCCTGCAGGGCCCCAGTGAACGTGTTCAGACCTTGTCTACTGGATTGGGGCCCCAGTAGGTGAACTCACACAAAATGGGGAAGGGGGAGGGTAAGAAAGAGGACCACCCTCATAACTTTTAGCCCAGTGGTTAGGATACTCACGTGGGATGTGGGAGATCCCCAGTTCAAGTCCACCCTCCACATAAGGGGAGAAGGGATTTGAACTGGGCTTTGCCACCGTCAAGTAACTGCCCTAACCACTGAGCTACAGGATATTCTGAAGGGGTGGGGGGAGTCCCTCAATCTCTCCTGTTGAAGCTATTCCATTGTGAGTAATAAAAAAAGTCACTGCAGCAGGGGGACTGGATCCTAGCTCTCCCAGGTGAGTGCTCTAATCACCAGGTTACCGTCCTTCTCACGTTTGCACACACTCTCTCTTGCCCAATGATTCTTTCATTATTTAATCCAAAGTGGGACAGCTTCAACAGGAGAGACTAAGGGAGACCCACATCAGAATATCCCTTAGTCCAGTGGTTAGAGCATTCGCTTGAGAGAGGTTCTGAAGAGAGATTTGCCACCTTTCTCCCCATCAGGACGAGGGATCTGAAATGGGGGGCATGGAGGGAAGTCTTCTTCATCTTGCGTGAGTACCCTATCCACTGGTCTAAAGGTTAAAAGGGAGGTCTCTCCCTCTGGTCCCTGGCATCTTGCTAAAACAGCATAGGAGGCTAACCTGAGGACAAGACTGGCAGCTAGGAATCTCAATGAGAGGGAGATATATCCCTGCAGCCTGGTTTTAGGCACCCATCTCCAAGAGAGAAGCAGGGCTTAGCACACACCCCTTGACGTGGCATCTCCCCCTAGGTAAATTAGACAACGAGCCACCCAGCGTGCTGGCTTCTGCATAATCCCATTCTGAGGCACCCATCTCTCCCCATTAATTGTACAGGGAACCTCAGTGCCTAACCTAGTAATTTTCTAGGTGCCTAAAAATTAGGCATGGTAATGCTCAGCCTTACCACATGTACATTTCTTTGTTAGTCTAGCCCACAGTGTTTTACCTTAACTAATTCTGGGCCTTACAACAGGAAGAATTTAATTAATTTGATGCTGGATTTCACTGGTGCTCAGTCTGACAGTGTAGCTCGAACTAATCTAGAGATTTTACTTATAAAATGGGACGGAGACAGAATAATTCAGAAACACGCCGGTTTAGTCCTTGGCCTCTCAGATGAAATTGTCAACGAAGACAGACCCTGATTTAACAAGGTACTTAACCACATGCTTGAAATAAAGATGGGGTGGTCCCATGGATTTCAATGGAACTACTCATGTGCTTAAAACTAGGCACGTGCTTAAGTACCTTTTGGAAATGAGGACATAATTACTGAGACAATATTGGACAATAAGTAAGTCCAACATTGGACTAACTTCATAATTAGTGACTGTTGTGATTATGATTTTGGCAAGGCAGAAATTTTTCTAAGCCTATCACACAGTCCACATAATGGCCATCATATGGGAACTTTAAGGGCTGGGGCTGAAAGTGACCTAGAGTTGAGTGTCTAAACTCTTTTTCCCTTTTTTAAAAATAATTAACTCCACTATTTTCACCTTTGGAGCAGGAATCCCCTGCAGGATAAATCCATCAGTAAATTGACAGAAAGTTGTTTGGAAATGTTCTTGCTTGCTAACTGAGTAAATAAGATTCTCTCTCCCTTCAAGATACTTTTAAATGTAAATGTATAGCTGGGAAACAACAGTGATCTATAAGGCAGGAATGTTTTGTTCAGATTAATTTATTTTCTCAAGTGGTCTCTCACGACACATGATCGTCTGATAAAACAGTGTGTCCAAAGATCACAGAGGTTTCTGAGCCATAGTTTCTCTTGGCACAAAAAGCTAACAATAAATTAATAAAAACATTCATTTCTCAGTTACATCTTTTCAACCTCTGAGTCAGTGGGGTAGGATATGTGTGTAACTAAAAGGGAAAACTTGGTTCCATAAATTAGCCTATGAATTTTAATAATTATAACAACATACTCCATAACCCTCATACACAGAAAGGGCTGCCAATTTGGTTCCGATGCTCCTAGAACAGGTCCACTGTACATAAGAAACACCATACATGGGGTCCTACAATTGAAGGGCATTTTCTGGGTTAGCTCATGGAGCATTATATATGTAGCAGCATACGGAAAGCAAAAAAGGACAAAGCAACACTGATTAGAAAGGGGAACTTGATTTTTCATGAAAATTCCAATAGTTACGAAGTGTTGAGTTTGTGATGTAGTGATGCTTCCCTATAGATATCTATTGCTAAGCATTACTGAAATCACATAGTTTCAGCCAAATAAGAGTAATAAATCAAGCTTAAAGAAAAATACCTAAAATCATTGTGAAACTACATATATATAATTGTAAGAAGTAGGAAATGTTTAAAAGATGGTACTAAATTAACCAGCGCTCTCCATTTCCCCCCCCCCCCCCCCCGTCCCCCTCATCAATCCTTCCTCATTTTCCTTTTCAATCACAAGTACTTTTTTCCAGGGCATTTTTCACTGTGCAAAACAGCTTCAAAATTCACCGAAGGATTGAGATAACCCAGGGTTCCCTGTCAGTCACAAAATTACTTCACTGAGGAAGTCAGTATTTTTTAGACCTACACAACTCCACACCAAAATGAAACCAAATCATTCTCAGTTTCATAATGTTAACTCTCTCCAGCACCTATTGACTAGTTATTAATGAAACTAATTTAATTTTGTGATGACTTTTTTTGTTAATGTAAATTTCTTCCATTAAAAGGGATATGGGGGGTGGGAGGGGTCTGGGCAGGAAGGGGAAAGAAAAGCTTTCCACCTGTTAAAATCAATACTACAGTCTGAAATTATTCACAATTCTTGCAGACACTTTACCAAAGCTAGTTCTTAGAAGGCTAAATAAAAATTCAAGTGTATAAATGTTGTGGACAGATCCTTTGCTAGTGTGCATATCATAGCTCTGGGAGCGCCATTTCAGAAATATTTGGGCGGGGGGGCAGGAGGAAGTTGTGTTTCGGTATATATAACATTATATGTTATTATATTGTAGCCTGAAAAGTCGCGGGGGGGGGGGGGGGAATACAGGAAAGTGGGGGAGAGGAAGTAGAAGACATAATGGAGCATATAGCCCTATGAAAAGTCTGGGTGGGGGGCAAACTAAGGTCGGGGCAAGGCACTGCCCCCTCCCCCCTTTGCCCCATAGCTTGAATGTCAGTGTATCACAGAACTATGACAATTTACACCATCTGAAGAACCACATTTGAGTCTTTAAATAGCATATTGTTTTTGCATTTTAGCAACTCAATTATTGCTCATTAATTGATATAGATGACAAAATACTGCAAAACCCCCCTCCCCCCAAATCAGCAATAGTTTCCTTTCTTCAAATGACAGAAGTGTGGCTCTAAACCAGAAAAAAAACAAAAAAACCCAACCCCTTCTTTGGCTAGCAGAATATTTAGAAAAGTAAACAAATTCACAGTAAACTGCAAATAAGTTCCAGAATTCAAAATGAAACAGCTGGTCACATTATTCACTCATTACATCAGTTTTGTGGAGTAACACTGCTACAAATCTGGTGTACTGGAGTGGAGCATCAAACCCTTTACTACTGCTTTGATTTTTCTTCTTCAGAAGAGAAAGAGAGGGAAAAAAGGACTTAAATTTGTCAATTTATGTTATCTATATTTTCCTCTCAAACTTTTCATTTTAGCAAGTGTGTATAAGTTTTTGCAAGGACTAGTGCCTTTTAAAATTTACCATTTTTAACTGAAAACTGAAATGTATCGTTAAACCAATAGCAATGCTTAATTCATAAAACCACAATCCTGCAAACTCTTACATGCATAATTAATTTCACTTGTCTGAATAATACATGATCATATACAGAAGCATTTGGGGGATCAGGGCACATAATGTAATTCATCTTAATGCAGACTCCATTTTGTATGTAAGTTTCAGAAACTATTTCCTATTTTTTGTTCACGTGAAGTGAGTAACTTAAAAATGCTCATTCATTCATGTCAACAAATGCCACTCAAATAAAAAATAATGGAGAGCTGAATCCTCTTATTTTTTAGGGTCAAATGTAACAAACAATTAAATAGCTATTATTTTCCATCCATGATTATTTCATTTTCATTATTTAGTACTGAAGATCCCATTTACTGCTTTTGAAATTATTTAAATTAGCTGCAGTATTCCCTATACTTAGAATGGAATTATTGAAAATATCTGAAATAATGCTTACACCAGTCATATTGGTAAGTGACTAGTTTTTAAGGGAATCCAAACAATGCAATGTAGTAGAAACTGTGATTTTTCTTTCAGATGAAGTAGGAATTTCACATGTAAAATCAAAGGGACATTTGAAAAATCACTGTATTTTCAGACTGAAATTCTGTGTCTCCTCTAGTTACAAGTAACCCCTACAAAGTTAAAAAATAATTCTCCCCCTTTCCTTTTTCAGTTTGTTTCTTTTGTGGACTTGAAAGCACTTTATGCACAGTGAGTTTCTCCCTAGCTTACAAACCTTTACAAACTATAACAAAAGAGTAGAAAAACCATATACATTTTTTATTTGCAGTATTCTTTACGAAGAAATATCACAGCATGAAATTTAAAGTGTGCACTAACAGAAACTGGAATTTTTGAATTTGCATAATTGGAAAAAAAAATCAAGTGGACAGTCACCCTTTAAGGAAAATCCACAACACAGTCATTCACAATAAGTCATTCATTTACTGAAAGACTAGTTAAGTGACCAGTAACACTTCATTTCTGGTCCAATGACTCCATAAATCGATGGAGGAGGGAGATAGGGAAGGGGGTAAATCAATCATATTGACAGGTTCTCATATACAGGTAAGACACTGCCCTTACAAGCAATGAGGTTTTCAGAATAAGAAACACACCACACTTAAGCTCTCATTTTGTAAACTCACCTAAGGTTCAGTACATTACATTACTGTAGAGTGTCCCAAGCCATATGTGCTCCTAGCAGGCAGCACCTGCTGGACACCTATTGCTTTGGACCTGCTCAGATTATTTTAACAATAATTCCCCATTTTTTCCTCCTTTGTTTGCTTTTAAAGCTAATACTAATGAATCTGGATATACCCTGGAGAAATAGCTCTACGCCGTTTACTGTATATCAGTCTTTTGGATGAGAACTTAAAAACATTATAGGAGTACTTGTGGCACCTTAGAGACTAACAAATTTATTGAGCATAAGCTTTTGTGGGCTACAGCCCACTTCATCAGATGCATAGAATGGAACATATAGTAAGAAGATTTATATACATACAGAGAACATGAAAAGGTGGAAGTTGCCATACCAACTCTAAGAGGCTAATTAATTAAGATGAGCTATTATCACCAGGAGAAAAAAACACTTTTGTAGTGATAATCAAGATGGCCCATTTCAGACAGTTGACAAGCAGCTGTGAGGATACTTAACATGTCCAACTCTGTCCACATATCTATTCAAGTGACAACATCATAGGACCTAATCACATCAGCCACGCCATCAAGGGCTCGTTCACCTGCACATCTACCAATGTGATATATGCCATCATGTGCCAGCAATGCCCCTCTGCCATGTACATTGGCCAAACCGGACAGTCTCTATGCAAAAGAATAAATGGACACAAATCTGACATCAGGAATCATAACACTCAAAAACCAGTAGGAGAACACTTCAACCTCTCTGGTCACTCAGTAACAGACTTAAAGGTGGCAATTTTGCAACAGAAAAACTCAAGAATAGACTCTAAAGAGAAACTGCTGAACTTGAATTAATTTGCAAACTAGATACCATTAACTTGGTCTTGAATAGAGACTGGGAGTGGCTGGGTCATTACACAAATTGAATCTATTTCCCCATGTTAAGTATCCTCACACCTTCTCGTCAACCCCTTCCCCCCCCCCCGATCAGTTTCTTTTACATTACAAATCCCGCCAGGCCAAAACCTGCTGTCAGCTGTACCAGCGTCAATCCGGAGTTACTCCGCAGCGGCACCGGTTAAAAGGAGCGCAGCACTCTCCCGGCAGCAGTTGACGGGTGTGAAGCTCATCCCCCTTCACACGCATGACGGACGGACGGGCGGGCAGCCCGAACAGGAATGAGGAAGTGAAGCAGCTGGTGAAGGTGAATGTTTAAAAAGGCACCAGAGCAAGCGCCCGGGCGGCTCTAGCCCAGGCGGACAAAGACCTGACATTGATGTATGTGCTCACCCTCACGCGGGAGCGTACTCCGGCTCGGCCCCGCTCCTCCTCCAGGCTGGCCGCACTCCGGTACGTCGGCAGGGGGTGAGCCCCGCTCGGGGCAGCAGCTCAGCCTTGCACGTCGCTTGCCGCCGCCGCCGCCTTTTGCAAGAGTCAGCGCGGCGCCATGTAAACCAGGCTGCGAAGCGGAGCGGCCGGCGGGAGCAGCCGCCTCGTCCTCCTCCCCTGCAGCCCCAGCGCAGCGGGGATTTTCCCCCGTGTTCTGGAGAGCGGCCCGGGCGGCTCCGTCCCACAGACCTGTCAGCAGCTGCCCTTTCGCAGCGAGTTACCTCCCCTCTCCCTCCCCTGCCGCTGCTGCTCTCACTTCCTTCCTGGCTGGAAATTCCCACTGACGTTTCGAGAGCGAGAGAGAAGCGGAGGCCGCCGCGGAAGGGTGGGGAGGCTGCACACGAGAGAGGCGCTCCAAAGGCGGAGCAGCTCCCGGGATGCCTGCGGGGGCAGCGGGTAGCGCGGCCTAGTGCTGCGGCAGGGCCCTGCTCTGAGACCCGCTGTGGCGAGGATTCGAGTTGGGGAAGATTTAAAAAAAAAAAAACCCGTCAGCGTTATTGTTAATTATTTATATGCTAGTAGCAGCCAGAGACCCCCAATCAGGTCCGTGGCCTAGTGTGCTGTACAGGGGAGATACACACTGGGGAGGGGCAGTCTCACCTCTGAAGAGCTCACCCTATTCCTTAGTGAAATCCACGCAGCGAAATCCTCTCCCACCTCTGAGAGAAAAGGGACTGTAACACCCCCCCCCGCCGCCCCTCCCAATTCTCTCCCACCCAGGGCCGGATTAATGTAGGGGCTGCAGCCCAGGGCCTCGGGCTAAGGGGGCCCCCGCGGGCCAGATGTGGCCCGCTGCTTCCTTTCATCAGGGCCGTGGCAAGTCTCCACGCCACGGGCAAGACACTGGTCCCTGAACGTTGGTGCTCCCCCTGGGCCTAGAGCTGCAAGTGCTGGCTCGCCAATGTGTCCCTGCAGGCCATAGGTGAGGGGCATTCAGGGAATCAATGCGTGCTGCCCCCAGAGCCGGCTCCACTGGTACCCCGGCCAATGGGAGCTGTAGGGCGGTGCCTGCATGCACAGGCAGCGTGCACCATGCAGAGCGGCCTGGCCCCTCTGCCTAGGGGCTAGACATGCTGACCACCTCAGGGAGCAGAGCAGGCAGGGATCCTGCCTTAGCCCTGCTGCGCTGCCGACCGGGAGCCCTCAGAGGTGAGCACCTCGCTGTCAGAGCCTGCCCCCCAATCCCCTGCCCCAACCCACTCCAAACCCCCAGGGGCCCCAGAAAATCTAATAGCCCCAGGCCCACAGGAGAGTTAATCTGGCCCTGCTCCATACCCAGAGAGAAAAGGGACTGCGACACACATGCGCTTTCTGTGCTAGCAGGGCCAGTGTTAGATTCGCTGGGACCCAGGGCAGAAACTAAGGAGCGGGTCCCCACCTTGAGCCCCGCTGCCCATAACTTAGTTTCTCAGGGCTCCTGGACAATTGCCCTGCTTGATACCCCCTACTACCAGCCTTGTGTGCTGGAGAGAAACTGCCCTTCCCCCACAACCCTCCTGCCCTAGAGAGGAAGAAGCTTGTAATAAACCCACATCGAACAAGATCTTTCTTCCACGAAAACTGCAACTGCACACACAGAGAAAAATCTTCCAGCCTAGAGGGAGATATTTGAATACATGAGCCTTGTCTACACTAGTGAATTTACACAGAAAATTCCCACTGTTATTAACATAGGTTTTTCAGCACCAGTCTTTATACCATATCAGTTAAAAGCGGATGGTTTAAATCAAGACAGTCCTGAAAACAGCCACTAGAGCATAAGCAAAGCTCTTGAGGCATCCATCCTCCTTTTCTATATGCTTGTGCAGCACTTAGAACAACAGGGCCCCAGGTTGGCTAGCCTATGGTAAATAATAATAATAAATATACCCAAGCTACCAAGGGAGGAGAATTGGTCCCCAAGGCTCTGTGGGAAGGAGATCAATATAGATCTAAAATGTGGGAAATGTTTCAGAGGGAATCATTTGAAAGGAAAGGTGCCATATCGCAGCTCGTCACAGACATGCTCAGAAGCAAGACTTGTGTGAACCTTGGTGGACAACCTGAAATGGCAATAAAAGTTAAAACAGACATGGAATGATTTTAAATGGACATTGTTAATGGGTTTAGGACCCATCATTTAGGTTCCAAATTAAATCCTCTGCACCATCCCTAGACCTAATCTTTAAAAAAAAAAAAAAAAAAAAGATACAATTTTAACTCTGTTAAGACCCAATCCACCATCACTGAAGTTTTGTAATTATCTTTCAAGAGAAGCAATATCGTGTCCTAAGGCCCCACACTTACGAGAGATCTTCTGCATGGGAGTAAGGCCTTGTCTACACTATGAAATTACTCCGATTTTACAGAAGTCGATTATTGGGAACAGATTGTATAAAGTCGAGTGCATGTGTCCACACTAAGCACATTAATTTGGCGGTGTCCATCCATAGTACTGTGGCAAGCGTCGACATTCTGAGCGGTGCACTGTGGGTAGCTATCCCGCAGTCCCTGCTGCCCATTGGAATTCTGAGCTGAGCTCCCAATGCCTGATGGGGCCAAAAATTTATCGCGGGTGGTTATGGGTAAATGTCGTCAGTCAACCCTCCCTCCGTGAAAGCAATGGCAGACAATCATTTCGTGCCCTTTACCCTGGATTGCCCGAGCAGATGCCATAGCACAGCAAGTATGGAGCCCGTTCAGCTCACCGCAACAGTTACAACCATTGTAAACACCTTGTGCATTATCGTGCAGTTTATGCAGAACCAGAACCTGAAAAACCAGGCGAGGAGGTGACGGCAGCGTGATGACAAGAGTGATGAGGGCATGGACACAGATTTTTCTAAAACCGTGGTCCCCGGAAATTTGGAGATCATGGTGTTAATGGAGCAGGCTCATGATGTGGAACGCCGATTCTGGGCCTGGGAAACAAGCACAGACTGGTGGGACCGCATGGTGTTGCAGGTTTGGGATGATTCTCAGAGGCTCCAAAACTTTCACATGCATAAGTTCATGGAACTTTGTGACTTGCTTTCCTCCTGCCCTGAAGTGCAAGAATACCAAGATGAGAGCAGCCCTCACAGTTGAGAAGCGAGTGGTGATAGCCCTGTGGAAGCTTGCAACGCCAGACAGCTACGGATCAGTCGAGAATCAATTTGGAGTGGGCAAATCTACTGTGGGGGCTGCTGTGATGCAAGTAGCCAATGCAATCAAAGTTCTGCTGATATCAAGGGTAGTGACCCTGGCAAATGTGCAGGTCATAGTGGATGGCTTTACTGCAATGGGATTCCCTAACTGTGGTGGGGCCATAGATGGAACCCGTATCCCTATCATGGCACCGGAGCACCAAGCCGCAAGGGGTACTTTTCAATAGTGCTGCAAGCACTGGTGGGTCACAAGGAACGTTTCACCAACATCAATGTAAGATGGCCGGGAAAGGTACATGACGCTTACATCTTCAGGAACTCTGGTCTGTTTCAAAAGCTGCAGGAAGGGATTTACTTCCCAGACTAGAAAATAACTGTTGGGGATGTTGAAATGCCTATTGTTATCCTTGGGGACTCAGCCTACCCCTTAATGCCATGGCTCATGAAGCTGTACACAGGCATCCTGGACCATAGTAAGGAGCTGTTCAACTATCTGCTGAGCAAGTGCAGAATGGTGGTAGAGTATGCATTTGGACATTTAAAGGGTCGCTGGCACAGTTTACTGACTTGCTCAGACCTCAGCGAAACCAATATTCCCATTGTTATTGCTGCTTGCTGTGTGCTCCACAATCTCTGTGAGAGTAAGGGGAAGATGTTTATGGCGGGGTGGGAGGTCGAGGCAAGTCACCTGGCTGCTGAATACACGCAGCCAGACACCAGGGCGATTAGAAGAGCACAGCAGGGTGCGCTGTGCATCAGAGAAGGTTTGAAAGCCAGTTTCATGACGGCCAGGATACCGTGTGCCACTTCTGTTTCTCCTTGATGAAAACCTGCCCCCTTGGTTGACTCTAATTCCCTGTAAGCCACCTGCTCTCCCCCCTTCAATCACAGATTGCTTGCAAAGGAAATAAAGTCACTCATTTAAAAACTATGTATTCTTTATTAATTGATTATAAAAATAGGGAGATAACTCACAAGGTAGCCTGGGTGGGGTGTGGGAGGAGGGTAGGAAAAGGTCACTTCAAAACTTGTTGAATGCCAACCTTCTGTTGCTTGGGCTCTCCACTGGGGTGGAGTGGTGGGTGCCTGGAGCCTCCCCCTGCCGTGTTCTTGGCCATCTGGGTGAGGAGGCTATGGAACTTGGGGAGGAGGGAGGGCTGTTAAACAGGGGCTGCAGCGGCAGTCTGTGATCCTGCTGCCATTCATGAACCTCTACCAGACGCCAGAGCGTGTCCGTTTGATCCCGCAGTAGCCCCAGCATTGCATCCTGCCTCCTCTGATCTTCCTGCCACCACCTCTCATCTCGATCGTCCCTCGTGTCCTCACGTTCATTGGCCGCTTTCCTGTACTGTGCTACTGTGTCCCTCCACAGATTCTGCTGAGCTCTGTCAGTGCCGGACGACTGCATGAGCTCAGAGAACATTTCATCATGCGTGTGTTTTTTTGCCACCTTATCTGAGATAGCCTTTGGGATGGAGGAGGGAGGCTTGAAACATTTGCAGCTGTGGGAGGGAAAAAAAGGGAGTGAAGTATTTAAAAAGATACATTTTACAGAAGACTGTCTATGCTCTTTCACGGTGAACAACACTATTCACATTACGTAGCACATTTGATTTTGGTACAAGGTTGCATTTTTCATCTTATATTAAGCGCCTGTGGCTTTGGTGTTAGAGATCACACATAGAGGGCCAGGCAACAGGATTCAGCTTGCAGGTGGCCATGGTAAGCCATAGTCTTTCAGCTTCTGCAAGCTTCATAACAGCAGCACCCTCCTTTCCCATACCAAGTGAAGCCCGTTGAGTTGGCCATTTAGTGCTGTGGTTTTCTTGTTAACGTGCAGCAGCAGAAACCAAACTAACCCCCCCACCCCAATCGATTCACTGGGATGATTGCTTTACCCCTCCCCCCACTGCGTGGCTGGTATCAGGGAAAATCCCTGCTAGCCAAACGCAAACAGCTCAGCATCAATGCGCCCCCCCCCCACCCAACCGCTTGGCTAAAGAGGATTTCTTTTCAGCCACAGGCAAACAGCCAAGTAGGAATGGCCACCTCTGAATGTCCCCTTAATGAAATTCCCGTATTTCAACCAGGTTACCATGAACAATATCGCTCTCCTGAGGATAACACAGAGAGATAAAGAACGGATGTTGCTTGAATGCCAGCAAACACCGGGACCATCCGCTGCCAGGCTTTGTCATGCAATGATACCAGATTACTTGCTACTAGCATGGCATTGTCAAGTGTCCTACCATGGAGGACGGAATAAGGTTGCTCTCCCCAGAAACTTTCTGCAAAGGCTTTTAGAATACCTCCAGGAGAGCTTTATGGAGATGTCCCTGGAGGATTTCTGCTCCATCCCCAGACACGTTAACAGACTTTTCCAGTAGCTGTACTGGCCACGAATGCATCCTAAGTCCTCAGGGCAAATTAATCATTAAAAAATGCTTGCTTTTAAATCATGTATTATATTTAAAAAGGTACATTTACCAGAGGTCCCTTCTCTGGCTTGGTTGGATTGGGAGGGTATTTCAGTCAGGGTGATAAAAAGATCCTGGCTGTTGGGTAGAATGGTGCGCTGTGTGCTCTCCTCCTCATCTTCCCCGTCTGCAAAATTCTCAGGCATGGCGGAGAGTACCCCATCATCGGAGTCCACGGACAGGTGGGGTAGTGATGGCGGCCCCCCTTAGAATTGCATGCAGCTCAGTGTAGAAGCGGCATGTCTGGGGCTCTGTCCCGGAGTGTCCGTTTGATTCTTTCATTTTCTGGCACACTTGTCTGAGCGCCTTTAAGTTTCACGTGGCACTATGTTGCGTCCCTGCTGTTGCCTCTGTCCATCATGGCCTCTGAGATTTTTTTGAAATGTTTTGGCATTTTGTCTTTTGGAACGTAGTTCTGATAGCACGGATTCGTCTCCCCATGCAGCAATCAGATCCAGTACCTCCCGTTTGGTCCATGCTGGAGCTCTTTTTTGATTCTGGGACTGCATGGTTACCTGTGCTGATGAGCTCGCCTGGCCAAACAGGAAATGAGATTCAAAAGTTCCCAGGGCTTTTCCTGTACACCTGGCCAGCGCATCCGAGTTCAGAGTGCTGTCCAGAGCAGTCACAATGGTGCACTGTGGGATAGCTCCCAGAGGCCGGTACCGTCGAATTGCATCCACACGAACCCTAATTCAAAACGGTGATGTCGATTTCAGTGCTAATCCCCTCGTTGGGGAGAAGTAGAGAAATTGATTTTAAGAGCCCTTTATGTTGACAAAAATGGCTTCATTGTGTGGACGGGTGCAGGGTTAATTTGATTGAACGCTGCTAAATTCAACATAAACTCGTATTGTAGACCAGGCCTAAAACTCTGGGTAGGTAGATCACGGTGAAGGATCAAGGCCTTAGACTGCAAGCAGTTTGGGGAAGGGTGTTGTGTACTTCGCATTGTTTAAAGCCCTGAACACATTTTAAGTACTCAACAAATAGTGAATGAATAAATACATTTAAAAATACCGATTGAATTTTCAGCAGCCTAAATTCTCTCTTGCTGAAGACTCAATTTCCCTCAAATTAGATCATGGATGCTCTAATTTTCACCAGCAGATAATGGCTACTAAGAGGCTGTTAGGCCAGTCAAGGATTGTGGGAGTAGTTGGGCCATGCCTCCTTAACCTAGAGCCCCCTGTTCCAGTGGAAGTAGCATAGCTAGCTCTATGCCCCCTGAAAAGGCACGCAAGAGGAACACTTAGTTCTTTGGTTTGGACCAGGCTTCCTGCCCTTTTGCACTGGCAGAGTGGCACAGAAGGACTGTATTGAGGCCAAAGGATCTTGTCCATGGATTTCTCTTCTAGGTAAGACCAGAGAATTTCTACTGTGTAAGTGTTTTAGGCATATTATCCAATACTTTGTAGCATATTCATTGTGCCTGGTCAGCTATCTTTTGCATAGTAGTAAACTACCTACATTTATATTTTAATCAGCTATGCTTTCTTCTATTTCTGAATAGGATTAGTAAAATCTGATTTTGATATAAATTACTGGAATTGAAGGTAAATTTGGGATGTTGGAGAGAATGAAACAAAATTCTTACCTCAGTGAAAGCTGACTCAGGACTGAGTACTCAAAGCAAGCAAATTTCAGTTCCCCTCAAGATTGCCAGTTTCCTTGCAGCACTGAGGCCAGACAGGATTCCGAGGAGAGCGTAGCGACCTTGTGGAGTTGTACATTTGGCTAGTGGTACAATGTAAATGGTCAGTCTGGAGGCTTGTGCAGAGCAAAGTGAGCAGCAACTGAAGCAGGAAAAAAAAATGAGTAAAATTGTGAGTACAGTTGTCAGTTTTGGTTGGACATATTCTTGGAGGTTTCATCACATGACCGTTTTAAATTAAAGATTAATCTTTAATTCCTGGAGACTCCAGGATAATTCTGGAGGGGTTGGCAACCCTGGTGGTGGGTAGAAATGTATGTGGAGAGGGGGATGGAGTTCTGTAGAAGATTGAGTGTGAAGGCTAAGGACTGGTTATCCCCTCCCTTTGACTTTGTGCAGCTATTTACATCTGGGCATAGTGGATGTAACACATGACCATTTTCATTTGGAAGTAAGTGCTTTACTCAGTTGCAAATGGCTACATAAGGTGTAAGGCAGTGAAGAATCAGGTCCTAGGGGTTTTGTTTGTTTGTTTTTCCTCTCCAAAACATGATGCCAAGGCAAATGGGAGCCAGTGAATGAATCTGAATACGATAGTAGCACGTAGAGTGGTAAGAGAATAGTGGAAAAAGGAAACTATTTTTAGCAACTGTCTTTTTGTTCTGTGCTTGTACAGCTGCCAGTACACTTGGCGCCTGGTCACCTATCCGTGACGTTATGATAATACAAATAATAAGAATGATAGCAATAGCTTTTTGGATGGACTAAAAAGGAGCAAGAAAAGCATCAACAGGACCAGAGGAGGTTTCAATACTGAAGGTAAGAGATGACCAGTATTTGGATGAGAGTTTTAATGGAGAGGAAACTATGGATTTTAAAGAGGTTATAAAAAGTTGGCAGCCTGTGTGTGCTGTGAAAGAAAGAGGAGCCAAATATGATTGAAGTAGTGAGCCTAACTGAGGGACAGAACAAGTGATAGAGAGGGGAGGACTTGGGGAAAACAGGGGAGATGAGCAAAAAAGAAAATAAGAGCATCCTGACACACCCACAAAAAGCCTCATGGAACTTTAACTATAGCATTGCTGGCAATCTGTGCTAAACTGAACAATTCAAAGCGCAGAGTGAAAGAGCCCACATTGTTTTACGCAACGGCAGACTTTTTCTGATGATGCACAGGAGAAAGAGGGGTAACTAATTTGGTAGGTCACGTTTGTTTTTCTTGCTATAATGGGGTGAGATTCTGGTGGAGGTGAACTAATTTCAGTGCTGCATATTGTAATTTCCATAATTTCTATTGCTGGGTTCTAAGATTTTTTTTTTCAAATGCTGATGGATATGATGATATATTCACAAGTCTCCCACTCACCCTGCAAATGAAAAAATGGTCCACTGTAAATAATGTTATATTGCACAGATGTACGGTACATGTATTCATTCTCATTGCAGATTTAACGAGAACTCTGTGAGGGAGTTCAGCTCCAATTGACTGGCTCCCTATGGGGCCCAGCAAATGTGCCATGCAAAAGATCGGGACTATTCAGAAGAAACAGCCTGGGCTGTTTTCATTTTACAATCCAGCCCTGGATGTTCCTCCAGATAATAACATAACATACAGTATGATCTCAAAGTGTTCAGTAGCACATTTCTCAGAACGTACACAATTGTTTTATACACAGAAAAGTGTAACAATGGAAAAACAATATATCTAGAAGAGTGTGAATGACATCACAAGCAAATGTCTTAAGCAGAGGCCATTGATAAGGCAAGTAGTGTCACAAGCGCCTTGGGAATAAATACAGTTCCAGTTTGTTCTTTAGAAACTAGGTTAGTCCAGACTAGGATTCATTTTTTTGCTGTTGATCAATTTGCTATCTAATCCCACAACCACTGAAATCAAAGGGATTTTTTGTCATTGACTTCACTGAGAGCAGGTTTTTGCCAGTCCACTAGCCTGCTACACCCACTCCCTTCAGTACTTCACCGGATTGGATCATGATTAGTAACGCACCATGTTCAGCAGCCCTACTAGTGTAGCTCAAGGCTACTGTCTCTCAACCCTCATTTGCACCTTTGCAAGCTACGGCCCATCCTGAGCAGCCCACTTTTCATCTTTGTCTGACTCAGACCATTAAATGATGAACAAGAATGACTCCGTAGTCTAGTGGGTAGGGCACTCAACTGGAAGGAGAGACCCAGGGTCCAGTCCTCATGTTCCAATCACTAATTATGTATCCACAGTGGAACAGCTTCCAACAGGAGACACTGAAGGAACCCCACATCAGAATATTTCATAGCTCAGGCACTCTGAGAGGTGGAAGACCTATTCAAATCCTTTCTTGAACTTGGAGCTCCCACCTCCCAAGTGAGAACTCTAAACCCTGGGATAAAAGTTATAAGGTGGGAAGCAGCAGAAGTAACACCACCACCACCACCTCCTCCTCCTGTTTTTTATGGAGCAAGGCAGGCACCTAACTCATTCCCGCAAGAAACAACTTATGCGCCTAAGCCACCCGACTGCCAGAAAGGGTTTCCCATTCGTGGATCGCCAGCAGAAATAGGCATCTCCCTGCAGCTTGGACTTAGGCACCTATCTCTGTGAGAGGGGCAGGGCTTGAGACACTCTTCTCGTCAGGATCTCCAATACGTTAACTGGTGTGTCTCCCAGCCTAGCATGCTAGCACTCCCCCCACATTCATTCTATAGGGAGCTTAGGTGCGAAACTCAGGCTTCGTGGATCACTGTTACTGTAATTTTTCTAGGCACCTAGATCCCTTTGTGGGTTCAGGCCTAGGTGACCTGCCCACAGGCATAGAATCATAGAACCATGGGGTTCAAAGGGACCGTAAGGGTCATCTAGTCTAACTCCTTACGAAGATGCAGGAGACAGCCACAAGTCAGTGTTTCAGGTCACTGCCTATTTGTGAAGGAGAGCTGGTTGCTGGGATTGGTGGAGGTTTTTTGTTTTACTCTTCCTTCTCACTTTTTGTATTTCCTTCTTCCCTGGTGAGAATGAAAAGTTTATTTTAGCAATAAGAATGAGAATTGTTTTAATTCTGTGCACATTTACAACTATTAAGACATCACCACAATTTTTAGCAGTAGGCTGCCCCCAAAGACACTCTCCAATTTTTAGATTTCACAGCAAGGGCTCACTTCTGCTTCTACTCAGATCAACAGCAAACGTCTGTTAATTTAAATAGGCATAGGACTGAGCATTGGGAGAAAATCTTGTTGCCTTCTCTGCACCTTGAGAGTAATTTGTGGCAGTGGCTTTCATATGGTTCTAACATACAAAATGCAGGCAGCATTTGGGAAAATTCGCCGGGGATATGTTCCCTACACCACCCTTAACTTTGCAACCTGGAGGGGATCCTGTGTATGCACTAGGGAAGGAAGAGGGGTCAGGACAGAGTCAGAGAAGCTTGCACAGGTTTTTTAGTGCTACCACTGATGAGGAGTGGGCAATGCACAGGGGTGGTGGGAATTGCTGTAGCCAAGGAGCACAAGTAGCAATTTTGCCAAGCCTAAAGTGTTAAAAGATTGAGTCAGACCCACCAAAAGTATGAGGTGGGCTTTAAAAATCCATGAGATTGAACAAACTGGATTCTCTTTATTTGTCTTCTGATTTTGGAGTCTTTAGAGTCCACTCAGGTCACGTTTTCAAGACTTTCCCTGCAAGCATGAGAGTTTTTGTTTTTTTATGGAAGCTGGGATTCTCAACTAGTTACATGATTATTAAGTATTAAGGTTGCAAAGTCAAGCACTCAAAATGTAGAAAGTGACAGAATTCAGGTTGCCAGTGCAACCATAGCGTAACCCTCTTGTACTATGCAATATAAGACAGACTAATTACATGATCATATACTCCTTTTTCCACAAGACCCCTGCCTCATTCCATGCACAGGAATGAGGGCGAGCAGCAATTCAATATTTTATTTTCTCCTTGCTGTGCAGTGTGTGGCTCCAGACCTTATTTACTGCACACTATTCAAACCCTGCTCTGAAGAGAGAATTAACAACTTCCTCATGGGTTTTTCTCTGAAGCTCAGCAATAAGATATCAGAAGGCTTCACAGATACGGATTAATTTTATTTTCCAAGCACAGCAGTTCACCATTACAGATGGTGAACTGAGGCACAGAGAGTAAGGTCAAATGTTTCCACTAATTTTGGGTGCCCAATTTGAGATGCCTAGAATCTAAATTTTCAGAGTATATATTATATTGCGTTTTCTGTTTAAAGCACAGCTCCCATCGAGTTCAGCTGCAGCTGTGAGCATTCAGCACTTCTGCAAATCAGACCACAGGATCTCAAGTCAGGCACCCAGAAAATGAGGAACACACAATTAGTGACCACCTGTAGAATGTTGGGTTTAAGTAACTTGCCTAGGAATACACAGGAACTCTGTGGAAGAGGCAGAAATAGAATCCCATTCTCCAGGGCAGCACTGAACTGACTTCCCCATGAGACCATCCTTTCTCTTCCTACAGTCCTCTGCCTCTTCCATACCCACCTTCAAAGGTAGACATCCGTAACTCCAGGAGGAGGAGGTTGGATGAGAGAGTGGGGACAGCTCTGCAACTCTGGTGCCTATTTTGAATCCCTTGTCCACTCACATCTCCAGTTCCTCTGGACATAATCTACTGATTTATTGGATGTCTTTGAGGAGGAGTGGGTGTTGTCTAGGGTTCTCTGCTCAGAGTCCCTATCTAGGGCCCTCGTTCTTTAACTCTTACTTCATTCCCACTCCTGTTTTTTCATTTGTTGTCCCCAGAAGTCATTTATAGCCTGGGCTCAGTGGTTCCTCCCTCTTAGCTGATGGGTCGGGGGGGGAAGCTTTAGTTGTGGGTAGGCCTAGAACCTCTGACCCAGGGGTACAGATAGTACCCAACTCTTGCAACAGAATGAAACAGGGGTCCGACATCCAGAGCCTCCTTCACTCCCCAAGTCTGGTTCATCCCCAGAGCAGATGCAGCCTATTTTTACCTGAGCTGTATCTCAGAAAGAGACAAACTGTTTTGGCTGAAATTTAAAAAACCAAGCCCACCGGAGGTAGACCACCTGGAAGGTTTCAGCTCAAGTGGTTAAAGTCTGTAAAAGTTATAAGCAAATGAAAACAGCAACTTACAGTAGGAGGCATCACGCAACTTCAGCAATAATCAGTCTTAACAGCCCATCACAGAGTCCTTCTCAAGCTACCCTGTGAGCAGCGCTGCCTAGGCAAGTTATGGGGTTTCGAGATGACAGATACACACGGTCTGTTTCTTTTTCACTACATATACCTTTAATCCTCAGTTTCCAAACATGACAGGGCATAGCACAGGTATACCAGTTTCTTTCGCTCAGACTCTGAGATTTCTCTTTTACTTCCTGTTCCTCCCAGTTATATATCCTCCCCATTATTAAGCCAATTATTTCATTAGCCCAACAATTACCACCAAGCATTAGTAAGCACCAGTAACAATTAAGCTTGCAGCATTCTCTGTGCTACAGCAACCTCAGGTACCAGGGTGCTACAACTAGCACTTAGTCACACAGCCCCACCAATTTATCAGGTTTTGTAAAGGGATCATTTGGTGCAACAAATACAAATCTACTCACAGAACTGCAGGATGGGAACTTGCTGCTTTATTTAATTTCATCACAACAGAATTTGTCGGGTGGGGAGAGGTCGCCCACTGACTAAACTGGAAGTAAGGAAAGGTTGAAGCATGGCTCTGCCCCATAATATGGAGAGGGGGGCATACTATGTGGGGAGGGCTATAACACAGTTAACCCCATGATGACCACTTACTTCAGAAGGATTCTCTTGTGACTGACACATAGGGCTCCAAATGAAGAGATCTGGGTTCTGTTCCCAGCTCTGACACAGACTTCCTGTGTAACCTTGAGGAAATGACTTAGCTGCCTGAGTTTCCCATCTATAAAATGGTAATATTTATCCCCTGTGAGGCTTATTTAATTCTTGTAAAATGCTTTGAGATCCTTGGAGAGAAGTTGCTGTGTAATTATAAAGTATTATTTATTAACCACTCAGAATACTAGCTAGAATCTGGATCCTGAAAATAAGGATCAGACTATTTTCAGGTTGTCCCACCCTTGACAGCATCGTTCATATACAGGGAATGAGCAATATGGAACACTAGTGTGTAGGGAAGATGGAATTATTACTTACTAATAATTGTGCCTGTCACGGTCATCTTCCCCCATCCTACAACAGAGTTCTTTTACTCTGAGCTCTTATAACTCCACCTGCTGGCAAGCAGGAGGCATAAAAAGATTTTTAATCATTCCTACAACATAAGAAACTGCTTAACCCATTCGTAAACAGGTGAACAACATCCTAAAGCGCGCAACAAAAGCCAGAAAGGTGATAGGGCAGAAGCTGGGGCAAGAGGAAAGAATTACAACTACCAGTAAGTGGTTTCACCCTGTAATCTCTCTCTCCTTTCCTCCCATCCTATGACAGACAATCCCTTACTTACAGCTGCTGTATAAGAGGAGCAGCCCGGGACTGTGTTCTTAATGTGGCTTGTAACTTTTTTCTTCGTTTCTAGCCTGCATGCAGATAAGCAAGCTGCAAAGCTCCAATTTTTGCAAAGCTCTCATCATCTTGCTCCTATGCTGACATACAAAAAACAAAGTGATCTTTTGGCTGCTTGAAACACGTATGGCACCAAGTGTTAAAACTGAACTGCTACCATCACCAAGTGGTCTGCCAGTTTGGAGGAAAAAACCCAAACAGATTAAGCCCCTAGCAATCAAAAGTCTAGCCTTGAAGCACTGTTTTCACTCAGGAGCTCTGTACGAGTCTCAAAGAAGCCTGAAATCAGAATAGACAGGGCCAAATTTAATCAAAAACTTTACTTTTTGTCAAAATTTTCCGAGACAAAACAATAGCCTTGGTTGAAAAATAGAGCTTCTTGCAAATGGAGCAAGGCACTCCCGGCTATATGCTACAAAGACGATGTTCAGCTTATGAACAATGCAAGTTGAAACAGATGCTTAGCGAGAGAATAAACCTGGGAGCAGGACTGCTGAGACATAAAACACCAATGTCTTTCATCACCCTGACCTAGATAAATAAATCACTCCTGTGCATACCAGCTTTCTTCCAATATGATCTGAAACTGTCATCATATCTAAGGCAATTTTCTGCTGCCTTGAAGTTGCCAAAATTTAAGTATTTTTAGCATCTTCGCTGTACGTTAAACAGAAAGCTCTCTCTACAGTCATTTATGTTCCTCTCTGCCTGTATGAAATGCAGACATAATTCTTTGCTGTGACAAAATAGTCTAATGTCATGAAATGAGCAGACCATTGGAAACTGGGACATTTTCATTTCCAGGTGTAGAGAATGGTACAGATAAATTTTTCATAGAAATACAGTACATGCTGACATCACGGAGATTGCATCAGTACAACTCAGGCAGAATATGACTCATGCCTGTAATAAACTAGATAAGAATTTTAAGAATAGAGGCTCAAATCAGCAAAACACTGAAGCACATGCTTCAGTGCTTTGCTGATTTACTATTCTATCATCTTGCCTTTTGACAGGCATACCTGCTTTTTAACAGATGTATCTAGATTTCGTGTATTTGACATACAAGTGTCTATGTAAAGAGTCACCTTCTTACCTATCTGCTCCATGCATGTATTCAGTAGTGCTTAACATTAGCAACAAAAATATCAGGCTTATTTACTCCTGCTTCAGAGCCAATACAGTTTTAAGGACCTGACCTGGATTCTTTCTAGATCATGTAAAATCAACAGAATTCTTGACTAAGTTCTACTTGCAGGTCCCGTTGTGGAAACTAAAGCTCACATTTGTTTTAAGTTTCAAATTATTTCAAATAATTTGCTTGGAACTTGTTTTGGGGGAACAAGATTGCACTGAAACAAATAAAATAAAATATATGAGAGGCTGGTGCTAACAGAGAATCTGGTCTAATCATAGCAGTCAAATGAAAATTCCATCCATTGCTACATAAAGGTTCAGCACCATGGAAGAAATGGATAGATGCAATATGAACAGAATACATCTTTCTAGCTTGTGAGGGAACTGAGGCTTTGAAGCAAGAATTTGGCCTCCAAAAACTCCAAATTTGGCAATACCCACAAAATAAACATTTATTAGTCCAAACAGTTTTGTGCCATTGAAACAGCAGCTCTGGAATCTCCAGACTTGCTAAAATGCACATGAAAAATTGGGCAGCATGCCAGACCTGCTGCATCAATATAAACTTGTTTAATGAAGGCCACCAGAAAAAAGTACCACGGTGCTTCAGAGTAAAGAATTATCAGGATTTGTCTTGATCACACAACAATGGAACAAAATTTGACATAAAATAAGAAAAGCCCCAGTAGCTTTCTGTCTAATCCATCACACGCATTAGACTCCAACCCATATATCCAAAACAAGCACGAAGTGGACAGAAAACTGTGGAGTAGCCTCTGCTTATCACGCACACTGAGTATGCAGCTTGCGAAAATTGAGTACTTTTGGAAACAGAGGTACACTTAAGACTTTGTATTAGACTTTTCTTTTGTTCCAACCATAATTGTTTATTGTTGGAGCTATGTTACAGTCCCCTGGCTTAGTCACCAGTCTACTTTATGGGACCCAACCTTTGGATCCCACAGGCTTCTAAAGCCATTAGGTCTGGGCAGCTTCCAGACACTGTCTCTCACACATACTGCCAGAGTGCAGACTCCCTATCTGGCACACCCTCAAGTCTGCTTCGTAGCTAATGCAGACTCTCCCTAGAGATCCGTCATCATGGGCATTCTGGTGTACAGTATAATTTAACTCTTTGGGGACCACATGACAGCTAAAGCAAGGCGTACACAGGCTTTGCAAATGAATGTCTTACACTCACACTTTATTTGTAGATGTCATCAGAGACTTACAGGGCTGTGGAAAAATAACGGACACCTTGAACACAATTCCCTCCCTCAGAGTCCTCACCACTGTTTGGGGTCCTTTGCAGTTTGGTCAGTGTCTGTCAGGAGGTCCAGTTCCCTCTAGCCCTCCACTGGTCCTGCTCAGTCTTCTGGTTCTGGTGATTGCTGTCAGAGAGACTGTTTTTAAAAGCATGTCTGGCCCTTCTTCCTGTTTCTCTTCTCACTCCAAAGTTTTCCATTCTCCCCACCCTCAAGTAGGGGTGCTGTCATCGTCATCATCATCATCATGTTCCTATTACGCCTCTGGCATTTAGAGGAGTGATGAAGCTCCTCTACTCCTGTCTGTTTCTGACAAGCCTTTCAATGGTTCCCCAGCTGTGTCCTAGGTTTTTCAGCTCGGCTTCCACAGCTCTTCGCCATGTTGGTTTTGGGCGGCCTCGTTTTCGCTTGCCTTCAGGTGTCCATCTTATTGCTACTCTGGTGGTGGAATCAGTTTCCATCCGAAGCACAAGAGAAACCCATCTCCAACGCCTCCTGGCAATGATGGTGCTCAGATCCTCTTGGGTGCACTGTGTCAATAGATCTTGAGGGTTGCTGTCAGATAGTCTTTAAAAGTCATGGCTCAATCTGTCATCCCCATGGAACTGCTCAGCCTGTTGTACCCATGGTACCATCTGGGTAAAGCTATTCAACTGTTGAAGCCCCTTGATAGCCCTGGTTAGGAGTCACAGACTTCTGTCTTCTGCCATAGAAGGGAAGTGTTAATCCATACTGATGACTGTAATCAAACAACATTAATAAAATCAAATGTCATTCATAAGCGTACACAGACAGATATCCTAAACTGTCCAATTAGATCAGTGTTGGATCATGTGACTACATTTTCCCCCCTCACAAAGATGGGTTTTTCCAACAAACTTCCATTACCAGTAAACAAACTTGTAGTGAAATGACAGTCTGGGTTGTCAGCAGGCAGTGAATCTGGGTGAGAGCAGAGCCCTAATTGCTTAAACCATGGTAGCACCTAATGTATCATGGGTCAGATTCTGCTCCGTACCCCAACTTTTGCTGATAGCACCTACTCTGCAAACAGCCCCATTTATTTTAGCAGGACTACTCATGATGGAGTGTGGCATTACTGTTAAGGTACTAAACTACTACCCAGCATTACATAGTTAGCATTAATAAAAATAAAAATATTAATACAAAAACTTGAAAGTACATTCAGAGATTTTAATTTCAGAAGGGACCACCATAATCAGCCAGTCTGACCTCCTATGTAACATAGGCCACAGAGTTTCATCCAGCAAAGTAGGTGTCATCTATGCATTTAGAACAGCTCATTCTGATTACTGTCTAGCTTTCCTCCTGCCTTAATTCCAGCCGGGTTTTAGCAGCCAAAAATGTCATGAAACCCTGGAGCAGATTTCTGAGCAAGGCCAGCTCTAGGCACCAGCAAAAGAGGCAGATGCTTGGGGTGGCACATTTTTAGGGGTGGCATTCTGGCGCCGGCCATGCCGCCCCTAGAAATGTGCCCCCGCCGCCCCAGCTCGCTTCCACCTGCTCCCTGAGCGCACTGCTGCCACTCCGCTTCTCCCCCTCCCCCCACCGCCCAGGCTTGCCGCACGCAAAACAGCTGTTTGGCGCGGCAAGCCTGAGAGGGAGGAGAAGCCGAGCGATGGCGCGCTCGGGGGAGGGGGCGGTGGTGGAGCGGAGGTGAGCTGGGGCGGGGAGCAGTTCCTCTACCCCCGCCCCGTTACTTCCTGCGCTCTCCCACCCCACCCTCACTCCCCGCCACTCCGCCTGCTTCCTTGAATGCGCTGCCTCTCCCTCACCTGAGAGGGAGGGGGGAGAAGCGGAGTGGCAGTGTGTTCAGGGGAGCAGGCGGAGCGGAGGTGAGGGTTGGGTTGCGGGGAGAAATGCGGCACGCCCGGGGGAGGAGGCGGGGCCAGGAATTTGGGGAAGGGGTTGGGAAAGGGCAGAGTTGGGGTGGAGCCGGGGGGGACACAAAAAAAGCGGGGGCGGCCAAAAATGTTTTTGCCTGGGGGTGGCAAAAGTCCTAGAGCCAGCCCTGTTTCTGAGCCATATCATTTGAAAGTTGGAACTACAAGATCTAAGATTATATATAGCATTGGCCCCAGATTTAACAGTTTCCAAGAAAGCAACCACCACAAATCAGATCAGAAACACAGTGGGAGGAAAATGCAAAGATGATAATCAAAATTATGTGTTTTTAATTTCCAACACCTCATGAAACTTTAGGGCTAGAAAATATGATACTGTAGCGATGAGCACCATAGAAAATATAACGAGGGAATTAATAAGTCTGTCTTTAGAGCAGGGTTTGAATAGTGTGCCGTAAATAAGACATGGGGTATACACTGAAAAATTAGGATGAAATAAAAATTAAATAACTGCTCATTTACTGATCACCATTCATCTGGTGCACTGAATGAGGCAGGATCCTGTGGAAAAAAATAGTATGTGAATATGTAATTAAAGACAAATATAATGCAGATGCATAAGGGGCTCAAATTAAGGTAGTACAGGCAACCATAATTCTGGCATTTCCCAACCTCTGAGTGCTTGACTTTGCAAACTTAATGTTCTTTTAATGTATTTGTGCATGGGCGTGTGTAATTGAATATAGAATTTAACATCTCATTTTATTTATTTAAAATGCCTATCTATACAATTTTTTAAAAACACAACGTAAGGATAAATATCCTCAAAACAAAGGACTCCACCACTCATCCAGCTTCATAACAAAGTCAGCTAAATAACACAATAAGCCCTTATAACTGTGGAAATTCCACCATAAATAATACCCCGCAATGAACCACAGCAAATCCCTCAATCCTGAGTGAATAGATGAGCTTTACAGCTGCCCTGAAGGGTGACAAGTCCAGGCTCCGTCAGTTCAAGCGGGAATCTAGTTCTTGAGGTGAAGATCCACGATGGAAAATATTTTCATTCACAGCCTTGTTGTACTATCAGCACAAAAATAATGTTACCCTTTTTTCTAAGTTCTAACTATCCTTGCCTCCTCCTCTTATTCATGGAATGAAAGATTAGCTACGCCAGGAGTATAATAACCATTGCATGAGCTTGCACAATCATTTTCTGTCTTGCCTCTTAACTGCAAAATGACTGCCATCTAGTGTTTAATTGCAAAAATATCCAACTCCGAGAAATATTAGAATGCCAGTAGTAGTATAAACAATGAGGAGTCCTTGTGGCACCTTAGAGACTAACAAATTTATTTGGGCATAAGCTTTCGTGGGCTACAGCCCACTTCATTGGATGCATGGAGTGGAAAATACAGGAGCAGGTATAAATACATGAAAAGATGGTCTTAATCTGCTGGCCGTCAACTCATTACACATTATTACTGACAAGTTCCACAGTACACTTAGGATCCTGCCTGAAATAGAGATACACCTCTCTTTGGAGAAGGAAGAAACTGCCAGAGACATATCTAGTCAGGTCTTATTGCCCAGGCATTAGTGTTACTTACTGTGGTGATGGATGTCTTATAAATATCTGAGATACACGGAGTCCCTAATAACAAACTCCCATTCCCTCCTCCCCACATTATGCAAAGAATTGCATTAGTGTAATATTATGGCAGACATCAGAAATACACAAAATTCTAAATTATGGGTCTCACAGCAATCATAGCATGGCCACACTGCTCATTAGTGCCCAGATTGTGAGATGCCCTTACTGAGCAGGCAGGGGTGTTCCCGAGGATGGAATGCTGAAAAGGGGGCAAGAGTGGTGAGCAAGAGGTGAGGGCTAATCTAATCGATTAGATAAAATAGAAATCCTCAGTAGAGTGTCTTCCAGCTGTGGGGAGTGAAGGCAATAGTCTCAGCTGAGTGCTTTATTGCTGTGTTACTGATGCCTTTTTTGCCTTCTGTCAGTTGGCATCATGTGTCCATGGACCCTACCCTCGCCCCACGACATTGGACCACATTATTTTTGGGAAGCCACCAGCTAACAATTCAAAGGAGAAGAAAACATTGAAACCCACCGTGGGAATATAGCCCCACATTAGATCTGGAGGGACTATGGATTTAAACAGAGTTGGGATATAATTGGCCCCAATCATGTACCCAAAAAGAATGAGCTCATGAGAAAGAAAGGTTGTGTTAAACTTGTTGTGACCTGTCAAAATACCAGTGTTATCTTATTTAAGGTTTGGGCTGAAGTAATAGAAATAAAACACAGTTAACTGGGTACCAGGTGCAGTAAATAATTGGCCATACAAGAAACTGCTTCATCTGACCTTAGCTAAGGTCCAATAATTGGTAATAACATCATTTGTTTGTTTAAGGGTATACAAAAGTGAACTCTTAAAGGATTCATTTCTAATACCTCCCTGACCACCACGGAGCTACCAATATAGATCTAAGGGCTCCTGGGTTTAGCCCATTTGTATTTGATCAAATGCTTATAAATGTTTTGTTACTGTTTGGATGTAGTAAATTTCTTATTTTTTAGGCATGTTTAGAGCAATCGTATAAATACCATTCAGCCTTTGGATTCAATAAAGGAATTTATGGTTAAATTAGTGTCTTGGTAATATCCTGCATAAATAATAACAATTCCAACATCCATATTATTAACACATTTTGCTTCCTTCTTTCAGCTCACCCTTAGCAGTGGTGTGCTCATTGATGCTGCTCTTTGTATGTTTACACACAAGCCCATAAACAAAATTTTCAAAAGTGATTCACAAAAAGAAAAGGAGTACTTGTGGTACCTTAGAGACTAACCAATTTATTTGAGCCTAAGCTTTCGTGAGCTACAGCTCACTTCATCGGATGCATACTGTGGAAAGTGTAGAAGATCTTTTTATACACACAAAGCATGAAAAAATACCTCCCCCCACCCCATTCTCCTGCTGGTAATAGCTTATCTAAAGTGATCACTCTCCTTACAATGTGTATGATAATTAAATTGGGCCATTTCCAGCACAAATCCAGGTTTTCTCTCCCCCCGCCCCCAAACCCACTCTCCTGTTCGTAATAGCTTATCTAAAGTGACCACTCTCCTTACAATGTGTATGATAATCAAGGTGGGCCATTTCCAGCACAAATCCAGGGTTTAACAAGAACGTCTGGGGGGGGGGGGGTGTCCTCCTCAGACGTTCTTGTTAAACCCTGGATTTGTGCTGGAAATGGCCCACCTTGATTATCATACACATTGTAAGGAGAGTGGTCACTTTAGATAAGCTATTACCAACAGGAGAGTGGGTTGGTGTGGGGGGAATTGGGGGGGGGAGAAAAAACCTGGATTTGTACTGGAAATGGCCCAGCTTGATTATCATACACATTGTAAGGAGAGTGATCACTTTAGATAAGCTATTACCAGCAGGAGAGTGGGGTGGGGGGAGGTATTTTTTCATGCTTTGTGTGTATAAAAAGATCTTCTACACTTTCCACAGTATGCATCCGATGAAGTGAGCTGTAGCTCACGAAAGCTTAGGCTCAAATAAATTGGTTAGTCTCTAAGGTGCCACAAGTACTCCTTTTCTTTTTGCGAATACAGACTAACACGGCTGTTACTCTGGGTATGTCTACACTACGGAATAAGGTCGAATTTATAGAAGTCGGTTTTTTAGAAATCGGTTTTATATATTCGAGTGTGTGTGTCCCCACAAAAGTGCATTAAGTGCATTAACTCGGCGGAGTGCTTCCACAGTACCGAGGCTAGAGTCGACTTCCGGAGCATTGCACTGTGGGTAGCTATCCCACAGTTCCCGCAGTCTCCGCTGCCCATTGGAATTCTGGGTTGAGATCCCAATGCCTGATGGGGCTGAAACATTGTCGCGGGTGGTTCTGGGTACATATCGTCAGTCCCCCCTTCCCTCCCTCCCTCCGTGAAAGCAAGGGCAGACAATCGTTTCGCGCCTTTTTTCCTGAGTTACCTGTGCGGACGCCATACCACCGCAAGCATGGAGCCCGCTCAGGTAACCGTCACCGTATGTCTCCTGGGTGCTGGCAGACGCGGTACGGCATTGCTACACAGTAGCAGCAACCCATTGCCTTGTGGCAGCAGACGGTACAATACGACTGGTAGCAGTCCTCGTCATGTCCGAGGTACTCCTGGTCGCCTGTGTGAGGTCGATCAGGAGCGCCTGGGCAGACATGGGCGCAGGGACTAAATTTTTAGTGACTTGACCAGGTAATTCTCTTAAGTCCGGCAGTCAGTCCTATTGAACCGTCTTATGGTGAGCAGGTAGGCAATATGTCCTTCTGCACCGTCTGCTGCCAGCCAAAGATGTAAAAGATAGATGGAGTGGATCAAAACAAGAAATAGACCAGATTTCTTTTGTACTCATTTGCCTCCTCCCCTGTCTAGGGGACTCATTCCTCTAGGTCACACTGCAGTCACTCACAGAGAAGGTGCAGCGAGGTAGATCTAGCCATGTATCAATCAGAGGCCAGGCTAACCTCCTTGTTCCAATAAGAACAATAACTTAGGTGCACCATTTCTTATTGGAACCCTCCGTGAAGTCAACCCTGTAAGCCGTGTCCTCAGTCGCCCCTCCCTGCGTCAGAGCAACGGCAAACAATCGTGCATCTGAGTTGAGAGTGCTGTCCAGAGCAGTCACAATGGAGCACTCTGATTGGGCTAAAACATTGTCGCGGGTGGTTCTGGGTACATATTGTCCAGCCCCCGTTCCCTCCCTCCCTCCATGAAGGCAAGGGCAGACAATCGTTTCGCGCCTTTTTTCCTGAGTTACCTGTGCGGACACCATACCACCGCAAGCATGGAGCCCGCTCTGGTAACCGTCACCGTATGTCTCCTGGGTGCTGGCAGACGTGGTACTGCATTGCTACACAGTAGCAGCAACCCATTGCCTTCTGGCAGCAGATGGTACAGTACGACTGGTAGCCGTCCTCGTCATGTCCGAGGTGTTCCTGGTCGCCTGTGTGAGGTCGATCAGGAGCGCCTGGGCAGACATGGGAGCAGGGACGAAATTTTTAGTGACTTGACCAGGTCATTCTCTTAAGTCCGGCAGTCAGTCCTATTGAACCATCTTATGGTGAGCAGGCAGGCAATATGGATTGCTAGCAGTCCTATTGTACCGTCTTCTGCCGAGCAGCCATGAGATGTGGATGGCATGCAGTCCTTCTGCACTGTCTGCTGCCAGCCAAAGATGTAAAAGATAGATGGAGTGGATCAAAACAAGAAATAGACCAGATTTGTTTTGTACTCATTTGCCTTCTCCCCTGTCTAGGGGACTCATTCCTCTAGGTCACACTGCAGTCACTCACAGAGAAGGTGCAGCGAGGTAGATCTAGCCATGTATCAATCAGAGGCCAGGCTAACCTCCTTGTTCCAATAAGAACAATAACTTAGGTGCACCATTTCTTATTGGAACCCTCCGTGAAGTCCTGCCTGAACTACTCCTTGATGTAAAGCCACCCCCTTTGTGGATTTTAGCCCCCTGAAGCCAACCCTGTAAGCCGTGTCGTCAGTCGCCCCTCCCTCCGTCAGAGCAACGGCAGACAATCATTCCGCGCCTTTTTTCTGTGCGGACGCCATACCAAGGCAAGCATGGAGTCCGCTCAGCTCACTTTGGCAATTAGGAGCACATTAAACACCACACGCATTATCCAGCAGTATATGCAGCACCAGAACCTGGCAAAGCGCTACCGGGCGAGGAGGCAACGTCAGCGCGGTCATGTGAGTGATCAGGACATGGACGCAGATTTCTCTGAAAGCATGGGCCCTGCCAATGCATGCATCATGGTGCTAATGGGGCAGGTTCATGCTGTGGAACGCCAATTCTGGGCTCGGGAAACAAGTACAGACTGGTGGGACCGCATAGTGTTGCAGGTCTGGGACGATTCCCAGTGGCTGCGAAACTTTTGCATGCGTAAGGGCACTTTCATGGAACTTTGTGACTTGCTTTCCCCTGCCCTGAAGCACATGAATACCAAGATGAGAGCAGCCCTCACAGTTGAGAAGTGAGTGGCAATAGCCCTGTGGAAGCTTGCAACGCCAGACAGCTACCGGTCAGTTGGGAATCAATTTGGAGTGGGCAAATCTACTGTGGGGGCTGCTGTGATGCAAGTAGCCCACGCAATCAAAGATCTGCTGATATCAAGGGTAGTGACCCTGGGAAATGTGCAGGTCATAGTGGATGGCTTTGCTGCAATGGGATTCCCTAACTGTGGTGGGGCCATAGACGGAACCCATATCCCTATCTTGGCACCGGAGCACCAAGCCGGCGAGTACATAAACCGCAAGGGGTACTTTTCAATAGTGCTGCAAGCTCTGGTGGATCACAAGGGACGTTTCACCAACATCAACGTGGGATGGCCGGGAAAGGTACATGACGCTCGCATCTTCAGGAACTCTGGTCTGTTTCAAAAGCTTCAAGAAGGGACTTTATTCCCAGACCAGAAAATAACTGTTGGTGATGTTGAAATGCCTATATGTATCCTTGGGGACCCAGCCTACCCCTTAATGCCATGGCTCATGAAGCCGCACACAGGCAGCCTGGACAGCAGTCAGGAGCTGTTCAACTACAGGCTGAGCAAGTGCAGAATGGTGGTAGAATGTGCATTTGGACATTTAAAGGCGCGCTGGCGCAGTTTACTGACTCGCTTAGACCTCAGCGAAACCAATATTCCCACTGTTATTACTGCTTGCTGTGTGCTCCACAATATCTGTGAGAGTAAGGGGGAGACGTTTATGGTGGGGTGGGAGGTTGAGGCAAATCGCCTGGCTGCTGGTTACGCGCAGCCAGACACCAGGGCGGTTAGAAGAGCACAGGAGGGTGCGGTACGCATCAGAGAGGCTTTGAAAACCAGTTTCATGACTGGCCAGGCTACGGTGTGAAAGTTCTGTTTGTTTCTCCTTGATGAAACCCCCCGCCCCTTGGTTCACTCTACTTCCCTGTAAGCTAACCACCCTCCCCTCCTCCCTTTGATCACCGCTTGCAGAGGCAATAAAGTCATTGTTGCTTCACATTCATGCATTCTTTATTCATTCATCACACAAATAGGGGGATGACTACCAAGGTAGCCCAGGAGGGGTGGTGGAGGAGGGAAGGAAAATGCCACACAGCACTTTAAAAGTTTACAACTTTAAAATTTATTGAATGACAGCCTTCTTTTTTTTGGGCAATCCTCTGTGGCGGAGTGGCTGGTTGGCCGGTGGCCCCCCCACCGCGTTCTTGGGCGTCTGGGTGTGGAGGCTATGGAACTTGGGGAGGAGGGCGGTTGGTTACACAGGGGCTGTAGTGGCAGTCTGTGCTCCAGCTGCCTTTACTGCAGCTCAACCATACACTGGAGCATACTGGTTTGGTCCTCCAGCAGCCTCAGCATTGAATCCTGCCTCCTCTCATCACGCTGCCGCCACATTCGAGCTTCAGCCCTCTCTTCAGCCCGCCACTTACTCTCTTCAGCCCGCCACCTCTCCTCCTGGTCATTTTGTGCTTTCCTGCAGTCTGACATTATTTGCCTCCACGCATTCGTCTGTGCTCTGTCAGTGTGGGAGGACAGCATGAGCTCGGAGAACATTTCATCTCGAGTGCGTTTTTTTTTCTTTCTAATCTTCACTAGCCTCTGGGAAGGAGAAGATCCTGTGATCATTGAAACACATGCAATTGGTGGAGAAAAGAAAAGGGACAGCGGTATTTAAAAAGACACATTTTATAAAACACTGGCTACACTCTTTCAGGGTAAACCTTGCTGTTAACATTACATACATAGCACATGTGCTTTCGTTACAAGGTCGCATTTTGCCTCCCCCCACCGCGTGGCTACCCCCTCAACCCTCCCCCCTCCCTGTGGCTAACAGCGGGGAACATTTCTGTTCAGCCGCAGGCAAACAGCCCAGCAGGAATGGGGTCCTCTGAGTGTCCCCTGAAGAAAAGCACCCTATTTCAACCAGGTGACCACGGATTATATCTCACTCTCCTGAGGATAACACAGAGAGATAAAGAACGGATGTTGCTTGAACGCCAGCAAACATACACTGCAATGCTTTGTTGTACAATGATTCCCGAGTACGTGTTACTGGCCTGGAGTGGTAAAGTGTCCTACCATGAAGGACGCAATAAGTCTGCCCTCCCCAGAAACCTTTTGCAAAGGCTTTGGGAGTATATCCAGGAGAGCCGCGAATGCCAGGGCAAAGTAATCCTTTCACATGCTTGCTTTTAAACCATGTATAGTATTTTAAAAGGTACACTCACCGGAGGTCCCTTCTCCGCCTGCTGGGTCCAGGAGGCAGCCTTGGGTGGCTTCAGGGGGTACTGGCTCCAGGTCCAGGGTGAGAAACAGTTCCTGGCTGTCAGGAAAACCGGTTTCTCCGCTTGCTTGCTGTGAGCTATCTACAACCTCGTCATCATCATCATCTTCTTCGTCCCCAAAACCTGCTTCCGTATTGCGTCCATCTCCATTGAAGGAGTCAAACAACACAGCTGGGGTAGTGGTGGCTGAACCCCCTAAAATGGCATGCAGCTCATCATAGAAGCGGCATGTTTGGGGCTCTGACCCGGAGCGGCCGTTCGCCTCTCTGGTTTTCTGGTAGGCTTGCCTCAGCTCCTTCAGTTTCACGCGGCACTGCTTCGGGTCCCTGTTATGGCCTCTGTCCTTCATGCCCTGGGAGATCTTGACAAAGGTTTTGGCATTTCGAAAACTGGAACGGAGTTCTGATAGCACGGATTCCTCTTCCCATACAGCGATCAGATCCCGTACCTCCCGTTTGGTCCATGCTGGAGCGATTCTGAGACTCCATCATGGTCACCTCTGCTGATGAGCTCTGCATGGTCACCTGCAGCTTGCCACGCTGGCCAAACAGGAGATGAGATTCAAAAGTTCGCGGTTCTTTTCCTGTCTACCTGGCCAGTGCATCTGAGTTGAGAGTGCTGTCCAGAGCGGTCAAAATGGAGCACTCTGGGATAGCTCCCGGAGGCCAATACCGTCGAATTGTGTCCACAGTACCCCAAATTTGACCTGGCAAGGCCGATTTAAGCGCTAATCCACTTGTCAGGGGTGGAGTAAGGAAATCGATTTTAAGAGCCCTTTAAGTTGAAATAAAGGGCTTCATCGTGTGGACGGGTGCAGGTTTACATCGATTTAATGCTGCTAAATTCGACCTAAAGTCCTAGTGTAGACCAGGGCTCTGAAACCTGTCAAAAGTGATTGTGGCCCTTAGAAATCTAAGTACCATTGATTTTCAGTGAGACTTAGGGCAAAATGTTCAAAAGGGCCTAAATGCCTTTGGAGCCTAAGTCCTATTTTCAAAAGTGAGTTACGTGCTTAGGAATCGAGGTCTCACTGTAAGTCTCAGATCAGACTAAGTTTCTGTGAAATCAACCAAATTGTTTTTTTGACCTCTGTTCAATCTGACACTCTTGTTTTGTGCCCATTTTTTAGGTTCTTAGGCTGTGAAATTGGTATTTTGAGTGCTATTTGATGGCTGTAGAAATTGGAAACTATTTTTTGTTGTTTATGGATTATAGTATCTGCTGTGACAGCTGTTTTAAGAGCTAGTTAATTGTCAAAAAATAATGTTTTTATTGATGAATGAATAATGAAATGAATGTAATGAAAATGATGAAAGTAATGAAAAAATATGTTCTGTATCTTAAGTAGATTTGGGACCTATTCCTGTGAGTTCTATGGTCTCAAACTAGAGTTTTGTTCTTGTGGAAATGAATTTCTGCTGGGTTCAGAGAGTAATCACTTGAATCAGACATTACATTCCAATCCTAGATTCCACAAAGCTCCATACTCACTGGGAGTTAAGGATGTGTAAGCGATGGAAGCTCACACCACATGCTGTCTTCTCCTCCCTGGGCAGCAAAATACTTGTTTTCTAACGTAAAACCTGAACAAAGATCCAACTAAAAGAGGAAAAGATCTTGTGGTTAATGCAGTGGACGGGAACTCAAAAGACAATTCCCAGCTCCCCTGAAGACTTCCTATGAGGCCTTGGGAAAATCACTTCATCTCTCAGTGCTACAATATCTGCATGTGTAAAATGGGGATAATTATACTTTATACTTTATTTAGATTTCTCTTACTTGTCTATTTACTTTATAAGATCTTCTGGCTAGAAACTGTCTGTTGCTAATGCTTGTAGATTGGCCTCCACAATAGGACCCTGTTCTCAGTTGAGATCTCTAGGAACTAAGATAATACACATAATGATAAAAAGAGAAGTGTTCAGAAACAAAATCTGTAGGAATAACAATAATAAAAAGAACTACTACCCTTCCGGCAATGAGGAGGAAACACATTGGGGCTCTTTGTATCCAGAGACTTGGTCAACACAGTCTCCTGAAGGTACTCTATTTACTTCTGAGATAGTGGAAAAAACTTATGTTGAGAAGAAAATGTTTGGGTTGAGATGTGGACTCTTTAATATTTATAAAGGGCAGAGGTGGCTTTGTTATCTCCAGTAAAATTGTTGTAGCATCTAACTTACCTACCAATGACAGCTTGCTGTCTAATAGAGCTGTGTGGAAACCAGAATTTCTTCCTTCATGGGAAATTCCACAATTTAGAAGTTTCGTTTCACTTAAAATTGGAACAAAACCAAAGATTTTTTAAATTTCCCACGAACTGAAATTAAAGAAAACATTGATTTTTAAATAAAAGAATAGCATTTGAAAGTCATTTCAAAGCAAAAAAAGAAATGTTCCAAAAGCATTGAAGCAGAATGTTTTTACACGTTTTTGTTCCAAAATGAGATTTTGTCTATGTTGACTAATTCCTGTGGAACGTTTCAGTACCAACAAAATGGTATTTTGCAATAGAAAATTGTTCAGCTGGAAAATTTTTCACCAGCTCTATTGTTAATGTTGTATCCAGCTGCTGGAACCTTTGCGACTCAATCCAGAGAATTCCAGGGTCCTCATATTTCTTACAGTGAGTTTCACGTCATCCAAAAAACTTGTTCTCTACAAACATGAATCCAGATGCCTAGATTGAGTCATTGCAAGGCACAGATCCAGTGACCATGGGGAGGGTAGCAGTTGCAGATACAAGTGGGAAATCTCAGGTAGGTTATATTCCTTTTTAGAGTAGCAGCTGTGTTAGTCTGTATTCGCAAAATTAACAAGAGTACTTGTGGCACCTTAGAGACTAAGAAATTTATTTGAGCATAAGCTTTCATGAGCTACAGGGTTTTCTTTGGCTGGCAATTTGAATGACAATTCTGGGAGCTAAAGAAAGCAATTAAGCAGATCTCTCGTTTTTAATGTTTAAATTAGCTAATTTATTATATTTATCTCATTTCTTGAGGGCATAGCAAGATTTGTTAGTGTACTTGTATTATCTTTCTGTTTTATGGTTGCAGTATGTGAATATTCTAACTGAATGCATGCTGCTAAAGAACATATTTGTTCAGCTGTGAGAGTTTTGCCTTCACATATAATGTATGTTCATGAACCAAAATACACATTCCATCCGCTGTCAGTAAGGTGCTGAATAGTTTTACTTTAAATTAAAAAAAAATGCTTAGCGTTCAAAGATATTGTCCAGGACGGGGAAAATAAAACAAAACCAAAGTTACACAAAGAGACTCCAGAGGAAAATATTAATGATAGGTTTTCAAATATAATTTCTTTAAAACTCCACCAGACAGTGACTGATAGAAAGAAAATTAGAGTGCTTAATTGAGTCTGCTTGTATACTAGTAGAGTATTTCAATAACCTAATAATAGCACGTTCACACTAACTTAAGAATACATTTTCCTAAAGTGTTTAACATCCACCCTGTTATTCTTTGTCATCCTATTTTTTGTGATGAGGTAATTAAGCCACAAGTTTTAAGACCAGGATTGTAATTATTATTATTTTATCTTCAATTATTATTTCCATTGTGAATTCTTCATGGATGGACAGAGGTCTCTCCCTTACCTGGAGAATTGCATCATGACTTATGTGACATAGTCTAGCCTTTTTCATATCATAGGTTATTATTTTTTTAACAATACAATGTTCTTTCCTGGCAACGTTTTATTTTAAAAACAAAATCTGCTTCAAGCTTATTTTCTTTCTGAATGCTACAAATTAGAACAATTTCTCAAAGATAAACAAAGTGTCGTATGTTTTAGAGTTGGAATGTTGGCTCCATTCCCAGCCCCAAAGACCATTAGTTGTGTGTGGCACTGGGGAAGAGACATTGTCTTTCAAAGCTCTGACACCCAGTAAGAGAAACCCTTATTCTTAGCAATCTCAGATTCTGGAACTATGGAATGAATGACACAAACATTTCCTCTCCCACTCTTTATCTGCTGTGACAAAGTTCCTCCTCTACCTTGGTGGGTCTTATGCTTATTGGCAGATTTGCTCACCTTGGAGCTTCACGGCAGACCTCAGCTTGGCTGTTTTTCTGAATGCACAATCCAGGTCGACTCCTCCTGTGTCTGACCAGGAGTTGGGAGGTTTGGGGGGAACCCAGGCCCGCCCTCTACTATGGGTTCCAGCCCAGGGCCCTGTGGAATGCAGCTGTCTAGAGTGCCTCCTGGAACAGCTGTGCGACAACTACAACTCCCTGGGCTACTTTCCTATGGCCTCCTCCCAACAGCTTCTTTATTCTCTCCATAGGACCTTCTTCCTGGTGACTGATAATACTTGTACTCCTCAGTCCTCCAACAGTCCGCATTCTCACTCTCAGCTCCTAGTGCCTCTTGCTCCCAGCTCCTCCACGCACACCACAAACTGAAGCGAGCTCCTTTTAAAACCCTGATTAGCCTGCCTTAATTGATTCTAACAGCTTCTTGATTGGCTGCAGGTGTTCTAATCAGCCTGTCTTAATTGTCTCCAGAAGGTTCCTGATTGCTCTGGAACGTTCCCTGCTCCCTTACCCAGGGAAAAGGGACCTCCTTAGCTTGCTGCTAATCTATCTGCTTTCTGTTCCTCTCCTATAGCCCCCTGGCCTGGGCTTTTCTTACTTTTTGCCCCGGCCTCAGCTTCCCCCCCCGACCGGGCCAGACGCTTTTTCTTTGTTTTGGTTTTTTTTGCTGTTTTTTTGCTGCCGTTCGAGTGCTAGCTAGCTGCCAGTCCCCCCACGCTTGTCCTCGGACGCTGCTACTGTTCCAGCTGAAACCCCTGGACTGCCGACCCACTCCCCGGAGGAGGGGAGTGGAAGCCCCCAGACCCAACCGTTTGCTGTTTGTTTGTGGACCCGTACTGGCCGAGAGGAACTTCTCTTATCTGTTTGGCATTTCTGGAATGCTCCACAAAGCCCGGGAAAGAAGACAGCCAACAGAGAAATCGCCCAGGGAAGCTACGAACCATCGTGGATGGGGCCATAAGACTGAGTAACTTTTGAACTGTACTCTTGTGTGGGGGGAGGTTTGACTGTGTCTTGACTGTGTTTGTAGGGGCACAGGGGATGTGGCACGGAGCTGCCCCCCGATCCATCGATGCCCCCCCAACACTACTACAACCGTCACAGCCCCCCCGCCGTCAGTCCCTGCTGGCAACTTGCCATCTGCCTCTGGATTCAGCTGCTCGCCCTGATTCCACCGTCTGGACCAGAAACAACAGCCGACCAAACGAGACTCTTTGGACAAACGCGCGTGGGTTCACATTACCCACCCCCCCCGGACTGTCCACTCCGGTTTGCCCCTACTACCTGACCCCAACTCCTGTTTCCTCCCCCTGTCCAGTCCGACCCAATTGGCCCCCCGCCCTGCCTGCAGCCCAACAGGGAGAAGTGGTTCCCCCTCCCCCCTCCTCCTTCTGGTGTCTCCCCGTCTTTCCCTGCTCACGATGGCGGGGAATGAGAGGGGTGAGGCCCCTCTAACAACCTCAGCTGCCCCTCCCCCACCTACCCTCCGCCCAAACCCCAAGCCTCTCCCCCACCACTGCTGCCAAAACACCTACCACCACCCCCGCTGGGGCATCGGCAGCAGGAGGCACTGGGGTGATTACCGCTGCTGCCACGCCCACCGCCCCCCCAGATTCTAGGAGAGCCCCCCCAGTTGGCTGGAAAGGCCAGGGTGTGAAGAAGGGAAATGGCCCCGCTACAACCACCAGGCCCTCCATAGCAGGGGCTGCCCCCACCGCTGTGGCCTCATCATCGACCACGGCGTCCCTCCCCGCTGTTCCCTCCACCAGCTCTGCTAGCGTCCCTCCCCCGACCGCCAGGGCGTATGCCCAGGCGGCGGCAGCCCCCCCACCTGCCGCCTTGTCATCTCGCCCACCCACTGCCTCCGCTACCATCAATAGCGGCCGGGGCCCCTTTCCCACCATGACCAGGAAGCACGGCGTCCGTTGTCTCCAGGTGCCCACCTCGCCCCACGTGGACACATACGTGCAGGCTTTGGCGAGGGTGGTAGGACCCACAGCTATTGTGGTGGCCTCCAAAATGTACGGGAAGGTCGTCTTTTTCTTAGCATCGGAGGCTGCCATCCAGGAGGCAGTGGAGAAGGGCCTGGCAGTGGGGGGGTGTTCGTCCCCCTGGAGCCGCTAGAGGACCTGGGCGTCCACCTAGTCCTGACTTCTGTCCCTCCTTTTTTACCCAATGCCGCCCTGTTACCCGCTCTTTCCACCCTGGGGAAACCCGTCTCTGTCATCAGCCCTCTCCCGTTGGGCTGCAAGGATCCCACCCTCCGTCATGTCCTCTCGTTCTGCCGGCAAGTGCAGCTTCTACCGCTGGCAGCGACGTGTGACGGAGAGGCGCTCGAGGGGTCGTTCCTAGTCCCCTACCAGGGAGCCCGCTATCGGGTCTACTACTCCACGGGAGAGGCCTGGTGCTACCTCTGCCAAGCAGCGGGGCATGTCCGAAGAGACTGCCCCTTGGCCCAGCGGGGAGGGGCCCCCGAGACCCAGCAGGACATCGGCTCCGTCGTTGCCGACGCCCCTGGCCACCCAGCACCTGAAACCACCTCTCCTCCTGCTCAATCCACCGCTGCTCCCGCCCGGGCCCAAGGGACACCTCCCCTACAACGCCCAGACGAGCGAGGGAGCCCCGCCCTCGCTGCTAACAATCTGGCAGAGCCTATGGAGGAGGGTGCAGCAAAGATACTACCGGGCATAGGAGAGGGCCCGCCCCAAGGGGAACCCTCCCTCCCTCCCTCATGCTGCCTCTCCGTTACCCCCCCGAGCCCCTGAACCATCGCCTCTGCCCCCCGACACGACCCCTGCTAACCAGTCCCCAGACGATGCTATGGAGGGCTGGACCCTAGTCCAGGGGAAGCAACGCAAATGGAAGGCTCGAGCTCCGCTTTACCCATCCGATGCGGAGGCCCCCCGGAAGACCAGGAAGGAGGGCACTGACACCGAGCTTTCCGCTCTGCCAACGAGTGAGATCCATCCGCCGGTGTCAGGTGGGGAAGACACGATAGCACTGGAAGGTAGGGTCTCCCCTCCACGGGAGACCCTCCCCTCCAAGACCCCTGGGAAAGCCCCTTCTGCCCGGACATCACCCGAAACCCCCGCTAACCCCGAGGCGACCGTTGAGGCGGGCGCCAGAGGGGAGACCCCCGGGGTGGCGGAAGGCGACCTCTCCTCCATGTGTGAGGAGATCGAGGCCCTAGGTCTGACCCCAGTCACCCAGGGAGAGGATGACCTTCTGCCGGCTGGCCTCGATCTGGGCAACCTCACTCCAGTCCCCCTTTCCCCATGCTCCCTCCCCCAACCGCCTTCCCGGGCGGGGACCCTACAGAAGGTAGTCCACCACCTGATGCCGTGGCTGCCAAATCCACCACAGAGCCTGCGCCTGGCATCACTGGGAGCCCCCTCCCCACCCCCTTAACCCTCGAATCTGTTCGGGAGGCGCCATCTCTCAGCTGCTTGCCTCCTGAAGCCCAGAGCCTCGCCTCTGCCCTCGCCCCCACCCCTGTCCCTGCCCAATCCACCTCCTCCTGCAATACTATTGCCGCTCCTGGGGTTATTTCTTTCCTTTTTCTTGCGGATCCCCCCCAAGGAGCAGCCTTTGCATTTTCCTGCTGCGACCCATTAGGAGCTGCAGTTTTCCCTCCGCCATCCCCTTCTATCCCAAGGCTCGAGATGGACCTAATAACTTTGGCCTGTCAGACACCCCGTCCGTGGTCCGCACCCTGTCTGCCCACCTCAGCGGACCATGAGGCTGCACCAAGAGCCCCACCAGGGAATAACCGAGAAATCGCAACCCCACCCCCCCATGAGCTGCGAAAAGCATTGCGGGAGTTTTTAGAAGACATCCGTGGCTCCTGCAACAAGCTCTCCAGCGATGGGGGGACTTTGACCAAATCCTACAAGCCACAAGGGCCCTCATAAGAGAGGGTAGAGGGACAGGAAGGCAAGGTGCCGCAGCCTACGGGCGGGTCCGCAGCTTCCGTGATAAATTACTCACTTACGGGACGGGTCACGGATTGTTGCGCGACCCGCTGGGGGCCACGAACACCCCCGCCAACAAGGAACCCCCAGCCCCCCCAGCCCTCCGCATGACGCCTCTCATTATCGCAACTTTGAACACCAGGGGTTGTAGGATGGCTCTCCACAGGTCCCAGGTGCTCTCTTTCCTTCGGGATGGGGGGTACTCTGTGGTTTTCCTGCAGGAAACCCATACGGATCCGACCGCCGAGGACAGCTGGCGGCTGGAGTGGGGGGACGGGGTCTACTTTAGTCATTTCACAGTTCGACAGGCTGGAGTGGCGACCCTGTTCTCCCCCGACCTATGGCCCGAGGTGCTAGGGGTCACTGAGGCCGTGCCAGGCCACCTGCTGCATCTCCGGGTCCATATGGAGGGGCTCATGATCAACCTCATTAACATCTACGCCCCGACAACGAGCCCGAAGCGGCCACAATTCTATCAGCGGGTGTCCGACTTCCTCAGCACCCTAGATTCTCACGAGTGCCTAGTCCTGGGAGGGGACTTTAACACCACCCTTGAGGAGCAGGACCACTCAGGGGCCGAGCTGAGCCTGGCCGCCACAAACATTCTCCGAGAAATAGTCGAACATCATTCCCTAGTGGATGTTTGGCGTGACCACCACCCGGATGACACTTCCACGTTCACCTTTGTCCAGGTGGAGGCCCATCAGTCACACCACTCTTGGTTGGACGATATTTATTTATCCTGTTTCCATCTTTCACGAGCCCACTTCTCCAACATTCGGCCGGCCCCATTTTCCGACCATCATCTAGCCACCATAACAGCCTCCCTCCGTGTAGAGAGGCCGGGGCCGGCCTATTGCATTTTAACAACAGCCTGTTGGAGGATGAGGGCTTTGTGACGTCCTTCCGGGAGTTCTGGCTGGCCTGGCGAGAGCAGCGGCGTGCCTTTCCCTCGGGGCGGCGATGATGGGATCTAGGGCAGGTGCGTGCCAAGCTCTTCTGCCGTGACTACACCCGGGGCACCAGCCGACGGAGAAATGCGGCGATAGAGCAGTTGGAAAGGGAGGTCTTAGAGATGGAGAGGCGTCTGGCCGCCAGCCCCGAGGACCCGTTCCTCTGCGGAGTTTGCCGGGAGAAGCGGGAGGAGCTCCGGGCCCTCGAGGACCATCGGGCCCGAGGTGCCTTTGTTCGATCCTGCATCCGCCTCCTTTGGGAGATGGATCGCAGCTCCCGTTTCTTCTACGCCCTGGAGAAAATGAGGGGGGCCAAGAAACACGTCACCTGCCTTCTAGCAGAAGACGGCACCCCCCTCACGGATCTGGTGGAGATGTGTGGAATGGCCCGTGACTTCTACACAAGCCTTTTCTCCCCGGATCCGACCGATCCTGGCGCTTGCAGGGTGCTCTGGGAGGAACTCCCTATGGTCAGCGTGGGTGACCGAGACCGACTAGAGCTGCCTGTCACCCTGGCCGAGTTCTCGGAAGCCCTCCGTCGCATGCCCACCAATAAATCTCCGGGCATGGACGGGCTGACCGTAGAGTTCTACCGCGCGTTCTGGGACATCTTTGGCCCAGACCTAGCCACTGTCTGGGCTGAGTCCTTGCAGGGCAGGGTCCTCCCTCTTTCGTGCAGGTGAGCGGTGCTCGCCTTGTTGCCGAAGAAGGGGGACCTCCGCAATTTATGAAATTGGCGCCCCGTCTCGCTCCTTAGCACGGACTACAAAATCATAGCGAAAGCAATCTCGCTGCGGCTAGGGTCCGTGATGGTGGACGTGATCCACCCAGACCAGACCTACACTGTCCCAGGCCGCAGCATTTTTGACAACCTATTTCTAGTCCGAGACCTTTTGGAACTCGGGTGTAGAGACGGTCTGTCATTCGCCCTCCTGTCTCTCGATCAGGAGAAGGCGTTCAATAGAGTGGACCATGGGTACCTCCTGGGCACTCTGCGGGCGTTTGGATTCGGACCTCAGTTTGTGAGTTTTCTCCGGGTGCTGTATGCTTCCGCAGAGTGTCTGGTTAGGCTCAACTGGACCCTGACCGAACCGGTCAGCTTCGGGCAAGGAGTACGGCAGGGGTGCCCCCTCTCGGACCAGCTGTATGCTCTGGCAATCGAACCCTTCCTCTGTCTCCTCCGAAGGAGGTTGACAGGGTTGGTGCTGCGGGAGCCAGAGCTGCGGCTGGTCCTGTCAGCGTATGCCGATGACGTGCTCCTCGTGGTCCAGGACCCAGGTGACTTGGCGCTAGTGGAGGCTTGCCGGGCCATCTATTCGGCAGCCTCCTCCACCCGAGTCAACTGGGTCAAGAGCTCTGGCTTGGCGGTAGGGGACTGGCGGCAGGTGAGCTCCCTCCCACCCGCGCTTCAGACCATCCGGTGGAGCGCGGGTCCGCTGCTCTACCTAGGCGTTTACCTTTCTACCACGCACCCTTCTCCGCAGGAGAACTGGCAAAATTTAGAAGGCGGGGTGATAGAGCGGCTCCGGAAATGGACGAGGCTACTCTGATGTCTCTCCCTCCAAGGGAGAGCACTGGTGCTTAACCAGCTAGTCCTGTCCACGCTCTGGTACTGGCTCAACACCCTGGTCCCGGCCCCGGGTTTCCTGACCAACCTCCGGACATCGATTCTAGAGTTCTTTTGGTCAGGAATGCACTGGGCCCCTGTTGGGGTTCTTCATCTACCCCTGAAGGAAGGAGGACAGGGCCTGAAGTGTCTGCACACTCAGGTCCGTGTCTTCCGCCTCCAGGCCCTGCAGAGGCTCCTTTATAGTGCAGGTAGTTCGACGTGGAGCATACTAGCGCACGCCTTCCTGCGCCGCTTCCAAGGGCTCCGATACGACCGGCAGCTCTTTTATCTCTGTCCGAGAGGTTTTCCGCGAGACCTCTCCAGGCTGCCGGTCTTCTACCAGGACCTCCTCCGGACCTGGAAACTGTTTTCAACGACCAGGTCCGCGGCGGCCACCGTGGGAGCGGATCTCCTCACAGAGCCCCTGCTACACAACCCCCAGCTCTGTGTGCAGGTGGCGGAGTCCCCCTCGGTGCACCAGAGTTTGGTCCTGGCGGAAGTCACGAGAGTCGGAGACCTCCTGGACTACGACCGGGGAGACTGGCTGGATCCCCTGATGCTCGCTCGGCACACGGGGCTCTCCTGACCTCGTACCCCCCGGCGCATACTTCAGGAAGTGAAGGTCGCTTTGACGCCCGCTGCTCGGGCTTATCTCAGCCAAGCCCTGCGCGAGGGCGCACCCCGCCTACCCTCTACCCCAGGCCCGCTGGACCTTTCAATTGGGCCCCTACCCCGTAGATCCCAACAAACCCCTCACCCTTTCACTGCGAGCCAGCTGCATGAACTGCAGCCGGTCAGCTTCCAAACCGCGCCAAGGAAACATCTATACACACTCACGCTTCACATCCTTCACGCCCTCACCCTGGTGTCCCACCCTGATACAAAGTGGCGGGACCTCCTGCCACCTTTGGAGGGTGAGCAGCCTCAGTGGGCCAGCCTGTATTCCACCTTGGTCCCGAGGCCCGTCGGGGACATTAGTTGGCGGCTCCTTCACGGAGCCGTGAGCATGGGCGTGTTTTTGACGCGGTTCACCCCCATCCCGGATACTTGCCCTTTTTGCAACGTGAGGGAAACCCTGGCACATGTATATTTAGAGTGTGCCAGGCTGCAGCCCCTTTTCCGGCTCCTCACGAATATTTTATTACGCTTTTGGCTGCACTTTTCCCCTCACCTTTTGATTTACACACTCCCCATCCGTGGCCCCACAAAGTCGCCGAATCTCCTGGTTAACCTCCTCCTAGCCCTAGCTAAAACAGCCATCTATAAAACCAGAGAGAGGAGGTTGGCCAATGAAGCGTCCTGAGACTGTAGGGCCATTTTCCGATCCTCAGTACATTCACGTATCCGGGCGGAGTTCCTCTGCGCGGCGTCCACTGACTCCCTTGACGCCTTCGAGGAGCGGTGGGCACTGTCCGAGGTTCTCTGCTCGGTGACCCCGTCCGGTTCCCTCCATCTGACCCTTTGATTGAGGGGAAAAGCAAGAGACCCCAGCCCCAGCCATTGCCATTGGTGTGGATACCATCATCACCGTCACCTAGTAGAGGTCCTATCACACGTGGGTGTACGTCTCCCCCCCCAAACTGCCCACCCTGCAGCCATGCCCATCTTGTCGGGCACTCTCAGGAGAGGAATAATCGGTGATACTGGGCGTGGCACTAGGTAACTCGAGGGGGTGGAAGACCACGAGTGTCGAGGAAGCCCCCACCGCTCTAGGCCACCAGGTAACTCAGGAGGGTGGAAGACCATGAGTGTCGAGGAAGCCCCCCCGCTTTGGGCCCAGGCCAGCCTGAACACTTCTCCCTCCTGAAGGCTGCTGTGTTATACCTTGCGTTTGCTTTTGTTTTGTTGCATAGTTTTGTTTTTTTCCTTTTTGGTGATTCTTTGTAAGTGTTATGCAAATAAAATTCTTTTCTGCTTCAAAAAAAAATTACTCTCCTGTAGCATCTATGCTGATGTGAGCGAGCTCTCCCATCAGCATAATCACTCCATCTCCACAAGCAGTGGTAGCTATGTCAGCGGGAGAGCGCCTCCCACCGACATAGTGCTGTCCACACCAGCACTTAGGTCAGTGTAACTTACATGTCTCACACACCCCTGAGTGAGTTAAGTTATACTGAAGTAAGCCCTAGTGTGAACAAGCCCTAGGAGAGACAGGGGCTTGGTCATGGCACAGCTGCAGGCTATCTGTCCAAGCATTAATGCTGAGCTCATCTCCATGGTTCATTAGCCCTCTGCACACCAGTTACTGTCACATGTCTGTGCTAGGTGCAGCTCTTCAAAGGGAAACCAAGAGCACCTTTCCATTTCCCTATGGTCCCCACAAGGTGTAATGGCATTGTGCTTTACCCAGGCAACCTGAGACATATCCTCAGCTGGTGGACATAGCTCCAACAAAGTTACACTGATTTACACCAGCTGAGGATGTGCCCCACCAGCTCCAGGCACCTGCTCCCCTACATCAAAGACAATAAAACTCAGGCTGGGGGTGATCATCTCACTTTTTGATCCTTGAAGAATGATTCAGCACTAAAAAATGTTTAGAAGCTTGTTTTAATTGTTGCAAGATTGTGAGTTCATAGCTGGAAAGTCCATGGATTTCCTCCAGGTCTAAGCTGTAAGAGGTGATTAGCTGGATAAATCTAGCATAGACTTAGCAGGAAATAGCTTCAGACAGAATCATGTACAATATTTATTTCTTCATTTAGGAAACTCCTAAAGTGTGGAATCAAAAGATACATAATTTAACTGTGTAACAGAAGAGACACTACTGGGTAAAGGCAACATGTAGCAATCTATTTATACTTAACAGTGTACCAGGAGGTACCACCTGGTGGATAAACTGTGATACCCCTCCCCCCAATCCCAAAATTAGTTTATTTAAAGCCAAAGGTGCCACATGCTAATAGCAGAAAGCCACACTAGGGGGTGTACTAGTATGCTACTGATGCACTTCTTGAGCAACCCCAGGCACAATGCCAAAGACTAAGGTGCGTCACAGTTCAGGGCAACTGCATCTGCATTTCCCCTCAGTGGTTCAGCCACTCTTGGCTTTCAGCTCCCCAGCTGTTGCCTCTCTTTGGTGGAGTTTGGTGCATTACTCTCCCTTCTGACTGGGATAGTCCCAGGCTGGACTGGTCTCTCGCTTTTAGTATCATTCCCAGCACAGATGGGTTGCCCTCTGACTCCTGCCTGCTTTCTCTTTAGAGACAGATAGCAATGTAATTGATACAGATATAAGTTACCACCCAGCTATTTCTAAGCAAGCCTGCTTTATTTTGAAGGTAAAAACATTACAGAGAAAATACACTGAAAACAATAAAAACCTATACTCATGCTAATAAGCGTACCAGCGTTCAGCCCAACTCTCACGTGGGTCTGGCAAGTGCAGTCTTTTAATACTCCACCTTAGGGGCATCCTTCTGTGACAAGTTCACCAGATCTTTGGCTCAGAACAAGCACACCCATAATATGTTCAGTTTCCTTTTTATACAGTTCAGGGGTCTTTGAACTGAAGTTTCCAGAAGCAGCTAGTTAGTATACAAAGTGTCTCTCTTCCCTGGGCATATCTTCAAAAGATTGGTTTCGGAGGGGTAGAATTTGCATTCTCCTCACTTCAAGGTATTTCTTGAGGAAATCCACTTCACACGTATTGTTCCAAAAAAGATCTTTGTACTTCCACAAATTGCATTAATCTTGTTTTTCAACTAAAGACATTCCATATAATCTCACAATAGGACAAACTTTACTGAATTAAATTAAACCTTATTGAATTAGGATTAACACCTTTGGAGCTCATTGTATTACAAATGCAAATCTTTGTCTTAATTCCATAAAGTTTGTTCAGGATATTACAGGATATCGTCAACCTGTCACATCTAACCTGTCACAAGGTGTTCGCAATAGCCTATTGATATACACCCTGGTGTAGCTTATTGCTACCAAGGGCGCTGGAACAATTTTTATAGTGCAGGATGCTGAGAGCCATTTAACCAAACTGTAAACCCTGCATATAATGGAAACCACTTCAAGCGAGGTGGTACGGAGGCACCCCCAGTACCTTTAGTTCCAGTACCTATAAGGTGCCACAAGTACTCCTTTTCTTTTTACACACAAAGACTACATCAAGGAGACCAGGATCAGGAGGTCATGTGGGATGACGTGGGAAAGTGCTTACCAATGCAAATATGGGGTTTGCGTTCTAGTCTGTATTATTTATAAGGTGAGTGTAATGATCAAGTGATACAAAGTACTTACATTGGAAGCTCTCTTGGGGTAGGGACTGTCTTTTTGTTGTGTGTTTGTTTGCATAGCACTAGCACAATGCAGTCCTAGTCCGTGTCTGGGACTCCTAGTTATTTATTTTGAAGCAGTGCCTAAGAAGAAGAAGAAGCCTGCAGCTAATGTATGAGGCAGCAGTTCTCTAAAATGAGAGGTTTCAGGGTAGCAGCCGTGTTAGTCTGTATATAAATCTCCCCACTGTATTTTCCACTGCATGTATCCGATGAAGTGAGCTGTAGCTCACGAAAGCTTATGCTCACATAAATTGGTTAGTCTCTAAGGTGCCACAAATCCTCCTGTTCTTTTTTGTGAAATGAGAGAGGCTGATTGAGGGTATGTTTACACAGCACTCAGAGGTCTGACTGCAGCACCTGTAGACAGACTTCCCGAGCTCGCTTTGCTCTAGCTCGATCAGTAACAACGCGCACTAGCTGGAGTACAAAACCAGGGTGCCCGGTTGGGGATGTACAGCCTGTGCTGCCACAGCGTCACTGCTCTGGTTATTCAAATGAGGCAAACCAAGGCTCGCTCAGGAGGGATGCTCAGGCGTGCTGCAGTTGCACTTCTGAGTGCTGTGCAGATGTACGACGACGTCACAGGCAAGGTGCGTGCTGTGGCAAAAGTAGGAATGTTTTTAAATGTATCTTTGAACAGTAATTACTACGCTGGTGTAAGGCACGGCAGTTTTTTCCGGGATTAATGACTAGATAAGCCAGATCTTGATTACTGGTACGTGCTCTTCATCTTGCTATTTACTGCTATGTAATATTACTACACTTAGAGTGACTGATGTCACAGTCTCACCCCTTTATCTTGAGCGTCACAGAGTATCCCAAGTATATTTGCAAGCATATTTCTGAGAAATACAAATGACAAAGTGGTTGAGAGCTACAGATCCATTAATAATGTGACACCACTATCCTTATGTAACCTAAATATTTGCTGCAAACTTTATCAAGATGGCATAAAAAGGTGTTACAGCTAGTTTTTAATGTCAGTTAAAGAAATGTGCTTCCTTCTTCCAACACAGATCTTCTAGTTACTCTGCGGAAATCCAAGCTAATTGCAAAATCCAAATCAAGAAGCAAAAGTAATTCCCTCTGCTCTTTAGTGACTTTCTAAAATAATATTGATCAAAAAGAGAAGTAGATCTTGTGGAAGCAATAGAAGGCAATTCACACACTGCTGCTGGTGTAGTTAGAAGACTTCATGCTGCAGAGTTGTCAATGCAGCACTTTTTATGAGTGCTATATTCAAAAGGGAAATAATGAAAAAAAATCCCCAAAACCATACAGCAATCATAGCTCCCAAGAGGCACCTGAAAAGGTAGTCACAAATTTACAGGCATGAAACAAAGATAGAGGTTGTGCCAGGTCATTTGGAGTGGGACGATAACACTACACAAAACTTCTTTTTTACCTTCTTTCCAAAAGAGACAATTTCCCTAAGTCTCAAAGCTCTCAAATAGATCCTGGTCTGGGGATTCAAATTACTGTTTGCTCATGTGCTGTGTATATAGTCTATACAGCTCCAGTGGCATGAGATTGCAAATACAACGAACAGGATAGGGATAAACAGTGTGTGTTGATTAGAAGGAGCGCAGCTGGCAGCACTGGACTGCACTAGCATGCTTAAAGCACCACCCACAGCCTTAAAGGTGCTTTTCCAAAAGTTATTTAAATCCTCTCAGACAGAGAAATAAGATATGTATTGCTATACTTGTTGTACCAATAAATTAAAAACCAGCAGGATCTTATTAAAGGGAAAAAGGCAAAATACCACATTTATTGTGAATACAGAAAGAATCATAGTAAGCAGTTAGTTACAGCTATAACATTCCATTCAATCTCATATTTATTCACACAGTCATTCATACACACACACACACACACACAGGTTCTGCAAGGTTGTTATCATAGTAAGCAGTTAGTTATAGCTATAACATTCCATTCAATCTCATATTTATTCACACATTCTCTCACACACACACACACACACACACACACACACACACACACACACACAGGTTCTGCAAGGTTGTCATCATAGTTACCAGCCTTAGAGTTGCTCATGCCAAGCCACTGGCCAGGTGGCCTGGACATGAAGAGGGAGCAGGGCCTTGTCAGATGCTCATCTGATGCTCCTGGAAGTTGGTTTGCAGAATCAGACCCCAAAGTTCTCACTTTTTAGAGTCTATTTTTATAGGAATTTCTTCCTATGCCAGTCTATGGGAATTGCTTCATCATGCTGTTGCTGAATCAATCAGCAGATAGCACATTCCTGACAGCTCCAAGAAGTTATCTTGTTCTTTGGTTCTCCCATTCTTGAGGCTGTTGGCTGGATTCCAGTCTGCCCTCCGGGGGTCCTCTGGTTATTTCCACTTGACGCCTTCTTCAGCCGATGGACACTGGATTCTTAGGCTGGCACCTCCCTGATCATTCAGTTATTATCCACACCAAGCACCCATCCACATACATCCTCTATCTCTATTTTAATCACAATTGTTAATACAACAAAAGGGCGGGGAGTCTCTGGGTGCTGTTTCTGTTGTTAGAGTATTGCTTTGAGTCTCTGTGAATTGCTTTGAGAACAGAGTCTGTCTTAGAATGTACTAACACAATTAGCAGCTTGCAAGTTTCACACACAGAGGGAGAGAAACAGTACCAAAAACCAAGAGACCTCTTAATTAGTAATACCCTGGAATTTAAACTATGGGGAATCAAACTCATTTGTGATTTTAATACAGAACTTCTTTAATATGATCCAACATAATTTCATTCATATGAACTAAAAGGACCAAAAATGCAATCAAATAATTGATCCTTTTAAAGTCCATTCCAGTCTGCAACATACATTCACGTAAAAGTCTGTGAGCAAAAATAACTGTTGTACTACGGTAGTCACTATTAACCAGTCAAAATTTACTGCACCCTGTGACAAAACTGCAGAAAGAACCAAGTTTGTGCATAGATGCAGTATGTGCACTGTAGTTGTCTCTGTCTCTAATGGTTTATAAAGGTAGGAAGTTTCTAACATGGCCTTTTCAGATCTCCCAACCTGGGGCATGTCTGTAGGGAAGACTGGTTTCGCCTAAAAATAGGAATCTAAGGCTATACAATATGAGTATAATAAAAGTTAATTGTTTTATTTTGGAAACCCAAATGTAAGCTAGCATTGTCACTGACAGAAGAAGAAAGGATGAAATGAGATGTCAGAGATAGGTTAAAAGAAAAGGAGGACTTGTGGCGCCTTAGAGACTAACAAATTTATTTGAACATAAGCTTTCGTGAGTTACACTTCACTTCATCGGATGCATTCAGTGGAAAATACAGTGGGGGGATTTATATACATAGAGAACATGAAACAACCGGTGTTACCATACACACTGTAACTGGGTACTCTTCTGGCTCTGTCAGTCTGTTTCTTCACTTCAGCAGGTGGGTATTGTAGTTGTAAGAATGCTTGATAGAGATCTTGTAGATGTTTGTCTCTGTCTGAGGGGTTGTTAAACTCACCTTATCTGATCCCTCTCGTTACAGTGTGTATGGTAACAGACTACAGACTAACACGGCTGCTACTCTGAAACCAGAGATAGGTTGGGTGGTCAACCCTAGTTAGGCTGCATTTACTAAGGAATGGAAAGAAATGTGGTAGTTAAAACTGGAAGGAATGATCTGTCATCATCTCTTTGGATTTTGCAAACCAAAGAGGAGTAAAGAATTAGCAGGAGTGGAAACTCCACATGCCAATTGCAAACAAGGTATTGCCCAGGGTTTGGATTTGTTCCAATTTCCTTCTGTAAACATCTATGCAATTTCACAATGTTATTGCAAGATTATTGCAAAACTAGAAGTAACTTGTGCAGGTGCCTCTTTTCAAACAAAAAACTGTCTATATTATTATAAATACTTTATGAGAGAATTACTGATAACTAAACCAAGTTTTACTATGCTGGAGCCCATTTATAAGGATCCACAGAGAAACAACTTCTTCTCCCTAACAAGTATTAGACATATATTACCATATGCAAGCACAAATTACTTAAACTGCATTTTCTTTTAATTACTAGCACTGTTTGCATCCACTTGTGGTCCTCCTTTCATTTTAAATTCATCGTGGTCATTATCACCAAACAAGCATCAAAGAGACTTTCATGGTCTGTGAAAACAATTTTCCCAGCACACAGCTAACAAGAACCCTTGGAGCTTGTTGCCCGGCTACATTGTGTGAAGCAATACTGGTCTTCCAGGAACTCATTTCAAGTGTGGTGGAGGCTCAGACTCAGTATTTGCCCAAATCTAGCAGTTCCTGTTAACTGAAGCTGTATGTTTAACTCCTCATTCACCAGCTCTAAAGAGTGCCATTAATGTACATATTGCCTTTACTTGCACTCTTTGGAAAAATAAACAATCTCGTGGCAAACCTGAGTCACACTAATGTAATGGTAAACTTCATTTGTAAAGTGATTTTTCAGAGGCGATGAGTACTCCTAGCTTCTCTCGACTTCAGCTGAAGTTGTGTATGTTCACTATCTTTGAAAATCGGGCCCCGGGCAATGTGGCCAAGGCACAGAGCAAGTCAATGCAGATCCAAGAATCAGATTCAGGAGTTCTCAATCTTAGTCCCTTGCTGTACCCACTGGAAGATGACAGTACTTCACAGGTGGGAACATACAAGAGATTAGTCCATGTTACCGTTTTATATTGCGGAATCTAATACTCTTTAAGACAAAAATAGTAATAAAAGCCTTTCAGCAACCCTTTTCCTGTGATACAGGAGTGTAGAACAACAGAGGCTGAAGCCCCCCCCCCACCTTTCAGAATGCCTAACTGCATGTGTCACAGGAAGTCAGGTGGTTTGCAGAGTGCTTTGTTCCTTTCTTCAGCATCAAAGTAGGTAGTTGCATCCCTGCTTGTTTGAAGGGGAGGAGGACAAAGTATTAGGGTGGTGGTGGTTCAGCAGGAAACAGGCCAGGGAGCTCTAAGGGCCTCATACTGTTCCTGTTCCTTCATTGTCCACTGCTTTCCAGGTCCCCAAACACATGCAGGGATCCCTCACACATGTACATTCTAGTCCTGTCTCCAGGTGGAGGTGGGGGAGGGGGAAGATATTATTTAGTGGTTTCAGCAAGGCGGTGTGGAAGTCAGGAATCCTGGGATTCTATTCTCAGGCATGGTTATAGCAGAGGGGACTGGAAGTCTCGGTCCCTGGATTCAGTCTTAGTACTGCAGAAACATGGATCAGATTCTCACATCTCCTAATTGCTGAATTCTTCTTCTTCTTCTTCTTCTTTTTTTTTTTTACTTGCGTCTTCATTGGCAAACAGCACTCAAAGGATCTGGTAGGCCTTTGACCAGCAACTGTGCTGTCAACTGACCAAACAGAACTGGCCTGCACATAAACTCAGCCCTCTAGTCTTTTCCAGTACCAGGCAGCTGACTTCATTTTCTGAGTTACCATCCTGTGCTCTGAGGCTGCACTGTACACAGTGTCCAGAGAAAAATAAAACAATTTCTCTGTCTTGGCAAGGACACAAGATACTTTCTGTGTACCTTTTCAAAGACAAGGAAGGGAGCACAGCCTGACCCTTCCAAGACACCTAATCCAAACACAGGTTTTTCTTGCTGTGTGATGCTGTCTGTGGAGAGAACTTACAAGGGAAGTCCAAAGTCATTTCTTTACTGATCTGGCCCCAGCAACATGCCCTCGTGTGCACTCCGTCCTTGGTTCCCTACCTTTCCTTGCTATCAAAAGTACACAGAGGATCGTCCTGGAGGTGTTTATGCTGAGTGAGTGTCCTATGCAAATGTAGCACCTTCCTCCACACCATGAGTTACAAAAAATCTACACCGAGACTAAATTACACCCTCACCCCTGAAGCCTGTCTCTCAAGTTACACCTTCTCTTGGGTCTAGCTGGGACATAGTTGCATACCTTAGTCACACTTTAGCTGCTGAGAACTGCACATGGCCCTGTATTTCTTACACTATAGAACTTTTCTATCTGAATTAATAGAAAGGGGAAAGGAAATGGCACCCTTGCCTGAGCAAACAACATAACTTTATGCTCTCAGGGACGAGGGTGCCATAAGGTTAATATATAAAAGGTGTGTCCACAGTAAGAAGCTATTCATGCCTTGCAAGCTTTAGAATATGTATCCCTGTTCTATCGAAGGGCAGAGGCAGATTAGGGGTTTGTGGGGCCCTGGGCCAGAGCAAGTGGAGCCCAGCCTCACCCCGTCCACCTGCAGTCCCCCCCGTGCCTCCCTCCCCTGCACTCCTGCTGGGGAAATGGGGTCGGGTCACGGGGGCTTTCCCCACCCACCCGGCACTCCTGTCAGGGAGCGGGGTCAGGGCGTGGGGGCTTGTCCTGGGCCCTGACCCAGCTCCCAAGCAGGAACGCCAGATAGAGCGGGTCAGGGCATGAGGGTTCCCATTTTTCCAGGGGTCCCCCCAGTTGGCCAGGGACCCTGGGCATGGGCCCAGTTGGCCCAGTGGCTAATCTGCCACTGTCGAAGGTACAGTGTATTTCTGGAGAGAAGGCCATAACAGGGACAGCCAAATTTTCAGCTGTCCGAACAGCTAAAAAAGTTGTTGCAAATTATCCCCTTACATTATGCTTCTTAGAAAACATACAATGTAGACCGGTTGATTAAAAAAAACACAAATATACAGCCAGGCACAAGGCCAGAACTTCAGCTAATATTTTACAACTCTAGTTTATCAAGAAAATAATTTGATTGTTTTATCAGAGAAGAGGGGATTGAAGTATTCTGCTAACACTTACCTGAATTTTGCAATTAGCGGGCCCCCTGCTTCCACTTCATGCACCTGCACACACACTTTTGTATTAACATCTGTGCACACAGTTACTTGATTCTAACACACTGATAGACTTTATGTGAAAAGCCATTTTCTTCTCCCAATGGATTTTACAAATGCAGATTGCATCACCAGCACACACTGGTGTTGCTGCTAGTGTGCAGGTATATGCACACGCAACATACAAGTGTAAGTGGCGGCTGGGTTGAAATCTCTCTGTACCAGGGGTAGGCAACCTATGGCATGCGTGCCAAAGGTGGCACGCAAGCTGATTTTCAGTGGCACTCACACTGCCCAGGTTTTGGCCACCAGTCGGGGGTGGGAGGGGCTCTGCATTTTAATTTAATTTTAAATGAAGTTTCTTAAATATATTAAAACCCTTATTTACTTTACATACAACAATAGTTTAGTTATATATTATAGACTTACAGAAAGAGACCTTCTAAAAACGTTAAAATGTAGTACTGGCACGCGAAACCTTCAATTAGAGTGAATAGATGAAGACTCGGCACACTACTTCTAAAAGGTTGCTGACCCCTGCTCTGAACTATATCCTCTGAGTACTCCTGGGGTCTGGATATAGCATAGAGATGCTTCTTTTCTTTTTTTGTCATCTAACACTATAATAAAGTACACTAGAAACTAAATATGAACTTTCCTCTGCCCCACAAATCAGGGGGCATTCAAATTCTGGATCTGAACCAGAATCTACATTTTACCTCCTACATTTATCAATCATCGTCTCTTATCAAGAGATTAACTTCCTGCTAACTAGGAAACTGTGCAGCTGTCAGAGCAAAACAGGCCGATTACTCTACTACAAGGGCAAGCATTACCTAACTGCTTTTTTCTTTATAACATAGGAAGCTGGGTGATCATCACGCCATACCTGCAACACACGAAAGCACAACCTTATCAGGATATACCTTATCTTTATATAACTATAACAAAAGATCATCTCATTGAGACTCTACCTCCTAGAAAAGTTTGGTTTGGAGTGTGTTGGGTCTGGATGAGTCTTGCAAAATTCAACAGAAAAGCTACTGCAACGAGACCTGGAGATGTATCAATCAAGATGCTGCTGCCTATCGGCCTGCTTGATTTGTTTCTTTACAAATAGATATGAGTTTCAATTTGATTTTGAATATCTGATAAGTGTTGCCAGTGGTGCTACCCAGCTCCAACTCTGTGACTGCACTGATTTTATACAGCAGCCACTCTAATAGTTCCAAATTAGCATTATCTAAAATCTTAAAAGTTTTCACCTTTGGAATGTGGACTGCTTTTAGAAATGAGAGCACCTGCCCCATTTTTAATTTCTAGGAAACGTACTAAACTGCTATTTTAGCTTTCCACTCCTATGACAATTTACTATGAACAAATTTCTTATGGAGGTAGTAACTTAGCACAGCTTTGTCTAATTGGCCCATCCTGGCAGTTATGTTCACAGACTGCAAATAACCTAATATTAACCCTGAGGTTAACTTGTCCTCTGAACCTTCTAACCAAAGTCTGTGACTACTTCCTTCTGTGAATTTACTCCACAATAAGGCTTGTGGATGGGGAGGTGGCACTCCATTTATTTCAGGATCCAGAGTAAAGTTGTCCTCCTTGTATCTGAAAACCTTGGTGTACTTACTCCAACTACCTGAAGAGGGGTTCCAAAGAAGATGGAGCACAGCTGTTCTCAGTGATGGCAGAAGACAGAACAAGAAGTAATGGTCTCAAGTTGCAGTGGGGAAGGTCTAGGTTGGATATTAGGAAAAACTATTTCACCATGAGGGTGGTGAAGCACTGGAATGGGTTACCTAGGGAGGTGGTGAAATCTCCATCCGAGGAGGTTTTTAAGGCCCAGCTTGACAAAGCCCTGGCTGGCACGGCTGGCCTTACCATGAGGCGAACTGAGGCGGCCGCCTCAGGTGCCAGACTGTGGGGGGGTGCCACTAGGACCTAGAAAATTGTATCTGCTGCTGGTGCATATGTAGTCTCTCTGCTGTAGATGCACAGAGATGGTGGAGTGCTGTGCTGGAGGAAGGAGGGCACAAGAGACATAACAGGCAGGCAGGAGAAAAGGTGAGAGGGAATAATGGAAAGCAGCAGGAGCTGCAGGGAGAGAGAGGAGAAGGAGCCTCTTATGTACCTCTCTAGCATCCCCAGGAGCCTGGACTGATTAACACCAGCTTCTCCGGGAGCTTCCTGTTTCCTGCTGCTTCCCTGAACCCACTTGAGGAGAACAGGCAGTCACCTGAAGTAGTAGGAGCCAGTTAGACCCTTAAGACGCTGATATCTTCCCTCACTCAGGCCCTGCTACTGGCCTGCTTATTTGTCCCCTTCAGCTGAGTGTTGAGAGCCACTATAGCTGGCACAGAACAGCAGTCATGAGTGAAAGAAGAAAACATCATTCTGGGGCAGCATTCAGAAAAAGAAAGCAAGCAAAGGAAGCTTTTCTATCTAAGCAGGAAGGAGCTCTCCTCAGATACATAGACAAAAATAAAAGGAGTACTTGTGGCACCTTAGAGCCTAACAAATTTATTTGAGCATAAACTTCCGTGAGCTACAGCTCACTTCATTGGATGCATTCACGAAAGCTTATGCTCAAATAAATTGGTTAGTCTCTAAGGTGCCACAAGTACTCCTTTTCTTTTTGCGAATACAGACTAACATGGCTGCTACTCTGAAACCTGTCAAAATAGACACAAATGTTCACAGTGAGCCTTCCGGCCCCAGTGAGGATGTGAGTGGTGAGGAGATGCCTGATCTTTCCGTTAGTCAGAGTGCAGGTGACCTGGCAGCTACTGCAGCATCCATATCTCCATCTCAAATGGATGTAACCATGCACATTCCCAAAGAAAAGTGTAGATCAGAGAAAAGTGTGGTGGAGGCTCAAGAAACAGCTGCTGCTGAGTTTAGTTCCTTAAGTCTGGATGATCCAGGACTGTGGACCCACTTGAGCAGTAGCCTGAGGGACTTCCTTTTACTGCATGGGCCATAGCAAGTGAAAAACTTCATGTTCCCCAAAGACAATGAAAACAGAAGTTTCCATCCAACACATTACTGGCGTGAAATCCCCAGTAGTGACAAAATGGAGAGGCAATGGCTTATGTACTCAAAAACCCAGAATGCTGCATACTGTTTTTGTTGCAAACTCTTCCAGTCTAATGTTCCAGCCACATTGGGTTCTACAGGAACAAAGGACTGGAAAAATCTGGCTAGAAATCTGGCATGCCATGAGAAGGCAGCAAATCACCAGAGAGCATTCCATAGGTGGAAAGAGCTTGAAATGAGACTAAGGTTAAAGGCCAGCATAGATGATCAGCATCAAGAGAAGATTGCATCGGGGTCTCACTGGCAAAATGTTCTGAAAAGGCTCATTGCCATTGTGAGAATGCTTGCTACCCAAAACCTACCACTGCGTGGCACTTCAGATCAGCTGTAGGTGCCAAACAATGGAAACTTGCTTAAAATTGTGGAGCTGATGGCTGAGTTTGATGCTGTACTCCAGGAGCATTTAAGAAGAGTCACCACCCAATAAATGTACACACACCATTACTTTGGAAAAACCATTCAAAATGAGATCATACAGTACTCTGTTATTCTGGACTGCACACCTGACATCGGCCATACGGAACAAATGACTTTAATGGTGTGTTTTTGTAACAGCAACAGAACCTAGTGAAAATGTCCCTGCAAATGGTGACTGTCAGAGAGCATTTTCTAGAATTTATTGACATTCATGATACTACAGGAGCTGGTATGACAAATGTGCTTCTTAAAAAGCTGGAAGATACGGGAATTGCGATAGCTGACATGAGAAGTCAGGGCTATGATAATGGTGCCAACATGCGAGGAAAGAACGGAGGAGTGCAGACACAGATCCGAGAGTTAAACCCTTGAGCTTTTTTTGTCCCATGCAGTTCTCATTCATTGAACTTGGTGGTCAGTGATGCAGCATCAGCTTCTAGTGAGGCTGCTGAATTTTTTAATGTAATTCAAAGCATCTATGTATTTTTCTGAGTAGCAGCCGTGTTAGTCTGTATCCAGAAAAAGAAAAGGAGGACTTGTGGCACCATGGGGTATGTCTACACTACGGAATAAGGTCGAATTTATAGAAGTCGGTTTTTTAGAAATCGGTTTTATATATTCGAGTGTGTGTGTCCCCACAGAAGTGAATTAAGTGCATTAACTCGGCGGAGTGCTTCCACAGTACCGAGGCTAGAGTCGACTTCCAGAGCGTTGCACTGTGGGTAGCTATCCCACAGTTCCCGCAGTCTCCGCTGCCCATTGGAATTCTGGGTTGAGATCCCAATGCCTGATGGGGTTGAAACATTGTCGCGGGTGGTTCTGGGTACATATCGTCAGTCCCCCCTTCCCTCCCTCCCTTCCTCCCTCCGTGAAAGCAAGGGCAGACAATCGTTTCGCGCCTTTTTTCCTGAGTTACCTGTGCGGACGCCATACCATGGCAAGCATGGAGCCCGCTCAGGTAACCGTCACCGTATGTCTCCTGGGTGCTGGCAGACGCGGTACGGCATTGCTACACAGTAGCAGCAACCCATTGCCTTGTGGCAGCAGATGGTACAATACGACTGGTAGCCGTCCTCGTCATGTCCGAGGTACTCCTGGTCGCCTGTGTGAGGTCGATCAGGAGCGCCTGGGCAGACATGGGCGCAGGGACTAAATTTTTAGTGACTTGACCAGGTCATTCTCTTAAGTCCGGCAGTCAGTCCTATTGAACCGTCTTATGGTGAGCAGGCAGGCAATATGTCCTTCTGCACCGTCTGCTGCCAGCCAAAGATGTAAAAGATAGATGGAGTGGATCAAAACAAGAAATAGACCAGATTTGTTTTGTACTCATTTGCCTTCTCCCCTGTCTAGGGGACTCATTCCTCTAGGTCACACTGCAGTCACTCACAGAGAAGGTGCAGCGAGGTAAATCTAGCCATGTATCAATCAGAGGCCAGGCTAACCTCCTTGTTCCAATAAGAACAATAACTTAGGTGCACCATTTCTTATTGGAACCCTCCGTGAAGTCAACCCTGTAAGCCGTGTCCTCAGTCGCACCTCCCTGTGTCAGAGCAACGGCAAACAATCGTGCATCTGAGTTGAGAGTGCTGTCCAGAGCAGTCACAATGGAGCACTCTGATTGGGCTAAAACATTGTCGTGGGTGGTTCTGGGTACATATTGTCCGGCCCCCGTTCCCTCCCTCCCTCCGTGAAGGCAAGGGCAGACAATCGTTTCGCGCCTTTTTTCCTGAGTTACCTGTGCGGACGCCATACCACCGCAAGCATGGAGCCCGCTCAGGTAACCGTCACCGTATGTGTCCTGGGTGCTGGCAGACGCGGTACGGCATTGCTACACAGTAGCAGCAACCCATTGCCTTCTGGCAGCAGACGGTGCAGTATGACTGATAGCCGTCCTCGTCATGTCCGAGGTGCTCCTGGCCACGTCGGCTGGGAGCGCCTGGGCAGACATGGGTGCAGGGACTAAATTTTTGGTGACTTGACCAGGTCATTCTCTTTAGTCCTGCAGTCAGTCATATTGAACCGTCTAATGGTGAGCAGGCAGGCAATACGGATTGCTAGCAGTCGTATTGTACCATCTTCTGCCGGGCAGGCAAGAGATGAGGATGGCTAGCAATCGTATTGTACCATCTTCTGCCGGGCAGGCAAGAGATGACGATGGCTAGCAATTGTATTGTACCATCTTCTGCCGGGCAGGCAAGAGATGAGGATGGCTAGCAATCGTACTGTGCCATCTTCTGCCGGGCAGGCAAGAGATGAGGATGGCTAGCAGTTGTACTGTACCATCTTCTGCCGAGCAGCCATGAGATGTGGATGGCTTGCAGTCCTTCTGCACCGTCTGCTGCCAGCCAAAGATGTAAAAGATAGATGGAGTGGATCAAAACAAGAAATAGACCAGATTTGTTTTGTACTCATTTGCCTTCTCCCCTGTCTAGGGGACTCATTCCTCTAGGTCACACTGCAGTCACTCACAGAGAAGGTGCAGCGAGGTAGATCTAGCCATGTATCAATCAGAGGCCAGGCTAACCTCCTTGTTCCAATAAGAACAAAAACTTAGGTGCACCATTTCTTATTGGAACCCTCCGTGAAGTCCTGCCTGAACTACTCCTTGATGTAAAGCCACCCCCTTTGTGGATTTTAGCCCCCTGAAGCCAACCCTGTAAGCCGTGTCGTCAGTCGCCCCTCCCTCCGTCAGAGCAACGGCAGACAATCATTCCGCGCCTTTTTTCTGTGCGGACGCCATACCAAGGCAAGCATGGAGTCCGCTCAGCTCACTTTGGCAATTAGGAGCACATTAAACACCACACGCATTATCCAGCAGTATATGCAGCACCAGAACCTGGCAAAGCGCTACCGGGCGAGGAGGCAACGTCAGCGTGGTCATGTGAGTGATCAGGACATGGACACAGATTTCTCTGAAAGCATGGGCCCTGCCAATGCATGCATCATGGTGCTAATGGGGCAGGTTCATGCTGTGGAAAACAAGCACAGACTGGTGGGACCGCATAGTGTTGCAGGTCTGGGACGATTCCCAGTGGCTGCGAAACTTTCGCATGCGTAAGGGCACTTTCATGGAACTTTGTGACTTGCTTTCCCCTACCCTGAAGCGCATGAATACCAAGATGAGAGCAGCCCTCACAGTTGAGAAGCGAGTGGCGATAGCCCTGTGGAAGCTTGCAACGCCAGACAGCTACCGGTCAGTTGGGAATCAATTTGGAGTGGGCAAATCTACTGTGGGGGCTGCTGTGATGCAAGTAGCCCACGCAATCAAAGATCTGCTGATATCAAGGGTAGTGACCCTGGGAAATGTGCAGGTCATAGTGGATGGCTTTGCTGCAATGGGATTCCCTAACTGTGGTGGGGCCATAGACGGAACCCATATCCCTATCTTGGCACCGGAGCACCAAGCCGGCGAGTACATAAACCGCAAGGGGTACTTTTCAATAGTGCTGCAAGCTCTGGTGGATCACAAGGGACGTTTCACCAACATCAACGTGGGATGGCCGGGAAAGGTACATGACGCTCGCATCTTCAGGAACTCTGGTCTGTTTCAAAAGCTTCAAGAAGGGACTTTATTCCCAGACCAGAAAATAACTGTTGGTGATGTTGAAATGCCTATATGTATCCTTGGGGACCCAGCCTACCCCTTAATGCCATGGCTCATGAAGCTGTACACAGGCAGCCTGGACAGTAGTCAGGAGCTGTTCAACTACAGGCTGAGCAAGTGCAGAATGGTGGTAGAATGTGCATTTGGACGTTTAAAGGCGCGCTGGCGCAGTTTACTGACTCGCTTAGACCTCAGTGAAACCAATATTCCCACTGTTATTACTGCTTGCTGTGTGCTCCACAATATCTGTGAGAGTAAGGGGGAGACATTTATGGCGGGGTGGGAGGTTGAGGCAAATCGCCTGGCTGCTGGTTACGCGCAGCCAGACACCAGGGCGGTTAGAAGAGCACAGGAGGGTGCGGTACGCATCAGAGAGGCTTTGAAAACCAGTTTCATGACTGGCCAGGCTACGGTGTGAAAGTTCTGTTTGTTTCTCCTTGATGAAACCCCCCGCCCCTTGGTTCACTCTACTTCCCTGTAAGCTAACCACCCTCCCCTCCTCCCTTTGATCACCACTTGCAGAGGCAATAAAGTCATTGTTGCTTCACATTCATGCATTCTTTATTCATTCATCACACAAATAGGGGGATGACTACCAAGGTAGCCCAGGAGGGGTGGTGGAGGAGGGAAGGAAAATGCCACACAGCACTTTAAAAGTTTACAACTTTAAAATTTATTGAATGACAGCCTTCTTTTTTTTTGGGCAATCCTCTGTGGTGGAGTGGCTGGTTGGCCGGAGGCCCCCCCACCGCGTTCTTGGGCGTCTGGGTGTGGAGGCTATGGAACTTGGGGAGGAGGGCGGTTGGTTACACAGGGGCTGTAGTGGCAGTCTGTGCTCCAGCCGCCTTTACTGCAGCTCAACCATACACTGGAGCATACTGGTTTGGTCCTCCAGCAGCCTCAGCATTGAATCCTGCCTCCTCTCATCACGCTGCCGCCACATTTGAGCTTCAGCCCTGTCTTCAGCCCGCCACTTACTCTCTTCAGCCCGCCACTTACTCTCTTCAGCCCGCCACCTCTCCTCCTGGTCATTTTATGCTTTCCTGCAGTCTGACATTATTTGCCTCCACGCATTCGTCTGTGCTCTGTCAGTGTGGGAGGACAGCATGAGCTCGGAGAACATTTCATCTCGAGTGCATTTTTTTTTCTTTCTAATCTTCACTAGCCTCTGGGAAGGAGAAGATCCTGTGATCATTGAAACACATGCAGCTGGTGGAGAAAAGAAAAGGGACAGCGGTATTTAAAGAGACACATTTTATAAAACACTGGCTACACTCTTTCAGGGTAAATCTTGCTGTTAACATTACATACATAGCACATGTGCTTTCGTTACAAGGTCGCATTTTGCCTCCCCCCACCGCGTGGCTACCCCCTCAACCCTCCCCCCTCTCTGTGGCTAACAGCGGGGAACATTTCTGTTCAGCCGCAGGCAAACAGCCCACCAGGAATGGGCTCCTCTGAGTGTCCCCTGAAGAAAAGCACCCTATTTCAACCAGGTGACCATGGATTATATCTCACTCTCCTGAGGATAACACACGAACGGATGTTGCTTGAACGCCAGCAAACATACACTGCAATGCTTTGTTGTACAATGATTCCCGAGTACGTGTTACTGGCCTGGAGTGGTAAAATGTCCTACCATGAAGGACGCAATAAGTCTGCCCTCCCCAGAAACCTTTTGCAAAGGCTTTGGGAGTATATCCAGGAGAGCCGCAAATGCCAGGGCAAAGTAATCCTTTCACATGCTTGCTTTTAAACCATGTATAGTATTTTAAAAGGTACACTCACCGGAGGTCCCTTCTCTGCCTGCTGGGTCCAGGAGGCAGCCTTGGGTGGGTTCGGGGGGTACTGGCTCCAGGTCCAGGGTGAGAAACAGTTCCTGGCTGTCGGGAAAACCGGTTTCTCCGCTTGCTTGCTGTGAGCTATCTACAACCTCGTCATCATCATCATCTTCTTCGTCCCCAAAACCTGCTTCCGTATTGCCTCCATCTCCATTGAAGGAGTCAAACAACACGGCTGGGGTAGTGGTGGCTGAACCCCCTAAAATGGCATGCAGCTCATCATAGAAGCGGCATGTTTGGGGCTCTGACCCGGAGCGGCCGTTCGCCTCTCTGGTTTTCTGGTAGGCTTGCCTCAGCTCCTTCAGTTTCACGCGGCACTGCTTCGGGTCCCTGTTATGGCCTCTGTCCTTCATGCCCTGGGAGATTTTGACAAAGGTTTTGGCATTTCGAAAACTGGAACGGAGTTCTGATAGCACGGATTCCTCTCCCCATACAGCGATCAGATCCCGTACCTCCCGTTCGGTCCATGCTGGAGCTCTTTTGCGATTCCGAGACTCCATCATGGTCACCTCTGCTGATGAGCTCTGCATGGTCACCTGCAGCTTGCCACGCTGGCCAAACAGGAGATGAGATTCAAAAGTTCGCGGTTCTTTTCCTGTCTACCTGGCCAGTGCATCTGAGTTGAGAGTGCTGTCCAGAGCGGTCAAAATGGAGCACTCTGGGATAGCTCCCGGAGGCCAATAACGTCGAATTGTGTCCACAGTACCCCAAATTCGACTCGGCAAGGCCGATTTAAGTGCTAATTCACTTGTCAGGGGTGGAGTAAGGAAATCGATTTTAAGAGCCCTTTAAGTCGAAATAAAGGGCTTCATTGTGTGGACGGGTGCAGGTTTACATCGATTTAATGCTGCTAAATTCGACCTAAAGTCCTAGTGTAGACCAGGGCTTAGAGACTAAGAAATTTATTTGAGCATAAGCTTTCGTGAGCTACAGCTCACTTCATCGGATGCATGCAGTGGAAAATACAGTGAGGAGATTTTATATACACAGAGAACATGAAACAATGGGTGTTACCAGACACACTGTAACGAGAGGGATCAGATAAGGTGAGCTATTACCAGCAATAGCCAACAAAAAGGTAATCGCTCACGTAGGTTTGCTATTGCTGGTATTGTTTGCTATTGCTGGTAAGAGCTCACCTTACCTGATCCCTCTCGTTACAGTGTGTATGGTAACACCCATTGTTTCATCTTCTCTGTGTGTATAAAATCTCCCCACTGTATTTTCCACTGTATGCATCCGATGAAGTGAGCTGTAGCTCACAAAAGCTTATGCTCAAATAAATTTCTTAGTCTCTAAGGTGCCACAAGCCCTCCTTTTCTTTTTATGTATTTTTCTCTGCATCAACTCATCGATGGCAAATTTTGAAGCAACATCTGGGAACATCCTCTCTGACATTGAAACCACTGAATGCCATATGATGGGAAAGTCGAGTGGAGGCGATAAAGCCTGTCAAACACCAAATTGGGAAGATAGATGATGCCATAGTTGCCATTATGGAGGATAATGCTATGACAGGAACTGTTCGTGGGAGAACAGTGGCAGAGGGAAATGGAATCACCAGAAACATACATAACTTCAAATTTCTGTGTGGCTTAGTGTTGTGGCATGACATACTGTTTGAAATAAATGTTGTAAGCAAGAGACTCCAGGGTATTGACCTTGATATATCTGGAGCAATGGAACAACTGGAAAAAGCAAAGTCATACCTACAGTCTTACCAGTCAGATGAGGGATTTCAAAATGTTCTGAAGAGTGCACAGAAATTGGCAGAGGAACTTCACACTGAAGCTATTTTCCCACCCATTCAACAATACAAGAGTCACCGAAGAAGACAACATTTTGATTATGAGGCATGGGATAATCCCATAAGAGACCCCAAACAACAATTCAAAGTTGAATTCTTTAACCAGGTGCTAGATTGTGCAGTACAGTCAGTTGAAGAACGTTTCATGCAGCTCAAGGAACACAGCAGTATATTTGGGATGTTGTATGATATTCCAAAACTCCTCACTATACCTGAAGAAGACCTACACCAGCAATGCAGCGCACTAGAGATACTGTTGACACATGATGACATGCACGATATTGATGCGAGTGACTTAGGTGATGAACTGAAAGCCCTTTCAAAATACATTTCAGCAAGATCAACTCCGAAGGCTGTTCTGGAATATATGTGCACAAATAAGATGACCATCTTCTTTCCAAATGCTTTTTTTGCTCTGCGCATATTTCTAACACTTCCTGTAACAGTTGCCAGTGGAGAATGCAGCTTCTCCAAGCTGAAGTTAATAAAAACACATCTACGGTCCACAATGACACAGGAGAGGCTGGTCGGCCTTGCAACCATCTCAATAGAGCATGAGCTGGCCCAAAGTGTGGACCTTCAGGAAGCAGTTCAAATCTTTGCAACCAAGAAGGCACGGAAAGGACCACTTTGATTATTCAAACAGATAAAAATGCCAGTGTTTACTGTGCAGACAAGAAAAGTTACATTTTGCTGTTCAGGCATTTGAAAGTTAAGTGTTACTTACAAATTTTGAACAAGGTATTTTAAGTTGTTAGTTCTCCTTTATTGGGGTAGGTAGCAGAGCAGTACCATGAGAGGAGTAGAACAGGAAAAAGGCAGAATTGAGAAGTTTTGGCCCAAGCGAGGGGGCATGAGGACATCATTTGCGCTCCCCGCCTCAGGTGCCAAAATATTGTGGGCCGGCCCTGCTTGTTGGGATGATTTAGTTGGGGTTGGTCCTGCTTTGAGCAGGGGATTGGACTAGATGACCTCCTGAGGTCTCTTCCAACCCTAATCTTCTATGATTCTTCTATGATTCTAATTTAGGGTCTCACTGTGAACTCTTTACACAAGAAAAGGTCACACATGCAAAGGTACCATTGTAACTGGAGCACCAAGTGAAATTTACAAAACAAATGTGCCCAAATATATTTTTTCCTGCTATTCTACCATAGTGACAATACATGGGAAACATGAGTCAAAACAGTAATTTCTCACTAAAATTCCTCATATTCATGCCAATAAAAATATGCACAATTTGAAAATAACTATCCAGCAGCTATAGAAATTGTACAATATATAAAGACCTTTCGGTAAGTGCCATAAAAATCATTCCATACTAATTTTTAAAAGTTGTAAAAGCTAAGTGAAGCAAATTTACATTTCATACCAACAACTGATAGTGCCTCCCAGTTACCATACCAGACAAGTCATCAAAAAATAATGAAACAGCTTGGCACAAGTATGCAGTTTATCATCTATTAAAACTACATTCAATGAGATTTTCAGGGAAGCATAAGAACTTCATATCTCATATTTTCCCTTAGTCTTCGCTAAGAGAGAACTATCATGTAATACTGAGGCACAATGGGGATGAGAGAGCACTGCATGATGCAGTGATTGCATCTAGTGGTAGATCTTAGATGGGAGAATGAATGTCAGAAGGAAACCACCACCCCGGCTGTGAATGTGGCAGTGTACAGACACACGTCTGGAAATATTACTCTATTCAACATATTAAGAGCCTGGTGAGAGTCTTCCTAGTAACTTCAGAGGGCTTTGGATCAGGCCATTAGTGTACACACACAGAGCACCCAAAAGGTTAAGTCTTTTACAGTTTCATTGAACTGTATATGTTTCCCTCTTTCATTAATTTGGAAAGAACCTTGAGAAATTAATAACAAGGTGCTTCACATGGTGAAAAAGGATATAAGTTAGTGAAACTTAAATTCACAAGTTACATTCAGTGGCATTGTAAATAGAATATTCTCTTTAACTTTCTTTACTACTGAAAATAATGGAGTCTTTTTATAGCAGTTTTCAAGAACTGTACATAGCCAATGAGTCTACATGTGCATTTGACTGCAAATATTAAATATTTTTGTTGTAAATTATTTACAGGAAGAGAAGTATTTAGAGTGCTCTTATTTTTGCTTGTGCACAAGTGCAAGTGAAAAAGAAATGGAAACTTATGCTAGTTCACAATGAGTGAAGCCTATAGGTTTTTTTTTAAAACCAGTTGCCATTTAAATTTAAATAAATCTTACTGGAAGACAAGAATCACCTTATAGGATCACACCAGTGCTCCATTAGTCCAGTATCCTGTCTTCAACTGTGGGCAGCACTAGATGCTTCAGTGAAAGTGCAAGAAGCCCCAAAGTGGGAAATTATGGAATCGTATGCTCAGCGGAAAGTTTTTGTCTAACCCCCATCATTTAGGCATGAAGGTTCATATCCCTTTCAATTTTATTTTTTTAGAATCTCATCTAACATAACTGTATTTTCATTATCCATATAAATGTCCAATCTGGCATCAAAGGCAGTTTGTGGCAGTGAATTCCACAGGCTAATTATGCACTGTGTGGAAAAATAAATTTTTCTTCTTTTCCACGAGAGACAGAGGACAAGAGAGCTAGGTTTCGAATACTAGCCAATGGTGCAGTTAGGAAGCCACAAAAGTACAAGTAATGTGAAAACTCTCATCCACAACACACAAAACTGGTGTGCTCACATGGTAATTCTGCGTCACATGACCACCTCTCAGATCCACAGGACTCTACAACAGGACTCCACATGACTAACCCTCAGATCAAATATCTTATCTGTTGACTCAGGCTGGTTAGCACCGTGCCAATGATATGAGCAAAATGCTTTGAAAACAAACGAGTGTGCTGTTAAAGTTATTGTGGTGTTTTTAGTGTAGTTTTGCTTTTTTTACTCAGAAAACACCAAAAATGGCTGAACTATTAATTGGAAAGTTGGTATGCTGTTAGTACTAACTGAGGAGTTCATACGTGACTGGATTTTTTCTGGTAATTAATCTGAAATTCAAATACTGAGTACTGTGTGTGCGCAGCACAAATTTGTCTTAAGGCAGACAGTTTGCACTTTTAGAGATATAGGACCTGAGTCTCTACTCTACTATACTGGTTTTATGCCAGTGTATCCCGAAGTGGTGGAAGTGTAGCTGTGTAACCCTGGTGCAACAAGAATCAGGTCAACAGTCAAAGTCTAGACGTAGCATTTTTCAGAAATACACTCCCACCCCCCACAATGTATGTAAATTGGCACCAGAGATTTAAAATTTAACCTGGGTTCTCCTATCCTCAGGTTGTACCATTATATCACCAATGCAGATTTCCAAGTCCCTCAAGTCCTAGGGTGAACTCCCATTGACTTCAGTGGGATCAGGATTTCACCCTGGGGGCTCCAGCAGTTAGTGGCTCACTCAAGCATGATTAGCACGTCATTAACACAGAAATGTGTCCAAGAAAACACTGTCCCACACAGGGCTGAAAGATGAACTGGACACAGTGTTCTCACCACCGAACAACCTGTATCACCCAATCCTTTCAGTTTACTCCACCTTAGTGGATTGTGAGTAACAAAGCATCATTCCCCCAGCTCTGCTGGTGGGTTAGTATTGCTGTTTCACAACCTTCATCTGCAGCTCTACAGAATCAAGCCCATAAAACACAATGCCAACATATTGTCCACCAAACAAGCCTTGTTTACCGGCTTGTTTTCTCTGAGACAAATTTTTGGTAAAATTTACAGTTTTGCAAAATGTTTAATTTTCAATGGAATTGCATTTTTTGACAGAAAACTGTTCCACCGATGTTTTTCCAACCAGTTATTCCTGCTGCTAACATCTGCCCTCTTTAGGATCTTGCAGCATGGTCTTCTCTACTTTTCACTCATCTTCTCTACTCCCACTTCTGTGAACTCATTTAAAGAAATAATGAACCAGAGTCTTAACTGGTGAAAATTGACTCACTCCACTGAAGCCAACAGAGTCATGCCAATTTACATCATTTGAAGATCCAGCCCAGTATCTACAGTGTTCATAATTAAAATGGCAATGTTTATCACACCATAGTATTTGAAATAGCAAAGCTGTTTCTTATTCTAAATACAGGGCAATACTGTGCTGTTTCAGATACCATAGTGTGATACCATGGTCCTGTAAATGTTCAGTAAATGCTAACTTTTGAATGGTGAAACTGTAATTAGGTGACTTTCTGTAATGCAGTATACTTAAATCTGCTACATTACTCTCTCTTCTATTCATTTCTATATCCTCTTCTTTCTGGCTACTTTTCATGATCCTCATTATACCCTAGGAATAAATCCTGAGATTCTTAATCAGTTTCCACTTCATTTTTCCTTTATCCTTATTCACACACTCTCCAATTGTTCCATAGGATTTGGCCCATTTAAATTACAACAGAGCATTTTTTCCTTCTTACTTTATGATGTAGAGAATTTTCCAAAACCTTTAACATTTACATTTTCTATTATATGTATTACAGTATTTGTAATTCAAAAGACATTATAGCAAATGGCTCTCTGCAACATTCCAATGAAAATAAGTCCAAGTCAAAATCCCAGACCTAAATATCCTGAAACTTTGGGGGAAATTCAGATTCAGATCCTAACTTTGTGCCTTGGTCAATTTGTACTAAAAATATTGCATTGACTGCTGCTGTTGCAACCATCTAGCTCTTTCCCTCGCTGACATCACTTTCTGGGTAGGGAGATATACACTTTCTGTGTATAACTTGGTTCCTCTGGTTCAGCTATTGTTACAATCAAGTTTGTTCCCCATCCTTTCTACCTCTTAGGTAGAGGGAAAAAGTACAGTGCTGACTTCCTCTTGGTCTCTGCCCTTGTTATGCGCAGTCCTCTTTCTGGACCCTATACAGACAATTTATTGGGACATGACTAGACCCAATAGCCTTTTTTTTTTTAGAGACACACAGCAGTCCCAGAAGTCCCATTCACTTTTCTTCTTCTTTTGGAAGGAAGACATAATAATTCTCTTTTGGGAGTGGTTTGATGCATTACCTCACAAAATAACAATGGGATTCAAACACTGTGTAAACTACATCTTAATTTTAACCAGAAGGTTGGTTTTACCAGTGGAGAACGTAGAAATAAAGGGATTTTAATATTAAGGATCAAATCCTAGTATCAGCGTAGAGCCTGAATAAATGAGCTGTGCATTGAGCATTTGTAGTCGGGCTGGTGGAAAGGATGGATAGAAGGACTCTTCCCCCTAGATTGTACTCCACAGCTTCCCCTGTGGCCTTAAGGTGACAGTAGGCCCAGAGTTCCTCTCTGTAGTGGGAAGAAGGAATAGAACCAGATGGAAGAAGGATGGTCTGGTGCTTAAGCTATTAGACTGGGACTCAAGAGATGTGGATTCAACTGCTAGCTCTGGCACAGAATTCCCTTGTGACCCTGGACAAATCACTTAATTTCTCTGTGTTGCAGCTCCATGGCTGTAAAATGAAGATGGCAATACTTCTGTCAAAGTCTTGTGTATTTAAATTCCAAGCTCTTTGGGACAGGGACTGTCTATTATTGTGTGTCTGTATAGTGTCTAGCCCAGTGGAGCCTTGGATCTTTACTGGAGCTCCTAAGCGTTCCTGTAATACAAATAAATATAAATAATAACCTGGGTAGCTGTAGGTTCAGAAGCCTCCCCTCTCCCCTCTCACAATCTACTTCCACAACCCCTGCCCCCCTCTGTATGCAATTAACTCCCACACGACTGTGCTGTGCATCCCATAGAGTTTCAGAACCCCCAAATCCTACACCCCAGAACATAGAAAGTGTTCCTGTTCTAGAATCTGAACCAAAGCCCATTGATTGGTCTTCTATAAACAAGGAGGGGTCAGTATTTCCATGCATGAGTTTGCCTGATTAACAGTTGTATTACATAGTTTCAGGTGAGTCTAATAAGGCTAGGAGAAAGTTTTTGGTTTTAGGCAAAGTTAAGAAGTTAATTAATGTGTAGTCCATGTTACCCTTTAGAGAGCATGGTATGCAGCTATGATTCAGTCATGCTCTCTCCCACAATCACATCTTTACTAAGACCTGACAAATACTGCTTTGAGGACCTGTCCATGTTTCATCTGTTGAAATCCATTCAGATAATGTTTTGAAAGTAAACACTTATCCTTTATTAAAATACATCTTTTTAATGACATCTATTTCATTGCTGTGAAAAAAAGTCAAAATTTTTTTACATCCACCTTATGGCAAAGTGCATGTACATTGCAGAGTTGCAAGTAAATACAGAAAACAGCATAAGTGAATATGTGCTTGGCCTGGGTGCTTTAGTACTGAGATAGCCTCTGTTTGGCTAGGAGACATTGCTTTTAAATACATATTTCCTTACATATTGGATAGGTATCTGCAAACTGTATAAAGGATGGCATATGCCTCTTGTGATAAACAAGTTTACGCCTTCCCAGAGAAAGAACTACTTAACTTGTAAAAAGGGAGTTGTAGAACCAGTAACACCATTATGGCTGGCTGAAACTTGTTGCATAATATAACCTTTTTTCCCATGAGCCAAGATTCCTTGTTCTCAGTACAGCAAATTACAGATGGGATATTACAGCTAATACAAAATACCTCAGTGACGATACAAATTATGATTAATTACCACAGCAATACTATTCTGCAAATTGTGACAGTGAAGTATTGGGGAAGCAGCCTTTCTAAGGCTGGCATGTTATTTGCCTAAGACATCACAACATGAAACCCTCTGTGTTTGATCGGTAAAGTGGGAAAATACTGGGGACAAGTGGAATACAATTCCTTAGAAGCTTAATCCTGCTCCCCTGGAACTTAATGGGACTCTCATAGGAGCAGGATCTAGCACAGAATCCTTCATTAATATCTGTGATGTGTAACTTTTTAATTGTTTATTAAGTTTAAAAAAGAAGACAAGAAAAATATATAAAGAACAGCAAAATGGTAAACTGTTCCGATGAAACATAACATGTAATGTGCTGCTTTTTTAAAGAAAAAGTACATAATATATCAATACATCAAACTGTAAAAATCTTTGTTACAGAATGACAATCTCATACCAAATATATTCTTTTGCCCAGACAGACATGAAAAGGAAGCCAAAATACAAAATATTTCTTCAAGCATATATTAATTTTTCTACCTGAGCTGCAAAGTATATATATACAAACAGTGGGCTTGATTCTGATCTCACTTACTATAGAGTAAATTAGGTGTTGAATTCAAAGCAGTTATACCAACATAACACTGTGTGACATCAGAATGGCTCTCTACTGTTTTTAAATCTTTCTTGTACCTCAGTAATACCTTTCTACACACTTCACAGTCACTAAGAAACCACTTATTCTTAAAAAATTTGGAGCTTGATTCTGTTTTCTTGCAAATCCAGAACCCCCATTGTCTTTATTAAAAGCTTTGTGTACATAAAGAATGTAGGATCATTAAAATAGAGCAATTCCTTGTTCCTAAAAAACATACCTTAGAACATCAATCAATTTATATTTCTATAACTTTCCTCCTAACTGTTATCTTCAGATGGGATAAATTAGCTCTGCAGCAACATTGCCAACTCCAAACATTCAAAAATCAAGAGTCAGGCCCCCAAAATCATGAGCTTGTCTTAAAAATCTTGAGGTTTAAAAAAACCAATGAATTATGGATTCTTTTTATTTGCCTTCTGCTTTTTTGAGTCTGTAGAGTACACTTGGGTCATGTTTTCCAGATTTTCTAGGCAACTATGAAGGCTTCAAACTTACTTTAAAAATATAAAAATAAAACTTGATATTGTCACCTAATTACATTCTCCAAGAGCCAGGGATTTAAGAAAATCACCAAATAACGCAAGATTCAAGATTTGGCAACACTGAATTGAAGTCAATTTACACCAGCACATGATCTGGGCTGTTCTACTGTTTATCTCTTTGAATGGTATGATTATCAGGCAGTGGAATCTAGAACAATCATGACCGTGTTTAAAATGTGTGGGAAGTCGAGTAGTAACAACTGAGTAGATCAATTTGGAAAATAAAAATTACGGGAAGATGCAATAGATGTGTGCCCAGTATTTTTACATACCAATAGCCATATTTCCCCTGAAATATCCAACTGCATTTATGTGGATTGCTTTATTCTTGAGTGATTAACTACAGGATATCGTTTTTAAGAGGAAAGTAATTTACACCAACTACCACCTAAATACTTTTTCACATATCATTTAAGAATAAATTATCTTGAATGAAGTATCCTGGAAAAAATATTGGTGTGAGGGATATATGCATCTTATCAACCAAACTATAGAATGTAAAACAATTTTTGTTCAATCAGATTCTTTATTTCATTTATACTAACCTGAATTTGAGATATCTAATGAATAATAAAAAACACTACAAGCCAATCCACCTTTGATGTACGTGGGTGCCAGTAAGATGCACCCACTCACACCAAGTCTGGATTTGGTGCTCTATGAAGAACTGAATTGCTGGTTACAGGCATGATTTTCCATTACCTTGCCGGATGTGCCCTTACATTGTACAGGTGAAAATAACTCAAGAAAGTGCTGAATCAGATCATGGAATACAATAGAGTAATGTTGTATGTTGTTCTTTCACCTCAATGGCCCAACAAGATTTGGTGAGATTTGTTGCCAGACTTGATTGGAACAGAAACTGCTTCCCTGATTGGTTATCTAAGGAACAAACACTACATTTGGCATATATTAAGATTATATACACACACACACACTTATATATACATACACACACACCCAATCTTAATTAACCATTCAGTTCTACAAATAGTTCTAAACATATCTGACCTATTTGATCTTACTTAATACTACTTTCTAGCTTGTTGATGTTCTTTTCATATAACATTCAGTTTAGAAGCTCTTTTAACCAAAAGTGTAAGAATGTATCACTCCATGAGGAAAAATACTTTGGCTATCCCCCAAGCAGAGGAGGATTTTCATTCTGTAGAGGATTGGTAACAGAAAATAATTCCCACTGGAATTGCCCAGGAATTCCTTGAACTCCACAGTATTACGCAAATATGGGCTGAATCTCTAATGCAAATAAGAGTTTGTTTATTTAATTATACTGTTTTTTATTATCATTTACATACAGTTGCTGAGAAAGTGGGGGACTTGAAAGTAAACAATTCTGAAATTTAAAACAAACAAACAAAGACAGCACAACTTTGGGAGTGTCTATGTCTAAATCAATGTATGGTTTTGACAAAAATGTACTAATAATCTGTAGTTATCTAGCACCGTTCATCCACTCATCTGAAAGCATTTGCAAATCTTAAATTCCAGAGCACCTGCAGCACCTAACTAGACATTACTTCACCCATCTTACAGATGGATACATTGAGGCAGAAAGCATCGTAGGCCCCAGTTCTGCCTCCTGTTTCCTGCCTCAGCCGTGCTTAGCAGATGGAAAGTACCCTAAAGAAAGTGGGAGCCAAGTAGAAACTTTGTGTTGCAAAAAGCCAGTGTGGCCAGCTCTCTGTCACCTACACCTTTCACTTCAGTGTAGACTGCAGGGAGGAATGGGAAAGGGACATCTAGTCACAGGAGTGGCAGGGTAGAGTAGAATTTGTATAAATATAGTTCACTGTGTATTTTTCTGCTTGTCAGTGACATCACTGGCAGTTTCTTTGCTTCACGGTGTTTTGTGGAATTGAAATTGTTTTTATAGAATTTATACTAAGAAGTTTTATTTGTGAATAAGTGTCTTTGACTACATTTCCAACACAGTTTTGTTATCCAGGCTACAAGGCCCTCATAATGTAAAACGTTGGTTTCAAGCCTCAGGAAGCTTTGGGCCAAACATGTAGCCAGGGCCAGATCATCAGTTCAGCTAAAGCGACATAATTCCAGGGAGCTGTGATGATTTACACCTGTTGGTGTTGATGTTCCCCTTTAATACCTACATCTTGAGGATACACAGGTTTTATTGCCACATAGGAATAGTCATACCAAATCAGACCAGTGAACCATCTAGACCCGTATCCTGCCTCTGATTGGGCTCAATACCAAATGATGAACAGGAATGTGCAAGAAACCGCATACTGCACAATGATAGAATAACTTACTTATAGGAGAAATTTCTTCCTAACCCGAGGCACATAGGGGTTGGTGGTTGTCCTGAAGCATGAGAGTTTATATCCTTACGAGTTTTTTATTTTTTAAAAACACTTCTGATCTAAATAATGAATGTGACAGTTTGGGGGAATATATGTGTGTCCAATTATGGATTCCATTTAGTTTTGTGAGCACTATTTGTAACCGCAACCGTCGTTGTGGTTGCATCACCCATCACCCATTCTGTGGCAGGAACTTGACTTGTACTTTGTAGTGGAGACACTATATCTGGAAAGCTATGTCAGCAGACTCAAATGCTATTAACATTGAATGACTCTCTCCTGCTTGAACAAGGGGGATGCCACATGGGTTAAGCTAAATAGGAACAAAACACTTTTATTCCAAAATAAGAGTGTCCACACATGGAATTATTCTCCGGTAACTCCATAAGCAGACAAACCCTAACTGACAGTTCTGTGCTACTTAAGAAAAATCTGCTGGGAAATGGCTTCCTTCCCTCCTCCCGCCTCTTCAGACCTCAAGACAGGTATGTGGGGAGTGGACAGAGGGTGGAACAGGGAATGGAGTCTTAGCTCAGAACCCACAACATGCCAGGCAGCAGAGCTGAGTCAGTATGGAGTGGGGAGGAGGAAGAGGAGGTGTAGTAATTTCTCTTAGCAGAGCCAAGTAGCAAATTATTATCCTCTGAAGCAGTGGCTTTCAACCTTTCCAGACTACTGTACCCCTTTCAGGAGTCTGATTTGTCTTGCATACTCCCAAATTTCACCTCACTTAAAAACTACTTGCTTATAAAATGACACCTAAAAACACAAAAGTGTCACAGCACACTATTTCTGAAAAAATGCTTACCTTCTCATTTTTACCATATAATTATAAAATAAATCAACAGGAAAATAATATTGTATTTACATTTCAGTGTATATATAGAGCAGTATAAACAAGTCAGCGTCTGTATGACATTTTAGTTTGTACTGACTTTTCTAGTGCTTTTTATGTAGCCTGTTGTAAAAGTAGCCAAATATGTAGATGAGTTGATATACCCCCTGGGAGACCTCTGTGTACCCCCAGGAGCACATGTATCCCTGTTTGAGAACCACTACTCTGGAGTAAGGGGGGGAATCAAAGAAGGAGTTGTGGTTCCCTGGGTTCCCTATGGGTTCTCTTGAGTCATACTTTTCCTTGGGGTGCTCCTGTGGTGGCATAACAATCATACCCCTTTTATTATGGGTTGAGTGGTTGTGATGCAATCTAGCCCTTTGCTATATTGTGGGGATAGCATGCTTACAATAATACTGGTTTTTGTCATAAACTTCACAGCTCCATTAATAAATAAATTACAGCTTAAAGCAAGCGTAATTGAAAGGCAAGGAATTCCCTGGAATTAAAAACCAGCTGCAAAGCGCTGATAGATATTAATAACAACATATCAGAAGGGAAGGATTTTTCCTTAGGGCTAATGCAATGCAGCTGGCACCCTGTGTACAGAGCACTTGCACAGAATTCATGCCCTGCACAGTCATCCCTCCACATTCCATTGGCTTTATCAGCTGTGGTGTTTCCTCTTTTATCTCCAACTTCAACCCGAATTAGAAAATGACACGGTCCATCGTGCGGGAAAGAGACACACCTCTGAGGAGTTAAGGGGAGGGAGTTTTATGGTCTCGGATGGGAGAACTAGCTCCATTTCTCCCTCCCTAACAAACCTAGCCAATAAATCAGTTATTTCCCAACCCAGGCTAAGGTTCAGCCACATGGTTGCTGTTTTTTTTTTTTTTAATATCTTGTACAGAACCTGCAGAACTGTCAGCATTTTACAAATAAATAACAGCAATTGTATAAATTAGTGGCTCATAATTAGAGCTGGAAGAAGTGGGAGGAAGTCTACACATGTCAATGGAGTTGCATCCTCTTACACCAGGTCTGAATTGGGCCAATAGATACATTCCCCAGGGTATAATGCTCTTTGTTATTGAAACAAAATGAATTAGACTAGTTTTTTCAGTGTGACCTTCACAGTTGAAAGACTAATAGTTTTCCAGGTTCTAACATTAAAATTTTTGATCCTACTATGTGATGATTTTTCTTTCCCTGTTAACTAGTACAGTTCAGCCAGTGTTCATTTTGTATGAAATAACATCATTAGCCTCTCATGCTGTACGAATTTCAATCTCATACACTGATAAGCACTGATTGGCATTTGTATTCAAGTTGCATGTGATTTGTATTGAACCTAATGCAATGTTTGACAAATCAAAATCTAAACTTCTCATAACTGTTTTCTATCTCTCAGCCGTGCTGCTAACATTAGGTATTAGAACAAATTTAAAGGAATTAATAGATATATACTATTTGCACACTATCTCAGCTGAAAGTCCTATTTTCTTCAGTTATTTGCTTTAGAACCGGAGGCTTCGTGAAAGACCAATTTAGTGCATTATATAGTTCTTTGAAATTTTGTTATGAATCACTTTCTCTCTTTACAATAAAGATATTCATTATACTTCAGTACAGACAGAGTACACATTTCATTGTCAACCATGACATTCTCTTAGCCCCTTGACGTATTAAATAATATGGAACTCAAATTGCAATCTATTAAGTTCACCTTTTAAATTGGCCCAGCTGAACAGTCTCATAGCTTACATTTTATGGTTAAAAGAATCCTGTCAGCCTTTTTTATCTTTGAATTGTGATGATCACAATTCAAAGTTAATCGGGGTCATGAAGTGACAAAGTCAGTACTAGTTTCAGAGTAACAGCCGTGTTAGTCTGTATTCGCAAAAAGAAAAGGAGTACTTGTGGCACCTTAGAGACTAACCAATTTATTTGAGCATAAGCTTTCGTGAGCTACAGCTCACTTCATCGGATGCACACCGAACATTCAGAACATTCAATGTGTTGCTTTTACTTCCTCTGACTTCAGTTATGTTAAAAATGAAAGGTCGGTGTCATCCCACATAGGGCTATACACTACCTTTCACCTCAAGTAATGAAGGAAAGAAAGTAGAAAAGGATTTGTTGGCTCACTAAAGTAAATAACAGGTATGGCTCCATAAGTTTGCATTAACACGTATGAGCCTGCATTAGGCCTTGTAATCAGTGACTTTCTAAAGCCAAGCCAATAGAAGTGGGAATGAGGATGATGGAAAGGTGAAGGATCTTTTCACACTTTATAGAAATTCCCTCCAGTGGTTTTAATATAGACCTAGTACCCCAAACCTTAGACTGCTGTTCTCCTAAAGGAGGACTTTGAGATCCCTTCTGTTTTTGATCTCCTCTCACGCTTGTGGAGAAAACACATTGTCTTATGAAGCAGAAACAGAGCGAACCCTTCTCGCATAGATTTAAAGTCAACAAAACAACTTTATTATAAAAAGGTCATTTCTGTACTGAAGGGTGAAGACAGACCATGACTCATAGAATGAAAACTTATCCTAGACAACCTAACAGGATCCTCTAGGCAGAGCAGATTGTTCACTACAATAGGTGTTCTTGTTCTCTGGATGAAACAGTCTCTAGACAAAGAAATAAACAGTACACCACACACTGGAGAGTTTAATACGTGCATATTGGAAATGCTACTTGAGGATACTTGAGCTACACTGGAGATGGAGATGTAATTTCCAGCTCAGGTAGACATGCCCATGCTTGAGCAGGAACCTGCACCTCCAGCTCCAGTGTAGACATACCCTTAAATTGAGCAGGTGGTGAAATAGGATTGGTTGCATCTAGTAAGTATGGTGTTTCCAAACTGAAGCAAACTCAGGCAGGATGGCTGCCATGTCCCTAAAGTCTTGCATGTGACCAAGAGGCTGCCTCCAGCAAAGGTGGTGACATTTTCCATTGTTCCCTTTGATTGAAGACTGCTACCTTTTCACTAAAGCCTCTCAACCTTCAAATCTGCCAACAGGTGACAAAAGCATTACAACCACAGCAAGATTAGCAGATATTCAATGTTGACATGCACTAGTTAAGTGCGTGGTGTGTTAATTATGTGCTATGGAAGTAGGGGGGTCACAATTCAGGCTTTGCGTTACACTCGGAGAGAGATTAATATTTGTATGGAGTATATTTTCTTGCATGCCAGAGGCAGAGAACATGTTGAGTTGTTATTGTTAGTGGAAAAGAATTATAGAGGCATTAGAATACAGTTAAGAAGTGTCCCATAACTTGCCATTTCCTTGAGAGCATCTCACACTTACCCTACCTTAATTCCTTTTAAAACTATTTTTAATAGCTGTGGTCCCCATATTCAACATGTGTCAAAATCCATTGTGACAGGGTCAGGCCAGATGGCTACAAGAGAGTGATCCTATTGGGACCCACACTGCTAAAGGATCCCTGCCCAGCCTAAGAGGAGGAATCCACAGGACCTGGAAGCCAAATGAGTACAGGGGACAACGAATGAAATAACAGGGACAGGAGTGCAGTCAAAGTGTCAAACGAAGGGAACCAGACGGGGACACCGAGCAGAGAACCCCGGACAGCGCCCACTGCTGCTCGAAGGCGTCAGGGGAGCCAGCGGACAGCGCCCAAAGGAATTCTGCTGGGATACCTGAGCAGACAGCCACACGTTGCTAGGTAGTCTGTGGGGGCGGCTACGGAAAGAACAGGAGTTATTCTCTAACCCAGCTCACGTAGGCGGCTCTCTGGCTGGGGGAGACAAGAGGCCAAAGCTGTTGGGCTGCACCACGGGTCTTTCACCCCTGGGCCAGTGCCAGGGCCAGAGGAGGAACGCGAGCGGGGCGGTGGAATTGCAACACGTGCCCCTCCTGGAGCCTTTATCTGGGCAGAGGCAGGGCTGTAAAGGAGGCAGAGAGAGCCGGTGAGGGCGGCGGGATGAGTGACTGTGGGGGGCCACACAGTGTGTGTGACAGACGGAATGCAAGGCGGAGGGGAGTGGTGGTGGTGGTGGTGGGGAGCGAGTTTTTGAAGGCGGCTAAAAATATTCCTCCTCAGAGCGTTTTGGGGGGAAGCGGCTTCCAGGACGCCGCGCGCTCCCGCGGGGTTTGCAGCGGCGCCTCGCCCGAGTCTGGCTCCTTTGGGCGAGAGGCACAGTCCGGGGTTGGGGGATGCCCGGTGGGGCAGTGGCCGGGGGCGGGGGGGGAGGGGAGGAAGAGGGGATGCTCCGCGCAGGCCGCCCCGGGCTGCGCGCTCGCTCCGCGCTGACTCATCTCCCCGTCTCTTGTGCTCTCTTGTCAGGCGCGCTGAGGAGCTGCGGGGCTGCAGCACCTCGCTTTCCACCCCGCGGCCGCAGCCGGCCCCTGCCCGCCTCCCGCCGGGGACCGAGTCGCGGCGGAGGGGGCGCCGCGAGGGTGTCGGCGAGCAGCTCTCCGCGCTCGCAGGGGGAGCGCCAGGCGGGGCCGAGATGCCCCGGGGGGCGGTGGCGGCCCTGGCGCTGGCAGCGGCCGCGGCCTTCAGCCCGCTGGCCGCGGGTGCGCGGGCCCCGCAGCCGGGCGGCCCCGTGGGCGGCTTCGCGGAGGACGTGCTGAGCCTGTTCGGGGAGAACCGCAGCCTCTCGGCCGCCCAGCTCACCCACCTGCTGCAGACGCTGGGAGCCGCGGGGAAGCCGGGGGCAGCGCCGCCGGGACAGCACCACCTGCACCATAACGAGGTACTGCGCGCCCGCGGGACGTCTCCTCCTGCCACCCCCCTGGCACAGCCGGGCGGGAGCAAACCCCGCTGCTGCTGCTGCTGCTGCCCTCCGAGTCCAGCCTGGCCCCAGGCGCTGCGGAGAGCTCAGGTTTGCTTCTGCGGGAGCCGAGGCACCGTGGTGACGGGGAGGCCGGAAATAGGCACCGTGAGAATTCACGCAGATGAGCTGTGGGGGGCTGATGGAGCCGCTGGCACCCGCCGCTGATTTCCCACCCATTTTATTTCTGTGAGGGGACACGCAGGCAGGTACATAACCTCAAAGAGTCAGGTGGAAATAAAATAAACCACCAGCCAAATCTTGGTTCTGTCACCAGCATAACGATGCAGTTCTTCTGGTTAGGGGAATTCAAGGCAAGAAAGTTTTAACCACACGTGGCAGATGGTACAGATGTCTAGCTAAGTGCTGAAAGACAGGTGAGTAAGATACAGATATAAATACAGAGAAAGGTCGAAATACTGATGTAAGTGTCTAGATGGATTGCTTTGTGATCAGTTAATAGAGAAGTATCCACAATGTGTACATGTTACATATCACAGGCGTGCATAAGATGCCATCCAAAAGGGTCCATTTAATTTGGAAAATATTTTTTCTTTTTAATTTTTGTAGTAAGTTAATAAAAACAGACCCTTAAAATCAACCGGTATAGCTACATCTTGCAAACTAATTGCCACAAGTTCTTTCATAGTAGGTGACATTTTTATTTGTCTGAAGCCCATTGCAGCTGTATTTTCCCAGGCATTGTCTGGTTATATCCTCTGCCTGGGTGTGGGGGTAGACAGTGCAACAGACCTTGGGTCTATTTGACATTTACTTCGTGCAGTGTACTTACAAAAAGTATTCATACGGTGGAACCAGATTAAAGTGAAACTGTTTATAGTGAAGGACTGAAACCTTGACTATTATCACTGAATTTCTGTATGCAAGTTGTGATATTCTGTATATAGGATCAAATCCTGAGGTTTCTTACTCAGTCCTGAAGCAGGAAAGTTTCCTGGATAATAGCAGCGGTGCAACAGACAAGTCAATGGGTATTTTTAGGGTCAAATCCTACCAAGCTGAGTAAGCAGAACCTCAGGATTTGGCCTACAGTGAAGTTGTCATGTGAAAAAAAAATTAGTTGATTTTAAAAGATCCACTGTGTAGAGATCCTTTTTCAGAATTCTTCATATCTTTTCTTATTACAGGGTGGAACTTAATTGTTTGTTTACATCAAATAATAAATCTGTTAATATTCTGGCTTGATGCCATAGGGATATATGTGGTGATCTGTGAAAATAACTTTTTTTTCCCTCTAAGTCCAGCTATACGCAACTCAGATCTTTTCCTCCTTAGACTCAGTATTGCCTTTAAAGTCACCTTAGTTTCAATTTTCTATAAACTTTCACGGTTAATATCTCAGAATAGTATGTTTAATTGAGGTGGTGAAGGGGTATCTTGGGGTTCTTGACAGCCCTCTTGTTATAAAACTGCCACCAAGTTGAAGGTTGGGTTAGAATAACTTTACTGTCTCTGGAGTATAACCCCTCTCTGGATACAGTTGAGCCATCCCTGCCAGGGATGACTTATAAATATACTTCCGAAGATCAGATCTTTTGCTTATTGTATGTACTTGACTGCGTTAAGTGTGTGTGTATAAAAATTTAAAAAGCCCCAGGTGTATACTTCCTATATCTCCTTATAAAGGCTGCAGTTTATAAAGGGTACAGTTCTGCCATCCTTGCTCATGTTGAGTAGATGCTCACTCTGCAATTAGCCTAATTGAAAACAAGGTAGTACTCATCGTAAGAGGGATAGAATTGGGCCCAAGGTCTTCACTTCTCCCAACCTATTTCAAATGTCACAAGTTGAACACTGTACCAGTATGCTTGGTATATTTTTAAAGGAAGAAAATGTAAATGTTTCCCGTTAAGTGCACTAAATATAAATATGCAGTTTTGGTTATGGTTGTGAAAATATTTTTCTTTAAAAAAGAAAAAAGAAGGCCTGGATTCCCCAGTCCTCCAGCCTTTCCCTCTGCAGTCACATGGTACTGTGTACTGGGGAAAAAATTTGTGTTGTCCCTTTTTAAAATATACAAGTGCAGGAGTCTATCATAACTCACTTGAAGCCTAGCTGGAAAGACTTGTGTTGCTTCTACATTCTGTTTGGTGAAAGTCCATTTTAGTAAGAGGAAGCCATGTTGCATAAGTTGGGTTCTGTATTTGATTCAGATGAGAAAATTCTGGACCTACTTCAGGGTGTATTTTTTTTGTCTGAGTAGTTACCAGTATCTGTCCTTTGTGTAATGGTTCTTCCAATCCAATAAACCTCCCCCCGCCACCCCCCGAGTATATGTGTTAGCCGATGGCCAGGGATGTTTGGTGAGGTGCCAGCTATGCCCGTTTTATACCATCCGTGACTTTAACCGCTAGGACGCACTGTCCCTTCGCGGCAGGCAGCCCGGGCTAGGCTGACGGATGCCCCAAGTTCCTAACCACCCGTGACTTTAACTGCTAGAGCTCAGAGCTCCTTCGCAGCGGGCAGTCAGGATTGACTGACAGGTGCCCCAAGAGTTTGCCCCGTGGAGGCGGCACAACTCAACGCTAGGCTCTTAGTACTCTCACCTAATGGCCAGGCTTTATAGCCAAAATGGCTGAGGTTCTTTAATTGTGTTGGCTGCTTCACAGTAAACCAGAGAAACAAGTCAGGCTTATGCACAAATGGTTACCAAAATTTATTAAACTAGATTCTAATCATGTGGTTACAAAATTGCTAGTGCCTATTATTTAAATGTAGAGATGTTACACACACAAACAAGTTACAAAACTGAAGCTACAATCCCAAAGAAAGAAAACAAAGTATAGAGCTCTATTTCAAAATATGTGTACACTAAAGATAGGAGATCAGGTATGGGTGCTTCTTACCCTCCTTGCATCTCTCGATTCCAGCGGTGCCAAGCCAGGATCGGTCACTCAATTCCGCGGAAAGACGAATAAGGGACAAGGCTTAGGGACCCTCTTAGCTGCAGAAGCCTTGGGAGGCTGTCACTTATCTGACCAGCAGATAGATAGTGAAAAGCACTCAAAAATCATGGTGCTGTAGGTCCCCTACTTATACCTCTGTACTCCTTTATTCTCTTTCTCCTTTCTTATGCCAAATTGGGGCTGGTCTGTCTGGGTGACGCCAGCTCTCGCAAGAGTAGTTCACACTTGCAAGGGAGAGAAACAATAAGTTTCGACTACCAGACATTCCTTTTATTAGGGTAAATATTTTCCCACCTAGGATGTTGGTGTGTGTGCATCATGCTATTTAGTAGGGGCTAAGAGCCATGTCTGTCACAGCGCCTCTGCCTGCTGTGAGCCTAATCGTTGTATATGTTCCCAGAGGCACATTGTAGCAGCACACCTGTGCTTTTCACAGCTTCAAAGGCTGTGCTGGAATTTGTTAAGTGCCCTGTTTTGGCTTCCGCAATGCTGGTCTGAGAGGGGGGGCTGGCTGTCTGGCTACAATATGTGCATCCAGTCTACAGAAGCCTGTTGTCAAGTGTCATTGCACATATATACTTATGCTTGACAGCTCAGGCATTTGTCCAAAGTGTGCTGATTGCATGTGTGACTGAAGAACCACTGGATGGCAACTGGCAGAGTATGTTAAGTATCCTCACATCTTCTTATCAACTGGCTAAATGGACCATTTTGATTATCACTACAAAACTTTTTTTTTTTCCCCTCTCCTGCTGATAATAGCTCATCTTAATTAATTAGCCTCTTACAGTTTGTATGGCAACTTCCACCTTCTCTGTATGTATATATATATCTTCTTACTATATGTTCCATTCTATGCATCCAATGAAGTGGGCTGTAGCCCACGAAAGCTTATGCTCTAATAAATTTGTTAGTCTCTAAGGTGCCACAAGTACTCCTGTTCTTTTCTGAATGTAACCTTGGCTGTATTTGTTCTGAGTCCCCTACATTCTGTCTTCAATCTCCCCAGCCCCCACAGACGGATTCCTGTTTTTCAGGCTCATCCATTTTAATTACCAGCCCTTCTTTATCTAAATCACCCTGCCTCTGTTTATAAACAAAATATTGACTCCCTGCCCCAGGGGCATAAGCTGGGAGCAGTGCCTCTTCTCTGAAGAACTCACATTCCACACTCAGGCTATGCTGCAGTTAAGAGCTTCATCTGGGGCTAGGATGTGTGCCGCGAGCAAACTTCTAGTATGAAACTCAGGGGGCAGGGGAAGAAGCCCTCCAACCCCCAAAGTGGTGCCCCTGGGGATGTTCAGTTATTAGGGCTTGACTACACTTACATTTTATAGCGCTCTAACTTGCTGGCTCAGGGGTGTGAAAAAGCACCCCCCTGAGCGCAGCAAGTCAGACAGCTTTAAAGTGCTAGTGTAAACAGGCTCCCAGCACTCGGAGCTAATCCCCTCGTGGAGGTGGAGTACCAGGAGCGCTGGGAGAGCTCTCTCCCAGTGCTCGCACGCGATCCCACTCACACTTCAAAGCGCTGGTGCGGCAGTGCTCCCGCGACAGTGCTTTGCAGTTTCCAGTGTAGCCATGCCCTTAGTCTTCAGAGCTAACAGCCTATGGAAGTGAATGGGGGCAGCTCTCTTTAGAGCTCTTGTTTCAGCCTGTCTGACAGCAGATTCAGAAAGCCAACACTACATTTGGTTCACATATGAAATGTTCTCTTTGCAATCAAAAAGGCTAGAAGCTTAGGCCATTTTCCCCCTCAAAGGTGTCTCTTCGTGTTCGCAGAAAAACAGACACATTGCAGATCCAGGATTAGGTAAAACAGGAACATATTTATTCAAGTTTAATACACAGGTGTAGGCTTCCTGCTTACAGTACTTTATAGCGGCCCAGAAGTAACTGCTTTAATTTCAAAGTGGGTATGTGGGAAAGTCACGGAAGGGTCATCCTCTAAGAGAGACATATGCCCTAAAGAATACACACATAGAGACTTTAAAATTCACTTCAATGGAAAATTATTAACCTGCTCTCATTAATGTTGAACTGAGTTGAAAAGAAACATTTTTGATTTGGTTCAACAAACCTCAACAAAACACTTTGCTTCAGGAATGTCATTATGTTTCAACATTTAAAAAAGTTGATTTGGAACTTTTGTCTTGTGAAAAATGTCAATATACTGACTTTTTATCCCTATTTGGAATGGAAACAAAATTTCAAAATATCAGAATTTCCTGAAGAATGAAAATTTTGATTGTTAGCTCAGCTGTAACTTTCATTTCAGTCCTTGCTCTTGGCTGCTCAGTTTGAAAGAACTTGATTTTCAGAGGTGCTGGGTGTGCACATCAGCTACATTAGTTGGAGTTGTGGGTGCTCAGTGCCTCTGAAAATTAGGCCAAAGGATTTTCAATACTCGGCAACTAAGACACCCAAAATCAGTAGACACTTCAAAAAAAGTTGGCCTTAATTTTTAAACACAAGAAATGGTAAATTATGCAGAAGCCTCTGGGGCTGCCAGAGGAGTGCTGGAATAGTATTCCACCCCATTCTGACTCACTTTGAGATTTTATAAAATCATACGGCAGGCTACCCAGAATAGTGTGTAGCATGGCTTGGTTATCGTGTACCACTCTGGGACAAATCCTGTCATTGCTAGCATAGGTTCAGCAATAGTATAGACAGATAGTGGAGAGGTAGCCTGTATCCACAAAAACAACGAGGAGTCCAGTTACACCTTAAAGACTAACAGATTTATTTGGGCATAAGCTTTCGTGGGTAAAAATCCCCACTTCTGCAGATGCATGGAGTGAAAATTACAGATACAGGCAATAATATACTGGCACATGAAGAGAAGGGAGTTACCTTACAAGTGGAGAACCAGTGTTGACAAGGCCAATTCAATCAGAGGTCAGACAGCCCCCCAACCTGAAGCAAATACTCACCAGCAACTACACAGAACACCACAGAAACACTAACTCAGGAACCAATCCCTGTAACAAACCTCGTAGCCTACTCTGTCCCCATATCTATTCTAGCGACACCATCAGAGGACCCAAACCATCAGGGGCTCGTTCACCTGCACATCTACTAATGTGATATATACCATCATGTGCCAGCAATGCCCCTCTGCCATGTACATTGGCCAAACTGGACAGTCTCTACGTAAAAGAATAAATGGCACAAATCAGACATCAGTAATGGTAACATACAAAAGCCAACAGAACACTTCAGTCTCCCTGGACACTCAATAACAGTTTTAAAAGTAGCCATTCTTCAACAAAAAAAATTCAAAAGCAGACTTCAAAGAGAAACTGCAGAGCTACAGTTCATTTGCAAACTTAACACCATCAATTTGGGATTGATTAGGGACTGGGAGTTGCTGGCTCACTACAAAAGCAATTTTCTTTCTCTTGGTATTGACACCTCATCATCAATTATTGGGAGTGGACTACATCCACCCGGACTGAATTGGCCTGGTCAGCACTGGCCCTCCACTTGTAAGGTAACTCCCTTCTCTTCATGTGCCAGTATATTTCTGCCTGTATCTGTAATTTTCATTCCATGCGTCTGAAGAAGTGGGGATTTTTACCCACAAAAGCTTATGCCCAAATAAATCTGTTAGTATAGACAGAGTCCTCAGTAACATGCTTCTCATTGGGTACAGGCTTTTTCAGAAATTCCAGTTCAATAGATATGGAAATATTGCCTCTTGTCTAAATCTCTTAAATGCAGACATACAAAAAGTGATGTCCAAAGAATATATAACTGAAGCATAATGAAAAGCTATATATTACTGATAAGTACATTTGTAGCGTAGTTTAGAATTCAGGTATGAAACATATATAAGGTCTAGCTTAATCTTAAAAAGCAACCTTCACATAATTATTTGAACTCGAATATGAAGAAAAGAAAAGTTTTGATTAGTAGGTGTAAATGTTTGTTGACAGATACCTCCACCCCTGACTTACAGTTTCTTTAAATGGTATTCTTTTGATCCCATCTTCAAGCCTTGGGCGTTACATTGTCGTTACTTTCAATAGTGGAGAGAGATCTTCAGTCCATTGATAAGGCTACGACATCTTTTTAATGACTTATGGAATGTCACTAGGGCTAAGACATTTACTCAGCAAGAAGGATTTGGAATCCTTGATAAATTTTTTCATGTTTTCAAAATTATTGCATTTTATTTATGATGTTCCTGCTTGAATTATTTCTAAAAATTACAATAGAACTTCAGAGTTACGAACATCTTGGGAATGGAGGTTGTTTGTAATTCTGAAATGTTTGTAACTCTGAACAAAATGTTATGGTTGTTCTTTCAAAAGTTTACAAGTGAACACTGACTTATGCAGAAGAAAAATGCTTTATTTTTTTAAGAGTTTACATTTAACACAGTACAGTATTTGCTTTTTTTTTCGTTTTGTCTCTGCTGCTGCCTGATTGTGTACTTCTGGTTCCAAATGAGGTGTGTGGTCGACTGGTCAGTTCATAACTCTGATGTTCATAATTCTGAGGTTCTACTGTAATAAATAATACTACTACTTTGCACTTATATGGCATTATTTCATTCTGTAGTTGTTGTGGTTTGAGCAGAGAATTAAACAAAATTATCTGACAGGAGTAGGGGAATGGTCCTTAATTTATATTTCCTAAAATGCCCCTAAGCCTCCAACACTGAGACATTCTAGGTTGACTATTATGCAGTGTCTTGTATAGAAAGAACACTTGATTTCACCTGTTGTCTCAGGACTCGTCGTTGGTATGTGAAAACTTTTTGTTTCATCTGTATACTCAAGTGAAGAACTCCGTCAGGTATTGGTCATGATAGAAAAATGTGTGAATAAAAAGAAATTATAAATTATTTGTGTACTGTCAAACAATTCATTACACATCTGTGCAACTTAAATCAAGATTTCTGTCTATTAGCTGTACGTTGAAAAGAATTCCTGGCTTGACATACTAAAGTAAAATATATGTTTGCTAGCACAGGAGCTACTGGCTTGTCCTAAGCTAAGAGGCTAAAGAGGTACTTGTCTTAATGGAATTTTTTTTTTAAAGTAAATGTATTCTGATTTGTTCTGTAACAGTCAATGATATGAAATGGATAAAAACCATTGGATACAACATACAGTAGGACCACTTAAGACTCTAACTCAAGTTTATTGAGACCAATAAACTGTTCAGGAAGGACAGGCAGGGCAGAAAAGGTGCGGGAGTTGCATTGTATGTAAGGGAGCAGTATGACTGCTCAGAGCTCAAGTACGAAACTGCAGAAAAACCTGAGAGTCTCTGGATTAAGTTTAGAAGTGTGAGCAACAAGGGTGACGTCGTGGTGGGAGTCTGCTATAGACCACTGGACCAGGGAGATGAGGTGGACGAGGCTTTCTTCCGGCAACTCACGGAAGTTACTAGATCGCAGGCCCCGGTTCTCATGGGGGACTTCAATCACCCTGATATCTGCTGGGAGAGCAATACAGCGGTGCACAGACAATCCAGGAAGTTTTTGGAAAGTGTAGGGGACAATTTCCTGGTGCAAGTGCTGGAGGAACCAACTAGGGGCAGAGCTCTTCTTGACCTGCTGCTCACAAACCGGGAAGAATTAGTAGGGGAAGCAAAAGTGGATTGGAACCTGGGAGGCAGTGACCATGAGATGGTCAAGTTCAGGATCCTGACACAGGGAAGAAAGGAGAGCAGCGGAATATGGACCCTGGACTTCAGAAAAGCAGACTTTGACTCCCTCAGGGAACTGATGGGCAGGATTCCCTGGGAGAATAACAAGAGGGGGAAAGGAGTCCAGGAGAGCTGGCTGTATTTTAAAGAATCCTTATTAAGGTTACAGGGACAAACCATCCCGATGTGTAGAAAGAATAGTAAATATGGCAGGCGACCAGCTTGGCTTCACAGTGAAATCCTTGCAAAGCTTAAACACAAAAAAGAAGCTTACAAGAAGTGGAAGATTGGACAGATAACCAGGGAAGAGCATAAAAATATTGCTTGGGCATGCAGGAGTGAAATCAGGAAGGCCAAATCACACCTGGAGTTGCAGCTAGCAAGAGATGTTAAGAGTAATAAGAAGGGTTTCTTCGGGTATGTTAGCAACAAGAAGAAAGTCAAGGGAACTGTGGGCCCCTTACTGAATGAGGGAGGCAACCTAGTGACAGAGGATGTGGAAAAAGCTAATGTACTCAATGCTTTTTTTGCCTCTGTCTTCACGAACAAGGTCAGCTCCCAGACTACTGCACTGGGCAGCACAGCATGGGGAGGAGGTGACCAGCCCTCTGTGAAGAAAGAAGTGGTTCGGGACTATTTAGAAAAGCTGGACGAGCACAAGTCCATGGGGCCGGATGCGCTGCATCCGAGAGTGCTAAAGGAGTTGGCGGATGTGATCACAGAGTCATTGGCCATTATCTCTGAAAACTCATGGCGATCGGGGGAAGTCCTGGATGACTGGAAAAAGGCTAATGTAGTGCCCATCTTTAAAAAAGGGAAGAAGGAGGATCCTGGGAACTACAGGCCAGTCAGCCTCACCTCAGTCCCTGGAAAAATCATGGAGCAGGTCCTCAAGGAATCAATTCTGAAGCACTTAGAGGAGAGGAAAGTGATCAGGAACAGTCAGCATGGATTCACCAAGGGCAAGTCATGCGTGACTAATCTAATTGCTTTCTACGACGAGATAACTGGCTCTGTGGATGAGGGGAAAGCAGTGGACGTGTTATTCCTTGACTTTAGCAAAGCTTTTGACACGGTCTCCCACAGTATTCTTGCCAGCAAGTTAAAGAAGTATGGGCTGGATGAATGGACTATAAGGGGGATAGAAAGTTGGCTAGATTGTCAGGCTCAACATTACCTAGGGAGGTGGTGGAATCTCCTTCCTTAGAAGTTTTTAAGGTCCTGGCTGGGATGATTTAGTTGGGGATTGGTCCTGCTTTGAGCAGGGGGTTGGACTAGATGACCTCCTGAGGTCCCTTCCAACCCTGATATTTTATGATTCTATGATTCAGTAAAACAGCATGTGGTTGAAATATTTATTTATGTGAACAACAGTTGCTGCAGTAACTATCATTTGTTGATATTTTGTCATTGAGATTTTAATGGTATCCTAAATATTTTTAGATTTAATTATTTAGTTGTTAGACTAGTTTTATATACTGTGAGCCAGTGTTTTCAATGTTATTTTAAGCTATGAGCTAACTGGTCATAAATACACAGAAGCCAAGATTTTCAAAAGCACCTACGTTAATTAGAAACCAGTTCCATTGATTTATAATGTGAATTATGTTCCCAAATCACTTTGGTGACTTGGCCAATGGATTCTGGGAGGGATTTTCAATCATGGTGTTTTCATGCACAAATTTGGAATGTGCAAAGTATGCTACTTGGAAAATCCTGCCCTGTATTTTCACTGCATAACACTAGTGTTTTTAGTGTAGCAGTTATTTCTCTCATCTGTCACCTCTTAATTTCATGTCAGCTTAATAATCTTTTTTTTTTTTTTTTTCAGTGCATGTCTGCTGAGGACATCTTTTCACTTCATGGATTGCCGAACAACAGCCAGATAACAAATTCCAGCTTCTCTGCAATATGTCCAGCTGTCTTACAACAGCTGATTTTTCACCCTTGTGATAATTCGTCAAAGCACAAGAACAAATCTAAACCGTCTTCTTCAGAAGGTAGATAATATCCTTTCATTCATAATGGAACAGGAGTAGGACTTGCTGAGATGAATTGTGTCCATTTGTTTCCACTTAATTTATGGATACATTCAGAGGAAACTGCAAGAAATCCTCCCGTAGGCAGTTATGAAATAACCTGCACATAGAGGGAAGTTTCTTTCTGATCATCTCTGTTAGAGGGTGGCTTATGCACGGAAGCATAAGAGCCATTTCACTTATAATCACTCTCTGAAACAGAAGACGGCCTTGGTGATTGCAGGGAGAAATTGTACTTTACAGGGGTGAATATTAATGTGTTGCATTTTAGATGGGCAGCTATCATTAAGATTTACAGGAGTCGTAAATTTGAATTGTCATTTGCAGATAGCGGTCAGGGAAACAAAGTTATTCTGGGGGAGTCAGTGGGTATCCTGCCCAGGGAAATTTTCCGTATCTGTCCCTTTCCCATTCCTGCTTTTGTTCCTTCTTCCATGCTTCCCACTGTGCATGGAACGTCTCCTCAAACCTGTTCTTAAATCCCTCTTTTTCTGACTCTGAAATTAATAATTATAATACATAGAAATGCAAGGGGGAAGGAAAATAAGTGCAAAACCAGCTATCTTAAGGGAATCAACTGTGGCCCCTGATCCTGACATAGCAAAATCAATGTGATTTTTTCCAGAATACTTAAAGGCCTCTCTTTAAAAAGGGCTGAGCACCTGCAATTCTACATCAGTGAGCAGGAGCTCTTGGTGCTCAGTAGTTTTGAAAAGCAGGCTCTCAGTGTCTGCAGAATTGAGGCCGAGATGTGTAAATAAATGTCTTACTGAGTAAGGGTGTGATCTTCGTGTTATCCTTATCTTTCCTCTTCCCTTCCTCCTCCTTTTGTGTCTGTTGATAACCCTCATTGTTGAATTCAGACTGTAAGGTCTTCAGGGTGAGAGCCTATATCCTGTTTTGTGAGGCACCTAGCACACTTTTAATCTCTTAAAAATAACAAACAACAGTAATAGAGAAGCCAGAACGTTTTCACAGTAGTTTCTGTGGCAGCTCCTATGTTGCACTTCTATAGCCAATGAGGGGATTTGAAGACAGTTTGGGGGCAACATAGATGTGTGTGTGGGGGAAGAAAATTCCATCTTCTCTTAAGCAACCAATGAACTTACAACTAGTCCTAGGCATTAACATGGTGTTCGTGCAAAAGAATGTGTAGTGCTATGCAGTAATTTGTTGTTCTTGTAGGCTTTTGTGCTGTGCTGAACGCTAATATCACTGCTAATGGTAATTTTGATGGTATTAGTAGCTATTTAATAAACAGAATTTAGAATGAGAGGGTTTTCCCAATAAAATCATCATAATTTATGAGTCCAAGGCAGAGGCAGGTATGCTGTTAACCACAGAGCTCATTGTTAGTTTCTTTCTTTGGCTCAGATTGCTTGTGAGTTGAAACAAAAAACCAAACCAACAAAGGTCAATCCTTTTAAAGTTGGGAGCCTAAATCCATATGAAAGCATCTAAATGAATTTTCTGTTTTTCAGTGGTGCTGATCACCAACAATTCCCGTTACTCTTGTGACCTCTTAAAATCAGGCCACTTATTTTGGTGCTTAAGTGCAGATGTAGGCACCCAAGTTTGAAAGAGTTTACAAAGTGTCCATACTTTGCTTAGATGAGGTCCACACTGACAACTTTCCAGGAGTCCCAAGTCTCTTTCCAGGAGTCCTTAATTTATATGAGGTAGAACTGATAGCATCCTTAATGTAGGAAGCTGCATGTCCCAACATGCATGCTGGTCTTCTTGGATCAAGATGGAGAATTTCATGCTGAGACCAGCAGATTCTGTGTGCCATGCCTCCATATTAAACCTGAGGTCAATTATGAGAGACATATAACAATGCGAGTTTTATTTGGCCTCTGGGCCAGGCCATATTTTACCAGGCCAGCTTTTAGCTAACCCTGGTATATGATCTTATTACTGTTCGTTTCTACGTTTAAAAGACAGGGTAGAAGAGTCCCAACTTTTTTGTTCTTGTTCTATTTCTTATTTTGTAACTCTGTTACCATTGGGTGTAACAGCCATTACTCTTACCCAATAGAATGGTGCCCATTTTATGAGATGTTTCCATTTGAGTGGCCCTTTAAGGGAGAACCTTTCCTTTACTTCTCTTCTTAAAATCATATGAACTAACCATATGAGTTCAATTCTGGCCATTCAGACTGCTGTGGCTCGCCATCTTAAAAGCTGCTATTATTCAATGCTGTCTATTAAAACATGGTAGGAGCTTCTGTGCAGAAGAACTTGCAAATTTCATGGTGGGAGAATTCAAAAAGACTTTTCCATAAGTCTTTGCTAGATTTCAGTCTCTTCTTTCTATCTTTGTGAATATATTTGATCACTTTTCTATTTTTTTTTTATACCTATGGCTCACACTGACAGTGTTCCTTTGGGTTCTGTTGCTGACTTCCATCTTACTCTTTTCATTTATTTTTCTTACTGCATGAAATAGTGAACAATAATGCAATGGGGTTTTTTTGTGCCCCCTTAACCCCTGCTCATCTGTCTACACCAAAAACTAATTGCTTTAGAAAGAACATTTACTTTTGCAGAACTTTACCCATTTTCAGTTTTTCATTACCTTTTGCACAAAATTCTGCATATTGGTTTTTCCTGAAATTCATCAGTTTTTTTTTTATCAGCCGTTCTTTTGTAAACCCCATATCAAGTCTGATCTGGCATTCCTCGCATACCCAAAACATCCAGTGAGTTCAGTGGGGGCTCTGAGCGTGCAAGGAACGCTGGATCAGGCCAATGATAGTGTTTATCAATAGGCCCATAACAGTATCTATTAATGTTGTTAATATATACTATTTAATATATGTAATTCTGAATTACAGGTGCTTTGTAGGGGTGCTATAACAGAAAATAAATAAAATGAACATTGACTAATGCTGCTTAGGAATTCATTAAATCCACGATCTCTATTTGCCATGACTTGTTTTGTTAATTGCATTATAACTAAGTTTAATTTTTCATATGGAAAGGATTTTAATTATTTTAACACTTACTTAAAAAGTAAACCCATTGCATCTTATAATCCTTGATTGTGAGCACTGTGAGGCTGCAACTTTCTTTGTGATATTTTTCGTACTACGACGAGCATAATGGGGCCCTGGTCAGGTCTTCAAGGTGCTACCATAATATAAATAATAATAAAACACACACAAAGCTGGAGCAAAGAATAATTCAACAAAATAATATACATAAAATAGTGAAATAATAACCAAATAATTTTTTCTCCTACCGTGACCAAGGGCAGAGGTAGAGGTAAATATTTAGTTAAAGTTATACTGGATTTTCTATTTGTCAGAGCCTGAGGACAGGCTTTTTTCTGTACTTGGAAAATGTTGCCTCTCTTTCTGGCTGTTAGACAATGTTACTGAACTGCATTATTTAATAATAATACTTATTAATAAAAACTATATGCCATACACAGTAGGATCTCCGATATCCTGATAAGGGCCAAATAAGTATCTAGACAGAGAGTAGAGGAAGTATATTATTTTTCTGTGTGGGTTAAGTAGCCTGTACATTTAAAGTTTGACCCATAATTGACCTCCTATGCTGTTGTGACCATCTCGCTCTTTTTTTTTTTTTTTTTTTTTTTTGACTCTGCCAACTCATCAACAATGTCCAGTGACAAGATAAGAGAGGCAGCCTGCCCCATGAGAACTACAGAAAATCTTCAGGGGCCTCCTGCCCTACCCTGTATTGCAGGGGCCTGAAATACAGAACATTTTAGAAGCCCAAATATTTTTTAAATTCCAAAATTCATTACAAAATCTGTAACTCAGTAATTACTAAGAATAAAAATGCTGCTTCAGAAACAGAAAATGCTAAAAGGCAGCATGTAACACATATCTATTTTCCATGTGGGTTGTAGGCTTAATAAATAGTACTGCACATAAAGCTATTTGATAATACACTATGGGCAAAATCATGTTCTTGCCTCTTTGAGGAGTAATGTGGGGAGAGCTGCAGACCTGCAGCAGCCAACTGGTGATGCTCTGAGGCATTCTGCCTGTCCAAGGCAAACATAAAGCATCATATGCAGCCCGCTCCATTGCTTCTTCAGAGCAGATCTGCACACTCTGCACCAGCTGATAACCACAGATAACCATTTGCCTTTTCAGATATGCAGAGTGTCCATTAAATACATTCCTAGAATCTGCTTGTTTGAGGGAGAAGAGTCCTTTCTTAACTTACTAAAGTCAGGTGGCGAAGTATAAAAGAGCTAAGGTCCTAAGATTTTTGTTGCTGTCTTCCCTAGCTCAGTGGTTCTTAGCCTGTGGTCCGCAGACCCCTGGGAGGCCGCAAAGTATGGCTAAGATTTCCAAAGGGGTCCCCACCAGCATTTGAAAATTTTTAGGGGTACGCAAATGAAAAAAGCTTGAGAATCACTGCTTTCGCTGACTGGTTGGATCATGTTTTCAGGCAGGGAGCTCAGGATATTCTAGCTGCTGCCCTTTATCTCCCATAATGCCAAAGAGAAGGTTGCAGCTTACAGATGGCATAAACTTCTCTCCTTGACTGACTTCAGTAATACATTGGTTAGCCATGGAGGGAGCCAGGCCTACAGAAAATTTAAAAAATGGTGACTGGAAAAAGGCCTAATCCTATCCAGGCTGCCACCCACAATCACATAGGACAGAGTCAGAACAACTCATACACTGTTACTATAACTGGAGTGTTGAAGGACCTGAGAATTGGGAGTTAGCGCATGGGGGAGAGATTATTGTGTGAATTCTCCACGTTTGCTTTCCACAGAATGCTGAAGTTTGGTGCTGTAGGGCTGTTTGTTTGGGGGCTCTCCAGACAGACTGACTTCCTCTATATAGGATGGCCTGCGATAGTATAAAACCAGAACTGGCAATTTTCCAGGGCTTCAGTAGCATAAAAGGCCAAAGATAGTTTAAGCTGGATCAAGTTCTAGTAATAAATATACTTTTACATATATGGCTCTGTAAAATACAATGAAAACAAAATATTTTCAGCAGTGTTGCTAAATCTTGCAATTTTATCATGAGTTTTGTAGTAATTGGTATTCTTCTTGAAGCACCAGTTCTTGGTATCAGGTAATTGTGAGGAAACTCAGTTTTTCTTTTTTTCTTTCTTTCTTTCTTTCTTTCTTTCTTTCCCTCTCCCTCTCCCTCTTTCGTAAGTTTCTAGCTCTCATGGTTGTAGAGAAAAACTTGAAAATGTTACCCAAATGAACCCTAAACATCCAGATAACAAAAAGCCAATAAAAACACCTAAGTTTTCTTTTTTTAAATCTTATGGTTTTTTCAGCTTTTCATGAATCTCTGGGGTTGGCAGTATTTCTTATGTTCATGCTGCTTTTATTAAATCAGTGATGGATGTAATTTGGTCTCCTGTATTAAGTTTCCTAACAAAAAACAAGTAACTATCCATTGAACGCTCACCTTGTTTGAGCAGAGCAGACATAAGATATCAAATAAATAAAATAATAAAAAAATACTTCATTCCAGTATCAAAGGATTTAGGCCATAGAAATGTGGGCCCAGAATTAAAAAAGGTCATCCCCCATCTCGTTAAATTCTAGAGAAAAGGTAGGTGAGGTAATAGCTTTTATTGGACAAACTTCTGTTTTTGAAAGAGACAAGATTTTGAGCTCTTCCTCTGGGAAACTAACTCCGAGTGTCACAGCTAAATACAAAGTGGAACAGACTGTCTAGCATAAATAATTAACGCATTTCAAGGGACCATTTCACCAACAGAGGTTAGTGCAAAAAAATATTACCTCGCCCACCTTCTCTCTAATACCCTGGGACCAACACAGCTACAACAACGACATTCAGAGTAGCAGCCGTGTTAGTCTGTATCCGCAAAAAGAAAAAGGAGGACTAGTGGCACCTTAGAGACTAACCAATTTATTAGAACATAAGCTTTCGTGAGCTACAGCTCACTTCATCGGACGCATTCAGTGGAAAATACAATGGGGAGATTTATATACATAGAGAACATGAAACAATGGGTGTTACCATACACACTGTAACAAGAGTGATTACTTAAGGTGAGCTATTACCAGCAGGAGAGCGGGGGTGGGGGTGGGGAGGAAAAACTCTTTTGTAGTGATAATCAAGGTGGGCCATTTCCAGCAGTTGACAAGAACCTCTGAGAAACAGTGAGGGGTGGGGGTGGGGAATAAACATGGGGAAATAGTTTTACTTTGTGTAATGACCCATCCACTCCCAGTCTCTATTCAAGCCTAAGTTAATTGTATCCAGTTTGCAAATTAATTCCAATTCAGCAGTCTCTCATTGGAGTCTGTTTTTGAAGTTTTTTTGTTGAAGAATTGCCGCTTTCAGATCTGTAATCGAGTGACCAAAGAGATTGAAGTGTTCTCCAACTGTGATATATGCCATCATGTGCCAGCAATGCCCCTCTGCCATGTACATTGGTCAAACTGGACAGTCTCTACGTAAAAGAATAAATGGACACAAATCAGACTTCAAGAATTATAACATTCAAAAACCAGCTGGAGAACACTTCAATCTCTTTGGTCACTCGATTACAGACCTAAAAGTTGCAATTCTTCACCAAAAAAACTTCAAAAACAGACTCCAGCGAGAGACTGCTGAATTGGAATTAATTTGCAAACTGGATACAATTAACTTAGGCTTGAATAGAGACTGGGAGTGGATGGGTCATTACACAAAGTAAAACTATTTCCCCATGTTTATTCCCCATCCCCCACCCCCACTGTTCCTCAGACATTCTTGTCAACTGCTGGAAATGGCCCACCTTGATTATCACTACAAAAGGTTTTCCCTCCCCACCCCCACCCCCGCTCTCCTGCTGGTAATAGCTCACCTTAAGTAATCACTCTTGGTACAGTGTGTATGGTAACACCCATTGTTTCATGTTCTCTATGTATATAAATCTCCCCACTGTATTTTCCACTGAATGCATCCGATGAAGTGAGCTGTAGCTCACGAAAGCTTATGCTCAAATAAATTTGTTAGTCTCTAAGGTGCCACAAGTACTCCTTTTCTTTTAACAACAACATTGTATACACCAATATATTCTGTTATTCTGAGAGAGTGCGAGTGCTATTATGAATGCATAATCATTCTTACTAGAGAATCTTCCACAGTCAGCACATTTCTAGCAATCTGGCATTAACCTAATTTTCTTACCATATTTTCTGACCTCAGTTTTTCTGCTGTCTTTCTACATTGACTTGTAGATATTAATATGTATCCTGTTTTTTGCTGTCAAAATGGATAGTATTAAATTAAAAACAATCATAATTTTAAAATGTTTGTCCTAATTTAATGTGTCTTGATTGTATCCAGTTTTAGTGTTCGTGACCCAGTTTCTTTGAGACCTGAAAATAGGTTTAATTAATTTTTTTAAAATCTGCTTTAAAATATTTGCAGTGCACAGGATAATAAAGAGGAGTAGACAATATACAAAATTAAAAGGCACAGTTTTATGATGATTCTAAATGGTAAAAGCAAAAGTTGAATGGATTGTGGTAACTACAGAACCCAAATGTTTTTGTTTATTTTTAGTACAGATAAAAATCAAAGCTTTCGTTAATATTGATTTAGGCTTTTAAATTGTTTGCACAAGGTTTCACTTTCCTCTCATAACATCATGTACATTCCTTTCCATATGAAAATCCGGACACTGACACCACCAGGCAAAGTAAACTAAATTCAGCCTGGTGCAACTCCACTGCAGTGAGGGATTTGGCTCTGTATTAGGACTGACCATTAATCACAGTTAACTCAAGCGATTAACTCAAAACAAAATCAAATCAATTCAAAATATTAATCGCGATTAATCACAGTTTTAATTGCACTGTTAACAGAATCCCGATTTAAATTTATTATAAATATTTTGGATGTTTCTCTACATTTTCAAAAATTGATTTAAATTACAAAACAGAATACGAAGTGTACACTGCTCACTTTATATTATTACTTTTGATTACAAATATTTGCACTGTAAAAAAGATAAAAGAAATAGGATTTTTCAATTCACTTCATACAAGTACAGTAGTACAATCTTTTTATTGTGAAAGTGCAACTTACAAATGTAGAATTTTTTTTTACATAGTTGTACTCAAAACCAAAACAATGTAAAACTTCAGAGCCTGCACGTCCACTCAGTCCTACTTCTTGTTCAGCCAGTCGCTAAGACAAACAAGTTTGTTTACATTTATGGGAGCTAATGCTGCTCACTTCTTATTTGCAATGTCACCTGAAAGTGAGAACAGGTGTTCGCATGGCACTGTTGTAGCCGGCATTGCAAGGTATTTACATGTCACATATGCTCAACATTCATATGCCCTTTCATGCTTTGACTTGTAGATTGGACTATCTTTTTTACAGTGCAAATATTTGTAATAAAAAATAATATAAAGGGAGCACTGTACATTTTTTATTCTGTATTGTAATTGAAATCAGTATGTTTGAAAATGTAGAAAAACACCCAAAATATTTATAATAAATTTAAATCGGTTTTCGGTTATTGTTTAATGGTGCAATTTAAACTGCGATTAATTGCGATAAATTTATTTGATAGTTTGACAGCCCTACTCCGTATGTTTGTTGTCATGTAAGAGAAAAAAATCAGGCAACCTTGGGCACACGGCCTCTCAGAGTAATCTGCTGGCGGGCTGCGAGACATTTTGTTTACGTTGACCGTCAGCAGGCACAGCCCCCTAAAGCTCCCAGTGGCTGTGGTTCACTGTTCCCGGCCAATGGGAGCTGTGGGAAGCGGCGGCCAGTATGTCCCAGTGGATTACCCTGATGGGCTGCGTGCTGAAGGTTGCTGACCCCTGGCCTATGCTAAGTCATCTTTGCACCACTCCAGCAGTGCAAAGAGGAGCTTAAAGCAATTTTTATACTGTACAGTTTTCTGGATTATCCTGCTGCTCTCATATGTTCCAACATAATGTTGACTGTGATTATTGTTTGTGGATGATTTTACGGTAGAATTAGCAGTTTATATGGAAAACTGATTGTGGTTATACCACAGAATTTCTTTAAAGGTGAGGTAAGAGGCAAGTTGGTGTACAGGCAAAACTTTTTGATACTCCTGGACAATAAACCTCAATCTTGACAATTTCACATTGCTTATAACAAAATCTACAATGCAGATTCTGGAACATTCATGGCATTGCATTTTGTCACCTGAAATTATGCTCATGGTGCATGGGACCGAGCTTTTCCAAGCCTGATTCTACCCTTATCTCTCTTTAAAAGAAGAGGCTCTTCTCATTTGACTCATACACAATTTTTGCATTATTCAGGAGTCTAGTACTACTTTCTGAACTATTTGAAGTTCTCTCTGTCTGTCACTAATGATCCATCTTCTTTTCCACCTGCTAGTGCCACTTTCTCACTGATACAGAACGTCTGAGATTTGTCTGGCTTTTCACCTATTCATTTTCATGTGAGCTGTTGCACTTCTGCTTAGAGAGCCCCATTAGCATTCAGCTACATAGCACTGAGGGTGTCAGAGAAGCAGAATCTCTGCCAGAAAAATCCCTTCCCACAAAATAGCTGATGGGAGGGAGCGGAGTCCACCTGAAAATATCTCACTTCTTTCTGAATGCACAGATGCCTCTCCACACAAACACTGCATGTTAGAGACCTCAGTGGGTTTCAGGACTGGCATCAGGCCAGAGACTCATACTGTGGAGACAGCCGCTAAATGAGGTACTATCTCCTGTTGCTCAGGGGTGTTAGCTCATGGCCATAAGTGTCCTGTGCTGTTGTAGAGGAAAAGAGACGGGCTGGCTCTCTGCATGAATTCCTCAGAGATTCACAGATTTCTTCCATTCTGTAAGTCAAATTGCCTTTCAGGAGGGAATAATGCATTGAAAGCTTCACACCATGAACCACACGGTGTTTTCCATGTAAATTTCCCTTGTGTGGGTGTATTCTTATGGCATGGGTTTATAGGGCCAAAGTGCTTCACACACAGAAAAGATGTTAGTATTTGATTAAACCTATTTTAGGAGTAGTTTAAACCTTCTCTGTGCAAATATGCTGTTCACTAAAACTTGCTCCCATTATACAAGGACTTAGCACAAGATTATTTTTGTAAATTATAAATATTTAATACTTTCAGGGCCAGATTCCCAAGATGGTGTAAATTAGCATAGCTCGTTAATTTAAACAAATAATACTGATTTACCCCAGCTGAGAATCTGCACCTTCCGTGATTTATTTCATTATTACAACATTGGATGTCCACAGAGAGTGGCATCTAACACAGAGACATGGTTACTCACAAGAAATTAAAAAAAAAAATTGTCTACCCCACTCTCCCTCATGGTCCTGTTCCATTCTCTGTCTGTGGTGGGTAGGAGAGAGAGATACAAATGTTCATACATTTGCTCCATTCTGAGATATTTAGATACTACTTCCAGGTAGGACTTGACAGGCAGAAGCCATTTTAGAGAAGCTTATTGTATCCCCCACATAGAGGTACTTGGGAGAGTCAAGGGAAGAAGGGAGCTGCAAGGGAGGGAAGGGAGCCACTACTGGGGATTTTACAAATCTTTCCTTCAAAGGGAAAGGATTAGGGGATATAAAGAGTCAAGCGGTGCAGCCCTCCAACCCTAGAGATCTGTGAGGACGGGAACTACAAGTGTTCTGGCTGCTTCTCAGCTCTCCAATGGCAAATTATATTCAAATGTAGCCATAGTGGCTAACAAGATAGTCTTATTCCTATGTCATGACTATACTGGCCTCTGGTTTAGCTTTTAAAGCATTAGTCCCAGATTAAATATAGCAGGGCTAGATTCTCTATTTACTTCAGAGTAAGCTGATTTGTATCAGCTGACAATCTGACCCACCAAATCCTGGACTTCAGACCCCAGTGTGTTTTCAATCCTTGATGTGACTGGTTCCAGACAGGAACTAATCAGTTCCAGCGTTTTGGTTTTCTTGTTTTTGTGGGTTCAGGTCAGCTCCTTTAAAGTTACACTGTACTTTTTCAAAAAGAAAAGGAGTACTTGTGGCACCTTAGAGACTAACAAATTTATTTGAGCATAAGTTTTCATGAGCTACAGCTCACTTCATCGGATGCATTTTTTTGATTTCTCTACTTGTAAGTTCTAACATCAACTGCAGGTCAAAAATGATTTGTGAACAGTTTTTTTTATACTCATGTCAATTCATCTGTTAAAAATACATTGTATATGATATTAAAACACTTGATATTTCTGCTGTGCTCTCATTCACAGTTTGGGGGTTTGGGTTCCTTTCCGTGAGTATCATTAACCTGGCATCACTCCTTGGATTTGTTTTAACTCCTCTCTTGAAGAAGCCATATTTCCCCAAGATTTTAACCTATTTTGTGGGCTTGGCCATTGGGACCCTCTTTTCCAATGCTATTTTCCAGCTAATTCCAGAGGTAAGGAAGGGTATTCATTCTCTGGCTGTGGCACTTACCCATTTCCAAAGTGTTGTCATTTTTGAAGTGCACTATAGCATGGGTCCTCAACATTTGGGACGTGACCCCTAGGGGAATTGTGAACACATTTCAGGGGGGCCTGACTACCATCTGTCTTCATGGCTAGATGGGTGGGGAACGCCCCTACTTTATTGTAATGAGGGCGTGTCCTGGAAGAGATTGAGGACCACTGTACTAGACTATGCTTCCATCACTGGAGAAAGGGGAAAATACATTAGACCAAAGTTATACTTTCTGTAATTCTGAAGTTAACAAAATTACAACAGCGATCAATTTGTTCCAGGTTCTGTGTTGTATTGTGGCTATATTGGTAGAAGGCTTAGGAATGTCTGTTGTAGTTCACGGTGTAGTAATATTGGTGCAAGAAGTAACAATAATGGAATCTTGTCTTATAAACTGTTGTTAATGCAATCAGTCCCACAGACAGTAATGGGTCTACTCAAGTTGGTAAGCGTTTGCAGGCTCAGACCCAATAGGTATCCCCCAGGAAAACAGGCAGCTTTTACTGTCACTTATCAAAGTGCTTGCAGTTCTTATTTCAGTTCATTGAATAAATATTAGTGGAAAGTTAATCTGCATCAGGGGATTTTATACAATAGTTTAAAAAAGGCAGGGTCAACCACTGGGTTTTTAAAATATGGGACCTAAATTTTCCAGTAGGTATTTTGCTGACGGTACAGATATTTTTGTGTTTGCCTGGTTTAGATATCTAAGTGCAAATGTCAGCACAGTAAATTTTGTGCATCTAAATCGGGCGCATGGAAAAGTTCATATGCACTTAGGCCCAAAGTCCGAGTTTCACTCCTTATTTTCCTGGGCACTTGATTTGATTTTTGACAATAGTAATTTAGGCATTAAAGTCAGCATGGCAATTTTTACTTTATTGCATTTACTTCAGATAACACTTTAGCTTGCCAAAGGTATCACTGAATTTGGTCCTCAGAATGCATGCTATTACTACTGGTGGCAATGAGAGTTGCACATGCATCTTTGAGGGTTAAATTAGGCCCTTATAGCCAAATTCTGCTTACTCTGTCCTTATACAGGTAAAATTCCTCTTCAAGTCTGTATCCTGACAAGTCCTCATGCAAGCAGACTTGTGCCCTTCCCTCTCGCCCATTAAAATAACAGAAGTTTCTTCCTAGCTCAGGTTTAGTGGGGATTTTAGTTGTCAGGGAAATACCTGTTTCTTCCTCAAATACTACCATGGGTCAAGAGACTAAACTTAGATCAAATATTGGCAAACCACTATCAAAATTGCACATGTAGAGAAATATATTTAAATTACCTGTTGTAGAAAGAGGTTATTAAACAGACACATCTATGTATAATTTTCCGCACATTCGGATTGTATTTGGGATTTTTGTTCTTGCAACATTTTACCATCTAGTAATTAAAGTGACTTGTCATCATTTCATTTCAACCTATGACTATCATGTACCTAAATTACTGTTTGGAAGGGGAGGATTTATTTTCTATGCGTGAAGCTTCCAAAACAAAACCAATAGTTGCCAGATATGTAATGGTTCTAGGACAGTAAATATTGCTTACTGGGAACAAAGCCTACTGAAGTAAATGGAGAGACTTTCGAGAGTGACTTCTACACTCGGTCTGTAAATTGTACTATTTCAATACATCAGCCCAACTATTGATGGCCTAACTTAAAAGATTTAGGTTTGAGTAATAACTTAGGACCCCTTAAAGCTACTGGTGGTAGTAGACACTCAGTCCTTCAGAGGATCCAGTCCAACTAGTGTATTTTCCCCCCCGAAAGTGTGTTAAGATTGACTAACCTGCTTGCTGTTACATTCTCTTCTAGGCATTTGGATTGGATCCTAAAACTGACAATTATGTTGAGAAAGCAGTAGCTGTGTTTGGTGGATTCTATATTCTCTTCTTTGTGGAAAGGATTCTTAAAATGATATTGAAGACCTATGGCCAGGTAACTAACTGGACTGATGTATTTTGATATATTTCAGCAAGTTATATTACTAGCAGGCTTTTTTATATTACAAAACTGAGCCCTAGTTTGAAACAGCTGTTACATTTTTATTAGATAGTTGGTAGTTTGATGATATACAAGATTTTACATTATTTTCCAAGGATCTCAGTCTTACAACACCCCTCTGAGATAAGTTAAGGTTAAGTTACTGAGCCTCTCTGAGCCTCAGTTTAACCATCTCACACAGAGAATTACAAGCAGAGCTGGGAATAGAACCCAGAAACCGAGTTCCCATCTCCTGCTCTAATCATTAGGCCACATTCTATGCACCCTGAAGGACCAAATCCTGTGAGCAAAGCCTGAATGAATGGGTTTTGCCTGGTGGAAATACATAAAGGGCATTCTACCCTGAGCCCTCCCTTGGCCATTCATGCAGATACTGTAGGGTGTAAGGAGGATAAGTGTATACAGCCAGACACTCCCACCCATGAAGGTTTTGGCCTATTGACTCTACACTGACTGTGCTTTTACCTCACTGCCAATATCCCCACATCCCCTCCATGTTCCAGTGCAGAAACCTTAACAGGAATTGTGGGTTCTGCACAGGCTCTCGGTTTCGTCCCCATATCACACTGTATTTGTTGTCTTGTGTGCTCATGTACAGTCTGCAGCATGTGTCTCAGAGCAGGGCGTCTCAAACTTGTTCAGAGTTTAAATCGCACCTCAACTGTCTGGTGTACCTCCTCTTCCCCCTTGGAGATTCCTCAGCCCCATCTCCCTGCTGTTGAAGATTACAACAGGGAGGTGGTCCATGTGCCAATTCATACTGATTACATACATGGAACAGGAACGTTCAGTATTTGCTAATGTATTTTTGGTTGTCTTTAGTGCAACTTAACAGCTGGAATTGAGAAGGAAAAAGCACTGCCTTGTGAAGAGCAAGCTTTCCATTAATGATCAGCAAATGCTCTGTGGACCACCAGTGGTCCTCTGACCAGTTTGGGAAGTTCTGCCTAACAGTATAATCAGCACAAACATAGACATCTGTATGTCCATCCAAATGGACAAGCTGATTTTTCTTGCACAGTGTGTTTAGACACATTCCTATTTTGCAGTCTGTATTTTTGTTTTGTTTCTTTTCTCCCCCCATTTAGACTGGCCACACTCACTTTGAAACTCACAAACAGAATCTTCCTCAGGATAAGGGTAATCCACCCACGCCATTGAAATCTAACAATGGGATGATGTGCTATGCAAATCCAGCCATAATAGAGCCTAATGGAAACCCGAGTTTTGACACAGTTAGTGTGGTCTCTGCTCAGGTATGAACATTAAATAAAAAACAATGTATTGTTTCTCAGTTGGTTGTATAAGCTTATCTAGGAAGAAGAGATACGCTTTTATAAACTGCTCGCTCACAACTCACTTGAGCAATATGAAAAAAGCTATTTTGGCAAGGTTGCAGAGTCAGTGATGCTCTCTTTGTTAGCTGCCAAGTCAGTGCTAACATATAGGAATGTCAACCCAGGTAAGATATCAATCAGTATTTTATATTCTCATTTATTAAGATCAAATTGTAATTGTTCAGTAGCTTCTATCTTTCACATAGCAAAACCCCTCACACTTTTTTTTATAATTATAGTATAACAACTTCCTACAACTATTTTTGTAGTTCTCTTGTAATCAGAGGAATATGGTATTACATTGATATATACAGAGTTTGCTAAAGAGAAAGGGCAGTGTTTCTGTAACTTCAATATATATTTAACTCTCCATTTCAAGCACTAGCACTAGTTAATGGATTTCCAAGAGCCTTTATGTAGAAATGTTGTTGGGTTTTACAATTACAAATGCAGTAGCACAATTACTGTATGTGCAAACATCTAGGAAACCACATTTTCAAAGGAGACCATTTATTTTGTGCTTTATCTGCCTGAAGAGGTTCATTACTACATGGTGCCAGACTTCTATTTCCATCTCTGGGATACAGTATTGAGTCCTAAATGTTCATACTCAGCAGCTCTACACTAAGCTGTGTGTTTTTTGGTTTTTTTTTAAACTTAGAACCATTCAGCAGCACAGTGAAAATTACTTACTGGCAATGATATTGAACATGCACTCCTTAGAAACTGATTTTAACCCCAGGACGTGACTTGCATGGCCCAAACTTAGAAGTGAAACAATCGATGATGCTCCTGGATGGCTATGTAGGGTTTTATAGAGGTGCTCATCAGCAGGGTATCTGAGTGCCCAAGTAAGAATGACAGGGACTGGTAATATGATAGCGCCCTTTCATTTCTAATTAAGTGGTTGGGGTGGAAAGTGAGTGATTGCTTTTTAGTACCCCATTTGAAGCCCAAGTTTGTATTCTGTCCAGCTTTTCATGGATTGGTGTGTGAATTGTAAAATCCACTACCCCAGTTCTCACCCTTGGTGTTTGTCTCAGCAGATGAACCAAGGGCTAAATGGGCATTGAGATGCTATTTCACAGTCAGAGTGGTGATCGATCCTTCCCCAATTGCATCAAAGTAGATTAAGTCAGTGATGTAGGAAAGTGTGTGCAGCTGCTGCCTTTTCAGTGTCAGCTCTGGGGACAAAGAACTTTGGTCTCCATTACAGTTAGTACTTTTACCTTTTAGCAGCTCTACATTAAAAAAGGGAAAGAAATCCATTGGCTTCTTTGCAGCTGTTTAATGCATCACATAATTGCTATGTTCTTTCTGCAGGAAGAGAAAACCCAAACCCAAAGTAAATGTTTAAAGGGACCCACATTGTCAGAGATTGGAACAATTGCCTGGATGATCACGCTGAGCGATGCCTTGCACAACTTCATTGATGGTCTGGCTATTGGTGCTTCCTTCACCCTCTCTCTGCTTCAGGGACTTAGTACATCCATAGCAATCTTATGTGAGGAGTTTCCTCATGAACTGGGTAAGATATTTACATTAACTCACCTGTCAGTCATGTTAATGCTGACTGAAAATGTTCTTCGGTATTTATATGAAAGAGGGCTGGGTTATAATTGTCATACAAGTTACAAATCTCATTTCAAACCTTCAGAAAATAATCACTTAATGTCCTCTTCCACCTTTTTTTTTTTTCCCTAGGGGATTTTGTCATTTTGATAAATGCTGGAATGAGCACCTACCAGGCTCTATTTTTCAACTTTATTTCATCATGTTCCTGCTACATTGGTCTGGTTTTTGGTATATTAGTGGGCAGCAACTTTGCTCCTAACATTATCTTTGCAATAGCTGGTGGTATGTTCCTGTACATTTCCCTGGCAGATATGGTGAGATACAATTTCATTTTATTTATTTAATGCATGCATAAGAATATAGGCATTGCCACAGGGGACCTGAATAATGGTTCATTCACTATAATTTGGTATTCTGCCCTCTGATCCTGATAGGGGATGTGACTGACTTCCCTTGGGTGCAACTGGGAACTTGGGTCTCACTAACCTGCCCCCCCACCCCAAGCTGTGAGGTCGTGACAAGCTGCAGTTCTCTCCACATTTTACAACTTACACAGCCCCACACAAGCGGAGACATATTCAGCTGCAGTTACATGAATGCTTCTCCTAGCCACTCATGAACTAACAATAGAGAGGCTTCAGCCAGTCCCCCCCCCAGCCTAGGAGCCCAGAGCTGTACTGTCTTGCCCTGGTCAAAAGTCTGACCGGTATGTTTATTTCCTAGTCCACCCCTCCTTCAATGTGGAGAGGACAATGCACCAGCCCCTGTTCCTGAGCAGATATCCCCTTGCACTTCAAACTCATTGTTTTAGGTAAAAAAATATAAAACAGATTAAATACAGAAAGATGGATTTCAAGTCATAGTGTACAGATCAAAGTTTGTTACCCAAGAAATAAAACAAAATTGCAGTCTTAAGCTCTATACCCTAGACAGGATTTGAATCAAGCAGTGTCTCACCCTCATGGTACAAACAGTTCACCAATCTTCCATACAGAGGCTAGAAATCCCTTCAGCCTGGGACCATATCCCCGGTTCAGTCTTTGTTCCTAAGGTGTTTCCAGGTGTTCAGTTGTAAGGGGAGTGAGGCCAAGGGATGTCACTTCCTCCTTTTATAGCTTCCTTCATGGGGTGGGAACTTTTGTTCCAAGCAAAGTCCCCAGCCCAGTTTGTGGAAAAGTACAGGCCTAAGATGGAGTCCAGTATCACATGATCTAGTCACATGCCCTTGCATGCTTCAATGACTCATAGCAGCCATTACTCACATACTGGCTGAAGTGTCCACAGAAGAGCCCATCAGGTGAAGATAAGCTTCTTTTATGGCCTCTTGTGTTTCTTAATGGGCAGTTACCTTGGATGATTCGTCCACAATGTGCTGACTAGTCTGGATATAAACTGCCTTGTGGGTGTCACTCCAGGAGCAAACACATTTGAAATATTGGTACCCCGTCAATATTCATAACTTCGGATACAATCCAAAAGGATATTATTGTTTGTGCTGTCAGTGTTTAACAGATCAAGACTTTGAGAATGATACCTTACAAGGCATGCTTTGCACAAAACATATCAATTGTGTCACCATGGTAAAAAGATGGGAGTGTCAGGATATTGCTTTGGGGCACAAAGCAAATATATCAAAGTGAAAACCTTCTTAGTGCACCTAGCCAACTGTGCAACACTATATGAATGGAGAAAAATTCTCTTACTCCAGCAGGAATCGTTATTGAGAAAAAATTCTTTTGTAAATTGAGTCACAAGTCCACCCAAATTTATACATATTCAGACAGAATTATTGTCACTTATAATTTGATCATATTTATGCCAGACAAAAAACAGATAAGGTGGAATAGGTAGAGGCCTAAGTTACTGAGTTCCAGGGTACCAGGAGACTCTTCTGCATTTCATGACGGTTGTCTCAAGTCTCCGGTCTGATATTTCTGAGACTTGAGTCCTGTTCCCTTGTACCTTTTCACATTACAGATTCATTAGCTTTCCTTCACTCAACATTAAGCTTATAAAACATTGTCTTATGTAACTTTTACAATATGCACACGCAAGCTTCAATTTACATACCTTTTGCTCTGTATACTGTTTTCAGGTCTTCGTTATCTTACTCATGGTTTTTCCAATATAGGGACTTAGCATTATATTGTGAGTATCAGATAAGAGGAAGTTAATTAGTTTAAGTCCTCCAACACATAACACCACCTTTGTCCTGTAAGCATTATTGAAAGAAGAAGTCTAGGTAAGAGAAAGATTGGCAAGACAAAAGCTAGGTCAAAGCCTTAACATAGGTACTGTCCAAACTCAATCACTCTACATAATCAAACTAGTAACATTAAACTAACACAACCCTTATTTTTTTTTTTAAACTATTAAACAATTCTTCTTTATATTTCAGTATAAGTTTGTATGTATATAATGAAAAATGTAGGATGCTATTTATGAACTGTTAGTTGAGTAGGAAAGTTATGAGGAACAATAATCTTTGATGTCAGCATTAACTTGTCTTTTCCAAACATAGGTTTCCAACTTTTTGCTCCAACTCTAGCATCATGCTTTAAGTTATTAAAAAGCCTTGTCAGTAATCTCACCTGTTGCATTTTGAGGTGCTTTTTATTCAGTTTAGGGCTTTGGGAGTCAAGTGTTCCTCACCCCACTTATTTGTAACTACTACAGCTAAAAAATAAGAATGGCACAAAAGCAAACATCAGCCATGAGTGAAGACCCACCCTTTCATACTTGCTGATTCAGTACAAATGTACTAACCTTTGTCTTCATAATAGGCTCCGTGGCCTACATATTTCATAAATAAGGTGTGAAGGCTGGGGACGCAAGTTTTAGACTGGGGCTTGTGTTTGACAGCTGCAATTTGGACTCAACAGCATCAAAGTCATGTGAGCTTTTCTCATGATGAGATTTTTAAAATCACAAAATTCAGAAATCTTGTTAACTATCATTCATGAACATTACTGTCTTAGGCTCAAATCTTGCAAGACCAGCTATTCTCCTGAAATGGAACTGAGTTTTAAACCACATCTGTTCGTGTAGGTTCACAGCCCAGAGTTCAAACCTGAAGCTCCTCTAAATTCCCAGAATTTGAAGGGCCTCAGGGCAAGGTGACAATTTTGGCCCACCTCGAGCTACAGCCCAACAAGATATGATTGCACAGGTACCACCTGAGGCCATTTTAGAGTCAACCAGCACACCAAGAGTCTTTCAAACTCACAATGCCTTAGTAACCTCTACAAGAACAATTTCACAACTGAAATGGTTTAATTTCACTCCAAATGCTCTTTGATATGAGGTCATAAATGCAAGTACTCATGTAACATGAATATCATGCAAAAATTATGAATTGTCTTTACTTTTAGAGTAGCTCAACTTAAAACAATTGTTGTTAAACCCATTATATAGAGAACACCCTGTCTCCATATCCATTGCTCTTCTGTTTTTAGGTTGTCCATTACAATTGTATCTGAAAAAAAATTATGCGAGTGCTCTATACAGAGGTCTGATTTTCCACTTCTCTCCTGATTTTCACACTCCTCTGTCTAGAAGCAGGTAGGATTAATTAGAACTTCATTTCTCTTCTTGTTCTTCTCTCCCCTGTTCAGAGAGCAGGCAGAGCAGAGCTTGTTAATGACTTGCATGTGTGGGTGAGAGAGCGAGAGAGAGTGCATGTGTGTGGGGTGGGAGGGAGGACTTGCACAGTGATGGGCTTATTTCTGAGAAGACTGTCTTCTGCTCCCACTAGTCTTAACCTGTTTGAGGGGATTGCAGTTGCCTTGGGAGTTCATGAAGGGAGAGGCAGTTTGAGCTGGCTTAATATCACCCCACTGAGAGCTTTTCAGAAAACAAACACACACAACCAACCAAGACTAGAACTTTAAAACTTGAAAACAGTTGACGGTAGCCAGTGCCATGATTTTAGGATGGGGATGAGAAGCAGCAGCTGCTGGGCTGTCTTTGTCAGCAAGTGAACTGCATTCTGCACCATTGAAGTTGAGTGGTTTTGGATTTATTTCCAACTACACAGGTTACAATACGTGACCCTGGCTGTCACAAATGAATGGATCGTTGTGTTTAGAGGTTTGTGTCTGACAGGATAGAAGGTCATCTGGACAAACAGGATGGGATATTGTCTCCTGGCATGTTGCAGGTTGAAATAAGCTTCTCAGTTATTTTGGTGTCTCGTATCAATTCCACGAGGAGTTCTAGGTTGCATACTTTTGTCCATGGTTGGGTAGGTACCCTGTATTGATGGTATTGTCTAGTTCTGAGAAGTGTCTCTCTGTACCCCATTAGCATTAGTCCTGGGTTTTCCCCCCCTGGGTTCAACTTCAGCCAGCTCTGATCTGGTGTTGTTCAGGTGCAGGATAGCTGGAGGTAGTATAGTTTACAGGGGAGGTGAAAGAGATAAATAGCCCAGTGTCATCCACATACTCCTGGCATTTAAAGCAATAGCATCTGATAAGCTTCCCCTAGGGGTTTAACCTAGACATTCCATAGGTTGAAAGGAGCGTGGTGGAACTTTAGAGACTAGGCCCTTGGTTGCAGAAGTGCCATTAACCATTGCTGTCCTCTGGGTGTGGTCTGTTAGGAAGGATGAAAACATCTGGGGGTACTGTCACTAACTCCTGCTAGCTCTCTAAGTCAGTCCTGCAGTATCTCATAATGTAGGTTTCAATTGCTGCAGAGAGAGGGGGGAAAAAAAATGTTTGACTGGCAGTGGCCAGGAGACAGTCATCAGGACAGCCAGTATCATTTCCATGTCATACCCTCAGCTGAAGCCTGATTGGGAAATTGGCTCTTGTTAGGCGATATGAGGCTGCCTTTAATCATTTTATAAATAATCCATCCCAAGGAAAGGGAAGTTAGAGATTATTTGCCTGTAGTTTACCAGGTCAGTGCAGTTAGGAGTGGTTCTAGAACAGGGGTGGCCAACCTGAGCCTGAGAAGGAGCCAGAATTTACCAATGTACATTGCCCAAGAGCCACAGTAATAAGTCAGCAGCCCCACATCAGCTTCTCCTCCCACCCACCAGCAGCCCCACTGATCAGCGCCTCCCCCTCCCTCCCCGTACCTCCCGATCAGCTCTTTCGTGGCGTGCAGGAGGCTCTGTGGGGAAGGAGCGAGGGTACTGCAGTCTCAGGGGAGGGGGTGGGGAGGGCTGGAGTGGGGGCAGAGCCAGGGGTTGAGCAGTGAGCACCCCATAGCACATTGGAAAGTTGGCATCTGTAGGTCCAGCCTTGGAGCTGCATATTAACTTCTGAAGATCTACATGTGGCTCCGGAGCCACAGGTTAGCCACCCCTGTTCTAGAACAACAACATTTTTCAAGGTAGGTAGTAGCCTACTTTTCAAAGAAAGAGTTAATAGCTTGTGTTGTTAGAGAGCCTAAATGTTCACTTCTGTGAAGTATGGTTAAGAATAATAGGGAGTGGCTCATAGAGAAGGAACTATGTCCAGGATCTCCTGCTGTTTGAATGGTCCTTAAGGGAGGCATGGCATTATCTGTTCCATGCTTGTTTGTTTGCTTCCACACACAAGTGCAACTTGGTCAGAGAAGGCGGATCATTCTTCAGCAGTTTGTGGAGGAGGTTGGGGGCTCTGGAATACACTACAGGTTTAATTAAACAATGTACACTCTAGCTCAGCTGGACCACAGACTTCGTATTAACTATGGCTGATGAGAAAGTGGCTGTGTCTATAGGACACTGGAGCAAGTCTGAAGGAATTTCTTGTCCCAGAGACTTTCATCTTTAGCTCATGTTTTTAGCTAGTGGCTGCTTGGTCTCATTCCTTCAACAGTTCCTGTATTTGTTTGCCTGAGAACCTGGGAGATCAGTCGAGTCAGTGTGCATATGTAGGAAGGGAGGTACTGATTAGAAGCCAATGTCGCTAGCAGTAGATATTTTTGTGATTATAGCATCTTATTTGGTCATCAGTGCCTTGACACTCTGGCTGTGTAAGAGCGCAGTGGAAACTTACTAAGAAAGCTTGTCCTTGTTATGTAAGAGGAAGTGTTCTGATAACCACTAGCAACAGATGGTGGTCCATCCATAGTAGCAATATAATTTTTGTGTTGGCTTTATACATATCCAGATTGACTATACGGTACCATGTGTGGCCACAGGTGGGTAGAACCTGAGAGCAGCCTATAGTTGATAACATGCATGTGAGGAGTTCTAGGCTGTAGGTGAAAGGGAGTGTTGACATGGGTGTTAAGGTCTCCTGTCACCTTTAATGACAGAGTCATCATTGACTGCTAGGAAACTCAACTAATTCTATAGTATGTTGCTTCAGTCTTCTGGTCCAGTTCGTTAATTATCATACTTTCTTATTGCTACATGAAACTGATTAAAAATACATCAATCTTCCTTTATTAGAGCCTGTCCCTTTAGTGCATTGGTACCTTAGGTGAAAGGATAAATCTCACCATAGAGTCATTGTTCTTTCTGTCCTGATTCCCACCAGCTCATCAACACCCCTAAGAGCTCACTTAGGTGTTCCAGTTCTGAAAGGATGTATGCATTTTCAGTTCCACTGTGGTAGTTTGTAGATGTGCCCCCAGAATCCTTATTTTGCATTCCCTAAAAGACCCTACAGAGGTTCCTGACTGCAGCAGTGTTTGAAATGACAGACCATAACATCCTTTTTATTATGATTGTGTAACTTGGCAAGATAGCAGCAGCTGGCCTAGTAGATGGACCCCCATAGATTCCTGAGGTCATATGAAGGAAGTGGTTCAGATCTGGATGACATCTCTAGATTACAGCACAGGAGAGACCACCATTTCAGTTTTCCCATCATTGGTGAAATGGGCCCTTTGACCTGTCCCTACCACTAACTCTCCTTTCTATTAGGGTTAAGATCCAAACACAGCTATAAAGTACAAAATAAAAATCACTATCAAGATGCTAAATTACATATTCTACCACAAGATGGCAACTGTTACCTAAAAAATAAACCCTTCTCTTCTAGTTCCCAGAGATGAGTGACATGCTGAGAGAGAAAGTGACTGGAAGGAGAACAGATTTAACCTTCTTCCTCATTCAGAATGCTGGTTTACTAACAGGATTTGCTGCTATATTGCTGATTACCATATATGCAGGAGACATTGAGTTGGAATAATGAGATTCTGAAGATGGCACTGATAATGAAGGATATTAGTAAGTTAGAAATGGAAAAACTCTTGAAATCCATAAAGGGACTTTAAATTCATCTACCTGATTTAAAACAATGACCCTGTTTTCTTCTGCAAATCATAGAAAGTTAGCTGCTTCTTTTAGGACTCCCAAATCAGTCCTATAAAATGGGCCATCAACTTCTGAGTATTACAAGCAATGGATTCAACACTTGTGAAGGTGCCAGACATACTTGCACAATGGTAAAAAGAGGATATTATATTCAATGGAATTAAGCAGGAGGCAGCTATATGTATTCCATACGACTTAAAAAAAAAAAAATCACCAGGATGGAAATTAGTACAAAAGAAAATGGTAAGGTTCATACTCTTAATTTAACTGTGATGAAAACTAACCAGCTTGGAAACTGCCTGCTTTCATGATTTGTGTTGCAGGGTTTCCCTATAAGCATATAAAACCCCCCAAATGATTTCATAATAGATATAAATGCTTCTAAGATTCTAATTAACACTGGAAGGAAAGAGAGCAGTTGATGCTTTTGATCTTTTCTCTTTAAGTGCACTAAGAGATTGTGGATTTATTTTGAGAACAATTTTTTAAAAGTAAAAACTTGGTATTAAATTTGACAAATTATGAATTCTGTAATGTTTTAAAAGGATTGTGTATTTTAAGTTCTATAAATACTTTGCCTTGAAATGTTTTATATTCAGATATATATCAAGTTCCACAGATATCACTCTGGAGAAAAAAAAATCAATGTTTGGTTTAGTTTTTGTAAGATCTCATTGACCAATGGCACTAAGAAAAAAATAATTAATGTCAGCAATCAAAGGGTTTCTGTAATGAGTAGTTTCCTTGTACAAAAGTTTAGCGTAGCAAGGAAAATATACATTTTTGAAGGACCAATCCTGCATTCCTTGGACTCTCAAAACATTAATTTTTATTGTATCAGTTTTCCAAAATCATGCTGGCAAGAACTCATTTTTAAAAAAACAAACAAACAACACACACACACACACAACTGGCCTGGTATTGTGGGTTGGAGTGAGAGGAAGGAAATACATCTAGTTTTTCTTTTCAATTACCACTAATCTTTGGAAGGAGAAGAATACAGTTTTATAGTAATTATTTACGTTTTTCCCCTTGTTCAATGACAGCTTTACCATTTCAAAGTAAATACGGTCTCCCACCTCACTTCCTACCTGTAGAGATTGGAATTTTCCCCATTTGTTAAAATCTATCTTTGAGGCAATAAAATTGATTTGAATATTTTAATTGTATCTTGGTTTATAATTACATTATATACATGTTACATTTCAAGGTTGCTAAAGGATGGAACAAGTTTAAGGCAAACTGTATGGGAATGCTAAATGTTATTGGTTAGGCTTGATTATTTTAAAAATATGTATACAATATAAATATTTCATACAGTTTGCTATATAGAAACTGTATTTATCAGCCATCCAAATTTCAGGTCTCTGAAAGGAAAGGTATCCTGACCTCACTCAATATTCTCTCTCTTTTATAAAAAAAAAAAAATCATTCTGTTTATTGGCTCCTTTGGTTTTATTTCCTTCTACTGTGTGTGATGATGAGAAGAAGACAGAGCAAGCCTTCAGTGATTAGTCCCTGGAACAGCTACGGTTTTTATGCAGGTGATCACTCCCCATTGATCAAATTATATGCTCATGTAGCTCTTTTCATCCATAGAGCTGATGACACTTTGCAAAGGAGATTAAATATAGTCTCTGTGTTACCAGTGAGGTAACGGAAGGGCAGGCTTCAGATGACTTGCGCACGGTGTCACAGCAGGTCAGGGACAGAGCCAGGAAGAGATCCCAGGTCTGACTTACAGCCTAGATTCATAGATTCCAAGGCCAGAAGGGACCACTGATCATTTAGTCTGACCTCCTGTATAACACAAGCTATAGAAAGTCTGTAAAATATATTCTTGGTATATACCTTTTAGAAAAAACCTGATCTTGATCTAGAGAGAATTCACCACAACCCTTAATTGTTCCAATGGTTAATTACTCATGGTTAAAAATTTACACCTTATTTCCACTCTGAATTTGTTTGGCTTCTGTTTCCAGTCATTGGATCATGTTATACCTTTCTCTCCTAGATTGAAGATGCCATTATTAAATATTTGTTCCCCATGTAGATACATAGACTGTAATCAAAGCACCCTTAACATTCTCTTTCTTATGCTAAATGGGCCCATCACTGTAAGGCATGTTTTCTAATCCTATAATCATTCTCTCGGTTATCAACATCCTTCTTGAACTGTTGACACCAGAACTGGACACAGTATTCCAGCAGTGGTTGCACCAGTGTCAAACAAGAGGTAAATAATCTTTATTTAGACTCTAGATTCCCCCGTTTATGCATGCAAGGATTACATTAGGCCTTGTGTCTGCAACACTGCACTGGGAGCTCATGTTCAGCTGGTTATCCATCAAGACCCCCAAATCTTTTGGGGTCACTGCTTTCTAGGCTAGGGTCCCCCTTCCTCTAAGTATTGAGTTGTGTGTGATAGCAGGGCTAGTCATTTGATACTTCATTTTTCTATCCCCGTACCCTTAAAAAAAAAGGGGGGGGGTATGTATTTGGATTCTAGGAGTGTCTGAAATATGCTAGACTTTTGTCCATACACAAAAGGAAGATACAGTCCCTGCCCCATACAAGTCCTTCACTTCCATGTGGAATATCAGGTACAGCTTAGCAAACAAAAGCTGACAATTTAAGACTGTGGGTGGACACTTCCCATTAACCCTCACGTTGGAAACATGGGAATAAATCAAGGGAAGAGACTTGTACATTCCTTTCCACTTTCACATACTGTCTACAACACTGTCCATTACAGACTCCAGTGCTCCTTAAAGTTTTCACTTGGTCCAACAGATACCCGAAAACAATAATGTATCTCAGCTTCAAACCTGACCAGTAATGCAAAGCCTTAACAGTGCCCTTGTACGCTTTTATATCACATGTCAACAGATCAGTACATCTGTCACACAATCCATGCATCTAAGATGTTATACCTTGACAGTGGCCTTAGCCATGTTTCTCTCTTGTGATGTGTTTGCACTACCCCACATATGGATCCAGCTTGGTGCCATGTTCACAGTTATGGCTAAAAAGCTATAAGAGGCTCCGCAGACAAACACTACCAATTGGCATGTGAGAAGCAACAATATGGACAAAAGACAGGTCCCAGATTTCTTCCAATAGGAGTACAAAGTGCGACAATCTAGTGAAAACAGGCTGAGATTTTTGAACTTATTTTTTCTGTACCAATTCATTTAATGCATCTGTTAAACTGAACTTTTGACTCCACCTTAACTGTGGAATCATGACCAGTGCTACCACAAATTGGGCAATGAATGGTTACCTGTCTACTCAGTGTTCTCTCACTCAGGTAAGTGGAGGATTAAGCATGTGTATGTTAATAGCTCATTCTTACATACCACTTATACTAATACAAACGTACATTTCAGACAGCAAAGCTTTCCTATTGAAACTGCTGGTTTCATCATCTTTAGATATACAAATAGGTTTACATCTTCAAAGGTCTCCCACGCTATTAAAAAGTTTCTAGGTTTGCCTGATCGTGAATTTTGAGTTGTGTGAATTCTCATAAATCTAGGCCTTAGCAGGGAGAAAAGTTTTAGAAAAGGGACAAGTTTCTCACCTGTGAAATCCCAATGAAGTGCAAATTCAGTGAAGTCAACAGGGTTGCACTAGCGTATTTTGGCCCCAGATGCGCTACTGTAACTTAATTTGGGATTGTATACGTGTTTGCTAGAGCTGGGTCATTAACTTGGGATTTAAAACATCCAACAGATCTTTTGAATTCAAATTTGACCCTTGTAAGGGTCAAACAGCTTTTTAAACAATCCCAAGAATTGCCTTGGAATCTAGTTTGTCTGCAAAGCAGACAGTAAACCATTTATAACATGAATGAGAGAGGCAAAGGAACCCCCTGTACAGCTGAGTGGGAATCTGGTCTAGGAGGATTACCAAATGTGGCAGATCAACCTCAGATGTCTGGGCTGAACAACCAGCCACCACTTACACCAAAACAGTCATGTTGTGACAGGACAACATGCTAATTGGTCACTTACTAAGGATTCTACTCAGAATTCCTTAACTTAGGCCTGCTCCCATTGACGTCAATGGGATCTTGCCTGAGTGAGGACTGAATAAAGATGGAAAGATCTGGCCCTAGATAAGCATGTTATTTAAAGGAGCAAGTTTGAGAAGAGAGACTGTAACTTCAATTGTCAAACTGCTACCAATCTACACAGTATGAGAGGACAAATCTAGCTCTTTGTTACATTAATACTCCCTGTGCAGCATCCCCCCCGGCCATTGGCTCCAATGGGAGTCGTGTACATTTATACCTAATGGGAGATTGTGGCTCCATTATAATAGCCACAAGATTCACAGAATAGCATAGCTGCCTTATCAACTCTTGCAGTACCTGATGCTCATTCCTTCCGTAGAGTTTAGAGGAAACTCCCTTCGCTATCTCACAATTCAGTATATATTGGTGTGACAAGTTAAATGAGCATGGCTAAAATCAAAAGCAGACAGAAGGCCTCATGGCTGCTAGAGATAGATACAACAAATGAAGCATCTGCCCATAGTATGGGTACATAATGTGTTTGGGATTTCATTCCCAATACATTTACCTTCTTATATCTATACAGTATGTTTACACTTCTTATTGCAATCCATATAAAGAATATGGCATAATTACATATTGACTCAATTGTGTAAATTTAACTGAGCAATAAGGTCTGTGAGTAATATCTTTTATTGGACCAACTTCTGTTGGTAAGAGACAAGCTTTTGAGCTTACACAGAGCTCTTCTTCAGGTCTGGGAAACACATACTCAGAATTTAAACTAGTGATTATTAGTAACTAGTTGGATAATGGCATCTGTATCCAGTTCTTTATCTTGTGATCAAGCCTTGTATGGGGAAAGGGATATTTGCCAATATCCTTGCTTGATTTTGAAGTAACAACCCACTCAAGTTAAAAATCTCCAACTTGCTTTCAGATTTGGTTCCTTCCTGTGCTTCACATGTAAAATATTTCTGTTTGGATTGTCCTTGTGAAATCCGCTATGAAGAAAATTCTGGTACCATAATTTGTATAATGACAATACTCAGCTCTTTTTTATATAGTTCTTTTCATCAATACATCTTAAAAGATGCCATTCTCCAATGATAAAATCCAGTCCTTCCATACATGGGAAGCTTATAATTTCTGAAGGACTCCTGGTTTAGGTTGGAAACTCCTTTAAATCTGCAACTTCTCGGTGCTGCTGCCTGTCTTTTGTTGGCATTTCACCCAGTCACTCATGGCTGAGCAGCAGCCGCCACAAATTGCAGTCTGACTTGCTACTCACTCTATTAGCAAGTGCTGGGGAGGAGCAAAGGAATATCAGATGCCCTGATAGCATTGCTAAGGAATGATAGGAGAACACTGCCAGCTGAGGAGTAATCACATAATACTATCAATGTTCAATAATCCCAACCCATTTTATGAAACTGGCTTTGGGAAGACATGAGTTTTCCATTAATTCATTTAAAAAAAAAAAAAAAAAAAAAAAAAGGATTATTACTCCAGATGTTTTGCTTTGCTGAACACAGAGTAGATAGCTATGGCATGGTGCCTCAGACTTTTGGAACAGAATTATATGCAGCCCAGTCACTTAAAGCATAGACATCCTCGGCCATCTCCACCTGGCCTGGTTCTTTGGAGGAAGCTATACAACAGGGACATTCTTCCATCAGAAAAATAGTCCAATTATAAGCATCACAGGGATATCTGAAATTAATCAGGCATAGCTAGCAAAGGGAAGTTTTTATGCAATTTTATAAAATGTAGCCTTTGCATAAAGCCTACAAAAGCTACATTAAATTCACTCCTCTTATTTCAATCCACTGGTCAAAACTACTGCAGGTCCCATTGCACACTAGGCACAACAATTTAAAAAAATAGAATAGAGTTAATCTGTACACAGAGCATTTCCCTAAATAAGACTCAGTGCTGGCCCACGAACTTGTGTGTTTTTATTCTCAGTACCACTATCACTGTAAACTGGAGTTTTGTTTTTTTTATTGTAACCTAGCTCTGTAGCTGGTTGAAAAGCAGGGGGTGGGAAAATTGTGAATATTGTCAACTTTTCCAAATATTTAAAATATTTTTGAAATCTCATTAATTTCAAAATCTGAAAATGTCAATCAACTGATAGAATAGCCAAATTCAGCTTTAGCTTAATGCCAATTACAGATATTCAGGAACTATGTATTCATTGCCCAAATTAATGCACGGCTTGTGTACAGTACAGACTACAAGGGTGTAATTGCAGCATGCACTAGCATAGTGCTCTAACTCCTTCACATGGATACTGCTGGTGCAAACAGGTCTAAGTTAATGCAAAGTAGGTACCTTTTCGTTTATGCCCGCGGTATCCACACAGTGGAGTTATATCACAGCATGTTAGCGAGTGCTGCAATTCACACCGCTGTAGTTTGAGCTGGTGGTGTAGACATAACCTCAGTTGAACTACCACATTGCTAACAATCTCTCAGGCTTGTACAGAAAACAGGAATCTGTTTGACACTATTGCGGCCCGAGGATTTGCACCTCCCAGTCTTCATGCCAGACTTTGAAGTCATTTCTATCTAATCTTCTGGGTTTACCTGATCTAGGGGATGAACACCCCTGAAAAGTTTATTTTCTTTCCTGGCGCTTTTATTTCCACAATCCAGATTATTTTTCTGTGTGGAATGTACAGAAGAGAACAAAAGGAACAGTTCCACTTCCCTCTTAACCCCACGCAGGTATTGAGCACAATAGCAGCAACAGTTTTGTCAAGATTGGTGTGGAGAGCTAGTCTGGGAAAAGGGGCTGGATTGTGGCAGACGGGACCATACATGGGTAGATAGGCTGCTGGTGTGAGTAAGAGGCCATGTCCCTCACCACAGGATGGTACAAGGGACTGTCACAATTGCAGTCTCTGCACTCAAGGAGCTCAGAAACAGCATACCCTGTAGTGCCAGCAGTGCAGCGTCTCCCAATGATCCCACGTCCTTTTGCACCAGCCTGAGTAAGAGGCAAGGTGTAGGGCAAGGAACAAGCTATGTACCCTATAGTATAACATAACTTCACAGTTCGCTTGCTCACCACATCAATTGGCCCAGTCTCTCCCAGGTACCCTATCAGTGGCTAAATGCCACAATTAAGTCCTATGTGAACAAAGCCCAAGCAAAACAGCTGTGCCAGGGGAAACTATAAGATGAAATGAGCAATGAGGTGGAGTCTTCAACTACAAAATAGCGCTAAGGCCCTGTGTGGTTCCTACACTAATTCTGGGCTATGTGGACCCAATGACTATATGCTATTTGTGGATGTGAAGTCCACTTGTCTGCACTGAACATGCCCCTCTGTCTCACAGGCAGACCCCTTACTGCTGTCCTCTGCAGGGACTGGCCAGGGAGAGGATACAGGAGAACCACTGCTTCCTCCCCAAGTCTGCCTGCTTTGGCTCCTCTGTTAGCAGGACCAAGGGGAACCTCGGTTCTATTTGTGTTTGAATTTTGGAATCTTAGTTTTATAGTTGTCATGTTCCAAGAGGACCCTGAGCTGAAATGAATGGCATATACCACTAGACCACATTTGTTTTTGTGCTGCAGAATGTCTGAGATGCAAATACAATTTGTAGACTCCCTGACCTGTATTTTAAAAATGATAGATATTAAGCTCAGACATTTGCCATTCACTGGTTCAATTTTTTCATTCTGCCTGCAGAATTGCTCTTTGAGGTAATGAGTCCTGAAATCAAAAGACCTGTGATTATCCATATAGCATCATCAGGTTCCAGATCACAGTTGCCAGCATCAGGCTTTTTTCCCCTTCTAATTTTCCCCCGCACAACATTTGAAAGAAGAATTCCCTGGAATAGGGTGAGTAAATCTGTTTAGTAGAACTGGGGCCAAAACTGTTAATTTAACAATCCCTGATGCACAATGGTTTGTATCAGGCAACAGGCCCATCGGATTTAATATCGACTAGGGAGATCTACTAAAGTCAACAAATTGGGAAAACATGCTTTTTTAGTGCAATAAATGCTCAGTGTACATTCCGATTACATACTGCAGGAGAAGATATTTGAGCAGTTGATTCATAGATTCCAAGGCCAGAAATGACCATCATCATCATCAGTCTGATTTCCTGTGTAGCACAGGCCATAAAATGTCTGCAAAATAATTCCTAGAGCAGATCTTTTAGAAAAAGAGCCAGTGTTGATTTAAAAATGGCCAGTGATGGAGAATCTACCACAACACTTGGTAAGTTGTTCCAATGGTTAATTACTCTCACTTATAAGTTTGCCTTATTTCCACTCTGAATTTTTCTAGCTTCAACTGCCAGCCATTGGAGTGTGTTCTACCTTTCTCTGCTAGACTGAGGAGCCCATTATTCAATATTTGTTCCCCATGTAGGGTACTTGGGCTGATCGACTCACCCCTTAACCTAAATAGGTTGAGCACTTTGCGTCTGTCATAAGACATGTTTTCTAAGGCTGTCTACACTAGCACTTTTATTGGTAAAACTTTTGTCAGCTAGGGGTGTGAAAAACCCCCCACCCCTCTAACTGACATAAATTACACCAACAGAAGTGGCGGTGTGGACAATGCTATGTTGGTGGGAGACGCTCTCCTGCTGACATAGCTACTGCTGCTCGTTGGGGGTGCACGCCCGTCGGTATAGAGTGGCTACACAGGACACCGTACAGCGGTGCAGCTGTGTTGCTGCACAGTGTCGAGTGTAGGCATAGCCTAATTCTTCAATTATTCTTGTAGCTCTTATCTGAGCCCTCTCCAATTTATCAACATCCTTCTGGAATTGTTGACAGCAGAACAGGACACAGAATTCCATGAGTAGTTGCACCAGTGTCAAATAAGAGATAAAATAACCTCTCTACTATTGAGATTCCCCTATTTATGCATTCAAGGATTACATTAGCCATTTTGGCCACACTATTGCACTGGGAGCTTATGTTCAGCCAATTGGTGGTGGTGGGAGACAATCTTCTTTAGTTGCTGCTTCTTAGATAGGGTCCCCCACCCTGCAAGTATGGCCTACCATCGTTCCTAGATTTATACATTTAGCCATATTAAACAATGTGTGTTTGCTTGTGCCCAGTTTACCAAATGATCCAGACTACTATGAATCAGAGACTGGTCCTCTTCATTGTTTACCACTCCCTATTTTGTGTGTCATGTGCAAGCTTTATCCAATGATGATTTTTTTCCCTTCCAGGTCATTAATAAAAATGTAAATAGCATAGGCCTTAATCCAGTCTCTCCAGGACTCCACTAGAAACATACCTGCTTGACAATGATTCCTTGTTCAGAATTACACTGAGACCTATCAGTTAGCCAGTTTTTAATCCATTCAACGTGTACCATGTTAATTTTATATCATAGTAGTTTTTTTAAAACAACTTGATTCTGCATGACCACTTAAGTGCCTTACAGAAGTATTAGATCAAACAGTTACCTTTATCAACCCAACTTGTAATTTTTCTCAAATATCTATTGTCCATGAATCCACATGGATTGGTATTAATTTTAATTATACTCCTTTAAATCTTTAATAAATCAAGTCCTGTATAAGCCACCCCAAGTTGGAAGTATATATTTGGAGAATGGTCAGACAGTCTCCAAAAGTAAGGAGTAGAGCAGGTCAGGACTCCCTGCAGCCAAAGCCCCATCCCCCTGGAAATTCACCCTGATTTTTTCTTCCATGAACTTCCTCTTACACCCTCTCAATGCTCCAGCAATAGCTTAGAGCACCATCCTCTTTGGGGGGAAAGCTTAAAGCCCCTAAATCTGACCTAGCCTTCACTCCATCAATCTGCTACAAAGCATTCAGGAAATGAGAATTTTAAGAGCTTTGTTTTTTGTTTTTTTAACATAGTATGTAATTCGTTATATCTACGCATTCAGTATCTTTGCCACACAGCTTATATATTTGCAACGTCTATGAAATGCTTCATGCATGTGTTTTTGATATCACAGAGGAAATGGAAGAGATGCCTCTAAGCCCTCATCCTCTGTGAAATGGGCTAACTACCAAGACAACTGACAGCCTAATTGAAATTGGCTGCTCATGTAAGGTGCTGAGCACCCTTGAGTTTTTAAGGCCTCATCCTGCAAGTTGTTAAAACGGGCTGCCGTAGAAAGCAGGAGGATTGGAAGATAAAAAAGAAATGCCTGTTGCTAGCTCGGCGGTTTTGTTTGGAATTTTCTCTGAATTCATGTTTTGTGTTGAAGACTTTCAGTTGTCTTGCTAGTTAGCCCACGTGAAAGGGTTTGCAGGATTGGGGCCTAATGTACTTTTATATCGAGTTTCCATTACCAAGTAATCAGTTTGCAAAATACTTGGAAAATTAAAAGCAATATTACTGTTTTAATGTATTTTCACACCACTTCAATTTTTGGGGGACTTTCCAGATAGGCCCAATTTAGGGTAAATACTATAATAGCTATCGAGGGGCCCAATCCTATTCCCACTGGAGTCAATGAGAGCTTTGAAATTCACTTCATTGGAAGCAGTATCAATCTACCCCCCTCACCCCATGACTACTGATTCATAGGTTAGAGCAGCACTGTTTTCTATGCATTTTGTATTTTAAGTGTGTATCAGAGAGTTAACTTGCTTACAGCAAGTATTCTCTAATTTCTCTTCACAAAGTCAAGGTACTCCCATGAAGAAAATAAGTTATGGTTTGAAAAAATGGAAGGGGAGCAGTGATATGGGCACATTACAAATGTGGATTCTGTTCTGAATACAGAAGTAGTACAATATTTTCCTCCAATACATTTTGGGATAGTGAGGTAGTATGTAGTCCCAAATAGCGGCTGGTTTTCAGAGTTACTTACCACTTGCATATCCACCTGAAGTCAACAGGACTGACAGTGCTCAGTAGTTCTGAAAAAAAATCAAGCCCCTAACTTGTCATGAGATCCCTCTAACAGGTATATATAGTCACCTGAACTATGGGTTAACATTACTGAACATCACTCAGCTCTGCTAGTGTCTCCAGACAGAGGAAGCATTACCAGCCTTGACAGTAGCCCTCAGCCAAAAGGAAGTAGAAGTATATGGTGTATTCACTTAGTGCAGAGATTTTCTTTAAAAATAAACACCATGCAATTCAGCATGATTGGCAGCCCCTGCGGAGGAGAATTTCACCGGCAGCTTCAGGTCATGACTGATGTTCATTAGTAAAAATCTTGTTGTATGCCTGTCCACCACTGTGGCTAACTCAGACCTGTGCGTCTCTTGTCACAGTTCAGGGCAACTGAACCTGTATTCCCCCTTTTCAGTCCAGCAAGGACTCTAATGCTCCCCACTCCTCAGCAGTCATCGCTCGTGGGTGCAGACCTCTCTCCCTCCCTCCTGGCCAGGATTTCCCCCAGGCTTTCCTCCCTGTCTATTCCATTATTCCCAGCAAGTCAGACTGCCTAAACATGCTAGCACCTGTACTTTGCTCTCTTTGAAGGCTATAAACAATGTGATTGTCTACAGTTAGTCACCACTTAGCTGTTTAAGCAAGCACATTTATTCTTGAGGTGAAAGGGTTATAGAGAAAACATTAAAAATAATAAAAGCCTACATGGATGTTAATAAGCTTATGAGAGATCATACCTCTGCCCGTATCTTCCCCAACTCCAGCAATAGGGGTCAGTCCTTCAAACACCACAAACTGGTTTTTCACTGGTTCTAATTTAATAAAAGCTTTAGCTAAGAGCAAGCACATCATGCACCAGTCTTTCCATTATACACTTGGGCCTTAGATCTTCAGATTCTGGGAACAGGTAATCAGGAGACAACAGTGTCCTCAGGAGGTAGCTTCACAAGGCTGAGCTTTTGCATAAACGGAGGTGGGAATTTGCATTTACCTCCCACTAGAGATACCCAATTGACTCTGTTTGTCAAAGTCCATTCTTGTCTGCCACATTGTTCAATACAGTCCTTTGATTACCCAGGCCCACAATAATACATTAGCCATTCACTTAATACAAAGTATTCTAGAGATAGGTCAGGTTACTCAATATGATTTTTCAGTGATATTACAGGTAACTGCGATATCTGTCATCTTCCTCTTTCATGTTTGTTAAGTTACCCATAAAGAATAAGTAGTGAAATAAATGTAGTTATCTAGTTTGTGTGAAGGAGCTTTAGAGATATGTATTACTCCTTTTTCAGGTTACTTATTGAAATCAGTTCCTTTGATTAATGTAAACAGTCTCAGGGTGAGCCAACTAGCTCCCAGTCTCTTTCCACCCCCTTGCCCCCAGTTTTCTAAATACTTCTTGTAATTTAATGGAATCGGTACTCTGGAGTATGGACCATTTTAATGAGCTATTGTAGAATAACAGCTGCCCAGCCTTTTGGTTGTAAAATGCTGGTCACACTTTACAATAACTAAGCATTAATTAAAGCTAAATTATATATAGTGCTATTTGTCTGACACTCCTTACTACATGCATCAGACCAGATGCAGAGAAAGAATCCATCACGATTCATGTTTACATGATGATATTTATTTAATCAGTGCCAAAAAAGAGTAATCACGCTATGTTCAGAGATTTTATAATTTTTCACCTTGCTTGTGTTAATGAAATCAAAGCTACAGCTGCTATTGAATTGCCAAATAAGTGAGGTGTACATTCTGCCCCGGGACTTTGTTTTTATCAAGTTAATCTGAAAGACTACAGCTCTGTGGAAGTTATTTTGTCTGCAGTCCTATTGTGACACTTACCCTTCCAGTGATTACTAAATCTATGCTTGTTTATCTTACCATATTTTACCATCACCTAGTAGCCCATATATGCTGGCAGAAAGGAGCTTTTCCATACATTGTCAACAGTAAAGTGCCTAAGTCTGCAATTTTACTTCAGCAGGATGTCTGAGGGTGCAGGGAAATGCAGGACTGGTCCCTAAAGATATGTGCGCTCATCATCTTCACACATGAAAAAGATCCATGTGCCTTTTATAAAGCCTGCTGCAAGATTAGGCACATCAGTATAATGTGGTACTGGTTTAATATAGACTTTGTAATACCACCTCTTGAGCCATCACTTCTCACAGAATGCATCTCACCAGTTGGACTACAGCCTCAGCTATGCTTAGCTTTTCACACGTTATGTTAGGGTCACAGGGGGGAAGGTACTCATCTCTCTTGACTACAAGCCTAGTGCCATCTCCCATGAGCCACACTGCCATAGCATGAGGTAGAAACTCATGGGGAATAACAGTCTTCTCCACTATGTCCACTAATGTTAAACATAGCTATCTTGCTGTCTATAAGCCTGCAATGTTTGTGTCTTGAACAGACAGCCTGGCAAGTTTACACTAACATTCCAGTTTTTAATATACTTAGTAGAGCCAAGATGACAATTTTGCTATTAGTGGATGGCAATAGGCTATGAAACACCGTTTAAGGAATGCTGATTAAGACTAAAGTAACTGAACTTTCTTTTTCTTCTCCCCTCCGAGCAAAAAAACATATAGGGACAAACAACAACAACAGTAGAAGCGAAAGTCAGGACAATTCATTATTTCCCAGGACACAATTACCAATATAATTGCACCACAGTAACAGTAATTATTGTAATTACTTCTATTTACATAAATTCTGCGCTAAATACTGTAATTAACATTTTGGGCACACTGTGATTTGTAGCTTGTGAAAAGAATGATGATTCAAGAAGAGCTTTCCCCTAGCACTGAGAATAGTTACTCTTCTCCTCACATGGCTAAGGAATTACTTCTGTACTTTCACACTTGAAATAATGATGGAAAAACATCCTCTTTCAGCTGCAGAAGGAAAGATAAGTGCAGTCAGAATGCACTGCTGGTGCAATCAGGCATACGGTCTGTGATTTTCCTGGGGTTGTCCTTTTCTTCCCCAAGTTGTTACTTATTATGTTTGGGTGCCCAAAGGAGTGGTAGGTGCTAAACAGACAAAGCTAAAGACAAGATCCTGCCCCAGATCTTACATGTACACCATAAATTTATGTGCAGTTGTACATGGGGAGGCATACCTGCATTACCTTTAAGCTAGCTAGCATGGGTGGCAATAGTTGTGAAGATGTGGCTGCAAGGGATAGCTGCCCCACTAGGTGTCTGCTGGGGACCCTGGAGATGTATGTGGGTTGCTAGCCCACAGTGAAGAGGAGAGTAAGCAGGAAAGTAGCATTCTCCCCCACCCCCTCATTCCTTTGCATGGATTACGTAGATGGATGGTGTGTGCACAGAAGGAAGAGCCTTTATTTCTCCTCTCCTGTCTAGGTGGGCCTGGAAAAGACCTGGCCCAGACCACTTCCTCTTGGAACAAGGGGGGAACCCAAGAAAGGAATCATGACAGGGCTTGCAGGGAACAAGAAGTCCTGAGGGGGTGGTTGTTACGGAAACCCAGAGGTAACAGAATAATTGATTGGAGACCAGGGCACTTGGGGGGGAGGGGCAAAGCTGTTGCTGGGAGGAGAGAATCTGGAAGAAGGAGGAAAGGATAGAGCTCGAAGGCTTTGGGGGAGCCCGAGAGGGCTGTCGTGGGCATGACAGATCAGAGCCATACTGCTCCATTCTCCCTCCATGCCTTTTCAGGCCATGATCCCCATTCTCTCTCCTTTCCTAACTCCCCTTCAGACTTCCTCTCCTCACTGGCCTTCCCCTCCCTACCCACAAGCCAAAAGAGATCTAGAAGTCAGATGCTGGCTGAAGCAGCCCCTGGTGACTGGCCTGGGAACTGTGCCTCATGCTCACATCCAGGTGGATGCATGATGACTAAATGTCACATAAAATGCACGATGGTTGGCAGCCCTGGAACAGATCTGCAAGAGACAATAGGAAGGAGTTCTCCTTCTTAAAGGATTACCACTCAAGCCCAGCTCCTGCATGAGGAGCAGAAAAGATGTTTTTCCTCTTGATAAGCATGGTCTAAAGCAGTGATTCTCAAAACTTCTGTACTTGTGACCCCTTTCACACAGCAAGCCTCTCAGTGTGACCCCCCCCCTTATAAATTAAGAACACTTTAATATATTTAACACCATTATGAATGCTGGCGGTGAAGCGGGGTTTTGGCTAGAGGCTGGCAGCTCGTGAACCCCCATATAAGAACCTCATGACCCCCTGAGGGGTCCCGACCCCCAGTTTGAGAATCTAAAGAGCTAACGTTTTTCCAGTTTGTGCTCTGTGAATGAATAAATAGCCCTGAAAATAGCATCTCTGCAATCCCTTTTGTACATGGCTCTACACAGTAGCCATGCAAGTGTGGAACTAGGCCGTGGGAGCATTGTAAAGGGCTGACTGATGTGCTGCAGTTGTAGGCTGGAATGCTGGGGAGGCACCCGCTGTGATGCATCTGCAGTGAAATTCTCCAGCCAACAAATAATAAAAAGTGAAGCCAATGGTGGGGCAAGCAGCTAGAATCACTCTAGGCTCTGGAGAATGAGTTCTCCCCAAATTGCCAAAGCTTGCTTTCAATAGTTAAAGTGAGGATCACACAGCTGTTTCTGACACTGCCCAAGTCAGTTCCTACACCGGGCCACTGATGTGCCCAGCCAAAGAGTTCTCACTTGAACTGCTAGTAGAATGCCCATTCTGGGAGCCATGAGTGAACTGCAAACAAGGAATATAGGAGCTGTCCCCTAGCCCAGTCCCTCATTTTGAAGCACCAAAGGTTATGACTACCACTGCAAAAAAAAAAAAAAAAAAAAGTCTGCAGCAATGAGTCTTAGAGCCCAGGTCAATTGACTTGGACTCATGCTATGGGTCTAAAATAGTGTAAATGGCCAGGTTTTAAGATTCTCCCACCTCACCAGGTTCCAGAGCCCAGGCTCCAGCCTCAGTGGAAACATCTACACTGATATTTTTAGCCCTGTAATTTGAGCTCAAATCAATTGACCTGGGTTCACACATGCTGCTGCCTTATTTTTTTTTTTTTTAAAACCCACACAGTGTAGATGTGCCCCAAGAAGCAAACCTCCAAAAGACAGACAGTCTACTGTTCACAGAATCAGAACTAAAGAACTTGTTGCCATGTGTTTTGCTGCTTCTGCCTGTGGCTCATGTTCCATTGCTGTCACGAGTCCAGCAGGTTTTATATCTAAAAAAGGCTGCCTTTGGAAAACTGACAGAAGGAGCATGCCAAATAATGCAGAGGTATACAGATCTAGACTCAGGAGACAGCATAGTAGTGTACAATGGAAAAGGGAAGCTAAATCAGGCATTCCTATCCACTCTTGCTTATGTGCAAGAACAAAAAGGAACATCAATGGAAGATATTTAAAACGGATTTGTTTATTAAGAACACCACACATGATTAACCTGGGGCACTTATTGCCAAAGATACAACTGAGATCATAGGAGGATTAAAAAAAATATTAGGTATTTATATGAATAATGAGAATATCCACGGTTATGTAAATTAAGGCATATTGTAGCATACTGTATGCTTCTGGGAATAAGTCAACAGCTAATAGATACAGTTAAGAAGAAATGTCATTGTCCACCATAAGATATTCTGTACCTTTCTCTGAAGCATCTGGTACCGGCTATAGTCAGACAGAATGCTGGACTAGATGGAGCACTTGTCTGATTTGGAAGGCATTTGTGATGTTCTTAACAAATTAGCAAAGGGAAATATTGGTAAGGTTTCAAACCATAGAGAAAAGCAGACTAAAGAAGAGTTTAGGTAAGCTGGGAAATACATGTTGAAAAAAATAAATAAATATTTGAGATTTGTCCCCCCCAAATCATTTAAAATATTATATGAAAGGGGTCAGAAAAAAGGGTATGTGAGATGGTAAAGAGAGAAATAGGGGTTCTGAAACCAGGAGGAGATATGCTATCCTGGACAAGAACAGAAGAACCAAACCTTGATTGATTGTGGTTGTCAGTTATTTCTCAGTGAGTGTTCTATACTGAAATGTGTCAGAACAAACACAAAACAGTAAGATAGTTTACTTCAGTTATGCTACTTGAATGGGTCACCAAACTTTGAAACATGTCTCAAGTGTCCAGAGGTCATGGTTCATGAACTTTTCTGTGGCTTTCAGAGAAGACAGTTGCATTGCTAGTGCAATATAAGCTGCATAGATGAATTTACAAGATGATGTGACCAAACTGTCACTGATATTGAGTTGAACAGTGCAAGCACTAAAATGGATCCCTGAGGGAGGCTGCTGTTTAATCTCTGATTTGCTAGCAGATTCACCCTGGTGTACTTCGCATCTTGGTGACAAGTCTTAAGGTTGATTGGCACGGGAAAGTTAATGATAAATCTGCACGAGCCCTGTGCACCTTACAGTACTGTATGTGGAAGTAAGGTCAGTGAACGATGTTGCTCTTTTTCATTTTTATTAGTAGCTGGATTCTGTGTAGCTGGTTGAGGCCAGCACCTTGTCAGAGCAGTTGCAACCAGTTCTAAAATCTGAAAACTAGTGCTTCAAAGAACACTCCTCTCTGCCTTCCACTTGAACTACCACGACGCTGAAGTGTCTCTGAAAGTGGACTTCTGTGGTCTACCTTTATCACATGACCACAATACGCAGTACCTTGAAGTTACCCTCAGATGCTGAGCTATTGCCAACATCAAGAAGAACATAAAAATGAGGGTCAACATCATTCAGAAGCTCACTGGCGCACCCTGGGGATGTGATGCATGCACACTTCGAACATTAGTACTCGCCATAGTTTTATCAACAGTGGAGTATTGCATACCAGTTTGGTGTAACAGCTCCCACAACAGTCTCGTTGACACTGAAATCAATGCTGCGTTCAGGATTGCTAGCAGGTCTTACCACTCTCCTGACTCAAATCCAGGAAGCCTTTCTGGATCCATGCATCAATGCTACAGGCCAATGGAAAGGATGCCAGCACTTGCTAGCTTGAATTGTGTGCCACTCGTGATGTCCCAAACAAAGACCTGATTGAAGATCCAATGAAAGAAGTTCCAAGATTCTGCCTTTCCCATAGACAGTGGACTGCACTCAACTATGTTTGGACAAGGCATGGCAGGTGTGGATATTCTTCCACAAATGGGGAATAAAACCCCAGAGAGTCACCAAATTGTGCCAGTGGTGAGGTACAACCCACGTGACTCATCACGGACAACTGTGCCATCACCGTAAGCATGAATGGGACAACAGGATACCCTTAGCTCCCCCAGAGGCATTAGAATGGTTTTTGAATCTTAAAATTCTATTATAACCCCAGCCTGTTGCTTTTCAAATGCTATATGAAAGAAGACTACTTGTCATGAAGTACCATAAAGGATGTAGGTGCTATGACATTTACTTGCAGTTATGCTGTTCAGCCACTAGAGTCTCTGTTCTGTATTGACAGGTCCAGAAAAACATGGGGTTCCCAGAAAGTAGGAAAGCAGATTGGGTTTTTTTGGAGCTTCCTATTCTTACTAATAAATACCTGTTTTTTGACAAGGACTGTGACCCCATTTATTATGACAGCAAGCAAATGACACACACTTACTACGTTGTCAACCCAAAGCATTCAACAATCATCAGTCAGCCCTAAAAATCATGAAATTTAAACTACTAAAGTTTGGATTCTTTCCATTAAGCTTTTTGGTAAGCAAGTCTCTAGGATTCACATTCAGGGTTCACGATCAAGGGAGCTAAAAGTATCCATTAAAAAAAAAATTAAAAAATCTACAGCTACTAGCCTAAGGATAAGAAGAAGGATCTATAAAATATATCAAGAAAAAGAAATCCTGTTAATATTAGGGTCCATTTCTCGATAGGGATGGTAAATTTGTCAGTAACAATGCAGAAAAGGCAGGAGTGTTCAATAAATATTTGTTATATATGTGGAAAGAAGCTGGAGAACATATTCACAGCTTAAAGTGATCATGAAATACTTTCATAGATAAGACCAGAAGGACCACTGTGATAATCTAGTCTGACCTCCTGCATTACATGGGCCACAGAACTTCAAACAGGAATGCATTCAGTGAAGTAGAGCATCTTTTAGAAGAACATCCAATCTTGATTTTTAAATTGCTAGTCAGGGAGGATCTACCACAAGCCTTGTTAAGTTATTCCACTAATTAATTACCTTCACTGTTCAAAATTTGCACCTTACTTCCAGACTGAAGTAGACCTTGGATCTTGGACTCTTTGCCCTAGCAGACAAAAATGAAACATCATCAAATTTTTGTTCCCCATGTAGGTACATTAAAAAATAAAATAAAATCAAGTCACCCCTTAACTGTCTCGTTGTTAAACTAAATAAATGAGCTTCCTGGGTATTACTACAAAGCATGTTTTCCAATCCTTTAAAGTTAGACATGTTATCCTAGTGACAGACTTTTTAAATGCTTTAACACTAAAGTAAACAGTGGCACTGTCTAGTGATCTGAGCACAGCACTAGGGGATAGGGACAGCTGAGTTTCTAGGTCAGGTCAGGCTGCTGCAGTGGTCTTGACTTAATCGCTTAACCACTTTCATTTTCTTCTCTGCAAAATGGGAACAACATCCTTCCTTATCTATCTCCCCACAGTGCTGTCAAGCATAACCAGTTAATGTTCATGAAGCACTTTGAAAACAGAAAAGCAGTACCAGCATACAAATAAGAATTGCCATGCCATTCTCACCACTCAAAGATAATTGCCCATCAGTGTCAGTCTGCTTAAAGATCCATTTGTGACTCAAGGCACCACAACAAGATCCATATCTCAGGAGCCTTTTTTATTTTTTACCCAGATGACAGCAACTGAACTATTTGCAGTCTCGTTTCCCCCCCAAAAAATATAGATCAAGGAAGAATAGTGGTTGGGAACTTCAGAGTTAAAACACCAGCGACCCAGCCCACTTCCATGTGCTCGCTGCAGGCACATCACTGTGAGGTTTGCCAGCATAAGGAGCATGGCATGGAGCCCTTGCAGAGGAGACTTGGGAATGGTAAAACAAGGTCAAAACTGAGATGCCAAAAGACCAACAGAAAACAAAATGGGCTGAGGAAAACAGAGAGAAGAGTCACCAGCTCATCAGGTGACTGACTATTACAGCCCTGCTCCTTTTGTACAGTGACTTTCAACCTTTCCAGACTACTGTACCCCTTCCAGGAGTCGGTTTTGTCTTGTGTACCCTCAAGTTTTAACCTCACTTAAACTCCTTGTTTACAAAATCAGACATAAAAATACAAAAGTGTCACAGTGTACCATTACTAAAAAATTGCTTATGTTCTCATTTTTGCCATATAATTATAAAATAAATCAATTGAATATAAATATTATACTTACATTTCAATGTATAGTATAGAGAACAGTATAAACAAATTATTGTCTGTATGAAGTTTTAGTTTGTACTGATTTCGCTAGTGCTTTTTATGTAGCCTGTTATAAAACTAGGCAAATAACTAGATGAGTGGATGTACTCCCTGGAAGACCGCTGCATCCTCTCAGGGGTATGCGTACCTCTGGTTGAGAACCACTGCTTTAGTGCACATAACAATAGATAGCAATATTGATTTATATATGCTGTGCTTGAAACCCATGGATCTGACTTCAAATCCACAGCTGCCCCTCAGATACAGCGACAGCAATGTTGCCATTTCATACTCAAAAGTACAGTAGTGCCACCAGAGCACAGTACATGATGGTCTAAATCCTACTCTCCTTACTTTTGTGAGCTCTCCCACTGACTTCATCGGGACTACTCCCAGGAGTAAAATGAGCAGCATTTAGTATGATAGCAGCAGCCAGTCAGCATTGTCTCTCCAGGCTGGCATAACTGGAAATAGGACTTGGGGCTAGAAATTACAACATTCAAACTGACAAAATGGTAAACAATCAATTTACAAGATATTATAAATGAGTTACCTGGTTTAGTCTAGGCAGTTACTGTGTTCTTTTTTTTACTTAATATAAAATGTTTATTTCATTTTTAAAGGACTGAACATAAAACTAAATAAATGTGGCTAGATAAGATATATAATTAACTCAGTGAATTCGAGAGGATGTGCAGTCCATTTGAATTAAATTCTATGTCCTATGTTACAATAGATCTGACCTGCTGTTCTAACAGTTTTCTGGCATTATAACCTAGGACTCTCACTGAAGCAAGTAGAACTGTACATTCATGGTGGGGAAATTTTCAAAAGGCCCAAACAGGAGGCACTCAGCTCCCACTGACTGTCAGTAGGAACTGGATCTCTAACTGCACTTCGTGCCTTTGACAGTTTCCCCATCCTTTTAACTCATTCCTATGACATCAGTTCATTAACTTAAACGGTTACAGTAGTTAGTTACAAAAAGCCAGGTTTCCAAATCAGAATAAGCTCCAAAAATCCATATTTAGACTCACACAAGAGTGGCCTGATTTCTTCAATCTTCCACTGAAGACATGCTTGTGAAGAGACTCCACGGAACAGCACTTCTGTATAGTCAATATAGTTTTCCCCACAGGCAAACTGAACAAAAAAACTTTTTCATTGGCGCTTTACCTGTTAATTTGAATCTATGTGGTTAGTGTGAATGGGCCAAACTCAACCTTGATGTAAATAAGTGCTCTCCTGAAGTCAATAGAGCGGTGCCCGTTTACCCTATAGCTGAATTTAATGCAGTATGTTGGAGTTTCTGATGAAGAGGAAGTCTAATGAAAAAAAATTCGACATTTAAACCATAACCAGAGAAAAATGCTTGGTCTTGATTGCTCAAACACTTGCATGCCCCCTTAGCTCTAAGCACAAGAGTGGTACCACTCAAGTCAAGCCTGTGTGACCAGTGGAACCATGGGTGGATGTGACTGAACATAATTAGTCTGAGATGAAATCAAGTGCGTCTTGGAACAAGTGCACACATGCATAAAGAGAAAAGAAAGTCCTGGGCAAGCAGATGGGCAGTCGTCATCAGTGACAAAGACACAGCATCCAGCATTAAAAGGGACAACAGCATCCCATCAATTTGTTTCTGTAAATGAGTGAGAGGAATGGGGTGCGTCATCAGGAGAGAGAACGAGGAGACAAGAGTTGAAGAGAAAGCACGTTGGGAGGAGCAGGGACAGTGCGGAACAGAAGCCTGGAGAGGAGGATAAACAGGCTTCACTACATCTGCCACCTCCCTTTCCTCTCCCAATACAAACATGACTGAAGTGGGGAGGGAAAGAAGAAAACCCACTGCCTAAGATTTTTTACTGAAAAATGGCTCCTGGAGGACTATACAGAGGCCAGATTGGTAGTGAACATTAAAAGGTAAATTTGAATTACTTGGGGAATGGGGGACTAGGCACTCAGATTCCCTACACTCTTCTTTTGGTAAGCTATAAATTGGTTCCAAAGTGCAAGAGATATTCCCACCCCCTAGAATCTCCATCTGATGAAGCATAGTGTGGAGATAGTGCCACCTCACAGCAAGATAGAAATAAACAGAATGATAAAAAAAAAAAAACCAAACACATTTAGCTACATGTAGTTTGAAAGGAAGGTCAAGGAGGAAGCAAGTTGTGTCACAAAGTTTGCCATGGTTTTCCCATAAGGGTCTGTCTTCACTTTTGCTATCTGTGCAGATCATAGGGCAGATCTTTAGCTGGGGTAAGTCATTAGAACTCCAATTCAGTTGATTTACTCCAACAGAGTATTTGGACCAATAATTTTTAGGTGTCCGTTACTTATATTTGGTTAGCAATTAACTTAAAAATTTCCCCACCCAAGAGCTTTCTATTTTTCAGTGTTTTTATAACCATAGAATATCATGGTTGGAAGGGACCTCAGGAGGTCATCTAGTCCAACCCCCTGCTCAAAGCAGGGCCAATCCCCAATTTTTGCCCCAGATCCCTAAATGGCCCCCTCAAGGATTGAACTCACAACCCTGGGTTTAGCAGGCCAATGCTCAAACCACTGAGATATCCCTCCCACATTGTATTGCATGTACAAGGTTTAAAAATCAAATTGGTCTAAAGTGATTCAGTACCTTGAATTCTGGTTACCAGCTTATACATATCATTAACATCCTAAAGACATACCATCATAATGCTCTTTCTTCTCGATTTTATAGAATTTATAACCTTCAGCATTTTCTTTACTTATCGTAGCAGAGACAAATGTTAGGCTACTAGGATCAGATTCATCAACATTGTACAACCAGAACTAGAAGATTCTCATCCATTCGCCACCCCACAGAGACACACTAGATGTGTCTCTAATTTAGTCTTGGGGACTCAGTTGTTCTAACCTGGAATCACATCTCTGCTCCATAGCGTCAATGGCCAACTTGACCATGTTTAAAGTAGTAGCTGAAGATGCATATGCTCTTAAAGAATTTCCCCCAAATAATACAACCGAGCATAAGGGTGATTTTCTATGAGTATTCCCTCCCCTGATACAACCAGGCTTTGCCTTTACAAAGATTCTAATGATTTACTCATAATTTTGGAACCATTATAGCAAAATAGAATTAACCCAACTCAACAAATAAAATCTAATAGCCATCCCCTAAAAAGAGCCAAAGCTATATTTGCCTCCCCACCCACCTGAAAGCTGCTGTTGGCCAGGGCTGTAGTAGTGGAGGTAACGTTATTTGCTTCTGGGAAGGAGATTGCAATAGGGGCCTCCTCTCCACCTTTGGGGATGATAGCATCTGGGACTGCAATGGTCGGGAACAGACAACAGCCATTCGTGGGAGACAGCCCAGTTACGTGAAGCTCCTTTCTCTTGATCTGATGCCCTTTGAAGTAACTGGGCAGAAGTTACTGCTTTGGGAAAGAAGCGAGCCCTGGTTTCAAGGCCTCCTTTTCCCAGCCTTAAATAGCTGCACTTGGTGGCCGAGGTAAGCAGCTTTCCATTTTGTTAGCAGTGAGAGTCTGAAGTTGTTGTCCCCTTAGACTGGTTAGATAAATGCCCTTTGGCCCCTGGGATAGATTAGGACTTAATTTCTCAACCTATCCTGTTTGATATGTCTATCCCTGGCATTATCTCATCTTCACTACCAGGAAAGAATAATGCTCCATGTCTACCACCAAGAATATTCACCTCACCCACATCACCCTTTGTGTAAATCATCCACTTTTCTGCTATCTCCTTAACATTTTGGTTGCTCCCCAGCATTCTGAACAGCCCGATTGGCTCTCCCATGATTTTCTACTTCTGAAACTCTTAATGTCTGCAAAAAGGTGTCACCTAGATGTTAGTATATCTGACAATCAACTACAGTACTCTCTCTTAACTCCTAAGTCCAAGCTATCAGTCACGTAACATGGCATAGAAGTCACACATACACATTCATCTTCAAATATTTTGGATTTGCTTACGTGAAAAAGTTTTCAAGATGATCAGATGTGATGATGCAACCATTAGAAATTAGGGGGCCAGATCCTCAGCTGGTGTAAATCAGCATAACTCCATTGACTTGAATGGAGCTATACTGATTTACACTTGCTGACGGTCTGGCCGTAGGTGTTTTCCTTTCCGCTCAACCATGTTTGGGACAATGATTAAGCCCCAAAATGGAAACATCCCAGTTTCTATAGTCATTAATAGGGCCCTACCAAATTCATGGTCCATTTTGGCCAATTTCATGGTCACAGGACTTTAAAAATCGTAAATTTCATGTTTTCAGCTATTTATATCTGAAATTTCACAGTGTTGTAACTGTAGGGGTCCTGACCCAAAAAGGAGTTGTGGGGTGGTTGCAAGGGGTTGTGGTACTGCTACCCTTACTTCTGTGCTGCCTTCAGAGCTGGGCAGCTGGAGAGCAGCAGCTGCTGGACGGGAGCCCAGCTTTGAAAGCAGAGTCACCACCAGCAGCAGCGCAGAAGGAACCATGGCATGGTATGGTATTGCCATCCTTACTTCTGTGCTGCTGCTTGCAGAGCTGGGCCCTCAGTCAGCAGCCCCCACTCTCTGGCTGCCCAGCTCTGAAGGCAGCAGCACAGAAGTAAGGGTGGCATGGTATGGTATTGCCATCCTTACTTCTGTGCTGCTGTTGGTGAAAAGAGGAGGGGTAGATGGAGAAGACAATAGCACTGTACTAAAGCGGCATATTTACATATTCCCCTCTCAGGCCTTTCTTCTGCTACTAATCAAGAGTAACTTAGTGTCCCTGCAGTAGCACTCATTGATGTTGGATCACATTCTCCTGTGCTCCTGGCCCTGCTCACCAGTTTTTGCCTTGTGCCAATAGGCACTACACTTGACAGGGACACTGAACAGGATCAAGCCCTCTAAGGTTACATGAGGCACAAGCTGTGACTCAAAAGAAATTAAAGATGTCACCCTGAACTTTGCACTGTTGCCAACACCAAGCATTCAAAGAGCATGAGTCACACCCCACAAAATCATGCGATTAAAAAAAAATACATTGTGGTTTTTTGCCTTTTGGCGTATGAACCTTTGCAACATACTAGGTTATGTTTTCAAACGTCTCTACAGAAGGCTAGAAACTGATTTGTTTTAAAATGAAAGCTGAGTTACATGATCACACGAATCTAGTAGCAGGGGCTTTAAGAAAAACACTTAACATTGCGAGACACTAAAAACCAGTAGAGTCAGCAACACTGCATTTCACTGTAATCATGCATAGGAATTGCAACAACAGGTGAATTTGAGCCATTACATTCAGAGCCAAATGAGAACTTCCAGACTACAATAGCAGAGTTACATACTCCAAAACTGTTGGGCTCTCTCTGACTACAATACATATTATGACGGGTTGGATCACAGAAACCCCCTTGGAGGCTGCCACCTGATGTGCCAAGACTACTTCTGCTCCTGCTTTCCTGCCCTGTCAGCTTAGGACTTCAGTGCCCTGCCTGGCGTGAGCCAGACCCGCTAGCCTGCTGCAAACCCAGACCCAGGTCTGAACCATGTCCCCTAACAGCTGCAGGTTTAATTGAAAGCAACTTAGGAAGCATTCCTACCTTTAAACACTCAGATGCCCAACTCCCAATGGGGTCCAAACCCTAAATAAATCCATTTTTACCCTGTATAAACCTTATACAGGGTAAACTCATAAATTGTTCACCCTCTACAACTCTGATAGAGAGATATGCACAGCTGTTTGCCTGCCCCCCCCCCCCAAGTATTAATACATACTCTGGGTTAATTAATAAGCAAAAAGTGATTTTATTAAATACAGAAAGTAGGACTTAAGTGGTTCCAAGTAGTAACAGACAGAACAAATGGACAGAATTACCAAGCAAAATAAAATAAAACACGCAAGTCTGTCTAGTACAGTAATAAAACTGAATACAGAAAATCTCACCCTTAGAGATGCTTCAATAAGTTTCTTTCACAGACTGGACACCTTCCTAGTCTGGGTACAATCCTTTCCCCTGGTACAGCCCTTGTTCCAGCTCAGGTGGTAGCTAGGGGATTCCTCATGATGGCTGCCCCCTTTGTTGTCTTCCACCCACTTATATATCTTTTGCATAAGGCGGGAATCCTTTGTCCCTCTGGGTTGCCACCCTCCTTCTCAATGGAAAGCACGAGGTTAAAGATGGATTCCAGTTCAGGTGACATGATCACATGTCACTGTAAGAGTTCATTACCCACTTGCCAGCACACACATATACAGGAAGACTTACAAATGAAACAGAGCCATCTACAGACAATTGTCCTGGTTAATGGGAATGATCAAGATTCCAAACCCCATGAATGGCCCACACTTTGCATAATTACAATAGGCTTTCAAGAGTTATATTTTATATTTCTAGTTTTCAGATACAAGAGTGATACATTTATACAAATAGGATGACCACACTCAGTAGATTATAAGCTTTGTAATGATACCTTACCAGATACCTTTTGCACGAAGCATATTCCAGTTACATTATATTCACACTCATTAGCATATTTGTATAAAATCATGTAGAGTGTGACATACATATTATATTTAACATTCTGCACTCTGAGACACCAGCAGTGCCTAGACACAAGGGGGTGGCAATTAAAGACTGTTGAGCAAGATATCAGTTTTTAATATGCAATTATCATGTATTTTCCTATTAGCTGTAATGGTTCTGCAGGAGCTGTTCCACAATAATGAGTAAATATACTATTTTAGAAAGGTCTTAAAGCCAAAGCATTGCTCAAGAGAGACTTGTATTCACATTAATGGGAGATCAGCACCCAGAATGATAGGAGACTAGAAGTGAATTGCATTCAGGCCATTTATTATTCCAATTCCGTACACAAACAAGACAGACAAACAAAAACAAAACCTACATTAAAAGAACATTAAGGTCAGAGACAGGCAGTCAATTTTGCCTGTGCAGCCTCAATTCAGCCCCCTTGAACTGTCTTATGACATGATCACATACCGTTTTTTCCCCCACAGGACTCCTGCCTCTTTCAGTACACAGGATGGAATAATCAGCTGTTCAGTATTTTGTTTTATCCTCATTGTTCAGCGTGTGACTCTTGGCTTTATTTACTGCACACTATCTGAACTCTGGTTTTAATATGGAATTATTAACTTCCTTAGGGCTTCTCAGTTATTGCAGTTAAACATCTGACAAAGATGTAAGCAACTGAAAACTGGGTCTTATAATCAGGAGTGTCAAACCTAAATATATGTGGCACTACCGCCTCTGCCTATAATTTGAAACCTTCTGACAATTTTATCCATTTTCTGACCCTACACCCACTTTTCTGCTTTTAAAAGAAGATAAAAAATAGCAAAGTAATTATTATTAGAACTGTATAATAGTCTAAGATGAAATATAGTAACATAGATCTGGTGTAAGATTTTGATCAGCAAACTTAGTTCACACAAAAAATATAACTTGATACTTTATTTCATTGTGTTCAGATATAATGAATTTGCAATTAAGCCCCCTAGTAATTAAAATCCTGCAGATTTGCTATGTTTGGTAATCCTCCCTTAGAAGGCAGTAAAAGCAATAGTAATCACAGGTTTACTAAGTATAATCTATCATAAATCACCTAACAAAATAGTTTGTATAATACTATCTTCTAGATCCATGCTTTAAATATTGCATCTATATTAAAGGAGCTCAGGAACCATTGAGAATGTATCTATACAAGGGGAGGAGAACTTATTCTCTAAATATCCATGAATAAGTGTCTAAATGGCACACAAGAGAAATAATTTAGGGCCCGATTTGGTTCTCACTGACATGAATGCAAGTTTTAGTCCTGACTGCAGTGAAGATGGAAGGGTTGTCTGAAGCTGGGCCTGGTTTAGGTGTGATCTTATCAGTGCTACTAAATTAAGCAGTCAGTGCTAGGATTAATTATCTACTAGAAAAATCCAGGGTGCTACAGTAATGGTGATTTAGTAGGTGGCGGCGTATTTTCTGAAGGACTGATTCTGCCACTCTGTGCATGTGTCTGAACTGCAAAGCTCATCACTACAGGTAGTGTGAAGGGATTTGCTCCCCACATGTACTGCCTAGTGGTCAGGGTAGGGTATGACCAGCACTCTCTGTCTTGGCACCCTGTGTTGACAGCCACTCCAACCCATAGATGCTTGAACTAGGGGTGCTGCAGCACCCCCTGGCTTGAAGTGGTTTCCATTATATACAGGGTTTGCAGTTTGGTTCCATGGCTCTCAACACCCCCACTATACAAATTGTTCCAGCGCCCCTGCTCCAACCCTGCAGTAGCCTGTCCCCTTCTGTAACTCAGCCCTCTGGCAGCTCACAGATTGCATTCACCCCTTCTGGAATCCATAGTCTAACAAAGGCTAATTCCACTGTCCAGTGAGGGGCTTCAGGCTTCAGCCAGCTAAAGTCCCAGAAGCAGAACTCTCTGGGATGTGGGGTCCTCCTAGTCCCAAGTGTCTAGTATCAGGTAGGGTTTAAATTTGTTTGTTTTTTGTTTAAAAACCTCTAACCCCATCAGGGGCTGAACAGAGGAATCCAGGCCTACTCTCTCCCTCTACCAGACTCAAATCCAGGGCCCAAAGGTAGGCAGTTGCACCCTGGAGTGCTATGCAGCTGCCTCCTACTAGTCTCCCCACAAAAGAGAAAAAAAGCAAAGACATTTCCAACCTGGCAGAGCCCAGAGTCCTTTTCCTCAGTAGGATAGAGTAGATCATCAATGGTCAGGGCTCAGCTTCACCACTAGGGCACTTACAGTGCTCCTTCTGCAGAGCTTCAGCACAGAGATCCACCTCCACTAGCTGTCTACCAAACAGCTACTCTGCTCCCCTTGTCAGCTCCTTCCCCAGACTATTCATGCATTGCAGGTGTGGTAGAGTGGCGCTGCCTGCACCCAAGTAGCTCCTAACCCCCTCCTTTCCATTGTAGGATTTGCACACCCAATCACAGATAGATTATCACACAGCTGCCTTCTGCAGTCCTCTTAAAACTTCATCTGAACCACCTGGCATTGGCTTGTGTCTGAGACCAGATACTGGAGTAGGTGGGCCCGGGGGTCTGATCCAGTATGGTAATTCTGGTTCCCTATTGCAACATACTACTTTACTAGTCTGAGGCTTTTAGAGCCTTAGACTCTTAGGACTGCCTCTAATGTCTCAGGACTATCTCTTTATGGTGCCACAACCATGAAAGTGATATTGAACAGAATCGTTCTTTTCAGACAGGCTGAAATACTGTTCTATTAGAAATTTTCTGATCAGCTGTTTTCCAGTTTCCCTTTGTAAAAGGATTTCATATTGAAGAATTGCTCTGAGATGTGGCTAGGGGGCACTGGGCTGTTGGAGATTTTACCCTTCTTTGTGTGGATCCTGTGATCCTGACCACTTGCACAAGCTGGTCAGAAAACTGGAAGTCAAATTTCAGTGAAAATGCTTGTGAAAAATATCACATGCCAAATGGTCAGAAAATGGTAAATAAGCTCCCCCCCCCCCCCCAAAAAAAAAAATTAGAATGAGACGTTATTTCTGTTTTGTGACTGACTGTGCCAATTATGGAAGTGATACCACGACACTTTTTGCAGTCGAGAAGCATCCCTCAGCCCATATTTTAATTTGGGAAATTACATTCTGCCTGTCTAAATGCCTTTATACTCTCAAGTGGTTATTATATTCTTTTTCCTTTTGTAGTGTTTGCTATGCGCTCTGAAACCACTGCTACATTTCTTATCAGAAAGGGCTACATTTCCATAGTGATAGCTGAAGTAATGCAGTTCATATTTGTAATGCACTTTGGGATGAACTGAATGACAGAAATGTGAATAATTAATTTATTATTATTCTCTCAATTCCACCTCTGCTGAAATCCTCATTCTCACCATTATCTCCTCTACTCTTGACCACTTCAATGCCCTTTCTATTCCCTTCCCTAGCCTCAACCCTATAGTTTCCAAAATGTGGGGAATGCTTTTTCTGACTTTACACCTAAAAAGAAGTCACTATATAAACCATCACCCCTAATTAACTTCACTGACTCTTCTCTTCAGGCTCCTGTTCTAAACTGACTTTGTTTATAAAACCTTCCCTAGACTGTCCCATAGACTCTGCCTTCTTTTCCCTGCTGCTTTTTTCCCCTAATCCAGTGAAGTACTTAAGCACATGCTTAATTTAGAGCATGTATATAGTCCTAGTGAAGTTTTGTTTATGTCAGTGGGAGCAGGATTGAACCCCAAAATGCAAATGCTGTAGAATAAGCCATGATCTTGGTCCACAGGAAGCTGAAGTTCTTGTGGGAAGTTTTTGTAGGAGAGAACCTGAAAGCTAGTGAAACTTGATTGGGTTCAGGTTTAGAAGTGTTACAAACTTGAATCTTTGGCCAGGATCACTGGAAAGTTTGTGAACCTTCTCATGAGTGCAAATAGCTTATAGTGAGATTGGACCAAGTGCTATGTGAATCTGAGTCTGTTTGTGGTTTCAGGTAGAATAAACCAATTTCTGGGTTTGTTTGTGGGGCTCTCACCCACCTAACTCTCTCTGGTGTTGAGGATCTGTTAATGATTGCAAATCACTTTGAACAGATAGCCCACTCATTACCAAAACAAAGCTCAAGGGACCACATTTTCTGCTGTGGTTAATGGGCCCAAGGCCACTGATTTCTATTCTCCCTGAATGGTCTGAACAATATGCTGCAGGGAACAATCTTGCATTGGCAGAGGATGGTCTTTGTAAGGGACACCTGCACTGTAGATAAGATACAGTTACTGTATCACACAGACACCAGGAACCATGTCTAGAACCCTGGTTCTTCTAGCTCCAAAATCACAATCTTCTCCCACTAATGATGAAGAAAAACTCCTTTAGAGGCTAGTAGTAGCAGGTCACTTAGAGTCTCTCAAGGCAGGCACCAGTGGGTGACATTACTCACTCATGCATATTACAGCTACTGTAGATAATCTAATAGACTTTTGGCTTCTCTAATTCAAATCCACTGTCGAATCAGGCAAATGAAGAGAGTGATTGTTTCAGTCTCTGAAACAGGTCTCTTGTCAAGTCTGTCTTATAGTGCAGTGCTGCATTCAGAAATGATCTGTCAGATACTGGCAGCTGTAGCAGTCCGGACATCTCACTAAATGGACCAGTGATCTTACTTGTTACTATACGTCTTTTGTTCTCTAGTGCTTAAAGTTGTAATTAAGTGGGACAACTTGTGGGAGAGATAAAAATGAAAGAAAGGGGAGTGCAGAAGAAAAGGAAAGAAGAAAACCTTGTAATTTATTACTCTTAAGAAAACCACATACAGGAGTGATACACTTATTACTAATTACACAATTACTTGTATGTCTTGGTAAAAAATTATTCAAAGTCCAAACGAAGTCTAGTAATAAAATTACTTAATCATTTTGACTTGATTATTTATTAAAGGTTAGAGTTTGCTGAAGAGCATTTTAAGGTGTTAGCAATTAAATAATTACCAGTCATTTAAAGGAGTAATGTTTTTTAAAAACTTCCGACATGTAAAAAATTCTATCGCTTGTGTGTTTTAGAAAGCGTTTACAATTGCCGTTAGAGATGGGGCTGAGCTAGCACTTTAAATCTGATCCAAACTTTGATCTGGATCTGGATTTTGTAGCTTGTGACCCACCTCCAGGTGGGGGAAAAAAAGGGGGGGAAAAGCCACACCTGCCACCGTTTAAAAAAAAATGTGGTGGTTTATGTTCTCGTTGACGTTGGAACATTACTTAATAACGGAGATTATAATGGCAGCCAAGAATTCTGAAATACAATGACCAACACGGAATAGGTGTTAGATTCAGTGGCATTACATCAAGGATGAATGTGGACCAGCAAGATTAAAACAGAGTTATTGCAGATAGGATGGCATTTCCATTCACAAATGTGTGACTCCTATAGAAACCTTCTAATTGTGAGATGGGCTGTTTTATAGACTTGAACAGGCTGAAAAGGGAAACACTTAAATCCACCAACTAGTTACCATTATATCTATGAACAGAAGTTACATAATTGACTAAGAAACATTGGACAACAGTAGCGCCACCAATCCCAGTGCACTGTAACAACATCAGGGTCATGAGGTGGCACAAAGGCATTAGGGCCAAATGCGCTCATGTGCAAAGTCTGAGTAAATAGGCTCTGGGCAGGTGATCAAACAGGGATTGCTGGGAAAGGAAACTTTCCCACCTAACCTTACAGCTTGGTGTGCAGCAGTTACACATTGCTGCATCAACTGCAGTTGATGGCCTATAGTAGCAACTGGGGTCTCTGCATACCTCATCCAAAGAGGTATTTAGGCTCTTTGAACTATGTAGCAATAGATCCAATAGCTACTTTCCTATCCCTCTCTGGACTACCCCCACTATGTCTTCAGATCCACTTTGCTCAGTCATGAAGATAGACAACATGAAACAGATCCACAGTAGTGGATTTAGTACCTTCCATACCTATGAGAAAATTGATGGGGGCGGCGGGGGTTTCCAACCTTTGGCCCTTAAAAACTTCACTGATATTAATTTATACCTCTCTTGTTTTTTATTTGGTTCAATGGAGATGCTGGATTTTATGTTCAATGAATCACGGTATATAAATATAGACTCTGTACCAATCGCATCCTCAGTACGTACTAAGTGTTAAATTTTTCCTCATTGGATATTTTTCAATATGCTTTCCATTCTTTACTATTACTGTAATATTTTATTTCTTGCTGACAAACAATGCAGTGTTATAAAATAAAGAAACAGAATTACTTGCAAAACAAAATATATGTAGAAAATAAAACTAACCCCTCAAACAGTAAACCATGTAGAGTATTAACTGTATACAGTTAGGACCACAAGCTTCCAGACAGAGTGTTTGGGACAGATTGTGATCTCAGTTACACGGGTGTGACTCTGTTAAAGCTGGTGGATTTACATTTGTCTGGCTCTGTATTTGTTCAGAAGGAGATTAGTTTTTATAGGAGAGAAAAAACTTTTATTCTTTTGTGTTGGATTTTAGACACTACAATGCCTTTTATCATATGTTCTAGGTCCCTGAGACCAGTATGTATTCAAATAAATATTTTGCTTCAGTACAAAGGATTTTTGTAGCTTTTTTCCCCATGCCGTTTAATACAAATTGTGTACAAAATAACTGTAAATTACACATGAAGGCCAGTTTGAGCTAATTTTTGAAAACCACTTAGGCTGTCAGCATCCATAATATGTAGCTTGAAGATTTATTGGGGAGTAAGACCCAGGTCCACAAAGGGTCTTGGGTGTCCACGTCCCATTTTTAGGCTCCACTGTGATCCACAAAATGCCCCCTAAGCAAACATCTTGTCCATCAGGTGCCTATGTTTTTGCAGTAAAAAGGTCCCATGTTTCTGCCTCTGGGCATGCACACTGCTTGGCACCTGGATGCCTATCTCTTGCCTAAGCTTCCGGGCGAGCCAAGAAGTGGGAAGATGGGCACTCCTCTGCCTAACTTGCATGTGAGGCCCTAGCCAGTAGGCGTGCTCAGATGCCTCTTAACTGCACGCAGAACAGTGGGACGGGAGAGGGCGATAGACAGTGAGTCTCACTCTTTGGCCCAATTAATATTTAATTATGCAATTAAAGTGGAACAACTTGAATAGGAGAGATTGGGAGCCCAAGTTTAGAATATCCACTAGTCTGGTGGTGAGGGAATATGCCTCTGAGGTGGTGAAATCCCTTCTCCTCATCAGGCAGAGGTGTGACTTGAATCAGTGGTCTCCTACATCCCAAGGGAGTACCCTAACCACTGGGCCGAAGGTTATAAGAGAGCTCCTCCTTGCTGCCCCTCCCGCCAGGTATTCTGTGTACCGTTAAGTACGCTCTGAGCATTCCTACCAGCTCAGGCCCCACACATGAGTTAGGCAAAGGCGTGCTATCTTCTCCCAGTTCATGGATCACAAGCAGAGATAGCACCTCCCTGCAGCCCAGACTTAATGCCCATCTCTGTGAAAGGGGCAGGGTTTAGCATACACTACTCTTGTCAGCATCTCCCATTGGCTAGCTTAGGTGGCTCTGACCCTGCGTGCTGGCTCTTGTGGACTGCATTCTAAGGTGCTTAACTCTCCCCATTCATTGTATAGGGAGCCTGGCTACCTCACTCAGGCTTTGTAGACTTGTTGTCCTGTGATTTTCTAAGTGCCTAAAAGTTAGCCATTGTGACCCTGAGTGTTGCAACGTCTAAGTCCCTTTGGGGATCCAGGCCTTACTCATTTAGCCCTGGTCTACACTAGGACTTTAGGTCGAATTTAGCAGCGTTAAATCGATGTAAACCTGCACCCGTCCACACGATGAAGCCCTTTATTTCAACTTAAAGGGCTCTTAAAATCGATTTCCTTACTCCACCCCTGACAAGTGGATTAGCGCTTAAATCGGCCTTGCCGGGTCGAATTTGGGGTACTGTGGACACAATTCGACGTTATTGGCCTCCGGGAGCTATCCCAGAGTGCTCCATTGTGACCGCTCTGGACAGCACTCTCAACTCAGAAGCACTGGCCAGGTAGACAGGAAAAGAACCGTGAACTTTTGAATCTCATTTCCTGTTTGGCCAGCGTGGCAAGCTGCAGGTGACCATGCAGAGCTCATCAGCAGAGGTGACCATGATGGAGTCCCAGAATCGCAAAAGAGCTCCAGCATGGACTGAACGGGAGGTACGGGATCTGATTGCTGTATGGGGAGAGGAATCCATGCTATCAGAACTCCGTTCCAGTTTTCGAAATGCCAAAACCTTTGTCAAAATCTCCCAGGGCATGAGGAACAGAGGCCATAACAGGGACCCGAAGCAGTGCCGCGTGAAACTTAAGGAGCTGAGGCAAGCCTACCAGAAAACCAGAGAGGCGAACGGCTGCTCTGGGTCAGAGCCCCAAACATGCCGCTTCTATGATGAGCTGCATGCCATTTTAGGGGGTTCAGCCACCACTACCCCAGCCGTGTTGTTTGACTCCTTCAATGGAGATGGAGGCAACACGGAAGCAGGTTTTGGGGACGAAGAAGATGATAGCTCACAGCAAGCAAGCAGAGAAACCGATTTTTCCGACAGCCAGGAACTGTTTTTCACCCTGGACCTGGAGCCAGTACCCCCGGAACCCACCCGAGGCTGCCTCCTAGACACGGCAGGCAGAGAAGGGACCTCCGGTGAGTGTACCTTTTAAAATACTATACATGGTTTAAAAGCAAGCATGTGAAAGGATTACTTTGCCCTGGCATTCGCGGCTCTCCTGGATGTACTCCCAAAGCCTTTGCAAAAGGTTTCTGGGGAGGGCAGCCTTATTGCGTCCTCCATGGTAGGACACTTTACCACTCCAGGCCAGTAACACGTACTCGGGAATCATTGTACAACAAAGCATTGCAGTGTATGTTTGCTGGCGTTCAAACAACATCCGTTCTTTATGTCTCTGTGTTATCCTCAGAAGAGTGAGATATCATTCATGGTCACCTGGTTGAAATAGGGTGCTTTTCTTCAGGGGACACTCAGAGGTGCCCGTTCCTGCTGGGCTGTTTGCCTGTGGCTGAACAGAAATGTTCCCCGCTGTTAGCCACGGGGTGGGGGGAGGGTTGATGGGGTAGCCACGCGATGGGGGGAGGCAAAATGCGACCTTGTAACGAAAGCACATGTGCTATGTATGTAATGTTAACAGCAAGGTTTACCCTGAAAGAATGTAACCACTGTTTTATAAAATGTGTCTTTTTAAAGACCGCTGTCCCTTTTTTTTTTCTCCACCAGCTGCATGTGTTTCAATGATCACAGGATCTTCTCCTTCCCAGAGGCTAGTGAAGATTAGAAAGAAAAAAAACGCACTCGTGATGAAATGTTCTCTGAGCTCATGCTGTCCGCCCACACTGACAGAGCACAGATGAATGCGTGGAGGCAAATAATGTCAGAATGCAGGAAAGCACAAAATGACCGGGAGGAGAGGTGGCGGGCTGAAGAGAGTAAGTGGCGGGCTGAAGACAGGGCTGAAGCTCAAATGTGGCGGCAGCATGATGAGAGGAGGCAGGATTCAATGCTGAGGCTGCTGGAGGATCAAACCAGTATGCTCCAGTGTATGGTTCAGCTGCAGCAAAGGCAGCTTGAGCACAGACTGCCACTACAGCCCCTGTGTAACCAACTGCCCTCCTCCCCAAGTTCCACAGCCTCCACACAGAGGCCCAAGAACGCGGTAGGGGGGCCTCCAGCCAACCAGCCACTCCACCACAGAGGATTGCCCAAAAAACAGAAGGCTGGCATTCAATAAGTTTTAAAGTTGTAAAATTTTAAAGTGCTGTGTGGCATTGTCTTTCCCTCCTCCACCACCCCTCCTGGGCTACCTTGGTAGTCATCCCCCTATTTGTGTGATGAATGAATAAAGAATGCATGAATGTGAAGCAACAATGACTTTATTGCCTCTGCAAGCGGTGATCGAAGGGAGGAGGGGAGGGTGGTTAGCTTACAGGGAAGTAGAGTGAACCAAGGGGCGGGGGGTTTTATCAAGGAGAAACAAACAGAACTTTCACACCGTAGCCTGGCCAGTCATGAAACTGGTTTTCAAAGCTTCTCTGATGCGCAGCGCGCCCTCCTGTGCTCTTCTAACCGCCCTGGTGTCTGGCTGCGCAAAACCAGCAGCCAGGCAGTTTGCCTCAACCTCCCACCCCGCCATAAACATCTCCCCCTTACTCTCACAGATATTGTGGAGCACACAGCAAGCAGTAATAACAGTGGGAATATTGGTTTCGCTGAGGTCTAAGCGAGTCAGTAAACTGCGCCAGCGTGCTTTTAAATGTCCAAATGCACATTCTACCACCATTCTGCACTTGCTCAGCCTGTAGTTGAACAGCTCCTGACTACTGTCCAGGCTGCCTGTGTACGGCTTCATGAGCCATGGCATTAAGGGGTAGGCTGGGTCCCCAAGGATAACTATAGGCATTTCAACATCCCCAACAGTTATTTTCTGGTCTGGGAATAAAGTCCCTTCCCGCAGCTTTTGAAACAGACCAGAGTTCCTGAAGATGCGAGCGTCATGTACCTTTCCCGGCCATCCCACGTTGATGTTGGTGAAACGTCCCTTGTGATCCACCAGAGCTTGCAGCACTATTGAAAAGTACCCCTTGCGGTTTATGTACTCGTCGGCTTGGTGCTCCGGTGCCAAGATAGGGATATGGGTTCCGTCTATGGCCCCACCACAGTTAGGGAATCCCATTGCAGCAAAGCCATCCACTATGACCTGCACATTTCCCAGGGTCACTACCCTTGATATCAGCAGATCTTTGATTGTGTGGGCTACCTGCATCACAGCAGCCCTCACAGTAGATTTGCCCACTCCAAATTGATTCCCAACTGACCGGTAGCTGTCTGGCGTTGCAAGCTTCCACAGGACTATCGCCACTCGCTTCTCAACTGTGAGGGCTGCTCTCATCTTGGTATTCATGCGCTTCAGGGCAGGGGAAAGCAAGTCACAAAGTTCCATGAAAGTGCCTTTACGCATGCGAAAGTTTCGCAGCCACTGGGAATCGTCCCGGACCTGCAACACTATGCGGTCCCACCAGTCTGTGCTTGTTTCCCGAGCCCAGAATCGGTGTTCCACAGCATGAACCTGACCCATTAGCACCATGATGCATGCATTGGCAGGGCCCATGCTTTCAGAGAAATCTGCGTCCATGTCCTGATCACTCACGTGACCGCGCTGATGTCGCCTCCTCGCCCGGTATCGCTCTGCCAGGTTCTGGTGCTGCATATACTGCTGGATAATGCGTGTGGTGTTTAATGTGCTCCTAATTGCCAAAGTGAGCTGAGCGGCCTCCATGCTTGCCTTGGTATGGCGTCAGCACAGAAAAAAGGCGCGGAACAATTGTCTGCCGTTGCTCTGATGGAGGGAGGGGCGACTGACGACATGGCTTACAGGGTTGGCTTACAGGGAATTAAAATCAACAAAGGGGGTGGCTTTACATCAAGGAGTATTTCAGGCAGGACTTCACGGAGGGTTCCAATAAGAAATGGTGCACCTAAGTAATTGTTATTGGAACAAGCAGGTTGGTCTGGCCTCTGATTGATACATGGCTAGATTTACCTTGCTGCACCTTCTCTGTGAGTGACTGCAGTGTGACCTAGAGGAATGAGTCCCCTAGATGGGGGAGGGAGGGGAAGCAAATGAGTACAAAACAAATCTGGTCTATTTCTTGTTTTGATCCACTCCATCTATCTTTTACATCTTTGGCTGGCAGCAGACGGTGCAGAAGGACTGCAAGCCATCCATATCTCATGGCTGCTCGGCAGAAGATGGTGCAGTAGGACTGCTAGCCATCCTCATCTCTTGCCTGCCTGGCAGAAGATGGCACAGTAGGACTGCTAGCAATCCGTATAGCCTGCCTGCTCACCATAAGATGGTTCAATAGGACTGACTGCAGGACTAAAGAGAATGACCTAGTCAAGTCACTCCAAATTTAGTCCCTGTGCCCATGTCTGCCCAGGCGCTCCTGGACGATGTGGCCAGGAGCACCTCGGACATGAAGATGACGGCTACCAGTCCTACTGTACCATCTGCTGCCACAAGGCAATGGGTTGCTGCTGCTGTGTAGCAATGCAGTACCACGTCTGCCAGCACCCAGGACACATACGGTGACGGTTACCTGAGCGGGCTCCATGCTTGCCGCGGTTTGGCGTCTGCACGGTAACTCAAGAAAAAAGGCGCGAAACGATTGTCTGCTGCTGCTTTCACAGTGGGAGGGAGGGAACGGGGGCCTAACGATATGTACCCAGAACCACCCGCAACACTGTTTTAACCCCATCAGTCATTGGGATCTCAACTCAGAATTCCAATGGGCAGTGGAGACTGCAGGAACTGTGGGATAGCTACCCACAGTGCAACACTCCGGAAGTCGACGCTTGCCTCGGTACTGTGGAAGCACTCCGCCGAGTTAATGCACTTAATGCACTTAGAGCATTTTCTGTGGGGACACACACACTCGAATATACAAAACCGATTTCTAAAAAAAGACTTCTATAAATTCGACCTAATTTCGTAGTGTAGACATACGAATCTAAGTAGCTAGAATTATAGCTTGATCATTCTGTTCAGCCACTGGTAAGGGCAGATCTAACTGAACCAGAAAGAATTGGTTACACGCATGACTTCAGCAAAGATTAAACAGCTTTGGTTTGATAAGAACTTTACTGCAGTTGCTCATGTATAAAATGGGGGTAACATTACTCTCTTTCTCCCATGCTCCCTGTCTTGTCTGGTTGTACTGTAAGCTTTGGGACAGGCATTATCTCTTCCTATGTGTAAGTACGGTGTTTAGCACAATGGGTCCTTGATCCATATTGGGGGCTTTAGGCCCTTCTGTAATACAAATAAAAATAACTTATTTTTCAAACATTTAGGTCATTTGTAGAATGGCATCACAATGACTTTATACCCTAAGTAAATTATCAAACCAACCTTTAATAGAGGTTAGGAAGGAATTTTTCCATAACTTCCCACCAGAGAGATTTTTGCCCTTTATTGTGAAGCAGCTGGTGTTGGCCACTGTCAGAGACAGGATGCGGGACTAGGTGGTCCTTGGGTCTCAACAGTTGCCAGACTGGAGATGTTCAGATTATGTCTTTGAGGCACAGACTCATGGTGGGGGCTACAGGCAGCTACATCTCTGCAGCAGGGGCTCTGGAAGGGAGTGTGTTTCAGGCCATGATCCTCCCTCCCTCCCTCCCTCCCTCTGCGCCTTCTGCTTTCTTGGTGTGACTTGCTCAGGAAAGGCATGCCAGGAAGGGAAAGTTCCTTATGCTTTCACATACACACATTGTCACAACCCAAAGGCTCCCTCCCATTAGGGAGTCCCCTGGGAAGGTAGATCAGCACTGTATATTGCTAATGCTGTTGCAAGCAGGTGTGTGAGTAGAGAGTGGAAGATTCCTTTGCAGGAGTACAAGAGGCTGGGGGTGGAGGGAAGAAGAAGAATAGAGCAGAGAACGAGTTAACTCAACACTGGAGTGCTAGCTCAGTGCAAAGATAAAGATGCTGGCCCCCACCCAAGGACACTGTTCACAGCCAAGACTTGGCTGACAGCCGAGAAAGACGGGGGCTTGCAGGTGCCTGAGCAGCCATGAGAAAGAAGATTCCAACTGCACAAATCTGCAGAACTGGAAGGCGAGCACAGAAGAAAACAAAGTCTAAGACTGCAGAGATGGAAAACACCCGTGAGATGGAGCCGAGCCTTGAGTCCCTGAAGCCGAGGTGTTTTGGGAAGCTAAAGAACCCACGGACAGCCGGCTTGGACTGGCACAGAGAGCACAAGGAACAGAGGTCGTGGAATGGAACACCCCCAAAGGAGCCCAGGACTTAAAACCCTCTTGAAAGCTGGAGCAACTCGGAGAGCACAGCAGATCCTTGGTCAGCCTGGGCCCAGGACAGCTCTCCCGTCCACCTTCCCCCCCCATCTTCTTCTGACATTACACTCAGACTTGGGGAGTCTGGGTCGTGCGTGAGTATGAAAGTGGGTTAGGGCTTGGGGCATTAACACTTTCTTTCTTCCCGAGTGACGTGGGAACGTGCCCAACACTCTCTGCTGTTATTTTATCATTTTATTAATAAAGTTTTAAAATTTAGACACTTGGTGTGCCTCGTCATCTCCTCCCCAAAAAGATCCTGTGGCCCCAGCCTGATCAACTGTGGCCCCAGGCAGATTGGTAGTGAAAATCTGTCACAACATGCAAGGGCCAGGGAGAATCTGACTCTGCACAGGAATCCTGAAGACCCCTACAGGGATAACATGATCCCGGACAGGTCTTACAACGTATCCAATGTTGCAGCAGTCACATCGTTTTACTACAAACTATAAAAACTAAACAAAAGCAAACAAAGTCCAACTCGGACATCAAACATGGTCTGGTTCTTTTCTTCTCTCTGACATAATTAACATTTCACAGACCGTGGGGACTCTCCAGTCCCCTACGTTAGGGAAAGGAAGCTCACTAACATGATGCACAGGTGCGGGAACTAGGGGTACCATGGGGGTGCTGCAGCACCCCAGGTTTTACACAAGGTCCCAGCTGCCGGCCCTGCCCCTGGGGCTCCGCACCTGCCTCCAGCTGTAGCCCCAGCCTTGGCCTCCTTACCCATCTGCGTCCCCCCCCATAGCCACCGCCCCGCTCCCAGCCCCAGCTCTAGGGAGTGATGTGGGGGGGGCATGGACAGAGGTAAGGGGTGGATGCAGAGCCCCCCCCCCCCCCAAAAAAAAAAAGTGTTCCAGCGCCACTGACATAAGGAAGTGAAGGGAGGGAGAGAATGAATAAAGAAGACACATTCTCAGTACCTCTGTGATCCTGAGTGGTGCACACTTATGTCCCTACTTCCACCTTGTCATAAGTCATCCAAAGAGTGATTGCCAGAAACAGAAATGTCGATGAACAGGAGAGGGTACTAGAATGTGCATCATTAGGCTCCAGTTCTGAACACCTTTCAGATTATTATAATTCAGTATGGAATATTGTCCATATCCCATCCTCACCTTCTATCTTGTTCTCTGTCTCCTCACAGGTCCGAGTCTTATTCTCAGTGAAGAGTACCTTACTCTACGACCAGTCGGAATGGTTTTAACTACATCAGTGAGACTACTCGTAAAATAAGGTGCAACTCATCTTGAGTCAGGGTAGCAGAATCCAACCTTGTATTATTATAAGTGGAAGGCCTCTATCTAATTAGTGGTATTAAATAAGCCTTTGCACAGCAAAATTTATCTGGTGTAAAAGGATGGTCTTCATTGGAAGGTGAAACATTTCATACACTGTCAAAGATTAATAAGTAGCATAGTATACATCACTCCAAGCAGCAAAATTAGTATGCACATCTCACGGCCACATTGAAAAGCTTAATTGAAACCAAAAAACTTTACAAACACATGCATACAGAAATAGTTATAATATAATGACCTGCTGCCAAAAACTACTCCAGGAAAAATGATTGATGGCCTCTCTGTAATTAAACACATTCTAGCATTCCATGACCACCGAGACAATTACTCAAACTTTGTAACAATGTATAAAGAAGAAAACCCTTAGCTAATGGGCCATGACTACCCATATACACCCATTATTCAATTTTATCCTCTTCAACCAGAAATAAAAATGGTAAAAACATTAAAAAAAATTAAAAGACCCCAAGAACAAAACAAGAGCTTACTAGGAATTTAAAACTGCACTAAAAGCAAGGCCTAATCTTGTATATAAAGTCTTACCTGCCCCTGTCACCCTACCCCAGCCTAGCTTCTTAGAGATCTCTGATTCTACTGGTTAAAGCACTAGAGGTTTATGATTAGCCACTATTCAAATCTGGAAGTCCTAACATTTAGGAATTTTGAATCACAAAAATACACAAACCCTCCAAATCTCACAGTCTAATGTACAGGTCTGGGACACAATCCATCCCTCCAAAATTTTTCTCTTCCCTCATGACAGTCTTTAAGAGCTGGCTGGCCCACTCTTCTCATTCTGTTTGTTTTAGGGTATCAGTTAGTAGGATTATGCCCCATTTCAACATCCTAAACGTTGACATCTTCTAGAGAGACGGCAGCCCGTCTTTCTCTCTCTGTACTTCAGTGGCAGTAGGAATGGAATGCTGACGCATACACTGGGCCCTTATGTTTGCCTCTGAGACATCAAGACTGCAGAGGGCTAAGGAGAACTCTACTTTCAGGTGATATCAGGGGTTTCCTTTAGCCCAATGCACTCTGGAATCTTCAGAGAACATAATATTTGACCTGTTTGGTAAATTCACCACTCAGTTCATCCACCTTCGATGCAATCTGTGCCTTCTTCAAGGAAGGCACTTAGCCTCCATTCTCCAATGCCTTTCCTGCTACACAATGGCCACTTATGAGAGTTAAGAAAAAAAACTTATTGTACAGTATGTGAAAAAAGCTGAACAACATAGTGCTCAAGTGATAATTGTGTCGGGAACAGCAATTTGGTTGCTAACTGAAAATTATTTACTTGAGAGCATTTAATTCTTTTCTCCCTTTTTCAATGTGTTTTCAATTTTATTCCTGAAAAGGAACCAGGAAAAACTTACAGATAAACATGGATTGCATTCTGGGCCAGACTTTGCAAAGGGAGTGGATGACAAAAGATGATTACAAAGTTTCAACTCATAAGTGAGATCCCATGAAACAAAGGTAGATGGCTAGATGTTATTTTTTGTTAGGGAGAGGAACTTGGTCCCTCTACATTCAGATCAAAACCAAACCATTTATAAAATGGGAGGCAAATATGGGGAACTAGAAATTATGAACATTAATCAGAAGAAGTATAATGATTCCCATTTCCCTCTTCTGATGATTAAAGTGGATTGGTTCTCCAGTTTATTGGTACAAATATGCAACATTTTAGCCCCCATGGCATTTCCAGTTTATATAGGTCCACAGATTCCTTTCTCTGATGCTTCAACCTGACTTCCCTACACAGCTCAACATTACGATGTATTGTAAAACTTGTAATTGATGTTCAAGTTATACAAAATCCCTATTTTGTCTTGATCTGAAAACGAAGGGCCTGGATTATCCATTGCCTTGTGTTGGATATTCACACCTGTGCAAAGGGGATATAAAATGCTATGTAATCAGAAGCCTCCTCTCATTTACATGGGTGGTAGCATTTTACATCCACACTGCACAGGTTTGAATGACTATACAAAGTGCCAGGCAAGGAGATTCTGGCCCTAAGGCTGCAATTACACATTTTCCTATTTGTACCAGCTAATGACTGACAGACCCATCTGTAATGGACTTGTGCTGGTAATGTGCCTTTTAGGGAGTTCTGTTCTTCTACCTCAAGATACAAATAATGAATTACATGTATCCTTGGGAGGTGAAGGGGAGAGGGAGAGAGAGAGAGAGAGAGAGAGAGAGCAGGATTAAGGCCCATGAGATTCACTTAGGGTTGCCAACTTTCTAATCCTACAAAACCGAACACCCTAGCCCCACCCCTTACCCGAGGCTCGGCTCTGCTCCCCCGTTCACTACATTTCCCCCTCCCTCAGTGGTTTGCTCTCCTCCACCCTCACTCACTTTCACTGTGCTGGGGCAGGGGGTTGGGGTGGGAGGGCTCTAACTGGGGGTATGGGCTCTGGGGTAGGGCCAGAAATGCAGGGTTTGGGGTGTGGGAGGGGGTGAGGGCTCCATCTGGGGGTGTGGGCTCTGGGATGGGGCCAGGGATGAGGGGTTTGGGATGCAGGAGGGGGCTCCAGGCTGGTGGGCAGCTCAGGGCTGGGGCAGGGGGTTGGGCCATGGGCCTACCTCTGGCAGCTCCCGGTGAGCAGCACAGCAAGCGGGGGAGGTAGGAAAGGGGGCTAAGGCAGGCTGCAGACCGCACTGTGCCCCAGAAGCAGCCAGCAGCAGGTTCTGCTCCCAAGTGGAGGCGCGGCAGGCGGCTCTGCATGCTGCTCTCGCCTGCAGGCATCGCCCCCGCAGCTCCCATTGGGCACGGTTCCCGGCCAATGGGAGTGTGGAGCTGGTGCTCGGGGCAGGGCCAGCATGTGGAGCCCCGTGGCCCCCCCGCCTAGGAGTTGGACCTGCTGGCTGCTTCTGGGGCACAGCACGGAGCCAGGACAGGTAGGGACTAGCCTGCCTTAGCACCGCCGACCAGACTTTTAACACCCCCGGTCAGCAGTGCTGACCAGAGCTGCCAGGGTCCCTTTTCGACTGGGTGTTCCCATCGAACCTGGGCACCTTGTCACCCTAGATTCACTGAGAAGATTACAGATACTAAGGGAACGTGTACACTGGGTAGAGTGGATGTGTAACTGTAGCGCATGTGGATATACCTGAACTACCTGTAATCTAGCGAGCTCACATACCAATAGCAATGAAACCAACTATGACAGCATGAACTTCAGTGGGGGCTATCCACTGGGCTACCCAGTGTCCCAAGTGGACTTGTACAGCCTGCACTGAAGCCCATGGTGCCATGGGCTATTGACACATGAGCTAGCTAGAAGACAGCTAGCTTGGGTGTATCTAAGTGTTGCACTTACACACCCCTCCTGATTGCAGTGTATCATAGAATATCAGGGTTGGAAGGGACCTCAGGAGGTCATCTAGTCCAACCCCCTGTCAAGGTTCCTCCCCCACTCTGAACTCTAGGGTACAGATGTGGGGACCTGCATGAAAAAAACCTCCTAAGCTTATCTTTACCAGCTTAGGTCAAAACTTCCCCAAGGTACAAAATATTCCACCCTTTGTCCTTGGATTGGCCGCTACCACCACCAAACAAATACTGGTTACTGGGGAAGAGCTGTTTGGACACGTCTTTCCCCCCAAAATACTTCCCAAAACCACAAGGTTTGGTAAAAAGCCTCACCAATTTGCCTAGGTGACTACAGACCCAGACCCTTGTATCTTAAGAACAATGAACAATCCTCCCAACACTTGCACCCCCCCTTTCCAGGGAAATGTTGGATAAAAAGCCTCACCAATTTGCATAGGTGACCACAGACCCAAACCCTTGGATCTGAGAACAATGAAAAAGCATTCAGTTTTCTTACAAAAAGACTTTTAATAGAAATAGAAGTAAATAGAAATAAAAAAAAATCCCCCCTGTAAAATCAGGATGGTAGATACCTTACAGGGTAATTAGATTCAAAACATAGAGAACCCCTCTAGGCAAAAACCTTAAGTTACAAAAAAGATACACAGACAGAAATAGTTATTCTATTCAGCACAATTCTTTTCTCAGCCATTTAAAGAAACCATAATCTAACACGTACCTAGCTAGATTACTTACTAAAAGTTCTAAGGCTTCATTCCTGGTCTATCCCTGGCAAAGATAAAATATAGACAGACCCACATACCCTTTGTTTCTCTCCCTCCTCCCAGCTTTTGAAAGTATCTTGTCTCCTCATTGGTCATTTTGGTCAGGTGCCAGCGAGGTTACCTTTAGCTTCTTAACCCTTTACAGGTGAGAGGAGATTTCCTCTGGCCAGGAGGGATTTTAAAGGGGTTTACCCTTCCCTTTATATTTATGACACCCCCACTCAAAGCAGGACCAATCCACAACTAAATCATCCAAGAGAGAAAGCAGCACTGTTTCTGCCTGGTGATGAACCAGGGACCTTTCGCGTGTTAGGTGAATGTAATAACCACTACACTACAGAAACCAGCTCAGGCATACCCTAAGATTACAAAGTAATTACACAATAAAGGAAACATTAAAAATAAGGGAATCTACAGAAAAAGCATTAATGAAAACTAATTGAAAGATATTGGGACAGGATGGACACTAATTCTGTATTTTTTAAATTGCAATCAGGCCCAATCTAGAAATACATTATTTATAATGTTTAAGAAATGAAGATTTGTTGACCTACCCCAAGTCTCCAGTGAAGCTTTTGTTGTTATTGACCACTTTATCTCTGTCCACTTCATCAAAAGATGCCTGACAAGTGGATGTCTTTCACCTCTCAAATGAACATCATACATATACTCTTTTGATTGATTTTACGTAATAAGATAGGTCTAATAGCAGTCAAGAAAAAACAAGTTACAGTTAGAATCTGTCTTAAACACAAATGAAGCAACAGCTTTTGGAGCCCAGAACGCCAAATGGAGTCTGCTACTTTTAGGGTGCCTGTATCACTTTCTGAAGAAGCAGAGGACAAGGAAGTAACTCAGAGCTTGTGTTTGCTCCCTGTTTCCAGCTGTCTGGAAACCGATAAGTCCTCTAAGGCCAGCCCTTTCACCAAAGTAAACAGAACATCTATCAGGCATCTACTGCAAGTCAAGCAAGTTTCACAAATATATCCAGCCATAGATCATGTTAAATCTCTTGCCCCAGGTTGTCTTGCATTGCATTTAATTAAGACACAGCATGAAGGTGGCTCATTGAGATAACTCACCTTTGGGGAAAAGGACAGAGGTTAACAGGATACCACTTACAGGATGTAGAAAATAAAGAAAAAAAGAAGCTGAACCTTAATAGTTAATAGGAACTCTGTTGCAACTCTGCAAAATAGCCTAACTGCATTATCCTGTAAATTGTTATAGTGTGATCATAAATTCATTTAACTTGCCTTTGGGACAAACCCCAAAAAGTTATATAGCAAATAATCACAACGTTAACATCTTCCAAACTATAAAACAGTCAGTGTACGAGGCAAAGAGCTCTTCAACTCTGCAGTTTGCTTTGAATGGGAGCTGCTTGAGTGCCTCTGCTCGGTCTTTTCTTATCTTTCCTATCAGCTGCTTGATCTTATCTAGAGGTTCAGTAGCCGATATGCTTTTTCAAAGTACAGGAGTCTTATCAACATAGATGAGTCACAGCTTAGCTGGGTGCAATGCTGCAGCTGTATGCTCTTCCCTCTGCAAAAAGTTTTTTCCAAAGAAGCAGTTTCCCACCACAGCCTGTGCCCAGCAGGGCTGATACCAGTGAAAGAAACCTCCTTGGCGATTATAACCTGCTTCCCCTGGCCAGTCTCAAAATGTTGTTCCTGTCATTAAGGCCTGACAACAAAGCAGTGCTGTATCTCCTGCTTTCAGATAGATTTCTGAGGGGCACTGAAAAGCACCTTACTGGCTATCATGACTTGCAGTATTGTTTTTGAAGTGTTTAATTGAATGTAGAATATGAATCAAGCTCTTTTCTCCCTGCTTTTAAGCAGTTCAATGCAAAACACAATAGAATTTAAACAGAACCAGGATTCTCTATTCCCAAGTGCATTCAGAGATGCATCAGGTCCCAGGACATAGGAAGGACTGGGTGCAGGCAGTACTAGTGGGACCAATAGCTGTGTCTATCCAGTCTGGTTTTATTTCTTTGAATCTGACCAGTACCAGATGCTTGAGGGGAAGGTTTAAAACCTCCATAATGGACAACTATGCAGCAACCTGCCCTCATTAGAAGCTTCTTCCTAATCCCCTGCAGTTAGAAACGCCCATTATATCCATTTTATGTATCTGTAGATGATATTCTTAATATTCATACATATGTCTAATACATTCTTTAAATTCTACTAAGCTCTTGGCCTCAGTGACATCTTATGGCAATGAGTTCCTCATGATAAGTATTTAATTTAAATCATTTTAAAATTTGTTGCCTTTGATTTTCACGGGAGTGCCCCTTGTTGCATTATGAGGGCAAGGTAAATAATTTACATTCTGTATAGTGTTCATAATTCTGGTATAATCATGTCCCCTCTAACACTCTCTGTCTTTTCAATTTCTTCCCCAATAGAGTCTTTGTATCCTTCCAATAATTTTTGTTGCCCTTCTCTAGACCTTTTCTATTTCTGCTATATTCTTTTGAAGACTGGTGTGTTTGGGTGAGTGAATGGGTGCCTGTGTAAAACAGCACATTATATAAGCACATTATATTATATCATGACATAATATTTTCAGTTTTATTCTCTATTGCTTTCTTAATGCAGCCTAACATTCTGTATGCTGCTTGGACCACAAGAGCACACTGAACAGCTTTCATCGAGCTATTCACAACGACACCCAGGTCTTCCTCCCCAGTGGTTACAGTCAATTTAGATTCCATCAGGCTGTGTGGATAGCCAAATTGTTCTCACTGACATGCATTACCATGTGCATGTCAGCACTGACTTTAATCTGCTGTCAGGCTTCCCACTCACTTCCCTTGGTTAAATCCTTTTGGAGTTCCTCACAACCCTCTCTAGACTGTACTAATTAAGGAATTTTGCATCATCCACCAAGATTTTGAATAATATCAGAGGCTACTTGGCCACTGCCTGAAGATCCATGAAGGAGGAGCACGTAATCTATTTGTCTCAACAAAAATGTCAAAAGGAGGGGATAGTGGGGTTTACTGGGCAGTCACCACCCTTTTGAAGTTCACTCTAGGTAAGGGGAGGCCACTTCTACAGACCAAGAATGATTTGCTCAAACTAATCTGCAAGTTTACTCATACATTTGTAAGCAGAGTCAGGATGAGCTCTACCCTGACATCTGGTGGCGAGTCATGGTGGGTTGTGGAAAAGAACTTCAGGGGCTGATCTCATGATGTGCATAGGCACATCCACCCTGCCTAGATGGTCACTTAGATGCTATAGGAGTCCCAGTTTCTCTGTTATTGGGGCAGGAATAAACTGTTATTATCCTGATTATGTGAATCAAGGACAGTGGAACTGTACTTGGCCTTTTGTTATGATGGAGGCACCTACCATCAACTAAGCAGCACTCACTAGGCAAGGGTCATGGGTTCCAAAACCCAGTGAAGAGAGAGAGGCTGGGGATAGGTATTAATACTTGGTGGTATGGGCCCCCTGGTGAGGGCCTTACATGCTAATTGTACTTCCTCCTCTCTCCACTGTAGAATATCAGAGCTAATTTTGATTCCATTAGGAGTCTAGTTACAGGCTGCTGAGCTGAATTCACTTTCGGCTAATGGTGCACCAGCACTGAGGCTCCCCTACTACGAGCTGAAATCACAAAAGAGCTAAACTTACTAAGAGCTGAAATCACTGAGTGTTGTGTTAAGTAGTGGGGGAGCCTGGAGATATATTGTGGAGCAGTTTGCGGGACGGCTGGCAGAGCAGAGCTGCTGGTGGAGCAGAGCAGTTTGCGGGACGGCTGGCAGAGCAGTTTGTCGGATGCCTGGAGCAGCTCATGGGGGTGGCTGGCAGAGGGGAGCTCCCTGGAGAGGTGGGGCAATCAGCTTTGGACTACGTAAGGTGCCCCTTAACCCCTACCCCATCTCCACCCACGTTGGGAGGTAAAACTCTGCAGATAAACTTTCGAACTCTGGGGCTGCCCTGACCAGGGACAGAGACTTTTGGGACTTTGGGTGATTTTGGGTTGCTGGACTCAAGAACCAAAGAGAAAGGACACGCCCCAATTTGCTTGGGGTGGGTTTTTTGCTCATGGGTTGTGTTATGAATCCTGTTGGTGGTGTTTCCCCAACATAACGCCACATTGTTTCTCTCTGTTATTAAAAGGCTTTTTGTTACACTCCAGACTCTGTGCTTGCGAGAGGGGAAGTATTGCCTCTTGGAGGCGCCCAGCGGGGGTGGTATATATTTGTCCCAGGTCACTGGGTGGGGGCTCGAGCCGGTTTTGCATTGTGTTATTGGAATGGAACCCCTAGATACTGAACCCAGCCCTTGTTGCTGCCAACTCTGATGGGCAGAAAGGTTACACATTCAAGAAAATTATGAACAGCTCATGGACAACTACTGAACAGAAGAAGACAAAATTTGACAAATAAAATTTCAATGCTAATTATTTTCTCAGCTTTAATATTGATGAGTAGCCAGGGCAGATTTTGCAATGCACCAGATATTACTGCATGGAACCCTCTGTTAGGGTGTCCAGATGTCCTGATATTATCAGGACCATCCCGATATTAGGGGCTTTGTTTTATATATGCAACTATAACCCCCCCAAAAAGAAAGTGTCACGATTTTTCACACCTGTTACCTCATCACCCTACCCTCTGTACTGCTTTACAACTGAATACTCATTAGACTTTACATTATAGAAGTTAATGATGGAGAAGGCCACTTAAGTCACCTTGTCCATTCTGTTACCCCCACCAACTGAGTATTGTTCCCTATACTACACTTGTATAATAGAATAAGCCTGAATTCCCTTTAAATGAAATACAAACGGTGGCTGAGTTAAGTACAGTCATTAAAATGGCCTTCAACACTGAAGTATTCGCAGATTAAATCAACTAAGATTTGCAGAACTCCAGGCTGGTGTCTGAACATGGGAGGGAGGGACACAACTGGGGTTTCTGACAATATGATTAGATTATAAAATAGTTTGCTAGCACAGCTGCTGATTTGCTCACTTAATTCACACTTGGCAGCATTTGCAATGAGAAGGCTCCTGGTTTAAGGCAAGGTAAGTTAAAGCTTGTCCTCCTTGGGTTGCGGACATCTGGAGAAACAAACACATTGACGTCAGACCTGCAGAGAATCCTGTACCTAAAGTAGTTTATGAAATCTCATCTTAGAAATATGAACAAACACAGTGAAGGTTAATGTAATTTTCCTCTGTATGCCCAAAAGCCAGAGAACAACACAAGTCCGGGCTTTTAGAGTTTGTTAATCAATGGCAGCAGTGGGTTCACAATAAATGGCTTTTAAGCCTCCTAATTTCTTTAACCACCTTTACACAACTGAAAAGCACTTTCCTTCCAATTACTTTCTTCCCCTGCTGCTGTTGCTCAAAATATGTCTCACATTCACATAGTGCCTTTCATAAAGACGAACTGGAGTCCAAAAGGCTGTACTAGACATAGATAATATAATCCGTTGTTCACCAGTAGAATGCAGCCATCTCTAGGGTGGAATGCAGCTCATGCACTCCAGCAACATCCAATCAATTTAGACCAAAAATGAATGATCTAAACTAAATGAAAAAGGACCCTTCCCCTATTTCCTCCTCAGTACTCCTCAGCTTCCCAATTCTACACTGCAGCCCACTGTCCTGGCCAAGGACATTGGGAAGACACTTTGGAATCTGCCAACATTATGCCATAATGTCCCTTCAGATCCCATGCATGAAAATACATGTGTTTTCCTTACTACAGTTTAATGATGCTCTGCTTAGGCTACCAGAACGGCCTAAGTTCTTTACTGAAGGCCAGATTCTATCACCCTTACTCACAATGAATAGCACCTTATCTTGCAAATACTCCCATTGAAATCAGGGGGGTTATCTGAAAAGTAAAGTACTACTCAATATGCTTAAAGATGGCCCTTAGTAACTCAGGCTGAGTAGTACCTTACTAGTCATGAATGAATAGTTGAAACCAAGTTAGAAACTAGGCCATGTCTACACTACCACTTATGTGGAAAAAAACCCCTAAGCAATGTAAATTTTGCTTGCATAAGCACTTGTGTGCACAGCTTCTCCCGCCAACATAGCTACTGCCGCTCGTTTAGGTATGTTTATTATGTCAATGGGAGAGCTCTCTCCCGTTGTCATAGAGCAGCTACATGAGTGATCCTACACCTTCTGATAATGAAACAGCCAAGTAAATAACTCGTTACAACTGTATACTAAGAATCAAATTTTCAACCATTGCATTCAATTCTGCATCTGCAAGTGTTTCACAAGAATCAAATAAGGGGCCCTAGATGTGGCTGGCTAAAATATGGGCCCAGAGTACCTTTAATCAGAATGAAAATAATTTTAGCATTTGCATCATCATTTCCCCCAACCCATTAGGTGCAGGAATTAATTTAATTTTAAATTAATAAAAACTCACTCACCGGTGACAGACTTGTGCCTTCATGGTTGCTTTTCATTTTGTTTACTGCATGCTGAGATGACACAGGAACACAAGCATGTGCTCTGTTGAAGGAATCCCATTGCCCAAATAATTACAGCTAGAGGTAGGCCAGAACTAAACTCTTAGAACCAAACACTCCTGAACTTTGGCAGAGGGAAGGTCAAAATCCAGATCCAGATTTGAGTTTTGTAGTTAGGGCCCATCTTGGATTACAAGCCACACAGAGAAAATCTCCCTCTCCGATCATTTTGCGAACTTGCTTCTTGAAACCAATATACACAGACGTGGAACTTTTGCAGTAGTAAATGCAGTAGTGAAGAAGAAACAAATAAAAAAGCCAGTACAGATGACTGAGTTGAAACCTGAGCAACTAGTTCAGCAACTTCCCAATGGAGAAGTACCTAAGGAATTCTGAGTAAGCAAAGAGTCAGGAACTGGAATAAAATTGTCTCTTGGCACAAGATCCAGTGGGATTTTCTCAGGAGACAGACATACTACTACTACTACTGTTATTCATTTCTATTTTAATAGCACCGAGAGGCCTCACCTGAGATCAAAGGCCATTGTTGTAACCCCTGTAAAAATACATAAGGAAAGAATCTAAATAGACAAGAGACAAAGGGAGGGAGAGAAGTGTTACTGTCTGAGTTTTATAGATTGGGACTTGCCCCAGGAAACCTGTGGCAGAGCCAGAAATTGAACCCACATCTGCTGAGTTTCAGGATCATTCTGTAACCAATAAGGCCATCCTTCCTCCCACAGTTTTATGTATGAGAGCTCCATTATTATAGACAGCTAAGAAATAGTCGTCATCTTTGAAATCAGACCGCTTATTTGGGTGCCTAAACATGGATTTAGGAATCTAACTTAAGGCATCCAAGTTTGAAAACTTGGCCTTGATTTTTTTTATTCTTTAATCCTCTGTCATATGTCAGTATGCATTTTGGTGTTTATTGTGGTTATCTGGCATGGTAATGGTAATGTCTAATAGAGACAGGTCACAATCCTGTCTCTTTTTGAGTGGCATACAGTGATGCATGGGAATTCTACACCTAGTTAAGAAAGAGAAATAGATTAAAATGTCAGTTTAATTTTGTAATAGCAAGTGCTGACACTGAATGGTAGCTTGAGAATTTACTGTGGGTCTGAACATTATGTCTCTGATCAGCAGAGCATATCAACTGATAAGATAAGATGTGTGAACTGTCAAATAGTGTAGCTACAGTAAGAAAATTATGCCATTCTTGCGGCTGTATGCAATATCTGTATGTCATTTTCCCCTTGCATTTGTATATAACAAGTCATGTTACCCCCAGTTCTGCTAACAGAAAACAGGCTGAGGAGAGCCTAAAATATACGGCTGACATTTTAACAAGCATAAAGACCACTACTGTGGTTGCACAAAATGAAGGCCACATTACAAAGAAGCACCTATCATTGAAAAAAAAAATCTTAGTAATTCACTGTAGCTCCAGGCAGGCAAAAACCTCCTGTCTCAATATCTGTCCTGCTCTTCACCCAGGGAGAAGAGAAGCTAATAGAGAAGAGAGACATGGCATGAATCTGTCACACAGTGGGATTGATTCACCCCAATGGGATATTTTCAAATAACTTTGACACCAGTGAAGTTATGTTTGCCCCACTCATTTTAAGATTTAATTGTTTCAATAATTTGCTTATATCATGCAGATCACTAAGGCCTGAGTCCTTAATGGAGGATGGGAACCTCCTTTAGTACTTGGTAAAGAAGACTCTCCTGTTAAATTTAAGGCACTGACCTGAGTGAAGGTCTTAGCTGGGAGAGGATGGATAATGTGACATGGGAGATGTTAGCCAATTTCCCTCATAGATAATACCCTTTAATTTTCATCTGTCTGGGCCTGAGGTGATACAGGTGTCAGTGTACAACGGAGGCAGCTAAGAATTCCTCCAGATTTGGTTTATCAGCTAAGCGAAGAGGCCAGCAGCCTTTCCCAGTGAGATACGGAGTTAGCAGTAGAGCATCTCTCTCAGTGCAGCACCCGATAGTTGGTTGGGAGGAGTTGAGGCCATAACCTCAGAAATACCAGCTTGCATCCCCGGGAGCAGGCTGGGCTGCTGGAAAAGATGGTGCAGCCTGCACAGTCCCACTGCACACCAGACCTCTAAGGAAGGGAAAGTGCCTTGACACTGAAATGTGGAATGTAAATAGTGTTGGGCATTCTCTGTTTTAGTTGACACTGAGGCTGGGATTTTCAAAGGGGCCTAAGGGATTTAGGCACATCACTCCCACTGAATTTCAATTAGACATTTTAGTCCCTTCAACCCTTTTGAAAATCCCAGCTTCAGTGTTTGGTTACTATTGTTACTGCTTTCTGATCTAAATTCAGAAGCACTAGGTTTTGCAACAAACTTATACCATTGGGGCTGTTTCTGAGGAACAAGCCTGGAACTCCCTAAAAGGCTTCACATGTATTATATATGTGCAGTGTTCAAGCATTATCTGAACTCATAACAGAAAGTATTGTATGGTCTTTAGAAATTAATCGGTCATCATCGCCCTTCCTTTTTTTAAATACCAAGTTAAATTGCAAAAGCGTTACTGTAATTCCTAACAGATGTGCCGCTGGGCTGTCAGCAAGGAATGTGTGGGTGAGGGACTGAGGAAGAATGAATGAATGATTGAACAGAAGTGAACACAATAGGGGCGGTGGGTGGAAAGAAGAGGCTCGCTATTGGCTCACTCCCTCCCTTAATATTCTTGAAATTGACACATACAAAGTGGGGCGGGAGGAGAGGATGAAAGAATCTTACCCTCCCCTGCCCCCTCTTTTATTTCAGCTCATCTTTGCCTTGGGGATATTCTTGTTTCTATGCTCTCTTTTAGGTACAGGTAACATACCTTGGATTGTGAATGCGGTGAATAGTCTTAGGAACAGGCTTGCCTGTCCTGAATGCAAAAACTGCAGCTCGGTATGGAGCTCTCACTCTGCCTTGTTCTGCTGGGTAAACTGCTCTGTAATAACAGCTGGTCACGTAAGGTTGGCTGAATAATTCACTGTGTTCATCTTGTGACATTCTAAAGATTCCGTAGTCAACAAAAATTTTGTCTTTTGTTTGCTTGGTTGATCCATCTGTCCATCTTTTCATTTCACTGGTCTGTTGATCATATAATTTATTTGGTAAATTTTATGTCTTTTTTGAGGAAATATGTAATGAGAATTCTTTCCCAACATTCAGCCAGCTCTCTGTCTGGGCTATGTTGTAACAGAGCCTATGTGGCCTTGCTTGGCAGTAAGGAGACATAAAGGCCACCAATCCTGTGTGCATGCAGAGGGTTACCCAGGGTAGGGAAAGCAATCTCCAGGCAGCCATTAAGCAAGTGGGTGGGATGGGGCAGGGTGTGGGTGCTACTTTGAGGAATTAGAGTCAATTGGAAACCAACACAGCTGAGCCAGCACAGGTTGGAAAGAGTGAGTGTGGGGCATGGTAAAATATACTCCTCATAGAGATGCAATAAATTATTTCTTCATGGGAACAAGGAAGTTATTGGATTCTCTGAGTCACAATTCCTTCCTGTGGCAACTCATTGGGCACTACACCTGTACACTGTCCCATACTCAGGATTGACGGTAATTTCTCAATCTAGTCCTGTCTAATCTAATCTAACCACTGCCTTGATTTTCATGTAATCTAACTTGGTATATCGAAGAAAGTACTAACTGACTTCAAAGATGCCCTGTCAACTCCTTTTTAAAAAAATATACTCTTGATTTTATTATTGCTCACTAGTCTTTGAAATATTATCTTGGAAACCTAAACTAAGATGGTCTTTTTTCCTTCTACTGTCTCCTCCAGTTGCAAAAGCAATTTTTTGTTGTCATGTTTTCAGAGCTGCAGGAGTAAACACAAATTCTTCTTTGCTTAATTCACTTCACTCACCTCAGGGATGTCAGCAGGCTCCTTAGCTAAATTCTGCTGCAAAACAACAGGAAAGGGGGATTGCTTATAAACTGGATTTGGAGAAGTGGAGTCTGTCAGATTGATGACTGTCTACTTAATTTGCCAAACTTCCCTGATTTCAGTGGAGTTGCACCAAGGGTGCCTGTGAGTAAGATAATCCTTGTTAATAAAGTGAGTAGCTATTTAAAAAATCTAGCACCTGGGTTATTTGCATATACAAATATGACATATTAATGTAATGATGGCCTAGTGCAAGACAAGTACTTTTATAATCTGACAAGGAATTCAAACTAGTCAGCATCTGGAATTCACTGTTACAGAAGTTATGTGGTCCAATACCAGCGCTGGATTTAAAAGATTATGGAGCATGTTATGATAAAATAGGAGTAATCAAATCTCATGTTTCATGGTATGAGCTGATCAGTGCCAGGGTCAGGAGGGATTCCACCTCTTCCACAGCAGGCAAGATATGTTATGGCGTTTTTTCACCTTCTTCTGATAAATGCATGTGCACCATGGGTCCCAACGACACCACACATTCACCGAACTGGACTAGCTGTAAGGGAGAACCCAGGGGGTCTCTCATACTGCAAGCGTAGGGATGGCTTTCCGTACAGTTGGGAGGCTAGCCCTCTGATCCCTAGCCCTTTCCCTTTGAGGTACAAATCATTTATACATATTGAGTTTGTCATTTAACTTGACCAAAAGTGGGTAATGTGCGTCAGTCCATACGCTCTGGCAAAATCAACGTGAGCTTTGCCTGACTGAGAACTACAGTTCGGAGGCACCAAAACAGTAAAAGTTTAATTTCAAAGTAGTCGCTACTTGTGGCTTGTAGCTATGACAGATTGGAAGTATAGTTTTATTTAAGATTGTATTGGGAGGACAACACAAGCTCTGAAGAGCTCATTCACTTACTGCAAGGGTGGCCAACCTGTGGCTCCGGAACTACAAACGGCTCTTCAGAAGCTAATATGCGGCTCTTTGTACAGGCACCGACTCCGGGGCTGGAGCTACAGGCGCCAACTTTCCAATGTGCTGGGGGGTGCTCACTGCTCAACCCCTTGCTCTGCCCCACTCCACACCTTCTCGCCCCTCCCCTGAGCCTGCAGTACCCTCGCTTCTTCCCCCTCCCCCCCAGAGGTTGTATCTTAGGGCTTGGCTGTAGACAATGGATCATGTGATGCGATCCAAATAAATCCGTTAGTCTTTAAGGTGCCACCGGACTCCTTGTTGTTTTTGTGAAATCAGATTAACATGGCTACCCCTGATATTTTTCATACTACAGTAAACTTCACAATAATTAGGAAAACTGGGATGTGTTTGTCATCCCAATTAAACAGCTGTCCCAATTAAGTTTTTTTTTAAAGTGCAATGAATTTGATCATAAATATCTACATGGATGGGGGAAGTTTTCTGGTAGCAGAGAGTTCTTTAATCTAACAGAAGAAGTCATAACAAGGTCCAATGGATGGAAGTTGGAGCTAGACAAATTCAAGCTAGAAGTGCAAAAAATTTACAGAAAGGGTAATTAACCATTTCAACAATTTATCTCGAGATGTGGAGGATTCTCCATCACTTGAAGTCTTTAAAATCAAGATGAGATGTCTTTCTAAAAAGATACACTATAACTCATCCAGAAGTTATGGGCATGATACAGGAATCACTGGGTAAAATGTTATGGCCTGTGTTAGGCAGGAGGTCAGACTATAGTATCATAATGGACCCTCCAGGCCTTAAAGTCTATATGAATGTATTAACTGAAATACCGTGCTGTCTAAAAATGATACTTGGTGTATTTCATCTTTATTTGACCTGATTGTCGTAAGCTTTTATGGTCTGGGTTATAATGGGCCTCTCTCTGCCCTTGTAATTTTTCCGTTCTGTACCTGTAATTTTCAGGATGCAAAACAAACAAACAAAAAAAACCCACAAAAAAAGTCTGTGGGAGCAATTAATGAGATGCAGATATCTCAGAAGCTGATTCCTGTGTTCAACATCTGATATCAGTTGCACCTTCATACCACTGCAGTGCAAAAGTTTTAAAAATAATGTAAACACTTGGCACACGCTGGATTTGCACCTTTAAGTGGGATTTATGGAAATACAACACCAATGAAGTGGTCATAATTGGCACTCTCTATTAGAATCATGATGACACTTCACACATATTTAGTACATTCCTCTTAAGGCTCCCAAAGAGCTCTACACATGTTTGATTAATTTAGTTTGAGGGCTAGGTGCTTTCACCCAGTTGGGAAAACCAAGGAACAGAGAGATTGACAAGTCTTTTGCACAGCTGGACATGGAGTTGGAATAGGTCTACAGATTCCTTGGCCTGAGCCTGGAACACAAAACCATTGTTTCCTTCCCTTAGACCACTTTTCCTTCCCATTAAACTAACGCTGCTTTCCTGATATAGTTCTTGTTTTAGAGTCTCAATAATTGCAGTCTGCAGGCTAGAAAAGGCAAGATTACCTGCTACCCAAACTATCTGCAGTGGGTGGGTGGAGAAAAAGTTTGCCTTCTTCCTAGCTGATTTCTGGATCTATTCAGAGAAGCTTGATTGAAAAGTAACTTTGAAGTTTGTCAAAATGAGTGTTGGCCACAATATAGTAAATGGGCGGTCAGTCAGTCTGTGTGACCATGGTTCTCCCACTCATTATTAGTGTCCCTCCCCAAGGACTGTTAGTAAAATTCTCATCTGGCTATTATTCCTGTAATGAGAGATTTCCTATTTGAAATCAATCTTCAGCAGCACTGACATTTTATACCCAGGGTCCCAGCTCCACTAATAAAATAAATCTGGCACATTATACACACAGTATAGGGATAATGAATGGAATATATCCATGTGATTCATGGTTGGTAGAGCCACTTGACAATATAAGCCTTCCTAACTAGTGAAGATACATTGGATAGGCCAACTGCCTTCAGGTCTGCTACATGTACTAAATTTATATTAGAATCTAGTCAAATAGTCAACAAATTGATTGAGTTGATTCATTGCTGTTGGACAGCTATAAAGTTGAAAGTCAGAATGATGAAAAGGATATAAAGCTAATCATTGTCAAGATGAATAACAGGTGAATGAAAAAATGAGCCTAAAATCTGAACCATTGTTTATTTTGGGAGGTTGAAGTTCATTTAGGTTTGAAACTGGATTTGAACTGCCTGGTGGATTTGGCTCCAAGTGAGAGCCAGAACTGGAAAGGGCATGTTTCCCCACAAGATTTCATCACTGTTCAATCCAAACTCTACCCCCAATTCTCCCTCAAATCTGAACACGGAATGTAGCCTGAAGCTAAACCAGATCAACATCCAAACACACAGTCTCTTCTGTTCAGTTCTACAAAAGATGCACCATTCACCAGCATGAAAAAAAATAAATAAAAAAGACAACATGAAAACCAACAGGGAAACAGGAGTTCAATAGCTGCTACTGGACTTCATAGTTTGGACCTCCAGCATTGGCACTCTTCACCTTAAAGAACTGAGAGTTATATCTGAGATTGTAGAAGGCTTTTTAAATGGAAAAATTCCTGAGCACTTGCAATGCAGTGAAAATGATGGTCTATGCAGATGGTGTGGGAGACTGATTGGAAGGTCTCATGTGAGGTGTTAGAAATTTTGCAAAGGTGCTACAAGATTTACTGATAAGCAAAGAGCACTGAAAATACCAAATTTATCTTTCCATACACTAAACTGTACTCATTTAAAACTGGATTGAAAAAAAATCAATTGAAAAATAACAAAATACTGAAGATAGTAACATCCAGAAAATATGTAATGGTGGAAGCAATTCTGGTTGCATTTTATAGTTACCAATAACCAAAGCTCATCAAATTGGAATGCCATCCTTTGGAGTGGTTTTCTTGCTATAATTGTCTCTTGCTGTTCTTCTGACTTGTGGTGTTACTTTTGCAATATTTCTAAAATTCTTAAATAGCGCACATGGGACTCCTTAGTCGAGCTAATATACATACATGCCCCTCCCCCCTTAGCAATATGGGAATGGCAGGTTGGTTGTGACCTCCTGTCACTTGTTGGGGGTTGCAACATCTGTGCTGAGAACCAAGATCTACATATTCACAAAAAACAACCAAGAGTCTGAGCAGACTGAAGAAAACAAGAGAAAATACTCTAATTATTAACACCAGAGAACTGTCATCTGATTTGCACCATCTCAATTTATACTATAAGCCCCTCAGAGCAAACACTATGTCATATAGCACTTACCTAATAATCAATAGCAAATTGATGCTCATTTGTACAAGTCTGGTACCTGTATTAAGATTGAAGAATTAATGCCTATATTTTTACAAAATTTGGTCAGTCAGAGACAATGTCAAGCTGAATCTGTGCCCTCATGATATTTGTCATCAAAAGTAACAGCCTCACATAAATCATGCAAGAGACATGCAATAGCAAGTTGAACACAAGAAAAACAAAACTGGTGACTAAGACATATTATTTTCGAGAGTTTTAGCTGATCATTGTCAAAAATTGTTCTCCGAGAACAAATAGATTCTTCTTGAGCTCAGTGTGCCTATTAAGGCTTAGTCTTTCCCCAGTGCCCTCTTAGGATGTGACTGCGTGCTGTACTCACTCAGCCCCTCATCCAGCTGGTCCACTGTTCAAGTCTGGAGATGGAAAGTCAGCCTTCTGGCTCAGGTCCACTGGAGGTCACCTATTCCGGGGTTCAGGAGACAAGAAACACAGGCGCAAACATGCCACAGGCCTCTCTTCCTTCAGGGTGACCCTGGCAATCCACACAGTCTGTCTTAATGTCACCAGGCAAGCAAATGACATGAGGTAACCATTGGTGTGTGTGGGGGGGGTGGTGGTGCGGGGGATTAAGAGTGGTAGCAGAGATTAGGAGTAAGAGCGGAACGAGAAACAGGCCAGAATCAAAACTTTCAGTCCAAACTAGAGCTGGTGGAAAAATATTTGTTTTTCCTAGTAAAACTAAACATTTCCAGCCCAAACCAATAGTTTTCAGGTTTTGGATTTTAATGAAAATGAGAAATTTGCTACAGAAAGCAGACACTTTTCACAAAAAATTACATTTAGCCAAATTACATTTCTATGGTGAAATGGTTTCAACAGAAAATTTTCAACCAGCCCTAATCACCTTAAAATTATACAGGTGTGGGAGACAACTTCATGAGAATACCTCGTAAGATTTTGTTGGTGTCAAATCCAGACCTGAACTCTACTTTAAATCTAAGCCAGATCCAAACACTGGCTCCTCAGATCATCTCTGTTTGCAACAGTTCGCTTTCTTGTCACAAATAACTCTGATAAATCAGGGCAAATAGCAAGAAAAAGTCTTAGTGAACATGTTCACTCACCTGAATCGTGCCTCAATCTGACCATGGTCAGAGCCTTTTCTTTTTTCTTTTCCATAGACATTGGTATTTGGTTCAGGGAGGAACTTTTATTCAAACATATTCAGGTGCTTGTGCGTTAACAAGAATATTCACACTGGAAATGCTTACATTAGATCATCCAGTCAGGGAACACAAACCATATCAGATGACTTAGTTGCCTAATTATATAGCTAAAAGGGCAGATTGAGAATTCTGAATGTCTGATATGGCCCACTATGAACAGTGCATGAACAATGCACAGGCCTAAATGTGTTGAGGAAAATTATTTGCCAATCAATAATGAATAACCAAAATATTGGTAAAATTCATGATCTAAAAACTTGTTCTCAGATAGAAAATCCAACTACTAAATTGCTGGCAACAAACACTTCAATCAGTTCTAGCATTGTGTGAGTGCTATCTACAGGGTACAGTACTGGCTAGACTGTAAACTGCATATACATACTTGTACATTTCCCTTGTGTGGATAAGAAGGGTCATTTCTTCAAATCTTGTAAGTTTTCCTGCACAACTGAGGGTGCTCACTTAAATCTCAGAGTCGCTATGTGAATGCAGACCACAATTTGAGTCAAATTCTGCTTGGTTATGCCTATCACTGCATATGTCTTACTGGGGTTGCATGGGTTTAACAGAGCTTAGAGCCTGGCTCTGTGTTTATAGTTTACCCTAGCCATGCTATTAAACATACATACACACACAAACAAACACAAACCTGCCTTGTAAACATTATTTTTTGTAATCATGCTTATAGCTGCAGATAACTTGCGCTGATTTACATCCAAATTTAATTTACAAAGATACAGTTTGATGGCCGTTAGAAAGTAGCTCTAATTAGAATACAGCCATCCCTCCTGGCAAAAGAGGCAAGTTTCCTGTATAAACAGACATTACAAATGTGTATAAAAAAGTTTTAAACAATAGAAAGGAAAACATACAACTTCTCTGTATTTATAACTTCACCAGTTATGTGCATGTGAGTCCATTTAAATCAAGCATCTTATTTAACTTTTTAGTGGCACTTTTTAATTGCACTTCTCTAACGGTTTTGTAGCAAAGTTGAAATGAGTATAAAATATGGTACACAAAACAAGGCACAGTTTTTTTCTTAACCTCACATTTAGAGAATCAACTGAAATAAACAGCAAGGAAAGAGTGTAAAATCCAGCGCTGACTTGACAAGAAATTTTTATTACTGCTTTCTTCAGCAATGCTGGACTTTTGCCAGGATCGCCCGAACCATATGATTCCAAGGTGCAGAAACTGCAGTGATGAGAGCATGGTCATTTTCTTAGCAATATGTGCAGTAGATTGAGCGTAAGTCAAGATGTAGATTGGATACGTGTGTGGGATGCTGAACAGAGGCAGCTGATGCAAGACAGAATGAAGAAGTGCACTGCAGGGAATAATAAAAAAATGCATATTATTGAATAAACTTTTAGCAATGGGTGGGTACGTGATCAAATGCAACATTTCTTGAAGGTTTAGATAAAGCATCAAAAGCATTAATTCTGCTCTCAGATCCACATCCAGGATTTCAAGTTTGGTCTTTCTACATGCTTAGAACTCAATTTGATAAAGGAGTGAACACCACATGAAAGCTGCAGTGCTGAAGACAGAAGAGAATTTGGCCAGAGAAGCTTACTTTTGAATGTTTATTTGTGTGAGGAGCCTTGCTAATTTGCATTTCACTAATGCATGTATTTTATGATTTACACTCAAATATGTCTTCCTTTCCATGCCCTGGCAAAAATGCAATAGCAGAATGTCAGTGTAAAATTATGAAGACATGTTTTCACACACCTGTCTTGCGAGACAACATACTAAAAAGGCTCAAATCCTCACCTAGTTTAAATAGGAACAGATCCACTGACTTCAGTGTAGCTACACACATTTGCTCCAGCTGAGGATCTGCTTCAAAATTCATAGCAAAATGCTGGGAAGAATGTCATGGTATAAGGAATTATTTACATCTCTTTTAGGATTGTCCCACTTTGAAGGCTGCTGGTCTGATGTTAGAAAAAGTAGCAAGAGTTATTTCAGGGATGAGTGGGGATGAGCCTGTCCTTGAAGACAGTGATAAATATCTATTGACTTAAGTGGTACAGGCCTATATCCTCCCAATTCCTTTTACTATGCTGTTGCATTAGTGGCCTGATTTGTCGAAGTTAAACAAAAAACACACAATCCTGTTTAGCATTCCTCTGACTGCTACCAATAAATGTATTTCATCACTTTGATTTCAGGTCAGAGAGGCATATAGGGCATGGCTGAAAGCCTGTTGAAAAAAATAGGAATCTTGCCATTGACGTTTTAAATCGGAACGAAAAGCTCAGACATCCAGATTTTATAAAGGATTTGAGAATTTCACCCCAAAAATGCATTCTCCCTTCTGTGGTGCATGCAAAATATATTCCATTTCCAACACTGTTTCTATCTTGCTGTTGACTTGGCAGGGCCAGAGGTGATGTAAAAGGAAGAAGTTGTAGCACACTCCTCTGTCATTCTTGTTAGTGCCATTCCACTTTTGTACAACAGGTAGCAGTACTCTCGCTATTTTATGCAGCAGGCATATGTGCCTCTCGATGAGCATGTCCTGCTTTTCAAAAACACATGCCACTACCAGTGTGGTACTGCATTCTTTTGAACTGGGTCTCCAACTCAAATTTTGTCACAGACAAAACCAGAAGGGTTCTGACTAAATCATTTTTTTGAAGGAGAGGGACAATGTATTTTGTCCATGACAATCTATTTTGTCATAAACAAGAACATGGGCAAAAACTGCTGAATACATTTTATCTTGCGAGTTATTCTCCCACATGTAATCCTCACTCCCACTATCCTTTCCTTTCTCACTGATGTAGCAATTTTCTAAAAGTGACAGATCACTGCTTGCTGATCCTGAGTTCTCCAGCTGCATGATTCATCTCACTTTAGCAATCTTCAGTTTACCTACTGTTTTAACTAACCTTTTCCTCCAGCTGTAGTTCTGTCAGTAGAGATGAGGGTCCAGATCCTTGGTTGGTATAAGTTGCCATAGCTCCACTGAAATCAATGGAGCTATGCCCAGTCACACAAGCTGAGGATCTGGCCTGAAATGTTGAAAAGGGAGGCAAGGTATTTAATGCAGTAATTTTAATTTGAGTACTTGTGGCACCTTAAAGACTAACAAATTTATTTGAGCATAAGCTTTCGTGAGCTACAGCTCACTTCATCAGATGAAGTGAGCTGTAGCTCACGAAAGCTTATGCTCAAATAAATTTGTTAGTTTCTAAGGTGCCACAAGTACTCCCTCTCTTTTTGCGGATACAGACTAACACGGCTGATACTCTGTAATTTGAATTTGTTCACTTTCAGGTCATGCTGAGCCCTATGTAACAGCCACTTGGAGTCTGCCAGCTTCTGGAGTTCCAGTCTGAGCCTTTAGGAGGCCCTTCCAAAAAGGACTACAAGTAAAATAGCTGCCCCAGTCCTCTGATCTCATTCCCGGCATGCTTGGAGTCAGAGACAGATGGTTCTAGAAACTCCTGCTGAGGCTGATAGGGAGGCGTCTGCATGGGACAATCTGTACAAGCAGTCCAAGGGACCAAGACAAGCGGCTTAATGACTGTGCCTGATAGACACAGGGAGAGCATGTCGTTTCAGTTTTGAGTTTGGAAGCTGGAGGAGAGAGAGTGCAGCTCACAGAGTCCCTCCTACTTCCCTTGAAGTGAGTTTCGCTCTGCTCTGAGACTCTAGCTGCATAAACCAGGCAGTTTCGACACTGCAGCAGTCCACATCCAGAGGGAGAGAGCTGATCCAGCACTGGCTACTGAGAGCCAGCTGAAACCCCAGGGGCTTCCAGACCCAGGAACCAGTGATCCCAGTTGGAGTCTGGAGAGGACCCTGCCCTACCCAGGGGTGAAGAAAAAGCAACGTGACTTTTATTTAAGCCAGTCAATGCCACAGTGCTGCAATGCTCCATCTCAGGACATTGAACCTCAGCTGTACCATCTGCCTCAGAGAGATGCCAGGGAGGAACTGGGGTTTGCAAGTGTTGGGAGGCAGGGAATTCCTTTATTTTTACTATTCATTAATAATTAATGAACCTTAACCCTTCCATTCTCCAGATCCTATTTTCCCATTGCCAGTACAGTCCCCCTTTGTTATGCTGTTATTTCTAGTGTGTCATTCCTTTTCAGAGATTTGTTTTATTTACCTTATTGTTCCTTGCGTAATGGGCTTTACAGGCCTTGCAAGCTAGCAGTATTATAGCTGATTTTCTCAAGGGGTCAGCAGGCCTGGGTCTATGGCAAAGTGAGGTGTCACTTTGAGTGGAGGCACCAGATGCCAGAAAAGAACCCAGGTCCCATACCACATGAGGACAGGGCAGAAAATGCTCCAAATACTGGTGATTGCAAGTACCACAGAGAGAAAAGGGAGGAGTCTTAAGCCACACCTCAGGGATGGAGCTATAACTGTCTGTATCAGGGAGTTTGGGGAAGGAGCTTAATAAGTGTGTTGGAGGGTGGGGAGGGAATCTTTATCTAACCTAAAAACGGACTACTATCCAGAGATGCTGTGAGGAGCAATAAATCCTGAAGCCTTATTATCCTTTCATATCAGCATAAATCAGGACTGGAATCAGTGGTGTAAAACTGGTATAAGTGAGAGTAGGAGTCCCAAGAGAATGAGGCCAATAGTATCTATTCTAGGAGAGAACTTTTTGCTCAGAATTTTTCTGTAATTTGTTTTAACGTCACAGACTTCGGCTAGAAATGGACCTACTGTGACCAAACGCACCCTATATTCACACCCTATACACCACTGTAATAATATTTATACAAAATATGCCTTGTAAAGTATCATTTGAAAACTAAACTTGCTGGTCAACAGTATCATGATGAAATGTGGGCAGCAACGTTATATGTGGGGCCCTACTAAATTCACCATTTTGGTCAATTTCACGGTCATAGGATTTTAAACATCATAAATTTCATGATTTCAGCTATGTAAATCTGAAATGTCACGATGTTGTAATTGTAGGGGTCCTGACCCTAAAAGGAGTTGGGTGTGTGCAGGGGTGTCTCAAGGTTTTTCTAGGGGTGGCTGCAGTACTGCTACCCTTACTTCTGTGCTGCTGCTGGCGATGGCACTGCCTTCAGAACTGGGCAGCTGGAGAGCAGCGGCTGCTGGCCGGGAGCCCAGCTCTGAAGGCAGAGCCATTGCCAGCAGCAGCGCAGAAGGAAGCATGGCATTGTATGGTATTGCCACCCTTACGTCTGTGCTGCTGGCTGCAGAGCTGCGCCCTCCATCAGCAGCTGTTGCTCTTCAGCCACCCAGCTCTGAAGGTAGCAATGCAGAAGCAAGCATGGCATGGTATAGTATTGCCACCATTACTTCTGCGCTGCTGCTGGAGGGGCGCTGCCTTCAGAGCCGGGCACCTGGCCAACAGCCACCACTCTCTGGCCAGCCAGCTCTGAAAGCAGTGCAGAAACAAGGGTAGCAATACCACGACCCCCCTAAAATAAACTTGTGACCCCCCTGCAACTCCCTTTTGGGTCAGGACCCCCAATTTGAGAAAGGCTGGTCTCCCCCTGTGAAATCTGTATAGTATAGGGTAAAAGCACACAAAAGACCAGATTTCACAGGGGGAGACCAGATTTCACGGTCCATGATGCATTTTTCATGGCCGTGAATTTGGTAGGGCCCTAATTATATGTACATTTTTTAACAGAAGCTGAAATTATCGCTGAAATTATCACTGAAATGTGTTTACCAGACAAACCCTGGAAGGGGGTCAACCTGTTCCTCAAAGACAGAAGACAAGCTGATGCCTCTAGCCAGGTGTCAAAGTTGATGGGCAATCACCGCTGAAGTGGCCATTCTTTTTCTGCGAAGGGGGGCAGGAACAGATCGATTTGCATTTCAAACAACAACAACATGGAACCTCTTTCACCGCGAGACTTCATGCCTCCATCCTTGGAGGCATGCTGGAAGGTACTTTATCTATGGGTAACTCTCAGGAAAATGCATTTCAAAGGTTGACTGGACTATAAAAGTCAGGGGCAAAGACTTCTCTCTTTCATCCAAGAAGACAAAGGAACCAGCCTTTGGACTTTGTGAGATATACTGACTTGTAAATTTGATCAGAAATGATGATGGGAGCCTGTGGTAAGGATTTTACTTTGAACCAAGTCTAGTATCTGAAGTCTTAGTTACTATCTTTATTTCTCTTGTAACCAGTTCTGACTTTCATACCTTATACTTGTGTTCACTTAAAATCTCTCTTTGTTGATAAATAAACTTGTTTTATTCTTTAATAAAAACTAATCCAGTGTTGTGTTTAAACTGAATTGTTTGGTAATGCCAATTAAAGTAGCAAGCAGTCACACACTGACCCATTTATAGGGGCAATGGACCTCTAATATCTGAACTGTCCAGGAGAGGACTGGACAGTGGAGAACACACGTTTTTATGGAAAATCCTGGACTGGGAATTTGGTGGGGCCACCCAGGCAATAGTAACCATGGTTGCTGAAAACCAGACTGTGGCTGGTGTGTTGCTGACAGGCTGCTGGGGTCAGAGTGGCTGGACCAAGACTGCAGCTATACACAGACACTCAGGGTGTGACCTGCATGCTGTTAGGCTGTTTGTGAGCGGCCCAGGATGGGAGTTACAACAGCAAGGCATTGTGAGGCACCCAAGTTGCAGGCCAGGTGGTGAAATACCCCTGAATGGTCTGGACGGCACCCCACAATGTGATATCTACATAGGGGATGGTGTTTAAATTTGTTTCTGTTACTGCTTTTTACAGCTGAATGGTTTAACCTTGACCCTTTCACTTTGCGCAAACCTGTTAAATGCTAATGTTTTATCGCTTGTGACAAAGTTCCTCCTCTGCCTTGCTGGGTCCTGCGCTTTTTGGCAGATTTGCTCACCTCAGAGTTTCACAGGAGCCATCAGTTTGGCCGCTTCTGCTAGAGGCTCAAACCTGCCATTCACTCAGCTAACCTCATCACTAGCCAACATGGGGGAAATAGAGAACAATCCCACCTAGTGGGTCAGGGACAGGCCAGATCCCTTTCCAAATTAGACCTTCCCTTCTGGTGTTGCTCACAGACCAGGTCAACTCCTCCTGTGTCCAAGCAGGAGTTGGGAGGAATGGGGGAAAGCCGGGCCCGCCCTCTACACCGGGTTCCAGCCCAGGGCCCTCTGGATAGCAGCTGTCTCCATCTCCTGTATCAGCTGTGTGACAGCTACAACTCCCTGGGCTACTTCCCCATGGCCTCCCCCCAGCACCTTCTTTATCCTCAGTACAGGATCTTCCTCCTAAAGCCTGATCACACTTGTACTCCTCAGACCTCCAACAGCATACTTTCTCACTCCCTGCTCCTTGCACACCCTCCACTAACTGATGGGAGGTCCTTTTTAAACCAGGGGTCCTGATTAGTCTGCCTGCCATAACTGATTCTAGTATGTTCCTAATTGGCTCCAGGTGTCTTAATTAGCTTGCCTGTCTTAATTGGTTCTAGCAGGTTCCTGATTGCTCTAGCGCTTCCCCTGTTCTGGTCACTCAGGGAACAGAAAACTGTTCATCCAGTGGCCAGTATATTTGCCTTCTACCAGACTCCTGTATGGGCTTCGCCCACCCACTTCCCAGATCCCAATAGGACCAGACTCCTGTACCCCACTGGTCTGGGTCTGTCACAAGCTGTAAAGACTGAGTGAATGTAATATTGATTCCGTAGGCCAAGCTCTGCACTCAGAGTGAACACTTGTGGATTCCATTGACCTGCCTAAGAGCTGGGGACAAAGGGAGGTAGAAAATAGCATATTCAGCACCCATCTTTAAAGTCTCATCTGGCTGGGAACTGCATGAATGTCTTCAGAAGTCTCTTGGTGCAATGATGGTGTGTGGAAGTGAAGGCACTGATCTGGATAAGAAAGGGTGACACTGAAATGAAGCCAGCTGGATGGAGACAGGCTGAGTAATGCACGATAAACTGAAGTGGCCAGACAATACTGAGGGCTCATCTAATCCCAAAAGACACACAAACACTCTGTTTGATTATAGAAGCAACAATAAAACAGGATAAAGTGCAGCTAAAAGCAATAGCTGCAGTGAGTCAAAAAAAGGTCATATTTTAAACTACAGTATTGATGAAGCACATAGCTGAGTTTTAGAAATGTGGGCTCAAAAAGCCTAAACAAAGGGAATAAATGGCATTGTTATAGACATTGGCTCATATTGTACATTCTCCTCCCGAGCAAAATGGTATGGAAGGGAACGAACTAATATAAAAACTTTGGTGCTTTGCTGTGTTCACTGAGGAAGTGCTTTCTTTCCCATGAGGTGCGGCACTGGCGGGTGTACAAAAGCAGAAGTGCTGCAAATATAAGCAGAGGGCAAGAGGCCACAGAACAATAATGGTCCAAGCCTATAGATCTCAGTCAGCAGCACAAAAAACCACCCCCTTTCTTGTATCATCATCGGTCTCCTGGCACGCCAGCAATGGCAGCACAATACATTGTCTAGCCATTTCATGGCTACAGTCTGTGATCTTTCTAAGTGGGTTCACAGAGCAAGGAGCGGAAGTAAATATTGCTTCAACCAACATTAACTGTTAGCAACCTTAGCCCTATAAGATATGTAGATTCTTCCTGGCAAACCAGTTCTCCAACCTCGCTCCCCACGTACACACTGGAAATGAGTGAAAAGAATGTGATAGAAAACGATTACCTCTATCTTCCTACCCCAGAAAGTACTGATGTTTTAACCATCCCTTTATTATCAGGAAAGAGGGAACAGTGCCACCACCATGGAGGAGAAGAGATTAGAATGTGATCGAAACCTAGTTTCATGAGGAAGATCTATTTTCTTGTAATGTCTCTTTTCCATCTCTCTTCCATATGTTGAATGTCTCCCCTATTGTTCGGTTATTTCCCATATGGTGGTGTCCCTCCCACCTCCCATGTTACTTCCCTGCCATATGTGCTGTAGCAGCCGCAGTGGCAGAGTGTCCATGAAACTGACTGACAGTCCAATCTTGGAAGAGCCTGAATATTGCACTTCAGGGAGCAGGAAATCAATCAGGTTCACTGACACTAACGGGAAACAAAACAGGAACACTATCAATCCACCCTCCTTCATTTAAGTGAAGGACAGCAAGTTTCAGAGAGCTTCATATTAAGATTACTTTTAAAGTGTTGAAAATAGGTTGTGCCACTCATTACCATACAGTGGTACTAATATAGTATAGTGCAGTGCTCCCCCTTGCTTAGTGCAGTAACTCACATAGCACTGCATTTAATTTAATATGGAGATATACCTATCCCATAGAACTGGAAGGGACCTTGATAGGTCATTGAGTCCAGTCCCCTGCCTTCACAGCAGGACCAAGTACTGTCCCCTATTTTTGCCCCAGATCTCACAGAACTCACAACCCTGGGTTTAGCAGGCCAATGCTCAAACCACGGAGCTATCTCTCCCCCCTCCAAGACAAGGTAATTGTTGGCTAAAGTTGAGCTTTATAATGGTGGCTACAATAGCCTGTTTCGGAAGTCAGATGCAATATTAGTTTTAGTTAAAGGGGTATATTATCTCCTCCTCATTATAACATAATTCTGCCATTAATGTATCATTATATTATATATCAGTAAATATAGTAAAACGTTTCACTTCTATAATGTAAACATTTTAAAGTGAAGTCTGACCGTTCTTGTCAGGTAGGTATTATTAGCTGATTTTGCTGATGGGAGACTGAGGCACAAGGAGCTCCAGTTTTCAGAGCTTCTGAGTACACTCAGCTCCCGCTGACATCAACAGGAGCTGCTGGTGCTCAGCATGCATGAAATCAGGCCACAGGTAACTTGTTGAAGGAGGACTGTGGCAGTTTCAGGAACAGCATGCAAATCTTCTGACTCTCAGCCCTGTACTTTCATGACATGATCATTCTTCTCTGTGTAAGGCTGCATAACTCGTTAACTTGTTCAGGTGGATTGGGCTCTTCAGTGGGCTGGCAACAGGATGTAGCAACTTTCATTTCTAGGTAACTGGTTCAAATTCACCTCAGGGCCAGAATGAAGGAAAAGTAATTGATAAATTCTGTGAAATTAATTGGTGGTCTCAATGGATCATGACTGGCACTCTTGTTGGCAATCTCAGAAGACAGGCTAAGGACTGCACTGACAGGAAGACTATGAATGCAGTAATATTCTGTTTATCTTTATGTCTTCTATGCAATCAATCCTAATGACTCTCATCATTCCACAATGTTTAAAATAGTTTTAAAAGCAATATAGGGAACAGAAAAGAAAATGCAGGTAGCAACTGGTGATTAAAACAGACTCCTTGAGGTACAATATGCAATAGGATAGAGTATCAATGAACTGCTAGAGAGAGCAATTAATATTTCAACAGGATATAATGAGATGCCCAAAGTAGGAAGGTCACATTCATTAACAAAGCCCATCAGCAAACTCTGCTGCTATTGAAAACAGGAGTAGTAAATACACATAATCCTCTCATCATTTAAATGACAGATTACTGAATGGCTGTAGCTGATAGGTAATTAGTGTTTCCCTGTGAACAGCCTCCTTACATTAATACCTTTGTATGTTTTACCTCAGTGATTTCTTTATTAACCAGTTGTGGTGCTGGAAATAAACAGCATGCAAACAGAATATAGCGTAAAAAAGTGTAAAAAGAAATAGCAAACAACCTCAGTGGTTAACTTTCCAGTGACAGCTCCAAATTCTCTGGTGAAGGGACATCCCTTTGAAAATAATAGGGCCATTCTATTGTACCCCTGTTCCAGGATAAGCTCTACTTCTGAGCTCTCTCTCAGTCTCTTCAAGGGTAGCCTTCCAAGTGCCAGACCCAGTGCCAACACTTCTCAGAGTGGAATCCTGTGATTCATCCCACTTATAGATTGGGTTTCTAGGTTACAAAACCCCTGTTTAGCAACCGTGTTTCCCCAGCAGATCCAACTATATTTGGCCCCTGCTACAGGCTTCCATTCGGGAACCTGTGATTAGATGAAAAGGCAGTGACCCTGATCACTTTTTTCAAAACAAAGTATGTATTCATGCATAGGACTAAAGCAATCAGAGAGGCAAGGGTTAGAACAACAAAAGGTCGACACACATGGCATCTTATCTAAGCACAGCATTTCCTTCAAGCCTTAGTTAGGTCCAATTTAGCCTTTACTCCCACTCTCCTGGAGACTGGGTTACAATCCTTTTTGCAGACCTGCCTCTGCCTTCAGTTTCACGGCCAGTGCTTTTAACAATTTCCAAATTCTTTCTTCAAATTCTCTCTCCGCAGGGCCCTGGTTCTGCCATAAGCTAGGGGTGGTTGTGCTCCCCTTGGATAGTGACAAAAGAGCAACATCTTTTGACACCCATATTTTTGTCAAGTATCAAGGATTTACAACCACTGTCTGCCTTTCTGCAGATGTGTAAAACCACCCAAGACTGAGTTAACTCTTTACTATCATACTGTCTAATACATGGATGCAATCAAATAGAAGAGGTACACAGCATATCAACAACAACATTTCAGATATCTCCCATCTCTTCACACTTCTTACTACACATTTGTATATTTTGCTGTTAGTGAGTGACTTTCGGCTTGGGTCACTCCTTGGGTTCTGGCAACTTCTGATGACAAGACAGGCTGTGAGCACCTAAATTAGAATACAGAGGTGCAAGCAACCTGAACCCGCCCTGTTCTGCCAAGGGGCTGGAAGTGCAGGTGTAACCCACAAGTGTGCAATGCTAGCCAGAGAAGGGGCAAGTCCAGAACACCTAGAAAATGCTTGATTGAGTGCATTCCTTGGACAGCTTTCATCTCTCACGGTGTCCCAGATAGATTCTAAAGCTGCCCTGCTTACGTGAAAATAAGTTGCAGCATTGATTTAGTTCTGCCATAGAAGTGAGGTACCTGTGGTCCTAGAGGATATATCTGTAAAATTATTTAGTCCCTAGCACACAGGGAGCCAGTATGAACTCAGTGGCTAGCTTTGATGTCAGTGGTGGTCCTTGGTGAGGCATTTTAGGTTCATGCTAGGATACTAACTTTCCTTCATTCCATTACATATGTTCACTAATAAAAGGCACATTTGAAAGTGCCCTTCAGTGCTGTATTGTGGCTGAGAGGCTGGTTAATGAAGTACTACTGCTGCTTTGAAATCCCCTTACTGAAAGGTGCACTTTGCAATAAGGGGACCCAGAGCCACTGCTGCATAAGAATCCCTCATCCTGTAGTGCTAAGCTTGTCTCTTTCACCAACAAAAGCTGGTCCAATAAAAGATATTACCTCACCACCCTTGTCTCTCTCATACATAAATTATCAGCTGTGAATTATACACAGAATTGGGCAAAGGTACATTGATTTTCTTAATTTTCTCAGGGTAGCAGTACCCCAGGTTTCCCAGTGATAGAGAGCCTTCACTGTTTGTCACTAATTTCTGGTGAATACCCTTTCCCATGTCTCAAGGCCTCTGGATACTGCTTTGCAGGTCATACAGTTCGCAAGCCTACTACAAAAATGTAAACCCTTTCAGGCAACCTAGAGAAATCTCCAAAGATTCTAGAAATGAACAAAAATATATCAGTTGTTCAGTCTACGTAGCTCACACCTGCCATTGCAAAAACCAAACACAATCCTCTTTTGGGGACACTGTTCACCTAATGCTGATCTCACACCTCTCTTATCCCTTCATTCTCCATTCACGTCAGTGGAGTCACTACTGATTTACACAGATGTGAGCAAGATCAGAAATAGACCTCATATTTGGATTATGATGGTTTTTAGTTACATGCAGCATAGGTTTTATTCAATACCTTTAGGACAGTCTATGTATCGTATGATAGTATACATATGTTCAGTATATCAGACTACATATTCCCCCAAAGCCTCTAATTTTTGTTGGTGTAATTAGTTGTATCTACAACAGCACCCACTTTTTAATTGCATACACAAGCCAGTTGTGTTTCTGACTCAGTGCAAATCTGCCGCTGTACTACTGAGGGCACACTGAAATCTGACTAAAAATCAGGGCCCTAACATATAATACATAACACTGCATACTATAGCACTGTGTGCATTTCTGGTTATTGCAGTAGGGATACCAGGATTATGGCTGAGATGTCACTTCTCTTCCATGGTTAAGAGCATGCATCACCGATATGAAGCACTTTATTAGGAATTGTTTTATATAAAAATAAATAATTTATATATGCTCTTACCTCCATTAATTATCTTTAGGCATCTGTTCCTTTTCTGGTGGGCTTCGAGTTGGGGACTAAAAAGATGCATACAATTTATAAACAGTCATGAACGCCACATGAGCAGTTAGGACAATATAGAATGTTGAAAAATGTAGTAAGGTCACAAAGTCTATAGTTAGAGTGAGTGATTGTTTTGACACAATGTGATATGTTAATTTTTAAAATTCTCTTTTAAATTCTCCAATATCCCTTCTATATTTCTGGCAGCCACTTAAGTAATGTTTTCCTTCCAAGGTGCTAAATACGGAAAATGCTACTGGGAAAACTGTGAAACTTCTATAAAAATAGGTCATCTTTGTTGGAGAATGAGCTGGGGGTCTGATCCTTGCCTCTGACTATACAAGAGTCCCCTCCTGTTTGTTTGGGGATGTGCAGCTGCAAGGACGGAGTGGCTTCTGAGGGAGATTGAGAGGTTGGGGAGTATTGTAAAGACACTGGGCCTCTCTGAGAACATCCCAGCCATGGTCTTTAACATCTTGGGTTTTGGTCATTCCATGGAGTTTAAGGAGGGGTGAAAATAACTTAAAGGACTTACCGGTACGCCGGAGTCCTGAGCAGGGGGAGGGGCCTCAACCAGAAGAGGTGGGGCCTTTAAAGACCTGGGCCCTTTAAATCAAGATTTAAAGGCCCCGGGGCTCCAGCTGCGGTAGCGGCGGCTGGGAGCCCTGGGCCCTTTAAATCACCCTGAACCCCGGGGCTCTGCAGCTGGTAGCTCCAGGGGTGATTTAAAGGGCCCGGGGCTCCGGCCGCTGCTACTGCAGCAGAGCTCTGGGCCCTTTAAATCGCTGACGGAGCCCCAGGGGCTCCCGGCGCCTGCCGCTACCCCAGGGCTCGGGTGGAGGTTTACAGGGCCTGGGGCACCGCTGCCACAGCAGTGGCCGGGAGCCCCTGGCCCTTTAAATCACTACCAGAGCCCTGCCACTGCTACCCCGGGGCTCTGGTAGCGGGGCTGGGGTGGTGATTTAAAGGGTGTGGGGCTCCCCGCTGCGGCCGGAGCCCCAGGCCCTTTAAATCACCGTCAGAGCCCTGCTGCTGCTACCCCGGGGCTCCGACAGTGGGGCTCAGGCAGCAATTTAAAGGGACCAGGGCTCCCCGCAGTGGCCGGAGCTCCAGGCCCTTTAAATCACCACCGGAGCCCTGCCGCCGCTACCCCAGGGCTCCGGCAGCAGGGCTTGGGCGGCGATTTAAAGGACCTGGGGCTCCGGCCGCAGCGGGGAGCCCCATGCCCTTTAAATCGCCGGCCTGGGGAAGCCGTCTGGTCTGGCACGGCTTACCAGCTCTTGCCAGTATGCCGTACTGGACCGGACCGGCTTACTTTCACCTCTGAGTTTAAGTGACGCCTCCTCCCATTCCTGCCAATGGCATAATTCCAAGGAAACACTATGAGTTTGTGAGCTCTTCCACTGAGTGGCATTCACTTTGAATTATTTCATTCCTAATAACAGGGAGAAGCAAAGGATTTGAAATTCAATAACTGGCTTCGTATTTCATGAACACTTAGAATTGGTGGATGTGTTCAAAATAAAGGTGTGTATTTTATGGTTTAGGCCCATCTCTACTTATTATCGGTCTTATGGATTTTTGTATATGCATTCCCTTCCCTATCAGAATGGAGTCCACTGATTATCAGGTGAGTGAGTTTACTGAGATAACTGCCAGCAATGGGAATAGAAACAAGATGCTGGTGAGAGACAAAGGGCTGGGGAAATGCATCCATGTAATCAAGATAGTGCTCATAATCAACAAGCTAACAGTTTGTGAAAGAAGCTCAATGCTATTCTGAAGGCTTTTTGGATGACGCTGTGGAAGCAATTTGGTCTTTGGCAGACAGTTGGGCAAACTTAATTAAACCATATATGCTTTATTGCCATGGGCTTCCACAGGTTCAGATAGTGAAATCTGAAAAAGTATATATTCTAGGATTTCTTTACTCCTGTAGGTGACCTGGCCATGTACAGTACACTGGGGAGTTGAGCTATATTGGAGCAGTTATAACAGTAAGAGGACAGAATGTTTAATATAGCAGCACATGGTGAAATAAAGATATCCTTGGAGATGAAGCTTTTTCTCACAAAGAAATGAATAAATTAACATGCACTTTCATCTTTCATCTTTAAAAAGTCAGTAATGATTGAAGTCATAACTATGTGTTGGCTATTGAATGGCCTATGTAAAAGGACTTCCATCCAGTTTCCAGTGAACAAGCACCCACAGGACAAAACAACCATCAAAATTGCCACAGCATGCCACCCACACTGGTGGTTTCAAAGATACTTGGGCTGGAATGGGCATTAAGACTGAGTTACCATCTCACCCCGGAGGTGGCTCCAGTAGAATATGTTGGAGGCATATTCATGGGGCAGAACTGTGACCAAAGGACTACAATTTCCAGGTCTATAAGTCTGACATGTTTCTGGAGACCTACGTTCAATCAAAGTGCAATTATGCACACTGATGATACATAACACCTCCTCCCCCACAAATAAATGCTCAAGAATGGCCTTTTGGTGTTTTCAAATACAATTTATGTTAACTTCAGGTGTTTTGGAGCCTCTATCTGGCCCTGTTGTCACTTTCAGGTAATCTCCTACATCACTGGCGGCAGGGCTTGCAGTGTCAGCACATGGGGTAGAACTTAGTCTGGGCACAATAGACGACTGTTGTTTAAAACATAGGTGCATTACTGAGTGATAGAATGGTACTACATGCCCATTCAGTCCTTGCTATTAACACTGGCAATGAAGTTGCTAATTAATATCTATTATGATGGCAAGTTTTAGGATGTGGAAACTTGTCCATCCAGAACTGGACTGAGAAGAGTTCATTCTACAAAAATTACCAAAGAGCCATCAGAAGACAACAATTTACAGGCAGTTCAAATCATCATGAATCACAAGTATTTTTGTTAATCACCTCTGATCACTTTGAATCATCTCTCATATTCATTTTTAGAACATGACTATGGATGATTTTTAAATGATGGGAAATGGCACACAAAACTCAAGGCAGTTTGTATGTGATAATGGGTAAATGTTGCAGAAGTGCCTTTGGCCAGATTCTTAAAGGTACTTAGGTGCATAATGGTGCAGATACATACCTAGTGGGATTTTCAGGAGTGCCAAGGAGCCTAACTCCATTGATTTTAATGAGAATGAGGTGCCTATGTGTTTTGAAAATCTAAGGCACCTTTTTGTATCTTTAGGCACCTAAATACCTTTTAAAATCTGGCACTTAGAAGTCTAAAAGTCCCACTGAGAGTCAATGAGACTTAGTCTCCTCAGTCTAGCGCTTAAGTCACTTTTGAAAATTGTTCTTCAGCTCCTATGTCACTTAGGCATTTTTGAAAACTTTACCATAGGAGGTTTTCTTTGGTGGTTCATTTTTTTCTCCAGTTCTATAAGAATGCAACAAAAATGTGATCATATCCATGCCTTAATGAATGTCATTTTAATTGTTATCAGAAAATCAGCTTTCTAAAAAACAAAGTGTTTTCTATGTCCATATTCGGTGCTTGCGCAAATAGCATGTCCGTTCATATGCCACACACTTACTCCTTATTTAGTAGTAACAGTTGTTAAAATCAGATCTATCCCACTTGCTTTTCCAGAAAAAAAGTCAAGATAAACTCTCCTGCTGCCATAAGAGGCATATTTTTTATGAATAAATCATATATTAATAGCCACATAAAGTATTACTTGGGGACCCAAAGATAGGAAGAACTGAAATCATATAGTGGAAGACTGAGCCTGACCCTGCTCCAACTGAAGTTTATAGCACAGTTTCCACTGACTTTAGTGGGAGGAAGATCAGCACCAATATCAAGAAATTCAAAATCGCATTTTGTAACTATAAAAAGCAAAATTCAGTTATCCCCCTGCTCATTTACAAAAAAAACCCTAAACTCCTTCCTGAATAAGTTTATGGAATAATAACTGTGCATGCAAAATTTAATCTTCAAACGTGGCTACTGAATAGGACATCCAAATCTGAGAGTCTAAAAGTGGGATTATGGCGATAAAGAGAAGATATGCTACTGTAATTTTTGTTTCAAGTCATGAATTAACATCTGTTGGGTGGACAGAGATGTAAACTTTTAATGTCCCAGCCTTACACTCATTATTTTGACAATTAACTCAGTGGGAGTTGTGTAAGAACTCAAGGATTAGGCCCTCAATAGTTAAAATCTGTTTCAAAAGGATCTGGGATCCCTTCACGTTCTTCCCAGTTTCTCCTTTTATGTCTCTGCCTTGTCATTCCCACCCAAGATAAAGTTCTGTCTTATGCCCATTTTGAATGCCAGCTAGAGAGACACTTCAGAGCGATATAAGACACTGTAGCAGGATTCACAGAATGTTAAGACTTGAAGGGAACATTCTGATTATCTAGTCTAACCTGTCTGATGCACACAATAGAATTTCACCCAGAATGGCAGGGCTCTCCTGTTGACCTTGAAGGTCAGGTGGCAGGTGTGGTTCATTAAGAGAGAGAGTGGCTCTCAGGAGAGAGGAAACTAGAGAGAACTAGGATACAGGCGGTCTTGGAGGGAAATGCTAGGAGACAACCAAGCTCAGAGAGAAAGCTTAGTTTGAGGTTTATATCAAGTAACCGTTTGTGAACTACCCATAAAACCAAACCGTGGGAAGGGAGTGATTCTGAATACTAACTCAGGGTCTGTGTGCTCTGTTGCGAAAGCTGATAGGGATTCAACCATTTCACAGGTGCAGTGCTCTAAGTTCCTGGCAGTGTGGGGACTTTCAGACTGAAATCCTCTAGGTTACTACTACACCATTCAGCTAACCAGAATGCATTATTTCAATCTAAGGAACCAGCTATATAACTTGGAATTTCTGTGCAGTAGTTTTTGCCAGAGGGGCACTCTGAAAACTACCTATGCTAAGGTGAACTTTTAAGATTAAGCTAGTATCACTTACCATTTGGATGATGTTCAATGGTGATTTTGTCTGTCAAGAGGAAAAAAGATCATTAGAATGCATTATTTGTTTTACTGTCTTTCTGGCATTAGAGCAAGTGTGTGTGTGTGTTTTCCCTCTTTGGATTGGATTGGATAAATATATAGGTGTGTAAATAGATAGACACAGTATTGCTTGTGTACACCCCCCCCATAGGTATAGCTATATATGAAGGGCAGATTTTTTTTTAGCAGTTTACTATTCTGTGCTTGTCATAACCATACAGCTAAGGATAGCCTAGAATTCCTCCTTACCTAAAAGGGGTTAAGAAGCTCAAATAATCTGGTTGGCACCTGACCAAAAGGACCAATGGGGAAAGAAGATACTTTCAAATCTTGGGGTGGGGGGAGGTTTTGTTTTGTGTGTTCTCTTGGGAAGCAGAGAAGCATCAGGTCGGAAAACTCCTTCTCCTATAAACCATCCTAAAAGTCTTTCATATTACAAAAATTGTAAGTAAAAGCCAGGCAAGGCGAGTTAGATTATCTTTTGTTCTGCTTGTGAACTTTTCCTTTGCTGGAGAGAGGTTTATTCCTGATTTTTGTAACTTTGAAACTAAGCCTAGAGGAAGTTCTGCTGTGTTTCTGAATCTTCTGTTACCCTGTAAAGTTATTTTCCATCCTGATTTTACAGAGGTGATTTTTTTGTTTTTTTAAAATAAAATCCTTCTTTTAAGAACCTGACTGATTTCTCTATTGTCCTAAGACCCGGGGGCTTGGGTCTGGGTATTATTCTCAAGCCTCCCTAGGAAAGGGGGTGTAAGGGCTTTGGGGGAAGAGGAACTCTAAGTGATCCTTTCCCTGATTCTTTGTTAAATCACTTGGTGGTGGCAGCATAACCTCCAAGGGCAAAGAATTTGTGCCTTGGGGAAGTTTTAACCTAAGCTGGTAGAAATAAGCTTATTAGGGGCTTTTTTCATGTGGGTCCCCTCATCTGTACCCTAGAGTTCAGAGTGGGGAGGGAACCATGACAGTACTAATTGTCAAAATTAAACAGCAGGACAGGTTGAACTATTTTTTAATGGGATTTCACATACACTCCACTTGACAATCAATTAGTATTAATATTTAGGAACAGTTTTTAGTTACCCGAGTGACTACTTGTTTAAAAGGTACCTATTTTATATTTACTTTAAAAATGCTCCTTGGTACTCCAAAGAGTACTCAATGAATACTGAGTTTTATCAGATTACTACAACACTTTAACCATCAAGTCTATGTAAGTGCACTGTTTTCCAATGTAATCATGAAAACAGTAGTGTGGGTGATTTCCTGATTAGGGGAGTAGAGAGAAAAATAAATTTGCAAACATTTTGTGATTTAGAAATAGAATTTTGCATTGACTGTGTTCACATCCTATTTTTAACAAATGTTCTGTGAATGGAGTTTTGTTTGTATAAATATTTGCGGAAAATTTCAGGTTCATACTCAAGCTTTGTCTAACTGTGAAACAAACTTTTAGTTTCAAGACAGGATGAAATTTGTTTGCAGGACATCCCATCGGGAACAAAACAATACGGTAGAATTTTAAATAATGAAAAAAACCACAGCTCACATAATGAATACTAATTATGTGAAAGAGCTCTTGCAGTGAGCACTTCCCGAGCAATTCACAGGCTCTAAATATGTATAATTTTGAACAGTGAACAAGTTACTAAAAACCAATGTGTGTTCACTGATGAGTCACAAACAAGAAAAAAAAAAGACTAAAAATTCTCCACATAAACTGTTATTAGGAAATTGATTGCCCATTTCTAGTCCCAACACTTTATTAAGCAACGCAGTGCATTACAGGAAAGCTGAGCAGTAGACACCGAGGGTGAAATCCTGGCCTCAACTGAAGTCAATGGCAAAACTCGCACTGACTTCAGAAGGGTCAGGATTTTACCCTAAAGGTTGATCAAGTATTATTAAGATAATACCTGTGAGTTAAACCAAGATACACAAAAGTGCTCACTAGGTCCTGATCTAAAGGCCCACCTGCGATTTGGATTGGTAGTAGAGATATGGCATATTTATCCCTCAATTCATGTCTTCATTGTATTGAAATGCTACTTACCATACAAAATTTCTTCTTCTGGTCTTTTCCCAATAATGTTATCTCTGAGCTGGCGTACTTTTTCCTTAAAAAAGAAACACACAAACAACAATAAAAATCAATAACTAGGGTTGATTGTAAAAAAATGAATGAATAAATAGCTGGAAAAGTTGGCTTTTTAGTATTCTGAACATTTAGCTTCTCACCACAGGAAAATCATTTTAAAAGGCTAGGAAGAATGTTATGCTGCTCTATAGGTGCAGTCTTTTAGTTTCAGCATTTATCCCCAAGCCATCAGCAAGTTTACAGCGTATCCAGGGCTAGATGGTAGTTACACTCCTATCCAAATAGATTTAAACAGTCTGCATCAGTCTTTGTAGCCATAATAAGAGGTAGTCATTTTCTAGCCAATTGAGAAATAAGGTGCTAGTAGAAAGATCCTTTAGGGCCTGACCCTACCACCCTTATTCATGATAAGTAGCATCTTACTACGCAAGTAATCCCACTGATTGTCTGCAAAGACATATTGATTCTTAAATATTTATTTTTTGTTTAAAACCAATGTTTAGGGTGAACAAATTTCAGCCCATGTATTACTTGTGAACTGCAAACTGAAAGAGGCATTTTAATGGGGCTACTCACAGAATAAAATACTATTCAGCATGAATACTGATACAGTAGTAGAATCATGGTCTAGGAATCTGGAAGATATCCTATTCTTCACTTCACTTTTTTTTTGTACTTCTGCTAATTGCTGGTGGGGCTACTGCCAGCATAATGATTTGTTTGTTGCAATATAAAAGTGGTTCCATTTTAGTGGTGGGTGGGAATACAATGATCCCTATATGTATATACCAGACTGTAGCACGTAATTCTGCATGCAAGCGGTTTGAAACCTGTGTAAAACCTATGCAATGTATATACAATGTCCTATATATCTGAAATGGTAGAACTTCCATTAGCTGGCTGTATACATTTTGTGTGTAATTGAGAAGGGTTCAGCTTATTCAGTGAGATAAGGCGTATGGTGAAGAATTCAAAGATAATCATTTTTCATAGATGTTACACAGCTTTCATAGATGATCAAAACAACAAGATTAAAAAAAACAAAACAAAACATGAACAAAATGGTGCAAAAACTATGTTCTAAATACATAGTTAGGTACCAAAATACGCAACCGAAATTAAATGCTGAGAACCCACTTGTTCTCACTGAAATCAGCTGCTGGGTGCACAACACTTTTGAAAATCAGGGCCCCTGGGTATGTCTATACCACAGCTGGGTGGCCAGATTCCCAGAGTGGACAGACAGACTTGTGTTAGCTCTGCTCGAGCTAGTATGCTAAAAATAGCAGTGTGGACGTTACAGCATAGGCGGGGGCTGAGGCTAGCTGCCTGAGTCTATGCCTGCTGAACTCCTGGGTCTGAACTTGTGTGGCTAGCCCAAGTCGCATCTGCACTGCAACATCCACGCTGCCATTGATAGTGCACTAGCTTGAGCAGAGCTCGTGCAAGTCTGTCTGCCAGGGCTGGGAATCACAGCTGCAGTATAGATGTACACTTATTTGGATGCCTAAGTATGGATTTAGGACTCCAAATTTAGGTACCTATTTTTGAAACTCTTGGACAAAATGTCCTACAAGCAAACATAATCCTTCAGAAGTATACCTGCTGTGCGACTTCTAAACTGCTTTTTTCATTCTGCCATTGTTTAAATTTCTCAAGTGCTTCATCCACAGTAATTGTTCCCTTCTTCACCTTTTCCTGCAAAAGGATCAGTTCTTCCTGTCCAGAAGGGATGCTGTGTCTCAAAGTGGTATAGGTGGTAGTGTCCGTTCGAACTCTGTCTGTAGTTATCAAGTATAAAAAGGAGTTTAAAAAGGGCACAGACGGTTAATTCATTTTTAAAACTGTTTTTCTTTTCAATGAAAGCTCATTTTGAGCAAGAGCATGAAAGTAGCAAATCTGTAAGGAGATGGCAATTAATCTTTACCATCTTAACCGTGTTTACAGCCAAGCTCTATAGAGAAACATGCAATGAGCTATTTGCTACTGTTCTTTTGAAATAGTGTGAAGTAGTGTGTCCTGGTGAACAAAACTTTCAAACTCATTGCCATTTGCCTGATTGGTTCACTCTTCGTTAAATTAAGTTTATGTAGCAACTTCTCTTTTGAGATAGTGCCGTACCATTAATTAATTATGAAATTCCACAGAATTCAAAAGGGAGTCCTGACATAAAAGAGCTGCCATATTGGGTCAGACGATGGTTCATTTTGCCCAGTATCCTGTCTCCAATCGTAGCCTGTACAAGAGCTTCAGGGAGAGTGTACAGAACAAGGCAATTATGGAGTGATCCACCCCTGTATTCCATTCCTGGCTTCTGGCAGCCAGAGGTTTAGGGCTGCATCCCTGACCATCGTGGCCAAGAGCCACTTATATCATATGTAGACATATTATATCAGTGCCAAGTTATTTGCTTTATAAACCATGACTTTACTTGGAGATAGGAGTGGAAAATCCCAAATTCCCATTAATATCCATTTTCCTCACTCCCCAAATTCCCATCAATATCCATTTTCCTCTCCCCCAAAATTCACATATCATATTTCCCAATAGCTTGTGCTGAGAGTAGGTTAGAATCTGTTTTGAATTTTCATATAATTCACTCAACTATAATGATCAGAAAATATGCAGGGTCAAAGAGGAATCTTTTAATTTCTATGTAGCCTCATCGAACTAGGTTCTAACTAATCCCTGTGCAGGTGTGCAGTTGAAGAGAAGTAATATGGAACTCTATGCTGCCACCCTCACAGTTTAGCCCATACATTCTTAGTATTCTCAGCTATTGGAATGGTTGCCTGGGGGCAAAGGCAGCTGGGAGTAGGTTAAAGCAGCCCAGAGGCTGCTTTGATTTTTTGAGGGATACTGAAACAGCTCTCCATCAGCCACAGAATCAGGGAACTAAAAAAGGTGGCATAATGCCACTGTTGCTCTCCTCTCCTCAGCTCCTACACAGAATGCAGCTAGGCTGAATCTCCGAATTGGAGCCATAGTATTTGTCTTTACCTACATGTAAGCTTTTAATTGATTATGCCTGATTCCTTACTGTGCCTGCATGACATCCCTTTATTCTACATGAGGGATGACCAGCTGTGCAAAGGGAAATATACCTTGATGAAGAGAAAAAAAGTCATTATTGAGCCCCATTCTGCTCTTTTTCAAGAATATTAAGTACCAGCATACATTGGCCATGAATCTCCACCACTTTGCATCTCTGATAATAATTTACATTTGTGCTAAGAGAGTGCAAATGACTATACCGGACGCCAGGCAGTGGGAAAAAAAATCAAACCTAAAACTTCTTAGGGGAATAACCTTTGTAGGGATTACACTAGCAATGCTCCATTACTAAACGTTGCAGTTATTTAATCATTACCCAGAACCTTCCTATATTTCAACACTTATTTTTTTAATGAATTTAGTGCTTGCAAAAAGTGACACTGACAGCACTGGCAAGTGGCGTTCTCTGTTTATTCACTGGACAGACAACTGTAATGCAGCTTCCCTACTCTGCTTCAACTAATACGTCCTAATCCTGACCTAGAGGGGCTATTTCCTGGAAGGATAATTCAGTCTCAACTCCATGTTCATTCATTTAACAATAATGCTAGTTATGCTAGGATACCAATTAATGCCAGTTGCAGTGGTAATTTAGTGATATGGACTCTTCTCAAATAGCAATTGGGCTGGGATCAGAAACTCATTTTACATGGGTCACAAAGCAGCCATGAGATAAACTTTGGTAACTTGCTATTGACTCAGGCAGGTTAGAACTGGTGCACAGCATACATATGAGCCACCCAGTTCCTCCTTTTTTTAGTTTTAATCATTATAGCGAAAGCTGACAGAAAAGTGCAAAGTCATTTTTGCTTTTTCATATCTTTCCAAAAAGCTTTCATAAAGCTCCTCACTGATTTGCTTTGTTAAAATAATAATTTTTTATTTATTTGAATTGATTTTTAAAAGCTGAAGAACTATTGGGGATTTAGATCATCTTGGTAGGAAAAAAAGATATTAAATCATCCAAGAAAAAAATCAAGCCAGAGCAAAACTCTCATAGTCATATTAAGGATCATCAAGACTATTACAATAGCAAAATGAAGTTCCACACCTTGCTTCCTGAAAGCATAGTACGTCTTCTCATTATCACTCTGAGTGCTGGTGGTCTTTTGCTGAAACACTGCAACAAAATAAAAAATGTTAGGAAGTTGTTCACAATTACACAATAAGGAGATAGCTCAATGCTTATCAGAACTTCAGTGTCCTGCAAGGTAATTTTGGACCTTTGAAAGTAAGCTGGAAGAGAAAAAAACTCTCTCTCTCAATGTATAATAGAAGCATTTCTGGAATTTGCTTATGTGAAAGAAGAATGCGCAAAAAAGGATGCTGTGCAAAGGAAATTGGATGCCAAAGTGATATAGACTAGTTGGAAGACTCAATGACAAAGCAGAATCAGCTTCAAGTAGTTGAAGTCCAAAGAATGAACTCTTTTGGAAGCACAAGAAGGTGCAGGAACAAATCTAGATATTTACCAAAGAGAAGACTAAAAAGGTGTGAAATGTGCATAGACTCAGTGCAAGTGAAGAGCAAAACATACAGGGGGAAAAAAAACAACAACTTCTATTGGAGAATGTCTGGATGTGCTTTGCCAGTAACAGAGAGAAAAGACAGTACCAGGAAGAAACATGCATTCTGCCTTCCATTCAGGGTCATTCAGAGAGACCAGAAAAGAAAAGCTAGTTCTTCATAGTGGAAAAAGTTGCACAAAATCACAAAAGGAACAGGAAGCCTGTTTATAATGAAAGGATTCCAGATCATAGCAGCCTGTTAAAAGCTTTTGAAAAGCAGACCCCCTGAACACAAATGGGCAAGGAATTTTTAATTGTGACCAGAGTAAGGCGAGGATGACCAATGAAGAATGTCCATAGGTGTGTAGTAACTGTGCTTGTTATGACAAAAAAACCCACCTATGGATTCCTTCGTTAGCCTTTGCTGGAAGGAAGAGCGCCTTTGTAAAGCATTGAGAAGGGATTATTTGTCCTCTTTAAGACCGCTGTAATTTTGCAACCTGAAAACCTTAGCACCACTACTAGTTAATCTGCCACAAGAACTATTAAGAGTGCACAAGCTGTTAGTACTGCAGCTCTCCTAATAACAGAGTTTTAAAACCGTACGTCTGCATGTGTTTGGATTTAGCTTGCACTCGACAACACAGCTACTGACTACAAAAATACCCAGATCTTTCCTATGAAACTCTGTGGAGAAGAAAAACTTTTTGTACATGTCTATATGTAATCTTTTTTAATCTGATTTTTCTTTTAACCCTTTTTTGTAGATACGTCATTTTACTACTAATTTGCAAAGTTGTTTTGTTGCATAGAGAGACATGATTTTAGCCAGCCACAGAGTGCCCACATATTATGGTAAAGGGTATGTTAGAAAATAATAATAGTAAATAATAAATAGACACATTTTCACATTAGCGACATATAATTTGTATTACAATGTTTACAATTGCTAAACATCATGGGCCTGTTTTGGAGCTCAGTTAAACTGGTGCACATATTGAGTTCCATTGATGTGAATGGAATTACTCCACTGAAGTCAATAGAGTTAACATTGTGAGATCAGAATTTGGACCCAAGAGTGAAAGGTGTAGTGCAACATTTAAAAACTTGTCTGAAACCAAGGAACTCCTGAATTTTAATTCCATCTCTGGCACACATTCCGTTTATTGCACTGGACAGGTCATTTAACATTTCTGCCTTAGCTTTCCAACCTGTAAAATAGGGCATAATTGTTGGTTGCCTCACATGGGGAACTGAGATGATTAATTAAACCACGTTTTTAAAGTATTTTGGAGATAGCACTAACATAAATGTTGTCTATGTACTATTATTCATAATAGTAAACAGAAGAAAGCAATCTAAATGAACATGAATTAATAGGAATTGCTAATGTTTGTTTGTCCTTTCCTAATTACCAGCAATTACAATTTAGTTGGTTTCTTAATCAGAAACAAAATTAAGATGCAGTAAATGAATGCTGCAGTTTACATAGGATATCTGCACAATACATAGTGCCCAGTTAATAACGTATGTAATACAACTATATAAAAAAGAATGTGTAGTCACATAGAATTCTAAGGATAAAGCATTTGAGTCCCCATCCTACGAACATTTAACGTGTGTAATTTTACTCATGTGAACAGATACACTGACTTCAGTGGGACTATTTAAGTGCATATATAGTGCATTTAATTGTGGGCCTGTAGCCTTAGAATTGAGGGCACTCAGCACCTTTTCAGAATCAGATCCTATGCAGCAAAGCTTTTAAGCACATGCTTATCTTTAAGCATGAGTACCCCTAATGAAGCCAATATACTTCGGTATTTCCAAGGCCTCTATTTATTTCATCTTATCATTTTCATATTCTAGAAATTGATAGCCAGACCTGTAAGAATCTAATCTCCTCCCGTTTTATATCATCCAGGAGCTTTTCCATTATGAGACAATCCCATACTCTTCTAAGACAAAAAGAAAAGGAGTACTTGTGGCACCTTAGAGACTAACCAATTTATTTGAGCATAAGCTTTCGTGAGCTACAGCTCACTTCATCGGATGCATACTGTGGAAAGTGTAGAAGATCTTTTATACACACAAAGCATGAAAAAATACCTCCCCCCACCCCACTCTCCTGCTGGCAATAGCTTATCTAAAGTGACCACTCTCCTTACAATGTGTATGATAATCAAGGTGGGCCATTTCCAGCACAAATCCAGGGTTTAACAAGAACGTCTGAGGAGGTGGGGGGGTTCCTCAGACGTTCTTGTCACACCCTGGATCTGTGCTGGAAATGGCCCACCCCGACCACCACACACATTGCAAGGAGAGTGGTCACTCCAGACAAGCTACCACCAGCAGGAGAGTGGGTTTGCGCGTGTGTGTGTGTGGGGGGAGGGGGTGAGAAAACCTGGATCTGTGCTGGAAATGGCCCAACTTGATTATCATACACATTGTAAGGAGAAAAGGAGTACTTGTGGCACCTTAGAGACTAACCAATTTATATGAGCATAAGCTTTCGTGAGCTACAGCTCACTTCATCAGATGCATACTGTGGAAAGCGTAGAAGATCTTATTATACACATAAAGCACAGTATGCCAACATTTTTATGGCTGACTTAGAACAACGCTTCCTCAGCTCTCGTCCCCTAACGCCCCTACTCTACTTGCGCTATATTGATGACATCTTCATCATCTGGACCCATGGAAAAGAAGCCCTTGAGGAATTCCACCATGATTTCAACAATTTCCATCCCACCATCAACCTCAGCCTGTTCCAGTCCACACAAGAGATCCACTTCCTGGACACTACAGTGCTAATAAATGATGGTACATAAACACCACCCTATACCGGAAACCTACTGACCGCTATTCCTACCTACATGCCTCCAGCTTTCACCCTGACCACACCACACGATCCATCGTCTACAGCCAAGCTCTGCGATACAACCGCATTTGCTCCAACCCCTCAGACAGAGACAAACACCTACAAGATCTCTATCAAGCATTCTTACAACTACAATACCCACCTGCGGAAGTGAAGAAACAGATTGATAGAGCCTGAAGAGTTCCCAGAAGTCACCTACTACAGGACAGGCCTAACAAAGAAAATAACAGAACGCCACTAGCCGTCACCTTCAGCCCCCAACTAAACCCCTCCAAAGCATTATTAAGGATCTACAACCTATCCTGAAGGATGACCCAACACTCTCACAAGTCTTGGGAGACAGGCCAGTCCTTGCCTACAGACAGCCCCCCAACCTGAAGCAAATACTCACCAGCAACCACATACCACACAACAGAACCACTAACCCAGGAACCTATCCTTGCAACAAAGCCCGTTGCCAACTGTGCCCACATATCTATTCAGGGGACACCATCACAGGGCCTAATAACATCAGCCACACTATCAGAGGCTCGTTCACCTGCACATCCACCAATGTGATATATGCCATCATGTGCCAGCAATGCCCCTCTGCCATGTACATTGGTCAAACTGGACAGTCTCTACGTAAAAGAAGAAATGGACACAAATCAGATGTCAAGAATTATAACATTCATAAACCAGTCGGAGAACACTTCAATCTCTCTGGCCACGCGATTACAGACATGAAAGTTGCTATATTACAACAAAAAAACTTCAAATCCAGACTCCAGCGAGAAACTGTTGAATTGGAATTCATTTGCAAATTGGATACAATTAATTTAGGCTTGAATAGAGACTGGGAGTGGCTAAGTCATTATGCAAGGTAACCTATTTCCCCTTGTTTTTTCCTATCCCCCCCACCCCCCCCAGACGTTCTTGTTGGACCCCGGATTTGTGCTGGAAATGGCCCACCTTGATTGTCATGCACATTGTGAGGAGAGTGGTCACTTTGGATGGGCTATTGCCAGCAGGAGAGTGGGTTTGTGGGCGGGGGAGGGGTGAGAGGACCTGGATTTGTGCTGGAAATGGCCCAGCTTGATTGTCATACACATTGTAAGGAGAGAGTGGTCACTTTGGATGGGCTATTGCCAGCAGGAGAGTGGGGTGGGAGGAGGTATTTTTTCATGCTTTGTGTGTATAAAAGATCTTCTACACTTTCCACAGTATGCATCCGATGAAGTGAGCTGTAGCTCACGAAAGCTTATGCTCAAATAAATTGGTTAGTCTCTAAGGTGCCACAAGTACTCCTTTTCTTTTTGCGAATACAGACTAACACGGCTGTTCTTCTAAGACACAGTATACTGTCAGGGGGCTCCTTTCTCATCCAAAGCACTGCCAAAACGCAGATCTGATGCTGTGAAAAGGTCTGAGCAATTTTTTATTATTGAGCAGATAGATCTTTTTATTTGTAAGCCCCCAAAGTTTTACTAATAGATCCGCGGGTAATTTCTCTTTTGTTCTGTCCATGATGAAGTTTAAGATAATTGACTAATATTCCTGTGCTTAGGAATTTTTCTACCAAATATAGCTTAAGGCATGAGTTGTCTGACTCATCGCTGTAGATTTCCGTTAAAGGAGAGGTTGTCAGGTACCACTTTAATAGCACTTATTATTTTCTTTTATAGTTACACATATGAAAGAGGAGCTGCTGTATGGCAAATAAGAGACCACAGCTCTAGGAGCCAGATCCAAAGACCAATAAAGACAAAGGAGAGATTACCATTGGCATCAGTGGGCTTTGAACCAAGACCACAGGGAATTTTCTTATCTAAAACTTTTCCCACTTATTAATATAATTACATTTGTCTTCAATGGCAAGTGTTGGTATAATTAATATTTGAAATTGTTATTAATATTAATATTAGAGACCACCTGACTAATTTAACCATGAATTCCTTTATGAACTCCAGCATGATCAAGTAGGATCTGACAAAGAACCTTCAGATTCATGACTCTCTTTGTATTTGCTGACTTTAGCAAAAACCCAATTTTCTTCCTCTAAGGCCTTCCTTTCTTATCTCCTCGCCCCTCCTTGCTTACTAGCAGAACAGTGGGAAGGGTTGTGCTTGTTTCCTTTTAAGACAGTTTTTCTTTGTCTTGTTACTGCAGCTGTTTATTTTATCAGTTACTTTTTGAACCATACATCCTTCCCACACGACAAGCAATAGCCAGGTTATATGTCTTACTCTCACGACCTTCTTTTATTTACTGATTAGGACCTTTTCCTTACTAGTGACAAATAATAAAGCAAATATATTATTTCCTTAACCAAAAAAACCAACTTTAATTCTTTTATTTTCTTAGTTATCCCTACAGCAAGTTTAATAAAAGGTCATTATATAGTTTTGAAATTATGCCCTGGGAGGCTATAACCTTTCAAATCTCGGTGAATGGTCTCTTAAAGCCTACCTCTGTCAAGAATGTGAAATAAAATGTTTTAATTGTGTACAGTTAGATACTAGTATTATATCTGTATTGAAAACTCTTTATAGTGTCTCTGTGTCCATTTTTTTCTTCCCTCTAATTACTGCCCCTCCTCTTTACAGGTTGACTGTTTTACAGGGTAATTTTTTCACATTTGTTAAACATGGGATGAGTATGTCCTGGGGGGAATTGCTGTTAGAGAAGAATCGTTATCTAGTCCCAGAATTTTAAAATGGATGGAGACCCTTTTCAGCAAGTTTCAGGTGTTTTAATAAGAACATTATATATCGTAAAAGGTTACTGAAATCTTCCTGCTTCATCTTAGTGTCATAGAATCACAGGATTAGAAGGGACATCTAGTCTAACCCCCTGCCAAGATGCAGGATTTGTTTTGTCTAAACCATCCAAGACAGATGGCTATCCAGCCTCCTTTTGGAAACCTCCAGTGAAGGAGCTTTCATTACCTTCATCTAGTGTTCACAACTGCCCCCATCTTACAATATTATCAAGGCCTATTACATATACCGCCTGCACTATATCATTTCCTTTAATTAACCCTGATGATCTTATTACGCTAAACATGTTGTAAAATAGAAAATTGCAATACTTCTATATCTTTATGGGGATTTCTAGTGGAAGGATTTGAAAGAAGAAACAAACTTTACAGAGAACGGTCATTTCTGCCATTAACTATTTTAAAAATCTTTTCAGTAAAGGCTCATAATTTGCTTCATGTAATTTTTCCAAAAGGGAGGTAATATTAGACGTTAATACAAATATATTTGCCCAGTGGATTTTAAAAGTTTTTTTGTAAAGATTTTTGGGTATCCTAGATTAACTGTCTTTGCTATATATCATCATCTTGATTTATCTTTCTTTTGTTATTATTTTTTCAGGTATCTTATACCAAAGATGAATAAAACATGGCTTTTCCTAGCATTAACCTTTAATATTTTTGTTTTGTGAACTTTATTGGATAATATTTTAATCTATTTAAGTTAACATGCTCTTGTGTATGTTTGATCATTACATTCTGACTTACCCACTAATAATTCAATTATTGCAGTTTCTTGCTGCTGCTGCTGTCAGGTTTTCCCTGTGAGGAGCAAAATGTCAATTCCTTGTTTGTGAATGAGACTAAGGATGAAGTGTGGGGAGGAACCAGAGAAAAGTTATCTTTGTCCAAATAAAAGTGACAAATTATGTCCTTACATTAAGCACACCATTTCCATAGATGAAAACAGAACCTGTGCATGTGCATTTTGGGATAGAATTTGTCCCCAAAGTTTTACACATGCTACTGTGGGGTTATTTATGTTACCAAACATATGAAATTATCTAAGAGGCATATATTCTTACTAGGGACATTTACTTATAATGTAGCAGGCCAGGCCTCAGTGCCATTTAAGCTCAGAACTCAGGCTTTGCACATGTGTGTGGAGTGGAAGTCATGAAGGGAGTGCCCCTGTACCGCAGGATAGGTCTTCAGATCGACCTTGCACAGAGTGGTAAGGAAGGTGCTGATGGAAGCAAGCCAAGCGAGTGGCCGGAAGTTCCATACTTTTGGGACTGTAATTCCAACACACTGCACCAGTGTTGTGAATACACTAAAAAACTGGATGAACACACAGGCTTTTCCAGTGACCAGGAATGGCCCTAGTGGTTTTGCCGGCCAGGATAAAAAGTGGATTTTGGTGCCACCCTCAAAACAAGCAGCTGAGTAAAAAGCAAATGAACCAAAATGACCAGCAGAGAAAAACAAAACAAAAAACCCAGCTGAGTAATATGGAGCCCCCTGAACATTGGCACTCAGGGTGACTACCCTGCTTGCCCACCCTAGAAGTGACCCTATTGAGACTCATCCCTAGCTTCAGTTTAGAGGGTTAGATTTCACCTCTTTGACCTTTACCTGCATCGAGCCCACCTAGTCCAGCTGAAGCATTTTCTCCATTGTGGGCTTATTCTCCCATTCGTATGTATAGGGTTCTTGGTGTTTAAAGGATTTTTCCTTTTTAAAGTAGGGGACAAGAGAGTAACCACAACATAGAGGTGAAATTGTGATTATTACTGCATAAAAAGGCATCTGTACTCTATTTTCTACCAGTATTGTTAAATCAATAGCTTGGGGTGTGAGAATTAAGAGCAGAGTTTCTAACAAAATCATCAATAGGGGAAATGAAGTGAGTCCAGGATGGGTACTCTCAACAATATCCCTGATTGGGAAGTACTTTAATTGATAGGCTTTGAGTTTTCTGCTGAGCTTTGAAATGCTGGAGTAATCAGAAATGGAATTAGTCTTCCAGCTGTTGAAAGTAAAATCATTAAAACCACTCTGCATCTTGCTGAAATGATTTCAGCTGGCAACAAACGCTCCATGTGGGAGAACTAAGTGAAAACAAATTAGTCCAATTTTTTGAATGACTGAAAAGATGTATAAGCATAATACTATACAATGGTCACAAACAGAGATGAATCAAGCAATTTGTTCTACCACCCATATGTTGTAATACAGGGTGGGCAAACATTTTGGCCCAAGGGCCACATCTAGGTATGGAAATTGTATAGTGAGCCATGAATTCTCACAAAATTGGGGGTTGGGGTGCAGGGTCTCCAGCTGGGGGTGCGAACTCTGGGGTGGGGCTGGAGATGAAGGGTTGGGGGTGCAGGAAGGTGCTCCGGGCTGGGACCGAGGGGTTTGGAGGATGGGAGGGGGGATCAGGGCTGGGGCAGGGGGTTGGGGCGCAGGAGGGGTGCAGGCTCAAGGTAGCACTTACCTCAAGCAGCTCCCAGAAGCAGCGGCATGTCCTCCTCCGGCTCCTACGCGGAGGCGCAGCCAGACAGCTCTGCGCGCTGCCCCGTCCGCAGGCGCCGCCCCTGCAACTCCCAATGGCCACAGTTCCCTGGCTGCCCTGACACTTAGGAGCTGGAGCGGTGACATGTTGCTGCTTCCAGGAGCTGCATGGAGCGGGGCAAGCCCCCGACTCCACTCCCTGGTGAGAGTTCGAGGGCTGGATTAAAACATCTGGAGGGCTGGATGCAGCCCTCGGGCTGCAGTTTGCCCACCCTTGTTGTAACCTCTGGAATATGGTTGAACTACTATATGGGGAAGGGCTTGCTTGTGTGACAGGGGGAAATTATTCTGTCCTTTCCCACATAAAGAAGAATAAAAAAAGGTGCAAAGGGCATCAGTAAAGCAAACCCTCATTTTGATGGCCAAGATATCATACTTGAGTTCCATCCAAGGCAGGGTGTCTATTTTCTGAGCCTCTCTGCTTTGGGTAATTCAAGTAAGAAGCTATGCATTTCCATTACACTTATTTATCCAACCTATACCTACAATGATCTCCAAGATACTACATAGATGGCCCTTTCAATTTATATTCATATTATGGCTGATTAAGGCATGTGTGGGCATTTATGTAAAAAAACAGAAAGCCAACTTAAACTATAAATGAAAAACCAATACACTTTACATTCAATACATAGATACATATATCCCAGAGAAAACCTATATCAAAATGGAGTTAAGATTGAGAGTACTCGTCACTAGTTTAGGGTACAATGCATTACAGGAATGTTATAATCATCCCCTCCCCCAAAGCATTATAAACCCTGAAAATTCAGTTTTCCAGGTTCAATTTAAAAAGAAATACAAACATAGTAAGTATGAAAATGCACAGGTAGTGTACTTAAATAACCTTAACTCTGCCTTACAGTCACATTATGCATTAACCATATGTTTATGATTAAGACATTTCAGAGTTTGTAATCTCAGATTAGATTACCCTGATCTCTAAAGAAACATTATATTTTTTTAACTCCCCTCCTCCTCCCCCCCAGTTATAAGACAGTTAAAATTGTTTAGATGCACTAGCTGCATTTCTGTAACATATAAGGAATTCTTTTAGGTATGTACTATAATCCAATTAACTCTCCCATGTAAGGAAAGCTGGAGAGCAAAAAGCAGATGTAAGCAGATTCCAGCAGGAAAGGGAAACAGAAAACAAATACTTGAAAGCATGACTGCAGTGATGCCTTGGAAAAATGCCAAATGCCAGGGTTGCAGAATTACAGAATCCACAGGACCCTGAAAGAGATGAAAGGGGCAGTTCACACATGTCAGACTTATTGTTTTGGCTCTGCAGAGGCAGGCAGGAAATATTACACTATTTCAACCTTGAAAACTTTCGTGAAATTGTGCTCTTGAGGACGAATGTGACTGAGTCAGAAAATCAGCATAATGTCACCTATTCAATGCTTTCAATAAAATACACACATGAAGCAGCAGAAGGAGACAAAATGGTGGATATCATTCATCTGAAATCAGCTTGATCAGGGTTATTCAAGTTGCATTTATTTGTCAACTTCACTGAGTCTGGTCTTAGCAGGCTACCTATAACAAGAACTGCATTGCTTAAGAAACATTGACAATTACTAATCACAAAATTTTTTAAAAATTCTACACTGGGATACAGGGCTAAATGATAGCATGAGTTAATTTATGCACCAAGATTTTACTTCTTAATATCAACGTTCACATCTTAACTAGGTCACCAATCAGGATAAGTTTGTTAGTTTCAAACTTATCCTTACTCAATATCTGGTCACATCATAAAACAATCACACAATTAACTACAATGACTGCATCTGATCAAGAGAAGGCCAAGAATGAAATAGAAGGGGTAGGTTACAAATCAGTGTTATGGAGCATTGATAGATGTATGTACGGAATTATTTCTAGCTTTACTTAGTGTAATTATTTTATTACTTAAAGATCATCCCAGGTGTGCATGGCATTTAGAAAAATAAAACTGACAAGTCTCTTACTTGGGAGAGATTAAAATCTAAATTAGACAAAATACAGCAAGGGATGTCAGTAAACAGAGGACAGCAAGCAGGAAATATGGAAGAATGAGGGTTGACACAGTTAGGGGTCATGAGTTATACTGACTGTTATGTTTAATTCTATTAATTAATCAATTCACTTGAATGTTTTCCCCAGCATTCTCTTATTGCTGGAAAACCCAGCAATAAGAGAATGCTGGGGAAAACAGTCAAGTGGATTGATTAATTATTTGAATGTGACATTAAATTGCTGGGTGCTAATTACTTGCTAGGCAAGAAACCACCCCAAGAACTCTTGCTCTGCAGCTTCTATTAGTAGGTAAACATATGCTAGAAGTTGGAAGACCTCTCACAGTGCATCTCAGGAATATTAGGTTCATTATGAAAATGGAACAATTAACTAAGTCTAAAACTTTGGATACATTTATTAGGCTTTGGAGTCCCATTTTTGTTGCACGGAGAGAAGTGATACTGTATGAATTTGCTTTGAACATTATTCTATGTATATCTACAGCTATAGCTTCTTCATTGCTAGTGTCTGAAAAACTGCAATAAAACACAGTGGACTGAAATCTCCTGTCTGGTGCATGGCACATTTTTGCAGAAGATTAGATGTAATTTCCTCCCATTGTGTCAACACATATATCAAGAAAATAAATTTTAGCAAAATAAAAAAGTCTCATTCTCCTGTCATGAGTAGGGTATTTGTGTGTGTGCACACCATGCTCATCTTCTGTGCGTGCTGCAGAAAAAGGGAGTGTGGCACTCCAAAAGGACAAACAGTAACGGCAAAATCCCTTACGCAGTATGGGCTTGAACCAAAGTCTGTTGAAGTCAGTGGGAGTCTTTTCAATAACTTCGCTGGGGGATGATCAGGTCATATGTTCCCCTCTGTAAAGGGGTTTAGTCACTGCAGGAGCACCTCCTTGTGGCCAGAAGTGGTGTAGTGGCTGTCTTTCCATATGGCACCCCCTGCCAATGGTCACTTTGGTGGTCTCTCTTTTTGCAACTTGGTCCTCTGGCCAGGTCATGCTTTAGTCAATCCCCTCCGGGATAACAGAATCCAACCCATCATTAATCCAATGACTGTAGAGCAGATCTGCCTATCTCTGGGCTCCATGGTCATTACACCTCCTACCTCAGGGGGTTTCACCACATCTTCCTTGGTGGCTGGTAGCGGAACCTCTACTCTGGGTTTCCGTTCATGGACCCTGCAGCTAGCAGCCAAGGTCTACTCCCTGTCTCTCTGGACTACATTTTATTTCTTCTATCCCCTTCCCCCCGCCCCCCCCGAGACTGACTGCAGACTCTCTCCTTCAGCCCTTACTACTACTACTACTTCTTCTTCTTGAGTTTGTGGAGCAGCAGACTCACTTCCTGAGTCTATGACTGCCATTCACTGTTAGCTCAGCCATAAAGACAGATGAAATTAGCTAGCCCTACCTCTTTCGTGACTCCAAAGACAGGCACACAGAAAGCTGCTCCTGCTCTACCCATTCCTTCTTCTTTGGAGCTGTCAGTATACATTTGACAATAGTGTCTCCATGTATCACAGATGCACTGATTTGCTAAATCTTGTACATTTATCATTCTTCTCCTTTGTTTATTATATAACTCCATTTCTATATTGGGGGGGATGGATTTCCAGTGATTGGGTATTTTCCCTTTGCTATAGAGTTTGACCTTTCTTAAGCCCTTCTTTTCATTGACATCCTTTACCCACTTCTTTACACTACTTACATGAGGAATTTTGAGTTTTTGTCCTACCCAGTCTCCAGTCAATCCCCAACAGTACATATTAGTGTAGAGTTATCTTCACTATCATCTAATGCTTTAGACCAAAAGCTTAAGTCTAGGATCTTCATTCTAAGAGTAAAAACAACGAGGAGTACTTGTGGCACCTTAGAGACTAAAAAATTTATTTGGGCATAAGCTTTTTGGGCTAAAACCCACTTCATTAGATGCATGGAGTGGAAAATACAGTAGGAAGATATATATACACACAGAGAGTACATGAAAAGATGGGGGTTGCCTTACCAATTCTAACAAGACAAATCAATTAAAGTGGGCTATTATCAGCAGGAGGAAAAATCACTTCTGTAGTGGTAATCAGGGTGACCCATTTCAAACAGTTGACAAGAAGGTGTGAGTAACAGTCGGGAGAAAATTAGCATGGGGAAATAGTTTTTAGTTTGTGTAATGACTCATCCACTCCCAGTCTTTATTGGCCTAATTTGATGGTGTCCAGTTTGCAAATTAATTCCACTTCTGCAGTTTCTCGTTGGAGTCTGTTTTTGAAGTTTTTTTGTTGAAGAATTGCCACTTTTAAGTCTGTAATTCAGTGTCCAGGGAGGTTGAAGTGTTCTCCATCTGGTTTTTGAATGTTATAATTCTTGACATCTGATTTGTGTCCATTTATTCTTTTGTGTAGAGACTATCTTGTTTGGCCAATGTACATGGCAGAGGGGCATTGACAGGCATTTCTCTCTGTTACCTGCATTTCACACACAAGTGTAGTAATGAAGACACCACATGCTATACCCAATGCCTGTGCTTGGATACTGTCTAGTTTTCTCAGATTTGTTTTTGATGCTGACCTGAAGGCCTGGTAGCCATACTCAATATTAGGTCTGTTTAGAACTCTGTTTAGCACTATCACTGTTTTTTTTAATCTGCTCCCCTGGAGGTTCCAGATATACTTTTAAGTAAGTTGATTCTCCCCTTTGGACTTATCTATAATATTTGTAATATGGTCCCTATCAAATATCACACCTAAGAAATTTTTCCACTATACTTATCTGCTGGTCATATATATAATATAATGTTACCTCTTTTTGAATCTTCCAATCCAAGTTGTGAAGATCATTCCTTTAGTTTTATCAATGGAGAACTTGAAACCCCACCTGTTTCCCCATTCTAAACTACTCTGAAGTGCATCGTTGATTCTTTTGGTGGCATTTTCAAGATTTCTGCTTTTGATCCATATGGCACAGTCTTCAGAAAATAATGTAATGCCTATTCCTGCACTCATCTCCTTTGATAGGTCATTTATTACGATTTTAATAAGGGTTAGGCTAATGACACTCCCCTGTGGAGTTCCATTTGTAATGGAATATATGGTGGAAAAGGCCTTTGGTATCTGGACTTTTATATTCTTTTGCTTAGAAAATCTCTTATCTATACATTCTTCCTACATTACCCATAGTTGCCACTTTTTACAAAGTCCCTCTCTTCATTGTAGGCTTTTTCTATGTCCAAGAAGGTTCCAATGTACTCACTGGTTTTCAAGCTTTTATGTGTTTCTGTCTCTATCAGTACAATGTGGTCAGTCACACTCCTACTTCTTCTGAACGCACTTTGTGTTCCATCTATGAGTCTATTTCTTTCTAGGTATATTACTAATCTGTCTGTCATCATCTTTTTCATAGTTGTACCTAAATATGCTGCGAGGTTAATTGGTCTGTATGCCTCAGACCCAAAGTGCATGTTGCTTGGTTTCTTCACTGGGACAATAATCACATGTTTCCAGCCCCTAGATATTTCCCTTTCCTCTATATGCTATTGTTTAATTTTAGTATTATCCTCAGGCTTTCATCACCTAGTATGAAGTATTTGAGCATTTCAAAGCTTATTTTGTCCTTGCCTCGTGTGGTGCTTTTGCTCCTTTTCATCACTTTTTGGAGGTCCTGAATATGGAATTTTTCATTTAAAATAAGATTGACATCTTCCTCCCACCTATTCATTATGTCATAATTATCATTAAGGAACGTTCTTTTCCTTTCCCTAATTTCTATCCCCTGAGCCTCATCATTACTGACTTTTTGAAACATGGTGGCCAAAATTTCTGCTTTTTCTTTGTTGGAGCTTATTACTCTATGGCCTTCCACTGCAAGGCTTCGTGTTGCTCTTATTCTTATTCCATTCATTTTCTGAAATTGTTTGTGTACCTCTGATGTATTGATATCTTTACTTTACTTTCCTGCAGATTTCCTCCAGCTTTTTCTTTTCACCCTTTTTATAGCTCTATGTGCAAGTACCTTACTTTTTTTAATACGTCATTAAGTCCTCACCATTTAGTGTAGCTTTTGCTTCTTATATGCCTTGTTCCTTTCCTTAATTAACTGTAAACATTCCTTGTTCCACCACAGTACGCTTTTCTATCTTTTATAAAGGTTGGTATCCTAGGAATAGCTAGGCTGGCTGTCTTTATAATTTCCTTAGTAATATTACTACAGAATTCCTCAGTATCCTCACTGATACACTGCATGCCCACGTGTTCCTCATGTTAAATAGTTTCCAATTTGATTTTTTTAGGTTTCAAGTGGAGGTATTAGTCTTGTCTTTGTATTTCCTTTTCCTGGATATCTAATGAAAGTCAGGAACTGGTCACTACCCATTTCATCCTCTCTGTAAATTTCCTAGATGCATTTGCTTGCTATGTTACTAGAAACTATTCCCAGGTCTTGGCAAGAAAGGCTTCAGTCTGCTGCAGTGAACCTGGTAGGTCTTCCACCATGTAATATTACTAAATTATTATCTTCAAAAAATTGCTCTAGGACATTTTCCATTCTTATAATTTTTCCAACTTTCCCACAATCTGTTGGGATTGTTCAGATCACTGCAGATAATACATGGGCATGTAACATCCGCAGTTAATTCTTTCAGTTCTATAGTCTAGCTTTCTGCAGGGGTTATAAACATTATGTAGTTTGAGAGATGCAGAGCTGTTTTGTATCAGTATCTCAACAGCATTATACTTGATATTTAACTTTTTAACTCTAAATCAAGGTAGTTTAGATTCTCCTTAACAAAGGTGTACACACCCCCACCCTTTCCTATTTCTCTAGCATGTCTATATATGCCAAATCTTGGATTTTTTTAGTCTAGTTTTTCTATTTGCCAAGTCTCTTTTATGCATGGTACATCAGGCTTTGTTTTCATATCAATAACATTTCTTTAATTCCTGCCCATGTGTGATAAGACTGTGTGCATTCCAGATAAAAATAGTTACCCCCATTCTTGTAACCTTCAATACTTCCTTCACTTAGGAAAGTATGGGAGATGTTCCTCTGATAAATTGGTAGTTCATAGTTACTTTTCAGCAGCTTTAACTATAAGTCTCATTTTCTCTGTTTTCTTTCCTGTCTGAAAGAAGTACCACGTATGCCTTCAGTCACAGATGCAATTTCTTTTTCTATAAGTAGTATATCATCTCCTTTTGCCCCAGTGTCACTCATTACTTTCTTCTCAGTATTTTGTTGCTTGGTAATCCCTACCCCCAACTGGGTATTATTTTTCTCTCCAGGTGTCTCCTAGCAGCTTCTGCATATGAGATGTTAATGATTTTGTTTTTTATATTCCTATAGCTTGCTTTGCCTCGGTACTTTCTCCATATGCTGAGCTGTGTTTTCCTTCACAGTTACAACATTTTTGTTCTGTCCCTTCCTCATAATTATCATGTGAATGGTCTCCTCCACACTTGCTGCATATTAATTTCCCTTTGCAATTATTTGCTAAGTGACCAAATCTTTGACTCCTGTCGCATCTACCCTGTTTGTTTCAGTTAGGAATCCAGGTAGCTAACTCTTCATTTTTAGCTTTCTTAGCACCTTTGTCTTAAGGAGCTGTCCTATTTGTTCTTTGTTTTTGCATTCCACTAATAAGACTCTATGAGGTAGTTTCCCAGATCTTACTATATCTCCAACACTTTTTTTTGAACCATTCAGCAATCATCAGGTGATTGACATACCCTATCTTTATCTTGGGATTTTACTGTTATATAATGTTCTCCCATGTCCCATTCCTGCCTTCCCACTTGCAGTTCTTTCTGCTGGTTCTAAAGAATCTATCCTTTTCTTTTTCCTTGTTTTCAACCAGTCTTCCTCAATGCTTTCCCTATGCACATTTTCTAGCCTGGTTTGAGTATCATTTGTTATCACTTCCATCTCTCCCCAACCAGCAGTTTAGCCTGACCAGCTTTCCACTTCACCCCCAGCAAGAGAACCAGCCACATCTATCCAAATCCCCTAAGCCTCTTTGTGCTACAAACTTCCTACCTTTATAATCACCACCCAGCCCCATCCCAGTTGGGCTTTGGTCATCCATTAAGCCCCTCTCTCTCTCTCTCTGAGGTGCTGTCAGGTATGTTATTTGGCCTCTCAGGCCCACATTAACCCCTTCAGAGCCTGTGTGGAGTACACACCTCATCACGCCCACCAGAGCAGTTCAAAAAGTGAGAAAATAGGAAGTTTCAGCAATTCCTAGTTTCAAATTACTCCTATTCCTCTCCACAAATATTATTGCTAGCATGTGGTCACTTCTGCTGAGAGATAGTTAAAGGCACACAGTACTTGCAGATGGATCAGAAAGAAAACAAAATTATGTCTTATTTGGGATATGAATCTATTAGTCCCAGATCCACAAAAGGACTTAGGAACTTGCACCCCCAGATTTAGGTGCATATGTCCCCAATTTAGATGCTATTGCAATTCACAAAGCTCCCTCTTGTCTGCTGTTTAACTCAGTAGATGCTCAAATTCACTCCGTGCCTAAATTTCCACTGTAAAAGTTCCCTGGGCACCTAAGTTTTCACCTCTGGACATGCACCTGACTGCCTGAGGCAGACGTCTGAATATTTAAATGCCAGCACGATCTTCAAACTTAGTCAAGATAGGCCTTCCCCTTGCCTATCTCACTTCTGGGACTCAATCCACTAAGGGTGCTTGGAGCATGTCTAACTCTACCCAAAATGGCCATTCCCCACTATGCTTGATGAGGCAAAGGACTTGAACAGGGGTCTCCCACCTCTCAGGCAAGTGCCTTATCCACAGGTTATGTGTCTTTCTCTCTCTAGCCTAATTAATATTTAATTATTTAATACAAAGTAGTATTTTTTCCCCAGAGGACTGATGAAACTGCACCCTTTTTTGCCTCCAATGGATTCCTCAGCTTTCAATCACAGTAGTGCATCCTAAAAATGTTTCCTCCCATTGCACCTTTTCAGTAGATTTCTTAATGCCCCAAAGTTTGCTCATCTAAAATCTAATCTTAGTTTACCAATCTAGCCAATAAAGTTAGCATACCAGTTTACAAGCAGAATAAAAAATCCCCATTCTAGCCAGTAAAACTACTAGAGCATTAAACAATCTCAGTGCTTAGTATAATAGAGATCTCTCACACTGGAACTGATTGCTATAGTTACAAGAAATCTGTTGTTTCTTGAGTCTCTGAGGTGCTGGAAATGAGGGATTTTTACAGCATTTGGGTAAACACTGCCTATTCCTTATATGGAATATTCCTGTTCCCCGAAAACCCAACCACCGGTTGCTGCATGTGGTGCAAATTCATTTGGTTTTGATGAGATGCTGGAGTGCAACTTGTACTCTATTCTGGAATAGACGTTGGAATATTGTTCCTCTTCTGACTTTTTGGCTTGAAATTTGTCCCAGGGACAGCCACTTTTAGATGCTAAAATGTTTTCATGTACTTGGGGGGACTGTATGGCTCCAGGGATATGTAATGAGACACAGACTACAGCATGTCACTGGTTGGGTGAAGTAGAATAGTAAAAGCCTTTGCCCCCTGAGAGCTCTTTAAAGACACAAATGAAACAAGTTTGTGGCTTCATTCTAGTTCCTGCTGGACCAGGTGTCCACATAACAAACGACACTGATGACAATTAGCACCCTCATTGGTCGGTTCAGCAAGGAGGCAAGTGACTGCTCAATGAGGGATACTTAATGTATCCCCTCAACCCTTGAGGCAGTCCTCAAAAGTCTGAGTTGGGGCACATTGCTGGGCATTGTGGGAAAGCTTGCACCTGTTGTGAGGATAAATTGAGAAAATTGGGTTCCAGGGCTGTTAATCTGGCACATATAATGAGCATTGTAATTTCACTGTAAAATAAAAACAAAATCCCTTAATACATTTATTTAACAACTGTTTTGACAGCACATAGCTGGAAACATATTGAAATAACCTGGTAAGGAATATTAAGAATTTAAGGAACGGAGAGGGAGCACACAGGGAATGCGCACCATCTGGACAAAGCGCTATTTGGCACCACTCTGCAGCTTCATCTTTTGATGAACTTTTCATATAAAGACAGAATATTTACACTGGTGTGCCCTAAACAACAAGCAGGGATACACTCAACTGTTTATTAAAGATGGAGTATGTTTAGTGGAGTGTTCAGTATAGAAGTTCACATGTTCAGTATAATCTGGCAAAAAATTACATGAAATTAAGAGAAACCTGATTAGAACTCATAACGATTTTAAAAAATAATGAGGGGAATCTCCGAGCTGAAGGGTCATAAAAACATTAAATTACAGATCTCTTTACTTTCATCTGCTGCGAGACACAGGGCCGAGATACTCAACTTGTATGTGTTATCACAGTTCTGTGGAAGTCAATGGAACGATGCCAATTTACACCATCTGAACATCTGACCATCATCCTTCAAAGCGTAGTCCTACTCTGAAAAGTGGCTGTGTATAAATGGTATCATGGGTTCCTATGTTAATTGCCTCTAAATCAACAAATCCCAAATTGTGGTCTGCAGAGCACTTGTTGGTGATCTATGGAAAGCTGGTTAGTCACATATTTCTCCAGTCCAGTGAGTCACAACCTTGTTTCTGGCTGCTTCTAAAGTTATGCTTTTTTAATATGGCTGCAGGTACGGGGAAACCTGTGGGTAAGGCTCAGTGAAAGCGTGGATAGAAGCCATAACTGACGTAGAACAGGCTCTATCGTGTTGAGGCCTGGGTTGAATTATTGTAGGCAAAGTCCTCATAGGGTCACCTTGTTGGTAGTTCAGGGAACAATGGGGATACTGCTCCAGAACCTGACTGACCCATTCCATCTGCCCGTTAGCCTGAGGGGGCTCCACGCTAAGGAACTAAAAAATTCACACCAAAAGTGGGAGATGAAGTGTGGTCCTCGGTCTGATACGCTACTGGTTGGCAGACTGTGGAACTAGAAAAGAGGCACACTGTTTCCTGGAGAGTAGAGATTTTGTGGCAAGAAACAAATTGTACCATCTTGATCAGGAGGTCGACCATGACTAGTATCACCATGCACCCATGAGAGCAGGGCAGCTCCACAAGGAAATCTAGAGACACGGTGGACCAAGGCTGGGGTGGGGTGAGAAAGGGGTGGACAAGACCAAGTGACTTTGAGCATGGGTTCTTCTGTGAGCCCAAAGGTCGCAGAATTTAATGTATTTCTTGAAAATAAGAGCTGTCACTGGGCGCCTCTGTCACTACGTGGTGTACTTCACTGCCTGGTCAGTTTGTGTGCTCGCATGGGCCCAAACACACACCAGGTTATTATCTTTCACCACGGTGTGTATTTATTCTTTTTTTACAAAGTAACAGAGTGTAAAGCAGGCTTACAGCAAGAGGAGGCTTCCACAACACCTTCACTCCTCAGCCCAGGCTCACCCTCTGAGTGCCCCTTCTGAGCTTCCCCTTGCTTCCTGTTCCATCCAATTACCTCATTAGCCCAGAGATCATCAACTAGGTGTGCACAATTCCACAACAGAAAGTGTATAATTGGCTTCAATTAACCCTGCACTCTTCCCAGTGCTGAAGCAGGTGACTGGGGTGCTACACATAGTACCTTGTCACAAGAACTCAAACCTGGCCACGAGAAACTCTATGAAATCAAGCCCTGCGTTTTAGACTGGCCAAAGTGCCCAGCAGGCAGCGCGTCATCAGACAGTTTTAAAGTCTGGAGTTCAGGCTGTACTTGCAGGGACATAAATGGCGGTATATGCTATTTGATCATTTCTCAATGAGTGAGCACCGTAAACAGAAACTGGGCCCTGAATAAACCTTTGCCTACATGGAATGCTACTGACTTCAAGAAGGATCTATTTGTGGAATGGCCTCCCTCTTGGCTGGCATCAGGACTGAATGTGAGGGGCTCGCCTAAGCTAATAGCATGCATCTCTACTGTTTGATCTTAAGAAGCAGACTCTGTAAGTGGTAGCAATGACAGACTTGTATCCTCTCTGGATGCGCTATAGAAGAGGAGAACACACACTGACCAGTAGGTTACCTACTTCCTGTTGACAGGGGATGGTCACCCTGAGCATCTGAAGGCCACAACAATTCAGAATCCTGGACGAGCCCCCACTAACCCACACTCACCATTGGGCTACACCTGTCCAGTCCACAATACAGGATCAGGGCCTTGGCGATAATACTTTACATTTAAATAACATCGTTTAGCTAAAGTTTTCCAAAGTGGTCTACCTAGTAAATTTCACACAAAAAATACATTGCAACCTCATTATTCTTTCCAAATCAAGCACTCAGAAGTTAGGGGATGCTGTAATTAAGCTTGCCCATGCAACACCCCTGTGAGGTAAACTGTGGTGTTATTCCCATTTTACAGATGGGAAACTGAGGCACAGAGATTAAGGTCAAAATTATCCACTGATTTTGAATGTCAATTTGAGACACGAGGAACCAATTTTTCAGAGTATCTAGCATTACATAGCACTTTATACATTCAGAGCACAGCTCCCAGTTACTTCTGTTGTAAATGTGAGCACTCAGTACTTCTGAAGATCAGGCCCCATGATCTCAAGTTGGGTTAGAAAAAGAGGAACACACAATTAGTGACTACCTGTGAATAGTCTGGTTTAAGTGACTTGCTCAGCACCACACAGAAACTCTGTGTCAGAAACAGGGATAGAATCCAACTCTTCAGAGCAGCATTCAACTGTGTTAAACATGAGACCGTCCCTTCTATTACTACAATCCCATGTCTTATTCAGCATAGCTCTTCCATTTTGCTGCAACTAATGATGCAAAGGTCCTACAGACAACACTACTCAATCTTGATTTATCCCAAGAGCAGGGTCAAATAGGCCTGTGGACTGAATCACCCAGGGGTCCCGTGGGAAAAAAATGTGATCGTGTAATTGATGCATATGGACAAGGGGGCCAAATTAAGGTTGTACAGACAACCTTAATTCTGGCATTTCCTAACTTTTGAGGGCTTGAATTTGCAACATTAATAATGTTCTTTTAACACAGCTTTGAGGTTTGTTTTTTTTAAAAAACCAACTGACAAAACAAATTCCATCTTGTGACATCATATTGATACCCACATTGCTGTTCATCAGCAGGGTTGGAACCATTTAATCCATCACACAAACCTCTGCCATTATAGCTAACAGAGCAACTGATAGCAGTTGTTCCCCACATGGCTCCCAGTCGCATTCTCCTTGCCCAGCCAGTCCCAATCCTCCCCCTTCCAACTCACAGTCACAATTTCTCTCCCTCCTCCAGTCCCAGGCTCACAAGACTCCTGGTCCCAATCTACTCCTTTCCTTTCCTAAAGATCCAGTTTTTGTCCTCTCTGCATTTGAATCAGATGAATCAGAATTCCTTCTCTTCACTAACTAGATGCTAGTCAGTCAGTCCCTACTTCACAGCATGGGGGCACTATAGCATTTCAAAGAACTCTCTTTCAACATGGGCAAAACAATGTATTTTTTCCCCATCTTCATTTTCCAAAACAGCTGAACCATTTTGGCTGAATTTTTTTAAAAATATGCAGCTTGAGGCAGACACCCAGCACAGAAAAGGTCATCTCAAATGGTTAAAGTTTTTAAAGTTTGGCCAAGTTATAAGGAACTGAAATCAGGGTCTTATAATGGAAAATGTTGGATAACCTTAATAAGAGGTGGTGCTACCAGCCCTGCCTTTAAGAAAGGCATGACATTTGTTATGGTTTTCTTCCCATTATTGGATAAATGTAAGGTTATGTCCTTAATAAAGAGAATGGGGAATTTAAATGAAACATACCACAAGAATCTTATCTTCCAAGTCCTCTCTCAGAGAATACAAGATGGAAGAAAATTAGTTTTCTAATTAAGTGATGACTTTCTAGGAAATTAGTGCAATTCTTTTACATCCAGCTAAATTCTGAGAAACCTAGAGGGAAACCGCTGAGGTTAAGGATACCAACAACCATTCGTAATAGCTCTGTAAAAGAAAAGATCCTTTTGGCGAATGTGGTGCAGATACAGAATATTCAGTGTAGCAAAATGGCTTTTCTTTACATAGCACTTAAGAGTTCTGTGGAAATCTTAGGAGACAAACACTTAAAGGCCAGCAAAATACCATATGCCAAACTACCCACAGTAAAATTAAAATGTCTGTGTATTAATAATCAAATCATAAATCCCAAACAAAACAAACTACACTTCCAGCACATTTGACACTCCACTTCTTACCAATGTCTCTTTCTTTTGGCTTTGTCTGTAATGAGTACAAACACCTGAGGTAACTCTGTTTTTTAGAGACAGAGTTTTATCCCCATCCTAACCAAACACCTATCACATTTCTGTATACATTTTCTCTTTCATTTCCATCCCTTCAGCATAGTTTAAACTCCAATATTATATTTCAGTATCATCCTTATTTACATAAAACTGAACTGAAGAAAGGAGCTTTTCAATTGTGGAATTACGTTTTCTGTAATAGTTACAGATAGATGAACTGATTTGGATAAATTAAGAACCTGCCCAAACTTTGGCCCAAAACTCAAACTGAACTTGGTATGACTTTTGTTTAATTAAAAAAATAAAATAAATGAGGATAACTTTAACTGATTTTTTTTCTTTTTCAAGTAATTCAAACAGAAGAGGAAACACTGTTCTCATGGTATTTCTGACAGAATAAAAGCAGGAAGTACTAGACATCTCACCAGAACGCCTGCTCCCAGGAGATTTCCAAAACAATTTTTCAGAAGCAGGAATTTCAGATCACTTTGATAAAGTTCAGATACACATCCTAATTTATGTGTAATTATTTCTACCAAAATGAGCTTCTATATCTTTGAGATTTACTCATTAGCTATCATAATGACAATTTGTGCACACAAAAACCTTTAAGATACTTTATTTCAAAATGCTAATTTAATGTCACAATAAGATTGCTAGGAAAGGAAATGTGGTGTGTGGTCAGGATACAGAAATGTTTAATCATAGATACTGAAACAGCAGTTCCTAAATGCTCTTTTCCACATCTTCTTCCCCTGAGTTCAACACAGTTTACTGATGATTTGTGATAAATGAAAAAAGAATGGACAGAATTTTAAATCAGCAGTTTCGGATAACTTGCCTCCAAGAGTTTTCAAGAAGCTGGCTGAGGAACTTGCTGAACTGTTAATGTTGATTTTCAATTACTCTTAGAGCACTGGGGAAGTTACAGAAGACAGGAAGAGAGCTAATGTTGTGCCAATATTTAAAAAGGGTAAACAGGATGACCCACGTAATTATAGGCCTGTCACTCTGACATCAATCCCAGGCAATGGAGCAGCTGATACAGGACTTTTGATTAATAAAGAATTAAAGGAGGATAATGTAATTAATACCAATCAGCATGGGCTTCTAGAAAATAGATCCTGTCAAACTAACTTGATGTCTTTTATTGATGATTTACAATTTGTGCTGATAAAGGTAAGAGTGTATATACATAGATTTCTGTAAGGTGTTTGATTTGGCATTGTACATTTAGATTAAAAATTAACTGGGCATACATTAAATGGGTTAAAAGCTGGCTAAATGATAGGTCTCAAAATGTAACTCCAAATGGGGTATTATCACTGAGAGGGTTGGTTTCTAGTGGGGTCCCACAGGGCTTGATTCTTGGTGTCACATTATTGACCATTTTTATCAGTGACCTGGAAGAATACATAAAATCATCACTGATAAAGTTTGCAGGCAACACAAAAATTGGGGAGTGGCAAATAATGAAGAGGATGGGTCACTGATATAGAGCTATATGGATCACTTGGTAAAGTGGGCGCAAGCAGCCAATCAGCATTTTAATGGAGAAAGTTAAAGGGTGACTTGATTGTAGTCTATAAGTATCTACATTGGGAACAAATATTTGATAATAAGCTCTTCAATCTAGCAGACAAAGGTATATGATGCAATGGCTGGAAGTTGAAGCAAGACAAATTGACATTGAAAATAAGACATACATTTTTAACAGTAAGGCTAATTAACCATTGGATTAATTTACCAAGAGTTGCGGTGGACTCTCCATCAATGACAATTTTTAAATCAAGATTGGATGTTTTTCTAAAAGATTGGCTTTAGGAATTATTTTGGGGAAGTTCTGGCCCTGTGTTAAACAGGAGGTCAGACTAGATAATCACAATGGTTCCTTCTGACCTCGGATTCTATGAATTTATTATTCCAGAAGGAAAGCAATGAAGGATAGCACCATAAAACAAGATGGGAATAACCTCAGGAACACTACCATTATCATTGCATATTCATTGAGAATTATGTAAACCAACAAAAAATAGAGATGAAACTTAGACTACTACTCAGTGTATCAATTTGTTTACCTGTAGAAACACATTTTAAAAGAATGGATTTCAAAATAATGGGATTTAAGGGAAGAACCACAGTAAAGAAAGTTCTGAAGCTGGGGTTGGGGAAAGGAAAGATTTTTTTTTTTTTAATATTGTTACTTGGGCAATATATTGCACCCTTTGTTAACTGCTTGAAGGACACACTGAACAGAATGGACCAGATCCTGAGGTGGTGTAAACTGGTGTAGCTCCACTAATTTACACCAGCTGAGTATTTGGCTGAGTAATTTTTCATATTGTGTTACTATTTTAAGTAATTTTGATTAGGTTTTTTTTAAAAAAAGCAGCATCCTCTTAGATGCAAAATTGAAATTAGCAACAGCTTGGATACTTTTTCAGTTTGTTTCAAAGAGAGAATAGGTTGATTCAAGTTTATTAATAAGCCAAGGACCTCAGCCTCAAGTAGAAGATAATTTTTAGAAAATTAATATTCATCATTCACAACAGACAACTCTACCTGGAGTACAACTTATCTGTCAGTAAATATCTTTAAACAAACCTTACCTTGTACTATGTAGGGAGTGTTCTCTTCTTTAGGGGAACACAAGGGACGAGGGGCAGGTGCTGGTGGCCGGTTTATAATAAAGGATCCGTGTTGCTTTCTTTTCTCCTCATCAGAGGCCAGTATCATATCATACACACTGTCATCCAACTCGGCAAAAGTATATGGATCCTCTTCATCCTCCTCAGATTTATCTTCTTCTTCACCATATACTTCCAGATGACCAGAAGTCACATCTCTTTCCTTTCTATCTTCTACCCATTTCCTTGCTGCAACATAGACAAGTTGTTTTCAATCTTCAGACTCCAAAAAGCTGCATTCTAATGCCAAAATTTTCAAATTGGGCACCTAAATACATATTTAGGCGTCTAAAGAAACGTGGCCTGATTTCCCACAGCTCCTATTAAAGCCCATACAGATGGTGTCTAGGGGAAAGACTGCATTCTCATTTTTTCTTCATAGTTTTTGCTAAACTTTTTGAGACTGGGAGCCAAGAATGAGGACCCTAAATAAATGGCCTTATTTTAAAAAATACTGAGCACCCAGCAGCTCCCACTAAATATAAAAGGTTTCTTATCCTTAATAGTAAAGCAAAATAAATGGCAGCTGTGGGGTTCTCAGCACTTGTGAAAATCAATTCACTTATGTGCCAAAATACCACCTTAGTAGTCTAACTTTACCTACCCATATTTTTAAAATTTTAGCTTTTGTCTCCCACATGTCTTCTGTAGACATGAAGCCTCTTCCCAGGTGTCCCCTCCTGGCTTAGGGGCTGCCCCATATGTGGTCTCTCACCTCAGTTTCCCTCTTGGATCCCTAGAAAATCCATGCAACCATGTTCTCAAGTCCATCAACATGTATTAACAAAACATAGCACAAATGTCTCACAACACGTCACCCCAGTGCAATTAGTCCTTAAAAAAGCCAGCTTTGTTCTCACCATAAGCCACATCTCCATCCCTCTGCCAGGACAGCCCAGCCCTTCCTTCATGGGTGCAATCCTGTTCTTCCCAGCGGGAGCTCCCACAGCCTCTCTGCTGGGAGCACCCCTCACTCCCCCTGGCTTCACTCCTCACTGTTCTTCAGGGTCCAGCTCTCCACCAAAGAGACGTCAGTGGGTAAACCCCTTCACTGCTCCCCTTTCTTTCAGCCCCTTATGGCCATTGGCTCCATCTCTCTGACTTAGAGCCAGCAGGAATCTCCCTCTTCTGCTGCTATTGCCTTCAGCCTTCTCCAGCACTGGCCCTCTGGGTTGAGACATGTCAGTCAGCAAAACCTTCTGGCTGCTCTCCTGCCTTCAGCCTTCTCCCAGGAACTACCTTCTGTCTCTGGCAGCTCTTATCTCCTGCCCTTCCAATCTGCTCTGACTCTCCTGGTCTCTTGCTCACAAGACCTTATTTGGCATGTCTACCCTGCAATCAGACAACCGTGGCTGGCCTGTGCCAGCTGACTTGGGCTTGGGCACTGTTTCACTGAAGTGTAGACGTTCGGGCTCAGGCTGGAGCCTGGGCTCTAGGACCCTGTGCCGTGGGAAGGTCCCAGAGCTTGGGCTGCAGCCCGAGCCTGGAAGTCCACATTGCAATGAAACAGCCCTGCAGCCCAACCCCCACAAACCTGAGTCAGCTGGCACGGGACAGCTGCGAGTTTTTAATTGCAGTGTAGATATACCCTTATATTCCCCTGGTGCTACCCTGCCCTCTTCATCATCCACCTGGACTGGAACAGGAGAGCCAAGCCCAGTTTCCTTTAATGGGACAACTATCCTGCAACACCACCTGTTTTTTGAGTTTGACCAAGATGTACTGTTGTACTGTATTATAAACCATGAAAGGCAGGGCCGTCCCTAAGGGGGTGCTCCCCACAGACCCCCCCCCAGCACCTCCTGACGCTGCAAAAGCGGCTAAACAGCTGATCCACAGCTGGTGGGAGGTGCTGATCGGCAGGGCCCACTGGGGAGCAGGAGGCCCTGGGTGGGAGGGGGAGGTTCTGGTAGGGGGGTCCTCCTCACCCGCCTGCCTTTCGCCTCATCTCCCTGTCCACTCCTCACGATTTTCTTGAAGAGCGGGACTCCCCAAAGCACGGGGCCCGGGGCAGTTGCCCCAATTCACTGTACCCATTTGTACACCTGGGGCTCTGATGAAAGGGTCTCCAGATGTACTTTTACAGCTCATGACATACAGTTCCATTGTATATCATCTTTTGTAATTCATGCCAATGCCTTAAAAAAAAAAAAAAAAAAAAACGGTTTCCTGAGCCTTTGCTTCCACCTTCCCCATATTCCACACATTGTGTTTTCTGGCTGCCCAGAATTGCATTCACTTTCTATTTAAAAAGCTGAGGCAGAACTAATAATATCCCAGATTTCATTTTTTAGACAGCAATATATTAGAAGCTTGTGCAGAGAAAATGATATTAAAAACAGCAGCTGGTAGATGTTTCATTTTTAAATCAGTGGTTTTAAAAATACTTGGACAGATGTCACAAACGTACTTAGCACAATTTATTAATGAGGGATTCTGAGGCCACAAAATGACGCATGTTTACATTTGTTATTGCTGTCTACCTACTGTCCCCAAACAAACAGAAGATCCCCTAGTAGGTTTTAGTAGTGAATCGTGGTTCCCTTCGTGTTGTTGTGGTCCCCTGCGTATGTCTCTTAATGCTTAAAACCGTTCTGCTGCTAATTAGAGTGAGAAACATTTTGTGTGTCTTGGGGACTACATCAGGTGAATAAATTTTAAAAGTGATACTATGTTCATGTAAACCAGCTATCTAATTATCACCTACTATGTTCTCTGGGTTTCTTATATATAAAATATATTGTAAAACATCTACTGTGGTGGATAAAAAGTCTGCAATATTCTATACTTAATGTGAGAAATAATCTGTTTCCATGTTTCTGTCTCAGTGGGCATTTTCATTCTCTGAACTCCAATAGGGGGCACTCTTATGCCATCAACAAAAAAACCAAACCCTCTCTCTGAAAAAGGGCTGAGCACTAGAATGCCTTTTATCTATTCCTAAGCAATACCTGCAGTAAATGGCTGACTAAAAATGTGTAGTGATGACTCGTTACAGTTTGTCTTTGAAAAGAAACTATCATCCTAATTTAGAGAAGATCCTCATATGTTATTTTCCTTTTCCCCTTCCCCAGAAAGCTGTAACGATGAAACCAAAGCTAATACTTCATGAAAACACAGCACGTTTTAAATGAAGGATTCATATAGGAATTGTTTCAGAGGCACCTTACATTACCCCTAGCTTGTTAACTGCCTGTGCTCTGTATGTCCATATCTACCTATCTGTTCAGGTCCATATTTATGTTTTATAGGAATGAGACAGAGATGGAAGCATTACTAATGCATGGTGTAGCCACATATGAATTATGCAGGTTAATCCAAATTTATACCAAGAAATTCCTTATTCCAAGTCTACCCCTCTCATGTATGTAGCTACTGAGAACAGGGGGTATTGCAAGAGAAGTTAGGGGCATTTGGGGGTCATGGTGACAGTGCACCACTTTATGGTAAGTAGATGTGTTTTGTAATTTGTAATGTAATTTGTAATCTTTACTTTTTAATATATGAATATAAACTTGTAGCATCCTGTATGAAACCAGGTTTCAGAGTAACAGCAGTGTTAGTCTGTATTCGCAAAAAGAAAAGGAGTACTTGTGGCACCTTAGAGACTAACCAATTTATTTGAGCATAAGCTTTCGTGCGCTACAGCTCACTTCATCAGATGCATATGAAACCAGCTTTTTTCTTTCACGTTAGAAGACTGGAGGAAATCCCACTGGAACAAAACAACCCCCCCCATATCCTGGAGAACAGAAAGCTATAAAACATGTAGCCACTCAGATACCATGAAGATGGCGATAGATTAGATAGAAAAGACTACACAATAGAGTGGGGTGCGGAGACTATGGAGTGTAAATTGTGAAGGAAGTAAGGATCTAGGAAATAGGTAATCTGTAAAACCAGATGATTAGAGGTGAGAGGCAACCTAGGCAGTGGAAAGGAGCTAGGCCAAACTCAAAATGGCTGCCAACATTATTGCACAATAGCCAGGGTTTATTTATTCATACTGAACAAAATCCTGAAGTCCTTATTCAGAAAAAATAAAGAACAGATACTTACCCTATGGTAACTGTGAGTCTTCTAGACCAGTGGGTTCAACTTTTTCTCATTTACGGACCCCTAAAATATTTCAAATGGAGATACAGGCCCCTTTGGAAATCTTAGACATAGTCTGTGGATCCCCAGGTCCATGAACCACAGTTTGAAAACCATCATTCTAGAAGGTGACTGTGGATCCCACTCTAGGCGCACATGTGACCCATGTGCATAAGACTGGATTCTTTTTACTAGCAGTGTCCATCGGGGTTGTGCATTCACCCTGTATCTCCTCTTGCTCTCGTGTGAGGGCATAAAGAGTGGGGAGACCAGGACCCTCCCTCATTTTCTTTCCAGTATGAAGCTCATGTTTTTTGAAGTCTCTTAAAGTGGGAACGGAGGGCAGGTCATGGGTTCCGCACTGACTAAAACAACTAGAAGAACCACAGTTCCTGTAGGGTAACCGTTCTTCTTCAGGTGGCCTGGGCATATTTCCACTTGAGGCTCCAGGCATCTGCACCATTAGCTTCCAGAGCCCTCTGGACAGCAGTGTTCTCTGGGCCCGCTTGTCCTTCAGTTCCCCAATCCTGAAGGGTTTGAGGGTATAAAAAAAGGTATAAAAGGGGAAATGCAGTTCTTTTCTAAACACCGATGGTGCAGCAAGCTTGGACCACAGCGTCTTCTATATGTTCCTCGACAGTTTTTGTTTTTTCTTTTTCTGCCCTTTGGAGGCAAAATGTGTTTAGAGTTATGTCATAGGGCAAACCCAACTGGAGAGCCCTCCAGCAGCAGGCCATGGCACAACAAGGGAACATGCCTCAGTTTCCCTCCTTCACTGGTTCTCAGAAATAGTCCCAACGGTCTTATCAAGTACAAATATAGCTCTCACAGTTAATTTATTACAGGGGTCCCATGCACATAAATCCTAACAAAACAAGTCCCCAGCTCATCAATAAACAGCCCCAGTGTGTCTCACCACACCTTGTCCCCAGCCTTCAGCCCACTTCAGCCTTCTCTGGGCATAACCCTCTAGCTCAGGAAAGTCAGCAGGTCTCTCTCTCTCTCTCTCCCCCCCTCTCTTTTTCTCTGCTGGCTTCCAGGCAATTCCCCACTCTTTCCAGAGGTCTACAGAGCTTTCTGCTCTCTACAGGGCTTTCCCAAGGCAATTCCCTGCTGCTCATTCAGGGCCCAGGTGTTCTCTTTTAAGCCTAAGTGGGGGTTTGCTGACCAGTAACAGCTGCACTGGCAACTGCCCTCCAGTTAGTTTGTCAGTTTGTCTTTTAAAAGAAAAGAGGAGCTGCCCCTCTGGTACAGACTTGGTCTGAAGCCACAGGAGTCACCTCACACACGCCTACTGTTGTGGGTGGCTTCTCAGGCCCTGTTGACTAAGTTGGCAGTGAATAAAGTCCAGCATCTGCTTTTAAGAATGTCTTACAGGAGTGAATTTGGCTGCCTCCCCATCCCTGCTCACAGGGGAGGCATCTCAGGTTGGCCACTGTTAAAGTCCCTGGCCTAGGAGACCTAACTATATGCCTAAAGTGGCTCTCTGGCCATTGGATCCAGTTTCCAAAAGCTCTGGATCTGCAAACTGGATCTGGACCTGGGGGCCATCCATGGATCTGGTGCTGCAAAACACGGATCTGGATCTAGCAGCAAAACATGAATCTGAGGCTGCAAAACCCAGATCCAGATCTGGCAGTCATACATGGATCCAGGAGCCGCAAAACCTGGATTCTGATTCAGCAGCCAATCATGGATCTGGGAGCCACAAAACCCTGAGTGGATCCACAACAGGGCATAGATCTGTAGCTACCCCCCCCCCAAAAGCTGCATATAGATCTCTGGCTTGTATTATTTTGTTCTGCAAATGGTATAAATACAAGTTAAATTCTTTCCCAATGGGGATAATGTTCTTGTTTAGGGTTCTGAGCCAAAGGCTAAGAAGCCTGGTCTTTCCATCTTCTGCAGACTGCTAGAATGCCCGTATATCATGGCACCTCATTTACATTCAAGAAGGCAAGGATCAAATTTTGCATATTCAGAGAACTTTGTCACTATTTATATGGGGCCAAAATGTATCTATAAGTTTCCCAAAGCCTTGGGAAGACGGTGCTGACACAAGAGGAATCAGTCTGTCATGGTCCAAAGGTTGTCCATGTCATGACACACTGACAATATCCTGTAAAATCTGAACAAACCTTATGGGATTAAGATAAAGTTTATTGAATTAAGATAAACCTTACTGAGTTAGGGTTAATACCTTTGGGATGCATTGTATTAAAATGCAATTGTGTATGTATTATTCTGGCATTGTAAGTACCTTCTCTTGTAGGGAGGTGGGATGCTACTGTACTTCCTCTGTTATCAACCCTTTGAAACCCCTCCCCTGGACAGAGATGCATATACTAATTCAGACTGGATTCTCCAGGGACCAATAGACAAAGAAAGGGTTTTTGGATGAATAGCCTGATTTCATACTGTCTCAGGACCTGCTTCCTGATCCAGCAAACAGACAGGTCCATGGAGGGCCCCAATCCTTAGTTGGAAGGACTGGACCACGGAGGTCACAGAGGACATTGTGCTTGTTCTGAGCTGAAGCTGTGATAAACTGGTGACCACAAGGAACCCTGGGAGGGAGGGGAGGGTCTGAAGGACTGGTCTTGCCAAAATCCATGTTAGGAGTAGGGTTAACTCTGGTAAGCTTATTAGCATACATGTAGGTTCTTTTATTGTTTTCTCTGTAATGCTTTTTACCTTAAGAATAAAGTAGACTTATACAGGAAGTGCTGTGTGGCAATGACACCTGTTAACCATCTCTAAAGAGAAAGTCAGCAGGTGCCCCCGGGCAACCTGTCAGTGCTGGGAAATGCACTGTGAAGGCAGGGAACTGTGCAGTTTGGAAACAGCCCAATCAGAAGGGAGAGAGATGGGGGTCTCCACCCAGAAAGGCAACAGATGGGGAGCTGGAAGCCCGAGGGCGGGTGCCCTTGCTGCACAACTGACAGGAGAAAGGCCATGTGCACTGCATGCCCTCAAGCTTTCTTCATCACACCATGCTGCATGACAGATACTGCAGCTACATATGTTGTTTTTAGCAAAAAAAATTCCTTCAATTAAAACTTATCTTGGGGGAGGGAGCAGATTGATCTATTCACTCTTGACCTGGCATCCACAGCTGATGCTTATTCTGGCCATTCTGCAGTCCTTGTTTACCTAGAACTCCTCAGCCCACTTTCCTGGGGGTTGTGCTGCTTGTTAACTCCCACAAGTGGGAATATGCAGAGACCACTCAACAATGAAATGAAGGTAACTTACCTGTAACTGGAGTTCTGCAAGAGGAGTCTCTGCATGTTCACACTCCCTGCCCATCTTCCCTGCTTCTTTGGCGTCTCAGGGCAAGAATTCCCAAATTAGTGGAAGGAGCTGAGGGGTGGTTGGGGACACTCTCCACTTTTACACCATTAGAACCCTCCAGGATCAGAGGAAAAGGGAGGAGTGAGGGGCCACAATGGATACTCCTGTTCAGAAGGTTCCAGAAGTTTGTGGTGCAGGCACCTTGATCCCACAAATGGGAATATGCAGAGGCTCCCTCAAAGAAGTAAGCTTCATTTCTTTCTTCTTTGCGCATGTGTCATTGTGAATCCCACTGTATGTGACTGGCAAGCAGTATCTTCTTCTGGATAGTGGGTACCCTGGCACTGGAACTAAGGGTGCTGGGGGTGCTGCCGTACTCCCTGGCTTGAAGTGCTTTCCATTATATCCTGGGGTTTACAGTTTGGTTCAGTGGCTCTCAGCACCCCCATTATACAAATTGTTCCAGTGCCCCTAAGTGGGTATGAAGTGTTTGATCTGTGCTAATCAAATAAAATTAAATAAAAAATGAAGTACTGCTCTTCGGAACTTGGCATCTGCCCTGGCTGCATGTCAAATGCATAATGTTTAAAGAAGGTCAGTGGGTTTGTCCATGTAGCTGCCTTACAGATCTGTGAGACTGACACATTTCTGACAAATGCGGACTTGCTCGCTTGAGCTCTGGTGAAGTGAGTCTTGACATTCACATATGCGGCTCACCAACCAGCTAGTAACAAGTGGAAATGCACTGTGTAATCCACTTGGAGAGTCCCCGTGGAGAGATCACCTCGCCTTTCAATACACAAAGAAACAGTGAGAGCGCTGCAAGGGCTCACTCCTCTTTAGGTATTAATATAGAGCTCTGGAAATGTCCAGAGTGAGAATGGCAAATCCTCTTATGGCTTGCATTTCATGAGGAATTCCCTAAGCTTGAAGACGGGATGCCTTCCTCACTAATGCCACAATGGCTGTCGATCTAGCTACATCCATTGTGGATTGCAGGGACATATTTGCCACCAATTGTCCATCTTTTCCAATGTCTTTAAGCTCCTCTCAAGCCTTGTGAGGGAGCTTGTTGATAAATAGCATTGCTCTGTCCCATGTAAGAAACTCTCATTTGTCTAGGAGAGTCTGGCAATTAGCAACCACTCACTGATGTGATATAGAGATAGCAGATCCAATCATTTGGGATTTTATGCATATTCTTGACCAAATGCAATTTTTCTTGGATGACTGAGACTACTAGAGATTGGGATTAGGGTAAGAATAAAAATACTTGAACCTGGAAAGTGGCACCTGGTATCTTTTCTTGATAAATTTTGTTGTTAGTGATACAGTGGCTAGCAGTTGCCACGGAGTTCATGCTGGATCTAGCAATGCCACATTTATGGGGAAGGTGAAGATAGGAAAATGAATAGCTTGTGAGATTTTTCAGATATGACTGAAGTCTGGATCTCCAGTGTGTCTGTGATCCATACCAGGAGCTCTTGGAATACTTTGAAATCATTCAGCTTTGGTATCAATGCTGAGGTGACCACCTTGCTGGTTGATGATGAGGAAAGGTCTTTGAGGGGCAATGCCAGATGCTGATGGATTTGTGCCTACAGGTCCCGCTCCTCCTGGTACTCTGGGGGTCTGCAGCCTTGCCAGTTAGGCTGCCAGAGAGGGAGATCTTCTGTTTCTTGATGGAGAAGAGTGGCTCCTTCAGGCCTGTGAAGGAGGACCATTTATCCCAAGAAGGGCCATACTGGTATCCTGTATGAATACAGGTGGTTGGAAGGTTGCTGACAGGACCAATACCAGTCCTGATGCAGTGGCTGAGTTCTGAAGAACTCTTACGGTTTTTCAGACTCTTACAGTTCATGACCCTAAGGGGGAAACTGGTGAGGTGTGCCCCAGTGATGATGAGTATGTGTCCTCCATAGGCAGTGCCAGTGGGTATAGTGCCGCCACTGGGTAGGGGTGCAGGTGCTTCTGTCAGTACCAGTGCACATCTCAGGGAGGTTGACCATTCTGCAGTCCACAACTGTTCCCCCATAATACCAAGGTTGGAGTTGGTAGTGGGGTCCAGAACCAAGGAATTCTGCTGCACTCTAGTTTGCTCCTTTTCACTCATCTTCAGAGCTGGGAGAGTTTGAGGATTTATCCCTGATGCTTTCCTGTGTGTCTCTACATGAGAGGACACTGAGTTCTTCCTCAAGATCCTGCCTCAGCATTCTAGGTAGCTTCTTTCAGTGACCTGGTCTGATGTCTGAGGTTTTGCTGTCCATGGCCTCAACAGTTCTGGTCAGTGTTAATGTAGCCAGTGCTGTGGTCAGTGTTGGTGATGGTTCCTCACATGGTGCTGACTTCTCTGCTGAAGCCTTAGGTATCATCTGTCCCCTTGATGGAGCACAAGAGGGTGAAGTTTTGGCTACCATGGGAGTTTGAGCCCAGATCTTCTGACTCCAATGCCACTCTCATGGATTGTTGTAAAAGATGGAGTTTGAGTTTCGCATCTCACGATTTTTCGGTTCAAGCAGCAGAAGAAAGGCAAACTAGAATGTGGAATTTACCCTGGCAGAAAAGGCACGTGCTGTACCCATCTTTAAGTGGAATTAGTGCATCACTGGTTGGGCACAGCTGGAAGCCTACAGGTTTTGAACCCACCAAGTTAAGGTCCTTTACAGGGGAGTCGTGTGCATGTATGTGCATGTGCGTGCGTGTGTGTTTGTGTGTTTTCGTTCGTTCATACAGGAGGGGTTAGATTGAAGAATTTATATCCAGCCAAGAATTATTCAGTCCAAGATGTTGTAAGAGACTGAAGGCTGCTCTGAAGTGTTTCAGAAGTTTAGATGAAGATATAATAATAGAGTTGTCAGCAGATAGGACACTACTAGGTTCTGTCTCATTGCCATGGATGGTCAGAGGAAAATGAGAGACCGTCATGGGAGCATGAGGAGGCATAGGATTCATGCACTTCCCCAGTGGACACTGCTAGCAAAAAGAACCTGCTCTTGCGTGCCTGGGGAGCATGCACACCTACAGTGGGATCTACACTGACTCGTACTCAAAGAAGAACCAGAGATTATGGTCACAGTTCTCAGATTTTCATAATCTATTAAAGACAAACATTTGTGCAGCAAATTCAGAATGGACATATCTGGATACTTACAGATAGTGTCTGCAAAGGACAAGTTGATTTTTGTTATTAGCTCAACATCTATATTTGGCATTTAAGGATTTGCTCTTTCCCATTTTTTTTCCAATAGGAAAACTATCATGATCCTTCTAGAAGTGCCACCACAACATTTTTTATTTTTTTTGCCTTTCCATAGGGGGAATGCAAACTACAAAATTTAATTTTAGATTTTTGTTCCATGAGTCTGGTTTTAAAAAATCCATGTGACAGCCCTGTCACCGCATTAGGGTCATGATGTCAGCCCTTCATCAGGAATACCAAAACAGGAATACCAAGATCATTGTCCAATCTATAATTCAACAGATGGCCACATTTCTACCACAATACTGGCTAGAACTTATACTTAATACAATATTGGGTTACTTTTCCCTATTAGAATGCATAAAGTAAATTCTATTAATTTTACCTGTGACATTGCAAGCTTCGCAAACAAGCACCAATTTAAATGTAACTTAACTAACATCTTAATTCAGTATTGTGTCTAAAACCTTCCTTATAATTCTATGCACCATGTATTATTTTATGGATCTCTGAGATGCGTAGGAGGAAGAAAACTCAGCCTGGAACCAGTGCTTCACAGTCTACCATCACTACTCTATCTGTAGTACTGAGTGACTTACGCCTTGACTCAGCAACGCAATTAAGCACTTGTTTGTTTTGCTGAATCAGGGCCTTACTGACTAGCCAACCACCATTAGCCACGTCCATATAGAATCTCTACAGTGGCATTTAACAAGTATTACACATATGATGAAAAATTCTTTTTTGGTAAGACTATACCTTGTGAAAAGTAGTGAATATAATCTTGTTTTATAGTGGTAGATGGATCTCGAGGAGGTAGGGGTGGCTTGTCCAGGAAAAAAGAGTCTCTTCCACCCACTTCAGGATCGTCATCAGGTATGCTGGCATATAAATTGTCATTGTCGTCATCAAAGCTGCATGACTTTTCCTCTAAATTATTTTCTTCGTCTTTCTTTTCTTCCACTCCATTGACTTCTTCAGCTTCCTCTTCCTTTTCTTCCTCCTTGTCCTCTTCCTTCTTGCCTGATTCCTCCCAGGCTTTCTGTCTGACTCCACACTGGTCTCCTGTGCTCTGTCTGTCTGTTAATGCTAAAGAATGCATTGTTTAATTTAAAATTTGCCAACTGGAAGCATTTTGTGTTTCACCGATTTCCATAAAAGTACCAGCACTGCCAATAAAACTTTTATGAACTAATACAGTGGAACGCTGTTAAACGTATAACTTCAGTGAATGGCTTTTAAAATATTTACCAAATGAACAGTGGAAGCTTTCATTATATCTTGCTACCTCAGAACACAACATATTCATGTATACAATAACATTAGGGCTTTTCAGAGTTATTGGTGGGGTGGTTAGGCAATATGCACTATCCTTTCCCCACAATCTGTATTGCCTCATTTTCAAAGCAGCACAGCACACATGAGTTAGTAAAATATGCTAGAACTCATGCAGCTGTATCACTTATTTTTAATACACTATAGCTTGGCTGCTTATCATTTAACATTATTTAAAATGAAATAAATATTTCCCCTGGGATAAGTGGTTTGTAGTGAGCTTTATGGCCTTAGTGGCCTTTTGACCAAAAATAAGGATATAGTGGAGAAATACATAACAGTAAATTTTCAGCACTATGTACAGCATAAGGATTTAGCTAAAATAACAACTGGAAACCATGTAACTTATTCCCTCCATACCCTTTTAAAACTGTATCCATTTCTGGACATAAACATTATGAAGACCCTCCATTATTTCCAATATTAGAAGCATTTAACTTACATATGTTTCTATTCTTTTGCCAACCCTCTCAATTTTAACCCACAATTTATATGTTAATATTTTAAGCAAGCTGTTTCACTTAGGGTGCATTTGAGATAGAAGTTTTCCAATAAATTCTTTCTTTTCCATTTCTGGTATTTTCCAAAAAAATTCTAGAACCCCCCCAAAATACCTGACTACTTTGTACTGCCTCATGCCTGACAGAAAGATGAGTGCTTCTAAATATAATAATGCAAAAAAACCTGCAGCTCTTCCCTAACTGTCTTAGGTTCCCTTGCAAATCTCAGCCAACATTACTGAAACGTTAAGGGACAGGTCAATGTTTGTACAGATGTGAGAAGAGGAAGCTGAAAAGAGCCTCCCAATTGTGCTTCCATGCAGAATCTAATGACAAATGTAGGCACTGCCCTCCTCTAGCACAAGGGCTGCTCTCTGATAGAGTACAGGAGGGGTGGAGAGAAATGGGTCTGCCACTCTCCACATCAGCCCGCAGATCTGGGTGGCCACCAAGGGGAAAGCATGTTGCACCCCTTGAAAGAGTGTAGCAAAAGGTACGTTCCCCCATGGGCCAGTGTTTAAAGGCATGACTGAGCCCTTAGGTCACACAGCTAAATGCTAAAAAGTCAGGAAATCTGCAAGTTAAGGTTGAGCATTTAACCATAACTTTGTCCTCTTGTGTGTGTATACACTCCCCTATAGTCTCTAGATACCACCATTTCTCAGTTAATACAACACAGTATGAAGGACATGGTACCTGAAACCTTTCAGACAATACGACTTACAAGAGGTAATGTGAGGGCCTGAGCTCAGCATGGCAACATAAATTCCATCTTCCTCCTCCTCCTCCTGATCACTGTCTTCATTATCGGTTGTATTAATCTGGAAAGAAGATCAAGCAGAGCACATCTTTTGGTGATATTATCCATAAACACATCAGTGTAGTGTGAAAGAGAAGAGCTTTTGCCCTGGGGAAAAAAAGAGTCAAATCCTTTTCTTTCAGTTCTGGGTAAAATGCCCTCATTTCATATTTTGCAGAGGTGCATTTGCCCTCAGTACTAATGCCTACTGATAAATTCCTTAAAATCCTTCTAAGGCGAAAACAGAGACAGGATAGTAGTAGTGATATATGAATCTAACTCTGTTTACTCTGTATGTGTGTGCGTGCATGTGTGAGAATCAGTTTCCAATTGTGACGTATGCATGGTGGGTGGATGGAAGGTGTGGACAGTAACAGATGAAAAGAGGGTCTGTGCGGCACTGTGGAGTAGACCAGAATGGTCAGGGTGCAACAATCTTTGGAGGGCTAATTGAAAATAGTAGACCACTGAGTGCATGCTGCATGTGCACAGGAGACTAGAGGACCGGTCACACAACTGCAGGTATGTTAGCTGGGTCTGCCTTACTATCAAAGCAGAGCTATGTGCTTATTCTATCCTGCTTCTGAAAAAAACATTAAAGCTCTTGATTTTACAATGTCCAAATTAACCTCAGTTGGAAGAGTTTCAGGCCCACTGTTTGTAGTAACAATGTCCATAGTCTTTTCACCATATTTATATAAGCAGAAGGATATATTAACTTCTGCCAATCTCTGACCAGACAAAGCAGAGTAGGATTACAGTCAGTTTTGGTTGTCCTCCACAGAAGAAGCTTGTATTCCTTCAAGGCCTGATTTTCAGTAAGATGTGTATGGAAATATATGTCTCCATTGCACATACACAAATGTCTGATTAACATGCACACAGTGCTGTGTAGGCATCCATCTAGCAGACATTAGTGCACAAAGCAGGACTCTTTAGAGGTATCTAGAGTCTTGCATCTTAAGGAGCATCACAGTAGCTTGAACTCCCTGGGACCTGTATTACTAGCATGTGCCTAAAGGGCACAACAGAGTCCTCAGTAGTCATTGATTAGAGACTTGAATGCTGAAAAGGAATATTAATCCCCTGCATTTGATTTCTGCCTACACAACAAAGTACCTACCAACTTGAAAGCAGGAATTTAACAGTGTGCTCCATAAATCCTGCAGTTTGCAAGGAATCACTGCAAGCAGATATGCAATCAGCAGAGAGTCTTTGACTGAAGAGCTGGCCTTCTGCTCCTGGGTCTCTCTGCTTAACTTCCCTAGGATTATGGGGGTTCAGAGTGAAGGCATGGGGTGAACTTCACCCAGTGAGCAGATCAAGAGGCACCAATCTGGGCCATCATTTATCACCGCTGACAGATCTTTGTAAAGTATAGGGAAAAAGGGAAAATGAATATGAGAAATTTTGGGTTTCTCTGGGGGAACCAAGAGAGCATCTTTTCCCGCTGCAGCTGTGTATGGCAATCTCAAGAATGTTAGATCCAGTGCCCCGTGTTCCCTACCCCTCCAAACAGTAAACACAATTTAAGGAATATGTCCAGGTCATCTGTCCCCATGAACAAAGCACTGGCCCTGTATGCTATGTCCATCTAATGTGTTTAGCAGTTTAAGAGTCTTATGCTCTGGCAGAACTTCCCCATTGTTCAATTGGTTCCCCCTAGTTTGGGGACATAGGACATCACTGCACTGATGTCTGACAAAACATGTGTACGGAATCCCTGAAATGAGACTTTTTCAGAATACAAAGTAGCTATAATCTGGGTTAATATGCACAATTTGTGCTAACAGCAGCAATAAACTGCAAACAGGGGGCTCTGACAAGTTCCATGGCCCACTGACCCTGTGATGAGAAACATGAAGCCACGACTTAGAGACATGACTCCTGAGGATCTGTGCAATGTGGGCCTAGAAAGGAGTGGAGTTTTAAAAACACTGAGTTCCCCTTCTGTGATGTTGGAGGCCTGCAAAAGGGAAACACTTCCCAGTTGTTTACCCTTAGCCTTGCAACCAGTAAGCACCTATGGATACGTATTTAATAGAGAATGCCCAGAGGGAAGGCAGGGAATGGAGCTCTTGGAGTAGCTTTGCTAATTGCCTCTGGGAGATGGAGGGAGCAACCATTAACTCCCAGTACTTATTCATTATGGATCAATTTTTGATGAAGGAAATCCCACGAATCACAGAAAGCCTAAATGGGAGATATGATTAATGTAGACTTTTCTATATTTTCAAGAAACCCAAATTCCCTTCAAAGAGGACTGTAGCCATTATATAAGTCTTAGGAGCTCTTCTGACTGATGCAATGAAATTATTGTTTAAGTAAATACATCTTTTCACTTCTCTGGATTTTAGGGGGTGAGTAGCTTGACATAGTGCTGCTTTTCAGGAAAAGTTAACAAGTTTCCTGTAGTTGGGAGACATGGGAAAGCTGAGCAAATTGAGAAAAGTTTTACTTAGATCTGTTTTTCCTAGAAAATTCCCTTTGTAAACCTTGGGTGAAGTCATAGTTCCATTACAGTCAATGGCAAAACGCCCACTGACTTCAATGGGGCCAGGATTTCACTCCATTACTTTAAAGTCTTCGAGGCTGTCCTGATGAAATGGCTTGGCATTTAAGGGCTTTAGGTTCAAAACTGGATAGAATCCTCCAGTGACCTTGGGGAATACAAATATGAGACATATTCAGCCCATCTGAGGGTTTCTGCTTGGCATTACTTCTAAGGCAGAAAGCTCTACGGTCTCTCTTATCTCCTTTTACGTCAGAAAGGTATAGCTCTGTAGACTTTTTAGTGAAGGAGGGACCCTTTACCCTGGAATGGAGTTGAAATACAATTTTAGCCCTTCTGGCACACACTGTAGGACTTTTTGTGGGTCTTTCCCCTTTCCTCCATTTCAACCCAAAATTTTGTTTTGTTGGCAACGAGTTTGGCAATTAGAGGGAAAGAACTTCTGCTAGTGTCAACCGAGGGGCTGCCTCAAGAGGTCTGTGAAGATTTGAAACCCTTAGCTTGTAAATTAATAGGCAAGGTCTGCTTACCTGAGTCTGCACCCTACAGTAGTTGGATAGTCTTAGCTCAAGATGCAGCAGGCAGGTTAGAAATGAAAGGCCTCTAAGACACTGGATACTACCATGTGATTTCCTTCTTTTCTAAACCCTTGGCTTGCAGGGTTGGTTAGCCCAGCCATGGACTTGGAAATGTTGCCTTTTATTTTTTACCTCCTCAGTCCAACTTTCCCTAGGTCTGAATAGCTCAGGATAGAGAACTCATAAACCTCCATGTGACCACTGCCACCTGTCATTTCGGGGACCACTAATCTAGCAGTGGGCCTAGTCTGCCTCAGGACTGAGATCTGGGCACATTTGGCAAAGAAGAGAAGTGTCCCCATCTGCTGGGTTTCAGAGGGCAAATCTGGGCAAATAATGTTACTGAAATAACATTAGATGTGGTCTAAAACAAATAAAAGGTAGATAATATGCCTTATTCTTCTCTAACTTACCCCAGTGTAACTCAGTGGCATTCTCTGCTGTTTTATACTGGAGAGAAGAATGAAGTCCATTTGGAGTCTCAGAAGTAGGAAACATAGTTCTATTTTCACCATTGCTCCCTTAATGAAGAATCAGGCCTATTTCCTCACAATTTGATTTTACTTTCACTTCTGCTAAGGTTAAATGCCCCCTTTTAACATTATATGGTCGGGTATGGCTTTCTTTCAGTTATCCACTCTAACTGGCTAACTAAGCTTTATGTAGAGGTAGTCACAAAAAAAATTAAAAATCACATTGATAATTGAAATGTCAAAGCTGTTTCTATTTTGTAGCTCACGAAAGCTCATGCTCAAATAAATTGGTTAGTCTCTAAGGTGCCACAAGCACTCCTTTTCTTTTTGCAGGGTGTGAAACTGATTTTTTCATTTTTTCTAAATTTTTAATTTTTGTAGCAAAATTGTTATCAGGATCATTATCAAACAATTTACAGCCATTTTGATGAGTTTCAATAATGTCTTCAATAAAGATTTCAATTTAAAACATAGTAAAATTAATGAAAAATGAAACAAAAAAATGAACTTTTTTTTTTTTTGCAAACTTTTTCATTTTCAAGAAAAGGTATTTTTCCATAAAAAACAACAAAAACACTTTGGTCAAAAAATTCTGACCATCTCAATGGTTGAGAAAGCCTCTTCTGGCTAGATCCTGTACAGATGTGGAGTGTTCCACATCTGTGCACAGGCAAACAGCGATGAACTGAACAAACGAAGCACAAGGGAATCAGATCCTGCATTAATGAAAGCACTACTGGCTGCCACCACACTACACCTGCCTTGCAGCCTGTGAGGGCAGCCCATAACAAAGCACCTCATTTATATGCTGATGATCATGCCTAAGGCCTCTTCACATCACAAACACCTCACTTTTTTTTTAACCCTGTATAGAGACCAAGGAGAGGCACTGGAGCGCAACAAGTCTGTACTCCCTTTTGTGCATTGCACAAGGACTTGGAAGAATCAAACCTTTCAAGTTTAAGTTAGGCCTTGGACAATGCATTGATTGAACACACAGGGTTAATTCAATTGTTTCTTATCTGTTGGGCTTGATTATCCTGTTCCTTGATTAATCATTATAAAAATGGCATTTACAAACAAGGTTGAAAAGTCAATTATTTTCCAGTCTCTCCATAGAGTAATTAAACTTCTTCTGATGGTAGCTTCCAGAATCCCATGTGCTTCTGGCTCAGTTTATTGTACTTGATCAAACTGGCATTTTTTAAAAAAATGTAACATTCAATGGCTTTCAAACCTCAGCTATTCTTTCTACATATAATTATGGAATTCTTCATGCTACATAATAGCCTCCAAATTTCCCTGAAATGTGGCAATTATGAAAATGTACCATGGAACGAATGCTGAAGTCATCATTAGACCTAGGCAAAATATTTTGAAACTTTTTTTGCTGAAAAATGCAGCGTTGGGTTGACTGAAGCATTTCTCAAACTCATGTTGACTTCGGTGAATTGTTTCAGTCAAAATGAAAAAAAGAAAAAAAAGGGAAATATTGAAATGAGTGCTATTCAAAAATTTTGTACAAATGGAATGGGATTCTGGGAATACAACAGGCATCCCCACTGCTTCCTCCTTCTCAGTTTTGTGCATCTATCCTTTCATTTCCTTTGCTTTTATAAAGATGAAATATGCCTCAAAATAGAAGTCAGTCTGGAGTCAAACAAAACACGTTGTTTGATCTGAAACAAATCTTTTCCAACTTTTTTAATTAATCAAAAATTCAGAAAAATGTTGTTTTCGGTTTGACCTGAACTCCAATTTTTTTTCCATAACAGGCAGCAAACCAAAACATCGGTTATTTGCCCATCTCTAGTTGTCATTCAGTTTTTACACAATTCTTATGTAAAATTCTCATTGACTCTTTCAGTGAGAGGTTTACTTTAGTAAGGAGTGAATAAAAACTGAGTTATAACATAAGAAATTGACTCCATAATATGACATTAAGCTAACTTTAGCAATATACTGGAAAATTTAAGATATGCTACATATGGAATAATATGGAGCCATTTATTCATGCTGTGGGCTTTCAAAAATCACATATTGTCAGGGAAAAATTAATAAAAATAATGTAATATTAGCCACCAATAAACCTCACAAAAGGTAATTCATCTTGTTTTTTTTGTGGACATGAGGAGCTGTCATAAATATAAACGGAAGGGTAACCACCTTTGTGTATACAGTGCTATAAAATCCCTCCTGGCCAGAGGAAAAATCCTTTCACCTGTAAAGGGTTAAGAAGCTAAGGTAACCTCGCTGGCACCTGACCCAAAATGACCAACGAGGGGACAAGATACTTTCAAATCTGAAGGGGCGGGGGGCGAGACTTTTGTCTGTCTGTGTGTGACCTTTGCCGGGAACAGATCAAGGATGCAAGCTCTCCAACTCCTGTAAAGTTAGTAAGTAATCTAGCTAGGAAATGTGTTAGGTTTTCTTTGTTTTGGCTTGTAAATTCGCTGTGCTGGAGGGAATGTATATTCCTGTTTTTGTGTCTTTTTGTAACTTAAGGTTTTGCCTAGAGGGATTCTCTATGTTTTGAATCTGACTGCCTGTTAGATTATCTTCCATTCTAATCTTACAGAGTGTTTCTTTTATCTTTGTTTTGTTCTTCTAATAAAGTTCTGTTTTTTAAGAATCTGGGTTTTTAGGGATCTAAAAGATCCAAGGCTGGTTTGTGCTCATCTTGTTTATTCTCAAGCCTCCCCAGGAAAGGGGGTGTAGGACTTGGGGGGATATTTTGGGGGAAGAAGTCTCCAAGTGGTCTCTTCCTGGATTCTTTGTTAAATTGCTTGGTGGTGGCAGCGTACCAGGTTTTTAACCTAAGCTGCTTCCCAAGACAAGAAAGAAATCTGTGCCTTGGGGAAGTTTTAACCTAAGCCGGTAAGAATAAGCTTAGGGGGTCTTTCATGCGGGTCCCCACATCTGTACCCTAGAGTTCAGAGTGGGGAAGGAACCTTGACAGGAGCCCACAAAGGAAGAGGTCATAATGACAGGCTGCTTGCAATAAGTTTATATTTGAAGTCAGTACATACTGCTTGGGTGCCAAATAAGATCTTGTTTGAATTACAAGGGTGGATTCTAGAAACGGTTGTGAATGAAAACTGTGGCTGTGACCCACCTCCACACACAATTTTATGGTGTTGACATCCAGAGCTGAATTTGGGTACAAACTGTACAAATGACCCTTATCTTTACAGTGGGTCAAACCAAAACTCCAGATGCACACCTTGAAACTCAAACCTTGAAGTGGCTCTGAATTTCACATCTTGATCATATGCCTTAACAACAAAATATATTTAAGTGAAATCAGGCATTGGTTTATGATCAGACATTCAGGGGCAGAGTCTGCTTTCACATCAACATAAACCAACAGTAACTCCAGTAAAGTCAATGGACTTATCCCACTGTAAAACTGATATAAGTAGGAGCAAAATCAGAGATGCAATCTTTGTGAATATGCTGATAGTCAGAATATCCTTATGGGCCTTTCTACAACTGCACATATTTTACATAATGAGACTGACTTTCTGCTTTTATATATTGGTATATATCTGGTGTAATTCCATGGAAGTCAATGGACTGGATCCTCAGCAGGTGTAAACTGTCTTAGTGCCACCACAGTCAATGGAGCTATCCTGATTTACACCAGTTGAGAATCTGGCCTGTTAGTTACACTGCTGTAAATATGACATAAATGAGAGGAGAATCAAGCTACAAGAAGTTCAGGTAATTGAGAAGAGCATGAAGATACTTGCTCATAAGTATAAAAGACTGGAATATGGATGAGGAAGCAGATTCTGAAATGAAGGACTGTACAGAATAATGATGGACCAGCTACATTAAAGTTTGGATGTTCTTTGGGAAATTGACAGGTTTGTATCTTTTAGTCTGAAAATTTGTTATTTTAGTATTTTTGGCACATGCAAAAAACAAACAGCATGTAACAATTTAGTTCTATTCAGTATTTTACTGCAATATGGTACTATAGGCTTCTCATGAATATACATTCTCTGTAATAATCCGATGGTATGACAAGTGTCTTTTTCTACTGACTAGCCTAACATTTATCATTCTTGTTTATATTAATTTCTCGCATAGTATAAATTTCAAAAGTTAACAGAAAAAGAAGATAGTAAAGTTTGGGGAAAAAAGCGCATGCAAACTGCCCATAAACAAAAATCGCACTCTCTTCTTTTCAGTAATTCACATACATGGTTCTGCTTGAAGTGCAATTAAATGTAAAACCTTGAATGGAATCCAAATATTATATGATTTTATCTCTTTTGCAAGCCTGTTTCCAAGCTGCCAATTTGGAGTTGGCTCAGAGGTGGACAGGTTTTTGATCTACATTACTGGTAGGCCATGTTTTCCTTGTCCCCAAGCCAGAGATACTTTGAATATGTATACAACAGTATCAAATGAAAGAAGTCAAGCATGGTAATGAAGCACTAGGATTGTCACTGTGTCACAGTTGTTGGACATTTCATTTGTTTAATGGCAAAGAAGCAGCTGGCTTCTGTAATCTCATCCAAGCTGTAAACAGAGGACCCTGTATGCAAAACCAGCAATTTCCCACTAAGATTACCCCACATTATTATTAGAAAATAAGCATTATCTGCTAGAACAAACAGACAGGCACTTCTTGTTCATATTGTCTTTAACTACTTTTCTCACAAAAATATGGGGTCAAATTCTGCCTTCACTTATACCCATACCAGCCTAGCTGATCCATATAAATAGGCTGAGATTAAAAGAAATCTTTTCCATAAAAACAGAGACTTTGATTAAGCAGTAGAGATGAAAATCCAGTTTAACCCACAGCTTTCCATTTGAAATAAAGTAACAGTCTTGCAGGCTGAATTCAGAACTCACATATTTTCCCTTCTATGTTTACAATTTTACAGTACAGTCCTGGATGCAACAAACACACTGCACCTAAACTGAAAAGAGAAGCTTGAAGCTATCATCATCCTTGGGTCATCATGTAAACACAGAACAATATGGATAAGGTAAAGGAGCAGCATGGAAGAACCTCAGGTGTGAAAGGCAACGTATAAAGTATTTTAAACACATCTTTCCCATTCAGACCAGGGATAGTCTGGTCTATTTGACTAGTATTATTCCAGTAACTTACTCCTTTCCCCTCCAAAGTCACTTATCATTTCCATGGGATGAAAACAACCAAAATAGAAAAAAGAGACAGTATGCAACATAAGCACATACAGTAAGCGTGCTTAAAATATCAGTTCCAGACTAGATATATTACTGGCTCCAGCAGTATTCCCTCTACTTAAAATAGAGACTACAGCTAAAACTGGTCTCTCTCTAGAACTAGAATTAATCACCCACTCTCACTTTGAATGTTGGGCATACCTTTTTTTGCTTTTTGTTTACTTGGACTGCTCCATTTGTTTTGTATAAAAGTATGGACATTTCCAGGAAACAGATCTCATTGAAACAAAACTGAAACTCTGCAATAATCCACAGAATCAAATTCTGTGTGCTGTTTCACTGTTATTTCATTGAGGTTCCATATGACAGCATATTGACATAAATGCCAATAACGGCTGTTTGAAACGATTGTGCTGTGAATGGACATTCTGTTTGTCACTGGCTCCTTCAGGAGTTTGGCTCAAATTAGTTTGGTTTTCATTCTGAGCACACAGATTCCCAAGTTTACACCCCCTCATCTCTATAGATTTATTTCTGCTACAGAAAGTAATGGAAGGCACAAACAGTGCTTATTTCCAAACTCCAGTTGTAATGAACTTTTCACAGCAGACCATTTTTCTGGGCTGTTCTTCTGTTTTAAGATATTACAATGTGTTCCTTGGAAGAAGGGAACACAGTAGAGTTCCCTTAAATCCTAATATAAATTTATGCAGTTATAGTGTGCCTGTCACCATACTATCTAGGCACAAATGCAAACTTTAGCTCAAAAGGAAGAAAACTTTTCAGTAGGCTTTCCTCAAAATTTGTGTTTACCAAAGGGGACTATATAAGCTTTTTCAGGCTCTTGGGCGGATACCAAAATAGTACGTACATGACGACAAATCTATGATCAGTGTTACAAATGAGATACTACTAGGTTAACAGATGACAGAGTCATACTCCTTATCATACTAACCTTTTGTACTCCTTTGAGCACCTTCAGCACTATCACTGCTTATGTCACTTCCATGTTTGTCCTTGGGGATTCAACAATGGGTGTGCCAGGCATCATTGTTTTGGTGTGAGAACCAGGGGGCTGCAGGTCTGGTAGCCTTGGCTGATATATAAAAAGAGGGCCAAATTCTGTTCTAACATCAGGACCATCAAGGGAATGCCTCTAGATTTACACCCGAGTGAGTGAGAACAGAATTTTGCTTCAATATGCTTTTGTAACAAGGGTTATTCTTTTGCAATCAGAACAATAGTACTAAAGTTTGCATAGCTGGCAGATGAGGTCCTAAGCTATGCATAGCAGACATTTTCTTTACCTCTTTAACTGGTAGCTATTCAACTGAGGCAATACCATTTCTGTGACAAATCAGTAAATAAAACTGGTAGAACTGATTAAGTGCACAGCACAGTGTACTGTAGTAGCTATGGAAAAAGCTGTCAGTAGCAAAAAACCAAACCAAACCAAACCAATAAACCTTGATGTTACTGAAAAAATCCTGTTTGTAGCCAAAGAAATCTGGCAGCTGAATTAGGACACAGATGTTCTTTCTTATACAGGGAATCCTCTATTTCTCTAGGGAGAGCTGGTATTTTAAACATGCTCTGTTGTAACAATTTTACAAAAATGGTTGAGGTCTATGCTGTGTTTTTTGCCACTCCTTCCCTATGCCAAACCTGTAGAAGAAAGCATAAATCTCATCCATTTGGGGTTGTGGTTCTGGGATGTAGAGATTATATACTTAAACTGAGGTCTCTAGGTCACATCATGGCCTTCTGCATCAGTAGATGGCAGACAGAGTGTACCTTCTGTAAAGGTTTGTGTATGTTTTTGATTGTTGTGAAAGTTGTTTCAGAGTTTCTGACTCACTCTTCCAGCCTTGGGGTAAATGTTTATCAGGGTCTGTGGATATCTTTTGCATAAAACCTAACTAAACTCAGCCACATTACACTGAGTGTCATTCACTCTCATTGTCCCTTCTACACCAATGACGTCAAAGATATGTTTCAGTGTGTTCGAATAGATTATTTCACTTCTTTCATTCACTTTCTGTCTCATACCGGAATTTAGAACTGGCTGGAGTTTACCACGTGAATGGCATAAATCCTCAAACAACTCTACTCAAATAAGATAAATATAATACCTTTCTTTTTATGTCTGTCTAACAAGGATTGTGGTCTTTCACGTCTTCCTCTAACCTATAAACCAAACCTTGTTGACTGATGTTTTGCCAAAACCGAAACCCAAGCTTTCTGAGCCCATTGTATTACTGTTACATTTTTCCACCTCACTGTCCATTTAATTTTCCAACACTTAAATATACTGAAGAACTCTGATCCCTGAGCTACTTTGTGAAGTTGACATTTATTATGGACTCTTTGTTTCCTATTGCTTAGCCAGATTTTAATACACAACAGTATTTCATCCCATACTCTGTTAGTTGTCTATTTTCCTTTCCTCAGAAACAATTGCTATTTTAGGGATATACATACTGGGACAAATTGAAGCTTCATTTGTAAACGTATTGTGCTTGCTCACTCAAGGACTGAATTTGGACAACTATATTTTAGAGAGATGCATTATTTTGTGCATATTGTCTTTAGTTCAAACCATCTCATATTTTAGTTTCTCCTGAAGCGTGGACCCCATGTGGCCTACGAGATTTACTGAACTTAGCTGTGTTATAAACACATCCTAAAGAAAGGGAACGTGCATTGGTTCATAGCAGAAATTCTTGACGTATGCCAACCCATTTCTTGTTAGTAACATAATTGCGCTCTTTCCTTAAAAGAATAATGCCACTAAAGCTCTGCTGCCTAAATGTAAAATATTGTACTTGGTGAATGTGCTGACAAAGTGGGCTATTTAATTCCATGAGTGGTTAATGATAATGCACTGCAGTTTACATATGGCAGAATCCCAGGACCCAGCACTTAGCTTTAGTTGTGTGCTAGGTGCCTCTGCAGAGAGAAAGGAATCTTTCCCCATGCTTCCTCCCTGCAAGCAGTGGAGCAGATGCAGAACCACTCTGTGGAGGCTACATCAGCAAAAGGACTCTAACTCATTGGTAGGAAGCTCAGAGGTGGGCATGTTCTCTAGCCCAACCTTACCCTTGCCTTACACACTGCCACACAGAGATTCGTCAGGGAGCTTGGATCTATGCAGCACAAGGGATGCACAGCCTCTGCACAGACCATCAACCTCTCAGTTCTGTCCCCCACCCTCTGCCAGAAGGATCTCTCCCACCTGCAGAAGTGGAGGCTGCATGTTCCCCCACAGTGCCTTTTCATTCGAGTTGTCCACGCTGCATGAGATGCAAGCAGTTAGTTTCATAAATATTCTCTTTCATTAAATACCACCCATAGCTCTATGTTGTAACCTAGCAACCAGGCATTTTGGTTCTAAAAATTGTTCTTACTCTCCACTTTGCATTAATGTTACTACTATTTATACAATCTACTGTAACCCCCATTTGGAGTTTGCCCGTTCCTAAAACCCCATACTGAGCCTTTAGGTGGTCCTAGCCTATGGATTACAACAATACCAGCTACCAGAGCCCTCTGTCGCCATTTCTCAGAATAGTTGGAGTCAGGAATGGACTAGAAACTCCTGCTGAGGCCAGTAGGGAGCTTTCTGCATGGGGTGATATGGACAAGTAGTTTGCTGGGCCAAAGATGAGCCAGGGCTGCTCAGCCCTTCCGTCCAAGGGGATAGCCTGACTCAGAGATAAAGAGATTAGGTTTAGGGTTTTTTTGAGCTTTTGGGAACTGAGAGAGAAGCAAAACAGCCCAGGGATCCTCTGATTAACTCAACCACCCAGAAAGGGAGTCTTTGAACTGCTTTGGGATCAAGTGTATGAGTTAGGAAATTCCAGCCCTGCAGAGACCAGTGTCCAGAGTGACAGATCCAACTTGACTTCTGAGAGCCAACTGAGCCCTCCACAGGATTCCCAGACTAGGGAGCCAAGAGAGGAACCTGCTCTACCCAGGAGAGAAGACACTGTAAGAAGACTCTTTGTTTGTTTTAGGTGGCCAACATCTGCAGCACTGCCACACTCATCTCTGTGGCTCACCTTCAGCATACCATCTGCCTGGGAAGGTGCCAGGGAGGGATCTGGGGGTTGGGAAGAGTTGGGAGTATTGGGAGGTTGGAAATTTGTTGATTTTTGGATGTGTTAGTATTTTTTAGTTAACCCAGCACTTCTCTTCCCCCAAATACTGTTTTCTTGCTCCCAGTAAAGCCCCCCATTGTTATATTGTTATTTGGGAGGGAGGGTGTTATTTCTTTGCTGGGGTCTGTGTTGATTGGGTTTTTTTGGTGTACTGGGTTTTATACTCCTTGCCAGCAGTGGTTACATTATTCATTTGCCCAAAGGACAGCACCCTTTGTGTCTTGGGCACAAGGAAAAGTCGCCTGATGTGGAGACACCAGGCAGCACGAAAAAGAAGTCAGGACCCAGCCCTTGTGAGTAGAGGGAAGAAACCACTTGAAGTAGCAAGAACCAGGGAGGAGGCTTGAGCCATACCTTGGGGAAGGAGCTAGACAACAATGTAAAATACTCAAAAATTATTTATTATCCATCACCCCCTCTCCCCCCGAGACCTGTATGAGCACCTGGATAAATGAATGAAGAAATTAGCTTCATAAAATTGCTTACATGCACATGGACAGAATCAGCACTGCTGTTCATCAGTATTATCTATTTAAAGTGTTTTACTGCCTTCTAATTTGAGTTTGATTTTGTTTGTTCACACCAGCAAGAAAGCTCACACGGTTTTCCTACATGATCTATTTTAAAGTTATCGTCCTCTTGTTATGAGAAAGATAGGACAGACGCTCTGCTGATGTTAGTGAAAGACATTAAACATTGAGTTATAACCAAAGGTAAAATGTACTTAGGAATCTGTTTTGTTTTGGCTTTCACAGCCAGAACTGCCCTGGGGAGCGGGCAGAGTAAGTTAAAGAGGTGGAGCACCAGAGCAACAGTTGCTGGAGGCACTCTGCCTACAGAATGCTGAACTAAACAGAAGGCCTACAGGGTTGCTAAAAAGGAGAGCACCCCAAGGCAATTCCTACCCCTCTGAACAATCCTCCTGGCCATGATTCGGGGATTGTGCAGCAGTGCTACATGTGCTAGCCATCCTCAACCCCCTCATGCTCAGGCAGGAGAAGCTCTAGCATTCCTGACGCCCTCTGCATGGGTGTACAAGGAGACGGGGAAAGACTCTCATACCTCTCTTCATTCAGCCCTTTCACACTTGCATAGGAACAATTAAGATTTAGCTCTAAGGCTCAGATCCTCAAAGGTATTTAGGTGATTTCAATGGGAGTTAGGTGCCTAAATGACTTTGATGATCTGGGCCTAAGAACCCAAGGCTCACCTCTTGTAGGAAAAAATCTGCAGGGAGGGAAAGTACCTCAGAAACGTAGTGATCCCTGACTGTAAGTCTACTCAAACATGCACTAGGGGACATACTGACCTCTAGCTGAGCCTATGATCCGGGAGCTGTATAGTTGGCATACTTGTATCAAGCACAGTTAGCTGGATCAAGTTTTAGGCCCTACATATTTAGAAAAGCCTTCTTCCCCCTTACTGGTTTTAAGTTTTAGAGCAGGTGCAGGGAAAGAGTTCTTCTACTCCTTCACATTGGTGCTTCTGCTGCTTTGTTTTCTTTTCCATTTTTTTCTTATAACTTCACATCTCCTAATAAGATCTGTGATCTCAGGTAAAGGATGCCAGCTTCCACAATGCAACCAGCATCCGTTCTCCTGGTGAGCTAGAAGTACTTGGCCTGAAGCTGTGCCAAACAAATCAGAAAGCAAAAGACGAGTATCTAAGATCAGTTATTTTGACAAAAAATAATAGTATTTTTGAATGAAGCTGATCATTTTGATGATTTTGTTGACACTGAGGGAAAACCATCACTTGGAGATGCTTCTCACAGTAGTCTGTAGTCATAATTCACTGTAATACTATGCTGACTTCTAACTTCTAATATCTCTGCTTACACCATATGGCTTATTATCAGGCTGCTGGAGGTAACAAATGCAGCAATGTTGTTGCTTTTCAGTAATACATAAGCACTGCATTACTGGTACACATAATTTTATCTTTCAAATACACACTTTGTCCACATACACTACATATTATCATCTTTCCCACAGCATGGTTTTCATTTCCTCAGAATGTGTTCTTGTTATTTATTTATTAATAGATATGGTCATTCGATATGTAATTGCCCTGCTTCTTCTCACTTATATTGCTGTAAATCAGGAGTGCCTCGTTATGACTTAATGAATTATGACATTTATTCATTATTTATTTATTTGTTGTGCAACTCAATTGTGACACACTGGTATAAAAGTAGAGAGACAGAAGAAAATCAGATCCTTTGCCATTTAAAAGTTAGTGGTTGAGGATTAAATACCCATGTTTCCGGTGATATGTTCACAACAGCCTACAACATGCCTTTAGCACACAGTTTGCTAAAAATCCCAAGCACTACCATACTTTCTGGGAAATTTAAGAAAATGAAATCTGTTCAAATTTTAATGGCAGCTGATAGGAAATATATCACCATGGTCTGGCTCACAAAAGAGATGCAATTAGAAAAGAACAAGGAATATGAGATATAGAACAAATCACAGCCCAAATCCAATGATCTTAGAACCAGTTTGAGGAAATATTGTTCTTAACACACTACTCACAGCATATTAAACAACAACAACAACAACAAAGCGAACAAACAAAAAGTCAGCAATGGATACACAACCTTGGCCTCAAACTAAAATATTAAAACACCAGCACTAAACGAGTCTGGCTTTCCTTGAAAATATGACATAGCGATAACAAACATCTGAACTACCTACCCATGTATAGATCACCTCACAAACTCTGAATATAAACTGATTCACGTGCATAGCTACCTGATACTGATTTACAAACTGCTGCACTGCACCACATATCAGCAGAACAATAGGCTGTGATCCCTCTTTCCAGCACTAGTATAGCAAGGCAACAGTTTAGGTTAAGACCAGCTCCAGCTTTCTGTTTAAAGCTTGACTGTTCTAAGAGCTCTACAAACTATACAGTTAATCAGATTGCCTTGAAATTTGGTGAGCCTCATGGCGACATGGGGTACGGCCAGTGATCCAAATCTGGGGCCATTTAATGAATGGGCTCCTAAGATACAACCCCTGAAAAACAAAACAGCTGTTTTTTAAAGTTGATACATTCTGGCAATGTTCTTTTGCTCACAATTAGAGATCAAATCATTATACCCGGGTTTCAAATGCTCGAGGGCTACCCCACTAGAGTGCATGGCACCAACCAGCTCTTGGGGGGAAAACAAATTAAAACATGATTTGAAAAAGCGTTTGCATCTCCAATTAGTTGTGCTGAGGCTCACATGCCTAAGGGATTACACTAAACATGCATAGAAAGAGGGTAACTATTTGGAAAACTATCTTTTTATCCCAGGATGTGGGTGGCTCTGAGAATATATTTCAGTCACCAAATCTGAGCACAACCCCAGGCACTGTGGGAAAAAAAGCAGGCATATTTCTCCAATATGCCTCTATCAAAGGAGGAGTTTTATTTTGGGGAAATGTATTCTGAGTACAGCAGAATATTTAGAAGGCTCTTAAACTTGGGGTGGGGAGGTGGTCTGAGCTCCTCTCCTTACCCCCCTATGTGAGCTGGGATTTGGGGTAATACAATAATACAATATTATCATGGAATGCCAGCTCTGCTGTAGCTAAGGTTGGGAAGCCTTTCCTGTTTGAAGAATGACTCTTCTAAGTGATCTGAAATCTGTGGGCTTATATAGACTGTTTTGAAATTGTCTATGCCTCCTGGCAGTACAGGGGTACTAGGAATAAAGGGACCAGTCCAGTGTGCAGTCTGGGCTACATAACCAAGGTAGTGTGCAGCCTTCCAGTAAGCTATTGCCTGTGATATGCGTATATACATGGCAATATAGGGCTCGATACTGCAAGGAGCAATTTCTTATATGTTAATGACGTCTACAGACGCAACTAATAGAAAAAAGGGATGGGAAAGGGGCCCTGGAAATGTTGGCAGAGGAGCTATATGTTGTGGGGAATGATGGAGGAGGGGGTGAAAAAGGTGAGAGATCAGTCTTTTCTCACACACTTAAAGTTACTATAACAACCGTGTAATAAAACGGTCAAGGTTTTGGGGCATAGACCATGGATGAGATTTCTCTCACCAGCCCTGTCAGCAACTACAAAAGAATGGCCATACTGCATCAGATCAATGGTCCATCTAGCCCAGTATCCTGTTTCTGATACTTCAGAGGGAATGAAAGAACAAGTCAATTGTGAGTGACACATCCCCTGTTGTCCAGTCACACTGCTGGCAGTTTGACGCTTATGGACACCCATGAACATGAAGTTCTGCCCCTGACCATCCTGCCTAATAGCCATTGATGGACTTCTCCTTCATGAACTAATCTAATTCTTTTTTTAACCCAGTTATACTTTTGGCTTTCACAACATCCTATGACAATGAGTTACATAACTTGACTGTGCATTATGTAAAGAAGTAGTTCCTTTTCTTAGTTTTAAACCTGCTGTCTATTAATTTCATCAGGTGACCCATAGTTCTTATGTTATGTAAAGGGGTAAATAACACTTCCCTATTCACTTTCTCCACACCATACATGATTTTATAGACCTTTACCATATCCACCTTTAGCCAACTCTTTTCTAAACTGAACAGTCCCTATCTTTTCAATCTCTCCTGTTATGGAAACTGTTCCATACTCCTAATTATTTTTGTTGCCTTTGTCTTTACATTTTCCAATTCTAATATCTTTTTTGAAATGGGAAAACTAGAACTGCATGCACTATTCAAGGTGTGAGGAAACCATGGATTTACTTAGCAACAATACGATTTTTTTCTTTTTTATTAGGAACTATTAAGAAAGGCACAAATACCATTCTGTTAGCTTTTTGGATTGCCACTGCGTGTTGAGCAGATGTTTTCAGAGAACTATTCATGATGACTCCAAGATCTCTTTTTTGAGTGGTGACAACTCTTTAGCCCCCATCATTTTGTATATACAGTTGGGATTATTTTTTCCACCGTGCATTAATTTGCATTTATCAATATTAAATTTCACCTGCCATTTTATCACCCTGTCACGTCAGTTTGCTTTGTAACTCTTCACAGCCAGCTTTTGACTTACCTATCTTGAGTAATTTTGTATCATCTGCACATTTTGCCACCTCCCTGTTCATCCCCTTTTCCAGGTCATTTATGAATATGTTGAACAGCACTGTTCCCAGTACAGATCTTTGGGGGACCCCACTATTTACCTGTTTCCATTCTAAAAACTGACCATTTATCCTACCCTTTGTTTCCTATCTTTTAAGCAGTTACTAATCCATGAGAGAACCGTCCCTCTTATCCTATGACTGCTTAGTTTGCTTAAGAACCTTTGGTGAGGGACCATGTCAAAGGCTTTCTGAAAGTCCAAATACGCTATATCCACTGGATTACCCTTCTGTACATGCTTGTTGACTCCCTCAAATAATCTAATAGATTGCTGAGGCATGATTTCCTTTATAAAAGCTGTGTTGACTCTTCCCCCAGCAAATCATATTCATCTATTGTTTGGTAATTCTGTTCTTTACTATAGTTTCAACCAATTTTCCTGGTACTGAAGTTAGGCTCACTGGCCTGTAATTGCCAGGATTGCCTCTTAAGCCTTTTTTAAAAATCGGCATTGCATAGCTATCTTCCAGTCATCTGGTACAGATGGCGAATTAAGTGATAGGTTACATACCGGAGATAGTAGTTCTGCCATTTCATTTTTAATAAGAGTCCTTCAGAACTCTTGGGTACATACCATCTGGTCCTTCTGACTTATTGTTTAATTTATCAATTTGTTCCAAAACCTCTTCTACTGACCCTTCAATCTGGAATAGTTCCTCAGATTTGTCACCTGAAAAGAATGGCTTGGGTGTGGAGATCTCCCTGCAAATCCTCTGCAGTGAAAACTGATGCAAAGAATTCTTTTAGCTTCTCCAACAGCTTTGTCTTTCTTGAGTGTTCCTTTAGCACCTTGATTGCCCAGTGGCCTCCATGACTGTTTGGCAGGCTTCCTGCTTCTGACGTGCTTAACATTTTTCTTGCTGTTAGTTTTTGTGTCTTTAGCTAGTCGCGCTTCAAATTCTTTCTTGGTTGTCTTATTGTACTTTTACACTTGACTTGCCAGAGTTTATGCTCCTTTCTATTTTCCTCACTAGGACTGGACTGTCAATTTTAAAAGGATGCCTTTTTGCCCCTAACCTCCTCTTTTACTCTGCTATTTAGATATGGTGGCATTTTACACATTGCAAATATTTCAAAGCATGACCATTATCCCTATTCCAGTACACCAAATGTGCAGGAGGGGGGAGAAGTACTGAGGAATCACATAGAAACTCTGTATTCCTGGTTTTCAGACATTTTGAATTTTGCTGAATGCAACATTCTGTAAGGACATGAGCCACCATTGGGCAAACCTGAAGTTTTTTTCCATTTAATCATGTATAATTTGATGTGCATTTTATGTACCTGTCTACAACACTTAAGTAAATTTCTGTGTGATTTCCTGTAACTGTCACTTTAAATTGAAGGGAAAAAAGTGAAAAACCAACTCAAAAACACTATTGTTATCATTTCAATTCAGCTCTTCATAAATGACTTACTGCTACACTCCCACAGTTTTATATATTTTAGCTGAATTACTGCTTTTCATTCTCAATGGTCATATACTATATTGTACAGGCATTCAAATAACCTCAGATTTGTTTTTGACACCATTACTACCGGAGATAGAAAAGAGAAAATGGAATCAGTAAAATTAATTTAGCTTTACACACATAAATGCTAATATCAAGAGACCTTTTTACTAAATTACTGAAGGTTCTTCAGTCTTTGGTTGAAGACCTCTCTCTTTTTTAAAGTGTTTGGTTTGTGCTATTCTGTACAACTGAATACTAAGGGATTTCTCTTCTGAGCAAGCTAGCTTTCACAAATAACAATCCTCCTTAGATTTATTTTTGTTGTTTCTCCTTTGACTACTGTTCTTCCTTCCTCACTTTTCATACCCCCACACTACTTTTTTCAAAGACTTCCAAATCTTACAGAGCACTAATTCTGCAGAACAAAATACCCACTGCTGTTTGACAAGCTGTGTAATCACTACAAATTCCTCAAAAGCATCCCCATCATGTCAATAAGTTATTTTGCCAGTCATGTGGAGTCAACATTTTTCTTGCGTCCCCCTCATTAGTTTTTTACTGGGCTGAAGAATAGCCATCCCACAGATCATTTCTCTTTTGCCTTATGCCAATTATGGTGGCTCAGCTTTTAGTGTACTCAACTACACTACATTCAGTCCCTGATGTCACAGAACACTCAGAGATCCCCCCGGCAGTGCAATAGGTGGTGGAGAAAGTGGAGGCGGGAGTCAGGGAAGAACATAAGGGGTTTGCATACCCTTCAAGGCCTAGACCCAGGTCCATAGGAGTGTTTTGTCCAGCACAGCAATATGCAGAGGGCGAGGGAGCCCAGGGTAGGTGTGGGCATGGTGAGGTTGGGCCACAGAATACTCTGTTGCGTGTTCCCCATTCCTCTCCCTGAAGCCCACAGCTCAGCCACATTATGGCTGAAACACACCCCTATGCCAAGGACCAACAAAAGGCTTATTCAGCACTTAAGCTCTCAAAATATATTTTAAATGAGACTTAAATGCATCTTAAGCAGTGTATAGGACCTTTTCACAATGGTGAATTTCACCACAGGCTGTGTCAGCCAGGAAGTAAGCACAGGCCTCCTCCCCTTTCCCCAGTACCGAGCCCAGCCTTGAGGATGCTCTGAGCTCCATCAATTGGACTTCCAGCTGGGAAATGCAGGAGCACAGCATATTCCATGCCTCCTTCCCACTACTGACATGCCCCATCTGCCAATCTAGATTTGTGTGTCGGAAGGGAGGGGCTCTGGAGGAGCCAGAGAGAATTCCCCGCTGAGGGACACACAGCAGTTTCCACTCCCTTTGCATGGCCTGAAACCCATGTACCATATTAGGGCGTTACATCGAAGATGCATGCACCTCATGTACAAATGGAGAATCAAAATGTCAATGCAGAGACTTCCAAATCCTCCAACATACTGTGAACACACTGCCCCATCTTTTCATGTCCATGAGGTCTAGTAAACGCGCACTCGCCTGAAACCCTTGAATGGATTTCAAACCTTTCTATTAACTTATAAACGTTGCTATTTTCATATGAAAGAAGAAGAAGAAGAAGAAGAAGGAGAATGCCATGCAGGGAGCAGAACAGGGCAGAAGTTCTGTCCCAACATTTTTTTTTACCTTCTTTTTCCCAACTTGCAGGGTTCTGGGTAAATTAAAAAAAAAATCGGGGTGAATATAGGCCCCTCAGCTCTTAGACATTTTTTTCCTTTGGCTCTCTTACTTGCCATCTTATTACTGCTGCTGGATGAAAGATTTTCTTTCATAAAACATAATTATGCTTTAGATGACCATAATTTTAATCAGAGCTGCACTGGATGTATGAATGCTTCATGTACTGCAGGTGTACAGTAGTTAAACAATGAGATGAAAGACAAGCTTGAATGGGTCATTGATTAAGGGAAAACCAGCCTGTAGGAAAGCTTTATGGAACATTTGAAGATCTCATACTTTAAAATGAAAAACAAGTTGCTGTGTATTGAATAAGAAATGTTACCAGTGAAGATATCCATAATCAACAGGAAAGAAACAGGACAGGGATGAGGGTTCTTCAGTAATAATATTCTGCCTACCTACAGACCTGGAATTTTACAATTCCATCTGCCTGCATGATGAATACTACAGAATACTATTGAGTTCCTGTAAAAAATACCTCCACTCCTGTCTTGCAAGAAGGGCACATTTCAAGGTTTCAGGGATCTAATTAGGTTTTTAGTTAAAAGTATACAACTTTCCCTGGACTCAGCATGAGTTGCATATGTTCAAGTGACAGGGCAATCAAGATATACTACAGGACTGTAAATTAATTCCATAGTTACATTTTTATTCCTCATTTTCTGTCCTATACTATTATATTTAATATTGTATTCCCATAGGGTCTAGAAGCCCTAGTCATGGATCAGGACCCCATTGTTCTAAGGAAAAACACAGGACTAAAAGACAGTCCATATACCAATGATCTTACAATGTAAGTATAAGATGAGACAACGGATGGATACAGACAGATGGGAGGAAACAATGAGACAGTGTTGGTCAGCATGACATGCAGCGGTATCAGTACACCAGCAGCCTAACCACTGCCAAGTTTGGGGTTTTTTGTAGTCATCACAGCAAAGCAGAGTTTTGAGGAGGATTTTGAAGAAGGCTAATGAGTTAGTTTTGTGGATGTTTACTTTTGCAGATGTTTATGGGGCGTTCCTCCTAAGCACAAGGGGCAACATGGAAGAAATGATGAAAGTGCTTGTTTGAAAATGTAAGACATGGGCAATGGAGGCTGGTATCATGGTCTGATTAGAAATGGAAGCTGACATTACATTTCAAGAGGGAATGAGAGCAAGGATACATAGGATGAGGATAGGCTGCGAAGGGCCTTGAAAATGAACACATGCAGCTTATGTTTGAGAAGAGCCGGTGGAGAGTTGCAAAGAGAAATGTGAGATGGTCAAAGTAATGAGCTAGGAAAACAATCTTTTCAGCAACATTCTGAATGCATATGGGTGGAGCAAAATTGAATTTGTCAAGAAGAGAGAAAGGATGCTGCAATAATTGAAACGCGAGATAATGAGAGCTTGAAGGAGAGTTTTAGCTGTGTTGATGGATCTGAAAGGTCATCTGTGTGAAGGGTTATTGTCACAAACCCACCCTTGCCAGTGACATAGCCAACTTTCCTCCTCAGATGGGGAGAGTGAAGATGGTCAGGTTACCCAATCAGGCCTGCAGTAGATAAGTAAGAGGCGTGGAGAGAGAAGGCATTGCAGGTGGGTGTGGGCAGAAACCTGAAGAGAAGATAGACCCTAAGGGAGTGGGACTGTGCTCATATGAAACTGGTGTGAAGACTTCATAGGCTTAAGTTGTATTTTGAAAGACTTTATGCAGGATTTAATAAATTGGACCCCAAAAGGGGAATGATTTCATAGAATCATAGACGATTAGGGTTGGAAGAGACCTCAGGAGGTCATCTAGTCCAACCCCCTGCTCAAAGCAAGACCAACACCAACTAAATTTGAATATCTGTACTATGGACTTTTTAAGGGGCCTGAGCAGAAGGGGAAACAGAGGCAGAGCCCCATTCCCAGCCAGGAGGGGGTGCTCGGGAGGTGGTTTATCCTGTTACAGCTATGAAAAAAGAATTTAAAATGTTTAGACACAGTGAAGTGTTGCTGCGCAATATTATACAGATTCTATGTTTCATCCCCAAAGTGGCTGCATTTAGTGGTTAATAAACAGCTCTCTGTGTTATTTAATGCACTTGATCCTGCTCCCGAGAAACAGAAGCCAAAATGAAGTTTTGTCATGCTTCTAGTTTAGGTTTTTATATATTGACTTAAATGGGAGCAGGATAGGTCTTAAGTCTGTAAAGTGCTTTGGCATCTCTGAAATGGCTAACATTGTCAAAACTCAGAGTAGCAGCCGTGTTAGTCTGTATTCACAAAAAGAAAAGGAGTACTTGTGGCACCTTAGAGACTAACAAATTTATTTGAGCATAAGCTTTCGTGAGCTACAGCTGCATCCGATGAAGTGAGCTGTAGCTCACGAAAGTGTATGCTCAAATAAATTTGTTAGTCTCTAAGGTGCCACAAGTACTCCTTTTCTTATTGTCAAAACTGGATGCCTAAAGTTAGGCTCTTACATCCATACTTATGTTCCCAAAGAGTAGTAAGAATAAGAAATAAGAATACTAGCTAAAACAGAACTTATTCAGGTGCCTAAATACGGATTTAGGAGATTAAATTTAGGACCCTTTGAAGATTTAGCCATAATTACTGTTGTATTGGACTATACCAGTTAAAAGCTACTGTATTTCTATCCCAGGCTGTGTGTACACAAAGCACTGGAAGTTATCATAAGAAACATTTTTCTGGAGAAAGATAGATTTAAAATTAAATTTCCTTTTGAAATAAAACAAAAAATACAGTGAAACAGTTTTTTCTCCCTTGCAATTGTTTCCTGTCAATTATTCTAGATCTCTTGTCAGTCAAAATATTATTGGTATATCCTGCGGGGTGTTTAATTTTCAAAGGCCAAAGAAGGTTTTTCTTATTGTTTTCTTAATTCTGAATGCACCAACATTTGTTTGTGTGAATACTTGCTTTCAGATTCAAATATTATAAAATTGCTGAGAATGCCTTGAGGCAGAGCTGGCAACATGTTGAACATTGCCTCATAAGCCTAGGCAATATGCATCTTTTAAAAAGCATTACATAATTATTGCAAATGCTGCCTTATTCTTCATCCTTTACAACTGTCACTTGAATTAATGCAGCCTGAAATTCACATTACTTTAATTAGTTTGCCATTTTTTGCACAAAGTTCATTTTAAAATTAGCTCTACATATCCTGCATTTTTCTTCCAGTTCAGGAATATTTTTATTTGCAAAAGGAAGGTTGGTATTGGGGTAAAAGCAAAGGATGGTGAATTAGGGGCTCAAGTCCTTGGTCTGCCACAAGTTCCCTGTTTGATCTTAAGCAAGTGACAAAAACTCTCTGTCTTAGTTTTCCTTTCTGTAAAATGGGATAACAACATTTACCCATCTCAGAAGGATGTTTTGAGGCTTAATTCATTAATGTTTTTAAAGTGTTCTGGGATCCTTGGAAAGAAATGCAAAGTGTTACTATATCTCTCTAAAATCAACATAAATCAAAATAATAAGTATAAAATGCACCTGTCAAAAATGCTCAAGGCACACACACAAATTATAATTAAATACATATCATAAATAAAACTGAACTGACACAATGTCAACTAAATAACTCCACAATCTGCAAAATCTGAAACTCTCCGCATTCCACGGATCCCTCATTAAAAGCCTGAGTAAGTCATGCAAAATGCCCTGAAAGTCAATAGATTCCCTTTCTAATGAGCCAAAGTGGGAAGCAAATTGCAGGTCCGAGGACTCTCTATCAAAAATGTCATGCTGCCAGGCTACAGAAGTGAAATCTGGCCTTCTTCAATGAAATCAGTGGAAATTTTGATATTGACTTCAATAGGACTAGGATTTCACCCGATGTATCAATGTAAGGACCATGATATGGTGTACCTTTGCTAATCTCAACAGTCACAGAAAATGGTGGTCTGAGATTCACATGCTCTACACCCCTAAAAGAATTGCTGCATACTCGGGAACACAGTGTGAATACAGACAACATTTACTATTTAAATATATGCCTGTAGCCACATGTGCCATGAAACCAAATGAAGGAGTGATGAATGGACAGGTCAGAAAGGAAGCAGCAGAAGGGAGGGAGAAAATGGTGGATAACAGAGGAGGGGCAAGTGAAGAGAGACATACTAAGGAGAAAAGAAGAGAAAAAGGAGTAACTCCTTTCAGCTTGGGTATATTTATTGTAATTATATACTACACTGAACTGTTCTATGTCCTTGTGTGTGCAGATGTTATTGCCAAAATCCAAATTCTGGATAACAGAAGAGGGGCAAGTGAAGAGAGACATAGTATGGAGAAAAGAAGAGAAAAAAGGAGTAACAAAAATAGAACCAAAAGCCATGGAATTTCATCTTCTACTTAGGAACAATATGTAATTCAGGAATACATTTGAACCAGCCCTCCCATTTCTCTAGTATAACAGCTCTTGTGGTAGAATCACAATGATAATCTCATTACACCCACACTTTAAAAGTACACAACAGCTCACAAGCAAGAAGGCAGAAAGCTGGACACTGACTGAGCACCTCAACAACATAGCTAAGGTTCCCAACTAGTGGAAGCAGAGCTCTAACCTCTTTGAATGAATATCAAAACATATTTGCATTTTGCACAATAGTTTTCCACTGCCCAATTTCATACCCATTTGCTGAATTTCACAAGTTTGCCTTTATTCTGAATTGTTCAACTGAATTTCAGTCTTTTTTTTTCCCAAAAAATATAAAAAATAATAAATTACAAACATATTAATGAAATTGGTGGTAATAAAGAGAAGATGTTTCTATTTTCATTATGTAACTCAGAAGACAAGACAGAAAATATAGCCACATGCTCCAAAGCAACAGAATCTTTTACGAGAGTTTGAGCCATATTATGTACTCTCTTTGTTGAAATATACATCCATATTCTGCAAATGTCATCCATGGACTTCAATGGGTGGGAGACCTTACTGGGGCTGGTAAGTGGACAGCAGTGAGGGAGGGAGACACTCCTCTCCATTCTTTGAGTCTCTGGCATCCATGGCCAGTTGGGGAGGGAGGGGTTCTGATTGGCGAGCATTGCCCAGATCCTAGGATTTAACCTGGAGAAGGTGCCATGGGACTCTCTTTCAGCTCCTCTCCACCAGCAACGTGCATTTGTATAGCATAGTTCACAATAGTCTTAGGAGTCTTTACACTCTAAAAGATAACTAAAAGAAACACTGAACAGCATTTTCTTTCAATTAGAATAGCCAGATCAGAATCAGCTTTTCAAATTTTGACTGGAAGTGGATTCCAGTAACATATAATTACTAAATACTGTGGATCTGACTTGAAAATTGATATTGAAGAGATGTCAGTTTATCATCAGATGCAGACCTAAGTGAAAGAGTTGGGACATACAGTAGAAGAATGTCACAAATACATATGGACCTCTTTTGAGTTTTTATTGTTTGCTACTTTTGTTTTTGTAAATAAGCAGCTAATAAAGTTAGATATTTTAAAATCAGCACGTCTGGATAACTTGTATCCTAGAATTATAAAGTAGCTGGCTGAGGAGTTCACTGGATGGTTAATATTGACTTTCAGTAACTCCTGAACCATTGGGAAAGTTTCAGAAGACTGGAAGAAAGCTAATGTTGTGCCAACATTTAAAAAGGGTAAATGGGATGACCTAGGTAATAATAGGCCTGTCAGTCTGACATTGATCCCAGGCAAGACAATGAAGTGGCTGACACAGGATTTGATTAATACAGAATTAAAGGGCAGGTAATGTATTAATGCAAATCAACAGAGGTTTATGGAAACAGATCCTGTTGAACTAACTTGGTATCTTTTCTGATGAGTGTCATAAATATAAAGGGAAGGGTAACCACCTTTCTGTATACAGTGCTATAAAATCCCTCCTGGCCAGAGGCAAAACCCTGAGTTTGGGTCTGTGTTCACCTGTACCAATTGGTGAGGATTATTATCAAGCCTTCCCCAGGAAAGGGGGTGTGGGGCTTGGGGGGATATTTTGAGGGGAAGACGTCTCCAAGTGGTCTCTTTCCCTGTTCTTTATTTAAAATGCTTGGTGGTGGCAGCATACTATTTAAGGACAAGGCAAAGTTTGTACCTTGGGGAAGTTTTTAACCTAAGCTGGTAAGAATAAGCTTAGGGGGTCTTTCATGCAGGTCCCCACATATGTACCCTAGAGTTCAGAGTGGGGAATCAACCTTGACAATGAGATTACTAGTTTGGTTGATAAAGGTAATAGTGTTGCTGTAATACACTTAGACTTCTGTAAGGCATTTGACTTTGTAGCAAATGACATTTTGATTAAAAAACTAGAATGATACAAAATTAACATGGATTAAGTGTTGGCTAACTGATAGGTCTCAAAAGGTAACTGTAAACAGGGAATTACCATTGCATGGGTATGTTGCTAGTGAAGTCCTGTAGGGACTGGTTCTTGACACTAAGCTATTTAACATTTTTATTAATGACCCAGAAGAAAACACAAAATCGTTACTGCTAAACGTCACCAATGACCCAGAAATCAGGGAGCGGCAAATAATGAAGAGGACAGGTCACTAAAACACAGCGATATGGATTGCCTGGAAAGCTGGGTACAAGCAAACAATATGGTTTTAGTATGGCTAAATTTAAATATTTACATCTAGGAACAAAGAATGTAGGCTGGGAGACTCTATCCTAAGATGCAGTGACTCTGAAAAAGATTTGGGGGTGGAGGTGGATAATCAAGTGAACATGAGCTCCCAGGAAACACCGAGGCCAAAATGGCTAATGCAATCCTTGAATGTAAAAACAGGGCACGTTGAGTAGGAGTAGAGAGGTTATTTTACCTCTACATTTGGCACTGGTGCAACTGCTTCTGGAACACTGTTCAATTCTGGTGTCCATAATTCAAGCAGGATGTTGATAAATTGGACAGGGTTCAGCCATGAGAATGATTAGCGGTTCAGAAAACATGTCTTGCAGTAATAAACTCAAGGAACTCAATCTATTTAGTGTAAGACAGAGGGCATGTCTACACTTACTGGAGATAGATGCTGCTGCGATCGATTCAGCAGGGCTTGATTCAGCAGGTCTAGTGAAGATCCGCTATGTCGACTGCAGAGTGGTCTCTGGTCGACTCCGGTACTCCACCAGAACAAGAAAATTAAGTTAAGTTGATGGGAGAGCGTCTCCCATAGACACAGCACTACATTATTCACCTAGCTGGAGTAGCGTAACATGGGTCGACTTAGTGTGGTAGTATAGACAAGGCCAGAGAAGGTTAAGGGATGACTTGATTACAGTCTCAAAGTACCTCCATGAGGAACAAATATTTAATGACAGGTTTCAGAGTAGCAGCCGTGTTAGTCTGTATCCGCAAAAAGAAAAGGAGTACTTGTGGCACCTTAGAGACTGACAAATTTATTTGAGCATAAGCTTTCATGAGTTACAGCTCACTTCATTGGATGCATGCAGTGGAAAATACAGTGGGGAGATTTTATATACACAGAAAACATGAAACAATGGGTGTTACCATACACACTGTAATGAGAGTGATCAGGAGGAGAGAAAAAAAAACCTTTTGTAGAGATAATCAAGGTGGGCCATTTCCAGCAGCTGACAAGAATGTGTGAGGAACAGTGGGGGAGGGGGGAATAAACATGGGGAAATAGTTTTACTTTGTGTAATGACACATCCACTGCTAGGCAGCTCTCCAACACCACTTTCTACAAGCCACTACCCTCTGATCCCACTGAGGGTTACCAAAAGAAACTACACCATCTGCTCAAGAAACTCCCTGAAAAAGCACTAGAACAAATCTGCACAGACACACCCCTAGAACCCTGAGTAGGGGTATTCTATCTGCTACCCAAGATCCATAAACCTGGAAATCCTGGATGTCCCATCATCTCAGGCATTGGCACCCTGACAGCAGGATTGTCTGGCTATACAGACTCCCTCCTCAGGCCCTACGCTACCAGCACTCCCAGCTATCTTCGAGACACCACTGACTTCCTGAGGAAACTACAATCCATCGGGGATCTTCCTGAAAACACCATCCTAGCCACTATGGATGTAGAAGCCCTCTACACCAACATTCCACACAAAGATGGACTACAAGCCGTCAGGAACAGTATCCCCAATAATGTCACGGCAAACCTGGTAGCTGAACTTTGTGACTTTGTCCTCACCCATAACTATTTCACATTTGGGGACAATGTATACCTTCAAATCAGCGGCACTGCTATGGGTACCCGCATGGCCCCACAGTATGCCAACATTTTTATGGCTGACTTAGAACAACGCTTCCTCAGCTCTCGTCCCCTAATGCCCCTACTCTACTTGCACTACATTGATGACATCTTCATCATCTGGACCCATGGAAAAGAAGCCCTTGAGGAATTCCACCATGATTTCAACAATTTCCATCCTACCATCAACCTCAGCCTGGACCAGTCCACAGAAGAGATCCACTTCCTGGACACTACAGTGCTAATAAGCGATGGTCACATAAATACCACCCTATACCGGAAACCTACTGACCACTGTACTTACCAACATGCCTCCAGCTTTCATCCAGACCACACCACATGATCCATTGTCTACAGCCAAGCTCTACAATACAACCACATTTGCTCCAACCCCTCAGACAGAGACAAATACCTACAAGATCTCTTATCAAGTGTTCTTACAACTACAGTACCCACCTGCTGAAGTGAAGAAACAGATTGACAGAGCCAGAAGAGTACCCAGAAGTTACCTACTACAGGACAGGCCCAACAAAGAAAATAACAGAACGCCACTAGCCATCACCTTCAGCCCCCAACTAAAACCTCTCCAGCACATCATCAAGGATCTACAACCTATCCTGAAGGATGACCCATCACTCTCACAGATCTTGGGAGACAGGCCAGTCCTTGCTTACAGACAGCCCCCCAACCTGAAGCAAATATTCACCAGCAACCACACACCACACAACAAAAACACTAACCTAGGAACCTATCCTTGCAACAAAGCTCGTTGCCAACTGTGTCCACATATCTATTCAGGGGACACCATCACAGAACCTAATCACGTCAGCCACACTATCAGAGGCTCGTTCACCTGCACATCTACCAATGTGATATATGCCATCATGTGTCACCAATGCCCCTCTGCCATGTACATTTGCCAAACTGGGCAGTCTCTACGTAAAAGAATAAATGGACACAAATCAGACGTCAAGAATTATAACATTCAAAAACCAGTTGGAGAACACTTCAATCTCTCTGGTCACTCGATTACAGACCTAAAAGTGACAATTCTTCAACAAAAAAACTTCAAAAACAGACTCCAATGAGAGACTGCTGAATTGGAATTAATTTGCAAACTGGACACCATTAACTTAGGCTTGAATAAAGACTGGGAGTGGATGTGTCATTACACAAAGTAAAACTATTTCCCCATGTATATTATAAGTATGTGGCTGGAAGTTGAAGCTAGATAAATTCAGACTGGAAATAAGGCATAATTTTTAACGCTGAGGGTAATTAACCATTGGAACAATTTATCAAAAGTCGTGGTGGATTATCTATCACTGGCAATTTTTAAATCGAGATTGGATGTTTTCCTAAAAGATCTGTTCTAGAAATTATTTTTGGGAAATTGTACGGCCTGTGTTATACAGGAGGTAAGATTAGATAATAACAGTGGGCTCTTCTAGCCTTGGGAATCTATGGATCTATAATATTTACTCTTGCAGTTTCTGCAACACATTCCCTGTAGTTTAAGATTTTTCAGAACCACACAAAGGGGTATAGGGTATGATTTTTTGACATTGATTTTGTGTGGGTGAGACATTTGTCTGCCTCTTGTTGAATTGTACTTCAAAGAAAAAAACCACCCAGGGAACCATTCTACGCTTTCAGTGAGTAGTCCACTCACCTGTCTACATCTCACTCTTCAGACAGATATTTTTCACGTAAGACATTTTGTTGCTTTGAGGCATTTTGAGCAGCACTCATTTTTACTGGAAAAGTAAGTTGGATTCAGTATTTACCACTCAATTAATTCAGAAAACCACTCAGTATTTATTTAAAAAGGGGGTGAGGCAAAAAACCCACTCTAAGCAATTCTGGTCAGTTTTACATTCAACAAGCAGACTTTACAAAGTTCATATTTTCTGACTTCCACAACCCAACAACAGCCTATACTCCTAGTCATGGAGGGGAGGCAGGGTGCCAGGAAGAGTGGGAAAAGGGAGAAAAAATTTCAAACATACTGTTTAAAGTTAAGACATGGAACTAAAAGACCTAACAAAGTTTTTAAACTGTTTTCAAGTGTTTTGTTATATACAATATTTATAAGACAGTAACAGCATATTTCAGTTGAACGTCTCTTTTGGGGATAATCTCTTGTGATATTAGAACAAAAATTAGCTGAACTGGAATGTGCAATCATGTGAAATTCATTAAAGCAGTGAAAAATTTAAAGGTACATTCATACTGATTTTGTAAGAGATAAAACTGTGGCTAAAGAGTTCTCCAGCATTTCAATGCTTATTGTTGACATTTCTTATAAAAACTGGTTTCTTTATGTTTTTGATTGTGTGTGTGTTGTTGTTTTTTTAACTTGGACACACTATTGATTTCAAATAGCTCTCAACACAGCACCACCACATTACTTTCACCATTTGGTATCACCTGTCACTTTAAATCCTGTTGTAAGCTGAGGGCTCTAAGATGTGTGAACATAACAGACTCACACTCCCTTCCTTTATAAATGGGGACTTCCTCCTATGTCCAAGTGATTTTTTCACCTAACCTTTGATTAGAATGCATGCATGATCCTGCCTTGGCACATGGGGTGGACCAGATTGTCTGTTGAGGTGCCTTCCAGCCCTACATTTCTGTGACTCTCTGAAAGAATCACACAAATGGAGTTGAACAGACCAATGTTCTCAGTTAAGAGCAGTCTGTCGCAGTTGGGGTTAAATAAATAAGACTGTATGAAAGAAACATCCCTCTAGCATTGATGATGGAATTATAATTAGTTAATGTTTGTAAAGAACTACTATATATTTGCTAAATTCACCAGAATTTCCTGATTATGAAATACTGTTAAAGTCTCATCTACACATCACATTGAAATGGATATATCCAATTAGGAGACAATAGTGATTGGCTCCAATTACACAGTGGTATTTTTTTCAGAGTAGCAGCCGTGTTAGTCTGTGTCCGCAAAGAGAAAAGGAGTACTTGTAGCACCTTAGAGACTAACAGATTTATTTGAGCATAAGCTTTCGTGAGCTACAGCTCACTTTATCGGCTGTAGCTCATGAAAGCTTATGCTCAAATAAATGTTTTAGTCTCTAAGGTGCCACAAGTACTCCTTTTCTTTTTACAGTGGTATTTGTGATTTAGAGTGGCCCTATGGCTTGTAAACATGATCGCAACAACTTCCAAACATGGTTGCAGCCTAACACTATTATAGCTTCAGGGCTAATATAATAAAAAATCAAGTTACAACCATGTTCAGATACTATTCTATATAATACCTAGCATAGAGTCTAAAGTATTTTTAAAAGGAAAAAATCATCATCAAAACAGGACTGGGTAATTGGCCTACAACCATGCTAGCCAGTGCTTAATTAGTAATGAAAGAGATCCTGGGGCTCAAGCAATTAAGTACTGGGGCTCAAGCAATTTTTTTACTTTCATAATTGATGCAGCAAGCCCAGAGCTGCCATGGCTATGAACTACCAAGCCTAGAGGTGGCAGGCTCAGCCCTGGCAAGCCCTGGCAACAATTAAGTACTGATGCTAACTACAACTCAAAAAGACCTGAAGAAGAGCTCTGTGTAAGTTCAAAAACTTCACTCTCTCACCAACAGAAGATGGTCCAATACAAGAAGATATTGCCTCACTCACTCTCTCTAATATCCTGGGACTGCCATGGCTACAACAATACAGCGAACAACATTATTAAATGGTGTCCAAGCACAGTTCTATAAGAACTATACTTGACAACAATTTTTGAAGACAGTTGTTGCTAACTCACTGGGCCTCAATGACTATCTTTTTCAAGTATCAGAGGGGTAGCTGTGTTATTCTGGATCTGTGAAAGTGGCAAAGAGTCCTGTGGCACCTCATAGACTAACAAGACGTATTGGAGCATAAGGTTTCGTGGGTGAATACCCACTTCTTCAGATGCATGTAGTATCTTTTTCAAGAAGACCACTAGCAGCTATTCAGAGAGGAGGAAAGAATAAAATCAAATGGAAAAGGAAGAAGGGTATTAAACAAGAGTAAACAAACAAACTAAAAAAAGAGACAGAGGAAAGGAGGGAGAAAATATAATAAACATTTGACATCAGGCACACAACCTACTACTAATTTAATACCACTACTAACATTCTCCTACAAGTAGCTTTGCTATCTCTTAAATTTTTCCTTCAGAGTCAGAATCTGGATCCATTTTTTGCGAGCTTTCCAATTTAGGGTGGTGGGCCAAACTTTGCATTTGGCATATCAAACATGTTCATGAATCTGAGATATAATCCATTAGTGGATTGGTATTGCCCACTCCTGCACCTATTAGATTATTCGTCAGCACCATTATCAATTATAGTGATCATAAAACACCATCTATGCAGCAGGGAGCTGTGTCAACAAAAGTAGGCACAATACTATAGAATTATAATATTCCATCCTTTTACTTTATTACATTACTCGAATATATCCTAATATATCCCAACAGGATATATAGTAATTTTTCCTCCCATACCCCGTAATATGATTTGGTAATGCAGGTATTGTTTCCCCAATAGTAATATATGCCCATGGACTAGCTCTTCTGTTATGTAAATTATCATCATGGGACCACTGAAGTCTTCACCATCTAAGAATCTGGCCCCTTTTTTTTTTATCTAAGTACATTCAGTAGGTAGGAAGAAATTCCAAAATTCCTGCTTTAAGTGCATATAAACTGAATTTATAATAGTTAGGTTGTGAAAATATACTTGACAAAACCACTGCTGGCACATTGGTTCACTTGTCACAGCTAATCAGCTATTAAATACACATGTTCTGGCTGGCAGGAGCCACAATGGAAGATTAAAGATTAGACGGTATAAACTGTTCACCACAGAGCTCTTACATTGTTTTTCAGTGGACTGCTGAAAAATCTTACCAACCTTCTTATTTCTCCAACTGTTACTCTGTGAATTCCCTCTTGAGAAAATCTAAATGCATATAAACTGTATCACACAATTCCTGTGATGGCTTAGTCTTGGATATTCATATCTCACTGAACAATCTCACAGTATGTATCATTTTATCTAGTAGAAGGTGGTGCTAGGAAAGTTTAGAAATGGGATTTGTTGTGGAAAGTGGAAACCATTGTTTAACATTTGTTTACTACTAAAAGGAGGTTAGTTATTGTCACTTTTGTCAATTTTAGAGCATGCAGTGATATAATTGTACTTATTCCACAGCTATGGGTAAATATGTAATTTAATATCCAATATATTTTTTAATAGAAGGCCTTAGTAGAAGCTATGAGGAAGAAAGAAGGGAAGGATATGAAAAATATACAACACCAGAGCATTTAATATTGACTTTTTCATTCTTTTTGAGAACGGCCAAAGGAGCTGTTCCAACAACTGCTGGAGGTGCCATTGTACTGCAGGAGCCCAACAGTTCCACTGAAGTATCAGAGGGGTGGGGAAGCAGAGAGCAAGGTATCCCGGGATTCTGTTGAACAGAATTCTGTTCAACAGAATTGGCTGAAAATGTTCCCACAAAACCAAGACATTCCTCAGAGAATTGGGAGATCTAAAAATACCCTACAGATTAACTATGATGACGTGACTAGTGATTTTGCCGAGTTATCAATCTGCCCCTAACTAAGCACACAAATAGAAAGGCTGTAACAGAAATTAATAAAAGAACAAGGAAATCAGGGCCTGATACAAGAGGCAGTGGAGACTCAAAGCGACTTCCATACCCTTTGGGTCTGGCTGTAGCTGAACAAACAGAGAAATCATTAATAGCCTAAAGCCGAAAAGGACAGAGATAACTGGGCCTGATTCAACATATAATATACCAAGTTTTCACATAGTAGAAATCTGGTCAAGTCAGCACTGTGGAAGCCCAGACCAATTATTTGTTGTTATTACTTCACCTTTTACAGTGGCTGCAAGTTGCATTACACTAATGTTTTGCATACTATTTAAATGAGCTTTAGTACAAAGAATTGGAAAAGGGAACAGATGTTGAACAACAAATGGTTATTGAACAACCTCTGATTCATTGATTTCTTCTGCCATTGACTCTAATGGTATATATTTTACTACTGTAGATGACTATGGAAAATCCACTAAATGTTTTATTTACATTAGATGCTATAGTGAAGAGAAAAATAAAAACACCTTCTAGTTCTTCTCGAAAGAAAATATCAAAGAAATAGGGTCTGACTCCACATTCAAAAATATCACACTCGTTACTAGATGTCCCCTCATAGAGAAGTGGGGAAGGATCCAAGCTGAAGCAAATTCTCTGGTCCCACCCTCTCCTTTGTAGGTCTGTCTAAGTCTGATAACACCCAATGTGTGCTGCCATACAAGAAGTCCCCATGGACCTGGGCTCAATGGCACAAAAGGTTGCATGTCCCATGTGTGTTGCCCTTTAAACAAAACAAACAAATCAAAAAAATCTTCTCTCTCCTGTGCAGCTCAACATTTTTCATCATCAAAATAATCATATAAACAACATATCATTATATGTAAACAACATATCACTATAAATTATTAAAATTGGAATGTAAAAGATTTTAAAAACTTTAATTTACATTTCTCAATTTATGGATATAGTTTATTTTATTTCACTTTATTTTACTGTGCATATTTTGCAGCTTGGCCAGTGAAAACAGTCAAGCCAAATGTCCATTGTTTCCAGTCAATTTCCCTTTCTGATTCTCAGACACAAGTCAAGTATTGTCATGTATGAAGGGCAAGCACTACAATTAGTAGAAGGCGGAATGTTTAAATTAAAAAAATCCCTCTTTTCATTTATATTTTTTTAAATTATGAACATTTATATATATTTATATATATACATATATTAACATTTGATATTGAAAAACCTAGGCCCCAAAACCTACAATGAATTTGGTGTAAGAGGACCCAGTTCCCATGTGGAGGTCCATCAACTTAACATGGTTGATATTTAACTTTTAAATTTATTGACATTTAACAACTGAACATGGTAACATTGCAGGACTGAGCATTAATTCTCTGTCAGCAACTCTTTGAAGAGAACTAATGCGCCATCAAATCAGTGCATTTTGTGTGAACAACTTCATTTAAATAAAAGGAAAGCAAAAGTATAAAGTATGGCAAAAGCTGTAGCAACATATTTTAGAACATGAATTATTTCTTGTCTCATTTACCATTTTAGGATAAGTTTTGAAAGACAGAAGTATCTCATGTCTGTGAGCTAATTAATACATTCAAAGATGATTTACTAGCCTAATGGAAATCTCTCTTAATGTCCTGAATTCCTAGAAAAAAAAATTAAGCTTCAGAGCTCTTTAGACACAAATCCTTTGGGTTATAAATCACTGTCCATCCATGCCCATCTCTGATACTCACCTCATATGTTCTTCAATAGTCTCACTAGTTTTTTTATTGATTTAAGGTAAATCAATATAGGGCACTCTTAATCTGAAATAAGAGTGTCCACATAGTGATTTGACCAAAGTAACAAAAGGTGTGAATTTAAAACAATTTAGTTATTTCAGAAAAGCCCTACGTGAGATCTGAATCAGGCCCTAATTCAGGGGTGGCAAACTTTTTGGCCCAAGGGCCACATCGGGGTTGTGAAACTGTATGGAGGGCTGGTAGGGAAGGCTGTGCATCCCCAGACAGCCTGGCCTCTGCCCCCTATCTGCCCCCTCCCACTTCCCACCCCCCTCAGAACCTCCCACTCATCCAACCTCCCTGCTCCTTGTCCCCTGACCACCCCCTCCTGGGACCCCCCGCCCCTAACCACCCCCCTGCTCCTTGTCTCCTGGCCGCCCCGACCCCTATCCACACCCATGCCCCCTGACAGGCCCCCCGGGACTCCTGACCCATCGACCCCCCCACACTTCTTGTCCCCTGACTTCCCCCTCCTGGGACCCCCATCCTTAACTGCCCCCCCAGGACCCCACCCCCTATCCAACCCCACCTGATCCCTGTCCCACCCTACTGGGACCTCCTGACCCCCCGGAACTTCACCTCCTATCCAACCCTCCCTGCTCCCTGTCTCCTGACCGCCCCCCTCCCTGAACCTCCCCCCATCTGACCACCCCCTGTCCCCTGACTGCCCCCCGGGACCTCCTGCCACCCCCCACTGCCCCTTTACCATGCCGCTCAGAGCGGCAGGACAGGCTTGTTGGAAAGCCTGGGAGGTGGGCGGGCGCAAGCTGTGCTCCTTGCGCAGCGGCGTGGCTGTAGGGGAGGAGGAACAGCAGCGGAGGGACCGGGAGCTAGCCTTCCCAGCCAGGAGCTCCGGGGCTGGACAGGACTGTCCCGCGGGCCACATTTTGCCCACCTCTGCCCTAATTGAAGCACCTAGCTGAAAATAAACAATGGACCTAATTCTCCACTATTTACACCAGCATAATATCCATTCATAGTTGCAGATATTGTGCTGTAGCATTTTATAGTAGTGTTAATTTTAAGTGTCACGCTTCCAGTAAAACTTTGGAGGCAATTTCCACTTTGGAGGAAAACATAAATATTAGTTTAAGTGTAGATACCGTATCCATATTTTTTCTGAACTTATCATGGTTATATTTCAAATAATATTATAGCAATGTAATGATATCTGGAGTAATACCTAATACAGAAAAAGATGTTTATCGTACTCAGTTCTATTAGTTCCAAATATTACTAGACCAGAAGCTAAAGACTAAATATTTTACAGTAAAAGCATATGTCTGTATTTTTTTGGTCTCCCTTTATCTTTTGTTTTTTTATTTTCATATACTAGAAATGGTCGGGAGATCTGTAGCCCGCACCCCCACCCCACTCCCATATCATATGTGAGCTTTTCCCTTGTAAGAATATCCTGTATCTTCTGAGCCACAAAACATTATTAGGGGATCTCCTCCTCTTGCAAAACTCTGCCAGAACCCACACTGATGCTATCAGGAGGTGCAAGAGCAATTTTGTATTATGGAGTGGATAGGTATTTTGATTAGAGACACAGTAAAGCATGACCACTGCATCCATTAGCAATTTCACTTCTGCTTTATCCATTCTGATATTTAAAATATAGTATTTCTGCACTTTTGAACATTCACAACAACTATGGATAAAGGTACCTTTCATTCCACACTCTCACCAACAGTTGCAAGACACATCTTTGTATATTTTCTTTAAAGGAGAAAAGGTGTCAAGTATCAGTGAAATACGTTGTATACAGTATTGTTGTAGCTGAGCCATTTGATGAATGAAAAAGCTGTTTATAGCAATTGTACTCTCATGTCATGGGCACTATGCCTATTATAGAACAACGTAAAAAAAGATGTATGAATCTGTAATATAAAAATTGTTTGAATACAGAACCAATTGTTTTTCCCCTTTTGAGGGTTATATATGCTGCGCCGCCTCTTTCTGTGAGTTTCCAGCGCTGTCACTTTGGATGAATAGCTTTTTAAGGGTAGGTTTAAAAGACTAATTGTTTAAATGCAGATCTTTAAAGTAAATAATTCTTTTAGTTGCAACCAATGTGGAAAATGAGCAAAGGGACTGGACAGAAGAGTGCAATAGTAGATTCATTGATATTTGTGATGGCCAATGGCAAGGTTTTCTGGTCTAGAATATCATAGAATCATAGAATATTGGGGTTGGAAGAGACCTCAAGAGGTCATCTAGTCCAGTCCCCGGCTCAAAGAGGGACCAACACCAATTAAATCATCCCAGCCAAAGCTTTGTCAAGCCAGGCCTTAAAAACATCTAAGGATCGAGACAGAGATTCTCCTTTGGTTTGTAATATGGGGTACAAAAGAATACACATGGAATCAGGTTAAAATCAAGCACTCTGGATCTGTGGGTACAGAGACTTCATAGTTGAGCTGGGCAAGTGTGGGGAGCATGCAATTCTTGCATGGTGCAGAGCTTTGCTTCTGCACAACAGTTCACAGTGGGTATGTAAGGCCCTGCAGGTCCAGAATCCAGGCCTCTCCAGGCTGCCATGTAGCAGCAGTTGTGACCAGCTTGCACTCCACTTCTCATGCCTGCTGTGGACACAGACCATGGGATTTCTGCCTCAAGGGTTTGACAAGCAGCAGCCTTGTGGCTCCTGATTGGTTCCCTGTCCTATATAAACCCAAGGGGCATTTCAGAAAGTGCCCAAGCAACAGTGTGGGTCTGCTGCAGCTGCCATGACTATACCTGCTCCTAAATGCCTGTCTTTGACCTTGGTTTGATTTGGACTTCGCCTCTTGACTCAGATCCTGAAACCTGAGTTGGACTCTGACCCTTGGTATCAGCCCTGGCCCAGAACTGGATTATGAACCCCTGTGCTACTCCCAGCCCCAGGTTTGCCCGAGCTCTGACTCTTGGCCCCGACTGCCCTTGGTGGGATCCTGACAAGGTAGGAGTAGGGGAAGGGCCAGAGCCGGTGATTCACTGCTGTGCCAATCTTCACGCTTACCTCCCATAGGGCCATGAAGCCTTCTCCAACCACAGGAGTAGGCTCCATAATGCAGCTGCAAAGCTGCTCCACAGCCAGGAGAGAATTCTTGCCCTGTGCCCCCTGAGCATCTGCTCAGTCCAGCTGCTAGGCGCCAGGCACTAGGAATAGAATTTTCGCCAGAGTCCCTATTTATATGCCAAGTTTGTTTAGAAATACTACAGAACACCGCAAGAAGAGCTGTGAAAAAAAATCAGATTTTTTAGTTTGCAAAAATTCATAGTCTTTTTGGCAGTTCCTGTATGATTTTGAGGTCATCACATTTTCATTATTTTTGTTTATGAAAAGGCTATTTTCATACTATAAACTTAGAAAACTATGGTTTTTACTGAGAAATGGGTTTGTTTTATAAAAAATTCAGAATGCCATCTATTTTTGCTAGAAATTTGGCTAATCTGAACTGGAAAATAAGACTAGTTTTCCTCAAACAATTCACATAAGTTTTCCATAAAACTAGATTCATTTTTGGTTTGTGATGAAATGCGGGAAAAACTTGAATTCTGTTGCTTTGCATTTTTTATTAATTTTTCCACATCTCTAAAGGCTGGTACTTTGCCGACAGAATAGTAAGCTACAGAAAGGCATAGGACAGTGCTAGGGAGAAACAGCAAGTGTCTTTATTTCTGGTATGACTGCAATTACACTGGAGCTCCACTGCACCAGGCAGGTAGACAGAGGAACTAGAAAGTGGATGATTACATGTCTGAGTTGGTGATATTAACATATACATACATCACTAACACTTTAACAGCAGAGTCGTCTTAGAAGGAGTGACTCTCTACCTGGAGACCTGAAGAAATACCAGGTGTTCTCTTGCTTTTCCTGCTATTCAGAAAATTACCCCTTTACTCTGTGGAGGACAAAAGAGCACTTTACAGACTCCGACTCAGCAGACAAATTAGTAAATTAATAGTCTTTGATATTATAAATTTTTATGCCTCTCCAGGCAAATCTGTGGCTGCATGCAAATTGACAGCACAACCATAAAGCTGTACCATACAAAATGCTGATATCTCAGGACCTTCAACTCCTAAAGCACCATCCTTTGGAAGTGAAGAGGAATGGCTATGATCCTGATCCAAAGCCCACTGATGTTAATGGGAGTCTTTCCACTGACTTCAACAGACTTTGGATCAGGCTGCATTTCTATTATACAATCTGTGAGCCAGCTGCTATAAGGTAAGGGTGCACAAATGTAATATTCACCCATTAAATTATATCTTTAAGCCACTCCCTAGCTAAAAGTTAATTATTTTGCACTCTACACAGGAACATAGGGTTAGCCTTACTAATCTAGATCATGATCCATCATTGTCCTACATTCATTCTGCCTCCAGCAATGGAGAACACCTTATGCTTCAGAGGAAGACGGACAGCCCCTCCTTTTATAAATAAGGAATAAAGTGTGATAAGCTCTACTGAGCATGAATAAGGGTAACTCCTTGAGCAGTCCCATTAAAATGAATATAACTACTCAAGAAGTAAGATCCTAATTAATTTGAGTGAGTGTATCACAACCTGGCCCATAATTAATTGTGCAGTGTGTACATAAGGGTAAAAAAAAATATTTTCTGAAGCATCAACTATCTTTACTGCAATCTTTGGTATTTGTTTATTCTTTATTTGCTTTTCATTGCTCAAAAAAGGTACTTGAACTTTCGCCTTAAAACTCACTAATTAGTATAAATGCATTTCTACAGTACCAAAGAGAGCTATCATATCTTTCTGCAAATATTTGTACGTTAGACATATCCTGCCTGCTCTTCCATTCTTACTGAACTAGTTCCTTTTCGCTTCAACTCCAAAGCCTCGCTATCTCACAAATCTTTCCTTCCCCCCTCCACCCGCCCCCCCACATATCATGAGAAACATAAAAAATACTGAAATTCTGCAGTCCAAAAATGATTGTATTGTTATTCTTTTCAAACCAAGAAGACAGTGTAAATAACAAAATATACAGCAGAGGATTAGCAGCAGCACCACAGTAACTCCTGGGAAAACGCAGAGGCTCACAAAGAAGCATATTAGCATGGCTCCCTTGCACAAGAAAGTAAGATGCAGAGAGATGGCTTTGTGACATACAAGGGCAGAATATAAGCAAAGCTCCACAATGGCCTGTTTGCACTGGGTCTGTCATAAATAGAAAGGGAAGGGTAAACCCCTTTAAAATCCCTCCTGGCCAGAGGAAACCTCCTCTCACCTGTAAAGGGTTAAGAAGCTAAAGGTAACCTCGCTGGCACCTGACCAAAATGACCAATGAGGAGACAAGATACTTTCAAAAGCTGGTAGGAGGGAGAGAAACAAAGGGTTTGTGTGTCTGTCTACATTTTGTCTTTGCCGGGGATAGACCAGGAATGAAGCCTTAGAACTTTTAGTAAGTAATCTAGCTAGGTATGTGTTAGATTATGATTTCTTTAAATGGCTGAGAAAAGAATTGTGCTGAATAGAATAACTATTTCTGTCTGTGTATTTTTTTTGTAACTTAAGGTTTTTGCCTAGAGGGGTTCTCTATGTTTTGAATCTAATTACCCTGTAAGGTATTTACCATCCTGATCTTACAGGGGGGACTTCTTATTTCTAATTCTATTTTTATTAAAAGTCTTCTTGTAAGAAAACTGAATGCTTTTTCATTGTTCTCAGATCCAGGGGTTTGGGTCTGTGGTCACCTATGCAAATTGGTGAGGCTTTTTATCCAACATTTCCCAGGAAAGGGAGGGTGCAAGTGTTGGGAGGATTGTTCATTGTTCTTAAGATCCAAGGGTCTGGGTCTGTAGTCACCTAGGCAAATTGGTGAGGCTTTTTACCAAACCTTGTCCAGGAAGTAGGGTGCAAGGTTTTTGGGAAGTATTTTGGGGGGAAAGACGTGTCCAAACAGCTCTTCCCCAGTAACCAGTATTTGTTTGGTGGTGGTAGCGGCCAATCCAAGGACAAAAGGGTGGAATATTTTGTACCTTGGGGAAGTTTTGACCTAAGCTGGTAAAGATAAGCTTAGGAGGTTTTTCATGCAGGTCCCCACATCTGTACCCTAGAGTTCAGAGTGGGGGAGGAACCTTGACAGGGTCTTAAACAGAGGAGATGAAAACTTGCTAGGAATAGGCTAGATGTCTGGCCAATGAGTTTGCCAAGTACATCGATCCCCTGGTTCACAAACAGGCATATGGGTGCAGCAGTAGCTATTCCTGCAAGCTGGCACTGAACATTTTGTTCCTCAGCTCCAACACACATGTGACTGAGCGCACAGTACAGTTATCCCAGCTGTGCACCATTTTTAGGGTCTGATCCTGTACTCTCCAGCAAAGTTCCCATTGACTTTAATGGTGCAGTCTCAGGACCTTAGATAATTCCACCCTAAGTGGAGTGTAAATCAGAATGGAAAGAATAATCATTACAAAATAAAGCAATGTTGAGATAAAGAAAAACACCACCAGCAAAAATACCAACATTGAAGGTTATTCCCTAAAAATACTACAGCAAGAAAAAATGCTAGATTACTGCGAAAAGATGAAAACCAACATTTTCAAAGTAAAATATAACTAAATTGCAAAATATTCTAAGATCCACAAAATGAATAATGAAGGAATATTAAGAAATGTGGACTAATTCCCAAAAGTTACCTACTTGTAACTGAAGTTTTTTAAACTATGACAGGGATTTATGGGATTGATCAAAAAAAGGTGCCATTTACAAATAAAAAAATCATGTTCTGAATTTCAAGAAAAAGATAAAGTTTAATAATGAACATTTAAAAAAGTTACTGAACTCTGTGACTTACCAGTAAGAAAGGGGTTAAGAAACTGATCTGGGCCCAGGAAGTCCCACCCCACCACACTTGCAAAGCATGTATGGCTTGGAGGAGGAGTTAAAAAGGAGAGAAGCCCAGCTCAGGAGGGTAGCAGACAGTGGGGATGAACTAACTTATACTCCGAACTCCTGAGGGCTGGCTGTAGTGATGTTGCCAAACTCAAAGGGAAGAGACTTGGAGGAGAGGTTAATAATGAAGTCAGTGATTCAGAGTGATCTGGATTGCTTGGTAAACTAGGTGCAAACAAACAATATACATTTTAATATGGCTAAATGTATATATGTAGGAACGAAGGAAGTAGGCCATACCTACAGGATGGGGGACTCTATCCTGGGAAGCAATGATTCTGAAAAAAAATTGGCAGTCATGGTTGATAATCAGCTGAATATGAGCTTTCAATGTGACACTCTGGCCAAAAGAGCTAATCCTGGGGTGCATAAACAGGGAATCTTGAGAAGGAGTAGAGAGGTTATTTTAGCTCTGTTTAGGCTTTAGATCTAGACTGTTCTCAGTGGTAGCTGATGACAGAACGAGAAGTAATGGTCTCAAGTTGCAGTGGGGGAGGTTTAGGTTGGATATTAGGAAAAACTTTTTCACTAGGAGGGTGGTGAAACACTGGAATATGTTACCTAGGGAGGTGGTGGGATCACCTTCCTTAGACGTTTTTAAGGTTAGGCTTGACAAAGCCCTGGCTGGGATGATTTAGTTGGGGATTGGTCCTGCTTTGAGCAGGGGGTTGGACTAGATGACCTCCTGAGGTCCCTTCCAACCCTGATATTCTATGATTCATACATTTTTAACAGTGAGAGTAATTAATCATTGGAACAATTTACTAATGGTCATAGTGGACTCTCCATCACTGACAATTAGTGATTGGATGTTTTTCTAAAAGATATGCTCTAGGAATTATTTTGGGGAAGTTCTATGGCCTTTGCTCTACAGGAGGTCAGACTAGATCAGCGATTCCCAAACTTGTTCTGCTGCTTGTGCAGGGAAAGCCCCTGGCGGCCAGCCGGTTTGTTTACCTGCCGCGTCCGCAGGTTCGGCCGATCGTGGCTCCCAGTGGCTGCGGTTCGCTGCTCCAGGCCAATGGGAGCTGCTGGAAGCAGTGCAGGCCGAAGGATCTCCTGGCCACCGCTTCCAGCAGCTCCCATTGGCCTGGAGCAGCGAAAGGAGCCGCGATCGGCCGAACCTGCGGACGTGGCAGGTAAACAAACTGGCCAGCCCACCAGGGGCTTTCCCTGCACAAACGGCAGAACAAGTTTGGGAACCACTGAACTAGATGATCACGATGTTCCCTTCTGGCATTAGAATCTATTAATTTATTTCTACTGGTACAATATTGTTAGGAATATTGCAGAAAATAATCATTTAAAAAATGAAATTTTCTAACTGTGCCAACTGGATTTTGCGACAGCAATCTACAACACTTTAATGCTGCTCAGAACAGCATTTTTTTCTATCAGTTTTACGCAGTAACTTGCTCTGTCTTTTTCAGCAAAATGTATATCCACCAGACTTTGACTTTACAATGACTACTCCGTTATTTCTTCAGACCAAACCTTCTTTTTTCAAAATTTGTTGATGCAGATCTTCATTCTTTTCTCACAGTGGTTGTCACCAGCATAACTCCACTGACTTCAATGGACTTACTTCCGGTTTAATCAAGCGTAAGTGAGCAGAGAATCAGGCCAACAAAATGGAAAAGTTTTCTTCCTGACTATTACAAGCAAGCAATTATCATCCTAAAACATCAGATCTGATTAGCACTATATTATTGTCTTAGCCTGCCTTGCTGTAGAGGTTGTTAGTGGTTGTGAAATTATCGACTACTTCTAAAATTCACCCACAGTATGTTTCTCAATGGCTTCCTCTGGCAATGAATTGCATAAATACAGAACAAAGAAGCGTTGTATTTACTTTTAGTATTTCTCTATTCACTGACCTTTGCCAAACATGGCTGATAAGAACAAAAGTTTGATCACCAGCATTCTGCCAGTTTACCTTAAGGAGCAGCTGCAGAAATGCTAGTCAGCAGAGACTTATTCATATATTACTCACTAATATTTCCATTCTTTCCCAGCTGAGTCAGATATCATCTTCTAATATCTGCACACAATAGATACTGTGAAACAAAGATATAAATTGATCTTGGCAGATGCATTGAGATCTAGGGTTGAAATCCTGACCCCACTGAAGTCAATGGGAAAATTTCCATTGACTTCAATAGGGCCAGGATTTTACCCCTAGAGTTTGGGAAGACATATTTTATAGTGCTGGGTTGTACAGAAGAGTTATGAAGAAATAACATAATTTGAGGAACTAAAATAATAAAATACAATTTGAAGATCTGAAAAAGTAAATAAAACCTATGAATCTAGCAAGTAATGTCAGAATTCTAGCTGAACAGTCACTGAAGCAGATATTTACCATGAGGACAGGTTGTGATAAACTTATTCACATTGAGTGGTAGCTTACTCCAGTAGTAACCCTATTTATTTCCAATGGGACTACTTGTGGAATGAGGTACTACTCATCGTAAGTAAGGGAATCACAATCTGGCCTCAAGTAAAAAATTACTACGGCTAAAGACACACAAAAGTCATATAAAGTAAATTAAAATATGACATGGAAAGGGCAGGAGTTTGAAGTGGCTGGGTTTTAAGCAGCATGCACAGAACATTGTTTCAGTATTTCTCATTTGTAGTGTACAATTTTGTGTTTGATTACGGGTTTTACTATGCACTTTCCACGTTTTTGCTTCCTTGTTTGATTCTTTCACTGTAGAATCTTATGCTGGTAGTTGCACGCACCCCCTTCAACACAAAAAACATCTAACCAACCAGCCAAAAAAATTACCTTAAAACAAATCACTTAAAAAAATTAATACAATCTAAACCAAACAAAAAACAAAAACAAAACAAACAAAACCTCCACTAGGTATTTTGCTACTGATTTTAGTGGAAGGTGTTCAGATACTATAATGATGAGTGGCAGTATAAAAATTCAAGATCAATAGATCTCTCAAACAATAATTATAGCTTAAAATGTTGAATGCTGTGCTTGAACATGTAATCCTTCCCTTTATGAGATTCTGTGGGGCAGATAGTTAGCTGGCGTACATTGTAATGATGTCAGTGGAATTATGATGACTTACACCAGCTGAAGACCTGCCCCCTGAGTTTCAGTCTCATGTTAAACTATGAATACCAACGCATACATTTACCTCTTGACTCTAGATTTTATTATTAAAGAAGCTTTTAAGTAAGTTTTAAGATCACTGATGCTATTCAGTGAACTGTTTTAGCCATTTTCACAATCTAATGCACAATATTGTGTCTCCCTGTGGCTGAGTAACATGGAGGAGTCCCCACGCCAGATTTAATGAAGCTTTTTGTTTGTTTTTAGCTATTTCATTATATTAGTGTTTTTCAGTCAAATCTGTTATGTTTTCTGTTCTCAAGGAGCAACTATATATTTTCAGTCCTACTTATTTTATAGCAAGGAGAACAACAAAAAGAAAGAACAAAGGTAATGTCTCCATGAGAGATCACAGTTTGTGTTTCGTCTAGGCTGCAACAACTCTCAGAACAAGACGGTTGCTGAGTGTGCCCACAGGCAGAGTTTTTAGAAACTTAAAGAAAACAAAGGCCTCACTGTTTCATAGCTATATGCACCACAATCCCTATCTTCTTCTATTTGGTCTCCAAGTTTTCTCTTACTCAGCTACTGCACTTCAGATACCTAGTTCAATCAAACTCCTATTATCAGTTGCCAGAATTGTTGCTTCGGTGGACTGGGGGAAGAGGACCCATACAAGTCTCAGAGGGAGTGGTAACAATGTCATCTTTTGCTGATATTAGTTCACAAGTATCAAGGAAACGGCAACCTTCAACTCATGCATGATGAAATATGCAGTTCTTTGTCGATAAAATAGTTGGCTAGGTTCTGCCAAGCACTAGGGCTGCTTTGCACTGCACAATGAGTACAAAGTGGCCCTAAAACTGACATAGATATCCATGGGAGTATCTTCCCAGCATAAAGGCATCCCGTGTATTTTCACATTTCCACATTTTCTGTGCCTGGTATAGTGGGTGGTGTGGAAAGGAATCCCCTGTATATTATAGTTCAACATGATCCAATTCAGGATAGAGCTAAGACAGTATATTCTGAAGGAACAAACATGGCATGGAGTCAGACATTCCATTCCTCTAAACTGTGCTGTCTCAGATCTGCCCGGAATCGTGGAAAGGGAAGAAGTACTTTCTTTTTGAAGCCACATACAAACACAGGCTTGGGGTTGGAGGAGAAGGGGATCTACTTTCAAATTTCCCTGAAAAAGATTAATCTTTGTGGACTATAGTAAAGTAAATCTGGGAATAGGGAGGATGGTGATTGAAACCGGGGGAAGCAGAAATCAGGAAATACTGTGAGAAGGAATAGGAGTTCAAATCTGCTACTTCATTTTTGAGGCTGAGCCAGATAACTGTAAGGGAATGTTATACCACCTCACCCTCACCACTTCCCAACAAAAATTCGAGTCAGCTCTATACCTGCTCTGTTCTCTGAAATCAAAGCTGGTATTCTGTCATGATCTCTTGGGATTGTAATATAAATCCAGTAAATAATCTCTACCATTTTAATTCATTTTTGCTAAAGCAAACTATATGGAGGAAAATGTAAAGCATCAGAAGGTACCTGTGTGCGCGTCTAGTTGGTGATAATGGAAAGCACATACCTGTTATTAGTAGCTCTTTGAATAAAACACTCTATATTGTGAACAATGCTTTCTTGTTAAATTACAAATATGGCACCTACAGGATCTTGTGTTTCATGCTTTCCCCCATTTAAATGCAAATCCTGACCTTCACACAAGACCCAAAATGGTGTTCTGAAGAAATAATGGAAAAGCACAGTGCTTATATCACCAGCTGATAACACAAGTCGTCTGTAGTCATTTTCTTTAAGACAGAACTGATAATAATAATTCTCTTTCAGGCTGTTGCTGACTTATATATATCTAATACTCTTAAGGAAGGAGTATTTTTATACAGGTATAGCAAGAGTAGTATATGTAATGGCAGATGTGGGCTTAAAATGTAACAGGACTTTCCTAATGTCAGAAGATAAATATCATGATAAATTAGCAGAAACAATAGAACAAGTAGCAGAACAGGATCAAGAATAACAAGGATTCAAGCTGAAATAGGTTATACTCATCTAGGAATCGGACATACCTACCAGAAATAACAGACAACAAGAAGAAATAGAGTAATATAATTAAGTTAAAACAATAATGGTAATATATAACCATATCTTTTGAAGGAGAAATAGTGTTGCAGTAGCAAACCCTTTGCTTTTTTAAGCAAGAATTGACTGTCTCTGACATTAGCATTTGTCTTGCTTTAAGCCTTTACTCTGGTATATACTCAAAGAAGAAAAGCCATGCAAGATCTTAGCATCGGAAGCAAATTGATCCGTAAATAAGTTTAAGTAACCACCTCTTGAATTAAATAGGAAGAAGAATTAAGTATGTAAGATTGCACTGCTACTTTATGGAATTTTCCAAACAGCATTTATCTGTGGCTGACTGGTTCAAGGAAGATTGTTTTTATGGCCAAAATGTGACATTATACATTAGGCCTGTTGTGGTAATTGGGCCTACAAATTTATCCTAATTGTAAGCTAAACTGTAAAAAAAAAGTTTATAAAGTGTCACAATAACCTACAACAATAAATGTTAATGGGAAAAGATGCAAAACGAAGACAAAATAAACTGAACTAGTCCAAACAAAAAGGCCTACTAATATAATTCAAGGACGGTGTTAAAAACTATGCCTGGTAAACAAGAAAAGCATGGGACTGAAAATTAATGGACCAAAATTGTAGTGTAGAAAATTAAACTTCATTGGTAAACAAAATAGTTTAGGGGATGGGTTATTCCATCCACTACCCCTTTGAGGTTTTTTAAAAATCAAAAAAGACTTTGGGGGAAAATATGGACAGAAGAAGGAGAATGCAACAATTTCTGACTGTGTGACACGATTGTCCCTTCTTGTCCTGATCCTGAGAGATGTCCTGACGAGATCAGGCCAAAGAGGGGGGCTCAAATGACATTGCCACGTCCACCAGCTCTCACTAAATCTCAACCCCGACCTGGGATCTGAGACTGTCTCCCACTTCCGCCGTGTGTTATTTTCCTTCCCCACTTTATTGCTTCTCTTTCCTATCCCTGTCTTTTGACTTCTGTTAAGAGTCTAGCTTAGCCAGCCAAGAGGGTATACTTTGCAATGTTGCTGTAAGCAGAAAGGCAGTTAAAAGTAATGCCCCAACAGCCCTATGATGGTACAAGTTTCCCTGGTCTCAGAGTGGCTAATAAGGCTGTGTGCTGTGCCCTTGTTTTTCCAGCTGTGAGGTTGTATGGGAGTCAACATTAGAGACAGAAGCTGCATTTTCTATTTTTGTTGTTCTCTCCTCTTTCCCCTCTTCAATGTGTGGGCCTTGTTTTGTCTTCAGGGGTGAAATCGGATTTTAACAATAACAGCAACAATAGTTCTTGCCCATCTCCACTAACTTTTTCTCTTTTCTCCAAAAAGACAGTTACTACCATCTACTCCCACCACACAAGCACATATACTGATTAAAAAAAAAACCCAACATGCAACTCTCACTAAATATTAAAAACTGTAAGGCATTGATTCAAACAGAGCCAACGATCCATTGTATTAACAGCAAAAGCAAAATTGCAATTGTAGTTGATGCTTAAAATTAAATGTGCAGATCGCATCATAGCAAACGGATTAACATACAGATGGCAACAACTCTGTATAATGCTATGAAAGCTTAACAGAAATCCATCAAATGCACAACACCATCTACAATCAGATGCCTAGTGCCATCTGAGGACCTGATTTGTCTGGAGCTAGTTATTCATTGCTGGAGTAAAACATGCACAGAAAGATTTTTTTTCCCTAAAGCTTCTCATGCCCCCCAGAATACATTCCGTGCCGCCCCCAGGGGGGCGTCCCTCCAGTTTAAGAACCTCTTATCTAAGAGACTGACAAAAAAGGGGGGCATAGTTCTAAAAACTCTCTTCAGTTAAAAAAAAAGGAACAAAAATGTTGTAATACTACTACATTTCAAATGCTCTGTTTTTCTTCTCTCTCTCTCTAATAAAAATGTGTTTGCCGTGATACTAAGCAGGCTAAGGTCTCTGTATACAAACCTTGTTTAATGCTGGACAGTGATGGGTTCATGTTAACACCTTTGACTCTTTGAGCCCATGTAGTCCATCAAAATTAATACAACAGACCTAATTCTGTTCTTCTCTTCTGATGTCTACACTTCCTTTCCATTTTGGGGATCGAGCCAGCTGTCTTTATGAGGTCAAGCCATACAGGCAAATTCTGCAACAGTAACATTGGCATAAATCCGGAGTAACTCCTTTGATTTCAGTGAAGTTAACCCCAGCATAAATCCAGAGTAACTGAAGCCAAATGTACCCCATAGCTTCTGGCACTGTCTGTAAAGGATTAACAATTCTCATGCACATTTTGTTATTGCAGCTATATATCTAAACAAATACAGGGCTGGATGGAGCTTTTAGGCTCAGCAGTGTGTAAAAGGTATTACACAACTGCACAGTCCCAGGAGATCTCCTGGTAAGAAATTGTGACTCTCTCTGAGGGTAAGCAGTGTATTTTATTGTAGCACTTTACCAAGTGAAGCTTACTTTCCCCTAATATCAGCTCAGCTCCACCGGCTTACACGTTGAGATGGAGCCAAGGATCTGCCCCTTTCATGCCGAAGCTATAATGTGCTGTTAGCCAATACATATATGTTAGGTGTAATGCATACCACATTGATATAAACCTACAAATAACAGACTGGTCAACTGCATTTCAACCTATCCTATGTGCACTATTCAGTATGCAATCACCTACAGAAATGTTACGATGGCCCGAGATAAAACTGGGCCCTACCTAGTGGTTTACATGCTATATCCATACTTGTAACTTTGCTTAATAATGTACATTTTATGCTTATACATCTTTTAAATCTCTCATTGGAATATGGCTAAATTTAGTTACTGTGTAAAAGCAAATGAATCATTGTATATTTCTTTGTTAATTAATAAAATAGCATCATCTCAAAAATATGCACAGCATCGAATAGCTGGGCAAAATCTATTCTGCAGTCCGGTATTTTTCAAAACTAGGTGACGCCAAAGTTTAGATTAATTATTTTGGGACTATTTGGATCTGGGATGTCCATTTGGAACAGGGCAGATCTGAAAAAATATGGAAAGGCACATTAACTATTTTGAGCACAGGCAGCGGAACCTGTTTCTAAACACATAATTAAGGCTACGATTTATAGTCATGGGTATTTTTAGTAGAAGGCATAGACAGGTCTTAGGCAATAAACAAAAATTCACTGCCTGTGACCTGTACTCTATACCCCTGACTAAATCTTAGCTGGGGGTGGGGCTAAGTTTGTGCTGTTTGTGCTGCTCAGGGGGAGATGTGCCAGGGGGCCAGCGGCACCAGCTGCTAGGGGCCACTAAGGCCACCCACAGCTACTGTTATATCAAACAGCAATGTGAACTTGGAAGGCATCAGACATGGCCTGTTGTTCCGTTAAGGAATATCAGTATGTGTGTAGATGTAATGTTTTTCACATCACAACTCCTGAGTGTGGCCACACAGCCCTGGACCAGTATAACAAATCAGAAAGTTAGTCACTCCTGTCTCCTGCCCAGTAAAGCTCACCAACTGGCAATTCACAGCAGTAATGGTAGCCTATAATATGAATAGAGAGTACTGTGTAGTAACTAATTATTAAAAAATTATGTATAAAGACCTGACATGTTATGTCACTACTCCAAATTTCTGTTTGACTCTTCATGTACTATTATAATACATAGTCCAGTTTTTCAAAATAAAGCCATAATTCAAATTGAACCCCAGCATCAGGAGGAAGTTGAAAATACATACCAGTTTTTAATGTACATATTGATCCACTAACCTTAAATCTAAAAATATTACTAAATCAAAAAACACTCTAACAATTCAAATTAGCAATTACATGCATAAAGTAAAAGAAGCCCTAAATAACCTTATCTATAATGGTAATTTGTAAATAATAATTTATGGTACTTAAATAAAAGTGGCATTTAAAGTGGCTGGGGAACAATTATACATCTAAGCACTTGATAACTGGCAAATGAATAAGCACTTCAAAATGTAACAGGTGAAACTGCTGACAAGGCTTTCTAATGATTTATAAGCATGGATGTTAAATTTTGAGCAAAAAGTCCACTGAAAACCCATGTTTGGAAAAGATAAGGTTATGCTGACATTAGGGAATGTTGTTCCCCATAACACTCCTACTCTAAGAAAAATAAAGGTTATGTTCATAAGTAATTTAGGATGATACATGTGTACTGAATTATGATACTAAAAGATGGAAAATTGCTGAATGGTAAAAATGTATGCTACGTTTTGTAAATTTAATGTTAACAGTAAATGATAACGTATGTTGAATGGTAAAAGGATAATTGAGTTGTGTTAATATAATATTAATGACTTACAGTAACAGAATGGAGAGTGAAAAAACAAATTATTAATGTTTGGGTAAACACATAACTGGATGTATGGGATGTCAGATGATGCAGAAGGACAAATTAATATATAAAAAACTAAGTGAACAAGGGCCCAAGTTGGAGAACTCCAGAGACTGATGTAATGTAGGCCCCTACCTTTTCTGTCTTATCCGTCTTATTGTCTGTCATACATATATGATCAGAAACTATAACTGTCAGCGATTCTGAAAATGTATAAATAAAGGTGAAAAATTGATTAAGCCTAAATTGGGTGAACTAATGCCTCAGTTTCCCATCTTACAAAGCTTTGTTTGCATTACAACAAATATTAGTTTAATTGTACTAATTACCTACTGCCGCTTGCATAATAAGCTAAACCAGTATACATTTTATATAAACGCTCTTACCTTTGCTTCATATATCCATTTAGCAAAGGTGTCACCCTGATATAATAATTTTCGTGGTGCCAAGCCGGGGTTTGTTAGCCAATACATGTATGTTAGGCATAGTGCACGCTGTATTAATGTTGTATTATACCCAGTATGTGGGCTATTATGTTAAACAAATGATATTACATCTTTCCCACAGTACTGTTCACTTCTCTTTACTCATGTCAAGATTACTCCTGGGGGAATTCTGCATCACTGCACATGCACAGAATTTATGTCCCCCACAGATTTCTTTGCTTCCCTGCAGAAAAATGACTTTCTGATGGGGAAGCAAAGGGAAACCACACGAGCGGTCATGTGACCCTCCCCAGCAGTATGTTGTGGGTGCCCAGGGAAGCCAGCAGAGAGGTAAATAACTGTGGGGCAGGGGGTGGGATTGAGGAAGACCTGGCTGGTGACTCCTACCCTGCGTCAGGCTCAGCTGCTAGTCTCGGCTGGGATGGGGAGGATGGGACTTCCTTTTCCCCGGCATGGCATCCGGGGCTGGGTCAGACCCCCAGGCTGGTTCTCCCCTGGCTGTAGGAAGCTCTGCAAACTCCCCACACCGCGCTTCCTGCACCTATTGCTCCTCAGCTGCAGGGGGAGGGATCGCCGTAGAGGGAGTAGCTCCCCCATCTGCCCAACCCAGTGCATCCAGACCCCCTCTTACCCAGACCCTCCCACTGAGCATCACCCCTCCCCTGCAGCCAGAACCCCCCTGAGGAGTCCCACTCCCCCTGCACCTGGACCACCACAATGAGCCACCCACATCCCCACCCTACTGAGCCTGGATCCCCATCCCACTGAGCCCCACAAATCCAGACGTCCCTGATGAGCTCTATCCTCCAACACCCAGGCCCCCTTGCCCCACTGAGCCCCAACCACCTTCTCCTGGACTCCCCTGCAGAGTCCCATTACCATTGCACCCAGAAACCCCAACAAGCCCCTGTGCACCCAGATCCCCTCACACTCAGATTCTCCACTGAGTCGCCCGCACCCAGATTGACCCACAGAGAACCCTCTCAACCCACACTTGGATCCCCCCACACTAAGCTCCTCCACATTTGGATTCTGCCTTGCTGAGCCTGCCTGCCCACACCTGATGCACATGGCATGGAGGATCAGGGCCCTGGGGTGTTTCTGGGGCAGGCCAGGTCCTTGTGCTGAGGCAGGGTTGGGTGCAGTCTCACCACTGAATCCGTGTCCTGGGGAGATGTGGGGCGGTGGAGCTGCACAGTGATCTCCCACCTCTGTGCAGCCAGTGGCCTGTGTTCTCCAAAACCATGCTGGAGCCTCTACATTTATTTTACAAATAAAATTTGCAGAATTTTAAAATGTGCACAGAATTTTTTTTTTTGGTCACAGAATTTTAATTTTTTGGTACAGAATGCTCTCAGGAGCACAAGATATATATCCAGTAATACCCTACAAAGCTGAAGTCAGCTTTGGCACTGGAAAATACAAAACCTGTCAAAGACAAGATACATATATTCTTTGTTGTGGTTCAAATTGGGAGGTACTTTCACAAGTAATTGGTCTGAAATGTAGTATCTAAAACAGAAATAAGGAAAGGTAAAACATGGTACCAAAAAAATGGTAAAAAGCAAATTAGTAAATTTTAGTCTTGGATGATGTACAAAGTGCTTTTAGCTCATAAACAACTATAATATAAATATAGATAGGCTTGGATGTGTATTTCAAAGCACATCTTCTAGGTAAGGAACTACACTCTGCAAAAAACAAGCTTCCGCACAGAACAGGTAAAGTATTAACTCATTTCTTTCTGTGTTGCACTGCTTTGTCTTTAATTAATAAACTTAGCTAAGCTTAGTTATTTGGTCATGTTGGGCTAGTTCACAGTCTAGCCTATGATGACTGGATCCACTTAGATTAGCATCTCTAAATTACTTTGGTTTTAAATAAGCTTTTTGAGACAAGATATGGATGATATCTGGATCATTACATTTAATTTATGTTTCCTGTGTTCTGTGTTTCCAGTTCTTCACATAGATAAAAATTGGCCTATTTGTCACAACTTTTTATGAGCCTTGTTTCTCTATAAAGTCCAACCAACCAATTGCTATTGTGGGTATATAAATTTACCACCTTTGGAACATTGCAGTCTGATCTTCACAATGGTTATTTTTCAGAGTAGCAGCCGTGTTAGTCTATATCCGCAAAAAGAAAAGGAGTACTTGTGGCACCTTAGAGATTATCAAATTTATTTGAGCATAAGCTTTCATGAGCTACAGCTTACTTCATCTGATGCATTCAGTGGAAAATATTTCACTGAATGCATCAGATGAAGTGAGCTGTAGCTCACGAAAGCTTATGCTCAAATAAATTTGATAATCTCTAAGGTGCCACAAGTATTTTCCACTGAATGCGTCAGATGAAGTGAGCTGTTGCTCACGAAAGCTTATGCTCAAATAAATTTGTTAGTCTCTAAGGTGCCACAAGTACTCCTTTTCTTTTTAATGGTTATTTTCTCATTTTTCATTATTGGCTTTTCAGCAAATTGCATACAGTAAACCAAACTACAAAGAATGGAAGAAAACTGGGGAACTTTAAACACCTTCAGTAAAAAAAAATCAAGTCACCGAAGAGTGCTAGTGGAGGGGTAGGCATCTAATATAAAGTGACACTGTGTTATTGATTTATACACAAATTTCAGCAAGGAAATCTTAAAATCTGATGTCACTATGTTTCTCACAGCTATTAATTGTTTCCTTGAGCTCCTGCCTTTTGTTTTCTTTATCCACCTGTTATATATCGTCTTACATGTAGTTTGTAAGCTCTCTGGGGAAGAGACTGTCTTTCTTTTATTTGTACAATGTCTTGAACAATGGGGCCCTGACCTGTAAATACAAATAATAAAAAGAATTAACTTACATGTTGGCCAATATAGAAAAGGTGTAACACACAGGGGAGCTGGTAAGCCACTCTACTTTATTTCCTGGAGCGAGTGCTGTGTCATGGAGCGGAGACACAATCAGAATTTTCCTAAGGAGGGGGCCCAGAGAGCTCTCTTGTCCCCTATTCCCAGCTATACACCTAGTCTCTCCATCTGCTGCCTTCCCCTCACATTGCCCCGTATCCAGCCCTGAGATCTCCCCATCAAGCATCCAGCCCCAATCTCTTACTCAGAGAGGCAGTTGGCTGAAGTGCACCATCCCCACCAAGGGACGGGCAGTTCTGGGAGCCCCAGACCCCATTCTCCTCCTGAGTCTCTGCTTCCCTAGGAAGCATCAAAAGCCTCCGACCCTCTTGGGACTGGGGCTTCCTGGTGCCCCCTGCTCCAGTTCTTCCTGGGGGTGGCCAGTACCCATGGACACTAGAAGGATTGCAAAGGTGGGGGAGAACCCAAGCACATGCACAGGGTCACAATGTCCCTCACATATGAGTGAGGGGCTGAGTGTCATTGCGACCTGGTGCACGCAGTTGCGGCACCTCTCAAATTTAGCCCAGCTGCCCCTCTGTCATGATAGAGGGACGATCTGGCCAAATTTCTAGCTTCAGTCAGGACTGAGGATGAGGGGGCTGTTCCCTTTGTTTCCCCCTTCTCCTTGCTGTACCCCTGGTAAGGGTTGCAAAAGGTTATACCCCTGTCATTTGCTATTGACTCCAGTGCTTACAGTTACATCTTCCTTCTGTAAGGGCTTGACTTGATTTCCTTAAACTATATCAAAGAGAAATTAGCCACTGTTATTACTTATTTACTTGTGGAATTCCATGATGTGCAAACTGTGATTGACAGCATGTTTTTACATTACTATTTGATGTGCTGGGTTACAGCTCAGTTTTTAAAAAGAATTTATTCCACTAGATTTGCACCAGCCTTGGCCCAAGAGTGATCAAGGATTGTGTGTGATTTCAGTGACATGACTGTAGTTATACTGATGTAAAACTGATGTGAGCACAGAATCAGGCTCAGTGTTTCTTGAATTACATTTCCTCCCTTCCCAGCATGAAACAGTGAGGCCTTTATGTATATATGCAGAAAGTATTTCTGCAGAATTACTCCTTTTCTGAAAGGGACTTGTTGAAAAGGATGGTGTTATAAGGTCCTGTGAAAAAGTAACACCATCCCTTCTAGTATGACAGTGGAATTTTAAGGCTCCAGAACTGCATAACTTACTAAAAAGTTACCTTTGGAGCACAACCTTCTTCTACTTTATAGCAGGCTAGAATATATGTGGGGTTTTTAAAATAAAGTTTCATAAAAATTGTTCTTGCTGTTAGAGTTATCCAAATGTAAAAGCATTTTTCAATGATATCCATTTTCAAGGTTCTTATTTTACAGATATAATAATTTAAAAAAAAAAAACCTTCCTGATGCCAGATGAAAAAAAGGAAGATTTCTAACCTTTGGGAAAAGAAAAGCACAGTATAACTTTTGTCAAAATGGATGCTCCTTGGCTACTACATCTTACCAATGATTAACTGACCTTTTTTACACTACATACACAACCAAATCAAATGCCTTACATTATGCACTTTTCAGAAAACTGTACTTGTTATTTTAACAAGTGGTATGGAGCAATCCAAACACAGAGAACGACTTTCATTGGTGTACTTCTACAGCACCAATTTGGAATTCATTTCTCAGTGTTTCCATGGTTGCACTGAAGGAAAAAATTCAAACTACAAGAAAGGTGATGCCATCCTATGCCTTGTTAAGGGCACCGACATTTTTGCTATGGTTTTAATCTTCACTTCAGAATTTCTCTGGAAATGCTGAGCCAGAGACAAATCAGTTCAGATGCTTATATTATTGAACAAAACTGGTGGTTTTATTATGCTTATATTCTGTGAGCCCAATTCTCAGTTCACTTACACTGGTGTAAATTCTGAGTAACTCCTGTGCTCCAGAGTAAACAGTGGAGTTATACCAGTATAAAATCAGTGTCCTGAGACCAAAATTAGGCCCTAACCATTTGCATTATTGAACTGTCATACTGTATTGACTTCTATCCCCTCATCTCATAAGTCTACAAAATGTGGGAAACTTTCTAGGGCTGGCTTTCTTCTTATGTTCACAATATACACACAGAGAAGTTAGAGAACAACAAACATTCTCTTTCTGGAAGGTTTAACATGGCACTACTTTATTTCTTAGAATCCAGAATCCTAACACAAGAACCAAAAATAAGATGAGACAAAGCAGACATGGGGTAGGATTTTCAAAGTGTTGTGGCTTATGTGACTTAGGAGCACAAGTCCCATTGAAATTATTTGTGCTCTTAAGACAACTAGATGCTTTTGAAAATCCCACCTATAGACTGCGCATCTCACTATGGAGTTTTAGTGTTAAGATTTGGGACTCAATCCTGCAAGATGCTGAGCCCAAAGACTCTGATTCAGCAAGGTACAAAAGCCTTTCCTGGATAAGGACCCTACTACTCAGCAACTTGCACAATCAAGCCATTAAGGAACTCCCAGGGTATGTCTACTCTGAACACTAAACTTGCGTTCTAACTCAGGTTTGAGCCCAGCCCACCTTTTGTCCACACACAAATCAGTCTGACTCAGGTCAGTAAACACTCAGGACCCAGATCCTAGGATCCTGCTGGGGGGGGTTGGAAACAGCTCAAGTCCCATTATGACCTAGGTTCAAGCCCTGTCATTTTGCAGTATAGATGCAAGTTAAGCCACAGACCTGAGTCAGAAGGTCTGTATAGTGCAGTATGGACATGTTAGCATGGCTGTAAGATCCAGGTCCAACAACTGTAAACCCAGATTTACAAGGTAGTATGGATGCTCAAGCATGAGTTTGGAAACACCCAGTCCACAAGCCCAGGCACTACAGACCCAGGTTTACAATGCAGAGTAGACAGACCCCCAGAGACCTAAGCCACTACAACTTTGTTAACTGAACAATAACTACCTTACACTCAATATCACAGAAGAAATATGAAACAAATGAAATTGGTCAATTCCCCCACATTTCCTTCCTTTGCCATGGTGAGTTTTCAGATAGCAAGAGATGAGAAATTCCTGCCAGTCAAAAGATTGCACAATATGAGTTCAACTAAAGCTGGCTATCAACACTATGCTGACCAGATATCTTCCTTTTGGTAGAATCTCTCTCTTTCTAGCAAGCCACTCTACTTTGTGCGTTTCTGTGACAGGGCACACTGGTACTGCAAGGGTTAACTCTACTCTTTGGGCCAAGAAGGCCACGCCCCCTCAGCCCTGGTGGGCATGCTTCAGCTGGAGACTAGCTATAAAGCAGCTTGGCTCATTCAGGGCTGACCACTGAGGAGGCAGGCCCCAGACAAGGGAAGCCAGAGACAGTGAGACCCAGGAGGACTCCCAAGGTGTGTTGGAGCTGCATGGACTGAGAAGCCTGGAGATGCCAGGGTCACTGCACCAGGGACAGGGTAGGCAGTAGCTCAGGATGACTAGTGATTGTACTAGGTGGTGTCAGTGTATTTTGGGTGGATTTCCTGCTGACCCAGTGGTGAGCATACTTGCCACTGTCAGGGCCCTGAGCTGGGACCTGGTGCAGCAGGGAGGGCCTGTATCCTACTACCTAGCAGCCACTCACCTGACTGGCCACTAGGCCATGCAGCCCTGAAGGGGGGGGGGGGGTTATACTGACTCTGGCCATTGGGCTAGGCAGCCCTGAGACAGGGCAGCCATTTTGACTTTTGTCCCTAGATCATGCTATCCTGAGACAGGGGTGAGTGTACAGACTTAGTCATGGGGAAATAACCCTCCTCCTACCCAAGAGTGGACAGGGTGTGCTTGCCCTGCAATACTTTCCCATGGCTGTCTAGCCAAATGTCCTATTTTTTGTGACAGGCCCCCTGCCACCCTCTGAGCAATAAAATCTGCTCTAGAGGATATTACATAGATTTCATGGGGAGCATGTTTAGAGTATTTCTCTGATTAACTTTTTGCTCTTGAAATACTCAAAATGGCAATAGCTTTCATTGTAGTAGTATATGCTCCTGCATTCAGTTAATGCCCACTGTGAAATCCTGCCAGGTGAAAATAAGTTTTCTATATTTTTGGCTCAGGATATTAGATATTAACACAACTAGCAAATTGATGCCATGGCTAAGAGTTCCTTGAAGCCAGAAACTGGAAAACCTGAATTGTTTGACAATATGCAAGGATAGCAAGCACCACGACAGGTTGATCCAAGGACCACTGAGCTCAATGGAAACCAATTCTGCTTCCATTGAAGTCTATGGCAAAATTCCTACAAACTTTGGTAATGCAGGATCAGGCTCTGTATACCAGTACACACAGCACTACTGAAATGGACATCTTGGATAGGAGGTCTACAATCAATTAGTGTACAGCACACTGCATGAAAAGGAAAAGGGGAGGTAAGGGAAATTTTGGTCAAATTTACAGGAGCAAAATCCTTACCCTTATAAAAGGGCCAGGCAGTCTTTCATTTTTGCACAACTCTGGCAGGTTCTATGAAAACTGCATGCAGTCAAATTGGCGATCATGCAGTTATCTGCCTCCGAAGGATGAAGGGCTGAGAGAATTCTCACAGGTTGTCAAGCAGATGCTCCAAGGAGTCAGGGTGCTTCCAATCAGTTTTTAATGAATTCAGGAAGTCTGCCTATTCCTTCCATTTCACTTCTAAAAAAGCAAGGACTATGGTTGAATGTTTGACAGACTATATGCAGCTCATTTCTTTTGTTTTAACTTCTTTTTAGGGTAAGATGTCCCTCAGCAGGAACAGCCTTATGGATCAGGTGATTAGAAGAAGACATTTCTTGTCATCTTACATAGAATGGGTAGGAAAGAGTGAATATAAATCTTGGTGTCTTCAATGCCAAGAGAAAACAGAGTTAATACTAAAGAGAATTTCTGTCAGAAAATACACACTGTGAAAACAAACCTTTCCCTATGGCAATTTCTTCCAATGCTTTGGATTTATTATAACTAAGCAACAAGGCAAAGACTAAGCAGGCAGTGCATTTCTGGAGGATTACTACATACCTCAGGTGTATTGTGAGGTGATAATTAACTAAAAAAACCACACGGTGAGTCTCAAACCATATAAAATGGTGATGTTAAAAGAAAAGGTCATGCCCATGCATTTAGTGGGGAAATACAGACCATATTACAACAATGGCAGATTAGTAAACCATTAGAGAACTCAGTGTTTGTCCAGCATTCTAAAGCCATTTAAAAAGGGTAAGTAATAGAACAATGAGGATGACATCAGTCTGCCACTTCTTTCTGACCCAATTCAAGAGGGTCCATAAATTAGATATCCAACTGCTAACATTAAAGTTTTGATTCAATAAATATTACTTTGTTTTCTGGTGCTCTAAATAAGTGAATTATTTAAGATATCTGTAAAAGCACAAGCTACTGTATAGATCATTCATTTGATCCACTTCAATGAGCCCCTGTCTTAAATAGGGATGGGGTTAGTCATTAACTAACAAAATGAGGTAGAAGTCTTTTCTGCATTTATACATGGTTTAGTCTTCATGACAGTCTTTAACCCCCCCCTTTAAATAAAGCCTTAGATTTTAAAAGGAGGAACAAAGTGTTATCCCCATCCAAGGTTAATATCATTGCATGTCACATTACCTTTATTCCAGTCAGAGGAGTTTATATACTCTGCAGCACTGTTTACCAAGCAACTACACCACAAAGAAGCAGTCAAAAAAAAAATCCCACAGTTCCTCTTTCAGCTGTGGGTTTCAGAAATTAGTCTGCCACTGAAACCTTCTTCACTTTACTCAAAAGCTAATTCATGACACTGAGGATATATTAAAAAAAGGACAGGTTTCAGAGTAACAGCCGTGTTAGTCTGTATTCGCAAAAAGAAAAGGAGTACTTGTGGCACCTTAGAGACTAACCAATTTATTTGAGCATAAGCTTTCGTGAGCTACAGCTCACTTCATCAGATGCATACTGTGGAAAATACAGAAGATGTTCTTATACATACAAACCATGAAAAAATGGGTGTTATAAGAACAACACCCATTTTTTCATGGTTTGTATGTATAAGAACATCTTCTGTATTTTCCACAGTATGCATCTGATGAAGTGAGCTGTAGCTCACGAAAGCTTATGCTCAAATAAATTGGTTAGTCTCTAAGGTGCCACAAGTACTCCCTTTTTAAAAAAAAAATATGCAATTTAAAAATTGCATTATACCATGTAGCATTATTACTCTAATTAAGCTATATATTAGAGAAATAATGCTACATGGTATAATGCAAGTCTAAAGCCTAGTCTTTCATTTTACTTTGCACTTATGATAACCTGAGGTGGTCCTGCTTTTCTCCTAGATACCATATAAGGAATCTGCTTAGCATATAAATGCAGAGCACACAGAACACCATTTCAGTATAGATTGTAACCTTTTACATCAGATTATAGATATACAATAGGGCACTTATTTTTAACTTTTAGACTCAGAAGCTAAAATTCTGAACACATTCATTTAAAATTGTAACTTTCTTTTAGCCAAGAAGCTTATTATTTTTGCTCACATTCTTTGAAAAAGTAGCTTTTGTTTTGATGCTTTGAAAGACAAATTCTTAGGACTTTCTTCTCCTCTCCCACAGGCTCAAGGTCAGGAATGGATGCATATGTTTAAGTACACAAGGGAGTGGTCCCACTGAAGTCAATGTGACTACTCATGTGAGGGGCAGATTTTCAAAGGCACAAAAAAGAGTTGGAAGCCGAACTTCTGGTTTTTTGTTTTAAATGTGTGTCTTTGAAATCTCCCCCTAAACTGCTTTGCTAGATCAGGGTCTTGGATCCAAGTCTTGTATATGTGTAACTACACTAACATCCACGGAGTTACTAATTTACAGCGGTGTAAGTAAAAGGAGAATCTGTCTCTTTGATGTTGAAATGGGTTTCATTACTTTGTTTTTCATATCATTTTCTATACATTTCTATAGAAATTAAACATTACATATTTTTGTTAACCAATAGATTTTCTAAAGGCAAAAACCCAGAGCAAACATGGCCAATTCAATAGTCAAGGAGCCAATCTCTCAAAGTTATCCAGCTAGTGACAAAATGCAAGAGTCCCTCAAAAGAGCGTTTCTCAGATGTGTAGGTCAGTGGGATCCTCCAGTCAGGACTCCAGTTACGGCTCAGTATGATTTAAGCCTACATCTTGCTAATGTAGCTATTTCAAAAAGAAACACTTTATTTCTGCACCCTCTAACGAAATATGCTCACCTGCCATGTCAAATCGATGCTCAGAAAAACAGTGCCTACAACTTACTGTAAATGCAAATAAAAATCACAAAGTAGTACTCAAAGTACAAACAGGAGCAGTGACATCAGATATAAATGAGGATATATGGGTGTGAGAAATATATTATATACAGCAGAAGCCCCCAATCTAGTGTTGCTGTGGGTCCCTTAGATGTGTCTGAACTGGACCTGTTAGATATTTAGAAATTACCAAATCTATGTATTCTATGAGAGGTAGTGTTTGAGTTTAAATTGTTAGAAAAATCTAAATTAACAAATAAAACAGAATTGAGCAGTGCACTAAGAAATGATTAGGGAAACACATTAATGTGTGTAATTATAACTATCTCATTTCAATCTCAAGACAAACATTCAGCATAAACCTGCTTATCTAAGGGTAATTAATGCATTAGGTCAAAGATACAGGACATAGTGGATCAAAGGTCTGATTTAATAAGGCAAATTCTGTGCTCTTTAGTAACCTTGTCGATTAACATGTTTAGCTTACAGAACTCTCACCATTATTAACCAATACTCACGTTCCATTGCTTTACATGGGGCATCCATCAACCCTTGCTTTCTTCACTCTGCTCATATGGGAGTTTTGCCATTGACTTCAGTGGGGCCAGGATTCTGCCCTATGTATATATTGTGACAGACCCAGATCAGTAGGGTACAGTAGTCTGGTCCTATTGGGATCCAGGAGGTACAGTAGTCTGGTAGAAGGCAAATATACTGGCCACTGGATGAATAGTTTTCTGTTTCCTGAGTTACCAGAGTGGGGCTGCCCTAGAGCAATCGGGAACCTGCTAGAACCAATTAAGCCAGGCAAGATAATTAAGACACCTGGAGCCAATTAAGAACTTACTAGAATCAATTATGGCAGGCAGGCTAACCAGGACACCTGGTTTAAAAAGGACCTCCCATCAGTTACTGTGGGGGGCGCACAAGGAGCAGGGAGTGAGAAGGCATAGCTGGAGTGTCCCTAAATTAGATAACCAATAGGGATCCTGCTGGAGTTCTGAAGAGTACAAGTGTGATCAGGCTTCAGGAGGAAGATCCTGCAGTCAGAATACAGAAGGTGCTGGGGGAAGGCTATGGGGAAGGAGCCCAGGGAGTTGTAGCTGTTACGCAGCTGATACAGGGGACATTGTAGACAGCTGCTATCCACAGAGCCCCAGGCTGGAACCCGGTGTAGAGGGTGAGCCCTGGTCCCCCGTCCCCCACATCCATCCTCCCAACTCCTGATCAGACACAGAAGGAGTTGACCTGGTTTGTGAGGAAACACCAGAAGGGAAGGTCTAATCTGGAAAGGGATCTGGCCTGTCCCCGACCCACTAGGTGGGACACAGAAACTGTGGGGATTGTTCTCCGTTTCCCCCATGCTGGCTAGTGATGAGGTTAGCTGAGTGAACAGCAGGTTTGAGCCTCTAGCAGAAGTGGCCAAACTGAGGGTTGCCGTGAACCTCTGAGGCAAGCAAATCCGCCAAAAAGCACAGGACCCACAAAGACAGAGGAGGAACTTTGTCACAATATCTGTAGGACAGTTTTCCTTTTGGAGCTAATCTATCAGTGAGAGTTGGGCTTAAACTAGAATCCAAACTATTTTGAAAACAGGATGTATGCAAGTAGGTTGGGTTCCAATCTTCAAGTCTGAATTTGACCTGCCTTTTAAGTTTTGGAGCAGATCCACAAGTACAGAAAGAAAAGGAATCTTTTTATGCTTCCATTTCAGCTGTGGATGAAATTTCATTTGAATAATTAACCTCCTGAGATTTCCCCCATTTTGAGAACAGCTTGTGAACCTCATGTAATTGACTCTGAGCCCTAATTTAACCTTCAATGTGAATACTCACCTAAACTTAATTCAGACCCACATACCACCTCCTTCATCCATCTCAACCATCAAAGCAGCACCTGAATTATACTGAGTGAGTCACTACTCAGCAACAGGGGAAGGGATAGCTCAGCGGTTTGAGCATTGCCCTGCTAAACCCAGGGTTGTGAGTTCAATCCTTGAGGGGGCCATTTAGGGATCTGGAGCAAAATTGGGGATTGGTCCTGCTTTGAGCAGGGGGTTGAACTAGATGATCTCCTGAGGTCCCTTCCAACCCTGATATTCTAGGAACACATGACATTCCCTTCTAAGAGCAAAATCAAATCTGAGTGCCTCAAATCAGGGGCCTAAATCCACCATTAGGCCCATAAATAAAAGTGGCCAGATTTTCTGAAGCACCTACAACTCCCCATCAAATTAATGGGAAATACAGGAACTCATCCCTTCTGAAAATCAGGCCACTTCTTTAGGTATGGATTCAGGTACTTAACTTTAGGCACCCAAGTTTGAAAATCTTGTTTTAAATGTGCTGCCTCCAGAGCTCCTGGCAGCTCAGCCAATAAAAGACTGCCTAGGGTAAGGAACTGAACACAGGTTTTACAGATGTAATAACACAACACTAAACTAACCTGGTTATAATTTGAGTACAGAAATTAGGAGTATATTTGATAGCTAGTGACTGTGCCTTAATAGCAGTACTCCTAGAATTCCCTAATCGGATAGCAAGGGTGAGCCAATGCTATTCATCACCAAATGACCCTTTTTAGCAGGTCACTGCATACTTCCCTATTATTAACTTATTGGCACATATACTGTGTTCACAATAGGAGAAATTCTTGTTTGAAGATTAAATTGGGTTTTGATTACCAGTCTGCAAAGAGGTGATGGTGGAAATTTCTCATTTCCTTATTAAATGCAGACCACAGTTAAAATACAGTTTTGAAATCTCAAACTATACTAGTCAAGTATGAAGTAAAATATGTCAGTAAAGGGAAAAAAAACCCTGCAACAAACAGAACATTGGGTAGTTGGCAGCCTAAACTTTCAAAGAGGGTCACTTTCAGTTTTTATAATGGCTTAGCCATTTGCCAGTTGAACTAATGCAAACAATATAGAATAACTAGTGAAAAGAAAAACTTTAAAGCAGCATGCCACTAGCTATTTAAATCACTTTAATCAAATCCAAGCTGGCATGTGGAACTATGGCATATTGGGTTTTTGTTAGTCAGTGATCAAGAACAGTTAGAAGTACTCAGTTGCTAGCAGCCTGTTCATTGTTCAGTGCCTGGAGATAAGTGCACTGTGCAGACTATGCTGAAAACCAAAAATCCTCTGAGGATGTAGGAAAGAAAATTGGAGACAAACCTGACAGGTTTAAATCCCAATGGTATCTAAGTGAAATGTATCCTGTTAAATCTGACTCATGCATCATTTTTGTTGCCATTCGTCTCATTTTATTAACATTAGTTTCAATATGTTAAAGCATATTAATATAATCAACATAAAGGTTCATAGATATAGTAAAAAGTGATGAGTGATATATTGTTGTCCCTTTGCCAAGAAGTAGCAGATTTGTGGGCTATGCAGCATGTCAGTCTCCCACTGGAAGAGAAGTTAGTGATACAGACTCAGGGTATAGTCTAGTAGAAATTATTTTCAAAATCTACATGGAATCCTATTTACATTGAACAGAGATGGACCAGGAAAGAGCAAAACTGCACAAAGGCACTTCTATATACAGAAACTATAGCTAAGACAGGCTAGTCTAGATCCACAAAGGGGACTTAGGATATGTCTACACTGCATTTAAACACCTGGGGCTGGCCTGTGTTGCTGCCTCGGGCTCGCAGAGCTCGGGCTACAGGGCTGTTTAATTCTGGTGTACACATGTGGGCTTGGGCTGGAGCCCAACCTCTGGCACCCCACAAGTCAGCTGACACAGACCCGCATAGGTGTCTAATTGCAGTGTAGACATACCCTTATTCTCAGCATTGCATTGCCTAACATTCAGACACCCTTCTGCCTCATTGAAATCCACGGACACGAGTTAAGTGCCAGGGCTTTCTGTACAATGCATGGAGAGAGTGAGGTGCCTAAGAATGGGAGTCTCAATAGCCAGCACACTGAGCAGTTTCTATTGGCATCTGCCTAAACTAGCCAATAGAAAATGTTGAGGAGGCAGTGTGCCCTAATCCCTGCTCCCTCAAAAGGAGTTAGGCTAATTCCAGGCTAGAGGGAGGCACCTCCCTCTGCTTGGGATTCACAACCATAAACCCCACTCTTAGAGTCAGATCAATCCTTTCGTTCAAAAAACTAAGGAAGGAAATGCTTAGTTTGAGGATCCCACTGGGGCTTAGATGTGAACTAGGTGCAGGGCATCAGGATTTAAGTGGCTGTGTGCATGCACACCAGCAGAAATTTAGGCACCTATAAAAGTTAGGTGCCTGTGGGGTTAGGCAGCAGCTGAGCAGGGGTTTGAAGATCTTCATTTTGGACTCAGGCACATAAGGTGGCAGTTAGTTTTCTAAATACCTTTGTGGATCTAGCCCACAGTGTTTAACTATGTAGCCAAAAGCAGCTTCTTTTTTCTGGCCCTGGGTCTTTCACATTTGCTCTAAAAACACTATTTCTTCCCATGTCCTGTCTGTTCTTGAAATTTTTACCTGGGAAACTCATTAGCCTAAAATCCCTAGATTGTGACAGCATGAAGCTCAATGTTCACAAAGCTAAGCATGGTCTAGTTCAGTAAGTCTGAAAGTAAAACTTTCTTTTGCTCAGCTGCTTCACAATAAAAGGAAATCACAATCAGTTATGACTATACTTACTGTCCCCTAGAGCTGGCTTCTCTGATAATCTCCACCCAGACAAGAGAAACCTGCATAATCCCCATTCAGGTGCAGTTGTCAGAGTTTGCCCTTATGGGGTCCTGTAGGCAAAGTCCTCTGTTTAACTATGTCATTGGGTGACACTGGACCATGAGGAGGGAAGAGGCCAGTGTACCTGTCACTGGTCAGCTGACCCCAACTGGCAGAGATCGATATTGTAGGAGATTTCTGAAGGAAGTGGTATGTGCTGGGGGAGCAATGGAGCAGGGCTAAAGGCAACAGTAGGGTTTGCTGACTCTTCTCCGCAAGACAGAGAGCCAGGTCTGGGAAGAGGAGGGTGGCTGACTTGGTGAGAAGACCAGTGAAGAGCCTGGGTATGGTGGAAGATGCTGGAGTGTGGTATGTAGGGTGTGGAGGGACTAGAAATCATGGGATTTTAAGGTAAATGCACTGGGGGGTAAAAAAATTTGGATCCTGGTATGGACAGTTTTGCACTACATATTTATAATAAACAGGCCCCAAGGAGGGATATTATTGAGGTAAAAAAGCTTGTGTGAAGTTACTGGGGACTCTGAAAGAGGGAAACTGAGGCAGGTATGACCATTCTACTGCAGCCTGCTACGGGAGAGTGCTTCAGGTGGGGCTTCTCTATGACAAACCCTTTCAACTGAGATCTTCACTGTGAGTACTTATCTCAATAACTTAAATCAACCATTTGTCAAAACAATATAATATGCTGTGCTGGCATCAGCTAATTAAGTTCTTGGTTCACTTTAAGCAGCACCACTCTTCTAAGAATGGTATTCAGTCAAAATTCTGATAACCTAGACTTTTCCATTAATTTACTAATCAGCAATAATTGTCTGTTTAATGCATGTGAGGTACCCTTTACTGTTGTATGTGTGAATCAAAACTAAGACATTAGAGTTGATTTCCTGCTGATTGTTCCTTTATTGGCTAATGGCTTGAAGGTCTTGCTTCCTCTTCTTGTTTTTAAAACATGAAAGCTGCTTGAAACTAAGTGCAATCTGCTTTTTATTATTTCTTTAACACATTTTAAAAACTGATTGTCTTTTACGAGCAGAAGTAAAAGTGGCAACCCGGCTTATTTTGTGGGTATTAAAGTCCCAAATCTAAAATATTACTAAAATTTACTAAATTACTAGTGAATAATATCAATGTAGGAGAAAAGGAGTTCTTCGCAACATAAGAGGAGTCCTACAGTTCAATCTACTATCAAAGTCAATGGAAGACGACAGACCCATAGATTTTAAGATCAGAAGGGACCATTAGATAATCTCATCTGACTTCCTATATATCACAGGCCATTAAATTAGACTCTCCCATATATCCTTGTCATTTAGTGTTATATCTTCTGCTTAGCTCTGCCTCTTATCCCTACAATTCTGCCATCTTGCAACAAGTCTAGGTTTTCTTTCAGTCACCTTACCACTGAGTTAAGATCCTAAGAAAATATTTTAAAATATTAATAAGAGGATATAATTACTGTGTCCTGGTGAAGTTTTGCTTACATTCTATTCAATCCTTCCTATTTTCAGTCATTAACCATAACTCTTCACAGAAAATGTCCCTTTGGGGTTACAACCTGAATGCTTAGTCTCAGATCAAAGGGTTTATGCTTTTCTTCCTTTTACATCTTTTGTTGTTGTTAAGGAACTGATTGCTCATCAAAGATGCTGGACCATCAGTCTTGTAGGCTAAAGCCCTTTGTCTATCCATACCATGAATGCAGAAGAAGAAAGCACAAACTTTCCACACTGCGCTGCCAATAAGTTTCAACCCTGATCTAGAGGGTTCACCTCTAGGAATTAAGAGGATGGTTCATTTTTTCTGCTCATTCTTCCCTTGGCCTCTCTTCTGAGGGTATGTCTACACTACGAAATTAGGTCAAATTTATAGAAGTCTATTTTTTAGGAAGTGATTTTATACAGTCGATTGTGTATGTCCCTAAGCTCATTAAGTCGGCGGAGTGCAGCCACGGTACCATGGCTAGCGTCAACTTTCAGAGCGTTGCACTGTGGGTAGCTATCCCACAGTTCCCGCAGTCTCAGCCACCCATTGGAATTTTGGGTTAAGCTCCCAATGCCTGATGGGGCAAAAACATTGTTGAGGGTGGTTTTGGGTACATGCCGTCAATCGCCCCTCCCTCCATGAAAGCAATGGCAGACAATCGTTTCATGCCTTTTTTCCATGTGAATGCGATACTGCTTTCAGCAGATGGTGCAGTAGGACTGCTAACCATCATCATCGAACCACTGCTTCCACTGCAACTCTGCTCTCCTGCTCTCATAAATCCACCTCGCAGGTCATCAGCCACCGCTTCCGCTGCAACTCTGCTTTCCTGCTCTCCTACAGATGCCATACCACGGCAAACATGCAGCCCACTCAGCTCACCGACACCGCCACTGTTGTGTCCTGGTGCTGCTGGCAGCAGACGGTGCAGTAGGCCTGCTTCTGCTGCAACTCTGCTCTCCTGCAGATGCCATACCATGGCACGCATGGAGCCCGCTCAGATCACTGCGGCAGTTATGAGCATTGTAAACACCTCGCGCATTATCCTGCAGTATGTTCAGAATCAGAACCTGCAAAAGCAGGTGAGGAGGCGATGGCAGCGCAGTGACGAGAGTGATGAGGACATGGACACAGACTTCTCTCAAAGTATGGGCCCCGGCAATTTGGACATCCTGGTGACAATGGGGCAGGCTCATGCCGTGGAATGCCGATTCTGGGCCTGGGAAACAAGCACAGACTGGTGGGACCGCATAGTGTTGCAGGTCTGGGACGATTCCCAGTGGCTGCGAAACTTTCGCATGCGTAAGGGCACTTTCATGGAACTTTGTGACTTGCTTTCCCCTGCCCTGAAGCGCATGAATACCAAGATGAGAGCAGCCCTCACAGTTGAGAAGCGAGTGGCAATAGCCCTGTGGAAGCTTGCAACGCCAGACAGCTACCGGTCAGTCGGGAATCAATTTGGAGTGGGCAAATCTACTGTGGGGGCTGCTGTGATGCAAGTAGCCAATGCAATCACTGATGTTCTGCTATCAAGGGTAGTGATTCTGGGAAATGTGCAGGTCATAGTGGATGTCTTTGCTGCAATGGGGTTCCCTAACTGGTGGGGTGACAGATGAAACGCATATCCCTATCTTGGGACCGGACCACATTAGCAGCCAGTACATAAACCGAAAGGGGTACTTTCCAATGGTGCTGTGAGCACTGGTGGATCACAAGGGACATTTCACCAACATCAAAGTGGGATGGCCGGAAAAGGTACATGACGCTCGCATCTTCAGGAACTCTGGTCTGTTTGAACAACTGCAGGAAGGGACTTATTTTCCAGACCAGAAAATAACCGTTGGGGATGTTGAAATGCCTATCCTTGGGGACCCAGCCTACTTCTTAATGCTATGGCTCACAAAGCCATACACAGGCACCCTGCACAATAGTCAGGAGCTGTTCAACTACAGGCTGAGCAAGTGCAGAATGGTGGTAAAATGTGCATTTGGATGTTTAAAGGGTCGCTGGCGCAGTTTACTGACTCGCTCAGACCTCAGCAAAACCAGTATTCCCATTGTTATTACTGCTTGCTGTGCGCTCCACAATATCTGTGAGAGTAAGGGGGAGACGTTTATGGTGGGGTGGGAGGTTGAGGCAAATCACCTGGCAGCTGATTACACACAGCCAGACATCAGGGCGGTTAGAAGAGCACAGGAGGGCGCGCTGCGCATCAGAGAAGCTTTGAAAACCAGTTTCATGATTGGCCAGGCTACGGTGTGAGAGTTCTGTTTGTTTCTCCTTGATGAAAACCCACCCCCTTGGTTCACTCTACTTCCCTGTAAGCCAACCGCCCTCCCCTCTTTGATCACCGCTTGCAGAAGCAATAAAGTCATTGTTTCAAATTCATGCATTCTTTATTAATTCGTCACACAAATAGGGGGATAACTGCCAAGGTACCCCGGGTGGGGTAGGGGAGGATGGAAGGACAAGGCCACACTGCACTTCAAAACTTATTGAATGCCAGCCTTCTGTTGCTTGGGCAGTCCTCTGGGGTGGAGTGTTTGGGTGCCTGGAGGCACCCCTCTTCTCGCGTTCTTGGGCATCTGGGTGAGGAGGCTATGGAACTTGGGGAGGAGGGCAGGTGGTTACACAGTGGCTGCAGCAGCGGTCTGTGCTCATGCTGCCTTTTCTGCAGCTCAACCATACGCCAGAGCATATCCGTTTGATCCTCCAGTAGCCTCAGCATTGCCTCCTGCCTCCTCTCACCACGCAGCTGCTGCTACCTATCATCTTGATCCCACCACCTCTCCTCGCATACATTTTCTGCTTTCCTGGACTCTGCAATTGTCTGCCTCCATGCATTCTGCTGAGCTCTTTCAGTGCAGGAGGACTGCAGGAGCTCAGAGAACATTTCATCGCGAATGTGTTTTTGTTCGTCTTTTTATCTGCACTAGCCTCAGGGATGGAGATGATAGGGGGAGCGTTGAAACATTTGCAGCTGCAGGAGGAAAAAAAGGGAGAGTAGTATTTAAAAAGACACATTTTAGAGAACAATGGGCAGACTCTTTTTCATGGTGAATGGTTTCAAACAACAGCGCCCTCCTTTCCTGTTTCAAGCACTCGTTGGGTTGGCCTTTTAAAAGGAGGGGCTGTGGTTTTCGGGTTAACGTGCAGCACAAACCCAACTAACCGCCCCACCCCAGTTCTCTGGGATGATCGCTTCACCTCTCCTCCCATCACATGACTATTATCAGGGAAGATCCCTGCCAGCCAAACACGAACAGCTCAGCGTGAAAGGCCACCCCCACCCCCTCACTGCATGGCTTAAAGCGGGGATGATTTCTTTTCAGCCACAGGCAAACAGCCCAGCAGGAACGGCCACCTCTGAATGTCCCCTTAATAAAATTCCCCTATTTCAACCAGGTGACCATGAGTGATATCTCTCTCCTGAGGATAACGCAACAGATGTTGCTTGAATGCCAGCAAACACCAGGACCATACACTGCTATGCTTTGTTATGCAACGATTCCAGACTATGTGCTACTGGCCTGGCGTGGTAAAGTGTCCTACCATGAAGGACGGAATAAGACTGCCCTCCCCAGAAACCTTTTGCAAAGGCTTTAGGAGTATATCCAGAAGATCTTCATTGAGATGTCCCTGGAGGATTTCTGATCCATCCCCAGACACGTTAACAGACTTTTCCAGTAGCTGTACTGGACACGAACGCATCCCAAGTCTTCAGGGAAAATTAATCATTAAATATGCTTGCTTTTAAACCATGTATTATATTTACAAAGGTACACTCACCAGAGGTGCCTTCTCCGCCTTCAAGGTCCGGGAGCCCGCCTTGGGAGGGTATTGGATCCAGGGTGATAAACACTTCCCGGCTGTCAGGGAGAACAGTTTCATCCTCCACCTCATCATCATCTTTCTTGTCCCCAAAATCCTCATCCCTGTTGCGTGAGACTCCCCCCTTGCAGGAGTCCATGTACAGGGGTGGGGTAGTGGTAGGGGCACCACCTAGAATTGCATGCAGCTCCTCATAAAAGCGGCATGTCTGGAGTTCTGACCCGGAGCGGCCGTTTGGTTTTTTGGTAGCCTTGCCTGAGCTCCATAATTTTCACGCTGCACTGCTGTGGGTCCCTGTTATAGCCTCTGTCCTTCATGCCCCTGGAGATTTTTTTCAAATATATTGGCATTGCATCTTTTGGAACGGAGTTCTGATAGCAGGGATTCATCTCCCCATACAGCGATCAGATCCAGTACCTCCCATTCGGTCCACTCTTTTGCAATTCTGGGATTGCATGGTCACCTCTGCTCATGAGCTCTGCATAGTCACGCCACGCTGGCCAGACAGGAAATGAAATTCAAAAGTTCCCGGTGCTTTTCCTGTGTACCTGGCTAGTGCATCTGAGTGGAAAGTGCTGTCCAGAGCGGTCACAATGGAGCACTCTGGGATAGCTCCTGGAGGCCAATACCGTTGAATTGCGTCCATGCTACCCCAAATTCGACCCAGCAATGTTGATTTCAGCGCTAATCCCCTCGTCAGGGAGGAGTACAGAAATCGATTTTAAGAGCTCTTTAAGTCGACAGAAATGGCTTCTTCGTGTGGACGGGTGCAGGGTTAAATTGATCTAGCGCTGCTAAATTTGACCTAAACTCGTAGTGTAGACCAGGGCTGAGACTGCCAGCCGGGGTGCCAATTAATGGTGGTGCTCCATTAAAGGTTGTGCTCCTCACTTCTCCACGAGGAACTGGGCTGAGTTCCAAATTTGTTTCATACATGCCACTCCAGCCATCGGACAGCAACCTCTTTCAGTCACTGCTGACTTTGGCTGGATTTGAATGGTTAATCTAAATAGTCAGCATTTCAGGTTTTAAAATAAAGTTACAAACATTTCTATCTATTAATAGAGCTAAGGGATTTATAAGAGGCTAATCACCAAAGAATCTGTGCATTGATTGTGCAAAATACATCATTACTAATTTAATTAGACAGAAAGGTTAAGTAGTTTAATGTCTTGTAATGCAGATATCCTTGTCCATTCTCAGATATTTGAGAGAGGGATGGTCTGAACCTGACAAAACACCAACAAAAGCTCCCATATTTGGTGAGCTAAATACTTAGATTACTAGAATAGCATGTACATCAGCCCTAAATATTTAGCTCACCAAATATGGGAGCTATTGATGGTGTTTTGAAAATTAATTATCTGACTCCTTCACCCCTAATATGAACTGGCTGTACAATTCCAAAGGGATAACCAACCCTGGAAGACTGTCAGGTTCAGACCATCTTGGACAAGAAATCAGTAATGAAGGAGGCCAGGTACCAGGAGGCCAGACATACACTACAAACCTAATTAAGGCTAATAAAGAACCACTGGTGGGAGCAGAAGGCTGCAGAGCTGCAAGAAGTTGAGAAGCATGACATAAAGGCCTTCTATGAAGGTCTCTGTGCAGTGTATGGCTGTGGTACAGTCTCTGTCCTTACAGCAGATGGTAACTGGCTGCTCACAGACAAAGGCAATACTTTCTCGCTGGGCAGGACACTTTGATAGTGGATTGTCAGTTCAGGAGCCTCTGTCCAATGAAGGCATTGACTCACTCCCACAGCAACCTGTCCTGGAGGAGCTGACCATGGACCGCCCCCCCCCCGCCCCTTTTTTTTAGACAACGTTATTAAGGCCATCAATGAGCTGTCTCCAGGCAAGTCTCCAGGCCTTGACAGCAATCCACCTGAAGTGTACAAAAGTGGAGTTGTCCACATGGTCAGGAAACTCACCTGCCTTTCCAAAATTAAATGGGAAAAGGATACCACACCCCAGGAGTATAAGGATGCTTTTGTAGTCTATCTATACAAAAGGAAGGGAAGCATATCGAGCTGCAACAGCCATTGCAGAATCTCACTGCCGTCTATAGCAGGGAAGTTCCTCGCATGGGTTGTCCTCAATAGGCTCGTCTCTCACCTAGCAGACTTGGTGAACCCAGAGTTGCAGTGTGGCTCTTGTGTTGGCCGTAGCCCAATGGACATGATTTCTGCAGTCCAACAAATACAAGAGACGGCTTGTGAACAGAACAAGGACCCATACATGGTGTGTGTTGACCTGACCAAGGCCTTTGACACAATGAATCATGAGGGCGTATGGAAACTCCTTTGTAAATCTGGCTGCCCAGAAAAGACAATTGCGGTCATCCCCTCTTTGAATGATGGCCAGACAAATGGAGTGTGGTGACTCAGAAGCCTTCTCTGTCACCAGTGGCACCAAGCAAGGGTGAGTAATGGCTCCAGCCCTCTTTGCCATTGTCTTTTCAGCCATGCTGTTGTTTGTCAAAATCCTGGAATGCAGAGGCATACACATCCAGTTTAGACTGGATGGGGGTCTATTCAACCTACAGGAACTCAAGCCCCCCACCAAGGTAATCAAACAGCGACTAAGAGAGCTCCTGTTTGCTGATGACTGTCTCCTCATCTCACAAACACTCAGACATTCAGCTTATTGTGGATCACTTTGCTGATGCCTCAAAATGCTTGGGTTGCTCAATGAGCCTGAAAAAGACGAAGGTCACATACCATCCAGCACCAGATCACCAGCATCACTCGCACCATGATCCCATCATCACAACAGACAACATATCCTCAACTAGACCAGGAAATTCTGCTACCTCTGTAGCATACTTTGCCATAATGCCATGTTAGATGGGGACATCATTCAGCACCTGGCAAAGGCCAATTTGGCAGGCTCACCCACAGACTCGGGAGGGAGCATGGAATCTGCCTCAGAACCAAGATAAAAAAATCTATCATGCTGTTGTACTCACCTCAGTTCTCTATGGCTGCAAGACATGGCCTCTCTACCAATGCTGCATCAAACAGCTGGAGAGCTTCCACCTTCACTGCCTAAGATCCATTTGCAACTTCAAGTAGCAGGAGGGGATCCCCAACACTGAAGTCCTTGAGAGGAGCCAAATCCCTGGCAGCGAGAGCATGCTCATCAGGACTTAACTTCGCTGGGTTGGACACATGGTCCTCAGGAGGTTTCCTGTATACCAAAAGTGGTACCCTACAGCGAACTGAGCACGGGAAGCTGCTCTAAAGGTCAAACCATCCTCCAATATAAAGACTCCTTTAAGGACAACCTCAAAGCCTGCAAGATGCACATTTAAAACCTGGGAATTTATTGCACTCAACAGACCCAGAAGGAAAGGTCTGTGCCATGAATCCATGACTTTGACTCCCTCCGGGAACTGATGGGCAGGATCCCCTGGGAGAATAACATGAGGGGGAAAGAAGTCCAGGAGAGCTGGCTGTATTTTAAAGAATCCTTATTGAGGTTACAGGGACAAACCATCCCAATGTGTAGAAAGAATAGTAAATATGGCAGGCGACCAGCTTGGCTTCACAGTGAAATCCTTGCTGATCTTGAACACAAAAACGAAGCTTACAAGAAGTGGAAGATTGGACAAATAACCAGGGAAGAGCATAAAAATATTGCTCGGGCATGCAGGAGTGAAATCAGGAAGGCCAAATCACACCTGGAGTTGCAGCTAGCAAGAGATGTTAAAAGTAACAAGAAGGGTTTCTTCGGGTATGTTAGCAACAAGAAGAAAGTCAAGGGAACTGTGGGCCCCTTACTGAATGAGGGAGGCAACCTAGTGCCAGAAGATGTGGAAAAGCTAATGTACTCAATGCTTTTTTTGCCTCTGTCTTCACGAACAAGGTCAGCTCCCAGACTACTGCACTGGGCAGCACAGCATGGGGAGGAGGTGACCAGCCCTCTGTGAAGAAAGAAGTGGTTCGGGACTATTTAGAAAAGCTGGATGAGCACAAATCCATGGGGCCGGATGCGCTGCATCCGAGAGTGCTAAAGGAGTTGGCGGATGTGATTGCAGAGCCATTGGCCATTATCTTTGAAAACTCATGGCGATTGGGGGAGGACCCGGACGACTGGAAAAAGGCTAATGTAGTGCCCATCTTTAAAAAAGGGAAGAAGGAGGATCCTGGGAACTACAGGCCAGTCAGCCTCATCTCAGTCCCTGGAAAAATCATGGAGCAGGTCCTCAAGGAATCAATTCTGAAGCACTTAGAGGAGAGGAAAGTGATCAGGAACAGTCAGCATGGATTCACCAAGGGCAAGTCATGCCTGACTAATCTAATTGCCTTCTATGATGAGATAACTGGCTCTGTGGATGCGGGGAAAGCGGTGGACGTGTTGTTCCTTGACTTTAGCAAAGCTTTTGACACAGTCTCCCACAGTATTCTTGCCAGCAAGTTAAAGAAGTATGGGCTGGATGAATGGACTATAAGGTGGATAGAAAGTTGGCTAGATTGTCGGGCTCAACGGGTAGTGATCAATGGCTCCATGTCTAGTTGGCAGCCGGTATCAAGTGGAGTGCCCCAAGGGTCGGTCCTCGGGTCGGTTTTGTTCAATATTTTCATAAATGATCTGGAGGATGGTGTGGATTGCATCCTCAGCAAGTTTGCAGATGACACTAAACTGGGAGGAGAGGTAGATATGCTGGAGGGTAGGGATCAGATACAGAGGGATCTAGACACATTAGAGGATTGGGCCAAAAGAAATCTGATGAGGTTCAACAAGGACAAGTGCAGAGTCCTGCACTTAGGACGGAACAATCCCATGCACCGCTACAGACTAGGGACCGAATGGCTCGGCAGCAGTTCTGCAGAAAAGGACCTAGGGGTTATAGTGGACGAGAAGCTGGATATGAGTCAACAGTGTGCCCCTGTTGCCAAGAAGGCCAATGGCATTTTGGGATGTATACGTAGGGGCACTGCCAGCAGATCGAGGGACGTGATCGTTCCCCTCTATTTGACATTGGTGAGGCCTCATCTGGATTACTCTGTCCAGTTTTGGGCCCCATACTACAAGAAGGATGTGGAAAAATTGGAAAGAGTCCAGCGGAGGGCAACAAAAATGATTAGGGGACTGGAACACATGACTTATGAGGAGAGGCTGAGGGAACTGGGATTCTTTAGTCTGCGGAAGAGAAGAATGAGGGGGGGATTTGATAGCTGCTTTCAACTACCTGAAAGGGGGTTCCAAAGAGGATGGATCTCGACTGTTCTCAGTGGTAGCAGATGACAGAACGAGGAGTAATGGTCTCAAGTTGCAGTGGGGAGGTTTAGGTTGGATATTAGGAAAAACTTTTTCACTAGGAGGGTGGTGAAACACTGGAATGCATTACCTAGGGAGGTGGTGGAATCTCCTTCCTTAGATATTTTTAAGATCAGGCTTGACAAAGCCCTGGCTGGGATGATTTAGTTGGGGATTGGTCCTGCTTTGAGTAGGGGGTTGGACTAGATGACCTCCTGAGGTCCCTTCCAACCCTGATATTCTATGATTCTATGACCATTTTTGAGGAGTGGCATGTGAAGTCTCTGCAGGAGAAGAGAGTATGCTGCAAGGCCAACACTTCAACCCTCTCTCCCCTCCCCCCCGCCCAATGACTACTCTTGCAAGACATGCACACCACATTTTCAAATCCTGTATTGGACTCAATTCCCACATGAGAAGTCATAAAAAGAAAAACCTAGAACTCTAGTTAACACTAGCTGAACGCTCATCTGCTGAAGAAATGGAAGATTCTAGAGAATCTACTCATATCACATCTGCAAACAATTAACTTGATGCATAACTTGAGTAAATCCACTGAAATTAATGGGACCATTCACATGTTTAAAATTACTCATGTGTTTAAGAGTTTCCTGGATCAAGACCAGTTTGCAACGTTTATTCTTGCTCTTTTGATTTTTTTTCTTTTTTGTAGTGCAAAACACATAATGGAATGGAGTTATACTTTTCTCCCAATGTGATTGTAAATAAATTAGACTGTATACTTCAATGATTTAACTGAACCTTTTTCTGTAAAGTTATATAAATATGTTGCATTTCATATCACTGTATATAGTTTAGTGTGAGCTTGTAAAAAATAAGCATATTGTAATACTTGCAGACAGGATTAGTAGGGAAAGTTTTATATATCCTGACATTTTGGCATGTAACATCTTTCTTACTGGAGACTTAAATTTTAACAGGTATGGTGGGACTTGCATATGACAAGAGCTTGCAAAAACTAGGATTACAATATGTGAGAGAGCACTGGTTAAGGGTTTTAAGATGATCATGGATAGAACAAGTGGATCAGTTCCTTCTTGTTATGCTGTCTCATAAAATGAAAATAAGAATTCCCTCAAATGTTAATTTTAAATAAATAAAAATAAACACTTGTGTGTGAAGCTCTGAATTATTACACTGCAGCCAAAGCCCCGGTCAAGGAAAATCTTATACTCAAGAGGGTAGCTTTCTGGCTCCTCTGTGTTACTGTAGTGGCACAAAAAAGGTGGGTGCAATGACCAGGACAGGGGCAGTCAGCCTAGTGGTCAGAGCAGGAATAAGGTTGCCAACTTTCTACTCGCACAAAACTGAACACCCTTGCCTGGCCCCTCCTCTGAGGTCCTGCCCCCCACTCACTCCATTCCCCCCTCCCTCTGTTGGTCGCTCTCCCCACCCTCCCTCTCTCACTCACTCATTTTCACCGGGCCGGCTCAGGGGGATGGGATGCAGGAAGGGTGAGGGCTTTGGCTGGGGGGGAAGGCTGTGGGGTGGGGCCATAAATGAGGAGTTCAGGGTACAGGAGGCTGGTGTGTGTGTGTGTGGGGGGGGTGTCAGGACCTTGGTATGGGACCAGGAATAAAGGATTTAGGCTGTAGGAGGGGGCTCTGGGATGAGGGGTTAGGAGTACAGGAGGGGGCTCTAGGTGGGGAAGGGGTGAGAGCACTGGCTGGGGGTACAGTTTCTGGGGTGCAGGAGGGTGCTCTAGGATAGGAACAAGGGGTTCAGAGGGCAGGAGGGGGATTAGGGCAGGGAGTTGGGGCATGGGAGGGGTCCAGGGGTGAAGGCTCCAGGCAGTGTTTACCTCAGGCAATTCCCGGAAGCAGCAGCATGTCCTGCCTCCAGCTCCTACACTGTCAGCAGGTGGCGCCCCTGCCGCTGCCATTGACTGTGGTTCCTAGCCAATGGAAGCTGCGGAGCTGGCACTTGGGGCAGGGCAGTGCGTGGAGCTCCCTGGCTGTCCCTGGACCTAGGAGTCAGAGGGGGGACATGCCACTGCTTCTGGGAGCTGTGCGGAGCCACAGCAAGCAGGGAGCCTGCCTTACTCCTACTGCACTGCCAACTGGACTTCTAAGTGCCTGATCAGAGGTGCTGACCGGAGCCTCCAGGGTCCCTTTTCAACTGGGCTGTTTGGTCAAAAAATGGACACTTGGCAACCTTAAGCAGGAGTCAGTCCCAATGATCAGAGCAGAGGGTCAAAACCAAGGACAGTGTTAGGTACAATGCATAAAGTCAGAGCTGGAGACAGAGTCAGGTACCAAGCCAGGAGTCCGAGCTGGTGACAGCATCATGGGTAAGGCAAAGGAGCAGGGGCCTGGATAAGGGCATGACATCAGGAACTGGAAGCAGACTGGGGTCTAGGATGGGAGGACAGCAACCAGCAGCAGGCGGGGTCCCTAGCAGCTGCCAGCGAAGGATTCTTTTAGATGCTCAGACAACTTCCTCTTATTACTTCCTGGTTCATATAGTACTCCTTAGCCAATTGTGGGCTGGATGTTTCTCCCAATAGGGAGTTTTGAGGGCCTGGTCCTCTGCGAGCTAGCCCTTCCCTGAACCCACACCTAGTTCCTCAGGTGAGCTGCTGGGTGGCAGTCATGGCTTAAGCGCTACGTGGGGACCCATGGGCCGCGGTCTGAGACCTGTGATCCCTCAGAGCGTGTAGTGAGGGTAGGAACTGTCCCGTTTCTTCTCGAACAATACACATTACCATAATATATACTATAGTAAATGCAGAAATACATTCATGTATTGAGCAGTGTACGTATAGTATGTACAATAAATGTACAGAATACAGAACAAAAAGATCTTATTCTATTAAACTAGAAACTGACATCCTATCTATATTATGTACTACACCAGCTGCATATGAGGTTTTTTTTTAATATTACAACCAATGTAAAGGTCAAGAGAAACAATCTTATTACGCTGATAGCTTCTGGAACAAGTCAGGCACTTCCTCAGCTGCCAATGAAAAATATCTTCAGTTAACGTCAAAGATTTCTATGAAATTCTTTCATTCTATTTCTAAAAATAGGACCAATGGTTTACTAGAATAATAAAAAATGGAATATAGTAATGCTAATCTGCCAATCAGTCTGGTGGAATGAGGGGTAGCAGACTAGCAACATTGATCCCAGGCTGTATGATCGGACTAATCAACAAATTTCCCTTCCCACGTTAAAATCCTAGATAAATTTCCTGCAAGAAATAAGCAAGTGTAATAAGTGCTGGATTGCAACAGCTTTACACTACTTTTCACTGTATCTGTGACTACAGCGAAATTTATTCTAGAAAGACTCCTTTTATTAAAACAGGTCAAGGTGCGCATGCAAAAATGCTTGTGTAACTAACCCATGCAATTATCTTGTATGCAGGCACAAATCAGTTGATGTGGCATGGAATGGGATACTAAGGTACCAAAGTAGCCATTAAAATGTGCAGTCACTCAACTTGTATATAACAGGACTGATTTTACAAGATATTGAGCTCTTCTGTTTCACGTAGAACACATTTAATTCCCAGTGTGGCAAAATACTGCCATATGATTTCACAAGAATTTTTGCATACAGACCATTGACCTGATTTAATAAAAAAATGGCCTTCATAATACATTTAAATGTGTTTTAAGCCACCCCTGAAAGGAATGTCAAGAGTTGATCACTGGGATCTCAACGTCTCTTGGAAGCATCTTGCAGGATGGGGTCTAAGATCACGGGCCTAAATTTTCAAAAACATCTGGTGATTTTGAACGCCTCTGGTTTTGCCACCTTAAAGGAACCTGATCTTCAGAAAATGCTCAACTCCAACCTTCTGAAAATCAGGTCATTTCAATGTGTCTCTAGTCAGGCACCCAAAAATTGAGGCATTAAAAGTCACTAGTTAGCTTTTTTTCAATTTAGGCCAGGATAATCACTTGAGAAATTTTAGACATGTAACTACATTCATATTTTGGACCATGAACATTGTGTTTCCTTTACAAAAATACGTGTGGCCCTGATTTCACTGATCTGCAACCAGTGTCATTTTTTAGTAAAATAATGTTTGGCACAGTAAAATGAAAAATGAAAAGAATCAAGAGTTAAAGTTCAGTGGAAATAGCCTAAGGTCTGGAGGTTAAAGTGATAATATTTTCTTGCTAGAATATTTTTAACATACGTAGCTTGCCTATTTTATATTATTTTAAATATGTACAAGAGGGAGGAAGCAATAAAAACAACAGAGGACAGATGGTTTCCGCCAAGTGTCAAGTGAAATTACATCTATGCTCTAAAATATATTTTAGCCATGAATGACGATGGCTAAATAGTGACCTGCTGCTATGCAAGTTTTTACAACAGTCGTGCTTGAGACATTCTGACAAAACTGCTTCCCACATGCATATGTCATCAGAAAATATTTGCACAGGAAATAGCAAAATAGCTTTTAGTGTATTAGTGATGTCTGCCTTACTTCATTTGAGATCAATAATATAAAAACTGGAAACATCTGCTGAAAAAACATCACTGTGACTGGAGAAATCAGTTTGTCCTTTTTTTGAATTATTCTGATATTCACCATCTAACATGCTTAGTTTGGTTAATGCACAAAAAGATAACTAGCACAGAGATGTGTCAGAAACACAAACACTAACAAGGTGGTATTTAAATAATTATGTCGTGAACATTTGGGGTGGGGTTTTCAAAAGCACCAAAGTGACTTAGAAGCACACGTATGAGACTAATGCTCCTAAAACACTTTGGTGCTTTAGAAAATCCCACCCTAGGTCTGAGATCTTCTCTTACATACAACTTAATCTTTAACTTTGTAATTTCTTATACCCTTTTGCTCAAAGTTCAAACCAAGTAACATACAAGAGTAGGAGATACAGTCAGCATAGTGGACAATATCCTATCTTTGGAAATTTGTTTAATACTTACCCTTTGGTGAAATCAAAGTTTTGCCACGGACTACAATGAAAGTGGGATCAGTGTTTGAATGAGGCGATATTACCAGCAGCCATGCCTGCTCTGGTTGTGCTCTTGTGGGCACACACAAGAGAGACAGTGTCAGTACTAGGACCTCCAATGAAAATCCAAAGTGCTATATGGAGTGACACTGATGATTCAGTGGGGATATTCTATTTTCTAAGGCCTGATTTTGCCCAAATCAGGTCCTCACAATTGACTGTTTTAGCAAACGTTCCTGCCAGAATTTGCTAGAATACTCATGGAAAGCAGAAACAAGACATACACAGTGATAAGGAATTAGTTAAAAAAATTAAAACCATTATTCACTTTTTTTTTTGTATTATACATCCAGTTGTATTAAAGAGATATTTGTTCCAGGTTACTAGGCCTGACATGTATCATCTAGTGAGAGGAAGTTCTCTGCATTCTTTTATTCTTACAGAGAAATTTGTAAAAATCACTACAAGGCATGCATAGTTGACAATAACAGTGCGCTAAAAAAAGGTTATGCCTGGAATAAAGCATTGAATGCAATAGAATTACACTAGAGATAAACTAAATGAATGATGTTTTGTCGTCTGTTGTACTATTGGTCATCACCACTAATGATAAATAACGATGTTTGGACGTGATATGGTGTTACATTATTTAAAATTATTGCAGGATAAGAACTAAAATTCAGTACTTTTTACAGTCAGACTCCAAAATATTTCCATTTAAAAACACATTGGTCAAGGCCTTCTTTTCTTTTAGCCACACCTTCTCCAAACCTGACCTCCAGTCACAGCAATCTGAGCCAAGCACCACAGCATCTTTTTCTCCCTGTGGTTTCAGAAGCAACTGAGGTCTTGGCTACATGAACATTTAGGTTGTGGCAAGTTCACATGCATCAGGATTTGTGCTAGTACGGGGTAGATTCACACCCCAGCTTGCGGCAAATTAAAGGTTCGCTTAGACAAGCCACGAGGCTGAGGCAGGCAATGTGTATTTGTGCATTTCTGCTTCTGTGAATGTGCCCAGACATTAGAACTGTGCGTAGAGGGTTTGGCTAGGTACAGTTTTGAGTAAGTTTCTGTTGGTGGCTGGGGAACACTCAGAAACAGACTCTAAAGGAGACAACACAAAGACAGAGGTATAGGGGCAGAAAGCTAGTCAGCCTGGAGAAGCACAATATATAACCCAGAAAGAAGCCTAGAAAGAGTGCTTTTGGATCTGGTTATGGTTAAAAGGTTTGGCACTGTAGGTAAAGAAATGATATCCAGTTGTTTTTATTTCTCCTGTGTTCAAGAAACCAGGACTTTGTACATTCTTTATAAATAAACAAGATTGCATGGAAGGTACCAGACTCCTCCACCAACTTCTCCTCCCTGTTGGAACAATCTATACAAACACAAATTTTTGGCTAGCCACTCAAGTCAAATGGGATGTATGTTGCGTAACAAAACTTGCCTTGTTTTATGGTAATTTTGTCCTCACTGCAATGGATTTGAATGACCCTGAAGCTCAAAGTCAAACTCAAAGGGCTGGAAACTACACAAACTGGAACCAACAAAAATGTTTGTTTTAGCCCATGTGAACTGAAACTAGCCAATTCCATGTAGTTCTCCTTACAGTTTCCTTAATAAATCTGCCATGCATTTCAACCATCCAGCTGTACCAAACTGCTACAGCATTTGGTGACAAATTGTAACTTGGGCTGTGCAGCCCTGATGGGCCATAAGAGGGAGTAAGAATGCCCCTGTAGGCTCCTGTGCGGGCTTCACAGACTTTACATCTAAATGCAGAGAAGTAAATGGATGCTACATTCCTGCTACTATCCTAGGTGTGGCTGATGAGTGAGCCTCTGCCTGGCATGGATCAGCGACAAATTTCTACCCTCACTCCCAGAGCCAGGAGGAAGCAGGAAGAAGATCGAGTCTCTTTCCTGTACTGCCCCATTCACAGGACATGTGGCTTTGCCATAATCTAGTCCACAAAGAAGAGGAGAACTGAAGTCATTCTTTGAAGTCAGTACAGTGTATGGTGTTCACCAATGTGATAAGGGTTGCACAATCTATAGCCTTGTACAAGTTGCAGCCTGTTAGAAGAACAGCATATAGAAATGAGTCCCTTTCAAATTTCATTTAACAGTTTAGGAACAAATGTGTAAATGCTACAGTAACAGCTACTGAAGCAGCTGTGGATGAATCATCAGCTACAGTAAACAACATTTAAAAGTTCTGATTGAAACAGCTCTTTATTACTGAAAGGCTTTGGAAGTCCTCTCCTCCCAACCAGCAAATATAAGGCCAGGCTGTCCCTTGCTCTAGTATGGAGGAAGAGGACATGGAAAGGGAGACAGGGCAATTTCAATGAGCAATCCTGCACAAGGGCCTGGCTGGATGCCCTGTCTCTCTCTGCTCACAGGTGTATAGTGACTGCTGTCTTCATATGCCCTTCATGGTCACATAACACCCAAAAGGGAGTGGACGGGTTATCTTTCTCCCTACTTCAGATGGGCCAGCTGAAGTCGCTGGTGTAGCAGAGGAGTAGGCTTTCCTCACTACACAACCCCTGTGTACCAGGGAGTTTGGGGAATAGTTGTACCTCCTGATGCACGTCTCCCTGAGATGCTTCTATGAAGTCCAGCTTGGCATCACCCTTGTCTTCTCAGTACTTAAATGACACAATTTAGTCCACTGTAGTCACTGACCTTTTCACTTGTTTTTAACATTAAGCACACATTCCTGATGCAGAAGAAGAAATGTAAGGTAGGTGAGATGTAAGATGTTATTTTCAAATCAACCTAGGATGTGACTCTCTGATCACAGAAAGCACTATTTTTTCACACCCCAGAGGTTGCAGTGACCACACTGTCACACCATGAAGGTTTTCTCCCAACCAAGCAGGCAGCACAAAGTAAATAACAGCATAGCCTGAAGAAGGGCTCTGTGTAAGCTCAAAAGCTTGTCTCTTTCATGAACAGAAATTGCTACAATAAAGGTTTCAGAGTAACAGCCGTGTTAGTCTGTATTCGCAAAAAGAAAAGGAGGACTTGTGGCACCTTAGAGACTTATTTAAGACTGAGGTCTTCTGCAATTTCCACAGTATGCATCTGATGAAGATGTAGCTCACGAAAGCTCATGCTCAAATAAATTGGTTAGTCTCTAAGGTGCCACAAGTCCTCCTTTTCTTTTTGCTACAATAAAAGATATTACCTCACCCACCTTCCCTCTCTGATATCCTGTGACCAACACAGCTACAACAACACTGCAAACAGCATAGTTATAGTGAAACTACTTGACTTCACAGACTGTTAAGCATGACTTACAGGATTATTTTTGTATTTAACACTTCTCAACCTCCTTTTTATAGTATGTTACCACCTAAATCTATCATACTTTGAGGTAAAATATAAGTGACTTGTCTTACAAAAGCATACACACACACACACGATGTCTGGAAAGATAATTAGATTCACATTGTTCCTTGTTATATTAATCCATCACTTGGATGTTCTACACACAATCACATTATTCTACCAGGTATATCAATTTGATATTATAAGCTTTAAAACGTTTTTACGTTATTAGGATAATTATATTTATGTCATGCATAGTGTCTTTAATATGTATGATAGTATTTTTTCTTTTAATACTAAACAGGAGAAAAGATTGGGGTCAGACCCAAGAAGCCACAAGTAAATACATGCTTCTGGTGAGTTCTTGGACAAACACGGCAAACAATTCTGATGACATCTCTTAGGACAAGTTTTGAAGCTCTTCAGCAACGTTGTGATTCAGTATGAATCACAGAGTCAAAGAAATAATGGCCAAAACACAGAACAAAGGGCAAAAAAGATCAAGTCTAACATCCCATTAGTCGCGCAGAGCTCATTGCATCAGTCATAGTGTTCCTTTGCTCATCAATGGAGAGGAAGACTTTGAGAGTTTTTTTGAGTCACTGTATACCATGTGGCACCCTAGAGACTAACATATTTATTAGAGCATAAGCTTTCATGGGCTACAGCCCACTTCATCAGATGCATAGAATGGAACATATAGTAAGAAGATATATATATATATATATATATACATACAGAGAAGGTGGAAGTTGCCATACAAACTGTAAGAGGCTAATTAATTAAGATGAGCTATTATCGGCAGGAGAAAAAAAACTTTTGTAGTGATAATCAAGATGGCCCATTTAGACAGTTGACAAGAAGGTGTGAGAATACTTAACATAGGGAAATAGATTCAATATGTGTAATGACCCAGCCACTCCCAGTCTCTATTCAAATCCAAGTTAATGGTATCTAATTTGCATATTAATTCAAGCTCAGCAGTTTCTCGTTGGAATCTGTTTTTGAAGCTTTTCTGTTGCAGCCAACAACTCAGATCAAGAAATTAAGTTTAAAAAGTCACACTGAGTGGACACTATTGTCTGACTGATTAACCTGTTTTTCCTCCTTGCTCAAAACTTCATCTTATCACAGATTTTGATATTTATCTCCTCACACGGCACAAAAGCTGTATGAAGTGTAGTTGTAGCCTTGTTAACTCCAGGATATTAGAGAGACAAGGTTGGTGAAGTATTATTTTTTATTGGACCAACTTCAACTGGTGAGAAAGACAAGCTTTTGAGCCACACAGAACTCTTCTTTAGTTCTGGGAGAGCATAATGATTGTCTGGTTTTACTTACGCTAAACAATCTGTTCCTCCTTGCATTTAGCTGTGACTCTCGGAGTACCTTTCCCAGACCCGAAGAAGAGCTGTGTGGTCTTGAAAGCTTGTCTATCTCACCAACAGAAGTTGGTACAATAAAAGTTATTACCTCATCCACATAAAGTCTGTGACAGAGCTGTGGACTGAAACAAGGTCTTTAACTTATAGGCCATTATCCTAACTACTGGTTCAGACTTACTCTTTGTGGAACATGGCTACCAGGCTACTCCCAATTTTTGTTTGATTAAGCAGCATTTCCAGTCAATACATCAGTAATGCTTCTAGCTGCATAGCTGTGATAATGCTGTCAGCTTCCAGGAGTAAGTCATCAAGAAGTACAAAAACTCATTTTATTTTAAAATGAGAGTGGATGGGTGGGGGTGAGTGTATGTGTGTGTGAATCAAAAACTACTGTGTGTGTTCTTTTTAAACAAAATTTGCAGCATTCTTAAATTAGAAAGCAGCCTGCTAGGCAACCCTTCAACAAGAGCAGTGGGTTTCTTCATGATAATGAACATTCATGTCACTATACTGAATCCTGTCTTCCTACTCTGTTCTTTTGCGCTAGGCAGCGTATTGAAAAGTACAAGAATCCAGAAACCATTTTTCAGGCTGCACAGGGTGTGAGGAAGCCCAATAATCATTGCTAAATATTCTAAAAACTTGGTAAGAAATAATGAATCATTTACTGTTTATTCAACACACCAAAAGGTGGGGAAAGAAGTGTGACCATGGCATCTGTGCCCAGCCCACTGTCAGAATTATAAAAGGAAAATGTGATTTGGCTATGTTAAACAAAATTAACACTCTATAGGATAAAAATGGATTTTTTTTAAAAAAGTAGTTTCTTATAATGGGCTCAGTAGCTTTGAAAAAAATGTCTTTTTCTAATGGTCATTCTACTGATGTAGAGCCTAAGGACAATTTTCCTAATTAAGCAATAAATCACACTTGGTAGAAAAGTCTGGTAAGTCACTCTTAGAGCTGTGCAGAGCTCTGAGCCTTTGATTCAGAGAGGTTGCGGCAAGCCTTTTATCTGGCTTTGCCATACATAGGTTCTCATCTCCTCCCCCAAGTTTCTCTTAGAGTTTTGGGTTCAATGACCCCCCCAAAAATGAAATTCAGCCAAAACTGCAAAATTTTACATGGTTTATACTCTGGATCATAAACCAGACCACCTCTTTCCTCCCTAACTTCCCTTCTCCTCTTCCAACAAGACCCAGCTCCTCTCTCATTGCCTTTTGCTGTTTTCTGTAGGGAAAGGGTATGCCACTGGTGTGCTTTCTCCCCTCATATCCAATGTCTTTGTAAGGAGTGTCAGATGTCTGGTTCCTAAATCTCTTGGAGACAGCCAACTGGCACACTCCACACATCACCTGTATTCAGGGAGGTAAGTAAGTCAGTCCTCTCAAAATCACTAGAATTCCTTCAGACAGGCTCCCCGTGGCCCATTTGACAGGATCAAGACCTAAAATGTCCCCTGTAATGTAAACTTGTCTTGCTGCAGGACCATAATCTGGGATTCTCCAGCAATGTGTATTCTGGGGCTTTTGCAGCAAAAGCAGGATCCAGTGAATAGTTTGGGATCTTCCTTCTGCTGCTCATTCTGTCTATTTAACATGCTTCTGAGGCAGTTACATCTTAGTCAGGAGGAAAGGAGTACTTGTGGCACCTTAGAGACTAACCAATTTATTTGAGCATAAGCTTTCGTGAGCTACAGCTCACTTCATCGGATGCATACACTCAGGAGGGTGTCCTGATCACCTGAGAATATATGTATATAAGAATTGACATACTGGATCAGACTAGTAGACCAGCATCCCTCCTCTGACAGTGGCCAGTATCAGATAATTCAGAGGAAGATGCCAGACGATCCCATAATGGACAATTATGAAATAACCTCCTGCAGGGAAAGTTTCTTCCTAGGCCATTCAGTTAGTAGGCTGCCATGAATGCTAAAGCATGAGGGTTTATGTAGATGTTAGGTTTCAGAATAGTAGCCGTGTTAGTCTATTATCTATGAAAACATTGAATCCTTTACTGAATCCTACTAAGCTCCTGGCTTCAGTGACATTTTGAATTAATCAAGTTAGACAGATTAATTATGGCTTGTGTGGACAAGTATTTCCTTTTATCAGTTATAAATCTGTTGCCCTTCAATTTCATTAACTCTCCCCTTGTTCTCGTATTATAAGACAGGGTAAACAGGAGCATCTGATTTGCCTTCTTGATACTATCATGTATGATATCCTATTATTTGCCTCCCCCTTAACAGTTCCCAAACTTTTCAAGCTCTCCTTGTAGAAAAATATCTCCATGCTGCTAATGATTTTCACCATCTAATTCTGAACACCTGCTATTGTTGCTATATCTTCTTAGGTATAGAGTCACCAGAACTGAAATGCATACTGACATTTTATTTGCTTTTTTCACCAATGTTAAATATTGAACAGTCTACAGTGATTCATAAGTCTTTTTTTCCTGAGTGGTTCCAATTAGCTGAGAACCCAGCAAATGTGTATGAGTGGTTCAAATTATTCCTTCCAGCATGCATACTTTTGCATTTTTCAGCAGAGGTATTAATCTGCTTCCATGCTGTCCATTCACCAAATTTTTTTAGATCCCCTTGAAGTTACTTGCTCTCTTGACAACAAAACAAATTAAACACCACCAGTCCTATTACCGAACCTAGGGGCACCCTGTTCTTAAACTTTTACCATATTGAAAGTTCTTCCTTTATTTCTACTCTCTGCTTTTTGTCTTTTTCCCAGTTTCTAACCCATGATAATATTTTATGTCTAAGCCATTAAACAATCAGTTTCCTTAATAGTCATTGTGAGGTATTTGGCTTTTTGAAAGTTCATATAAATTATGTCAGTTATTTCTTTTTATCCACAATTTTACTGAAACATTGACTGAATACTAGTAGATTATAGAGCAGGGGTGGGCTGGGGAGTGGGGTCCTGGGGTGGGCTGGGGAGTGGGGTCCTGGGGAGTGGGATTATAGAGCTCCTGCTGGGGAGTGGGGTCCGGGGCTTGTCCCGCTCCAGCTGGGGAGTGGGGTCGGGGGCTTGTCCCGCTCTTTTTCTTGCTTTTTGTCTTTTTCCCAGTTTCTAACCCATGATAATATTTTATGTCTAAGCCATTAAACAATCAGTTTCCTTAATAGTCATTGTGAGGTATTTGGCTTTTTGAAAGTTCATATAAATTATGTCAGTTATTTCTTTTTATCCACAATTTTACTGAAACATTGACTGAATACTAGTAGATTATAGAGCAGGGGTGGGCTGGGGAGTGGGGTCCAGGGGTGGGCTGGGGAGTGGGGTCCTGGGGAGTGGGATTATAGAGCTCCTGCTGGGGAGTGGGGTCCGGGGCTTGTCCCGCTCCAGCTGGGGAGTGGGGTCGGGGGCTTGTCCCGCTCTGCGCATGCCATGGATTCGCACGGCTCCCAGAAGCAGAGGCATGTCTCCCCTCTGGCTCCAAGGCGCAGGGGAAGCCAGGGGGCTCCACCCCTGCCCCCCCCGTCCCAAGCGCTGCCCCTGCAGCCCCCATTGGCCAGGAAACAAAGTCAATGGGAGATGCAGGGGCGGCACCTGCGGATGAGGCAGCATGCACAGCCGCCTGACCCTGCCTCCACATAGGAGCCGGAGTGGAGGACATGCCACTGTTTCTGGGAACTGCTTGAGGTAAGTGCCACCCAGAGCCTGCACCCCTGACCCCCCCCATACCCCAACCCCCTCCCATGCCCCAACCTCTTGCCCCAGTCCTGATCCCCTTCCTGCCCTCCGAACCCCTTGGTCCCAGCCAAGAGCACCTTCCTGCACCCCAACCCCTCATCCCCATCCCCATTCCAGAGCCCTCACTCTCCCGCACCCCAACCCCCTATCCCAGCCCAGAGCCCCCTCCCACATCCTCATTTCTGGCCCTACCCCAGAGCCCACTTCCCCAGCCAGAGCCCTCACCCCCTCCTGCACCCCAACCCCCAATTTCATGAGCGTTCATGGTCTGCCATACAATTTCCCTACCCAGATGTGGCCCTCGGGCCAAAAAGTTTGCCCACCCCTGTTGTAGACGAATGACTTTCCTTTGCCTAAGGTATGCTGGTTTGTCACTGTCAAATCAAGATCTCCTAAGTGACTTATAATTTTATTTTTAAGTATTATTTCAATTCATTTACCCAGTACAGAAGTAAGAAGTTGTGCTCTTAGCGAGACAACGTGGATTGAGTTAGTGTCTTTTATTGGACCAACTTCTGTTGGAGAGAGAGAGAGAGAAAAGCTTTCAAGCTACACAGAGATCTTCAGGCCACCCACCTTGTCTCTCTAATATCCTGGAACCAACACAGCTACAACACTACATGTACTGGTCTGTAATTCCCAGTATCATTGCTAGTGCCTTTTTTTAAAGCTGGGCACAGTATTTGCTGCTGTTCAGTCCTTTGGCACAGCAGCTGCTCTTAGGAGAGACTGCGTTTTGTGTTAGCAGCTCAGCCACTTCATTCTAAACTTCCTTCAGAAGCCTGCTGACTTGTAGCTAATTAAGTGCATGATCCAAATAAAAGACTCAATTGACTTCAATGGCCTCTGGATTAGGCCCTCATTTATCAGTGTGTTCAAGCACCTCTTCTTTTGATATCTCGCTCTCTGACAGTAATTCATCTTTATCACATGAAAAGAGTAGGTATCTCCTCACACTCTATGGCAAAGATAGAGACAAAGAAATCATTCAGTTTCTCAACAATTCCCTTATCTTCTTTTACAGCGTGATCCAAAACCCATTGAAGTCAATGGGAGTCTTTTCACTGATTTCACTGAGCTTTGAATCCAGCCCTAATAGCTCCCTTTATTCCACAGTGCTCCAGTGGACCCACTGATACTCTTGGACACTTCCTGCTTCTGATAGACTTAAAGAATTTCACTGCTATAATGTCTCTGGCTAATTGCCATTCAATTTCCCTCTTAGCCCACACAGTGTTATTTTCTTACATATTATCTGCTATAGTTTATGTTCCTTTCACTCCAGCTGGATTTTTCTTTTTCTTAAGGATACCTGTATGGTTTGAATAACCTCTTCAATAATTTATTAATTTTTGTTTGCCTTCCTCTTTTGTTTAAACGTGTCCATGCCTTTGTGACCGTATTCTAGTTGCATAAGCAGCCTCCAGAGTAAGTGTAAAGATTTTAATTTCTGCACTATTGATCTGAGGATTGGTGGTGGTGTTTTACTCACTCCCTCATTTCTGTGAAATATCCCTGTTTAAACTTTAGTCTCACACTGCAAATTTTTGGTATACTTCCTTCTCCAAGGATGTTAAACTTAATTTCCAAAGTTGATGTGAGGGGTTTACTCTGTGATTGGGTACTGGGTTGAACAAGGTTTTATCTTTAAGTGGGAAGCTAAGGTTTATTTTAGTTGTTTCTTTAATTAATGGATTTTATTTACTTTAGCCCATTAACAATTAATTTAGCAGTCTGCTCCCCTCTGAGCCAAACTCCCATGTTGTCCCTTGTGCTTATACAGTCAGTGACTCACTTTACACTAAAGAGTATGGAGGAACGGGCATTATTCATCTGCTCATCCCGCAAAAGGCAGAGTGTTCCAGGAAGACATTAGAGTATTTGTGTGTGTATGTGTATGTGTGTGTGTGTGAGAGAAAGGGTAAGCAAGTGGCCACTGGTAGACAGCATCAGTAAAACGCTCCCATATTCTGTTGAGGAGAGAGGGATCCTATGGAATGGAATATATGACCCAAATATGGGATCAGGGCCATGTCTACATTAGCACTTATGTCAGCAAACCTTTTGGTGCTCTGGGGTGTGAAAAAACACCCGCCTGAGTGACATAAGTTTAGCTTGCATAAGTGGTAGTTTGCGCACAGCGCTATGTCGGCAGAATAGCTTCTCCTGCCACTTGTTGGGGGTGGTTTAATTATGTCGATGGGAGAGAGCTCTACATAAGACCGGCTACACGAGAGATCTTACAGCGGCACAGCTGCATCGGTAGCTGTGCTGCTGTAAGCTCTTTAGTATAGACATGGCCAAAGGTTGCCTAATACTTGTCCCAAATTGACAAATCTCTCAGGCTATGCCTACACTGCATTAAAAAACCCCTGCTGGCCTGTGCCAGCTGACTCAGGCTCCAGTGGCTCAAGTTCCAGGGCTGTTGAATTACAGTGGAAACTTCCAGGCTCGGGCTGCAGCCTGAGATTTGGGACCCTCCTACCACTCAGGGCCCTACAGCCCAGGCTCCAGCCCAAGCCTGAAAGTCTACACTGCAGTTAAACAGCCCCTTAGCCTGAGTCTTGCGAGCCGGCGGCTGGACGCCTGCGGGTGTCTAATTGCAGTGTACAAATACCCTCAGTGAATCTGGGCTTAGAATCTGATTTAATTACAAAAGGGTTGTAAACATCTAGCCACTAAAAGACATCTAACACTATCACATTATCTTATTCACTGTCAGCTTAGGAACTCCCACGTACTGTAGGATGCATGTAACCATCAACAGTTCTGAATATTAAAATCTTGTTGAAAGAGTAAAATCCCAGCAGGTTTTGCTGAGTTATCACCGTTGGAATAGCGCAAATGCCAGAAATTTGACTGATCCTTTTCTCTCACATAAACTCCCAACTACCTGATGCTGACGAGCAATGAGCCAAAGTGTTATTGCAGCAGCACTTAAGATAATTAAACAAAATATTGATAGCAATCAAATTTAGCACATTTAGAATTCTTTTAAAATATATTTTCCACTTTCTCTTCCTACATAGATTTCTCTCCAACCACTAAGTAACTGTGTCTTTGGAGGGAGATAACATCTCGACTGAAGCAGCAACAGGTTTAAATTGAGGATCCTCCCATTATATGAGAAATGGAATGAATCCCTCTGGGGCTGCACAAGACTGAGCTACAATACAGTAAGATGCAGGAATAACAAAATTACTATGAAAAAAAGGAAGCTGACTTTGCCATCCACAGGCTCAGCAGCAGGGCACACAATCCTAAAGGAGTGTTGCTATTTGCATTTATTCAAATACTGGAAGTTCTAAGAACTCTGGGAAATTCCCATGCCTTTTTGGCAAAAGTGACAGGACTGTCCAAAGTTCTTTCTGGCTGATGCCTGTGTAATTTATACTAGTAAATAAATACATTAATACATTAGTCCTGAAAAGAAAAGACACAATCTACAATTAGACTGTAGAATGGTGGTACAATATATAAAAGTGATCCACTAGTGTTCAGCTATTCTCAGACCGTCTTTTTCTGGTAGTCCCAGTTGATGACAATCCTGCCCTTCCCAGACTGCTAAGGGAGTATCTCAGCTAGAAATTTACTAAATGCAAGAGGGCCAGGTGGACTGGGGAAGTCCCAGTATAGAAAAGGTTGAGAACCCTTCACTAATTTCAATTAGTGATTCACCACATTACACTTTTTCTACTGTGCATTTCAGCCACATGTATCCTGAGTATATTTGGAGTCAGTTTTAAATGTACACATAAAGGAGTGAAAATCTGCTTGGTGCAGCAGTGGTGCGTAACTGGGGGAAGAGTTTGTAGGAAATAGATTCTCTGCACACAAGCAGCAGGATAGGGTCTTTCTTATACCAGAACTTGAGCAAAGGCAAGCTACTATGCTGGCCCCCACATACTACATTCTCAAGTGCACGTGCTAGTGTCAGCAAGTATTAGCCAGAAGTGTGCTGTGCTCCTGCTCAGAGGGAAAGCAGCATATCTCAATAAGCCTTCCTGCACAATTATTTGTAAGAAAGAACATCCAGACTGGAAGAATTTCCATAGCACAAGATTCTCCCGACTACCTCTCTACTCCCCATCTCTGCACCAGATAGTGTAAAATGTAGAGCTGAGCTTCAAATTCTTCCCTTGGATGCACAAATTTGGCTCCCCCTGAATTTAAATGGGAACTGGACATGGCATCTGAGGACAGAATTTCTCTCTTACACCAAGCTTGATCCTACATTTCTTCCACACACAAAAGTCTCATTGACTTGCGTGGGAGTTACATATAAGTAAATAGCCTGATTGTGCAACCCTTACATTGGGGAGCATTTACTCACGGACTTGTCCCATTGAAGTCAATGGGACTACTCTCTTGTAACTTTTCACCAACTTGAGTTGCACAATTGAGCCAAAAGGAAGCAGGATCAACAGCACCCAGTCCTGGACTTGAATACTTCACAGGATTTTAATTGTGGAAAGCATCACTAAGCTGTTTGAAGTGTTGTTTTAAAGACAGAGGTGGATTTAAGAGTTGGGATGTAGTAAGAAAATAAAGGAGGAGATGATAGGAGGCAATGGATGGTATGGCATATTTAACAATTTCTCTTCTTTCCCTCACTGTATTCTCCTACCCCACTCTGTTCTTTCCCTCTTAGCCTTTCATTACAGTACTTCCTTTGTATTCTCTAAGTCTGTTTCCTTTCCTGTCCTCAGTTTGTTTCCCAGTTACTCTTCCACTGACTCCTCTGCGCTCTGTCTCTTTCTCTCTTCCTCCTCCCCCACAACCACATCTCAAACCAGCAGATGGGACTAGGATTTCCATCCTCCTTCAATTTAAGAGAGTTTCCCTTCCCCTTTCAATTTTCTCTTCCCCGACCTCAAGTATCTTCTGCATCCCTAATCTCCAATAGCTGTGCAATTTCCAGGCTCAAGAGTGGGGCCAGAGTCAATTTTGCTCCCAGAGAAGAAGCTGGGTGATATATATTGAATCTGAGGTGGGGGATTGATTTTGCCCTCAGAGTGAGGAGAGGGGGTGATTTTCTCCTACCTCTAAGTAGATGGGTGGGGTGGGGAGTACTTGAGAGTAGCCTATCATGAGCAGATAGGGAGCGACTGAGCTGACCAGCTGGGCAAGATCGGAATGTGGAGTTGGGCCCAGACCCATGCAGCCAGAGAGGAGCTTAACTGAGCTGCCAGCTTTAGTGAAAGAGATGTCGCAATCCCCTATGTTTACATAACTGATGGAGGGCCTGATTAGAATTTGCCAATTCATTGTCTTTTAGATTCATCCTTGGTTAAAGAGTTAAAGAAATACTGGTCTTGGTTTCAGAAAAAATGCCATCATTTTAGATTTTTTCTGGCATTTAAATATATACACTCCTCTTCAGAAAACAATTCTCATCTATAATTGCTGAAACACAGATGTGTTCCCAATGTCTATACACTAATCAGGGCACATCTGGAGTAGTTAACAACTGCAACCTCAGCGATTAGCAACAATATTCTAGATCCTGGCATGTCAATTGATAGAATCAATCTTCACAGGAGAAGAATTAACGTGACTGTACCTAGCTGAAGAGTATTGTAAAGAGCAAATACAGTCACAGATTCACTTAAGGTCTGATTCTAATCTCACTGAAGTGAATAGGAATTTTGCAAATAGGTACAGGATCAACACCTACTGCTTTTCAATAGCTGCTAAATATCACATTCATTCAGGACTTATACCAGCTCAGTAACACATACATATACCACTCTCAATATATAAATTTGGTCTTGTCTGATTCATTAAGCAGGGAGATACATACAATTATATTTGCAGACAAAAATCCAAAATGTTTTTACAGTCCATTATTCAGAATGGGACTTGGCTGGATTCAAAAAGCTCAATTAACCTATTTTTTATTCATCAGAATTAGGCAACCAAGCCTAAAATGATGAAAAGCATTTTAATATTTTAAAAACAAAAGTATTTTGCCACCACATAGTCTAGACACTGCAACATAAAAAATGAATACTGCAATTATTGTATAAAATGGTACTGACGTTACCCATAGGACCATGTTATAAGGCTAAATCCAACAATCAGTAAGCCTTATTTGCATTAAGCAATCAATAAAACAGTCTTTTAATTGGAATTTTCTCAGAATCTGCGAAATATACTGCAAGTGGGATACAGTGTATATTTTCTGATTATGGCCCATGTAGCAGTCAGCATCAACTACTAAATACAGAAAGGGACAAATTATGGCCCTCTGAACCTCTGGAGTGCTGTAATGGATGGAGCAGCAGAACACCCTTAATGCTGGAAGGAGGAATTTTGTCCATAAGATGACATAAAGGACCAGCATGACTCTCAATGAGACTTAGACCCATTTTGAAATGGAACTTAGGAGCTTCTAAAAATGTTATTCCTTGTTTATTTTTTGTTTTTTCTTTGTACCTTGTGTCACTGATTCAGTCAGGCTCTTCTATCAGCGGTCCACCAGTCTGCTGTGAAGGGAATCCAGGCCTCTGGATCACTGGTTGTTGTGTCTAGAGTCTGAACAGATAGTCCCAGACGCTGCATTTGCAGCTAAAGTGAGGCTACTGGCAACAAAGTGACAATGCAGGACAAATATATTGGTATATGATAACTTCATTATGCTGGAAGAAGAGGAAGTTTCTTTACCTAGATTATAATGAAACATGCAGGGAGTGGAAGTGAGTGTTTCTCAGGTGGTTTTATTTGACTTTTTGCTTAAAATAACGAATTCTTTATTCTTCATAAAATTGCTAACATACTGGGTACAAAACTATAGAATGATCATTTCAGGCTGTTAAAGAAACCCCTTTTAGGGACAATGACTATATCCACCTAAGAAAAGTGAAAAATGTTTACAAAAATGATAAAATCTTAGCAAAACATGATGTGTCTGTGTTACGATTTCCTCAACATATGGAAGAAGATCTTCGAGGAACTTTAAAAATACAGAGGTGATGTGCTGAGAGAGAATGCGGTCAGTTCCCGTTTGTTGACATACAGGATTAGAAAGTATGTGTTATTTCTGTTATATTTAATACCCCAGAAATGACGACTCAAAACACAAGGATGAGTCTGTTTCCTTTTGTGAAAAATTTGGAAACTCCTCAGTCAACAACATACTTAACCACTATTTTCATAGGACTGTATTCTCATCCATTAGAGAAGTGCAGTAAAAGCAGAGTGTTTTGTGTTCTAAATGCACTAATACCGATAGCATTAATAAGACATTTTTTCTTGGGTTTGATCTAATACTTCTAAAATTCCACATTAAATCTTTCAGTAGACATGGAGTGCTACCCTGATTCCCCCTCTCCCCGGACCTCAATTTGCATCCCTGCAATAGATCTTCTACAGGACATTGTAGATAAACTGGCTGCACAATTTGCTAAAATGTAAACGTCCAAAACCTGTAAGAGTACACTGCTCAGTAGGGAAGATTTGACAGCAGGGACATTGAAATATTCTGCATAGTCAACATATTTAACCATATATTCCCAAACAAAACTCTAGGCAAGCTTCAGACATCCTTGCTCACACTGAGTAGTATCTCACTCCACAAGCAGGTCCTTTGATTTCACACATCCTTTATAGCACAGTGTCTTATTTCCATTTTTTAAAAAGAACTGCTCACGGAGTAAAGTATTATTCAACATGACTTGGGGTGGCAGAATCTGGCCACCTAGTTAAAAAAAGGGGTCCAGGATGAAATTGTATTTCAGTGGAGCATAACCAACAATTTTCAACTTCCTTCTCCATCTTCTACCAAAAACCATACACTTTCTCTGTAAAAACTCAACTCCTCTCATTAAAAAAAAAATTCAACATTGCTTTAGGTCCTGCTGTAAGAGTATGTATCTCAGGTGTACTTGTGAGTCAGAGGAAAAAGGGAGAAGAGATAAAGGAAGAACAGCTAAAATACTCTGTCTAGCCACGTCAGGGCATCTACACTTCTATACAAAGCATTTCTTCAATATGGCCAAGAGTTGGAACGAGGGCTTTCTTCAGCCTGCACAGAAAAAAAAAAAAACCAAAACAGCCAACTAAAATGTCTTTTTCTTCTAGTAAGGGAGGTGGGGGAGAGAGGAAACAAAGTCCTTTAATTATGAAGTCTCTTGCAAGCAATATAGTCCGATATAAGGCTTGGTCTATACTTGAAAGTTATATTGGCATAGCTATGTTGGTTAGAGATGTGAAAAACACACCCCTGATAAACAGCTGTGCTGACAAAATCCCCAGAGTAGACGCAGCTATGCCAACAAATGAGTGTTTCTGTCAATGTAGTGTTTGGGGAGATGGTGTTCCTGCAATGGCAGAAAAACTCCTTTTGTCAGTGTACATGGCATCTCCTATGTCAGCCTAGCTATGCCAGCATAGGCTCTGTAGTGCAGACATAGCCTAAACTCCCCTTTAACCATCATGCTCAGGAGCCTCATGGCTCTGATTCCTTGCCGGGCCAGGCAAGAGTAAATCCAATCTCTGTGGCCCTGATTTACATGCTTGGCTTGAAGCATGTGAGTATGTTGGATCATATTAAAGAAGTTCTGTATTAAAATCACAAATGAGTTTGATTCCCCATAGTTTAAATTCCAGGGTATTACTAATTAAGAGGTCTCTTGGTTTTTGGTACTGTTTCTCTCCCTCTATGTGTGAAACTTGCAAGTTGCTAATTGTGTTAGTACATCCTAAGAAAGAGTCTGTTCTCAAAGCAATACTTTGTAACAACAGAAACAGCACACAGAGACTCCCCGCCCTTTTGTTGTATTCATCTCGCTTTGTTAACAATTGTGATTAAAATAGAGATAGAGGATGTAGGTGGATGGATGCTTGGTGTGGATAATAACTGAATGATCAGGGAGGTGCCAGCCTAAGAATCCAGTGTCCATCGGCCAAAGAAGGCATCAAGTGGAAACAACCAGAGGACCCCTGGAGGCCAGACTGGAATCCACCTAACAGCCTCAAGGATGGGAGAACCGAAGAACAACATGGAGCCGTCAGGAATGTGCCATCTGCTGATTGATTCAGCAATAGCATGATGAAGCAATTCCCACAGCCTGGCATAGGACTAAATTCCTATAAAAATGGACTCTAGAAACTGATAATTTTGGGGTCTGATTCTGCAAACCAACTTCCAGGAGCGTCAGATGTGCATCTGACAAGGCCCTGCTCCCTCCTTGTTTCCAGGCCACCTGGCCAGTGGCTTGGCATGAGCAACTCTAAGGCTAGTAACTATGATAACAACTTTGCAGAACCTGTGTGTGTGTGTATGAATGAATGTGTGAATAAATATGAAATTGAATGGAAAGTTATAGCTATAACTAATTGCTTACTATGGTTCTTTCTGTATTCACAATAAATTTGGCATTTTGCCTTTTCCCCTTTTAATAAGATCCTGCTGGTTTTTATTTTATTGGTATAACAAGTAGTCTCCGTGAAGTCCTCATGAGTAGAAGTGGTTGAAATTTCAAAATCTGAAAAATAACTGGAGAAAACAATTGACACAATTCTCACAAAATGTATCCCTGCTTCTAATCTGCTCTATTAATGAGCTCATAATAACCCTTTCTCTGCTTACTTCCATGTGAGTTATGCACACACTATTACTATCTTTATTCCCCCCAACCCAAAAAAAGCCACAGTAAATGTGACATCTAAGCAAGGATGAAAAATGAAACAACAATTTGAAGCCATTCTGGAGATACAGACAAGCCAAAAAAGTTGGGAAATTTTCAAAATGCCAATGATAAAGAAATGGTTTAAATAATGCCATAACTTTAACACTCCTTTTCTAATTGTTTTTATAAACATCCTATACAATTATATCTTGGGATACACCAACATGTGAAATTTGAGGGGGATTGGCTTCTTTCAGGGAAAATTTGGGATGAGGGTGGCTTTAATGTTCAATATAGTATCATCTCTTTAACAATGTGGTAAATAGCACTGCATTTTATGCATTAAGATTTTTGCTGTTTCCTTGTATGACATACAGCTTTTTTCTCTATCCCAGCAAGTTAAGATCCACACTTTCATTCTGTCTGGCCATTGCTCAGAGGAGGTTAGGTATTGGGGTTTTGCTACAAGATTGTATCATGTGATACAGTAATTTAGTTTTCAGTGCGAGACATCTCCTGTGGGATATTTCATCATAATAGTCACAAAATTCAGTTACACATTCTTATTGATAGGCAGATCAATTTTCATGCTTTTATTCCAGTTTAAAAAACTTCCTTGAGCAAACCAAATGTTCAAATGGACTTTTGGAATTGGGAAATCAAGATTTAAAAAGCGTGAATGGAGATACCATCTTGGATTCCCGTCATATAAGATGTGAGACCCCCCATAGTTTGATTTAACAGCTTTGAAACTTCGTTTCCTGTGACAGCACCTAATTTGAACACTGAATATGTGTAATAGCAAACAAAGTTTCAAAGCCATGAAATCAACTGAAAACATTTGCTCTTCAAATGGAATGAATTAAAGATGTCAGCCAAGACTTCATGGCTCCCATATGTGATCAGGTTAATGGGGTAGGGGGCTAATGGTAGCTCTCCTATAGATGGAAAGGATTACAACAGGCAAAATGACCTGCACCAGAGAAGTTATTGTCAGATAGTTCCCATATGTTTTTCTTAATAAAGTAGCAGCTGAGTTAAACCACATTCCTGGTGTCTTATCTTTCTTCCTGCCGTGCCTGATATACTAGAAAGTGCAGTGTTTGTTATCAAACTCACCTGTTTCACTTGATACCTTTTGTGACTAAAACACCTATTTCAATTTGCAGCCAGAAATCATATGTCCGATAAAGTAGTTGGCTGCAAATTGAAAAGCATGTAGCTATGTAATATAACACAGGAACTGCATGAGACCTTAGTCTGAGTGTGTCAAAAAAATAAGTGGAAAAGCAACTGATGAATTCAGGAGATGTAGTATGAGTCAGGCTGGAGCTATGTGCTTAGCCAGGCAAAACTCCATTTAACTTTTTAGGAGGAGTTTTGCCAGCCTCAGAACTGGACATTCTGTGAATGAGATATACAGAGCTTTTTATCTGAAACTATTGTTCGTACCGCATAAGGACTTTTTCTTGACGATTTTGGATCTGAACATTTTAATTTGATAGCAGTTCATCAAAGTACGACAACCAATGTCTTTGCCATATCATTTTCTAGGCTTGCACATTATCTCTGTGACTTATTTCTTCCCTATTTCATTTCTGTTCATACATTTCTCATTTAAAAAACAACTAAATCGTGTCAGAGAAATAAAGCAAACACAAGCCTTGCCACAACTGAACCAGAAAGGGCTGTGTGATAGAAGTGTTAGTGACTCTTTGAGCCAGATTAGGATGACCATATTCCCAAAGGGAAAACAGGACTCTGCATGGGGCTGGCCTGAGCCACTTGCCCCCCATTCCCGTGCTTACGGCTGGTGTTGCTACTCACCCATACCCTGCCTGCCTCCTGTGCAGCTGTTGCTGCATGCCCAAACCCTGACTCCCCACTGTGACTGGCGTCACTGCTCGCTGGAGCCCTGTTTCCCCCTCCGCCTCCCTGCAGGGCTGGCGCTGCCGCTGGCCCCCCCACACTGCGCACGTTCCTCTGCACCTCTCTAAGGGTGTATGCCCCATTTTGGGGGGCAAAAGTGGGCATTTGTCCAATTTGCTCTTGCCTACTGATCAGCTGAGACTGTCCTGGCCAAAACAGGACGCATGGTCACCCTAGGCCAGATCCGCTGCAGTGGAAGCCTGCTTGCCCTCAGGATTGGGGGTGGGGAGAAAAGGTGTTAAAAAGCTATCTATGCTCTTACTTCCAGGTGCACCAAGCAATTCTCTGATGCACCTGAGGCTCTGATCTATTGGCTATTGAAGAGAGCATCCTGCTTTTCAAATGCATTTGGCTCTGTTACCATGGTGTTAAGTTCTCTGTAGCAGGCACACAGATGCTCTCCTCTCCCGCCTGAGTCACGTTCACCTGTTTCCTTCTCTGTGTTTACTGTAATTCAGTGATCTTTTTTATCTGGAGCATGTTTAAGGTCGCTAATTATGGCATCCATTTTCTTTTCCATTCAAACTATAACCTGAAGCAATATAGCTGCTGCTGTGTATACTGAGGATCAGGGGATAAACTAGGTTTGAGTACTGCAGCTGTTGTCAGATAACATGTATGTTTGAGTTCCATAAAGCAACATGTTACCAAAGCTCATGCTTGCTGGTGTTGTGTTGCACGCTGGTTTTAATTAAAATTGCATTTTCAGGTTTGTGGCATCAACTGAAAAATGATATTCACATAATTGCTAAACCAACCAAGAAGGATCACAGCTACAAATCTCTTTTGGAAAGAAAAGCTGATTACTGAATAGTGAAATACTTGCAAATGCCTTATTATGGGTTATTGTGTCCCCCTCCCACTACCCACCTCATAAAAGGTACTCTAGCAAGGTGTACATTGACAGATACAGAAGGACAATTTTATTGTCTCCACATACAGCACTTGCAAGGCCATGTCTAAAGTAGAGACCTTACAGTGGCATAGCTGTACCGATGCAGCGGCACCGCAGGAGAGAGCTATCCATGCTGGCAATTCTGTTGGTGTAATTTATGTCGCTCAGGGGTGTGTTTCTTCAGGTTTTTTTTTCACACCCCTGAGCAAAATTAGTTATACTGACAAAAGTGCTAGTGTAGACATAGCCTAATTTGTATCTATTGAATATTCTTCTTGCCAGTACTCCACAGATATTTCTGAAACTTATTTTGTAGGGACCACTTGTACAGGTGACAGTGTCATCAAACAGCTAATCAGTCTCATTCAGTCACTGAGCTGCTTTACTGAGACTGTGGTAGTGGGTATCTGTATATTAATAAATGGCATGTGACCGGCAACCTACTGACCTGAGTTGAATTTGAATCAGTGTTCTATAGATGAAAGACATAGTGAGCGGGGGTGATAAGTCCTTTCAACTCTCCTGTCCCACATTGACTGTAAATACAGTATAGTACTTTGACAGTGATCCTGGGGGATATATGGCTGTATGCCATTAGCTGCTTTAATTTAAAAAAGAGCATCCCATGATGTAAATCTTTCATAACACACTTAAAATCAGGTTCCTTGCTGATTTTCTAGAATAATTTATACAGCATATAGTATCAATAATGAAATGTGCAATAACCAATTAAAGTTGGCTTACTCTTAATGCTGTAACTTGTTATAACGAACACAGTAAGCTGCAATATTTTCTCATTGTCACATAATTGTCCTCTTGGGGAAAAAGCTGGGATACGGTGAATAAATCGCAAGCTAGCTCTCACTCAGGTGCTGAGTATCAGAGGGGTAGCTGTGTTACTCTGTATCCACAAAAACAACGAGGAATCCGGAGGCACCTTAAAGACTAACAGATTTATTTGGGCATAAGCTTTCGTGGGTAAAAAACCCACTTCTTCAGATGATGGAGAGTACTCAGGTACTGGAAAGTCTCACTAATTCATAGGGTTGCTGTAATGTAGTTCTGCCCACATTTAACGTATACTGGAGGTGTGACCAGGTGCAGCTCTTGCCAAGACTGCAGGCATTAGCTAAGAACCAAAAACTCAGAGTTGGCGACAAGACCAGTTCACCTGTATGTTAGTTTTGCTTAACATAGGTAATAGTCTTATAAGAATGTAGTAGTGTTTAGACTTCATGAAATGCTTGTAAACTGCATGAAATGCATGTATTAATCTCACTTGTAATGTCTTTAGTCCAGGCTATAAGAAAATATGTAAGTTTTGCTTTACAACTTAGAAAATGTTTGCTCTGAACTTCTGATCCCAGGCAAAGGAATCATCTCTTCATGTTTCCCTACCCCCAATCCCCCATCCCCTCCTCAGCCATCCAGGAGGACTATCGACATTTAACTGGGCCATTATAAAACAAAGGCTTTGTTAATTGCCCCCATCTACCCATGGGGAAGTACACTGTGAAGGCTGGAAGAGGGAAATGAAAACAGTTGATGTGAAGATTGTTCATCCCTTCTGCTGTTTGAACGGTCACAGGGCCAAAGAAACCAAGCTAAAGGCTTTGTCTACACTGGCACTTTTGTCATTAAAACTTTGGTTGCTCAGGGGTGTGAAAAAAACACACACCTGAATACAAAAGTTTTAACAATGAAAAGCGCTGGTGTGGACAGCGCTACGTCGGCGGGAGCTGCACCCCCGGCGACAAAGCTACCATCCCTTGTTGGAGGTGGTTTTATTTTGTTGCCAGGAGAGCTCTCTCCTGGAGATAAAGAGTGGCCTCACAGCACACTTTACAATGGCGCAGCTGCAGTGGTATAGCCGCGCTGTTGTACAGTGTGCAGTGTAGACATCACCGAAGCCAGAGATCGCCAGGGGTTACCTCCTGGATTTGCCCTGAAAGACACTTTGAATTGATAGCTCACTACAACTCTGTCACTCTTAGGATCTAGATGGTAACTCATTTGTGTGTATATGTTTGCTTGCTTTAACCTGTAAATAACTCTCTTATTTCTTTTTCCCAGTTAATAAAACTTTAGATAGTTTATTACAGGATTGGCTACAGGCATTGTCTTTGGTGTAAGATCTAGGGTACTTGTTGATCTGGAGTAAGTGTCTCATCTCTTGGGACTAGAAGCAATCTGAATATTGTGTGATTTTTTGGTGTAAGAGACCTTTACCACTAAGTCCAGTTTGCCCGGCTCGCAAGATAGACTGGAGAGGCTAAGAGGACTGCTTATGACTCAATGGTAGGACTGTTCTAGTGATCCAGGAGTTCACATTCATTACTGGCTTGGTGAAATCTAATTATAAAACCCACTACGAGTTTGGGCTGTCTGCCCTGTTTTTGACAGTCTGCCCTGATGTAGGCACTCACAGTCATGAGCCACCCTAGACAGCATGACAGGAGGTAAATGAGAACAAAAATGTGATCCAGAATAGACTAGTACAAAATTAGAAACTCCCAGTGTCAGGGTCGGACAGAATATTGTGAATTCTCAAATTCTACTTTTCACCTAATCTCAAGAGAGGCCCTGAGAGAGAACGGTTGAAACTGCTAGTCACAGCTGCAGTATTTGAAATTATAGGCCAGATCCACAGCTGGTGTAAATGGATGCATCTCCAATGATGTCAAGAGAACTTTGCCAGTATATACCAATTAAGGAGATGAGCCCAGATTTTTAAAGGTACTCCATTACTCCACTCACTGTTGCTATCTGTAACTGACTAAGAAGCTTAAATCTCATTTTCAGAAGGGACTTCGGCACCTAGGGCCAGATTGAAATTGAATAGGACTTAGATTGATAAGTGCCTAGTCACTTTTGAAAATGAGACTAGTAACTTATGACCTCAATCATGTTTTCACTTCATCAGTGTTCCCAGTCTTTATTACCCACAAGTCAGCTTCTCCCTTAAATACCTTCATGTTTTCTCCCATGCTGCTCCTTATGCATGCAAAAAACTCTCAGTTATTATCCACAGGGCCACTACCTGATCCTCCTTCAAATCCCTCTTTAAGACTTGTCTCTACTCTGACGCCTATAAAACCCTGCCTCATCATCATGGCTAGACAGATGATAAGCCCCGAGTGTCCCTCCTTCCTTTTCTTATCTCCTTTCTCGCCAGCATTCCCAATTTTGCTATTTGCCACTCAACATCTACTCCCCAACAGAACAAGCATCAACAACGACAAAAAGCCATGCAACTCACAAGGCCGAGCCAATTCTTCACAATATTTACCTGGTTATGTATTATATCCCTATGCCTACTCTTAGTCTGCTTTACATCTTTTAGAGTATGCCTACACTGCAGTCAGAGGTATGAGCACAGCACATGTGGACAAACCTGAGCTAGTTTTGCTCTCACCAATAACAATACCAGGAAAGCCATGGTAGTATAAATGGCAGCACCTATTGGAGGTGTAGGGAACAGGGCTGATTGAGCCCACAACCTCTCGGCCAGTGTGGAATTTGTATACCTCATCACAGCTACACTCTCTCATTTTTGCTCATGTGAAGTAGTGCCTTATTGACAAGAAGTTCCATTGCACAGCAAGTAGAATAAAGAACCGCTTAGTATGGATATGGGAGACAGAATCAGGCCCTATTTGTTTGTTTATGGCTCTGGAATGGCTTTTATAGTCGGGTCTATACTCAAGGTGAGAGTAGAGAGGTGTCCAAAGGAATTTTTCCTTGTGGAATGTTAAGGCAGACAGAATGCTTCTCAAAACACTGTGGGGAGAATTCAGAAGCAGTTTTTACATCTCCTTACTTTCTCTTTAGAGAAGCAGCTGGAGGTTCCCACAGCTCTGATTGCTTGTTGCAGTGCAGGCAGCACAGACCTAGACATACCATATGGACAACTTCTCACTGTGCTATCTTAACTCCAACTCCAATACCACTACACTTAGGTTTGAAATCACTGACATTCTGGCTGCCCATTATATCAGTGCAAAAGTGGGAAGGGTTCTCGTATCCTGCCCCACCTGTCATGCACCCATGCTGGGGCAGCCAGAATCCAGCACATAATGTTTTTAAAGAGAAGGACAACAGTATTAGGGTTTGACAAATATCAGTACCTCTTTCAAAGAAGATTCTATCCTGTAACAGGACTGCTAAGCATCTGGTTTTACATATTCAATTAACATTGTGGAAAAGTATACAAACTTACTGACAATTCTTGAATGATTTTTTGGAGTTCGTTGTGCCCGTGCTTTCCAGCAATATGTGCTGGGTTCTCTCCATGTTTGTTGGTTATTCTGCAAGCCTGACTTGCCTCAGGGCACTGGAGTAAAAGAGTAGCAAGGTTCTTTAATCCAAATTTAGCTGCACAATGGAGAAGTGTAGGAAGCTCTTCCCAATAGGAATCTGTATATGAAAATAAGAAAAGGGTTTCATAAAAGTCCCTGGTTTATATACAAAACATATCACCCTCCTTTACCAAACTTCCAGGGTTCAATAATTTGTAGTGTTTTGAAAGCTGTCCTTACAGAATTGGTCCTCAGAGAGCAAATTCTTATAACTAAAAGTTTTATAATTCAAGTAGTTGTCATACATTTCAGTAATGGTGCCTCTTAACTTTCCTTTAACACAACCGAGAAGTCCCATTTTCTCTGACAGATGGAATTTCAAAAAACACTTGAATTATTTCTCCTGATAAATAATGAGAGCTGGACAATGCCCCAGGGAAAGAAAATTGTACAGTATTGGCATACCTTCCCATAAGTATTTATTACTAAAATTCTCTAGAGTCGTTTTTAATCTCTATAGCTGACCTGAACATTACATTTCTAGAGGGGTATATTCCTATATTTGTAATATAATACCCATTTTGCAGGTTCACAAGCTAGATTGTATCAGCAAATGTATGCCTATCAATTTACTGGTTTCAGAGTAACAGCCGTGTTAGTCTGTATTCGTAAAAAGAAAAAAGAAAAGGAGTACTTGTGGCACCTTAGAGACTAACCAGTTTATTTGAGCATGAGCTTTCGTGAGCTACAGCTCACTTCATCGGATGCATAGCATATCGTGGAAACTGCAGAAGACATTATATACACACAGAGACCATGAAACAAAACTTCCTCCCACCCCACTGTCCTGCTGCTAACAGCTTATCTAAAGTGATCATCAAGGAAGGCCATTTCCAGCACAAATCCAGGTTTTCTCACCCTTCCCCCCCCCCCCACACACAGACACACATACAAACTCACTCTCCTGCTGGTAATAGCCCATCCCTCTTTGAAACCTCTCTTTATAATGCGCATGATAATCAAGGTGGGTCATTTCCAGCACTAATCCAGGTTTTCTCACCACCACCCCCCCACACACACACCCCCCCTCCAAAAACCACACACACAAACTCACTCTCCTGCTGGCAATAGCTCATCTTACAATGTGCACAGCAATAATCCAAGTTTAACCAGAACATCTTGGGGGGGGGGGGTTTGTAGGAAAAAAACAAGGGGAGATAGGCTACCTTGCATAATGACTTAGCCACTCCCAGTCTCTATTCAAGCCCAAATTAATAGTATCCAATTTGCAAATGAATTCCAATTCAGCAGTTTCTCGCTGGAGTCTGGATTTGAAGTTTTTTTGCTTTAAGATAGCGACCCTCATGTCTGTGATTGCGTGACCAGAGAGATTGAAGTGTTCTCCGACTGGTTTATGAATGTTATAATTCTTAACATCTGATTTGTGTCCATTTATTCTTTTACGTAGAGACTGTCCAGTTTGACCAATGTACATGGCAGAGGGGCATTGCTGGCACATGATGGCATATATCACATTGGTGGATGTGCAGGTGAACGAGCCTCTGATAGTGTGGCCGATGTTGTTAGGCCCTGTGATGGTGTTCCCTGAATAGATATGTGGGCACAGTTGGCAACGGGCTTTGTTGCAAGGATAGGTTCCTGGGTTAGTGGTTCTGTTGTGTGGTATGTGGTTGTTGGTGAGTATTCGCTTCAGGTTGGGGGGCTGTCTGTAGGCAAGGACTGGCCTTTCTCCCAAGATTTGTGAGAGTGTTGGGTCATCCTTCAGGATAGGTTGTAGATCCTTAATAATGCGTTGGAGGGGTTTTAGTTGGGGGCTGAAGGTGACGGCTAGTGGCGTTCTGTTATTTTCTTTGTTAGGCCTGTCCTGTAGTAGGTGACTTCTGGGAACTCTTCTGGCTCTATCAATCTGTTTCTTCACTTCCGCAGGTGGGTATTGTAGTTGTAAGAATGCTTGATAGAGATCAATTTACTGAAAATCAGGCCCATTTTTTGTTTTAAAAATGACTTTACATTTGGGGAACAGATTTTTAGTCATTGTTCTGAAATAGTGGGACATTAATTTGTATTGTCTTCTGCATTTCTCTTTTGGGGAATAAGTGAGGTAGGTACACTGAAATTAACCAACTATTTCAGAACTTATTATTAGCAACGGTACAATGGTAGTGGTGGAATGGCAAAATCTCAGCTCACCGTTGTTAGAAAGATGGATTGCAAAGACACAGGAAGTTCTTGCAATAGAAAAAAATAATTACTGATCCCAAAAGTGACTCTTATGGTCATTACTTAAATACTCGATTGCCTTTTGAACAAGGAAGCAAGAACAGAGAAACCCAGAAATATTTGTACTATGCCATACTGAGTGGAGAACTAGCTGTTACCACTGTTTGTACTGTCGACTATAATGTTGAAGTTTTTAGCCACCATAAGTAAGCGTGTGTGTGTGTGTGTGTGAGAGAGAGAGAGAGAGAGAGAGAAAGAGAGAGAGACCTCTGGCAAAAAACTTCAGTGCTAACACCTAAGATTGAGCACCTAAATATAAAAGGCCTGACTTTCACATGTATGGAGCACCTGCAAATCTATCTGAAGACAATGGGGTTTTAAGTGCTCAGCACCTTTGAAAAAACAAATCACTTAAATATAAATAATGAAATAGATTCAGGAGCCTTGCATATATTTAGAGGCACACAGCTTCAAAAATTTGGCTCTCTGTTAAGAAAATATTTATTTTCCTGTGTATCTCCATATACTAGCTGTGTTTTCTTTGAGTTTTATATTTCTTTGAGTCTACTTAGTAAAAGTCTATTAAGCATTATAATAATTGTAATTTTAAAATAATAGCTCCAGCAACAAAAATATCTAAAGTGTCTTTGTGAGAAATAGCTGCTGTATGATATGTTTACTCTGCCATTCTCAGCCTCTTATTTAAATTCCATAGTCTAGATTCTATATTAGAATAACTATAAATATTTTTCCCCTAGAAAAAAGTGAACATAATCCATAATGTAGTTAGCTATTTCTCTATATTTCCACACACAGCAGAAAAAATCCCTGGGGAAAACACACACACACTAACAGTATAATATATGCAAGGAATTTGAAAACTAGACCAAAACCATCAAAGCTAGGTCTAATTCTGCACATTACGTGGGATTCTTTTACAAGTAAAATGTCTAAAAAATAGCTGATATTTCAAAAGCACCAAAAAAAAAAGATTTCTTCCCTGAGTTGCCTGTATTAAACTTTCTGCCTTTGTAGGTGTCTAGCAGGAACATAAAAGTTGAAAAAGGTTAAAGGATAATTTTAGAGAGGATATGATAACAAAAAAAATTAATTTCCAGCCTATGTTTCCAGCCTAAGCATACATCAAGAGGTCAAATATTTTATGCAAAAAACTTTTACAACATGTTAATGACATGTTCTAAGGAAAAAATCCATGCCATCAAATTAAACCAGATATAATTGGCCAGGAATGCAAAATAAGTCCTAATTCTATCATCTTATAAATTCCACTCACACACATTGTTTGAGATGGGAGGAAGTGACAAAATGCATCATAAAGGGTGCCACAAAGGGAAGTGAGGGAATCTCAGCACCTGAACTTCAATATTTTTGTCAAATTTGTCATCGTACTCTCTACATACGCATAACAAAATGCTATAATGTATGCAAACTGTGACAGTTTAGTATTTTATGGAGGCACTAGTTGAGACTCCTAAATTAAGGTTGAATTTTCCACTGAAAGCAGTACTTCAATCTCTTTGTCATGAACAAAGAATATAGAACATCCTCACAATCAGAAAGAATGAGTGTTGAAATAATTTCTGAGAATTTACAAATAAATAAATAAGTTTATTAGTTAAAATTTTTAAAATTGGTATTTTAAAGAATTTTAACTTATATAGTTGTTGGATTTTTATTTTTAACCTGAACAATAAAACAGCATCTTCAAATTTTTCATGTAGTTATGATTATGGACTGTTGGGGTCAGGTTATTAGCTCATGTCACTTTTGAATGGCGCCATTGTGACATTACAGGTAACTCAACTGTGACAAAAAGTGAGACCTGACAGTTCTGGAGGTGTGGTCCTACTGAAATTCCAGGGAAGTGGGCGGGTATAAGTCCGCCCATGGCTAAAAGACCCTCCCCCAGCCTTTGGGAAAGATCCACTGAGCCCGGGAACTCAGCTGATTATGGGGGACAACAAACCTCTGCAGACACCCCATGCAGTCCTGGCCAAAAGAACTCCAGTATCAGCTTCTGGAGATTGGCCAGGAAACCCGATGTCAGGCACAGGGTGTTGAGCTGGTGCCAGAGCATGGACAGGATCAGTTGGTTGAGCAACAGTGCTCTCCCCCGAAGAGAGAGGCCCTGGAGCAGTTCTGTCCACTCTGGAGGTGTGGGTACTGGGAAGTGGGCGGGTGTAAGCCCACAGCTAAAGGCCCCTCCCCCAGCCTAGGGAGGAGCTATGGATCCCCGAACTCAACTAAAGTCAGGGCACAACGAAAAAAAAAACAGGAACAGATGTGGGGGTCAAAGGGCCAAAACCAGGAAACCTGATGGGGACACTGAGCAGAGAACCCCGGACAGCACCCACTGCTCCTCAAAAGCACCAAAGGAGCCAGCGGATCTGGAAGTGTGATTGAAGGCAAGTATATCAGTTTTAGATTGGTTAAAGCCCTTTTTTCTATGAACTGAAAGAGGTTATCTCAGCTTAATTAGGGACACCTGAGTCTAATTAAGGGCAGCCTGTGATCTTTAAAAACTTCTTCCAGTGAGGGAGAAAGGAGAGGTGGAATGAGAAGTAAGCTGCAGAAAGGTAGTGTGCAGTGAGGGAAAAATGTTTCTGCTAGGTCAAGAGCTGTTTTACCCCATAAGGGGAAATCTTATTTTTATTTCTGTTTGGGGAGGAGGCTTTGATTCCCAGCATAGCTGGGCCCAGAGTAGTTTAAAGAGGGTGGAGCCAGCAGAAGAAGAGGTAGTGCTCCAGGAGGAGTTAAAAATTTTAATTTTTTTTGTCTAAAGAAGCCCTTGAATCAACCTTAAGCCCTATCCTGTAAATAGGCCAATATGAAGTATTAAATCTGCAGAATAGGACTGATTTACCCCAGGTCCCCCTTAATGCCAGGGGGAGAAACACTGAGCCCTGATGTGACAAAAGAGGCACATTTGTCACACAACCAATGGTTACTATTTCTAGCCAACTACTTTCCCTGCTGCAATTCTGTTAGTTGGAATGAGACAGTGTGTGAAGGAAACTATACAAAAAGTGTCACTTAGTTTCCAGTGGTCATTGGATTGGATCCAACTTTTACCGGTATTAAATTCTTATGCTGTATGTTAAATTAAAGGACAGATTGACCAGAAACATTGTGCTACCCCAGTCAATTTAAGCAGCCAGCTTGTACCAGGGAGACTGTATCTGGCCTTAAAAGTTAAAAACTGTAAACAATTAAAGTTGATAGTACATATCATTATTACGTATATTCCACTTGCTAGTGATATCACAAGGTGGCATTCTCCAAGGGTTTCTTGTTTAATATTAATGTATGAAATCTGTAACAACTAACATAACATTAACAAAGAAACCATAATAATTTTTTACAGTCCAAAATGAGGATGAATAACCCATCTATCTCATTCAACTTGGAATTGAATAATTATTGATTGTTTTACATTAATGATGAAATAATGACTTTAAGGTGCTGTGAAGTGTCTGATTATCAGTGGTAAAGGTATTAATTCCCTTTAATTATTAGACTGTTGTTATTTAAAAACACTGATAGACAACGCAGAATAAAGAGAGAGATTGTAAGGTATTTATAGTAAATCAGGCTAATCTGCCTTTGGAAGGTTCAATATAGTGTATTCTGTACATCAGTCATGTCACTGATGCTGCAAATTCATTTACGATTTTTTTATATTGATGACATATAGGTTATAGTTACACTGCAATTGAAGATGTGATTGCATACCTGCATTAGCTTTATTTTAGCTAGCATACTAAAAATAGCAGTGAAGCTGGTGCAGTATGGACTTCCGCATGGATGTAACAGTCTGCTCCTAATACTAGGTATATCTCATTGCTAGCCTGCACTGAGGCCCAGGCTGTTGTGCCTTCACTGCTGTTCGGGGAGGGGCTCATTCTTACATTTGCTGGACAATGGCACTGAATTCAAGGGATGTTCTGGGTGCTGAAGGAATGCAGGCACCAGGGACTAGCTTCACAAGGGGGACTTGCCTTACATTATTCTGTGTTGCAACACCTAACTTTCAGGTGCCTTGCTGCACAGTGGAATACACAAGCCCAAGTTAGATGCTCAGGCTCCCTAGCCAATGCCTGCAGAGAATTGGGTGCCTAAAAAAGGGATTCACAGAACTCAGCTTGCTGAGCAGGCAGCCGCCTGAGCCACCCAGTAGGAAACGACAAGGAGAGGGTTGACTTAAGCCCAGCTCCTCAAAAGGGAGTTAGAGCCTAACTCTGGGTCAAAAGGAGGTGCCTCTGTCTGCTTGCGTTTCACAGCAGTGAACCCTCTCCTGGAGGTAGGCACCTAAGGCAGATCAGCCCTTCCTTGCAAAAAACAAAACAAGGAGGAGGAGGTGGTAATGATGCCCCCTGCCTGATTTAGAGCAGAGATTTGAACCCAGGTCTCCCAGGTGAGTGTCCTAACCACTGGGGCATAGGGTCATTCTCTCTCTCTCTCTCTGACTCAATAAATATTGAATTATTTACACAACATGGAACAGCTTCAACAGGAGAGATGGAGAACCTCCCCGGCCCCCCACACACCTTATAGCTCAGTGGTTAAGGCACTCACGTGAGAGGTGGGAAACCTGGGTTCCAGTCCCTGCTCAGAACCAGGCAGAGTGGAGATATTAACCTAGTTCTCCCACATTTCAGGGGCAGCACCACCAACTCCCCACAGACTAGGCATGCTGAAAGCACACCTACTAGATTGAGTCCCAAAGGTGAGATAAGCAGGGGAACGTGTAAGTTTGAGGATCTCACTGGGGCTTAGGTGCTAAGCAACTAAACACATTTAGGACATAGATTTGCACATGCTTACTAGAAGAAATTTAGGTGCCATTGGGACTTTACTGGCAGAACTTGAGCACCATGGGACTTTAGCCACCTACAGGGTCAGGCAGCAGCTGAGTGGGGGTTTGTGAATGCCAGTGGCACCTAGAAGTTGGACTTAGACATCTAAAGGGGCAGCTAGATGTCTCAGTCCCCCTTGTGAATCTAGCCCCTGAGGTGAAATCTTGACCCAGAAGAGGCCAGGATTTCATCCACAATATCTAGTGGGTCAAGAATACCATTCTATTGCAGTTTCTCTGACTCTATAGCCTGTCAACAGAATGCAGTAACCCAGCATAAGTAAAAATAGTGTTTCTTCGCCTTCCATTCATGCATTCCAGTTCCAGCAAAGCAAAATTCCTAAAATCCAATGTCTGTAGCAGTTTCTCAGATTCATCTGTCCATCATATCCTTCCCAAACTGGGATTCTGTTTTAATGCACCAAAATATTATTCAGTGTATTAAAAAGAGAGGCACTGGAACAATTTGTTACACATTTTATTAGTCTGTTGTCATTAACTTGGAAGGTACTTAGGAAAAAATTATCTAACCAGTGTTAATTCCCAATAATACACAAATCTTGATGAAATGCAGACTTAAAATTAAAAATCTGTAACGTCAAAACCTGTCAGGAAGTCCGTGCAGGTTTAAATTATCACACTTGATGAACAAACCATTTCTTAACATTACACAAGATTAGAGTTATCAGAGCTAAAATGAAAGTTTAAAAGCATCTTAATTTGAACTCCACCCAAATTTAAAGTCCAGCAGCACCAGATAGCAGTACAGATCAGGATTTTAAAACAAAATGCTTTGGCAAGGCTCTGTTTGTTTATGTTCTAGATAAGAGAAATTAATGCAAATGGCATCAGCAGTGTTTGAAAATGTGTAACTACAAGATGAGAAAATGGAAGCAGAAGGAATAAGAACTACAACTTATGGTTGTGGTTCTGCATTTCAGCAAGATTGTTATGAATATTTTAAAAGCTTCCCTTTCCAGATTTCAGAATGAACAAAAACCCACATGTCCCTATGTACTTTGTGTGCACATGCGTGTAGTGTAATGTAACATAATGGATATATCTGACTATAAATAATAATAAACAATGAAAATAAGTAAAATACAGTTTCCCGTCAAAACACGAACAAGCTCATCAGAGTGAAAAAATCCTACACTGGTCTGTCGCTGAGCTCATCTCTCTTACAGCCAGTGATGGCACTGTATGGTGATCAACTAAAACTATATCTCCTTTGAGGTGAGATTAAAGCCCGGATAGACATACCCATACTAATATAGCTAACAATGTGGGGCACAGATTTCAGCGTGGGCTAGCAATGCGAGAAGACACACAGGGTTCCCAGCCTTCTTGTGCAGCCTATGCTTAAGCCTGTGGTGCCGCATCTGCACAGTTACTTTTAGCCAAACTAGCATGGATAAAGCTACCACAAATACATCTATCCAAGCTGCAGTCACACCTTGGATTGCAGTGGAGACATACCCTTAGAGAGTGTGGGCCTGGTTTTGAAAATTTGAGGCCAGGAGCAAGGGCAATAACTGTATGTTTTATTTAAACATGTTGATAACAGTAGCATACACAATGATGAGGTATTTGCATGTGCCACTTGTCAGGTATTCTGTGCCATTTGTATGCACAAATAGGAGATGTGGTGGCAACTTTGATAACTGCACACACATTTAATGCACATTTTTGTACATGGCTCCATGCTTTTCAGGTTTCAAAAAAAATCAAGTTCCAGGAAGCCTTGTGAGCCATATGCCCATGTTTACAATTCAAAACATGTCCTTTATACCTATTTTTGGCTTAACAATTCAAAACCAACACATGTATTTTACTCATTAAATAGAATGTACATAAGAGTGCCTGTTTTCCTGCTGTTATCACTTACTAAATGGGCAGTATGTATTCCTTTTCCAAAACCCAACATTATGATTACAGATAATTACTACTGTTAACCTTGTAAATCTACATCTTTTGTGTCAGCAGAGAGAAACTGAACACACATGCAGCAATTATTTGAACACACAGAGTTCTGCATGGTGCAAAGCACTCATACAACTTAATTCTTCAGCTTTCAGAAGCTCTGGTTGAGGAATTTACATTTCATATCTTAGCAGATATTGCACATAGTGGGAGGCTGAGGTGGGAATGGGGCTAACTTGACATGCTGGATCATGGAGGAGCTGCAATCTGACAAACCTCCTACGATTCATAAGAATGCAGCTTTACCCCAACAAATTATAAGCAACTTGTTGGAATATTTCTCTTCTCTCCTCTGCATTTTCCCTTCACCATGTCTCCCCTGCAGAACCCACTCTCGTCACATCATCCTTCCTCACTCCTGGGCAAAGCCCCACTTTCTCTCCATCCTATGACATCCTGAATTCACAGAATGTAGCTGGGGAGTCAAGAAGGCAACCTGGCCTAAATGAGAGAACAGATGGAGCTGGCACATCTGGCAGCTCCATCAGCTTCTCTGTTTGTGGCTCTACATTGGATTACAATGAATAAGAGGAGTTTACATCAAAAGATGTAACTTTTGAAAACTGTGCTACTAATATGTGAGATTTTATGAAAATATACATGTATATGAAGTTTGCAGTTTATAATGATGATGGGTGTTTTAGCTATAAAGGGCCCCCAAAAAACCTTGGACTCTCTGGGGTAATTTCAGAAAAGGCGCATTTCTGCCACGGTTACTGAATCTCTCATGAAAATATATTGTAAAAAATTTGAAGAATTATTGTGTTAAAGCGATTTAATTAAATCGTGAAAGTGTGAATTACAGGATTTTATCCTCACTTTAAATACAAATCTCCATGCGATCTGAACTATGGAGGCGCTAGTAGGCTTCTTCCATATTTCCACCTTCCCTAGCTTTTCATGGCATCTGGTTCAAAAGTCAGTGAGAAGGAAAGATAAATTCTGTTTAGAAGGGACTCCAACTACTTTCTTGGGGGCATGAATTTTAGCTCCACCTTTAGTAAAGGTGTGACACATAGGAGTGCTGGTAAAAGGTCTGTCTTGACTTTCTGAGCTGGTTCAGGGTTACAAAAGCTTAGACAGTAACTCTTTACTTAAAGTCATCCCAGTTAACATTGTTTCATTATTAGGTTGCTGATCTGTTACAGAACATACTAGTTTAAAGACATGCAGTTTTCCGTTGTACTGTTGTTTGCCCATTCCAGACAGGGAGCAGGAATGCCGGGCAGGTGGAACGGGGCAAGCCCCCGCGCCCTGACCCCGCTACACGCCTTCCTCAACCAAGCTTCGCAATCATAATTGGTGAGTACAGTATTAAATTTCTTGTTTAAAATTATTTAAAACTTATACTGTATATGTCTTTTATCTGGCAAAAAAATTTCCCTGGAACCTAACCCCCCCTATTTACACTAATTCTTATGGGGAAATTGGATTCGCTTAACATCGTTTCACTTAAAGTAGCATTTTTCAGGAACATAACTACAAGGTTAAGCGAGGAGTTACTGTACCATGTCACATGGCTACAGCCAGTATCCAGTACCTCCTGTTACACACACCTTTCATTTAAATGGCAGGGTGATAATCCACAGCTGAATAGTAAATATGGGTTTTTTTCCCCCTTAAATAAAGATAATCTTCTCTTGAAGTCAAAGATTCTGTTTAGGCCACTAGAAATTATGCTACAATGAGAATTTTTGGAATGCTCAAACGCTCTTGAAGCAAGAAAACAGGACTATCAGCAATCACTTATGTCATTAATGGTGTGCTGTCATAACACAGATGAGGTAGAACAACTAGCTGGCTAAAATGTTCGAGAGGTTTCATCTTGCATTACATATGCTATTTTAGCTAGATTTTTATAAAAATACATATGTATATCACATGCTGTACAGTAGACAATTGCTTATCTGCACTTCACTAATATGTACACTATCTGCACTTTCCCTTCTCTGAGATTTAACAGAGTGCCATAGTGAGATCTCTTGCGCTAAGAATTTTTTATAGCTATAAAATATGTTATACTGTGAAGTATCATCAAAAAAACTAAATCTTCACCTGTCAAAATAAGTGAATAAGGATAATGCATCACAAAATGTACTTAGCTTCTTAGCTTACTTTTTTTAAAATTGTAATTGTTCACTCAATTGCTGATCCACAACATTCAGTAATTTGCAATGGGTTCTCTATTAGCTCAAATCAGAGATGTTCTACTGTAAAGAACTGTTCTACTGTACTGTATTTGACTCATTAAAATGAGGGACAAAAGAGGTTTTATGTTGTATATGCTAGCAAAGTACTGTAATTATTTGAACACACAAAAGCTTTAGAAGGAAAATAACTATCTTTAAACTTGAAGTTTTGTCATACTGAAGCTAAGCATAGGGAATATCTCTAAAACCTTTCCTTGCTGTAGAACCAGAAAGAACTACCCGTATATACTCGTTCATAAGCCAAATTTTTTTGGTAAAAAGTGAAGCATTAAAAAGCGGGGGTCAGCTTATCAAATGGATCTACACCAAAACTTGATGATTTTAAGCTTTATTGAATTATTGAATTGAATATCTAATACATTGTCATTTTGTTTACCTGGAGCATTCGCAGGCACAGTGCCCCTCAGCTCCCAGTGGCTGCAGTTTGCCGTTCCCAGCCAATGAGAGCTTCAGAAAGTGGCAGCCAGCATGTCCCTCAGCCTGCGCCACTTCCTGCAGCTCCCATTGGCTGGGAACGGCAAACCGCGGCCATTGGGAGCTGATGGGCTCCATGCCTGCAGACGCTCCAGCTAAACAAAATGTTCTGACCCGCTAGCAGCTTACCCTGATGGGCCGGGAGCCAAAGTTTGCCAACCCCTGAAATATAGGGTCAGCTTATGAAAGGGTCACAACAGTTTTTGCCATTTTTACCTATCCATCTTGCGGGGGTCAGATTATAAATGAACGGGTTAATGAACGAGTATATACGGTACTTTTGTGTGTCCACTTTAGGCTAGGACATCTATGGGATGGGAACAATTTTTGGACACTAAAAATTTAAATCCTGACCTGGTAACCTAGAGGTGAAAGCCTCTTTCTTTATTCTTTTCATTATCACTCCCCTAATGAAGGAAGTTAAAAGCAACAGTGCAGTGGTCAGAGCGTAAAGCTATTGCAGACGTCCAGCTTAACCGAGTATTAACTAGGTAGCTAGTGATTGTGTGTAGGAAACAGAGTGTATAAGCATAAGGAGTAACCCAGGTCCAGCTTTTTAAGGCCTGGTCTACACTGGGGGCGGGCGGGGCGGGGAAGATCCATCTAAGTTACGCAACTTCAGCTACGTGAATAACGTAGCTGAAGTCAATGTACTTAGATCTACTCACTGCGGTGCCGTCACTGCGGTGAGTCGACTGCTGCCGCTCCCCCGTCAACTCTGCCTGCACCTCTCACGGCGGTGGAGTACAGGAGTCGATGGGAGAGCGCTCGGGGGTCGATCGCTGCCCGCTGATCCGCAGGTACTATAGACATACCCTAAAGGTATTTAGACACCTAAAGATGCAGATAGACACGTAATAGGATGATTCTTTAAAAAATCCCACAAGATGCCTATCTACATCTTTAGGGGCCTAAATACCTTTGAAAATCTGGTCCCCAGTGCTTTCTTGTGATTACATATAACTTCTAATGGATATGTGCAAGGCTACATGTGAGTTGCTGCTGTATGTGTGTTTACTTGCCTACCACAGTCATTACGCACCATAATTTTATAATTCCTTACTGTAAAGCTGTGACGCCGGCAGGCCAAATGCCAGCTCTTGCCCAGACTGCAGGCATTAGCTAATAACTGACAAACTCATAACTGGAGACCAGACTAGGTCACCTGTATCTTAGTTTTGTTCAAAATAGGTATGAGTCTTATAAAACTATTTGGTGTTTAGACTCTGATACAAGCATTTCAAAATCTCGCTTATAATATTCCATACCCCATGGTATAAGTTAATATTTTCAGTGTTTGTTCTGCAATTGTAAAAGTGTTTTCTCTGCAATGGTAAACCACCAGCACACCCCTCCCCAGCCAGAAGAGAAGCATGACTAAGTGTGAAACCACAAGAGGTGTTAGCTCCTGCCCAATAAAAGATTGCCCATGGACAACAGACAAACCATTGTGGAACACCAGGGGATAAAAAACGGTTGATTGTTCGTCACCACCACCACCCATGAAGAGGAAACATGCATGTGAACTAGTCCCACCATCTGGAACTCTGGAGGAAGAGAACAAAAATCCCTGGCAAGAAGAAACTTTATCTTTTTTGACAGTTTGAACTCTGAAGGACCAGACTCTAAACTAAAGCCAGAGACCGCCAGGGGCTGCCTTTTGGGTCTGCACTGAAAGACACTTTGAACAGACCGATCATTACAACTCTGTCACTCTTAGGTTTTGGATGGTAACTCACTGGTGTGTATATGTTTGCTTTCTATCCCCTAACGCCAGCCCTGTGAACGTTTCCATGATTTATTGTTTATTTCCCACATCCTGTCCTTGACTTTCACTAAAATACCCATGCCAACATCGCAGCCTTAGGTAAGTATTATGGTAATGCCCAAGAGGATCTCCGATCTTAAGGACTACATACACCGGGGTGACATGGACTGTTTTGGGACTTTGGTTACGAAATATTTATACATTTGTTAATCAACTGCTCTGGGACTAGAGGACAAGACTCCATGAAGTTACAAGGGATCCAAGAGGGAAACTGAGCTGAGGGGATCACTTGCAGGACTTCCCTGAGACGAGGGGGTGCCTAGGAGCATAGGCGCCGACTTCTGCTGGTGCCGGTGGGTTCTCGACCCTCCTCTGCCCCCGCCCCTGCCCAGCCCCCATTCCAACCCCTTCCCCAAATCTCTGCCCCAGCCCCACCTCTTCCCCGCTTCCTCCCCTGAGCATGCCGCATTCCTGCTCCTCCCTCCCGGAGCTTGTTACGCTGCGAAACAGCTGTTTTGCAGTGGCAAGCGCTGGGAGGAGAAGCGGGGAAGTGGCGCGCTCAGGGGAGGAGGCAGAGATGAGGTGAGGTGGGGTGTGGGGCGGGGAGGGGAGCTTGGCTGCTGGTGGGTGCAGAGCACCTGCCCCGGAGCACCCACGGAGTCGGCGCCTATGCTTAGGAGGAGCCTGTGACAGCTAGAAGCTGCTATAAAATTAAATGGAAATGGCAAAACACAAAGCCTAAATTAAAGAAATTTGACTTTTGCATGCCCCAGGCCTCAACACATTTATCCCCAACCCACCCCTGCTCAATCTTCTTTTCTCAAGACTGAATATATCCAGGTTTTCTAAACCTTTTATCATTTTTGTTGCCCTCCTCTGCACTATCGGCAATTTGCCGTTTTTAAAAGGTGGTGCCCAAAACTGGACAGAATACTTCAGGTGAGGCCTCACCAGTGCTGAGTAGAGTGGGACAAGCACCCCCTGAGTCTTACATACGTCACTCCTATTAATACATCCCCGAACGATACTGACCTTTTTCACAACTGCACCACATTGTTGGCTCATATGCAATCTGTGATCCACTACCGCTCTCAGTCCCTTTTCTGCAGTACTACTGCCTAGTCAGTTGTTCCCCACTTTGTATTTGAGCATTTAATTTTTCAAATGCTGGATGCTCAAAGCAGATACTAAAGCTGGAACTCTTGAGGAAAAACTAGTTAAACCAAAAGGTGTCTGTATTCGAAGCCCTAAGGAACTAAGGGTTTGATCCAAACTCCGTTGAGATTAATGGGAGTTTTTGCATTGACTTGACAAACAGACTACAGCAATGAATATGAGAGTGACTGGGACCCTGGAGAAGCAAAGCCACAGTGGTTCAGGACTAAACTTTTGCCTGAACTCCTGTATATTGATAAGGAAAGAGATCTTCTCTACAGCTTCCTGTAGGTCCCCTCTGCATTGGGCCAAATCCTTCAATCTTTACTCAGGCAAAACTCTTATTCAGTGGCGCAATAGGGAGTGGTATGGTGCTTGACACATACAATAAAATTCACACACAACCCCTCAGGCCCAGCACAAAACCAGTGGGTTGGTATGCAGCACCGAAATCCTACGTAAGCCTTATTTTGAGGACCTAAGTGGAACTTAAGTGGTGCATGGGCCTTGTGTTGGCCCTCTATAGAAAGGTGAATTTCAGCCATATGGAGTCTGAATGGATACAAACAGAGTAACCAAGACTGTGGAAAATACAAGTGAACATGATAAATATCAATGGCAGTAAACAATACTTGCAATATTGTATTTGGAGGTAACAAAGGTATTTTCTCCTTAAGCCTCAGTCCATGTACCCAAATGAGAAGAAAAGAACTAACTCAAATAAACATTAAGAACATAAGAACGGCCATACTGGGTCACACCAAAGGTCTGTTTAGCCCAGTATCCTGTCTTCCAACAGTGGCCAATGCCAGGTGCCCCACAGGAAATGAATAGAACAAGTAATAATCAACTGATCCATCCCCTGTTGCCCATTCCCAGCTTCTGGGAAACAGAGGCTAGAGACACCATCCCTGCCCATCCTGGCTAATAGCCGTTGATGAATCTGTCCTCCATGAATTTATCTAGTTCTTTTTTGAACCCTGTTATAGTCTTGGCCTTCACAACATCCTCTGGCAAGGAGTTCCACAGGTTGACTATGTATTGTGTGAAAAAATACTTCCTTTTGTTTGTTTTAAACCTGCTGCCTATTAATTTCATTTGGTGGCCCTTAGTTCTTGTGTTATGAGAAGGAGTAAATAACACTTCTTATTTACTTTCTCCACACCATTCATGATTTTATAGACCTCTATCATATCCCCCCTTAGTCATCTCTTTTCCGAGCTGAAAAGTCCCAGTCTTATTAATCTCTCCTCATACGGCAGCCATTCCATACCCCTACTAATTTTTGTTCCCCTTTTCTGAACCTTTTCAAAGTCCAATATATCTTTTTTGAGATGGGGTGACCACATCTGCATGCAGTATTCAAGATGTGGGCATACCATGGATTTATATCGAGGCAATATGATATTTTCTGTCTTATTAGCTATCCCTTTCTTAATGATTCCCAACATTCTGTTAGCTTTTTTGACTGCCGCTGCACACTGAGTGGATGTTTTCAGAGAACTATCCACAATGACTCCACGATCTCTTTCTTGAGTGGTAACAGCTAATTTAGACGCCATAATTTTATATACATAGTTGGGATTATGTTTTCCAATGTGCATTCCTTTCTTGTGGATAATTTTGATGCCTCAAACTTATACCTCACACAACTGACAATTATATGAAAAGGGAAAACTTGTATTTTCTGGGCTTTTAACTTTGTAGCAAGGCTCTTGGAGAAACTGAGGGTTGACAGACATCCTGCAAACACCCGACGTGATACTTTAGAAGCATAAACTGAGGAAAGACCCCCACCTGTTTATTGCAATATATTTTCAAATGTGTCAGGAACATGAAATGGCTAAATGAATTCATCCAAGACTTTGATTTTGGGCCTTAAATAGTAGTTTGTGTTGATATCCCAGATATCCTGGTTATTGGTGTCCTTAATGTAGGCTTCTGCATTTCACTAATAGCCACTATATGTACATCCAAAACATGTCTTAAATAGGCAATTGCTACAACAGTAGTGTACAAATAAATGCATATGAGAATGTACTCACTAGCTTGTTGATGGTGCACTTCATTCGGGAAAGCGCTGAATTCATAAGCAGACACATTGCTTTTCAATAAGAAGGTCAGAGTATTGTCAAGCTTCTCCACAGAAGAAAACTTGAAAGCCTGTTTAGAAGAAAGATAAAACAAAAATTTAGAGCAAGTAGTGCTTATGTGTTATTAACCATGTCCTTGTAGTGGCAGTGAATCAAAGGATTTAAACAAAATAAACGTAAGGTCAGTGTCATTAAGGTTAGTTTATTTTTGAAAGACCACAAAGGAGAAGTAATCTGACATAAGACCACCAAGATAATTTGACCAAAATAAGGAAAAGTGGACATTTTGGCTCCAAGCCTTAGCTGTGACTAAACTCAGAAGGATTGGGGAGGGCCTTTAAGAAACCTTTGTGTTCCTCCTATTCTTGGCTCAGCAATGCACTGGACCAGTACCCTGCCCTAATTTAGAGCAGTGTGAGGGTTATTCTAATTTATACCAGCAGCCAATAGACCCAAGAGGCCATTACTGCAACTGGGGATCACAAGGCAGCATGTTGCCTAGGCTGACCCAAGTGAGGAGGATGGTATGAGTCATTATCCTGGCTCTACACCAAATAGGCATCCCCCCTAAGCTGGCTGCTAACACCACTTTCAGGTCTACTATGCACCAGTGACACAGTGTAAAGCAGCTACACATATCTGAGGATCAGGGTAACTGTGTGGAAAGTATTAGTGGTTTTATGGTAAAACAATTTGACTAGCACATTTATTAGCTACAGAAGACACTCATACTGCACTGAATCATGTCAGGAACCAAGCTACGTTAGCTGCAATGATCCAAGCTAATGTCCCAATCACTGCACCACACTCAAAAGGGCTGAAGAAGCAACCATGCCTCACGGCAGCTTGGCGCATAGTGGGGACTGTGCAATCTGCTCTCCACCATGCAGCTAATATTTCTGTGGGCTAGGAAAGCAAGTGGAACAGCAGGGCCCATAGCTGTATTTCCTCCCTGCCACCTTTGAGGTGCCAAGGAGAGTAGTCTGACTGCAGAGAAATTGTGGGAAGCCCTAGAGCGGGCTTCACAAAAGTTCTTTGCATGTTCTCGCCATCAACTCAAACCCTAGAGAACGGCTTGTCACTATTACTATCCTAAAATAGAGAGAGGAGTTTGAGAGAGGAGTTTCAAACAAAGAGGCTTACAGTATATTATATCATGTTTAATATAACAAAGGTTTTGAAGGGTGACATTTACACATTGAATTATCACTTTATACGTTTTTCGGGATATGTCTACCCTGCAGTTGGCGGTGTGATTGCAGCACCAGCTGGCATACCCATACTAGCTTTAATCTATCTAGCATGGCTAAAAGAAAAGATGTAGCAGTACAGGATTCAATGCAGGCTAGCAAGGCGAGTATGTAGCAAAGGTCCCCAGGGTGCCTGTACAACCCAAAGCAAAGTCCGTGCCGCTACAGCTTCACTGCTATTTTTAGCATGATAGCTAAATTAAAGCTAGCACAGGTATGCCAGCCTGTGCTTCAATCACACCTCTGACTGTAGTACAGATATACCCTCAGACTCATGGCAGCTGAGGAACCTTTTACTGAGGGAACATTTCTGAGCATGCCCTGCCATTCATAGACTATGCACTAATAAATGAAAACAAAAATTGAAAACACTGACTGCAGACCAGCCACTGGGATATCCTCTTCAGAAGAAGCAAAACTAAAGTAGCAGCCAACTTTTTGCATCTCTGAAAGGATCCTACAAAACACTGTACTTAGTCCAAAGATATCTCCATGCTTTATCATGACAGCCATGCAGTGCCGCCATTTTCTTTGGGGGATTTTTCCTTGTAAACTGATACTGATTTCTGTTTTAGAATGGAAAACCCATGTACAATACGGGATAAAAAGAATTTAACCAAATAACTATAAGGATATATTTTAATTCATAAGCTACTGCTTAGAATTATTACAAATTCATTTCTATACATGGAAAATAAGGTATCAATTAACTGTTCTGATAAGAATCAAAAGACGGAAGACACAACCAAAATGTAGCAGAAAAGATTATTAATGTGCTGTAAAACCAACTGAGAGGAAAAAAAATAAAACAAGATAGCAACACTTCATTGAAGTCTACTGAGTCCCACCTGTTTATGTGTAGAATTTGTCCCTTTACATAACTTACTAGGACTGTACATTTAATAACTGTTTTATTTTTAGAAAGATATTTTAAAAACTCATCACATCATGCCCAAACCCACTATTTTAAGCTGCTTAGGGTCTGTAAATACTTCTGAAGGTAGGACTAATTTCGATAGTATGATAAGGCCAGTATGTACTACACTGCTATCAGACTATGTTTCCAAAGCCAACCTGACCAGCCTAACAAATGTAAAGGTCATCTTCCAGTGGCAAAGATTCAATTTAGGGTCTCTCCCCTCCCCCCCAATCCCTGCTACCAGTTTGAGTTATCGCAGCTCTTGGCCAGACACTTTTGCACACAAACCTCTGCCACGTGCAGTGTACCAATTAGTTTAGCCCCAGGATCTGGCCTTTAGTGCTTAGTACCATGTGAAATCCCATAGCACTATGGTCCTGATTCAAGAAAGCACTTAAGCATATATTTAACTTAGGTGTGTGCTTCAAGTCTCATTGAAGTCAATGGAAGCTAAGCATATGCTTAAAGTTAAGGATGTGCTTAAGTATTTCTCTGAATAGGGATGTATACGTGTTTTCCTGAATCATAGCTTGTACTAGGTAATAAGTGTTAATAAATTTGGACCCTTAATTTGTGCAGCCAATACTTATCCAATAGACTGGCATATTTCTCATTGATTTTGGCAGCTCTACAAAAGTCACATTTTCATACAGATGAACTATACTTGAATATCTTCTATGTATCGGATAATATAGTCTATGTATCATTGACTTTCAATGAGACTTAGGCTCTTCAGTGCCTGTGTCACTTCTGAAAATAGGATTTAGGTTCCTAAATCACTTATGCACTTGTGAAAATATTACCCATTGTCCATTCTGGACTATCATAATTTTGAGAGGAGATTCCGCATTTGGAAGAAGAAAAGGAAACATTTTTAAATGGTATTTGCTGAAGTTGTTTATAAAGGTCAAATATTAAAATTAGTCCCAAAGGAAATGGATTCATAGGTAGACTGCATGTGAGGCTCTGCGATTCATCATATAAATAGGAGCATGTATGTCGTATCTATTTCATATAACTTTTTATAGAGAAGGCTGGATTTAATTATCTTTTCTTCCCTCCCCGCAAAATTTACATACTGTAACTGGAATCATGTTTAATGTGTATGATAAAAACATCTTTTGATATATCAAATGTCTCAAAAGCTAAAAATATTATTCAAAAAGAGTTTGATGTGAAGATTCCCTAAACCTCTCTAGATATTCAAAGTCACTCTAATTAACAGGAGCATCACAATTTCAATATTAAGCACCTGCCACTGGTTTGCATCTTTATTGGGAAACCAAAGGAAATCTTAAAATAAAAAATCTAAATAAGTAGGATCAATTTTGTATTAGTAGAAAATCTCATAGGAAAAATCAATAAGCTGTATAACGCAATGTTGAAATCATAAATTAAAGTATATAGTGAAATAGGAACAAAAGTCTAATTATGACGCATAACAGCCATATGATCATGTCTCTACATAAGGAGTTAGTATAACAAGATATGTTCCTAGGAGAGCTTCTTTGATGTAGTGTTATATGAATGTATTGTTCCCACTTTTATAATTAAACCATTAGCAGTCCCCACCTCCCATATATCTTGATACCAAGTCCTTTCAGCACTCATCATGAAGGCTATGATCTAGTCATGGATATTTTTAGTAAAAGTCATGGACAGGTCATGGGCAATAAACAAAAATTCAGGGCCTGTGACCTGTCCATGACTTATACTATAAATACCTCTGACTAAATCTTAAAGGGGTCGCTGCTGGGGGGAGCACCTAGGGGGCCAATGCTGGGGGCAGAGCCAGGAGGGGAGCACTGCTGGGGGGGGTGCTACTGTGGGGCTGTTGCTGATGGGGACAGGGACCAGCCGTGGCACCACCTGCCAGGGGCCGCCAGCAGTGGCTGCACTGGCCACCTGGGAACTGCCGCCGGCAGCGGCTGCACCAGCCATCCAGGGACCACTGTTCAGCCGGTCCCCGGGGCCAGCCATACTGGCCACTGCTCAAGCAATCCCCGGAGCTGGCTGCCCAGGCAGCAGCCAGTGAGGCTGTCCCTGGGGCCACCTGAGCAGCTGGTCCCCAAGCCAGCTGCCCCCCGCAGAAGTCACGGAGGTTGCAAAAAGTTACAGAATCCGTGACTTTCCGTGACTTCCATGACAAACAAGGAGCCCTACTCATCATTATGATGCAGACTAAAGTAAAAGGAACATCCAACACTGAAAACCTAAAATTTCAGAGTTTTGTTTCAAAACAAATCCTTTTTCAAAACATCTTGGAATGTTTTATTTTATTGTATTGTATTGCTATTAAATATCATTTTAATAATGTTTTCAATAATGTTTTGATAAAAATTTCAGAAGCAAATGGAAAAAGGCACATTTTTGCACAAAACATTTTGATTTTTAAAAACAATCATTTTAAGATGTAAAATGTTTTCTCAAAAAAATTTTTGATCAGCCCTAATTTTTAATCTAATTTTGTCTTTTGACCCCAGTCTAAACAAGTGACTCAATTGGGTTTAGAGGTACAGTATTACTCAAATCTGTCATCTCTGGCGACTATGTCCTGATTTGGCCAACGGTAAAAAAATGAACTTAGCACTTTAACCCTATTTTTTTAGTGAACATTAATGCACACCATGTACAAATAATCTGAAAGGTCAACAACAGAGGATACAATCTCTTAAAAGTATATTATCCAAACACGACATCCTTAGTATGTCTTATTGGACTAATTTGCATTCATTAAGAGATTTTAATCAGCATCTCAGATTGCAAACATTCACAAGAAACTTGAACTTTTCTTTAAAATCACAGAATGCTGTTTCTTTGATCAATAATTACTGTAAGCTTTTCTTTTTGACTTTAATTTTGTTTTATGTTGTGTCTGATTGTTACTCTACATAAACTGCTGTTGCCCCAGGATACTTTTGAGGATAAAATGCTCGTCTCAAAGGTTTTAATTATACTGGTTAAATAGAAGTTACTACTATTCCTGCTACTTGATGGGAATTCTAATGATCTTCCTAAACTGTGTTTTGGTTTTCCTTATGTAAATCTCTTTTTAGGGCACATTTAGATGATGTTCCATTAACTGAGCTTTTACAATGTATCCTGCTGCCATACTTTGTTAGCAGAGAGCTAAGGTCACCCAGTAATAGCTTTTGCCCTTCCAGGATGTCAAGTTCAGCAAAACTCAAACTTCTGAAAACTAGGAAATACAGAGTTATGGTAAACACTGTCCCCCTAGAGCTGGCAATAGCCACTGGAAATTAACTGCACAAATTCCAGCAGCATTCATTGGGTTAGGTTTAGCTGTATTGAATTGGTGGAGGAATAAGTCTGAACAGTTTGGAAGAGCTGTGATTGTGATATGAGGAGATCTGCCTCTGAGTATCCCCATGTGTGTTATCAAAGGAAAGAGATGCATATGTACCTTGAGGTTCCAGTCTTCATCATTTCAGCATAGAATTGTGTCGACTGTATCAGCAGCAGGGAACTGGGGTCTTCTTGCCATTGGTATTATCAGTGGTGAGGTGAAATATGAAATATGAAAGCAGTTTGTGGATTTAATGATGGGGAGGGTAAAGCATAGGTTAAAGTATAGGGTAAAGCACAGGTTTAGGTGGCATCCTGTGTGTAAGTGTGAATAGGTTGAAGAAAGGTATGAAGTTTTTGCTGAATTTTACAAGTGTAGTATTCTGTCAGGGGGGTGGGCTCAGAGTTTGAACGTATGGCAAGTGCCAGCAGTGCCTGTCCATCACAGTGAAAAGGCAGAGTGTTATGGGCCTTGTGGAGCATGGCACAAAGAGGGAAAAGTTAAGGTTGGAAAGACATTTACCTTTACTCTGTATTTCCTGGTTTTCAGAAGTTTCAGTTTTGCTAAATCAACATTCTGGAAGGGCATGAGCTATCACTCGGTAACCTTAACTCTGTGTTAAAGATTTTGCCATTCAATTTCCTAGTTTTTTTTTAAATAGAAAGAGAAATGTTTGTTGATAGGAGTTAGTGGCCATTTAGGCAGGTGTAGTTCTCACCTAGGTTTACAGTTCATATGATACTGTGGCTAGATAATAAAAAAAACTAGTTGTATACAGTGCTTTTCAGCATTATACATTATCCCCATTTTACATATGGGAAACTGTAAGATGAGTCACAGAAAGGTGATGTGACTTGCCCAAAGTCACCCAGCAGGCCTGTGGCAGAACTACAAATAGTTTCAGTCAGGCAGTCTTTCCATTAGGCCACATGGTTGCTATGGGATTCCTCAGTGCTCCTGTCCTCTCATGGACGTTTTGTTCCAGTGAAATGGGAATAATGGTCAGTTTTTGAAATGCTTACAATGTGTAGTTGCTAAGAGAACCAGTGAGATAAATCTCTGGTCTATGTCTCAAAACCTTGTCAATTTTATTACATGGTTGTTACAATAACTTTAAGGGTGTGAGAGAAGCCTGGTGTGTCTCTCTTCTCCATCCTCTACCACACCACTCCTTGCAACATGTAGCTCCCCTGACAACATTTCCAGTTCCCTCTCCCCTTCCCATCCCATTGAGTCATCAGTTGTCACTACAGAAGCCATTAACATGTAAAAAAGATGCTCCTTGCTGTCTCCTGCCCTATGCTGCTGTGTGTTAGGGTTGCCAACTTTCTAACTGCATAAAACTGAACAACCTTTCTCTTGCCCCTTCTCCAAGCCCCCACCCCCCACTCACTCCATCCCCCTCCCTCCGTCGCTCATTCTCCCCACCCTCGCTCACTTTCACTGGGCTGGGGCAGCGGGTTGGGGTGCGGGGAGGGGGGTGAGGGCTCTGGCTGGGAGTGCAGGATCTGGGGTGGGGCCAGGGATGAGGAGTTTGCGGTGGAGGAGGGGGCTCCGGGCTTGGGCCAAGGGGTTCAGAGTGCAGGAGGAGGTACAGTACCAACTGGGCGGCGCTTACCTCAGGCGGCTCCCTGTCAGTGGTGCAGTGGGACTAAGGCAGGCTTCCTGCTTGCCCTTGCTCCATGCGGCTCCCAGAATCGGCTGGCATGTCCGGCTCCTAGGTGGAGGGGACAGGGGGCTCTGCACACTGCCTATGCCTGCAGGCACCACCCCTGCAGCTCCCATTGTCCATGGTTCCTGGCCAATGGGAGCTGCGGAGCCAGCACTTGGGGTGGGGGCAGTGCGTGGAGACCCCCGGCTGACCCTATGCCTAGGAGCTGGACATTCCGTCCACTTCCAGGAGCCGCGTGGAGCCAGCGCAGTCAGGGACCCTGCCTTAGCCCCGCTGCATCACCAAACGGTCTTTTAGTGGCCTATTAAAATCTCTCTGATTGCTTACAATACTCACTGGGAGATCAATGCTGATTCCGGTAGACTCCCACCAACCCGGGAGAGTTGGCAACCCTACTGTGTGTACATATCACAGGTAGCAGTTTACTGGAAAGCTACAGGCTACCTTGGTTACATGATTGAGATGCACACGGAGCTGGGCTCCTCACTCCTGCTACCCACCGACAGCTGGGAATCCTGTCCCTGCTTCAGCTTACTTCCCCAGCCATGCCCCAGGTCCATCCAGTCTGCCCCTCCCCCACACACCGGCCAGATCCCATTATCAATCCGAAGCAGGATGATGTGTATTTTACCTAGTCATTTTCTGGATTTCAGATATTTATATTTGTGTTACCTTCAGTCCCCCCACTCCAGATTGCAGCTCACATGGTGGAGCTTAAACACCCCAAGAGGAGCTGGATCCCCCATATCTCAGAACACACAGTAGGCAGGGAGAGGGGCTCAGACCCCTGAAGAGGGGAGAATTCAGAACTGGCAGTAGTCTCCCAACCAGTCATAAACCCCCAACTTCCTCTGCTACCCCTCATATTCTCCTCCCCCTCACCTGAGCCCGCCAACCCCTCTTCTCTCCCCTAATACCCATTTCCACTTAGGGCCCCATAATACACCCCTCCCTCGCTGTAGATACAAACCCCTCTTCATTCTTCCCCTCCTATGAGAATTCACATGTGCAATTTATACTTTTCAAAAATAGTTTCATCACCTTCTGAATATTCTGTTGTACTCAGATGATGGTTTATTTGGGGGGTTTTTTTTAACGAAAAAAACCTTTTCAAAGGAAGATTTCCCCAAATGCTTACAGTTCATTCTCAGATTTCTACCCAGATTTCTTAAAAGTTTCATATTCAAAGAGGTGTTCAGTAGCTCATTCATCTCAATGAGATATTCTCCAATGAAAGGCTACTCAATGTGGATGAATACAGCCTAAAACAATAGCCCTGAAATGTGTGAACTGATCCATTCATATCAGTGGGTGTTCCCCTCTCCCCAGGGCAGGAGGAGAATTTCTGATGTGTGTCCAGCATACCCCTTCTCAGATCCTATTCCAATATCAGCCACTTGTTCTTGGTGCATGCTGGAAGTTCGCTCCACAGTGGGGTGGGATTCCCCACATCCTGTCACACACATGGGACAGGGACTATGGCTCAGTCACCAACAGGGGGAAGGGACTCAGAGCCCACATAAGGGCGGGGGGGGAGGGGAGGAGAGAAAAGGGCTCAGATCCCCAGATCCAGCCATACAGAGAAAGGGAAAAATGGGGCTGATGGGTGCCCCTGGGCTTCTCCTCCCACTCTCCTGCCACTCCCATCTATCTCTGTCCCAGTGTCCCTATCCATCACCTAAATCCCCCAAACTCTCTCACCTCCATTACCTCCCATCCCCATTTATCCCCCTTCGCTTGCTGCAGCCCCAAACCCTCTCATTCCTATTTCCCCCCACTCCTCCACACCTTAAAATACCTATTCCCTGCCAGCAAGCATGCACTTTAAATAAATAATAATAATTTTTAAAAAACCCTGTCAGATTTTAGTAATAAGCCGCCCACCCATTTCCAGATTTCTGCCCCAGGTAAGGCTCAAACTGACACTAGGTGGGGGGTCAGATTCAAAGAACCACAACTTTTTCCCTGGAGCTAACCAACTAGCATGAAACTTTGCTGGCTAACAATCCTGTTAACGCCTCTGTCTGCACGTGCTCAGTGAAATCTATTAGGAGTGAGAATCAGCACATGCAGCTTGCAGGAAGCCTAATTGCAGAAGCAAAATCTTTTTCAAATAATGTTTTAATTTGATTTCCCATAAAGGGCTGGTTGGTGCCATGCACTCTGTTGGGATAACCTTGAGCATTTGAGACCCTGGTCCAATAGTCTGAGCCCTGGATTGACCTTTATGTGTGAGCTAAAAAGGTTGTTAGAATCTCTAAAGTTTAAGAAAAGCTGTTTTTATTTTCATGGAATTATTATCTCAGGAACCCCTTGCTCAAATGTCCCTAAATTTGGACTGCTAACAGAACCCACACTCCCATATCAAAACTTCAAGAGTCAAGCTTTAAACAGAAAGCTCATCTTACCCTTAACTATAACAAGGCTGTTGCTCTGTTGCTATAATAAGAGGTTAAAGGAGTTGAAAATTGTGGGAAATAGCTTAGCTAGTGCAGTTACATTGCTCCATGGCTTGGTGTTCATCATTAAAAATACCACCACAAAATGGATTTCCCATTACCGTTCTTTCCCACAGAACTGTCATGATGCTGTGTGGACAGGGCCACTTAATTGATTATGAAAAAGTCTCTTGGCAGTGCCTTATGTTTCCTATACTAACCCAGAGCACATAAAGCTAAATAGCCAGACTTACAGTAGCTCCAAATTTGTACCCCTATTCATTACTCAGGTGAGTAAAGGTTAGGCGATCATTAAAATATGCCTGGCATTCAAAACACTAGTCGTGTATTTCCTAGTACACATACTGTTCTGCATGGAAAATTTTTACAATTTGTATATGAATATTATTTAAAATTGTATATGTCTTACTTACTGAATTTTAGTCACATTGTTAAGATGAGGGGCCAACCTAATTGACAAAATAATCTAATAACCTACAGACATTTAAGACAAACATGGTATTGCTAGCTCACTATTTTTTTTTTTAAACTCAGTCTCACACCCTCTCCTTTCAACAGAAAATTTTGTTAAATCCAGATCAAGGTCATTTTAGATGGCCTTTAATCTAGAGATTTAAGAATGATCAGATATTATAAAGACTTTCCGAGGTGCACTGGCAGGATAAGCTACACTTCATTTTATTTTATTTTCCAAGAACAAAAGTGAATTGTATTTGGAAGAAATCTACCACTGTGTTTAAACAGAATACTAATAATGAAATATATAATGTTTTATTAATCCTTTTGTTATGCGTGTAATGCCTTAGGTGGTATATAAGGTATATTTGTCACAGGAGAATGAGACTTGTCTACGTTACACACAGACTTTTTTGTTGTTGTTCTTTCTTTGTCATTACAATATAGATGTATCAAATATGCTCAAACTATCAATCCTTGGACAAGTGATATTTCAGTTTCTGTCCATTCTAAAGACTGCTTTCTTTTCCTGTTGTTTTTTCACATATTGCTGCTAAAGGAGACTTCATGCTGCAGTGGCTTTATACTGCAGTCTGCAGTGCTGAGTATGAAGTCCAGCTTCAAAGCCTGAATTCTTCTAAACACATGCAAATATCTGCATGGCAACCAGCAGATCTCATGAGTTATAACTGAAAAGCTGTGTGCAATCTGTATATGTATAGTAAGCTCATGTTTTCCATACACAGTAAGCTTTCAGTTTTCAATACCAACCCAAAAGAAGGGATTTACTGCTGCTGGATATACTGTGGTCCAAATCTCTCTCGCCCTCCCTCCCCAATCCTGAAACACTGTGTGATTTAAGGACATTTTCCCTTGGTTTCAGAATAGGCTCAGCAGTTTCCTTTTTGCTACTGATAGAAATTAATTATTATTATTTTCATCTATGAGACAGGGGCATTAGTCTACAACTGTAAAGAATCATTCAAATGTATGTCATTGTGTAAACAATAAATAACAAATAATACAACTAATAATAGCTCAATAGAGATCATTTGTTTTCACTTGTCTGATTTGTTTACAACTAGACATCTCAAAGACTGGCTTCTTTCCACTCTTGTTGATCCATTGCTCATTATTTTATCAAAATAGCCTTTATAGCAGAGTATATGTTCTCTTATCTCATACTGGCACTTTTATGCTTTTTTATTAACTTAATGGAGATGTCAACTTACCTGACAAGCAAAAGCTATTGGATCAGCCACTTTTTTAAATATGCGTTCAATCTCCTCTACTGCTGTGCAGTATTCAATCTGTGTCACGGCCTTAATGACTCCCCCACAGTAGACATTTACATTTACAGGGCCAGCAGGAAAATCTTATAAAACACAAACAAAAACGGCAGCTGAAAACATTTTATAATGCCAGACAGGAGGTGTCAGGGAGAAAGTAAAAGAACAGAGAAATATCACAAACACCACATAAAAGGTAACGAATAAGATTTTCATTTCACAGATGTTTCAATGCAATAATTTTTAAACCAGTCCTTCAGTTTAACACAAAAATGCAACAAAAATACATATCTGTAAATTGTTATAAAATATAGCTATGTATTGTTTCAAATTAGAAGAGAGATGAAAACAGAATGCTTCACTTTTCAACCTTCGCTTTGATGGATTGATGCTCTATAATCAGCTGCCTTCTGCCTACAGATTAAGTAAAGGTTCAGTCATTTATTACAAGTTACAGATTTACTATTCATCTTTTGAAACATTTTTCTTAATTGCAGACAAGCCTCTCAGAATTGGGTTTTGTAGAAATTACAGTTTAATTACTTCCATTCCAGTTGTTTATCTACTGAAAGCTGAGGAAGGAGGTATTTGTATAGTCTGTTACTTTAGAACAACTTGCTCTGTGTATGCAGCATGAGACCTCTTTATGAGTACATTTTATAATTCATTAGTATTCACTGTGCCATGAATCCTGCTGTACCTACCAGCAGCAAAACTAAAATTCTAGCTCTCCTCACAAAAGAATTAAAAATGGACAAACTTGAAGACAGAGAAGAAATGGAGAGTCAAAGAAACTCAGATTAATAGAAATCAGTATATCAATTCACTTAAATGATAATAAGCACAAGCTCATTTTACTTTCCTTTGTTAAAATGAAATCAGCTGGATCCTTGGTCCAAACGGGCATTCCTGTACTTTAATTATTCTATGTTTTTCCCAGGCGGGAGGGGAGGGAGGGACAAATAACAAAGAAGCTAAATTAAACAATGATGGGAGGAAAATAGTGCTTCTGTTGGAATGCCAAACACTTTTTATTTAAAAGCTCTAACGGAACAAAAAACTGATCTTGGTTTGGGACAAAAAGAAACTGAACATATTATTTATGCTTTGTATTTTGTGTTTACGAATCTATACCCCTTATGGCTATCTGCCCTGGCCCAATAATGTCCCGAGAAGATATGCCTGGAGGAGCCCCCACAATACAGTCAATGGGAATTTCAGTGTGTCTTTTCTGAAAGATGCCTCATCACTAAGATCCTCCTCTGGCCAAGCACAGCCATTTCAGATCACCACCTACCTCCCCATGGAGCCATCCTGGTAATGAATAACTCTCAAGCATATGGATAATCAGGCAACTTGCAACCTCACCTTTGAGTGCCTCCATACTTGAATGGACTTCACAGAGACGTGGACCCCAGGAGCTCTTGTTCTAATCCCAGCTGTCACTGACTTGCCATGTTTTCCTGATCAAATCACAACTTGCTTGCCTCAGTTCCCCATCTGTAACATGGGGATAATACTACTCATCTAACCTCACAATGGTGTCATAAGGATCAATTAGTGTCCATATAGCCCTTTGAATGCACCATACAAATGTTAATGCACCATACAAATGAATGCACCATACAACTATTACTGTCAAAGCCACCTATGATCCCCAGTGAGAGGGAGCCAGTGGAGGCTCCTTTAAGGGAAGAGGAATGAGGTCAGTGATTGTGATCAACTTCTTCCCTGCAAAGAGAGATGCAGCCTCCCACAGGAGCTGATCTGAGAACACTAGTACAAGAAATAGCTGCTGCTCCCGTGGGAGAGAAGAGAAGCTGATGTTCACTTCTGTTACCCACAGATCACATACGCCTCAGAGGGAACAATGGGATTTGCTAGTGCTTAGCATCCCCAAAAAATTAAGCCACTTACTTAGGCCTTGTCTACACTACACAGTTTTGTCAACAAAAGTCAGCTTTCATTGACAAAACAAAGATGCCAAAATATGGTGTAAAGAAGAGGAGTACTTGTGGCACCTTAGAGACTAACAAATTTATTTGAGCATAAGCTTTCATGATGCATCCGATGAAGTGAGCTGTAGCTCACAAAAGCTTATGCTCATATAAATTGGTTAGTCTCTAAGGTGCCACAAGTACTCCTTTTCTTTTTGCAAATACAGACTAACACGGCTGCTACTCTGAAACCTGAAAATATGGCGTGACAGGGTCGGGCCAGATGGCTATAGGAAAGTAATAGAAGGCAGATATATTAGCCCCAGGCTAAGTAGGTCCCTTTTCCCTGGGTAAGATAACAGGGAAGGTTCCAGAATAATCAGGAACCTTCTGGAGACAATTAAGACAGACAGGCTGATTAGAACAACTGCAGCCAATCAAGAAGCTGCTAGAATCAATTAAGGCAGGCTAATCAGGGCACCTGGGTTTTAAAAAGGAGCTCACTTCAGTTTGTGGTGTGCGTGTGAGGAGCTGGGAGCAAGAGGCACTAGGAGCTGAGAGTGAGAATGCGGACTGTTGGAGGACTGAGATGTACAAGCATTATCAGACACGAGGAGGGAGGTCCTATGGTGAGGATAAAGAAGGTGTTGGGAGGAGGCCATGGGGAAGTAGCCCAGGGAGTTGTAGCTGTCACACAGCTGTTCCAGGAGGCACTCTAGACAGCTGCATTCCACAGGGACCTGGGCTGGAACCCGGAGTAAAGGGCGGGCCCGGGTTCCCCACAAATCCTCCCAATTCCTGGTCAGACACAGGAGGAGTTGACCTGGAGTGTGAATTCAGAAAAACGGCCAAGCTGAGGGCTGCCGTGAAGCTCCAAGGCGAGCAGATCCGCCAATAAGCGCAAGACCCACCAAGGTAGAGGAGGAACTTTTTTACAATGGATTTTAGGGCCTAACTTCAGGCGACCAAGTTTGAAAATTGTAGCTTAAGTGTTTTCCTTCTAAATGATGTGGTATTACCATGGTTTTTTAAAATAAAATATTATATAATACAGCTTGGGAATTCACAGCATGCAACAGAGAGGCAAATTGAACCCGGAACTCCTAGCTGAATATTTCCATCACACCTCTAGTCCAATAAATGGGAGGGAGGTATGGCCATTCCCTCTGCATTCTGAAACTCATACAATGAAAAATGTTGTTGTATGGTTTATCATGCTCCAGGCAAAATAAGAAAATAGAATAGCTAATATTATGGATAAAGTGATTGACAAAACCCAGAGAAACCAAGGGAGATTGAGTAACATAGAGAAACGGAGTGGATATGAAATCACAGCAAAGAAGGGAAATGTTCTCAGATGTCAGTAAGAATTATAGACAGGCATATGGGCAAAAAGAAAAAAACAACTTCGCTGAATAAAATAAGAGACAAAACATCTTGTTAAATCTAATGCAGTAATAAGAATATTAGCTTTGCATTTTATAGCAGGAATTTATTAAGAATGTTAATCTGTGACTAATCAATGACATTTTAAAGCCTGCCACCTGCCACTTAACCACACAAAAACAACCCAATAAAATCCAGTTTCCCATAAATCACAAGCCTTTGTATTGGTGTATTAATAAAAATAATAATGCTCTGTATGCAAAACCCATATACAGGAAACACAAAATAATATTAGATTCTGATGGGAAGTGAAACTGCTTATTGTCAGACAAGTGAAGAGAGTCCAGGACCAAAATTTTCTATTTATTTAAAGCTACAGCAATGTTCTCTTACCTAAAGCTTTCATGCATCTGACCTTCTGATTCCAAAAGGCTGGCTGTGTCCTAATTCGTTGATTGTCTGTTATGAATTCAATTTCTACAGTTTCCGTTATTTCATCTCTCAAAAGAATGAATATTTCACCAGGGTTCTATAAAGTTAGAAATATGCTCCCATTAGCCTTTCATCAAATTAAACGGAAACCATAAAATGTAAATTATATGCTTTAATGTAAGTTGCAAGAAAAGTTATTTTATCAATAGCTTTATATCCTGAAATATTGTTATATAACAGCTGTGATGCTATTTCATTAAGTTCTCCTTTATGTTTCTCTAAGTAAAAAATTGACAGGATTATTGTAATAGTTTGAACTCTGTTTACTAAAACCATATATAATGAAATTCTTTTCACTGTAAGCCTAAGATCATATATTCACTTCCAGTCCACAAAGGGTGACATTCCCCTCATGCAGGGGACCCCTACACTACTTAAAACACACTTAAACACTCAGAATTGGATTCATGGGTAAGGAACTTAAGTGGTACAATGGTCTTCTGCGGACCCTCTGACCAAGGGTGAATTTCAACATAGAGAACATTAGTGAGCTACAGTACGTGATGGGCCAAATTCAAAGGTGACCTAGGTGGTGTAAGCTGCATCTCAGAGGTGGTATAAAACTGCATCTCAGTTTTAGGGGTAAGCTGGTGCATTTTAAATACTAAAGTCAGAATTATAGTAAGGCAAGGAACTAACAAGAAGGTGTAAAATAAAATAAGCTGACTACTTTATCTTATGCCTTCCTGCGCCCGCCCCTTATTTGTTCTCCATGCACTGCTCAACCGTCTCTGTATACAAGTGACACCAGTTTATACTCACTCATGGTGACTCCCCTGTCATACTGGTCTGTAATGTTGCACTGTTCAACATCTTTAAACCTGGCCCACTGATTTGTGGCAAATTTATGTATTTTCACTGGGAAAATATACACACATGCTAGTGTTCTTTGAAGAACAGATCAAGAGTCAGAACAATCATTCACTATGAACAATTCACTGAGCTATATTTGCCACCCTTCAGATCAGCTAAAACTGAACTAAATTTCACCCTTAATCTCTTTATTAGTCAATAAACAAGAAAAAATAAGACAATTAGTCTTCAAAACAAAATGTATACCCTTATATCACTACATAATCTCCCTTCTGAATGTGATGGCGTGATCCGTGCATGAAAGGACCCTTCAGAACAGCAATCTGGGGGCAGGGGGATAATCTAGGCCCTTGTTTTTCTTATCTTTTTAACCAGAAAGATTTCCCAAAAGTCAAAAGGGAATATATTTGTTTCACTGTTTAGAGAAGCAGTTTAATACTTTCTAGTATACCCCCTGTTCCCAAAATAATAATTTCCTAATTTATATTATCGAAAGGTCCTATAGAACTTAACAGACAATGACAACTCTTCCAGAAAAATTGGAACTAAACTAGAAAATTCTATAAAAGGGATATTCATTATTAAATACAATTTGTTAGCTTAAAATTCTATTGCAAGTTTCTACTGTTTAGAATAATACTCTCCATCTTCATAATGGGGCTTTCCAGTGAGGAAAAACAGTATTTCTCAGAAGTACACATTTTAAATCATACTAACTGTAATTCTTTATTCAATTCTATAGGTTTTAGCGTAATATATGTAGAGCCCTATTGGTTTCATCAGTGCTGATTACTGAAAGAGTTTTCCAAAATAGTAAAAGTTTTAAGCTAAATATGTTCTATATGCATGTCTTTCATCTGATTTTCAGCTATAATCAGTAATCTAGGGTTCGCTGAACCACTGCTACTCAGTGGCATGGAATAGTCTATTTGTAACATAGCAGCCAAAACTGTGCAACATTCCTTCCACTTCTCTGCCATGCCATTATTCACCTGATTCTTCAGCCCTCACGTGACTGTGGCCACTTACTTGTCTAAGGGCTACGGGGTTGGGGTTCAGATGTTGCACTCTTTATACAGTTTTCATGCTTTTGTGTTTTCTCACATACAGTGTTGATTTTTAAAAATGAGCATTCATATGTTTGTACACACACACACATATCTACCACCCCAAACCTGATTCTTACTGAGAGGCAATTAATATCTTTTGAAAGTTCCTGACTACAATTTTCCTTTACATTGCAATGAAACATGTTGAAGTGGAATTATATCTGACCCAATCTGCCAAACAATTTTTAATAGACGTAAAGTCATGCAACGATTGTCCCAAATCCATATTAGTTTGCAGATGTTTGTATTGGATGTGACACACAGACAGCATAACTCCCACTGCAGGTAAACTCTCATTTGTGCTCCAGAGTAGTGATCTGCCCCACAGAATTGACGTGCTATGAAGGAGCTTGTAGCAGTGGCAGGGCAGAAGAGTGATATTTATCCCTAACTTTTTAGCATTGAAAGGTCTTACCTCACAGGATATCCTTTCTGGTAGCACCAATGCTGATGGTCTTGTAGTTTCCAACGTTTCAGAAACGACTTCAGTTTCCAAACTCACATCTGTTTTCACTGATACTCCTCCTTCATTCAACTGCAAGTTAACTTCAGAGTTATTTTGGTAATCTGAAAGATATAATATTGAGTGAAATGTATTGTTAGTCATCCTACACAAATAAAACATGATGGGCTGAAAACTGCTAGACGATGATTATTTACAAAATGCTACTGATGTACGTGGCATTTTGTGAAGAAATAAAAGAAAGTAGATGAAATCCTGGCCCCATTGAAGTCAATGGATTTCATCCAGTGTCCTTGTCCAAAAGATCCCACAACCCATATTCATCTCAATAGTCTTTGCTCACATGAGAAGTTTCACTGAGGTCAAACGTATTTGGCTTTGTCTAAAATGGGGATTTGCCACCAGTGTAGTTGCAACAGCAAACCACAGTCTGTGCAGGGTAAACTGAGATAAGCAATGATTTTCATCACTGCAGCTTATTCTTGTTTCAAACAGAGCTAAGCTTTACTGATGCAAATGCCACCCACCTGACTCAACAGGTAGGAAACTTTATAGGAGCTGCTGGGGGCAGACAGCCGCTGGGAAAGGGCTGGGGGAGGGGACACACACCAGAACACAAAAGGTGGGCCCTTTCTCCTCCAGGGTTTCTCTGCCTCCCATTGGCCAGCCAGAGGGAGATGGGAGGTAATTGGCCCCTTTCTTCCCCCCACCCCATTAATTTAAACCTTTGCCTAGGTCTTTTGGAGCTTCTCACTCCATTTTAGCTATCATACCCTCCTCCTCTGTAGTTTTAGGATACAAGCCGTGTATTTCAGGATGTTATAGATCTAACCAATTACCTCTTTTGGGAGGTTAGGAAGAAACTTTTCCCATTGGTGCCAAATGGTGAGGGGCCTTTTGGGTTTTTTCCACCTTCCTTACAGCCCCATGGAGACAGTTGTGTTAAATAGCAGTAGGACTTAGAAATAAATATTAATAACTTGTGTGACTGTTTAGTTTGTCATAACTTTTGGCTGGTGTCCAGTGTGGATAAAAAGGCCAAAATGGCCAGTTCCCTGAAGTAAGACACCTGGGATTTCTTTGGTAGACTTGTGCTTCTGGGAGAAGGGGAGACCTGAAGTCTTTGCAGACTGAGGTCCCTCTTTTGGTACTGTCTGTCCCCATTAGAGTGGGGAGAGTGAGAAGATACACCAGAGTGAGCTGAATCCTAGGGATAGGCTGAGGTTAGTCTACTCTGAGTTATGTGTTTTATGGTTGGAGCCCTGTAACCCTCACATTGGACCCATTTAAATATCTGGTACACGTGAGTCAGGAGAAACGGGGCAGATGACACTGGAGTTGTGTTCAGCCATTAAATCCACCTCTGTGCTTGTTCTCATTCACCTGTGTGTCCTGACCAACTGCAGCGTTGTCTGGCTACACTAGGGGTTTGCCTCAGGGCAGCTACACTAGTGAGCTGCTACCAATGGATCTAACCAGGGCAAATCCCTGGCATAGACAAAGGTCTTTGCCATAAATATGTAGTGGATGCAATGAGCAGCATGAGTTCCTTCGTCTGTCATTCACATCTATCAAGATGGACTCACAGCATCCTAAACATATACACTATCTGTGCACGATGATATTCTAATTTTAAAATAAGATACCATCCCATTTAGTTTGTGTGCAATTTACAGTGACGGGTTTCTTCTTTATTCCACAATACTAGTATGGCCGGAAGAGCTGTAGCATGAGCCCTTCATCCCATCTCAGAATTTTAATGTGAAAACATAAAAGAATTGGCAATTGCCTCTCCAGAACTGTGTTTTAGAAAAAGCCATTCTTCACACCTGCTACTTCTCAGCTTTATCATTATTACTCCATTCTACTGACTAGCTCTGACATAGTACAAAATGTTAGACAGTCTCGCCACCTCATCTCCCAGGACAGCAGCACATTCATAATGATACAGGATTATTCCAGGAATATTCTGCAGCACATTTAATGTAGTCTAATGATATTTCAGACTTCTCATCAGCCAGTCAGGATTCTGTGAGCAGTCAGAGGACCAGAGCATTTTGTATTACTGTAAATTATGGAACACTCAGTCAATTATAGTCAAGAACACAGACAACATTGAGGTGCAAACTCGTGAATTTGTTTTCTTTTCAGAAAAGCCCTAAAGGTGACTGATCAGGTGTCCTCCTCACACTTGCCCAGAAAGAGTTAAGGCAGGCCAGAAAGTCCAGTTAGCCCGTGACCGTGATTGCTGGGGAGGGACCACGCTGAGATTGCTCAATCAGGGCAAACTGCAAAGAATGGGGCAGACAATCCCCAACACTGGTGGTCTGTTCTAATAATTAGATTCACCAAGCTAGCAACAAAACAGCTTCTATAATTCCTTACTGGTTACCAAGAAGCCCCAAAATAGTCTCCCTTAACTAATCCAGCCTTGGGCTCCTACCCAGACAGCCAAATCAAATAGGATGAGGATTACTGAAATCTTATTCGCCATAAAGTTCTACCAATTCCAAAGGATCGGACACATTACCCACCAGGTCAATGAATATTTCAGATTTTACTCAAGCACACACGTACAGCCAATTCTTATTAACTAATCTAAGATTTATTAAAAAGAAAAGAAAGAGTACTGTCGATAAAGATCATTATACATACAGATAAGAATAAAGTTCTTGAGTCAGTTACACATCGTAAAGCCCTACTACTGCTATATAAATGCCAGTGTTGAGAGAAGCCAAAATAATTGCTTTCGAAGTAGGAGACATTGAGCCTGTGACAACATTGCAATTATTTTGTAATTATTATACAGTTTTAGCTCAAATATTGGTCCTCACCATAGGCAAAATCTGCCCCCTCTCTCCTCACACAAATTGTGTAGCCAGACTTGCATACAGAGACTTCCATGGGAAAGGGGAAGTCCTCCCACCGTGCCACAACACTGCTGCTACTGCAACCCTGTGGATGCAGGAGCTTTTGCTACTGCTGTGCCCCTGCTTGATAAGGAGTGATGACCAGTGGATATACACAATTTCATATCCACAAACCCAGCTCCAGCTCCTCCCCTGACCTACCCTTTTCCCATCCTCCACAGCCTGTATGGGGTGCAAGACCTCGTCAAGGACTTTCCAAATCAAACTCCTCAAACTTCTGCACAATGAATTTCATTGCAGGCAGGCATGTGTTTGGTTACAAAAACAGGTGCAGGATTTTCCCTGTATCCTAAATGACCCAGAGAATTCTGACTGACACAGTGAACAGATAGTCATAAGACAGCTTGCGCACGTTACCATTGTGTAAAACAATACTGTACATTTATTATCAAGTCAGATTGTAACTGACGGATTTTATTATTAATATAAACTTTTGTCATACAAGAATTAATCAATATGGAGCTTAAAGGCGTGAAGGAATGTGGCAAGCTGTCTATTCTTTGGGTGACCAGCTGTCCCGATTTTATAGGGACAGTCCTGATTTTTGGGTCTTTTTCTTATATCGGCTCCTATTAACTCCCACTCCCTGTCCCGATTTTTCACACGTGCTGTTTGGTCACTCTAGCTACTCTAGAGCCCCTAACATTGCTGACTGCTATTGGAAATATCCCTAACCTAATGAATATCAGAGAGAGATACTGGGAAAGTCTATAGAAAGAAGGTTCAATTACAAAGAGACAGAGCTGGCTATTATCAGTATATGAAGAAAATTGCAGACCAAAGTTTGTCCATCTACACAGTGAATAGAAGGGGTGAGAAAGTAAAATCCCTTGGAAGTAGATCCCTTACTGTTCATCTCAGTAAAGTAGAACCTCAGAATCACCAACACCACAGGAATGGAGGTTGTTCATAACTCTGAATTTTTCGTAACTCTGAAAAAACATTATGGCTGTTCTTTAAAAAGTTTACAACTGAATATTGATTTAATATAGCTTTGAAACTTTACTATACAAAAGAAAAATGCTGCTTTCCCTTTATGTTTTTAGTAGTATACATTTAATACAGTACTGTACTGTATTTGCTTTTTTTTTTTTTTTTTGGTCTCTGCTGCTGCCTGATTGTGTACTTCCAGTTCCAAATGAAGTGTGGTCAACCGGTCAGTTTGTAACTCTGGTGTTCATAACTCTGAGGTTCTACTGTATTTTATTCTTGTCATGGTGAGCTGATTACATAATAATTCTAACACGTACTCTACAGTCACCTTCAGATTTAGATCAAGACATTCCGATACCCATTTCCCACTCAAACAATGCAAAATTTCAGGTGATGTTAACTCACCTATTTTTATTTTAAACTGAAAAAGCATTTTCACTGACCAAAACAAGCACATTTAAAAATACATTGACTGCATAATATAAAGAAGCTAACTGTGCAAACATATGAAAGATCATGCCAGTTTTACTGGGATAATCCTAGTTAGCCATTTGATTTCTCAGTGTCCCACAAACTTCTTTTCAGGAAGATCTTCTTCCAGGAGATCTTCAATGATCTTAAAACTCAAAAAAGAGTCCTACAAAAAGTGGAAACTCAGTCAAATTACAAAGGATGAATAAAAAAAAATAACACAAGTATGTAGTGACAAAATTAGAAAAGCCAAGGCACAAAATGAGATCAAGCTAGTTAGAGACATAAAAAGTAACATGAAAACGTTCTACAAATACATTAGAAGCAAGAGAAAGACCAAGGACAGAGTAGGCCCGTTACTCAATGAAGGGTGAAAGACAATAACAGAAAATGTGGAAATGGCAGAGGTGCTTAATGACTTTGTTTCGGTTTTCACCAAGAAGGTTGGTGGCGATTGGATGTCTAACATAGTTAATGCCAATGAAAATGAGGTAGGATCAGAGTCTGAAATAGGGAAAGAACACGTCAAAAATTACTTAGACAAGTTAGATGTCTTCAAATCACAGGACCATTAGCAATTATCTTTGAAAAGTCATGGAAGACGGGAGACATTCCAGAAGACTGGAAAAGGGCAAATATACTGCCCATTCGTAAAAAAGGAAATAAGGACAACCCGAAGAATTACAGACCAGTCAGCTTAACTTCTGTACCCGGAAAGACAATGGAGCAAATAATTAAGAAATCAATTTGCAAACACCTAGAAGATAATGAGGTGATAAGTAACAGTCAACACGGATTTGTCAAGAACAAATTGTGTCAATCCCACCTGATAGCTTTCTTAGACAGGGTAACAAGCCTTGTGGATAGGGGGAAAGTGGTAGATGTGGTATATCTTGACATTAGTAAGGTTTTTGATACTGTCTCGCATGACCTTCCCATAAACAAACTAGAGAAATACAACCTAGATGGAGCTACTATAAGGTGGGTGCATAATTGGTTGAAAATCATTACCAGAGAGTAGTTATCAGTGGTTCACAGTCATGCTGGAAGGGCACAATGAGTGGGGTCCCGCAGGGATCAGCCCTGGGTCTGGTTCTGTTCAGTATCTTCATCAATGATTTAGATAATGGGATAGAGAGTACACTTACAAAAAGTTTGCGGATGATACCAAGCTGGGAGTTGTTGCGAGTGCTTTGGAGGATAGGATTAAAATTCAAAATGATCTGGAAAAAGTGGAGAAATGGTCTCATGTAAATAGGATGAAATTCAATAAGGACAAATGTAAAGTACTCCAATTAGGAAAGAACAATCAGTTGCACACATACAAAATGGGAAATGACTGCCTAGGAAGGGGTACTGCGGAAAGGGATCTGGGGGTCATAGTGGATCACAAGCAAAATATGAGTCAACAGTGTAACGCTGTTGCAAAAAAAGCAAACATCATTCTGGGATGTATTAGCAGGAGTATTGTAAGCAAGACACAAGAAGTAAGTCTTCCGCTCTACTCGCACTGATTAGGCCTCAACTGGAGTATTGTGTCCAGTTCTGGGCACCACATTTCAGGAAAGATGTGAACAAATTGGAGAAAGTCCGGAGAAGAGCAACAAAAATGATTAAAGGTCTATAAAACATGACCTATGAGGGAAGATTGAAAAAATTGGGTTTGTTTAGTCTGGAGAAGAGAAGACCGAGAGAGGAGATAACAGTTTTCAAGTACATAAAAGGTTTTTACAAGGAAGAGGGAGAAGAATTGTTCTTCTTAACCTCTGAGGATAGGACAAGAAGCAATGGGCTTAAATTGCAGCAAGAGTGATTTAGGTTGGACATTAGGAAAAACTTCCTGTCAGAGTGGTTAAGCACTGGAATAAATTGTCTAGGGAGGCTGTGGAATCTTCATCATTGGGGATTTTTAAGAGCAGGTTGGACAAACACCTGTCAGGGATGGTCTAGATAATACTTAGTCCTGCCTTGAGTGCAGGGGACTGGACTAGATGACCTCTTGAGGTCCGTTCCAGTTCAATGATTCTATGATACCTGAAGTGTCCCTGATTTTTCATGTTATCAAAATGTTTGATTTTTGTATATTACATAATGTCTGTTTAAGACATATTGCTATATGCGAAGTAGAATTTGCTCTGAGTTTACCAGGAACAAACAAGACAGTGAATGACCATTCAGTGTGATGAACAGTGTTTGGAGTATGTCAAATGAACACAGATGCTATCATAGAATATCAGGGTTGGAAGGGACCTCAGGAGATCATCATTTGAACCCCTGTTCAAAGCAGGACCAATCCCCAATTTTTGCCCCAGATCCCTAAATGGCCCCCTCAAGGATTAAGCTCACAACCCTGGGTTTAGCAAGCCAATGCTCAAACCACTGAGCTATCCCTCCCCCTAGGAGGAGCTAGCAAACAAACAGGGGACTTTAGTAGGGGAGTTCAGCTAGGGACTGTGAAAGCCAGACACACCTAATAAATATTCTCTAAACTTTGGCCAGTAACACCCACACACACACACACACACACTCCCTGTGCAAAAAACACCACACACACTACACACACTACCCTGCAAGAGTAAAAATAATACAGGCAGAAGTCAGGCAGCAGACTGGGGGTTACCCATCTTATTGCACTGAATGCAACATGCATGATTATCTGTATTGTGGTCAGGTGCTATATGTGTGCATTCGGTGCAAGTCGCACATGGCCCTCAGAGACCATGTACGGGGGGCTCAAGACCAGAGTGACTGAACTGGAGGAGTTCACGGACACAGTAAAGTAGTCCCACCCCAAGGCTGACAGCCTCTGTGCTGATGAGGAGGATGAGAGTCTTAGGAAGGAGATCATCAAGTTGGAGAAGACAGAAAAGATCCCATAGTTGGGACCCTGCTTCCAGATGATCTCAAGGTACCCTCTCTCACTGAGGATACCTCTCCCCTGGAGAGGTTGCTCGTATTAGGTAGATAGGTAATAGTAATGGGTGATTGAATTAATAGAAATATAGATAGTTGGGTTTGTGATGACGGAGAGAACCGTATGGTGAATTGCCTGCTGTGTGCGACGGCTGAGGGCCTCTCGAGACATCTGTTCAGTGCTGAGGAGGAGCCAGTGGTCGTGGTTCAGTGACATAGGGAGAGATCCTGGAGGCCAAATTTAGGCTGCTAGATAGCAGATTGAAGTCCAGGACCTCCATGGTAGCAGTCTCTGAAATGCCTCCCATTCCACAAGCAGGGCCAGTTAGGCAGGCAGAACTGTAGGGTCTCAATGCATGGATGAGATGATGGTGTTCAGAGCAAAGATTAAGGTTTATTAGGAACTGGAGAATGTTTTTTTAAAGCAATCCTGGCAATTACAGGCTAGTAAGCCTTCTCCTGTACCAAGCAAAGTAGTTGCAACTATAGTAAAGAATAGAATTATCGGACACATAGATGAACACAGTGTATTTGGGAAGAGTCAACATGGCTTTTGTAAAGGGAAATCATGCCTCACCAATCTATTAGAATAATGTGGGGGGGAGGTCAACAAACATGTGAACAAGGGTGATCCAGCGTAACTGGATTTTCAGAAAGCCTTTGACAAGGTCCCTCACCGAAGGCTCTTAAGCAAACTAAGTAGTCATGGGATAAGAGGGAAGGTCCTCTCATGGATCAGTAACTAGTTAAAAGATAGAAACAAAGGGTCAGAATAAATAGTTAGTTTTCACCGTGGAGAGAGGTAAATAGTGGGGTCCCCCAAGGATTTCTACTGGGATCAGTGTTATTCAACATTCGTAAGTGATCTAGGAAAAAGGGGTAAACAGTCAGGTGACAAAGTTTGCAAATGACTCAGAACAAAGCAGTCAGCTTTGGACTTGGGTAACAGTTAAAGGGATTTCACAAAACTGACCAGTCACCCATCAAAATGCTAGATGAAATTGAAGGTTGATAAATGCAAAGTACTACACATTGGAAAACATAATCCCAACTAAACATACATAATGATGGGGTCTAAATTAGCTGTTACTACTCAAGAAAGAAATCTTGGAGTCATTGTGGATAGTTCTCTGAAAACATCCGCTCAATGTGCAGCAGCAGTCAAAAAAGCGAACAATGTTAGGAACCACTAGGAAAGGGATAGATAAGACAGAAAATATCATAATGCCACAATATAAATCAACACCTGGAATACTGCATGCAATTCAGTAGTTGACCCATCTCAAAAAAGAAATATTAGAATCGGAAAAATGTACAGAGAACCAAAATGATTAAGGGTATAGAACAGCTTCCATGTGAGGAGAGATTAGAAAGACTGGGACTGTACATTTTAGAAAAGAGACAACTAAGGGGACTGGAAGACAGGGAATGGATCACTTAATGATTAGCCTGCTCTGTTCATTCATTCTGAAGCATCTGGCACCAGCCACTGTGAGAAGGCAGGATACTGAGCTAGATGGACCATTGGTCCGACACAATATGGCCATTCTTATGTTCTTATGACACTTTGTCAAAATGAATGGTAGTGTCACATGTCTAGTGTCTCATGATAAACCCATTAAAACAAGTTTTTAGAAGATATTCTCCACTCTGAGCAATATGCATATGTCACTTTAGGTTAGAAACTGGCAGCACTGACAAGAGAACAAGTACTTTTTTATTTTATATGAGTATTTCACAACTCTAAAAAAATGTTGCCATAAAAATGTCCTTTCTATTGTGAAAATATTAACACCTTAAAAAAACACTGATTAGAAAATAAATGTCATTTAGATGTTGTATCTAGCTATAAAGGTTCCAAAGAGAGAGGTAATGAGCTCACATAAATGACTCTTTGAGTCAGTCTTTTATTAAATCTCAAGAAACCTAGCAGCAAAGAAAGAATGGATATAGAAATTTATGTAATACCTTCAGTTAATGTATCATTATGAACTAGATCTCATTATATACTTTTTCATATTACTTCCAAAAAGTGATCATTTATCAATCCAAAGGTGTTAGCAAGTTCAGCCAACCATTCTGTACACACACGAATAGCTAAAGAAAAAGTGTGACGGTACAAGAGCTCAACACCTTCGAAAATAATTCACTAAGAGTTTTTAAAGTAATGAAGACCCATATAAAGACAAACGTGGTAAGGTATAGGGTATGAAATAAAGCTGTATTTTAAAGAATCCTTATTGAGATTACAGGGACAAACCATCCCGAAGTGTAGAAAGAATAGTCAATATGGCAGGTGACCAGCTTGGCTTAACAGTGAAATTCTTGTTGATCTTAAACACAAAAAAGTGGAAGACTGGAAGAATGACCAGGGAGGGGTATAAAAATATTGCTTGGGCATGCAGGAGTGAAATCAGGAAGGCCAACTCACACCTGGAGTTGCAGCTAGCAAGAGATGTTAAGAGTAACAAGAAGGGTTTCTTCAGGTATGTTAGCAACAAGAAGAAAGTTAAGGGAAGTGTGGGCCCCTTACTGAATGAGGGAGGCAACCTAGTGACAGAGGATGTGGAAAAAGCTAATGTACTCAATGCTTTTTTTGCCTCTGTCTTCATGAACAAGGTCAGCTCCCAGACTACTGCACTGGGAAGCACAGCATGGGGAGGAGGTGACCAGCCCTCTGTGAAGAAAGAAGTGGTTCGGGACTATTTAGAAAAGCTGGATGAACACAAGTTCATGGGGCCGGATGTGCTGCATCCGAGACTGCTAAAGGAGTTGGCGGATGTGATTGCAGAGTCATTGGCCATTATCTTTGAAAACTCATGGCGACTGGGGGAGGACCCGGACAACTGGAAAAAGGCTAATGTAGTGCCCATCTTTAAAAAAGGGAAGGAGGAGGATCCTGGGAACTACAGGCCTGTCAGCCTCACCTCAGTCCCTGGAAAAATCATGGAGCAGATCCTCAAGGAATCATTTCTGAAGCACTTAGAGGAGAGGAAAGTGATCAGGAACAGTGAGCATGGATTCACCAAGGGCAAGTCATGCCTGACTAATTAATTGCCTTCTGTGACGAAATAACTGGCTCTGTGGATGAGGGGAAAGCAGTGGACGTGTTGTTCCTTGACTTTAGCAAAGCTTTTGACACGGTCTCCCACAATATTCTTGCCAGCAAGTTAAAGAAGTATGGGCTGGATGAATGGACTATAAGGTGGATAGAAAGTTGGCTAGATTGTCGGGCTCAACGGGTAGTGATCAATGGCTCTATGTCTAGTTGGCAGCCGGTATCAAGTAGAGTGCCCGAAGGGTTGGTCCTCGGGCTGGTTTTGTTCAATATCTTCATAAATGATCTGGAGGATGGTGTGGATTGCACCCTCAGCAAGTTTGCAGATGACACTAAACTGGGAGGAGAGGTAGATATGCTGGAGGGTAGGGATAGGATACAGAGGGACCTAGACAAATTAGAGGATTGGGCCAAAAGAAATCTGATGGGGTTCAACAAGGACAAGTGCAGAGTCCTGCACTTAGGACGGAAGAATCCAATGCACCGCTACAGACTAGGGACCGAATAGCTAGGCAGCAGTTCTGCAGAAAAGGACCTAGGGGTTACAGTGGACGAGAAGCTGGATATGAGTCAACAGTGTGCCCTTGTTGCCAAGAAGGCCAATGGCATTTTGGGATGTATAAGTAGGGGCACTGCCAGCAGATCAAGGGACGTGATGGTTCTCCTCTATTTGACATTGGTGAGGCCTCATCTGGAGTACTGTGTCCAGTTTTGGGCCCCACACTACAAGAAGGATGTGGAAAAACTGGAAAGAGTCCAGCGGAGGGCAACAAAAATGATTAGGGGACTGGAACACATGACTTATGAGGAGAGGCTGAGGGAACTGGGATTGTTTAGTCTGCGGAAGAGAAGAATGAGGGGGGATATTATAGCTGCTTTCAACTACCTGAAAGGGGGTTCCAAAGAGGATGGATCTAGACTGTTCTCAGTGGTAGCAGATGACAGAACGAGATGTAATGGTCTCAAGTTGCAGTGGGGGAGGTTTAGATTGGATATTAGGAAAAAATTTTTCACTAGGAGGGTGGTGAAACACTGGAATGCATTACCTCGGGAGGTGGTGGAATCACCTTCCTTAGACGTTTTTAAGGTCAGGCTTGACAAAGCCCTGGCTGGGATGATTTAGTTGGGGATTGGTCCTGCTTTGAGCAGGGGGTTGGACTAGATGACCTCCTGAGGTCCCTTCCAACCCTGATAGTCTATGATTCTGTGAAATGATCCATAAAACCTAGGATGTAGAAATGTAACTAAACATGGTGAAATAAAGAAAAATGATATATTCCTTAACATTACAGTGTTTTTGCAGAATTCCTTGCCCTGTTATACAAGAACAGCATTTGTTATAAGCTGCAAGTCTGTATGGGATTGGTACTGCCAGTATGTTTTCTATCTGAGAAAACAGTGAATATCTTTCAGACTCCAAGATTTTTTGTTACAAATTTTGCTTTAGAAGAAGCTGAGGAGTTGAGAGTTGGATGTATTCCTAACACATGACCAAATGTTTTCTTATTCAGCATCAGGTATAGTCACTTCCAATTAATCATCCTCCTTGGGACTTACTTTACTTTGAGTTACAAAATGTTTGAGAGGTTTAAATATTAGTAATTTTTCAAATGCAATACAATTTTGTCCCATTCCAATTCTTAACATAATATTTGCTTAATAAAGTAAATCGCTACTTATACAATATAGTGCAGGAACGTAGAGACTGGGTATGGACATACTTTAAATAGGTTCTTTGGACCTCTGGGTTCTTTGTTACTGATAGGATGACTCAAATGAAGCAATTTATTCTTTTTCCATTTTAGAGAACAGATTTCCTTTAGAGAACAGATTCTGCTCTGTCATCTGACTACAAATGTAAAGCCTTTGCTCAAAGGATCTACGAGATGTTGGGGGAAGACAACCTTACCCAGAATTAGACACCTTGATGTAGCATAGTTGCACAACTGCTTCACTGTCATTATAGCCCATGGTTTGTGGAAGCAGCTGCAGCCCCTTTGCAGGAGGTTTAGGTGTTTGCAATTAAATAGTTCCACTTTCCCAAACCACTCTTACGTACATCCTCCAAACCCCTCCTTTGCACAGCTCTTGAGAAAGAACATGGAGGGAGGGGGTGTGTGTGACGTGAATCATGATACAACGAATCAGTTGTGGTTCTGCTGGATTTATGGTCTTGCATTTAGACCTAGATTAGCAATCTACTTTGTTCTGAGGCAAATTTTAGAATTATTCCAGATTAATGTTCTGGGACACTCCATAAACATTATCTAGAAACATCTGGAATTTATTTCAGAATACTCCAAGCAGTGTTACGTATATCCTTCTTCTACAGTGAAAACAGCATTTGATTTCGATATAACAGGCTTTGAAACAATGAATTAAGGGGTGTCCTGTCCTTCACTGCATTAATTCAAGAGAAGGCCTTATTCTTGCAAAGACAAGAGCTACTTCACCATCAGACAAAATGAAAAGGAGAGATAATATAAAAAAATCTGGTAGGGTTAGGCCTGTCAGATGCCAGTTTCTAGTTATCATCTTTAAAGAGCTCTGTGGAAACTTGCCAACCCGTATGAAGTTCACCATAACTTTATTTACATAGTTTTTACTCTGTTTATCAATACTTAGAGTAGTTGGTGACATTGTGTAGTGTCTCTAGTACTTTGCCTAGTGATATAGTCTATGTTAGAGCTAAGCTACTGACAAATTAGCATGAAGTTTAACAGCCAAATTTGTATTTTTATTTATTATTTATAGTGCAGTATCACCCAGAAGACCTGAATGAGGACTGGAGTTCATGGTGTTTAGGCTCTGTATAAACTCAAAAGATATGGTGCTTTCTCCAAAGAACCTAATATCCAAGTGTCTGAGCCCCATCTTCTGATATTCACCAACCTTTGTGGCATAATTTTGGCAATTCAAAGACTCTGCTTCAGCTTCCCTCTTTCTTTGATGGACTGATTGCCATCTAGACACTTGTTGGTTCTTTGTAACCACCCTGGCCCACTGGCTGGTAGTCCTTTCTCCAGGGTGGTAAAGAGCCCAATCTGTCAGGAGGCCAATTGCCTGAGACAAAGGGCATACGGGTCTTCTGGAGAATGCTTCACTTGTAAAAGCCTTTATGAACCCCCTTGCTGGTTTTGATAGGCAAACTACCTGCCCACTCTACTGGGTCCAGGCCAGGGACTCAGTATGACGTGGTTGGTACCACTCTCCGTAGTGTTTCCCTTGCTTACTTCTTACCACACCTCTCTTGCAGGCTGTTCCTCAGACTCTCACCCTGGAGTCCTCGCTTCCTAGAACTCCAGCTTCCTGGGTAGCTTCTAACTAGTCTACTGATGAAGGGTCCTGCTCCCACTGGCTCCTCAGCTCTCTGACAGCTGCCCTGCTCTTTTCCTGTGCAGTCCTTTTATCTCTACAGTTGTTGAGGCCACCAATTAGCCCCAGCTGAGCAGTCAGTTTCCCTATTAACCCTTTAGCAGCTGAGACAGTATGGGGTCTGCATACTCCATGGCAGTAAGAATAAAAGGATTTCCCTGTTGATAGTGAATGGAAAGCAGTGGCGATAGGTAGCTGTGTGCCAATTACTGAAAGCCAACAGGTAAGATTCCCCCAATAAATTTCATATTCACATTATATAGCTATTAATTCAAAAAGATGTTATCTGTCTTGCAATCCAAGGATAACAGTGGCTTGTATCATCACCCTACATTTTATACTGTTCCTTCCCTCTAATTGAGCCCCAAAAACATAATTCCCAATATTCCCATTTTCACCATGAGTGCCAACAACACTGTCCCTAATATGTCATGAAACAAACATGTTATTTCTGTATTCTGAACAATCACCCTACCTGCTTTTTGAGATTGGGTGATAAGGGATGGATTCAGTAAACCTTTTGTTCTAAGCATTTGCTACAATATGTGATGTGTAAGGGGTTAACATCAATGTTCTTAGAATGGTGAAATTTTGCTAATAAAAGACAGAATATGTATTGACATATGAGATGCTCCTTTTCTGTGAGTTTTCCACTACAATCATGCTAACTATTGAGATTAGGCTGTGTTTGTCACATAGGTCTTTTGAGGACTGGGTTTTTTCAAGCCTTGATTGTGATTCCCATTTGCTGAAATGGCTGTGCCTCTGCCAGAGAAGTCACAGTTAAGAAGTCAGCTATTCTGCAAGCCTTGCAGGAATTTAAGCTCTTTTAACAAGATTTTGCAATTGTAGATGCATATTGGCATGTAAGTGACATGATATGACAATATGAAATAACATCCACTGCTTTCCTAAAGTCAGATCCTCAAACACAAATTCATTTGATGACCATACTTGGCAGGATTCACTTTTTTATTGCTCTGAGATCTATCAATATCTTCAGTGTAAACCCCTTTAAAAACGATGTCACCCAAACCAAACTGTTCATCATGCCTGACGTTACTTAAATAATTGCCTACCATCAAAAATAACTCTGTTAGCTAGAGAACATCCAAATATTCTTCGCTCTTCTTCACCATAATATATTAGCTTCGAGTGGAGAAGTACTTTTTTCCAGTATTTATTGTTCAGTGAACTCAAATATTTTCTTTTGCAGTGACCTATATGAGTGTATGCATTGGAGGAATAGTGGTTTAAATAATGGATCAATAAAAATGGGTCCCTTCTTGAAGGATCTAAATATCAGAAATCATTAATAGTATCTAATGAGGCTTACTTAGACAGTTAAAAAGAAGCTAAAAATAAATTTAAAAAAAGCTATTATTCTTTTCCCCAGGGTATTTAAGATACTCCTGAGAATTATAGGTTTCAGAGTAGCAGCCGTGTTAGTCTGTATTGGCAAAAAGAAAAGGAGTACTAGTGGCACCTTAGAGACTAACCAATTTATTTGAGCATAAGCTTTCGTGAGCTACAGCTCACTTCATCGGATGCATCATCATGAGCTGTAGCTCACGAAAGCTTATGCTCAAATAAATTGGTTAGTCTCTAAGGTGCCACTAGTACTCCTCTTCTTCCTGAGAATTATAGTCCATTATAGAAGGTAATGCTCTATCTCACAGGCTGCTTTCTTTGGCACGCTTTGGAAAATATCTATTGGTATTTTTCATACTTAAAAAGGATTTATATAAAAAGTTTAGCTTCATAACTCAGTAACCAAATATTAGCTATGTATCTGTTACATACACTTTAAGAGTTATTTGTTTAGTTGGATTCTGTACTGATGCTTTCAATTTTATTTCAATCTCTCTTCCTAATTCATATTATGCAACACATTATTTCAGTATATTTTATGTAAAACCTTTTGGAATGCATTATAGCTTTCAATTCCACATTCTCAACTGAACTTATGAAATTTCTTTGAAATTGTATTCCTCTGCATAAACAGAATTTTTCATGAATGCCTTACCACAGCTCCTGACAACCTACACTTGACATCCAACTTCCTTCCCAAAATGAATTCTAACCTTTCAAATGTACTCTATTTAATCCTTATTGCAGTCTACAAGGTTCACAAATTATCTCTGTTTTGATATTTGATGCTCATTATATACTTTGAATCAACAATGTGTGTAACAGGCTCTGGGTGTTAAAATCAGCAAAAGAACTAAATGAAACATGCATGTTTTCTAAGGTTACCATGGTAAAAGGCTCATGGGCAAAGCCTGAGATCCCTACTCAGTTTTTACTCAGCCTTTACACATACAAACCTCCCTGTGGTGCTCAGAAGAGAACTGAAAGTGCTACAGCAATGTTAATTGAAGAGCTAAGGTGTATGTTCAACTACTGAACAAGGTCCCTATGTTCCCTTACATCACATAGCAATAGAGAGGATCGAAAGTGACTTAAAATCATACATTGGGCTAAGACGGCAATACAAATTGGAAAGGTGTTTATGCAGTACAGGTGCTTCAGATTGTGGAGCGTTCAGCCCCACTGTATTTAGCCTTAATTCGGCAAAGTTCTTAAGCAAATACTTAGCTTTAAGCTTGTGAGTGGTCGAACTAGATTCAATGGTATTACTCATGTGAGTAAAAATATGCATGTGCTTACGTGTCCTGCTGAATCCACCAAAAGGCTTGTAAAGCATATGTGTAAGTGATTTTCAGGATTGGGAATTTAATCCCTCAGAGTAGTTTTGTGGGAAAATAATTCATAGCCTGTTGGAGTGTGGACGAATCAAGGAATCATTTCTATACACTTTGTGTTCCCTTTATAGTCCAGCAAAAATATATGCCACGTAAATATGCCTGCTGGTGCTACTTGGAACAAGGATAACTAATTCTAAATGCTCTCTGCCCCATTAGAGGGCTCACATGAGTATATCTGCTAGGTGGGAACCAATGGCAACTCTGTGAGCCGTTTTGCTACTGATGAGGGGAGGGCTGAGAGGGACATGGAGGCAGTAGAGGTCCCTATATGTAACTTGAGAAATTAAGGGTTTAATTTCCTTTTTACTACAAATCTCTTGAAATCACATCATTTCAAAGCCAATCCCTTCACGTCTTTGGGACTATCACTAGCCTGACTCTTTCTGCTCTGTTGAGAAGGAAGACTTCTTTTGTTAATGGTCAGAGGCCCTGAGAAACTCCCCATTTTAAAGCACTTCAAGTGCAAATACAAATCTGCGCTACATATTAACAGAAATTATTCCCAATTTTGTAAAAAATAAAAACACCCAAATCTTTATGATCCTTATGCCAAAAATATTCATCTTCCTTTGAAGCAGTCCTGATATCTGAGCAACCTGACAATTCCATTGGCATTTAACGGATGTGTAGGTGAACAAAGGAGAGCTCATACTTGAATGCCTGTGTCACGCTATCTGGAGTGGTTTGTTTTGCTCAAAATCATTTTCAATCCCATTTTCTACTTCCATGGTTGAGCTCTTCTATCAAAAATTAATGTTCGTTTGTGTTATCTGTGAGCTGGCCGGTATTGTCTATGAATCCAAAATGGTCCTGTTATCTGAAAGAAAAGTTGCTCACCAAAAATAAAGTAAGCATCAGGCAGACAGTTTCTTTAAAAGCCGTAAAATTCCCAGCAAGACACAGTTTACTATCTATCATTTCTCACTGTTCATTGCCAGCCACACACTGATCACATACCAGTCTATGGGTGTGACATCACGAAGACTGTAATTACTAATCACACCATGGCTTTAGAATAAGGGTATGATTTCCAGCTCCGAAGTCTGCACACACAATTGCATACATACTTTGTGCATGCACAACCACATGCATGTACATATGGCAACATCATTAATATAAATTACATGTATTTACAGTCACTCACAGGTCTTTAACACTCTTGGGGCCTCCAAGCACTAATTTAATACGAATTATGTGGCCAAAGTACCATGCACTGTACCAAACACATAGTAAGAGACAACCCCCTCTCCCAAAGAGCTTACAAACTAGACACACAAGGTAGATGAAGTATGGGAGAGGAAACAGAGGCACAGAAAGGTAAAGTGACTACTTGCCCAAGATCACATAAGTCAGTAGCAGAACTGGTAATAGAAACCATGTATTCTGAGTCTCAGTCCATTGTTTCCTATCCACTAAACCATGTTGTGTCCTCCTCTACATGGTGACATAGCCTGGCATATGGGAAGAGGTGCACCTCAAGAAGTCAGAATCCATCTTCCAGCCTCTCTGCATAAAGGGGATACCTGCCCAGCTATTCAGATGAAATATAATATTAAGGAACCATAAGCTACCATCATTAGACTCACTAAAGTTTTATCTGAGTAAGGTCTTCAGGTTTGGACCCATTGCCAACCTGAGAGGTTGGACCCATTGCCAACCAATTGACCACTCTCTTGTCTGCTGCAAAGTGAAATTTCAAGCTAAGAAGATCCACTGTAACAAAACTGCTGTACAACCTTGTATTGACTTGTGTCGAATCCACGATCCTGTCAAGAAATGGCTTTTTAATGAAGAAGTAGCAAAGATAGCTGGAAGGAATGAAACTGCGTCAGATGCATGGGAAGTCCTGAAGACAAGTATGAACAATGCGGCAGTCAAGAGCTTTGGAAAGAGTACTAGGAAAAATGTTGAGTTAAAATGTTGAGTTAAATGTTAAAGTCTGCGCTTTAGAAGGATCATGTATGTAAGACATCTTTCAAATATGTATGTTTTTTCAATACCAAGTCCAGCTGGTGCTAGTGCTTGGACCTCAGGTGTCTCCATGATGTTCTTCTGATGTTATCAGCAAAGAAGGTGTTAGTCACTGATAAGCCTTGACTGGCACAGATATCGAGAACTCTCTGACCATCGTCATTTATACATTCAATGCCATGCCTACCCAGAATCCCAGGCCAGATCTCAGCATTGGATCCAATACTTTCACTGAAGACTCCAAATACTCGGATGGGTTCCTTCCATGGATTCCTGCCGATCAATTCTTCTAGCTGTTGGTAAAAGCTATCCTACTCACCACTAGCCTGAAGAATTGGAGCATAGACACTGAAAAGGTTGATGAATCCCTTCTGTAAACTAACTCAAAGTGTCATGATATGTAAGGACACTGCCATCGGAGCATCATACAATCCCACAAGTTCACTTCAGCGTGAGCACCTTTCTGTCAGGGTGAGATCCTTTAGCCATTCTTCACCAACAAGTATCCACAAGGCAGTGGAGGATGCAGTTTAACATCATGCCGAGAACTAATCTCTTTATTTACTTAATACAGGTCCAATAGGTCAATGGTAAAAAGGCAAAATTGTAATATGAAACTGGAACAATCTCTGTTTAATTATTCTGAATGTGTATTTTAATTTTAGGTAGCTCTAGTTTTTGGGTAAATTAATTAATGTCAGTTCAACAATGGCCTGAAGAAGAACTCCATGTAGCTTGAAAGCTTGTCTCTTTCACCAACAAAAGTTGGTCAAATAAAATATATTACCTCTCCCACCTTGTCTCAGTTCAACAATAATGCATAAACATTTTCAACTCCATGGTTAAATGGTTATTATAACCAGTATACCTGGAAGCCAGCAAGATTACTTCATTTTTCCAACTCAGTTTATAAATTGCCATAATGGCTATGCAGGGTGGGAAAAAATGGAACTTTTTTTCACGAACTATAAGATCTCTTGAAATTAATTTTTTAATATAGCTTGGTCTGTTTTCTTACATGGAATGAAAACACTGAAATGAAACAAAGTAAATATATAAGAATAGTTGTGAGAGGCTAAAATCATTGAGTTGTTCAGACTATTTTGGCCTCAAAATTATTCAGCTTCACTTTCTGTATCTTTGACTTAAATTGCTCATGAGAATTCTTTTATCAGATACAGGAATGAACCCTCATAAATACACATTATTATGATTAGCATCCTACCACTGGATCTTTTCCACCACTCCCAGGTACTAACAAATCAGTTGATTTCACATCTGCCTACAACTCATATTTCCCGAAAGGATCTCAGAGATCATATTTGTTTCCATTTTCCAATGTACACTCCCACCTTTTCCCTTAAGGACTTACACAATTCACTTTAGTCAATCAGTTCTTCTTGATTGTTAGGTCTCACTCATTCTCCATCTATCTTTGCTTTATTAGATACATTATTTGCTGTCTTTCCATTTGTCTTGTCAGCTACTTGCTGTTCTTTCGACCACTGTTGCCTCATAGTTCTCATTTAAGCTTTGTTCTTTTGATCTGTTCACCTTTCATTCCAGCCAAAGCCTAAATTATCCTATTCTTATCTTGTGCCTTTTCTATGCCAGACTGTACACTTAAGAGAGAAAGTCCAACTTTCAGTGGGCCAAACTACCTCTTTTTAAATCTTTCCCTAAAAGTTAGTTATTTCATGATATCATCCCAGGTTTCTCTCTCACATAATGTCGCCATAACTACTTGTGTTTTAGCTGTTTATCCCAGAGATCATATTTGTCTAAGGTAAACTGGAAGCTCCTTGGCATCTATGTAGCACAGGCTTTATACATTTTTGTGACTGAATAAGCTCCCTTTTTATAAGAGACAAGCAAAGCTGCAGGATTCACTTTGCAACTGTCACCACTGAGCCAAACCATGCTGGTTTGTTTGTGAGGTTCCCATACTTCTTCAAGGGCATCACCAGCTGCCTCTTGACACCTTATCTTGCCTGATTTCTGAGACACTGACATGCTAGTGAACAAACATCCTATTCCCTCTTCTTTCTTGGGCAAGGTTCCCCCATCCATGGATCTCCAGGGATGTCAAGTGACTATTTCCTATTGCAACATCAAGGAGGCAACCCTGATCCCAAAAACCCTAAAGTGTGTTCAGGAGGCAGGACACAGCCTGCTCCCCAAACGGGAGAGGAAAAACTGGAAAACACTTTTGTTGCAACCGGCTCCTACACTGATTACAGGGGAAGCCTTATAGATCGCTTAGCAAGGTAACTTGAGAAACACTGGGTATTCCCACGTGCCATACATTAGGGATTATACAACATCCTAGGTGACTCCCCAAAGATTTTTCTAGCCACCAAAGGGAGAATATAGTGCAAGAAACCACTTACCTTTGCACTGCTGCTGAAGGAATGCAAGGACTGTGCGAGACTAACGACTTTCCAAAGTGGGCAGGATGAAGGTAGGGCTATAGCAGAGTCAGGGATCAAAGAAAGAGGGAACAAAGGGAAGTGCAGCTCCTAATTATTTTCTTCTCTTGGGTTTGAGCGGGGAGATCAGCTCTCCCTCCTCACACCCCCGTCTATTCCTCCTATCATGCCAGCAAGCTAGGAGGTGCTTAGCCAGTATGTTCCCAGCATACTTCCACTCCACATTAGCTTACTGAGTTACAGGGGATGAGGCAGTAACCTCAAAGAGACTTCCCTCTGTACATCAGCCCAGAGTTCTGGACATATTGAACCAGTGACTTCAGAAAAGCCCTCTCCCTGACTTCAGACCAGCAAGACAGAGGTCCTTAGTCACCTCAGAGTTCCCTTTTTCTTGACATCAGCCCAGTCAGCTACAGGTGCCAAGACGGTGAGTGACATCAGTGGCTTGCTGCTTGATATTAGACCAGGAAAACTGAGGTGTTGAGCTTGTGACATCACAGATACCTGTATCTTGACATGAGCCCAGCAAACAGAAATGGTGAACTAGATACCCCACAGACATGTGACCTGAATTCAGTCTAGCAAGTTAGAAATTCACAGCCAATGAGCTTACAGCATCCTGTGCTCTGACATCATGCCAGCAAGGCAGAGCTGCTGATCCAGTAACCTCAGAGAGGCTCATACCTTGCCATGAGTCCAGTAAGGTGGAGGTGCTAAGCCAGGAATTCCAAAAGACACTTAGTAATCTCACCAAAGCTTTTTCATCAGCCAGCAAGTTGATTGTGCTGAGCTAGTAACTTCACACAGTGGTGTAACTTGACATCAGCCCTGCAATAAAGATTTACTGAAGAGGCCTTTAAGTAAGGGTTAGTAGCAGAGGCCGTGCTATGTGGGAACTCTTTTGCTAAAAGCAAAGGGAAAGTTCCACCTTCTCTTACTCTCCTGGGCTTGGGGGAGAATTCATCTTTCCAAGTTCCATCTCCTGTTTCTTAGCACTGACTGATGAAATAAGCATTCATTAAGCAAATAATCTAGAATGGAAAGCACCAGGAGGAGCTGGTACCTGGCTGGGGAGTTTATTGGGCTCCATGCCTACCTGCCTTTAAGTGAAGCAGCATTGACATTTGACAGGAGAAAAAGTACTGTCCAAACTGAAAGACTCATATCAACCTCATTTCCTCTACAGCAGGGGTGGCCAACCTGAGCCTGAGAAGGAGCCAGAATTTACCAATGTACATTGCCAAAGAGCCACAGTAATATGTCAGCAGCCCCCCCATCAGCTTCTCCCCCACCCTCCGCTCCCAGCGCCTCCTGCCCACCGGCCAGCACCTCCCCATCCCTCCCTGCACCTCCCGATCAGCTGTTTCATGACATGTAGGAGGCTTTGGGGGCGGGCAGAGGGGGAGGAGCGAGGGCACAGCAAGCTCAGGGGAGGGAGCAGGAAGGGGTAGAGTAGGGGCAGGGGCTGTGGCAGAGCCACGGGTTGAGCAGTGAGCACCGCCCCCCCCCAGGCCACCCCTGTTCTACAGGAAGATCCTTCCCTCCCCACCAGGGAGAAATGGAGAGGAAAAGCTCTCTCTCCCCCCCTCCCTGCATGGAAGAGGGAGGTCCTTCCTCTGCCCAACACTACCTGGATTTGAGGGGGAGAGCAATGGTTCTGTCAGCTCCTTTTCCTCTTCTGGAACCCATGGAGGGATGGGCAGGTGGATGTGTGAGTACGAGACAGGTTCCTCTATGTAGTTCCACATTCTAGAAAGATTAGATAACCTCCTTTCGGGTCACACAAGATGTAAAGACTCTTTGTGCTCAAGAGCCCTTTGCTCTACTTTCATGTAGTTTAGGGAATTTCAAACTCACCATCCGCAAGAACTGTTTCATAGATGCAAGACAGTGACTCTTTGGCTTCTTCATTCTGTGGTTCGTCTAAGAAAAGAAAGATACTTTAATGGATGACATCTCCCTGAAAACATCTTGAAATGAGCATCTCCCTGGCCAGTCTCCCACTGCTTCTTAAGTTGTTTCTTAAAATGTTTAATTCTGTACTCCAGCAAGGACAGCTCTGATGACCATTGGTGGGATGAGAACTACTTTAGGAACAACTTATTTTGGGACAACTAGTTAATTCCAGGGCATTAGCAGTATATATTACAGATTTTTTTTTAATTGAAGCTATACCAGAGGTTTTCTTCCTAAAAATATTAAAACCTGCTTGTTATTCAGCTACATTCCTCAACTTACATACTAGGAGTGAGTAATGTATTAAATGTTAGTTAATTAGTAATTTATTTTTTTACTATGTGGAATAAGTAATATGATAGCACAAGTGAGAAAAGAAAACTATACTGGCACAGTTTATACTATGAAATGCAAAGCTTTGCCACTCTAAGCCAATATGGTCAGTGGTTCAGTCTTCACAGCAGCACAATGATGTGGAATTAAGGTAGAAGTCCCACTGTAGTCAGTAGGAGTATATGGACTGATGGCAGGATTAGGTCCTAGTTAGTTTTTACTTTGAACTTCCTGGTTTTTGTTCAGTTGTATCCCTGCCTCAATGCTACTGTCAATAGTTTAGTACACAAAAGGAGACTTCTGAGAAATGAAATTCCTACAGAAGGGAATCACAACAGATGAGGTTCCATTCGAAATCTTCATTTTGACACACTGTTCTCCATCGATGGGCATTTCACACAATCACATAGAAAACCTGCACTTCTCATTAGTCTGTTAGGTATTATTGACACTGAAATGATTCTCTGCAAAAATTAATACAAATTCTTTTAAATCTGTTATATGAAAGGAGAGATATAATAAAGCATCACCGTTTTCTTAAAATCAACGAACAAGTGTATTAATGACTCTTCTGTGAGTAAATTATGTATATATTTCTTCATTGGCAAACTTGTGGTATAACTGGAGCATCCGATGGGCAAGTAACCACAATATTAAAGACCATTTTGCACAAATTCAATATCAGAAACTGAATGGAACAAAATAAAAAACTATAATTTGACAATATACGGAAAGATTAAAAACAACAACAAATGAATCTTAGAAATAAGGCAGGGCCGGGTCATTTATTTTTGCTTGCATTCCCACCCCCACCTCCCTTTTGAGGCTAAATCCTGAGGTTTCTTACACAAAGGCCAAAATATCTTAAAAGTGGTGGGCCTGCTGCGGAAGAGAAGATGAGGAGGGGGACAATCTGGGGAGATCCCTCACAAGCCTGTATACACCCTTCTGGTACATGCATCATCATAGCTTACCAAAAATGATGGGAATGTGGGCTTGTGCAGGATTGTGCCTGAGGTATGTATAGTATGAATCTACATGGCTACAGTTCGGTAAGGTGGGGAACAGCAGCCTGTGCCCTTTATTCTTCTCTGTTCTACCATTAACTGAATGTGACCTAGCTGCATGAGTGCCTCAAGATCTACTCTTGGACTAAGGGTGAAGATTCCATCCCCACAAAATCCCTCATATCTTTTGTGGGCAAAGCTATTTTCTTCAGAATTAGACCCTTGATTTCTCCATTTGTTTTCTTGCCTGATAAAACTGTATTTGTGTTTTTCTTTGTGTTAGGGTCCCCACTGAAATCTTCAATGCTTTTACAAATAATTATTACTGCAGCAACTCACAGTATTCCTTGGGTATTTCCTAAGGTACTGTATAGGGAATACCAAGAATACTGCAGTAATCTTATCTACTTGCAAAGGCAAAAGCAAAAAAAAGGTTGCCATCAAGTGAGACTTTGACCTAGTTCAATCTGATGTGCAGGCTATGCACTCTTCCTTCAGTCTACCTGACAGGAGCAATTAAACCCCTTCATGTAGTGAAAAGCTTCTACCTAAGGCAACTCGCTGTATGACAAGGCCTGAGGAAAAACTAACCTCGGTAGATTAACAGAGGGTTCCCTGATTGCCAAGGCAGGGGCCAAGTTTTGGGCTGGTGTGTGTGTGTGTGTGTGTTTTAGAGGCAGAAAGCCAGCAGAAAGTGAAAAAAAAAACAGTGATGAGCGTGACCCTGAGGTGAAACACAGAGACAGAGCTTCTTGGGCACAGAACTTGCAGGAGAGGCAGGCTTGAGGATTTATGAGCAAGGAAACTTCCTGCTGTTTGTTTCTACTGTGTTCAAGGAAACAGAATTTTGCGTACATACTTTGGAAATAAACAGGATTGCACCAAAGAATATACCTGATTCAGATCACCAATTTCTCCTCCTAAGAGAAACAGCCCTGCAAGGACACAAATGTTGGCTAACCACTTATGTCAGAGGAATAGCAAGCTGCTTGTACCAAGATAGGAGAAAAATACAAGTAAGTCAGGTTTAAAACTGTTTTGGGCAACCACCTTAATATCAATTGCATTTAAAATAAAACCTGACAGAAATATTATTTATTTGTATTATAGTAATGCCTACAAGCTCCCACTAAAATTGGGACCCATTGTGCTACCCGCTGTACAGACACAGTGAGAGATATTGCCAGCATAAAGAGATTGCAATCTAAATGGATAAAAGAGACAAAAGATGGGAGGAGAAACAGAAAAGTAAAGTGACTTCCCAAAGTCATGTGGGAAAACTCGGAACAGAACCCATGTCTCCTTATTTCCAGATCAATGCCCTAGCCAGTAGGCTAAACTGCCTCTCTATGAGACAAAAAAACAGCCCACTACACCCCTAAATTGAAGATCTGAGTTCTGTGGTGACTTTTCAACACTATCTTGAAGTGAGAAAAATGGGATTGATGAGGGCATAGGAACAATAGGTGCAGGAATTATTTGTTTTCTGTCTCTACCTGTCACTTCAACCCCAACATTCTTCTGCACTCCATCACCTCAATGAGTAGTGTAAGCAGCTATGCTGCTGTAGGAGCCTGGCAGGGACAATACAAAGCGTGTTTCATGGTTTGATTATTCACTTGCAAACGAAAGTAAACTTTTGTGGGGACGGTCTCCTTGCTTTTCCCTGCAGCAGAAGTCCTGAGCAGCATTTGGTAAAAGAAAAAAACCAATGGCTGCTGGTGGGGAAAAAAGGAGGGTAGAAACTAAGACACTACTTAGATGCCACATGATGGAATCTCTCACTCAAAAATTAGGAAATGCCAGAATTAAGATTGCCTGTGCAACTTTAATTCAGCCCCCTTGAGCATGTGAATTAATTACAAAAATGACAAACTATTTTTTTCATATGACCCAGGAGGATGGACCTGCTCTGGAGGTGATTTGTGGCTGTGTAGTGAAGCAGGTTGTTGTCTGTAGGACCTCTGCCTCATTTGTTACGGAAGTTGGAAGGTGTGCAGTGAGTGAGGCTGGGGATTACAAAAAAAGAAAGAATAGTCTCATGGTTAAGGTCTTGTGGCTAAGGCAGTTGAATGCTGTTCAGAAGAACTGGATTCTATCCAGAGCGGGGATGAAATTTTTCAACCAAAATTTTTTGGAAAAAAAAAATGCAGATTCGGTGATCCGCAAACATTTCATGAATTTCTGTCAGTTTTGCCAAAATGTTTGCTTAGAAACAACAAAAATATTCTGAGAAAAAATCAAAACATTTTGTTTTGACCTTTTAAAACAAAACATTTCAATTTTTCAGTTCAAAGTTTTCTTTAATTTATTTTATAACAAATCAAAAATGTTTTAAAATGCTCAAAATCTAAAACAAAATGTTTCATATTGGATCAAACAGAACGTTTTGTATGACCCAAAAGGTATTTTATTTTTCAACTTCTTGAAACTGCCAATGAAGAAAAAAAAATCAGTTATTTGCTTAGCTCTAATTCTATTCCTGCCTCTGCCACAGAGTTCCTATGAGATACTAGGCAAGTCACTTAAACCAAGCTTTTCAGATTTCGAAGCAGAGCGCCACGGCTGGGAGCTGGCGGAGTGGAGCGGGCTGGGGCCGGGCTGCTCCGCTTCCGCCACTGCCGGTGAGTGCGGGGGGGATCCCTTCCCCCAAACCCCCTCCCCCAAGCGACATGGTTGGGGCTGGGGAGAGGGAAGCAGAGCGGGCTGCTCCCAGCCCCCTGCTAATCCCCAGGGCCACTCTGGGATTGTGGGGCCCCCAAAAGTGCCCCCCACAGCTCCTGCCTCCCAGACCTTGTGGGGGGGGAGCCCCTGACCACCCCCGAGACCCTCTGCCCCTTATCCAACCCCTCGGCCCCGGCCCGTCAGCGTGTCGGAGCTTTACCGCGTTGTATGCGAACCCGCGTTATATCGGGCCACGTTATATCGGGATAGAGGTGTATTTAAGTGCTCAATTTTAAATAAATGGATTTCTCCTGTGGGTCACGAAAAAAGGGCCCTCTTCTTCTTTGGGAACAGGCTGTAGGAGAAGAGAAGAGAAGAGGACTGCTGTGTTTATTTTTGCCAACACCATCAAATAAAATAGAGCCATTAAAGAGAGTGCTAGATGCTAAGATTCCCAAGTCCTCGATAGATTCAAAGTCCTACCAAACAGTCTCATAAAAACAGAGGCCCAGTTAAGTCTAGGCTGAAAAACCAGGCCCATAGGATCTCTTTCTTAATAAATATATAACAGTAACCATCATTTCTAGGAGAAAGTACATGCCTAGACTCTTGGCTGTCTGCAGTGTCAGGTTGACAGCTACTCTAGAGTGGTGAGAAGGGGCAGGGGAAAGAGAGGAGGGGGAAAGGCATAGAGTAAAACACAGTGTTGAACTGTACTTTCATCAATATTAAGAAAAGCTGAGGCAAAGAAAAGTCAAAATACTAAATTAATAGAGTCACCTTGCATTAAAATTAAACGCACAGTTATGTAGAAGAGTAAACAGAATCTTAGTTGCTAGCTTGGGAAAATACAACCTCCTAAGTCCTAACTTTTCTGTACAGCCTACATTTCTAATGACAAACGAGTATTCAGACAATTAAAAAAAACGGAAGAAAGGTTTTAATTGAGCTGCTCAGGATAACATCACTGTAAAAATGTTCACACCTTTTAAGAAGTCTTGCTATGCCAATCTCTTAACAGCAAAAATATTTGCATTCTTCCTAGCACTAAACAGGAACATACTAAAATCTGCCACCATCCAGGAAACATATGTTACAAAGCATAATGCCTGAGTCTCAGTTCCTCATTTGCTCCCCCTATAAATGCTCTCAACCACAGACAGCAAATCCTCCTGATTTTAGGTTTTCTTTGAATCATGCTATTCTGTAAACTGGATCTCTAATGGGTACATTATCTAACTATCAACTAACACCTTTATTTGAAGTGTGCATGTTAATTAGTATTATTTATTTGGCTAGCATTATAAGAGTACACAGCTGGAGAACTGTGCCAAAGGGTTGAAATTGGCACATTCTGGTGTGGTAAAGGATATTTCAGCCAAATGAAGAGATATGGAGTTGGATCTCTCGGTCCATTCTATCCACTTCATGCTGCTCAGACAGCACAAAGAGAATAGAGTTCAGCTGCAAATTAACTAGCAGAGAATCCCCTTGCCCAGAATTCCCTCCAGACGTAAAGCCAGAAAACCCTGCTTCTGTGCCAGTCAGCCACTCGGACGTAGGGGCATGGCATGGCAGAGTTTGTTAACACCAAATCTACATTGATGTAAAGTCTGAGAGATTGTAAACCAGTGATAGAAATTAGAACAGGACCTCTTCTGTTCTATCTAATGCCAGGACTAGCCCAGTACTGAATCATGGAGCCAAAATCAGCTGCCAAATGGCCTCCTGTGCCCTGCAATGAATGGAACTCAGCTGCAGAGGAGAACTGATGCTGTGGTGTCAGGTAGTCAATTCTGAAATGTGCCATGGAATACATGGGTTTTAAGGAGAAGAATGGGAGAGTTTTATGAATATTGACTAGGAGGCATTGTGCAAGGTGGTACAAATGTGCAGAGTGAACAAATTAGCAGCAATTAATAATGTTATGAGCAAATGGAAAAGGAAGGAGTAAAATACATATAATATTGTTTGGTCACTATTGTTTGGTCACTGTTTGGTCACTATGTCAAAAGTTATTGCAGAAACAGAGGGGATCAGAGATAGGTGATGAAAATAAGGACAAAAGAATGGCCATAGTGGGTCACACCAAAGGTCCATCTAGCCCAGTATCCTGTCTTCCGACTGTGGTCAATGTCAGGTGCCCCAGAAGGAATGAACAGAACAGGTAATCACCAAGTGATCCATCCCCGTCGCCCATTCCCAGCTTTCTGGGAAACAGAGGCTAGGGACACCATCCCTGCCCATCCCGGCTAATAGCCATTGATGGACCTATCTTCCATGAATTGATCAAGTTCTTTTTTGAACCCTGTTATGGTCTTGGCCTTCAAAACATCCTCTGGCAAGGAGTTCCACAGGTTGACTGTGCATTGTGTGAAGATTAAAATGAGGTGTGTCCGGGCAGGCTTCCACATGAAGAGAGACTGAAAGTATTTAGCTTAGTGAAGAGTAAAAGGAGACATGATGGGGCATACAAAACATTGGTATACAAAAGGTAAATCAAATGTACCTCTTGTTCTTTCATTGAAAAGCAACAAATTTAAAACTGATAAAAGGAAAAAATTGTTTTACAACATCCGAAAATCACCGATACAGGTTATCATTGAGACCGAAAGCTTAGCAGGATTCTGAATAAAAGATTAACATGGATAATGCAAACATCCACAGCAACACTAGTCAGAAGTAAACAGTATAGAAGATGTAAACCTTTACACTTCAGGGCATATCACTAACTGATACAGATTAGGAAGAAACTTTCATTGTAACCAAGTGATTTTCATATTTGTCCACTACAGCATTTTTTTTTTGCACCTTCCACTGAAGCAGCTGTTACTGGCCACTATTAGAAACAAGATATTGTGGATGCCTTGCCACTTTACGTTGTCATATTCTGTAGTCTGACCGCTGTAAACAAATGCTTTGTGACAACTGACCAAAATGAAGAAACACCTTTCTTCTAAGAAACTATATTTGTTTTTTTTTTAACAAATGTTTGCAGTTTCCTGTTTGCGGTTCCCACTGATATGGAAGTACAGTCCCTGTGCTAAATTCTCCTCTTAGCTATACTGGTGTGATCCCATTGATTTCATTCCCATGAATGACGAGGTTAGTGAGCCAAAGAGCTCTTTCTCCCATTCAATAGTCAAGCATCAGTAATGCACTGTAGGAAGGTGCAGAACTTTTGGGATGCCAACTTTCTGGAAGCCAAATCGGGTGACTCTGATTAGCTTTACTCCAGAACATAAAAGAAAGATCTAGAGGAGGGGATCTAGGACTTCTGTTTGTAAGTACAGTTGTGTCTGTTCACTTGGGTCCAAGCATGCTTTCAGTTACACACCAGTGTTACTGCAGAGTAAATCCATGTTCATGTAATTAAAGACTGGGTCTACTTCTCCACACCACTGCCATAGTTTTATACTTGTGCAACTCCACTTCATGACAGCATTTTGGTGGAGTTGCTCTAGCATAAGACTGGGACAAGGGAGTGAGGAAAAAAATCTGACACTAGGTTTTAATTCATATTCCCGGAATTTTGAGTACTTCATTTTCCAACCTTCAAACGTTTAATGTCAAGTTTTTGATGGACTTTCCTTCCTTTATTTTTTTTTAAAGTAAAAGAAAAGAAAACTCTGATGTGGAGCTACTTGCTAGATAGCAGCACAACATTCTACCCTGCACATAATGTGCAGATTCTGAGGTCAAGGCTCATGTCCTGCTTCACTGAGTATGCACTTTGCATGCTGAATGAAAGTTTTCAAACAGCAGCTGTAACAAAAAACTAACTTATATGGGGGCAAGAATGTGTGTGAATAGTATAACCACACAAAACAGAAGGAGTTTGGGAGCAGACAGAGGTCTGAGAGGCTATGAAAAAGCAGCAGCAGCAAATGCCTACCAGGAGTGCATATCGGGTGATGTATGTGGAGCCTGTGATAATATTACTGGAGTGGCCTCCCCAAATTGATTGCAATACAGTCTTCCTACAAAACAGACTGCAGACGGTGCTAGGTACAAAGTGACTCCTCAGTTCCATTTCTACAGCACAGTAAAGTACTTGCAAATGAATTTCAACCCTGTGCAATGGGCCAGCACAAGACCTATTCACTACTTAAGCTCTTAAAATAACTCTTATGTTGACCTCCTGCTCAGTGCTGATCTGCCTCAGCAGTCACATAACAAACATATACAGGATGCAATTCTATTTAGCAGAAACTTCTTGTTTCAGCTGCTGCAGAAGATTAGCATACTGTTTCAGCTTGTGTGTGCTTCGGAGAGAAAAAGAATGACGGAAGTAAGCCCAAACTTTGTGGATGGCATATTTTCCATATTAGCACATTGCCTAGGAAGTTCTGAACTAGGAAATTAAGACAATTTGAAAGTTATAACAAGTTTCAGAGAGGTTGCTGTGTTAGTCTGCATCAGTAAAAGCAAAGTGGAGTCCTTGTGGCACCTTAGAGACTAACAAATTTATTTGAGCTTACGCTTTTGTGAGATATAACCCACTTCATCAGATACATGGGGTGGAAAAATAATTTTCCCTCTGTTGATACTCACACCTTCTTGTCAACTGCTGGGAATGGGCCACATCCACTTTGATTGAATTGGCCTCGTTAGCACTGACCCTCCACTTGATAAGGCAACTCCCATCTTTTCATGTGCTGTATATTTATTCCTGCTTACTGTATTTTCCACTCCATTCATCTGATGAAGTGGGTTATATCCCACAAAAGCTTATGCCCAAATAAATAATAAGGTGCCACAAGGACTCCTCATTGTTTTTACTGAAAGTTATGAGACATGCATACACATTTTTCAACCATACTAATGGCAGGCATTAGATTGTTATAATTATCTGAACCCAGGGGTCAGAGAGACAAGAGTATATCATCCCTTTAAGCTCACCAGACAGCTTCTGAAGAACATTCACTGCAGTGCTAGACTTTCCAAAGTTGCATACTCCTTATTCTGGATCTAAGAGGAGGATAACTTTAATCATAATTAAGTGACAAATATATCATCAGCAGGATTAAACTTTAAAATTACCTTGTTGAATAATGCCAGCAACAATGGAGAGATATTCCTCGGGATCCTGATCGGTGGAGATCTCTTGGCTGCTTTGGTCTAAGGTCAGTATCTCATGTAGAACATCTGAGTTCTCCACCCCGCAAAGTAGAATCACCACCCTACCGGAAGGCTCAAGGACCCTGTCCAGGAAATATCTTCTCTTTTGATTCAGGCATTTTAGAAGTCCATTTGATAGTATGAGCAGTTTACATCTATAACAGGATAGAGAGAGTGACTCTAGATGCTGAATAGACAAAGTTTCTAGGTTGTAAAGTAAGATTCCTTGTTCCTTTATAATGTGTTTGAAAAGCGATTTTAAATACAGAGCCCATTCTTCTGCCTCTTCTTCATAAATCACCAGAATGTCCTTTGTATTTTCTGTAAAAAAAAAAAAAAAAAACATTTTTAAACCTCCAATTTTATCTAATAACCACAGCTAGCATGTTAGATTTTTTTCTCTTTGTAATTTGAAACAGAATGGTAGAGATAGAAATTTGGGTTTTCAACTGTTTGCAGAAAAATTTGAAATTTATGTTCCAAACTAGAATATAAATATTTTTGAAATTTCGTGTGGAATAGAAATTCTGATAAAATATCCCCTTTGAAAATTTTGTTTAGTAAAATTTTTGAAATTGTTTCAAAACAAAATATGTTTAATTTTTTCCTTTTCATATTATTTATTCTTTTTATCATAGAATATCAGGGTTAGAAGGGAACCTCAGGAGGTCATCTAGTCCAACCCCTTGCTCAAAACAGGACCAATCCCCAATTTTTGCCCCAGATCCCTAAATGGCCCCATTAAGGCTTGAACTCACAACCCTGGGTTTAGCAGACTAATGCTCAAACCACTGAGCCCTCCCTCCCCATATCTGTCATTATGTCTCAGCAGCAGTAGTAGTAGTAGTGCATCTCACATATCACATGTCATATTGTGCAGACAAAATATAATACTCAAAACAATTACTTTCTTATTTTTATTGTATTTTATTTACAAAAAAATATTGGGGCAGCTGCTACTTAATACAGATTAAAGCACCTTATTTTGTTGTTGAAAAGTCTCTTGTTTGTGATGTAATGAAGTAGTTTAACATTTTCAACAAGAAAATAATTGTTAAAGCATCAAACTGTTTAATTACAACTTGAACAGGAGACACTAATCTAAAAGAGTATATTCTGTCATCATAATATAACATGTCATTTGATACACTACAGCAATTAGAATCACAGGATTGGAAGGGACCTCAGGAGGTCATCTAGTCCAACCCCCTGCTCAAAGCAGGACCAATCCCCCATAGTTGCCCCAGATCCCTAAATGACCCCCTCAAGGATTGAACTCACAACCCTGGGTTTAGCAGGCTAATGCTCAAACCACTGAGCTATCCCTCCCCCGAATTGATGTGTTGCAAACTGGATTGGTTGTTTTTTCTATATATTTATTTTAAAATATTAATGTAAATGCTAATCTAATAAAAATAGGAATAGTTCAGCATCTGGCAAGTTGCTGCAGCTAGAGAAACAAAAGGAAATGTCAAATAAAGTAGATAAAGGCACACCCATGATGCTGATATTATAAATGATAGGATGCCATTGACGCCACTGATATATTGATCAACAACAGTATGCAGCAAAATACAATATGACATCAAATTAATTAATACAGTTCTATTGTCACAAAGTTAATCACAGGTTGGGTCTAAGCAACAGCATCCATAGACTACATACTTTTAGCTTAGTAATACAGGTTTGTATGCTATGGACCATATTCTACACTCAGTTTTCATGACGTAAATCTGAAGTAACAACACAGACAAAATTACACCTCTTTTATGCCATTTTAAGTGTGAACAGAATTTGGCCAACACATTTGATAATTATATTAGTGTAAAAGCTCCGGTTTTAGATTTCTCTTAATAGAAAGCACCAAATGAATAGAAAGTTCATTTCTATCCCACTATACACTAGTTATTTTGATTTTTTAAAATACTGTAAACAAACAAAGCTTAGACATGGGAGCTGCATAGCTCTTATAGGCATATAAACACATACCACACAACAGCATACACCAACAATAAATACTAACCAATTAGAGAATTAAAAATGCATAAATCAAACATCCTCTGTCATTTATATAATATTACATATGCAGTAGTGGCATAAGTACAAGACCCTTTGTGCAAGAAACAATGTTGTGTACTGAAGATTTTCTGCAGAGTCCATTCAGGCCAAATCCTTAAGTCTAACTTGGGTAATTATAGGGCTCCATCACCATAGTTACTGAGCACCTCACAATCTATATTATATATACTCAGAGAGAAAGAGAACCTCACAACACCCTAGTGATTATTCCCATTTTACAGATGGGGAGCTAAAGAACAGATAGACTAAATGACTTGTCCAAAGTCACACAGGGCACAGTAGTGAAGAAAGCCCAGATCTCAGAGTCCTAGATTAGTGATATCATGATTTCAGGTAACTGCTCCTGTGTCCCCACTTCTGTGATACACTCTAGGAGTTCCTAGTCACGTCTCCGGTTTCCAAAATCACCTGTCTCTGTGTAGGGACCCTTATAACACTGTCTTCTGACCAGGGGTTTTTAAGCCTGTCCAGGACCCCCGCTGCTGCTGAGGTGAGCATGGTGGCCTGGGACCCCCATTGCTGCTGTGCGGGAGGCACAGTTGCCCAAGACTGACACACCAGCCGCTGCAGAAGTCACAGAGGTCCCAGAAAGTCACGGAATCCATGACTTCTGTGACCTCCGTGACAGACTCGCAGCATTATCTCTGGGGCCTTAGTAGGTCAAAGTCCTTCCAACTCTTTGGCAAGGGTCAGACCTCCCTCCCTTGGACAGAAGGTTCTGTCCGTTTGCTGGATCAGAAAAAAGGCTTTGAGTCAGTTTACCTTTTTCTGCCAAAAGCCTTTGTCTGTTGGCCGCTGGAAAACCCAGCTTAAACCAGTATATGCAAAGCACTCCAGGGTATGGTACGTCTCTAGAGTTGTTTAGTCTTAGTGATTCACCTTAATCACCTCCCACCATTTGTAGTTCCTAGAGAAGCTGTGCTAACCCTCCATCATGGAGTAGAACACAGTCATACGTAATACTATTCACAGGTATAAAATAATATGGTCTGCAAAGATATTGCGATCGCATGCAATATCTGTCAGGTGTATTACCACTGGACCATCATTCCTTTCTTAGCTTCTAATCCAGGGGTTAGCATGCTGCAGGAAGTGGCACAGGCTGGAACTGCGAACCGCGGCCACTGGGAGCTGCGGGGGGCCATGCCTGCATATGGTCAATGTAAACGGAATGTCTCACGGCCCACCAGCAGATTACCCTGATGGGCCATGTGCCGAAGGTTGCCAACCTCTGTTCTAATCATTCATCCTTTATACACAGTATAGTGCATAATGGCATCCCAGAATGGTCGACAACGAACTGCTGCTCTCTCTCAAACCAGTTGATTGAAAATTTTCAAAATATATTTGAAATAGAGGCCCCCATATTTTCTGTGGTCAAAATGCGAAATCAGCCTTATGCAAGATGGCTCTCTATCCCTGTTTTAAAATGCAATTCTAATAAAAAATGTTTTATAATACTATATTTCTCATTTTACTTAGAGCTAAAATTGAGTGCTATAGGTAGGGCCCTACCAAATTCAAGGCCATGAAAAACGCGTCACGGACTGTGAAACCTGGTCTCTCCCCATGAAATCTGGGGTTTTGTGTACTTTTACCCCTATACTATACAGCTTTCACAGGGGAGACCAGTGTTTTCCAAACTGGGGGTCCTAACCCAAAAGAGGAGGCGGAGTATCGCAGGGTTATTGTGTGGGGGGGGTCACACTATTGCCACCCTTATTTCTGCGTTGCCTTCAGTGCTGGGTGGACAGAGAGCGGTGGCTGCTGGCCAGGCTCCCAGCTCTGAAGGCAGCATCCTCCAGCAGCAGCGCAGAAGTAAGGATGGCATGGTATGGTATTGCCACCCTTGAAGGCAGCACTGCCATCAGCAGCAGCACAGAAGTAAGAGTGGCAATACTGCAACCCTCCTACAATAACTTGCGACTCCACACAATCCTCTTTTGGATCAGCCCCCTACAGTTACAGCACTGTGAAATATCATATTTAAATAGTTGAAATAATGAAATTTACTATTTTTAAAATCCTATGACCGTGAAATTGACCAAAATGGACTGTGAATGTGGTAGAACCCTAGTAAGAGCACACTGGGCTAAGCAAAATGGTTTCAGTTTTACAGTAGTTTAAGGAAGAGGAGAGGCCGTGAGGCTTTTTTTTTTTTTTCCCTCAGACCCTTGTCTTGATTTTGGTCAATTGTATAGAAGAAAAGGATAAAAGAAAAAATGTTGCTAGAGTTACATAAGGAATGTCAGAAGAGAAGATAGAAGTTCACAAATTGTATGGATAAAAAAGACCCTTATAATTATCTAGTCTGATCTCCTATACCACAGAACCTCACCCAGCAATTTCTGCATCAAGCACATAATTTGTGTTTGAGCTACAGTATATCTTTTAGAAAGACATACAGTCTTGATTTAAGGACTTCAAGTGAAGGAGAATTCACCTATGTAAATTATTCCACTGGTTACGTATTCATTGTTAAAAATCTTCACCTTCTACTCTGAATATATCTCTCTTGTTTTTTCATGATATTTCATTTTGCCTTTTTCTGCTAGTTTAAAGAACCCTTTACTATCAGAAATCTGTTTCCCATGTAGGTACTTTTAGACTGTGAAAAAGTGACTTCTCAGCTGGCTGTTGGATATACTTTGCAGACCTCAAATCATTCTTGTAACTTTTTTCTGAATCCCTCTCAGTTTTTCACCATCCTTTTTGTGAACATCAGAACTGGACATAATCTTCCAGTAATTAGAGAAGAGAAGAGAAGAGAAGAGAAGAGAAGAGAAGAGAAGAGAAGAGAAGAGAAGAGAGGTTGGTATCAGCAAGAGTTCTATGCATGGCAGACATGCAGCATTGGACCCATGGCTAGAAATGTCTTCAAAGTGCTTTTGAGTCCTTTAGTGTTACTTAAATGTAAATCATATACACAAAAGGTGAAATTCACATCTGTGCAGAGGGACATCAGAAAAGTTATGCACTGTCTCAGTCCAAGACTTAAGAGAAGCCGCAGTCTGAAGATGAAGGAATGGTGGGAAAGTTGCCTTGAAGTTATGAAATATGAAAAAGCCTTATATTTTTCCAAATGCATGTTTTTATTTTAAAATATTGTGCAAACAACTGGAACACATGTGGGTATGATATACCTGGATGGAAATTTCATACTCAAAAGAGCCTAAGTGATTTGGGAACATGTGACATTCTATACCTTGGGAGCGTCCTGTAACCCCCATATTCCTCATTTCTATATAATTGTGATCTTACCTATAAAGCACGCCTTGTAAGGTATCGGTGAAAGGCTATGATCTGCTGAAAGCCATTTCTCTATCCATATATGTATATCATTAACGCACATGAAGTTAGGAGAATTGTGTTGTATGGTTGTCACTAAAACATGCTGTACGTTGGGGAATCAGCCAGATATTAGCTCTCCGGAGGCAAGATCAAGGAAAGTAACCAACATCCGGGTGGGGTGTCAAACAACCCATCAACAGCCATTGTCTAGCATGGGAACTACAGTGCAATGACTCACCTGCATGAGGCCACACCAGGGGAATTTCTCAACCTTACCTGGAGACTCAGCAGTGCCCCCAGACATGCCTGGACTTGTGCTCCCCAAGCACATAGGACTGAAGGTATAAAACAGACACAGTGGCCACATGCTTGGCCTTTCTCCTTCATCCATCTACGCTGCAAGCAACAAGGACACTCTGAAGACTCCAACTGAGGGGACTGGCCCAGATTTCGAGCGGGCAATCTGTGTACTATGAGCTGCAATATCCAGTGGAGTGAGAAAAACTGCTTAGTCTTGTTGTTGCCCAGTCGAATAGGGTTGAGAGTTTAGACTGCATGCTTATATTTTATTTTATTTTGGTAACTTACTCTGACTTTTTGCCTATCACTTAATATCACTTAAAATCTATTTTTTGTAGTCAATAGATCTGTTTTACTGTTTATCTTTACCAGTGAGTTCGTATGAAGTATATGGCAAATCTGCTCAGGTTTTGCAAAGGCTGGAGTATATCCACTTTCCATTGATGAAGTGGTGAACCAATTAATAAATTTGCACTGCTCACACTGAGCAGTGCAAGATGGTATATTCCTGAGGTACCAGGCTGGGAGTTGGGGGGATTTGGCTGGTGCCTTTCTCTGTGTGATTCATGAGTGGCTCTGGGAGTATTCATACAATCTACCTGGGTGTGGGGCTCCACATGCTGTTGTGCTGAATGATCACAGCACCTGGAAGGGTTTGCTGCTGGTCACTAGCAAAGCATTGTGAAAGACAACCCAGTCTGGAGAGAATTAAGGGGGCACAGTGGTCCTACAGTCCCAGGCTGCACCCTGAAGATCCTGTGATAGAATACAAAACCCCAAATTCCACCCTGAGTGTGTGACTATGTCCTCTGCTGAGTGGGGATGAAAAGGATGGCAGTTTGGGGGAGGGTGGGGTTTAAGCCTTTTATTATGGCAAAATTACAATAAATTTTTCAAATACTACATCATACAGTACTTATTATGTATGAAGGGTCAGGTTAATATTCAAAGTGTTAAGTTGTTTACTGAGAGGTGGGCTGTATCTCTTTTTTACCATATTGATGTTTTTTAAAGAGAGAAAACACATAATGGCATATTTATGTAAGGAAAGGGGGTGAGTGAGATGTCTATTATACATTTGCTGGAGAAAGAGATTTAAGACATGTATCATATAAACTTTAATTTAACACATTTTTCTTTCCTGATCTTTGTTTATGGGGAGACTCATAGGACTAGTACTTCATTACAGCAGTTTGGTGAAATGTTGGTTGTTTAAATAAGAAGGCAAGTGCTATTAAATTACATACAGCTGTCTTTCATTTAGAGGTGGGAGACAAAGTGGGTTTGTTTTGCATTATTTGTTTCTCTTGTTTTTTTGATTTGTGCCATTTGATTTGTTGCTTTCTAAGATATTCTTCTCAGTCTCAATTTAACTTTTGTTAATAATGAATGTAAGAGCTGTGTTTGTTAATTACCATGATAAACTCAGGACAGAAGGCTGCAAGGGGGAGGTGGGGTAGAAAACAGTCCCAGAAGGTTAAAAGGCCCTCCTCCCTATCAACTGAGGAGGGGTGACTACAGGTCAGTGAGGATCATCTGAGAGGGAATTACATGAGGTCAATTAGGATCAGCTGATTCCAACTAAGGGCTGTCTGAGACCTGTTTAAACCCTCCCCTGTGTAGGGGGGGGGGGGGGGGAAGGAAGCGTAGCGTAAGGTGAGGTGAGGTGAGTAGAGCAGCAGCAGCAGCAGCAGCAGCAGCAGCAAGAGCAAGAGCAAGAGCAAGGAAACAAGCCTCTCCAGGAGGGGAGGCTGCATTTTCTCCCATAAGGGAGAAAAACAAGCCCAAAACACTGACTGAGAGAAGGACAGAGTGCCGCTATGCAGCCAAGAGGGACTGTTTTACTCCAAGCCTGTCTCTCCAAGGCAAAAAACAGCTGAGGCTGGTGAGACCCAGAAGGTGGCTTGCTACATTAGATTTATCATAAAGCAGGGAGGAATCACTGTTAAAGTGGTATATGTGCTCAAATGTAAGGCTAAATACTACTCAGTTACTTATCCAGAGTAACTTCATTAAAGTCAGTGAAATTACTATGGAATTACAATGCAAACTGTGAGCAAAATTTTGCCCCTACTTTGAATATTTGCAAAGAGCCTATAGGAAGGTGATCAGGTGAGATCTTCCCCAGCCATAGTGAGATTCAATAACCCATTGTGGCACTAAGTATCCCTGTATTCACACCCTCCACACTATTGTAGTAATCTTTGTACAAAATGTGCCTTGTAAGGTATCCTCTGAACACTAACAACTCACTGATCATTAATATTCTTGCTTGATGTATGTACATGATGTATATTAAGAGTTATGAATATATGCTGGAATTATGACTAAAGTATGTGAAAACCAGGTACAGCGAGGGACTTGTTAAAACAGGTCTATCCTAAAGAAAGGACTGTTTACTTCAATTTACAGATAAGCAGTAAACAGCACCATCAAGACAGCTGGGGGAGGATATGGCAGAAAACAGAACAATTTTCATTTCAGCAAACACAAATGGGGGAAGAGAGAGCATGGAGCTTCCTTCATCAGACTCAGTGTTGCCTTTCTCACAGCTTGAATAAACTTTACTTTGAGGGGCTTCAAAGGTTTATTGGTCTATACAAGGGGTCTGAACCTTAAGTGATAAGCAATTGGATTAACTAATTTATACAATATTACTGTATTATAAAGTGTGTAGAGTGAAGTCTTTTCTGAAAGCTTATGACATGCTGTTAATTAACAGCATTTTGAAATGTTTGTATTAACACTATATGAGGAAATATGGATACTTAGTGATATTCTGTTTTAAAGTCTGTGACCAAACTGGAAGAAACAAATGCTCTCCCAGACAGGAGAAAAGGCAGCTATTTACCAGTCTCCTGTGCAAATTAAGCATGGTGGAATCAAAACAACAGAAGCCCCAATTTACATGCAAGTGGAGGGGAAGCCAATAGGAAGGGAAAAAACAGCATGAGGTCATCCTGCCTATTAAAGCAAGGTCATTGAAATTTGGAAGATATAAGCAAGGACAGGAGACATCTTTGGCATCCATCACTAAACAGACACAAGAGGCCAGAACTCTTGCAAGGTGAGAAAGATGGGTCCTTCAACAAAAGATTGATATATTCGCAGTAGAAATATTCCTCTTTAAAATATAAATGCAATTCTCTAAGGAAGCTTACTTGAAAACTACATTACACCCAGACTTCCACCTCCACCTTCACTCCTCAAAGTAAAATAATTATTACAGGGTACAGGAAAAGAAGTCCAGATATAATTCAATAGAACTCAATAGTGAATACAGTATAGCAGGTATTTCACTTTTCAGTCTCCGTGAACTGAATATAGATGAGAAACCTACTTACGCAAAGAATGTACCTTGCTAGATTAAGCTTCAGACATTTCGATGCATGTTTATACTTTGCCTGTAAACCTTTCAAATTATTTCTTTTACTTAACCTATGTCCAATTGCTAATAAATTTTTCATTTTTTTTCCATTATAAACCAACTCAGTTCTGTGTTTGAATGGAAGGGTATATTTAAGCTGCCATGTGCTTTTGTCTCTTTACATGAACAAACCTTATTTCTCTGAACTGTCCAGTGGAGGGAAGGACATTACAGAACACAGGGTTGGGGGAAAATTCAGGACTGGGAGTATGCACTACCCTGCAAGTAGCAACCAAGGCTGCTGCAAGCCAGAGGGTGGCCGTGGGTCTGTAGATAGGCTGCTGGGGTCCAGGCTGCTGAACCACATCTGCCTAACACACAGACACTCAGAGTGTGACTTGCATGCTTGTGAACTTGTTGTAAACATCCCAGGTTGGCAGCTACAGCAGCAAAACATTGTGGGACACCTAGGGTTGCAGGGCAAGTAGTGACGCAACTCCTCATTGCACCCAGAACTCCTGTCACAACCACCCATCATTCACAAAAGGAGAGACCACCAGTCTATTCCTTGTAAGGTATGAAGTGTTGCCATTTATGTCAGTGGAGCCAGTATTTCACGTATAACACTCAACAGATAGGATTTATTTGTTTCTTTCCCCTAGGTTGGTTTTGACTCAGTTTCTTGGAGATGAAAGGTTCTGCAACTGTTCACCAACTCCCTAGTTACAGACCAAGCAAAACTTAAAAGCCTACAAAGCCAAAAATCTACTGTATGCCCCAAACATTAATCTTTGTATATCACAATATTATTTTTCCCTGTAGAAATATTTTTCTTTAAAATATAGATGTAATTCTCTAAGGAAGCTTACTTGAAAACTACATTACACCCAGACTTCCATCTCCACCCTCACTCCCCAAAGTAAAATAATTATTACAGGGTACAGAAAAAGATGAAGTCCAGATATAATTCAATAGAACTCAATGGTGAATACAGAATAGCAGGTATTTCACTTTTCAGCAAGAATTTTTCCCTTCATTGTTTTTATCTCTCACTATTTTTCTTTTGTGTATAATGCAAGTTGAGAAGAATTTTGTTCCTGTGAAAGTTAATGTAATAGAAACTATCACCACCTGACAAAATTAAGCTATGCTTTAACTGTTCGTACTTGGTAGCAGAATCAAAGGTAGAAATAAAATGTATTATTAATTCTGCAATGAGAAACAATAGGAAAGTTTATGTCATCATCCATAGCAGCAAAGGACTTTTCTGTCAGGCCAAACTAATCAGTAGGTTACTGATGTGTGGTCACCCATAAAAGCATAACACAACACTACCATAAAATGTGCCCTCTAAACCATGGTTTGAAAAGAAAAATGTTAATCTAGTATGCTTCAGGAGAGACAAAAAAATTTTTTTTTGGTGGTGCTGGTAAAGAGGACTATCAGGAACTTTTGCAGGGGGGAGGGTGGAATTTAATTCCAAGGTAAGGATTAGAATTATGGATATAGGATTATGAAGAAAAGTAGAGTAAAAGAGAGTAGGAAATAACTGGAAAACTGAGGAGAAAATTACTTTAGAGAAGTGTGTGGTGTATCAAACAAATTTATCTGGGCAGGGAAAGATCTAAAAGGTTTGGTGGTTTTTAACTGCTTTTAAGCATGTACATTAGATAATCAGTTTCTCTATTAATCTGATTTATAACAAGCTTCTGCTTTCTTCTTCATTTCAAATTAAGCAAGAAACACTCAGGGTCACTGATCCTTCAGGTTAACATCAAAATAGAATCACAAAAACAGGGCTTTTGCACAGATTACATTATATTCTCTACAGTATACATTTTCCTGAATGTATAAAGAATTTAATAAGATATGTTTAGCTCTTCTCCGTGATGAAAGGAGATCTTTGGCAACCTACAAGCACACACAGTTTTCTCTGGCTCTTTCTACACAGCAATTTGAAATGGTGTTTCCACCTTTCTAGAGAGCTGCCTTTGAATATGGTATTTGCCAACAAAAAGGGCATAACAGAGCTTCCTTGGATAGCATAGACAGGATCTAACCATGTTAAACTAGCTTGGGACAATTCCATTTTCTCAGCCTGTTTTAATAAAACTAAGGTTTTATCGCAATGTGATGGGGTGGATTGGCCCTGCACTAGTATGGAGGGGGTTAATCCTTCCCTTCTACTAGAGGAAGCCCCACCCCTGAGGCTCTACTGGGCATGCTCCACCTGGAAGTCAGCTATAAAAGCCTGCAGAGCTGCTCAGTCAGGGTGGATTGCTGAGGAGGAAGGATACTCTGCAGGAGTGCCAGCCTAGGAGCTATTACAGCCTTACCTACAAGAGCTGAAGAGCCAGAAACCTGGACCAGAGGCCTGCCACTACCAGAACCCCAGGGAGTGTCTGGTGCTGAGGAGCCTAGAGCTGAAGAGCCAGAAACCTGGACCAGAGGCCTGCCATTACCAGAACCCCAGGGAGTGTCTGGTGCTGAGGAGCCTAGAGCTGAAGAGCCAGAAACCTGGACCAGAGGTCTGCTGCTATCAGAACCCTAGGGAGTGTCTGGTGCTGAGGAGCCTGAAGACCCCAATACCATATGGACCACTGCTACAGGAAAGCTGGTTGGAAGTGACCCAGGGAGGGTAAGGGAATGGTACCTCCACCCTTATGAGGACAGTGTGTTTTGGTAGGATTCCCTGCTGACCCTGTGGTGGACTGCTCTGCTGCTGGTAGGGCCCTGGGTTGGGGCCCAGTGGAGTTGGGTGGGCCTACTGGGGGCTGCCACCCCCTTGTGATGGCCCCCAGGCACCAGCCACTAGGCCACCTGTTTTGCCTCCAAAGGTGGCTGTACTGACTCTGGCCACCAGGCCATGCTATCCCACTAGAGGAGGAGAATTAGGTGGACTCTTGCCATTGGGCCACACTGCCTTGGGGCACACTGAATGGACTCTGGCCACTAGGCTGTGCTATCCCACTCAGGAAGAGGCAGTAGATGGACTCTGGCCATTGGGTCACACTGTGACTACTGGAGTGGGGGGGTTAGAAAACGGACATAGGCATAGAAGTGGGGTTACCTCCTGCCCCCTGTCTTAAGGGGTTGATGAGGTACAAAGCCTGCCACACCCAGTTTCAGAAGAATCTTGATCAGCATATTCTGGGTACACTACCATTTGCTGTAATTTGCCCCACTTCTTTCAGTCTGGAATGGGGAAGGGAGATCAGTTACCAACCCTCTAGCTGTCCAAATTGCCCCAACTCAAGGAGTCCCTAGTTTTTCACTTTGAAAACTTTGTCATCTAAATGACAAGTCTCTGCCTTATGAGAGATTCTCTCTCTCATGTATGGCATCTACAGAGCAACATTCTATAGATGCAGCTGTAGGTCCATAAGCCATTTTAAGGCATCCTTTCTGTTCAGTGACCGGTGTGAAGCAAGTTGGTGCCCTGTGTCTAGTGGACAGCTGTCCATGACCCAAAAACCTCTAAAATAAGCAGTCTTGTTGGCTGTGTCAGCAGAGGCACCAAAGACAGAGTGGACATTGTTGCTGAGTATCTTGCACAGCTCTAAATGAAATGAGGAAGATTGGATGAATTTCACCTAGGCTAAACTCTTTGGTTGATAGCTGATGGTTGATTCTCCATAGTTGTCAATACAGTACTTTTCACCAATGCTAAAAATAAAAAAAAACACATTTTCCCTGGAACAGAAGGATGGGGCCAGGGAAGTGCTAGGCTTTTAATAGTCAAATATGCACCTATGTTGTTTATACCTGGATTTCCACTGGCAGAGAAGCTACGCAGAATGCCATCGTAGGTGAAGATGTGGCATGCTCTCCCACTATCCCCAGTTCCACTGAAACCCCTCCCTCCTAGTCTGCAGGGTCCTGACTCAGCAGTAATGGAGAGCTGCTTGGGATTGAAGAGTGTGTAACGGGGAGTGGGTGCTCTCTGCTGCCTTATCCCTTCTTGAACTGGATAAAGCTTTGCAGAAAAATGCTGTCCATCCTGCCTACCAAGGAGCAATTAGGGCAGTCAGGAACCATGCTATAAAGAGACAAGAGTGTGATGGAGAGATGTGCACAGGTATTGGTCTCCATGCGAAAGTTGCAGCTTACCATAGATAAAGAATTTCTCCTCAGAACTCAGTATAAAATCCCTCTCAGTTCTATGTGTGCGCACAGGGTGAGAGGAGAGGGTTGACACACCAGGACCACCTAGTTAGAGCAATTAGGATAAAACTTGACAAGCTGAAACTCTGGCGTCTCCTGGCCCCTACATAGACTAACTCTCCACAAAGAGTAACATATGGCCATTAATCTGTACATGTGCCTTGCTGTGACAATATAATATACTATGGAATTCAAGAAAAGTTCCACCAGAAACCAAAGCAATCCCTGCAATTTCTTGGTGAAAACCGAATGAGACTATTAAATTTAATGTTAATCAGTGTCCCTGAGATGACACTTTCCTCCCACATCAGGAATGAATTTACCAGTCAAAGTACCTGGCACACAACCAGTAACATAGATGCATAGTGAGATATCTCTGACCTGCTAGACCTCAACAAGGCAAATTCCCTGAAGCAAGCCAAAATGGATTCGTGTGGGAGGGACAGCAGAAAACACTTTAGAGCTACTCTTGGATAATGGAAAATGTTTTCCCATGTTGCTTCTCAGAGATTTGCCACTAATGGAAATGAAGATTACAACTATTTGCTTCTAAGCTTTACAGTGAGATCATGAAGTACCTAAAATGCAGTGAAGCAGTGGCACACCTGTTTCAGTTAAAGCAATTATCTTAGAGGAAGGGCATTCCTGCCACCACCACATGAACTAGCTCAGTGATCATATTTGTATTCTCAAATTGCTATTAAACTATTGTGTCATGTGCACATAGGCTGCATTTCTTTGCCTTCAATTGCTAATTGCAATGATTTGAGTAAGTAAATGCCTTCTCTTACTGTACATAACTAGCCTTCACCTCTTGCCCATTGCATTCAGTGATATTCAGTAACGCTTTTGATACTGTCTCACATGACCTTCTCATAAGCAAATTAGGGAAATACAACCTAGATCGGAGGTGGGCAAATTATGGCCCCCAGGCCACATCTGGCCCGTGGGACCGTCCTGCCCGGCCCCTGAGCTCCTGGCCGGCGAGGCTAGCCCTCGGCCCCTCCCCTGCTGTACCATCCCCCCGCAGCCTCAGCTCGCTGCACCACCCGTGCTCTGGCCCACTGCTCCTGCCGGGCAGCACGGCAGCGTGGTTGGCTCTGGTGAGGCTGCGAGCTTCTGCTGCTCTGAGCGGCATGGTAAGGGGGTGGGGGTTGGATAAGGGGCAGGGAGTCCTAGGGGGCAGTCAGGGGACAGGGAGCAGGGGGTGGCTGGGTGGGGTGGAGGTTTGGGGAGGGCGGTCAGGGGATGGGGAATGGGGGGGGGGGGTTGGCTAGGCGTAGGAATCCTGGGGGGCCTGTCAGGGGGCAGGGGTGGGGGCAGTCAGAGGACAAGGAGTGGCGGGGTTGGATGGGAGTGGGATCCCGAGGGGATGGTTGGGGCGGGGGTCCTTGGAGGAGGTGGTCAGGGGACAAGGAGCAGGGGTGTTGGATGGGTCGAGGGTTTTGAGGGGGGTGAATAGGGGGCAGGCTGTTTGGGGAGGCACAGCCTTTCCTACCTGGCCCTCCATACAGTTACCCAGATGTGGCCCTTGGGCCAAAAAGTTTGCCCACTCCTGACATAGATGGAGCTATTATAAGGTATGTACATAACTGGTTGGAAAACCATTCCCAGAGAGTAGTTATCAGTTGTTCACAGTGAAGCTGGAAGGGCATGACTGCCTAGGAAAGAGTAATGGAGAAAGTGATCTGGGAATCCTAGTGGATCACAGGCTAAATATGAGTCAACAGTGTCACACTGTTGCCAAACAAGCAAACATCATTCTGGGATGTATTAGCAAGAGTGTTGTTAGCAAAACGCGAGAAGTAATTGTTCCACTCTACTCCACATTGATAAGGCCTCAGCTACAGTATTGTGTCCAGTTCTGGTTGCCACATTTCAGGAAAGATGTGGACAAACTGAAAAAAGTCCAGAGGAGAGTAACAAAAATTATTAAAGGTCTAGAGAGCAAGACCTATGAGGGAACATTGTGTGTGGTTTAAAAAAACAAAACAAAATTGGGTTTGTTTAGTTTGGAGAACATAAACCTTTTCAAGTACATAAAAGGTTGCTACGAAGAGGAGGGTGAAAATGGTTGTTAGCATCTGACGATAAGACTAGAAGCAATGGGCTTAAATTGCAGCAAGGGAGGCTTAGGTTGGAGATTAGGAAAAGCTTCTTGTCAGGGCAGTTAAGCACTGGGACAAAATTGCCTAGGGAGATTGTAGAATCTCCATCATTGGAGGCTTCTAAGAGTTGACAAACATCTGTCAGGAATAGTCTAGTTATTATGTAGCTGTGACATACTGTACCTCATAGGAACACTCCACACCCCCATGATCATCCTTATAATATGATTGTGTGGTATCTAATGCAAAGTTTGTCATGTCAGGTGTCTTCAGAAGGCTCATGATATACTGAGCATTGTTCTAGTAATAGGTTGTAATTTCATGTATGTAGTTATACGGCTGAAAATATGTCTTCATGGCTTAAAGCAAGCCCAGGCAAAAACTCTCCAAGAGCGGAGGAGCAGTTCACACCTCGTCGGGGGATGTATGGGACAAGCCCAGCCTCACAGAACAAAGGACACTGGGCTAGGCAACAACAAAGGATCTGTTGGACCCTCCAGTGAGTCACACCCCTTCCTTTGGTCAGTTTGGGACCACAATAAGCTGATGCTCACCTTACTCTGAAAAGAAGGGGGGCAAAGCCAAGGGTGGGAAAAAGAACATGATAAAAGGGAGAAATGTTTGCCAGGTTCTTCCTCTCTCTTCCCACCTACAGACATCACCACCAAGTGACTAAAGCGCTGATCAAAGGGGGGAGCCTGGCTCAAGGGTAGCCAGCCAGCCTGTGGTGAGAAGCATCTAAGATTGTGAGAGCACTGAAAGTGTTAAGATCAGCTTAGAATACATTTTGCTTTTATTTCATTTGCCCAAATTCGACTTTGATTATAAGTCAGAGCATAACAGATCTTTGTAGTTAATAAATCTGTTTGTTTTACCTGAAGCAGTGTGTTTGCTTTGAAGCGTGTCAGACTCCCCTTAGCCTGGTGCATATCAACTTCTTTGTTAAATTGACAAACTCATATAAGCTTGCAGCGTCCAGCAGGCGTAACTGGAAACAGCAAGACAGAGGTTCCTAGGGTTGTGTCTGGGATCCAAGATATTGGCTAGTGTCATTTGGTTGCACAATCCAAGGAGCAGCTTACATGCCAGAAACTGTGCGTGATCAGCCCACGAGTGGGAGCTCTCACAGTAGAGCAAGGTAAAGTTGGCTCCCAGAGTCAAGGATTGGGGTGACCTAGCAGATCACCAGTCCAGATAACACCAGAGGGGAACGTCACAGTAGCCCTGCCTTGAGTGCAGGGGACTGGACTCTGGCACCTAGAATGGTAAATAGGTCATAAAGTTCAGATCCTCAAAATCACCACTCAATTGCCACCTAAAATCCCTGGGTGCCTACATTTCAGCTGCTGCCGTCCCCATAGGCACCTAAAAATCTGCCAGTGAGTGTGTATAGCTGCCTAAGTCCTGTCTTATGCTTAAACCTGGGAGGCAGTCTTCAAATTAAGTATTCCCCCCAAGTGTCAAGCTCGTGGGGCCTTATCCACTAGATCTTCTCAGAGGCTCCGTAACAGATTGGGTCTGGCATACACACAAAAGCTGCCAGAGGAGTAGGTGGCAGTGCTGTTTAAGAAAGATTAATTCAAACTGAAACAGGTGCAGAGAAGGGCTACAAGGATGATCCAAGGAATGGAAAACCTACATTATGAGAGAAGACTCAAAGAAAGTTGAGGGGGGATATGATTGCTCTCTATAAATACATCAGAGGGATAAATACCAGGGAGGGAGAGGAGTTATTTAAGTTAAGCACCAGTGTGGACACAAGAACAAGTGTCATCAACAAGTTTAGGCTCAAAATTAGGCAAAGTTTTCTAGCTTGAGGAGTGAAGTTCTGGAACAGCCTTCCAAGGGCAGAAGTGGGGGTGAAAAACATAACTGGCTTCAAGACAGAGTCTGATAAGTTTATGGAGGGGATGGTATACCAGGACTTCCTACAATGGCATGATTGGTGACCACCTATAGCAAAAATCCCAAATGGCAGGGAATGGTACACTAGATGAGGAGTGAAATAGTGTTTCCTAATATCCAACCTAGATCTCCCCCACTGCAACTTCAGACCATTGCTCCTTGTTCTGTCACCTGCCGCCACTGAGAACAGCCGAGCTCCATCCTCTTTGGAACCCCCCTTCAGGTAGTTGAAGGCTGCTATCAAATCCCCCTTCACTCTTCTCGTCTGCAGATTAAATAACCCTAGTTCCCTCAGCCTTTCCTTGTAAATCATGTGCCCTAGCCCCCTGATCATTTTAGTTGCCCACTGCTGGACTCTCTCCAATTTGTCCACATCTTTTCTGAAGTGGGGGGCCCAAAACTGGACACAATACTCCAGATGTGGTCTCACCAGTGCCGAATAGAGGGGTATAATCACTTCCTTTGATCTGCTGGCAGTGCTCCTACTAATGGAGCCCAATATGCCGTTAGCCTTCTTGGCAACAAGGGCACACTGTTCACTCATATCCAGCTTCTCATCCACTGTAATCCCAAGGTCCTTTTCCGCAGAACTGCTGCTTAGACACTTGGTCCCCAGCCTGTAGTGGTGCATGGGATTCTTCTGTCCTAAGTGCAGGACTCTGCACTTGTCCTTGTTGAACCTCATCAGATTTCTTTTGGCCCAATCCTCCAATTTGTTTAGGTCACTCTGGACCCTATCCCTACCCTTCAGCATATCTACCTCTTTCTCCCCCGACCACCCCAGCTTAGTGTCATCTGCGAACTTGCTGATCCATCCCATCATCTAGATCATTAATAAAGATGTTGAACAAAACTGGTTCCAGGATCGACCCCTGGGGCACTCCGCTTGATACTGGCTGCCAACTAGACATGGAGCTGTTGATCACTACCCGTTGAGCCCGACAATCTAGCCAATTTATAGTCCATTCATACAATCCATACTTTTTTAACTTGCTGGCAAGAATACTGTGGGAGACCGTATCAAAAGCTTCACTAAAGTCAAGATCTATCACATCCACTGCTTTCCCCATATCCACAGAGCCATATGTCTTGCCCACATGCCCAGGATCATTTGGCAGCAGGAAGGAATTTTTGCCCCAAGTCAGATTGGCAGAGACCCTGGGGGGAGGGGGGTGCCTTCCTCTGCAGCAAGGGCACATGTCATTTGCAGGTTTAAACTAGTGTAAATGGTGAATTCTCTGTATTAAATACTTCTCTTGAAGTATTTAAACCATGATTTGAAGACTTCAGTAACTCAGCCAGAGGTCAGGGGTTTATTACAGGAGTCGGTTGATGGGGTTCTGTGGCCTGCAATGATCATGATGGTCCCTTCTGACCTTAAAGTCTATGAATCTTATAACCGTATGCCCAGTGGTTGTCCTGGGTTCAAATCCCCCTTCTCCCTAATTTGGAACAGGAATTTGAACTGACATCTCATCTCTCAGCAGAGTGCCCTAACCACTGGGCTTTGAGAGAGACCCATCCCAAAACATCCCAATCTCTCCTGTTAATTACTTATACAAAGTGGAATGGTTTAATTAAATATTCATTAGAACAGGTTAATGTCCTAACCACTGGGCTATAGAGTCACTCTCTCTGACCCAACGAATATTTAAAATGGAAGGGCTTCAACAGGAGAGACTGAGACAGACACCTCAAAATATCATCCAGCTCAGTGGGTTAGGACACTCTCCACCACTTCCTCCTCCCCCATGTTTTTTTGCAAAAAAGGGCCTGGTGACTAATGTCAGGGGAGGGTTCATGGCTGTGAATCCCCAGTGGAGACTGGGGGGCTTGGATCACATCCCTCTCCTTGATGTTTCCTAGTGGCTAGTTTAGGTAGCCCCCTGTTCAGCTTCCTGGCTTTTGTAGATTCCCGTTTGTAAGTTCCTAACTCTTCCAGTGCATTGTATAGGATGCCTGGGCACCTAAATCAGAGTGCCGAAAGTTAGGTGTTGTAGTGCTGAGCTTAAGTTGTAGTGCTTTTCCCTTCTACAATTGAGAACATGCCCAAGGAAAATGGCATATATATATATATATATATATATATATATATATATATATATATATACATATATATAAAGGCCCCAATCCAGCAACTGACAGCTTCCAGGCAGCCTGCTTTGATCCCATAGAGCCCCATTAATTTAAATGGGGCTGCATGTGGGATTCCGTGATTGAGGCTTAATCACTGAACAGTTAAGATTTCCTGTGTGCGGGGAATTGTTAGAAACTGAAAGAATCCAGAAATCACCACAGCACAACAGTGCCTTGCTTCCTGCAGAGTGAGATCTCTTAAGTAACTCCGCAAACAAATCCTTCAGTTTTCAGCAATCACCACTACTTACAGCGATTCTTGCTCAAAGCAATTTCTATTTTCAATTCATTATAAAGTCAAGCCAAGTGTGCTGTATTAAACAATGACAACACTACAACAATTCTTAAGAAAAACAAAGACACCATCACTGACACAGGAAACCTACATGGTAGAAGTCCCCTAGAAACAGAACTCATACCAGTCACAACCTCTAATATAATAATCTTATGTCCTCACTGCCATAAAATCTGTTGCCAAATATGTTTTAATTTTTGTCAGAAGTCAACAGAGTATCCTCAGGGTAGGCAAGAAGGCTCTGGCTACTTTTGTGCATGATCTTCATCTACTTCTGTACATTGGCTTTGAATCCATCCTTATTTGTTGGTTTTGTCTGTCCTCTTCTAGATGTTTTGAATCTCCACTATCAGCATTTAAAAGGACAGTGAAAAGTAATTTATGTTCAATACGTGATATGCCTTTAATGTAGTGGGGAAGATCCTCTGGATTCAAAATATCCTCCCCACTCCAATCCCTCATTCAAATGTACCACTAGCGCAGAGGCGGGAAAAATCAAAGCACTAGTCAGTGTCTATGTACAGTACCTTTAACAATCTATGCTGTTTCTATTGCCAGTAAACGGTGCACAAGTTAGCTAAACCCAATCCTACAGCTGAGCTCTATTGACATCATTAATGACAGTCATGCACAAAGGAGGAAGTAAGTGAGACAGGAGTATAGTGTGTCAGTAAACCAAAGAAAACAAAAACACAGTTTAACAAAATTACAATGATGAATCTGGTGGTCAGCTGGAAACCAAGTTAAACAAGCATTTTGTAAAACTTTTGAACAGTTTTATCAGAAAGCAGACTTTCCTACACAAAAGCCCAAATTAATCCCTGCACAGTCACTTAAGGCAGTGGACTCAGGATTCCACCCATGTAATAACCTAGATATTTTTATTACTGCCCGCCAGTCAGCAAAAAAACAAACAAACCGAAAAAACTCCAAACACCAACCAACCAACCTACCCACACCCCAACAGAGCTAATCAATCACAGAATTGTAGGACTGGAAGAGACTTTGAGAGATCATCTAGTCCAGTCCCCTGCACTCATGGCAGGACTAAGTATTATCTATACCATCCCTGACAGGTGTTTGCTCTTAAATATCTCCAATGATGGAGATTCCACAATCTCCCATGGTGATTTACTCCAGTGCTTAACAATCCTGACTGTTAGGACATTTTTCCTAATGTTCAATCTAAACCACCCTTGCTGCAATTTAAGCCCATTGCTTCTTGTTCTGTCCTTGGAGGTTAACAAGAAAAATTTTTCTCCCTCCTCCTTGCAACAAACTTTTTATGTACTTGAAAACTGTTATCATGTTCCGTCTCAGTCTTCTCTTCTTCAGACTAAACAAGCCCAATTTTTTCAATCTTTCCTCATAGGTCATGTTTCCTTCAACCTTTAATCATTTTTGTTGCTCTTCTCCATTTTTTCTCCAATTTGTCCACATCTTTCCTGAACCGTGGCACCCAGAACAGGACACAATACTCCAGCTGAAGCCTAATCAGCACGGAGTAGAGCAGAAGAATTAGTTCTTGTGGCTTCCTTACAACACTCCTGTTAATACATCCCAAAGTGATGCTGGCTTTTTTGTCCGCAAACTTTATAAGTGTACTCTCTACGCCATTATCTAAATCACTGGTAAATATATTGAACAGAACTGGACCCACCACTGATCCCTCTGGGACCCCATTTGATATGCCCTTCCAGCTTGACTGTGAACCACTGATAACTGCTCTCTGCGAATGGTTTTCCAACCACCTACACACCCACCTTAGAGTGGCTCCATCTACATTGTGTTTCCCTAGTTTATTTATGAGAAAATCATGTGAGACAGTATCAGAAGTCTTACTAAAGTCAAGATATACCGATCTACTGTTTCCCCCCATCCACAAGACTTGTTATCCAGTCAAAGAAAGCTATTAGATTGGTTTGACACAATTTGTTCTTGACAAAGCCATGCTGACTATTACTTAACACCTTACTATCTTCTAGGTGTTTGAAAATTGATTGCTTAATTATTTGCTCCATTATCTTTCCGGATACTGAAGTTAAACTAACTGATCTGTAATTCCTTGGATTGTCCTTATTTTCCTTTTTATATATGGGCACTATATTTGTCCTCTTCCAGTCCTCTGGAATCTGTCCGGTATTCTGTGACTTTTTAAAGACAATCGCTAATGGCTCAGATACCTCCTCAGTCAGCTCCTTGAGTATTCTAGGATGTATTTCATCAGGCCCTAGTAACTTGAAGACATCTATCTTGTCTAAGCAATTTTTAACATGTTCTTTCCCTATTTAATCACATTACACCATCATATATTAAGACAATTCATACATTATATTGCAAAATCAACCAACCTGCCCAAATAACATTCAAGTTTATGAATGATTTAAGATACATTCTTCCAGCAAGCACTTTTTTCTCAGTAGAAGGTTAACATCATGTGATCACTGTCTTCTCTTACAAACTGCGAGTTCTCATATTACCGCTTTATACCCTGATCCTACAAAAGGAAACACATGAGCAGACCCCTGTGTAGCACACATTAGCACAGTCTGGCTCTTTGTCTTCCCCTAGTTGCCAGACAACAAAATAGAGGGTTACGAGCAACCTACTGCCTATGAGCGAACAGGCCTGGTCCCTTAGCTGCAACAGTAGAGACTTATGCTTTTCAGTTGTACTGCTGATTTCTATAAAAGGCTTCAGAAGTGATCCTTTCAGTTACAGGATGATAAGCCTAACTTCAGTACCAGGCAAATTGGTTGAAAATATAGTAAATAACAGGATTATCAAACACATAGATAAACATCATATGTTGGGGGAAGAGTCAACACAGCTTTCGTCAAGAGGAATTATGCCTCATCAATCTATTTAAATTATTTGAGAGTGTCAGCAAGCATGTGAACAAAGGTGATGCAATGGATATAGTGTATTTGGACTTTCAGAAAGCCTTTGACAAGGTCCCTCACCAAAGGCTCTTAAGCAAACGAAACAATCATGGAATAAAAGGGAAAGTTCTCTTATGGATCAGTAACTGGTTAAAGATAAGAAACAAAGGGTAGGAATAAATGGTCAATTTTCACAATGGAAAGTGGTAAATAGTGGGGTCCCCTTGGGATCTGTACTGGGACTTACTTATTCATTTAAATGATCTGGAAAACAAGGTAAACAGCAAGGTGGCAAAGGTTGCAGACAATACTAAATTACTCAAGGTAGTAAGTCCAAAACAGTCTGTGAAGAGTTACAATGGGATCTCACAAAATTGGGTTACTGGGAGACAAAATGGCAGATGAAATTTAATGTTGGAGTCATGGATAGTTCTCTAAAAAGATCTGCTCAATGAGCAGCGGCAGTCTAAAAAGCTAATAGAATGTTGGGAACCATTATGAAAGAGACAGATAATAAAACTGAAAATATCAGAATGCTGCTAAATAAATACATAGCACCCACACCTTGAATACTGTGGAACTCGAAAAGGTACACAGAAGGGCAACAAAAATTATAGGGGTATGGAACAGCTTCCATATGAGGATAGATTAAAAAGACGGGGACTGTTCATCTTAGAAAAGAGACGACTAAATGGGATATATTATAGAGGTCTATAAAATCATAAATGGTGTGGAGAAAGCGAATAGGGAAGTGTTACTTAGCCCTTCACATAACACGAGAACAATGGATCACCCAATGAAATTAGCAAGCAGCAGGTATACAACAAACAAAAGGAAATATTTCTTCACACAACACACAGTCAACCTATGGAACTCATTGCCAGGGAATGCTGTGAAGGCCACAAGTACAACTTGGTTCAAAAAAGAATTAGATAAGTTCATGGAGGACAGGTTAATCAATGGCTATTACTAAGGATTAGGTTAGGTCATGGTGATCATGGTAGTCACAGATTCCAGGAATTTCAGAGACTTTGGTGACATTTTCCTGCTTCAGCACTGGGATGGCGGGGGCACCCAGACCCATTGGCCTGCAGCTGGGGAAACCGGAGCTCTAAGCCGAAGGGGCACCCAAGCTGTCAGTCATTGTGGGGGGTGCTAGACTCCCCACCCCCTGCAGTGAGGCTAGGGCTCTCTTCCCCTCCCCGCCTGCAGGGCACTTCAGTCCTCCACTTTGCCCATGAAGCCCCCACCATTACATATATATATATATATATATTTTTTTTTTTTTAGTAAAAGTCACAGATAGGTTACAGGCTTCAATGAATTTTTGTTTATTGCCTGTGACCTGTCCATGACTTTTACTAAAAATAACTGTGACAAAATCTTAATCTTAGCTGTTAGCCAAGATGATCAGGGATACAATCCCATGCTCTGGGTGCCCCTAAACCTTTGACTGCCAGAAGGTGGGACTGGACAACAGGGGATGTATCACCCAATTGCCCTGTTCTTTTCATTCCTTCTGAAGCAGATGACACCAGCCACTGTTGGAAGACAGGATACTGGGCTAGATGGATCATTGTATGGCATTCTTATGTTCTTAATCCAGTAATATCATCACACCTGCACCTGTGAGGATCCATTTGCAGGACGTGACCCTGAAAATCTATATGTGATTGTCAAAAAAATTCTGACTTGTATATTAAAGTAGACTTTTACTCCAGCTAGGTCCTAAACTTCAAGATGTAAGGGAACAGTCTGTGTGGTTGGCTGGCTTTCCAGGAACCTGCTACAGTGACTGGAGATGCAGGGTTTTCAGGTCTCTTCTCTACCACTGTCTCATGGTTGTCCCTCTGGAAATGGTCACTAGAACCAGCAAAAATCACTGGACAACACATTGGTGTCCAAATAATCCTCTTAAAATGAAAACACCTTTTCCTCTAACCCAAAGTACTGAGTTGACTAGTTCTCAACTTTCCTTAAGTAGACAGAAGAACTTTTCTGTTTTTCAGTCTAGATTTTCTAACCTTGTATTTTTCTTTGCGGCTGCATATTACTTGACAAGTTGTACTGACATCTATGCTCTGGTTTTCTCACATTCTACTTCACATATTTTACTTCCCTCTGTTTTCTCTTTCTGACACTTAGTTCTGTCTTGCTTCTTTCTGCTACATTTTAATTGTTGGCCTTCTGTTAACTTTGCTTTTTGCAAACTCCTCTTTTTCTTTCTCTTCTTCTTTTCCTTTTTGGAGAGTTGGAAACCACATAGGAAAACATTATCCATATGTAAATGACAAAGATTCTAACTGGACTTCGATTTTCTTTGGGAAGTTTTAGCAAATTATATTTTATCTAGGAATAGTTCAGCTCACTACACTTCTGGCTTGCTTTCCATGTTCCATACCAGGTACACACCAATTTCAACTAATACTGCCAAAATCATATTAATTCTCAATTCACGGCATATGCTCTCAAAACAAAGCCTGTATTTTTTAGAGATAGGAAATAATAAGTTTCAAGAACTCATGGGATTTTTTTAACATACAAAAGCAAAAAAGAAAACATTTTGCACTAAAGTCCACAATCATTAATGGCAAAACAGAAAGTATTCTAGGTGCTCCAAGGTATCAAGGAAGCCTGGATAGCTTGTTTAGAGGCATAAATACACCCCACATGCTGCAATAGGCTCACACACTAGAAGAACAGTGGTAGTATATGTTTCTCCTTTTTTAGAAAAGCAGTAAAGTGCACTGCAGAATGCACAGTCCCCAGGATATTGTCCCAGTGCCTTTCCCTGGCACACTTTTGCAAACTCTTGGAAAGGGACTTATCTATTGAATTCACTGACTTTAATGCGAGTTGGAGTAGGCTCACTGGACAGGATTTTGCCCATAATATTTTACTGTTCCGAGGATTTTTCTTGGTTAGATAGCCGCAAGATGATTCTGAATAGTACTGAAAAGTATCTCACAAGGGACTTTATTTTTCCACAATGCATGCAGTCTCCCATACGTACATATTCAGAAATGCGTAGGAATTAAAAGTAAAACAGCAAACCCTTACAGTACTACATTAAATTTTAATCCAGTACCTGCACTCTTTGTCTAAATACCACCAGAGAGCCAGTCCAGTGAGGTACTAAGTGTTCGCTCCTCCCACTGAAGTCAATGGCACTGGAAAACATTTATGACCTCATATGTGATACTCTGCACCTAACTGTAGTTGCGTATTAAAACAAGCTTCTCATTTCATTTCTCCTTGAATGGTTAGCCAATTAGAGAGATAACAAGAAAGGTAACACCTTGAGACTATCAGTTCTACTACTTTTTTTTCTTTTTAGTCATATATTTTATTAACTCATTGCCATCATTACAACATTTTAGCACAGTGTAGCCAAAGTAGGTCCTCAAGTGACACTTGTGCAATCCCATTGTTTTTAAGAAACTTGCACAGTTATAACTGGAACTTAAATAATTCTGTTCATGAGGCATAACAAGGAATAGAATCCACTCACATTCAGTTGAGTTAGATCAGCAGGGATAACAGAAACAGTAAAATTTATGTTTTCTCCTATCACTAAATTCAACAGATAAGACTCTTAATGTACAGGAGTATAGTAAGAAAGCAACATGTTTACACAGTCATTTTCAGAAAAGAACCCCACTTTAATAATAGACCCCACTTTAAAAGCCTCAGTTTTGCCTAATAAAAATACTCATGTCTGAATTGTTTGTAGACAAGGTGGAATAATAAATTCATAGGCCACTATTTTCACACCTGAGTGCCATGAGTAAGGTTTGTACATCCAACTTTCTGCTCAGATCAAAGTTTCTCTAATCAATGGTTGTCTAAAGGCTCTATGTTTAAACATTATGAATGGTCACAAGTCCATAGTAAGGTTGAGTACAGTTCTACTTTCGGGGGGCATGTGATTTAGAGTATGATTTAGGTAGGGATCATGTGTGAGATTCATGAATTATATAAGAATTATATATATGGTTCACCATGATCAAGGGCCTTCCGGCATGTGGGAGGACAAAATGTATTTTTATATATATATATATAGACACACACACACACACACACACACACACACACACATCTATATACACAATATATCTGAAAAGCTAAAATATAGGAATATGGAATGCCATTTAAATGAATCATATTACCTTCTCAGATGGTGAAAAATAGGCAAAGAGTCTGTCAATGAAATAGAGCTGTTTTAAACTCTCGTAGAAGACTAGGTGACAATAATTTGGCAGGACCTCTACAAGAAAATTAAAAATAAATTGACCTGGATGTTTTGTGTTAGTAGGAAAGGTTTCTGTTTCTAAATTGACAAATGTAAAAGCAACCTCAAAAGCTTCTGCAGAAAATATTTTTTCTCCAATTCAATCATTACAGGCTAGGTTTGATGCATTCAAGTCCAAATTAGATTTGGCCTCTTCTAAAATGGTTAATCTTGAACAGTGAACAGAATCTCTTGGGGGAAGAAAACCTCTGGAAGCTTTTGATAAGATTATCGAATTACAAACACAGAATGCTAGTATGAAATTTTTAAGTGGAATTTTGATTAAGGATAGTGGGCCAGATCCTGATTTGGCGTGAAATCAGCATTCTGCAATTGACTTCAATGGAGCTATAATGATTTACAGCAGCTGGGAAACTGACCCAGTGCTTCTGTATGCAGGAAACTTGAAGCTATGGGAAACTTTCCAAAAGACTATAATAGTAGAATTATTGGAATTCTTGAAAATAGGGGTGTTATTGAGCTTTTTGCATTTTTTATTGGATTTGCTACATTTGAAATCGCATTCCAAGCTAGATTTATTTGTTGTGTATTCTAATTAAATCTTTATTAAATTCTACAGTATCTAGCCCTACTTTTTGTGCTAGAAGTTTTATTTTAACTTTCAGATCAGATCAGTGTGAATGAGATACAAATTGGGTTTGGATATTAAAACGTAATATTATGATACCGTCCCCAAGTTCCTGGCCTGCCCTCCTCAAAATGTAGTTCTCTAGATTCAGGTAAAGCCATTTAAGCTTATAAAAACATGGTTTCAGTTCATTTGGTGTTGCTTAGGTACATAACCAACATCCACTGAAGTAAATGGGAGTCTTCCCACTAACTTCAATGAGCTTCAGATCAAACCTTAAATCATTAGGTACCCTACTTCAATTTTGAGCAGAACTCGGATGGACTACAGATAGATTTTAAAAAAATTATGTTTAAGTCAACTGCACAGTTGAATAAAAAGTTAAGGCTTCGATTCAACTAAGTATATGTTCAAGCACTTGGCTAAACTGGGCCCTATATGAGGATGAAAGTGTTCTGGAGAGTTCTATACTACTGGAATATGATTAACTGATTGGGCTTCTTTCCGTGTGCATGCACATACACACGCACTCCTAATTGATGTTGCATGTGCCTCAGCCACGGAAGAGGATCTGGACCTGGCTGTTTGGACATTACTGAAAACGTTAAAGCCTCTGGGGGGGGGGAGGAACCCTAACACATTAGCTCTGTTCCTACAAATACCACCATCAGGAGTTACTTCTGGTAATTACACCAAATTGCACAGAAGGTCAGGTAAATTTGAATGTCTGTAGAGCCTGATTAATAGTGCATACAGTATTTACCAGTTTTAGTGCATATTATACATTTAAAAAAGAAAAATAAACAGAACCAGAAGTTGGTATCTGACAGTTTTACTGTATGTATGATTTGTTAACTTAACATGCAGTTTCTGTCACTCAAGCATATTATGACTTGTTTAATGAGTGAACAACTGTGACTGATTTTTGAATTAATACAAACATCAGTACAATCTGGAGGATGCCACATTTTGTATTGGCTGACAGGAGTGCTATTTGTTTGCTTTTACTGCTCAGTATTGCTTTAGTGTTAAACTAATTGAGTCCTGTAGGCTTCTATTTTTAAGGAAGAAACTAATGTTATTTAAAGGTTGGGTCTTTTGATTTCAGTCCTCAAATAGTTTTCAGCTATTCTTGTTGAACTTGTTCCAGGCACACAATTGTATTTTTTCCATCCTTCAACTAACGAAGTGTAAATGTTTCATGGGTAAACCAAAACAATAATAAGCATACATTATATGAAAATATGATGTATATATATTTCAATTCTATAATATTTAAGTCCATGTATTGATTCATTTTCTACTCAGCAAAATCTTGTAAAAGTTTGAACACTGACAAAGACATTACCACTTTAATATGTTAAATGTTGTTAGGGATGTGATCTATATCCTATAAGAACTCTATTTGTTAACAAATAGTAGTATTTTTCAAACATTTACCTTTGACTAACTATCAACTTGAGTACTATTACTGTTCGATCCACCAGCTAACCTTCCTCCATTCCATGGAGCGCTCAAGCTGAATGCTGTGATATATTGATATTCAGAATTATTTCTGTGGAATAAAATATACAAATATCCAGCAAGTGGAGCTATCATGACTTATTATTTGTGCCTACCTCGGTGTTTGCTCTGTACTAGACACAGAAGTACACACAGTCCCTGCACCAAGGAACCTAAGGCGATTACCCACAGGCATAAAGTGACATGTTTAAGTGTTTGCAGGATCATGGATGTAAACAGACAGATACAAAGAACCTGAGAGGGGAGGGGGGCTCAGTGTTTTCTGCTTTATGTCTTTGTTTGGGTATAAGAAAGATTGTTAGTGTTCTTGGCTAATGTTAATATTGGTTTGTTTGTTGTTTGCTAGATGGTGTTTACTTCCTCCAAACTTACGTTTACTTCCTCCAAAGTTATGCAGATTTGGTACAATTGTCTGAACTGGCTCTGTTGTTTAAGTAAGAAAAAAAGTTACAGATTCCACAGTCTCTAATTCTGTTTCTTTGTGAGCATTCACACAATGTCCCCTCACCAGTACATAGAATATGTTAAATGCTACTGGTAAGCGTTTAAAATATAGACAGATCATCAATGAGCTGAGTTTTTGTGAGGTTTTCTTGGTTTTCTTTATTTTTAAAGTACCATTTACCAACAACAAATTTCAAGGATTAATGTCTGGGTCTTTATTTGGTACAAACTATAGGGCTCAGCTGTAGCATTAAGCTACACACCACAGCAGGCAGCAACATGAAGACACAACCACCCAGTTAAAGATCCCAGAGGCACTAGTCCTGAGGCAAATACACTCCTTCCATGAGCCCAGCTGAGAGGTGATTAGCCACTGCATTACCACTGGAGAAGTACAATGTGGCTCCCTCACAGAGCCACCTCCACTGTAGCCTCATGCCTTCACCAGGCATGTTATAGGCACTACCTAAGGGATCACAATCATGGCCACTGTGTCAGGATGCTGCACAGAAATTCAAGGAGTGGTAAAACCCCCTGAATGATTTTTACAACGTATGTTTGTATTCTAATTATTATCTGTAGAAATTATGGTCTCCTGATTAAGACTCTGCACTGGAATTCTAGGTCCTCTTCCTAGCTGTCACGTGCTTCCTGTGTAATCTCGGACAAATCATTTAGGTAAGGCTGTCATTTCTTTTTTTAAACCAACACAGTCATAGTTTTTCACATGGTGTTACAGTATCCTGATAACTATTTTTTCAGGATGCCTGAAATGTTCCAATTTTTCATTTCGCCAATTAAAACATTTGGGTTTTTTTTTTTATACTTACATAATGTTTGTTCAAGACAATTTGTTACACTGGTATAAGTTGTTTTGTGCACCAGTGTTTCACTCTCATTATGCAGCAAGCACACATTTCATGCCTACATGAATATTAACAAGTTTTCAGCATTTCAAAATGTGGGAGAGTTAGGGGCTCTCCTGAGTCCCCACCAGATCCTACTTCAAGTTGTTTATAATGTCCCCCCTCCGAGTTCATAGCATATGCGGGGTTCTCTAAGCAAAACAAACTAAACAAAGGTCCTTTTCTCTCTGTTTCCATTATAAGAGATGGGAAATGAATGACTGAAAAGAAAGGCAAAGGTGGCAGTCTTTCAGGAGTCAGCCCTTTGGGCTTGTGCTCTAACTTATTTACTTATTTATTTATTTATTAATAAAAGGTCAACTCAAACTTGGAATTCAGAATGGCCACTTATTGTCCTCCCCCCCACCCCCCCCACACCCTTTTTTAACCAGGTCAGACATCTTGGGCCTGATTTTTAGAAGGACCCACAACTCCATTTGAAGTCAAAGGGGGCAATGATTGGTTAGCACGTCTGAAGATTGGGCCCAGGGTGTCCAAGGCTAGGCACACAGACACACAGAACAAGTGGACACTTGAAAAATTTGGCCTTAATCTCTCTGGACCAGATTTTCAAAAGAGCTCAGCAGCTACGGTGTACTGAGCACTTCTGAAAGTCTGTCCACTTCATTTAAGTACCTATCCAGTTTCTTTCTGTTTGTGAGGTACAGACATACTATTATGAAGAGAGTGTAAAAAAGCAAATATCTGTTTAAAAGGCTTTATTTTTTAAACTATATTAAAGATTACAACATACCATGTAAGAGAAAATTCAGATTATTGCTTACTTTAGTATTACAGTGCTATTACTGCATGCTTATATCGAGTGCTAATATTGTATGTAATTATTGAATGACGAAAGTAATACAATTACTATTGTGTGCTGATATTTAACATAGATTATATCCAGCAGATAACTACGTAATAGTTCCTACGGATGCTCTGAGTTATTTTATCATGAAAGTTATTTCTTAGCACTGCTAAAATACAGTTTATACAATTTGGTTCTTTGATGGTATTCATTACATGGCTAAACATAAGAAGTCAGTATTTGGTGTTTGGCCATATAATGAAAATGACTATTCATCACACTCCAACTTTTAATAAGGAGAGAATCAAAGCCACAAATACTTGCTATTAATAAGTACTTGTATAATGTTTCAAAGCAGTTACAGCTGCTAACCATGTGATCTAAGAGCAAAAAGGGTGCTTTCCAAACTCAGCTACGAATTCTTAAATTATACTCACATACCATGTTATATACAGTATGTCTTGATTTTTTAAGATTATAAGGAGTCTCAAGAAACTTTGCAGAACTGTATAACTATGCCTTTTTTTAAAAAAAATCTAAAATTAGCTTGCCTTAAATATCAGAACCAATGGAAGTGTAAATCAGACTTTATGAATAATTAGAGAGCTTTGTTTCATTTCTAAATAGGGAGGTATCAGATGATAAATAAGGATCCATATTGTCTTAGGAAATAATATAAATCTCTATTTGACTTTCAGACCTCAGTATTTGTTTTTCCCTTCTTAACTGCATGGCTATTTTGAATATTTCAAATGTGGGTTTGTTTTATGCAAATACTTATGCACCCGATGAAGTGGGCTGTAGCCCATGAAAGCTTATGCTCTAATAAATTTGTTAGTCTCTAAAGTGCCACAAGTACTCCTGTTCTTTTTGCGGATACAGACTAACACGGCTGCTACTCTGAAACCTGTCATTTAAAATCTGTTACTACTTTTACATTAAACAGATTATCTAGTAATATAATCAGAAATGAATGGGTCCCCTATGCAGATAAAATTCTAACCCAGTACTGCCTACTGTAGCACTATGTTCAAATGTTCTAAATTTTGTTTGGTTGGTTTTTTACTGCACGTGTAAAAATAGAGGAGTATGTAAGCTTACCAGGTACTCAGAGACCAGCACCAAGAGAAACAGAGACAAGAGAGCAGAAGAACCGTGTTTATATTGTAATTCCCATCCCCCTGGACACAGATGCTCCTCCTTTTAGAAATTGAGACTGTTGCCCTTTCTTTTGCCTGTACTGTGGCTTCAGTGACATAATTTTTCAGTGCCAATGAAACTCAGATGTGTGTAATCTACTGCTTATTTTAAGCTTCAGTGAGCATATGAGATGACCATGCACCTAGAGACAGGAGAGAGGAATAAGAGTTCAGAGAAGGAAAGGAAACTGCTTTGGGTGAGTTCAGTTCTGAAAGAACTCTTACTTTTTTCAACTGCAAGTTACAAAGAAAAATCATTATGGGAGGGCAGATTTTCAGCAATGATTTTCAAATATCTTTGAAAACATCCCCCCTTTGTTTCTGTTCGAAGTTTATGATGCCACTATGTGCAACCCCACGCATTCAAAAATCATAAATCAAGGTTTTCAAAATCGTAAGACTGGCTTTCAAACACACCGGATTTTTCAAAATAATAAAATCTGGGTTCTTTGTATTTGCCTTCTGATACTTAAGCCTTTAGGATTCACATTTTCAAGTTTTTGTCCACAAACCATTGAGACTGAAACTTACTGTTTTCTGACAAAATCTGAGATTTTCACATAAACCAAATGACTCCAGAAATTAGGACTTTAAGAGACACATCAAATATCACAAGACTTATGAAAAAATTGCAAGAAAAGGAAACACTGTGATTCGTCTTCAGCTCAGACCTCTCGCTAGGTCAGGGCAAACTTTTTGGCCTGAGGGCCACATCTGGATATGGAAATTGTATGGCAGGCCATGAATGCTCATGAAATTGGTGTTTGGGGTGTGGGAGGGTGAGGGCTCTGGGATGGGGCTGGGGATAGGGGGTTGGGGTGCAGGAGGGTGCTCTGGGCTGGGATCAAGGAGTTTGGAGGGCAGGAGGGGGATCAGGACTGGGGCAGGGGGTTGGGGCATGGGAGGGGGTCAGAGGTGCAGGCTCTGGGTGGTGCTTAGACCAAGCAGCTCCCAGAAACAGCAGCATGTCCTCCTCTCCACCTCCTATGTGGAGGCGTGGCCAGGCGGGTCTGCACACTGCCCCATCTGCAGGTGCCACCCCTGCATCTCCCATTGGCTGTGGTTCCCGGCCAATGGGAGCTGCAGGCGCAGCACTTGAGGCGGGGGAAGGGAGTGGAGCTCTCTGGCTGCCCCTACGCATTAGAGCCAGAAGGGAGACATGCTGCTGCTTCTGGGAGCCGTGCGAAACCATGGCATACACAGAGCGGGGCAAGCCCCCACTCCCCAGCAGGAGCTCGAGGGCTGGATTAAAATGTCTGAAGGGCCGGATGCCCTTTGCCCACCCCTGCGCTAGGTCCTCACATCCAGACTATGTCTGAATTGTGCCAATTCTTTCTGCATCACATCTAACATATTACTTTTCCAAATCAGCCACACAGCTAAAATTCACAGCCAAGCTTTCATTATCTCACATCTCGATTACTGCAACATTCTTCTCTCTGGCCTTGAGAAATGCAAGCTTGCCCTGCTCATAGCCATCAGAATGCTGCTGCAAAGATAATTTTCCTAGTCCATAGCCTTGACCATGTGACCCCTCTCACTGAAACCCTCCACTGACTCCTCCTTCTCTATTGCATCAAATATATGCTACTTGTATTTACTTTTAAGGCCCTTCATAGTCAATCCCCACCCTCCCTATTATCTTTCATTCCTATCAAGCTGTTGATACATGCCTGTGAATGACCCATGATTCCAGCCTCTAATGCCAGTTTTGTGCAGAAAAAAACTCGGTCCTTTATATTTTAGGTCATCGGGATGTTGTTTTAATTTTTAATAAAACAGGTTTTCCTTTCCATGACCATGCTGAATGTTTTTTTTAAAAAAGGAAGTTAAGTTTCCAGGCAGTAGGAGTGGTTTGAAGACACTGGCAGCTGGATAGCATCTTGGATGGAGATGAAATGATCAACCTCGACCTTTAAGTATTAGGCGTGGAATAATTAGATTTCAATCTTTAAATCTCAGTAATACTAGATTTTTCCTTTAATCCAAAACACTATCAAACTGTTTTCATCATTAATAAGCAAAATGTATAGAAAGGGCATTTTTAATACACAAAAAGGGTTTTTTGAATGCACACCATAGGATCTTGTAAAAAATTTAGTATTCCATTATACTCAAAGAAATATTGAGAAGATATTATTATATACGATTATCAAATTCTGTGATATTATTTCTGAATCGTCTCTAAAACTCACTTTTACATATTATATTTTTAATTAAGTCAAGCGCTGAGCATTATTTATTTCCTATTAATGCAAACATTTAAATTAATTTAAAAAATTAAAAATACTGGATATATATTGCTGTTTTCTGTTATTCATGAAATACAAAAATCAAATGTTTCCAAGCCTAGTCATTGGCTAGATTCCCCTGTAGGATTAACACATTCCATTCAAACACAATCAATTTTAATGACTTATTTCTGTCAAGTGGGAGAAGTGCACTTTATATAAATAAAGAATACAAAATGGCTAATCTCTGTTATGACATTTATCTTCATGAATGTGGAGGAGATATAACTCAAGTATGGCATCACCATTAGTGGATTATCGTACCTCTGCCTCTCCCCATAAGTGAAGACAGATTTCATAAAAGATCTGCCATTCATGAATGCTTTATCTACACTAGGTACAGTATGTTTAGTGGAATTTGCATAAAGAAGTCTGTCGGAGATCGCGATTGACTGGGACATCCACTAGGATTGACAAGTCGATCGCAATCAACCGGTTGGTGACCACTGCAATACAGTATTTGCTGCCTTTTTTTTTGCATTTTGGTCTCCACTTACTTCCAGTCCCACATGCTATCCAGTTGATCAGTAAGGCCATAACTCTGATGTTCATATCTTTGAGGTTCTATTGTACCTCATAAGGGGGCTGTGAGTGTCCGTTAGTGTATTGAACATAAAAAGTGCTATAAAATCCTAAAAACACTGGGAAAAAAGAAAAAAAAAAGTCCTGGATGTCTCATGCAGAGCGAGCGCCCAATCATGGCACCAAAAATAGCGACACTTTTACAAATTCTGGCCTTCATATCTATTTTCTCATAGGTAAGATGAGGGTAAAAATACTTTTCTGTCTCCTAGAGTTGTGCAAATAGATCCCTGCCTTTGCCACAGACTTACTATGTGATATCAAGCAAGTCTCTAAAACACAATTTTTGGCAGGTGGTCATTAATTGTGTGTTTGTCATTTTCTGGGTGCCCAATATAAAATACCAGGGGGCACTCATTTTCAGAAGTGCAGCTGAACACTCATCTCTACCTGAAGTCAATGGGAACTGTAAATACTCAGTATCTTCCTCAGTTAAGCAGTGTGGTTAAGGTTGCGAGTCCAGGGGTCCTAAATTCTAATCCTGGATCTGCCCCTGATTTACTATGTTCTTTGTGTCAGTTTCCCCTTCCGTAAAATGGAAATAATAATGCATTAATTTTTGTAAGGCACTTTTATGCCATAGCGATGTACTCTATAAAAAAAGACCATGAAAAAATGAACAATTCTGTATTCAGTGCAGGGTTTGGATGGTGTGTAGTAAATAAGGCTGAAGATCAGAAATTGAATTATGAGGAAAAAAGAAAAATTGAATTAGATGCCTTGATCACTGAACACTGTCCATCCTGTGTTTTGAATGAGATGGAAAAAATAGTATGTAATTATCTAATTAAAAAGTATGTGACAATGCACGTTCCAAGGGATCAGAATTTATATTGTCCATTCTACCCTAATTCTAGCCTTTCCCAACTTTCAAGCGCTTGACTTTGCAATAACTTTTGAAATGTATTTTTTGGTATGTAATGATACATAGGTTTAAAGTTGAACCAACATATGATTAATGGATATTTTGGAGGGGAGCATTTCTATAAAGCTATAGGTGTGGCTTGTGGTGCTAAACACTTATGAAAAATAATGGTAGTCTTCTTCAGTAAAAAGAAAAGGAGTACTTGTGGCACCTTAGAGACTAACCAATTTATTTGAGCATGAAGTGTTCAGTAAAATTTAGTTTGCCATATAAAACACTTGGAGAAATGGCACTAACAAATTAAAATGTCCAAAACAAAATATTTACGGGAATCGAGTGAAATACAAGGTGAACGGGTGAGTTGAGCTTTCATTGTGGTCCAGTGGTCTACCGAACACCCTAGCCTTGCCCCTTCCCTGAGGTCCCACCCCCCGCTCACTACATTTTCCCCTCCCTCAGTGGCTTGCTCTCCCCCACCAGCTGGGGCGTGAGCTCTGGGGTGGGGCTGGGGATGAGGGGTTTGGGGGGGCTCAGGGCAGGGGCAGGTGCTTGGGCTCGGGGCGTGGGCTTACCTCGGGCAGCTCCCAGTCAGCAGCGTAGCGGGGCTAAGGCAGGCTTCCTGCCTGTCCTGGCTCCATGCTGTGCCCTGGAAGCGGCCTGCGGGTCTGGCTTCTAGGCCGGGGGGGGGCCGCGGGGGGGAGGCAGAGCAGGAGGCTCCGCGCGCTGCTCTTGCTCGCAGGCACCGCCCCCCCAGGTCCCATTGGCTGCGGTTCCCGACCAATGGGAGTGCAGAGCCGGTGCTCGGGGCGGGGGCAGCGCGTGGAGCCCTGTAGCCCCCCTGCCTAGGAGCCGGACTTGCTGCTGGCCGCTTCCAGGGCACAGCGCAGTGCCAGGATAGGTAGGGATAGCCTGACTTAGACCCTCCGCATCACTGACCGGACTTTTAATGCCTGATCGGCAGTGCTGACCAGAGCCACCAGGGTCCCTTTTCGATGGGGCGTTCTGGTCGAAAACCTGGCAAACCTATCCAGTTTTTGTGGGCATTTGACATTGTTTTTCATTTCAATGCAACCTGAAGAAGAGCTCAGAGTTGCTCGAAAGCTTGTCTCTTTTACTAACAGAAGTTGGTCCAAAAAAAGATATTACCTCACCTGCTTTGCCTAAAAGTGGTTGTACTGAGCTAGATATGATGTTAGGACCCCAAACTGGAGGGGTTGTATATTTCCAAGCCATAAGTCTACAATTATATTTCACTAAAGAAATTCTGGGTTATTGTTCACCATTTAACAACGCATATACCAGCTGTATTCATTTTGTTTAAGGAAACAACTTACTCTTTTGTAAGTAAGCAATGGTCCCTACAGCTAAGCTATTCCTCAATGCAAGAAGAAAAGTCTTCTACTACACATCCCCTTTAAATAAAAAAAAGTTGTCTAACATTTTCACTCCTACGTTAGACACTTCGCAAAATAAAAATTTAGGCTTTGCTCTACCCATCCTTCACTTAGGGAAGCAAAATAAGAAATTCCCAGGGACGCACGTTTTCACTCTTCTTCTAGCATCACCCCCCCGCCCGGCAAAATTTGGTGGGTTGGGTCCTACTCTTTATTTTTCATTAGCAGGACTCAGGGTTCGTAATAGGGTAGCTTTGGGCAACAGCACGTCGCGGGAGGGCATGAAGAGAAGTGGGTCCCTGTCTCCCCTGCGGTGCTCCCCACACCCCAAGGGCATCGCCAGGTGGGATACAGCCTGGGCTGGGGGACTCGAAGAAGAGCCGGTGCAGCACCCCCAGTTCCAGCCCCTTTGCTCCCTCCCGCTCGTCTCTCAGTCCGGTGTGGGGGCAGGGAAGGACCCGCCCCTCCCCCGGGAAGCCAAGCTGGGCGGCGGGGGGAGGAAGAGACCTCAACGTTTGACAGCTCCCTCCCCGCTTCCCACCCCCAGCGCTGGCCCGGCCACCCCATCCCGGCAGCAGCCCGGACCCACCTGAGGGGCTCGTCATCGTTCCGCCGCGGCCCGTTGCCTCCCTCTCCGTAGGGCAGGTGGAGCCCGGGGGCGCGCTCAGCCAGCCGCGTCGCTCCGGCCCCAGCAGCAGAGACGCCCCCTCTTCAGCCACCGCCACTGCGGAAGCGCCGACCTGCCGCTGCAGCCCCCGCCCGCCCCCTCGCGCGGGTCCCGCTCCGTCCGCTGGGGGAAGTTCGCCTCCCGCGCTGGCTGCAGAAGTGAAACTCCCGCCCAAGGCTGGACGCGGGCCCTGCTTCCTCCTGTCGAGCTGAGGAGACGGCGCCCTGGCGAGGGCCCGGCGCCCCCAAGCCGTGGCGCCCCGCTCTCCTGCACTGCCGGGGAAAGGGGAGAGGGTGCGGCCGGGGTGCGGGTGGTATCGCTCGGGCTTTGGTCCGGCGCACGCCGGCCTCCTTTTAAACCAAAGGCGAGTTCCTTTGAAAATCGCCTTCCTCAACCGAACCCCTCTGCAGCCCGCCCAGCCCCGGCGAAAGGGATGCTGCTCTCGTTTGGCAACGGGTCCTGCTTTCCCTCCCACCCCAGGACTCCCATTTAGCTTCAGGGGTAGCTTGTGGCACGCAGGGAACAAACAGAGGGCCACAGGCGTGTGTAGACCAGATTCAAACGATTGTGACAGGGTGGAGGTGGGGGAGATACCTGGATGAGTGTCTCTCTCTCCCCCGGGGAAGAGCCCCTTAATGGCAGCAACGTTCATTAGAATCATAGAATATCAGGGTTGGAAGGGACCGCAGGAGGTCATCTAGTCCAACCCCCTGCTCAAAGCAGGACTGATCCCCAGTTAAATCATCCCAGCCAGGGCTTTGTCAAGCCTGACCTTAAAAACTTCTAAGGAAGGAGATTCCACCACCTTCCTAGGTAACGCATTCCAGTGTTTCACCACCCTCCTAGTGAAAAAGTTTTTCCTAATATGCAACCTAAATCTTCCCCACTGCAACTTGAGACCATTACTCCTTGTTCTGTCATCTGCTACCACTGAGAACAGTCTAGAGCCATTAGTTGTGGCCTTCAGGGGGAAGAAAGAAAAAAAAAGTCAAAAGCATTTCTAGATCTGCAGCTATTTTGGATCTGTTTTTAAAGGGGCCCAGATTTCATGAATCCAGCCGGGTACAGTATTTAAAGAACAGACTGAACGAATGGAACTTTGGAAATATGCCCCTTCATGCAGAGATCTTTATCCTGGCAATACAATTTTAATGCCCTGCTTGGAAAGTGTTCAAAATCACAATGATTTAACTCCCCGACCCTATTATGCTTTATATTAATTATTGACCTGGCAGAGAAAAAAATTGAAAAATGTTAGAAATATCAGACTGTAAGGGTGGTAGTGTTTGCAATTTCTCCTTAAGTGCACCATCCGTTAAAAATGGTTTTAGGGCTCAGTCCAGCTCCCATCGATCAAGAGGGTATTTTTCATTGATTTCAATAGGCATTGGACCAGGTCTGAACCTTATCAAAATAAAGGCCAAACTCCCATTTAAATCAGTAGGAGCAGGACTGGGACCTAAACTGGAACCATTGAAAAGCTTCATAGATAATGGTCAATTGATAGCATTCGGGGAAAAAAGTGTCAGTAAAAAGCATTTTTAAAAGTGTTATCTGCATGCTATAAGGACAAAATGGAGAACTGAACCATGGGCTGTTACTGCTGTCACTGTTTGTGTAGCTGTTTTTCAAATTAATGTTTTGGCAGGGGGTTGTTTTTGCTGTTGGGCGGGGGGGGGGGGGTGTTAACCAATTCTGATGTTATACTGTGAAAATCCAAAACACCACCACTGAAGTCAGTGGATCTATGAGATTGGGATGTGGTTCTTTGTCAGGACTGTCAGTTTTTAAATTGTTTCCATTTTCTGAAATAATAGGTATCAGGTAACACTAAATTGCAGGTGTTTAATTCTTGAGTGACCATAGTCCAAAAGATCACTATTATTGCATTCTAATGGAAGTCCAAGCTAATGGCAACGAGTCAGTGCATCGGGTAAATAATCTAGAGTGAGAGAAGGAATAATCGGAAGAGATGGAAGGAGAGAATAATATCACATAAGAGGGGAGGAACATGTCAGTGATAGAAATTAACATCATTTGTCCAGCTTATTTTCTGTAAATAGCAGCAACATTTACTGCACCTTATAAACTAAAATATTAGACAAAATGGCTTAGAAGAGGGTGTAGTCCACACTATGATTGTGAGCTAAATCGTGAAAAGACCACATCATAAAGAAGAAAAGCCATATTATGTTGTTAAATAATTCAATAATGAACGAGGAAGATCAATTCAGACCTCTGTAGTCCCAGTAAGAACAAAAAAATTGTATGTTGCCTCCCAGATACCATTCGCATCCAGGGAAAAAGAAAGATCTACCTGCAGACATGAGTCAAAGAGCAAAAATGAGTTGAAGTTAGTCGTTCCAAGAACAAAGAGTTGAGTTTCCAGGAATCAAATTTAAAGGTCAGTTTGACTAGTTATTTCGTATTACTCGTATTCCCTTCTAGGAACTCATACTGTGAAATTAGGCTGTTAGCTGTGCCTCCAGTGCTTGTTCTCTTGTGGAAGCACAACTGTAGGGACATCTGGCTGGCCTGGTGGTCAAACCTTGTGTTTATTATAAGCCCAAGAAATTTAAAGTTAAGATTATGCTTAAAAGAAATTCAGAAATGTTGCATAAAAAAACACAGTTATATCACCAACCTTAACTCTTTCCTGTTTTGATGCCATGAGGGGGAATAGTGTGGAAAAATCTAGATTACACTGATTTTTAAAGACATATTAAATTAAGACCTGTGATGGGGCAAGGCCAGATGGTTGTAGAAAAGTAGTGGGAGATAGATATATTAGCTCCAGGCTAAACAAATCCCTAGTACCAGGATAAGTGAAATGGCAGCTGCTCCAGGTCAATTAAGACACCTGGGGCCAATTAAGAACTTTCCAGAAGGCAGGGAGAAGGCTAGGTTGATTGGGACACCTGAAGCCAAACAGGGGCTGGCTGAAACTAGTTAAAAGCCTCGCAGTTAGTCAGGCTGGTGCGCATGTCAGGAGCTGTGGGAGGAAGTTGTGCTGTTGGAGAGGCTGAGTAGTACACACCATATCAGGTACAAGGAAGGAGGCCCTGAGGTAAGGGTGAAGTGGAGCTTGAGGAAATGAGGGCTGCTGTGGGGGAAGTAGCCCAGGGAATTGTACATGTTATGTTTCTAAAAGGTCAGCTACCATAGCTGATACTATTAGGGTCCCTGGGCGGGAGCCCGGAGTAGAGGGTGGGCCCGGGCTCCCCCCCCCCACCTTTGCCCCCTGATTAATCACTGAGACTGGGAGACAACAGAGACTGTGCAAGGAAGGATAACTTCTCCTCACCTCCCTCGCTGGCTTGTGATGAAAATGGCTTAGTAGACTGTGACCCTTGTCTCTAGAGAGAGAAGGGTTACGTGGAGGGTTACAGTGAGCCTCTGAGGCTAGCGAAATCCGCCAGGAAACGCGGGACCCCTAGAGGCAAGGACAGAGCTTTGTCACAGACCACAAACACTAAAATGTCATAATGATCATCACAGGGTTATTGCATAACATCACTACTGTGAAGAGTTAAAGTGGTTCCGGTGCCTTGACTGTCTGTTTCTTACCTTAACTTGCTTGGATTTCTTCTAAGTGTAACATCAACTCTGAATTTCCTTGGTTTATTACACATCCTTGAAATATTATTTTTACCCTTAGTTACTGATGCATGCTCTGAACCTTAACTTCATCCTAATTTCTCCCTTCCCTCCCCACCCCAATGTGTACTACAGAGTGCTGAGACACTACTGAGATGGGTGCTTTAGAAATGTAAAATATTTAATACAATAATAATAATTATTAATAAATATGCACTGGGTTGCTTTAATTACCCTCTATGATTTCAGTATTTACATTACTGGACATATTAAGTTTGTGTATTCTACTAGAAGTCCAGTAAGTTCAAAACAAGATTTTCTGCTAATAGTCTGAACTTGAAGATTATTTTAGATCTACAAATGTTTCTGAAAATTCTACTCCACATTTTATTGTTTATACTACATTTCATATCTTGAATAGGTATTATTGTGACTATGAGACAAAAGGGTGCTTGACTGTACAAACCTAGAATAAGACAGTACCTGCCTCAAAGAGCCTTCATTGTAAAAATCACACAGATACAGTTCAAACAGTTGACACACAGTTGGAAGGATTGGGTTTGAAATTATGCGGGTTTGTTTTTTGATTTTAGATGCATGCGACGATCACTATTAGTATGTCTACATTTATTCATGCTTAGCTCATCGTGCTATCAGTTACCACAATATGTTCTAATTAGGAGGTGAAAAGCCAGTGTTCAAGTTCCTGCTTTGCCACAAACATCTTGTATGACCTTGGGCAAGTCACTTAGCCTCCCTTTCTCAGTTTCCCATCCCTAAAATAGAGATAATAATATTGTACTTTCCTACCTCACAGGAGCGTTGTGAGGATAAATACATTAAAAATTATGAGGTGCTCAGATATTATGGTAATGGAGACCATGTAAGTATCTAAGAGGTAGCTGACAGACAATACCAAAGGATTGGAGAAGCACTTATGAATTAATGTAACAGTTTTTATAAAGGAGGAACTTGGTCTTTATGACTATCATCTTGTTCAACATCATGCTTGCTAAAATAATGAAATAAATATTAAGGGAAAAGTCTGCAAACACCAAGTGTATAATAATACCATAACCAATAAGCAACATAAGTTTATGGAAAGTAGCCCAAACCAGACAAACCTATTAGCCTCTTTCAGTACAAATACAATAAAATTAGAGTATGACAGGAATCCAACAGATATCATATAGATGTACTGCAACAGAAAAAAAGTTTGCCATCAGTCTTCAGTTTCATTCTTCCAACAAAGCATTATTCACTTCCTCGTTATTATAACCTACAGAGCTCTTCTTGGTCACAGCTAGTAAAGTTTCATAATAAATAGTTGCAACAGTTTTACTTCAAACATACATCCATATTAGTAAAAACAGAACCCAAAAGATAGGTAAACATCTTCAGTCCCTCAGCAGATACGACAGAAACATAGATTTTTTTTCCCATTGCAGCTACCCCTCATCCATGGGCTATTAATGGTTTAGAGTTGCGTGTAATTGTGACTCACCTTTTAGTAGATTTCAGATAACAATAATCCTCAAAGTGGCTGAAATCTAAGCCATCAATAACAAATTAACATGAATTACATCTACAACATGAATTAACAGTATGAGTAGAGCTGGGTGAAATTTTGCAGCCCAAACTTTATTGACAAAATGCAGATTTGGCAACACCAAAATGTTTCTTGAATTCAGGTTGATTTCGCTGAATTGTTTGTGTTGAAAAAACAAAAAAGTCATAACATTTCATTTTGAAATAAAATATTTATATTTATTGGTTCAAAATGACATTTTGTTTAGAAATTTCATTAATTTTTTTTAATTAAGTGTTAAACATGTTCAAAATAGAAAACACATTTTGGGTCAAAAAATGTTTTGTTTGATCCAAAACAATTTTTCAACTTGCCAGTTGTCTGAACGTTTTGAAAAACTTGTTATTGGGTTTACCTGAAACAATTTTTTTGATTTTTCTGGAATTGCCAGTGAACTGAATAATTCACTATTTGCACAGCTCTAATTATGAGTAACACAGTACCACTAGGTAAATACAGAAACACAGTTGTCATTATTAAAAGGACAGTTACTACAGTATGGAATGTGATATAGCAAAGTATTTCCATATGCTCAGAAAAGGTAATATCTTTTGTAGTTTAGATGCTGACACAGTAAATGTTGGTAAATATTAACTTTATATGGCTGCCATCTCTGTTGCTTTACGCATCCATTTGACAATCTAGATCAGATTATCTGCTACAACTAGTGGTCACCAACCGGTCGATCGCGATTTACTGGTCAATCCTAGAGGATCTCCCAGTCGATTGCAATCTCTGGCGGCACAGTGGGGCTGCCAGAAGCAGCAAGCACGGCCCTGAGGGCGGGCATGCACTGCTCCTGTCTGCAAGCACCGCCCCTGCAGCTCTCGTTGGCCGGGAACGGGGAGCTGTGGCCAATGGGAGCTGTAGGGACGGTGCTTGCAGAGAGGGACAGCATGTGAAGCCACGTGCCCCGCCCCAAGGACCTCAGGGGCGTGTTGGCCCCTTCTGGGAGCATCATGGGGCCGGGGCAGGCAGGGAGCCTGCCTTAGCCTTGCTGTGCCACCAACCGGGAGCCGCCCAAGGTAACTGCTGCCCAGCAGGAGGCAACACCCCAACCCCCAGCCTCCTCCCTGAGCCAGCATCTCATACCCCATCCTGCACCCCAACCCTCAGCCCTGAGCCTCTCCCAGAGCCAGAACTCTGTACCCCCTTCTGCACCCCAACACTCTGCCCCAGCCCAGAGCCCCCTCTGTACCCAAACTCCTTCCCAGTGCTTGCACCCCTCACCCCCTCCTTTACCCCAATCCCCTGCCCCAGGCTCAGCCCAGAGCCCCCTCCCACTCTACAAATCCCTCGGCCCCAGCCCAGAGCCTGCACACACACCCCCGAACCCCAACCCCAGCCTGGTGAAAGTGAGTGAGGGTGGGGGAGAGCGAACAACAGAGGTGGGGGAGAGCAAACAATAGAGGTGGGGCAATGGAGTGAGCAGGGCAAGGCTTTGGGGAAGGGGCAGGGCCTCAGGGAAGGGGCAGGGTATATCCTGGTTTGCCCTTAAATTCGAAAAGTGATCTTGGGCGTAAAAAGGTTTGAGACCACTGTACTACACTAATACATCATTTAATGCAGTGCCAATGGGTTGTTATTAGAAAAATTTGATTAAATTGATGTGGACAATACTATTAAACAGATCTGATGGATTATAAAGTAAAGCATGGCAGAAATGAACTGATATGCTATCATCTTCATGCCAAACAGCCACCAAAACAGAGGACAAACAATTGTGTTTCCCGAGTTGAGTACTAGTTGGTATAACTCTTGCTTCCATCTCTTCACTAAATCTACAGAATGCAAAGTATAATTTTTGTGAGACAGATCCTTGTCTCATGTAAATCAGAGTATCTCCATTTACTTCAACCAAAGTTTATGTGTTTGATTTTTCCTGTGTCTCTGTTTATTATTATTAGGGCTGTCAAGCAGTTAAGAAAATTAATTGCTATTAATTGCGCAATTAATCTCACTGTTAAACAATAATAGAATACTATTTATTTATATATTTTGGATGTTTTCTACATTTTCAAATATATTGATTTCAATTATGACACAGAATACAAAGTGTACAGTGCTCACTTTATATTTATTTTTGATTACAAGTATTTGCACTATAAAAAAAACCAAAAGAAATAATATTTTTCAATTCACCTCATACAAGTACTGTAGTGCAATCTCTTTATCATGAAAGTTGAACCTACAAATGTAAAATTTTAGAGCCTTCGAGCCCACTCAGTCCTACTTCTTGTTCAGCCAGTCTCTCAGACAAACAAGTTTGTTTACATTTGCAGAAGATAATGCTGCCTGCTTCTTGTTTACAATATCACCTGAAAGTGAGAACATGTGTTCTCATGGCACTGTTGTAGCTGGCGTTGCAAGACATTTACATGCCAAGTGCTCTAAAAATTCATATGTCCCTTCATGCTTCAACTACCATTCCAAGGGACGCGTGTCCATGCTGATGACGTGTTCTGCTTGATAACAGTCCAAAGCAGTGGGGACTGACGCATGTTCATTTTCATTATCTGAGTCAGATGCCACCAGCAGAAGGTTGATTTTCTTTTTTGGTGGTTCGGGTTCTGTAGTTTCCGCATCGGAGTGTTGCTTTTTCAAGACCTCTGAAAGCATGCTCCACACCTCATCCCTCTCAGATTTTGGAAGTCACTTCAGATTCTTAAACCTTGGGTTGAGTGCTGCAGCTATCTTTAGAAATCTCACATTAGTGCCTTCTTTGCATTTTCTGAAATCTGCAGTGAAAGTGTTGTTAAAATGAACATGTGCTGGGTCATCATCCGAGACTGCTGTAACATGAAATATATGGCAGAATCTGGGTAAAACAGAGCAGGGGACATACAATTCTCCCCCAAGGAGTTCAGTCACAAAATTTATTAACACATTTTTTTAACGAGCATCATCAGCATGGAAGTGTGTCCTCTGGAATGGTGGCCGAAGCATGAAGGGGTATACAAATGTTTAGCATATCTGGCACATAAATACCTTGCAACACTGGCTACAAAAGTGCCATGCAAATGTCCGTTCTCTCTTTCTCCTGACATTGTAAATAAGAAGAGGGCAGCATTATCTCCCGTAAATGTAAACAAACTTCTTTGTCTTAGCAATTGGCTGAACAAGAAGTAGGACTGAGTGGACTTGAAGGCTCCGAAGTTTTACCTTGTTTTAAGTGTAGTTATGTAACAAACAAAAAAATCTACATTTGTAAGTTGCACTTTCACAATAAAGAGATTGCATTACAGTACTTGTATGAGGTGAATTGAAAAATACTATTTCTTTTGTTTATCATTTTACAGTGCAAATATTTGTAATCAAAAGTAATATACACTTTGATTTCAGTTACAACCATAGAATACAATATATATGAAAATGTAGAAAAACATCTAAAATATTTAATAAATTTCAATTGGTATTCTATTGTTTAACAGTGCGATTAAAACTGCAATTAATCGCAATTAATTTTTTTTAATCGTGATTCTTTTTTTGTGTTAATTGCATGAGTTAACTGTGATTAATTGACAGCCCTAATTATTATTATGCATCACATATATGAAAAAGCTCATAAAATAGATATAAATATATGACAATGTATCTATCTAAGGCCCTGTCTACACTGGCAAGTTTCTGCGCAGTAAAGCAGCTTTCTGTGCTGTAACTCCCACGTTGTACACACTGCCAAGCCACTTAGTGCACAGAAACTGCACAGTTGTAGTGCTTTAAAAAAACCACCCCAGTGCGAGGCGTACAGTTTTCTGCGCCAAGGGTACAGCGCTGTGGTGCCAGTTTAGACACCGTGGCGATTACAGCACTGCAGTTGGCCTTCTGGAGGTGTCCCACAATGCCTGTTCTCATCTCTCTGGTCTTCAGTTTGAACTCTACTGCCCTGCCGTCAGGTGACCAATCATCATCCCCACCACATAAATGTCTTTGCAAATTTGGAAGTCCCCTTCCTGTTTGCTCAGTGATGCGTGCAGTGGTCTCAGCACATCTTTCCAGGTAGCCATGCCAGCTCCACGCACCAGGGGATCCCCCACTTGGAGCAATGCCGAACTGCTGGACCTCATCAGCATTTGGGGAGAGGAGGCTGTCCAGTCCCAACTGCTCTCCAGCTGTAGGAATTATGGTACCTATGGACAGATTTCATGATGCATGATAGAATGGGAGCATGACTGGGACACATTGCAATGTAGGGTAAAAGTGAAGGAGCTGCGGAACGCCTATCGCAAGGCACGGGAGGCAAACCGCCATTCCGGTGCTGCACCCATGAGTGGCCGGTTCTACAAAGAGCTGGACACAATATTTGGTGGCTACCCCACCTCCACTGCAAAGGCCCTGTGGATACTTTGTTCGCTCGCATGCCAGTCGAGAATGGAATGAGCTAGGAGGAGGAAATCTTGGACGAGGATGTGGAGGGGGAAGGGGACCCAGAGGCAGAGGATGACTCGGAGGCCAGGGATGCATGCAGCCAGGAGCTCTTTTCTACCCCAGAGGAGCCTAGCCAGTCACAGCAGTAGCATCTGGGCGAAGCACAAACAGGAGAGGGGCCCCTAGTAAGTGGATCTGATTTTGGGAATTGCTGAAGCGAGTTGTTGGGGGCAGTAGGGCAGGAGAGTTGCAGAAAGCAGGCTCGTCTCCCACCTCATGCCTAGTCTGAGCGGCGGAACAGGCTGTTGATTGACTCCCTCACCTCACGGGAATCTCCCTCAGAGATCTCCAGGAAACTCTTGTGGAGATACTGGGTAATCCACTGACACAGATTCTTCGGCAGAGCTGCTTTGTTTCTTGCCACATTAATGGTAACTTTCCCGCGCCACTGTGCTGTCATGGGCAGGGAACCATTGCTGCACACAGGTGAGCCGCATAGGGGCTTGGAGAAGACCCTCCCTTGATTCCCTGTTCACCCTCAGGAGCGAGATATCTTCCATAATGATCACATCCTGTGGAAAGTGTGGGGACAGGAATGATTATCAGCCCACCCACCATACAGTGCTGGCTCTTCCCAAGAGCCACATGCCCAGTGTACAGCAGGGTCTGGGAACAGTGATTTACCCTGCCCCTGTAGCTACTCACCATTTTGGGGATCTTGTGGCTCATGTGTGCTTGCCTGGGGTCAGCCAGTTAGTGACAGGTGTGTGAATACTGGCTGTGTTTTAAAGCACTGAATCAGTGTTGTGTGTGTTGCAAACAATACTGCTTCTGTAAAATGTTGCATTTAAACTTCACAGAGATGACCTTGGGATCCCAGCCTCCCTCTTTGTTAGCAGCAGCAGAACAGCTGCACAGAACTAGAAGGCAGCCAAGAAGAACTAAGGAGGACTTTCTGCATGAGGTTATGATGTCCTCTGCCGCTGAGAAACAGGAATTGAAGGAGTGGTGGGACAGCGAGAAGAGGGACCAAAAGGAGAACACGGCATGCCAGAAAGAATCCACAGAGTGGCTCTTAAACATTATGGAGCACCAAGCAGACACACTCCAGGCGATACTAGCTCCTCAAACTGAGCAGCTCCGTGCCCGCCCTCCCCTGCAGCTGCTGTCACAAAATTCTTTCCCATGTGCTCCCCAGACACCACCAACACAGTCTTATGAACCTCCTGGCTCCAGTCTCTATCTGCAGCATTCCACTCATCCCTCCTCACAGTCCAGCACTGAGGACTCCCACTACCCACTGCACTCAACACCCATCCCTCTGCAGTTTGGCCCTGCTGAAGTACAGTACCCGCTGCATTGTACTTTAGAGGAGAAGGTTGGATATGACATATACAAATATTTAGCCATCCCTGGACCCCTCCTCTTCCTGGAACTTTCCCTTCCCCCATCCCCCTCCCTGCTGATGTATTTTTTCATTTGACTTTCCTCCGGTTGTTGTCTTTTAAAAAAAGAATTGTGTTGGTTTGAAAGCAATCTTTATTCTATTAAGTGAAAGCAAAAAGAGCATTGCAAAGCAACATACAATTATGTTAAGGTCCCTTCTTGCATCATGTGCAGCAATCACCTCCTAGCATTACAAGCACTGCAATCCTGAGCATAGCAACAAATATTAGTGGCTTTCAGCTTCAAATTGCTGCCTCAAGGCATCCCTGATCCTTATGGCCCCGCGCTGTGCCTCTCTAATAGCCCTGGTCTCTGGCTGTTCAAACTCAGCCTCCAGGTGCTGAGACTCTGCAGTCCAGCCCTGAGTGAAGCTTTCACCCTTCTCTTCACAAATATTATGGAGTGTACAGCATGCAGCTATAAGCATAGGCCAGGTCCAGCTTCCCATAGAGGCATCGCAGCTATAAGCATAGGCCTGTCATTGGCCAGGTCCAGCTTCCCATAGAGGCAGGCTTTTAAATGGCCAAAAGCACACTCAACAGTCATTCTGCATTTGCTCAGCCTGTTGTTGAACTGCTCCTTCCTGCTGTTAAGTTGCCCCGTGTATAACTTCATAAGCCACGGCATTAAGGGGTAGGCGGGGTCTCCCAGGGCATTTTGACTTTCCCTACGGTGATCTTCTAGTCTGTGAAGAAAGTCCCTGCTTGCAGTTTCTTGAACAGGCCAGTGTTCTGAAAGATGCCTGTGTCATGTACCTTTCCAGACCAGCCTGCATCAATGTCTGTGAAAAGCCCACAGTGATCCACAAGCACCTGGAGAACTATTGAGAAATATCCCTTGCGATTAATGTACTCGGTGACTAGGTGGTCTGGTGCCAGAATTGGAATGTGCATGCTATCTGTCACCCCTCCGCAGTTAGGGAAGCCCATTTGTGCAAAGCCATCCAGTTTCCCACTCTGAACTGGTTAGCGACTAATTGGTAGCAATCTGGAGTAGCCAGCTTCCACAGTGCAATCAACACTGGCTTCTCCAACAAAAGGGCAGCTCTCATTCTCGTGTCCTTCTGCCATAGGACTGGGGCGAGCTCATCATACAGTCCCATGAATGTGGCTTTCCTCATCCGAATGTTCTGCAGCCACTGCTCATCATCCCAGACATGCATGACAATGTGATCCCACCACTCAGTGCTTGTTTCCCAAGACCAAAAACGGCGTTCCACTGTGGTCAGCACCTCTGTGAATGCCACAAGCAATCTCGTGTCATAGCTAGTATGCGTGGCGAGATCTATGTCACACTCCTCTTGCCTTTGTAGTTAAGGAATAACTCCACTGCCACTCGTGATGTGTTGGTCAGAGCGAGGAGCATACTGGTCAGCAGTTTGGGATCCATTCCTGCAGACCGAAGAGGCAGAGCATGCAGTACACAAACCGTTGAAAGATGGCACCAAATGCAGATGGAAGCACATGGATTGCTGGGATGCGAAGCAATGCATCACGGGGCACTGGGACAGGACCCAGGATGCCGTGCGACCTCCTCTGCCTTCCCACAACTCTTAGCGGCAGAAGAGGAAGAGGTGCTCTGTGGGATAGCTGCCTAGAGTGCACCGCTACAAATACCGCTGCAAGTGCTGTGAGTGTGAACATGCTATTGCGCAGGCAGCTGACAGTGTGAACACACAACAGTGATTTCCTTTCAGTGCTCTCTGAGTGGCGCTGTAACTACTGGTGCTGTAACTTTGCCAGTGTAGATGTACCCTAATTGAGATGAAGTGATACAATGATACTGCCAAGAATGACCTTGAGCGGATCACTGCGGACTACGTGGCTCTGGGAAGAAGGATAAAGGAGTTTGAGGCGCAAGTGGTGTTCTCGTCCATCCTCCCCGTGGAAGGAAAAGGCCAGGGCAGGGACTGTCGAATCGTGGAAGTCAACGAATGGCTACGCAGGTGGTGTCGGAGAGAAGGCTTTGGATTCTTTGACCATGGGCTGGTGTTCCATGAAGGAGGAGTGCTGGGCAGAGACAGGCTCCATCTTACGAAGAGAGGGAAGAGCATCTTTGCGAGCAGGCTGGCTAACGTAGTAAGGAGGGCTTTAAACTAGGTTCACCGGGGGAAGGAGACCAAAGCCCTGAGGTAAGTGGGAAAACGGGATACCGGGAGGAAGCACAGGCAGGAACGTCTGTGATGGGAGGGCTCCTGCCTCATACTGAGAATGAGGGGCTATCAGCAGGTTCTCTCAAGTGCTTATATACGAATGCACAAAGCCTTGGAAACAAGCAGGGAGAACTGGAGGTCCTGGTGATGTCAGGGAATTATGACGTGATTGGAATAACAGAGACTTGGTGGGATAACTCACATGACTGGAGTACTGTCATGGATGGTTATAAACTGTTCAGGAAGGACAGGCAGGGCAGAAAAGGTGGGGGAGTAGCACTGTATGTAAGGGAGCAGTATGACTGCTCAGAGCTCCGGTACGAAACTGCAGAAAAACCTGAGTGTCTCTGGATTAAGTTTAGAAGTGTGAGTAATAAGAGTGATGTAGTGGTGGGAGTCTGCTATAGACCACCGGACCAGGGGGATGAGGTGGATGAGGCTTTCTTCCGGCAACTCGCAGAAGCTACTAGATCTCACACCCTGGTTCTCATGACTTTAATTTTCCTGATATTTGCTGGGAGAGCAATACAGCGGTGCATAGACAATCCAGGAAGTTTTTGGAAAGCGTAGGGGAAAATTTCCTGGTGCAAGTGCTAGACGAGCCAACTGGGGGGGAGCTTTTCTTGACCTACTGCTCACAAACAGGGAAGAATTAGTGGGGGAAGCAAAAGTGGATGGGAATCTGGGAGGCAGTGACCATGAGATGGTCGAGTTCAGGATCCTGACACAGGGAAGAAAGGTAAGCAGCAGGATATGGACCCTGGACTTCAGGAAAGCAGACTTCGACTCCCTCAGGGAGCGGATGGGTAGGATCCCCTGGGGGACTAACATGAAGGGGAAAGGAGTCCAGGAGAGCTGGCTGTATTTCAAGGAATCCCTGTTGAGGTTACAGGGACAAACCATCCCAATGAGTCGAAAGAATAGTAAATATGGCAGGTGACCAGCTTGGCTTAATGGTGAAATCCTAGCGGATCTTAAACATAAAAAAGAAGCTTACAAGAAGTGGAAGGTTGGACATATGACCAGGGAAGAGTATAAAAATATTGCTCGGGCATGTAGGAATGAAATCAGGAGGGCCAAATCGCACCTGGAGCTGCAGCTAGCAAGAGATGTCAAGAGTAACAAGAAGGGTTTTTTCAGGTATGTTGGCAACAAGAAGAAAGCCAAGGAAAGTGTGGGCCCCTTACTGAATGAGGGAGGCAACCTAGTGACAGAGGATGTGGAAAAAGCTAATGTGCTCAATGCTTTTTTTGCCTCTGTCTTCACTAACAAGGACAGCTCCCAGACTGCTGCGCTGGGCATCGCAACATGGGGAGTAGATGGCCAGCCCTCTGTGGAGAAAGAGGTGGTTAGGGACTATTTAGAAAAGCTGGACGTGCACAAGTCCATGGGGCCAGACGAGTTGCACCCGAGAGTGCTAAAGGAATTGGCGGATGTGATTGCAGAGCCATTGGCCATTATCTTTGAAAACTCGTGGCGAACGGGGGAAGTCCCGGATGACTGGAAAAAGGCTAATGTAGTGCCAATCTTTAAAAAAGGGAAGAAGGAGGATCCTGGGAACTACAGGCCAGTCAGCCTCACCTCAGTCCCCGGAAAAATCATGGAGCAGGTCCTCAAGGAATCAATCCTGAAGCACTTACACGAGAGTAAAGTGATCAGGAACAGTCAGCATGGATTCACCAAGGGAAGGTCATGCCTGACTAATCTAATCGCCTTCTATGATGAGATTACTGATTCTGTGGATGAAGGGAAAGCAGTGGATGTATTGTTTCTTGACTTTAGCAAAGCTTTTGACACGGTCTCCCACAGTATTCTTGTCAGCAAGTTAAAGAAGTATGGGCTGGATGAATGTACTATAAGGTGGGTAGAAAGTTGGCTAGATTGTCAGGCTCAACGGGTAGTGATCAATGGCTCCATGTCTAGTTGGCAGCTGGTGTCAAGTGGAGTGCCCCAGGGGTCGGTCCTGGGGCCGGTTTTGTTCAATATCTTCATAAATGATCTGGAGGATGGTGTGGATTGCACTCTTAGCAAATTTGCGGATGATACTAAACTGGGAGGAGTGGTAGATACGTTGGAGGGCAGAGATAGGATACAGAGGGACCTAGACAAATTGGAGGATTGGGCCAAAAGAAACCTGATGAGGTTCAATAAGGATAAGTGCAGGGTCCTGCACTTAGGACGGAAGAACCCAATGCACAGCTACAGACTAGGGACCGAATGGCTAGGCAGCAGTTCTGCGGAAAAGGACCTAGGGGTTACAGTGGACGAGAAGCTGGATATGAGTCAGCAGTGTGCCCTTGTTGCCAAGAAGGCCAATGGCATTTTGGGATGTATAAGTAGGGGCATAGCAAGCAGATCGAGGGACGTGATCGTTCCCCTCTATTCGACATTGGTGAGGCCTCATCTGGAGTACTGTGTCCAGTTTTGGGCCCCGCACTACAAGAAGGATGTGGATAAATTGGAGAGAGTCCAGCGAAGGGCAACAAAAATGATTAGGGGTCTGGAACACATGACCTATGAGGAGAAGCTGAGGGAACTGGGATTGTTTAGTCTGCAGAAGAGAAGAATGAGGGGGGATTTGATAGCTGCTTTCAACTACCTGAGAGGTGGTTCCAAAGAGGATGGTTCTAGACTATTCTCAGTGGTAGAAGATGACAGGACAAGGAGTAATGGTCTCAAGTTGCAGTGGGGGAGGTTTAGGTTGGATATTAGGAAAAACTTTTTCACTAGGAGGGTGGTGAAACACTGGAATGCGTTACCTAGGGAGGTGGTAGAATCTCCTTCCTTAGAAGTTTTTAAGGTCAGGCTTGACAAAGCCCTGGCTGGGATGATTTAATTGGGGATTGGTCCTGCTTTGAGCAGGGGGTTGGACTAGATGACCTCCTGAGGTCCCTTCCAACCCTGATATTCTATGATTCTATGATTCTAAGTGCCGGCTGAGGCCCCAAAGGGATGATTGTTGCATTGTATTTTGATTTCGGTTTCCCATAAATGATCTGGAGGATGAGGGAAGAAACTAATTTGTATTTCAGAAAACAAGGTAGGGTGTTGTAAACACAGAGGAAGACAGGAATAGAAAATGCAAAAGCACATATTGGGAGTGGAACAACACATAGAAATAAACAACAATGAGGAGGAATGTTTGGGGTGGCAAAAAGAGAGAACCAGAATCGTAAATGAAATGTAATTGTTCCAACCAGAAAGCGGGGATGCTGTTCAATTACTGAACTATAACCAGCACTTATTTCTCAATTATGAAAGCCCCTGTATTCCGATTGGTTGAGAGGTCTGATTGATTTGTCATCAACATGTATGTTTCTTCTCAGTAACCATACTGCATACAAGTCTCTGAACTTTGATTTGTTGAGGACCATTTTTAGTCACTCCAGACAGAGATTGTTTTAATCATTGTACTATTATTCCTAACTATACAAATCAGACCACTCTTTTGCCTTCAGAATTTTGCATCCACTATGTATAGAAACATGGCAGTCTCAACTTGTGCCCACCTCTTCATCCTCTTATGACACCAAACCCCAGATATTAAAACCAGTGGTTGCTCTTAAAAAACTTTCAATTTTTTCCTTAATAAATAGATGCAGTATTCCTTAAGGTTACTACATTCTTTTTAGTATTTTCTATAGAAAGTATGGGAAGGTTTATCTGAATAAGGCAAAGTTTTCATTCTTCTAAGGTTGACCACTGTACAATGAAGTAGTACAGTTATCAAAAATAAATTACTCTAACTGAAAGCCATTTTTGGTGTGAACATATATGAAAGGGTTCTGAGAGCAGTAGCCATGCAAAGAAAAGGGAATTTTTCATAGCAAGATTATTGAGTATACATTTCAGTAGAACAACTATATACAGATGCTCCCTTTTAATTCAGTAATAAGCCAGTGACTGAGGGTATACTTTGGAATGTATTTAGGCCAATATATAGTTATTATTAAGCAATAAGATACAATCACATGAAAACATTTATACTTCAGGGAATGTTTTCAAATAGCAAAAAGTCTATGGAATAGTTTTCAAATAGAAGTTGTTAATAAGTGGCTGATAAACCATAAGCTAATTATCCTGTTACTATTCTCTTACTAGAATTACCCAAAACTAGGCTGGACAAAACATTTCAGAATGAGCAGTATAAACCACCATATGGCAGGAGGAATGGATTGGATAACCTAAGAAGTCTTTGCTATGCTGTTTGTAATTTTATAATCTACTTTGCCAGTATTTTACTTTTCTCAACAGATGCACAAAATATTATGATCTAGTTATGAAAGCATATTGGAATATTATATTGCCAAATAATTGCAATTACCTGTTTCAAATTATATTTCAATAATCTGCCTCAATTTGAGTACATTCAGTGTTTTCCAAGTTAGAATGACTAATACCCAGACCAATAATACTCTCAGGATTCCCATTAATTTCATAATAGACAAAGATAATTTCACATATATTACAAGTCATCATTAGAGTGACAAGAGAAAAACATGGGATGATGTTTTTAAATAACAACCGGGGCAAATACATGGAACAGGAACAAGAAATTAGCACCAAAGATACAGTGAGCAGGTAACCAGAGACAACCAGTTTATACTTAGACAAAATATTTCAGAATTCATCTAGGGAAGGATTTTCCCCAAAACATGATTGTGCTCCCCATCCTGTGAAAGATCTCAAGGGCAGCAGCTGGTAGTAGAACCAATGGGACAGAGTTGTCATGGAGGCAGCTGTGGGCCAGAGAAAACAGGAAGGTAGAGCAGAGAAATGGCTTTCGCACTGATGGCCCTCTCCTATGTTGAATCCTCCAAGAAGCACAGAGATCTAAAAGGATCTTCATATTCTTTGGGTTGATCTCTCTTCCTGTTCTGAGGTCGGGGGAACCCATCCCCATAAAGAAGCAGTCCAGGGAATATCACCAGTGTAGATTGGAAGCATTCTCTTGCCCCTACAAATGAATAATCCATGATGAATTTAGTTCAATATGGGGAGAACATAATTCAGTATGCTGTGGTAGCATGGCATAATATAATGCTGCTCTAGTAAGCATCAACAGGTCACCACTGGCTGAAGGAAGGGGCAATGACATGAAGTGTGTCTGTCTTCCTGCCCCATCTTCCAGCTTGTCCCCTCGCCAGATACACAGCCTGATCCCTGCAGATCTTCTTCTTCCAGACTTAGTCCCATCTATATGGGCTTGGTTCTTTGAGTTCTCCTTCTCCATTCCACTCTGTTTTAAGCAGTTCCTCAGAAACTCTGCAGCTAATCAAATCCTTTTGTATAACATTCATCCATCTAGTTTTGGGTCTTCCAACACTTCTCTTACCCTCCACTTCTAAATTTAATACCGTTTCCTATGTATTCTTCCTATCTTCTTTTCACATTCCCAAACCACTGAAGCCCGGATTCCTTCGGCTTTTCTATAATTGGTACCATCTTCACACTTCCCCTAATTCATTCATTCCAAACGTGGTCCATCCTTGTAAATTCAAGCTTCCATCTTAACATTTTTATTTCTACTGTATTCAAGATCTGCTCCCATCACAGATTCCAAGGCCAGAAGGGACAACTGTGATTATATACTCTGACTTTCTGTATAATACAGGCCACAGAACTTCCCCAAAATAACTCCTAGAGCTGATCTCTTGGAAAAATATCCAATCTTGATTTAAAAATTATCAGTGATGGAGAATCCACCACAGCCCTTGGTAAATTGTTACAGAAACAGGTGGGCACTCTGAAATTAGGACATGCTGGAAATGACTTTTAAATTGTTTCAAGGGTTAATTACCATCACTATCAAAAATGCACACCAGTGTGAATTTGTATAGCTTCAACTTTCAGTCACTGGATCATGTTATACCTTTCTCTGCTAGACTGAAGAACCCATTATTAAATATTAGTTCCCCACATACATACTCAGACTGTAATCAAGTCACCCCTCAACCTTCTCTTTGTTAAACTAAATCGATTGAGCTCCTTGAGTCACTATCTCTAAGACCTGTTTTCTAATCCTTTAACCATTCTTGTGGCTCTTCTCTGAATCCTCTCCAATTTATCAACATCCTTTTTGAATTGTGGGCACCAGAACTGGACAAACTATTCCAGCAGCAGCTGCACCAGTGCCAAATATAGAGGTAAAATAACCTCTCTACTCCTAATTGGGTTTGTGATGACTAGGAAAACTGCATGGTGAAGTGCCTGCTAGGTGCAAAGGTTGCCGATCTAGACAGTATGTATGTGCAGTGCTGGGGAGGAGCTGATGGTCATGGTACATGTAGGTATCAATGACATAGGGATAGTAGTCCTTGAGGCCAAATTTAGGCTGCTAGGTAAGAGATTCAAGTCCAGGACTTCCATGGTAGCATTCTCTGAAATTCTTCCAGTTCCACCTGCAGGGTCAGAAAGATAGGTAGAACTGCAGGGTCTCAATGCGTGTATGAGATGATGATATCGAGAGAAAGGTTTTAGATTTATTAGGAACTGGGGAACCTTTTTGGAAATGAGGATCCGATAACAGGAAGTAACCAAACTGGAATCAAACTGCTGGGATGTAAGTTTAAAAAGATGTAGAGGATTTTTTAAATGAAGGGCTGGGAGAAAGCCGACAGGTGCCGAGGAGCACTCAGAATGGGCGGAGACATCACTTACAGATGAATTTATTAAAGGGGAAACTCTATTCCTAGTAAAGAGGATAAGAAAGAAGTTGGTAAAGTACAGGTAAGAGCTAGTGAGAAACAAATCAATCATAAAAGTGTTCCATTTAAATATAACACACGGAGGCAAGCAACTAAATATTGACAAAATGTACAAGTGCTTATATACAAATGCAAGAAGTCTAAATACTGAGATTAGTGAACTAGATAGAGTGCCTGTAATTAAATTGGGATACTGATATAATAGGCATCACAGAAACTTGGTGGAATGAGGATAATCAATGGGACACAGTAATACCAGGGTTCAAATATATATAGGAATGACAACGTAGGCTGTGCTGGTGGGGGAGTGGCACGATATGTGAAAGAAAAATATAGAATCAAAATATAGTAAAAAATCTTAAATGAATCAAAAAGTACACTAGATTCTCTATGGATAGAAATTCCATGTTTGAATAAAAAGAGTATAACACTAGGAATATACTACCAACCACCACACCGGGATGGTATGGTTATTGTGAAATGCTCAGGGAGATTAGAGAGGCTACAAAGGCAGATAATAGGTGGGTTTCAATTATTCTCGTATTGACTGGTTATATGTCACCTCAGGATGGGATGCAGAGATAAAATGTCTAGACAACTTAAAAGTCTGCTTCTTGGAGCAGCTGGACCTGGAACTGCTTGTTCTGGAGGCAATTCTTGATTTAGTCCTAAGTGGAGCACAGGGTCTGGACCAACAGGTGAATATAGCTGAACCACTTGGATACAGCAACCATAATATAATTAAATTTAACATCCTTGTAAGGGGGGAGAAATTCCAAAGAACCCACCACAGTAGCATTTAACTTCACACAGGAAAATGCTAAAAGACAAAAACAGCCTATAACCTGTGGGTGAACACTTTTCACAAAGCAATCACTCTCTATCTGATCTGTCGCTCCTCAAAGGAAACCTGCACAAGACTTTCAAAAGATGAGCCTGAGAGGTTAAATTCATAACTCTGCTAGACACTACAAATCATGGACTAAGAGACACTGGATTTATGGTTTATTACAACAATCTGTAATCCACTAACCCCCACACCTCCCCACACACACACTTTTTTTGTGTGCTATGACTGCAGAGATGTTAACTGCCCACTCTATCTTTAAGGGTCCCTTAAATTAATACGTGCTAACTACTTATGCTAAACAATCTGTTCCACCTTGTATTTGCCTGTGACACTCACAGTACCTTTCCCAGACCTGAAGAAGAGCTCTGTGTAGCTCCAAAGCTTCTCTCTCTCACCAACAGAAGTTGGTCCATGCCCCTTATCTCTCTAGTATCCTGAGACCAACACAGCTACAGTGCGACTGCATACATAATTTATAAGCGTTTACATAAAGTGCTGTATAAAAATGGATTTTTTTTTCACAAGACCTGGGTGTTATAAAATCCTGCTCCATTTTCACTAACACTGTTCAGAAACCTCCCAGGTAAATAATTGAAGAATGTGTCTGTCCATATTTTTTAAACTCTCTTTCTTTGAATTATTTTTACTTCTGGCAGTAAATTAACACCCACACAAGAAATGGTCTCATCACTTTTAAAAACCCATCAAGAAAAAGAAAGAGTACTGACAGAGATTTCTTTCTGCAACATTTAGCTGAGTATGCAATGCAAGCAGACATCTTTGAGAAGTGTGAAACTGAGGGTAGCTCTGTTCAGTTTTAGAGGATGCATGATAACATCTTAATACATTTTCTGTTGAAAAATAACTTAGAATAAAAGAAAAAATTTTGTGTCAGAATATATAATGCATGAATGACTAGTTTTGAGACACTGATATATAAATTATACATAGCCTTGTAGATTCTGCAGCTATGTATTATTAATTAAAAGCTAAAGATCTTCATCTATGCTCAAGATACACGCAGATATCTAGGCCACTCTAGTACATGTTGTAATGGTAGGAATTAAATAGCAGTTGACAGAATGCAATAAACCTGTGCTTTCTCACTTTTGGCAGTGTTTCAATATATGACATGTCCAGCACCTGCTTTCACCACAGTGGACAGCACTTGCTTTTGAGGACTGAACAAGAGTGAAATTGATATTTTAATGTTCTTACCAAAGAAAAGAAGAAATATTTATATCATGTCGTCTCTGGATTATGTAATTTCTCAAATGGCATATACTGCTCTAGGAGAGATTTTTTCTTTACAATAGATTTTAATGTATTTTATGGATTCTGTGGCTACCTATGAGATCCTTTCCCACTTAGGGGTTCAGAGGACAGCTGATGAAGACACTCATACCTGTCTGATATTCCCTATAGTTGAGCTTCTGAACTAAAAATCAAAGAGATTTTTACATAACAAAGCATACAAACCTGCAAGCCACAGTCAGCTACTATGCTCTTTTATGTTAAGATGTCAACAGTCTTTCATAGCTGGCTAAGATGTTGGTTAGTGATTACAAAGTGTGTACTTAGGGAATGCCCATTGCCAGTGGGGTTTCTTGTACTGTAATCTGAAGAGGATGTGCTCAAATCACCTGATGGCATTAAATTCATCATGTAAGGGAAGATATAATTAAAACGAATAGTCACATTTTAACAATCTGCAAATATGCTGCCCATTTCTTCAAACTATACTTGTTTACAAATATATTGAACTCGTTGTGTATTCAGGGTACAGAAGCTCATAAACCTGCTGATGTAGTATATATCATTTATTATTTTTATTACAAAAACTGTTTCTATCACATAGAAACTTCCTTTTTACTGTTGGAATCATTCATGTCATGCATCTCCTACAAAGGCGTATGAACCACATACAGAAAGAATGACGATATCAATACAAGCAAATGCAAGACACAATATAACACTTTCTAAGCAGACTAAGCCACAGGCGCCAACTTTTGTTGGCGCCGATGGGTGCTCGTGCCCCTGGCCCCTCCCAGCCCCTATTGGATCCCTCCCCAAATCCCCTCCCTGGCCCTGCCTCTTCCCCAAGCGCGCTGCATTCCCTCTCCTCCCCCCTCCCTCCCAGGCTTGCCACACAAAACAGCTGTTTCACAGTGCAAGCACTGGGGGGGGGGGGGAAGCAGGGGGAGAAGCAGGACACGTCAGCCCGCTCAAGGGAGGAGGTGGAGGCGGAGCGGAGGCGGAGGTGAGCTGGGGCGGGGAGGGGAGCTGCCGGTGGGTGCTCTGCACCCACCAATTTTTCCCCGTGGGTGCTCCAGCCCCAGAGCACCCACGGAGTCGGCGCCTATGGACTAAGACCGAGTTTAGGTCGAATTTAGCAGTGTTAGGTCAATTTAACCCTGCACCCGTCCACATGACGAAGCCATTTTTGTTGACTTAAAGAGCTCTTAAAATCGATTTCTGTACTCCTCCCCTACAAGGGGATTAGCGCTGAAATCGACATCACCGGGTCGAATTTGGGGTAGTGTGGACGCAATTCGATGGTATTGGCCTCCAGGAGCTATCCCAGAGTGCTCCATTGTGACTGCTCTGGACAGCACTTTCAACTCAAATGCACTAGTCAGGTACACAGGAAAAGCACTGAGAACTTTTGAATTTCATTTCCTGTTTGGCCAGCGTGGCAAGCTCATCAGCAGAGGTGACCATGCAGAGCTCATCAGCAGAGGTGACCATGCAGTCCCAGAATCGCAAAAGAGCTCCAGCATGGACAGAACGGGAGGTACTGGGTCTCATCGCTGTATGGAGAGATGAATCCGTGCTATCAGAACTCCGTTCCAAAGACGAAATGCCAATATATTTGAAAAAACCTCCAAGGGCATGATGGACAGAGGCTATAACAGGGACCCGCAGCAGTGCCGCGTGAAAATTAAGGAGCTCAGGCAAGCCTACCAAAAAACCAAAGAGGCAAACGGCCGCTCCGGGTCAGAGCCCCAGACATGCCGCTTCTATGATGAGCTGCATGCAATTCTAGGGGGTGCCCCTACCATAACCCGACCCCTGTCCATGGACACCTGCAAGGGGGGAGTCTCATGCAACAGGGATGAGGATTTGGGGGACGAGGAAGAGGAGGAGGAGGAGGATAGCACACAACAGGCAAGCAGAGAAACCGTTTTCCCTGACAGCCAGGAACTGTTTAGCCAATATCCTCCCAAGGTGGGTTCCCGGACCATGAAGCCGGAAAAGGCACCTCTCGTGAGCGTACCTTTGTAGATATAATACATGGTTTAAAAGCAAGCGTGTTTAATGATTAATTTGCCTGAAAACTTGGGATGCATTCACAGCCAGTAGAGCTACTGGAAAAGTCTGTTAACGTGTCTGGGGATGGAGCAGAAATCTCCAGGGACATTATTAAGGGGACATTCAGAGCTGACCATTCCTGCTGGGCTGTTTGCCTGTGTCTGAAAAGAAATCATCCCAGCTTTTAGCCACGTGGTTTGGGGGGGCCCATTCACGCTGAGCTGTTTGTGTTTGGCTGGCAGGGATCTTCCCTGATACTAGTCATGCGGTGGGAGGAGGGGTGAAGCGATCATCCCAGAGAATTGGGGGATGGGGTGGGGTTAGTTGGGTTTGTGCTGCACGTTAACCCGAAAACCACAGCCCCTCCTTTTAAATGGCCAACCCAATGGGTGCTTGGTATGGGAAAGGAGGGCGCTGCTGTTTGAAACCATTCCCACATGTTATGAAGGTTGAAGAAGCCGAAAGACTGTGGCTTACCATGGCTGCCTGCAAGCCGAATTCTGTTGCCCGGCCCTGTGTGTGTGATCTCTCACACCAAACCGTCAGGCCCTCAATATAAGAGGCAAAATGCAGCCTTGTACGAAAAGCACATGTGCTATGTAATGTTAACAGCTTGGTTCACCATGAAAGAGTCTACCCATTGTTCTCTAAAATGTGCCTTTTTAAATACTGCTCTCCCTGTTTTTTCCTCCTGCAGCTGCAAATGTTTCAGCACTCTCCCTATCATCTCTGTCCCAGAGGCTAGCTCAGATAAGAAGGCAAAAAAAACACACTCACAATGAAATTTTCTCTGGGCTCATGCGGTCCTCCCACACTGAAAGAGCTCAGCAGAATGTGTGGAGGCAAACAATGGCAGAGTCCAGAAAAGCAGAAAATGAACATGAGGAGAGGTTGCAGGAGCAAGAGGAGAGGTGGCGGCAGCGTGATGAGAGGAGGCAGGATGCAATGCTGAGGCTACTGTGGGATCAAACTGATATGCTCCAGTGTCTGGTGGAGCTGCAGGAAAGGCAGCAGGAGCACAGACTGCCACTGAAGCCCCTGTGTAACCACCCAGCCTCCTCCCCAGGTTCCATAGCCTCCTCACCCAGATGCCCAAGAACGCCAAGGGGGGCGGTGTCCTCCAGGCACCCAACCACTCCACCCCAGAGGACTGCCCAAGCAACAGAAGGCTGGCATTCAATAAGTTTTGAAGTGCAGTGTGGCCTTGTGCTTCTCTCCTCCCCCACCCCTCCTGGGCTACCTTGGCAGTTACCTTGGCACAAACTCTCTGTTTGTGTGACAAATTAATAAAGAATGCATGAATTTGAAACAACAACGACTTTATTGCCTCTAAAAGTGGTGATCAAAGAGGGGAGGGCGGTTGGCTTACACGGAAGTAGAGTGAACCAAGGGGGCGGGTTTTCATCAAGGAGAAACAAACAGAACTGTTACACCGTAGCCTGGCCAGTCATGAAACTGGTTTTCAAAGCTTCTCTGATGCGCAGCACGCCCTGCTGTGCTCTTCTAATCGCCCTGGTGTCTGGCTGCACGTAATCAACAGCCAGGTGATTTGCCTCAACCTCCCACCCTGCCATAAACATCTCCCCCTTACTCTCTCAGATATTGTGGAGCACACAGCAAGCAGCAATAACAGTGGGAATATTGGTTTCGCTGAGGTCTGACTGAATCAGTAAACTGCGCCAGTGCGCTTTTAAATGTCCAAATGCACATTCTACCACCATTCTGCACTTGCTCAGCCTATAGCTGAACAGCTCCTGACTACTGTCCAGGGTGCCTGTGTATGGCTTCATGAGCCATGGCATTAAGGGGTAGGCTGGGTCCCCAAGGATAACTACAGGCATTTTAAAAAAAAAAAAAAGGAGTACTTGTGGTGCCACAAGTACTCCTTTTCTTTTTGTGAATACAGACTAACACGGTGCTACTCTGAAACCTATAGGCATTTCAACATCCCCAACAGTTATTTTCTGGTCTGGGAAGTAAGTCCCTTCCTGCAGCTGTTCAAACAGACCAGAGTTCCTGAAGATGCGAGCATCATGTACCTTTCCCGGCCATCCCACGTTGATGTTGTTGAAACGTCCCTTGTGATCCACCAGTGCTTGCAGCACTATTGAAAAGTACCCCTTGCGGTTTACGTACTGGCTGCCAAGGTGGTCCGGTCCCAAGATAGGGATCTGCATTCCGTCTATCACCCCACCACAGTTAGGGAATCCCATTGCAGCAAAGCCACCCTCTATGACCTGCACATTTCCCAGAGTCACTACCTTTGATAGCAGCAGCTAAGTGATTGCGTTGGCTACTTGGATCACAGGAGCCCCCACAGTAGATTTGCCCACTCCAAATTGATTCCCGACTGACTGGTAGCTGTCTGGCATTGCAAGATTGCACAGGGCTATCGCCACTCACTTGTGAACTGTGAGGGTTGCTCTCATCTTGATATTCTTGCGCTTCAGGGCAGGAGAAAGCAAGTCACAAAGTTCCATGAAAATGCCCTTACGCATGCGAAAGTTTCGCAGCCACTGGGAATCGTCCCAGACCTGCAGCACTATGCGGTCCCACCAGTCTGTGCTTGTTTCCCGGGCCCAGAATCGGCATTCCACGGCATGAGCCTGCCCCATTGCTACCAGGATGTCCAAATTGCCAGGGCCCGTACTTTGAGAGAAGTCTGTGTCCATGTCCTTATCACTCTCGTCACCATGCTGCCGTCGCCTCCTCGCCTGGTTCTGCACATACTGCAGGATAATGCGTGAGGTGTTTACAATGCTCATAACTGCTGCGGTGATCTGAGTGGGCTTCATGCTTGCTGTGGTATGGCATCCGCAGGAGAGCAGAGTTGCAGCAGAAGCGGTGGCTGACGACAGATGCCATGAGAACAGATATTTATAGAGAACGACGAGAGGACCTGCGAGGTGGATTCATGAGAGTAGGAGAGCAAAGTTGCATCGGAAGCGGTGGAGGACGACGGTTAGCACCATGCACATTTCCCGAGGAAGAACACACGTACCCGGGAGCCCATGACAGACAGCATGGAGAAATTCGCTATTGAGACAATAGCAGCAGAGCAGAGTTGCAGCGGAAGCGGTGGAGGATGATGGTTAGCACCCCGCACATTTCCCGAGGAAGAACACACGTACCCGGAAGCCCATGACAGACAGCATGGAGAAATTCGCTATTGAGACAAAAGCAGCAGAGCAGAGTTGCAGCGGAAGCGGTGGATGATGACTGTTAGCAGTCCTACTACACCGTCTGCTGAAAGCAGTATGGCGTCCTCACGGAAAAAAGGCGCGAAACGATTGTCTGCCATTGCTTTCATGGAGGGAGGGGCAACTGAAGACGTGTACCCAAAACCACCCGCGACAATGTTTTTGCCCCATCAGGCATTGGGAACTTAACCCAGAATTCCCACGGAGACTGCGGGAACTGTGGGATAGCTACCCACAGTGCACCGCTCTGTAAGTCGATGCTAGCCACGGTAGTGAGGACGCACTCCACCGACTTAATGTGCTTAGTGTGGACATACGCAATCAACTGTATAAAATCAATTTCTAAAAATCGACTTCTGTAATATCGACCTAATTTCGTAGCGTAGACATACGCTAAGTTGGGAGTTAACCTTCAGACATAGCCAAAGCTGTTCCTCTGGAACCAGGGACATGATTCTTTGAGGGGCTCAGCACCCTCAGACCTTGCAAAATTCAGTAGAAGTTCAGGGTGCTCTGTGTCTCAGAGGAATGAGCCCAAAATTCTGTTTAGAATTAGGAAGGTTGTTTTGGAAGTTATTTGTGGCTCAAAATTGATCTGATCCCACGTTCCTTACTCAGGCAAAACTCCCACTGACTCAAGTGGGAGATTTGCCAGAGGAAGAACCAAGATCAAGTCCATAAAATGCAAGACTTTTAAATTACACCTAAAAAAAGAGAAAAAAGAAGAAAGATTTAGATGATGGGGGCGGGGGGAATTGTTCTTATATATGTGAAGAGTTTACAGTACCTTGCAACTTTTTCTTTCATGGATTTTGCTACAGCATGGAAATGTTAATCTTCACTCTAAGCATTGTGTAAGACTTTTGCAATTAAGTTGCAGATGCAAAAGGGAAAAATCTGTTGTGTAGATTTTTTTGCTAGTTAGATTGAAATGACAAAGGTCTCAGAAATAAAACTAATAAAACAGTATTAAGTATTTATTAGTTAAAAGAGGCAAAGGACATTTCAATAATTGTCTTCCAGCAGAGAGAAGGATGTAGGATCTATATGCCTAGTAGCATCTTGACCCATTTATAATAAATACTTCCCTCCATAGAATCTGCTTCTGGCAAATGTGAATGATTTCCATTAATTTTGTATTAGTGGTGAGAAGGTAAAATGAATGCCATCTGTTTTGTGGTTAGTTAGTATATTGGTTTTTAAAATAACCATTATACTGATATGCAGTTATGAATAAGTGAAGATTCAAATAAATAAAAAGAGTAATGTTCTGTTTTGTAATGCTCTCTGTGCTGGAAGTAACTGTCTCACTGAATCACTCATTATATGTGGACACATTGTAGTGAATTAGCTCCTGTGTGTATAAATGGTCATCACAGGAATATCGAAATAAATTCTGTTCTAGCTGAATAAGCCCATCAAGACTTCTTGAAAACCATGTGAAGAGGAAAAGGCTTTTTTACTGTGTCAGACCATGCTGGGATGGCTGCTAGGATGCAAGTCTGCTCGGATTTTTTTTTCTTAGAGAAAGTTGCATATGCTTGTCTCAAAGATTAAGCCATGCATGTCTAAGTACACTCGGCCGGTACAGTGAAACTGCGAATGGCTCATTAAATCAGTTATGGTTCCTTTGGTCGCTCCAACCCTTACTTGGATAACTGTGGTAATTCTAGAGCTAATACATGTTGACGAGCGCTAAATGTTAGTGGTTGCTAACGGTGCTGCACTGACAGCTGTGGAGGCTCAGGTCCTCTTGTCCTCAAAACAGACACTGTAAAAGTAGCAATGTTGGAATCATCCCAGAATGCTGTGTTAATGCACCTAACTCTGACCCTGACTGAATTTATGTCCTTGGCCTCTCTGCTGAGCCTGCCCACAAAAATACCAATTAGCACCTACTGTAATAATCACAGGGGTAGCCGTGTTCGTCTGTATCCACAAAAACAACAAAAGCTTATGCCCAAATAAATCTGTTAGTCTTTAGGGTGCCACCGGACTCCTCATTTTTACTATAATAATGATAACTGTGGTGGGACATCTGAGTTAGGAACCTGACTGAGACAACCAACTCATTTCACATACTCTAGGGCTACCAAACAGTTACCTTATACTTCCAGATTCACTATTGAGTTGGACTGGATTCAAACTAATGACCCAGAGCTGAAAAGGCTGCGTATTGCATTCCTAAAGATATGGTTGATTATGACCATTTTAAAGAGAAAAATAACAAAATCCCTGGAAATACCATAAAAATGTAAAACATTTCCTCCAAAATAATCTGTATTAATCCCATTCAAGGACAAATAAATAAAAAAAGTGTGTGTGCTTTTATAAACAATGGCCAGTTTTGAAAAGTGGAGTTGGCATGTGGGAGCAGCCCTCTGGCCTTTCTAGTCTGAGGTTTTAGGAAAAGGAAAACTGCTTCCCACACTCATCTGTAATGCACATAGTCAAGGTTGTGCTTAGGGATCTGTTTCGATAAGGATAAATGTATGCTGGTCTAATCTTCATAGAAAAGCCATGGAAAAAAAGGAAATTAAAAACAATCCCAAACAGAGGGGCCAGTTCTGCAAATACATAAGTGAGTAATTTTTCACAATATGAAAGGCCTTGAACATGGAGTGAAATTCTTCCACAGGACACGTGGTAGCTTCTCTATGACAAGTGCAATTCATCTCCCTATGGGGAATTAAGTTCCTGTTATGGCCCCAGTCCTGTAGCCATATCTGCAATGAAAGACCCTTGCGGACCTCAGGATATAGTGTCTGCCTGCATGAAACCAATTGCAGGATTGGGCCTCTTGTCCTCCTTTGTGTTGCTGCACAGTTATTAGTGAGCCTCATCTCTCTTTTAACCCATTCAGCCCACCATTTAACTTTGCAGCTCTCAGTTATCTCTGGTCAACCTTTTACCAACACATTCATCCATTAGCCATTCTCTCACTCAGAAATCCTAAAACATCAAAGGTCAAAGATTTAAAAAACAAACACGTATTCCATGAAATCCATAATCAATCTAGTTCTCAAGGAAATTATGACAAAATTCAGCCTTTACCTGCTACCAATCCTTTGTGCCATCTAGTCTCTTGACAGCCAAGAATTGTATTCGAAATTATTTAATTGCTTCTGCTGAGATTTGTAAAATCATGTTTTCCAAATAGTCATAATTAGTTTAAAGCCAGTGGGATTATCCACTGATGATATGAAGTTCAGTAGTCGTACGACATCCATTGTACAGACTGATTATATATTTTTATTTAACCATCTTTATTTCTTCAGAAGTATGGGAAATGATATTGGTCCTCATATTGTGAGTAGTGTAGGTGCATGTGTATTATTTTAATATAAAGTGACAATGACAAAAAGTTTCCAAAAGGAAGCTTTGTCATTTTGTGGCATATAAATGATACCATAGTTAGTTAGCTATCAGTTCGTTATTTCTATTTTTTTTTCTGCCCAGGAACAACCAAAATGCATACCTACAGTGCACAATAATAGGACGAGATTCAAGCTTACATAGTTATATGTTATAAAATATATAAATAAAATATAAAATAACATATAAAATATGTTATATATAACATATATTATTATTATATATAACATATTATTATATTATATTAATATATTATTATATATTTTATAACATATAAAATATGTTATATATAAAATATATATATATATATTTTATATATAACATATATATATAAAATATATGTTAATATAAAGCCCTGATCTCAGTTGCTGCTGCACTAATAACAAATGATAACAGCACAACCCCGTAGTACCATCGTGATTCGGACACACTTGTAATTTACAATTAACTGAAATACTTTTCAACGCACGTAATTAGACTGTGCAGTTTGTTGCCACAACATGTCATTGAGGCAAAGAACTTAGCAAGTCTCAAAGATGGCTTGGACAGTGGTGGGGTGTGTACCACACAGGCAAGGGTAGAGTTAATGTGGATTTGAGAGGCTAATGATGCGGCCTGGGTGTACTTGGACGGTGGGCCAGGCTTAATTAAAGGTGAAGCCCCAGCTGGGTAAGGAGCTGGGTGGTGACTATAAAGAAGGAAAGTTTAGAGCAGAGGTTGCAGGGAGGACAGGAACATAATAGAATGGAATGGAACTCTACAGTCACTCTCTAGGATTGGAGAGCTGACAGATGGGAAAGATCAAGCTCAGTGGTTATCCATTGGCCTGCTAAACTCAGGGTTGTGAGTTCAATCCTTGAGGGGGCCATTTAGGGATTGGGGCAAAAATTGGGGATTGGTTCTGCTTTGAGCAGGGGGTTGGACTAGATGACCTCCTGAGGTCCCTTCCAACCCTGATATTCTATGATTCTATTATATGTATTGTGTATACATTTCTGTATAAAGACAGATAGCTAGATGTCAATATATTGTGACAAATTGCCGGTACGATTATGATGGGTCCCGCACTTCCTCTTCTTGGGGGGGGGGGGGGTTCAGGGCGCAGTTTTCTGCCCCTGAACTAGAGTATTTACTGTCCCACTAGTAACCTTGAGAAGGGTAGTGGAGAGAGAGGGAGCCAGGCCTGCCCTCTACTCCGGGACCCAGCCCAGGGGCCCTAGGGATAGTGGTAAACCACTTGAACTAGTGCTTCCTTCCCCTGGGCTACTTCCCTCTCCTGCTCTTCATCTTGTGGGGCTTCCTGCCTGCTCTCTCTCTGCACAAGCTGGGTGTTTCTTTACCTAGGTTCTTGGTCTTCTAGCCAGCCACGGCACTTCTCCAAACTCTCCTCTACTTCAACTCCAAACCACTCTGCTCCAACTCCTTGAAACTGCTCTCTGCTCCAACTCCTTCCCCTGGCTGATTGAAGCAGGGGGTTTTTATCAGGTGACTAGCTTCAGGTGCTTCAATTGGCTTCAGGTGCTTTTAATTCATCTATAGAAACCTTTCTTCCCTCTACAGGGAATAAGGCTTCTCCTCATCCTGGGACTTACATATCTCTCCTATATCACTCTCCTGCTGCCTTTTGGCCATGCTGTATCACAATACGTTGAAGGAATATGATAAAATACACAGCCACAAGGTAATATGTATTTCTTATGCCTTATGACCACCGCAATGGCACCCATTTCCACTGGGATGACTTTTAATATTCCAGATCTCTGAGCAACTTTAAACATCTTCTACTTTTTATTAATAAAAAAAATCTGCTATAGAAATTTTTCCTCCCCTTTTGCTCCCTTTCCTCCATCCTCACCCCAGTTATACAACTCTGAGATCCAGAATGGGGAATATGTAGATCTGAGCAGTGACTACTGTATGGACTGATATGTTGTGAACCATCTAGGCTAGACACTGGCACATCTCATATCTATAAAGAAACTGCCATACCAGATCACATCAATGTTCCCTTTAGTTCAATATCCTGCCTCTGACTGACCAGGAATAAGCTGCGTCAGAGGAAGGTGCAAGAAACAATGTAATGGAATAGCCTGCCTACAGGGGAAGCGTCTTCATCCAGTTCTCATGAGCTAGTGGTTGGCTAATACCATTGGAAAGAGACGTGTCCCACCTCTTCAATAGGACACAGAGTCTCTAGCTCAGGAAGGTCTACAGATAGCAGATATAAAATCATGACATTATGTATGAAAAAGCTATTGTGGATAACTTTTAGAGGCTTGTAAAATTTTTATCAGTGATTCTTCTCTCCCTCTGAGGCCATTGCATTTGGCCAAGCCCAAATGAAATCAGTGGAAAGACACTCATTAACTGCAGGGGATTTTGGATCAGACCCTTGGTCCTATGATAACTGAACCATCTGGCTTTAGCGGCAGAAGGATGCAAAATAAAAAAGGACTAATACATCTTTTTAAAATTCTTTAAGTTTAAAACATTTCTGAAGTAGTTTAGCAAAATACATGGCATATACAGAGTAATAGTTTTATTAGCAGTCATTTGTGATAACCTAACTATGCATGAGTAATGTTGCAATCCCAATTTCATACCAAAAAACCTTCATATCACAATACACCATCATGTATTTTTGTTACAGGCCACATATTTTGAGACAATATTTATCATGTATTGTAGAGCCATATGACAAATTGTATCTATAACGCATCTTTGGTTATCTAAAACATACTAAACCTCTGGAGGAGCTTCAAAGACTTGCCATTAAAACATGAAAGAGAACAACCCCTCCCCTCCAAAAAACCACTCTTGTTAGAAAAGTTTACTTCTCTCCTAACAAATGTAGAATTCTCTTACAGATACAGTCACAAAAAAACAAAAAAACACTCCATTTAATGTTAGTTAAGGTTACTCTCATCAATAAACTAAACCATAAAATATTAGGAAATACTGTGTTAAGGATTAGAAAGTTCCAAAGTCAAGCACTCAAGTTAAAAATTTCATCCTGAACCCCAAGCTACCAGTAAAATTCATAATATGAAAATGCTGGAGGGCCCAAGAGATAATCTGATTATACAAACACGACAAGTGCCGATGAATATGAAATTGAAGTGCTGAGTTAATAAGTTTTTCAATTAACTTCTTGCCTTTTTTTGCATTTAAAGCTGTTGCTTTTATTATAAGTGGATTGCACTGCTTTATCAAGACAGCTGTGAAGCAAGTAGGCTCCAAAACCTATATTACTTAGTAAAGATCAACAGAGCTTCACGTACAATGTTTTGTGTTGGGGAGAAAAATAAATGGGGGGCAAACACTTCAATGGGCTGTTTGATACAGAGGAGTGAAAAGAGGGATTTTGTGGTACATAGCAGATGCACAAAGAAGCATGTAGATGTGGGATTGTCGAATGCATCCTGTATGTACAGCTATTCATGTGGACATATAGACACCAAACTATGAAACTCATTAGTTCCTCACTGTATAATGGGACTACAGGGCCAAGTTGTCAGACCCCAGAGGTACAGACTTCTATTCAACAGGTTTAAGACTCTTTTCAACAGGATCGTGTTCCTTCACCAAAGCTGTTGTGAGTACTTTTATTACAAGGATTTAGCAACAGCTGAAGATGCCACTTGTCTCTTCTGTACAAAGTATTTGAATTCATCTCAACCATGAAAGGACTTCACATGGAACTACATCCACTAACAACCGATGCTATCAATATTTTTCCTCATGCAATTTTAAGAAGACTTGGTCTCCATGTTTATGCTTGGGATGTCGTAGGGCTTCATTCCCACAGTTAAAGAAGAAAGCCTGAGACATCTTAGATTTAGCATCTCTCAGCATCACATGCTTACTAGGGCCCATTAGGATGAATATTTATCTGTGAGGCTGTCAGCATTGTTCTGATATGTTGACCAATAAGCATTATCACCATCCCCAATGTTCAAAAATCATGAGACTGACTTAAAAATCGTGATTTAAAAAAAAAATCAATAGATGTTGGTGTTACCGAGTACTCCACTCACTGCTAGGCTGGCACCTCCTCCAGGCCACTCTGGGGATTAGCTCATGAGATCGACAAACCCTTCCTGTGGTTGCACACTGTCACTCCATCTCTCTCCCTTTCTCTGGTCTGCAGCCCCTTTCTTGCTCCAGGAACCACAGCATTCTCTTTGCGGTGTTCCCCCCTTCCAGGGTATAGTCCTTTAAAATCTCTGTTGCTCCCACAGTGACACAGGCAGTCATTCACTTCACTGCCCCACCAGTGCCACTTCCTCAGTGGTGGGTAGGGGAACCAGGGCCTGCGCTTTACTCCAGGTTCCAGTCCAGGGACCCTACAACATACAGCCATGGTCTGTTCAGTCCCCAACCATGCTGCTTACTCCCTGGGCTGCTTCCTTTCTCTGGGGTTTGCCGGCCTTTCTACTCCCTCCTTCCAATGAGCAACCATAGGTTACTTGTTGCTATAGTACCCAAACACAGCTCCCTTCTCCCAGGGAGTGACTGCAGACTACCTCCCTAATTTTATAGAAGCCCTGCCTTTTCCCGCTTCCCCTAATAAAGACTTTCCTCTCAGCCTTCAGCCTAATAGATTAATTGGCCCATCTGGCATCCATTAACCCTTTCAGGGTGAATGTGGGGTGGAAACCCCATCACAGTTGGATTCTTGGCTCCTTGGTTTCTGAGCCTTTAGAGTGCAACCATGAGTATTAGAAACATACTTTTAAAAAAGCTGCTGTTCTTATGCAATCTACGAATACTAAGAGCTGAAGCTTTAAGAAAAAACCCAAGTATTGCAAGACTTGCAATAAAATCATGAGTTAGCAATGCCGCATAAGCAATTAAGCGAAGCCTACTCCAGTGACTCACATGGGGGTCATACTCAAATGGGAGTTGTTCTATAGCTAGTAAAAGCTAGTGTAAGATTATTATTTTTTTGAAGAAACACTTAGCACATTGTACTGCTCTTTCTTTTAGTCTATTCTTTTGTAGCTGGTAGGAACCAGAAGAAATATGGCTTAAATTATACAATATCCCAAAAGCTTGGAATTCATAACTGGCAAACTAGTCCATTTCAGTGTCTCTTTCTTCTAAATTGAGAAACCATGCCTTGTAATGTTTCTGTGATCTGTTACATCTTTTCTGATAATCTGTGACAGTTCTATTGTCATCCCACTGTTCCTGAAGGATGAAATATTGGAAAAGATAAATGAGGGACATCAGGACCTCACAAAATTCTGGGAGTGAGCCTGAATGTGATTGTGATTGAACTAGCATTGGGCAGGACCTAAAGTGCCAGGTGAAAACATGCAAGTCCATGACACAACTCAACAAACCTCTCATACCCACAGCATTCCTTAAGAGGCCTTGGAAAAGAACACAAGATGTGTGTGAAGAAAAGGGACATATTTATCTAATAGCCACTGGTTATTTTTCTAGACTTGAAGAAATTCTACACACTAGACTTCACAGGACTGCACAGAAGCCACAGGCTGCATATGGGATCCCGGATAGGTACCTGTTTATTAACAGTACAGGTGACTTGTGGTCTGTACAGATGGCCCAGGTGTCTTTTTGTTCCCCAGAATCCCCATGGGCTCAGGTACAGAATCCAGGTCCCTTTTTTTCCCCATTATGACTTTTGGATAAAAGTCTATAGTTACCAGAATAACAACGTTTAAGTTTATATGATTAGCAAGATGCTTCCTTGATCTTTTTCCAATATAGTCACCTGAGGGAAATTTATTATTTGGTCTGAAGGAGAGTTTCATAAATCTTATCCATTTCATAAATTTCAGCTTGACATTTCACAGACCTGTTTGTAGGACATGGTTCAAAATTCCACCTCTTTATTTGTTTATATAGCATGCAGACATAAAATAAGACCAGTCCATTTCCCAAAGAACTTCTAATCTAAGCACCTTATCTAAATCCTACTGTAGTCAATGGGAGTTAGATCAGGCCCTAAAGGGACAATATAAAAACAAAGAAGTGGTGGAATGAATCAACCATCACTATTTTATACTATTTACCCCTTTTAATCTTGTTATATTCACTCTGACTAGTTACCTGATTATTGTAATTTAGCACTTGTCTTGCTGCCTCCAGGCACTTTATCCTTATATTTCTTTCTCTTTTCTCCATATTCAAGAAATAAAACAAACAGAAAATTAAGTCTGATTGTCATGCAGCTTCATGTGAAAACTTGCTATGAAATACTGTGACACTCTGTACCTAGGGGGAACACCCTGCGCCCCCACGTTCATCCTTATAATATGATTGTGTGGTATCCAATGCAAAGCTTGTCATGTCAAGTGTCTTTGGAAGGCTCATGATGCACTGACCATTGTCGTTGTAGTAAAGTTATAGGTTGTAATTTCATGTATATAGTTATGAGGTTGAAAATGTGTCCTCATGACTTAAAATAAGCCCAGGCAAAACTCTCCAGGAGCAGAGGGGCAGTTCGCACTTCATCAGGGCATGTATGGGACAAACCCAGCCCAGCCTCACAGGAACAAAGGACACTGGCCTAGGCTGCAACAAAGGATCTGTTAGACTCTTGAGTGAGTCACCCCCTTCCCTGGGTCAGTTTGGGACTACAATGAGGTAGTACTCACCTGACTCTGAAGGGGGTGCAAAGTCAAGAGGGAAGAAAGAACAAGATAAAAGGGAGAGACTTTGCCATGCTCTCTCCCTTCCACCTTCATCTACAGACACCACCACCATGTGACTGAAGTGCTGATCAAAGGGGAGAGCCTGGCTGAAGGGCAACCAGCCAGCCTGTGGTGAGAAGCATCTAAGTTTGTAAGGGCACTGAAAGTGTTAAGATTAGCTTAGTATCCGTTTTGCTTTTATTTCATTTGACCAAATGTGACTTCTTGTGCTTTGACTTATAATTACTTAAAATCTATCTTTTGTAAGTAATAATTTTTTTGTTTATTCTACCTGAAGCAGTGCATTTGGTTTGAAGGGTGTCAGAGACTCTCCTTGGGATAACAGGCCTGGTACATATCAATTTCTTTGTTAAATTGACAAACTCATATAAGCTTGCAGTGTCCAGTGGACATAACTGGACACTGCAAGATGAAGGTTCCTAGGATTGTGTCTGGGACCAGAGATATTGGCTTGTGTCATTCAGTTGCAAAATCCAAGCAGCACCTCGCCAAAAATGCTCACTCACGTAGCAATGGGGTGGTCTGGAAGAGGGAGGAGTGGCAACAGCTACTGACTGGTGGAGGAAGAGACCCTCTGTGATAAGGTAGGACCAAGTAAACCTAGACTCTGAAGGGGGGGGGCAAAGCCAAGAGGGAAGAAAGAACATAGACCATTCCTGGCAGGTGTTTGTCCAACCTGTTCTTATAAACCTCCAATGATGCTGATTCCACAACCTCCCTTGGAAGCCTATTCCAGAGCTCAACTACCCCTACAGTTAGAAAGTTTTTCCTAATATCTAACCTAAATCTTCCTTGCTGCAGATTCAGCCTGTTAGTTCTTGTTCTACCTTCAGTGGACATGGAGAACAATTCATCACCATCCTCTTTATAACAGTCCTTATAATTTTTGAAGACTGTTATCATGTCCCCCCCAAAGGCTGGTCTACACTACCCACTGGATCTGTGGGCAGCAATCGATCTAGTGGGGGTCGATTTATCTCGTCTAGTATAGACGCAATAAATCGACCGCTGAGCGGTCTCCACCAGAATGAGGAGCACAAGCGGAGTCGACGGGAGAACGTCAGCTGTTGACTTACCACAGTGAAGACACCGCGGTAAGTAGATCTAAGTACGTCAACTTCAGCTACGCTATTCACGTATCTGAAGTTGCATATCTTAGATCGACCCGGCGCAGTAGTGTAGACAAGCCCTCAGTCTTATTTTCTCAAGACTAAACATGTTCAGTGTTTTCAACATTTCCTCACAGGTTTTTTAAACCTTCTAGACATTTTTATTGCTCTCCAGTTTGTCCACATCTTTCCTAAAGTTTAGCATCCAGAACTAGACACAGTATTCCAGTTGAGGCCTTACCGATGCCAAGCAGAGCAGGACAATCACCTCCCGCGTCTTACACACAAAGTTCCTGTTGATACACGCAGAATAATATTAGACTTTTTCACAACTGTATCACATTGTTGACTCATATTCAATTTGTGATCCATGACCTCCACATTCCTTCCAGCAGTACTACCCCCAGACAGTTATTCCTCATTTTGTAGTTTTGCATTTGATTTTCCTTCCTAAGTGAGCTACTTTGCCCTTGTCTTTATTGAATTTCATCTTGCTAATTTTAGACTGATTCTCAAATTCATCAAAGTAATTTTAAATTCTAATCCTGTCCTCTAAGGTGCTTGCAACCCCGCCCAGCTTGGTCTCATCCACAAATTTTATAAGCATATTCTTCCTCCATTATCCAAGTCATTAATTAAAATATTGAATAGTACTGGACCCAGCACTGAACCTGGCGAGACCCCACTATATATGCCCTCCCAATTTGACACTGAACCATTGATAACTACCCGTTGCAGTAACCATTTGTGCACTTACGTGACAGTGATTTCATCTAGACTGCATCTTCCTCGTTTGCTTATGAGAATGTCATGTATCAAAAGCCTTACTAAAATCAAGATACATCATTGCTACTGCTTGTCCCCTATCCATTTGGCTAGTAACCTTGACAAATTAAATTGGTTTGACATGATTTGCACTTGACAAATCCTTGCTGGATATCCCTTATACCCCAATTATCATCTAGGTGCTTACAATTAGATTGTTTAATAACTTGTTCCTGTATCTTTCCAGGTATCGAATTTAGGCTGACTGGTCTACAATTCTCCCTTTCATTCCCCTTTTTAAAGATAGGTACAATATTTGCCCTTCTCCAATCCTCTGGAATCTCACCCGGCCTCTATGAGTTCCTGAAGATAATTGCTAATGGTTCTGAGGGTATGTCTACACTACAAAATTAGGTCGAATTTATAGAAGTCGGTTTTTTAGAAATCGTTTTTATATATTCAGTTGTGTGTCCCCCCACAGAAAATGCTCTAAGTGCATTAAGTGCATTAACTCGGCGGAGTGCTTCCACTGTACCGAGGCAAGCGTCGACTTCCAGAGTGTTGCACTGTGGGTAGCTATCCCACAGTTCCCGCAGTCTCCACTGCCCATTGGAATTCTGGGTTGAGATCCCAGTGCCTGATGGGGTAAAAAACATTGTCGCAGGTGGTTCTGGGTACATATAATCAGGCCCTCCCTTCCTCCCTCCTGCTGTGAAAGCAATGGCAGACAATCGTTTCGCACCTTTTTTCCTGAGTTACCTGTGTAGACGCCATACCATGGCAAGCATGGAGCCCACTCAGCTCACGGTCACCATATGTCTCCTGGGTGCTGGCAGACGCGGTACTGCATTGCTACACAGCAGCAGCAACCCATACCTTGTGGCAGCAGACGGTGCAATAGGACTGGTAGCCATCATCGTCGTGTCCGAGGTGCTCCTGGTCGCCTCTGTGAGGTCGATCAGGAGCGCCTGGGCAGACATGGGCGCAGGGACTAAATTTGGAGTGACTCGACCAGGTCATTCTCTTTAGTCCTGCAGTCAGTCCTATTGAACCATCTTATGGTGAGCAGGCAGGTGATTCGGATTGCTAGCAGTCCTATTGCACCATCTTCTGCCGAGCAGCCATGAGGTGTGGATGGCTTGCAGTCCTGCACCGTCTGCTGCCAGCCAAAGATCTAAAAGATAGATGGAGTGGATCAAAACAAGAAATAGACAAGAAATAGACTAGATTTGTTTTGTACTCATTTGCTTCCCCCCTCCCCCCCTCCCCCCGGTCTAGGGGACTCATTCCTCTGGGTCACACTGCAGTCACTCACAGAGAAGGTGCAGTGAGGTAAATCTATCCATGTATCAATCAGAGGCCAGACAAACCTGCTTGTTCCAATAAGAACAATTACTTAGGTGCACCATTTCTTATTGGAACCCTCCGTGAAGTCCTGTCTGAAATACTCCTTGATGTAAAGCCACCCCCTTTGTTGATTTTAATTCCCTGTAAGCCAACCCTGTAAGCCATGTCGTCAGTCGCCCCTCCCTCCATCAGAGCAACGGCAGACAATCGTTCCGCGCCTTTTTTCTGTGCGGACGCCATACCACGGCAAGCATGGAGGCCGCTCAGCTCACTTTGGCAATTAGGAGCACATTAAACACCACACACATTATCCAGCAGTATATGCAGCACCAGAACCTGGCAAAGCAATACCGGACGAGTAGGTGATGTCAGCACGGTGACGTGAGTGATGAGGACATGGACACAGACTTCTCTGAAAGCATGGGCCCTGCCAATGCAGGCATCATGGTGTTAATGGGGCAGGTTCATGCGGTGGAACCAATTCTGGGCTCGGGAAACAAGCACAGACTGGTGGGACCACACAGTGTTGCAGGTCTGGGATGATTCCCAGTGGCTGCGAAACTTTTGCATGCGTAAGGGCACTTTCATGGAACTTTGTGACTTGCTTTCCCCTGCCCTGAAGCACATGAATACCAAGATGAGAGCAGCCCTCACAGTTGAGAAGTGAGTGGCAATAGCCCTGTGGAAGCTTGCAACGCCAGACAGCTACCGGTCAGTTGGGAATCAATTTGGAGTGGGCAAATCTACTGTGGGGGCTGCTGTGATGCAAGTAGCCCACGCAATCAAAGATCTGCTGATATCAAGGGTAGTGACCCTGGGAAATGTGCAGGTCATTGTGGATGGCTTTGCTGCAATGGGATTCCCTAACTGTGGTGGGGCCATAGACGGAACCCATATCCCTATCTTGGCACCGGAGCACCAAGCCGGCGAGTACATAAACCGCAAGGGGTACTTTTCAATAGTGCTGCAAGCTCTGGTGGATCACAAGGGACGTTTCACCAACATCAACGTGGGATGGCCGGGAAAGGTACATGACGCTCGCATCTTCTGACAAACTCTGGTCTGTTTCAAAAGCTGCAGGAAGGGACTTTATTCCCAGACCAGAAAATAACCATTGGGATGTTGAAATGCCTATAATTATCCTTGGGGACCCAGCCTACCCCTTAATGCCATGGCTCATGAAGCCATACACAGGCACCCTGGACAGTAGTCAGGAGCTGTTCAGCTACAAGCTGAGCAAGTGCAGAATGGTGGTAGAATGTGCATTTGGACATTTAAAAGCGCGCTGGCGCAGTTTACTGACTCGCTTAGACCTCAGCGAAACCAATATTCCCACTGTTATTACTGCTTGCTGTGCGCTCCACAATATCTGTGAGAGTAAGGGGGAGACATTTACGGCGGGGTGGGAGGTTGAGGCAAATCGCCTGGCTGCTGGTTACGCGCAGCCAGACCCCAGGGCGGTTAGAAGAGCACAGGAGGGCGCGGTGCGCATCAGAGAAGCTTTAAAAACCAGTTTCATGACTGGCCAGGCTACGGTGTGAAAGTTCTGTTTGTTTCTCCTTGATGAAACCACCCGCCCCTTGGTTCACTCTACTTCCCTGTAAGCTAACCACCATCCCCTCCTTCCTTCGATCACCGCTTGCAGAGGCAATAAAGTCATTGTTGCTTCACATTCATGCATTCTTTATTCATTCGTCACACAAATAGGGGGATGACTACCAAGGTAGCCCAGGAGGGGTGGTGGAGGAGGGAAGGACAATGCCACACAGCACTTTAAAATTTTACAACTTTAAAACTTATTGAATGCCAGCCTTCTGTTTTTTGGGCAATCCTCTGTGGTGGAGTGCCTGGGTGGCCGGAGGCCCCCCCACCGCGTTCTTGGGCATCTGGGTGAGGAGGCTATGGAACTTGGGGAGGAGGGCGGTTGGTTACACAGGAGCTGTAGTGGCAGTCTGTGCTCCTGCTGCCTTTCCTGCAGCTCAACCATACGCTGGAGCGTATTGGTTTGATCTTCCAGCAGCCTCAGCATTGAATCCTGCCTCCTCTCATCACTCTGCCACCACATTTGAGCTTCAGCCCTGTCTTCAGCCCGCCACTTACTCTCTTCAGCCTGTCACTTGCTCTCTTCAGCCCACCACCTCTCCTCACGGTCATTTTGTGCTTTTCTGCACTCTGACATTGTCTGCCTCCATGCATTCGTCTGCGCTCTGTCAGTGTGGGCGGACAGCATGAGCTCAGAGAACATTTCATCACGAGTGCATTTTTTTCTCTTTCTAATCTTCACTAGCCTCTGGGAAAGAGAAGATCCTGTGATCATTGAAACGCATGCAGCTGGTGGAGAAAAAAAAAGGGACAGTGGTATTTAAAAAGACACATTTTATAGAACAATGGGTACACTCTTTCACGGTAAACCTTGCTGTTAACATTACATACATAGCACATGTGCTTTTGTTCCAAGGTTGCATTTTGCCTCCCCCCACCGCGTGGCTAGCCCCTCCCCCCCCCGTGGCTAACAGCGGGGACATTTCTGTTCAGCCACAGGCAAACAGCCCAGCAGGAACGGGCACCTCTGAGTGTCCCCTGAAGAAAAGCACCCTATTTCAACCAGGTGACCATGAATGATATCATCTCCTAAGGATAACACAGAGAGATAAAGAACAGATGTTGTTTGAATGCCAGCAAACATACGCTGCAATGCTTTGTTGTACAATGATTCCCGAGTACGTGCTACTGGCCTGTTGTGGTAAAGTGTCCTACCATGGAGGACGCAATAAGGCTGCCCTCCCCAGAAACCTTTTGCAAAGGCTTTGGGAGTACATCCGGGAGAGCCGCGAATGCCAGGGCAAATTAATCATTACACATGCTTGCTTTTAAACCATGTATAGTATTTTAAAAGGTACACTCACCAGAGGTCCCTTCTCCGCCTGTCGTGTCTAGGAGGCAGCTTTGGGTGGGTTCGGGGGATACTGGCTCTAGGTCCAGGGTGAGAAACAGTTCCTGGCTGTCGGGAAAACCAGTTTCTCCGCTTGCTTGCTGTGAGCTATCTACAACCTCATCATCTTTCTCGTCCCCAAAACCTGCTTCCATGTTGCCTCCATCTCCACTGAAGGAGTCAAACAACACGGCTAGGGTAGTGGTGGCTGAACCCCCTAAAATGGCATGCAGCTCATTATAGAAGCGGCATGTTTGGGGCTCTGACCCGGAGTGGCCGTTTGCCTCTCTGGTTTTCTAGTAGGCTTGCCTCAGCTCCTTAAGTTTCACGCGGCACTGCTTCGGGTCCCTGTTATGGCCTCTGTCCTTCATGCCCTGGGAGATTTTGACAAATGTTTTGGCATTTCGAAAACTGGAACAGAGTTCTGATAGCACGGATTCCTCTCCCCATACAGCGATCTGATCCCGTACCTCCCGTTCAGTCCATGCTGGAGCTCTTTTGTGATTCTGGGACTCCATCATGCTCACCTCTGCTGATGAGCTCTGCATGGTCACCTGCAGCTTTCCACGCTGGCCAAACAGGAAATTGAAATTCAAAAGTTCACGGGCCTTTTCCTGTCTACCTGGCCAGTGCATCTGAGTTGAGAGTGCTGTCCAGAGCGGTCACAAGGGAGCACTCTGGGATAGCTCCCGGAGGCCAATATCATCTAATTGTGTCCACAGTACCCCAAATTCGACCCGGCAAGGCCGATTTAAATGCTAATCCACTTGTCAGGGATGGAGTAAGGAAATCAATTTTAAGAGCCCTTTAAGTCGAAAAAAAGGGCTTCATCGTGTGGACGGGTGCAGGTTTACATCAATTTAACGCTGCTAAATTCGACCTAAACTCCTAGTGTAGACCAGGGCTGAGATTGCTTCAGCTAATTCATTAAATACCTTAGGATAAATATCATCAGGCCATGCTGACTTGACTACATCTAACTTATCTAAATATTTTTAACCTGTTCCATCCTTGTTTTGACTTGTGTTCCTTCCCCTTGTTGTTAATATTGTGTTGAGTATCTGGTCACCATTAATCTTTTAAGTGAAGACTGAAGCAAAATAGGCATTAAATACCTCAGCTTTCTTGATGTAATCCATTATTTGCTCTCCTTCCCCAGTAAGTAGATGACTTACATTTTCTTTCATCTTTGCCTTGCTCCTAACATATTTAAAGAACCTCTGCTTATTACCTTTTATGTCCCTTGCTAGATGTGACTCATTTTGTGCCTTAGCCCTGCATGCTTGTGCTATTTTTTTGTACTCTTCCTTAGAAATTCATCCATGTTTCCACTTGTTTAGGATTTCTTTTTGATTTTCAGATCATTAAAAGACCTTTGATGGAGCCATATTGGCCTCCTACTATTCTTCCTATCTTTTCTTTGCACTGGGATGGCTTGCAGTTATCTATTTGAGAAACTACTTTTTCCCTTGGGTTTTCTTCCCATGGGACCTTATCTGCCAGTTCTCTGAGTTAGTTAAAATCTGTTTTTTTGAAATCCAATGTCCTTATTCTGCTGCTCTCACTCCTTCCTTTCCTTAGAATTAAGAAATTGCCTTTGATCTTAGGTTTGCTACCAATTCCTCCCTGTTGGTCAGAATCAAGCCTAAAATGGCTGTCCACCTGTTACTTCTTCTATCTTGTGAAACAAAAAGTTGTCCCCAATACGTTCCAAGAACTTATTGGAAATTTTGTGTTTTGCCATATTATTTTTCCAACAGATATCTGGGTAGTTAAAGTCCCTCATCACTAGTTGGTCTTGTGGGTTTTTTTAAATATATTTCTGTTATTTGTTCTAGAAATGCCTCATCCACCTCCTCTTCTTGATTCAGTGGTCTATAGTAAACCCTTACTATAATGTCACCCCTAGTTTTTACTCCTTCTGTCTTTACTCAGAGATTTTCAACTCATCTGCCTCCTACCTCCTTCTGGACCTTAGAACAAGTGTATATTTTCTTGATGTGTAATGTAATATCTCCTCCCCTTTTATACTGCCTAATATGTAGATAGATAAATATACGTACACACACACACACACAAACACACTGTGCACATAACAGCCATTAATGTGCTGTATACTCTGCTGTATATATGTATTGGCTAACAAAGAGATCAGATCCACTGCAAGCGGGATCTATGAAGTACTTTTACAGGAACATGGTACTACTTGGTCCTCCTCCATGCTGAAAATGCAGCTCTTACACAGTTTAGAATCCTACCGTACCAACATAGCAGCTCAGGATTCGGGAGCTCAATCCTGCTGTTCTTACACCTGCAAATAAGCCCAGTGATTTGGCTCTTTTCCCCTATGCAGCAAATAAGAGCAAAGGAGACACTACTACTCTGTCTAGAAGAGCAAAGACCAATTAATTTCTTCTTTCATTCATCTGGAATACTGAATACATTTATTTAATTGGACCTATTACATCATGTGTGAGTTATCTGGAAACAAATTTAGCTCTAATATAAATAGAGACAACTTCATTGACTTCAGTGGAGATGCACCCTCTTAAACCAGGACTGAATTTGGCCCAGTGTATCAAATTAAGGTCATGGGACATGTATGAAAAGAAAGCCCAGACCACTAGCTACAGTGCAATATACTCTATCTTTCTCTCTGCTATTATTTTCCATATTTGTTAAGTGGTTTAAATGGTTTCAGTTCTGTCAGATTATGCAATCAGATATAATTTACAAGAATTCTACTTAATATCAAAATAGTATCTGAGCTTTGAAAAACTCAGGATTGTAGTCTGCTCTTTTGGTCTATGATTCATTTTCAAGTGTGCAAAACAATTCCCTTGTATATTATGATATATAATTGAAATATACAATTTTGAAACATTATAAACATTTTATAATATACTGTCAATGAGATTTTTGTTCACAAGAAACCCAGCAAGGTGTCATAGATTTTGGGCTGAACTGTGACAATCTGTCAGCTCACAAACTGCTTGGAAACCAATGCAATACCTAGGTACAGTGTGATGGATGTGTATGGATATTTTTCCTCAGTTTTGAGTGTCCTTTCTTTTCTAGTTCATTTACCTGCCACTTTTCCTTTCCTTAAAATGAAGAAGGGAATATGAACAATTATTGGGACCTGCAATTCCCTACTGGATGCCCTAGCTAGACACTCATATAGAGCCTGGCCCAAAGATCAATAAAATCAATGAAAAGATTCCCATCGATTTCAATGGCCTTTGTATCAAACCCACAGCTCTGTCAATGAGATTTACATTTTCATATCAACAAACTCATTCATGTTTAGCCTAAAATAAATTTGGAAGGAAGACTTCCACACATTTAGCTTTTAGAAGGCTTAAGAAGACAATGTTTATGAACTCTGAAAAGCTGTAAGTCAACTGTGGTTGACAATCACCCCAACGTCTTTGTATTCAATTGAAGAGTTGACATTTTTAGTAAACTTTCAAATCTGCTCTTCTTTCTAACAGAAAAAAATATTCTTGTGAAGAATTGTATCTAATTCATATTGTTTGAGAGAGAGAATGCTATCAACTCCAACTCAGCCAGAAACAATATTTTCATTTTACTGCACTTGTGACCTAAATCAAATTCAAACTGAGTCTCCAGGTATACTGAGCATGTTTTCCTCAATAATCTAATATAAAACTAATTCTCAGTGGAGATTAGAAAACCTGTATAAAAGTTATACTGAAGAAAGCTCTCTTCTTGTCTGGATTATGTAAAAGCTTTTTTAAAGAAAACACTGTGTGGCCGTTGCTATTCACTCAGAGGGGAGAAGTGGTAGAAAGGAGAGAGAGGGGGAAAAGCCACATCAAAAGTACCAGTAACAGCAGGAAAACGGAGATAGTTTTGAAACTGCTTGCATGCATTCATTTATTTTTCTAATTACTTTGATCTTTTCAAGAGTCCATGTTGTGCACGGAAAAGCTTGAAGACAGCACATAATCTATTGCATGTATTTTGCAGCTGTAATACATAAATATATTTGGGCACTAGGAAGAGAATAGCAAGGAATGATGAGTTTTAAAGGTTTGATATTCAAACTTTGGATTTTGCAGTTTATGGTGCTCCACAAAGAATATAGTTCCAGTCTCTGAGCTGTTTTGTGGAGTTGGGCTGTTTGGGAAAGGGGTGTAAAAGATAGGCAGACCCAGCTGCGCTTTCTCAGCCCCAGACCTCAGTGACATCAGAGCCTATGCCCTGTAACTGACCAATAGACTCTCTGGCTTCTTGCAACTTACCTCTACTTGCTGGACAGTGGCAGCAGAGAATCCTTAATATCCTAATATCCTAATAATGGCAGCTGTGGGAGCTTATGTAGAGGGAGTGGTCTGATCTGTGGGAGTTGCAAAGGTAGATTATTGTGATCGAGTGCTGAGATGTGACAGGTGGGTCATCAAAAGGAGAGACTGACTAACCTGATAAAAGCCAGGAAGGAAGTGTTACAAAGGGAGCATGATCATAGAATCAAAGGCTTGGAAGAGACCTCAGGAGGTCATCTAGTCCAGTGGTCTCCAACCTTTTTACACCCAAGATCACTTTTTGAATTTAAAGGCAACCCAGGATCTACCCCACCCCTTCCCCGAGGCTCTGCACATTCCCCAAAGCCCCCCTGGGGCCGAGGGGTTCATAGTGTGGAAGGGGGCTCTCGGCTGAGCCTGGGACAGAGGATTGGGATGCAGGAGGGGATGAGGGGTGCAAGCTCTGGGAGGGAGTTTGGGTGCAGGAGGGAGCTCCAGGCTGGGGCAGGAGGTTGGGGTGCAGGAGGGCGTACAGAGTGCTGGCTCTGGGAGGGGGGTCAGGGCTGGGGTTTGGGGTGCAGGAGGGGGTGTGGCATGTGGGCTCTGGGAAGGAGTTTGGGTGCAGGAGGGGGCTCTGGGCTGGGGCAGAGGGTTGGGATGCAGGAAAGGGTATGGGGTGCTGGCTCTGGGAGGGGGCTCAGGGCTGGGGCTTGTGGTGCAGGAGGGGGTTTGGGGTGCAGGCTCTGGGAGGGGGCTCAGGGATGAGGGTTGGGGTGCAGCCTCCCACTGGGCAGCACTTACCTCCGGCGGCTCCTGGTTGGTGATGCGGCATGGCTGCCACTAAGGCAGGCTCCCTGCCTACCCTGGGCCCACAGCGCTCCCAGAAGGGGCCAACGTGCCCCTGCGGCCCCTGGGGACAGGGGAGGGGGGCACGTGGCTCCGTGCGCTGCCCCTCTCTGCAAGCACCGCCCCCACAGCTCCCATTGGCCACAGCTCCCCGTTCCTGGCCAATGGGAGCTGGGGGGGGGGTGCTTGCAGGCAGGAGCAGCGCGCAGAGGAAGACTCCTGTCCCTCGGGGCTGTGGGGCCGCACTGGCCACTTCCGGGAGCAGCATGGGGCCGGGGCAGGCAGGGAGCCTGCCTTAGCGGCAGCTCTGCTCCACCACCAGAGATCGTGATCGACTGGGAGATCCTCTAGGATGGACCAGTTGATGGCGATTGACCGGTTGGTGACTACTGATCTAGTCCGATCCCATGCTCAAAGCAGGACCAACACCAACTAAATCATCCCAGCCAGGGCTTTGTCAAGCCGGGCCTAAAAACCTCCAAGGATGAAGATTCCACCACCTCCCGAGGTAACCCATTCCAGCGCTTCACCACCCTCCTAGTGAAATAGTGTTTCCTAATATCCAACCTAGACCTCCCCCACTGCAACTTGAGACCAGTGCTTCTTGTTCTGTCATCTGCCACCACTGAGAACAGCCTAGCTTCGTCCTCTTTGGAACTCCCCTTCAGGTAGTTGAAGGCTGCTATCAAATCCCACCTTACTCTTCTCTTCTGCAGACTAAATAACCCCAGTTCCCTCAGCCTCTCCTCGTAAATCATGTGCCCCAGCCCCCTAATTGTCGCATTCATATGAGGTTCATGCACTTGGCAACATTCAGGGCACACCCGGAGTGTTGTGTAGGAGCAGTGCACACACGGCTCCTCTCAAGGGCATGAACCTTGGAATCTCGCCCAGATGACATGAACCGTGGGAAGCCTCCCAGGACTGGGCTCAAGGCCCGAGAGCAAGGAATGCGGTAGATAGAAATTGGTAAATAAGAATATTATACAAAGCCAGTGTATTCCTTTTATCTGTTGGAGTATGTAATGCGCGGGGGGAGAGAGAGAAATAAAGGAGAGGGTGGAAGAGCTGACAGGCAGACCAGCCGTCGGCAGACCAGCCTGCTTGCTTGCTTAAAGCTTGTCCTGTCTTGTATTTGAACCGCAACACCTAATCATTTTAGTTGCCCACCGCTGGACTCTCTCCAATTTGTTCACATCCCTTCTGTAGTGGTGGCCCAAAACTGGACGCAATACTCCAGGTTTGGCATCACCAGTGCCAAACAGAAGCGAATAATCACTTCCCTCGATCTGCTGGCAATGTTCCTAATAATGCAGTCCAATATGCCGTTAGCCTTCTTGGGAACAAGGGCACACAGTTGACTCATATCCAGCTTCTCGTCCACTGTAATCCCCAGGTCCTTTTCTGCAGAACTGCCACTTAGCCAGACAGTCCCCAGCCTGTAGCAGTGCATGGGATTCTTCCGTTCTAAGTGCTGGGCTCTGCACTTGTCCTTGTTGAACCTCATCAGATTTCTTTTGCTCCAATCCTCCAATTTGTGTAGGTCACTCTGGACCCTATCCCTACCCTCCAGCATATCTACCTCTCCCCCCAGCTTAGTGTCATCTGCAAATTTGCTAACCATAATCTTTCAATTGGTGCCTAGCATACTTGGCTGTGTGGATTGCCTTCTAAGGAGCCTAACTCAGGCTATGTGGATTGAAGTGTTGTTCCTATGACCTTTCTAGGTGCCACAAATGTCAGCACTGTAATACCTACATCTCTTTCAAAGAGCTGCTAAAGTGCTAATCAAGTGATGAAGAAGGTAAGGTGCTGGACTGGAATTCCGGATATATGGCTTCAATTCTTGGCTCTGCAACAGACTTCTTGCGCAAGTCACTTAATTCCTCTGTCCCTCAATTCTGTTCTGTAGAATGATAATGATAATACTTCTTTATCTTACAGAACTGTTTTGAGGAGATAAATATTTAGTACCGGAAGGTGCTCAAATAATGATAAGGGCCATGTAAGTATCCAGCTTGATCGTTAACAGGTGGCATAATGTAAAAGTTCCCTGGTTATGAGTCAACTCTTAGCACACAGTAGCTGGTCTAATATTTTGAGCTACATGTCCTAGATGTACATTGTGTTTAAATAATTTGTTAAATAACTTGTCTTTGAAAACAATCAATAAAAGCCTGGAAGCTTAAGCGTTTACTTTCAGCAAATAGTTGGCGTACAGTATTTTGTCAAACACAGTCATAGTACCTTTATAAGATATTAATTAGACTAGAAAACTATTGAAAACCTTTATCTTGCTGAACTGATTTGGAAATGTCCAACACTCATTCAAAACTCAGATGTCCAGGCACCAATTGAAAGATTATGGTTACAAAAGGTGGCTTTTAGTTTTTTTTATAATAGTACACTAAGGACCAACCAGCATGACTGACAGGTCAGATGTATTTCTTACCAGACAAACAGTCTGTTTACTTCACGCAACTTGTCTGAGTACAAGTTTCCTGAGCAAAGCTATGGAGGGTATGTGAGTGATGTTTAGCAAGTGGTGGGGTGTGTGGATTCTGTTTCTTTTGTTTGGTGGAAACACATAAAATGAACTAAGAGAACACTTAAATTGGCATGTCTCAGGGTGCCTGTCCCTTTAAGAGGAGCTGGGCACAACCACACCTGTAACCTAATCAGCTGCCTCTCAGTTGATGCTGTGAGGCCAGAGATCAGATGATAGATTGAAAATCGCCCCTCCCCCAGATCTGGGGCTGAACCCCTTGGGCTTCGGCTTCCCCACCCAGGATGGTTCAGCTTTGGCCCCTCCCTAGGGTCATGTAATTTTTGTTGTCAGAAGGGGGTCACAGTGCAAAGAAGTTTGAGAACCGCTGCTCTAGAACAAGGGAAAACTCAGCTTATGATTCTCAGGCAGGTGATCTGTAGAGTGTAGTTCCGCAGGGAACAATCTAGGGAGAAGAGAGGCTTGCCTTTACTCCCAGGCATAGAGTAATGCAGTAGGGAATAGTTAGGCTCCTGCAGAAAACCCGAGGTCAAGGGGGAAGGACATGACTAGTATGCTGATCTCATGTTACATAGTTTTATTTTGAAAAAATAAAATGTAAGCTCTGAATAACAAAGAGGGGAATTGTGTGGCTGGAAAGTTCTTTGGGCCCTGACCAGCGAGTTAGCCTGACAGCTTACACAGCACTGAGAAGGTGGAGAAGTACATCTACCGAAATGCGTAAGGAGAGACTGCTCCCACGGCATCTTAGTGCAGATGTAATAAATAAAGAAGGTGGGGGACAGTGGGGGGTTCCTGATGTCTGGTATAGTGAGGTGGCCAACCTATTTTCTAATTACCCTTAAGCCTTGTATGATGGGAGAGTGGTGGGTTTCCAGCGACAGTGCTGGGCCCAGATTAAGGGTGTGAAAGGGAGCAAGGCTGAGGGCAGCTTTCCCAAAGGTGGCATGGATAAATTAGAAGGATGACCTGCACTGGACAAGTTACTGCCCGATACCTTTCCCAGTGTGTTAATAGAGTTGCAGCCAAGTTAAACCACAATCACAGTATCTTGTCTTCCTGAAGTGTCCAGGGCAATTACATTGAAAATGAATGAACCATACTTTCGTAGCAATCATCAATTGCAAGTGTATACCTGTATTACTACTTGTAAAACTGGGGCACTTTTTGAGTGGTTAAAGCACTGAGCCTTCAGCTTCATACCTGATGTAATAACTAAGGCCCTAAAATTCTCAGTTATGACTACTTAACAATTGCCAAGTCAGCACGGCCTTTTCAAAAAAATAGAACACAGGCTGAGAGAATAAAAACCCAAGGTCTATCTGCTGGATTTTTTTCAATAGTCTGAGGAAACTCACAGCTGTTGCAGCCTTTTGTGAGAGAGTACTACTGGTGCACCTAAAGCCGTGGTTCTCAACCTATTTACCATTGTGGGCAGCATATGCCGCTCTCTATGGTCCAATCCACACACTATATATACTACCTGTATAACCCTGAGGATGTCACATGGGCCACAGCTGTGTGCTGATTGGGCCGCAAGCAGCCCACAGGCTGTGGGTTGAGAACCACTGACCTAAAGAGACTTCCCCCTTTTCCTTGTCTGTGAATTAATAAAAAATAATATTAAATTAATATCAAACATTGATATTATAAAATGTATCAGATACAGTTGTAAAATGGCAAACTTGATGGAATCTAATATTGTAATTCAAATGTGTGAAAGGGAAGTTAACTATAAATGATACAGCACTGGCCAAAATGTTATAAATTTTAGTGACAGGGTTTACAGTAACTCCGCACTTAACGTCTTCTCGCTTAACGTTGTTTTGATCTTACGTCCCTGCTCAATTACAGAACATGTTCCATTTAAAGTTGTGCAATGCTTTGCTATAACATCTTTTGGCTGCCTGCTTTGTCCACAGCTGGCAGCCCCCCTATCAGTTCCCCATGCCCCCCCACAGCACCTCCTGCCTGCCAGCAGACCCCGTGGATCAGTGCCTTCACCCTCCTCCCCCTGCCTCCTGCCTGCGGCAATCAGCTGGGTTGCGGCATTCACGAGGGAGGGGGGAGGAGCGAGGACTCGGCACGCAGGCTCCCCCTCCCTCCCCTGCCTCCTGAACGCTGCCAACCAGCTGATTGCTGCGGGCAGAAGGCAGGGGAGGGAGGGAGGAGGCTGCATGCCGAGTCCCCCCTCCCCTCACCCTCCTGCCCCTTGAATGTCGCAAGCCAGCTGATTGCCACGGGCAGGAGGGAGGGGGAAGGAGCGAGGACATGGCGCGCCTCCCTCTCTTGCCTCCTGCCCGCGGCAATCAGCTGTCTTGCAGTGTTGGGGAGGGAGGGGGAGCCTGCGCACTGTGTCCTCGCTCCTCCCCCCTCCCTCCTGAACACCATAAGCCAGCTGATTGCCATGGGCAGGAGGCAGGGGAGGGAGGGGGGAGGACTGAGGATGCAGCATGCGGAGTAAAGGGGGAAGGGGGAGAAGAAGAGGTTGGTTAAGGGTCGGGGCTTGGGGGAAGGGGTGGAGTGGACAGGCCGAGGGTTGAGCCCCCCGCACCTGGTGCTTGCAGAGTAGGGGAAGCTGCCTCTGCTGCTGCGCAACGTGCTTCTCCTAGCCTACAGCACCTTCAGCATCCTTGCCTGCCTCATTGTCTCCAGTGCCAGTGGGCTGTGCCTGTGTGGGATAAGGCAGGTGCACCTTCCAACTATAGTACTGTACTGTACTGTATGGCAAAAAAAAATTTCCCTGGAACCTAAACCTCCCATTTACCTTCATTCTTATGGAGAAATTGGATTTGCTTAACATCGTTTCACTTAAAGTCGCATTTTTCAGGAACATAACTACAACATAAAGTGAGGAGTTACTGTACATCATAGGCAATCCAGTTAGGAAAGAAAGAAGTTGCATTGATATTGATTTCTTTTCGTCTAAGTGATAAAGTGAAGAAGTCAGGCTAAGTTTTGCAGTCAAGCATTCATATGGTATAAGTTAATGAAATACACCTGAGCTGAAAGAGGTAGTAAATAAAAGGAACTGAAATCAAATAGTGTGTTTATAAGGACACTTGACCACAGAGTGGAATAATTGGAAATGTAACTCTTTGATTAATAACGTACAGACTCAGCTCAGTGAGATACCATTGTTAAAGCCAGGAGAACAGAAATAGAAGAGTTATATAGCTGTTCTGCCTTGCTGGAGAACAATAGTTCTTGAGGTGGCTTTGCATTGTATAACAGACAGTTAAAACAAATTTCAAGAGCATCAAAGCATATGGAGGAAATTCATATAAATTATATGAAATTCAAAGTGGACAATTCAGCACCTAGCAGAGTATTGATAGAGAAACTGCAACTTGAGCTGGCATAAATGCAAAATTGGCCAAGGGATGCATGACAAAGGGACCTGTAGAAAGCAACTAGCAGAAGTAAGTTTCTGACCCATGCAAAACAGCTTGTGTTTAAAGTATGTCCCATAATGCTTGTACCAACAGTTATTGCACAACTTGTCTTACATAAGCTGATGTGGCAGGATGTGTTACATAAAGAGAATGAAAAATTCTAGTCCCGGTAGCAAGAACTCAAGATTTTAAATCAAGATAGGATGTTTTTCTAAAAGATATGCTCTTGCAATTATTTTGGGGAAGTTCTATAGCCTATAGTTCTATGGCCTGTGCCCTACAGGAGGTCATACAAGATGACCACAATGGTCCCTTCTGGCCTTGGAATCTATGAACTCAAAAGCTGCTGTTTCATTCTCTGATTGCATGGTGAAAGAGGACAGCTATCATTTTGGCTGGACATTTCAAATCTTTGGAAGAAGTATGGGTCGCTGTCTGATTGATCGATACTTGCATCTCCAAGAAGAGGAACCAAATTGGACCAACCAGCAGAAATAGAATAAAATGGCCTATCTCCTTCAGTACATTAATTCCTGAAAGCTGAAGACACTGGGAAGGGAGAAGATTGAGATCCTGGTCTGACCATCTGTGAGTCGTCTGGTAATAGCAAGTATCTATCTCAGATAGGCGCTTTCAACCATTTCTTTCAGTTTTCCACCAACTTGGATTGCCTGCTGGGCTGTGGGAAAAGTGTGTCTGTCCTTCACTCTGCCTGTGTTTGCAGTGCAGTTCCTGCTATGAAAAATAGCTGAGCTGTAAACTGATGGCTGAGCTGATAAGTAACACACAAATTTGCTCTTGGCTGACCACCCAGATCAGTCAATTCACCACTTCCTGAAACTGAGTACCTAATTAGTAAGGAAGTGTACACACTTGTTGTCAAGGTTCCTTCCCCACTCTGAACTCTAGGGTACAGATGTAGGGACCTGCATGAAAGACCCCCTAAGCTTATTCTTACCAGCTTAGGTTAAAAGCTGCCATCACCAAAGTGTTACAGAAAGAACAGGGGAAGTGCCCACTTGGAAACATTTCCCCCCTAAGCACTACACCCCCTTTCCTGGGGAAAGCTTGATAAAAATCCTCACCAATTTGCATAGGTGAATACAGACCCAAACCCTTGGATCTTAAGAACAATGAAAAAAACAATCAGGTTCTTAAAAGAAGAATTTTAATTAAAGAAAAAGTAAAAGAATCACCTCTGTAAAATCAGGATGGTAAATACCTTACAGGGTAATCAGATTCAAAACACAGAGAATCCCTCTAGGCAAAACCTCAAGTTACAAAAAGACACAAAAACAGGACTATACATTCCATTCAGCACAACTTATTTTATCAGCCATTTAAACAAAACAGAATCTAACACATATCTAACTAGATTGCTTACTAACTCTTTACAGGAGTTCTGACCTGCATTCCTGCTCTGGTCCAGGCAAAAGCATCACACAGACAGAGAGGACCCTTTGTTTCCTCCCCCTCCAGCTTTGAAAGTATCTTGTCTCCTCATTGGTCATTTTGGTCAGGTGCCAGCGAGGTTATCTTAGCTTCTTAACCCTTTACAGGTGAAAGGGTTTTTCCTCTGGCCAGGAGGGATTTAAAGGTGTTTACCCTTCCCTTTATATTTATGACACTTGTATATATGCTCTAAATATTGTCAGAGTTGCTGCTTGAGCCTCTATTTTGGAACAGATTCTGGTCAAGATTGTTGTACAGTAGCTTTAATACCAAAAAAGTTACTGTGGTTAACTAAGATTGTTGAACTGTACAATAGTTAATGGTTTCATACTGCCTTTCAAGTGCTACAGCCAGAAAATGAGACCACGTGTCAAGCTTTTTCTACTGCACTCTGTCTATACAGTCTGTCAAAAATGTAGGCATTTATTTTAGGTAGTTAGGAGTGTTAGATCCTGGGGCTAACATTATTCATTGGGAAATAGGGAATATACATCTATTGCAAAGGAAACCTTGTTGAACTGGCATGTAAGTAACTGACCAAATTGTTTTATGATCTGGCTTTGAATTGTTTTTTCCCCTGTGTTAGCAACACCATAGCTGATAAATAATTGGCGCTAGTGAGGCCCTATTCTGAGGGATTCTGAGTCAAAAATCTAAACAAAGTCACCTTCCTAAGATAGTAATAGAGTATAAGTGTTATTTTCTATTGTGGCTGTGTAATTTGAGTCCAAACCTAAATGGTTATATTGACCACTTTTCCAATTTATGTAACTAAACCATAGGCAATACCATTTTTGCTTTCTTATATCCTATATTATTATTGGTGGCTGTTGTAAGAATATTAAATACATTCTAAAAAAAGCCAGTTTCAGCTCGAGTCCTTTCTCTTTAGTTAGGCAATCAAAAGTAAAAGACCCCCAAGAAAAGTAGTATGGGTAATCAGTTAAACAGTTGCTAAATGCATGTTTTATATCTGAAGTTCACACTGACAGCTACCCTATGTGCACCTTGTTACTCTACTCTTTTCTCCATGCACTTAAATGAATTTACAGTATCAGTGAATCCTTAAAATGTTTCACCTATGCTGAACTATACTGTACAGTAGAGTCTGAATAAGTATACAAAAAAGACAATTCATCATATACAGTAACAAGCTTTTAAATTTCAATTTATATTTCATAAACAAGCAGACAAGAAACAGATAATCCGTTCATTCTTTATCCATAAATATTAAACACCAGAAAACATTCTCATATTTCAGTAATAAAAGGAAAAATATATTTTTAACAAACTGGGTAAAGAGACATGATTTACCATTTATTACTAGACTGCAAAACAGATATAATAAACATCAGAGTAGTGCTACTGGAATTCTTCCATTAATTAACAAACATATCATATGTTTTGGTCATTTATGCCTGCTCTGGAGATCAGAAAAAATGGGTTTCTCATCTGGTTCCATAACCAATGGTGCTGCTATGTCATGATTCGTATTTAACACAAACAGCAGGTAGCTGCTGTCTATTACTGTAAATCAAATTATTTCAGTTTGCACACTTCTTACTGGTTTGCCCTTGATGTGTGTGCATCTAGAAAATTATATTTTTACAAATTTCAAATACAAAGAACCAACTAAGGACCAGATCCTGTAAACACAGCTGCTTAAATTTACACAGGTGAGTAGTCTCACTTAGTTCAATGGGAGTATTCACATGTATAAAGTTAAGCACCTCTGTTACTATGTTATCTGTTTGCAAGATTGGGGCAATAAATTCTTAAGTACGTTCTTAAAGTGCCTGACTCATGTTTATTATGACTTTTGTATTCCTTTTTACATCATCATGGCTGCGGGGAAAAGCTACTCAAAATCTATTGCTGTTATGTAATGTGAAATGTGAAGATATAACATTTGTCAAATTAAATACAAAAAAGATGTTAATGTAATAAGGCTGCACAATTAAAATCAGAAGAAGTCTGGACTTGCAAAGTATGGTCCTGATCCTGCAAAGAACGCCATGCAGACAGACTCCTACATCCAGATGGAGCCCCACTGAAGCCAACAGGAAAGATTTTCAAAAGTGCTCAGTGGTGACCAGACTATACTCCCAGTGAAGCCAAGGACAGTTTTACCATATGGGGTGCTTACATGTAATATATCCCAGACTTCATAGGACTGCCTATGGAATGTCCAACAGCCCAGAAACCCCCATTGTTCTCAGTGCTATATTAAACTCTTCCAACTTATTCCTTCCACTCCAGTCAGCCCTGAGCCCCACATTGTAAGGCCTCTTCCATCAGCCCTACTCAGTTTCTGTGCCAGGGGTGTTCCCTCCTGGCTTCTTGCAGTTCCTTTGTGGCCCCTGTGCACAGCCAAAGTAGTGTTTGGAGGCTAGAGCAGGGGGAAATTGCAGCCATGGTATGTTTGAGACTAGAACTTGATTTATTCCAACAAAAAGTAAAAAGTCATAAATCATATTTAAGGATTCATCCATAACTCACTCTTCATCAGAGTTCTCTCTGGTGTTACCTTTCCAGACTTTTACCATCCCCACTTGTCACACCTTGGATTGACCACATCTTCCTGTTTATCAGAGCCAACTCATACCTAGAGCTCCTTCAAAAAAACAAAAAAATACCACAACCAAGAAACCAAACTTTAACAATGGCTACTTATTTATTATTTGTAGAAACCATTCATCTGCTGTTTCTATCAACCAGAGATTCCTTTTGAGACTTTAATTATCTATTTTGGTATCTTTCTACAACATCTTGGCTCATGTAATCAGTTAGTTTCCTGGAGCATTATTCTCAATCTAGGACATATTTTAGTTCTAAAAAAAAGAAAAACCTTGATTTTTGTCTTCCTTTCTGTGGATTGTTTTAGAATATTGGCTCTCCAAAACTGTATTTGTTGTTGCTAAGGGCTCAATTCTCAATTGTCTTCAATAGGACTATCTAAGTCCTTAAAGTTAAGCACATGCATAAGTGCTTTGCTGGATTAGGGCTTGATGATCATCTGCTTGCTGGATCAAGCCCCACTTTGGGGGGCATATTTGGATACATAGCACTGTTGATTTTGGTGGTACTACTCTCTGATTAAAGTAACACTGAATGTGAGGAAGGGTAACAGACTCTGGCCCATGGTGAATATGTCAACTTATTAATTTTGGAATAATGAAATGGATTTGTACATATTAATATTTTGTAAAGAAGCACAGAACTGAATATCCTACTAAACACAATAGAAAAGAATGTAGAAAATGGCAATCCAAACCACTCTTTCAGTAATATCTCAACAAGCAAACTATAAAATACTTCACAGATTATATGTTACTCCACAAAAATTTTCTGTGTTTGGAGAAAATTGTTACAGGTGATGTAATGTTCTCCGAGGACTGTGACTTCATATGATATAGGATTACCACATTTCTTAACAATATGGAAGTCTGTATTCTTGGTCTTAGATTAATTGCAAAGAAATAGAAATCCAAGGCTGGCTGTGCTTGGAAACATGGAACATGAAGGACTTCTGGAAAAAAAATAGATAAGGAAGAATTAAAAGCCCTGGATTTAGCAATACATGGTAGAAACGTATTACTTAGGGATCAAAAAATTGAGGCAGAGATATCACGAAGTGGCTAAAGTGGATATGGAATTTTGATTTAATTCTCTATATTATGACCTCGTAAATAATATAATACAGATATAGATCTATGGGTTAGATTAGTAGAAAAAATAAAGCGCTTAAAAGTGTCTCAACAAGCAATGTAATACAAGCAGTATGAAAAGTACTGTTATTGTCCTAACTAATTAAGGACTTCTTTAAGTGTTTGTCTGTGTAGATCGCACTATGCACACATACGAGACTGGAATCTTTTCATCAATATTGTCTGCCGGGGCTGCACCTGCACCCTTTGTATCCCCAGGCTTCCCCGCAGGACATAAAAGGCAGAGCAGCCCCAACCACCTCTCAGTTCTCTCTCATTGCTCTTCATTTATGTTCCTGGAAAGAATCCTTGCTCCAGGTCAATGTGCTGGAACTTTGGACAGTTTGACGAGCCTGCAGAGCCTTTCTGCAGCTCCTGAAAGGATCCACAGTACAGATCCTGGCAGACAACACTTCCATAACCGTGTGAGCAAAACTGGGTCTTTGAAAAATTAGGCCTCAGAAGAGTAAGATGGGGACTTTAAAAATGAGAGAGGAAACCCCCCCAAGATATAATTTAAAAGGATTACAGTACATCATTAACATCTAAAATTACCTTTTTTGTTTGCACATACATTGATTATTGTTTCATATTTAATGTTATTTATACTACAAAGTAAGGTCCTGAGCCACCAAATATGCACATAAGCAACTTTAAGCATGAGTAGTCGGATTAGATGTATGTGCTAATAGAAAAGCATACCACCATTAGAGATGGGCCAGACTTCGAGAGATCAGTTCCAGAGCAGAACTGTCCCAAAATTCAGGGATTTTTTAATCCAGTCTTTTTGTTTGACCTGATATAGAAGTATTAGGGGGCTGTGAAGTTTGCATTAGCTCTTAGCCTGCATCTGATCTTTGCTTACAGTTTGGCAAGGATTCAGAACCAGGGATTGAGTACCAGTCCATTTGTACTCATTTTTGAAAATGGCTAGAAAATCAAAGCACAGCTCACTGATTGGTGTAAAATTGTATGGTTGTAGAGACATATAATGATATGACACATGATTGCAGTGTAGCTGCTTTCACAAATAAGTATAGGGACATGAAAACAGCCACAAAATAGACAGTACTAATACAATCTTTGAAGAAAAACCAGTGCCTTTGGACTTGCAAGTGTGTGCATGTCTGCATTACACATACTTCCTGGGCACACTGACTTGCCCAGGGCACACTTACAATTACATCTAATGTGGTACCGAAATACTGAACACAAAGAAGGTTGGTTCCTTAGCAACAATATCTCATAATTTGCTCACACATCTCAACAGAGGTATTCAAATAATATCACTGGCGTAAGCAGATACCAAGCATGGTGATCTACAGATCTATTGTAATGGACATTAGGAGCAATACTTTATTTGTTCAGTTCAAAAAATAACACACACAAAAATTATGGTGTAGATGATGGTTCAGTTTCAGCCCAAGTTTACCCAAGCTACCAGAGTGAACCAAGGTGCATAGTCCTCCAAGCTGCAAAGTCCACCAGGCAGAAGACAGTAGTGGTACAAAATGATTACAACCTCCCTTCTGCTTGGGCACTCAGAAAAGGCCACCACTACCCATAAAAGCTCACTTCTGACTGGGAAGCATGTGTGGCTAGGATAAGGGTTTGTGGAGCCAGATGCCCTGATTCAGTGTTTTCCCCATAGCAGCTCCCACAGATGGAAGTCGGTGTGGATGCCTTATTTTAAATTAAGGAAAACAAGAAAAGAACAAGTGTATAATCGGAGAGAGAGAGAGAGGAGGGGTGGAGGGGTGCGTGTGTGTGTGTGTCTTTCCTGAAGGGGCCTCGACTTTCAAAAGTCTGGAAAACTGGACTCAGGCAGCCTGTGTTCAGTTCCCGGTTCTGCCAGAGACATCATTAGGCAAGTCACTTAATCCCTCTGTATCTCAATTCCTCAGGTATAAAATGGGGAGTCCTCCCACTCCATCATGTCTATTTAGAGTATGTGTATAACACACAGCACACAGTTGGGGCCTCTCGGTGCTACTGTAATATAAATAACAATACACAAATAAGAGTTATAATAGTTACTTACACCAAAATTTGGGCCATGGGAAGCCTGGCTGGTTACCAGTCAGAAGAAAGGATACCATCCACTGTGGGAAGAAACACAAGACTTAAATAAATAGTTCCAGACTTGTGGAATAGTTAGGAAATTCCCGAACTTCAGATTTAAGTGGCATGTTCATAATCTTTATTTCCCTTTCCACATGTTTGTTCAGACGTCAGGAAAGAAGATAGAAGCGCAGAATAAAAATCAATATTTTCTTTTATCAAAGTGTGTAAGAAAAACATTGAGTAACTTTATTTTAAAAAAATCAGCCCTTAGCAGTTTTCCCCATTGCTTACCAAAACACATACCATTATAAGATTTGTCTAACTCTTACAATGATAAACCCCACATCGCCTGGGCTTACTCTTTACATTTGTAAGCATGGTCTGAATGAGCTCTTGCCTGTCATGTAAAGAGTTAGTGATGAGCTGGGGAAGAAGACTTCAGGAGCCGACCTTGTTTGCATGGGCACACCCACCCTGCGTAGGTGCTCAGCATGATGGGACTGCTTTGCCCAAATTATCACTTTTGACTGGAGTTGGATCACAAGTCATTTTGTTATTGGGGCAATGGTTCTAAAGAGTTCTGTATCCTTGCTGTGTATATCAAGGGCATCAGAACTGTGCTTGGCATACCGTGATTGAGGGACTCACCCTCAACTAAACAGCACTTGCTAGGCAGGAGACATGGGTGCCAAAATCCAGTGGAGTTGAGAGAAGGTGGTGTACACGGTGCTGTGGGTCCTGCCTAAGAGTCCTAGACACCATCTGACCCTTTCTCTCTCCACTGTGTAATAAGAGAGCTGGTTAAGATTCAATTGGGAGTCTTGTTGCACACCAATAGAGCTGAAATCACTGGTAACTAGGCCTTTGAGGCCTGCTTGGGGAGAGTGTCTTTGATGCAAGAGGCTGCCCAGTCTGCACGAGCAGTGAAGCTCCCGCACTAACTGCTGAAATCACTGAGAGCTGTATTAAGTGGTGGGACCTCAAGACATCCCAGAGGGTGTGGAGTGGAGGTGAACCACTGGCAGAGCGGTCGGCAGAGTGGAGGTGAGCTGCTGGCAGGGCAGCCAGTGCAGCAGAGCGGCGAGCAGCCAGCAGAGCAGAGTGGTGAGTGGCCATCAGGACAGCTGATGCTACAGCGAGTGCCTGGACAGCAGAGCATGCCAGGTGTCCCCCTCCCCCCACCACCAGGATGGGAGGCAAGCTCAGGCACCTCTGAACTCTGGATCTTCAATGGCCAAGGACAACTGTGAATGGGGTGCAGTGGAGTGAACTTTTGGTTGCTGGATTTAAGAACCTGAGGCAAAAGGACACTGTCCAATGTACTCTGGGTTGGGTCTTTTGCTTATGGTCTTATGTTTAGGAATCCTGCTTATGGCATTTTCCCAAATTAATACTGGGTTACTTCCCTCCTTTTATTAAAAGTTTCTTTTCCACACTCAAACTCTGTGCTTGCAAGAGGGGAAGTACTGCCTCTTAGAGGTGCCCAGGTTAGCTGGTTTTGTTGTATTGCTGAAAAAGAACCCCTAGATACTGAACCTGACTCTTGTTGCTGCCGGCTCCAACCGGCAGAAGTGTTACACATTGTACTGTCACTTTTCTCATATTTGGCTGGTTTTCATCTGTTTACATCAAGTAGATGTGTCTGTTATACAGTGGAAATTTACCTTCATCCAAAGTTACAACAGTCACTTCTTTATAAAGTTCTAGGGGTCCTTTGAGTGGAGGCAAGTCAACCTAGGTGCCATTGCAAGCACCCAGTCTCCTAGTAGATTGATTGATTGAGTGTCCCCTGCATTTGTTAGCAATATTTTCCCATTTCATGAGCTTGATTCATCACTGTGTTACGCTGAGTTTTATATCAGTGTAATTCTAGTAACAGCAGTGGAATTCCACTTTGGTGAAGCAACTCCCATAACTCTGGCCTAAAAAAAAATTATTATTCATTGATTAAGTTCGGGCTTTTCTTTCCCATGGAAATTTTCAATTAAAGCCCAGCTCAAACTTTAAGTTTTCAACACTTCTTTTCCTTAAACTCCGGTTAAAATGCCAGTTTATACAAAGCTGCAATCCCCTATTTACATTAAATGGCTAAAAGCATCATAATATCTCATCTGCATTCGAGTTATTTAAACAAATATAAACTTTGTGTCAGGAAGGGAGAGTCTCTTTTCCAGGAACCAGATGTTATTAAAATTCACCTTGTAGAGCAGATGAAATTTCTAGGCTTCAAGAATGTAAAATAACTCCTCTTTGAAAGTGCCTCTTAAGTAGTTAGATGGAGTTTTAGCAGCTTGATCACTGTTTGCTGTCAGCAACTTGAGAGGGGGAGGAAGTCTCAGTCTTCTGTTTCTGGTACAGATCCTGCTCCCCCATATGGACAATACGCTGTGCTGTGGCAGCTGTTTTCAGTTGGCTCCCCCCAAATATCTCCTCCCTTTTGCTTCAACTCTAGTAATGACAATATTCTGTGGCTTCCTAGGAGCTCAGCTTCTGTGCGGCTTCTTGGTAGAAGAAAGAGCGGAAAAGAAAATAGATAGAATAGCATTACTAAATCCTCAACGGCAAAAAAATGGCTACTGAGCACTGCATAGCACTGCACTGTAAAGATCATTTTTCACATCGTATCAGGGAAGACATTTAAAAAAATTAATGCATTGAGATGACATACTGTAGTGCAGATATAAAAGTATTCTGTGATGTGCCTTCCTTTATAACAAAAACAGAGGGAGAACTCTTACAGTTCTATTACCATAGTGTAGAATACTGTCCAAGAGGTGGAGTCCCAGAGTTATGTATTCTGGGCAAACTTAAAACTAGAAATGAGTGTGCAATTAAATACTGAATACCAATTTAGGTAACAGGAAAGTGAGCAGATTATTTGAGTAGAACAGAATATTTTTATTTGCCTGCTCTTCACTGTATTGATCTGGTTTAGCAGTCCAGGTAGTTTCCCCTTCTTGCTCCACCCCCTACCCCCACCTCCCAGTCTTGAATGTTGCTAAAGTTCCAGACAAACAAGTGTTAAATTGGATTGATAGGATTCACATTTACTATAATAATAATTGCAAACTGACTGATGGATAGATATTGAAAGCAAATTGCAGGCAAGTAATTTTTGCTGACTAGTATGTGTATCAGATGCATAACTGCATTATTTTCAAGGTATGTACCCTTACTGAAATCCTTATTTTTGGTTCTGAAGAAACAACAGCAGACAAATTTGCCTTCCAACTCAAGCCACAAAGAGGGTTATGCTTTATCCTGTCAAGTGCAGTTTTGGTCATAGTGATCTATGCATTTTTTATCTCCAGGCTTAATTGTATAAATGCACCATCCTAGGATTGAAGCTATCAACCCTTACGAAACTCCACTTGGTACAGAATACAGCAGGCTTTTGCTGACAGTTATGGATCAAGAAGAGCACATAATTCTGGTGTTCTGATCACATCCCTGGCTGCCCACTGCATGAAGTTTAAAATCTTGTTGTTGTTAATCTGTACAGCTCTGTTGGCTGTATCTATACTATATCAGAAACTGTCTCTCCCTCCATGATCTCAAGAGCAATGGAACTTTCAGTGATCGGGATGAAACAGAGCCTTCTTCCTAGAGTAAGGAATGGTTTTCTACTTCACAGCCTTCAAGACAAAGTGCAATGACTCTTTGTCACATTCTTCCCATAATAATAACAATATGATGAAGCTGAGATTCAGAAGAGCAGTTCTGGTAAAATATGTGACAAATTACACATCCATGAATTTGTCCCTTTTTATGGTAAAGTTTGAAGTTGTTTGGATATCACTGAGATTTGTGTGGTAGCTAGCTACCAGAATACTGGACTGAAATGTAATACAGGGTACTGTGTCTTTTATTTCCTTTTTCATTAAGTGTAAGTTAAGAGAAGTGTCATCCTTCCATTTCCTGGCTTTTATTGTTCACAGCCTTAACATTAATTCATGGTCCAAAAATATCTATAATAAAGTGTAAAAGCATGGCCTTTGCTAGTTGTATAGTCCAATTAGCATCTAGCTGTTCATTTTTCTGTTCTTTCAATGAGGTCTTAACAGAGTTAGCCATGTAAGTCTGACTGAATCTATCTCCTTTCAGGTTAAATGTAACTAATATCACATCAAGGAACTGATTAACATCCCCAGTGAAATAAAATTGAAGAATTCAGCCGTTGAATAGAATTACTGTAATATACTGACATCTAAGACAATCTCCTTCAATCAATTTACAACTGAACAGATCCTCCAATACTGTAGGTGAGTTTCTTTGAGCAACTGCACATTCATTTATTTTATCCTGCTTTAAAGAGCTAATTTTAACAAAGAAAACATTTATGCTTCGCTAGCCTATTAAGCTTTATTATGTTGCAGTTGAGTAACTTTTAGACATACAGTACTGCAGGACACTCAGAGTTCCATTCAATGAACTCTGAGCGCACATGTCTTGAAAACTTGAATATAAATTCAAATGCAGCACTAATGGCTCCATTATGTCACTCATATCCAGGAAAGGGCATATCAGCATTATATTGCTTGAAATAGATATTTCACCTTTGGGGTTCTGCAGGAATGGTTGAGAGAATTTAACAGCTGTGAAATAAATATACAAGCATCTGGTGGCTATTCATTTTGTCCAGGCTATGTGTATAAGGGACATGCATGTTTGTACTTACAGAGAAGTTGCTGTAATTTTTCATAGGTTGTGCTAATTTTACCAGTAGTTTTGGAGACAGTGATAAAGTGTATGGCTGTGCATATGGAGTCTCCTGCATGCATTCACTGATGCATTACAAATTCCTTAGACATTATCATTTTCAAATATTTTTGTATGACTATCCAGATGTACAGGATTCATTGTATCAGTTAAACATTCCCTTAAAGTACAGCTCTCTCCTTGGCCTTCACTTTACAAAAAAAAAAGGGAGGGTCAGGCCCAGCAATTGTCCAATATTGGCATAGTTTTAACAGGTTTTTTTTTATTTAATGTTCCAGGAAGCCCCATCCCCAAATCAATAAGACCTACACAATTAGAGAACATAGTAGACTAGACCCATGCTGAGTCAGACTAAAGGTCCATCTAGCCCAGTATCCTGTCTTCTGACAGTGGCCAATGCCGGGTGCCCCAGAGGGAATGAACAGAACAGGTAATCATCAAGTGATCCATCCCCTGTCGCCCATTCCCAGATTCTGGCAAACAGAGGTTAGGAACACCATCCCTGCCCATCCTGGATAATAGCCATTAATAGCCAATCCTCCATTAATTTATTTAGTTCTTTTTTGAACCCTGCTATAGTTTTGGCCTTCACAACATCTTGCTATGTTTTTTTAATTTGGGGCATACATTTAAATTGCGCCTCTCTTATGGTGTCTTTAAAAAATTTCCCTGCAGCTTGCAGGGATTTTACTTTTGGTGCTGTACCTTTTAATTTCTGTGTAACTAACCTCCTCATTTTTGTATAGTTCTGAAATTAAATGCTACAGTTTTGGGCTGCTGTGTTGTTTTCCCCACCACAGGAATGTTATATTTAATTATATTATGGTCACTATTACCAAGCGGTCCAGCTATAGTTACCTCTTGGACCAGATCTTGCGCTCCTCTTAGGACTAAATCAAGGATTGCCTCTCCTCTTGTGGGTACCAGGACTAGCTGCTCCAAGAAGCAGTCATTTAAGGTGTCAAGAAAGTTTATCTCTGCATCCCTTCCTGAGGTAATATGTACCCAGTCAATATGGAGATAGTTGAAATCCCCCATTATTATTGATTTTTTAATTTTAATAGCCTTTCTAATCTTCCTGAGCATTTCACAGTCACTATCACCATCCTGGTCAGGTAGTCGGTAATATATCACTACTGCTATATTCTTATTATTCAAGCATGGAATTACTATCCATAGAGATTCTATGCTACGTTTTGGTTCATTTAAGATTTTTACTTCATTTGATTCAACGCTTTCTTTCACATATAGTGCCACTCCTACACCAGCACAACCTGTTCTGTCCTTCCGATATATTTTGTACCCTGGTATTACTGTGTCCCATTAATTATCCTCATTCCACCAAGTTTCTGTGATGCCTATTCTATCAATATCCTTATTTAATATGAGACACTCTAGTTCACCCAACTTATTATTTAGACTTCTAGCATTGGTATATAAGCACTTTAAAAACTTGTCACCTTTTAGCTGTCTGCCATTACATGATGTAATTGAATGGGACTTTTTTTCTTTTGACTTTTCTCATCAGATCCTACCTATATTTTATCATCTTACAACCTCTCCTCCTTATTAGGACATAGGGAATCTCCATTTATAGATCCTCCCCTAAGGGATGTCCAAACCACATGCTCCTCCGCACCTGTCGGCTTTCCCCCAGCTCTTAGTTTAAAAACTGCTCTACGACCTTTTTAATTTTAAGTGCCAGCAATCTGGTTCCATTGTGGTTTACGTGGTTTAGCCCATCCTTCCTGTATCCCTTTCCCAAAAGTTTCCCCAGTTTCTAATAAATCTAAACCCCTCCTCCCTACACCATCGTCTCATCCATGCATTGAGACCCTGCAGTTCATCTTGTCTAACTGGCCCTGCACGCGGAACTGGAAGCATTTCAGAGAATGCTACCATGGAGGTCCTAGACTTCAATCTCTTACCTAGAAGCCTAAATTTGGCCTCCAGGATCTCTCTCCTATCCTTCCGTAGGTCATTGGCACCTACATGTACCACGACCACCAGCTCCTCTCCAGCACTAAACATAAGCCTATCTAGATGTCTTGAGAGGTCCGCAACCTTCACACCAGGCAAGCAAGTCACCATGTGGTTCTCCCGGTCATTGCAAACCCAGCTATCTATGTTTCTAATGATCGAATCGCCCATTACTAATACCTGTCTCTTCCTAATAACTGGAGTTCCCTACCCCGGAGAGATATCCTCAGTGTGAGAGGAAATCACAACATTATCTGGAAGGAGGGTCCCAGCAATGGGATCATTTCCCTATGTTCCAGTTGGATGTTCTCCTTCCCTGAGGCTTTCATCCTCAACATACAGCACAGAGGCTGTCAGACTGGGGCTAGGACCATTTAACTGTGTCCCAGAAAGCCTCATTTATATATTTCTCTGTCTCCCTTAGCTCCTCCAGTTCAGTCATCTTGTCTCCAAAGCCTGTACATAGCCTCTGAGGGCCAAGAGCTCCTTGCACCGAATTCACACATAGGGCAAGTAATCATACATGCTGCATTGGGTGCAATAAACTGGGTAGCCCCCTTTGTTGCTGGACTTCTGCCTGTATTCTCTTTTTTCTTCTGAAGCTTGCTCCTTTGTTGTTGTTTTGTTTTTATCAGGGGGTGTTTTGGGTTTTAAGTTTTAAAAAGTTTAAGGAATGTTAAGTGTATGTAGTCCCCCCTCACACTCCGCCTGTAAACTCCCTCGCAAAATCCCCCTGTTAGCCGCTCTTGTTTGCTAGCTAGAGCTTCTACCTGGTAGAAGCAGGGCAAGGACAGGCAGATCAGTGTCTGCTACTGTGGGGAGAGAGAGTCTGATCAGGGGTCACTATAGCTAGAGAGGGCTGAGGGGCAGGATTTGGCACCTGCTATATTCAATTGGCGAGCCAAAAATACCCCTCCCCCAAATACTTTCTCAGTGTGAGGGAACAGCCAATCACAGAGAAGCAGAGGTGGCAGAGATTTCTTCCTTCCATAAACATGCCTGCAGGGCACTATCAAACCCTGCACAATAATACAGCTGTCAGGCTTGAGGGGAATGGGAAAGAACTGGGGTGAGAGCATATGAGCAGCTAAATGGCTCAGTACTGTTCAGGTAACCCAAATGAGGTGTTTGTGCACCTAGTGAAAACACCACCATTTTATAATGGGGTCTACAGTAATTAACATACATGTTGTCATAAATATAAAGGGAAGGGTAAACACCTTTCTCTATACAGTGCTATAAAATCCCTCCTGGCCAGAGGCAATATCCTGTTACCTGTAAAGGGTTAAGAAGCTCAGCTAACCTGGCTGGCACCTGACCCAAAGGACCAATAAGGGAACAAGATACTTTCAAATCTTGGGGAAGTGGGGTGGGTAGGGGAAAGGCTTTTGTTTGTGTGTTTGTTCTCTCTGAGAGAGGCCAGACAGAAATCCATCTTCTCTAACCCATCCTAATCCAAGTCTCCAATATTGCAGCCAGTATAGGTAAGAAAGGCGGATTAGTTTATCTTTTGTTTTATGTGAATTTTCCCTGTGTTAAGAGGGAGGTTTATTCCTGTTTTCTGTAACTTTAAGGTTTTGCCCAGAGGGGGATCCTCTGTGTTTTGAATCTGAATACCCTGTAAAGTATTTTCCATCCTGATTTTACAGAGGTGATTCTTTTACCTTTTCTTTAATTAAAATTCTTCTTTTAAGAACCTGATTGATTTTTCACTGTTCTTAAGATCCAAGGGCTTGGGTCTGTGTTCACCTGTACAAATTGGTGAGGATTATTATCAAGCCTTCCCCAGGAAAGGGGGTGTAGTGCTTAGGGGGGAAATGTTTCCAAGTGGGCACTTCCCCTGTTCTTTCTGTAACACTTTGGTGATGGCAGCTTTTAACCTAAGCTGGTAAGAATAAGCTTAGGGGGTCTTTCATGCAGGTCCCTACATCTGTACCCTAGAGTTCAGAGTGGGGAAGGAACCTTGACAACAAGTGTGTACACTTCCTTACTAATTAGGTACTCAGTTTCAGGAAGTAGGGGGAAGTGCCCACTTGGAAACATTTCCCCCCTAAGCACTACACCCCCTTTCCTGGGGAAGGCTTGATAATAATCCTCACCAATTTGTACAGGTGAACACAGACCCAAGCCCTTGGATCTTAAGAACAGTGAAAAATCAATCAGGTTCTTAAAAGAAGAATTTTTTTCAAAAAGTACCATGGTACCATCTACGGTCACACCCTCCCTCTTCCACAAGCCTTGGGGCACTCAAGAATAAAACTGGGGTCAGATCTGACCATTAGCTTCCTGCCTTCCCATCCCCAGTTCTCTTCCCCCACCAAGAATACTTCCTTTGCCCTACACAAACACTTCTTGTGATACCTTAGCCTGGCTGTCTTCTTAGGTCCTTTGCTCAGAGAGACCAAGAGCACTTTTACCTTTCCTAATCTTTCTCTTGATCCTTTAGTACTAAGATTTACATCAGTCCCTGTTCTATCCCTATTCTCTCCTTCACTGGGAGAGGGAGCTCTGTATATTCCCTTCCACAGCCCCAGCATGCATTGCTGCAAGCCCTAAAACACTCTGGTATCCCTGGGAGCCACAATGCCCAGAATGCCTTGCTGTCAAAACAGGGTAAAGAGGTAAGTACGCTCTGTTACAGTGCGGAAGAGGAACATGGGATCAGGGCCAATAGTTGATTTGGATCGTCAGAATGGTTAGTAAAGGAGAATCTCAATTTAATGTTTTAAGACAACAACACCTCTAAAGAGGCACTGCAATACTGTGTGGGGTTTGTTTTGGTGATGGGATTCAAAAATTACTTATTCTACTTAGAAAAGCACCTAGAAATCCTCATTTCTGGAGTTGATGGCTATATAAAGAAAAAGCAGATGGGCTTTTTATAAATATAAAGGAAAGAAGGTGTCTGTAGATCAGACCATGGAAGACTCCTTTACATTTCTCAGAAAGATCCTAGACGTTCTGCTCCTAAGTTTGCTTTTGAGAAATATTTTCTTTTGTGAGTTCCAAAAGGCAATGACTATCTTTTAACTCACCTTGTCTTTTTGGTATTCTTGGATTGAGTGGGCTCTTAATACTTTCACCTTCCATTCTTGAGCTCATGATTCACTTTAATTATCTGCTGGCAGCTGTAGCAAACTCTCACAGATTTCCGTTGCACAGTACACCTGCTTAAGCTCTGACACTGGAAAAAAAGATACTTGTGTGCAGCTACTTACACTTTAGAGTCAGACTCTAATTTTCCCATTGGCCTGACTGGGTGTAGTGTGGAGCCACATATCTCGGCGGGGACTCAGCCGCTGCACTGGCTAGTGTGTGTGGGGATGCGGGTGTAGAGAAATGTCCCCGTCTCTTCCCTGTCCCTCCTCATCCCTTTTGGGGTGGTGTGTGTAATTCACTGTTTTAGTGTGTGTTACATGACCCCCTCTTGTCATGGTGTACGTGAAAGTATAAGACCCAGATCCACAAATAGATTTTGCCACCTAAATCCCAGATTTAGGCACTACTGCAATCCACAAAACCCTGCTTAGCTGCCGTCTAACCCTGTTGGTGTCTAAACTTGCTTAGTGCCTAAATTTTTGCTGTAAAAATCCCCTAGGAGCTTAAATTCTTCACTCTAGGCATCCGGATGCCTAAGTACTGGTAGGATCCATAAACCAGGTGAAGATAGGCATTGGCCCACCTATGTCCATTCAAAAATCAAGGAGGAAGAGGTGTGTCCTCCCCACTTATAACTTTTAATGCTAAGCATTGCAACATCTAAGCCCCTTTGTGGATCCAGGTTTAAGACCCTGCTACTGCTACTACTAGCAGTAGCAGAGTCACTTGATTAGCTCAAGTGGGTGAGGTAGCTTTTAGCACTCAAGGCCATGGGGTCAATTCCCATGGATGGCCCAATCCATATTGGGGGATGGATGTCATTACATTTGTGTTTATGGGACCACTGAGGGGGACCTGTCTTTGTGTACGGAGAGAAGGACAGCAGTTGTGACTGGCCCCTGTGTGGGCCTTCCAAGAAGGGAAGGCTTCTTGTTCCCAAAGAGGGACTAGGCACATTTTGATCCATAATCACCTTTTCCCCCTCCCCCTGTTTTTTTTTTTTTTACAGATTATTATGCAAGTCTGACATTTCAAACAAGTAGCTTTTAGCCAATATGTTTGGAATTTATAACAATAAGCTGGATAATTTTCATAATTATATGGTCATTTTGTGCTACTCTGTCTTCTATTATGTATTCTCCTCCCCACCTTCCATGAATTGAAAGATGAAGTTACCATTATGGGTTTCTAACTTCACATTCTGAACTGATTTTGCAATCATACCATCGGTTAGACAGTCTGACAAAAACGGTAAAGGAAAGCTTGTACAAGCTATTCATAAAAACGTTACTAGTCCACAAGGAGATGAAGAGGTCCAAAATAGTTTAACATAGGATGCTTATCAGGTATCTGTAAAATATAAGTGGGGGATGGAGAGAGAGAGAAATCACATCATATACTTATTTTTCTAAGGGTCTAAATATTATGCTGGGTTAATTAGTTTATAAGCTAGTTTATATGACTAGTTAATATAGTTAGCGGTAGAGTCCTCAAGTAACAAACTTGCTGTACTAGTGTTTTATTCAGTTAGAAAGTGCATGCCAAATAATCTTCTCTGTAATTTTAGAGAAAATAAATAAATCCAAATAGATGGATTCATTGTTAATCTTAGATATCTGCTTGGAATCAATTTATAATAAGGAAAAATATTACAATACCATAATTTAACCATTTTACTATCCAACAGTAATTAAGCACCCATGGTTCCTTACTTCCTGAAGGAGACACAATTAATATTTATTTGTTATAGCTTTCTCATATGCTCTATCACTTTCTGCCCCTCCATAAACCATGCTTAAACCCTGAGAAAGGACATTAGTTTTATCTAAGTACTAGAACGTACAAAGCTTGTCTTGGATGTTAACTCTAAATTTCATTAACTGTATTATTTCAGGTTCTGCACTGAAATGAAAGAGTGATCATTACTCCTTCCTTCAGGTTTGCAGCCCTGGCTCAACTCAAGAAACCTAAACCTTCTTTTTCTGGAAATAACTTCTTTTCTCTTTTTAATAGAGACTGTCTAATCCACATTTCTTCCTCTGTCACCTAAGTGAGATGATGTCCTATTTGATCACAAGAGTCAGGGAGTTGAATCCTCTCTCAGATGTCCCATGTGTGTAAAGAATGGAGTAATGAAAAAGAACTGAAGGCTCACATGGGAAAACTAGGAAACTATATAAACTGCTTCCTAGTAATTATGTCCAGACTGGGGAATGGTGGGGGGGGGGGGAGCATATTGTTACATCAGGCACTAAAAGATAGATAGTGCTTGGCTGTTCCAGGAGTGTGTCAGGGGAAGGTGCACAAAGCTTTGCCTCTTGGGGTATGTCTACACAGCAAAGAAAAACCCAGGCTCCCACCCTGTAGGGTCCTAGACCATGGGCTCCAATCTGAGCCCAAAAGTTCCTGCAGGTGTAGTGGTTTTTTGACCCTAGTGCACTGATCTGGGGCTGAAAGCAGAAGTGTTGCCGGTGTGTTGCAGAAGTGTTGTGTGTTCAGGTTCCTATGGAACCTCAATAAACTTAAATATCTCAATACTCATCTCTGTTTTTCCTAGGCTTTTTTTTTTTTTTGGCCTCTGGGAGCTATTAAAGGGCTGAAGCAATAGGAGAGCTGGTCTCATGTTATTCATGCAATGCAGGAGGTGAAATACTGTGTAAAGGGGGCAAGTAGTGCTAATTGAGTTGTATAAATGACTATGTGGCATTTCAAAAGACTGTGAAAAATACAAATATGGCACCTGCACCGACTCCTCACCAAACCTGTGATATTTCTTAACACAGCAGAAGCAGAGGTGCCTAAAATCTCCTTAGATTGTCTGTCTGTTCTCAAGATATTTCCAGCTCAGTTTTGTGGAACCAATGCTCAAATATTTCAGGTCCTTCAAATAAGCTTTGGATAAGCATTCATACATTTTGATGCTAAATTCAGTCAAACCCAAATCCACACATTAGCCAGAATCCTTGGCATAATTTAAGGCTAAATCTTAAAAACATGTCAAGCAGCAGATGCTGTTTCTTTGTTTCACACAGAAGAGCTGTAGGTTGAGTAACTACAACATCTAACTAGCTAGACCTAACCACAAACTCTTGCTAAGTTGTGGCATTTTCATTTTGAACTGTAGAAAAAGATTCTATCAGGTCCCTGACTAGAAAGTCATGCCTACAGTTTGAGAAATGTATCAAATTATCAAAGAAATTGAGGATTTATAACAAAACCAAAAACCCTAAAGCTTTATTGACTTTCCTCCAGGTAAAACGTCCAGATGTGAGAATAGAGTACTTCTATAACCAAGCCATATGATTCTACATGGGCTCTAAGTTTATAAAATAACTCAGAAAACATCATCTGCAGAGAGTAGCGCCTTGAAACTGTCCAGTCACATCCAGCTATGCTCTCAGGAGAATTAGGCTAAGAGATTTCTTCTGTTCAGATTCTTTGGCAACATTTTTAATATTCACTTTAAATGCCTAAATTTCCAAATGAAGATTTATTAGAATAAATGGATCACGGCTGAGGTAACATATTTCTTGAAGTCTTTAGATGGAAAATTAACAGCATAAATCAGTAACACTGCCAGTAAAGTTAGCCCTTGTTATTGAGCTAAGCCTTTCAGTTTTTTCTTGCTTCTCAAACCAGGGGGAAACAGCAAATATTATACCTTCTGATTCATACCTTTGGCTGCTTCAAATGTATCAATGTCAACACTGTGAGATCCTGGATCAAATCAGCTGCCCATAAGGCTGGCAATGAGACAAGCACATTAAAATCTTTTGCAGTTTACGGAACTAGGGAAGTCTCTCTAGGTTTAGGCATGAATGAAGTCCTTTCTTTAACCAGGTGTTTGGGAACTAGAATGTTTCACAAAATTTACTGGCATAATTCCTAAAAACACTGCTGCAAATAGTCTCTCCATTTCCTCTAATTACTGTAACATGCTACTCCCCATATGTAAAGAAACAGTGATTCATTAGAACAATGATATAGAAAAAGAGATGACCTTGCAAATTATGAATGGGTTATTCTTTTACTCTGAGTTGTGGTCATGAATCATTTCCCCCTTCACACTCCTTTCTTTTCTCATTGGATACATAATTCTTATTACTGAGGCCTTGTCTACACTACTGGGGTAAGTTGACCTAAGTTACGCTCGATGTAACTTAGGTCAACTTACTGCAGTGTCTACACTGCGCTGTGTCGATGGGAGATGGTCTCCCATTGACTTACCTTAGTCCTCTTGTTCCAGTGGAGTACCAGAGTCAACCAGAGAGCACTCTGCAGTTGATTCAGTGGGTCTTCGCTAGACCTGCTAAATCGACCCCCACTGAATCGATTGCAGCAACATCAATCCCAAGTGTAGACATGGCCTGAGTCTTCAAGGAATTAACATCACTGAAAGAGGGGCAAAAAGAGGGGGGAAAACACCCCTCTGAACAATGTAAGCTACAGTGACAGAAGCGCTGGTGTGGACAGTGCTATGTCCAAAGGAGAGCTTCTCCCGCTGACATAGCTATTGCCACTCATGGAGGTGGTTTTATTATGTCGATGGGAGAGCTCTCTCCCATTGGCATTGAGTGGCTAGACGAGCAATCTTACAGCGGCTCAGCTGCATTGGTAGAGCCCAGCAAATCTGCAGATATGTGCTTTATATCTGCGGATCTGGGATGCAACACGCACTGCTGCTGCCGTGTGCCATCGCTCGTGAGCCCACAGGAGCAGCACATGATGCAATGCCCCTTCCTCCTAGCTCCCCCATCCGTGCCACCTTTTCTCCTTGAGACCCCACCCCTGCACTGCCCCTTACCCCCAGTCCCCACCCTCACGCTGCCTCTTCTCTGCAAGACCTGCCACCCCACTTGCTCCCTTCCCCCCTTCCCCTGTCACTAGCCTTGGTGAGACGGCTTGCTGCTGCGGGTGCAGATGTGGATACTGGTAAAAGACGGCTAGCGGATCGCGGTTTGGATCACGGGTTGATCCTGGAGGATGTGGATCAGATGCAGATCCACATTTTTGTATCTGCGCAGGGCTCTATGCATCAGTACAGCTGTGCCGCTGTAAGCTCACTATGACCTTAGGTTTCTACTGGCTCAATTTCACTTTTTTACATTTTGCCATACCATCCTTGGGAGTGGAGTGGAGCGGGGTACTGTGGTAATGTCTGTTCCTAAAGGCATAACCATGCAAAAGGCAAGAAGGCTCCATAAGCATTCCCCCTCTTGCATGCATACCGACTCAAAATCAGACACAGTTGGCTCAATTCACCATTGTCCTGCACCTGGTGTAGTAATTAACACCAGTGCAAAGTGGGTGTAAAATATTGCCAAATCAGAATGGTAGCATTTTACATTTCAAACTCACATTTCACTGGTGGAAAAACATCAGTGAATCAGGCTCAATCTATCCAACTGTTTCTCATATGAATCTTTCATAGCAGAGAGAAAGAGAATTGATGAGAAAGGTAACATTAACCATATTTGTTTTTACTTTGATATTTTTTAATCTCAGGAGCAGCCCCATTGCATTCTATTCAGTGCATAATTCTTTCTAATAGGATTCAAAAATTGTTCAGGCAAATTGTACAACATTTCTTTGTGTTTTTTATTTACCTTTTTTTCAGCTCTAGTGTTTATCTGAATGTTGCCTGAAGCAAAATATTTAATAAATATGTCACGTAATGGAATAATATTACAACACTCCCACATAGCATCTGCAATATTCCATAGAGACATACACTTTTTTGTTTAGTATAGATCTGCTTTGATTTAAATTTTCCCCACAATTTTTGAAATAATTCCTGCCCCCCCCAACCCCCGGCCGCTCTTAGCTATCCAGGTCCCCTTAACTTCTGGGTGCTGCCAATCCCCATACCAATCTCATCCTAGGTCCGAGTGTTGATAAACTCATTGCGGGTTATTATACCTGGCTCTCTGGAGTGTTCAATCTTTGATATGGCTTGATATCTTTAATACTGGTGTGCTTGATCTGTGGAGTGACTTCTCAGGTTAGGAAAAAGAAAAGGAGTACTTGTGGCACCTTAGAGACTAACCAAGTTTAGGGCTCAATCATATATGGCAGTGGTTCTTAACCAGGGATCCGGGGCCCTCTGTGGGCTGTGAGCAGGTTTCAAGGGGTCTGCTAAGCAGAACTGGGGCCCAGGGCAGAAAGCCAAAGCCCCAGCATGTGGGGCTGAAGCCTGGGGCCCGGAGCCCTGCCACCTGGGGCTGAAGCCAAAGCCTGAGCAACTTAGCTTTGCAAGGCCCCCTGTGACATTGGCCCGGGACAATTGCCCTGCTTGCTACCCACTAATGTATGCCCTGGCTTTTATAGGCAGAAAAACAGTTGTTGTGGCAGTGGTGGGCCGTGGAGTTTTTTTGCGGGGGGGGGGGGTGGTGCTCAGAAAGAAAAAGGTTGAGAACCTCTGATCTATGGTATTTAGCACTTCCCAGAGGTGCAGAGCACCCTCAACTATCATTTAAAAAATCAACAGGAGTTAAGGGTGCTCAAGTTCAGCCCCTTAACGATATTCTGGGATTAAAACAGTTTGATTAGAAAGGAGATGTTGGCACAAACTTTCTCAAATCTTACTGATCGCTCTATAAACAATTTATATTGGTTTATAGAAGCCTGCTTTTGAGGTCACGGAAGTGTTTCTGGCATGGTGAATAAATAGGAATAGCAGGAATGGTTTGGGCTGAGAGAAACTGATAACTTTGTAATGTAACTGACCCAAGACAAACTGACTCCTCAGTAGCTTTCCAGGAGAATTTTTCAACTCTCTTTGTGGAGAATAGCAATGAGATTTGTCAAGGTCTGGCCTGTATGTGTGGATGAAGTGGTCAAGCCCAATTTATCAGTCATTGTTCTTAGCCTGGGACCTTTGATGCCCTTCTCTAAGGAGAAGGTCACAATGAGGGGAAGAATGATCTTGTGATTAAAGGCCAGGCCTAATAATCAAGAGATCCAAGTTCTCTTCCTGGTGCGATCTTGGTTAAGTCACTTAAACACTTTCCCCACTCATAAATGGGGATAAGAATACTGTCCTACTCCTGTTTTGTGCGTTTTGTTTCATGTTTGTAAAATGCTCTATGATCCTTGAATGAAAAGTGCTACAGAAATGCAAAGCATAATTTACTATCATTGTTTGTGATCCATGAACCCCACCTGATGTAAGGTGGATCTGTGCCTCTTGTGGGTGGTAAAGGTTCCACAAGCAGTGGCCCTCTCATTTTTGATAGAGAAGGATAGAGAAGGCCTCCCTTCGGGAGTAGAAAGTTGAGTTCCCTCAGATTGGCAAATGTTTTGTAAAGAAAAGTTCCTTTTGGCAAGTTCTTGCTGTCAGTTATATATTGTTCTCTGGAGGAGATCCTGCCTCTGCTACTCATGCCTGTGTCATGAACTATTTTACTCTCTCTCCTTCAGCTTACCAGTAAAACAGTTTCTAGTACTAGTAGCTTGTGCAAAATGTGGCAATCTGTTTACTTACCATGGTAAGCATTCAAGAATATATTAGACCCACTTTGCATTCTTTGCCTTGGCTACCAATATACCTGTACGCGAATTGTAAACTCGGGGCTTGATCCTAGACATCTTACTCAAAGCTCACTTGCTTGCTTGACCTACAATGTCCCCAAGCTTATGTAAGTCATTAATTTGAATAACATGTCATCTTATGGACCTCTTTAGATTCTATGCTTCTCAAATCACTGCTTGGGGTACCTTTAATAGACCTTACCTTAGGAGTTAGCTACATGAGAAAGTTAACTTGTCACTTTTTAAAACCCATTCAGTTAAGCCCATGCAAACCCCTGTGTGTATGTCTTATTCTGGTTTTAACTGTGGCTTATTTTTGTTTCAGAAATTTATTCCCCACAGCTTAAGCTAAACCAAAATAAGCCACCCTTAAATCAAATTAACAGTGTCCACATAGGGATTTGCCAAAATTTAAATAAATTAGGTTAAATTCATGCTTTAAATTAAACTGGTGCAACTTTCTTGTCTATGAAATCCCTTTAGAAGGTGAGTGTACTTATAAGTACCAGCTCCCCAAACAATGGACTATCCTAATGCTTTGGGGTTCCACCCAGTCCAGTAAAGGGTTGTGTCACCACCTGCTCTCTAACCCTAGGTGCCTCTATAGTGTGCACTTAGGTTCAAAGCTCTGATACCAACAGCCTGCTTACGCTAGCTTGGTTACTCCTTGCAGGAAAAACAGCTCCTCCTGCCCCAAGTTTCCCCAAAACTGTCTCCTCTGCACTGTTCATCCTAGCTCACTGCAGTACTCACAAAACCTTATCAATTGGACTGCTCCTTTAAAGAGATAGTGCACAGTACCAGCCTGTTAATTTGGCTGAGGGTTTACCCTTCAGTTTGAAACACTACACTGAGATGATTGTGTAATAAAACAAGATTAAGTTTATTAAGAAAGAACAGGTATCTAAGTGATACCAAATAGAAGGAATTGGGATAGAAGTGGTTACAAGCAAAAGTAAAAATATGCTTCTAAGTCTAAAACCCGACATAAACTAAAGTCTTTTGTTCAAAGTAGTTTTTCTCACCACAGTTGTTCCTCCAGCATGGCTGGCCAGATCTTAGCAAAGATCCGATCACAGAGCCAACAGTCCTTGGTTTCTTTGACTCTTTAGGTGAAGGATACCATAATGGCTTTGTGATTGTCTTTATATTCCCCAAAGTCCATTGTCTCCAAATCGAGAGCCAGGAAGGCTTCCTGGGTTGCAGCTTCTTTCTGCAGTGTCAGGATGACCTTCTGCTGCTGTTTTCTTCCTGTTGACTTCCCATTCCTCTGCTGATTCATATTTAAATGGGACTTCAATTGTTTTGATTCCATAATGCTTAATTTACATTGGTGACCGGTAGATAGCTACCATCCCTCCTGTCTGGGAGAAAACCTGTTTCTCCCTTTGTTTGGTCACAGACGTTAAAGCATAATATTAGTAAGTATCCATAATTCCTCATATAATGTTAATATGTACATTTTACAATGGTATCTATCACCTGTGTGTCATTAGCTTTCAGCAAAGATCTTATTTGATATACTTTTATAGTACAGTAATATTGTATACAACCAGCTTATTCAATTACTTATTCTTTGGGGTTCAGACCCCCTGTTTTCACCCTGGGGTGTCTGAACCCTGATTGTTCACTTCAGATTCATTTTGACCCAATCTCGCAAAAACGATTTTATTTCTGTAGATGTTATGATGTTTGAGAAACCACTTGGGCTTCTTTTTCTTTTTCTTTTTTTTTTGAGGGGCATTAGTTGTAACCTACAACTGGGTCCATCTCTCTCTCTTGTGCATGTATGGCATCTGCAGAGCAACATTCCATAAATGCAGTTGAAGGTCCATAAGCCATTTCAAAGCCTCCTCTGTGACATTGTGTATGTCATCCAATTCACCTTTGAATCCATATTTGGGGCACTGCATTATGATGTGTTCAATGGTTTGGATGTGAGTCACACGAAGGGGAGTCTTTGATTTTCCACTTGAGCATCAGGTAGCCACATCTTCCATAGTTTATTTGGATGTGGTGCAGTGTGGTCCAAAGTCTGTGTGACAGGTCAAAACCGGGAGGGCGGCTTGTTGGGTCAGGAAAAAATGTGCTTGTTTGGAATGAAGTCCAGACACTTTGCCATTCACTGGCTGGATCCAGAGACATGAGGTGGTCACGTGTGGTCCCTAGTGGTTTTCGCAGTTTCAGGTGTTGTTGGGGTATGTTATCCATAACCTGCTGGACGGGACGTTCTCGGTAATCTTTGACACGCTTAAGTTCTTGTGCCGTGGCTATGTCTCGACAGATAGCTGGAAGTTTGATGTTTGCTAATACAGAAAGCCACTGTAGAGATGTTGATTTTAAAGTTCCCACGATGATTCACATGGTCTGATTCAGCTGCCTATCCACAAGTTGGGTATGGCAGCTTCTTGTCCACACCTGTGGACTGAGTGCACTAGGGTGCAACTGGGTGCACCAGGGCCAAGGCTGATATTCATAGCACCGGTGCAGTTGATCCCCAGCTTGTTCCTGCTAACTTGTATATTGTGTAAGCAGCGTTGGGAGACACATATATGTTTTATTATCCATTTGTTCTCCAAAGGCAGAATTGGGCACAATATCTCCTGCTCAGTTGGATATAATAAGCATAATTAATTGCCGAATGCAAACCAATTTACTCCCTCACTTTATCTGTCCCCGTATGATTTGTACATCACAAATACCTTCAGTTCCAATAACTGGGAATCTAGTATCATGTAATTAAATTATATAATTTATTTTGAATAAATGTTTATTTTTCTTGAAAAAATAATGACTTTCTATTATATGGCCACCAGTATTATAGTAACTAAGTATTTTTAATATATTTACCCTCACAGCACCACTATGAGGTAGGAAAATGCTAATATCCCCATTTTACAGGTGGGGAACTGAGGCACAGAGAGACTTTGGGTAAAATTTTCAGAGGCTCCTAAGTTACTTAGGCACTTAAGTTCCATTTTCAAAAGAGATTTAGGCACTTAGGAGCCTAAGATCTACTGACTTTCAATTAAACTTAGGGTTCTACGTACCAGATCATTAAACATATTGAGGTGCCTAACCTTCACTGAAATCAATGAGAGGTACCTAAATACCTATAAGGATCTCTTCTGAAAAGGGGACTTATGAACTTTTAAAAATTTTACCCTAAGTGACCTGCCCAAAGTCACACAAGAAGTCAGTGGTGGAGAAGAGAGTTGGACTCCGGTCTTCTGAGACCCAGGCTATCAATCTAACCACAGAATCATTCTTCCTCTCTTACATTTAGAGATAATAAAGTTCAGTCTCCATACACTGTCTACATCTCCATTATTATAAGATATATATTGTGGTAGAGCATAGACCTCAACGAGATCATCTACATTTCAGAGGTTTCATGAGGCTATTTCCAATTATGCTCTAACTCAAGGAGGCAGCACCTACCACACCAACACCTATCTGTCCTACAGCTATCTGTTGTCAACTCCTGATGGTAATTCAAACTTGTCCTTTTGGTTTTCAAATGCTCAATAGGCAGACTTCATCCAGTATTTATGATCTCATATCCACCTGTTCCCAAGCCCATACATTCCACTCTTCCACTGCCCTTTCCACTTTCCTGGACTCTCCTTGTTTGTGGGTTGCTTTTCACCTGTGTTGGCCTATCTGCAACTCTTGTTCATCTTGGGGCCAATGAGTTGTGTACACTAAATACTGGCATTGAGTTTATGATTTATTTTCTCTTTGTAAAGGACACTATATAAAAATAAATCAAGAAATAAATATCTTTCTCATCTCATTTCTAGCATGCTCTTCCTTTGCTCAGAATGGGTTGAGGAAGATGAAGGTTTCTGATATGGCCTTGTAGAAGACCTCAATTTGAAACCACTAGTTTACAAAGCACCACAGAGGACAACAAATATCTCTCCACTGGGAACTCATTGCTCCCCACTGTGGCATATTGAACACTATGTTAAAATTACAAGCTATCACTTCACGTTTTAAGGAGTTTCCTTGTCTTGTTTGCAGTTTAGGGGGTTCTGTTGGGAAGTATGCAAACTGGGTTTTCAGCAGTCAGTCTGCAAAAAAGTCAGCCTAGAGCAAGGTGGGTTATGTTGTGCCTTTCTGCCTTAGGAAGCAGCCTGCTATCTCTAGTCTTTCCCTTTGTATTTGATTGTTGTGTGTTAGAGTTTTGGATTCTTAGAAATAAAGTAGTGTTACATTGCAACTTTCTAGAAAGAGTATTTATGTTTTGTTTCTATCTCTGTGTATTTGCTATGAACATAACACCCAGTAAAACTCATTACTGTCCACGGTACTTCTGGACTTTTCAGTAGCGGTACATCTGTAAAAGAGCCTACCACGTGCCTCAAGAAAAATAGGTCATTACTCTTGGTTTTGGCTACTGTTAACAGATTTGAAAGTTTTGGCTTTGTGGACTCCGTACTATTATAGTATAATCCCGCATCCCTGTTTTTCATGTTAGTATTTAGTTCAATAAAAACATCAATTTTTGATTTTTCATGCATTTATTTCACACAAAGGATAAAATCAGAATAGCAAAGCAAAAATCTCTGTCTTTAAACATAGCTCCATCTGAGATACCAGCTATACCTTCATCTCCAAATAAGTTGTCTATTGTCCAGTTAGATGAGTACTGTTAGTTTTCTTTGTTACCATGCACAAGGTTCTCAACCACAGAGGCAGAAGTCTTCAGATTTGCACTTTAACCTCCAATTTTTACACTTATACAGCAACAGTTCTGGTCAGAAAATGCTTCATGGTGTCCAATACCAGATACAGGAGGTCTGTACTAATCCACTCCCCTCTGCAGATCCTATGTAGAATTTTTCCAGGCTTTGATGTTGAAGTGTCATCACCTTTGGACTCATCTTGTTGCTATTCAACTTCCTTTTTTGTATTTCAACTGTCCACAGTCACCCTTTATTGGATAATCTACAGAGTAAGACAAGACAAGAAAACAAAGGCTAAATTTGGCAATCAGATCAAATGCATAAAATGGCAACTCAGGATTTACCCAAAATATGTCTTTTCTTCACCTAGACAGGCACCCTCTCCCTGTTACTGCCGTGATTGATTAGTGGAGCACCCAACAACCTGGTAACCATCTGGGAAACAGGAATTTTCAGTTTCTTTCTAGAAATGTATCTTCACTGGGTTTGTTGTGTGCCCATAAGCCTAGTACTTAATCACCACATGTGGGAGGTGTTAACTAGGGAATTGCCTTTCTAGTCTAATTTCATTATTATTTATATAAGTGCTGTAAGAATATATATTGTACAGTATTGCTACTGTACAAAGGGTTAGAAATGTCACACAAATAAGATTCCCTGTCCCAAAGAGCATATAGTTTAAATAAGCAAGTGGGTACAACAAGCTAAGAGGCAAGTGCAGAGGAAAGGCTGATTGCTATAAGGGAACAGATGTCAGAAGTTTATTTGGAAGAGGAGGAGGAGGAGGGAGGCTGTTCCAATATGAAAGATGATATAAAACTGGGAGTGGGCGAAGGAAACAAATTGAGGTTTTATACAATTATGTCTTCTGTCCTATCCAGAAGCACTTGTGCTTTTTGAAAGTGTAGTGGAATTTGACAGGAAAATATATATCCTTTAAAGAGGCTAAAAACTATACCCATATTATTCTCCAGATACATTATGAAAATGCACACTGCCCCCAAACAAAAATGGTGACCCCAAAAACAAAGACCCCCAAAAACCCTACAGCTCAAAGCCAAAAGACCTTTCTAAGACAAAACCCTGTCCATGTTACTTTCCCCTTCTCCTTCCCCCCCACTCCCCAGCCCTCCTAAATTCCTGGTAGAACAACAACTAAACATGGAGTAGGACCTAAAGGTCAACAAATACAGGTGCTGGGGAAATGAGAGAGGAAGTGAGTTCTATAGTCAAAGACAAGGCCTTGAGTCTTCTGATGATTAAACCAGGGAGTATTTGTAAAATGCCACCCACTCAGTATGGCACTCTGACTCCTTCTAACGGTGGCTGGGCAACATACAGAAGTTGATGACCCAGCTACAGCCTTAGCTAAGAGCGCGTTTATCTCAGGCAGTAGAGACTTGTGCATTATGATTTAGAGATCTGAGGCTCAATCCCTGATTTTGATGACCGCAACAGGAATATTGGGTAACAAGTAGCAGCCTGAATGGAGATTTAAATAGGTGGACATCTGAAGCTCAGGAGGACCTTTCCTGGCCAGAGGGAGTATGTAACTCACACCTACCTAGCTCATGTGGTAACGTGACCACTAAGTTGATCTCAACTGCTGTGGTATCACATGTGCAGAGAGACAATCTCTGAGGTAACCAGGGCCCAACACTCTTAAAGGTTCTTTTTACCACACTGTCTGACACTCCTTCTAGGAACCAATTGTAAATTTTCTTTAAAAGAAAAATAATAATAATACAGGTGGACTTTCCACTCCAACCCCAAACTATCCCTTCAAGGATGCCACACAGGCAGAAGCTAGCTCACCCATGCAGCATTTTTGGGGAGTGAGCAATCACTTTCTTCGGGCTCTTTCCTCTCACAATAGAAACATACTTTAGTTATTTCCATCTTAAAAAACCCTCCCTTGATTTCATCTGCCTCTCCAATTACTGCCCCGTCTCCTTTTTTTTCTCTAAACTCATTGAATGTGCTGTTTACAGTCGCTGTCTGGAGTTCCTCTCATCCAGTTCCATCATCGGCCCTCTCCAATCCATCTTGCGGCCCTTGCATTCCACTGAAATCTCTCTTATCAATGTCTCTAATGATCGCTTCCTACCCAAAGCTCAGAACCAGTACCCCATCCTCATCCTCCTTGACCTGTCAGCCATCTTCGACACAGTTAACCATGGTCTTCTTCTTGAAATTGTGTCTTTTCTTACCTTCCATGACTTCGTCCTCTCCTGGTACTCCTACATCTCTAATCAGCATCTCTTTCAGAGGATCCCCAGCATCCCCAATCACCTTTCTGTGGAGTTCCACAAGGATCTGTCCTTGGTCCCCTTCTCTTCTTCTACACGTTTCTCTGTAAAATCTCATCTGCAAACACAAATTCACCTACCATCTCGATGCAGATGACTCAGATGTACTTCTGTACTCCAGACCTGTCTCCTTGTGCGCACATGAAAATCTCAGCCTTTCTTTCTGAGATCTCCTCATAGGCATCTAGCCCTCAGTTCAAGCTCAGCATGGCTAAAACACAGCTCTTAATCTTTCTTCCCCCAAGCCCTCCTTAAGACCTCATTTCTCGACCACTGTGGACAACATTACCACCATCCTGCCCATCATTCAAGCTTATAACCTGGGTGTCATCCTTGATTTGGACGTTTCTGTAGGTCCTCACATCCAGGCTATGTCTGAGTCTTGCAAATTCTTTCTATGTAACATCTCTGATATATGCCTTTTCCTATCCATCCATATGGCTAAAACTCTCATCCAAGCTCTCGATTAGTGGAACATCCTTTCCTCTGGCCTTTATGTGTGCAATCTTGTGCCACTCATATCCATTCAAAATGCTGCTCCAAAGGTCATTTTCCTAATCCATTGCTTTGATCAAGTGTCCCCTCTCTTTGCATTTCTCCACTGTCTCCAGCTTCTCTGTTGCATCAGACATAAGTTACTTGGTTTCATTTTCAAGGCCCTATAAAGCCTATCCCCACCCTATCTGTCATTTCTGATTGAGTATCAGAAGGTCGATTCCAGCCTCTGATCAGCCCATGATGCTAGCCTTCCTCACGCACTTGTCAAATTTTCCAACACGCACCTTTGTGCTTTATCCTGTATTTCCCCTCACACTCGGGAAGAATTCTCTGTAAACATCTGCAAAGCCACTCCTCTCCAAATCCCTCCTTCAAACTCTCCTTTGCTGCGATGCCTACAAAACAGCTTGACAAGGATTAGGCTGCTGGTGTGGTGAGACTATTGCCTATAATCCTGACCAATACTGTGTCATTGTTTCCTGGTGTACTTCCCCATCAGTCGGTTTGTGTGCATACATTGTCTCATCTTATACTAAAGTTGTAAGCTCTTTGGGATAGGGACCATCTTTTGTTCTGTGATTGTACAACCCCTTAGCACAATGGGGTCCTGCTCCATGACCAGGGGTCCTAGGCACTACAATAATACAAATAATAATGAGTAAGGGGCCTCCCTAGTACACAAAGCATTGGGGAATGCTTCAAGGCTGAGTATCTCCTAACTCCGTGGCGTTTCTCAGGAATAGCTCCTGGGAAGCTCTTGTTGGTGGCAGCAGGCCAGACCTGGTGTGTTCCAGTACATTATGCTCCATGTGCATGTGCTTTCCCCCATGCTAGTGTTTAGTCATAGAGTTTAAGGCCAGAAGTGACCAGCTGATCATCTAGTCCAACCTCATATGTATATCACTTATAGCAGCCACACACTAAACCCATCAACCGAAGAGTTTCAAAATATCAGCGTGGGATGTTTGACCACCACATGTATACAGTTTGGAACAAAAGGTACATGTTAAATGTAGACACAGGGGAGAGGGATTTTAAAACTACTTTATATAACTATATCACAATTCATTTGACACTGGCCAATTAATACAGCTCTATCTGTCCGTCTGTCTAATCTATTTTTCTACTGCTGCCCATCACCATGGTACCTGAGTATCTTCCATGTAAAAAAAAAAAATCATCAATAGCAAAGTCTCTAGTATACTTCTTGGTGTTATTGGCATTTTTTCCTTTCCTGCTCCAAAACTCTGCTTGCAGTAGGTTTTTTATTTTGATTTTTTAAAAATAAATATATTATTTTATTTAGAGTGCAGGTTGTGATAGGGTTTAGGGATAGAAGGCGGTGTCAGTGTTGTGATTATTATTCTTATGATGGAAAGGCTCTTATAATACTATATATAGTATTAGACTCTTAGCAAGCCTCTTCACACAACATTCAGTTTATCATCTTCTTCATCTCCCAGGTACTTCTCTGTGGTCCCACTGCCTAACCAATATTTTCTCCCTCCTATCTGTGTGCCCTGAATTATTTCCTGCTGTTTGGATGTTAGCCTTTATGAATCTCATTGTATTTATTGCATCAGATTTCAGGCTCTTTCTCAAGTTCATCATGATTGTAATGTTGTCCTCAAACTATTTGTGATCTCTCCTTCTTCCCCACTGCCATCCCCACCCCCAGCATCATAACCTCTTTGAATTTTGTTATCATAATCTCCTCTCCATCCTAAATTTAAAATATTCATTAGTATTAATCCAAGAACAGACCCCTGTTGGGATGCAGTTTGACACTGACACATTGCTAATTACTCGGTGTGTGATTTTTTTAAAGCCAATTGTGTGTGATGAAGGGAAGGAAGGAAATTAGAGGAAAGCACGCCGTTTTTACAGAAGGTGTAATTAAGAAAGAGTGGGAAGGAAATAGACATCACTGACATTGCCAACAAGACTCAGCAACATTTTACTCCGCTTATTTCATCCCCTTACACAGGAGCTCCTCGTGGATCAAAGAAGCACAGAGTGGAGCCTCCAGAAAAAGCACACTGGTAACACACTGCAGGTGAAATTATGATCCAATTGAAGTCAATGGGAGTTTTGTCATTGATATCAGTGGAACCAGGATGTCACCCTCAGTACTCAAAATTCTATCTGATCAAAAGAGGAATACTCAAAATAATTTGTTATACACTTTCTTAAAGAACTTTTGTTGCCAGGTTTAGAGATGGAGATACAGGTGAAGTTTGTTTTCTTTGCACGTTTGAATTAACTTAGCACTCAGAAGTTTCCAGACCCTCCCACCCCCAGCCAATGTGCTTCAATTTTCTGTTGAAAGGAGCTCCTCCAGTAATTCAGACTTTTTATTTGTTCAGTCTTTGACTTCCCTGCAGAAAGCACTGTATTTCACAAGTGTGCTGACAAGAATGATTGTTGCAGACATTGCTGGAAGACAGACTAGACCCTAGGAATATTGTTTAACTAGGTCATAACTTTATTAAGTAACATCTGGGAACTTGTCCTGTTCAACTCATCTCTCTTTTGTAATCTGTACAACTGGTGGAGGGCTGCCATCACGCCCCCCCCCAACACCCACCCTTTTAATCTGGTCCAAGCACTGTTGCTGGGAACCCCTCATCGTGCCTTGTACATGGGTTAAGGGGGTAAGGAAGAAGGGGTTTTCACACATTAGTAGCTCCAACCCTATTCCCCACAGCACTTTAGGAGATCATTAATCCACATCCAATTCCAGTTTCATTTTATCAGGGTACCAGAAATCATATTGATTGATTACCTGCACTATGTAATGGCTGGAGCATAGGAAGCCAGGCCAGTAGCATATGCTGAGTCAGGGTTGAAGGCAGAAGTCAAGACTACTTACCAAGTCAAGTCAGGAAATGGGTACCAAGGTCAATCTTGGCCAGGGGCAAAGACAGGCCAAAAGACAAGATCTATAGCAATTCAGAGTCTGCATTGTTGCTCAGACAGCTCCCTGGGGCAACTTCCTTGTTGAAATAGTTGGTAAGGACCAATCAGGCAGCCTCAGGGTTCTGTCACACTGACTTCTTTGAACAGTACTTCCTGCAGTGCCTAACCATCCAGCAATTGTTGGGTACTGCTTTACCCAGCTCCCCAGAGCCAATGTGGAGGTGTTGGTCTCCCAGGCCACTGCAACCCTGGCTTCTAGACCTCTTGATCCTTATGCAATGGGCACCTGCTGAGCTGTGATAAAATGAATGTTGCAACTTAACCTTCCTACTGTGTTCATGGGCTGTTCAGAAGAAGATGAAAAAATGCCAGTCTGTCCAGGCCACTCTGGCAATGAGGGAAAAATTCCTTCCCAGAGCGCAAAAGGCATCTAGCATGATGTCCACACCAAGGCCTAGAAACCTTGGTCCTATCCTAATTCCAAGGAGGGGGGAGGGTGGTCTTTCCAATACAGAATGGTGGCCTGGGGAAGTGGCAAGGGCTAAAAATCCTGCCCTTGTGTACATGGGAGCCAACAGATTTATGCTACACCCTTCTGTCCAACTAATCAGTCGCAGCGTCCCCCTCCTGAAGTCCATGAGGAGGCTGGGTTACCCACAAGAAGGTGGGGAGAGGTACAATCCTTAAAGGAGCCAATGGTTTTATTTCCCTTGCTGGCCCAGACACAGCAAGCCCTACCACTAAGGCTGTGTGGGATGTGGGGGGAAGAGGTGGAGAGGGTAACTGATGTTTTGTGATGAGGACACTTATCTGAATTTGACTGAGATCAACAAGTAACTAAGTTCATATACACCACTGGTCACCAACAATTTTTGGCTCCTGCCAGATGAAACTGAATTCAGACCAGTGACCTAGAGATGAAAGAGTCTGTATCACATTATCAAACACCTGAGCCATCAAGTTCCCAAGTGCTTGAAATTTTACAGGAATGTCAGAAAATATGCAGTAGTCATGGCATACAGTATGCTTAAAATGTTAATAACCTTTCTAGCTGTGTCTTAAACATCTTTGAGCTACTATAATTTGACAGCAGATGAATTTTTTTAGCTGTTTTCCTGGAGCAAATTATTCGCTATTCCCATTTCATGTCATTCATCAAAAACAACATCTGGGATACATATCTGTAGCATAGCATCTGAACATTGTTAGCTCACCTCATATTGGAGTGTAATATGAATTTAATAAGTCTGTATTAGTATGAGTAGTACCCAGAGTAACTGGAGTCAAAGAAAATCTATTTAACTCTGTTTATTGGAGAGGCATATTGTATAATTTTCCCTGGTGTAACTTAAATGAAAATCAGTCTTACATACTGACTGAACACTTTCTAGCACTATGCATCGTTCTGCGATCTGTATACAATCCTGTCTGAATTTGACTCAAGTATTGGGGTGACTTTGTATTTGCCCAGGAAGCAAAGGTGAGCTGAATGTATGCAGTTCTCCAAATGTACATTCAGATGGTCATTCTGACAGTATGCCCAGATGAAAAGTTGCATCAGGCTAATTCAAACAAAAATAGAACAAGCCAAACTGTCATCAAAGGCTTTAGTTACATACTTTATTATTTGCATTTGGGTAGCACCCACAGTGCAGGAGGCACTTTCCACACACATAGGAAAATGAATTTCCTGCTCCCAAAGAGTTTACAGTCAAAGACCCTCAGAATCCTATTTTGCATTTATCTACCCTCCACCAAGTTCTTTGGTGCCATGGTCTATGTTATAGGCCTGGTACCCTAAAGTGTAAAACACATGCATACATACACACTTCTGTATAGTGAAAGGGGCCATGATATGGCACCCTTGGGTTTTACATTACCTTCAAAGGCTAGTTTACGTTGTATGTCCCAGCAGTAGTCTGGAAATTGTAATGATCATCCTTCCAAACAGCCACAAGATAAACAGTTTCCTCATTCAGCCACTAGAAAACTTTTGAAGGGCTTCTGTTTCCACCATCAGATCCAGGAAAGAGGCAAGACCCCCATAATATCTTAGGGGACTAGTGAGAACTACCAAAACTACACCTTGCATATTGCTTTGCTCAGGCAAACTCAAACAGGCTAATTTATATTTCTACATTTTTGGGTACAAACATACCTAAAATCTGATCATGAATAAAATTATCAGCCCTCTGAACACAAGCATATCAGAATGGGACCTTTTTTAAAACCAATTTTCTTCTTGTTTTGGATTCCTGTATTGCAATCCATAGTAATACAGCCATATACTGAACCCTATCAGGACGTGACAGATGTATGTACATATGAATGACAGAGTATGGTTTATGATTACCTGCAGTGTGATGTTAAATTTGTTTTAGCCAAGCAATAAAAACTGCCTTCTAATAGCCCACATCACACGCAGTAGGGTTCTGTGTCACCGCACAGGGTTATGCGGTGCACCTCAGAATATTTTTTCACAATATCACAACAGAGCTCATAAACAGAAACAATTCCTGGCCAGAGACTGCAGGAGGCACATGTATTTTGATCTCTGTTAGGTTTTAAACGCAGAGAAATACCAATACAGTACGTGTTTCATTTGTAGGCATATCTAATGCTTTTCATTTTAGGATTTCCACTTTCAGTTTAAAATCTTTCTTCTGTGTAGATGTTAAAACAAAATGTTAGATCAAGGAGGTCAGCATTTGTTATCCAGTTTTTCTGGTTTGTATGTGTTAGCATCTAACACAAGAATCATTCACAAGTGTGTAGGATACTGCAGTAATAAGAGTTTTAGCTTTTCTGGCTTAGAGGGCAGCTATACTTCATGCTTTGCTACCAAGGCAACAGTTTAGTTTCAGGCAACGACTCACAAAGTAACTGTATATGCTAATAAGAGATCAAGATTCTCCAGATCATAAAACTATGTCACCCTGTTTCAGTTGTAAGAATGTATTAATACCAAAAATGCATGGCTAACCTAATCTCTGTAACATTACATTTATTGCTCTCTCTAATAAACTGAATCTTGGAGGGAGAAGAGAAAAGGGTGAACAGACTTAATTAGGATGTGTCTTATAATGCAATAAAGGTCAGGAAAAAGGTGAGATGTATTCAAATAGATGCCCTCTTATTTTCTACATCTAGGCTGAAGGGAAAAAAAGATATCACAAGTGTATTCAGAGTGTTTTTCCTTACATATTATCTGTGTATTCAGAATACTTAATTTCAGATATTAGTCACACCTGCATATACCATCTGTATCTAATACACAGGTACCAGAGTTGTTACTGAATGAACTTTAAGTCAGAAATTTTGGAAGACACATAAAGTAGCTCAGATGTTTCCAGACTCAGCTGGGATTTTTAAATTAAATGTACGAGTTTGAGTCTCCACTCCTTTGTACAGTTCACAGAGCTGGGAAAGAGCAAAAATTGCAGTATGTGCTGGGAGAATGTGAATATGCTAAACCAGAAATGGCACACCAGTCTACTGGCCCTTGCCTATGTGTAACAGTGTAGGCATACACAACAGGGGCATAGAATTCCTAGTGCATACAGGAACATGGGTTGCAGTCTGGTACACAGGTCAGACTGAGCCATCACTGTTCAACGGGCCATACCAGCACTCCATTCATGGTCTCATCAGGTATTTTTAGTACTTCTGTTTTCATTTTTTTTAAAAGATTACATTTCTACTCCTTGGGGCTGTGAAGATAACCTCCCAAACTGGTGCAGTGTTGTTTTAAAGAGTTGATAGGCAGACAAACAGAAACAGCAACTCCAAAGGATGCAAGAAGACAGTAAATTCTGAAGTCTAATGATGAAAATCTAATTGTCAGAATTGTTCGTTATGTAATTGCTGAACATAGTAGCAGCAATTTTGGGATCATTGGTTGAATTCTAGTTCAGCCCCTTGTCTGGGAGAAGGGAGGCCACAGCCTGACCTCACCCGATATTGCACTTGAGCATGAGTAGTATACTTCATCTTAGCAGTGGTGGGACATCTCAACTTGGGAACCCGCTGGGGATGCACTGACTGAGCCAGTCACAAGTGCACAGTTTTGTAGGTGCTCCAGTTTTGAACCACCATGGCATTCAGTGACACAATCACCTTGCAGGTCCAAAACGTGCCTTGCCTATATTTCTTACTTTGCAATGTCATGTTTGTTTGTTTGATATTTCATTTCATGAGACTGCTGCACTCTGTGGTGGGTTCCTGGTAGCATCTATCAGGGAAATATTGTCAGGAGTGGTTGTATACATTAGGGTTGTGTGCACCTGGTTAGCCTGGGTGAAGGGGATTCTCTAGGGTAGGTAGCCTCAGATTATTTTTCCTCTCTTCCTCTTCCAGGATCCGTTTCCTTACCTATAGAGTTGGGCAATAAATTTTCATCTCTGGCCAGCTGGGTGGGAGAGATGGAGGCCCAGGAGCTAGCCAAGGATGCAGGGACATTTTGCACCCTTGTCAAGGCAATACAGGCTCTGGAGTCAGTGGTGGATCTTGGGGAAGGGGCTGGAAATGTGGAGGTATTGGCAGGTCATCAAGAGGGGGAAGGAAAGGAGGATGAGAAAAATGGTTGGGGAAAGGAACTGGGGGCATCAGCTGGAACATCTGGCTTGGTCGCTGGAGATCGGAAGTGTCCAGTGGTGGAAATGCCTCTTTTGACTCTTATTCCCCAGGCAGTGGAGGTGCCTGTATCACTAACACAGTCTTCAGTTGCTCTTAGAAAACTGGACACCCTCACCCTGTTTAATACAGACTATAGGATTTTGGTAAGGTGCTTCTGAAGCAGCTTGGTGGGGTGGCTCCAGCGCTGATCTATGGGGCTCAGGCCAGTGCAGTCAAGGGTAGGCTGCTAGTGGACTTGCTGTGCGGGTGTCAGAAGGTGTCTGATGCAGGGGCCTGAGGGGGTATGCATGTTCCTTGGATCAAAACGAGGCCTTTGACTCAGAGTGGCACAAGTATCTGTGGGATGTGCTGCAGCACTATGGGTTCCCAGACACCTTTCTGTTATGTTAAGGAAATGATACCTCCTGTCCTTGCTGGATTTCTCAGATCATTGTCAACTCTAACCTGCAGTTCTTGATAGACTTTCTGATAGTCCTGAGGGAACTGGGGCACAGTGTGATGTATGCAGAGGGAACAGAGGCAACTCCACAGTCAAGGATTCTCTGATTAACGCAAGTTGTCATCAGGTACTTCTTGCAAAGTGCAGGATTTCAGGAGCGCAGGGTCAGACTCCTGCTCTCAAGTTGAAAGCATGCAACCAGTAGACCAGGATTTACTGGGATCATGTTCATGAGTATAACCAACCCTAGCTAATAAAATGTCTCTTTTCAAGAGTTAAGTCTCTAATCATTTATTATGATGCAAAGAAGGTGTCAGAGGGAACTGCATGGGTAGCATAAAACCCTATAGTTTTGTTGCCTCTTTATAGTTGCCTCTTTTTCACCCTGAGTCGCTAGAATAAGGGATTCTGGGATGCTGGCCACCGCTGCCTTCTTAATCAAACCAGTTATCCCAGAGATGGCCCTTTTGGGGAGGATACTAAGGAACTGTTAAATTAATAACCCTCTTCTTCAGTCTTCTGCTGCTTCTAGAGATTTATTTGTATCTGCTAAATTGGAGACATGGTCTCCTGAAACCCCATGTATTCTTGATGAAGAAGAAAACCCAAAAAGTATGCACGTCTTCTTTTTAAACCCAAAGAGTTTGCAACCCTTGTCTGCTTAGTTTGGTCATAGATGAGTTAGACCCATGAATTTTTCATTCCCTTTGCAGAGAAAATACACCTGAAGGGCTATGGATAGAAGAGTCAGCATAGAACCCCTCTGTACAATTTAGAGCTCCCTGCAAATACCTTAAGGAGAGGAAGGGCCCAGTGGTTGCCCTAGAACACAGGAGACCTATAGTCAATTCCCTGCTCTGTCACAGACTTCCTGCGTGGCCTTGAACTAATCGCTTAGCCTCTCTGTGCTTTAGTTCCCCATCTATAAAATGGGGGTCCTGGAGAGGAGCTAGGCACTGCTGGGATAAAAAAAATCCACCCATTGAGTCATCCTGAAAATTGACTCCCTTACAAGGGAGTTGGTCATAGGATACACATACATGTAAGTCATTTAGAATCCATGCTGTTAGAGCTGGGGTGTAGTCACATATATGAAGCAGGTCTGGATGTTTTTAAGCCCTGTTGATCAGAGGGCCAGCTGAATCTGCCAGGGATGTGACATATCCACAGTGTTATCTGCAATGCAAATGGTTTGTGGCAGGGGCTTCATTAACAAGACAGCATACCCTTAAATGTGGGCAAGTACAACTGGCAGACTAGAAGGTGATGCTCCACACAAAGTGAAAAATAACATGGCAGTATGCCCTGAAGTATAAAAAGAGATTAACTTTTAAGAACAGCTCGTTCTGTTGATTTGAGGAGAATACTGACTTATTATTCTCCCAGCATAAATAGATCTTGGAAATACGTACATTTATTTTTCCCACTTTTGATCCCATTTAGCTTGTAAGGTGTATTTTCTTTTCCTGTTGGAAGGAATATTGCATCAGAGAAGATACAATGGGTATGAGTGCTGTAACAATGCTCCTAAATGAAAGTATGCCCCAGTCATAGGAGAAGAAAGGAAAAAGTTCTGTTATACCTCTTTGGAGTTATGCAGCGATCTCTTTTGCGGACTTGTATTTTGATGGGTTTTGGGAGTGTTTTGTATCTTGAAACCTTACGGTTCTGGGCAACATATGTATATATTATCTAATTATTCCTTATGTTAGTGTATGGAAGAGATGTCCCACTTCAATGTTTTTATTTGTATTACTCACAACTCTGTATGGTTATTTTTGTAATATGTTTCTTAAACTCTTTTTTTCCCCTTTTGGGGATATTAAAATTCTCTTTATGTTATATAGGTGCCTTAGTCTTTTTTTTTTTTTTTGGTCATTTTATCTGGTTCAAATTGCATAGGCACTGAGTCAGCCTATTTATAGGAGAGGAGAGTGTGGGATTTTTGGCATGAGGGCAGTAGAGCCTTCACCTGCCATTGATTTACACACCTACAAAAAGAGAAATGTGACATTCTCCTCAGATAAAGAGAATAACTTGTTCTGGTTTTGTTTTTGTTACTTTTACAATCTGACTTTAATGTCCTCAAGTTGTCTCAGCATTATTCCAGTTCCTTCGAGTTGAGGAGTTTTAAAATCATGCATTCAGATTTACTCATCCTTCATATGGGAACTGCAATTGGTGAATGACAATAGTTTCCAAATGCAGAGGCTTATTAGCTGTGGTTTGTTTTGATTTTTTTAAAGTAAATCCTAGCAGGTGGTGGTACATGATGCAGTCTTTTGAGACTCTTGCCCTTGTCTGTGCACACAACATAGTATATGTGACGTGTGCTTACTCTGTATGAATGCATAATAATCTGTGTGATTAGACTACGCGATAGAGAAAGCTTTCTTGCCCTCCCAGATACTGACACATGCATGTCTTCTTGCATATGCCTGAGGATGAGACAAGAATCCACTTAAGTTGACATTCAGTACAAGGGGTGTAAGTATGGAATTCTTCCTGACATGGCCCTAGCAGTAAGGGCCAGCATGTCTGTAAGATGATTCGTGTAAATATATACATGATCTGAATCTCTGTTACAAAGGTCATTTATATTGAGTTCTCTATAGAGATGGACAGAAGCATCTGTGGGAAATTTGGTAAACAAGGGGGTAACTGATGGCTTAGGAGTAAGCTGGTCATGAGCTATTTGCTCTTTTTTATGTAAATAACATTTAAAAATTGTATATAAAAAGATTTACAGCCCAGCGACATTAAGGTACTCCTCTGCGCTACCATGAGGGAGACTGGGGTTCAGATTCCCTCACGCCCAGAGGAGTATGACATTGCAGAGACAGTCCACTCAGTCTCTCACTCTTTGAGAGTGATTTTTCCAGCTCAGAAGCCCTAGTGGTTGGCTGCAAAGAGGGTAAGATCCAGTTCTCAACAAATCAGAGGACAATAACTGCAGGGTTGTTGATTTCTGAATGTGGACTCATGTACTGAACTAGAACAGAGAAAATATGGGTAGATCTTCAGGAGCACTATTGAGTCAGTAGAACTAAATGTGTCAAACACACGAAGGGTATGAAATTATAGATATGCTAGGAAAAAGACTTTATTTAAGAATGTATAAACAAATGAGTAACTGATCACCAGCGTAAATGATGGAATCACAATCTGGCGCCACATGGGTAAGAGTTGTTTCGATAGCTGCAGATCTCTACTATAAGGATGGTCAATTTTTATCAATTAACCACTGGGGGGTAATGAAATCTTCAGTTCATTCCTTTGCTGGGGCGAAAGAGCGGTGGCGCATGCACCTTGTGGGTGAGAAAGTGCCTGGAAGACGATGATGACTGACTGTAACTTCACTTAAAAGAAAAAACATGAGATTGGAACCCCCTTCAACTTTGCAGAAGTTGAAACTGGGATCTGGCCCAGCTCTGGCCTACCTCTCTAAAATGGATCCAAACTGGAATACTGGATCTGAACTACCTTGAATGTTTAGATCTGAACTCTGCAGCTGAGATTCATCTCCAGCTCCTTGTATATTCACATGTCACACTCATCTCCCCCATGGCAGTGTAATATACTAGATCTTCACTACCAAGCAAGCCTTTTCTTGGCGGCATGGCAGTGTTCTAGCTTCTCCTTACTGAATAGAGCAAATACTTGCCACTATTTCTTTTTGCTTTCATCATGCTTTTATGTGAGAGGTTTTTTTGCTCTTCCAGCAATTCACACTTCTTAAAAAAGTAAATAAAAAATTTAAAAAGCCCCCTATTAATGAGCAGTTCTTTAGTTTTTCAGTGTTTGGGTGTCCTAATGAGGACCCTGATGACCAGTATCCTCAAAGACTATTCTTAAGTAATTTTATGTGGTGGTTTGCTTCTGTGCCAGTTAAATCACTGTAAGCCTGTATCTTATCTACTGTACTTTTGGTTATGTTTCTGGAGGAGTGAGGGATGGGGTGAAGGAGGCCATCCTCCCAGCTATTTATGCTGTTTACAGCCTAACACATCTGGAATTCTCTTTATCACAGGCATTTTGAAACCCCCTAAACTATTTTTGAGCTTTCAGCTATCAAATGTCGCAGCAAAATAACTTTACATCATTAATTTAAATACTATAACACATGGTAATTGAAATTTATTTTGAAATGCACCATCACTAACCTTGGGCTGTAAAGACTCAGAAATATAGTTTGTTTTACAACCAGTAGAAGGAAAATGGCTTGAGAAAGAGAAATCATGGGGCTAAGAGTCAGCAAAGTTGGTTTTTATCAGTCAAAACCACTGTCTGGAAATAAGATCCCACATTAGAAAACCTTTGGAATGGCAAGGTGGCCATGCTCTACCATACGGTGGCAAAATATCCAACTTCCATTATTATATTACAGCCATTAAGATAAAAAGTGGATGGTTATCCTCTTGGGGCCTGCATTCCTTATGAACTCAAACCTCCCAATGACTTCAGATAAGACACTATCAGGCTAAGCAGGCTTTCTCTGTGAAGAATGAACCAAAATGTAAATGCTTACAAAAAATCCCTAGCACAAACTATTTTATTTAGTTGGACTTGATTATATGCACATAACCAATGCTCTTTTTGCAGTATAGTATTCATGAAACAAGAATAGAGTTTCTCAAAGAATCCTAGAGCCCAGGCCCAGATGTCTACACTGCAATTAAACAACCCTGCAGCCTGAGACCGGCGAGCCCAAGTCAGCTGGCCTGGGCCAGCCATGTATTTTTAATTGCAGTGTAGACATATCCTAAGACACAACAGAGAACATTTTCAAGAGTCCCAGGATAAGGGGGAAAACCAGCTGCTCTGGGGCTTCCAATTTATTTACAACAATCTGCATCCCCATTATCTCTAACCCAGACTTTGTGATAAAGGCTGAGCATAGTGATTTTTGCATACCTCCCTTTTGAATGTTCATTTTATTGCTGACCTTGGCAGATTGTTTCATATTTCATTCTTTGACTCTGTATTAAAAAACAATTTCTAAGTTGCTGATAGGGCTATAATCCTTCTTAATTACAATCCATAATTCTTTTTAATTAATTTCCATCTTGTACAGTTTGAGTTAATTTTGATTCCTGAGTACAGTACCCTTAGGAGATTGAACCTATCCTCTAGTTTTCAATCCAAATGTAACGTTATTCAATCTTGCTGCGGGAGCAGATTTCCTATTTTACGTTCACTGCAATCTTACATATTTTGTAACTCATTTTCTCAGAATGTCACCTTTTTCCAGCCTTTCCATGGCACTTAAATGTAAAAGGGTAGTGGAGACGACTCTATTGACTGCAGTATTGACACTCTTGAAATACCATAGAAGGCCTCAACGCCAGCCTTATTTCATGGCTTCTTCACAAATAAGGCTACCTAGTGTTTTCCAAAAGTTGTTAAAACTTTAATGGTCCCACTGAAGAAGATTCGAAAGCAAAGCAGTCAGTCCCTTTTAAATCACAGGGACTCGAGGGCTGGAAGGGACCTTGAGAAGTCATGAAGTCCAGTCCCCTGTACTGAGACAGGACAAAGTAAACCTCGACCATCCCTGAAAAGTGTTTGTCTAACCTGTTCTTGAAAACCTTCCATGATGAGGATTCCACAAACTCCTTTCAAAGCCTATTCCAGAGCTTACAAAGTTTTCCCTAACATGTAACCTAAATCTCCCTTGCTGCAGATTAAGCCCATCACTTGTTGTTCTACCTCCGGTGGACATGATTGTAGTCCAGTTTATAACAGCCCTTAATATATTTGAAGACTGTTATCATGTCCCATTTACCTCAGTCCTCTTTTCCCAAGACTGAACATGCCCAGTTTTTTAGCCTTTCCTCATAGGTCTGGTTGTGTAAACCTTTCAGAAACCTTTGTTGCTCTTCACTGGACTCTCTCCAACTTGTCCACATCTTTTCTAACATGTGGCACCCAGAACTGGACACAGTACTCCAGCTGAGGCCTCACCAGTGCTGAGTAGAGCAGGACAATTACCTCCTCTTACTTATATATAACACTCATATTAATACACCCCAGAATGGTATTAGCATTTTTAGCAACTGCATCAGAGTGGCTCATTCAGTTTGTGATCCTCTATAGCTCCCCAGGCTTTTTCAGCAGAACTACCTAGTTATTCCCCATTTTGTATTTGTGCAATTGATTTTTCCTTCCTAATGGTAGTACTTCACACTTATCTCTACTGAATGTTACCTTGTTGATTTCAAACCACTTTTCCAATTTGTCAAGGTCATTTTGAATTCTAATCCTGTCCTCCGAAGTGCTTCAAACCCCTCCCAGCTTGGTGTCATCCGAAAATTTTATAAGTTTATTCTTCACTCCATTGTCCAGGACATTAATGAAGATATTGCATAGCACCCAGGAATGACCCTCTGTAAGACTCTCTAGTTACATCCTCCATGGGCCTATGTCTTAGAGCATCTCAGCAACTTCAGCCAGTGCAGAATATGTCTGTCTACTTGTTTGATGGTGATTCTTGCAGGAAGAATCACCTTTACCAGAGTTCTGTGATCTACATTGGCTTCACATTCATTACTGGGTGCATTTGAAGAGGTAGGTGAAAACTTGTAAAGCTTTTATCCTCACAGAGTCATAGAGCCTGGGCCCAGATGTCTACACTGCAATTAAACAGCCCCATAGCCCAAGCCCTGCAAACCTGAGTCAGTCGGCATGGGCCAGCCACGCATGTCTAATTGCCGTATAGATATAGCCTTAGATCCTGGGACTGTGAATTTACGTCAGTCCCCTTATAAAGTTGGTTCTGCCTTTTCTGACAGTTATCGGTAAGGCTAAGATTTTGTCACGATTATTTTTAGTAAAAGTCATGGACTGATCACGGGCGACAAACAAAAATTCACGGAGCCTGTGACTTTTACTAAAAATAACCATAGAAGCCGGGGCAGAGGTGGACAGTCCCAGCTGCAGCCCTCACCACAGGGCGGGGTGCTTGGCCTGGCGGCGGCTCCTGCCACAAGCCACGGATCAGCGGTGCATGGCCCCAGTGGCGGCCTCCAGCAGAAGCCACGGGGCAGGGATGCATGGCCCCAGAGGTGGCCCCGGTGGAAGCTGCAGGGCAGAGGAACACCACCCTGGCTCTGGCCCCCACCGCGGGGCAGAGGCACACCACGTTGACTGCGACCCCCACCGTGGGGCTATGTGGGGAGCATAGCCCCGGCTCCAGCCCCTGCTATGGCTCCAGCCAGGGCTTCAGCTGCTGACAGTTGAAGCTGAAGAAGTCAGGGAGGTCCAGTAACGTCACGGAATCTGTGACTGCCTTGACCTCTGTGACTAAATTGTAGCCTTAGTTATCAGCACAACCTGTGTCATTTTGTTTACCAAGATTTTCTTACATTTTATAGTAACATTCTTTGAAGTGACATGTTCCAAAAACTTAGTCATAAGAGTCAGAGTACAGCAAATGAAAGAAAGTGATGCTGGGGTCAAATTTTGTTCCTGGTTATGTTGGTGCAAATCCAGAAGTCAAGAATTATTCTGGATTTGCAGAGATGTTAATGAGAGCACGGAGTGGCCTTGTCACTTGTACCACCTTTGCCTATATATATGAAACAAATGTGCACAGAGAAGCAGCTACACCTCCATGAATATGTCTTGCTTGTCCTTCTGATTCCAACAGTTCACATAACTAAGAAGCCTTTAGAGGGAAGACATCATAAAATACATCTGAGCCTTGAGCAGAAAGAACTCTGTTCTGTTGTATAGCTGTCATACACTAAAGCTGTCCACTTGCTGCTGGTGAAGAAACATAGATATTTTGCAGTGACTTAATGTTATGAGACCTTCCTCTCTTATTTGCCAAGTACTCTGTATGGAGGTGGCAAGTTATCATCTGTCGTTAGGGCCCAACGTGAGAGTCCCATGTACAGAGTGTTTGCAAGCTTGAGTCAAAATGAACTGACACTGACTTCATCTACTATAATTTTTTTCTTTGACTTCTTTGTCCTCTAATCTTCTTGAAACTAAAGAGTATACAAAGTGTTCTGCTGGACCAGTGTAACATCCATTCATAGAAGGAAAGCGTGCCAAAGGAAATCCTGATATTATTTGCTATTTTTTCCAATTCTTTCATTCAAATACACGACCAGCTATTAGGAGGCACTCCAAATGCTAATACGATATGAGCACCAGAGTAGAGAGGAATGATGGTCCAGTGGCTTGGGCACTAGCCTAGGAGTCGGGAGATCTGCAGTCAGTCACTGCTCTGCCACAAACTTCCTGTGTGACCTTGGGAATGTCACCTAGCCTCTCTGTGCCTCAGTTGCCTAGCTGTAAAATTTTCCCTACCTCATAGGCTGCAGTGAGAATAAATACATTAAAGATTGTGAGGTGCTCAAATGCTTTAGTAATAGGGGACATATAAAAACCTAGATAAAACCTGGTATAATGTTAGAACTTCATATAAATTCTGAATGTTAATCATGTTGAAAGTGGGACTGTCAGCATAACATTCAATGTATAACAAGGAACTGTAGAAGCAAGACCGTGCATATTTAGGACTTTTAAGAAATTCTGTCATTGGGGACAAATCTAATCTCTTAGCTCCACAGCACCACAGCAGTAGCTCCACAGCAGTAACAGCACTCAGTTACCCTGAGTTAGTGTTAGCTACATATGAGTATTAATTGCTGATGAGTGGAGTGATGGTGTGGACTAGGCCCAAAGGCCCCCTGTTGGAGGCCTCAGGGTTCTGCCAGAGCCATCCCAGGAAAGGAGCAGTGGAGAGATCCTCCAAGCAGCCTAGAGTGGTTGTGAGGAAGCTGCTGGAATGGGGCTGCTGGAATGGCCAATCAGGGGCCAGGAGGGCCCTATAAAAAGGATCTGCAGAACAGTGCAGCAGTTAGTAATTGTTTGGAGCTGGAGAAGGAGGGACTGTGTGGCTTGGCTGGAAGAGCAGCAGGATCATGGACAGCTAAGTGGGGGCAGGGCCTGGGGGAGTGAGAGGCTCCTGGATGGCTGCTAGGACTGAGCCAAAGACAGTTTGCTAGCAGGGACTGGAGGAGCAATGAAGGAGCTCCTGGCTGGCTGTGGGGATTAAGTGGGGACTGAGCCCAGGGAGGGTCACAGGAAGATAGTGTCTCCAAGGAGAAAGTCCTGCGGATACAGCCCCAAACCAGGGCTGGATGGGTTTAAAGACCATGGACACACCCAACCAGTGGGGGTGCTTGTGAAAGGTGGGTGCTGACCCTGTTACATGTGGTCATTACTATGTTATTATAAGTCTTATTGTTAGGGTGCTAGTGCTCTTAATATGGACCTCTTCAATTATTGTTTAAATCTAAAGAAACAAAAATACATTGTGTAAGGGGATGTGGGTTAGATTTGGGAGCCCACCATCCTCAGCACCCTGGCATGGAGCAGAGCCAGGTTTTGCACAAGGCGAATTAGTGAGGTGGATTGAGTGAGTGGGAAAGCAGGGGCAAGGTCAGAGGAGCAGCTGCTGCATAAATCCTCTGGTCATCATCCCCTTGCAACAAGTCACAATGCATCAGTGGAACACTGCTCCAGTTGCTAGCCTGAAGTTTCTCCACAATCTCTTCCCAGCCTCAGAGAAGAATTCCTTCACCTTTGTCCCCAATATGAAGATGTCCAGCCCACGGAGTGGAATGGACACTGAGCTTTTGCATTTGTATTAGATTAAGACACTGTCCTTACTAAAGAGAGGTGTTACAGATGATAGGTACATGGATAAGAACCTAGCTAGGAGGTTCAGGGGATTGAAAACCACATAATCTTTTTACTTCTCGCTCAGATCCAGCCTAGAGTGACAGTCTGGCCTGTTTGGTGGCCACTGTAAAATAAGCTGGTGGTCTAAGTCTATTTCTAGAGGAAAGTGTCCAATCATAGAAATCGCCATCACAGCTGGCACTAATAGATGCCTTTTGGGCTGCCCTAGTGAAAAGGCCAAGTATCAAAATGGCGTGAAAGCAGAACTATACTGGTCTTTAGAGACAGTCCTTCCAAACGTGTTGTCCGGATCACGGGGGGATGCTTGCACTTCCCATGATGTACCTGTCTATGGGTAACTGCCAATTGCACTTTCTGCTCTCAACCCACCACCCTCTGCAAACACTAAATTTATTTACAAAAATGTAAAATCAAATACAATAATTGTACTAATTTGTAATAAGGTGGCTTGCCCCTTAAGGGTGGAGGGCTCGGGCCAGCCCATCAGGATCACTGAAGGAACTGCTCCAGCTTACCTGTGCCTCATTAACAGCCTAGATGGGGCCTGATGGATAACAACTGATTCCCCTATAAAGGGCAGTAGGATGGTCCACAGGGGGGTTGGGGGGGATGTGGTACAGCTGAGAGCACTATAGTGAGTTGGCAGGCTCCTGTATGGAAAACCTTGATACTAGGCGAGCTGAGAGGATAGAGCCAGAAGGCTGAACTCCAACCAAGTAAAGCCTGAGCGTGGATGTTGAATTAGGACACAACTCTTGAAAGGACAGCAGGGAATTCCCTACTTAAGAGAAAAAAATATATTGAATGATGGGGTGGTGAACTGGAGGTTGAGAGAGAGACTTTGGATTGGGAGCCAGCTTTAGAAAGACACAGTGGGGACTCCCTATCTAAGGGGAAAGAGACACTGAACTAAGGTTAGGACCTTATATAGGTTAGGCCTAAATAAAATAGACCCCAAGAGGGGAATGTTTTAATTACCTTTGGACTGAGTTACTGGGGAACCAAGAGGGGGAAAAAGTGGCAGGATGCCACAGTGTAACATCTGGCTGTGAGGGGGGATTCAGGAGATGGCTGATGCTACTACAGAACTATACCCTCACAAATATACACAATCTAGTTCTAAAATCTAATGTTAGTAACCTATGACTAAACAAACATGTTGAGCTTAAATCTGAATGAGAAATTTCTGTGAGATAAAGCCTTTTGTCATAACTTTAAAAAATAGTTCCTGCTTTGATTTTTATTTGCAATATGCAGCTTCTAGCAGGAATTATCACAGAGCTGATGTGGCATATGGGTAGTGCGATATTAAAAATGCCATTAGATATTGAAATACAGCTGCTTCTCACAAAGACAAGCAAACCATAAACTGATCATTTATTCAACTCTTACATAGCACAGAAACCTGAGTTACCCTAAGAAGAAAACTGACAAAAATACTGCAAGAACATAGGAAAATGCCCATATGTCAGAGATCTGAAGATGTCATCAATAAATCAGGTTTCAGAGTAGCAGCCGTGTTAGTCTGTATCCGCAAAAAGAAAAGGAGGACTTGTGGCACCTGAGAGACTAACGAATTTATTTGAGCATAAGCTTTCATGAGCTACAGCTCACTTCAGATCACCTCAGCAAATAAAAATATCAGCAGTACAGTTTCTTAAGACTCTTTTCTTCAGTCTCTGGTCATCAGTCTCCTGTGCTGCTCTCTAACTTTCCTTTCTGAAATCATTTATCCATTTTTCTCTTTTCTTGTACAGGTGTTGAGAAGGGTCCAATCATCACAGTACACACAGTGCTGCTAACTCTCAGAATTTGATCACAAGTCTCCTGGATTCATATGACTAGGAGAGAATCTTACCTTTTTTAAAATGAAAGATTCTAGCCTTTGTGATTACAGAGGAAAGTTTCAAAATCAAAATCCTAATGGCTATGGTACCAGAAGTAATATAAGAAGAATCCAAATGTCACTTGTAAAGTACTAATGATTTTCAAACCAATGTCATGATTTTTGAGTGGTGGGGTTGGCAATACTGTACTGGCAAAGGCTAGCAGAGGATGAACTCTATGCATTTGCAAAAGGCGAGGCAGAGCAGTTCAGAGGCATGGAGATGTTCTAGTACAGCATATGATACATATGGATTGGAATGTGACCCCCATTTTGGCACCTCTCCCACAGGCTTCTATTTTGGAGCCTGAATCAGCCTCAAGCAGGGGGCGAGGCCCTCTACCCACAAACACTCACCATCTCTATGGTCAAAGCTAGATTGTTCCAAATGATGGGTGGAGTCACATAGCTGAAAACAGAGACTGGAAGCCAGACCTCAGCAGGTAGGGACTATGGGATACATTGGGGATTGAGCATCTCATGCTCTCTGAGCTCTGTGTAGGAAAAGGGCAGGGCCAGAATACAGCCTTTGGGATCCTACTTCTTAGGGAGTTGGGCAGGCAACAGCCCATCAGGAAGAAAAATGCAGAGGGAGAGAGAAGAGTCTCCCACTGATGGTGCCTCAGAGCACCTTCTGCCTGGTCTTCTGTGGAGCCTCTAACATCACTAGTGATGTTCACGTGGCATTTGCCTCTGAGGCAGTGTTCCCCTTTCCATTTCCTCTCTTCCCCTCATCAGCATGTTGTCAGGAGTGCTTGCTCCCCCTTCTTGAATGGCTGCTGGATTTTGACAGGAGAGGAGCTCTCCCCTGCATCAGCTTGTCAGTGACCAGTACTTTTAAATCATAAACCCAAGCATTTAACTTCAGTTTGTATTTGTACTTCAGTTGATTGGCGCTTAAAGGCATTCAGATGTCTAGTAAAGTTATCTTCACTTATTTTTATTGCATACCTACCACTGGAGCAGAGCAACTAATACTGTGGTGAGGGACCATGTGTAGAGTATAAAAACAACCTTTCCCTTAAAAATAGAGGAAAGGCATGAAAATTAGGTAATGCATATTTGAAAAATATACTGATTGGGAACTTTTATGAAAATAAGTGTCCAGATGCTGGACCTTCAGCCTTAACGAGATCTATTCATTGCTACACCACTTTTATTGACACATACTTTCTGTGACTTCAGTACATATTCCCTATTTATGTCAAAAATGTCCCACTGATATCTGCACAATATCTCAACTCTGAAACTTGACTCTCCCTACCATATATCCATAGATCTCTCACTGACACTAACAGAAGATACATATGCTCCTGGAAGTTGACACAAATGGCTGTTCCATGCATGTAGTGAGAACCACGTTGAAGAATTGAGCACTACTATGTGGAGTAGAAAAAATAACCTTACTCTTAATTGAAAGGTACAGTAGGATAAAACCCCTGCCACTCATCAGTTAAGAGTAAGTGCAAGTTAGAAAGTCCTAAGTAATCTGTTCAGTCAGTAGCATGCTTAAATGTTGGTGAAGTCAAAATGTTCAAGGTTAAAAATAGACAAAACCAGTAACATAATAGTAGATTACATTACATTTGTATGGTGCCTTGCATCCCAAAGGGTCATAAAGTACTTCACAAATTGTACATACAAACATTCAAAAGTAGTCACCTCTGGCATGGCATGGGGCAATCAGTGATCACACAGCAAGCAAAGGAAGAGAAATGATGGCCAATTTTTTTTTAAAGGTATCTCAGACCTTTAACACTTTCTCAGAGCAGACAGAGTCTCTGCTTTTAACATCTCCTTTGCTACACCATATACAGTAGACTGCAAGCTACTTACCTGGGAAGAATGAAAGGCTGAGTTGACTCTGCTAGGATGTGTTTTATATGAAAATAAGACGCATGCATAGGAAATTGTATATACGTTTTTAGGAAGCAGTATATCTCTTTCATGCATCTGGCCATAAACTGAGATACCTTTGGCACAGCAAGGAATAATTACCTGATGTCTGACAAGGAACAGTGAAATTTAAATAGGGATTATAGAAGTGTCTTCGTAAGAAAGCAGTCAGAAAGCAGATATTTAAAATGAATTAGTAAGAAAATAAAAGATAAGCAAGTATAATTGGCTACTACTGAGTTAATTTTGGTGGGCTGTGGCAGGGGATCAAGAGGAAGGTTAGCCATGCTGCCTGATATTCGACTATTTTAGTCCTGGGAAGAAATAAAGCTTTGAAGAGTTGCTGTTAATATAATGTTGGCATGTTTTAAAATATGAGATTACATAAAAGCAAGCAGAAGTGTGGGATACTCATATGATTAACAAGTTGTGTTTTGTTCTGCACAGAGTGCTGCTTTTAGAAAAGGAGAGAAGAAACAGCAGTGTGTGTGTGAGAGAGAGAAAAAGATTAGGGTAGATAGGAGTCGAGCTAAGCAAATAGTACAAAAAATTATACAAAAATATTTGTTCAAACTTTTAGATTAATTTCCTTCAGCAGTGTTTGTACTCCTTTTTGTTATTGCTGTGAATACTCTAGCAAATGAGTTTACTGGCAGGTTCATGAAGATGGCTAATTTTAAGTATCACAGAATATTCATAGAAAGCACATTTCAACTTTGCAATATCTAGTTCTTGCATAAAGAACCTGCTTCAAAGAATTGTACTCATCTAGTCAGGGCATGGAAAAGTACCATGCCCAAACTGATTGAGTTTGCAATCAGTACAACTCAAGATCTGATTTGTGAATATCAAATACTTGAAGCAGTACTCCCAGTGAATACTTTGAACAATCTGTAGCCTAAAATATGTTCATATTAAGCACACATTGAATAAATACTTTCATGAAAGTAGCTTTGATCTGTTCATTCGCAGTTCAAAAAGCAGAAAAATATAGCTGAATTCAACAAATCATTTGCTGTGATGACTAGAGCTCTTAGGTACTATAGTAATACAAATTAATAATCAGTACATTGTCCCACACTAGCTAAGTTCTAACTGCACACAGTTCACCACAGAATTAGTAGTTCTTCAGAGTGCTGTACTGCTTTAGTCTAACTGCTTATTACATAGCAAGTTTCTGGGGACCAGAAGACAGAGTAATTTCTCAGTATGAGTGGGATTAAGTCCCTGATAGGATTGGATGTAAGGATTGTCACTTACCCTCTAGAAAAGAATCTCAAATGGTGGAGGCAGCTCGGAAAAATGTTCTGCTGATCTCAAAGCTGGATGGACTGATTCTACTTCAAAATGGAGGCAGCTGCAGAAGTGAGTCTGTGCCTTGAGACCCTGTGCAGACTGAGTTAGACAGCTTATGATTTGTCTATCTATAAAATGAGGATAATAATAATTAGCTATCTTTCAGAGATATAGGAAACCTTTATTACTTATGTAGCAGCAGGCTATGCCTGATTCTTATGTGAGTAGATGGTCCCGGGAAGTGTTGGAAATAACCTTCCTTTTGCTTTCTTCAGACTTCACACACAAAGGCTAGGCACCGTTGCAACATAAGGACTTGCTCCCTTTGCACTGTGGTTATCAGCTGGCTTCTCTGCCGCTGCTGCCTCCTCCTCCTTCACCTCCTCTCTCTGCTTGGCTGTTAACTGTGAAAGCCAACATTACAGTAACTCCCCTGATTTCTTTGAGAATCATCTGCATTAAAGACTAGATTTTCAAAGGGGTCTCAGTCTAACCTCTAACTGCATGCTAAACATTGTACTTGTGGGTTTTATGTCATTTTCTGTTTGAGTCCTTAAGATTGTGTGTACAGAAGCCACAGGACCTGATTATAGTGGCATAACTAACTCCACTGGCCTAAAAAACATTTCCTCTGATTAACCTGCAACAGAATATACCTGTGTCCACACCCTACACACTAATGTCATGTTTGTACAAGACATGCCTTGTACACGGTATAATTTGCTGGTCAGCGTCATCTTAGTAAAATGTGTGGCAACATGGAAGTTAAGATGTCTCTGTATGATGTTGTTAACACATGTTCCAAACCCCACCGCCCTACCCAATCAGAAGTTGGCAACCAGGTCTGTCCTAGACACAGGAGTGTGCTCACCTTAATTTGCATTTAAGAATCATCAAGCAGGGAGAGGGGGAAAAAAGAAAGCTCAAAGGGGTGAGAAAAAGCCAGCAGGGAACATCCTTCCAAATAAACATTTTTGTCTTCTAGTGCCCAGTTGGAAACATTTTTCAAGAGGGGGAGTGAAACTATAAAAACAAGGGACAAACACCCCTGGGCACACCTCTATCTCTCTGTCCATTGCATTCACTGCACCTGAAGAGACAAAGGAAGCAGGCATACTGGATGAGCTAATTCCCAAATGGCCAGCAGGAGGCGCCACGCCGGTGAGTCTTGGCTCTGCTACACCCCCTCTCAGTGGGGCAGACTGCAGTCTGTAATGGCCGCTCATCATGGGCAAGGGGGTCAGACTAGCTGCCTCTGCTTATCCCTGGGCTACACCTCTGCAGCCCCAGTACCTGCATGGGCCTCAGCCTTGGGAGTTGCCAGGCTGGAGCTCCCCAGCTCCTCTTGCACTTACCCAGCACTGCTCTGCTTCAAGTAACCTATTCCCAGGCCGCTACGTCCTTCTCCCTCCGAGGCTGGAGAGAGACTCTGACCCCGCTTCTCCCTTAGGCCTTCTCATACTCCCAGCCCAGCCCTGCTTGGCTGCCTCAAGCCCACTCCTGTTTGGCTCCCCAAGGCAGCCCTTTCCCAGGGCTGTTTTTAACCCCTACCACACCAGAGCGGGGTGACCGCCCCTACAGACCCTGTTCCCAATTTCTTACAAATGCCAAACAACCATTTGGGCTGAAATTTTCTATGCCAGGTTTCTACCTCTTGCTGCATTTTTTTAAATATGCTTCAGCTAAAATGGTTGAGCAATTTTCAGGGGAAATATGCTATTTGGCAACTACACAGATTTGGGCCACTAGGTTGTGCTGCCCTGAGCGGAAGGACAGCCTTACTGATTCTGGCCATTGGGCCATACTGCCCTGAGCGGAAGGGCTACCACCCAGATCCAGGTTATTTGGTCCACCAAATAGCCATTTTGATGACCCCCACAATCTGACACCCAATAATGGGGTGTACCAACCGTGTGACAGTGTTTCACATTAATTGATCCATATAGACCCTGCTGATCCACACTAAAGGTTCCCTAGTGCACTTTAATGTAGTGTACAGTACTATAAAGTTAGCATGCTTTAGAAATCACAACACGATAGTGCACTTTACCCCACCATGGAGACAAGCCCTTAGACTGTAGTAGTGTCCACAGTGTGCTACGCCCTTGCCAGTCACTGAGGAAGACACAGTCCCTGCCCCAAAGAGTGCAGGGATGTTGGCTGAGTGAAATTCACACATGTTAGGATTTGGCTAAATAAATCCAATCCACTAGGTGCTACATGCCTTCAACACCCACTAAAAGATGCAAACCTCCATCAAGTAAGGTAGCACTGAATTTTGAAAAAGCAATATAGATGTATATACAAAATAGCCAATAAGTGGGGATGACAACCAATTGTTATAGTCTCCTTCTCATACAGAGACTATAATCACATAAAGGCAAAGATTTTTAAAAATGGGAGCATGGACATAAATGAATGAATTTTCAAACTATAAGGCAGTGGTTTAACTACACAGGGCTAGAGTCACAAGGAGACTAAAAGCCTCATTCGGCACCCAAGTTAAACATTTATGTGCCACTGACTTTCACAAAGCTGCTGCTCAGCTGCCACCTAACCCTGTAAGCTCCCTAAGTTTCTGCCAGGTTAATACCCTTCTCACCTAAGTTTCCACTGGTAGACAGGTGCGAAATTCCCTAAGCCCTGATGCTGCCAAGCTGCTCAGCACCTAGTTCATGAATAAGAGATTCTCAGTTCAGACATTTCCCTGCCTATCTTTCCTGGAGGGTCTGATCCGGTAGGCATACTTAGCACAAAAAACAGCTGGGGTGAGAATTTTGGAGATTGGTTGGTGCATACACAGAATCATAGAAATGTAGGACTGGAAGGGACCTCAGTAGGTCAACTAGTGCAGTCTCCTGCACTGAGGCAGAACTAAGTATTGCCTAATATCATCCTCGAGTGGCATTTGTCTAATCTGGTCTTAAAAACCTCCAGTGATAGAGATTCCACAACCTCCCTAGGTAATTTTTTCCAATATTAACTGTCCCTACAATTAGGAAGTTTTTCCTAATGTTTAACCGAAGTCTCTTCTGCTGCAATTTAAGCCCATTACTTCTTGTCCTGTTCTCAGTGGATGAAGAGAACAATTTATCAACATTTTACGTACTTGAAGACTTCTGATGCCCCCTCCCTCCCCCGCCCTTAGTCATAACTTCTCCAGATTAAACAAACTTATTTTTTTCACTCTTTCCTCTTGAGTCATGTTTTTTAGACATTTCATAATTTTTGTTGCTTTCCTGTGGACTTTCTCCAATTTGTCCACATCTTACTTGAAGTGTGGTGCCCAGAAATGGACACTACTCCAGTTGGGGCCTTACCAGTACTGAGTAGAATTACTTCTCATATTAGCAGGAGTGTTTTAAGCAAGACATATCACAGAATGATTTTTGCTTTTTTTTTTTTTTTTTTTTGGAACAGTATTACATTGACTCATTTAGTTTGTGTTCCACTATAACCCCCAGATCCTTTTCTGCAGTTCTCCTTCCTAGACTGACATTTCCTATTTTTTCTTTTTACAGTTGATTATTTATTCCTAAGAGTAGTACTTTGCATTTGTCTTTATTGAATTTCATCCTATTTATTTCATACCATTGTGATGGGTTCTGTCACAGAAACCCCCTTGGGACTGTCACCTGATGTGCTGAGACTACCTCTGAGCCCATTTTGTCTGCCAGTTTGGACTTCCAGAACCCTGCCTTGTTGAGCCAGACACCAGTCTGCTCCAACACAGACCCACGGTCTGAACCATGTGCCCCAAAGCTGCAGACTTAACTGAAAACAGCTTAAGAAGTGCTCTTGTCTCTAGCACCCAGACACCCAATGGGATCCAACCCCAAATAAATCCGTTTTGCTCTGTATAAAGCATATACAGGGTAAACTCATAAATTGTTCACCCCCTATAACACTGATAGAGATATGCACAGCTGTTTGCTCCTCCAGGTATTAATTACTTTGGGTTAATTAATAAGCAAAACATGATTTTATTAAGTATAAAAAGTAGGATTTAAGTGGTTCCAAGTAATAACAGACAGAACAAAGCAAGTTACCAAGCAAAATAAAACAAAACATGTAAGTCTAAGCCTAATACATTTAAGAAAGTGAATACAGGTAAATCTCCCCCTCAGAGATGTTCCAATAAGCTTCTTTCACAGACTAGACTCCATCCTAGTCTGGGCCCAATCCTTTCCCCTGGTACAGTCCTTGTTCCAGCTCAGGTGGTAGCTAAGGGATTTCTGATGACTGGAACCTCTTTTGTTCTGTTCCACCCCCTTATATAGCTTTGGCACAAGGTGGGAATCTTTTGTCTCTCTGGGTCCCCACCCTTCCTTCTAAATGGAAAAGCACCAGGTTTAAGATGGATTCCAGTACCAGGTGACATAGTCACATGTCCTGTGAGATCCCAAGCCTTCATTCTTCCTAGCCTGACTCACAGGAAGGCTTGCAAGTAAACAGAGCCATTTACAACCAATTGTCTTAGTTGATGGGAGCCATCAAGATTCCAAACCACCATTAGTGGTCCACACTTTGCATAATTACAATAGGCCCTCAGTTATATTTCATTTTTCTAGTTTCAATACAAGAATGATACATTTACACAAATAGGATGACCACACTCAGTAGATTATAAGCTTTGTAATGATACCTTACCAGAGACCTTTTGCATGAAGCATATTCCAGTTACATTGTATTCACACTGATTTTCATAAAATCATATGGAGTGCAACATCACAACCATTTCTCCAGTTTCTCAAGATCATTTTGAATTCTAATACTGTACTCGAACCCCTTCCAGTTTGGTATCATCTATAAGTGTTCTCTCTATGCCATTATCTAAATTATTTATGAAGATATTGACTAGAACTGGACTCACGACAGATCCCTGTGGGACCTCACTTAATATGCCCTTCCAGCTCAATTGTGAACCATTGATAACTACTGAGTATGCTTTTCCAACCAGTTGTGCATCCACCTGATAGTAATTTCATCTAGGCTATATTTCTCAAGGTTTGTTTATGAGAAGGTCATGTAAGACCGTATCAAAAGCCTTTAAAAAGTCAAGATATATAACAGCTACTGCTTCCCACTATCCACAAGGCTTGTTATCCTGTCAGAGAAAGATATTAGGTTGGTTTGACATGATTTGTTCTTGACAAATCCATGTTGACTGTTACTTATCACCTTATTTTCTTCTAGGTGAATATAAATTGATTATTTGCTCCATTATCTTTATGAGTACGAAAGCTAAGCTGATGGGCTCTAATTCCCTGGGTTGTCCTTATTCTCTTCTTATAGATAGATAGATACTGTATTTGCTCTTTTCCAGACCTCTGGGATCTCTCCCATCCTCCACAAGCTCTCAAAGATAATCGCTAATGGCTCAAAGATCTCTTCAGCCAGTTCCTTAAGTATTCTAGGATGTCTTTCATAAGGCCCCGTAGACTTGAAGATGCCTAACTTGTTTAAGTAATTCTTAACTTGTTTCTTTCCTATTTTAGCCTCAGATCCTACCCCATTTACACTGATGTGCACTATCAGTCATCTAATGACTGCTAACTCTTCCGGTGAAAACTGAAACAAAAAAGGCCGTTGTTGCATTTTCTGTTATCTTTCCCTCCTCACTGAATAATGGGCCTACTCTGTCCTTGGTCTTTCTCTTGTTTCTAATGTATTTGTAAAATGTTTTCCTGTTACCCTTTGTGTCCCTAGCTAGTTTAATCTCACTTTGTGTCTTGGCCTGTCTAATTTTGTCTCTTCATGCTGGCAGTGTCTTTCTATATTCACTTTTTGTATGACTCTCTTGAGTTTCAGGTCATTGAAAATCTCTTGGTTAAGCCCGGTTGGTCTCTTACATGCTTTCTATTTTTTCTATGCATTAGGATAGTTTGCTCTTGTGCCCATAATAATGTCTCTTTAAAATCCAGCCAATTCTCTGGAACTCTTTTTTCCTTAGTCTTGCTTCCCAAGGGATCTTACCTACCAGTTCTTTGAATTTGCTAAAGCTTGTCTTCTTGAAATCCATTGTCTTTAGTTTTCTGTTTTCCCTCCTACCTGTTCTACTTGCATGTCCTGTTGTACTCACAAGCCCAGTGGCTAGGGCCCTCATGAGATATGGAAAATTGAAGTTTGAATCTCCACTATGCTTTATTTGAAGCAGGGGCTTTAATCCAGAAAAGTGCCCTAATGAGGCCGTTGGCTATTCTGGGGAGTAGCCCTCTCAGTTTCTCCCTCTGAAGATGTTTCACTTTGTATAAATTAAATATTCATTGGAGCAGGGACTTGAACTGATTCTCCCACATCCCAGGCTGAGTGCACTAACCACAGGACCACAGAGAGTCATGGTCTTGTTTTTTTTGTTCCCCTGTGGGAATTTAACTATTTACAGAAAGTGAAAATGCTTCAACAGGACGGATTGAGAGAGACCCACAGTAGGAGTTAGGCATTGAAACACAAGTTCTTTTTGTGAATTTAGCCCACAGATCTTACTGATGCTAATGGGAGTCAGGCAACTAAATTGCTGTGTGCCACTCTTAAATTGTACCCCACAACCTGTCTACCAAATACCTCCACCCTGAAAATAAAACAAATGTTTGCTCTTTGGATCTCTGCCCCACATAGGGTGACCAGATAGCAAGTGTGAAAAATAAGAATGGGGGTAAGGGATAATAGGATCCTATATAAGAGAAAGCCCTGAATATTGGAACTGTCCCTATAAAATCAGGACATCTGGTCACCCCTAGCAACACATCATATCAGTGCACTCAGATGTTTTGGGTGAAGCATGCCAATCACACACATCTATAGGTACTGATCTTTTACCTCTGCTGTAAATTGATCCTGTGCACACCTGTCTGACACACAGCCTGCACACACTCACTTTTAAGCCCAGATGAAAAGCAAGACATACTGTTACTCTTCCATTAGATAAGGGAATAACAAGGTGATTAATAGGTGTTTGATTCTGAAAACTAGCCTACACTATTTCCCTCTTTTTCACTGACCAGAGCAGTCTGCTATTCAACAAATCGTAATCAGAAAAGGAAAGCAAGAGATGATTCACTACTAGCAAGCAAACCCAGACTATGGCCCCAACTTTAAATAAAGTCTGTAAGGGATTGGGAAGGTTGCTCACAATCCCCTCTCTGTTGGCTGGGTGGACTGAAGGAGAGGATGTGGTCAGCTGGAAAAGGGTTAGAGCTGGGTGTCACATTCTGGGGTGCAATTCAGACCAGTGAGGGGTTGTGCCTTCCTTGTAACAGATTTCAGAGTAACAGCCGTGTTAGTCTGTATTCGCAAAAAGAAAAGGAGTACTTGTGGCACCTTAGAGACTAACCAATTTATTTGAGCATATGCTCAAATAAATTGGTTAGTCTCTAAGGTGCCACAAGTACTCCTTTTCTCCTTGTAACAGAGTGCCTCAAAGTGCTCTGCTGCTGTGGTTCTCTTGTCTGGATGCTTCCACCCAGCATACAACCCTGCAGGGAGTGTCTAAGCAGCTCTGACTCAGCAATTCTGATTCCAGCAGCCTGCTTGTCACACCCCTGCCACGCTCGGGCCTCCACCAGCCTTGGTTACACCTGGCAAGATGACACCAAAACCCCCAGTCCCACATTTTCCCCAAATCATGTGCTCTGCAATGTCCTGCCCTCTCCTGCATTATTCAGAGGTGTTAAGGTTTGTTCGTTCCTTTAAAGATAAATACTTAGCAGCTGGCCCCACTATCTGGAGTTAACGTTCACTTCAAATCAAACTTAGATTAAAAGTAAAACAAGTTTATTAACAAAAGGAGAGAGGATTTAAAGTGAGTTCATGTAGAAGACCTGCATGTAGAGCAAGGATTTGCATTTGAGCCTCTGACCTCTCAGATGAGTGCTGTAACCCAGCAGGCTACAGAGTCATTCTTTCTCCCTCTTGTGAATATCCAAGTACTTTGTACAAAGTGGAACAGCTTCAACAGGAGAGGTTGAGACACACTTGTCCCCAGGTCCTTACAGACCAATGGTTAGGGCACTCTCATGCGAGATGAGACCCACATTCAAATTTTCCCTACTCCACATCAAGCAGAGGAGGGAACTGAAGCTAGGTCTCCCATAACCTGGGTGGGTGTGCTAACCACTGAGCTAAAATTTGTAAGGGTGGAATCCCCTCCCGCTGTCTCCTGACTCTAACCCTTTAAAAATGCTCATATATTTAATTTGACCTGAAACACTTTGTCAATTTGCCAACATTTTTGGCATTTTTTGGCATTTCTTCAGGTTGAACCAATTGTTTGTTTTTCAGAACTGCCAGAGAACCAAAAAATCAGTTATTCACTGAGCTCCACCTGTAGCCCATTTTCTGTCCAACTTACATCTGCTATGTATACTGTCTTGTACCACGCTTACGTCACCATGAAATTTGATCAAGTATGTGCTAATATTCCATTGATTTAAATGGAAAGCTGATTGAGCCCAGGCAGTGGAGCGGAATTCTAATCTGATATCACGCCTGAGAGAGACTGAAGACACACACAGTATATTAAAAGGCCATGGAAGAAAATCAATGCCATGGTCAGTAATTATACAGTATCGATTAATTGAGGCTAGAGGCAGGGGATTAAGCACAGCACAATCCTATATACAGTTTAGAGATTCTGATTGCATGAACAGCTGGAAGCAAAGTCCTCCTGGACTACAAGAAATTGAAGGTCATACCATATATGTCATTGGCAAGGCTGTCTTCCCTAGAATTTCAGTAAGGGGTCAGATTTCACTTAAAATCACTGTTTATGCAAGAGGTTATGAACATGTGAATGGTCACCTTGAACACCTTGCAGGCTGTTAAGAGTTGACCTGAATGCCATATGGCATTTCATATGTAACTTTTTATAGATTTTTTTTTTCAATGAAGTCTTGTATTTTTTTCATGACATTAATGTCATGATAATGTGGGCATCCCAATATACTTTTTCCTCATGGGTACCTCTACTAGGTGGTAAATAATATCCAGGACTATTTGTCTACAGGGCTTCCTCTATCTGATATTTGGATGAATAGTTTTATTGAATAGTAGAGAAAGTGATAGAGGCATTGATTTGATTCTGCCTTGGACTGGAATCAAACATGAGCTCTTACTTTTTGTTTACACTTGCAATATCCTATCCTTGTCTCAACAATCGAACAGGGCAAAACTCCTGAACTGGTACTGACCAATGGTGGTCTTGTAAGAACCTGGTAATACCTTTAAATTTAAAATGAGCATCCTTTAAATTCTAACAAAATGCTTTTGATAGAAACGTTTCCATAAACAAGGTAGTATTAGGACAGTCTCTTCCCACTTCTATGCCACAACTAGGCTTCTGAAACGGTGCTAGTCATATCAGAAATCAGGGCCAATGAATGAAAAATCTTCTAGAGGCAGGCAAAATAGAAAAATCCAAGCTGCAAACCAAAGAGCAGGCCCTTCAGTTACTAACCAAATCACTTGCATTTAAAGGAAAACACCAAGTGTTTTCCTGGTTGTTATGGCAAATGAAAGTGCATAAAGTCATATCATCAGAACAGCTTTTACTCTTTTCCTGGTGTTATATGTACATAATATCTTAACAATCAAAACTCAAATAATACCCCTTAAGCTAAGTGCCGCTTAGAGTTTGACACGTGGCTAGGGATAGGGTAGAACTACTTGCTTCATCCAAGGCTTTCTGTAAGCTGGGAGCCAAGATTTCGTGATTATTTTTAATTATTTTTTTTTTTCAAAACCAGCTTTGTCACCAAGCTAGTTTAAACTTGAGCAAGCCATTTAGTGCTAGATTCTCCATCTCTTGGGCCCAGATCCAAAAAGTTTTTAGGTGCAAAACTCCAGCTCGGCTGCTGCCTAACCTGTAGGTGGTGTGGTGCCCGTTTCTGAGCATGCCTACCAGATCGAGTTCCATTCAAAATCTGGCAGCGGCAGCACTCCAGTGATTAGAGAATCCCCCTGAGAGGTGTGGGAGACTCCTGTTCAAATCCTCGCAGGCAGAGGGCAGAATCGAAGGTAGGTCTCCCAGATGAGAGCTCTAACCACTGGGCTAAAAGCTGTAGGGAGGGCACCACCTTCTTTCTCTTTCCTTCCCTCCTCCCCTGCATTTTTTTTTGATGGAGTGAGGCAGGTGCCTAACTCATTCTCACAGAAGACAACTTAGGTGCCTAAGTCACTTGGCTTCAGGAGAGAGGTTCTCAGTTATGGATCACTAACAGAGACAGGCATCTAAGTACAGGCTGCAAGGAGATACTTCTCTCTGTGAGAGGAGAGGGGCTTAGGGCACACTTCTGTCCTTGGCATCTCCCATTGGTTAGCTTACACATCCAATGTGGTGGCTTTTTTGGATCACATTCTGTAGCCATGTAATAATTCTGAGACAAAGGGGTAAGGAATTGTCTGCAGAAACGCAAGAGACCTATAGGCCTAGACCTAGAAAAATAGCTTGAGCAGTTAGCATAAGCATAATGCATAACCTGAGTAGAGTAGTCGCTTAATAAGTTAGCATAAATAAGTGATCCAATAGTGGCCTTAAGTTACAAGTTGGCACACAACTTTATTCTGTAATAATCACAAGTGCTGGAAATACTGACAGGTAACTGCAAGAAGGCAGTTGTACTGGTTTAGAGAATTTTTGGAGGGGAACATCTTTTAATGACCTTAACCTCATTAATAGACTAACCTATAGGATAAGGACACCCCAGCATTATGAGGGTGAGGAAGTTAAGATATGGTGATGGAGGAAGGAGCTATTCATGCATATACATATAGAACATCGAGGCCTATAAAACGTCTGGTCTTCAGTAGATCTATTGGAGTTCTTAACTGGAATGCCAGAGTTAGACTAGGATCTACCTCAACCCATAGAGCTCTCCCCAAGATCAGAGTGAGTATATAGATGTAATGGTGCAGGTCATTCTTACAGTGTTATATTATTTCATATTATTTTCACATTGGAGTATGAAATTTTTAGACAAATCTATTTGCTAAAATTCGTGGTGATTTTTAGTATTCACAAGCATTTTGTAAATCCAGAAACAAGATGAATACTTACAAATGAATACTTCATATATTATTACAAAAAGAATTTTGTTCTTTCATTTAAAAATATTCACAAAGCAGGGCTTTTCAGTGGTGGTGTGTTTTATTATTCAACCAGCTGTTGTGCTAGGTATCACTAACAAGTGAGCACTCCCAGTGTGATGGTGGTGTAGGCTCAGAGGCCCCCTGCTGGAGGCCTCAAGGTCCTACCATACCCGATCCAGGAAAAGAGCAGAAGAGAAGTTCTCTAAGCATCCGAGAGTGGTTGCAGGGAAGTAGCCAATGAGGGAGGCTGCAGGGAGCAGCCAATCAGGGCCCAGCAGGCTCACATAAAAGGAGTGGCAGGGCTAGAGTCAATCAGTTGCTGGCTGGAGCTGGAGGAGAGAGAACTGTGTTCCTGCCTGGTTGAAAGAGCAGCAGGACTAGTGCTGGCAGGGATCGGGGGAGCAAGAGAGAGCTCCTGGCTGGCTGCTGGGACTGAGCCTAAGACAGTTGCCAGCAGGGACCGAGGATGCAAGAGAGAGATTCTGGCTGGCTGTTGGAACTGAGCTCAGGGAGGGCTGCAAGAAGACAGTGTCTCCAGGGAGGAAGCCTGGGGGATATGGCCCCATAGAAGGGTCAGGACAAGTTAAAGACTGTATACCCTGGAAGGGGTTTCTTCTGTTTCACATACAGACTGTGTGTGTGACTTGGCTGGAGGGCTGGATCACTGAAAACCTGCAGATATACCTGACCAGCAGGGGGTGCTTGTGAGAGAATAATTGCTAAAACTAAGGCCTGGTCTACACTGGGCGGGGGGGGGGGGGATGCACGGAATTGATCAAGTTACATAACTTCAGCTACATGAATACTAAGCAACAATGGGAATACTAAACTGGAAGAGTGGCATGTGAACCATATCCTACCCAGCAGTTAGTATAAAAGCTGAAATGGCAAACTTTTCTGGAGAAGGGAGTGTAGGTAAAACTCTCTCCCTCAAAGAGGTGAAAAATGCATCTGATGAACCCAGAGAGATACAAAATAATCACACCCCAATGTCTCCTCATGAAGGTGAGTTCAATTTTCTAAAATTATGTTGGTATGTGATTAATTGGGATACATGGCTTTTGCTGTTTACAAAGGAAGTGGCTCTCTAGCTCTTCAAGACTGGATTCCCCGTTCCAGTCTCAAAAATACTTATTATCTAGTGTGAGTAACCGTGTCTCAGTTTACCAGAACTTTTGCTCATTCTGGATTAAGCAGCAGTCAGAGCACTCCATGTTATGATCCCTAGATTTTGTATCCTCCCCCTAGCTGCTGTGAACTTTTCTGACACTTTGTCAATTTTATTGTGCAGTGACTGCATGAAGTCACCTCTCAACTCCCTTACCCAAGCTATTGGGAAGGCTCTGCACTGAAGAATCATGACCAGATAGAGCTAGCCTGAACAACTGCTCCATGCTCCTTTTAAAAAGTCATTTTATCCATCCTGCAATATTTTTCATCTTAGGCTAGGAAACTCAATATGTTGCAATATTATTGACTCCTTGGGACTGGAGCATGAGTGCTAGGTCTCATTTGCATATGAATGTACCTACATTTACATTTCATATCACTAATAACTAGACAACTTTCAATCTGCTTCTAGTTGTCTGTATCTTTATTTGTGTTAGTGGAGTGCCTCGGAGTACCAGTCACAATAAAATTAAAGATATTTAGTGACATTGAAATGCTATCTCTACCTCACTGTAATGCTTAGAATGCAGAGGACTTTTTATTAACATAATGAGGCAGATGTAGCATTCCATAGTAGACTTGCTCATTCCAGCATGATAATTGCCTCCCAGGAAGCCATCGAGATTTCATATCAAATATGTGAGTTACACATCACCCCTGTTTGTGGGCTCATGTAATTGAAGTAACACATCATGAACGAAAAGGATGAATATTGGTCTTAATTTAAACCTCCAAATTTAAACAAATAATTAATGGGTGATTTTTTTCTACCTTTACATTTTCAGCCAATGCAAACATAGTAGAGAATTATAGATTGTATTACTGTTGTGTTATATAGATACTGGGGAGGAAAAGGAACTATGTTGACTTCAGAGGGCTCCCCTCATACCCCGTATTTCAATTTAAAAACGAAGTGGACTATCCATGCAATGTCTGCATTCATGCTATTTGGTTTTAATCTAATTTCCTTTGAAGTTAAGGAGCTGAGTCCAGGAATGTGGAAAAAGGTGATGCAACAGCCCTGCAAGGTTTAATGATCCCTGCCTGTCACATGCCCCCCACTTTTTCCACAAACTGTACTTGCCCCCCATCTCCCACAAATCATCATCGGTGGTGAACTCCTGGCAAATGCTCAGCGTTTCCATTACCTTGGTAGCCACCTCTCCCAGACAGCCAGTCTTGATGTGGAGATCGAACATAGGCTCCATTGTGCCTTTGGAAAGTTGCTTCATCGTGTCTTTATTGACACAGAGCTGCAGATGGAAACAAAGGTCCTGGTCTACAATGCAGTAGTTATCCCCACCCTTCTATATGGATGCTAGACGTGGATGACATACTGAAGCCATCTTAGGCGTCTGGAGTGGTACCAACAGCACTGCCTTAGGAAAATTCTCCATATCGGATAGGAAGATCATCACACTTATGCCAGCATTCTCTCTGCAGTTAACATCACCTGAGTTGAGGCGAAGATTATGAAACATCAACTTCGCTGGGCTGGCCATTGTGTGCAGATGGCAGATACTCGCCTTCTGAAGCAAGTCCTCTTTTCTCAGCTTAGTCATTGTAAGAGAACTCGTGGTGGACAGAGGAAACAGTGCAAGGAACTCTCAAAGTATATCTTAAGAGGGGAGGCATTGACTCTACGAATTGGGAGGAGCTGGCTGGCAATAGACTGCAATGGTGTTGCATCACACATCAAGCCTCAGCCTGTTCTGAAGAGAATCACCTTGCTCAAGAGGCTAAGAAATAGCAGAGGAGGAACGAAAGTATACAGTATGCTGGCTGAGAGTTGTGCTCTGTGGAAAAACCTGTAGAGCACAGATTAGACTCCTCAGCCATCTGGAGGCAAGGGAAAACTTCTGGGGATTGTAGCCAATATTTGTCATTGAGGTGTTTTTGTTTTTGGTATTATGTCTTCTTTTTTTTTTCTTTTTTTTTTTTTAGTGCTCAAAGATGGGGGCCTTTAAAGGAATAGGGCATAGTGTTTGCTTCCTTTCTTGGGCTAGTGAAATAGCCCACTAGGTTATATGGTGTTCAGAGGCAAAAGATAGGCTAACTAATACACAAAAGCAGATCAATGGCTTTTATGAAGGTTACTCTGAAAACTCATGTGGTTTTTTTTACTAACTAGCTTTGAACTTGGAAATATCAGCACAAATTCAAAGTTTAAATATGTTCAAAAGGCAAACTAATAACTCCAAAAATAGGGTTGCCAATCCAAAGTTGTATTTTTTATAACATACCATTGTTCTTACTGGTGAAAAGATGTCCAGGCCTGTCCCTGGAGTATTGATGTGAACAGTCTTTATGCAGACACAACTCCTGGATCCATTTGAAAGATTTAAATTAACTTTGTCACAAATTAAAATGGATTGCAGATGTGAAATAGGACCTCTTCCCTCCCTCCCCATGAACTAAGTTGAAATCTGAGTGTAAATAAATGCAAATGCTTTTGTGATAAAGAATACAAAAGCACAAATACCTGAATTGTAAATGGATTTATTTTAACACCCTATGCTTGACATTCTGGTCTGACAATGAAAAGGCTACATTCATTTCCTGCCACGGTTGGCTTGCACTGCTGTCCACATGTACGGTGTTAACACTCAGGAGGCATGGTATAGACCGTTTTTTTTTTTTCTCAAAACTCCCTCTCATTATAAAGAAGAGATAACATTTCATTCCTTTCTCAAAATACTCTATTTTTATAGCTTTCAGAGTGGTAGCCGTGTTAGTCTGTATCAGCAAAAACAACAAGGAGTCCTTGTGGCACCTTAGAGACTAACAAATTTATTTGGGCATAAGCTTTCGTGGGCTAGAACCCACTTCATTTGCCTGGGAGTTCCACCACAAGTAAAAATAGTTAGAAGGCTGCCAAGTATTTTTATTTTAAATTTCATTGGGTTACAAAATAGGGAATAACACATCTGAATTCTTAGGAGTTAAGCTGACGTTTGACAGCAGAATAACATAGAACTTTGCTTAAATAAATGTAAGCTGTCTCTGTTCTCTCTAAAGCTGTATATATTGACTATAACTTAACATCTGATCAGTGACAGATATACAGCTCTATAGTTTAATTCGTTTAGCAGGAATATAATATATACATTATAAAGTTATCTAGAGCATCTTCACAGCTAAATACTATAGAAATGCAATCTATCTGGACATGAAAGGTGAAATTCTGAGGAAATTACAACCCATACAGAATGCACCAATACTGATTACCATAAACACCTCAGATTTTGCTTACACTCACTACACCATGTCCCCCCAGAATATATATATATTTATCTGGTGGGGTGCTGTACACAGATAAAGATGTGCTCATGGCTCAAAGGAGTTTAAAAATCTAAGGGTTTGTTCTGCAAGGTGCTGAGTACCTTCTGCTCCCATTGTCAATGGGAGTGGACGGAATGCAGCACCTTTCGGAAGATCCTTAGCACCTTTCAGGGATCAGATTTTAACATGAACAAAAATGTCAGTCCATACAATTTCATATACACATTAAGCTCATGTCTACATTGGTTGAGGATCAAATCTGCATGCAAACTGTGTTTTGTTTGTTTGATAAAAGGCATGAGTGTGGCAAGGCAGATAATGGATTATCACCAGTAGTCTTTGAGAAGGAATTTGGATGTGGGGAGACCACTTTAAAGTCAACTTTAAAAAAATTCAGTGAATTCCTATGGATTCCAGTTGGCCACCTAAGATTTTGGATCACAGCAATGAGTGTTTTTGTTTTTTTATTGGTCACGAAGACAACTGTTCCTCCAGATGAAACCAACAGAGACCAGAAAGCAGCATAGAGATATTCAGGCATTCTAGCAGCATCCAGTAAAATTGCCATTGGAGTGACAGGCAACCTGTCTGAAGTAAAATAATTAACTTTGGTCAGACCATGTGCCTCACTTAACTAGCTTTCAGACCACAACAAAAGACAGAGGAGAGATTAGTAAGACTGGGACTTCTCTGCTTGGAAAAGAGACGACTAAAGGTGGATATGATAGAGGTCTATAAGATCATGACTGGTGTGGAGAAAGTAAATACGGAAGTGTTGATGTTTACTTCTCATAACACAAGAACTAGGGGTCACCAAATGAAATTAATAGGCATCAGGTTTAAAACAAACAAAAGGAAGTATTTCTTCACATGACACACAGTCAACCTGTGGAACTCTTGGCCAGAGGATGTTGTGAAGGCCAAGACTGTATCTAGTTCTTTTTTGAACCCTGTTATATTCATGGAGGATAGGTCCCTCAATGGCTATTAGTCTGGGCCAGGATGGTGTCCCTAGCCTCTGTTTGCCAAAAGCTGGGAATCTGCAATGGGATGGATCACTTGATGATTACTTGCTCTATTCATTTCTGCTGAAGCACCTGGCATTGGGCCACTATCGGAAGACAGAATACTGGGCTAGGCAGATCTTTGGTCTGACCCGGTATGGTCATTCTTATGTATCATTGATCCCATCTAACAGATGTAGGGACTTTCCTGAACCCATAAAGGCGGTCAGTGTCAGAGTGTACATTAAAATTAGGAATTCCTACATTCCACTCTTATGCTCAGAACACTAGACCACCCAGTCCTCTCAGTTCAGAAGCTTATCTGAGCCAAAGAACAAATAATTGGGATTGGGTGTGTAGCAATAGATGTCAAGGAGATAATCAGAAAAATAGTACAGTTATAAGTACATTATCATTTTTAAATCATTGCTTTCTCACATGCCATTCAGTGCTCTAGATTCCTCTAGTCTGCTTCCATTGATGTTGAAAAGATTTAAAGGTCACTCAGCACTTTGGTGGCTTAGGCTCTGTAAGCAGAGAGATACAAAAAAACCCAAAGTACCAATATCGTTTTTTATGTACCTGCATTTTTTTCCACTCTATTGTGCATTTGTCACTTACCTATGACGGTATGGAGGATGTTATAATGATTGTGTTGGCACTCATTTCAGATCTTGCATAACTCAGTTGTGGCTTCACAGCTTGTGAATAATTGGACTATCTCCATTTCATATTGATAAAAGCTTTAGAGTACACCACACAATCATGTATACTTTCTATATAATCAAGTCATCCACCACATACATACAGCCATCTGTGTATGGACTATGACTGCACACAATAGCAGTACACAGAATTTACACTTTCCACAATAGTTTAAGAGACTGTAGAAGGACACCATGTATGAATGGAACTGCAATGGGAATTTAGAAGTGGAATTTGATCGGCATGATAGATAGCTCTGGTTATCACAAAAATGTGAATTCTCATATCTCTGATAACTTCATTAGTTGCTTTGATGTAATAGTCCAGATCCTACCTTTCTTACCCACCCAAAATTCCCAGAGATGTGAATTTTGGGAAGGCACAAATGCAGGATGAACCCCAAGATATTTTGTAAAGTATTCCTGCTAGTCCTCATCTGGAGTAAATCAGCGTAGATTAATTGAAGTCAATGGAACTATATGAATTTATACCAGCTATGAACCTGGATTTATTAATTGAATCACAAGATTTAATAAACCACTTTAACTGGTAAATTGGATTGTAACATTTGCCCCCTTCACTTAAATATAATCAACTTTTCTTCACCTTTTCATTGCTCAGCAGACAATCGTATGTCTTGCTAGCCTGAGACAAAAGGCCTGTCAGATACACAGCCGAGTTTTCTAGCTGAATGCGCTTTGACCCATAATTGGTGGATCTCTGTTCAAATCTCCTGGTTGCTAAAGTAGTCATACCATCTGATCCTGACCATTATTTTTCAGATGCTGGCCCTTGAAACCCATCAACCTCCTCTGTCCAATCTTTTCTGTCTGCCAAGTGCCTGTTTGGTATGAACTTGTTGACAAAACACTGGTGCAGTCCAGCTTCTATTTAATGTTTGACTGATTTTTTTTCCTACTGCAGGAGCTCAGTGACCATGGCTGGACCACACTGCTTGCTTTCCCAAACTTTGCGTTTATTTCCCCTAAGCTCTTGCCATCTGTTGTGCTCAGCTGCCCAAATACGTAAAAATTTCCATCTCTTACAGCTTCTCGGCTGCAAACATTATCTGTTCTCTCAATCTTTCCAGCCTTCATCAAGTTCTCTGTGACCAATTCATCTTTTCAGTAATATGGCTCACAACATGTCGCATTACTACAAGCAGACGTATTGACACTGGCATATTGCTGAGGATCAATAGACACAAAATTCATTATATAGAATTTCAGATACTATTTAGAGGGCAACCAGTCTGGACAACAGACTAATGCATTATGTTCTGTGCATGTGTGTTCCTTATTGGTCTGTCTTACCTATCACTTACACCTGCCTTATTGAAGGGAAGCTCAGTGTTGCAACCCCAAGTGTTCAAATACCTTAACTCATGCCCCCCCCAAAATCATGCAATTGGCTTCAAACTAATGAGATTTTAAACAATATAAAATCCGGGGTTCTTCTGGTTTTTTTTGAGTCAAGTGTTTGCATATTCAAGCTTTTCCCTGAAGACTTAATTTTTTAAATAGTAAATGAAAGCTGATATTTTCACACAATAACATGGCCCCATAAGCTAAAAAAAAATCAAACATCAGGTGACTCACAATAAATCATTAGATGCGGCAACTCTGGTAGCTACATTGGGGTAGATTCTTCTCTCACGTATGTTAGTGTAACTCCACTGACTTCCACAGAGTTACTCCTGATTTACACTATAGTAAGTGAGAGAAGAATGCCCTATGTTTTCATACAGTATACATAATTTATAATGGGAGTAGGTACCTATTAAGTATACCAAAGTGTTCAACTCTTGGAATGCACTTGTTTGGTCTTACTGTACCAAACTCATATAACTTCTTAAAGAGGAGGAAAAAGAGTGGGTTTATGGGCAGTGGTAATAGAGAACTGAATATGTAGACAGTAAAACAGGTGTTGCTGACTAATGTTGCAGGCCTACTTAACTCTTTTTGGGCATATCCTCCCTGCAAAATTGCAAGATCATCCTGAGGTGGTTTTTGGGTGGCTTTGACCAGTAATTCTCTTGGAAAGAGAATGAATCATCTAATGGCAGCTCTAGCTTGATTGTGTGAGATTGCTTTTTCCCTTTGATTTGAAACATATTACAAAATAGAAATGTGGCCTAGAAAAAGATGTAAAAGCTTGTGTTCCGTGCAATCAGATGCTTATAAAAACAGAACAGGGACATTGTGTAGAATCCTGGCAGATACCAATTCTAAAGTTATATGCACAAGGCCAGGTTATTCATTGGCAGACCTTGCTTCACAAAGTCAGTTTCCCAGGAGGTATTTTCCCCATTCTTCATTTATTTCTCTCCCTGTGTTGATTTATAGCGGAGAGGGAGGCTGAGAGAAGCTGGCAGCAGAATGAAGACATGAGTATTGCTTACATGTAGATTCCCAAGGGCTCCCATCAAACCTAAAAAAGAAACAGTGGAAGAGGATGTGGCTGACTTCTCATACGCTGTGCAAACTATATCCTGCCTGTGGCTAGGCCAAATCTTTCACATGTCTTTAAAGCCTTTTAAAAAAATTAAATACAGGGGAGGTAAAGTATGAAACTTTCTATATTCTCACCCAGACCCTGCCACCATGGGACATAAATAAAAAATTCTTAGATGATATAATGCTTTGGTACCCCTTGTCCACTATATATATACACATATACACTGTACACACTTGAGCCACTAAGTACCTCTTCTTTTAAATCTAGCATTCTTCAGTGGGACTACTGCTGTCAGTGCAATGTTAGAAGAAGAAAGCCTCACTGTATGTCAAGTTGTTTTTTGCTTCCCCAATGTGATCTGGCTGTTTGTCCCACAAACAAGAGGTATTTTTCTGCTGCTGTATTAAACTTTTCTGAAATGTCTTCATATCCCATTATGTAGTGTAACAGAGTGTGAAACAACCTCTTGACACTTGCTTTAGTTTTGTCAAGTTCTGTTTACAAATTCAAAAGGACCTGACATAAATAGCTGTTAACACTTACTTATTGCTGCTGCGACTCACTCCACCTCGAGAGTTTTGGTACACAGCAAGTAGAAAAACATCAGCATTAAAATCTTATCTCAAAACCTGGAGTAATTGTTCAGCTCCTTTTCAATTAGCTTGCACAGTAAATCTAATCATGTCACTTAAGACACCAATGCTTGGTTGCCAGAACAGCTGTGGAAGGATACCACCCCATTAGCTTGTGGCCCTGCACCAACAGCCATGATTCAGACAGCACTGACACATGACACTGTTGTAAAAAGGCTTTTCTTTTCCTTTAAATTACCACTACAGATAGGTAAAGCTTTCCTTGCCTGGGAGAAGGCAGCAAAAAGGAAAGAACATTAGTGAAAATAAAAAGCTGGCTTTTTTCATCCCCGTGTTTCCATCATACATGTGTAAATCTCTGCTGTGTCATGAAATTTCCTGAAAGTCGACAGAAAAATACTTTTTTGGATAACGTAAAAGGGTGTCTATCCCATTTAAAGGGTAGTGAGGACTAGGGTCATCCTACCGCTGATCATGATACAGCCCCTTTAAGGTTACAGCAATTTTGGAGCAGACAGAGGACTTAGGGAGTGGCAGAGGCAGATGGTGGGGCAGAGAAAGTGATCCTGGCGTAACAGTTAGTGGCTGGGTGGAAAAATCCAAGCTACTGTTCCTCAGACCAGGACCCTGATAGGGTAAGGTGGGACAAGGCTCCTCTCTCTCAGCCAAGGGGGACCAATTCTGGCTAGGAGACAGTATATAGTCCGCCTCCTCTCTTGTAATGGGATAGATACTAGTAGGAGAAGGACTACTGCTTTCTGACATCATCCAACCCAGGAGGAAAGCAGTGAGATGGTGTGACCTGGCCTTCAGGTGGTGAGGATGATTAGAAGAATGCACCTCAGCAGAGATGCTGGGCAGGCAGGCCGGGGGTAGGAGGAAGGACTTTGTTATGAAGGTGTTTTGAATTCTGTTTGAAATGCTGGTGGCAGTCTGGGTGGACTTGGGGGGCAGTAATTTAAAGGGGCCAGCTGGAAGAAGCTGGCTTAGGGCTGCAAGCCTGCTTGAATCATAGTACACCCCCAAGGAGGACTGTGGGGGGCCCTGAACCAGCGGGAGGAAGTGTGTGAGTCCAAGGACAAAGGGAGGCTCTGTGGAGCAGGACTGGATACTGGTGAGCTGTGGGAGCCTGCCTGAACCATAACACAGCCACAATGAGGAGAGCTGTGGAATTCCTTAACCAAAGGAGGGGGAGTTTAGACCAGAGCAGGAAGAAAACCCAGAGGAAAGACTGTCCGGAGAGGCCAGGGCTGCAGTGGGACTAGCAGAGCTCCCAGACCCAGAAGGAACTGGAGAACCTGAAGTCCTGGAGTAAGAGATGAGTTGGAAGACCCAAGAGGGATGGGGTTGGGCCTGAGGCCCAATGGAGACTATATTTTGTAAAGATTTAATGAATTAGACCCTAAGAAGAGGATTGTTACGTTAAATATGCTGGACCGTTGTTAAGAGATCCAGGAGGAAACTGAGAGTGGGCTGTCTGCAGGGTCATGCTATGCCATAAGGGAGTATGATCTGGGATGGCATCGTGCTTCATAACTTTAAATCCCTGTATGTTGGTTTTGGGGCCAAAGGAGTGCAGATTCTAATGAAGTCCATGTCCAGTTTCAGTAGGGGTGTGTGTGACTACATATACTTAACAATTGGCATTAATATGGAACATTGATATACTAATGTGCAGATAGCATTTTTCACCCAAAGAACCCAACAATTATTACAACTGGATTCAAATTATGATCTAGATTCTGGCTGCCTTGACATGGGAAAGAAAAAGCTCAGGACTCGCCTCCTCTTGTGCACTGATGCGGTGGATAACTAGGATACTGGTATTTCTACTCCTTCCAAGGAGGAAGACTAGACCAGAGACTTCCCTCCACCCCACTAAGGCTGACTATCAGAGGTATAGCAACAATGAACAGGAATCTCTTACTCATTTGATACAACAGGGAACTTCATGTAGACAAAATGTGATTTCCCAGTTGAATTAAGCCAGGAATGTAGGACTAACACCTATTTGCATGAAAAGTGCATGCAATTTTTATGACCACAAGGGGGATCTCAGTTTTACATCTCATCTAAAAGGCAGCAACATGGTTCCTGCAGCATTACTTCAGTGCTGACTTGGAAAGAAGAGTGACAGCTTCTGAATTGCCAAGGCCACTGACTGCAGTGACAGTGTTCTACCCAGGGTTTTAAAAAGTACATAAAATTAATTCAGCTTTGTGCATGTGCAACTCTGCTGAAATTTATGGTTTAAATTAAGGTCTGGGTTGAACCAATGGCTTCAAAACTTTATACCAAGGCTGAATGGGGCCCAGGCTCTTTGATAAAGCATAAGATAAAATGTTTTATAACTATGATTATGGCCAGGTTCCGTATGGCAAGAATATTCAGTTGCTTAATGGCCAACATTCACCCATCAGTCAAACAGATAATTGGCAAGAACCTAGCCTAGCAGCAACAGACCACGAGAAGTGACCTGGACTCACTTCACAAGCAGATGTCCTACTGTTGCAGGGCCATAAGACAGAGAGGTCCATTGTTTTACTGTTAGCTGTTTGTCACCCAGCTTCTCAAAAACACAATTCTGTATTGTCTCCACAGCGTGCACGTTTTTCTTCCTTATACTTACTGAGCATGGAGCTGGGAAAAGGATTCACATGGTCAGCGGGAGGTGATGACAAGTTTGCTCCTGCATCAGATGAAATCTTTTGTTGGAGGAGGCAGTGACAAATGTGATATTCAGCTATCAGGTGTATGACTTGTATGGATGAAAAGCTGACATGTTGTCAATCTCCTTTTTGAAGACCAGGTTGTGCCCATTAGGCATGAGCCTATGACTGAGCTGAACCACGCTAGCATGAACCCTAGAAAGTGCTGGGTCGTGGCTCCCTGCCCATTTTGGGGTGGCTTGCACTCCAGGGAGAAATTGCATCAGTTACATCTATAGTGGGTATATCTCCGACAGGTTACTTGAAGGGCGCTCCAGAAGGGAATTGTTGAAACAGTGTTGAAGATCACAGGCTTCAATGTTTCTGGAGCATTAGCACCCCCATCTTGTTCAACTACAAAAATGAAGCACTCTGTCTTTGGCCTTACATCTGCTCCTTTACTTTACAACTGTATGAAGCAGCAGAGTGTGTTCAGTGGAGTCCGAAGAGTTCATGGTCAAGGTTAAACCAGCCCATTGGAGAAGAGTGCTGCTAAAATAAATCTGAAAATATTTGTTCACATTTTACATCAATTTGCTTCGGCTGTGCTTGCACCACTTTAGGGTTCCTGTTTGCAAATATTCTTGTGCATATTCCAGCTTTACACATGTGAGTACATACAAAAAGCTAATCTGAAGTTTGAATGCTTGGATATTCAGCAAAAGTAAATTCAGAATTGCATAACTAACCGGTGAATGCAAATTTCAAATTGCCATTCAGATTTTATGCTTGAATGTACACTTCATAGCTTTTTAAGGCCCGGAGAGACCCTTAAGGTGATCGAGTCTAACCTTATGCACAAAATAAGCCAAGTATTCTTGCACTGAGCCCAATAACTTTTGGATGAAGTAAACAATATCTTTTGATAGATATCTAGACTTGCTTTAAATCTCCAAGTGATGGAGGACTTATTATATTACCTGGCAAGCTGTTCCTCGCTGTTAAAAATGTGTTTTATCTCCAGTTTGAACTTTGCTGGCTTCAACTTCCAGGCATTGCATCTAGTAACTTGAAATCTGAAATGCATACTTTTAAATTACATAACTCATTTAATCAGGGAAACAAAACTATTCCTTATGATGTGGGAGTGGAGAAGACTGATGTGGCAATGTTTTGCTCTCCCTCTGCCCAGGTGACTCAAGATACGAGGCAAAGAAGAATCAGACTGAAAGTCTCTTGTCAAACACAACACTGCCTCCAAATAACCTGAAAAAGACATACCCCAGAAAGTCGCAGAAGCAATAGGAAATGGCCTGTCCTAAAGTAAATTTTGACTTTTAAGAGTATGAAATAAAATAAATGAACGAAAAGAGAGGCATGTGCTGTGTTTGACTTTTTTCCAACAATTTCCATACCCTAAAGATCCATACCCCTTTTTCCCCTTAGATTTGTGATTCAAAACTTGAAGACGCAAATCCACTTAATTCCTTAGCTATTATCTTTTCTTCTTTCTCTTCTTCCATTTCAGTGTGAATTAAGGACCATACAAACTTTTTTACTGTATGTCCAGCTATTGCAATAACACGCATAAGCTGAATCTGTATGTAGTGGAGTTTAGATACCTAAAACTTCCAATGTTGCCTCAACTAAATTTCCACTGATGACCTAAGACAGGATTTAAACCCAGGACTTGAGAGTTAAAAGTTTAGAGCCTTAGTATTCTAATATTTACCATATGGTCCTACCCAATTAACTTTGTCCTCCATTGCTATTATTTCTTCCCATTGATCTTACAATTATTGCCAAACCTCAGCAGTTTCTGGAGCGATATTGTACAGCTTGTCTGGGAAGTCTCAATGCTGATGGAAGCAGGCTGCTGTGTGTGTGTTGCTGTTGGCAGGAATTATAGATTTAGAACTGCAATCAAAAATTGAGTTTTTATTTAGGAAAATCAGGAGAGATTTTTTTAAACCTCAAACCTCTTTATTGGAGAGCTGCATAATCAGATTCTATTTGGGCATATATTTGGGTGGATGCTTCAAAGGCAGAGTCAAAGGCAACTCAAATATCCTCCTACTAGGAAAGTTGGACTCCACTTGAGAGAAGGCAGTTTAGAATTAAGAGACTCTGGAATGTATTGGAAAGTGCTTCTGGATACTCCGAGCATATGTGCAGGGAATGTCCTAAAATGGCAGAGTTGTAGGAAAGAATCTTTGGAAAATGTGTTCACATGGCCCTCCCTATTTCTGTCAATTTCTGCCTGCTGCGAGCTATTACTGAACTGAGAAAGGGATTAAAAAAATAAAGAATAAAAAAAAGTTAAATGTGGCTCAGTACATCTTTAATGACAGCCAAAGTACCACTGTACTAGAAATCTGAGATTGTTCCGCTAGAAAGAGACAATATACAGTGTTACAGGAGATAATCCTACATATTAAGGGGAGACTACGTGACCTACTGTAACAGGACTTTTCTGTAATATTCTTCTCTGTGCTTCAGCGGTGGGAGAAGAGCCAAAACAATCAGATCGCAGGGGGTATAGGGGAAGAGTGTCTGCTCTGCTTGTTTTCCTCCCACCTCTGGCTCCTATCCAGAACTCTATAGTATTGGGCATCCATAAGTTTTGAAGATGCAGGAGTAGGAAGGCAAAGACCAGGACAGGCGCAGCCATTCTCCATTGTGTATTCCCTGGGCTCAGTTGTGGCTATCAGAGTGACTATATGATCAAGTGTTAATTCAGACACACATTCTCTTGCATAGCTCCTACAGCACAACTGTACGGGGAGTGAGACAATGGCAGCATGACGGCACTACCCAGGGTAACGGAGCGCGCAAGGTGATTGTGCAGAAAAACTCCCATTCTGCAGGGATGGAGTAGAAATGAGTTTCAAATCATAGTTTCCCTCCTCTTCTATGGGATGCAATATTTCCGAGATTCTACGAAGCACATCCTCCACTGATATAAATGGTCATAGTTCCAGTGACTTCAATGGAGTTATAATAATTTACACTAAGTGGAGTTTCAGCTTAGTATCTTTAACAGAAGCATCCTGTTATGAATAATCATATCCAATTACAAATTAACTATTTTGGAGACTATTTGGGGACTTTTTCTAGATTACATTAGTGGTTCTTGGGTTTTACCTTTTTTGTTATAAACTTCTTCTTCCCTCCCTTTGTTTCTTATCCACTTTCTCCTGTTTTCAATCCCTTAGAATTTTATTTAACGATACATGTAAAGCAGAGTTCCTTCTTTTCCTTTATTGAAGTCATAAGCAATTTTGCAAATTTCTTTTAACATTTTCCCAGACTGGGGATACTTGTGTTTATATAAAAGTCAATAAAAATATTACAAAAGAAAATACATTTTAACAAAACTTTATATTAAGGTATATTTTAAAGTTATTTCTTGTTGTTTTAAAATCAACAAGATTTGATTTGTATGGCAGGCATTGTAGACTCTTAAATCCATCTTTTAAACACATTCTCTAACTAACCAATATTTTACAAAAGGTTTTGTTACAGCATACTGTGAAATATGGATTCAGCTTTTATTATTAATAGGTTTTAACATGCTTCTGTCATTACAGAAATCAGCTGCATATTGTACTAATTAATATTTTTTTATTTTTGACATCAAGTCTTGCTACTTAATTCAAAACCTGCCTCCTTGTACAGATATTCTTCGACAAGAATTAAATTCACCCCTGTGCAGAAGGTCAGCATGAGGCCAAAGCACCATTTAAATCCTATTTAGCCCTTACACCAAAGACTTAAATGGGACTTATTTGGTATATGGCCTTGTATTTGCCCTCTGCACAAGGGTGAAATTCATCCTGGCTGAACTGTAGAGGGGTTCACAACATCCTTTTGGAAGACAACCAGCAAGAAGCGATTACACGTTGGAATACTTGTGAACTCAAGGAAGGGATAGAGAAATATTTCTGTCTTAGTCAGAAAGCAGTGTGATTAGCTCCTCCTAACTAGCGTTGTGTATTAGACATGGTAAGACAGTGAGAATGGCTGGTTGAAATATACTATGTAAAGATGGTTAGTGCAGTGCAGGAGAATGAGGCTATTTATAGGATGAATGTGCAGTCCACCAATAAAATGTTTTATTTTTTTTAAAAAACGTACCCACTGAATGCTTTTCAGCTGTGCTGGTGCTGTTTTATGAACAGTTCTAATCCTACTGGATTGTATGAACAACTGGATAAATTTTTTAATAACTCAGTCTAGGGGGAAAGATTTATGTGTGTGTTGATGTGCTGAATGTCTCTAAGTAAGCACAGAACACTGAAGGGGGAGGAAAATAGTGAACAGGTCATGGGATTCTTAGATTAAATACAAGACGCTGAAAACCATTTGAAAAAGCTGTTTGATTGAAGGACAAGTTCTCTGGCATGCCTGGGGATTTAGATTTTTAAATGAAATCTACTTTTGTTGTTGAGATATTGACATCCTGATCCTGAAGCTGTTTTGCATGGGAAGACCACTACATCTGCACAGAGTCCCACTGAAGTCATTGGAGATTTCCCAGGGCGTTCCAGGGTTTGCAAAGAGCAGTTTACAGGTTTGGAGCTTAAATTTGCATTAGTTGTTTAGAGTTCGTGGTCACTTAGCTGTCTGATTCTCATTTACACTGAGGCATTTTACCTCACTCTGGCAATATAAAGGGGCCTTAAAGTGAGTGTAAATGTAACTTACACCTTTTTCAAGGCCCCTTTGGGTGTAAATGAAAATCAGGACCTGAAATACATAAATTACAAACTACCAGTATTGAAAACTGATGATTTTTTTAAATGTCCTCACTAAGCCAACATGTGCAAGTTACAGAGCAATTATATTCATTAAAACTCCTTAGATTTTTATGGTAATCTTCAGGCTTCAGTGCTTTGCTTTGTAAATATGAGTATTTTATGGCTGCAGTCAGAGATCAGGTTGTTCTGTCCTTTCTTCCATTACAAAGTTCTTTGGAAAAGGCATGCCATGGGAGATCACTTAGCAGAATGCACATTCTATTCTGTTGCTCCTTTTCATACTCACTCTGATTCTCTAAATAATAAATCATAGGACACATTTTGTGCTTGGTTAGAGGTGTGTTGTGTTATTTTGCAACTAAATTGAACTTTTGAATGTTTGTTCCTTAGGTATTAACTTATTTTGATTAATCATCTCACTTCTGACACCCATTATGGTCTGCTGTTACTGTTGAGGCTGGAGTTGGCGGTGAGGACATCTGAATAAATCATTTCCTCCAGGATATGTTCCACACACATTACCCTGAAATTAGTGGGATTTCATCTATATTTCTTTCTGGCTTTAAAGCCAGCAAACATAAATAATTTATTGCATGTTAATAAAACCAACTAAACCTCCCTTCCTTGGAAAAAAACACATCCAAACTTTTCAGTTTGTTGTAGGCTCTTAGATCACAGCATTGCTGGGAGAGGGGGATCGGGGGGGAATAGAAAAGCATTTTGGGTAATGTGCACATTAAGCAACCCACTTTATTTCAGAATTCTTGCAGCTGTTGCCACACCAAGCAGTTTTTAACACTGCAGTGGGATTAAGTCAGACCATGTACTGGAAAGTTTATAATACAAAGTTATGTCCCCAAACTTATTTCCTTCTTGCGAGTATTGTCTGTTTCTCTCTCAACACATGTCTGCTAGCCATCATGGTTGCTCCTTTCTATAAAAATAATCCCATTAATTTTTTTACTTACTGATTCCTGGAAGGCTTTATTATTCATTTAGATGATAATACTTCAAAACCCCTTCAGAAATTCTGTGGCCCTTACAGACGCCAAAATCCCACTGAAATCAGTGCCTCATTAAGGATTGCAGGATTTGATCCTTGGGGAATCCTAACTATTCTTGACAAGATTGTGGCTTTAAGCCACTGTTTGCACTGGGGAAAGACTGTAGTGGCAGCCACCTGGAGGTTTTCTCCCTAATGCTTTTGGAAGCACAGACCTAAGCAGCCCTTGCTGTTTAATAGCCCTTTTACTGCTCCGCAGACCAGTAAAGGGAGGCAGCATGTTGCCTTTCCTTCTCTGGGGGATCTTAGTGCTGCTGTCTGCACCAAACTTCCCCATTCTTGGCACAGCAAAGCCTGGTCTACCCATACTTTCCCACTGGTTTACCTAAAGATGTGATTTATTTTTTAAACCCATTTAGTTAAATAGGTGCAACTTTCTGTGTGAACACTTAAACTGATTTAAACCTGGCTTATATTGGTTTAGCTTGCATTCATAAACTTATAGGGGCAAACCAAATGTCTATAACCAGTTTTAAACTGATAGGTGTTTACATAGGGGTTTGCAGTGGTTTGTTTAAACCAGTGCATATGTGTGTGCCAGGAGAGTTCAAGGATGGAGATTTTGCCTGACTTCTGTGCAGTGAGAAAGTTCCTTGCACATTTCCCCTCAACTCTGCACACCCATCTAGGCTAGAGACCCAATTTAGGGATATGTTTTACACTAGAGATTTATTCAAGCTGCAGCTATTCATTCACTTCACATGACTACAATCAGAGCTTCTTTTGGTCAAGAATTGGTTTTATCGAGTCCAACTCTCACAACAGGGCATAGTGGGGTTATTTTAAAAACGGTCACTCTTGGAATATTTTTCTTTCACATGTCTTTCCTTCTCTGATTATTCCTTGGTTTCTTTCAAATCTTGTCTATCCCGTTCTGTATGGTCACATACAATGAGTACATATTGCCCATGGCACTCCTACGACACAGCACACAGTTCCAAGTTAGCTTACATTGCTTCCATGGCTTTCCCTTCTGATGCTGTTGCTTTCATTCTGTCCTCAATATTGACACAGTTCCATTATTATACCCTTAGGCCCTCTGTACACTATCCGGTTCTTTATTTAAACTATTGCCTGCATTTGTGTGAAATTCACCCTTATGCACAGGGCCCCACTATGCCATAAGCAGCACTTAAACTCCACTAGAAGATTTAGGGCCAAATTCAGGGCCCACATAAGTAGCTGAGCCAGATGCCTGACACATGCAAGCAAGGGGTAAATCCTCCCACAGGTCATGGAGAAACTATGAGCTGCCAAGACTACTTCAGTACAATGGCTGAAATAGCCACAAGAGGTGCTTATGAAGCCTCTACTACGGGAATGGGAAAGATGTGAGGACATGCATACTGGAACTTGCCATGTGGCCATATGGCAGAGTGGGTATCCATGCCCACACACTTCCTGCATGCCCTTCATCCAGCTCTCCTTTGTGCAGTGGAGCAGCACTAGTTTGCTTGACAAGCCCCCATATTTGTGGAAGACAATTGGTTTTGCTTGTTAATGAGGGACTCAAGGGGTGTATGGGACTTTGTGCAGGCCCATTGCTCTGAAATAAATCTTACCCTATAGGCCTTAAACAAGATAGAAGGTAGAACCTCACAAACTTTGCCTGAAATATATAGACTATGGGTTCTCAACCTAATTATCATGATCCTCCTCCTTCCTCCCATATTGTTAAAGGGGAGTGAGGCATCATAGCTCAGGGCAGCTGCACCTGTATTTCTCTTTAGTGGCCCAGCAAGGGAACCCATTCTCAGCCTTCCAGTTCCCCAGCTGTTGCCTTTCTGGGTGAAGACCCACATCTCACTGCCTTCTGCCTGGGGTATGTCCATGCTGCTCAGTTCCCTGCCTTCACTGCACATTTCCCAGCACAGACAGGTTGCCCAAGGACACCTGCTTGCTTTCTCTTAAGAGATGCTTAACAGGTGTAATTTCTACAATTATAAGGTACCACACAGTTCTTTGTATGCCAGCCTACTTTATTAAAAGAACCTACATGTATGAGTATGCTAATAAGCTTACCACAGATAACCCCGACCCTAACATGGATTCTGGCAGTAGCAGTCCATCAATCCTCCCACCTCAGAACAAGGACTCAAGTCAGTCTAACCCAATCCTAAGGCTTGGGGCCCTCCATGCACCCTGGGTCCTGCTAAACCAGGAAGAAGGCCTTGCACTAGTTTAAAACCAAACTATTCATCCAAAAATCCTTTCTTTGTCTATTGGTCCCTGGAGAATCCAGTTTGAACTGGCATATACATTTGTCTCTCCAGGGAGGTGGCTTCAAAGTGTTGATCATGGAGGAAGCCCATTAGCATCCCCCCACCCTGCTAGAGAAGGTACATACAATGCTACAACACCAAATAAACAACTGCATTTTTAATACAATGTACCCCAAGGGTATTAAGATTAATTCAGTAATGTTTACCTTATTTCCATAACGTTGTTAAGTATAGTAGGCGATACTGTCAGTCTGTCACATGGGGATCTGGTCAAGTGAGAAGGATCTTAGTTCTGGTCTGGAACTAAGGTGTCCCAATATGGAAAAGTCTGAGGACCACTTATGTAGACAGAAAACAGCATGTCCCTATGAGCGATAATCAATAGCTATTATGCAACTCTTACTGCCAAAATAACAGTAAATCTTACCAAAAACCAGTAGAAAGTTATCTATTTAAAATCCATGTTATGATCAAAATGAAGCAGAGAAAAGAGGCTTACATCTCCCTCCTTTTCATAGCATGGCGTTGAAACTATCGGGAGCGCTTGCAACTGAACTGAAGTAATATCCAAACAGAAACAAGTCACAAGGTCACGGCCTTGCTGCACCTCCTTGATAGAGCAGTCATGCATTTTAGCCCTGCCATGCTTGTATCACATTGTGTAGCAAGATGATAGATCTGGTAAATGAGGTTTTTACTTACTTTTGTGCTATGAAATATGAATGTTGCGACTTTTAAAAAAATACCTGAAAACTGAAATTGCCCATTGGAAGGGAAGATCAAACTTATGCAGCAGCAGCATAAACAAACACCCCTACTGAGTGGATGAAAATGGGGCATGGGGATGGGGGGAACATAGTAAGGTCAAAACCATAGAAATAAAAGGAGAAAAGATTTAAGAAAAAACAAAAAACTTTAGCAGTTTCTAGAAGTGCTATAGGCATATAGGGTACTATTTTACCCTGAATTTCATCACATAGAATTTCATCACACAGCAGTGGCAATCATGTATCTTTGTTATGAAATAAGACCTAATTTTAGTCTCATGGGCAAAGCCTGAGTAATGGGATTTGCCTGTGTATAGTAAGTATAGGCTGGGAGGACTGATTCCTACCTCCCAATGAGGCCTTCCAAGTAGAACCCAGGACATACATGCACGGAGCCCACAATGACAATTGTGGATATGGGCAGCATGACTTGACTGACTTATGCCTTTCTGTTCCATGAGGAATGTAGGGCCTTCACCACTGCTTTCCATCTTTGATGGTCTCTTGCTGCCATCTTAGCTTCTTCCCGTGTCATTTTGATAGCTTTCAATCCAAAATAATGATGCTCCCCACTTCATGAAGTTGTTGCCCAGGAGATCTGTGCTGTGCATGAACCCACTGGCCACACTACATTCCTAACATACTTCTCCCTCCCTCTTCCAGAACAGAATGCTGCCAGAGTCCTACTCCGGAGCACAGAGGTAGCTGTGGAATCTACTGCATTGGTAGCCTTATGCATCCTGTATGTAGCTTGAGGATTTGCTCAATCGAAGAGTAACAGAAGGAACATAGTTGTGTTTGAACATTTTGTACTGTTTGGGCACTGACTTCATTTTATTAAATCACAATAGTAGCTACTCCCACAACTACTGTTGCTATCCCAACAAGCTAAAAATCCATGCTGTAGTTCGCATTTGTCACTGTGGCACTCTGTACCCCAAAGCAATACCCTGGAACCCCCATATTCAGCATTGTCACATAATTATGATATGTTTTGTACAAAGTATGCCTTGTGAGGTATCATTTTGAAAGTCTTGATCTGTTGAACATTAGTATCCTGTTGGATTGTTTGAGCTATCATATGACAAGTCATGAAGTTTTGCTATGTGTATGTTACTGAAATAATGTTGTGTGGTTGGCAATACCCACAGCTAGCCTTTCAGGTGCAACAATGGAGTAGCCAGACATGCTGATGGCCCATTAAAGGGAATCCACACTCCCCAGCGACCATCCCAGAAGACTTTTAAGAGAGAGAACGTAGACAATGGAGAACATTTGATCAATGGGACCCTACGTCACAAGCATAGATCTTTCCAGCAACCTGGAAGAAACTATAAAAGAAGGGGAAGTGACATCATGACTTGGCCTCACTCCCCCCACAACTCAACACCTGGAAACACATCTGGAGGACAAAGATTTTAAACTGGGGAGGGTGGCCCTGTGTGGAGGAGAGTTCCAGCCTATGTATTGAAGATCTGTGACCCATTTGTACCATCTATCAGGGTGAGACACTGCTTGATTCAAATCCTGTCTAGTTTATAGAACTCAAATGTTATTTCTTAGGTAACCAACTTTGGTATCTATGCTTACTACTTATAATCACTTAAAATCTATCTTTCTGTAGTTAATAAATCTGTTTTATATTTTACCTAAAACAGTGGGTTTTGGTTTAAGTGCTTGGGAAATCTCAGCTCAATTGACAAAGGTTAGTGTGTGTCCTCTCCACAGGTAATAAACTTACACTGGTCATGCTTCTGACTAGGGCAAGACAGTGTATTTCAGGGGTGCAAGACTGGGGAGCTGGGGGAAATTGGCTGGAGCCTCTTTATTGTTGGTTCATGAGTGGCTGGGACAAGCATTCATGTAACTCAGTTGGCTGTGTCCCTGGCTGTGGATGTCTGTGTACGTGCAGTACCTGCCACAGGTTTATAGCTTGTCACACTATCACTGTGTGAGAGGGATATCCCAGGATGGTGGGACAGAGGGCTCAGCGGTTCCACAGTTCAGGTTGCACCCAGGGAACCCCTTCACAGTCACCCTTTTTATATTGTCTTTCTTTAGTGCGGTGAATGTATATCTCACATTCTCACAGCTATGGGTTAATAGCAACCAACAAAGTTTAGCTTCAAAAACATCAAACAAATCAAAGAATGGTAATTCACTCACATGAATTATGTGCCACAGCCACACATATGGCTTCCTCTTGCACAGACTGTACGGGTTCTTTTGCTTTGTCAACCAAGGCATTCTCCTTCTACAAGTAGTGCTCTATCCCCGTCACTATAGCATCCTTAAAAAACAGCAACAAAGAAAATAGATTTAAAAAACAAGCAAACAACCCACCAAAATCACAGTATAGCATGGTGCAAAAGAGGGGCAGGCATCTGTCAATAAGGGATTGTCTACACATGGAGTTATTCAGGAACAGTTACTCTTATATAACTTCATGGGTAGACATTCTTATTCAGGAATAAGATTGTCTTGTTTCTGTTTAGCTTAACCCACTGCATTAAACTAAATAGGAATAAGGCACGGGATATTTCACATGGTCTGTCCCAAAAGGGAGCAAACCCCTGCACCTCTAAGAGCAGACAGCGTATGTGGGGGTCCTATGCTTGCTCAAGGTCTCAGTGAGAGAGGTGTAGAATGGTGTCCTTTCCCTTTGAGGTGTGTTATCTAGGGCTGTGATTAGGTGCCTTCAAGGAAGAAGTCTAAAGATCAAGACAACATGAGCAGTTGGAGCAAGGGTGCAGGTGTCAGACAGTCCTACTGCTGGCTTCCACATGGAAAAATGACACACTATTGAAAACTATTAATAGTAGCTCTGGATATGTTCCTTCCCCTTTCTGAATGAATTAAGCCAGAGCTGTTGTACTGGCATCAATAAATAAACAACTTGCAGCAGGTGCTACCAGCTAGGCTGCCCCATTTCATTCCAGTCCAAGCAAACAGTCAGCCAGTTGTGGGGATGTTAAAGTGTTAGGAGATAATAGTGGCTCTGGTTCAAGCACCAAGTCTATTAAGGAAGGAGATTACTACTCCAATTATAGGACTGGTGGACGTGAATAACTCTTTCTATGGAACAACGATGAGGGTTTCCTTACCAGCCAACAAAATTTGGCTAGCAAGTAAACAAAGTTCAATGAACAGCTGCGCAATATGTGCAGCATTGCTGATCCATTTACAGATCTTGCCACATGCCTATTGATTGACATACAGTAGGATGCAATTTAAGCATTATTATTAAATAATAATGACACATTTAAGCATTATTATTCCTGTCTTCCCTTTTTTCTCTATTGTATTTTTTTTATAACTTCATCTCTGAAGGTTCTTAATACTGAGAAGTAAAAGAAAGAGGATACAGGCATTTCTAGATTATTCTAGTAACACATTTTGGGTAGGAACCTTAGCAACATCAAGTTACCTGATTATCGGTAGTTGTTTTTTCTATTATTTTTTGTTCCAAAGCCAGTGAGATATTTTGACATTAAATCATTCTGTAACACAGACTCTCCTACAGTTAAATGCTGTCTTCTGTGCTTGTTATATGTGAAGGCCAGAAAACTAAATTCTTTTCACACAGTGGACAGAGGAAGGCCTTGCTGCTGCAATGGGCTTTGTGGAGGTGGATGGAGGATTAACTGGAATGGTGCTATGTATGGGTACATGGGTTACAATGGTCCACCCATGTAAAACTCACTCCAGGGTGAGATTTTCAAAAGAGCTCAGAATCCACCAATTCCCACTAAGGACAATGGAAATTGCTAGGTGCTGAGTTTTTCAATTTCAGGGTAACTGCACCCCTAACCACCCCTTCGGAGTCCCCTCCAGGAACGTCTAGCCAGGTCTCAGGACTCCACCAGTTACCTGGTCTCACTCCCTTCTGACTGGGCATTTTAAGGCTGCACAGCTCCCTACCTTACGTTGTGATATCCCCAGCAAGCCAGTTTGGACCCTAACAGCCAGTGCCTGTGCATTGCTTTCTCTCCAACTATGAACTGAATATTACCAACAATTACAAGTTACAGAGAAAACATAAAAAACAATGAAAGTTCCTATACTCATGCTAAAATCTTAACAGAGGTCACCTATCAGCCTTATGGGGGCCCTAGTAGGCCAGTCTTTCTATCCCTTCTGCAACTGTTGGGACAGACAGTCCTGTCTGTGTTCTGGTTCAGAAAGAAGGGCCCTAGCCAGTTTAGACCCAGCCTTTCTGTACCAGAAGCCCTTTCTCTGTCTGTTGGTCTCTGGAAAACCCAGTTTGAACCATTTTATACAAGCCTACCCAGGGGAGTGGAATCTCTCTGGAAGTGTTTACAACCTTAATCACCCTCCCTCCCCCACTGTTTTATAGTTCCTGGAGGCACTGTGGCAACCTCTCCCACCCCCAAATTGCATATGATCCCTGAGCAAGAGTGGTACATCAGCTATTAATAAACTTAATACAGTATGGTCCCCCAAAGATATTGCATGCAGTTGCAATATCTGTCATACTGAGCTCTTTTGAAAATCTGTGCATGTGTGATAATATCTCAAAAGGAAGTATGTGCACCCACTCTTTAAAGATTTTATAAGATTTGCATAACTTTTTATTTTTAATCAAGTCAAGGCAGATTAAGAAATATATGTCATGGTATTTCTTGAATTACAATGCCATCATCACAAAACAGAAACAAAAATATTGAGTCTGAAAATGATTTCTCTCTAAAAACTAAAACTATATAATTACATTTTGCATTCACAGTGGCCTCCATCTGAGGATCTCAAAATACTTTGTAATTTTAATGAATTAGGTATCCAGCACCCCTGGGAGATGTGCATTATTAGCCCCTTTACATACAATGTCCTGAAACTGAGGCACAGAGAGAGCCAGTGCTATCCCCTTGAGGGCCCGAAGCAGGAATATTTTTGGCCACCCAATACTAAAACAGGCAAGTTATTATAATAAAGAGCAAACGCCCCCCTCCCTTTAGCTGCTTGGGGCCAGAAGCAATTTGCTTATGCCTAGCACCAGCTCTGCACAGAGATATCAAGTGACTTCCCCAGGATCACCTAACAAGTGCATGGCAGAGTCCATGGAACTTCTAGACCTATGCCTCACAAGACCATCCTTCCCCACCCCCATTATTACTTATTGAAATACTGTGTTTTTTGCTGTACAAAGCAGAGGAAAGGTAAAAGGACACACAGTATAATAATCTAATGTGCAGGATCTGCAATAACTCTCACAGCTAGCTCAGCACCTTGGCATTTCCTGATTGTAAGGTTATTCCCCACTCTCCCAAACGCTACAGTGACTTTACTCTAATTAATTATACATTGGTTTGTTAAATGGCAGCCGCTAGTGAAAACCCATCCATCAACCTTCCGACTGGAAAGCTCCCATCCCAACCAGCCGAGGCCCCTCCCCCTGCCTTCGCAGAGAAGCACTACAAGCAAAGAAGGAAAAACACGGAAAAGCTACTGTCGGGAGCTTGGTTGATAAAGGCACCGGAGCAAGAGGAAACCTAACTGCGGCAGCCCCTGACCCCAAAGGGAAAGGGGCTGCAGCGGTGCATGGACGAGCCTGTTGTGTCCGTGCCTTGCTGCAAGGGACACACACGCAGGCGCGATCACCCTGGAGCTTTTCCTGTTGTGTAGCAGCAGCTACAGCGAGTGACAGGCGGAGGCCGCCCCCGCCAGCCAGTGACACGCGCGCGCTTTCTCCCTGTTGTTGCTGCTGCTGCTCTTGTGGCCCTGGGGTTTGTAAAGTAAAAGGGGAGACACCCCCCAACGCCGCCGCTCTCCCGCTAACTCCTCGCCAGCCGCGGTGCAATAGCCGGGTGCAACTGAGAGCTTCCCTCCGGCCCACAGTCCTGCCCCACCTCTCCGCTCCCCAGGGCAAAGCTCACAAGGCGCTTTACTACTCTCCTCGCTGCACAACCACGGCTGTGGAACGCTCCGGGGAGAATTCTACCCCCAGCGGCTGCCGTGCTCCCCCTCCCCTGCCCCCAAGCCGGCTAATGGGGAGAGCCGTCAGAACACCTGGGAGGAGAGGCGGGCGGCCGTTACCTGACAGTGATTGGCAGCCCGGCCTGAGCCAATGGCTGCGAGGGAGAAGGAGCTGGGAGGGAGATGCGGGTGTAAGGCTAGGCGGTGAGGGTAGGTTGCGCCTTGGACCGTGTGCAGCTCAGTGGCTGTGTCTATGTGAGTGGAAGGAGAGAGGAGGGGGAAGAGACGTATCCAGATCCAGTGCAGCAGCCGGAGGAGCTGGAGCAGCAGCCGTTCTGCTGCTGTGGGGAAGGAAGCCCAGGGCTGCTGCATGTGTACCCTGATTATTTTTTTAAACTTATTTTTTTCTGGCTGCTTTTGCCTGTTATTTATGCAAAAAAATATAAACAAGGAAGCGAGTGGCGTGATTGAGATAAATAATTAAGTAGAGGAGGAGGAGGAGGAGGAGGCGGCGGAGGAAGAAGAAGAAGGAGGAGAAGAAGGAAAGCAAAGCAAAGCAAAGCAAGCAGCAGGCAAGAGGGGCCGTAACTTTAACCACAGCCAAGGACCTAGAGACACTGACTGGCCGTTTGCTGCTGCAGCAGCCGTCTCAGCCTTGTGTCTGCGCTGTGTGAGGGAGAGAGCCCTTCCCTCCTGCCCCCGGCTGCTGGAAATGTCTGAGCATAAGGCAATTGATCCGAAGTTATCAACGACGGACAGGGTGGTGAAAGGTAAGTGCTGTGCCGTGCACAGACGGACACACACAGCCAGCTGTCTGCTTGCACTGCCCCGCCTCCATTTTTTCAAAATTTGGCTACCACCGTCCCCCAAGATCCTGTACGTCTCTCCCCCCTCCAAGGAACGGGGTCTGCCTATTTACTGTGGCTGCAGTTGCTAAATGGACGAGACGTGTTTGGAGGGGGGTGGAGGAGGCGGTGATTGGGGAGTGAATAGGGAGTAACTGCTGTGATAGATATAGGAAGTGGTGGCTGCTGGTCAGGGTTGTGTCTGGGGGTGGTAATTTGATTGATTGGTATCATTGCACTATTGACTCGGCGTTTGGGTTTGCTCGGGAGATCTCTCTGCCTAGGGCTACATTGCAGCATTTTCTCCCCCCTGCCTCCCCCTCTCTGCCTTCAGTGATTGCACAGGGCTCGCGCGAGAGAGAGGGGGAGCCCCAGCTTCCTTAGTTGCTGGAGTGTCTGAGGCAGAAGGGAGGGGAGGGACCAAAGCACAAGAGCCTGGCTCCCTCCCTTCCTCTGGCTACTTCTTCGGGCATTTCCCCCTCCCGCGCCTGATCCGAGCCCCTTTGGGTGGCTGGGTTCGCACGCAGACTCCGCTGTCTGTAGGCAGATCTTGTCACTGCCTTTCAGCTCCCCGCATGCATGAAAATGCCCGTAAATCCCCCGATCCTGACAGCTGGGGCTCTCCTTCCTCACCCGCCCCACTCCTCCCTCGCGTCGCTGACATATGTCCTCTCCCTTCCCTCTCTCAAACGTGCTGCTCGATGGGGGTGACACCTGGAGCCAGGGGTTGATTCACAGAGATCTCTATTCGGGCGGGGACGTTGCTTTAATGTGTAAGAGCCGGGGGTCCTTGATGGTCTATTTCTCCACTCTTCGAGAAGGAGAATCCACCGATCTCTCTCTCTGGATACACAGTACACACCGAGCCTATCCACCTAGCCACCAGTGTTGGTGGGGTGAGGAAGAGCCTTTGCAGCAGCAGTGGGAAGTTCTTTTTTTTTTCTCTGGGCGATGCCATCTAGTCCAGTAGCCAAATGAATTTCGTTTAGGGAGGGGGACGTGACTCAAGAATGTGGAATATTTATCCAGGATCATCCTCTCTAGGAGATGAAAATGCATGTACTAGCTGCATGATACATGCTGAACATTAAGCACAGTAGAAGGCAATCCAAGCCACTTCCCCCATCATGGTTATTGTTTATGGTTTGGCCTGGTTGAATGTGAAGTTATCCAACAGAGATACTGTGTGCCCTTGTATCTTTGCATGTGTGTGCACATATCTGCGTGTGGGTGTTTCCCACAAATGAGTATAATCTCGGTGACTTCGCTCCATTGTAAAAACATACATATATGTTCTATGAGCTTGAATGCTCCAGAGCCACTCATTTGCTGGGTGACATTTGTTGGGTGAAAACACATCTGAGAGTTGTCATTAGCCACACAAACACAGTGCACAACAATAAAAGAATGTTTATTTCTGTATGGAACAAATGTGTGTGATTTTAATATATGTACAATGCTTACATCAAATGTGCGTATTTCTGTGTATGTACTTAGGTGTAATACAGTGTATCCATCATAGACTATAAACCTGTATTTATCTCCAGATTTTTTGGTGAAATACGGACCCCAAATGGGCTGTGAATGCTTCCAGAATCCAAGAAACTGAGAAAAAATTGGCTCTGTAGCATGCACAATTTCATGTGTTTACTTGAGCATCAACCAAAACCAAATGTAAATCTTATTGAGAGATTCACCTCATTTAAATCTTTCTGTATTTTAATTTTCTGTTTTTTTTCTGATTGTTTCATATCCGAGAGTTATTGGTTTTTTTTTTTTAAAAAAAGAAACTTGGTTGTATGCACCATAGTAACAGAGTTTTAAAAAATGGAGTTTGCCTTTATCTTGTGAAATAAGAAATATTTGTTGCATGAGTTAGGCAATATTACATTGAATCATGGTCCTGTGACATCACACTGAAAGAGCAAGGATTTAAAAGTTTTTAATATATGACTATAGACTTTTCTGATACCCTTCAATTATAGATATCACAAACGTTTCATACATTACAAATATTTTGCATAATGTCTGGAGTACACTAGTAATTGGGGGTTGAATGAAGATTTCTTCTTAAATTTTGTGTTTGACTATGTGCAAAGGTAGGACCAAATTCTATGGACTTTACTCAGGGAAAACTTAAATTCAGTGGATATTCTTTATGAGTAAGAACAGATGCAGGATTTGACTTATGATCTTTTTACTTAAATAAAATAAAATCAAATCATCTTTGCTTTTATGAATGCCGATAAATAAAATTGCTACTCCTGCATTTAATAATAGACTCCGTTACTGTTGTCTTTAAAGGTACTATAATAAGTCTAGGGTGGTGGTGTTTTTTTTTTTTTAACACGGTGTGAGGTTTTAGTCTCATTATGACTCTTAACCTTAAATCACTCTTCACACTGTTACACTTCATTCTGTGTTAATAAGTATATAGGCTCCCAACTTCCCAGAAACACTATTTCCAAGATACCTTGATAGCACATATAGTTGGGATTTCTTACATTTTTTTTTTTGTAGATTTTGTGAGCATTCAGTCCACCAAACATTTAAGATTTTATTTCTTTTATGAAGTATTCATTGAGAGGAATTGAAGGAAGGAACAGAAATTGACCTAAATCATGCTTAGATGATTTATTCATTCATCTGGCCTGATAGTTGTTATATGTCAACATTTTGTAGTTAATATTTGGATTCATTTAACTGGATTCATTCTTTCATTAAACACCAAAATCCGGTTAAATGCTTAAATGCAGAACCTGGAGTGAGTAATGCACAGTGAACTCTTAATAGGAGTACTTTTATACTGTATCATTTTCATTTTAAATTGCATTCACTGAACTGCTTTTTTATTGTTTTAGAAGCATAAATGAAGAAAGATAGTAATGTAGCTTTTTTCACTTGTAATAACAAAAGAAATGTGATTCTTAACTTAATTTAGTGCTGTAGGATCCCAGGTCCTGTATTACATTAGTCAAAGTTATAGTGTTTCTTTTTCATAGGTCATTATCTATATCTTCTTGAGAGGAAAAGCTGAATAGCCTTGCAATGGTAAAATTAATAAAAACAAATATTAAAACACACATGGAGATAATCAGTGAGCCTTAAATTGTAACAAAGAAAAATGCATAATTATTTGAATCCTCTGGACCATGTTCAGATATAACCAGTGCAAACTGAGAGGGTTTTTTTTTTTTTAAATTCATAAATAAATAGTAAAATGGAACCTTATTTGGGGAAGAAACGTTTTTTGGTCATGTATGTAGGCTTTAGATTTGATTAATTCTTCTGACTGCACAAGAAGCAATGGCTTTACCGGTCAGGATCTGATAATTTACCTACTGCAGAGTTATAAGTTTAGTTTTGAAAGATCACAATTAGTCAACACATGACAGAAGATGTCTTGTTATATCAAGATCTCCAAGCTTTGTCTGAACCTTAGGCAGGGACTACTACATAACAGTTAGTGGAGGGTTTGAGGGGGTGAGAATTCTAGCAGCTGTAAACAGATTGCTATATTGCTGACACCTGTTGGGTGGGGTTTTTTCTTTTTTTTTCCTAAAGATACTGCTAAAGAGAGTGACTTTAAAGATGAGAAATGACTTAAGTACAAGTAAGCATTTCATACCCTGCCACTCGCATGGAATTTTCTAGACTATCAAATTGATTTAACGCAAAGTAAAATGTCCTGTCTTTATCGCAGTACAGTTAGGTGTTACTGAATGCTCTGTGAGATCTTGGCTTTCTCCTGCCTGCATTATGTCATTTGTTCACAATGGCACCTGACAGCTTATTGAGTGAAATCTTAACACTCACATGTCCGAAATTACTGTACAGTGAGCAATATGAAGAAGTAATTCAAACCCATGTATTAAAATGGCAAATTTTCAAAAGCAAATTCACTTTTTTGTAAGAGTTGACAAAAGTGTATTCTTGGGAATGGTAGGGAAAGAGTATCCTGCATGTCAGTCTGAAGGATACTATTATACTTCGGTCAAGCAATGGTTACTCCACTTCTTTCTCCTTAATCATTCTGATGCAAAGAGGGTTAAGAACTTCTTGCAACTGTAACCTAGACAAGTCAGCTTTAGATTGTTGGAATTAACATGTGATAATACTATTTTAAAATGTATTGTTCTGCAAACACCCATATGATTAGTTCAGTGGGATTACACATATGCCTAAAGCTGTGCACGAGCCTGAGTGTTTGCAGGATTGAGGCCCTTAAAACCTCAGTGTTGATGAAAGGTGCTGGCTTGAAAACCCTGTAGACTGAAGTCCTTCATGTGCCCGTAGAAAGGTATGACACAGATGCTGACAGGATAAGCTTCTCCATTTCACTCTCCTTATGAGCTTCTAGCCCACCCCTTGGGAAGAATATGTGGCTAATTATCCACACTAGTTTACCACTTGAAGCCTCTGAAACTTGCCAGTGGGGGTGTCAGTGTGCTAGGTTTGGCACTGGATTTTAAGTTGGGGATACCTGGCACTGGAAGCTGGGCTGAGAGTACTAGCTCACTCCACAAAAATCACAGAACAGTTTTCTGATGGCAACACCTTTTGATCACTTGGCAAGATTTGAACCAGTGACCTAGAAGGGAAAGGCTCTATATCACATTACCAGTCTTTTCAGAATGTTCTACAGTCTCCTGAAATGCTTGAGTTTCTAAAATATATGGATAGATTTGTTTGTTTTTTGGTCTGGCCCGGACTCTCTGTATTTAAATATAATCTCTTAGGTATTGAGGGATAAAATATCAAACAAATAAAGGAGCATGTATAGTTACACTAGCATGTGTTCATCAAATCAGTACACTTTTTGTGGCTAGTCTTGATTTTTAAGTTCATATTTGTGTGTAGTGGTGACTGGTACCTGTTGCTGTGAGCAAGAGGATAAGGCTCAGTGGAAACTCTAAACCTCAGTACTTAGAAAAATGTATGCGCTTTTTGTAGGGCAGTGCCTCAAACTGGAATCCAGAGCCCTCCCAGGTGTATTGCAGAACTGTTCCCCTTTGATGAAGCAAATGTAAGTCTTCAAGCACTCATGTTTCTCGCTGTCTAGAGCTGACACGAGGATATTTTTTTTAGGTTTTGTTTCAGTTTTTTTTAAACCAACTAAACTTTTAAAAATAAGACTTTCCACCCTTTGCAGCTGCTTCATGTATGTCTTGTTTGATGCTTCTTTGGTGTGAATGGAGTGATGCTCAAAACTGGTGAATTAGCAAATACACATTAGGAATTAATCTTGTTAAGTGACCTGAACGAAGGGAGATTAGATACTTAAAATGCTTCTTTTCCCTGAATAGGAAACAGTAGACACACGAACAAGGAGTGTGGAGGGAGTCACTTGGTGGCTGATGTGACATTAATCCTGAATGCTTTTTATGATGTCTCCTTAATATTGTCATAATAGTACACTTGCATGTAATAAAGGATTGCACTTTCTGGACAGAAAGTGTGGGGTCAGGTTTGGAGGGAGGAGATGCAGGAGACCATCAGCATTCAGCAGTATGAAAAACTGTACCACTGCTGTCACTTGGGATTGTCTGCTCTTGATCCATTCTTTAAACTTCACATAAGACATTAAACATGCCCCGTGCCTCTGTTTTGGTAACTTTTTAGTGGGAAATTAAAGATCCCATTGCATTCTTCAAAAGAACAAAGAATCTTGACCCATCTGTCCTCACTCAGTAAAACAGGCCATGTAAACTACAGTTGAGGAAAGAATGACAACTGCATATTGCATAGTCCCTGCACTACAGTTCGTCAAAGAAAATACCTTGGCTCACTTCGGTTCTTATATGTATTTGGCCTGATTGTGGTCCCACACTGGTCTAAAACAGGATTAACTCAGTGAATTCCATCAGTGGAATGCTGGTTGGTGTGTGTGTTTTTTCAGACTGATCCAGTATGTGTAGAACCTGCACTGTGTGTACATAATATATACAACTAGTATTCATTTTTATTATAATAATATTGAAACAGTAATCTGAACAAGTTTAATCAAAACACATATCCTTCTAGAATTTTATTTGTGCAGTAATGTTGTTTCACTTAGCTAGTCATTAATTTGCTTAACCTTTGTTCAGCCATGAATACTATCATTTTTGTAAATAAAATCAATTAATCAAATAAACTTTTCACATCTCCCATCTAAGACCTTCTCTTGTACAAACCCACTGAAGGGAAACACAACTGATCTTAATTAGAACTTTGCTGTCTGGAGAGGTCTTTGATGGATGGCGAAGAACTGTCAGGTGGCTTTGTGAATGCCTCGAAGCCAAAGATTTTCTGGGGAAAGTCTTGGTCAAACGATGGATAGAAAGTTTTCTACGCAATTGATAGCTTTGTGCTGACCCATGCTCTCTCCTATTCTGTGCTTGGTTTCAGACCGCAGAGGGTGCATGCTTTTGCTCCCATCAGTGGTGTTAGGAACTGTGAAAAGGGAGTTAATGCTTAGTGTTGTTAACCTTAATGTACACAGCAAATTGTAACCTATTCTGCCACTTTCCATTGGAGAATGCTGCATAGCACAGAGCAGCTATTTCTAACTTTCTTCTCTATTTCTTCTTCTCCACCCCTAAATCAGGCCATACTTATTTTTGTTGCATGCTTCTCTCTTGGTGCAAGTAGACCCTTTTACTGTCTTGTTCTCCAATACGTGCCATGCCACAGAACGAGAGCGTATGAATAGTGAGATTATCCTTCACTGGGTGTCTTTGGGTTCACAGTATTTCAGTCGCTCCCACAAGTTTCAGAAGCTTAGGCAAGCCCCTATTGTTCAAAAACCTTTAGAAATACCAGTTTGAAAATTCAGTTCAGCCATTATTAATAAGTAAGTGGTGGCAGTTTGCATTGAACTGCTTTATTTTTCAATTCTCCAATGTGGCTTTAAAATTAAAAAGTGCCCTTTTGTCACAAGTTTCTGTGTAGTCACTTCTTGTATTTTTAAAAAGTACAAAAGTACTAAAATCTGGGTTTGGTACTGCATTTAAATATCAATGCTAGTTCTGTCAAGAATGCTCAGGCAAACTGAAGTAACATCTCATGTTAAGGGCTATATTTCCTTCTGGTACCTGCGAAGAAGTGTCGGAGACCCATTTTCTGCATTATTTGTTTCTAAAAATGTATTTTAAGGGATATTTATACAAATATGATTGAAGGCTCTTAAAACTTATAAAGTGTGCCCCAAAGGAAGCCACAACTTTCTAAAGAGAAACCCACTTCAAGGAGACTTCAGATAAAAGAATCTGAGAATGAACACTTTTTATGTGGTTACATGAGTTGAATTTAAGATGTTACTATGCATCCCATCAGTTCTCGAAGTTGAACACTTAACAACCGTTTCCCCTTCTGATGAGTCAATACCTCCCTCACTTTCTCCCATAAAAGATCATCGATGGCCTGTTAGTTAATTATGTAATCATGATAAAATGTGTGGCCCCAGCCCCGCAAATAATTAAGCATGTGAGTAAAGTTACTCACATGATCTGTCTTGCATTGAATAACCGGCTGTTCAGATTATGGATCAAACATATATTAATGGAAAGTACAAAGCTCTGTTTCTTTTACTTTCTTTCTCTTCCCTTGCTGTGCTGCAGAGGTAGGACATCGTATGTGGAGAAACAGGGAGCAGAAGAATGCTTTAATCGTGAAAATTACTTCTAATTGCTAAAAACCTTTACTGCTGCTCTTCTCATTTTTTCTCTGCTTACTCCTCCACCAGAAAGTTGCCACTGTGGTGGTACCTCTTTGACACAGTAATTTGCATGCATTTTGAAACTGACTAGATCTATTTTTATAGGCAAGGTTAGGCATGTTAACGTTGGCATAGCAACCCTGCTGTATGAAGAGAACGTGACTCTTATTTATTTCAGATTTAACCAGGGTGCCAACAGGAGTTCGGAATAACGCAATTTATCTGTGGACCCTGGGGCAAAAATTCCAAAAGACAGACACACAAATCCTGTTTCTGATTTATTAGATAGTTTACGTGAGGTGGGTTGTTTTTTTTTTTTAAAGGGTAAGATGCCAATTCTGCCTTGAGCATACGTGGGTTTTGGGAACTGAAATATTAGACTCCTATACAGTACAAAGCCTTTTACCAAAGCTTGAAAAAAATTTACCTGACGCTTCCTGGCGTAAGGACTGCCCCTGCTAGCTAGGGTGAAGGAACTTGTGCAGCAATGCCCCCTGCAATTTAAAAAAATAAAGCCGATGTGTGCTGTACTTAGTCACAGCCTCCTTTGTTTTCAGTTTGCTTTTCACTCTTCTTCCCTCCCCTGTTCGTTCTTTCTGTCCCTACATTGTGTTCTTTTCCTTTCCCTCTTCTCTCCTTCCCTGCTAACGCTATAGACATATATGCTCCTCAGTTTTGTATATACTTCTACATGTGCTTCCCTTTAAGCCAGAGGTGGCCGAGCTATGACCCGCGGGCCACAGCCGGCCCGTGGGACTGTACTGTCCAGCCCCTGAGCTCCGGCCGGGGAGGCTAGCCCCTGGCCCCTTCCCCGCAGCCTGAGCACGCCGCGCCACCAGCGCTCTGGCCCACTGCTCTTGCCAGGCAGCGCAGCGGCGTGGCTGGCTCCAGAATGGTAATGGGGCGGGGAGCGGGGGGGTCCCGGGGCGGCAGTCAAGGGACAGGAAGCAGGGGGTGGTTGGATGGGTCAGGGGTTCTGGGGGGTGGCAGTCAGGGGACAGGGAGCGGGGGGGTGGATGGGTCAGAGGTTCTGGGGGGGGCAGTCGGGGCGGGGGGGTTGGATGGGGCGGGGGTTCTAGGGTAGCAGTCAGGGAGCAGAGGGGTTTGGATGGGTCTGGGGTTTTCAGCGGGTGGTCAGGAGACGGGGAACAGGGAGGGTTGGATAGGGTGTGGGAGTCCCGGGGGCCAGTCAGGGGTGTGGATGGGGGTTGGGGCAGGCAGGGGACAGGGAGAAGGGGGTGGGGGTTGGATAGGTGGTGAGGTCCTGGGGGGCAGTTAGGGGTGGAATTGTACATACTTCAGAATTGGATGATTAGATTGTAGGTTTCTTGGGGCAGGGCCCAGGTATGTGGTATGTGTTGTATCTTCTGTGAAGTGCTTAGCACACGTGTATGTTCTGTAAAGTATTAATTGTCAATCTCCCCCATCCACACACCCAGTCATATGTGTGGATTGGAACCTAATGCCAGACACCTAATAGCCAGAGGACTAGATGAAGATCCAGGGATGATGGTCAGGTGAGAAGCTAAGCCCTCTCTTCCGCCCCTCCCCCACCCCCGCTGTGAAATGGGGAACACCTAGGGTGACCAGATGTCCCGATTTTTATAGGGACAGTCCAATTTTGGGGGCTTTTTCTTTTATAGGCACCTATTACCCCCCCCCCCCATCCAGATTTTTTTTTACACTTGCTATCTGGTCACCCGAGGAACACCTGCCAGGTTTTGTCTGTAGACCTTTTTCAGGGTTCTGTTTATCTTGTTACCTCTGGCTAATAGGTCTCGAATCTCATTAAAGCCTTCAACGTCAGGTAACAGCTACAAGAGACAAGACCGCTATTTCTGTGTTCTATCCAGCCCCCACATACAAATCCACCTACTCCCAGAGCCTCCTGACTACTGTGAGGGTGCTGCTCGTTTGGGTGTGCATGGCTGCTATCTTCTCCTGCAGCTTCGGATTTCTTTTGCATCTTCCCCTCCTAATGACTATCTCTGGTGCCTACCTCTGCTGGTGCCCATAGCTTTTCCCAGGATCTAATAGAGCAAAGTTGACTTGACTCTTGTGGTTTCATTGTTGCTTGCAAGATGCTCAGTGGCAGCTCTGAAAACTCTCAGCGTGCCTGTCAGTTTTTGCAACTTGGAAAAGCGCTGAGCAACAGCCTAGGCACTGGAGCGGACTGTCTGCATACTTCAGAAGACCCCACTGCCATGGCTTACACTCTGCTCATGTTTGGAAGTTCACCTGGGCGACAAAAAGGGATATACTTTAGCTGGCAGGGGGACGGGGAGGGGATGCTTACATGCTGCTGAAATGGATGGTATTCGCCCAGGAAAGTTTCTTCTTCACCACAGATCAGTGGGTTTTTCAAGTCTTGCTTCTTGCACGTCTAAATATCCTTGGTAAAGAACATATTGTAAAGCAGCCGAAGAGGGTGGGGAGGAGGAATTATAGTAAAAAGAATGTTAAGGGATTGATGGATTTTTTTTTTATGAAGTAGCAGCTGTTTTTCCCAATATCCCTCATATTTTAAGAGGCAGAACAATACAAAAGGGCATATCGAGGCGAATAGAACAAAAAATCTGTTGCCGTATAGAATTGTCTAAATGAAAAGTGCAGGATTAATATAAAATATTTGATCGTTCAAACCATTATTGGGGATAATATGACATGTCAGTCTTAAAATCTACATGATAACTTATTAATTTCCCCATCCATCGTTTTGTGAGATGCAGCTTAGCCAGTTTATAGCACTCATTACTTGTATAGATCAAAATACAGTAGTACTTGCCTTGAATTGGCTGAATTGTTGTGAACAAGCATGTTGTATTTTGGTTTCTTTCATGAGTTCTGCTACGCACAAGGTGAGATGAAAATCCAAAATCTACAGATGGTGTGGGCTGTACTCTTCACTGAAGAAATCATTCTGACTATTTAAAACATAAATTGGTGATGGAACAAGTGCTGCATAAATACTTGACTCTGATAGCACCGCATCTATGTAGTATTGCCATGAAATTGAAACATACTTTGAATTTCTGATCCGAATAATGAAAATAGCATGTGCTGACAAATATAGATTGTGGTATTGCAGATAGACCTTCAGGTTCCCACAAAGCATCGTTCAGTTTATTTAGTTAGCAATTCTGCATGTGGCTTTCATATTTGGCTTTTATTTTAAAGCTTTTGAGTTTATTTCCTGTCTTAGGACCATTTATCTGGGCTAGAAAGGATTTCCTTCCAAAATAATGGGCATTTCAAAGCATGAACATTCCAGCAGCCACACTGTTGGGTGATTGACGATTGCAGAATCTTCTACCCTCTTTTCCTTTCCTTCTTTCCGTTACAGATATAAGGAGCGCTTTATTTATTTTGGGAGAGTGTATTATGCCCCTGCTTGCAAACCCATGGTATCTCTAAAATGTATGGGAGAGTCTGAGATGTGTTTCCATTCTACATCCAGCTCAAGCGTATTAATTATAAAACATATTGCAAAACTGTTAAGGTATGGGTCCTCATTCATACCATCTCTTTAGTCCTCCCTCTGATTTTGCAGTCTTCAGTGGCTTTCTTAGCCCCATAAAATATATGTGAATGCAGTTCCCATAAAGATTTCCTGGTCTTGAGTTATAGCTTTTTGAGACTCTACTTCTCTCTTTTTCTTCTCTCAACCTTTCAGTTTGATTGTTCCTACTAGGAGTTCTCTCAAGGTGTGCATGTGTGCGAGTGGCGTCTGTCAATTCTCTGCACTGCTGCGTGGGTGGGTGGGTGAGCAGAGGTGAGCTGTACTGGTGCACTTTATTCTAGAAACAGCAAGAGTTGATCATGGGCAGTAAATTCTAGGTTCCAGGGTGAGTCCTTATGGACACCTTTACTTTTCCCTTATAGTTTTCTGTCTTGATGTTAAACAGTGTCTCAGCAGAAGAGAAGGTGGGCCATACTGGGTCACTCACAAACCCTCTGTTTATACATCCATATGTGTGGCCCCTCCCTCCCCCCCATCATCTTGAGAAATCGAAGGTACGACACATCTGGTACTACTGAGAGGACATTTATAAAGCTTGGGTGTGGTTGAGAAAGTGCTCTTGCTGTCTTCAAATGAAAAGCTGCTTTGTCAGCCACCTTAGTTTGTGATGTTGCCATATCACTGTCAGATGCTTTTCAGTAACAAACTGGGACTGTCTTGTCTGTTCTTATTTCAAGGTGGCAACTGTAATATCCCATTCTAATGACCAAATGCCTGCAATGTTTCCGTTCCCATCACTTTTTAGGGGATGAGGGTAACAAAGAGAACTTGAATCTGAAACTATTCAAAATAAGAGTCTGAGCATTTTCTAAAAACATTTTGAATCATTTCACACCATTTCTCCCTCATGTTTGCTAAGTTTCAGTCTGATGCATGCAGTGTTGTTGTCTCCATGTTGATCCCAGGGTATTATTAGGGAGACCAGGTGGATGAGGTAGTATATTTATTGGACCAACCTCTGTTGGTGGGAGACACAAGCTTTTGAGCATACACAGAGCTCTTCTTCAGGTCTAGGAAATGTACTCAGAGTGTCACAGCAAATTAACAACTTTGCTAGATACTAAAAATCATGGTCTGAATAGTCCCTGGAAATTCATAAGTACTTATGCTAAACAATCTGTTCTACCTTGTATTTAGCTGTGACACTAAGTACATTTCCCAGACCTGTGTAAGCCTGAGAGCTTGTTGCTGCCACCAACAGAAGTTGCCCAATAAAAGATGTTACTTCACCCACCTTGTCTCTCTAAGTTTCAGTCTGATGTAAATTACAATGGTCCTACTGTATTAGAACACCTGAAATAGCGCAGCTGGCAATTAACTACAGCGACACTTGCGGCCATAGTTAATGATAGCAAATGGGAACAATGTTATGCTATGTAGTAACTTTTATCCTTAATGTTTCTTCCATGCTCTTTTAAATTCAGGGCACTGATACAGAAATAGTCTTGCATTCTGTGAGACTCTTTGGAGATTTTTCTAAGGCGCAGATGGCAATTTGGCTATTGAAAGTCAAAGGGACTTCCGTGCCAGTTGGCAGTTCCCTTTGAAAAAGGACTTAGGCACCAAACTGCCAGTGAAGGTCAAAGGTGCCTAAGTCCCTTTGGATTTCACTGGTGGTTAGGTGCCATTTGGCACTTGTCTTTGAAAATTTTCCTCTTTAAGAGCCTGATTCAAAGTTTATTGAAGTCAATGGAAAGACCTCTTTCGACTTCAATGAACTTTGGATCAGGCCTGAATTGCATAATTTTATGATTGATTGCCATCTTTGTTCTTCTTCCTTACCTTCTATCATTTGTTCCTCACTTCTGTATCTTGTTTTAAATTAGATTGTAAACCTCTTGTGTTTGTATAATATAACCCACACACCTTCTGGGTGTGGTGTTCTGTCCCATCCAGTGGCACCAAAACCACTTAGAGAGAGTTAAAATGAGTCTGCTCTACAGCCTTAGCTAAGAGCCAGTTGGCTTTTAGCTCATGTGGTAGAGGCTCGTGCACTGACATCCTGGTTCAATCCCACCCGCTGATGACCGGGATCTGTCGGTATTACAGTAGCACATCCGGTGCATTTCTGATGATGGTTGGGGTTTGGACGCTCCTGGAATACAAATAAGACATGCCTCTGTGTGTGTTAAATATTTCCCCTTCTTGTAGGAAATGGAGCATGTTCTTCTCTCCACATATCTGAGAAATGTAAACCATTTTTTTTTAAACTTGAGGAAATTTGCTCTTTTAGCTTGATTTGTTTTGAAAGACAGCAGTGGACTCTCTAGCTGTTGTTTTTTATGTAGTTCTTCTATGTACTATCCATTTTAGAACTGAGCATTCATAATTAAGTGCAGTTAGGGTGCCTTAAACATGTAAACTCTCCTAATATATGTAACTTCCAGCTGTTACCTGATACATTGGATTTTATACACAAAGAAAATTTTAATGGTAAAAATCACATCTGTAGCCCCATAAACTTAGATAGCACATCAGAGCAAGGCATATTCCCTGCCCCAAAGATCTTGCAGTTTAAGACAGACAAGGCACAGTACAACTGTTGGAGAGGATTAGTGATGAGGAGAGCAGTGTAAAAATGATTAATGGAAGAAGTGGGCTTTAAGGAAGAAAGAGGAAGGGCTTCGTGGACAAGTAGCAAGGGAAAGTTACAAGCATGTGGATCAGTTTAAAGTAAGGTGTGAAGCCAATACTGAGAGAATGACCATGGGAGAGACAATGTGGAGAAGTATGGGGAAGGGAGACAGTGTTCGAGGGTGGGGAGCTTGAATTTGATTGATTGTACGAAGAAAAGCTCACAAAGGAAATCGATTGGGGCTGCTGGATACATAGGCCCCTTATAGCTACCTTAAATTGTGTTCTGATTATCTATAAATGTTATCCCCAACTTATCTACAGGCACTTAAACAATACAACCTTTAAAGATCTCTGCTCCCCGCAGCACATCTTAATGAATTAATTTTTCATAAAGGAGAAAAAATCCCTACTAACCTGGCTAAACAAGGTTTCCTTTGGGTCCATGTTGAAATACATTTACACATGCCCGAAGGTGGCGCAAACCTGCCTTTGTTTTATAGGTTAGGTTAAAGTGAGAAAATTTTAACTTTGGCCAATGGTAGTTAAGTTTCTTCTGTGGTTCTTTTGAACATGGAGAAGTCTCAGCAGCACAAGTTATTGAACAAGAATAATCCAGCCCAGCTTCTACAGAAAGTTTATATGTAGTTTAAAGCTCTTAGCGGGAAAATTTCTACTATTACATTTAAAGTTAACTTGGGATATGTCTACACTACGGACCTTACAGTGGCACAGCTGTACCAGCTCTATGTTGGCGGGGGGAGAGCTGTCCCGCCAGCATAATTAAACCACTCCCAATGAGCAGCAGTAGCTATGTCGGCTGGAGAGCGTCTCCCATTGGCATAGCATTGTCTACATCGGTGCTTTTGTCAGTGAAACTTGTGTGTCTCAGGGGTGTGTTTTCCCCACCCCCACAACCCTGACCAACAAAAGTTTTGCCGACAAAAAGGCTTTGTCTACACAACACTAGTCTTGGTTTTAGCACATTCGTTTCTTTTTTAAGCTGAAGTTGGAGGAAGAAGAGTCAAGAATCTGAGATGTTATCTACAGAGTTTAGGGTAAGGAATTTTAAAATAGTTTCCCTAGTTTAAAAGTGTGCATATCTGAGATTTGCATTATGGTACAAATAGGCCCCTTCATTTTCAGTTTAAATAGATTTTTACCGAAAAAATCCCGGGTTTTACAAAAAGTATTATTTGTTTTTCCCCCCCAATTTTCACCCTACTTTTGTGTCATTCAAATGAAAATAACTTGTTTTATTAGGAAAATACAATACATTGCATGAGATATAGGTATTATGATAATACATTAGTCTGTGTGTATATGCAAAGCTGCCCGTTGAAATAAGGCTATGTATTAGTCTAGAAGATACATACCATAAACAGGCACACACGCATGCAAGCTCTGAAGTACGTGCGCGTCTGAATGTACTGATGAATCTCATAACCAACACATACACATTTCAAACTGTTAGCAGATAACTGTTTAAAGATCTGACACACTAAAATGGGAAGAAAACAAAAGTCTGTATCAGAATATGTTTCAGAACACAAGGAAGTATTCAAAAATTAAAAAAAAACAAAAGCAGGAGAAAAGGATGAATTTGAGTGTGCTGCAAATGGTGGGGCTCAATTATTAAATGTAAATATTTATAGGCTAATAGTTCTAAGTCTACAACAGTAAACTGTTTATCAAATGCAAAGTTTTATTTGGGGATTAGAGATGTATTGTTTTCTTAAACTCGGAGGTGGCGTATTTTGAGTTCGGCAACAAACCACATTGAATTCCATTTATCCGAGCATTAATCTACTGAATACTTTTTCCCTGTCCTTCCGTCCACCAAAAAAAACCCCTGATAGTTACTCAGAAAAATTAATAGTTTTTTTTCCACCGACTTTTCACCTGTTTTTGTAGTTGTAGTAATAAACACCAGTGTAGTTCCAGGAAAAATTAAATAAAATAAAAACCAAAAACAAAAGGCCCTGGGTACAAAACATTTAATCCCTACTTCCCTAGTTCACAGCTAACACAGGTTGGTCGTGACCAGCATGTATTTCTGTTGCTTGGTCTGTAATATGTGACTACAGTTGTTTCTTGGGGCCCTTGTCTAACTAGAGTTTTAGTGCACAGCAAGCTGGGGGGTAAATGTACAGTGTACTAGCCTGCTGTGGACTACATCGGTGTGTTCACCCTGCTGCCACGCACTAAAAGTACTGTATGTAGTGCGCGGTGGCAGGGTGCACATGGTGACATAGTCTGGCAGGCTAACGAGCTGTACATTTACACCCCGCCTTGCTGCACACTAAGTCTCCATGTGGACAAGCCCTTTGTCAAATTCCCAGTGGGCAGGTGTCTCAGCATACTCAAAATGCTGTCAGTTGGCAGACTCAACAAAGGATTGAAGGGGAAAAGACTGACCTGCACTCTCATGACTAGACATAGTCTTTCCAGTACAGGGTTAAGAATGTTGGTAGGCTGAGTATGTCCACATAATAATCTTCTATCACATTTTCATCTGTAGATCTCAAAGGGCCGTAGAAATTATCCTCATTTAACAGATGGGGAAACTGAGACGTGGAAGCCACAAAACTGGCTGGTGGCAGATCTGGGAAGTAAAACACAGATCTGACTCCCAGTCTCTCTCGGGTCATTGGAGGATACTGGCTGACTCTGGGGCCTACCTGCGCGGCGGGTGGCTGGAAGGTTTCAATCTCCTGTCACACACATCAAGCATTTTTGAATGCCAAGCATGCTTCAAATTTAAGAATAAAAAACCCATAATTTTGATGCCTTGACTTTTTATTAAAAAATGTCCCATATCACGCCTGCATGAACAGAAAGTATCACGAGCTCTGACGGGTATAGTAGTGGCGTAAGGTCATTTGGCATTTGTTTTGGTTTAAGTGTCAAAGCAGGTAAAGAACTTTTTATTTGAAATCCAAAGGAACACGAAGAGTTAATCCATGACTATAAAGAACTGTACATTAGGGAACACCAAATCCCAGTTCTTTTTAACCTGGTATTGCTATTTCCCTAAGGCCAGGAACCTCAGGTGGCAGCTGCCTGGCAAGTAAACAGTATCTGCTGTTTACTACACGGAGATTAGGGATATCGCTCTCATTAAACTCTATCAGTGTTTAATTTCTCTGTGGTATGAGCATCACACAGCTTGTATTCACAGACACTGGATTGCTGCAGTACATTATTAGTTTAAGCTAACTGTAGAAATAATGTCCACTGCATCAAGTAAAACCACAGTAGAAGGCTATTCTGTGGCTATCTTGGGTATTATCCAGTTACCATGCTTTTTTTGATGCCATGAAACTTTACAGGCTTGTCTGTAAACTTTACAGGAGCATTTGGTTCTATAGTGGTAGCGGTAGCAATAGTCTACACTCTCTCTTCCATCACTTTTTAAAATATATTCCTCATTATGTGTATTACTTAACTGTTGGAGATGCTGATAATTTAAATACAATGATCAAATCTATATTTCACACTCAAAGGCCAGTAGACTTTTTTTTTTTTTAAGCATGTCTGCTAACCAGAGCCAATCAGTGACATTCGTAGCAAGGAGGCATTGATAGATAGATAATGGTGGTCTACCATGAATATGCCCATGTTGAAATAGTTCCAAGAGATCTTATAGCTGAAATGATTTTTAATATAAGTGACTGCTCAGGGAGTATCTGTATGGTGTTCTTTAAAGTGCTCTTTAACCCAAGTTGCTCTTAAATCCAATCATTGATAGGTCTCCAAGGAAGGAATTTTTCCTTGATGTTATTCTGAAAGACCCGCTCAACACGTGTTAACTTCTTTAGAGGAGATGCTATTTTTATCTTGTGTTTATTAGAACATGGCTTTAGCTGTGAGCATTATAGTGAAGATATTAAGCATGGGATTTTTTCCCTAAGACTGATTTGTAGACTTCCCTCCCCCTCCGCCCCCGTTGATGCAGAGAAGCTATTATATCCTGATGCCCTCTGATATCCAGAGCTCTGTAACTGAAAGCAGCTGTCAATTTGTGCCATGGGTTAACACCTGAAACTGCAGAACAGTTGTCTGCAAATGTATAAAATACATCAGGTTTTCAGCCAGTGTCCAGAATTGCACTTGTAGGTTTCAGTGTGTGAAGAGTTGAACCCTGTTTGTGTATAGGATAAATTGGGTAGGTGGACTAATTATTACTCAACTTGCCTTAACAAGCCCCTCTCCATGATTATAAACATAGTAATTATGCATTAAGCATTATGAAGTCTCACCAGACACTGTCATGAGGACATGTATGCCAGGTGGTCACCTGCCACTAAATACCGCATCAACAGTAAATTCAAATACTTTAAAGATCACAAACTGTACACTAAAGTGGGGGGAAAGGGGGATTTAAATTGCATGGTGAAGTGATCAGGTTTGAAAAGATGCTTTTTTTTGTTATGCAGTAATTATAGCAATCCGTATCCCTAACTGAAGTATTGGCTTTCGTATTCATTTACCTTTCTCCAAGATTAAGGAGTTTGTGCCTGTTTAGTACAAAGAAAATATCTGTTTGGTTTCTGCAGCGTGCACTTCTGTACATCTAGAGACAAGCTGGTAGGGAAAGAGTTTCTGGGGGGAGATAAATGTAGTATTTTTATTAAATGGGACCTTAATTCTAATGTCTGATATTTTATTACTGCAGGTTACCTAATTTTTAGTAAAACAAAGTGATTATCTAGCTACTGTAGAGTTTCATAGATTGTGGTAGAATATTTAAATCCATCTTCATTCATGTGGATATCTTTTTGCTGTGGTCTCAGCTTAGGGGCAGGCCACGGGGTAATGGTAAGAGTGCAGAGATTCATGTGGCTGATGCGCTGGTGCGTGTTCCTTATTTTGGCAACCTTTTTGGTCATACGTTATCCTCCTAGTGCAGAGTTTCTGTTGTTCTTAATGGGGTGAATACATGCATCAGACTTGGATTTATGATAGCTTGACAATTTGAACCATGCAGAATATAGCTGTGGTACTTTCATAAAGGCAGACAAGTTGCTATTGTGAACTCAGGTGAAGCATTTTCAATATGTTGTATATCTTTTTTTTTTTTTTCTTTTTTTTTCCTTTTTTCATTTTATTGGCATTCCACCAATACAACAGATACAATGTAATCTACCAGTTGGAACACAAGGTTTCTTGAACCGCAATGTGTTTGGGGGAAGATGATTTTTTTGTTAGCCTTCTACTCCTAATCCCATTAAATAGTTCCTTTCTGACCTGAACATCCATCTGTGCCTTAAGATAGAACCTTGATGGTCATGTGCTCATTGTGTTGCCAGGTGAATCTCTCTTATGCAGGTGGCAGCAGTAACATTTAACACTCAGATGCTGGAGGGCTAGACAGCAGAAATTTCAAAAGCACTTGCGTCACATTTTCAAAAATGATTTAGGCTTCTCAGTCTCATTGACAGAAAATGAGACAGGGTTCCTGAGGGCCTAAATAAGTCACACGAGACTTGGGTGCTTCTGAAAAGTGTACGTGATCAGTCTACTCTGCTTGATGTACTTGCCCCCATACTTGCTTGGACTCTTCAAGTAGTGAAGATCTCTTCTTTCATTGCTGCTGAAACTCTTAAACCATACACAAATCTTTTGTTATGAGCAGTCAGGCATCCCCAAAGAAAACTGAAAAATGGAAAGCATGCCACTAAAACTTTTTTTTGCTCTTTGAAATAAACATGTTGAAATATCTCCAGTAATACTGTTGCCCGTGGAAATGTTAACTATGCAAACATCTTTTTTGCAGATATCAGACTTTTACTTGAGTTTCCTTTCTTTTAGAGTAGGAGGTGAAACTACAGGGAAAACTGGTGACATTTCATAACATGTTACAATAACCTGTAACAATGAATAGAAGGGGTAAGAAAAAGAAATGCATTGCATTAGTTCTAATAAAAAGGGCTTCTAACACCACCCAAAGACCACTCCTGGGCTCCGTTATTCTACTGAATCCAGCCATCATTACAAACTAAGTCTCCACATTATGTAATATTCTCCAGATATCTTGGAAATGTTTGCATATCTTGTCAAGCTAGTAAAGTTATTGACATTTTGTTTTATCTCTCTTGCTCCTGGATAGTCTGATCATATACTTCGGAAAACTGGGCCTCTCTAAGTTTTTGGGATTGGGCCTAGTCTCATGATCTGGCTTACCAGAAGTTATCTTTCTGTTCATAAATCCTGTCCATCCTTTGAGATGTGTGCCCTTTTTTTGGAGCCAGTAGCCAAGCTATCAGCCAAAATATATGTCGGTGTAAGCGGGGGAATAGTCCCGCTATTGTGGGGAACTTTCCTGGCTTCTGTACTACCCCGGTGAAGTGGGCTAGCGAAAGGATCTGAGTCCTCGCTCCCACTTCCTTTACCCAGTGGCCTCCCTGCCCTTGAGGATTCCCCTTCCACTCTCCTGTCTGGCAGAGTCCTCGTAACCCCAACAAGGCTGGGCCCAGGATTCCTGGGGGGCTTGACCCCCAACCCTGCTGTGGTCACCTAGGACAGGGACTAGGGTGTTCCCACTCCGGGGTACTCTTCTGCACTGGGCACTTCTCTGACCCACTGACTATTACATACAATTTAAAGCAAATGCAAATTATTTAATCAACAATTAATTTTAAAGAGAATAAGGACAAATGGGAAAGGTTAAAGGAAACACATCAACCCGCTCTGTGGCAGGGAACATCACAAACAGCGTCTCTGGAATGTCAGGGCCGTTCACAGTCTGTTCCTTGTAAAGTCCCAGGCCTCCTTCTCAGGCCCTGGCTGTGCTGCAGGGATGCAGTGTGTTGGACACTTGCTCTGGTGGTGGCCACACGCTCTGAGGCTCTAAGTGGTAGGACCCTTCCTCCCAGTGTCGTCCCCCCCCTCCCCCCCCCACCCTGTCGGGGTTATGATCCAAGCCTGGCCTGCAGAGCCCCTTGGTTGAGGCGTCTCCCTCTGCTGGGCCTGCTGCCCAGGGTCCCCCTCGCTCTCCCCAGCTGCTCACCGCACCCAGCTCCAGACTGCTCCAGCCCCAGCTCCACCACTCTGTCTCTGCACTGCTGCTGCTCTGTCTCCAGCTCCCTGGGCTGCTTCTCCGGCCCCTCTGGCTCTGGTTGCTGCAGCTCTGCTCCCAGGACAGGTCTGCTCTGCAGGCTGCCTCTGTGACTCTGCTCCCAGCACTGACCTGATTCGTGGGCTGCTTTTCTGGCCCCTCTGCCTCTGGTTGCTGCAGCTCTCCTCCCAGGGCAAGTCTGCTCTCTCTGGGCTGTGCCTCTGGCTTTGGGGCTGCAGCTGTGCTCCAAGGACAGGGTCTGCTCTCTCTGGGCTGCTTTTCTGGTCCCTCTGGATCTGGCACAGTTCTGCTCCCCAGCTTAGCTCGGGCCCCTGCTTTCTCCTTAGCTCGGCCCCACTCTGTCTGACCCAGGCAAATCCGGCTGACACGGAGGATGGGACCTCCCTGGCCTCCTGACTCCCTGATTAGCCTGCCCGCCCTGTCATTCAGGCTGACCTGGAGCATTGGCCTCTCCCCATTGTTCCTGGGGGCTGTCAGTCTCAGGGTCCTGATTCCCCATCGACCCTTCCCCTTTGAGTACTGGGAGCTACCAATTAAACCACCCCCACTGAATGTTAGTAAGGGGGCAACAGTCCCCGTATATCAGCATAGCAGTTGCAAAAGGTGGAGCTGTTCTCAGAGAACTTCACCATTCCTGCTCATTCAGACTAAACCTCTACTTCTCTCCTTAAGGCTGCATTGAGATTTGCACTTTATTGCACCTTAGTCCTGTTTTAAGTCTTATTGCACGACTCTGCAATTTATCACCTCTATTTGTGTGGGCTGTTACAAATAAATGTGTGTGTGCATAATACACCTGCAGAAATTAAGTACAAAAGAGATTAATTGTTTACATTAACAGTGATTTAAGCCGACTGTTTTTTATTTATTCCCCCCCCCCACTTAAAGCATTCTTCTCAAGATGAGAATTATGAGGGAGAGAAGGGAGGTGAGAGGACCAAGGGATATTTTGAGCCCTCCTTGATTTTTCTCTCCTGCCAGGCCAAGAATGGTGAAAACTGGCATGCTTTTCTGGTCATGGTCACTGGCACAGCCTGGATACACTCTCTCCCATTCTGCTTTCAGAGCAAGGCAGTCAGCGGGGAGAAGTGGATCAGGAAGTAACTGTTGGCTGCTAACAAAGACACCCCTTTCCACAGCTGATTTTGTTTTTAGTGGAAACAGTGTAAATTACTGTGGTTGATTGCACTATTCCTTATAAAGTGATAATGGAAACTAGAGAAAATCCACATTGATTTCAATGGTTTTGTTTGCAACACAAACAAATTTTGTATCCTGGCAGAGAGATGAGAAAGCATAACTTAGCATTCCTGGGCACAGAGTTAAGTCCTTGGCCCAAGATCACCTGGCAGGTTGACATAGTTAGGAAAAACCTAGGGCTCCTGACTCTAAGTCCACTTCCGTATTCTTTACATCAAGCTGCCTCTCAAAACAGAGTGAGTTGTCTTCTAAGTCATTCTGATATTGCTTGTGTGGGAAGGTCAGTTGCGTCAAGCATATCTCATTACCTGTCAAACTTCCAAACCCCTTGCACACTGGGAGCATGTATGTGATTCTCTGGCTATGTGGTGTTCATCTCTTAGACTGTGATTTGCTTCCGTACAGGTTAGGATGTTCTCTTTAAATGAGATGGGTTGCCTTATGTGGATGAACGTTAATTTCAATAGAGTATGGTTGGGTTTCAGACGTATTTATTTGGCCTTCCAGATCTGGCACTTGAGTGTAAGACTTCTCTAATTTGTACTTCACACAGGTGGTTGCTGCTTCCCTTTTCTGATGGGGAGTATTTACCACCTGTAACAAAGCTGTACTAGGGTTGCTTCTGATCTTTAGAAAGTGGGCAGGCCAGTCATAGCGCAGTATTCAAGTATGTTGTGCACATGGGAGGCTGCGAGTTGGGGCTCTGCTTTGTTCTTATCTGCAACTTTGTGTTTCCCTGATTTCTGTCTCTATGAAAATTTTCATTCCAACTTTGGTGAAAATCCAAAATATCTCCAGCATCAGGAAATAAACATGAAAGGCTGAAGCACCTCATTTGAACAACCACCTGGGGGCAGGGCCACCTATTCCCCAAAGATTCCCCAAAGCCTTTTGTACATCTTGCTATATCTTAAAACAGACAGGGTGTGCGTCACTCTGGAATATCCTCGGGCTTTGAGCGTGGTGTTAGGTGAACAGCCAAACAGAGTAACACAGTCCTTGAAGACTGGTTATATCCCAGTATGGTACATACTGTTGTATTTTACTGTAGCTGAACAGTGGTTGTGTGTGTGTGTGTGTGTGTGTGTGTGTGTGTGTGTGTATATATACACACACACACACACACACACAAGGGGGACACATTCATGGTGGTTATGAATTATTACACAAAAACAATAGTTACATGCTCTTAAATCATTTTGTTTTAAAGGAAGCTTTTTAATATTTTCATTTTTGTTTGATAAGAGTATACAATGCACAGATGCTTTACCCTGTGGAGTCACATATTGAGACACCTGCTTGAAAACAAGTCTACATTGAATTCTTTGAAAAGTTCAGCCTTGAATATATATGTTCCTCTGTGCCCCAAATTGAGGAAATTGAGTGCATTTCGTTAAAACAAGAGAATCATTACAGCATCAGGAAGGGGGATTAATAAACTCACTCATTGGAGTAGAGGCAAGAATTTAAAAGAGCAGCCTTCCTTTTAAAGACTCATGGAAATGCTTGAGAAACCCTGTGCAAGTGTTTAAATTAACTTTTCATAACATTATACAGCTTGCTGTTTTAGCAAAAATAGGGACTGAGGGGATTTTGTTTGTTTATACTATAGGTTATACTCTGGACAGGAGATAGAGCCTTTATGGGGGGGGAGTTTAATTCAGAAGTAAAACCCATTCCTATTATTTTTCCTTTCATCTTGTCTTTTACATAAATTTACTGAACCGTGTTGATTCTTGATGTGGTTGGCAGGACAATGAGAACGAGTTGTGCTGGCAGGTGAACATGCTCTGAGTTCTAGCACCCCTGGCTTGTAGCTCCAGATCAGAGCTGTTTTGAAAAATACCAAGTTGTAACTTGTACAAGAAGTCAGAGCAAGTTTTATCAATAAAGCATGTCCTTCATTCTCTGAAGTAGTAATGAATGCCTTTCTTCTAACTGGATGCTAGGGTTGGGGTTTTGTGTGTGTGTGTGTGTGTGTGATAGGATTTTACTTTAGGGGCATTAAAAAAATCTGAATTTACAAAAAACATCTTGTTTACCTTTTTAAAAAATGTTGTACCGCTAATACAGACGAGAAGTAAAGTGCAGAGGAGTTACAGAAAATTTAAAAACAGTGGGGTGGAATTTCATGTTTGTGTCTATAAAGTTAAAACACACAAGTATGTGTGTATTTAATAAAATGCTTAATTCTCAAAGAATACTAGTAACTGGCTCAAAGTGAGCAGAGGGATATGGCCATTTCTCATCTAAATTGCTCCTATTTTCCACTGAAATTATCAAGTACCTTGGATATAGTTAAAATAAAATTCCAAACAGCTATGTTAGCTGTACTTTGAGCACACTTAACTTTTTTTTACTGAGACATTTTAGAGTTTTTCCCCAAAGAGACTGACTGGTCGCGAGTAGACCCATCCTTTCAAACAGAAGAGGTGGTCTCCTTAGAACAAAGTTGTTTGTTGTTTTTTTTGGGGGGGGAGGCGAAGAGGGAGTGTTTAAACCAGATTAATTTAATGTTCTTTAAAAATACCAGTTGGACATCCATGAAAAATGAAATTGTCTAGCTGCTTAACATGAACATGCTTCGATCCTGTGACAGAGAAACCTCTTCCTAGAGGTTGGAGGGGTTTTTTGTTTTTGTTTTTTTCTCCAGCACAATGGGGTTTATTGGGAGAGGGGGTCGCAGGCGGTGGGAGGCCTCATCAGTTTGCACTGCTGCAGCCCTTCCCCATGAGGGGCAGGACCCATGTCCATGGGTGGCTGGCACATCTGTCCCTGGGCATGGCATCAGCCGACCATGAGAGGTAGTCAGGACCAAATGGTCCCCTGGCTCAGCCCACGAAGTTGATGACGACAAGGTGCAGGATGGTGCTGGGGAAGAGGAAGTCGGCGAAAGCGCATTCTGGAGAGATGCCCTGGAAGTCGCCTTTGTTCTGTGGATTGATCTGGATCCTCAGGCAAACGCCCAGGATGAAGCTGCCCAAGGCGGAGATGAAGCCGCCGAGGAAGGAGTTGAAGGGGAAGGTGCCCACACCCAGGCAGTAGCCAAACTGCAGCGCCCTGCTCAGCTGCACGTAGAGCAGATACGCGTCAACGATAAAGCTGATTCAATCCATAGGCCTTCTGCTGAGACTGCTCAGTTGGGTGACAATTATAATGATTTTTTGGTTGTCAAAAATACCTTCCGATTTTTAGTTGGTAATGGATAAAGAACAGCAATTTCTTTTTCACATGTGTCACCAACTAGCTGTCACTAGGTTAAAAAATATTTATTGCCAGTCTGGTGTAGAGATGAAAGGGGTGGTGAGCACCAAATAATTTTATCCCCCAAATTACTGAACACTTCATAATCTATGGAAACAGTCAGGTAAATCTTAACTCTCTCTCTCTTTCTTTCTCCCTCTCTCTGCCAATTCAGCGATGTGACCCCACTATTTTAGTCTAATCAGATTTTTATGATAGGTGACACAATCATTCAAGACAAACAAAATACTTAGAATTATTTTATTAATAAAAAGAAAGAAAAGGAACAAAACAAACACAATCAGTCAGTTAAGTCACACTCTCTTCTGTACGTATCTGTGGGGAACTTTTCCATGGAGGTTAAACCTCTGAGAGCAGGCTCACCCGAGGTGGAGTCACTATTCTCTAGCTAAGCTAAGATGAAAGTGTGTAATGAATTCTGTGTTCGTGTATCGGTGATGACTAAAACAAAGGCAATTTCATTAACAGTCAGTTAATACCCTACGTGATAGTGGCTTGTATTTAAATACAATGTATTTGAAAATGAACCTCACAAGAGAAACTTATACCATTTTTAAGCGTTTAAGGAATAAACAAATGAAAGTTTTCACCTTTATGTGGAAATGAGAAGTTAGAAGTAACCAAAACATTTCCCAACTACCATATATACTCGATCATAAGCTGGTTTGTTTATAAGCCGACCCCACCCCAAGATGGATAAGTAAAAATGGAAAATTTTTATGACTCATTCATATAATTTATGACTCTATAATTCAGAGGTTGGCAAACTTTGGCTCGCGGGCCATCAGGATAAGGCGCTGGCGGGCCAAGATGGTTTGTTTACCTCGACCATCCTCAGGCATGGAGGTAAACCTGAGTAAACAAAGTGTCCCGGCGCGCCAGCTGCTTACCCTGATGGGCCGAGACAGCAACTAGTGGGGAAATTTTTGTGGGGGAGAAGCTGGGGGTCAGGGGAGTAACCCCTGTGACCACCCCTCCTCCCATGACCCCACCTCTAGCTTCGGAGAGCCCCCACACTCTCCCCATCCCATCCCTTCCCACCTTAGCTGGGGAGGGCCAGGGGAGGATGTTTCTGGCCTGGCTGCAGCCTGCTCGGCCGGGCTGGGCTGGGTCAGGCGGTGCGGCCGTAGTCTGCTCGGGCCCCAGAGCTGCAGCTGCTTTGGAGGCTGAGGGTGGGAGACCAGCGTGGCCAGAAGCGGAGAGACTCTGGCCCCGCCTCTTCCCTTCTGGCTCTGCTGGCTGTGCTGCCTCTCCTTGCCCCCTCTGTTGGAGGGAGGGGCCGTGTCCCACCTCTCCCCTCTTTATACCCGTTTATAAGCCAACCCCCTTCTCAGATGCTTCCCTTTTCTTATTAAAAAAAATTGGGCTTATGAACGAGTATATACGATGTATATGGGTTTTTCATAAAGTTAAATAAAAACTTTAGAATACTAAATACTTTAGAACTCTAAAGAAATTTAGAAAGAATACTTTAGAAAAACAATTCAATTTCCGTAAGAATATTTCTAGAATTCTCTGTGTGGGTTTAAACTGAAGGGGTTGGTTTTTTAATGAAGAGAGAAGTGGGAAAGAGAAAGTAACAAGAGGCTCCTTGCTCCCCTTTTTGTGGATTTTTAAAACCAGGTGCTATGAATCACTTGTGTTTGAAATCTTAGAATATCTTCCCATCCCTTAACAAGGTGTCCTGCTCTTTGAGAAGGCACTTCTGTTGGCTAGTTGTGACCGTCTACATTAGCTAGTTATACTCCTACCAAATGTTCTATTCAAGGCAAAAACCACAATCATTAGTACTTAGATCTCTCTCTCTCTAACAAAATATAAGACTCAATTAAAACAAAATTGAAGCTATAAAGCTGCATTCCAGAGTCTGTCCAATCACACATGGAGGAGATCAGTACTAATTTATAACCAAGGAAGAGAGATTCTCCTTGAAGCTTTTTGTGCCTGTCTCTTACTAGGAGAAAGCAGAGTTTTCTATTAGTTTTTAAATTATATTGAACATTTCACTAATTCTCCCCCCCCACCCCCCAAAAAATTAAAAATGTAAGCTCATGAGCTATAATTCTCTAAGCAGCATGTGTATGAAATTGTAATAATCTTCTGAATTTTAGGAAAAGTGAAGACCATATGTAAATTGTTAGTTAAAAATTGTTCTGTTATGGTTGCAAAGATTACTTTCCAAATGTGAATCCAAACATAAACCAGAGGGGAGTGTGGTTTTTTTCCCTTAAATTGGCAGACAGACAGCTTGCAGCATCTCTACCACTTGTTGATAAGGGCAGCAAAATGAAATTAACAATACTGGTCATTTTCATTGCTGCTGCTACTTTGAACCCTGTGGCATCAGTACCACTCTCAATAATCATGTTAATTTCACCCAGTAAGAAATCCCATCACCCTTCCCCATCTGAGTTGTTGGTAGTTGGGTTTCTCACCAGAGCATTGGCTACTAGACTTCTGTGGTGGTTTGCTTCTTCCTCAGCCAGCCTTTCATGTTACTCAGGGCCAAAAGTCTTAGTTCTTTGGATAATAGTAGGTGTCTGAAAATTAAACCCTTTACTTCTAAATTGGGGCTCTCACAATTTTACCAGTCTTGCCTCAGCCTCGTCTCCCTTTTCTTGCCCACAATTTTGCAAGTGGATGAAATTTTTTATGCAAATGTTGAAGTATCCAATTTTCCGGTGCAACTGGGTAGACATCTAAGTTACATATGTGGTCCCTGTAGTTATACTTTTCCTGCAGATTGTGGTTGCAAAAAAGAGCAGTGTTTACAAAATCTGGCTGCAATAGGCTTTGTCCCCACTAATAATGTCCCAAGTCAAGCAGTCCCTCTAGTCAAATTCCTGAACAGTTCTTGAATAGCAAAATAAGTGAATGATTGATCCTTTCCGGTAGAATTCTTAATTCCTTTTCAGGATCCATTTTTGCCTCTGCATCATTTTGATCTATTTTGAGGGACTTCTACTTGGAGGCTTGTAAATGGAGAAGCGGACAACTTTCTATCTCTGTTTAAGAAAACCAATAACTCTTTCAGCAAGGTTTATTTTTAATGCCCGTTAGAGTAATTGCACTGGTGTAATGTGAACTCAGTCTTGGCTGTACTGGTTCTGCAGGGCCAACAGGACTAAAATAAATATTGTAATATAAAAATATGACTCCGAATTCACCCAAGGGGCAGATCTGAGTAAGACTTTTTTACATAGTCACTTTTCAGTGTAGAACTGCACTTGACGTTGAAAACTAATCTTAATCTTTTCTCATTTTGTGACCTGATTTTTCTCAACAATAACGTTGCATTAACCCTAATTTCTCCTGTCTTGTGGGGTGTATGGGTTTCTAGGTTGGGGGGAGAGGGGGGTTGTATGGAATGTATAGGTAATTTGTATTAGTGTCATAACTTTACTGCATTATTCATGAGTGGTAGAATCAGAAGTGAGAGGTGACCAAAGATGTTATAGCACTCCATTCCATCATGCGTCTGGGTAATTTAATATATTCACCATATGTTTAGTCTGTGCATTTCTTTCCTTTAGAAAGCTATTTACTGGAAAAACAGTGCAGTGATGCCCACAAATGCAGTACAAAGCTCTTATGTAATATGAAATTTAGGGATTTGTGAGGGTTTACATAATAATATACCATAAAGCTATTTTTAAAGCCATTGTTACAGTGTAAACTATTGGGATAAGAATAAGCAAGAAGCTAATCTCGTAGTTAACAGAACACTCATTTTATTTGTCTACTGGTCTGTGTATCTAGTTCTCCACATACTGTATCAGAGTGTGATAACGCTCAACTGTGGTGTAATAACACTAACATATTTACATCCTGTCAAGCTCGTGAGGGAATGGGCACTCTTTTTTTGTTTTGTTTGTGTAGCCCATAGCGCAGTGGGGTCCTGGTCCATGGCTAAGGCTTGTAGGTGCTCTGGTAATACAAATAATTATAATACAGCATATTTCTACCTTCCATGTAGAATTAGCATGTGAAACGCCACTGGTGTTCATTCAGCTCCCCTCTGTTAGTGTGCTGGCAAGACTGACTGGTTAAAGAGCTTGCTCAGAGATGCCTCGATGCCATTCTGAACCTGAGCTATGTTTTAAGTCCCTTGTAATTATGGCAGCCTGAATTAAAGCAGATCTCGGAACACTCCAATATAGTGCAGACAGAACATAAGAGCAACACCAGTATTGTGGTATGCAAATGTGACCTTCATTACTTACTGACAGAGAAAATAAATAAATATCTGAGTTTTTCATCAGTAGATTTCCAAGCCCCATTCAGAGACATTGCTGTGCTCTGTTTTTTTTGCAGAGTGGGGAAAAATGAGACGTAAGACCGGCCATACTGGGTCTGACCAATGGTCCATCTAGCCCAGTCTAGCAGGCTTTTTTTCCGACAGTGGCCAATGCCAGGTGCTTCCGAGGGAATGAACAGAACAGGCAATTATCTAGTGATCCATCCCCTGTTGCCTGCTTCTGGCAAACAGAGGCTAGGGACACTTAGAGCATAGCGTTGCATCCCCGATCATCCTGGCTAATAGCCATTGATGGACCTATCCTCCATGAGGCACAACGAGCTGAAATGACTTCTCCAAGGTCATTGAGTGAATCAGGAATAGAACCTGTCCCGTGATACGCAGTCCCATGTTTTCTCTGTTGGACCAAACTTTGTTTTTAGGTTTGTCCATTACCTCTAGTAAAGGAGGGAGTAAAGGAGCTGGGAAACATTAGTGCCCATATTCAGAGACACATAGAAAAACATGTGATTATTATGTTGGTGTAGGGTGTATGCTGCCTCCAGAATCGTTGGAATATGGCTATTAGTTACAAAACTAAAATTTCTTCTGAACTGTATAAGCTCTCCAGAAAATGCGGTGAAAGGCAAAGCCCATTGTCTCTTTTGGGGATATTTTTTGGACTAATTTATATGCTGAGAAATGAATGTGAGGGCTGGTTGTATTTTCTGTGTTTCAGATCCCCTGTTTATCCATATTTAAATCAAAACATTTTATTTTTCAGTTTTAGATCTGGAAAATCCTTCTGTGGATAAACATTCTCTTCATGTAGATAGAACCAGAGCTTGGGAATGACCTTCTCTAGGAGCCTTTTCATGAAGTCCTTAAAAATTGAAAATGGACATGAGCCAAAAGATGGGCCATCACATCTTTGGGGGTGCATTCGCATTTCTATGCTCCGCATAAACATTAGTGTCTGGCCACCTTCAGTGACTGAGTTCAGCAGGCAGAATGACCGGTGCAATTTTAACTTGTGACTGAGAGGTGAAAGCAGCAACACAGTTGCAATCTTACTTTAATGTGCTACATTTGCTTGTTTAGAGGTGCATGTTAAAAGCATGCAGATTTGCAATATTATATACTTAGAGCTTAATTTCTCCACAACTGGACAGCCAAACCCTACTAAACAGAAGTACAGAAGATAAGAAATAGAAACTCTTGAAAAGGAAGACAGCATGCATGTGTTTCCTGTTTTATCATTATTTTCTGTTTAACTTAATTTGACAATCTCAAGCTCCAAATGACCTAAAACATCCTTTTGTAACTAATTTGCTAACTTACTTGACTATGCTTTCTGGTTCTGCATTTTGCAGAAATCCTAAGTGTGTTTATTAAATAGAGAGGTTATGATAGGGAAATACAAAACTTCAGAAAATATTGACACTGTTTTGCGTACAAAGGTAGTGTATAATAAAGTAGCCACTCCTTTCAACTCCTTAGTATTCTGTGCTTGTACTTTCTCTTTTTAAACTTGAAATAAACAAGTGTGTAGACTCTAAGCACAAGAAAGCTGGTTCTTGTGTTTTGGTATGAGCAACAACTAGATTATTTAAAAAAAATCACTAATGTGCAGGATTTAACTTGCACATATCACTCTTACTATTCATAATAGTAGACTTTGAAATATCAGTGTTTTTTGTTTTTTTGAATTATTTACCCCCTTTTTCTTTCCTCCCCCCACTTCCATTTCTATAGGATGGACAAATTTTCAAAATTTGTCACCTGCTTCTTAAAACTGTAAAATAAGAGAACTATTGAGAACTTTACCCTGAATCATAATTTGACTAAGCCCCTCTTTCAAAAGAGACTTCGGCTCTAGGGGCCAGGTTTTCAACGATTTTAGGTGCCTATAGATGCAGATTGGCATCTAGTGGGATAGCTTCTAAATCACAAATGTGTTTTGAAATTTTACTCTCTGTCTCTTTTGAACTCTCAGCAGAGCTTGGAGTTTCCATCCTGTGAGAAACACTTGGTTTTTGTCCCAACTTTGAGATGAAAAGTAAGAAGTTGGAAAATTTTCATGGGACAAAATATTTGCAAAAATTTTGATTTGGAAATGTCAGCAGGTTTCATTTTTGGCATTTTCAATAGAAAAGAAACATTTTGCCACTGCCGAATTTTGAAATATTTCATTTCGGTTGGTTGAACTGACCTGAAGCTCTTAGTTTGGAATCAGTCCAGCATTAAACTGCACTCCTCTATTGTGGCATAATATTATGGCAGATATATTCTATAGCTCTGCTTCTTTTCTCTTTCTTTATGGCTAATGGGCTGTTCACCTCGACTTAAAAAAAGAAACATAATAAAATCCCATAACTCGGGCTCTGGTATAGCACAGCACTGTTTTTCAGCGGAGTTCTGTTGGGAGTGGTGGTTTTTATAACTTACTTCTGAAAAGTACAGCATGTACTTCTGTTTTTCCTTGTGTTTGTAATGAGATCATTCGTACGTTCCCTAAGTAGCACTGGGTGTGATTGTTTTTTTTATTTTTTTATTTTTTGTGGGGGAGGATGGTTGAAAGTTGTGAATAAAAGTGAACTTCAAAGCTATATAAAAAGTAAGACCCAAGGACTAGATAGTGGATTGGAAGCAATCCTTAAGTAAGGAGCAGCATGTAATTGTGCTGGCTCTGCGAGTGGGACCAGGTCTGGATCCTGAGCCTGTCTTGTTGCTGTTTACTTCCCCTGCCTCCAGGAGAGGGAAGCAACCTTTGCCAGTCATGTACACCGCATGGATTACTTCCCCCTTTAAGACCGTTCATTTGTGCTGGTTGGTGTGTTTGGGGCATGGGATTGGTGGGGGAATCGAGGCTCCATTCACTCCCTGTCCTTTCCTGTCTGTGTCATACTGGCTCTATAGAGGCTGCAGTCCTTGTGCTGACTCATAATGTGGGTTGTTTGCCCTGGAGGAGAAGGGGAATGGCTTTATGCATATTGCTCCCCTGCACAGGTGTGTATAGTGGGCCACAGTATAGCCCCAAAGGAATAAAAGAAAATATGTTAAAAACATTTTAAAAAAACCCCACCCTTTTTTATAAGGAATAAAATGCCTGGGTGACACCATGCTCGATTTGCTTTAAGATTTTTAAATTCCTTTTTGTAAAGTTTCCAATCAAGACCTTAATTCTTGCCTTGCAACACTTGATGTCACAAACTCCTAAAACAACTGTGGGGAATACCCTTCCTGTTCAGTGGAGGTGTGCAGTAGTCTAACCCTGCTACCAAGATGAATATAGAATGATTAATTCAAATCTCCATTGGTGCTGAAATATTTTTTGTTAATAATCTGGGATATTAAATAGTGGTGTCTCTCTTACCATGGGGAGACTTTAGAGCCTTTTTTTTCTGTTAGTTTTTAAATCTGCGGGTCACTTTATTAACTAATTAGTAGACCATCACATAAAAGGATAACAGCAAACATTTATGAAAAAGAAATGGAAGAGGAGTTGGACAGGAAGTTGGGAGATCTCGGTTCTAATCCAGGCTCTGCCTGAGACTTGTTTTATAATCTTGGGCAAGTCATTTGACACCTTTCAATTTAGTTCCCATCTGCAAAATGGAGAGAATACCTCCTTCATGGGTGAGGTCCAGCTTAAACTGTTGACATTTCTTAAGTACTGTGGTATCCTTGAGATGGAATATCATCACTTCACTTTTATATAGTACTTTCTTTCTGCTCATTTTTAGTGCATTTAAAACTCAAATTGTGACTTAAGCTTTTTAACTCTTGTTGCATAATCCACACTGGCTGAAATCCTGTCCCCATTAAAGTCAAGGAATTATTTTTTTGACAGATTTCTGGCATGAGATACAAATTTATAAATCCATAGTTTTATAGGTATTTACCTGTTTATATCTCCATTTGGTTCTGAATATAACGATGCAATTGTGTGCACCCTTTAGTTAATTTTGGACTGTGTGATAAGTCCATTTTATTGTCAAAAGCACAATTTGCATCAAACCACTCTTCTCATCTAGCACCTGTTCCTGCACCAATTAAAATCACTGGGGTCAGGATTCAACCCTGAAGCAGCAGCTTTATAATGGGCTGTATCTTGTAGTTTGTCAACCAGTGATACTGGCTTTAATTAAGATGGCAAAAACCAGTTGTGTTGGCTTAATCCAGCTTCATTTCACTCCCTTACTCAGTGGACTACGCACTGAGGTTTTGTTGTCCTATCTTCAACGGGAGGTGGCTTTGTTAATCGGGTGACATCGCCATTAGGTTTTCTTTCAGTTCCAGTCAGTTGCGTGTTCTCTCCTGCTTCTCTGCTTAAGAAGGTTGTGTATAAATATTTTTGAAGAAAAACTAAAATATTTAGATAGCTGCTTCCTCCATTCAGTCCAACACTAAAGAGGATATTTTTACTACCATGATACCAGGCCCTTAAACTAACTCGTTTTTCCTTTCTCTCTGTGCTAAGAGAACGGGGTTATGGCAGACCATCCTTCCATCTCTTCCACATGGATTTCTTTCCATGTGACACCTCAGTATGCATTTTGCCAAAGACATCACCTGTATGTGGTATTGAAGAGTACTGGAGACTGGAGTTTATCGTGTGTGTGTGGGGGGGGAAATGCAGTAGGGTCTCTTTAAATATTGTACATTAACTTTTTATAAAATATTTTATTGAAAATGCTTTCAAAATCGAGTTTATTTTGGGTAATCTACAAGTTGCCATATCCTATAGGCAGTCTCCATTGTTGGTTGCTGTGGACTTCCAATTACATTTGTGCTCTGAGGTAACTCAGATGCTTTTGAAAATCCTACCCAAAATATTCAGAACATTTTTGTTCAAGGAAAGCCATATGTTACTCTGTGTCTTAATTGGATACTGTTGTTTAATGTGTCTGCTATACCCACTTCTTTGGTAGGACTAAATATGCTTAGGGCTTTCAGAATAGATGCATCCTTGCAGGTCCTAAAGTCAGACAAATCCAATGGACCATGAACCTGTCATTAAACTCCCTGATTGAGAACATGGTGGAATGAATCACTGTCATTCCCATTTTGAACATCATGTGCTTAATAGCAATTTGTTCAACAAAGCAGTTGGGTAGGAGTCTTTTCTTTACCAGCAGTTCCATGCAAGCTAAATAGTTCTTTGCACCATGCAGTTCTGAGCCTCCTGAATTAATGCAGCCTTTCATATTTTATGAGAGAGAAAATTCCATGTGTGTGAGAGTCCATAGAACTTTCAAAATATGCACCCACAGAACTCCTAATGCTTTGTAGGGTTTGGCAAATATGGAGTGCTGTAAAGAAGATGTTTGTTGGTATCAAGATACTATGGACAGGTAGCTTAAAGCTTGCCATCTTGCAAGTCTGTAAAACACAGAACAATATATCACCCAGTCTGATAAGAACCTGTTTTCATCAGAGCTGATTTTATGTAACAGCTCAAAAGGGCAGAAATATTTCTGTCCAAACTCGGCCTGGTATTCTGTCCATATTCCCTCTGTCTATTTTTGCCTCACCTCAAACATGAGTTGGATAAATGAGGTTCTTCAGATACAACATATGGCAGATGTATTCTTCAGACTCTCTCACCCATAATGAACTTCTTGTTTAAGTCCTTTCAATAGAAACTGGTCTAAGTGTGAAACTGAGTGCTGCATTTTCTCAATTTTTTTTCTGCAAACTTCTTCGAAACCAGTCTGCTTGCCATTTTGGCCCATTCTCTTTTTATCCTTCTCCTCTGTTGACCGGGTGTGGCCCAAGGGGTTTGATGTAGTTTACCTTTCCTAAGTCTCCATCAGAATTCCTTAACTCCCCATTATATTCCGGAGGCTCCTATTCATAGCAAATATCACTACTACTAGGGAAGTCTCTCAACTGGCAAGACTGGGAGAATCCAAATCCAAATTCCTGTATTTGACAAACTAATCAACAAATTTGTATTATATCCTTATTCCCTGTTACTTACTGCATTTATCTGCAGATATAGTATTTCAAAACTACAGGCATAAGTCAAACGTTTTCAAACCGTTTTTAAAGATTCCTGAACTGCATACCTTCCTCCTCTTTATTTATTTTTAAGGGCATTTACCAGTTTATAGAAGGCTCCTTTTATGCTTTTTTAAGTTGGAGCATAAAAGATTCTGGAAGCAACTGGAGAGAACAGGTTTTTTTTTAAAATTTCTATTCCAAATTATGTGCCTGCTTTTGAAGAGCCCCATCCCTCAGAACAATGGCTGAGTATGTGAAGGGGGGGTGTGTATTTTTTAATTTTTTTATTTTTTGCTCACTTGAACACTTGGCATACTTGAATTATTACCACCCATCCATGTGAACTGAATAAATAAAACAGTCATGAGGAGAAGTAAGAACATTCTGTTCACATGGATGCCTTGAAGTTGACATGTAGCTCGCCAGCAGCCTTCCACATCTGAGACTCAAAATGCAATGTGTGATCAGGAGAACCAACGTGGTTTTAAGGGGAGAATACTTATTTATTCCTTAAATAACGTGCACAATTATACCTTACAGAAGACCGATTATAATAATACTTCCCACATACAGGGCTTTTCCTCTGTGGACCTCCAAGTATTTTATAAAATGCACGAACATTATCCCATTTTACAGTTTGGGAAACTGTGGCATGGAGCTGAAACGAATTTCCATGCAAAACACAATAAGCCAAAATAGAGATGTAAATAGAATCCGACTCTTTACATTTTATAGCGTTTTGTTTTTTTTAAAATTCACCTAAGAAACATAAATGGTGTCATAATGAAATGTATGAACATGTTATTTCTGACTGTTTTCTGATCATGAGAAATAAAACATGAAAGCTGTTAATGGATCTTGTTATCTGCATTGCTTCTGTCAGGGTGAAGATGGGTTAAAACTGTGTGTGTGTGTGTGAGAGAGAGAGAGGGGGGAAAAATGAATGAGTTATCTGTGGTGAGAGAATGAGTTTTTTTTTCTTTTGGGATTTACAAAAAAAACATTCTGGTCCAGAGACTTGAAACAGTCCACTATTTAAGATTAAAAGGAAAGAGAATTAGATCCAGCTATGAGTAATAGTCATGATTTCATTTACAGACTTAATATTGGGCTTAGAACATCTTGGTTTTTTTAACGAAAGTGCTGTCTGAGTCTCTTTCATCGAATGCTTTTGTAAACCTCAAAGGTGCAAAAACGTCGTCTTCTTTTTTTTTTTTTTAAATGTCCTGCATAGCTTGATGATCCCCTTTTTGGGAGTCCGTGTGCCTCCCCGCTCTTCTGCATCTAAACTCTGAAAAAGTAGCGGGTTTCTCAGCTAAAAAATATACCAGGGACTCCAAAAGCAAAAAGATTCCGGTCTCAGCTGTTGAAAACCTGATACTGGAATACTGCGGATAATATGCGCTTCTGTGAGCAGTTTGAACCCTGCCACTGGTGACAGCTGACCTACTTACTCAAACCTTGTGGAAGAGAACTAGTCTCCTCCTCCCTCCCTCCCTCCCCGGCCTTCAAGTACTGTGACATGCATGGCTGCCATTGCAGTGTTCCAGAGGCTGCTTAAACTGGCTCCTAGCAAAACAGTGTGTTGTATAATAAATCTTCTGTCTTTTAGTGTAATTAGTATAGTTGCAGTGTTTAAAACAGCACCTTGGCAGTGTGTCAATGCATTGCATAAGAGGAGTGGGGGGAGGAAGCAGGGGGAGCTGGGTTTGCAAGGGCCCTTTGGCTTAAAGTTTTAAGTCTGTAGCAGGAGAGTGTCTCCAGTGGCTCTCTAACAAGAGGCTGCTGTCACTTTTGCTCAAAAGGAAATTTTTATTTTTGTAGTCTTTACTACTTAAGGATTTCCCACTAACACTGAAGAAATTGCATAGTCAAAGTGTTACAAACAAAAAATATGTACACACTCCCCCCTGCATGACTTCATTTTGTGTTTCAAAAAGTTAAGATTTTTTTAAAATTATTTGAAGGCGAAGTATATGTGTGTGCGTGCGCGTGTGTGTGTGTGTGTGTGTGCATGCGCACGCAGACATTTGTATTGCAATTGATTCATAATAGCTAATCGCTTTGTCTTATTCATTGCAAACTAATAGTTACGCCCCTTCCAATGTTAGTGGAGACCTAGTACTTTGGAACCCAGATTTTTTTTTTCTGAAACAAAATGGGGAAAAGAGATGACAAATCCAAGTCTGTAATAGTTTGTCATTCATCATTTGAAGAGGCAGCCAATTCTGCTTTGTTTGCTTCTAGGAAAAGGAGATTTTTGAGTGCTTGGGGTCAGAATGAAAATGATTCCAGAGTGAATTTGGAGGCAATTGCTTTCTGTGCTTGGCTAGCTGTGGGCTGGGTTTTTCCAGGAGAGAGGAATACATATTTCGCCATAGTTTTTGTCTTGTGAAGACAAAATGACAACTCTCTTATTAAGCACCTGCTATTTTAATTGACTCCACTACTCTAAAATGGAAATTATGATCAAAATAGGGATTGCTGGCTGAATAAATGAGGAAATCCCAACTTTGATGGCTAGAACTTTCCTCTCTAAAATCAAAAAGATTGCTCTTTTTTTGAGTATTTCAGGGCACAAAAATATGGGATGAAACTGTGGTCTTACTGAAGTCAATAGCAAAACTCTCAGTGGGCTAGAGTGACCAGACAGCAAATGTGAAAAATCAGGACGGGAGTGGGGGGGGGGTGGTGGTGTAATAGTAGCCTATATAAGAAAGAGACCCAAAAATTGGGACTGTCCCTATAAAATCAGGACATCTGGTCACTCTACAGTAGGGTCAGGATTTTGCCTCTCAAGTAGAATCTTCTGTGTGCAGTTGGAGGTTGTGGTCTGAGCACAGGATTTGAAACCAGGAAGTCCCTTAGTTCTAAATGCAGCCCTTACACAGGTTTCAGAGTAGCAGTCGTGTTAGTCTGTATCCACAAAAAGAAAAGGAGGACTTGTGGCACCTTAGAGACTAACAAATTCATTTGAGCATAAGCTTTCGTGAGCTACAGCTCACTTCATCGGATGCGTTCAGTGGAAAATACAGTGCGGAGATTTTATATACACAGAGAACGTGAAACAATGGGTGTTCCCCCACCCCCCTTGCTCTCCTGCTGGTAATAGCTCACTTTTCCTGATCACTCTTGTTACAGTCTCTATGGTAACACCCATTGTTTCATATTCTCTGTGTATATAAAATCTCCCCACTGTATTTTCCACTGTATGCATCCGATGAAGTGAACTCTAGCTCACGAAAGCTTACGCTCAGATAAATTTGTTAGTCTCTAAGGTGCCACAAGCTCTTACACAGAATCCCACTGTACATTTGGGAAGGTTGTTCTGAAGCTATTTCATGTTTGTAAAACATTCCAGAAGTTTTGGGAAGTATCTTTTTATTTTATTTTTTATTTTATTTATTTATTTATTTGTACAAATCAACAGCATCATTATAGCACTTAAAACAGGGGTTCTCAAACTGGGGGTTCGGGACCCCTCAGGGGGTCACGAGGTTCTTCCATGGGGGGTCATGAGCTGCCAGTCTGAAATCGGTCAGTCTGCAAAACTAAATGAAAGGAAATAAAAAGTTAAAGATAACAGTATGTTACAACCTTTAATTTTTTCCCATAATCCGTATACAGTAGGAAAGACACCCTGAAGTCTGTCTTTAGGAGTCGTGATCAGACAGCAAGTTCTTATAACAATACATATGTCTGGTTTTTAGCCACCATCACGTACCAGTTTCAGATTTGTGATGTTTGTTTGTTTGTTTGTTTGTTTTTTTAAGAGTAATTTAAAGATAATGTAAACCAAATTTGGTATGTCACCATTACCAGAACAGATGCACATGGGACCAGCTGACTCTTATACCTCTGCACATAAAATATTTAAAATTGCCAGGGAGTAATCTTCTCCACCCTCCTCCCTTTCTTTTAATGTTCGGGTTTAACAAAGAAATTCTGAAGTTTAAGCTTAGGTGAGAAGAACAGTACCAGTTTACAGCTGCACACAAGACAGATGCCTGTTAGGTGAAGTGATGAGACCTCCTCCTTTCTCAGATTTTTTTGGAGTGTTATGATGTAGTGAGCTTTACATCTTTTAGACAACATGTGCACTACATATATTCGCCACTTGAGAAAAAAGGTGGTTTTTTTTTCATGATTAAGTCCCATTAAATGTTAATATTTTAGTAATAATGTTGATCTTCATAAGAAATAATGAAGAAATAGATCTGTGTTAATCAATACATTGCCTAGTCTATAAAACTGGCTAAAGAATTAAAAAGAACTATTTTGTATGATGTAGACAAAATAATACTGAAAATATTGGAGTTTCATGTGTGATAACTTACAAGGAAATGTGCTTTACTGTAAATATAGACCTTTTTTTTAAGCTCCTATTTTCTAAGGAGCCTGACAAAGTGAAGCTGTTGATTTCTCCCCCTCCCCCACCACTCCTTTTCAAAATCACAGCTTTAGTTTTCAGGTTGAAATTAACATTTTAAGGTAAATACTCTCCCTCACCCCCCTTTATTCATGATTTGAAATTTAACAAAACCCATCTCTTCCTGTATTGTGGTATCTATGTAGGAGTACCATGCTTTGATGTGATCTTGATGTAGTTTTAAGGTTGTTAGACACAGTAACACATCTTTGAATTTTATCTGGTGGGGACTTGAAAGTGGTACAGTATAGTCTAGCCATGCATCAAACAACACTTCTTGTTAGAGGTAATTGCTCCAATTCTCAGACATGATAATTTTTTTAAAAAGTTCATTATCTGAGAACTAAAAGAAAAGTAAGGGTTTGCTCAGTGTACTTTGTTTTGTTTTCCATGGCCAATCAATATCTACCACAGAAATATTGTTATGAATTCCCAGCTTCTATGACAATAAAATCTTGAGTAAATCCTGAAAAAATGTAGTGCATTTATGGAATTGTAAAATAAGTACAAAACTATACAGTGTTTGTTTGTAGTTTTCAAACATCATTTTTCTATAGTAATTCAAATATGTAACAAACATCTTTTTTTAATCGGAACACCCCAGTAAAACCAAATCTAATCCTACAAAGGTGCATGTGAGCAACTTTTACTCTGTAGTAAAGCAACTCATATGTGGTTGGAGAATTGGCCACTTACACCGTGAAGTTAAAACGTTAAGTATGCTAAGCCAACTAAGCAAAATATGGGGAGAAAAAGGAAATACAAATACTGTACTTAAACTCTGATATGGGCTCTGATTCAAGGAAGACATTTAAACCCTTTGGAAATCACTGGGACTCAAGTGCATGCTTGCAGCACAAGTTAACATGCTTTCTTTGAATTGGGGCCATAATTTACGCTATGAAGACGAATGATGTACTTCAATAAGATCCTCATATATTGTGTGTGTTTTAGAAATGATGGCTATATGTACTTTGAAGATTTTTAGAGTTTCATCACTGAAGGTTGCCTGAAATGTATCCCTTTATTGGTAGTAGAACCAACATTCGACAATTACAACTCTAAGCACAGTGTGAGCTCCCTCTGCTGGCTGTGCAGCAGCAATTTACTAACTGGTTGTCTTGCACTGTCAGGCTATTTCATAGATTTGGGTGTCGGGGACTAGAGAGAGAAGTTGTAAATATGCCAGAATGCTTGTACACAAATAGGTACCATTTCTATGGTCCTTTTGCAGTCTTTACTTGAGTAAAACTCCCTTGGAGCACAGTGGAAGCGTTGCTTGAGTAAAGACTGCAAGGTTGGCCCGGTGGAATATGCACGATAACGTCGGGCAGAAGGGAAATATGTTGGCCAAGCAGAAAAGGATGAAGTCTATTGGGAGGAATGACACATTTTTCAAGTTTGCCAGCAGCAAGGAGTTAAACCTCTTAAAATGTAGTTGGCAGCAGTCCTTGGTACATTTATATCATAGTTTTATGTCTGATGGTCTGGGTATCATGCAGTGTAAAGCAGCCTGTGCCAGCAGGAGTGGGTAGAACTGTCCTTGTTTTTCTTAAATTGATATGAATTTCGCATAGTGTAGGGAGGTATCACAATCCGTTTCAGATATTGAAATGTATAATATACATCTCTCTGAATCAGGACAGCTGTTCTCTTGTAAGCAGTTGGGCCTAGACGTTAAAATGTTCTGGGATAAAGATTGTTCTAGAATTCCTTAATCAAGTGGGGAGCAGGGAAGTGGCGGGTGGGGAGGGGAAGGACAGAAGAGCAGTGAGTGCAGATTTTACTAATTAGCTTTTGAACTCTTAAAAAAATAAAATTAAGTTTCACAGTCCATTGAAAGAAAGTGAAATACAGACACAACTTTGTAGCATACCAGCCCAGCTCTCTGACTCTTTCTTTCCTTTGGATATTTCCATACACTCCTCCTCTTAAGGGTCAAACCCTTCACTGTTTTGTCCAGTGAATCCATGGATGCCTGGATCCCAAAACCCAGCACTGTTGTGCAGAGAGCCATCTCGGAGGAGGGCTCTACAATTTGCAAGTTTCAGAGTAGCAGCCGTGTTAGTCTGTATTCGCAAAAAGAAAAGGAGTACTTGTGGCACCTTAGATTGTTTCAGTATACCACAGAGTGGGGAAAGGCACTCTGAATCCTTTTGCTGAGGAGACATCTTGGGAAATGGGCATGTTCTCATGGAAAAATTGGATTTTAGTTCATATGAAGCCAACCAGCTCTGTAATACACTGAGCTTTGAAGGTGGGGAGCTATTTTTTTTTTTAAGATAGGAAAGGTAAACTATTGGTAAGTGTAGATCCATGTTTGTTTTATGATTTTGTTTTGAATTGTAACCCTTTGTTTCCACCTCTCTTGGTTTTAGTTAACTCTCCAATCTTTCTTAAATAAACCTACTTTTGTTTTGTTTGTAAGTGCTCACAAGTGCTGTTGTGGTTTTTTGTTTTGTTTTTGTTTTTAACACAGAAGCAGTGATTTTAAATTGGGATGTACTGCTTAGCTGGGTGTAGAGGATCTGGGATTTCTGTGAGTAACCAGGGGCTGGATATCACATGGAAATGATTGAAAGGGACCCAGGGAGCGGGCACACCTATTGTAACCTGCAAAGCAAAGACAGGGCTGCCATAGCCCAGAGGAAAGTGCTTAAGTGGCTAACAGGCTGATATTGTTAGCGAGCTACCATCCCTATCACCACGGGCAAGCCTGTCTTGTTTGAGGCAGCGATTGACAAGATGACTCACAGTACAGGGTTCCCTGAGAATTGTCACAGCTAACTGCTGGACTATAGAGGAGTTTTCACTCTGCTCCCAGCCCATTGACTATTCAATTATTTATATACAGCAGAACAGCGTCAACAGGAGAGAGTGAAAGAAGACTACTCCAGAATATACCATGGCCCATTGGTTAGGGCAGTCAACTCAGAAGTATGAAACTCAGATTCAAATTCCTGATGCATATCCATGCACATCGGGTAGAGGGGGAATTGAATCTGGGTCTCCCAGATCTTGGGCGACTACCTGTGGGAATACCTAGTTTGAGGACCCAGTGGGGCTTAAGCATGAGATAGTGGCCTGGATGCCTAGACTGAGGCAGCTGTATGCATGCTAACCAGCAGACCCTTACGCACCTAGGTATGTTAGATGGCAGCTGAGCAGTGGTTTTGAGGTTCTCAAAGGCACCTAAAAGTTGGATGTAGGCACCTAAAATGGCAGTTAGGTGCCTAAGTCCTTCTATGGATCTGAGCCTGAGTATGTGCCACTTGCTCTGTACCCTTAGAAAGCTCTGATTCTTAGCTTTCCAAAGATATACGTAACTTATTATTCATTTCTGTGCCTGACTGTTCCCAAAACATAATTCATTGAGTGCTCCCTTGGGATAGCAGTGCTTTTTAAGCACGTAAGGTGTAAATATGTCAGCTTTCAAACTAGTGGACTCCTCATTCCTTGCAGTATTACATTTAGAGTGAAGTGTTGTTTTCTTTTCGCTTTGAAACTTTTAACCACGTATTTGGGTGGTTTTTTTTAACTGCTAGGTGTAGTCATGACTTCAGTGGCTTTCATTAGATAGTACTAGTGCTTCCTCTTCTCTTTGTGATTTCTGTATTTAGCTCCCAGATACCTGACAATTTAAGAATGATTCTAAAATTGAGTCTCTGAATTGAGAAATGTGTTTCCGTTCACAGTATGGGTTAAAATGAAATGTTTGCATGCTGCTGGTTACTATATGTTGCCAAGCCGTCAGCAAGTATATTTTAACTCTCCTGAATATTTGGATATCCCAGTTTCCAGCACAGTGTGGAAAAGGGATTAAAAAGAAAAAAATCAGACACATCAAAAAGCCTTCAACTGCCAAGTGGTATTTTAAGAGTTTGGCAGCCTTATAGTGTGGATGCTCTGACAACTTCTGGAAGCCAGATCGCATAAGCCTTGAAACATACAGGGCTGGATTCTCTACTCAGAACCAGACCCGCTACGTCAGTTGGCAAGCAGAGAATGGACTTGTCAGAGGAGAGATCTTGGCTGGCCCAGGTGTGCTGGATTTGGGCTCTGCGTCTGCCAGCCACCTCCACTGTGACATGTGGGCATGGTGGGTAGGTGTGGCAGAGTCACTTTTCCACTGATGCGCAGTCAATAAAGGATCTTGTGTTCATGGAGCAAGTCTGAGGTGCTTGGAAGGAGCTCTAACTTGTGTTGGCTCTGAGAGCGGAGTTCAGGCACAGGAAAATCTTAATCCTATAAAATTAATGGGATTGAGAACTAAAGTTCCTGCCAATGCCTATTGAAATCACTGGGAGTCTTTCAATTTCCTTTAGTAGAATTCAGATTCAGGGTCTTTAGATATATTACTAGTGCATCACCTCACTGTTCTCATCAATGCCTGGTTCTCCTCACTCTTGTCATGATATTTATCCAGGAGGTGGCATGTCATAAATCATTGGAAAGCTAATAACTCACTGGTCATTAATATTCTTAATGATGTACATATGGTTAACCCACAAAGAACTTTACAGATACACTGGAAATATGTGACTGGAATGAGTTTTTAACCAGGCATGTCAGGAGGATTGATAAACAGGCTTTCTTCACACAGAAGGAATGAAGACAGCACCTCAAACCAGGTATAGCCAAATTCAGTGGGCTAATCATTTGTATTGGCAGTTGCAGGAAGAGATCATTTACATTGTAAAAATCACTAGCGGGTGAGGGACCAGCATGAAGTTTATACCAGACTGGAATACAGCATGGAATCCACACCCAGTGGTGGAAAAGAACCTTAGCCAGTCACGCTGGAGAAGTTGTAAGTAAACTATAGTCGATGACTTGTTTTAGTCTTAGAAGCGTGTTTTACTTTGGTTTGTATCCATTTTTACCTTTATTCTTTCTACTTGGTATCACACAAACCTATGCACAGTGGCTCACAATTCTGGGAATCCCAGCAGGTTGTCACGGTAGTCGAAGCACAAATATCAAGTCCACTTTGCCATTTAAAAGTAATGTATTACGTCTGTGTGGTTCTGAATCAGACCTGACTTCACAGCATGACACCAACAACTGTACATTGACAGTCTGTGCAGAATAATCTTGTTTAAAACATGAGATTTCTTTCCTTTTATCTCCTTTTTCTTCTCCTTGCTCTCCCTCCCCCACCCCCGCCACCTTTCTACCTCCTCTTAGTTTCAGCCATGAATCCTCAACACACCTATAGCTTTGCTTTTTAAAAAAATAACTTGTAGACACAAACAATATTAATCATTCTAAATCAAAATGATTTGGGGCATGTTACCTAAATCTTAACATAGTAAGGCTTTGACATCCTTCTAGAAATGGGTTACTATTGTTTTTCCTGTAGATGAGTTAGACCTGTATTTTTAAAAAAAAAACATTTAAAGCCGTACAGTAGTTCAAAAAGCACTTTCCTCTATTCAGTGCTGTACTCACTGTAACTTTGAACACTGTAACTTCCTTTTCACTTCTTGAATACTTACCATTATACAATGGTAAGTAGAGGGGGGAAGAACCAGCTCTCTCTCTCTCTCTTTTTTTTTTTTTTTTTTAAAGCCAAAATAGACCCTCCCTAACTTGGACTTTAATTCTTTCACAAAAATCAGTTTCACCCTGCTTTCCAAGAGAGGTCTTGCCTCTTTTGCCCCCCAAAATAATTCAGTAATCTGCAAGAAATATTACCCTAAATAATTATAACTGAGCTACCTTTGTCGAATATGTAAACAAAGTATTACTCTATAATGTATTCTTGCTTTGGTAACTTGCTGACTTCAGTAACTGGGGGTGGATGTCCTAATGATTGTGTGAGTGTGTGTGTGGGGGGGGACTGGAGAGGGGAGAGGAGGGGATGTTGTGTATTATCTGTCTTTTTAATGGATGATCCTACTAGAGGGGAATAGTAAACCCATTTCATGTGAGTGCCTGAATGGGATTAATGAGGAATAGATGCATGTGGCTCCTTTGTTGAGTGGTGACAGATTTTTGGGGCCTTGCAGTCCTGTTTCTCCATTGGAGGAGAAATCAGTGATGTGGAATCTGGTTATACCCTTTGTGCAACTTGGTTGCTTAAGGATTGATGTATATAGTGCAAAATACAAATATGAAGGTAAACCCGTTCTGGAATCTCAGTCTAAACACCAATGTCTGTCTCCGAGGGAACACCTCCTGTCTCAAGAACTGACACTGATTAGGTAAATTAAGGCAGAGAGCAAACTTCCTTGTTATTTGCCACAGCACCCCCACCCCCATACTGAGAACAACAATACAGGCTCTCCCCACGCCTTTGCAGGCTCTCCCCACGCCTTTGCTCTCCCCCCCAGCTTTGCTTGCATGTCAAGACAAAGAACTTGAGACTTCTAACCGTGCTACCTAGTGATGCCTCCCATAACAGCACGCATGAGCAAGGTGCCGTGAGTGTGGAAGGAAGGAGGTAAGCAGTGTGAATGTAGAGCAGTGTAACTCAATACACATATTCTGCAGCCTTTGTTACAGTGGATCTGTTGTATAGTGATTTTCCTTGTCTGTCCCTGCTTAATGTGTGGCAAATTCAAATTAGCTATCTTGTTCTTTGTAGGGATTATCCCGAAGGCCAGCTTTCATTAATACTTGGTAACTGTAGAATGAAGCTTGAGGTGAACCAGTGAACTGTATATTTCAAAAGTAAATACGGTAAAAGGAAACAAAACCTTCTATACACACTTAATTGATTGTTGACCGGATGACATCTGCTGCCACTTTTTATGTGCAAGTTACCTGTTACAAAGTGAACACATTTTGGGCTTCTAATGGGTATTCTTCAGTACGATTTGAAGTATTCCAGGTGCAATTAATTAACAATGTACATGTGGTAATACTTAATTTGTTGACAGGTGTGCTCTTTTCATTGTACAGAACACCAATAAGAAAAGGTCCCCCCTGTTTACGTTCTAATCTAATATGGAAAATTGCTAACATTTCAGAGGCTTGTGCCTAACCCAGCTCTGTCAGGAGCGTCTGTTCAAATGTGCTACTTCAACCCTAGTTCAAATGTGCTAAAAAACACACTGATTTTGATGCTAAGGTGAACGTGAATGCAGGTATTTTAAGGTTTCAGAGTAACAGCCGTGTTAGTCTGTATTCGCAAAAAGAAAAGGAGTACTTGTGGCACCTTAGAGACTAACCATATTATTTGAGCATGAGCTTTCGTGAGCTACAGCTCACTTCATCGGATGCATACTGTGGAAACTGCAGAACACATTATATACACACAGAGACCATGAAACGATACCTCCTCCCACCCCACTCTCCAGGTTTTGTGGATTTGTGCTGGAAATGGCCCAACTTGATGATCACTTTAGATAAGCTATTACCAGCAGGAGAGTGGGGTGGGAGGAGGTATTGTTTCATGGTCTCTGTGTATATAATGTCTTCTGCAGTTTCCACAGTATGAATCCGATGAAGTGAGCTGTAGCTCACGAAAGCTCATGCTCAAATAAATTGGTTAGTCTCTAAGGTGCCACAATTAAACCTCAGAATCATCCTCATCTTTTATATTTGGTCTCTGAGCAAATGGCAAAGAATTTTTTGTCCTTCCGTTTCTCTCCATTCTTAGATGGGTTCTTCAACAACTTGGACACAATATTTTTGAAGTTTTCTTTTCAGCAGTAGAATCAATAGTATTAACACACTATCCCTGTATCCGTGCTTGTGGCTGTTATCAGATTATCACCATTACCGGCCATTTTACATTTAATGTCAATGATTATCCTTCAGTTCTTCCTTTGGATTTTTTTTTTAAGTCTACTTCCTACAGTATGTAGCAGTAGACTTGTAAATCCCAAATGTGTTAGAAGAGGATATACAGAGTGAAGTGTGCTTTAAGTTTTGGTACACTGTTGGTTATTAATATAAAAGAATGTTTTATCATTCTCATCAAGTTTGTTTCTTACTTTGTGGTTGTCTTTTATAGTGTAAACACCAATTGTTTGCCACTTTTTGGGTGCTGATGAACAGAGATTGTTCTTGAATAAAGCAGATGTCCAAGATCTGCTAAAATAAATATTTAAATTATTGCAGTTTGTTTTGATAATCATGAGTGTGATAAAAAATATCGCACTTGTAGGTTCATCAAAATCGTTAGTATTCTGGTCTTCTACTTCTCCAGGCAAAGTTTTCATTCATTGCACATTAGACCTTGGGAATCCAGGGAAACTAGTTTTCTGTACTTTTTAAAAATGAGCACAAATCCTTTTTATCTTGCTACGTAACAACTCTTGACCACGTTTACCTTTTTTTTAAATGTGAAAAATTTGGTTTTAATTACTTCAGTCTAGTCAGTTGCCCCTCTGCTTTCTTTAGCTTTAGTTAGGTTGAATCAGATACATTCTGCTTAGTAATCACTAACCGCTAATCACCCATCTGCAATGTTGATCAGCCGCTTTCACATTTACTATATTTACAGAAGATGCAACCAAGTAGTAAATCCAACACTGCGAAAACTGAAAAATAAGACAAGTTACCCAGTTCTGTGTAGATACACATTATCAAATGCCCTGCCTGCTTTCCAGAAATACGTATGTGCTAGCAAACTGTGCTCTCCTAATGGTTCATAACTCCACCATCTCTTCCTTAAACATCTGAAGATGCTGAGTCAACACTCTGTACATATCTCACTCTCCATTCTCACAAACGTCTCTATATTCTTTTCCTTTTAGGTTTCTAGGTAAGTTTGTAGTTTTTTGTATTATGTCCTAACAGGCCAAACGATCATAATAAGAAAGTTGATATTCTCATAAATTTCCTTTTTAGTTTTTTGAGAATAATTTTCATTGACAGATTGAAATTGGAACCTAATGGTTTTTAGTTACCTAAAATAAGTTAGGTTCCGCTTAGTAATTCAGACACGCTGAAAAGATAGCACAAAAAATCCCCAAACATGGTATTGTATTATTACAAGGCTGTGGGGAGGGAAAACTTGTTAAACAATCTTGTTTGCCTCAGAGAATTTTTCCTCCTTTCTTCTTCAGTACAGTAGCTCCTGCTAGCCCCTGTATTGCTTTTCAGCCTCCTTCCTCTCCCCCTTTTTTGTAGGTGTATTATTGTTTTTTATAGCATTGTGCACATAAAAATTGTACTACGGAAGGTTACTGCAGCATGACCTGTACACTTGTTAATAATCTGATGGTTGTCAGAGAGGCTATGGAGTTCTGAACAGTTGGGGATTTATGCTGTGGTTGTTTTGTCTCAGAACTTATCTGATATGAAACTCACTAACACATTGCATAACTTGTTTAATCATTTTGAACTTTCCATCTGATCATGCGATTTAGCACAATCCACTTCAAGGTTCATCTTGGTTGAAAATTTCAAAATATAGTTCTGAAACAGTTCTAGCAGCAAACAACAAAATGTGACTTATGTAAATTAGTAGACAAATTGTTACTGTTTTCCAATTTTAGAAACATGACTTATGATATGCAAAGAGAATTCAGCTCAACCCAGATAATTGTTAATTTAGTATAGAGTAGAAAATAATGAGGAGGATGAGCATCAGATTGTGCAAGTGAATGTTCGGATACCCTATTTCCTAAAAAGATGGCTTCTGCACTATACTATCTAAAGGTCCATTCCACTGTTCTTCAAGTGGGTAGGAAAAGTTATTTTTTCAAATAGTATGATCTCCTGGTGGTTGAGGCTTTTTTTAAATGAGAAAGTCATGAGTTGTTTAGATGGTTGCAAAGAGTTGGGCAGGTGGTGCCTTTGCGAATAGATACGGTAGAATATTGCTACTCTGTATCATGTAAATTTTTTTATTTAAACACACACACAAAATAATGGTCTTCACACGTGCCAAAGCTTTGAAGCAGAGTATTGCAGTGAGGACGAATTTATTACTAAGCTGTCACTAACATGACAAAATATAAGATATCCACTAATACATCATCATGAAATAATACCATGAATAATTAATTTAAAATGATCATGGTCAAAATGATGTTTAATCCATATGTGTGTGTTTGTGTTGTCTGTCTTGCTAACTTGTAAAATCCACTCGTTTTGCAGTGGTCACCCTCTAATATGTGTAAATTAGACTCTTCAGTAAGTTTATTTAAATTTCTCCATTGAAGACAGCACAACTACACTAAAACGTAGTACACTTAACATTTCCTTAATGGTGGAAGAGGTGGGATGTGCATGTTTCTGTTTTTAGTTCTGCATGCAAACAGACACACACACAATTCTCAAGTATTTTTTCCTAAGCACTTGATAGAATGTTTAGTACCTTTAATTTTGCAATATAGTTGAGGCTGGAATGGTATGATGTGGAGTGTGAGATAGATAGCATAAGACTGAGAACAGGAGTGTACACTCAATAGAAAGTGAGAGATGACCAGGTAATGAATCAATAATGAATATACAAGCACAGTGTAGGTGAACATCTCCGTAGCAGAAGTACAGTAGCAAATCTACTAAGCAAATCTATTTTTGTATAGAGATCCCTTTAATTTTACCTTGAATTTGAGGTGTGAAATTCCCCGTGCTGTGCCTCCCCCCCCCCCAAAAAAAAAACAAACAAAACCCTCCTCTCCCCACACTTCCTTTTTCTAGTAGAAGATGATAACCCAAGTCTAGGAAATTGGATTTCACCATGCAGATGCTCATTTGAGTGGGAACTAGACAGAAGTTAATCTTTGATCTCTGAAGTTTAACTGCAAAGAGGGGAGTAGAATGGGGAAATGCCAGGATTCAGTACAACATTTTGGTCACTCTACAGTAGCAGATATGGGATTTCTTAGATATGCCCAGTGAAATCTGGACAATTGAAAGGGTGCAGCTAAATTTTAAAATTACTTGTAATACGTATTCAAAACTGTGAGTGGGAGGAGCAAAGCTGCAAATAGTATATCAAAGTGCATTGTTGAGAGACATTTATTGTGGTTATGTTCAGAAAAAGTGACTCCATAAAAATTGCACTTTTTTCCCCAGTAGGTCAGCTCCATGTGTTGTTTTTCATAGTTGAATCGACTTGTTTTTACTGCTAAATCAAATTTTTATTATCTTTTTTAACTCCTTTTAGCACTGAAGAGCTAACAGGGGTCTGGGAAAGTTAGGTGTGTTCTTTTGTGGCTCAGAAATGATGATCAGAATTGTAAATGAGTTCCAGGGGCAGAATCTTTCCTGCTGGTGGTAAGTCAGCCAGAAAAAACACAGCTTGACTTTCAGATTCCAGGTGGAATTTTCAGTAATAGCAGTTACAGTTACAAACCATCCTTTTAGTTACAAACTGAGCAAATTTGTTCTGGAAATTGCAGAGATTCAATTATCATTCCGTTTTCAGAGTAGAATCACTTTTGAAAAAGTAGGTTAGTTATTGTCCTATTTTCTTAAAAGTTTCACTAACTATGAAGCATATTTCAGAACATGAAAGAAAGAACTCTCAATACTGATAGTGCTGCTGGATTAAGTTTTTAATGATCTAGGCAATTTTACACACGTCTGCAAGCATAAAATGGGTTTCCTGTCTGCTACAGTTAGTGTGAACTGTTGCAGAAGGAGGAACGAATGAACGATTGAAAAAGCAGTTATAGTGTATGATGTAAGTATAGTGTAAAGAAATATTAAACAGTATCATTCCATTACTACACAGAGATGATAAAATTGCCAATGATGCAGAAAAGGCAGAGATGTTCAATACTCCTGTTCTGTATTTTGTATGAAGCTGGATTACGTATTCATATCCTACAATGATGGAAAATATATTTTCCAACAGTAACTAAGGAGGATGTGTTATATTTTCTTTGACAGATGCTATTTATTAAAACTCATAGGTCTGAATAACTTGCACCCAAGTATTCTTAAGTGTTTGCCAAAGGGTTCTCTTGGTCGTTTTTAATGATTTTGGGGAAAATTGGGGAAGCTTCAGAAATGAGCACAACCAGCCATGCATTTGTAGCACAGCCAATGTGAGGTCATACATCTACAAACACCGATGAACTGTCAACATACTGTGACGCTGAATAGAATTATGTACATGGTGAGAATTCCCAAACTATGCAAACTTTAAGTCTAAATGCAAATAACAATTTCTGAAACAACAAGGAATCCAAATAAGGCCATTTAATTCTGAACTCTGGTGCACTGAACAGTTGAATGTGTAAAATTTGTTTGTATTAAGACTTTAAAAGCCAGCAATATCTAGTGTATAGTGTTTGGGTGAGGCTAGTTTCCATATCTGAGCCAACTGCTTTGTTGTTAGATTTAAGGTAAGATTTTCAGAAGCACTCTGTGCTGGCTGCCCTCCGTTCCTTAGTGATTTTGAACATTCCACTCTTAAACCAATGGATATCCTCTGCTTCCCTAATACTATCTGGGTACATTTGTTAGCCGAGCCTAATGCATCTTTTTACCTCTGTGAGAAAATTTTTGATAATTTAAACAGACAAAATGGGGAAGGTAATATTTGTCTTGATGGCGAGGCCTTCATTTATAACCCTGTTTGTTTTTCTCTGCTGAGGCACTGTGTAGTAGATTACTTCCTTGGTTACCTACCTTTCTCTTTCTGCGATTGGAAAGCATGCCAAAAATTGCATTGGTTTTAGTTGAGTATATTATTGGCATGAAACTACTATGTAAAACGTGCAATACCACTTCCTGCAGGAAACTTGAAAGGATATCTCTCTGCATATATAAAAATGCTGAGATCACAAGATTTGTGAAGTGCTGAGCCATGGTGGATAATGCAGCTTTTATTATGCCCATAAGATTTGCTTTTGTGACGCACTCTGCCCTTCTCAAAACATGGGCAACCGTTCCTGGGGAACCTCTATACTTGAGGTATAGGAAAAGGGTTCATTCCTCTTTTCCCCCCTCCCTTCTCCTCCGACTTTTCTGTTGTTGCTTTGTTCCTTTTTCCATAGGTCTGTCTTTTTCTTTTTCTACTGACTCCATTTTATTTTAATATTTTAAAGATCAAAAGTGTTGCTGCTTTGACTGGTTTAAAGGGGGCTACTGTTGCTTCTCACTAACTGATAGGAAGCTCTCCAGTTGCCTGGTGCTGACTCAACGTGTAGTGGAGGTGATGGAGCAAGAAAGTGTACAGTGCTCACTTTACATTATTATTTTTAATTACAAATATTTGCACTGTAAAAAAGATAAACAAAAGAAGTTGTATTTTTCAATTAATCTCATACAAGTAAAGAAAACAATGTAAAACTTAGAACCTACAAGTCCACTTAGTCCTACTTCTTGTTCAGCCAATCTCTAAGACAAACAAGTTGGTTTAAATTTATGGGAGAGAATGCCGCCCGCTTCTTATTTACAGTGTAAGAACAGGCATTCGTATGGCACTGTTGTAGCCAGCGTTATAAGGTACTTACATGCCAGATACCTAAACATTTGTATGCCCCTAATGCTTCGACTTGTAGATTGCACTGTCTTTTGGATATCTTTTTTACAGAGCAAGTATTTGTAGTAAAAAAAAAAAAAAAGTGAGCACTATACACTTTGATTTCAGTTACAATGCAGAATACAATTAATTTGAAAATGTAGAAACATCCAAAATATTTATAAATTTAAATTGGTATTCTATTATCGTTTAACAATGCAATTAAAACTGTGATTAATCATGATTAATTTTTTAAATATCACGATTAATTGTGATTACCTTTTTTATCGTTTGACAGCCCTAGTACTTTAAAAGCAAAGAAAGATGGAAACAGTTGTTTGTGTACATAAATCCATCCATCATAATGTAATACACACTAGTGTGTGAGAAGTAGCATGTGTGAGAATATCCACTTGGTGAAAACTTTAATTATTTCTATTTCAAATTATATTAATATTAATGAGCTGTAATGTCAATTTCTGCTTGAAGATGTAAAGTTACTAAGGGGTGATCTTTTTCTAAGTTAACTTACCGTATGGTAACGCCCATTGTTTCATGATCTCTATGTATATAAAATCTCCCCACTGTATTTTCCACTGCATGCATCCGATGATGTGAGCTGTAGCTCATGAAAGCTTATGCTCAAATAAATTTGTTAGTCTCTAAGGTGCCACAAGTACTCCTTTTCTTTTTGCAGATACAGACTAACATGGCTGCTACTCTGAAAGCAGTAGTTATTGAGTGAGCGCTCCACTTTGTTTTTGACAAAGGAAAGATATACATTTATTTCAAGAAATGCTAAAGGATGCATGATGGAGTGTGAGTGGTTGCTTTCTTTTGTTATTTTTATGGACCTTTAAATCCCTTTTCTAGACATTGTTGCCCTGTAACCCTATGATTGTTTATCTTAAAGGGGCAAGCTAGAGCAGCTTCCTCAAAACTGGCCTTGTATTTTTCCTATTCTTGATATTTTGGGAATTCACATTGCCTGTGGTTGTAACAGCAGATATTTTGAGCAAGCTGCTTGCTGAAGTGGGACTTCCCACACTGCTTATGATTGCCAGGTGTCCGTTTTTTGATGGGAATGCCTGGTCGAAAAGGGACCCTGGCGGCGCTGTTCAGCACTGCTGACCAGGCCATTAAAAGTCTCGTCAGTGGCACGGCGGGGCTAAGGCAGGCTTCCTGCCTGCCGTGGCTCTGCGCAACTCCCGGAAGGAGTGACATGTCCCTCCTCCGGCTCCTAGGCATAGGGGCAGCCATAGGGCCTCCCCACGCTGCCCCCACCCCAAGTGCCAGCTCTGCAGTTCCCATTGGCTGAGAACCGTGGCAAATGGGAGCTGCAGGGGCAGCACCACTTGCAGATGGGGCAGCTCGCAGAGCTGCCTGGCTGCACCTCTGCGTGGGAGCCAGAGCAGGAACAGGCTGCTGCTTCCGGGAACTGCCTGAGGTAAGCAGTACCCAGAGCCTGCACACCTGACCCCCTCCCACACCCCAATCCCCTGCCCCAGCCCTGATCCTCCTCCTGCCCTCCGAACCCCTTGGTCCCAGCCTAGAGCCCCTTCCTGCACCCCAAAACCCTCATCACCACCCCAGAGCTCGCACCCCTAGCTGGAGCCACAACCCCCCCCCCCCCGCCCCAGCCTTGATTCGCCTCTCGCCCTGCACTGTGGGTACCTATCCCACAGTTCCCGCAGTCTCCGCCACCCGTTTGAATTCTGGGTAGAAATCCCAATGCCTGATGGGGCAAAAACATTGTCACGGGTGGTTCTGGGTACATACCGTCAGGCCCACCCTTCCCTCCCTCTCTCTGTGAAAGCAACGGCAGACAATTGTTTTGCGCCTTTTTTCATGGGTTACCCATGCAGGTGCCATACCACGGCAAGCATGGAGCCCGCTCAGCTCACCATCACCATATGTCTCCTGGGTGCTGGCAGGCGCGGTACTGCATTGCTACACAGCAGCAGCTCATTGCCTTTTGGCAGCAGACAGTGCAGTATGACTGGTAGCCATTGTCGCCATACTCCAGTGTGCTCTTTTAGCCAACCTCGGTGAGGTCGGTCAGGGGAGCTTGGGCAAACATGGGAGTGACTCAGCCAGGTCATTTCTCTTTGAAGTTTCGTCTCATGGTGATTCAGTCCTGCCGGCAGTCCTACTGCACCGTCTTCTAATGAACAGCCAGGAGACGACAATGGCCAGCAGTCATACTGCACTGTCTTCTGCCAGCAAGATGTATAAAGATAGATGAAGTGGATCAAAACAAGAAATAGACCAGATTTGTTTTGAATTCATTTTCTCCTCCCTCCCTTTCTCCCTCCCTCCCTCCCTCCGTGAAATCAACGGCCTGCTAAACCCAGGGTTTTGAGTTCTATCCTTGAGGGGGCCATTCTGTTTCTCCTTGATGCAAAGCCACCCCCTTTGTTGATTTTAATTCGCTGTAAGCCAACCCTGTAAGCCATGTTGTCAGTCGCCCCTCCCTCCGTCAGAGCAATGGCAGACAATCATTTCACACCTTTTTTCAGCGCAGACGCCATAGCATTGGGAACCTGGAGCCCACTCAGATCACTGCAGCAATTATGAGCACTATAAACACCGTGCGTGTTATCCAGCAGGATATGCAGAACCATAACCTGCAAGAAAAGCGAAACCAGGCGAGGAGGAGGCAACTGCAGCACGGTGATGAGAGTGATGAGGACATGGACATCTCACAAAGTACGGGCCCCTGCAATGTGCACATCATGGTGTCAGTTGGACAGGTTCATGGCGTGGAACGCTGATTCTGAGCCCGGGAAATAAGCACAGAGTGGTGAAACCGCATAGTCTTGCAGGTCTGGGACGATTCCCAGTGGCTGCGAAACTTTCGCATGCATAAGGGCACTTTCATGGAACTTTGTGACTTGCTTTCCCCTGCCTGAAGCTCAAGAATACCAAGATGGGAGCAGCCCTCACAGTTTACAAGTGAGTGGTGATAGCCCTGTGGAAGCTTGCAATGCCAGACAGTTACCAGTCAGATCTACTGCGCGGGCAGCTGTGATCCAAATATCCAATGCAATCGCTGACATTTCGCTATCAAGGGTAGTGATTCTGGGAAATGTGCAGGTCATAGTGGATGGCTTTGCTGCAATGGGATTCCCTAACTGTGGTGGGGTGATAGATGGAACCCATATCCCTATCTTGGCACCGGAGCACCAAGGCAGGTACATAAACCGAAAGGGGTACTTTTCAATGGTGCTGCAAGCACTGGTGGATCACAAGGGACATTTCACCAACATCAACGTGGGATGGCTGGGAAAGGTACATGACGCTTGCGTCTTCAGGAACTCTGGTCTGTTTCAGCAGCTGCAGCAAGGGACTTACTTTCCAGACCAGAAAATGACTGCTGGGGATGTTGAAATGCCTATAGTTATTCCTGGGGACCCAGCCTACCCCTTAATACCATAGCTCATGAAGCCATACACAGGCAGCCTGGACAGTAGTCAGGAGCTGTTCAACTATAGGCTGAGCAAGTGCTGAATGGTGGTAGAATGTGCATTTGGGCATTTAAAAGCGCGCTGGCGCAGTTTACTGACTCAGTTAGACCTCAGCAAAACCAATATTCCCACTGTTATTACTGCTTGCTGTGCGCTCCAACATCTGTGAGAGTAAGGGGGAGACGTTTATGGTGGGGTGGGAGGTTGAGGCAAATCACCTGGCCACTGATTACGTGGAGCCAGACACCAGGGCGGTTAGAAGAGTACAGGAGGGCACAGTGCGTATCAGAGAAGCTTTGAAAACTAGTTTCAGGAATGGCCAGGCTATGGTGTAAAAATTCTGTTTGTTTCTCCTTGATGGAAACCCCCCTGGATTCACTCTACTTTCCTGTAAGCTAAGCACCCTCCCCTCCCCGCTTCAATCACCGCTTGCAGAGGCAATAAAGTCATTGTTGCTTCACATTCATGCATTCTTTATTTATTCATCACACAGCCTGGGAGGGGTGGTGGAGGAGGGAAGGACAAGGCTACACAGCGCTTTAAAACTTTAAAACTTATTGAATGCCAGCCTTCTGTTTGTCGTGCAGTCCTCTGGGGTGGAGTGGCTGGGTGGCCGGAGGCCCCCCCACCACATTCTTGGGCATCTGGGTGAGGAGGCTATGGAACTTGGGGAGGAGGATGGTTGGTTACACAGGGGCTGTAGCGGCCGTCTGTGTTCCTGCTGCCTTGCCTGCAGCTCAACCATACGCTGGAGCATATGAGTTTGATCCTCCAGCAGCCTGAACATTGACTCCTGCCTTCTTTGAGCAAGCTGATACCACCTACCATCTTCAGCCCACCACCTCTCCTCGCGGTCATATTGTGTTTTTCCTGCACTCTGAGATTGTCTGCCTCCACGTATTTTGCTGTGCTCTGTCAGTGTGGGAGGACAGCATGAGGTCAGAGAACATTTCATCGCGAGTGCATATTTTTCGACTTTTTTCGACTGGGAAGGAGAAACATATGCAGCTGGTGGAAGAAAAAAAAGGGAGAGTGGTAGTTAAAAAGACGCATTTTATAGAACAATGGGTACACTCTTTCACGGTAGACTTTGCTGTTACAACATTACATAGCACATGTGCTTTCATTACAAGGTTGCATTTTGCCACTTATTGAGGGTATGCTGGTTTGGTGTGAGAGATCACTCACGCAGGGCCGGGCAGCAGAATTCGGCTTGCAGACAGCCATGGTAAGCCACAGTCTTTTGGCTTCTTTAATCTTCCTAACATGTGGGAATGGTTTCAAACAGCAGCGCCCTCATTTCCCATACGAAGTAGCCGTTGGTTTGGCCATTAAAAATGGATTGGCAATTTAAAAGGAGGGGCTGTGGTTTCCGGGTTCATGTGCAGCAGAAACCCAACTAACCCCCTCCCCCCCCACACCCACCCAATTCTCTGGGGTGATGGCTTCACCCCTCGCCCCACCGCGTGGTGAACAGCGGGGAAGATTTCTGTTAAGCCACAGGCAAACAGCCCAGCAGGAACGGGCACTTCTGAATGTCCACTTACTAAAACCACCCTGTTTCAACCAGGTGACCATGAATGATATCACTCTCCTGTGGGTAACACAAAGAGATAAAGAACAGATGATGTTTGAATGCCAGCAAACACCGGGACCATACGCTGCAATACTCTGTTCTGCAATGATTCCCGACTACGTGCTACTGGCCTGGCGTGGTAAAGTGTTCTTCTATGAAGGACGGAATAAGGCTGCCCTCCCCAGAAACCTTTTGCAAGGGCTTTGGGAGTACATCCAGGAGAGCTTTATGGAGATGTCCCTGGAGGATTTCCGCTCCATCCCCAGACACATTAACAGACTTTTTCGGTAGCTGTACTGGCCGCGAATGCCAGGGCAAATTAAACATTAACATGCTTGCTTTTAAACAATGTATAATATTTACAAAGATACACTCACCAGAGGTCCCTTCTCCGCCTTCAGGGTCCGGGAGCCTGCCTTGGGTGCGTTCAGGGGGTACTAGGTCTCAGGTGATAAACAGATCCTGGCTGTTGGGGAAACTGGTTTCTCCGCTTTCTTGCTGTGAGCTATCTACAACCTCCTCCTCATAATCATCTTCCTCACCCCCAAAACCCGCTTCCGTGTTGCCTCCCACTCCTTGGACGGTGTCAAAGCACAGGGTTGGGGTAGTGCTGGCTGCACCCCCTAGAATGGCATGCAGCTTATCATAGAAGCGGCATGTCTGGGGCTCTGAACCAGAGCGGCCGTTTCCCTCTCTAGTTTTTTTGGTAGGCTTGCCTGAGCTCCTGAATTGTCACACGGCACTGCTGCGGGTCCCTGTTATAGCCTCTGTCCATTGGAGATCTTTTTCAAATATTTTGGCATTTCGTTTTTTCGAACAGAGTTCTGCCAGCACGAATGTGTCTCCCCATACAGCGATCAGATCCCGTACCTCCCGTTCGGTCCATGCTGGAGCTCTTCAACGATTCTGGGACTGCATGGTCTCCTGTGATGATGAGCTCTGCATGGTGACCTGTGCAGGTGAGCTCGCCGTGCTGGCCAAACAGGAAATGAGATTGCAAAGTTCGCGGGCCTTTTCCTGTCTACCTGGCCAGTGCATCTGAATTGAGAGCGCTGTCCAGAGTGGTCATAACTGAGCACTCTGGGATAGCTCCCAGAGGCCAATACTGTCGAATTGCGTCCATAGTACTCCAAATTCGGCCCGGCAGGGCCAATTTCAGCACTAATCCCCTTGTTGGGGGTGGAGTAAAGAAATAAATTTTAAGAGCCTGTTAAGTCGAAAAAAAGGACTTCGTTGTGTAGACGGGTGCAGGGTTAGATCGAGATAACACTGCTAAATTCGACCTAAACTCATAGTGTAGACCAGGCCTTACAGGGATTCATTATCTGCTATGTTAATTGGGTGATTAAATTATTAATTTCAATATTTCTTCTAACTTGCCTATTTACCTTAATTTTGACCTGAATTTGATGATTGCATTGATGAGCCCTTACTTATTTTAATACTTTATGGTTGGGTCCAAATAAATGTTTGCTGACTATACATGACGTGCAAGGCCTAGTTACATAAACACTGCTCCTCTGACAGATTTCTAAAACCTAGTATGCTCTGAGTGCCCTGGGAGTGCTTACAAACTATTTAAAGGGGGGGATATTAATTCATATGCACTACAACAATGAATACCTCCCTCTCTTTTGACTGTTTTTTAAGATTCCTTGTCCTGGTTTTCAGCCGTTGTACTTAAGATTTAGTGCTTTTATTATTTTTTATTGGCATAAACGAGCATGAATTTACTTAAACACACTGCCAAGTTCACTTAAAACAGACCTCTCATCAGAGTGCCCTTTCTGAAAAATGGCCACCTGCTGAAAAGACCTTATCTCTGAAAGAGTCTGGCCTTGTGGTATTCTTAAATCAGATGTTCTCAATGATACATTGCTACAAGAAATCTACCCAGAATCTTATCCCTTAGCAAAGCTATGTTTTAAATATCTGTTTGGTACTTTCTGCTCTTTGGAATATCATGGTATCCATATCAACAGCCATTCTTTTTTATCTTGGGCAGAATACAACATGACAACTGGCCATGCAGACTTGTCTTTTCTGTAGGGGAAGAAACTTCTCTTTCCAAAGTTGTAGTCACACTTCTAGAAGAGCACATATTGGTACCTCAAATATCTACTGCTATATCTAAGCCAAAATTCCTGGCATGGTTCCTCTATTTTAGAATTATTTCAGGAAAGCTTTTAGGTAAAGTTGTCATTCCCAGCTCACTCAGATTACAGCTGTTGGCAGTGGGAGCCCTTTTTCTGACAAAGGAATAGAGTTTAAGTGGGATCGCCGTGATTTTCATTCCTCGGAGGAGCTTCTGACAGCCAGTGGCTGAAATTTTTAATATGCTTTGTTTTGCTTTCTGAAATCCAGTGTTTAGTTTAATTTTGCTATCCATCTCTGGTAGGATCCATGCCAAAAATTAACCAAAAAGCTTCCAGATTTCTTAATGTCAGATTAACAACCACATATTGTACATGTACGAAGATGGGAGAATATGTGTAGGTGTTTTGGTTTGTTTTAGCTCTTTACACAGAGAATAGTTAGCACCCAGTGTGATGGGTTGGATCACAGAAACCCCCTTGGGGCTGCCAGCTGATATGCCAAGACTACTTCTGCCCCTACCTTCCCTGCCAGCTTGGGACTCCAGAGCCCTGCCTGGTTGTGCCAGACACACTTGCCGGCCACAAACACAGACCCAGGTCTGAACCACGTCCCACAAACTGCAAGCTTCACTGAAAGCATTTTAAGAAGTGTTCCTGTCCTTAACACTCAGATGCCCAACTCCCAATGGGATCAAAACCCCAAATAAATCCGTTTTACCCTGTATAAAGCTTATACAGGGTAAACTCATAAATTGTTCACCCTCTATAACACTGATAGAGAGAGATGCACAGCTGTTTGCCTTCCCCAGGTATTAATGCATACTCTGGGTTAATTAATAAGTAAAAAGTTATTTTATTAAATACAGAAAGTAGGATTTAAGTGGTTCCAAGTAGTAACAGACAGAACAAAGTGAATTACCAAACAAAATAAAATTAAAACACACAAGTCTGTGCCTAATAAAGAAAGAAAACTGAATACAGACAAAACCTCACCCTCAGAGGTGTTCCAGTAAGCTTCCTTTTACAGACTAGTCTCCTTCTAGTCTGGGTCCAGCAATCACTCGCACCCCCTGTTGTTACTGTCGTTTATTCCATTTTCTTTCAGGTATCCTTTGGGGGTGGAGAGGCTATCTCTTGAGCCAGCTGAAGACCAAATAGAGGGGTCTCCCAGGGGTTTAAATAGACTTTCTCTTGTGGGTGGACACCCCCTCCGTCCCCCTGTGTAGAATTCCAGCTACAAGATGGAGTTTTGGAGTCACATGTCCATGCATGACTCAGAACTTACAGGTAGCAGCCATGGTTCACATGCTACCTTGAAAGTCCTCAAGTAGACTTCTTATGTGGATTGGAGCCTTCCAAGATCCATTGTCTGTTAAGTGTTCCTTGACTGGTCACTTAATTTGCACATTCCTTTCTCAGGAAGCTGACCAAATACTTTACTAAGGCTCCTTAGAAATCAAGCAAGAGTGTCACAGCTGATATTCATAACTTCGAACACAGAAATGATACATGCATACAAATAGGAGGAATAGATTCAGAAGATCATAACCTTTACAGAGATATTTTACATGGAATATGTAGCATAAAACATATTCCAGTTATGTCATATATAAATTCATAAGCATATTTCCATAAAGCTTTATGGGGTGCAACGTCACACCCAGTATTCTGCTTTCTTAGCTAAGATTTGTTCTTCCCTCTTGTGTTTGACTAGAGTAACTCGAGTAATCTTGTACCATTTGGTTGTGTTAGAATTTTGTACACGTCGATGCAGTTACCTTTTCATCTTTGCAAGATTGAGTGGGTAGCCTTATCTGTTAGAAGGTGATTTGTAATAGACATCTCCTGCTAAGGGTGACAATATATACATTTTTCTATTTTTATTTTTCAGAAATTTTGTGTTGTGGTTTCCTTTTAAAAAAAATTAATGGCTAATGATTATATGTTTTGAACATGCTTTCTCTTAATATGAAGATATATTAATGTTGATAAGCTCAAAATTGGACATTACTGCTATGTTCTGCTGTGTGCATGTGATCCATCTACTCTATTGCTATGCTAAGTTCCTGTATATTTCAAAATCTTGGGCATTTTCAAGAAGTTTATGCTCTTGAAAGCACTGTTTAGTATTTAATTTTTGTTTATACCATACAAAAAATAGTGTAAAGAAACCCTTGTGATACTCTGCTGGCTCAGAAAAGAACAAACAGAACAGAAGAAGGGCGGGATTTGCACATTCATGGAGAAATGTTTTGGGATACATTAGAAGTAGAATTAGGAATTTGTGAAAATATTTGTCTACTGTTAATGTTTCCTCTTCTCATAAAGATCCTGCTTCTGCGTAGGCATTTCTGCTTTCACTGAACTCTGGTGGAAAATCTGGCCCAAAGAGTGAATTTTTTGTACCAATATTCTGTAACACAGATTCAAATACTGCCTCAGTCTTGGCATTGATTTGAATATCTGTCAAATGACCTAAGTCTCTGGTTCTGCAGAGATGAAAGCATTACTTAAGGTTGACCTATTTTCAAAATAAAAAAGTTTCCACAAATGTCTCACTCTTTTAGAGTATCTCAAAATACTCGCGCTTAAAAGTTTGCCATTCTGGGTCTTTAAATAATAATATTGTTGTTCAGTAGGAATGAAGACCCAAAAGGTATGGCATGCTATAACCTCATTCTTCAGTGATGCAGGTATGCCTATTAACAGAGACATTAACTAACTAGGATCACGCCAGTATCTGGTCTACTGGTGATTTTTAAGCAGTAGTAAAGTTTTTGACAAAGATTTAGACCCTGATCTAGCCTCAAAGCTGCATCTGTGGATCAGACTGTACCAGCACCATAGACTGAACTTGAACAAATGACGGTATCTTCACATTCTTTTCTCATTTACCCTAATAGGTAAGATCGAGATACAAACTTTAACTGTTAATTTTTTAATTTCTCTGAAGCGTGCACATTTTTGCCCAAACAAAAATTAAAACATCAAAGTTATATTCTGGTAATTGTAATTTCAAGTTGACATCTGTTTAATTTTTTTTGTAAATAGGTTTTGAGTCTGTTTTTTTAATGATATTTGAAATTACCGTATTTCTTTCAATAATAGAGCTGGGAATTAGCAAGTCTCATGGTTAATCATGCATTTCTAAACAAATACGTAAATCTCTGCCCAGTATTTGGCTACTGCACTATTTAATCTACATTTTGAAAAATTTATTAAGTAAAATAGTTTAAGATTTTTGCTTACCTACCTGCTCCTCAAAGATGTCTATGGTCTGTTCTTGTCTGTACTATAGTCAGAGGTGAAAGTAAGCCAGTATGCCCTGGTATGGCGTACCGGTAAGAGCTGGTGTGCCGTACCAGGACTGGCTTTCAGAGAGGGCAATTTAAAGCCCTGGGGGTAGCGGCAGCGGGGCTGCGGCAGGGATTTAAAGGGCTCCGGAGCTCCAGCCGCTGCTACCCCCCCAGGCCCTTTAAATCCCGGCCTGAGCCCTGCTGCCCGAGCCCTGGGGTAGCAGCGGTGGGGCTCTGGCAGGGATTTAAAGGGCCCTGGAGCTCCAGCCGCCGCTACTGCCCTGGGGCCCTTTAAATCCCCGCCTGAGCCCTGCAGCCCGAGCCCCACCGCCACTACCCCAGGGCTCGGGCAGCAGGGCTCAGGCCAGGATTTAAAGGGCCCTGGGGCAGTAGTGGCGGCTGGAGCCCCGGGGCTCCCAGCTGCCTCTGCAGCTGGTAGCTCGGGGGTGATTTAAAGGGCCCCGGGCTCCCAGCCGCTACTACTGCACCTGGAGCCCTGGCCCTTTAAATCAAGATTTAAAGGGCCCGGGGATTTGAGGCCACGCCCCCTGCTCAGGACTCCGGGGAACCGGTAAGTCCTCTAACTTACTTTCACCCCTGACTATAGTATCGATTTACACAGAGATTCTATTAATTGTTTATTTGGAGAAAAAAGACAGACGCTTTGGAAATAATTCTGCAGCATTCAAGGCCTGTTATGAATTCTGCAGCTACATAAGTGCGCGTTGCTCTTCATTAGTCTTGGAAAGTTTCTCCATATTTTGGAATAAATCAAAGTAAAATATTTTCACGTGTATATAATGATAGAAACAGAACTATGCTGATTTTATGGAAGAAGAAGTGCTAAATGATACTAGAGGCTGTGCATTTCGCCTATACTGTAAATTACTTTCCTTTTCAGTTTTCTAAATATGTAACCTACTTTGTAATTATTTGAATGAAGATCTTCATTCAATCTTCGCTTTTTAAAAGTGTTATTTTATTTTAGGATCATGGGAATTGCCATATAGGATTACACCCCAGGTCATCTTGTCCAGTATCCTGCTTCAGAGAATGTACAGGGCATCTCGTCATTTTCTTTAAGTTTTTAAAGAAATATTTTAAGGAAAGTGTTTTTTTTAATGAAGAGCAAGCCCCCCCCCCACCCCCCATGTGCATTTTAACACGAGTAATCGAGCTAGATTATTATTATTGTTATAGGGCAATCTCTGTGCAAACATTACCAGTGTCAAAACACTGACGCTGCAGTAAGATTGCAAATTGAATATGGGATTAATCAAATAGTCTCTCATAACATTTTAGTTGCACGGATACCAAAAAAGTTTACTAGTGCACTTGAGAATTAGAATAATGTTGTATTTTATAGCTCTGTTTGATTATATTGAGCCAGGCAATTGTTTAACAAGGTCCCAAAAAGTAGAACTAGGAGTAATAAAACTATATTAATAAAAGCTGAACTTGGGCAAAAACCAACATGCTGTGAGATGGACTGTTAGACATTGGAATAGTCTTATGAGCAAAGTGGTGCATCACTTCAGACACTTCAAATCTATGATGAACAAAGCGCTTGCGAATGCACTCTTGAAAACACTTCTACACGTGTAGCAGGATGACCAGAAGAAACGACATAAAATAGTTCAAGTCATTAATGTTTTTAGTGATCTGTGTCTCAAAAACATGTTTAAATTTTCTAGGGGCCTAATGTGCCCCAGGACCTCATAATGGAAACTGTTGACCATAACTATGAAAATAATGGACTAAATATTGGGAGAGTTAAAGACCACCTCGAGAGTAATGGGATCATCGGCAATAAGCAGCGTTGGTTTAAATCTTGCCAGATAATTGATTTTTGTTTCAGACAGCATTGCAAAATAAATATATTAAGGGCATAAAGAACATGTTATATTTTAAACTGATTCTGCAAAGGTTTATGCTCATGTCGAATTTTATGTACCTGAATAATTCCAGGTACTTCAATGGATCTTTTTTTGTCTATAAATCTGGTCTACTCTTAAACTTCAGATTAACCTAGCTGTGTCACTCAGCAGCGTGAAAAATTCACACCCTTGAGCAATGTAGTTAATCTGACTTAACCCCCCACTGTAGACATGGCTAGGTCAACAAAAGCATTCTTCCATTGACCTAGCTAGAGCCGCTCAGGGAGGTGGATTAATTACAGCAACCGAAGGGGTTTTTCCATCTCTGTAGAGTCTACACTACAGTGGTACAGCTGCAGAACTGTAGATGTCTCTGTAAAGCCAGTAGTGTAGACATACCCGAAAACACTTAAGATATTTTCAATATTTATTAAAGGGGTTACTGTTTAACCGTATATTACTTGGAAATTTCATTCAAACTGGCTTGGTTAAGTACATTGTTACATGGATGGAAAACTGGCTAAGAGACCATAAATAAATGGTAGTGATACAAGCCGACGTATTGAGTTGGTGAAAGGTATCTAGTATGCTAACACAGGATTTATTGTTAAGATGAGTCATAATTAACATCTTCATTAATGAAGTGTAAGAGAGATAAACACATCAATGAACTTCACAGATGTTACTAAACTGGGAGGAATTCTTAACACCTGTCAGGACAGAAATAATACAGAGGAGCCTAGAGAGATTAGACATGGGTCATAAATATAAAGGAAAGGGTAAACACCTTCAAAATCCCTCCTGGCCAGAGGAAAAACCCTTTCACCTGTAAAGGGTTAAGAAGCTAGGATAACCTCTCTGGCACGTGATACTTTCAAAGCTGGAGGTCGGGGAGAAACAAAGATTCTATCTGTGTGTTGTTTTTGCCAAGAACAGAAAAGGAATGGAGTCTTAGAACTTAGTAAGTAATCTAGTTAGATATGCGTTAGATTCTGTTTTGTTTAAATGGCTGATAAAATAAGTTGTGCTGAATGGAATGTATATTCCTGTTTTTGTGTCTTTTTGTAACTTAAGGTTTAGCCTAGAGGGATTCTCTATGTTTTGAATCTGATTACCCTGTAAGGTATTTACCATCCTGATTTTACAGAGGTGATTCTTCTACTTTTTCTTCTATTAAAATTCTTCTTTTAAGAACCTGATTGCTTTTTCCTTGTTCTTAAGATCCAAGGGTTTGGGTCTGTGTTCACCTATGCAAATTGGTGAGGATTTTATCAAGCCTTTCCCAGGAAAGGGGGTTTAGGGTTTGGGGAGGATTTTGGGGGGAAAGACGTTTCCAAGCGGGCTCTTTCCCAGTTATATATCTGTTAGATGCTTGGTGGTAGCAGCAATAAAGTCCAAGGGCAAAAGGTAAAATAGTTAGTACCTTGAGGAGGTTTTAACCTAAGCTGGTAAAAATAAGCTTACGGTGTTTTCATGCAGGTCCCCACATCTGTACCCTGGAGTCAGAGTGGGGAAGGAGCCTTGACACATGTAGCATCAGAAAATGACAAAATGAGATTCATCTTGGGGAAACTGCAAGTTTTTAAATCTGGAGAGGAAAAAACCTAACTCTAATCACATGCACATAATAGTCAAGGGAGAGAAAAGAGAAGACAAGATGTAGGGATGATAATGGCCAGCAAATTAGACATGAGTTTACTATGTCACATGACTGCAACGAAAGCCAATGCGACTTTTGATCTGTATATATAGAGGCATTGCATAAGAGATCTGAGAAGTGTCATCCCTTCTCAATGTGGCTGTGGTGGACCTGTCTCTGTGTAATACTGCCTTTTTTATGGGAACTGTTAAAAGAGAACTCTGTCTGCATGTAAATAGTTGGTTAACAGATAACATGCAGTAGATGCTGCTGCATATTATGTAGCATTGTTCATGTTCTGTTGTAGAATGGCTTCCTCTGTGCAGCCATCTACGTGGAGCTCTACTACATTATAAGTAAATCTAATGTGGAGGGATTTCTAAGAACAGTTAAAAGTAATCAAAAGTAATCAAGCAAATAACATGTGCTGTCAATGATTCTTTGGGCTTTGATAAAAAGTTAGTAACTAAAAAAGCTGAATATATGTAATTTAGATAGAAAAGGAGTGACTGTGGGAAGGGGACATAACTACACCTGTTTTGAAGAGTGTAAATCCAAATTGATGAATCAAATGAGAAATAACTAGGAATAGTAGGAAGAAATTCAGAAAATAGGGAATGTCTCAGGAGAAATTCCCTGAGACTGAGATCTATTAGTCTCAAAGGACACTCTTGACACTTTTGAAATGGGAATGTACAAAAAATTAGAAAATGTACTGTAGGGCAGTCGTTCTCAACAGGTTTTAGGGAGGCCTCCAAGCAGGGCCAGCATTAGACTTGCTGGGGCACGGGACAGAAAGTCGAACCCCCATCTCATGGAGCTGAAGCCCAGGTCCCTGAGCCCCGCTGGCTGCGGCTGAAGCTTGAGCAGTGTAGCTGCCCTGTGGCATGGGGCCCTGGGCAATTGTCCTGCTTGCTACCCTCTAACGCCGGCACTTGCTTTTATATGCAAAAAAAACAGCTGTTGTGGCACAGGTGGGCCATGGGGGCGGGGAGGTGGCTCAGAAAGAAAAAGATTGAGAACCCCAGCTGTAGGGAACAAAAATCCATCATTGACAGTAAGATGTTCTGGGTGATGTGATAGGTGTTTCACATCTCTGACTTCAATGATTCTATTAAATACAGTTGAAATCTACTCTACAGGCTGGAAAACAATGGAAGGAGGATTTGTGAGATGAGGAAGGGGATTTGAATAAAGCCTAATGTACAAAATGCAGCATAACAAAGCATAGTTGGATTTGAGGCACCAAGTCCAAAAAAACCCCCAAAACCCTTTAAAAATAGCTATTAAACAATTAACTGTGGGATACTAAATCTGTTAAAAGAATATTTGTGTATACTTCTGAACCTAACAGTTTTTTTTGTTGTGATGATGATGATTATATATTTGCCAGTGAAATTAATAGTAAAAGGATCAATAAGTCTTCATTCTCTCTTTCCTTTATATTTAAATCTACATAAAGATGCAGTAAGTGGAAAATATGAATGTTTTAGTTAAAAACTATACAAATTGACTTTTCAGATGGGTTCATAACTATGGCAGTTGCATTTTTCCCCTCTATTTCCTGATAGGAAAAAAGCTGTCATATCGTGTTTTTGCACACTTAAAATATGTGAACTATACAAATAATATGCCACTCTTTCCATAGAGAGAGGGAGAGAAAGTAGCATGTGCTATCTATTTTTAAATAAACCTCATCAACTCTGGAGTTTCAAGGTATTTCAGAAAATATTATAGGAAATATGAAGATACACATCTGCTTTACCATCATTTTTGTAGATGGCCCAGTTATACTTCCCAGACACAAAATTCTGTAATGGAAAAATTAGGGTTGCTATGCTATTTTGAATGCATCCGATGAAGTGAGCTGTAGCTCACGAAAGCTTATGCTCAAATAAATTGGTTAGTCTCTAAGGTGCCACAAGTACTCCTTTTCTTTTTGCGAATACAGACTAACACGGCTGCTACTCTGAAACCTGTCATATTTTCTAATGCTTATGTATTTTTAATTGTGCCGGTAAAAGGATTTACAACTAAGTAATGAAGGTTTTTTTTATCTGAAAACTTATTTTTAATGGGAAATATTATGCATTGCAGCATGTAAATAAATATACTGCATCCATAATACTCGTGTCAATTAAGTATCCTGTGCATAGGGCTTTATGCAAGGCAAGGGATTTGTGTAATAAATTAAAACAAAACCATTTTAATTCTTTTATTTTTTAGTTCTCCTAGTTTAGACACATACCAAAAATTTCAAAATGGAGTAATTATTAACAACTTTGAATGCCTAATCTACCAGATTTATTTCAAACATTACATAAAATTATATCTGTACCCTATAAATAACTGCTATAATTTTGGTTGATAATGCACATTTGCTTTTATGCTGAACAAAAGGATTTGTACGCCTGCTTTAACGGAAAGAAAAGGAGTGCTTGTGGTACCTTAGAGACTAACAAATTTATTTGAGCATAAGCTTTCGTGAGCTACAGCTCACTTCGTCGGATGAAAAACTCAATGTGATTTTAACTTTGGAGCTGGTAAAGACGCCTCTGTAATAAGCAGAGATTGATGGTTGGTATAAACATTCCTTGAACAAATCTTCTGAGCATGACATCCCATGCCTTAAAATAACTCTTGGGGTTGAGAAGAAAGAAATTAATAGCAAGGTGAAATTTTATTTTCTGCAACTGTTTAAAGGGATCAAGTAGCTGCCACTTTGATAGGCATTCCTAGCACTCAAATGGTTAAGGCCTAGGTTCTGCACACGTTAAAGTTAAGCATGTGCATGCATATGTTTGAAGAATTGGGTCCTATATGGGTTTGAAGTCAAATACTTATTTCTCCTTCCTCAAACTATGTTTGAGTAGAAATAAATTTATGGTTAGAAAATTCCAAGAATTTCTAAAAGTAATTTTGTTCCATATACTGTATGCATGTTGGGAACGGAGTGAACAACTACGAGTACTACTTTCATTGGAGTGAACAGCTGACTTAAATGATGTATTAGCATGTGCCAACTCTGTTTCTCTGTGAAAAATTTAAATATATGGTCTAGGAAATGGTACTTGTGGATTTGTATTCACCCTGATAATGACACTTGGACCTTGTAATATTAATAAGGAGTGTACGTTGGCAGCATTTCTATTTTACTTGATAGATAAATGGTAAATTTCCTTTTAATTAGTACAGATGCACATCTCTGAGGGGAAAATATAAATTAAGGTTAGCCTGATAGAACATTTGCTTGACAGTTCTGACTTCTCTGCTGAATATTCTGTCCACAATGAACACTTAATGAGTCTTTTTCATTTAGAAGATAAACGTAATGTACGGTACCGATAAAATTTATTGCATGCATACTTACATTGTGTCCACTAGTTAATAGTAGCTGTAAGCCCATAACTGACTTGTATAATAAACCCACTTTAACAGATGATGTTAGCTAGGGTATTTGTTTTAGAACAGGCTAAACTGACAGATTCTTCTGGTTTTCTCATTAGCAATTCTACCATGAAAAATCCTGGCTTTTCAGTGTTCTAAAAGACCTGTTTCTGGCTTTAGCCAATTGTGAGATGTTGGCCAAAAAGCTGACCGTGACCCAGTCTGAATGTTTCAATAGCTGGGGGAAATGTGGCGGGGAGAATTGTTTTTTGTGACAGGCTCTTAGGGTTGGGTACTTTATTTTTTTAAAGACAGCTGTGTAGAGTCTCCAGAAGTACTGGGTTTCTGTGACATTAATCCTCTGCCTCTTTGCTACTGTACCTCCCCATCCCCGCTGCTGCAAGAAAAGGGAAGGAAAGAGGTCTCCATTACTCAGCCACAGCCTTTTCTTTTGAGTGCACCACAACTATGAATAACTTCAGTACTTGCCTCTGTTACAACAGTGTGATCTTGATGTGATTCTTGATTGCTCTATTGCTGCCCAAAAGGTTCTGAATATTAACGGGGCAGCTGGTAATGCGAGTCTCATAGAGCTCTGTGCCACCAGTGTTGCTGTACTGGACAGCCAGATGAGCTGATGTGATGCATAACGTGTGTGTGTGTGTGTGTGTGGTGTAAGCTTGGCAATTGACTGCCTGATATTTAACCATGTTTAATGACTATGAACACTTCTCTCAACCCACTCCCTGTGCCAAATCCAACATGTCCACCTGCATGAAGGTTAAATATTGTCAGATATTCCAGCAAGAATGCCCTGATGTAGGCAGCAGCCTACCTTTTTGATTGCATCATGGTGCAATCTGTTACCAAGCCTAATTAAATATCTTGATTGCTCACTTTAGTACTTGCTAATGCCACCTGCTGGGGAAAAAGGTGAACCCGTTGAAAGTGTAAGAGCTCATGAGTATACATGGTGGTTTAGAACAGGGGTTCTCAACCTTTTTCTTTCTAAGCCCCCCCTCCCCAAAAATGCTGTAAAAACTCCACAGCCCATCTGTGCCACAATAACTGGTTTTCTGCATATAAAAGCCAGGGACCGTGTTGGGGGCAGCAAGCAGGGCAATTGCCTGGGGCCCTGCAAAGCTACGTTGCTCAGGCTTTGGCTTCAGTCCTGGGTGGTGGGGCTCAGGGCCCTGGGCTTCAGCCCCATGCGGTGGAGCTTTGGCTTTCTGACCTCGGCCCAAGTGATCTAATGCTGGTCCTGCTTGGCAGACCCCCTGAAACTGGCTCGTGGCCCCCTAAAGGGCCCCGGACCCCTAGCTGAGAACCACTGGTTTAGAAAGCATGTTAAACAAATTAAACTCTCTGAGGTAGGAACTGGGTCTTTTATTCTCTAAACTGACAAAACATACAAAAATTAACTCCGAAGGGAGTGGGATGAGAGAAGTGTTCATAGTCATTCAACCTTCTTCCCCGACACAAAGAATGCACAGCCATTAAACTGCTTGAGGAGTTGGCTTGCTGCTTACCTAGCATAAGTGCATTTAAAAATGACTCTTTTCTTTTATAGTTGATATGTATTTGTTTAAATTCATATTTCTTTTCTTTTGTAACTGTTCAGTCTTGTATTATGTTCACATTTAAATGCTAACCTAATGTTGCTAATGAAATAATTTAGTTTTTTAGAACTTAATTTTGTTGTGCCTTGCATTTTTTTTAATTAAAATAACTTTTAAGTAACTTTTTTTTTTCTTTCTTTTTTTTTTTTTTGTAATTAGTCCTTAATAGCTAAGGCTAAGCCTACTGGATACACAATGTTTTACTCTTTCCTCTTTTGTTACTTCTGGTACTCTTCCAATAACTTAGTGCTTTAAAATTTTTGTCCATTTAAAAAAAAATTATTTGACTGGTCAATTGACCAATTATTTTTACAGTGGTCAAAAGTCCAGCCCTGCTTTGGTTTATTGGAAGATGCAGTGTCATGGTCTAGCATCAGGAGACTTCGTGCAGGTGGACATGTTGGATTTGGCTCAGGGAAACAGCGTGGTTCTCAGGCCATTGAGGGGCTAGTTACAGAGACTATCCCTCTCCCCCTTAAAGGGAGAGCAAAAGCCCCTGTGTGTTCACCCTGTTTCCTACAGCAGCAGGCGTCATCTCAAAGGGACCGGATAGGGTTGCCAACTTTCTACTAACACAAAACCGAACACCTTTGCCCTGCCCTTTCTCCGAGGCCCCACCCACACCTCGCCCCTTCTCCGAGGTCCTTCCCCACGGTCACTCCTCCCCCTATCCATCGCTCGCTCTCATTCACCCATTTTCACTGGGCTGGCTCAGGGGGCTGGGGTGCAGGATGGGGTGAGGGCTCCGGCTGGCGGTGCAGGCTCTGGAGTGGGGCCAGGGATGAGGGATTTGGGATGCAGGAGGGGGCTCCGGGCTGGGGGTGGAGCCGAGGGGTTGGGAGTATGGGAGGGGGCTTCGAGCTGAGGCAGGGGGTTTGGGTGTGGGAGGAGGTACAGGGCTCTGGGCTGGGGGTATGGGTTGTGGGGTGGGGCCAGAAATGAGGGGGTTCAGGGTGTGGGGGGGTGGGCTCCGGGCTGGGGCAGGCAGTTGGGGTGCGGGGGTGGGGTGAGGGTGCTGGGCGTGCGGGCTCTGATGTGGGGCTGGGAATGAGGGATTTGGGGTGCAGGAGGGTGCTCCGGGCTGGGACTGAGGGGGTCAGAGGGTGGGGGGGGGATCAGGGATGGGGTTAGGGCATGTGGTGGTGGGGGAGTGAGGGCTCCTGGGCGGGGAACCTTTTTTCTGTCAGGCACCATTGACCTAAGAAAAAATAAATTGTAGGCCATTCACTCACCGGGTTGCGGGGCGGGGGATGGGGAGGAGGCTCAGGGCTTCCGCCTGCAGGGGGTCGAGCTGGCGCTTGTGGCTCCAGCCCCGCCAGGGTGTGTATGTGGGGGGTGAAGGCTCGGTGCTTTCTCGCCCAGTGGGATGAGCTGGTGCTTATGACTCCTGCCCCACAGGGGGTGGAGGGTGCTACAGGCTGGATGTAATTAACCACAGGGTTGGATCCAGCCTGCAGGCCCTAGGTTCCCACTTGCAGGTCCCAGGTTCCCCACCCCGGCCCTATGCTTTTGAGCTGGAAGGGGGGACCTGCCAGCTGCTTCCTGGGAACCGCGTGGAGGGCAGCGCTGCCAACGGGACAGTCAACGCTGACTGGAGCCACCAGGATCCCTTTTCGACTGGGTGTTCCAGTCGAAAACCGGACACCTGGTCACCCTAGGGCTGGAACAGCCACAGACTTAATTTCTTTTGTTACCTTCTATTTCCAGGCCTCACAGGACAAGCACAGTAAATGAAGGCAGCAGGAAGAGGATTGCAGGCAGGGGAAGTGGAAGCGCTGGAGGGGAGTGGATTCTAAGATGGGGTAGAGTTTGTGTGTGTGTTTGGGGCGGGGAGGGAGGCAGCACAGTGGGGAGTGGGCTTTTGGAGGAGGAAGCAACATGATAAAAAGCTGTGGGTGTGGTAACTTGGGGAAGAGGTTGATGGAGGGAAGAGATGGATATGAAAGGGAGAACTGCCACCACTGTTAAAATGTGTGCCACAGTAATGTGGCAGTTAATTCAAACCAATTAAAAATACCTCACGTAGCTGGGATTTTCTGAAAAATGCTTCTCATTCTAAATCCCTGTACTTAGCAGCGACAGCTGTGCATTTGTTGGTCCCAGTAAATAGCTGTGGGTGACATATTCATAGAATATCAGGGTTGGAAGGGACCTCAAGAGGTCATCTAGTTCAACCCCTTGCTCAAAGCAGGACCAATCCCCAATTTTTGCCCCAGATCCCTAAATGGGCCCCTCAAGGATTGAACTCACAACCCTGGGTTTAGTAGGCCAGCGCTCAAACCCCTGAGCTATCCCTCCAACAATTACTATTGTGGTTCTAAAGTTGAGGTTTTGTTCATTAAAACTAAGGCAATACGGGTATATCACAGATGCAAGTTACATTTCCCTTAGGGTGCTGTGGACTATGGTGGTATGGAGTGAATGAGAGCAAGCAACTGAGATTATTTATATGCAGTCCTAACAGGAAGGAAGTTGGGTCTTTGCTCCAGCAGTGTTGTTTGATTGTCTTTAATCTTTAATTAACTCTAAATTTGACTAGATCTGCAAATAGCAGATGGTAAAGTATTTGCAGATTGCAGCTCATCATTGGTTTCTCACGTGTATAATTGTGGGATATAAGTAAAAAGAAAACACACAAAGTCCAGAAAACAGTATTTGCAGATAATAGGGAGCTGAGCTGGGCTTACTCCCTCCCCGCCCTCCCATTTTTTGTGTGAATGTTTAATACTGAACATTTTGAATATGCACAGGTAACTTTTCATGACACATTTTGTGGAAGAGTAGTAAATAACATGTAGCTGTCCTAAAACTTTGCAGTGTATAAATAAATTGAGTTAAATGTTCGTCTCCTAATGGTGCACAGTACATATGAAACCGATAGTGAATGTTGTGTCTTGGGGGTGAAGTGTTATGCTTATTATTACTGGTGTTAATAAATGAGATTTTTTGTTACTTGAAGTGGCACCTTTGAACTATCACTGCATTCTGCTAACTTGGTTGATGAAAGGGAAGGAATGGATTATCAAAAGCAGAAGCCCTTGTTAAAACTAAATAAATAAAATCAGTGTGCTGTGAAAACTGAGACATTTGCCTCTGCTTAGTGCTCTGTGTGAAAGGAAATTCCTGGCTTTAATTACAAGAGGAAAATAAAACCTTATCCTGTTTGCCAAAAGCTCCTTCTTTGAGGGCTTTCTTGGTAATGGTTTTCATTTCGTAGGACTTTATATGTACAGTTTAAAAAGAGAAAAGTAGAAAGTAGGGAAGAATTGCAGGAGTAGATTTTCAAGTTCCAAGAACTCACCTGTAGTTTTAAAAAATAAAAGCAGACAAAAAACTGGAAGGATAGTCCATGTGACCCAAGACAATACAAAGACAAACTGATATCATACCTGACTTAGGTTTAAAAGGGTTGCAGGTCTAGGGGGTTACAATATCAGATTCTCTGAAAGGGCTCTGATCCTATCTCTTAAAAACTGAGTGGCCTTGGTCCTGCTGTCTCCAAAGATGGCCTCACTCCTGTGATGCATTATGTCAGCTATGGACTATGCAGGTACCCTGCAGTAGGCTGAGGCTAGCGTGAAGCTTACAGGGCCTGGAGGGAGAATGGCTTTCTCCTGTGGAGGTATTTTGGTTGTGCAATTCCTTTCCACCAGAAATCAAGTTTAGCCTCCATTTTACCCTTTCCAGAGCAAATTGTAAGATTCCTGTCTTCTCACAAAACTTCCTGTGATAGCAACACCTGTATAATAACCCAGGAACATTACTTTAGATATAAAAAATAGAAACCATGCTCACATATGCTTCAAAAACAAATCAAAGCATAATATGAATAAGAAGTGGACAATAATATTCTATGAATGCAATCTTGTTTTTTGTATTCCTGATGTACCCGTCAAAGCTACCTAGATGGCATAAAATTACACAGATGGCATCAATTACTTTATTACAAATAGAGCTCCAAGTATGTGAAGAAAATGAGCCAGAATCTTGCCTTTGCATTTCCCCCTTCATACTGCTCCAGCTCTTAGAGCAGACCAGAATCTGGTGTAAAAAGCAACCAAAAAGTTGTCCCCATACTTGTGTTGTGCCTTCTGTGTTGTATCTCCTGAGAGGCACAGCACAGAATTTGACCCAATGATGCTATCACAGCATGAGACCATTTTCAGTTGAATATTAGCAATAGATCTGGGGAGTGGAAAGGCCTAAATATCATGTTTATTTGCCAACATTTTGTTTTTCACATGAAAAACAAGAATAAAAAAAACTAACGCAGAACTAACTACAGAACAAAATGTGCTAGAAATAGGATTATGTATCCTTTACATACTGAATGGATGGTGGTTCTATAGCATATATAGAATGCAGAAGTTTGCAATTACTGTATTGCAGTAACACATCTGCCTATGTCTATGGACACATATTTTTTTTCATTTTAAAGGTAACTTACGTTGCTGATCTGTGTGGGTGTATTTCTTGATTGACGTATTCTTTTTAAAGAAAAAAAATACTTGTCAGCCATGGATCAGTGAACTTTTAAGGATTTAACAAGGATAGTGGTATTTGGTATTGCGTGTTCTGCGAATGTTAAAGACCCTTCTTAGTCTAACCTGAAATTCAGATTTTATTTGCAGTAGCATTTTTTAATTTGAAAGCTGTTGTTGCTTTTGGATGATGTTACCCTCCAAGTACAGTATCATTAAAGGGGCGTATTCTCCTTTCAACTAATTTGTTGATAACCCATTTATGTTATAAGAATCAGAATTCATGTGTGCATACAAGGTTGAATTCACCCTTGTGCAGGCTGGAGCAAAGCCTATACACCACTTAAGTGCTCAAAGGCTTAAGTGGGAATTAAGTGGTGCGTATGTATTGTGCTAGTCTGCTGCACAGTATTGAGTTTTAGCCTGGAAGAACAGAGCCTGAATGCTCATACAGCATTTCATGTTCTGAGCCACGCGCAGTATAGGCTTCTGCATAGGCAACAGACTTTTGGGATAGACTTGAGGGGAAAAAATGAGCAATTCGGTAGACAATCCATTATCTGTACTCTTTTTGGCAATGTCTCATTAATGATTTTTATGTCTTTTTAACTTTCCAATTCTATTCTAATGAAGTTTGCATTTAGACTGTACCCATTACCTCTAACTGATATTAGTCATGCTGTCAGGCTTTCATACACATTTTGCTATCCAGTAATAAGAAATATGAAAAGTTACATCTTGAATGTATGAGTTGAAGTGAAGGAATCAATTTTGCGACGTCTCCATATCAGTGTCTGTCACATCACTTAAACATCAGTTTTCAAAGGAATATGTTGCCTGGAATGACTGAGTGCATTAAGGGACAAATGGAGTTCCTGAGATGGAGACAGTAAAGTGTTTGGTGGAGATTGGTTCAGGAGGTGGGTTGGTTTGTATCAGAATAGGGCTGTGAACTCAGATACGGTCAGTCTTGTTAGAGAGACCTAAAGGTTGATGGAACCGGACTGTGTTTCACATTGTAGATACGGCAAAAAGGATTTCAGTATTTTTGAAAAAAGCTTTTGCTGCAGCAGGAAATACATCTGTATGATAAAACCCTTCAGCTATCACCACCCTTTCCTGACACAGTTACCACCGTAACACTTAAATATATAATACATGCATTGCCACTTATGTATGGGTGCATGTGCTTCTCTCATTATATGACAGCTGACTGGACTTACCAAACTGAATCTTCTAACTTCAATAAACACTAATGAAATGACAGGAACAGCTAGAGGCCGCAACTGACACTGGGGCCCCATTGTGCTGTGTGCAATACAAACGTACAATAGAGACAGGCTCTGCACTGATGAGCTTACAGTCTAAGACTCTGATTCAGGAAAGCTTAAATACTTCAGGATAGCACTTAAGAATATTTTTACCTTTTAAGCCAGGGATGGGCAAACATTTTGGACCGAGGGCCGCATCTAGGTATGGAAATTGTATGTGGGCCATGAATGCCCAGTGGGGGGTGGGGAACTCTATGGAGGGGCTTTATAAGGGATGTTACTGAGCTGGGGGGAATGAGGGAACCATGGGGTGTGGCATGAGGGGGGAGGGCTTTACAGGGGCGGTACTGGGGACTCCTAGGGGCACTGCCAGCAGTGATACCAAGGTGGCTGTACCAGACACTGTCACAGGCAGAGGCACCCTAGCTGGGACGGGTGCAGCTCCTGGGTGGTTTTGAGGCTCTCGAGGGTGGGGCAGTAGGAGACCCGGCGGGGACTGGGCACTCTGCTGCTGTGTAGGGGCGGGGTTCCAATTCCCAGAAACAGCATGGTGAAGTTGTGCCTGCACAGTGTGGCTCTGCGTGCCGCAAGATGGTGCTCATCAAGGGAATTGTGAGTCCGGGCCTGGGGAGCGCCGGGCAGGGCAAGCCCCAGACCCCGCTCCCCAGCAGGGGTGGGCAGAGCGGGACAAGCCTCTGACCCACACTCCTGGCGGGAGCTTGAGGGCTGGATTAAAAACGTCTGATGGGCCGGAAGCGGGCCGTAGTTTGCCCACTCCTGTTTTAAGCACTTCCTCAGATGCTGCTCTGAGGGGGTTGGATTTAAGCTTGTGTGTAAGTGACTTCCTGAATTGGACCTAGGTAGAAAAGACAGACAAAGGGTGGGAAGGGAAACAGAAACACTTGCTTAAGAGACTTGCTTAAATTCACACAGCTGGTCAGTGGCAGAGCTAGAAATACAACCCACATCTCCTGAGTCCCAGTTAGATGATACCTTGAAACCTGAATACTACTTGAATATAATCTTAGAAATGGGTCAGACAAAACTAGAATGCCTATCCTGGAAGTTAGCTTTGGCATGCTAAACACTGCAGACCTCAGGTCACAAGAAAACTGCAGTAAAACATGGGGTCTTTAAAATATGTCTACAAGGCAGTTCGACACTTGTGGCTGGCCTGGGCCAGCTGACTCAGGCTAAGCGGCTGTTCAATTGCAGTGTAGCCTGAGGGGTCCTATAGCCTGGTCTCCAGCCTGAGCCTGAATGTCTACATCACAATTAAACAGCCCCACGAGCCCGAGTCAGTTGGGACAGGCCTGCCGTGGTTTTTAACTGCAGTGTAGACATACCCTTAGAGGAGAGCACCCATATCGGGAGAGAAGGCAGCATTCTGCCCACCCCACGAACTAAAGAAATATATACCAAAATGTCACTTCAACCACTGTGCACTTGCTTGGGGGCGAGGGATAACTGGTCACCACTTCCAACTCCTCTTTTCCCCGCTGTTGTGAAGGTCTGGAATGCACTTCTTACATTCTGTAGATTACTATGATAATATTCTGTATCTCTGCATCCAATGGAGAAAGCAGCCAACACTCAGAAAATGACACAACTGAGAACCAGCCTTTGAGAAGGAGTAATAAAGACTGCTTCAAAATAAACAGATTTACATTGATGAAAGTATTTTAAAACCAGCCATACTACTGACACATAGTTTTTACTTTCTAAATCTCTGCGATAAATGACAGATGAATTTCATGTTAAGAGGTAGAAAAAGACTTCTTGGTAAAGAGTCATAGACAGTTAAGGCGTTTGGCTTATTACAACAACTACAAAATAAGATGGAGTTAACAGTATAAAGATGAAATACAAGCTGTTTGAACTCCTTGTAATTTATTATGGGATTTAGGCCTTTTTCAATGATAATATTTAGCAATAGCAGTTGATGATAAATGAGGATAGGCATAACATCTTGTTTGTTTGCTTGCTAAGCTGTTATGGAAATACAAAGAAACGGAAAAGAAATATAGCCTATTAGGAACTGAAGCCTTCATTTTTTAGGAGGTGGGGGAAGGGAGAGAGAAGGACTTTCCACCTATCTGACTGTTGTGCCTTCAGTGATTGCCTTGTATAAGTTGGAGGAGTGGGGAGGATAGTGGGGTTTTTTTGTTTGTTTGTTTTTTTAATTGGAATCCCTTTTACCTTTGCAGCTTGCTCTGGTATGTATGTGTGTAACCCTGCTGGGTTGTGCACAATGCCTTTATGTTGACAAGTGCTTTGTTTGCTGTAGACCAGATACAAGCTTTGTAATCCCTGTGACTGGAATTTCCACTAACTTTATAAAGTAGACAGTGAGGCTATTGCCTGAAGTGAGTGCTGCTGCTGTACGGAATTCTGACTAGAGGAAGTTCTTGCATTTTGCGGGTTGTGCATTCAGAATGGGAGGTAAATATCTGATATTTAGCCCCAGGTTAATTTATGACACTAACAAAATGAATGATACAAGATTTAATTTATATATTTTTTATTCTTAATGCCAATGAGCACAGGTCACCTTTAGTGTGTGCACTTTTCTCCCTGTTCATATCTAAACTGGGGGTAATAGTTATGACTAAATGAGAAGGGTTTCAGTGGCTACATTTGCTGCGTCTAACCTCCATCTCTTCAACTCTGACAAAACATCTCTGCATGGGGACAGCAAAATGAAATAACCACAAATTGGAAGGGCACCAGTGGTCACTGTTTTTGAGATAGAGAACAGAGTATGTGGGAGCTCACTATTAAATAGTTAATGCTGTTTTTTTTGGCGAGTTGTTAAAACAGATTATCAGGGTAATACTCGCCAGTGCAACTTTACATCAGATTTTTGGCAACAGGCTTGCCATTTTCTTCCCTTTTTTATAACTCTACAGAATCAGCCTCATTGAAAATAGAGGACAGTAGTCATTTCAGTTCCATGTTCATGATTTTGCACTACATCTCTTTGTGCTTGCTGAGATAAGAAGCTGAATATATACTCCTTAAACCGGAAAAATAAAATATTTCCACTCCCTCTGCTTTCCCCACTGAAAAGTGTGACTGGGGAAAAATAACTTTGTTATTCAATTCATGAAAGACCAGATTTTTGATAAAGTAATGTCATACCTGAAACGTAATGCAATTAATTAAACTAATTGGCTCCAATTTGTTTTACTTTTCAGGATTATATTTGTGTGTAATAAGTCATTTTAACTTTAAATATTTTGTACTGATTCTTTGTATTCCTAAAATATATGGATGTTTTACGTATTGTCTCTCTATAGGCTAACTGAAATATAGATACCCTATTTTTCTTGTACTCTTCCATAGGGCTTTTAGATCAAGAGTGAATTTCTTTGCGGAACAGCCAAACCAGTTTATAACCTCTCTAGGGAGAGATCTTAGTTGATTTTTCTCTGTTTGTGGCAGACATAAAGAGGTATTGTACAAAATGATATTTTGCTAATTGGTCACCATGATTAATATACTGTACTTAATCTGGATGTTGCAGTTGCACTGGGATTCATTGTTCTCTTGGAAAAGAAATATAGTAAGAGGTCTGGTTTCAGAGTAGCAGCCGTGTTAGTCTGTATCCGCAAAAAGAAAAGGAGGACTTGTGGCACCTTAGAGACTAGCCCTCTTTTTCTTTTTTTTAGAAAGAGGTCTGTTAGACCTGGGTATTTTCACTCTTTTTATGAATTATTGGAAAAATATGGAATGGGTAAATCCATTGTAGAAAATAACAAACTATTCACTGTAGTTTGCTGAAACTGTTTGGGAACTAAGAAGAATGGCATCACTACTTGAGATGTATTCAACTGTCAAACGTTGTCTGCTAATTTGGAGCATCAAATTTCATATCTATACATATTTTCAACAAATCTGTTTTTAATTAGAATTCACTCCTATCTACTTCATCTACATTATTGTGGCAACTAAGACTCTAATCCTGCAATTGAATCCACAAGGGTGTATCTTGGATTGGTGTTGCTTGGATTGGCCCACATGTCTCCTAAGTGCTGCATTGGGACGCAAGGTAGCTAAAATTGTGGCATAACTTCTACTCTAAGCTCCATAATCTTGCAATTTATAACCTAGCTATAAAAATTTGCACTAGGTTTAAAAAAAATCCACTCAGATGTGTTTTAATTCTAGGAGAATTAAAGCAAATGGCACAGGCATTCAAATTGATATGATGTTGTTTGTCAAATTAGTACGAAAGCAGCTACATATTCTTTGCATGGGATACATAGTTTGTGAGTATGGCTGGGCACGGAAACTCTGGAAACTCCACTATGTGACAGCCACCATTAAACTTTCTCCTCCAGCAGTGGAAGGCATCTAAGTTGTCTTTGTTGAGAAGAATTTTGCATTATTTTCCCAATTCAGTATGACAGCACAAATCACCAGGGCTGACTGTTGATTTTCTTTGTTCTGTGGTTACCAGTATTTCTTAAACTGCCAATGCTGTTCCCTTTTCTTTTGGACATAGGTTTTTTTTTATTGAGCCATTAATATGGAAAATGCAATTTTGTTGTTTATTTCTATGCTTTTGGCACTGAGGAATTTGAGCAGCATAAACTATGAAATGAGAACCATGGCAGCAGAGTGCATACAGAGAAGTGGCATATTTAATTTTTTGCCTCTAAAACTGGGATTCCGCACTCTTCTCTCTGCCTGCCTCATAAAAAATAAAAATACTAGACACTGTCAGAAACCTGTAGAAAAACCTCACCTGTAATTTGCCTAATGTCTATAAGTTGCCTAAGACTTCAGTGTCAACCTGAGATTGTGGATGAGAGTTCTATAATAACTAAGAATTATGGCTGTCATGCCCACCTCCAAGGTGAAGTGCAAAACCCACATCTTTACTATAGCATTTTAATAATGTTAATAATAAGAGTTAGTAAACAAAAAAACCCACACCCCAAATCCTCTGTTGTTCTGAGATGAATTAGGATAGAAGAAGAATCAAGTCAAGGTCCTGAAAATATGATCTGAAAGGAGATAAAGGAGAACAATTAGGTCTACATCTGATCATTCCATTGGATGTATATAATTTTTATATACTAAAAATATACTAGTGGTGATAAATGTGATTATAAATACCTAGATAAATGTCAAGTGGTAAGTTTCCAGCCATCTAGGATAGCACATATTTAACTAAAACCAGTAATAAGTTTTAAAGTGTGTTTGGGTGATAGGGTAGGAATAGTCTTAAGTGCCAAAGTAGCACAAATTTATACCAGATAGTCTCATAAATAAAATGCTCAACTAGTTCATGGTCATGCTCAGATCTGTATCTATGCTTTGTTTAGCAAAGGCAGTGTATGTTGGGATTGTTAATCTGTTCGTTGAGTGTATTTTGTTCCAGTTTCACTACATTAATGCTTCTGCAGCTGGCATCAACATTGTTTTCCTCCTCTCGCATTAAGATTATATGCTCCAAATTCTTATTTGATCCAACATAATGCTATAATGCAGTGATGATTAATGACTCATAGGTTAAATATTACGATCATGTGTGTTGACTTTTTTAACAAATCATTTTTAACAAAGTTCTGTGAGAAGGGGTGCCAGCAGAGGCATTCCACGTGGCACTGCATAGTTTGGCACTTAATGATTTGAGTAGTTCTCTGTAATTTGACTAGCATCATATCTCTTTCTCTCCTATGGGCTCTGAAAATAGCTTTCTTTCCTTAATGTAATCACAAGTGATGGAGTACTTTTAAAAAGTCCTAGTTGTCCTCATGCTGAAAATAAAGTACAGTTGTTCTCTGAAAAGCAGCTCTACAGTTATCATTGTGGAGTTCCATTGTTTCATTTCAGTGACTCCCAGAAAAAAATTGCTCAGTTTATAAGTGAAAAGTAGTTTTCCTCTGCCCCCAGTTGCCATATCTGCAGGCTCATCCTGGAGTATGAAAACCGAGCTTTGTTCTTTCTAGCATAAACTTTATCCCCAGTAACTAAAGATTCTACAGTTGAAACGTATTCTGCTGATGCATGAGTCAAAAGAGAATCCAGCTCCCTCTTCCAGAGCTCTTGTCTACTGGTTCTGTATTGTGACAAGAACAAATAGTAGTAAAATGTACTTTTTGGACACAAAAGCGTATAATATAATATTGTATCAAAAGAAACTGTTAAATGTTACAAAGTCAAGCCTTCAAAAGTTAGGAAATGCCCGTTCAACCGCAGTTTGCCCCCCTAGGGTACATGCTTGATGATACAGTCTTCAATTACATGATCACATACTATTTTTTCCACCTGCCCCATCCCCCCAACAAGCCCAGCTTCTCCCTGTCCCCTTTCACTCCTGTCTCCTGCACCGCAAACCTGACTTGGCCATGTTTTGCCCACTCCCTCTGCTTCCACCCATAACACTCATCCCACTCCCTCCCTTTGTTCCCCTTCTCAGCTCCTGCCCCATCCTCATGTCCCAAATTTCTTAACTCGTCCCCCCACACCCTAATTCCTCACCTCTCTACCTTCAGAATCAGGCTTTTTCTACCTTCTCCTCCCCACTACCTGGGCACTAGCAGCCAGAGGACTGAGAGCATAAAGGGTACATGTCTCCCCGCTCTCAGTTCCTGTGCCTACTGCCCCAGTGACTCCTTATTGCAAGGAGTAGCAATTACAGGGCAAAGTCCTGCTGAGCATGTGCAGCCCCAAGATGGAGCTTGCTCAGTTGCTCTGTGGTGATGGCACATGTGCAGTCTGGTCACCTGTAGGAGCTGGAATATATTCAGTGCATATGGAATCTTCTGAGAATTTAGATGCCAAACTGTACAAAATATCTGCAGAACATTTGTGCATTAAGACTATTCAGAAGTTTATAACTTAGCCAAATCTGGGAGAATTTTGATAGGGATGTCAAAAGGCACATGTCTGACCCCAGGACAATCTCCCTGCCAAATTTCAAGTCCCTACTCTGAAGCATGGGGTATGAGATGAAATGGTTTTAAGAATTTGATTTAACAGTGTTTAAAAAAGTCAATGGTATGTGAAATTTCAGCCTGCATGGTTTAAGTTCAACAAAACTGTAAGCAACTGAAAATAGGTTTTTATAACGGAAAGTGTTACGCAACCTTAATTACAGTAGTTTTTAGCTGCCCCACCTACAGTGCTCCTCATAGTGCTACTTATCAAAGATATTGCCCTCAACGTATCAAAAAGCTGTTCCATAATTGTTCTTTGTGTCCTGTCTCCAACAATTGCCCACACCACATGTTTCAGAGGAAGGTGTAAGAAGTGCACAGTAGGCAGATGTGGGAAAATCTGTCCCCTAGGTTAGATCTCATCCTGGTCTCTAGTAGGTAGAAATTGGTTTAAGCCCTGAAGCATGCAGTCTAATATCCCTTCCCCCAAAGTGTATCATAATCACTTATGTTATAATTAACAAATTCGTAAAAAGTTTAAAAATGGGAAAATATTGGGGATGGGGTGGGGGAGTACTTAAATATCAGTATCTAACATAAAAAATGGCCAGGAGTGGACGAGAGGGCATTACCCTGTTCTGTTCATTCCCTCTGAAGCATCTGGCATTGGCCACTGTCAGAAGACAGGATACTGAGATAGATGGACCATTGGTCTGACCCAGTATGGACATTCTTTTGTTCTAAATTTTAAGAATGAATGTGATCACTTCTTTTCAGAGTATCTACTCTTTAGGGATGCAGTCTCAGCGTTGATTTCACAAGGTTTTGTCAACCTGAATTTCAAGGGACATTATTTTTGCCAGGGTATGAGAGAGGAATGAGCACTCTGATTTGAAATTGACATACAAAATTTAAGGAAGGGGTTATTTTATCTGGCCTGAGTTATAGATATCTCAGATCATTTTGGTCTAACTTTTCACACCATTAACTTTCTTCCTTTCTAGCTTCTGTTTAATTACAGAAAGAGAGAACCTGTGCAACACCTTTTGTGCTCTGTCAATACCTATCTCATTTGCCAAATTGCTCTTTTTGTTCATACTCCTACTCCAGCGTATTTTAGAGGCCTGTATAAGACATTTGCCTGACGAAGTTTTTAAATGACGTTTCAATCCATTAAAATGATGTTCATTTCTGTATCATTAGTAATCTCATGAATCAGCCTTGGGTAATTTTCCCTTGGTTTTAAGCCAGAATATTTTTAAAAATTCAGTACTGGAGGGTGGGAGATCATCTTATTTTTTCACTTCTAAATGAAAACTTGACTCTTTGACTCTTCAGTTCGAAAAAAGTTACAGCAATAATTGTTTGTGGTGGTGTTATAGCCGTGTTGTTCCCAGGATATTCGAGACCAGGGTGGGTGGCATAATACCTTTTATTGGTTCATCTTCTGTTGGTGAAAGAGATGAGCTTGAAAGCTTACACAGAGCTCTTCTTCATGTCACTGGAGAATAATTCAGCAATAATCGTGTATTGTGTAGATCCACGCCCCAGTTATAAAGATATGTACAAAAAGATGTTAGAAGCATTGGATGTGTAGGCTCTTATTTGCTAGAGGTGTTCGGCACGCACACACTAACTTTCTTTGGAGTCGAGGGTATTCAGCACCTCTTGAAAATCAGGCCCTTCAGTCTGATAGCTATTGGACAGTGATGTGTCAGGGGGCTCGTGGTCAAGTGGCAAGGAGAAAGGAAAGAGGGAAGGGGAATGAAGGGGGGATGAAAGAAGTAGTATAGCGGGATGGTTGGAAGAAAAGAGGAGAAAAGGCAAAAGCAGAAAAGAAGATAACTGTGTTTTATGCTAGAGAGAGAGCCTCCTGTCCGTCCAAATAAAGTGACTCCAGAAAACCCAGTGAAATAGCATGAAATGGCAAGGGTGATTAAATCATTTCACCTACGTAAGAAAAACTAAAGCATGATAGTTTTAAATGTAATCCCTTTCTTCTCGCATTTTGTCCTTAGCTGGGACCCTGCCATTTGAAAGTTGGGAATTCTATATTTCCATTTGTGTGAAGTGTTTATATTTTGTCTTGGTGGGTGGCAAGATATCAGATCTTAAAATTGTGACTCCCAAATAAACAAGGTGCCTTGCCCAATTCCATATTTGCTTCAAGTTCTGGGGCTTCACAGTGAGAGAAGTTATACAAGTGTTGCAGAATCAGGGCAGATGGATTGTGACTGCTTGCTTTCAATCCTGAATCAAGCTAGCATATTTTCACTGTAGTTTATTATTATTCTTCACACCAATTTGAAAAACTTAACTCTCCCCAACCAAACACTACTGCCTAAATATTTTTTTCTTAGGTTGATACAGGAAGGTCAGTGATCTTGTTATGTGAATATAAATTAGATTAAGCTTTTCAGGACAGGCTCAATTTTTTCCCAGCACTTCTGTACAGTACCTTGCACAAGAGGGCCCCAACCAATAAATAATATTTTCATTTTGGGTGTTTTCTTCTCTCCCTCTTCAGGCATTTATCAACCAATTTATTATAGGGTCTAAAATGTATCTGTGTTAATCCCATATATCACCTCAATTTGTCTCTGTAGCTTTTCATGGAATGGGAATGTATTGCAGCTAAGTGTTAGAATAGTTCAGTCATATTCTATTTGATAATTATGTATACAATTTTAAAGGAATCTTTGCTGATCAGATTCCTTTTATATCCTATTCTGGACATGTTCAGCACTCTTTAAAGGGTAAAAAAAATTCCCAGTGCATTCTACCAATTTTTTTTATCAAACTTCTGGGACTCTGTTGGTAGAGTATCCGCATTACAGGATAGAATTTTAAGAAGAATTTAAATTGAGATATATACGTATATCACTAGGGCCCAGGAACCTGAGTAACATTATGGTTTAGATGGTGCTTAGAATATAACAATTACTGGGAAAGCACTAGAAGTTTGGTTGTAATATGCTACACTCAATAATGGCATTGCTGAGTGGATTGGTTTAGTGAACAGGCAACCTTGTTAATGGTGGTTTTGTTATTTTAGTGGTAGAACAGTTTTCTGTTTGGTGATGTTGATGTGAAGTGGTTTTGATCTTAGTTCTTTTTTACTTTAAATATAACTGAACTAGAATGCATTTTCTGTATTATTTAAGGTGAAAGAAGCACAGTGTTCTCCTGGGGGAATTCTGTGCCAAAAAATAAATTCTGCACACAATATTTTAAAATTTTGTAAAATTCTGCATATTTTATTTGTCAAACTAACACAATATAATCACACTGGTTTCAATTATTTTGGTAATTTATTTCAAAATACCTGTCAGCAAGTATGTCTGTAAGAGTTGTGACAAAGTTCCTCCTCTACCTTGGTGGGTCTTGTGCTTATTGGCAGATTTGCTCGCCTTGGAGATTCACGGCAGCCCTCGATTTGGCCGTTTTTGTGAACCCACAGTCCAGGTCAATTCCTACTGTGTCTGATCAGGAGTTGGGAGGTTTGGGGAGAACCCGGGCCCGCCCTCTACTCCGGGTTCCAGCCCAGGGCCCTGTGGAATGCAGCTGTCTAGAGTGCCTCCTGGAACAGCTGCGCGACAGCTACAACTCCCTGGGCTACTTCCCCATGGCCTCCTCCCAACGCCTTCTCTATCCTCACCATAGGACCTTCCTCCTGGTGTCTGATAATGCTTGTACTCCTCAGTTCTCCAGCAGTACACCTTCTCACTCTCAGCTACTAGTGCCTCTTGCTCCCAGCTCCTCACACGTGCACCACAAACTGAAGTGATCTCCTTTTTAAACCCAGTGCCCTGATTAGCCTGCCTTAATTGATTCTAGCAGCTTCTTGATTGGCTGCAGGTGTTCTAATCAGCCTGTCTGTCTTAATTGTCTCCAGAAAGTTCCTGAGTGTTCTGGAACCTTCCCTGTTGCCTTACCCAGGGAAAAGGGACCTACTTAACCTGGGGCTAATATATCTGCCTTCTCTCACTCTTTTGTAGCCATCTGGTCCGACCCTGTCACATAATACAGGCAACAAAAAAGATTCAGGAAATGTTTTTTGACAAATGGATTCCTTACTAGACATATTAATACAGAACGCTGAGTAATAATTCATTTAAACTATAGTACAGAACGATACTATTTCCTGCACCCTTCACAAGCAGTGCAAAGGCTTGGGGGAGTTAGGGGAAATGGGGGGCTGAGGGAGAGGGAAGTAATTGCTGAGAAGGAGCCTGGATATGAACTTAGAGGGTTGTTGGGTATGGGTGGGAAAAGTATGGAACAGGTTTTTTGGGGGAGGGCCGGGGGGGGTTAGGGAGCATCCCCCATGCAGACCTTGGCTGACCCCTTGCCTCTCCCATTCAGTCAGGTGCATCTGCTCCTATCCACATGTGTCCCTTCACCCCCACTCAGACACCCCATCCCCATGTGTCCGTTCATCCCCTCCCTATGTGTCTCTGTGCCCCCACTCAGCCACCCTCCTGTCCCCATGTGGCCCTACACCCCCTCAGCCAGCCCTCTCCCCTCATCTCCATGTGTATCTATGCCCCCACACAGCCATCCTCCTGTAGCTCTGCCCACGTGTCCCTGCACCTCCGTCCCCCTGTGGCCCTGCATCTCCACTCCCATTCAGCCCCTGCCCAATCTGTCCTCCCCCACTAGCCCTTATGAGCTCCTGTCTGACCTCCCAGCAGCCCCACACGGTCTGTCCCCCCATAACGCCTGACCTGGCCCGACAAGTGCTGTGAAGAAGGCAGGCTCTTTCTCTTCCCTATCCTAGCTGAGGCTGGCCAGGAGTGGCTGCTGTGAGCTAGTGCCACAGCACCCTCTGGTGGGCAAAAGGCAGAACTGCAGCAACTTTTCATCAGAAGCTATTTTCTGCAAAATAATAATTTAAAAACATGCGCATGCAGTGGGGCAGAATTCTCCCAAGAGTAATAGTGTGAACTAAGGCTATGTCTACACTGCAGCTTATGTCAGAAAAACTTAACGTCGCACAGGAGTGAATATACCAGCCCCCAGCGAGACATAAGTTGCACCAACAAAAGCACTTTTGTGGACAGTACTATGCTGATGGGAAAGCTTCTCCTGCTGACATAGCTTCTGCTGCTTGCGGAGGTGATTTTATTATGCTGATGGGAGAGCTCTCTCCCATCGGCATAGAGCATCTTTACCAGATGAGCGGCAGCAGCGCAGCTTCAGTTATGTGGAGACATGGTATGAGAGAAAGGACTGTTCACTACCTCATCAGAATTACTGATTGACTACATTTTTTGCATAGAGAGGGTGTAAAGTAATCCAGTGCCTGAGGCCGAGGAGAGCTGCAGGATTCAAAAACTTGAAGATTCTAGACAGAAAGGTATTGAGACTGTGAAGGGAACTGAGCAAATTCTCAGAAGAAGTTGGTAATTGAGATAATGTAGACTGTGTCCTGATTTTGGTCCAGGAATTAAGTGTTGATTATTTCCAGAAATATCAGGCTAGAATTCTTATTTCTGTCACTCCTCTGCTGAATTATAGAAGATTTTTGTGGCCTGGGAGATAAGTTTCCTATTGGAGAATAAATCTGGGATGGAGTCTGATTTGTGTGTGTGTGTGTAACTTGTTTTATTTATACTGTTTACACCAGCCTTTGGACACAGGTTAGCCTGTGAAGGCTAATCCCTCTTTCAGAATTCTCAAACCTAATACTAGTGTCTAATTCCCAGGAAGCAACTCTGCACCAAGAATTGACTCTATTAAGAGAGATTAAGGCAGAGAGCAAACTCTCTTGCTGTTTGCAACCGCATTCTCAAAAAGTAGTAACATCAAAAAAATTAACAATACAGCATTTCTTCAAAGACTGAACTGTGTTTTCATGCAAAGGAAAAAGAACTCATAAGACTGTGTAATGGTGCCATCTGGTGATGCCAGCCATTACAGTACTACAGTAGAACATCAGAGTTATGGACACCTTGGGAATGAAGGTTGTCCATAACTCTGAAATGTTTAAAGGCTAACATATTTATTTGGGCATAAGCTTTCATAGGTAAAAACCCCACTTCTTCAGATTTGAAGAAGTGGGTTTTTATCCACGAAAGCTTATGCTCAAATAAATCCGTTAGTCCTTAAAGTGCCACCGGACTCCTTGTTGTTTTTGTGGATACAGACTAACACGGCTACCCCCTGTTATCTGAAATGTTTGTAACTCTGAACAAAGAACAGTTCGGGCTCCAGATCCAGCAGCTGAGGCTCGAGGCCGGGATTCAGCTGCAGCTGAGTTCTCTACTCAGCCCTGGCATGAGCTTGCAAGCTTGTCCCTCTCCGGTCAAGGGTGTGTGTGTGTGAGTGAGAGAGAGAGCGAGAGAGAGCTGTGTATCCCCCTCCCGGCTGTGGGAGGGTGTGTGTGAAAACAGCACGTCCCCTCCTGGCTGGGGGAAAGGGGGTGAAAGCTGTGCAGACCCCAGCAGAAGTAGGAAGCAAGAATTGAATTAGTGAGCTAGCCTCCATTTAACCACAATGGAAAAAGTTGGAGTAAAAATAATTCTTTCCTGTTTTAGTGAGTTCTGTAGTTTTATTATTCCTTGGGAATGGCTCTTCCATAAGTAGAATTATAAAATTCTGCTACTATAGCAATTTCTGTAGTTCAAATATTGAAAAGAGCTCATTTACATTCTTGTTAAAAACAAACAACTCACCTGCCCCAAACACACAAACAAACAACCCCTGCACCCCCCGTTTCATTCCTTGGTGCAAGTACTGAAAAATATACCTTCCGCATAACTGTTTAATTTGATAATGTGTAAAGAGGGAAGCACTATTGTTGCCTCATAGACCACATGTAAAACTGTAATATGGGGCCTGGCAAGATTTGTTTCTGTTTGGATGAGAAATCGATTATATGAGTTAGGTATATCCTTTAATTTTATGTATATTGCTGTGAATAAATGGATTAAACCAAGTCCTGCTTCTCTCTCAATGTCTGTAGGAATGTACAGCACTCAGGCTTTTGCAGAAATCTCAAGCTACTTATCCCGGCCTGGTGCCCAAGAAATCATTCTCTCTCTGCCTTTGCTCCCTTACAGGGTCATCCCGTAGCTCCTTATCTCCTGGCTTGCACTGTTTCAGCTTCCAGCCCTCTGCATTTGCTCTTTGGGAGGACGTGTGACTTACCACAGCCTATTGCTCCTATAGCAGAGCACGGAGAAAAATGCTGAAGTCTGTGACTGTCCTGCATCTGAGACCCTGATGGCAGCCATTAATATATTTCCTTTGGGAATTGTGTGTTTGGATCAAGAAAAAAGTGCACATTGGATAATATAATCCCAACTATACATATAAAATGATGGGGTCTAAATTAGCTGTTACCACTCAAAAAAGAGATCTTGGAGTCACTGTGGATAATTCTCTGAAAACATCCACTCAGTGTGTAGCGGCAGCCAAAAAGCAAACAGAAGGCTTGGAATCATTAAGGAAGGGATAGATAATAAGATAGATAATATCATGTTGCCTCTATATAAATCCATGGTATGCCCACATCTTAATTACTGCACTCAGATGTGGTCATCCCATCTCAAAAAAGATATATTGGAATTGGAAAAGGTACAGCAAAGGGCAACAAAAATGATTAGGGGTGTGGAACAGCTTCCATATGAGGTGAGGTTAATAAGACTGGGACTTTGCAGCTTGGAAAAAAAACAGCTAAGAGGGGTTACGATAGAAGTCTATAAAATCATGACTGGGGTGGAGGAAGTAAATAAGGAAGTGTTATTTATTCCTCCTAATACAAGGACTAGGGGTCACCAGATGAAATTAATAGGCAGCAGGTTTAAAACAAAAGGAAGTATTTTTTCACACAACACACAGTCAACCTGTGGAACTCCTTGCCAGAGGATGTTGTGAAGGCCAAGACTACAACGGGGTTAAAAAAAGAACTAGATAAGTTCATGGAGGATAGGTCCATCAATGGCTATTAGGCAGAATGGGGAAGGATGCAAAATCATGCTCTGAGTGTCCCTAGCCTCTGTTTCCCAGAAACTGGGAATGGGCGGCTGTGAGTGAATCACTTGATAATTACCTGTTCCGTTCATTCTCTCTGAAGCACCTGGCATTGGCCACTATTGGAAGATAGGATCCTGGGCTGGATGGACATTTGGCTGTTCTTATGTTCTTATCAGTTTCTGACTCAGTATCTCTCACACCTCTTCCAAGTTCTTGATTTAAAGATTTTCATTTCAGCTTTGCAACTTTATAGCTCCAAGAAATGATAGACCTGGAGGGAATGTTCTAATCCAGCGGTTCTCAAACTGTGGGTCGTGGGATCTTTGAATGTGGTTCCCAGGGCTGGCTTAAACTTGCAGGAGCCCAGAACTGAAGCTCGAGCCCCATTACCCAGGGCCGAAGCCAAAGCCTGAGGGCTTCAGCCCTGGGCTGCAGGACTCAGGAGGCAGTTGGGCCCCCACACCCAGAGCAGTGGGGCTTGGATGGGCTCGGGCTTCGGTCCCTCCTCCTGGGGTCCTGAAGTAATTTTTGTTGTCTGAAGGGGGTCGCATTGCAGTGGAGTTTGAGAACTCCTGTTCTGATCTTTGGCCTCATGAAAAAAGACTCTAGAAGAAAGCTAGAGTTTGATTGGGGTCTCCACATTTACATCTGTATCTGTGTGTGTTTTAAAAGGCAGAATTAAACTTTCTGATCTATGAAGAAACAATTTTAGCTGAAAATGAAATGCGAATTTCTATTTTATTTTAAGTTTTAAAAAAATAGGAATTCAGCTGGACTCCTGCAGAAATGTCAGTATGTGTCTGATAATGGATACTGTATGTATGACTGGCTTGGTAGCTAACCTGAGGTATAACATTAGATATATGCTTACAGGTTCAAAGGAAATGTTCCAAAAGAATAGAAAATTCTTTTTTTAAATGATTTTTTGAGATAGGACTCCTCTGAGGAGTCCCACTAGAGTTGACGTTAGGTCTCTTTGCATGGGGATAAAAGCCCCGTGGCACAGCTGTGGCTGGCCCAGGTCAGCTGGTTTTGGTTCGCTGTGCTCAGGCTGTGGGACTAAAAATGTGTAGACATTTGGGCTCAGGCAGGACTCTGACAGGGTCTGGAGTTCATGCTCCAGCCTGAGCCCAAACATCTACAGAGCAATTTTTAGCCCGAACCCAGTGGGTTTTTCTTTTTTATCCCAGTGTCAACATAGCTATTGCCATACTCGTGTAGCGGTGCCAAAGCCCTGGCGTGCTCAATAAACACAAGCTACCAGCTGTGCATGGAGTGTTTTCATTAGTGGAAACTTCGGCCTAAGGTTTCATGAGAAGGAATTGTTAGGGTTTTTTTTTCATTTATATAATGTATGTATGTAAAAAGAAGTGTGTGTGTGTGTGTGTGTGTGTGTGTATATATATATATATTAGTATTATCCCTGCATACATTACATAAACTTGTTGGAAAGGGAGTATTTATGTATTCCAAAAAGTTATGCATCCACTGCTCTTTAGAGGAAAATGATCACTGTTTCCAGTTCAGGACTTTTGGGAATGACATCCTGCTTGTTGGTACTACTGAAGGTTTTATTTTTCTGGGTGGTTTTATTTTTTCATTGTTTAGTTTTGTATTTTGGAATAAACTATATCTGTCCACAATAGAAAACATATTCAGCAAAATGTCTTCCCCCTTCCAGACACACAAACCCTCAATACTTTTCATCAAAATTCTTTGCTTCTGCCATTAGGCTTTCCGAAGATACTTTTTCTGTATTACAGAAAAAGATGGACAGAATATGTTTGAAACATTGTCATTTTCAAAGGGTCCAATAGAGTTAAATGCCGTTTACTGCAGAACTGCATTCCTGGTAGCATTGCCAAGAAAATATGTTGTAACCACATGTCTTTGCATGTTTTAAATCCCTAAAGAGGGACAAAAATTCTTAATTAACATTTTCTGCTTCTGATAGTTGTTGGGGGGGGGGGGTTTCCTGCCGCTAATGCATCTCAAATATGCTGCTTCTCTTTACTTCTGCTGGAAACAACATAAACTTAATTCTAATGCGTGAGCTGACACAAATGATATTACAGCACACCTACGCACCATGAAAAGGAATGTTTTCCTACAGAGACATTATAGACTGGGTTTGTTGGAAAGCCACTCTTTTGCATTTGCAACAAAATATCTATTCTATCAGACAAATTGGTAATATTGTGCTTTGTAGATGTTTCATGCAATGTGTATTTCTGTGATTTGTGACTGTAATATGTTGATATGACGGGCATGATGGGATTTGAGAAAAGGGAGCGTAAAAATCAAGGCAATGGTGTTTTTGCAAGACTCTTGCCGATAATTTTATTTGCAGAGGCATGCGGTTGGTTTATCATCTCTTTGGTATCCTGAAATAAAGCACTGTCACTGTAGTGCCCTGGAAACCATGGATATAGACTGGGAAATCTCAGGCTGTAAAATGGATTTATGTGCCTCTTTGTCTTCATCCACCCATTCTATGAACCTCAAATGTCCAATTCACCATCTCTTTACTCACTCCATATTGTGTGGAGCAGCTGCTGTTCTTCCGGCTCACAAAGGGCTGGATGGAACAACTTACAGAAGCTGCTAACACTGCGCTTGCATCAGCCAAAGGGACTGATTTGGAGTGACCTAGGAACTGGTTCCTTCTTGTTCAAGGAGTAAGTACTCTGCCTTCACAGTACTTGGCAGCAAAGGGCAAAGGTCGGGTCTGAAACTTGGGTTGTAGGGCATTGCTCTACAGCTAGCCTGCTAGACTAGGCCAAACACCACTCTCTGTACACAAAACAGATTGATTACACAGTTTAACATCAGTAATTAAATGTCTCAAAATTCTATTTCCTCCTCTTAAGTCTCTAAGTTATAGTACAGTTTTTCAGATTGCTTTGACTTGTATATCTGCAGCAGAAACTGACACAGGGAAGGGCTTTTGATTATTCTAGCTAGTGGTAGAATACTGCAATTTGTAAATTGTGAATAGCGTAATGTCCAGTTTGTCTTGTGGGCCGGAGGTACAGACTCCAAAGTGATTCGGTGCCAGAATTTAGGGATGAATTTGACAGATATGAGCATACCTAGAGAGGGCGAGTCCTCATAATAATTTCCTTAATATGGCTACCATGTCAAATGGGGTGGCACTACAAAAATGTTGCCACCTTTACCAACATGATACTATAAAGGAACAATCCCATCAGACCAAGCAACAAATTCTAAATTAAAATGGACTTTATTTGTTGAGATGCAATAGATTGTTTAGAAATTACAAATGTAATCGTATGGTTTTATATTGAGAATTTCTAAGTTGGGGCCTTTTCAAGGGAGTTAATTTCACGTCTAGCCTTGATGGTTGGGACTAAATACAGGATTTAGTTTAAAGTTTTTCCCCCTTTTAAAAATATAATTCAGGGCTAGTTTATTTGTATTTTACTCAGGGCTTCAGGTGCTTTCAGCATAATATCATGTCTAACAGACAATGACATTTTTAATTACTGTAATGCATAACCTGTTAGGACTTGGCTACCTTCCTTTGCAGGTTGGGGCAGGGACGTAGCTTTTAAATGCTACACTGTAGAAACACAATGCATACCAAGATCAAATGACTTAAACTTGTCAGCCAGGTTGCAGTGTGTTATTTAATCAGCCTGCTTAGGAGCCTGACTCTGACGACTGCTCAGAAATCCCCCCCCCCCATTCCGATATCAGTGGGAATGCAGGTGGTCAGCACTCCACAGTATCAAGCTGACAGAAGTTAGTCCCAGAGCAGCTGATGGTGGAAGTTAGGAGATTGTCCTAATCATGCCTCAATTGGCACATGACAGTACTTCCAGACAGAAAAAGGTAATACATCAGAATATTAACCTGCAGAGCTTACTTGCAGCCTGAATATACACATGACCACCCTGTCCCATTGTTGCTTAGTATATTGTATCCTGAAAGCAGACCTACCAAGTGTCACACTTCTCTAGATAACTGGTAAAGTCGAGAGAGCGTTGGCTGCCTTCACAAACTACTTTTAACTCTAGGTGCTGGTGCACTGGGATGGAAGCCAGGTGACCATGGTTTCTGGTCTTGTACCTTGATCCAATATTAATATTTCTCTGCAGTTCACAACCCTTATTATGGATTAAGGCTTCATAACTCCTCCCCTAGGAGGCAAGCAAATATTATACATCCATTTTTACAAATTACATAATTGTGCAACATTTCAAAGTCATTTCAGACAGAGCTGGGAAAGGAATCCAAGTTTCCAGTATGCCAAACCCAAGTCTCACCCACTTAGTCACCCTGCCTGCCAGAAAGAAAGTGCCAAATACAGGTATTTTGCTATGCTTTGTCTAGCCACTATAGGAAGCGCTCTTTCCAGAGCTGGAAGAAGAACCCAGGAATCCTGTTACCCAGCATTACACGGTTGTTTCCCAAATAGTTGTGTTGCCCATTGGCCAAGTTTGTTAGTGTGGCACGCCTTCTAGTGGCTTATCCATATAGAGGGTAACAGTCTACTTCTAATACCAGTTACTCCTTTAGCTCAAATGGTGAAGGTCTCCATGGTTATCTTAGGTTTGTTTGTGCCACCTTGCTGGTGATTCATGTGATGGGGGAAATAGTATGCAGTCATGCTATTAAACTATATTATAATGTTAATATTGCACATGGAGCTGCACAAACATTTTCAGCTATTTGAAAAGAGTAGGAAACAAAGACAAGAAAATAACCTCTGTAGATCCAGGTTGCAAGTGCTGCACTCCCTTTTCTAGTTGAGAATCACTGCTATAGGCTTTGCAATGTCACTTGGACAATCTGACTTAGGCTAATGCTACAACTCTTTTGGTTTATGACTTACTTGAGTCAACCCAACCCTTCGTGACGTTACTGCTAGTCTATGTTCTTTTTGGAAGACAGCAGTCAGTAGAAGTGGCTGAAAATCCTCCTGGACAGTCTTTCCTCATAGGTCAGGTTTTCTGAACCTTTTACATTTTTGTTGCTATCTCAACTCTCTATCCAGTTTTGTCCATGTCTTTCTTGAAGAGTGATGCCCAAAACTGGACACACTACTCCAACTGAGGCCTCGCCAGCACTGAATAGAGCGGGACAGTTACCCCCTCTGTCTTGCATACAACGCTTCTGTTAATGCACCCCAGAATACTAGCCTTTTTTGCAAATGCATCATGTTATTCCACTCATACTCAATTTTCTGATTTTTTGTCCCTATATGCTTCTGTTATTCTTTTGTGATGGTATATCCTTGAACCAATAATTGAGAGATTTTTTTTTAAAGGAAGAAAATTAATTTTAGAATCAATTATCTACATAAAGATTGCCACAGCTTTCATGGCAGCAGATTTTTTTTTTCTTGTGCTTGTTAACTTACAAACACTGGGAGTATGAAGTCTGATCATCTCTGGCTGTGATTGAGGACTCAACAAAGAGGCTCCAGTGTCATATCTGTAACATAAACTCCCTTTGCCCAGGTGTCTTTTGGGCATCACAGTTATGTTGGCATTAACAACAAACAGAACAAAACTTTCAACAGCGGTATTAAATCTCTCTCCCCCTTTCAGTCAGGTTTAATTTGTCGTCCTCCTGATTCTCTGGTTGTCCATAATATCATCCATGCAAAACACAGTAGAGAAGATCTAAAATTCTAATGTAAAGAAAAGCCAAGCAGAATGGTTTTAAGAACTTTTTCAGGCCACCCTAAACAAACAAATAGGGCACAGTGTGTCCCTCCTCCTCCACTTTTTCCCACAGATCATACTTAAAGAACTTGAAAAACAAAACTGTAGCCAGATTATTTAGTAGAAGAATGCATGCTTTTTGAAAAATGCTTCCTTCACTAGATGAGAAGACAAAGTCTGAGTAAAGATTAATATTTCAGATACTGGTGATAGCCATTTTGCAGGAAAATGGTATTATTCATGATACTAATGGTGCAGAAGATGACTACTCGTAGTAATACCTAGCTCTTATAGAGTGCTTCATGTGTAGATCTCTGAGTGTTCTGCAAAGAAGGCAGGTATTGTTATCACCATTTTACAATAGGGAAACTGAGGAAAAGAAAGGTGACATGAGCTGACCAAGGTGTCACAGCAGGCCAGCGGCAGAGCCATGAATTAGAACCTAGGGCTCTTGAGTGAGTTTGTTACTCCAGCCACTAAGCAACACTGCCTCCACTATAAAACAGTTGTAAACCAGGTTCCATCATGCATTAAATGTAAACTGAAACTTGAAAAAGGAATACAAAAAATAATCCTTTCCACGTTCTCGCTAAGCTGCTCAGCGTCCTAGTAAACAAGATTAGAGACAGTTTTCAACAAATTTGTACGTCATTATGTTTTCCCCTTTTTTACAAGCCACTGAAGTTTTAAGTACCTCAGTTGCTATTCCTCCCCCAACCATACTGAAATATCTCTATGCCAGTGGTCCCTAAACTGTGGAGTGTGCCCCCAGGGGGGGCATGGAGGAACATTCGGGGTGGGTGAGCATGGTTTGGGGCAGGCCAGCCCCCATGGGGTGGGGCAGGGAGGGAACGCTATCCAGCCCTGCTCTGCCCCTAGCTCTGCTCCTGGCCCCAGCCCCGACTGTGGCTCCGCTCCTGGCCCTGACTCCTGGCCCAGTTCCTGGCTATGGCTCGACTCTCAGCCCTGTCTCCCCACTGGGGTTCTGGCCCCGCTCCCCACCATGGCTCTGCCCTGGCCCCCGACTGTAGCTTCTGGGATTGGGGTGCAGAAAAAGTGTGGGGACCACTGGTCTATGCTTAATGATAGACATCAGCACAATGCATGTAGAGTCTGCATTTGAGTAGGGAGAAAAGCAAGGGTAATTCAATATCAACTGGTTTGGATAGCAATGAATGCTTTATTTTAATATGTGGAAGTAGGGTGGGTAGTTCTAACTTTTTTCCTCCATAGTTATACCTCTCTTTGTGGTGCCATGATATTGCCAGCATAGTGCATGTTGGGAATTGAACTTGGAAGGAGTATGATAGGCAATTGTGAGATTGTACTTATGACTTTTAGAAAAGATGAAGAGTGAGGTCTATGGGTGCTTTTTAGGGAAGTTAGGCTGGCTTCTGAGTTTTGTTTTTTCATTTTTGCCTAAAAATTGATTCAGTAGAGGAAATGGTAATTTTTCTTTGTTTTAAACTATGTTTATAAATGCAGATTTTCTGTTGTGTGAAGGAGGTTGGACGTTGGTTCAAAATATTAGGAGCTGCATGAACATATTAGGAGATGCACACACAAAGCCAGTGGCAGTGCAGTGTGTCTTACTGGTGCTACAAAACCAAGAATAATACTTCATATTCTTGATTGCCACCGGCTGGCACCTTGCCTGTTAGCTGGCTGTTTACATATATACAGAAATATTTTATAGAGCACTTCTCTAACAATATGGACTCTGACTTCTACTGGATGATTGCATATAATGTCACAGCTCAGAAAGAGAGCTGCCACCACCAGAAAGCTCACAAGTACCAGTTTTTGTCAGGAATTGAAGATTGAGTGTGGTGAGGAGTTTGTGTGGTGTGGAGTTTCCATGTGAGTTGATAGATCTTTGTGCTGGGGAAAATTGGGTAGGTGAAGTTTTCTTGTGCACCTCAGGTGGTGCTGATTGTTTAGTGTAGCAGCACCTTGTAGGTGAGGAGGATTAAGAGCCAGGTTGATGATCCTTCTTCACAAGCGTGGTGAGAACAGGCATGTTGCAAAAGTGACGTGGTCTCAGGATTGAGGGAATGTGACGATACAACTGTTGCTGCTGTTCTTAGCAACAGAATGTTTGCTTTCTTTTTCACAGGGAAATACCTTTACCCAGAAAATTAATCATAAATTCTGTTTCGGAATATTTTAGAGGGCAGTCCTTAAATGATGTTCTTGATATACAGGTAAAACACCTGTATGGTAGATTGTTCTCCATGCAGCTAAAATGTACTGCTCTGTGCACTGCATGCTTTATTTGTCTGAAACTTTCATACTGGAATGGATTCCCAAGACAGAAGGCAGTCATGTGTAGCAAAGTGAAGAGCAAAAAACTAATTTTTTGGAGCTCTGTGAAATCTGTCTTAAGGAGACAGGTGAAATTAAATTGCAGTACGTACTTTAAAGATGGACATGTTGTATTTGGTGCGACACCCTTTAATAAAATTTCATTATTTTTAGAAATACAAGTGGATTAACACGTTCATAAACTGTATATACAAAGGCCACCTTTTTTCCCCCACTGGCCGTAGGGTAGGCAAATATGTTTAGAAACATGTCAGCATGTACTGGTAACTTAATTTTTTTTGTAAAGACCAAATGAGGTGGGATGTATTTTTTTAAAAAAAGGTTTCTAGATTTTAATGTGCAGAAGAAACACATTGACTTTATTTCAAAACAAATGTAGAGGCAAGTCACTTACGCCCTAATTATGCCCTGTGGTATGCACATGCAATTCCCACTAAAGTACAATGAGATTTTTGCACATAGGTTGAATGGCGGAATTTAGCTTGTCTCAGTGACTTGTGCAGCAGAACACGATCCTCTTCACCCCTCAGATTGTTTGAGATAACCATTAAAATGATCTGAGTTGTGTATCTTTTGAAGTGTGTGGGAGAGCCACCAGGGGAAATAAAGAAGGCGCTGCATCTCAGGACCCCTGCCTGTTCATTTCAGAAACAGGTAGTATTCATGAAAATCTGGACTAGTTCATGACTTTGTTGAATACAACTAAATGATCTGTTCTGGGGTGGATAACAAGGTCTCCTGGGTCCAGAGGAGTTTCATGCAGGTTACAACAGATACTAGCTAATTGGAGATTACCTTGAGTCATCAGGTGTCTCAGAACAGGTGATTCTAAAGGAAATGGGCGATAAATATCAACATCCCAGAGTTGAGAGTCATGAACTGTAATTGTGCCCTGCTGGGCATCAAGTGACTCCTTGTGAGCTAGTCAGCTATAATAAGGACATATAGCTTCTCCTGGGGCAGCACAGCTTAAAGAAGAATTAAATGAATCTTTGTGCATTATGTGAATTGCTGCACCTGGGGCATTACAGTGCTTGAGCACTCAGACTCATTAACCGTTCGACATGGGATTATGGGTAACATTTCCACAGATGTAGTGAGCAATGACAACCTCAGAACAGCCTTCCTCATCCTGTCTTGCCAGGTTTTGGTCATACATGACATAGTGCAGTAAATTAATATATATTTCCATAGTGCATCTTTTCCCTCTTGATGTGTTTACTTTCAGTGAAGAGATATTTCTTTACCTGCTCTCTCAGAATCCTTGTGTTTCTGAATTTTTCTACTCATGAGTTAAGTGCAGTATTTTATATCATCTGTGTAACGAAGAGTAATTGTTATCAAGTTGCAAAAATATGTAATTTTTAGATGATGGGTATTAAAAACAGATGCCAAAATAAGGTGGTTATTCCAACTCTACCATTTTTATGTTATTTAAAGTACTGGCTTTTTTAATATCAGAGAGAAAAGGTGGGTGAGGTAATATCTTTTATTGGACCAACTTCTGTTGGCAAAAGAGATAAGCTTTCAAGGTTGCAGAGCGCTCTTCTTAAAGTCTGGGAAAGGTACTTATGTCACAGCTATACACAAGGTGGAACAGATTGTTTAGCATAAGTGGGTAACATATTGCAAGAGACCATTCAAAGTGAAGTGGGCTTCGTAGTCATTGGACAAAAAACATGGGGAGGTGCTAGTGGGTTACAAATTGTTGTAATGAGCCATACATTCAGTGTCTTTATTAAGACCATGATTTTTAGTGACTAGCAAAGTTATGAATTTAAGCTCCCAGACTCATCTTTTGAAAGTGTTGCACAATGGTTAGCTACTTTTCAAGTGTTACCATTTCAGCTATCTTTGTAAATTAGAAAAGAACTTAAGGCAGTCATCTAAATGGTTTGGCTAGTTGTGTTTTGTCCTCCAAATTCAATTTAATACCCAACAATGTATCAAGATTCAGATCAGTTTTAACTTGATATGACTGAGATAACCCAGAAAATAATGGTTTATACTAGAAATGCTATAAAAAACTTAATGATAGTGGCCCTAGTTAAGCAAGGTGCTTAAGCACATGTCTAACTTTAAGCATGTGAGCAGTGCACTACTTGTGTGCTTAATACTAGGCACATGCTGAAGTACCCCCTTGAATGCTAAAATTAGTCCATCTTACTTAAACAAAAGTTTATGCTCTTTTTGGGTGTGGGGAAAAAACCTCTTTGAAATGAACCATTAGGTACATTGGATGGATAATGTGGTCCCGTGTGTTTTGTGCTTGAATGTATATTGCTGATTGTATGTAGCAAAAAATCAATGCACTACGGTAGCTATAGCTGTTCAATAGTTATCTGTTGCATATTCCTTGAGAGCTTTTTTAAGCCACTGGAGATGTAGTTTGCCTTCATTGCTCTTTAAATTTAACTGAACATTTCTACTTGAGACTTTGTGTTAGTTGTGCTTAATAGCGGAATCTTTTCCAAACTCTTCCAAAGCTGTTTAAATAGGTTACTGGGGCATCACACTGAAGGGCATGTTAAAAAGTACCCTGTAAATAATACTACTAAATGCAATAACTGCGTTTTGTATTTTTTGTCTGTTGAAAAGAAACAAAGGTTATAGCAAAGTCATTACCGTCTTTTTGTAACTTGATATGTTTTATCTAAATAGCAGTGAGGTAGCTTAAAATAGGTTCCAGGAGGAGAATAATCAACTTTTAGTAGTTGACAACGATGGGTCCTTTTTCTGCCTTGAATGGTGTTGGTTCTGGTGATCCATAAACTTAGCTTGGAAATGAGACACAACATATTCCTTGCCTTTCAAGTAGGTAGTGTTTGTATTTTGGTGCTATTTTATGGTAAGTGATATTCTGAAGCTGTGCGCCCTTCTTGTAGGCAAACTTTTCTGCATACTCAAAGCTTGGGATGTGCCCTTTCTCTGAAAAGGACGACGGAACAAAAACTTTAAAGGCCTTCATTCTTATCCCTATGAAGAATAACAAGCCTTTGACCCTGCTTGTGAAGTGCTGGGACTGTGGCCATGTTGTGAGTAAATATTCATCAAACAGATGCAGGCTCCCAGATGTAGACTCAGTTGAAAGATGCTGTAAATCTTTTGATCCTTCCTTGCTGTTTTCACCGAGCCTAAGACTGAGTTAGATCATCTGCTGTTAAGGGTCAGAATACAGCAGCATCTCAGATATTATTAAATGTTTATAAACAAACATATTACAGAATTTTCTTACAACACGGTGTAGCTGTATTGATTTTAAATGCACAGTACATCACAAATTTGCCTCTTAATCCCCTGGAAAAGTAGGCATAATTCAGAACCAAAATCCTCTCCAGCACAGCAAAGTTTCCTAAATTTGCTTTACTCTTCCTAAGTATTGATGCTAATTTCAGTATCATTTGGCAACATATACTAACGGTTAATTCCTCTTCCCCGCCCCCCCCCCTTTTTTTTCCCCTGATGAATGCTAGTTTAGTTCAGCATTGGTGGATTACATCTCCTTCCAATGGTTTAAGACTTGGTTTAACAAGTAACATATTTTCAAATCATTTAGACCTATTACATGTTTCAGAAATGCAGCACCATACCATAAATCCATTAACAGATTATAAAGACAGAGGGGACTACAGTGATCATCTAGTCTAGGGGTCTCAAACACGCGGCCCGCAGGGTTATTTTCTGAGGCCCGCCAGCTCCTCGCGGCTTCCCGCCCCCCCCCCCCCAGCATTTACCTAGAGCGGCTCCAACCCGGTGTGCACAGGGGTCTGTGTGTTGCCATGGCTGCGCCTCCAGGTACCTCCCCCTGGGGCAGGGAGAGGGCATAGTTGGGGGGGGATTTCAGGGAAGGGGTTGGAATGGGGGCAGGGAAGGGGTGGGAAGAGGCGGTGCAGGGGCAGGACCTCACGGAAGGGGTGGAGTGGGGGCAGGACCAGGGCAGCGGGGGGTGGGGGTCAGTGGTGCAGCCCTCGGGCCAATGTACTAGTCTTCATGTGGCCCTCGTGGTCATTTGAGTTTGAAACCCCTGATCTAGTCTGACCTCCTGTATAATACAAACCCTAGAACTTCCCCAAATTAATTTCTATTTGAACTAGCTTAGGCCTTCCCTCTCAGCCTTTACGTGTGTTGGAGATTGGGGAGAAAGATTATTTTAAAGATTTAACAGGATGCATGCCAGTCAAATAGAAGTGAGTATTTAGATGTTATAAATTCTTCCAGGAAAAAAAAAAGGGAAAATTCCTCAATTCCACCTGCAACAAAGAATCCATCAAAAAGCAAACAGGAATGATCTTGTTGTGCATTTTGATTCTCTGCAGCAGCCCAGGAATTCGTACCCTTTTGTCCCCTTCAGGATTCTTGGAGGGGAGATGCAGAACAAAGGTAAATGTTTGAAGAAAACAGAATAGCCCCTCAATCCATTTATAGAATACAGCACAGTACACGCTAAGCTCTTTCACTGCCAAGTAGCAGCACAGTGTGAGGGAACTTTGCTTCAGTTTTAAGGAACTAAACTATAATCTGGGAAAACCTCTTCCTTTATCAGTAATATGTAGCTCTTGATAGCAAGTAAAATACTTGATAGTAATCAGTAACTCTTGATAGCAAGTAAAATACTAATACTCTGTGTTCCAGTTGGGCCAAATATGGTTTCATTGAGGGAAGATGATATACAGAAATAGGTAACCTTTTAAGAGACAGGTGAAACAGCACAGCACCAGTTGGCAAGAGGAAAACCAAATTGCTGGGTCTGTGGATGTAATAGCTTGGTCTCCTATCAGTACTGAGTGCTTGACCCTGACTTATTTGCATCACATTGCTCTCTTCATTATGGTACTAATAATAGACTCCTTAACCTAATCTGTAGTCTTCAGATCAATAATACAAAGATAAGTACAATGAAATTTCACCTAAATATTTCTTCTTCATTATTAATATCGTCCAAGAATTCATAAAGTCTGGTTGTGAATGACTTCCTGAATAAATAAGAAATTGATGAAAATGCTAGTGAACAAAAACATGTGGTAAACTCTGTATATCTGTGTGTGTGTGTGTGTGTAGGTACTCTACCTATAAACAGCTAGCTTCTCGTGCTATTTATCTTTAACACTGGAGACAAAATGGTTCAAAGTTCTATTGACAGAAGAGAGGTTGAAATTTCATAGGTAGCCTGCATTAAAGATGTTGCATAATATATGTAGCAAGAAATTGAGGCACTTATAATGCTGTACAATTAAAGGACTAAATCTTAGATTAAACTCTGGCTGACAAACTGGAGTCTCAAGGGAATTACAAGTTTTGTTTTTTGTCAGTAAGATTCCGTTTGTGTGACCTCTCATAATTGTTGCAGATGTTCCCTCATGAAACTCTGTAAAGCTGTAAGCTGTAAGTAATGCTGCATGTGTGGTAATTCAGTGGCAAGGTATTCTTATCAAAATAAAATCACATTAAGAACAATACTAACCTGTGTTCCTAGTAATGCCTTTACTAATTGAAACTGAGTAAGTTTTTAGTATTTTTATTATGTAGTTTTAAGATATTTTTTACTGCATGGATTTCATTTTATATAGTATAGTCCTCAAACTTTTACATTGTGTGGGCTACGTTGTACAGGTCACCTCACCTCCTATTGGGGATTGTGACACTCCCCAAGAGTACCTAGGTTTGGGAGGTACCTCACTACTACCTGCCCTTAGTGTGAAGCAGACTTGTCTGGTCCTGCTGTAGCTCAGCTTCCACAAACCAACAGCTTCTGGCCATGCCCAAGCACTGACTTCCAGGCTTCTGCAGGCCTCGCTGTCTCTGTGCAAGCTAGTGCTAGACACGCACCAGCACCTGAGTCCTCTAAGCACTCCCTGCGATATCCAGCCCTGGTCACTGAACACACTCAGAAATTACCAGGCAAGCTGTCCCGAAGAGACAGTGTACACACACACATACACACACACACACACACACACACACACACACGCATTGATTGGTACAACTCAGGATCAGGTCCTTTTATAATGATGTAGCAATGAAATATATTTATAGTGAAATAATCATAAGCTTATTATAGAAGCTTAAGATTTAAGAGATTGTGAGTAAGGATAAGTGGAAACAGAAATGTTTACACATGCAAAATAAAAAGTATAAAATGCTTCTTAAAGTCTAAACTTAGCTTTACTAGGCTAAAATCCTTGTCTAAAGTAGGTTCTCACTTAAAGCAATCTCCCAGAGTAACCAACGCACCTGGCTGGGATCCTTAGTGCACAGATCCAACTTACAGCTTACAGTTTGGGAGCTATAGATGTCAACAGTACATTAAGCAGGCTAGCAAAGAAATGTATTTTGCATGTTGGTTGATGGTTGCTTTTTGTATACATTCCTGAACCAAGTTAAAGACTAAGGCAATTGAAAGTAAAAACAGATGAATTTAGATTTGAGCTGCTTAAAAATTAATCAAGATCTCATGAAAATGAGGTCATTTAAGTAAGGGATGGAATAGGTACTATATAAAGTTATTTAAATAGGTTACCCTGAAAATGAGCTCATCTATTGTTAATACAGTAAATGAATGGTTTTGAGAAGCAGAGATCCAGCTAGATAAGTCTGCAGGATAGTCTTGGCATTAGTTACTTCCTGACAAATGAATTTCCATGACCTATTTTTGTAACTGGATCCCAGTTGCATGCAGCCTCTCCTTAGGCTGATGATGGCAACACTCATTTATAGTCAGAAGTCTCAAAGAAAACATCTTATAATCTGGAGAGCCATGCCAGATACTTGATTACCCATCTGCTTTGGAGTTACTGTCTCTGTTCTGGAAACATGCATTCAGAGTTCAATGTGGTGAAAATGGTAGTGTAAGTAAATTTGTGTTTTAATGGTCTACATATTTAATGTTACATAATTATGTTAGCTCCGTGTGAGTTTATCTCTGTACAAAAAGCTTTTTTACACTTCCCCCCCCCATGGAAATATTTGCCTTTAGGTGTAAACTGAAATTTTTCAGCCAAATTTTTTTCCTTTTTCAGCAGAGACTTTACACAAAATGTTTTTGTTTTAGCTGAAAACCCAATTTTCTGTCAAACAGTTGTGATGGCAAATTTTCCGCCAACCCTAGACAGAACTTAAATGTAGCAATATTATACTGAGTTATGGCGTTTAAGGCCCAGATTTCTAAAGATATTTAGACGTTGCTGTGCTCGGCGTTACAACATCTATACTGATTTAGGAGCCTAAGTGATGAGTAGAAAATCGCACAGCTTGCCAATGGCAGAGCTGCAAATTAACCTACATAGCTTGACTCCCACTCCATTACCCTGTATATTGCACCTTGCTGCCTCTTACCAACCAGCAAACAAACTAACAAGTCATTTTGATTATTAGAAGAAAGGTACCATTGTTCTTGTACTGTATATGGTATACAACAGAAAACTTAGTGCGAACATGCAGATTTGTTATATTTTAAACACAGAAGTGGACATAGTAAGCGAGTACAAGTCATTTACTCTAAATTATGTTTTGCTGCAGTGTGTGCCCTTGCTTAATTTTAAACACATGCTGATGTCTCCTTTGAAATTTTCAGAATTGATGGTGTTTGTTCTTTTTGGGTGTGGAGGAATAGGTTTCCTGGACTTTTTGCACATGGGCTCTGGCTAAATATATGTTCAGGTTATAGGACCACATTTCATAATTCTAGGTTGTCCTCTTCATTCTTTCATGGTCTAATATAAGCCTGCCAACTGAGGAGTGTTTTGTGTTTGGTGTGTGTTTTTGTTTTTTGTTTCTTTACTAATTGCTATGCTTAAACTGGATGTACAGAGAGAAGCAAAAATGATGAAAGGTTTGGAAAGTAAGACCTATAGGGAATGTTTCAGTATGTTCTGTATAAAGCAAATGAGACTGAGAGGAAATAACCATACTCTACAAACATGTAGAGGGACCGTCATACAGAAGGACAGGAATTAAATATCCCTTTTTTGTCCAGGACTAAAGGATCACAGGAAACATTTTTCGTTGCTGCTGTAGATGTCCAAATACAACTCACTATTGAACAGCAGCAAGTTTCTAAAGCTCATGCTGTGGTCAAATCAGCAACAACTTTGCTACTACTTACACTGGACTGCCCACACACTCCTGGAATGCTCAGTGGGAATTTAACTAGGATAATTTGGGCATGTAATTAGCTTACACTGTCCAAACCTTTCTGAACAGCAAATGTCAAACATTTAGCTTTGAACAAAGCCACAAGGGTGCCTAAACACCAAGAGTCAGGATTTGCTTCTTTTTTGGCACAAATAAAATGTGTTCATAACACTTGTATTAAACTACAGGTGATGATTTTAACATGACTGGAATGAAAGGACACCATCGTTATTTTAGACAAAAAGTCATCAACTAGCAAATCCTAAAAGAGCAGGATTTCAAAACAATTGAATTGGATTGTTTTGCAGAACTTAAGCACTTTCAAGCCGGTTTTCTTGGAGAGATTGCAAGAAATATCCTTGATGGCCTTCTGTCATGTAGACTTGTGAATGCATGTTGTGGTATGAAGACTTGATTTTCTTTAGTGCCTGTAGGTAGAAGAAAGCAAGGGAAATTCTCTCCCTGTTAATAAATGAGATGGCATGGCTTTCTGGAGTAAGGTATAACTTTACCTCAGTTGGCTCTATTCCAGCCTTGGATTGGCAGTTGCTTGTTAGGGATTGAAAAAGAAGATATGAAAATAAGACACAAAGGGAGAAGTATTTCTCTTGGGAAGGAATGAGTAGGTATTTTCTATGTGTTCACCATATGGACATTTGATACATACGCTAATTGTTGGAGGAAGGTGGGGCTAAGAACCTATCAAACCAAGACCACTCATAATGAATGAGCTTTTTATTTTTTGTGGCAGTGATTAGTAGCTGAAAAAAAATAAGCGAAGATTGTAAGACGTGCTTCTTTGGGGAATATTCAAAGGCTAAATTTCTGTTGATATTTAGCTTGACTCCCATTAGAGGTGATCTGTAAAAACAAAAACCTAAATCTAAGGCTTGATTACCACTGTATTACTCGAGTGTTATGTCAGTTATGTCAGTTTAACTCCATTTAGTTCAGTTAGTTTTATTTGAGCATCTACAGCAGCAGTGAACGCTATTTCAGAGCCCACTGTATGATCCTTTAGTGCTGGATTACAAAGAACCTTTGTTTAACGGAACTGCATTGGTATAACACAGTGGTGAATCTGGCTCATAATCTTTTAGCATTGATCTGTGCCGAGTGTAACAACATCAGGAGAAAATAATTCTTAGATATTGTAGAGAAAGATCTAGCAATTGTAAGGAATCATAATCAACACAAACATCCTGAAATAGCCCTAATTCTGTTAATCTAGGGTGAAATTCACCACCATTCAGAGGACCAGGAAGAGGCTTATGTACCATTGCATACCAATTGAGTCTATTTTTAAGATTATGGGGTGAATTTTACCCTTAGTGCAGAAGTTCTCAAATCCTGAGTAGGATTTAAAGATGTAATGTTAGATCATGGAAGCTCGATTTAACTAACAACTTCTAAAACCTTATTCAAGACAAGGCAATTTGTACTTTAGTATGCTAAAATGGTAGAGTTCAATCATGGGGGTGGGGTGGGGGGATGGGACTAAGGTTTAAATTGATCTCTTTAAAGTATTGAAGTTGTTAGTATTGAAGTAAAGTGTTGAAGTATACGCTGAGAACATTTATATCGCCATTACCATTAACATGGATAAACTCCATAGGCCAAATCCTCATCTTGTGAAAATAAATTCATTGACTTAAATGGAACTATGCCAATTTACACAAATTGGGGATATGGCCCTCTGGTCACAACACAACTCCTATGATGTTTGAGAGCTATTGTGTGTAGTTAAATCTTGTCCACTTCACTTAAATATTGCCTCTTTAAAGTCCTGTGGTCACAATTAGTGAATAAAAACTTGAGCAAGCTTAAAGAATGTAGAATATCAACATCTTGTCTCTTTAGATAATAAGCTCTTTGGAGAATGGACTGATTTACTATTTGTGTGAATTCAATTGTATTTTGAATATAATAAATTAGAATAGTTTTAACTTCTATTTTTTAATAATTGCAGTACTAGCAACATAGCATTTCCTCTGATGAGCAGAAGTTTCTTCAACTATGTGGAACACCAACAGTGGTTTTACAGTAGGCATGGTGATATGGAGTTTCAATCAGTAACATCTTCCGTTAGGAAGTAACTTTATTGTAGCATAAAGGTACAGCTCCATCATTCTAGAACAGTTTTTTTTTTTGTGCAACTAAAGGAGAAAATGTTTTAAATGTCCTTGCTCTAGATGTTTAGTGTAGCCTACCTTTTGTTTCTTCCCACTGAGTGACTGAATTAGCATGGTTTCAGAGTAGCAGTCGTGTGGCACCTTAGAGACTAACAAATTTATTCATATGACTGGTACAAGAAAATACACAGAAAGTGAACTTCCCCACACTATGTGTTCATTGTACTTCAACCCTGTTCTAAAGGGACCAGTTTTGAAATGGAAAAGATAGTGCACTTTCCCATGGAAAGTGCTTATTTTAATGGATTTAAATACATTGTATTTTTACCTAAATTTAATCAGTTTACAAATGCTGTGAACTGGGAACAGTTGTTAAGGCCAGTAATACAGGATAATTTATCCTTCACTAAAATGTTCTAGTGCACGTGCATTCCTTATCTAGGCATTGGAAAAGCTGTGGTATTTTCCATTGTTATAACTTTTTCCTGACTTTATTTTCTCCAAATTAATTGTTCCTGTAAAGGAATTTAAATGGTGTGTAATTATTGTTCTCTGTTCCAAAAGTGAATAAAAACAAAGCTTGACCGCATGCATTTTGAGGCTTTCGGAAAAAGTTGGGTGTGACACACAAAAAAGTAGAAAAACAAACTTTGCTGATGAGACCAGGAAACTCTGATAAGATTTTCCAGTTCTAAATGTACATGCATTAGTCCTCATCGGAAGGGATTGCTTTAAGTTTAAATTTTTTCCCCTCCTGTATTTTTCTTTGTAGTTGTTTTGTTACCCTATGCTCCAGTCTAGTTCAGATGTTAATAAAGGACAAAGATATTTATGTGTAATCTTGAGGGATGTTGTATATGAGGAGGGAAAACAAATGGCCTTTCTAATCTAGGTCAGGGACACAAATTACTTTGCACTTTGCAAGTCTCTGGGGTTTGTGTATGTTGTTAGTAGGCTGGGAAAAAAAGCCTATCTTGGGGCAGCCATTGGAAAAGACCACTCACAGCCCCTACAATTTTATATTTCAGATTAAAACCCTTCACAAAAATCTGGACTTTGTAAAGAACAAAAATTCTGGAATTTCAAAGTAACCTTCTTAAAGGAAAGTTTTTGTTTTAAACAATCTAACTCTTTTTTCAACCTTTCTTTTTTCTGTGTGTGTGTGTGTGTGTGTGCATGCATGTACACATATGTATGAATATGCTGGCAAATGTGTGTTCATTATTGGGGTTTTTAATGTTATAGACTGTGCAAAGCTTATCTGTAGTTCGGGTGTTGGAGTAGGGATGGGTAAGAGACTGGGAGTTGAGGTTAGGGAGAAATTTGATTGTGTCTGGGGGGGGAGGGGAGGCATTATTTTTAGAGAAGGGGTAAAGATTGTGGTAATTCTCTAAATTTATACTGACTCAAGTTTTAATTATAGTAAAAGCAGCCAGAACAGCTTGGATGAACACATTTATCTTCAATAAAATTATAAACGTGTGTACGTATGTATATTTAGACTGTGTTTGAAAGGAGATAGTGACTGTCCTATCTTCTTTAAAAAATCCTAAAACATATATCAAAATGTACTTTTATGCTATATATGCATAGTAATATGTGTGTGATATAGTAATGCTGTGATATAAAGGTTTTGTTGATATTTGTCTGGGGTGACCTAAGGTGACAAAGTTCCTTTTGGCTTTTCCATTCAAGGGTAATGGAGCCATCCCAAACTTTAGCCATTAGGACACTTATACCGCACTATTAGATATAAGAAAATATAAAAATCTATAATATTATAGAGAAAATGCATTCAGTATATTATTTCAACAGTACATATGATGAATAAAGTAATTGGTCAGTCACTACTGAACAAACTTCAGTTCATTCTCAGGTAAACAACCATTTGCTGTCAGAATTTGAATGGAAATATTTTAATGAATCTTGGCTATGCGGCTCAATGTTACTTTGCCAGTGGGAGTGGAGCAAACACCAGCTTCCAGAAATAGTTGACAGGTTATGGAAATACTTCTACCCTTGCTGCCTCAAAATAACAAATTATATTTCAACTTGAGCCATTCTTTAAAACCTAAAGGCATTCCATATGATGTGCACAGATACCAAGGGAAAATGAAGATGGACAGATTAACCTGTTTACTCTACATGAAGCCTTCCACTGGCTACTCACTTAGCGTACAAAGGTGACCACATTAAAGACGACCATGAAACCCCAAATAGAAAAAAGGCCATCTGTAGTGTCATTGAATGTAACAGGATGCAAACTGGCATCTCTGAGATGACAACATGCAGTAAGCAACTTGTTTGTATGGTGCATGTAGAATGAGCTTGATGGTGAGGAGGAGAGCATGCAATGCAAACTAAAGAAAATGGAGAAAGAAATTAGGGCACAAATCTTGGAACTTTTCTGTGATCACACTAGAAAAGGTGTTAATAGATGTAGTTATTATTAACAACAACAATATACAAAACTAGCAAGTATTTTTATGCATAATTTCAAATTTGGAGATTTTACTTTTTAACATAGTTAATGTAAATGTGGAATTGTTCAGAATGCTGTAGAATTCCTGCTTGCAGAAAAGGTAGCCTGGAGGAATAAGGCAGCACTGTAATGGTGACCTTGTCCACAGTATCCAATAGGTCAAAGGTTGGGTAACTACAGTGGCAAGATAATGCAAAGAATTCAGGTATGAAGGCACTAAAAATTCTTACATACCTGAGCCAAATAATTTCACAGAATTGACAGAACTTCAGTCCTGTTCTGGGTGTTCCAAGTTAATGGTGACTCTTGGTGTCCTTATTGTCTGTGTTGGTAATCTGCTTATGAAAAGGTGTTGATTGATCTGATGGGTAGTGGGGAGACTATCCTGTCAAGAATTTACCTCCATTATTGAGAAGTAATAAAGTAGCTCCAGGCACAAGGCACAGTTAGTATACTGCTTTAATAAACTCCGGAAGTAAAGTACTCTAGCTCCCTCACCCTTGGAGTAGCATGTTCTAGTGAGTTGGCGAACTAACCTCTTGCTCTTGAATACTAGATTCAAATCCTGCAAAGGTCATAAAGTAAAAGTTTCTTCTCAACTTAGTCCCTCTGGACAGTCTGTACCACAGAATTACCTCGCACCATAATGGTTAACGTATGCTCTAAAGACTGGCTGAGGATGGGTATTACAAATATAGAATGAAGTGCATTAACCCAAGCTGTGCGGGCAACCTTGCCCAGACCTACTTGAACTATGAAGGGTTCTAATTTGATCTAGTAATATGATAGAGTCAGGAATATGGTCTCCATTCACTTCACCCACAGTTGATGGGGAGAAAAGAGCCTCCTAAGAAGTGGGAGCAAACTGGCTGTTTTTGTTCATATCACTTCAGCCTGCTTCGTGTGTCAAGTGTGCATGTAAATGGTAGACGGTCCATCATATCCCTTATCTGCATATTAAAAAAGCTGGGATGGTTGATAGGGCGGTGATTTAGTGAGCACTTGGGAACCAGGTTGGTTGGAGGGAAGGCTCAGTGGATGCTTGTGCAGTTAATAAGAATGAGAGTGTTGTGATGTCCGAAAACATCTACTTCACATTGGGAACATTGAGATGTGTAAGTAATTAGCATAGCTACACCCGTGCTAATACTGAGTTCTCATTAGCACAATCTGTCCCATATAAGTCTGGATCAGCAAAAAGAACGAGGAGTACTTGTGGCACCTTGATGCCACAAGTACTCCTCGTTCTTTTTGTCCCATATAAGTAACGTGACGCCTCTCTGTGCATTTCTATTTTTTAGCTACTTTAATTCTTCTTTGGTCATATATGTTGGAATGACATAATTACTCAACAGATTTTTGGAATGCTTTTTCAGATTCACTTCATTAGTCAATTATATCTTATTTCAGTCCAATATGTATCTGGATGGCTTCCTCGGACATGACTGCTAGCAAAACTCATCCCAGGCTGCTGCTAACGCAGCTTCATTGTTTGCTATACGGACTTGGTGACTTAGATGGTGATGGTGTGAAATTATTCTACAATTGGTTAACCTCTGCAATGCCAGCATCCGTAATGATTCTTCTGATGCTGAGCTAGATTCTCTCATAGCCCCAGCTGTCCCTTGAGAAATCTACCTTTTCCCTATATCACCTGTATCAAGAGGAATCTGGGTTCTCCCAAATATTTAAGTCATTCTGTACCATTTTTCCAATACATCTGGCTCCCTATTTCCATGGGTAATGACTTTTTGTGGCTTCCAGCTGTTATCGCCTGTTCTCGGGAGCACTGGTTGCCTTATTGACAGGTTAGATGGTAGTTTTGTGTGCCCCTCAGAGTAGTAAACACACCTCCTTGTCTTCTTTCAGTTGTATCTGTAAGTCCGAAATTTGCTTTGGTTTGCACAGTACAGGAGTCATGGGAAAAGGAACTCTTGTTTGTCTGCTCATTAACATCTGTTTCTTGTTTTCGTTTGTCTCTACTGGTGGTACTAAGACATCAAACCCAATTATTAGCTTCTCCTTTTCAATCTGAGAAATTTCTTTATGCCTTGTTTAGGGTTCCTGATGCACACATTACTGCCTCCCCTTCCTGCATAAGGGAATACACCTTGTTCTTAAGACGATGCATCTGCAGAGATTGGAACTGATTTTAATTGATCCTTAATACGCCAAAATAGGATAGATGGATTAGTGGCCGGCATTTTAAATGCTCAGATACCCTTAAGAGTATCTTGGCCATAGATAGATTTGTGGAATAAATTTTTCTAGATAGTTGTTATCCCTGTAAAATACTTTATTTTCCCTTTATGTTGTAAATCCATTTTCTATTGTATTTGAGCTTTTAAAACTCTCTGATTTCATATTCATCAGCAATTAACCCATCTTTGCTCAAGTCAAAATTGGCTAAACAGAAGTTATCTATACTGAATATAAAAGTTCCATGTAAGATGTCTGTCTGTGTTCTCTTGCTGTCTGCAAAACTTGCTGAGGTCTTTCATTCAGTTCCTTACAGTGCATGTACCAAACGAAAACATTGTCTTCTATAATTTCATGTTTCAGTCTCTCAAAATCCTTTTGTGAAATGATTCTAAAATACCTTGTGTGCATAATTAATACCAAATGGCATTAGTTAAATTTTATTGTATTCTACAGTGGCCACACTTATAGGTTTCATTCCAAAACATATAACTAAGTCCACTGGTATTCCTTATACTTAAAATGGCCATTACCATTGGAGCCAATTATAGTTCTAAACTATAAGGAACTTGATGTGCCCACTGTAATAGAATATTAAAAGTAAATAACATAGAATGTGACTAACTCTTCTTGCCAAAATACACATCCCACCGCAATACTGAGATTAGTTTTACTTCAGAGTCTTCAGCTGCCACATAAACAGTTTTCATCAGATTAAAAAAACTAAGACTTTTTTTTTTAAATAGGGGATTAATTCATATTCATACTCTGTTTTGCTTTTCAGTTACTATCATACCAAAAACCTAGTCTGTCTTTTCAATATCTTCCAGCTTTCCCGTATTTCAGGTGTTTTACTTTACCTGTTAGGATAAATAGATTTTTTTTTCTTTGGTAAACAGGCAAATCACAGATAATACATTTTAAAGTGGCTTTCTCCTTCCAAGCAACCTATGCCTTTAGGAGACATCAGACTCAGAGGATTTCCCGAGAGATGGCAATGGAAGGGAGAGGAGTGATGAGGGTTGGGGGAGAGGGGAGAGGAACAACAGTCTTTTAATATAAAAAGAAAAGGAGGACTTGTGGCACCTTAGAGACTAACAAATTTATTTGAGCATAAGCTTTCGTGAGCTACAGCATTCGATGAAGTGAGCTGTAGCTCACGAAAGCTTGTACTCAAATAAATTTGTTAGTCTCTAAGGTGCCACAAGTACTCCTTTTTTTTTTTTTTTTGCAGATACAAACTAACATGGCTGCTACTCTGAAACCAGTCTTTTAATATGATCTCTAAAATATTCTTGGTCATGAATTTTCAGCTGAATGGAATATTGATCCATATCTTACTTTATGGTTATAATGATGTTGCCTTTTTGCTGTGTCACGGAGTAAATTATCCATATAGACATGGCAGATTTAACCATTTAAAAGTCACTTTAGCTTCATTTTTCTTTGAATAAATATAATTATATGTACACAAGTTAGTGTATGGGTATATTTATCAAACTGTGTCACATTAAGAATTGTCGCACGCGAGAATTTTGGACACTGAAGTATTCACTATGTGATGCCTGCAAGAAACTCTGGAAAATGGTGTTTCACATACAACAATTTCATGTTTTCTTAGCACTATTTATATTTTGAACTGTCCACTTTACTTTATGCCAGCTCTGTTTTTTAGCAATGCTATTCCCACATAGCAAGTTTTAAGGCAGCCTCTCTGCTGTATGTAAAGTTTTACTGTATTGCCTCTTAGCAACCATTGATGGTAATTTCAGGTTTCAGAGTAGCAGCCGTGTTAGTCTGTATTCGCAAAAAGAAAAGGAGTACTCACTTTCTGCTTATTGTACGTCATTATAAACTAGTAGACAAAACAAGTCCACAATTATTATTACTTCGCAATATTCTGCTCTGTAGAAGCATGTATATCTTTCCTTGGTGATGTTATGATATTCATCCAGGTGAAAAGCTTGTAGATACATAAATCTGGTTTTACTTACCATCTATATGTTTAATGAGGATTTTTATGTGACTTAAAGGGTTGACCTTTGGCTACCTTTCCATGTGTTGGCTTGTAGCCATGATCACATACAATATGATGGAAAAATACAGCACTCTCTAAAATAAGTGTAGATTAAACATTCTGTATTTTGCATAGAGATTATTATTATTATTATTAGTATCACAGTAATGTCCAAAATGTGCTGGGTATTGAACCAACATATAAAATAACATGGGCAGAAATTTTCACAAGTGATCAGTCACTTTGGATGCCTCTATTTGGGTGGTCAACCTGGACATTTTCGGAAACCTCATTTTCAGAAGTGGCGAGCATCTACCCTCTGAAAATGAGGCCCTTGCAAGATGTGTCTATTTGGGCATCCGAAACTGCTACTTGCTTTTGAAAATGTAGGCCTTGGTTCTTGCTCCAAAGAGCTTTTGATCTAGAGGAAAAAATATTTAGTGTTGTTTTGAAAGTGTAAATCTTAAGAATAAATAAAACTTAAAAATAGAGCTTTGGTTGCCATAGCCTGTGTGTGTGTGTGTGTGTGTGTTTCTCTCTCTCTCTCTCTCTCTCTCTCTCTCTCTCTCTCTTTTCTTAATCTAGTATGAAAGTACTAACTGGCTTCCTTTTAGGCTTTTTTGAGATCTTATCACCAGGGGCACATTCAGGAAAGAACTGCGGTAAAACTGAAGTGTTACTGTTCAGACTTCGTCTTGAAGAATATTGTAAAGCAGAGGTGTGATACAGAAGTCTTGAGTTGAGCTCTCAGTGCTACCTCCTGAGTCAGGAGAAATAATGCCTTCCTCTCCTGTTGAAAGAAAAACATCTTTCTTTCTCCACCCTTCTCCTTTGCCTCGATAGGAAAAAAGTGAATCATTTTAGCTCCTGTATCGCCTATGTATAATGTAAATATCTGAAAAGCAAAACAAACAAATAGAACAAACCTTCCTGTGTAAAGTTTATGGTTAAATGGTAATCTGATCATAACTTATGATTCTGAGTGATCATGGTGTATGCGCATACCTTTTGTGTACATGTGTGCAAGCATAAATTAAGGACTCAGTCTGGGAAAGGATTTCAGGATGTGTACCTTGCTACAGTTTGGAATAGATCTCGTGTGGATTTGTTTCCCAACTAAAATAATGGTCAGTATCTAATATCTTTTAAGATTTGCTGTTGAAGTGAAAACCACTGGCATGGTTATTAAAATCTAATAATATGAAACCCATTTGATCAGTGGTTCTTTACCTACTTTTTATTTGAAACACTTGTTTTAGGAACTGATTATTTAATAGCTTTTTACCATTAAGCCACAGGAGTATACCGCATGAGTGGGTGAAAGGAAGAATAATTACAGTGGGATAGTGATTAAAAATCTGTGCATTATTCTTTTTAAATGTACGAACCTCTTGTGAACTAGTTAGTTTGTTAAATAAAATGTAATTGATTATTTGATTTGGCAGTGTGACAACTACACTGTATTCACGTAACAGGAGTTACGCAGTAAAAATTAGGAAGTCTGGTCTTGCAACTGAGGTGCTGGGCTTCTCAAGACACTTGTGTTCATTTTCTGGCTTGGCCACGGACTTCCTGTGTGAATTTGGATAAGTCACTTAGGCCCAAGTATTGCAGTTGACCCGTTCATAGCAAATTCTCAGTTGGGGCCTCAAGATGCTCTTGTAATATAAACAATTGATTATGATGTTCCTTGGGAGGTTCAAAAATAGTAGGCTAATATCGAAGGTAAATGACCTATATCATAATATTGAAATGACAGTTGATTATACATTATCCCTAAAAATATAATATAACGAAGATATGGTTTTAAAAAAAGAGAGAAATTGTTGCAGTAGTTTCACAGATCACAAATGTAAAATTTTATAGTTTTATTACAGAGGGAATTAAATTACAATGAACTCAAATTCAGGAAAAATGATTTTTTTCTATTGCAAACTTACTTTGTGAGACTATTATTACTATAGTATAGAAGTTTAATTTAAGCAAATAATCCATTAACAAAGGATTAAAATTTCCTCCGGCTAATTTCTATACAGTGTCTACTTGGAGCAACTGGAGTTAAGCATAGCTCATCTGATGTATTTATTTGCTTTGATAGTTTATCTAATACTCAGAAGAGAAGCCAATGACCGCGTGCTTGGCCTTTAGAGTGACCATGTTTTCAGTAAAATAAATTTTACAGGAGCAATGAGAGAGAGAGAGGTCTTGAGGTCTTCCTTCACCATTTGGAATGTCCTCAGGAGAGCTGAGAGCACAAGGCAGGGGACCCTTAGTAACTAAACACAAGACAATCCCCTGGTGTGTGCCTTTTCAGTTCTCAAGAGGATGCCACTGGCTGTGTTGAGATTTTTATCTTGTTGTCTGTTCTTTATGTGGAATGTATGCCAACCCTTTATTGTTAAGATCTGAATGTTGTTTCTTATGCTGGGTCTTCTCAATAACCACCAAAAGAAATTAGCAGTTACTGAGGCAGAATGCTAAGAACATTTTAGATGGTGGTGGGGATTGCAGCATACCGGAAACAAAATCTTAGACACATTTCACTTAGCCTGGTCCACACTACAGGGTTAGGTCAAATTTAGCCGCCTTAGGTCGATTTTAAAAATGACTGCATCCACACAACCAACCCCGTTCCGTCGACCTAAAGGGCTCTTAAAATTGTCTTCTGTACTCCTCCCCGATGAGGGGAATAGCACTAAAATCAACCTTGCTGGGTCGAATTTGGGGTAGTGCGGACACAAATAGACGTTATTGGCCTCCAGGAACTATCCCAGAATGCTCCATTGTGACCGCTCTGGACAGCACTTTGAACTCGATGCACTACCCAGGTACACAGGAAAAGCTCTGGGAACTTTTGAATTTCATTTCCGTTTCATCAGTGTGATGAACTCAGCAGCACAGGTGACCATGCAGTCCCCCCAGAAACGTAGAGCGTAGAATGTTTCTACGCTCCCCCTATCATCTCTGTCCCTGAGGTTATCGCAGGTTAGAAGGCGAAAAAAACGCATTCGTAATGACATGTTTTCCGAGCTCATGCAGTCCTCCCGCATTGATAGGACACAGCTTAATGCATGGAGACATTCAGTGGCAGAGTCCAGGAAAGAATTAAGTGAGTGCGAAGAGCGGAGGCAGGACATGATGCTGAGGCTAATGGAGGAGCAAATGGACATGATGAAGCATCCGTTGGAGCTGCAGGACAGCCAACAAGAGCACAGACCCCCGCTGCATCCAATGTATAACCACCTACCCTCCTCCCCTTCTCACCCAGATGCCCAAAAACGCGGGGGGCTATCAGTCCTACTGCACCAGCTGCTGCGAAGGCAAGGAGCTGCTGCTGTGTAGCAATGCAGTACTGCGTCTGCCAGCAGCACCCAGAAGACATACGGTGACGGTGAGCTGAGTGGGCTCCATGCTTGCCGTGGTATGGCGTCTGCACGGGTAACCCAGGATAAAAGGCACGAAACGATTGTCTACCATTGCTTTCACAAAGGCAGGCAGGTAGGGAGGGGGGCCTGATGGCATGTACCTAAAACCACCTGCGACAATGTTTTTGCCCCATCAGGCATTGGGAGGTTAACCCAGAATTCCAATGGGCAGCGGAGGCTGCAGGAACTGTGGGATAGCTACCCACAATGTACCGCTCTGTAAGTCGATGCTAGCCACGGTAGTGAGGACGCACTCTGCCAACTTAATGCTCTTAGTATGGACATATGCAATCGACGGTATAAAATCGGTTTCTAAAAATCGACTTCTATAAAATCGACCTAATTTTGTAGTGTAGACTTACCCTCAATGTCAGTTTAGACTCACATCACTATCTTTCCTGCATTGTCTATTGCACCTAATTTATCTATGTTAGATGTACTCCAGGTTTTATCTTCTGACCACTCTTGGGCTGCAGAATGCTGGTTGGTCACATGGTGCTGGTTCTCTGTTTCCACTTGGCAAATCTCAAAGTCAGCTAAGACACAGGAAATACTTTGGTAATATTACTTTACCAAGTATCCAAGTGCTATAGTTGCCAAAGGGATGATATTTCCTCACCAGTAGGAGGGAAGGTTCCATAAAAAAGTGAAACCACAATTGCAAGTCCCCCTTTAAACACATTTTTATGAGTAATTTTAATGTTCACTAGTTTGCAACTGCTTTGCAACTAACATATTCCTTCATACTTTGTGGGCTGTTTATACCAGACTAGGCCCTTAATTGCCTTTTTTTTAAAAATATAATCTTTTTAAATTTGTGTTTTTCAGTTACTGCTGCAAGTGAAAATGAAATAGCCACACATTTGCAGCCAGATGCAAGGAAACTGAAATATAGCTATAAGTTTTCACCTAGAGGAGCTACTGTAATATGTGATAAAGCTGAAATTACATGGCTCTGCTATACATGTTGTAGTGATTGCTCCTGCCCTCTGTTGGTGATTTCAATAACTGCATGTGTTAACAGAGTTCAATATGAAACTATTTTTTATGCCTGTACATGTATGCAAATATCTATGTTCATACACACAATATTCAGATTCTGATAATGGAAGGTGCTGTTTGTGCTAAGTGTATTCAGTCACTCGTGTTTTCATTAATTAATCATTAATCACCTGCAGCTGGAACAACAGCTTTTTTTAATTAGTGTCTGTTTATTAAAAATCTGCTTTCAGAGCACTTACAGTGCTGCGCCACAGAAACTGTGCACTGTGTCTTCTATAAACCAAGAGGTAAAAACAAGTTTAGTTTTTTTGTTCTGTGTTTATAGATGCAAGACTCTTTGTAAGACTGGGTACCATGTTGGGTACACTACCATACATAAACATGCTTAATAAATATGCTGCTTAAGCTGGGTTCTCCCCTCAAAGATATCCCATGATTATTTTGTTCCCTGAATATCATGAATAGTTAATAGCTCATAAAACTGGGGTTGACTTGCTTTTAAGTACTGGACAACTAATATGTATATCTTCACAGGCCTCACAAAGCACATCGCCTCTGGCCGCCTTTACATTTCTACTGTAGTTAATTTTCTCAGGGAAGCTTAACTACAGTAGAAATGTAAAGAAGATTATGCTTTAATTTTAAAAATGATCTAACCCTTCTTGTGACACTAGTCTGGTAAAAGTGAACTGGTATAAGCCAGTTACTAGGATTAGAAATAGATCTGGAGGAAAATTCAGGGGTTGGGGAAATCTCTGAAAATTTTCATGAAAAATGTTTTTCACCTGGTGACCGTTCCTAGTGGGAAAAGAGGAATTACCTGGGTTCCACTTCTGTAGGAGGATGCTGGAGGTGCAGTGGGAGGGGGATGCAGGGACCTAATGATTTCTCTCAATATGAAAGGGATCAACTTTTAAGTTTGGCGTGTATTCCAAATCTTCATCTCTTTAATGCTCTCCAAAATACTTAAGCTAATCCTGTGCACCGTGTTGTGATGGTGATGGATGAGCATTAGTTTTGACTTTGTGGGTTAAGGCAGCAAAAATTTTGTTTTCCAGGCCTGCGCCAAAATGCAAGCCAGCTTGCATTATAGGGATGCTCCTGGTTTGGAGAGTTAAATTTTAAATCGGGAGCCTCATTTAAGAAATTTAGAGGAATAAAATTTGGTCAAAAATGCTGAACTGAATGTTGGGTAGAATTTAGCAGCAGCCATAGCCCTTTGCTAATTCTTAAAACTAAATTGTATTAGTGCATTTTCACAGTGTCATGTTGATATTAAAGGACAGAAATGTAAATTTTATTTTTGTTTGCTTATTTGGGTCATTGACCTCTTTTTTAATTTTATTGTATTATTATTATTATTATTATTATTTATTTTATTATTTATTATTATTGTGGCCTTTCCCCAGCTGAGAGGAGTACGACACCACAGCTTCTGTTTTCTTAGTGAAGACTAGAGGAGCAAGGGAAGAAAATGGTTTATGGATGTGGTGCATATGTAATATGTGTGCAGAGCTTACTTGTTTTCTATTGTCTGAGGAATGACGGGTAAAGGGCATAAAAAACGTATGCAGACAGACTGCGTATTCCCAATTCTTCAGTTTTACAGTCCGTGGCTCTTCAAATAGCAACAGTTATACGGAAATCGAATTTGTCGTATGAACACACTTATTTTACTCAGTTGTGGTACCATCATCACTTCTCCTCCTTGCTTTGTCATCGTTGAAGGTAAAGTTGAAAGTTAACTTAAACTAAACCAAATTTAATAAAAACTCATCTAGATGTTACTAGTGACATTAGATGGATTTGTAGGTTCAGCTCTGAATAGTGACTTGTATGTGTGAATTTAGCACTAAAAGCATTGGCAACCTGCAAGTCCCTTGCTGTTATTCCTAAACTTATTCTGAGGAGAGAGAAGTAATCATGACAAATCGCAGATGGTTTTGGAAACAAATGCCCAATTGGTGATCTCATCCTACTAGTATCACCCTAATTCCTTTTCACAGGATTTGAACTTGAGTTTCCTGAGGTGATAGGCTTATGCAGTAATGTTCTGTACCATCAAGCCCTCTGATCCTCCAGGCAGTCCCAAAATTTCACTTTAAAGGACATTGGCAAGTAACTTAATCCCTAAATGTTACCTATTTGTACCCTCTTTTGTACATGTAATATTTTAAAACCTTGTAAGTGTTGTTGGATTCCCCCCACCCCCCATAAATATGATGACTAGAATCCAGAGCCTCTGTTAAAACATTAAGAAATGAAAGGGGAAAAATAATAGCTCATATTTTATGTGTTTGTACTACTGAGCCAAAAGCAGTTGTGTGTTCCCTCTTATGGCACTGCAGCAGCAGTTAATTAACAATCTTATTCCCGGAGCTGCGCTAAGGACATTAGTGATGCTAGTACTCAAACAGAAAACGAAACAAATTATTAACTTGTTTTCCAGCCTGTACTGCCACAGTGGAATGTAAGGATGGTACTCTGAAATGTCTTGTATAGATAATGTACCTGGTATGAGGGGCAGCACAGGAGATGAGAGGTGGTGGAATCTCCTTCCTTTGAGGTTTTTAAGGTCAGGCTTGACAAAGCCCTGCCTAGGATGATTTAGTTGTGGATTGGTCCTGCTTTGGGCAGGTGGTTGGACTAGATGATCTCCTGAGGTCCCTTCCAACCCTGATATTCTATGATATGATGAAAAGTGAAGCAGTCGATTTTAAATTTCTTTAGAAATGCAACTAAATACATATATGCGCACACACCTGGTCAAAATTGGCAGGCACACTGTTTTCAGACATTTAAAGACATAGTAATTTAGGATCAAAATTTATTTTGGTTTTGCTTTCAGAAAATATATATTGTAAATAGGGTTGGACATTTGAATGGTACAAAAATGACAGGTCAGTTGATCGGTGAAATATTGTCAAGATAATGTCAAAAGTGGTCAAATATTTTAAAGCACACTACTTTATTAGAACAGTAACAAAGTCTAAGACTTTATGGTCTCCAATAGTCTTAGCCATAAATACTTGCATCTAATTACAAAAACAAAGTCACTTAACTGAGTTATTTTAACTCAGAAAAATACAAAACTCGATGAAGTTTTTAAAAATTAAAGAATTTTTTAGCAATGTTAGTATTTAAATGTGAATGTTATTCAAGACCGAACTGTTAGAAAAGAAAAAGGAAATAGAATAGAAATAAAACAAACACCTAGCAACTATGAAAGGGTAAAGTCTGTTTTTAAAGTCCGTCAGTGCTAGGTAGGCAACAAACCAACTCTTTAAGCAGCTCAATGACCGTGCATCCATAGGTGCTGGAACTAGGGGTCCTGGGGGTCCTGCAGGACCCTTCAGCTTGAAGTGGTTTCCATTATATACAGCGTTTACAGTTTGGTTCAATGGCTCTCAGCACCCCCACTATACACATTCATAGAATATTAGGGTTGGAAGAGATGGAGGTCATCTAGTCCAACCCCCAGCTCAAAGCAGGACCAACACCAACTAAATCATCCCAGCCAGGGCTTTGTCAAGCCGGGCCTTAAAAACCTCTAAGGATGGAGATTCCACCACCTCCCAAGGTAACCCATTCCAGTGCTTCACCACCCTCCTAGTGAAATACTTTTTCCTAATATCCAACCTAGACCTCCCCCACTGCAACTTGAGACCATTGCTCCTTGTTCTGTCATCTGCCACCACTGAGAACAGCCAAGCTCCATCCTCTTTGGAACCCCGCTTCAGGTAGTTGAAGGCTGCTATCAAATTCCGCCCCCCTTCTCTTCTGCAGACTAAATAACCCCAGTTCCCTCAGCCTCTCCTCGTAAGTCATGTGCTCCAGCCCCCTAATCATTTTTGTTCCCCTCTGCTGGATTGTCTCCAATTTGTTCACATCCCTTCTGTAGCGCAGGGACCAAAACTGGACGCAATACTCCAGGTGTGGCCTCACCAGTGCCGAATAGGGGGGAATAATCACTTCCCTCAATCTGCTGGCAATGCTCCTACTAATACAGCCCAATATGCCATTGGCCTCCTTGGCAACAAGGGCACACTGCTGACTCATATCCAGCTTCTCGTCCTCTTTAATCCCCAGGTCCTTTTCTGCAGAACTACTGCTTAGCCAATCATTCCCCAGCCAGTAGCGGTGCATGGGATTCTTCCATCCTAAGTTCAGGACTCTGCACTTGTCCTTGTTGAACCTCATCAGATTTCTTTTAGCCCAATCCTCCAATTTGTCTATGTCACTGGACCCTCCAGCCTATCTACCTCTCCCCACAGCTTAGTGTCATCTGCAGACTTGCTGAGGGTGCAATTCATCCAATTATCCAGATCATTAATAAGGATGTTGAACAAAACTGGCCCCGGGACCGACCCTTGGGGCACTCCGCTTGATACCAGCTGCCAACTAGACATCGAGCTGTTGATCACTACCTGTTGAGCCCGACAATCTAGCCAGCTTTCTATCCACCTTATAGTCCATTCACCCAATCCATACTTCCTTAACTTGCTGGCATCCATTCAACATGGTTCCAGCACCCTTACATGCATCTTTTCTCTTGTGGTGGGAAGAACATTCAGTGTCTGGGAGCCTTCCTCTCCATCCCTCTTGGCTTTCAGAATTAATTTCCCAGTGTAGACAGTTTAGGTTGTAAGCTGTTCAGGGGAAGGAGTGTGTCATTTAACTTATTTAATGTGCTTTGTAAACTTCCCTGTATATTGATACCCTTGTATACAAATGAAGTTATACATACTTACATACGTTGTTTGTTCAAATATTCCAGCCAATCAAGATGCCCAACATTCAGTTAGTTCACCTTTTTTCCCAACACGTGGCATTAGCATGTAGCAAAGTTAGTGATTAAGACATTTATGTGGGTAACAGATGGCACCATGGTGCAATCAAAAAGGTAGGCCGCCACCTACAGCAGGGCATTCTTGCTGTAATATTTGACTGTGGTCAAATAATTGGCATTATTTGACTGGTCAATTGACTGGCTTTCCAAGCCTAATTTTAAAAGGAAAACCTAAATTTTGGCACTAGACTATTTGTCTCTTTAAAGTCTGAAGACAGTGTCTCTACTGAATTTGTGCATGTGTAATGGGGAATGGATCACTTGATTGCCGTTCTGTCCATTCCTTTTGGGGTACCTGGCATTGACCACTGTCAGAAGACAGGATACCGGGCTCGATGGACCTTTTGGTCTGACACAGTATGGCTGTTCTTATATTCTCCCAATATTAATAGAATTATTTGAATAAAAAGAGATTTTTGTCTAGATTTAAAAATTTCCTGCAACCCAGAAATTTCAGCATTGTGCTAATGCAGGATGAACCAGAAAGTAAAACTTGTTATAAACAAATAAAATGGACTGGTCTATTTTTTTTCCAAATGTCCAGGCTGGATCTGATGCAGTAACTAAGTGGAATAATAGGTGGAAAGAAATTAAAATGACAAAATTAATTCAGTTTTCATCACCTAGTAATATGAGTTAGGAATTCTCTGTGTTCTGTTTTGTTTTTTTGTTTTACTGTAAATGAAAGTGTGTGATTTTTAACTTATCAAACCTTTTAACCTACAAAGTAGGTGTCTTTTAAAAAGTATGTTGATTGTTAAATTTAAGAAATCTTTAAGTATGGAAGACTTGCTTTAATGTTTCCAGATACACCAGTGACCCCCAATATGATGGGTATCAGGGAGGCAATGTCTCAATAATACAGTTTTGTATATGTAGATGTCCTGAATCATTCCTAAAGCTTCCATTCACTCTTCACGCTGAGCATCCATTCAATCTGACCCACCCTCGGCAGTAGCCAGAATCAATAAAATTACCCTGCAGCTGGCAAGGCAGGAAGCTTCTAATACCACTCCAATTTAGCTGCTAGGGAAAGGGGGCTAAGCGGGGATAATACTGCAACCTAATCCTGGAAGCTGAGAGCGTCACCTGAGCTTCTAACTAATGCTGCCTTAAGGAGAGAGAGAGCAAGAGTACTTGAAGTTGGCTCGAAACCTGGAACTTTGAATAATGGCAATACACAGAATGCTATCCATTAGGCCATTGCTGGGACAACCCATTTTGCTTTTTACTTCTGTCTGAAATATCCTCCACTTTTCCACATGCCAAGAGAACAGTCTTAGAGCTCTTTCACTAATGTTTGACTGAGACAGACAGACTGCTTGTGGGATATTGTATGTAAACAATGATTTCTAATAGAGCAAAGCTATAAATACAAAAAAGGAAGGGATTTTTGAAAGGCACTCTGCCAGTAATTAAAGAGAAGGGGCTGTCTGCAAAGTCTTGTGGTTTAACCTAGATAGATCTATGTCTGTAGACACATGGGCAATAAATATCTGAGATGTAGTGTAATGTACATTAAGATCTTTCCTGGGAAAGGAGCATTACGTCATGGTTCTGCAATACTACTAAAGCAATATTTAGTTCCATTCCCTTCTCCCACAACAACCCCTGTTTTTAACATTCTCTGTAAGCAGTGACTCATTTTTTAATCATGTGTAAGGGATATAAAAACTAGGTCCAAGATTTTTTTTAAAAAAAAAAGTTTGAATAATAGATTTTGGGCACATGTGCATGTTGAACAGCTGCTGTTAATTTTCTGTCTATGGTATAGCCGCAAGCTATAAAGAAAGAATAGAAGATTCAGATTACTTAACATGTATATGCTCAAAAGTATTTTCAGACAGAGCTGATGGCCAGCAGAGCTTTGAAAGATTATCTTTTTTGAGACGAGTGGCTTTTCCCAGTAAAGTGACCAGATATTTTTGTTTGTTATTTCCAGCTGTCCCATTTCCTCCAAGCCACCGGCTCACAGCTAAGGAAGTGTTTGATAATGATGGAAAACCCCGTGTGGATATCTTAAAGGCACACCTTATGAAGGAGGGGAGGCTGGAAGAGACTGTTGCTTTGAGAATAGTAACAGAGGGTGCTTCAATTCTCCGTCAGGAAAAAAACTTGCTGGACATAGATGCCCCAGTCACAGGTAAGTGCCAATATTAAATCGGAACATGCAAACACATGCATTCAGGTATATACTACTCCCCTGAGAGTTCGGTGAAAGTTTCCTACTCCACTGACTGCTCTCAGTACTTAACTCTGCATCTCTGAATCCACTGCCACAGTGGGCCTGATCCTAAGAGTTGCTGAGATCCTTAACTTCCACTGATATTAGAGGAAAGGACCTTATGGGCTGAAAACTTTTGCTTCTAAAGTATGGAGAGTTCTCTAGACTAAGATATAAGATTAAAAGTGTGTTCTAAACCTCATAAAAGATAACTGCCTGTTTTACCAGATGTTAATTCCATACATTTACAGATGGCCTTCACCTCAGGAGCACCATTCAAACTTAGTCAGCCTTGCTCTGAAGGATCAATGATGCTGTAGTGAAAGGAAACTTCATTATAAGTGGTCAGAGCAATAACAAATGAGCAAAAAGAAAAAGCTAGAAGAACCTCTGTGTATTATTTGTCTACGGAATTAATGAATTGTTCTGATTAAAGAACCCATTTTGCCCTTGGCTATCAAACATTTCCACTCACTCATTAATTCTCAGGAAATGCCTTGTGCCTGATCTTCCTTCTCTGTCTCCCACTTCCGACTGCATTCTGTGCAGAGGAATGCATTTGCTTGTTTTAATACACTCTTTTTGTATTTTTATTATTTAAAAAAATTTTTTTTTGTAAACATACAGTTACTTTTCTGAGAAGTTGAAGAGTCTTTGACAGGAAAACTGATCCACGGCTTAGAGAGTTAGTTGCAGAGCTAAACATTACTTCCTCATAGTATGAATCCTAGACATATAGGGTTTTGTTTTTTTCAAGGAGACTGGAGGATTTGTACCTTCTCTTGGTAGTTCTACCAGAAACAGAAAAGCAGAGCCAGAGTGGAAAGAAAAGTTACTTTAGTAAAGGCAGAAAGAAGAGCACCAAGACCCATAATTAGCATCGGTGTTGTCCACCAGATACTATGTGAACTCAGCAAGTGCCTTAATAGTTTTGTCATTTTCAGAAAAGCTACTTCTGAAACCAATAACACAAAGTGGGACATTTAAGCATCAAATGTAGCATAATTTATTAAAGTCTGTTTTCTGAAATGTCATCAACACATGGAACCCTAGGTAAGTCTCCATATTTCGTTACTTGAGACGATGAGTCAATCATATGTTCTCTTACTCTCCTGGGAGGAAATATGTCTCATAGCTCCATAGGTGAACCCTTTGGATGATTGAGGGGAGTCTTAGAGTCTGTAGGCCTTCCCTGCAGAAGAGGATATGGGCTGTGAAGTAGGTTAAATGGAGGAAGACAAGTTCTACAGGGATGCAGCACTCTCTCCTGAATTAAGGGATGCCACCTCTTCCTTCACCACTTTTGGGTCTTTCAGAGAGGTTGTAGTGTGTCTCGAGGAGTGGTTCTATGTGACTTATGCTATCATTCCCTTTTACATTCACCACTAACTCCGAGACAGACATTCTTAGATATCTTTTTTGTTAATTATTCTGAGTAATTTAGCAATGTTTTCTCCCTCCTCCCAGATTAATCCCTGGAGGCCTTAGCCAATTTTAGTCTTGTTCTCTCTTATCCGAGTTTACATCTCTTTTGACCATCATTCAAATATATTCTCTTCTGGCAATGGGTTGCAGTACTACTGTATTTCCTCGGTTTGGCTAATGACTGTTTACCTGGAAGCTGACATGGTGAAGCTTGTATCCTGATGCCTGCTACTGAGGTAATTTGATAGTTCATATGCTCTGTGAACAAACCCAAGCTGTAAACTGAGAGCTGGAATAGCAAAACTAATCACTAACAGAAGACAAAAATCTAGAAAGGAGGAAAAGAAAACCCGTGTGTGATGCCCATTCTATTCAGTAAATATTCTATTCATCCATCCAACAGAAAGTTTCTTTGGTTCCTGATAGGTCAGGATCACTGCCAGTTCAGAGTCCTTCCCTTTGGACGAGCAACAGCACCCAGGGTATTCTCAAAGGTTTTCTCTGTGGTGGCAGCCCAAATGAGATGTGACAGCTACACAGTTTTCCCGGACTTGGACGACTGGCTCCTCACAGGTTGCTCCAGCCAAGAGGTCAGGTCGGTGACTTTGTCCCTGCTTCCTCTTCTAGCGGTGCTGGGTGTCTGTGTGAACCAAAAAAAAAAAAAATCCATTTTGACCACCACATAGTGGATAAACTTTATCGGAATGACACTGGACTCAACTTCAGCAAGATCACCACAGAAGGATTGCAGTCAATGAGCTATTTAATAACTCAGGTTGCTCACAGACCAAAGTATCATGTGGCCTAGTAGAGAAAGGCATACTTTGATCATAGTATGCCTTTCTCTACTAGGCCACATGATATTGTGTAATTATGTGGCAATATTTGCCAGACTTCATTTACACCGCCTTACACTGTCTACTGACCAGACAATGACCATGTGAACATAAGTGTGATTGTTCCTGCCAGGCTTATTGCCTCTCTCTCACCTGGTGGTTGAATCCGGAATGAGTTTGAGTGGGAGTTCCCTTCAACACTCTCGCTGCCAGTGCCATCATAGTAACAGATGCATCTCTTCTGGGATGGGGCGCTCCCCTGTATGGCCACACTGCTTAGGGCACTTGGATCTCACAGGAGGCCAGACTTTAAATCAGTCTGCTGGAACTGAGAGCATTCTGGCCTGAAGGGCATTTTCCCCTCCCATATATTGACTCCAGAGCCAAATAATGTGGGACAACATCACCATGGTCTTTTATATAAACAAGCAGGGTGGAGCAAGATCCCTTCCCTTCTGCCTGGAAGCAGCCAGACTTCGGAATTGGTGCATCAGAAACCACACCAGTTGTTCAAGCCACTTACCTACCAGGTATTCAGAATTCTCTAGGGAACAGCCTAAGCAGGCACTTCTCTGCCTGGGGAATGAGTGGGAAATACACAGCTGTGTCCTGAGGGAAATATTCACTCAGTGGGGAACACCCCAGTGGGATCATGCTATGTTCCAAAGGAACAGGAAACTATACCTCTACTGCTCCCGGGTAGTTATCGCCCACGACTCCCAGGGTGACGCTCTCCTGTTATCATGGACAGACCAGCTCAGGTATGCCTTTCTGCCCATTCCCCGCTACCACAGGTCTTGAGAAAGATCTGTTATGACAGGGCCAGAATCATTTTCATGGCTCCCAACTGGCCCAGACATTTTGGTTCACAGAACTTATGAGAATATCAACCTGTCCTTCTATCAGGATCTGTCCCTTCCTGGATCTTCTAAGTCAGGAAGAGGGCAAAATCAGACACCCCAATCCAGACCCCTCACAGCCTGGTGTGTGGATGTGTGTCAGATCTAGAATGGCCATGTTTGGAAGCTCTCCAAGCCATTCTTACGCAGAGTAGAAAAGTTTCAACTAGGAACTGCTACCTAGCTAAATGGAGATTTTTCTCTACGTGTGCACAGCACAATCACTTTTTCTCAGACTCTTCAGATATCCCAGTCATTTTAGATTATTTCCTATCATTGAAGAACTTGGATCTCTCAGTTAGCTCATTGTGGGTCCATCTCACAGCAGTCAGTGCCTTCCTTCCTCCAGTACACGGGCCTTCTGTTTTTATTTGCCAATGCAAGTTAGATTTCTGCAGGGCCTAGTCATGGCCTTTCTGCGTGTGGTCAAGCCTACACCTCAAAAGGAGTTCAGTTTTGTGCTGTCATTATTTACCAGACCACCATTTGAATCTTTGACCAGATGCTCTATATCCCACATTTTTAATTGCTGTTACTTTGGTCAGAATGGTGAGCGAGATGGGAGCACTCATGGTGGATCCACTGTGAACCATTTTTCACAAGGAGATCTCCTTTTGCCTTTATCCTAAGTTCCTCCCTGTGACTTATTTTTTGCGTGCCTCCTATTGGCTGGGTGTGGTGCTGCAATCTCTCCCCCCCGCCCTGCCCCCCCGTTCCTGGTGCCCCCTGTAGGTTGCCAGCCTTGCTAGGTAGGTCTTCAGTGGCTTGGACATCCAGCTAAGTCACACAATCAAACCTGAATGAACCCCTTCTAGAGGGTAGCAAAGAGATTAACAAAACTCACTAGGGTCTTCAGATCTGCCTCTGGGCCCTTTCAGTCTAGCCCCTTTCTCAGGCTTTTAGTAGAAGTCCAGCCAGAATTGTCGGTCTACCCTCACCAGTCTTTAGACCTTCTCTGGGTATTTTCAAATTTAGCCCCTTTTCTTTTAAAACTTTCCAGGTTTTAGGCCTCCCCACAGTGGGGGAGCCAAGCCCGCCCAGTACTCCAGATCCCAATCCAGGGACGCTATACGCAGCAGCCATGTACTGCTGTCTCCAGGTCACTGCTGCTAGCCCCTGGGCCTTTTCCCACGTAGTCCCTTTCCTTTCACCTGTTACCTTATGGTTACATTTGTCAGGTCCTCTCATTCCCAGGGCCAGTATAACTTTTCCAAAATAATTCCTAGAGCACATCCTTTAAAAAAACATCCAATCTTGACTTTAAAATTGACGGTGAAGAACAATCTGCCACAACACTTGGTAAATTGTTCCAAGATGTCTCCCTAGCCCTTACACTAGAGGGATCTTAAGAGTGGAGCAGGATTAGGGAACTGGGAGCTGATAAAACAATTGTATTTGCCCTATCTAAATCTCTTCAGTCCTAGTAGAGATAGCTTTAACTCAGGGTCTATCCAGCACTCAAAGCTTTTTGGAATGCTGGGTTCCAGCAGCTTCATCTGAAGAGATCTGAGCATTAGATGGAGGAAACTTATTGCAAAGTTTTAAACGAAAGAGGAATGATTGTTTGATCAGCTGTGTATCTCCATTCTCTGGCCAGTCCTTCGTGCTAGTCTCCTTTACCAGACTCCAGCCCTGATTCAGCAGCTCCCATATTTACATACATTTAAAAAAAACAAAACTTAGGTTAAGGTGACTTAAGCATATATCCTTTACAGGAATATGAATATTTAAAGCAAGTTAAGGCAAAATTCACACCAAATCAGACCATCTACTATCATCTTGATACTCAACCACCCCAACATACTATTATCCTTCTCAAACAAACCTGCTTTTGGTTCAGGACACAGTGGAGCCCTGATCCTTCACGGGGGAATCTGGGTGCACAAAAAATAAATACTGTCCTCGTCAGTGGGTATATCAAAGACAGTGTAACTTACCCCGCAGCTATCTTAACTCTGATATGGTCATTTGTTACTTATCCATGTATCATATTATGAATGTAATTGTGAAACAGGGTGTCTGTAGAGATGTGAATACAGAGATGTGGACCTGATTTGCCTTTCACTTAGTAACTCCTTTACTTCAGTGGAATTAAATCTGACTTAAACTGGTGTAAACTGAGAGAAGAATCGTACCCTGTAACTTTAAAATAATTGTCATTAAGGAATGTAGGGCTCCAAGACTGGTGATGAGATTGTGTATTGGCATGATTATAAATTCTTTGTATGTATGTATGGAGGGTGATGATGTAATCTAATTGAGCCTACATTTATGCCACGAGGTAGGGGTGCGATTCCTCTGCTTGCTTACACGTACAGGTGCTAGCTTCACTGAGCTAGTGTGAGTATAAATAGTAGGGTAGTCAGGATAGTGGCAGTAGAGGCACAGATTTCTTGTGCCAAGTACATACTCATGGGGTTCAGGCAGGTTTGTACTCAGCAGTGCTCAGCCGTGACACCTCTGCCACCACTGCAGCTATCCTACTCCTGATGAGAGCTAGCGCGAGTATATGTATGTGAGCACGGAGAAGCACACTCCTAGCTCAAGGACCAGAGGTAGCCTGAGTGTGGTAGAAATAATATGCCTTGATTTGACTGAGTACCCTGATCACAGAATATCAGAGTTGGAAGGGATGTTGCCTTTTAACTCATGGTTTCCTTGTTCTTTAGTGTTTGTACTGCTGTAAGAAAATACACTTGAGCTATCTAAACTAATTTGTGTGTGTGTGTGTGTGTGTGTGTGTGTGTGTAAAATTTGAAACCCAAAGTAGCATTCAAAAATCTCTTCTGCTTATAGAATCTCACAAACTGGAGATGGAAAAGCCCTCTCCTGCTGCCAGCAAAGGATTATTCTTCGCTATTTTAGGCGTACTAGTCTCAAATGGCTTTTTTTGAGGCTTCTAGCAGTTCCTTTGGGAGATTATTCCATGGGCTAATAGATCCTATTGTCTAATTGTTTCCTGATTGTTCCACCTGGTTTCCCCCCATTGCTCAATTTAATTTCATAGCTAGCATAAAAATAACTGATATCAACAGGCTACCAGAGCTAGAGGTTGAGTTTAGAACTTTGACAGAATCAAGAATTGTTAAACTGATCAATGCTAAAGCAAGTTGTTAAAAGCATTCATGCAAACATCACAGTAAACGCCAATAAAATTACAAATTACATCCAAAGGTAGCACACGCTGAAATGATCTGTTCCGGCTAGGGAACCAAGCAAAGCAAGCTCTTTCTCTGCTTTTTTGAATTTGAAGCAGGTATTGACTAATATAGAGCCATAATGTGAAAATTAAACAGCATTGCTTACTCGGAGCACCAAGCAATGCATAATTTATTCCTATTAGTGAGGCGTCAGTAGTGACTCAGTAGTTTAAATTTGAATTAACTTTTTATTTAAAACAGGATTAAAACTTCTCTATTTCACACTTCAATGACTGAATTTATACTCCTGCTGTACCACAGTTATTGTTGAGGAGACAGGTAAATGTCCAGAATAGTTTGGTGGATAAAATACTTACTAACATCCAGGAAAAAAGATCCAATTCCAAACTTTAGTCGTGAATATGTGGTGTGTTTGGAGTATTTTTTCCTCACAATAGTTACATAACCACAGTCTTAACAAATTTCAGTCACTTCAGCATTAGCATCAAATCTCAGACACCTACTCCACTTTTGAAACCTAAAAATTAACCCAAAGAAAAATTATTCCCGTTATTTTCCATAGCATAGCTTATTATCATCAGGGCTTGTCTGTATGGGAAAGTGTTAACTCTTCTACCAGTATAATTTCCCATATCAACATTTATTCTAGTAAAAAAATGAGTGCTTTTCACGTTAGCTTAAACCCCTTCCAAAGTGACATAAGTTAAACCAAAAAAGGCCCCTTTATACTGGAGAAAGTCTGTCTAACAGTAAAACTATATCAGTTTAAGTTCACACCGTAGCTTATGTTGGATAACTTTCCTGGGTAGACAAGCCCCAAGAGAAGCTGATGGATCTGTCACAGTCCAACCAACTTCCGTTCACTTCCAGCATACAACCACCTGTGGTGTGTACACCTGTTTCCCTAAAATAACTCAAATGCACAACTTTAACTCTGACCTCAGCAAGACAAGTGTTACCAATAGACACACTTTTACTCGAAAAATATCTCTGCTACCTTTTAAACACCAGAGGTCAGAGTTAAGGTTGTATGTTTGATTCTGACTGTATAGCTATGTAAATAATAAGTAATTACCAGAGTGTATATATTTGTATGTTGGAAGAAGGAGAGGAGAGGGAATGAGTGAAGAGCATCACATTGCATCTACTCTGCTTACACCACCTGTGATACCTAACAATATTGCATTGATTACAGCTACCTGCTCGTGACTATATAGTGAAGAAGCTGATTTCCCTGGTCCTTTTAAGAGTAATTGGCAATTTAATAGATTGTACAAAGATATAAGGATGTGTCACAATGTGTCAACACACCAACATAAAAGTAAACCTAAAACATCTCAATATATAGTACAGTCTCTAACAAATTTTCTAATCACTCCTCACTATTTCAGTATTCTCTTTCCCTCCAATAGAAAGCCTTGAAAATAATTACTGTTAATGACTTAACAGGTGAAGTAAACTAGGCTGAATATACTGTACAAAAATATTTGGAGAGTTGATCAGGATTGATGCTGCTGTTTCTGTTTTTCATGCATTACTGAAATATCATAATATATGGTTATTGAATCATTTGTGGCTGGTTAAAGATTATGGCTTCCAAAGGAGGTGAAGATGGAAAGCAGCATGTGTTTAGTGGGTTTGTTTGGGTTTTTTTTTTTTGGTCCATCTCTTCCCCAAGCACTTCTGTCCATTCCAGATATGGATTGAAATGCATCTGCCTAGATCCTCAGTAGGACAAAATGATTGTCTCTCTCGGCTTAATTGAGCCTGCTTCAGATATTAGTTTCTTCAGCATCTGACATTCTGGCAAAGCTGACGTTTTCTAGTAGCAGCTGCTTGAATCAGTCAGAATGCCAAGACAGTGGATGCTGCAGCCTGTATTCTTTACAGCTACCTCGCTTGTTACTCCTTACAAATAATCCATTTCCTTTGGAGTGAAAATCATGTAGTTGTATAAAGTGAAGTGAAATGATTGGCCCTCTGTTACACAACCCTGGTATAGCTCTTCTTGCTGGACTCTCACCAGAATGCTGTGTTGGGTCTCACCCCACTGGGACCATGTGTTGTTTAAGCTTCCTTTGATCTGAGTAGGCTGCAAGTACCATCTTATAGCCTGTGCACGAGAGGCCAAGCTAGGTTGGTTACAGCTTTATAGAAATGGGACCCTGCAGCCCAGTTGCCCTGGGCCCCAGTACCAGTGCTAAACCTCCTATTCCCGAGTAGATTAAGCACACCCTTTCCCAGATCTTCAGCCTCGTGGGTGCTCTGGTTCACAGTTTGCCTGTTCAGTGACATGGAGTAGTTGAAAACAGACACACACTTTCTAAGGGTTCCCCAAAATCAATCTCTTTCCTCTAGATAGCACAAAAAATACACAGAGCTGGACAAAATAATATAACACCAGTATGCATTTCCCTGCCTTCATTTCTTCACCACTTATGAGTGTTCTTTGGGCTTAGGTCAGTCTTCTAAATTAGGAGTTCAGCATCTCCGCCTTCACAGGACATCTCCTCTGGATTATGCAGTCTCTGTTTCTTTTCTTCTTTGGCTGATACCACAGTTAAACAGGCCCCCTCTGCTACAAAAGAAGGCCCTTCTGTTTTTCCCATTGTCCATGTTTCCTTTATCTCTGAGAGTCCCTTGGAGTTCTCCCCAAGGCTCTCAGGCTCCCTGATTTTTAAGACCAGGAGCTAACACCTGATTTCTTTATTGTGTTGAGGGATTTTCAATTCTCCAATCCCTAGCCCCCAGCAGAGAAGTTGGAGAAAACTGGGTTTTGCTTAGGATGTGGCCCATCCCATCATTCCAAGATGATCTGATTTGAATGGCAGTCATCAAAGATTAACAATGCTCCATTGTCCCTGGTCTGGGAGATGCTTGACAGTCATGACAGCATATGGCTGACTCCACATACACAGAGACATTCTGTGATACAGCAATTTTATAAGATCCCCAAATTGTCACAACCTCATCCTCTATTTAGAAATAAAACTTGGATTTATGTGATACAACACGAGACCTTTTCTGCAGTGGAGGATGAGAGATGCTCTGGTCTTAACTAGTAGAAGTATGTGGAGTGGAGAAGCCTGAACTGACTGAAAACACAAACTTTGGTGCACAGATCCAGAATTACCATCTGGACATAAATGACATTTACATTTATCTTCATTTTTTTTTATTTTTAATGTAGGGATATTTTAATCATTAATGACAGAATAATCCTTGTAAAATCTGGGCATGGTGCAGACAGGTGTTACCAAGGGTTGCTGACAGTCCAAGATTTTACAGAAATAGCAGGGAATCATCATCATTGCTGATCCTGACCCTTGGAGGAAGTTCATGGAAATATACAAAAATTCAGAAATCGAACTCGTGGTGCTGCTAACATTAGAAAGCATCTGATTTCTGATTCAGATGCCTGCACACCCTCTCTGCACCCTGATCGTCTTCTCCTCCGACCCTGGAATCCCTACTTTTTGATGCATACACACACCTGAAAAAGCAATTCCTCAGCTGAGTTTAAGGAGTGTCACTGAGGTTTTACAGGCACATAGTAACCATGTTAGAATGCTTATAGTACATTGCAGCACCTTAATGTTTCCCTCCCCATAATTCACAAAGACACTTGGTTTCTAACTTTATACTACACATTCATCTGAGACTCTGTTTTGCAAAAATAAAACGAGTGAAGCAGGTTCTTTCCCCATTTTACAGTACAGAATAGGTAAATAACTTGTCCATGGCAGAACTGAGACTAGAACATGGAAGTACTGATTCCAATGCCTGAGTTTCCTTTCCTAAAATAATCATAATGCTGCTAGGCACATTGTACTCTTAAGAATTTGGCAAGGTGCTTAGTTTGTACCATTTGTGTCCTAGCAAGCATTGCCTAATTATTCCTCTTGGTCCTGGATTCATGTACACTCAGCTCTGTGCCTGGTCATATTATGTTGGTAGTGCTGAAAAAAATCCATGACATTGGTGTCCTGGAAATCTAGTCATCTAAATTCTGCCCTGTCTAGTTTTGAATGAAAGAATTGTTTAAATAGACATGAAACAGAAGGGACAAAAATCGCCGGTGTTCAGATTCCCACAGCACAATCTTATTTGTAGATATGGAGCTGCTCCAGAAAGATTGAAATGTAGTAATTGGCAAACAACAACGAAAAAGGAAATGCAAAGAAGAAAGGCCCTATTTTGTGTAAAACTTGTGCAGATACAATCATGTTCTGTAGGGCTTTTGTCCATCGCCAGATCATCCAATGTAAATACATAATGAATCCAGGAGCAAGCCTTGGAAAAAGCAGCAATCCTGCTGATCTCATGAAGGGACACATACAGTTCTAATCTTGTGTTTTTCCTGAACAGATACTGCCAACTGTTTTAACTTGTGTAGTGGTACTTCAGAGAGTAGAGATTTTTTTTTTTTGGCCACTTCTGTTTTGCTGTTTGCTGTAGCAAAGCAAACTGGGAGAAATAGAAAAGGAAAAAAACGGTCAGGGAAAGACAGAGGGAACAAAGACGAAAAAGTAAAGAAACAAATGCACAGACCAAGTGTGTTACATTTCTGGTAGTCACTGTCACTTTCAGGGTAACTGCACCTGCATGCCTCCTCCATGGTCCCTGGAGGGCACCCACTTATAAGTTCCCGGTTCCCAGCCATCACTTCTCCTGGGCAGAGATCTAAGGGTTAGGCTACACTGGCAATGCTAAAGTGCTGCCACGGCAGCACTCTAACGTGGCTTGTGTGGTCGTGGCAGAGCGCTGGGAGAGAGCTCTCCCAGTGCTATAAAAAACCACCTCCGCAAGGGGCATAGCTACCAGCGCTGGGGGCACAGCTCCCAGCACAGGGGCACTATCTACACTGGCGCTTTACAGCCTTGAAACTTGTTGCATTCTCGGGGGGTGTTTTTTCACACCCCTGAGCGAGATAGTTGTAGCCAGTGTAGACAAGCCCTAAGTCTCCCTCCCTCCTGACAAGGGGTTTTAAGGTGGCACAGTTTCCTGATTTACACTGTGATATCCCCAGCAAGCCTGTTTGCCTAAAAGGCCACCACCTGTGCTTTGCTTTCTCTGAAAGAAACTACGAACAGTGCATTGCGAGCATTACAAGTTACCGTACAGCTTTTTAAGCAGGCACATTTATTTTCCAAGTAAAAGCATTACAGAGAAAACATAAAAATCAATAAATGTTCCTGTGCACATTCTAAAATATAACGAGAGGTCAACCGTGAGTCTTATGGAGCCCTAGTAGACGAAAGTCTTTCCAATCCCTCTGCAAGGATTAGAGCTCTCCTTGCCGGGCTGGCCTTAGGGAAAATGGCACCTTGGTGTTCCTGGCCTTCATCCCCACTGCCTCCCCCACCCATTGCCTTGAGCTCCCTTCTGTGACTTTGCACCCCAAACCTGCCCCCCCTCCTTGCGTCTTGACCAGGGCACCCCTCTGACCATGGTGTCCTGGGCAGTCCATAAGGCTGGCCCTGGCTCCTTGGACAGAAAGTCCTGTCCATCTGCTGGGTTGGGAAGAAGAGCCCTGAGTCATTTTAAGCTCAGGCTGTTTATCCAAAAGTCCTTTCGTTGTGTCCTGGTCTCTGGTAACCCAGTGTAAACTAGTGTATGCCGGCCTTTCCAGGAGGTGGTCCTCTCTGGGCGTATTTGCCTTAATCACCTCCCCCTGTTTTCAATTCCTGGGTGTGAAGTATTGGCGGTTGCAAAGAAGGGACTACTACCAGATCTCAGCCATTGCTTACTCCCTCTCAGTGGAAAGAAGCATGATCTGTCATCATTGTAGGAGAGTGTATCTCAGGTAACATTGGAAGTGGCATAAATGGGGCTTTGGGGAAGAAAAAAAGGATTTATTTTGTGGAAGGGGAATCTCCTTCCTTTCTCTCCATCAAAGAGCCCATCTCTCGCAATGTTAATATCATAGATGTTATAGGGACTATTCCTTGAGCTGACAAATATTTGTCCTGCTCAATCTTCCATAATTTATCTTGAGATCACAGTATTTTCTGTTTTCCAGGGTTCTTTTTCCAGAGTGTAAAGTTCTATATAAGGTTTTCCCTGGTTTGAATGAAAAGTATTCCACAGTTCAAAACAATCTCTCTAATTAGATTCTAAAATTCTAATTTCATATTTTAAAACTTGCTATAAACTCTGGAGGAGCCATGCTGTTTAAAATTAAGACACCAAGCATCAGGATTCCTTATGCTAATTACAGATGTATTTTACAGTTGCAGGTAGTTTCAGAAAATCATCACGAATGTTTCACCTCAAAGGGTTCTGAAGATAGTGAGCTCTCTTTACTCTGATAAAATGTCAAGACATATAACATCCTGTAGACCACTGCTGTGCCTATTTGTGGGACATTAAACTATTACTTGATAATTATAGCTTCAAAAATTTTCCTCACCACTGTTTCCAGAACTTCTGCACATTGGCTATTGCCTTTATCTTCAGCAAAACTTGCCCGGCAAAGGCTAGCTAAGGTGTGTGCACCACCAGTAGAAGACTTGATTCCTTTGATGGGGGCGGAAAAGCTTGTTTTTTATTTTCACTTTCATTTTCACCACTGTAAGATTGTTGAAAACTAATCTGGATATATGTGATGCCATTTAAAAACAAACAAACATGCTGCCTGCATTTGTGGGCAACACTGTTTCACTGAAGAAGAGTTAGCAAGCATAAAAGGGCCTTAAAGGAGAGTGTTTTTTCCCCGCTCTTCTTTGTGACCACAAGCAAGTTGACCTTCTGATGTCATTTTGTCATCACCCTACTTTACAAAACTTTAATTTTTCAGATTCTAAGGACTAGCAATTTTTCAAAAATTGAATACAATCTCTTATTCTCAGGTTACATGAAGACAAAAGATGTTGCAAAGAGCCCTTCGGTTAAGTCCATAAATTTAACAGCCTTACTGTTTGCAGAGGTTTTCTCGAAAAGTTACTCAAACTGGAATGATTTGCAGTCAGTGTTGGCCCAAATTTGAATAAATAGGCATCAAGCTTTCCAAATTATTCTGTTTCATAAGGAAAAACATGTAAAGTTCAGTTATTAGATGTGGAAAATTCTTTGCAGTATTTGCCAGAGTATTCACTGAAATTTTAGAACAAATTTTCTCTGAGAACAATCAGAGCCCTGTTTTGTTTGTTTTCAGCAGATTTCTTAATGAACATCATTACTGACAGAAAAGCCTTGAGAAACTGTGAATTTGAAGCAAATCTTTCAGAATATTCAAGAAAACAAACTTTAAATTGATTTTGATTATTTACATTTGAACACCTGATTCTAAAACTCCACTTAACCAAAGAACCGAAACATGCCATGTGAGTTTTGCATCCAGTTAGAACAGATGGAGCGCTTCACACTTATAATTCAGAATTAACTGCTCATGAATGAGCTATAGACTAAGTATCTTTATTCAGCAAATAATGTCAAATAACAAACACATTTAAGAAAATAACTGGGAACAATTCCCAGTGAGAAAGGGGGATGAAATTAAGTATGTTATTTGTTATGACTTATTCTTTCAACCATAACATTTATTAATTAAATAAGTTTTAAAGTTGTTTTGATGTGGAAACATTTTAAAAATCCATTCCAGCTTCTCCATTTCTCATGCATTTTCTCTCCATTGTTTATTGTCCCCTACAAATACTGATTTGGAACTTCACGGTTGCAGGCACTGCAAGAGTAGACCATTGGCATTATTGAAATCAACCCTATGTTCAGTGAAGTGTCAGTTTAGGAGTAGTTCCATTTTCCTTCTGCTTGGTTTACCTTCTGTCAGAGACAATGATGGCTGTTAAATGCCAGGATTTTCTAGTACAATAAATCATGAAAACTAGGGTTACTTTTTTCACATTTCTTTGTTTTTTAAACTCAGACTTACACACTTACAATAAATCCATTTAGTAGCTTATACAATTAAAAATAAACACTGACTTCCAAATCTTTGGAAGATAATTTCAATGCCATAGGTAGTGAAAGTGAGGTTATGTTCTTAATATTCAGGCCTTGTCTACCGACCACTTTTGTCAGTAGAATTTGTCACTCGGGGTGTGAAAAACACACCCCTGAGCGACATAAGTTACACTGACAGAAGCACCGGTGTGGACGGTGCTTCTCCCACAGACATAACTACCACCGCTCATGTAGGTGGTTTGTTTATGCCAACGGGAGAGATCTCTCCTGCCGACACAGAGTGACTACATGAGCAATCTCCAGCGGCGCAGCTGCATCAGCACAGCGGTGTGGCTGAAAGCTCACTAGTTAGACATGGCCTCAGACACCTGACTTGAAGGAGGTAAAGCTTCTATACAGAGACGTACTTTTACATACTCTGAACTGTATTAGGAAATAATTATCTTTAAAAACTTCGATTAATGTAAATGAGCCAACTAACTTAAATCTTGTTTGTTCTGAAAGTAAGGTGGGAGCCAAATGCGAGAGACTACATATCAAGCCACACCTCTCTTTTAATTCCAATAAAACGATCATAACAAGAACTTGAAGTTTGCTTTTATATATTACACACTGTTGTTTTACTGATTGTCAGTAGATTGTAGACTGCTGAAATCAGTGTCAGAATTGCCTGGCTTTTTTGTATTAAACAAGATGTCTACTTCTGGAAGTAGACTTGCTAATTACACCATTTTCAAATACACTTCAGAGATTATTCATAGTCAAAATTTTTTCCTAAATTAGAGGTTCAGAGTCTCCTCTCACTTAAACTAGTGTAAATTCGCAATAGCTCTGTAGAAATCAGTAGCATTGCATGAGTGCAAAACTGGTATAAGCAAGAGTGAATCAGGCTTATTGACTTCAGTTTTATTGAACAAAAGAAATAACACTTTCTTCTCCGCTCTAACAAAATCAATAGACTTTGCAAAACTACAGAGAAGTACCTTCTACTTTACACAATAGGCAACATGGATAGTGTTGTGATTAAAAGGAAATAGTGCCAGGCAATCTTTTGCATAGATTTTTTTTTTTAAATGTGTTGAATTTCTCCACAGGTCACATCTGTCATACTAGCCTATTGTGACATAGAGTAATACTTTCTTAGGGCTTGTCTACACTGTGTGGCAATGCACCCTACAGGAGTGTGATTTCTGAAGTGCACTAACTTGTTGCAGATTAATTGGTCTGTGTAGATCCTGCCAGTGTACACTAGAAGTTTCTTGGTGCATTTTAAACAGCAAAACATGAAGTCGCACTAGGGAACTTTTAGTACACACCAGCAGGGTCTACATGGACCAATTAATATGCAATAAGTTAGTGTAGAAATCACCCCGCACCCCTGCCATAGAGCTCATTACCAGGCTCTGTAGATAACCTGTTAAATGGCAGTATATATTGCTAGTGAGGATTTCAGGCACTCAGCCCCCTGTTAATGTTATCAGAAAATTGATTTTTTTTAAAAAAATGCAAAAATATACTTTAGTTTGCAGGTAAATGGTTGCCTAGAAGTGCAAAAAATGTTTTGTATTCTTTGTTACTCAGAAAATCTTCATTGAAAGCTGCTTCACAAGAGCTGCTTCTGAAGACATCAACCTTTCTACATTTTACTCATTAAAGATGCCAGCGGGCTGTATGCATTTGATACATCTACATTTACTTCTATTGTAGAGGCCATCAGAGCCACCTACCCTTTTGCTCTTGAAGAGCAAGAGTTCCCTTGCAAGAACACTGGCATAGAGATTTCCAACTGTTACTGTGATAAAACTCTGTGTGAGTCAGACATTCACAGGTACACACATCATGAAGTGAACCAGGTATTATTAAAGTCTGATTTCATTTTTTGTAAATGACAGTAAGTTTATATTAAAGGCAACTTGCAAAGGTTTTAATAACACAATTAAAAAAATACTAACTGGACATGTATTTGGAACGGGGGGGTGGGGGGGGACTAGGGAGGTCTGAAAGGTGTTTATTTTTTGCAAATTTTCAGGAATTGTCTTCACCCACTGAAAAAAGTCAGAATTCTCATCAGCTGTAAGTTTCCTTCTATTTTTCTTAACTTTTTCCTTCTCTCTCTCTCTCTCCCTTAATGTTATCAACAATATCAAGTGTCATCTTCCTAGTTTTTCTTGAAGACCTCTTGGCGGGATGGTGTGTCTCTGAGCTCGTTTGTTGTGGGCTCTAACCCCTTTAAGGGGCAATTTTAAAAAACCTTTTAATGATGACTTAAGTTATCTAATATGTTAATTAGTTTTTGGAGTTGAGTAGGTGTTAAAAAAAAGTTTTAAGCTGAAAGGCAGAAAAAATCCTCCCTCTCTGAAATTCCTTTTTTTTTTTAAACTCGTGTTTCTTATGATGATGATATCTGTTCATTAGCTCTTCAGTGGTCAGTGACCACTTGTTCTTGCAGCTTTTTCCTGAAGGCAGACTTTTGCTCAGTCATGTCATTTTATCCACCGTAATTCATCTAAAATGTTGTTTTTTCCTTTTCACACCGACTACAAAAACACTGGTCCTTCCCTTGGTCACTTCATTGCTCAACTACTCCTGCTCCTCCTCCTCCTGGTCTACACACAACTTCTTCCATCTTAGGTCTGTCCAAAATGCCACTGCTAAACTCATTTGCTGATGCAACCATATTATCTCCTCCTTTAAGTTCGTTCAGTGTCAACCACTGTTCTTCCACATAGAGTTAAAGCTCCTTGTCTTTCCTTCAAGGATCTGCACTACCTCACTTGCATCTCTGCTCTCATCTCATCAGACAATTGCCCGTGTTGTTCAGCATTGGCTCTCAGCTACTGATTTTGGGCTCCAGCTAAGTCACAGAAGTCAATGGAAATCTTGTCTTTGCATTTGAAGTTGGATTCAGGCTCTTTATCTCCTTCCCCCATTCTTTGCTCTGTGCCTTTATTCATTATGCCTGTGTGCTTGGATTAGCCTCCCACTCTGCTGACACCATGTAATCCTGCTCTCCTTACGACCCATCCCTTTTCAGGAATTCTTCCTTCTATTGTCGGTATTAAAAATTTAAGCAGATGCAAACTGTAACCACGCGGTGGTGTCTGTATGCTACCCTTTCTCCCCTATATGGAGTAGGAATAGGAAATAATTATGTGGTCACCAGTAAATCCAGAGTTTACAACTGTACATCAATCACTTCCCTGTTTAGTCTTCACACTTTGTTACTCTGACCTGTTGTTTCTTGTGACTCATTGTCTGTAAGATCCTTGAGGCAGGGATCTTGACTTTATAAGTGGTTTATAAAGTATTGCATATACTTTTACAATATGACCCTCTGTATAATGAATAATCGTAAAATGAAAGCACTAGATCCGGGGTTCTCAAACTTTATTGTACCATGACCCCCTTCTGATGACAAAAATTACTACACGACCCCAGGAAGGGGGACCGAAGCCTCACCCCGCCCTAGCCCTGCTGCCCTGGCGGGGGGGTGGAGGAGGGCGAAGGCAAAGCCAAAGCCCAGGGGCTTCAGCCTCAGGCAGGGGACCTGTGACCTGAGCCCAGCCATCCAGAGCTGAAGCCTGAGGGCTTCAGCTTCGGCCCCGGGCCCTAGTAAGTCTAATGCCAGCCCTGGCGACCCCACAGTTCGAGAGCTAGATGGATCATTGTGCCAGGTGACGCCTTAACCAGGCAAATGATAGTCAATAGTGAATGATTTTCTGTATCCTCACAAAACAGGCAGATTCCTCACACAGTATATGACCAACTGTATTCTACAATATGTATAGTTTACAATTTTTAAGTCAAAATAATTTGCACCATTTTATTGTTTCAAATGCTTTTGAGCTCATACTATTTAGAAAAAAAAGATAAAAAGGCATCATCCTAAACTGTATATCTCTCCATAAAGGAAAGGGATTTAGACTTAAACAAAAGTGATGCAGTTTCCAGTCTGATAATCTAGAATCTGATTTAAAGTATGGAGAAATCTACAGAAGCTATAAAAACTAGTAGCTGAGAGTAGAGTTTTCAGTCTGGTACGTGTTTGCTATATTGTAGAGATGCTATCCGCTTTGTGAACTAGGAAACCATTTTGCAATGTGGAAATGAACATGTCATCCACATGCATAGTGGATGTGCTGTGCTTGATCTCAAAGCACATAGCTAATAAATGATATTGTGTGGGTGCTATCTTAGTTATGAGGCTCTGGTATATTTTCATGCACACAGAGAATCTTGTAATAACCACATTAGACTGAATAACACACAGCATTCCCATTGTCCCTCTTTATGTGTGTAATTAGATGCTGAGGGAACTATAGCAAGAAATAGGAAGAGTTTCCTCCTGCCACCCTTGAAACAATTTTTCAGTTCCAATTAAAATAAATTACATCTTCTGCCAGTAGAGATTACTCCGTATCATGCTTGTCATTTAGGAACAGGCAGAGAGAGCCTGAGAAAGGGAGTCCAATTTTATAAAAATTTGAAGCAAAAAGAAAAATACTTCTGAAATAATGAGCAGTAGAAAACCAAAATTTATTTTTTTATTCTGTGACTTAGTTATGACTTTTATTGCATTTTCAATAACTGCAGACAACAGCTTCTCGTAAGATTTTAATTTTAGAGTGCTAGTGATCCATTTTATAAAGCTATGTACTGTAATTTGACATTTGCTTGAAGATTAGAGATGATGTAGGTTAATACATTTTAAATAAACTGATCATCTCATGAAACTGCTTTGCAGAGAGGTAACATAATTTAAAAACGTATAACATCATGCAGTTCACCTGCCATTTTATAGTTACACTTGTTCCCTCATGTCCCCCAAGGACACATTGCTTACAGGATTACATATGGATTTGGAATTAGAGATTGTAAATCCATCCCATTCTACTGTAATACTGCAGGGAGCATCATTTCAACTCCACAAGAAAATTTGTCAGGGAAAAAAAATCACTGTCTCATAACATGAAATATTTCAGTTAGACATTGTTGAAATGATACCCCACCCACATTATGGCTGAAGCACCACGTAGGCACTGTGTTATTCTCCAAGTATACTTTATTAAGCATACTTAATTTCCTTAGAGTAGAAGTGGGTGGCATAGGTGGACAAACCATGATGACAAATAGGAATAGACAGGGATACTAGAAAATTAGATTCAGTAATTTTGTGAACGTTCCACAGTTCTTGCCACTTTCTGAAGGCGTTATGACATAGACTGCTACCTTGTTAGCCCAGAGACACAGAAAATGTTTCTATTTTTATCTCTTTATTTAGCAAACACTAAACATGTCCTGCACTTCCCTAGTTAACTGCTGAGCCTACATGAGTCTACTTAAATAGTCCTAGAGAAGTGCATATAAGTAGATATAGAGAAATACTAATAAATCTCCTAGCAAAGGGAATCTAATTTAAATAACCTGACTTTCCATGCTGCTGGGTGAATAGAAGGATGTATCTAAAAAATGTAGCACCGTTGATCACATTCCAGCATCTCAAAAAGCAATCTTGCCAATAGGGCGGCATCTTCCTCAAGAAATATTTTGAACCTTCACTCCTGAAATGTCTCCTTTTGAAGATGTTTGTGCATAGACATTGGCACAGGAAGGCTCAAGGATGTTTTATGTTTGTCTACACCTGCTTCTTGTGTTTCTCAGTTTTGTAAACACATTTGTAAAACCATTTGTTTGTACAGAGCATGATGAGGCCACAATTCTGATTGATGCGGTCTTGATGCTACTGCAATATCAGTATAAAACTCTGACTCACACCTTTTTTATTGATTCTAGTCATCCAGTGACTTAAGTTCTTGATTCAGAAAAAGTCTTGCACACATGTAAATGTCCATCCCCATTCAGAGTACTATTTAACTTTAGACATGTGGGATTTAAACATACAAGTGCTGTCCTGAGTTAGGGATGCTTTCTTGAACCAGGGCCTCAATAAGAAGGCTGGTGGAATCTACAACGCATCTCAAAGCAGGCTGCAAAATTGGAGGGCTCCTAAGTCAAACCGTAATTGGTTCCTGATGGGTACAGGATAGAATTCAGGAAGAACTCCATTCTTCAGAACATAATGCTGTTCGGTTCAGATCAGTGGGTAATAAAATATCATCTCAAGGGTTGAGGCTGATTTGTTGTATTTTCTGACTTAAGATGGAGAAAAGGAATGGTTTTCAACGTTGCCTGGTTTTGGGTGGAAAGAGCAGGAATTAAGAAGGGGCTGATTAGCTGGGCAGGGGCCCCTGTCACAATTGAGTTAGAAATAATTCTCATTTCCATAAGATTTTCTAAAAATGGCTCCTTCTGTGACGCTTGAGATGAATCTAACAAGGGGAAGAATTTTTCACATTTTGAATACAAGTATTATTGCCATATTTAATAGACTTAGTGGCAATTTATTGTCTTTGCACCTCTGTGGTCAATATTGAAGTAAAAGGGTTTCTAGAACAGTTGAATTGGAAAATTAGCCACACAATATGGAGCGTAGTTTACTCCCCTTGCCCCCTTCATCTATAGAAGTGATAGAATGCCAGGCAGTCTTCACCACATTTTTCTCTGCAATTTTCCAGTGTCCTTGGAGGTGTCCAGGAAAGTACAAAATTTAATTGCTTCCTTTCTGAGGCAAAGCAAGAGATTCCTGTTCTTTTTTTGTTATGCAGGTTTGTGGAATTTAAAATATTGCAACAGCGCTGTGAAATTGGTAATAACAGGTAAATTAAGTGAGTAGTTATGCAAGAAACCTCCCAGTTTATTGTATGGTCTAGTATGATCACTACTGTATCAGCTGAGATGACATCATTGAAGTGGAGAGAAATCCAGGTAGGCTTAGTTTTAAAAGAGGTGAAGCAAATCCCCTCTCAGCATTATTGTCCGCCATAGAAGCACATGTTGGAAAAGATTTTTTTCAGAAGGTATTGGTAAAGGAAACACAAATCCCCTCTACGTACTTTGTTTTACTTCCATATCCTGAAATGTTGAACCAATGAATGAGTGACCCTTCATGACCTCAAAGCTTAATTTTCTATCAATTTGAGTTTGTGGGTGGCACTCAAAATGTCAGCACAAGTGAGCTGAGGTTAATTTAGCTAACTGAAAGCACTTGTGTGCTGATCGGCTCTGCAAGTAATTTCTTTGAAGTAAGGTATTTCCATGAATGCATAGGAGAAGGTAAACACGAATGCTGAGACAGTCGCATTCAGGTATAAACTGGGCTGCCAGGGCTCTGGAGACTTAAGACAGGCCAACTTGCATCACATTTTTCTTTCTTTAAATTTTTTATGGTATATTACAGTATTAAATATGACAAACAACACTTTAAATGTTTGGAGAATAATCTGCTAGGGCTAAATTGTACAGTGTATCGCTTATGTGAGATCAAAAATATGCTGGGTTTTTTTTATTAGTGTATTAAGAAATAAACAACTGAAATGTGTTTGAAAGATTAATCTTAAACAATTTTAAGTTTTTGAGTCATTTTGTGTCAAATAAGCCAAAATGCCGGCTGCAGCTTGACATATATTCAATACAGGTTCCACCAGGTGAGCAAATTTCAGGTGTGAACTTTTCTTTAGAAGGAAAGGTTTTATCGGTTTTACTAAAGTAAATCTTGTGGAAATGATGCAATAGAGTTCAGTAGCCCACTTCAGAAAAGAACCTGGAATCAAGATGACTGTGCAAGACTACGGTAAAGTGGAACTGAAAGTTATATTAGTTTTGGGTCCATTTTAGCTTTTTAGCTTGTCTGTGATCATAAATGCCTCTCTCATTAAGTTCTACTTGTTCTTGGTTCCTCTTCTTGATACTGTTGATTTCCTCTTAACTGCCTCATTTAAGTAGCCAGCATCCTTAGTAATCGCCTATCCTGGTTCAAAGGCAGCCTCCCTTATCTTACCTTCTCTTTTAGTGGAGACTTTATGCATTGGATAGAGACAGCGATTTAATGTCCGAAGGCTGTCATTGGAACTCTGACCTCTTCCATTTTTCTTCTCCTTTTGGGTTATTTAGTAGCGATGCTCAACTTTACTCATATTTTCCATGTAGTAGACACACAACATTAAATGTTTTTACTTGATATCTGATTGGGGAGTGCTCCGATACTATAGTAACACGGGTCTTAAAAATATCCCAAGTCCATCTGCCTGTCTTGATTCCATCACATCGTGGCTACATTATAATTTCCCACTAAATGTGTCTAAATCTTTGAAGCTGGAATAAAGGCCATTTTAGCCAATTCTCTAACTAAGCTATACAATCCTTAGCTTAGACCGAGAGTTTACTCCCAAGGCTAGAAATCTCCCAGTTACCCAGGAATTTATTTTCTTCTTTCTAAATCTGCATACAATCTTCTCTGAAACATTTGCCCCATCCCAGTTCAGCCTTTATTGAAATACCTGTTTATTGCTTTGCCACTCCAGGAGAGAGAAAACGATCACTATAATCTTCCGTTGCTTTCACTTGGTTCTTCTGTTTCTCAGGATCCCAGTCAAAATTGTCCCCCAGCCCCTCAAATTGTCTGTGACCTCATGTTCACTTCTCCATCTGCTTCTCCACACATCCAGTCCTGGCTCTTCTGACAGTTTCCTCTTACTAAGTGAAGTTTACTTCCTTTCTTCGGGGGCCTGATGCAAAGCCCCATGAAACTAATGCGTGGTTTACCATTCTATTTTGACTGTTACATAACAAGATTTGGTACGAATGGTGCTACATGGAAACTCCATTGCATTTTAAAAATCTATAAAATAAATACACTCTGGAAGGGTATGTAGAGCTGCCCTTGAAGGTTTTAAAATAAAGATTAGCCAAAGCTTCAAAATTCAGTACTGGATCTGAATTATTCCATAGTTATTAATATCTAAGGTTTTGGTTCAATCACTAGACTAAACCTGTGAAATTATAATATGTTGTCCACAAAATAATGACATTACTCAGTAAAAATAGTGATTGGAAGAATAGATATTTTTCTAGAGCTCATAAAATTGATCTAGAACCTAGGGATGGGTAGAAATGGTTCAAATTATTCCCTGTAATGTTCTTTACTTTCCATTTGTTTGGGGGGACATGATGAAAAATGACCTCTTGTTTTTTTTTCTGTCTCTTATCTAATTTCCGATCCATGACCATACTTTGTCTCTTGTTCCTTGCCCCATGACTATTTAGTTTTCTTTAGTGGACTCCTGTTGCGAGACTTTACCGTAGGCCTTTTGAAAAGCCAAAGAAACTGTTTCTGGTTCTCCTGTATCTATTATTTTAATCTAATCTATTATTAGGATTCTTTCAAAAGAATCCTAACCAATTAGAGAGGCATGATATTCTTCTTGCATGTGTTTGTATGATACTTGTTTTGACTATTGTACTTAATATCATTTTAACAAATGTTAGAGGGGGGGAAAATGGCAGTACCATATAAGATTAATGGAGCAGAATAATTTTTATCTGAAAGGAAAACTGTATCCATTGAATATGCAATATAGTCTCCTATTTGAATAGTGGGATTACTTTAAAAGAAATGTCATTAGTTTCTTGTACCTCTGCTATCTTTATATGGTGCATTTGTCTTACAAAAACCAGACTCCCATTTGCTGAAGACATTGTTTATTAAAGTTACCCCGTTCTCACATGAAACATTTCTTATGAAACCCAGAAATAAGAATGTAATTGCAACAGTTGTAATGCATTTGCTACTGGGTGGCTTTCTAAGTTTAAAACCTTACATTAGGGATTTTGAACAGAAAATGCAGTAGTTATAATATGAAAATAAAAATCTTTCTACACCCTCTCTAATTCTGTAATCATTGCTACAATATAACGCTGGTAGTAATAATATAGCTATATCGCCAGCACAGTATTATGTTACAGTGGTTAATTTAGATACCAGTTCTCAAAATAGTGGCAATACTAGTTTTCTGTATTAATCTACCTGTATGCTGTGTAGGTCTTCAGATTGGAAAAACATCTGTGAAATCTTTCAAAATGGGGGTGAGAAAGGGGCAGAACGAATGTGCCCCCAAAATTGTATAGGAATCAACTCTTGATTCAGTTATTGCAAATTCCTTTTGTAAGTGGTGGTGATTTGTTGTCGGCTATTTGATTGCAAGTGTTATCAGTGAGAGGTAGTATAAAAGTCAGCCGTCTGTCTAATGGATGGCTGCTGGTAAGCCTGACTGATTCTAGATGGTGTTAATATTTCATAACCAGCCTGTACACTGTCTGGGTGTTTGCTCAGGCTGGTTGTAATACAGTGAGCCTTTGAATCAGGAAGAGCTTAAGGGCTTTACGCCTCTGTGTGCTTTGACAGAGTAGAAGTGCAAATTCTCTTTCAGAGCTAAAAGTTGTATTTTGATTTATTTTAAGGTTTACATTAAGGGTCAATCACCATGCAAAACAGTTTTTAATGGCCCCTTTTATCTCAGACCTACAATACTTGCGAGCAAGGCTGAAGGGTGCACTTTGCAGTTTTAATTGTGTTCAGAAGGCGTTACATCCCCACCTTGGATGAACACTTCGCTGTTTGTGAAGGGCAGATGAAATTATTATGAGAGATCTTTAACCTGTGGCTGGGTAAGGAAGTGTTCAGAAATAGACGAACATACGCACAGAGCTGTTGTTCATTTTCCTGTCCATTCATTTTGTAATATTCCGTTCCTTCCCATCCCCTTTATTTTCTCTGCTTTGTACATTATACTTCCAGTAGCACAAGTGAATTAATGTTTTGGGTATTTTTTTATTTTGGCAGCTGTGTGATGTATTTAGATGGCTGTGAGCTCCTGTTGCTGCTTTCTTAATTGTAGCAATGTGTGATTCACTACCATAGGGGTAACAATGTTACAAACTGTCACTTCAGTAAAAATTCAAAGTGGCTGTAGTAAGATTGAAGTTGCTAAATTTCCAGTGTGTATTTTTCCTCAAGGAAGGAAGGAAGGGAAACCAGCTAGTTTCTGGATGTGAGTTAACCTCTTGATTATTGGGTTTGTGTTGCTCTTGTAACTTGTCACAAGTGATTAGAGCAGGGGACCAGGAGCAAGGGTTTCTGGGTCTATTCCTGGTTCTGCTACTGTTTGCATCCTCAGACAAATCACTTAACCTTTCTCCATTTCAGTTTCCTGAGCCCTAAAATAGTGAAAATAATTGCTTCGCTAGAATGTGTTGAGGCTTCTGTTTGTAAAATGCTTTGATAATCTTTTATGGACAGGAGCTACTGAAGAGCAAAATATTTAATTGGTGCCATTAATTTATAAAAGGGAAACAAATATGCACAGCCTGGTTTTGCACTGCTTTGACAAAAATGTATGCAGGGTTTATATCTCATTTTATATATGTGTTGTAGGCATTGCTCTTTTACATCAATGATAGCAAAAGCTAGTAGAAGTTTGCCCATTAAACTCTCTTAAGTTTTGTACAGCCTGAGGTTATAAACAGCTGTTTGGTACAGTAACTCATTGTGCTCTTGCAACACTCCCAACTACTGTAGATAATGACACCAACATTACTAGAAATGCTGTAAACACACAATTTAGCATGGTTTATAATTATACTGCTGTGTATATAATCAAAACTATACCAAAATGGTGGTATAAATTTAGGTACCTAAATCCATTACTTGTTGAGGCATCTGTGTAAATTGAAGGTTTTTTTTATCATAGCTGTCATTGTTAAAATGTATGAAGATCATGGAGATAAAAAGGATTGTTTTAAAAACAATATGCAAAGGACTATTTCAAACTTTACATCACGTTTAAGTCTTTCACTGGAGAAATATTAAGAAATTATCTGGATCCCTGATGGGGGATGGAAATCCATGTGAAAACAAAAGGTTTTTAAAGGAGCAGCAGAACACGATCACATCACGCATAGTAAAATATGCGGATGCCGAATCATTAAGCTACAGATGAAATCATGTAATAGCGAGAATTACATGGAACCTTGTTACTTTCCTTTCTGATTCTACTGTCCTTGATTGGGTGCTCGTTTTGTTTTTGTTTTTAACGAATGTGATAGTTGCATACATCAAAAAGACTTGCCACATTTAGCTCATAGGTGACACTCTGTACAACCTTAAGAAAAACAAAAAGTTGAGAAAGCTTATATTTTGATTGTTTATATATGCAAAGAGAGACTGCCCACTTGAATTGTATGAAACTGACTAATTAAAAGGAAAAAATGTGATAGAACACTCTTGAAATAGTGTATACTGAGTAAAAAAAATTCCGGAAGTTTTTTTTGGGGGTGTGTGCGCGAGGGGGAAGTGGGACCAAGAGCAACAGCCCCAAACATACTTAGGTGTACCCTTTCTTTTTGTTCTTTTTTTTCTGTGTGTATGCCTGTCTGCTGCCTCTTCAGTTTGTTTTGTTGATACGTTACTGGTAATTATCCTCTTGCATGGCCTGGGCAAAGCAAGGGTATGTGAATTCCCCCCAGAAATAGTATATGAGGGTGTGGAGAACATAGGAGAGCTGCATTTTTTATTAATAATCTATTTATCTGCTTGATATTATTCTGTCTTACTGCCTGCAGTTAAATCCAAAGCTGTTAGGAAAAGCTAGCAGGAAATGAAACAGTGACTACTAGGAATGAGGTGTCTCCAGAGAAAATACCAAGGGTCCTTAAGAAAACAATGGGTAGGCTACTAACTGGGAAGTGCCTATCTGCCTGGCCCAGCCAGGTTAATACTTATTTTTCCATGGCCAGAGCTTAAGATCAAAAGAAAAATCATTGAAAACCTTGGCCTAGAGAGGAAAGTGGGGGTGAGAGGTTGGAAGTTGCTTGTGGGGAGATGGTGCAGGAGATACAGAGAGAGAAATTGTAGCATGGCTGTCTGTCCCTCCCAGTGCAAAACTAGGAGTGCCAGGAGTAAATGGAACTTACCAAAACTTGCAAGGAAAGGGTAAGGTGTAAGGTAAGAACCAGGCATTGTACATCTTTTGTTGCTTTAACTTTTTTCTCGGCCTGCTATGTACCTTTGGTTGAATAAGCAATACTTTGGATTTGAACCAGTGGCTGTTGAAAGGAGTTGTGGTGGTGGACAGTGCAGTACCTCTTTATAACATTTGGGAGCTCGGAGGGTAGGGGCAAGAGGGCATAAGAGCACTCCAACGCCCACTGCTGGGAGAGTGGATTCCACCTCTGGGCTGCACCAGTCAGTGCAATCCTATGAGTGTGAATAGGTAGAGTCGTCTCAAAGAACTCTAGTTACAAGTAAGTAACCTCCGTTTTTGAGTGACTTTAATTGGACACTGGTCACATTTCCCGAAGGAAAGTCTCTTGTAAGGCCAGTTGGACCTGCTAGAGGAGCCACGGTTGGTAGGTGAGGGCTTCAACTCAGAGATCCTGCCCCAAAGTAGCTGAACTGTGAGGTACCAACCTGGAGAAAGGTGAAGAGAATCCAAGCCTTGTCACCAGGTGGGTGCCACTCCAGAGAGACTGCTAAGGGATTTAAAGCACATGTCACCAAGTAACCATGACAACAGGTAATGTCCTTGTGCCAGTGCCTGAGACAGAAAGCGTAGCTGGCCCTCAACAAGAGAGTAAAACGGACAGTACACAAAGTGCTGTCAAAAGAGCTAAGTAAACAAACTTTCAGTTAGTCATCTTTTGAGTTATCAGTAACAAAAATACTGATGGAAATGTGTCTTTCAAGTTGATGGGTCTCTTCAAGAAGGTGCAGAGATAAAAGATAAAGCAACTATTTTGTTTTAAATCAGCATTCTGTACAATCACGCCTTTGTTTTTGTTGTTTTTAATAAGGTTTCATGTTGAATATTTTTTAACCAAAGTAAATACAGTATGTGAGAATGTTGGTAGCTGAAATATCAGCTTGCTGTGGAATCAAAGATGGAAAAGCTTATCTAGCTCATGGCCTTAACAGTTGAAGTTACAAATATGGAAACTCAAAATCATTATAACATACTAGGATTCAAGATAATCCTAGCTTTCTGGTAGCCTTACCTACATGGCTAGAGGGAAGAAGTGATTTGGAGGAGGGGAAGAAAGAGATTTATAGATATCAGTGTACGATAAATTTCTGTATAGCTTTTCAAGGATGTAATTTTTAAAAGCACTTGACATTGGAATGACTTTGCTCCCCATTTGAAGTGAGATTTAAGTGAAATTGATTTAAAATGGGATCTGAATTAGGCAGATGATGAAAGGTTTTGAAAATATTTCCCCAATATGAATTACACTTGTAAATACAGATTGTGAATTTGAGGATTCCCTGCTGCTGAAGATGACACTCATATATGGCTTTAGTCTTTTTGTAAAGTAGTGGGTGAGTTCCAAATTACTGTAAATGATCTCCTGTTTTATACCATTATCTGCTCCCTTTTGCGCCCTTTCCCTTTTTATTGCACTTTTCACCTCCAGATCTTTTTTCGTGCTGCCTTCTACATCAAGAAGTACCTCACATTAATGTGAAACAATCTAGGTACGATAACTCCAACTCTGTTTAGTTAGATCATATTTGTGTTTACCACTCTTAGATGGCAGTGGTTTGTGTTGTATTCATGTGTCTTGGGTTGGATCTTTGGGTCAAGGACTCGTTTTTCTTTGTTAGACTCATGTTGCATTTTTAAATGTACCTATGGCATTACATTAAATGTGAAAAACTAGTGTTAACATTATATAAAGGCTGCAGGATCGAGCGCTCAAAGGTTAGGAAATAGTAATGTTAGCTCATCAGTGTGGCACATCATGCATATTTTATGGTATACCTTAACAGAGATTCTAAAGTGTACAGATAGACTAAATATACGCATTCTATATATGTGCTGGATAAATTGAAATACGACGTTTTCTGTGCTATGGATAAATGTGTTTAGTGTTGTAAAAAAATCATAATTAAAAAATAATAAAAGTGGATATTCCCCTGTCCTTTAAGTGAAAACCTTAGTACATTAAACCATTGAAAAAATATTGTAGGGAGGATATGCAGCATGGTAGAGTTAATGTTGCTATGGCAATGTTAACTGCTAGAATTTCCCTGATTTCTGACTGTGACACCTTGCAATCTGGATGGTACGTAAACACTAACTTTTCACAATTAATCTTCATGCTCTTCTTAAGGGGAAAAAGATTTGGAGGTATAATTTTTTTTTGTAGGTTATAAGCTCTTCATAAATGTTTTGAACCAGAAAGTATGCACTTGTGTATTTATATATAAATGCATACCCACAAACTTGTTCCTCTAAAGGTGAACTATGCAATTTTGAAGTGGTCATGCCATTTTCCTTTCATACCTAAGCAAAATATTGGTTAGTGGGGATGTATGGGAGTGTTGCCACTGATTTTGATGGATCTGTTTTAGGAACTTATATTGCCCTCATTGCAGTAGTATCTGATTATCTCACTATCTTTTAATCATCTCACCCTGGTGAAGAACTGTTACCCTCATTTTATAAATGGGGACCTGAAGCACAGTGAGGCAAAGTGACTTGCCCAAGGTCACACAGGAAGTCTGTGCCGGGGTAGGGACCTGAACCCAGGTCTCCCAAGTCCTGTGCTTGTGCTCTATTAACTAGGGCATTCCTTCTCTCTGGTCTTTCAGAGAGTGCAGGATGAAATCTTGTCTCTATGCCACATTTCAAATTGTACGTGTGTGTTCTGGTTTTTTTTTTGTTTTTTTTGAGAGAGAGAGAGAGAGAGAGAGAGAGAAAATAGTAATGAGATGTTTGTATAAGGGTCAAAAGTGTAATTCCCTCCCTTTCTCCCCCAACTCTGTCTGAAAAATAGCTGAAGTTTGCTCCAGACTTGGGGGTAGGGAATGTTTGGGATTGACCAAAGACCAAGTTAGCTGCTGGTGTAACTTTGTCAACATAGAATTTGGCCTCAAGTGCTGTGGGGGAGGGAAGAGGAGGAGGGAGGAGGAATTATTTTTAAAAGGTGAAGGTTACAGATGTGAAAAGAGAGCTATAACTTTTGTGTACTTAGCTGTTAGTAGATGCCACCAAATGCACCTATAAATAACTCTCCCCTTCTCTCCAGTTCTCTTTCCACATCCTCCAAATAACACAACAACTGCAAACTGTACTTTCCTGGGAGTCAAGAACTGAGCAAGCATTGTTTCAAACCAAAGGATCTTGAACAGTTGCTTCACAAGTGGGACTCCTGTAACGTTCAGCTACATAAGGTCTAACAAAAGAGAAGATTGCACTTCGGCATGTTAGGCAGTAGCAGCCAAGAGTAATAACACAAAGCATTTGTGTTAAGGGGAAAAGTTGGCCATGTTGTCACTTACTAAAGATAAATTGTTTGGGGCTTGTCTATTTTTTAAAAAACGGAGAAAGTATTAGATATTATGGAAACTTTAAAACAGAGTCAAGGAGCAATGACATGCAATTTGTCATGGTGGATTCAAGAAAATGAAGACTACAGACAAATAGATAACACAGTCAATCAGGAAATAAGAACTGAAGTAGTTAAGGGAATGGCATCCTTGAAATCAATATTATATGTTGAAGGTTATTTTGTTTTGATAACTCAGCATGAGCCTAAATGTAACCCTTCTGCCCGTCAGAGTTGGCAGCAACAAGGGCCGGGTTCAATATCTAGGGGATCCATTCCAATAACACAATGCAAACCGGCTCGAGCCCCCACCCAGTGACCTGGGACAAATATATACCACCCCCGCTGGGCGCCTCCAAGAGGCAATACTTCCCCTCTCGCAAGCACCTAGTCTGAGTGTAGCAAAAAGCCTTTTAATAACAGAGAGAAACAATGTGGCATTATGTTGGGGAAACACCACCAACAGGATTCATAACACAACCCATGAGCAAAAAACCCACCCCAAGCAAATTGGGGCATGCCCTTTCCCTTTGGTTCTTGAGTCCAGCAACCCCAAAGTCCAATGACCCCAAAGTCTCTGTCCCTGGTCAGGGCAGCCCCAGAGTTCAAAAGTTTATCTGCAGAGCTTTACCTCCCAACCTGGGTGGAGATGGGGGCTGGGGTAAAAGGCACCTTACATGATCTGAAGCTGACCGCCCCACAGCTCCATAGGCCTTCGCTCCGCTCCGCTCCGCCAGCCACCCCATGAACTGCTTTGCTCAGCTCCGCGGCCCACAAGCAGCTCCCGCCGTCCCACGAACTGCTCCACCAGCTGATCCACGAACTGCTCCGCGTCCCACCAGCAGCTCCTGCCGTCCTATGAACCTCCTCCACCAGCCTGTCCACAAGGCACTCCAGCCGTCCCGCAAACTTCTCCACAATATAGCTTCAGGCTCCCCCACTACTTAACACAGTGCTCAGTGATTTCAACTCTTAGTCAGTTCAGCTCTTTGGTGAATTCAGCTTGTAGTAGGGGAGCCTCAGTGCTGGTGCACCATTAGCCCAAAGTGAGCTCAGCAGCCTGTAACTAGACTCCTAATGAAATCAAAATTAGCTCTGATATTCCACAGTGGAGAGAGGAGGAAGTGCAATTAGCATGTAAGGCCCTCACCAAGGGGCCCATGCCACCAAGTATTAATACTTGTCCCCAACTTCTCTCAATTCACAGAGTTTTGGAACCAATGACCCTTGCCTAGCGAGTGCTACTTAGTTGATGGTGAGTCCCTCCATCATAACGAAAGGCCAAGTACAGTTCCAAGCACAGTTCCCATAATCAGGGTAATAACAATTTATTCTTCCTGCCCCAATAACAGAGACACTGGGGATCCCACAGCAACCAAAGTGACCATTTGGGCAGATATGGCCTCATTCTAGGCTGGGTGGGTGTGCCTATGCAAATGAGCTCGGCCCCTGAAGTTCTTTTCCACAACTTGCCACACCTCACCACCAGATGTCAGGGTGGAGCTCATCCTGACACTGCTTACATAAGGAATTCAAATATTAGGTTTATTTTGTTTTTCAAAGTTGGGTCATCCCAGGTGACTAGTATATAAAACCCATGGAACAGATGGTTGTCACAGGAGTGTGGTTTAGTAGTGCCAGGGCATGCAGTGTCATCTGGTCAATGAGGTTAATTTACAAGCAAAACAGAGACAGCAGAGAATGTCTGCTGAATGTCTGAAAGAAACTTTCACATGCAAATGTCTTCACTTTCCTTGTGAGGCAGAATGTAATTTGTTGGACTATGTTTGGCTGAAATAAAAAAAAGGAAATATACCCCAGAAGGAGGAGAGAACTGATTTTAAATATGTAGCGATATTGAGATAAGTTTCCTGGACTCACCTGTAGAATTCTAACAGGATATCCCTATTCTTAGAGAGAAAAGAGATGTTTTAAGGGCCAGATTCCTTTCTCCCAGCACAGCTAAGTAACTGGGCTGCTTGTTGACAAGATCAACAAGAGCAGAAGTGGAAGGAATCCTGGCCACCTGCCACCCTCAGACAATACTTTAGTATGGTAATAGGACCCCGGTGGTTGCTATGACTCCTACCTATCTCCTCCTTGAGGGTACTGGCCAGTGGATTTGTGCAGTCATGGATTCATTACTCCAAGAATCCTTTTCTTCTCTCCCCTCCCACTGCTGTGGCTACTACTACAGCTGTTGCACCTTCAGGGCTCCAGTAATCCTTCAGATGCTTCCCCTCCCAGCTTGAAACTGAGGGATCCCCATAGTTGGGCGGGGGCAGCTCTACCTTTCCTCTGGCCTACCCTGCCAATAAATTTCATGTGTGCTACAGAGTGGGGAGTCCGCAGGGAGCTGTGCCCTGGGCTGCACAGGGCATGCAGGCTCACTGCACAAGCTTCGTATACTTTGCCCCTTCTGTGCAGCAACACCATGATAGTCTTGTGGATCTCAAGGATATCATGATAGGGTGGTGATTTTGTCTGTGAGAGAATAGGCTATCAAGGCAGAAGTGATATTGCTTCAGTATGCCTATGGGAAATGGCTGTGTTGAATGGAAGTGTGGCAGCAGATGGAGACTCCCTCTAGGCATGAATGAGAAGGTATATGGCAGCTTCATTGCCTGGAGAGAATAATTTTTTCCAAGTTTGTTAAATGTGCCTTTAAGTTCTCTGAATGATCCATGCCTATTGTTCCATCATAAAAACCTACAAACATGAATGGGGTGGGTTTTTTTAAAAATTCTATTGCGTGACTAAATATTCTTGTGTGTAACAGAGTGCTTTGATCTGCACAATAATACTTTTTAAGACAGATCATGTTGAGAGAATCTAATTGGTTAATTTAAAAAGCATGTGTTGTCTCCTAATTGTGCTTTTTCCATATTTTGTTTTTCTGCCTCCAGTGTTCTCTATTTTGCTCACTTAGTTGTTAGAAAAATTCACATACAATAGATCTGACTTCTTCTTTTCTTGTTTAGAATAAGCCATTTCTCCCCATACCCCTAAGCTGAAATGTCAAGAGAGCAGATGTCAATTTAAGTGTTTCAAGAGACCAGCTGTTGGTGCTCCCTGTCTTCCTCTCAGTGTGGAAATGGTTTTCTCATCACAGCTTTACTGCTGGCATCCTATTTAGCTGGCCATAGATAGCCCCCTCCACATCTCTTGAGTGTTAGGGGTGGGTGAGTGGCAGACATGCCAAACCCGTGGAAAAAACACAGAAATTGGCCTTGTTTTGGGGTTAATTGGCTTGTGAATTGCTTGTTGGCTATTTTTTGGCTTATAGCTTGTTGTAGCTTGTTCCTTCTTTTGATCGGCCCCCAGCAAGCAGGGGCAAGGGGAGGAGAGAGTCGGGGTGCACAGTGGGCCCATCACAGTCCCAGACTGCACGCGGGGGCGGATCTAGTCACATACAGTGTTGGAGTTCTTAGGGATTGGCTTGTTTTGGCCTTGTTTTGAAATGGGATTAGCTTGATTTTTGGCTTATTGTGAAAGTCGGGGTGCTTATTTACCAGGTGAAAGTTGGCAGCTGTGGTGAATGGGTGTGAGAGAGTGAGGATTCATGCTGATGTTTAGTTTTTCTCCTAAAGGTTCATTATTATTAATTATTTTATTCATTTACAGTAGGGCCAACAGACACCCCTCAGATGGTGGTGCCATTGTGCTAGATGCTGTAAAGCCATATAGAAAAAAGGAGAGGTTCTGCCTCAAGGATGCACCCTCATTCACCTGCTACGTATCCCCCCCTCTAATGTTTTTTCTTTTGTCTTTTATATAATAACTGACACTCACTACAGGTGATGGGCGCAGTATTGTATAAGAACCTGAGCTGAATCCCAAACTCATGCCAGCAAAACCTTTCTATCACGCTACACTGTAATGTACTATCTAATCTACCACAGATTCCTTGAGGAATGCTGCTAGATTACTATATTGTCATAAGTTCTTTTTAATTTATTTTTTAAAATTTTTTAATTTTTGCAGGAAATGCTGAAAATAATTGTTCTGTTTCTGTACCAAATTACTTCTAAAGGGATGTGTTTTAAGTCTGCTGTTCAGTTCACGTTGCTCTTGAAGCTTGGTAAGCACATTTTTGAGGTACCTGCATTGCTTCAGGTTATTGTGCAGGCATTGGGGAGATAGCGTGTTTGCTGGTCTGGTTTTGCTCTTCTTAAAGACTGTTCGTTATTTCATCAGACTTGACATTTTTTTCTGGAGAATAGAGAGTGGGGTTGGAACATGCATAGAGCTTGCTTCTCTTGGTCTAAAGCAGCAACACCTGATAGAGGTTTGCACAGAGTATCAACAAAGTTCAAGAGAAGGAAAAGGAACTGTGCTTGAGGGTCATTGTAGTCAAAACCAAACTAGAAATAGAGCATCACCATTCCTGTCATAAAAGACCAAACTTGTGGTAAATTTGAGCCTGACTTAAGACCTGTTTTTTAAATGTATTGGCTGAGGGGACTGACTCTTTGTTTAAACTGTGAATCTTACACATATTCCATTTCTATTGTTTTCCCCCCTAATTCTCAGTGTTAATGTTAGTCATATAACAATATGAGGTTCGTTTTGCTATTAACATGGGTCCCAAGTTAGGAACACACTGAAGTACATGCTTAACTTTGTTGTACAAGTGAGTTTTAGGAAGGATTTGATTGAGATGAGGGAACAGGCTTGTGAAAAAATTTTGGAAGGCCATCAGGAGCAGCATGGAAGAGGAAACAAACTTTTATGTAAGTAGATCTTAAGCAAGGCTGACATCATTGGTGGAGGAGAGAATGGAGGAAAAAATACAAAGTAAGTCCAGGTCAGAGATGTAGGTACAGGCTACATCGTAGAAGCCTTGAAAGCAAGAAAAGAGAACTGGAACTTGATGCTTAGCACAACTGAAATCTGAAGTGACTGAGGAGAAGTTCATGGTTGAACCTTCTAGTACTGACATACGCATTTTCCAGCTGCCTAGGTGAAGGGGCCAACAGATGAAAAAAGATGATTTTGGATTCAGCCACAGATGTACTGTCTTACAGCGTCAGAAACCCAAACACAGCAGAACCAGAAAATGAAACTAGCCAGTTTAGTTTTTGTCCCAGCAGAGTGATATGGAGCAGTTAGCATAAAGAGAAAATGACATTTCCCCCCCAGTTTTCATTAACTGAGGTGGGATTAGTAATACCTAGTCAGAATGGTCTTGTAAAATACATTAAAAAGTCTAAACAGGGTCTCTTTGACAAAAATGTATTCACTAAAATACTGAATTAATGAATTTCTGAATTTGAAGGACAAATAGACTTTAGTTATAAGGTATATTGGCTCACATTGCCTCCAGCTCTGTATGCTAATGTAATATGTTAATGAAACTTTTCATATCTTGCAGACTGAAAACTTACATTAGGAAATGTTATACGTGTGGCCCCATTTGTGGCTGGTCTCTTGGCAGTGTAGTGAGTAAACATGTTCGTGTTGGAAACTAGCCTGCGGGACATGGTGGCAGCTGATTGTTCTGCCATCTGCCAAGATATGGCTTGAGGAGTGGTTTTGAGATCTTGGATGCATCGCATCACAGAGCTTCATCTCCAGGCTAGGATGCCCATACACCACTCTTCAGCTGAAAAAACATCCACAGAAAGCATTAGCTTCAACTCTTGTAGAAGAATGCTTGTCCACTCTTCTGGTTAGTGGCAAAGAGTCAGCATATTTTTGCTCATCGTATCCTCTGCAGAAACTTTTTTAAATATTTTCAAATCTAATCATAAAATGGAGTTAATGTGGTATTACCATTTACTTTACCTCTGGGAAGTCTGTTGACAGGGATTGACTCCACTGAATCATCCACTAAATTGTAAGTGTAAATTACAAAAATACCACCACACATACAGTTTTCACACACATGTTTTGCACAGAGAAAGCTGGGATAGGTATCTTTGTGATGAATATGCTTTTAATTTCAGGGAAAGATGAATTTTTTGTCTGCAGACTCCACTCTGAGAGCTCGTGAGAATCTCTGGGACATAAATAGTGCTTAATCAAATAAGATTATTATTATCCAGGCTGCAAAGGAAACCAAAGTTGAAGTCCCATTGTGCTAGCCACTGCACATGTTTCAGAGGACAGAATTGGGCCCTTGGTTAATTGTGGGAAAAGTAGGGTCCCTGTTGATTATTACTGTATTGGATCTTGTCTACAGCTGTACAGTAATGGTCTAGATGACTAGATTTTTTTTTACTTTAAGTTTCATTATTATTTGTTTCATGACCAGAAACTCCACTTACACACTGTGATACATAGAAAGAAAAAAGAAAAGGAGTACTTGTGGCACCTTAGAGACTAACCAGTTTATTTGAGCATGAGCTTTCGTGAGCTACAGCTCACTTCATCGGATGCATAGCATATCGTGGAAACTGCAGAAGACATTATATACACACAGAGACCATGAAACAAAACTTCCTCCCACCCCACTCTCCTGCTGGTAACAGCTTATCTAAAGTGATCTTCAAGTAGGGCCATTTCCAGCACAAATCCAGGTTTTCTCACCCTTCCCCCCCCCACCACACACACACATACAAACTCACTCTCCTGCTGGTAATAGCCCTACAGCCAAGCTCTGCGATACAACCGCATTTGCTCCAACCCCTCAGACAGAGACAAACACCTACAAGATCTCTATCAAGCATTCTTACAACTACAATACCCACCTGCGGAAGTGAAGAAACAGCTTGATAGAGCCAGAAGAGTTCCCAGAAGTCACCTACTACAGGACAGGCCTAACAAAGAAAATAACAGAACGCCACTAGCTGTCACCTTCAGCCCCCAACTAAAACCCCTCCAACGCATTATTAAGGATCTACAACCTATCCTGAAGGATGACCCAACACTCTCACAAATCTTGGGAGAAAGGCCAGTCCTTACCTACAGACAGCCCCCCAACCTGAAGCGAATACTCACCAACAACCACATACCACACAACAGAACCACTAACCCAGGAACCTATCCTTGCAACAAAGCCCGTTGCCAACTGTGCCCACATATCTATTCAGGGGACACCATCACAGGGCCTAACAACATCAGCCACACTATTAGAGGCTCGTTCACCTGCACATCCACCAATGTGATATATGCCATCATGTGCCAGCAATGCCCCTCTGCCATGTACATTGGTCAAACTGGACAGTCTCTACGTAAAAGAATAAATGAACACAAATCAGATGTTAAGAATTATAACATTCATAAACCAGTCGGAGAACACTTCAGTCTCTCTGGTCACGCAATCACAGACATGAGGGTCGCTATCTTAAAGCAAAAAAACTTCAAATCCAGACTCCAGCGAGAAACTGCTGAATTGGAATTCATTTGCAAATTGGATACTATTAATTTGGGCTTGAATAGAGACTGGGAGTGGCTAAGTCATTATGCAAGGTAGCCTATCTCCCCTTGTTTTTTTCCTACAAACCCCCCCCCCCCCCCAAGACGTTCTGGTTAAACTTGGATTATTGCTGTGCACATTGTAAGATGAGCTATTGCCAGCAGGAGAGTGAGTTTGTGTGTGTGGTTTTTGGAGGGGGGTGCGTGGGGGTGGGGGTGAGAAAACCTGGATTAGTGCTGGAAATGACCCACCTTGATTATCATGCGCATTATAAAGAGAGGTTTCAAAGAGGGATGGGCTATTACCAGCAGGAGAGTGAGTTTGTATGTGTGTATGTGGGGGGGGGGGAAGGGTGAGAAAACCTGGATTTGTGCTGGAAATGGCCCTACTTGAAGATCACTTTAGATAAGCTGTTAGCAGCAGGACAGTGGGGTGGGAGGAAGTTTTGTTTCATGGTCTCTGTGTGTATATAATGTCTTCTGCAGTTTCCACGATATGCTATGCATCCGATGAAGTGAGCTGTAGCTCACGAAAGCTCATGCTCAAATAAACTGGTTAGTCTCTAAGGTGCCACAAGTACTCCTTTTCTTTTTTCTTTTTACGAATACAGACTAACACGGCTGTTACTCTGAAACCTGTGATACATAGAAGTACCTTCTAAATACAAACATTTATTCACAACAATACAGTTTTTGTTTTTATTTTTTATTGACATTAATATCAGTTTGAATCAATTTACCATTATTTAAAATCTGTAGCTCATGTTCAATTTGTGATCCATTATAACTCCTAAATCCTTTTCAGCAGTACTACTGCCTAGCCAGCTATTTCCCCTTTTGTATTTGTCCATTTGATTTTGTTTTTGTTCCTAAGTGTAATACTTTGTACTTGATCTTATTGAATTTCATCTTGCTGATTTCAGACCAGTTCTCCAATGTGTCAAGGTCATATTGAATTCTAATCATGTCCTCCAGATTGCTTACAACCCTTCCCAGCTCAGTGTTATCTGCTAATTTTAGAAGCATACTCTCCATTATCCAAATCATTAATGAAAATATTAAATAGTATCGGATCCAGGTCAGACCCCTATGAAACCCCTCTAGATATGTCCTCCCAGTTTGACAGCAAACCATTGATAACTACTCTTTGAGTATGGTCTTTCTGCCATTTATACTGTCATAAATATAAAGGGAAGCGTAACCACCTTTCTGTATACAGTGCTATAAAATCCCTCCTGGCCAGAGGCAAAACCCTTTCACCTGTAAATGGTTAAGAAGCTAAAGTAACCTAGCTGGCACCTGACCCAAAATGACCAATGAGAGGACAAGATACTTTCAAATCTGGAGGTGGGGGAACAAAGGGTTAGTCTGTCCGTGTGCTGCTTTTGCCGGGAACAGATCAGGAATGCAGCCTTACAACTCCTATAAAGTTAGTAAGCAATCTAGCTAGAAATGCGTTAGATTTCCTTTTGTTTAATGGCTGGTAAAATAAGCTGTGCTGGATGGAATGTATATTCCTGGTTTTGTGTCTTTTTGTAACTTAAGGTTTTGCCTAGAGGGATTCTCTATGTTTTGAATCTGATTACCCTGTAAGGTATTTACCATCCTGATTTTATAGAGGTGATTCTTTTACCTTTTCTTTAATTAAAATTCTTCTTTTAAGAACCTGATTGATTTTTCATTGTTCTTAAGATCCAAGGGCTTGGGTCTGTGTTCACCTGTACCAATTGGTGAGTATTCTTATCAAGCCTTCCCCAGGAAAGGGGGTGTAGAGCTTGGGGGGATATTTTGTGGGGAAGACGTCTCCAAGTGGTCTCTTTCCCTGTTCTTTGTTTAAAACACTTGGTGGTGGCAGCATACGGTTCAAGGCCAAGGCAAAGTTTGTACCTTGGGGAAGTTTTTAACCTAAGCTGGTAAGAATAAGCTTAGGGGGTCTTTCATGCAGGTCCCCACATCTGTGCCCTAGAGTTCAGAGTGAGGAAGGAATCTTGACATATACACTCATAGTAATTTCATCTAGACCATATTTCCCTAGTGTGCTGATGAGACTGTCATGTGGGACTCTGTCAAAAGCTTTACAAAAATAAAGAAATATAATGTTTTCTGCATCCCTCTGTCCACTAGGCCAATAACCCTGTCAAAGGAGAAAATTAGGTTGGTTTGGCATGATTTGTTCTTGACAAATCTGTGTTGGCTATTACTTATTATGCTTTTATCCTCTAGGTGCTTACAAATTGATTGGAAAGATACCAGAACAAAATTATTAAACAGGAATTGGAGTTAGGCTGACTGTTCTGTAATTCCCTGGGTCCTCTTAGTACCCATCTTTTAAAAAGGGGAACAATCCCTTCTCCAGTCCTCTAGGACTTCACATGTCCTCAGTGGATTCTTGAAGGTACTCACTAATGGTTCCAGGATAATTTGAGCTAAGTTCCTTCATTTTCTTAGGATGAATTTCGTCAGGCACTGCCAACTTGAATATATCTAAATATGTTTAAATTGTTCTTTCCCTATTCTGGCTTGTGTTCCTTCCCCATTGTTGTTAATATTAACTGTGTTAAGCATCTGGTCGCAATTTAGCTTTTTAGTGAAGCTTGACGCAAAATAAGCATTAAATACTTCGGCCTTCTTGATGTTATCCATTATTAGCTCTCCCTCTCCATTAAGTAGGGGACCTGTGCTTTCTTTTGTCCTTCAATCTTGCTCAACTCTTCTTATTGCCGTTTATGTCCATTGCTAGGAATAACTCATTTTGTGCCTTAGCCTTTCTGATTTTGTCCCTACATGCTTGTACTATTCTTTTATAGTCCTCCTCCTGAGCAATTCATCCATGTTTCCACTTTTTGTAGGATTCCTTTTTGATTTTCAGGTAATTGAGTAGCTTCTGACGGAGCCATATTGCCTCTGACTATTCTTCCTATCTTTCCTTCTGTCATAAATATAAAGGGAAGGGTAACAACCTTTATGTATGCAGTAATATAAAATCCCTCTTGGCCAGAGGCACAGAATCCCCTTACCTGTAAGGGGTTAATCAGATCAATTAACCTAGTTGTCACCTGACCAGAAGGACCAATGGGAAAAGAAGATACTTTCACATCTGGGCGGGGGGGGGTGGTTTTATTTGTGCTCTCTTTGTTGGTTCCCTCTCAGGACAAAGAGAAAGACCAAGCAGGTAAACCAGCTCCTAACAAGATCCTGAAATGATACATCTAAAATTACAAAAATAAGTAATAGCAAGGAAATGTGTTAGATTATCTTTTTTTTGTTTTAGCTTGTGAATTTTCCTTATGCTAAAAGAAGGTTTATTCCTGTTTTTGTAACTTTGAAGTTGAGCCTAGAGGGGAATCCTCTGTGTTTTAAATATTTTTATTACCCTGTAAAATTACCTTCCATCCTGATTTTACAGAGGTGCTTCTTTTACCTTTTTCTTTATAATAAAGTTCTTCTTTTAAGAACCTGATTAATTTTAGTGTCCTAAACATAAAGGGTCTGGTCTGTACTTTTATTAAAAGCAATTGGTTGGTATATTATTCTCAAGCCTCCCAAGGAAAGGGGGTGAAGGGACTTGTGGGGGGGATATTTTGGGGGACATAGGAACTCCAAGTGGTCCTTTTTTTGAATCTTTGTCTAACTCCCTTGGTGGTGGCAGCAGTACCCATCCAAGGACAAGGAAGGATTTGTGCCTTGGGGAAGTTTTTAACCTAAGCTGGTAGAAATAAGCTTAGGGGGTCTTTCATGCGGGTCCCCACATCTGTACCCCAGAGTTCAGAGTGGGGAGGGAACCTTGACACCTTCATATTGGGATAGTGTGCTGTTCTGCCTTTCATATTGTCTCTCTTTTTGAGAAACTGCCAGCTCTCTTGAATGTCTGTTTTCTGTATATTTCCTTCCCGGTCCCTTGCCTACCAGTTCTCTGAGTTTGTCAGTCTGCTTTTTTGAAGTTTATTGTTCTGCTGCTGCTCGCAATCCTTACTTTCCTTAGAATTATGAAATCTGTTGTTTCATGATCACTTTCACCTTCAGATTCACAAGCAATTCTTCCTTGGCTGTTCCCCTGGTTACTTCCTCCACTTTCTGATACAAAAAAGTTGTCTCCAATACATTCCAAGAACTTAATGGACAATTTATATTTTGCCATATTATTTTTCCAACACATTCTGGGATAGTTAGTCTTCCATTACTACCATGGCTTGTGTTTTGTATATTTCTGCTATTTTTTCTAGAAATGCCTCATTCACCTCTCCCTGATTTGGTGGCCTGTTGTAGACTCCTAACTTGACATTGCCCCTGTTTTTCCCCCCTTCTGTCTTTGCTCAGAAACTTTCAACTGGTCTGCCTCTCACCTCCTTCTGGACCTCAGAAGGAGTGTGTATCTTCTTGATGTATAATGCAACACCTCCTCCCTTCCCCCCTCCCCCACCTGTCCTTTCTGAATAAGCTATCCCCCTCTATACCAATATCCCAGTCATGAGATTTATCCCTCCAAGTCTCTGTGATGCCAATTAAGTCTTAATTTAGCTTTTATACTAATACTTTCAATACTTCCTGTTTATTCCCCATACTTCTTGCACTTGTGTCTTGACATCTAAAATATTTAGCAGATTCCCCCCTGAGTTCCCTCTTGTTGCTCTTATGACTATGTTGTAATTTTCTATGCCGCACCCTTCCCCCCCCCCCCCCCCCGCCTCACCACAACATCTAGTCCTCTGTTAAGGTCACCTCTTTTATGCTAAATGTGGGCTTTTGTCACCTGCCTCTTTGAACCTAGTTTAAAGCCCTCCTCGCTAGGTTGATGAGTAGGTGTATGACGATGCTTTTCCCCTTCTTCACTGTGTGGGCCCCATCTCTGCCCAGCAGTCCTGCTTCCTGCATCCCATGATAGAGGAAGCCCTCCTAGCGACACCATCTGTGCAGCCATACATTCTGTCCACAGGATGCGCCCTTACCTTTTAATCAGGAGGAGAGACAAAAACACAACCCTGCCCCCCAACTCCTTTACCTTGCTCCCAGAGCTTTGTAGCCACTGCTGATCTGCTCAGGGTCATTATAGTGGATCACAAATTGAATATGAGTCAACGGTGTTGAGGCTGTTGTGAAAAAGGCTAATATCATTCTGGGGTGTATTAATCGGAGTGTTGTATGTAAGACATGGGAGGTATTTGCTCTGCTCTACTTGTCATTGATGAGACTTCAGCTGGAGTGCCACACTTTAGGAAAGATGTGAACAAAATGGAGAGAATCTAGAGGGGAACAACAAGTGGTAAAAGCCTTTGAAAAACTAACCTATGAAGAAAGGATTCAAAAAAAAAAAAAAAACCTAGGGATGTTGAGTCTTTAGAAAGGAAGATTGGGAAAAACTGATAAGTCTTCAAACACGTTAAGGGCTGTTACAAAGAGAACAGTGATCAATTGCTCTCCATGTCCACTGAAGGTAGAACAAGAAGTAATGGGCTTTAATCTTCAGCAAGGGCGATTTTGGTTAGATATTAGGAAAACCTTTCTAACTATACGGGGACTTAAACTCTGGAATAGGCTACCAAGGGAGGATGTGGAATCCGTATTATTGGTGGTTTTTAAGAAAAGGTTGGACAAACACCTTTCAAAGATGGTCTAGCTTTACTTGGTCCTGCCTCAGCACAGGGAGCTGGATTTGATGACTTCTTGAGGTCCCTTCCTGCCCTGTGTTTGTGATTCTATGACATGTAGGCTGTATTCCCAGCAAGTAAAGACCAGAACCCCGGGTGGAAGCCTCCAGGATCAGGATGCGTGATGGGCCAGGGTCCCTACAGGTATAGGCCAGGAAGGAGCTAGCAGTGGTGTTGGTGGAAGGCCATTTACCTGCCATTGTGGGTTCTTCATTGTAGAGTAAGTTAAGGGAAAAAATCCTGCCTTCCTCTATCAGAGCACTCAGCTGGCTATCTCCCTTAGTCTCCTAGCTGCTTTTGTCTCATAAGCCACATGTCTTACCAGCCCCTAGTATTAATATTAATTTAGAATAATGTAGCACTCTGAGGGACTGGAACATTCAGTTGCCGTTCATATTTTCATGGATCTTAACTGCTTATACATTAAACAAACAATTTAAGTTTATATGTACACAACCCCCCCCCCGCTCCCAACCTTTAAGCTCAAGGTTGAAACTTACATTAAAAGAGTTCAAAATACACTTCTTTTGCACTGAAATCCACAGAGAGAAACTCCATCTCAGTTTATCAAAACATCTTTTCTTTCTGTATGAAATGAAAGCTCTCTGCTGGTCAGAGATCTGCATGGGGGGAAGGTGCAGGCTAGGAAAATAGTGCAGGGGTGGGGAGCACATGTGTTATCCCTGCACCAGCCTCACATTGCTAATTTCAGGTCGGAAATACAGTCAGTGCCTATATAACTTTTCCATTCCCCCTCCATCCCATTGTTCTCCTCTTTTTAGCTGCTTCTGGAGAGAGCAGCTAACTATGGAAGTCCTGGGCTTGGCAGTGCAGTTCCATTGGGTCTATCCTGCCAGGAAAGCTGGGGAGAATGTAGGGTGTAAGAGACCCAGAGCCAGCACGGAAGTCTAGGTCCTCCACTTAGATTGTCCTAGCCCTGGGCTGATCTCTCAGGAGGCTCATGGGATCTTCTCGTTGTCCAGATCTATTCCGCCCCCAACAATCTTCTATTCACTGAACTTTTTGAAACTTTGCGCTTTTAGAGAGAGGTAAGGAATTGACTCTGTATATACAAATTTGCAGAGGGACAATAGAGTTGAGGTCTGTTATTTCTCACCTCTGTATAATTATTTATTTATTTTAAAACATTTTTGCTGTTAACAAGCATGTTACCTCTGGAGACAAATCCACAGTTTGAGAACTGCAAAACTAAGCATCTCTGATGGTATCTTCTAGAATGAGCACTGAGTCCCATTGGATAGATAGAAAGATTAACCTAAATAATGTATACAGAAGCTTCTGGAGCCCCGTAAGATTAGGTCCCTAATCCACGAACTATTGGAACTCATTTACAAAACTTTCTTAAACATTACATGAATATATTGTCTCACACTATAGAATTAGAATTTATAATCCCTATTCCATGATGATATCTTTGAGCTGTAATGTATCTTAATTAAAACTATCTTTAGCTAGGTTTTTTTCCTCAAAAAGCATTTTATCAAAAAAATCCAATTTAAATAAAAAAATTGGATTTTTTTTTTAAATCATTGATTTTTATCTACCATGGGGACAGTCGAACCTTTTGGTTTTACTTCAGTGTTTTTTTAATTCATAGATAGATACAGACATATTAAATTTTGAGACAGAACATAAATGCTTTTTTAAACAAAATTGTAAAAGAGTGTGTGTGTGTGTGTGTGTGTGTGTGTGTGTGTGTGTGTAATTCTTTCATTAGAAACTGTCTAGGATTCAAAATGAGTGGCATACATGATGGCATAGAGTGCCACTACCTCTCCCAAACTGCCACCTTGTGCACCAGGATCTCAGGTTTTTTTAACTAAGACTGTGGCTACTCTCGAGAGCTTGCAGTGTAGCTGCTCTAAGCTGACGGGAGCAGTGGTAGCACTGTCTACATCAGTGCTTATGTCACTCAGAGGGGTGGCTTATTCACACCCCTGAGCAACATCAGTTATCCGGACATATATGGTAGCATAGACAGAGCCTAAGTCTATAGCTGTTCTGGCTACGAAGATATGCTTTGATATGTGAACAGATTATAACTGTTACAGTGATATCTTTCTAAGTCTACGAAGAGTCGGAGACAAATGCTCTATAGGGTGTGAACTGCCCTATTTATCTTGGTGAGAAGTTAACTCAAAGACTTAATAATGGTCATGTAAACGTCAACACTAACTGTTTTGCTGCTGATCAAATATGGAAAAAGGGAAATGGATGGACATATGAAGAATCTCAAAATCTGCTGTGAGTGATGTCTCATTTTACACCTCAGATATGTGAACCTTATTTTGTGGATGGATTGTGCAAATATCCTCCCCACCCTGGATTTTGCCAATTCAAACAATAATAAAAGAGGTAACACTGAAGTGTGATTATGCTGGGTAACTGCAGTTGTTAGCTGGTTTAAGGCACATCTGGCCTTTGATCTTGTGTTTTTGAAAGTGTCTGGTATAAATTTACATCCTTTTTAGGCATTGCTTATGGGTTCACTCAGAATACGGTCCACTCCCTTTACATGTACAGTTAACCAAATCTCTGAGTTAGGATCAAATACTTTCCTAGGAAACAGAGGCAGCTCTATAAACAGATGAACTGTGACAACTCGAGTTTTCAGATCCTGTTATCTGAGAGCTCAGTTTGTTTGATCATTGATGCACTACATCTCCAAGACACTTTTTGTCATGTGTGTACTGTGGAAAGGTCAAATAGTGTTCTGTAAAACTGATGAAATGAACAGAGACACATCTTATCCCTTGCCAACCATTTACTGTAATGATTGTTTCTTTAATTGCAAAACTCCTGCTATCTGGTAAACAAATTCCCAAAGCTCCTTTTATATGAAGATATGGGGTTACCATTTCAGGCCAGGTGCTTATAGGTACAGTTCTGATACAGGCTAATTTGTTTTCTTGAAAGTTAGTTAATGTGTTTCTTTATCCATTGTAGATGTAAAATCAAAATTAGTTGATTGTGCTCTTTTTCTCACCATAGAGAGTTGCAGACCTCCAGGTTCCTATGCTTGCATATTTATGATCATAATGACTCTGTCTACCTAGACGCTGTTTGTATCTTTACTTTTAATTCAGAGTCTAACAAAAATGTAATTAGTGAAAATCCTTGTTTTCAAAAAACAATAACAACAGAACCTCTCTTACGGGCTGCACTAATCTTGTTCCAAACTAAATACACTTATTCTTGGAGGGTTTCGATGCTGAATGACGCTTCCAGTTTGTATTTGTTTACTTTGCTAGAGATGGAACTTAAAAGAAGTGTGTGTGGGCAGGGGGCAAGGGAGGACAACCCAGAGACAAAAGACTAGCCATCCTCACAGGCTTGCAATTGTATTTAGTACTATAGAAGGCTAAAAAGATTTGTTATTGGTTAGAAAGCTTGAGGGATGCAGCAATTTGCTAACTATCCTCGTGACATCTGAAAATGGGCAGGCAAATCCCTCTAAAGCATCTTTGGCAATATTCTTTCTGATTTCTCTGTGGAAGGAGGGCTCCCTCTTTCCTGAAAAGGGACTGTGCCAGTCGTTACTGTGTGGTGCCCTTTAAGTAGCATTCCAGTCACCAGATTTATTATGCTATAAAAATACATTATTAAATTTGGACATGTAAGAAGATGGTATGCAAAAGCTAATGTTCCCATCATAATATTAATTTGGCAGTGTTACATTGCTAGAGAAGACTTTTGTAATTCCTGTTTCCATTGTTCACTGAAAACAATAATACATTTCCAGTCATGTTGTTAGATGTATGACATATAGAATACATAGGATGTACAGCATGACCAAGTTAATGTTAGGCAGGTGGGCACCACAGATGCAACTGGCAGAATTGTAAAAGAAAGCGTAATAGGCTGGTAACCCTGCCTGTTAAATAGGTTCCTTGATCTTTCCCATTATAAGACCCTGTTTTCAATTGCTTATAACTTTGTCAAACTTTGACCATTTGGGCTGAAATTTTACATGCCTGGGTGACCGCTTCAGGATGATTTATTTATTTATTTTGAAATTTCAGCCACAATGGTACATTCATGTCCAAGAATTAGGTGAGGGGAAAAAATGTTTTGCCCATGTTCTTCTTTTTAAAAAAAAAAAATGCTGACCTTTTATTTGAGAAGCTCTAGCACTCTAATGCTTTGGAGCAGGAACTTGAAAGTTTGGTAGGGGGATGGCCTTTGTGTCACTGATGTGCCTTTTGTTTTCCCCATCAAAATTGCCCCAATTCGGCCAAACTGTAAGCATTTGAAAAATTGCAGTTTGCATTGCTCATTAGAGACTTGGGATATGAAGATCTAACAACTCTGTGAAGATTCTGAGCATGCTCCAGTCTGGGAGTGAGCAGGACTTTCCCTGCGGGGGCAGACTGGGATGCGCCAGGAACTGAGAGCAGGGAGCTTGTGTCTCCTTTGCTGTCAGTGAAACCCTGCTCATAGGCAGCATAGAGGAGGAAGCTGCCTGAATCAAATGGAGAGGGGAGAAGAGCCAGCCCTGTGGGAGGTGGGACAGTGAAGGGAGTAGCTGGACAAGGATCCTGGATGGGGAGGGACTAGGAGTAGAAGTGGGAGAGGAAAATGAGGCCTGGGCATTGAGATGGGCGGACTAGGACTGATTAAGGTAGGAGATTGTGACTGGATGGGCACACAGATTGGAACTGGCTGGGCAAGAAGATAGTATTGGGAACGAGTAGGACTGAGGGAAAGAGATGAATCATAAAATATCAGAGTTGGAAGGGACCTCAGGAGGTCATCTAGTCCAACCCCCTGCTCAAAGCAGGACCAATCCCCAATTTCTGCTCCAGATCCCTAAATGGCCCCCTCAAGGATTGAACTCATAACCCGTGGTTTAGCAGGCCAATGCTCAAACCACTGAGCTGTCCCTCCCCCCACCTGTACTCTGGCTCCTCATCAGAACTAGCCTACTGGCTGGGAGAATGGGACAGGGAGCCAGAGGACCGGGAGAGACTGAGATTGGATGAAGACCTGAGGAGTAAAACTGGGATTGGGAGCCAGTGGTAACTGGGAATGTGGGTATGGCTACGTGGAGGCCAATGGTGAGGAGAAACAAAAATCAGAAAAGTAGTTGGGGAATGGGAGGGAGGGGGGACAGGGGAGAGAGACTGGAATTGCCCAAGCAGGAAGAATAGGACTCAGAGTGTGGGAGGGGATATTTTTCAGGATAAGGGAATTCTGGAGGGAGAGACTAGGACTGTCTGGGCAAGGAGACTGGGAGTGGAATGAAAAGCTTGAGGGGTGGAGACTGGGACTGACATGGTGAGGAGAATGGGACTGGAATGAGTAGCCAGGGTTGGGGAAGAAAAAGGACAGGGACAAGTTGGAGGGAATAAGACAGAATGTATTAAATAGGCTGGTGAGTCTTTTCTCACAAGAGAACACCCCCTGCCAGATCCTGGAATGGAACCAAGATTCCAGAATCTCACCATTCCTCTGCTGTCAGCAAATACCTTTGAAACTCATTGACAAAATATATGTCTTATCTCCTTCTAGTGCTGGTCCGCATAGCAGTCATAGGTTGTCATCCTCTACTCAGTTAGCTCAAGTGGCAAAGGACTGTGCAGTGAATCTAAAGGTTACAACCTTTAGTGGAATTTATCTTTTCATAATTTACAATTTTTAAAACCTAGGAAATTGCATACACAAAACCAAGTGGATGGACCTTCGTGGGGATGAATCAGGGTTGTGTAGTGAATGAGACGGTTGTCTGCAGGACTCCCTGCCCTCATTTGTTGCAGACATAGGAAGGTGGGTACCTATTGTAAATACCAGGAGACAGCAGGCCTTGGCCTGCCATAGCTAAAGGACCCCTACCCCACTACTTAGGTGGGGGGAGGGGTCAGTGGATCTGGGCTGCAACTGAAGGGAAAGCAGTGGATGTATTGTTTCTTGACTTTAGCAAAGCTTTTGACACGGTCTCCCACAGTATTCTTGTCAGCAAGTTAAAGAAGTATGGGCTGGATGAATGTACTATAAGGTGGGTAGAAAGTTGGCTAGATTGTCGGGCTCAACGGGTAGTGATCAATGGCTCCATGTCTAGTTGGCAGCCGGTGTCAAGTAGAGTGCCCCAGGGGTCGGTCCTGGGGCCGGTTTTGTTCAATATCTTCATAAATGATCTGGAGGATGGTGTGGATTGCACTCTCAGCAAATTTGCGGATGATACTAAACTGGGAGGAGTGGTAGATACGTTGGAGGGCAGAGATAGGATACAGAGGGACCTAGACAAATTGGAGGATTGTGCCAAAAGAAACCTGATGAGGTTCAATAAGGATAAGTGCAGGGTCCTGCACTCAGGACGGAAGAACCCAATGCACAGCTACAGACTAGGGACCGAATGGCTAGGCAGCAGTTCTGTGGAAAAGGACCTAGGGGTTACAGTGGACGAGAAGCTGGATATGAGTCAGCAGTGTGCCCTTGTTGCCAAGAAGGCCAATGGCATTTTGGGATGTATAAGTAGGGGCATAGCGAGCAGATCGAGGGACGTGATCGTTCCCCTCTATTCAACATTGGTGAGGCCTCATCTGGAGTATTGTGTCCAGTTTTGGGCCCCACACTACAAGAAGGATGTGGATAAATTGGAGAGAGTCCAGTGAAGGGCAACAAAAATGATTAGGGGTCTGGAACACATGACTTATGAGGAGAGGCTGAGGGAACTGGGCTTGTTTAGTCTGCGGAAGAGAAGAATGAGGGGGGATTTGATAGCTGCTTTCAACTACCTGAGAGGTGGTTCCAGAGAGGATGGTTCTAGACTATTCTCAGTGGTAGAAGAGGACAGGACAAGGAGTACTGGTCTCAAGTTGCAGTGGGGGAGGTTTAGGTTGGATATTAGGAAAAACTTTTTCACTAGGAGAGTGGTGAAACACTGGAATGCGTTACCTAGGGAGGTAGTAGAATCTCCTTCCTTAGAAGTTTTTAAGGTCAGGCTTGACAAAGCCTTGGCTGGGATGATTTGTTTGGGGATTGGTCCTGCTTTGAGCAGGGGGTTGGACTAGATGACCTCCTGAGGTCCCTTCCAACCCTGATATTCTATGATTCTATGATTCTATATGAATACTGGGGCAAAAAATAAAAAATGAGGATGGGACTGAAGGTTATAGGGCAAAAATCAGGGAACTGAAAGGAGACACCAAGCAGAGAACCCCTGACAACACTCGCTGCTTCTCAAAGGTATCTAAGGAGTCAGTGGATACCGCCCAGAGGAACTCTGCTTGGAGGCATGACTTCACAGGGGATCAGAAATAGGCCCCACTGTCACAGTTAATCCTCTTCCACCTTCTTCCTCCTGAAATGATGGCTGTCCATCTTGGAAGGTGGGTAGGGAATGAGGCAGGGGATTTCAGGGAAGAAAGAGGATGGTCTCATGGATAAGACAGTTGAACGTTCCCTGGAGAATTGAATTTTATCCCTGCCTCTGACAGAGTTCCTGTTTGATCCTAGGCAAGTCACTATAATCAAACTTCATAGGTGGTCCACTAAACGTACATTCCTAATTTTCTTGGTCCCTGACTTGAGACCTTGGGGTCTGATTTGCAGAAGTGCTGAGCTCTCACAGCTGCAAGTGAAGTCAATGGGGACTGTGCTTTGAACAGACAAAGTGCTATGTAATGTTAAGTACTCTGAAAAATCAAGTCCTACGTGTCTCAAATTGGGCACCCAAACTATCAGACTTTTGATCTTAATCTCTCTGTGCCCTGGTTCCCCGTTTGTAAAATGGGGATAATATTACCCCTTCACTTCACAGTTGTGCTGTGAAAATAATTAATGTTTGTGAAGCATTCCAATACGGTAGTGATGAGCCCATAGAAAATTAATTAATATTTCTGTCCTCAGAACAAGGATTTTAATAGTGTGCAGTATAGCCATGGATCCACGCATTGAAGAGCAAGAACAAAATTGAGTATCTGCTCTTTCAGTGAGCACGGTCCCTCCTCTGCACTGAAGGAGGTAGAGATTCTGTTGGGGGGGAAATGTGATCCTGTAATTAAAAACTATCATAATAGATAGTCACAGGTGTGTGTGTGTGGGGGGGGGGGGATGAATTAAAGTTGCACAGGCAAATACTGACATCTTCAGAATTAGCAAGAGGCCAAATTGAGTTCTCTCTTGTGCCCATATCAAGCTTAGACCATGCTTACAACATATTACTGACTGAGCCACCAGCAACACACAAAGGAAGGAAAAGGACAAAACCAATAAATCCACAAGCCATTGCCCTAAACAGAGAATGGTGTTTCTTTTCATTAGACCTCCCCAGTCTGTGCTAATAGGTCTTTATACAGTATTTTCCTCCGATTGTAAGAACCTGTTGATTTCCTATCTTTGCTTTTAACTTCATTAGTGCTTTGTACATTTAGTCCTCTTTGTGCATGCGTGTGTATGTATATCTGTGGCCCGCATTACCATCGTATCTGAGCACCTTGTAATCATTAACGCATTTCTTCTCACAATGTACCTGGGAGGTAAGGAAGTGCTGATATCCCCATTGTGGGAAACTGAGTCCCAGAAAGACTCAGTGAGTAGCCTATTATCACACAGGAAGTCTGTGGTGGAACAGAAGATTGAATCTAGATCTCTGAAGTCCCAGACTGTCACCCAAATAACAGGGCCATTCTCCTTCTGTTAGTATCACAGCTGGATTGGTATGTGCCTTCAGCCAGCTAGTGACTTCCTGGCTGAAATCAACCAGCGATGTATAGGCTTGACTCTTTTTTGGGACTCAGCCTTCGCTAGTGTCATTGCTGTTTCCTAACGTATGTCTGTCTGTCTTTGAGATGGAATATTTGTATATTTGACAGAGGAAATTGCAAATTCAGAGCAAAGTGGGCTATGTATCTAAACCCATCAATGGTTGGCACCTGTGACATGGCTGAATTGGCCAAATAACTCTGGAGTGGGCATGATACAAGCCAAACACAAGAGCATTAGTGAAGGCATCCAAGACTCTATCACATCATTTAGGAATATCAAGTATGTTTGGGGAGGGCAGAAATCTCACTTGGGAATGTCCATCTGTTCTGTGTACTGGGGTTACATGTACATGATTCTTTGACTGGAGAAACTTTAGTAAATAAAAAATAGTTTCTGTCACTACAAGAAGCAATACTGGGATCTTGCAAAGGAGCATTGTGTTGGAAGTCGCTGCTATAGATTTGGGAACTGTAAAACTTATATTACACTGAGGACATCATTTTTAGCCTCTTAAATTTGAAGTGACCCTTGTTTTGATTTTTCCACTTTTTGCAGTAAAATATTTAATATTAATGTTTTTATATCTTACTCTAAGCAGCATGATAATTGAAGGTCTCACATTTGCTAATGGACTTGTTTTTACAGCTAATCTTGCCATATGAAAAATGTATTTTTATTAATCTAAAACTCGTGCTGAGAGTACAAATCTTGCTATTATAATGCACAGGGAGGATTGCAGGAAACTGATTTGAAATGGATACTATACATATCTCGAGGACTCTGCTGGTCTATACTTTTCTTTGTGGCTTTAGTAGCTTTAAAATTCTGTCACAAACCATGTGATAGAAAGAAGTATTCCACAATCTGCAGGCCTGACATGGTGTTAATATATTGTTGCTCAAGGAGTCAGTCTTCTGTCATCAGTATACTGCCATACATTGTCATGAACAAACCCAGAGCATAAACTCTGGTGCCTAACTTTGTAGGGGAGTCTGGTTGAGTAGGGCAACAGTTGCTTTATCAAGATGTTTATTTTGGATGGTTGTTAGCTGCATTAAAATGTTACACACTGGTATTACTGAAACATATTAGCCTTTATTTCTCTCTCACAAATGCTGCATATTGATGGACTGTTTAAAATAGTTAATACATTTCAGTTTTAAATTATTTTCTTCTCTTGTTATTGCGCTGACACTGATCTAGGATGACAAAATCATAAGCTTGCAAATCAGCTCTCATGTTAATATTCCAAATGCCGAACATTGTTTTTATTGCTTATTTTTCTAGCTGCTCATGTCAGGCACCTGGAAGGGTGTGAAGTTAGAGTCTCTTATGTGACCTTGATAATGTTAACAATCCCCCAATATAATGGAAAGTGCTGTTTTGGAAGAGCAGGATAGTGTGCCCCAATTCTCTTTACAAATCTGCCAAACTATGGTTTATTGCATAGAGAGGCATACAATTACTTAAAAATTAATCAAGTTAGAGTATGAGACAGTACTTCTGAAATGTGTCTTTGATCATATGTGGTCATGAAAAGAGCAAGAGTGTGCCGTTATATTATATCTGAATGTATTACTTTTTTGGCATGTACTCAGTGTTGCCAACACATTCCTTTTTCTGCTATGCAAATGCAGGCACGTAGGCACTTTGCAATTGGAGAAAAGAGAATGGCCTGCTGTAGTACGTGGTAGCTAGCTTGAGGTTAGCTGTTTGTTGTGTTTAATCACAAAGAAGTGCCCACATCTGTAAACCTTTGTAGGCATATTTGTTATAACTTTGTGCTGCTTAAAGAAATGGGTGGAGGGGGAAATTGGGACAGAAAGATTTTAGACACGTTTTGTGGTGGTGATTCATGCTTACTAACTCCAGGATTCGGAATTGGATCCCTTTTAATGGAGAGCCTGGGAAGATACACAATGTCTCATTAAGAGATACAATGTTATGGACTCACTGAGCCAGAGTTAGTATTCCTTTTTAACCCTCTGATCCTGGTTAAGCTGACAGAATATACGACAAACAATTTGTATGGAGGAAGGTGAGCTGTAAGATACAGTATATCATCTTGCAACATTGCATAGACTGGCACGTAGCCTGTGTTACTAGGGTAATATTGGAAAAGGTGAGCGGGCAGGGGACCTCCAGGCTCTCACAGACTTGATTAGTTTTTGCCAGTTTGATGGTTCACCATATTGAACCACCTGTTCAATCTTGCATTCACTGGTGTTTTTTATAAAAGAAAAACTGCTGTTGAAAACAAAAGGGGGAAAAAAAGCACCATTTCCTCCACCTCTCCTCTCAAACACTCCAGATGGAATTTCTCTCACAATACAGTCAACAGATCTGCAGTTGCTGTCTTCTGCTGCAGTGGTGCATGAGTCCTGGCACCTTGGAATTAATTAACTCTGATTTATTGCTTGTGTTCAGTACCTATGTTAAAGACTACTAAGGAAAGCATTTAAAGTGAAAGAGGATGTTTCATGTGACACTTACATGCAGTGCATTTGAATACCTGTACCGCTTTGATGTGGGTCTAGTTCTGCCACACTTACTCATGTCACTAAGTACATTAATACACGAGTAGTCCCACATATTTTAATGGGGCTGCTCATACTATACAATGTAAGTGTGGCAGATTCAGGCCCTGTAAGAATGATCTTTCCAATTACTCATAGTGTTTTATAGAACAAGGTTAAATGAAGGGTACACCTCTTTTTAAAAAGGACATGAAGATATTCTGTTAAGACTGGTTTTTTACACACTGTGTAATATGACTTGAAATTGAAATCTTTCCTGGTAACTTCTGTCCTCCTTTCTTTCCAGCATATAAATGGGCTAGTTTAGTACGCTCTGCAGTAGAGGCAGTCATGAGTGTAGGCCTCTGGTATTTATTTCCAATTAAATAGGTGGGTTTTTGGTTTTTTTTAGTCTCGGGATGCGTGAAGTAAAGCATAAAGACTAAATGAAACTGTTTGAAAAATATCAGTATGGGCTGTACGTGAGGTACAATTCCTAACATTAGTGCACACTCAAACAACTTAAAATAGGTCTTGTTTTCTACTGCATGTGGTTTCCTGTCCATGACAAACTGGGCAAAATTTCTTTTGTATTAGGAGCACAGTAAATACTTGACAAATAGTTTGTGACTATCAAATGTACTCCCACCCGGGTCTGTAATATTAACACCGCAGACCTACTTTGCTATATTTAATAACACAATAGCAGTTTCCCCTGAAGTTATGGAGTAATAGAGAATGGAGTTAACTTTGAATGGTAAATCAAAAGCTAATGGAGTGGGAGAAATGGGGGCCTCTTAGCCAGAAAGATACAGTGTGTGAATTTCTGGATGCATGTGTGTGTATTGTTAAAGCTTACTGCATGTCGAAAGCAATAAATTCCATGAACTGGGACTAACAAAAGTATGGTCATGCAGTATACATCGTTAATTTGAGATGATGCTGGCAAGTCTGTCGTGTCTGCTCTACAATTAGGAGAACTGAACTCCATGATGTCCTTGCAAAGAAATTCTCGCTAAATTCACATGGGTAAGCTAGTCCTTATCTTTGTGTCAGTGCTGACTCCCAGGGAAGATTGCCACCTACTGAATCACTTCCCACAGCACCAGAGCTTTCCTGCAGGTCTTCCATTCAAGTTCTGACTCAGCTTGTCAGCACAAGATGAGTGGTATGGCATTAGGCTATTTGGTACGGTGCCATCATTTAATTTGTCATAAAGCCAACTTTACAAAAACATGTGGTGATGCAAGTTTGTGTAGAGGGGAGGAAGGAGCCCTAATGCTGATGAGACCTGCATGGTGACTTTTATGTAACCTTGTCAATATTTATTCCGAGTCTGAGTTTATTCAGCTGTTACAAAGACACAGAACGAAAGACTGAAAGTCTTTACTTCAGGATGGAGGAACCTAGTGGAGTTAAAGGTCTGAGGTGCTGCTCAAGCTTTTAAAAACATTTTGAAAACTTACAAAGCATTGGTATTTTGTGACTCTTCTTTATTCACCCGCCCAGGATGGCTTTCAAGGGAGACTCGATTCAACTCCTCTTTTTAATACCAGGGGAACATAAGAACGGCCGTACTGAGTCAGACCAAAGGTCCATCTAGCCCAGTATCCTGTCTTCTGACAGTAGCCAATGCCAGGTGCCCCAGAGGGAATGAGCAGAACAGGTAATCATCAAGTGATCCATCCCCTGTTGCTCATTCCCAAATCTGCACTATAACAACAAGAAAGAAAAATCAAAAAAGATAACTGAGGTTCTAGCAAAGGACATAAAATTCAGGCATGTGACTCGTGCCCTAGAGGACTGGTAGTTATTGTGTTGTAGAGAAAATGAATGTACCACACATAAAATATATTTAAATAGGCATCAAATTAAGTTTTCAGGGATATATTGGAAACTACTCACCTATAGTATTTAAAAATGATTGGCAAATAGGGGATAGGTAATGAATGTTTGTAGTTGTCTTAGCCAGTGCTAGTCATGACCCTGCACTTCACTAAACACATTTTTCTCATCCAGAGTTCTTTGTGGTACTGCATGGAAAAGCTTTTTGCTATTGGTCAGTTTTTTTGATTCATCTAATTTACAAGCCATTACAATCCTAAAAACAGAATTGTTCATCTGTCCTGAAACAGGTTGTGTCAATCAATCCATCATGACCGTGCCTGATTTTGGTACAATGGTGATAGAAAATAGTTAGACTGCAATGCCTCTCTTCCCCCACTGTGATTCCCCGCTCCACTGACATTAAGAAAAGTAAGGCTGAACAGCACAGAGAGCAAAAATGGAGTAAAAAGCATAAATTGATAAAATCACCAGATTTATGTATTTCTGTAATTTTACAATGAATTAAACATAGATACAGTGTCCATTTGCTGGAGTATATTTGTGTATTTAATTATATCTTGGCAGGTGAATGTTTAAAAATGTCATTTATTCTGCAAATTCTAGAGAGAGTCTGGATCTACCTTGCTAAATATTCATTTGGTACCAAACCACCTTTTGGGCAAGCAATTTAGCAAGCAAAGAACTAACACTGGGCTAATCCTGCAAGTTATATTTTTTTATTAATATTTAAATAGACAGCTCTTTACTATCCTTAAATGATTATCAAGGTAAAAAAACTGCCTCATTTTCCTTCCTTTCTCTCCCTCTTTGTTTTGACCAGAATTCTAGCAGGATATTCACTGGCTTGGGAGAATGCCTAAAAAAACTGCACAGCTTTTTTCTAGCCATTGAAAAAGAATACTGTATTTGTGCTATTTCTCCAAGACTCCCAATCTCCCAAACCACAGGAGTGAGACAATGTGAACATTGTGTCTAAAATTTTATACTTCCCATCCTCAATTGCTTTAAGAATGGTAAGCCCATTTTCAGTGATGAAAAACCCAGTTCTGAGTCTTTGTGAAGAAAGCCACTGCTTTATTATTGCAAGGTCATGTCACAGACTTTCCCCCATAATTTAGTACTGAAGAGCTGGCAAATACCTTCCTTTGCTGTGGTTAGTACAATTGACTTGCTAGCTAGCATGCTTAGATAATTGCTCTGTGTCACAATCATAAACTGCATGCTCCGCCTCCACCAGTCCAGTTACTCAGAAGAATGGTCCCCTTTGATTGATCAGAGTCAAATGAAAATGTGCTTTCATGGTGAAATACACTATTTGAGTCCTAGCCTGCTTCCTGTTCCTTCATATTACCAAAGTACTGTTATTTATTATAGCTTCTTCTAGGTAAAGCTTTTCAAATACCATAGCACTGTTTCAACGGTGGTCTTGTTACAAATGTTCACAGTGGATGAAGGAGGCTGGGGACCTAATTTTGTGGTGATGCAGCTGTTAGAATGCATTGCACACTATGTAGAAAATGGGAGTATAACGAAACATCTACATGGCTTGTGCTGATTTGTCATTCAGTAGGTGTCTAAAACTATTGTAATTTACACCATTTTGGTATTTTGTGGGGATCAAATTCACTTTGAAATAGATAGCTGTCACTCTCTACAAAGTCACTGGGAGTTCTGGTCACTTAGTCACTGAATTCGGCCCTGGGAGTGTTGGGGATAGTGTGATGTAAGTTAGAGTGGGAGGGTGAGGGCTGCTTTATCTTGCACCTACCTTTTAGTTGCTTTTCCTGCTTATCTCCCTACCCTTCCCCTTCTGTTCCTTGATCAACAGATGCTTTGGAAATTACAAAATGTAAAACATTGCTGCTTGTGACTGAATTCAGGTATAGCTACACAAGTAGAGGTACTCTTTGGTGGAATGGCATTCTTATGTTTACAGAGGCTGTTACAATGATTGTACCATTATTAATAATTCAAAAACTTGGCAAAACTGAAATGTGTGTTCCTTAATAATGAATATTAGTTATGGGACTCTACATATAAGTGATGGAAAATTGAAATAAAAGTGTGGCTGTAGGGAATAAAAATTATTAAATTTAGAAATTCAAATTGCCTTTTAAGTTGTTCAATACACTGTTTTACAATTCACGGTTATTATGCAGCAGCATTTCCTAATTTGGCTATAGTCTGTAAGAGAACAGTATTATGGGCTTTGCTGTCACTTGCAGAATATTTCACTGCAAGTCCAGAATACAGAGACTTTCTATGCTCAAGGGGACGGGGGAATGTTTTGTTGCCTAGCTCCTGCTTGAATTGTCATTAGAAGTTACACTGAAAGCTCAATGTCATTTCATATTGTAATAATACTTAGCACTTTACCTTTTCAGAGCCAATGAACTGATTGTTCCTTACCCTTGTGAGGTGGGTTTAACAGCAATCTAACAGAGGAAAGCAGTCCTATACCTAATCTGGAGAACATTTGGAATGGTTTCTTGTCATTCTTTTTCTTTTCTTTAAAGAAGCAAGATCTGGGACATATTATTATTGTCACAGTTGGCAAAAGCATCCCTAGAAAAAAATGTTATAGGGGTGGGACAGAAAGAAGTGTGTTCAGCTGAATTCTCAAGAAACTTTATCCCCCAAATTACTAAAATTTGGAAACTAGAGAAACAAGAAATGGTAGGCCAAATTTTAATATTTGTCTCTCTTCATGCTAATTCAGGAATGAGACTGCCGCTATTTTGTTCACATCAAATTCTTTGCCATGCCTTCGAAGACACCGCAATTAAAAACAAGAAAAATAATCACACTTGTAAACTATGGCTATATTATTATTCATGAAAGTAAAAGAAAACCAAAACAAAATAGAACACAAACAATAAAGGCTTACTTCAGCTACAGTCTCTTCAGTATGTCTCTCTGTGGAGAGTTTCCAACAGAGATTACCCCTTTTGAGATTTTCCTGCTCTGGTGGAGATGCTGTTTTCTACGTAAAGTAAAATGAAAGTACATTAATTCCAAAATTAGTAGTGAGTCTTGTTTTTGTGTATCATAGATAACTAAAACAGTTTATAGATGGACAAGGAATTTTGTTTAAAAATAGGTGGATCTTGTTTGGTTTATCATGAATAACTTAAATAGTTTATGAATAGTCAGAGGTGAGTGAACTAAGTCCTACAAAACCCAACAAAATATTTAAATCAACAACTTAAAAGAAGCCATTAAAGAAGTTATCTTGAGACAGGCAAATTTAATGAAAATTAAGAATTTAAATCCAAATTAAATCCCACTATTTCTCTGTTCACCCAGGTTTGCCGATGGCTCTGTTCCAGGAATACACAGTCTAAACATTTTGATGTTTAACAGCACAAACAGTGCTACACTGGAAGGCTGCTGCTGCTTTGTTCCTGTGTTTGTTGGCTTATAGGGATGAGAGGAACAGAATGAGCTGAGGACGATGTGAAGTGGAGGAAAGGGAGCAGAGTGTTTTTCAGAGAGATTTATACTAGCCTTCTGTGGTTTCACTGGAGGAGGAAAGCACATCTCTTTCCGGAATTGACTAAATTCAGATATCAGCTGCTGTTAGCCTTGCATTGACTGAGCACATTCATGGGATAGGCTTAGTAGCACTTCAGGTCATTAGTATGTAGTGTGTGAAGGCATGTACAGCAAGGTTCTAATTCCCTCTGTCTCTGGGGTGGGAAATCCTCAGAATGTCTTTACAGTAAAATTTTAACTCTCTTTCTTTTATTGAGTCCATTTTCTGAGATACCCTTTTAGTTCTGTCAGGGTTTTATCTTCTTCATCTCATCCCAAAGAATCTTTACAGACACGGGGAGCAGTACATTGTCACCATTCATTCCTGTCCCTGGCTTCTTCCTCCATTAAGACCAGCCTGGTCATGTCCATGTATAATGTCCCACCATCTAGTCAGTGGTCAGCCTCTAAGTCTGACTGATCTTGGTTGCATTTGCATTATTTTGTCCGGCATCCTGTCATTTGTTTGTCTTCTACAGGGTCCCGACCATCATAATCTTTTTGACTGCAGCCAACAATGTAGCCTGATTTCACATTGTACTGTTCATCTAACTTCTTAATTTGTCTTAAAATCATTCCATTTTACACCTGCATCTTCTGAAGAACTTGTATCTCTACTGACTCCAGTTTTCTGGCTGGCTGTTTCATTTAATAAGGCTGCTTCCAGATTATAGAGTAATACTGTTAGTACACTGGTTTGATAAATTTGCATTTTGGTACCAAGGATAATGGTTTTATAAGTCCATAATTTTATCAACTTCTGTGCAGCATTTGTAGCTCCTTTTAACCTCATTCTTGAGGCACCTATTGTTACTGATCAAACTTCCTAGGTATGCATTTTACTTGTTCTATGACTGCACCACTGGTACATTTCAGTACTTTATCTACTGTCTCTTTTCCAACCCCTTTGTCATCTTGACATTTGTTGTAAGTCAAAGTCGACTACACCAATTTTCCAAGGTAGTGAAGTGTATCATCATTAAATTGAATGTGTCTGCCAGTTGTACGATGTCATCTGCATAAGCCAAAGAGTTTAACTCTAGATCAGTGTCATCTGGGTGTAATCGGAGTTGAAATTCTGCTTCCAATTATTCCAAATACTCCTATTTTCTATAGAGAGATATTTGATCTCTCAAAGTCATATTTTTAAACTTAGTCATTAAAAAGGCATTGTCTCTTCTTAACAATCTCTGGAGAAGTTCTTTGTGTAATTCTAAGTTTGGTAAGAAGTTGCTTAAGCATTGCCAAATAACTAATTCCCAGTTAATGACAGCATTTTATACTTTTGATTGCTGCTTACATTAGTAACTGGTTGATTAATCAAATTACCTTGCTGTAGTTGTACATAAAATATTTTACTCTCATAGTGTTGACATCAGGAAGTTATTATATGAGGCTTACATTTAGATACAATCTTTTGAGATGTATATTTGCAGTAATCATACGCCATCTTAGTTACCTAAGGAATAAACAAAGATTTTCACCTTTAAATGGAAACATGAGGTCAGAGAAGTAATGATAACATTTCCCAACTATACATGTTATCGTGAAAGCTAAAATGAATGAAGACGTTAGAGTGCTTATAAAAGAAATTAATCTTAATAGAGACATTTCTAGAATTTTGTGTGGTTTTAAACTGATTTTCTTTTGACAAGGCGAAGGCACGAAAAGTCCATTCTTATGTCTTAGCTTATGATTCTTGATAACAGATTCCTCAGCATCACTTCTCTTGAATAGAGACTAGCTTTACATTCTTTTACACAAGTATGTCATAGGGATTTCTTAAAAATTCAGTAAAGGCAAATTTGTAATAATCTAACATTATAATAATAAATTATAATAATTATTTTTGCATCAATATCGAGGTCTGTCCCCTAAAACCATTACAAATGGCTGTACTGTTGAGATCTAAAGAAGTGGGAAGTAGCCCTTAAAAGTTTCTGGGACAGAAATAGTGGATTTTACTCTGAAAGCACATTTTCACTTCATTAAAAGAAAAGGAGTACTTGTGGCACCTTAGAGACTAACCAATTTATTTGAGCATAAGCTTTCGTGAGCTAGCTCACGAAAGCTTATGCTCAAATAAATTGGTTAGTCTCTAAGGTGCCACAAGTACTCCTTTTCTTTTTGCGAATACAGACTAACACGGCTGTTACTCTGAAACCTTTCACTTCATTGACAGTGTTCAATCTGTGAGAATTGTTCCTCCTGAGTTCTGGACTGATGAACGCTGTGTTTGTTATTTAAAATGACCCTGTCACACAGCATAAGAATACTGACTAGCCAGTCAATCGTATTAACCATGGCAAAGGGGAAGGTACTTGCTTTTCCTTCAAAGAAGACTCCACACTAAAAAATTTAGTTGTTAGAAGAGGCATGAAGAGTTTGTCTCGTGAAATAGTGTACTCTTGAGAATAAGATTTACTTGTTTGCCTTAGTTGGGATTGTTATCAGTTTAAGTTATCAAAATGGAAGGAAACAGTTAACTTGTCCCAACAGTGGCCTGCTTATTTAATTAAAATACATATTGTGATAAACAGAGGAGAGCCGACTGAACAGTCAGCTACCATAATAAGGCTTGCATTATTTCAGACTTTGAGCTCTCATTTCATACCAGCTACTAGGGCCCAAAGTTTTTCCCAACAGATCCTTGCAGTTTTATCACAAATCTTATGATATTTGGTGTCTGTCTTAAAGCCTCAGCTCCTAGAGGTAAGAGATTACATGAGAATCTTGGCTTTCTATAATTATTAATAAAAAGTTTAGCCCTTATGGCTCTGGCAAAACATCTGAAAAGATGGACTAAATGAGTCGTAAGTTCTCAAACTATAAGGCAAATGAAAAAACCAGAAAGTTTATTGTTTCTAAAAATTTCATTACTTTAAAGCCAGTCTCAGGACTTCTTTGTGTGTGGCCTGACACAAGATTTTTGAATGCTTGGGATTGGCAATGCAGGGTCCTGTCTACCTTTTAGTCAGAGATGGTTTACATATAGCAATTTTAGTGCCAGCAGCTCTGTCTGTGAGGGAGCTCACTACATCATAATCCGGGGGCAGCATTATCTGGATCCTAACTTTTTAATCTACCTGTCTGCCATAAAAACACTTTAAACAGAACACAATAGTGTTCATTTTGGTGATCTGTTTTCACTTGTCTGAACTCCCCTTTCAGCACAGTAGCAGTGTCTAGGAAAACTTAAGGTGGAATTCATCGATATGTCTATCCAGATCGTCTATTGATGTGTATCTGGACATCTACCAATAATTAAAAATATGATGACAAAGTTATGCCTATCTCTCTTCCTAATTGGCAAGACGCCAGAGTTTAGAAGACGGTGAGTGCAGATGATTGCAGGAAAGCTTGGGCAAAGAGGTTTGGTTTTGCATATAGCTCTGCAGGTTGCAAGATTAGTGGTTTTCTCATTTCATCTGGCAGCAAATTTGATAGTATTGGTCCAATTTCTGCTAAATATCCCATCTCTCAGGATAGCGGACCTCACTGTGTTGGTCAGTGGTTTCATTGTTCCAGTGGCATGAAGCTGTTGTAGGAGCTTATGTTTGGGCTGTTGGAGCAAATTGCTTAGGCGTGGAACCCTGGAACTGTGCACTTCCCTGTTTCACAGAGGTGCTTTTTTCACAGAAGAGAAAATTCCTTGCCCCAAAAATTGTTCTTTCAAACTTTTTATGTCTAAGATGTTGTGTGTGTTAGTTAATGAAGGCAAAGTCGAAGCATGTGTTGCACTTGGAACAGAAAGTGGTGATTCTTTTTAAGTTGGTTTTTTAATCGTGCAGGTATTCATTCCAGTGTTTGATCTTGCAGGCATTCATCCCAAGAAAGGTCTGTTTTTAGCACAGATGAGCATTATAGTGGACATCTCTGTTGAGCCTGAGATGCAGTGTTACTAACAGCCCTCATCCTCAAGCTTTGGTTGAGCAGGTTTGATGTGCTCATGGTAGCATGTGTTGCTGAAGACAGCTGCTGCTACATTCTTTACTTGGATGAAGGTTAAGGACTTGTGGCTTTGTGCCCAGGTATTGTATTGTTGTAGTCCAGCTGGGAGGTGATAAAGGTGTATGTAGCTGAGGTCAAGTAATCATCTGCCAGGTTGGGATGGAATTTCCTAGCCAACCAGAGATAGTAGAAATTGTTACTTGTGGGCAATGCTATATGAGAGCATAGCATCAGCAAAGGAATGCGGAAGCACTTCTAAAATATGGACTGACATAACCAATTCTAGGTATGTATCTTCAACCAAAGGATACTGTTGTGGCTGCAACTTCTCAAAGTCTTTCCCTCTATCAGATAACATCCTTGCTCAGGTTCAGCTTCAATCGGTGTGAAAGTGTTCATATACGTAAGTGTTTGCAGGATCAGACCCTTAATAATTACAGCTGTGTGATACCTCTAACACAAAATAAGAGCTATGCAGAATGTTTGTTATTGGAAATGAAGAGAGATAAGAGAAGTAGAGAAAGATGTTACTTTTAAGATGGGCTATTATAAAACATATAGACCAAACAGTAAAGCTGTAGCTGGAAAAAAGCTACTGCTAGAGTAGTTGCGGTTAGAAAGGAACTTTTTATTTAATAAACTAAGTTGATCCTACTCTTGGTCTGAACCAAAGGTAATCAGTTTCCTTTTTGAAAGGTGTCGTTAAGCTGAGTGACAGACTTGGGGAATATGATGTGGTATAATGTACAAAGCTTAATTTTTTCAAAGACTGTGTTAATAAAAAAGTGCTTTTTTAATATCACAAATACTGAATTGCTTACAATACAATATGAAAAAATTAAAGTTTCATTTATCCTTTTTTCATATTATTGTTCTTATATGATTTGGTAGGATAGTAATACACCATTATTCAAAAAGAATATACATATCTTGGCTTAAAATAGATTTATAGGAACACAACCTATGTTCATGATATAACTATCGTAATGTATTTTAGTAGATATACGTAAAGTTATGTGTGCTTAAGCATTTGTAGATTTAGGCCTAAATAATTAGAAGTGAATTCTGTATTATAATAATAATCAATAATAATTAATTAATAAGGTACCCCAACTGTTCAAAATATTCCAGTTACAGACACTCCATTGTATTAGTATGTAGAGTGGTGGCACTTAAATCTAGATAAGACCTTATTCACGCTGGCACTTCCATCTTCGGTTAAGGATCCAGGTACTGCCCCGTCAACTAATATCCTCTTAGGATGCATTCATACCACTGCCTCTTCATTAATATTTGAGTTTCTAATACCATCCTTATTTTGTTGAAATTAAAATCTTCTGTCCAGAAACTGAAAATGATGGTTGTTGCTTGATCAGTGCTCTATCTTGGGCAGCTTTCTCCTGCCACAGGATACAAATAACTCACATTTAAGTCAATGCGATTTACTCATATCCTGTGCGGTGTGGAATTTGGCCTCAGTAAAAGGTCCTGTTTCTTCAGATGGAATAAATAAATTGCTGTCTCTGCCTCCTCTCCCAACTCCTGGCAAAAAACATGCAAAATTTGTCACATATTGGGCCATGTGTCTAAAATTCAGGGGATGAACCTGTTTAGCACATGGTTTTAAAATGAAGTTGTGGACATTTTAAAACAAAGTGCCTTCAAACAAGGCAAAGAATATTTCTTGCTCAGGATTATGTATGTGTCCAGGATGACGTTTACAGCAAGCTCTTTTTGCATTAGAGTGGAAAATGAGTCCGAAAACTCTTTCGGTTGTAAAATGCTTTTCATCTTCACTTAACTCCAAAATGGCTGAACAGATTCTTATCTCATTTCCAAATGTGCTTCTGGGCTGAGATTTAGCATAAAAAATTCAAGGCTCAGTAGGATCAAAGCTAATTTTGTAAAGAAAGGAAAAAACAACTGGATATCTGGCTCTCGAATGGATGTGCCATCTTTCCACACCTATAGTGTGTTGTCTGAACTGGTTTTAACACCGTGAGTAATGGCTCATTCCACGTGGTCACACAACAGTACTCTGGGAAGCTGGATAAATGCTTCATTAATTTTATTCAGTAACTAGTACAGAGCAAAAAGAAAAGGAGTACTTGTGGCACCTTAGAGACTAACCAATTTATTTGAGCATGAGCTTTCGTGAGCTACAGCTCACTTGAAGTTACTCTGAAACCGGTCATAGTACAGAGCAGTCTGCTCAGTATTTTAATCTGTATTCAAAGGTGAAACTTCTAAGTGCTGTGTTTATTGACTCAGTGCATCTGCAAACAGTCTGAGAATTTTTTTTTAAATGTAGACGTTACGCCTTGAAAGCTGTTCGGATACGGTTTTTATTGGCTTGGTCCAATATAGGATTTCAGTTATTACTCTAGTTGTCCTTAATATGGCCAATTAACAGTGGGCTGAATCGGATGTAGCAATGGCAGCTCGTTATTCATGAGTCCAGTCTCCCTTACACAAAAATGCTTTGTGACTAGCAAATCATGGCAAATAGATACAAGTGTCATTGTCAGTTATATTAACATGTAATCTAGCACAAGCGGTTCTTTATATACTGCTTTACCTACCTGGAGGAACTCTCTGTCCCCCAAGATTATGTGCAAAGGATTACATCTTGGAGTTGCAGTTTTTCAGAGAAATCCAGGGCAATTAGCCACATATCTTTCATTAAAATTAATGTAACATGTGTGGCAAGATACTCTGGACTGCTCTGAAAATCTCTCATAGATCTATAAAATACTACTGTACACCACTAGAGACGACTCGATCGGGTTCTTTTTTTTTTTGTTTTTCTCCCCTTGTGTGGTTGTTGCTTTTAAACTCTATATCCTGGGTGCATATAGAGGATTTAATTAAAATCCTTATCTCTGTGAGATTAATTGCTCTATACAGTACTATATTTGGGCCTCTTCTTTTCTGGTTGTGGATATCATGGTTTCTGGTCGACCTCATGGGTACTCTGCTCAGCTGAGCTTTGGCCAAACTATAGAAGCCTTTATAATACTGCTATAGAGGGTAAGACAGAGGATATTCACTCAGGTAGCGATTTTGTTTACATTTTAAATTGTGCCTGTTCAATCTCCAGTCTGTTTGGCTGTAAAATATTTAAACTGTTTCTTAATATCTTTCTGCTGGAACATTTAGTCTCTGATCATTAAAGAGCATATCTCATAACCTCGCATCAGAAATCTGAAAGGCATGACATTTCAGACCACTACTGAGCGTACATAACATAGGGCCAAACTCAGAGGAGTTGTCAGAGGAGTTCTTTTGATCATCTTCTCTCTTCTGCACTGTGAATTATCTTCCCTGCTAAAAGACTGACTTGCTACCCTCCTTTTGTATGATCTTTATGCTGTTTTATGCCCTGTCACAACAACTGCCACTTGTATATTACCATAAAAGTTTTGCCCTAGCTGCATTCATTCTTAATGTTCCTGTTCTGGGGTTCTGCTTACCACTGCAGCACCCCATTGTGGCGCTGTCTGAGGAATAGCTCCACCCAGTCTGATGCTCCCTTCCTTCTCTCTCTCACTCCAGGAATTGCAGTGCTTCCTCTTCATGGCTCGGCCCTATAGCCAGGTCACTATGGGGTTTCCCGTTTCCAGAGAATCAGAGTTTCACTAGACTGGCTATCGTTCCCAACAGTTCTCCAATTCAAGGCAATGCCACTTCCCCAGTAACTAGTAGGGCAACCGTGGCCACGCACTACCCTGGATTCCAGTCCAGGGACCCAACTAGCTGAGGTCTGTTCCACCCCCAAACCCTGCTGTTGTTTTCCTGGGCTGCTTCCTATTGCACCTCTATCAGGCTTCTTTCTCCACCTCTCCTCTGGGGAAGCCCTTCTCACAGGGCTAGGATCCTAGGACTTCTACTTTCTGCCTGTGTTTCCTCCTTTTCCCTCTCTAAGCCCAGAGAGTGACTACAGGCATCCACACTGCAGCCTTCTTCTGCCTTAGCTTCCGGGCCTTATACCAGCCCCATCTGCTCCTGTCTAGCTGGGCTCCACCCTCGGTCAGTGCTTGCCTGTCAAGCCTAGCTCTCCCTCAGGTGTGGCCTATCAGGTTACTTAACCCTTTCTGAGTTTCATGAACCCTTTTCAGGATGAACCCCATCAATGTTCCCAATGGCTTCAAAAGCCTGTTTTGTTTTTTTTTAAAATGTATACCGTCATTTATGTCACTTCAGAATTTGGCCCATAGTCCTGGTCAAATTGCATCAGTTTTGAATGTTCCCAGCCTTTAAATACACACAAGCAAGATTATTTCACTTGTCAGTTGGACTTGGTTTTTGACCTTGGCTTGCTACAGTAATTTTCAGCAGCAGCAATGAGGAACGAAAGGTTCTGATATTCCAAACCAGTTTTCAGCAGACATATATTTTTGAAATATGTCTTTGCTGAGAAAATAAAAATTGTTTCTTTGAAAAGCTATTTCAAGAATAAATTTAACAATTTTATGACGCTGTTCATCCCTAGTTTCAAACTCATCTGGTACAAAGATGGGGGAAAAATGAAATTTGCCATAAAACAAGCTACCCACTTTTACTCAGGCATGTTAGCTTCTGGAGGCCTGTGCACTTGGTTAATAACCAGAAACACTGAGACTTAAACAATCAGCATTTGAACTTTATCCCCTACTAAAGACACTACATAAGCATCTTTTCTCAGCAGAGGAAATTAATGTGATTGTCTTATCCCCACACTCTGATCCCTAACTAGAGATTCAGATATGAACCTTTATATAACTTAATTACCATAGAGAGCTTTATTTCAAAATCACCTTCCTCCAAGGCTAATCATTTCTCACTGGGAATTAGATTTTTCCAGCAGGAAAGCTTTGACTTCAACAGGTGTCTTTATCTAGGATATGGTCATTCTAGAATAACTAGTCCATTATTACGTAGGTGTTTAAATATGGATTTAGGTGAGAATCTTAAGACTGACCTTTTCAAACTAAGAAGCCTAAATAAATATGAAAATTTACTCAAGTCAGTTTGGACATCTTTAAGATTATTTGTCTTTGACAAATATTAACTAACTCCAACAACAAGTAGGCAAGTGAGATAGGCAAGTAGTCTTATCTCCAGTTTACAGATGGACATCTGAATGATACAAAGGACTTGGCTACACTTGAAATGCTACAATTGCTTCAATGTAGACACTACTTACGCTGACAGGAGGGTTCTCCCCTCAACGTAGGTAATGGACCGTCTCAAGAGTGGTAGCTGGGTTGATGTTTACAATGGAGACTTAGGTCGGCTTAACTACATCTTACAGGGGGGTGGATTTTTTACACCCCTGAGTGACATAACTGGGTTGATCTAATTTTCTAGTCCAGACCAGTCCCAAGGTTAAGTGAGTTGTCTAAGGCCATAAGGGGAATTGGTGTAAGAGCGATGATTAAAACTCAGGAGTTCTTAGCTCCCAGTTTTGTGCTGTTAACATTGGATCAAAAACCTATATAAATAGTACATTTCACATAAGGTGCTGAGAAGACCAGTCCTATGCTGCTCTTCCAATCAAGTTGCATATAATACCCATATAAATGCTGTGAATTTCTTATGAACAGAGCCAAAAGTGTGAAGGGTAGTATTACACAGAAACAAATATTAAAAGGAAAATTGAAGAGGAAGAATATACCCAAAGAGGACTTGGAATGAATCAGTTTATAGCTGGCTAAGGACAGTTCCATTCATACATAGTTATATGCTAAATAAATACTCTGTTTTTCCGCATTCAGGCAAGTTACTCTGTTGATGAGCAAGGAGCAGAATGAGAAAAGATGTTTTTTGTTTTAAAATAAGTTCTGATTGTTTAAAAAAAAAAAAAAGGATGGGAGGAGGAGTGAGGAATGAGGAGCCGCATAACAAGTCTGCGTATGCTATTACATGAGGAAACAGTGACGTCAAATATTATCCACATTAAAAAAGTTTTTGCAGCCATCCGGCTTTTGCACTTAGGTTTTTGGATGCTACATGTTAATATTTCTCTACATGCTAATATTCATCATGCACATGATTCTGGAAACTACAGAAGAAGAAGAACTGCTTAATGGGACTAAATCGGGGGGTCCAGATAATCTTCATCCAAGAATGTTAAAGGAATTGGCACATGAAATTGCAAGCCTATTAGAAAGAGTTTTTAATGAATCTGTAAACTCAGGGGTTGTACCGTATGATTGGAGAATTGCTAACATAGTTCCTATTTTTAAGAAAGGAAAAAAAAGTGATCCGGGTAACTATAGGCCTGTTAGTTTGACATCTGTAGTATGCAAGTTCTTGGAAAAAATTTTGAAGGAGAAAGTAGTTAAGGACATTGAGGTCAATGGTAATTGGGACAAAATACAACATGGTTTTACAAAAGGTAGATCGTGCCAAACCAACCTGATCTCCTTCTTTGAGAAAGTAACAGATTTTTTAGACAAAGGAAACGCAGTGGATCTAATTTACCTAGATTTCAGTAAGGCGTTTGATACCGTGCCACATGAGGAATTATTAGTTAAATTGGAGAAGATGGGGATCAATATAAAAATTGAAAGGTGGATAAGGAATTGGTTAACAGGGAGACTACAGCAGGTTCTACTGAAAGGTGAACTATCAGGCTTGAGGGAGGTTACCAGTGGAGTTCCTCAGGGATCAGTTTTGGGACCAATCTTATTTAATCTTTTTATTACTGACCTCGGCACAAAAAGTGGGAGTGTGCTAATAAAGTTTGCGGATGATACAAAGCTGGGAGGTATTGCCAATTTAGAGAGAGACCGGGAAATCATACAGGAAAATTTGGATGACCTTGTAAACTGGAGTAATAGTAATAGGATGAAATTTAATAGTGAGACGTGTAAGGTTATGCATTTAGGGATTAATAACAAGAATTTTAGTTATAAGCTGGGGACGCATCAATTAGAAGTAACGGAGGAGGAGAAGGACCTTGGAGTATTGATTGATCATAGGATGACGATGAGCCGCCAATGTGATGTGGCCATGAAAAAAGCTAATACGGTCTTGGAATGCATCCGGCGAGGTATTTTCAGTAGAGATAAGGAGGCTTTAGTACTGTTATACAAGGCACTGGTGAGACCTCACCTGGAATACTGTGTGCAGTTCTGGTCTCCCATGTTTAAGAAGGATGAATTCAAACTGAAACAGGTACAGAGAAGGGCTACTAGGATGATCTGAGGAATGGAAAACCTGTCTTATGAAAGGAGACTCAAGGAGCTTGGCTTGTTTAGGTTGAGGGGAGATAGGATTGCTCTTTATAAATATATCAGAGGGATAAATACCGGAGAGGGAGAGGAATTATTTAAGCTCCGTACCAATGTGGACACAAGAACAAATGGATATAAACTGGTCATTGGGAAGTTTCGACTTGAAATTAGACGAAGGTTTCTAACCATCAGAGGAGTGAAGTTTTGGAATAGCCTTCCAAGGGAAGCAGTGGAGGCAAAAGACCTATCTGGCTTTAAGATTAAACTCGATAAGTTTATGGAGGAGATGGTATGATGGGATAACATGATTTTGGTAATTAATTGATCTTTGACTATTCATGGTAAATAGGCCCAGTGGCCTGTAATGGGACGTTAGATGGGGTGGGATCTGAGTTACTACAGAAAATTCTTTCCTGGGTATCTGGCTGGTGAATCTTGCCCATATGCTCAGGGTTTAGTTGATCGCCATATTTGGGGTTGGGAAGGAATTTTCCTCCAGGGCAGATTGGAAGAGGCCCTGGAGGTTTTTCTCCTTCCTCTATAGTACGGGGCACGGGTCACTTGCTGGAGGATTCTCTGCTCCTTGAAGTCTTTAAACCATAATTTGAGGACTTCAGTAGCTCAGACATAGGTGAGAGGTTTTTCGCAGGAGTGGGTGGGTGAGATTCTGTGGCCTGCGTTGTGCAGGAGATCGGACTAGATGATCATAATGGTCCCTTCTGACCTTAGTATCTATGAATCTATGAACTTCTGGCTGCCCAGGAGGTAACAGGAAATAAATGTCTGAATGAAATAGTGGTCTAAAATTGCAAGGAAAGAAAAGCAAGCAAAGCCGCAATCTACAAAATGCCCTTCTAAGTAATGAAGACAGCATTTTGACAAACATGAAAGAACCTGTAGAAGTCAGTAATTTACTGAAAGACACTGATATAATTATTACTAGCTGTGAGATACTCGTGACTTTTGTTTTAAAGTTACAGTGGCTGGACTTTGTACTTCCGACAGAAACCCATTAACTATAGAAGAAACCTGGTTTTCTTAAGAGTTCAATTAAATCCTCCACAAAAAGATTATCTCATTAAATTGGGAAGGACACACTACAAATTACTTTTTAACTGCGAATAGCTGACTGAAAAAATATTATCCAACAATATATTAATGGGTGTCTCTTTGTCTCATGTTACCAGAAAAGATGTAACGCTCTGAATAATTGCAATTATAAAATCATATATTTTATGTGCTGGACTATATTAAAATTTAAACCATGACTCAGAAGATAATCCCAGAATAAAATGTAGTATAACAAATTATTTTTTAAATATTTTTAAAAAGGTGTATAGTATTCAGAGCTGTGCAAAATTCATCTGCATTTGTTTGCAAACCTTTTGGCTTTGTTTTCAGTTTACCTCTGTTCATTTCCTCTTCCCGCCTCCAAAAAATAAATACATTAAATAAAATAAAGTCCCTTAATTTCTGTTGAATTTTGGACTTGAACCCAACAAAACTTAAATCAAACATATTTTATACCAAACTTTTAGAAACTGACAAGTTTTGTTTGGTTTTCTGCTAATAGTATAACCTTTATTCCTTTCTCTTCAGGCCCTTCTTCCTTCATCGAGGAGCAGCTGTTCTCATGAATGGAAATGGGTCTGGGAGTCAGGAGATCTGAATGCTATTCCTTGTTCTGCCACTGACTCACTATGTGATCTTGGACAAGTCATTTAATTTTCCTGTGCCTTGGTTTTACCCATCTGTAAAGGATAATAATTCTCCACCATTACAAAGTATTTTGAGATCTAGGGATATGAATGAGAAATCTCCCCCTCCTCCCCTTATGCTGAAGTAGTACTTTACTCCAAAAGTACTTTATCCCACTGAAATCATAAGGTTTGCTGATGGAGTAAGGTACTGCTCAGTATTAGTGCCAGATCCAGTCATCCTTACTATGTAATTATTTATTTGCCTTGTCCGTCTTCTGGAAGAAGGGGTAGTGGCCAGTGACTTCTCTTCTCTGACACTGGGTAGTAGGGAAGGGGAACTTTTAGAAGAGCAAGTTATTTCTACTCACATCCTGCTCTCCTCTTCCCCAAATACTCAAGAAGGATCTTCTCCCCCAGAGATTTTGCAACAGCAGCACTCAAAAGTCCCCTTTCTACTGCTGCTTAACCTAAATCGCAGGCTGAAAACAGCCCCCTTGTCTCCACACTGTTATCATTATATCAACTCTCATTGTCCTAAAAGATTCAATTTGGGGAGTTGGAGGTGGGTCTTTCCCTCCACCTATAACTTTCACAACAATTGGAGGCTGTCCTGTCCTATGAAGAGACTTCTTCCCAAAACGCTGTTTTTTCTGTTGCTTTTCACGGAATGAAGCAATGTGCTTGCTCTGCCAGTCTTTACTCAAATGCTTTTGATTTAGAGACACAGTAAAATTCTGCTGACATAAGCAATAAAGTAATTGTATAGGGCCATTTTGAAATCTCTTTTGAAAAACTGACACGAAGGCTATCGCTTTGGCCTTAACATCTGAAGTGTTTGCAGATGCAAGACTCGGGCCTGTTCTGCCTCCCACTTAACCATGAGATGATTTGGTGTCTGCAGAACCATCACTATTTTTCTTTTCACTGCATCCTTTCTACTTCCTACTATTCCTTCACCCCATTTTTTCCCCTTTATTGTAACTAGATCTAGGTGGTTTTACCACAAAATAGAGTTATAAAGAAGACTGGTGGCCATTACAAGCACTCAGGCTGATCAAGAGAGTAAAATTTTAACCCATCCCAGAGCAGAATGACCACATATCATGCTTAGAACTAAAAACATGTTTGTATGAAACAAATGATAGAAAACAGTGTTCTGCAATGTACATTTGACACCTCAGGAAAAAGGGAAGATGATAGGCTGACATCACTACAGGCACGTCTGTTAGTTTTGAGTGCCTTGCTTGAAAATGTGTCTGTCTTGGGCATTTTCTGGTTTCCTAATGTTTACGAGGGATGTGGGCATGTTGTTTGCTGTGTTTTGAACTTTAATGTTCTTAACAAATAATATGTGCTCAAACTACTGATGGCAGCAGGTGCCTGCAACCTTAACTTGACTTTATCAAAGGGTGGGTGAGTGTGTATGTGTGTGTTGCACTTGTTATCAATTATTACTGTTCACATGAAGTTCCGGTGCCTTTGACTGTTGTAACACAATAATTCTTGAAAGTGAAAATCAATGAGCATTGAAATATAAATAATCCATTGGTAGCTTTCTTTTCCATCACTTACACCTGTTTGCCCTAATTGGCTCCTCTTTATCATCGGTGAAGAAATTTAATTGCAATTCTTCATTGATGTTGCCTCATCTTGATAGCGTAAACTCACCAGCTTTGCATTCAGTGACAAGAAAGAGGGCAAAAGAAAGCTTATTATAATGATCATATTAGCTAACCAGTACGAATATCGCCAAGTAGAGTATGTCTGTCAGAAACACAGAGCTATGTTGTGCAATACACTCAACATATCAAATAAAGCTCCATCATCTTAAGCATAAGAAATTAATATTTTTCTAAGACCGTGTGTTACTTCGTGAGCAGTCTGAATGATCTGAGACTTGAAATACTCTTCTTGATTGAACTAAAGAGTTTTGAAAGTGTTTTAAATTTCTCCCACACACAGACAGAATATGTATTTACACATATGTGCCTGTATATAAATGATAAACATATTTAAATTTAACCACAGGTTTATGAAGCCTTTAAAAGATAATGTACACACTGGGGGTGAAAAGCACAGGTGTGGTTTTGGTGACCGGCTGCCTATGGATGTCATTTGTGTTTCGTAGAAAAAAAAAATGTGGCCCCACATTTGCTTGTGATCCTTCAAGGAAACTGCTTGGAAACCTTCTGCTTCTTAATAATTTTGGCTTGGTGTGGCAGCAGATGATGATAGTCCTTGAAAGTTCTTGCACTCAGCACTGGTCCTTAATAAAATTCGAATACTGTATTGTTCCTGCAATATGCAATTCGTGTGGAATGGTAACTGGCAATGGGGGCCAAAGAACAGAACATTTAGAAATCTGGCCGTAGGTGTGAGTTTTGTTTGTTAAGAGAATTGGTGCAGTGCTTAAAGGACGATTCAGATTTTTTTTTCCTTTATTAACAATAGATCTGCTTTCTGAAGTAAAATGAAATGAGTGGGTATATTTTCCACAGATTTTAAAAGCTATTGCACATTTCTGTGCTGAAGCCTGCTTTCTATTAACCTTGTTTGTAATACAGTTTAAGGCATTCACTTATTTCCCTAATTCAGTCAACCTTAACTTTCAATGAAAGAAACAATTTTTCAGACGACGGATAACATTCTCCCTGCATCATTATGTCTCTTTATAAAAGAAGCTCATGTTCACAATTATTACTTTAAAAACTATTTAGCTGAGGACCCATGCTTTACTTTAATACACAGCACTGAGATAATTTTGTGGTAAAACCAAAACTAAGTTTATTGATAAAGAACAGAGATTTAAGTGATAGTAAACTAGGATAGTAGAAGCAGAAAATGGTTACAAAGAAAACAAAAATAAAACACGCTTTCTCGTATCTAAAATTTAACAGATTACAATCCTGGCCTCAGAGAATTTTTCAGTTAGTTCTCAGCATCCTCAATTCACATGGCTGGGGGAGGATCCACTTTTTACAGACTCAAAGAGCACTGGTCCTTTTGTCACTTAGGTGATGGGTCCCCACAAGGATGTGGACAAATTGGGGAGAGTCCAGCGGAGGGCAATAAAAATGATCAGGGGCTGGGGCACATGACTTACGAGGAGAGGCTGAGGAAACTGGGCTTGTTTAGTCTGTAGAAGAGAAGAGTAGCCTTTGATAGCAGCCTTCAACTACCTGAAGGAGGGTTCCAAAGAGGATGGAGCTTGGCTCTTCTCAGTGGTGGCAGATGACAGAACAAGGAGCAATGGTCTCAAATTGCAGTTGGGGAGGTCAAGGTTGAATATTAGGAAACACTATTTCACTAGGAGGGTGGTGAAGCACTGGAATGGGTTACCTAGGGAGGTGGTGGAACCTCCATCCTTAGAGGTTTGGAAGCCCTGGCTGGGATGATTGAGTTGATATCGGTCCTGCTTTGAGATGGGGTTTGGACTAGATGACCCCCTGAGGTCTCTTCCAACCCTAATCTTCTATGATTCTATGATCTTTTCTCCCCTCTTATAGTTCCAAAAACCTTTGAAATAGATACTTTTGCAAAGTAACTCCAAACTTCTCCCCTGATATTTGTTCCTTGGGGTGCAGGTTCCAGATCCCTTTTCCCATCCTCTTGTTAATTAGCTCTTTCTCTTGGTTTGTTCACTTTGTTTATCTTAAATGGAAATATATTTTTATTGTTTTTGACTTACAAAGCTTAAACCAGTCAGACTGGCAAATCCACATACCTTTTGTCCAGGAGAAAGCTATTTATCCACTCTACTTAAATTGCTTGGACTTAACATATTTTACGCAGATATTTCCAACACACTAACTGTCCATGCACCACACAATATTATTAATGTCCAGGGAATCACCAGTTTTCATTTAATTCCTTACATGATACTTTTTTGGATAAATATTATGACATCAGTGTGTTAGATGTAGTGAAAAGAAAAGGAGTACTTGTGGCACCTTGGAGACTAACAAATTTATTTGAGCATAAGCTTTCGTGAGCTACAGCTCACTTCATCGGAAGCATACCATGGAAAATACAGTGGGGAGATTTTATATACACAGAGAGCATGAAACAATGGGTGTTACCATAGAGACTGTAACAAGAGTGATCAGGAAAGGTGAGCTATTACCAGAAGGAGAGCAGGAGTGGGGGGAACCTTTTGTAGTGATAATCAAGATGAGCCATTTCCAGCATCTGACAAGAACAGTTCGAGGGGAAATAAACGTGGGGAAATAGTTTTACTTTGTGTAATGACACATCCACTCCCAGTCTTTATTCAAGCCTAAGTTAATAGTATCAAGTTTTCAAATTAATTCCAATTCAGCAGTCTCTCTTTGGAGTCTGTTTTTGAAGTTTTTTTTGTTGAAGAATTGCCACTTTTAGGTCTGTAATCGAGTGACCAGAGAGATTGAAGTATTCTCCGACTGGTTTTTGAATGTTATAATTCTTGGCGTCTGATTTGTGTCCATTTATTCTTTTACGTAGAGACTGTCCAGTTTGGCCAATGTACATGGCAGAGGGGCATTGCTGGCACATGATGGCATATATCACATTGGTAGATGCGCAGGTGAGTGAGCCCCTGATAGTGTGGCTGATGTGATTAGGCCCTATGATGGTGTCTCCTGAATAGATATGTGGACACAGTTGGCAACGGGCTTTGTTGCAAGGATAGGTTCCTGGGTTAGTGTTTTTGGTGTGTGGTTGCTGGTGAGTATTTGCTTCAGGTTGGGGGGCTGTCTGTAAGCAAGGACTGGCCTGTCTCCCAAGATCTGTGAGAGTGATGGGTCATCCTTCCGGATAGGTTGTAGATCCTTGATGATGCGTTGGAGAGGTTTCAGTTGGGGGCTGAAGGTGATGGCTAGTGGCATTCTGTTATTTTCTTTGTTGGGCCTGTCCTGTAGTAGGTGACTTCTGGGTACTCTTCGGGCTCTGTCAATCTGTTTCTTCACTTCCGCAGGTGGGTATTGTAGTTGTAAGAACGCTTGATAGAGATCTTGTAGGTGTTTGTCTCTGTCTGAGGGGTTGGAACAAATGCGGTTGTATCATAGAGCTTGGCTGTACACAATGGATCGTGTGGTGTGGTCTGGATGACAGCTGGAGGCATGTAGGTAAGTATAGCGGTCAGCAGGTTTCCAGTATAGGGTGGTGTTTATGTGACCATCGCTTATTAGCACCGTAGTGTCCAGGAAGTGGATCTTTTGTGTGGACTGGTCCAGGCTGAGGTTGATGGTGGGATGGAAATTGTTGAAATCATGGTGGAATTCCTCAAGGGCTTCTTTTCCATGGGTCCGATGATGAAGATGTCATCAATGTAGTGCAAGTAGAGTAGGGGCATTAGGGGACAAGAGCTGAGGAAGCGTTGTTCTAAATCAGCCATAAAATTGATTGACAGAGCCAGAAGTTACCTACTACAGGACAGGCCCAACAAAGAAAATAACAGAACGCCACTAGCCATCACCTTCAGCCCCAAACTAAAACCTCTCCAATGCATCATCAAGGATCTACAACCTATCCTGAAGGACGACCCGTCACTCTCACAGATCTTGGGAGACAGGCCAGTCCTTGCTTACAGACAGCCCCCCAACCTGAAGCAAATACTCACCAGCAACCACACACCACACAACAGACACACTAACCCAGGAACTTACCCTTGCAACAAAGCCCGTTGCTAACTGTGTCCACATATCTATTCAGGGGACACCATCATAGGACCTAATCACGTCAGCCACACTATATCAGGGGCTCATTCACCTGCACATCTACCAATGTGATATATGCCATCAGGTGCCAGCAATGCCCCTCTGCCATGTACATTGGCCAAACTGGACAGTCTCTACGTAAAAGAATAAATGGACACAAATCAGACGTCAAGAATTATAACATTCAAAACCCAGTCGAAGAACACTCAATCTCTCTGGTCACTCGATTACAGACCTAAAAGTGGCAATTCTTCAACAAAAAAAACGTCAAAAACAGACTCCGAGAGACTGCTGAATTCAAATTAATTTGCAAACTGGACACCATTAAATTAGGAATAAAGACTCGGAGTGGATGTGTCATTGCACAAAGTAAAACTATTTCCCCATGTTTATTCCCCTCCCCCCTGCTGTTCCTCAGACGTTCTTGTCAACTGCTGGAAATGGCCGACCTTGATTATCACTACAAAAGGTTCCTCTCACGCTCCCCTGCCCCCCGGCTCTCCTTCTGGTAATAGCTCACCTTTCCTGATCACTCTTGTTACAGTCCTTATGGTAACACCCATAGTTTCATGTTCTCTGTGTATATAAAATCTCCCCACTGTATTTTCCACTGTACGCATCCGATGAAGTGAGCTGTAGCTCACGAAAGCTTATGCTCAAATAAATTTGTTCGTCGCTAAGGTGCCACAAGTCCTCCTTTTCTTTTTGAGGATACAGACGAAAACGGCTGCTACTCTGAAACCTGTCATTACGTTAGATGTAGTGAGTTTGTATCTGGTAACAGCTGTGTTTACAGAATAGTGAGCTCTTTTCCATTTTACATTTCGGGTCACAGGCACATATTTGAAGTATTTGACTATTAATTGAATATTTTTCAGCACTTGCTACATTTGAGGGAAAGGGAATCCTGGCAGGTTTTGCCAGAATGTTTTACAGATTTGTAGATCCTCCTTAGATCCCCTGACTGGTTTCAACAGATAGGATCTGCTAACGAGTTAGTAACTACTAATATAGAAAAACTCGGAATCTTAAGATAGTGTTTCTTCTGTTGCCGACACAATACTTTGACAATATGACGACTGTCCTTTTTGTTCCTGAATTCAATTCCGCTTTTTGCAACATACTAATTGATTGGCAATTAAGGTGAGTTTGTATGAAAAACATTTTACAGAAACATCATTGATGTCCCACAGGATGTTGAAATGAGTTTTAATCTAGTAGAATTTTTACTGTTTTAAATCGTCATTGCCACAATGTCAAAAATCTGATACGTACGTACATACACAAAAAGAAAGATAAAAACATATAGTTGATTGCTTCTAATGAAGGGTTTCTGTTTGGAGATTTTATTTTTTGCAATGAGGTTAACTTTTTTTTATAGACAAAAGTAGTAAGCTGCGCTTGGAAAGTTCTCTTTCTTCATTCTTTGATTGAAAACCACAAATATAATAAAAAACTGGAAGTCAATGGAAGCTTTGATGAAGACAGCAGGGGATGGGGCCAGAACTATCAGGGAAAGTTGCTGAGGTGCATGTCTAACAACACATTGCACTTTCAGCTCACTTCCAGGATCTCTGTTTGAATTTCATGAACATGCATGTACAGTAATAAAGAGTGATCATTGCTCACTAGAGCCAATAAGCTAATCGCAGCATTTCTTGCTATTAGGCATATTGTGCAGTGGTGTAACTGGCTGTTTAAGGATAGAAAACTAGCTGTAAGGTAACGGACAATAAACTAAACTAACCCTCAGATAGAGAATCCTAATACAAGAACGTTGTCCAGATGTTTAGTCCCCATACACAACTGTAAAGGTAAGTTGATTATTCAGCCTAGAACAATGAGGCCTTGACCCTGTTTGGAGAGCTGGGTGATGCTGTGATATAAGTAAAGAGTTTGAAATAATAACAATAAGAAATATGGTGCTATGTCTTCCCTGTGTGCCTGAAGAATGGCATTCCAGCGCTGGTGAGGAAAAACACCCCTCCCTTACTATACAGACCCCCAACTATGTTGAGTGTAGGTCTCAAACAGAAACGAAGTTGTACCATTTTGATGTGTGCTCACAGCACAAGCGCGTAACTTCGACGTGGGAGAGCTTCACTAAGAGCTACATTGTGTTTCTTAAAGGAAAGAGAGTGAGAGAAAATAAGTTATATTCCAGCTATAATCACATTTTGAATAGTGACTGAATAGTGGCTGACACCTGATAGTGGCTCTTTAATGGTAAAAGGGGATTTTTCAAATACGCAAAGGAAAGTTAGGCACCCACTTCCGACTGAAATTGGAGGACCTCAAATGCTATAGTAATGCCTGCAGATGAGAAATTATTACAAGATAGTAACTACCATTCTTTTAAACCTTTTATCTGAATAAAGCACCTCTTAAAGGGAGTTAATTTGTACCTGAGAAAAGAGCTTTGTAAAGCAGGCACTGTGGAGGGGATGTGGAATAATGTTCGCTGCATCATGCCTATTGATCTAAGAATATGAGAGTGTTATCTTGCTAGCCCTGTCATGTCCCATAAGAAGGCAATTGTAATACATGGTAGTAGTTGATTAGTGGTTTTGTTGGCTTTCTGAATGGAAAATATTTTTGTGGTGTTTTATTCATTTTTTCTCTATCCTTGCCATATCCACCAATTATAAATGGGTTGGTCTCCTTTTCCAAAATACGATGCCTGACATAGCCCAAAACTAATGGCCACTGATTTCCCTCAGAAATCCTATATGAATAGAATACGTGGCAGCTTTTTCCTTCTACAGCTATACATTTTAGAAATGTAGCTGAGGAATGTCTGAGAAGGAAACAGAGTGAGTTTGTTCCTTATTTTATTAGGCTTTGATATTCCTCCCTCAATTTGGGTGGGGTATTTTCTTTTAAAAGCTATCCAGGGATATGGATATGGGCAGGGATATGGAATCTTCAGTCTATTTTACGAGCATCTGCTCAGGTTCATAGATTTTTGCTGTAGACATAAGAATCTGAGACTTGGTCTACACCAGTGGTTTTCAAACTTTTTTTCTGGTGAGCCAGTTGAAGAAAATTGTTGATGTCCATAACCCAACGTAGCTGGGGATGAGGAGTTTGGGGTGTGGGAGGGTCTCAGGACTGGGGCTGAGGGTTAGGGTGCGGGGCTGCGGGGTGGGGCTGGGAATAAGGGGTTCAGGGTGTGGGAGGGGGCTCTGGGCTGGGGCAGGGGATCAGGGCACTGGGGTGGGACTGGGGATGAGGGGCTTGGGGTGCTGGAGGGGGCTCTGGGTTTGGGGGGGCTGGGGTGCGGGGTTGGGGCAGTGGGTTACCTCAGGCAGCTCCCAGTCAGTGGCACAGCAGGGGTGCTTAGGCAGGCTTCCTGCGTGTCCTGGCACTGCGGACCGTGCTGCGCTCCGGAAGTGGCCAGCAGCAAGTCCAGCTCCACTTGGTTCTCGCCTGCAGGCATCGCCCCTCCCCCGATCGTGCAGTGCCATTGCTTGGGGCGGGGGCAGCGCGCGGTGCCCCGTGGCCCTCCCGCCTAGGAGCCAGATCTGCTGCTGGCCGCTTCCAGGTCGCAGCACGGTGTCAGAACCGGTAGGGACTAGCCTGCCTTAGCCGAGCAGCACCATCAATGGAACTTTTAATGGCCCGGTCAGTGGTGCTGACCAGAGTCGCCACAACCCAATGCCTTCCATTCCGCAACCCAGTACTGGGTCGCAACCCGCAGTTTGAAAACCACTGCTCTACACTATCCACTTACATTGGTATCACTACGTCGAAAAATCCACACCCCTGAGCAATGTAGTTACACCAGCCTAACCCCCAGGGTAGAGAGCGATATATCGACGTGAGGGACTCTCCCATTGACATAGCTACTGCTCCTTGCTTTGCCGACAGAAGATGCTCTCCCATCAGTGAAGGTAGAGTCTTCACTAAGCACTAGAGCGGCACAGCTGCACCATTGCAGCACTGTAAGTATAGACAAGCCCTGAGAGACAGTTAGCAGGGCCTAAGGCAATTCACTTTTATAGCAGAGGAGGGGGTCGGAGGTTCCTCCATTCCCAAAGAATTGCTAGTGCTGTCATTTGGGCTTAGTCTCCCAGCCTCAATCCATTCTATGAGCCTCCCATCTAGTTCTCTTCATGTGCTCCTCTCATAATGGAGTGGGAAAGAATGAGCTGTACGAGTAGCCCCTACTGGTTCCAGACCTCTTCAGATTCTGGATCCCTCTTGACAGTGGAAGCAGGTGGCAGATGCCAATAGGTGCTGCTAATTGTCCTTATCATCCCCCCATCAGATTTGACCCTCTATTCCATGTTCCTACAACCAGGAAAGGAGACCACCTATGAGAAAAAGGGGGAGCAAGGGGGAGGTAAAAATAGCAAGTAAACATTTCTTTCCCCCAAATGAAAATCAGAAATAATTATGTATTGTCCAAGAGTCTCCAAAACTTGAAAAGTATAACTGAGGGGTGAAGGTAGGTGAACAGCACCCCAAAAAATAACCTATCAAATCAGTTATGTTTTTTCACAGTTCCTCTGAAATTCCTATTCCATTCTCCAGTTCCAAACCTTAACATCCAACCAAAAACTAGGACACAAATAGGATGCTGACAGGATATTTTAAAAGTATATATTAAAACCATGAAAATGAAAAGTTCTTCAGCCCTCGTTATGATAGTCCATATAAAATACAGATCTGATTAACTGAATGTAAAATGTTGACCTTATTACTGAAATTTTGGGACATGGGCTTAATATTTGATCATAACTCATCTGTTGTCATCTGTTCTTAAGCCACATCTTTCCAGTTTCTGCAGAGAGGATTCCCTGCTAGTTTTATGTTTATAATTCAGAGCTTGTTCCTGTTATTTAGGAGTAAACTGTTACTTTAATTTTTTTTTCCTTTTGGTTTTCAGGCGTCTTTCCAGAAAGCAGTTTCTGGATAGACACTTTCTGAAGCCAATCATGAATAAGATGAGAATTGGATCCTGTGTTTGTAAATTAACAGGAATTTTCATCACCTGCTTAATAATAATAATAATGATAATAATAGAGCTTGAATGGACAGGGTTCTGCAAATTTTATTTTTTCTCCATCCTGTTTATAATTGTACTCTCGTCTTCATTTCCACCTATAACAAATTGATGGAAATAAAAAGATTTCTTTCTAAGCAAGTCTTACTTATTAATTTCTCTGAAATGACCTCCTCACCATTGCAAACACATACATATAGACACACCCCTGTTAACATGAAGTAGCTTTTGCCTTTTCCTGTAGTCATGATAAACCGAAGTTAAGTACATTCAGAATCTCTCAACCATGTTACATTTCAGATTTACATGCATTTTTAATTGTTAGAATTGTACTGCTTTATAATACTAAAAAGTTTCTCAGTCTGAATTGAAGAGGGCAGATGTTCTGGCTCACTGTTCTTCTCTGCTCACTATATGTACACAGAGGAACAGAGCCCATTTGAAGCAGTTTGCAAGCTAAACCAATTACGTAAATAAAGTTGATCCAGAATTTTCCTTCATTGCAGATAATGACAGCTTCATATTTAAAAAAAATGACTTCACAAAGACAGCTTTTCCATCATGTTGTGTGAGGATTTAAATTTAAACTTTATTTTTGCATTGTTATAGAATGATAGTTATTATCCTTTGCAGGAAATCACTTTCAGATGAAGGTGTCTTAAGGAACACTTGAAGATTCCCATCTCAAAATTCATGAAAATAAAATGTCACCTGGAAAGAAAAGATTACACAATGTAATACAAAACTGGTGAAAGAGCACTAGTCTTTATGTAGTTACGCTATTTGATGGAAGAAACTTATTTTTTTATAAGACTGTAGTTATGCAGCCTTTACTTCATGGTGTACAGCAATGCACAGCAAAGGATAAAAGAGAGCATAGAAGCTGATCCTGCAGTTCTAACTCATAAGTGGTACCTCTAACTTCACATTGGTACTCATGAGAGTAAGATACACATGATCACCACCTTTGCTATATTTTGTTATTTGCTCTACTTAGCGTTGCCAACTTTGTAATTGCACTAACCCAAACACCCTTGCCCTGTCTCTACCCCACCGCTTCCCCATGGACCTGCCCTGCCCCGCCCCTTCTGAGGCCCTGCCCCCACTCACTCCATCTCTCCTCTGTCTGTTGCTCGCTCTCCCCCACCCTCATTCACTTTCACCGGGCTGGGGAAGAGTGTTGGGGTGCAGGAGGGGGTGAGAGCTTTGGCTGGAGCTGTCCTAAACCAGCTTACATACTGTACTTTGAAAAAGAGAGTCTGGTTTCTTGTAACTAAAAGTAAAGAATATGTGACACTATACTGTGACGAGACAATGAGATATTATTGATGTTTGCATTGTGCGGTTGTTAATTTGGTGGAACTTCATTACAGTTGTTATAGTATTGAGTCTGTGTGGAGAAGTGATTACAGCTTCTTCACAGCATGAAATAATTTTGAGGCATGATTTTAATAGGAAAGTAAGACCTTTATGCAGAAATTGATGCAAAAGCTTATGTGAAATTTTTGCTTGTTAGGCACAAAAGTGTGCCCAATTATTTGGAAGCATGCACTGAGAGAAGTAGTACATTATTTTCTGTCATGTTTCTTCCTATTTTGACTCTAAGAAGTGAGAGACTTTTGTGTGAATAAACCAATCAGTTATGTTGCACTACCTTGTTTGTTGACTTTCCATGCATGCCGCAAGGTCTGCTGATATTTACATGGATTTGGGGACAGGGCAGGTAGGCATAGTGATGATTGGAGGAGGGAATGAGACTGTTTGAAGGGACTAATTTGTTTAGTGTGTTTTCTTATTCTGGATATTTTTGATGGGTCCTTTAATTATCATTATTTTATGCTTTGCACAAAGTGGTCATAGCAAGGGATGGGCATTTAAAAAAATAAAATATGCATAAATATATTTTAATAATCTCAAGTCATTTGTAAAACTCCAGTCTAAAAGCATTATTTAATCATGTGGTAACCTTTTGTACAATACATGTAGATGCATGCAAAAGTGAAAAATGGTGATGTTTTTACTCAGGAATTGTCACCAATTTCTGCTGACTGGCAGCCCACCCTCACCAATCATGTCAATGTAGATATAAATTGTAAGTTGGCACACAGAAAATAGCTGGTGAACAATAGAATATAATACAGCATTTTTATTATGAAGGTAAACACTTTAAAATTGTGTGTGCTTAACCTGGTAAAATGAATTGAACTGATGATGTAACAAACTATTTTAATTTCTCCTAGTTTGTGGCGACATCCATGGACAATTCTTCGATTTGATGAAGCTGTTTGAAGTAGGAGGTTCTCCTGCCAACACACGGTACCTCTTCTTGGGGGATTATGTGGACAGAGGATACTTCAGTATTGAAGTAAGTTTGCTACTTCTCTTTTTGAATACAAGGCTACTTGCAGTGTGATTTTAATAATCTGACAAATGCATGGCTGCTTGAGAGCTTAATAGATGTCACTATGAACGGCAAGCATGGGGACAGAATTTGTTTCACATAAAATGTCACTGTGTTAGGGTGGAATGTTTTTTTCATAAAAAGTCTTCTATTAGTTTAAAAATACATTTTAAAATAAAACAATTTAAAATTTCAATTTGAAATTATAACCATCTATGTTAAGGCCTATATTTACGATAATATATTAAAACAATGTAAATGGAATTTTAAAAAAAATAAGTAATTGTGTGCTGCTGAAGTTTTAAAGAAAATCAAATTACTGAACTGGTGGAAGTCACTGGTTAAACGCCTTAAACAGAATTAATTGAAACACTAATCCAGCATTTGACAGCAGTAGTCTTTTCTACAGGTGCAGAGGGAATGTTTTCTTCATTTTGTTTATTCAGCTAAATTAGTTCAATGACTAGTTCATTCAATGTTTAAGAAACTGATTGGAAGCTAAAAAAGCAGGAATGCTTGTTTTTCTGTTCAACTCTGTGAATAAACACCAGGTGTGAGGGGATGAGTTCTACTAGTTTTAAAGTCTTGAAAGACACAGTGACCAGAAATAACCAGTTCAATCACCAACTACAGATTATTATTGTTGTTATTTATTTATTTACTTGTATTATTGTAGTGCCTAGAAGCGTTGGTCATGGCCAGGATATAATGTTTTTTAATCATTTAGTTTTAAATGTAAAATATGTTTTGAAAAAATATTTTATCTTATATATCCAGCACATTTTAAGGTAGTTTATTTAACTAATAAAACACATTGTGCTAGGTTGTGCACAAACATAGAATAAGAGATAAACCATATCCTGAAAAGCTGATGATCCAAATAGACAGGATACAAAGGGATTGGCAAAGAGATATAACAGAGTGATGGTTTGCAAATGTTATGTTAGTTCCATGATTTGTTTTAACGTTTAATGGTTTATTTCAGGGGCGGGCAAACATTTTGGCCTGAGGGCCACTTCGGGTTTCTGAAATTGTATGGAGGCCAGTTAGGGGAGGCCGTGCCTCCCCAAACAGCCAGGCGTGGCCCGGACGCCGCCTCCATCCGACCCCCCTGCTTCTCGCCTCCTGATGGCCCCCCTGGGACTCCTGACCCATTCAAGCCCCACCCTGTTCCCTGTCCCCTGATGGCCCCACTGGGACTTCTGCCCCATCCATCCCTCCCTGTCCCCTCACCGCCCCCGGAGCCCCCACGCTGACTGCTCGTCGCCGCCATCCAACCCCTCCTCTCATTCCTAACTTCCCCCATGGGACCTCTGCCCCCATTCAACCCCCCTGTTCCCTGCCCTCTGACCGCCCCGACCCCTATAAACACCCCCACCCCCTGACCAGCACCCTGAACTCCCCTGTCCCCTTACCGCACTACCTGGAGCACCAGTGGCTGGCGGTGCTACAGCCGCGCTGCCCTGAGCACCAGGACAGGCAGCCTTGCCACCTGGCTGGAGCCAGCCACACCACCGTGCAGCACAGAGCACCGGGTCAGGCCGTGGCTCTGCAGCTGCACTGCCCAGCAAGAGCTCGGAGCCCCGCCGCCCAGAGCATTGCACCAGTGGTGCAGTGAGCTGAGGCTGCGGGGGAGGGGGAACAGCAGGGGAGGGGCTGGGAGCTAGCCTTCCGGGCCAGGAGTTCAGGGGCCAGGCAGGAGGGTCCCGTGGGCCAGATGTGGCCTGCAGGCCATAGTTTGCCCACCTCTGGGTTTTTTTTTTTTTTGTTTTGTTTTTTTGGTTTTTAAATTCCATGGGTGGGGTTTGGTAAAGCGGGGTGTGTGCAAGGTGGGAATTAGCTAAATGGAAAGACAAGGGAAGGGAAGGGATGGGAGGACTGGGAGGCATTGGATTTAGGCAATCAGCACAGGGGAGAGAAAGTTATGACCAAATTTTGGAGAGAGCTGAACTACAAGCCTTTTAATGGGCAGCCTAGAGCACTAATCCTGCAATTGTTCCCATGCAGGAGGACCCTTGCACCCCCATAGAACACCACTGAAGACAATGGGACCTTGTGCAGATACAAGGGTCCATCCTCCTGCACCCAGTTGTAGGATGAGGATGTGCTATTAGACAAGTCAGCAGAGTGATTATTTTTTCAAATTGGGAAATGCTTATCTGAATCTAAAATGGTAAATTTAATCTAATCCAAATTCAGATCAGAAGTAGTCACAATGAAATAACTGGTTATTCAAAATGACAGTAACTTTGGACATATGAATCAGATCCCCGTTTGCCAAAAGTTCAAACCCCTATCATTTGAATTAAAGGAGACTCTCTGTTATCTGTTATTACTAGCAGTATAGGCCCTATGATGCACAGTTCAGCAGTTCTGATTCCAGTGGTTAGAAGGGAGCAGTACATGCATAAACACTGGCCAGTTCATTATAATATGATCACATAGAAGCCTTGTGTTCCATTTCACCCAATGCCACAGCACTATTTCACATATTTCAGTAAGTAGTCCCTGTAACAATAGGCTGTTATCGTCTAACATTTTGGAAGTATGCTGTCACAAAGAGCTAAAGCATTTGCAGAGAATGTATGCAAAGCTGGCTCGTATATTTGTTCACCAGTTTACATATTTATTGTATGATTTATTTGAGAGGGCTCCTTTTTTGATTCTGTAAAAATAGTTCGCATTATTAGTCCATCTTAAAATTCATTTTAGTAACAAAATCCTTCAATCATGGGGCATTTTGTAAATAAAAATGTATTATCCAAAACGTAATACCATAATATTTTAAACAACGCTAATTTTTAGACCATCTGCTGTAAAAACCACTTCTTTATTGCATACACCATCAATAGAAGCAGTCTATCACCTTGAATCATAGAATATCAGGGTTGGAAGGGACCTCAGGAGGTCATCTAGTCCAACCCCCTGCTCAAAGCAGGACCAATCCCCAATTAAATCATCCCAGCCAGGGCTTTGTCAAGCCTGACCTTAAAAACTTCTAAGGAAGGAGATTCTACCACCTCCCTAGGTAATGCATTCCAGTGTTTCACCACCCTCCTAGTGAAAAAGTTTTTCCTAATATCCAACCTAAACCTCCCCCACTGCAACTTGAGACCATTACTCCTTGTCCTGTCCTCTTCTACCACTGAGAATAGTCTAGAACCATCCTCTTTGGAACCACCTCTCAGGTAGTTGAAAGCAGCTATCAAATCCCCCCTCATTCTTCTCTTCTGCAGACTAAACAATCCCAGTTCCCTCAGCCTCTCCTCATAAGTCATGTGTTCCAGACCCCTAATCATTTTTGTTGCCCTTCGCTGGACTCTCTCCAATTTATCCACATCCTTCTTGTAGTGTGGGGCCCAAAACTGGACACAGTACTCCAGATGAGGCCTCACCAATGTCGAATAGAGGGGAACGATCACGTCCCTCGATCTGCTCGCTATGCCCCTACTTATACATCCCAAAATGCCATTGGCCTTCTTGGCAACAAGGGCACACTGCTGACTCATATCCAGCTTCTCGTCCACTGTAACCCCTAGGTCCTTTTCCGCAGAACTGCTGCCTAGCCATTCGGTCCCTAGTCTGTAGCTGTGCATTGGGTTCTTCCGTCCTAAGTGCAGGACCCTGCATTTATCCTTATTGAACCTCATCAGGTTTCTTTTGGCCCAATCCTCCAATTTGTCTAGGTCCCTCTGTATCCTATCTCTGCCCTCCAACGTATCTACCACTCCTCCCAGTTTAGTATCATCCGCAAATTTGCTAAGAGTGCAATCCACACCATCCTCCAGATCATTTATGAAGATATTGAACAAAACCGGCCCCAGGACCGACCCCTGGGGCACTCCACTTGACACCGGCTGCCAACTAGACATGGAGCCATTGATCACTACCCGTTGAGCCCGACAATCTAGCCAACTTTCTACCCACCTTATAGTACATTCATCCAGCCCATACTTCTTTAACTTGCTGACAAGAATACTGTGGGAGACCGTGTCAAAAGCTTTGCTAAAGTCAAGAAACAAGTTTGATTAGTTAATATATCCTAGTCACTTGGGCTGAGCCTAAACTCATTACTGTTTGGTCGCTGAACATTTTATTTACAGTTGCCTGCAATTTTACCTGTAACAATTAGAATAAATGTATTTGCCTTAAATTTCAACTGCTTATGTTACAACTGAGTGACAAAACCAGAAACCCCCCAAGGTTTAAGACAAGAATGATTCTTAAATACAATATGAAAGAGATGATTAAAAAAACTTCTGACTTAACTAAACAGTCAGCCAATCAGCGAATGTCCTTTTTGTAAAATCCTATTCTACATTGTGTTTCCATCCCAATGTACCACTTATACACCCAAATAGGATGCTACCATGAACACACAGAAAATATGTGAACTGACACTTACATTGTTTAGAAATTACTCGTTTCATCCTTAAAAAAGTAAGGCAAAATCTGGATTCACTCTATTTTTACGGCTTAAAAATATAATACATTTTTTCTGGTCACCTGTCTGACTCCCCCCCCCCCCCGCCACTTTTATTAGGGACCAACTTTTGTTTTAAAGCCACATTCCTGAATCACAAGCATCTTTTGATTCAGGGCTGTTCAGTCAAGAGTAAACACTGCAGATTCTCCGCTCTCCCCTTTCAGTAAATTGCTGACAAGGAAGGGAAATTGGTTCACAGGTATAACGTCGTATTGGGAGACATTGAGGTGGGGAGCTGGACTTGCTAGTAGAAAGATGATCCTGGACAAAAATGAAGAAGGAACAGACCCCGGCCACTTTGTCATTCTGCAAGACCTTCCTCTTTTTGAGAGAGTTTTTCTAGCCTAACCAGAATGGCATTTCCCCTTTGCTACAACAAGAGAAGAGCCAAAGATACTGTCAAATCTACTAGCTACCTCACTTTGCTGCTCTAGTAATACGGAAGGCATTCAGATACTATGGTGAAAGGTGCCAGAACAACATTCTAAGACAAATAGAACTGGAAAGTCAACAAGGAAAAGAAGTAACCTGGTTTATGCTGCTTTGGCCTACCATCAGATTTATGTTAAGCAGTGCTGAATTAGGTTAATACTTGGGTAGGAGCCCTATGGTAAAATACAAGTCTTGCCAGAAGTGACTTTGGTGATTCAGTAGATAGCAGTCTTCACTCTGAATCTGTGCTGATCAACTTCACAACAAAAAACAGTGTGGAGTGTCGTGTCTGATCTTATAGACACCAAATTAACCAGTCTAGATAGCTAGAATTTCAACAGTATCTAGTGCTCATATAGATAGGATGGAAACAGAGAGAAAGGTCTAAGACTAATGAACTGCAGCATGCAGGACCCATCTTCCAGAGACAGCGTCAACAGTAACTAATATAGCAAATTTTAGAAAGATATGAAAAACTGCAGTATGTAAGCAAGCTCTAGTTGCCTTACACCATTTGAGATGAGCATCAGCTCTCTTATCTCAAGAGGATCGTTTTCATGGAATAAGCTTTAATAGAAGGTGGAGCCTATCTAATGTGACGTAGGTCACATGGTCACAGATCCAGTTAAGTAATGAAGACTGAAACTTCATCTGCTGTGGCAAATTTAGGACCTATCATTCACCACAGGTGCCTGCCAGTGCAACTGTGAGCAGGCTTAGATGACATGATGGTAACAATGCCTGAGCCTGTAAGTGCTACAGATCATTGCTGAGCCCTCCCCGCCCACACCGAACCCTCCCCTCCTTTTATTTTGGACAGTGCAGATCAGGGGCTGTTAAGCCTTCTTGCAGCTTCCAAATAGAATAAAAAGGTGGGCCAACAAACTAATGAAATACAAATAAAACATGCCACTTTCTGCCTTCCACTGCACAACATCACACAGCAGTTTGAAACCAACACAATGCAGTTCAGACCTGGCTGTGTTTCTGTGGTGGGCGAAATTGTCCCTATCTGTAGGCTGCCAGGCATTTAGAATCCTTCTGGATGAAAGGTGCTATATAAATGTAAGTCATTATCGTTACTAACAGAATTGGAAATTGCATAGGGTAGGAGGAAGGAATTTGAAAATGCAAAGGGAAGCGATTAAATCACATTGCTTTAAATGTGAGAATGTAGAATAAATAAAAATAGACATTTTGTGTTGATTAAAATATAGTTAATGCTTCTTAGCACAATAAAATCTCTCGGCATATTATAGACTGTAAGACCAGAAGAGACTATCCTGATCATCTGCTCTGACCTGCTACACATTGCAGGGCTCACCCACCCACTCCTGTAGTAGGACCAATACACTGTGGCTGAGTTACTGAAGTCCTCAAATCATGATTTAAAGACTTCAAGTTACAGAGTATCCACCATTTACTCTAGTTCAAACCAGCAAATGACCTGTGCCCCATGCTTCAGAGGATGGCAGAGACTTTGTTGTTGTTGTTTTTTACCTATCTGACTTGGGAGCAAATTCCTCCCTGACCCAAAATATGGTGATCAGTTAGATCCTGAGCATGTGGGCTAGACGCACCAACCAGACACCTGAGAGAGAATTTTCTGTGGTAACTCAGAGCCCTCCCCCTCTGTCCCATCCCCCAGGTATTTGCTCATAGCAGTCATGGACAGGCCTTGGGCTATTGTAGGCAATTTCATCATACCATCCTCTCCATAAACTTATCAAGCTTAGTCTTAAAGCAACTTAGGTTTTTTGACCCCGATACTCCTCTTGGAAGCCTGTTCCAGAACGTCACTCCTCCAATGGTTAGAAACCCTCATGTAATTTCAAGCCTAAACTTATTGGCCAGTTTATATCCATTTGTTCTTGTGCCAACATTGGCCCTTAACTTAAATAACTCCTTTCCCTCCCTGGTGTTTGTCCCTCTGATTTAATCATGGAGAGCACTCAATCTTCCCTCCTCCTCCATTTTGTGAGGCTAAACAAACCAAGCTCCTTAAGTTTCCCCTCATAACGTAGGTTCTCCATTTTTCTCATCATCCGAGGAGGCCTCTTCTGAACTTGGTTCAGGTTGAATTCTTTTTTCTCGCACATGGGAGACCAGGGTTGTGCACAGTATTCCAGATAAGGTCTCACCAGTGCCTTTATAATGGTAGTAACACTTCCCTATCTGTTCTGGAAATACTTACCTAATGCATTTTAGGATTGGATTAGCCTTTTTAACGGCCGCATCACATTGATGGCTCAAAATCATCTTGTCATCAACCAGTACAGTGAGGTTTTTCTCCTCCTCTGTCACTTCCAACTGGTACCTGGGTTTATAGCAAAAAGTCTTGTTGTTAATCCTTAAGTGCATGACTTTGCACTTTTGAATTTTATCCCATTTCTATTACTCCAGTTTTCAAGGTTGTTCAAATCTTCTTGTATGATATGCTAGTCCTCCTCCATATTGGCCATACCTCCCAACTTGTGTCATCCACAAGTCTTATTAGAACACTCCCTGTTTTTTTTCTTTTTTTTTTGTTCCAAGGTCAATAATGAAAATGCTAAATAAAATCCGTCCCAAGATCAATCCTTAAGGAACTCCACTAGTAACCTCCCTCCAGCCTGACAGTTTGCCTTTCAGCATGACCTTTTATAATCTCCCCTTTAAACCAGTTCCTTACCCACCTTTCAATTCTCATATTAATCCCCATCTTCTCCAGTTTAACTAATAATTTCCCATGTGGAACTGTACCAAATACTTTACTGAAATCTAGGTAGATAAGATCTAGAAAATCAGTTATCTTCTCAAAGAAAGAGATCAGGTTAGTCTGGCATGATCTACCTTTCATGAAACCATGTTGTTTTTTGTCCCAATTAGTCTTTACTTCTATGTCCTTAATTACTCTCACTTTCAACATTTGTTCTAACACCTTTCATACAACTGAGGTCAAACTTGCTGGTCACTTTTTTTCCCCATTCTTAAATATAGGTGCAATTCTCCAGTTATAGGATATGACCACTGAGTTTATGGATTCATTAAAAATCCTTCCTATTGCTTGGAATTTCATGTACCAAGTCCTTTAATATTTTTGGATGGAGATTATCTGGGCCCTCCAACTTGGTCCCATTAAGCTGCTTGAGTTTGGCGTCCACCTTGGATAAATATTAATAAACAATTAAAATTTGTTTTACTGTCAAGCTATTGCTCTCTCTCTCTCTCTGTATCTTCTTTAGATATGCTTTTTTCAATCTAACTTTTCCTGCTACCTTTTCCATTTGCAATGTTTTCAGAGGAAATGGTTATTTTGAAGTGAAGGGAACTTTCAGGGATGAGAGAATGAGTTAAAAACTAACTTAGGAGAGGCAAATGCCAAGAGATAAGAGTTATGGTATAGGTGTGAAATTGTTGCTGCTTCCTACAATAATAATAATTAACAACAACAACTAATTATTAATCTTCTATTTCAGTAGAACCTAAAGGCTTCAACCAAATTAGGGCCTCATTATGCTAGGTACTGTAAAGATGTATATTAAATTATGAGTCCCCACCCCACAGAGTTTATAGCCTAGAGACCCCGATCTTCCAAAGATGTACGCACATGCTTAACTTTAGGCATGTTGGTATTTCTTTTGATGTTAGTGAGACTGTTCACATGTGCAAAATTAAGCACAGTTAAGATTTTGCAGGATCAAGGCCTAAAAGACGTGTTATCATAGGCAGATGAAACAAACGAGCATGTTTATTTTCTGGATAGAATGATACAAAGCATAGCCTCTTGTGACTGACTGAGACTTTCTCCACCACTTATCTTTTCTTTTCCCTCAGTTGCTCCTCCATGCTGCTTTACGTAGAATAACAATCTTTTGCAAAGTAGAACATCTGATTAGGTAAACTCATTTCTTAGGCTCTTATCTACTCATAACGTTTCCGTGTTTGTGGAATGTTTCAGGATTTTAACGGTGGACTGTGGAACTCTCGATTTGCCCTTTCAAGCAAAGTCAGTCCAGTCATGAATAAAACTGACTCAAATAAATAACACAGGCCAGTATTTTTAAATCCAAAATATAGTGGTGACATGAGTGACTCTGCAGCCAGGTAATAGGTCAAAAGTTTTTATATGTATCTGAAAACTCTTAATTCTCTTAAATCATCCAGAAGGTCAAACCTCTAGTAGCCTATGTCATATCATATATGTATATGGTGCTTTTCACCAAACTCTTAAAAAACCCTGACAACTACAATGTACAAAACATTCAATGCAGTAATATTGTATACTTATTTAAATAAGATTTTATAATTGCCCATCCTTGCCCTCATTCAGAAATATATAGAGGCTTAAATCTTTCATCAAATTTCATTAGAGAAATTTTAAACATTTTTGACATGTTTGGCAAAACAGTTCAGACCAAATAAGAATGGTCTCAAACTTCAAAACAAACAAAATATGAGTATTTGAGGTTCATAAATTTACATACTTCTGCTTTTGCTGGTATATCATCTGGAAACACAATCCCTGAAATTGCAGAAGAAACTGGCCCTTGGTATTTCCAGCATGAACCAAGTAGTTCTGGAAATCTTGGAGAAGAGTCTGATCTTCAGAAGTTTCCACGCTGACTTCCAGACCAAAATTTGGTTTAGAGAAGCATCTGAAATTTTAAATCCTTATGTGAACTCAGCCTATTAAAAATTATTTATCAATAGCTTCCAAAAAATTAGTTGCATACAAGTAAATACTGTTGTCAAGTACATTCTGGGTGAATAAGTTTGTTACTGAATGCTGAAAAGGATTATTTTATTATCTCCCAAATCCCCCCCTTACCCGCTTCCCAGTGCCGTGGAGGTGGTGGGGCAGTAAGTGCCTTTAACCTTTCCTAGTAGCCTGAATTTTCTAATCTGTTTTCCACTAAACAGCTTCGTTCTCAATAAATATTTTTGGGCTGGGAGGTAAGAGTTCCTGTGTGAAGTGAGTTTATTTTACTCTTTCTGGCAGAGTGAATAAGGCTGTTCTTGAAATACCTTAAATATCCAAGGTTCTCCTCTGCATATTGCAGAGATCTTTCCCCTTGCCTACAATTCTAGTTCCCTGAAGCCTTATTTTTCACCAGTTTTGGTGAAGAAGCCTAGATCCAAAATGGTTTATTTTCCAATTGTACAGAAGCCCAGATTGAAACATCTCTTTATTTCAGGGCAAGTTGATGTCTTCTGTATTGCTGAGCAATAGCAGACTCAATTCTGATATTCCAGGGCAGGGTATGGTAACAATGATATCACCATGCCGCTGTACATAAAAGAAGCAGCACCAGGCTCTCAATTAGCCTGACATCAAATGGGAGTTTTGCCTAAGCAAAGAATGAAGCCTGGCACATCTCCAAGAAGATCTCCTCGTGGATCTCCCCCAATAATGGGAGGGAGGAGGTTTGCTTTCTCCACACCTACTGACTGAGTCACAGGTGTGTCCCCAAAACTCTGAGTCTGCTCCCTTTCTCCAAGGCCCCATGCGGTCTCCACCATCTCTTGGGGCCCCCACCACTCCCTGCAATTCCTGGCAGTGCAGCTCTGTTGGAGTTATGCTAACAGAGCCTCCTGCGAAGGGGTTCTTCCCACGTGCAGAGGGTGAAAAGGTACGGATGGGGCTCTTATGATTTCCAGGTAATCTCCATGGGAGCAGGTGGAAGGATGATGCAGTCCTAATAGCCTGCCTGCTTTTCCTACCCCTTTCCCCTGAGCAGATTGCAAACACACAGAGAGCCCTTTGTGGGCCATAGGAAAGGGAGGGGATTATGTGATGAAGGAAGCTGACCACCCTATCATCACCCCTACTCTGGTTTGCAGAATAAATCCATGTGCCGAAGCAGAGATGTCCCTGGGACAAGTTGAGCCCGTCCAGATGGTCCTAATTGCACAAAATTGGGATTACAAAATAAAAAGGTGGCCTGATTCAAGAGAGAGAAGTTCAGATTGAAATCTAACTTCAAACTGAAGTTCCTAAAGTATTTGTTTAAAAAACTAAGTGAAGCACTTCAGAAAATGGATTGTATTTGTTAGCTCGCCTTGTTTTGCTTTAAAAAGAGAGTCTCTATAAGGAATGAACTAGGGACTGCATGAGCTGAGCAGTTAGAAAGGAAAATAACTGCAGCAGCAGTATTTTGCATATGATCATTTAAAATAAAATCATATGGGAAACCAGTTAGAAGAAAGCATTTCTGTAACTAAGCCTAGAGGTGATAAAGGAGCATGCAAGTGTCAAAACAAGATGATAAAGCAGCCTGGGAATATTCAACAGATGGTAAAAAGACAACTTAATGTCTAAAATATGCTTCTCAAATAACACATTAAAATAAAAACAACTCTGATTCTGGCCTGGGGAGTGAGGAGGGGAGGAGGAATGGCTACATTGTCGATTCCACAGGGGAAGATTAAAAATTCCACAACAGCGGCAACACAATTCTTTTGCCTTTTTAAATTGTAAATATGCTTCATGTAACCTCTGGATGCATGTGCATCAGATCTAAAATGACACAAGATAAAACAGAATGAAATTCACAAAAAGGCAACGCAACAAGAACTTATGTCGCTAGAGAAACACCAATTCCTACAAGTCCCCCCCTCCACAACCTCAGGCAGAACTTGAGTTAAGAGACAGACCCTACTGCATGCCCTGAAAGCTCCAAGCCCCCACTCCTGTGTGCGCATGCACACGTGCACAGAAATCCTGGCCCCATTAAAATCGATGAGAATTTTGCCGTTAACATCAGCAAGGTCAGGATTTCACCCTCTTCCTCTGTAGGACAAGATCTGAAGGCTGGTCTGCACACACATTTTGTATCTGTATAAATATTTCAGTTAGGGGTATTTAATGTTTTTTTTTAAACCAAAATAGTGATATCAGTACTATTTATAGTGCTGGCGCAGTTATGGGTCTAATGGTACCTTATATTGGTATAGTGTATTCCCCTTTCCTTAACTTAGACCAGTATAAACATTTTTATACCAATATAACTGCCTCCATACTAGAGGTGTTTACCACTTTTACTGGTATACTTAAAACGGTACACCTTTTAACCTGGGCTTTGTCTACATATAAATCTAGAATTAAGGGGCCATGCTGATAATATACTGTCCACAGTCATTTAGAGATTAAATAAAGGATTGTTAAAAAGACAAGTGCAAGTATAGCTCACATTATTCCTTCCAATGTGCAATACCTCGCATTTATCCACAGTGACTATCATCTGCTACTGTGTTGTCCATTTATCTAGTTTTGTGAATTCTTCCATGTTACCAGCTCTCATGATTTTATCACAAGTCTTGATATTTGATATTTTTAAAAACTCCAGCTCCTGGAGTCATGTTATGTGAGAATCTCAGCGTTCGTTTTTAAAAGAGTTAGTTTCTAGCCCTTATGGTTATGGAGAAAAACTAGAAAACATTATCCTTAAAGTCTCAAAAACCTGAAGCAAATAAAAATAATCAATTTTTTTTTAAAATTCCCCTGATGATGAAAACAAGCTTGTGATTTTTCAGCATCTCGCTTGTGAATTTTGAATGCTTGATACAGGCAATGCTGGGTTTTTCTGATGATTCTCAAAGCCTTAAAGATAGATTTAGGAATAATCCACAGCATTGAACTGTTAAATAAAAGCGGCGTTAAGTAGGCTGCACAGATATCAGTGATGGATGACCCTGTCAAAACTTTAGATTTTATATATGATTTTTTTATTTAAATTACTTCTGCATGATATGCCTATATTTCATAAGAACCTTTGTGAGACCACTTCACCATAATAGTAATAAACACTTTACATTTTATAGCACCTTTCATCCAGAGAACTGGAAACATTCGGTAAACATTAAGTGAGCTTCACAGCATCCCTGTGAGGAAAACCAATATTGTGATTTACATTTGGCAGACTTGTTAGCTGAGGCACAAAAACATTAAGGAATTTGCCTTAATCAGTGAGGTCACACACTGAGTCAGTGGCAAAACAAGGAGCAAAACAGAGGAGTCCGTCCATTATGCTGCGTTCTAACCAGGGGGCAACACTGCCACCCACTGTAGCATATGGGGCGCTGAGGGAGCACGGTGGGTGAGGAGTGACTAAAACAAAGGAAATGCCCAGAAGACAAAGATGCTGCTCAGGTTTTAATAAAACCTTGTGATCAACCATATTTAGACACAACAAATCCAGCATCTTGGCAGGGGTTTAGATTAGATGACCCTTGTAGTCCCTTCTAACCCTATGATTCTGTATAAAGTGTGGTCAGATCTGCCTGGTACCAGCATAGGGAAAAATCGCCAGGCTTATAATTAGAATAAAATGTCTTCTTTAGAAAGAAACACAAACCTTCAATGGGGAAAAGTGGCCTCTTTAACAGAAGAATAACTCTAGCAGATTTCAGTGATAGGAAACCTGAGTCTTACCATTTAATGACCGATTTATACTAACAAAATATAACTTGTAAATGTAATTGTGACTAAGAGGGGAAAGGTCCGGTGTATATGTTGTGACATTAAAGTGTGTTTTTACTCTGAAATGTGACTTTGTATATGGTACTGCCTTCTTCAACAGACCTGCTTCCTGCTTGTGTGTTCAGACATAACTGCCTACTTTGGCTAAAAGATTTTTACTTCTGTTGCTAAGGTAGAACCAACATAGCTAAGAGGGAGTGAGCTGGCTGCTAATCAGTAGAATAGCACACTAAATTAGAATTTTGAGACACTGTGTTACGCAAATGTCTCTGAGGGCACAATGTTAATATGCTGGCCTACATTTTCAACAGTGGCTTTTGTAGTCTTTGGTACCTAACTTGAGATGCCTTAAAGTGACCTGAGTTTCCAAAAGTGCTAAGCACACCAAATCAAGCCCCTTTTAAGGTGTTTCAAGTTGGGCACTGAAGAGCATTAGTGGTGTGAAAATTTAAACTTGTGCAAACCCCTGGCTTCATTACTGCAGAATTTATTATTAGTGATGATGATTCATATGATGGGGAAAAACAGCTTGACTTTCAGCTGGTAGGTAGAAAAGCCACCGTTTCACTTTTATATACTCAGCACGTCTCTAATGGAAATAACTGAAAGACACTAAGCATAAACTACATGATGCAGTTTGTTGAGTTATATTTTAAATACTTGACCATTATTGATAAACTCAGTGTGCGACCATATGAAAACAGTTCAGAGATCTGTTAGCAGTGACCAGACTGGGAGGTCACTGCTATAAATTGTCATAGAGGACCACAGAGGAAAATCAATATGAATAATGAATATTTTCCATGCAAAACCCTGAAAGGGAGTATATTATTTTGTTAAAAAAATACTTTGTTTTTAATCATGTTTACAAAAAACAAAATTCCTATTTTGTCTCCTTAATAATACTGTGGACTATTAAAACTGAAAGGAATTTTAAATATCTAGGGTTAGATCCTCAGCTGGTGTAAATCATCATAGGTTCATTGACTCAATTGAGCTACGCTGATTTACGCCAGATGAGGATGAGTTCTCCAGTCTTGCACCTTCTGGAATCATTAACAGCTCTGCAAAGTGGATAGAAAACATTATGAAATCAGAATGGTTGTTTTTTACATGTTCTCTGGAGTCACTGTTCTTTTTAGCGTACATGCAACATGCCTCAAGTGGCACATAACCAGGAATCTTCACGGAATTTGGTCCGCCAGTTGGATCATTAGCTTCTCCAGGTTGGGTACTAACATGGAGTGCCACGTGAATGCTGATCCACTGTGCTGAGATGTAAATGATTACACCAGGTGCAAGGCAGTGGAGATCAGCCCCCCGCCCCTTTTTTTTTAACCATTTATTCAGTTTGTGTTTCATTTAGTCTGTACAAAGAAAATAGATTTATCAAGTAGTTGTTCTCATTCACTAGAACAGTGCTACAATATTTGGGATGCACATAATATAGAGGAAAGTTAACTCTAAAAGTAACACTTGGGCCTTAAAAAAACCAAACAAACCCTATTAGCTATTGTAAAAAATTTTGTTAAAAATAATATCATTTAAATGTTAGGCTTGAATTGCGTGACAGTATCAGAGGAACAAAGGACTTTCCCGATGGATCAGGAGGTCATCTAGTCCAGTATTCTGTCTGACTGGTTAACACCAGAGAGAGCAAAAGAAGATGCAAGAAACCACACCATTGATAAATCTGGGGTAATCTGTTGCCTCAAGGAAGTCTCCCCCTAGTCCTTAATAACTAAAATCTCCATGCTTCCAGGCTTAAGACAATCTTTATCTCCCTCCCAAAACTCAGCTTTTAGCATTAACTGTTATAACTTTGGATATTCTGTTATCTCGCTGTGTGTATGTGTCTAATTACTTTTTGAATCTTGCAAATTTCTTGGCCCCTTCAAAAAAAAAATTGAAAAACCTGTTAACAGTATAGATAGATTTATGGAAGAGGTCCAGAAGGCTTGCACTCCTCTAGTTTTTAATAACAAAGCATCTCTCATATGAAATAAAGTCTCTGGGCAGCGTATGTCCCAATTTTTGAAGTATCAAAAAAGATAAGAGATGAATCGGCAAGACCCATAGCCTGAGGTTAACTTCAAAAGCTAGAGCTCTCTTTCTTTCACTGTAATCTGGAAGTGTGTGATATTCAACCCCTTTTCTTACCACTGCTTGATATTTTGGGATTTAAGCAGTGTAACACACCCAAAGAGATCAAAGGGTTCAAGAACTCCTGAACACATGATAAAGCCAAAAGATGCAGTCACGGTCAAGCTAGTAAGATAAAATTAATGTTTATCCATTGAGATCAGACCTCTATCCTCATTAAAGTATAATGCTCAAAGAATCCTTACAGATGCAGAAACCTGCAGAAGGCTCCCCACAGGTACTCTGTGTGTAGATGTGAACCCTAGGATAGCTGAGTTCTGCCTCCCCATAGGCACATAACCCTTCAGGATGTCCACAGTAATTTAATACTGATTTATGTCTGACTTAATTTACCTGGTTTCTGCCTCCGCACTTTGACATCCTTTTCTGTTCCCCCACCCCCAAGAAGGTGGTGGTGGTAGTACTGTCCAGGGGATGAAAGGAGGCTGGGCGAGCTGAGAAGGATGCTGTGTTGATGCAGGCTCTCCACTCTGAGGGAGTTGGTCTGTGCCAGAATTTCCAGGATCGACTGGGTCTTTAGGTAACATTCTCTGCTCCTTTTATTTACTGCACTCCAAACCTCCGGAATGGAAGCATGAAAGTTTGTGTGTATAAACTCAAAGCTTCCAGACCTTTACACATACTTAGCCCTAAACTCAAGAGAAAATGTAGTAAGAGAGAATTTGCTTTGGTGTTTGCGTTGTATGTAACTATAGATACAGGATAAATAGTTTTCAGAGTAACAGCCGTGTTAGTCTGTATTCGTAAAAAGAAAAGGAGTACTTGTGGCACCTTAGAGACTAACCAGTTTATTTGAGCATGAGCTTTCGTGAGCTACAGCTCACTTCATCGGATGCATAGCATATCGTGGAAACTGCAGAAGACATTATATACACACAGAGACCATGAAACAAAACTTCCTCCCACCCCACTGTCCTGCTGCTAACAGCTTATCTAAAGTGATCATCAAGTGATCATCAAGGAAGGCCATTTCCAGCACAAATCAAGGTTTTCTCACTCTTCCCCCCCCCCCCCACAACACACACACAGACACACATACAAACTCACTCTCCTGCTGGTAATAGCCCATCCCTCTTTGAAACCTCTCTTTATAATGCGCATGATAATCAAGGTGGGTCATTTCCAGCACTAATCCAGGTTTTCTCAACCCCCCCCCACACATCCCCCCTCCAAAAACCACACACACAAACTCACTCTCCTGCTGGCAATAGCTCATCTTACAATGTGCACAGCAATAATCCAAGTTTAACCAGAACGTCTTGGGGGGGGGGGGGTTTGTAGGAAAAAAACAAGGGGAGATAGGCTACCTTGCATAATGACTTAGCCACTCCCAGTCTCTATTCAAGCCCAAATTAATAGTATCCAATTTGCAAATGAATTCCAATTCAGCAGTTTCTCGCTGGAGTCTGGATTTGAAGTTTTTTTGCTGTAAGATAGCGACCCTCATGTCTGTGATTGCGTGACCAGAGAGATTGAAGTGTTCTCCGACTGGTTTATGAATGTTATAATTCTTAACATCTGATTTGTGTCCATTTATTCTTTTACGTAGAGACTGTCCAGTTTGACCAATGTACATGGCAGAGGGGCATTGCTGGCACATGATGGCATATATCACATTGGTGGATGTGCAGGTGAACGAGCCTCTGATAGTGTGGCTGATGTTGTTAGGCCCTGTGATGGTGTTCTCTGAATAGATATGTGGGCACAGTTGGCAACGGGCTTTGTTGCAAGGATAGGTTCCTGGGTTAGTGGTTCTGTTGTGTGGTATGTGGTTGTTGGTGAGTATTCGCTTCAGGTTGGGGGGCTGTCTGTAGGCAAGGACTGGCCTTTCTCCCAAGATTTGTGAGAGTGTTGGGTCATCCTTCAGGATAGGTTGTAGATCCTTAATAATGCGTTGGAGGGGTTTTAGTTGGGGGCTGAAGGTGACGGCTAGTGGCGTTCTGTTATTTTCTTTGTTAGGCCTGTCCTGTAGTAGGTGACTTCTGGGAACTCTTCTGGCTCTATCAATCTGTTTCTTCACTTCCGCAGGTGGGTATTGTAGTTGTAAGAATGCTTGATAGAGATCTTGTAGGTGTTTGTCTCTGTCTGAGGGGTTGGAGCAAATGCGGTTGTATTGCAGAGCTTGGCTGTAGACGATGGATTGTGTGGTGTGGTCAGGGTGAAAGCTGGAGGCATGTAGGTAGGAATAGCGGTCAGTAGGTTTCCGGTATAGGGTGGTGTTGATGTGACCATCGTTTATTAGCACTGTAGTGTCCAGGAAGTGGATCTCATGTGTGGACTGGACCAGGCTGAGGTTGATGGTGGGATGGAAATTGTTGAAATCATGGTGGAATTCCTCAAGGGCTTCTTTTCCATGGGTCCAGATGATGAAGATGTCATCAATATAGCGCAAGTAAAGTAGGGGCGTTAGGGGACGAGAGCTGAGGAAGCGTTGTTCTAAATCAGCCATAAAAATGTTGGCATACTGTGGGGCCATGCGGGTACCCATAGCAGTGCCGCTGATCTGAAGGTATACATTGTCCCCAAATGTAAAATAGTTATGGGTAAGGACAAAGTCACAAAGTTCAGCCACCAGGTTAGCCGTGACATTATCGGGGATAGTGTTCTTGATGGCTTGTAGTCCATCTTTGTGTGGAATGTTGGTGTAGAGGGCTTCTACATCCATAGTGGCCAGGATGGTGTTATCAGGAAGATCACCAATGGATTGTAGTTTCCTCAGGAAGTCAGTGGTGTCTCGAAGGTAGCTGGGAGTGCTGGTAGCGTAGGGCCTGAGGAGTGAGTCTACATAGCCGGACAATCCTGCTGTCAGGGTGCCAATGCCTGAGATGATGGGGCGTCCAGGATTTCCAGGTTTATGGATCTTGGGTAGTAGATAGAATATCTCAGGTCGGGGTTCCAGGGGTGTGTCTGTGCGGATTTGATCTTGCGCTTTTTCAGGAAGTTTCTTGAGCAAATGCTGTAGATGCTTTTGGTAACTCTCAGTGGGATCAGAGGGTAATGGCTTGTAGAAAGTGGTGTTGGAGAGCTGCCGAGCAGCCTCTTGTTCATATTCTGACCTATTCATGATGACAACAGCACCTCCTTTGTCAGCTTTTTTGATTATGATGTCAGAGTTGTTTCTGAGGCTGTGGATGGCATTGTGTTCTGCACGGCTGAGGTTATGGGGCAAGTGATGCTGCTTTTCCACAATTTCAGCCCGTGCACGTCGGCGGAAGCACTCTATGTAGAAGTCCAGTCTGCTGTTTCGACCTTCAGGAGGAGTCCACCTAGAATCCTTCTTTTTGTAATGTTGGTAGGCAGGCCTCTGTGGATCATTATGTTGTTCAGAGGTATCTTGGAAATATTCCTTGAGTCGGAGACGTCGAAAATAGGATTCTAGGTCACCACAGAACTGTATCATGTTCGAGGGGGTGGAGGGGCAGAAGGAGAGACCCCGAGATAGGACAGCTGCTTCTGCTGGGCTGAGAGTATAGTTGGATAGGTTAACAATACAAGCATGAAAGAGTTAAATTAATTTTTAACATAGGAGGGAACAAAGTAGAAACTGAAACATTCAGAGATTAAAAAGATCATGAATAGCCTCATCTTCTTCCTCCTTATGACCAAGAAATGTCAAATTATGAGAGAGAATGAAATCACCCAAAATGGTTCACTAAAAGCAAGAGGGTTTCAAAGTGTAAATTGAAATGCTTCAAAAACCAAACTCTCTCAAATCCCAGATCATTAACCAAATACTGTTAAAGTATAGGTGAGATTAAAAAAAAGTATAATAAATACATTTGGTAGATTAAATCAGTCTTTTTATTGTATATGCTAAAACCTGAATTCAGGCACTTTCTTTTTCTCCTGCAACAGACATTGATCTCATTAAAACCCAAATATTACTTAACTGGGCTAACATTTTCAAATCTGTGTGCCTGTGGTTATGCACTGTTATACAAGGGCCTAATTTTCAATGGTGCTGAGCACCTTAATTTAAAGATTGTAGCATGAATTCACCCCAGACTTTGGAAAGTTTTCTACCAAACCCTGTTGCTCCAGGGTCTAGAACCTGCCAGCACTGTCCACCCGGTGGGTGGAGCTAGACAAACCATGGGTGATTTAACTCCGCTTGACTGACTGACTGACTGACTCCAGACTTGTGCAAAACTGCCAGAGTTCTCTACAAGTTTTTGTATTCAAATTTTTCATTTTCATGAATTCAGTGATTTTTCACAAGTGCTTATGAAATTGTTCCAGGACAATATTTTGTTTCTTCTGTAATGAAATGCAGATTTTCCTGTGAAATGGTTTCCATGGCAGATTTCTGTCTAACCCCCCAAGACAGAATGGTTTTATTTTCCCTGGATATGCAAGTCTCAGGAGTTGTGGTACACAAATGTGTGTAAAAAGAAAATGTCACTTAGCAAGAGTATAAAACTACATTGAAGCCTAATAATTTCTACGAAGCTACCTTCAAGCATGGGAAACAATCTGCATAAAATATATGATCAGCTGGGTATACTTTTTGAAACTAGACTAAAATATTTTATATCTTTGTCTATCACTGTCACTATTTTCATGTTTTTGTTTTTGTTTTACAGTGTGTGCTGTATTTGTGGGCCTTGAAAATCCTTTATCCCAAAACACTGTTTTTACTTCGTGGGAATCATGAATGTAGACATTTAACAGAGTATTTCACGTTTAAACAAGAATGTAAGTGTGCTTTAAATTCACAACCTCTTCCATATTACATTGTAATGGTTTGTTACTTAGTAAGTACTCAAGTAGTACTTAATGTCAATGATTTTGCATCCTTAAACCATCCTTCTCTGAAGGAAAACCCACTGAAGAAAAAAATATAATACAAAAATCTCTGTTTCAACGTATGGCAAAATGGACAGGATTGGTAATACAAAGGCGTTACAAGGACTGTTCTTGTAATCATGGGAAGTCTAAAGATATCTGGGGAAACTTCATCAAATACTGTAGATGTTGGGGAAGCCACAGTTTCTGCACTTCTGTTCTCCTTCCAGGCCCCTGTGCCTGCAAAACAAAAAGCGTCATTGTCTTGGTGTCTCTGCTACCATTGGTCTCTTAGTGCACAACTGTGCACCATCTCTTCTTTCAGTTTGGGGTCGGAACAAATAACACTTCTTAACATTACCTTTCCAGGTAGGTTGGAGAGGGATTGTAGTCCTCCACCAGGATTATTGTTGTATTAAAGAATACTGGGATACTTCAAAGATTATTGGCTGTAGACCTTGATTTGCACAATGAATAACCTGTGTCTGCAGTAGTATAAACTGAAGCCATTGCATGAGTCCACATTCCCACTTTAACATAAAGAATGGGAAAAATGTTAATTGGCTCAAATGCTCCATGGTTTACTGAGTTTAATATGCATATTGGTAAATTAACATTTTGGATTCATTGTATTAGCTCATTCATTTCACAGTGATGTTTCTTCAGATAATTAATTACAAGAATGTGGGTTAAAGTTCAGATTCCTTTGCATAGAGCTGTTCTTTATGGGAAATCATTTACTAGAGAAGAATAACTTTTCTACAGAATTTCAAAGCTTTCTATGGAATTTCTTAACAGCAATATAATTCTGTATTAAATTTGTTGGTTTAACACTTCTGTAGAAAAGAAAATTCTGTATTAAATTCTATAAGCTTTTACACTAACTTTTATGGAATGCTGTTGAAGTTCTATAGAATCTTAGTCGTTTCATCTCTATTAAATTATGTAGAATTTTTCCTGCAGCATGTAGAAGTAACCCTGATCCCTAGTGCCCAAAATGTGTGTGTGTGTGTGTGTGGGCGGGGGAGACGGGACTCAGGACTCAGTATGTACAATGATTTATTTTCTGTAAAATATTATTTAGGATTTTCCAATATAGTTCTACTCCCATTAAAGTCTGTTGGCCCTTTCTAGTTGAGAGCAGGACCAAGCCCTTAAATTACAGAAATCTTTTTCTTTAAAATACCGAACACCATCTTCTGATACCATCTTACTATCCAAAAGGTAAAATAAAGTATTCAGAACGAGTATATGATGCCTGCATGGATGCCTTTGACTGCCTTCCCTTGGCTGCTCTGATGAACCAACAATTCCTGTGTGTACATGGTGGCTTGTCTCCAGAGATCAACACTTTAGATGACATCAGAAAAGTAAGTCTGGGTACTGTTCAAATCTAATAAACACTAAAACCATGTATTAACAAAACATGAGATTTTTTTTTCAATGTAGTTAATTTGTTTAAGATTTATAGGGAAAACGATTGGGTTTTTCATTGTCACATTGCATTCAAACTAATCTTGAACACTGTCGTCATTTTCTGGCCTTTCTAAAACAAGAAAAAGGGAAATAGCTACAATTTGTACCTTTATTTTATTGAAGCCACCAAAATCTTTGTCAGTAATAAAATGTAGGATTCATCATCTTGGCTTTTTGAAAAATTAATGTAAAGTAAAGAAGTTTGGAAGCATAGTCAAATGTGGAGTCATTAGATCATGCCTTTCTTTTAGAACATTTTAAGCATCCTGTTGATTATTTATTGTGAGTTGAAATAATTGAGTGTTGTGCATTTATTTGGAGAAACAAAACATGTGTGTACATGTGTGGGTTTTTATCTAACTATACTTGCAACAAACATAACAACAGCATTTTATATGGCAACTAAAATAGCTTCAGAGATGGGTCGTGAGCTTTTTTGAAAATCTGGCCCTCATTTATGTGCCTTAATGGGAGCGGAGCTATTTTGAAAATGTGGTTGCAATAGTGGGTACCTGGCATGTGAAAATCTGTCCCAGAGCTTTTTTGAATTCTGGCTCTGTGTTCACTTTTGCACCTTCCGATATAAAACTGAACCTGATAAGCTATTCTCATTGGCTGGGCAGTGAAAAGACAGCTAGACGTGCCTCAGGCTGTATCCTGTGTAACCTGCTCTGTGCCTCACTGGTTTCAGTATGACTCTGCTATGGAGGAGCAGAGAAGCAGCAGCGTTCTCCTCCTTCCCCTCCTTTCAATTCAGAGTGCACCAGTTTTTCTTGAGACAAGTGGACAGGAACAAACCGAGACAGCAAGAAATGCCTTACTCCATATGTCTTACCTCCATCATACTAATGCTGTGGCAATGTGTTTGCAGTGAAACTAATGACATACTCTAAATTCAGGCAGTCAAAATGGGAACCAGGAATTGCCTTGTTACATGTGAGTGTCCGTCGAACACTTAATATGTTTTAGGAGATTGATTTTCTACCACAGAGGGAGGAAATGCTCATATACTTTTTGTTCCCTATCTATCTGTCAGTATTGCTTTGAATTACCCTGCAAAATTTTCTCTCTGTAAACTGAGGAGTCTGATGGCGAGGGTTACCTGGACAAGAGTCCTGTATTTGGAGAGACAGAGTCTTTGTGATTCCTGTCTTGTATTTTTTTCCAAGTAGAACAGTCTCCAGTTCTGCTGTGACAGTGAAGATGATACTGATTCTTCTTGACATTTGTCCCTTGGGAGACCTGCCCCAATTCTGAAAAAATGTTTCTAAAACCTTTCATTTGTGCAGTTTCATTTGTGCATTTCTCCCAAGAAAATGTTGCTGTGTGCTGTCTTTTAATTGCATTGCATGGCAGACCATTTATTCAGTGTTCAGTGCTTGATGAGTAATATGTGACAGCTGATGATCACATTTTCCTTAGCCATCATTTGAATAAACAGTACAGACTCCCTGATTCAAAGGCTCTTTCTAAACGTTATTTTTTCGTTACAATCCACTGTGCGCCATTCAAGCCTACTTTCCCCTGAAGGTCCATATCCCTCTCAGGCAAGGTCAATAATGCTTTTGGAAAAAATCCTTCCAAACTGCCTGTTCTCAGTCTATTCCTTGTGTGCATCCAGGGACCTCCTGAGGTGGCGTAATGAATTTTTTGGCTGCTGCTTGCAAGAAATCCAGCCATTCTCGCTGGAAAGTGATTTCTTTCTGTGACCTTTCTTTCTGTTTCCAATGTGATATAGTGCAAGATGTCTTCTGCTTGTTATCAGTAATAGATCTGCTGTTGCTGGCATTAGAAAGAGCCTTGCATGTGAATTGCAATGGAGATTTACTCCCCCCCGCCTTTCCTTTTAAAGGTGGTAATTTCATTTCTCTTGGCCTAAGCCTTAGGGTGAGATTCTCAAAAGACCTTAGTTTTGGCCTAACTCCTCTTCCATTGCAGAGCAAAGCTAGGCCAATGCTGAGCACTTCGGAAAATCCTACTTTTAAAAGACACTTTGTGTTGTGAACTCTCTCTAGTCTAGATTCACTACCTAAAAGATCACACTTAGAAGCTTAGTGAGAAAAAGTGAAAGAAATAAATTTTGCATTTAGTTAAAGTGGATGCATCTGCAGTCATTTTATCTCTTGTGGGAAGTGAACTCGGCATTCTGGGTCCAGCTTCTATCCAAGTTCTGTGTCTGACATGCCAAAGCCTTCTCTCCTATTGCCAGACTGTTTCATTGTTCCAGTGGAACTTAGTTGTTGTGTGAAGTAATAGTCTCAGAAGGAGAACAACAACTCAGGAAGCTAGAGTCAATCCACGGAGGCCTTGGAATACCAGGGGAAAGATCTTGAACTGGAATCTGGATTCAACTGGGAATCATTACAGATAGTTGTGAGCCTGATATGTTCATAACAACCTTAGATTCTTCACTTGGTTCCATTGATTTAGGGTGAAAAATGCCTAGCTCACCTCCTCAACCCCAGTGGTTTTCTCACTAAGCCACACAAATGCACAAAACTCTCTACATTTATCAAGCTGTTTTCCTGTTGGCACATCTACACAGCCTGCAGAAGTGAGCCTCCCTGCCTGAGTCAACAGACTCAGGCAAGTGGGACTCACACCAGGATTCTAAAAATGATTGTGTAGACTGCACTTTGAAGTTGTGGCTTGAGCTGGAGAGTCTGGGCTCTGAAGCCCAGGGAGGAGGATGGGCTTCAGAGACTGAGTGTTTAACCAGGGATTGGAGGCTTACTTCTGCAGGCCGTGAAGACATACCCTTACAGGCTAAGGAGGAGAGAGAGAGAGGGAGACATATGTTGCTTATATTTCAGTTAACTTGGAAGGCCTTCAGGTGCAAGAGTGAGGGAGCCATGTGTGATGCTCTGGGGCTTCACCCAGACCAGTTAAGGGGTTGTGTCACCGGATGACTGTAACCAGATGACACTAAACCAGATGACACTAAACCAGATGACACTGTAACCAGATGACACTAAACTGGGAGGAGTTGTAGATATGCTGGAGGGTAGGGATAGGATACAAAGGAACCTAGACAAATTGGAGGATTGGGCCAAAAGAAATCTGATGAGGTTTAACAAGGAGAAGTGCGGAGTCCTGCACTTAGGACGGAAGAATCCCATGCACTGCTCCAGACTAGGGACCGAGTGGCTAGGCAGCAGTTCTGCAGAAAAGGACATAGGGGTTACAGTGGACGAGAAGCTGGATATGGTCAACATGTGCCCTTGTGCCAAGAAGGCTAACAGCATTTTGGGCTGTAAAAGTAGGAGCATTGCCAGCAGATTGAGGGACTTGATCATTCCCCTCTATTCGGCATTGGTGAGGCCTCATCTGGAGTACTGTGTCCAGTTTTGGGCCCCACACTACAAGAAGGATGTGGAAAAATTGGAACGAGTCCAGCGGAGGGCAACAAAAATGATTAGGGGGCCTGAGCACGTGATTTACAAGGAGAGGCTGAGGGAACTGGGATTCTTTAGTCTGCAGAAGAGAGGAATGAGGGGGGATTTGATAGCTGCTTTCAACTAACTGAAAGGGGGTTCCAAGGAGGATGGATTTAGACTGTTCTCAGTGGTAGCAGATGACAGAACAAGGAGCAATGGTCTCAAGTTGCAGTGGGGGAGGTTTAGGTTGGATGTTAGGAAATACTTTTTCACAAGGAGGGTGGTGAAGTACTGGAATGGGTTACCTAGGGAGGTGGTGGAATCTCCTTCCTGAGAGGTTTTCAAGGTCAGGCTTGACAAAGCCCTGGCTGGGATGATTTAGTTGGGGTTTGGTCCTGCTTTGAGTAGGGGGTTGGACTAGATGACCTCCTGAGGTCCCTTCCAACCTTGATAGTCTATGATTCTGTGATATTCTATGAACCCTGGGTGCTTCTATGCTGCACAGCTTTGGCTCAGAACGTTGACACCAGCAGCACAATGACCTCATCCTGGCGTCCACCAGCCTGGTTACTCCTTGCAGCAGAGTGATACCAAGAGTCCTTCCAGTTCTAAGTCTCCCCAAAACCATCTCCCCTGCAGTGCTCAGCCCCTCTCACTGTAGCACTCACAAACCTTATCAAGTTTGCTACTCCTTTAAAGAGACAGTACACAGCACCAGCCTGTTAGTTTGGCCAAGGATTTTATTCTTCAGTTCGAAACAGTGCACTGAAATGGTTTTGTAATAAAACAAGATTGTTTTGTGGCAGAGCACCAGCTGTGCCTCAGTTGGTCCTGCGCTTCTAGGCGGTTAGGGTTTGCCTCAGAGATTTGCTGTGACCCTCAGTGTAGCGCCTCTCCCCTCCTAGAGGCAAGGCTTACAGCTTACTGAGTCACCTTCATCAGCCAGTCAACAGGTTTGGTGTAAGAACCCTGTTTAGTCCCTGTCTTCCTACTCAGGGAGTATTATTGTAGAGCTGTGGGGGGGGGGGTTAGGGGGAACCCGGGCCCGCCCTCTTCTCCGGTTCTAGCCCAGGGACCCTAACTGGCAAAGGAAACATGTAGTTTTCCTGTACTACTGGAGCTTTAGCCCTTCCCTGGGCTACTTCCCCAAATGGCCCCTCCTAGCACCCTCCTTGGTACCTGACCACGCTTCTTCTCCTGGGTCTTCTACTGCGCACCTTCTTTCTCCCGGTCTTCCCACAACACACTTTCCTACTCCCAGCTCCTACCAGCCGGCCTCTCTGGAGGGGCTTCCTTGTAAACTACTCCCAGACGGTTCTAAATGGGCTTCAGGTGATCTGATTAGCCTGTTTCCTTTGATTGTTTCTAATCAGTTCTTAATTGGTTCCAGGCGTCTTATGGAGTCTGCCTGACTTAATTGCTTCTAGCACCTTCCTGACTTCTCTGGGGTAGCCCCTGCCCTGGTCACTCAACAAACAGAAAACTATTCATCCAGTGAGTTTTTCTTCTACCAGACTCTTGCACCCAACCGGTCTGGGTCTGTCACAGTTTATTAACAAAGAACAGGTATTTAAGTGATACCAAGTAGACAGAATTGAAATAGAAATGGTTACAAACAAAGTAAAAATACGCTTCCAAGGGCACACTTGCAAAGTTACAGTGCCGGCAGTTACAGCACCGCTCAGAGAGCGCTGAAGGAAAACGGCTGTTGTGTGTTCACACTGACAGCTGTCTGCGCAATAGCGTGTTCACCCTTGCGCCGCTATTCGGAGCGGTGCACTCTGGGCAGCTATCCCACAGAGCACCTCTTTCTCTTTTGTTGCTAAGACTTGTGGGAAAGGCGGAAGGGGACACGGGGCATACTGGGTCCTGTCCCAATGCCCCGTGATGCTGTGCTTCAGATTCCAGCAATCCCTGTGCTTCTGTTCACATTTGGCACCATCTTGCAACGGTTTGTGTACTGTGCACCCTGCCCTGCCTCGTTCGGGCTGCAGGAATGGATCTCAAGCTGTTGACCAGTATGCTGCTTACACTAACCAACACATCACAAGTGGCAGTAGAGTTATTCCTTAAACTACAAAGGTAAGAGGAGTGTGACATTGATCTTGCCATGCATACTAGCTACAACATGAGATTGCTTGTAGCATTCCCAGAAGTGCTGACCACAGTGGAACGCTGTTTTTGGGCTGGGGAAACAAGCACTGAGTGGTGGGATCACATCGTCATGCACGTCTGGGATGGTGAGCAGTGGCTGCAGAACTTTCGCATGAAGAAAGCCACATTCATGGGACTGTGTGATGAGCTCTCCCCAGCTCTGCGGTGCAAGGGCACGAGAATGGGAGCTGCCTTGCTATTGGAGAAGCATATGGCGATCGCACTGTGGAAGCTGGCTATTCCAGACTGCTAGCAATCAGTCGCTGAACAGTTTGGAGTGGGAAAGTCGACTGTTGGAGTCGTATTTATGGAAGTGTGCAGGGCCATTAATCGCATCCTGCTCCAAAAGACCGTGACTCTGGGCAACATGGATGGCTTTGCACTCATGGGCTTCCCTAACCGCGGAGGGGCGATCGATGGCACACGCATTCCAAGTCTGGCACCAGCCCACCTAGTCACCAAGCACATTAATCGCAAGGGGTATTTCTCAGTGGTTCTCCAGGTGCATGTGGATCATCATGGGTATTTCACAGACGTTAACACAGGCTTGTCTGGAAAGGTTCATGATGCACGCGTCTTTCGGAACACTGGCCTGTTCAAGAAGCTGCAAGCAGGGTCTTTCTTCCCTGACCAGAAGATCACCGTAGGGGAAGTCGAAATGCCCATTGTGATCCTGGGAGACCGCACCAACCCCTTAATGGCGTGGCTCATGAAGCCATACACAGGGCAACTTGGCAGCAGCAAGGAGCAGTTCAACAACAGGCTGAGCAAGTGCAGAATGACTGTGGAGTGTGCATTTGGCCATTTAAAAGCCCATTGACGATGCCTATATGCGAAGCTGGACATGGCCGATGACAATATTCCTATGCTTATAGCCGTGTGCTGTACGCTCCATAATATTTGTGAAGAGAAGGGTGAAAGCTTCACTCAGGGTTGGACCACAGAGTCTCAGCGTCTGGAGGCTGAGTTTGAACAGCCAGAGACCAGGGCTATTAGAGGGGCACAGCGCGGGGCCATAAGGATCAGGGATGCTTTGAGGCAGCAATTTGAAGCTGAAAGCCACTAATATTGGTTGCTATGCTCAGGATTGCAGTGTCTGTAATGCTAGGAGATGATTGGTGCACATGATGCAAGAAGGGACCTTAACATAATTGTATGTTGCTTTGCAATGCTCTTTTTGCTTTCACTTAATAGAATAAAGATTGTTTTCAAACAAACACAATTATTTTATTGAAAGACAACAACCAGAGGAGAGAGTCAAACAAAAAAAATCGTCAGCAGGGAAGGTGATGGAGGATGGGGGAAGGGAAGGTCTCAAGAGGAGGAGGGGTCCCAGGACGGCTACAGATTTGTGTATGTCCAGGGATCATACCCAACCTTCTCCTTTGGAGTACAATGCAGCGGGTGCTGGACTTCAGCAGGGCCAAACTGCAGAGGGATGATATTGAGTGCATTGGGTAGTGGGAGTCCACACTGCTGGACTGTGAGGAGGGTGGAATGGAATGGTGCGGGCAGAGAGTGGAGCCAGGAGGTTGATAACCGTGTGTTGGCGGTGTGGGGGAAAGGGGGGCACATGGGAAAGAGTTTTGCGACAGAGGCTGCAGGGGAGGGCGGGCGCAGAGCTGCTCAGTTTGAAGAGCTAGTATCCCCTGGAGCGTGTCCACTTGGCGCTTCATAACTGTTAAGAGCTGCTCCATGGCTTCTTTCTGGCATGCTGTATTCTCTTTTTGGTCCCTCTTCTCGCTGTCCTGCCACTCCTTCAATTCTTTTTTCTCGGCAGCGGAGTGCATCATAACCTCACGCATAAAGTGCTCCTTAGTTCTTCTTGGACGCTTTCTAATTCTGTGCAGCCATTCTGCTGCTGATAACAAAGAGGGAGGCTGTGCTCCAAGGTCATCTCTGAAGTTTAAATGCAACATTTTCCAGAAGCAGTATTGTTTGGAACACAGACAACACTGATTCAGTGATTTAAAACACAGCCAGTACTCTCTCACCTGTCACTAACTGGCTGGCCCCAGGCAAGCACACATGAGCCACAAGACCCTCAAAATGGTGAGGAGCTGCAGGGGCAGAGTAAATCACTGTTTCCAGACCCCCTGCAGTACACTGAACACGTGGCTCTTGGGCACTTGGGGAGGGCCAGCTCTGTAGGGTGGGGCTGATAATCATTCCTTTCCCCACACTTTGCAGAGGAGGTGATCATTGTGGATCTCGCTGCTGAGGGTGAGCAGGGAATCAAGGGAGGGTCTTCTCCAAGCCTGAGGCTTCCATTCTGGCGCCTGAGTGCAGCAGTGGTTCACCCCTCCATGACGGCACAGTGGCGTGGGAAAGTTAATGGGGCAAGAAAAAAAAGGAGCTCTGCCAAGGAACCTGCAGCAGCGGATTGCCCAGTATCTCCACGAGAGATCTCTGCAGGGCCACCCGGGGGCCGGGGGGAAGTGGGGCAATTTGCCCCGGGCCCCATAGGGGCCCCCATGAGAGTTTTCAGGGGCCCCCACGAGAGTTTTCGGCGGCACTTCAGCAGCGGGTCCTTCAGTGCCACCGAACACCCCTGGAGTGAAGGACTCACCGCCGAAGACCGCCGCCGCTTCTTCCACTCCGGGTCTTCGGCGGCAATTCGGCGGCGAGAGTCCTTCCTCTCCATGTCTTCGGCAAAGTGCCCCGAAGACCCAGAGCGGAAGGACCCCTGACCCGAAGACCCCAGGCCCCCTGAATCCTCTGGGCAGCCCTGGATCTCTGAGAGAGACTCCCGTGAAGTGAGGGAGTGTATCAACAGCCTGTTCCACCGCTCAGACTAGGCATGAGGTGGGAGACGAGCTTGCTTTCTGCAACCCTCCTGCCCCCAACAACTCACTGCAGCAATTCCCAAAATCAGATCCACTTACCAGCGGCCTCCTTTCCTATTTTCGCTTCACCAAGCTCCGACTGCTGTGACTGGCTAGGCTCTTCCATGTTAGAAAAGAGCTCCTGACTGCACGGCCTCTGGGTCCCCCTCCCCCTCTTCGTCCAAGATTTCTTCCTCCTAGCTCAGTCCACTCTCAACTGGCATGCAAGCCAATGAAGTGTCTGCAGGGTCCTTCACAGTGGAGGTGGGGTCGCCACCGAGTCTTGCGTCCAGCTCTTTATAGAACCAGCAGCTCGTGGGCGCAGCACCAAAGTCGTGGTTTGCCTCCAGCGCCTTGTGGTAGGTGTTCCGCAGCTCCTTCACTTTGACCTTGCACTGCAATGTGTCCTGGTCATGGCCCCGTTCTATCATGCATCTAGAAATCTGTCCATAGGTATCATAATTCCTATGGCTGGAGCACAGTTGGGACTGGACAGCCTCCTCTCCCCAAATGCCGATGAGGTCCAGCAGCTCGGCATTGCTCCAAGCGGGGGATCCCCTGGTGCGTGGAGCAGGCATAGCCACCTGGAAAGATGCGCTGAGACCACTACACATGTCACCGAACAAACAGGAAGGGGACTTTCAAATTTGCAAAAGAATGTACGGGGTGGGGCTGATGCTTGGTCACCTGCGGGCAGGGCAGTAGAGTTCAAACCGATGGCCAGAGAGGTGAGAACAGGCATTCTGGGACACTTCTCGGAGGCCAATCACAGCGCTGTAATCACCATGGTGTCTACACTGGCACTGCAGCGTTGTAGCCCCGGCGCAAAAAGCTCTGTGCCTCTCGCCGGGGTGTTTTTTTTTTAGAGTGCTGCATCTGCGCTTTAAGTGGCTTGGCAGTGTGTACACCTTGGGAGTTACAGCGCTCAGAGCTGCTTTACGGCACACAAACTTGCCAGTGTAGACGGGGCCTAAGACTAAAATCCAACTTGACAAACTAGAGTCTTTTGTCCAAAGACGTTTTCTCACCATGGTCACTCTTGCAACGTGGCTGGCCAGTCCTTAGCCAGGATCCCATATAGAGCCCAAAGTACTTGGTTTCTTTGTCTTCTCAGGTGAAGGATGACAAATTGGCTTTTTGCCTCAGTTTATATTTTGCCAAAGTGTATTGACCCTGTTTCAAAAGGCAGAAAGGCTTCTTATGGGTGCAGGCTCCATCCCCTGTTGAGATTAAGTGATCAGCTTCCCCCCCACTTGCTTGTCTGATGGCTTTGTTTTATCTTGCATGTAAATATGCTTTTCATTGTATTAGGTCACACCTTGCTTAAAATACATTGGAGGCACAGTCAAGGCTGTGAAACAACATTCCTTTGTCTAGGACAGGCTGAATTCATGCTCTGCCTCCCAAACACCTCTTAAGAACATATTTCCAGCACACATCTGTAACTTTTTGTATACAGTCTGTACATATATCATTCAATGATTTTAAGGATCAGCGTGTGACCATCTTACACGTTTGAGATACATACTATGGAGCAGTGAGTGTTTCAGGCTTGATATAAGTTACAATATGGGGATCCCTCTGCCAGTTTGCATTCAGGGGCTCCCAGAGTCCCACCTCCCTTCTTATAATGCTGCAGGAGGGTTAGCCACTGGCTGAACTTTAGACCTATTACGTATCCTTCTTTCCTGTCTGAGAGAATAGAACCTTCTTTCCTGGCTGGGAGAGAACCTGTTTCTCTCTTTGTTTGATCACAGACTTCAAAGCATAATATCAGTAAGTATTCATAATTCCTCATATAGCATTAACGCATACGTTTCAGAATCTCGTCAATCACCAGTGGTCCCTGGCTTTCATGAAAGACCTTACTTGATATTCTTTTATATAGTACAATAATATAATGTACAATCAGTTGCTTATTTTTTATGGTTCAGACCCCTTGTTCTTCCCTCTGGGATGTCTGGACCCTGATTGTCGTACCAGAAGAATATATAGATATTTCAACCTGTGGGAGTTTAGCCTGCAGACAGACAGCTTTAACAAAATGAGACAGAAGATCAGATCTGTCTAAATCTGACTGTCCCTTTAATGGTGCTGCATCAGTCCAGCGAAGGAAGTGTTAATGCAACAACCAATCACTACCATCGTGGTGTATTAGAGATGTAGAAACATGATTAGCTTACACAGAGATGAATAGGCTCCCAAAATGAAAACATCTCCAATATTTTTAACATCTCAGGTGAGGTATGTTACATTGAAACCAATACTAAACTGTATTTAAGTGTCTTGTTAGATTTTGTTTTTAAACCTCATAAAGGTTTATGAAGACAGGCCTTACGCTGTTTAAATTCCATAATTCCATTGTTACCTATTTTTTAGTCAAGGGGGATTCTCCCTGCCACTCCCCCCCCCAGTAATGCAGCACTGAAAGAAATCTTATGCAGTATTTTATGGAGTACTTGTGGCACCTTAGAGACTAACCAATTTATTTGAGCATAAGCTTTCGTGACCTACAGCTCACTTCATCGGATGCATACTGTGGAAAGTACAGAAGATCTTTTTATACACACAACCCATGAAAAAATGGGTGTTTACCACTACAAAAGGTTTTCTCTCCCCCCACCCCACTCTCCTGCTGGTAATAGCTTATCTAAAGTGATCACTCTCCTTACAATGGCCCACCTTGATTATCATACACATTGTAAGGAGAGCGATCACCCCAGACAAGCTACTACCAGCAGGAGAGTGGGGTGGGGGGAGAGAAAACCTTTTGTAGTGGTAAACACCCATTTTTTCATGGTTTGTGTGTATAAAAAGATCTTCTGTACTTTCCACAGTATGCATCCGATGAAGTGAGCTGTAGGTCACGAAAGCTTATGCTCAAATAAATTGGTTAGTCTCTAAGGTGCCACAAGTACTCCTTTTCTTTTTGCGAATACAGACTAACACGGCTGTTACTCTGAAACCTCGCAGTATTTTATATTACAGATGTGTAAATTGAAACCATTTAAAATGAATATTTTTCATTTTACATTTTAAAACTTAGGGATTTTCACATGTGTAACACCTGTTGAAGGGGATTGGCAAATAAAAATACACAATTTTCTTCATTCTTTGAAGTTACTAAATAAATTGTTATAATAGCGAGGATTACTTTGTATCGTGGTGAGAAATGTATACACTGGTAGTAGCTTTTTCATTAACACCAATTTGATTAAAACATTATCTGCATTTTAATTAATGAATATAAAGCTGTATTTGCAAGCTAAAGTTTTGATTAAGCAAAAATACTCTCTGCCTAAAAATTTGTTGTTTTCACAGCATAGCAAAATGGTCGGTTAAAATTGTTTAATGCTTAAATTCCAGGTTAGGGTGATTAACATTTTCAGAATTTTTTTCATTAACAAGTCTATTCATCCTTGGCAATCAGCAGGTTTTTTCATAATTATGAATGTGTGTTATTTTATTTTGATGTATTACAGGTACAAAGGCATGAATTATTTAGAGATCTGAAACAAGTTAGAAGTGTGGGTTTGCAATGAATATTTCATGATGAGCATGTGACGGTAGAAATGCAGAGGCCTTCTCTTATTAAAAACTTTTTAATTGAGTGTGAGAAAAAATGAAAAATTACTTATATTGCCTTTTGCTTCCAAGAAAGAGTGGAGAATTTGATAGACTTGTCAGACTGATTTATAAACACATCTTTTACAGAGTTCTTATATATAGTTTTTGTGCTGAAAAATATCAATTTTTAATGTTTCTTCTAGTTTTTTATGCTTTGTCTTTTTTGCAGTATGACTGTATAATTTTTCTAATTTTTAACAGGTTGTCTGAAAGAAAGAGGGATTCTTTGCTGCAGTTAAATAAGGTTAAAGTAGAAGTTAATGAAAGCTATGAGAGTATTGCAGCAAGATGCAACAGTGCAGAGACATTGCCTCAGTACTTTAAAATTTGATATTAGATATATTTTAATTGAAAGAAATTTGTTCCAGTATGACTATTGTCATTTTTCCTTAACAAGTTCCTAGCTTCTTTAGTCAAGTTTCATGATGGATGAGTAGTCCTAAAATACAGCAGGTCACCCAATATTTGTCCAGGGCAGGGCAGGAACGAAAGAGTCACACTTGCTGTTGCACAGAATAAATCAAAATGCATCTGCCCTCCTTCTCTTTTAAATGCAGAGATATGACTCACTTATGGTGTAGGTGCGCCAGCTCCATTGTCATCCAAGTATCCACAATATTAAAGATGAGAGCAGCTGGGACCCAAATTGTAGTATGCTGTGAGCCCCAATTTGGCAGTCCCTGAAATACTGGCTTATCACTAATGTGTTTTATATGGATGTTTTCTGGATGCCTAGTATTAACAAATTAGTATTCAATCTATGTATATTTTTTTACTTCCTAAATAATAAAGTGTAAAAAGTTAGTATTTCTGTCTTATTTTTCTTAGTTAGATCGATTCAAGGAACCACCTGCATATGGACCTATGTGTGATATCCTGTGGTCAGATCCCCTAGAGGACTTTGGAAATGAGAAGACTCAGGAACATTTTACTCACAACACAGTTAGGGGATGTTCATACTTCTACAGGTAGGGTCACTTTATTAATTAATGATTCTCTACCAACTAGATGAACTACTTGGAATCATGGATGTTATGTGCTTGCTTGCAATCTGCATCGTTCTTCTCATCATAATAGTGTGTGTATGGGAGTGGGGCCTATATTGTTGCATGGGCTTTGTTTTATTTTCAGTTCTTTGTTTGCCATTGTTGAATTGCTCTACAATTTCTGGAAATAATGTTGACTTTTTAATTCGAGAAGTTTTAAGGTAGGTTTGAATGAGGAATGTTGGTTATTGAAAGATCTCACCATCCACTGTGCTGAAATGATAGTGAAGAGTTGATACGAAACACATGTGGCTCCTAAACTTAAGACTTTATACTAGGAATCTGACATAGTTGTGATAATTTGAGTTTAGGACTAAATACTTTGCTGGTTTGGTCAACTTCTGAGCTGAGCAAATAATTTAATCAATGAATCTTTCTGCTCTATATCTATAAGCAATTATGATTTTTCTCAAATATTTTGCAAACTTTTAAAACTGTCAATTTGATTGTGAACAGTTCTCTGTGAGAAACTCATGATATGAGTGTTGGTTAATTGTGGTTGGTCAGATACGGTACAGAATATTATTTTTCTTCCCTGGCCGAATGAGTGCACCAGCACTTCTGGTGCACTTGTCCATGGTTTTGAATTTAAATTTTGATTTCTGTGCATACAGCTTTGAAATTGGCTTTCCGGGAATGTTCATGCCAGTGAAACTTAAGTGTGCAACTATTCCTGGAAGGTGACTGCAAAAGGGGTACAAATGCAGCCAAAAGCCAGTACATTTGAAAATCAGAGTGAATATTTGAAGAAAAATATTTTCAGTGTTTTCCCAGCTCTAATCCTCCTATTCCCTTCTCGGAGAGTTTTTCTTTCCTGTCCTTACACGGGGGGGGGCTGGTGTCTTTTTCCCCACTCCTAGCCTGTTTGAGGTGGCCAGTGGAATCTTTTTCTCTCCCCTTATGAAGAGAAGGGTGCCTTGTTAGGGGTTCTGTCTCCATTTCCCTTTCCATGGTGTGTAATGGGCCACAAAAATACCACATCTTCTGTCAGAGCAGGTGCTTTGCTAGCTATATATTTGTTCTCAGCATCAGACCCTATGGCATGGAGTATTCTTGGATGCATTTTTCTACCAAAAATAGTCTAAAGAAATGCTTTTGAGATTGTCCTGTTGAAACTTTCAAGACCCTGTACTTTAAGCCCCTGGGTAATCCATGGTATTTGGGTCTTCGTTTTCTGTCATGTCACCAATGCCATGACCACTGGGCTTCGATTCTGAGAACTCCCTTTTTGTGGAACTCTCATGTTATGCTCCGGTAGCGTTAATTCTCTAGGAGCAGCTTAGAACAGGAATATATCAGAGTGACAAAACTTGCAGAAGGAGAAAGTGGTAGTGTGAATGGTGTATTTCATTAAAATTTTACCAGGAGGTGGGTGGGATTTCCTTACTCAGATGACTGTTAATTGAAATGAAAAGTTCCATATCCTGGCTGATCAGTTCCACTTCACCCCAGGGTTAGCAGTGTCCAACCTTGGGCTTTCCGAAGAAGCTCAATGGGAGTTTGGCACTCAGTTTCCATAGGTTCCTTTGAAAACCCTTTTTCAAACATAATTCCCATCTGACAGCTGTGCAGTGAATTGGTAGCCTCAGTCCATATCTAAAAGCCACAGCCAGGATCCTTTGGAGCACTTTTAGCAAAGAGGTGAAAGATGGACTGCACCATGGAAACTAAATTCCAATCCCGCCCAGTGTGTAACCTTAGAGCAAGGGTGGGCCAGTATCAGAAAGGTTGAACTGCTGCTGCCCTTGCTGTTCTGGTTCTGTGGTTAACTGATGCTGCAGTCTTCATGTCTATAAATTCTGACACTACCCACAACTACTAAATTCATATGGATGTCTTGCTTTTAGAGAGGATCAGCCCAAATGCAGATGGGGCTGGGTCTTTTGGGGGCTTTTTGTTCTGTGTTTGATTAGTGCTTAACACAACGGGGTCTTAGTCCGTGACTTGGACTCCTTGGTACTACTGCAATACAAAAGGAATAATAATAATTCCGATGTGACCTGTGATGGTTCCTGGGGATACCCAGGGTTGTGAGGCACCTCGCCAGCTCCTGCCCTTAGCATGAGGAAACCTTGTCTGTGCCTGTCAGGGTCATCTCTCGGACTCCACCAGCTACTGGCAACAAAACCACACCCCTCCAGGCCTAATCAAGCTCTACTCTCTCTTCACAGGTACCAGCAGGCATACTCCAACTCTTGAGCCCTCTGAGCTTCCCTCTGCAGTGTCCTGCCCCTGATCTATTGGATACTCACAGAATTACCAGACCTGCTGTTCCCAAAGGAAGTGTATACCACATCTTACTGGTTACACCTTAGCCCACAGCAATTAGATTTCTTTATAGAGAAAGCAAATATAAGTTCATTTAACAAAGAACAGAGATTCAAATTATAGCAAGCAGAGCTATTGGAAACAAAGGGTTACACATAAAATAAAACCATAATATGCATACTAGAGCCTAAACTTAACTATTAGGACATTATGCTATAAGAATAAAAGCTCACCTAAAATCCTTCCAGGATATTACAACCAGGTTTGGCTGAGGTCTTCCATTCATGAAGCAACCCCACTGTCTGCTTACTTCCTAGGTGAAAGATGCAGAGTTTGTCTCTGTCTCTACAGTTATAATCCAAAAATCCCTTCTCATGACTTATAAACAGGATGACAACCCTCCCCCCTCTCCGCTAGTTGATTTTTCCTGTGTGCTTCTTTCTTGTTTTTTACAATCTCTTGATTAACATTCAGCTCAGACTCTAGACAGACTTCCATTGCGAAGCAGACAGTACGCACATGACCAGACAAAGAGGGATAGGCATCTCTTCCCTCCTGCCTGACAGGTGTAGGTAGATCATCTTATGGATCATCTTATCATCTGCCTTAACTCATAGACCTTAAGAACATGATTTTCAGTGTATATCCGTAACTCATGTATTATCAGTATATACATTTCATAATGATTATGATGACCAGTGTGACACAGGCTTTCATTAGAGACCTTACATGACACTTTGTGGTGAATTAGTATGTAAGTACCAGACTCTCAGACACCGATCCTCTTATGCACCCCTGTGCTCTCTGCCAATTGGCACCAAGAGGTCCCTGGGTCACACTGACCTTTTTAAACAATTGTGAAATGTTACTCCACGTGATTAAGGGAGCTGTCACGCAGACTAACAGCCTATAGTTTTCACTTTTTCTTTCAGATCAAAGTTTCTCAGATTTGATGTAAAATTTCTCCCCTAGGATAAGATGTAGATATTGTGACAAGGTTGGGCCAGATGGCTACAGGAGAGTAATAGAAGGCAGATATATTATCCCCAGGTTAAGTGGGTCCTTTTTCCCTGGGTAAGGTAACAGGGAAGGTTCCAGAACAATCAGGAATCTTCTGGAGACAATTAAGACAGACAGGCTGATTGGCTGCAGGTGTTCTAATCAAAAAGCTGCTAGAATCAATTAAGGCAGGCTAATCAGGGCACCTGGGTTTAAAAAAGGAGCTCACTTCAGTTTGTGGTGTGCGTGTAAGGAGCCGGGAGCAAGAGGCGCTAGGAGCTGAGAGTGAGAACACATACTGTTGGAAGACTGAGGAGTACAAGCATTATCAGACACCAGGAGGAAGGTCCTATGGTGAGGATAAAGAAGGTGTTGGGAGGAGGCCATGGGGAAGTAGCCCAGGGATTTGTAGCTGTCGTACAGCTGTTCTAGGAAGCACTCTAGACCGCTGCATTCCACAGGGCCCTGGGCTGGAACCCGGAGTAGAGGGTGGGCCCGGGTTCCCCCCAAACTTCCCAACTCCTGGTCAGACACAGGAGAAGTTGACCAGACCGTGGGTTCACGAAAACAGCCAAACTGAGGGCTGCTGTGAAGCTCCAAGGCGAGCAAATCCGCCAATAAGCACAAGACCCACCAAAGTAGAGGAGGAACTTTGTCACAATATTGATATATATTTTTAAAAATTTCAGTAAGGTCTTACTCCTATTGTTTGAAGAAAGAAAAATAGTACCAATTGGGAAGATAACTTTCAACATGTTATAAGAGCAATTCTTTAATTTTCTTTGTTGGTTATGAATTTCTTCTTCGGACTCAGCCTACTTCATGCTGAACATTTCCATCCCCCAGCCTTGTTAGGAACATACAAGTTGTTGTAGAAGAACACACCTAGGCTCTGGCTACTCTGATATCCTGGCACCAACAATGCTAAATGTTCTAAGCGGTGGTGAAAATTACTAATTTCACCGTGCCTAATTGTGCAGTACTATACAGTGGAAAGGAAACTTCTTCCCAACACAAGCAGGTGTCATCTGTATCCAAGCTAGTGTAATGGTAGTTGCCATTCCTGTAACTTTGTCACAAGCATTTAATTCTTTTTTGATGTTTACTAAGCCCGGTGATAACCTGTGGCAGTAAATTCCTTATGAAAGTTATGGGCTGTGTCAAATTTTACCTGCGTTTTGTTGCAGCTCTCCAAGAAGAAGTGAGAATCTCTCCAAAACACCAACTTCACAGTTAGAAAAACATGGTTTTAGATTCTGTAGTCACTACCTCAAGACTCACAGGTTCATATTTCAGAAGTCTGTACCCTTCAGTTATGTCTATGGTGCAGCTGGGAGCGAGCCTCCCAGCCCGGGTAGACAGACTCATGCTGTCTCGACTCAAGTTAGCATGCTAAAAATATAGTGTGAATGTTGCAGCTTCAGCAAAGATTTGAGCTAGCTGCTAGAGCTCAAAGCCCAGGGTCAGGTGGGCTTGAGACCGAGTTGCTGCCCACGCCACAACGGTCACACTGCTATTTTTAGTCGAGCTAGTATGAGTTTGTCTACCTGAGTTGGGAAGCTCGCTGTGAGCCACAGTGTAGGCATATCCTTCTAGGTCCCTTTCTAAACCTCTTTGTGTGTTTGAAGAATGTGACTGTGTTCTAGTGCTCAGTATCAGTTTTTAACAGGACTAGTTTTCTGGATTCCTCATTGTAAATCTAGTTTATACAAAAGTTCCACTTTGGCTGCAAAGGCCAGGGATGGAAATTGAACAATAAAGGTCAAGAAGAATTCAAAGACATGTGTGAGCCCAATAATTTCTTCTAGGTTATTAAGAAATGTTCATTGATGATAGGAAATAATATTGTAAGAAATTCACATTTATTTAGACATATTTGTTATAATGGCAATTTCAGTTGACCTTTCTGTGATTTAAGATTATTTCCCACAGTGAAATAACATGAGATAGGTGACCTTAGCAATTAATGTAGCTTTGTAGCCGAGTAAATCTACTATATTCAGCCAAACGCTGTGCACTTATCAAGCCTTTAGTCATCTTAGGAAATGATTTCAATGAGCATGAAAAAGTTGAAAGAGATAAATTTACAGTAGCCTAATAATCTTTCTTTCCACATTTATTAAGTGGACAGATTGTTATGGCCCACTAAATTTAAAACTGCTCAACGTTTTCCTTTAGAAAATCTCAAGTGTAAGAGATCTTAAAATCACTCCAGCCAACATTGTCAAACGACGGTATCTGTAACTCAGGACTTAAATCCACTTATGTGGAAATAGGCAAAATTGAGTTGACTTTTTTCAGAGTTGCTGAGCACCTGCAGCTCCCTCTGTAAAGGGGACGTTTAATAAATATTTTGCATCCAACAGATTTTCGTATGTTGGTTAATGTATGGTTTTTAGAAACTGTGGATACATGAATGGAAAGTAGCTACTGTGACATTGTAGCCACAAATACAGAAAGCCCTTGAATGTTAAATATGTTGCATTTTACATCTTTTAACAATCTCTTCTTCCTTCTCCAAAAAACAGCTACTAATGTGATTTATTTTCTTCTGTGCCTTCTAAACTTTCAGCATATATGTCTTCTTCAGTCCTTGTCAAGTTAGCTAATGTCAGCTCAAGAGAAATCAAAGTACTGATTTAATGAGGTGTTATCTGTGCAGACTAAAATTTATTCAAGTATTATTTTTAAAAATTAATAAGTCATGGCCAGATTTCACCACCCTTACTCACACTGATAGTACCTCACTCTGTGAATAGTACGAAGTAAAAATGACAGAATCTGGCCTTTGCGTCAATATTAGAGTTCCTAGTTTATATGAAAGCCTGGTATTCTATGTTTGTATATCTTTTCCGTACCTCTCAGTCAGTGACAAAATTTACATAATGCAATCCGACATTAATATTGATAAATTGATGCTGTTTGGAAACATATACCTCAATTGTCCCTGTGGGAGAAGAACAATTTCATGTTTATTTAGCAAAATATTACTTTGGTTGGTTGGTTTTTTTGTGTTTTGTTTTTGTTTTGTTTTTTTACGTGTATGTATAGTCAGTTCTGTTGATGGTCCATCACATTTCCTATCTCATGCATAATTACAATACCACTCTCAAGTGCAACTCTGGGAGAGCTTATCTATTCACATGCTTCTGCGTAGGAAAGATTTGAAATATGGAAAGAGACCTCCCTGGCTTACCCAGGAGATTTTCAATGGTCTGAAACTCAAAAAAGAGCCTTACGAAAAGTGGAAAATAGGAGAAATTACAAACAAATAACTCAAATATGTAGGGACAAAATTAGAAAGGCCAAGGCACAAAACGAAATTAAATTACTAGAGACATAAAGGGTAACAAGAAAACATTCTATAAATACATTAGAAGGAAGAGGAGAAGACTTGCTTCTGTTATCATTCCCGGAATAATAACAGAAAATGTGGAAATGGCAGAAGTGCTAAATGACTTTTTTTGTTTCAATTTTCACCCAAAAGGTTAGTAGCTATTGAACGTCGAGCATAGTGAATGCCAGTGAAAATGAGGTAGGATCAAAGGCTAAAACAGGGAAAGAACAAGTTAAAAATTACTTAGATAAGTTAGGTTTCAGAGTAGCAGCCGTGTTAGTCTGTATTCGCCAAAAGAAAAGGAGGAGTTGTCTTAGAGACTAACAAATTTATTTGAGCATAAGCTTTCGTGAGCTACAGCTTTCTTCATCGGATGCATTCAGTGGAAAATACAGTGGGGAGATTTATATACATAGAGAATATGAAACAATGGGTGTTACCATACACACTGTAACCAGAGTGATCACTTAAAGTGAGCTATTACCAGCAGGAGAGCGGGTCGGGGGGGACCTTTTGTAGTGATAATCAAGGTGGGCCATTTCCAGCAGTTGACAAGAACGTCTGAGAAACAGTGTGGGGGTAGGGGATAAATATGGGGAAATAGTTTTATTTTGTGTAATGACACATCCACTCCCAGTCTCTATTCAAGCCTAAGTTAATTGTATCCAGTTTGCAAATTAATTCCAATTCAGCAGTCTCTCGTTGGAGTCTGTTTTTAAAGTTTTTTTGTTGAACTATTGCCACTTTTAGGTCTGTAATCGAGTGACCAGAGAAATTGAAGCGTTCTCCAACTGGTTTTTGAGTGTTATAATTCTTGACGTCTGATTTGTGTCCATTTATTCTTTTACGTAGAGACTGTCCAGTTTGGCCAATGTACATGGCAGAGGGGCATTGCTGGCACATGATGGCATATATCACAATGTGCAGGTGAACGGGCCTCTGATAGTGTGGCTGATGTGATTAGGCCCTATGATGGTGTCCCCTGAATAGATATGTGGACACAGTTGGCAATGGGCTTTGTTGGAAGGATAAGTTCCTGGGTTAGTGGTTCTGTTGTGTGGTGTGTGGTTGCTGGTGAGTATTTGCTTCTGGTTGGGGGGCTGTCTGTAGGCCTGTCTCCCAAGATCTGTGAGAGTGATGGGTCGTCCTTCAGGATAGGTTGTAGATCCTTGATGATGCGTTGGAGAGGTTTCAGTTGGGGGTTGAACGTGATGGCTAGTGGCGTTCCGTTATTTTCTTTGTTGGGCCTGTCCTGTAGTAGGTGACTTCTGGGTACTTTTCTGGCTCTGTCAGTCTGTTTCTTCACTTCAGCAGGTGGGTATTGTAGTTGTAAGAATGCTTGATAGAGATCTTGTCGGTGTTTGTCTCTGTCTGAGGGGTTGGAGCAAATGCGGTTGTATCTTAGAGCTTGGCTGTAGACAATGGATCGTGTGGTGTGTTCTGGATGAAAGCTGGAGGCATGTAGGTAAGAATAGCAGTCAGTAGGTTTCCGGTATAGGGTGGTGTTTATGTGACCATCGCTTATTAGCACCGTAGTGTCCAGGAAGTGGCTCTCTTGTGTGGACTGGTCCAGGCTGAGGTTGATGGTGGGATGGAAATTGTTGAAATCATGGTGGAATTCCTCAAGAGCTTCTTTTCCATGGGTCCAGATGATGAAGATGTCATCAATGTAGCGCAAGTAGAGTAGGGGCATTAGGGGACGAGAGCTGAGGAAGCGTTGTTAGATAAGTTAGATGTCTTCTAGTCCTGATGAAATGCATCCTAGAATACTCAAGGAGCTGACTGAGGCGATCTCTGTGCCATTAGCAATTATCCTCAAAAAGTCATGGGAAGATGTGGGAGATTCCAGAGGACTGAAGAAGAGTGAATATAGTGCCAATCTATAAAAAAGGGAAATAAACTGATTGGTCTTGATTGTTCTTAACTTCAGTACCTGGAAAGATAATGGAGCAAATAATTAAGCAATCAATTTGCAAACACCTAGAAGATAATAAGATGATAAGTAACACTCAGCATGGATTTGTCAAGAACAAATCATATCAAACGAACCTACTAGCTTTCTTTGAGAGGGTAACAAGCCTTGTGGATGGGGGGAAGTGGTAGATGTGGTATATCTTGACTTTAGTAAAGCTTTTGGTACTCTCTCGCATAACCTTCTCATAAACAAACTAGGAAAATACAACCTAGATGGAGGTACTATATGGTGGGTGCATAACTGGTTGGAAAACCATTCCCAGAAATAGTTATCAGTGGTGCACAGTCAACCTGGAAGGGCATATTGAGTAGGGTCCCGCAGGGATCAATTGTGGGTCCAGTTCTGTTCAATAACTTCATCGGTGTTTTAGATAATGGCATAGAGAGTACACTTATAAAGTTTGAAGACGATACCAAGCTGGGAGGGATTGCATGTGCTCTGGAGGATAGGATTAAAGTTCAAAATGATCTGGACAAACCAGAGAAATGATCTCATGTAAACAGGATGAAATTCAATAAGGACAAAGTCAAAGTACTCCATTTAGGAAGGTACAATCAGTTGTATACATACAAAATGGGAAATGATTGCCTAGGAAGGAGTACTGCAGAGTATTGGGAGTCATAGTAGACCACAATCTAAATATGGGTGAATAGTGTAACACTGTTGCAAAAGAAGCAAACATCATTCTAGGATGTATTAGCAGGAGTGTTGTAAGCAAGCCACAAGAAGTAATTCTTCTGCTCTACTCTGCACTGATAAGGTCTCAACTGGAGTACAGTAACTCCCCACTTAACGTCCTCTTGCTTAATGTTGTTTCAATCTTACGTCCCTGCTCAATTACAGAACATGCTCCCTTTAAAGTTGTGCAGTGTTTCACTATAAGTCGTTTGGCTGCCTGCTTTGCTTTGTCCACAGCTGGCAGCCCCCCATCAGTGCCCCTACGCCCCCCCTCCAGCGCCTCCCGCCCACTGGCAGACTCTGCAAATCAGCGCCCTCCCACTCCTCCCCTCGCCCCCTGCCCACGGCAATCAGCTAGGTTGTGGCATAGGAGGGAGGAGCGAGGACAGAGCTCCCCCTCCCTTCCCTGGGCAGGCTCCCCCTTCCTTCCTGCCTCCCGAATGCCGCAAACCAGCTGATAGCCATGGAAAGGAGGCAGGGGAGGGAGGGAGGAGGCTGCGCACTGCATCCTCGCTCCTCCCTCCCTCCCTGCCTCCTGCCCCCTGACATGGCACGCAGCCTCCCCCTGCCCTCCCCTGCCTCCTGCCCACGGCAATCAGCTGTCTTGCAGCATTCAAGAGGAAGGGGAGGGAGGGGGAGCCTGTGTGCCATGTCCTTGCTCCTCCCCCCTCCTTCCTGAATGCCGCAAGCCAGCTGATTGCCGTGGGCAGGAGGCAGGGGAGGGAGGGCAGAGGAGTGAGGATGCGGCTTGCGGAGTAAAGGGGGAGTGGGGGAAGAAGAGGCAGGTTAAGGGTGGGGGCTTGGGGGAAGAGGTGGATGGGTGGGGAGAGTGTTGAGCCCCCCGCCCTGGTGCTTGCAGAGTAGGGGAAGCTGCTGGTGCTGCTGTACAATGTGCTTCTCCTAGCCTACAGCACCTTCAGCCTCCTTGCCTGCCTCATTGTCTCCAGTGCCAGTGGGCTGTGCCTGTGTGGGGTAAGGCAGGGGCACCTCCCAACTATAGTACTGTACTGTATGGCAAAAAAAAATTTCCCTAGACCCTAACCCCCTATTTACATTCATTCTTAAGGGGAAATTGCATTCACTTAACATCGTTTCGCTTAGTCGCATTTTTCAGGAACATAACTACAATGTTAAGTGAGGAGTTACTGTATTGTGTCCAGTTTTGAGTGCCATATTTCAGGAAAGATGTGGACAAATTGGAGAAAGTCCAGAGAAGACCAACAAAAATGATTAAAGGTCTAGAAAACGTGACCTGTGAGGGAAGATTGAAAAAAATGGGTTTGTTTAGTCTGGAGAAGAGAAGACTGAGAGGGGAGATAACAGCTTTCAAGTACATAAAATGTTCATACAGGAGGAGGGAGAAAAATCGTTCTCCTTAACCTCTGAGGATAGGACAAGAAGCACTGGACTTAAATTGCAGTGAGGGTGGTTCAGGGTGGACATTTGGAAAAACTTCCTGTCAGGGTGGTTAAGCACTGGAATAAATGGCCTAGGGAGGTTGTGGAATCTCCGTCATTGGGGATTTTTAAGAGCAGGTTGGACAAACACCTGTCAGGGATGGTCTAGATAATACTTAGTCCTGCCATGAGTACAGGGACTGGATTAGATGACCTCTCGATGTCCCTTCCAGTTCTATGATACTGTGATTCTCTAGGAAAATATGTTGTTGTTCCTGTTTCTTGAGAGTGACCCGTAGTTAAATTGTCTTGAAGATGCCACTTGACTTTTGCATCTCGAAGGAAGTGGTACCAAGAGATGCAGCAGATAAGTAGGATTAGGGAATTTTTAGAACAATTCAAACATTTCTCATTCTGGTCCACACTGGCATTGCATTCCAGTATCGTTTACTGGATGGGAATAGAATTTAAAGGATTTTTTTTCTCTCATCACATTCATACAAAGCCACTGAGAGTGCGCGTGGTCTTAGCTGTGAAAATTGCCACTGAATCCTTGCCCAGCTTGTTTAATTGCCTTTGTGCCAGCGGTCTGGCAGAGAGTACTGGGAGCTCTGTTGCACTATAGTGTTTAATAAGCAGTGTCCCATCCCATGTAAAATATATCAAGTGTTTCTTATTGCAAGTATATATGCGTGCAAGTTTAAAATTCACTTTATGTGAGTCTTGCCAGGTAAGACTCGTTTACTTAATGATTGTGGAAGAGTGCACAAAGGGGGTCTGGGCCTGGGCCAACAGAAGTCATTTAGAATTTGAACAAATGCTCAGGGATTTCCTTCTCTTCTCCCCCTGCCCCAGTGTTCATTGACCTCTACCTCCTAATTGTTTGGTAATTATTACTGTTTAATATTTGTACTCCAGTAATGCATAGAGGCCATTAATATGTGTATAGTTCTCTCTATTAACGTGAGTATAGCTGCTCTTTTGTACTGGTCATTAATTTAAAAATTGCTTTCTCATTCATATGCTGCAAGGAACTTTAAGTTTAAAAATCAGTCAGAGAATTCTGAAATATTCCAGAGAGATTTGAGCAAATCAGTTTGAGTATTTTAATGTAAACTATCTAGCTGAAGTTGTTACCATGACACTAAGCTACCTGAGTTGTCTTTCAAGGTAAACATAGCTGGGTAAATACCTGCCAGATGGCCGAGCTAAGGAGGTCATTAATAACTTCTGTGGTTGTTCTACTATGACAACAGCTTGTGTAACTTCCAGATAAATCCATTTTAAAAGGCTGCCTTGGTTGATTGTCATCTCCTCCTCTGTGCCCCCTGTAACTCCTAAGTGCTAACATATCACAATCCTGATATAATTAATACCTTTCAGTATCTGGGAGCCAGATTCTCTTGGCTGGTTAAGTTATGCCTGGCACATGACAAGGATGCAGGGGGGAAGATAGCTTTACTCCACCTTTTCACTCCCCTGGTTTTAGAGCCAGCTGGGGCCTTCAGTTTGGGCCTGGTTGAAATCTGCTCTAAATTATGCCTGGTTGCCAGCGGTTCCCGTAAGCCATGACAGTCTCTGGATATTACAAGGGCATAAGAATGTATGATTAAAACCCATATGCTGGGTGGGAGAGTCTGAAAGAGTCTGACATAGGAGCTGCTACTGTTATGTATTTTGGTGGTATCTAAAGGCTTGAACCAGGACTGAGGACCCATTGTGCTAGGCAAAAACATAGAACAGAAGATGGTCCCTGGCCAGAAGATGCCCATCCCCATAGTACATATGTTTGAATGAACAGAAACATTTGTAAGTCCAATATCCTTTTACAATAGTTTATATTTAAACGATATTAAATGATAATGAATATTATCTGAACAGCTTAAATATCACAATATTTTAAATCAAAGCATTTATCATGCATAGATTCTGGTCTTCTCTCTGTCTGCTACTAAATTGTATTTCTTCTTTTAGGATGGCTGATCCTTCCAATAGGCAAGTTAGGAAAGCCAGATGGCAGACATGTGAAACATGCATTTATTGCAGAATTTGTTAGGCTTTCCCAAACATTGGTGAAACGAAGTGCAGTTAATGAGAAGATTGTTTCCTTCTTTGTTAACGTAAACCGTGCTTCCCTGTCACAGTTGCACAAATAAAGTTGATGACCATAGTAATCCAAAATCTAACTTCTACTAAGATAAATTGTATAAAAGGATTTAACCTAACACAGGTTTTAAAGAAAGGAAAATCATAGTCATGTATTTCAAGAAGAGTAAATCCTTTCTAACATGACACTAGCCTGTTCTGACCCACCAGGGAAACAGAACTCTTCTCTGATTCTGCATGACATATGAGATGCAGTCAGAATGCTTGACCATGCTTGCTGGCTTTTCTCTTGACCAACTGGGTTTTATATTTGGCTGATTGAATTTCAGATTGGACTCTGCAAGGCAGGGTAAAGAGAAAAAGCATTTCTGAAATGGAGTAATATGTACCAGACTGCAGTAGCAAAGGAAGGGGGTACTGCCTTCCCATAGACTTTATTTTATTAAAATTATTTCCTGCCTTCTTGTTCCCCTCATCCACATTGTCCTTCATTTTATTCCTGGATGGAGGAAAGAGTAGAAATGTTAAGAGATTTATAGGACCGGGTGCTACATTCTTTCCAGGGGACGGGGTAGGGAATACATTGTTGTTGGATGAGGAGTTGTACCTGAGTAAAAACTCTGGGATTTAGCTTGTGGAAAATTTTTTTTTTAAATTGAAATTTGTAGAGGCATTCTAAATTTTTTTCAGCAAATTATTTTGGATGAAAAGCCATTTTTCAACCCCAAAAAAACATGTTCGCAGAAAATTTTAAGAAAAGTTCGGTTTTCTGGTGGGAAAGTGAAAAATTTTCACAGAAAATGTTTACCAAGCACAGAATTTTTTTTACCAGCAGTGTTTTTCAAAACCGATCTTTTTTTTCTGTGCTGTGGATCTAAAGTTTCCAGGTCTATTGGTGACCCACATAGGGTGTTAGAATTTGTTTCTTCACATTGTAGTTTTAAAAATGTCAGAAATTATATTTAAAAAAATAACCTAGGTTAAAAGAATATTAAGGTTGCAAAGTGAAGCACTGAGAAGTTAGGAAATGCTAAAAATGAAGGTTGCACATGCGTTATGTTAGTGTGTGATCATATAATTAAAGACTGTCTTTTTCATAGGAGTCTGCCTCGTTCATTAGAAGATGGGTGATGGTCAGAGACTGAATTAAGGTTGTGTAGTGAATGAAGCTGTTGTCTGAGCGAGCCCTGCCTCTTTTGTGGCAGAAAGTGTAAGGTGTGTAGTAAATGAGGCGGGGAACTGCAGGAAGAGAAGGAATGGTCTTGTGGATTAGATGGTTGAATGTCACTCTGGAAAATTGGATTCTCTCCCTGTCTCTGCCATAGAGTATAGTAGGTAATGCTGGGCAATGGGGAAGTTGCTTTAACAAAAATTTTCACAAGTGGCCACTGACTGTACGTTCTTCATTTTCTGAGAACCCAAGATGAAACATCTGTGGCTTGATTTCCAGAAGTGTTAAACACTCACAACTGCAAGTGACATCAGTGGGAACTGTGAGTTGAGTATACTGTGGCAAATTGCCGGCACTACTATGATGGGTCTCGCGCTTTCTCTTCTTGGGGGGAAGGGGTTTCAGGGCACCGTTTCTTGCCCCTGAACTGGGGTATTAACTGCCCCACTCGTGTTCTAGAGGAGGGGAGTGGAGAGGGAGGGACCCGGGCCCGCTTTCTACTCCGGGTCCCAGCCCAGGGGCCCTAGGGATAGCGGCAAACCACTAGAACTAGCGGTTCCTTCCCCTGGGCTACTTCCCTCTCCTGCCCTTCAGCTTTGGGGGCTTCCTGCCCTCCCTCTGCACAAACCGGGTGTCCTTTACCTGGGGTCTTGGTCGTCTTAGCCCACTGCAGCACTTCTCTGAACTGTCCTCTGCTTCCCTCCAAACTGCTCTCTGCTCCAACACCAATCCACTCTGCTTCAACTCCTCCAAACTGCTCTTTTCTCCAATGCCAATCCACTCTGCTTCAACTCCTCCAGACTGCTCTCTGCTCCAACACCAATCCACTCTGTTTCAACTCCTCCTCTTGTCTGATTGAAGCAGGGGGGTTATATCATGTGACTGGCTTCAGGTGCTTTAATTTATAGCAAACTTTCTTCCCTCTACAGGGAATAAGGCTCCCTTCTAACACTCTCCTGCTGCTCTCTGGCCATGCTGTATCACAATACATAGTGCTATAAAAATACCAAGTACTCTGAAAAACTAGTCACTAGGTATCTTAAAGACTTTAGATGATTATGATGGTCCCTTCTGTCCTTAGTCTGACCTCCAGCACACCATAGGTCATAGAAATTCACCCACCACTCCTGTAATAGTCCCATAACCTCTGGCTGAGTTTCTGAAGTTTTCAAACATTGATTTAAAGACTTCAAGTTACAGATACTTCAAGTTACCATTTACTCTAATTGAAACCAGTAAGTGACCGGTGGCCCATGCTACAGAGAAAGACAACAACAAAAAAGCAACACTGGCTCTCTGCCTATCTAACCTGGGAGGAAATTCCTTCCAAACCCCAAATATGGTGATCTGTTATACCCTGAGCATGTGGGTGAGACCCACTAGTGCGACACCCGGGAAAGAATTCTCTGTAGTAACTCAGAGCTCTCCCCATTTAGTGTCCCATCTCTGGCCTTTGGAGATATTGCAAATAGCAGGCAAGTAGGAATCCCAAAATTAGTGGGCATTTTTGACTGTTGGCTTTGATCATGCTGTATTTCAGTTCCCCATATGTAAAGTAATAATAATTAATACCTCTTCACCTCACAGGTGTGTTGTGATGATAAATGAATTTGTCTGTGAAGCACTCAGATATTATGGTGATGAGCACCATAGAAAAGCCCAAGAGGAAATAATTCTATATTCGCGACAGGGTTTGGATGTTTTTCGGTAAATAAAGTCTAGAGCCACATATTGATGGATAAGGATTAAAAGAAATATTGAATTTCTAACTGTGGTGTACGCCTTACATCCTGTGTATTGAATGACAGAAAATCTGTGGAAAATAATATGTGATTCTGTAATTAAAGACTGTATCATAATACATATGCTCATGGGGACAAATTATGGCAACCTCAAGTCTGGCATTTTCCTAACTTTTGAGTGCTTGACTTTGCAACATAAACTGCTTTCCAACATACTTGTATTTAATATCATGCAGTATGTTCAGAAAGAGAAGAAAAATGGTCAGAGTTATTGCAAAGTTACCTGTTAACATGAAATTGAACTTCTGAGGATAACAAAATCTCTCTAGTTCACCTTTTGTGAGCATTAGAGAGAGTGATTCTAACAGTATTCCTTTTAGAGATCATTGCTTAACTTGGGAAAACTTGCACAGTCAGTTAATCCTACAGAATGAAAGAAAGGTTACGGTACTGAAAAATTAGGCCTCTTGAATTGCCAATGAGACAGTTTTTAAGAGAGAAGGTTACAGAGCCTTATCTTTCATTGGTGCAATCAGTAACAAAGGTTACACTCAAGGGAAATTAATTTTCTCTTTCAGTCAAACAAAAAAAGTCAATTATACCTTAATAGCCGTAGAGAGTAAAGCTCATAATAGCATGCTAAACAAAAAAAAATCTTCGCTAAGTAGACACTGAATATGCATAAATTTATTCCTCTTGAAGTTGGTATAAATTGATTTTTAGAAGTCTATGGAAATTTCCATTGAATTTAAGAATACAAATGGGATCTTACTGAGTGGTACAGCATGTTCTAGGAAACAAGATTCCTCTTGACAAAGAAAAAAATATAGAATCTGAAATAGGATTTGTGGGAGGGAAACATACCTTTACGCTTTCTGTTGTTGGGGACTGAACTTTTATACTCCTCGATTTACAACTGAAGACCCTGTTAACATGAAGACAGGATATGAGTAGCCCTGAAACCAATAGAAATCTAAACATTTAAGGGGTGTGTGTGTGTACATGTGCATGCACACACATAAAAATTGTTGCCAATTTGGTACTGGCGACTGAAGTCCCATATAGCACATTATAGACTTTTTCCACATACTGCCCCCCAAATGTGCCTTAACCGTGAGCTGGAAAAGATGACTCTGGAAGTTATAGAATGGTTTCAAGGATAAGTCTATACTGCAGTTGGAACATCTGATTTCCAGCTCAAGTAGATGTACTTGCACTAGCTCTGATCAAGCTAGCGCTCTAAAATTAAAAGTGTAGCTATGAGGATACTTGCAGAGGGAGGGATTAGATGCCCAAGTGTGATCCTGTCCAAACCCATAGGTACGTACCCCTCCCGCTGTTCGTGCCACGATGACGACACTTCTATTTTTTGTGCTTTAACTCAATGAGAACCAATGCAGAGATATCTTCTTGAGCTGGAGATTGCATGTCACAGCTTCTGTGTAGACCTGAGACAGCAAACAGGAGTGTTAATTCAGATAGTGGCTTCTGTGATGTGATCCCTTATCTAGTAGGTCTAATCACTTACTTCTCCAAAGAGGAAAAGGTATTTCCCCAGAAGGAACTGTGTACTGACTTCTCATAGACGCAGAGAAAATGAGTCCTAAAACAGTTCACAACATGAACCTTCTCTTTAGTATTGAGGGACATTGAATTTGGTGGGAGTTTTGAGTTCACAAGGAGTGCAGGACTGGGCCTTAGCAATGTATACTATGCAAGGAGACAAGCTTCTCTCTCAAGAGGGAAAGCACTGTGAGCAGTTTAACAATGTAGCAGCTCCACCACTCTGTAAGTTTTTGACCCTGTGGATACTGATGAGGAGCCAGATGCAGCTAATGAAAGGCTAATATTTTAAATGAATTAGTTATAGCATTTTAACTCCTGTGAATGCCATTGGAATGGAAGGAGGGACCCACCATGTTTATTTTGTTTTTTTATATTGTATTTTTTATTTTACTTTTTACTGTTTTCAAAACATCCTTTTTAATGCAATATTTAATACTAGGATGAAAGAAATACTATAAAGAAAATAAAATAGCAAGAAATTATAAACTGCACTGATAATGACCATATTCAACTGTCAGATTTTCCATTATAAACTCCAATTTTCAGGGGTTAATGTTTAATTCATAAACAAAATACATTCCCTCACCTCTGGTTCAAGTGGCAGCCAGTCAGCATTTATAGGGCAGTCCACTCACCAAATCCTATTGGATTTCAGCAATTTAAGCTTCTTTATAAATGTACTCTTTTTAGAACTTTTTAAATACAAAACATGAGGATTGTTTCTGTGAAGGGAGTGAAAGGCACAGGGGTTGTGTCTGAAGCAGGTAACATACCAGTTCTGTTTGGGCAGTAGATCCGAGGAATGTTCAGCTCCGAAGTTGCTCATCATCAAGGTAGATGAAGATTCCTGACAGATCCATCAGCTCCTCTGTACTAAACTGGAAACTGGTATTAGTGTTTCCCTTGGGGAGACCTGAAAGGAGACGATGAGTAAGTTTTCACCAGCATGATTTTTCACTCTGTCTCCTGTACGCAAAATCATGGGAGACTGATCATGCATTGCTGTGAGCCTGAGAGAACTCAAAAAGCCCTTATCAGATTAAATATTGACCAGGAGGGGCATGATGAATTTTTGAAATTATGGCGTTGAACACATCTGAATCCTGTTCACTCATTCACATCACAGTGGCCTTAATACTTTGAACGTAGGGACCTTCACCTCACAACCAACCCTGTGAAGTAGGTAAATGGTAAATATCCTTATACTAGAGATGAAAAATGTGAAGCTCAGCTAGGTTAATTGACTTGTCTAAGGTCATGTAGCAAGTCACTGCCAGAACCAGGATTAAAATACTAGTGGTATTACTGCTAGAGTTTGCTTAATCCAGCAAACCAAAGGTTTGGAAACTGTGGTCCCTGAACAACTAGCTTTATGTGGATAGATGGCTAGCCATATTGTGCTGGTTCTTGTCTTTGTTTCCAGCTGCTAAATTACAAAAGACAATTAAAAGACAATAAAAAAATTAGTGCTTCCCATTATATTACTTTTTTTCTCTAAACAAATGCTGTAGTTGCCATGGGCTCTTTTGTCGTTGTAAATGGAAGCTGAAGAGGTCCATAAAATCACAATGGAAGGGGAGGTCCCTTGAGTCAATCTCTTTCATAGCCCATAGTATGAAAAGCTTTGAGAACCCTGGCACTAGACCACAGGAGATAATTATATTTACATATAATATTTAATGGGAATGCTGTAAAGCCTAAATAAATAATGTTTATTAATTGCTGTATGACTGCAAAATATTTTTTTAAGCCAGTCATTGTCAAAGGTGGGAGGAGAACTCTGGCGTTCCAGGCTCTCAGTTGTGTGCTGATTTCTTGGTCATGTGTCCTCTAGAGCATTGCTGCCTCTTCCTCAAAAATGTGTACTTTATGACTACGTTATTTTGAGTAACCCTGGTAAAACTATGGCAATGTTATGGGAAAAAGTACCCTGAACTTTACCCCTGCATAATTAACAACAACAAAAATTTTGCATGAATATTTCACCCAACTGTGCTGTTAGCCAGCTGCTTCCTGCCCCAGCTTACTGCAGAGTACTCTGCTCTTACCAGAACCCTCAATAATGACCTGCTCCTGCAATGTGATGCACATGGGTGGACTCCGATATCTGTGTAGAGGCCCGTGGGCTGAGTGATTTCAGTTTGGTTCCCCATGAGCATATCACATTGCAGGATTGGAACCAAACTGATTACAATGCCCTTCTTTGACCCTATCCTTCCCATCACCACCTTTTCTAAGTATTTGTGTTCTTCATCCTGCTATGGCACGAAGGGTTAGTGAGAACTAAGAGTGAGAAATACTGTGGAAAGTGGAATTGCTATGGAGGCCTAATGTTCACTTTTAATAGTGCTCACTCTATTTGGTTTGTTTTTCCAGCAGTTAAGGTGAAGGGTTTATTTAGCTTTTCTAAAAAATATTTAAAGTTTATTCTGTAAAGTTAGTCTCCCTTATTTTTATTTGTTACTGTCCATAATTGCCATAATGAAAAGGTCACTTTTATGATAAATAATGATGCCATAAAAGTGCCCTTTTTAAACATTTATTCTTGGAATGACTGGTTGTTTTATGCAGTTCATGCAGTGGTAAATATGTATGTTTGTATACTGACATTTAAGACAGTAAGGGTATGTCTTCGCCACCCGCCGGATCGGTTGGCAGCGATAGATCCGGCGGGGATCAATTTATTGCGTCTAGTCTAGTTGCAATAAATTGACCCCCCGAGCGCTCTCCCGTTGATTCCTGTACTCGAGCGCCGCGAGAGGCGCAGGCAGAGTCTACGGGGTAGCGGCAGCCGTCGACTCACCCCGGTGGAGACACCATGGTAAGTCGATCTAAGTACGTCGACTTCAGCTACGTTATTCACATAGCTGAAGTTGCGTAACTTAGATCGATCCCCACCCCCCAGTGTAGACCAGGGCTAAGAAGCAAAGATGTGCTGAAAATCACTTCTCTTTTTTAGGTTAAAAGGTCTTATTTATTCAAATAATAGTGAAGAACACATTACAGACTAAATTACAATGCAATAAATACAGGCTACAGACTGGATATTTAAGCTATTGACTAGAGGTGGGTAAATAACAGATTTTTCAGTAAGCTGGCAATTCCACATAAATAAATAAAAAGTGTTCTGGTCAAACCAAAAATGAAATTTTTGGCAAATTGAAAAATGAAGAACATTTTGTTGTGGGTTGAATGAAGCATTTTCTTTGGATCGCTAGCATATTGTTATGTGTTTAACCGTTTTAAAAATAAATGGAAAGTTCAAGTTGAAGTTTTGTTGAATCAAAAATAGGAATGTTTAGTTAGAAAGATGTCAAAATGAAACCTTTTGCTGTTTTTCACATTTTAACTTTTTTTTTCTGTCTAAAACAATTTGGCAAAATCAATCTGAATTCACGAAACATTTTGGTGTTGCTGTATCTGTTTTTTCCACCAAAATATTTTGGTTGAAAAAGTTTGCCAAGCATCGCTATTGATTACTTGACAGTTGATGCACTGATGCTCCAGAAACTCGCTCCACAATCCTGTATGTACTGTTGCATGCTGTACTTTATAGACCCCAAATATTGCTATCTTTAGCTATATTTCACCAGAATTTCAGGTGGGAGCAGATTGTTGTACCACTGGGCTCCAATATGAGTAGTTGCTGTTCCAAATGATGACCGCATGACCAGAAGGCACAAAGCAGTCATCCCTTGGTTATTATGACATCCGTCAGCGAAGATGTTGGTGTCAGGTTCCTTTTTGAATGTGGTGGTGCGATTTGTGTTGGAAGCTTAGGAGGGCCTCTAATTTAACTCACAATTTTTTCACACCAGTTCCTTTGCGTATTCATTGGGTGCAGAAGGATTTGAGGGTTCTTCACCTGAACTTCCCAAAATTGATTCTAAGCTAAGAATAAAAAGCAGGTTCAGTTCTCATTGTGAGAAGCTCATAGAAGAGAGCAAAAGTGAAAATTGCACTGTCCAGTGTCCAGTACAAACTCCTAATTCAAGTTAGGCCATGGAATATAAATATGTGTACTGAAAACTGAAACAAAACTGTTAAAAGAATGTATGTAATCTTAATATGACTCTCCTTAATCCAAATAATGTATTTACAAAATTCAGTAATTTTACTGATTGAGACGAAGTGACACTGAAATTTTTAAAATGACCTTTACCCACCTTTTGTGAAGGGATTCAAGATCCTCTGTTGACAGGTTTTATACAAGTGCAAAGTATTATTATTTTTGTCAGTCCTATCTGCATGGATCAAATTGTGTATCCAGCATGGAGAGAGAAAAGATTCTAGAACTAAACTAAGACTTAGCAAGAGTAAATATTTAAATCAGTCCTCCTTTTTTATCTTATTTAGTTGTCTTTTAATAAAATCAAGGTACCCAAAATAAACATTTTAATATATTTTAAGATTTATTTCATTGACCCTTGTTTAAAAAACAACAACCTAGAATGCATCCCTTTTGTTTCATGCTTTAATAGCAAAAGAGATGGTGTCAATAAGCATGTTATGTCATTAAAGTCCAATAACCATGTTTCTATAATATTACATATGCTATCACATTTGTGTAAATCAGTATTCATTACCATATACTACCCTTTGAATTTCTCTTTCTCCCATTCTCATGCTAGTGTGTCTTGGAACATATTTTTATTGAGGAGTTTAGAAAGGAAAATTTTGTTATCAGCTATGACACATTTTGCTTACAGTCCAAAGCAAAGTCAATCACTTTTAGAGCATTTAAATTATGTAAAGAGCTTTATATTGAAAAGTATATGATTTGTTCTTCCAAGTGGCAGCTTTGTCCAGCTGGTGAGTTTACATCATTGAGACTACTAAACATATTCTGGTAGAGTTATAATTACAAGAGAGCTATGTAGGTAATCAGACCTCATTGGGTTTTCTAGATATTTTTATAGAACAATAATAATATGAAAAGACAATGAAAGTCTAATATATATTACAGCATATTAAATTCCCTGCAGTCTAATGAGTTTGCCATTGTATTGTTGTTAGAAATGTAAAGACAGTAGAATTGTTTGTTGGATGCAAAACCTGGAATGAATTTCTGTCCATGGTTAGAATGTTTAAAGCCAAAAGGGCCACCAGATTTAAGTCTGTGAAAATACAGAAATATTTCTTTCTTTTTTCCTCTCAAAAGTAGGCCTGGTGGAATCTTAATATCTCCCCAAACCAAAACAGATTTATCACAGACATGTGTATCTCTCCAATTCAAATATATTCATCAGTAAGGATATGGAAAGCCCACATCAGCTATATGTTGTTTGTTCCAAAAAGTTGGTATTCCACATATATAGGGATTCTAATGGAATACATTAACTTTTTTAGCATCTGATTCGGGGGGGGGGGGGGGGGGGCTGTTCATGGAGTAACATACTACTAAAAAAATGAGGGTGGCAGAATTGGGTCTGTTGTGATTCTATACAGAAGCCTGTGACCTATAATGGGTTAGGGCCAGATTTTTAAAGGTATTTAGGCACCTAAAATTACAGATAGGCACTTTTGAAAATGGCACCTACATGCCTAACTCCCAATCAATAGGACCTAGAGGCCTAAATATCTTTAAAATCTGGCCTGCAGGTCTTAATCAACCACACCTGATATTTTACTTTTAACACCTTGAGTGAAAGCTAGTGTGTTTGACTGTAACAGCCAGGTTACAGATTTTAATTCCATTTACTGAGTGCTCTTTTTTTTTTCTTTTTTCTCTAATTGGATGTAATCCAAGTACAAAGTACCACCCAGTTAAAGATCCAGTACTTTAGTCCTTATTCAAGCAAATCTCCAAGTGACTGAATGGGAATTAGACTAAATAACAGCTGCAGGATTTGGCTTTAAATTGCCATCTAGAATGTTTGTGTGACTTTACTGACCCAAGTTCATATATTTTGAGAATTACTCTTAGCATTACTAAACTATTTTCAGATGAAATGTAGTATGTGCATTGTACTTAATTAATACTTACATTTACAAAACCAGATGCTCCCCCTGGTAGTCAGATGAAAGTTATAAAATTTGTGGGAGTACTTGCAGATTGAAGTACTAATCCATGTGAGTAAGTGTGGCAGAATCTGGTCCCTTGTATTTTACATTTTTCAAGTTCAACACAAATATTAAGCTGTTCCCTAAACAACAGGAACTTAACTGTTAGCAAGTGTATAATACACAGTAAGGATCTCACGCACACATTTCCAGTTTGTTAAAAATTGTGAACTGTTACAAATGCAGTTGAGTGAACCTGACATTTTTCACAAAATGTCTCTCTCACAAAATTCTGAGCCATTTGCATCTCTGAAATGTCACTTCTCACTAAATTTTGTGAAATGGCTAATTCCTCATCCAGACGTGAAAAATGTCAGTCCAAAAAGGTATCTGTTTGTTTTAAAGATTCTTAGAACCTTTTGTGATTGATTGTTTGAAAATAGGATGGCTAGCATGCTTCATATGCTTTAAGCGGCAGTTCCTCCAAAATTGCTGTTAAAGCCCCTGATTTATCTCGTACTTCACTTCTCCGCATATACTTAACTGGACTATATGGAAGAGCTGAGAGAGAATGTTACCCGTAGTGCCACTCCATGAATTTTCAGATGAAGTGCTAACAGCACCTTCGGAAGAGGAGTAATTTATTTAAACTTACTCTTCTTTGTACATTTGGATTCCTAGATATCTACCTGCTTGCCATGTTTAACAGTTTAGATAATTTGGATTTTCTATAATAATTCAAGTTGACAGCACAGTGTGATCTCTATGAGGTGCCAGTTTTATGTAATCATAGAAATTTGGAAAGAATAGATTTAAATATTATAATTAGAAAATGGAAATGAACATCATTTATTTGTTAAAATTTCACCAGCAGAAAAACATGTACTTTTATTAACCCAGCTCCTTTAATTATTAAAACGTATCCAGTTAAAGTGTAAGCAATAGTTACTGGCACCTTTGTTGTATTTAAAATTAAAGTGTCAAATTAGTGTTTGAGACAAGTTATGGCTTAACAGCCCTTAAATGCAATGTAGTCTCTTTTTCCTCATAATTAGTACAGCACAAGATAGGATTGGTACAAGCATCTTCTCACTACCCTGCCAATTTGTCTCGCTCCTGATTTTGGAGACATGGCTTGCTGAGAATAAATTGGTCTCTGCCTGAAATGCTCATTGAGGATGTCAGCATGTGCAAATGGTTTTCATTGGACCACTCAGTACCAGAAACTACAGTAGGGCTCTTGGAGTTGTTTCCATTGGGCCACTAAGCAGTGCTTTCTGCTGTTACTGACCTTTGTTGTGTTTGTGCTGATCACATACAAATGAAAGTCCCTAATTCTGCAACAGCCTCTGCAAGGACTGACTCTTCTGCCTTTAAGGAGTTCCACTGAGGTCAGTGGAGCACAGGGTTCTGCCCACATGGATCAAGTTGCAGAATTAAGGCTTATCTCTCTTTACAAATCTCCTGAACAACTTAGTTTCTCTATTTCTGACTTTTAGAATATTCAGGTAAATTTCTTGCCCCAGAGTATGGTACAAATATTAGCCTGTATGTGTCAGACTGACCCTTGGCATTAAGGGGTTGGTTGGTTTATTGATTTTTTCAATCATAATTTTATACACATAACAATGAGTATCATTTTTAGTAAGTTAATAGTAATGTAGCTTTAAAATTGTTTTCCCACTTACGGTATTAGTTCATTAGCTGGGATGCAGGGCCCATAGGGTTGTAGTGGGGCCCATATGCAACAGTGTGTCAGAGCAAAAGAAATATATGGCCTGCCTGCCCTGACAGGTCTATGAGAAAAGATCATGAAGCCAAACCAATTAAGTCCAAGATCGCCTTGCTTACCTGGGTGGGAAATTAGTCTGTTAGGGGAAGTAGACTGCCAGACTGTAAATGAGCAGACTGAGAAGAAAACCAGAGATTCTGTAATCTGCACCTGAATGAAGGGTCTATTCAGGGTCCCTTATAGGTTTTATATGGGGTGGTAAAAGGCCTGGTCCACACTTAAAATTTAGGATGACATAGCTACAGCACCCAGGAATTCAAAAAATCCAGACCTCTGAGCAGCATAGCTATGCTGAACTAACCTCTAGTGTAGATGCAGCTAGATTGAAGGAAAAATGCTTCCTTTGACCTAGCTACAATTGCTCGGGAAAGTTGTTTTCCTACAGAGATGGATAAACCCTTTCCATTGTGTAGGCTGTGACTACACTATGGGGTTATAGCTACAGCACCATAACTATGTCAATATAATCCCCTATTGTAGACATGGCCAAAGTTGTCAGATTTGCAATTTCTTTAGTCCTGATCCACCCTGTTCTGACTCTCAAATTTCCTATGCCAAGGAAATAATCTTGTTTCGCTGATGGTGTGGTTGGGGATGAGGGTAGGTGATGGGTATTTGCTGCTAGAGGGCCTCCTACTCTTCCATACTGAGGCTGTGATGTCATTGGAGGAGGTTTCTTGCTTTTTGCCGTGAAAGCTATAGAGAACACAATCATCTGAAACTGGAGAAGACTGATAGCTGTGACGAGCCACCAGTGACCAGAAAATGGGGCGAGGGTATTCCAACCTGTTGAAAGTCAAAACTGTTTACTTAAAAGAGAAATTGTGTATGGACAGTGTGTAATGTATATGTTAGCGCTATCTTGATCTGTAAAAGAGTATAGAGGATAATGAATCTCAATTCTATATACTTACCTTAAAGGGATCATTTTAAATTCATTTTAATTCATAAACTAATTCACAGATGTCCTTGCAAATTCCCTTTAAAATTCAAAGCGTTAAGTTCTGGAAGTTTGAGGAGCATACACTGTATTCTTCATACATAAAATGCTATGTCCATCCTACAGACATCTGCTGGCATAGCTGTCAGCCAGGGCATAAAGAAGTGTGATCCCTGACTGATATAGGCTCATTTATACCAGTGAAAATGTGCTCTTCACAGGAATCGGGTTTTTTTTTCCTTTGGGGTGGTGGAATAAGCTAGACTGGCTCTGCTGATATAATCTGCAGCCACACTAAGAGCTGGCCGAAGTCTCGTGAAGCCATAACCTCAGCCTTCACAGTGGAGTTCTGACCCAGGCTTCCGTAATACAGGACTGTATCCAAGGCTTCTATATTTAGATGTAATAGGGTTTGAATTAAAAAAAATGTCATGGTAAAAGTTAGCTTTTTAAATCTTGTAAACATGTACAGTCTATACTTCTATTGTGTCTGTGCTTTTAATAAAACCCTCAGTGCCTCTACAAATGAAGTAGCTGCTATAACTTGTTTTCAGAGGACTGATAATTTTATATATAAAGAAATATAGAGCTGAGTCCTCTTTCATCTTCTAAGGTAACATTATCAATGGGAAGTGAAAAATGTGAAAAATATAATTATAGTAAAACTCATTGTTTTGTTTTAATGGCTGTGTTTTCACCAATGCAATAGAAAACACCCAACTCAGTAGAGAGGTCAAGTGAAATATGTTTGACTAACACATTTTTAGAATTCAATTTTGAAGATACCAAGAGGAGAAGTAATTGAAGTCTTGTTTATTGGTGAGATGAAACTGAGAAACAATTCAATTTGGGTATAGGTTCACTTTCTTCCTTCTGCCTCTATATCTCCTTTTGTACACCACCACCATACATGCTCTCCCTAACCAACCAATATATACTGTACTGTGTGGGCAAGTTTTCTGTTGCATCCCATCCTTGTGTTACATTTATCCTCCTCTGGGCGCTTTGAAGCTCAGAGTATAAAAGAAATTATTTTTTTTCTGACAGGTAGCTGTTATTATGTAATGAACTGCAGCTTTTCTATGCTATGCCTCCACCCAATTATGTAAAAAGTACAGCTTCTGGTGCTGTTTCCAATGTGAAAGTGAAAAAACCTGTCTTCAGAGCAGAAGTTGATTCCATGAATGATGCATGTTTGATCACGCTTGATCAAATACAGTATTTCTGAATGTCAGATGAATGCACTGCTTCTGATAATTCCATAACAGGAGCTTTTCTTTTCCTCCAACAGTTACCCGGCTGTATGTGAATTCCTCCAGCACAATAACTTGTTATCTATACTCAGAGCCCACGAAGCTCAAGATGCTGGGTAAGTGTGTGGAGGGGGAGGGGGGCTCTTGCTTAATAAATAAACATTATTCATACCCACTGGCTTTTTTAAGGAAAGAGTTTCCCTGAATCAGCAAGTAAAATAATCCATTTTAGCAGTCTTCCAAATTAAAATGGTAAAGTCCCCAAAACCCCTTATTTTATATTTTTAGTGTTGTTACTTTGCACTTATAGGCCTTTTAAAATATAAGCTATTTTAACAGGAGATTAAAGCCTGAATGTGCACATCTCAGACATGTTTTCCATAATGACCATTTCATTATGGTTTTGTAAGATTGTTGCTTTCCTACAGTAATTTGTTGAAAAGCAGCTGTACTTCACCAGTAGTAGTGAAGTGTAGAAGGTGATCAACTGCATATCAAGGAGACAAAGGACAACTGTGTGAAACAAGACTTTGGAAGCTTATTTTTAAGTGACAGCAACCACAATATTTTATTAGTGGTACAAAAACAAACACTAGGATTACAGTGTCTGATCTTTTATGCAACCATAGCTGAATTACAAGACAGACACATTTGATCTTATTGCAGGAAGTGGAACATGAGACTTCAAATAGGGGATGTTTCTTTAAGGGAAGAAGGGTCACTCTACCAGGAGGACAGAAAAATATGTAGCAGTTGCTGGCTAGCTCCTTAGCTAAATTTGCAATTGTGAATCGTCTGCAGCAGTGCTGGCACTTTCTGATCAGTCTTACTCTGCAGCTGTGTGCTTCCGGGGTTTTCTGCAAAGGCTATTGCAACAAAGCCCCCAATGTGTACAAAAATATCTGCAGACTTAGGGGCAATGTTCTTTAATTAAAGTCGTGGCAAAAAAAATCTCACTGTTGCTGCTAATTCCCTAAACCGCCTCCTCTGACCTGCCTGAAAACAGTTCAAACATAGCTGGCCTTATATACCTTTCTTCTGAGTCATGACTAAAGGGGAAAAAAACCCTGTGGCCTCATCTGTCACTAAATACTACTACCTTACACTGTCACAGACCCCTAAACATCACAGTGGACAAAGAGATGTGTCATGACATTGGGACACTCTATGGCCTGGAAGTCCAGGCTGACAGATTTCAGAGTAACAGCCATGTTAGTCTGTATTCGTAAAAAGAAAAAAGAAAAGGAGTACTTGTGGCACCTTAGAGACTAACCAGTTTATTTGAGCATGAGCTTTCGTGAGCTACAGCTCACTTCATTGGATGCATAGCATATCGTGGAAACTGCAGAAGACATTATATACACACAGAGACCATGAAACAAAACTTCCTCCCGAAGCTTCAGACTCCAGCATGGGTTTCTTAAAACTTCAATGTGCACCTATCACCATGTCACTGTAGGTCACAACTGAGAATACCAAATTCAGGACAAACTGCTGAGAAATAGGTCCAACACACTCCAAAACTGGTGGTTATTCTCCCATAAGATTTACCAAACCAGCAACAAAAGTAAACTTCTGTTTCACCACACTGGCTAACAAGAAGTCGGAAAAGCAGTCTCCTTAGGCATTCCAGTCCTGGATTCAACACCCAGACGCTAGACTTAAAGATGAGTGGTTCTTTAAAACCAATTTCATCAAACAAAAGGGTTCTTCTGATCCCAAAGGACCAGCCACATACCCAGGTCAATATATAACTCAGATCTTACCCAATAACCATGCTGTTGGCAATCCTTTCATATCTAAAATCTAAAGGATTTTTTATAAAAAGAAAGAAAGGTGAAAGTTAAAATTGGTTGAAGGAATCAAATGATTACAATAAATGCACAGTTCTCGGATCAGGCTTGTAGCAGTGATGGAATAAACTGCTGGCTTGTTAAGTCTCTGATTGCTTCCAAATCATTGGAAGGTCCTCAGTCCCTTGGTTAGAATGCTCCTATGAGTATAAGTTCATAGTCCAGAGGTTTGAGCAGGAAAGAGACAACATGGCGATGTTTCCAGGGCCTTTTATAGCTTCTCTCCAGTGAAGGGAAACCCATTGTTCTCACTGTGGAAAATTACAGGTGACAAGATGGTGTTTGGAGTCACATGGGCAAGTCACATGTCCATGCATGATTTCACTTAGTCATAGCAGGAAAGTCCATTAATTGTAGATGGGCGTCTTCCATTGTGAGTTAAGTGTTCTTTAATGTGCCATTCAACTTGAATAGTTCCTTCACAATGTGCTGGCTTGTGAGTGCTACCCAGAAGCAAATATTTGAAATACAGGTATAGAGCCAATACTCCTAACTTCAGATACAAAAATGATACATGCATACAAATAGCATAATCATAACCAGAAAATCATATCCTTTCTATAGACACCTTACTTGACACACTTTGTACAAGATTTGTTGCACTTACATAACAGTGGTAGCAACAATGATCTATTCTACATGATCATATTTTATCAGATAAAATCACAGCACCGAAGAGGAAATGGTGTCATTTTGATTAGGAAAAGTATTTGTTTCCAATATATACCACAGAGCAACCTTTTGGATTTCACCTATACTGGGAGAGAATAGCACGAGAAGCCTTCTCACACCCTGTTACACACAGCCCACTCTCATCATTCGTCCCAAGGTGGCTGGGAGTGGGGTGAGCCCATGGCCCTGACTGCTCCCACCCCCACCTCTCCACAAGCCTGCAGGAGTGAGAAAGCTAAGCTATCGTAAAGCATAGTACAATACGCACACTGAAATTCCGAAAAGCTATTACAATGAATCGGTGTGATACTTTTCCTTACTTTTGTGGATAATTGCCAATTATTAGAAATTATTAGAGAACTAGTGTGCTGTATTGGGTATTACTTCTGCCTTGCTATGGGGAAAATTCCATTTTGTTGGTTTGCTTCCAAATTCTGCAGGTGTCCCATTCCGTTACTGATTGAATAAATATTGCTCTGCTGGGACAATATGCCTGTGGTCTGCACAAGCCAGCAGGGATGAGTAATGAAAATGTATACGCATTAGCATGCTAGTCCATGGACTGGACAAGATTTGACATTCCATTGTGAAGCTAAGCTTTTTTCCCATAGAGAAAAGTATATTTCTGGGTGATACTGCTTTGCATGGTTGTCAAATGGTATAATTTGTAATTTCATGAATGTGCTTTATACTTTATTAATACTGATTTTGAAGCATAACACTCTGTTGGGGGGAGGTTACTATAGTAATGCCTGTGTCCCATGGTGCTCCAAGACATCTGAATTAGTTTATCTATTCTATCTCTTTGAGTATTTTTTAATCCCTTTGCAAATTTATTTTGAGAAGAACCCTCCATCAGTAGATGAAGGGCGAAAACCTGATCCCCTTGAAGTCAGTGGCAAAACTCCCAATGACTTTAGGGAGCCCAAGATTTCACCAGGAATGTCTAGTGCTCCTCGTTAGTATTTTCTTTCCTACCACACTTTGCATGCTTGGGTTTCAATCGTTAGGAACCAGCAACCAGTGTAGGTGCACTGGTACAAACAACATGGAAAGTTACAATTTGCGCCATTTGAGTTTACCTCTGCTTGAAATCACGGTAATCCCAACTGTAGGCAAGTTCTAAATCTATAGCAAGTCCTTCATGCATAGCTTTAAAGATAATTTATTTCTGTTGTTGCTTGTAACTTCACATGGTAAAACCATTGGGAGTGACCTGTTGCTTTTCTTGGCCTGAGATAAGTCAGTGACATGTTGTACGCTTAGAGCACTGTACAAATGATTAATAATACTATTAATAATATAACCTGTCATTTCCTTTAGGTATCGTATGTACAGGAAAAGCCAAACAACAGGCTTCCCTTCACTAATTACAATTTTTTCAGCACCAAATTATCTAGATGTGTACAATAACAAAGGTAAGAGAGCTCTCTTCCTTCTGTTGATGCACAGTAGTAGCATTATCTCTTTACTCAAACGTTTTATGCAGTTTCCCATTTTTGATTCTTTGCGTTGACTTTGTCCTTTTATTAGTTCATGCTTGTTTACTTCGTTGCACCATGTAAATTTAATGAGATGAATACCAATCAGCTGTGTGTGTGTGTGTGTGTGTGTATATATATATATATGTATATATATACACACACACACACACACACACACACACAAATATACATACATACATATATATATATATATATATATATATATATATATATATATATATATATATATATATACACATTCTGATAGCTATATAGTTTTATGTTTCTGTCTTGTATATCCTTGGATACATTTGGATTTTGAGTGTTGGTTGTTAAGTAAAACTTTATTTGGAGAATTAAATTGCCAACAATTCTAAAAACCGAAGGAAGCACTTTGTAAAATCTTATGGTTGAGATTTTCGAAGCCCTCTGCTACTTTTTAAAATAGGCCGTCTGGCCCTTTGTTACTTTGTAAGATTAATGGGAGTAATATGGCAAACTCTGTCATAATATAATCTAGGTTCTTATAGAGCCCGTAGTATCTGAGCATCCTATTTCATGTTTTGTTTTGTTAATCATTTTTACATGTAGTGCAAAGAGAGGGAAATATACATAAATAAACAAAGTCTGCTGCTTAAATAATATACTAGCCACTCTGTGAAGACTCAACACAACCTAAATACAAGTGGATGCAGCTTACATTAAGTTACTAGAACAGTCACTACAGCACTTACAGTGACTGTAAGTTTCCCTAATGAGTTGCAGAAAAAAAGCTGTTCTAAATCAGAGCATTCCAATAACTCCTACTGCTAAATCCAATATACACAGCAGGATAGCTTCACTTTCTGCTACTCCAGTTGGAATAAAACTAGTATGCTTTGGTAGGTGAAAGAAAATATGGGAACTATAAAGACCTCCATAACTACTTTTTCCTTACCATGTTAATGAGGATAGTTTCATTATAAACTACCATTTCCATGGTCCCAACCTATTAAACCCATTAGAAGGTGTTTAGCTTTCCTAAGGGGACAGATGGGATTTTCAGTCTTTGCCCACAGACAAAGAAAGTATTTGGTATAAAATGTGCAAAAGAAAAAAGAGACTTCAGAACTAGCATGATTTTAATAGGTTATTGTATAAAACTTCTAACCGCTTTAAAAAGCTATTATGCAAATGCTTTAGTCTTTGTGAGGGAAGAAATTGGTTCACTGCTAGAAGCTAGATTTAGCATATTTTGGCATAATACAAATGCATGTTAACGTGCAAAAAAATTATTAAAGGTACAATACCAGCAACATCAAAGCCTTGCTACCAGTATCTATCTATGCAGAAAGTAAAGCATGTAGGAACTGTGCTTAAGCAAATATATTTTGAGTCCTAGCAACATAGATGAGCACAAGAGACTTAGGAATTGCAAGTGCAGTAAAGACAGCGTAAGGCAGTTTTGCAGCATCAACAGTGCAGGGGAAAGAAAAGTGTTATTTGTGGGGGAGAGATTTCTGATTGAGCATATACCAGTAGTTGCCCTTAGCAGGTCCATAGTAGTAAAGTAGGTTGGACCAGCGTTTCAGATTTGCCTGTAATTGTGTTTCTTAAAGTGTTTGCATTAGGAATATGGGGGTTGGCAGTATAGGCTTTTGTCACTATGGCAAGCATCTGACACACAAGAACAATGATAAAAATAGAACTTAGCATCTGAATTTTAAATCCCCAAATGTCAGGGGATGAACAGAGGAATGCCCCTCTATCATATCAGTCTCAGAAATGAGTCCTCTTATTTGTTCCATGATTCCTAGGTATGACAGACCATATAGTAGATAAGATTACCCTTTCTGATAAAAAACCCTTATGTGCAACTACTGCTGCAAATTCTGATTATCTACAACTGCTGTTGACATTCAGGTGCTCAGTTCCTCTCCCTATTTGGGCCAAGTGAGCTAACGTCAAATTAACAATGGATTAAGATCTGCTCCAATATGACAGAGAATCACCCTCTTTAATGTGTTGCTTTTAGTGAATTTAAGGCTGACCCTAAATATCCTTCTAATGAATTTTTGTCAGAATTTCTTGCAAGGGAAAAAAACCCTTTTTCCTGAGATTGAGATGACTGGTTAAGGCATTCCAAGTGTGCTATAGAAACTTTTTCACACTGCATTGCTTGTGCACCTCAGTCTTGACTGCAATCTGCTGCTGGCTCAGTCCAGGGGAAGAAAATGTCATGATTCTGAATTTTTATGGTTTGGGATATTCTTTGTAAATTGTAGCTTGATTTGCAGCAGATCCATCCTTTAATAATATAGTGATTCTGACTGATCAATTTCATCAGAGGTGAGAGAAGACTTAGTAAAGGCTTCCTGCAGAACTGCAAGGAGTGACTTACCAGCATGTCCGCTCAAGGGACAGAAACTGCGTGTACCAAGACTGCATGAGGGAATGTCTGGTCCACATCAGAGGAGATTGGGACCCGAGGAGGCATATGCCATTTTTCTCTGAGAGCAGATCATGTTGACTGAGGACACTTTCTCAATTACAAGCCTAGTCTTTGCCCAGATTTACAGCACGTAATCTCTAAGTAAAGAGAATTGATTTATTTGAGGAGCTTCAGAAAATTCTGATTTGCTTCTGAGCTGTAATGAGTTAGAAATTGCCCTTAAAACTTCAGATTTTGAATCACATGATGTTTTTCAGGCACCTCTGGCTTACACATTACAAACTACAGTAAAAGATTTGTTATCCGGCATGTTGGGGGAATGGGGGGTGCCAGTAAGTCAAAAATTCTGGTTAACTAAGAGGGAGGGAGTTTGGGTGCAGGAGGGGGATCAGGGCTGGGGTTTGGAGAACAGGAGGGGGTGTGGGGCATGGCTCTGGGAGGGAGTTTGCATGTGGGAGGATGCTCGGGCAGGGAGTCGGGACGCGGGAGAGGTTTTGGGGTGCTGGATCCGGGCAGCGCTCACTTAGGGCGGTTTCCCACAAGCAGCGACATGTCTCTGCTGCTCCTAGGCGGAGGTGTGGTTAGGCGGCTCTGCGCCTTGCCTCCACCCGCAGGCGCTGCCCCCACGGCTCCCATTGGCCGCGGTTCCCGGCCAATGGGAGCCGTGGAGCCAGCGCTCGGGGTGGGGTCAGCGCACTGAGCACCCTGTGGCCATTCCTCCACCTAGGAGCAGCAGGGACATACTACCGTTTATAGGGAGCCATGCGGAGCCAGGTAGGGAGCCTGCCGGCCCCGCGCCAACTGGACTATAAACCCAATGTAGATCAGAAATGCCAGTTTATAGAGCTTTCTAGTTGGTAAAGTGCCAGATAACAGCTTTTACTGTAATAAAGTCAGAAATTTGCACATAGTTTTGACTTACTGTTTTATATCCAGGTGTGGGCGTATGTGTGGTTTGTTGTTTGCCACTTGTAGATGAATACAGTAAGATTCTGAGGAAACTAAAGAGATTGGCCAGCAAACTGGAAGTAATGATCAGATATATTTTTATCTTTCTAATGAGTGAATGTGATGGGGCGCTGTGGTATTGAGAAAGGGTGGGTTGGAAGGTTTGCATTCGTACTGGGGCAGAATTAAGATTGCGAGGTGCATGCTGTCTCTAGTATACGGTGTTCTTCTTCAAGTGATTGCTCGTATCGATTTCAGTTAGGTATGCCTGCACTGCATGCACAGCCATCGGAAAGTTTTTCCCCTAGCAGTATCCGTCAGGTCGGCTGTGGAGCCCCCTGGAGTGACGCCTCCATGGCGCTCAACATATGACCCTGCCGACCCGGCACCCCCTCAGTTCCTTCTTACCGCCCGTGATGGAACTGTGGCATCTTACTCAGCAAGTTCTCCACATGTCCCTAGCTTCATTTAGATAGTAGTTCTGATTTTTGATGGTAGTTTCTTTGTTTTGTTGTAGTTAGTGGCAATTGTGTTTTTTGGGGGGGGGGGTTACCCTCCACCCTAGCTGGCTGTCTTCGGGGCTTTCATGCCCAAATCCTCAGGATTTAAGCCCTGCAAATCCTGCTCCAAGCCCATGCCAATGGGCGACCCCCATGACTCTTGTCTGAAACATCTGGGGGAGGCTCACCAAGCCGAGAAGTGCAGGATCTGCCAGGGATTTCATCTTCGGATTGAGGAGGAGCGGGATTTTCGCCTGAAGCAGCTCCTTATGGAGGCAGCACTTAGTCCCCAGCCTCCTTCGGCATGGGAGGACCCAGCACTGAGTTCTTCAGTGCACAGAGTCGCGGTGGTGGACTCTGGCCAAGACCTGCGGCACCGCTACTCCCCAGCACCAAAGCCGGCATCATCGACCCAGCACCAAAGTGACACCGGAAGCTGGAGAAGGGTGGCTCTCCTAAGCAGAGACCCGGGCCCCTGGAGCCGACCTCTGTGGTGCGTCCTGCGGAGGAGCGCCCAGGAGCAAAGGTCGCGGACGCAGCACCGTTGACTTCAGCCCCACTGGGGGAGCCTTTGAGTCCGGTGTGGTTGGACTCCCAGTCCCTCAGCGTGGTGGAAGTTCAGCTACTGTCCACCCTGGACACGTTTGCGGCTGCGAGGGACCTCATCCACTCCACACCAAATCTGCGGTAGCTCAGCAGACAGCACTGTCTTGAGGCAAGCTGGCACTGATCCATCCGTCGGCACCGTCAACTCCGTTGGGCAAGCCTCAGCACAGTTTGAGATCCTGGTACTGCTCAGAGTCCTGGCACCGCTCCCCATCGCAGCGCCGGTCATACTCACAGCACCTTTCCAGATCACATCAGCGCTCCCGATCGGAGCACTGCTCCACTCGCCTTCGTGGAGCAGGTCCCGGACCTGACGCTGGTTCTGGCACCATTCACCATCTTGGCGCAGCTCCCAGCCACAGTACCGATCTAGGTCCCGGAACTAATCCAGGTCCCGACACCGCTCCCCAGCCTCGCAGCACTGCTCTCCTTCTCATCGGCACAGATCCACTCGGCACCACCCTGGCCCTCGTGGTCCCAGTCTCATTCCTCGGGTTCAGAGACGGGGTCGCGGCCTTCGGATCGGGACCACCGCCAGTCAGACTGTAACTCCCCTGATATGGGGGCAGGACCATGGCCGCCACATGGGCAGGGGCCCACCCAGTGGTCATTCTGAACCCCGTGGGCATAGCACCAGGCCCAGGGTGCACAGTCTGCAGCTTCCCAGTCGGCTGCCTCTGAAACAAGGGTACCGGAAGCCTTGGCCAGTCAGCCCACTCCTCAGGGTCCAGAGGACCCATCATGCAAGAAAATAAACTTTGACTTGATAGTGGTATTTTAAATATGATGGTTTTATGAGGCCTTGAGGACAAGGTATATTGAAACAAAAGTTCCGTGCAGGTTGTATGGGTGAATACAGCTGTGTCTGTGAATCGTAATGAGCCCATCACGATCTGTTTTTCCCGAGGCCACACACAGAAGCCAAGCTAAGATTTTATCAAATGAGGCACTTAACAGTGCTGCTGTACTATATAACAACTTTTATGAAGAGTCATGCCTATTTTTGAACAATATTGAAATTCCCTATGGCAACAGTATACAGCAGCTAAAGAATACAGTATTTGTTGATCAGTAGCCCATGTACAGTATGTAAGTATTTTAACTTATCACAATATTTTTCACTTTTGTTTTTTACATTTGTTTAAGACATCAGGACGTACACTAGTGCTATTTTTGCTGGGACAATGGATACAGAAGTGGGAAATTGTACAGTACTCAGTAGTAGTCAATCTCTTCTGTTTATTATTGTCAATGAGTGTATATTTTAGTGTCAGACTGTCACTTTTAAAAATGGAGGTTTTTTGGCTGAATGAACAATTTAACTAGCTATCTGAGGGCAAATGCTCATCTTGGAGGATTTTTTTGTTTGTTTGTTTTTTGTTTTAAAGGTTACGTCTTTTAACACTGATATATTCACTGGGGAGTTGGAACATTTTGACAAGAATAACAGGATATCTCTTCCGATACCCTTTAAAGTCCACAGTGTGTTTGCTAAGACAAAAAATCAGACCAGGAGAGAGAAACAACAGATTATGCAAGGGGATCTACAGTACTATAAAAAGCAAGAAAACAGCCTCTACATTGATTATTTGTGAGACATTCATTAATGTCCTATTCATTAATGCCCTAGAAAAAGGGGTAAATAGCGTGTTTATGAAATTTGCAGAAGACAGCAAAAAGGGAGGTGTTGTGGACACCAGCTGAGTAAGATAAGTAATCGAAAGGGATATAGAAAGACAATAACAAAAATTAATTTCACCTTGGAAAATTGCCCGGTAGCATATCTCAAAATAGAGATACTTGGGAAATAGTACCATAAGGAACAGAGGAATGATGTAATAATCTGATTTGTTTATCATTTTAGTTTTATCTTATCAAACCTATCAGTTTTCTCTAGCATTCCTGACTGTACTTATATAAAAGGCCACTTGTTGTCATAGTAACAAAGATGATAAAACAATTATTAGGGTATCATTGCCAATGTAGGAATGTTCACTACAAGTGACTTCTTTGATCTACTGATCCAAGTCCCAAGAACTGGGAATTCGGCTATTTCTTTGGGAGAAATTATTCTACGATTTAAATAGAACTAACTTTTAGGGAAGGTTTTTCTGGTATGTTCAACCTAAATTTTTCCTTTCTACAATTCATCCTGTTACTCTAGTCATAACCCTGTGTACCACATTAAATATTTCCTTTCCCTTTGTTACTATTTCCACCCCCTCGGTATTTTTACCAACCCCTTTTCCCAGCCTGTCACCTCATGAATGAAATGTAGTCACTTGGTAGCCAACCTGTTATATTATGTGGGAGCACAACTCATGGTTCCATTGGTAAAGTTGAGAGTGAGCTTTGCACTTAAAGCAGGGATTCCAGTGCTTTGCTTTGTATGTAGAATGCAGTATATCCTCCCCGAAATTATAGAACTTATTCTCTCAGCACAGAATGAATTTTCTGATAATTTACAAGCAGGCTGATTGAATAGTTTGTAAAAATTAATTTTAAAATGTTTCCTTTAAGAAATTTAGCACCCAATGTCAGACTGCTTTTTTCCTGAATGATCTTAGTGTTCGAATTACACAGATGCTTCAGATGTCCTTTATAGCAAAACTCACTGAAATTCTGTGCATAGGATACATCTGAAGACTTCATTTACAACTAATGGTCATATTTTCTCATTATTATTCATAACTGAAAGATTCTCCCTCATGGGAGCTGAAGAATCATGCTCCACTACAGAGATTTCCACTGAGAAATGCCTTATTTCAAAGTGGTTGCCATCCCTGATTGTTCTCAGTGGGACCAAAGTTATAGATTGCCCCCAATTAGATGACTGTCTCAATTTCACCACCAGTCTCCTATTATTCTAAAGGGCACTGAGGCCATAAGATGCTGGCTTCACTCTCTTAGGAAATACTAGGAAGCAGTGACCATTTTGTAAGAGTAACGCAATGAAGGAAAAAAGAGAAAATCTAATATATATTTAAAAATCATTTAAATCTAATCTGGGGCCACAAACTCTTGATTATATAACTCTTGATTATATAAATCTAATCTGGGGCCACAAACTCTTGATTATATAACTCTTGATTTTGGAATAATTGCTACATCCCTGTAATGTGTGTTACAATAAATTTACTGTACTTGCAACCTTAACTCCCATTTTAAGAGTTTAGCTCTTTGAGTCTTTCCTCATAAATCAATACCTCAGGTTATCCAATGACTTTTGTTGTTCTTTTCTGGAGCTGCGTTTTTTCAAGTTAACTCTCATTTTGTTTGCTTTGCCCTTTACAACTTCTCTACATTTCTTTCCCCTCACTGGTGGTCAGAGTTCCTCCCAGTTCAGGATCCACAAATCCAGTCCCATTAGTATTGTTGACCCCCTCTTCCATATCATAAATGGAGATGTTTACTGCCCAAGTACATTACACCAGTTCTTGCAGCATTTTACTAGACATTGCTGTCAGTTACACCCTAGACAACCCACCAAAAATCATGTCTGCACTAGATACCTCTCCTTAATTCAAATCATTGCTGTTTTATCTTTGCTGTTTGCTTACTGAGCTGCCAGTCATCAGCCCACACTGGCAATGTTAATATGTTCAAATCAATACGAATTAATTTTGTGAGAGATTGTATCAAATTCTATACTAAAATCAAGATATAATTCCTTTCATCCAGTAATTGTTGGTCTTTCAAAAAAAAAAATACTCAAGTCTGATTTCACCCATGAAGAAGAACTCTTGGTAATCCTGCTCCCATTGAAGTCACTGAAAAGTTTTCCATTAATTTCAGTGGGGTTAGGATTTTATCCCATAAACCTACACTTATTACTGATCGTGTTTTTCTTATCCATTTGACAAAAAAGTCCAAAAATAATTTATTGAAAAAAATCCCGCAGGTGGCTACAAATTCTGTCTTCATAAAACAGAATTAAAGATTGAGGAGGGTACATGTAGTATATTTTACTTTATTAGCAGCTGATGTCTCACAAATTAATAATGTTAGTAATCAATATTACACAATTTGCAATTCCACATGGTTAGATTATATAAGATGTTATAAAATATTGGTTCCTATATCTCCTTGTTCCTTAGGATAGTGATTGCTAAAATCATATTAGAATTCATATGGCTATTAATAAAACCATAAGTTTCTTGCTCTGGTTGATTATAATAGATCTTAAAACTGCAACTGGCTTCTGGATATAATAGTGCTTTTGTCGGTCATGATCCAGGAGTGAATGTATCAGGTGCCAGAACTTTGGACCAGTGTGATTTCCACTTAGTGACATCGCTGATGTTCAAGAGATTCAATTTTCTATTTTGCCTTGATTGTTTTCTAATTGAAGTAATGCATCCTGTGGCTCCCTTTTTTTTTTTTTATACCTCAGTGATCAGAAACCCTGCAAACTAGTGCTCATGAAAACTTCCAAAGATAAATGTTCTTCCAGGACAGTTGGGTCACCTGCAGCAACTAAGATTTTGGCACCGAGTCCTGATACGCTGAAATTACAAATTTCAGAGTAGCAGCCGTGTTAGTCCGTATCCACAAAAAGAAAAGGAGGACTTGTGGCACCTTAGAGACTAACAAATTTATTTGAGCATAAGCTTTCGTGAGCTACAGCTCACTTCATTGGATGCATTCGGTGGAAAATACAGTGGGGAGATTTATATACACAGAGAACATGAAACAATGGGTATTACCATACACACTGTAACAAGAGTGATCAGGTAAGGTGAGAGCTTCTCCGTTGGTTCAGAAGTTCTCCTTTCAATTAGGGAAGTACCATTAGAGCTATAGGGAAAGAGGCTAAATATCTCATTTCAAGAAACAAAATACCCATTGCCGGGGGCCGGGGGGGGAAACCCTTTAGGGTTAAAAAGGTCAGGTAAACTGGTAATGTTGCCAGGAAGTGTGGTATTCTTGACGCAGCTGCAATTTTGCTCCTCCCTAAAGCACTGCAGACTACCATCTTGTAAACTGTAGTCTGAGTTATATGAATAAACCAGCTCTTATTGTGATTACATTATAAGTCATATTGCTTGGTTGCTTAACACTAAAAACTAATTATTTTCTCTTCCGCGTTTGGAAATTGAAAACATTTAAAATACAAATTCAGAAAAGTCCGTGTGGCACTTTGAAACCACTGTGCAGTATTTTATTCTTTTGTAAAAACTGTATAATGTTACCTCAGGGAATTTTTCTACTTTATTTGAAATGTATCTGTTATACAGTATGTTTCTCGTTTGCTGTTCAGGTGATTTATAGGTAACTTCACTACCCTTTAACCAGTGATGAGCTGCCAAAACCTTAACAACAGGTTCCCTCCACACCCCATGAGGGGGTTGTTGCCCACCCCCGCCCCCCGGGACTCCTGCCCCATCCAACCTCCCCCCCCCCCGCGTTCCTTGACGCCCCCCCCCAGCCCCATCCACCCCCTTCCCCTGTCCCCTGACTGCCCCCAGAACCGGGCAGGAGGGTCTCGTGGGCCACCGTAGTGGGTGCCCACCCCACTCCTAAGAGCCAGAGGCACCTGCTGGGAGGCAAGGTGGGGAGTCCCAGAGGTGCTTACCTGGGGCAGCTCCCAGGAAGCATCCGGCAGGTCCCTCTGGCTCTCAGGGGCAGGGGAGCGTAGCTGGGGGGAGCAGGGGGAGCAGCCGCTCCCCCACTGATCACATCAAAAGTGGCACCTTAGGCGCCGACTCCCTGGGTGCTCCGGGGATGGAGCACCCACCAGCAGCTCCCCGCCCTGCGCCCAGCCCCAGCTCACTTCCGCTCCTCCTCCTCTCCTGAACGCACTGCCCCGCTGTGCTTCTCCGCCCCCCGGCTTCCCGCGAATCAGCTGTTCGGCGGGAAGGGGGGAGGGCTGAGAAGCAGGCGGCAGCTTCCCGCTCAGGCCGAGGGTGGCGGAGGTGAGCTGGGGCGGGGAGCTGTTCCCCTGCGCCCCCTCCCCCCCCCCGGGTTACCTGCTGCGGCGCAGGCGGCCCTCCTCGCCCCCCCCCCCCAGCTCATCTCCGCCTCCCTGGGCCTGAGCGGGAAGCCGCGGCCTGCTTCTCAGCCTGCCCCAGCTTCCTGCGCGAACAGCTGATTCGTGGGAAGTCTGGGGTTGGGGGCGGAAAAGCAGAGCGGGGCGGCGTGTTCAGGGGAGGAGGCAGAGTGGAGGTGAGCTGGGGCTGGGGCCGGGCCGGGGGTAGGGCGGGGAGGGGTGCTGCTGGTGGGTGCTCTGCACCCACCAAATTTTCCCCTTGGGTGCTCCAGGGCTGGAGCACCCATGGAGTCGGCGCCTAAGGCACCACTTTTGGCCGGTTAAATTTAGAACCCCTTTTAGAACCGGTTGTCCCTCGCGGAACAACCAGTTCTAAAAGGGCTTCTAAATTTAACAACCGGTTCTAGTGAACCAGTGGGAACCGGCTCCAGCTCACCACTGCCTTTAACCAGGAGGAAAAGTTTCAAATGAAGTGTCAATTGTTATTTTAAATTTAATTCATAGGGATGTGCAGTTCAAATAGATACATTATTAATGTGGTGTAAGTGAGAGTAGCATATAGATGATTTCAAAATCAATTATTAATTTCCTTCACTTTTTTAAAAGAATACTAAAAAGCATTCATATTTTGGCGGATGTTTCTCGTACTGGCCTGTCAATGAATCAGAGGCATTTCTAGAGACCTCTTCCCAAAGTTACTTGTAAAAATTATTTCTTTAACTTTTTCAATTTTTAAACATTTTCTTAATGAATGGAAAAAAGAAAAGTAGGGGAGGGAAACCAGCTAAACTCAGTAAAATGAATATTTGTGAGCATTAGAATATTAAATTCATCTTCAAATAATTAAATATGCCTTTTTCATTTGGCTTCAAAAGCAGCATTGATTCATTCTTGCTGCACAGCCAGTAATGAAATACATGCTATTCCACATATGAAGAGAATGACTCTTCATCTCCTTTTGGTGACCTCAGGCAAAATATGAAAAATGCTTATTGAAAGGACTGCCATTAGCTGTCCCATTTCTGTTGAAGTCAGACAAGCAGTGCTTAGCCACCTCATTTTACTGGAAAGCAGAGTAGCCAACTGTGTAACTATGGAATGCCCAAGAGTCAAACATGATTTGTTGAACGAAAATTGTTTGATTGGGCAAGGAGATTACATAATTTATGTCAGCCGCCTTCTATACCCTGAGAGATTAGGCTCCGGAATGTCCTGGGCCACCCATGTACCATGATGGTTGGCACAAAATGGAGGGATTGAGAGAGAAGGGTTCTTTTTAATACATCTGAAGGTCACATAGTCCCTTGTTTACAATGTGGATTTAAGATAGAATGTATTAAAGCAGCAATACCTTATCTGCTTTATACAGACCAGGTGTGGGAAAGGGAATGGGGAGCAGTGGGGAATTATTTCTGACTTGTATACTGTATTTTGACAAATGTAAATTATAAACATCATTGAAATATAATAGTCATCAAATATTGTGCCAATATTGACTTTAGCGGTATGTCTACATTGCAACTAGGAACGCACCTCCCAACCTGGATAGACAGGTACTAGAGGGGCTCGAACTAGCATGCTAGAAACAGCAATGTGGCTGTTGTGGCTAAGGCTCTCAAGCTCACCTGATCCCTCTAGGCTTGAGATTCAAAGCTTCAGACCAAGCCACAACATCCACACTGCTACTTTTAGCATGCTAACTCAAGCCCTACTAGAATGCATTTGTCTACCCATGCTGGGCGGCTTGTTCCCAGCTGCTGCGGTGACATACTTTAAGGCCTTGTCCACACTTGTGGTAGCATGTAGGGTCTGTGTAGCTACATGCCCCAGCGAAAGACACGCTGCATCCCCACTGCAGCGTATAGCTACATGTGGCAGTGAGGAAAGGCTCTGGCAGTGGGGAGCTGCTGGAGTCTCCTCCTGCTGCCTCTCCCCTGCCAGAGCCTTTCCCCTCAGACAGAATCTTTCACTGCAGTGGGGAGAGACTCCAGCAGAGGGAAACTACACTGCTAAAAATAGCAGTGTGCACATGGGAGGCATTGCTCGGACACGTAAAGGGCATATAGGATACATACACTAGGATTCTTTCGTGTCTGTACTCCACTTGCCTAAGCAGTGCCTCACCATCTCTCTATTTATACTCATGCTAGCTGGGCATGCAGTGCCTGTAATCTACATGGCACCCTAAATGTAGACCTACCCTAAGTTAACACTGGCTATTGGAACAAAGTTGCCCACTATGAACAAAGTTCACCACTAAAGACTTCGCTGGTTTTCAGGCAAATTGAAATTAATTCATATAAAGGTAGTTTTATTTCCCACACAATTACCAGTGTACAATATAGTGTCACCGGATTAATAATTGTTTGCTGACATTGCACTGATGCCACTGAATATACCACGAATGGACGTGTCGCAGCGTCACCATTGTGATGAATGGTCATTCCAATAATACGTAGTCCCATATTGAATAAATATTTCATCGGGGCTCTCCTCTAAACTTAATTGTTCAGGGCTTGTGTGTCATTGTGTTATGCTAATAATAACTAAGTTATTTTATACTGGCCATTTCAAAGATAACTTTCCCTCCACAAGCACAGAAACATTTAGCTTTTATATTTCAAAAATCTCTATAATGGTGTCTTTTGTTTTATATACTGTAGCACATTTATAGAACTTAAGTGCTATCACTATTTTTGACCTCTGGTGGGGATTGTCACACATGCTGTTAATGTTTCTTTTTCTTTCCTTCCTCTTAGCTGCAGTATTGAAGTATGAGAACAATGTTATGAATATCAGACAGTTCAACTGTTCCCCTCACCCATATTGGCTTCCTAATTTCATGGATGTGTTTACCTGGTCCTTGCCATTTGTTGGAGAGAAAGGTTGGTAACTTGCGGTGCTCGTGGAAGCTAAAACATGAATAGGGATTGAGGGTTAGAGTTACCCAAGCACCCCTACCATTAACAGGTTCAGCAGGCTGGGCTGCGTGGCTGTAAATAGCGTGGAGGTAGATTTAAGAGAGAGGCCTTTTGAGGGTGTCGTGATGAGGCTACATCTGAAGCAACACTTCAGGGAGTGCAGCCTTGACCATTCCCACGTTCTGCATCTCTGAAGATTTTTCCTTTTTTTTCAGAGCACAGTAATAACAGCTGTGCCATGATCAGAATGCTGTTGAAATAGGCTTGCATTTCAGTTGGAGATAAAAGTCATGGATTCTCTTCAATGTATTTGCTGAACTCTTTGCGCACTGTGATACTGCCATTTGCTGGTTAGAGAAGACCACACCAGTTGTGTCACTGTTATATATACTTCATCAGCTGGCCTCTAACCTGCTGATGCAGTCATACATTTCTCCCTTGATCAGTAAATTCAGATCATGACACATTGGTACCCACTGTGCTCTTCTCTTTCACTTGGTTTTCTGGGGGCAGGGGAACCCCCTGAAATATATAACATCTCACTAAGCTGTCCCAGCCCTGAAAGGGTCATTAGTTTTGTGCCTTACCATACTACAGAAATGTCATTGTTGGACAATGATACAGGGGTTTTGTGACCACTTTAAGCTGTGGCTGGCAAGTATACAACTGGAGGCGAGACCACTTGGGTCCAAAACATGAAGCTCATATATGATGACAGAGTATTTAAAACCCAGCAGTTCATCTGACTTAAAACTAGAGAGCTATGAAACTTGCTTTGATCCTTGCAATATGATAGAATGCCTAGCTGCAACAGCAGTTACTGCCAGAAAGTTAAAATGAACTCTTACAAGCTGCGTGGAGTAGTACAGTTTTATCTTAATAGGCTACTGAAAATGCAGCCCGCTGTGGCTTTACTTACAGTCATGATCAGCTCAGTTTTCAGTTACTCATTTATACTTTAAACAGTGGCTCTTTGAAAGAGTGGTTGAGGTAAAGCCAATAGTGGGATGCCCCAGGCCAGTGTGAACAAGACAGGCAATACTGAGGACAGTCTTCATTGATGCTGTAGGGTGTGCCAGCAAGGCATTTGTTGTCTCCATGCATGTTTCCACTGATAGAGGAAGTTCTGTAGTCCTTGCTGATGTGTCTTTAAAGCTTTTTAAAGACAGTAAAATGAATTCATTTTGTTAAGCCATAAATGTGGCCAGTCCCATTTTTCAGGCAAATCATGCTTTCTGGGTCACATGTTTGACTTTTGTTGCGTATTCTGCACATGGTTTCCCCAGAAAACTCCTACAGACTGTAAGAAACTATTTGAGGCAGGAGTGCAGAATATGTAGTAAAGATCCACACTGAGCATCTGATCACAGGATTTCTCCTTTTTTTCCTGTTTTCTCTCCCCTATTTTCCATGTCCCACTCCATGTTCAAGTCCTCAGTGATACTTCTGGTACTTTGACTGAAAATCCAAAATGGGTATTAGACGAATCTAGCAAAATAAAGCTGTTGAACATATGTTTTTGTGCTCTACATGGTTTTTTTTTGTTTTTTGTTTTCTTTAGTAGATTATTTTCCCCTATAAGGCCAACCAAGGTAGGAAGCTGTATATATTACACAATGTTAGTTACACCAGTCCTTGTCAATGTGGAAGTGTTAAGTGAAAAAGAAAAATGTCTGATTAATTTATGAACAACAGAATTCTGTTCACCCTTTTAATGTGTCAGACCACTGTGGCTATCACAGAAGAGCATTATTTGTAACTACCCATTTTGAAATTAAATCTCCAACCTTTATAGCTAGTGCAAGTCCAAACATATCTGGTAACTTTTAACGATGCTTAATACATGTAGATGTAGTGGAGTTTTTCACTTATCTATCTGGTAATGATTTGACATTTTTATGTAGTAAGTCTGTCTTTTCTAGAATTCTAAATCCCATCTCCGGGGGTGAGTTTTGGCTGTTTTTACACTGTACACTCTCTGGTCAGTCTTTCACTGCCACCGGGTCTGAAACGGGCTAAGAGTGGTTTAGGAACAGCTTGAGGTAGACAGCTTGGAGTGCAAGTTACAAAATAAAGAAATTAAAAATATTGCTCTTTCAGCAATAATGAAATATCTACAGTAAGTCCCGACCTTAAAGATACTGTCAATTTACATTAGCCATAGACCGTTAGGTTTTGTTAAAATAAAATAAATATTGCAAAACATTAAAATGAACAGGAACATTTTCATGATCTATTTTATTATTTATTCAGTATGGATATCTGAGTTGTTTATAAAACCTCCAGGTCTGGGAACCCAAAACTACAGCATTTTACCCAGTGCATGAGAAGAAGAGTAAAACAGACCAGTCTAGTTTCATTGTCCAACCTGAGTGAAAAGACAAAACTAAAACTCCATGACCAGGGAAAAGTAAAGCAGGATTTTAAAATTTATTTTGTTTTGTTGTAATCTAGGTTGCTGCTAGTGACTCAGAGAGAGCATGCTTTTTTTTTTTTTTTTTTTTTTTTAAATAATAGGAGTCTTATTGTTGCAGGGTGCCTTTAAATTTGACCAGCTTTTACCAGGAAACCATATCAACAACCCCTTATTAACCACATGGGATCTTTGGACCCAAGTTTATATTACTACAAATATAATATAAGGTGCAAACGGTTTAAAAATTGGATGAGGTGCTATTTGTTTTGCTTACATTCATTAACACTACTACGCTACAGCCTGCTCTCAGACTGATGAGGAAAACTCACCATTCATGTTTCTCATTTGTTTTTCCTCTCTAGTGACAGAGATGCTGGTAAATGTGCTGAACATCTGTTCAGATGATGAATTAGGGTCAGAGGAAGATGGTTTTGATGGTAAGAGCTTTCTGCCCTCCACTGAGATTGTTTGTTTGCTTTGAAATTATTTGTAAGTCTCAGTTACTAACATTAGCGTCCTGGTTTTCTGGATCTCATTTAAGTTCTGTCATGCTGCTGAAAACAACAGTTTGTGCTAGATGTCAATAGATTTGCATAATGCATGGTTTGGAGAGAATTTATTAAACTCTCCCCTTTGCCCACTTCCCACCCAAGCCAAAAGGAAAAAAAAATCATTTTACTTGTCCTCGTTTTAAAGAAAAAATAATAATTTGACTCCCTTCATGAAAACCAAGTTTTGCTGAATATAAGGGGCCAGGTAGTGCTACTGATTTTTAAGCAGAGCTACCCAATGTTTCCAATGGGGAGTTTTACTGAGAATCAATCGCATATATGGCCCCGAGTGACTTTCTGCTGCTTCTGGAATGCTAGATACTGCGGATTGGAAGAATGATACCCAGGACTGCAGAAAACTCTACTTTGGATCCTTGAATCATTAGAAAACAATTTGAATACAGTCGCTGGCTTAGGAAGGTTGTTAATTGCAAACACAGATATAAAAGGGACATGTTGCTCACCCATTCTTTCTGCACAGAAAAGAGAAAAATCTCCATTAGTGCTCCATAGAATTGATACTGTATGATGATGAGTGACCTCAGATCCCATTGACTACATTGTAAAAGGTGCTCAGTGCCTTTGGGATTTGGTCCCATGGAAGTAAATTAACTTATTCTATTATCCAGAGAGAAAATCAGAACGCAAAGTATGAAAAATATATCCCAGAACATAAACTGAAAGGAATTTGGTAATAGGATTGTGGAGAAGAGCAAAAAGAGAGGGGGGAGGTGAAAAGTTTATCAATAAATTAGGCTGAGACAAACATTTTATGAATTTAACAGTTCTCAGTTAAAAAGGCATCTTTTAAAAAGCTTCTGTTTTTCTTACATGGCGAGAATATGCCATTGACTTCTACAATTCACAAACACAAAGGAAGGGGAAAAGAATTAGTTTATTTCCTCTCTTTTCTGAAAGTTGTTTTGCCATTGAAGCCAATAGAAATTCCACTGGTGGAACAGCTACACAATTGGGACTTTAATAGTTTTCCTTGAGGATCAGGCAGGGAGAGTGCTTCAATGTAAACTGGTAATCCGTGCAGAGAAGAAACACCTGTTTGACTATTTTACTTGATACCTTTCGCTTGTGAAATGTAAGTAATCAGCTATTTTGCAGTTAAAACAGTGTGTGATAATGTATGAAGACCTACAGAAATACCAAATATGAATATAGTAGTGGGAGAGCCGTGTTCTTGTAGGTTCCAGTTCAGGAAAGCACATAAGCACATATCTAAGTCCCATTGACTTCAGCACCAACGACAAAACCTTTCAGGGTGAGATTTTCAAAAACACTTAGCATTGGCCTAACTCTGCTTCTGTCAAGTCAATGGTCCAACTGACTTTAACGAGACCAGAGTTAGACCAGTGCTGAGAGCTTTTGAAAATTTCAGCCTAAATGTTTAAAAGTGTCTATGCAAAAGTTACTTCTTAACAGAAAGAGACCAAGATGATGGCCACAAGTGCAGGGGAGAGATTTCATAGGCCTTGCAGTGCAAGTACTTTTGTGACCTGAAATTCTACCATGCTTATAAAATGAATTCACTGTAGAAGTAAAAATGCTCTATGTTCACTGTTTCTTTGACATTACTTGGTGTTTGAGTGGGAATGTGAGGCATCTGTTTTGCAGAGAGGTATATCCTGCCACCTTTCCCGTTTTAAGCTATTTCACAGCAGCATCAATGTCTAAGCAGGGAAAGCAAGCTGTAAGTCTTTTGGCTTGCTGATGCGTGCGCAAAATTATTTTCTGCATTCATAGTAAGTTTCCAAATGGGAGCAATTAAATACTTCCCACTTCTATAGGTTTTTAAGTTATTGTCTAAATCTACTGAGGATTTTTCTTTCTTTCTATTGCCATAGTCCCTCTGAGCCCCAGAAATATTAGAATAATTCTGTCCCTATCAAATACTATGTCATACCCAATAAATTCACAGGATGAAGGTATAGATGAGACTAAAACACAGATTAGCTCATGTCTGATTGAAATTGTTATCCATTCAAAGTTGTAAAATGCAAACTATGGCTCTGATCCTGCAAGCTACTCTGCTTGGGTACACCCATATGCCTGTGCTTAGCCCCAGTGACGGCACTGGAGCTTTTGGTAGGTATTGGGAGTTTGCCGGTGTGGAGCGGCTTGCAGGATCAGGGCTTATGTGTGCATTTGTGTGGGGTTTGTTTATTGTTTGTTTATTTACGAATGATTTCCCAATGCATTCTGAATGATTTCTACTGTATTGTGACCTGTCTTTAAGTCTGAAATATCTTGAGTTCCATCCCTAGGAAAGGCTGTACCCTTGTCTCGAAGGCAATATGGGGGGTATTTTCCTTTCATTTGTGTCCTTGGTGTTAGCTGATGATTATTTTAGCCCCTTGTGACTACACTTTTGTAGGGTCTTTGCATTCGTTCCCTTACAATGTGTCTGAATATTCTCTGTTTCTTCCTTCCTTCATTTGCTGTTCAGCCTCCTAAAAGAATTGTGCCTTGGAAAAGAATGCCTAAATCATTAAAATAACACATGCATTTTGATGTATGGAATAGTTTTCTTTAACATGACTACTTCAGAATTCTTTTGCACCATCTGTAGTTTCCAGAGCCTACTACTGCCATATTTCCAGAGCTTCATGCTAATTTTGTTCCTCTCCATTTGATCTCTACAAGCGCTGTCCCTGGTACCCACATAATTGAAGTGAGAGCCACAGAGGCTGTGCAGCGTTTTTCTTTGCATTTCCTCGTTGACTTTCATTATCTACATTGAGAGCCAAAATGACAGAAAAGCACTGAGCAGGAGGAAGGAGAATGATCTCTCGTAATATTTGAGCTCTCAGCATCCAATAGTTCTTCTTTCTTACCTTCTACCCCTCCCACATCACCAGCCCCTTCCAAAATTAAAGCACCAAATCCACCCAACTTGACTGCATGCTGTTCTTGTGAATCAGCAACAGTGATCTGGGTCATGCATGTTCAAGTCTGCCATCAGAGGATGTTGATGTGAGATAGCACGCAGTATATTTCATTTGCTTAAAGGAGATATTTATCCAGTCCTGATCCTCGTTCGCTGTAGGCAGTGTCTGTTAATGGTGTGGGGGGGGAGGGTCTAAATAACCTTTTTAATGCCCTTCCAAAGTGCTTGTGTTTCATTGGCTTGTTGCATTGGCTTTTTAATTTTATCTGCTTTAAAGAGACAAAAAAGTTTATAATATAATATAGCAAACTTGGATCATTTTCCCTTGCCATCCTTTTTTTTTTCTTCTTTCCTGCTTGTCATGGTAGTTGGTATGTAACCTGTTACATCAAAGAATGTCTTCAGTGAATGCTAACTAGTGTGTTGTATGGTTTGCACATCATACATATCACCTAGCAACAGGAGTACTTCTGCCTAACCAGCATACATCCAGAGTACCCTGGATGTATTTTAATTAGCAGCATTTCTGGCCTAACACATTTGATTGAAATAATTAAAAACCTTATGAGCTACTAATTAAAGCGATGCAATAATATAATAGACAGCTTGACACAAACGTACTGCTTGCTTTGTGTGCTGCACGCACATGATCTGACACAAAGAGGTTTCTTAATTACCTGGCTTAATTTTCATGTCACAAAGCACCTTCAA